>NC_141685.1:1347561695-1352361695 GCF_964263255.1 Lissotriton vulgaris | reverse complement strand
ATATATATATATATATATATATATACACTAGCAGCCCGTCCCGACGTTGTCCGGGTATGAATTGCTGCCGGCCAGTAGTATATTGTTTTGTAGGATTTTGTTTAGATAGCATTTGTTATCTGTGACAGGCCTGTGAAACGCTCCGATTGACAGTGCACTGCTGATGCACTTAAGAGTGCGCGTTCAGTAGTGTGTGAACTCGAGTTTCCTTACTTTATTTTTCCATGGAATATTATATAGCGCAAACTCTACAACATGGCATGAGCACAATTTACATTACAGAAGAACACATCCATTTGTGGTAGGCACGGGGAGACAAAGCGATTTGCCTGGAATCACAGGATGTTGAGCTGATGCCGAGATTTGAACGTAGCTCCCCAGCTCTAAAGTTCGCAATTCTAGAACTTGTGGCGGGAGGTGGGTCGAAAAGTGTATGTCGGTGCTGGCCATCAATGAGAGAGACCTGTGCATTTTTCAAATGGGTGGTGAAAAAATATGAGTATGTTGCTGGAGATGTTGGCCCGCCGTGCTACCAATGTACTTACCGGGGAGGGTATACACCCATTATTCCGCAACTTTCTTTCCGCATACCATCACTCCGCATATTTTCATTACGAAAGTACCATGACTCCACAATGCCATTATAACGCATGGCATTACATTTTATATGCTTTTACCATGTATACCTTTACAACGAAATTCGTTGTAAATGCATGAATGGTAAAAGCATGTCTTTTTTTGTAATGTTTGGGTATAGGGGTATATGTTTTGGGGTACTGAGGTATATGTTTTGGGGTGTTTGGGTATTTTAATGGTTCAGATATAGTTTTGGGTTATCAGGTACAGGGGTAGTTTTAGGGCTTAGGGATAGGTATTGGTTTTGGGGTACAGGGGTATTTTTAGGGTTCAGGGCTAGGTTTGGGTTTTGGGGTATAGGGAATTTTTAGGGTTCAGGGGTAGGTTTGGGTTTTGGGGTACAGGGGTATTTTAAGGGTTCAGGGCTAGGTTTGGGTTTTGGGGTACAGGGGTATTTTTAGGGTTCAGGGCTAGGTTTGGGTTTTGGGGTACAGGGGTATTTTAGGGTTCAGGGGTAGGTTTGGGTTTTGGGGTACAGGGTTATTTTTAGGGTTCAGGGCTAGGTTTGGGTTTTGGGGTACAGGGGTATTTTAGGATTCAGGGCTAGGTTTGGGTTTTGAGGAACAGGGGTATTTTTAGGGTTCAGGGGTAGGTTTGGGTTTTGTGGTACAGGGTATATTTATAGGGTTAAGATGTGTTAGTGTTTAAGGGTTTTGGGGTATTTTAAGGAGTAAGGGTGGGTTATGATTATGGGGTGCAGGGGTATTTAAAGGGAGCATGATGGGATTAGCACACAATATGAGACATGGCATGAAGGGCGGAACGTACCACACACCCCCAGCATTTGTCACGCCCCCAGCACACGCCCATAGCACAACGCAGACACGCCCACAAGGGACTACGTTGCTGGCACGGGGTTTTTTACCTTTTAAATGTATATGGTGGGCATCTGCATAGCCTATGTCCTTCTGCTGCAACTGCCCTTTCCAACGCTGTATTGGGTGTTGTGATTGGTGCTGTGGTTCCTAAGATTACCCGCGTCAAAGGTTTGGGCTCTCTCTTTATTATATTAGTATGGATATATATATATATTTTTATATATATATATATATATATATATATATATATATATATATATATATATATATATATATATATATCCTACTGGCGGTCGCCAGTAGGTAGTTATAGTTAGGACCTACTTTCCATAGGAAATCCACAACATTCTAGTTGGAATAACTTTGGCGCTGGTGGACGAATCTTCGTGAATTTCTCCAAGAAAATGGCCTGCTTGGTTCCGCTCCTTCCCTGAAAGTTTGGGGGTAATTTGTCAAGTGGGGGCAGAGAAAAAAGGGGGTCCCAAAATGTGTTTTCCCCCATGCAATTTTACATAGGGACCTTTAGCCAGGGCTACAGCCCGAACGGCTGTACGGAATTACACGAAATTTGAGGTAGAGTTCTGTTCGCAGATTGTGCTTTTTGTTAAATAGTGTAAATCCGTTCAGTAGTTTCTGAGAAAATTGCAAGTAAAATCATAGCGATATCTAGAGACGATGTTCAGCACGCGTACGGAAATCTGTTCAATTACGAGCGCGAGCTGCATGCTGATTGGCTGTGAACTGTCTGTCAACACTCGAAACCAGGAAGTGTTGGCGGCCATCTTGTGACTCGCTAGAACCGAGTCACAAGAAAACAGTAAAGCAAAGTTGAGAAATAAGGGAAGGCGGTATGCTAGAAACATTTTGACCCTCTAGGCTTGCTCAGGGGGTCGTACATGGATGTTTAGGCTCTATTTTTTATTTTTATTTTTTTAAAGGAAAATCGAGGCGTACGCGTATGGAAATACGTACAATTACGAGCAAGAGCTGCATGCTGATTGGTTGTCAATACTCCAAAACAGGAAATGTTGGCAGCCATCTTGTTTGTCGTGAGAGCCGAGTCACAAGAAAACAGTAAAACAAAGTTGAGAAATAAGGAAAGGGGGCAGGGTAGAAACATTCTGACCCTATAGTCTTGGTCAGGGGGGTGGTACATGGATCTTTAGGCTCAATTTTTATTTAAAAAAAAATAAAAAATGACGGGGTACTCGTGCAGTACTTGTACGCGGTGGAAAAAGGTGAAAAAAAACTAGACGTCCGTTTTGCTTATTAGATCCCGGGGGGGCAAATTACAGGGGCAATTTTTAGATCTATATTTCTATGACAGTATGTAAAACTTTCTGTTTTTTTCCCTGCATCAGTTGTACTCTCTACGCTTGCGCAGCCTTGTTTGCAAGTGCACTTTTTTTTCTTTTTCTTCAAGTACGCCAAGCAAACCTCTCCTGATTTTAGGTATTAAATTTGCCGCTTTCTTTTGCCAGGTCATGTGTGTCATCCAGTGCTATACTTTTGTAATTTATTAACAAACATATTGTATGTATATTTATTTGAAATGTAGTGTTGAGGCGCCAAATGTTGATTACATACTCCATCCAACCGCCATTTTAGTAGTTTTCCTCCGTTATTTTTATTATACCTGTTACCATTTTACCCTCCGCATATTTTCTCTGTGATCGATGAGATTTTGTGCCACAGATACCACGGTGTTTGTCCTTGGCCTCCGATCTTATCACACGTATACCTAGAAACTAATTTGAAGGACGTAAGGCACAGGCATTACAACACGTGTTGGTCAACAAAAAACATTATTAAGATTATGCATTTATCATGTGTGGTAAATGCATACTAGTTGTAAAAGCATGTGTGAAAAAGCGATATGCGTGTTAATGGTTTTGTGGTGACGATCACGCGTGCTTATGAACCGGGTCTGGGCGTGGTGGAGTCTAGGGTACCAGGCGGAGGGGCACGCAGTTGCACTCATACAATATAGAAGTAATATAGGATTTTTAAAACTTAAAAAAAAATTATTCCATAATTATCCTAGATTAAGTCTTCTGTTAGTATGTTCATTAAATACATGAATATATGTTTTTAAACAAATAAAAACATTTGCTGTACATGATGTCACACGGAGGCTTTGATACGACGTGTAACGTCAAAGGGTATTCGTATCGTATGCTGAGAATGATTAGCAGTACAAACTATGGTGTGATCACTCTCTCACTGTCAAATCAGAGCACAGGGCGCGCTATGAGAATGGTTAGAAGTGGTCACTCATTGGAGATCCAATTCAGGTGTGTGGCTTATCCACAGTATCATAACGTTATTTTTTAACTTGGTTAAGTTTGAGGTTTGCATGAAATACTATGCTATAGGCAGATATGGATGTTTAGGGAGCGGTTATCTGCATGAAGCTTTGTTATATCTATTTACATATAGGTGTCTGAGGGAGGGAAAAGAAGTCTATGTGAATGGCGAGGATTGCACAATAGTACCATATCACTCCTTAATTTGTAGACACATACAATTGCATGACTCTTGTATACAAGATGCGCCTAATTTGGACTGAGTTTTGAAAGGTAGTCCAACACCTGCTACCAAAACAACGTTCAGTTTACTGGAAACTGGAGTTATTTACTTTGAAATAATGGAGATTGTTGTACAATGTTAGCAGGCATCGCTTACATGATTACGGTAACTGAGCGTGTGGTTTGATTAAAAAAAAGTTGTGTTAACTCCTCTGCATGGGAAGCTGGATGTTTCCATCTGGCTGTCGATTTCGACCTTGAAAGCAGAGTCAACCAAATGAGTCGTATAAGAGAGCTATTGTCTCAAAAAGAGGTCGCTCTTATATCTGGTACAGAAACATTTGTCCTTCATGTAGCAAACACCTGCACAGAAGTGCATGCTTTATTAAAAAACAGATGTGCTCTTGAATTTTGGGGAGTTAATTTAGAGTATCTTTAATGTGTCCTTGACTACGGGGTTACCTTACTTTTTTAAAGTTAGAAGCAGTGGCCTTGTGACTTCTGTAGAAAGTATATTTGGTGTCATTTTGGGATTTTTTCATTCGATTTTTTCCAGCATCTTTGATGGATTGCGCTTAATACTCGCATTAGTTGCCGGTGTGCTTTTATTAATTTGTTTACATAAATATGGATGCACATCCTGCAGCAGACGATAATATTTCCCGGCTGTTGCTGCTTCGCAACCGAATGATTAGTTATTATGGAGCGCTGCCTTTGGCTACATTGAATGCAGTTTATGGATTATCGTTTCGATTTTCCTTTTTCACATGCGTTCAACCTGTGTTCCATTGCCTAAGCTGTGATTTCGACGGGGCCATGGATTTGTGTCTCTGCAGTACGGCGTCTCTTAACGCGGATTATGACCAGCTGATGAGCCCCTTAATGGTTCATAACGTGCTCTGTTCTGGCGGCGGGATTATGGCCTTAGCAGTGACACATGGATAATGGGACTTTGGAATGTTTTGGCAGCTGCGCTTGAGTTCTTGGCACACAGTTACATTGAAGATGACCCGAGTTTTCCTCCGATGGTGATAGAGGCTCTGGTCGTTGAGGAACTTGTATGTTCATTCCCACTATTGAATTGGATGGCTAAAATGTTTTCAGATGAGAACAATGACTTCCTGTTGGAGGCTGTTGCTACATACTGTGCTTACACACTGTTGGATTAAGACTCTTTGGATTTTCTAAGTATCCTTTATTATTTAGTTACTGCTTTCTATCAAAGAGCGAATAACTTTTTTTTGGAAATGTGAACTTGACTCTGCTTTTTAGGCTTGGACTCTGCGTTCCTAATTCGCCCCCGTTTATATCACGTGCTTTGATCAAGAAAGGGTGCCTTGGGGTGACATTGGGCCTCATGGTGGCTAAGTGGAACATAGCGCAGAAATGGGTGGCCGCCGAATTGCCATCGTTGGAGGCTTGGTGTAGGGACATGGATGTCAATATGCTAACTGAGAGGACTGTCTACGTAAATTGGAGGTGCCCCCGGAAGTGGACAAAATATGGGCAGCCTGGGACATTTATAGGGGAAATATTTGCCAACCAATACCTGACCCAGAGGGTGATAGTTCTGAAGAGGAATCAGGAGAGGACTAGGGGGGTTGGGTGGGGAGGGGAAAATGTGACTTATAATATGAACAGCTTGGGAGAGATAGGGGAGGATGAGGATTTGTGTCAAGATCGAGTGAAACTTATTATAACCTATGACTATGTACAAGCTGATTGTCTCACTGATGTTATGAGCAAAAATAATAAAAACATTTAAAAAAAAAAAAAGGGTGCCGTGGTGCTGAGCGTTGCACTCACACCCTGTTAAGTTAGCATGGGTTTATTAGAAGCTTACACGCTATTTTTGCTTTCCTGCTCTGCTTTGCACGCGACACATACTTGTGATATTGTTTAGAAAAGGCTGAGTATTTTGCTTTATATGAGAATAATTTGGTATGCTAGATTTGGAAACTGCCTCGCTAGTTTTGTGTGTATAGTGAGAGCATGGAACATCAAGGTTATCTTGAATACTGTCAAAAGGAAATCCCTGGGATAGGTTTGTTGGGCTGTGATGTCTATACCCTTGCAGTTGCACTATAGTGTCTAGTTTACAGACTACTATAGATCACTGTCTGGCAGGAAAGGATTAACATAATGATTTCCACAGAGAAAATGTTTGTTAACAATCTAGTACTTTATTAAAACAAAGAATATTTTACAATAAAAAAAGCATACATTTAAAATTTCAAAGGATCTTTCCCTGAAACGTAAAAAGTTAATAAAATATGAACAGACAACACAGTGGTAAAGCATATAAGTTCATACATAACACATTCTATATCATACACAATGAAAGATACCAAAATCAACAGCAAAGCAAACAGACCCCCTTTAAAACAGTGGTACTTAAATATTTTCACCACAATTGATTATCAGATCCACTGGCCTAACGTTACATGTGCGATCTTACACAAGTGCGACAAAATTGCATGTACATCCCGTGTGTGTTTAGGCTTAAGTGGATTCTCTCGTATACAACTGCGTCGACGCGTTTCGGTGCTATCCACTTATTATGGTGGCACCTTCTTCAGGACTTCTTAGTTGGGGTTTTCCCTGTACAAGCAGGACTTCGCTCTCCCTTAGGATGGAGGAAGGATGGTTCCTTGAATCCTATAGCAACAGATAGTGACTGGGCGCCAATGGCGTCGTTCCAGGACAGTAAGTTAAAAAAGTTTTTTTGGTCTGGCTGGTTTGGCCTTTTTATCTTCTTTAAGACTCCTTCTTCGGGGATCTATTATCTCAAAGTTTGCCTGGTCTTTTTCTTTATTAGGAACATGTATCTTTTGTCTTTTGAAAGACTCCTCATATGGGGTTCTTTTATCTTCCTGTTTGTCTGGTATTATTCTTCTTGTTTTCAAACCATGTATCTGAAATCGTTTTAAAACCCACTTCAAACGGGCATATATTGACTGGGGGCCTTGCAGGAACTGGATACGTTCTTAATGCTTGTGGCACCGTGCTTCTGCCTCGTTTGAACCGCTCTCGCACACGGGATGTACATGCAATTTTGTCGCACTTGTGTAAGATCGCACATGTAACGTTAGGCCAGTGGATCTGATAATCAATTGTGGTGAAAATATTTAAGTACCACTGTTTTAAAGGGGGTCTGTTTGCTTTGCTGTTGATTTTGGTATCTTTCATTGTGTATGATATAGAATGTGTTATGTATGAACTTATATGCTTTACCACTGTGTTGTCTGTTCATATTTTATTAACTTTTTACGTTTCAGGGAAAGATCCTTTGAAATTTTAAATGTATGCTTTTTTTATTGTAAAATATTCTTTGTTTTAATAAAGTACTAGATTGTTAACAAACATTTTCTCTGTGGAAATCATTATGTTAATCCTTTCCTGCCAGACAGTGATCTATAGTAGTCTGTAAACTAGACACTATAGTGCAACTGCAAGGGTATAGACATCACAGCCCAACAAACCTATCCCAGGGATTTCCTTTTGACTTTGTGTCCTTGCACCCTGTTCCCTGGTGACAGTGGGGTACCCTCTCTTTTGAAATTTATCTTGAATACCGTGTCTGTTATTCAGAATGATCCTCGCACGTTCGACCCATAATACATATGGAGCTGTGGCCACCTCTGATACTTGTGCATTTCATAATCCATTGTGGAGGCAAAGTTACACACAGTTGGAGAACATTCGTATCTTGACAGTTTGTGGAGCACTGAATGTGATCCACTACTGCTGAGTACCAGAGGTATGGGTCTGCCCATGTAATCCTATGAGACTTTCTGTAGTTATAAACTAATCTGCTAGGTAGGGAGGGTGAAATGTAGGTATATTTTAAATTTGTTTACCTTTAGCATTTTAGGATTCTTTTTCCGTTTGTATTTCATAGAATAGTAGCAATGCTGACAGCTTTGTTTCTGATAATGTTTGGTTTGATTTTCTAAGGTACTGTGAATGAGACTATGGCGTTAGAAATAAACATTTCAAAGTTGCACATGTCTTTATTTACAACTTGTTTTTGACTGGTGTAAGAGTAAATTGAAAGAGTGTTTTTGTTATCCACTTTACTTCATGTAATCTAAGTCGCATGTTCTGGGTTGACTAGTCATTGATGTTTTTGCTCTAGGGCGAAGAACCAATGAGTCACTGATTGCTAGTTTGGTAGGGGCTTTGTGTAGTAAGGTGGGTTTTGGTACACCGTAATTCACGGAGGTCCTAAGTCTTTATGCACAGTTCTGTGTATGAGCAAAATTCCTAGAACAGTAGTTACAACAAAAAGGCTTGATAAAGCGCTTGCACTTTGAATATGAATAAAAAATAGAAGAATAGTTGATAATCACAGCTAAGGAATGCAGCAATTAGATGTGTGTATGTGTGGATGATGTGTAGATTGAGTGGAAGATGAAAAACGTGAAAAATAAGAAAGGTTGGAGAGACGCAAACTACAAACTGCATTGGCAGTGAAGTGGATCTTTGGATTTTCAGGTTAGGATAGGGTGTTGGATTCCGCAGTGGGAGCAAGAGAAACTAGTACAACAACAAAGGAAGAAAGCTAGTGCATAAAGTACACACAGTTGGGCAGATTTACAAGGTTGTGGGAAAAATTATGCAAAAGTGGCGCAAGGGGCTTGTAAACCTGCCACAGTGTGTGGTAGAAAAGACGCAAGAAAGGACAGAAGTGTGCAAATTACCCACTGCTATTCACGGGTAGTAGTTACCAAGAAGGCTGATTAAAAGGCCTGCACTTTGAATTTTAATTAAAGAAGAATAATTTATAAGCTTAGGCAAGAATGGTAGCAAGTAGGTGTGTGTATTTGTGGTTGTTGTGTTGATTGAGTGGAAGATGACTAAGGTGAAAAATTAGAGAGGTCGCAGAGATGCAAACTTTCCATTTCCTTTTTTTTTTTTAATTCTGTTTATTGATATTTTCAACAAAGAATCAACATTCTGGTACACAGATAGTCACATGTGTCACATATAAATTAAGATCTTGTTACAATAATGGATCACAGGTAGTACTATAACATCATCTGTTCAAATTACAGTTTACACTTTGTGGTAGGATCATACAGTTAATGTTGATATACAGAAGGTGCAGTCATATCCACACAGCCAGCAGTCAGGCAGATTCACACAATACAGAGTTCAGGCATTAACAAGGCAATCCGGAATACTCAGTCGCAGTGTTTCGCAGGGTACGCCAGTCATGTATTAGGGGGCTGTGAATAACTCTCCACTCGTGAGACTCACCAACTTACACCTTAACATGTATCTACCTGTCTGCTTGACGGTGATTCAACAAATAAAATTGTAGAGGAGCCCAAATATCCCTGGGCCTGGATGTCACTGGTAATAGTTCTGCATAGATCGACAGTTGTTCCTGACAATAAATTAAGTCGCCAAGACATACCTTAAACATGGCCGCCCTTCCTCTGCCCCATCTATATGCCACTCTCCTTTTAGCTAATAAAAGGGCTACAATTCTCCAGTATTAGGGGTGATTTTCATAGATTCACATGCTTGAATATTCCCTGTCGTCGAAGTGGGAGTCCCACGGTACATAGAATAGCAGTAATTTATGCATATATACATGAAAATTACCATAATTACATATATACATACATATAATGCAGTAAAATATCTAAAGTTTAAAAGTACCATAGAACAGAACAGGCCCATAGAAAGCCTAAGGGAGAACTCACTTTAGTAACATATCAGTATCATTATGTATTGGTCCACATTCTACCCAATCAGGCTGTAGCTCCCTCTAGAACTTTCTCCTCAGAAGCCCAAGTCCTCAGATTTTCTACCGCACGTCGTGTGAAGGGAGTCTCCCTGAGCTCTGCTCAGTTTATCTTCTTACATAGTTGTTTTTCTTCTCAGATGTCTTCCTCAAGGAAATCTTTGTTCAAACCATGTCCATCATGTGGAAAATTGCGTCTCTTTCATGAAGATCCACACATTAAATGTATTTACTGTCTCTACCCGGACCATGAAGTGAAGAACTGTAAGTACTGCCGTACTTTTCCACCTAAAACTTTAAGAGACAGAGAGGCCCGTCTCCTTCTGTGGCTACAGAAGTTGAAGACAACTGACACTGTGGTCTCGGAGGTTGAGAGTGTCTCTTCTTTACAGTCAAAGACCTCTCAGAAGCGTGGGTCGGAGACGGAGATGCCTTCTCCTTTTCTCAAGAAAAGTAGACTTGTGGAAATCTCTAAGGATGTCTCCCCACAGGATTTACCTCCAATTACGCCTACGGGGCCTGGCTCTCTGGCGTCACTGTCCAAAGACATGCCATCATCCTCAAAAACAGGCACTGGCTCATCGACGGGCTCGTCGACGCGTCCGTCGACGACATCGACAACGACAAAATCCGTGGATGCTGTCTCCACGTCGACGACGACATGTTCATTGTCTTCGAGAACTACGACGACGACTTTCACCTCGTCGACGGCGACCCATGAGGTGAGACCCATTACCTCTCTCTTAAAGATCTCGTTGACGACTGTCAAATCAACACCGTCGACGAAGAAGCCACCGTCGACGGGTCATTCGTCGACGCGCTCCTCGTCGTTGACCAAGATTACAGCATCGTCGACGGGCCGCCGTCCGTCGACGGGACCCTCATCGTCGACGACAACTTCGTCGACGACTGCAACACCGTCGACGGACGACTTCGGCGACGGTTGCCACCCCGTCGATGGCCCAACCTTCGTCGACGGGACCATCTTCGTCGACGAGCAAGGCTCTACCCTCGTCGACGGCTAAAAAATCTTCGTCGACGAAGGCTAAATCACATCCGTCTACAGTTACGGATTCTTTGTCCGTGGACACGGCGCAGACGCCTCAACCTGCTTTTGGATCGTCCACCACCACGTCGACGGGCTCGTCCACGTTGCACCATCCTTTAGCCACGGCTACCACCTTCACAGTGGTCACTGCTTCCACGCTTAAAAGGGTGCCTCTTATACAGTTGAGTCCTATAAAGAGTGGTTCTACTCTTCCTGACCAATTGTTTCAGTCTGCGGAGGAGGACTCCAATGATGATTCAGAGGTGGAGAATGTCTTTAGACAAGCGTCTAGTCCATCCGAGCTACACATCAAGTGCCAAGATTATGATGAAGAGGAGGAAGAGAACGTCGAAGATGGGGCAGATCTATTTCCTGTAGACACTTCAGAGGCACCTATGGCGGAACAGACGACGCAGATAACACTGTCTTTGGTAATGAATCTGCAGCACATGCAAGACGATTATAATCGCAGATTCCCACCATCTAGGCCTGTTTCTCCAGTGCCGCAACCTCCTCCACAGCCTCAAATTCCTGCACCAGTTCCACCCAGGTCACCAGTGCGTACCCAGCAGGATACGTATAATGAGGATCAAGACCCTCACAACACAGATCAGAATGATGATGATTATAATGGCCTTCAAGAGTGGGACGATTACAGTGCTCAAACACCTTCAACCCCACCAACGTCACCATTAGCTTCGCCTCCTGTGGACATTGGTAGTTTTTATAACTTAATGGTCCGCGCTGCTAAGAGGTTTCACCTCACTTTAGAAGTCCAACAGACTAATTGTTTTCTTTACGATTTCAAAGACTTACCTCAAAGGCAAGCTCACACTATTCCGATAATAAACCATATCTGGGAGAAAGGTCTCAAATTGATTGAGCGACCAAATTCGATCCCGGCTGTCTTACCAAGGCTTGATAAAAAGTATAAAGCGCCAGCAGATTCTCCGGCATTCCTAGTGTCACAGCCTAAGGCAAATTCCGTCATCACTCAGGCAGCTCCAAAAAGGTCCTGCAATCCTGCCACACCTCTCACATCTCCCCCTGATCAGGAAGGCCGCAAGCTGGACTCCATAGGGAAAAAGTTTACCACCATGGCAGCCACGACTGTAAGGGCGGCTAATTCCTTGGATATTCTTGGGCGGTATGACTGCCAAATGTGGTCTCTACAGAGATCATTGACTGCGCCCTTGATATCTCCTCTACGGGGTTCAGGCAATTGGCTGGGGCTGCTGTTTTGAGGCGTCAAGGCTGGTTAAAATCAATAGCATTTCGCCCGGAGGTTCAGGCTAGAGTACTCGATCTACCATATGACGGTGATTCGCTCTTCGGCAAACATGTTGACGATGTCCTCGAATCAATAAAAAAGGATACGGATACGGCCAAGGCTTTAGCAACCCTCCAATATAGAAAACGGCCATTTCAAGGAACACGTGGTAGAGGCGGCAATTCTTCCACTTTTCATGGATCAAACCAATATCGCTCTTACAATGAAAACCGTCAAAGGAATACTTACCAGTCCCAAAATCGACAGACCTCCTCCAGACCACACCAGAGGAAAACCACATACAGAGGTGGTTCAAATGCAAAGAAACAGTGACAGTCCCAGCGTCAACCTTCCACCGACTGTAAAAATTGGAGGACGAATCTCCAACTACATCTTGAATTGGTCCAACATCACCTCCGATCAATGGGTCCTAGATGTGATTTCAAAAGGACATACCCTGGAATTTACAAAATTTCCTCCCAATTACCATCCTACTGGTCCGCCCCCTCCCCATTTCGAAGAACTATTGGCTCAAGTCAAATTAATGATCAGAAAAGGTGCTATCGAGGTGGTACCGCAAGGGCAGCAAGGCAAGGGGTTTTACTCCCGCTTCTTTTTAGTCAAGATGAAGTCGGGAGAGTGGCGCCCCATTTTGGATTTACGGCCCTGAACAAATTCATCACGTCAAAAACATTTCAAATGTTGACCTTGCTTCAAATTTTTTATTATCTCAATCCCGGAGAGTTCTTCTCCACGATCGACCTCCAGGGCGCATACTTTCACGTGCCGATTCACCCCAGGCACAGAAAGTATCTCTGTTTTAGAGTCGGACACCTACACTTTCAATTCAGAGTTCTGCCGTTTGGCCTACGCTCAGCACCGAGGGTCTTTACCAAGATCATGGCCCCGGTAGCTGCTTTTCTGCACCTACAAAGCATTCAATTTTATCCATACCTGGATGACTGTCTTATAAAGGCCCCGAACCTCTAGCTAGCAAATCAGCACAATCAGGTTTGCATCTCTCTCTTTCAAAACTTGGGCCTTTCCATCAATTACCAGAAGTCACACTTTCGCCCGTCTCAGCTGCGAGATTTTCTAGGAGCCTCACTAGATTCTCGGCTGGCAAAGGTTTTCGTCTCCCAGGAAAGACAGGACCGCATGCTCAAGATGGTACGATTCCTGCAGTCAAAGCTGTACGTTTCAGTCCGGATGTTGAAATCATTCCTGGGCATGCCTTCCTTGTGCATACAATTGATTCCCTACTGCAGGCTACATATGAGGGTCGTACAAGAGGAACTAGACAAGCAGTGGAAGCAGATTTCAGGGTCGTTCAACGACAGGATCCTTCTCACGCCCCGCATTCAGGTGGCACTGGAGTGGTGGTCTCACCCTCCGAACATATCCATGGGTCGGTCTTTTCAAGACGCAACTCCGACTCTGACGCTCACAACCGATGCGTCCCTGGAATGTCGGTAAAAGGGAAGTGGACTGCAATCCAGCGCACTTGGCATATAAACCGCCTAGAGCTTCTTGCGATCTTCCTTGCCCTGAAATCTTTCCAGAGGATAGTGCGGGGCCAATCTCTGCTGGTCAGAACAGACAACACCACCAGCATGCACTACCTAAACAAGCAGGGCGGCACGAGGTCCCTTCTGCTTTCCTGACAAGCACAGGAGATATGGGACTGGGGGATTCATCATCAAGTTCATCTTACAGCCATCCATGTGCCGGGTGTTTCCAATGTTCTGGCGGACTCACTCAGCAGATCTCTCTCGGACAATCACGAGTGGGACCTCAACCAACCAACTCTAGAGTTCATTTTCCATCAGTGGGGCCAGCCGCAGATGGATCTCTTGGCGACTGCCGCCAACAGGAAATGCCAACGCTTTGCAAGTCGTCATCCCCACAGAGAGTCGAGCCGGAATGCATTTTCGATCAACTGGTCGAACAAATTCATCGACGCTTTCCTTCCGCTTCCTCTGATTCCGCGCCTGTTGCACAGGATAAAGCTTCAACCCTGTCATGTCATCCTGATCGCACCCAAGTGGCCGCGATGCCCATGGTTCTCGGACCTTCTTTTGTTTTCCCAGAACGAGCCAATATCGCTTCATCCTCTGCCTCACCTCCTCACGATGAAGCAAGGGCAGATTTACCACCCAGATCCGGCATACCTCCAGCTCCATGCCTGGAACCTGAACATAATGAATTTGCACGTCTAACCATCGACGCAGATTGCAGAGAAGTGTTGACGCACGCTCGCGCTCCATCCACCATTAAAACCTATCAGCTGAAGTGGAAGCGTTTCTGTGTCTGGTGCCACACCAAAGCCTTGGATCCAATGCCAAACCGGAACAGATCCTGCCTTTTTTCCTATCCCTTGCAAAGTCAGGACTTTCTCACTCCACTCTTAAGGTGTTTATGGCAGCACTTTCCCGCTTCCGTCATGATGGTTCCACATCACTGTATTCCTCTAGAGTCATCCAACAGTTTTTCAAAGGCCTCTTCCGGTTGTTTCCACCCATTTGTCGCCCTCCACCTGCTTGGCGCCTAAATCTGGTTTTGTCTCAACTCCTCCTACCTCCTTTCGAGCCCATCCACTCAGCAGGCTTAAAATTCCTCACGTGGAAAGTTGCTCTGCTGCTCGCCTTGACATCATCTAGGCATGTTAGTGACATCCAGGCATTCACAATTCAGCCTCCTTTTCTCCAGTTCTCCAATGAGGCTGTTACGCTACGTACTAATCCAAGATTTATTCCGAAAGTTCCAAGTGATTTCCATCTCAATGAACCTGTCATTCTAAAGACTTTCTTTCCTGATCCACAAACTCCTGCTGAACGTTCATTGCATTCATTGGATGTGAAACGCTGTCTCAAGTTTTACATTCAGCGTACTACACCATTCAGGAAATCAGACCAACTATTCGTGGCCTATGGCCCGATCTGCAAAGGACAACCTGTTACCAAACAGACTATTACTAGGTAGATTTCTTCTACCATTACTTATTGTCATCAACGGGCTGGCAAGCCCCTTCCTGCTCCAGTACGAGCTCATTCAACTAGAGCTGTGTCAACTTCTACTGCCCTCTTTGCGGGGGTACCTCTACGGCACATTTGCATAGCTGCTACGTGGTCGAGCAGCCATACTTTTACGAAGCACTATTGTCTGCAATCAACAGACGCCGCAGATACGGCAGTGGGACAAGCGGTGCTGCGGAATCTTTTCCCATAAAGGGGAGCCTCTGTTGCTACCCGCCTCCAGTCATAAAGGTATTTTCTCTTAAATTTTGATATATTACATATTAAAGGATATGTTCTTGTATGCTTGGAGTTTTATGCGACCTTTATGACCTATATGATGATTTACTGCTTTCTACTCTTATTCAAGCATGTGAATCTATGAAAGACACCCCTAATACTGGAGAAGAACATACGTTACTTACCTGTAAACCGTGGTTCTCCAGTATTGGTGTCTTTCATAGATTCACATGCGACCCTCCCTTCCTCCCCTCAGAGGCTCCCTTCTCCTCAGGCACTTTTGGTTACTTTGTGCTACGAAAATCTGAGGACTTGGGCTTCTGAGAAGAAGGTTCTAGAGGGAGCTACAGCCTGATTGGCTAGAATGTGGACCAATACATAATGATACTGATAAATTACTAAAGTGAGTTCTCCCTTAGGCTTTCTATGGGCCTATTCTTTTCTATGGTACTTTTAAACTTTAGATATTTTACTGCATTATATGTATGTATATATGTAATTATGGTAATTTTCATGTATATATGCATATATTACTGCTATTCTATGTACCGTGGGACTCCCACTTCGACGACGGGGAATATTCAAGCATGTGAATCTATGAAAGACACCAATACTGGAGAACCACAGTTTACAGGTAAGTAGCTTATGTTCATTTGCGGTGTACCGCTGGTAGTGGTTCCACATACCCCAACACCGCAAGCACTGGTGAGGGCTCCAACTGAACATTAACCATTTCAGACAGTGCCGTGAAGACCTGCATCCAATATGCCTGCACTGCCGTGCATTCCCAGGCAAGGTGTAGGAAATCAGCCTTTGGGGCATGGCAGCGGTCACACGTGTCTGTGTCTCTGAGTTTGTACCTATGCTTACGAACCAGCGTGTAGTACAGTCGGTGAAGAAACTTATAATGAATCATCCTAAATCTACTGTTTGCTGAGACTCTTCCAGTCAGCTGTGAGCAGTACTCCCACTGTCTGTCCGTAAGTGCCGTGCTTAATTCACAGTCCCATTTAGTTCTCGCTGGCGCTGGAGGCTCTTCCCTCTGTACATGTACTGTCTTGTAAATCATTGATACTAGTCGTTTGGCCGATGTCCCCTGCAGCATCATTTGTAGTGGCATAAGAGCTGAGGGTTCATTGGGAAAGTCTGGGGTAATAGAGCGCATCCCTTGTCTGAGGCGTATGTACAAAAAGGTGTCCATCGGTGTCTGTTGAGTGTGTTGAAATATGTGTTCCAGTGTACGAAATCTCCCTTCATGATATAGGTCCCCCCAATTCCTAATCTGAGTGTTCTAAAAATTTGTGAAAAAGTACCTCCTGTAGGAGGGGCATAGATGGGTGGTACACCAGAGGCAAGAGTGGTGAGTAAAGCATAGGTGCATCCAACATCTTACCTAAGCGTGCCCATGCAGCAGATGTACATGTTACCGTTGTCTGTGTTTTGTCCCTATGAGGAAGTGGTATATACAGTGCTCCAGCAATAGGAACCGGCAAAGCAAGCCAGTGGTCCGCAGCTAATTGTGGCATGTATTGTGGCTGATGTACCCAGAAGTAAGCATAATGCGCCTGTGCACTATAATAATATAGTTCAAAGTCTGGGATGCCAAACCCCCCTTGGGAATAGGGTCTGATTAGGAGACTCCATTGGAGTCGCGGTCGCTTGCGTCCCCACACCATTCTCGTTAGTTCAGCCTTAGTTGCTGAAAAAAATATGATCCCCGGTGATACGGTATGTTTAAGAATAAGTAAAGCAGTTGAGGTAGGATTACCATTTTAATCAGGGACGCCCGTCCTGCCATGGATAGGGGGAGAGAAATCCAGCGTGTTATCTTATCCGATATACAGACCATAGTAGTTCCCTAATTAATGCGCATCAATGTTTCCCTATCTCTGGTAACTTGAATTCCTAGGTATTGTAGCTCATCATCACACCACGCTATCGGGAAATCCTGTGGAAATCTAGTTGTGGCATTGGTAAGTGGGAAGAGACAAGACTTGCTTCAGTTGATTTGGACGCCGACAACTTCCCAAAGACGATAAATTCTCTTAGGATAGGGTTCAAGTTCTGCTGTGGGTCTCGGATATATAACGTAATATCATCCGCAAACAGTGATATCAATATCTGTCTCAAGTTGCAGCGCAGTGTCTTCTCTTTATGGTGTTGTCTTAATTTGGCCGCTAGAGGCTCCACTGCTATCGCAAAGAGTAAAGGCGATAGTGGGCATCCCTGTCTCGTTCCTCTGGTAACCGAGAACCCTGTGGAAGTTCCCCCGTTGACATGTACCTTAGCCATCGGTGCATGATATAACAATTTAATCCATGAAAGGAAAATAGGGGGAAATCCCATGCGTCTCATCACCCCAAACACGTAATCCCATTCAATGGAATGAAAAGCCTTTGTGGAATCTAAAAAAATTGCCACCAACGACAGTTCCGGTGAGACATTATTCATGATCGTGAATAAAGTACGAAGATTATGGGATGTCGCCCTCCCCGGTACAAAACCCGATTGGTCGGGCAGAATTAAGGTTTCCATAAGAAGCCCCAGGCACGTAGCAATGATTTTGGCTAGTATTTTCACGTCGCAGTTAAGTAGCGACAGCGGCCTATATGAATCACACTGCTGCGGGGGCTTGCCGGGTTTCAGGAGGGAGATAACGAGGGCCTCTCTCATAGAAGGGGAGAGGTGGCCTACCTCCATCGCATCTTCATACACCTCACGCAGTATGGGGGCCATCAAATCTATGTAGGTTTTATAAAACTCCACGGGGATTCCGTCGGTCCCCGTGGCCTTCCCGGATTGCATATGCATGATCGCATCTCGCACCTCATCTAGTTCAAACGGGGCCCCCAAGAACTGCCTTTGTGCATCGCTCAGCCACCCCAAAGCAACATCCCCTAGATACTCGTCTAAATCCAATACTCTCGTCCGTGTGGTGGTATACAATTTAGTGTAATGTGCTGTAAAGGCATTCAGTATATTGGCAGTGTCTCTATATATCTGCCCATCCAGCTCAATCACTACATTAGAGACTCTATTCCGTCTAATGGTTTCCGCCAGTGCTTTACCCGGCCTATCTCCCTCACCATACTTCCGGGCAGTCCAGAAATGCCCCCGAAACTTTGCTTCCCTGCTGGCATTATCTGTATAGTCTGAGAGCTTTTCTCTGATCTGCGCCTGTATTTTGCTAGCCGGTGCGCGGGCTAGTGATGGCTCCAGCGCTTTGAGCACTGTCTCCAGGGTGTTTAATGTGTTCATGATGTCTTTAAGTACTCCAGCCCCCTTAGCTATACGATAACCCTTATTGTGACTTTAAACGCTTCCCATATTGTTGCAACCTCATCCACTGACTCTTTGTTACGTGGAAAGAAATCCTGTATCTCCTCCCTTAGTTCCTCTTGGAATACAGTGTCAAGTAGTATGGTGGGTTATAGCCTCCAACTATTCCGAGGCGGTCCAAAGTCCGCCGAGGAGAAAGCATGGCGCACAGGTGCATGGAACAAATAAGTCCTAGCCAGGTGTTTTACCCCCCCGATCGCAGGACACAGTCCCTCAGATAGGAATACATAATCCAGCCGCGCCCAGGACGCTGCGTGCGCAGTAAAATGAGTACCTTCCCTACCCAGGGGGTGGAAATGTCTCCAGGCGTCTACCAATCTAAACTCCGTGAGTGTAGTGGGGAGCTCTGTACGTGCCTTAGTGTAGTGATGCGGGCGGGATGGGACCTGTCCATATCCGGGTGGTGGGAAACATTGAAGTCACCCCCCCATATGATATGCTTGGACCCTACGTCTAGGATATGGGCCCACACTTCAGTAAAGAATCGGGGGTCATCAATATTCGGTCCGTAACAGCACGCAAGAGTAATTGAATCATGTCCCAATCTCCCCCAAGCCACACAATATCTTCCCTGTGTGTCACACCGTGTTCCTACAAGTGTGAGGGGTGTATGCTTTTTAATCAGTATCGCCGTTCCCCTGGCATACGATGAGTATGAGGAAAATATTCTATGTGTAGCCCACCTACTAGCAAACGTGTTGGCTGTGTGCGGAGTAAAGTGCGTTTCCTATAGGAATGCTACATGGGTCCGATGTCTATCCAGGTATGATAATACGTGGCGCCTTTTTTGTGGATCACCCAATCCCCTCACATTCCATGTAAGTATATTCAGGTTATTCGCAGCTACATCCTGCATGTGTGCTTAAGACATCTATCCCTGCCACAATTCTCACCATACCGGTGTATACCTCCAGGTCTTGTTTTCACTATGTTGCCGAAGGTCTTGGAGCGGCACCTCCGCGCGCACCTCACATCAAGTGCACAACTACCTGTAATGTTTAAACAGTTAGACAATATGACCACCATGAGTACTTTCCATTTACTCCTCTCCATCCATCTCCAAACATGCTTCCATCGCAAAAAACTCAACAACCCTCCTCCCTCCACCCACTGAAGCAACCCAAACTTGGCAGAGTTCCGATCCCACCCCCCTCCCCATCACCCCATAAAAAAACAAAATACCCACTGGAACATAGTCGTCAATGGGGGCATACCCTTAGGGGGTGCACAACTAGATAGCTACACAGTACCTTCACTCCCCTCCAGCCTCACCTCGATGGTGCCCAGGCACGGGGGGGAGCAAAGCCTGGGAACTTTTTAACAGATATGCAAATGTGTTAATTGGAAAGATCTCACCTCCCGGCAGTCATAGCAGTACATTTGGGGCACCAGCCCGCATTAGTCCAATGTAAGTCTTACAATATACATCCCGATAGAGCAGTTATTCCACATGGTCATCATTGTTCTCGCGATCACTCGCTGCAATGCCTCCTGGTTATTTCCTCCTCTGTGCGCTCGCTTCACCGTTCTTAGAAATTCCTCTACTTGCTACGGCTTCGTGAAGAAACTCTGTTTCCCTTGATGCATCACCCTAAGTTTCGCAGGATACAGGAGTGCATAATCAATTTGTGCAGCTCTCAGTTTCCTTTTCACGTCTAGGAATTTACGCCTTTCCTCCTGCACAAGCGGTGTAAAGTCTGGGTATATTGAGAAGGAATTCCCGTCATAGTTCAGTGTCTGCTTGTTTCGCGCTGCTCGGAGTGCTACATCCCTGTCCCAATAGTTTATTAATCTCGCGATGATGGGCCGCGGTGGGTTACCAGGCGTCGGTCTCGGCCCCAGTGATCTGTGAGCCCTTTCTACGATGAATTGGGAAGAGAAGGCCTCTTGTCCAATAGCTGTTAGTAACATTTTCTCTATATACTCCTCCATTCGCCCAATATTTGTCAATTCCGGAATCCCTAATACGGGGATATTATTGCGCCGACGGCGCACTTCCAAGTACTCATTCTTGGCTGCTATGGTACGGAGCAACGCATCCACCCTAGCTAGTTTCGTAGTGTGCTGAGCTGTGATGTCTTCGGTCTCAGATATCCTCCGCTCCGTCTCCTTGATACGGTCTTCATGCCCATCTAATTTGTGCGCTATTGCGTCCATTCTGGACGACATCCTGTCCACTTTGTCAACAACTGTTGCGAAACCCTGCCTAATCTCCTGTAGGATATTATTTATGTCCGATGCTTGCGGGGAATTAGACCCACTGGTGTGAGCAACATGTTCTTGGTTTTGATCTTCCTGCGTAGGTTTCGTACCCTTCTTCGTGGCATCAAAAGTCAATTTTGGCTGCCTGGCATCCGGCCCGCCCATGGTGTAAGAGGCGTGTGGACCTAGGGAAGGTCGTCACAAGTGTGTCAAATGGGGGTATTTTACGTTCTTTCTCGTGTTATGATACCCCCGGGAGACCTCTCACCAGCTGTCCATCTGCGCTTTCCTCCACCACGTGTTCAGCACTAAGTAGGGGAGGGGTCGCGTCACCCTGCCTCGTCCCTGTGGTATTTCCTAACTGATCGCAGAGGCATTCAGGGCTTCAGGACGGTATTGCTGCACAGTACCATTCAGTCACTTCAATCTGCTATGGTCATCCTATGGCTGCCCACCTGCTGCGGATAAAAAAGCACCCTCATGCTGTAGTCAATGGCGGATGGCAAATCTGCAGAATAGCGAGAATCGCTGTCTGTTCCCACCTACTCCAGCATACCACAGGCTCCCTAGCCCCTCTCTCATGAGTAAATGCCTGCAGGATTGCTGTCTTGTGCGCGGGGGGGGAATTTCACTATGTCACCTCTTCAGGTTCTGCAACACTGCCGTGTGTCAATGCCCCGCATGAAGATGCACCAATCTCTTACCACGTGTGGCTCTCCGATGTACCATTGATATATGCCGCCTCCATTACCACGCCGCTTGGGTTCTGCGCGTTTCTCCTCTCTTGCCGCTGTAAAGCGACGGGGGGGAGGTGCAGTCGAGCCCCCTCAGGCGCGTCACTTTTCAGAGCCGCAACTGAGCAATCACAAGGCTCGCGATCCGTAGGGCTTCTTGCCTCCGGGCCGTTGCGTGCAGTTCACGGCCCCTCCCGCCTCTCCCGGCGCCCGCTGGCGAGTACAGTGCTATCAGCACACTCACCGCGTCTCTCGCCCGGCCTCCGCTCTCCTCTGCCTATAATTTCCAGTCGGGTCCCCTCTCACCGGTACAATCCTTTGTGTGGGCAGGGGCCACCTATGCAAGGCACTCTGGTGCACCGCTCCGATTCCGTTGTAGCGCACAGTCCGCTCGGCTCTGACGTCCCTCAGAGGGCCTCGGTGTTTCCCAACCTCAGTAGCCGGTCTGCAGCACACTTCCGGTCTCCAGCGCAACACGGTCACAGCTTCCGACGCTCAGTTCCCCGCCGGTAGTCATCCGATCAGTCCGATTTTTCTACCGGGACGGTAGGGACACTTCTGTTTGGTATTGCCGAGTTTTCAGCCTATTTTGCAGTACGTTTGCTAAGGATAATTGACAGATATTTTCCCCAGGAAGCAGGAGCCTCACAGGAGTGCGGCCATGCTGACCGCCCGCCCTCTAGCGCCCCCCCCCCAAAAAAAAACGACTTTCCATTTCTTTGTAAAGGAAGTGGGTGTTTAGTTTTTTAGTGCATATATATATTCACTGAAAAAACCATAGGTTTCAGGCACGTTATAGTTAATAATTAGCATTTAAAAAACCTTAGAAATTCACTGAAAAAACCATAGGTTTCAGCCACCTTATAGTTAGGAATTAGCATTTAAAAACCCTTAGAAATTCACTGAAAAAAACATAGGTTTCACCCATGTTATAGTTAGCTGGACATTTCTCTCATACAAAAACATTGAAATTCCCCCGTTATATTTAGTTTAGCTAACTATAACTTGCGCGCCCGCAATGCACTGCTGATGACGTCACATATTACATCACTCATGACATGGTCAGTGACATCACTCATCACATCACTGATGACATCTCAAATGACATCACTGATGACCTCACTGATGACATCATCCTTGTGAAAGAGTGGCATACCTCCTCTTACCCTAATATAACCTTTGATACACACATTCAAAAATAGAAACTACAATTTTTTTTATAAATGGAGCTACCAATACCAGTTACAACAACCTATTAGGTAATTCCAACATCTACATACACATCCACTCATTCACCAACAGTTCTATATAGTCACTCATACATGTACTCACTCATCTTATGTACTCATACACCTATACATCCACACACCGATACTCATCCATAGAGTTACTCACACATGCAAATAAACTATCAAACATCCATTTATTTGCATGTACAGCTATACACACACCACTACACTTACTTCTACAGAAACGTACACATACTTACTCTCTTAAACAATCACTTATAGAAACACATACTTATTTATACAGGAACTCCTCCAATCTCTCACTCTCACATATACTCACTTATATACATCAATACTCACATATACTAGTTTAAAACATATGTAGTTACTCATAAAGATACTATTGAGACTGTCATTCACTCACTAACACACCCATACACACACTCATCCAACCATACAGTCCTGCACACATTCTGTCTTCAAAACACATACAAACAGTGAGTCAGTCATTCATACATCTGTGCGCTAAGTAATGCCCCCACCGAACCATACAGACACTTACTCTGATACTCAAAAAACCAACTAATAACCCATACAGACACTTATGTAGCTACTCACCAACCCATGCAGCCACTTATATACAAAGTGAGACACTGATACAGATATTTACATATTTAAACATTACTCGCTAATACATGTATTCACTAAGGTATACTTAATAAGTCAGTTATACAATCAATTTTACAAAAAAAACACCCATTTAGACACTTATTTACCCATTTATTCTTCCATCAACCTTTAGATATACATATATAAAAAATAACGTGAACCCGATGGTCAGTCCTTTGTGAGTGCCTTTTCAGGGTCTTGCTCAAGTGGTCTTTTGTAGGTTTTCGCACAGTGACCTTGGAGTTTTTTACAGATTGTAGGACCAGTGTGCACGCACAATCTACAGGAGTCGGTGGGGCAGGGAGCCGTGGGGCTGGGCGTAATCGGAATAGCTCTTAGGTGCGACATTGGTGCAATTTGAAAGTAAAAAGTGTATAATTGTGGTGGGTGCCGCTCGAAGTCGCGCACATAGAGGCTGACCTTACTTGGATTTCCCTGCATCTCTGGACTTTGTTGGCTGTTTGGGGCACGAACTACCGGCGCTGCTACGGGGTGGGACTGCGAGTCCCAGGAGTGCAAGCGGCGTTCCTGGAGCCGCACCTGGGACTCTTCCCACTCCACCCCGCCTCCCGCCCCCAGGGTGTTCAAAACTACGACTCGCGGCCCCCGCTTCGCGGGAGCCGCCGAAGTCGCGCACATAGAGGCTGACCTGTACTTGGATTTCCCTGCATCTCTGGACTTTGTTGGCTGTTTGGGGCACGAACTACCGGCGCTGCTACGGGGTGGGACTGCGAGTCCCAGGAGTGCAAGCGGCGTTCCTGGAGCCGCACCTGGGACTCTTCCCACTCCACCCCGCCTCCCGCCCCCAGGGTGTTCAAAACTACAACTCGCGGCCCCAGCTTCGCGGGAGCCGCTCGAAGTCGCGCACATAGAGGCTGACCTGTACTTGGATTTCCCTGCATCTCTGGACTTTGTTGGCTGTTTGGGGCACGAACTACCGGCGCTGCTACGGGGTGGGACTGCGAGTCCCAGGAGTGCAAGCGGCGTTCCTGGAGCTGCACCTGGGACTCTTCCCACTCCACCCCGCCTCCCGCCCCCAGGGTGCCACGCCCCTCTTTACTATCACATTAACGAGCCGCGTGACGCGTATCGCGGGACGCGCGCGGGCGAAGACCGGGCAAAGAGCGGGCCGTGTGAGGCCGTTCGAGACCGGGAGAGACTGGACTGGGCCACACCCCTTGGTTCCAACTTCACCCCTTAGCCTCACCGGTTGTTGAGCCCGCTGTAGAGAAAGCATTATGTCAACCCGTGAGTACAGAAGCAGGGCAGCGAAGGGCAAGCTGAAAAATGGAACATTAGACGATTTTATTACCAGAACAAATATTGCCATAGATAAGGAGATCAACAAAATGCAGCACAGGGTTTCTACTGAACTAGATGCAGCGAGAAGGTTATCCCAGGAAATGGCCATGGATAAAAAATCCTCCCTAGGGCACTTTGCCTTCGTCAAAACACCTGACCGCACAACTGGTCCAATTCCCACACTGATTGTGACACAGGCCGATATCCACCAGCCACTAGTAACCACGCCACCCACATCCAAGGCGGGGTCCCTACATGAATGCCCCGCCACTTTAAGTCTTTCATTAGGCGGGGAGGTTGGGTTCGATGCAACAGGTGAGGGGGCCCCTCTGAAGAAGGTACCAACTGCCAAATCTATGGGAATGACCGGGGGGAATTGCCACACCACACAAAAGGGCCCAAATCACAAAAGAAAGCGCAATCATACTTCTGCCTATTCAAGGAAAAAGGCCAAGGTAGCAAAGGCCCAGTTACCCATTCAGGCATTAACCGAGATACCTCTTAAAACCCCTTCAATGAGAAATATTTGCCCCTCTGATCCAGAAACAGAATCCAGCCCCGCAAAACTGGTGGGCAGATTCGATCCAGATAATCTTGTCATAGAAAGCGAGAATGGTGGGGTTCCACTTTGTACCATAAAAGGGAAGGATGTGGAATTCCTGACAATTGTATGGGAAACACTAAAAAAACTTTTAACCCCCCTTGAAGCTAGATTATCGCGAATAGAAACCCAGTTGCTTGAGACTGAAAAAAGTATCCTAAACTTAGCCACCCTTAGTATATCTGATAACAAACTAACTTGTCGACCGGCCACTACTAACAACTCACCACCACTATCTGTTGCCACATCACTACCTGTTGTCACCCTTTCAGAAGTCTCGAAAGCTAAACCCATCCCAAAACCTCGGCATAAGGGCGCCACAGGTATTTCTACTAACAGGGTAACGGTGGACGCAAACCAGCAGGCGGCTCATCCTGCTCCAGCTTCGACAGTCACAGCTACCCCGAGGGCCATTGAGCACAATAATCTCCACCCCACAACACAGAGAGTAAAATCTAACACAAATCGCTACAGGGGCTACATCGATCTTCCCCCTGATGTAAGACCATATGTAGTTGTGTTAACAGGGGTGCCGGAACTATCATATCATCAGCAGGAAGACTAAGGGTCATTAAAAAACAAAGTAATACACTGGCTTAACGTCAACAGGCCAATACCCAATCACCTGAGAAGTGAAATCCTCATGGTGCGTCGGGTACCTTGGATAGGCACCTCGCATAAGTCTACTATAGGCGAATGTGTAATTGTTTCATTTGAAAATCCCAATACTGCACACTATATTCACTCCTGAAACAACAACAGTGCAAACTCGCCTATAGCATCCAGACCCCTAACCTATTTCTACCCTCCATGCCCACATTCTAACACAGGAGGGAATTGGAGCTGGATCCCGGAGAGACAAGGTGTGTAGGGCGGGTTTCACAATCACTGGCCAAATACACATAGTGGGTGGACAGGAGCTCCTGTTCACAACAGATTTGGGTGCCTCGAGGAAGTGGACTGATTTCCATACAGGTCTACTAACACACTGTTACTGGTAGACTCAGCCCGCCGTTTTACCTATTCCCTGGGCCGACCTGCTTCTCCACCTCTACAACTCCAATTTGGAGATTGTAATCAAACTGCAGACGAAAATAGGCATAAAGATGGCCTTGCTTCTGAACACTCTGCAGCCACTATAAACACTACAACAACCCCAATAACTGAGCCATTTAATGCTAAAAACACTTACATAGGTAAAGCTAAAATAGATCAAAGCACTAAGGATAGTCCCCTTGACGAGGTGACGCCTAAAACATACTCAATGGTAAAGGAGGGATCGTCTCTTTATCAGCAAGGCCAGCATAGGGCAAGCAGGTGTACTCAGGTAACTAACGACACTGATAAGTTGGTGACTCCCGGCTTACTTGCCATACTTTCTTGGAACGTCGCTGGGTTGGCCAATAAATCAGATTCCCCCGAGTGGGAGAAACTAATAGGAGGATATGATATATGCCTGTTCCAAGAAACATGGACCAGGGAAAAACAGTCTCACACAGGATATGCTTCCTTTGAAATTCTGGCAAATTGGGGCGGGAAGGGACGTCCATCTGGGGGCCTTTTGATCTGAGTGGGCTCTCATCTTGGCTGTAGGGCAACAATCCGCGAAACCAACTCAGCGGACTTTCAGTGCGTTGTTTTGGAATGGGCATGTGGTGCAAGTATAGCATTGATTAATGTATATTCAAGAGCGGTAGGGATAGCAGGTACCTCGAGAACAATTGAGGATCTAGCACTGTTCCTTGATTCCGCCAGCCTATGCTCCACACTTATTGTGGGGGGAGATTTCAACACCCAATATGAGCCCCTCCCGGATCATCTAGCGGGTTTTACAAGCGAAGAGGACGATCTTTGGGAGATTCTCACCTTGGTGGGCCCCCCCGTAAAGGCTTGGTCACCTCTCGCCACTCAAATAACTTCTGTAACGCTCTGCCACTCGCTGAGGGCTTGCAATGGTCGAATTGAAGGAGATATTCCACCAAAATACACCTTCAATAGACCAGGCTACGAGTCACGAATAGACTACTTCTTGGTCTCAGCGAAGGACTGGGCTAAAGTGAGGGACTTTAGGATAGTCGCTAGGACCGATAGCGACCACAATGTACTCTCACTGAGACTTGCGGTCCAGGGACTGTCTATGGGTATGGTAGAAGAAAATTCAGCACCCTCAGCTGCCTTAGTCGTAACTAGTAACAGACGCAGAATCAAATGGTTGAAACTCCTAGAGAACCCAATTAGCATCCAAAGGCTGTATGCGTCAGTGGTCCTTGCGCTAGAAAAGGTTGAGGTCCTCACCCCGCAGCTAGTTATTGCTACTAAACCTCTTGCTCTAGAAGAAGCCGAGGTCCCCACTACGATCCAAGACACCCCTGCTGAGTTCTCTGTGCTTGGGGTTATCCACTCTGAGCTATGCTCTAACCTGGTAGAGATATTGAACCCGGTGGCTAGGACGAAGAAACCTAAGAAGAAAAGAGCCTCGTGGTTCAATGCTTCTTGCAGGAGAGCAAAGGCTGCCCTATTGGAGTCCCTTAAATTAAGGGAAAGTCCAAGTAAGATCAGGGAAAAGCGGCTAGCCTATAAGTCCATCTTACGCAACGCCAAAATAGAGTGGGACGAGGAAAACTGGTCCGAAATGACAGCTGCCCTCACAACACGAGACAGCCAAAAATTTTGGCAAATTGTTAAGCACGGCTCAGCTGAACCCCTAGCTGCAGTTGAAGCAAATATAGCACCCGCTGTTTGGGAGGATCACTTTAAAACTTTGTATAGACCACATAACCCGGTCCAACTGGTGACTCCATCAGAACCCATAATGGACCAACACAATGAAAGTGTAGCTCCCATGGAGGGATTCACTCTGGAAGAAGTTACCATGGCGATCATGGGGCTGGTGGCTGAAAAGGCGCCAGGCCTCGATAGGCTCCCAGGTGACCTATACAAACACGAAGTTAAAATCTGGGCTCCGTACCTTAGGGTGTTGTTCAATGCGATTCTGAATGGCATGATGATCCCCCCAACTTGGCTGGGGGCAGAGATAGTCCCTATTTTCACAAAAGGTTCTCCTCTGCTCCCGGTCAATTATAGGCCAATAAGCCTGATAGACGTCCCACAAAAGCTATTCGCCAGGCTATTGTTGGATCGTCTGTTAGAATGGATGATGGAACACCACGACATTCTGAGTCCCCTCCAAGCAGGCTTTAAAGAGAAGGTTTCAACTATAGATCAGGTTTTTCGGCTCGCCCTCATTTATTGGAAAACGGTACAGTTGGGGGGTGGCAGCCTCTACACTGTATTCGTGGACCTGAGGGCGGCCTTCGACCTGGTCCCTCGTAAAAAGCTTTGGGAGGTGCTAGCCAAACTGGGGGTCCCTAAGGGTTTGTTGGAGATGATTATTCATCTCCATACTGCTAACTTTGCACAGGTAAGGTGTGGCAAGGAGGGAGCCTTGTCGAATAGGTTCCCCGTTGACAGGGGGGTAAGGCAGGGTTGTGTGCTTGCACCGACCCTGTTTTGCCTCTACGTCAACGGGGTTATCCCTTACCGGAACTCCGATGCTCCCAAGCTGGCGGGCACCAGAGTGCCGGCGATCATGTTCGCCGACGACACTCTACTGCTATCAAAGTCTGCGATGGGTATCCAGCGAGTACTCGATGGCTTTGTGGATTTCTGTGGGGAACACGGTCTAGAAATTAACACCTTAAAGACCAAATTTATGGTGTTTAATCCCCCCCGAAAACTCCGCTCTACCCCCAATATCGGACAAGGCAGACTTGAAAGGGTGAGAACTTTTGAGTACCTTGGAATTATCTTAAATGAGAGAATGTCCTGGTGCACCCATCAAGAGAAAGCACTCCTTAAACTGATACAGTATTCGGGCGGCACCATGAAGCTCCTGTGTAATAACAAGTCATCTATTCGGCCTGTTGGCCCACCTCTGCAGATCTATAGGGCCCAGGCAAGGGGGGCTGCCATGTATGGGTGTGAGCTCTGGGGCCATGCAGCCTCTCAAGACCTGCTGAAAGAGGAGAACAAGATTATTTGGAGGGTTGTAGCACTTCCCACCAGCACGCCTCTTGTCCCTCTAAGGATAGACCTTGGAATGCGACCCCTTGACGAAGAACTGGCTTTTCGACCGCTGGCTTAATGGCGTAGGTTATGGTCAACTCCGGAACTGATCAGCTATAGACAAGGACTTCAGGAGATGCTCGCTATGCCCAATGCGGGGGAAATCAAATGGCTGAAATTTATCAAAACCGAGCTGTAGGGTTTGAGTCTTCTGAAATTGTGGTCCGACCCTCTATCTACCTGTCCACTTTTCCCCAAAAAGACATTGGCAAAGGTATATCACGATAGCAAACTAATGGCACTGCACCGTCGACAAAACCATGGGACATTAACGGAGACATTTCTACGCACTAAGGACACCTATAGTTTTGAGCCAGTGCTAGACAACTTATATCCTTCCTTACTTAGGAAACTCTACTTACAATGGAGACACGGGTCCCTCCCACTCCGAGTATTTACAAGTAAGTGGAGTGAAGAAGCAACTAGTGAATGCCCAGCTTGCAAACTGGCCAACGAGTCCGAGCTCCATATAATTTTTTTCTGCCCAGTATATCATGAGATACATAAGAAATGGATCGTCCCTCTATGCAGAAACTTGGGATTTGGGGAGTGTCTGGCCGCCTTTAGAGTTCTCAAAATAGACCTGTCGGACCACATTGTTTTTTCATTAGCTAAATACCTAGGTGCAGTGTGGTCTCTGAGGAGAAAATGTATTAAGGCTGTTCAGTCACTATAATGTATAAAAATGTGATATTTGCACTATGAAATTCCTCGTAACGGACTGTATGAACTTGAAAAGTATAAATTTTATTTGAATTGTTTTAAGAAATGTTATAATGTCTTTTATGGTGAACATTTTACCGAAATAAAGAATAAAGAAAGAAGATAAAAAATATGTATTTTTCAGAAAGACACACATTCACTGGATGATGTCATCAGTGAGGTCATCAGTGATGTCATTTGAGATGTCATCAGTGATGAAATGAGTGATGTCACTGACCATGTCATGGATGATGTAATATGTGACGTCATCAGCAGTGCATTGCGGGAGCGCAAGTTATAGTTAGCTGAACTAACTATAACGGGGGAATTTCAATGGTTTTGTATGACAGAAATGTCCAGCTAACTATAACATGGGTGAAATCTATGTTTTTTTCAGTGAATATATATATATATATTCACTGAAAAAACCATAGGTTTGACACCAGTTATAGTTAGCTGGAAATTTTACTGACATAAAACCATTGAAATTCCCACGTTATAGTTAGTTGGACTCACTATAACTTGCGCGCCTGCAATGCACTGCTGATGACGTCACATATTACATCACTCATGACATGGTCAGTGACATCACTCATGACATCACTGATGACACCATCCAGTGAATGTGTGTCTTTCTGAAAAATAAATATGTTTTATATATGTATATGTAAAGGTCGATGGAAGAATAAATGTTTAAATAAGTGTCTTTATGGATGTTTTTATTAAAAAAAATGTATTGGCTAACTGGCTTATTAAGTGTATCTTAGTGAATACATATATTAGCGAGTATTGTTTAAATATTTAAATGTTTGCATCAGTGTTTCACTTTGTGTATAAGTGGCTGCATGGGTTGGTGAGTAGCTACATGTGTGTGTATATGGGTTATTAGATGTTTTTTTTAGTATCAGTATGAGTGTCTTTATGGTTTGATGGGGGTGTTACTTAGCACATAGATGCATCAATGACTGACTCCCTGTTTGTATGTGTTTTGAAGACAGCATATGTGCAGGACTGTATGGGTGGATGAGTGTGTATATGTGTGTGTTAGTGAGTGAATGACTGTCTCACTAGTGTCTTTATCAGTAACTACATATGTTTTAATCTAGTATATGTGAGTATTGATGTATATAAGTGAGTATATGTGAGAGTGAGAGATTGAAAGAGTTCTTGTTTAAATAAGTATGTGTTTCTATAAGTGATTGTTTAAGAGAGTAAGTATGTGTAAGTTTCCTTAGAAGTAAGGTGGTAGTGTGTGTATAGCTGTATATGCAAATAAATGGATGTTCAATAGCTTATTTGCATGTGTGATTATGTGTGTGAGTAACTTTTGGATGACTGTTGGTGTGTAACAGGATGTATAGGTGTTTCACTACATATGATGAGTGAATATATGTATGAGTGACTATATAGAACTGTTGGTGAATGAGTGGATGTGTATATAGATGGTGGTATTACTGAATTGGTTGTTGTAACTGGTATGGGTATCTCGATTTTTTTGAAAATTTTAGTTTCTATTTTTGAATATGTGTTTCAAGGGTTACATTACACTGAAAGGAGGTCTGTCACTCTGTCACAAGGATGGTGTCATCAGTGATGTCATGAGTGATGTCACTGACCATGTCATGAGTGATGTAATATGTGACGTCATCAGCAGTGCATTGCAGGCGCGCAAGTTATAGTGAGTTCAACTAACTATAACGTGGGAATTTCAATGGTTTTATGTCAGTGAAATTTCCAGCTAACTATAACTGGTGTCAAACCTATGGTTTTTTCAGTGAATTTAATAGGTTTTTTAAATGCTAATTCCCAACTATAACTGGTGTGAAACCTATGGTTTTTTCAGTGAATTTCATAGGTTTTTTAAATGCTAATTCCTAACTATATAAGACCTGAAAGCCCACCAGGAATCTCCAGTATGCGCCAGGGGACTGCATTGCAGAGAGGTGTAATGAAGCCACGCCCCTTTTTACACCTCTCTGCAACGCAGCCCCCGTGCATGTTTGAAGAGGGGGAACTAATTCCCCTTGTATACTGGGGGCCCCTGGGGGCCAACTAGCCCACCTGGAACCTCCAGTATGCGCCAGGGGGCTGCATTGCAGAGGTGTAATGAGGCTCTGCCCCTTGTTACACCTCTCTGCAACGCAGCCCCCTGCCGCTTTGGCAGAGGGGGAACTAATTCCCCTTGCATACTGGGGGCCCTGGGGGCCAACTAGCCCACCAGGAGCCTCTAGTATGCGCCAGGGGACTGCATTGCAGAGAGGTGTAATGAAGCCACGCCCCTTTTTACACCTCTCTGCAACGCAGCCCCCGTGCATGTTTGAAGAGGGGGAACTAATTCCCCTTGTATACTGGGGGCCCCTGGGGGCCAACTAGCCCACCTGGAACCTCCAGTATGCGCCAGGGGGCTGCATTGCAGAGGTGTAATGAGGCTCTGCCCCTTGTTACACCTCTCTGCAACGCAGCCCCCTGCCGCGTTGGCAGAGGGGGAACTAATTCCCCTTGCATACTGGGGGCCCTGGGGGCCAACTAGCCCACCTGGAACCTCCAGTATGCGCCAGGGGGCTGCATTGCACAGAGGTGTAATGAGGCAATGTCCCTTTTTACACCTCTCGGCAACGCAGGCCACTGGCACGTTTGCAGAGGGGGGACTAATTCCCCTTGCATACTGGGGGTCCCTGGGTCATATCTGCCCAAACACCGATATTCCGAACGATTGAAAATGACTTTTCTTGAGAAACATTTGGATTTGGATTATCATGTCCTATACTTTGGAATTTTTGAAAGACTGACTTTGAGGATGCTATAAATTACTCAAGTCTGCCCGAATTGTGTGGGTAAAATTGATACCTAGTCACTTTGAACAAGAATGGACTTACGTCTCGTCTAACATTTGGAAGAAATATCTAGTTATATGACAACAGGATACCGACATAACTTGAATGAAATAAGAATGCCCTGAAGAAGTTCTGTGGTACATAAACTTAAGGAAAATAAAAGCATTTGAATATACACCAAGATTCAGCGCTTCAATAAGGACTCTAAGTGAAATAATTTGATTGGACTTATTGTGCAAGTGGTGCTGTGCCATACTTTGGAATATACTCCACTACTCTCTACTACTTACTCTCTCCTACTCCACTACTCTCAAATACTCACTCTCTACTACTCATTCTCTACTACTCTACTACTCTCTACTACTCTCTCTGTACTACTCACTCCCTACTACTCACTATCTACTACTCTCTACTACTCACTCTCTACTACTCTCTCTCTACTACTCACTCTTTACTACTCTCTACTACTCACTCTCTACTTCTCACTCTCTACTACTCACTCTCTACTACTCTCTCTCTACTACTCACTCTCTACTACTCACTCTACTACTCACTCTCTACTACTCTCTCTCTACTAGTCTCTACTACTCACTCTACTACTCACTCTATACTACTCTCTACTATTCTCTCTCTCTGCTACTCACTCTCTACTACTCACTCTCTACTACTCACTCTTTACTACTCTCTACTACTCACTCTCTACTGCTCTCTACTACTCACTCTACTATTACTCTCTACTACTCTCTACTACTCTCTACTACTCACTGTACTATTCACTCTACTACTCTCTACTACTCACTCTCTGCTACTCTCTCTACTGCTCTCTACTACTCTCTACTACTTACTCTCTACTCTCTATTACTCACTCTCTACTCTCTACCTCTCTACCTCTCTCTACTTCTCTCTCTACTAGTCTCTACCTCTCTACCGCTACCTCTCTACCTCTACCTCTCTACCTCTACACCTCTACCTCTCTACCTCTCTCTACACGCACACATATACACATATATATGCATATATATGCATATGCATTTATATATATGTATGTGTATGTATATATATATATATATATATATATACATACATATATAAACATATATAATCTGTATATCTATATAAATACAAATATAAATGCATGCGTACATATACATATATGCATACAGATGCATGTTATTTACCTGAAAGTTTAAAAAACACTAATAAAAGCAAAGCTAAAAAGCCACCTCATTACAAACAGAATGGCTTTAATTTAAACGAGGGCGAGATCTATTGCATTTTCAATGCTTGTTTACTTTGGTTCCATCAAGAAGCCATTCAGATGTGTCACACATTTGCCATAAATTCTGAATGTTAGCACTCTAGTTGCTCATTAGATCACTGTAGTAAAGCTACTGCTCACCAGGGAAGTCTGCTGCTGGTATTCAAAGTGCATGTTTCAGTCTGCATGTCAGAATACTTTTAATGAAATAGAAGAGGATTTGAGAAGTCACTCAAAATGGTCCCTAATTTTTCTTTCTGAAGCACTAATCATACTTTCTATGGCAAAATGAACCCCCTCATTTTGTTCCTTTTTAAATTACATGTTTTCAGACTTACCACTTCATTCCAATCAAGATGGCTTCTGGTGTGCCATACTTTTGTCATAAGTAAGACTGTTAGCGCTCTAGTTGTTCTTTAGAACACTCTGGAACATTCTGTCATTGGGCTATACTTGGGCTACATCTGGGTGATATTTGGTCTACATTTAGGCTCTTTTGTCTCTGGTGGCCATGTTGGGAGACTGTATGTCAGAATTTTTTTATGAAATTGAAGAGGATTTGAGAAGTCACTCAAAATGTGCCCTAACTTTTCTTTCTGAAGCACTAATCATACTTTCTATGGCAAAATATACCCCCTCATTTTGTTCCTTTTTAAATTAAATGTTTTAAGAGTTACCACTTTATTCCAATCAAGATGGCTTCAGGTGGGCCATACCTTTGTAATAAGTAGGACTGTTAGCGCTCTAGTTGTTCTTTAGAACACTCTGGGACATTCTGTCATTGGGCTATACTTGGGCTACATCTGGGTGATATTTGGGCTACATTTGGGCTCTTTTGTCTCTGGTGGCCATCTTGGGAGACTGCTTGTCAGAATTTTTTAATGAAATAGAAGAGGATTTGAGAAGTCACTCAAAATGTGCCATAATTTTTCTTTCTGCAGCACTAATAATACTTTCTATGGCATAATATACCCCCTCATTTTGTTCCTTTTTAAATTAAATGTTTTAAGAGTTACCACTTTATTCCCATCACGATGGCTTCAGGTGTGCTATACCTTTGTAATAAGTAGGACTGTTAGCGCTCTAGTTGTTCTTTAGAACACTCTAGGAGGCTGCAGTAGAACACAAAGGAATCAACTGACAGTCTCTGTCCTTGTTGGATGTACATGTTTTACTGAGAATGTCAGACTTCATTCTCACATGACTGAGAAAGATAATGTGAATTTACAGAAAATATGCTTTCAGTTAAGCTTATAGATCCCCTTCCAAACCACTGTGGGAAAATCATGATATATTAGTTTTCTTTCAAACATGATTCATGATATCACAGCAGAAGGCTTTTTCACATAGTAACATCACCTTAGAACACACCATAATTCCTAAAATGAGTATGGTACCACCAACAAATAATTTATAATGTAACTAAAGTCCTAAAACCCTCTATTAACTACAATGCTTTTTAATGAGGTGCTAGCATGTATATTGGTCCCAAGATGGCTGCCAACACTTCTTGGATGAAGTGCTGACAGCCAATCAGATCAGATGTGTGGTTAGGCTCCGCCCAGATATATATATATTTTTGAACCTAAATTACTCAAAATCCACTGGAGCACATATCGTGAGACATAGCAAAGGCACATCGGGCTACCAGTCCCGACAATTTTGCCAAGTTTTGTGGAAATCCATTGAGCTGTTCGGGCTAAAAGTGAGTCCAACCGCCCTATGGAAATTAACATGGGGAAAACACGTTTTGGGACCCCCCTTTTATCTCGCCCCCCACTTGATGAATCACCCCCAAACCTTCAGGGAAGGAGCGGAGCGCGGCGAGGCAAATTTAAGGAAAATTACAGGCAGATTCCTCAACCGGCGCCAAAGTTATTCCCAATAGAATGTTGTGGATTTCCTATAGAAAACAATCCTTACTATAACTACCTACTGGAGACTGCCAGTAGGATATATATATATATATATATATATATATATATATATATATATATATATATATATATATATATATATATATATATATATATATATATATATATCTCCTCATAGGGTGAAGTGATCGAACCCATCACATCTTCCTTCTAAAAACCAATAACACCACACATCTAGGCAAAATTATAAACAAACAACAAAGTAAGCAAACCTATGAGCCAAGGGGGGATAAGCTGTGAAGGAGGTGAACCCATTTCAAACTGAGAATCCAATATCTTCATTCATCCCAACTCAGTGTCGCCATGTAGAGCTAATACTTTGTCGATATTTTGGTCCTCCTTCAGTCATTTTTAGGTATCATCCTCAGGACTTGATGAAGATCCAAAAGTAATAGGGTACTGGAATAGAATACATATTCACAATCTAATCTATGCTCTCTCCATTACTTTTCTCCCAAAAGGTGATACCAGATTGAAAATACAAACAAGCTACTATATCTCATTTAGCTGTGTACAACAGTCTGCTGATATTTAGTAAAATCACAAAATAAATGTAATACATATTTGACAACTTTTCATCACCTCCCTTAAATATATTTTCTTCAATAAAACAGTTCCTAGCATTCACATTGCATTATGTACACTATAGCTTTTTACCAATAGTGCATTTTTGAATGTACCACTTATTGGATGTCACACACCTCAATCAGTATGGCATCAAGCAAACGTGATGTAAAATACCATCAATAAACATTTGGCAATGTTTTCCAGGCCCTTTTTGGAAGTGGCAGCAGGTGACTTGATCCTGGATGGGAATTATAACTGTGTAGCTGACATAGACATGGACAGGTCTATCCCCCACTACGTGGTACAGCAGCAGCTGCGACATCAAAAGAAATTTGAGACTGGATGACCTGGTGGAATCTCCTAGATGTGTGGAGACTACAAAACAGCCAACAGCAGGAATACTCCTTTTATTCCCCATTATATGGTCTGCACACCAGACTAGACAAGTTTCTATGCTCAATGCAACTTTCGTCAGCAATAACAGGGGCGGAATATTTGGGGCGAACCATCTCGGGCCACAGTCCTTTACTTCTGAGTTTCTCCCCAACACCAGAGAGAGCTTCAATACCGGGATGGAAACTTGACCCCAACCTACTGGGGGATGAATGCTTTAGACAGCAGTTGTCCACCTCCATTTTGACTTATTTTGAATTAAACGAGGCCAGAGTAGAGTGGGATGCCTTTAAGGTGGTAGTGAGAGGCCAATGTATGTGGCAGACAGTGGGAGCACATTGAGAGATCAACTGAGAACTCCAGACGCTGGAATCTCAAATTCATGCTCTATACAAGGGGCTTAGCGTGGATGATGAGGCCTGGAGACAGTTGTCGGACACCAGGAGTAAATATAATGAAGCTTGTGAACGCCTACTAAGGCTTCTGGACTTTCGAACAAATCAGGAAAGACAGCATGTGGAAGGGGGGAAGACAGAAAAATTACTAGCATGGCAGAATCAACTGGAGGGAAGGGGCTCCCCGATCCCCTGCATTCGGACAGCGGACGAACAAATGGCCTACTAACCAAAAATCATTAACGATACATTTAGAGAGTACTATGAAACCCTGTATGGGAAGCCCAGGGGGGTGCCTGAAGAACTGATGGTGACTTATTTGGAGGGCTTGGGGTTATAAGGAGTAGACCAGGATACAAGGAAGTGTTTGGGGACTGCGATCTCTACACAGGAAATCGGCCTGGCAATCAAAGGGATGGCCAGAAGGAAGACCCTGGGGCCAGATGGCCTCCTGGCAGAGTTTTATTCCACCTACGCAACAATAATGACCCGCCAACTTGAAAAACTGTATGCTGCCTCGCTGCAGGTGGGCAAACTACTGACTTCTACACGAGCAGCAATAGTGGTCCCACTACATAAAACTAAGTTAGACCTAGCGGGCACGGCAGATTATCACCCATTATCTATGTTGAGATTAGACTTCAAACTGCTAAACAAGGTCTTAACCACGAGGCTACCCCCTCATATGACCCACTTGGTCCATGTGGATCAGAATGGGTTACTCCCGACTAGATCGACATCGGGTATCCTGAGAAGGCTATATCATGTCCTAGTCCATCAGGATCTTTCGGCTTATCCAGATGCAGTGGTGATGGCAGTCGACCTGGAAAAGGCATTTGATTCCTTACGTCGGGACTTCTTGCTGTAAGTTATGAAGAGCATGAGATTAGGGAACTGATGGTTGCGATGAATCCGCCTACTTTATGGGGACCCCTCGGCCAAGGTTTGTGCGGGCGTAGTGGTTCCCAATCCATATACCATACATAGAGGGACTAAGCAGGGCTGCCCACTGTCACGCCCTGCTTTTCGCTCTAGCGATTGAACCACTTGCGGAATGTTTCAGACAAGAAGGGTTGAGACACCGACTAATTCTAGATGGGAAGACGCATATAATCTCATTATATGCGGATGACATTATTATATATCAGGGACGGCGTCTGGGGCATATTTTAAGCCATTAACATTTTGGAGGAATTTGCGGGACTGTCTGGGCTTCAGGTCAGTGTTCAAAAGACCCATATGTTCCCACTGAGGCCCACTCTGGTCAGGCCTAAGGACCTTCCATTGGGACCTACTTGGACCCAGAGCTCCTTTAGATAGTTAGGTATACAGGTATTCCTTAAGCAAGTAGACTGACCTTCTGGAGGGGAGTCTTGGTTGAGCGTTCCACACATTAAAGACAAATGTGTCATTCTGGCGCTCCCTCAAACTTCCATTGATTACCAGGATAACGCTCTCCAAGATGGTTATTCTCCCGAGGTTGTTATATTACTTCGTTAATCTCCCGGTGGTGATCCTTCGGAGATGGTTTAGGGACATGGACACATTGCTCAGGGATCGGGTCTGGGATGGGGGGTTTAATATGGTATCCCTGACAGTTTTACAATGACCTATGACAGCGTGGGGCCTGGAAGCACCAGATTTTGAAGCCTACTACTTAGCAGTACAGCTCCAGTTGCTGGCCCAATGGTTGGATTGGAGAGGTTTTGAGACACTGGGATTACAGGGACAGCTCCCCCATGAGAATCTCTTAGCTAGAATCTTAAACCCAAAGCACCAAGTAAAAACGCAGGAGTTTTGCTACAAGTGGCCTTCAAATGTTGAGACAGATGTACTAGACGTGCAGGAGGGACCCCCTTGTATGGCCCAGACTTACCACTGATAGGGTTACCACGGGTAGAAAACAGCTCCCCCTTCACACAGGGCCAACTGAGGGATTGGACAGAGGTGGGAGTGACAACAGTTTGGGATAGCTACCACGATGGGGAATTGTTCCCCCTGACGGACTTCCTGGAGTACCATGACTTATCACCTGGGCAGTTCCTAAATTACCACATCATGCGGGGAACTTTTATCGCAATATGTGGAGGAGACTCTCACGAACTAACACAAAGGCAGCCCTACAAGCAATAGTGACACTTGGGTCAGCGAGGGATCTGGTAAAATGGTTGTATGTCACAAAATCCCCTTGAGGGAACAGCCCTTGGCCCGCTTACAGGAGAAATGGGAAGCCCTGGTAGGTAGGAGCCTGACGGAGGTTGAATGAAAGAAGGCTCTGAAGAAAACTTCCAGAAATGCCAACTTCAAATTTACACAATTTAACATACTACATATGACCTTTCTCACTCCACATAGGCTCAATATCATATACGGTGTGGTTGATTAGCAGTGCCCTAGGTGCAAAGCGATAGATGCCAGCTTTGCACACATGATTTGGGAATGCCCGGTTGTGCAGGACTACTGGCTGAAAGTTATTGAGATCTTAAACAAGATTTTGGCACGATCCTTGCTGTGCAGAGCAGAGGTTTGTCTACTGGGCTTGTACACGAGGCCGAAAGCTAAAAAAGTAGGGCATAAGTTCATGACCTTGCTATCATCTTGGCCAAGTGGTACATTGCCCTGCGATGTCAAGTACCAGTGGGCCCCACAGTGACTGAATGGGAGAGAGACATACCGGCACGGGTCAGGGCTGAGGAAAGGGCTTTGGCACGTGAAGATAAAACAAGTGAAAGGCGCAGGCCACTGGCGGAATCCTGGGCAAAGGTGGTGCGAGGGTGGGAGGCCCGAAGGTCGGGGAAAAGCAAGAACACTAGCGGACACTCCCCGACGAATGAGGACAGGGTAGTTCACCCCACCCAATACCACCCCCCTCCCCCCGTGAGGTAGAGGATTTGAGATCTAAACTCAAAATTAATAGGAAAGGAAAAATAGAGACACATGATGCCACATGTAGTAGGATTAGATGCTCTAGGACACCCCTACCACTTTGACCCTCCGACCCTATGTTGAATCCTAGCTGTCGGAGAATATAAACAAAGATAATTTACGCAGAACTTGACCCCAGGAGGAAGCTGTTGTTAATGATTTTCTATGTTTATTAAAAAAAAAAAAGAAAAAGGTTAAGCAGATTATACTGTAAAGAATGATAAGACATTAGCATATCTTATGTGCTCCTCAAATAGTTTGATTCTAAGCAAGGCACTGTGTTGTAAATCGTAGTTAACAGGCATGACTTTGAAGGATGGAGCATAACATTAATCTGCAAACTATTCGAAAACGCCTTGTTTTTAATTTGCTCTCCTTCGCTATCATTTCTCGCCTTCATTGCATGCATTACATTTATTTATCATACGCGACCTGGTCATCCTGATGTAATTGTACAATAAGTAAAATGCTAATAAAAAAGCTATTTTAAAAAAACTTTGGCAATGTCCATAGCGTCTAAGTCATTAATAAACCTTCCGCATAATACAAAACCTTGCGTGATTGTGTCTATATATATATATATATATATATATATATATATATATATATATATATATATATATATATATATATATTACCTACTGGCGTCTCGCCAGTAGGTATATATAGTTAGGATTATTTGTCTATGGAACTTTTGAAAATTCTATGTCTAATAACTTTGGCGTTTGTGGACGGAATTGGCTGAAATTTTCAGGAAAATGGCACATTTTGTTTCTGAGCAGCCCCCGAAAATTTGGGGGGGTTTCGTCAAGGGGGGGCCGAGAAAAAAGGGGGGTCCCAAAACGCATTTTTCCCATGTTAATTTCCATAGGGCCTTTGGCCTCACTTTTAGCTCGAACGGCTGAATGGATTTGCACGAAACTTGGCAAAATTGTAGGGACTGTTAGCCCAATGTGCCTTTGCTAGGTCTCAATATATGTGCTCCAGTGGATTTTGAGAAATTAACGTTCAAAACAAGATATATATCTGTAACAGCGCTCCGGGCTGCGCTCCGGTCCGCTTACTTTTCGCGAAACGGAACTTTGCGCGCAGAAAGCTGATTGGCTCTCCGGTGTCTGTCAACATTCTAAACAGTCCGGAGCGGCCGCCATCTTATCTCTCGGTAGGATCGAGAGAGAAAAAAAGGTGAAAAACGAAGGGGGAATTTAATGAAAGGGGGCAAGGTATACCTCTCTTGACCCTCTAGGAATGATGTTGGGGTTATTAAAGGGTCCCGTGGGGAAAATAAAAAAAATATATATTTTTCACGGTAGAAGCGCTTCCCGGGCCGCGAACTGGGCCGCAAACTGGTAGCGAAACGGGAATTCGCCATTTTGTGTTTTGTTTTAATTAAATTACTAGGTATAAGGGGGTGCGGGAGACGTATCCTGACCCCTTATGTTTTCTGAGGGTGGCTGAGGAGGCTCATATATGTTGATACATGTCTTCCAGCGGCTGTGCGTGAGCTTTTTTTTTTTTTTTTTGCTGCGTGACGTCTGTTAACGTTCGATTCGATGGAAATCAGGAAGTGTTGACCACCATTTTGTCACTGCGAGTAAATATTTTGTTATAAATGAATCCTTATTGTTAAACATTGTCTGCGCCATTTTGCCTTTTTGTCCAATGCCACAATTTTGTTGTGCACGGCAGCCATTTTAGATGCCTTGACCAGACCCACTCTCTGCACGCCGTCGATTCTCAGCACAGCTCCCCACCCTCGCAAGCATCTCCCCCACGCACTGGTCACCCCCGCTCTCTCTCTCATGCATGGGCCATATACTTCCCCCCATCTGCGCTGCTCTTCCCTGAGAATCACACCCTGTGCCCGCCCGACACCTTCCTTTAACCCTATTCACTACCGCACCCTCTGACACTCCTCTTCCTCTGTGTCCGATTGTCCAGGCCGGACCCAGGCTATCACCTAGCCCTGCGGATGTAGTTTATGGCCCCAGCTGTAGAGAAGCCAGACATACCAATCCTCCCGATTCAGGCGTGAGACTACTGATTTCAGTGCTAGTCTTCCGCCTCCCGATTCCTGCAAGGAAAAACCCGGGGGCATATTACCAACAACTAGCGATAATTTTTGTCTCTAACTTGTTTAGAGACAAAAATTATCGCCGCACATTGGCGAATTTTATCGCAGATAAACCTTGCTATTAGCAAGGTTTATCGCAAATGCGATAAAAAACGGCCGCAATGCATGAATATCGCTGAAAAGTCAGCGATATTCATGCATTATCCAGCAAATGCTCTTAGCCATGTTATCCACCTTCCATTGGATAACATGGCTAAAAACTGCTCAGGGCAGGTGTTAGCTTTTGGAGATATTCGCGCTTAGCGCAAATATCTCCAAAAGTTGGTAATAGGAGATAGCGATGGTTAGGGACTGTTTCCAGTCGCTAACATCTTGGCACGCCCACTTTGCATGTCATTAGTGATAAATATCACTGACATGCAAAGCGGGGCCCAAGATGGTCGCTATCTCCTTTTAGCTGTCACTAACTGGTGTTAGCGACAGCTTGGTAATAGGGAGATAATTTTATCTCCTTTTTTTTGGCTTTTAAAGCCAAAAAAGCGGAAATAAACCCCCTTGATAATATGCCCCACGATTCCTCGGGGGTTTCAGCTGACAGGGCTTGGTATTGTGTTACGTGCTAATTCTTCCAGGAAACGTCAGAGGGTCGATGTAGGGGTTCTAGAAGGGGTGATAAACCATTTAAGCCTCATGAACAAGCGCATGGTCTTTTAAAGATTTGTGAAGTACTCGGGGCGGCGGTGTGTGTGAGCCCTCATTCAGGAGCGGGCGGGGGGGCACTGCTAGCAACTTGCCAGGCCAGGCAGTGTTCAACACGTGCATCACCCTTTCTCTGCCTGCTATTGCGCTCCATGCTTCGGAAAGGTAAGAAAAAGAACATGCATTTGAGTTTGAAATGTCCGATTCTGTAGCAGTACACTTGCAAAGCCCACACATGACAATAACCCGATTCAAGGCCCCATTCACCCGATTTTTTAAAAAAATATAGTACTCCAAGAAAGTTGGATTATAAAACTTTATTAACTTTTAAATATAACGAACGCAACAAAAACTGTAAATATATTTAAACATTTTTTGATAAAAAAAAACAACAATGGTCAGAAGCTGTCTTTTGTGCGAATAGTCCCAAGGCAGCACAACGTGCTGAGTTGTGGAAGGCACCCAGGTGAAGAACCATCCCTTCTTTAAACCCCATGGTGACCAACTATAGTTTCAATGAGTGCTATGTCCCAGGTTTTACATAAAGTAGTGTTTACCTAGAGTGGTGCTGTGTAGGACACTCTGAATGGAAATTAACCAGAACTATAACGATAACAACAACAGCAACAATAATATAACTTTTATGCCCAAATTACGCAAACATTTAGCTAATCTGCTAAAGGGGGAGTCGCCATTTCTTTACAATAATCAATAATGAAAAATCAACATCAATAGGGTTGTCCGTATTCCCGATGCAGCACTATAGTGCAACATACACAGCACCTGGGGTGTCAAGAGTGAACAGGTTCTAGCTGCTTAACCAATGACTGACAAATGCTATATTAAACACTTACTATGTATAATACTTGCGTTCACAATAGTTTTACTTTACAAAACAGAACAAAAGATGTCCCCTGTAAGTAAACCCATATTAGCTGTTTCAGTTATTGAACATCCTAAGGTTTTATGACATGGGGAACAGTGGTGATATCCTGGGCCACCCATCCGTAGCCTCTCTAATCTCCATTACAATGTGTTTCTTTGCTCCTTAAGATGTCATCTGTGTCAACCTCTTCCGAGAATGCTGATGCGTTAGGGATTTCCTTGTGTTTCTTAATAGCATTGGTGTCTGCACACTTCTTTGTCAATTCTGTGAACATGACAGCTGCTTCATAGACAGACGATATCTTTGTTTAGTCATTAGTGTTAAGTGTGTCTGAAACTACAGTGCCCTTCTGTTTTTCTTTCTTCAGGCTCTACAGAGTTTTGTGTGTTGTTCTTTTGAGCGACAATTATTCCAGAGGTTTCAGGTTCACTTGTTTTGTCCTGCAGTGAGTTAACAGCTTTAGAGACTTCATGTTTATTTGCTATGTCCTGCTGTGCGTCAACTGCTTCAGAGACTTCAGCCTCATTTGTTATGTTTGACTAGATCCTGGACCTGCCCGGCCGCGCCCAAAATGGCGCCGGTGTAAATGGGACTCGTAACTGCTTGTTGTGTACTGGTTGCCCAACCTTGATATCACGAGATACGTATGCAGTTTTGAAGCACATGGCGGAGGCTCGTCTGCTGTAGTGGGGCGCCCCTTTATCGTTTCAGTCGCCATTCCGCCCGCTTTTGCTACACTGTGCCTTTTCCGCCATTCAGCTGTTTACCGCCCGCTCTTACGGCTACAGCGTCTCGCTCACCATGTAGTTGAGTTGCTCCCACTCTTGCGGTGCAGCGATAGGCGGCTGCCACAGGACTCTTAAAATGGCGGCCGGCTCTTCGGATTTGGGCCTGGTCCAGTAAAATGGCCCTGGGACACCTTGGAACTCGGACGCTTGTCTGCCAGGGCTTGGGTCCCATTCTCGAAAGCGTCCCCTCAGCCTTGAAGATTGTACAAAAGTCTTGGGGGCCCTCGACTCCCGCAGGCTTCCGGTGGGGAGCGGCTGCCATGATTGCTTGCGGAATGGCCACGACGGAGCTACGAGATGGTGGTGCTCTCATGGTGACGCCAGCTTCAGTCTGAAACATCCAGAAACAAGGTGGGGCTTTCATCGTTTGGGAAAAAAAATGTTCTAAACCAATGAAAAGTGTTATTTTTAGGTCACATGACCTAGTCTTACATCATTAGGAAAACAAAAGTAAAATGAACCAATGAAAAGTTTTATTAACAAGTCACATGACCTGTTATGCTTACGTTACGCGCTGCGCGGCGCGCTCTGGATCGTTTCCGGGAAGCTGCGCCTTGCGCACCGGAGCACTTCCGGGTGCGCTAACGCGGCGGGTCATATGACGCATTACGCGACAACGCAGGTCCAGAATATAGTCAAAATGTCTTCACCAACCAGCGGTCGGAATACAACCGCTTTCAGCAGTCCAAAAAGTTCTGTTTAATCTTAAGACCGGGAGCAACTCAACTACATGGTGAGCGAGACGCTGTAGTCGCAAGAGCGGGCGGTAAACAGCTGAATGGCGGAAGAGGCACAGAGTACCAAAAGCGGGCGGAATGGCAACTAAAACGGTAAAGGGGCGCCCCACTACAGCGTGTCTTCAGGTCAAACGGATTGTGGGACAAGGTCCAGAATGGAAGAGTCATCAAAAGGCAAAAAATTCCGCCGGACCCCGGGAGCCGGCCGCCTATGTTGGGGGCGATCTCAGGCCACACCAGGGCAACACGACTTGGGGAGGGGGCAGGAGCCAAGCGCCCCCTCCCAGTCTGCGCCATCTCACCGCCCCTCGGGGGCCTCCGTCAAGCGGTTTAGGGAGGCACCGTATCACATTGTTTTCCAATGCAGTCAGGTCCACAAACGGACCCCACTTACTTTGAATAGTGAAGCTGCAGCAGGTGCAAATAAGGTTTAGACAGTGTTACAAGCGCTGCTTAGAACTCTGAAGTATGGCACTCAACATCCAGAACTTATGCCATTTGTGTAAGGCAGTGACATCGAAGCAACTCAGGGACCAAAAGCATGAACGAACACTCACGTATGAAAATCTTATTTGGGGAAGGGGCAGGATCCAAACGCCCCCTCCCAGTTCGCGCCACTACACCGTATGTAGAAAATCTGAAGCCATCGTTCTACAAACTCTCAACGCTTGCTATCAGTGCATGAGTTTCATGCTCGATCGTTATGTAAAAAGTTATTTAATAAAATGTTTTACCCTGTTTCTTTGCTGGTGTGTTGACTATATTTATAATATTTGCATAGGGTTTGTCGTTATTTTGGGCGGGGTGGGTGACGGAGCCGAGCTGTCTTGCAGCCCTCATGGTGTGGAGCTCAGTTCATTTCACTATTTTCGTATTTCTCATGAAGGGTTGTTCCTAATGTTTGTATTTTAGCGAGGTCAAAAAGAGATCCAATTAGTGGTCTACTGATTTTGCACGATTACTTTTATTTTTTTACACGATTTTTCACTATCTGCAAAGACTAAACAGAGTATTGCGACTTTGTGCTTGTTTGTAAATAGAGAATGATCCAAAGAGAACCAATTCTAAAACAGTAAATGCTTGGATAACAATCAATCAAATGGAGAGACAAGCAGGTACGACGGATTACAACGGGGGTAAAGGTCTGCGTTAACTACCCTTCACTATCTGCAAAGAGAGAGTACTACTAAGAGAAAAGAGGGGAGTGGGGGGGGGAAGCGTTCAAAGCACATGAGCGTGCATAAACACGAAAACGTTTTTACCTATCACGTACTTGACATTTGACAGCTTTTGATATTTGCTATTAAAAAACCATTGAAATTCACAGAAAAAACCATAGGTTATAGTCCATATATAGTTAGGAATTTCCATTTACAAAACCTTGAAAATTCAATGAAAAAACCATTGGTTATAGAACATATATAGTTAGCAATTTGCATTTACAAAACCTTATTTTACTCGCATAAAACCATTGAAATTCCATATATAGTTAGATGCGCTAACTATATATCGCACACCCGCAATCCACTGCTGATGATGTCACATATTACATCATTCATGACATGGTTAGTGACATCACTGATGACATCACTGATGACATCTCAAATGACATCACTGATAAAATCACTGATAACATCTCATTTGACATGACTGATCACATCACTGATGATATCATTCATGTGATAATACCATGAACCTCTTCAGACTCTAATATAACCTTAGATACAATCAGTGTAAACAGACAGTCACAGACTGTCACTCATCCATGGAGTTACTCACACACCTAGTCAGTTATGCAAAAAATCAATCACACCTCCATTTTCTCAACTATACAGTTATACACACCTTACTTATTCAAACATATACTAACACATATTTACTTTACTCTCTTATACAATCCCTGATACATGTTCACAATGTTCCATACAGCCACTCACACATTCACTGGCTCTTATGCACAGTTATTTATATATGTCAACTCTCACATGTACTGTGTTTTACATATGTACTTACTTTGACATGTAGCACTGAGATATCCATTCACTCACTAATACACTCATGCACAGTCAACCGCCCATACAGCTGTTTCCACATGCACTTTTGAACCCATACATATAGTGAATCAACTACTCACACATCTATGTACAGAGTCACACACCTCCCAGCCACCCATACACACACACTCAGTTTCCCATACAAATACTTGGGCAACCAATCAATAACCCATATAGTTACTCATATAGCTACTGATCAACATATGCAGCAGTTTGTAGAACAACAGATATAATGATGCACAAATTAAAACAGTTTAGTCACTAACCCATGCACTCAGTGAGACACATTTAATCACTCACTCATACAGTCAGTCATGCACCTACTAAATCCTTCATCCAGACACTTATACATCCACTCATTCTTCAATATGTAAGACATATTTTAACTTTACAGAAACAAACAGTCACTGGATGTTGTCATCAGTGATGTCATCAGTGATGTCATTTGAGATGTCATCAGTGATGTCATCAGTGATGTCACTAACCATGTCATGAATGATGTAATATGTGACATCATCAGCAGTGGATTGCGGGTGCGCGATATATAGTTAGCGCATCTAACTATATATGGAATTTCAATGGTTTTATGCGAGTAAAATAAGGTTTTGTAAATGCAAATTGCTAACTATATATGTTCTATAACCAATGGTTTTTTCATTGAATTTTCAAGGTTTTGTAAATGCAAATTCCTAACTATATATGGACTATAACCTATGGTTTTTTCTGTGAATATATATATATATACATTTACATATACATACTCTCAAAAGATGCTGGAAATATCAATAAAACAGCATGCAGCAGACTCAGCTTTTTTTTGCAAAGATGTTCTTTTAATGGTGGCACAACAACTCTACGCGTTTCGGAGCCAACACTCCTTGCTCACGAGTATGCATTGTTGTAGTTCAAAAAACTTAAATAAACCATGTGACATTGTCTTTCGTAGACACTGCAAACAGACTTCCGGGTTACATTGAGTTTACCATTTATCACTTAATTGTGTTCTTATTATGTCAATAAATTCGTTAAAATGTTTCAATATATTTTCACAGATTTTTGCAACCAAAGGCAAGTGAGATTGTAAAATATTAACACTAAGGGCCCGATTCTGATGCGGGTTGGAAAGCATTCCTACCCAGGGCCTGATTCTGGTGCGGTTAGGAAGGCTTCCTAATGGCATTTGCTCCTTCCAAATAGGATCGGGAGCGACCCTGTGCCCAATTATGATGCGGTTAGAAACATGTGCTCCCATTGAAGTCAATGGGAGTCCAACCAAATCGTATCTGGAAGCATCCGGATGCATCGTACTTGGTCGGTCGGACTCTCCCGATCCGAGTGGGTCGGAAATCATTTCCAACCCGATTCGGTTGGGAAGCATTTCCAACCCGCATCAGAATCAGCCCCTTAGTGTTCACCAAATGATGCATACTTTGCGCATGTTACGATAACAATAAAGTTTTGGCACAACTTTATTAGCTATTAAACATCCAACATCTAACAGCAGACACTGCTAGGATAGTCTCAAACTCTCTGTGGTGATCATATTCATGTACTACGACCCTCATGATACCTCTCTGTTTCAAAACGGTAGTCTCAACTTTTGATATTATATACAGTATCATCGGGCACTGCTGATCAACCACCCGTACATGATATTGAGCCTATGTAGTGTGAGAAAGGTCATATGTAGTATGTTAAGTTGTGTAAATTTGAAGTTGGCATTTCTGGAAGTTTTCTTTGGGTTATCCAGAGCCTTCTACCATTCCACCTCCATCAGGCTCCTACCTACCAGAGATGCCCTAAATGCAGATATTGAGAAATTAGAAGTCACGGCTGTGACCAACAAATATCGAGAGGATATGATGACACGTTTGCAGCGTGAGGAGGAGGTTATCAAAAAAAGTAAGGCACTTAAGTTCCAGCTAGATAAGTTGGACTACGAACATGGCCAAGTCTTCACCTTGTCTAAAAAATATGACAACGCAAAAGCGTTAAAAAAGGTGGATCCTCCTCCTCCACTACCATTGGATGCAAGCACTAATGTTCCAGTTGCCACATCAGCCTCTGATCTCAGCTCAGCAATTGACAGAGAATCCGACAACGAACAAATGAGTGTACAACATTTGGGGTTTAAAAAATTCTCCCTGGCCAAGGAATTCGATTGCCTGCGCCAGGACAGAAGGCAGACACTGCGTTCCCATGTGCCCAGTACAAACACCAGCAATAACGGAACAAGAAGCAATGGGAGAGATGACAATGCAGCCATAAACGGAAAGCAAACCAACAGAAAACCGAAAAAACAATGGAAGCGCAGATAGAATTGCCAGGTAACAATAGTGACTCACAAACTGTTATTAATTTGACAAATATGTCTAACGGAAAGTGAACTGCATATGTTGTCTCTTGGATTATCTTTCAGTCCTAAAAGTGATTTTAACTATGCCCAAACCTGTATTGACATGTACAAATTTGTGCGCAAACTCAAACTACGTAAATTTCATTTGCTGCAAGGTCCATCCAAGGCTAAACAAAATGATGCACCAACCAATGTAATCACTAGCCCCTCAATATTAACAGCTGGTGATGTGGGATTATTATGTGGTCTCCAACAATTGCAGCACGAAAATGATAGTGCTAAGCCAGCAGATAATCAAGATCTATATTTATTCGGGGTGCTGCAGTGACTCATTTCAAGCCCAAATCAACCTTTTGTCCTATCATGTTAGGGGACAATATAAATGTTTTCAATGACAAAGTATCACAGGAATTGAAATCACTTTATAAACAACATGCAGGGATCAAAAAACAATACACTAGCCAAAATAACGTATACTATCTGTTGATGTAGAAACTGCAAGCCAATGATAATGTAATCATCTGCCAATCAGATAAAGGCGGCAACGTGTTGCTGTGGCCACTGGAGATGTACATGAATGAGGCAATGAAACAACCTAATGATAGGGGCTGCTACAGGCACAGTACTATGTTAACTGTCAAGGCCTCGTGGAATACCTTCTACACCAGTCTCCGGGCATGGAAAACGTAGGGTTGCTAACGAACGACAAATTCAAGTTCCTCAAGAATGATCACCCTATGATGTCAATGGTGTATTTTATCCCAAAAATACACAAAGACAAGGTCAACCCAACTGGAAGGCCAATAATATCAGCCTGTAACAGTCTCATGGAAAATGCATGCAAATATGTTGATTTCTATTTACAGGAACATGTAAGGGGACTTCCTTCCTTCATTCAGGATACGGGTGACCTATTGAGAAAACAGTCACTTGTTTCTCCCCCAGCTATGCCTGTCTGCACATGGGACTGTGGGAGGAACAAGTCCTCAGGCCCACTCATGGTGAAATAATATCTTCCCGTATAATAAGGTTGGACAGGAACATTGATGATTTGCTGATAATTTGGAAGGGCACAGAGGAAGGTGCTCTCCAGTTTATTCAGCAAATGAATGAAAACAACCTAAACTCGAATTTTACAGGCCAGATTAGCAACACGTCTATTTGTTTTCTGGATGTTGAAATCACATTCCAATAAAATCAGTTACATACAAGTTTGTATAAAAAGCCCACGGCTGGGAATACCTTGATGCATGCATGCTCCCAGTCATCACCCTCCGTAAGAGCGAACTTCGTTGTTGGTATATATATATATATATATATATATATATATATATATATATATATATATATTACCTACTGGCGGTCGCCAGTAGGTAGTTATAGTTAGGATTTTTTTCAATGTTAAATCTCAAAATTCTATTTGGAATAACTTTGGCACCGGTTGACGAATCTGCCTGAAAATTTCCTGAAAATGGCCTCGTCAAGCTCCGGTCCTTCCTTGAAAGTTTGGGGGGGATACGTCAAGCGGGGGCCGAGATAAAAGGGGGGTCCCAAAACGCGTTTTCCCCATGTTAATTTACATAGGGCGGTCGATTTCACTTTTAGCCCGAACGGCTGAATGGATTTCCACCAAACTTGGCAAAATTGAAGGGACTGGTAGCCCGATGTGCCTTTGCTATGTCTCAAGATGTGTGCTGCAGTGGATTTTGAGTGATTTAGGTTCAAAAAAATATATATATCTATAGGCGCTCTCCGGTGCGCGCACCGGAGTGCGCTCCTGGCGCGACACGCGACTTGTGCGCAGAAAGCTGATTGGCTCTTGGGTGTCTGTAAACATTCTAAACAGTCTGGAGCGGCCGCCATCTTGTGTCTCGGTAAAAGCGAGACACAAGGGGTTTGAAAAAAAAAGGGGCAAATGACCATAAGGGGGAAGAGTAGACCCCCTCTGACCCCCTAGGTTTGATGTGGGGGCTAAAATAGGGTCCTGCGGGGCATTACATTTTTTTTTTTTTTTTCGTTTTGCGCGGGGGAAGCGCATGGTACGCGCACCGGGAAGCGAAGCACGGGGAAAATCCAGGACCATATTTATGAAGGCCTTGCGCTGCCAGTTTTGCGCCGCCTGTGCGTCAATTTTTGTGACGCACCAGCGGTGTAAAAAAATGCGCATTGTTACGCTATATTTAAAAAGTGACGCATCTATCTAGATGCGTCACTTTTTAAATATAGTGCAACGAGGCACATTTTTTTACACTGCTGGTGCGATGCGTCACTTTTCAGTGCGCACTCCTTATGACATTCCAGATGTGTCATATTTAATGTATGACGAATCATGTTGCAAGGAGTTACAGATACGTCAGTATTTCTGACATATCTGTAAACATAAAAGTGACGCGAGGCAGGCGCAAGATTTTGACGCAACAGCATCCTAAAAGTGACGCAGAGAAATCTCATAGATTTCAGTACGTCGTTATTACCAAGCTTTTTGCGGGGGAATGCCCCCTCTGCATACATTATACCTGACGCAGATATAATGTGGCGCAGAGTTTTAAAAAGTGACCCATGTACCTAGATGCGTCACTTTTTAAAAATAGCGTCAGGTATAATGCATGCAGAGGGGGTGTTCCCCCGCAAAAAGCTTTGTAATAGCGACGCAGTGAAATCTTTGAGATTTCACTGCGTCACTTTTAGGATGCTGTTGCGTCAAAATCTTGCGCCTGCTTTACAGCAGGTGTTAGACTGACGCAAGACCTTTCACATGGTGCTTTTTCCATGTGAAAGGACACATTACTGGAGTTGCGTCACTTTTGTGACGCACTCCAGCAATGCGTTACTTGGAATGTCATAAGGAGTGCGCACAGAAAAGTGACGCATCGCACCAGTGGTGTAAAAAAATGCGCCTCGTTGCGTTATATTTAAAAAGTGACGTATCTAGGTAGATGGGTCACTTTTTAAAATCAAGCGCCACATTATATCTGCGTGAGGTATAATGCATGCAGAGGGGGTGTTCCCCCGCAAAAAGCTTTGTAATAGCGACGCAGTGAAATCTTTGAGATTTCACTGCGTCACTTTTAGGATGCTGTTGCGTCCTTTAAATATAGTGCAACGAGGCACATTTTTTTACACTGCTGGTGCGATGCGTCACTTTTCTGTGCGCACTCCTTATGACATTCCAGATGTGTCATATTTAATGTATGACGAATCATGTTGCAAGGAGTTACAGATACGTCAGTATTTCTGACATATCTGTAAACATGAAAGTGACGCGAGGCAGGCGCAAGATTTTGACGCAACAGCATCCTAAAAGTGACGCAGAGAAATCTCATAGATTTCAGTACGTCGTTATTACCAAGCTTTTTGCGGGGGATTGCCCCCTCTGCATACATTATACCTGACGCAGATATAATGTGGCGCAGAGTTTTAAAAAGTGACCCATGTACCTAGATGCGTCACTTTTTAAAAATAGCGTCAGGTATAATGCATGCAGAGGGGGTGTTCCCCCGCAAAAGCTTGGTAATAACGACGCAGTGAAATCTTTGAGATTTCACTGCGTCACTTTTAGGATGCTGTTGCGTCAAAATCTTGCGCCTGCTTCACAGCAGACCTTTCACATGGTGCTTTTTCCATGTGAAAGGACACATTACTGGAGTTGCGTCACTTTTGTGACGCACTCCAGCAATGCGTTACTTGGAATGTCATAAGGAGTGCGCACAGAAAAGTGAAGCATCGCACCAGTGGTGTAAAAAAATGCGCCTCGTTGCGTTATATTTAAAAAGTGACGTATCTAGGTAGATGGGTCACTTTTTAAAATCAAGCGCCACATTATATCTGCGTGAGGTATAATGCATGCAGAGGGGGTGTTCCCCCGCAAAAAGCTTTGTAATAGCGACGCAGTGAAATCTTTGAGATTTCACTGCGTCACTTTTAGGATGCTGTTGCGTCCTTTAAATATAGTGCAACGAGGCACATTTTTTTACACTGCTGGTGCGATGCGTCACTTTTCTGTGCGCACTCCTTATGACATTCCAGATGTGTCATATTTAATGTATGACGAATCATGTTGCAAGGAGTTACAGATACGTCAGTATTTCTGACATATCTGTAAACATGAAAGTGACGCGAGGCAGGCGCAAGATTTTGACGCAACAGCATCCTAAAAGTGACGCAGAGAAATCTCATAGATTTCAGTACGTCGTTATTACCAAGCTTTTTGCGGGGGATTGCCCCCTCTGCATACATTATACCTGACGCAGATATAATGTGGCGCAGAGTTTTAAAAAGTGACCCATGTACCTAGATGCGTCACTTTTTAAAAATAGCGTCAGGTATAATGCATGCAGAGGGGGTGTTCCCCCGCAAAAAGCTTGGTAATAACGACGCAGTGAAATCTTTGAGATTTCACTGCGTCACTTTTAGGATGCTGTTGCGTCAAAATCTTGCGCCTGCTTCACAGCAGACCTTTCACATGGTGCTTTTTCCATGTGAAAGGACACATTACTGGAGTTGCGTCACTTTTGTGACGCACTCCAGCAATGCGTTACTTGGAATGTCATAAGGAGTGCGCACAGAAAAGTGACGCATCGCACCAGTGGTGTAAAAAAATGTGCCTCGTTGCGTTATATTTAAAAAGTGACGTATCTAGGTAGATGGGTCACTTTTTAAAATCAAGCGCCACATTATATCTGCGTGAGGTATAATGCATGCAGAGGGGGTGTTCCCCCGCAAAAAGCTTTGTAATAGCGACGCAGTGAAATCTTTGAGATTTCACTGCGTCACTTTTAGGATGCTGTTGCGTCCTTTAAATATAGTGCAACGAGGCACATTTTTTTACACTGCTGGTGCGATGCGTCACTTTTCTGTGCGCACTCCTTATGACATTCCAGATGTGTCATATTTAATGTATGACGAATCATGTTGCAAGGAGTTACAGATACGTCAGTATTTCTGACATATCTGTAAACATGAAAGTGACGCGAGGCAGGCGCAAGATTTTGACGCAACAGCATCCTAAAAGTGACGCAGAGAAATCTCATAGATTTCAGTACGTCGTTATTACCAAGCTTTTTGCGGGGGATTGCCCCCTCTGCATACATTATACCTGACGCAGATATAATGTGGCGCAGAGTTTTAAAAAGTGACCCATGTACCTAGATGCGTCACTTTTTAAAAATAGCGTCAGGTATAATGCATGCAGAGGGGGTGTTCCCCCGCAAAAAGCTTGGTAATAACGACGCAGTGAAATCTTTGAGATTTCACTGCGTCACTTTTAGGATGCTGTTGCGTCAAAATCTTGCGCCTGCTTCACAGCAGACCTTTCACATGGTGCTTTTTCCATGTGAAAGGACACATTACTGGAGTTGCGTCACTTTTGTGACGCACTCCAGCAATGCGTTACTTGGAATGTCATAAGGAGTGCGCACAGAAAAGTGACGCATCGCACCAGTGGTGTAAAAAAATGCGCCTCGTTGCGTTATATTTAAAAAGTGACGTATCTAGGTAGATGGGTCACTTTTTAAAATCAAGCGCCACATTATATCTGCGTGAGGTATAATGCATGCAGAGGGGGTGTTCCCCCGCAAAAAGCTTTGTAATAGCGACGCAGTGAAATCTTTGAGATTTCACTGCGTCACTTTTAGGATGCTGTTGCGTCCTTTAAATATAGTGCAACGAGGCACATTTTTTTACACTGCTGGTGCGATGCGTCACTTTTCTGTGCGCACTCCTTATGACATTCCAGATGTGTCATATTTAATGTATGACGAATCATTTTGCAAGGAGTTACAGATACGTCAGTATTTCTGACATATCTGTAAACATGAAAGTGACGCGAGGCAGGCGCAAGATTTTGACGCAACAGCATCCTAAAAGTGACGCAGAGAAATCTCATAGATTTCAGTACGTCGTTATTACCAAGCTTTTTGCGGGGGATTGCCCCCTCTGCATACATTATACCTGACGCAGATATAATGTGGCGCAGAGTTTTAAAAAGTGACCCATGTACCTAGATGCGTCACTTTTTAAAAATAGCGTCAGGTATAATGCATGCAGAGGGGGTGTTCCCCCGCAAAAAGCTTGGTAATAACGACGCAGTGAAATCTTTGAGATTTCACTGCGTCACTTTTAGGATGCTGTTGCGTCAAAATCTTGCGCCTGCTTCACAGCAGACCTTTCACATGGTGCTTTTTCCATGTGAAAGGACACATTACTGGAGTTGCGTCACTTTTGTGACGCACTCCAGCAATGCGTTACTTGGAATGTCATAAGGAGTGCGCACAGAAAAGTGACGCATCGCACCAGTGGTGTAAAAAAATGCGCCTCGTTGCGTTATATTTAAAAAGTGACGTATCTAGGTAGATGGGTCACTTTTTAAAATCAAGCGCCACATTATATCTGCGTGAGGTATAATGCATGCAGAGGGGGTGTTCCCCCGCAAAAAGCTTTGTAATAGCGACGCAGTGAAATCTTTGAGATTTCACTGCGTCACTTTTAGGATGCTGTTGCGTCCTTTAAATATAGTGCAACGAGGCACATTTTTTTACACTGCTGGTGCGATGCGTCACTTTTCTGTGCGCACTCCTTATGACATTCCAGATGTGTCATATTTAATGTATGACGAATCATGTTGCAAGGAGTTACAGATACGTCAGTATTTCTGACATATCTGCAAACATGAAAGTGACGCGAGGCAGGCGCAAGATTTTGACGCAACAGCATCCTAAAAGTGACGCAGAGAAATCTCATAGATTTCAGTACGTCGTTATTACCAAGCTTTTTGCGGGGGATTGCCCCCTCTGCATACATTATACCTGACGCAGATATAATGTGGCGCAGAGTTTTAAAAAGTGACCCATGTACCTAGATGCGTCACTTTTTAAAAATAGCGTCAGGTATAATGCATGCAGAGGGGGTGTTTCCCCGCAAAAAGCTTGGTAATAACGACGCAGTGAAATCTTTGAGATTTCACTGCGTCACTTTTAGGATGCTGTTGCGTCAAAATCTTGCGCCTGCTTCACAGCAGACCTTTCACATGGTGCTTTTTCCATGTGAAAGGACACATTACTGGAGTTGCGTCACTTTTGTGACGCACTCCAGCAATGCGTTACTTTTGTGTTTACAGATACGTCAGAAATACTGACATATCTGTAACTCCTTGCGAATTGATTAGTCATATATTAAATATGACATATCTGGAATGTCATAAGGAGTGCGTCCAGAAAAGTGACGCATCGCTGTTTTCACGTAGCGATGCGTCACTTTTCAGAAATGAGGCCTCCAGTTTATTCACTGTGTCACCTCTACGACCGTTTCTTGCGTCAATACGTCCCTTTTGCATACATTACACCTGAGGTAGGAATAATGTGGCACAGGGGTTTACAAAGTGATGTATTTACCAAGAAACGCCACTTTGTAAATATGAATAAATAAGGTGCATTTTTTATTGGAATGTTGTGTCACAAAAAGTGATGCTTTGGTGGCGTTAAAGTGACGCATGGCTTCATAAATGAAGCCTTCTACCTTCAACTCCAGCAATGCATCTTTTCTTATCCTTCAACACTCCTGTTCTTTTTCAACATTTTCATTGAATATCAACATTCCCCATATTCACTCTTCTTCTCATAACTTTCTTTTCTAACACTCACCTTCTTTCATTCCTCCTACTTCACTTCTTTTTTCCTCTCATACCTTTCTGTTCTTTCTTACTCATTCTCCTTTCAATTATCAATGCACTATATTTCACTTACTCTTCATTTTTTTAAGAATATAGCTCTTTGATGAGAATTGGAGGTAGTTCTGAAAAGAACTTTTGGTTTTCTTCTTTTAACTGAACAGGAACAAAAACAGGGAATGGAAACTGCTCAACAGGAGCAAAAAGAACAAAAAAAATTAGGGGTGGAAAGGGCAGCAATGGTTTTCTAATGCTCGAACCATGAGCTGGACACTTTGTTCTCCAAAGGTAAGCAGTTGATTGCAGTATCTGCATCTGAGGACACCATGGTTAAAAGCAGGTTGTATGTTTGGCACCTGCTCCTGCGATTGCCCTCTCCCAGAAGAAGTTGCTCCTCCGGTTGATGTAGAGGCCCCATCTCTGGGAACCTCTTGTGCCAGAGCCCTGACACTTTCCCGGGCAAAATTCTGGGGGTGCCTCCTCTCCACATGTCGGATCATCGTAAAGTTCCCAAAAGAGTACTTTTTTTGGGGTCACCCCGTGACAGGACCTGTTTGCAGATCCTGCACTCCACTTTTGGTGCATTCACCTTCTTCTGGTCAGCTGGAATCTTAAAAAATTTCCATATGAAATGTTCCTTCACCTTTGGGGTAGGAGGCTCTTCATTGATGAACTCAGGTTCATCCTCACTGCTGGATTCTCTGGCAGCCATGGTAATTCACAAAAGATCCAGGTGCAAAAAACAGGTCTTTCAGTCACAAAAGTGAAAGAAGAAGTGAAGGAAATGGGTGGGGATTTCATTCATTGTAAAAAAAACTGTTAGCAACCAATGAAAAGTGTTATTTTAGGGTCACATGACCCGACGCGTTTACGCTGCGCGCTCCGGAGCACTTCCGGGTGCGTTTACGCAGCGCGATCGTAGGCGCTTCCGGGGCGCAAACGTGGCGCGATCGGAGGCGCTTCTGGGTGCTTTTACGCGGCGCGAACGTAGGCGCTTCCGAGGGCACTTACGTTGCGCGCCGAAGTGACGTCATCAAACTTTTACAGAAATGCATAATCATTTTCCTTATAAAAAAAACTGATTTTATTTGTATGGTACGAAATGTTTTGCATTATTATTAACTTTTCATTCATATTTTTTTTCACGAACGACAGTAGCGCTCTGGGTGCGCTTTCAGGAGAGCTCACCGGAAAGCTTACCGGAGAGCTTAGCTGAAAGCTTCCCTGAGCGCGCACCCAGAGCGCAAAAAAAAAAAATTATAGAAAAAAAAATGAATACTTACAAAAAAACAGCAAATTGTAAAAAAAAAATGGTTAGAAACTCGATATAGAAAGGAATTAGCATTTAAAAAACCTATGAAATTCACTGACAAAACCATAGGTTTCACACCAGTTATAGTTAGGAATTAGCATTTAAAAAACCTATTAAATTCACTGAAAAAACCATAGGTTTCACACCAGTTATAGTTAGCTGGAAATTTTACTGATATAAAACCATTGAAATTCCCACGTTATAGTTAGTCGGACTCACTATAACTTGCGCGTGCAATGCACTGCTGATGACATCACATATTACATCACTCATGACATGGTCAGTGACATCACTCATGACATCACTGATGACACCATCCAGTGAATGTGTGTCTTTCTGAAAAATAAATATGTTTTATATATGTATATGTAAAGGTCGATGGGAGAATAAATGTTTAAATAAGTGTCTAAATGGATGGTTTTAAAAAAAAAAAAAATATTGAATAACTGGCTTATTAAGTGTATCTTAGTGAATACATATATTAGTGAGTAATGTTTAAATATTTAAATATATGTATCAGTGTTTCACTTTGTGTATAAGTGGCTGCATGGGTTGGTGAGTAGCTACATATGTGTGTATATGGGTTATTAGATGTTTTTTTTAGTATCAGTATAAGTGTCTGTATGATTTGGTGGGAGTGTTACTTAGCACATAGATGCATAAATGACTGACTCACTGTTTGTATGTGTTTTGAAGACAGCATATGTGCCGCACTGTATGGGTGAATGAGTGTGTATATGTATGTGTTAGTAAGTGAATGACTGTCTTACTAGTGTCTTTATCAGTAACTACATATGTTTTAATCTAGTATATGTGAGTATTGATGTATATAAGTGAGTATATATGAGAGTGAGAGATTGAAAGAATTCTTGTTTTAATAAGTATGTGTTTCTATAAGTGATTTTTTAAGAGAGTAAGTATGTGTAAGTTTCTTTAGAAGTAAGGTGGTAGTGTGTGTATAGCTGTATATGCAAAAAAATGGATGTTCAATAGTTTATTTTCATGTGTGAGTATGTGTGTGAGCAACTTTTGGAAGACTGTTGGTGTGTTAACGGATGTATAGGTGTCTCACTACATATGATGAGTGAGTATATGTATGACTGACTATATAGAACTGTTGATGAATGAGTGGATGTGTATATAAATGGTGGAATTACTGAATTGGTTGTTGTAACTGGTATAGGTATCTCCACTTTTTTGAAAATGTTAGTTTCTATTTTTGAATATGTGTTTCAAGGGTTACTTTACAGTGAAAGGAGGTCAGTCACTCTGTCACAAGGACGGTGTCATCAGTGATGTCATGAGTGATGTCACTGACCATGTCATGAGTGATTTAATATGTGATGTCATCAGCAGTGCATTGCACGCGCAAGTTATAGTGAGTCCGACTAACTATAACGTGGGAATTTCAATGGTTTTATATCAGTAAAATTTCCAGCTAACTATAACTGGTGTGAAACCTATGGTTTTTTCAGTGAATATATATATATATATATATATATATATATATATATATATATATAGATATATATATATATATATATATATATATATAAATATATATATATATATATATAGACAACGCGGAAATCCCCAGTCCTCGGGATTTTCAAGAATTAAGAGCACTCAGAGCCAATGTAGTGTAGGTTCGCCAAGTATTTTATTTTCAAAACTCTTCTGCAGATTGAGTCAGTTTACAGACGCGTTTCGGCGTTGCCGCCTTCGTCAGTGTAAACTGACGTTTGTTTTTACCATTATTTAAATGTAACCTAGGTGACCATGTGTCACATGTTACCAACGTAATACATATCAACATAAAGAAAGGCACAGAAATAATGATTTCATAATTGCATTCATGGCGGCCATCTTATAACGGTTTGAAAGTAAATACTAATCATCATTCACATTGCATTACATACCGATGTGTGGTTCAATATGTGTCATTTATGCAGTAAATCAAGCTGCCATTATTATACAGAATTTCAATCATTCTCATTCACCGGTGTCCCGAAATGCATATTAACATATGATGGCGCCTAAGTCAGTAGTGCCAGGAGCATGAGACTCATTACCATTTTTTCATGAGTTCTCAAGGAAAGTTCACAGTTTATGTGGTTCGCAATTGAACACTCGACATTATTTACCATTGGATACAATCAAGCCCTGAATGGGCATAAGGTTCTTCATATTATGTGTTATAACAGTTAATTTCATGGAGATGTCCTTTTGATTCACCACATGCATAATATAGTTTTCATTCAAAAAGGATGTGTCGAGTAGGGGGGCAGACATTGCTGAGTATGTGCTTATTAATTACTCCAGGTTCCTAAGAAAACAGTGTACGGTGAAGTGGGATCAGATTTCAGATGTGGTTTACTAGATGTGGGTCCACATTTCTTCCTCGTTGTTCATCCCACCCGGGGTCTTGGTCTGTAACTGGATGATGAATCTCGACTCTAGGGTTCTCAGTTTTTTTACCCAGTTACCCCCTCTCTCTGTTCTGACTAATTGATCTAGAATGAAATATGTCAACAGGTTACTGTTGCTGTTATGTTTCTGCTCGAAATGACGAGCTACAGGGTAGCTTGGATCCTTTGAGGTGATAGCCCTCATATGTTCAAGGACCCTAAGTTTGGTCGGTTTTATTGTGCTCCCTATGTATTTCTGTCCACAGGGACACATCAGACAGTACACTGTGTAGTCAGAATTGCAATTTAGCAGTGTAGTTATCTTGCTCTTAGTTTTCATGCCTGGGATTGAGTATTCTTTGACTTTTGTCGAATTCCTACAGGCCTTGCACTTCATACAAGGAAAGAAGCCTGAAACAGTGACCTTTTTCTTTTTCTTCTTGTCATAGTGACTGTTCACTAAGTGATCTTTGAAAGAATTTCCCTTTCTATATGTGATGAGAGGGTAATCGGATAGAGACTTGCCGATTACAGGATCTGATTTCAGAATTTTCCAATTTTTTCGCATTATATTGAAAATTTCAGGAGATTTTTCTGAATAATCAGTGATTAATCTGATCTTTGAATCCGGGGATCTGGGTTTGTTAGTAAGCAGGTCTTTCCTCCCCACTAATTCACTTCTCATTTCTGCTCTGTCCAAGATCCCCCTCCCATATCCTCTCTGTGAGAATCTTTCTTTCGACTGTTCCTTCGCTTTTAGAAACTCCTGTGCAGTTGAGCAGTTGCTTTTTATTCGCAAGAACTCTCCCAGGGGAATGTTATTTATGACATTGCGGGGGTGATAGCTGCGTGAGTGAAGTATGGTGTTACCCGCGGTTGGTTTTCTATAAACCGCGGTTTGTATTGAGTCATTTTCTACATAGACCCGAAGGTCCAGGTAGAACACCTCACTTTTGCTGATGTTGCTTGTGAAACTAAGGTTCAAGCTGTTTCTATTTAATTCTGCAATGTATTCCTCAGCTTCGCTCTGTGGTCCACGCCACACCAAAAAGAGGTCATCGATGTAGCGAGTCCACAGGATGATGTTGTTCATCCACCTGTCATTGCCCCCCGCCCAGGCCATGTGCTTCTCCCACCAGCCCACGAAAAGGTTCGCGTAGCTGGGGGCGAAGCACGTGCCCATCGCGGTCCCCTGGAGTTGTAGGTACAGTTTCCCTGCAAACAAAAAAATGTTATTTCGCAAACAGAAGTCTGTTAGCTCTAACAACATATTGTTGTGGCTTCGAAATTTGATAGGTCTATTGTCCAGGAAGATTTTCATTGCCAACAGACCATCCTCATGTCGAATGGAAGTATACAAGCTGGCAATGTCCAATGTTATTAGGACCATGTCCTCTTCCCATTTGACATCCTGTATAATCCTTAAAAAGTCTTTTGTGTCCTTCAGATACGAGCTTAGATCTTTGACGAATGGGGCAATGAAGCTATCGATATAGCTCGAAGTTCTTTCCAATAGACTGTCTTTTGCAGACACAATAGGTCTGCCAGGAGGCCAGCTTTTACTCTTATGCACCTTAGGCAGGTGATAGAATGTGGCAATTTGAGGGAATTCACATTTTAAGTTGTTCCAATCTTTATAATCCAGTATTCCATTGTCCTTCCATTTCCCAATTAAGTCATTAAACGCCTTGATACTATCTGTGTGTTTTTCTCTTTTAATCTCAATGTAGTGTTCTTTTTTGTTCAGTTGGGAAAGTGCCTCATCCTCATATTGGCTGCGTTTCAAAATAACAATATTCCCACCTTTATCACTTGGTTTGAAAATAATGTTTTCATCCTCTTTGAGATTTTGTATCACAGCCCATTCTTCCTTAGTTAGGTTCTTTCTTTTCCAATTGAATCTTTCGGCCTGTAAACCTTTCAGTTCTTCAATAACTATCTCTTGGAATGTGTCGATTCCATCATGTGGTGTCCTCGGATTGATTTTAGATTTGATTGTCATTTCACTTTTGCAGCCTTGCTGTATTATTCCACAGTCCTCTAATGTTTGTGTGGGTTGCATCTCCCAATCCTGAGAGTGACTTGCTCCAATCATAGTCTGTGCCACAGCAATGGCTTGTAAATCTTTCCCAGTTATTGTCACCATTGGATCAATCTCTTCCGTTGTCATTCTCCCATCCACCTTTGGGTTCAGAGTGTGTATCTTCTGTAGCTTCATTTTTCTAATAAAACTAAACAGATCTATCCTTGTCTGCGTATAATCAAATGCCGGAGTTGGGCAGAAAGTTAATCCAAGTTGTAATAATTCTTCCTCCTTTGATGTTAATTTTCGATCCGATAGATTTATTATGGTGTTTTCTTTGGGCATTGTTATATTCATTTCCAATTTTTCCCTCGGGTGCTCCTCGTCACTACAGGGGTAGATCTTCCTTGTGCGCCCCCGCTTGCCCCTCCTCATTTTCCTCTTGGGGTTCTTGGTGGGTGTGTAGTTGCAGCGGGTCGCTGTCTGAGTCCTCTTATCACCTCGTACTCCTCGAAAAAAGGATCGGACTCTGGGGTAACTGTTTCGGCTACAGTATGATCGTCACCACCCCCTGCACCTCTGGATGCTCCTGTGCTCTTAGCCCTTGCTGATTCGTCCTCTGAGATTTCCGACTCTTCAGTGCTCGCTGGAGTCCTGTTTCTTAATTTCTCTTGTTGAAGCGTTTTTCTAGGAGCATCATATTTTCGCGCGAATGTTAAGATCCTCCCATTCGCATAATCTTTTTCATCACGGATGAATTTGGATTGCTTTCTCAATTTGATAGTGTTTTCATACTCAATTAACCGTTTTTTCATCAAGTCGCGCAGCTCCTCGCATTTCTTTGTATCTTTATCGCCGCTGATCTTTGCCTCGATATCCTTAATTTCCTCTTGTAGTCTCGTCCTATCATTCCATGCGTGCTTCACTAAGAGTTTAAGCATCCCTTGCATGACATCGGTCATGAATTCTGACCATTCTCGCAATAGATCGTTGTTGGGTTTTTCATATGATGGGACTAAAAGGATCCTTAGTCCCCTTAAGACTCTCTCAACTTCCAAATACTTTTGCAAGCTGGTGGCCTCCCACCACTTGCGAATCTCTCGCTCATAGGTTTTCTCTAATGTTGAGAAAAGTTTTGTGAGAGTGTCGGGTGCCTCCGCTCTCTGTGAGGGAATGTCTTTTTTTCTTGCCCCAGTTTGGGGAATAAACAGTGTGTCTGCCGCTTTTTCCCTTTCGCTATCTGTGAACATTTCCTGCTGCAGAAGAACTAATTGTCTGTATACTTGGCTTGTCCTCTCGCTGAGGCTGTACGTGGTCTGCCGGGTTGTTTGACAAAAAAGAAATGTCAGCGTCGTTCACTCACCCGTTCCGGATTTCACCAATCGGCGGGTTCCCTCGCGATCGGTCGTCCTTCCCAGGTTCGTGTCACGATGTAACGCTCAATTTCCCAAGCTGTGCTTCTTGCACGCCTTCCCGGAGGGCCAGTCGGTAATCCAATTTTATGGCACACAGGTTCCACCCACCGCCGCTCCACTCGTCCACGGGTGCCTCTTGCCGCACGGTGGAATGCGTAGTATATAGACAACGCGGAAATCCCCAGTCCTCGGGATTTTCAAGAATTAAGAGCACTCAGAGCCAATGTAGCGTAGGTTCACCAAGTATTTTATTTTCAACTCTTCTGCAGATCGAGTCAGTTTACAGACGCGTTTCGGCGTTGCCGCCTTCGTCAGTGTAAACCTATGGTTTTTTCAGTGAATTTCAAAAGTTTTTTAAATGCTAATTCCTAGCTATAACGAGTGTGAAACCTATGTTTTTTTCAGTGAATATATATATATATATATATATTCAATGAAAAAACCATTGGTTATAGAACATATATAGTTAGGAATTTGCATTTACAAAACCTTATTTTACTCGCATAAAACCATTGAAATTCCATATATAGTTAGATGCGCTAACTATATATCGCGCACCCGCAATCCACTGCTGATGATGTCACATATTACATCATTCATGACATGGTCAGTGACATCACTGATGACATCACTGTTGACAACATCCAGTGACTGTATGTTTCTGTAAATTTAAAATATGTCTTACATATTGAAGAATGAGTGGATGTATAAATGTCTGGATGAAGGATTTAGTAGGTGCATGACTGATTGTATGAGGGAGTGATTAAATGTGTCTCACTGAGTGCATGGGTTAGTGATTAAACTGTATTAATTTGTGCATCATTATATCTGTTGTTCTGTAAACTGCTGCATGTGTTGATCAGTAGCTATATGAGTAACTATATGGGTTATTGATTGGTTGCTCAAGTATTTGTATGGGAGACTGAGTATGTGTGTGAGTGGCTGGGAGGTGTGTGACTCTGTGCATAGATGTGTGAACAGCTGATTCACTAGATGTATGGGTTCAAAACTGCATGTGGAAACAGCTGTATGGGTGGTTGACTGTGTGCATGAGTGTATTGGTGAGTGATTGGATATCTCAATGCTACATGTCAAAGTAAGTACATATGTAAAACACAGTACATGCGAGAGTTGACATATATAAATTACTGTGTTTAAGAGCCAGTGAATGTGTGAGTGGCTGCATGGATCATTGAAAACTTGTATCAGTGATTGTATAAGAGAGTAAATATGTGTTAGAATATGTTTCAATAAGTAAGGTGTGTATAACTGTATAGTTGAGGAATTGGAGGTGTGATTGATTCTTTGCATGACTGTCTAGGTGTATGAGTAACTCCATGGATGAGTGACAATCTGTGAGTGTCTGTTTTCACTGAGTGTATCTAAGGATATATCAGAGTCTGTAGAGGTTCATCGTATTAACACATGAATGATGTCATCTGTGATGTTGTCAGTGATGTCATTTGAGTTGTCATCAGTGATGTCATCAGTGATGTCATTTGAGATGTCATCAGTGATGTCATTTGAGTTGTTATCAGTGATGTCATCAGTGATGTCACTGACCATGTCATGAATGATGTAATATGTGACATCATCAGCAGTGGATTGCGGGTGCACGATATATAGTTAGCGCATCTAACTATATATGGAATTTCAATGGTTTTATGCGAGTAAAATAAGGTTTTGTAAATGCAAATTCCTAACTATATATGTTCTATAACCAATGGTTTTTTCATTGAATTTTCAAGGTTTTGTAAATGCAAATTCCTAACTATATATGGACTATAACCTATGGTTTTTTCTGTGAATTTCAATGGTTTTTTAATAGCAAATATCAAAAGCTGTCAAATGTGAAGTACGTGATAGGTAAGAACGTTTTCGTGTTTATGCACGCTGATGTGCTTTGAACGCTGCCCCCCCCTCCCTTCTTTTCTCTTAGTAGTACTCTCTCTTTGCAGATAGTGAACGGTAGTTAACGCAGACCTTTACCCCCGTTGTAATCCGTCGTACCTGCTTGTCTCTCCATTTGATTGATTGTTATCCAAGCATTTACTGTTTTAAAATTGGTTCTCTTTGGATCATTCTCTATTTACAAACAAGCACAAAGTCGCAATACTCTGTTTAGTCTTTGCAGATAGTGAAAAATCGTGCAAAAAAAATAAAAGTAATCGAGCAAAATCAGTAGACCACTAATTCGATCTCTTTTTGACCTCGCTAAAATAGAAACATTAGGAACAACCCTTCATGAGAAATACGAAACTAGTGAGATGAACTGAGCTCCACACCATGAGGGCTGCAAGACAGCTCGACTCCGCCACCCACCCCGCCCAAAATAACGACAAACCCTATGCAAATATTATAAATATAGACAACACACCAGCAAAGAAACAGGGTAAAACATTTTATTAAATAACTATTTACATAACTATTTTATACTTTTTATTGCCCGATCCGGCTAGCTCAATCGATCGAGCATGAAACTCATGCACTGATAGCAAGCGTTGAGAGTTTGTAGAACGATGGCTTCAGATTTTCCACATACGGTGTAGTGGCGCGAACTGGGAGGGGGCGTTTGGATCCTGCCCCTTCCCCAAATAAGATTTTCATACGTGAATGTTCGTTCATGCTTTTTGTCCCTGAGTTGCTTCGATGTCACTGCCTTACACAAATGGCATAAGTCCTGCATGTTGAGTGCCATACTTCAGAGTTCTAAGCAGCGCTTGTAACACTGTTTAAACCTTATTTGCACCTGCTGCAGCTTCACTATTCAAAGTAAGTAGGGTCCGTTTGTGGACCTGACTGCATTGGAAAACAATGTGATACGGTGCCTCCCTAAACCGCTTGACGGAGGCCCCCGAGGGGCGGTGAGATGGCGCGGACTGAGAGGGGGCGCTTGGCTCCTGCCCCCTCCCCAAGTCGTGTTGCCCTGATGTGGCCTGAGATCGCCCCCGACATAGGCGGCCGGCTCCCGGGGTCCGGCGGAATTTTTTCCCTTTTGATGACTCTTCCATTCTGGACCTTGTCCCACAATCCGTTTGACCTGAAGACACGCTGTAGTGGGGCGCCCCTTTACCGTTTTAGTTGCCATTCCGCCCGCTTTTGTTACTCTGTGCCTCTTCCGCCATTCAGCTGTTTACCGCCCGCTCTTGCGACTACAGCGTCTCGCTCACCATGTAGTTGAGTTGCTCCCGCTCTTAAGATTTAACCGAACTTTTTGGACTGCTGAAAGCGGTTGTATTCCGACCGCTGGTTGGTGGAGACATTTTGACTATATTCTGGACCTGCGTTGTCGCGTAATGCGTCATATGACGCGCCGCGTTAGCGCACCCGGAAGTGCTCCGGTGCGCAAGGCGCAGCTTCCCGGAAACGATCCATAGCGCGCCGCGCAGCGCGTAACGTAAGCATAACAGGTCATGTGACTTGTTAATAAAACTTTTCATTGGTTCATTTTACTTTTGTTTTCCTAATGATGTAAGACTAGGTCATGTGACCTAAAAATAACACTTTTCATTGGATTAAAACATTTTTTTTCCCAAACGATGAAAGCCCCACCTTGTTTCTGGATGTTTCAGACTGAAGCTGGCGTCACCATGAGAGCACCACCATCTCGTAGCTCCGTCGTGGCCATTCCGCAAGCAATCATGGCAGCCGCTCCCCACCGGAAGCCTGCGGGAGTCGAGGGCCCCCAAGACTTTTGTACAATCTTCAAGGCTGAGGGGACGCTTTCGAGAATGGAACCCAAGCCCTGGCAGACAAGCGTCCGAGTTCCAAGGTGTCCCAGGGCCATTTTACTGGACCAGGCCCAAATCCGAAGAGCCTGCCGCCATTTTAAGAGTCCTGTGGCAGCCGCCTATCGCTGCACCGCAAGAGTGGGAGCAACTCAACTACATGGTGAGCGAGACGCTGTAGCCGTAAGAGCGGGCGGTAAACAGCTGAATGGCGGAAAAGGCACAGTGTAGCAAAAGCGGGCGGAATGGCGACTGAAACGATAAAGGGGCGCCCCACTACAGCAGACGAGCCTCCGCCATGTGCTTCAAAACTGCATACGTATCTCGTGATATCAAGGTTGGGCAACCAGTACACAACAAGCAGTTACGAGTCCCATTTACACCGGCGCCATTTTGGGCGCGGCCGGGCAGGTCCAGGATCTAGTCAAACATAACAAATGAGGCTGACGTCTCTGAAGCAGTTGACGCACAGCAGGACATAGCAAATAAACATGAAGTCTCTAAAGCTGTTAACTCACTGCAGGACAAAACAAGTGAACCTGAAACCTCTGGAATAATTGTCGCTCAAAAGAACAACACACAAAACTCTATAGAGCCTGAAGAAAGAAAAACAAAAGGGCACTGTAGTTTCAGACACACTTAACACTAATGACTAAACAAAGATATCGTCTGTTTATGAAGCAGTTATCATGTTCACAGAATTGACAAAGAAGTGTGCAGACACCAATGCTATTAAGAAACACAAGGAAATCCCTAACGCATCAGCATTCTCGGAAGAGGTTGACACAGATAACATCTTAAGGAACAAAGAAAGACAAAATAAGGATGAGGAAGTTATCACTTTAGTTTTTTCATCAGCTAGCGACAGCAAGAAACATATTGTAATGGAGATTAGAGAGGCTACGGATGGATAAATAAATTATCAAAAGAAATGGCTACTCCCCCCTTTAGCAGATTAGCTAAATCTTTGCGTAATTTGGGCATAAAAGTTATATTATTGTTGTTGTTGTTGTTATCGTTATAGTTTCCGGAGAAGTATAATTCACCAATAGTTTTGTTTGTAGATGTTTTCCCATTAACAATCCCAGTTCCATCACCCGCCCAGGATATCACCACTGTTCCCCATGTCATAAAACCTTAGGATGTTCAATAACTGAAACAGCTAATATGGGTTTACTTACAGGGGACATCTTTTGTTCTGTTTTGTAAAGTAAAACTATTGTGAACGCAAGTATTATACATAGTAAGTGTTTAATATAGCATTTGTCAGTCATTGGTTAAGCAGCTAGGACCTGTTCACTCTTGACACCCCAGGTGCTGTGTATGTTGCACTATAGTGCTGCATCGGGAATACGGACAACCCTATTGATGTTGATTTTTCATTATTGATTATTGTAAAGAAATGGCGACTCCCCCCTTTAGCAGATTAGCTAAATGTTTGCGTAATTTAGGCATAAAAGTTATATTATTGTTGTTGTTGTTGTTATCGTTATAGTTCTAGTTAATTTCCATTCAGAGTGTCCTACACAGCACCACTCTAGGTAAACACTACTTTATGTAAAACCTGGGACATAGCACTCATTGAAACTATAGTTGGTCACCATGGGGTTTAAAGAAGGGATGGTTCTTCACCTGGGTGCCTTCCACAACTCAGCACGTTGTGCTGCCTTGGGACTATTCGCACAAAAGACAGCTTCTGACCATTGTTGTTTTTTTTTATCAAAAAATGTTTAAATATATTTACAGTTTTTGTTGCGTTCGTTATATTTAAAAGTTAATAAAGTTTTATAATCCAACTTTCTTGGAGTACTATATTTTTTTTAAAAATCGGGTGAATGGGGCCTTGAATCGGGTTATTGTCATGTGTGGGCTTTGCAAGTGTACTGCTACAGGATCGGACATTTCAAACTCAAATCCACGTTCTTTTTCTTACCTTTCCGAAGCATGGAGCGCAATAGCAGGCAGAGAAAGGGTGATGCACGTGTTGAACACTGCCTGGCCTGGCAAGTTGCTGGCAGTGCCCCCCCGCCCGCTCCTGAAAGAGGGCACACACACACCGCCGCCCCGAGTACTTCACAAATCTTTAAAAGACCATGCGCTTGTTCATGAGGCTTAAATGGTTTATCACCCCTTCTAGAACCCCTGCATCGACCCTCTGACGTTTCCTGGAAGAATTAGCACGTAACACAATACCAAACCCTGTCAGCTGAAACCCCCGAGGAATCGTGGGGCATATTATCAAGGGGGTTTATTTCCGCTTTTTTGGCTTTAAAAGCCAAAAAAAAGGAGATAAAATTATCTCCCTATTACCAAGCTGTCGCTAACACCAGTTAGTGACAGCTAAAAGGAGATAGCGACCATCTTGGGCCCCGCTTTGCATGTCAGTGATATTTATCACTAATGACATGCAAAGTGGGCGTGCCAAGATGTTAGCGACTGGAAACAGTCCCTAACCATCGCTATCTCCTATTACCAACTTTTGGAGATATTCGCGCTAAGCGCGAATATCTCCAAAAGCTAACACCTGCCCTGAGCAGTTTTTAGCCATGTTATCCAATGGAAGGTGGATAACATGGCTAAGAACATTTGCTGGATAATGCATGAATATCGCTGACTTTTCAGCCATATTCATGCATTGCGGCCGTTTTTTATCGCATTTGCGATAAACCTTGCTAATAGCAAGGTTTATCTGCGATAAAATTCGCCGATGTGCGGCGATAATTTTTGTCTCTAAACAAGTTAGAGACAAAAATTATCGCTAGTTGTTGGTAATATGCCCCCGGATTTTTCCTTGCAGGAATCGGGAGGCGGAAGACTAGCACTGAAATCAGTAGTCTCACGCCTGAATCGGGAGGGTTGGCATGTCTGGATTCTCTACAGCTGGGGCCATAAACTACATCTGCAGGGCTAGGTGATAGCCTGGGTCCGGCCTGGACAATCGGACACAGAGGAAGAGGAGTGTCAGAGGGTGCGGTAGTGAATAGGGTGAAAGGGAGGTGTCGGGCGGGCACAGAGTGTGATTCTCAGGGAAGAGCAGCGCAGATGGGGGGAAGTATATGGCCGATGCATGAGAGAGAGAGCGGGGGTGACCAGTGCGTGGGGGAGATGCTTGCGAGGGTGGGGAGCCGTGCTGAGAATCGACGGCGTGCAGAGAGTGGGTCTGGTCAAGGCATCTAAAATGGCTGCCGTGCACGACAAAATTGTGGCATTGGACAAAAAGGGAAGATGGCGCAGACAATGTTTATCAATAAGGATTCATTTATAACAAAATATTTACTCGCAGTGACAAAATGGTGGTCAACACTTCCTGATTTCCATCGAATCGAACGTTAACAGACGTCACGCAGCAAAAAAAAAAAAAAAGCTCACGCACAGAGCAGTTTTTAGCCATGTTATCCAATGGAAGGTGGATAACATGGCTAAGAGCATTTGCTGGATAATGCATGAATATCGCTGACTTTTCAGCGATATTCATGCATTGCGGCCGTTTTTATCGCATTTGCGATAAACCTTGCTAATAGCAAGGTTTATCTGCGATAAAATTCGCCGATGTGCGGCGATAATTTTTGTCTCTAAACAAGTTAGAGACAAAAATTATCGCTAGTTGTTGGTAATATGCCCCCGGGTTTTTCCTTGCAGGAATCGGGAGGCGGAAGACTAGCACTGAAATCAGTAGTCTCACGCCTGAATCGGGAGGATTGGTATGTCTGGATTCTCTACAGCTCGGGCCATAAACTACATCCGCAGGGCTAGGTGATAGCCTGGGTCCGGCCTGGACAATCGGACACAGAGGAAGAGGAGTGTCAGAGGGTGCGGTAGTGAATAGGGTGAAAGGGAGGTGTCGGGCGGGCACAGGGTGTGATTCTCAGGGAAGAGCAGCGCAGATGGGGGGAAGTATACGGCCCATGCATGAGAGAGAGAGCGGGGGTGACCAGTGCGTGGGGGAGATGCTTGCGAGGGTGGGGAGCCGTGCTGAGAATCGACGGCGTGCAGAGAGTGGGTCTGGTCAAGGCATCTAAAATGGCTGCCGTGCACGACAAAATTGTGGCATTGGACAAAAAGGCAAGATGGCGCAGACAATGTTTATCAATAAGGATTCATTTATAACAAAATATTTACTTGCAGTGACAAAATGGTGGTCAACACTTCCTGATTTCCATCGAATCGAACGTTAACAGACGTCACGCAGCAAAAAAAAAAAAAGCTCACGCACAGCCGCTGGAAGACATGTATCAACATATTCAGAAAACATAAGGGGTCAGGATACGTCTCCCGCACCCCCTTATACCTAGTAATTTAATTAAAACAAAACACAAAATGGCGAATTCCCGTTTCGCTACCAGTTTGCGGCCCAGTTCGCGGCTCGGGAAGCGCTTCTACCGTGAAAAATATATATTTTTTTATTTTCCCCACGAGACCCTTTAATAACCCCAACATCATTCCTAGGGGGTCAAGAGAGGTATACCTTGCCCCCTTTCATTAAATTCCCCCTTCGTTTTTCACCTCTTCTTCTCTCTCGATCCTACCGAGAGATAAGATGGCGGCCGCTCCGGACTGTTTAGAATGTTGACAGACACCGGAGGGCCAATCAGCTTCGCATCGCAAAGTTCCGATACGCGAAAAGTTCGCTAACCGGATCGCTGCCCGGAGCGCTGTTACAGATATATATCTTGATTTAAACGTTAATTTCTCAAAATCCACTGAAGCACATATATTGAGACCTAGCAAAGGCACATCGGGCTAACAGTCCCTACAATTTTGCCAAGTTTCGTGGAAATCCATTCAGCCGTTCGAGCTAAAAGTGAGGCCAACCGCCCTATGGAAATTAACATGGGAAAAACGCGTTTTGGGACCCCCCTTTTTTCTCGGCCCCCCCTTGACAAAACCCCCCCAAATTTTCAAGGGCTGCTCAGAAACAAAATGTGCCATTTTCCTGAAAATTTCAGCCGATTCCGTCCACAAACGCCAAAGTTATTAGACATAGAATTTTCAAAAGTCCCATAGAGAATTAATCCTAACTATATATACCTACTGGCGATAGCCAGTAGGTATATATATATATATATATATATATATATATATATATATATATATATATTGACGACCAAAGTCTCCTGCGCGCTGCAACTCTTCCTCAGCATGCGCAGGAACACAAAGCACGGACCAGATTTTGCGGTGATGAATATTTTATTCGCTTGTCAGTTCCATAAATATATATATATATATTCCACACGGATTCCTCACGCCTTACACTCCAGAGGAAACAGCCACACCAACGCGGGAATGGTTATAGGTATTTGTTTATTTAAACAAACGAAACTGATGCTTTTTCGATCTTACAATCTTTGTATATATTCAATTTCATATCATACTTACATTTATCTTTATACTAAGCGTGGGACACATTTGACAACCAACAACAACTTATTGTTCAAAAATAACTCTTACAGTAAGATAGAGAAAACAAGCATTGGCATAGCCAATAGGTCTTGCCTTTGGGACCTTATAAGTGTTTAGTTATGCAGCACAATATTCTTACTGCAAAAATATTAACTGTTGCATGGCTAAACACTTACAAGGTCCCAAAGGCGAGACCTATTTGCTATGCCAATGCTGGTTGAGTTTGCTGTTGCTGTATCAATAAATGCATTCTGCTGAATTCTAAAATCCCCGCAAGGCTTAATGCTGATGAAGCCCTAAATGTCCACATCTAGAACAGCCTACCTCGACTTTCCCAAGTACCCAACAACATCGTATACCAGATTGCGCGATCACTATAAGTAGTTTGCACTATCTGTCACATGTAGTCTAATTACACCCAGAAAAGTTATTAACCACCAAATCTGTTTACTTGGTTCCCCGTGTATCTTATACCATACGAGGGTTTCTATAACTCAACATGAGAGTAAATGCGCACTAGCGCGGCACTGTCCTCTCCAATTTGGTTAAGAAATGACGGTCATTAGAATGTCTTGGGAGACTCACTAAAACAAACAGAGTTCCAGCTTACCGACTGCACGAGGACAGAGCGTCAGTACAGCAACATGTTCTGTCTCTGCCACTAGGCCAGCAAACCGATTACCGGTGAAACTGAGCCTCTTTGTATGAACCCACTCCGCATAACCAATCACAATCACGAGTATAACACACCCTTCCTCGGATACGCCCGAACCTGAATGACGTAGGTTAACTCGTAGGGTGTAATGTGTGGTATTTTGACAATTGGGAACTGCAATCTGTATAATACCGTGATCAGCAATGTAATTTGGTAAAAATGATTTGTGCTGACATGAACAGAATTAAGATATACTAGAAAACTCGAGTATTTCGATAAACATGATGGTAATGTTTAAATAAATATGTTAATGAACGTGACATTTGGCAATTAGCTAAACCCGCCAAAAAATGTCAAAAACATGCGAGTGGTCACGTAATCTTGTGGGTGTAACCAACAGTCACCATGGCAACAAACCAATGCCAATTAGTGATGTTAATTATGACTCATGTGAATTTGTAACATGTATATAAAGCGCAACTTGTTCTGGTCAGATGTTAGTGAGCAAGGCGGGAGTAACCGCCGAAACGCGTCTGAGCAGAAGTTGATGTAAGAAATAAACACCCTTGAACTGAGATACACGGAGTCAGCGCCTTCTTTGATGGTGAAGTTTGGTGTGGTGTTAATATATATATATATATATATATATATATATATATACATTGACGACCAAAGTCTCCTGCGCGCTGCAACTCTTCCTCAGCATGCGCAGGAACACAAAGCACGGACCAGATTTTGCGGTGATGAATATTTTATTCGCTTGTCAGTTCCATAAATATATATATATATATATATATATATTCCACACGGATTCCTCACGCCTTACACTCCAGAGGAAACAGCCACACTCAATGCTGGTTGAGTTTGCTGTTGCTGTATCAATAAATGCTATCTTACTGTGATTTTCTTTTTCTCTGTTGTTTATTGTGATTTTTACTGTCCTGTAAGTTGACATACATGCCATTCTTTGCCGGTGTTTTGATCACTGTTGTATCAAACTGAAAATGCCAAGAAATACATATTTTTTTAAATAGCATGGAATAGTCACATTTATAACAGTATGATGGTTAGTAGTTCTGTTAAGGAGAGACTTGAGTAGCAGGTACGAACGATCATGGGCTGATATAGCGATAATTGGGAGCGAAGGGTGCTCTCTGAGGGAGCTAAAGCGTTTTACTGGCGTTTATTGAAAGCGAGTTTGGTGAACACGTTATCCCTACCAATTTTCAGGAAACAGGACCAATCCGAAATCGGGTTTTATGAAACAGGGAACAGTGAGTCTTCGTCTAATTCGTAGTAAGGTAAGATTGCTCAGAAGGCTTTTCATAAACAGTGTTTTTAGGGTAAATGGAGTAAAGCTTTCAAGGACGGTTGAGTTGAAACAGGTTCTTTTTTGCAAACAGGAGGGTTTTGAAGATTCATTCACTCGGAAAGTGAGTATAGGAGTAGTGATTCATCACGTTGAGCACAATACAGTGGTGCGGAGAGGGGGTTTCTTTCTATTTTTCTTATAACTTTCACGACATATGACAAATCAAGAAGTAAAGCTCTGAACTGTGTGAATTTTGTGAATGTCCTGAATATTGTGTAAAGGCTTAAATTAAATTCATGTACATGTTTAGTTTTCAGGCCCCTGAGGAAGAGCTCCTAGAGCTCGAAATGCATTGGGCACCGAGAAAATTCTTCCCTGAAGCATACAAGAATGTTGGATTTTCGAGATTGTATATTTCTTTGATTTTGTAAATGTTTGTTCAGGCTTTTCGTAAGAAATGTGTTTAAATATACATCTATTTGTGAAATTTGAAAAATACACGTAGCAATCAGACGATCAGTTTGTTTTTTCATTTTTTGAGACTGTATAAATTCAAGTGTTGTTCTAGTGTTTGAACCACTTCAGCAACAGTGCACGGAGGTTAAGTGTTTTATTCACTTAAGATAGGTAGTAGTTCTGTTGGTACCATTATTTTTTTTTTTTTTTAATCTGTTTTTATTTTCATCAACAACTTTGGCAATAAAGTCAGGTTGAACAATATCATATGTTACATTGAGTATATATAACCACCATAACAATGCACTTTCAACACCTGTACAAATTTAGTTGATTGCGGCCAAAAACATCGGACCATCTTGTAAAACCATTCCCCATAGTTACATTATTCCTCATCTTCAGAACTGTCATCTTCCCACTCTGGTGGCGGCTCGCAAACATCCCCCCGATATTTGTTCCATGGTCCCCATATTTTGCTCCATTTCCGGGGGCATCTCCGATTTATGAATACTGTTTTTTCAGCCAGCATAGCCATGTCCATGTCCTTACACCAATTCGCCAGTGATGGTCCCTCCACCGCTCCCCATTTCTGCGCTATATTGCGTTTAGCCAACATTAAGCCCATAGTGGCCCACGTTTGCGCAGGGCGCGTTAGATCATTGGGTTCCCACATATTTAGCAGGCATCTGCGTGGTTCTGGGACCAGTGATATACCCACCATCTGTGACACTGTTCTCAAGATCTTTTTCCAATAGTCGGCTATCTTGGGGCAGTCCCACAATGTGTGAAAGAAGGAACCCTCCTCCCCACACCTTCGCAGACAATATGGATCCTGCGCTCTGCCCATTTTATATAGATTGTACTTGGTATGATATGTGCGGTGTAGTATTTTTAGCTGTACCAACCTAAGCCGTGAGGGTATGCCCACCTCTTTGGGGGAGGATAATGCCTCCTGCCACTCTGTATCGTCCAACTCCCCCACGTCTGTTACCCATTTCTCTCGGAGGGCGACAGACGGGTCCGGTAAGTTATTAATCAGTTTACGATATGTGAAGGATGTGGCTCGCTTTTTCATGTATTCTGTGAGAAGCATGTCCTCTAACACGGAGGCCTCAGGTACTTCAGTGTCCGGTGGTAGCACCGATAATAGTGAGTGTCTAATCTGTGCATAACGAAAAGCTTCGGAGGGTGCAAGGTCATATTGCTGCCTGAGTTGTGCAAACAGGATTACCGTCCCTTTGTCCCATAGGTCGCCCACCGTAGAGATGCCTATGTTGTTCCATTGGTCAAAGCCCTTGCTATTTCTCAGGTGCCCAAGTCGTTTAGTATCCCAAAGCGGGGCGAGCCGTGTAATGACTCCCTTCCATCCCAACCGTGTCTGCGCTGTGTGCCATATCATGACTGTGTGTTTTGTGGGACCAATTAGCTTTGAAGTCTGGCCTTTGTTGTAGTGAGCCGCCAGTACCTTCCCTGTACCTAGTTGGAACCTGTCTGCCTGATATGCTGGATTACCCTGGGAGGCGTGTATCCATTGATTAATAACTTTGAGATGCGCCGCCCAATAATACAATTGGATATTAGAGAGCGCCATTCCTCCATCGTACCACCCCCTGTGTAGCTTTGCCTGTGCAATTCGTGCTGGTTTATTGCCCCATAGTAGCGTGGAAACCTGAGCCGCTATTTGCTTAAAATATTTCTGAGGCAATGGAAGTGGCGTGTTCTCAAGGACGTATAAAAATCGAGGCGAGGCCATCATTTTAAACAATGCCGCCTTCCCCAGCAATGTTAAGGGGAGTGATTCCCAATGTGTCACGCCTCTCTCCAAACGCTCCAGTGGGGGTGCCACATTTTTGGAAAAAAAGACCGTAGGATTAGGTGTGACATGAATGCCAAGATATTTAAACGAGTCCTGCGCAACAAGAAGTGTGCAATCTACCAGAAGACGTGGTGTGGGCCACATAATACATACATAATGGATTTGGACCAGTTGATGGTGTATCCTGATACCTTTCCGAAACTATCACAGATCTTAAGGAGGACTTGCAGGAAATTCTCAGGATTGGTCAAGTACACCAAAATGTCATCTGCGTAGAGTGAGATACGGTCTTCCCACCCGTCCGCCCATTGAATGCCTCTCATCAGTGGTTCTCCCCTAATCCATGCCGCCAGGGGTTCCAATGCCAATGCAAAAAGTATCGGCGATAGGGGGCACCCCTGGCATGTCCCTCTAGCTAGTGAAATGTTATCAGAGAGATGACTGTTGGCCGTCACGCACGCCAAGGGTCCGGTATATAAGAGGCGGATCCATGCGCAGAACTTAGGTCCAAAACCGAAATGGTGAAGGACCACGAAGAGGAAATTCCATTCAGCCATATCGAAGGCCATCTTTGCGTCCAGGGAGATCACTACCGTCGGCCCCTGTAGGGCTGGGATCCTAGCTAGTACCAAATGCAGGCGTCTGAGATTTAACGCAGTGTTTCTGTCCGGCACAAAGGATTGGTCTTAGTGAATTAGATGTGGGAGGTGAGGTGTTAGCCTGCTGGCCAGTAGCTTAGCAAGTATTCTATCCTCTGCATTGAGTAGTGAAATTGGGCAATATGAGGTGCAGTCAGTCGGAGGTTTCCCAGGTTTTGGGATTGCCACTATTGTGGCCAATCGCTGGTCGAGCGGCAATTCTCCCCTATTTAAGCTGTCCATGTACATTCACAATAGGTGCAGAGTAACAATGCCTGTCATATGCTTATACAATTGGATCGGGACCCCATTCGGTCCCATTGCTTTGCCCGACTGCAGTGATCGAATCGCAGTTTGCAGTTCCTCCTCCGTGAGGTCGGTCTCCAGTTCCAGGGCAGCCTCTGGGGTTAGCTTGGGCATAACTATATCTTTAATGGTGATTGCAGCTTCATCCTCTGTAATGTGTGATGTAGGTGTGTAAATTGTCCAGAAATGCCCTGCCATTGTATGTATTATTTCTCATGGGTCTATTGTTAGCCACTCTTCCGCCGTCCGTATTTGTGCTATTCCCTTAGTTCCCTGTTCCCGCCTATATAGCCAGGCGAGGAGTTTCCCAGCCTTATCCCTCACATCATATACCCTGTGTCTGGTGGACAGGAGCTGTGTGGAGACCACTTCTTTTAAATGGTCCCTTTATTGTTGTTGCTTAAGGCGCACTGTATGTGAAGATGTTGGTGTGGGGTCTGCCACGTAGCGTGTCTCGGCTTCATGCAGTTCTAATTCCAAATCTAACAGTTCTCGCTGCTTCTCTCGTTTGTGCCCCACAATCGTGACTATTACTTGTCCCCTTAGTACGGTCTTATAAGCTTCCCATAGATTAGTGGGGGAGCTAACAGATGGGGTGTTTTCCTCAAAAGACTACTTTGTGGTTTTGCTGAGCTATTTTCGTATTTTTGGGACCTGTAGGTAGCCCGACGTATAGGGTAGAGCCGTCTACTGGCCTCATGATGGAGCGAGAAGGTCAACAGAATTGGCGAGTGATCTGAGATGCCTCTTGGTTTTATAATTATGTCGTCCACACTCTGCAGGCTATTTGCGGAGGTCAGGAAAGAATCTATTCTGGATAGGCTATTGTGTGCATTTGAGTGAAAGGTGTATTGTCGTGTTGCATGGTGGCGTGTCTCCATACATCAATAAGCCCAAGTGCCTCTGTGAAACCCTGCAGGCGAGAGGTGCCTGGTGTGTGAGTCCTCACTGGGTGTCCGTCCAGGTTACTTTCCATTGTGGCATTAAAATCGCCCCCAATGATAAGATCACCAAGGGCTGGTAATGCCACTGCATGTAGAGCCGGGGGATATAGACCAACGCCACATTTACAGGCTTGCCCTCCCATTGACCATGCAGGGCTGCAAACCTCCCATGATCATCCCTTTTCGTGTGATGTATTATGAAGAAGGCATTTTTCCGTATCAATATGCCGACCCCCTGGAGCCAGATGAGAACTCAGAATGCACCACCATCTTGTATTCCCACCTGTCTAGAGCCTTACATGCGGTGCCAGTGAGGTGCGTTTCCTGTAAGAGTGCCAGTGTTGGGGCCTGACACTTGAGGGCCTGCAGTACCAGGCCCCTCTTTATCTTATCCCCCAAGCCATGTACGTTCCAGGTAATCAGCATTAGGGGGGTCACTGGGGCACTATTGGGCAGTTCAGACGCGCATTCAGCTGGGGTTGGTGTCGCCATGTGTACGGTATTGAAGGAGTGGAGACACTAATTCGTCCGTGTGATGTGCACGTATAACAGCCAATGGATACATAGCCGGCCTGACAATGCCATTACAAACTAAAACCATAAACTTTAAACCCCCTAGATCTTTCCCTGGATTAATCCCCCCACCCCCTGCCTCCCTGCCCGACGGACTCAGAACTGCCCGCCTCCCCAACTTAGCAAAGTCCTCAATCCCAACCCCGAAAAAGTACTTGCGTGAGGGGGGTAAGAAGTCCGATAAGCATGTTGTTGGTACCATTATTGGTGACGCTGGGAAGGGCAGTGTGTGGTGCAAGCAACAGTGGTGTCTTGACGAGGGCCCAGGCACTTATTATTTTTATTTAAAAAAGTAAGCACTGGTTAAAACAGTATAGTAAAAAGCATCCCCATTAAAAAAGACTTTGTGGCCATGACCCAGCGGGTTTCCTCTGTAGAGTAACTGTAACTTGGAATCTGTGACCAATAAACTGAGATTTGTAAAGTTTAATATCTTATACTAGAATCATAGCAGAACTAAGTGCTTAAACATATTTTTATTAGCTCCAAATAACATGCTTTGTTTGACCACGTCTATTTTCACCGCCGTGGCATTAATATATTTATTGTACCGAAAATTACAAACTTTTGTATGAACTGATTTAAAAATGAGAATTATCTTTTTGGATGTACTAGTAAATGCCGGAAAAATAGACACATCGGTGTAGTGATTCTGTAGTATTTTGTGTGTATTCAATTTGATGCACTATTGACATTGCACTTGCCATGCAGCAGCATGCGGCACTCTATAAAACAAATATAAGCAAAACAACATGTAACCATGTAGTACTGCAGCTTCAACATGTGAAAACAATAGGTTTCTGTGTCTCTTTGTCCCAGAAAGCGAGGAAGGCGAGCCGGGGTTGTGGGGTAAGAAAGATAGAGTGTAGAGAAGCGGGGAGTGGAGGCCAGCAGAGTGACGCGATCTGTGGTGGGGGAGGGGGACAAAACAGCGTGAGCATAGCAGATTTTCCACAATTCAGCAGATTTTCAGAGACAGTGAATATCTTTGTCTTTTCAGATTATAAATTAGTTATTGCAGAAGCACTGTTGCCCTGCAGCTCAGATGCACGGATTCTGGTCCCCTCCTAGGCAATAAGAAGGTTGTTGTTGTAGTCTTAAGAGAGCACTTTACCAAAACTCTGACCAGATCAGGTCAGGTCAGTCAGCATAAAGAGGCAACAGTGGTCCTGATGTCACCCCTGCTCTGTGCTTGGTAGCAGCCAAGGGAATGGTTCATTCCAAAGGAAATATGCGGCTATAGTTTAATAAGTAATCCAATCCAGGCTGGCAAGGAGAAAAAATAAACACGCGAACCAATTCAACCAAGCGAAGGGAGGAAATAGACAATGTCCACACAGTTAAATCCAGAATAAGAAATAGCATAATAAACCCAGAACAAACAAAAAAGCAGAACAGGCATTGGCCGCGTGGCCGTAAAAGTAAGGCAGCTGTGAAAGCGATCGCGATCGTGTGCTCTGTGGTGGGGCAGAGCGAGTGGCGCTGTAAGAGTGCGTGCCGCCTTTGGCGCGGAAAGCTGGCGGCTGCGCTCGTCACCGCAAGAGCTATGCCAGTAGAAGCCTGGGGTAGCACTTTTAAAAGCGCTCTACTAAATGTCTTGCAGAGCAGCGCATGCGATGCTCAGCGAGACCTAAAAAAGGGGGAAACTGACCCAAAAAGTTACACATACAATAAGTTACTGGCCAATCTAAATCACCATCTTCTACATTATAACATTGCAGCATTTTGAAGAGATTAATTAACTCACTGGAAGTCAAAAATCCAAGAGATATTTTTCACAAACAAACCAACAGGAACAATTACATAAAGATTACAATGTCTCCCTCCCAAAAAAGATTCCAAATGGCATATGTAATAGAGCCAGCAACTGGGATGACCACTGTGAATAAACCCAAATCCTATAACAGCTGAAAACATATTTTCAGAAAAGTGCAACATCTAAATAGCCTTTCTCTTCAGTCCACTCATCACATGGGAAAACACACTATACAGAAAAAAAAAAAACACTCATGTAAGTAAATATGAATCTCAAAGTTACATAATACTTTGCTCAATGAAAAACAGCATGCTCTGAGATTCACCTGCTGGAGACAATAAAATGGGAGTTGAGTCTCAAGCTCTTTGCTGCTGTACTCTTAAAGCGATCACAACATGGAAATTAAAACCTCATCCGTTATCTGTTATGTGCAACAATATGTATAAAAGTTTTGTTATTATGCAGAAGGATTATTTATTAATTTAGAAGCTATTGACCCTACCAAATGTTTATCAATGGTATTCTGAATCATTTTTGCTTGATGCCATACTGATTGAGTTGTATGACATCCAATGTTCAGAACATTCAAAAACTGTACTAATAGTAAACATATATTATTTAACTAATGCAACGTGATGATTAGAAAATGTTTTATATACGAAATTCATTTTGTGATCATACTAAATACCAGCAGACTGTGTTGTATAGAGCTAAATGAGCTAGAGTAGTTTGTATTTTCCATGTGGTATCACCATTGTGGGAGGATATTAATGTAGAGCGTAGATTAACTTGTGAAAGTGTAATGAATTGTAGAACCCTGTGACTATTGGAGTTTTATCAAGCCTTGAGGATGGTCCTTAAAAACTACTAAAGGGGGATCAAAATGACGACAGAGTATGAGCTCTACAAGACAATACGGAGTTGGGATTTAGGAAGAGATTGGATTTTTATTTTGAAATATCACGGGGACGTCACCTCCTTTACAGCTTATCCCCTTGGCTTGCTTCCTTTGTTGTTTGTTTTTAATTTTGTCTATATGTTCTGTGTTTATGTCTTTTAGAAGGAAGATGTGATGGGGTTTGTTCACTTCACCCTATGGGGGATATACATCTGGTATTTGTATTTTACTCCCACCTTTACTACATATAAATTAAAATAAGAAGCTATTGTAAATTGTGTGTCGCTCTCTTTTTGAAGTTAGAATTTTGTAATAGAAAATGATAATTGAGTGTTTAAATCAGGAACAGATTATGCTAATGCCCAAGGGGAATTTTGTTGAGTTTGATATTTGACTGGTTACCACAGTGCTGTGTGATGATATTAAGCAGGGTGTGCCCTACTTGTGTTGGGTAGATTAAAAAAGCATTACAGTGTGAACCAAGAGCAACCTGCCAATTATGCCATTCGGTCTCCAATTTCCAACAATAGGCAACCACATGAATCTCATTTGTTTAAAAAAGGAGGGTTTAAAAATCTAATTAAAAGAAATATCTAAAATTATTATTTGATCCACTGTTCATTGATTACAAAATACATGCCAAACTAAAAACATACAGTTATACTTTGGCTCTCAGTGAAAAAAGATCTCCTCTTCATATTAAACATCATTTGAGGTTCAAATTCCCAACATGTCAGCACTGATATTTATAGCCTTGCACCACATGGTTTTCTGGTTCTTCTTTCAATGTAACAACTGATACATCAATCGGAAGAGATATTATCATCTCAATTTATATCAAAGAAATAAAGCTACAGTGCAACATACACTTTATTTGTACTCATAATGTATACCAGGCAACAACAACATTTTTTTGTACACAATACCAAATTTTGCAACTGCTTTAGTTCCAAGTTTTAGACTCAATCCATTAAACTGTGTGTCCAGCTGGACTTGAACTCCCCACATCTTGGCACCAACACCCATCATCATGTCAAAATGTGCTATAACTATTCATAACTTTACCTTCATATAAGGAGCAGTGAGAGGAGTTAAAAATAAGTAGAATTTAGACAGACTCCATACATGTAAGCAATACATTATAGTGTTCACCCAATAAGATACATGCACCCTTCATATTAATACCAATATACATAATCACACCGCTGTGTGCTATGTATTTCTACAAACTTTGCATGCTGCAACGCGTAACAAAACAAACATGATGAATAAAATTAATTCAGATTTCTATGAAGCATGAATCTACCAGTATTTTATATTGAGAAATAACACAGTCTACGGTTTAATCAATTTATCTAACTACAACAACACACTAAAACAGCTAGATAGAGAATGTATCATTCTGTTTTCATTAAATTATTATTCCAATTCCTCCCTTTAAACCATCCCTATATCACTGCATATAGTTCAAGTCTCGCAATGTACTAACCTGTATAATCATTCCACAACAACATGATATATCTGTTGGAATATATTCCAAAAGATAATTCACCACCAGTACGGCTGACCCATAAGACAGAGCACAATTATATACAGAGGGGAAGTACATTTGTTCACTAAACTAAATGCCAATACTGACGTTCCTAATTCAACCAGTGTTTGACTGTGTCTGGCCTTTCTATCCACCAGGCATCCCTCTCCCCACCTTTATCCTCAGGATATGTAATCAACACCTCTCATTCTTATATCTTTCAGCTGATCTTTATTGTGTTCCAAATTGAAATGATGTGCCACTGGGTATTCGCTATCAGCATTCTTAATCGCTCCTATGTACACTTGCCATCTGGTTTTAAGCATCCTAATAAAGGGAATCTACATAGGCATGTGAACAAATGCACAGTATAGACTTGCAGTTAATGAGAATTTGATATACACTTCGTGTTTTACCATACGTAAACCCACTCATTCCATTTGGTACATACTTGCAACATATCCATCCATTACACTTTTACCAGTCCCTAGAGCAAGTAGGTAAATGGGTATAATTTGAAACAGTATTATCAAATCAGTGTCATTAGTACTCATCAGGCCCTGTAATGGCTCTGCCCTCCTGCATGAAAGTTCTGGATGCCCTACAATAAACTTCCTTATCAGATTTCTAAATATTTCAATTTATTTGGAGCTTTAAAAAATAGAGTTGTTCACCAAGTTGAATTCAGTTATCACTTTAATTTTATCTTCATAACATTTTCTTATCGTTGGTTACCCCTTTAGGAGGTCCGCTCTCTATATTTTATGAGTTCTGTTCTTGACTTCCTCAAGATCTTTTGGAGTACCTTCTTTTAATGAACCGATACATCATATCACTCTCCTCCTTTTCATACACGTTACATCACTGCAGATCCTTCTAAGCTTCAAAGTTTCAACAAAGGGTATGTTATCTTTTTGTTTTTTTGGGTTTCCGGAACTGTAGTGATGAACATTATTGCTAGGTGGTGGTTTTCTTACTGGTTACCACTGCATCATGTTACCACTAATATAAACCTCTAGATCTAGAATTTGAGTAGGCCATAGAGACAACCAAAATGTATACTTTGAAAAGTGCAAACCTGAAGCTACACAGAATATTAGAAAAATGGTTATTGCTTAATGTACTTAATTATGAGGAATATGTATATCTGGATGTGAAAACACCTAATATTCCAGTTATATTTTCACTGCCAAAGGTATATAAGGGTGGAAAGAATCCCCCTTGTACATCTATCATCTCAGGAACTATCTCAATTAGAGAGTATCACAATATATAGATACCTACTTGGCACCAAAAAGTATTAGAATTAAAGTCACATGTGAAGGTCTCAAGGTATGAGATGAATAGATTATATAATGCTGTATAGGAAATCAGCTTTATAATGGTAACAATGGGTGTGAAAACCTTTATACAATCAGAGATCATCAGAAAGGTATCTATGATTTAAAGCAATTTTTCTCTACTCTGTCAGCTAGTGAACTACTTCATGTTGAGATGATTTTCAGATCCATTAACAAACGTTTCCTGTTTATCAAAAACATCTATAACTGCAACAAAGATGCTCCATCATGGGGGCCAGTTATTCACCCTCTTATGTCAACCTCTTCATGAGATAATATGAGAGAAAGAATGGCTGGAACGTGTCTCTATTTTTTGGTCTCAAATCGGTCCAACTATGGGTGCATGTCATAGACAGCATACTGCTGATTTGGGCTGTGCCTGTGCCAGGGCTAGAATTCTATCACAACCTTTTCAATACTAACATACCTAATGTTAAACTCTCCTTGGCACCTAGTAAGAAAAAGATTTTTAGGTATGGGAATTTACATCAGTAGTAACATGATCCAGTGCTACCCGTTTAGGAAGCCAAAAGCTACCAAGACTGTTATTCATTACATTGCGGGGCACCCAAACACCCTCACTCCCCCCCAAAAAGATAACATATTATTTGATAACATTTTGAGGCTTACAAGGAACTGTAGTGAATATAAAATGTATGAAAATGAGGAATGTGATATTTAGTTTCAAAAACCCTCAACAAGGTCTGCAGGCCCATTTATGGTATTTCTTATGATCATAGTGCACATGGCCGGTTACTGCACTGGAATGCCCATTCTGAGATATTTTGTTAAGCATTTATGGGCTTGATAAAGCATAGGTCGGAGTAAGAGAGTGGAAAAATATAATGGGATGGACTTTGGTCATTTTACCTCATTTCATTATTATGCAGTCTGTATGAACTACAATTAAGGGGACTATTGCGGAGTATTAAGTTATTAGAATTAGTGAAGGTCATAAGGGTTATATTTTATATTGTATTGTAATTACATTCATATGATGCGTATTACCTATGATGAAGTGTTGAAGCACTTTATGCTTGGCAGTATGCTGCTCATGAACACAAGGTTAGTGTTTTTGTCAATGGTTATTGTTGGTTATTGTTTGTAATCCCTTACCGAGGAACTAGAGTGTCTCATTCGTTCTCCGTCTACAGCGAAGCTACCAATGATTAGACAACCCAGAACACGTAACCCTATCTTGGGAAGCACGGGAGCCAGACACTCTTTCGCTCAGCCACTTATACTTGTTGACAATGCGAGTAATCAGAGACGCAGTATATTTTAAAATGTTTATTTCAACTAACTCACTCTATGGTGCAGAACACGGGCGAATACTAGCAGCAGAATGCATAAACACAATATAGTCAGCATTGTTACAATTCCACAGAACACAAACAGGGAAGTCATGTTATAGAAAACAATGGAAAAGGACGGAATGACCTAACCACCTTCCCTGTGACAAGAAATAGTTTATTATAAAACAGAAGACCTCTGGGCTTTGTCAGCAGACCCCCATACCTCACGGCCTAGATGCAATGTTCACAGTGCAGGAAAAACACGTGTCTTCTCTCTGGAAAGGTGCCTCTCCGTGTGTGCTAAAACAGCTTGTGTTTGCAATATTAAAGTACACGATTTCCAGAGGTGCAGCTGTGTGAAGCCTGTTATGTCTAGGTGCGAGGGACAGATCAGAACAGAATAATAAGGAGCATTTTTGTTTAACCTTGAACATCATGTGCAGACTAAACCTCAGAGCACAGCAAAGAACCTGCAAAGACGACAGTTCTCATGTGTAAAGGGGGCACAGATAAGTATTGCGAAATAGATGCTCGCAGTGTCGTGCACAAAAGCAGGTTCATGGCAACGAAGCTCATGCTAATTTAGCAATTGTCAACAATGGACCTCTAAGCCTTACTACAAATGGGAAAGGCTTGAGCAAAGGACCTTGAATGTTACAAAGACAGGAACATCGTGGACATAGCTTCTTCGAGAGGACCACAGTTCTTTTATAACCAAAATGTTATTCATGTTGATAAACAACCAATAGAACCATACACAACACACACAGTCATATACAACTGTATTAGCAGCCATTCAGGTACCAGCAGCTCACAAATTATTCCAGTCTATAGTGAGCTCACCATTAGCCCTAAATATTCTTATGTTTGTGGGGGGAGGGGGGCATCTTCTTGAGATGTAATTTGGTTCTTTCATCTGCATGCACCAGTTCATCTCCTTGTGCCACACCTTCATTGCAGGGTGGTTGGGAGAGTTCCTGGCCTGTACCATATTCCTTTTAGCTATGTGAGTGCCAAGTCCCACCAGTGACTGCTCTCCCTTAGTCCCACACACATCTTCAAGTTATCCCAGGAGGGCTATATGTGGAGAGAGATTGATGGGCCACTCCAGTATTTAAGCAAGTGAGTGGAATACAGCTGCCAGGTACTTCTCAATTACATGGCAGGTCCAAATCATGTGAAAGAAGTCCACTATCAGTTCAGTGCATCAGGATGCACACAGTGGTCAGATGTCGGGATACTCTACACATTCGCACCAGCGTCAAGTAAGTTACATGTAAGTATTTCTGTTAATCAGTCATAGCTAGTTCCTGGGGGCCATCAAGCTTCTTTCCACTCACAGTCCTCCATTGGGCCCACCCATGCTCCCATTTAGTTTTCAGTGCAGTAAGGAGGTTCGGTGAACAAGAGATTTATAGACACCCAAAATTCCCCCTTATTCCAGGGACTCCATCAGTATGTGGGCTTTTGAGGGCAAAATTTTGGGACCCCCTTGAGAGACATCCTGTAGGAGCCCAGTGCCTGTTTGAGCTGTGGGTACTTATAGAATTGCAACCGGTGAAGCCTAAAATCTACCTGCAGATCTTTAAAAAACCCTTGTACCGGCCCCCTGCCAAACATCTCCCAGGTTGGAATTCCCTATTAGGTTCCATTTGGCAAAGTCTTTTAATTCTTTCCCTTATCATAATCTATGGTACCGCCAAAGGTGGGTCTCTAGGATGATCTTCCCTTCCCAGCCTGTCTAGCAAAGCACCGCCCAGGAAACCAAGAGTACCATCCTAGTCCGGTCCGGAAGGGATCGTGGGATCAGGGACCAACAGACTATATCCACGATAAGGGCCCACCTCATGTTGGTCACTTCTGTTGGAAGGTTGGGTCCTCGCATCCTCCATGTAATCAATCATTCAGGACTACTAGTTGGGTAGCCCAGTAATATATTTGTATCTTCGCTGCTGCAGTAGCAAACTGGGAGCCATGTTTTAACTTCTCACGCAGAGTGGCAGAACAAGTGCTGCAATCCCTGGGGGACTCTCTAACTTATAGGCCCTGGATACCCAGGGTACCTTATACTAGGGACTTACAAGTAAGTTGGAGCAAGTGAATTAAACATACACTATTTTAAGGGTCAGAGCACATGCACTGAATCCTTCTTAGCTGGGCTCATGGCATTTCAGAATTATTACATGAGTACCTAGTAGTAAAAAATGAGGGCAAAAAGTCTGGTTAAACCTGCAAAAAGTCCGCTTCCTCACATTCACCCAAAAACATTTTGACATTGGTGTAACAACTGTAGGATGCTGGCTTTATATGTAGTGTATCAGTATATGTTATGTTATGTTAAATTATTTCTAGAGCGCACAAATTGGTTTCTTGGCGCTAAGTATAGGAGTAGCTGAGCCCCGGTGAATGTAGTGGTGCACCATGCAAAAAGTCCATACGATCCTTATTGTTTTACCGGGGCTTACTTTTATAATCCCAAGTACTTTATTTGTTGTAGTGGGGTGGAGCAGTTAAGGCTTATCAGAGGAGAGTGTTGAGCACTTGTTGCACACCCAGAGTCAATAAATGAGACACACACTCAAAAAGAAATCCGAGACCAATTTAGAAAAATAACACAGATTTTTATATAATTTTAGACACCAAGATCATTGGAATCAGGCATTTGATTTCAGAGATAGGATTGTTACTGTAAAACTGTAAAATGCTCAGTTAATGTTTTTTGAGGCATGAGCCTCGAATGCGGTAATGTTATCCTATGGGAGAAACATACACTGTATACATATACTTGTGAGCTTTTCTTGAGGGTGCCTTCTGGGACTTAAAGTGCTTAGGGGACAAGGTCCAAGAAACCATCAGCAGTTGGGTTTTACATGGTCTGGTTAGTCTGGATGCAGGGGTGCTGGTTGCGTTGGTAGCCTTTAGCGCTAAACGTTAAAGTCAATGTAAAAGAAAGGCGGCTTGGGGTGACTTGGGGACAAGTCCAGTAGAACCCGAAGAGGGGCTCTGCTATTGAGGGTCTCTGGGGATGGGGACACCGTTGGTTTATGTGAACTCGGGATATGGGGCTGGGGTGCAGAGGTGTTTTGTCCGGCGGGTCGCTTGCGTTGGAGTCTCTTACTTTACTTGGGTGACCTCGGAGTTGGGAAGAAAACAAAGCAGCAGGGCAACTCTTGGGATAAGCCTCATTGATCCTGAAGTTCCTCATCAGCAGGTTTGCTTTGGCTTTGTTGGCGTTCGGGCTGGACGCTCAACAAGCCTTGGTTGTGGTAAATGCTTCAGTACACAGGGTATTGGTGCTGTGAGGCTCCTGGAGGATTTAGCGTCACAAAACTCCACGAGAAATATTGTTGACCTCCAAAAGCCATGGTGACCTCCTCCTGGCGAGATGCCACCTTGGTGGACCCAGTGGCCAGCAAAATGGAGTACCAGACAAGTGTGGTTAGTGCCTGCAGATGCAAGCGAGTGGAACCTCCACCCCAAGTAAGATGCTGCTTGGTTGTTGAAGTGCTGGACAATCCTCTAAGCGTTTGGGGAGGGTCTTCAGCTTCTGGATGAGTTGGTCCTTGTGAGTGTTGCGGTGCATGCAGCCTGGCAGGGTTTGGTGCCAATTTCAGTGCAGGACCTCTGTTCTCACATATTCGGCTCTTCTTTCTCCTTCTTCTGTTCCCAGATAGACAAATCTGATTTTCCGGTGTTCGTGTGGAGAGTGGGCATAATCCTGACCAAAAGTTCCTAGTTTCTCCAAACTCAAAATGGTAGGTGTGTTCCTAGCCTGAAAGTGCTCCCCACCTACTGACTATCTGATTTCCCTCCTGCTCTGGTGCCAGATGGGCCCAAGGGCAGGGGGTGACATCCCCATTTCTGAGCGAAAGCCATTGCCGCATTTCAAAGGCAGCAGAGGCTTTGAAGCCTCTGACATTGACATGCTAATTCACTAGCCATCCTGCTGGAGGAGGTGTGATCACCATCCGCCAGAGAAGGCATTGTTTTTGTCCTTAGAGCACGGGCTCTCACCTACAAGGGATTACAAACTCCTCTGTGATGGCAGGCTGGGAGATACCTGTCAGTCAACACACTAGAGGACTAGTAGGTCTTCAGCGGGCACCTCTAAGGTGCCCTCTGGGAGTATGTCATAATGAATCTAGTACTGGCATCAGTAAAGATTTATTAAGACAAGGTGTTTGATATCAAACACCATTGGTTTCAGTGAACCTATCATGTAGCTGGTTAACTCGTAATAACCAGTTCCCAGTATATGTCCTTAATGTGGCTGCCTGATCACTTGCAATATCTAAGAGGTAGTGGCAGTACCTTGCAACCGCTTGCTCGCCCAGGCTATAGCGCTGAGCCTGCGCTTGTTTCTCTGTTGTTTAGAAACATTTAAATTGTTTTATGTACTTGTTCTAAAAACGGAACCTTTTTAAAATTTCCGCATTTCCCTCACTCACCACTTCAACACCCTGCTGATTGGTGCAAGCCAGCAGAGGACACGCTTCTGATTCGCCCTCACGCGGAAGCTAGAGGGAGGACACCACTTCCTGTTCCCACACTGCTGGGCGGTTAGCGCTCTAGCAGCTGGGGCTCTAGGGGCTACTTAGCCCTCGCCTTCCTCTGAGCGCGCAGCGATCGCGCGCAGTGGAGCCGAAGCTACGCCGGCCCGTCCGCGACTGGACGGGACCAGGGGCCATCCACCCTGCTCTCATGTCCTCCCACCCCTCCCCCGTCCTGGTCTCCTCTACAGACTCCCATATCAGGTACTCCTCTGACTTTCTACACTCGCTTCACCCACATGATCTTAACCTGTGTTTAAATAGTGGCTGGCCCTACCCAGAAGGACCATTCACGTGTGATAAGTGTGGTTTTCACACCACTTGTAGCACACTGTTACCAGAGCACGCTCCTACCTCTAAAGCCACCCATAAAGGCTGGAAAAGCTTCTTGCTGAATGTCCGATCCCTTCCACGCCACAGCATTGAAATTTGGGATACCATTAGCTGCCTCCAACCGGAAATATGTTTCCTAACGGAAACCTGGCTAAAACCCCACACTATTCCTTCGGTTATGACAGGAATCCCCACAGGATATAAAATCCTGAGGCAAGACCGCCCGATAAAAACAGGTGGCGGCACTGCCATAATACACAAAGACAGTTTCCATATCTCCATATTGGAACAAGCTCTCCTTCCTTCTATGGAAATTATGATTTTTAAAATAAACACCAGTAACAAACATCACTGGAAAGGCGCTTTAATTTACCGCCCCCCAGGAACTGACTCCAGTTTCACCCTGGCACTCACTGAAATTTTGGCCCCTCATATGAAAGCCAATGAGCATTTCATCCTACTTGGTGATTTTAATATCCATGTAGACACACCAGAGGACCCTGATGCCAAACTCCTGTTGGAGGACCTAGCTTTACTTGGCCTACACCTTCGAAATAGTGGTCCCACCCATAGAGCATGCCACACCTTAGACCTCATCTTTACCAATGATCCCTCAATTCACTGTCTTCCCCCCAAATCAGTATATTGGACTGACCATAGCATGCTGGAGTTTTCCCTCATGCAACTCAATAAACCTTCCGAACCTTCTGCTTCCGGGAGTATTAAACGCAGACCTTGGCACAAGATATCCCCGGAAACATTTGTAAAAACATGGAAAACTCCTACCTTTTCCGACTCTGATACCCCTGATCTGGCTCTGGCCAAACTTAATGATTCCCTCCTCGATACAATAAACCTCTTAGCTCCTCAAAAACTGGTTAAACTACCAACCACCAATAACAAAAAAGAAATCTGGTACACTGAAGCCCTAAAAACTGAGAAACAAAAGTGTAGAAAGCTTGAGAAACAATGGAGGAAGAACCACTCCAGCGAAAGTAAAGAGCTCTATCAGCAAGCTGCCTCCTCCTATTACAACAACATAAAAAAGGCTCGGAAAACTAGCTTACAGGCCCAAATTGACGGAGCAGACAACTCTACCAGAGAACTTTATAAAATCCTAAGAAGTTTCACCAACCCCACAGCCTGCGAAAGTCTTGACACTTTTTCGCAGGATCTGTGCAACAAAATATCCCTATTTTTCGAGGAAAAAATTGATATCATTTATAAAAAAATATTGGCCAAACACCCCAACAACACAGAAACGCTTCACGCTCCCTGTCCACAAACCAATACTGAAACTTTCATTAAGATTCCGGAAATTTCTAAGGATGAGATAAAATCCTTATTAAACACCACGAAAACAGGGTCCCCTCTTGACCTTCTTCCCCCCAGAGTGATGAACATGCTCTCCACCTACCTCAGTCCCTCTATTCAGAGAGTCCTGAACCTCTCCTATACAGAAGGCAAACTTCCCCAACAATGGAAAGAGGCAGTGGTGAATCCTATTCGTAAAAATACCACCTCCCCATGGACAGAACTCTCCAACCTCCGTCCCATCTCCCTGCTGCCCCTCCTGAGTAAATTGGCCGAAAAACATGTTAACATCCACTTGTCCAGGTTCATTGAGGCGACAGGGGGCCTGGACCACTCCCAATCTGGGTTCAGGCCCAACTACAGCACCGAATCTGCTCTCCTCACTGTGACCGATAACATCAAGATGTCACAGGATAGAGGAGGCTCAATGATTCTGGTGCTGTTAGACCTGTCGGCCGCATTTGATACGGTGTCCCATAAGATCCTCACGAGCCGTCTACAGGGTGTGGGCATAGGAGGTCAAGCCCTCTCTTGGCTGGAGAGTTTTCTGTCCGGGCGCTCACAATCCGTCAGCCTGGGACCATACCGCTCTGCTTCCAGGGTGCTCACGAAGGGGGTGCCACAGGGCTCATGCCTAAGCCCCACATTGTTCAATGTGTACGTGGCCCCCCTCGCTGAGATTGTGAGAAAATATGGATTCACCCCGGTATCTTACGCTGACGACACCCAGCTCCTCTATCCTTTCCATTCCTTCAACTCCAACGTCAGGGACAACTTTGCAGAAGGAATGAGGGCCATCTCTAATTGGATGGCTGTCAACCGCCTCCAATGCAACGTTGGAAAAACGGAGCTAATGCTTTTTGGGAAAGCATCCTTACTGTGGTCCCCCGACTGGTGGCCCCTTGACTTGGGACCAGTACCCACCCCTAAACTTACAGTAAAAAATCTAGGGGTGAAACTGGATCGGGACCTTACCATGAAGGAACACGTGAATGCAGTTGCTGGGTCTTGCTTTCACACCATCGGCCTACTAAGAAGAGTCTTCCCCTACCTTTCGGACAGCTATAGAAAGACCCTAGTGCAGACTATGGTGATCAGTAAAATTGATTACTGTAATGGACTCCTTATTCAAGCAAATGAGAGTGCCATAAATCGCCTCCAAGTAGTCCAAAACACTGCAGCAAGACTGGTTCTGAATGCCCCTCCCAGAACTCCCTCTAAACCCCTGCTGCGTGAACTGCACTGGCTGCCAATAAGACAACGCACCAAATTCAAGATCTGCTGCCTTGTCCACAAGTGCTTGTTCGGGAAAGGTCCTGACTACCTGGTCCAAAAGCTACCTGTCTATAAACCTGACAGAGCCTTGCGGTCAAGCAATCAACTGCTACTCAAAACCCCTCTTGTTAAAAAAACCAGACAAGGGGGCAGAGCATTCTCTTGGGTAGGGCCCAAGCTCTGGAACAACCTCCCAGCTGACCTCAGACAAACCGACAATCACTTCTCTTTCAGGAAGAAACTAAAAACTGTATTATTCCAGGAAGACTAAATACTCCTAAACATCAGTGTTCATCCTCATTCTCTGTTCTATAGCAACTACTCCATCCTGCGAGCAAAGCGCGGAGATACCTCGTAAGGGGTCGATTCTTGCGCTATACAAGAACATAAATAAAATAAATAAATAAATATCTAGCAATGGAATTAGACTTCACAGGGACATATCTGCTCATGCAGATGTGCCCTGCATATAATATAATGCACCCTGTATTGGGGCTCTAAGGACTGCTGTAGGGGTGACTTGCATATAGTACATGCAGTGTACCTTGTCATGGCACACAGGAAGTGTGCTATGTCGTGTTTTCAGAATGGTTTGCACAGTTTTACGCATCTTGCAATGGCAGTCTGAATGCTCTCTGGGTGTGGATCCCTCAGGGTGGCATAATACATGCTGCAGTACTTGGGGCCCTCTTTAGTATCCATGCCCTAGGTACCAGGGGTACCATTTACTAGGGACTTACATGTGTGCTAAAGTCCTTGCCAATTAGGTTACAATCAGACATTTACCTTGTTAAAGGGAACGAGCACTGGCACTTGGGCCTGGTTAGCAGGAACCTAGTGCACTTTCAGTCACAAATATTCTATGTCAGGACTGGAGGATAATATTATGCTTGTTTAAAGCTTATCCGCCACCACTCATACCACTTTAACAATAGGTTTATAATAAACTTTTTAAATATAGAGTCAGAGGACCAATCAGCAGCCCTCATAATATCCTCCAATGGAAACCCTAATATAAAAATTTTGGACACCATTGCATCCCTGACCGAGTGTGCCCCAAATGCGGTACTGGCTTCTGCCATAAGCCACCTGACTCATCCACGCAGAGTGGCCGACATGACCAGGCAAAAGGTTTCTGGAAGACAATCAACAACCGACTCTTAGAATGTTGCCTAAATTGACTTGTTGAAACCACATGGGCCTTTAGACCTTGCACAATGCACAACTATTTGGGTTATTAGGAAAACTTTGATAAGCAATACATTTAGAGAAGTCTTTGTACGTACAACAATCTACAAAAAAGATTCCCCTTCAGCTGAAAATACTCTACTTGTGAGGTCCAAGGCTCTAACAACCGATATTCATTTACATGAAATCAAGCGAGGAGCAGGGTTAATTTGACTGACAGCTGCTTTCTTGAAAGTTCTGAATTATCTGGACAATGCTGAAGGAATCTCAACCCAATGGTCACATCCTACAAATGTGAATACTGAGATTGAATGGAATTGGCCAACCTAATTAATGCCTCTCATAATCTTACTTACCAAAGTTCCCATCGACCTATTAAAAGCCGACCGAATCTTTGGGCATGGAGACTAATCAAATTGTTTTTGTTTATTTAATAGTCTGGTCAAATTCCGCTATCCTGAAAAGGCACTTTAATACATCCAATTTATAAGAAAGGCTTGAAGAAAGAACCCAAGAATGATCGTTTTATTGCCCTATTGGATGCCGAAGAGAAGCTTTTTGCCAACCTTTTATAATCTCACCTGTAGGATTGGGTTTTTAACAGCAAACATATCCCTATTAATCAAACTGTATTTAGATCAGGTTGTTCTGATGGTGATAACATCACAGCTTTTAAATTGCTAGTGTACAAAACATTAAACAGGCACCTGTAATTATATGTGTGTTATTTTGAATAAAACCAAAAAACGACATTAAGTGAGGGTCAAAAAGAGGGGAATATTTAAAGACCGATGTGTCCCAATCCCCTACTAAAGCCAAACAACAAGAAGAAGGACACTAGGGTCTAAAAAGTGGTGTCACAGAGTGGAAACTAGGGCGAGACAGGTCATACAGCTCTACCTTTTGAGTTATAACCAAGGCTTGAAAAATTCTCATCAGGCCACCCTTAATGGTGGAGTGTCGTCACATGAGATTAGTAAAAGGATCCAACCATCGCCCTGACCATCTGCTGATGGTACGGAGGTGGATACCAATGGTGTACTCCAGCCAATGGTTTCTCAAAGGTGGTGCTGATGTGGTGCAGTGCAATAAGGAAGTGAATAATAAAAATTGAGCAATGGAGCAAAAATATGTTTAATAGGGGTTGTTCCAGTGTCAATGGTTAAAACAAGCACGCAAGGTAGTTATGAATTTATGGCTACCCCGTTGCGTGGTGCAGGAAGGTCAACATGTTTCTGCCATGAGGATCTACTATCCGGCTTTCATCAGGACCTAATAGGATTGAATGCTACTGCAAAGGACCAAGAAGTGATTTGTGATAAATAATAAATGTGTGATGGTGTGATCAAAAATTTAAAAAGTCTTACTACCAGGACCTTGGAGCCCCAATGTGTCCTTGCGAAGTAGACCACAAATTCTCACCTAGAAAAAAGGAGAAAATTATCAAACTACTCGTCATTAAACTATAAACCTGTCCCATCGCCCAGAACACACTCTAAACACTACAGGAGTCAATTAATCTTGCTCCTGTCTAAGGACTAAGCCCTATGTATTCTTAATGATATACATCTCTTAGCACTCCTACTACATTTACGCAGGGGCATAAGAACAAGATAAAAAATGTTGCTTATATCATGTACTCACCCAGCCTTCTGTGGGTGAAGACCTCACCACTACCGGCATCCGCTCTGGTATGTGAGGCCCCGCTCTATGTATGCACAAACAGAAAGGAAAAATGTAGTCACCCTGCATAATAATTCCATAGTGCTACTACCACATCTGTTAAATCTATACGTGCACACAAGTAAAACCTGCTTTTCTCTTAAAAAGAGACACCTCAATTCATCTCAAACCATAGGTGGAGACCCTTACTGGCTTAAGAGAGCATGTCTCCATGAGATTGGAGACTCTCTGTTGTTGTTAACTACATGTAATGTTCTATCTTTCCTCCTTAGAAACAGGCTACTAACACAGGTGAACTTATGTAATAAGCCAAAGCAAAGATTAAAGCTCAAGGGGAAAAAAAGAGAATCTAAACAAAGTAACAGGGGGACAGACACGGGACTCACCTATCCGTCGGTACCTCTCTCCGGCATCCGAGAGGAAGTGGAGGTGACGGTAGGTGGGCCCCGTGTCGCTTTTATATGTTCCCCAATTGGTTAATTGCTGCGTAATTGGCAATCCGGATGGAGACGCATTCGCGCCACGTCTGCGTGACTGGAAGCCGATAGCTATAGATCAGCCTCCCGTGTACGTCCGCAGAGCCCTGTTATGTGCGCATGCGCCAGACTCAGCCGCTATACACCTAACAGACAAACAATAAGTACGCATGTACTCGCCCAGCAACACTATACCGGCAAGTCAACCGCGCCAGTGTCTGAATCAGTGGACATGCGCGCGGCTAAGCATCCTGAGCAACAGGATAACCCGGGCTATCGCCAATGTCGGAGTCTAAGCATTAAGGCGAAGAGGTGACACTAAATGAACACCAGAAGTGCCCAAGGGTACCAACAGTCCATTACGCCCAGAGAGCCAGTGAGCTAAGTTATATGCACTAGTTATGATACCAACTATACCCGTTGTGGGTGTTCCATATATCGGCATACAGATGACAAGAGAGCAAAACAGGGGCCAATAGCCCAAGTATATGGAAGTACACAGGACTAGAAGTACTAGATCCCACAAGACTGCTATGTTGTCAGAACAAAAGAGATCATGAGTCATATGTTACTGATAAGCGCCCTCTACATTGTCTGATACCACTAAGAGTAACCTCATGTCATGGTGTTAGTCATTTAATGCAAAATGTACAGTTCTAAAATAGTGTATTATTGTATGTCAAAAAATAATAACAATAAGCCTAATATACACAGAAATGTACGGCATTACGGAGACCTGTTGCGCATACGTGTGCAGCCCAAAGGTGAGGGCAGAAAATAATCAGCCAATGGGGTTGTCCGGTGTATTATTTAGCATGCCCCATTCATATCATGGTCCAGGGAATGTCATCATTCAACCCACAGCTGTCACTCCTCAATCTGAATATACATTTTTGTTCTTTGACAAATAGGAATCTTGATATATCGCTGATGTGTGGTGGGAGCACCATGCCAGCCAAGCCCAGCAGAATCGCGATCACAGCGAGCACCCTACCGCTCTCCCCCGCCGCCGCAGCTGACATCGCGGCCGCCGAGAGGGGGGAGCGAGTAAGGAACTACACTTCCCAGCATTCCTTGCTGGAGGACAGGACGCCCACAGCTGCACCAATTTCCCGCGCACGGAGGCGCATTTAGAGACGGCGCTGCTGCAGAGGAGCGGGGGACTCACATAGAGGCTGTAAGCATTTCTCCAGGCAGCCCAGCAGAATCGCGATCACCGCGAGCACCGCGCCAGCACCCTACCGCTCTCCCCCGCCGCCGCAGCTGACATCGCGGCCGCCGAGAGGGGGAGCGAGTAAGGAACAACACTTCCCAGCATTCCTTGCTGGAGGACAGGACGCCCACAGCTGCACCAATTTCCCGCGCACGGAGGCGTATTTAGAGACGGAGCTCCTCCCGAGTTGCGGGACGCGCGCGGGCGGCGCCGGGCGGGCCGTCTGTGGCCGTCCGGGGACGACGAGGGACGGGACGGGACGGGCCCCCCCCCCCCCTTTGATCTGCACCACGGAAATGGGTAAGCGCAAACTGCAAACATCTACTAATGGGGGCACAGTCAAAGCCAAAGTTGCACGAAAAGCTACTGGTTCGGCTAGTATTATGACATATCTTACCACCGCAGTGGGTAAACTGAACCAAGAAACTGCTGATAAAGAACGTTAATTGGGCTTGGATCCGATAATTTTGGATAGCCAATTATCCCCTACAGTAAACAGACTTCCTATCCCCCTGCAACCTGTTATACTCATTGAAAAAGTAATCGATATTGGGCAACAAGATATAGCTAATACTTCGGGACAAGAGGATCAAGAGAACAGTAAACAAGACATACATAACTGCACTCAGGAGACCGCACCCCACGCTGCCAAGCGCACCAAACGGATACTCTATAAATCGAAAGCACAAGGCTCACATTTTCGCAAAAAAACTCGTAATCCATTGAGTGACTTTGAATCCTCAATCAAGGACATGGTGGAAAAAGTGCTTGTGGATAAGCTCGAAGGGGTACTTATACAAATCTCCACTGATATAATAGATACACTCAAGGAATGCGTAGCTGAAATACTGGGAAAATGCGAAAGGATTAATGACTATATAACATTAAATGAGAAAGAACCCCGGGTACCTGCAACAAAAACAACATCACGGTCACCTACTAACCAACATAAGCAACCCCAATCCCCTATGGAGCTGGGGAATATTGTACCATCAGGCCCTTCGATCCCAACTGTACCGCCACAAGATCTCAAGGGTTGTGCAAATAGGCAAAAGGATAATAGTATAACATCTAGGGCACAGTTGACAAGCACAACCTGTCTTCCCCAGGTTAAGCCTATGGCACCCCTATTAGATGAGCCTAACCCATTAGGGTTTAGGAGACAGCGTCCCAGACCACCAGTACACCTTCCCCCGGAAGCTACACCTTTTGTTGCTGTTTTGGTGAATGTACCTGTATTAAAACCGGGTGAATTTGAGTCAAATGGTACACAGTTGGACAATATCAAGACTTGGTGTGACGCGAATTGTACAGGCCCAATTAATATTTCAGAGTGTATCCAGACGGGCAGACGGGTTGACTGGGTGGGGTATACAGACAAGAAATTTGCTGGTGATTGTATGATTGTTAACGTTAATAGACCCCATGAGGCTTCGCGTTTATTCTGGGATGCTACTGAGGTAAAAGAAGACAGAATCAGAGCGGTACCCTTAGGTTTTTTCTACCCACGACCTGTACCACATAAGTTGCCACCAGGTAGGGTTACTCGCTATGCTACCCCCAGTCATACCCCTTGCCCTAGCTCCTGGGCCACGCAAATAACAGGCATGTTACCAAAAACCTCTGATAATCATGGAAGCAAAGTAAGGAGTAGTCTGGTTTTAACTAATAGGTTTTCTGCCCTATCAAATCTAGAGGAAAACGATTGACTGACTCCCTGTGGTAGTACCCTTAACCAGTTACAACCCACTCTGCCTACTAGAGATGAAAAGGTTAATACTGTGAAAATGATGAGCTGGAACATCGCAGGCCTACGCTCTAAAAGGGGTGATACAAGATGGCTGGATTTGTTAAAAGAATATGATGTGGTGGCCCTACAGGAAACGTGGGATAGGGATTGTGATTTTTGGTTAGATGGATATACATCTTACTTTTTAGCTGCCCAGACATCGAGCTCAGGTCGAAATAAAGGAGGGTTGCTGTTTTTAATATCAGTTAACATTAGGGGTACTGTAAAAGTATTAAACACACCATCCCAAAACTACCTAGTTTTGGAAGTTACAATGTCTAACAAATCTAAATGTGTTTATATTAACTTTTATAATGCCATACAAAGTACTGCTGAAAATGAAAACATTAACTCTTTCACAGAGTTTATGTGTAATTATAAAGAGGGTAAAACCACTTTTGTATATTTTACCCTGATGGGGGATTTTAACATACACATATGTCAACATAACTGCCAGTTAAGAGACATTGCAAATATAGATATGCTGCCACTTTCACACTTTGAACATTCTGTAAAGGGGTCTGCCCTAGAAGAACTTCTAGAGAATGACTTATCTGAACCAGAGTTCTTCGATAATAATGAGAGGGTCCCAACTTACAGTGCTAGGGACAGCAACACTATTATTGATTATATTTTTATCTCTCCGGGTATGTTACACAATGTTATTTTTTACAATGCTATTCATACTACATTCAGCGATCATAATCCTGTTGTGTTAGAAGTAGATAACAACAACCTGTTTTTATTTAATAAAGAAACCAAAAAATAAATATTTACAGACTTAATTGCTAGGGACCAGGGGAGACGGGTTAAATGGAGCAAAATCATCCCAGAGGATTTCTTTTATTCCCTAAACCTAAAAGTGGGTAAAGAAATTAACATCTGTAGGGAACCACTTAAATTTGAGTGGAATATAATTTTATCATTCGAAACCATCTGCCGCCAAGTAGCGGATGATTTAAAATGCAAATCGAAAAACAGGGTGGAAAAGGTAAAGGGGTGGTTTGACAATGAATGCTCCAAATCCCATAGAGAATTACATAAAGCTTTGAAAAAGATACCCTGAGATAGACTAGAGGTGGCCAGGCTTAGGAAAAAATATAATTTGAATATTCTAAGGAGAAAAAACGAAATAAAAAGGCAGGCATGGGATGACTTGCATGAGAAGGCTACTCTGAGGGATAGCGCTAAATTCTGAACTATTGTTAATACCCCCTTATTTAATGGGAAAGAAAATGCGCCACTAGAGGTAAATATCCCCGAACAGGACTGGTTGGATAATTTTCAAAAAATCTATGCCAGTAATCTTGACCTAGGCCCCATAGATCCAATTGTGTTAGATAGGCAGGACATCCGACCTAGATTCTCTATAAAGGAGGTACAGAAGGCAATTGAGTACACGGCGGGCCAGAAGGCCCCTGGCCCAGATGGCGTATCAGCTGACATGTTTAAAGCAAACTCGGGCATGTGGTCAGTGGTCCTCACTAATGTCTTTAATGTAGTTAGTATAGATAAGACAAGAGCCCCAACAACCTGGTCACAATCCATTATAATCCCAATATTTAAGAAGGGTCAAAGGGGGGACCCAAGATGCTATAGGCCCATATCTTTGTTAGATTATCTTTTAAAATCCTAGGTAAGGTTATCCTAGAAAGAATCTCAGCCTGGCCCACTAATAAAGATAATCTGTGTGAGGCTCAGTATGGTTTTCGATCTGGCAGAGGTACAGAAGATCAATGCCTAAATTTACACCTCACACTTAGCAAATATACAGTAGCATCAAAGGGGATGATGTACCTGGCATTCATGGACTTGTCCACAGCCTTTGACCTAGTCAATAGGTCAAAGCTGTGGACAATACTCCTTGAAAGGGGACTGGACCGAGCACTTGTGAATTTTTTGGCGCAACTCCATAGTGATCTGAGGGCGACTATTCGCATGTCACAAGAGGGAAACTGTACCGCATTTTTTAAATCTGGAAGGGGGGTGCGCCAAGGGTGCATCTTGTCCCCCATGCTTTTCTCTCTATACATTAATTCATTAGGAAAGTCCCTGGAAGCGGCCTCTACTGATGTACCCCGTATGGGTGGCTCCCTGATGCCGGTCCTATTATATGCCGATGATACGGTACTGTTATCGAGAACCCCAAATGGCTTCCAACATCTATTAAATGCCTTTGGGGCCTTCATGCAAGACCTGGATTTATTAGTAAATATAGAGAAATCTCATGTAATGGCAGTGGGCAAACGCAAGAATAGTTTTAAAACCCTTACCTGCAATGGCTCTGTGCTTTCAAAAGTCAAAGTATTCACCTACCTAGGAGTGGTGTTTGATGAGAGAGGGACGTGGGCACCACAAATTTTGAGCAAAGCAGCCACAGTAAAGAGATCGGCGGCCCCTACTCTGGGTTTCGCAAAAAGACTGGGTGGCAAACCGGCCGAGGCCATACTGTCCATCTATAGAGCCAAAACCCTGGCCATTGCCAGGTATGGGGCCTCGATATGGGGTTTTAAAAACATGGCTCATATACAAAAAGAGGAGAATATATTCTTGCGATCCCTTATGGGCCTTCCCCAATCTACTCCAGCTTTCGCAATTCATATGGAATTGGGGATGGGGCATATTGAAGACATGCTGTCCTTGGCCCCACTTTTGTCATGGATTAAAACATGGCTTAATCCAGATTTAACTTTAAATCCTAAAATCATTAGGGATTGTATGGGTCGGGACAATGTGGCTGCGATCGGGTGGCTAACATATATTAAAACAACAGCAGTATATCTGGGCCGCCCTGATCTATATACAAAACCTGAAGGTCTAATAAGAGAAGACATTAGATGGGTCAAGACCCACTTTATAAAGAAAAGGGAAGCGGAAAGAGAGTCAAGCGAAATAATGAAGCCAACTGTAAGGTCTCACTACATGATGATTACATCGTTATCTATTCAATCATACCTAACAATAGTAAATAAACCATATCATCGGTGGCTCCTTACAAAATTTCGCTTTAACCAAGCTCACTTTCTGCTGGGTGAATATGATAAGTAGTGTAAGCCTCATGAAAATGCTCCCTGCAAATGTGACGATTTTTCTGACCAGGATTTATTGCATTTTGTGTTCTTTTGTCCCTTTTTTAAGAGTGGCAGGGAGAAGTTTATCAAGCCAATACTGAAAGATCAAGAGTTTATGCAAGTTAAACCGGCTTTATTGTTCCTGCAGCTTATGGAATCACCGCTAGTAATGTATGGGGTAGCCAATTTCCTGACAATGTCAATTCGGTCTAGGCAAAATAGACCACGGACATCTCTTGCCTTACATTATGGGAATTGACGATTGACCGAAATATTTCTAGGCTTCTAGTTCTGTAAACACCTGACCTTTAGCAAAAAACTATTTTTATGAATCTCGCAAGGTTTGCACACTTCCCCTGGTTGTAAAATGGATGTAAAATGATTGTAAATAGAACTGTAAATAGAACTGTAGTAATTTCAATGGATAAATTTTGAGAATTTTTGAACGATCTGCACTATTCGCAGTGGTCCTAAAGATCATGTAATTGTAAATAATCTCGTTGTATAGTTACCCTGATCACCACCGAATATGTGTATATATTGAATCCCTGTTTTTAATAACTTTTTATAATCAACTTTTTAAAAAAAATGTTGTGTTTATTATGGTCAAAAGTGAATATATAGCATACTTTTATAATTTTAAAATAATCGAATAAAGTGTATTTGACTCTACTAATGATATGCAGTTCATTTGGAAGTTTATAACATTTTGAGACTTTGCATATCGCCATTTTGGGTAATTTATTTCTTTATGTTCATGACTTTTATTTTCTATTTTATTAGTATTTACACTGATTTTATTGTTTTATGATTGTAACTGGTATTTTAATATATCTATGCAATAAAGTTTCATTCATACCAAATGGTGCTTGTTCACTGGCTTACGATTAAGCGGCAAATGCCCCACTGTGAAAGTAGATCGGACGTTATTCACTGATCTGTTTAAAAAATACAAGTTGGCCCTCCTAGCTCCACACATTGTGTATCACACCAACATATCCATCTGCCTCAGCCTGAAGCATATTGCTTATGGGTACCTGAGGACCAAGACTGAATGGATGAAGCCTGTCACGGGAAGCCAGGCACTCAAACTCTAAGTGCGTGTTTTAGATGTGTGCAAGAAGGTTTAGTTAATTGGACCTATATTGTGTTTTTCATGCACGAAATAAAGGAATTTTGGCAGGACTTCTCTATTTACAGGATTATTATTATTATTATTATTATTATTATTATTATTATTATTATTATTATTATTATTATTATTATTAAATTAAATTTGTAGATAGCGCAACTAAACCCGTAGGCATCAAGGCGCTGACGATGGTCAAAGGAAAGCTCAAAAATCACCTAAGGAAGAATTAGAGATAGGCTTCTTGAAATAACCAGGTCTTGAGTGCTTTACGGAACAGAGTGTGGGAAGAGATCACCTTGAGGTTGTTGGGGAGCGTATTCCAGAGTCTGGGTGCAAGGAAGCGAAAGGACCTTCCGCCCCATCTGACCTTAGCTATACGATGGACAACTAGAAGGCTTTTACTGGAAGAGGGTAGTGCTCTACCAGGGGTGTAATAGGCCACCAGAGCGCGAATAGCCTCCGGTCCGGACTCATTGAGGGCACGGTGTGTAAGGCATAAGGCCTTAAAATTAATCCTCGCCTGCATGGGGAGCCAGTGCAGGTTTTTTCTGATGGCCGTGCCCGAGGAGCGTTTGGGGGCACCCACAACAAACCGGGCAGCCGCATTCTGCACAGTCTGGAGGTGCTGGACCAGACCATTGCTAATGGCAAAGTATAGTGCATTGCAATAGTCCAGTCTGGAGGCAATGAGCGCCATTACAACCTGTTTGCGTGCCTCAGGGGAAAGATAATGAATGATCTTTCTTAAGTTCCTCAGAGCATTGCAACAGGTGGACACAGTCCTGCTAACCTGCTTGTCTAGCGAGAGAGTAGTGTCCAGAATGACCCCAAGGTTGTGGGCAAATAGGGACGGCAAGGGGCAGGCACCTAGGACAGAAGGCCACCAGTCCATAGACCAGATCTCACTTTTGCCCCCAAAAATGAGGACCTCCGTTTTCTCCCCATTCAGCTTGAGGAAGTTGTTAACCATCCATCCGGCGACCGCCTCCATGCAATTTTTAAAGTTAAGAGCAGTTATGCTCACAGATTGAGATATGGAGGCCATAATCTGCGTGTCATCGGCGTAGGAAAGAACTTCTAGCCCAAAGGATCTTATAAGCCTGGCGAGTGGGGCAACATAGACGTTAAAAAGCGTCGGGCTCAGTGAGGAGCCCTGAGGGACCCAACACCTCACAGCCTTAGTGGGTGACATATACTCGCCTAGCTTAACCCTTTGCTTCCGTTGGTCGAGAAAGGATGTTAGGAGGCTGAGTGCAGCACCCTTGACTCCCAGCTCGCTGAGTCGGCTAACCAGAATGGCAGGGGACAGGGTGTCGAAAGCCGCCGTAATGTCAAGTAACACCAGTAAGGTGGTCTGACCGGTGTCGACCTTAGAACGGATGCTGTCGACAACCACTGTGAGCGCCGACTCAGTGCTGTGAGTCCTACGGAAACCGTGCTGTGAAGGATCGAGGGAGTTGGTGCTGTCAAGGAAGGCACGCAGATGGGAGTTGAGATGAGCCTCCAGGAGTTTAGCAGGGGCAGGGAGAAGAGAAATGGGACGAAAGTTCTTTAATATCCCAGGGTCCAGGGTAGGTTTTTTCAATAGAGGCTTGACAGTGGCCAGTTTCCAGGGGAGGGGATAAATCCCCTCTGAAATGGCTAGATTCATAACCTCCATCAAAGGGAACAGAATAGTCTGTCTGCAATCTTTAAGGACCTTTAAGGGGCATGGGTCTAACGGTGACACGGACTTTAGCTTGTCCAGAAGCGTGCTGAGATGTATTGAAGTGATGGGAGGGAACAGGGAGAGGGAATGGGAAGGGGCAGGAACTTGGACTTCCGAAATAGAGGTCAGAGAGGTGGCAAGTGGGGAACTGGAATTAAGGATTTCCAGGTCTGTGTAGATGTCCGAGATCTTCTCATGGAAGAATGTGGAGATCTGGTCACACATTACTTGGGAGGCTGTTATGGGGTCAGGTGTCTGAATAAGGGAAATGTTATCAACTATCTTAAACAAATCACTAGGAGATTTGAGCGAGGACGTAAGTTTGGAGTAGTGGGCCTGTTTTTCTATGAGAACCGCAGCTTTATAGCCTTTGAGAAGGATTTTATGTTTATCCTTCTCTATGGGGTCCAGGTGTGTCCTCCAGAGCCTTTACTGCCTCCTACATCCTTGTCTGAGAGTCCTAAGGGATTCAGAGTACCAGGGGGCCGAAGGCCATTTCCTGGCAGAATAGTGTTGCCGGGCTGGGGCAAGCGAGTTGACAGCCTCCGTCAAGGTATTGGAAAGGTCAAGAGCCGCAGTGTGAACATCCCCGGTAGATCGAGGTTTGAGTATGGCCAGATAAGGAGTAAGGGAGTCGTTGGTAATATCCCCAAAGTTCCTTTTCAATACCCACTTGGTGTGATCATACCGAAGGCCGGTAGGAGAAGAGAAGGAGAAATCACAGGGAACAACAAGATGGTCCGACCACGACAAGGGGAAGGGGGTACCAGTTTGGAGGCGGGAATCATTGCTGAAAACTCCATCCAGGGCGTGCCCAGCTGAATGGGTAGGCCCAGTCACAAGCAACGGCAGGCCATAGGAGGATAAGGAGTCCAACAGATGGGCCGTGTCAGGGGAATTGTGATTTTCCAGATGGAAATTAAAATATCCTAAGATGGTTAAACTGGGTCCATCAATATAGGGCTCTAAGATCTTGAGGAGTTCTAAACAGAACACAGACCTAGGACCAGGGGGTCTGTAGACCAGTATTCCAGTAAAGAAGATCGTGGGGGAGGGATTGAGGGTAAAATGCATTGCCTGAAGGCGTTCGAACGGGGAGGACAGATGGACAGTCCGGCATTTTATGGAGCTGTGGTACAATATCCCTAAGCCTCCTCCCACTCGACCCACTCTATCCATCGTGGCCAGCGAGTACCTCTCGGAAATAGCATTTAACAGGTCCGGTTCGGACGAATCCGTGGCCCATGTTTCGGTGATGAAAGCCCATGTGGGCTTTCTCTCTGAGATGAGATCCCTAAAGGAGATGTTATTTTTGACCAGTGAGCGGGAATTCAGAAGGAGACCTGCGTAGACAGCGGTAGGCGACGGAGGTACCCTCGTGGGAGGAGGGCAACAGTTAGCCGTATCCAGGGATTTATACATGATAGCTGTATCATTACAACCGCATACATAGGCGTTTGCAAGAGTTTCAGGAGTGAAGGAGTAATGGCAGGACAGCTTAGAGGGTTTCAGTGCTCGCAGGGCAGATGAAGAATATAAGGGTTCACCTGAGGCAGCATGCCGGGCCCCTGGCGCCTCCTTGTCGCTGACGGGCGCAGACGGGCTGGACTCTGGCTCGACTCCGGCACGAATGCGGCGCGACCGCTGATCGCGTCCGCTGAGCGGAGTCATAACCAGTTGTTTTAATACTGGCAACTAGAGCGCCGAACCAAGAGTGCCCAACCAAATATGGCCGCTGCCGATTTGCGCCGCCCGGGAGCCTCAGCCCTTAGATCGGCCGAGAACCGCCCTGGGTGCGTGAGAATGGGTAATAAATTGTTATCAGCGGAGCAGAGTGCAAATTCTGCGAGGTCCGTGACACAGCAACGTGTGTTTTAAAAATGTGAAAAGCTCCACGATAAAATCCGTAAGCGCTGGGAGATAAGGGGGGGAGGGAACGGACACAAAGGATCAATAAACAGAAACAAGATAAAAGTTATTTTTTAAAAAGCGCTATCAGGGACAATGCCTCCCAGCTTCAGCCTCAGGAGATGAACGAGCAGCAATCATAACTCATTTAGGTCTTGCATTTCCCGCAGATCCTCAATTCATTTTACTGGGTTTTTCTCAGCATTGGGAAACAAACTCAAGAAATCACAAAAGAGTGTATGTAATACCCTTGGTTCCACGCTCTTTAATTTGGTAAAATTGGCGTTCTTCGCTTATACCCTCTGTTGAGCAATTGGAAATTAAAATATGAAGGGCTAAAGAATGTGAAAAAATTATATCCTTTAAGGTTGGGGTCCTCTCTGAAGTTTGCTGAGTTGTGGGATTATTTTATGTTGAAGATTATAATGCTCAATATGAAATAGATGGGGTTAAGATCAGTTTTTAAATTCTTATATGACTCTTCCGCCTATGAATTTCTTATTTGATGTATGGTAAATGTTCTATCTGTTTTATCTGTGATTTATCCAATAAAAAAAAGAGAAGCCAGGCACTCACCAACAACCACTGAAACTCGCCATGAGATTCAGAGACCCCTCCAGAGCTAGAGGATGAAGGTCCCCCACCAGGTTTGTGAGAACTTCTGTAAAGGAAGGAAGATAAATCAGAAGATCCCAAGACATTTCCATCAGGCTCAGAATTCAAGAATAGGCTCTCCAGATTGAAGTCACAAGATTCAGCTCCCATTCTGTCTCCTCACCTGAGCGACTACCCTCTGGATCATCATAAAAGGCAGTAAAGCATACAAAAAACCTTGCTCAGTTTTGAAAGAATGTGTCTGTTGCAAGAGCTAGACTTTAGGCCTCTAACTAAAAAATCGAGGGACCTGCCTGTTGAGATGAGAGGCTAAGAGTTTTATCTGGCAGGGGCCCCAGCTATCCTTTAGATATTGAAAAAGCCAAGGTTGAAATTTCCAATCGCTAACACCCCACAAAATCCTGGAATCCAGTTTGCTGTCACATTGGATTGACTAGCCATACATTCCGCCACTATTGAAATCTTGTGTTGAAGGCAATAGTGCCATAAATCCATGACAATCTCCGCCAGCAACCTTGACTTTGTGCTCCCTAACTTGTTGATGAAACAGACCGATAAAACATTCTAAGAAGGATACAACAGCTCGACTTACAGAGGGACAAGGTTTTGATGCAAGCGAGCCACCAACAGCACCTAGGCGTTGATGTGAAAGCCCAACTCTTTCTCTGACCAATGCCATTGCCATGGCCACCTAGTGTACAGAGTCAGGTGTTTCATGGAACATCCCAGGGGGTTGATCTTTTTAGGTCCATTTGTGGAGGGGCAAAAAGATGGGTCATAAAGCTTTGAAGGCAGGGGGAAAGAACACGTATTAAAATGTAATAGAACTGTAACAAACAAACAGCATTTTTAACTGTTGGTAAAAGAATACAAGGTTATCAATTAATTGCTTATAAATAGACTTTGAAAGTACATTGCAATATATCTGGAAAAATCCAGAAGGTTCTGGAACAAGCCAGTAAATAGACATTGACAGCACATGGCAGTCCATCTGGAACAAGCCAGAAGGTTCTGAAAACAGCCATGGGATGGTGGAAGCCGTGCTTGATTGCAGGAGGGTGTAAATAACACTCCATTGGACCACACCCTTTGCTAGGCAATCAGAGTTCTAGTGAAGACATCTCCCTTGTTTCTCCTGCTGACCCAGCTTACCTGGGCATCCAAGAAATCTTCTTTCTCTGTGAACCTTGTGCTTCTTGGAGAAAGTTCTTGACGATCTGCAAGAGATAAGAGACAAGAGAAAGCTAACTACATTTAATATTTACCTCCTTCATGTGCGCATGAAAGTCAGGAACGTGAGACAAAGGGATCATGATTGAGCATCAGTAAAAGAACTTGGTGGACAAAAATGCAAGAATTTTTTTTTTTATTTCTTTATTGCGGTTTTCAAGGTTCACTTCATATGATAGTACAGTGATACTTTACAGACAACTCCAAACAGTAAGCCTTACAAACCCTGTACAGCAGCAGGTAGTCCAATTTGAGTTGCCTTTGAAGCTTATACCGAACCAACAATTAGCACAAACATTGTCAGCATTAACCGTATGAACTTTTAACTGACTCCCCCCACCCTCCCAACGTCATCCCCCCCCCCCTACCGGGCCCACCCACCCAAAGGATTCTCTAACAACATTTCAATCAGGGGTATTCTCCCGTTCCTCCCCCCGCCTGGGGATGCGGTCCCTACGTGACTAACTTCAGATGACACTGTATGTGTGGAATCCGGGGAGCTCCTCCCTATCTACTGGACCATTAGCCCCCATGCCTGTAATACTGACGGGAGTTTGGCATCCCTCCTAGTACTACGTATGTGCCCCATCTCCGCTATGGCCCATTCCTTCAAGTCCGCTTTCCAGTTCGTTACCAGCGGCCCATTCTGTGTCAGCCAGTGAATTGCTATTCGTCGCCTGGCTGTAACAAGTCCCAACATCAGGAACTTCCTGCTGGTTTAACGTTCCGGGTCCCGGGGAATCAGTCCAAGGAGACATGTACGTATCTCTAGGGCAACTCTTCATCCCGTTATTCTATGCAAGTCCTCTAGGATAGGTCCAGTATATCTGTATCATTGGGCACGATCAAACCATATCTGGGAAATCTGCCTGTGCATAGTGGCATCTGGGGCACCTTGGATCTCTCGAGCTATCTATGACATGGAGGCGTTTAGGTGAGAGGTAAGTCATGTGGACCATGTTGTTGTGTATCTGCTTAAATCTTTTGGAAACTGCCACTTTGCGTACACCCCCATGAATTCTTTCCCAGTCTCGTTGTGTAATCTCTTGAAGGCTCACTTCCGGCCATCTATTTTCTATTTTGAGCAGTGCGCCATTTCTTTCCTCCCGCAACGCCCTGTACAGATGAGTAACCAGTTTCCGCCCTCCCGCCATAGCTATCATTGTGAGTAGAGGTTGTGTGTTCAGGGGCGTCCGGGAATGTAGGCCATATATGTTGTGCCGTTTCCGCTATTTTGTCATATTGCAAGAATTGTCCCGGTCCCAGCTCAAAAGAGTCTACTGCTTCTTGGTATGTTATGAACCATTGTTCAGGATAAAAGTCGGCCAACATAAGACAGCCTCCCGCCTTCCACTTGTCGGTAGACATGACCCTGTCAATGAGCGCGAAAGGCGGCATCAGCCAAAAATCTGCTTCTGGGTCAAATGGTCGTACTCGTATAAGCCGTCTAACCACCCTAGGCCAGATGGCAGCCAGTAGTCGGCCCAATGGAGGGCACTGGACACGCCGCCCCTTCGTATGCCAAAGAACCGCACCCAGCTGTTGATCCCCATATGTGTCTGCCAGGAAAGACCATTTCCACGATGAGTCCGTATCGAGCCAGGCCACTGCGTGCAGTAATTGGGACGCAAAATAATAAAGTTCAAGGTCAGGGATTTCTAACCCGCCTCTACCCCAGGTATGTTTCATTACTTCTAGGCTCACCCGACACCGTTTACCATTCCACAATTATTGAACCAGCATGGCATCAAGGTCCCGAAAGACCTGGTGCGGGAGTTCAAAGAATGAGCCCTGCATTGTGAAGAGACAGCAAGGCAACACCACTATTTTAATCAAGGCAATCTTCCCCATCAACGAGAGCCTGAGTGTGTTCCAGAAGTCAATACTGCTGAGAAGACCCTTAAGTATCCTCCCGATATTGTGTTGGTAAAAAACTTCTCTGTCCCTACTGATCCAGATTCCAGATCCGGAGGTAGCGTAATGCATCTAACACCCACGGAAGCCCCATCTCTGGAAGTGGAACCCCGCCCCTCTCAGCCTCCGGCCCAACCGGATATAGTTGCGATTTGGTGTTATTGACATGAAGTCCTGAGGCCTCGGCAAACTGACCCAAAGTTGCCAGTAGTAGCGGAAGCGAGTGGGTTGGCTCCCTAAATACACCAGAGCATCATCCGCATACAGTGATACTATATGTTCCTGGGCCCCAATTTGGATACCCTGCGTCTGGAGGACCCTACGGAGGTGGCACGCCAGTGGCTCCATTGCCAGGGCGAACAGCAAGGGGAAGAGCAGACACCCCTGTTGCGTCCCCAGGCTATCGGTAGTGCATCTGAGACATAGCATCCCGTGCGTACCCTCCCCACCGGCTGAGTGTCGACAAGTCTCACCCAATTCACAAACCCTTCACCGATCCCCATTTTTAGGAGCACCCGCCACAGATATTCCCACCTGAGCGAGTCGAACGCCTGAGTATTCTGTTCAGCCCTGCCCTCTAGTGATTGCATGACATGGGCAAGACGGCGGATATTCCGCAGTACGTTCCGTCCTGGGATAAAACCGGACTGGTCATCATGGACCAGTTGCTTAAGGTAGGGGAGTAATCTGTTGGCCAGGACTTGACTAATGATCTTAAGGTCGACATTAAGCATTGAGATTGGTCTATAAGAGACGGGTAATAAGGGGTCCTTTCCCGGCTTTGGGATCATCACTATCAGTGCTTCACGCATGGAGGCAGGTAAAATGCCTGACTCACCGGCCTCGTTAACAATGTCCAGGAGCCTAGGGATCAGGACTCCCCAAACTCTTTATACAGCTCCGCTGCCATGCCATCGATTCCAGGGGACCTAGCTGTTTTCAGATGAGCAATCGCCGCTCTTACCTCCTCCCTCCTTAAAGGCTCCCCCAGGGATTCCTGACTATCCGGGTCAAGGCAAGGTAGCTCAATCTCAGTAAGGTAGGCTTCCAAAGCCTGCGGGCGACGTTGGACTCGGCCTCAGAATATATTTTTTGGAGATGCGCGGTGAACACTATTAATTTCATGCTGAGTGTAAACCAGTCGGCCCCCATCGGTCTGTAGGGCCAATATCGGGAGAGGTTGTGTCTCAACCCTAATCAAACGCGCCAGTAGGCGCCCTGCTTTGTCACCCTCAATGTACCACTGATGCCTGCTCATGACCCTTTTGTACTTGCCCAATGACTCCAATAGCTTCCCTATCTTTGGTCGCTGCGCTGTCCATTTGGCCGGCCCCTCCAGATCTGTGGGAAGGTCTGTCTCTAGAGTCTTTAAACTTTCCTCCTGCTGTTTTAGGTCCCGTTCAAACACCCTCCGCACCCCCACCTCGGTGGATATACATATCCCCCTCAATACCACTTTCATTGCGTCCCACTCAAACGCCCTGGAGCTCACAGTGTTCCAATTTTGCTCAAAATAACCTTCCAACCCAGCCGCAATCGCCTCTTTATAAACCGGGTCTGTCAAAGCCTCAGTAGTAAGTCTCCACAACGGAATTTAGGAGCGCGGGCGGCCCAAAGAGTAGGCTGCCTCAGGGGGGAGTGATCGGACAGATATCTGGCCAAGTACTGCGTCTCCAGAATCCGCACGGCCGCCGTTTCCTGTATGAAGCAGAAGTCCAGTCTGCTGTATGTATTGGCTGCCGGAGTATAACAGGAGTAAACCCGACCATCAGGGTTGCGGTGCCGCCATATATCCAATAAGTGATAGTTACTAATTGACAAAAATGCAAGATACTTGATCATTTACAAGGTACTTATTTATTATTCAGTGAATCGTGCAATCTGCGCTAACCAGAGAGAGACATTAAGGAAACCACGCAGCATGTGCCAAATCCACAGACTAGTTGTATTCTAGTGAAGAAACAACTCAAAGAGAAAGAACTAATCTTTTTTTAATATATTTTTTTGAGGTATATGTAGAGATTCCAACACGGATGAAACAACGCAAAAATAAAAAAAAAAGTGCAACAAAAATATTTTAGACATATGTTACAAAAGCCCTGCTGTTCTCTCCAAGCCCCCATCCACATGCAAAAGGAAATACAAAAAAAAGGAAAAGGAAAACATCTCGACTGTATAATCCATAACAGTCTGTAGTTCAGTGTGATACGGTCTCTTTTCAGCCGTGAAATGTCTTAATTTCATCTTCCAGGAGTTGGTTCCAGGAGTTGGTAAATCTGATGGACTAGCGCTAATTCAATTCCTCTATAGTCCACCCACCTCTTCCATATCTTTGGGTGTTTTTGGGGGCAACCCCTAGCTTTATACACTGCAATCTCCATTCCCGTGCAATGGTCCATTCCCTTCTTCCATACCGATAATGATGGAGGGCCCACTGCCTTCCACTCCTTGGCTATATATGTTAAGTTATGTTACAGCAAGCATCAGTCCTAGAACTAGTAGAGAGATTTTATATTTATTCCCATCAACTTCATCCATAATATGTAGAAGCGCAGACCGCAGGCTACATGAGATGTGCTGGGATAGGACTCTGCTCAAATATGCAACCACCCACGCCAAAACCCACCTAACTCTAGGATGCTCCACACCATGCAGAATAATGTGCCTCCCTCTATGCTGTGGTGGAGACACACAGGGTAGGTAATCACCCCCATATGCCATAACTAGTTACGCCTTCAGTAGACCCTGTGAAGGTACGTAAATCAAATCAGACCGAGCCTTGCCACTATAGCCGCGCCTCTTGGAGAACCTAGGATCTCATTTTAGTCTTCATTCTCCAATGCACCCACATACAGCACATAAGGCTCCAAAGGTATCGGTTGGTTAGAGATTAGGGTCTGGTAGACTTTGGCAATTTTATAGTCACCCAAGTCCCCCCTGAGAAATTTGCCTTCTAAGGGATTAAATTCTAGAAGGACAGGCAATTTCCGTATGTGTGGGGCCAGTGCATGGAGGATATGTAGGAACTTGTGGAATTGGCTGTGATGTAGCTGTAACTCAGTCTGGAGTGTCTGGTAGGACTTTTGGACTATGCCTTGCATGACATTCCCTAGTGTGGAGATCCCTTAAGATCCCATTTCCAGAATCCCTCTAACGCAGCCACTTGTGGGAGCATGGCTCCACACCATAGTGGCTTTTGTTCTGTCAATCTGCCCCACCATTTCAGTCATCGAAGGGTTGACCTCCCCAAATCCAGGACTACTTTTGTCGCCAGGGGAAAGGTAACACTCCCACCCCACTCCCCATATAAATATACTTACAATGAAATTGCCCCCAATACCATTCTGCCAAGAGTGTACATGAGGTGTCCCTGTGTATCATACCACCAATCATTTATAACCAGGAGGTGGGCCGCTGGTAATATGACTCGACATCTGTCGCTGCAATTCCCCCACAGTACGTTGATTGAAAACATTTGCAGAAGGCCACATGGGGAATACCTTCAACCCATAAAAAGGCATTGAGGATGGAGATAGATGTGAAACAGGTAATTTTGCAGTTGGTAGAAATTATCCTGAAGATTGGAGACTGTCCTGTCAAGGACAGCGGGAGCCCCTCCAAATCTTTACATTATTTTTCAGACGAGCGACTAATGGTTTGAAATTGGTGTTTTATGTGATAGTTGCCACCGGGGAAATATAAACACCTAAGTATTGGAGTCCATCAGTGGCCGCTCATATACTTGCTGCCCAATCAAGTCAATGTGGGCCGGGACCCACAGTGTATATTGTGGATTTGTTTAGGCAGAGGCCTGAGGTATCCCCAAGCATGTGCATTATTTGCACAAGCCTTGGTCCTGTCATATCCGGCGTTGTGATGAAGAATAAAATGTCATCAGCATATAATGCGATCCTGTCTGACTACTCGCAGCCCCACTCGAAGCCCTGCACCTGCGCATCCATCCTCAACCAAACCGCTAGGGGCTTCATGGCAAGGGCAAACCACAGGGGAGACAGGGGATAACCCTGTCATTTCCCCCACTTTATGGGGAGGATACCTGACCTAGCCCCCGCTACCCACACTGATGCCGTCAAATCTGTATATAGCAGGCAGACATAGAAGATGAACTGTGAACTAAAGTTGAGGTGCTGCAGGAGAAGAAACAAATATGTCCAGTTTACAGAATCAAATGCCTTATCTATTTTGGCTAACAGAAGAATTGCTGGCTCCCTCAAACCGTCTGCCATTGCCAACACAGTTTATGCTCTTCATATATTGTGGCGGGTAGCCCTCTGGGGTATGAACCCGGATTGGTCGAGATGGCCAAATACGAAATGTGAGTGATTAGTGTAGTTGCCAAAACATTGCCTAAAATCTTAAACTTTAGGTTCACGGGGGAGATCAGGCAGTACGATGAGGGGTCATCTGCTGGGCGCCCCATCTTGAGAAAGACCACAATCTCTGTGTGGTGCCAATCTGGTGAAATTAGTCCCATGGCTGCCACGGACAACACAGAGAAAGAACTAATGTTTTAAAGGATTCTCAAGTGAATTAACAGGTGTATTGAGTCTAGATTAAGAAAGACAACTCGAATTAATGAAACTTTAAATCAAAAGCTGTAAAGGATTTTTTTGTTTTGAAAAAATGAAATATTTGTTCTTGTTGTTGTTCAGGCACTCGCACACTGAAAAGCAGATGATAGACCAGCGTGATGGGTGAGACAAGGAAGCTGTCATTCAGTCAGTGATTGGCTATTTTCTTATTTTGTCCCCTTTCCCCCATCTCCCTTGGTTCCGCCAGAATGACTGCTGTGTACAGCTTGCTTTGTTGAACCTCAGGGGGTGTGAAAGGACTAACATCGTGCTTCGCTCCTGCTGGGCCAATTATCACAGGTTAGTCAGTCTCTGTTCAGTAATTGTTGTATCTGGCAGATTGCCTAGCCCACATTGATGTTCCCGGCCTCAGTGATGGACACCAACTGAGTTTTAACTACTATTTTGGAAACCATCACCAGTTTGCAACAAGAAGTACACTCCTCCTGGGCGGGAAGTCAGGTTTTAAGAAAGGAGTTAAGGACAATTCGGAGAGAAGTGCCAGATTTGTTCTGTCAGAGTAAAAATGAGACTGGTAGTGGTGTTAAAGATTGCAGGAATCTTTTAGCATAAGCTGAAAGCCATTTTGTGCTTGGCAGCTATCTTTGTTAAAAGAAAACATTGCAGAGTCACAGTCCTGCCTTCCAATCGCACAGCTCAAAAACTGTCTTTGCAAACTTTGTGTATTCCAAACTTGTTGTTTATTCCATGTAATCAAAAAAATTATCACATTTCTCTTTCACAATAAGACTGTACAAAGTCCCAATTGTTTTCAAATGAGGCGGTTGTGCCGATCCGGGCCTCTTACCACACCACGAGGGACTTAAAATTATGTTAAGCAGCTGGAGATATAAAACGTCCCTGTGCATTTTGGGCTAATATTTTAGCTCTTCCTCAGGGGTAGCTGTTAAGATTAAAATAAACCCCTAATAGTCCATGATCTAATACCACAATGTTCATACAAAAGTGTTTGCTGTAAATAAGTGGTCTGTAGCTTAACAACATACTGTGAATAAAACACCCCCTCTAACTCCTGAAAGTTCACTGAAACAGAAAATTCACCTTCATGGTGTCACAACCTCATCAAGTTTTTACTGCCCGCTGTGACCTCCCCCACATCCATCCTCGTTGTAAAACCTGCCATTCTAACCACGGTGCTGCATAAAAACTTCACCACCCAGTGCTACCTGCATGAATTATTAGAACCCTCTGAGCGTCTACGCCTCTTCCAATAGCTGAATGAAATAGAACCCCAACCTTAAGCACTTCAAACCTTACACTGTACCCTACCCAAGTTTTAATCTATCCTACATACCTGCTCATTTTTCATAAATGCTCGTAGCTGATTTCAAACCGCTTTTCTCCCTGACCATAACGGATCACAAGCCTCTAAGCTCTTTGCTCCTCCCCACACTCGCAATTCAAACTAGTCCTCTCACACTTTCCTCCAATCGTGAAAGCCGAATTCATTTAATCTGCTTCCCGCTTTTCACTACTTAACGTCACTGTTCCTGGGGAAGGTAAAAAACAATCACCAGTTTGCAACAAGAAGTACACGCCTCTTGGGCAGAAAGTCAGGATTTAAGAAAGGAGTTAGGGACAATTTGGAGAGAAGTGCCAGATTTGTTCTGTCAGAGTAAACATGAGACTGGTAGTGGTGTTAAAGATTGCAGGAATCTGTTAGCATGAGATGAAAGCCATTTTGTACTTGGAAGCCATCTAAGTTAGCCACGTGCTTGCCATGTGCTTTCTCCCTCTTCCAGAGCCTTGCACATGCTCAGAAAGGCCTAGCTAGTAGAATGCACCTGCTCCTAGTATAGACAGACCCTCCAGGATTTTGCGATTTGCCGCAAAATCAGCACTTTTGTAAAAATTCCGTGATTTTTACAAAAGTGTCCGTGAAATTGGCACTTTTGTAAAAATGCAGCGATTTTTACAAAATCGAAAGTGATGTGTGCCTGCCTGAGGTCAGACTTAGATTGGTAAAGGTCAGTATATAGGGGAGGGACCAATTGAAAATCTCCTCAGAATCATGTGCAGTGGTGTAGTCTTCCTGGGACATTTCAATAACGTCGGAGGAAGGTTACATTATTAGGAAATTCCGTAACCCACCAACCGGATTTCTGAGGTCAAACGTCACACTTAATAAAGTGAGAGAGACAGTTTTAATTCCAACTGAAGCAAATCATACGGGTGGGTGGGAGCCGTTCTACATCTAAACGCAGGAATGAACTGGAATGCATGTATTTAATTATCCGTGAATGCACATAAGATAGGCTTTGAAATTGTTTTTCAAAAATAGTGGTTAGCAGGCACGTGTAAACGTTTGCAAAGAATGTAGAATGCTTTCCCCACCTTCCCAAGTATACTTGAGATTGGTATGTGCCACTCAAAACAGGGCACTATAACAGCAAATGTACTGGGAGAGAGTATAGTCACCACCATGGAGGCCTCTTGTCATCATTGACAAATACTATGTTTAGTAGTGGCACACATTTTATTGACCTCGGAAGGGTGAGACCTACAACCATGAGATAAACCCAAATTACTGGAGTAGAATGAATTATCCCATCAAGCCTTCAGATCCGTCCATGACATTGGTTACCTCTCAACTTTTCTATACCTCTCAACTTTTTGAGTATCTACGGAGGGTAGCACTGAGTGTTTATGGCAAGAGAATTCATGGAAATCAATAGAGGTGAAATATTCCTGCCACAAATCCTACCTTGTTGCTTCATGAAGGGCGGAGGTAGTAAAACGGGCGCGAGCCCGTGGGGATGCAATGATCTTCAAAGACAAACAGTTACAGATCAGTAAACCCTGCAAGCCGGAATCACAAAGGTTGCACAGCAAGGGCTGTCAGGGGGCCTCTCACGCATACCAGGGCCCCTGGTCCCACACCAAAGGAGGCACTGACTGTCACTGCCCGGGGTCCTCTCACCGCACAACAGGGTCCCTGGCCCCACCACAAAGGGGGCACTGACTCTCACTGCCCGGGGGCCTCTCACCGCACCACAGAGGTAAACCAGAAAATCTGGATAAAATCGTGGCTTCCATGCTGAAATTGTGTGATCTTAGGCAAAAATGTAATTTCACTAAGGTAGGTTCTGGAATACCATTTCCCATGAGATGCTACCAGCCCATCTTTTATGGGCTTCTCAGAACCTGTACTAAAGCAAATGGAGGATTGCATTTCCAAGGGATAACAGCCTGCACCTATGGGCTGCTTCCTCTGTTCCATATCCCAGGTTGCCTATTACAAAGCGGAATACTCTGCTAAAACAGTTTCCATTGAATTAAGGCTGAGAATGAATGATTGAGTACAATAAAGTGACGCAAAAATGATGCTAAATTTCCATATTTGTGCCGCTAAATTTCCATATTTGTGCTGCTAAATTTGCTAATCCATGCTGCTATATCATGGGGGATCTGTATAGAACTGTCAGGCTATTCTTGCTGATGTAAGGAGAAATGTCTCTCCTCCCACTTTGTTGAGCAAGTACATTTTGTATACCCTTATTAGTCATTTTGCATGCTGGTATGTGCCGGGACCTCCCCTTGGTTTTTTGCTGACTAATGTAACCTATGCATATATAAGGCCCCTGTTCTCTGTACTCCTTAGATTGCCCCCTACAGTGGCTGAGGGTACTGTGCGATGCAATCTCCCTCCTCTGAGGTTAATGAATGTGTTATTTTTATATTACAGTTTCTGTGCCAATTTATTCTTTGTTGGTTAAAAAGACCCAGGTGTATCAGTGAACCCCTATAAGAGGTTTATATTTCTTCAAATGGCGCCCGACGTGGACCTCATCAGAGAAGCGGCTATCCAAGGGAGTGGTCTTGATGGGAGACAGGAATCTACTGAGGAGGACAGGACTCTATTTGCACCTTTGTTTGTTGATCAAGAGTGCCTGGGCATACTAGATAATGTGTGGCTCCAACGAAAGAGCAGTGCGCCATCAGAACAATACAGGAGTTAGGGAAGGACTTGAGTTTAGGGTACAGGTGCTGTGTCTCTGGTGCCTGTTAGATTGAAGTGAAGAAAACTGGTGCACTGCCTGAGACACTGGACAGAATCGTTGAAAGACTTTTCCTTCTCAAACTGGGCCGTGATTCCTGATTTGCGAGTTGTGCAGCTCCACCGTGGGAACAACAAGAGCCTGCCTGTGAGACTCAAACAGACACAGGGAGAAGACTCCCCTCTGGCTGGTTGCACAGCGGCTTCAATTTCCCAAAGACTTCTTTTTGTTAGCAATATTATTTTGCCCTTTCTTTGAATATATTACTTGACACTCTAGCCCTCATAAAAGGAACACTGGAAAAGTCTATTGAAAAGGTTTTATTAGATATGTGCTGTTGGCTATTCTGAAATTGAAATGGATGGTCACTGAAATGCATAGGAGCCCTGAAAATGTTTTTTTACATAGAATTGGACTATATGGTTCTAGGAATTGCTTTTTGCTTAGGGCTGGAAAAATATTGATAATTCCATTTGTGATAATAGTCATTACTCTCTCCTGCTATCTGTATATTAATCATGACCCAATGCTCTGTTCCCTTTTTACTACTGCTTATACCTTATATATACCCGCTTAACCACATCGATGCTAGCGTTATTTTCCTCCCTTGCTGATCATTTGATTTTCCCATTGTTCATGACGAGCTCAGCTCGTCATGAGTGTATGGTGGTGTACACCATGACGAGCTGAGCTCGTCATGAGTGTCCAAGGAGTTAATTAAATGTTTAGAATGAAAAGTGCCCACCTAGCAATGAATTAGGATATTGATACATTTATGAGAATACATGGGCAAAATATTTTCTATTATCTACTAGATCATAGGAATGTATTTAGCTCATGCTAAAAGGACTATCTGTTAAAGATTGCAGGAATCTGTTAGCATGAGCTGAAAGCCATTTTGTACTTGGCAGCCATCTTAGTTAGCCATGTGCTTGCCATGTGCTTTCTCCCTCTTCCAGAGCCTTGCACATGCTCAGAAAGGCCTAGCTAGTAGAATGCACCTGCTCCTAGTATAGAACTGTCAGGCTATTCTTGCTGATGTAAGGAGAAATGTCTTTCTTACCACTTTGTTGAGCAAGCAAATTTTGTATACCCATATTAGTCATTTTGAATGCTGGTATGTGCCAGGACCTCCCCTTGGTTTTATGCTAAGTAATGTAACCTATGTATATATAAGGCCCCTGTTCTCTGTACTCCTTAAAATGCCTCCTACAGTGGCCTGAGGGTACTATGTGACGCAATCTCCCTCATCTGAGGCTTAATGAATGTGTTATTTTTATATTACAGCTTCTGTGCCAATTTCTTCTTTGTTGGTTAAAAAGAACCAGGTGTATCAGTGAACCCCTAGAAGAGGTTTATATTTCTTCAGTGGGAGAGCTGGAGTAGCTATGAAACATTGGACTCTGCCACCTACCCTGGTAGATTCTAGAACATCGTCTAATCACACAACTACTTCTTCTCCTTCAAGGGATGGAATTCGGGACGCAGCATCTCAATCTGCTTCTCCCTCTCATGCACAGATTACTACCAATTCTATTCATGTTCTTCAACCACTTCCAGTCCCATTAGACCCTCCCCCAAAATGTTTATATGGGGAGCCAAAGAAATTTAGGATTTTTATTAATCAATGTATGGTTTCACTTTTTTTGTAAACCAACGGTGTTGCCTGATGAACAGACAAAGAGAGTTTTTGTAAAAAAAAGATGGGTTGTCCCCGAGCACAAACAAACAGTTTCTTATATTTCCTTAAGAGAAAAGATGAACCAAATCAAATTAATGCTATTTCAGAGTTCATTAGATCAGTTCTTTTTATTTTATTTTCTCTTCATGCATCAAATGTTCTTCATCATAGTCTCAATCTTCATAGTCCATAAAGTTCATACAGAATGTAGCCAATAGAGCAAAAACCAATGCCAACACGTGTTTCGTCATGGGGCACAGTCACCCAAATTACTTCTTCAGGGCATAAAGCTAATTCTCTTCGAAAGCATATGAGCCAATTCCAGAAGTCAATTGTTTCTCAGATAATAATTTAAACTCTAATCGTTTTCATATCTCAGAGTTCTTCTTGCAGAATAGTGTTATTATTAGATCGGGGAGAGTACTCCCTACAGCATCAGGTGGGTTCCAAATTCAATTTCAGAAGAGAGTTTTTGTGTTATCGTATTTGGGAGGAAATGTCACTAGTTAGACAGTTCCTATAGTTGAAGGAGATGACCCTATTCTATATAATTTTACTAAATTCTGTGAAGAAATGAAAAACTGTTTGATAGGAAAATCCTTATTCTCTCCTTAGACAGAGAGTTCATCACTCTAAAGCATGTAACAGATTGGTAGCTGAGACCGAGTAGCCAATTAGGAAGAGAGTTTTCTTTTTCTGTCAAGGACTAAGGAGTGGACTGAAAGATGTGTTGGCTCAAGTCGTGAATCTTCTAGAGAATTGTGAGGAGTTGATAGAGTTAACTGTACAATTTGATCACAGATTGTTAGAATGAAAAGGAGATAGGCTTTGATCAGACTGTAAGGTAACTGTGTTACGACGAACAAACCTGTAATAGATGAATGGAGCAAAAGCTCAAATTGTGTAGAACCAATGCAAATTATTTGAATACAAGGGGGCATATTACCAAGCAATAGCGATAATTATCGCTATTGCTTGGTTAGAGACAAAAATTTACAGCTGAGCTGCGGCAATTTTTACCGCAAATAAACCTTGGTATTACCAAGGTTTATCGCAAATGCGATAAAAATCGCCGCAATGCATGAATATCACTGAAAAGTCAGCGATATTCATGCATTACCGAGCTACTGCTCTTAGCCATGTTATCCACCTCCCATTGGATAACATGGCTAAGAACTGCTCAGGGCAGGTGTTAGCTTTTGGAGATATTCGCGCTTAGCTCGAATATCTCCAAAAGTTGGTAATAGGAGATAGCGATGTTAGCGACTGTTTTCAGTCGCTAACATCTTGGCACGCCCACTTTGCATGTCATTAGTGATAAATATCACTGACATGCAAAGTGGGGCCCAAGATGGTCGCTATCTCCTACTAGCTGTCGCTAACTGGTGTTAGCGAGAGCTAGGTAATAGGGAGATAATTTTATCTCCGCTTTCTTGGCTTTTAAAGCCAAAAAAGCGGAGATAAACCCCCTTGATAATATGCCCCAAGGTCCTTTGACCACAGAAGAGTGAGAAAAGAGAAAAAGACTACAATTGTGTATGTACTGTGGGAAAGGAGGGCATTTTATAATGGATTGTCGCGCAAAAACTAAAGTAACAAAGTAAAAATCAGGCAGTGGTGCTAACTGGTTCTAATATCTAGGAGGATTCAGAAACTAGTTATCTTGAATAAGATTAAGGTCCCTTATTTGAGAGTAGCCTTAAGTGAGACCTCTGTGGTGTTGGCCAATACCCAACAAAGGTCTGCAACTCATTGGAACATTAGCATCCAAGTTCAGTTACAAAGTGGCGAGGGACTAGAGATTTCTGCTTTGTTAGGTTCTGGCTTGGTAGTTCGGGCTGGACTGTTTCCATGGGGCACAGGGTCAAGACTGATTTGCATATGGCTGGGTTCAAACTGGAATGGCATGGTGAGCAAGAAACGATGGATTTAGGTCCCGATCTCTGTACTGGGGTGAATGTATGACCTTGTTCTGCATTCTATCAATCCACTATTGTTTTTGCATTTGTCACCCCGAGTGGGACGGGTATGCTCAGACGTGAGTCCTGTGCTCTCCATGCCACTGGAATCAAGCTATACTGGCTGATGAGGGCTGAAAGCCCGAATCCGGTCCTAGGATGCTTGTTTTCAATCCAGGGAGAACCTGGCTTGGCAGTTCAGGCTGCACTGTTCCCATAGGGCACAGGGTCCAGACTGATTTGCATATGGCTGGGTTCAAACTGGAATGGTATGGTGAACAAAACAACAATGGATTTAGGCCCAGATCTCTGTACTGGGGTGAATGTATGACATTGTTCTGCATTCTGTCTATCCACTGTTGTTTTTGCATTTGTCACCCCAAGTGGGACGGGTATGCTCAGACGTGAGTCCCGTGCTCTCCATGCCACTGGAATCAAGCTATCCTGGCTGATATGGGCTGAAAGCCCAAAACCGGTCCTAGGATGCTTGTTTCCAGGGAGGACCTGGCTTGGCAGTTCAGGCTGGAATGTTCCCATGGGACACAGGGTCAAGACTGATTTGCATATGGCTGGGTTCGAACTGGAATGGCATGGTGAGCAAAAAAACAATGGATTTAGGCCCAGATCTCTGTACTAGGGTGAATGTATGGCATTGTTCTGCATTCTGTCCATCCACTGTTGTTTTTGCATTTGTCACCCCAAGTTGGACGGGTAAGCTCAGACGTGAGTCCCATTCTCTCCATGCCACTGGAATCAAGCTACACTGGCTGATGAGGGCTGAAAGCCCAAAACCGGCCCTAGGATGCTTGTTTCCAGTCCAGGGAGCACCTGGCTTGGCAGTTCGGGCTAGACTGTTGCCATGGGGCACAGGGTCAAGACTGATTTGCATATGGCTGGGTTCAAACTGGAATGGCATGGTGAGCAAAAAAAACTGATGGATTTAGGCCCAGATCTCTGTACTGGGGTGAATGTATGACATTGTTCAGCATTCTGTACATCCACTTTTGTTTTTGCATTTGTCACCCTGAGTGGGACGGGTATGCTCAGACGTGAGTCCTGTGTTCTTCATGCCACTGGAATCAAGCTATCCTGGCTGATGAGGGCTGAAAGCCCAAAACCGGTCCTAGGATGCTTGTTTCCAGTCCAGGGAGGACCTGGCTTGGCAGTTCGGGCTGGACTGTTCCCATAGGGCACAGGGTCAAGACTGATTTGAATATGGCTGGGTTGAAACTGGAATGGTATGGTGAGCAAAACAACAATGGATTTAGGCCCAGATCTCTGTACTGGGGTGAATGTATGACATTGTTCTGCATTCAGTCCATCCACTGTTGTTTTTGCACTTGTCACTGTAGGAAGGTGGACATCTGACTATGGTTACCCCCAAACTTTTTGCCTGGTGTTTAGCTGGTTTTTTGACATAGTTGGCCTGGGATCCTGCTATTCAGGGCCCCAGGCTGATTGCTCTCTCCTTAAAATGGACTCCATGTACCTTAGGTGCATACACAATTGGAACTGGTTCCCCTTATTGGCCCCTGTAACAGTGTACCCTAGGTACCCAGGGCATAGGTGTTTCCAAGGCCTGCCAGGGGCTGCAGCATGTATTGTGCCACCCCTGGCCTGGCCTCCACATTTGACACAACTGGCTGATCACTCAGCTGGGGTAAGTTGGTGTAATCACCTCTTACTTAGATATAGTATCCCTATATCTAACCTTAGCTGGACACATATGTTCCTATCAGCCACTCCTATGGAAGGCCTCATCAATCCTGGAGGCAAAGTGCTTGGAAATATGTGAGATGGTGCTCTAGCATGAGCTGAGCCTGTCTGCAGCTGTTGGGAACCATTCCCTTAGCTGTTCCGGGATACTGCCATACCATATACTCTTAAGTGCATTATAATCCTCGCGGTTATATGCTAACTTTGGTTTGGCTTTATCAAAACATGTCGAGTAAGGTGTCATACGATTTGGAATACTATCCCCTCGACAGTTCTGTCGACGGGGATAGCATTCCACCCTTCTAGAGGGACACGACATGTGTGTAGCCTTAACCCCGGTTAAAGTTAACCAGAGCCTCAGCATCACAAAATGGATGCTGCCACCACAGACACAAGTCTGACCTCCTGCTGCTGGGAGTCCTTCCAGCGAGGGAGGCTTGGACAAAGGTTTTCCTGCCTTGTGAGGTGCGAGCACCACCCTAGACAGGATTTTGTGTATTGGGTAGGACAGGGCTGAATAGATTGAGACATGCCCGGGGCACACAAGGTGTCAACGTGCATAAGCCAGTCCAAACCGGTCCTGGGACTTTCCAGACCCAGGCCTGGCGAGGAGCTGGACAAAGGAAAGGGGGTGTAACCGCCCCCCTTCCTTGTCCCACCCAGAGGAGGGACCTAGCAGGTGATCCACCCCTCAGATAGGGAATAAGAGTGGGAGCAGTGCCAGAGCACCTCAGATCATCCTGAATCAACTTGAAACTAAGAAGACTACTGGACTTCAACATTCTGCTGCACAGAAGACTAAAGAGCATCTCCCTTGTGGCCTAGGAGTGGCCACCCTGTGAACACAGGTACCAACCAGCGAATCAATGTCTGCTTTGCCGCCGCCTCCCGCTGGAGCCCGAGTCCAGAGCCTGACAAGACCCAGACTCCCAGACTTCTCACAGCCCAATCCACAGTCCCTGCAAAGAAGGGACCCGTGGAGGCACCGAGAAACGTGGGACCGGACCTCTTGGAAGACACCCGAAAAGCTGACTGCGCAGCATCAGAGGCATCCTCGATGCTGTGCTTTGGGGACTGAGAACCCCCACCACCAAGCAGCCCTTGCACCGAAGCTGAGCCCCCCAGCATCTCCACGATCTGCGTGGGGCCTTTTTGCATTGTGCCACTAGACGCGCCATCCCGGCCACTAGCCACGTGGTCAGCGGCCATCTTGGCAACGAAACCGACAAACTACACTGGGGGTCTGGTTGCTCCAGACTTGCCCTTGCTCCTGTAAAAGGGAGCACCCGCTCTGACCTTGCTGGTCCGAGTGGTAAGCCTTTTTTGGATCCTGCGTGGCTTGCATTAGCCAAGGCCTGTTTGCTCCAATCAAGTTGGCGATACCGCCAACAGCGAGAAGCCTGCGTGTGACAGCTCGTAACCGACTCCTGGATGCCCTCAACCCCCGGTGTCCACGTGGCTGCAGAGAGAAGCTACACCTCAACGCCTGTTTGCACCCGACATCGCCTGGTTCCAATCTGGTTCCACGGTAGTCACTGGCTAGTGACTTTGAACATTGTCCCCTCTGCTTTCGGGTCTTCACATCTTCAGATCCACCCTTGGATCCACCGGAACTCTTCACCTCGAGCCGCCTGCAGCATCTTCAGCTCCAAGCACCATTGACCAGCGTGACGAAACCCGACACTACTTCGACCCTATGCACCCGCTTCCTGTGGGTGAGGTAACTCCGCAACGCCGGTGTTCCCACACTGGTACACACCTCTAGGGCCTGTCTCTCAAGTTTCAGCTTTCTAGGTCACTCGGAAGGTTCCTAACTAACTAACTTTCTAATTTTTACGCACCATAGACTTTGTATAGGTGAGTGTGTGCACTTTAAACACTGCACCCGAGTCCCGCGGGCCTTTCCCGACTTAGTCACTGCTTGTCCCGAACAGCTCCAGCGATTCCCAAGGCCCTAGGCCTGTTTCCTTTTAGATTGGTATCTCTTATACCACTTTCTTAGTATATGGTTTAGGTGGCCCCTAGGGCTCATCCATATTGTGCAACTTTTGTGTATTTTAAACTGTGTTTTGTTTAATGCCTGTGCTACTGTGCTCATAAAGAGTTCAGGGGATATTTGTAGTTAATAAATATATATATATATTTTCAATATATATCTGTGTGGTGTCCTTTCATCTGGTATTCAAGGGGGTTGTGTATGGTAATACAGCTGGCTTCACATGCCTTTCAGAGTTTAGCCTAAGACTGCTTTGTCCACGTTACCACTAGGATAACTGGTCTATAAGGTTGACTTACAACCGATCATCATAAGGGTTGCTTGGCATGGTACAGGGTGATCACTAGAACTAGTGAGCATCATATACCAGGCCAACTTCTCACATTGGTGAGCAGCGGATTGGGATCTGAGCTTGCTGTTGTTTTACCATTACAATCTTTGAGATTATCATTTGAAAGATCATACAGGTACCTGTTAGGTACATATAAAACAAGACTAGTATACATAAAGTTCTACTGAACTTAGTTGTTGTAGAGGATAGGGAGTAGCACACCCTGACTACAACTACTAGATAGGTTTAGTAGGTAAAAACCAGTGTAGGTAGATTGCAACACATCCACCACACTAGAGCAATGTCTGGAGCAGAGGGGTCCAGTGGACTTACTCCTGTTGAGAGTGACCCTCCAAGGGCACCATCCAAATTTGCTATCTTTTCCTTTAAGGAATTAAGGTAGCTTTGTGCCTTAAGGGGTCTGAAGACAGGGCCTTCCCCTACTACAGACCACCTTAGAGAGATCTTGGATCAGTCTGAGACTCTAAAGACCTCTAAAGCAGACCCCACAGGGAATGCTGAAGGAGGCTCTCCTTCTGAGGATGACAATGCTGATGCCCCTGTCCCTATAGTCCTGGTAGATGAGGATGTCTAAATCACTGGAGCTCCTCAGGTAGATCCAGAGGAGGAAGAGGAAGAAGAGACAGAAGGGGGGAGCAGTGATTCAGATGATGGTAGAAATAGCCAGGTGCTAGTCAGTAGGCTTAACCAGGCTAACTTAAGTGTATTTGGGACTGAAGCAAGGCTGACCTTGCCCAGACGCCCAAGTGGACTTAACCAGGGGCATAGGAGGAGGAGGAATCACTCAGGTGAATCCAATACCTCCCAGGCTTCTAGAGGTTCTCATGGTCACTCCAGAAGGGAGATGACTAGCCCTCAGAGAAGGGAACATGAGGCCAAAATGAGAGAGGCTGAGCTTAGGATCCAGAGAAAAGAATTAGAAGTTGCCCTGGCCCAAGAGAAACTTGCTAGAGCAAGACAGCCTAAAGAGAGTGGATTAGGATCCACTGGTGGCAGCACTATCCCTAAGGATAAAGACAGGTCTTTTGATACAAGAAACCTGAGTAAGATTGTGCCCTCCTACAAAGCTGGGGATGATATCCACAAATGGATGACTGCACTTGAGAGAGCCTGCAAGGTACAGCAGATCCCTCAGGAGCAGTGGGCAGCAATCTTGTGGCTCTCCTTTGAAGGTAGAGGCCGAGACAGACTCCTCACAATTAGTGATGGGGATTCTAGAAACTACATGGTCCTGAAGAGTGCTCTGATTGATGGGTTAGGCTTAACCACTGAACAGTACAGGTTAATGTTCAGAGACACCCAGAAGACACAGACTCAGGACTGGTCTGAATTTGTTGAATGTGCCACTAAGGCTCTGGAGGGCTGGTTGCTGGGAAGTAAGGTTACTGACTATACAGGATTGTATAATTTAATTATGAGAGAGCAAATCTTAAGTAATTGTCAAAATCAGCTTCTACATCAGCACCTTGTTGACTCTGATCTGACCTCCCCACAAGAATTGGGTAGGAGGGCAGACAAATGTATCAGAACCAGGATCAGGCCTAAGAACCAGGGTGGTGACCAAAAGAAAGAGACTACCAAGCCTCAAGAGAAGGATGGGGATAAAAGTAAGGAAAAGACTTCCCCAGGGCCCCAAAACTCCAAGAATGGGGTGGGTCCCAAGACACTTCTTCAACCCAGAAAAAGCCTTATTGTCATACCTGTAAACAGGTTGGGCATTACAAAACAGACAGCTGTTGTCCCAAAAATGGCAATAAAGAGAATATACCTCCAAAACCAGCTCCAACCTATCCTGTTACTGTCAGCAGTAATCCCCCAGGACGTGGGAGCACACCCAGGAATCTGGGTGGGTTTACTTTTGGAGCTCAGGTGGATTCTGGCCTAACCAGGTCCCCCACCTCAGATACTCTTGTCTATGAGACTGGCATGGGGTTTGCCAATTTCACTGCTTGCCCAAACACTTTGAGCAAGTATAGACAGGAGCCCCTCATCAATGGCTTGAAAGTTGAGGCCTTCAGAGACACAGGGGCTAGCATCACCATGGTGGCTAAATGTCTAGTCCCCTCAAGGCAACTTTTACCTGATGCCAGATATCAGGTGACAAACATTGATGGCATAGAAACCAATCATCCCATGGCAGTAGTCAATCTTAGCTGGGGAGGTGTCACTGGCCCAAAGAGAGTGGCAGTGTCAGCAAACTTGCCTGTAGATTGCCTGCTGGGTAATGATTTGGAAATCTCAGCCTGGGCTGAGGTTGAACAGCAAACCCATTCTAGAATGGTAAATCTCCATGGAAAGGTTAGTGGCGCTGTGATGGCTACAGCACCAATCCAAGATGTCCTTCCTGAAAAGGTTGGGAGGGCTGAGAAAACCTCAGCCCCATCTTTAGCTAACTTCCCTCCTGAAAAGAGTAGCAGGGCTGTACTGGTAACAGCCCATACCCAAACTGAGTCTCCTCCTGAAAAGGTTGGTGGGGCTGTGATGGCCACAGCCCATACTCAAACTGATACATGGGTAGTGAAGCCTGAAATGATGGATCACTCCACCCAAACTGAGAGCATGGAGGAGGAAGAGAAATCTCCCCCTCACCAGACATTAGGAAAGGATCAGCCTCCTCAGGGAACTGATCTTACCCCTGATGAAGGAACTGTCCCAGAGGTTGTTAGGCCTAGCCTGACAAAGCCCCTGATGGCAGTGGACCCTTCTCAGGTGGGACCCAGTCTGGAGCAGGTAATCTGCCCCTCTCTACCTTGCCTTACTCACCCCAGGGCTGCAGAGGACAAGAAGGACAGTGAGCCCCAAAAGGCCCCCTGTCAAATCAAGCACCCCTATCCACAGATTAGGGGCACCGAAACTAGTAGCCCTAGTGAGGTGAAAACTTTAAAAACTCCTGAGGGATCCCCCTTAAAAGTAGTTAGGGACCTCCCGGTGTAACCGCCCCCCTTCCTCGTCCCACCCAGAGGAGGGACCTAGCAGGTGATCCACCCCTCAGATTGGGAATAAGAGTGGGAGCAGTGCCAGAGCACCTCAGATCATCCTGAATCAACTTGAAACTAAGAAGACAACTGGACTTCGACATTCTGCTGCACTGAAGACTGAAGAGCATCTCCCTTGTGGCCTAGGAGTGGCCACCCTGTGAACACAGGTACCAACCAGCGAATCGACGTCTGCTTTGCCGCCGCCTCCCGCCGGAGCCCGAGCCCAGAGCCTGACAAGACCCAGACTCCCAGACTTCTCACAGCCCGAACCACAGTCCCTGCAAAGAAGGGACCCGTGGAGGCACCGAGAGACGTGGGACCGGACCTCTTGGAAGACACCCAAAAAGCTGACTGCGCAGCATCAGAGGTATCCTCGATGCTGTGCTTTGGGGACTGAGAACCCCCACCACCGAGCAGCCCTTGCACCGAAGCTCAGCCCCCCAGCATCTCCACGATCTGCGTGGGGCCCTTTTGCATTGTGCCACTCGACGCGCCATCCCGGCCACTAGCCACGTGGTCAGCGGCCATCTTGGTGACAAAACCGACAAACTACACTGCGGGTCTGGTTGCTCCAGACTTGACCTCGCTCCTGTAAAAGGGAGCACCCGCTCTGCCCTTGCTGGTCCGAGTGGTAAGCCTTTTTTGATTAATGCGTGGCTTGCATTCGCCAAGGCCTGTTTGCTCCAATCAAGTTGCTGACAGCGCCAACAGCAAGAAGCCTGCGTGGGACAGCTCGTGACCGACTCCTGGACGTCCTAGACCCCCGGTGTCCACGTGGCTGCAGAGAGAAGCTACAAATCAATGCCTGTTTGCACCCGACATCGCCTGGTTCCAATCTGGTTCCACAGTAGTCACTGGCTAGTGAATTTGAACATTGTCCCCTCTGCTTTCAGGTCTTCACATCTTCAGATCCACCCTTGGATCCACCGGAACTCTTCACCTCGAGCCGCCTGCAGCATCTTCAGCTCCAAGCATCATCGACCAGCGTGACGAAACCCGACACTACTTCGACCCTATGCAATCGCTTCCTGTGGGTGAGGTAACTCAGCAACGCCGGTGTTCCCACACTAGTACACACCTCTAGGGCCTGTGTCTCAAGTTTCAGCTTTCTAGGTCACTCGGAAGGTTCCTAACTAACTAACTTTCTAACTTTTACGCACCATTGACTTTGTATTGGTGAGTGTGTGCACTTTAAACACTGCACCCGAGTCCCGCGGGCCTTTCCCGACTTAGTCACTGCTAGTCCCGAACAGCTCCAGCGATTCCCAAGGCCCTAGGCCTGTTTCCTTTTAGATTGGTATCTCTTATACCACTTTCTTAGTATATGGTTTAGGTGGCCCCTAGGGCTCAACCATATTGTGCAACTTTTGTGTATTTTAAACTGTGTTTTGTTTAACGCTTGTGCTTCTGTGCTAATAAAGAGTTCAGGGGATATTTGTAGTTAATAAATATATATATATATTTTCAATATATATCTGTGTGGCGTCCTTTCATCTGGTATTCAAGGGGGTTGTGTATGGTAATACAGCTGGCTTCACATGCCTTTCAGAGTTTAGCCTAAGACTGCTTTGTCCACGTTACCACTAGGATAACTGGTCTATAAGGTTGACTTACAACCGATCATCATAAGGGTTGCTTGGCATGGTACAGGGTGATCACTAGAACTAGTGAGCATCATATACCAGGCCAACTTCTCACAGTCACCCCAAGTGGGACGGGTATGCTCAGACATGAGTCCCGTGCTCTCCATGCCACTGGAATCAAGCTATCCTGGCAGATGAGGGCTGAAAGCCCGTAACCGGTCCTATGATGCTTGTTTCCAGTCCAGGGAGGACCTGGCTTGGCAGTTCGGGCTGGACTGTTCCCATGGGGCACACGGTCACAACTGATTTGCACATGACTGGGTTCAAACTGGAATGGCATGGTGAGCAAAGAAACAATAGATTTTGGCCCAGATCTCTGTACTAGGGTGAATGTATGACATTGTTCTGCATTCTGTCTATCCACTGTTGTTTTTGCATTTGTCACCCCGAGTAGGACGGGTACGCTTAGACGTGAGTCCCGTGCTCTCCATGCCACTGGAATCAAGCTATCCTGGCTGATGAGGGCTGAAAGCCTGAAACCTGTCCTAGGATGCTTGTTTCCAGTCCAGGGAACAACTGGCTTGGCAGTTTGGGCTGGACTGTTCCCATGGGGCACAGGGTCAAGACTGAATTGCATATGGCTGGGTTCAAACTGGAATGGCATGGTGAGCAAAAAAACGATGGATTTAGGCCCGGATCTCTGTACTGGGGCGAATGTATGACATTGTTCTGCATTCTGTCCATCCACTGTTGTTTTTGCATTTGTCACTCCAAGTGGGACGGGTATGCTCAGACGTGAGTCCCGTGCTCTCCATGCCACTGGAATCAAGCTATCCTAGCTGATGAGGGCTAAAAGCCTGAAACCGGTCCTAGGATGCTTGTTTCCAGTCCAGGGAGGACCTGGCTTGGCAGTTCAGACTGGACTGTTCCCATGGGGCACAGGGTCAAGACTGATTTGCATATGGCTGGGTTCAAACTGGAAAGGCATGGTGTGCAAAAAAACGATGGATTTTGGCCCAGATCTCTGTACTGGGGTGAATGTATGACATTGTTCTGCATTCTGTCCATCTACTGTTGGTTTTGAAATCGTCACCCCGAGTGGGACGGGTACGCTCAGACGTGAGTCCTGTGCTCTCCATGCCACTGGAATCAAGCTATCCTGGCTGATATGGGCTGAAAGCCCGAAACCAGTCCTAGGATGCTTGTTTCCAGTCCAGGGAGGACCTGGCTTGGCAGTTCAGGCTGGAATGTTCCCATGGGACACAGGGTCAAGACTGATTCGCATATGGCTGGGTTCGAACTGGAATGGCATGGTGAGCAAAAAAACGATGGATTTAGGCCCAGATCTCTATACTAGGGTGAATGTATGACATTGTTCTGCATTCTGTCCATCTACTGTTGTTTTTGCATTTGTCACCCCAAGTTGGACGGGTATGCTCAGACGTGAGTCCCATGCTCTCCATGCGACTGGAATCAAGCTACACTGGCTGATGAGGGCTGAAAGCCCAAAACCGGCCCTAGGATGATTGTTTCCAGTCCAGGGAGCACCTGGCTTGGCAGTTCGGGCTAGACTGTTCCCATGGGGCACAGGGTCAAGACTGAATTGCATATGGCTGGGTTCCAACTGAAATGGCATGGTGAGCAAAAAAACGATGGATTTAGGCCCAGATTTCTGTACTGGGGCGAATGTATGACATTTTTCTGCATTCTGTCCATCCACTGTTGTTCTTGCATTTGTCACTCCAAGTGGGACGGGTATGCTCAGACGTGAGTCCTGTGCTCTCCATGCCACTGGAATGAAGCTATCCTGGCTGATGAGGGCTGAAAGCCTGAAACCGGTCCTAGGATGCTTGTTTCCAGTCCAGGGAGGACCTGGCTTGGCAGTTCAGGCTGGACTGTTCCCATGGGGCACAGGGTCAAGACTGAATTACATATGGCTGGGTTCAAACTGGAATGGCATGGTGAGCAAAAAAACTATGGATTTAGGCCCATATCTCCGTACTGGGGTGATTGAATGACATTGTTCTGCATTCTGTCCATCCACTGTTGTTTCTGCATTTGTCACCCCGAGTGGGACGGGTATGCTCAGACGTGAGTCCTGTGCTCTCCATGCCACTGGAATCAAGCTATCCTGGCTGATGAGGGCTGAAAGCCAGAAACCGGTCCTAGGATGCTTGTTTCCAGTCCAGGGAGGACCTGGCTTGGCAGTTCGGGCTGGACTGTTCCCATGGGGCACAGGGTCAAGCCTGATTTGTATATGGCTGGGTTGAAACTGGAATGGCATGGTGAGCAAAAAACGATGGATTTAGGTCCAGATCTCTGTACTGGGGTGAATGTATGACATTGTTCTGCATTCTGTCCATCCACTGTTGTTTTTGCATTTGTCACCCCGAGTGGGACGAGTATGCTCAGACGTGAGTCCCGTGCTCTCCATGCAACTGGACTCAAGCTATCCTGGCTGATGGGGGCTGAACGCCCGAAACTGGTCCTAGAATGCTTGTTTCCAGTCCAGGGAGGACCTGGCTTGGCAGGTTGGGCTGGACTGTACCCATGGGGCACAGGGTCAAGACTGAATTACATATGGCTGGGTTCAAACTGGAATGGCATGGTGAGCAAAAAAACTATGGATTTAGGCCCATATCTCCGTACTGGGGTGATTGAATGACATTGTTCTGCATTCTGTCCATCCACTGTTGTTTCTGCATTTGTCACCCCGAGTGGGACGGGTATGCTCAGACGTGAGTCCCGTGCTCTCCGAGCCACTGGAATCAAGCTATCCTGGCTGATGAGGGCTGAAAGCCAGAAACCGGTCCTAGGATGCTTGATTCCAGTCCAGGGAACAACTGGCTTGGCAGTTCGGGCTGGAATGTTCCCATGGGTCACAGGGTCAAGACTGATTTGCATATGGCTGGGTTCAAACTGGAATGGCATGGTGAGCAAAAAAACTATGGATTTAGGCCCATATCTCCGTACTGGGGTGATTGAATGACATTGTTCTGCATTCTGTCCATCCACTGTTGTTTCTGCATTTGTCACCCCGAGTGGGACGGGTATGCTCAGACGTGAGTCCCGTGCTTTCCATGCAACTGGACTCAAGCTATCCTGGCTGATGGGGGCTGAACGCCCGAAACTGGTCCTAGAATGCTTGTTTCCAGTTCAGGGAGGACCTGGCTTGGCAGTTTGGGCTGGACTGTTCCCATGGGGCACAGGGTCAAGACTGAATTGCATATGGCTGGGTTCAAACTGGAATGGCATGGTGAGCAAAAAAACGATGGATTTAGGCCCAGATCTCTGTACTGCGGCAAATGTATGACATTGTTCTGCATTCTGTCCATCCACTGTTGTTTTTGCATTTGTCACCCCGAGTGGGACGAGTATGCTCAGACGTGAGTCCCGTGCTCTCCATGCAACTGGACTCAAGCTATCCTGGCTGATGAGGGCTGAAAGCCTGAAACCGGTCCTAGGATGCTTGTTTCCAGTCCAGGGAGAACCTGGCTTGGCAGTTCAGGCTGGACTGTTCCCATGGGACACAGGGTCAAGACTGATTTGCATATGGCTGGGTTCAAACTGGAAAGGCATGGTGTGCAAATAAACAATGGATTTTGGCCCAGATCTCTGTACTGGGGTGAATGTATGACATTGTTCTGCATTCTGTCCATCTACTGTTGTTTTTGCAATCGTCACCCCGAGTGGGACGGGTATGCTCAGACATGAGTCCTGTGCTCTCCATGGCACTGGACTCAAGCTATACTGGCTGATGAGGGCTGAAAGCCAGAAACCGGTCGTAGGATGCTTGTTTCCAGTCCAGGGAGGACCTGGCTTGGCAGTTCGGGCTGGACTGTTCCCATGGGGCACTGGGTCAAGACTGATTTGTATATGGCTGGGTTGAAACTGGGATGGCATGGTGAGCAAAAAACGATGGATTTAGGTCCCGATCTCTGTACCGGGGTGAATGTATGACATTGTTCTGCATTCTGTCCATCCACTGTTGTTTTTGCATTTGTCACCCCAAGTGGGACGGGTATGCTCAGACGTGAGTCCCGTGCTCTCCATGCCATTGCAATCAAGCTATCCTGGCTGATGAGGGCTGAAAGCCCAAAACCGGTCCTAGGATGCTTGTTTCAAGTCCTGGGAGGACCTGGCTTGGCAGTTCGGGCTGGACTGTTCCCATGGGGCACAGGGTCAAGACTGATTTGCATATGGCTGGGTTCAAACTGGAATGGCATGGTGAGCAAAAAAACGAAGGATTTAGGCCAAGATCTCTGTACTGGGGTGAATGTATGACATTGTTCTGCATTCTGTCCATCCACTGTTGTTTTTGCATTTGTCACCCCGAGTGGGACGTGTATGCTCAGACTTGAGCCCCGTCCTCTCCATGCCACTGGAATCAAGCTATCCTGGCTGATATGGGCTGAAAGCCCGAAACCGGTCCTAGGATGCTTGTTTCCAGTCCAGGGAGCACCTGGCTTTTTCAGTTTGGGCTAGACTGTTCCCATGGGGCACAGAGTCAAGACTGATTTGCATATGGCTGGGTTCAAACTGGAATGGCATGGTGAGCAAAAAAAACTGATGGATTTAGGCCCAGATCTCTGTACTGGGGTGAATGTATGACATTGTTCTGCATTCTGTACATCCACTTTTGTTTTTGCATTTGTCACCCTGAGTGGGACGGGTATGCTCAGACGTGAGTCCCGTGCTCTTCATGCCACTGGAATCAAGCTATCCTGGCTGATGAGGGCTGAAAGCCCGAAATAGGTCCTAGGATGCTTGTTTCCAATCCAGGGAGAACCTGGCTTGGCAGTTGGGGCTGCACTGTTCCCATAGGGCACAGGGTCAAGACTGATTTGAATATGGCTGGCTTGAAACTGGAATGGTATGGTGAGCAAAACAACAATGGATTTAGGCCCAGATCTCTGTACTGGGGTGAATGTATGACATTGTTCTGCATTCAGTCCATCCACTGTTGTTTTTGCACTTGTCACCTCAAGTGGGACGGGTATGCTCAGACGTGAGTCCCGTGCTCTCCAATCCACTGGAATCAAGCTATCCTGGCAGATGAGGGCTGAAAGCCCGTAACCGGTCCTAGGATGCTTGTTTCCAGTCCAGTGAGGACCTGGCTTGGCAGTTCGGGCTGGACTGTTTCCATGGGGCACACGGTCACAACTGATTTGCACATGACTGGGTTCAAACTGGAATGGCATGGTGAGCAAAGAAACATTAGATTTTGGCCCAGATCTCTGTACTAGGGTGAATGTATGACATTGTTCTGCATTTTGCCCATCCACTGTTGTTTTTGCATTTTTCACCCCGAGTAGGACGGGTATGCTCAGACGTGAGTCCCGTGCTCTCCATGCCACTGGAATCCAGCTATCCTGGCTGATGAGGGCTGAAAGCCTGAAACCGGTCCTAGGATGCTTGTTTCCAGTCCAGGGAACAACTGGCTTGGCAGTTTGGGGTTGACTGTTCCCATGGGGCACAGGGTCAAGACTGAATTGCATATGGCTGGGTTCAAACTGGAATGGCATGGTTAGCAAAAAAATGATGGATTTAGGCCCAGATCTCTGTACTGGGGTGAATGAATTACATTGTTCTGCATTCTGTCCATCCACTGGTGTTTCTGCATTTGTCACCCCGAGTGGGACGGGAATGCTCAGACGTGAGTCCCATGCTCTCCATGCAACTGGACTCAAGCTATCCTGGCTGATGAGGGCTGAACGCCCGAAACTGCTCCTAAAATGCTTGTTTCCAGTCCAGGGAGGACCTGGCTTGGCAGTTCGGGTGGGACTGTTCCCATGGGGCACAGGGTCAAGATTGAATTGCATATGGCTGGGTTCAAACTGGAATGGCATGGTGAGCAAAAAAACAATGGATTTAGGCCAAGATCTCTGTAATGGGGTGAATGTATGACATTGTTCTGCATTCTGTCCATCCACTGTTGTTTTTGCATTTGTCACTCCAAGTGGGACGGGTATGCTCAGACGTGAGTTCCGTGCTCTCCATGCCACTGGAATCAAGCTATCCTGGCTGATGAGGGCTGAAAGCCTGAAACCGGTCCTAGGATGCTTGTTTCCAGTCCAGGGAGGACCTGGCTTGGCAGTTCGGGCTGGACTGTTCCCATGGGGCACAGGGTCAAGACTGATTTGCATATGGCTGAGTTCAAACTGGAATGGCATGGTGAGCAAAAAAACGATGGATTTAGGCCCAGATCTCTGTACTGGGGTGAATGTATGACATTGTTCTGCATTCTGTCCATCCACTGTTGTTTTTGCATTTGTCACCCCGAGTGGGACGTGTATGCTCAGACTTGAGCCCCGTCCTCTCCATGCCACTGGAATCAAGCTATCCTGGCTGATGAGGGCTGAAAGCCCGAAACTGGTCTTAGGATGCTTGTTTCCAGTCCAGGGAAGACCTGGCTTGGCAGTTCGGGCTGGACTGTTCCCGTGGGGCATAGGGTCAAGACTGATTTGCATATGGCTGGGTTCAAACTGGAATGGTATGGTGAGTAAAACAACAATGGATTTAGACCCAGATCTCTGTACTGGTGTGAATGTATGACATTGTTCTGCATTTTGTCTATCCACTGTTGTTTTCGCATTTGTCACCCCGAGTGGGACAGGTATGGTCAGACGTGAGTCCCGTGCTCTCCATGCCACTGGAATCAAGCTATCCTGGCTGATATGGGCTGAAAGCCCGAAACCGTACCTACGATGCTTGTTTCCAGTCCAGGGAGCACCTGGCTTGGCAGTTCGGGCTAGACTGTTCCCATGGGGCACAGGGTCAAGACTGATTTTCATATGGCTGGGTTCAAACTGGAATGGCATGGTGAGAAAAAAAACCTGATGGATTTAGGCCCAGATCTCTGTACTGGGGTGAATGTATGACATTGTTCTGCATTCTGTACATCCACTTTTGTTTTTGCATTTGTCACCCTGAGTGGGACGGGTATGCTCAGACGTGAGTCCTGTGCTCTCCATGCCACTGGAATCAAGCTATCCTGGCAGATGATGGCTGAAAGCCCGTAACCGGTCCTAGGATGCTTGTTTCCAGTCCAGGGAGGACCTGGCCTGGCAGTTCGGGCTGGACTGTTCCCATGGGGCACACAGTCACAACTGATTTGCCCATGACTGGGTTCAAACTGGAATGGCATGGTGATTAAAGAAACAATAGATTTTGTCCCAGATCTCTGTACTAGGGTGAATGTATGACATTGTTCTGCATTCTGTCCATCCACTGTTGTTTTTGCATTTGTCACCCCGAGTAGGACGGGTATGCTCAGACGTGAGTCCCGTGCTCTCCATGCCACTGGAATCAAGCTATCCTGGCTGATGAGGGCTGAAAGCCTGAAACCGGTCCTAGGATGCTTGTTTCCAATCCAGGGAACAATTGGCTTGGCAGTTCAGGCTGGACTGTTCCCATGGGTCACAGGGTCAAGACTGAATTGCATATGGCTGGGTTCAAACTGGAATGGCATGGTGAGCAAAAAAACTATGGATTTAGGCCCAGATCTCCGTACTGGGGTGAATGAATGACATTGTTCTGCATTCTGTCCATCCACTGTTGTTTCTGCATTTGTCACCCCGAGTGGGACGGGTATGCTCAGACGTGAGTCCCGTGCTCTCCGAGCCACTGGAATCAAGCTATCCTGGCTGATGAGGGCTGAAAGCCAGAAACCGGTCCTAGGATGCTTGATTCCAGTCCAGGGAACAACTGGCTTGGCAGTTCGGGCTGGAATGTTCCCATGGGTCACAGGGTCAAGACTGATTTGCATATGGCTGGGTTCAAACTGGAATGGCATGGTGAGCAAAAAAACTATGGATTTAGGCCCATATCTCCGTACTGGGGTGATTGAATGACATTGTTCTGCATTCTGTCCATCCACTGTTGTTTCTGCATTTGTCACCCCGAGTGGGACGGGTATGCTCAGACGTGAGTCCCGTGCTTTCCATGCAACTGGACTCAAGCTATCCTGGCTGATGGGGGCTGAACGCCCGAAACTGGTCCTAGAATGCTTGTTTCCAGTTCAGGGAGGACCTGGCTTGGCAGTTTGGGCTGGACTGTTCCCATGGGGCACAGGGTCAAGACTGAATTGCATATGGCTGGGTTCAAACTGGAATGGCATGGTGAGCAAAAAAACGATGGATTTAGGCCCAGATCTCTGTACTGCGGCAAATGTATGACATTGTTCTGCATTCTGTCCATCCACTGTTGTTTTTGCATTTGTCACCCCGAGTGGGACGAGTATGCTCAGACGTGAGTCCCGTGCTCTCCATGCAACTGGACTCAAGCTATCCTGGCTGATGAGGGCTGAAAGCCTGAAACCGGTCCTAGGATGCTTGTTTTCAGTCCAGGGAGAACCTGGCTTGGCAGTTCAGGCTGGACTGTTCCCATGGGACACAGGGTCAAGACTGATTTGCATATGGCTGGGTTCAAACTGGAAAGGCATGGTGTGCAAATAAACAATGGATTTTGGCCCAGATCTCTGTACTGGGGTGAATGTATGACATTGTTCTGCATTCTGTCCATCTACTGTTGTTTTTGCAATCGTCACCCCGAGTGGGACGGGTATGCTCAGACTTGAGCCCCGTCCTCTCCATGGCACTGGACTCAAGCTATACTGGCTGATGAGGGCTGAAAGCCAGAAACCGGTCGTAGGATGCTTGTTTCCAGTCCAGGGAGGACCTGGCTTGGCAGTTCGGGCTGGACTGTTCCCATGGGGCACTGGGTCAAGACTGATTTGTATATGGCTGGGTTGAAACTGGGATGGCATGGTGAGCAAAAAACGATGGATTTAGGTCCCGATCTCTGTACCGGGGTGAATGTATGACATTGTTCTGCATTCTGTCCATCCACTGTTGTTTTTGCATTTGTCACCCCAAGTGGGACGGGTATGCTCAGACGTGAGTCCCGTGCTCTCCATGCCATTGCAATCAAGCTATCCTGGCTGATGAGGGCTGAAAGCCCAAAACCGGTCCTAGGATGCTTGTTTCAAGTCCTGGGAGGACCTGGCTTGGCAGCTCGGGCTGGACTGTTCCCATGGGGCACAGGGTCAAGACTGATTTGCATATGGCTGGGTTCAAACTGGAATGGCATGGTGAGCAAAAAAACGAAGGATTTAGGCCAAGATCTCTGTACTGGGGTGAATGTATGACATTGTTCTGCATTCTGTCCATCCACTGTTGTTTTTGCATTTGTCACCCCGAGTGGGACGTGTATGCTCAGACTTGAGCCCCGTCCTCTCCATGCCACTGGAATCAAGCTATCCTGGCTGATATGGGCTGAAAGCCCGAAACCGGTCCTAGGATGCTTGTTTCCAGTCCAGGGAGCACCTGGCTTTTTCAGTTTGGGCTAGACTGTTCCCATGGGGCACAGAGTCAAGACTGATTTGCATATGGCTGGGTTCAAACTGGAATGGCATGGTGAGCAAAAAAAACTGATGGATTTAGGCCCAGATCTCTGTACTGGGGTGAATGTATGACATTGTTCTGCATTCTGTACATCCACTTTTGTTTTTGCATTTGTCACCCTGAGTGGGACGGGTATGCTCAGACGTGAGTCCCGTGCTCTTCATGCCACTGGAATCAAGCTATCCTGGCTGATGAGGGCTGAAAGCCCGAAATAGGTCCTAGGATGCTTGTTTCCAATCCAGGGAGAACCTGGCTTGGCAGTTGGGGCTGCACTGTTCCCATAGGGCACAGGGTCAAGACTGATTTGAATATGGCTGGCTTGAAACTGGAATGGTATGGTGAGCAAAACAACAATGGATTTAGGCCCAGATCTCTGTACTGGGGTGAATGTATGACATTGTTCTGCATTCAGTCCATCCACTGTTGTTTTTGCACTTGTCACCTCAAGTGGGACGGGTATGCTCAGACGTGAGTCCCGTGCTCTCCAATCCACTGGAATCAAGCTATCCTGGCAGATGAGGGCTGAAAGCCCGTAACCGGTCCTAGGATGCTTGTTTCCACTCCAGTGAGGACCTGGCTTGGCAGTTCGGGCTGGACTGTTTCCATGGGGCACACGGTCACAACTGATTTGCACATGACTGGGTTCAAACTGGAATGGCATGGTGAGCAAAGAAACATTAGATTTTGGCCCAGATCTCTGTACTAGGGTGAATGTATGACATTGTTCTGCATTTTGCCCATCCACTGTTGTTTTTGCATTTTTCACCCCGAGTAGGACGGGTATGCTCAGACGTGAGTCCCGTGCTCTCCATGCCACTGGAATCCAGCTATCCTGGCTGATGAGGGCTGAAAGCCTGAAACCGGTCCTAGGATGCTTGTTTCCAGTCCAGGGAACAACTGGCTTGGCAGTTTGGGGTTGACTGTTCCCATGGGGCACAGGGTCAAGACTGAATTGCATATGGCTGGGTTCAAACTGGAATGGCATGGTGAGCAAAAAAATGATGGATTTAGGCCCAGATCTCTGTACTGGGGTGAATGAATTACATTGTTCTGCATTCTGTCCATCCACTGGTGTTTCTGCATTTGTCACCCCGAGTGGGACGGGAATGCTCAGACGTGAGTCCCATGCTCTCCATGCAACTGGACTCAAGCTATCCTGGCTGATGAGGGCTGAACGCCCGAAACTGCTCCTAAAATGCTTGTTTCCAGTCCAGGGAGGACCTGGCTTGGCAGTTCGGGTGGGACTGTTCCCATGGGGCACAGGGTCAAGATTGAATTGCATATGGCTGGGTTCAAACTGGAATGGCATGGTGAGCAAAAAAACAATGGATTTAGGCCAAGATCTCTGTAATGGGGTGAATGTATGACATTGTTCTGCATTCTGTCCATCCACTGTTGTTTTTGCATTTGTCACTCCAAGTGGGACGGGTATGCTCAGACGTGAGTTCCGTGCTCTCCATGCCACTGGAATCAAGCTATCCTGGCTGATGAGGGCTGAAAGCCTGAAACCGGTCCTAGGATGCTTGTTTCCAGTCCAGGGAGGACCTGGCTTGGCAGTTCGGGCTGGACTGTTCCCATGGGGCACAGGGTCAAGACTGATTTGCATATGGCTGAGTTCAAACTGGAATGGCATGGTGAGCAAAAAAACGATGGATTTAGGCCCAGATCTCTGTACTGGGGTGAATGTATGACATTGTTCTGCATTCTGTCCATCCACTGTTGTTTTTGCATTTGTCACCCCGAGTGGGACGTGTATGCTCAGACTTGAGCCCCGTCCTCTCCATGCCACTGGAATCAAGCTATCCTGGCTGATGAGGGCTGAAAGCCCGAAACTGGTCTTAGGATGCTTGTTTCCAGTCCAGGGAAGACCTGGCTTGGCAGTTCGGGCTGGACTGTTCCCGTGGGGCATAGGGTCAAGACTGATTTGCATATGGCTGGGTTCAAACTGGAATGGTATGGTGAGTAAAACAACAATGGATTTAGACCCAGATCTCTGTACTGGTGTGAATGTATGACATTGTTCTGCATTTTGTCTATCCACTGTTGTTTTCGCATTTGTCACCCCGAGTGGGACAGGTATGGTCAGACGTGAGTCCCGTGCTCTCCATGCCACTGGAATCAAGCTATCCTGGCTGATATGGGCTGAAAGCCCGAAACCGTACCTACGATGCTTGTTTCCAGTCCAGGGAGCACCTGGCTTGGCAGTTCGGGCTAGACTGTTCCCATGGGGCACAGGGTCAAGACTGATTTTCATATGGCTGGGTTCAAACTGGAATGGCATGGTGAGAAAAAAAACCTGATGGATTTAGGCCCAGATCTCTGTACTGGGGTGAATGTATGACATTGTTCTGCATTCTGTACATCCACTTTTGTTTTTGCATTTGTCACCCTGAGTGGGACGGGTATGCTCAGACGTGAGTCCTGTGCTCTCCATGCCACTGGAATCAAGCTATCCTGGCAGATGATGGCTGAAAGCCCGTAACCGGTCCTAGGATGCTTGTTTCCAGTCCAGGGAGGACCTGGCCTGGCAGTTCGGGCTGGACTGTTCCCATGGGGCACACAGTCACAACTGATTTGCCCATGACTGGGTTCAAACTGGAATGGCATGGTGAGCAAAGAAACAATAGATTTTGTCCCAGATCTCTGTACTAGGGTGAATGTATGACATTGTTCTGCATTCTGTCCATCCACTGTTGTTTTTGCATTTGTCACCCCGAGTAGGACGGGTATGCTCAGACGTGAGTCCCGTGCTCTCCATGCCACTGGAATCAAGCTATCCTGGCTGATGAGGGCTGAAAGCCTGAAACCGGTCCTAGGATGCTTGTTTCCAATCCAGGGAACAATTGGCTTGGCAGTTCAGGCTGGACTGTTCCCATGGGTCACAGGGTCAAGACTGAATTGCATATGGCTGGGTTCAAACTGGAATGGCATGGTGAGCAAAAAAACTATGGATTTAGGCCCAGATCTCCGTACTGGGGTGAATGAATGACATTGTTCTGCATTCTGTCCATCCACTGTTGTTTCTGCATTTGTCACTCCGAGTGGGACGGGTATGCTCAGACGTGAGTCCCGTGCTCTCCATGCAACTGGACTCAAGCCATCCTGGCTGATGAGGGCTGAACGCCTGAAACTGGTCCTAGAATGCTTGTTTCCCGTCCAGGGAGTACCTAGCTTGGCAGTTCAGGCTGGACTGTTCCCATGGGGCACAGGGTCAAGACTGAATTGCATATGGCTGGGTTCAAACTGGAATGGCATGGTGAGCAAAAAAACGATGGATTTAGGCCCAGATCTCTGTACTGGGGTGAATGTATGACATTGTTCTGCATTCTGTCCATCCACTGTTGTTTTTGCATTTGTCACTCCAAGTTGGACGGGTATGCTCAGACGTGAGTCCCGTGCTCTCCATGCCACTGGAATCAAGCTAACCTGGCTGATGAGGGCTGAAAGCCTGAAACCGGTCCTAGGATGCTTGTAGGAGAGTGGGGTCTGCAATCCTATGGTCACCCCCGATTTTTGCTTTTTGCTTCACTGGTTTACGACTTTCCCTGGCTGTGGGCCTGCTAATCAGACCCACAGCCTAGCTGTTCTCTCTCTAAATTGACAAGCATGTACCTTAGGTGCATTTACCAATTGGTACTGGGCCACATTATCAGTCCCTGTACAGCATACCATAGATATCCAGGGCCTAGGTGTACCCAGGGCCTACCAGGGGCTGAAGCATGTATTATGCCACCCCTGGCTGGCCATCTAAGCAGACACAACTGGCTGCACGACAGCTGTAAACACCCTTTGCTTTAGATATAGTATCCCTATATCTGACCCTAAAATGGACACATATATTCCTATCAGTCACCCCTATGGCAGGCCTTATCAATCCTGAAGGCAGAGTGCTTGGAATTATGTGAGATGGTGCTCTGGCATGAGCTGAGCCCGTTTGCAGCTTGCTGAACCAAGTCCTAATAGCTGTTCCATGATAACGCTATACCATATACTCTTAAGTGCATTATGAACCTCGCGGTCAAATGCTAACTTTGGTATAGCATTATCAAAACATGTCGAGTAAGGTGTCATACGAATTCGAATACCAATTCTGGCGACGGGGTAGCATTCCACCCTTCTAGAGGGACACAACATGTATGTAACTGTGAACCCCGGTTAAAGTTAACTCGAGCCTCAGCATCACAAAATGGATGCTGCCACCACAGACACAAGTCTGACCTCCTGCTGCTGGGAGTCCTTCCAGCGAGGGAGGCTCGGACAAAGGGTTTCCTGCCTTGGGAGGTGCTAGCACCACCCCAGACAGGATTTTGTGTATTAGGTAGGCCAGGGCTGAAAGGGATGAGACATGCCTGGGGCACACAAGGTGTCCCTGTGCATATGCCGGTCTAAACCAGTTCCTGGGGCGCTCCAGCCCCAGAGCTGGCGCAAGACCGGACAAAGGAAAGGGGGTGTAACCACCCCCCTTCCTGGTCCCACCCAGAGGTGGGACCTAGTCGTAGTGCAGCCCCCTTTAGCTGAATAAAGGTAGGAGCTGGTCCCATTCCAAATTAGATTATCCTGATCAACTTCACAAGAAGAAACTCTGGACTTCGACGTTCTGCTCCACAGAAGGCAGAAGAAATCTCCCTTGTGGGCAAGGAGTGTCCACCCTGCACCAGCAGGCACCATCAGCGTCCAGCAGCTTCCCTTTGTCGTCTTCCTGCAAGGATCCAGACTTCAGAGCCCGACAAGACCCAGATTCCCAGACCTCTCCGACCTCAACCCACATCTGCAGCAGAGCTGAGACCCGTGGGTGCGACGAGACACGTGGGACCGGCCATCTTGAAAGAAGCAACACTTCGCTCCAGCACGACTTCAGAGGCATCCTCGTCCAAGTGCTTTGGGGACTGAGAAGCCCCGACCCCGAGCAGCTCCTGCACCGAAGACCAGCCCTCCAGCATCCACGAGATCTGCGTGGGGCCCTTCTGCCTGTTTGCTGCTCGACTCGTTGTCTGGTCATCTGCCGGCTGGCTAGTGACCTCCTAGACGACAAACTCCGACAACTTTGCTGCTGGTCTGGTTGCTCCAGACCGGCCCTTGCTCCCTTCCAAAAGAGGAGCACCCCGGACCCTCCTGGTCCACTCCAGGCGCCGTTTCCCCTCACCGCGTGGGTTGCCTTTGCCAAGGCCTGTTGAACCCGAATCCGGAGACGACACCGCCGACAGCGAGAGCCTGCGTGGGACAGCTCATGCCTCCATCCTGGTCATCGAAGAAACCGCCTGGTCCACGTGGCTGCAGAGACAAGCGTCCACCTTCACCTGATCGCAACGACGACATCTGGTTCCACTCCTGGTTCCACTCCAGTCACTGGCTAGTGACTTTGAACATTATCCCCTCTGCTTTCAGGTTCTTCTCTTCACCAATCCACCCTTGGATTGCATCGGACATCTTCCTCCTGGTCGCCTGCAGCATCTTTCTTCAAGGCTCCATAGACTTCGACGTGGAAACCCGACACGACTTCGCACCTATGCACCCACAGCCTGTGGGTGAGGTAACACGAGCATTTCGGTGCTCAAGGGTAGCTTGACGCTCCTAGTGTCCAGTTCCATTGTCGTTTTTGTCCTATCTAGTCAGGAACTTCCGTACTCACCTTTTCTTTAAACTGTACTGTCCATAGACATTTGTACGCATCTCGCGTGTGAGTTCACACTCTGCACACGTGCTCCGTGGGCCTCCTATTACCTACCTCAAGTTAGTAGTGTGGCTCACTGGTTAGAGGCGGCAGACCCGAGAGCAGAGGACGGCCCGGGACCAGGGTTCGATTCCCGACGCGGCAGGTTTCTGGACCAGGGTCAGCGGACTCGATAATTCTCTCGCCTCGGTGCCCACTCTGATCAGCGATCACACTCGGCAACTCTGGGCACTAGCTTGCCTCATCTTCACTAACAGCCCCACCAGACCGCCGGGGATGCCTGGTCTCACCCTGGAGATACCCATTAAGGGACCATCTCTCAGGGAAGCCAGGAAGGGTTTCGCAGCGGTCAAAGCGCGGAGGTACCCCTTCGGGAGTGATTCCAGCGCTATATAAGCACACAATTAATATTAATTAAGTATAGCATGGTCCCAGCGATCCTATAACCTCTGGACACCTCCATTCCTTTACTTGACTTTCACATTCCACTTACTTAGTATATGGTCTGTCGTGCCCCTAGGGCACCATTGTAATTCGTGCAACTTAAACGTATTTTTCCTAAGAGTTTGTCATGTGCTTAGCCCTCTGACCTCATAAAGAGTTCAGAGGTGTATGTTAGTTAATAAATAACTGTTTATTTTCATAACAACCTGTGTGGTGTCCTTTTCATTTGGTATTCAAAGGTTATATGTGGTAAAACAGCTGGCTTCACATGCCATTCAGAGTTTAGCCTAAAGACTGCTTTTGTCCACGCTACTAGGATAGCTGGTCTATAAGGTTGACTTACAACCAATCACCATAAGGGTTGTTTGGACTGATACAAGGTGATCACTGGAACTAGTGAGCATCATATATCAGGCCAACTTCTCACATTGGTGTGCAGCGGTTGGGATTTGAGCTTGCTGTTGTTTTTACCAAATATAATCTGAGATATCATTTGAAAGATCACATAAGGTACCATAGGTACATATAACAAGCTTAGAAATACTCTGAGTTCTACTGAACCAGCTGTTGTAGTAGAAAGGGAGTAGCACACCCTGACTACAACTCTTAGCAAGGGATCAGTAGGTAAACCCATAGTGTAGGTAAGTGCACCACTTACACCTCACTAGAAAAGCATGTCTACCACAGGAGGGAACACAGAGGCTCCCTTTGTGGTTGATGACCCTCCACAGGTCACTTCCAGATATGCAGCCCTTAGCTTCCAGGAGATGAGACAATTGTGTACCTCCAGGAAACTAAAACAGGGTTCTAACCCTACCACTCCTTTTCTGATAGGTCTCTTAGAGACATATGATGCCAGAAGGGCTTCTAACACAGGCCCCTCTAATCCCGATGGGAGCATGCCCCCCTTAGAGGGAACCCTGGGTGATCCTGACCTTAACCTCCATGGAGCAGAAAGTGAAGAGGAGGAAGAGGAAGAGGAATTATCTGGGGATGAGGCAGACAAAGGTCCAGTAGTAGTCAGAAGGCTCACCAGGGCCAACTTAAGCATACATGAGAATGGAACTGGGGGACCCCCAAGCCTATCCTCAGGCAGGCTTAACCTTGGGAATAGACGAGTTAGGTCTCACTCCAGAGGCTCTAACAGATCTGTTCATACCCATGTCTCTCAGGCATCTTCTCAAAGAGGGATGACATCCCCTCAGAGAAGAGAGCATGAAGCTAAGATGAGGGAAGTCAATCTGAGGATTGAGAGGGAAGAACTTGCCCTTGCCAAAGAAAGACTTGCCTTTGCCAGAGAGCAGAAATTGAGTGGGGCAGACCCCACTGGTGGCAGCATTATCATTAGAGATAAAGACAGGAGTTTTGATACTAGACACCTGAGTAAAATAGTGCCCCCCTTTAAACAAGGGGATGACATCCACAAATGGATGGCTGCTTTGGAGAGGGCCTGCACTGTCCAGTGCATCCCCCAAAGTCAGTTGGCAGCTATACTGTGGCTCTCCTTTGAAGGTAAAGGTAGAGATAAGCTCCTCACTACTAGAGCTGAGGATGCTAACAATTACCAAGTCCTGAAGAATACACTGATTGATGGGTTTGGCTTAACAACTGAGCAGTACAGGTTGCTGTTCAGAGACACCCAGAAAATTCAGTCTCAGGATTGGGCTGACTTTGTTGATTGTGCCACTAAGGCTTTTGAAGGCTGGTTACTGGGAAGTAAAGTTACTGATTACACAGGATTGTATAATCTAATTATGAGAGAACAAATCTTAAGTAATTGTCAAAATCAGTTGTTGCATCAGCACCTTATTGACTCAGATCTGACCTCTCCCCAAGAATTGGGAAAGAAGGCAGACAGATGGGTCAGGACAAGGGTCAAGCAGCAGAACCAGAACCAGGGTGGTGGCCAGAAGAAAGCAGACCAGAAGGGTAATGAGAACAAGCAAAATGACCAGAAGTCTCCAACAGGGCCCCGAAAATCCAAGGAGGGTGGGTCCCAGAATTCCCAAAAGAAGAAGAATAATGGTCAGAAGAAACCATGGTGCCAATACTGTAAAAGTAATACTCACTGGTTTAGTGAGTGCACCAAGAAAGTCCCAGCTCCTACCACTACTGCCCCTAAGGCACCTGCAACCCCTAGTTCAGTTAGTAGTGGTAGTGTTCCCCCTAAGGCTATAGTGGGGTTGACATTGGTATCTGAGGCAGGCTCTGACCTAGTCAGAGTACCTACCCAGGCTGTTCTTGTTTGTACTGGGGACATGGATTTGACCCCTACAATAAGTCCCAGTACCCTGGGCAAGTACAGGCAGACACCTTTGATCAATGGAAAGATGGCTCAGGCCTACAGGGACACCTGTGCCAGTGTCACTATGGTGACACCAGCATTTGTGGACCCTGGACAGGTAATACTAGGTTCAGGCTACCTAGTGACCAATGCTAGCAATGTCACTACCAGCCATAGTATGGCACTTGTTAATTTCTCCTGGGGAGGGGTAAATGGCCTCAAAAGGGTTATTGTTAGTTCAGACCTCCCAGTGGACTGTCTTTTGGGCAATGATTTGGAATCCTCCCTATGGTCAGATGTGGAGTATAGGACTCATGTGGAAATGTTAGGTTTGTCAGCACATGTCCTTGCTGTGACTAGGTCACAGGCTAAGAAATGCCCAGCTGAACTAGTGCTGGATCCTGGAACAATGGACCAGACACTACCCAAGAGTACGAACAGTAGGGTTAAGGCAGTGCCTTCCCCCTTGCCTCAAGGTGAGGATCAGCTCTCACAGGAGACTGACCCAAAGACGCCAGAAGGAACTGTCCTAGAAGAACTTGAGCCTGAACAGGTTGAGTTTCTTGGCACAGGGGGACCTTCCAGAGCAGACTTCAGACAAGCAAAATTAGGCTGCTCATCTCTTGAACCCCTCAGACAGCAGGCTGCTGCTGAGGCTGCAGGGAATGCCACAGGTGCCCATAAAGTGTACTGGGATGATGGACTCCTTTACTCTGAGGCAAGAGACCCCAAGCCTGGTGCTACCAGGAGGCTGGTCATCCCCTTGTCTCTGAGAGGTTTCCTTCTCACCATGGCCCATGAAATTCCTCTTGCAGGTCACTTAGGCCAGAACAAGACTTGGGACTAAGTATGGGTGAATTTTGCGAATCTCGCGTTCGCGAATTTTGCGGATTTGCGAACTTGCAATCCGCAAAATCCGCGAATTCTCGCGAATTTGCGGATTTTTTTTTTGTGTGTGTTCGCAAGGATTTCTGCCAGTTCGCGAGGGTTTTGTACCAGTTCGCAATTGCGAACTTACATTTCGGCTCGCAACGGTCGCGATTATGTTGTTTCTACGTCTGGTTCATAATCACAGGTTCCCAGCACCCTCTGTTTCACCACTGCCACCCTCTGTTACATCAATGCCACCCTCTGGTTCATCATCACTGTAGATTATGGGGGGGAAAAGCAAGCACACCAGCCCTGCTTCAACTGACATGAATTAATTTGGGGTTAGTTTATTAATGTGTCACTGTTTTAAAATTCCAGTCTGGCACCTGCTTCCTTATCTGTAATTTGCTTTCTGTTGCAGTGCATTTTTTTTCCAGGACCTTTGTGGCCTACTTGTAGCTATACTATGAGCCTGCTGTGAGGGTCAGAGCAGGGTCATACAATTGTTGCAACTAGCAACTGAATTCTGGAGGGGCCCCAGTCAGGAAGCACTACAGGGAATTGTTACTAATGATGAGTTTGAACTCTTGCACCTGCCGAGTGCTTTCAGTTTTGCAAAACTCGTTTTACTGCAATTTCGTGGGATTTGCGGGGCGCGAACACTCGCGAGGTCGGATTCGGAAGCCGCGAATTTGTGCGAATATGCAATTTGTTTTTTTGCGGCGTGTTAGTTCGCAAGGTTTTGTGCGTTTTTGCGAACCGCTCGTAGCGCAAGGCGCGAAGTTACCCTCGCGGTCGTTCAAGGGCGCGGCCATCTTGTTTGCCTGACGTATTTCCGTTTCCGGGCGCGAAGTGTAATCTCGCAAAGTGTGCGGCTCGCCAGTACAGTTTCGCGAGTGTTCGCAAGGAAAATCTCGCGCGAACTTACCCGCGCGGTCGTGAACGGGCGCGGCCATCTTGTTTCTCATTCATTGCTATGGTTCTGGGCATGGTCTTTGTATCCTCTCTAAATCTCTGCCATCCTTTGCTTGTTTGAAGTTTTTTTTGATCTATTTTACTTATTATCTATCCCTCTATTTTTCTAGCCCTATATTTTTGTGTTTACTGCTACTTTTGGTTAATTTTAAACTACTTTTTTAAACTCTTTTCTTTTCTTCTCTTCCCTATTCTATTTTCTTTATTCCTTTCCGCCCAGACCATGGTGAAGGGAGCCGGGAAGCATCCCGAGAAGGGGAATGGTCCCGCACCCCGTGTCCGGCTCCCGTGCGGGCGTTTGAGGGGGGAGGAGGTCGTACCCAGGGAGATCTTTAGCCCGGAGGAGGTGGGCCAACTCATTTTTTATGTTCAGCGCCGCCTCCCCAGGACCATCATGGGAGGCGGCAAGATCAGTGCCGGGTACGGGGTCTGGGAGCGCCGGAAGCGGTGGGAGAAGGTGTGCCAGGCCATTTACCACCACTCTCGGGTCTGGCGCACCTACAACCAGGCCACCCACCGCTGGACGGATGTCCTGACCCGTGAGCGAGATCTGCTCGACCTCCTTGGCCTTGAGATCCCCGGGCTTGGTGAGTAGTAGTAGCTATTTCTTTACTACTATGTTTTCTCCTGCTGTGTTATTATATTGCAAATTTTTGTTTTTTACCAAGAGCAATAATGCTGCTCATTACATTGTAGGTAAATTATATTTCAAAATCTTCTGTGCATTTCAGGTACACTGCTCTCCTTCTTCTCAGTAGTGTTGCTACTATGCTTATTTGTTTTAGATTTTGTGTTCATTTCATTGGCCTGTGAAATTATGTATGAGTGTAGTTTAAAGAACTGCGTAATGCTACACACTAAGGTTCAGATTTTTAATTACCGGCGCATCCCTGCAGAGTAGCAGGGATGCGCCAGTAATTGTGCGTCACGCCACCATCACCCATGGTGCGCCGTATTTACAATGCGGCTCACCATGGGCCCAAAACATCACCAAAGCGTTACGCATCTGTGCCGTAAAGGCGGCGCATTGCTGGAGTTGCGTCGCAACGATGGTGCAGCTCCATCAATGCTCTGGGGTGCCCTATCTCCCCAATGCTGCGTCAAGCCGTACGCCTGCTTCAAGCAGGCGCAGGGTTTGAGTCACGCATCATTGTCCTCAAAGTGACTGATTGAAATCTTGTAGATTTCCCTCAGCCACTTTTAGGATGCGTTCCTGCGTAGGAACGCCCTCCCTTGCGCCGGAACACCCCCTATTGGCGCAGGGCTTTACAATGTGATGCATCTCCCATATGCGTCACGTTGTTAATATACGCCGCACCATTGCGCCTCTTTTGTGCTGCCGCTGCGTCACAAAAGTCACGCAACAATGGAGCAAATGAGCAGCTAGGGGCTTGCTTCTAAATCAGCCCCTACAGACTCAAGTCCAGTCCTTCCTTTGTACACATGGCGATAAGAAGAAATAGTGGTGGTGGATTGATAGTTTGAGTATTTTAATGACTAGTTAATGTAGTAGGAAACTTTAGTGTTGTCGCTGATCTTCAATCACGATGGACTTTGGCTGTCACTTCGCGTGCTGCGGACTGCTGCCTGCCAATCCTAGGCAAACCTTTTTAGTACTTTGTTTAGTGAGTTACATAAGGTAATTTCCAATTCGACGGTCCGCAAATCAAGCAATACTAAAGTAATAACGTAGTCGACCACATGAGATTGGTCAATAATATATCCCGTGGAGTAGTTGTCTATTTGCTATTTCGCAAAAATATTTTGTTAGTTCTTTTGAAATGTTTGATTTGGTTGACAAATATCATCCATGTTTTCTGTTTTTCTTTCTTTCATGTTGTACATCAGCTTCCCCCAGGGGCAAGAGGAGGACACAGGAGGAGGAGGAGGGTGCTGTTGACGATGCAGGCCAGGACCGGGCAGGCGAGGGCTCCTTTGCTGGCCCCAGTAAGTTTTAATTTTAATATAGAGTACTTATTTTTTCCTAGCGTTCCTCATTCGATTTTTTCTAAATCGTCTTTGATCTTCTTGTAGACAGGATCTAAATTCTTATCCTGCCTCGACTATGACTCTGTGTGGTATTACTAGATTATTCTTATTAGTCTGTCTGTGTAGCTAACTAAGATTGCACATTTGGCATTTCCATTGGACTCCCATTCTAGTCAGCAATAGCTCTATGCACTGAGTGCAGTCCTCTGGGATTGTCCATAATGTCTTTTCAAGTATTCTAAATGTTTATGCTTTGACAATTGCCAACAATAAAAAGGTGAATGACCACCAAGAAAGAATAAGATACTACTTTACTTTTGGTTTGGATAGGAGGACAATCCATTCTACTACTGTTGCAGGGACAAATCTGCACAAACAGAATTATGGACACTAAATAATGCATTGCTTAGCTTATCAATTATAATAGGTGCTGTTAGACTTTCCACATACCTCAGTGATAACAGACTGTGTAGTTGAACCCCCAATCTCCTTACCGACTAGATAGTGTGGCAGAGTCATTTAGCTCCCAAAGTCACCGATGGCAGAGGCACGGACTTATGCTTGCAAAAATTCCAAAACCTTTAGCTCATCCACTCTAGTCTGGAGGACCAAAAACCACAGAGTCTATTTGAGTTTAAAGCTTTATTAAAAGTAAACACATTTATTGAAATCAAGTTTGTCATAAAAGTAAACGTTTAGCTGGAAATGGAAAAGTGCTTAGTGCTGACGATTAATTGGACACATTTCTTGTGGTCGAGCCGAGCTCTCACCTGGTTTGAACTTGATCCTGCTCGTGTTCTTAGAAGTCAAGCTTCTGTCTGTTAGGAGAAAAAGTGGTGCGTGTTAAAAATAAAAAGCAAGCATTCATCAGTTGTGCCAAAAAGTGCAGCAAGACAACAGCCTTCCCTGGAAAAAGGGACATTTTTACTTTACAGTAGACAGTCACAAATTATTAAATTGTATACTGTTTTTTTCACATTTCTTTCTTCCTCCTAGACCAAATATTATATAGTAGTGAGTGGTGTATTCTAACATTATTAAATGTACTTTGTAGGTGGAACATCTGGAGGCGGGGCCAGCGTCGAGGTGGTGGTGGCATTGGACGAGGACAACTCTGGGGAGGAGGCGGTGGAAGTGCCGGACAAATCTGTGGGGGATGACACGGTGGTGGCGGGCAGAGGTAAGCTATACATTCCTTACTCATTTGAGATTGAAGACTGCAGAGTGTGCTTTCTGCACGGGTGTATTATAAATAAACCAGGTAGTAGCCTCCTCTAAATGTACTTCGACTTAGCTGTGAAGTTTTTGGCGAGAAGAATCCCAATCAGATCTGAGGTGAACTTGATGGAAGGGATGAACGAAAAGCGAAAGAAGGGTATAAGTAAGTGTGGAAGGACGAGAAATGTAATGATGACTGGCAAAGAAGAATGATATGTGTTTGCTTGGTCCCCGAGGTGGCTGGGAAGGAAAGAATATGGTATGGTGCATGGCTGGGTGAATGATGAAGCAAGGATGGGTGTAAGGAGAACAGCCTGGGTGGGTGAAACAGAAACTGTATGTGTGCATATACTTTGAATGGATGGATGCCTGGATCATTCATGGTACTATCTGACTCTTAGATAGCATATGTGTATCTAGAGAGAGTAGACGGTCACTGGATGAACTAAGTGTTACTTTGAAGAGCATGTAACACCGCACCCGCACGTCCGTTCCAGTGTAGGAAAGGCAAGGAAAAGAAGTTGTAATTTTGTCCAAATACTACCATGAATAGTAGCAGTAGTTTGTATTGCAACTGCAAGCACAGCATATATCCGGTTATTACGGTGGACACTCCCTACCTCTCTTAATAACTTTAGTTTAGTAGTAGTACGTCATTCATGTGTGGGGGTATCACTGTTCACTCAATAATAAGCAAAGCACCTAAAGTCATCCCATATGTCATCAAATACATCCCATGTGAAGTGATAGATAATCAGATTATTTAGCTTCTTTATTTTCCTTTTCTAATACTCATTTGCACTGTAGGGTGAAAGCTAAATTAATTAAGCAGTAGCCCTTTTAACAGAGTATTCTCAGTGCCACCCGTAATAGAAAAGTAAGAGCTTCACCACCTGCATGTACTGGACCGGTACAGTAACGCAAGTCTGTCTCACTCACCATGGTGTGCGTCTGTTTTTCTCGGGTGCAAGTTCACTGAGCTGGCATTATGCCGGCTTGCATAAGATAACGTACCAATTTTCCTAAACAAGAGAGAAGAAGAAGAATAAGACTGGTGTACTGTCATAGTCGACTGTAATGGAAGTCCATAGTGCTTGTAGAATTTGTTCCTTAAACTCCCACTAATGTTAGAGCAAGGATGAAGAAGTCGGAGGTTACATAGATACTGTCCTCAATAGTTATGTACTGTGCTTTCAATTTGCTACTTGTACTGTGACAACTTTCTGATCAATCATTTTGTGTTAATCTTAAGGAGCATTGGTTACAGACTATGTCTTTCTTTCTTCATGTAGTTGCTCCTTCCAAATCCAAGACACCATCAAGGAGGAAGGAGCTGGCTCGAATGGCCCGGCAACGGAGGCTGGATGCCACTGTCGCTGAATATCGGCGGCTGGTGGCCCTGGAGGAGGAGGAGACGCAGTCTGGTACAACAACAACGTCCACGGGGACAGCTGCATCCTCCTCCGTGCGGGCTGCCAGCCAGCGCAGTGCTCCAGCGGTACGGAGCCGGGCTACCAAAGCCAAACGCCAACGCCGAGCAGCAAAGACAGCAGCTGCCCCCCACAGGATTTGCAAGGCACACCAGCGCCGCTTATCCCTCAGACTGTCCTACCTGGAGCAGGAGGTCCTGAACTATAAGAACTTGGTGGAGGGCCTCCGCTTCGAACTTGCCACCCTCCGCAAGGAGCATGATGCCCTGGCTGCTAAAGCCAACAGCACCCTGCCATAGTCTCCCTTGCCCCTTTTTTAGAGACTTTTGGGGGGTGGGAATTGGGAGTTGGGTTTTTTGGGGACTTTTGAAGGACAATCGTTGGGGTTAGGGAGGGTCTTGCGGGAGATTATTTTGTTAGGGCTATAAAAATATACTTTTTGAAACTTTATCTGACCATACCTGTTTTTTACTGCTTTTGAGTCTGGTGGGTGGGGGTTTAACAGTAAGTTTGTTTTCCTGAATAGTCCTAGGACTTTAGTAGTACTACCGTCAATCTCTCGTCTCTCCTAATACTCCATTATACTACCTCCAACCAAACGCCTATCTTACCTGTAATTTCTGTTTGCAAGTAGGGCTAGGCCCAGGGCTGGCTCCACGGGAAACAGCGAATAAGGTTGGCAATCCTGGGCGGATAAAATGTCCTCATAGCGGTGGTACTAGTGGTGTGACACAGTGGCAGTTGCATGCCTATGAAAAAAAAGAAAATGAAATCTGGTTTGTCCTCCTGAGCAATACAACGGTACAATAGAGAATATAGCAGGTGACAGTACACTAGAACAGTGCCACATTGTAGCCTAACAAATGGTAAAGTATAACTACTAATTCGGTTGAAGTTCTTTGACATTAGCCATGGGTCTTTGTCAAGCAGAGTAAGAATATATCCTCGGATTTCTTCACCAGCCTGTTGGTATCACCTTATCCTCCCCAGCAAGTGTGTGGATTTATTGCTGTAATTTAGTCACACATCAATCAAAACCACACAGCCCGGGGGAAGAGGGTTAGGGTTTGAAAAATGGATGGGTACGGGGGTTTTTGGGAAAGGTTTTGGGAGACAAGAAAAAATAGCACAGCATGGACAAACAATTGTGAACATAAACAAATCTTTGGGTACAAACCTATCCATCAATCTTTGAAAGTGCATGCACTACTGCATGCATGTCAGTGACAAGTAAGTAGTACTTTCGACAACTGTGGAAGAAAGAATGCGACAGTACAGGGCGTGTGTGGAAATATTGATAACTATATTCAAGATAAGGTCTCTGTTGCCAGATACCTGAGAGCCTTGCTGGTCACTATAAATCCATTCACAACACTCAATGGGGTTGGTCTGGAAGGTATAGTAGATAGAAAAGGAGAAATTGCTCTTTTTCTAGGTGTCCCCTCACTCACCAGGGTTGCCCCTTGGTGACATGATTCATCATTGGGGCCATCCCAGTCCTCTACGGGCTGGGGCGTGCTGCAACTTGCGAATTACGTAGGAGCACTTACAAATGACTATGTGTGGTGCAGATGTGATAGTGGAGTGGACTAAGTGACGTGTTAAAGGATCAATTTAGAAGCAGAGAGAGATCCAAGAAATGCAGTCACAGTCATAGAAAAACACAATGGATACTGTATCTGTATGTTGTTGTAGTTGTCCTGTTGAATTTGGTAAGTAAGTTGCATGCAGAAAAAAATTCCTCTTATTAGCGGCACTCCTCCATTGCAGCTGACGCTTCGTCCATCGATGTTGGTCACCACCAGAAGACACCCTGTAAAAAAAGCACAGCATGGACAAACAATTGAACATAAACAAATCTTTGGGTACAAACCTATCCATCAATCTTTGAAAGTGCATGCACTACTGCATGCATGTCAGTGAAAAGTAAGTAGTACTTTCGACAACTGTGGAAGAAAGAATGCGACAGTACAGGGCGTGTGTGGAATTATTGATAACTACATTCAACTTAAGGTCTCTGTTGCCAGATACCTGAGAGCCTTGCTGGTCACTATAAATCCATTCACAACACTCAATGGGGTTGGTCTGGAAGGTGTAGTAGATAGAAAAGGAGAAATTGCTCTTTTTCTAGGTGTCCCCTCACTCACCAGGGTTGCCCCTTGATGACATGCTTCATCATTGGGGCCATCCCAGTCCTCTACGGGCTGGGGCGTGCTGCGACTTGCGAATTACGTAGGAGCACTTACAAATGACTATGTGTGGTGCAGATGCGATAGTGGAGTGGACTAAGTGATGTGTTAAGGGATCAATTTAGAAGCAGAGACAGATCCAAGAAATGCAGTCACAGTCATAGAAAAACACAATGGATACTGTATCTGTATGTTGTTGTAGTTGTCCTGTTGAATTTGGTAAGTAAGTTGCATGCAGAAAAAAATTCCTCTTATTAGCGGCACTCCTCCATTCCATCTGACGCTTCGTCCATCAATGTTGGTGACCAGAAGACACCCTGTCCACTGCCTGCCTGGCGGATGCTGAATTGCGGCTCGCTAATGTGAAGCCTGACTCCATCCTTTTTTCCCCATTGCACAGACTGAAACCCGGCCTGTAATTATTCAACGAAAAACAGGAAGTGATATAATATTACAACACCACTGATAAATAAATATAAGGTATGTAGGCTGTTGTAATAACCGACTTTTTCCGGCCCTTTTTAGAGGAAGGATGATGGAGAATGACTCCAGCCTATCACCCTTATAGTATAGGGATCAGGACTATAAGTAGGACCTATCCATGAGGCACAGTAGTACATTTTCGTATCCTTTTCTTTAGATCAGGGTTTATGAACTTAAGCTAGGGGATAGATATATAAGTATTAGTGATGATCCATCCTTTTGCAAGAGTGTTAGTATATCTTCCATGGAGTTATGCGTATTTTGGGCCTTGTAGGCCTTAAACGGGACAGACTCCATCTTGGCTTCTGCCCGGTAGCTGGAGAGGTTTTCTAGGTCAAGTGTAATGTTTTAGTTTCAAGGTGTTGTTCGCTTGGAGAGAACCGGTTCAGGCTGGCCCTTATCGAAAGACTATATTTTTCTCCACTCCGAAGACACAACTTCAGGCCGGCCGGCTGGGAACGTGTCCTTGGTACGGGGAGGTACAAGAATTTGGTGGGCGGCAGGTTACTGGCCGTAACTTTCCATGAAGGGACAGGTTTTGATATTAGCGAAAGTGTTAGTCGATGAGTCAGTTAGTTCGTAGGCGGCAGCTAGCCGTTAGCATCTATGCTATTAATTATTTCCGAGGTGGGCAGTCGCCATTTTGAAGTCCGAGAAATATTCTAAGACCGAGACTCTCTGAGAAAGACTGAAGGAGAAATAGCGCGGAGCGCACAGAAACAGAGAGAGAGAGAGACGGTAGCTAATAGCGAGCAAGGTTCCGGTGACTTGGAGGGAAGCAGAGGAGGTTGAGCCTAGCGGTGCAGACGTGTACTTGTGACGGCTGAGGTGTGACCCCGAGACAAGCCAAGACACAGAGACGAGAAGGGAACCTAGATGACTACCGAGCTCCGACTTCATATTAACCAGGTGACCTCCGCCCTTTCCCATATTGAGCGTGCATTCTAACCTTTTGCCTTTTCTTTGCAGAATATACATTGCATAGTATTGTGTTTATGTTCATTGCAAATAAATACCCCAGTTCTTAGTGAACCGACATGTGCCTTGTATTCTTGTTCAATCAAGGTAACCGCACCTTCTAGTCAGACATTGTTTGCATGAACGGATGTGATTCCCGATCAGGTAAGGAATGAATGAACAATGAGGGAGGAAGGGAACGTTTGATGCCAAGAGCAGAAGGTACATATATATATCAATTCGGAAAGTCGTACTGAATTCTATTATTGTAGTTTTATCCCGAGTAGACAAGTGAGAGATTTCCTTCCTAAGTATTCATAGGAAAGTGATCATAGTTAGTACACGGCGTTAATGAGAGCACTGGGGGGACACGGTGTTTAGGTTCGCCGGATTGTGAACCGTGTGTAAATGAGAGCACCGGGGGGACACGGTGTTTAGGTTCGCCAGATTGTGAACCGTGTGTAAATGAGAGCACTGGGGCTGCAGACCCATGTGTGTAGACACGCCGGATTGTGTGTCGAGTGAGCACTGATAGTAATCAGTGTGTAAGGGTATATAATCAGATCTGCCCTAGGGTAGATTAGTCTGGGCCTAAGTGGCCGCGAGACTAGTTGGTATAAATAGGATATTGTAGAAAACCTATGCATGTTTATTGCTATTTCCCCATCCTTAGGTACGAGATGTACATACATATATGTCCATACCCATTGTAAATACGTTCTAAGGGGGGAGGTGATTACGTTCCGGCTGGGTTAGAGGGGCCCCTAGGGGCTGATTCCATCTAAGCGGAAAATCCGGTAGTTACATCTGGCGTCACGAACTGTTTACGAAGCCTGTGTGCACTGTATTGTTTTTATCTTGTTGGTTTGCGCTCGGCTCGTACGTGTTTTTCTTTGTTAATAATTGTGTATATAATTTTTGTGTGTCGAAATGTTTTCGAAAAAATCAGGCTCTGTTTTCAAATTGCCTATTCAGATTCCCGCCTGGGAATCTACGCCTTACGAGGCTTTGGCCCGTGAGTGGGCCGATTCTACTGGTTTAAGCGAGAATTGGACTTCTTGTTTGGAGCAGGCGGAGCCTGCTGATGTGGTTTCTTGCTTGCAAAAAGCTCCAGTAGTGAAGGGTGATGAGCTTCCTATTTTGGGACGCAGGGGTTGGATTGTGCTGCATGCATACCGGATTCTTCATGAGAGGTTTGTTCAGCTGCGAAAGCAGTGTGTGGATATGGAAGGACAGGCTGTTGAATTGCAGAATGCGCATACTCTGTTGCGGTGTCAAAATAAATTGCTTGCCGACAAACTTGAGACTTATCAAACTATAGCCGAAAGGGCTGCAGTTCGCATTGCGAGGTATAAATACAAACACCGTCGTGGTCGTGTCTCTACACGGAAAGTGCGTCTGGTCGTGGCGAAAGCCGGACTGGATTGGAACCCTGACGAGTGGGATGGTAATATCTGGGATTCTAATGCTTCTGACTCCTCGGCTGAGGAGGGTGACAAGCGCGAGTCTTCTCGCTCCGGACGTGTCTGTAAATCAGCTTCTTGTGACAAAGATGACATGTCTAGCAACCGTGGTCGCTCTTCCCGTTCCGATGACGTGTCTCATCCTGACTGTTCTTCTAAATCTAAGGACGGGGCTTCTTCGGGAGCTCTGCCGGAGGTTTCTGCTCATCCTGTATTTCGTCGCAAATTACAACAAGCTCCTGGTAATCCGGGTGGTGTTGCCCTGGATAGTATTGAAGATTTTACTCAACAGGAGGTTAGTGATATTTTACAACGCTTTCGTCAACGGCCCGGCGAGGCTTTGCTTACGTGGATGGTGCGCCTTTATGAACTGTGCGCTGCCGGTATCATGCTCGATGCTGTTGATTGTTTACGGTTTTGCTCTTTGAGTTCCGACTCTACCATTCAAGATCATTTTCGAAACTATAATGGTGCTGGTCAGATTAGTTTGCTCCAGCTTGCGTCTGATGGCTGTAACCATAAATATCCTACTGAATCTGATTGGCCTGTCAATGACAAGCCGTGGTACACTTTGCGTGATGCGTCGCAACGTCTGAAGGAGGAAGTGATGAAGACCGCGATTTTTCTCAGTACTTCTGACAGGTTGTTGGACGGTCTTTTAACATCTTCTGTACGCAATCGCATTATCCGTTCTTCCCCTGTTGCTTACAAGCAGGTTATGATGACTTTATTGATTAATCAGACTGGCAATCCTCTGTCTACGGTGCTTGAATCTGTTCGTCAGCTTGGTGAGTTGGGTGAATGGTTTAAACCTGAGAGACCATCTCGACCTGAGGGTCGTACTGCTGGGGAGTATAAGTTCTCTAGACGCGATATGTTTCTTGCACTTTTGGCTGATGGTGTGAAGAGGGAGGACATTGACGGCGAGCCTAATAATCGCTTGTGGGACATATTCCGTAAGCGTGGTTTGGATCGGAAGGAGGGTGCCCGTCGTGTGCGAAAGAATGATTGTGGCCGTGGTTTTGATGACAGTGGTGATGAGAGGCGCCGTGTGGATTCTGATCGCCGTGGTGACCGGCGTTTTGATCGTGATGTGTCCCCTCGTCGTGACAGAGAGAGGGAGAGAGAGGGGGAAAAAGAAAGGGGGAGAGATGATCGTGTTTCTAACCGATATAGAGAGGAGAGAGATTATTCCCCTGAGCTGAGGAGAAGGGAGGATCGTCACAGGCTTGCTGATCGTAATTCACAGTACGATGTAAATGACAAAAATCCATTTCGTAATGGAGATGGATATGAACAGGACATTTTGATACCCAAGAAACATGAGAGTATTTATCCTGATTTGTCCTGGTTAGCGGAACACAGTAAAAATGACTAGGAAATAGGTCAAGCTCCAGTACGAAGGTGGGCTCACAGAGATAACAGACCCTATGTAGATATTGAGATTTTTTGGAAACATCGTAATATCCAAAGGGCCCGAGCATTAGTGGATACAGGAGCGGAGGCCACTTTAATTCATGGTAAAGCAAAGAAATTTAAAGGACAATTCTTCACAATTACTGGTTTAGGTGGAAAAGAGACCCCCGCAGTGCAAACTACAGTTGAGATGAAAATTGGTAGGATTCCCCGTAAAGAATATTCTGTGTTAGTCGTACCACTTTTGGAGTATATAATTGGAATTGATATTTTGAAAGGAATGACTTTGCATTTGGATGATGGTTGTTATCAATTTGGAACCAAGCATTACATTTCGTCCAGACCCGTATGGGTTGGCCGTTTACGAATGCCCCCCATTAAAATTCCTCGAGCTACGAAAGTAGTTTCTCAAAAACAATATCGTATCCCAGGTGGCCACGAAGAGATCAGTGCCACAATTCAGGATTTGGTTGATGCAAGAGTTATAACTCCGGTTACTTCTGCTTGGAATAATCCCGTTTGGCCCGTGCGCAAGAGTGATAATTCTTGGCGCATGACTGTTGATTATCGAGAATTGAACAAACATACACCTCGTTTGACTGTTGCTGTACCAGACATTGTTACTTTGATTCAGAGAATTCAGAAGCATCCAGGTACATGGTATGCGTCCATTGATATTGCTAATGCTTTCTTTTCGATTCCAATTTCCCCCGAGTGTCAGGAACAATTCAGTTTTACCTGGAATGGACGTCAAATGACGTTTAGGAGTCTTCCTCAAGGCTATGTGCATAGTCCTACGATCTGTCACCGGCTGGTGGCGGAACACTTGTCTGAGGTGCCCGTACATCCACAAATACAAGTTTGTCATTATATTGATGACATTTTGATCCAAGGTGAGACGCAAGATCAGGTCCAATCCCATTTAGATCAGATTCTTGGCTGTTTACGAGCAAAAGGTTGGGAAATCAATCCTGATAAATTACAAGGCCCATCCCAAAATGTTAAATTTTTAGGAATTAATTGGCATGAAGGTCACAGAGAAGTGATCCCACAGGTGAAGCGGAAAATTTTAGATTTTGCGGTTCCAAGGAATAGAAAAGAGGCTCAGAGTTTCATTGGTTTGTTTGGTTTTTGGCGTCAGCATATTCCCCATTTGAGTCAGATTTTGGCTCCCTTATATCGAGTCACTCGTAAAAAGAATGTGTTTGAATGGGGTGAACTACAACAGAATGCATTTAATTTGGCGAAAGAAGCCATTCAGTACGCCTTGGATTTGTGGCCTGTGGGCGAGGGTGATGTGGATCTGAATGTGTCTGTGGAAGGTCCGTATGCCAATTGGAGTCTATGGCAAAAGCAGGGCAGACAAAAAGTGCCATTAGGACTAAAAAGTTACCTGAAGCTGGTGAGCGTTATACACCTTTTGAAAAACAGTTGCTTGCATGTTACTGGGCTCTGGTGGATACCGAGCAATTGACCTTAGGTCATGCTGTGATTTTGAGACCTGAAATTCCTATCATGCAGTGGGTTTTGAGTTCTCCAAAATCCCATCGGATTGGACATGCTCAAGAGGCGAGTGTGATTAAATGGAAATGGTACATTCAGGACAGGGCACGTGTGGGTCCGAAAGGTGTGGCAGTGTTGCATGAGCGAGTGGCGCAGGCACCATCGAATGAAACTGGAAGTGATTGTTCTGTACCTGTAGTACAGGAATCTCCTGTCAAGTGGGGTAAATTATTTGATGATCTGTCCGCGGAGGATAGAAAACATGTGTGGTTTACGGATGGTTCAGCGAGGTTCATTGGTGAGAAACGACATTGGAAAGCAGTGTCCTATAATCCGATTACGCAGAAATTATTGAGTACAACTGGTGATGGAAAAAGTAGTCAATATGCTGAATTGTATGCGGTTTACCAAGTTTTGAAGCAGGAACTACCTGGCACATGTCATATTTTCACTGATTCCTGGTCCACTGCTAATGGACTGGCGGTATGGTTACCAACATGGCATTCTCATAATTGGGAATTGCATTCAAAAGAACTGTGGGGAAAAGAACTATGGCAAGAAATTTGGGAATTGCTCCCACAGAGTACTGTGACAATCTTTCACGTAGATGCTCACACCGTGATAGATTCCCTTGACAAATTCTTTCATAATATTGCAGATGAAAAGTCTAAAATTTCTGAGGCAGTGGTGAACATGCAAGATTCTGATTTGGCGGGATTGGCGAAATGGGCCCACCAGAAAGCGGGACATTTTGGAGAGAGAGCCACTAGCAGTGTGGGCGAATGTGGGAGAAAGCGGCGCGTGAGCGAATGAAGCGTGAGGTTGCCTTGGCGGACAAAGAGCAACGTAAGGCTGCTCGGGATAAGGCTTTACAGCTTGAGGAAAAGGAGGCTCAGGAGAAGAAAGAAAGGAAGGAACGGGAACGTAAATTGCAAACGACTGGTCAATTTCCTATTCGCCGACCACTTTATCCTGTCCTTAATAATGAAATTGATGATTTTTCTTTGTTAGATCGGTCACCGCCTCCGTACGTTTCGCCGACGGCTCCGGCTGCGGATTCCGAGGATGATGGACAGGATCAGTTGAGCCAGAAGGGGGTATCGGCTCTCAGGTTTACTGCGGAGAGGTCCGCTCATTTACGCAGTTGGGCTCGTAAAGTGAATAAGCATTGTGTTACTCAGGAGCAGTTGTTAACAGAAAAGAAAGGGTGGTCGGATCTTGAATTAATGTATTTTCTGTCCAGTCTGGCGGATGAAGTTGTAAACGCATATCGTGAAATTTCTGATACGTTAGAGCCTAAAGTGTTGTCAGTGTATCGTGAGAATTTGGCTAAAGGTGATTTTGATCTTTCAGATGTTGACGACCTGTTCAAGCAATTGATCAAGCTGCGGGATGAGACAACCCAATTGCGGGAGGAACGGAAACGGAGGCAAAAGGAGTCCGAATTGGAGAATAACGGGCGGGCTAAAGAGTGTTCTCTCCGTGGTTCAGATAAGAGTTCTGCGTTGCATGTTATGCCTATGCGTGAAGCCGCGCCTTTGTATGTTCCACCTAAAGGGGAAGGTACGGATGATGATAAATTGTCGAAGGATGCAAAAGGGTATTTTGTGTATAATTGGGTATACACGCCATGGAATAGAGCAGATGTCATGGCATTGAAAAATTCTTTACCTGATCTTCGGAAGAATCCGGCGGCATTTTATGAGGGGGTGGAGGGGGCTATATCGTCTTGTGTGATGACTCTTGTGGATATAGATTTGTTTTTTGGGCTAATTTTACCACCTGATATGTGGAGGCAAATTCGTAAAAATAATGATGAAACGATATTGGGGGGAACATGGAAAGAAATAAATGCTGCAGATCTGGATAGAGAACCAGCATGTAAGCCTTGTCAGCTAATTCTAGACCTTCCGGCAGCTATCTTGAATAAATTAAAAACGCTTGTTCCCTCCAAAAAGATTGATTGGACCATGTTAACGTCGTGTAAGCAGAAACCCGATGAAACGGTCTCAGATTTCTTTACACGCTTCGAGGAGGCGTTTCATGATTACAGTGGTCAATCTTTAACTGACGATACGGGTCGGCATTTGTTTGTAGATAAGTATGTGGCTAATCTCTTACCAGAGATTGCAAAGCGATTGAAGTCGAGTGAAAGTTCCTGGGCCACGGCGACCCCTGCGTCCTTGTTAACTATGGCTCAGTATTATGAGCGGCAGGAAGTGGAGGCTAAAGAAAGTGTAGAGAAAAAGGCGAAGGAATTGAAAACGAAGGTGATGTTGGCGCAGGTTCGGGGAACACAGGGTAGAGGGAATGATAGAGGTAGACGAGGTGGAGGAAACGCATCGTATGGTCGTACGGACATAGCGGAGGATCAGTGTGCGTATTGTAAGGAGTTTGGGCATTGGGCTGAAGATTGTCCGGTACTTCGCGAACAGCGTAGTCAGCGTGGTCGAGGAAGTGGAAGGTCAAGAGGAGGTTATACTGGAACGAGAGGTGGCGGAGGTGATCGTAGACAGGTTGAGGAGAGGGGCCGTGGCCAGGACGAACGAAATACGTTTGATAGACGGAATCAATATCAGATTTCGGAAGGAGAGAATGTGGAACACCAGGATTATGTGCATGCATAGGATTGCGTAGGATGGGGTAAGGAATCAGTTGAAGTGCCGGTAGATCAGCAAGGTCCATATGTAACAGCGGGTATTTTGGGTTCTACTGATCAATTTCTAGTCGACACAGGGGCTACTCGTAGCGCTCTGTCGAAAAACTTGGTTCCGAGGGCTCCCCTGTCTGGCGAAATGATTACGTGTGTAGGGTTTGATGGCACACCCTCCCCCAGCCCATTGTCCAAGCCCCTTGCACTATGCATTGACAAATACTTTAGTTTTGGCCAATTTTTGTTATCTCCCCATACCCCAGACAATATCCTGGGCATTGATTTGCTTAAATATTTTCGAGCGACAATACGTTGCGCTCCAGAGGGAGTGCGGGTTATTCTGAATGACAATTACCCTGACCCTGACAGATTTTATGCCATTTTAGACATCCCTGCTTTGGCCTCTCTACCGCACACGTTGTGGGCGACCTCAGATACGGATGTGGGAGAGATGCGTATTCCACCAATACACATTACTGTTAAGGAGGGGGCCCCTCTACCACGAGTGCCACAGTATAAGATTTCGAGGGAAGGTGAAATTGCATTGACGCATATTGTGCAGGATTTGATTTCTGCAGGGGTGGTGGAGGAGGTCCCTTATAATGTTTGTAACAGCCCTATTCTACCGATTCTTAAGAGAGACTCAGATGGCAAGATCTATCGATTTATTATTGATTTGCGTGAGATAAACAAAATTGTCATTCCTCAATACCCGGTGGTGTCTGATATCACGACCTTGCTTACCTTGGTTCCACCGACGGCCACCACCTTTAGCGTTATTGACTTAAAGAATGCGTTCTTTTCCATCCCTGTTCACCCTGATAGCAGATATCTGTTTGGTTTTACACTCAATAATAAATCGTAGAGATTTTGTCGTGTTCCCCAGGGATATACTGAAAGCCCTAGCATCTACAGCCAGGCTTTGAAACGGCAACTAGATTCCTTTAAATTGCAGTCTGGCGTTGCGCTCATCCAGTACGTGGATGACCTCCTGCTTGCTGCTGACTCCTATGTGCAATGTGAACAGAGTACGCTTGCGTTGCTTTCCTTTTTGGCACAGCACAATCACAAGGTTTCCAAGAAAAAGCTCCAATATTGCAGACCCCAGGTGACCTACCTCGGTCATCTGTTGTCTAAGGAGGGGCGTGCATTAACATCTGATCGAATTCAAGCAATTTTAGACACACCAGTCCCCCGCACGCAGAGAGATGTGCGTGCCTTCATAGGGTTAACGTCCTTTTGTAGACAATGGATCATGGGTTTTTCACATATCATAAAACCCTTGCTAGCATTACTGTCCAAAGCTACACCGATGCCTCTTGAGTGGACAGATGAATGTCAGAGAGCTTTTGAGCAGTTGAGGCAGGCCCTTTGTTCCGCACCCGTGTTAGGTACACCAGACTACACGAAACTTTTCACATTGTACGTGCACGAGAATGATGGGTGCGCGTTGTCAGTGTTAGTGCAATTACACGGGGATAAGCAGAGACCATGTGCATACTTCTCTGCCATTTTGGATCCTGTAGCACGAGGGTTGCCTGGGTGTTTTCGAGCGGTAGCAGCAACAGCAGTAGCCATACGGCAGAGTGAGGCCATAGTGTTATCACACAAATTGTTGGTGTTAGTCCCTCACGCAGTAGATGCCCTGTTAAACCAAACAAAGACTCAATACCTTACGAGTGCACGGCTAACAGGATATGAGCTAACACTCTTAGCGCCACATATTACACTGAAAAGATGCGCTACTTTGAACCCCGCCACTTTATTGCCCTATCCGGCCGAGGAGGGTCAGGAAGAAAAACATCATGACTGTGTTTTCCTGACCGAGGAACAGACAAAGGGTCGTGTCGATTTACAGGATGTGCCACTTCCAGATGTGGATGGGGAACTGTGGGTTGATGGATCGTGTTTAAGGCTGCCAGATGGTACGACCTCCGCAGCATATGCGATCACGACGCTTAAGACAGTGGTAGAAACAGCTAGGATACCACAAAAATCGGCTCAGGCAGCAGAGCTGATAGCTTTAACAAGAGCCTGTGAATTGAGTGCCGGATTATGTGTGAACATATACACGGACAGCCGGTATGCCTTTGGAGTGGCCCATGACTTCGGGCTGCTTTGGAGGGAACGCGGGTTTCTGACATCACACGGAGAGCACATTATGCACGGAGAGCTAGTGCGTGATCTCCTAAATGCGTTGCTTTGCCCTAAGAAAGTAGCGATAGTGAAGTGCAGTGCCCATAAAAAGATTACGGATAAAGTGGGTCAAGGAAATGCCTTTGCAGACAGCATAGCAAGGCAAACGGCTATGTCCCGAACTAGCTCCCCCATGTACGTGGTACAATCACAGGCTGAGCGATGGAGTGATGCTAGAGCAGAAATACGGGATATTCAAAAATCAGCCACAGAATCTGAACTTGCGGCTTGGGCAGCAGATGGGGTACTAGATGACGAGGGTTGTTGGAGAAGCAAAGACATGGAGAAGTGGAAATTGCCTGCGGCTTACTTACAGGCGATGGTCCAGATGACACATGGACTGGCTCATGTCGGAGCTCTTGCAATCACTCGGCTTTTAACACGAGTTTGGGAACATCCCGAGATTGCTAATACTTCAAAGAGAGTAGTGCAGACCTGCCTGGTATGTTTGCAACACAATCCTGGAAAGGGGACTCATACTCCGAAAGGAGGGTTCGTTCCACCTTCTGCACCGTTTGAGGAGCTTCAAATGGATTACATCCAACTCGAGCGCTGCAATAACCTGAAGTACGTCCTAGTGGTGGCATGTGCTTTTAGCAAATGGGTTGAGGCCTACCCCACGAAAGACAATACGGCTTTGACAACGGCTAAGGTGTTGCTTAAGGAATTCTTTCCTCGCTTTGGAGTTTGCAAATTTTTGTGGAGCGATAATGGGCCCCATTTTGTTGGAAAGATTGTGGAATACGTACTGAAGGGGTTAGGGATTCAGCAGAAGTTCCACGCTGTATTCCACCCTCAGTCAGCAGGTTTGGTCGAGCGGTACAATGCCACGTTGAAGCTTAAGCTGGCCGAAATTGTGGCGTCTACATCGTTGAAGTGGCCAGATGCTTTGCCGCTAGCGCTACTATCTCTTAGATCAGTACCCCACTCACGAACTGGCCTTACGCCCTATGAGGTGGTGTTTGGCCGCCCTATGAATATCTGGGGGGTGCCCAAGCCGCGATTAATACATGATGTGCCTTGTGTTATGATGAATGATTATTTGGCACGATTAACAAATGATTTGCTCTCTATTCATTCGAGAAGCGCTCCCTGACAACTCTACTGGAGAGGGCCATGATCTTCGTCCTGGTGACCATGTAATGGTCCGCTCGTTTGAGAGAGCAAGCAGTCTAGAGCCCAGGTGGAAGGGCCCCGAGCAGGTCCTCCTTGCGACCCGTACCGCAGTACGAGTGACAAACAGGAAGCGGTGGGTGCATTCGACACATTGTCGCCGTGTCTCTCCGGATCTGGTGACTCCTGCTGTGTTGACTGATTATAAGGAGATCTTGGAGAAAGAGAAGAGCCCAGCTGTGACGTTGGCCGAAGTGGAGGGAGCCTTCCCGGACCAATCTGCCACCGGAAGAGAGCGCTACGACTTGCGTCCACGATAAGAAGATTTTTTTTTTGCTCCTTTTTTTAATGACTGGTTGGTTACCGCTCCAGGTTTGTGAAACGGAAACCGGGAATTCCAAGGGGGGGGGATCAGTTCTGCCAGAGTAGCGACACCCGTCTTGGCCCGGAGAAGAAAACAACGGCTACCTCGGAGTTCAGCACCGCATTTTTTCTTTTTTAGGTATACACGTACGTGTATCTGAGACGTTGTGAACAATTTGTGAACAATTTGTGCCATCTGAGACGTTGCACGAACATTCTTGAACTATGGCATCAACGGCATCTCGTGATAAGAAAATATTGGGTGCCTTTCTCTTTGTTTTGACTATTGTGGTGATAGCTGTTATAGCCTGGGTAGTCGAACTTGTGGTGCCTGTACGTGAACATTTGCTGCCGACTACCCCGGCACCGTCTGAACATTTTCATTTTACACTGCCTTTCCATGAAGAGCGCCATCGCCAGACGTACTTAAATAACAGCTTCATTCAGATCCTTCACCACACACATAACATGACCAATACCTCGAATTGCTGGGTGTGCGGGATGTTGCCTGGGCACCAGAAGAGAGGGGGCACCCCACTTATTCCACTCCCGTTTTCACATAATGGGTCATGCAACGCCTGGTACACCCTCCTTTTTACTCTGAGATGGCCAACTAAAGGGGGGGTGCTTTTCCGTTTGAATAGAGTATGTTCCCATGACAAGGATGGGTTTCCCCGGGCTGAGGGTACTCGTTTCGAATGGGAGGAGTATAGGCCTGACAATGTATCTGCCCCACGTGTATACAGCAATCAGCGGAACGTTAATGTATCTAGTGCTCATGTCATAAATGTCATTGCTACAAAAGCCGATTTATGTATCAGAAATAAGGGCTCGATTGCAGTGGGAAAAAGCGAATGTAACATTACTCTCACGTTTGATAGCCCGAATGGCATTTCATTTGTTGCATCACGAAATACATACTTTATTTGTGGAACGAAGGGATACCATCAGCTTCCAGTGGGGTGGTTGGGCACGTGCTACGTATCGTTTGTGTTACCCCCTGTATTCATTGCTCCCCCGATGTACCACAACGATTATACATTGTATCATGATTTCGTTTTGAATAGGGTTAAACGAACTGTTGCCCTGGAGGACATTGACCAAACGGACACTGCATTACAACAGTATGTGGATTTTAATCTGGGACTATTCTCCTTTGTGGGGGCCGCACTGAACAGCCGGAAAATCAGACGACTGACACGTGTTGTCGAGGCTGTTGCGAATGACACTGCTATTGCTCTGGGGAATATTACCGAGGAACTACAGATTTCCAGAATTGTCACCCTCCAAAATCGAATGGTATTGGACGTTGTTTTGGCTGATCGTGGGGGGGCGTGTAGAATTATCGGAAGCAGCTGTTGCGTATATGTTCCGGACAATTCTCCATCTGTGTATGATGCTATTTCCAAGCTTCATAAAATAGCTGCTGAAATACACCCGGACAATGGAACTTGGACACTTTCGGGATGGTTCTGGTCTATGATTGCAACTTGGGGCTGGAAACTGTTGACAATTCTTTGTATACTTGTGGGAGCAATGTTTTTTATATGTCTATGTATTCAATGTGGCCCAGCCTTATGTTCGATGTGTTTATCAGCTTGTTTACCATCAAGGCGAGCTCTTGCCCATGACAAAATGATGCTGCACAAAGAGGTGACACAAATTATGTTAATAGACATCGAGGACGAACATCCTGATTATGTTCATTATGAGGTAGATTCAGCTAAACGCTAAAAGGGTCGTCTGTCGTAAATTGGCCCGGCCGCATTAGCGATTAGCTGAACCTACACGTTGTCCTCCTTAACTTGGCTATATACGATAACGCCATTTTGAATGTTGTGGCGGCCATCTTAGACCATGAGCGGCCTCGTGGCCGGCGTGCCCTTTAGTCCGTTGTCCGTTCCACTGACCACTCTTGTCTGCCCAGCAACAGGCTATTTTTAGTACTGGTCAAGCCACGCATGCGCAGTCCCCACTGACCCGTAAACCTTCAGGAATGTGCACCAAACTGACCAGCGGAGTTGTGCCCCCTCCAATGAGCTGGCAGTATTCCAAAACATGACCATATATGTCCCTAAAAATGTGTTTTAACTTGTGCCGCCTATCTTTTTATTGCCCCAAACTGTATATAAACGGGGTCACACCGATGTTCGGTGTGATACCTCTTGCATTACCGAAGGGTGCTGTTTGAGTGTACCACCACCCCATGGGGTCTTAATAAACTTGTTCTTTGCCTTTTACAGTTTCCGTGCCAACAGTTCTTGAGTGTAAGTGGGTATCTCCGGAGCGTGTAGGCCTTGGGAACCCCGAATTACTTCAGCAGGTGGGCTACTGACCGAGGAATTCATATTCCTTTAAATTTGATTAAAGATGTCATTCTGCATTGTCCCATTTGCCAGCATTCTAGAAAGAGAGAAGTGCCTCATATTGTTCAAGGCCATTTACATCGAGGAAAGTTGCCCGCTCAAATTTGGCAAATTGATTATATCAGCCCGCTCCCTATGAGCAGAAATTGTCAGTATATTTGTACCGCTGTTGATACCTATAGTGGCCTTCTGGTCGCTTTCCCTTGTAAAAATGCTACCCAAATCAATACCATTAAAACATTGGAACTACTCATTTTATATTATGGTGTTCCATTTCAAATTCAATCTGATAACGCATCCCACTTCCGTGGAAGATTGGTGCAGGAATTCTGTGTGGAAAATAACATTGAATGGGTGTTTCATATTCCATATTATCCACAGGCTTCGGGATTGATTGAGAGAATGAATGGTTTGCTAAAGGATCAATTACGAAAGTTAACGGATGAACATTACAAACACTGGAGGGACTTTTTACTCCAGGCATTATTGATTTTGAACAATCGTCCCTTGTTGCATGCTGGATCTCCTTTAATGCGTTTGTTTCCTCCAACTGTTGATGCAAAACCGAATACCCTTGTTAGTACTGTTATGTATTGGGAAATTACCCCCGGAGCTTTGGCTCCATGCAGAGCAACCCCAGGTTCTGCAGGCTTGGACCTGCATGCTATGAACGACATTGTCCTGAAAGGTAGAGATCGAATCATTGTTGAAACTGGCATTGGTGTCTGTATACCAGCCGGTAGCTTTGGACTGATTGCCCCTAGATCGGGCCTTGCCTTGAAAGGTATTCAAGTTCTTGGAGGAGTGATTGACAGCGATTATCAGGGAGAGATTAAGGTCCTCCTGCTTAATAGCAGTGAGGTTGATTTATCATTTAAAAAGTCTGACCGTGTTGCTCAATTGTTGATTATGCCTGTCTTCTGTGGTGAGATTAAGAAAGGCACTGCCCCGACTTTGCTAACGACACGTGGCCAAAAGGGCTTCGGCTCCTCCGATAACCCCGGTGCTAAGATATGGGTGCAATCGCCTAAACATCCCCCTGAACAGGCTGAAGTTATTGCGACCGGTCATGACAACACCATTTTGGTGATGAAGCCAGGGAAAGATAGCTGGGAAGCTGTCCCAGCTGACAAATGTTACTTACGAGAATGATTAAGGCCTGTGTTTGTATTCTTTCAGATCATTCTCTGGACTGCTGCTGCAGGATGTGCCGGCGTTGGACTCCTTTTGGTCTGCTACGCCGGGAGAGGAGAGAACCCACCGACTTCGGTTGATTGGAGAACCCGAATTCCTCGTTCCTTCGCTGCGTGGGACTCCTCGTCCAATTTTTGGATTACTCTTGCGAAAAGAGTTACTAACTCTCCACATTTTTGCCTCACTCCCATGAGGTCTGTGACTGACATTCTGGCGACCTGTTTGGTTGCCGTCCCTGCTTCTACTGAGACTTTACGACATATTTTCAATATTTCCAGTGCCCGACCAAATATTATTCTGGGCGATTTTTTGGCTCACGAATTTTGTCCTTTGTGTACGGTCTTGTCTGAATCGATTTCCCCAATCCATTCCCATATCACAACCTATAATATTTCGCAGGGTGATTTATGCTTCATTCTAACATGTGATCCCAAGGCCATCACAGAATGTCTTAAATTAAAATTGCAGGCTGCCACTTCTTTTTCAGCTCATCAACGATTGTTGTGTTTACAAAGACTTCCAAGTTCATGCATTTCTGTCAAGAACAATATGACATGTAAACGTTTATTGGTTACTCCTAGTCATTATCGTGCAATGTTATTGCCTGCTGGATGGCTGTTCTCCTGCGGGAATACCTCCTGGCCCTATATTCCCGCTAATATTTCTGGAGGTCCATGTGCTATCACTAGATTAAGCTTATTAATGTTTTCATTGCACCCTGGTTCTCATTCCCGTGTAGTACGTGACTCTATGATGTTACATGAAGATTGTGATTCGTCCGTACACCTCTATTCCAAATCTGAATATCTTAGTTTAGCTATTTCTATCATTGGTGTCCCGGCGTTAGCCGTTTATAACGCCAAAACAATTGGCAAGATGGCCTGCTGGATGGTTAAATCTATTAATCAAACGTCTACTGTATTATCTGACCTATTATTAGATGCCCAGGGTGAACGCCGAGCCATTTTGCAAAATCGCGCTGCGATTGATTATCTTTTGTTAAAACATGGACATGACTGTTCTGACTTTGAAGGTCTTTGCTGTTTTAATTTGTCTGACCATTCTAAATCGATCCAAGCCCATATTGACAAACTCCACGATTTGACTGCAGAGGTTAGACAACATATTGATCAGGGCTGGTTTGACTGGCTCTTTAATTGGTTACCTGACTTACATTCTTTACGACAGATTCTAGGGGGTATTATGATTTCTGTTTGTGTTTTAGTGGCTATTTGCTGCTTTATTCAGTGCATCCCTTCTCTACTCCAATATTGTAGAATTAGCGGGAGACATAGATCAGTTAATTTTGTTTCTTATTATTCTTCTACTGATGTTGGTTCTATGTAGAATATGGATAATAGACTGGAGTCAAGGGTGAAATGTAATAACCGACTTTTTCCGGCCCTTTTTAGAGGGAGGATGATGGAGAATGACTCCAGCCTATCACCCTTATAGTATAGGGATCAGGACTATAAGTAGGACCTATCCATGAGGCACAGTAGTACATTTTCGTATCCTTTTCTTTAGATCAGGGTTTATGAACTTAAGCTAAGGGATAGATATATAAGTATTAGTGATGATCCATCCTTTTGCAAGAGTGTTAGTATATCTTCCATGGAGTTATGCGTATTTTGGGCCTTGTAGGCCTTAAACGGGACAGACTCCATCTTGTCTTCTGCCCGGTAGCTGGAGAGGTTTTCTAGGTCAAGTGTAATGTTTTAGTTTCAAGGTGTTGTTCGCTTGGAGAGAACCGGTTCAGGCTGGCCCTTATCGAAAGACTGTATTTTTCTCCACTCCGAAGACACAACTTCAGGCCGGCCGGCTGGGAACGTGTCCTTGGTACGGGGAGGTACAAGAATTTGGTGGGCGGCAGGTTACTGGCCGTAACTTTCCATGAAGGGACAGGTTTTGATATTAGCGAAAGTGTTAGGCGATGAGTCAGTTAGTTCGTAGGCGGCAGCTAGCCGTTAGCATCTATGCTATTAATTATTTCCGAGGCGGACAGTCGCCATTTTGAAGTCCGAGAAATATTCAAAGACCGAGACTCTCTGAGAAAGACTGAAGGAGAAATAGCGCGGAGCGCACAGAAACAGAGAGAGAGAGAGAGACGGTAGCTAATAGCCAGCAAGGTTCCGGTGACTTGGAGGGAAGCAGAGGAGGTTGAGCCTAGCGGTGCAGACGTGTACTTGTGACGGCTGAGGTGTGACCCAGAGACGAGCCAAGACACAGAGACGAGAAGGGAACCTAGATGACTACCGAGCCCCGACTTCATATTAACCAGGTGACCTCCGCCCTTTCCCATATTGAGCGTGCATTCTAACCTTTTGCCTTTTCTTTGCAGAATATACATTGCATAGTATTGTGTTTATGTTTATTGCAAATAAATACCCCAGTTCTTAGTGAACCGACATGTGCCTTGTATTCTTGTTCAATCAAGGTAACCGCACCTTCTAGTCAGACATTGTTTGCATGAACGGATGTGATTCCCGATCAGGTAAGGAATGAATGAACAATGAGGGAGGAAGGGAACGTTTGATGCCAAGAGCAGAAGGTACATATATATATCAATTCGGAAAGTCGTACTGATTTCTATTATTGTAGTTTTATCCCGAGTAGACAAGTGAGAGATTTCCTTCCTAAGTATTCATAGGAAAGTGATCGTCGTTAGTACACGGCGTTAATGAGAGCACCGGGGGGACACGGTGTTTAGGTTCGCCGGATTGTGAACCGTGTGTAAATGAGAGCACCGGGGGGACACGGTGTTTAGGTTCGCCAGATTGTGAACCGTGTGTAAATGAGAGCACTGGGGCTGCAGACCCATGTGTGTAGACACGCCGGATTGTGTGTCGAGTGAGCACTGATAGTAATCAGTGTGTAAGGGTATATAATCAGATCTGCCCTAGGGTAGATTAGTCTGGGCCTAAGTGGCCGCGAGACTAGTTGGTATAAATAGGATATTGTAGAAAACCTATGCATGTTTATTGCTATTTCCCCATCCTTAGGTACGAGATGTACATACATATATGTCCATACCCATTGTAAATACGTTCTAAGGGGGGAGGTGATTACGTTCCGGCTGGGTTAGAGGGGCCCCTAGGGGCTGATTCCATCTAAGCGGAAAATCCGGTCGTTACAGCTGTGGAGTGCAAAAAGTCACACTTTGATTTTCCTAGTAGACAGTACAATATTTTTGAAAGTGCATACTCTGTCTGAGTCACCTTTTGAAGGATAAATAAGTATGGGCAAATTAATGTAGCGGATCTTTCCCCTCAAGCTAGGTGTACTGTAAACTGTGTTTTAGAACAAAATTAGATCTTCCCAGCAGTGCTCCCACCCAGACCCTTACTAAAGCCAGTCGCAAAAATGTAGAAGACCCCCAATCAAATCGCAAAAAACGAGGCCTAGCAGAAAACTGGTGACAAAACGTCTTTGAAAGTAAAAGTAGGCCCAAATACCCCCTTACCCACCGTGGATTGCATTCAAACCACTTGCAAGCAACCAAGCAAAAGTATCCATAGCCAGCATCGCTCCAAGACTCGAAAACCCCCCCACCCAAACACATGCAATAGAAATACTGCTAACCCTAACGAACCCTAAGTTAAGAACAGTGGCAAAGGCTTTCTTTAACTATGCCAAATCCCCCCTTTCCCACCATGGATTTTCTTCAAATGACTTGCAACCAAAATTACACATTCGAACAAGTGCTCTAAGACCCCAGAACTCAGTTGCAAAAATCTAGAACACCCCGAAACACATGCAATCCTGCTGCTAGGGCTAACCCTAACAAACCCTAAGTTACAAAAAGTGCCAAAAGGCTTTTCGGCGTGGATTTTGTCCCAGCCACTTTTACCCGGTATTAGACCTTCCCAGGAATGCCCCAAGACCCGCCAACCCACCCGCCAAAAAGCATAACACCCCCAAACAGGCCAAAAGCAACATCTCCTACTTACAATATTTCTCGGCCTTCGGTCCAAACGCGCTGTGTAGCTAGGCCATAAGTCCGGTTTGCCACCACGGATTTCCTGAAAAGCAAATGCAATCAAGATTAGAGTGTCCCAGCAGTGCTCACAGACCCCGAAACTCACCCACAAACAGACAGAACCCCCCCTAAGATCACCTCAAAGGCAAGCAAGTCAGCAAAAACACAAAAAAAATTCTGCCTCGGATTTGGTCCAAACCACTTTTATCCGGTATTAGAGCTTCCCAGCAATGGCCCCAGAGCCGTCAACCCAGGAGAAAACAAGTAAAAGACCCCCAAACAGCCAAAGAGCAAAAGTACAAAAATGGGGACTTAGTCATTTTTTGGCAAATTTCCCAAATCACTCCGCGTGCGCTCTGCAGCTAGGCCCTAACTCCCCTCTGCCACCATGGATTTGCTTCAAACTTCTTGCAAAGTAAAGTATCCATAGCCAGCAGTGCTCCCAGACCTCGAAACCCACCCACAAACACCAGGAAGCCCCCCAAACAGGCCCCCGAAAACGCTACATTGAGCAAAATGTCAGAAATAGCAACAAAAAAAATCAGCGTGGATTTGGTCCAAACCACTTTTATCCGGTATTAGGGCTTCCCAGCAATGGCCCCAGAGCCGTCAACCCAGGAGAAAACGAGTAGAAGACCCCCAAACAGCCAAAGAGCAAAAGTACAAAAATGGGGACAGTCATTTTTTGGCAAATTTCCCAAATCACTCCGCGCGCGCTCTGCAGCTAGGCCCTAACTCCCCTCTGCCACCATGGATTTGCTTCAAACCTCTTGCAAAGTAAATTATCCATAGCCAGCAGTGCTCCCAGACCCCGAAACCCACCCACAAACACCAGGAAGCCCCCCAAACAGGCCCCCGAAATCGTTACATTGAGCAAAATGTCAGAAATAGCCCAAAAAAAATCGGCGTGGATTTTGTCCCAACCACTTCTATCCAGTATTAGACCTTCCCAGGAATGCCCCAAGACCCGCCAACCCACCCGCCAAAAAGCATAACACCCCCAAACAGGCCAAAAGCAAAATCTCATACTTACAATATTTCTCGGCCTTCGGTCCAAACGCGCTGTGTAGCTAGGCCATAGGTCTGGTTTACCACCACGGATTTCCTGAAAAGCAAATGCAATCAAGATTAGAGTGTCCCAGCAGTGCTCCCAGACCCCGAAACCCACCCACAAACACCAGGAAGCCCCCCAAACAGGCCCCCAAAAACACTACATTGAGCAAAATGTCAGAAATAGCAAAAAAAAAATCAGCGTGGATTTGGTCCAAACCACTTTTATCCGGTATTAGAGCTTCCCAGCAATGGCCCCAGAGCCGTCAACCCAGGAGAAAACGAGTAGAAGACCCCCAAACAGCCAAAGAGCAAAAGTACAAAAATGGGCACTTAGTCATTTTTTGGCAAATTTCCCAAATCACTCCGCGCGCGCTCTGCAGCTAGGCCCTAACTCCCCTCTGCCACCATGGATTTGCTTCAAACCTCTTGCAAAGTAAAGTATCCATAGCCAGCAGTGCTTCCAGACCCCGAAACCCACCCACAAACATTAGGAAGCCCCCCAAACAGGCCCCCGAAAACGCTACATTGAGCAAAATGTCAGAAATAGCGAGAAAAAAAAATCGGCGTGGATTTTGTCCCAACCACTTCTATCCGGTTTTAGACCTTCCCAGGAATGCCCCAAGACCCGCCAACTCACCCGCCAAAAAGCATAACACCCCCAAACAGGCCAAAAGCAAAATCTCATACTTACAATATTTCTCGGCCTTCGGTCCAAACACGCTGTGTAGCTAGGCCATAAGTCCGGCTTACCAACACGGATTTCCTGAAAAGCAAATGCAATCAAGATTAGAGTGTCCCAGCAGTGCTCCCAGACCCCGAAACCCACCCACAAACACCAGGAAGCCCCCCAAACAGGCCCCCGAAAAAGCTACATTGAGCAAAATGTCAGAAATAGCCAAAACAAAATCGGCGTGGATTTTGTCCCAACCACTTCTATCCGGTATTAGACCTTCCCAGGAATGCCCCAAGACCCGCCAACCCACCCGCCAAAAAGCATAACACCCCCAAACAGGCCAAAAGCAAAATCTCATACTTACAATATTTCTCGGCCTTCGGTCCAAACGCGCTGTGTAGCTAGGCCATAAGTCCGGTTTACCAACACGGATTTCCTGAAAAGCAAGTGCAATCAAGATTAGAGTGTCCCAGCAGTGCTCCCAGACCCCGAAACCCACCCACAAACACCAGGAAGCCCCCCAAACAGGCCCCCGAAAAAGCTACATTGAGCAAAATGTCAGAAATAGCCAAAAAAAAATCGGCGTGGATTTTGTCCCAACCACTTCTATCCAGTATTAGACCTTCCCAGGAATGCCCCAAGACCCGCCAACCCACCCGCCAAAAAGCATAACACCCCCAAACAGGCCAAAAGCAAAATCTCATACTTACAATATTTCTCGGCCTTCGGTCCAAACGCGCTGTGTAGCTAGGCCATAGGTCCGGTTTACCACCACGGATTTCCTGAAAAGCAAATGCAATCAAGATTAGAGTGTCCCAGCAGTGCTCCCAGACCCCCGAAACTCACCCACAAACAGCCGGAACCCCCTCAAAGAGCACCTCAAAGGCAAGCAAGTCAGCAAAAACACCAAAAAATTTCCGCCTCGGATTTGGTCCAAACCACTTTTATCCGGTATTAGAGCTTCCCAGCAATGGCCCCAGAGCCGTCAACTCACTTGCAAAGAGGTAGAACAACACCCCCACAAGTGCTGAGTCTTTCTTCATTGGGCGTAAACCAGCCCTCTGCTTTGATGGAAATAGGAGTCTGGAGGAGGAGGATAGAGGAGCATGTTCTTCTGAACTTGTGAACCTGAGGAATGCAGACTGCGGCACCTTCAAATCAATTAGCAAACAAGTGAAGACAGTTCTGCAGATGGGCTTGTTTTTGTGATTATCTGATTAAAGTTTGAATTATATTAACTGTGCACAACAAATAAAGACAGACACACAGGAATAAAAGTTAATAAGGACGAAAAAGAAAGTTATTGATCCGGTATCACGGTCCATGAATAAGAATAAGGCTTCGTCATCATACTCTGCGAATTCAGGCAGGGTGAGCTCAGTGTCACCTGGCAGAGAAGAAATTCCCTCATCTATGTTGCTGTCCACCTCGTCTTCATCCGGCACGCTTTCTCGTACTCTGAAATCTGGTGGTATGAGGTGCTGATTCATCTTGATCATTGTTAACCTCTCCACATTTTTGGGCGAGAGGCGGCTCCGTTTGGAAGTTACAATGCCACCAGCAGCACTGAAAACACGTTCAGAAGACACCTTGCGAGTGGGCAAGACAAGTAGTTTAAAGCCAGGTTGGTGAGCTGTGGCCACAATTCTTTTTTCCCATGCCAATACGCCAATGGATTTACAAAAGGGGGTGGTGATGAACAGAGTGTCTGAATTGAGCAGACCACTCTTACCCAGTCCAAAGATCAGGGCTTGATCCATCACCGTTATTTATCTCACTGCCCCATCCCAGCTCAGAACCTGGCTATATGCAAATCAGTCTGTCCCTGGCCCAGTGCATCATGGGAACAGGGCAGACTAAACTACCAAGCCAATTCTTTACCAGAAAGGAGACAAGCTACCGGGGACCGGTTTCTGGCATTTCAGCCTCTTCGGCCCGGCTTGCTTGAATCCTGATGAAGCAGTGAGAAAGGGACTCATGTCTGAGTATACCCTGCCACACCTATAGTGGCCAAAATCGATTTACAAAAGGGGGTGGTGATGAACAGAGTGTCTGAATTGAGCAGACCACTCTTACCCAGTCCAAAGATCAGGGCTTGATCCATCACCGTTATTTATCTCACTGCCCCATCCCAGCTCAGAACCTGGCTATATGCAAATCAGTCTGTCCCTGGCCCAGTGCATCATGGGAACAGGGCAGACTAAACTACCAAGCCAATTCTTTACCAGAAAGGAGACAAGCTACCGGGGACCGGTTTCTGGCATTTCAGCCTCTTCGGCCCGGCTTGCTTGAATCCTGATGGAGCAGTGAGAAAGGGACTCATATCTGAGTATACCCTGCCACACCTATAGTGGCCAAAATCGATTTACAAAAGGGGGTGGTGATGAACAGAGTGTCTGAATTGAGCAGACCACTCTTACCCAGTCCAAAGATCAGGGCTTGATTCATCACCGTTATTTATCTCACTGCCCCATCCCAGCTCAGAACCTGGCTATATGCAAATCAGTCTGTCCCTGGCCCAGTGCATCATGGGAACAGGGCAGACTAAACTACCAAGCCAATTCTTTACCAGAAAGGAGACAAGCTACCGGGGACCGGTTTCTGGCATTTCAGCCTCTTCGGCCCGGCTTGCTTGAATCCTGATGGAGCAGTGAGAAAGGGACTCATGTCTGAGTATACCCTGCCACACCTATAGTGGCCAAAATCGATTTACAAAAGGGGGTGGTGATGAACAGAGTGTCTGAATTGAGCAGACCACTCTTACCCAGTCCAAAGATCAGGGCTTGATCCATCACCGTTATTTATCTCACTGCCCCATCCCAGCTCAGAACCTGGCTATATGCAATCAGTCTGTCCCTGGCCCAGTGCATCATGGGAACAGGGCAGACTAAACTACCAAGCCAATTCTTTACCAGAAAGGAGACAAGCTACCGGGGACCGGTTTCTGGCATTTCAGCCTCTTCGGCCCGGCTTGCTTGAATCCTGATGGAGCAGTGAGAAAGGGACTCATGTCTGAGTATACCCTGCCACACCTATAGTGGCCAAAATCGATTTACAAAAGGGGGTGGTGATGAACAGAGTGTCTGAATTGAGCAGACCACTCTTACCCAGTCCAAAGATCAGGGCTTGATCCATCACCGTTATTTATCTCACTGCCCCATCCCAGCTCAGAACCTGGCTATATGCAAATCAGTCTGTCCCTGGCCCAGTGCATCATGGGAACAGGGCAGACTAAACTACCAAGCCAATTCTTTACCAGAAAGGAGACAAGCTACCGGGGACCGGTTTCTGGCATTTCAGCCTCTTCGGCCCGGCTTGCTTGAATCCTGATGGAGCAGTGAGAAAGGGACTCATGTCTGAGTATACCCTGCCACACCTATAGTGGCCAAAATCGATTTACAAAAGGGGGTGGTGATGAACAGAGTGTCTGAATTGAGCAGACCACTCTTACCCAGTCCAAAGATCAGGGCTTGATCCATCACCGTTATTTATCTCACTGCCCCATCCCAGCTCAGAACCTGGCTATATGCAAATCAGTCTGTCCCTGGCCCAGTGCATCATGGGAACAGGGCAGACTAAACTACCAAGCCAATTCTTTACCAGAAAGGAGACAAGCTACCGGGGACCGGTTTCTGGCATTTCAGCCTCTTCGGCCCGGCTTGCTTGAATCCTGATGGAGCAGTGAGAAATATTTTTGTCCACCCTAAGCGTGGAAGGGTATTCTCAGATGTGAGACCCTTGCTCATTGCACCATCAGGATTCAAGCAAACCGGGCCGAAGACGGCTGTAATGCCAGAAACCGGTCCCCGGGAGCTTGTTTCCTTCCCAGTGTAAGAATTGGCTTTTGTAGTTTGGTTTGCCCTGTTCCCATCATGCACTGGGACAGGAACAGACTAATTTGCATACAGCCAGGTTCTGAAACTGGGATGGTGCAGTGAGCTAAAAAACGGTGTTGGATCTAGCCCTGATCTCTTGACTGGGTGAGAGCTTTCTGCTTAATTCAGAGACTCTGTCCCTCACCACCCCTTGTTGTAAATATAATACGCCAATGGGTCAGCATTAACATAGACCTCTGTTGAGTCATTCAGATAGTCCTTCACCATCGACTCAAGGTTCTCCTCCAAGGTTCCTCCACTTTGCTTAGCTGTTGCTGTGACCTTTTGAGAACCAAACCCAAGCCGAGCTAGCCAATCCTCTTCAGCCTCCAATGTTACTGTTGTGTCTGGTGGTGCAGATGATCCGGTTGCCGGTCTCTTTAACGGCTGAGAGGTCACTTGTGCCGCAGCCACAGGTGCAGAAGTGGATTGTTGTGACTGGGGATGGCCTGCTGATGCTGATGTACTGCCTTTTCCTTCAATTTGCTGCCGTTCTCTTTCAAACCTCTTGGCTGAGGAGACTATCCACTGTTTGTACTTTGTAACATCTTCATCAGCAAAAGGAAAGAATGCTTGGCCTGCCAGCGCCTTTTTGTAGCGTGGATCCAGAATAGTAGCACAAATGTAATGCTGGTTTGAGTGGATCATTTTAAGACGTTCATCACCTTGTAGGTGCTCTAATAATTTCTCAGCCAGAACAAAAGGGTCTTGGTTTTCTTCATCTTTTTCAAACACAGAACACACCTCCTTCAGTTGGTGCTCCAGCATGTACAACAATGGGATAGCTTTTCCCAAATTACAGTCCTCCTTGCTGACTGCACGCGTGAAGAACTCAAAAGGACGAAGCATGCGTGTCAGGCTTTTAACTATGTTCCATTGCGCCGCACCCATCCTCAGGTCCTCCTTCTGAGCTGTACCCTGTGTTAAGAAATAGTGATCGAGTACTGTATACTGCTCATACAGACGCTCAAGCATGTAGAAGGTAGAGTTCCAACGTGTTACCACCTCCTGGATGAGTGCTTTCACTGGCATTTGACGTTCATATAGCAGGCTCCTCAGATGCTTCCGGGCCTTAAAAGAATGGCTGAAATGGTTGCACATTTTTCGGCAGGTGTCCACTACTCTGTACGCTGCACTGTCTTTATCACCCAAGAATTTTTTGACAACCAGGTTTATACAGTGCGCCAAACACGGCACTCTGAAATAGTCACCCAGCTGCATGGCCTTAACTATATTGGCGCCATTGTCCGTGGAAACATAACCAACCTGGCGTTTTTTTGGGGACAGCCAGTTAAGGACCTTTGTGTTAAAGACATCCAAAATGTTTTGTGCTGTGTGACGTTTCTCCAAACCAAACATGGCTAGTGTTGCATGTTTCCGAGCAGCTTTAAAAACAATGTCCGGGTCAACACCTGCGTTTAGCTTTGCTTTAGCCCCTGAAAAAGAGACCCAGTGTGCAGTGATGCACATGTAATCAGCGCCTGCGCCACTGGTCCACATGTCTGTTGTCAGATGTATAGTGTGAACAGCACTCTTCGGCAAAGCTGCCCCAATCACCTCCAGAACCTCTTCATGTAGTGCTGGAACCGCAACTCGGGCAAAATAGAACCGGCTAGGAACCTTCCATTTAGGGCAGAGCGCTGCCACTAATTCTAGAAAACCAACCCCTTCTACAAAAGAAAAAGGGAGAAGGTCCAGAGCTAGCATTTTAGCCAGCTTAGTGTTATACAGACGCGTCAGTGGGTGGTTGCATTCATATTGCGCTTCTGTAAACAACATCTTTTTAATGTTGCCCTGGACCAAGGATTTACGGGATGATGATGATGATATCTTCGACCCAGTTACGCTCGCTGATGAACTTTTTCGCATTGGTGTCTCACTCTCTCCCACACTCTTAGTGTGGCTCACATGGGGTGTGCTGCTGACAGGGGTACTGGGTGTAAGTGAAGTGTTTGAATCGTCTTCTTCCTCCTCGTCATCATCAGATGAAAAATCAACGTTTTCATTACGTGCAATTCGGGCTTCCTTGATCGCCTCTAGGTGCGCAAACCATTGGACAGCGTGCGTACTCCTAAGATGACCTCTCTGGCCTCCGGTACCATAGTTGGTACCAAACTTACCACGACTAACTCGAAGCTTACAAATGCTACAAATGGCTACGTTTTCCTTTTTTGGGCAAACACTAAAGAAGTCCCAAACTGGAGACTTGAAATGTCTTTGGGGGCCGGAGGAGGCGGCGATACTGGTGGTGGTGGTCCTGCTGCTAATGCCAGATGAAGTGGAGGATGTGGATTGCCAAACTTCAGTACGTTTTGCACTTTCACCACCACTAATTGAGGTCGAGGTGGATGGAGGTCCCTTCTTGCGAGGAAGAAATATGGAAGCGGTAGGTGTTGGTGTACTAGTTAACTCCAAATCTAATGATTGTTGTGTTTCCATTTCCATTGCCTCCTCGTCGACATCATCATCACGCTCAGCAGCTTCTCGGGATAGGGTCAAAATGTCTCTTTGCTGCATGCCCGCTTGAGCTGCAGTGACCTTTATGATGACTGGCTCGTCGTCATCGTGAGAGGCTTCATTTTTTATTTTTTTAAATATATTTTTATTGCAGAGTTATAAACCACAGGATACAGTGAATTAGCCAGTTCACTCGTGACATCCCCCCCATTCAATAAGAAGTCCAGATCGTACACAGCCATTCAGCCCGCATCCCGGAGGCCGGGCGGCATATTACTTCATTCAATAGGAAAACATCACGGTGCACGTCCCATAGGGACCATGGTTGAAATGTCGTTTTGCGTATCTGCTTTTACCCCCCCACCCACAAATTCACTCCCGTCAGCCATCCCAGTTATAATCAGGGGTACCGCCCTCGTCGGGACCTGCCCTAGGCGCTATGGGACTGTCACGCCCGGCCGCTCCCCCCAGCCATTCCACACTCCACACAGTACCCACCATCCTAGTAGATCCAAGGTGCCCTAGCGGGCCACCATCTAATGGCTTCCGGCCCACCCCAAACTCCCATTAACCAGACCCCCCAAAACCCCCCCTCCCCTGGCAACTGCTAAGGTGTATGCCTCGTCCTGTCGAGCTAAATGGATCCACTACAGTGCGGGGTATAATACTCTTGTGTTCGCCCCGCGGTGTCCACCGGCTTAGTTCTCACCATCCTCATCCTCTACCAATGAGTCACGCAAAGCCTGTACCACTAACTCCCATGCACGCGCCGCATCCAATGCCTTCTCATTCCCCATCTTGACAGCCTGCTTCATCCGGAGCACACTCTCGCAGTCAGACCACCGCAGCAATACATTCTTCCATCTACGCAGTGAGGGTCCCCCCCTGGACTTCCAATGCCACGTTATTTCCCTCTGCGCCAATATCAGACCCAGGTCGATGAATTTGCTCGTCACCTTGGTGTGTTTGGTATGCGGGAACCAGAGCAGCAGGCACGCCGCCATATCGAATTCCACCTCTCTGTCAGTAACTTCGTTCAGGAGTTCCCCTACCTCCGCCCAATAGGTCCCCAAGTGTGAGCACCCCCAAAACAAATGGTCCATGTCCGCTCCCAGAGACGAACACCGTGGGCATCGGGCATCCGGTACCTGGAAGTACCGCTGTAATTTCTCAGGAGTTAAATAAGCCCTATGAAGCACATAGAAATGTACTTGCTGAAAGCGCGCATTTCTCGTGCCCTTCCACGTGCGCCGCAGGATGTGGCCCCATGCCGTATCCGGTATAGGCCGGCCCACGCTCTCCTCCCATTTAGCCTTGAGCCCTCGGAGCGGTTCCAGTCCCTCGTTCAGCATCCTATTATGGAGGCACGTCACAGCTTTGAACGTACCTGCTGCCATCACCACATATTGGCACGCCATAGTCGTTGTTGGTTCCATGAGCCCCCCTTTCCAGTGCTTCTGCATGGCAGCCACCACTGCCGCGTGTAGGAGGAACCCCCCATCGGGCAGCCCGAACTGGTCCCGGAGCGCTTCGAACGGCGCCAAAGCCCCGTCTATGTATAAGTCGCCTACTACCTGCAGTCCCGCCTCTTCCCAATCCAGCAACGGGGACCAGTCACCCCCATGCGGCAAGGCCGTCAGCATTCCAATCGGGATCTCCGGTGCATAAGGCCGCGACGCCTTCGCTCTCCGAAGGCTCCTCTGCCAGCACAGCCGGAGCGTCCGCTCCTCCATGGTGAGGGCCCGCAACTCGAGCCTCTGTTGCATGATGATATAGGACAGCACGTGGCGTTGAATCCCCCGGTCCTGATCCTCCTCTGGACCCCGAAACACCCTAGCTACGTTCTGTGTAAGGACCTGCAACTGCGCCGCTAGATAATACAGCTCGAAGTCGGGCACAGCCATGCCCCCTTCTAGCTTGGGGCGAAGTAGCGTGCTCAGGGCCACTCTACGGCGGCCATGCCCCCATAGGAAGCCAATAATCATGGACCTCAGGTCTCTAAAGATCCCCTGGGGAATCCAGACAGGCAGCGTTCGGAAATAATAGAGGAAGCGGGGGAGCGCCACCATTTTCAAAAGTGCAATCCTACCCAGAACCGTCAGCGGGAGGGTCGACCAGAAAGACAAGCTGCCCCTCAGTGCCCGGACACAGCGACCAATGTTGCCCTCCAATAAGTCCGCAGTCGCGTGGTAGATGCGAACACCCAGATAGGTGAAGCAAGAGGGCTCCCACACCACGCCCAAGTCGCCGCCAGTGTCTGGCGATCCCGCTCGCAGCGGGAACACACAAGTCTTCGCCCAATTGACCTTAAGGCCCGACAGCCGGCCGAACTCAGACAGTAGATCCATCGCTCCGACCAATGCCCGCGAGGTGTCAGCGAGGTACAGGAGCAAGTCGTCCGCATATAGCGATATGTAATGCCACTGCCCGCCACTGGCTATCCCCGCGTACCTGTCACCTGACCTCGCATGGACCGCCAAGGGTTCCATCGCCAGAGCAAACAATAAGGGGGACAGAGAACAACCCTGTCGTGTGCCCCTGCCCACCGGGTACGCCGCAGACACCAGGCCGCCCAAACGCACTCTCACCGTCGCCGAGGTATACAAGACCCTCGTCCACCTACGGAACCCCTCGCCCATGCCAAACCTCTCTAACACTCCATCCAGAAAAGACCATTCCAAACTATCAAAGGCATTCTCGATGTCTACGGACAGGACCGCCGGAGCTCCCTCCCCGTCCAAGATGGTATCCATTATCCCCACTAGGCGGCGGATATTCAGCGCCGTGCTCCTTGTGGGTATAAAACCGGCCTGGTCCCTGTGTACCAGGCCCGTCATATGTGGGGCCAGCCTGGTGGCTAGGATTCGGCTCAGAATCTTATAATCTACCGTCAGCATGGATAGCGGGCGATAAGACCTCACATCCGCGGCATCCCTGCCAGGTTTTAGGAGCGGTACAATCAAGGCCTCCCGCATGGACCCAGGCAGTACCCCAGCCTCGAAAGCTTCCGTATACACCACCAGCAGCCTGGGAGCCAAGCTATCCACATACTGTTGATAAAATTCAATCGGCAGTCCGTCCACCCCGGGCGTTTTGTTGCGGGCCATATGTTTGATGGCCACTCGTATTTCTGTGAGCGTGATCGGGCTACCCAGCTCCTTCGCGTCCTCCTCGTCCAGGACCGGAAGCTGCCTCTCCCCCAAGTATTCCGCAATGTCCTGAACCTCCACTCCCAACTGACTCTGGTACAATTCCTCGTAACACCCCCTAAAACGTTCCAATACCGCTGCCTGGGAGTACACCACGTCTCCCTGCGCACTACCAATGCTGAGGATCGGGCAGCCCCTAAGTTCCGGGTTAGCTAGTCTGGCCAAAAGGGTACCCACCTTGTCCCTTTCTGCATGTGCCCTGATGATATAATGCCTGTAGTCATAGCACCTCAAACGTTCCGTCTCGGTGGCAACCACTTCCTTCGCTTCCAATAACTGGGTCTGTAAATCTGGCCTAGCCGGCCTGCGGCGCTCCAAGTCCCTCAAAGTTTCTTCCGCTTTCGTGAGGTCGTTCAACACAGTCATGCGAGCATTCGAAAACCTACCCAAACACACCCCTCTCACCACCACTTTCATCGCATCCCATTCAGTGGACCTACTCGTGGCCGTGCCCTCATTCACTCCGAAATAGCTATCAATGCCTTGCCGAACCGCGTCACTGAACACAGAATCCTCAAGCGTCTCCGGCCGAAGCCGCCATGTTGGTATCACTGAGCGCTCTCTCTGCCACTGAATGTGTACCAATAGGGGGTTATGATCAGAAATAGTCCTAGCCAGGTACTCCGCATGGGAAATCAATGGGGCTAGGGATCCACCGCAGAGCACCGAATCAATCCTGACATGCAGATCATGGAGAGCAGAATAAAAGGAATAATCCCTGGCTCCCCTGTGCCGCTCCCTCCAGACATCTAGCAACCCCCATCTATCCTGCCAGTCCTTCCTGTGCGCAGCCAACCTGCGCACCGGGGAGTCCACCAGGGGGGGATGGGACCTATCCAGAGCCACATCCGTGATCGAATTGAAGCCCCCCCCTAACACTATCGGGCCCGCCAGGAAAGAGGCCAAGGACCCCGAGAGGCTATCAAAGTATCGAGCTTGATCAGTATTCGGTGCATATACACAGCAGAAAACCACATCCCGTCCATACAACCTCCCCTCCACCGCCACAAACCGGCCATCCGGATCCACTACTTGATTCAGCACTTGAAAGGGTATCCCCGCCCTCACCCAGATCAACACCCCCCTGGCATACGCTGAGTAAGTGGTGCCGAACACCTGGCCCCGCCATCTTTTCTGCAGGGCAGCGCACTCTTTTTTAGTGAGATGAGTCTCCTGGAGCATAGCAATCTGAACCCCCCTGCGTACTAGATAGGCATGGACTTTGTGACGTTTCACCATAGTTCGCAGCCCCCGGACATTCCACGTCAGGCATTTCAAATTAGGTAATGTCCCCATTCCAGCTTCGTACAGTCCGATTCAAATAACGATGGTTCATAGCCCCCCCAATGCAGTTGCCCCCCCCCAACATACCCAAAACAGAAAAACTTCCCAAACCCCTCTCCCCAGGACAGAGCACACGAACCCAATGTCCGCCCCCATCCAAACCTTGAACCAACGCCTCGCACACTTACCCTGTGGTCTCCACCACAGTCGGCCTTAAGGGCCCAAGGGGGGTGATTCACCGCCGACCCCAGCAAGCGGAGCCCGCGCCCCGCGCCTTCATCCCCTCCGAAGCTTACAGCTCCCCCACCCGGCATCCCGCCCTCCATCAACAGGATACCACCCTACCATGAAGTCTCGATCTAGTCCCAATTCAATCTCAGCCGCAGAAGATACTATCCGATGTCTGTGGGGTCACTATCGGCCCCTTCGAACTTTCCGCCTCTGAGAGTTCCTCTCCTGTCCTGCTTCCTTCCCCTCCCGAGTCCGTTTCTGCCCGTTCACTGTTCTGTTGCGACCCTGTAATGGCCGCCGTCGCTGCGAGCGCATCCCTCTTCTCCGCCGCCATTTGAGCCTCCCGTTTCTCCCGCTGGCGCCTGTTGCGGGATCTGATGCGTTGTGATTGCCTTACCCGGGGCTGCTTGGGTTGGTCTCGCCTACTTTTATGCGATCTGTCCGTCCCCGCTCTATACGACTCCAGCCATTGCCAAACTTCATCCGGAGTCTGAAAAAAGTGCGTAGAGCCATCCATAATGATCCGCAGCTTAGCCGGGTAGAGCAAGGAGTACTGGATGCCTTCCTCCCTGAGCTCCTTCTTCACCGCTAGGAACGATGCCCTGTTCTTCTGGACCTTACTGTTCTCCACCTCATACGGGCCCGACATCCTGGCCCGCTGGATGAGGAGATCCCGGTCCTTGTAATGGAGGAGCCGCACCACCATCGGTCGGGGGGGGGCGGCCAAGCCCCGGCGGGCGGGCAGGTACCCGGTGAGCCCGCTCCAGAGTGAAAAAAGGAGTAAGCCCCTCCGGCGCTACCACAGTGCGGAACCAGTTCTCCATATAGGCCACCGCATCCTCCCCCTCAATCCGTTCCGGCAGGCCTACGACCCGCACGTTGTTCCGTCTATTGCGGCCTTCGGCATCCTCCGCCCTCCGCTCCAGCGAGTCCAGCCGGGCCAATATGTCCGTGATCCTATGCTCTGCGGTCACCACCGAGGGCTTCAGGTCCAGCAACAGTTGGTCATGGTCCTTGACCCTGTCCGCTAGCTTCGCATGATCCGCACGTAGCAGCCCCAGGCCCGTGGCCACTTGGGCAATGTCTTGATGCAACGCTTCCTTAGTTGAGGTGATCGCATCAAGTATGGCATCCAAACGCCGGTTCAGCCGCTGTTCTTGGTCGAGCTCCGGGGAGGGACTCTCGCCCAGCCGAGTTGATGTCGCCGAGTCCCCCTCAGCTCGTCTCTCGGCCACCGGCCCTCCGATCGCCGCCATCCTAGGGTGCTGCGTCACAGGTCCAGGAGCCCGTTTTGCGCTGGCGCCCGTAGTTCCGTGCCAGTCTCCGGGCACCGGGCCGTGCAATGTCCCCACCGACGCTCTCAGGAGCAATGACCAGTTAGACGAGCTCCGTTCCGCCGCCCCCCTTGGAAGCCTGAGGGGGGAAGGATGAGTCTTAGGGCGGTGGCCAACGAGGGTCCCCAAGCTCCGGGCGAATCAAGTCAGCGTCCCCTGGTCCCAGGACACAGCACCGCCGATCCTAGTGCCTCAATCAGCCGATTGCAGGATCTCTTGCCAGTCGGCGACAACTTGGCTCAGGGCTAAAGTTCGGGGCCGTCCGACCTCCTCGCCGCCATTTTCTTCGCACCCTCGGCAACACCTCGGCCGCCTCCTCAACACGATCTTCTCGGGGCCAGCAGTCCCCCAGCGACTCTCTGATTGTGCCCAGCTGTCCCCTTACACTTCAGAGGACAGGAGCGTTGTCTCCGGGTCGCCTAGGGTTCCGAAAACAGGAGAATTAGCGGGATTCCGCGCGGAGCTGCGAGCTCACGCCGCCATCCCGATCGGCGTCCAAGCCACGCCCCCATCGTGAGAGGCTTCATCAGCAGCAGTATCCGTCACTTCTTGTTGAGCCTCATCACACTCCATAGCTATGAGTTTTTCGACGACCTTCCTTTTACGCTTAGGCATCTTTGTCAGATCATGGTGTGCCTCACTCTCAGACTGCCGTGATGATGGTTCCCAATCTTCATCCAGAATGGGATCATCAGAAGGAGGTGGGCTTGAAGAAGATGTAGACACCCCCCTTGATCTTTTCCTTGCTAGGGATGTGGAAGACAATGAATGATCATCAGGAGGAGTGGCTTCCTCAAATGATACCTCGGTTTGATTGTCAATTTCCTGATGTGCCCCTACTTCGGGAGGAACAACTATTGTGGGCACTTGTGACCCTCCATGCGCCTCTGCTTGCGCATCTCCTTGCGCTGCCTCTCCTTCCACATGTACTTGGGCTTGTACTTGCACATGGTGTTGTTGTTGCGGCTGTGGTTGTTCACCACTTGTCAGATGAGTTACAACAACCTGTGTTGATTCAGGGACATTGCTGCTACTTTCTTGCGATGAGTCAACATCACTGGTCGATGGTGATTGAAGAAGTACACTGACTGCCTCTGAAGCACTCAAGGGCTTTGACTTAAGTTGGCGTGGTGGTGGAGGCACTGAACCCAATGGAGCGGGGGTGCTGCTCCCAGCTTGGTCCTCAGCAGATCCTGCTGCTGCTGCAGGCGTACTTTTTTTTTTTGCTCCCAAAAAACGCGGCGGCCGGCACACCAGCCTCCTTGGTAACTTGCTTCTTCTGCTCCTTACTAGCAGCTTTCTTGCTAGAGGAGCTACGGAGACCTTTTTTTGGGGCCATCTTCTTCAGAGCAGGTCAGACAGCAGGCCGCAGGCCGCAGTTGCACGAATTGTAGAGTTGTCTGAGGCCAGACGTGACGTCGCGTGACGTTATGCTGCACACACACACCGCTGCAGGACTTCTTCCTGGCACTGGTGGTTCTCTTGAGTCTTGTGCACCTAAAAGCAATGGAAGACAGAGGAACATCAGTTCAGTTATACACCCCCAAAAAATCGAGAAAAAAACAGAAAAATCAGCACAATCCCATGCCCTCCATGATGCTTAAATTCAAGACAACCCACAGAAAGACTAGGCACATGCACCACTCACTACCCCCTGGTGAAAAGGCCACAACAGGCCAAAAAACGAAAATCACAGAAAAATCAGCACAATCCCATGCCATCCAGCCCCTCCATGATGTTTAAATTCAAGACAACCCACAGAAAGACTAGGCCCATGCACCACCCACTACCCCTGGGCATAATGGATGAAAGCTAGGCAAAATGGGTGCAGGCCTGAGAACACTGCCTGCATTCAAAATGGCCCCCTCCATCACAGCACATGGCCAGGGCCTGTAGCAGCACTCAAAATGGCCCCCAACCACATGGCCTGTCCACAACAGGCCAAAAAAACGAAAATCACAGAAAAATCAGCACAATCCCATGCCATCCAGCCCCTCCATGATGTTTAAATTCAAGAAAACCCACAGAAAGAATAGGCCCATGCACCACTCACTACCCCTGGGCATAATGGATGAAAGCTAGGCAAAATGGGTGCAGGCCTGAGAACGCTGCCTGCATTCAAAATGGCCCCCTCCATCACAGCACATGGCCAGGGCCTGTAGCAGCACTCAAAATGGCCCCCAACCACATGGCCTGTCCACAACAGGCCAAAAAAACGAAAATCACAGAAAAATCAGCACAATCCCATGCCATCCAGCCCCTCCATGATGTTTAAATTCAAGACAACCCACAGAAAGACTAGGCACATGCACCACTCACTACCCCTGGGCATAATGGATGAAAGCTAGGCAAAATGCGTGCAGGCCCGAGAACACTGCCTGCATTCAAAATGGCCCCCTCCATCACAGCACATGGCCAGGGCCTGTAGCAGCACTCAAAATGGCCCCCAACCACATGGCCTGTCCACAACAGGCCAAAAAAACGAAAATCACAGAAAAATCAGCACAATCCCATGCCATCCAGCCCCTCCATGATGTTTAAATTCAAGACAACCCACAGAAAGACTAGGCACATGCACCACTCACTACCCCTGGGCATAATGGATGAAAGCTAGGCAAAAGGGGTGCAGGCCCGAGAACACTGCCTGCATTCAAAATGGCCCCCTCCATCACAGCACATGGCCAGGGCCTGTAGCAGCACTCAAAATGGCTCCCAACCACATGGCCTGTCCACAACAGGCCAAAAAAACGAAAATCACAGAAAAATCAGCACAATCCCATGCCATCCAGCCCCTCCATGATGTTTTAAGTCAAGACAACCCACAGAAAGACTAGGCCCATGCACCACTCACTACCCCTGGGCATAATGGATGAAAGCTAGGAAAAATGGGTGCAGGCCTGAGAACACTGTCTGCATTCAAAATGGCCCCCTCCATCACAGCACATGGCCAGGGCCTGTAGCAGCACTTAAAATGGCCCCCAACCACATGGCCTGTCCACAACAGGCCAAAAAAACGAAAATCACAGAAAAATCAGCACAATCCCATGCCATCCAGCCCCTCCATGATGTTTAAATTCAAGACAACCCACAGAAAGACTAGGCCCATGCACCACTCACTACCCAGGGTGAAAAGGCCAAAACAGGCAAAAAAAACGAAAATCACAGAAAAATCAGCACACTCCCAAGCCATCCAGCCCCTCGATGATGTTTAAATTCAAAACACCCCACAGAAAGACTAGGCCCATGCACCACTCACTACCCCTGGGCATAATGGATGAAATCTAGGCAAAATGGGTGCAGGCCTGAGAACACTGCCTGCATTCAAAATGGCCCCCTCCATCACAGCACATGGCCAGGGCCTGTAGCAGCACTCAAAATGGCCCCCAACCACATGGCCTGTCCACAACAGGCCAAAAAAAACGAAAATCACAGAAAAATCAGCACAATCCCATGCCATCCAGCCCCTCCATGATGTTTAAATTCAAGAAAACCCACAGAAAGAATAGGCCCATGCACCACTCACTACCCCTGGGCATAATGGATGAAAGCTAGGCAAAATGGGTGCAGGCCTGAGAACGCTGCCTGCATTCAAAATGGCCCCCTCCATCACAGCACATGCCCAGGGCCTGTAGCAGCACTCAAAATGGCCCCCAACCACATGGCCTGTCCACAACAGGCCAAAAAAACGAAAATCACAGAAAAATCAGCACAATCCCATGCCATCCAGCCCCTCCATGATGTTTAAATTCAAGACAACCCACAGAAAGACTAGGCACATGCACCACTCACTACCCCTGGGCATAATGGATGAAAGCTAGGCAAAATGCGTGCAGGCCCGAGAACACTGCCTGCATTCAAAATGGCCCCCTCCATCACAGCACATGGCCAGGGCCTGTAGCAGCACTCAAAATGGCCCCCAACCACATGGCCTGTCCACAACAGGCCAAAAAAACGAAAATCACAGAAAAATCAGCACAATCCCATGCCATCCAGCCCCTCCATGATGTTTAAATTCAAGACAACCCACAGAAAGACTAGGCACATGCACCACTCACTACCCCTGGGCATAATGGATGAAAGCTAGGCAAAAGGGGTGCAGGCCCGAGAACACTGCCTGCATTCAAAATGGCCCCCTCCATCACAGCACATGGCCAGGGCCTGTAGCAGCACTCAAAATGGCTCCCAACCACATGGCCTGTCCACAACAGGCCAAAAAAACGAAAATCACAGAAAAATCAGCACAATCCCATGCCATCCAGCCCCTCCATGATGTTTTAAGTCAAGACAACCCACAGAAAGACTAGGCCCATGCACCACTCACTACCCCTGGGCATAATGGATGAAAGCTAGGAAAAATGGGTGCAGGCCTGAGAACACTGTCTGCATTCAAAATGGCCCCCTCCATCACAGCACATGGCCAGGGCCTGTAGCAGCACTTAAAATGGCCCCCAACCACATGGCCTGTCCACAACAGGCCAAAAAAACGAAAATCACAGAAAAATCAGCACAATCCCATGCCATCCAGCCCCTCCATGATGTTTAAATTCAAGAAAACCCACAGAAAGAATAGGCCCATGCACCACTCACTACCCCTGGGCATAATGGATGAAAGCTAGGCAAAATGGGTGCAGGCCTGAGAACGCTGCCTGCATTCAAAATGGCCCCCTCCATCACAGCACATGCCCAGGGCCTGTAGCAGCACTCAAAATGGCCCCCAACCACATGGCCTGTCCACAACAGGCCAAAAAAACGAAAATCACAGAAAAATCAGCACAATCCCATGCCATCCAGCCCCTCCATGATGTTTAAATTCAAGACAACCCACAGAAAGACTAGGCACATGCACCACTCACTACCCCTGGGCATAATGGATGAAAGCTAGGCAAAATGCGTGCAGGCCCGAGAACACTGCCTGCATTCAAAATGGCCCCCTCCATCACAGCACATGGCCAGGGCCTGTAGCAGCACTCAAAATGGCCCCCAACCACATGGCCTGTCCACAACAGGCCAAAAAAACGAAAATCACAGAAAAATCAGCACAATCCCATGCCATCCAGCCCCTCCATGATGTTTAAATTCAAGACAACCCACAGAAAGACTAGGCACATGCACCACTCACTACCCCTGGGCATAATGGATGAAAGCTAGGCAAAAGGGGTGCAGGCCCGAGAACACTGTCTGCATTCAAAATGGCCCCCTCCATCACAGCACATGGCCAGGGCCTGTAGCAGCACTTAAAATGGCCCCCAACCACATGGCCTGTCCACAACAGGCCAAAAAAACGAAAATCACAGAAAAATCAGCACAATCCCATGCCATCCAGCCCCTCCATGATGTTTAAATTCAAGAAAACCCACAGAAAGAATAGGCCCATGCACCACTCACTACCCCTGGGCATAATGGATGAAAGCTAGGCAAAATGGGTGCAGGCCTGAGAACGCTGCCTGCATTCAAAATGGCCCCCTCCATCACAGCACATGCCCAGGGCCTGTAGCAGCACTCAAAATGGCCCCCAACCACATGGCCTGTCCACAACAGGCCAAAAAAACGAAAATCACAGAAAAATCAGCACAATCCCATGCCATCCAGCCCCTCCATGATGTTTAAATTCAAGACAACCCACAGAAAGACTAGGCACATGCACCACTCACTACCCCTGGGCATAATGGATGAAAGCTAGGCAAAATGCGTGCAGGCCCGAGAACACTGCCTGCATTCAAAATGGCCCCCTCCATCACAGCACATGGCCAGGGCCTGTAGCAGCACTCAAAATGGCCCCCAACCACATGGCCTGTCCACAACAGGCCAAAAAAACGAAAATCACAGAAAAATCAGCACAATCCCATGCCATCCAGCCCCTCCATGATGTTTAAATTCAAGACAACCCACAGAAAGACTAGGCACATGCACCACTCACTACCCCTGGGCATAATGGATGAAAGCTAGGCAAAAGGGGTGCAGGCCCGAGAACACTGCCTGCATTCAAAATGGCCCCCTCCATCACAGCACATGGCCAGGGCCTGTAGCAGCACTCAAAATGGCTCCCAACCACATGGCCTGTCCACAACAGGCCAAAAAAACGAAAATCACAGAAAAATCAGCACAATCCCATGCCATCCAGCCCCTCCATGATGTTTTAAGTCAAGACAACCCACAGAAAGACTAGGCCCATGCACCACTCACTACCCCTGGGCATAATGGATGAAAGCTAGGAAAAATGGGTGCAGGCCTGAGAACACTGTCTGCATTCAAAATGGCCCCCTCCATCACAGCACATGGCCAGGGCCTGTAGCAGCACTTAAAATGGCCCCCAACCACATGGCCTGTCCACAACAGGCCAAAAAAACGAAAATCACAGAAAAATCAGCACAATCCCATGCCATCCAGCCCCTCCATGATGTTTAAATTCAAGACAACCCACAGAAAGACTAGGCCCATGCACCACTCACTACCCAGGGTGAAAAGGCCAAAACAGGCAAAAAAAACGAAAATCACAGAAAAATCAGCACACTCCCAAGCCATCCAGCCCCTCGATGATGTTTAAATTCAAAACACCCCACAGAAAGACTAGGCCCATGCACCACTCACTACCCCTGGGCATAATGGATGAAATCTAGGCAAAATGGGTGCAGGCCTGAGAACACTGCCTGCATTCAAAATGGCCCCCTCCATCACAGCACATGGCCAGGGCCTGTAGCAGCACTCAAAATGGCCCCCAACCACATGGCCTGTCCACAACAGGCCAAAAAAAACGAAAATCACAGAAAAATCAGCACAATCCCATGCCATCCAGCCCCTCCATGATGTTTAAATTCAAGACAACCCACAGAAAGACTAGGCCCATGCACCACTCACTACCCAGGGTGAAAAGGCCACAACAGGCCAAAAAAACGAAAATCACAGAAAAATCAGCACAATCCCAAGCCATCCAGCCCCTCTATGATGTTTAAATTCAAAACACCCCACAGAAAGACTAGGCCCATGCACCACTCACTACCCCTGGGCATAATGGATGAAATCTAGGCAAAATGGGTGCAGGCCTGAGAACACTGCCTGCATTCAAAATGGCCCCCTCCATCACAGCACATGGCCAGGGCCTGTAGCAGCACTCAAAATGCCCCCCAACCACATGGCCTGTCCACAACAGGCCAAAAAAACGAAAACCACAGAAAAATCAGCGCAATCCCATGCCATCCAGCCCCTCCATGATGTTTAAATTCAAGACAACCCACAGAAAGACTAGGCCCATGCACCACTCACTACCCCTGGGCATAATGGATGAAAGCTAGGCAAAATGGGTGCAGGCCTGAGAACACTGCCTGCATTCAAAATGGCCCCCTCCATCACAGCACATGGTCAGGGCCTGTAGCAGCACTAAAAATGTCCCCCAACCACATGGCCTGTCCACAACAGCCAAAAAAACGAAAATCACAGAACAATCAGCACAATCCCATGCCATCCAGCCCCTCCATGATGTTTAAATTCAAGACAACCCAAAGAAAGACTAGGCCCATTCACCACTCACTACCCCTGGGCATAATGGATGAAAGCTAGGCAAAATGGGTGCAGGCCTGAGAACATTGCCTGCATTCAAAATGGCCCCCTCCATCACAGCACATGGCCAGGGCCTGTAGCAGCACTCAAAATGGCCCCCAACCACATGGCCTGTCCACAACAGGCCAAAAAAACGAAAATCACAGAAAAATCAGCAAAATCCCATGCCATCCAGCCCCTCCATGATGTTTAAATTCAAGACAACCCACAGAAAGACTAGGCCCATGCACCACTCACTGCCCAGGGTGAAAATGCCACAACAGGCCAAAAAAACGAAAATCACAGAAAAATCAGCACAATCCCAAGCCATCCAGCCCCTCCATGATGTTTAAATTCAAAACACCCCACAGAAAGACTAGGCCCATGCACCACTCACTACCCCTGGGCATAATGGATGAAATCTAGGCAAAATGGGTGCAGGCCTGAGAACACTGCCTGCATTCAAAATGGCCCCCTCCATCACAGCACATCGCCAGGGCCTGTAGCAGCACTCAAAATGGCCCTCAACCACATGGCCTGTCCACAACAGGCCACAAAAACGAAAATCACAGAAAAATCAGCACAATCCCATGCCATCCAGCCCCTCCATGATGTTTAAATTCAAGACAACCCACAGAAAGACTAGGCCCATGCACCACTCACTACCCCTGGGCATAATGGATGAAAGCTAGGCAAAATGGGTGCAGGCCTGAGAACACTGCCTGCATTCAAAATGGCCCCCTCCATCACAGCACATGGCCAGGGCCTATGGCAGCACTCAAAATGGCCCCCAACCACATGGCCTGTCCACAACAGGCCAAAAAAACGAAAATCACAGAAAAATCAGCACAATCCCATGCCATCCAGCCCCTCCATGATGTTTAAATTCAAGACAACCCACAGAAAGACTAGGCCCATGCACCACTCACTACCCAGGGTGAAAAGGCCACAACAGGCCAAAAAAACGAAAATCACCGAAAAATCAGCACAATCCCAAGCCATCCAGCCCCTCTATGATGTTTAAATTCAAAACACCCCACAGAAAGACTAGGCCCATGCACCACTCACTACCCCTGGGCATAATGGATGAAATCTAGGCAAAATGGGTGCAGGCCTGAGAACACTGCCTGCATTCAAAATGGCCCCCTCTATCACAGCACATGGCCAGGGCCTGTAGCATCACTCAAAATGGCCCCCAACCACATGGCCTGTCCACAACAGGCCAAAAAAACGAAAATCACAGAAAAATCAGCGCAATCCCATGCCATCCAGCCCCTCTATGATGTTTAAATTCAAGACAACCCACAGAAAGACTAGGCCCATGCACCACTCACTACCCCTGGGCATAATGGATGAAAGCTAGGCAAAATGGGTGGAGGCCTGAGAACACTGCCTGCATTCAAAATGTCCCCCTCCATCACAGCACATGGCCAGGGCCTGTAGCAGCACTCAAAATGGCCCCCAACCACATGGCCTGTCCACAACAGCCAAAAAACGAAAATCACAGAACAATCAGCACAATCCCATGCCATCCAGCCCCTCCATGATGTTTAAATTCAAGACAACCCAAAGAAAGACTAGGCCCATTCACCACTCACTACCCCTGGGCATAATGGATGAAAGCTAGGCAAAATGGGTGCAGGCCTGAGAACACTGCCTGCATTCAAAATGGCCCCCTCCATCACAGCACATGGCCAGGGCCTGTAGCAGCACTCAAAATGGCCCCCAACCACATGGCCTGTCCACAACAGGCCAAAAAAAAGAAAATCACAGAAAAATCAGCAAAATCCCATGCCATCCAGCCCCTCCATGATGTTTAAATTCAAGACAACCCACAGAAAGACTAGGCCCATGCACCACTCACTACCCAGGGTGAAAATGCCACAACAGGCCAAAAAAACGAAAATCACAGAAAAATCAGCACAATCCCAAGCCATCCAGCCCCTCCATGATGTTTAAATTCAAAACACCCCACAGAAAGACTAGGCCCATGCACCACTCACTACCCCTGGGCATAATGGATGAAATCTAGGCAAAATGGGTGCAGGCCTGAGAACACTGCCTGCATTCAAAATGGCCCCCTCCATCACAGCACATCGCCAGGGCCTGTAGCAGCACTCAAAATGGCCCCCAACCACATGGCCTGTCCACAACAGGCCACAAAAACGAAAATCACAGAAAAATCAGCACAATCCCATGCCATCCAGCCCCTCCATGATGTTTAAATTCAAGACAACCCACAGAAAGACTAGGCCCATGCACCACTCACTACCCAGGGTGAAAATGCCACAACAGGCCAAAAAAACGAAAATCACAGAAAAATCAGCACAATCCCAAGCCATCCAGCCCCTCCATGATGTTTAAATTCAAAACACCCCACAGAAAGACTAGGCCCATGCACCACTCACTACCCCTGGGCATAATGGATGAAATCTAGGCAAAATGGGTGCAGGCCTGAGAACACTGCCTGCATTCAAAATGGCCCCCTCCATCACAGCACATCGCCAGGGCCTGTAGCAGCACTCAAAATGGGCCCCAGCCACATGGCCTGTCCACAACAGGCCAAAAAAACGAAAATCACAGAAAAATCAGCACATTCCCGTGCCATCCAGCCCCTCCATGATGTTTAAATTCAAGACAACCCACAGAAAGACTAGGCCCATGCACCACTCACTACCCCTGGGCATAATGGATGAAAGCTAGGCAAAATGGGTGCAGGCCTGAGAACACTGCCTGCATTCAAAATGGCCCCCTCCATCACAGCACATGGCCAGGGCCTGTAGCAGCACTCAAAATGGCCCCCAACCACATGGCCTGTCCACAACAGGCCAAAAAAACGAAAATCACAGAAAAATCAGCACAATCCCATGCCATCCAGCCCCTCCATGATGTTTAAATTCAAGACAACCCACAGAAAGACTAGGCCCATGCACCACTCACTACCCAGGGTGAAAAGGCCACAACAGGCCAAAAAAACTAAAATCACAGAAAAATCAGCACAATCCCAAGCCATCCAGCCCCTCCATGATGTTTAAATTCAAAACACCCCACAGAAAGACTCAGTGCACCCACCACTGAGTACCCCTGGGCAAAAGGCCCCAAAACAGCCCAAAAATCGAAAATTCCAAAATTGTAGTTGCAGCAACTGTAATGCCCCAAACAAACTTACTTGTGAAATTTCTAATCCATAAGTGATCCAAAGAAAGTCAAAAAGGCCTCAAATCCAAATATCCAGCAGCATCCACAAAAAGTAATTCTTCCAGCTCCAGATCCAAATGAAAAGTGACCAGGAGATGGACAAAGCACTGGGAGGAGCCTGCTGGACAGGAACAGGAAGTTGAAGACTGTCAATCAATCAATCAATGACACTTATAGAGCGCGCTACATACCCGTAGGGTCTCAAGGCGCCGGGGGGTGCCGCTACTGCTCGAACAGCCAGGTCTTCAGCTTCTTCCTGAAGGAGAGGTGGTCTTGGGTCAGGCGCAGGTCGGTCGGGAGGGAGTTCCAGGTCTTGGCGGCCAGGTAGGAGAAGGACCTTCCTCCTGTAGTCGCTCTTCGGATGCGGGGGACGGCGGTGAGGGCGTGGTTGGCTGATCGGAGGTGGCGTTTGGGAGCGTAGAAGTTGATCCGGCTGTTGAGGTAGCTCGGGCCTTGGTCGTGTAGGGCTTTGTGTGCGTGGGTGAGGAGGCGGAAGGTGATTCTTTTGTTGACTGGGAGCCAGTGAAGGTCTCTCAGATGTCCGGAGATGTGGCTGGTTCGTGGGATGTCGAGGATGAGTCTGGCTGAGGCGTTCTGGATCCGCTGGAGTCCCTTCTGGAGCTTGGCGGTGGTACCGGCGTAGAGGGCGTTGCCGTAGTCCAGTCGGCTGGTGACGAGGGCCTGGGTGACGGTCTTCCTGGTCTCGGTGGGGATCCACCAGAAGATCTTCCGTAGCATGCGTAGGATGTTGAAGCACGCCGAGGAGACGTTGTTGACTTGCCTGGTCATGGAGAGGGAGGAGTCCAGGATGAAGCCCAGGTTGCGTGCATGGTCTGTCGGTTTGGGTGCGGTGCCCAGGGCGGGAGGCCACCAGGAGTCGTCCCAGGCGGAGGGTGAAGAGCCGAGGATGAGGACCTCCGTCTTGTCAGAGTTCAGTTTCAGGCGGCTGGTCGTCATCCACTCGGCTACCTCTTTCATCCCTTCGTGCAGGTTGGCTCTGGCGGAGGCGGGGTCGCCGGTCAAGGAGAGGATCAGCTGGGTGTCGTCAGCGTAGGAGATTATGCTGAGGTTGTGTTTGCGTGCGATGGCCGCAAGGGGGCTCATGTAGACGTTGAAGAGGGTGGGGCTCAGAGATGATCCTTGAGGGACGCCGCAGATGACTTCGGAGGCCTCTGACTTGTACGGTGGTAGGCGGACTCTCTGTGTTCTTCCGTCGAGGAAGGAGATGATCCATTCCAGCGCCTTGTCCTGGATTCCGATGTTGCTGAGGCGCTGTACTAGGGTGCGGTGGCAGACAGTGTCGAATGCCGCGGAGAGGTCTAGGAGGATGAGGGCCGCTCTTTCTCCATTGTCCATCAGGGCTCGGATGTCATCGGTGGCGGCGATGAGGGCGGTCTCGGTGCTGTGATTGGCTCGGAAGCCGGACTGTGAGGGGTCGAGGGATCCATTCGTCTCGAGGAAGGCGGCCATCTGCTTGTTGACGGTCTTCTCGATGACTTTGGCTGGAAACGGGAGGAGCGAGATGGGGCGGTAGTTCTTGAGTTCGGTGGGGTCCGCTGATGGTTTCTTGAGTAGAGCGCTGAGTTCGGCGTGCTTCCAACTCTCAGGGAAGGTGGCGGTGTCGAAGGATGTGTTGATGATGTCTCGCAGGTGGGGTGCGATGACAGCGTCGGCCTTGTTGAAGACGTGGTGAGGGCAGGGGTCGGTCGGTGATCGGGAGTGGATGGAGTTCATCGTGCGGATGGTGTCTTCGGTGCTGATCGGGGTCCAGGCGTGGAGGGTGGTGGTGGGGGGTGGTTGTTCGGTCATGGTGTGCGTTGGTTGGTTGTTGAAGCTGTTGTGTATGTCCGCGATCTTGTTGTGGAAGTATGAAGCGAGGGAGTTGCAGAGGTCTTGCGATGGGGTGATGTCGTTGTTTCCTGCGCTGGGGTTGGAAAGCTCTTTCACGATGTTGAAGAGTTCCTTGCAGTTGTGTGCGTTGTTGTCCAACCTGTCCTTGAATGCTGTTTTCTTGGCGGCGCGGATCAGCTGGTGGTGCTTCCGGGTGGCAAGCTTGAAGGAGGTCCTGTTGTCCGGTGTAGGTTCCCTTCTCCAGACTTTCTCGAGGGCTCGGCAGTTCTTCTTGGAGCTCTTGAGTTCGTCGGTGAACCACGGGGCTTTCTTGCTGCCGGGTCTGCTGGGCGGGGTCCTCAGCGGGGCGAGCTCGTCCGCGCAGATGCTGATCCACTTCGTGAGGTTGTCGGCGGCCTGGCTGGGGTTCGCTGAGCTGGCAGGAGGGTGCTGGCTCAGGGAGGTGGCGAGCTGGTCTGCTGTGATCTTGTTCCAGCTTCTGCGGGCGGCCTGTTGCTGGTGGTGGTGGGTCGTCGTTCTCTTGAAGGTGAAGTGGACGCAGCTGTGGTCCGTCCATTGAAGCTCTGTGGCGTGGCTGAAGTCGATGTCTGTGCTGGAAGAGAAGACTGCGTCGAGTGTGTGTCCGGCGAGGTGGGTGGGGGTGGACACCAGTTGCTTGAGTCCAAGATTGGCGAGGTTGTCGAGCAGGGTGCTGGTGTTGCGGTCGTTGTTGTTCTCCAGATGGAAGTTGAGGTCCCCCAGGAGGATGTAGTCAGCGGAGGGGAGGGCATGCGGGCTGACGAAGTCGGCGATGTCCTCGCTGAATTGTGTGCGTGGTCCTGGGGGTCGGTAGATCAGGGTGCCTCTGAGGGTGGTGTTCGGGTTGGTGTGGATCTGGAAATGCAGGTGTTCGGCGCTGGTCAGGGTGTTGTCGGTGCTGGTCGTGAGACGGATGGTGTTCCTGTGGATGATGGCGATGCCTCCTCCCATCTGGTTGGCGTTGCGGTCCCTCCGGACGATCTTGTAGCCCTCTGGGATAGCGATGGCGATGTCGGGAGCTGAAGAGGCGTTCATCCAGGTCTCCGTGAGGAAGGCAACGTCAGGGGCTGTGGCGTCTAGAAGGTTCCAGAGTTCGATGGCGTGTCTGTGGACAGAGCGGGTGTTGAGCAGGATGCACTTGAGGTGGGTGCTGCTGGTGTTCGGCTTGGCGGGTGCTGGTGCGGGGCAGGTCCGGATGCAGGTGAATTTGCAGGCGTGGCAGCTGAAAGGTCCGTGGGTGCGTCGTGGAGTGGCTTGGTGGCATTCTGGGAGTCGGCCGGTGTTGAGTGCGATGAGGGTGGCGGAGGAGTACGACAGGCGGGTCGGTCGGGGTCTTCGTGGGCCAGGGGTCCTGGCGCTGGTCGCGATCTGGTCGCGGACGGGCGCAGACGGGCTTACCTTTGGCGCGCCTTCGGCGCACAATCGGCGCGCCCGCTGCGCGTGACCGCTGCGCGTTCGCACGGTCGCCATTTAAGGCGAAGTGCGCGGGTGGGCGGAGCAGCTGGGAGGCAGGAGCGGGGAGGGTACAGAAGAGAAAAAGGGGCGGGGAAAGCGGCGGTGGCGGGAAGGGAGAGCGGAGGGCGGCGAGGTAGGCGGACACTGTAGGGCACTTCCTTCCTCCCACCCCCCCCTCCCCAAAATGGACTCCTCGCAAAAAAAGTGCAGGCAAATGTCAACCTGAGGAGTTATTCAGATAAAAATCATCATTTCCAGAAGGTTTATGCTGCTTGCTGGTGGATTTCTTGTGCAGAATTGCAAATTTTATATTTTCGCGAGTGCGATATTGTTGCTGCGCGCCGCATCTCCAAGCTCGCAATTACGAAGTCCCGCGATACGTGATCACGGCGTACTCGCGTTGACAAACTCTCGCTGTGCAAGTTGGCAAGCCGCGATTACGTAATCGCGCTCGCCAAATTCTCGCGGGATCCCGCAGCAAGATCCAAAATGGCGCAGCACTCGCAAAATATCAAGAAAAACAACTCGGCAAACGCTGAATGACGGTAAGTAAACGCTGCGCGCCGCAAAATTGTATCACCAAGAAAAAAAAAATCCGCTGGGTGCGAATTTGCGGATTTCGCGGGAAATTCGCAAATCTCACGGATTGCAAATTTACCGAAAATCCGCAAAATCCGCGAGCGGAACGGATTTTACGCCCATACTTACTTGGGACAGGCTTGTCCCTCACTTTCACTGGCCTCATATGTCTGAGGACACCAAAGAGTTTTGTCGCTCATGTGTCACCTGTCAAGCCAGTGGCAAATCAGGTGGCACAACAAAGGCCCCCCTTATACCACTACCTGTGGTGGGGGTACCCTTTGAAAGAGTGGGGATTGACATTGTTGGACCAATGGACCCCCCAACAGCATCTGGGCACAGATTTATACTGGTGGTAGTGGATCATGCCACCAGGTATCCAGAAGCCGTTCCCCTTAGGACCACTACAGCTCCTGTTGTGGCCAAGGCCCTGCTCTCAGTTTTTACTAGAGCGGGGTTTCCTAAGGAGGTTGTCTCTGACAGGGGTGCAAACTTTATGTCAGGATACTTGACTGTAATGTGGAAGGAGTGTGGTGTCAATTACAAATTCACCACCCCCTATCACCCACAGTGCAATGGGCTTGTTGAGAGATTCAACAAGACCCTCAAAGGGATGATAAAAGGGTTACCAGAAACGTTTAGGCGAAGATGGGACATCCTTTTACCCTGCCTTTTGTTTGCTTACAGAGAGGTCCCACAGAAGGGGGTTGGCTACAGCCCTTTTGAACTTCTATTTGGGCATCCTGTAAGAGGACCCCTGTGTCTTGTGAAGAAAGGATGGGAGAGACCTCTCAAAAAGCCTAAGCAGGACATAGTAGACTATGTACTTGGTCTCCGCTCCAGGATGGCAGAGTACATGGAAAAGGCATCTAAAAACCTTGAGGCCAGCCAAGAACTGCAAAAAGCTTGGCATGACCAAAAGGCTGTCCTTACTGTTTACCAGCCTGGACAGAAGGTGTGGGTGTTGGAGCCAGTGGCCCCAGCAGCTCTCCAAGACAAATGGTCTGGACCCCATACTATCATTAAACAGAAGGGAGAGGTCACCTATCTGGTAGACCTTGGAACTCCCAGGAGCCCTCACAGAGTACTTCATGTAAACAGGCTCAAGGCATTTGTCAACAGGGAAGACATGGGCTTGCTCATGGCTACAGATGAGGGACAAGAGGAAGAGAGTGACCCTCTCCCAGACCTGCTCACTCAGAACCCTGATGATGGGTCAGTAGATGGTGTAATCTTTTCTGACAGCCTCTCTGAGCATCAACAAGAGGATTATAAACAGGTTCTTCAATCCTTCAGACAAATGTTCTCTCTGACACCCAGTCAGACAAACTGGTGCACCCATGAGGTGGACACTGGTGACAGTCTGCCTATAAAGAGTAAAATCTACAGGCAACCTGACCACGTCAGGGACTGCATAAAACAAGAAGTACAGAAAATGGTGGAATTGGGAGTCATTGAACCCTCAGAGAGCCCTTGGGCTAGTCCTGTAGTTCTAGTGCCTAAACCTCACACCCAGGATGGTAAGAGAGAGATGAGGTTTTGTGTAGACTACAGGGGTCTCAATGCTGTCACTAAGACAGATGCCCATCCAATACCAAGAGCAGATGAACTCATAGATAAATTGGCTTCTGCCAAATTCTTGAGTACATTTGACCTGACAGCTGGTTATTGGCAAATCAGGTTAGCTGAGGATGCCAAGGCCAAAACAGCATTTTCTACCCCAGGAGGTCATTACCAGTTTGTGGTGATGCCCTTTGGTTTGAAAAATGCACCTGCCACTTTTCAAAGGTTGGTGAACCAAGTTCTCTCTGGGCTGGATGACTTCTGTGCAGCATATCTAGATGATATTGCTGTCTTTAGCTCCACCTGCGAGGATCACTTGATCCACCTGAGGAAAGTTTTGGAGGCCCTGCAAAAGGCAGGCCTCACTATCAAGGCTACCAAGTGCCAGATAGGGCAGAGTCAAGTTGTATACTTGGGCCACCTTGTAGGTGGAGGCCAAGTTCAACCTTTGGAGAGCAAGATACAGGCCATAAAGGACTGGGCTCCTCCAACCACCCAGACACAGGTCAGAGCATTCTTGGGCCTGTCTGGTTACTATAGGAAATTTGTCAGAAATTATGGAACCATTGTGACTCCACTTAATGACCTGACACGTAAGAAAATGCCAAAGAAAGTTCAGTGGACAGCTACCTGTCAGAAGGCATTTGATGACCTAAAGCAGGCCATGAGTTGGGTGTGGGAGCTGTTCTATCTCAACTGAATATTGATGGTCATGACCAGCCCATTGCTTTTATAAGTAGAAGGCTGACCCCTAGAGAGAAACATTGGTCAGCTATTGAGAGGGAGGCCTTTGCTGTGGTTTGGGCCCTGAAGAAGTTGAGGCCATACTTGTTTGGTACTCACTTCAAGATTCAGACCGACCATAAGCCCCTCTTATGGCTAAATCAGATGAAGGGTGAAAACCCCAAACTTCTTAGGTGGTCCATTTCCCTACAGGGGATGGACTTTACAGTGGAGCACAGACCAGGGAATGACCATGGCAATGCAGATGGTCTCTCCAGGTACTTCCACTTAGAACAAGAAGACTCACCTGGTCAAGGTTAGTTTAATGTCCCTAGGTTTGGGGGGGGGGGGTTATGTAGGAGAGTGGGGTCTGCAATCCTATGGTCACCCCCGATTTTTGCTTTTTGCTTCACTGGTTTACGACTTTCCCTGGCTGTGGGCCTGCTAATCAGACCCACAGCCTAGCTGTTCTCTCTCTAAATTGACAAGCATGTACCTTAGGTGCATTTACCAATTGGTACTGGGGCACCTTATCAGTCCCTGTACAGCATACCTTAGGTATCCAGGGCCTAAGTGTACCCAGGGCCTACCAGGGGCTGAAGCATGTATTATGCCACCCCTGGCTGGCCATCTAAACAGACACAACTGGCTGCACAACAGCTGGGGCAAGGTGGTGTAAACATCCTTTGCTTTAGATATAGTATCCCTATATCTAACCCTAAAATGGACACATATATTCCTATCAGTCACCCCTATGGCAGGCCTTATCAATCCTGAAGACAGAGTGCTTGGAATTATGTGAGATGGTGCTCTGGCATGAGCTGAGCCCGTTTGCAGCTTGCGGAACCAAGTCCTAATAGCTGTTCCATGATAACGCTATACCATATACTCTTAAGTGCATTATGAACCTCGCGGTCAAATGCTAACTTTGGTATAGCATTATCAAAACATGTCGAGTAAGGTGTCATACGAATTGGAATACTACCCCCTCGCCTATTCTGGCGACGGGGGTAGCATTCCACCCTTCTAGAGGGACACGACATGTATGTAACTGTGAACCCCGGTTAAAGTTAACTCGAGCCTCAGCATCACAAAATGGATGCTGCCACCACAGACACAAGTCTGACCTCCTGCTGCTGGGAGTCCTTCCAGCGAGGGAGGCTCGGACAAAGGGTTTCCTGCCTTGGGAGGTGCTAGCACCACCCCAGACAGGATTTTGTGTATTAGGTAGGCCAGGGCTGAAAAGAATGAGACATGCCTGGGGCACACGAGGTGTCCCTGTGCATATGCCGGTCTAAACCAGTTCCTGGGGCGCTCCAGCCCCAGAGCTGGCGCAAGACCGGACAAAGGAAAGGGGGTGTAACCACCCCCCTTCCTGGTCCCACCCAGAGGAGGTACCTAGTCGTAGTGCAGCCCCCTTTAGCTGAATAAAGGTAGGAGCTGGTCCCATTCCAAATTAGATTATCCTGATCAACTTCACAAGAAGAAACTCTGGACTTCGACGTTCTGCTCCACAGAAGGCAGAAGAAATCTTCCTTGTGGGCAAGGAGTGTCCACCCTGCACCAGCAGGCACAATCAGCGTCCAGCGGCTTCCCTTTGTCGTCTTCCTGCAGGGATCCAGACTTCAGAGCCCGACGAGACCCGGATTCCCAGACCTCTCCGACCTCAACCCACATCTGCAGCAGAGCTGAGACCCGTGGGTACGACGAGACACGTGGGACCGGCCATCTTGAAAGAAGCAACACTTCGCTCCAGCACAACTTCAGAGGCATCCTTGTCCAAGTGCTTTGGGGACTGAGAAGCCCCGACCCCGAGCAGCTCCTGCACCGAAGACCAGCCCTCCAGCATCCACGAGATCTGCGTGGGGCCCTTCTGCCTGTTTGCTGCTCGACGCGTTGTCTGGTCACCTGCCGGCTGGCTAGTGACCTCCTAGACGACGAACTCCGACAACTTTGCTGCTGGTCTGGTTGCTCCAGACCGGCCCTTGCTCCCTTCCAAAAGAGGAGCACCCCGGATCCTCCTGGTCCACTCCCGACGCCGTTTCCCCTCACCGCGTGGGTTGCCTTTGCCAAGGCCTGTTGAACCCGAATCCGGAGACGACACCGCCGACAGCGAGAGCCTGCGTGGGACAGCTCGTGCCTCCATCCTGGTCATCGAAGACACCGCCTAGTCCACGTGGCTGCAGAGACAAGCGTCCACCTTCACCTGATCGGGACAACGACATCTGGTTCCACTCCTGGTTCCACTCCAGTCACTGGCTAGTGACTTTGAACATTGTCCCCTCTGCTTTCAGGTTCTTCTCTTCACCAATCCACCCTTGGATTGCATCGGACATCTTCCTCCTGGTCGCCTGCAGCATCTTTCTTCAAGGCTCCATAGACTTCGACGCGGAAACCCGACACAACTTCGTACCTATGCACACGCAGCCTGTGGGTGAGGTAACACGAGCATTTCGGTGCTCAAGGGTAGCTTGACTCTCCTAGTGTCCAGTTCCATTGCCGTTTTTGTCCTATCTAGTCAGGAACGTCCGTTCTCACCTTTTCTTTAAACTGTACTGTCCATAGACGTTTGTACGCATCTCGCGTGTGAGTTCACACTCTGCACACGCGCTCCGTGGGCCTCCTATTACCTACCTCAAGTTAGTATAGCGTGGTCCCAGCGATCCTACAACCTCTGGACAGCTCCATTCCTTTACTTGACTTTTACATTCCACTTACTTAGTATATGGTCTGTCGTGCCCCTAGGGCACCATTGTAATTCGTGCAACTTAAACGTATTTTTCCTAGGAGTTTGTCATGTGCTTAGCCCTCTGACCTCATAAAGAGTTCAGAGGTGTATGTTAGTTAATAAATAACTGTTTATTTTCATAACAACCTGTGTGGTGTCCTTTTCATTTGGTATTCAAAGGTTATATGTGGTAAAACAGCTGGCTTCACATGCCATTCAGAGTTTAGCCTAAAGACTGCTTTTGTCCACGCTACTAGGATAGCTGGTCTATAAGGTTGACTTACAACCAATCACCATAAGGGTTGTTTGGACTGATACAAGGTGATCACTAGAACTAGTGAGCATCATATATCAGGCCAACTTCTCACAATGCTTGTTTCTAGTCCAGGGAGGACCTGGCTTGGCATTTCAGGCTGGACTGTTCCCATGGGGCACAGGGTCAAGACTGATTTGCATATGGCTGGGTTCAAACTGGAATGGCGTGCAAAAAAACGAAGGATTTTGGCCCAGATCTCTGTACTGGGGTGAATGTATGACATTGTTCTGCATTCTGTCCATCTACTGTTGTTTTTGCAATTGTCACCCCGAGTGGGACGGGTATGCTCAGACGTGAGTCCTGTGCTCTCCATGCCACTGTAATCAAGCTATCCTGGCTGATGAGGGCTGAAAGCCAGAAACCGGTCCTAGGATGCTTGTTTCCAGTACAGGGAGGATCTGGCTTGGCAGTTTTACGCCGCTACCCTCTCAGCACTTAACCCTGGCCGATTCCCAAACTGCTACCAAGCTGCCCCAGGACACATCCATGGACCCTTCACCTGCCGCTCCTGCAAGTACGACAGCATCAGGACCCACACCAAATCCACTACCTCCAAACAGAGCTCCAACACTAACCACCTGAAATGCAACCTACTCAACACCCGTTCGGTCCACAGACACGCCATTGACCTTTGGAACCTACTCGACTCTACATCGCCGGACGTCGCCTTCCTTACAGAAACCTGGATGAACGCCTCATCAGCTCCTGACATCGCCATAGCCATCCTGGATGGCTACAAGTTCATCATGGACCGCACCAACCACACAGGAGGAGGCATCGCCATCGTCCATAAGAACACCATCCGCGTCACGACCAGCTCCGACGACAACCTCGCTAACGCCGAACACCTTCACTTCCAGATCCACACCGACCCCAAGACCACACTCAGAGGCACCCTCATCTACAGGCCACCAGGACCACGCACACAATTCAGCGAAGACATCACTGACTTCATCAGCCCACACGCCCTCCCCTCCGAGGACTACATTCTACTGGGAGACCTCAACTTCCACCTGGAAAAGAAAAACAACAGCAACACCACCACCCTGTTGGACAACCTGGCCAACCTCGGACTCAAACAACTTGTTGATACCCCCTCCCACTATGCCGGACACACACTCGACCCAATCTTCACCTCCAGCAAGCACATCTCCTTCAACCACACCACAGCTCTCCATTGGACGGACCACAGCTGCGTTCACTTCAACTACAAAACGACCACAACCCACAACCTCCCACATCCAGTTCCCCGAAGAAACTGGAACAAAATTACCACCGACCAGCTCTTCACATCGCTCCACCAAAACCCTCCTACCAATTCATTGGACCCAAACCAAGCAGCCACCAACCTCACACAATGGATCACCCACAGCGCCGACGAACTAGCACCCTTGAAAAACCATCAAATCAAGCAAGGTAGCAAAAAAGCCCCCTGGTTCAACGATGACCTTAAGAAATCCAAGAAGTTCTGTCGCATCCTCGAGAAAACCTGGAGAAAAAACCCAACCACTGACAACCTGACCACCTTCAAGATCGCCACCCGCAAATACCACCAACTGATCCGATCCACCAAGAAATCAGCATTCAAGGATCGACTTGACAACAACGCCCACAACAGCAAGGAACTATTCAACATCGTCAAAGAATTTACCAACCCCACCGCTGGCACCAACGACATCACTCCCTCCCAAGACCTCTGCGACTCCCAGGCCTCATTCTTCCACAACAAAATCGCCGACATACATAACAGCTTTGAAAATCATTCCTTAGACCAGTCCGCTCCACCCACCTCCGAACCAAAACCCCCCCCTAACAACCTTTGCGCCTGGAACCCAATCACCACTGAAGACACTATCCGCCTGATGAACTCCATCCACTCAGGATCGCCAACCGACCCATGTCCCCACCAAATCTTCAACAAAGCAGACTCCATCATCGCACCCCATCTCCGAGACGTCATCAACTGCTCCCTCACCTTCGCTACCTTCCCGGAAAGCTGGAAACATGCCAAACTCAGCGCCCTTCTGAAGAAATCCACAGCAGACCCCACTGAACTTAAGAACTACCGCCCCATCTCGCTCCTCCCATTCCCTGCCAAAGTCATTGAGAAAGCCGTCAACAATCAGCTCGCCGCCATCCTCGAATCCAACAAATCCCTTGACCCCTCACAGTCCGGCTTCCGAGCCAAACACAGCACCGAAACCGCCCTCATCGCAGCAACAGACGACATTCGAACACTACTGGACAACGGAGAAACAGTTGCCCTCATCCTACTTGACCTCTCCGCAGCCTTCGACACAGTCTGTCATAGCACCCTCTTACAACGTCTCAGCAACATCGGAATACAAGGGAAAGCATTGGACTGGATCATCTCGTTCCTCGCCGGAAGAACCCAGAGAGTCCGCCTCCCCCCTTTTAGATCAGAGGCCACCGAAGTCATCTGCGGCGTACCACAAGGATCATCACTCAGTCCCACCCTCTTCAACGTATACATGAGTCCCCTCGCATCCATCGCGCGCCAACACAACCTCAACATCATCTCCTACGCAGACGACACCCAGCTGATCCTCTCCCTCACCAAAGACCCAAACACCGCCAAAACCAACTGTTATGGCAGAGTTTGTGGCTCTATTTAGCAGTGATATAGACCTTAGTCTTGCTCACATCTAGTATAGGTATTCTTAGCCTGTGTTGGCCCTTTTAAGCCCTTTCTTCCAGACCTAGAAGAGGATAGCTGTTTAATATGATGATAGATCCTTTATTCTTGACTTTAACCTGTCTATTGCCTATTGGCTTTGACATACTTGACACATTGGTATGGTTTATGTAGGTATTCTGGCAGAGCTAAGGGGCATTTCATCCCTTTCAGGCCTACGGGCCTAGAGCTAGAGGGACTCCATCTTGATGAAGCTGAGAGGCTTTTCAGGGTAAGGGTAAAGTTTATAGTTAAAGCTGTTGTTCGCTTGGAGAGAACCGGCTCAGGCTGGCCCTTATCGAAGGAATGTATTTTTCTCCACTCCGAAGACACAACTTCAGGCTGGCCAGCTGGGAACGTGTCCTTGGTACGGGGAGGTACAAGAATTTGGTGGGCGGCAGGTTACTGGCCGTAACTTTCCATGAAAGGACAAGCTTCCATATTAGTGAGCTACAGGAGAGGAGGAGTAGTTCAGTTCAGCTTGGAGTTCAGTTTAGCGTGGTGTTCATTCCAGCTTGTGTGCAGAACAGCTTGGAGCTCAGAACAGCTTGGAGCTCAGAACAGCTTGGAGAGAGAGAGAGAATATCTGCTGGAGCTGCAGAATAGAGTGCAGTTCTTGAATGGAGAAAGAAGGCAGACGATTGCTGAAGATGAGGGGAGAGAGAGCAGTGCAGAGGGCATCAAAGAAGGCTGTCAGCTGGAGCAACTGAACCAGAGGCGTGGTGATGTGGTGAAGGAGGGAGAGACAGAGAGAGCCCTAATCCCACCAGAGGCAGAGAGAGAAATCTTCCTTCTAATAGGTGAGGTAGTCTGAACTAGTTACACTTACACTTACACTTTAATCTTGTTCTTATTCCCTAAGCTATTGTATTGCTAACCTTTTCTCTTTCAGCGGTGTGTTCTATCTATAGTCTTTGTCAGTTACAGATCTGTGTACTTTAATATTGTTCTAATAAAACCCCCAGTTTGTAGCAGACTGGCATGTGTCTTATATTCTTGTTCAATCCAGGTAAATGTATCTCCTAGGTGGTTACTATTTTTTATGAATGGATGAGTAACCCCAATCAGGTAAGTGGTGATCACATAAATAGGGAGCGAGTGGACCTATGATGCCAAGAATAAGAGGTACATTATATTAATTGGCTAACTCCTAATATTGTAGTAGCAAGCCCTTAGTGAATAGGGAGAGAGACTTCCCAACATATAACTGAAGGTGTTCATAGGAATGTGGTCGTCGTTGATATGCGGCGTTAGTGAGAACGCTGGATTGGATCACCAGCGTGTATACCCACAGGATTGTGGCTTGCGTAAGTGAGAGCGTCAGGTGGGAGACTGGCGTGTAGGTTTGCCGGATTGCGAACCGTTTGGAAAAGAGAGCATTGGGTTCTGCAGGCCCATGTGTAGACGCACCGGATTGTGTGTCATATCTGCCCTAGGGTAGACCGGTCTGGGTCGGGGTGGCCGCGAGACCAACTGATGTGAATATAAGTGTGGTGTAGGGTATGGATATCCCTAGTAATCAGTGAGTATTCTTAGTATCCCTATAGATTTAGTGGTGTTTTTAATAATATGAGCTTGTATATTGCGAGTTCCCCATCCTCAGGTAGGTACCCAGGTGCCTGGATAGATGGTCCTGAGGAGGGATGTGATTACGTTCTGGCTGGGTTGGAGGGGCCCCTAGGGGCTGATCCCATCTAATCAGAAAATCCAGCCATAACATCTGGCGTCACGAACTGCTTACCTATCCTGTGTGTCCTGGCCATGTGCTTAGAGAGTTTCCCATGTGTTCTGAGGGAGTGCCCTGAGCGCCGGTTCCATCTGGCGTAATGTTGCAGTTTATGTAGCCTGTGTGACCTATGGGCTTGAACAGTTGCAGCGTGAGGAGATTGCATTACATCATGGCATTTGGCTTATTCAGGGTGGAAGGAATGGTTTTCATCTTGGTGTTTAAACTGTCAGGGTGGAAGGATGGCATTACATGAGGGAGCCAGTTACATCTTTGTAATGGTCCTATTGTATAAATGTGTGTAAAAAATGCTTTTAAATTGCCCATTAAATTGCTTGCTGCATCTGCTTATGCTGTGCAATGTGAAATGTGTTCATTGTAATATGATTTGTGGAGTTCTTTGCATATAGCTCCTTGTAAATATGGCTTGTGAATAGCGCCATGTTATTGTGGCTTGTGAGGTGCATGTTCTCATGTTGATCTGTTGTGTTCCTTGTGCATTGCGCCTTGGATATATTGTTTGTGAAAAGCTTGTCTTGTAAATATGACTTGTGAATAGCGCCATGTTAATGTGGCTTGTGAGGTGCATGTTCTCATGTTGATCTGCTGTGTTCCTTGTGCATTGCGCCTTGGATATATTGTTTGTGAAGAGTTTGTCTTGTAAATATGGCTTGTGAATAGCGCCATGTGGTAATGGTTTGGACAGGGCATGTTATCATTACGTTAGGCAGGAGAGAGCTGGATCTCTCTCGGGTGCTTGGGGATAACGTTTTGAAAATGTGTGTACGTGTTATCTGTAAACGTGAAGAGATGTGCTCATGACTTTCCCAGGTATCCATGGACATTGGGGAATGATTGTGCTTGAGCTGCCAAAGGGTTAATATCTTGAATTGAGATGGCAGTCTGTATTTTTAAACATGCTGTTTTACCTTGCATGGTTATCTGAACTGACTATAAAAGTCAGTGTATTATTTTAAGGATTGATGGTTTGATTTTGACTTTTGATTCCTGGGTCTGCCTACGTGCTTTGTCAGCTTCTTGACGGAGAGGTAACATCTTGTGCTTTGCGAAGGGTTCTGTTTATTTCACATTCTTTTTGAAATGCGTCTACGAATTTGTGTGGGTTTGCCTTGGAATTGATGATTTCATGTGTCTGGATCGTAGGGGTCGCTAGGTTATAAATCAACCAGTCGGATTGAGATAAGGGTTTGCACGGAGAGAGCTGTGTTCTTTTAAATACGCTTCTTAATATGCATCCACTGACGTGTGGAGAATTATTTTTGAATGCATGATTTAAAATGAGTGAAATGTTAAAAAGATGGCCCAGTTAGAGTGCACGCTACGGGGCTGTTTTCATTAATTATTTCTTTGAGGGTTTTCCATCTAGAAAGGAATGTGTTGGCCGATGCTTTGTAGTGATCACAGGTTGAGAATAATCAATCTTGCCCGACAGTGCATGGTAACATGTGCTTTTAATTAGTGAAAGGCAACCGTGTGCTTTTGAAAAAAAAATGTGTGTGTTCTTATTATTATTTTCCCAAATGCAAATTGAACCTTTTTTTTTTTTGTGTGACTGTATGCAGCAAAACCGGCATTGGTAAGTTAACCAACTCAGTTAGAAAATAATTGGCTGTTTATTAATGTATGAATGTGGCCCTTTTATTAGGTTGGATTAAATAGCTTGCATGTTCAATTACGCTGTAATGCAAAATTACATGATGCCCCTGGTTGAACTAAACACAATGGTGAAATGTGTCTGCATTTTATGTTGTTTTAAAATTATTTCTCTTTCAACAGCTGACAATGGTCCATGTTAATTCGTTTTTTTTTTTTGCAGACTGTATAATCTTGTGTGCAGAACTGAGTTGCCCCTTACTAAATCAATGCCCATATTTTAATGTCTTGCCTTTAGCTGAATTAGTTAGACAAAAGTCTTTTTAGAAAGTGGAGCTTTTAAGTAGCAGTACATTGTAATAGAATTGTTTTTTTTTTAAATGCTAGCTTTCGTTAGTTAGAGCAATCAGGCCTGGGAACAAGCTTACAAGGAATTTGTTTGTCGACATTGGCAGACCAGCTGGTTTGTGAAGACGGGGTTTTTTTTTTTTCCTCTGCAGGCTTCGACTGCAGCCTGTCCTGTTTTGATTGGCTATAATACAATTTTGTTCCGCGGACGGCATGTTTATGTAAGGGTGGGGTGAACTCGCTCTTCCTGGCTGTCAGCGCGGGCAGCTTCATTGCCTGCTGATAAGGGATTCTTGTACACTCTTGGCCCTTGGAGTTAGTTAGATACAGTAGGCTTAGGCGGCCTTCTCTGATCAGGGAATTGGAGGCTTGCAGCGCCCTGCTCCTGCTGTGAGATCATCATTTGGCAGTGATTCAAATTACTTCATACTGTAGCCTGGCTCCTGCTCTGAAGGGAGGGGCTGTCTCAGACAGGATTAGGGTATGTTAGGCCCTGCTACATATCCTTAAAAATTAGATTTTGAATGTTTTTAATTAATCAGGATATTTTCTTTTCAATAATGGAAGGCACCCGGGGTGCTTTTTAAATAGAAAATGTTATCATGCAAGATTAATGATACTTGTTTTCTTGTCCTAGGATTGCTGGGTTGTGGTGTTGGTGCGTGAGTCGCCCCCCCCCCCCCCACTTCCTTTATTATTTTAGTTTTTTACTTTCATGTTTTTATGTTAGTTTATTATTTTTGGAAGATGGAACCAGACCAGACCAATCCGGAAGGGTGGTGGATGGCCGCATCGGAGGAAGTGTCCGGATACCGAAGATGCCGGGTGGTGACCTACACTGATGTCCCAAAATTGACATTGGACTTATAATTTTTTTTTTTTTTGAAAAAATATATCAAGACACTTTTTTAATTTGTGATAGATTCGCAAAAGGATTTGGTTACGTAATTCCTTGGCCTGCATTATTCCCATGTTTTTTCTTTGCAATCACTATGAGCAGGCCCCACTTTTAAAAAGAAACAACAAACATGTCACCTATTATAGTTTTCCTGTTTTCTTCAAAACAGTTTTTGCCAATGAAGGACTTTTTTTGAATGGTGGTGCACACATGTGTTCCACAGTGTGAAGAAACTAAGTGATATATATATACACCAGCTATCTTGTAGAAATGGGGTTGTCTTTTACTGTTATTACATTTTCACCTTGATTGATCAAAGGGTGGTTACCCTAGACTTTAGGTTGTCCTGGGAGGTGTGTCTTTTAGTATGATTATGTATTAATGTTTGCCCAGACCTTGAAAATGATTTGTCATGTCTATTTCTCAGATTTCACCAAAATGTTACCTTAAGTTGACCATAGTAGGTAGGCCTCATTTAGGCCCATTGTTGTTTTTATTACACATTTAAGTCCCTACACCATTAGATTTCATGAGTCATCATTAGCTTAAGTTGACCATAGTAGGTAGGCCTCATTTAGGCCCTTTGTTGTTTTCCCATTAGAAGTTGAAACACATCTAGTTCTTAAGTTGTCCGAAGTAGGTAGGCCCCATTTAGGCCCCTTGCTGTTTTCATTCAACACATAAGTCCCTACATCACTAGACTTCACCAGTTATCACTAGAAGTTGAGGCACATTTAGTTTGAGGATGCTTTGGTTAGTTTCTGTTGTTATCAGATCCAATCTCAGATATGTTTTAGCATTCAAGTCAAGGGTGCTTTGATTTGTTTTCAGTTGGTTGTTAGGTTTGTATTCCCTACAATTGAGTTTCAGGTAGAATTTCCTTAAGTTGTCGTTCTTTTTAGAGAGTTTTTTAGTTTTTGATTTGTTGATAGATTGTGTTGATGTTTGTTTATATGGATGTTGTTGTTTATTGATGTTCGCAAGATAAGGATCTAAGGGTGGAATGTTATGGCAGAGTTTTTGGCTCTATTTAGCAGTGATATAGACCTTAGTCTTGCTCACATCTAGTATAGGTATTCTTAGCCTGTGTTGGCCCTTTTAAGCCCTTTCTTCCAGACCTAGAAGAGGATAGCTGTTTAATATGATGATAGATCCTTTATTCTTGACTTTAACCTGTCTATTGCCTATTGGCTTTGACATACTTGACACATTGGTATGGTTTATGTAGGTATTCTGGCAGAGCTAAGGGGCATTTCATCCCTTTCAGGCCTACGGGCCTAGAGCTAGAGGGACTCCATCTTGATGAAGCTGAGAGGCTTTTCAGGGTAAGGGTAAAGTTTATAGTTAAAGCTGTTGTTCGCTTGGAGAGAACCGGCTCAGGCTGGCCCTTATCGAAGGAATGTATTTTTCTCCACTCCGAAGACACAACTTCAGGCTGGCCAGCTGGGAACGTGTCCTTGGTACGGGGAGGTACAAGAATTTGGTGGGCGGCAGGTTACTGGCCGTAACTTTCCATGAAAGGACAAGCTTCCATATTAGTGAGCTACAGGAGAGGAGGAGTAGTTCAGTTCAGCTTGGAGTTCAGTTCAGCGTGGTGTTCATTCCAGCTTGTGTGCAGAACAGCTTGGAGCTCAGAACAGCTTGGAGCTCAGAACAGCTTGGAGAGAGAGAGAGAATATCTGCTGGAGCTGCAGAATAGAGTACAGTTCTTGAATGGAGAAAGAAGGCAGACGATTGCTGAAGATGAGGAGAGAGAGAGCAGTGCAGAGGGCATCAAAGAAGGCTGTCAGCTGGAGCAACTGAACCAGAGGCGTGGTGATGTGGTGAAGGAGGGAGAGACAGAGAGAGCCCTAATCCCACCAGAGGCAGAGAGAGAAATCTTCCTTCTAATAGGTGAGGTAGTCTGAACTAGTTACACTTACACTTACACTTTAATCTTGTTCTTATTCCCTAAGCTATTGTATTGCTAACCTTTTCTCTTTCAGCGGTGTGTTCTATCTATAGTCTTTGTCAGTTACAGATCTGTGTACTTTAATATTGTTCTAATAAAACCCCCAGTTTGTAGCAGACTGGCATGTGTCTTATATTCTTGTTCAATCCAGGTAAATGTATCTCCTAGGTGGTTACTATTTTTTATGAATGGATGAGTAACCCCAATCAGGTAAGTGGTGATCACATAAATAGGGAGCGAGTGGACCTATGATGCCAAGAATAAGAGGTACATTATATTAATTGGCTAACTCCTAATATTGTAGTAGCAAGCCCTTAGTGAATAGGGAGAGAGACTTCCCAACATATAACTGAAGGTGTTCATAGGAATGTGGTCGTCGTTGATATGCAGCGTTAGTGAGAACGCTGGGTTGGATCACCAGCGTGTATACCCACAGGATTGTGGCTTGCGTAAGTGAGAGCGTCAGGTGGGAGACTGGCGTGTAGGTTTGCTGGATTGCGAACCGTTTGGAAAAGAGAGCATTGGGTTCTGCAGGCCCATGTGTAGACGCACCGGATTGTGTGTCATATCTGCCCTAGGGTAGACCGGTCTGGGTCGGGGTGGCCGCGAGACCAACTGATGTGAATATAAGTGTGGTGTAGGGTATGGATATCCCTAGTAATCAGTGAGTATTCTTAGTATCCCTATAGATTTAGTGGTGTTTTTAATAATATGAGCTTGTATATTGCGAGTTCCCCATCCTCAGGTAGGTACCCAGGTGCCTGGATAGATGGTCCTGAGGAGGGATGTGATTACGTTCTGGCTGGGTTGGAGGGGCCCCTAGGGGCTGATCCCATCTAATCAGAAAATCCAGCCATAACACCAACTTACACGAAGGAATGAAAGATGTAGCAGAGTGGATGAAGAACAGCCGTTTAAAACTGAACTCGGACAAAACGGAAATCCTCATCTTAGGATCATCCCCCTCTGCATGGGACGACTCATGGTGGCCACCGGCCCTGGGAACCGCACCCACACCAACAGACCACGCACGTAACCTGGGCTTCATCCTGGACTCCTCCCTCTCGATGACCAGACAAGTCAACGCCGTCTCATCATCATGCTTCAACATCCTACGCATGCTCAAAAAAATCTTCCGTTGGATCCGCACCGAAACAAGAAAAACAGTCACCCACGCACTGGTCACAAGCCGACTGGATTACGGAAACACCCTATACGCCGGAACCACAGATAAACTACAGAAAAACTCCAACGCATCCAAAACGCCTCAGCCAGACTCATACTAGACATCCCCCGCCAAGATCACATTTCCGGTCACCTGAGAGACCTCCACTGGCTCCCCGTCAACAAGAGAATAACATTCCATCTCCTCATCCATGCACACAAATCCCTCTACGACCTAGGACCCGAATGCCTCAACACGCGCCTGTCCTTTTACACCCCCACCCGACAACTACGATCGTCCAATCAAGCCCTTGCCGCAATTCCGCACATCCATAGATCAACCATGGGGGGTAGATCCTTCTCCTTCTTAGCGGCCAAGACTTGGAATTCTCTCCCCACCCACCTCCGCCTTACACAGAACCACCTCTGCTTCAGAAAGCAACTAAAAACTTGGATATTCAATAAGTAAAGTAACCTCCTCCCTCAAGCGCCTTGAGACCCTCTGGGTGAGTAGTGCGCTATACAAATTTTGAACTTGAACATTTTTTTTAACTTGAATTTGCTCTGTTCCCATGGGCCACAGGGTCAAGACTGATTTGTATATGGCTGGGTTCAAACTGGAATGGCATGGTGAGCAAAAAAACGATGGATTTAGGTCCAGATCTCTGTACTGGGGTGAATGTATGACATTGTTCTGCATTCTGTCCATCCACTGTTGTTTTTGCATTTGTCACCCCGAGTGGGACGGGTATGCTCAGACTTGAGTCCCGTGCTCTCCATGCCACTGGAATCAAGCTATCCTGGCTGATGAGGGCTGAAAGCCCGAAACCGGTCCTAGGATGCTTGATTCCAGTCCAGGGAGGACCTGGCTTGGCAGTTCGGGCTGGAATGTTCCCAAGGGGCACAGGGCAAAACTGATTTGCATATGGCTGGGTTCAAACTGGAATGGCACGGTGAGCAAAAAAACGATAGATTTAGGCCCAGATCTCTGTACTGGGGTGAATGTATGACATTGTTCTGCATTCTGTCAATCCACTGTTGTTTTTGCATTTGTCACCCCAAGTGGGACGGGTATGCTCGGACATGAGTCCCGTGCTCTCCATGCCATTGGAATCAAGCTATCCTGGCTGATGAGGGCTGAAAGCCCAAAACCGGTCCTAGGATGCTTGTTTCCAGTCCAGGGAGGACCTGGCTTGGCAGTTCGGGCTGGACTGTTCCCATGGGGCACAGGGTCAAGACTGATTTCCATATGGCTGGGTTCAAACTGGAATGGCATGGTGAGAAAACAAACTATGGATTTAGGCCCAGATCTCTGTACTGGGGTTAATGTATGACATTGTTCTGCATTCTGTCCATCCACTGTTGTTTTTGCATTTGTCACCCCGAGTGGGACGGGTATGCTCAGACTTGAGCCCCGTCCTCTCCATGCCACTGGAATCAAGCTATCCTGGCTGATGAGGGCTGAAAGCCCGAAATTGGTCTTAGGATGCTTGTTTCCAGTCCAGGGAAGATCTGGCTTGGCAGTTCGGGCTGGACTGTTCCCGTGGGGCACAGGGTCAAGACTGATTTGCATATGGCTGGGTTCAAACTGGAATGGCATGGTGAGCACAAAAACGATGGATTTAGGTCCAGACCTCTCTACTGGGGTGAATTTATTACATTGTTCTGCATTCTGTCCACCCACTGTTGTTTTTGCATTTGTTAGGTTCTGGGCCAGTAGGAATTTTATAGATCAGAAATTTTCCAGGATGTTGTGAATTCCTAGTATCAGGAAAGATATGCCAGAGCCAGCAAAAGCAGTGGATGGAACTGCTTTCACATCGGGACCATTTCGGTATCATAGGTGTCCAGTAATTATGGAAGATAGGTAAGGATCATTTTGAACACATTAGATTTGATCTAACTAATGCACCACAGTTTAGGCTCATATCGGGAATGCCTCGGCTAACCCTCCAAGACCCCTCAGTTTAGTGGGCTGCATGGTCAGTACTAATGAAATCAGATTTTTTTCTAAGAAACATTGTGTAAAAGAGTCAGCACTTCAAGATTCAAATCAAGAGAAATGGGCCAAATACCTAACTTACAGAAGTACCGAATCTCCGATTTGTTGCATTAATACTCTTTCGGAATGGTATAAAGATTATCAGGAAGTGTTTGATAAACAAAAAGGCATTCAGTTGCTCCTACATCGAGCGTATGTTTGTCAGATCGATCTAGTCCCTGGCGAAGCAATTCCATGCAGCAGGATCAATGCTCTTACTAAGCCAGAGACTCAATATTTGCAAGAGTGCCTAGATGACTCTCTCAGTCGCCATCATCCTCTCCTCTCTTCTTTGTGCCCAAGAAGGTAGGAGAGTTACACACGTGTATAGACTATAATTTAATATATCTGGTGACAGTAAAAATAGGTATCCTTTACCTCTAATACCGGTGTTGCTGGATCAGTTGAAAGGAGCAACAATTTTTACCAAGTTGGATTTCGGGGGCACTTATCATCTTGTCAGAGTTTGACAGGGCGATGAATGAAAGATCACGTTCAGGACCAAATTTGGCCTGTTTGATTATCAGGTCATGCACTTCAAGAATACTTAGATGTATTTTGTATGGTCTATATTACAACATTTTAATATACTCAGATACCATTCAAGAACATATTGGTCATGTGAAGTCCATCATGAGTTCATTGAGGGAATATCTACGGTTCGCAAACCTTGAAAAGTGCCAATTTCACATCAAGGAAATTGAGTTCTTACATCCTGAAAACATAAGAATGAATGAAAAAGAGGTGTCTGCTATAGCTCAATAGATGTCTCCATTAAATGTAAAGGCTCTTCAGAGCTTTCTAGGAATTGCCAATTTTTAAAGGCGTTTCAAAAACTTTTCAGCCATCATTCAAAACATCCTTCACCACTTGAGAAAAGGAGCTACATTTACATGGAGAGGAAAAATCGGAACAAGCATTTCAAACTCTGAAACAATTCATTTAAACCCCTAGATTGAAGCATCAGCATGTTAACCTCGCTTTCATACTTGAAGCAGATGCTTCATTTTACGCAATGGGAGGGGTTCTCTCACAGCGTCATCTGGATACCAGTCAGATGTATAAGATGGCCTATTATTCCTGAAAATTTACCACATATGAATTCAACTATAGTATCACAGGCAAAGAGTTGTTGGCGATAAAACCACTGAAATGTATTCCAACTGCTGGAATTTACAATTTTTAAAAATCAGCCAGGGCCCTTCCTCCTCAGCAGCTTTAATGGTTCTTATTTTTCTTAGATTTTGACTTTGTCATAAGATACAGTCCATGTCCTCAGAATGGGTAGGCTGATGCCCTTTCAAGGTCTCATGTCGCTTAAGTAGAAAACAGACAAGATCCAATTCATGAACCAGCATTAATTCTCCCGAAGCTAGGAATGGTTTGTTATAAGGTGATGCTCCTAGACAATACACATGACTTTTTAACCAAGCTAAACAAGTGCATAGGGAATAATAATGAGGAGACATGGTTAAATGTAGATTCAGTCATAGACGAGAGAGATGGGCTACTATATCATCAAGGTAATCTCCTTGGTCAAAATCATGATTTGCAAAGTCACGTTTTAACCTAGATACATGATTCTGACATGGGGAGTCATGCTGGACTCTAGACCGAAATGTATAGCTATGTCAGATCACGGTTGGCGATCTCCTTCCGAGCAGATGTCTATTCACCAACTCCTTCTGACTGTAGCCAGCAAATAGTCACTGAATCTGACTCCAGACTGGGGGAAAGGGGAAGTGGAATGACAAAACAAGAGAGACTGCCTCAGGACACTGGTCTTCTTCTGGATTTCGTTTTGCAACACCTACAAGATAATAAGCACAAAGAATTACTACTCCCTACTCTATCCTTAAGCACATAATATAATGATTTACTCCTATATCTATTACCTGTGTTAATCTGAGAACTACCACTCTCTATTTAGTTTTGTCAGTGGATTGCACTTTGATCAACTGTAAGAACTTCAGTCTCTTTTTCCTTTTTGAATAGTATTTTTGTAAAGAAGTTTAAGGTTCTTTCACTGTGATCAATGATATAAGTTCAGACATTTATAAAAGTTTTTTCGCCATGCAGATATTCATACCCATGAATGATAATGCGAATTGGCAAGGTGTAAAACATCTATATCAAAACTATATTTTGAGTCTTCCTTATGTTGACGATTTTCTTCTAAGTCATTCAAAAAATGTTTTGTAGTAAGTTTTTTATCAGTCTCCAAACTCCTCAAACTGTGAAAAATAGTCTGTTATTCTCGAGCTGCATCCACTTGGTACTCCGTTACTTGCTCGATGGCTTAACAAGGAAAATACACTCTCACTTGAAATGAAATATGAGCCGGCTTCTCTTCGCAGAAGCTCTGAATCTAAAATCCTCCAAGACTCAAGGCTGTCCCATGACAAACACTTCTACAGAAGATGCTATGATGAATGATGTTCCCACGATGTGAACCAAACTATATTCAACTGCTTCCTTGACTGAAAAGCGCTGTTGAAAAGAATTACCACTGTCATTAAAGTTCCAACAAGAAATACTAAAATAGCCTTATTTACTTCCCTGAAACATAGGAACAGGTAGACTTGAATTCTCTTCAAATTTTCCTCAAAACAGGAGCGCTGAGGACATTTCAGCTGTCAGCTGTGGCTTTACAGTTGAAGTGCGCTGAAAGGAGCTCGCACACGAGCGTTGGAGATACCGGAGTGTCTCGAGCAGAACAACTGGACCGCGCACCTCGCTTGAAAGTGCGCACAAACTGAATCTTAGGCAAATTATGGGAACATCGCAATCCATGTAAAATGGATCGCAAGGATGCCCTCCAGCTGAGCCCCAAATGCCGTCAACGCGGGTACTTGGCCAATTGCTTTCTTTTGCAGGGATAAGTAGAGGGAATAGTGTTAACGCTGGAACAGAGAGGAGAGTTCTTGACAGTACTCCCCTACAAAAGGCGTTCCTTCAGCCTTGGCTTAGTTGGATTAGCCTTGTGAAAGTCTCGAATTAGTTTTTGAGCATGAACGTTAGTATGAGGTTCTCAAGACCTTTCTTCAGGACCAAAGTTTTTCCAGTCGACCAAACAATACAATTTGCCCTTTCTCAGAGTTGAGTCTAAAATCTTGTGAACATCAAATTCCTCTACTGAATCGAGCAGAATTGGCTTAGGTGGTGAGCAAATTCTCATGAGAGGTGGGCTTCTCTTAAGTAAGGAAACATGGAATACCGGATGTACTTTGAGATAAGTGGGCACGTGAATTTTAACAGTCACTGGATTTAGCATCTTATCAACTCTAAAGGGACCAATAAACCGAGGTTGGAATTTGCAGTTTTCTTTTAGTCTGAGGTTTATAGTGGACAACCACACCTTATCTCCTGACTTAAACTGGACTGACTCGCCTTCTCTTATCTGCCTGAGATTTATAGGAATTCTATAGCTTTGACAATATTTTCTTTAGCTTGAGTTAATGAGTTCTGAATTGCTTTTACAAACTCCTTCACTGCAGGAACTGCACCCTCCTCTCTATCAATTATTAAACCTGGATGCCTACCATAGTTTAAATAAAAACGTGAGAATCCTGTTGAAGAATGCTTGGAGTTATTATAGGCAAACTCTGCAGCCCACACTAACTCTGACCAACCATTCTTCTGATTTTTTATTTATTTTATTTACAAAGTTTTGTATAGCACTAGCCTGACCGGAGGGTATCGGAGCGCTTCACAACAGTTACAGAGCAGAACAAACGAGAGCAGAACATATTACTATAAAGCGAGCAAAAGAGAGCAGAACATATTGCAATAAAGTGAAACAATCCAGATGAGAGTCATAGTAAAGAAGATGTTGAAGAGTTCTGTTCCAAGGACTTGTCAGCCCACAACTGAGAGAGGTTCAGTGTCATTTTCAGCACTCCGACTGTTCCTATCTAATTGCTAGGGATCGAGCGAGGAAAGGGATTTTGAGCTGACTTTTGAATTTAGCAAAGGAGGGAATAGTTCTAATGTGGGGGGGATCGAGTTCCATATTTTGGGCTCATTTCCAGCGAAGGATCTGGCCACGGTTTTTATTTTCGTGGTTTTAGCGGGATAAGAAGCAAGGTATTAGAGCTTCTGAGCATCCTGTTCTGACCTGCTTTTTTGAGCTTGGTCGCCAGATATTCGGGTTTGCCTGTGTGGAGGGCTTTGTGGGTGAGGCAGGCCGTTCTGAAGTTTGCCCGCATTTCTATTGGTAGCCAATTGAGTTCTTTGGGTGCAGGAGAGATATGGTCAAATTTCTTTATTCCATTCTGGCAGCCGCATTGAGAGTTGTTTTCAGCGGAGCAAGGTGTGTTTTTGCTATTCCCGAGAGGACTTCGTTTCCATAGTCCAGTCTTGACAGCATCAATGCTTGAGTGGCTTGTTTGAGATCTTTGGGTAGAATGAAAGGTTTTATTTTGTTAAGTAGCTTCAGGTTAAGGAAGGCACTCTTAGCCGAAATCTTAATGTGCTTGGTCATGTCCAGTTTTGAGTCTTGTGTGATGCCTACTGATTTAACAGAGTCAACCAGGGTGAGGTTCCCGTTGAGGGCATCGATCTCTTTTAGCCACTCGACCATTTGTGGGTTCTCTTCTTTGTTCGAGATGAGGAGTAGTTCGGTTCTGTCCGGGTTCAGTTTTAAGTGGTTGCTTGACAGCCAACGTTGCACTTCCCTTAGTGTTTCATTGAGTCTTTGGATGTCTTTAGCAGAGGAGATTTCCAAGTAGATTTGGTTATCATCAGCATCAAGGTGAAAGGGGATGTTAGCTTTTCTGAGTAGGGTGGCGAGGGGTTCCATGTAAATGCTGAAGAGGAGAGGGGTGAGCACTGATCCTTGGAGGACTTCCCTCATGACTGGCTGAAGGTCGAATTCAAAGCTTCTGATTTTGATTCTCTGGGAGCAGTTGTGTAGGAATGAGGAGAACCATTTGAGGACCAACTCGTCTAGACCAGCCCTTTCTTCAAGAGCTTTGAGGAGAAGTTTGTGGTCAACTGTGTCGAATGCTGCCGTTAGGTCTAGGAGAATGAGGAGGCAGCATTGGTCTGAGTCCAGAGATTTGTGTATATCATCAATTATGTTGAGGAATGCGGTTTCTGTCCTTCACCCTTTCTGAATCCCGACTGATGGGAGTCGAGGAGGTTGGTTTTGTCCAGGTGTTGAGTTAGTTGTTGGAATACACATCTTTCTAGGAATTTGGAGAGAAGAGGAAGGTTGGAGATAAGTCTGAAGTTGTTTAGGTAATTTATGTCCAGGCCTGTTTTTTTCAGCAGCGGGGTTACTTGTCCCACTTTCAGACAATCTGGAACGATTCCGGTTTTTAGGGAGCTGTTTATAATCCTACACCTGAGTGGAGCTAGGGAGAGTTTACATTTTTTGGTGAGTTAAGCAGGGAGAGGGTCTAGGGTGTGAGATGAAGGTTTAGAGGTGGAGATACGTTTGGCTATCTCTTCTTCTGGAATGGGCTAGAAGAGTGACCAGGATTTAGAGTTGGGAGTGGGAGCGCAACTAAGCAACCCAACTGGGCTGCTAAGGGGAGGAGAAGAGCAGTTGTTGACCAGAGAACGCTCGATCTTGGAAATCTTGTCATTGAAGGTGGTGAAGTTGTTGCACCGTTCTTTGGAAGCCTGCCCCAATGATGTATCTGGTTTGGAGGTTTGTTGTCTGATGATCTTGAAGAACTCCTTGGGTCTGTTTTTTGCGCAGTCTAGTGCAGAGCAGAAATATACAGATTTTTGGTTCTTGATATGGCTGTTGTATTTCTTCCCTAAAGTTCTGAGTTGATCGCGGTGGAAGGTAGTGGGCATGCTCCTCCAGCGTCTTTCTGAGGCTCTTAGTAGTCTCCTTTCTTCACTGATGTCAGAGTCGAACCAAGATCTGGACGGAATGGCTCAGTTTTTTCTAAATTTCAGGGGTGCTAGTTGATCCAGCAGGGTTACCATATTCATGTTATATAGCAAGGTGAGATCATTTGTGGAGATAATTTTGCCACTGGGTAGGAGGAACTTTAGCCTTTCTTCCATGACATCCAGGGGGATCTGGGTGAGATTTCTGGACCATTGGGGGGGTCTTGAACAGGAGGCAGGGATAGAACTCTTTTGTTGATGTGGAATAGGATCATGTGGTGATCCGACCAGTCCACTGGAGGAATGTTGTCAATCATGATTGCGTCCTGATGGGCAATGATGGCATCCAAGGTTGCTCCTTTGCTATGAGTTTCTTCCGAGCAGTGTTGGGAAAGGTTATTGTCACAGAGGAGATTATTGAGAGATTGAATTAGTGTGTTGTTGGTTTAGTTCCAGTGTAGGTTGAGATCACCCAAGATTATGTAGTTAGTGTCTTTGAGAGCGCAGTGGGCAATCAAGTCAGATAAGTGTTCCCCAAATGTGGGGGTGTTACCTGGTGGGTGATAGAAAAGGTGACCAACCTTAGGCGCTGTTATCCTTAGTTTTGATGTTGACAGTAAGACATTCAAAGGAGCTATACTTGCAGGAGTCCATACAGTGATGTCTATGTCATCCTTATGGACGATGGCTACACCTCCACCTCGTTGGTCTTTTCTATCTTTGTTGATGATGGAGAAACCTGGGGGCACCAGCATATCAAAACAGGGAGGGGAGATCTTGTTCAGCCATGTCTCTGTGATGAACGCAATATCTAAATCCTGAGAGAGGATGGCTTTTGCTAATTCAGTTGCGAGTTTGGGGGCTGATCTACAATTATTGAGCATGCAGTTGGTGGATAATTTCTTATTGCTCGGATACTCTCCTGATGGGGCACTTGGTATTGAGGAGAGGGAGGGCGGGGTCTTGTGATTTTTGCAGAGGGAGGTCTCTTCTGAAACCTGTGATCACTTGAATATTGGAATTCTGGGAAGCTGAGAGAGGAGAGTCATAGGTGGAGGCTAGGTCTAATGCTTCTTCAGCGGACATTGCTGCTTTAGTTCTGGAAGGTCTTTGTGACTGGATCTCAGCATCCTTACTAGGAGGATTCTGTACCCCACATGCGGGGGCTTTGATTCTTATGAGAGACTGAAACGAGATCTCAGCGTCGACCCTGGTGGGTCTCTGCAGCCGGTTCTCGAGGGCGGATGAGGGTCTGAGATGTGGCTTTAGAAGGATAGAGTCAGTATGAGAAGAGGGCCTGGGTTGTGATTGCTGAGGCTTTTGAGCCTTGCCTAGGTTGGTTAGGATTTCATCAAGGACCCTGAATATTATTTCTAGCTGACTTTCCAATAGGGTCAGCCGGAGCGCCATATTCTCCAGGGCTAGGGGCATGCAGTTTTGGGTAGGGGCATCTCTCGGGGTGGGGAGCAGGGTCGAGTTGTGAGGCCTAATGGTAAGTCGGTCGTCCCAGCTGTCTCTGTTAGCGACATTCAGTGGGGCTCTGAACGTGGGCTCTGCCTCAATGATTCTGCAGGAGTAGTAGAGGGGTCAGTAGACCGAGCCCGTGGGATGGTGGTGTGATGATGAAGATGAGTTTGAGGGGGTGGTGGGGTGGTGGGGCCTGATCTACCTCGAAAGATTGAAGGTCATGATTCATGGGGTGGAAGAGTGGGAGGAGCTTCTAGGGGGCAGCTGAAGGATCTCATCAGGGAAGTGGGAATAGGTATTTGCTTTGCCTGATGGGGCATGTTGACCAGAGAAGGGGTTTGGGGAGGAGCAGGTCAAAGAGAGTGAAGCAGGGCGGAATGAAGAGCAGAGAAGAGGAATTTGAAGGCCTCTAGGTTCTCGTTGTTAGCCTGTATCAAAACTGTGCCATTTGAATAAATGGTCACTGATGTGTTCCCGTTTTTAATAGCCTGGTTGGGGAGAGAGGTCGTCAGTTTACAGCTATGTGAGGTGGTCGTCGTTTTGGATATGTGAAGTTGCATTCTTAATGTGGTGTTCCAGTTCTCAGGTCTATCGGTGTGGAAGATGAGATCCATCTTTACCTGCCCTTTGGAGGTGCAGTGGTAAGTGTCCCCAAATAGCGTTTCTGGATGCTGTCTGATTAGATTATGTTTGAAGTTTTTTCTTGCTTTTGGAGAGAGGCTGGGGGAAGCTAATAGCGAAGGCATTCACGCCCTGCGGTTTCATATGGCTCGGCATGAATGGGTCGATGGAGGTTGGAGTGCCCCATGACATTGTTGCGTACTAAATAGACGGGGGTTGCCGAGCTGCTGTTAGAGAGGCGAGACACCCTTGGTCTGGGAGTGACGACTATAGGCAACTGAACACGACCAGTGTTTGGCAGGCACGCAAGGGACCTCTCTGCAAGCCGTGGGACTCCCTTGGGCGAGAGGCCATTGCGTAGCGATGGGAGAAAGAGGAGGCTGCGGGAAATAGTTGTCGCAAAAGGAGTTGGTGGAGTTCCGGTTACCCTGATCTGGGGTGATATGGCGGTAGACCTTATAAGTGAGGGAGCCTATCGGTTAGGCTGGAAGAATAGTTGCTGCTTAATGGAGGAGGAAGTGAGGGTCAGTGGGATCTATTTGTCCCAATTGGAGGTGGTCGGAGGGCTGAGTCGACACGAATGGGAGAGATAAATGTTCTAGGGCATAGATTTGACAGAAAAATCAGTGTGATTGTTGCTGAGGGGAGAAGAGAGAGCGTCTTGAAACAGGTCTGGTACCTTAGAGTGGACCAGGAGTCACCAGCATCGTTGGAGCTGACGGAGGGTAGTCTTTAGCGTCTTGAGTCTGACCTTAGACTGCATGGGGATCCTAACAGAGAGTTAAATGCCACTCTCTATTTTGCCGAGAAGGAATAGTGTCGGCCATCTTAAAGTCGGGCATCGACTCCGTGCCAGTCCGGACCGTGATCAGGCTCCTTTTTGGGCTTCCTTTTGGGCAGGTCTGGGGGGGGGGGGCCTTCATCCATTCGAGTGACCCAGTGAGCGGGGGCACGAAAAAGCTTTGTGGATGCTGCAAACCTTCAACCAGTGATGTCCTGGGTTTCGGCCCTCTTGGGGCCAGGCATAGACATCAAGTCTTTCTGGATCCTTTAAGACTTCCTTATTTATTTTTATTTTTTATTTACCGCTTCCATTTGGGCAGATCAAAGGTCTTGATTGACCCTCTCTGTCTGACCATCAGTTTCTCAATGAAAACCTGTGGAGTAGCGAGCTACAATCCCTAAACTCTTCGTGAATGCCTTCCAGAAGTGGGAAACAAACTGTGAGCCATGATCTGAAACCAAAACCTTCGGAATTCCATGCAATTTTACAATGTGGTGTGTGAACAATTGTGCCAATAGAGATGCTGTTGGAATACTTTTTAGTGGGACAAAATGTGCCATTTTAGAAAATGTATCCACCATGACTAAAATTGTGTTGTAACCTTGACTAGGAGGAAGGTCAACAATTAAATCCATGGATACTGTGTTCCAAGGATGCGGTGGGCTAGGCTTAGGCATTAACAACCCTTGTGGAGCCAAACAATCAGATTTCCCTCTCAGACATCTCTCACAAGTGGATACATACTGTCGTATCTGCGACCTTATATTCGGCCACCAAAAATTTCTCTCTACCAACTCCATGCTCTTTTGTATTCCTTTATGTCCAGCTAATAACCCATCGTGACAAGACTTTAATGCTTTTTCCTGAAGGTCTTTGGTGGGTAACTACAAACAGTCACCTTGATATGGAAGACCTCTGCAAATTTTTCTCTCAGATTGTTCCTTAGGCCACTGAGTCATTTCTTCAGTTGTCAAAGCTCTCTTGAATTCAATTGAAAGGTCGGTACTGAGGGTAGCAAGAACAAACCTCTCCTCAGGAATTATAAACTGCCTTTCTGGTTTGTTTCAGAAAAATCTGAATTTATCCTGGAGAGAGCATCAGCCTTGACATTATTCACTCTGGTCTAAAGGTAATTACAAAATCAAAATCTGCAAAAAAACAATGACCAATGTATTTGTCTAGCTGTTAATGTGCGAGCTGACTTGAGGAACTGTAGATTTCGATGATCTGTAACTACAGTAATCTTGTGTTTAGCTCCCAACCGGTAATGACGCCATTCCAAAAAGGTGCATTTGACTGCCAACAACTCTTTATCAGCGATTGAGTAATTACTTTTTGGGGGAGACACCTTTCTTGATTAATACGCAACAGGATGATGCTGACCTGTGTCTTTGTGTCGTTTAGACAAAATTCCACCTAGTGCAACATCTGAAGCATCTTTTTCAACCTAAAATGGTTCTTCAGTTCTAGGATGCAATAGAATAGAGGCCTGAGTAAACGACTTCTTCAAAAATTGAAAGGCTCTTTCTGCTTCTTCATCCCAAACAAACTTCACTCCTTTCTTGAGTAATCAAGTGATGGGACTCACCTTGAGAGAGAAATCAGGAATAAACCTTCTGTAAAAGTTCAAAAATCCGGTGAAGTTCTGGATTTCTTTAATATTTTTTGGAGATGGCCAATCTTGCACTGCCTTGACCTTAGTTAGACCCATAGTAACACCTTCTGTGGACAATACAAAGCCTAGAAATTCAACCTTTTGAACATGAAATGCGCATTTCTCCAATTTCACATATAAATGGTTTTCAAGTAATCTGGACAAAATGGATCTCAAGTGGATCACATGTTCTTCAACATTGTCAGAGAAGATCAAGATGTCATCTATGTAGACGACAGCGATTCTATCCAAAAATTCCCGAAGGACATCATTCACGGCGTGTTGAAATGCTGCAGGGGCATTACACAAACCGCATGGCATCACCTGATATGCGAATAGGCCATACGGGTTCGAAACGCTGTCTTCCACTCGTCTCCGGGGGCGATTCAGATCAAATGATACACCCCATGGAGATCCAATTTGTTATAAACCTTAGCGTTTTTACCTGATCCAGTAGAATGGAAATTAAAGGAAGGGGATATCGATTTTTTATTGTCACTTGATTTAGTGCTCGATAATTGATACAAGATCGAAGATCTCCATACTTCTTAGGAATGAAAAATAAAGGGGAGGAAACTGGGGATTTGGAAGGACGAATAAATCCATTTGCCAGATGTTGATCCAAATAAGTTTTCAAATATTGATTCTCAGCTTCAGTCAATGCATAAATACAACTACAAGGATAACCGCTCCTGGTTCAATCTTGATCTTGAGTCGTACAGGCGATGAGGAGGAAGCTTCTCAGCTTTTCTTATATCAAATACAGAAGACAAATCCTTATATTCCAACGGAATCACCTTTGTTTCCAAGGAACAAATTTGGACTGGATGACTTGCTAATCTTCTAGCTGAAGATTCTTCCAAAGGCTTTGGGTGTTCTCAAAAACAATTCTCCTTACTGTAAGAAGAATTCATTATCACTGTTCTCTTGCACCAATCTATACAAGGATTGTGCTCAGTCAGCCATAAAAGCCCCAATATAAGCTGAAACTGAGGTGTGTCAATCAATTTAAATGCTATCAGTTCAGTGTGTCTATTAAGACCAGACAATTCGATCAATTCAGTTTCGTGGGTGATGGGTCCAGAGGATAGATTTGTCCCATCCACTGCTCTGACTGCTTCCAAGATTTCTTTCTCAACAAACTTTATTCCAATTCATTGTGCATATTTTATGTCGCAGAAGTTCCCTGTAGTGCCCGAATCAATCATTACAGGAACCCCTTTTACAATTTTATCTTGAAATGTTGCTGTGAAGGTGACTACCAAATGAGGTGCTGATGACTGTAAGGGATTTGCCACTTGCTGTGAGACTGGAGCTGACTTCAAATTTGCTTCCACCTGTGCAACTCCGTCTACAGGTGAAGCCGGCCTTTTCCATGCTGAGACGATTTCCTTTTTTGGGGCAATCCTTAACAAAATGTCCTGCAAGGCCATAATACAAACATAGTTGACTAGTTCTTCGTATCTCTTTCTCTTCTTTAGTTAACGGCCCTATAATAGATCCAATTTGCATGGGCTCTTCAGGGGAAAGGTGCTCAGCAGATTTGTGACCATCTATCTTAGCATGGTCAAATCGAGGCGGCAGAGGTCGAAAATCCCGTTTCTTCTCATTGCGTCTCTCACTCAAGCAATGATCAATTTGTAAAACCAAATCAATTAACTCAGTGATCTCAGTAGGTCTCTTAAGGATCTGTGCCATTGCATCCTTCAGCTCATCTCTCAAGCCTCTATATAAAATTGCTGCTCTTTTTTCCTCTGGCCAATTTGACTCCACAATTAATTTATTTAAGTGAGCCAAATATCCCACCAAATCCTTGTTGCCTTGTTTGAGCTCTAGTAACTCGTTGTCTGTTGCTTGAGAAGCAGAACTACGGTCAGAAATTCACAGAAATTCAATGTTAAAACTGTCAAAATCATATAGCACTGGATCATTTCGGGTGACCAACGACATTGACCAGGCAGCAGAGTCTCCATTCAGATACGACAGCATGAATGCCACTTTTGATTGATCTTCTTCAAAAATTACAGGTCAGCACAAAAAGTGTAACGAACACTGAGTAAGGAATATCTGAGCTTTTTGTGGGTCTCCATTAAACGTCTCTGGTGGCGCCAAAGGGATAATGGGTGAGATAGCATGGATAACCTGAGTTGAAACATCAGATGGAGATAGGCTACTAGACAAACCTTGGGTACTCCTAACAGCTGGACCTGAAGCTGCTGAAGCTGCTAATTCATTAAACTTCTGTCTAGTTTGAACTGATTCTTGACTCACCCTTCTAACTTTCTCCCTCAGAAATGTATTTTCTTCTAAAGCCTTATTTAACTGGGATTGCATACCTTCTAAGATGGCAGCCAAGGTCTTTAAATCTATACCCTCAGCCATACTGCTCAAAAGGAGATCTGAAGCCTCAATTAAGAGACTTATTGTTTCTATGGCACTTCAATCTGTCAGATCACGGTTGGCGATCTCCTTCCGAGCAGATATTCATTCACCAACTCCCTCCGACCATAGCCAGCGTCAGCAAATAGTCACTGAATCTGACTCCAGACTGGAGGAAAGGGGAAGTGGAATTACAAAACAAGAGAGACTGCCTCAGGAAACTGGTCTTCTTCTGGATTTCGTCTTGCAACACCTACAAGATAATAAGCATAATGAATTACTCCTCCCTACTCTATCCTTAAGCTCATAAAATAATTATTTACTCCTATATCTATTACCTGTGTTAATCTGAGAACTGCCCCTCTCTATTTAGTTTTGTCAGTGGATTGCAATTTGATAAACTGTAAGAACTTCAGTCTCTTTTTCTTTTTTGAATAGTATTTTTGTAAATAGGTTTAAGGTTCTTTCACTGTGATGAAAGATATAAGCTCAGACATTTATAAAAGTTTTTTCGCCATGGAGATATTTATTCCCATAAATGATAATGCGAATGGCCAAGGTTGAAAAACATCTATATCAAAACTATATTTTCATTCTTCCTTATGTTGATGATTTACTTCTAAGTCATTAAAAAAATGTTTTTAGTAAGTTTTTTATCAGTCCCCAAACTCCTCAAACTGTGAAGAATAGTCTGTTATTCTCAAGCTGCATTCACTTGGTTCTCAGTTACCTGCTCGATGGCTTAACAAGGAAAACACACTCTCACTTGAAATGAAATATGAGCCTGCTTCCCTTCACAGAAGCTCTGACTCTAAACTCCTCCAAGACTCAAGGCTCTCCCATGACAAACACTTCTACAGAAGATGCTGTGATGAATGATATTCCCACGACGTGAACCAAACTATATTCAACTGCTTTCTTGTCTGAAAAGCGCTGTTGAAAAGAATTACCACTGTCATTAAAATTCCAACAAGAAATACTAAAATAGCATCATTTACTTCCCTGAAACACAGGAACAGGGAAACTCGAATTCTCTTCAGATTTTCCTTATAATGGGAGCACTGAGGAAATTTCAACTGTCAGCTGTGGCTTTACAGTTGAAGTGCGCTGAACGGGGCTCACACACGAGCGTTGGAGACACCGAAGTGTCACGAGCAGAACAATTAGACCACGCACCTCGCTTGAAAGTGCGCACAAACGGAATCTTAGGCAAATGACGGGAACATCGCAATCCATGTAAAATGGATTCCAAGGAAGCCCTCCAGCTGAGCCTCAAACGCCGCCAACGCGGGTACTTGGCCAATTGCTTTCTTTTGCAGGGATAAGTAGAGGGAATAGTGTTAACGCTGGAACAGAGAGGAGAGTTCTTGACAAGTTACTGCTCAACAATATTTTTGGTTGCCCACACTAAATCCCGATATTAAGAAACATATTACAACTTGTGCACTTTGCGTTCATTGTAAGGCAGAGCAGAAAAAAATAGCAGGGCTTCTGCGCCCCATTCCACCTAGCCCGTAGCCTACTGTCAAGGAAACATGGTCATTCTAGTAGTGGTGGATCACCTAACCAAGATGGAACATTTGACTAAATTAACTACTGCAATTGAATTAGCACACATTTATTCACAAAATATAATGCGATTACATGCCATTCCTAGTGTGGTTATAACTGATCGAGGCACTCAATTAATTTCCCTTTTTTGGCAAAAGTTATGTTCAGTAATAAAAATAGATTTAGCTTATTTACTAGCTTTCACCCAGAAACTATTGGTAAAACAAAACACTTAAATAACATGTTAGAACATTATCTTAAGTGTTTAGCAATCATTCATACTGAAGATTGGAGCAGACATGTGTGTATAGCCTAATTTGTTTATAATAATTCAGAACACGTTACCATAGGCTATTCCCCTTTTTATTGCACAAAAGGTTATCATCCCAACATTTTTCAATTTGAATGGCCAGCAACCTCCAATCACCCCTCAGCGCAGGAGCATCACATAACCTTGCAGTCCATTTCCAAAATCTGCTAAAGAACGCCTTGAGTAAGCATAATGCAGAAGTAATCTTTATGCTGATTAAAAAAGTGTTTCACAGAACCTCAGTATCAAATTGGTAACAGAGTTTGGTTATCCATAAAACATTTGATGTTAAAAGGCAATAGAAAACTAAAACCAAAATTCATAGGATCATACCCTATCATGAGGATAACTAACCCAGTGGCTGTTAAATTTGAACTTCCCTGATCAGTTCGGGTGCATCCCGTATTCCATGTTTTATTACTCAAAACCTACCATCCAAAATGTGTCTAGAATCTACCCCAACTCCCATTGAAGTAGATGGTGAGGTAGAATATGAAATCAAACATATACCTGATTCTAAGAAAATACAAGGTCAAGTTTACTACTTAATTGACTGGGAATGGTTCAGTGCAGAGGAAAGGCCTTGGGAACCAGCTAGTCATCTCCATGAAGCACAATTACCTTGCAACTTCCACAGGCACAATACCACCAAGCTAGGTCACCCACAGAGACTGCAGCTATTAAGGAGACAACTGTCATGGCCACCCCGTTTACAGAGTCAGGTGTTTCACAGAACCAGAATGATCTTTTTGGGTACAGGAAGATGGTCCCCAAAGCGTTGAAGGCTCGGGCGATTCACAAGTATTAAAACGAACAAAGATAATTTAAAACTGTTGGTAAAAGGAAAAAAGGTTGTCAACTAATCTATACTACTATTATAAAGAGAGAACACAAACCTTTGAGCCAGGTACACTCGGGAACCACAGCGCCAATCCACACACCTGATACATCGTTGTAATCCTCAGGGTGTGCAGATGGACATAGGCTATATAATTTACAAATAAATACGTTATATAAAAAATAAAACTTTTAAAAAAAGTAGTTCCTTCAACGTAGCGCCGGCCGGCCGAGACATGCGTCCTGACATCAGGAGGAGCGGCGTACACGAGCGCAAGGAGAGGCGGAGATCAGCGCGGGCAGTGGCGTAGCTGGGGAGGGCGTGGGGGCGGTCCGACCCAGGCGGCACCTTTTTTAAGGCGGCCGCGGCTGCACGGCACTGTCTGGAGGCCCGTTGCAGCCGCGGCAGCCTTTAGAAGTTCTGAGTCTGACGTGACCTGCTTTGGTAACTGCAGGCTGCCGCTGCATGCACAGTGCACACAAACGCGGGACTTACTTTTGGCAATTTAATTGAGTCCTGCGTTTGCACTGTGCCTGCCAGTGCAGCCTGCTGCAGTTACCGCAGGTCAGGAGTGCAGGCTGCAGTGCAGCGCGGCCCAAGTCCCACTCCCGCCGTGTTAGTGACGTCCTCCTCGCTCCGACCGGGACTTTGGGAGCACAGGGGATAGCGCCTGTGACTAGCAGCCTCCATGCAGACACTCTACCCTCTGAGAGAGCATTTGTAAGAAGATCAGAGCCAGCAGCACTCTCTCAATTGGGCTGCACGGAGGACTGGTAATGATGTACTTAATGTAAGGCTCGATAACACACAGAGTCAATATAATATCATGTGACATGGCTGTCGACTTACTGGAGTGTATCTTCCATCGTGCCCGCCGCACATTTGTCTCAAATGTTTTTTTTAAATGTCTCTGGACAATTTATTTAAAAGTTATGAATTGGTAAAACAATTCTCTCAGATCCAATATTATTAAAAGAGCTCCTTAAAGAGTTTAGCCACTGACTTGCGAGGCCCTTCTAGCGATAAACCAGTATTGCCTTTGGTTTCGCCCGTGTTGCAAACCATAAACGCAGTGGCTTCATCTTCAAAACACCCTCTATAAATGGTACCGCCAGCTCTTCGTGGCTTATATCAACACAGAACATGACTTTGGGACTGCCAACGACCTCCTCAAAAGGTGAATTGTGCAGGTGTTGGAGACACACGGACCCTGCTCTGTAGGACACGGTTGAAATTCATGTAGACAAAAAAAGTTTCAGTATCTGGGAAAAAGGTTTTGGGGCAGACTTTTGGGGGCCATTTTAGCCGCAAATCTAGAGAATGTTTAAGTTGCTGTAATAAAATGTCAATTTATGACCTTAATTGCTTTGCATCGTGCAAGAAAGTAATTAAATTAAATCAATTAAAAGATGTAACTGCACTAGTATGTATGGTCCATTTCTACACACAAGCAACATGTTCCCTTCCTACTGTGTACCATGTGTACTTGCGAGCATCATGCTCATCTGTAAATGAAACATGCTCTTAAATTCTCCTCGTGCAGCGTGTACTGTTTGTTATGTGCATTAAAGATATTCAGCTTTATTTCGCTAACAGGAAAAGTGCATTGTGGCTGCTTGGTAAACCACACTGTTACCTCATTTTGAAGAAAGTGTATTTAATTATGTTTCTTTTATATATTAAAATTGGAGAGGGACTTTTTTCTTTACCTAATCTCTGGCAGTGAACACTGACTATAATCTTAATTTTGACTGCTCTGTGCAGGAAGCTATTTTTACTGATTCCCATTATCTCACCCCTACACCTCTAGGCCTACTACCTCCCCTTGCCATGCCCCTACCCCACCAGAAACAGTAAGACTCTCAGAAGCCCTTCACGCATGGGATTGGAGAGATGACCCTTAAGGCACCTTCCATGCCACTTTGAAGAGTGTGTGACGCTGGCACAGTGAAATCACCATGCAGCAGTTCATGACTCAATGTTGCTATACTGCTGGCATCTAGGTGTCCACCTCATGGCTCCTCTCTGCCAACCTGCAGCCCTTGGGTATCAGGAGGGCGAAGGGGGCATCCTTTGGCGAGAGGTCGCTGCCAGCCTCAAGGGGTTCAGTATGACCGAATTGTACTTATTACCCGTATCCTAACAAGGCAGTGCATGTCAATAAATGTGTGGCACACCTTGGGCTCTCCTAACTGTTCCCAAGGAGACCCTTTCCGCATAATCCTCCGCCTCATGACGCAAAATCTACTAAGTACAGCCAAACGATTAAAGATGGATATTTTGACGATTCTGCTGAATGTTCCATAATGTCACAGAAACCTTTATAAATAAACACTCAAAGGACTGAAATATATCCACTGAGGACCCTATGTGTGCTCAGTAATTTGGCGTCAGTGTGCCACATGCGTCCACGGCCCGCCGCAGAAATTGCCACATTTCCAGTGATCTTGATAAAGGGCAGTGGCAACACACACTCGTTGCTATCTGCCACACTGAGAGTGAGGAGCGAGCGCGCAGCTTTGATTAGTTTACACAGAATATGTGACAGTGACCGTACAGCCATGAATGTATGTGAGCACAGCCTGGGGTATATTACCGCTCAGGTGCAGACACTACCTCACTCCACCCACGCATGTCACATGTGGTTTTTCTGAGTCCCCAGATAGATCATGCAGTCTGTGTTCTCTCTTTTGTACTGCCAGTCACCGGTGTATTCAACTGTGTAGCCTTTGACCGTGTCATGTATGTGCATGTAACTTGCATGATCGAGGTAACTATTAGCAGCAATACTACGTGTCTTTCAAGTGCTCACCATCCTTTTTCCCCAGCCCCCCCCTTCAAGGGGCGGCAATCTGAGGGTTAGCCCCGGGTGCCACAAGCTCTAGCTACGCTCCTGAGCGCGGGGAGGAGCAGTGACGATCAGCGCGGGGAGCAGCGGACATGAGCGGCGATCGGAGGGCAGGCAGTGAGGAGCGGCGGCGGGGAGGAGCGCTGAGCGGCGGATGAGGTAGGGCGAAAGCGGAGGCAGAGAGGAGCGATGAGCGAGCCGCAGGAAAAAGAAACGTGTGCAGATAAGTGGAGCGGGAAGCAAACAGCCCATTTCAGGAGGAAAAAGTGACAGAAACGTGTGCAGGTCAAAAAAAGTAACGTGAGGAGCGGTGAGCGAGCCATGGAAAAAGAAACGTGTGCCGGTTAAGATACGTGTGCAGGGCGCCAGCGGCGGCGGGGAGGAGCGGTGAGTGAGCCACGGAAAAAGAAACGTGGAGCGGGTAGCAAACAGCCCATTACAGGAGGAAAAAGTGACAGAAACGTGTGCAGGTCAGAAAAAGTGACGTGGGCAGTGAGGAGCGGTGAGCGAGCCACGGAAAAAGAAACGTGTGCAGGTTACAAAAGCGTCCAAAAGTAAACATACAGCCATAACACTGCACTACGTCAGGGTGGGCGGGGGCCCTAAGCCATGATTGCTCCCGGGCAACGCCGGGACGGGCTGCTAGTCGCTTATAAATAGACTTTGAAAGTACAATGCAGTCTATCTGGGACAAGCCAGAAGGTTCTGTAAGAAGCCAGTACATAGAGATTGGAGGCACATGGCAATCCACCTGAACCAATCCAGAATGTTCTGGAACAAGCCAGATGGTTCTGAAAACAGTCGTGTGATGGTGGCATTGCTCTCTTTGTTTTCCTGAGGGTAATACCACTCCCTTGGACTACGTCCTTTGCTAGGCAATCTGAGTTCCAGTGAAGACATCACTCACCTGTGTGTCTCCCGCTGACCAAGCTTGCCTGCGCATCCAGGAAAGCGGCTTCCTCTGTGAACGTTGCGCTTCCTAGAGAGAGTTCTCGATGATCTGCAGGTGATACAAGAGAAGACTAAGTACATTTAATGTGTACCTCTTTCATGCGCGCATGCAAGTCAGGAATTTGTGACAAAGGAATCATGATTATCAGTGAAAGAACTTGGTTAGGCAAAAATTGAAGATACTTGATTATTTACGAGGTACTTAATTATTATTCCGTGAATTGCGGAATCTGCACTAACCAAAAATAGACATTAAGGAAACCATGCAGCTTGTACCAAATCCAGAGACTAGTTTAATTCTAGGGATGAAAAACCTAGAAGCGAAAAAAACTAATGTTTTTAAAGATTCTCATGCAAAGGAACAGGTATTTTGAGTCTAGATTGAGAAAGATATAGTAAATGATTGAAACTGTAAATCAAAAGTTGTAAAGGTTTTTTTTTTCTAACTAAATATATGTTCTTGTTGTTGTTCAGGAACTTGCACACTGAGAGGCAGACGACAGACAAATCTGAAGAGTGATACAGTGAAGCTGTCAAACAGTCAGCAGTAGGCAATTTTCTTATTTTGTCTCATTCCCCTTGGTATTCCTCCAGAATGAGTGATGTTTATAACTTGCTTGGTTGAGCATCTGGGAGTGTGGAAGAACAGGTATCACATGTTAGAAACTCTTTGTTCAGCAACTGGGGTATCTGACAGTCCTCCAGTGGAGATTGGATTGCATCTGGCACCCCTGCACTAACTGATGCTATCTGGGTTGATAATCACTTATGGGCGGGAGACAAATACGCCTGCTGTTCCTAGCCTCCATATGTTACAATCACCATGACATCTCGTCCCTGATCTTTTGAGACAAGAGAACAGTGTCCTCGTAGGACAGTTGTTTCTGAAAATTCTTCATCTTTAAGTGCTACAGTACTCTTTAGTTAAGCGAATCCTGTAAACTGGCATGAATGGGCAAGGCCAAAAAGGTGTTACACTCTGCCCATGTCTCTCAAAGATATCCAGTCCCTGGATGGGAGTCTTCTCAAATCACACATGACATCACAAATTTTCTGGGGTGGCAACAATAACTGCACCATAAGTAAATCGATACTTAACCACAGGAATTCCACAGGCTGAGATGGGGTCAACATAGACTTCTTCCTGTTGAGGAGAACCCCCAACTGCTGAAGTAGAGTGATCATTCAGGACAGATGGAGCAGGAAGAGGGACTGGTCCTGTGCTAGAAGAAGATCTTCTTGGTAGATTATGAGGCACACACCCGAACTCTTAGGGTCTCTACTTCTGGTCTCATCAGCTTGGTGAGACACCAAGGAGTTGAGGACTGATCAAAAATGCAGAGCCCACTACTATAGCACTGGTTGCACCTCTGAAACCGAAGGAAATGCCTGTGGGGAGGAAATATAGGAACCGTTAAATTGGTGTCCTTCAAATCTAGACAGACCATCCAATCGTTCTCTCTGCTCATGTCTCTAAGAAGATGTATGGCCTCTATCTTGAAATGACAATTGAGAGCCCAACCACTGAATTTGTTCACGTTTAGAAGCAATTTGTGACCATCTCTCCATTTAGGAACCAAGAATACTGTGCTACAAAAACCCCTTAGGTGAAGGAAAAAGGGAAGGATAGTGCCTTTGTGCAGCAAATATTAAAGAAATCTTGTCATTCATAAAGGACCTCTCTGGAAGGGAAAAATATAGTTGTCTTGGTGATGTTTTCTGACTGGGAGACCTATAGAATTATATATGGTACCCCTGCACTATCTGAAGAACCCAAGAATCTTGAGTGATTTGGCGACCAATTGGTGAACAAACAATCTGATATGACCCCCACCAAGGAAACCTCTGAAGGAGGGATCGACCTCAGCTGTTTTAAAAGCTTGGTATACGCTGTAATTTCCAGCTCTCAACCTACCCCTGTTGAATCTGCCTCGCTGGTAGCATAATAATGTGGGAAATAAGTTACCTCTGCCTGCGTCTTACCAGCCTCCTCGACATGGCTGCCGAAGGCTTGTTTGGAGCCTTGAAAGAAGGACTGGGCAGATGACCTAACCCAATTATGCATGACCTGGCAAAAAACCTATTCTGGAACACTTTCCTCATTGATGAATGGCCTTTATCTAGGGCAGTAAAAGTACCGACAAACTGCCAGAGATCAATAACAAAAGGGTCAGCGAACAAAATACCATTGGCAATGGGCCACCCCTCCGTGGAGGCTAATTTTGATAGCTTTGGTTCTATTCCCATCAAAATAGACTTTCTCAATTCAGTGAGACCGCACAGTTTCCATCGCCCAGCTGGCATATGGCTCGTTGGGCCCTTCCAACGAGGATGACCGGTCAATAGGAATTCCTGAGTCTTTGGCATCCACTGACAGTTCGCAGTGAATGCCAATAGGTGGTCTTAGCATGACTTTCAGGCCCTGTCTATAGCCTTTTTAGGGTCCTTGGACACCTTTTTCAGGAACGTACTCATAGTCAGGTCGACCATGGGAGTCTCAGTCACTTTGTCCTCAACAGCTGGATAGAGATATTCCGAATGTACTCTGGTTTGCAAGTCCTTATCACAACCTTTGCTAAGAGGACTCTGCATGTAGTACACCACCTATGGGAGCGGTAGCTATTCAGCGGGCCAGGAATTAAATATTTCATTGAGGTCAAAGGGCAACAGGTCACAGATTGGGCATTTATGTGACAGGGTGTGGGGTATCTCTGCCTTACGTTTCTTCCGTGGGGGATCAGCAACAGGTGGGGGTGACCTAGATGGATCGAAAATATCCGATTTATCATCAGGACTCTCAGTGATGGTCACAGAAGTGGTCACCAGTCACTCAAACTCTGGGTTAGTGCTGTACCCATGCACCATCATGAAGGACGTAGTTTAGCGAAGGCTTCAGAGTGGGGACATTTGCCCATGTCTTTTTGTAGTTGATCTTCTGAAGGGCAGAAGGAGGTCAGGCAGGCCATGAGTGACAGGAGGTGCAGCAAGAAACATGCTCTGCAATCGTATGCAGTGGTCTCCTAAAGGGTTGCAGGGCAATGGCCAATGCTATTTTAACTGATTGCGCTGTGGAGTTGTCTAGTGCCTCGGCTATTTCTTCCCCTATAGTATTCCTCCTCATCATGGGTGGGTGGGGGGGTGTACCAGGTACAATCAAGGGGGAGCAGCCCCAATGCCACGAAAAAAGGTGCCACGCTGAAGAGGTTCAGCAGCCTCCACTTCCCAGCTCCTCACGGCAGCCCTTTGTCTAAACATCATACAAGCCTTACTGGTCTCTGCAGTGAAGGGCATATCTGAAAGATTCAAAATTATAAATAGGCAGAAAATCATCGCCATAAGGCTTGGGCCTGTCAGCATAAAGTAAATAGGTCGAGCACTCCTGCTCACCAAAGGCGGCTTGTATTATAACTAGCTGCGAGTCAGCTGTGCCCTCTCAGATGTAAGTGTGGTCTCTGTCAGGAAGCTTCAGGAACCTGCGGTTGTATTTAAGCGACTGCAGGTCATTGTGATAGAAACAGGACTATGGGAACCCACTCTCAAAGGGAGAGTGAGCCACCTCTAGCACAATGCAAGAGTCCGAGCGGGGAAAGAGAAACACTTGACTCAAAATAACCAAATTACTTCTCAAGCATCACATCCATCAAGTACAACACTGGCAGTAAAAATATTGACAATAGAGTTAATCATGCATAGATGAAATGATACAGTAACAAGAAAATAGAAAGTCGATTTGTCCGAGGCTGCAGCAACCAGTACTGGGGTGAATGTGAATGTATGACATTGTCCTGCATTCTGTCCATCAACTGTTGTTTTTGCATTTGTCACCCCGAGTGGGACGGGTATGCTCAGACGTGAGTCCCGTGCTCTCCATGCCAATGGAATCATGCTATCCTGGCTGATGAGGGCTGAAAGCCCAAAACCGGTCCTAGGATGCTTGTTTCCAGTCCAGGGAGGACCTGGCTTGGCAGTTCGGGCTGGACTGTTCAGATGGGGCACAGGGTCAAGACTGATTTGCATACGGCTAGGTTCAAACTGGAATGGCATGGTGAGCAAAAAAACGATGGATTTAGGCCCAGATCTCAGTACTGGGGTGAATGTATGACATTGTTCTGCATTCTGTCCATCAACTGTTGTTGTTGCTGCAGCAACCAGTGCCAGCTCGTCACATTTAAGTGGTGTGGCCTTAAAGTTCGGAATAAGTGCCCTGTGGAAAGTGAGCATAGCGAGTGAGCCCAACCATCATAAAGGGGGTTCTCCCCATGGGAAACTTTTGAAAAAAGAGTGGGCAAATGGTGCAGTTTCAAGCAAATTTGAGAAACCAAGAAGGTTAATAAAGCAATTGAGAAAATGTAGTTATGACATCAATAAAGAGATTTCGTATGATAATGATGTAGGTAGCTGCTTTTTCAGTATAACCACAGAACTTCATAAAAGCCTTTTTCGATTATAATGCCCATTACCTAACAGATTATTTTATTTGTTGATAATTACTCAGGCAGCAATGCGCTTACAGGATCAATGGATATGCCACAGTACATTTGGATATCCCTTCGTTCATACCATCTGAAGCAGACTCCCTCGCATGTCATTACTTCCACAAACCATTGAATACAAAGGGGGTGTGATGTACAATTACTCCTCATGTCATCCTGTCTCAGCCTCACAGTATTTTCACCACTATCGCTCATACCAAAGGCCAGCCGACTTCCATCTATCCACTTCAGAAGGGACCGAGAAGCCCTGCATAAACTAACCACCCACTCCATTGTGATGGCATGAGATTCAGCAGTGAGCTGCAGACTTGCAGAGCATTTACATAATTATTTAAAATAATCTGTTTGAGTCACGTCTGATTGATTACTCACGCAGCACCGTGCTTATGGGGCGGGTGCCTAGAAAAACAGGCAAATGATGCTACCACAGTCTCATTGCACAAGTAAACAGAACAGTTAATGAGCAAAGAGACAGGCCAACTAAAAAAGGGTTCTCTGTCTTTATAAATAACCTGAGCAGCACAAACATAAGAAAGAGGGGCAGCCCTCATGGCAAGATACACATTCTAAAAGGAGGGACTACTAAGTGTATTCACCAATGAAAAGCCAGCATTTATAAAGGGCAGCATGATGTATACAAATATTAAGAATACATTTTATAGACTCATGCACACAAGCATAAATTCCCAAACACCAATACACACATTTCAGGTCAGTAGTGAACTGGCATAGGCTAATACATGGATGTGCTTAAAGAGATAACTGTTGGTTCTGCAGAAATACATAAGTCATAGTGCACATTAGTTTTTGGAAACACACGTAAAATTTGAATGGTCAATTTAGTTGTGCTGAAGCACATAAATAGATTGTATTTCTTTGCAGACTCAAACTTGACAGGATATCAATAGTTAGTATAGACATAACAGAAAAAGTCACCATATTTCTATCTGTTAAACAACGAGAGGCCGACAGTAGAAACTGTTTTTGCACTGCCATGGAGCACTGAGCACGGGGTGTAAACAATTGTGGATTCTGCCTTAGCGCAAGCCTATTGAGAATCTGTTAAAGTCAGATTGGCTGGATTGGGCCCATTGATGTAAAACAAGAGATAATCACCTGCTATACAGAAAAACAAAAATGTGTTTCCATGTTATCTCACCCTTATTCTGAGAACTAACCCAAAAGAGGGGGTTTCTGCTAAACATGTTTTGGCATTATCTTATCTTCCCAGCTTGCTATTTGCGTCATGTAGGAATTCGGAACCCGTGTCTTTTTTGTGGCTTTTGCAGTATATATACTACTGCCTGTAAGCTAGAACTTTAAACTTCAGACTTTGTCTCTTTTTGGGACAGGCTGATTTTCCCAATTGATGGATTGATTAAAACAATATTATTGTGTAAAATTGTTTTGTCTTATTTTATTAATAGATTTTCCCTTCAACAAGGAACAGGAACCAATGAAAAAGATGGGTGTTTTTTCAATCCCATATCCTAGATATAGCATGCCTCGTAGAGACAGCACAAGAGCTGCCTAGACGAGACCTAAAAACAGTCACTTTTTATACCACTCAGTTTTACAGCATGGGCTGTCCCGAATGAGCTTGCTATAATCCTTCTGCCCCTGCTTGTGGTAGTTTACTTCTCGGTTTCACATGCTGCACTGTGTACGCAGCGTATGAGTAACCCAACCCTGCAGGTTGCCAATTATTTCACTAGTGCATAACAGAGTCGCAGCCATGCCCCCTGCCAGTTTCAGGCTTTGCCACATTACATGATGTATGCTGTTTGGTCCGCCGGAGGGCCACACACACACACACCATGGTTGGTGGTTTACTGCCCTAGAAAACATTTAAAATGTAAAAAGAAATAAATGGCTTAGGTGAACCAAATGTGCATGGGTATATCAAATTCCTCAAACATTACTGGCAACGCGGCCTTTAGGAGCAGCACAGCGTTTTCTCATTGGGCAATTTAGAGTAGAACACAGGTCAGATCAACTCACCTGCATTGTTATGGGCCAGTGAGCTACTCATTTTTTATTTTGGTTCACCCCCTGATGAACAAAATGCCCAAGTGACTTCAATGGAGTCACACATTTTTCAAACTTATCGCTTTGAAAGAAAAAAAGAACGCTTTCCCTATTGACTTCGGATCACACTCGTAAACGCCAGACTTAATTTGCATTTATTTTTGAGGCAAGAAAAAGCATTACCTATTGACTTTGGATGACACTTGTAAACGGGGGATTTAATCTGCATTTATTTTTGAGGCAAGGTGGAGACCGATATGAGCTATGGGTCGAAATCATTAGCCAATGCCATGCAGTCATGTGTCCTAAACACTTTGAAGTGACGCAAACTTTGATAAACACTTCTAAAGTTAAAAACACTCACAACTGACCGAATAGACTTAGACGTGTTGTAGGAAGCTGGCTCTGTATATAAAATACCAAAGTAAGGTACAGTGTGTACAGAGTCCAGTGGATTCCCACATGTATAGCAGAGGCTAAATTAGATAATCACTAACAGCTCTATTTGTGGTAGTGTGGTTGAGCAGTTAGGCTTATGAGAGGGCGTTTTAAGCATTTATTGTATTCACTCAGGCAAGAAACGATGGCACACACTCAGAGACAGAATCCGACCAATAATTTCTAGACCAAGCGGGAATTGGCACAGGTAGGTAAAATATACTTTCAAATACACAGAAATGCAATTGTGGATACAATTGGTATTGTTACAGGTTTGTATTTGCTTTTAAAACAGTTCAGAATACTTTAAGAATACTTTGGATTACTTTTGGGTTACTTTTTAGTTACATTGACTACTCAAGTTGATATGCCTAGATATCACACTGTGGGTCCTACAATAACGAGGTAAGTAAGCCAATTTCATTTTCAAAGTACAGTTACTTTTGTTTCATGCCGAAATCAGGCTGACACAGAATATTTCAAAGGAAAAAACACAAAATGGGTTCCTTTGGAGAAAAAGAGTGTTTATTGGTTTGCAGGTAAGTAAACGACTTACAATGCTGGGTGCCTAGGGTTAGAACCAAGGTTCCCCAAGATTCAAGGTGGCACTCGAGTTGCATCACCAGCTGCACTAGGGCGGCCGGATGCAGAGTGCTGAGGCCCAATGTTAGCCAATAGGGACAGGGGCCCTTCAGTTAGGGGCTGCTCAAAAGCAGGTGACTCAGTTGTGAGAGAAAGCTCCTGAGGTTAAGATCAGCATTACAGGGGCAAACAGTCAGCACAGGAGTTGCACCAAAAGCGGCCCGGGCGGCCAGATGCAGGTTGCCAAGGAGACGTCGGGAGCCCTGTTGATTCCCATGGAGATCCCTGGTTCGGAAGAAAGACTGCAGGCTTGGACAAAAAGGTTTCTTGAGGGAGACCTCCAGCAGGAGAGGTAAGTTGGGTTGATGGGAGATGCTTGGACACCAGCGGTTGGGCCACCCAAGGCCGAGGGGTGTCGGGTGCAGGGGTGTCTTTAGGCATTGGGTTTTCTCACCAGCTCCGGTCTAAGAAACCCCTCAGTTGAGGCCTCAGGCATCGGGTAGAAGATTGAGCAAGGTCGGGGATCACCGGATCCCAGATCAGGATCACTGTGGAGGCCTCCTTGTGGTGTTGAGCCACTCGAAATCGGGTCATGGGCGTTTCTTGCAGAGTGGTGCAGAATCGCAGATCCGGCTGAGTCTGCGGTCTGTCTTGGAGTCTTTGGTTGAGAAAATCCAGTGCTCATAGGAGACCGAGCCTTTTTGGTGAAGGCAGAGCAAGTCTTCTGGGTTCTGGACTGCTGCAGGACACGCTAGTTGGAGGTCGAAGTCGGGACATGCCGGTAGGGCTGGGGCCAAAGTAGTTGGTGACCTCTCCTTCCTCGTTCAGCAAGGCTCTTCTGCCTTCTTCTTTCTCCCTCTTGAATCTGAGGAGGCAAGGTTCGGGGTCACACCTAAATACTAAATTAAGGGGTGTTACTGGGGTGTGCTGGTCCGGAGCAATAGGTTTCTTCCTTGGAGTGAATACCCCCCCTATTATGCCACCCTATAGTGAGAGGGAGGCATGAGCCCCTCTCTGATTGGCTGTGTCCCCTCATCTTCATGATTGGTACGGCCCCTGGAACTGTTGAACGATGGGCTCATCAGGGTCACTCCACTTTACCCCCAGGATACTGGAGCAAACACAAGTTGGGCAATTATTCTAAGGTTTGTCCACTAGTGGGACAACCATTATTCAGATGCTCCAGATAGACAGAATCACTCCTACACCTTGTATACACCAGTATTGGAGAGATTGTAAGAACATTATGGCCTTGTCTACATAGCCTTGAAAAAGACCAGGAGGAAAAAACATGTGTCAGCTGCTGTGTTTGTTGGACAATACTGTATGAAAATTTGCCTTTAAGTAAAAAAACGATGTGGAAGAATTTGACTTATGTGGACTGGAATTGATCATTACAACAGAACCTTAACAAGAAGAGATGTACCTGTGCAAACTGGACTGTGCGTGCTTGAGTGCATTATTCTCTTTTAGATTGAGATGTGTGCTTCACCTCGCCTCCCCCAATTAAGGGGTAGGGTTGGCAAAGATGGGCACACTTCTCTTCCCAACTTGGTTTTCCTGCTGATTCACCTTCCCATAGTGAGGGTCAGAACCGGTGGGAGCCAGTTGCTGGGAACAGCAAAAGAATGGGTCAGCTAACAAAGGTGACAGACTTGTGAAGCTCACCCTTCGTGGACCCAGTCCATCCTGGGGAGGGAGGCAGGACACCTCTGCCCAGGATGGGCTTTGTTTCTGGACCCAAAGAGAGAAGGCCCACTACCCAGAGCTCCAGAAACCTGTCTGTTGGTGGCAAATGGTGGGTAGCCATTCAGGGACCAGGTATGGTTCTTTTTTAGGGGGCATCTCTAAGATGCTCTCTGAGTGCATTTATCATTAAAACCCACACTGGCATCAGTGTGGGTTTAATGTGCTAAGACGTTTGCTACCAAACTTCCCAGGTTTTGGTAAAGCCATTATGGAGCTGTGGAGATCACGATGACTAACTCCCAGATCATATACTCTTTTTTTTTGGCTTTACTGTACTTACAATGTCTAAGAATGGACTTAGACACTGTAGGGGGTACGGTGCTAATGCAACTATACCCTCACCTGTGGTCTAGTGCACCCTATTAGAGGGGTGAAATACCTAGGATGCAGGCATGGCACACAGGGGTGTGTGGAATGTCAACACTTCACTTTTCTCTGCACCAAAACATGCAGCCTGCAATGGCAGAGTGGGGGTGTTAAGGTGCAGGGTCTCTAAGGGTTTATATCAACAGGTGATTTGTGAGCCCCAGTGAAGTGACCATAACCTATCTAAGTGAGCACTAAGTGAAAAACTGTGAAAAAGACAGGGAACAGGTTTTTGGTAATATCAAAAGGGTGAGCATGTTCACAATGAAAAAATAAACAATAAGGCTCTCTCTTTTGTTAGTGTCGACGACGTTTCGACCCTCTCTTGATACAGGGTCTCTTCAGGACAGCTTTCTGTGGACAATGTTGCATCTAGTATCTCCTTGACGTTTTAGAATGATGTCAGATGAAGGATGGGACAATGCCGGAACCAAATGATTAGTAAAATCTGTAATCAAGGAATGTAGCCTTTAGTAATACAGGTATGCATTTGATCCTGCACCTTGAGAGTGGGATGATAGTTGTACACTCACTGTTATGTCTATTCCTACCACGGATAGTGCTGTAGCACGGGTTAAGGATAGAAACCCGGTCTGATTCGGTAATGGTAGTGGTAGTGATTCAGGGGCAAATTCAATAACACCTTCTCGGACCTCTCTGTGGGGCTGATTTCCTCTCTCAAGGAGATACTAGATGCAACACTGTCCCCAGAAACGCTGTCCTGAAGAGACCCCGTATCAAGAGAGGGTTGAACCGTTGTCGACACTAACAAAAGAGAGAGCCGTATTGTTTATTTTTTCATTGTGTACATGCTCATCCTTTTGATATTACCAATAACCTGTTCCCTGCCTTTTCCCTGTCTTTCACTTAGTGCTCACTTAGATAGGTTACGGTCACTTCACAGGGGCTCACAAATCACCTGTAGATATGCAGTTATTGCCATTTGTCCAGTTAGTTTTTGTATAAGGAAATACAGCTGTAGTTAAGATTGTAACTGCAGAATAAATTCATCTTACTTCGGCTGAAGTAAGCATCAATTTAATGAAGTTGTGTTGGGCTTCCTCTTGGAATTTTAATGAGTTTGTTGAAATATACTAAGATAGTATTCTGTGATCTATAAAAAGGTCAGAAATTGCATTTTTTTCAAATGATTAAATCTGAGCAAGTAATATCTAGCTAATATATTGTCTTCATAAATGAGTTCCTGTGAACATTGTTTTTTAAGCTTAAATTGCTAACCCATCTCACAAGGACGTATGTGTCGCTCTTGCTCTCAAAAATATAGGGTCTCTAAGGGTGGCACAATAGGTCCTGCAGCCCTTAGAGGCCTTCCTTGGTTGCATTGCCCTTGGTACTCATGGTACCTTATACAAGGGAGATGTGCCAATGGTGGATACAAAGGTACAGTTTTGGAAAAGAACACAGGCCCTGGGAAACTGATTGGCATGGACCCAGGGCACATCAAGTCAAAGTGCATCAAGTGTCAGGCAAAAAGTAGGGGGTAACCATGCAAAAAGGGCACTTTCCAACACTTATCTATTTTTTACCACTTGTGTATTTTTTAAACCCATCTTTTCCGATGGCGGCTACGAGTGCAGCTGATGCCTTTTGTTTTGGCTGGTCCCTGTACATTCACATAGTGCGAAGTGAAGAGATTGGATGAAGAGAAAACCTCTCATTTCCACTCCTTCCTCATGTGCAATACTGACAGGTGGCAATGCACAAGAAGAGAAACTGAGAGAGCAAGGGCATAAAAGGGTCAATCACTGCATGGCTTCATGATAAAGCTAGGTCAACCTGAAGCTCCCACATCTTATGGTCAGGGACTACCGCCCATCCCCCTCCCTGTCCTGTGTACCCCCACAATAAAACAATTAAAGCAATTGGACATGAGAGGAGTTTCTTTGGAAGGCGGGGGGTCTCGCGACCCCCCAGCCGTATTTATTATAACATGAAAACAAATTGAAAATTTGAAATAAACAATATTTACACAAGCATTTATGCCGAAAAATCTGACATTAGATTACAAGCAATGTAGACAGGTATCAAAGGGCTAATCTTAACAAATGTCTAATACAGCATGTGTCCTAACGGAATCTAACATCATACTTATGACTTTTTCTGCATATCCTACTTTTGGGCCTACAGAAAGGTCGCTAACCAGTGTCAAATCTTTATTAGCCAGCTACGCCCTCACGTATGAGTGCGCATGCGCAGAGGGCCCGTTTACAGAGAGGGTACTTCCCCCCCTCCCGGTTACCCCCGTACGCTCCATGAACTCCATTAACCAAAAGGGGGGCCCTTGCACTCTGCGCCATTTAATGATGTCATAGTGCACGTGCGGTGAGGCTAACCAGCCCAAAGAAAGCGTGACTCCCCCTCCCCCGCACCCATCCAACCAAGCGGATGTACCGCCCCTGGAGTTCTAGAAGAGATGACTTGCCCCTCCCCCTGGGCGACCCCATTTGAGAATGGTGCCGCCCCCTTAGGACCTTCAATTGACTGCTCACCGATCATGACCTTACCGCCACAGGCCAGCATAGTTGCCTGACTATCTGGCCCCCCCTATCCTCATCCTCTGAAAGGTCATGCCTTCTTAGAACCCTCCCAGCCATGCCAAAATATTCTCCAGGAAAAGTTTGTTGCCTGCCCTAGTCAAGTGGACCCCGTCTTGTAAGAAGAACTGTTCCCCCCAGATGCACCCATGTGGTATATTCTGCAGTTGAGGTGACCAAAATAATTTCTCTATCTTGTTGTTGGTCCTCTTTACTGAGTGATGCAACGCCCTGACAGAGTGCTCCCCCCCCCTCTATTTGAGCCTAGGAATCATCTGAGACCACACTATGGTGCAGCCTTGGCGTGTTTTAGCTTACCAGTTTACTTCTGCGATTATCTCTTCCATCAGGACCCTCCTGCCCAATTTTACAAGATCGTTGCCACCCAGATGTAAGATAACCAATGTGGGCGACCGGGTGTGTCTATCGAGCAATTCTGTAAAAAAAAACCTAAACTGACTGAGGCAGACAACCCCCTACCATGAAAGGAAACCTTGAAACCTCCCTGTTCCTCCCTCTGTCTATAGTTACGTGAAAAGAAAACAGATTTAACGAGCTTCACAAATGAGTGACCAACCACCCATACCACTTATGTTTCCTTCCTATGTTTCTGGGTTCACCGTGATGAAGATACTAGCTGTTGGTGATCCAGCAACAGTTTCCGCCCTGCGGGACAGGCTCGAGAAACTAAAATACAAGCAAACAACAAGACAGGCGTCAGCGTAACTTACTTGTCACCTCACAACATGTGCAGCCACACATAACGCTTGTAACAGTTGGAAGACCATCTCCCAATCCTTTTCACACTGTTCGCAAGCAACCCTCTAGCAGTCGCTTCAGTGGCCGCCCCTATCCTGAAGGAATGCGCCCCAAAATCTTTTGGATTTAAACCAGCCCTGTCCATTCTCATTGCCAATACTCTTTGGAATTGAAACCTGGTCAGTGGGGTACCGTCTGCATGCATTAACAATGCTCCCTCCGTTGCACATGCTCGCTGTTTGATAAAGGCCTCTACGTGGAACACTGGGCAGCAAGGATTAGTCCGTGCCTGGTGGAGTACCAGCCCATCCCCCGGGCCTCCTGATCAGTTTTTGATTTACGTATGGTAATTTGTATTTTTGTGTGTTCCAGCCGAAGACCCTAGCATGTCCTGCTTGCTGCTAGCCACCAGTTCACCTGCCCGCAATGCCCCATAAAAGGCCAATGTAAAGGCGGCTCTGAACAAGAGTAACTCCCCTGATGAACTACAGGTGTCAGACAAGGCATTCAATAATGATGCCAGCCGTTCTAAACCTATCGGTTGTCTGGAATATGTGGTGGTTGCTTGCAGTAACCACCACCCCTTCAGTGCCTTCGGCACGATAAAACTATTCGTGGGATCTTCGGCCCCCATAAGTTGTGCAAAGAATGAAAAGGCCGCCATGTGTCTGCTAGCTGTCGCTGCTGCGCGCCCCTCCTTATGTAGTGTATCTAGGTACTGCGTGAAATTCCCCTCCTGATCCCATTTTTCTGCCCAGTCCTGTCCCAAAAAGGAGCAATAAGGCAAAAACGCCCCTTCGTAAGCTGTTCTGGTCCTTGGCGCTAGGCTAGCTGCCACGAGGTTCTGTAGCTGGGGGCACCAATTTGCCAGAATGTTGCTGGGAAGTGTGCAGGTGTCACCTCTGCGGATGGTAGATGTTCCCTGAATACCTGCATCTTAAAGCGAGAGAGTGCGTCAGCTGCGTTATTCAACACCCCTGAGACATGTTTGGCCCTAAACTGTACATTCAGTTTCATGCAAACCAGCACAATTTCCTTCAGTAGGTGGAGTTTAAACTTACACTGTGCTGCCTGCTGGTTGATACATTCAACTACAGTCATGTTATCTGACCAGAAGATTACAGATTGATTACACAACTGATCAGGCCAAACTGTTAATGCAACCCAGATTGGAAATAGCTCCAAGAAACCGATGTTAGCTGTCAGGCCGCTCTCATCCCACCAAACCGGCCACCGTTGGGCCAACCCACTTGTTTCCAAGTATGGCGCCAAACCCCACACTGCCCGCAGCATCAGTCCATAGACCTAACTCTGCAGACGTAGTGGGGGGACCGCACCACACTACTCTGCCGTTGAAGCCCTCCAGAAATGCGATCCAAATACGCATGTCCTGGCGGACCTCGGCCGGCAATCTAGTGCAATGGTGTTTCTCCCGCAGGCCCGTCATGGCCTGCGAGATTGAGCGGGAGAAGGGGCGTGCCATGGGTATCACTCTTAGTGCGAAATTCAACTGGCCCACAGTCTGCTGTAGCTGCTGTAGCGTCACTTTTTCTTTAACCAGACATTGCTGGAGAGCTGCTCTAAATTTTGTGAGTTTGTCCTTGGGTAACCTGAAACAACCTTCCACTGAGTCCAATTCTATCCCTAAAAATTCCAACGTGGTTTGTCGGACCAACAGTCTTTCCAGGTGCCAGCAGGACCCCAAAAGCTAGCATGAGCACGCAAAATTCCTGCAATGCCAATGCACACTTCTATGAGCCCGCCGACCCAAGAAAGAGAAAGTCATCCAGGTAATGAATGAGATGGTGGTGTCCTGTTGTTCGCCTAAAAACCCATTCCAGAAAGGAACTACATTTCTCAAAGTAGGCGCATGAAACAGCACAACCCATGGGCATACACATATCCATATAGAATTTTCCTTGAAAAGAGAAGCCTAGCAGATGCTGGTCTAGGGGATGCACCGGCAGTAACCGAAAAGCAGATTTAATGTCTGACTTGGCCAGCAAGGCTCCATGTCCGAGAGACCTCAACATATCCACTGCCTGGTCAAAAGACGCATACTTAACACTACAAATTTCTTTAGTTATAGCGTCATTAAATGATGCACCCCTAGGTGCTGACAGGTTATGAATGAGCCTGTACTCGCCCTCCTCCTTCTTTGGCACCACGCCAAGGGGCGAGCAAACAAAGTTAAGTACAGGGATGTCATTAAAAGGACCCGCTATCCTGCCCAGGCGCAGCTCTTTAGCAATTTTTGTCACCACCACATCTGGGTTGTGCCTAACTGACAGTTTATTCCTACATTCTGGTGTTCCGGTATATCCCACCGCTGGGATCTTAAAGCCCTGCAAAAACCTCTCTTGCAACGTCCTCGCAGAGGCATGGTCTGGGTACCTGTTCAGCCAAGGAGTCATAGCCGAACGTCAATGGGTTAATGAGCTCCCAGCCGGCCTCCCCCCCTAATCATGTTTCTTTCTTTTACTGTTTCAAGAGGCATTACTTTTAGTGCGGCAGGCTGTTTCTGTGTGGGAAGGTTGGTTACAAATGGAACATGCGTGCCTGAACTTACAAGTGCCTTGTGCCTTGGTGCATGAACGCTTGTTAAAATCCCAGCACACCCCTTTTTGACCACCACTGCTCCCCGTCTTAGTTGCCGTTCCACCCCCCTGTGGTGGCCGAAAGGGCTGCGGGGGTTTGGAGGGATAGCTTTTGTTCCAACTTGGCCCCGCACTCCCTGGTTGCCCGGCCGTAAACTGGCCATACCATGGAATGGAATCCACCCTATCCCAGGATAGTGTGTGGCCAAACTCTTTAGCCTTCCTGAAAGTCGTGTTGTACTCCTTCCACCCATCCCCTCCATATTTCTCACTGAAAGTTGTGATACTACTCTGGTAACATGCCATCTCTGCCTGCAAATTAGGGAAACGCTTGGCTGTAATCGCCATAAACACAGAAAAGGCTCTAATCCAGTTGATCAATGTCTCCTCCACCCTGAATCTTGCCGTTTCTCCAAGGCAACATCCAGTCTTTCTGTTTCCTAGCATACTCCATTTCCCTGTTATCAACTAGCAAAGAAAACATATTGACATATTTGCCCGCCCAGATCAAATCCTTCACTTCTTGTGTTACATGTTGTGCAAGATTTTCCCTCCTGGAGGGTATTGTACCTTCCCCTAGTACAGGTAATGCCACCTCCTTACCACTTTCTGCGGCTCGCGTTGGCTCAACAATCTTGTCTTTTCCAGAGTCGCTGCCCGGACATGTTGCTTGCGGAGTAATAGGTGCGCTTGACCCCCCCCCCCCCGCCACCCTGAGCAACCATGATCCTTGCTACCATTTTTTGGGCCTACGCCGAGGGGTCCTCTTCCACCTCCTTGGCGCCCACTGAAGAAGGTAACATCCCACCTATCCCTAGCCAAAGAGTACAGCCGCTATCTGCGCTGCAAGCTCTGGAGGTACCTGACCAACCACTGGAGGTGCTGAAACTGTTATGGCGGATCCCATGCCCGGTAACGGAATAGGTGCCGGGTTAAACACAGGTACCACCGGGACTACCGCTGAGACCACCTGCGGCACTATGCTTGGTCCTGGTGCCGGTGAGGCCGGAGCCGGTGTTACCGGTAAACTTATCGGGATTATCGGAGCAGGCATAGGAGCCACCGGCGGTGTAAGCCCTCCCTCAGGGACCACCCCAGGAGGCCCCCCCCTCTCCCTGTGGCCCCGACCGCTACCTCTCTTGGCCCTGACCCGCTTGGGCAGAGCATTCAATTCCCCCTGGGCTGAGGGTGCACTATTATTCACTTGGGTCTCCCAGATGGCCCCGCCTGTTCATCAAACCCACTTCTGAGCTCTGCCACGCTCTTGCCTATCTGGTCCACTTTCCCCCATCTCCTGTCCATTGCTGTCATCTTGCGCATCATGCCCTGCAGCATATGCTCCATGTGGGAACGCTTAGCTCCACGTCCTCTGGCCATCCTCTTTTTACCTTGCAACAGGTAAACCACCTACACTTATGCCAACCCTATGAGCACGATGTGTTCCTGCACCCACCAGGGCTTGCCTGGCTTTTACCCAGTTGGAGGTACACAGACTGGCCGTAAGCACCACGCAACTGTGACCGTGACACACCAGCCAGCCTGGGTGTTGGGCGAGCGCAATCTAGCCCGGCGGCCCAACAGAAGCAGTGAAATGCAGGCCTGCCTGTGTCCTCGGATAGTGTTGTCCACCGCGCCACTCTCCTTTGGCTCAGCCCGCAGTGTCTCCCTCGATGAGGTCCTATGAGGAAAAGACAATTAGCATATGGCACCGCCACGTCTGAGAAGAAAATTGCCAATCTTAACAGCTGTATCCAAGCCGCTTTACACGAGCATCAGTGCAACAACGCCAGCCTAGAACACATTATCCATAAAAGACTCGTGCTTATTACTAGGTTCCCCATAACAATTCCATCCAGCACCCTCAATTTTTATCAAAAACTGTGCTCATTAAAAAAACAGTGCCACCGACAACCTGCGTTATCCCACACCAACTTGCACCCAGGCTGTTATTATTAACACCTACCCATGCACTGTGTTGTTACAATTAACCTCGCTGGCGTGTGTAGCTGTGTGGTTCATTGTTGGTTGTTGGTTATATAAGATAAAAAAGCAGCAACTATGGTTTGCATATTATATTGAAAAAGCTTCCAATTAAAGTTGTATCAAATAAATAAGCAGCAACTATGGTTTGCATATAATATTGAACAAGCTTCCACTTAAAGTCCTGATGACACCAAAACGATCACTTTATCTTTCTATGGGGTCTCCCATCCACGTACTAACCATGCCCGACCCTGCTTCGCCTTCAAAATCAGCCCCTCAGCTCTGCACGTCCGGTTCACGCTCCCTCTTCGAAGCGGACCCAGCCTCTCCGAGCCGATCTATTCGGCAGGCCGTTACTCCTTGCAGAATGAAATTGCCCCCACAGTGCACCACTCGGGCTGAGCTAAATTTGATATTTACCGACGAGGTAAGATTCAAACCCACGGGTCCAGCCTACAAAGGGATGAGTAGTCCATCGGCCTAACTGCTCAGCCACCTCGTCCCCTCCTTGCGTCGCGCGCCCGCTCTTACCGATCACCAGACGCAATCACTAACCTCCGGCCTGAGTCGTGCCTCAAACTCGGGTTGGGCTGTTAAAAATGGGTGCTGGCGGCCGGCTCCCGCTCTCCTCACTGGTCGCTCTGCTTCTAGCCTCGGGCTGCGCATGCGGTGCAAAGGATTGCTGCTGCCGGCGCTCTCCTGGACAAACCACTCTGAAACTGAAATAAAAGGAAAGATTAATACCGCGCCTCGGCTGAGGCGAGGGGCAAGCCTGGGGAGCGCCAGAATAAGAGGGAGCCTCCTGCGCTCCCCCGGCCTTTTGACCCATCCAGGGGCAGACCAGTTACAACTGGTCTGCCCCTCTGGCTCCCCCCCTTTGACCCGGAAGCAATTAGATTGCCTCCCGGTCAACGAGGGAGCATCACCAATCGGTGGTGTGGCGTGCCCGCCACGTCATCAAGATGCGGCGGAGGGGCATGCCCCACCACCGATGGAGCGTAGGGGAAGGATGGGGCCGGCACCCCCCCATACGTGCAGGGGGCCAAGTGGCCCCCCTTTCCTAACTGGGTCTGTTCAGCCAATGCCAGCGCGGCTCCCTTGTAATGTTACCAGCACAGCATGGGAGCAGTTCCAGGTTTGGCTCAGGCAGGGGAACTCAGTACCCATTAGAAGACCAGGGTGCTGCGGCTGTGTTACCCCCAGACTTTCTGAGGTGGTGAAAGGCGTCTAGTGCAAATGTCAGTAAAGCCGCAGAAAGGCAGTCATCAAACACGAGATGCACACTTACAAGACCGAGGTGAACCTCAGCATGTTTAGTGAGCGTATCAGTGCGTCTGTTGTCAATTATGTTTAAGCCCTACCACGGTATGCACTGCCCTCCTAAGGAACTTACAGCAACTGGCCAGCAGCTGAGCAAAGCTGACTGCCGTGGCCAGACAAATAAGTCATCCTTTATTTACATTTAATACTGTTGAATGGGGCATAAATAGGAGCCAAATAAACCTTTACGCCCTAAAAGAGGAACCGCTCCTGGCCAGCAACAAAGAAAGAGGAGTTAAGCGCCTTGCACTCATCAAGGTGGTGTTTTACAGTTTTTGATTGGCTGCTGAAAATTAGCAGTAAAGATTAAGAAACATAATGTTGCAGGTCTAGTTTATTTATCGGTCACATAGCGCTTCATTGTTATTGATTGTCTCTTGTGACGTGCATTGGAATGTTGCACCTCTATTTATGTGACGTCAACACCCAGCTACTGGCTTTTGACCTTCCGTACTTACTCCTGACAGCTGTTCCCCCGTTCCTCCCACAAGCTTGTTAATTGAAATAAATACTTGAGATATTTTTAAGTTATTTGCATTTTATTATTGCGAATATCACAACAAATTTGGCGACGAGTTCGGGATACGACTTTTCCGTGACGGGCTTGTGGAAGAGATATTATTTGGAGCATCTTATTCAAGACTTCAAGGCAAGTGCTTATATTTCAGTTTTTTATAAGTAATGCTTGCTTATCATTAATTTCATTCTTCGTTATTTTTTGGAGCTACCGAATTTACATTGGAAACTTTTCTTCTTACGTCGTGCTGTGGTATTCGGAAGAATTGTACCGAGAGCGGCGATCGTAACTGTCAATTCAGTCAAGAGCATTTTCAGGCAAGTTACGAATACTTTTCAGTCTTTACAGAGTCTGACACCATCGTAAAGTTCTTTATACATGTCTATTTTCACAGTGCATGACTGGATTTCAGTGAGGGAGAGCAGTTACAGTTCTACAGTTGCCCTTGACAGTTACGTCAGTTGAACTGTATTCCTTCACTCTTCTCAGCTGTGCAGCAACCGGTGATTTGACACACATACGTCATAGCGTCGTCGACGTAGGTTACGCGACGCCATTTTGTTTTGTTTTCAGTGTCATTTATCGGAACAGCACAGCAGTACTAGTCCGGAAAAAAGACGGCAAGGTATTTTCATTTCTGAATTGTTGTTCAAGCGGAAGTTTTAAAACTGTAAATCGCATAAGTGAAAATTACGGAGCTTTTCGATCCGTTTTTATGTCAAAAGAAATTTGACAATTTTTATTACTTGCAAACAAATTTATGTAAAGTTTCGTATTTGCAAACAAAGTATTTCTATTAATGGCAAACAAATACGTGTTAAGTTTTGGTATTGCAATTTCCGATTAGTTGTTCAAGTTATATTCCTAGGAACATTGTGAAATTATATTATTCTTATTCAACAGTATATTTTTGTCAAATTGAAAATTTAATTTTCTATTAAGTGTAACACATCAGAAGTACACACTTGTTTGCAATTAATTTGCAAGTATAGATATATAATTGCAGTCAATTGTTGTTCTAATTTAAAATAAGCATAGTTCCTGCAGGTGATTCATCATTGAGTATTATATTAAGAAAGAAACTTCGGACTTCAAACAAAAACTTATGGCCAGTGAATCTAATTTCAGTGCACCAGCTGCGTTCCTCAATGAACCTGGTAAACCAGTCATGAAGTGGCGTAATTGGTACAGAGCATTTGAAAATTACTTAGTTGCTATAAATGGTAAGAAATTTGAACCAGAGCGAAAGAAAGCTATTCTTTTTGGACTTTTAGGTGTTGCTGGCCAGGACATTTTCGACAGTTTGCCTGAATATGAATCTACCCCTGTCCAATTTATTCCTCTTGATGAGTTTCAAGAAGTGGTCAAAAGACTAGAGAAGCAGTTCGATGAGGAGGAAAATATTATGGTTGGTAGACACCGGTTTGTTATGAGAAAGCTAACCGAAAATGAGAATGTCGAGGAATACATAGCCAGTTTAAGAGTATTGGCTACTAAATGTGATTACCAAGATAGGGTTGATGAGTATATACGAGATCAATTTGTTTTCCACTGTTATGAACGTAAAATTTAAGAACGTTTGATAGCTTGCAAGAGACCTACTCTTTCTGAAGCAATTGATATCGCTAAAGGCATAGAGCGATCACTAGAGGGTTCCAAAGAATTGTCAAAGTCTTCGGGTTCAGGTTCCAATGTGTGTTTAGTTAATGATAAAAAGAAAAAATAAACTTATTCAAGCAATAAGTTCAAAGCAAATTTAAATGTTAATACATCTCAATTTGTGTGTTTTAGATGTGGTTCTCGAAATCACAAAGCTGATTCTTTGGGTTGTCCAGCAATTGGAAAGAAATGCACAAGATGCCAGAAGGTAGGGCATTTTGCGGGTGTTTGCGGTACATTTGGCCAGAAACGATTCATACCAACCAAAGTGAGTAATGTGGAAGAACTTGATGAGAGCATGTGTTCGAACATAGTGTTAGCTATTGAAGATGAATATAAAAATGTCAAAGGTCCTTTAGGTATGGCTCATGTTGGTGAAGTTCAACTTCACGTTATGGCTGACTCCGGTTCGCCAATAACTATTATTTCAGACAAAAAATATTTACAACACTGGCCACATGTCGATTTATTATCGTCTGAAACCCAAGGCTTTTGGTGAATTTGATATCAACATGTTTGGTTTCTTTGAAGAAATTTTAAACATCAAAGGAAAGTGTGTGAAAACCAAAATGTATGTAGCCGAGCGTGGTAGAGACATTGTTGGTTGGAGGGATCAAGCCAAGTTAAAAATAATATTAAAGCCTGGGGCAGACGACCCTATTATACTTGATGAAGGTTTTGTATCAAGTATTGATATTTCTTCGATTACATGCAACAATGAAGGTATTTCTTCTATTTTAAGTAAGTACGCATCTCTATTTGAGGATCGTATAGGATTTGTCAAGGGCTTCGTCCATAAAATAATACTTAAAAAAGATGCCATGCCAGTTAGACATAAAGTCAGGTCTCTGCCTTTTTCTGTTAAAGATGAATTGTAAATATTATTGGACAAACTCATCAAGGAAGAGGTAATAGACCAGCTGATTCAGCTGAATGGATTTCAGGTATTGTATTAATTAAAAAGAAAATTGGTGAATTCCGTTTGTGTGCTGATTTGAGATCGTTGAACAAAAGCATATTAGTGGATTGTTTCCCACTACCTAAGGTTCAGGAAATTTTGGCTGCCACTGCAAGTTCTAAATATTTTTCGCTCATTGATCTCAAGTCAGCGTACCACCAAGTCAAACTGGATGATGAATCAAAGGAATTAACCACATTCATCACTCCTCTAGGTGCTTTCAGGTACATATGTATACCTTTTGGCCTAGCATCTTCTGCTAGTGTCTTCCAAAAACTTATGGAAAATATGTTTGGTGGTATGGTCGGTGTCCAGAAATTCCAGGATGACATCCTCATTCATGCAAATACTATTGTTGAACACAATGCTATTTTGGATCCTGTACTTGGTAAGTTGCAGAAGAAACCGATTACTTTTTCTAAGGACAAGTGTGAATTTCTTAAGACGGAATTAGAATATTTGGGTCATATTCTTAGTCATGAGGGTATCAAACCTAAGTTGAATTTAGTGAAGACTATTTCTGACGCTCCCAAACCAGAAGACAAAGACTCTCTGAGATTGTTTTTAGAGCTCAGCGAGTATTATTCTAGATTCCAATATGGTTGTACCCTTAGGATCACTATTACGCAAAGGACAACAATTTGTATGGGATGTTCAACATGACCATTCGTTTTCAGAAATCAATACAAATATTTTGAATGCTCCCACCTTAAAACCTTTTGACACTAAAGGTTCCAACATAATTACTGTTGATGCTAGCTCAGTGGGCATAGGTGCTGTATTTACTCAGAAGGTTGATAAGCATGTGCACACTGTGGCTTTCATTTCACGTAGTTTGACCAATGCTGAAAAAAATTACAGCACTACCGAGAGGGAAGCCCTTGCATGTGTTTGGGCAGTGGATAAACTAAAAATGTATTTATGGGGAAAGAATTTCGAACTAATTACCGATCATAAACCTCTCACTTTCATGTTTGATGGGTATGGTAGAGGAAATGGGAAAGCTTCAGCCAGGTTAGTGAGGTTACTTGCTAAGTTGCAAGAATGCAATTTCTCCATCAGACATATTTCAGGTAAGGACAATATCAGAGCTGATTTTCTTTCTAGGTTACCCACTGAAAATTCAGAATCCCCAAGTGAGGATGAAACAGAATGTGTTGTGTCTATTATAGAAAGTTTGCAAGGTTCACGTAATTTAATGTTAGAGAATGATTGGATGAAGGCTATGGAAACGGATCCTGTTTTGACAAAGGTTAAATGCTATATGTCTACTACTTGGCCTCCTGTTCACAACCTATCTTCTGACCTTAAAGTATTTTTATAAGTGTCTGATGAATTAAGCATTGTTAAAGGGTTCCTTATGAGAGGAGATTTACTTGTTCCCCCGTCTAAGCTGAGGAATCAGTTAATTGCTACGGCACACAATTCTCATTTAGGATCCAATATGACAAAGAAAAGATTGAAAGAACAATATTGATGGCCCCAAATGGATTTTGATGTAAACTTGTATGTGGACAAATGTGATATCTGTATTAGATCAGATAAACATTGGAAACCGCGAGTGCAGGATATGCAACTTGTATCTATTCCCAATTCGTCTTGGTACAAGATTGCCATTGATATGGCCGGCCCTTTTCAGATTCTTGAGCAGGGTGCAAAATTCCTAATTGCTGTTAGTGACTACTACAGTAAGTGGATATATCAAAAATTTGTACATACTATTGTCTTGGACTCTGTCATTGATTTTTTGGATACATGCTTTACCATTGAAGGAATCCCACGCATACTTGTATCTGATAATGGGAAGCAACTAACTTCTAACAAAATGACTGACTTTTTAAACCGACACGGCATTCGTCAGGAGAAGACTCCGTTGTACTCACCTATGTCAAATGGTCAAATTGAAAGAGTAAATCAGTTTCTTAAGGACGGTGTCCAGCTAGCCTTGGCTTCAAGACTTCTGGTGAAAAAATTAATTCAAGAAAGAGTATTTGCGTACAACACCACTCCCAACAGTGTTACTGTTTTTTCTCCTATTTTCTTAATGAGAGGGAGAAGATGTGACAATGAGACCGTTCCAAAGATTACTTGTTTTGAGAATTACTTACCTAGCACGGTGACCATCAACGATGATCAACTTCAGGTCAGAAAGAATATAGTTGATTGCCAATCGAAAGCCAAAGGATTTCATGACAAGGTACATAGGGCTGTTACCAAAGAATTCTGCAGGGGAGAGTGGGCACATATCAAAAAACCTAACGGTCAGCTAAAAGGAGAATCTAAATATTTTAACCCAGAAGAAATTGTTGAAGTTTCTGATAGTGCCATTTGTCTTAGATATCTTGGGTGGCGCAACAAGAGTGATGCCATAAAATTGAAGAGAAGACAAAGCTTTATTTGAGAATGAATTTTCATGGCTGGAAACATACATAGGTGAAGAAGATCTAGATGTAACTGTACATAATGAAAATGTCCATGGCCCTCCATGTGAATGCAGCATGGACAATGAGATACAATGTCAGGCAGAGATACCTTAACTGACACAGAGAGCGAGTTGTATAATGACAATGTTGATGGTAAACAAGAGAACTCTGATGTTGCACCTAAACAGGATCTCACCACACCAAATACAGTAGATAGTGATATCACAGATTGTCATGGAGGGTGGGAAGGTATCTGCACCAGATATGGCAGAATATCCAAGTTACCTGAGTCTTTTAGGGACTATGAATTGCATTAACCTTTTGTTTGTTTAAAGAAAGGGAGATATTGCAGGTCTAGTTTATTTATCGGTCACATAGCGCTTCATTGTTATTGGTTGTCTCTTGTGACGTGCATTGGAATGTTGCACCTCTATTTATGTGATGTCAACACCCAGCTACTGGCTTTTGTCATTTCCGTAATTACTCCTGACAGCTGTTCCCCTGTTCCTCCCATAAACTCGTTAATTAAAATAAATACTTGAGATATATTTAAGTTATTTGCATTTTATTATTGCGAACATCACAAAACATAATCTGAGCCATTGGCCACGACACATTTTGAGAAGCCGTGTATTGGATGTTTCAGAAGATTCGTTATCGGGATTATTCTATCCATTCAGTAATAAATAATTACAATTCACTACATTTCAGTATAGTTGTCCAAATTCTCGTGATATGGCAGTTATGGTATTTAATGGTTAGCGCGCGTTATTTTTTGGTTAAGCGTCCAGGTCAAGCATGTTTCATAATCAATATCCGTATGGGTAAAAAACAGCGGAGAAAGAGAACAAGCAGCGAGCATGGGAGTCGCCTTATGGGCGTGTCCTCACAAAAGGGGTAGGCATGTTTGACTGGAAATCCCCGGCAGGACCTTGCCAGCTATTGCATCACCCTCTGCCGGTGAGTCAGACTAACATGGGCTGCGTCAGAACTCGTGACCATTATTTGGACACTTCAGGGCAAACTACCCTTCAGCGCCCAACCAGACGTTTCCAACGTCACCACCTCTGCACTGTCAACCTAGCATGCTACCGACTCAACATCTAGTCCAAGCAAGACAGACAATGGTTACTGTTTATTATATAGCGCAATCCCCCAAGTGGGCGGAGTTAGATGACGAAGCTATCACCCATATATGGCAATGGTAGGTTGCACCGAGTGCTTGGTTATTGAAACTAAAGAAGTACATCGAAAATGGTCTCCGGGCCAGCACTCTGTGTAAAATCACCCACCATCAAGTGCCATTGTATATTAACATTATAATGATGGAATTGTTTTGACGTAAAAAGGTGACAAAGAGTCACTGTTGTACCGTGACTTAAATTATAAAATAGGAATACTTGTAAATTCGGAGTATAATACATATGAAAAAATAATAATTTAATAATTTTTATATATTAATGCAATTTCGGTAATTTTCAACAGATGTTTTATTGGCTGTTTCCTTTCTCAGAATCGATGCCGTTACAAAATGGCTATCCTGTTTGTGTGCGTGAGGCTGTAGTTACGTCACCGGGGCGTGGGCATAAGCGTCCTTTTACTCTGGTGGTGCTTTATTTAGTCCGCCCCCTCACCGAGGTGATATAAAGACCGGCTTGTCTGCTCTTGCCCCTTCAGTCTACAGCTGAAGACGAAAAACGATGGTTATCATGAGCTCGCGACCCCTCGCCCAGCCTAGTACAGCAACCCGCTCGGACCCCCGCCGCGTCCACCGTTTCTACCAGTGTCACAAGGCTGTGTCTAGAAAGAGAAAGGTCAGAGGATGCACGATGATGCGGGGTTGGGGTACTGTGACCTTCCCATGTGGGCAGGGTCTGATCATATACTTGGTATTTCTTTTGGGACCTGTCCGAGTGTTGGGGGAGGGCCACATACCTGTCTCCTGCGACTAGAGCCTGGTCGTATAAACGTAGGCTATGTGGTTGTCCACTGGCCTGAAGGGACCTGCGTGAGCCCAGTTGACACTTCGTCCTCTTCCTGACATAAACCATTCATTACCCTACCTTTTTTCGTATTCTTTCCATTCCCCTGGGTTGGGCTACATTTATTCCCCTAGATTTAGATCTACTTGTCGTTCCCTCTACCTGTATAGTCTTTTTCTTTTTTTCTTTGCATTCCTTATTATGGTTTATGGTTATTGTTAGGGGCCAAATACGTTTAGTCATTTTCCTTTCTTTTTAAGCAGGTTATGAGATCGCATATGTGCTAAAGTTTGGTATTTGCATTTTGTTTTTCAAGCCCCACATTGCTCGTGCTGCATCAACGCACTATAAAAAAAGGGGGAGGGGAGTGAATGTACACCATATACATTATGGAGTCAATATATAACGCACTGGAGTGGGGGAGTTGGGTTAGACCATTTTGAAACCGAGTTGGCGTTTCAGACATTTCATTAATGTGGCATGGTGTGGTAAAAAGAGGCACGTGGCGTGCAGTACTCTCACCACCGAGATATCTTGGTTTAACTTTTATTCAAAGAACAGGTTTGCCTTTTTCTAAATCTTTTCAACGTTCGCTGAGCATGGTTGTTCGGAATCACGTTCCTTGGGCTGTCTCTTCTTACAAGACAGCTTTAAATCTCCTTTCATTTGATGGTACTTATGTGATTTGTATGATCTGAGCTTATAGTGGGTTGGTGATCGTTGTTTTTCTGAAACCAATCCAAGCCTGTTCCTCATTGCCATTTGTGGGTGCTTCAGGAGGCTTTGACTCCAGTTCTTTGTTCCAAAACGAAATAAGGCCGTATCCTTAAAACTTTCGTGAGATTGAGGCCTGCTTATAGCAACTCTATGTAGACGTTTTTTTAAATCCTTTTATTCAAGGTGTTGAGAAGTACCAGTTGAGTCAAATCAATGATCTGGTTGGGTTTGAGTATTTTGTTTGCACTGCAGCTATGTTATCCCGGAGCAGGTTTCACTGCTGGGCTGCATAAGATCCAAACCTGTAAGTTAAGATCAATTATTCAGATTCGTCACCTTATGTTCATGATCTGGAAGGTCAGACACCTTTATAGTATTGGATTACCGGTAATCAGGTGCACCTTTTTGTTTTGGACACGAGTCGCTCATTCATCCAGAAATGTTTGTTTCTACGCACATAATGTTGGTTTCTGCTCTGATCCTTCATCTAAACCGAGGCAGATTTTGTACAGAATGTGCTTGCATCTGAAAACAGAATTGTTGCTAGAAATGTGAACCCAGTCATACTGGCAAATAGTATTTGGCAACCAATGTCATTTGTGAAGCTTGCATTTTTGTTGGTTTTTTGAATACATACAGATGGAAACCAATTTATTTCCTTTCATGCTAATTGAAACAAATGCAGATATTGCGCCCAGCAAAAACCGTACGGACAAAGCTACATTGTAACCTACTTAGAAAATGGTGTGTATAATATTAGTGGCTATTAAACTTATTTAATGGAAAAGAAAAATACTATCAAATAATAATTATTTATTGTAGGGTTTCAGAATGGTGGTTACGTGACCTGTGGTGGTAGGATTTAATTTCTATGTATCGTCATTCAATTGATCTACATTTATATCACTCAATTCTTTCCGGTATCCAATCCTGAATTTTAATGATCAATTGCTCATTTAGACTTGCCTACTTTTCTCTGCAAATACTGCCATTTAGAGTACTCGCATCCTCCGAGGATAAATGTACGTAGTTTGAACGGGGTTCAACCGCGTAGCGGTGACTTTGTTCTGTTTTTCAATGCATTTATTTTTTAATCGGTTTCCCTACAGCTCTGACCGCTCTTTACATTCCATACTCTTTAGTGAATGTTCATACCTAAATAGGTTCTTAGATTTCAGTTCCACATCTTAATGGACAAAAAACATTTGGCTGTGGGAAAAAGTGGGGTGTAGTTAGTTAGTATTTCGGTCGTTATTTAGAGGCAGTTGTGTAGAATATAATGAGAATGAGAACAATACTTCATGGACTAACCCACTCCTCCCCTACTGCCCTGAGGAATGTTGGACCGGGTATGAGCCTGGCATTTCAGAAATGTTAAACATATTCCCACTGATAACCGCTCCTTGAGCAGAGCAGTGTCGATCGTATTCTTGCTTCCCTTTCCTCCGGTGTAATTGTCTCCCGTTTGCACTGTATTGCTGCCCTGGCTTTATAGGGAGACGGCCACTGCTTCTCCTTGAAACCAAACACGAACGCGTGTAGCATTACTGTTATTTCTTCAATGGAGGACTCGTGATGTACTCCTTAAAAGGGGCACAATTGCATTAGTGAAAAAAAATCACTTCAAGCACCGAAAAGGTTTTTTCATTGTGGACAACGCAAAGTACATTGTCTAGGGAAGGTTGAATGCGAACAGTACGTTGTGTAACATCTGGCCAAAAGCTAAAACATTTTAAATGACTAAGATTAAAGTTGTAGGTAAGATTGTCCGTTTATATTTTGCTACCATCGTCGAACTCCATTATTTTCCCTAATAAAAGTAAAGCGTCTCTTCCTACTGAAGGCCTATGAGGCGCGCCTCGTGATTTCCTTGTGGGCGCCATCTCAATCTGTGGTGAATTTCAGCTGATAGACGCCAGCTGGGAATGTCATGATGCGGGCGGAGCGGCTGGAGTTGTGCCAGTGGCATCTGGAGGAAGGGTGGTGGCTCGGGGATAAGAGGCCAGTGCTGGGGACGGTAGCTGCTCCATATAGCAAAATGAATTGGGCCACTCTTGAGTTATGCTTGGTAAAGGAAAATGAATGTTATTGTAACGTATTCCCTAACTGCGGTCTTAACTCCTATACAACTTATTTTTACTAGAATACTCCGCCGGCAGGTTTTATAATCAGGTTTTTCAAATGGACGATAAAACGCTGGTACGAGTTATTGAAACAAAGTCCAGACTTGTTAAACGTGGGCTTTAAATCGAAACGTAGAGATTTCTCCTCTACTTTATTCTTCCAACCCTGTTAGGAATGTATCTGTTATAGGCAGGGTTTTAAGTGGGACGTAAAAACTGAGGGTAGGGGGGCGGGGGGTTCTCTCCAAGGGGCTTGGCTTAAACACCTAAGCTAAACATCTATGCTTAGCATAGTTCCTACCCGAGTAGTATTTTGCTGCTTTTGTCAGTGCATCCAGATATATATAATACGCCAAGTAAAAATACACCTACAAAATGTCAGCATTATGGGCTTTGTCAGTGGTTTTATTGCCTAAGATATAAATGAGCAACAACTATGGCTTCGTTATATAGAACATTGAAAAGGCTTCAGTTTTGAAATGAGACTGAAAGAACTAGAAAACTTCTCTTTGGGAAGTTACCTCAAAGCCAGTGAAGAGTGGTACTGCTTCAGAAATGAGAATTTTTTTTCATCGTGATGCTGAGGGCAAAAATAGAGAGCCCCATAGGGACCTGTCTCAGCACCTGCTTTTTAGAACTGTCCGTGATGAGCTCCGGTAGAACCTGGCCTACTTAAAGCCCTGGTTATAGCACTGTCAGGAGATACGCCGATCTTGGATTTGAAAACGCAGTGGATGAGTTAGCAGCAAACATCCTACATGAATCCACATGTATACTAATACCACTCATAGATCAACATAGTTAAAAGAGAAGATCAACATGCTTAAGTAAAGTTCTACCCAATCACCATCGCTATAATAAATAGGTTATCAGACCATAAGTGGCCATCATATGTTAGCCTACAAATAAACTAAATCCACACAATAGAAATAACATTAAAAGTTTAAAGTGCTTTAAGTCGAGTTTTTACCCCAAAGACTATCTCAATAATTAATTCAATCCCTTCACAACCAGAGGAGCCTAGCTGTACCAAGGCTAGTCACCCCAAATATTGTAAGATAAACCCATCCTTGAACAGAAATCAAACTGCAGTAGACTAGGATAGTTCTCTCAAGATTTACGATGCGCATATTGGATTGAAAACTCCTTCCTTCTGCTCCCGTTTCAGTTCTTCCTCCTATTCTGAAAGCACTGATGACTACAGTCGGTACAGCTCAAACGCATACAAGATATCTAGTAGCTCCTTATTGAAGTTCAGGCTACGTGTTGTTGGTTAGCCAATCCGAATATAAAGCACATATAGCCATAGAAAGTAACCAATCAATTCTTTTTAATCAGCTTAACATAATTTATTTGCAAGCTTTTAAGACCAACAAATCGATAATTTTATCAAGCTGTAAAATTAAAGTTGCAAAATAAATACCCTATCACCACCCTGTTGCCCCAGTGACTTATAAGGATGCTTTCCAGCCAGGTCTGGATTTTTAGTGTTCACTTACGAGGGTTAAGTACTAATGGGGCATGTTTTTTTATACCTGCAAAGAAAGAGGAAGCAGTTTGTTACAGAGCACATCAGGCTCCCATCACAATTTTGGCAGGTAAGAAAAAACAGGGCATAAAGCTGATGAGTTATTTTGCCAGGATCACATATGAGGCCAAATGGGTCAACCAGGATTAGAACGGTAGTTTCTTGTTTCGTCGTTGAGTAGACTAGATTAGTATGTTTGTCATTCATAAGGTTTTAATTGTCTTCCTTTTTTCTTTCTCAGTGTTGGAAGAGAAAGACTATCTTCATTCATCACCACACCTGATCAGGTAAAAATAATACTTGCTCCACAATCTCATTCAGTTGATACCAGCAGCAGCGAATGAGCTGCCTGTTTAGTCCTGAGTTGTCTGGCCTTTTGTGACGAGATTATCTGACCACATTGTGACTAGCAACTGCTAGCTTAAGAAAACTCTGCAGGGCTTTGCACATCAGTACTCTACACGCGACTTCCTTGCACTAGTCCTCTTAATTGGTTTATGGCCATGTTTAAATGGTTCGTATTATGTTGCACTTATGTGGATTGTGGTATTTATAGTACACAAACCTGCCTTCAAAGAAGTATTAGTCTAACCCAGCCATAGATTTTACAGGCTTAGCTCCTGACCCAAAGAGACACTGGGGCATATGTACAAGCCCCTAACACCACCACAACGTCACCAATAGTGACGTGGTGGTGGCGATGAGGCCTGCGCCTTATGTACAATGCAGAGTCAAGCCACTTACGTAGCTTAACGCTGCTTTGTACATAACGCTATGGTTCGCATGAGAGGGGTGGACAATGGGTGCTGGGGTCGGCGTTTCACCAAAACACATTCATTTTAATGCTGCCCCCTATGTACAAGGGTGGCGTATATAGGAGGCATTGCCAAAATTAAGACCAGGTAAAAACGCGAAACGAGGAGAAATACATTATTTTTCCTCGTTTTTGCTTTTTCCATGTGTGCAGCACACATGGAAAAAGCAAAATGTCATTTTTTATGTCAGTTGTCAGTTCCTGTACATAAGCTAACTTAAAAAAGCCATTTTGTTACTTTCATGTGTGCTGCATGAAGCAGCACTCATGAAAGTGGTAGAATGACATTTCTAGGATTGTTTGTGCAGGAAGGGACACCTTCCTACACATGACCAATCCTCCCCTGCACGCAGACACCCTTGCACTCTGCAAGGGTGACTGCCTTCAATCGCAGGGGGAAACACAAGGCTGCACCACATTCTTGTAAATATGGTACAGCCTTGCGTTTCAGAAGTAGAGGAGAGAGGTGTTAAGCCAGGAAGGCTTAAGTCTCTCTCCTCCACTTCCTTGTACATATCCCCCACGGTGTCCAAAGTACTTTCCAACACTCAATTTAGCCTGTTAAATGAAACCGATTTCGAAAATCCAGCAATAAAACACTTTCAGTTCCATCCTTTGTGTGGTGTTTTTAGTTAACTGTCATTTCCATGTGTAGCTACCTCTGCCAGGGGTCACAGTGCAACCAAACGACCACCTCCCACCATAGCAGTCCAGTTATTGTACTACAAACTGAGCAGCACTAGGAGGCATGGCCCATGGTCATACAAAGGACAGTATGAGTACCTGACCTGTAGCCAGCCCCCAACACTGGTTTAGTGAGGAGTGGGTTAAAGCCTGACTAGGAATTCGGTGGCTTTAATTTAACTACCAGAGAGAAAATCCGATGCCTTACTTTGAGATCCACAGTCAACACAGCACCACATATGTCAGATATGACTTTGCCACACCCCAACGACAAGGCCTCTGGCTCAACATGCACCCCTAATCACTGAGCACAGACGCTGGTTGCTGATGGGTCATAGGCTAACCCCTTGTTGTGCAGAACCTCTGCTCTCTTAACCCACCACCAACTTTGGCAGTACAGGAGTCTGGCAGAACATGGAATGAGTTAACGGGTCTGTCTACCCGTGTAAAATGTAGCAAGTGTAGAAAAAAACACATACATCACAATTTATTTGACACATCCAAAACACAGATGTGTTGAGGCTCACATATCCCTATCTCCTGTGAGAGCATTCTTTGTCGTGGCTCAGCCTATCACATTAGCTCCACTTAGTGCCAAGGGGACATTAGAAACAGAAGAGATACCAACATAACTTTATAACCTAACCTTGATGACCCAATGAAAGTTATTGGGTTAGAGGGGAGATGGGGCGGTTCAGTCATGACATGCAGGGCTTGAGCAGTGCAGTGGACACACTGCTGAAATGAAGGAATGTTCTCCGTAGGTACAAAATTGTTCTAGCAATTGCTGCCTGACCTAGGGCTGATGCGGTTGGGCTTCAGCACCTCAGTGCAAATACCACATATAGACTCGAAACCCGCTTTTAAATTAGTGAGGTGCTTTCTTATTCAAAACCTTCTAGTACAAACTACAAACCCATATCTAAAGAATGCATGCGTAGAAAGTGTTCGTAAAGTGTTTAGTGATTGCAACAATGTTTTTTTTCAGCGAGCCCGCCTGGCAGAGGCCCAGAAATGACGGCAGAGTCCCTGCCGCTTTCCTCCTGTGCTCCAGCACCCGGCACACTGTCCGGCTGGGAGCTGGAGGCCTGGTATGAGGACCTCCACGATGTACTGCTCTCAGATGTCAAGGGCAGTCAGCCTGTGGGAACACAACAGGTGAGGCCTTGAGGGTGTTGCCACTTATCTCACTAGCCTTTGGTTGAGGGTCACACGCACATCACCCCCAGTGTACTGCATTTATTCGGACATTACAGCCATATGCTGTAAAGCAATACTATTCAACCGAGTTCTAGACCTGCAGTCCACACCGTCTGTGTGATTCTTGCAGATATGTTCGAATCCTCGTGCCTTGGTCCCCTTCCTGGTGAAATATTTAGAAACGGGCACATTCCAGGATCAAACGCTATTAGAACAAGCATTGACCAAGCAAGTGAGTGACTTCATTTTCAGGTACACAAAGGCACTTTAGACAAACAGTGAACGCACAGAGTGGCACAGACAGGCACTCCACGCCACAAATTGCATCTGCATTTGAGATTTTATTTTGTTTTGTGTACTCTATGTATATTAATGGATCTAATGTGAGCCAAATGATGCATCATAGTTCAACTCTTGTAGATGTATGTGGCACATGGCCATAAGACATATCACTGAGTCTGTTCCTAAAACTCCAACAAAGATAAGCTGCTACAAGTAACAGTTATAAAGTCAGTGGAGAATGTCTACTTTTTCCAGAATCATTATATGCAACGAAAACCTCTCAATTAGTCAGCCAGCCTCTCCTGAGTTTTTGACTTGCTAAGCTGTACAGAGGAGAGTCGGACAGTGTAGTGGTTACTTAAATACCTGTGACTTCTATATCACAGGTGTGAATCCTGACGTGATGAAATGATTTCCGCCACCTGGGTAATACAACTATTACCTAAAGCAATATGAAGCATCAGTAGTGTGGCAGCAGGCACTGTTGCTGTGGAAGTGGTTATGACAGCAAAATTAACACAATACTTCAATTCTTAGTAAAGCAGAATTCTGAATTCACTTGTCAGCAGGTTCCATTAAACAGTTTTATTGTGGACTGAATCTGTTGTCTGTTGCTGAACGTGTTGTCTTATTCTTCCAAGGCAAGTGTGACCAATCGGAACAGACTTGTAACAGTTACAGCCATGCAGGACTGTCTGTAGCTCCACACCCACGTTGGCACTGTCACTAGTCTTTTGAAAAATGAGTGCAACTCCTGGGCTTTGAAAGTTTACTTGTGAGAACGAAAATACTTTCCTACATGTTTGATGGAGGCAAAACTGAGACTTGCGCCAAGTGGTTTGGTTGAACCCTTCCCTCCTAACTGTACAATGGCCCAGGATTTTTTATAGTTAATGTTACCAGTAAAACCCATATTGAGACATGTGGGTGGGGAGGGTGGGATTTCCAGCTCTGGTGATATTACAAGATCTAGTGTGAAGATCTTGGAATAACGTACTACTACCAAGGACGGTTTTATGGAGTACAGCTGTGTGCAGAATAGGGGTACTAGTTTGAAACAATTACTAATTTATCAATGCATCCTCACAGTTAATATATTGGAGTTAACATCTACATCGGATTGGTAAAATAAAATACTCAATATACACAAACCACTGCCAGAAAAAATGTAGACATTGTGTAAAGACTTCTACTTAATGAAGTTATTGTGCAGTAACTTTAAAAGAACTGTACATTCAAGACTGCTTCGATTACGGCTTCCACGTATACATTTAAGTGATTTTTATTCATAAATGTAGACAAACACAATGTTGACATGTTTGTAGTCTTTTGTAAAAGTGGAAATATACAGCAAGTAGGTATTTAGAATTAATATTGGTCATGTGCTCCAGGGCAATAGCTGTGCATATTGACAGCATAGGGAATTGAATATAGGCAAGATACGACCTTTTATTCAAATAGCTGCACATGTAAGCGTGCTATAATGCTTGTTCTTAAATTGTCTAGTACTATGTAAGGCTGCTTTTAGTGTTAACATTCAACCAGCACCCACGTGAGTTCAGTTATCTGTTTCCTAAATAGAAATATACTATTTGATACTTCATTTTTCCACTGAACCTGAAATACCTGGATAAATAATACAATGATTTCAAAAGGAGTATGGATAAATACAACTAGAAATGTAAAAAAATGAAGCATTTACAAAGTGCACGAGGTCTTCTCAGACCAATAAAGAACAGCAAACTGGACTTTTAAGATTATACATTTGTACATAATTTCATAGTTGGCTACATTTTTCAAATGTTTAATAGAAAGCTATTTACCAACAGTCTGGTCACAGGAGGATTTTGAGAAGTTTGTTTCAAGGGTCCCACGTGGACGCACATTTTGCAATGATCCCTTGCCAGGGCGACCTTGAACTAATTACGGAACCTGGTTAGTGATTAAACCCTCAGACCCCAAAGAGTGAGACAACAGACCAAGTCTTAGGAGATCAGTAACATGAAAAAAGTCTCAATTCCAAGCCAACAAAGCTGACTGACATTCATGTAAAAGGAAAACATTGATACCAAACACAGCAGTTCAGAGGTAATAGTGTACTCAGCCACACCATCAGCTTCAGCAGGAATTGTTTCCATGCTTCAGTGTCTACCTCAGTCGATAGCTGATTGGCCCAAATATCAGTAAACCTTGTACTCCTGTATTCTTGTTTTGTCGGAGATGTATGTGGGACAGTGAGTTCTTTCCAATCAGAGCTTTATAGCATTTGGATTGTGCCAAGACATGCAAATTTAGTTGTGTTCAATGTGGTCTACAAAGTCCTGATCGAGGCCTCAAAACGAGTCTTGTTCTATGCATTGAACAAGGGTGAATGCTGAATAGTTGGCCACCCTTTGGCTTCTCAATCTTGCCTGTTACTGCCCACTAGGAAACTACCAACCAAAGGTTTTTTTTCTTTCATGTTACTACTGAAATGGGGCTGGGTGTTTTGTGATCTATGTTTTACTTGTGTTTTGTCATCCATCCAGAATGAGTTGAAGGTATGGGACCCACTTGATGCTTCATTGCTGTGGAACTCTGAGCCTGTGACGACATGCTGCCCTGCAGATTTCGACAATGAACCGTGTCAGAGTTTGGGTTTGGAAGGTGATTTCTCGGACAGCCTCCTTGAGTTTCTGATCCAGGACCGTGAACCGAGTTTTTGTGCAACTTTAGACAGTCCGGGAAGTGACGAGCAGGTGCCTGTTGTCCCAGAGTCCGATTCTGGCAGCATTAATCACACAGAGGATGAAGAGTCTACTAGTTCTCCTAGTGGAGTGAAGAGGAAGCGTGGTGGACAACCGAGAGGAGGAAAAAGACTGAAAGAGAAAGAGCAAGAAGGAGACAAGAAAGTGTCTGAACTCTTAGCAGAGAATGAACGCCTGAAAGTGGAGATTGAGCGATTGAGCGCAGAAGTTGAGAAGACAAGGAAAGCCCTAATTGACAGAATGGTAAATCTGAAAAAGGAATAAAGAGAAAGTAGTAAAGAAAAAAGATGAAGGACAATGTGAACTCTAAATATGTAAATCGGTCTTGTTTTACATGGATTTTGTTAGGGCAGCATTTTTTGTTTACTTGGTTAAAATATTTGTGGTCAAGGTATGTGTAACTTTTGAAATAATATTCAGTTCGAGGGGGATTCTGACAGTATGTATTCTTGGTGTGCGGAACCATGAATGATGGACGCTACAATTTTTTTTTTTTTAAAGTACTCCCCAGGTTAGTGCTGTTTGTTTCAGAATGGGCAGGCCATGTTAACTACCCTTTATGGTTGGGTACAGGTCTGATGGCTTGGAGGACTAATGCATCCTCTACAATAATCTGTGTTTGATACAATGGTTACATGTTCGATTCCTAGCAGCTCGATTAAGCCGTTCATCCACACTAAGGCCAATAAAATGATTACTATGGAGTTTAATAGCCATAACCGTTTGCATAACTGCAACCCCCTTTGAGTGCAGGATTTTGGAGACTTTTCACGGGGTAAATCCAAGATATGGGTCTTTAAATAAAAACGGATATGCTGTGAAGTGCAGTTTTTCTTTCCCTTTTTAGGTTCGGTTTATTTTGATACCTCAGTAATCAGGCCTAATCAATCTAACGTGGTAATAGACAAACTATGTGAAAGTCATCATATGAATACACATTCTCGGATCCCTTTGTCTGGCGGCAGATGCTGATTTGTATTGCATCTTTGTGAGATGTGCAAGAGTCGGCGTCACATGTGCCCTTTCAAAAAATGAAGCAATGCTCTGAGGAGATGCATGCCTTCAGCAGCATTCCCCCCGGAGAGGCCATGCTTGCAAGAATGTCATCACACGCCATGCTTGCAATCGCTCGTTCCCTATCGACAGGACAGTTACACGGTATCTCGTGTTGAACTGAGCCGTCTGGGACTTAACCGTCTCACTGATGTTGAACAAATGAACAGGAAGGAGAGTTGCATCACCGCGAGTTTAACTTTTAGACTGGTTGAAGTGACGTTTCAAAAGAGTGACCAAATTATTCACCTGGTATCCACGAAATTTAATAAGTATTACGTTATAAGGGCCTAAACTAGTAAACGTACATCTTGTACATTGTGGGGGCTGGCAACTGCGGTCTGAGATGTTAAATCATTACAGTGGGAAACCTCACTTGCCCTGTTTTTTTTTCTGCGCTAATGTACAGTGTTTGCCCAATGAAAGTGGGCGAACAAACACTTGTTTACTGCGGTTTTCCTTGACCCTAGTGGTGTTTACTATGACGTTTTTAGTATTTAACTTTTCATATTCTTTCGCATGTTTGTATGTACTTTGACTTATTGTGTCAGTTATTTATATTTGATATTCAAATTAAAAATATCTACCAATGCTTTCTATTAAGTCCAAGAGTTACATTATTTAAGGTGTCAAGCCAGCGATGACCTCGTACGTAAAATAAATGCACACTGGATTTCTTAATTATCAGCACATGATATGGGTTGCAGGCTTGGTAATTGCCAAATGTTTCATAGAGGACCTGCAGAGCAAGTCGTAGCAGTCAGTAATCTAAACATTCCAAAACGATCATATCCGTGCTTCATCACTACTAAGACAGGATCGAGATGCAGTTGTCACTCACGACACATTTCTTACATAGGTCTGATTGTAAGTATAACACTCTTCCATCTAAGCACTCCTCATGGTGTAGTGTGCTACCCATCCAATAATGTGTTCCAGTGTCTCAGTGGGATAAGGAAGCGTGCTATGTAAGTGTAATTGCAAAGATCAATGATCTACACATCCGTGTTAATCTTGGCATCTGGAATCTATTGTTCTTGAAAGGGCGGTGGTGGATTTATCAGACGGACTTTTCAGTAGGAAGCTTAATTGTGCAGTTCCTTTCTGGTAAATGTAATGCGCTTTTCAAGTTAGTGCTAAGTGTATTACTATAGTCAGTCACTTTATCAATAACATAGGGTAGCGAGATACATGTAACTAAGTATATTTCAGCTTTCACTCTCAACTGAAGCACCTCTAACGAGCAATCGTAATGGATTGTGGGAGATGGTTGAAAGCATTTCTGGAGAGTGCAAGCTCCTCATACGGTGCATGTGCTACTATTTCTGCACTCTTTGTACAAGTGTCCAGAGGCGTTAAAACAGGAACGCAATGTTTTGAAGGGATACTCTTAAAATCTGGCAAAGAGAAGGAAGGGTACTGACTAAGTCTGTCACCTTGGGACACGGACCAGGAGTCTCATGACCATTATGACACCAAATGAGTGAAATCGTACAATGCATGAATAGTTTGGCTTTAAAGTCAAACTGGAAAACCGATACAACTCCTATATATGTACTGTTCGGTTACACTCTGATACCATCTTGACAGCAGTAAGTCCACCAAACAGTTTCCTCAATGTTTCATATTATGTCGAACATCTTTTCTTCTGTCTCCTCTTACGGAAGAGGAACATTTACATGCCACGTAGTAAAACTTTCTTTAACTCCTTTATGAGACACTCCTTCTGCCAACACTTTTTTGATGGCTATTTGTCAAGGCATCAGCCCCTTCCCCTGTGTTATATTTCAGGCTGCTACAAACTTTTTTTTATCCCTTAGCTGCTCAGCCTTTTTCCCACCAGTGCGGAGCCTTTTTTTGGCTATTTGGAGTACTTTGCACGTAAGGCTATATTTTTCCCCACATAAGCTATCCATGCCAAGTTTGCATCCTTTTTTCCAACATCCTGGGGATTCTATAGGTACCCAGGGTTTGTGCATTTCTGTGGACGGGACTAAGAAAATAGACAAACTATAGCTACAATTTGAGTTTTTGGAGAAAAATAGCAAAAAAGTGCTCCATAGGAGTGTTTGTCTCCCCACCCCCATGGCACCAATGAACGTATTGTTGTACTAAAGTTACCATCTTCCAGGAACATGCAGCGCTGAATCGAAAAACGAATTTTGTTTGTCACGTTTCAAAGACGTAGCCCTTTTTTCCTATATTTGTGTGCTCTCAACCTACTTCCAATGTGTGGTTGAAACCAGTATGAAAACCATGGGTGATTCAGGAGAGCTATAGGTATCTATAGAGAAGAACAAAGTCAAAATTCCAAATTCAGCAAGTGGCCATATGTGTACTTCCCTCAAGGATTTACCAAAGAAAATAAATGTTGACATAAATTAATATTGGAAATTAGTAGGAAAAAAGTCAATTTGTGATATTTTCATCTAACTTTTTGTCACTATGATCAATTTACAAAAGCTATATACCATTACGTCCTCTAGACCGTTCTGGAGGCGTGTGTGTGTATGTATGTATATGTATATATATATATGTGTGTATATATATATGTATATATATATATATATAGTAGGTTTTGCAAGAACCCAAGGTACCTAGAGCCAACAATTTAAGCTGCACTGTACAATGGATTTTCATTGAGTATACACCAATTCATATAGTGATATAGGCAGAATGAAAAATGGGCATCAAGGAAGCCTATTTATTTCTGATATCAGCACAAGATATGGTGTTTAGAAGCAACGGTCTTTGTACATCTCTGAATTTGTGGGTACCTATACTGGCGTATGATTTAAAGGATCTTTCACAATGTCTAATTCTTATGCACTGGCTTACATTTGAAAGGCACAAATGCAGCAAAATTCAATAGGTAATAACAAGTGTTCTATTACTCTGTGCTCATCAGTTCTTCTGATAAATATGGTACCTCACCTGTGTGGGTAGGATGGTGCCTTCAACAGGAAATGGGCCAAAACACAACATGAGCACATCACATTTTCTCACTGAAAACTTACCCTTTTTTCCATTGTGATAGCTCTAGATTATGGACCCTACCTCAGCCAGCACCTAGGGGAAACCTAGCAAACCTGTGCATTTTTTAAAGCTAGACACCTAGGGCTAACCATGGTGGGGTAAAGTGTGTCTCAAGAGGTTTTTCTTTTACCTAGAATCTTTTGCAAAACTCCAACTTTGACTTTAAAAAAACAAATGTTCCTCATATTTCTGTGATGGAAAGATCTGGAATCTGGGGGAAGCCACCAACTTCCTTCCACCCGGCATTCCCCCAAGTCTAAGATGCTTTCTCACATGTGTGGGTAAGCCTTAGGGCCTGCGACAGGAAATATGCTTATGTTGTGTTTTGGCCCATCACATTTTTCCACCAATAATGGACCCTTTTTTTGGGATGTGAGTAGCTGTAGGTTATATTTAGAACCTAGCTCAGCTGGCACCTTGGGAAACCTAGCCAACCTGTACATTTTTTAAAACTAGACACCTAGGTGTTTCCAGGGTGGGCTGATTTGTATGGCTCTCACCAGGGTTTGTGACCCAGAATCCCTTGCAAATCTCAAACCTAAAAAACACATTTTCCTCACATTTCTGTGGAGGACCGTTCTGGAATCTGCAGGGAGCTACAAAAGTCCTTCCACTTGGCATTCCCCAAAGTCTCTCAATAAAAATGGTACCTCACTTGTGTGGCTAGGCCTAGTGCCCGTGACACACTGATCAAACCAAGGTCAGTGGGAGTTAGTTCCCCGGTGAGGGCTCCCATTGACCTTGGTTTGGCCTGTTCCTGTAGCAGACCCTAGGCCCAGCCACACGAGGGGCAGCTTTTTTATCAGCACAAGTGGGGTAATGCAGCGTGGTAGGAATTTTATCGATTCCTGCAAATTCCAAAAGTTTCCATCCCAGAAGTGGAAGGAAAATGTGATTTCAGTCAGACTTTGATGTTTGCAGGGCATTGTGGGTAAGAAAGCCTTGTGGGATCCACAGAAGGAAAGCACCCGTCCTCGGACTACCTTGGTTGTCTTTTTAAAAAAGACTGTGGTTAGTAGGTTTGCATGAATGGTACCACAGCACGGCCCCAAATACAGTACCTTCACATATTGCTTATCTCTCAACATAGTGATTTAGTGCTTTTTGTGCCATTTTCTCTTCGGCCACCCACTCAAGTGGGAAACCGTTATCAGGAGATGCGTCAGAACTCATGATAGTAGGAAACCTGTGGCTACCCACAGATTCCACGTCTTTCAGTCACAGAAAATGTGTGTTTCTTACCAAAATTTGACCTTTGCAAGGGCTTCTGGGTTAAATTACCTAGTGAGAGCCACACAAGCAATGGACTCTCCTGGTTGCCTAGTTTTAAAAAATGTGCAGGTTTGCCTAGATGTTGGCTGAGCCTGGGCCCAAAATCTAGAGCTACCCACATTGGGGATTTTTTTTAAAACTAGGAGTTCTTAGTAAGGGCCATCTTTAAATTTTTGGTGATAAAGAAGACTCAGTCGCCCTGGCGCAGAACTTAACGTCTGAAATTCCAACTAGCAAATTTAGAAATTTCCACAAATCTGGCGGTCAATTCAAAAACATCGACCGGAGTTTTCCAAATGGTTGGTCTGGTTAGTGCCTTTTTACGTTTGACGCACTACTCCATCAACATGACAGAGCAGTCTATACATTTTTTTTCTTTTACAAACAAAATCTTGAAGCATTATTTTCTTTTAGGGGAATAAAATGCCGCTCTCGCCCTAGGAGTTATTCTCCATGGCAAAGGGGGCATTAGGCTTCTATCGCTGCCCCTTACCACCATGTTTTTCCAGCTGGTGACAGGCAGTAAAATCTGACTTGTATGTCTGCACATTTAAATTAGATGGACTGAGAAAACCACACGTTGAGTCTTGAATGGCCATATAAATCCTTTTTATTGCATGCCCTTCTTATGGACGCTTGAAACAATTTGTCTTCAGTTTGTATAATATTGGTGTCGGGAACCATCAAATACTAGGGTATACATCTTCATCAACATGGAGTGATAAACAGCTAAGCCAACACGTGGTTCGAGAAATTATTGCTTCTTTAGGGTTGTTGATAAGAAAGACACTCCACTAATGGCAACTATAGTTACATATGTAATGATCCAGAAGGGTTTGTTTCATATACAACGCTTGTTTAGACATCACAAAAAATTATTTTAATATGTATAAGAGACATATGGGGAGGACAACAGAAAAGCAATTGCCTTAGACCCAAACAAGGTGTACAAATAATCCCATAGTAGAACACAATACATAATTCTACAAATTCATTATATCAGGACAAATTTAAATGTAATCTGGTGAAAATTATATCTCTTGTATTTACATACTTTCAAATAAGATTTTGTATAGAAACAATCCCTGGTAAGCAGAATTGTTTACACATTAAATTGCATATTAAAAATTATCAACCTGAGTTATGACCACGGCTTGTTGACCCCCCAATACACTTTATACATGGCAGATGTCCAATGGTCCCCATATATATATTGGCACAATCCAAAATTAAATGAATTTCTTACTCCGATAATCTGAGCAGTTTGCCCAATATTACCTATACTCCATATGGTTCTCCTAAATCAATCCGTATAAGATTTTGTAATCAATTGATAGGAAGTACCTGAAATAGAATTAGTTACAGAGAGATTTATTTCCAATCTCATTATAAAGGGTTCCCACAATTTTTCGTGACCCAATGCTTCATCCACTAGTTTCCTTCAACTACAAAAATGTGTGTATATATATATATATGTATATATATATATATATATATATATGAGAAAAAAATACTTGAGAGAAAAGTACAAATGCAAATAGTTCTATGTGTAAGTCTTCCCAGGTATTAGTTAAGCAAGGTAAGGGAGTTACTGTTAGCATGTCACAAGAGCATACAAGAACACATCTATGATAATAGTACGTAGCCCCAAATCAAGATAGAAAACAGAGTAATAGCAAATCACTCACCCAGGCAGCCATACTATTATAAATCCACAAAACATATAACAAAATATAAACCAAATTACGTGCCACATACGGTATGGAACATTCCCTGAAAGGAAAACCGGGTACTGAGAGCTAGCGCCGGGCAATTTCTCCTCCTGTGATTCTACAAACTAAATGAGATGGTTCAGACACAGAGGTAAGGCGGAGCTGGCCAATGCTCAGTCTGGGCCTGGAGGGGTACAACCATGCCACAGATAGAATAGTCTTTGCCACGGTTACACCGATGTTCCGTCAACATATATAGCCGGTAGCCAGACCATTATCTTCATGGTACGGATGCTCTGTTGCCATTGTGACAGTGTACTTACGACCACAGATATAAATCTGGTTATCATCACCCCCCACCCATCAATTACACTGTTTGGTTTAATCACCTGCAGAAATGCTAGATTCAAAGCACAAATACTTATCAAAGTATCTGAATATTGAAATCAAGACTTCTGAAGATAAGTCGTAAAGCTGCATCGAGGCACCATCCACTTTATGGTCCGTTTACGCACTGCACTCACTAATTTCATACCGCTGGACATGGGTCTAGTCCAACAGATTAAGGCACTCACATCAACATACTGCTGCCATGCAAGGGCCCATCACATTCACATGCCACCGGAAAAATCCCCATTTACATTTTTTTAAACAGATTTTTATTGATTTTCAAAAAGAGGCAGCTGAACAGTTTCATTGTCAATTCAGAGAAACAGGAAGACAAAATACATTGCAAATGCAGTCGGTAGTATTCCTGATGTCCTCTCAGAGCCAGTCGCAACAGACTTCCCATCAAAGAGCCCCTATGGATGATCTACTGGCCCCTCCTCCCTCCTGGTGGCCGGTACGACATGCAGGTCAGCACTTCTCTGCATCTGGTACAGCCCAATAGCAAGCTTCAAATAAGAACGTCTAAAGACCGCCCCCCCCCCAGTCATCAAACACAATCCTTCCACCACAAACACCCCTCCAGGCATGCCGTTGATTCAATAAAATGCACATATGGCAGGGCCACCCCCCTGCAACCCACACCATGAATCCTGCTTCATCGACTGCATTCTAATGAGGTCCGGTACCACTAGACAAATTCATTGCCAGGCCTTCTCCGGACTCATCTTGTTCTACCTCTGTCAAGTGTCCACTACTTCATTCAACCTTTGCCCCTCTACCTGGCACTCCTTCTCCATCGTCAATTGGGTGCTTAACCAGTTCCATGAGCGCCGCTCACGCTCTGGCTTTTTCCATTGATTTCTCGCTCTCATTGCGCTTAGCCAAGCATAGGTTGCAGTTCCATTCACTCTGCCCACTTCTCAAACTCCCTGTGCCAGCGCATAAGAGAAGACCCTGTTTGTGCTTTCCAATGGGTAGTAAGTTCCCTTTTGGCCAGGACCAGCCCGAGATCAATGAATTTGCTAGTGACCTTGGTCTTGGCAGTATGCGGAAACCAAAGAAGTAAACAAACCACTGGTGTCATGCTATCTCCCTCTCCATCACAGTTGTCAAGGTAGTTGTCGCCCCTATCCAGTAGTCCTCCAATTGTGGGCAGTCCCAGAACATATGAAGAAATCCTGCCCCTTCTAGAGTACAACAGGGTCACTCTGATTATGCCCCAAAATAGTCATTAATCTTTCTGGGGGTTAAGTACGCCCTATGTAAAACATAGAATTGGATCAGCGGAAAGCGTGCATTCAGAGTGCTTTTCCATGCTCTCTCAACACCCCCCCCCCCCACGGTTTCTCCGCAATGGGTGACCCCAAGTCTGCCTCCCATTTAAGTTGCAGCGCTGTCAGAGGTTGGCGCAACTCCTGGGCAATCCTCTGGTAGAGACAAGTCACTGCTTTAATAGTTCCCGCTGACATCCCTATGTATTGACAAGCAAGAGACGTATTAGGTTCCACAATTCCTCCCACCAGTGCCTTCTAATAGCTGCTGTAAGGGCCGCATGAAATAGAAAGTACCCCCTCGGGAGATCATTAGAAAGAATTCCCATTTATGTCCAGACATGTTAACAGTTGTGCATCCACAACCTTCACAAATGAAAAAACAGTTTACTACATTTTTACGACCTGTCAAGTAACCACCCCCATTCTGAATATTACAGAATGTATGCCTAGTGAATCTTAAATGATAGCTCCCATGACAGCCACACGAGCCTCTGGAAGACCATACATGCGTCTTTAACACACTTAGTGTGGTAAATCCAACTACTTCCAGATAGTGGATGCAAGTTGGGGGTTTTAGAGAATGCTGTCCGAGGCTTACATTGCTTGAACGGAGTGAGCATGTCTACCTTTGAAACTAAGGCAAACATGCCAGGGAATACTGCCCAAGTTACCTAAAGAAAAAGAACACTCCTTTTTAGACACAGAGTAGTCGGTGAGAACGTAGCATCTATCATGTCCACTTACTGTAATGCACTTGTCATCCAGTAAACTGAACTTTTACTACGTTCTGACGGAGGATGAACATGCCAAGCCGGACAAACCTGTTACCCATATGTTTAGCGTTGGTGCAGAGTTCTCTGTGATGTTAGTGCTTTTTTCAAAATAATCCTATCACCTGAGAGGGTATCCTGTCGCCAACGGAATAGCAGTCGGGGCTGATCCATGGAGTAACTTAGTCGAAGAGCCAAGTGTTCAGCTTTGTGCGGAATGCATTAATTTTAGAGATGGTGCATATGTGTAGAGCAGGTGTCTCCAACCAATAGTTTGCGAGCTCCCAGACACCTTCAGAGTAGCTCATAGCCTTGGGTTCATTTTTCAATAAGCGCAGGGTCACATTGTCCTTTTAAAGTTAAGGGAAGGCTGTGTTTATTTGACATTATCCTCATCCGGGTCCAGATAGCAGGACCTGATAATAAGCAGCGCCGTGTCAGATTTTTTGACCCAGGCTAGGGCACAGGTGAAGAACTGAAGCACTGAGGTATTACATTCTTTAAACAAAAGTCCTTGTCAACTCACTATTAGAGTGTGAGAACAAAATTATGTTTCTGAATGCTTTTAAATGGGATACAATTAAAATGAAAAGTTGCCTTAATGATTACGTTTACTTTTCATTTAAATTTTGTCCCATTTCAGTGTGTTGTATTTACAAACAGCAGGCCTGCTGCTCCCCGTGGCCAGTGGGCACTGTGCCATAAGTATAACTGAAAAATACAGCAATTGTTTTAAGTTGGAGCAATTTAAAGTGTAGAAAAATGGTCCATACTTTGAAAAGTTTTCTGCATTTTGAATTTCTTTTATGTAAAAAAAAAAATGGGGGTTGGTTTGTTATACATGTAACTGTGCCACATATGGCGAAAGGTATGTCCTGTGACACAAGTACATACGACACAGGCGCAGTCACCCATATCCCATTCATATGCACACATGTTAATACATCCCCAAAGACCACATTCTCACTGACAGACATGGCAGCCCTGTCATAGTGCCCCTAGTCAAAGTGGTGCTGCCTATGCTGAGTTAAGGTGTCGTAAAGGTTTCTGAAGTTTGAGGTATGCGGGATCAATGCTATGTAAGACTTTGAATGTGTTTCAGGAGTTTGAAAAGTGCTGTCTCTGTCCTCCTCAAAGTCCTCACTTATCCCAAATACTTCTCAAGTGAACCTATACGAACACCTTCCATTGCTAGCTACTTAAAGCTCAAGAAAGCTCTTTTTTCATGTGCATCCAGCGCACTCACAGTATGAAATCCATCTCCTTCCAGTTTATGTTGCAAGTCAGGGGAGTCCGAGAATGCCTTCCCTTGAAACTAAGACAAACATGCTGGGGAATACTGCCCAAGTTCACTAAAACAAAAAGCCAAACAAGTGTCATGTGGGACTCATTCACAGCACTTCTACTTTTTTTTTTCTTTCTCCATAGACCTTTATTAAAAGTACTTACAGAGGACATCGTTACATACTCGGGCCTACAACCCCTTGGGCCGGCCGCCACAAATGCATTCCATTTTCAAACTGTTCAACCGTACACAGCCATAATTCCGGCAACCCAGGGGTCCGGCGGCGTATTCTTAAGGTTACAACCCATTCATCATCCTCCAGATCGTGTTGTCTCGTTAGGAGGTCTTATCGTTTTCATATTTTTATGTGAATTTAACTCAAAACTATGGCTCAGATTGTTCTCTGCACTCAACGTCCATTGCCATGCTTGTATCCCCCCTGCTCAATGTATTCACGCACTCTATAATATTGACCAGTCTGTCGTATTCCCTTGTAATCTCTTAAGTCCTTTAAATGAGGTGTTTCCATGCTGCACCCATTATATATTCGCCTCCTCATCAGAGCTCAAGTCTTCCTCTTCCGGAAGAGGTTCACACAGCTCTGCTCTGTATTTATTCCAATCTGACCATACTCTGTTCCACTTACGGGGGCAAGCCCTGAGCACATATACTGCTCTCTCCATAAACATCAATAAATCCATGTTCCTACTCCACATGGATTCGGTAGGTATGTCTGAGGCTCCCCATTTTTGTGCAATGTCTCTTTTTGCTACCATGATTGCTAACGTGGCCCACTTAAGTCCATATCTATTTAAGTCATTTGGCTCCCAAATGTTCAATAGGCATTTGCGTGGTTCAGGGATGAGGGAGATCTGCAATGTTTGGGAGATTGTACGCATGACCTGCTGCCAAAATTCTGCTATACGGGGACACTCCCAAAGCGTGTGGTATAGTGTACCCTCTTCTCCGCATCCACGGAGACAGAAGGGGTGAGTTGCTCTATGTATCTTGTGGAGCATGCTTCGAGTGTAGTACATGCGGTGTAGGATTTTGAGCTGTACCAGTCTAAACTTCGCTGATATGCCCACTCCTTTTGGGGAGGCTAGCGCTTCGTTCCATTCTGTATCCTCAATATTTCCTCCGTCTTCCACCCATTTGTTCCGCAACGCTACTGTGGGGTCTCTCAGGTTGTTAATCAACATCCTGTAAGTAAGTGATGTAGCTCTTTGCTGCATGTAATCGGTGAGTAACCTAACTTCTAGTGGTGAGGAGTCTGGCAGTTCTGTACCTAACGGTATTGCTTGTAAGAGCGCGTGCCTGATTTGAATGTACCTGTATGTTTCAGTCGGGCCTAGTCCATATTGCTGTTGTAGTTTCGCGAATGGGATTACTGTGTCTTTTTCCCACAGGTCTCCAACCGTGGAGATACCGATGTTATCCCATTGTGTGAATCCCTTACTGTGTCTCGTGTCCCAGGGCTTTCGTGTCCCATAGAGGGGTTAATTTGGTAATTTTCCCCTTCCAACCCAGCTTCGCCTGCGCTACATGCCATATAGTGGTCGTGTGTTTTGTGGGCCCTACCAGTCGTGAAACCTGTTGTTTATTGTACAGCGGTAATAGCATACTATCCGTTCCCAGCTGTATCCAATCAGCTTTATATGCAGGGTCATTCCTTGGTGTGTGTATCCACTGGTTTACAATTTTGAGTTGCGCTGCCCAATAGTATAAGTGTATATCCGGTAAGGCGATGCCCCCCTCGTACCAGCTCTTTGTCAGTTTGTCATGTGCGATGCGTGCCGGGCCATTAGTCCACAGCAAGTTGGACACTAGTGCTCTTATTTGCCTAAAGTAACGCAGTGGGACCATATGTGGTGTGTTCTCCAGGGTGTATAAATATCTTGGCATCGCCATCATTTTATATAGTGCTGCGCGTCCCAGGAGGGTCAGCGGCAGTGTTGCCCAGTGCTTGACGTCTGTTCGGAGACGTTCCAAAGGGGGCTTTAGGTTTTTGTCGAAGAAGTCAGAGGGGTTGTCTGTGACATAGATACCCAGATATTTAAAGGAGTCCGATGTTAGTGCAAGAGGGCAGTCCGGCGTGAGCCCCGGTTCTGGACCTTTCAGCACATAAATCACTGACTTTGCCAGGTTTAGTGTGTACCCTGGCGTCTTTTCATGCGCGTCGCATATTGCTAAAAGCACCGGGATGCTGTTTTCGGGCTTCGTTAAGTAGATAAGCATGTCATCGGCATATAGTGACACTCGGTCTTCCCAGCCTTCCATCCATTCTATCCCTTTCAACAAAGGTGTTGTTCTAATTATTATTGCCAATGGTTCCAGTACTAAGGCAAAGAGCAAGGGTGACCGGGGCAGCCCTGTCAGGTTTCCCGCGCTAGCGGGAAAGTGTGCGAGATGTGACCATTTGCAATTACCTGAGCAACTGGTTTGTGAGTAGTCTGATCCAAGAAATAAACTTAGGGCCAAAGCCCATTCGGGTCAGAACTGCAAAGAGGTATTTCCATTCCACCAGATCAAACGCCATTTTGGCATCTAGGGAGAGGATCACCGCCGCTTCCGGCAGGGAGTGGGCTCGGGCCACCGCCTCATGTACCCGTCTAAGATTGAGAGCCGTACTCCGAAGAGGCATGAATCCCGATTGGTCCGGGTGTATCAGCATTTGCAAATGGTTCAATAGTCTTTTAGCCAGCAGTTTCGCTAAAATCTTTGCTTCTACGTTAAGTAGGGATATGGGGCGATACGTGGAGCATTCTGCCAGGGGTTTTGGTATGGCTATGATTGTTGCAGTGCGTTGTTCTAATGGGAGTTCTGTCCTTTCCAGGCTGTCAAGGTACATTGCCAGTAGAGGTTCACTAAGGGACTCTGAAATGCTTTTGTACCATTCAATGGGTATCCCGTTGGGGCCTAGTGCTTTCCCGGAATTGAGCGCTTGGATTGCACCTTGTATTTCTTCTTTCGTCAGATCTGTCTCAAGTTCTTGCATTGCCTCTGGCGGAAGCGTGGGGATTTCCACGTAGTTAAGGGACTCTAGTGCCGCCTGTGCTGTGACTTCCCTTTCTGGGGTGTACGCTTTCTGGAAATGTACCGCCAAAGTGTGCACTATATCTTCTGGGTGTGTTTGTAGCTGCCTCTCTTGGTAGTATAGATGCTGTATGTTTCTACCTCCAACTCGCCTCCTGTCTAACCATGCCAGCATTTTCCCTGCCTTATCTCCTATGTCATATATCCTGTGTGCGGTGCTAGCGATGTTGTCTCTGACTTTCGATTTGAGGTGTGCACATATTGCTGTTGGCGTAGTTTCAGTGCATGTGCAGAGTCCATCGTGGGATTGGTCGTATGTGTCATGTTAGCTTCTTGGAGTGCTAGCTCAAGCTCTGCGAGCTCTTGCTGGTATGCACGTTTATGTCCCGTCACTGCTGCGATCACCCTTCCCCGCAAGACTGTTTTATATGCCTCCCACAGAATCGAGGGGGAGGACATTGACGTTGTGTTTTTGTGAAGTAGTATTTGGTTGCTGCTTTGAGGTCTTTTTTCATCTGGGGTATCATAAGATAGTTGGGATACATGGGATAAATTCTCGCGCGTTTCTTCTCTTTGGTGGTAAGGGATAGCAACACAGGAGAGTGGTCTGAGATTCCTCTCGGCAGTATAGTTATGGTGTCTATGTTATTTATTCCACCTCCAAGGAGCCAAAAATAGTCTATACGGGACAGACTATTATGTACCTGAGAGTGATATGTGTACTGTTTCTCTGCGGGATGGACATGACTCCATATGTCTCTCAGCCACATTGCTTCCACGAAACCGGGAGGGCTGTGGAGCCCGATGCGCGTGTTCTGATGGGAAGTGTGTTTAGTGTAGGGTCCATGATGGCATTAAAGTCTCCTCCTATAATCGTATTTCCTATTGGGAGATTCAGTAGGAATTCCCCCAGCGCTGACAGCGCTATGGAGTGGAGCGCTGGAGGAATATAGACAGACACTATATTCCAGAGCCCACCCTCCCATTGCCCATGGACCGCCGCGAAGCAGCCCTGGTCGTCCGTCTTGTGTTGTAGCACAATGAAAGGGGAAGAGTTTTTCACTACTATACCTGTCCCTCGGGACCCTGCCGTAAACTCTGCATGTGCCGCCATTTTGTAGCCCCATCTGTCTAGAGCCCGACATGCTGTCCCTGTGAGATGTGTTTCCTGCAGTAATATCAGTGCGGGGGCTTGACGTTTGATCGCCTGCAAGACCAGTCCCCTCTTTATTTTGTCTCCCGTCCCTCTAACATTCCATGTGAGAATCCGAAGGGGGGGGTACCGTCCTGGCGTGCATCACGTCATCAGTGACTGTTGTGTAGGTATGGTGAACCATCCTGTGGCCACAGGATCTTGTCTGGCTGTAGCCTCAAGTTGAGGAGACATGTACCTCTTGTTATCTGTGGATCTACATTGAGTGTGTGTGACATGGTGTAGCATCGAGTACCAAGTTTGAGCCGAAACTGTCAAAATCAAAACCCTCCCGCTCCCCTTTTTCTGGTGTGATTAACCATTTGTCCATTGTAAACGTGCGTTTCGCACCGATCTACTAAACAAGCCCCCCCCTGCCACCCTCCTCCCTGCTTAACAGACCTAAAACTGCCCACCCCCCCAACTCAGCAGAGTGCTTTACCCATCCCATGAACAGTTACTTGCTTGCTGGGGTGAAGTGTTCCCCGGAGCAGGTGCATCCCCTGCCCTCTCCAGTTTCACCCTGGTCAGTGTCCAAGCCTGGTCTCTCCGAGAAGGTCCCATTAATGTTCCTTTTGCACTTGTTGTGGGAGTTCATTCTTCCACTCCGTTTTCATCGTTAAGGTGTTCCAGTGTAGGTGACCGGGCCGAGTCATCCCTTCCGGAAGCCTGTGATCTTGGTTGACTGTCGCCTCGCTGAGTCTGATTATTCCTCTGGGAGCGGCGGGGCATTCCCGCTTGTCTCCAACCTTCCAGCCAGTCCCGGGCCGAGTCTGGTGTGTCGAAGAACCAAACCTTGCTGTCCGCTACAACTCTGAGCCGCGCTGGAAACAGCATTGAGTACGGCAATTCCTTGGCTCTCAGCTCCTACTTGATTTCGAGGAAGGTCCTCCTCCGGCGCGACACCTCGGCAGTGTAGTCTGGGAAGAATGCAAGCGTGGAGTTTTGAATCTGTATTGGCATGGCTACTCTTGCCGCTTGTAGGATCACATCGCGGTCACGAAAGTTAAATAGTCTTGCCAGTATTGGTCTTGGGGGGCTCCAGGTTTTGGTTTGCCCCCGGGGACTCGGTGCGCTCGCTCTACGGAGAAGAATTGTGATAGCCCCTTCGGTTTGAGCTGTGTCTTGATCAGGTCCTCCACATAAAAGTCCATGGCTCTGGTGCCTTCCGATTCCGGAACCCCAATGATTCTTACGTTGTTCCGTCTGGAGCGCCCTTCCTGATCATCCAGCTTCTCTTTTAGTGTCTTATTCTCCGCTGTTACACGCTCCATCGCTATTTGTAGATCCGATACATCCTCCACTAGGGATTTTGCGACCTCTTCAACCTGTTTCACTCTTTCGCCCATCTTTTGGAAGTCCGCCCGGAGCAGGGAGACTTCTGTGGCTGTGGATCCCACAGTCGCCTGCACTTGCGCCAACGCCTTCATTACGTCCTCAAGCGTTGCTTTCTTGGCTCCTTCGCCCTCCGGCGTCTTCCCCGTGAATGTTCGAGGCTCCGACTGGGAATGGGCCTGCCTATCAAAGGCGAATTTTTCTAATTTCGACTGTGATACGTTGCCCCTCTGGCCTTTGTCTGCCATAGTTCTTCCAGATGCACCCACCGGCTGTTGTACATGCGGTCTGTTGTCTGGTGGGCGCCTCCACTAGCGTGGGTCCAGGCCGTGTCGCAGCGGTGTTTCCTCCCCGTCCCTTCCACGCCAGTGGGTTCCGGTCCGCCAGCTGGGGGTAGATTGTTGTTGGTGGCCGGAGCAGGAGGTCCCGTCCGCCCCCGCTTTTTCTTTTGCCTGGCTGTAGCTACAATCCACTCTGGTGCTGACCTGGGGCTACGTTGCTATGCAATGTTGTCAATGCAGCCCATTGCCCGTGTGTCTAGGTTTAACCCCTTCCGACCATTGTGTGGGCTTGCCGGTTTTCAGTGTGTCTCTGTGCCCTGAGCTCCGTTTTGTCTGCTCGAGCCCTTCTGCCCCACTCCCCTACTATCGCTGTTTTGTTTCGGAGTCTTGTCTGCACTTGTGGTGGGGGAGGGCAAAGTCGCGCTTCCGAAGGGTGCTGCGCCACGATTGCTCCTGGTCGCTGCCCGAGAAGGGGGTGGGGGGGGGGGGGCGCAATGATCACCTGCTGTTTGTCCCCCGCCTCCGGGGACTTGGTCGGTAACGTGTGGTGGCCTCGCCGTCTCGGTTCGGGCGTTGTGCTTTCACCTCCCCTGCCTTATTTTGCAGTGTCAGGGGGGCAATAGACTTACTTCGTGACCAGCCAGTGCGTCGTCAGCACTCCTACGTTATTGCTGCCCGTCTGTCCGCCCCGATGTGGCGCCGTTAGGAGTTGGAAGACGCTCGGGGGGGGGGGGGGGGAGCTGGGGAGAATTCGGGCCGGGCGCACTTCCGGTCTTCACTTGCCGTGTCACCTGAACTTCCGCTCGGCCTCTGCTGGTACTGGAGCTCGGAGATGCAGTTTCGCTTTAGGCCCCAACTTGACGGAGTTCACCGCTTCTCATACCGGCATTCGATTTTACCCGGGGTTTCGCCGGGAGGCTTCCGCTCGGTCCTGGACCCAGGTTCCTCCGGTTAGAGGTGTAAATAAGCGGATTAGTATGCGGAATTTCGCGGGGAAGTCGCCTCACTCACGGAGCCTCACGGCTATGCTGCCGCCATGCTTAGCCGCTAGCCACGCCCCCAGCACTTCTACATTTGCTTTGAAGGTGTGAAAACTCGATTAGTAACTTGTATTATAACTCTGGCTCCCAGCTTTGTGGTATTGTTTTGTTTTTGTTGTACATTTCCATCCGTATTTATCAATGTTCAATTTTTTGTCTATTTTATTGGTATTTATCCTTTTTTATGTTTTAAAAATAAATGGAGTCGTAACATGGTATATTTCCACATTTATTTGACTAATAAGCATGCTTGTGTAGTGAAGCAATGGCCCACGAAAGGTAGGTATCCATGCACAGCCATTGCAATGTTACCTAACGGCAGCTCCACTTCAGTCAGTTTCCCAATACTTCACTTATGTGTCGTACACCGTAAAACAAGTAGGAAAACACAGGGCTGGATGAGATGGGCACTGGCAACAGTAAAAACAACTCTCCTGCCTCTTTACCTGCTGAAAGCAGATGAGGACAACAAAATGGTCAAGTCTTTTAGGTTGTTCCAGGAATTCAATCAGTAATGTGTAAACTATCCAGCTGTGCCATGCTGCCAGAGCATATAAAGTGGGGCTGCTGCCTTTGTAGCAGAAAGACTTTCAATGACTGACAACTGAAAGTCGAGGAAAACCTGAGTCGTCCATACTTGTATGTTGACATCTGGATCAGGTGGGTAAACCATCCGTTTCTGCACCAAGTGCAAGTTTTACGACTCATTATATGGCTGAAGAACCTGGTCGCTCTTATCCACCCCGCCCATGTAGTTGTAATTTAGTATAGAGGTGGACTTTTGAACATCTGACCACAAACCGTGACCGGGGAAATGCTCTCATCATGAATTGTGATCATGTACATATCATGTCTATCCCAGATCTTGACTGCGAGTAGTTCGTTGGAATGCAATGCAGTACTCAAAATTTTCTGAAGCTTCTTACAAACAAGCTCCTGCAGGAATCCTTTGCAGTGACAATGAACTGTACTTCATGCCACAGTGTTGGCTTTATACAGCTCACTGAATAGCTCTATTCCCCTATAGAAATTGTCCATATAAAGGTTATAACGTTTGTGAAGGAGTGGCTGGACAAGCTACCATGCATTCTTTCCTGTGACTCTTAATGTGGGAGGGCAACCTACAGGGTTTAGAGTGGAATACTTTCCTGTATACACTCAAGCTGTAAAGATATCCAGTAGAGGGCTCACACAGCATGTACAACTTGATGCCATAGTGAGCTCTTTTGCTCGCAGCGTTCCCACAGGTCTCCCGATAAAAATTATGCCTCACTTGCCCTTCTGCCTGTGTTTGGTACTCTTCTGTACTCCGGTTATATTGAGCTGTGATGTTTGTTCTATTATGTTTGTTCTAGTTGATTCAATGCCCATTAGATTACCCATGTTGGACTAATGTTCTGATTTGTTACCTTTGCCTCAAATTGTAAAGCGCTCTGATATCCTTCGGAAACAAGTTTGCGGTATATATTAAACTTTATAAATAAATAAATGTGCTGCTTGAACAGTAGCTGCTCTTTGTAAAGGATCCAAGGATTCATCAATGGCTATATTCTTTCCAGGAGTATAAATCTCTAGAAACCCGGCAGACGAGTGTACCAAGACAGGCCAAATTTTGAACAACCTGTCACTGTTTATGTAGTTACATTCTCACCGTGCAGCAATGAGAATGTAACTAAATAAACAGGTGGCCTTTACTGGATCAAATTACTTTTGCCATACTGGAGTGCATATTACCAAGGAGAACAATTGATTGTGACACGCAGACTGGAAAAAAGCAGCTGTCTCGTATCCCTTTTTCCATTATTATAAACCCCATCATCATGTCAAGTTCCACCCCATGGGTTCAAACTCAGACAGTCTTAAAGACTGCCCATTGGAACCCAGAAGCATGCCAGCGTACTAGTAAAAGCTGATTGTCTTGTCTTCCCTTTATATTGCCAGAAAAGAGGGAATCCTGAATGGGGCACATAGCCCAATCGCATGTCACTAGGAATCAGCTAACTGACAAAAATGTACCAATGGCATCTTTATTCTTCTGCTCATAAAATATACCTGGAATACATAACTAGGTCATTAACCAGGTAGTGGTAGAGTGTCTTAGGCAGTTCCAAGTCATACTGTTACAAGAGACATGGGCTTAATATTTGGTGCCCCTGGAGGGGGGTATATGGAACTTTTGAAGACTGCAGCCAGATTAAGCAGCAAAAGGAGGTTTAGCAATATACATCTTGTTGCAACGAATGGGGATATTCACAAGGAAGTGGCAGAGAGAGGCATTAGCCTTCTTGGCTTAACACCTCTCTCCGCCACTTCGGAAACGCAAGGCTGCACCATATCCACAAGGGTATGGTGCAGCTTGCATTCCCCCATGCGATGGCGCTAAGTTTAACAACTTAGCGCCAACGCAGGCACCCGTTGCATCAGAGTGCAAGGGTGTCTGTGTGCAGGGGAAGATTGTTTATGTGTAGGAAGGTATCCCTTCCTGCAAATAAACAATCCTAAATGCAATTCTCTCACTTTCATGTGTGCTGCTTTTTTGCAGCTCACATGAAAGTGACAGAATGGCATTTTTAAAAAAAGGTTTGTTTATGTAAATACAGGGACACCTTCCTGTACGTACACAAAGCATGGCAATTTGCTTTATCCATGTGTGCTGCCTAATGTAGCACACATGGCAAAAGCAAAAACGAGGAGAAATAAAGCATTTCTCCTCGTTCGCCGGTTTAAGAGCAGTATTTTCCTGGTCATAATTTTGGCGCTGCCTCCTATTTACGCTGCCCTTGTGAATAGGGGCAGCGTGAAAATCAATGGATGTTGCGGTGGAACACCCACTGCAACATCCTTTACCCTCCCCTGTCACACTAAATACATCGTTAAAGGGTGCTTTATTCACAAGGCAGCGTTAAACCACGTTAAGTGGCTTAACACTGCCTTGTGAATAAGGCGAGGCTCTTACCGCCCTCAATGAAAGTGTTGTTGTGGTGGGGATAGGGGCTTGTGAATATGCCACTACATCCTTAGGTCACATCAATTCCCTATCCAGAGAACTGGCTCTAGGCAGTTAAAATTGACGGCTAGGCTCAACAGGTTAAACATCCTTAAATAATACTGAATGCTAATCTCAACCCAGAACACAAGTTAAAGGTGGAAGCGATTTCGATCTTGGAAATGACCCCATACAATTTGAGATCAGCCTACAATACACAAGTCATAATAATTTATGGGGCATTTAACTCACCTTTCCAATCTGCAAGAATATGATGATAATCTCTCACCACAAGATGCAATATGGAATATCCGAGAGTCCTTTATCAAGATGATGCGACTCTCTGGGCACACGGCGCGCTTTGTGGCTAATAGCCTCAGGCTTACATCTACTAAATGGGAGATTTACAAGGGACAAACCCCTGGCTCGGATGCACTTGTTGAAAAGGTTCACCACTGGTAATAGATATTACAGCTGCCTCACTGGCTCTTTGTATAGCAGATTATAAAATTGCAGGAGGATACGGACCATGACCCACAGATAACAGCAGTAAATCTTCAGCCGGTCTTTCACTCTCCAGCCAATATTTTAATCTCCGATTCAAACTCCAAAAACATGAAGCAGCAGCGCTGGCAAGTACAACGGCAGAAATGTTAACAGATTATATGACATTACTATGTGAACATCCAATCAAACAGTCTAGTGCATGCAGTGACTGGAACAGTACTGTAAGATCCTGATAATAAAGTATGGCAATGAGAAAATCCCTTCCCACCTCACAGCATTATCGTAATTTGTTATGTCTGTCTTTAAACAGGAAACAGTTTACATTGATGATGGTTTATAATGGTTTTAATTAACTGTACAATAAAGTATTACCTTACGTTACCCTCTCACCTCAAATCAACTGCCAAACAGAGAATCAATCACACAACCATCTGGTTAAGGTATAACAAGACAAAGTAAGGAGAGTCCACCAAGAGTATAAGAGGGCAGTGTGGCTGGCAAAGAAACGGCACTCTTGACGATATCTGGGGAAAAATACTCCACCAATGTAACTCCAGAGATAAAAGATTTTTGGGGAAAATAATCCATGGATTAAATGAGGATCATACCGCAGTCTATAGCGCAAACTAAAGTAAGGAGTCCTGGATTCAACACCTGCATAAACATCACTGAATATGGTTAGAAAACCCATTGGCAATTATAGCTGAAGGAACTTGCCAAAGTTGTAGTAGCCCACTGATCCAGACCCGCTTGGTAAACTAGCTTGATTTGAAGGGTGGTGATAAAAAAATAATTTAACGAGGAAGGTTGCTACTTTGGGGCACATCGTTGGCCACGTCGAAGCCCATGATGGGTCCCCCACCCCCAACAACAGGCAACAAGAGACAGCCAAACTGGAATCAAAACCAATAGAAAATATCAGAAAGAGCATAATCGACGGTGCCCCCGGTCCGAATGGACTTCCCTCTGCTCTGTTTGAAGCCTATCTTGAGGTATGGGTAAAGGTTTTTGTCTTCTCTTTAGTGCGGTCAACCTCCACCAGTTAGTCCCTGACTCTTGGCGCGGATCTATAATCTACCAAATTTTTAAAGGGGATGACATGTGACCCATTAAATTATCGATTAATAGTCATGCTCGACATTGACTCTAAGTACTTTTCAACTTTAGTGATGCAAGATTTGCAATAAAGGGGACAATTTGGCACTTATTCCATGGAACCAAAGAGGATTCTGTACTGGCCAGGCAACGTCAGCTAATCATGAAACTTTGACACTCTGCATCAGAAAGGCTTTTATTGCAAAATTAACACTTTATGCCTGTTTTATCGATTTTAAGGCAGCATTTGATAGGGTTCATCGAGATCTTATTACCTGGCTACGTGTGAAATTGGGTGATGGCACCAAGCGTTCTCAAAACATTAAGGAGAAGTGTGGCTAAGGGGTTAGAGGCGGCAGACCCGGAAGCTGAGATTGGCCCTGGACCAGGGTTCAATTCCCCGCCTCGGCGGGTCTTGGGCTCAAAAATTCCACGGACTCGATAATTCTCGCTCCGGTGCCTTCTCGACTCATGGGTTCACACTCTGCGACTCTGGGCAATAGCTTGCTTAATCTCCACAACGGCCCCTCGCGGCGGGATGCCTGGCTTTCACCTTGTGGATACCCTGCAGGGGTTATCTCACAGGGGAATACCAGGATGGGTTCCCTAAGCAAGCGCCGGGAAACCCTTTGTGGGTAGCTGTGCGCTATATAAGCTCAAATACATTTACATTTACATACCACTATCGGTTTGAAACAAGGGTGCAATCTTGCCCCCTTATTCTTTAATATCTATCTTTCAAGCCTGTTTATAGAATTGGATCGTATAAATGCACATCCTCCGAATCGCCGGGTCGTACCCAACCTGTTAGCGACTGAAAGCAGTCGCTAACAGGTTGATGGAAGAGGCCACTTCGTGGGTCGGTTGCGAAGCTATTGATTTCAGTGTCCGGCTCTCAGCACATTTCACCCTGGGCGGCTCATTGATTTATAGGCCCCTTGGTCCAGCAGGTCAGTTTCTCCAGGCCTGGGGGGATGAAGTTACTACTAAAGCGGTTCGATTTGCCCATTATATGGTCCTAGGAGACCTGAACATACATTTGGATCAGGCGGGTAACAAGATAACACAAGACCTGCTTGAAGGTTTATAACTCACTCTCCTTGAGCAGCAGGTTAGCCTTCCCACTCATCAAGCGGGGCATGTTCTTGATACTATTTGCACTAACTTTCCAATTCAGGTAGATGAACCTTGTCCAGTTACTTGGTTGGACCATTTTATTACCTATTTTTCCTGGGAGGATTCCAAGGCGGAGCCTTTAGCCATTTCGAGCTATAATTCAGCCTTGGGCAGGATTGATCCCGTAGAGTTCAAGTCGGCCCTGGCTGCTTCCAGACCCAGGTTGGCTGGAGAGCTCGAGGACCAGGTAGCAGGGTTCTCTGGCTGGATCTCTACTACCGCTGCATCGGTGGCTCTTCCCCGCTCTGTTAGACGGGCTAGAGATTCGCCATCTAAGCCTTGGTTCAACGCGTCCCTCAAAGACCTGAAGCATGACTGTAAAACTCTGGAACAGGCATGGAGGAAGAGTGGCTACTGCTCAGCTGCTAAGAGCAAGCTTAGGGATAAGCAAAAGATATATTATGCCACTATTAAGCTGGCTAAAGGGCAATTCTATTCAGCCCGTAGCGAAGCTGCCAATAATAACTCAAGAGAAATCTATGCAATTGTCCAGAGTTTTATGTCCCCTGCGGCCCAAGGTAGTGTAATGCCATCTTCGCCCTCCTGGTGCAATATGCTCTCTGGCTTCTTCAGAGATAAGATCTTGGCCATTCAATCTACTTTTACACCTTGCAGTAGCCACTTGGACACCACTTTGCAGTATCCAGTTGGTAATGGGGGACACTCATTGTCGGAATTTAAGACCATTGATTCTTTGGATTGCCTGAAATTGCTGAAAAGTTTAAAATCAGGATCACCTGCAGACCCCTATCCTGCGAGGCTATTGGCATCTTCGGCTGAGGTTGTTATCGAGGAAGTGAATACCATTATCAATCTTTCCCTCCAGACAGCGGTGGGCCCTGAGGCTTAAAAGAAGGCAAAAATTCTGCCTCTTTTGAAAAAGCAGTCTCCTGATCCTCGCTGCCCAGTGAATTATCGGCCTATTTTTCTTCTTCCTGCTCTGGCTAAGGTTTTCGAGAAGGCCGTTAATAAACAGCTCACTGACTATGTGGAAAAGGAGGGTCTGCTTCACCTAGCACAATCTGGGTTCCGGCAGTCACACAGCACGGAAACAGTATTGGTCGAGGTGGCAGAGGCCATACGGGACTGTTTGGACACAGGTGGGAGGGCGGCACTCATTTTGCTTGACCTCTCAGCCACGTTCGATACGGTCCCTCACTCTTTGCTCATGTCACGCTTGGCCAGGATATCGGGTGTTGTGTGGGGATGGCTCCGCTCTTTTTTGAGGGGGCGGTCAGAGCAGGTATGGATTCCTCCGTGTTCCTCCGCTTCGCAGTCAGTCACAAAGGGTGTCCCGCAGGGCTCTTCTCTTAGTCCCCTGCTATTTAATATCTATATGACTCCTGTGCTATATTTGGATGACACCCAGTTGCTTTTCGCCTGGGCAAAGGGGGAAGATTCTGTGTTCCGGGCCCAACACTGCCTGTCATCTATTTTTAAGTGGATGGCAGAGGCTCAACTTAAATGTAATGAGGGGAAATCAGAGCTCTTACTCTTTGGTACATTCCCTGTAAATTTTAGGGAACAGTTCTGGCCACCTGAGTTCCCATGTCCCACCTCTACTGGGCAGCCAGCAAAAAATCTTGGGGACTGGTTCGACGAAGATCTCTTTCGCGGACCATATTAAGAAGCTGGTCAGTGGCTATCTCGCCTTATTGAAATCTTTCAGATGTTTTTTTCCTCTCCTGCCACCGGCCGCAAGGCAAACAATTACTTGCACATTGATCCTGTCGCAGCTAGTTTACGCGAATGTCCTTTTCGCCTGTATCCCTGGCTACCCGCTGAGGAGGCTTCAGGTGGTACAGAACACTGCAGCCAGACTTTTATCGGATCTGTCATCCAGTGATAGTGTTCATCTTCAGCTACGATTGTATCATTGGCTGCCCCTGGCTGCCAGGGTGAAATTCAAGATATTGGTCATGGCACACCGTGCGCTTCACAGGCATGGCCCTCTCTATCTACAGAAGCGCGTTTCTTTCTATGCTCCTACGCGCTCTCTGCGCTCCTCATCCTTACTTCTGGCCCAGATCCCGCATTTTAAGCGTAAGAGGATAGGGGGCTGTTCCTTCTCAGTCAAAGCTGCAGTTGCTTGGAATGCCCTTCCTCTGGGCCTGCGCTCCATCTAGGACCTCAGCGTATCCAAGAAAAAACTGAAGACGCATCTGTTTATGTGAAGCCCTCTGCTATTCCCTTTGGTTCCGCGCCGGGACACTCACGAGTAGCTGAGCGCGTAATAAATTCATTTAACACATAATAATCGCTATCGCCTATTATCAACGCAGGCACAGCGATAATAAAATTTGCCCCAAGCGCGAATATCGCCAAAAACGCCTGCTCAGACCATTTCTTAACCTTTATATCCAATGGGAGTTGGATATTCAGGTTAAGACCCTATTGGCGTCAATGCCTGAATATCGCTGGATTTCCAGCGATATTCATGCATTGAGCCGCTATCGCTGGATATTTTATTGCATTCGAGATCAACGTTGCTAATAGCACGTTATCGCTGCAATAAAATCCGGCGATGCGCTGAGTTAAAAAAAATATCACTAAGCTCATTTAGCGATAACTATCGCTAGTTGTTGATGATATGCCCCTCAGTTCAGTTAAAAAAACTTTATTTTGATCACTTTAGATCAAAAAAGTATTACACAAAACAGTACACTTACAAACACAAATAGTACAACTCTTTTGTCTGTCCATTTGATGGCAGCAAAAAATAAATTTTCATTTAAAATTACCACAAAAATGCACCATTTAAATAGTTTTGTTATAAAAACGAAATATAAAATACATTAAAGATCTTCGGTAGGTACTAAAATACATCAGCCAACTGCAAGGTATCAAAGTAGCACGATACAATATAAAGAAACCCTGGCAAAAGTGGCATTTTAAAGACTGCCAAGTGAACACTTGGCACGTCTGATTCACATTGCCCTTAAGAATTAGGCAATACAGAATACATCAATACGATTTGAGTCTTTCTGCAGTATTCTGAGCGCCTCATGGTGCTTCCTAATACCCAGGTTTCTGCAAAGTGGAACTATCCACTTAACTCAAGACTGTCGGTACAAAGGACAAAAGAATACAACATGCTGAAGTGACTCCTCCGCACTTGGTACATTACTAATTCACCATATCCATTTCTTTGTGCTACTTCCTTTTAAAAGTATTTACAGGTAGGAATCCATGCCTGAACTGTAGCTTTCTTGCTAGTGGGGGGACACTTTCATCAATAGCATTCTCATACAACGGGGTCGGTTTAAAATCAATAAAAGCAGCAGACGGTGATCCTTTACAAAACACTACCCCAATAAACAGCTTTGAGACTGGCTTTTGGAATAGGCACAAAGTCTCCCAAGAGTCAATATCTGACAAGGCTTAGCCTCTGTAAAAGGGCCTTTACAGTGCAAAGCCACAAAATCTCGTTTGCATATTTTGGCAACATTAGGTCACGGAGACCAACCCTATAAGACTAGGGCTGTTGTAGACCATAATGGATGCCAAAACATAAGCAGTGTGAGCTCAACTTTATGAGTAATTTGTTTCTGCTCCAATCCTAGGTAGAGTGGAGTCAGTGGGGTACTCATTGGAAGATTTAGTAATGATCTAAGAAATGTATATTCTATTACTTACAAATTAATAGGTTTTGTGCAGCCCCGTATCTCTGCACTATTTAAGACCGCCCCTAGAGCCTTAACATTGTAAATCTCTAACGTGGGATACACCCTTCAAGATATAGGGGGATATTCTCAAGAACGTGTGATAATTTCTGCAAAATTAGCTTAACCCAACTCTTCACCTCGCAGTCCATCGTGAGAAAATAACTTTTGTTAAAGTTGTATTCTCAACACAGCGGCACCATGCGATAGGCTCATGTTAACGCGTCAAATGTCCGCAATAAAGTCAGCACGACGCCGCAAAAATGCGAAACACAAACGCAAAAAAAGTTGCGATGAGAGCAATCGCTATACAAAACTCCGCGATAACCAGCGACAGGCCTACAATCCCCACGCGCCATGCAGGAAAATGCGCCAGAAAAGCTGAGGTAAAAAACGGCGAGATGACAATGTACAAGCACAATCCCACACCCGTGACGTAGAACAAATGACCATTGTCCCGCATCAAATAGGCATCTCCTCACAAACAGACACAATGCACATTGACATACAGTCTGCATGTAAACTGCGCCAATACGGAAACATACATGGAACACACTGTGAAACCGCATCTCCCCATCACATTGCAGAGGGCCAATCAACGCCTCATTCACACAGACATGTTCTGTCTATGACCAATCAATAATGAAAGCATGGACATAATGTAGGGGCAGTGACCCCCACGTACGTACATGTTGCCCATGTTGTGGTCCTCGAGTCATAAGGTGCATCCCTGCATCATGGTGGTACATATCTGACCCCAAAAGGAACCCTGTTGTTACTTGTAGGTCACAAATGACAGCCAAAATGGAATGATTTGGGACACATGTGAAACGCCGAAGAGTGGGATTCCGTACTAAGGGGCCTATTAGGATGGAGGATTTTCCGCATCCTCCGGGCCGGCGGAAGCCACCGCCGGCTCGGAGGATGCGGAAAATCCTCTGCGGACCCACCAAAGACCCACCGCCACATTAGGATGGCTGGTGGGTCCTGGTTTCCGTCCGCAGCTTTTCCGCCGCGGTTGGCTTACAACCGTGGCGGAAAAGCTCTAATACGGTGACGGTGTCTCTCAGACACCGTCAGCCAGATTAGGATGGGCTGTGAAACATGTTTTTCCGCGGCGGCTTTTCCGCCGTGGAAAAGCATGTGTAACTTCACTGCGGGGGCCCGTTGCGGGCCCCCTTGGTGAAGAGGGGTGGGGGGTGCACATGGGGGGTACCTATGGTACCCCCCTGCATTTGTATGCAGAAATCGGCAGGCACCGCACAGTGCCTGCCGCTTTCTGCATACAAATGCAATGTATGCATTTTTACCATTGCGGCGGATGCCGCTTGAAGCCGCACCCGCCGCAATGGTAAAAATAGAGGATGTGACCGACAGGATGGCGGTCACATCCTAATTGCACAGGAGGAAACTCCGCAGGCCATGCGGAGGTTCCCTCCTACTCTATGGTGGCGGACGGACTCAGGTCCGTCCGCCATCATAATCGGCCCCTAACTGTGACACACAGAACTGGCAGGTCGAATTAGTGACACCCTAAACAGCCTCTCTGCACAGAGGTGATACACCCCCCATGCATTAACAAATCATAAAATTGCTAGCACTACATGTCACACTCACACCTGTCTGAGTGATGTGCTTGTACAGAGGGGTGACTTGCACTCAGGGAATGTGTCTTGGAATGCATTTATTTGCACATGCTGTGCCTGTGGTAATTTTGTACTGTCCCATGACTGCTAAGGACTGTCACAATGTGACGTGCTCATGTGAATAAATTGTCAATGACGGTGTTCCTACGGGCTATACCTGCTCCGGCTGCAGTGGGTGTGGTTCACCTGCCTCATCTTCCTCATCATCGTCTGGTGCATCTGGCACTTGTATCCATGGGGCATTGCTGCGTATACATATATTGTGCAACACACAACATGCAGCGATCATCTTGCACAAGATGTCTGGGCTGTACAGGAGCCTTCCACCTGTGATGTCCAGGCACCTGAAACGTGACTTTAACACGTCAAATGTGCGTTCCACGATGCCCCTGGTGCGTTTGTGGGCCGCATTGTACTGCCTCTGGTGACTTCAACACGCCAAAGGTGCGTTCCACAATGCCCCTGGGGTGTTTGTGGGCCACATTTGACTGCCTCTGGGCCTGTGTGTTCGGGGCTCGGAGGAGTGTCATCATACAAGCGCAGAGTGCATATCCTTGATCACCTGTGACAGTGCAGAGAGACATGAATCAATACTTCATTCTGCATGATGTGTTGGCAGGCTCACTGGTACATTGGTGTGTGATATGTGTGATTCAGTGATTCCTGTATGACATGTACTGCTTGTTGCAAATGAGCCGCCTCAATGTGTATTACGTAGCCTCACTGCTGCTCCTTCCTCCTTCCGAGCCTATTCACTAGCATGCACAGCGCGGTTGCATCACTTGCACCCCTACGACACAAACTTGTCATGCCTGTCTGAGCATGTCCACAAGCCTGACAAGGACACAGTGATGTTGTGCGCTGAAGGTGGGTGGCCACGTGTGTGTAGGCCTATGGTAAGGACAGGGCGGATATAGATGTAGAGTTCATGCCTGGCTGAACTCGCCATACGGTTGAGGCAATAGTGCCACACAACAGTTGGCATGTATGAACAACGAGTGGGCTTGCGCTCCCTAATTCACCCCTCTTCCGAGCCCGCACTCCGGGGCATGCTACATGGCAACATTGAATGTAGCGTGACGGGTGGCACCGACACTACAATAGATACACAAGCATTAGATACTTCCCTGGCACCGCCTAAACTGAACAACGCCCAGAGCCACGTGTTGAATTCCCACACCCCTACGTTGTATTGCCGTACGCCGGTCCATTCCGCTTACGCTCACAGGGGGCTACGACACAGCTACATGTCCCAGGTTCACCCCACTGCCTAAGGTGACAAGGTTGCACACTCTGTACACAGCACATTGTAATGTGGTATGGCCCGGGGCCGTGATGCATACATAATGACTACACGGACACACAGACGATTTGTGGAACTGACTACGGACACGTGCACCAGGCACCGTTTATTGCCAGGGTCACATGTTCAGTCACTCCTGTTCTTAATGGGTGTTGGGTAGTGTAAGCCACCCCTCTGGGGTTGGTTGGTTCCGGCAACAACTACAATAGTGATCAGACAATCAGAAGTTCAAAGTTCAAATAGCAAGGGCCCATGACTTGAGCTGCACAGAGTTAGCGCCCCCGGATGAACTGTGGCCAGCACAGGCACACCACCATGGGACGGTGACTTGCGATGCACTGAGGTAGGGCCACTAGAGCTGAGTGGGTCCTCGTTGATGTTCAAGGAGAATGTTGCGGAGTGTTAAGGGGACAGTGGAAGCTGTCCTCCAAGGCATGATGCAGAGGGCGGAAGCAAGCAGAAACAGACAACATGGAGGAGTTGATTGCTACAGTCTCCTGTTTACCACCATGTCAGTATCAGCTCCAAGATGATGGAGACAACCCCCAGGCCATAGATTCAGCCGCCACCAAAGTTCAACCACACAGTGCCCATGACTTCCGTGGCACAGAGTTAGTGCCACCAGAGCTGGAAGGGGATGCAGACTGCGATGAGGCCTGTACAATGATATGAACTATGCCATGAAGAGATCAAGACTCTGTTCCAATTGTGTGACCTACTCGACCACAGTGTGTGCCGGAGGCAGCGGTCAGCGGTGGCCCACAACCACGTGTTGTCGGCTTGTGATGCACAGAGTTAGTGTTGGTTTATTTCTATCTATTTATGTATTTGAGTTTTATATAGCGCTGACTAGACCCAGAGGTATCAAAGCGCTTTACATAAGGTTCCACAAAATTACATCAGTTAACAAGTTACATCAGTTACTAGAAAAATATTTAAAGAGCTTAGAAGACGAAAAAAAATGGAGCTTAGAAGGGTAAGGTGGGTGGAGAGGAGGGGTGGGAGGGAGATAGGATGGAGAGACGAAGAAGAGTCTGCCCAAAGTCCGGCTGGGTAGGTGACGGCTGAGGGGGGAAGTCCACAGCCCATCTCCTCTATAGCTATCAGGTAGCTCCACCAGGCATCAGCCAAATAGCAAGGTCTAAATAGGAAAACAATCAAAGAGCAAAGAGGAGGGATAAATGAATCGTAAGGGAGAAAGTGGGTGGAGTAAAGGAGTAGGAGGAAGAATACGACAGAGAGACAAAGTGAGGTCTGCTCAATGTCCGGCTGGGTAGGTGACGGCCGAAGGGGTAGTCCACGGCCCATCTCCTCTTTAGCTATGAAGTTGCTCCACCGGGCATCGGCCAAAAAGCTAGGTCTCCACCGACGGGGCCTCCCTTAGGGTGATTAAAACGGGTATTTTAAAAGAGTCAATAAGAAAAGACCGACTTTTCAACAATGAATGCAGAAATTCCACGAGCTGGCTGTTCAGGATTATTGTCTGTTTTGGCATAAACAGTCAGAACATAAGCTTCCAGCCCATTGGTAATCCAAGCCCATTGGTAATCCAGAATTTGTTGCCATTTGAAACCTAATAATCACATTTTCTTTTCTGCCTTCAATCTCATGGAAACAACGTTTGAGCCAACATTTGCTTTGCTCATTGCAAGAGCACCAACATGTTCTCCATTGATCAGCTTGAGCAAGTATTTCTCTTTCTGGGCCTCATTGCCATCTAGAACTAACTGGTTGACACAAAGGTTTGAGTGAGCGCCATAGGTGAGGGCAATAGCTGCGGAGGCGCAAGGCATTTCCTCCACTACTATATAGTGCTCCAAGTATCCCAAGCCGGCTCCTCCATACTCAACGGGAGAAGTTACTCCGAGAACACCCAAATCGATCACTTCCGTAACGGAGATCCTTTTTCCCTCCAGACAGAACCGTATCTTCCTCTTACTCCTCTCCTTGCGTACTGTGAGATGGACTCTGCCATGACGAATTCAACACTTAGTGCCAAATGTGTGACCTACATGACCGCAGTGTAGGCCAGAGGCGGAACTCAGCAAGGGCTCACAGACACGTGTGGTTGGAATGCTATGCACAGAGTTGGTGGCACCACATCGAAGGGAGTATAGTGGCATAAAATGAGCCATAAACATGTACTCTGCCATTGTGTAATCAAGACTCAGTTCCAAACGTGTGACCAACTTGTCAGCTGTATATGCCGGTATGTCAACGAGACAGGAGTACTGCGGGCCTTGTTAGCGGAGGCCGTGATGGTTTGAGTAGGCTGCTAAGGTTGCGGGCCTCGGGCTTGGAGCTTGCACCGGCATGTGGTGGGCCCTCCATGACACACGCGGTGTCTGTAGGTGAGCAGTAAGGCCTGGGTGCCAGGGGTGGGCAAGACGGGTTTGGGGACCTGCGGCCCGAGGTGCAGCAGGCGCACAGGATCGCAGGCAATGGTGTCGGACTTGTGGCGGGGTGAGAGGCGCCGCCCCGGCAGACACGTTGGGCATTCCGGAAGAGAACCACGCCCTGAGCTACGTGCTTTTTATTCACACCCCTATGCTAGCCTGGCGTACGCCAGGCCAGTCCACTCCGCTCAGGCTTACAGGGGGGGATGATACAATCTACATTTCCGCTGTCTTCCCCACTGGCTGGGGTGACAGGGTTGCGTCCACTGTCCACTACACTCCATACACCAGCGGTGTATGTCGACATGGATATGTGTGTGGTCTGCATTCTGCAGTCTGTCCAGCACATCCACGCCACACTTGGCATTGTGTACCTTCTCATTCATGGGTCACTTGCCTCCTTCGTACATACCTGGTTCCCATCTCTCCCCACGGTCTTCTATTGTGTGGCTGAGGTGCCATGCCGTTGATTGCATATGTACATGGCTGGTCCAGGTTACCACAGTAAGTTGTGCTGTCATGTCTGTTGTGTGGGCATGTTGTATGTCAGTTCGTAACGTGTGCATTCCCATAGTTGTACTTTGCATGATTGTGGAGTTGGGGGTGTGTGGTGTGTTCATTTGGTACTTACCAACGAGCAGTGCATTGCCGTAGGTGCCATTCTGGAAGCGCTGGTTGATGATGGACTGTCGGAAGATGTAGGAATCATGCACACTGCCTGGGTAGTTGGCAACGACTTTGGTGAAGAGTCCTCGGTGGTCCACTACTGCCTGCACGTTGATGGAATGCGTGTGCTTTCTGTTGTGGTAATTGTGTGCAGTGTCGGCAGGGGACACAAGTAGGACATGTGTGCACACAATTGCCCCCAACACGTGCGGGAAGCCAGCTATGGTGTAGAAGCCTTGCTTGATCTCCAGCTGTTCCTGCGCAGTGTGGGGGAAGTATTGGTACTGGGGCACCAAGCTGATGATGGCATCCAGGACAGGTGTGAGGAACTTGATAGGCCTGGCTGTGAGACTCCTCCGACTCTGGCGGTTGTTGGTTGGAAGGTACCAGAGGCCAACAGGTGCAGCACAGCCAGCAGCTTTGTCTGTGGTGGGATGTTGGTTATCCGCGGTGTCTGTACTGTGGGCAATGATGTTCCGGATGCGAAGGATGGTTGTCCTTTTGAGCCTGTAGTGAGCATTCTCTGGTGTTAAGTCTGTGAGGCTGGTGCGTTTCCTGAAGGTCCGCTGTCTTTGTCTGTGCTGCCTCTGTGTGTGTGGGGGGGGGGGGGGGTGTCCGAGGAGAGGGGTGGCGGGTCTGGGGGTGGTTAATTTCCTCCTGCTAACGTGCCTTATTGCCTGTTTTGTGTTCTTATCCCTAATCTGGCTGGTCATTGAGAATGTTGCGGAGTGGTGTTGTCGCAGCTTTTTGCACGGGAAAGCCTACTCTGCATCTCATTAGAGATAGTTGCCGGGGTCATCTGTGGCGATGTTTTTTGCGACTGGTATTGCAGGTAAACTGGTGATATGGGCTGTTAGCACCTGCTTGTGAATGGGGCGATAAATATATAGCAACTTTTGCTGCGATAAAGTGCTGAAAACTCGGCGATATATCCTTGAGAATATGCCCCATAGTTTTTCTGTGCATTTTTGTTATATTTGCCATCTGTTGTACCAAGGACAGCACAGCTGTGCCCTTTCCACTTGTAGAGATCAGCATGGATTTCTTGTGAGTTTCATACCTAGTCAAACTCAGCCACTACTTTTGAGGGATATCACCCACAAACATCTGTCTCCTGCACTGAATTGTGATCGAGAGGAAAAACTCCTACATTTGGTCTTGGAGCTGTTAAGCTCCAAGCCCGGCTCCAGACAAAATGCCTGAAAATCGTTCAGCAGCTACTGCAGGCCCTTGGGCAATTTGGTAATCAGCAATGTGTCATCTGCAAAGAGGAGTGCTGCGGCCCTCCGCCCTCTTATTTTCAGTGTATCACACCCATCCCTGTTCAAAAACTCAGTGACACCATTTATATATAGAGTGAACAGTGTGGGCTCTAATAAGTACCCCTGCCTTACCCCTTTGTCAATATGGACTGATTCGTCAGCAACCCATCCTCTCCCCGACCTCACCTGGGCCAAAATCTCTTCATGTAACCTCACCAAGATATTCAAGAGGAGAGCCAAAACTCCCATTTCTTCTAAAATTCCCCATAACTTGTCTCTTGGAACCATATCAAAGGCTGTTCGGAGATCAACAAACTCATATAAGTTGCCCTTGTTGATAATCACTTCCTTCCAATAAATACAAACAAATCGAAAAATCTGATCTATCATGCTCACGTTGGCTCTAAAACCAGCCTACCAATCAGATATAATATTCTCTTCACAAATTCAGTCCTGGAGATGTTCAAGCACCTATTTACAAAGTATTTTCTGGAGGCTGTCTGTCAGGCTGATAGACCTATAGTTGGCTGGAAGTGCACGATCAACCTTCTTAAAAATTGTAACAATTTCAGCCAGCTTCCAAGAGTGGGGGATGTCAATGCCAGCTAGAATATTATTAGAGAGCAGATTTATGTATGCCCCCCAAGTTTCTGGGTTTTCTCTATACAGATCACTAGGTATTCATCCCGCACTTACCCAGAATTCACACATTTTTAAATCAGGGGGGTAAAATTTCTTGGGAATTTTTGAAGCCAGAACAAAGGATATCGTGGGGAAATGAAGGGTCCTCGCGGTACTGACAATTATCCAGTATTAGGGTGTATTTCATAGATTCACATGCTTCAATAATACCCCGTTGTCGAAGTGGGAGTCCCACGGTACATAAAATAGTAGTAAGAAACATATATATATATATATATATGGACACAGTTAAAAAATCAAATAAAGTTACCAGCGGCTGCTGAATGATCAAAGAGTCTGTCTCTCTCGTCTTTCTTTGGCGCAAGGCAAATTGCGTAGAGCAGTGTTTCCCAAACTGGGGTCCGCGGACCCCCAGGGGTCCGTGACACATTCCCAGGGGGTCCGCAGGCAACAGTTTTAAAAGCACAGAAACGTTTCTTGTATAATTAGCAGCTTTCCAGCAACAATAAAAGTGTCAAGATTATAAATGAATAAATACATACCAGTGATTAATGTACCTGCTGGAGCAGTGAGGAGAGTTTTGTTCAGTGGCAGCTTTGACTAATGTAGCACAGAGGGATAATGTGCCTACTGCAAAGAACATGTAACATGCATTTTAAAAAGCAGTATTTTATGTGCATAGGTTCCTGGTTACTGCTTTTGTCACAGAGATTCTTTTGTTACTGTGCACTTCATAAGTGACAATCATAATGTAGCAGAGGAACCTATAAACTGTCATCAAAGAGCTGCTTGAAAACTGCATGGTTAGTAACTTATGTTTTTTCCCAGTTAGTCATTATCCTGATGCTGCTAAAAAGATTTATTTGGGTAGAAATAAATTTTTAATGTTAAAGTCAGCGCTAGCCACTGTGTTATGTTCTGAATTCTGAGTTTTTGCTTTTCCAGACCAAGCACTCTTTGAACATTTTATATACACACTGATTTACATGTATGATTCAATGTCTATATTTGTGTGATGTAAAGTGCTCTGACATCCTACAATGGTATGAGAGGTGCTATAAAACAAATGAAATACATGTAACAGAGGGGCTATTACTTCAATATAAAATACTAAGGGCCAGATCAGTTTTTAAATGCGCGAACGGGTTCGCGAACCCATTTGCGCATGCATGTACATTGCCTATTTCGCGAGTCGAAATTTGTTTGCGACTCGCTAAATAGGTTTTGCAACTTGCTATTTGGAAGGGGCATTCCCTCTCGTAATTACCACCTACTTCAAGTAGATGGTAATGCATTCACAAATGGGAAGGGGTCCCCAGGGGACCCCTTCCCCTTTGCAAATGCATGCAAAATTTTTTAAGGGCAGGCATTGGTCCCAGGGACCTCTGCCTACCCTTAGAAATGAAACGAAAACGTTTCATTTACTTTTTTTTTTTTAAATGCATGGTGAGCGGGCTGCATTTTTTTTTTAACTGCATTGTTTAAAAGCAGTCCCAGATATGGTGGCCAGCACAGCCCAGCAGGCCACCACACCTGGGAGGGCAGGCATTCCCAACGGGCTCGCAAATTGCGAGAGGCTCATTAATATTAAGGAACCTCGCAATTTGCGACCCCATTGGGAATCCCAAAAAGTGTTAAACACACTGTTGTACATTTCATTTAGCAACTCGCAATTTGCCACTTGCAATGTGTTGTCAATTGCGAGGCTCTAAATGAAATGGTCGTAAATCTGGCTCCAAAATCGTTAGTATCTTGAGTATTTGTTTTGTGTGCACACCTGTGTATTTTTTTTAATTACTTTTTTAATATTTGAAATTTAACTCATACAAATTGCTTGGGGGTCCCCGGCTTCCAGTGGTGACTCAATGGGGGTCCTCAGGAGTCAAAAGTTTGGGAACCACTGGCGTAGAGAGTGGAAACTGGATATATGGATATATATATATGGATATATATATATATATATATATATATATATATATATAGATATAGTAGATATAGATATAAAAATATACATATTACGAAATAAAACCTTAAAGTACCATAAAACAATATTGGCCCATAGAAAGCATTAAGAGAGAGTTCACTTAAGTAACATATCCTAGTCATTATAATAGTCCACATTCCAGCCAATCAGGCTGTAGCACCCTCTAGAACCTTCTCCTCAGAAGCTCAAGCCCTCAGATTTTCTACCGCACATCGTGTGAAGGAAGTCTCCCTGAGCTCTGCTCAGTTTTCTTCAACTTCAAACCTTCAGAACTTCTCAAACATGTCATCTACAAAAATGTCTTTATTCAGGCCCTGTTCTGCCTCTGGGAAACTTCGTCTTTTCTCTGAGGACCCTCATAAAAAATGCATCTACTGCTTGTACCCGGACCATGAGGTGAGGAGTTGCAAATTTTGCAGGACATTTTCTTCTAAGACCCTAAAAGATTGAGAGGCCCGTCTCCTTCTGTGGCTACAGAGGTTGAAGACGTCAGACAACCCTGTGTCTGATATAGAGAGTGTGTCTTCTCGCCAATCTAAGACCTCTCTGAAGTGTGGGTCTGAGACTGACATTCCTTCTCCTTTTCTTAAGAAGAAGAAGCTGGTGGACGCTTCGAAGTCAGTCTCCCCACGAGATCTGCCGGCCTCTACGCCTGCGGGACCTAGTTCTCTGGCGTCGCAGATCCAGTCTGTGCCCTCGTCCTCAAAAATGAGTGCCAGCTCGTCGACGAGCCCGTCGACGACGACGAGATCCGTTGACGTTATCCCAACTTCAACGACGACCAGCACTATGTCGTCGACGACAACTACGTAATCGACGATGGTCAAGGAGGTCCGGCCTATCTCGTCCATTGTGAAGATCTCGTCGAGGGCGAAGAAATCCGTTTTGTCGACGAACCTCCCTAAGTGTCATTATTCAACAAAGACTTCGTCGACGCGTCACGTCTCGTCGACGCAGCCTCTTCCGTCGAAGGTGGTCTCTTCGATGGCCAGCACCTTGTCGACGACAGCTTCGTCGACGATGATTCCGTTGACGCTGAAGATTTAGTCAACGGTAGCACCATCTTCGTCTACGCCAGTGTCCTCGTCGACGAAGACCTTGGCTTCGTCGACGGAAACCAAGACATCATCGTCAGCACAGGGCGCATCTTCGACGAAGCCCTCAATGACGACGAGCTCGTCGACGACGGCTCAGTATTCATTGGTGACAGCAACCACCTTCACAGTGGTGACGGCTACTACTGTTAAGCGTCCAGCTCCGCTGGTTTTGAGCCCTTTACAACCTCGCTCAGGCCTGCTGGCTCAATTATTTGGGCTTAAGACGAGGACGTTTCCGATGAATCATATGCAGATGACACCTTTCGTGCTGCCAGTAGCCCGTCGGAGATACATATCAAATGCCAAGACTATGATGATGATGATGAACGGGAGTCACACATGTCAGTTCCAGATGATACACGTGATGATGCCCACGATGTTCCTATGGCACAGTTGCCAATGTCTTTAATCTACAATCTTCAACACATGCTGGATGATTATAATCGTCGCTTCCCACCTTCTCCGCAGGCCTCTCCTACACCTCCTTCCATACAGGCGTCCGCTCAGGTCGCACCGGCCCGGTCACCAGTTCCACAGAAACCTGATACTGATGATGCTGACCATCATAACGATACGGACCAGGATGACGATGCTGCCCAAGCGGATTGGGACAATTACCAGGCTCAGACTCCGTCTCCTCCTCCTGCTTCTCCTCTGGCATCTCCTCCAGTGGACATTGGGGGTTTTCACCTTTTGATGGCGAGAGCTGCGAAGCGTTTCCACTTGCCTATGGTCATCAGGCAGATGGACTGTTTCCTTTACGATTTTAAAGATCAGCCTATGAAACAAATGCATACAATTCCAATCATTGATTTCATATGGAAGGAAGGACTCAAACTCATGGAACGGCCAAATTCAGTTCCGGCCGTACTCCCATGCATTGACAAAAAGTATAAGGCACCTGCAGATTCACCTTGTTTCTCAACCAAAGCCTGACTCTCTCATTTCGCATGCTGCCCAAAAGAGATCTCGTAATCCGGCTTCTCCTTTAACATCACAGCCGGACCAGGAAGGTCGACGCCTAGACACAATCGGCAAAAAATTCTCCACGATGGCTGCGACAACTGTAAGGGCGGCAAATTCTTTGGCCATCCTCGGCCGTTACGACTGGCAAATGTGGTTGGAAATCGCTGCTTTAGTCAACCTGATTCCTGAATCCTCCAGGGCAGAGGCACAAAAGATCCTGCAAGAGGGTGAAAGAACTTCCTCGGAAATTATAGACTGCGCCATTGATATTTCCTCAACAGGATTCAGACTACTGTCAGTCGCTGCAGTCTTAAGAAGGCAGGGCTGGCTTAAGGCTACATCTTTTCGGCCAGAGGTGCAAGCAAAAGTACTTGACTTGCCCTTCGATGGAGAGTCCCTCTTTTTCAAGCATGTGGACGACGCCTTGGAGTCCATCAAAAAGGATAAGGACACTGCTCGCGCCCTAGGATCTCTCCAGTACCGGAAGCGGCCATTTCATGGGGCACATGGCAGGGGCACATCCTCCAATTTTTGAGGCTCCTCCCAGTACCGCTCTTACGGCGACAACAGGCAGCGTTACAACAACCAGCCTCAGTCTCGACAGACTGAATCCAGACCATACAGGAGAAAATCCTCCTACAGAGGAGGTAACTTCTTCTAAACACCAATTCTTTTCCTGCTCTGCAGATTGGAGGTCGAATCTCCCGAAACTTTTACAATTGGTCACAAATAACTTCAGATCGTTGGGTCTTGGATTTGATTTCAAGAGGCCACGCCCTAGAATTTCTCAAGTTTCCCACCTATTGGTCCCCCTCCCGCACACTTGAAGGAACTGTTTGCACAAGTTGCAGTCATGATACAAAAAGGAGCAGTCAAAGTGGTTCCTCGATTACAACAAGGGAGGGGCTTTTACTCCCGATTTTTTCTCATCAAAAAGATATCGGGAGAGTGGCGCCCGATATTAGACCTCCGAGCCTTCAACAAGTACATCAAGTCCCAAACGTTTTGAATGCTGACTTTGCTGGAAATCTTACAGTTCCTGAATCCAGAGGAGTTCCTCTCCACAATCGACCTCCAAGATGCCTACTTTCATGTGCCAATCCACCACAGACACAGAAAGTACCTGCGTTTCACGGTAGGGACGAAACACTTCCAATTCAAGGTCCTGCCTTTTGGCCTTCGTTCCGCTCCGAGGGTCTTCACAAAGATCATGGCTTCGGTAGCGGCTTATTTACGCCTACAGGGCATACAAATTTACCGGTAAACATCGTTTACCACGAAGTTTTTACAACGCAGTACCTTTAGCACGCATCCCTTACAACGCAAGTCGTTACCACGACTTGCGCTGGAGGGCGCTAAAGGATTAAAAATAGTAAATTTACTATCCCAACACCTTCCCTAGGTTCCACGGGGACTGGTGTTAGAATAGTAAATTATACTATTCGAAATCCGCACCCCCAACACAAGTCGTGGTAACGACTTGCGTTGTAAGGGATGCGTGGTAAAGGAATGCGTTGTGACGGTACGCGTTGTACCGTCATACATCCAAATCTACCCCTACTTAGACGACTGCCTGATAAAGGCCCCAACCTTTCTCTCAGCACAACAACACACTCAGACTTGCCTGTCAGTCTTCAAGAATTTGGATCTTTCCATCAACTACGAGAAATCCCAGTTCCTTCCGGCACAGCAAAGAGTTTTTCTGGGAGCATTAATAGACACAAACCTAACAAAGGTGTTTGTTTCCTGGAGCGCCAAGCCTGCATTTCCAAACTGGTGGCTCTTCTACGCTCAAAAAAGTCTACTTCTGTCTGAATATTGAAATCCTTTCTGGGCATGACGTCGTCCTGCATACCATTGATCCCCAACTTCAGGTTACACATGAGAGTAATCCAGGAAGAATTGGACAAACAATGGCAACAAGTATCAGGCACATTCAACGACAAAGTCTCGCTGACACCTCGTCTTCAGGGAGCGTTGACGTGGTGGTCTCACCCTCCCAACATCGCGACTGGGCGCATGTTTCAGGAGACCGCCCCCACGCTTACCCTTTCAATGGACACTTCCTTAGAGGGTTGGGGCGCACACCTCAGAGGGTTGTCAGTCAGCGGCAAGTGGACTGCGGACCAACGCAGGTGGCACATCAATCGCCTGGAGCTCTTGGCCATCTTTTTTGCCCTGAAGTCCTTCAGTCTGCTGGTGGAAGGAGAGTATCTGTTTGTGCGTACAGACAACACCACCAGTATGCACTACCTCAACAAGCAAGGGGGTACGAAATCTCTTCTGCTCTCCAGACAAGCACAGCAGATTTGGGAATGGGCAATACAGCATCAAGTCCATTTGACTGCAGTTCACGTACCGGGCATCTCCAATGCCCTTGCAGACTCTCTCAGCAGATCTGCCAAGTCAACCACGAGTGGGAACTCCATCAGCCAACTCTCGACTATGTCTTCCGCATGTGGGGCCACCCGGACCTGGATCTGTTTGCGACACCACTCAATCGCAAGTGCCTACGCTACGCAAGTTGGCATCCCCACAGAGGATCGAGCGGGAATGCATTTTCGATCAACTGGTTGAAAGAATTTGCATACACTTTTCCGCCGATCCCTCTTGTTCCTCGTCTCCTGCAGAGAATGAGAGCACAACCATGTCGCATCCTGTTGATTGCGCCCAGGTGGCCACGTCGCCCATGGTTTACGGATCTTCTTCTTCTTTCCCAGAGCGATCAGATCCCTCTTTGCCCCTGCCTCAACTTCTCACCATGAACCACGGACAGATCTGCCATCCAGAGCCGGCATCTCTCCAGCTTCACGCTTGGAACCTGAGCACCATGAGGTCGCTCATCTAAATATTGCTCCTGACTGCAGAGAGGTCCTCGCTCATGCACGTGCTCCTTCCACCATTAAAACCTATAAATTGAAATGGAAACGGTTTTGTGTTTGGTGCCACTCGGAAAACATTGATCCTATGCACGCCACGCCTGAGCAAATCCTGCCCTTTTTTCTCTTTTTGGCAAAGTCCAGACTTTCACATTCCACTCTCAAAATTTTCCTGGCCGCACTTTCACGCTTTCGCCATGATGGTTCCACACTCTGTTCTCCTCTCGGATCATTCGCCAGTTCTTTAAGGGTCTGTTCTTGATGTTTCCACCTATCCGGCATCCACTACCTGCTTGGCGTCTGAATCTTGTCTTAGCCCAGCTTCTCAAGCCTCCATTCGAACCAATACACTCAGCGGATTTGAAATTCCTTACTTGGAAGGTTTCCCTCCTCCTTGCACTTACATCCTCCAGGCGAGTGAGCGACATCCAAGCTTTCACCATTCAGCCGCCTTTTCTTCAATTCTCAAAGGAAGCTGCTGTACTAGTACAAACCCTAAGTTTATACCAAAGGTTCCATCTGACTTCCACCTTAACAAACCGGTCATGCTCAAGACTTTTTTCCCTAACCCTCAGTCTCCAGCTCAGCGTACTCTTCATTCCCTTGACGTGAAGCGATGCCTCAAATTCTACATCCAATGCACTGCTGTCTTTCGAAGGTCCGACAAACTCTTTGTGGCCTATGGGTGGATGCGGAAGGGGCATCCGGTCACTAAACAGACCATCACTCGTTGGATTTCTTCTGCAATATCCTTCTGCCATCAACGAGCTGGCAAGCCTCTTTCTTCTCCGGTGCGAGCACACTAGACGAGAGCAGTTGCATCCTCTACCGCCCTGTTTGCTGGAGTGCCTCTACATCAGATCTGCAGGGCGGCAACATGGTCCAGCAGGCACACGTTCACGAGGCACTACTGTCTGGAGACAGCTACCGCTGCAGACGCTGCTGTGGGTCAAGCGGTGCTACGAAAGCTCTTCAAATGAAGGTGAGCCTCTGTTGCTTTCCGCCTCCTGCCATAAAAGGTTTTCTTGAGCAAATATGCAATGTTAATCTGTGTATTGATATGATTGCATTTTTTCTTTCTTGCCTTTTATGACTCTATTTATGTTTGCTTACTGCTTTCTAGTCTTATTCAAGCATGTGAATCTATGAAAGACACCCTAATACTGGAGAAGAACAAAAGTTACTTACCTGTAAACTGTGGTTCTCCAGTATTGGTGTCTTTCATAGATTCACATGCGACTCACCCTTCCTCCCCTCAGAGGCTCTCTTCTCCTCATGCACTCTTGGTCACTCTTGTGCTATGAAAATCTGAGGGCTTGAGCTTCTGAGGAGAAGGTTCTAGAGGGTGCTACAGCCTGATTGGCTTGAATGTGGACTATTATAATGGCTAGGATATGTTACTAAAGTGAACTCTCCCTCAATGCTTTCTATGGGCCAATATTGTTCTATGGTACTTTAAGGTTTTATTTCTTAATATGTATATTTATACATCTATATATGGCCAATAGTATTAACCGATGTCATTCTAGGCCCTATACTACCTAACACACCTAATATAACATTCAGGAGGGCGCCTTCAATGCGCGATGCATTAAACAGACCATCACCTGAGGTTTCCCCCCAAAAAACGTGGTATCACAAAACGGGGTTCTTTAAGTGTAAATGTAAATGTACATGTATTTATATAGCGCAAATCACCGACCCGGTATCTAAGCGCTTGCTTAGGGAACCCGTCCTGGTATTCCCTGTGAGATAACCCCTGCAGGGTATCCACAAGGTGAAAGCCAGGCATCCCACCGCAAGGGGCCGTTGTAGAGATTAAGCAAGCTATTGCCCAGAGTCGCAGAGTGTGAACCCGTGAATCGAGTAGGCACCGGAGCGAGAATTGTCGAGTCCGTGAAATGTTTTGAGCCCAAGACCCGCCGAGGAGGGGAATTGAACCCTGGTCCCGGGCTGACCTCTGCTTCCAGGTCTGCCTCCTCTAACCAGTGAGCGCACTTCCTGTCGCGCAAGCACATTTGCAAAAAACAGTACCCACTATATGACAGCTTTTAGTGAGGTTCCTGTGCCTATTCGAGAACATTTAACTTGTAGGTCAGAATTTGTAGTTTACAAATTAAAGTGCACCTGCAATCTCGAATACATAGGGAGCACAAAACTCCCAGTGCATAAGCGCATCTTGCAGCATATAAGAGCTATTGTCAACAGCGATGAAAATTATCCCGTGGCAAGGCACTTTCGGTCAGTACATAACAAACTGCTGAAAGACTTTGAATATACTGTTTTGTGTTCGGTACCTCAGCCCGAACGGGGTGGTAATCGGGACAAATTACTCAGGCAAAAAGAATCGCACTTTATTTTATCTTTAGATACCAAGGCTCCAAATGGTCTGAATTTGACAGAAGATTTAAACAACTTTCTGTAAAGTCAATTTATACAACTAATCCGTTCAGGTAGCATATATGATGTTTGGGTATCCCCCCCTTTTTATTTACTAGACTGCATAATATCAATTTGGTCATCGGATGATAACCAAAGAACCTATCTTTTCAGGTAGAAATTTATCTGCAATAACACCTTTAACAATTTCTACATATCATTACAGGACTATGTAAGGCTGTCATGATTGTTTACTCGGCTGTGTTCTATACATATTTTTATCATATCTTTTGTGGGTTACAATTATGATGATTTATGTTTGTTATGAAACTGCACTTTTGGAGCACTTTATTGACAACCGATAATCTTTAAAACGTATAAAAGCACCAAACTATTTATATGCATACTTGATATAACTTTGGCATAAATATTGCAACATCATTTATTGCGGAAATAACAATATGAATTGTTCACATATATTTCATTATGGACACTTGTCAAAATGTATATTTATTTGTAACGCAAATGTTTATTAGGGCACTATGTCAGAATTCTTTTTTGCTTTGCATAAGGGTTATTATTTTTTGCCTTGAATCAATTCATTAGCTGATGATTCCGCTTTTAAACTGAAAAGAACTTGCTTTAATGAGATTCCAAATGGTCCAACTTTCTGAGCGTGGTATATGATCAAGCTCCCTAGAGGAGTGAAACGCGTTTTTCGGATGGACATTTGTCCTTCAATTTAAATAAAAACTTCACTCTGCCACCTATTTGAGGATTTGCATCTTCTTTTTGAAAGAATCTTTCGCTGCAGTGATGAGGTTGGTCTGGAGGTCCGCACCTGGTGTGTTTCCGTCACTCATTGACGGAACAGGAACATTGCTTTCATATATATATGTATGTACATATGTATATATATATATATATATATATATATATATATATATATATATGTTTCTTACTACTATTTTATGTACTGTGGGACTCCCACTTCGGCAACGGGGAATTATTCAAGCATGTGAATCTATGAAAGACACCAATACTGGAGATCCACAGTTTACAGGTAAGTAACTTTTGTTCATAGTTTTGATACCGGGGGCTATTAAAATGAAAGTCACTTTGGCAGAATCCGCATAGCAGTGGCCACATCTCTTCCAGATGTCACCTGGAGACTGACAGAGACGTGGCAGCTGCAAAGGATGCTGCAGTCGAGCACCGCCCCCTGAACAATTGGAAGACAGTCAAGCCAAGATTAGCAAGTCCTGCTACAGTCAAGCATTGCCATTGAAACAAACAGTTTTACACAGTTATACGGAAGGTCGAGTTCTGTCATGTCCTACTACTACCCTAAAAAGCTTGCCCTATTATGTTTTTGGACACGCATTGACACCATAACATTTCCTGCACAGCCAAGTCCATGATTCACGTATGAAGCACCTGATAACTTATTTTATGGCCTTTTAATTTAAATCAATGAGCACTTTTTTTATTTTTTAGTTATTTATTGGTATTTCAAATAAAAAATGACACGTTACGACATAACAGGCCAGCATAGTATCAACGCAGTGCAGGATTGAAATTAGTCACAATCTATACAACACACAACACATCCGTAATAGTGCCACCCCACTCGCCCTGTAATGTAATGGTACTTGTATAGCGCACGAATCACCATGAGGCATCTCGGCGCTTGTACGAATACCGCTGAGGAACCCTTCCTGGCCTTTCCCTGTGAAGTGACCACTCCTGGGCACCCCCAAGGTGAAGCCAGGCATCCTAGCGTGTTGGGGCCGTTGTGGAGATTAAGCAAGCTATTGCCCAGAGTTGCAGAGTGGGACCCATGATTAGAATAGGCACCGAGGCGAGAATGATCAGGTCCGGGGAAATTGAGCCCAAGAGCCGCCGAGGCGGGAATTGAACCCTGGTCCCGGGCCAGACCTCTGCATCAGGGTCTGACCATTGAGCCACGCTTCTCCCTCATACAATGACAAAAGAGAAAGACTTATTTGTCGTACATACACAAAACTGTGAGCATCCGCAGAAATAAATGAACAGATCAAATCCACATTATAAAATACAACATAGAGGGTCCAATGCATCACCGACTTAGTCTATAAATTCCACAAGCTCAGGGGGTTTGTGAAGGATGGATAGATTCAATAGCAGATGACAGTCTACATCCTAGCACTGTAGTGTCTCAGTCTGAGCCTCATCAGTATGTGCCCCCTCCGTATCTTCTTGTTGTTGCTGCGCCCATGTCAGGAATGGTTCCCATATATTTCACAGCACAGAGGTGGAGGGCATAAGCTCCCAAAATGTGCTTAGCTGCGTGTGATCGTACGTAACAACTGCAAGCCACCCCTTAATGGAGGGGACCTGTCTTCTGCCCCTGTGGACCGCGACTTGTCTTTTGACAAATAATAAAAGAAGTGCATGTAGTTTACGTAATTTAGGCGGGTGTCCTTGACATATCCTAACAGGCCTAATGTAGGGGACGGGGCATTTGCCATGCCTAGAATTTGATTCACTGAGATGAATATATGTGACCAGAATTCAACGATTTTTGGGCAATCCCATGCTACATGTAAAAAAGAAGCGAGGTGCATCTACAGCGCCAGCAGCATTTATCGACTTTGAGGCCCATACAATAAAGACTCGCAAGTGTTCTATAAAATCTATGTAGATATTTAAAATGAATTAGTCTGAGCCAGTGCTTTAATTGGGGAAAAAGAAGTGCAGGTACTCATTAAAATTATCTAGAGGTGTGGCAAGTGGGCGGGGCTATGGGCGTGGCTAAGGCCAAGATATGATGATACATAATGACTTTTATACCATTTGCAACACATATCAAAAGAAATGCATTTCTGTTAACAAAACAGATTAAATCATTACACAAAATGAAAGGCAAACAGGATAATATGTAAAAAAATGCCCTTGTTTTGTAATATTTGCAACTTCTTAATGTCATACCGTTCTTTGTTGTTGTTTGGGACAATGCTATATATCCTCAAGTGTGCACACACACAAAGAAATAAGCAGACGTACACAAAAGCGACTGAGCTAAGGACTACAGAAGCGCCTTGGCTGTCAGAGACAGCTTCTTCTCGGACAGCCTGGTGCCCACCAGCACTAGCAGCCAATGAGTTTACATTTCATGAGTACTGGTACTTCCCTAGGCAATGGCGAAGGGCCGGTATTAACAGTGATAAGAATAAGAAGTGCCAGTACCGGCCCATTTAAAGCACTGCCCCAGCCCTTTTCCCCACCGCCTGGCTCTTCCTGTCCCTTTCTGGTTCAGTGTCTTTACATCCACATCTACTCTCCATTCACGATTAACCTCTCATTTCTACCCAGCCTCTACCCTTCTCTCCCTGGTTCTGCCCTCTTACTGCCACCTCTCACTTACTTTCGCCACAAGTCTCTTACATTTTGTCAGTTTTTTCCCCAATTGCCTCCTCTTTTCCCCTCCATGATGTACCCATACCCTAAATTTGCCACCTGTCCTGTAATTTGCTGTCCTATATTTCATTGTTTGTGTTGATAGAGCACGCTTACTGTTGAGGCATGTATTTTTAAATATTTTTCCAGTAAATAAAAGCATAAATCATTTATTCACTTCAAACGTACAAAACAATTTCCAAGCTGTGAAAGTGTGTGTGTGTGTGCGCGCTTGTATGCGTGTGCATGTGTGTGTGCATGTGTGTGTGACTGTGTGCGTGACTGTGTGCGTGCACGCTCCGCCGCGCCCTGTAAATTCTGCAGGGCAGTGTTTTAAACTGAATTTCAGGCATGTGGTTCATCAATAGCTAAACCAATTACTTCAAGAAATACAGCAGATTTCAAAACTAAACCAATATCTGGTATTGTTTTATGAAAAAAAGGCAATTTGAACTTAAGCTGTTAACTTACTTTTTAACAATCCTCCCTCCCCCTTCCATCTCGGGTGTCACGGGAGCTCATTTCTCGAGTGTTGCAGCGTTCCCTGCTATTTATTGCTCTTTGGGCAGGGCTGCCTTCACATCTAGGGATTCCTCACTGTTATCATGTAAATTCGGCCACACAAAGGAAAGCAGTTCCTGTGCTAAAAAAAAAAAAACATAAGGAAATCGGCTTTGGGAAAGATGGACTGGCTTACTGACCAGCAGCCCCAGGCCAGGCTATTTTACACACCTAACAGAGGGGGGCGAGGGGAGGGGGGTGGGCTAAAGCACTTTCAGCATAATGGTCATTTCACGCCCAATCAACAGGCAGACCCTGCACTGTTAATCACGGCATTAAGCAAGCCCTCCCCAGCCCCTGCAGTGTGGGGAAATTCTAATGGGCACTACTGAAAGTTAGCAGCATCTCTGCAAAAGGCTCTGTTAGGGGCTCCGTGTGACTGCGAGATCCAAAAGCAGCGCGGCATTTGTCCCGGATTGGAGGCGATACCAAACTTTATCCTGCCATGCCATCTGTCAGGGTACCAGTACTCAACCTTGACTAAAAAAAAGTGCCGGTACTGACAGCTAGAAAATTCGGAAGTGCCGGTACTCAGTACCGGTGAGTACCGGCCCATTTAAAGCACTGGTCTGAGCTTATATTTGGAGAGAGTTCTGTAAGCTGCCCACAGCAGAATTCCCACTGGGAGTTCGCTGTTCCAGTTTTGCAGTGACCTAGGTTTCACCAATGGGGTAGTATTGTGCATGGTTGTGTACAACCGTGTAATGAGTTTTCAGGGAGATGGGGATCTCAACAGGTTCTCCAATGCGGGCAGCGACGGAGGGGCCAACTGGAAACCATAAGAGAGGGTGGGTTGCAATTTCTGGTGGGTCGTGATAGTCAAAATGATCAATAAAAGTGTGTTTAAATACTGTATTTATTGTGTGACACTTGCTGTGCTTCAAAGATCAAGGTCAAATCACTGTACAAACAGACGCGTGACTATGCCCTTCAATGTGACATTTGCCAGCAGATTAAGCCTTCAACTGCTACGCGTCCGCCCCAAACACAGTTGTTCATTTCTAATAAGCCATTTGGTTGTGTTTATTTAGACCACTGCGGTCCTTTTTCTTCTGATACTGCGTATAAGTACATCTTAGTAGCAGTTGATTCATGCACACGCTTTGTTTGGGTCTGGCCTCATCTGTCATCAGGGATTTGCGTGTCTTCGTAGGGATTTTTGCCTTTGGTACCTTCTATTCAGATCAGGGTCTTGCTTTTGCCTCTAAGGCGTATAGGGATGCCATGACTTCGATGGCGGTCCAAGTCAAGTTTTCGTCTCCATACCGACCTGAGGGTAATAGTGTTGTGGAACGAATGAACCGTGACTTAAAGCAATCTTTGACAGCTCGAGTTATAGGCACTGGCAGAAATTGGCTGGCCCATCTCAATGGCGTGCAGCGTGCCCATAATAATCTCCCTAGAAGGTCTCTGGGTGGGCGGACCCCATACGAAATGCTCTTTGGTATCAAGATGTATGTCCCGGACCTTGACCGTCTAGACGCGGTCGGTTCAGCTGTCTCCTTTGACGCAGATGAACATTGCAATGTTTTACAGACTCTACAAGAGACCAGAGACCGTCTTGCAAAGGAATACTTGCCCTCCACCTCGGATGATGCGTTGCAGATCCCGGCAGTTGGCTGGCTACCCCAAGTTGGAGAACTGGTTCGGGAGAAGATCGATGACAAAAAGGAATTTGGTCCCTCATACCGTGCTTGGAGTGAAGTGCACAAGAACAGTCATTTTACCACCACTTCCAGGTCGTAAAGAGAACAGGTATATCTCCATTGACAATGTCAAAATACACAGAGTGGCTGATTCTTCTTAGCATGACACTGGCAGACTCATGTCCTTCAATAGTGAGAAATTCGGTTTTGGCCACTGCTTCAGATCATGCACCGGAGGTGGCCCTCGAGATGCCTGCAGTTTCCAGTCCTTTATTGAGTGCTTTGCCTGGTACTTGCCTTAATGATACAGACTACACCTATCCAACTGACTAATTGATGCCTGATTTGCAAACTCGTTTAGCCACAGAATCCAGATTTTCATTTGACACTGTTTTACATACGTCGGAGAAGCCCACAAGTCGAAGAGGCTACGCAAAATTGTTTAAAAAACATTTTTTAATACCCCCTTGGACTTACATTTGGCTGGGGCTTTTTGCTCTCTATCTTTTTATGTCAATTGGTTTTGTGTTTATTTTTTTCAATTTATAAATGGACATTATGTCGAAGAGAGAACATGCATTAGTCATCTAAATGGAACATTGGCTCCCCTCTCCTCTTCACATTCAGCCCACAGATTGAAAAGAGACTTGGCCTTTGTTAACATCACTGCATGGCCGGTCCTGGATGGAATAGTCTGGGATGCAGTTAAATTTCAAATCCATGGTCCGACTGAAGTTATTATTGTTCCTAATGTGCTTAGAGTTAACATGGGGGATGTGGTTCAACAAAACATACGTTCTGATGATTGGGATGTTCAGGCCGTAGAGGCTTTGTTTGCTGATTATAAGTATTATGCTGCCTTTGATGCTGAAGATTTATATTTAGAATCTGCTAATTATGGTGATTTGTTTTGCTTCCAACATTTCAGCAATCACTTCCTGCATAAGTCTACTTCTAGGAGAGTTACTGTGAATTACACCCAATGGGAACATTGCCCAGTTCCTTTAAGAGGCAGCTCAAACACTTTTTTGAAAAAGTACACATATTTTACTGACTTTGATCAGTCCAATCCCGCTTCTTTTTATTTTAAAATGACAGACAAATCCATGTCCAAGGTTAGACTTACCGATACTAAGTTATTGTATTCGAAGTCCTTTCTAGACCGGCTAGCTGTCGGTGGCTACGAGTTGTGGAAGGAAACCATTGACCTTAAATCAGTTTGGGGTTCTAAGAATTGGCAGGTACAAGGCACTGAGGCTTTGCACCGTGCATGTCTCATCCCAAATCATATGTTGTTTTTGAATTCTAGCATCTCACAGACAACATGCTTTGGATTGGCTACTTCTAAAAAATTAAATACTCCTTCCTTCCCTGATTTGGAAGAATATTCGGGTTGGGAAAATTCAACTAAATTTTCAATTAGAGAGTTGCAGACCCTTTTGCTAAATTCATCCTTTAACATATCCAGTTTGGATCCCAAGGGTTGGTTGATGTGGCACAGAAGTGCAGATCCGTGCCAACATCGTTTTTTGGGCCTGGCTGAGGGTTTTACTCAGGTCAGAGTAGATCCCTGTTTTGAGAGTGACCATTCTGTAACCATTTATTCAGTAGGCAAATTATGTCAGAATTGGCTCAAACACTCTACATTGGAGTCAGTAAAATTACATTTGTCTAAGCTGACTAACGAGGTTGACTTAAATGATTTCATAAAGGGCCCGGCTAAAGGTAGATCTAAAAGATGGATCTATGCCGTTTATAATGAACTCTGGAAAACATCACAGATTGAAGCGGCTACCCGCCTTAGGGCTATTGATCAGGCTAATTTGGAAAAAGTGCTTGCGGTTGTGAATAATAGCATTAATACCCTTTCCTCCCGAATTTATACATTGGATAATATAGTCTCATCTGTTGTTGATATAGTACAGGATGAAGTGTCTGTTTTGTACCATGGTCAAAATCAATTGTGTTCTGTTATGCAGTTTGCGTGGACCCTGCAGACACTAAAAAATGGAAAAGTGCCTTGGAATTACATTAATGTCACGTCTCTGTTTGCACCTTTTAATTTAACTGAAAAACAACGTTTACTTTCAATGCGAGATGCTTCTTTTTCCATGTTACACATTGAACGCTTAGAGTCTTTGCCTTTTTCGGTGGCAGAGGCCACAGCTGCAACGTGGCTTATCCACGGGTTAATAACTTTGCCTTTTGCACTTTTTCAGTTTACAAATTGCATGAAGTATTTTGCCATTGGCAGGTACAAACGGCTCGGCACCTCCTACTTACATGAAGCCTGGTCACTCCCTTTCACTTATAGGTGTCTTAGGGACGGGAAAGAGGTTTATCTGAAAGGAAATGAGTGTACAGAAACACCAGATCACTCATTAATGTGTAGACACATCCAATTGCATGGTTCCTGCAACCAAGACCGCCCAAATTTGGCATGCATTTTGAAAGGTACACCAGTGCCTGCTATAGTCCCGACTTTCACTTTGTTAGCAAACGGGAGTTATTTACTTTTGAATAATGAGGATGGTTGTGGGTTATTGAAAGGCATAGCTTATGTTGGAACAGTCAGTGAGCATGTGGTTTGCTGTAAAAATGTGCTGTATCCACCCCCGCATGGGAACCTGGATGTTTCCATCTGGCCGAGAATTCTGGCCTTGAAGTCTGAGTTCAATAAGATGAACAGAATAAGAGCCTTATTGTCACAAAAAGAAGTTGCCCTGACATCTGCTCGCGAAACATTCGTCCTTCACGTAGCTAACACCTGCATGCCTTATTAAATACTGACCTTCCTTTACATTTTGGTGAGCTAATCCATACAATCTTTAACGCATCCTCCACTTCGGGGCTGGCTCATTTTTTTAAAGTAGTGAGCAGTGGTCTAGTGACCTCTTTCCAAAAGATATTTGGAGTCATTCCTGCTTTCTTCCATTCGATCTTCTCCAGCCTATTTGGTGGATTTCCAGTGATACTGGCGCTGGCTGCTGGCTTTTTGTTGCGGTTTTGTTTAATTCAGAATGGATGCCCGTCCTGTGTACGCAAACGAGCGGGAGCAGTTAACACTGTTTCGCAACAGGATGCTTGAATACTATGGTGCGCTGCCCCTTGCCACCTTAAGTGCATTGTATGGATTATCGTTTCGATTTTCCTATTTCACCTGTGTCCAGCCTGTGTTTCATTGCCTGAGCTGTGATTTCATTTGGGCCCTGGATTTGTGTCTCTGCAATTTGGCGTCTCCTGATGTGGATTATGATCATCTCATGAGTCCCTTAGTTACTCATGAATTGCTTTGTTTTGACGGAGGAATTATGGCCTTTGCAGCGATGTATGGAGTTCTGGGTCGTTGGAATATATTCGCAGCGGCGCAAGATTTCTTGGCACACAGCTTCAATGAGAACCCACTGAGCTGTCCTCTGATGGTACTAGAGGCTTCGGTAATTGAAGAGCATGTATGTTCTTTCTCTTTATTAAATTGGATGGCTGAGTTATTTTCGGATGATAACAGTGACTTCCTTTTGGACAGTTGCTGCTTATTTCGCATACTCCGTTTTAGGCTGACTCTTATTGAGGCCTTTCATGTCATGATTTTTTTCTCCCTCACAAAAAAAATTTGTTGTCGAGTTATGATGGATATTCTTTTTAATTCAGACCTATTGGCTTTACTAACATTGGACATTACAATGTCATGCTGGTGAAATTTTGGATTTTTGAGTGGCTAAATTATTTTTTTCCTCACTTACTTAATTTCGAACTGAACGTTTTATTGAACTCCAATTTCAACAATTGAGTCCCTTATCTTATCTTATCTGATACGTGCTCGGATCAAGGGAGGGTGATATATAGATATATAGAGCCTGTATGCTGTGTTAAGCTAGCATGAGCTTGTTAGGAGTTTAAACGCCATTTTACCTTTCTGCTGCTTTTGCACACAACACATAAGCTGCTGCTTTAGCTTTGAGCCTAGTAGAATGTTTTCGATTCATACGAGAATAATATGTTGTTACACTGATATCAGCCTTGCTTGGTGAGCTGTGTCTGTACAGTGAGTGCTGAAACCTTCAAGGATATCTCGACACAGTAGTTGTTGTGAGCACTGATCTTCGCACGTTCCTAGACATAACATACATGCAGCTGCAGCCAAGTTCTGGCTTTTGGCACTTTTTATATTGCTTTGCACAAGAGCATAAAAACACACTTGATGGTGCTTCGCATGCAGAAGAGCTGGTTGCTGATGATGTGATCCCTTACCACTAGGATCTTGAGGTATGGGGCTGCTCTGATAAAACCCAAAGAGACCTTCTTAGATATAATATAATATAGTAGCTAGGGAGGGTGAGAATTAGGTTTTGTTAAACCCTATTCATTTTAGAATAATACTATGCTTGCACCGTTTGTGTTCTATGGACTAGTGACTATGGCGATTACTTTGTTTCTTATAATATGTTTGCTTGTATTAGCTAAGATACTGCGTTTGAGAACACTGCATTAGTAAATAAACATTTCAAATATGCACATGTCCTCTTTTACACCTTGTTCTGGATTGAAATGATTGAAAATCAAAAGAGTGTTCTTGTGTTCCACGTTACCGGAGGTGTACGAAGTCCATGTTCTGGTTTGTCTAAAGCATTGGGAGTTTGTGATAACCAATGAGACACTGTAGCTAGTCTGGTAGGGGATTTTTGGGTACTAAGGTGAGTTTTGGCACACCCTAATTCACTGAGGTTCCAAGCCTCTATGCACAGTTCTGTCTGAGCACGGAATCCCTGCGGCAATACTTCTTGTGCGACTCCAGGATCGGAATATGAAAATACGCGTCCTGCAAGTTGAGCGACACATCCAGTCTTCTTCCAACAGCGCTTGAAGAACCTGCGCAAGGGTGAGCATCTTGAATTTTTCTTGTTTCAGATAAATGTTCAAGATCCTGAGATCCAGGATTGGACGCAACCTGCCATCCTTCTTGGGAATCAGGAAATACCGGGAGTAGCATCTCTGACCCCTCTCTTGCTCTGGAACCACGTCTATCGCACCTTTCTTTAACAAGGTCAGAACTTCCTCCTGTAGGAGACGGAGATGTTTTTCTGAGCAAGCCCCTTGGCAAGGAGGGTAATTTGGAGGAAATTCCCGAAAGGGAAGAGCATACCCATTTGCCACAAGATTGAGAACCCATTGGTCTGTAGTGACCGATTCCCAATCCTGCAGAAAATGGGTAAGCCGACCCCCCACAGGACCAATATGAATGAGAATGGGGAATCTAGGGCTGCTTTGCTGCGGTGATAGGGGGTGAGGTAGAAGAAGAGGAGGAGGAGGAGGGCTGACGACCTCTGCCTTTTCCCCTATAGGACTTGTACAGCGTGTTCTGTTGTTGCTGTTGTCGAGGCTGTCCTTGCGGACGAAAGGACGACTTTCCAAATCCTCTATACCTTCTGAAAGATCCTCTAGATTGAGTTTGTAAGCCAAGTGATCTTGCTGTGGCCTTACAATCTTTGAATCTCTCAAGAGCGGCATCCGCCTTCTTACCAAAGAGTCGCATGCCATCAAATGGTAAGTCTAACAGAGTAGCTTGCACATCGGCAGAAAAGTCTGAGGACTTCAACCATGCCGCCCTTCTCTTAGCTACTGCAGAGCCCATTATCCTTGCCACTGAGTCTGCCGTATCTAGGCCGCTCTGAATAACTTGACGAGCAGCAGCCTGGGTGTCATCCAAAACTTCCTGAAAATTTTTCTATCTTCATCAGACAGTTTTGGCAGCAACTGCTTAGAAGAATCCATCAAGGCATGGATATATCTTCCCATCAAGCAGGTAGCATTTTTGGATTTTAGCGCCATGCTTGCAGAAGAGAATACCTTTTTGGCAGACTGGTCAATGCGCTTTGAATCCCTGTCAGCCGGAACCTGAGGAAAAGCCCCTGAAGATTTCTTTGAACAGGCCACCTGCACTACTAGGCTCTCAGGTGAAGGATGAGCTGATAAAAACTCAGGATCTTCAGGTGCCACCCTATACCTCCGTGCCACTGTCCTGGAGACCGCAGGAGCAGACAAAGGCTTCTTCCAAACCTCCAACACAGGTTCCAAAATTGCCTCATTAAATGGTAATAGACGTTCAAACACAGATGAGGGAGAATGCAACACCTCAGTCAGAAGATTCGATTTAAACTCCATAGAAGGCAGAGTAATGTCCAACAATTCCGCAGCTTTTCTCACCACCATATGATAGGGAGCTGCATCCTTAGAGGGAGCATCCGGCCCAGGAGAAAAATCTCACTTAGGTGAGACATCAAGGCCACTTGCGTCCTTTAACGCCGCAAAATAGTCCTCTGATTCAGGAAGTTCACCTTCCTACATCTCTTGCCTATAGCGTTCCTCGTTTACAGCTCTCTGGGCTTCCCTCCTGGGGGATCCTGGGGGCTGGAGTCGATGGCTCCACGACAGACTCCGTCGGCCTCGGGATCGGCGTCGAACGCGGATCCGACGGCGCCACAGATTCCAATCGAGGACGACCAGACGGCGCCGGAGAATCTGGATACGGCGTCGGGGCTCTCGGCGCCGGAAAGTTCCAAGACGGCGTCGCTGGCATAAAGGGCATAAACGGAGCCTGGGCATAGGTTTGGGGAACACCCAAATTAAATGCAAAAGGACCCATGGGACCCGCAGGTGCACCAGATGGGTACATTGCCCTCGCAAAGACGCCATACATTGCGTTAAGGTAATGTGATGGATCCTGACCTGGAGCCGGGAATGGAGGATAGATGCACGGCGTCGTCCCTGAAGCTGGTGCTCCTGGAGTCGGGCCAGCCGGCGCCGATAAAGGAACCTCCTCAGGCTGCTCCTGATCCTCATGCTCTGGCTCAACCTCAACAAGATCTGGAGAGTGAACCGAATCCGAGGGAGCCGGCGTCGGAGATCGAGAGACCTCAACTTCGGGAGTCACAACCTTCACTGGTGAAGCTGGATTCGAAGGCAATTGAACGACATTATCTCTGCGACGCTGAGGAGAAGATGACTTTGGCGCCGATTCTTTATCAGAGTGGCGCCTTGAAGAATGCTTCTTCTTCTTATGCTTCCTCGACTTCGAATGCCCCGAAGCCGACTTCGAACCCGACCTGGATTCGGATCGAGACCTCGACCTCGATCTTGATTTTCTTTTACTCGCCTTCTTCTCTTTTTTCTTCATCTTGGCCATAAATAATTTCGCCTCCCTTTCCTTCAATGCCTTCGGGTTCATCTTCCTACAGCACGCACATTCTTCGACGTCGTGATCGGAAGATAAGCACCAAACACAGTCCTGATGCGGGTCAGTAATAGACATTTGCTTCCCGCACTCTATACAGGGCTTAAAACCGGACTTTCTTCCTGACATTTTAGAAAGGAAACAAGAAGAATAGACGAGAACACTAGAAACTACAATGTAACTACGGAGAGTCCCAAAAAACCGTTGGCGTCGACAGCGTGGAAAAAAGGGAACTGACGTCATCACGCCGACGGGGCCCTATTATGGATCCAGTGACGTCAGCGGGGTCGCGAGCGGAGTCGTACCCTCTGTGACGTCGTCCATGACCTCGCCGGTGTGGAGAGCTACAAAAGTTTCCGATTGGCTGCTGCGCAGGGGATATTCACAAGGTGAGGAATCCACTGGCAGATGTATCTATCAGAAAATTAATATTGGGTGTTGCAAATCTGGTTGAGGTTAGACAGTTGTAACCAGGACATTTATCAGAAAGAGATTATGTTTTGCAACTGTAGGGTTTGGGGGGTGAAATTTTAGCCATGTAACTAATGACCTTGTCTGAAGCAAGACACCAGATTAACAATGTTATGCAAGTCTAGTCTTTTCTTCTAAAGAGGACAGTCCGTGAATTTCATCACACTCCTAGACAACACTATTCTATCGGCCTAATAGACACTAGTTTACTGAAAGGAGTAGGGGAAATTGCTACCTACAATTCAGGCTTACAGCATCTAAGTGCTTCCTCTCTTTAATCAGGCAACACAGTAGTGTGAAGAACTGATGCATATCTCTTGCATGTGGACAACAGATCACCTTAGTCTTTTCAGACTGTACACTCCACTAGACTACGTTTCGCACTGATGCTGTATATTTTTGAATTCCCCAAAGAGAAGCCAACTTTGTGGTAGCAAGAAAAATGTCTGTGGCTGGTTCAAGCAAACTCACAAAAAATGGCAGAAGTGGCTTTGATGGCGTGTGATGTTACTGTTTAAAGTCAGCTTGCTACTTCCCAGTCCAAACCACCCCTGTGACGCATTTTCCTAGGGCATCCAGTGGTCACTGGGCATTATTATGTGGGGTACTGTTATTGATCACTGGAGTCCCAGGGCCAAAGAACTGGTGCATTTTTTTAACCAAATCACTGTCTTTAGGGACTTGACTAGGTAACAGTAACAAAGGAAATAAATCAATACTTACTTATGTGAATGGAGAGGGTTAGAAACAGATTCATTAGAACACAATAATTAACACCCTTGTAAGTGCTTTACTTCAGAAAAAGACAAAAACATTTATCAACGGGTAAGTGAAAAAAGAATCTGCTGGTATTTGTCTATATAGTAGTGTTTAACTTTTGAAGCACCATCTGAGGGTGAGATTTGACCTCAAAGGTCATTATTGCTCCTTACATTTAGACACTAGATTTCTGATCAAAATTGGCGCTCTGAGAAACTCTGTATTATGGGACTATGGTTATGAAGAGAACGGATTTGTTCTAAACCTACACCAGTTTTCACAGGAACTGGTGAAGCTAGTTTTTAGGGGTGGGTGCCTGCTCACCACTGAAAAAATCTTTACCATTAATGGTAGCTTCTGAGGTAAGAGCCCCCAATCTTTTCAGTACTCTTGCTGGGAACTGGCTACATGTGTTCCAATAAAAAAAAAATGACTGAGTTGTAGAATCTCTGGTTCCCCATGGCAGACAGCAATGACCAGACCCTTAGTCACCACTAACTTCATCACAGGATCTCCTGATACAGAAGGGATGATTCAGTCTAAGCACTGCCCTCTTTGGCTAATGCCTAGTGAACTCCATCCACATTGATGCCATCAACTGGAGAAGGAAACCTAGCTGCTTTGTTCCCTAACAAACATTTTACAATGGGTACAAAATAGAAAGGTACAGTAATGCTAAGCATCCCTATGCTGACCAACAGGCATTTGATTGGGGAAAAAACCTTGTGTTTATCTAAGCGTATGCTTTTGAAACAGCACAGGGATTATTTGCCATGGCTGAAGCTTATTAGTGACCCAGTACCACTTGAATTGTGGATTATGTTTAAGGTCAGTTGACTCCAATGCAGAAACGTACAACCATGGTCATGCTGCTTAAACCTATAGTCTGGCTATGCATCATCATTATGACTCAAGGACTTTTTACCACTCCATGATAGGCCTCCTCAAATAGGTACAGAAACCTAGGAGAACTGGTTCACAGTGTGCATTTCACAAACACCTTACAATACATGGACGTTTAAGAAACAACATCATTGTGGGCAGGATACTCTGCAACCAGAAACTTCAACACCACCGACCAAAAACTCACAATGAACCTTTTTTTATAGAAAATAGCAGCATTTAATGGAAAATGTACTAATGATGGTGCTCACAGCTCACCCTCTGCAGTCCTGAGAAAATGAACTGGCTTAGCAGAGGTTTGGTATTTTTTAAAGGAACAGATTCTGGCTTAAGCTGCCACTAGATGTCAAGTAGTTTAAAGAAGTTGCCACGTTGTTTCCCCTTTTCATTTTCTCTTCTTCCCCTTCTGTGCAGGAGGATCAGGGGTCTTTCCCTCTGCCAACAACAGGTCCTTTTTCAGCTCCAGGAGTTTTGACACTTCCACATCGACCAACGACTTTTCAGCTTTTTGAGTTTTCAGCTCCCGCACCAGGATCCCCTAAATATTGCAAAAAGAAAAGAAAATATGTGGAGTTTACATAGATGGCACTTCAAAATACTATCTAGTTAGTGTACAGTGGTGAACCTTAAAGGTGGTCAAGAGGATAAACTAGAATTGGAACCACACTCCTGAATCCTTGATATGCCCTGACCACCTCACCTCTTTGGCTCACTTGAATACACAGTGCATCTTAAATAAAGCATGATTTGAACTTAATATTAATTGTGTGACCTAAAAATAGCTCTAAGAAAATAAAGTCAATTAAGGTTTAAAAATATTTGACCATATTTGTGTGTGAGCGGTGCAGTCAAGTGTTGCAATACACATTTACAAAGTCGCCCAGTACTTTAGTTGTTATGGAATCCCCAGCCATTCATTGGTTTACATCTACAGTTAAAGATGCACTTTCAAAACCTATTTGCACAGTCAGGGCGTACACACTTAAATTTTAAAACACACAACAATAAAATCCACAACTTCCAGGAGTGCTAAAGAAGAACTTGCAGCCACATGCATCAAAGGAAATTGCATTAGCAAACGGTGCAAATCGCAAAATTCGGCCGTTTGCAAATGCAATTTCCATTTTTGGGATGCATTAACATTAGGTAATTTTCACAATTTAAGAAATCGCAAAATTGCGATTTCTTAAATTGCGATTGCATTTCAATGCATCAAACTCTGAAAATTTGCGAATTCGCAAATAAGAGGAGCAAATTACCATGAAGTTGACCTTCATGGTAATTTGGAAAAACTTTGAAAAATGCACTAAAGTGCATTTTTCAAAGTTCCATTTTACAAACACACATGCCCTTGGGGCACGTGAGTGTACAAAATGTACTTCTAAGCAGATTTCAGGGGTTCGACAGGGTGTCCTTTGGACACCACTGCACCCTTAAATTTGCATTCCTAATTTGCAAATTTCTAATGTTGAATTGCAAATTAAGAATGTCTTTCCATTCATTCCTATGGGCCTCTAGGCCCATAGGAATGGATGGGGAAGTATTCCTTAAGTGCGGTTCTCAATTAGAGAATCGCAATTAAGGAATTTTAAGAAATCGCTATTTTTATAGCGATTTCTTGATGCATTGCAGTTTGCAATTCCTTAATTGCGATTCCTTATTTTTCGCAATTAAGGAATCGCAAAATGCAATATTGATGCATGTGCCTGTTGGTCACTTACCTGTAAGAATGGTTTTGCAGCGTGAAGCTCTTCTAGAATCACATGCGGTGCATTATTTGACCACCTAATGGTTGGGTCTGGAAGTATTCACTTACAAACGTTTTCTAATTATACTTCCACATAGGCAGAGTACATATGATTCACTATGACATGAACTATAAGCTGACAATGCCTGTTAATGTAACCTCCATTTTAGATTTTTTTTGTCCTCTGTGCTGTATTCTCCTCATTCGTTCAGGAGGCGGAGAGGTCACATGAATCTAGAACAGCTTAAAGATGCAAAAAACTTTCTTACAGGTTTTGTTCACAGTGTAAAGCTCGGCAAGAGCTCACGCTGTGCAGTGATTAATTAGTGGTGCAATTTCCCTTTGGAGGGCAGTGTGAAGCGGGAGTGATTACTAAATAAATACCTTAGCACCAACTGTATTACCACTGCTTCTGTATCTAAACAAGTATTTCGTGTTTTTTTACGAATATGCATTTGGCTGACCTTGACACTGTTATTCATATGTCTCAAAGATACATTAGACATAAAGGACAATGTTGCTCCCTTTTTCTCAACTCAGGTGCCCTCTTGACCTACAGCAGTAGATTTACTCGCTAAATCAAAGTATATCTGTACAGTTTGAACTACCCACTGGGCAATAGTCCCTTTAGTCATTGCTGTACCCAATGCCTGTAGTACATGCGCTACAAAAAATTGCTTAAGCTTTCCGATATCCTTTGGCTCGTGTGCAAAATATATTACATCTCTTTTTACATCCAACATATGTAATGCTTTATCTGCAGCATTTTTTAGCTTTTGAAAAAAAGGATGGTAACTGTATTGGCTGATTACCATAACAAGGCAAAATCACTTTCGTTATACATTTTGGGTGCTATCACATAATGACCTTGCCATTTAAAATAGTGAAATATGGTTCTTGAACCATAAACACTTGTATTTTGCTTGCCATTAATAACTAGGTAATGGCAATTAAGAATGCTGATATGAAATTAAATGTTTTAAAGGTGGTTGATGCATCAATTCAAAAGTTGGTCCCTTAAATGATGCTCACATTATATTCAAATTCTGTTGCTGTAGGGGAACCGCATGTGGAGGATAGAGTAGTTTCTGTCCTGTTACTCCAGTTCTGTAGTAGGGGTATCTCTATTATAGTCATAATCTAGTGAATAGTCCCGCCTATGTGCTTGGACCCCGGAGCAATCAAAAATAATCTCTCAAGGTGTCGAAAAATGCAGCACTGCACAGACACTTAAGAGAGAATTAAAGACAGATAATGCAGCCTATAAAACCAGGCTACACTGTCCAGTACTTCAACTAGAAATTCCACCAAAAATCCACAAACAGCAAAGTCTGTCCAGATTTCCCTTGCCTCAGCAGCAAAACCCCTCTGGAATGATAGAGAGGAAGACCTGGACAGACAAGCCCCATAGGCTGCCATTATGTGGCTCAGAACAGGATACTGTGCCTTTAAGAGAACTTTCCAGAACTTCACAGTATCCCAGAATGCACTGCAGGTCCCTTTTACTTTCAGTTCTTTTTGAAGGCGTAACACGCCAGACCTGTAGCATTCCTTACATGAATATCTCGCTCTCCACCGGGGAGGAGGGCGGGCGCTTATGACTACAACAGAGATACCCCTACTACAGAACTGGAGTTACAGGACAGAAACTACTCCTTCTGTAGTAGGGGATCTCTGTGTATAGTCATAATCTAGTGAATAGAATGGCAAGCCTATCCCCACACCAAAGCGGCGGTGGAGAACAAGAATTAACACCACTATTGTGCGAACAGATTTCGCAGCGAAGCCTGCCCAACCTGAGCGTCTGCCCTGGCATCAGTGTCCAGGCAGTAATGCTTAGCAGTGGCGTCACTAGGGGGGTGCGGGGGGTGCGGACCGCACCGGGTGACACCCATCATGGGGTGACACCAATCTGGTTAAGGTTACGGAGCTCCTGTAGGGGCTTGCGCCGCGCGCGATGGACGTAAAGACGCATAAAGAGAAGACATTGCTTTGTTACTGTCCTATTCCCCAAGCTTCAGTCTCTTTAAGAGGGTACAAGTTATGTAAGCATGCATCCGTGAAGTCAGGTTGTGAGCGACGGGAACATTAAAGAGAAGAAAAGATGGCGTGGTTTTACTCTTACAAATTAGCTGTGTGTTAAAGCACGTGCATCCTGTTAAAAGAAGAAGGTTTGCAATTTTTTATTTACATCGATTTCTTGCTTGGCATTGTGAAACAGGTAGTTTTGCCTTTTGCATTTTTTCAACTAAATTTCCTGGCGCTCCTCAAAGGAACTTGGCAAACACAGACATTTTTAAAGCTGAGTGCAACTTGCTGGCATGCAGATCTGGTAATTTCAGAAGACAACAACAATCGTTGTTCTGCAAGAGAGAAACCCACGGGTCGACGTCACCGAACCACGGAAACCCAAATGGTGGATCCTCGAACTGTCAGGTACAGATGTCGGTACGGGAATCACAGAGGCCCAAAACATGCCACCGGCATTGTGCTACTTTTTGTGGAGCAACTCGGCTGTGAAATACAGTCCTGTCATAGACCCCCTGCCTAATTGTGCCCTATCCACTTACTGGGACCAGCGTCGAACTGGACCAGAAAGTAGAAGCTGGCACAAAAATGAAAAATGAAAGTGGTCCTCATTAGCGAAAGAGATAAATAAAAACAAATTGGATCCGTTCTGCAAATCGGGGTAGTTTTGTATTTATAAAGAACATGCTGTATAGGTGGAGTGCATGGATTTGTGCTTGTTTCAGGCAATCTGTGTCTTATTGTCAGAGAAATGTAAAGAAAAACTATCCTAGTAACAGTCAAAAACGTCTCACCCACCGACCTGTCAGACCAGCCCTTCTGGCTGGTCTGCCCCGTACAGGTAATGCCCCCCCTACCATAAGTAGGTGTTTCAGGAAGTCACGGGTTCTGCCACGGAAATATGATGCACTTTCGGTTCCCTTCACAGGGAAGGGTAGAGTGACATCATATGCATTGCATATGCCACCTCTGTGCCATCTCAACGTGAACGGAGGGCCAAGATGGGTCATGAGTGAAAATCGATGGGCCTCGGTACCTTCCATTTGTGCCAGTTGCACAACGGAATCTCCCAGTAGTTGTTACTGAGTTTAGGTTTGTTAAATATCACTGCGCTGCATCAGTTTTCCTATAAGGACCCTAAAGTACTGATAGGCTCCAAGCGATTGCCAGAAATAGTCCACTCATTGGGTTTTCCAACAAGAAGACATTTACCACTTCAAAGCCCCTAAACCAATCTGTTAATACAAAGGTATTTATTTAAAATCATGTCCCCCTGAGAGCCTCCGCCCTGCAATCTCCCAACAAAAAAGTCACATGCGGGCTCCAAATTCTGCGAAGGCATTCGAGTTTGAGTAAGACTTTGCCAGCTACCAGCCACCGCCCTCCCCTCAGGTGTGCTAGCCCTTCTGGCCAGCTTTGTTCTTTCTAAACTCCCAAACTGTGGTGTGGAAGGGATGCAGCGAGACGCTGCTGAGATCACAAGACCCCTCAATAGTGATGTAGCCAGGAGCAGGGGCCCGTGCGCCCTTGTCATGGGAGACAAGTGCAGTGTGACCCGGCGAGCATGGCATTAAGCTTCTACCTTGTGGGGTGTAATGGCCCCTGCTATGATCTGGTAGCCATCTGTGGTAGGTGAGTCTGTTGCAGTAAATCCCAGCGCCTCCATTATCCGGGCGTTTAGACATATAGGTAGAGCTGCCAAGTTGTCCTCTCTGTGCACTTTGTGGACACCAGTTGTGCACCGGCGTATTTTTGTCTCCTAATAGATTGATTGGTCGTACTGGTGGAAGGTCAGAGGAAGTCAGGAGGGTGCAGAGAGTGAATTACTGTCTCTCACTGACGGTCAGTGTGAGTCACAGGCACTGCACGACAGGCCGAGGGCACTGGGTTCGGCGGTGGTAAAGAGCGACCCCTTGTGGACATTGATTCAGCTGGGAGGGGGGTGTATACCCAGAGAACGCAAATTTGGCACTCCATCTGCTCTGGGCCACCGTCCACCTCAGTCACTTCTATCCATTGATGTAAGAAAGCACTCCGGGTTAATGCTCCTACTGCAGAGATCTGATGGTCTCAGATTCAAGCTTGGGTGGGCTACCTGCGGCTAGCGGCTAGAGCTGCCCACTTTGGAGCTGCAAACTAGGTTCGGATCCCGGCCACAGCTCATCAGCCTGTGATTCTGGGCAAATCACTAAACTTTTCCTGCGGAGGAGGTCCATGCGGTAAGTCGTGAGGGGGGTGACACCACATGAGTTCCCCGCACCGGGTGACACCAACCCTAGTGACGCCACTGATGCTTAGCAAAGGTATGGACCGACTTCCAAGTGGCCGCCTTGCAGATTTCTGGAATTGGAACATTACGGAGCAAAGCAGTGGTGGCAGCTTTGCCCCTGGTGGAATGAGCCTTAGGTTTACCCTCTAAGGTCCTATTAGCTTTTTGGTAACACAGCTGTATGCAGGACACAATCCACCTAGAAATGGATTGTTTAAAGGTAGCAAGACCCGTCCTGACTGATCCATAATTGATAAACAATTGGTCTGACCTACGAATATCTTTGGTCTTATCCAGATAAAATTTCAACACCCTCCTAACATCCAGGGAATGTAAAGACCTTTCCGCTGGAGATGAAGGATTCTGAAAAAACATAGGCAAAGTTATGGTCTGGTTGACATGAAAATCAGAAATAACTTTGGGAAGAAATTTAGGGTGAGTACGCATAACAACCTTAGCAGCATGAAATACAGTATAAGGTTCTTGGCAACACAACGCCTGAATTTCACTGACCCTGCGGGCCGATGTAATGGCCATGAGGAACGCCGCCTTCCAGGACAGGTGCTGCAACGAAGCCTTATGAATAGGTTCAAAAGGCTCCTTCATCAATCTGGACAGCACCACATTCAATTCCCATGAAGGCGAAGGAAGCCGGACAGGAGGGAATACTTTCTTCAAGCCTTCCAAAAAATCTTTGATCACAGGGATCTGGAAGAAGGAAGTCTGTGAAGGGCATTTCCTGTAGGCAGTCAATGCAGCGAGATGAACCTTAATGGAATGAACATTAAGGCCAGACTGCGCCAATTGTAGAAGGTAAGGAAGGATGACATCTTCCTTGCACGTCGTCAGGTCATAGTTCTTGGACTTGTACCAGATACAGAACCTCTTCCACTTGTAAGCATAGGAAGTCCGAGTGGAAGGTCGCTTAGCCTCCTTCAGTATGTCCATGCAATCTTCGGGTAGATTCAAATGGCCATATTGCACTATCTCAGGAGCCATGCCGCCAAACTCAAAGACGAGAGGTTGGGGTGCAACATCTGCCCCCGAACTTCGTGAGAAGGTCCGGCCTGCACGCAGCCGTATGTGCGGAAGGAGAGACCGGTGAAGCAGGTCCGTGAACCACCACTGCCTGGGCCATTCCGGGGCAATCAGGATCATCCACGCCCTGGACTGGGACGGCTTGATGAGCACCCCCGGAATCAGGGGAATGGGTGGAAAAGCATACAGAAAGCTGTTCGACCAGTTGATCCATAGCGCATTCCCCAGCGTCCCTTGCTGGTAGTACCTGGAGGCGAAGTCTCGGCATTTGCGGTTTTCGGCGGTGGCGAACAGATCTAGGTCTGGAGTCCCCCACCTTGCGAAGACTTCTCCTAGTACTTCGTCGTTTATGACCCATTCGTGGTTTTCCTGAATCAGTCTGCTCATGTGTCCGCCTGAACATTCTGTACACCTGGCAGATGGGTAGCCGTTATTGTCAGACCTCTGGCCACAAGCCAGTGCCAGATCGCCTGCGTCTCCTGCAACAGAGTGCGTGATCTCGAGCCCCCCTGCTTGTTGAGGTAATACATCGTGGTCGTATTGTCCGTCTGTACAAGCAGAGAGTTGGTCTGGAAGGACGGATGAAAGGCCTTCAGTGCCAAGTGAACAGCTCTGAGTTCCAGGAAATTGATGTGATTCGTGGACTCCATTGGGGACCACGTTCCTTGAATCTGTAAGTCTCCGGAGTGCGCCCCCCAACCGTGGAGAGAAGCATCCGTCACGATAGTCTAAGTGGGAATGTCCTTGTGGAAGGGAACCCCTCTGAGGAGATTCTCTGCTGAACACCACCACTTCAGAGACTGAAGAGCATGCAGAGACAGTCGTATCTTGTCATCCCAAGACCCTTTCCTCTGATCCCACTGATCCTTCAAGCACTCCTGCAACGGTCTCATGTGCAGTCGTGCGTGTGGCGTTAGGAAGATACAAGAGGCCATCGATCCCAGTAGAGAAGACACCGTCCTCACTGTTGTAGATGGAGTGGTCATAAGAGCCTGAGCCTTCCAAAGGAGTGATAATCGTCGCTCCTCTGAAGGAGACACGCTTGCTGACAGCGTATTGATGAAGGCTCCCAAGTACTGAATGCACTGGACCGGAGTCGGGACAGACTTGGACATGTTGATGTGCAACCCCAGCTTGTTCAAGAGAACGCACATCTTCTGGAAGTGTGCTTGAGCTTCCGAGAAGGAGGAGGCTTTGATCAACCAATCGTCCAGGTACGGGTAGACAAACGCCTTGTTCTTCCTGAGGTGTGCTGCTACCACTGCCATGCACTTCGAGAATGTTCTTGGCACAGACTTCAGTCCGAATGGCAGTACTGTGTACTGATAATGATTGGCGCAGATTTAGAATCGCAGGAACTTCCTGTGTTTGTGTGCAATGGGCACATGGAAGTACGCATCTTGTAGGTCTATAGCACATGGCTAGTCTCCCTGTTGCGACTGAGGATAAATCTGATGCAATGACAGCATGCGAAACTTCTCTCTGCGAATCCACTTGTTTGCCTGACGCAAATCCAGAATGGGCCTGAACTCGTTCTTGTCCTTCTTGCGAACCAGGAAGAAATGGGAGTACAGACCTCTTCCTCTTTGAGACAGAGGTAAGACTTCTATCGCCCTTTTCCTTATCAGGATATCGGCCTCCGCCTGGCGCTCGCTCAGCTGACACTGCGCGCTGACCGGAGGAATTGATGGAGGCGGGCTGGTGAACCGAAGCCTGTATCCATTGCAAACAATATTCAGCACCCACTTGTCCTGAGTAATTTTTCTCCACTCTGCCAGAAAAAGTTGAACACTTCCCCCCACCGGAGTGGGTAACAGATGCAGGGGAATTAATCGCTCAGGGCCTAGACCCGGCCGGGCCTTTGGTCGCTGCTGCTGACTGTTGGCCGCCTCTGCCTTTCTGGCGCTTCTGGAACGGTCTTCGGAACTGCAGCTTTTGTTGCTGCTGCTGTCCCGAAGTCTGGCCACGCCCTCTGCCCTGTCCACCGAACCGTCTCTGGAACGGGCGGTAAGATTTCTTGGTATCCTTGGGCTTTTCCAGACCCACAGCCGTGAGCGTTTCGGCCTCCGCCTTCATGCGGGCCATTTTGTCATCTGCATGTTTTCCAAACAGGGTTTCGCCAGAGAATGGTAAATTGGCAACCCTTTGTTTTGAGTCAGGCTTCAGCGACGTGAGGCGGAGCCAGGCGTGTCTTCGCTGGTTAACTCCATGGCAGTAACCATACGCCACCAGGAGGGAAGAATCGGCTGCAGCACTGATGACCTTATTCGCCATCTTCGGCCGAGGTGGTGTATAAACCACCGAGTACACCGAGCCCGGTGACTTCTTCGGGGGAGGGGACTGCGAACCAGCCCCTCCAGTCGGTGATCGCCGTCTCCAGCGTCCTCCCCCAGATCCAGCGTGACTGCTGGCGCCAGAACTCCTTCTGCGCCGCTTAGGAGAGTTGGAAAGTCTCCGAGACGCTAATCTCTTTCTTCTCGATGTCGAGCGTCGCTTCTCCGGCGTCGATCGTCGCCCCCGCGACTCCGGCGTCGAACACCGCCTCCGCCGAGCGCTTCTTCCTCGACGCCGAACGCCACCTCCGCGATGTCGAACGTTCAGTCCTCGACGACGAGCGTCGACTCCTTTTCGACGCCGACCACTTTCTCGAGGTCCTCGACGTCGAGGATCCCCTCGACGCCGACCGTCTTCTCGATGGCGACCGGCGGTATCGCCTCGACGGCGAGCGCCGATGCCTGCCGCTCTTTATTCAACGCTGACGTCGACGAATCCGTCGACGGTGATCTCGACGGTGGCCTACCCAGGCCCTTCGACGTCGATCCTTCACGCCGTCTCGACCCGGAGCCCCGGGGAGATGGGGAACACACCGTCATCATCCCTCTCGACGTCGTCGTCGATGCAATCGATGCCGACGGAGACCGGGACCTTTTGCTGGGCTTCCTGCCTCTGGGGAGCCCCCCAGAGGCCTCAGCAGGGGCAGAGGGAGCCTTCCCAGCCTGCCCAGACCCACCTGCAGCCTGCAGTCGTCTCTCCTCTAGGTCTTGAAGCCTGCTTTTCAGCCTTTCCCTCAGGGTCCTTGCTGAAAAGGTCTGGCAGATGTCACATTCTTCAGGGGCATGTGCAGCAGGGGGACAGAGGATGCAGATGTCGTGTGGATCCGACTTGGACTTCTTACTTCCACATTCTGGGCACTTGTCGAAGAGAGCAGGCATTTTAGAGCCCTAAAAAGCCTGAACAAATACACAGAAGTGAAGAAAAACACCAAGCACACAAAATGAAACACTTTTAAAACACCAAAAGTGCACAAAATTCCAATAAACCCTTGAAAAAGGGAGAGCTCGATGCTCCAGGGTCCTGTTAGCAGGAGCCGGAAAAAAGAACTGAAAGTAAAAGGGACCTGCAGTGCATTCTGGGATACTGTGAAGTTCTGGAAAGTTCTCTTAAAGGCACAGTATCCTGTTCTGAGCCACATAATGGCAGCCTATGGGGCTTGTCTGTCCAGGTCTTCCTCTCTATCATTCCAGAGGGGTTTTGCTGCTGAGGCAAGGGAAATCTGGACAGACTTTGCTGTTTGTGGATTTTTGGTGGAATTTCTAGTTGAAGTACTGGACAGTGTAGCCTGGTTTTATAGGGTGCATTATCTGTCTTTAATTCTCTCTTAAGTGTCTGTGCGGTGCTGCATTTTTCGACACCTTAAGAGATTATTTTTGATTGCTCCGGGGTCCACGCACATGGGCGGGACTATTTACTAGATTATGACTATACACAGAGATCCCCTACTACAGAAATAACCTTTTAGCCCCCTCTAGGAAATGTATGATCACTGATATGGAAAACATTTGTTGTCTATTTATACTCCTATTAGTAGCTGCAACAGCTAGTAATTTGATCTCTTAAACAGGCATAGCTAAGCTTGCAATCTAATAGGTGTGTCAAGTGCCTCATATCGTAGATTCATCTTCTAATCATTGTTTCAGCTTATTACTTGTAAGCTTGTCCATTTCAATGCACAACACTATCTAAAATATGGTTTTCGGGCTTCTTTTATAATACTTAATTTTTCAGGGGTGTCCAGATGACTGTTTTCTTCTACGTCAGTAGCCAAGCAACTAATTGCAGATCCTTTAGATTTGGGTGAAAAAACTTCCCCTATTGGAATGTTAGAGTGTCATTGTGCTTTGGAATCTTGCCTCGCACATTCTGCATTTGATGTGAATGCCATATTTATGAAGGCCACTTCAGCATCACTAGGATGAATGATTTGTATGAAATGTAGACTTTCTCGCATTGTTGAAATCAGTGGTATGGGGGAAAAGCACAAGTGAATCTTCTGCACCCGTTTATTTCCCTCCGACATAGGACGGTGTTGCCTGGAGTCAAAGATTTGGCAATTCCTATTTTACACAGTTGCGGCAAAATGTATGTATGGTGTGTCCCAATGTAGGAAAAGCAAATCCAAACGTGACTGCTTTAATTCCAACTCTTTTTCTACGGTAGGAACATGACAGGAGACTATTGTGTGATGTTCCTTGCAACTGCCCATCCCTAATGTGCCAGGTTAGTTTTGATAATGGGTAAAAGATTGTGCCCCCTATTTGTTAAGGTAAAACATTGCAGTTGTTTTGACTTTTGAGAACTGTGCACTCCAGTTGAGAATTTGACTTTGAGAAGCTTATGAGTAGGACAGTTGCTAAGTGTGCTAGATAGAGTCTGTTTTATCCCTTCGTGTGGGAACCGACAACCCTTATTTTGAGCACTTCCATGCGTCCACTTTATCATACATGTGATACATAGCTTAAAATGGCTTGTGGAGCTGGTGCATTTTTTTTGTTCAATCTTATTTGTTACAAAAAATAGATTATTTCAGTCCCCTTGCATGATAGCTCAACCACTCCCGTATTGGTCTTGTATGTAAACTTGCATTTGGAATACAGTGGCTGCACAAAGCCATTATGCAACGTCAAACCTACCCTTAATGTCAGAGATTGAGACATCTGGTAAATGAGAATGTGCTCCTCCAAATGCCTTCACCCTTCCAATGTTGGGTAGACCATCGCCATCACCGTGTCTAATTCAGTCCCACAAAAGTCTCTTTTCTGGCAAGAGGCTAGAGTTTCATCTAATTGACTAACTCTCAAGTCACACAACAGAACCACCAGTACGTTCTGTTGACATTGCTGGAATGAGTTCACCTTTACCAGAAAATCGTCCAGATAAAAATACACATGAATAATTTACTGTCTCAGGTGTGCAAATACCACTGCCAGTGTTTTCATATACACTCCTGGTGCGGACCTTATGCCAAATGGTAAGATTTTGAACTGGCAATATTTCCCCATCATAACAAACCTGAGATACTTCCAGTGTGCCGGATTCATGGGAATATGAAAGAAGGGGGTCTGTAAGATCTGTCACTGCTAAAGAGTTTTTCAACAGTGGCATGACCTCTAGAAGGGGTTTTATTTGGAACCTTTGTGTTTTGATTAATCTAGTCACAAACAACAGATTTATGAGTGCTCACAATGTTAGCGAGGTAAGATTCAGCATCAAACTGTATACCGATTATACTCGCCTTTCACCAGAGTGGAACATTTTCTATTGCGCTTTTTTAGAGCAATTTTTGTATCTCTTGCTAAAAAATGTGTATTTGCTCTTTTTTATACTTATTGTGATTTTGACACGATTCTTGGTGGCGTTTATGTGAACTCTATAAAGTAACAGGATCTGCTTAGGTTTAGCCCCCACGTATCTGTTACAAACTCAGTTGATGAAAAAGTCCAATATTCTGCCCCCTACTCGTATGTTGAGTATTCTGCATAATAAATTCATGTTTTTATAGCTGTGGTAGATCCTCTTGAGCTGTTTCTCTATCACACAAAGTGTGTTAGATTTTATCGTACTATTGCCAATGTGATAGAGTAAAAAGTTCGTTCCCCAGCCCCATTTTTTTGTCTGTGAAACTGATGTGTATGGCTGGTAACCTTAGCCTCTTCTTCCTGGAGAGCCTCCCTTTTAAATTTGCCTTTACCTGTATGCATTGCTCCCATTTCTTTGGCTGTTTTCTTTTCCTTTAGGGCTCGTCCCTTTCCTATTCCGCAGGAATAGTAAAAGAGCCCTAATGCAGCCAAACCATTTCTTAAGGCCAAGGGCTCTCCCCAGAGGATTTTGGGAAGTGCACGCCTCGTGCACGAGCTTGCCTGAGCCTTCTGCCTATCAGCCTGCCAGTTCTCCTCCCCTAATTATTCACTTCACTCACTCTGGCTCTTCAAAGGCTCTGCTCCCCGCCCCCGCCTGCACTTCACAGCCGCTTGCCTTCTGTCCCTTAATCTCCCAGTGACTCCCCCTCACCTCTCCCACTCCACTGCCTCAGGCCCCCACCATTTGCTCTTCTTTGAGTGCTTGCTTTTCAGACACTTTATTCTCTTTTTTTTTCTTCAAGCGCTCCGCGAGAGTGCAGGTTTTATACACTTGTCTTCTGTGTATGCTTCTCTAGGACCCCTCCTCCCCACCCCAGCGCATGTTGCTTTAAATCCCAGAGTGCTTCTGCCCAACCTCCGCTCCACACTGCTGTATCTGTGTGTACCTAATGTGAGCACCAGTTGCGTTACACAAGATCACATCCATTTACTAAGCACATGAAGATTAGGTGATGTGCCCAAGATCACATGATGTTGAGCCGATGCTGGGACTGGAACCTGGTTCCCCAGTTCTGAAGTCAGCAGCCATGATAGTAACGCCACGTCCTCCTCTTAGACAGGTCATGCCATGCTTTGTCCGTAAGGTAAATAAATATGATTTGCCAGTCTCTCTCTCCTGTGCAGACCCTGTTTTTGTGTCTCTTTTTGTCACTGCCTGAGCCCGCCAGCTCCCACCTAACGCTCTATCACATTACTGTCGAACCCATTGGCTGAGGAGAGTGACTGGCTACTGTTGATGTCAATCACGTTGATGAAATCTACAGGTCCATCTGGTAAAGTGCGAGCCAAGCAGCAGCGCAGTGACTACAGCTCTTGCTAAGAGCCAGCTCGGGGGTTTCAAGAGGCCCAGGGCTCATTCTGTTACACTTTGCGGATATGCTTGCACTGGGAACGTGAGTGTTTAAGCGCGATTGACTTAATTCAGCTGGGATGATAATGGAATAATAAAGTGGCTGTGAGAAAAGAACATTTGTTTTCTTAAATTTGTTTGGAGCGACCGAAGAACGTTTGGTCTGTGTTGTCCCTGTGGTATTCGAATGCCTCTCATGTTTTCATTTTCGTTTTCTTTCAATGGTTTATTTCTTGCCCTTTAAATTCAGCGCTCGGAAGTGAGTTAAGCGGCTTCTTGTGAAAGAGAAATGATCTAAATAAATAAATGAATGTGTGATTGCACAAAAAGGAAGTTGTGGTCATTGGAATGAATACATTAAATTAATAAACTTTTTGGTGCATCACAGGCAAGACAATTACCCCTGTATTGCTCACCTCTTCCTGTTTATTGCAAGCGCAGTTAAGCGCACACAGCGACTCCAAGGTTGTTCACTGTTTAATGCAGGATTTTTTTTTATTTAGGATTTTCACCCACACCACAAACCTTCATAATCAGGTTATTTATTTCATGTTTACTTCCTGGGAGAAAAAAAGGTGGTGGAAATGGTCCCAACCATTTCTTCAGAATCACTCGAAATTCCTCTTGTATTTGTTTACGTTGGGTGCAGTGTTAATTAATGTTCATGTTTTGTTTACTCTGCTTCCCATTACAGCCAGTGGTCACACAGCCTTTCGTACAAATAATATAAATTATAATATAGTAGGCAGAGATGCCCAGCAGCATAGTCAGGCTTGTTTTCTTCAAGTTGTCCCCTTAATTTAAGTGTAAGGCTTGCAAATTAAAATAAAAACATAGATAAGAACGGAAAGACACGCCCCTTTCACGTGCCCCTGGTTGTAAAAGGAAGTGACACATAGGTTGAAAGCCTACAGCACGTGTTGTGCACATGAAAGTGACAATGCGGAAACAAAGCGGCTGGCTGCTCTGGAGTCTGCAGAGATCTTATCGGCGCTAGAACAGTCTCCACCACAAATGGGCCCCAAACACTGTTGATCGCACAAAGTGGCCATATGTTAAAGTGATGCTGATACTCTAATAGACGTTTTCCACTTTGAATTCTCACAGCTCTGCCCAGAAGAGAAACGTTTTCCTTTCAAACTGATTTGCCCGATGCTGTTCTATTCACTTTAATCCTGAATGTGAATTCCTGCTTGCATACAATAATATTGTATTTGTGCACACAAACGAAATGGATGTGTTATACATGAAATAAATGCACATTTGAATCGTTCATTAAGGATAAAAGCATATTTGCAAATTAATTTGACAGAGTGCCTGTGTCAACCAGGGAGGCCTTGAGGACAAATAGCTGGGCTTTCAGAAACTTGTTCCTATTTTTCAGAGACTGAGCAACTTCTGCTCCAATTTTACGATTGCCCCAAAAAGGTATATCAATAATATTCTATTGTACTTCAGGTTTCAACTCAGACATTTTTTAACAATCCATGCCTACCCAGTACACCATTGATGTTTTCAAAGTCAGTTGTGTGCAATACTAATCTCAGGGATTAGTTGGCAGTGGTTCCTCCCTCTTCTAATATTTCTTTCAACCTCTTTTGGGTCCTTCTAAAAGATTTTTTTTATTAAATCTTCATTTGCATTCATTGTTGGTGGGCATATCTATTAAGTAGAATTAGCTATGCACCACTCATAATAAACGGCTACAAAAAAAGAGGCCTCAGCAGTATTTGGACACAGCTTGGTCGTGGAAAAACAAAAATATATTCATGAAAGCACGATTCGGAATATTGCCAGGAGAATCCCATGCACTACCTTGGAAAATACCTAAAAACAACATATTGTGTTGGTTGTGCAAAGCCGGAGAGGAAAACATTATACATCTTCTGTGCCTCTGTCCAGAACTAAAAAACAAAAGACTAACTCTATTAAAAAGTCTATTTAAAGAAAGAGCGATAAGGACCTGCAGACAAGCATTACTTCAGTGTCTTTGCCCAGATGATGTATCCATTAATTCTGCTTTTACTAAATTTTTAATAATTGCATGGAAAAAATTAGAATGATACAATATCAATCGTCATATTGACTATATTCTCCGTTAATCTTTTAAACATATGAACTTGTTTCATTTAAAACAGTTTTTACATTGTAAGAGTGTATAATTTGAATGTTTACCTCTATTTAAAAAGCAATTTTAATGAACTGTTGAAATTGAAATGTCCATTTACTCTTTGTAATGATTTTAAATAATGAATCAATAAACTACTACTATTACTACTATGCACCGGATGTATGACGTTACAACGCATACTTATTCAACGCACACCATTACAACACATTTTTTACAACGCAGGATCCTTTACAACGAAAGCCTTTACAACGCATGACATTACATAGCAGATGCTATTACAACACATGCCATTACAACGTAAGTCTAGGTAAGTATATTATTTTTTTTAACAAATGTAATTAATAAATATTTACTTAATTTTATTTTTTTTAATTAATTTTTTATTAAGATATTTGTAAATATATTTATAGATTTTTTTTAAATAGTGTAGGTGTTTAAAAATAATATACAAAATCCAGTTAGTGTAAAACCCAAACCCAGCCCTGAACCCTAAAAATACCCCTGCACCCCATAACCCAAACCCAGCCCTGAACCCTAAAAATACCCCTGTACCCCATAACCCAAACCCAGCCCTGAACCCTAAAAATACCCCTGTACCCCATAACCTAAACCCAGCCCTGAACGCTAAAAATACCCCTGTACCCCATAACCCAAACCCAGCCCTGAACCCTAAAAATACCCCTGTACCCCATAACCCAAACCCAGCCCTGAACCCTAAAAATACCCCTGTACCCCATAACCCAAACCTGAACCCTAAAAATACCCCTGTACCCCATAACGCAAACCCAGCCCTGAACCCTAATACCCCTGTACCCCATAACCCAAAACTATATATATAAAATTACTTAAATTAATTAATTTAATTTATTTTGTTTAAATAAAATGATATACTTACCTATACTTACGTTGTAATGGCATGCGTTGTAATAGCATCTGCTATGTAATGTCTTGCGTTGTAAAGGCATTCGTTGTAAAGGATCCTGCGTTGTAATGGTGTGCGTTGAAAACGTATGCGTTGTAAAAGTTGCGTTGAAACGGTTGTATACCCTGTGCACCACTCAGTGCCAGCCACTCTCCCTATTTTCTAACTAATAGCCTCCAACCTCTTATGATCCTCGTCTGATGGTGGCCTTCGTGTAGCTGGGAATTGCACCCTCTTTCTTGCTACGAGTCCTCTAGGGAAAGGTGGTGTGCTTAAAACCTCTCTCCCGTGCTGTAATATGCGTGTTAACATGAATAAATATTGTTTTTCCTGATGTAGAGGCCTTCTAACTTCTTACATGTTTCTCCATGTATCTCAATCTGTACCCTAAAAGAAACACCTGCACTGAAATGTCATCTGAAGGGGATGATCTGGAAGGTAGTAGTCTACCTTCGCCTGTGTAGAATCTGCATTGACATATTCTCATAAAGCTTCTTCCTCCTGAATATCACGCAGAGCGTCCCTTTATCTGCATCCTGGTGTATAAGTGACAGTTTCTCTCCATTTGCCTCTTCTGGTTCATGCTCCGGCTCTGAGATGTCTGGTATGCTACTTTTATCTTTCCATTTTGAATGTTTTGTCTCCTCTCTTGGTTTCTTTATCACAAAGCGGTTTGGTCATTCGCGTGAAGTAATAGTTTTAACAAAATATTTTTTTCCTTTATGGGCATTTTCAATCTCTACTTTGAGTGCCCTTTTTACTTCTCAATGTTGGTTAAGTTGTATTCCCTTGCTGTTTTTTCTTCAAAGCCAACTGACCGTCTTTCCCATTTCAAGCTCGATTGTCTTCGACAGTCAAGTTGGTACCCTCAGACAAATTCTTAGAGTGGCATTGTCTTTGGACCCAGTAGAAAGGGATGCATGAAAACACTCTTCGACTTGCTGTTTTGTCAGGGTTGAGTGTTTGTCTTTGTGTAACAGTGTTAATACTGCCAGTCAAGGAAGTAATCAACTGCCCCCAAGTCTCCAGTTCCCGTTCTGTTGTACCTATTAATGGGGGATAGTTAGTCTCAAATACATTTTTGGGATCTCTAGTTATCCGAACACCCAGGTATTTAATATACTGATTGGACCAGGGAAATGGGAGCATACAATCCCAGACCTCCACTTCATTTCATGGGAGGGTTAGGTTCAGGACTTTGAATAGCTCATAGTTAATTTTATAGCCTGATACCCATTTGAAAGGTTTAAAGGGGGGGGGGGTCAGAATTTCTGGGAGGGCTGGCTGCGGGGTCCCCAAAGTAAGCATACTTCTTGGACCGGGGAAATGGAAGCATACATTCCAAGACCTCCACTTAATTTCCTGGGAGAGTTAGGTCAGGACTTTGAATGGCTCATAGTTAATTGTATAGCCTGATTCCCATTTAAAAGGTTTAAAGGGGAGGGGTCAATATTTCTGGGAGGGAATCCAAAGTAAGCAACCTATCATCAGCGTATACAAAAATCTTATAGTTCTGGGAGACTAATTTAATGCCTGTGTCCTCCTCTGATTGCCGCATCTACTATGCCAAGGGCTCCATAAACAGGGTGAACAGGAGGGGCAAATGGGGCACCTCTGCCCTGTTCCTCTTTGTAGACCACATGTGAACAAGGTAAGGCCATTGAAGGCTACTCTAGCTGTATGATTCGAGTAGTTTGAAAAAAACATCCTCAAGAAGAGTGGACCAAAGTCATCTGCAATAGAGTAGGACATAATAAAGACCAATCCTCTTGGTCAAAAGCCTTTTCCGCATCACAAGACAGGGGAATCATGGGCATCTTTTAGAGCATGGCCTTTTGAACCAGGTGGTTTACCACCCTAGTACTGTTGTGTTTTTGTTGCCCTGAGGAAAAACGTCATTGTTGTGGGAGGCCAGATTTTTCGTATATAATTTAGCGTCAATATTAAAAAGCGCAGAAGGGTGATATGAGATATACAGTCTAGAATAATTACCAGTTTTAGGGAGGAGTGATATAATCACCTCCCTGTCAGAAGTTGTTGTTACTTAATTGGCAGTTAAAAAGGTGCTAATTTCTGAGCAAAAGTCTTGGCCCGGGGATTTAAGCTTTAGTGTTTTAATTTCTGCCAGTACGTCCATCTGTATCAGTTTTTCCAATCCTTCCTACTGAATTTGTGTTACTCTAGGAAGGTGGACCGGACGTAAATAGGCGAGTTGTTTGTACAGGGAACTAGCCTCCCCGTATACAAGTTAGAATAAGACAGGCTAAATTTGTCTGTATCGTTAATATTCACCTCATCAGTAGGTGGATACATTTCCTTTATGTAGTCTTTTTGCTATTTGCCCCACAGAACTCTAGCCAATTGGGTGGCTACCTGATCTTTTGTGAAAAAAAACCCTTTTTTCCAAGTGCAACAGGGAGAGTTCATCTTGGTTGTATACAGTACGTGAAGTTGGTCCCAGGCTGCAACTAGCTTCTGTGTAATCTGTAAGGAGGGGTGACACAATTGTTCGCTTTCAAAATTACCATCCTCTTTTTCTAGCTGTTGGACCTCCAAATGCGGAAGGTGATTAGCCATCAACGTGCCTGTGACCACGACTTTAAAGGCATCCAAGACCATATCCTCCAAGACCTCGCCTCCCACATTCAGCGTGAGGTGTTCATCTATTTGGTGATTGAGTTCATCATGCACCAAGGGATCTCTCAGTAATGAGGGATGAAGCTGCCAACCTGGATGCTGTTTATCGGCTCCCATTTCTAGTTGGGTAGTTACTGGGACTCGGTCCGGAAACCACAATTGTGGTAAAGTCTTTAGAACGCAGCTTGGCTAAGGGGGCTTTGCTAACTAACACGGTCTATTCAGAGTGGGCCTGATAGACAGGACAGTAATAGGTGTAGTCTGTGTTCATGTTGTGCAGTTCTCTCCATGTATCCCTCAAATTCAGTTCAGCAAGTGTTGTCTGTAAGTTCATTAAGAAGGTACCTGTGCGGCTCAGTTGCCCAACCTCTCTGTCTGTTTTTGTTAGGGTCCCAAACCATGTTAAAGTGTTCCGTTAGAATAATCCCTCGATTTGCTAACCCTGCCAGTTTCTATAAGAAGTGTAGGAGATATGCATCCTGGGCAGTGTCAGGGCTATTAAAAGTAGCCAGAGTAGTTTGATGACTATGCAGAGTACCACGTAAATGAGATAGCAGCCCTCCTTATCCGATTTAATGTCACTGACTAAAAATGGTAGGATACACATAAAGAGAAGGGCAACTCCATGTTCCTTAGCAGTGGCCGAAGAGTGAAATGCTATAGGTATGCTCTGTGACTCAATTTACTATGGTCCTCTTTTAGTAAGTGATCCGCAATTTCTTTTCTCAAGCTACACACACAAAGATTCTCCCTGCAAGAGCGGTTGTCAAGATCCTAAAGCTTAACTAGGACATTTTGCAGATATTGATCAGCGGCCTGGGGATCTCGAGAATCCTGCATCGGGCAGGCCTCCAGCTAATCCATTTTGGTTTCCAAGTAGAATACTCTTGGTCCAACTGAGTCAATATCAGTTTGAAGCTCTTAGATCATAGAGCCAAGGTTCCCTCTCATCGCACCTAAACTATTCTATATATCCGGTCTTAATTCTTCCCGTAAAACTTTGTTTCTTTTTCCCCTCCATGTTCATATACATGGTGAAGAGAGGTTGCGCAAGTATGTATGGGGCGCGCACATCTAATTTTTATTTTAGTTGCTTGGGATGGATTCTCTGTTTTCTAATTGTGAGCAAAATACGAACTGTACACTACATAAGCGTGCATAGTACAGGCTTACATTTTGCTTTGTGGTACAAAAGGGGGTGGCAATGGATGGAGCATCTGAACCAATCAAACACTCACACCCAGTCAAAAGATCTGGGTTTAATCCATCACCGTTCTTTAGCCCACTCTGCCATCCCAGTTCAGACATGGCTATATGCAAATCAGTCTGACCCTGTGCCTCATGGGAACAGTCCAGCCCGAACTGCCAAGCCATGCCTTCCCTGGACCGGAAACAAGCTTCCGAGGACCGGTTTCTGGCATTCCAGCCGTCTTCAGCCCGGCTTGCTTGAATCCAGTGGCAAAGTGAGCAAGGGACTCACGTCTGAGCATACCCTGCCACACTTATGGCGGCCAAAAGCGGTACAAAAGGGGGTGGTAATGGACGGAGCATCTGAACCAATCAAACACTCACACCCAGTCAAAAGATCTGGGTTTAATCCATCACCGTTCTTTAGCCCACTCTGCCACCCCAGTTCAGATATGGCTATATGCAAATCAGTCTGACCCTGTGCCTCATGGTAACAGTCCAGCCCGAACTGCCAAGCCATGCCTTCCATGGACCGGAAACAAGCTTCCGAGGACCGGTTTCTGGCATTACAGCCGTCTTCAGCCCGGCTTGCTTGAATCCAGTGGCAAAGTGAGCAAGGGACTCACGTCTGAGCATACCCTGCCACACTTATGGCGGCCAAAAGCGGTACAAAAGGGGGTGGTAATGGACGGAGTATCTGAATCAATCAAACATTCACACCCAGTCTGAGCATACCCTGCCATAAGTGTGGCAGGGTATGCTCAGACGTGCTCACTCTCCGTAACTTTGGCCAACGCTGGTAGCAAAGAAATGGGGCGGTAGTTGGCTGGGATATCTGAGTTTAGTCCTGATTTTTTGAGAAGCGGCAGGAGTTTGGCCTGTTTCCAGCAGTCGGGGACTGTAGCCGTCCTGAACGAAAGACCAATAATCTCTGCGACCTCGGAACAAACCACTTCCGCAACATCCCCTAAGATACGGGCCGGACAAGGGTCGGTGGGGGAGCCAGATTTCATAGATTTGAGGACAGCTAAAGTGGCTGCCACAGTAGGATTTGAAAAAACATTAAAAACAGGAGGAATAGGGGAGCAGGGACCAGAGGGATGCATTTCCTGGTTACTCTGATCCTGGCAAATGACGCACAGGCTGTCCTGGATCCCCACGATTTTGTCAATAAAAAAAGAAGACAGAGCCTCACACCATTGGGCGGAAGAGGGAACTGAAGGTTGTTCAGCATGGGGGGATAGAAAACTTGTTACAATCGAGAAGATTTCCGTGCTGTACCCACTCTGCCATTAATGGAAGGTAAGTATTCCTTTAGCGGGAGAGTGGAGTGGGAGATGCAGATGATATTATCATAGTAGACCTAACCCCATTTGGTCTACAAAACAATCTTCAGGCACTGCATAAATATACGGAGGAAAACTACTTAATCCCTAACATTACTAAAACAAAAATAGTCTCGTTTTCGGGGAGGAAAAAGAGCTCGAAATATTGTTGAACCCTTGGGGGAGAAAAGGTGGAAGAGGTGAAGGAATATACCTATCTAGGCAGAATTTTCTCCAACACCCTACAAAATCGCCCACAGATTGTGAACTTGATCAGGAAATCTGATATACATGTGGGAGCTGTTTTAAGGTTATATGCAGCCTCGGGACACAGGCACTTCTCTTCCCTGCTTAAGGTGTACAGTGTCAAGATACCACCAGTACTATCATATGCCCTGGAATATATTCCTATAAATCAATGGAGCTTCCTAGACCTAAAAGAAGGGAAAATACTACGGAGATTAATGAAGCTGTCTCAGGCTGTCCCAGTACAAGCTCTACGCCTCGAGCTTTCATTAACCAGCTCTTACTCTCGAGGAATCGCTAATATCATCAGGTGGGCGTACAATCTCCTACATGCGGAGGAAGGAACTCTCAGATCCCTGTTCAAAACTGAGACCTTTGACCGAGACTCTTCTAAACCTGTATTTTCTAGCAACATGTCAATAGCTTTTAAGCTAGCAGAGACTAACACCGATTTGCTGCTAGCTTGGTCACCAGCCCAGTTGAAGCTCTTTTTAAAACATTACACTTCAAGATTTAGCTTTGAACTAGACCTCTCGCATTGCTCTAAACTAAATGTATATAAGAATTTTATTGAATTAATAACATTTCAGAAACCTCAGCAGTATATCGCTTTTAATCTAAATCATGGCGTCAGAAGAGCGATCGTTCTGCTCCGGTTTGGCATATTACCAGTCAAAACCGTAACATTTAAATGGTACTTAAAGGAAAGCTCGATATGTAACTTGTGTAATGGCGGAGAGCAGGATTTAGAGCATTTAATGTTTGTATGCCCAAATACAAAAGTGGTAATGGCAAGGAAAAAGTTTTTGCAATCTATATACGTCAAATGTAAAATTAACTCAGCAAAGGAACTGATCATTTTATGCAAATTTCCCCCAAATGAATTTGTATGTCATAAATTTTATACATTTTTAAAACCATTTTTAACTTTAAAAATTTTAAATGGTGTAAAACTGAACGTTATGCTCAAAATATTTGTGGTCCTCAGTTGAGTACAAAAGCAAATAAAAATAAATAAACTTGAGTGGAGTGGGAGAGAAAGATAACATAATTGCCTGTAGGCTTCTGCCTCCCAATTCAAGAAAAATCTCTTATTGTGTTGTTCAAATGTACTCATTTCAACAGTGGAACGTGCCAATTGGGTGGTCCCCCCAGTTTTCAGCCTGTCACGTGTGAGAAAATAAATGTTTCTTTGAGCACCTAAAATTGTAAATGTGTGTAACAAAGAAATGTGTAATGTGGACACTAACAGTGCAGTGCACATCTCTATAGCTTTTCGTCGCTTCTTAGTGTTAGGGTCACACTGTACCAAGTACCTAACCAGAAATAAAAACAACTCCGGGTGGAGGTTTCTCTCCTCTCTTCCCTCTGTTTGTGTGCCTCATGTGCATTAGCACACAAGACTATCTCACTGGCACTAGAATCTGTGGCCTGCCGGTTACACACAGATCCCTGAACATCCTGAGCTACCTCAGTGGGGATGAGGCCTGTAACCGTCAGGTGTCTTTCGTCCGTTTCACGGCCCGTAGGTGCATTAACTCATCAAACTGCCTGGCTTTGGGACCCGTGACCTGCAGGTTACACACAGATGTCTGCAGTTGACTCTGAACCTTCTGAGTGATCTCACTTTACTGGAGCCTGTAATCTGCAGGCGAAGGGTGCTCAGGCATTTTCTCAATTTACCAATCTACACACGGACAACGTTTCTCAAGCTCTTATATAACACACAGAGAATTCAAGGCTCGGATAGGTGTGAAGAGGTGCAGGATTTTTTTTTTTTTACTTTCAGACTATTCTCTAGGCGGATGCCCCTAGCTGCTATTCACCCAAGATCCTTCTCCACCGGTTCGAATAACCATCGACCGTGTGATTGTCAGGAACCATGACTGTGCAGGCTAGGATACACCTGCAGACGGGAGGGGGTGTTTACCAACAGAGCCACATCCCGACTGGTGTCTTACATTTACCGTAGTGCCTCGTGAGAATAAGGTCTTCGCTCGCACCTCACCTGTTTCATCACAGCCTCCGTCAGCTCCTTGGCCCTCTGGGGATCCGCGCTCTTAGCTGCAGGTCCTCCTGCAGGAGGGGCCGCGGGCGTCACTGCCTCCGCCTTCGGTTCCGGCTTGGCCTAGAATGTGCAACGAGAGAGCGAGTGTTAGTCTTTCCGCACAGGGAGTCCTCAGGCCATAAGCACGCCCCGCAAACAAGCGGCATGTATTTATTTTCAGATTCGTTGCTCTATATTGTATGGCCATTGGCCCCAACAAGGACAGCACACTACTATGCAGGTGTTATTTCAATAGAGAAAGGCCACTGTTCGAAACTACGATCTTTAGATTTACATAAATTGCTGGGAGTTTGCCCAATCCAAGCCACTTCTGACTGGCATGACGCGCTCTTGTCGGCTGTTGAGCTCCAGGGAGCTTGACAACTGTAGCCCTCGAGACTAGAAGAGTGTATAATGTATAGTTTCAGGTTAGTGTGCTACCCCTTCATGCACAACCATTAGTTAGCAAGCTGAATTGGAAAATAAATCATGCGTTGGGCCCCTTTCGGCTAGCCCAACCGACTTGATCCTTCCAAACACGTGAATCTACGAGAACCCCCAATCGGGATATTATACATGGAAGTAACTTTATTATTCAGTATATTCAGAAGTATGTGAATGTATGAAGATACCATCTACAAGCTACGCTGGTCCATTACAATATGCACCGTGTTAATATGTTACAAACCTAGGTAACCAATTCACTGTTGTATATTTAGACAAGGGAACCCTCTAGGTAGTTAAGGACCTTGGGTAGCAATTTATGAAACAACAATGGTCCTTAACGCATTTGATAACCACAATACAATGAAGTATAGACCACAATGTGTACTATAAAGCAAAAAAGTGTCCAGCCGGACACAGTATTTAATCAATGTAAAGTATAAAAGAATCCTGTAGGCACAAAAATACAGTGGGATACTCCTGTATCCAATACTTAGAAGACAAATACAAATACAAAAGAAAGTAAACAGAAAAAAGGAGGGTTTTATCAGGCAAAAGCAAAAGAAGGGATGATAGTAATCAGTAATACAGCATATCTAAGCTATCCATACATAGTTAACACACGGATGAAACACATTGGTAAGCTTGTGTGTAACTATGTTACTGGTCGACGGCGTTTCGATCCCCAACACACAAATAGTGGGATCATCAGGACTATTATTATATGCCTGAATATTCAATGCAAGCCGGTGGAGGAATGGGGGAAAAAAAGGCAAGGAAAACGTATTTAAAATAAGCGAAGGAAAAATATCAAACAGCTTTGTTGTCACAGAATACAGATTTGAACCATGCACATGGTGGTAACTTGGTGGTGGGTAATACGGGCGAAAGATAAATGAAGTGTGAGAAAGAGACAAAGTTGACAGCCAAGTGAAGGAATTGGCCAATGTTTGAGTATGGATTTCCGTAAGGAGTTGGAAATGGGGGAGAAAGTGGTCACACATGCAATTTTTGCAGTTTGATTTTTAGGTTTCGGACTAAGTAGAACCTCCCTGGGCCAATACCACGCTCTTTTCAGAGCATTGCGTATCAATCTTTCGGGGTAACCGCGGTCTCTCAGTTTGAATGATAAAGTGGTTGCTTCACTTAAATAGTCCTCTTTCGCAAACCAATTGCGTCTAATTCTTAGGAATTGTGAATATGGTAGTGAGTCCCTAAGGGCCCTAGGATGGTTGCTACTGTAACTTAGCAGAGTGTTGCGCTCTGTAGGCTTGCGGTACAGCTTAGTACGTAGGCTCCTTTCTGAATGATAAATGGTCAGATCTAAAAAAGCAATAGATAATGTATTGCTTGTGATGGTAAATGTAAGACCAGAGCAATTATTGTTCAGCCAATGGAGGAATTGATTGAGACTGTCTAGATTGTTGCGCCAAATGTGGAATATATCATCCATTTATCTTCTCCATATAACTATTGCAGGAGAAAAAGGGTTGGAAGGAGAGAGAATGGTATTGGTTTCTAGATAGTCCATAAACAGTATTGCCAGATTGGGGTAAAAAATAGCCCCCATAGAAGTTCCCTTAACCTGTTGGTAATACTGGTTTTCGAAAACAAAGAAGTTCCTAGTCAGACAAAGTTCCAGTAATTGGAGAATGAATATGGTAAGTACCAAGTGTGGACGTGGTCTGGAGTCAAGTATTTTTTTGAATGATTAGCATAGCGCTGATCTGGGGGATATTCGTATACAACGATTCAACATCGAGTGTACAAAGTAAATCAGTATCTTCGGTGAAGGGATGATGCTCTATCAGGTTGATCATTGCCATGCTATCTCTTCTTGAGGCTTTCAGCTATTTGCAGGGGTATATGGTAGCTTAATGGCTACGATGGCCTAAGACGCCGTCAGCAACCCATCACAAGTTTGTCAGTAAGTTCTTTTCATGAACTCCAAGGAGTGCGGAACCCACACACTGGCAGTTCCTATTCAGAGGGCAGGCGGACTACTACTTTGTGTCTGACTGTCCCCTTTTGAGTTCAGCTCAGACAGGTTTGTCCATGTTTGGCTATCTACTGAGATAGTTAAACAAACATTGGCAAAGCCAATAGGATAACTATTGGCTTTTACCAATGTCTTTTAGCGATGTTGTAGAGCAGCGTGGCAGCTGTGCAGCATGACTAAAAGTAACTTAAAAAATGCTCTAAAAGTTATAAAAACAACCTGCCGTGATGCTGGAAGGTAAAAAAGAAGCAAGGATAAGATTTAAAAAAAAATAACTTTTACCCATGCTGCTTTACAACATATTGGCTTTTCCAATGCTTGTTTTCAGTTTGACAACTGATTATCTCCCACCTGGACATCTCTCCACCATCCTGTCACGACCCCCACAGGGAACTCTGCAGGTTATGTGAACCCTCATTTGTATATGAAATCACCCTGGGGGTCTTGTTTTCAAATGATTACCACAGCATCACCTCAAAGATGGAAATAGAAATTGCAAAACGTTTTTTACAGTTGTCAACAGCCTCCTGTAGCACCAGCAAACACCTCTGGCAAGCTTACATGTAAAACCAAAAAAGTAGAATGTGTTGGTGTGAATAAGGGCTGGGTTTCTGGGTTGTAAATCAAGGCATGGGCCGGGAGAAGAAATTATTATTTCCCCCTATGGTGGTTTCATTCTTCTTGGGAGAAGTAAGTGATTCAATGACTGTTAAAAATGTTAATTTAATAATCACTGAATATATTTCTGCCCCGTATACAGTTCTGTAACGTACTGAAAAAGAGCATGTGACTCAGCAGGGCTACAGGGGAACTCTGCAAAGTCCATCACCTGTACAGTTAATTCACCCTGATGTGACGCGTACAGAGAGATGTCTCAAAGTAAAATGAACATACAATCATAAAAGCATATTCTTCAGGTGTATTTATTAGAGTTGGGCAGGTAAAGCAAAGGTGTGGCATTAGGAACATACATCAGCCCTTCACGAGGGGCCTATTCAGCCTAAGGCCAAATACCATCTGTGAGATACGCAAGACTGAGGGGGCCCCTCCTGAAATTCTGTGGGGCGTCCCCATCATTGAGTGTTACGCCACCAGGTGTGGACAGTTATGGCTTCACAGGGAGACAAGACAGGCTCTATGAGCGTTTTTCTCATTTCTCAGTATCCTTTGGTAGTGGAATGAGGGCGACGTCGGAGATGATGGAGAGATGTGCACTGGGACCTTAACAAAGTACGTACCCAAAATCTTAACTTAAATGAGTCAGTGGCGGCTCCTCCGCTAAGGCGTAGGAGTGTCGTGCCCCAATGCTCACTGAGCAATTAAAAAATAAAAAGATAATAATGTTATTATCTTCTTATTTAAGCATTCTGGCTTAGTTGGTTGTGGGCGGCAGGGCTGGGCTGGGTAGTTTAGGGTATGGGGGAGGGACTTCCTAAGTGCGCACAACATTTTGTCCAGCCGTTTTGGGCCGTCTTAAATGTCATGCGCACTTTGCATGTTCTCCACCCAAGGCTGCATTACAGTCTGGGTGAAGATCATGCCCAGCCTAACTGTCCCTGTCAGAGCGCAGAACTACAGCGCTCAGACCAATGACAACGCTGCTGTAAGGAAGCGTTGTGATTGGTCAGGGGAGACTGGGAGACAGTGTGCTTCCTGCTGCCACTGGAGAAGTCAACGAAGGAAAGGCAGCGGCCGGCTGCATCTAGCTATTTTTTTTTTTTTTTTTTTTTTTGGAAAACCTTTATTTTACGAAAAAGTACACCGCTATTCAGCCATACATCCCGGAGGCCAGGCAGCATTAAGGCAACAGGATAGGTCATGTACCATACCAGAAGCAGGAGCAATCAGGTTTAATTTTTAAATAACATCAAACTCTGAAACAAGTAAACCATAAGGTAAAGGGGCCCAGAAGGCCAAGAAAAAGAAGTGTGCAATAAGCACGGGAGAAAAAGAAGGGAAGAGAGGGTAGGCTGAGGACAATACAGATACAGCGGACTTGCGTGGCGGTAGGAGGTCGGGGGCTGCACACCCAAGGTAACACACTGATAATGGCAACAATGAGGCATGTGGGAAGTAGTACCGCAGGATAGACAATCTGGAACCACAGGTAGGGGGCACTACGGGGAAAGCTGGATCTCGGGATCAAGGTCAACGGGGGGGGGTCGCAAATATCACCTCTATAAGAGTTCCAGGCACCCCAAACAGATCTCCACATTTTAGGTTTACCCCTGGCTACATACACCGTCTTTTCACGCAGCATGCACCAGTCCATATTAGTTTCCCATAGGCTGAGCGAGGGAGGAGCAGGCGCACCCCATTTCTGGGCGATGTCTCTCTTAGCCACCATATTGCCCAGGGTGATCCAACGGGTCTGTGCAACATTGTAATCGGTCGGGCCCCAGATGTTGAGGAGGCATCTCCGGGCCTCTGCCGGCAGGGCCACACCAGTCACTTCTTCCATAACCTCATGCACACGCTTCCAATAGCGGGCCACATCCGGACACTCCCATATGATGTGCAGGAAGGTCCCAAGCATACCACACCCCCGCCGGCACACGCCATCCATAGAAAGCCCCATACGTAGAAGTCTGGGGCCGGTGACATACACTCTGTGCAGTATCTTCAGCTGCACCAGGCGGAGCCGTGCCGATATGGCCACCTCCCTAGGGGAGGAGATCGCCGATTGCCACTCTTCGTCATCCACCTCTATACCGTCATGCACCCACAGCTCTCTCAGTCGCACCAGCAAATCCACTCTTACATTAATGAGTTTTTTATACGTTAGAGAGATAGCGCTGTCCGGCATATGGCCGTCCAGCACCCGATCTTCCAGGGGGGATGATTCAGGGATAGACTCCCCTTCCGCTACATAGGGAGAGAGGGCATGACTAAGCTGGGCGTGTCGGAAGTATTCCGTCGCCGCCAGTTGGTATTCAGACTGCAGCACCTCAAACGACTTGACCCGTCCTCTGGCTACCATGTCCCCAACCTTGGAAATCCCAATGGTGTCCCACCTGTCGAAGCCCTTAGTATGCCACAGCTTCCCCAGTATATCCGAATCAAACAGCGGAGTGGCCATAGTAACCTTATTATGCCAGCCCAGAGTTTTAGTAATTGTGCGCCATATACGCACCATCGTCATAGTGGGACCTGTCAGTTTCCGATCCAGAGATCCGGAGTACAACGCTCTGTAGTAATTCCCATCTCCCACTAGCCACCGATCCATAGCGTAGCCCGGGTTGACCGCCGGGCCGTAGAGGCCATGATTAATTGCCGCCAGCTGGGACGCCCAATAGTAGCGCCTCACGTCAGGCAGGGCAATGCCCCCATCATAACTTGGTATAGTCAACTTAGCCAACGAGATTCTCGGCCTACCATCCCACAGTAACGCCCGCTGCAGTGATTCGATATCCGTAAAGTATTTTGCCGGTACGGGATCCTGTGTATTCTGCAGGGCATACAAGAAGCGAGGCAACGCCATCATCTTAAAAAGTGCGGCTCTACCCATCAGGGAAATCGGCAACTTCTTCCAGCCTTCGACGTCCCGGCGCAATCGCTCCAACGGCGGGAGGAGGTTGCGCGAGTACCGGGCTCGGGAGTCTCGCGACACGTAGATGCCCAAATACCGAAAGCCCTGCTGGGCCACCTGAATTGAGCACCCACGGGGGAGGCGCGGCGTGTCTCCGGACAGTACATATAACGAGGATTTAGAGCAATTGATTACCAGGCCCGAGTGGGTCCCGAAGGTTCCCAAGAGTTCAAAGGCCATTATGAGCGAGTGGCATGGAGAGGAGAGATACAGAAGGATGTCGTCCGCATAGAGCGATATCCGGTCCTCGAAACCCGGGGACCACGGTATCCCAGAGATATCGGGGTGCGTTCTGATCCAGGCCGCCAGTGGCTCAAGTGCTAGGGCAAATAGGAGCGGGGAAAGCGGGCAACCTTGCCTAGTGCCCCTGTGTAGCGCGAAGGAGGCAGACAACCGACCATTGACCGTCACATTGGCCAGTGGAGCGGAGTACAGCAGCCGGACCCAGCCGATGAAAGCGGGTCCAAACCCCAACTTGGCCAGAACTGCCCACAGGTAGTTCCACTCCAACGAGTCAAATGCCATAGTGGCGTCGAGGGAGGCGAGGACAGTGGGTTCACGGAGCAGATGGACACGCGCCATTACTGTGTGAAGCCGTCTCAGATTGAGCGCCGTATTCCGATGCGGGATGAAGCCGGACTGGTCCGGGTGCACCAGGTCCGAGATCACTCCCACCAACCGATTAGCCAATAGTTTGGCCAGAATCTTGGGTTCGGCGTTTAAGAGGGAGATGGGTCGGTAGGATCGACAAAGATCGCGAGGCTTCCCCTCCTTATGTATCACCACAATGGTGGCCAGCCGCTGGTCGGGGGGGAGTTCTCCCACCGCGCGGGCCTCAAGGAACATGTTCAACAGAGGTGCCGCAAGTGCGTCGGCCCTGAGTTTGTAGAGCTCAACCGGGATGCCGTTTGGCCCCGGCGCTTTGCCCGAGCGTAATGATTTAATAGCCAAGGCCGTCTCATCCACCGTTAGGTCCCGATCCATGTCGTCGCGCTCGAGGTCCGAGAGACAGGGAAGCTCAATGTTCTCCAAGAAGGATGCCGACGCAGACTCCGGGAGGGGGTCCGCCGAGGCGTAAACCTCCCCAAAGTAGTCCGCGAAGGACCCAACTATAGCCGCCGGGTCCGTGAGGGATAGGCCTTCCGCACTGGTCAGCTCCGGGACCACACGAGACGCGAGTTCCCTTCTATCTAGCCACGCCAGGAGCTTGCCAGCCTTGTCACCCGCGTCATAGATTCTGCCGTGCTGCTCCCTGCTCAGGGCTTTCGCCGCGTCAGTGGCGGTCGCCCGGAGCTCAGACTGTTTGAGGGAGAGAGCGTGGAGTAGCTCGGGAGACGGGCCCAGCTCCAGCTGGGAGTTTAATGCAGCAATGTCAGATTCCAGTCGAACTACGTCCTCGTCCCGCCGACGGCGGACCTCCGCAATCAAGGAGAAGGCCTCGCCGCGAAGTACAGTTTTGAAGGCCTCCCAAAGGGAAACGGACGAGTCAACTGAACCTGTATTCTCGACGAAGTACCGATCCATAGCCTTAGCCAGGAGCGACCTGGTCTTCGGGTCGCGAAAGTACCAAGGGTTGATGGGAGCCACCCGCGAGGACACGGGGATGCGAAAGTCAAAGGAGACCCAAACTGGGGAGTGATCCGAAATGCCCCTAGCCAGGAGACGCGCAGTGGACACGGACTGCGCCTGGGCAGCCGGGGTGAGGACGTAGTCTAGTCTGGAAAGGCTACCATGGGCGCCGGAGAGGAACGTGTACTGTCTCTGGGAGGGGTGCAACAGACGCCAGCAATCAACCATCCCCATGGAATCTAGGAAATCAGACAGCCAGGACTGGGAAGGACGCAGATCTCTGGATGGGAAGCGGTTCAGGTCCCCGGAAACGACAGAATTAAAGTCACCACCCACAATCAGCAGCCCCTCAGGGAGACCCAAAATGGCGCCAGCTAGGTCCCTGAAAGTAGTCTCTTGTAGCCCCGGGGGAACATAAACCGAAACTAAAACTAGCGTGCGGCCCTCCCATTTGCCCACCACAGCAACATATCTGCCTCTCTCATCCGCAAGCACCGACTCCACCTCCAGCGGGAGGGACATGCGCACCATGATGCCCACCCCTCGTGATCCTGAGGAGAACCCCGAGTGTGCCACCATTTTGAAACCACGTCTAGTCAAGGCTTTACAAGTGTGCCCCACTAGGTGGGTCTCCTGCAGGAAAACCACATCTGGCGAACAGCGTTTGAGCATTTGCAACACCACACCCCTTTTAATACGGTCCCCCAACCCGTTTACATTCCAGCTTAACAAGTTAAGAGTTCTACCCCCCGTCATCAGGGACGTTCCGCCCCCTCCCCCCCACCCGTGCCCGCAATGGCGCCCACAGCAGTAACATAGCAGAGCGATAAGACCTCAGCCAGGACAAAGAATAAGACAAGAAAAGAAGTTGAAAAAACACACCCCAACTACCCACCACCCTGCACCCCTGCATAAGACTAAAATCCACCCCAACTAGCAGTGTGCCTGTCGCCCCTTAACTAACCTACAGAAAGCCCACAGAGGAGAAAGGAGACATCCTATCACCCCCCGTCATCCCCCATATTATTGACAAAACGAGTCAAACCATAGCAGCAGTGTCTGAAGTGAAAGTCCCATACGGCTACCCAGCTCACAGAAAGTCAAACAATAAATATTCATTCCTGCGCTTCCGCGCCCTCGGTGGACTCCTCCGTCTGGTCAGCCGGTTCGCGTCGCTCCTGTGGCAGGGTATCCAGCCAGTGCCCCACGTCGTCCGGAAAGTAAAAAAACAGGGTCCGGTGGTCCCGCTCGATGCGGAGCTTGGCAGGGTAGAGCATGGAGTACCGCAGGCCCATTTCTCTCAGTCTTCGTTTCACCCCGGTAAAGCTCTGACGCTTTTTCTGCACAACCGGAGTGAAATCCGGAAAAAAGTTCACGTCGGAGTTCTGGAATCGCAAAGGACCCGCAGCTCTTGATGCCTGCAGGATAGCGTCTCTGTCCCTAAAGTTAAAGAGCCGTGCGATGATGGGGCGAGGGAAAGCGCCAGACTTGGGTGGTCCCCCCGGTATCCTGTGTGCCCGTTCCACCGAGAAGAACTTACTCAGGCCCCCCGGCGCCAAGTTCTTAAGCACCAGATCCTCCACGAAAAGTTCAGCCGAGTCCTCTTCGGCCTTCTCCGGTACCCCAGTAATACGGACGTTCTGGCGCCGCACGCGGCCTTCAAACTCGTCCAGTCGGCGCGCCAGCATTCCGTTCGCCAATTTCAGGTCACGTACCTCCGTCTGGATATCAGACACATCAGTGACCAGGCTAGTCGTCTTGAGATCCAACGACTTCACCCGGTCGTTGGTTTTCCCGAGGTCAGTCCTGATGAGGTTCATCTCGATCTTCAGGGAGTCGACCTTGCTGGACAGTTCCTCCCGGAGTGCATGCATCTCCGTCTGTACTCCCGTGATCGCGCCCAGAACGTCCCGAAGCGTTATGGCAGAATCGTCCGGTGATCCATCCCGTTTCGAGTCATTAGTACGGCCCGCCTGCACCGGCGAGCTTCTTGACTGGGAAAAGCGTTCCGGGATAGTAGACTGGGACTGGGACGGTTTTCTGTTGACCCGCTGGGACTTGCCTCTGTCCAGGTCTCCCCTGCCCGCCATGTTGGTACCCTCGGGTCAGGCGGCCAGCAGGGGTAAGGAGCCTCTTGGTAGGCGCGCCACACACACGATGGTAGAACCAGGGTCCGGTACTTAGGCCGAGTAGCAGGGCATGCAGATATCAGAGTTGCTCATCGGTGGGACTAAGCTCAGACAAAGAGGCGCTCGTGCGGAAGCACCGCTGTACCCCTCAATGGTGTACAATGACGCGGAAGGAGCCTCCGGGTTTCGTCGAGCTAACTAAGTCCAGGAGTGTCCGATTTTCATTCCGAAAGCGGGCGCCGCATCAGGACCCACTCAGCAGTCGATTCCCACTATCGTGGGACAGGATAGATAGCAGGATTATTGCGGAGGACCGGGAGGTCTTCGGAGCTCCGAGCTCACGCGGCCATCTTGATCGCCGGCGAAGCTCCTCCCCCATCTAGCTATTTTTGTTATTTTTATTCCCTCCCATCTGGCCGTCGCAGCCCCCCTGACCCTCCCACGCATGCGTTCGGTAGCAGCCGCTACTGAAGTGAGCATAGCTCGCTAGAAGCAGAGCCTACTTTGAACAGTGTCGTGGAAGAGAGAGCTCTGAGCTGAATGTGTACCGCAGCAATAAATCACACACGATTAATGTTGCAGAACTGCAATGGGTTCTGTGAGCGGCACCCCCAGGGACCTGGGAGCCAGCATGACCATAACCTTTGCAGGCAACCACCAATTTTGTACTGTATGCAATAACAACTAGTAGACTAGGTAGTGCGTGCTGCCCATCTTTGCACACACCAAAGGAGAGCAGACACAAACACTATACAAACATGTTAGACTATGCACAGCCACTAGGGAACTCATTTGATTTGACCAGGGTCTAACTAGCAAGTCCCCACCCACCATGATTAAAGGCTAAAAGGCACTGCATTGAAAAATCAATTCAGCTGCCACTGGCGTTATCACCCCCCAGCCTTGTTCCACGCAAAGTACACACTATGGCACAATGGGCACTACATGGACACATCCCATGATGAGCGAAGCCTGGTGCTCTGCTGAGAAAAAGAAAGAAAACATGCAGCACTCTTACTTGACATTTAGTTTGTCGAGTTGGCTGAATGAAATACAAACATTGGATTAGGCCTGGGCAAAGCACTACGCTACGCTCGCATAGTTTGTGCAACTTTGCACTACGCGAACTGCACGTAGCACAGTGCGAACACGCGTAGTGTAGTGCAGCGGTCATTTTTTGCCTGCTCGCGGTCCTCAACGTCAAGTTGGCGACCGCGATGTAGCAAAATGACATCCTGGCAAGAATTTTTCCTTGTTCGCGATCAGCAACATCAAGTTGCCGACCGCGAGCGTGGAAAATAAACCTTCCTGCGAGATTCTCAACGTGGGGAGGTCTGGTTTCTCGCTGCGAGTGGTCGCGTATGCTCGCGACGAGAAACTACCAGTCCACGTTAAGAAAGCTGCAGCTCGAGTAAAAATCTCCTCTAGCGGCAGAACACTACAGGTCGCACTGTGCAAGATGGCGTTTTTAATGATTGCACAGTGCCGGATGCTTGTCCACACTGTGCAATCATTGAAAACGGCATCTTGCACAGTGCGAACATGCTACTACGCAGTTCGCGTAGTGCTACGCGTAGCTTGTGTAGTGCGAAGTGCACTTTTGCGTAGCTTTGCGAAGCTCTACTTCGCAAACTACGCCCAGCCCTAATTGGCATAGCAAATAAGTCTCGCCTTTGGGACCATAGAAGTATTTAGCCATTCAGCACATTATCCTAGTGCTGCAACATCTACTCAGAGGGCGTAAGCAAAGATGGGAGCAAAGCCATTAAAAAAAAAAGTCTCCTTATTCATCTCCCAAATGCAGCAACCTCTATTAAACACCCACTGCTTGCCTTTCACAAGTTTTTGAGGAGCCTGCATTTGTGTTGGAGGGCGGAAGCAACGACGAGATCAAAGCAAACATTTTTTTTTCAAGTCACCACATTGAGCTCCGTAGTGCAGCCACCTACATTAAACACCCGCTGCTCACCACGTTTCTGCTGAGCCCGCCTTTGATCCTAGAGTGTAAAATCAAAATCAGGAGCAAATCAACTTTTTTTTCTTTTTAAACGTCACCACACTCCGTAGTACAGCCACCTAAATTTAACACCAGCTGCTCACCTTTAATAAGTTTCTGCGGAGGCTGCACCTGTGTCGGAGGGTGGTGGGAGGGTAGCAGGAAAGACGCAGCACACTGGTTAGAGGCGGCAGACCCGAGAGCAGAGGACGGCCCGGGACCAGGGTTCGATTCCCGGCGCGGCAGGTTTCTGGACCAGGGTCAGCGGACTCGATAATTCTCTCGCCTCGGTGCCCACTCTGATCAGCGATCACACTCGGCAACTCTGGGCATTAGCTTGCCTCATCTTCACTAACGGCCCCACCAGACCGCCGGGGATGCCTAGTCTCACCCTGGAGATACCCATTAAGGGACCATCTCTCAGGGAAGCCAGGAAGGGTTTCGCAGCGGTCGAAGCGCCTTGGGACCCTCCGGGTAAGTAGTGCGCTATATAAATGCCTATACATTACATTACATTACACAGCTCTGTAGTGCATCCACCTACCTGAAACACCCGCTGCTTGCCTGTTATAAGTCTTGACAGAGCTCAGCCAAGCCGATCAGTTGGTTTTCTAGAGATCACAGAACGCGGGCAGTGTACACTGTAAAATGTGAACATCGCGTGTTTGCGAAGTGAGTGCCCCTGATTACATTAAGGCAGCGCAGCCACACACAAACAAATATTATTAGAAATAAATACAATGCCTCTGTAAAAATGACGACAAAAATAAAACGGAGTATGCCTACGGGGAAAAAGTAATTACTTAGGAGACGGGATATGCATTATCCCTTTGACTAAATCCGGCTCTACCATGAGGTTTATAAACGCAGCATTGGCGTTGGAAGGCAGAAGCAGTGACGGGCAGGCCCATGTTTAAAGAAAAATCTGCTTTTGCTTTGGAAAGACAGAAGCAAAGACGGGAGCAAAGCCATTAAAACTAGCAGCAGTAATGGACTTGCCCAGCGAGGCAGAAGAGGGCTACTGCCGATAAGGCTTCACTTAACACCCCCCTTTTCCCGGATATTGGTGAGGCGGACACCTGGCGACAGCACGACCCTCCTTTGAATTTACTGATTTTGGAAGGTACAGAAACACAGTTCAGCTGCGGTGTTTATCATCAAAGAAAGAACTCATAGCCAGGCTGCATAGATCTCTGTCTTTGGTGTAAACAGCAGAACAGCGCTTTGTCGTCCTGTGATGGATGGGTAGGTGCTCGGTGCGTGAGACCTCTACAATCTCGTGTAGAATTAGCGCACGGAACCTTATAAACTCCGAGTAATGCTAGATGAAAAGTGGGCAGAGTCTAGGGGAGTGCGGGCGACAGGCTCAGCTATGAAGTAAATAAAATAAATGAAAAAAAACGAGAGCGGCATAAAGTGTGATCAATTAGTAACCTGATCCACAACACGACAAGGAATGCAGCTGCACCCTGCACGCCGCTGCTCGCTCCAGAGAGCAAAACGCAGTGGGAGTGAACCTTTGAAGAAGAGGTGGGACATATACCCGCCTTTGGCCATTTGGGTGGTGTCTTTAATGAAAGACACACGCAAAGGCCAATAAAATGAGTGGGAGAGTCAGACCCACATGAAAGTAGAAAACAACAAAAAGGGGGGAGAAAAAAACTGACCCGAGGCAAGGTGGGGCAAGATGAAATAGGGATGGGGTGGAGAGAGATGAAATGGGGGTTTGGGGGTGGTGAGGAGGGAGAAGTAACAGACTGGTCTGAAAACACAAGCACTCGTATGGAGTGCTTGAAAACAAAAAAAAAGTAGCTAAAAAAATGGGAGCAGTGGAAGGACACAAGAAGGATTAGTTACTTACCTGTAATCCTAGTTCTCTTCCAGGGGTATCCTCATCAAAGTCATAAGCATTAGAATATTCCCGCCTATGTGCGGGACCCCGGAAACACTATATTATATGTGCCCCACATATAAATACACATATATATATATATATAAATAATATATATATAAAAAACAAGCAATAGCAGCCAAATCACATTAGAGCTGAAATATGCTGTGAAGAATTTCCACCATACATGAATAATAAGCATTAGAAACAGGAGAAAACAACACCAAAGTTTGTTTAGGAATTGTTTTAATGCTCAGAAAGCAGTAGAAATTCTCAGAACTCACTGGAAGCATAGGAAGCTCCCAGGCTGCATTGCAAACACACAGTCTAACCAGACTGAAAAGCTAACCTGTAGCTAAATAACAAAAAACTGACACTGTGCCTTTGAGGCACTCATGACCCCCTGAATCCCATCATGCCTCAGGAGTGGCAGTTAGGTCAGTTGTTCTTTTCGGAGACTGAAAACCAAACCCAATAACACATAGGTCAACAATATCTCCTTATGAACGAGTATCCGTTGCCCGGGGAGGCGGGAGGGTTGCTTATGACTTTGATGAGGATACCCCTGGAAGAGAACTAGGATTACAGGTAAGTAACTAATCCTTCTCTTCCAGGGGATCCTCATCAATAGTCATAAGCATTAGAATAGAATAGCGAGCCTCTCCTCATCTCTGCGGACAAAGGAAAGATAAGACAGAAATCTCATCAATAAGCTTGAGTAGACAAAACAGACTACCCAAACAGATTCCTCAAGGAGGCTTGCCCTACTTGAGTGTCAGTCCTGGAATCAGAGTCGAGGCAGTAATGCCTCGTAAAGGTATGCACTGATTTCCAGGTCGCGGCCTTGCATATTTCTGACATGGGAACGTCATGCAAGAAAGCCACTGTAGCCGCCTTCCCTCTAGTGGAATGCGCTTTTGGAGACATCAACAAAGGTTTTCCTGCCAGTTGATAGGCCAACTTAATGCAAGAGACAATCCACCTGGAAATGGACCTCTTCGCTGCTGGAAAGCCAGTTCTCATTGCACCATAGTTCACAAACAGTTGGTCCGTTTTCCTAATCCCTTTAGTCTTTTCCAAATAAAACTTCAGCACTCTTCTAAGATCTAAGGAGTGAAGTGACCGCTCAGCTGGGGTCGTCGGATTTGGAAAAAAGGAAGGGAGGGAAATAGACTGATTTATATGAAAATCAGAGATGACCTTAGGCAAGAAAGAAGGGTGAGCCCTTAGAACTACCCTGTTATGGTGGAATACCGTATAAGGTTCCTTTGCACAGAGCGCCTGTATCTCACTGACCCTGCGTGCAGAGGTAATTGCCACCAAAAAGGCTGCCTTCCAAGAGAGCTGTTGTAAGGAAGCCTTGTGGATGGGCTCGAAAGGTGGAGACATTAACCGAGATAGAACCAGGTTTAATTCCCACGGAGGAGAAGGATTGCGCACAGGGGGATACACTTTCTTCAAACCCTGAAGGAAATCCTTGACCACCGGAACTTGAAAGAAAGACACCTAGTCAGGGGACTTCCTATAGGCCACAATAGCTGACAAATGTACTCTAATGGAAGCGTACTTCAAACCAGCCGTTGCGAGGGAAAGGAGGTATTTATTTATTTATTTATTTTTAGAGTTTTCTATAGCGCAAACTTGAACCGATTAGGTTATCAGAGCGCTTTACATAGCATCAGTTCCGTTACATGTTATCACAGCAGTTTACATAGAATCAGTTACGTTACACATTTCAGGAACACGTTTCTTTTTGTTCTAGTGAATAGGGTTATCTCTTCACCCGGGGGAAGGGATACACCTGGCTATATTCCAACAGTCACACAGGCGACTAGTCGTTCAGGTAAGATGACGTCCTCCTGCCCTTTAATAGAATCCAAATGATGATCCTTACACCACAAGTAAAACCTTTTCCACTTGAAGGCATAGGATGCCCTCGTGGACGGCCTCTTAGCCTCCCTCAAAATGCTCATGCAGTCTGGAGGCAGGTTCAAATGTCTGTATTGCAGGACCTCAGGAGCCATGCTGTTAGGTTCAATGATGGGAGGTTGGGATGCATTATCCTCCCGTTCATTTTGCTCAACAGGTCTGGTCTGCAAGGGAGTCGTTTGTGTGGACACACAGACAGATGTAGAAGGTCCGGATACCACCACTGCCGAGGCCAGTCTGGAGCAATCAGGATCAACTCCATGTTCGTCCTGAGGAGCTTGGACACCACTCTCGGGATCAGAGCCAGGGGAGGAAACGCGTACGCGAACATCCCTGCCCAATCCAACAGAAGAGCGTTCCCCTGCGTCCCTGGTCTGTGGAACCTGGACGCGAAGGCGTGACACTTGGTGTTTTCGTCGTCTGCAAACAAGTCTATGGACGGACGTCCCCAGCAACGAAAAAGCTCTTCTACTACTTCGTCGTTTAGCACCCAGTCTGGCTGATCTTCGAAGTGCCTGCTGAGTGCATCTGCTTTGACGTTCAACTCGCCCGGAAGATGCACCGCCACCACTGTGAGACCTCGAGCGAGGAGCCAATGCCATATTGTCTGAGCCTCTCGAGACAGTGGGCGAGATTTTGTGCCTCCTTGTTTGTTCAGATAGAACATGGTTGTCGTATTGTCCGTCTGAACTAGGACTGAGTTGGATGTGATCGCTGGCAGGAAAGCTTTGAGAGCCAGGAATACCGCTCTGAGTTCCAGCATGTTGATGTGGTATGTCTGCTCCTGCGCAGACCACCGGCCCTGAATCTGAAGCGGACCCATGTGTGCTCCCCAGCCGTGCAGGGAGGCATCTGTCACTATAGATAGGGACGGAATGGGTTGATGAAACGGCACTCCCACCATCACATTGTGTCTCCGAGTCCACCATCTGACTGACTCTTTTTTCGCCTGGGAAAGATGGCTATGGTCCTCCCAACGACCTGTTGCCTGGTCCCATTGATCCTCCAGGGCCTGTTGCAGAGGATGCATTCTCAGCCTGGCGTGTGGGATGAGAAAAATGCAGGACGCCATGGAACCCAGCAGAGACGCCACCTGTCGTGCTGTTGGAGGACGAGACTCCAGCAGAATCCCGCACTTCAGGTTCATGGAAGAAAGTCTCTCCACCGAAGGAAACGCTCTTCCCACGCTTGTGTCCAGAACGGAGCCTAGGTAGTGGATGGATTGCGTAGGCCGCAGGACTGACTTCTCCAGGTTCACATGGAGGCCGAGCCTGTGAAGCTGTTGCAGGCACAGATGCAGATCTTGTGTTACCCGTACCGGGGATGGACCCTTCAGGAGCCAGTCGTCCAGATATGGGTAAACGAAGAGACCCTTCTTGTGAAGAAAAGCCGCCACCACCGCCATGCATTTGGTGAAGACTCGTGGTGCGGACTTGAGACCGAAGGGTAACACCTTGTACTGGTAGTGTTTGTGCCCCACGACAAACCTCAGGTACTTTCGATGTTGCTGCGCAATCGGGATGTGAAAGTACGCATCTTGTAGATCCACCGAACACATCCAATCTCCGGCTTGTAGATGAGGACATATTTGGTGAAGCGCCAACATGCGGAACTTTTCCTTGACGATAACCTTGTTTAGGAGTCGTAGGTCGAGTATGGGTCTGAACTTGTCCTCCTGATCTTTTTTGGGGACGAGGAAATATCTGGAGTAAACTCCTTTGCCTCTTAGAGCGCGAGGAACTTCTTCTATCACTCTTTTCTGCAGCAGGATCGTCACCTCTCGTCGGAGCAAGCTCAGTTGGTGAGGGCAAGAGCTCTTCGGAGGGATACTCTTTGGAAGAGCACGGAAACGTATCCTGTAACCATTTCGCAGTATATTCAGCACCCACTGATCTCTTGTGATGCTGACCCACTCTTCCAGGTGTTGTGATGCACTTCCTCCCACTGGAGTGGGCAACGGTGTCAGAGGAAGCCACTGTTCAGGCCTTTCCTCCTCTCGGGGCGTTGGAGGACTGCTGGTGGCCCCCTCTGCCCCGGCTGGGCTTACCACGAAACTGGGGTTTTCCCTGAGCTTTGTTCTGCGACCACTGAGGGGTTTGAACCCTCTGTTGGGCCCCTCTCCCCTTGTTGGACTTGAAGCGGCGCTTGAACTCCTTCTTCTTCTCCAAGCCCACCGCTTTCACCGTGTCCAGCTCAGTCTTCATTCGGGTCATCTCTTCGTCCGCGTGTTCCCCGAAGAGGGCGGAACCCGAAAAGGGGAGATTCAGAATCCGATGCTGGGCATCCGGCTTCAGCCCTGTAAGGCGCAACCAGGCCGATCTTCTGGCACAAACTCCATGGGAATAGGAATGGGCCGAAAGCACCGCCCCATCCGCGGCCGTGCTGATCATCTGGTTAGCCACCAGACACCCCTCCGTAACAGTTTCCTCAAAGTCCTGCTGGTCTTCTTTCGGCAGCTTGGCTTTGAATCTCTCCATTGAGTCCCATAAGGCTCTGTCATACCGACCCAGGAGCGCAGCTGCACTGGCGACTTTAAGAGTGGAAGCAGCAGAGTTGCAAACCTTCCGACCCCAGGAGTCTTGGGTCTTGCTGTCCTTATCTGGCGGGACTGAAGATGAACCAGCCACCGCATGTGTCTTTCTCGCCGCTGCCACGATGACAGAGTCCGCCGGAGGGTCAGACTTCACAAACACCGGGTCAGAAGCCGCCGGTTTGTACTTCTTTGTAATGCGTGCTGGCACTGCTCTGATTGTCGCTGGGGTTAGGAAAACTTCCTTGACAGGGTCCATAATCCCCGGAACCAAGGGCAGCAGAGGTCTGGAGATGGCCCTTTTGTGCAAGGTTTCGAAAATGACCGTCGTCGTCACTTGAGGGACAGACATTTCGATGTTCAGTTTAAGCGTACCTCTCTGCAGAACGTCCAGGTACGTGCCAATATCATCCACAGGGGAGGACCTGGACGTTGGACTGTCCGTCAAAGTCGGAGAGTAGTCCCTCTTTGACGATCTGGTAGATGAAGTGGAAGAGGTAGACGGGGTACGTCTACGTCGATGGTGAGAACTGCGTCCCCGCTCCCTCGACTTCCTGGAACGCTCCTCCCGTCTAGGAGAGCGAGACCTGACCCGATCTCTTGGACGATGGTCTCTTCTAGGGGATCGGGACGCCCTGGGGGATCTGGTCGGCGACCGCACAGGAGATCTGCCCCGGGGAGGGACAGAGGTCTTCCGACCATCCAGTCTAGGATCCTTTGTAGGTGATCTAGATCGTCCCCGACCATCCCGCCTAACTTCCCTTGTAGGCGAACGGGACCTCCTTGGCGCTTTGGTGGGTAGATTCACAGGCGTTGAGCGCCTGGGAGGGCTACGCTTGTCCATCTCCTCCACCAGGTCTGGAGAGCTGACCTGTGGCGTGGGCTGGCATATTCCTGCATACGCCTGGTAGGCCCATCGTCTCTCCAATGGTCCAAGGACCTGTACCATCTCGGCAACAGCCTGATGCGCCCCGCAGAAGGATCTGGACGACGTTCAGGAGTCCTGTGCACAGGGCTCCTGGATCTTGAATGCGCAGTAGAGGAGCCCGAGGACCGATAAGATGAATGGTGAGAAGCAGATTCTGTCACCATGATCGTATCCGAGTGCCTCGACGTCGAGCGCTCACTTCTCGCAGCCGACCGCTTCCGAGGAGTTGGGGGAATCAAACAATCTCGACCTCGAATGTCCTTGAGAATGTTCGTAGTCTCTCGACGTCGAGCGGCGATGAGCAACCGCCGACGGAGCCTTCTGCCTCGACGTCGAACGGTGGTGTCCGGTCGTCGACGGGGACCTCAGCCTCGACGTCGAGCGACGATGTCCTGTCGCCGACGGAGGCTTCTCTCTTGACGTCGAACGGTCTCGCCCTGCCGTCGACGGAGCTTTTTGCCTCGACGTTGAACGGCGATGGTCAGTCGCCGACGTAGAGCCATGCCTCGACGTCGGATGCCTGTGCGACGACGGCGGAGGGGTATTGGGCACCCTCGACACCGAGCGCTGCTGCTGCACCGACGGAGACCGCGTCCTCGACGCCGATCGACGAGCACCTGTCGACGGCGGAGGAGTCACCCTTCTCGACGCCGATCGTCGCCTGGTTGACGACGGCGAGGTGATGTCCCTCGACGCCGGTCGTCGCCTGGTTGACGACGGCGGAGGGGTAGTGGATCTCGACGCCGACCGTCGCCCGGTTGACGGCGGCGGAGTAGCCTTCCTCGACGCCGACGACGTACCTGGCCTTCCTCCCGACGGCGAGCCCGCCGTCGACGGCAGCTTCCCAGAGGAAAGTCCCTCTTGTGGATCTTTTCTCAGCGCCGAGCCTGACGCTGAGGTAGAAGGGTGTGAAGACTTCTTCTTTGAAGACGAATGGGCCTTCTTGGAGCCCTTCTTCACTGGAGATCTCCCTCTAGAAGCTCTGTGGGCCAGGCCATAAATCCGAATTCTCTCCCTGTCCTTGAGAGTCCTTCCTGACAGGTTCTCACAATGTGGACAGGTGTCTGGATCATGGTCATCAGGCAGGCAAACGATACAGACCTCGTGGCTGTCTGTCTTGGCCTTCTTGCTGTTACAAGAAGGACATTTATCAAACAGAGAAGGCATTTTCGAAGTAAAATGCCCTCTAAACTGCTCAAAACAAGCAGTATCTTACTTGACCAGGTGTAAGACGTCGAAGTAAGAGTAAAAGTTGTCAAAAAGAAGCAATTTTTCTGCAAAAAATCAGAAAATTAGTGGAGCTGTGAAACCAGGGTCCTTCACTGAAGGAGCCGGAAAGAACAACTGACCTAACTGCCACTCCTGAGGCATGATGGGATTCAGGGGTCATGAGTGCCTTAAAGGCACAGTGTCAGTTTTTTGTTATTTAGCTACAGGTTAGCTTTTCAGTCTGGTTAGACTGTGTGTTTGCAATGCAGCCTGGGAGCTTCCTATGCTTCCAGTGAGTTCTGAGAATTTCTACTGCTTTCTGAGCATTAAAACAATTCCTAAACAGCCTTTGGTGTTGTTTTCTCCTGTTTCTAATGCTTATTATTCATGTATGGTGGAAATTCTTCACAGCATATTTCAGCTCTAATGTGATTTGGCTGCTATGTGTATTTATATGAGGGGCACATTTAATATAGTGTTTCCGGGGTCCCGCACATAGGCGGGAATATTCTAATGCTTATGACTATTGATGAGGATCCCCTGGAAGAGAACTTGCCCTTGCTCCACGGGAGGGACAAACTCCAGCGACGGCATGACACACACATGCTGTGACGAAAAGAAGAAAATAAGAGCAATACTGCAGCTAACCAATGGTAAGCTATGGGTGGGCTGTAGCCCTCTAAACTGTAAAGGAAATGTCTCAGAGTGCTTGCTACCTGCAAGAGTTCGTTTCTGCTCAGAATGAGGACCTGCTTTAAAGTGTTCCAGATCTGGTTATATAATTTACAGTATTGGAGCTACACCTTCCGGTACAGGTAGATCGTCTTGCATTCTCCTGACTGGGATAAGGATTTTGCAAAGATACAAGATCAAACAACTGGATATGTGCTCTCTAAACTTACTGGGGCTGCTTATAACTTCACACTCAGGTTCCATATTCTTGTCAATTTTATTAATTATTATTTATAACTGCAGTGTACAGACTAATGACTACTAGTCCCCTACCCTTATTGTTAGACTCTCTGGATTTGAAATGGACCACTTCCCTTACTTTTGGTGGAGGACTTCAATGAGAAATATGAGCCTCTCCATAGTTTGCATACCTTTAGAGAGCATGAGGATGAGGAGTAGGGTGTCACCATATTGGAGGCAGCTCTCCCTGAAAGTTTGACTGCTGTAGGTATACAATTAATGGCTCTGGCCTTGCAATGGGGACGAGTTTTTAATGAGCATAGTTATTCCGACAGTTAGGGGGCATATATGTTTAGGAGGGTATTGGCTAGAGCACGTTAGCTTAAGTTATGTCGGACCTGCACCTCTGGCCTGCATTTTATGTCACGTTCAATGAAATACCAATAGCAGTAATTCACCTATTGTTGTTTAATTCAATTCTGAACTTTTTTGTTGAGAAATATGATCCTGTGTACATAAAAAAGAAACATACTCCATGGTTTTTCAAGGAATGCAGGTGGGCAAAGCTGAAGCTACTAACAGCAGTTAGGGGACAATCTAGAGACCAAATAATAGGGGCGTCAAGTGTATACAAAGAAACACTTGATAAAAGCGGATGAGAGAAACTAGCAAGACATGCTTGAGGCAATTAATAGAAACCATATTCTGTCATTTTGACACATTGTAGCCCATGGTAGATTAAATAATGCTAGTGGAATGTAGGTTCATATTACGCCTCATGCCTATACGCACAAGTTACTACTTGTGTAACGATATATCTGTAACAGACATTAGTTAGTGATAGATTCCTTACCAAAGAATATCCCCAGGCGAATATATGATTATACCACGCTTTCAATTACCACGCATGGCTTTACCACGCAAATTTTACATCGCAAGTGGCTTTACCACGCTGGAATTTACAACGTAGGATTTTACTACGCGTAGAAACGTCTTACCTGCACGTCTTTCACCAGCAGCCCTTACTTCCATCCACCATGGAAACAAGCGTCAAAACAAGTCTACCAAAATAAAAAAAGGACTGCTTTTTTGACGTACACGGCACGTCTTTGGGGGAGGCTCTTTCCTTTTTCTTCAAAAATAATGTGCGTTTTTTTTTTAAGTAACCTGCTTGTTATTTTTGGGGGGGAGACCCCCCCCAGCCCCCCAAACCCCCCCCAACCCCCCAACCCCACACAGAACGACTGGAAGGAATACCACGTCTTCCCCCAACCCACGCAGAACGTGGTAAAGACGGTCGTGGAAGGCACCCGAGTTGAAAAAACGTTTGCCTGGTAAGTGTACCGTGGTAAACGTTATGCGTGGTGATGCCTTCGTAGTAAATGATGTTTCCCTCCCCAGGCATCAGACAGGATCCGGAAAGTTATGCTTAGCAGTACCCTTGCGTGTCAGTAGGTGGCGTCCTGCAGCTCTGCACCCGTCACTGGCGTAGTAAGCGCCGAGATGACGTCACGGAGAGTACTTAGGCGCCACTCATGCGCGCTGACGTCAGTTCTCAATTTTCAGCTCCTAGTGCAGCCTCAGAATAAATTCAATAAACAAGTGTGTGACCTGTAAACCTCATCGAACATTATGGGGTGGTCTAATGGTAGGAGAGACTGTATTAAATAAGGTGAGGAATTTTGACTGTTTCAGGATGAAGCTTGCCAACTCACTCTCCTGGACACCTCAAATTACGAAAAGCCAGATGAGATTAAAGCAAAAAGCAGCCATAGTAACTAGAATGCTTATACCTACCCTATAAAGGTCTGTGTCACCTTCCATTGTGCATTGTCGTCGTGTTAAGGGTCTTGGAGCAGCACTCAATGGTGCTGTAATTTGGGGGTAGGGTAATGTTAGACCATTAAAAAAGTCTGAGAATAACTTAAGCCCATCATTTATTCTCTCAAAGAGTGACCCCCTAAATCTAAATTTTGCTCTCAAAAAGGTGGCCCATGGAGTTAACTCGATACTACTACTCTACTGGCTGTATAGTTGGTCTGTGGGTGAATTACTGCCCTATGGAAAATCTTTACAGGAGTTGGCAGATATTTTTTTGTTTGAATATCTTTTATTGCATTTTCTTTTATTTCGGCATGTACACATATATGAGCAAATAACGTTGTCATGACACAGGAGAAACATTACATGTCGTATCTGTTGTACAGTTGCATTAGTGAATATATTTAAGGGACGTGACAATAAAGCAAGATTGTGCAAACTGTTTGACACGGTCAGGATCTATGGTTGTGTAATGATTGAAGGAAAAAGTCATAAATCAACAACAACAGTTCCCAGGATAAACCGATTGTTTCCTCGTCTTCCGCCAGTGGTATGGTTAGGTTGGGACATCTGCAATGTCATATCTATGGTTCAAAGCAAAATCAAGCGTATCAGCAATGCAGTACATATTCAAATCTTTTGTTGGAAACAAGAAACTATGAAGAACAACCTGGGATTGTAGGGGCTAATGACTGGGTGAGATCAAAACGATGTGTGGATGGTTCAGATGGAGTAGTCCGGGGCGGGCTCGCGTGGTACCGTGTGAGCTGTGGGGGTCGTCAAATTATTATTATTGCAGTCTTATATAGCGCATAGATACCCTGGAGCATCCCTGCGCTTGTTCCAGAAACAAAAAGGTAACCATCACATCACATCACATCAGGGTCAGCAGTTAACGAAAAGATGTGCTTTCAAGTGTTTGCGAAAACGAAGGAGACAAGTCTCAGAGCGCAGACTTAGGGGAGTGCATTCCAGAGTACAGCAAAATTCACAGAGAATCTTCTTCCCCCTGTATGTGCCTTTTTAACTTTAGGGGTCTTAAGCAGGTGTTTTTGGTTGGAGCGTAGGGTCCGGCTAGCCCTATAGGGTGTAACTAAACTCTTCAGGACGGGAGGGCCTGTACCCTGCAAGATTTTGTGCGAAAGACAGAGGGATTTGAATTTCACCCTTTCACGCACCGGCAACCAATGCAGTGCCCTCAGTGCGGGTTTGGACGACCGTGACATAGGAGTGTTTTTAAGTAGCTGTGCTGCAGCATTTTGAATTTGTTGTAATTTATTGAACGTAAGTTCAGGGGCACCAAGATAGATAGCATTGCTATAATCTAGTCTTGATATAATCAGCCCCTGAATCAGTAGCTTCCTAGATAGCGGTGGAAGGAGAGGCAGAACTTTACGCACGGACCGGAGAAGACCGAAACAGACTTCTGCCATTTTTTTAGCCTGGGTCCTGAAGGAGAGATCTTGCTCCAACCATATCCGAGACTCTTGATCTCCTCCTTGGGATTCGGGAGAGATCCCAGACAGCTAGGCCAGATAGTCGAGGGAAGTGAGGAACCTTTATGCCCTAACAGCGTAATTTCGGTATTCGAACCATTCAGCTTTAATGCTGACTCACCCATCCAGGTGTGGACTTTGGACAGGCAAGAGTACAGCATATCTGGGCTTTCAGTGGCCTGAGACAGGCATAGCTCACGAATTTGATGTCAAACGGAGCAACCACATCCTCCAAGGGGGCCATATACACACTGAACAACGTGGGGCTCAAGGAAGAGCCCTGTGGTACCCCACATTGGAGGTGGATTGATGCCGAGCGTGCGCTGCCTTTCCATACCTGATAGGTCCGGTCGCTAAGAAATGACCGGAGCCATTTCAATGCAATCCCCGTCACCCCGATATCGGACAGCCGTTGAAGTAGCACTTGATGATTCACAGTGTCAAAAGCTGCACTGAGGTCCAGGAGGATCACTGCCACTGATCCTCCTGAATCCAAAATGCTTCTAGCTTCTTCAACGACTGCTAGTAGGGCGGTGTCAGTGCCCTGACCTGGCCGGAAGCCCGTTTGCGAACTTCTCAATAGGCCATTGGACTCAAGGAAATTAGATAGATGGAAATTCACCAACCTTTCCGTGATTTTACTGAGCCCAGGGAGCAAAGAAATAGGCCTATAGTTCGCCATGTCAAGAGGATCTAAATTGGGCTTTTTCAAAAGAGCTTTTACTACAGCTCCCTTCCAGTTCGGTGGAACTAAGCCAGACACCAAAGAGGCATTGATCAGTTCGGTTATAGGTTTAGCAATGGTGGAGCCTACCTGTTTCAAAATCCTCATGGGCACTAAAGCACGAGGAGAACCACTCTTAATGGTGGCCAGAGCTTTAAGGACCTCATCAACAGATACTGGTCCAAAAACTTCTAAATTAACAGGGGATCTCACCAATGTACTGCTAGACTCTGCTCTCTGGTTCATCTGGGGCAGGGTGCTTAAGATATTTACTATTTTTGTATGAAAATAGTCTGCTAGATCTTTGCATTTTTCTTCTAAATTATAGTTAGCTGCAGGCGGCTCAGGGACCCTCAACAGTTCCTTAACCACTAGAAAGGTTTCTCTGGAGGAGTTTGAAGCGTTCTTAATTCTCTCCTCAAAGAACTGGGCTTTGGCGCACGAAGAGCAAGTTTATATGCCCTTATCGCCGAGCGATATTTAGCCTTGCTGGTCTCCTCCCAGTCCTTCCTCCAGGCACGTTCAAGTTTTTTACAGCCCCTTCTAAGGGTTCTTAGCTCCGGCGTATACCAGGGAGCAGAGCTTGTTCTCTTCTCTCTCTTTGCTGCAGATCTGGGAGGACAGAGTTGAGAGCACTGGTCAACCATCTACTAAAATTTGCATCTGCCAATACAGGGTCCGAAACAGGGGGGGACAGGAACCTTCAAGTTTCAGAGACAAATTTTCAACCGACAGCCTTGACCAGGGTCTTTCGGAGGTGCAGACACAGAGAGGGAGTACTAGCAACCTCTGTTTGCCAGGTAAAGGGAATCAACAGGTGATCCATCCACGGAAGTGGAAAGGGAGGTAAAGCTTTCACAGCGGCAACGTTGGTGAAAATCGGGTCAAGCAAGTAGCCCTTGTTATGAGTAGCCCCTGAGTTAATAAGATCCACCTCATATGCCTTTAGATCGCATTGAAGATCAACCCCCAGCCGGTCCGCCGTGTCATCAAAATGAAGATTAAAATCTCCCAACATAATGAAATTGGCAGTCGAGGAGGCCAAAACCGTAACGGTTTCCATCAAGGAATTAACAAAATTCCCAATGCCTCCTGGAGGACGATACACCAAAATCCTGGACACCGCCACCGTAGGTGAGATTTGCAAAGAAAACTTACAACTCTCACAGTCCAGCACCCCACCATTCTGAGCCCTACACACCAAGGAATCCCTATAAAGAATGGCAATACCCCCTCCCCGACCTACGGTCCTATCCTGAGAATAGATTAAAAATCCAGGGGGGAGGGCTCTTACAATATCCACCTCTGAGCCAGATGTAAGCCATGTATCCGTTACAAACAGGATATCTAGAGTGTGATCTTGTATGAGGAGATTAATTTCAAGTGAATGCTTCGGAAGAGATCTGCAATTCAATAAAGCCATTCGTAGGGGATTCCTTACCGTAGATTGCTCGGATGAACAGCAAATACCGCAGTGTGAAAAGGGTTCAACTCCGCTATACATATACGTGCAAGTAGATCTTTTTGAGGGGCGCAACCATAAAAGCTCATTGCGAGAGTAGATGATAGTAGGCCCTAAGTGGCCTAGCATAGGGTCTGGCCCTAAGCCCGTCTAAATACGTCAAGCAGCAGACACCACGCGTGCGCGGGGGGGTGAGGGGGGAGGGGGCACTCAATCCGGGGCCAACAGGGGAGAGAGACACGAAGGCAGAGGGGATGAGACAGGAGGGGGGGGGGGGAAGGAGGCACAGTCAGGTCAGCTTCCAATAGGGTAGTAGAATCTAAATAACACCCCTCTGCAGGCACACTTGATGATATGCAAGGCAGGGCGTTGTCCCAGACTTGCGCTATGGGGTACTTGCGTAGTCCCGCCGTCTCCTCCCTGTGCAAGGCTACACTCTCCGCCCTTGCCCAATTGTCAAAGGAGTTGCGCCAGTGTATCGCTTGTGGGGGTGCACTATTCTTCCAGCGCTTGGTTATGAGGCGTTTCGCAGTTATCAGTCCCAGGTCCCAAAACCTAGTCTGGGCTTTTGTCCGTGTCGTCCGCTTAAATAAGCCCAACAGGCAAGTTTCCCATGTGTGTGGCAAACTACCCTCTGTCGCTGCCGCCAGAGAGGCCGACACGGATTTCCAGTAATCATTTAGAAGAGGGCACATCCAGAGCATGTGTAGGAGTTGCGCATCTACAAGTCCGCATCTGGGACATGCTGTTTAGTCAAGTCCAAAATATCGGTTGATTTTATCCGGGGACAAGTACGCGCGATGTACAATATAGTATTGTATGATATTAAAACAGGAGTTGCGCGGAACATTTATCGCCCCGGCCAGTACCAACGCCCATTCTTTATCAGTCCAGGCGCGGCCTCTATCTACTGACCATTTGTCTCGCAGGCGCTGTGAAGAAAAGTGCGTGTGTGTGCAGTGCTTGGGCAAGCCAGTGCACTATGTGGGAGCTGTTTCCCTTCACGTGCAAGTACTGTATCAGTAGGTGAGCTGGTAGCTCCTCTGTTAGGTCACCCCAGGCTTGTGTTAGTAGACGGATAAGTGGTGCATGTGTTAGAAATTGTCCGGGAGGCAGTTCAGAGTTGGCTGCCGGGGTTTCAAACGAGAGTAGAGTACCCTCTGCATACAGGTCTCCCAAGCTCTCTAAATCAGCGTTCGTACAGCTGCCTAGTGCTGTCTCTGTGAGCATGCCCCCCTCCCAAGGTGTCCCCAACAATGGCAGATTAGGGGCATACGGTTTGTAAGAGCTTGTAAGCTTTAGAGTTCTCGTGTAGCACTTCTTCGCCACCGCAAGGTGCAGGTGATCTGGGCAGCGTACCCTAGCTAAGGGGTGAAACAACGCGTGTATCTGCGCAACCGTCATGGCGGTGTCGCCCGAGGCTGTATCACTCAAATTCCTTCCACTCAACCAGTAGGCAACCCATTGTAGTTGTGCTGCCAGGTAATAAAGCTCCTGGTTAGGGATAGATAATCCCCCATTTATTGTTGCAGCGCATAGCGTCTTTAATGCGACTCTGGGTCTCCCCGTATTCCAGATTAGTCGCCTGGTCAGAGTCTCCAGTTCTCGGAAGGTTCGGGCCGGGACATACACCGGAAGATTGGCATCAAAGTACAACAGCTTAGGCAGCGCTATCATTTTTGTAAGAGTAATCCGACTTGGGACGTTTAGCGGAAGGGAGTTCCAAAAAGTCACCTGTGCCGCGAGTGACGAGATCGCCCTCGTGAGACAAACATGAAGCCCTAGATAGCGGAAGACGGTTGGATACCAGACAAGTCTCTCGCCCATTACTATGATGTAGCTTTCTGGCGTACCTGCAGCAAAAGAATACACTCCTGACTTTGCCCAATTAACTCGGAGTCCTGACACTTCCTCGAAGCTGCTGAATATGGAAGTGAGCACACGTGGGAAACAAGTCAGGTCTCTAATGTAGATCAGTAAATCATCTGCATATAACGACACTGAATGTAGCCCGTCCGCCAAAGGGATACCCCATTCTGCGCCTGAAACACGGAGCTGTGCTGCCAAGGGCTCCATTATGAGAGCAAAAATTAAGGGGGAGAGGGGACATCTCTGTCTGGTGCCTCTGCGGACTCGGACCAGGTCCGATAGGAGTCTGCCCGTGCAAATCCGTACCACAGGTTCTTGGTAGAGGAGTTCCACCATCTGAAGGTAGGTCTCACCCAAGCTAAACTTCTTCAGCACCTGCATCAGGTAGGGCCATTCCACAGAGTCGAACGCTTTCTCTAGATCGAGAACTAAACACCCCGAGTGAGGCCACCTGAGACGTGGCTAGGCTTTGCACTCTCAACAGGCGTCTGATGTTATAAGACGTACTGCGGGTTAGTACAAAGCAGTTCTGGTCAGCGTGTACCAGAGTCGGTACCAGGGGCGCTAACCTCTGGGCTAGCGCAGACATCAGGATCTTATAGTCCATGTTGAGGAGGGCAATTGGCCTGTACGAACCCATATTGAGTCCATCTCTGCCCGGCTTCAAGAGAGATATTACATTTGCCTCGTTCAGGGTTGGCGGGAGAGCAGAGTCTTCAAACGCTGCCCTATATATCCGCAATAGCTCGGTATGAGAATGATAGAGTAGGCCTTATAGAACTCCGCAGGTAGTCCATCTGGTCCTGGGGTCTTGCCATTGGAGAGGGAAAAGATGACTGTTCGAATCTCCTCCGCCGTGAGTGGTGCACCAAGTTCCTCCAGCTGCGCATGGGTAACTGTTGGTAGGGGTAACGTTGACAAGTATTCTGAGATGTCATCCTCAGTGACCTGCAGTCGAGAGCGATAAAGGCCCTCGTAGTGGTGGGTGAAGGCCTTGTGTATAGCCCTCTGCGTATACACTATGTTGCCCTGTGCAGTACAGATTGACAGTACGGGCGCAGTTTGGGTGTCTCGCCGTATCAGCCAAGATAATAGTTTGCCCGGTTTATCTCCAGCGTGATGCGTGCGCGCCGAGTGGGCAGCATAATTCAGGTTCTTTAGTCTGTCTAGAAGACGAGTGTGCTGTTCTCGGGCTGTCACTAACCTCGTATCGTCTCCTTCAGCCGCCTCTCGCTCTCTAGCTAGCAAGGCGGATTCCACTTTTGTCAAGTCCCTCTCTACCTGTCGCCGCATCCCCGCCTGCATGCCCAGGGAGTTGCCTCGTGTGACTACCTTAAACGCATCCCACTCAACTTGCGGCGCTGATGCAGTGCCGTTATTGTCCTCAAAATACTGCAAAATGTGGTTCGAAAGCGCCTCCCTATATGGGGCATCTAATAAGACAACAAATATCAACAGAGGGAGGTAGAGTATAGAGATAGGATTCTCACTCCACGGGCACTGATAATTAAACAAGAAGAATCCTACTCGGGGTGTACACCTCAGGAAGTGGGGGACACCCAGTGTTGTGTTTAATACCCCTCACACACCAACAGGCCCCTTGGTGTCATGCTTCATCATCGGGGTCTTCGCACCCCGCTAGAGGGATGCGGCGTGCTACGACCAGCGACTGCGCGGGAGCACTAGAGTGGTTGACTATGTGTGGTGTGTGTTATGTGCTTGTGCTGGGGTATAAGGGAGAATGTGAGTGAAGGGTGTGGTGAGGATTAAAAAGACACCTGGCCAGTAGGTTTGTGAGAAAAATTTTTATTCGAAAACTCTGGCTGGTGCTATTAAAAAGGTGCAAGGCGAGGTTAGTAGTCTTGATTATGGGCTCTACCTCTGGTGTGCGTCAACATGTTTCGGAACTCAGTGTTCCTTCTTCAGGACGGGTGCACAACTTCCCAACCCTACTCACGTGTTTTTTAATAAAAAATGTTGTTTTCTAAACTTTAGAAAAAAGTGAAAATTATTTACAGTGAGAAACTAGGCTATGGTGTGCCTACAGCGGTTGGTCCGGATCATGCAGTTGCATGTCCTGAAAAAAAGAAAAAAGTTTTTGAGTTTGGTTACCACTCGGGAATGGCTCAAACAAGTGCAGTCACTTGGAGCCCCAAACGGTCAAATAAACCTGTAAAAGAAACACATACACAAAAAACAGTGCAACAGCTGCCACCTGACACGCAAAAGCAAAGAAATACACTTCAGAAATGGCACAACATGGGAGCAAAGACAATTCTCGAACTGCAACACAAAAAATGTTGTCTATATGATCACCTGCCCCTGTGGCCTTGAATACATAGGCATGACATCCCGACCAGTGAAAGTAAGAATTGGAGAACACAAAAGTAACATCCGATGCAAAAAAACAACTACAAAAATGGCATCTCACTTTTTAGACAAACAACACTGTGTCAACGATCTACACTGGACCGTAATTGAACACTTGCCCTCTGAAACTGGCCTACTTCAAAAAGAACAGCGCTGGGTTTTCCGTTTGGGCACCCATCGGGACGGCCTGAATGATGACATTCCTTGGGGTCAATTGTCCGGATAGAACAACGGAGAAGCAACAGAACTTATCTTCCGAATCCGCAAAATAATGGTAGCCAGGCTCACACCTTCACCCACCACTTTATCAAGTACAAGTGGTTTTTTGAAAATACTCACAGGTTACATACTGTGTGTCCAGATCATGAACCGTGCCAGATCTATGTAAACAGCGGAGTAGTGTACCCAATCACACGCAACCTTTCACTCATGCGCATAGCAGTTAAACCCATCAAGACAACCTAACATGCGCATGCGCTTTAAGTAAGTGAGTCACTAACCCATTTTACATGCTCAGATCGACACATGGTACTCCTTCCAACAGGTCAATGATCATGATAGGCACAGAGGCGGATGTCCCATATATGGTCTTAAAAATCACATCCGTTAATTAACGAATCATAGAGCGCCATAGGCCCCATATATACCACAACCCTGCACGCTAAGCATTACCAGCGGAGTATTGCAGGGAGGAAAGAGGCCTACTTTGGCGGACTTTGTGAGTATGAGTAAAAAACTTCCTTTACAACGAAACCCACTGAACATACTGAGAATAGTGAGGAAAGGACTAAATCCTTCTTTTCAAACCTTTTACAGATTAGGAGTCCACCTACCTACCCTGGCGTTCTGGACATGCTCGTGAGGCAAAACATGACAGTCTAAATGAGTATGAATTCAGAACTATTAGTAACCGAAAGTGTGTCTTGTATGTATTTTTGTGTATGTGTTTCTTTTACAGGTTTATTTGACCGTTTGGGGCTCCAAGTGACTGCACTTGTTTGAGCCATTCCCGAGCGGTAACCAAACTCAAAAACTTTTTTCTTTTTTTCAGGACATGCAACTGCATGATCCGGACAAACCGCTGTAGGCACACCATAGCCTAGTTTCTCACTGTAAATCATTTTCACTTTTTTCTAAAGTTTAGAAAACAACATTTTTTATTAAAAAACACGTGAGTAGGGTTGGGAAGTTGTGCACCCGTCCTGAAGAAGGAACACTGAGTTCCGAAACATGTTGACGCACACCAGAGGTAGAGTCCATAATCAAGACTACTAACCTCGCCTTGCACCTTTTTAATAGCACCAGCCAGAGTTTTCGAATAACATTTTTTCTCACAAACCTACTGGCCAGGTGTCTTTTTAATCCTCACCACACCCTTCACTCACATTCTCCCTTATACCCCAGCACAAGCACATAACACACACCACACATAGTCAACCACTCTAGTGCTCCCGCGCAGTCGCTGGTCGTAGCACGCCGCATCCCTCTAGCGGGGTGCGAAGACCCCGATGATGAAGCATGACACCAAGGGGCCTGTTGGTGTGTGAGGGGTATTAAACACAACACTGGGCATCTAATAAGACATCTGGCTGGAGTCGCCATGTAGGCACCGGTAGGTGGGGACGTTCCCAGGCAAAGTCTAGGGTGTGAGGGTTATGGTCAGAGTGAGTGCGACCCAAATAGCCAGTGTCTGTGACATGGGGAAGTAAATCACTCGATAGCATAAACCGGTCTAGTCGGACATGTAGTGCGTGGGCACCCGAATAATACGAACCCCGATATCGGACAGCCGTTGAAGTAGCACTTGATGATTCACAGTGTCAAAAGCTGCACTGAGGTCCAGGAGGATCACTGCCACTGATCCCCCTGAATCCAAAATGCTTCTAGCTTCTTCAACGACTGCTAGTAGGGCGGTGTCAGTGCCCTGACCTGGCCGGAAGCCCGTTTGCGAACTTCTCAATAGGCCATTGGACTCAAGGAAATTAGATAGATGGAAATTCACCAACCTTTCCGTGATTTTACTGAGCCCAGGGAGCAAAGAAATAGGCCTATAGTTCGCCATGTCAAGAGGATCTAAATTGGGCTTTTTCAAAAGAGCTTTTACTACAGCTCCCTTCCAGTTCGGTGGAACTAAGCCAGACACCAAAGAGGCATTGATCAGTTCGGTTATAGGTTTAGCAATGGTGGAGCCTACCTGTTTCAAAATCCTCATGGGCACTAAATCACGAGGAGAACCACTCTTAATGGTGGCCAGAGCTTTAAGGACCTCATCAACAGATACTGGTCCAAAAACTTCTAAATTAACAGGGGATCTCACCAATGTACTGCTAGACTCTGCTCTCTGGTTCATCTGGGGCAGGGTGCTTAAGATATTTACTATTTTTGTATGAAAATAGTCTGCTAGATCTTTGCATTTTTCTTCTAAATTATAGTTAGCTGCGGGCGGCTCAGGGACCCTCAACAGTTCCTTAACCACTAGAAAGGTTTCTCTGGAGGAGTTTGAAGCGTTCTTAATTCTCTCCTCAAAGAACTGGGCTTTGGCCCCCAAAGATCAAGTTTATATGCCCTTATCGCCGAGCGATATTTAGCCTTGCTGGTCTCCTCCCAGTCCTTCCTCCAGGCACGTTCAAGTTTTTTACAGCCCCTTCTAAGGGTTCTTAGCTCCGGCGTATACCAGGGAGCAGAGCTTGTTCTCTTCTCTCTCTTTGCTGCAGATCTGGGAGGACAGAGTTGAGAGCACTGGTCAACCATCTACTAAAATTTGTGTCTGCCAATACAGGGTCCGAAACAGGGGGGGACAGGAACCTTCAAGTTTCAGAGACAAATTTTCAACCGACAGCCTTGACCAGGGTCTTTCGGAGGTGCAGACACAGAGAGGGAGTACTAGCAACCTCTGTTTGCCAGGTAAAGGGAATCAACAGGTGATCCATCCACGGAAGTGGAAAGGGAGGTAAAGCTTTCACAGCGGCAACGTTGGTGAAAATCGGGTCAAGCAAGTAGCCCTTGTTATGAGTAGCCCCTGAGTTAATAAGATCCACCTCATATGCCTTTAGATCGCATTGAAGATCAACCCCCAGCCGGTCCGCCGTGTCATCAAAATGAAGATTAAAATCTCCCAACATAATGAAATTGGCAGTCGAGGAGGCCAAAACCGTAACGGTTTCCATCAAGGAATTAACAAAATTCCCAATGCCTCCTGGAGGACGATACACCAAAATCCTGGACACCGCCACCGTAGGTGAGATTTGCAAAGAAAACTTACAACTCTCACAGTCCAGCACCCCACCATTCTGAGCCCTACACACCAAGGAATCCCTATAAAGAATGGCAATACCCCCTCCCCGACCTATGGTCCTATCCTGAGAATAGATTAAAAATCCAGGGGGGAGGGCTCTTACAATATCCACCTCTGAGCCAGATGTAAGCCATGTATCCGTTACAAACAGGATATCTAGAGTGTGATCTTGTATGAGGAGATTAATTTCAAGTGAATGCTTCGGAAGAGATCTGCAATTCAATAAAGCCATTCGTAGGGGATTCCTTACCGTAGATTGCTCGGATGAACAGCAAATACCGCAGTGTGAAAAGGGTTCAGCTCCGCTATACATATACGTGCAAGTAGATCTTTTTGAGGGGCGCAACCATAAAAGCTCATTGCGAGAGTAGATGATAGTAGGCCCTAAGTGGCCTAGCATAGGGTCTGGCCCTAAGCCCGTCTAAATACGTCAAGCAGCAGACACCACGCGTGCGCGGGGGGTGAGGGGGGGGGGGGGGGCACTTAATCCGGGGCCAACAGGGGAGAGAGACACGAAGGCAGAGGGGATGAGACAGGAGGGGGGGGGGAAGGAGGCACAGTCAGGTCAGCTTCCAATAGGGTAGTAGAATCTAAATAACACCCCTCTGCAGGCACACTTGATGATATGCAAGGCAGGGCGTTGTCCCAGTCTTGCGCTATGGGGTACTTGCGTAGTCCCGCCGTCTCCTCCCTGTGCAAGGCTACACTCTCCGCCCTTGCCCAATTGTCAAAGGAGTTGCGCCAGTGTATCGCTTGTGGGGGTGCACTATTCTTCCAGCGCTTGGTTATGAGGCGTTTCGCAGTTATCAGTCCCAGGTCCCAAAACCTAGTCTGGGCTTTTGTCCGTGTCGTCCGCTTAAATAAGCCCAACAGGCAAGTTTCCCATGTGTGTGGCAAACTACCCTCTGTCGCTGCCGCCAGAGAGGCCAACACGGATTTCCAGTAATCATTTAGAAGAGGGCACATCCAGAGCATGTGTAGGAGTTGCGCATCTACAAGTCCGCATCTGGGACATGCTGTTTAGTCAAGTCCACAATATCGGTTGATTTTATCCGGGGACAAGTACGCGCGATGTACAATATAGTATTGTATGATATTAAAACAGGAGTTGCGCGGAACATTTATCGCCCCGGCCAGTACCAACGCCCATTCTTTATCAGTCCAGGCGCGGCCTCTATCTACTGACCATTTGTCTCGCAGGCGCTGTGAAGAAAAGTGCGTGTGTGTGCAGTGCTTGGGCAAGCCAGTGCACTATGTGGGAGCCGTTTCCCTTCACGTGCAAGTACTGTATCAGTAGGTGAGCTGGTAGCTCCTCTGTTAGGTCACCCCAGGCTTGTGTTAGTAGACGGATAAGTGGTGCATGTGTTAGAAATTGTCCGGGAGGCAGTTCAGAGTTGGCTGCCGGGGTTTCAAACGAGAGTAGAGTACCCTCTGCATACAGGTCTCCCAAGCTCTCTAAATCAGCGTTCGTACAGCTGCCTAGTGCTGTCTCTGTGAGCATGCCCCCCTCCCAAGGTGTCCCCAACAATGGCAGATTAGGGGCATACGGTTTGTAAGAGCTTGTAAGCTTTAGAGTTCTCGTGTAGCACTTCTTCGCCACCGCAAGGTGCAGGTGATCTGGGCAGCGTACCCTAGCTAAGGGGTGAAACAGCGCGTGTATCTGCGCAACCGTCATGGCGGTGTCGCCCGAGGCTGTATCACTCAAATTCCTTCCACTCAACCAGTAGGCAACCCATTGTAGTTGTGCTGCCAGGTAATAAAGCTCCTGGTTAGGGATAGATAATCCCCCATTTATTGTTGCAGCGCATAGCGTCTTTAATGCGACTCTGGGTCTCCCCGTATTCCAGATTAGTCGCCTGGTCAGAGTCTCCAGTTCTCGGAAGGTTCGGGCCGGGACATACACCGGAAGATTGGCATCAAAGTACAACAGCTTAGGCAGCGCTATCATTTTTGTAAGAGTAATCCGACTTGGGTCGTTTAGCGGAAGGGAGTTCCAAAAAGTCACCTGTGCCGCGAGTGACGAGATCGCCCTCGTGAGGTTACCCTCCAGTAGGTCCGCAGGGTCACGACAAACATGAAGCCCTAGATAGCGGAAGACGGTTGGATACCAGACAAGTCTCTCGCCCATTACTATGATGTAGCTTTCTGGCGTACCTGCAGCAAAAGAATACACTCCTGACTTTGCCCAATTAACTCGGAGTCCTGACACTTCCTCGAAGCTGCTGAATATGGAAGTGAGCACACGTGGGAAACAAGTCAGGTCTCTAATGTAGATCAGTAAATCATCTGCATATAACGACACTGAATGTAGCCCGTCCGCCAAAGGGATACCCCATTCTGCGCCTGAAACACGGAGCTGTGCTGCCAAGGGCTCCATTATGAGAGAAAAAATTAAGGGGGAGAGGGGACATCTCTGTCTGGTGCCTCTGCGGACTCGGACCAGGTCCGATAGGAGTCTGCCCGTGCAAATCCGTACCACAGGTTCTTGGTAGAGGAGTTCCACCATCTGAAGGTAGGTCTCACCCAAGCTAAACTTCTTCAGCACCTGCATCAGGTAGGGCCATTCCACAGAGTCGAACGCTTTCTCTAGATCGAGAACTAAACACCCCGAGTGAGGCCACCTGAGACGTGGCTAGGCTTTGCACTCTCAACAGGCGTCTGATGTTATAAGACGTACTGCGGGTTAGTACAAAGCAGTTCTGGTCAGCGTGTACCAGAGTCGGTACCAGGGGCGCTAACCTCTGGGCTAGCGCAGACATCAGGATCTTATAGTCCATGTTGAGGAGGGCAATTGGCCTGTACGAACCCATATTGAGTCCATCTCTGCCCGGCTTCAAGAGAGATATTACATTTGCCTCGTTCAGGGTTGGCGGGAGAGCAGAGTCTTCAAATGCTGCCCTATGTATCCGCAATAGCTCGGTATGAGAATGATAGAGTAGGCCTTATAGAACTCCGCAGGTAGTCCATCTGGTCCTGGGGTCTTGCCATTGGAGAGGGAAAAGATGACTGTTCGAATCTCCTCCGCCGTGAGTGGTGCACCAAGTTCCTCCAGCTGCGCATGGGTAACTGTTGGTAGGGGTAACGTTGACAAGTATTCTGAGATGTCATCCTCAGTGACCTGCAGTCGAGAGCGATAAAGGCCCTCGTAGTGGTGGGTGAAGGCCTTGTGTATAGCCCTCTGCGTATACACTATGTTGCCCTGTGCAGTACAGATTGATAGTACGGGCGCAGTTTGGGTGTCTCGCCGTATCAGCCAAGATAATAGTTTGCCCGGTTTATCTCCAGCGTGATGCGTGCGCGCTGAGTGGGCAGCATAATTCAGGTTCTTTAGTCTGTCTAGAAGACGAGTGTGCTGTTCTCGGGCTGTCACTAACCTCGTATCATCTCCTTCAGCCGCCTCTCGCTCTCTAGCTAGCAAGGCGGATTCCACTTTTGTCAAGTCCCTCTCTACCTGTCGCCGCATCCCCGCCTGCATGCCCAGGCAGTTGCCTCGTGTGACTACCTTAAACGCATCCCACTCAACTTGCGGCGCTGATGCAGTGCCGTTATTGTCCTCAAAATACTGCAAAATGTGGTTCGAAAGCGCCTCCCTATATGGGGCATCTAATAAGACATCTGGCTGGAGTCGCCATGTAGGCACCAGTAGGTGGGGACGTTCCCAGGCAAAGTCTAGGGTGTGAGGGTTATGGTCAGAGTGAGTGCGACCCAAATAGCCAGTGTCTGTGACATGGGGAAGTAAATCACTCGATAGCATAAACCGGTCTAGTCGGACATGTAGTGCGTGGGCACCCGAATAATACGAATAGATTCTCGTACTAGGGTTGCGATTGCGCCAGACATCATGTAAGTCCCACTGCGTTGCCCAGTCTGTGAGTGCCTTCGACGCTCCACTCGCCGGCGCATTGGCTAGGGGAGGGAAAGAGCGATCTAACGCAACATTCAGTACACAAGGAGTTGGCAGATCTTGATATATCTTATGTCACACCTTGGTGTCTATGTGGTAAAACCTGTTTTTATTCTTTGAGCCTCAAAGATTTGTGTCAAAATCCTGGTTCCGTTCGTCGCATTGCTAGTGGCATAGTGAAACAGAAATATTGGTTATGTGTGATAAACAAGTGGAAAGCAGAAGCCAAGAGTGGGGGAATTATTGAACATTTCCTGAATTCGAAATGCACCTTAAAGTAGGAGTCTTGCATGGACAATATCATGCCCAATGGAGCAAAACAAACTATATATACAATTCAGGTTGGGAATACTGCCTTTAAAAAGTTTTACTATGACATAAAGATAAGGCGCAACCACCTACATTTTATACAGATTTAACATGTCTGTCTTTGACGCAGATGTCGTCTGTCCTCATCTTTCTGAGAACTGCAAAAATGTAGATATAGACATCAACAAAACACCTGATGTAACATCAGTCTGGAACAACTGCCTTGTTATCTCAATATCGAGGTCAAACAAAGAACAGTGAAAACAGTGTAACCTGAATTGTCATACATGTACCTTAAATGCTTAAAGGAATGTACCTTAAACAAGAATCTTGATACTTATTGGTTAAATCAAATAATCCTTAACCCTTTGGGTGAGTCGGACGGCCCCCCGACAGTCCCACGTCACAGTGGGCGTGTGCGGAGGGCGGCCGGGGGCCGCCCGAAACACGCCCACTCATTAATTTCCCAGCACTGCGGCAGAATTTACACCGCGATCAAGGGGTTAATGAGACATTGCAAATTCCATCTCAGATAAGATACAGTATAAAAGGCCTGCCACTTGACCACCTGTCAGGCGAGGTCCTTTGCCCCAGATTATCACAAGCAATATACTGCCAGACCAGAAGACGATCTTGCCTTCCAGAGATGCTACCGCTGTATCACACTTTATACTGAAAGCTGATAATCGAGCCATTTGTGCAGTTTTAATCATATTCCGTGTGATTATTTTAGATGTGTTGAGCAACAGGGAGCACTTGTTGAAATAAATATGTTTTTTAGTTAAAATGTATTTTTCTTAGAGCATGTTGTGCGCATTATGTGTGATTGAAGAGAACAAAAAAGTTAGTTTCTGATCAACACGGTGTCCCTGGATTCCCGTTTGGGGACTTATAGTAACACAAAGCATTGATGCCATTTCAGCTATGTATTGGGTGGAGTTCTGCGGGGCTACAAAAACCTGTCTTTCACATTCAAGTGTTGGTGCATAGAACTAAGTCCACTCATGCTATCCATGGGTGGGAAAGCAAACCTTGCAGAGCTGAGTCCGGCTCAGTTTATACATCAATTTCAAAATGGTCTTTAAATATCTACGGAAGCAATTTATGCCCTCAATGAAAAAGTTACTCAGAGACGCAAGACCATTTCTCTATTTTTTACCCAGCTTATAGCAACCTTGAATTACTGTACCTGTTTGCTGGAATCTGGACACTAGACAGCATTATGATGCACTCAAGAATTATTTAAGCAGAAACAGGTGACTTTTGTATTTGGACGCTCTAGATTTCTATTTCAGGCACGATTTGTAAGAAAGCAATTATTCTGAAAATAAAATTGATAGCACATAGATTGTATTTTATTTTTATTTCAACTTTAACTTTTTATGAATGAGCTCAAAAATTATCTTGTATGTTTGGCATATGTGAATGGTTGATGGGGTTATCACGAAATAAATAAGCCAGTGAAACATTAGAAAGCTCATTTTGCAAACGTTTGGTAAAAATACAATCAATATGATAATAACTAGCTATCCTAAAAAATAAAAAGTGACTTCAGTTTTACACAGAAGGAGGCACTTTTGTCAAAAGTGGCAACACACAAAAAAATAGCAAATCCTGTAAAAGACCTAGTATTTCAATTGCCCTGGTTCTCAAAAACTCACGGTAAATGACGATTTAATGATTGACAAGCACACACAACATGCTGCATGCAGCACCTGTCATTTACCCGACCCCCTGGTAGCAGCAAATAAGTGCATTAATGTGAAAAGGAACTTGAATGCTAGAATTTGGCTACTTCCCAGACCATGCCATGATGCATATATTAGTTTCCCACATTATTCTACATTCATCATTTATTTCTTCCCCATTTGTGAACAAAGTGATCAGGGTACAGACCAAAACTGTAAAAGTGTGGCTAATGGCTATGTTGCTCTAGTATTAATAAGTACACACAAAATGGTACTTTGTTCATGCACATTTGTTTAAATGTAGATTTTTCAACCTCATTAAGTCCTTGGTCCTCTTTAAAAAAAAAATATTAAACCTATGGCTAATTTTGATCTTACCTATTCCACCTGATGGGCACAGAAGAGCTGGAGTAAGACTCCGAAAAAGCTCATGATGACCAGTTGTAAGGGCTCCAGATAAGATACTATAGTAGGGGCATTTTACTTCATACTTTTAGTGATTATGAAAAAAACTAATTTATTTGGAGTTAAAAAAACACAGAAGAAGCTCTCATTCCAGGGGGAGAGTATGTTTAGGAAAATAAAAAATAAACTTTAAAGCATTTTTGTTATGCTTCACACTTTTTTAAAAAGTCCTGATAATAAAATGTTGTGAGCTTAAAAGTCCTCATAAGACGAAATGCCAGAGCACCCACAGGCTCTGAACGTATCAGTGAAACAGGGTGGTTGGTTGTGAAGCTCAGGCTCTTGTGTAAATGTTACTCTGCATTTATTTTTGTGGGCGTTAAAACAGCATTTTTTGGGGCAATTTGGTATTATTTTAAGAAATAAAATGCAGTTACACTGTCCTTATCTGGAGCCTCAGCTTTAGATCTGTGATAAGCAATGAACTGGCAGCCAAGCGAGAAGATAGTTTACCTGAATTTTCAAGCTGTCCTCAGGCTAAACGCAAAAAAAGGAAAAAAAGAAAGTTTGTAGGAGAGACAAGAATTCTGACATGCCAGCTTTTGAGAGAAACCTCAACAGCTTGAAACAAAGATGTTTATAGTTGTTTTCTTAACCAAAAATGTAATTCCCGTGGTTAAAAAAAGCCAGACGTTCCAGAGGAGCGCAAAGGTGTTCTAGTACTCCTGTACAAAGAAACAAGAGGTTTCTTGGCACTTTGACAACATGTTTATATTTCATTTTTAGCAACTGACGTTTTGTTGTTAGTCACTCCATATTTGGAAAAGATTAATTAAGTATCTATTTAGATATGCAGCTCAGAAGTTTTGAGACATTTAGTTCATTAAAACAGATTTCAAAGCAATAAATAATATTTTGTTATAGTCTACCTTGAAATTGATAATCCGTTGAAAGCCATGCATCCCAAGAATTTTTCTTTGACAAACAATATGGCTTTTTATTGAAACTTCGACCTTGAATATGCAATGAAGGTTTAAAATATGTATCCCCATTGTTTATTTAGAAATACTTTACCTCTTTTGCACGTCCTGGGGCCTGATATATTCATCAGATTTTACAGAAATTAAAAATGAGCTCGGATTCATATATATAAATCGTAGGACGCCAGCTGTTGCTAACCGTGGAAAGGATTTCTAAGTGAGCTTAGGCCAACTGTGGGCAGTTTTCCGGCAGAGGCTTACACAAATACCCCAAGAGTGAAAAGGTAAAAACCCAATTATACACCTAATCCTGGCATAGACTCTAACCCAAATCTTGACCCTATTCTTAACAATATACTAATTTCTGCTCTTTTTTAAATTATCAAAATGGTTTCCCAATTGAATCTGGCCAGGGAATGTATTTATGTCAGAAACCCATGGGCTTAGAAGCTAGAATACCAGAATTACAAGTGTTGTCTTTGGCTTCACCAATGGTTCTAAGTCATTTAAAAGCAATATGTATGTCAAAGAAAGGAGATATACATACTAGTTTATGTGTTTTAGAACATGTGTTTGCTATGTAAATTAATGCAGCAGTACGACGAGGAGACCCTTTGCCCTCTCATAGGCTTGTAGTACAATGTCCCTATGCATGTTGTATTTCCTGCTTCCACTAGAGTGTCTCCACATTGCCATCACGGAACACCTACTGACCTGCCAGGGCTCTGTTCCTACTATTCGGTGTGTCTGTGATTATGTCCCTCTCTGGCATCTTTCAGGTTCCTGTACTGTTCTTTGCCCCATTCCAGCTTTCCATAGCCCAGCCATCCTTCCACACCCTGCTAGCATCTTCTGCCTTCCACTCTGCCCTCCTTCCTTGCCTTGCTCTGCTGTTTGTCCCAACTAATTTTGTTTAGTCACAGAAAACGACCTGCAATTAACGTGTTCTAACGTAAGAGTGCCATGTGCTTCAATACAGTGTGCTAAGATGACTGGAACCCCATTTAAAACTCCCCAAGAATTAGATTGGTTTTACTCTGCAGTCTGAAAAAGTGACAGATGGACTGGTGTAATATAAAGGCAGATTATTCACTCAGCACTCAACCAATGCAAACGTTAGGCTATCGTGTTCTCATGAGCACCCAGCCAGATGGAGTTTCCATTTACTAGTAATGGGGGATTAAAGTGAAAGCAATGTGCCATTTTACGTTTAACAGGCAAAGCTAATAGTCCCCATTTGATTTTCTAAGGGACAACAGTACTCTTCTTCCAAGTACTTGACAAACATTCATCAAAAGGGACTTCATATGGTTTTAGTCAGCAATGTTAAAGCATATATCTTAACAACAGGGTATATTGACATTCATTTACACATGATTTCAAGATCTTTTGTGTTTTTTCGAAGCTTAATTAAATGCCAAGAAGTGGTCTCATCGCGACCCTACCTGGCCTCCTCCAAAACGCTTTCGAAGATCTTCAATCTGGTCATTTTCCAGCTTTTGGAAAAGTGGGCTGACCTGCAGGAGAAATGTCAGGATGTTCTTACATGCATAGATCAAATCGAACATTAAAGAGAATCATTGTGGGTTCTACAGATGTGGTCTCGATATGGGACGAACAATACACTCGATTACTTGAAACAGGACAGGTCATTTTTTTATTCCATGACAAGACAGGTTACTTGCCAAGATGTCTTAATATCCTAGTCTCAGTGTACTGCACAGTGACACTTTTCTAAAATGTGGTTGCAGTAACTCATTACAACATTCTGTCATATGGTTACTGCGTTTCTATATATTGTGTTAAGTTAGCATGAGTTTATTAAATGTTTAAACACCATATTTTCCTTCGGCTTCAGTTTGCACACGACACCTAATTGTTATTGTAGCTTTCAACCTAGATGAAAGATGTGATTTATTTGAGAATAATATGTTATTGCTCTGATATCAGTCGTGCTTGGTACACTTGGTACAAATGTCTGCACACTGAGAACTGCACCCTCTAAGAATAACCTAACACAAGGTTGCTGAAGGCCTGATCCTCGCACCACATTAGACATAACACAAATAATGTTGCTGCCAACATTGGGCTCTGCTCGGGTTTAAGATAGAGTTACAGGGAATGAATCAACACACTTGATGCTTCGCATGCAGAGAGCTGGTAGCTGTTGATGTGATCTGCTCCTACTGACCATTAGAGGTATGGGCCCGCCCTGCTAGAACCCAAATGAGACCTTCTTAGATATAATATAATATGCTAAATAGGGTGCGCGAAATATAGGTGATACAGAATTCTATAGATTTTTGCATCATAACATGCTATCACCTTTTGCTTACTATGGATTAGTGACTATGCTGCTAACTCTGATTTTTATAATATGTATGTTGATATTATATAAGATACTGCGTTTGAGAACTTTGCATTGAAAAATAAAAACATTTCAAACTTGCACGTGTGTTCTTTGCCTCCCAGTTTCGGTTTGTAATGATTATATAACGAAAGAGTGTTCATGTGTTCCACGATACCTGAGGTACCCTAAGTTCATGTTCTGGATTGTCTAAGTCATTGGGAAGTTATTACTACCGATGAGACACTGTAGCTAGCTTGGTAAGGGGATTTCTGAAACTAAGGTGAGTTTTGGGTCACCCTAACTCACCCAGGTTCTAGATCTCTGTGCACAGTTCTGTGGGAGAACGGAAACCCTGCTACATGGCGCCCATACGTTGTTGGCCTTATATCATGACACTCGAGTAGTATATCATTCAAACCTTAACCCCTTCATTCCCGTTTCCGGAAAACGGCAGTGTCGGAAAAACCTACCTATTTTTGAAATAGGTCTTTTTCAAGCTTGAATCTATCTAAAAACGGTTTCCTTGAATTACTACCCAGTTGTGCTACAAAGTAATCTTTGTTTTTTCACTTTCCTGTGCTGACATGGCACAAGCCGTGGACATCCCGCAGCATAGTCGCATTCCCGTGCGTGACCATTTGAGGGCTTATAATGTCCCTGTGGACGGCTTGGCTGTGGTTCTGGTGGTGAGTGCGGAACATGCTTACCCGTACGAACTGTTTTATTCGTGGGTGACATTTCCGGCGGTGGACGCTAATTCTGGAGTGTTCCATTCATACACTGCTTCAGCTGTACCGGTTGCGTATGCTCCGTACAGGGCACTGGAAGTTCCTATTGATGCTTGGCAGCATGGAGTTTGGTCTGGTGGCGCCCTACCACACGCTTTAACCGCTCCGAGGTTAGATCCTTTGTCCATTCCGGGCACACCTTGGCCCGCTTTGGCTGGATTCACTCCTCACCCTAATCGCGCCACTTGTAACGTGGCTGATCTGCGGCGGCTTCATGAAGTCGCAGTGGCAGTGATTAGAGCGCTTGTTCATTACACTAGCCGTAATGTTCAGGACGTAGCCCCTAGGGGTGCACAGCTTCGTGCAGAACAGGCTGGTTTGAAAATCAATAGTGTCATGGTGAATTCCGTGATGGGCAAAAAGCCCCAGGACAAGGATGATTTTCCGTTCTGGCTTGCTGAGAAATTCGGCCAGCTGGAAGCTGTGTGTCCCAACACGAGTCCTGGTGATAAACACAGGATTCTTACACTAAGTTTACCGAAAGATTTGGCACCTGAACTTGTTGACTGTGAGACCTGGGGTAAGACTTTTGCAGCGGTCTATTCGAGGTGCTATGGCACCCCGTCTGTGACCAATCTGGGTGCATTCCTTAAACGTGTTCAGGATGAACACGTACCGGAGTCGGCGGTTGAATTGGGTATGCGCCTGTGTGGCACCTTTGATGTAGTTTGCGATCTGATCCTTGCGAATGTCAAGGGGGATGCAGTGAACTTTCAGGTTGCTAACGCATTGGCGTTAGTTCCCGAGGCCGAGAGACCCCGTCGGTTGGCAAGGATTATTGTGGCTGCTTATAAAACGGTTGGCCGCAATGCGAAGGGGCTTAAGGCTTTTCCTGATAAGGAGAAAAAGCAGCCCCAGGGTCAGTCTTCTGAAACTGGTGTTCAACCGAAGTCCAAGAAACAAAATTGGCCTAAAAAACAGAATCAGGGTAAGCAACAACAACAACAAACACAGGTTTCTGCTCCTGCGTCTCCGTTGCCTGCGCAGTCGGATCGTGTTTATGATTTGCGCGACCGCGCGATGATTAAATCGCCTGAGAGGTTTCAGGCTTCTGACCAACGCTCTCCTCGTTCCTTTCAGGACTCATCGGCTTCGTCAACCGGTGGTGGAGGGGGCGGCAGGGGCCGGGGTGGCCAGCAAGGACGTGGTCAGCCCCGCCCGCGTAACGGTGAAGAGCAGCAGGAAGGCGCTACGCCCAAGAGACCACAGTTTGCCACGAAGAAAGTCGCCGCCCTGACAGCGCATCGATATGCCCCAGATAGTGAGAACGCGGCTTCGGAATCTGACGTGGGCTCTGACCTTGCTGGACAGCGCGACAGAGATTACCATAGTGAGAGAGGCCCTCCGTCCACTGTTGAAGGTGACAGCGACTGACACTTATGTTGTAATTGAAACAGCTGATACGCATGTTGCTCCCCCTGAACGTCTGTTTGAAATTGTCCTGTTAATTGAAGGTGACATGCAGCGAACTGTAAAAGGGGTATTTTGGGAAAATCTCTCGTCTACGTATGACATTTTGCTTTCGGAGGCTGACTGGCCCCCACCTTTTGTTCTCGCAGCTCCGCGAGGGGAGGAGGTGATCCTCCCCAGTTTCGCGCACACTGTATCGAGAGTGGAAGCGCTGCATTTTGCAGAAGTGTGGGCTCTGGCGCTTGCGCCGGCTGTGTACCGCAATCAGTGTGGCTGGGATAAATTGTCTCCAAGCCACGAGATTCCTTTACGGTCTCAGCCGCAGCCTCAACCTCAATATCCCATACGGCGTGAAGCCAAAGCTTCAGTCGCGGCTATCCTTGAACAATTGGAATATCAAGGTGTAATTGAAACGTGTGTGTCACCGATGAATAACCCCCTTTTTACTGTAAACAAGCCGGACGGCTCATATGGTTTGGTTTTGGATTATAGGCATTTAAACTCGCATTGCCGGAACTGCGCAGTACAGAATACTCATGGCTCTGCTTTAGTGAATAGTCTTGAGCGTAAACGGTTCAAAACCACGCTTGACATTTCCAATGGTTTTTATGCACATAGATTAGATGGTCTAAGTTCCCAATGGACCAGTTTTACATGCGGCGGTGTGCAAAAAATGTTTTGGCGTCTCCCAATGGGCTATAAGAATAGTCCTGGGGTATTCTCCGCCCGCATTGTCTCTCTTCTGGAGGGCATCGACCCAGTTGCTTGGTCGTATGTGGATGACATTTATCTCACAGACGACGACCTTTGGGAGCATCTGTGTCGAGTAAATAGCATAATTTGTAACTTTGCAGACATTGGTTACAAAATTAACTTTGCAAAGTCGCACATTGCAGAGTACACAGTGTTGTTTCTGGGCTACGAGCTTAACAACGAGGGAACGGGTTTAGCACCACACTTCCTGGAGAAGTGCGCACAGTTGCGCTCTCCGACAACACTGAAAAAATTACAATCTCTACTGGGCTTCTTGAATTTCGGGAGGACTTACATTCCGGAATATGCTCAGCGTATTAAGCCTTTATATGCTTTGATACAACCATCTTTTTCCAAATCATGCTGGCTGCCTGAGCATTCAGCCGCTCTGCAGTCTTTGCAGGCTGATTTGCTCGCTTCTGAATACTTACAGACTCGTGATAACCAAACCAACCTGGTGATAAGAATTATCCCTGGGGCGGTGGGTTTCACGTACCTGACTTTTAATGAAGGAAATACAGTACCTATTGCTTACAAGTCACACTTGTACACTTCGGCTGAATTGCGTTTTTCCACTGTGGAGAAAGTTTTAACGGCTGTGCAGATGGCAATTCTTAAGGAACGTGCCCTGTCACAAGGAAATCGCATGTTGGTTGTTACCCCATGTCCTGCCTTAGAGGCGGTTACGAAAGCCAGTGTACCTAATTCCAAAGCTTTGCACCCTCGGTGGATTCAATGGGCTGCATCCTTGACGTCCCATCCTGCTCCTTTAGCAATGCGGCCGTTGGAGGATTTCCATTGCATCATTTACACTGATGGTTCGGCGCAGGTTGCGCATGGCTCTAAACATGCCTACGTTTCCGCTTGCGCTATTGTGGTCGGTGCCATGGTGAACGAGGAGTTCAAGTCCAGTGTCGTGCACACGCAGACGCTTGGAGACTGCACCGCACAATTAGCAGAGCTTCGTGCTCTGATGCTTGCATTGGAGTACGCAGATCCTAGTGTGACGACTTTGATCATAAGTGACTCTTACTACTGTGTCCAGTCTTACAATGAAAACTTGTTCTTTTGGATTCAGAATGAGTTTCGTGATTCCAAAGGTAGCACAATAAAACATAAAATGATCTGGGTCCGAGTGGCGGAACTTAAAGAGAAGTTGCCACTCGTGTTTGTGATTCATACTCTCGGTCATCAGCGCGTGGGGGTCCACGCTGTTGGCAATTCGCTTGCGGATGAAGCAGCGAAGTCAGCGGTATCAAAATACTTAGTTGCAGCAGTCACGAGGTCCAAAAGCAAAATAGATGATGACATCTTGGCAGCTGTTGCTGCGACCGAGAAGGGTGGTAAATATCCTGCGGGGTTCCCTTCTAAGTACACATACCACTTAAGTCCCGATAAGGTTCCTTATGTGAAAATTCCTGATGTTGGCGAACGGCTAGTTCCCAACACGGATCGCAGGGCTGCTTTGATTACAGCGGCTCATGAAGGTGTGGCGTCTGCGCATGCGGGCGTCTCAGCCACTGTAACTCAGCTACAACAAAGGTTCTGGTGGCGGGGACTGTACAAACAGACGCGCGATTATGTCCTTCAATGTGACATTTGCCAGCAGATTAAACCTTTGACTGCTGCGCGTCCGCCTCAGACACAGTTGTACATCTCTAATAAACCACTTGGATGCGTTTATTTGGATCACTGCGGTCCCTTTTCTTTTGATACTGCATACAAGTACATCTTGGTAGCAGTTGATTCATGCACACGCTTTGTGTGGGTATGGCCACATCGGAGCGCTGATTCACGGACTGTCATCAAGGATTTGCGTGTCTTTATAGGGATTTTTGCCTGTGGTACCTTCCATTCGGATCAGGGTCCGGCTTTCGCCTCTAAGGCGTATAAGGATGCTATGGTTTCGTTGGGGGTCCAAGTCAAGTTTTCAAGTCCGTACAGACCCGAGGGTAATAGTGTAGTGGAACGAATGAACCGTGACTTAAAGCAATCTTTGACAGCCCGAGTTATAGGCACTGGCAGAAACTGGTTAGCCCACCTCAATGGCGTGCAGCGTGCGCTTAATAATCTCCCTAGAAGGTCTCTGGGTGGGCGGACCCCGTACGAAATGCTCTTTGGTATCAAGATGTACGTCCCTGACCTCGATGGTTTAGACTGCAAGGCCCAGGCCTCGGCCTTTGACGTAGATGAACATTGCAATGTTTTACAGGATCTACAAAAGACCAGAGACAGTCTAGCAAAGGAACATTTGCCCTCCACATCGGATGATGCGTTGCAGATCCCGGTAGTTGGCTGGCTACCCCAAGTTGGAGAACTGGTTCGAGAGAAGATCGATAACAAGAAAGAGTTTGGTCCCTCATATCGTGCACCGGTTCGAGTTCTTGGAGTAAAGGGCACAAGAACAGTCATTTTACCACCACTTCCAGGTCGTAAGGAAAACAGATTTATTTCTATTGACAATGTCAAGACACACAGGGTGGCCGATTCTTCATAGCATGACACCGGCTGTATCCTGTCCTTCCATGGTGAGGCATTCTGTGCTGGCTATTACATCTGGTGCAGAACAGGAGGTGTCCCTCGAGATGCCTGCCATATCCAGTCCTTTATTAAATACTATTCCTGTTACTAACATTGATGAGCTGAACTACACCTATCCTGCGGATTTATCGATGCCTGATTTGCAGACTCGTTTGGCCGACCAGTCCAGATTCTCTTTTGACTCTGTTTCGGAACTTTCAAAGAAACCCTCAACTATTGCAAAATATGCCACGTTGTTTAAAAAACATTTTTTAATTCCCCCTTGGACATACATTTGGTTGATCCTATTTTAATTTTACCTTTTTATGTCAATTGGTTTTGTGTTTTATTTTTTCCGCCTGATCGATGGTCACTACGTTAAAGAAAGAACAGGAATTCGGTACCTTAATGGAACATTGACCCCTCTTTCCTCTTCACATTCAGCGCACAGACTGAAACGAAACTTGAATACAGTTAACATTACTGCTTGGCCTGTCCTTGATAGGATTGTGTGGGATGCGGTTAGATTTCAAATACATGGGCCCACTGAAGTGATTAATGTTCCGAATGTGCTTAGAGTAAACATGGGAGATGTGATTAAACAAAATATACGTTCTGATGATTGGGATATTCAGGCCGTAGAAGCATTATTTTCTGATTTGAAATACTATGCAGCTTTTGATGTTGAAGACTTATATTTAGATTCTATTAATTATGGTGATTTATTTTGCTTCCAACATTATGGTAATCATTTTCTCCATAAGACAAATTCCAGGAGGGTTGCTGTGAATTACACGCAATGGGAACATTGCCCAGCTCCTATAATTGGAAGCTCCAGTACATTTCTGAAAAAATACAGTTATTTTACAGATTTCAATCAATCAAATCCTGAGTCCTTTTATTTCAGAATGACAGAAAAATCCATGTCCAAAGTTAGACTTACCGATACAAAGTTGCTGTATTCGAAGTCCTTTCTAGACAAATTGGCTTTAGATGGCTACGAGATCTGGAAGGGAATTATTGACCTTAAATCGGTTTGGGGTACCAAAGATTGGCAGGTACAAGGCACTGAGGCTTTGCACCGTGCATGTCTCATCCCAAATCACATGTTTCTACATTCTACTATTTCCCAGACAACATGCTTTGGATTGGCTACTTCTAAAAAATTAAATACACCAATAATCCCCGAATTAGAAGAATATTCAGGATGGGGTAATTTTTCTGATTTGTCTATTCATGAGATACAGTCTCTAATACACAATTCGTCCTTTAATGTATCCAGCTTGGATCCAAAAGGTTGGGTGTTATGGCAAAAGAGTTCTGATTCTTGCCAACGTCGATTTCCGGGGTTGGCTGAAGGGTTCACACAAGTGCGACCAGATCCCCGTTTTGAAACTGATTATACTGTCACCACTTACTCTGTAGGGAAACTGTGTCAGAATTGGTTACAACATTCCACGTTAGCTGCAGTTAAACTACATCTGTCTCAGTTAACTGAAAATGTGGATTTGAATGATTTTATAAAAGGCCCAGCTAAGGGTAGATCTAAACGGTGGATTTATGCTCTTTACAATGAAATTTGGAAAGTGTCTCAAATTGAGGCTGCTAAGGGCAATTGACCAAGCAGTATTAACACGCTTTCTTCCCGAATTTACACATTAAACAATATTGTTTCTTCTGTTGTTGACATTGTGCATGATGAAGTGTCCGTATTATATCATGGTCAAAATCAATTGCGTTCTGTTATGCAGTTTGCCTGGACACTACAGACTCTGAAGGCTGGTCGAGTGCCTTGGAGTTATATGAACGTCTCATCACTATTTGCCCCATTTAATTTGACTGACAAGCAGCGGATGCTTTCCATGCGAGATGCATCATTTTCTATGTTACACATTGAGAAGTTAGAATCTTTGCCCTTCTCTGTGGCTGAGGCGGCTGCTGCTACATGGCTTATCCATTGTATTATTACTTTACCATTTGCTCTGTATAAATTTACAAATTGTATGAGATATATTGCTATAGGGCGATATGAACCACTGGGAAGTGCTTTCCTACATGACACACAGTCGCCTGACCGTTCACTGATATGCAGGCACATCCAATTACATGGTTCTTGTAATCAGGACAGACGAAATTTAGCCTGAGTTTTAAAAGGCACACCGGTTCCTGCAATAGTTCCCACATTCACTTTATTGTCTAACGGTAGTTATTTACTTTTGAACAACGAACTGTGTTGTGGGTTAATGGTCGGTATCGCATATGTGGTTACTGTATCAGAACGTGTGGTGTGTTGCAAGAACGTGTTATATCCACCCACGCATGGGAATTTAGATGTTTCCATTTGGCCAAGAATACCAACCTTGAGAGCGGAGTTCAATGGTTTGAGCCGAATAAGAGCCCTATTGTCTCAAAAAGAAGTGGCCCTGAGCTCGGCCCGTGAAACTTATGTCCTTCACATAGCTAACACACGCACAGAGGTGCAGGCGCTTTTAAATACTGATTTGCCGTTTCATTTCTGCGAGCTGGTTCATCAAATCTTTAATGCCTCCTCCACGACTGGCCTAGCACATTTTTTTAAATTGGTTAGCAGTGGTCTCGTGACTACGTTTAAAAAAGTATTTGGTATTATCCCTGCGTTTTTTCATTCTATATTCGCAAGCTTGTTTGGCGGATTCCCTTTTTTGCTGGCTTTGGCTGCAGGCGTGCTGGTGATATTTTGCTTTATAAAACATGGATGCTCATCCTGCGCAAGAAAACGCTCAGCCCCTACTGATGCTGTTTCGCAACCGGATGCTTGATTACTATGGCTCCTTGCCGCTTGCGACTTTAAGCACGGCTTTTGGATTATCGTTTCGATTTTCCTATTTCACATGTGTCCAGCCTGTGTTTCATTGCCTGAGCTGTGATTTCGACTGGGCCATTGATTTGTGTCTCTGCTTACCGACTTCTCCTGACGTCGATTTTGATCAGCTGATGAGCCCCGTAGTTGCTCACGAGTTGGTTTGTTCTGGCTAAAGGGTTATGGCCTTGGCAGCGATGCATGGACTAATGGGTCAGTGGGACATATTCGCAGCGGCGCATGACTTTCTGGCACATAGCGTTCTCGAGAACCCACTGAGTTGTGCTCGGATGTTGCTAGAGGATTCGGTGCTGGAGGAGCACGTATGTTCTTTCCCATTGTTTAATTGGATGGCTGAACTGTTTTCGGATGATGACAGTGATTTCATGTTGGAAGCTGTGGCTACCTATTTTGCATATTCTATCCACCCATGAGTGGCTTTGGAGACTTTCACTATAATGGCACGTGACTTTTTAGTAATTCTGAATGGTGCCTTTTCTATTACGAACATTGGACTTTGATATGTTCTGGGCCTATGATTTTATAAATGGCCTCAAGTTCAAGTTATATATATATATATATATATATTTATTTATTTGTGTGGCCACTATAGGCATTCATACATATTTTTTATTATTGATTTTTATATACATTTACATACATTTAGCTTGGCTCAATATTATTGAACTCTGCTTTCATGTTTTGCCTTTCTTATAGTATTGGCTTAATTTTTCCTTTTTTGACCGTCCTCGGATCATTGGGGGGGTGTCATATGGTTACTGCGTTTCTATATATTGTGTTAAGTTAGCATGAGTTTATTAAATGTTTAAACACCATATTTTCCTTCGGCTTCAGTTTGCACACGACACCTAATTGTTATTATAGCTTTCAACCTAGACGAAAGATGTGATTTATTTGAGAATAATATGTTATTGCTCTGATATCAGTCGTGCTTGGTACACTTGGTACAAATGTCTGCACACTGAGAACTGCACCCTCTAAGAATAACCTAACACAAGGTTGCTGAAGGCCTGATCCTCGCACCACATTAGACATAACACAAATAAGGTTACTGCCAACATTGGGCTCTACTCGGGTTTAAGATAGAGTTACAGGGAATGAATCAACACACTTGATGCTTCGCATGCAGAGAGCTGGTAGCTGTTGATGTGATCTGCTCCTACTGACCATTAGAGGTATGGGCCCGCCCTGCTAGAACCCAAATGAGACCTTCTTAGATATAATATAATATGCTAAATAGGGTGCGCGAAATATAGGTGATACAGAATTCTATAGATTTTTGCATCATAACATGCTATCACCTTTTGCTTACTATGGATTAGTGACTATGCTGCTAACTCTGATTTTTATAATATGTATGTTGATATTATATAAGATACTGCGTTTGAGAACTTTGCATTGAAAAATAAACATTTCAAACTTGCACGTGTGTTCTTTGCCTCCCAGTTTCGGTTTGTAATGATTATATAACGAAAGAGTGTTCATGTGTTCCACGATACCTGAGGTACCCTAAGTTCATGTTCTGGATTGTCTAAGTCATTGGGAAGTTATTACTACCGATGAGACACTGTAGCTAGCTTGGTAAGGGGATTTCTGAAACTAAGGTGAGTTTTGGGTCACCCTAACTCACCCAGGTTCTAGATCTCTGTGCACAGTTCTGTGGGAGAACGGAAACCCTGCTACAATTCCAAATGGCCAATTAAATGTCAGCCCCTTTAACTCATGACATACATCCTCAGCCCACACTATCCAGTATTCCACCTTAATATCAACCCCAATACATTGTGGAAAAATATTAAGAACCAAAATATTGTCAAGGTAAGTACAGGTTTACTTTAGTTAACTCTACATATATGTGCTTGATGATATAAATATCTTCATTTACGTAGCTGTGGAGTTAAGAATAATACATCTACATTTACACACGTAACTTCTTGATACTTTGGCCACAATATTTCGGTAGCACAATGTTTCTGTCTCAGGAGGGGAGGGGGGGGGTGACAGCGTGTACGTTGTGTTTGGCTTCCCCAACTTACTGTGCCAATGCGGTGTCCAGTAGGCAAGGTACACACAAACTCGCTGGTTGGTAGGGCCAAGTCAGTTGGGGCCTGCAGCTGACTCTGGATGGAGGAACTCACTTCAGGCATGTAAGGATGCAGCATGACAGAGATCAGAGCAGCTATGTTGACTGCCACACCAGTGACAGTACCTGCACGCTTCCTGCCAATGAGAAAAACACGTTAGTGATGCATTTCAACAGCAGAAAACGTGGTAATTGTCTAAAACAATATACCAGTTCTTATAATAAGGCATCGTCTGCTGATCATCCTTTCCTTTCTACATGGCTTTCCTAGACCAGTTAACCTACAAGGATTTAGCATATAGTGTTAGTTCTCTTTCTTTTTCTTCTCCATGGCTCCTGTGAGACCACATAGGGGAAAACAATATGTCACAATAAATACTGGAACATGATGGGAAATTAAAACAAGTCACAAGGCTTTGCTTATATAGGATTTTATAACTTTGCAATGTCTAATTTAACAAGAAATGTTCCAATTCCATTTAGGACCACAGTAAAAAAAAAAACCAACTTTAGCTGTATGGTTTAAGAAACTTTTTGGAGTCACGTGGAATGTTTATGTCCTGGTTCATCCATCCCTCACTGTGTTTCAAGGTAACTTCTTTTCTACCCATGGCACATGTATAACAGCTGCAGCCAGTGCTTGACTTGAACAGCATGAACTATGCCTCAAAAAGGACTGTGTGACAACATCTAAGGAATGCTGCGGCATAGTCAGAGGATATTTCTTACCGGTCATCTTCAGATCCCTTAATTCGTTTCCAAGGCTCGTTTATTTGTATGTACTGGTTGCCATGACGGGAAATGTTCAAAATACATCTTAATGCGTCCCGGATGCTGAAATGGTAGAGGAAAGTTAATGAAGAATAAATGCAAGACCTCACTTAAACGAAGAGAATATGAAGCCACTCTTACATCAGTATTAGATTGCTTGCATCACTGCAGATCATCGACAGCTGTAGTAAAAGTGAAAACATTCTACACTGTTGGGTGAACCGTTACCTTACTACTTCAGAAAGGCAACCATATGTGCACATTTCTTTTTTTTTTTTTTAATAAGAAACCTTTTATTGATTTCCAATGCAACATGGTTCTCAGAAAACAAACACATCGAAAGCAAGGTGTCACACAGCAACTCACCCACCCAGTCAATCTCAGAAGTGTGCTATACACTGACTACACCCTCCACTACTTGGGTCCTCCTGCTCCCTCCTAACTGTAAAAAGCACACCATTAGTGCCAGACCTTGTTATATTTGCGTAGACACAAGCAAGCAGTATATATTGTTAGTTTTGCACATCCGTCCATACCATACATCTTTACCAGCAAGGGCAGGATGCTGAAGGAGATCCAGTGTTAGGCTATGTCCCACTTAGCCAGCAACATGCCCAGTCCCACCAGCATCAACACGAGGTTCCCCAAATCTTACAGAATACCCAACAAAGCGATTCTGGAACTGGTCTCCACATGGAGTCCCACCACCTAGACAGGATCAGGAATATTCGTGACCAGTACCATTGTGCAACAGGGCAGGCCCACACTGTATTGAATAAGTCTTCCCAAGGCCAAGGCACCTTACACACATAGGGGAGGGAGACTTCTGGGCCCTCTAGAGCCAGAGAGGTGTAAGGTATACTTAGTGAAGATACTTGAACTGGATAAGCCGAAGTCAAGACGAGTTCACCAACACTCAGGCACCATACAGGCATCCTGCCTGTCCATCATATCCAGTAGGTCCACCCATTCCTCCCAGCATGTTCTCAAGCGGCCCAGTAGGGAGTGTACAAAAAAGGTTCTGTGCATTTGTGAGATGCCCCCTTTCTCCAGGACACCCTTAAGTATCCACTCTTCCAGTAGATTATACTCCAGAACATCCTCAAAGCCATTGTGATAATTGGATAAGGCGTGCCGGAGCTGTAGGTACCGAAAGAATTGTGCTTTATGCAGTTGGAATTCAGACCGGAGGTCCTGAAAGGAGCGGATATGATCCTTGTCCCAGGCATCCCCCTGTCATGAAAAAATAAGCGGGGCCCCACCCACAGGAACCCTCGAGGCCCGCCACTTGCACATTTTTAAGAATATCAATTGTTTAGGATGCAAAAAAGTAATCCTCACTGTGAAATTGAAAATAATGAAAATACACAACACATAAACATACACACGCAGACATACAGAAACACCACATAAGTGAAATTGAGCAACACAGCCGCTGGCACAGCAAGTTTCATTAGTAAAAATAAGATATGGGATAATATTCCTTGTCTGAAGAAGCAGTACATTCCAGTAAATGCTTTCACTTACTGGCTCCCAACTGTCAGAAATCTACAGACATCCTATATCATCAGTAACCATGCAACATGAACTATGCAGACACCACATACCACACACCACATACCACACACCACCCCACTTTCCAACACGCTAGAGACACAAGCGTGAGATCCCAGATAATGCTTTTCTTTTCTTGCCCTGTACATGGATCCTACAAACATGCAGTAATAGCCTGGGTGAGGCATACATTCCACATACTAGTTTAGTGCACTTGTGAAGTGGAAGAACCTCTGTGTTCCATCAACATTCCATCCTTCGAAAAATGTGGCTTCTGCAGTGCCTCATTCACAAAACTCACCGGACTTTTTCCAGCAGCTGGTTGTACTGCCGCAGCTCCTGTGTGACTTGCGCCAGCAACATCTTGTCGTCGGCATTCAGCTCCATTGCTGGCACACAGCCTTCAAAAAACTTGTGGACGAACATGCCGGCTCTGAGTGGAACGAGATCAAGTATTTAATATGATCCGGACATTAAGCAGAACTGTTATTTTACTGACAGTTACTAATTTGGGCACAGAAACTACTACTGCTCTTCATAGCTGGTCACTTACATTAAAAGGGGCAAATGTAAATAAATAGACTCCGAATATCCGGGGGTCTGAGATGCAGTAATCAGACCCAGAGTTGCACACATATGAGTGAATCTATGTTTATTGAAAAGGTTAAAACTCAATTATACACCTAAGCCTGACATCAACTCTAGCCCTAATCTTGACCCTATTCTTAACAATGTCCCAATTTCTGATCTTTTTTTAACATCAAAATGGTTTTCCAATTGAATCATGTCAGTGAATGTATTTATACGTCAGAAAACCATGGGCTTACCTGCCAGAATACCAGAATTACAAGTGTTGTCTTTCTTCACCAATGGTTCTAAGTCATTTAAAAACATTATGTATATCAAGGAAAGGGGATATACATACTAGTGTATGTGTTTTAGAGCATGTGTTTGCTATGTAAATTAATGTAGCAGTGCGATGAAGAGACCCTTTGACCTCTCATTGGCTTGCAGTACAAGGTCCCTATGCATGTTGTATTTCCTGCTTCCACTAGAGTGTCTCTACATTGCCATCGCGGTACACTTACTGACCTGCCAGGACTCTGTTTCTACTATTCAGTGTGTCTGTGATTACGTCCCTCTCTGGCATCTTTCAGGTTCCTGTACTGTTCTTTACCCCATTCCAGCTTTCCATTGCCCAGCCATCCTTCCACACCCTGCTAGCATCTTCTGCCTTCCACTCTGCCCTCCTTCCTTCCTTTGCTCTGCTGTTTGTCCCACCTAATTTTATTTAGTCACAGGAAAATACCTGCAATTAACATGTTCTACTGTAAGAGTGCCTTGTGTTGAATACAGTGTACTAAGATGACTGGAACCCCATTTAAAACTTCCCAGGAAATACATTGGTTTTACTCTGCAGCCTGAAAAACGTGACAGATTGACTGGTGCAATATAAAGGCGGATTATTCACTCAGCACTCAACCAATGCAAACGTTAGGCTATCGGGTTCTCAAGAGCACCCAGCCAGATGGAGATTTCCATCCGCTAGTAATGGGGGATTAAAGGTGAAAGCAATGTACCAAAGGACGTTTAACAGGCAAAGTTAATAGTACTCATTTGATTTTCTAAGTGACAACAGTACTCTTCTTCCCAGTCCATGCCAAACATTCATCAAAAGGGACTTCATATGGTTTTAGTCAGAAATGTTAAAGCATACATCTTAACAACAGGGTACATTGACCTTCATTTACACATGATTTCCAGATATTACGTGTAAGCTCAATGAAAACCCAAAAAGTGGGTGTTGAGCTAGGGCGCTGTGTTTTGAAATATCTAATAGGTTTAAAAGCAACTCCTGCAAAGTTCCTTGTGTGTCCAGCAATTTAGGTAATAATAAACATGTCAAGAGAACTCTGTTGATTAATGTACCTGCGTGAGAGAGAGAGAGAGAGATCGGACTTTTGTCTGGTGGTAGTTTTGACTTTTAATAAAGTAGCACAGAGGGTTAATATGCCTGTGTTAGACCTGGTACCATTGGCATGAGTCTCCCTTCCATTTTTCGCTGTTGTCACCTCTGTTTTTTATATGTTTTTGCTGGTTTACATGCCACAGTGCAAGTGATCCCTATTGTAGATTGTTGTAGGGATTAGTGACTCCATGATTGACTTATTTGATTTACTTGTCAGACCCTAGTACAGTGCACTATGTGTGCCCAGGGCCTGTAGATCAAATGCTGCTAGTGGGCTTGCAGCACTGATTGTGCCACCCACAGAAACAGCTTGTAAAGTGTGTCTCAGGCCTGCCATTGCAGAGCCTGTGTGCAGTCTAGTACTGCCATGTCGACTTGTTAAGTGCATCCACATACCAGTCCCTAAACCTTCCCTTTTCTACATGTTAGCCACCCCTAAGGTAGGCCCAAGTGCAGGGTGCATTGCAGGTAAAAGGTAGGACGTGCCCTGGTGTGTGTGGCATGCCCTGATAGTGAATTACAGCCAATTTCGTTTTTCACTATTGCAAGGCTACCTGTCACCATAGGCCAGAATGGGCAGTTTGATTAGAACATCTTATAATCCTAACTAACCCAGGGAACGTGGTAGAAAAACAAATGTAGTATGCCTTTACTCAGAATGGTAAAATACATTTTTTAGTGAAGGTGATTTTTACATTCTGTGTTTGAAAATACCACTTCCAGAAATAGGGTATTTTCTTACCCAACCATGCAGCCTGCCTCTGCTAGGTTGTGTACTGCATGTCTGGTTTGTGAGTGACAGGAGGGCTTGGGCTCCAGTAGTCTGATGAGTCAGGGATGGGCTGAAAAGGACCATGGCTGAAAAGAGAGTAGGGGGAGTATATTTCCTTATAGCTACGTAGGCCAGGTCTGCTTTCAACAATGCTGACTCCACCTCCTGCCAGGAAACTGCACCAGTGAGGACAGAACTGGTTTTGGCCAGGTACAGACAATCTCTGCCTTCAGAGGAGAAAGGAATTAGTAGTATAAATATTGGGTCCCAGACCCCAAGATTTTGGAACACTTCTGGGAATCAAGACAAACCTTTGCCAAAGAGAGGAACCAAGGAAGCTGAAGGAATTGACTACCCTTGTGCCATTGTGCTATTTTCTGGGGTTGGCCTGCAGTGGTTACTTATTTGCCAAGGAAAGGAGAAGGAACTTTTAATTAACTTTCATCATCTTGAAGAAGAATCTCCAAGGGCTTAAAGTGTGCTTGCCTCCTGCTGAAGTCTCAGGAATACAAGACTTCACCACCAGCTCCCCCCTGAATTTCCTTGCTGAGAATTCTGTCTGCAGAAGCCTGCGTATTATTGGGAGCTGGAAGCGCGACGCAATGAGAAGAAGCGTGTCACCGCCACAGCTGTTGCCGTCGCATCACTGGAGAAGCGGGTCTCCTTCGCAGCTGTCTGTCGTCGCATCACCGGAGAAGAGTGTTGCCACCGCAAGGGTCGTCGTCGCATCACCGGAGAAGCGTGTCGCAGGGCCTGTCGCGGCTTAGAAGTTCCGGAGTAGCCACACGGCTGGCGAGCGGGCCCGCATCACCTTCAAGTCGTCTCACCGCATCAAAGCCGCTATCCTGTCGCATCGCACCGGATCGTCGCATCGCATCTAGGCGCCATCTTGTCGCATCGTAACCAAAACGCAATCCGAGGTAGACGCATCACCTCCTATCCGGTAAGGAACAGACGCATCGCCTACTTTGCGCAAGCACTGAGGAACAGACGCATCGCCTCCCCCAAAGCAAGGAACCAATGCATCTGTCTCCCTGCGAACCTTTTGTTTATCTTCTGTTACGCATCCAAAGTTACTTTGTGAGAAACGGGTCTCATTTACCATAAACTTTGAATTAAGCTATTTCTACCATTTAAAGTCATTTTTCCAATACTGTACTGTGGATTTTTGTCGTTTGGGTCTTGGGTTAAGTCTATATAAAGAATATTTACTTTTAAAAAACCTGTGTTTTACTGTATGTGTTCACAAATGCTTTACACACTGCCTCTGAGATAAGCCTTCCTGCTTGTGCCAAGCTACCACAGGGTTGAGCAGGGGTTATTTAGGAGTGTGACCCCCTTACCCTGACTAGAAGCAAGGGTCCCTATTTGGACAAAGGTGCAAACTATTGCCAACTAGAGACCCCCAGTTCCAACAGCCTGCTGTAAAGAACATCTATCATGCAGATCACAGAATTTTATTTTTGTAGATAGGTCAGTGGGTTACTGCTTTTGTCACAGAGAACCTTTTGTTAGTTGCAATCCTAATACTGCACAATGAGCTATTAACTGTAATCTATAGAGCTGCATGCAAACTGTAAGGTATAGATTAGAACATTATGTGGTTTTCTCCAATCTTTTATTATCATAATGTTGCTAAAAAGGGTTTGTTTGGGTAGAAATATATTCTTATTAGTAAAGCCAACCCCATCCACTGTGTCACGTTTTAAAGCACCCTTAAAATACACTGTCTAACAATATGAATGGCATGGGGTTCCTATTCCTTGTAGTCCTCACACTTTTGTAGCATATCCTAATCAGTGATTTACACATGTATTATTCATTATCTCTGTATAATGTGTGGTTGTGATGTAAAAGTGCTCCGACACCCTACACTGGTAGGAGTAGGATTATAAAAACAATGAAATACATATGAGAGAGGGTCTATGGAGAGAGAGTAGGGCCACTGTTGGAGGATGGTAGCAAGGAAGTACATGAGGAAGAAGGTCACTGGTGGGCACCAACAAAGATTGTTGCTAGTGCACCACAGCCAAAGTTGGCCTTGCTCTGGTGCTGTTATCAGTTGTGTTCTTGACTGCCCAGCACCCATAGACATGGTTGTGACCAGTATGCAGATTCCCTAGATTGGTATCTTTTTAGGTGAACGGGTCCAGGTCATAGAACAGGGAGGCTGGGAAGATCAGTGGGGGAATCTGCGAGTCTCTCTATCAGAAAAAGTGTTACAGAAGGTAAGTAACTTGATCTTCTGATCGTGACTTCTAACTGCATATTCCTCACTTCCACTAGATAAGCAATAGCTCCTAGGTGGTGGGTCTGTGAACTGGCTCAAATAAAAAGGTTTTGCAGGATTGAGCAGGCAAAATGCCCATTTCAACAGACCTGACTGACCAGACCATAGTGCTTCCTTAATGTATGGAAAGATGCTTACATAGCCCCTGGCAAATGTATAGGACAGGCACTCTACATGTCAAAGCAACAAAAGCATCCTTGGATCTTCTGAAATGAGCAATTAAGCATTCCAAAGGCAGCTTTTAAGCCAAAATGTAGTGAATCTTAATGCAGAGCGCATTCTAGTATGAGATGGTCCTTTTCTGCACTGCCTTGCGTTTATTGGCTCCGCTAAATCAGATGAAGGGCTAACTGTCCACTCAGTGGTCTGGGGTACGATTGATGTAGGGCGAGGCGAGGGATGAGTGATCTAAGTTTAAGGAAATACAGGAGCAGTGATTGGCTAGAAGTGGCAAGGTAGGGGTGTTAATTAGGAGTGACTAGGGTATGTGTCGTGATGAGGAGATATGGCCAGGTGAGTTGGTGAAAGGTAAGTGATGGCGCAAAGAAGAGGCGAGGGCAATGGAAGCAAGGGGGGGGGAAGAAAGGTAAAGACTTACAGTAGCACCCAGGCGAGGACGTGTGGGTAGCTGCGGTCCAAGCGGTCGCTCAGGAGTCGACGGCTGCAGGGGAACAGAAGGAGGGGGGCGGGGATCAGACCCAGATCTTAACCCTTTCGATGCTGATGACGAGCTCAGCTCGTCATCACCCACGGGTGTCGTGTGCTGATGACGAGCTGAGCTCGTCATGGTGCCACTAAAATGGCATTTTCCAGCACAGGGGGGGGGGAAACGCCCAGCAGCCATGTGGTTAATGAAGAGAAGGGCTCGAGAAGCGGATCTCGGATTAAGTGAAGTTACCTGATAGTAGATTCAATCTGGTCAGCGGGCGGGATATGCGGCGCCTGCGAGGGAAAGTAGCAGGGGTCAGAAAGAGCCGGTAACGAGGCAATCCGTTACGTTATACCATATGGCAATCGCACACAGTGTGCAGTGTGTGGGCGTACCTGTATGGATCAGGGCGGCAGACGGCACATGGGTCTCTTCTAATGAGGGGCTGCTAGTAGTAAATGCTGGAGTTATCTGCTCCTGTATTTCCTTAAACTTAGATCACTCATCCCTCGCCCTTGCCCCGCCCCCCACCCCCCCTCCCATCCCCCTTCCCCCCCACCCTCCCCTTCGCCCTGCCTTGCCCACTCCTAATTACCCCTTTCTCGCCCACAGCACTGATTCTATGGACAACCCTGTCCTGGTGACGATTCCAAATAGTGGGGATCGAAACGCCGTCGACACCACAGCATAAATTACATGACGCATATCACGTTTTGTGCTCCTGTTTAAACTACAATTGTACTTTAAAGTGATTACAACTTGTTTCTGTTGAGCCATTAATTGATGTATATACTTATGTTCATGCGTCGATTACGCTGTTCACTTTAGCACTTGCACCTTCACTGTCACTAATTGTATATAGCACCTTGCACCAAGTGCCACTGGGTTGTCACATGATCTGTTCTGTACAGTGCTGTTTAACTGTATTGCCATGTGAAAGACCTTTCCCTATGTACATTGGTGAATAATACTGCCTTTTTCAAAAAACTACAGTGACTCCTTGCTTCCCTTTTTTGTAATGCAGATTGCATACATTATTTAATTGCCTTTACATGATACCTGTTGGGAACTGTTTTTGTTTACTCGATACACCCATCCCAACGTGGTTTATGGGTCCTCTCCTGTTCTTCTTACACTAGTGTAGGGTGTGGCACCGGACACCGGTTTGGTACTGGAGTTGGTACAGAGCCAGGAGCTGGATCCAGAGGGGCGAAGTGGCATGCTCTGAAGAACACAGGCCTCGAAAAATCGTTAAAATGTTACTAGGCCTGCCGGTCTAATAACTTGAATAATGTACTCGACCTAACCGAACTGTTATGTACTTGAACCATAAACTGGTCTCAAATTATGTGGTCCTAGGTAAATATATTTTATGGAGCCACCTTTTTCTTCATCATCAGAAATAAGAGCACGTTCCAATATGTGAGTTCAGCATTTCTGCTGTACACAAAAAGTAGTTTAATTTTTATTTTTTGGACTAAACATTTGCTCTATGTATAATAAGAAAGAAGTTCACATATAGGGTACACCACTGACTTGCCTCTTGCTTACTAATAGCATTGTCATCAAGGCGGGGCAGAAATATTTCTTAATTCATGTTTAAAAACGAACTTAATAAATATATTACTAAAGTATGATGTGGTAGTACTCTGTAATTTACAGACAGCGGATTTTCCATTTAAAATATCACAAACATGCAGTTTTACTGATAAAAGTATATAGTGTACAAACATTGTTTGGCAACTGGGTTTCAGCAAAAAATATTTATCATTTACACATCACTAAGTACAGTGTTCTGATTTGTTTTTAACCTACATCTTTTTTTCACCACACAGAAATTAAAAAATGAGCCTTCGTAATTACTGAAATCTATTTTAAAATGGCAGTACAGTTCACTTATTAGCTATTTCAATGTTGTATTAGAAAAAAAGCTGGCATCTTACATTCTTTCATTTCACACACTTGGCACAGGACGATTGCCACACAGTTCACTTTACAAAATCCTCTAACTTCACAGTCAGAGGAAAAAAAGTAAATGTAGGAAGACAAACTGACTAATGACCTCTGTCTCGGACTGTGATTTAAAGGCATCTTTTTTGCTCATTCACTTTGTGAGTGAATAGAACAGCGGTTACTGGTCAGCTCAGAAGAAAGACAAGTAGGCCCTAAAAATAGCTCACCCTGGTCAAACCTGACTTGCCATAGGAAGTGGGCGAGTAGATTTCTCAAGGCTTGGAATGGCTGTGGGATCGGGTCCTGAAAGCGTGATGATGACTCCTTGCCCTTCTCTGGGGACTTAAAGAGGAACAACGGGGGGTAGAGTCCTGCTTCTACTTCTTCTTGGACTTACACGAAGACTGATCTCAACAGAGACTTGTTGTGGGAGTGGCATCTGGAGCAGGACAGTATTCCCTGTGAAATCGACTGCAGTGGGGTCTTTCAAGGTCAGGAGTTGAACAACTTTGCTTCATGCTCCCGGATGGCATTCATGTGCATCTGGTTGCAATTGCTGCAGGTCGCGATGTCATGGGACAATCCCAGGCACCACATAAAGACTACATGGGGGATCAGTTACAGACATCTGTCTGTGATATTCCCCACAAGGCTTAAACCTGCTGAACTGCTGGGGGACATGGCTCTTGCACACCGGCAAAAATGTTTTTTGAAAAATAGCGGCGGGATATCAGGGGTAGCTCAATATCCACGTCTGTTGGCGCTAAAACAGAGGAACTGATGTCAGCGTGCAGGGTTGAGGCCTATACAGGCCTGAACATATCACATCTGGCAGGGAGTCGCAGGTGCCACCTCCTGGCATGCAGGCTTTTACCACAATATTTTTACTACGAACAGCAATTAGCTTGCATTTTTACTCTGTAATTATCGTTACTACGCATGTTACTACATCGTAAGATTTTACTACACAAATCCAGTAATTGCTATTAGCCATAATCACAGCCACTTGATCGCAGCGGTAGAAGCAGAGCTTCAATTCCAACTCTATACAACATGAAGGTCCAGAACAGATTTCAGGAAAAGTGCACGCAATCCAGCGACTGAAAATAAATAAAAACAACTTTCTTTTTCTTGATTTGCCACGTGCATGGCAACCTCAAGCCAGGGAGTTGGAAATGGGAATGTGCGCTGAGAGGAGAGCTCAATCTGGGCTCCGGAGCAAAAACAACAAATGATGGAAGAAATGCTTAAAAATGAAAACACTCACCCCGCTCAGAAAGATGCGAGTTTAATCCATCATTTTTTTGCTCACCATGTCACCCCATTTTGGACCCAGCCATATGCAAATCAGTCTTGACCCTGCTCTTCATGGGAACAGTCCAGCCCAAACTGCCAAGCAAGGTCCTCCCTGGACCAGAAACAAGCATCCTGGGGCCGGTTTCGGGGTATTTGCCCTCATCAGCCAGGCTGGCTTGAATCCAGTGGTGCAGAGCTCAAACCACATTTCAAGGAATCACATGGCAATAATATAGCACTCCTGTCATCCTTCAAAAAATATTAAAAAACACTTTCCTATCATTACGTTTTTACATTATTACTTCTTTGGGTGTGTTGATACTCTAGTATTATTTCTAAATACAGAGTATTAATGTAATTAGTATGTTACATTTTTATTAATAAAACTGTAGGGAAGAAATATATGGTATAAAAAAATGTTCACACCCAAATATACGAACTGTACAGTGGGTAGCAGTGTCATGGTACTGTTTACAACGTTCAATCACCACAGAGCAGTGGTGTTCAAACTTTTTAATGCTGTTACACTCCCCCCCCCCAGTGATGGAAAAAAATCTGCCCCCCTTCAGAATGTTCTGAATTATTTTATTAACTTGGCAACGTTAAATATGTCTAGTCTTATTTAAATATTGCAGATAAGTGTTGTTACCATTTAAAATATTTAATCAGATATATGTTTGCCAAAAATACTATTTTGGTCAGGCAGGCCGGCCTTACTAACGTATGCACATTGTGGAGCTGGGGATTTTTAAGAATATTTGGAGCCTCTTCCCTTTTGAAACCTACTCCCAAATAGGACACATGAGAAAATAAGTTACAGAGTGGCTAATTGCTGCTCACCCACCCCCCCTCCCCCAAAAAAGGAAGAAAAAAAGCACTATGATCAGCAGAATGTTCTTTTGGCCAGAGCCGTAGTGGGCTATACTGGCTATTAAAGGCCCGCTGCAGTGTTAAAGGCCCGAGCCGAAGGCGAGGGACTTTAACAAGGCAGCAGGACTTTAAAAGCCGGTTTAGCCCTGCTACGAAGGGTTATAAGGCTATTATAACATTCTGCCACTAGAGGGAAGAATGTTCTAACAAATAAAACAAAGCCTTCAGGGAGCGCACTCCATTGTTTTCAATGGAGCTCCCAACATTCCAATGTTCTAATTCGTATTAGAACATTGGAACGTTGGAAGCTCCATTGAAAACAATGGAGTGCGCCGGGCTTATAATGGCTGGTATAAGCCCGGAGCTCCAACATTACAATGTTTCTTTGTTCACAGCTCTGGCTGTGAACAAAGGCTTCAGGGAACCTGAGGGGATTCCAATCCCCTCACGCTCCCAAAAGGCTTTGTTTTTTTTGTTAGAACATTCTGTCCTCTAGTGACAGAATGTTCTAATAGCCTTATAGCCCTTCGTAGATGGGCCAATTGCTATTAAAGTCCCTCTCCCTTGTTAAAGGCCCTCACCTTCGGCTCGGGGCCTTTAACGCTGGAGAGGACCTTTAATAGCCGGTATAGCCCTCTACGGCGGGCTATAAGGCTATAGTAAAGACATGCATAGGAAAACCACGCATGGTAATGTCATACATCCATGCAGCGGAACTGCTTCAAAGTATTCCGGATCAAGTTTGATGCCTGAGAAACATTCTAAGTTGAGGAATCTACAGTTAGAAGTCTCTCTCAGAATGTTGCTCTTAGAACAAAGACAATTTGGTGAGAAAGTGGACAGCTCATTGGCTATGTTTTAGCGCATCACTTCCAACTATACTATACATTTTGTGGCTAAAGTTGACATGTTACTACAACAACAGCTGCAACAGCAGAGGTGTGATCTATATACTGGTAGGAATGAGCAGAACACAAACAGCATGATGTTTCTTCCACCTTGTCTAGGCAACAACACAAAATAACTTTGAAAAGTACTGTATTAATTTAGCAGTTTTTGGGTTTCCACCTCAGAAACATTTCTTGTCAGTGGTATCCCCTTATCAGAAAAGGCAAAAAGGCACACATTATTGGTCTTATATCATAGCCTCATCAAGCCATGTAAGGACCCTATACAGCTATCGACTGCCTGGTCAAACCAATGAAAAGTGGCACCTAAAAACATTTAATAACCCTTTACCAATGACGACCGTGGCACCCCTTAGCAACCCACTGATCTTAGATACACAACAGTGCCTATACTGTGACCAAAATCCTAGCTGGTGGAATGCATATTCACAAACCTAAAAAAAGGGGACTTGCACCTATCCTTTGAATGGTTTGATTATTAACCCGTTCCATGCGTTGGACGGCCCCCGACCGTCCGACGTCACAGTGGGCGTGTGCGGAGGACGGCCGGGGGCTGTCCGAACCCCGCCCATTCATTAATTCGCCCGCACCGTGGTAGAATTCACGCCGCGGTCAACGGGTTAAGCAAGTAATGTGGATGCTTGTACTTTGACTGCAGTGAGAATCATACTGATAAAGAAGTATGCCAACAATATCGTTTTAACAAAGGTAGCTGTGGCCCCACGTGATCTACAGAAGGGATCTGGAATATTCAAAGGATCCAGAACAAGGCTGATAGGCAGTACCATAAACTCCAAAGAGATGAACCCATCAACTGGCCCTGCAAAATCTCTTCACTGCCAGTATTCTCCCATTTAAAACATTATGCATGATACACATAACTGTCAAAGTGGAGTATAGTTTAATGTGCTTGAAAACTGTCCCGTCACTACCTCTCAGGTGCAGCCTCTAGGCAGGGAGCTCCGGAAATGTAAAATTATTTTTTTTCATGCAGAAGAACCACAATGGTACAAACAGGGTGCACACCTCCGGGACGTCTTCAAGCTCATGATCCTGTCCATCATCCCTTCTTTCAAGAAGGTCATAAAGATAATCCTATTTTGGAAGCATTTTTCAAAAATCCAAGCAGCATTGACCTTTTAATGCCTCAGTTCGTGCTTAAACGACCTAGTCCCTCTAAGAAGGGCATTCTGCTGGAACAATGCATCAGTTCTTTCCATGGAAGCATGTCAGCCAGGCTACAACTAAGGGATAATGTTGGTCACCCTATGTACTTGAGAAGATATTTGCCCAAAACAAATATGGGTGCTTTAGGGCCACTTGAATACCTAAATAAATTTAGCTAGTATTTAAAAAAAAAAACTCTCCAGCTCATATTTTACATTACACACCTCTCAGTCCAGATGGGCATTGCCCTCCTACTGGAAGGAGAGTGGCCATATTGTGCCATGAGTGGACTCTACATTAACTAGGATAGCTGAGATCCATGTACCTTACACAGTCACTATTTTAAAAGACACCCCCTGATCTGTTGCTGGTGGTGGCACTTAACTGGTATGGCAAGAACACCAAAGTGGACTTGTTTCTTCGTTTTAAGCTCTCCTTCGTTACAACAACTTCCACAATGAGGTGTTAATACATGGGGATACAAGAAGGGAGTAGGGCAAAGATGTAGACATAATTGCATCTTTGGTCCCAAAACAATCTATATTTTCACCTTTAGGTGCAGCAAATTTCCTTGAACTGGTAACGGGAGACACTCTTAGTACAAAGAAAGTCTTACAATTATGAAGGTGGATTATACCTGTTGACAAAGTTTCCCAAGTTGTTAAGGAGCTCAGAGTTGTTTTTCAGTAGTAGGTCGTTCCAGGAGAAAGCGCTGTCTTGCCCCTCAGGTCTTATAAAGAGTAGGTAAAACCTCCAGATGTCGGATGGAATACCGGTATCCTTGGCCATGTCTCCAAAGACACCCACGCCACGGCTCTTTGAGAACTTTCCATCTTCATAATTCAAATATTCTATAGGAAGAAAGAAGTGTGAAAAACAGCATACAACTACTTATCTCTGCCAGCACTGATGTGAATGGAAAACAGCTATAAAATTACTGTTCTAGAATGAGCACAAATCGAATTCCCTTATAATTGACTCAGAAAGTTGCAACTCACCGTAGCTGGCAATGCCATTGCATATCTTAGCCAATGGGCTGTGCTTTCAATGAAGTACATAACGCTGTTGACCATTACCCCCATCAATGACTTCTCTACTAGAGCCATTCACCAATTGTTACAGACAGTTTTGTAAACAGTGCCTCCATGATTGAATTCACCTTTTCTTTCCATTACCCTAGATAATGATCTGTGACTCCCAGCAGTAAACTGTTGTAAATCCCTTCCATCTCCTAACTTTAGATCTATGTACAGAATCACAAATTAAATAAAGCAATGATATTACTACGGCTAATAAATTGCCAAGTCTAAAAGATGTCAAAAGAAATATGCCAGAACCTCTCCTAGTTCATTCAAAGAGCATTAGATAACATTGTGTGTTTCGTCAAATAAATCCTTGTATTTCACTTTTCAAGATGGAGGAATCCGCTTTTATTCTTACACAGGACACCGTACTTAGAATGTACGGAGGTCATCTTTGTAAGTGTTGGGTCAGGATTGTCCCCTGTATGCTGTACAGGAATGCCCCCCAGCACCATGTGCTCAACTTCATCCAAACGGTATCATGGCTTTTGATTTTTTTGCCCTAGCATCACGCTCATCTAGCGTGCGCGGAGAGGCTATGGACTGCCCATGACATGAGTAGGTCTGGGATTTTGTGCTAAACTCCCATGTGCATGTTATGTGTGCTAATGTCTATAGTCTGCGTGGCACATGCATTGTGTGTGCGTGAGTGAGTCAGAGTAATGAAGGCCTGTGGGATCCATTTTGGATACTTCTGGCTTGGCACAAGATGGAGCTGAGATTGTGTACCCACACAGTGGAAGTGGATTAATCACATTCCTGAAGCTGTAGGGAAATCTACAAAATAGTCTAGTGACTCCTTTACATAGTCTTTTAGGGCTTTCGCGTAGCAAGGAGCTAATGATTAGTCTTCCTGAACACTTATATTAGGTGAATAGTAGGTGTGAGGAGTGGGACTGCAGACTCCGTTGTGCTAGGTGAGGAAACATTTAGGTGCAGCATGCCTTTTAGTCTTCCCCAGATAACTCCTTAGGTTGGGATGATACAGCCTGATGCAGAAACCTCCCCTCTTTGTGCCTCTGTTGTGGATGTTCCAGGCTGGAGACTACCCTACTGAGCGAAGCACCACTTTACAAAAAAAACGTATTTAGAAAACAGTCTGGAGAGGACACATGAAAGGAGAACCAATATAAACCGGTTCAGGCAGAGAATAAACATCTCCTATCTGGTTTTGGTATACAAAAGTGAGACCCCACCTCTTTGAACCCCCACCCCCTAGTTCTCTACAGCCAAGAAAAGGGCGTGCTCCACAGTGTACTCCAAGGACTGCTGTGCTACCAGGGCTGGTGCCTGACTAACAGCCAGTCTTCCAGAAGTGTGGGGACATCAGATGCAGGTAAACGTGTGCTGCAACACCTGCAATGTAGCTTTTTAGTCAGGAAAAACGCTGAATGTACACATGATGCTGAAAACGTCTTCAACAGAATCGTAAGACTAATTGCTTCTATAGGTGGGTCTGTATAATTTTCAGTAATTATGTATACGCCGTACAAAGCACTGAGATAGCGCAATGAAAATGGACGCTTTGGAAGTGGAGTGTGGGCTAGATAACGAAAAAGATATGTAGTCTTCTGACACAGAGGAAAGGTTTCAGTTACACACAGCTTTATAAAAGCATCCACTGCAAGCAGCAAATCTTTAAGAAGGAATACATTCACACATACAGATGTGAAAATATACTTCATTTAGCACCAACATTTAAGAAGAGGGGACATGGAAGCAATTTAAAGTTAACATTTCCATATAAAAGATGATTGGCTAGCTTAATGTTTAATATTATATTGCCCAAAGGGCTAGCATATAGACCTTTATTGTAAGAAACCCTGCATGCATACGCACACAGGATAGATAAGAATGATTCTAACTTCTCATCTGTGTATGTTTTTCAAACAAAAGGAAGACCAAAGAAGAACCACAGTAATCAGTTCCTTTAATTGACCTACAGGAGGCTTAAGAATGTATTTACCTGCAACACAAGCAGTGCTTAATTTGAGCCGGTGGTTTCCGGTGCTCGGCACCAACATTTAATTGTCAACAGCACAGGTATGACAGTCTGCAACACGGTGGCACTGTTCATCTAATTTGGAGAGAATCACAAGCCTCTTCGTGTGGCGAGACAGTCCTTCTAGGGTCGCAAACTTACCAGGGTTTTGCACCCCACCTGTTTCATTGAGCACTATGATGTCGTTTACCTAATGGACGCGACGCAGGGTCCATGCAACAGTATTAAATTTTCTGAGGGATACAGGATTTTACATAAGGACTGCCTTGGTATAAATACTTGAAATTTTGGAGTACGCTATTGGACGTTGGCCTTGGGATCATCCACACTGGACAGCATCATATCAACATTCCCATATTGCCTTGAAAAAGTCTTAGTATAAGACAAAACACGTTTTGGCAAAATCGTGTGCTGGAAAATTTTGAAAACTAATAAAAAGCGAAAGAATTATCGCCTGATGACATCTTTTGGACTATTTATATGTTCTACACATTCGTTGTCTCCTTGGATTGTCCACATCAACCTATGTCTAGGAATGCATGTGATTTCAGACTGTGTTTAGTACTTGTCTAACAATATACTTTGATTGTTACAGATATCAAAGGGTGTGCTGTAACAGCTTTTTTCTAATGACTTTAAGCTATGTTGTAGAGCATTGTGGCTGCAGTGCAGCATGTTGAAAAGTTATAATAAAAAAGGGTTGTAAGCATTTTTGTTACCTTATATATAACCAGGAAGACATTATGTACAACTGAACGACCATATAAGAAAAAAAGAATCAACATAAAAATGTCTTCTAGTCAGGTCTTGTCTAGGCAGTGCTTCCTCCGTCTCCACGAGACATGCTTTATTCAGGTATGGACTTTAACCTCTGCCCATTTTCTGCCCATCTTTTCAATTGGCTCCTCTTACTATCCTTTGTAAATGGTGGCTTTGATTCGTCAATTAAAAATAAAAACATTATTAAGGATGGCCTACTCTTGGATAGAAAATCACGTATTCCTTGGTCAAAATACATCCAAATTTAATAGTAAATTATTTAAGTTACAGATTCATGTAAACCCGGGACATGTGATAACCATAACTAATCAGGAGACCAAGGATTCATTTTTGGCTTATAAAACAGAGACCCGCAACAGAGTGGTAGGGAAGCCACCCACTTTTATATTTTACCAAACAATTGAATCTAGGAAGGGAGTTCAGGATTTCCTGACTCTAGTGACTAAGCCTTCGCACTGCTTTGTATTGATTAGATTGAGACTAGGAACAGTACACCACTTAGTCGTTTTTCCCCGCAATGAAAATGTGTCCCCTAGATCCTACTCCCTGCCCCAGTGATGAGCAATCCAAGCAAAGCACAACCCACTTTATGAGCTTTTGTAATTTTTACCTGTATTTTAGGAGTTATTACTTGAAACCACTTTTTATAAAATATAATGTGAGAACATACCATGCTGCTATGAAATTACTTGTTGCCCTTAATGATCCTGTGATATGTTTTTATGTTGCGTCATATATTTTAAAAGCAATTAATGAAAAAAAAGGCTTTGTCCTCTGATAACTGATCAACATATATTTTGATATGGAATATTATGGCTCGAAATGTTTTTAGAATTGTATTTTAAATCTGTTACTTATTTCTGGTAGTTGTCCATACCAAATAAAGCTTGTTGATTGATCAATAGGTTTAGTAGTCCCTCCTTAGTACCGCCTTTTCTCCTTTTGTAACATACCATGAGGGCTGCCCCTGTAATGTGCTGTGACTCAATATGTTTTATTTACAGACTGTCAGCACTATTCTCGTAAATTACTCTCTCTCCTATCGAACACACAACATGCTCTTCTGTAAATGCTTGTGTTTTTTTGAAGCAGCGCGGCAAGCCATGCTTTATCTTTTGTTTTTGCTTCGCTTCAACAATGGCTGCCGCCGATTAATTCTGCAGACGCCCTAATGTATTTTTTTTAAAGCAGCACAACGTGCTTCATCTTATGTTCTTTTTAAGCTGCGTTTTGTTATGTATTTTTACATCCTCCCCCCCTCCCCCCTCCCTCCCCATCCCCGTCCCGCCACTCTACACTAACTTAAATATGTACAGGCCGGCGCTTCATGTCTAAGCACGGCGCCTGCTTATATCATCATTATTATTTTTTTATTAGCATCGCACCCACTTCACAGGCCGCCATGTGCATAACTTGATATACCCAGAAGCGCCTCCCAAGAGGGGATCAAGCAGGGCCCAAGTGGTGGAGACAATTCATCCCTTTATAGTAAGTTTGATAAACTCCTGGCTGCGATAGATGCCTCTGGGGAATGCCTGGAGCGGAAGATAGATTCCATAGCAGTGGAACTCTGCCTTATCTGTGAGGACTCCAGGAAACTGTTGGAGAGGGTCACTGCATTGGGGCTCCCGGAACGAGTCGAGGGCGACTCTTTGTTGGAGAAGAAGTGAGACAAGCTTCGTCTTGTAGCAATGGCCCGTGACGGGTTCGATCGAATCCGTCACAGGCCATTGCTACAAGACGAAGCTTAGAGCACATGTGGTAGCAGCTTACTAAGGACTGCACATACGTCGCCCTACGTACAGTCTACTCTAAATACTAATATTCAATTGAGATACTACCCTTCATACAACTGATGTTATCAACCTGACGGCCCGTGACGTTTGCTTACATCTCTATTCCTAATATTGGAATATTTGTATTAGCATCTCTACCACTTCATTGGCCAGCTTTCTTGTCAACTTCATTGTGTCACATCAAGACTAACCAGTATCTTTGCCCTGACGAAGCTCCCCCGGTTGGGGAGCGAAACGCGTTGGCTGTCCTGTGCACTTTGAAAATATGAAAAAAGAAAAAGAAAAATATATTTTTTGATACAACTTTGGTCCTGTTTTACTTCGTGCTTGGTGCTGCCTCCATTCTTCTCCAAAGTTTCTATCTGGAATTCCAGTGGGACCGAAACGCAGCAGGTCCTGGAGGTTGTCAGCACAACAAAATCGAACACTTTGAGGGACGTTGGAAAATAGAGGTGCTGGTTGTTTGATCCGCTGTGGAATATTTCTCTTTGGCGACTCTTTGTTGGACTTTGAGGATTGGCTCCAGGAAGTTGTGTCCTCGGAGGGCCTATACAAACATTATGCCCTGGAATGGGCTCATCATATGCCTCCTCACCTAGGGACCCCTCTTTGCCCAGTGATAGCTTGCCTCCTTCACTTCTGTGAAAGAGATCACGTTTTGCAGCAGGCATGAGCCCATTGGGCCGTTTGTGGTGGAAAATGCCACTGCCTCCTTATTCCCTGACTTTACTCTCCAGGTGCAGACCCAGAGGGCATAATTTCTTGCAGTCGTAAAGAAGCTGCGCAACCTGGGCTTGAATTGTTCCCTTCTGTTTTCCACCTGGCTGAGAGTCCAGACAGGGGATTGAGTGCACTTCTTCATGGATCCGGGTGCGGCTTGGGACTGGTTGGAGTCGTACGATCAAGGTACTGAACGCCCGGAGTTGCCGGAGAGCCAGAAGCCCCCGAGACCCCGACGGCAGAGATCCTGCCATAGAGGGATGAACTGGCCTACAAGCAGCATTGGAACAAACAAGGTCAGTGGAGAATGCTGTATCTCTCGGGGTAACCGAGGACTCCTTGCAGAGGGTCTTTTTTGTTGCAGAGTTTTATATAGAGCGAACCTGACCCGAATCGGGTATCAGAGCGCTTTACATAGCACCAGTAACGTTACAGAGGACATTTTTGTTAGGCACGGGGAGATTAAGTGATTTGCCCAGAATCACAGGAGGTTTAGCGTCATTACCGAGACTCGAACCCAGTTCCCCAGGTCCGAGGTCGAGCACCCTAGCCGTTAGGCCAACTCATCGACCCGCTTCAGTTACACTATGGACTCAGACGACTCCGGGTGCCAGGTCTGAAGAATAGGTTACGGGGGTTATCCTGGGCATGGCAGAAGACCTTTTCTGATGGACAACCGGAGGCCCTCTCTGAGTAGACTGCAATTTTCATTGGGCTGTGAGGTATTGGTGGCTCTTTGATTATTACTGTTTGAGATTTATACTGTTTTTGATCTGCATGGGCTGGGGGAGCTGGGCAGGGGTGGTGGTTGCTTGTGCGTATTGTTCCACTACAATGGGCTGCTTATTTCCATTCTCTTTCTCTCTCTGGAATTGCTGGTTTTTCTTCCCCCAGGTTTTACACCCAGTTATGGAATTAGTTGGCCCCACTGTTGGCATTTAGTTGGCTCCTTATTGGTCCCTGTGTTATTCATTGTTTGGGCAGGAATGTTGTATGTCGCTGTTCAAGTGGGGTTTCAGAAGGTTGTGATTTCGGCATGTTGTTTTGCTTTTTATTGTATTATTTTATTTTTTAATTGTGTTCATATGGCACCAAATTATCTGTAATGTGTGTATGCTTCTAATGAGCGACGCAGAATGGCTGTTTGGGGGCACTGTATGGCAATATGCCTGTACCAGAGCACTTGGCGACCCACATTAGACAGATCACATGGACCGTGCAGGGCTTATCCTCTCCCTCTTAACGCTATGTTTTAAATTACCTGAAGTGCAGGTGGGTACATATTGCAATCCTGCAGGAGACTCTCCGTACGGTTCCCAAGTGCTTGGTCTTGCACAGGTGATGGAGGGGTCTGTTATATGCCACCACTTACTCGCCTTTGCACGAGGAGCGCTTTCAGTTACAACAATCAATAACACCCCCCCACGACTGGTATGTGTTAGTGCTAGGCCAGTTAGATGGTAGAGATGTTGCCTTCTTGAATACTTATGCTCCGAATGTGGATCAACCTACCTTTTTGACTAGCCTGGCTCATCTATTACCTCTAAGACCTTATCTGAGGATAGTAGTGTGCGACTAATTGGGTTGCCGATCTGGGCTTACATAGATCACACCCTCCTCTGTGCACAGCACCAGTACATAAACTGGCGGAGGCTGCCCGCTCCTGGACTGCCTGGACCTCTGTGATTGCTGGAGAGAGTGGAATCTAGACACCGACAAATACTCCTACCGTTCGGGCTAACATGCTGGCAGTGTGACTCAATAGTCTATTGTTGTGGGGTGTCGTATGGTAAGGTGGTTTCCACAGAATACCTAGCGAAGACTTATTCCGACCACTCCCACTTGCTGTATTTTTTCACATGGTCCACAGGCCGAGGGTCGGTCCTCATCTGGTACTTGGTTCCTACAATGCTCAAAGATCAAGCCTTTCTGAACAAGCAGGTTTCTAGCTATTGGTTTGAAAATGCCAAGTCAGCACCCTCGCCAGAGGTGGGATGGGAAGCCACGAAGGTGGTGGTTTGGGGGTTCTGTATCTCTAACAAGATAAGGGTACAAGTTCAGCTGCATTCCGACATACGGCGGCAGGAGGCAGTTCTTAATGTTCTTCCCTGGGATTTCGAGTGGACTCCGGAGAGTAGGGAACACGAACTAGAGGAACGAGAAACTACTTGCCCTTGTAGACCATCTGTGGCTCTTTCATCATAAAGCATACATGACTAGGGTCCATGCAGAGTGAGACAAGTCAGGCAAAGTGCCTGCATGGCTTTTGCAGAGTGAGGTGAGAGGGCATACCATATTCCAGGTGAGAGATGCCAATGGATGTGATGGCTTTTTGCAGGAGGAGATAAATACCATGTTCCATTATTATAGTGACTTGTACTTCGCTAGAACTGGGGTCAGTGATATGCTTAACTACATCGCTGACTCCTTGCCAGTGATCTTGGACCTGAGTTTGACAGTGCAGTTGAGACAGGCATCACAGAGCAGGAAGTCAGCGGCGCGATTAAAGAGATGAAGAAGGGTAAAGTCCCTGGGTTAGATTGCCTCCCTATAGAATATTATGCGATGCATGCCTCAGATCTCATTCCTAAATTGGTGAACCTGTTTAATGATTCCCAGACACGGGGGTGCTCCCACCCTCATTGCGTGAGGCCACAATCATATCCTTGTCTAAAAAAGGCAAAGACTGACTTCTCTTGGACTTGTATTGCCCCCTCTTGATGCATGCTTAACGCAGACTATAAGTTACAGGTGAACAGGTTACTACTACATATATGTGTTCTCTGATTCACTCTGACCAAACAGGCTTTATCCCTACTCTTAGCACTGTGCCTAAAACATGTCAGCTGCTACTCCTCCGGGGCAGCGGGAGCGTCTCCCACCGGACTCCCTCGTCATGTCCCTAGATATCCGGCAAGCATTTGACTCGCTGAAGTTGGGAGTTCTTATATGCCACCCTACTTGGTCTGGGTTGTGGATTACGCTTTGTTAAGTGGATGAGACTTCTATATATAGGCCGGCTGGCTTGGGTCCGTACTGGCTCGGTCATCTCAGAGGTGTGTGCAATAGAGCCTGGTACCAGGCAAGGTTGCCAGCTATCGCCATTATTATTTGCTTTGGCTCTGGAACAGTTTGCTCGAACAATAGAACAGGAGGTCCACTATCTTGTGCACATCCCTTTCTATCAATTGCCTCTATCTTTCTTTATAGGCAGATGGCATGCACCTATACATGAGAGGTGAGGATTCCTATCTGGGAGGTGCAGTCACTGCATTGATAGAGTTCGGCTGCTTCTCAGGGTTAGAGGTGAACTGAAGTAAATTCTGTGTTTACCCTCTCCAAAAAGGTCATGAAGGGAATAGGCCCATACAGACGGACCTGACCTTACGGTGGGAGAAAGTGACCATTCGCTATTTGGGGGTGACCATATATTGTACTGTGGATCTACTCTGTGAGGGCAATCTGCGCTGTGCTATAGCAGACTTGAGACGCTCTGTGTCCTGTGAACCTCCCTTTCCCTATCGGTGGGCAGAAGAGTAGCGATGTCAAATATGGTAGTATTGCCATCCCACCAGAGATCCCACAAAAGTTCTTACGAGAATTGGACAGTATCATGCTGACATTGTATTGGAGAAAATTGCTGTACTGCTTGGTGCTGAAGACACTGCACTTGCTGGTAGAGGAGAGTGGACTGGCAGCGCCAGATTTTAAACTTTACTAGCTAGCATCACAATTGCAGTGGGTTTCCAGCTGGAGGTCTGCCCTGTGGGAAGGAGTGGGATGCCGCGAGTGTGGCCTACCTTCCAAGGATCTCTTAACCATTACTTTACTGAAACCTAGATCAATATCCCAGGTCCTCAATACAAATATACTAATTAAAACAGCAGGCTTTGTTTGGGATAGGGGGCTGCAATGAACTAAATTGCCTTACTCCTCCGAACTGCCATTGCTGGTTATCCGATGCTTGGGATGGTTGGGCAGGACTTCAACGCAGTATGAAACTGGGGATCACTATCTTGGGCGATTTATTTGTGGGGGAGGGGAGTTCTGTCCTTTCGCAGAACTGCAGGAGAAATACAACCTGCACAGGGTACATGAGTGGTGGCGTCACGGCATCGCAGAACCGTCACAGCACAAGTACCTTCATAGGGTATACCTCACTCATCGGCACCACCATGCTATGTTCCCTGGCACACCATTGGCGTGTCCTCATTGTCTGGCAAAGAATGCAGGCTTTTTTCACATGGATTGGTCTTGCCCATCGCTGGCGTCATACTGGTCCACTGTCCTCCAGGTTACCTGCTGTGCTACCAAGCAGAACCTTGAGGTCACACCTCAATTGTGTTTACTGGGCCTCCATACCCATAGCGCAGCCCCCGAAGGTGACAGATAGATTCATAGACTTGGCACTCTTTCTTGCTCGCAAAAAACTGACCATGAGTAGGAAATCGCCCCAAGATTTTAACGTGTATAGGTGCTGACTGGTGTTGGTTAAATGGTGAACTGTGAGAGGGAAGCAATACAGAGGGAAGAGAGTAGAGGGGTATGGAGGATCCTGATCTTGCCCGAGTGCGATGTTATACTGGTGACTTGCCCCAGACTGGGCCTAGAGGGGCGGATTGTAGAGCACGAACTCCGGTCTGGGACCTCTTCTCCTTGCTCTGACTTACAAGCAACGGTTCCAACCCTACGGACCAAGCCTTAAACAGTTTGGAACATGATGGTCTGATATATTGTGAGCGCCTGGCCAAGGTAAAATGAATAGACAGTACCTGTGGTGGTTGTAGGCTGGCATGGGACCATGACAGCGATTTACTCCTGTAACCAAAACTCGGGTTGCTGACCCCTAAAAGAAGCATGATTGCTTGTCAAATGCAATACTATGTGGCCCACTACCTTGATGTACACCAATGTTATGGACTATTCTGCTTGCCGTTTGTACCCTTTGTTGGTTTGTGATGGTTTGATTAACTGCAAACAATGAACAAACATTTAAAAAAACAAAGTGGGTGTAGGATAATAAATAAAAGAGTAATTAGGTGAAATTAAAATCAAATGCAATAAGGTTTGTTCAAAGTCAGTTATCAGTGGATGAAACAAAAAGGCTTACCAGGTGTAACAGGTTTTCTGCCCTTTCCTAAAATGTAAAGTTTTTTTTCAGCCCGGGAGGAAGGCAGAAGTACACTCCAGAAGTTTTAGCCTTGAGCATTATTTGATCTACAATCAAAGTGTTTGCCTCTTGCTAGCTGTATGGGGAAACAGTTTTGGGTGGCACACTTTAGGTTGGTCAGTAAGACAGCAGCGGTTTTGTGAGGTAGGATGGATTTCAACCAACGAAGGCCTTATGCAGAAGGTGCAAAGACTTGAATTGAATCAGTTGTTTCGCCAACATTATAGGATATGTGATCAGAGGTGGAATAATTGGGTTGGTGCTCCCCAGATTAGGGAAGAGGCAAGGAATGTAGTTTATGATTCTAGCAATTTCATCATTGCTATCCCATGAAACCCAAATATACTCCACTGTTGTGGTCTTTTTGGCAGATTACAGCTCCAACAACAGGTGCCATCCTCTGAGGCACAAGCAGCAGAGGCAGGATTTGCTGAGGACAGACAAGATGTGTAAGGACATTTTTTTTTTACTTTATTCACTTGAGGTGTGATCAACAAGTTAGCATCAGCAATAAAACTAAACTAAAAGCCATTTTGGGGAAGAAAGCATAGCTTTCGGCCTCTTAGATAAAAGAAGAAATACAATGTTGCCTCAACGTTGTCCTTATTAGATGAATACTGTTTGCCCTTTTACTTCCTCCCTTTTAGAATGGAGATCTATTTCAAAACCCAGATATCTGCCCCGGCCTCTTAAAGTTACCTGGAACACTCCCAATGAAATACCAAAGTACGTAAGATATTCTTTGCTGTCACCAGGCAGAGATCATCCAGAGAAAAGACCTCAGTTCAAGAAGAGACCTAAATCAGGGGTCTCCCTCTTCTATATGCTAGGAGCCCATAAGAACTGGTATTCGTCTCTTCTGCCATTGTGAAGCAAACCAGGTCATCAAATTCTGTACCAGATTACATTACTTTCTTGGTGGACATCACAAGAAAGTCTGCACAGATACTCTGTACACTCATTTTGAGAACACAGTTTCAGATTTCAGTGATTTTCAAACACTGGAACTTGCCAAAACAAAATGAATAATATGGCTTTAAAGCCAGGCTTCATGATGACAATGATGTAGATATTTTTGACACCAGGTTGCAACACAATTTTCCACAAACATGAAATTGCAGGGTTCCCTTTTGTGGATAATTTCTTCATCAGAGACTCACCTCATGCAGAAGTGGTTGTTTCAGATGCCAAGTTAGGAAGCACCTACACTTCTGAAACATCATATACTGCCCCACCATAAAGGGACAGTATATAGATGGACCTAATACAGAAGAAAGAGTTATGTCGTAAAGTGCATGCCCGCTTAGAAAGACATGGCAGGTTTCTTTTTGGAAAGGTTTGAAGTCCTGATTGAGTGCCTGCCATTACAAAAAAAGGCAAGAAGCATCAGATTTGCTGAAAAGTAGTCTGGAACTATTTGATTAGGGTTTTATGGGATGGAGGAGTGGCATCTTCCTAAGGTGAGTCCCCAAAATACCAACAACTGCCTCATCCTCTCCTACAAGTTCAAGATCTAGATTCTGAAAATTAATTAGCATTTAGATATCTACAGTTTCAGCAGGGGGTATGGGAGGGTGAGACAGACTTTTTTGTTTGGTTTTTTGGCAGAGCTATACATTGAACTGCATTAAAACAAGGTTGTAGGACTTACTCCTTGCATTCCTAAAGTAACTTCAGAATTTTTCCGCATAAACCAGTCCCCTTCAAGTAATCTCTAGAGGGACTAGGTGTGACTAACTAATACATAGATTCAGCTTAATATATTGAGTGAGCAAGACAATTAGTTGTGTCCAGGGTCATTCCCAGGACTCCCTTGTCTGAACAACCGGGTAGTTTCCATCATATGTTTATATTATTGATATTAACAACCCCCTGCCTCAATTGCAGTTTTGTTAGGAAACATTCCAATCACAAAAACATGTGATGCCACCTGGAAATATGTGCTTATTTTCTGGAGGCTTATGTTGCCAAAACAGATTATTGATTAAGGCCGACAAACCTTAAACTTTTCAGTTAGCTCCTGCAATAATTTCTGATCTTCCTCCTCCTTTCATGGGGAGGCCTTGATGTTCTTACAATAACAGATAGGAATGATAAACATCCCATGATGCTGGATAACAGTTTTACCTGTTATTGCAGTTCTCTGTCATAGGTATCTTCATCACATTGATAACCTTGTCCTAATTCCTAATGTCGCTTCCAAAAAATGTGGGGACTGGACCGGTGGAAAGCAGGTGCTGGAGGACAGATTAACTTAAATGGGTTGTGCCAGATAACCCATGGAGCCTCTGTATGGATGGTATTGATTAAAGGAGAAGAAAATTAAGTATTATGTTATAATCACGTCATAGTTTAGTGTTCCTATTTAGGGAAGGATACTCAGCAATAACCTGGTGGTTAGGATTTTGAAGAAGATGCCCATAAACAGAAAACTACCATTAAATGGAGGAAACAGACCTATGCTGCAAAAAGGAACAACGTATATGTAAGACCAGTTTTGCAGATTTGCATCTTCTATATAAATGTATTCAGAAAATTGAGCAGAAGCAACCATTAGATTTCACAGAAAACTGGGTCTGGCCTCCACTACAGACAAGACTCAGCAATCTTGCATTAAAGAGGTAACACTTTTCTTACCAGTAGCTATTAGGTGACTAACCAAGGTGTAGTTATCTTCTGCTCCTAGCAGGGAGCATGGGAAAACAACGCTGTGGAACGGAACATTATCTTTGGCCATGAAATTGTAGAGCTGCACCTGAAATCAATGGAGACATAATCTGAAATTAGGGGTGCTAGTAGCAACACCATGCAGTGAAAGAGCTCAGGCGGATAATGGGCCTGCTGCAGATATCTAAACACAACCTGTGTTGTTAAGTTTAAGCACAAAGAAGTCCTCTGTACTAAGGCATTCAAGAACGGAAACTGACCTGTTCTGGGTTCTTCCACCACTTCTCCCACTGGTCTGTGTAGTTTGCGGTGATAGAGAGGTAGCCAATTGGAGCATCAAACCAGACATAGAACACCTGAGGGCCACAGTAAGGAAACAATAAGTGATGACAGGGGGTGTGTAGAACAAAAAAAATACACCTTCCGATTCAGCATCAATCAATAGGTCAAGAGAAACATCGGGCTGGCCAGTATGAATGAATATATCACTCAATAACAAGGATGATTAGTTGCTGAATACCACTTATATAGAAAAAAAACATGTTTGAAAATGAAAATGCTACTTACCCAGTATGCATCTGTTCTTGGCATGTACAGCTGTAGAGTCACATGCCGTGCATGGCTCGCAATCTGGTGTTGGGTCTGGATGTTTGCACTTTGTTTTGTTCGAAGGAGTCTTTCCAGTAACGAGGTAGGTGACTCCTCTTTTTGGTGATTGTGCGCATAGGCATCAACTCCATTGTTAGATTATTTGCCGCAGAAGTTGCTAATGGAGTTAGTAAGAGATGACTTTGTATATATGTATCTAAGTAAGATGTAACTGCAACAGGTATAGGTACCCAGGGATGCGGGTGGGTGCATGTGACTCTACAGCTCTACATGCCAAGAACAAATGCATACTGGGTAAGTAGCATTTTCTGTTCGAGGCATGTGAGCTGTAGATCACATGCTGTGCATAGACTAAAGCGGTGGCTAACCTGTAGCTGTTGCAGTGGTTTGAAATAGTGTACGTAAAACTGCTTGGCCCACACTAGCTTGCTATCTTGCCAACACAATAGTGTTTTGTGAATGTGTGAGGTGTAGACCATGTTGCAGCTTTGCAGATATCATCTATGAGTATATTTCCTGAAAATGCCATAGAAGCCCCTAGTTAGCGAGTGGAGTGCGCTCTAGGGGGAATTGTTAAAGTTTTTTTTTGCTTTTGCATAGCATATATGAATGCACTTGGCTATCCACCTTGCAATGCCTGATTTTTATTTTCGGTTGCCTTTAAGTGGTGGAGCAAAAGCGACAAATAGCGGTTTTATTTTACAGAAAGGTGTTGTTCTTTCTATATAGTAAATAATTACTCTTTTTACATCTAAAGAGTGTAAAGCACGTTCTGCCACAAAATCTCGTTGAGGGAAGAACACTGGCAACTCAACAGATTGGTTGATATGAAAAGCACAAAGGACCTTTGGTAGAAATTTTGCGTTGGTCCGGAGATCAACTTTGTTGTGATGTATTTGTAAGAATGGTTCTTCTATGGTTAGTGCCTGAAGCTCACCCATAGCTCAGAGATGTGATAGCAATGAGGAAAGCTCCCTTCCAAGCAAGAAATTGTATATCACATCTATGCAATGATTCAAAGGGTGGACCCATTAGCCTTGTGAGGACAATGTTGAGATTCTACACTGGAGCAGGTGGAAGCCTTGGAGGAATGATTCTCTTAAGTCCTTCCATAAATGCTTTAATGACAGGCAATCTAAAAAGCGACGGATGGTGTCTGTTCTGTAGGTATGCAGCTATTGCAACAAGAGGTAAGCGTATGGAAGAGTACGCTAAATTGGAACGCTGCAGATGTAGTAAATAGCAAATGATGTTTTGAAGCAAAGCATCCAGTGGATCTATTTGATTGTATTTCAGTATATCACAAATCACTTTCACTTTGCTGCATAGTATGCTCTTGTGGTAGAACGTCTAGCCTCTTTGATAAGGTTCATTCAGTATGGAGGAAGATTAAGGTAGCCAAACTCTAAGATTTCAGGTGACAGATTGCAAGGTTGCGATGGCTGGGATCTGGATGTCTTATCTCTCCATGGCTCTGAGTGAGTAGATTGGGAGTGAGGTGTAGTTTTTGATGAAGAACTACTGGGAGCTCCAACAGGGTTGTGAACCAAGGTTGTCAGGCCCATGTGGGAGCAACTAGGATTAATGTCAGGGATGCCTGGCTGAGCTTCCGAATCACTAATGGAATCAGTGGTAGATGCGGAAAAGCGTAGGCAAATATCCCTGACCAATTCATCCGTAGTGCAACGCCCTTGGACAATGGTTGTGGATGTCTGGATGTGAAGTTTGGGAATTTTGCGTTAAGATTTATGGCAAACAGATCTATGTCTGGAAATCCCCACATTTGGAAGAATGGGAAGAGAACTTGTGAGTGGCGCTCCCATTCGTGAATCTGTTGTCTTTGACGACTGAGCAGCTCTGCAATATGATTGTTTACTCCTGGAAGGTGTTCTGCAAAGAGAAACATTCTGTGATGTATGACCCATGTCCAGATGGTCTGTGCTAGCTGGGGTGAGTGTGTCCCCCCTGTTTCTGTATGTAGTACATTGCTGTCATGTTGTCTGTATGGATCAGGATAGCTTTGCCTACCAGATGAACTTGAAACACTTTTAGCGCTAGAAAAATCGCTAGCAGCTCTAGATGATTTATGTGAAGTTGCTTTTTCTGTAGGCTCCACACGCCCTGAATTGATGCGTCTGGAGACGAGCCCCCCAACCAGTGAGTGATGCGTCTGCTGTTAGCACTATCTGTGGAACCGGGTCAATGAAGGGCCGCCCTTTTGAAAGGTTTTGTGTATTCCACCACTGCAGAGAGTAATGTGCGCGGCCGTCCATCAATACCAGATCTGATAACCGACCTTGAGCCTGGTTCCATTGACGTACTAAACATTCTTGGAGGGGACACATTTCTTTTTTAATTTTCTCCAGTGAGGTATCAACTGCTGGGCCAAATAGATGTTCTTTATCAAATGGTTGATTGAGAATGGACGTTTGCACTTCAGGCTTGAATCCTGAGATTCTCAACCAAGCATGCCTGCGTAATAGTACACTAGTGTTTACTGCACGAGCTGCTGTGTCTGCTGCGTCTAGTGTACATCTGATGGAAGTATTAGTGATGAGTTTGCCTTCCTGGAAAAGATCATTAGCCCTAGCCTTGTGCTTGTCAGGGAGAAATTGCATGAGCTTTTTTAGCTCATTGTAATGAGCCCTATCATACCGGGCCAACAAAGCTTGTGTATCAATCAATCAATCAAGGAATTTGTAGAGTGCGATACTCACCCGTTAGGGTCTCAAGGCACTGGGGGTGGGGGTGGTTGCTACTGCTCGAACAGCCAGGTCTTGAGTTGTTTCCTGAAAGCGAGGTGGTCCTGTGTCAGCCGGAGGTGGGTGGGGAGGGAGTTCCAGGTCTTGGTTGCCAGGTAGGAGAAGGATCTTCCTCCGGCGAAGGCTTTGCGGATGCGTGGGACGGTGGCAAGGGCGAGGCTGGCGGAGCGGAGCGGTCGGGTTGGTGTGTGGAAGGCGAGGCGGTTGTTGAGGTACATGGGGCCCGCATCGTGGAGAGCCTTGTGTGTGTGGGTGAGGTGTCGGAATGTGATTCTCTTGTTGACTGGGAGCCAGTGCAGATTCTTCAGATGGGCGGAGATTTGTCTGTGGCGGGGGATGTCCAGGATGAGTCTTGCCGAGGCGTTCTGTATGCGCTGTAGTCGTTTCTGGAGCTTGACTGTGGTTCCAGCGTAGAGGGTGTTTCCGTAGTCTAGGTGGCTGGTGACGAGGGCCTGGGTGACGGTCTTCCTGGTTGCGGTGGGGATCCATCGGAAGATTTTTCGGAGCATGCGCAGGGTGTTGAAGCAGGACGAAGAGACGGCGCTGACTTGCTTGGTCATAGTGAGGGAGGAGTCCAGGATGAATCCCAGGTTGCAAGCGTGGTCTGTGGGTTTGGGGGCGGTGCCCAGGGGAGGTGGCCACCAGGAGTCGTTCCAGGCCAAGGGGGACGGTCCCAGGATGAGGACTTCCGTCTTGTCTGAGTTCAGTTTCAGAAGGCTGAGCATCATCCATTCCACGACGTCCTTCATTCCTATCTGGAGGCTGGCTCTGGCGGTGTCCGGGTCGCTGGTGAGGGAGAGGATCAGCTGTGTGTCGTCGGCGTAGGAGATGATGTTGAGGTTGTGTTTGCGTGCGATGGCCGCGAGGGGGCTCATGTAGACGTTGAAGAGGGTGGGGCTGAGCGAGGATCCTTGTGGGACGCCGCAGATGACTTCGGTAGCCGCGCGGAACGGGGGGAGGCGGATCCAGGAGAATGAGTGCGGTGGTTTCCCTGTTGTCGAGCATCGACCTGATGTCATCGGTAGCTGCGATGAGGGCAGTATCAGTGCTGTGGTTTGTTGGGAAACCGGACTGTGACGGGTCGAGTGATCCGTTAGTCTCGAGGAAGGCGGAGAGTTGTTGGTTGACGGTCTTCTCGATGACTTTGGCGGGAAACGGGAGGAGCGAGATGGGTCGGAAGTTCTTGAGGTCCGTGGGGTCCGCGGTGGGTTTTTTCAGGAGGGCCCCGAGTTCGGCATGCTTCCAGTTTTCCGGGAAGGTGGCTGATGCGAAGGAGCTGTTGATGATGTCGCCGAGTTGGGGTGCGATGATGGAGTCAGCTTTGTTGAAGATGTGGTGTGGGCACGGGTCGGTGGGGGAGCCAGAGTTGATGGTGTTCATCATGCGGGCGGTGTCATCGGTGCGGACTGGGTTCCAGGTGCAGAGGGTGGCGGTTGGGTGCGCTGGTTGGGTAGTTGGTCTGTGCGCCGAAGCTGTCGTGTATGACGGCGTTCTTGCGGTGAAAGAATGAGGCGAGTGAGTCGCAGAGGTCTTGCGATGGTGTGATGTCGTTGTTGCAGGCGCTGGGGTTGGAGAGCTCTTTAACGATGCTGAAGAGTTCTTAGCAATGATTAGCAATGCTTAGCAATGCGCCACTTGGGAAGCTACTCTTTTGCCCGAGGCATCAATCAGCTTGGACTCATTGTCAGGAGAAGGGGGCCTCACCTGTGGTATGCGAGTTAGCGCTCTTGCGTGCGTTGGAAACCACAAGAGAGTCTAAGGGTAACTGACCTTTGATATAAGTGGGGTCAATAGGTACAGGCTTATATTTTTTCCCCACTCTAGGTGTGATTATTCTTGCCCTCACAGGATCTTTGAAAATTCCATCTGCGTATTTTAACATGTGTTTAAGCATTAGCAGTGTATGAGTGGTTTAATGACTGGAACTTAGGGTCTCAAATAGAAAGTCCTCTTCTAATGGCTCCTTATTTAGCTCCACCCCGTGATATTGAGCAGCTCTGTTAAGTAACTCAATATATCCAATGTTATTATCAGGTGGCGAGGGTCTGGACGGATATAGATCAGGGTCATTATCTGTGTTTGGGTCAGTATGAAAATCCTCCCAGGGGTCAGCGTCATGTGACCTATCTTGATCCTCATCCCCATCCCCATTCTCATCATCATCATCATCATCATCATCCTGTGGGTCAGGTGATAGTAGTGGTGAATTTGTGGGTGTAATAAGTAAGTTGGGATCAGTAGGGAAGGAGGTGGAATGTAAGGTGGAGAAGGGTTAGTACCCACACTTTTCCTTTTGAGAGGAATGTGGTAGTGCTCTAGCTGGTCTATTTTCTGTTTTTTTGGAAGGGTGGCACGGATATGTCCTGTTTCTGGGTGTATCACCGGCTTTTTCTGTTTCGGTTCCGACTGTGTTGCATCGGGCCGAGGTTCTTTAGACGGAGTGTCCTTGTCCTTACTCGCCGGTGTTAGCGTCGAAGCTTTCGGTGCTGCAGGTGGAATTTTCTATACCGATGGGATTGGCACCAAGTGATGTTTCAGTTTGGCTTTCGGTGCAGAAGGTGTTGGTTGGGCTTTTTGTCGGTTCTGACCTTAGCCCGAAGGCAGAGGAGGGACTGGAGCCTTTTTCTTTGTTTGTTGAGGGGCCAAGGGGGGTATCTTTACTCACGGTACGTTGAGCCAGAGTAACCTGCTCCTCTTCTTTCATGTCGGATTTGGCTTCGGACAGGGAGATATGATGTTCTTCTTCCTTGGATCCTTGAGCATGATGTTCTGTGTCGGAATCCTCACTGAGGATGTCCGGTGCAGAGCCGTTTTGATTTGGCATCTCATGACGTCGAGTTCGACGGTCATGAAGGGTCTTCTCCAATCGAAACGATTGGCACACGTCACAGTCTTTCTCGTCGTGTTCTGGGAAAAGGCAGAGGTTGCACCCTTCGCGCAAGTCGGTGCGTGGAAATTTAGCATGACACCTGGGGCAGTTTGAAAGGAGTCAGTTCCATCGACTGCTAGTGCTGTCGGCGAGGTTAGGCCCTACGGCCCGCCACGAGTTTTCTGATCGAAGTTGTCTTGAGTTGAGACGAAACGCGAAGAATGGGAAAGCACGATCGATAACAATACTGTCGAGGGTAGTGGATTGCGCGTCAAAGGGGTCCAAGAAATAGTGCCGAACCGCAGCGCAGCAATACACATCCGAACCCGATGGCAGGAAAAAACAATCTAAAAATAGAGTTGATGCCAATGCGCACTATCACTTAAAAGAGATGTCACCTACCTCGTGACTGGAAAGTCTTCTTGGAAGAAAAACAAAGTGCAAACATTTGGCCCCAACACCAGATGGTGAGCTATGCACGGCACGTGATGTACAGCTCACATGCCTCGAATCAATGTCCTTCCTTATTGCTACTTTCTACTCGAAATACATAGCGCAAAGCATAATCCTTTAAGTAGAGTTTAAGACACTTCATTGACATTTCCAGACAGACACAGAGGTCCAATTACAGGCACTCCATTTACTGAAACCTACTGACATTATTTTAATGTTTAAAGAACTGCTCCAGACCAAAAGCCTAAGGAAAATGCAAATCAGGACCGTGATGTGAATCTACAGAACTACATGTCACGAACAGATGATTACAGGGTAAGTAACATTTTTCGTTGGTGGCATGTGTAGATGTAGCTACCCATGATGTGCATAGACTGTAAAGCATTGCACTAAGTAGCGGTGGCTCGTCTGAGGATGTTGCAAAGAGCTGGGAAATTGTGTGACGAAGTTTGACCAACGTTAGCTTGTTGGCAAGCTACCACACCACACAGTATTGTTTTGAAAATGTCAGGAGTAGACCACATAGCTGCCTCGCAGGTGTCAGCCATTTGATTATTACCCAAAAAAAGTCATAGAGGATCTACTCCCCTGCAGACACCAAAGATGCAAGGAGGGATCCACCGAGTTGTCACTCCCCAGCCAGCCTAAAGCAGCAGTTCCCCAGGAAGAGGACCTTGTGCTCCCTAAAGTCAAATTTGCCTGCCCCACCACCGAGTGAGAGGCCATTAAGACCAACTGGAGCCACACAGGACCAATACCCAAGGTACTGGTCCCCTTGCAGCAGCCAGGGCTTGTTGTGCCCAGACTGGAAACCAACACCCAGGAAGACCGACCTGCACGTCGAGGGACTTCAGTGACAGTGAGACCACATCAAGAGTGGCTCTGCTGTCCTGTTTGCCCTTCTGCAGCAGAAACAAGAACCAAGAGTGAGTCTGTGACTGCTGCCACCCCACGTCTCAAAGCACCTATGCAACCATGCTCAATTGAGTCCAAGGGAGGTGACCGTGCAAAAAAGGTCCCTAGACCCACAAGAGCTAAAAGCCCATCCTTGGATTTGCCCAGACTGGACATCCAGTCGCTACCCGAAGCCTCTTTCTGCAGGACCGCGCCAGCATCGGATTTGACGCCAAAAGACAACACTGCACATGAGCCCAAGGAGAAGTGGAGCACAGGTGAACTGTGTGCCCAAGGATCTCAAGGGTCGAGCCCCCAGTGTGCTCCCCCCGACTAGACTCCAGTCCCTGCCTGCAGCCTCCTTGTGACCAGACCTTTCTCCCAATGAAGTGAATGGGACACACAATACCGTGACACACCTCTGCACCCGGATGCCCCAAGAGTCTCCCGAGGTGACCTGCTTGTGTTGCCTTGGACCTTGCCCCATACTCACCTTAAGTGCTGAAGGTCAGTCTAGTAAGTTGCTGCTACGTGCCCGAATGAGATACAATTTTTTCCTTCATAGGATAACATTACACATCGAGAAATTACACTGTTAATTTTTTTAAACTGTATAAATTCAACGTGAAAAGTTAAACTTACCCGATGATCTTGGTATCTAAATTTATATAAAAGTACAGGTTATTTTTATAAATTGGTGTCAGATTTCTTTATTGAGTGTGTGTCTCATTTACTGCCTGTGTGGGTAATAAATACTTAGCACTACCCTCTGATATGCCTAACTGCTCGCCCACACTACTATAAAAAAAGTGTACTTGGGGTCAGGCAGGCTGTCTACACTAGTCATCTAGAGCACTAGTAGCTCTATGGGTGCATGTATTAATAAATTCATCACTGGAATCAGTGTGGACTTATTAATACGAGATGTTTGATACCAAGCATCTCTAGTTTCAGTGAAGCCACTGTGTAGTTGGGCAACTCGTAAACACCAGTGTCAAGCACATGTACTCAAAATGGCTTCTTCGTTCATTATCTAAGATTCGACTTAGACAACACAGGGGCATATCTGCTTGTGCAGATATGTCCACACATGGAGTATTGTACACCTTGTCTTAGGGCTAGAAGGCCTGCTTTAGGGGTGACTTACCTATACTGCATGCAGTGTGTGCAGGCATGGCACACAGGGGGTGGGCCATATTGTGTCTTCACTATTCTCTGCAACAGGGAACGCAGTCTGCAATGCTAGTTTGCTTGTTGGTGCTGAGAGGTCACAAAGGGTGGCACAATGTGTGCTACAGCCTTTAGGGACCTTCTTTAGCCTCTTTGCCCTAACAAGGGGCACCATTAACTAGGGATTTACTGGTGGTGCTTTAGATATTGCCAATTGGGGGAACAATTGTACCATTTAGGGAACGGGATCTGGCACGGAGGACCTAGATAGCAGGGACCCAGTGTACTTTCTGTCAAAATTGCATCAGATACCAGGCAAAAACAAGGGGCGGGTGACCATGTCAAATAGGGGCACTTTCCTATAGTAGGCTGTGCAGGACTCCCCGAGATTGTCAGTAGACAGACAGAGATTGCAGGCAGTATGGAAGTCTGTCATCAGGCACTTAAGAGTGGCACTTAGGACAAAAGCGAAATGGAGTTCTTTCCATAACTAGGACATTCTCGTACCTGGAGGATGGTGTTGAAGGCAGAAGGGTGCTTTGCCTCGAGACGATTCATCGAAAAGTTCAAACCGGGTATGCGATAGATGGGACTGGGCGCACAATTGTAAATTCTTACTGTAAGGAACGGATCGTAGCGGGTTCGGCGAGAGCACCACATGGCGTTGAACTGAAGCTCAAAGAGACATGTCTGAACCCAACAGGGGAAGAAAACAATCTAACAATGGAGCCGATGCCCTTGCACATTACCAGTATTAAGTGGGGTCACTATACCTTGCAACTTGAAAAGACTTCTTCAAAGAAAAATAACATGCACACTTCTGAGCAGGATTATGCACAACAAGTTTATTTACAGCCACAAATGCCACAATTTGATTTATATTTGTGTTTTTTCTTCAAAAGAAATATAGAACTGTTGGATTTAGTTCAATAGCACAGAATTCTAAACTTAAGGATGCCAGGAATGCTGCCATCCATCAGCCTTGAGAACCGAGGGGTAAAGGTTAACTCACCTTATCTGTGTAGCCTTCAAGAGGCACAGGAGTCCCCCACTTTAGGTCTCGAGTGATACACCTTGGTTTCAGCCCATCACGGATCCAGGAGCGTGTGATGAAGCGGGCATTCGATGTCCAGTCTCCTACTGCTAATGACTGATCCAGCCACCTCTCCAGGCGCTCCTCCAGCTTGTTTTGGAGATAATAAACAAACAGGAATGAAGATAAAGAACATTAAAAACGCAATACTTTCCAATTGCTCATATCATGGCAGTAGAAATTGCAGCTGGCTAGCTCAAGTCTTGCCAATCGAAATTCTACCACCTGTCCCTTGCAACAGATACAGATTAACATTGCGCAACGGCGAGGCATGTCTTTTCTTTGCCTATTGAAACCATGTCACACAATTATAGGAGCCAGTATGTTTACAACATACAAAGAAGTCTGCTATTTATTGGGCAGTGCTGACCGTTCCAGTACTGCTGAGTGTGTGCGTTTTTCCCACAACTTACAAACTTAAAGAGCAAAAGATTTGACTGAAGTAAATTTGTGCAAAATAACACTGGTATTTTTCATTAATTCCTAGCCCTTTAAAAAAAATGAGATGAGGAATGGTTGCATTTTTCCTGAGTAGTGTCCCGTCAGAAGAAAAATTGTGCACTGTAAAATATGTTTGTTCATGAATTGGTTCCTATGTAGTGCCATGCAAGCTTTTATACAGCCTATTGGCACATGTTGTCTAGGAATAGCAATGTGAGCCCTGCTGGATGACAATTTCTCTATAAGGATGGAAGTTATGTATTTTCCAGGTAGAGTTGTCCACTTATGTTCCTGGCCATCTTGGTTACAAGATTCGTCTGCTGATGGAAACTGGGGAGAGTTTGTGAGCTTCTATCCATGTGAGATGAACCTGGTACTTTGTGCTCCGAAATTATTAATTTCCAAAGAGAGAGTGACTATCAGAAAGGCTGCCTTATCTAACAGTTGCTCATTGGCTGTTTTTATATAGGTGGTAGCTGGAAGGTGGACTGGCTCTATTGGTCCCCATAATATTTAAGTGAAAATGGTATGCTGCATGATCAAAGATCATGTCTTGCCTCATGGAGGGGCCTAGTGCTGGTGTCAAAATATCTTTGTGCCTGAAGACTTGGTTAACATGAATGGTTTCCACAGAGGAGGCCAATTACAGGTAAACGGCTTCACTAGCAGTTCTGTGTATAATATGGTTGGTATGGACTAGGTCTTGAAACCCTTCTCTAACACCTATGTTTGATTGAATAGAGGTGTTCCATAGTTATGGGTTACCTAGTTACGGGTTACCTTGTGTCTCTGCAATGTAGTTTCATGGCTGCCATGTTTCTAAGGTCATGTGTGAAGTGCCGCTCCAGTTCATATTTTTCGTCTTCTTTGAGTTCTGCAATATGTAGTCGCGGTTTAATAATGAAATAAATAAGACTAGAAGTCCCAAAATACAAAGAGTATCTGGTCTGAAGCAACTAGACATTTGGCAAGGCTGTGGATTTTGGTAGGTGCATGTGTGTGGAGAGAAAGGGTATTCCTAACCTAGTTTTCAGGGTTCCTACTGCAGGATCAGAACGCCTCTGTTCCAAAGTCAGTCTGACCAAGTGTCACTGAAAGAAACTGGTGAAAAAAAACACAGCTGTGGAGTTCCATGATACCTAATTTAAATATAGGTTGCTTCTTTTTCCCTTTAAAAGAAGGTGGTCATGTCTATTAGCAAGATAGGAATTGGAAATATTGTTATGGAGGCTCTCGGTTCACATGCTGCATGTGTAAGGCGAGTCAGAGTTGTCCATTAGTAAGATGACTTGTAACACATGAAACAAACTTCGTCATGATAATTCTTCAATCCTCCCAGACATGTGGCGGTCCTTTGCGTCTCTGTCGGGGCTCGGTGTTAACTGGGATAAGTCTTGCTTATACCCCTTTCATCCTAGTATGGAAGATCCGAATTGAGAGGTGGACGGGACGGTAGTGCAATGGCAACCGGTGGCGTTCAGATATTTAGGCATCTGCATCTACCATAACAATCAGGATCTTCTGGATGGTAACATTACTAGGGCAGTTACTGCACTCAGTCTCAGATTGAGTTTTGGAAGACGCTTAGCCTTACGGTTATAGGTAGAGTGGAGTTAATTAAAATGGCCATGTTGTTGCGTCTCCTTTATTACTTCTTTAATCTACCACTTTACCTACCGGTGTCCTTTTTTCACTCCCTGGAGAGGATTGCTAGGGACTTCATTTGGACTAATTCAAGGTGTAGAGGGGCATTGGCAAAGTTCTATCTGCCACGATCGAGGGGTGGGCTGGCTCTACCTAACTTAGAACATTATTTCTTGGCGTCACAAATTCTGTGGGTGGCAAAATGGGTGGAGGGCTTGCATCTATCTGACACGGCGGAGCGGGACCCCCGTACTCTCAGGACAGGATCCTCTCCATATTTCACCCTTGGAACAAATCGCACAAACCTCTTACTTTGCTAGTTCAGATTGCGCAGAAATGTTTTTGCAGGGCGCTGCGTCTTACTAAACACGTTGCACTGTACGTACCCGTGGTGCCCCCTATTGGGTATGCCAACAGTGCAGGGACAGGTTCAGGGCTCGGATCTTATGAACTGGTTGGTATTAATACTCTAGGGTATTTGTATGGAGAGGTTGCATTACAGTCGTTCCTCACTATCGCGGATGAAGACGGGGTTCCCCTAAGCCAATTTCTGAATCATGCCTACTGGATGGCTGCGATGTGGTGCTGGTGGGGGAACATTGCATAGGAACCTCCAACACACCTCCTAATGCAATATGTGCAGTCTATGGGCACGGGACGCCACCTGGTGAAGTGTTTTGCGGAATCGATCAGGGAACATACTCTGGTGGACTTAACACTGTTGCGAGTTAAATGGGAGACAGATCGGGGAAGACCCTATTCGGAGAAGGAGTGGTCTGGGGTATTGGCGAGTCCCAAACCAGATTGATTCAATTCTACATTGTCCATAGGGCCCATCTCTCCCCCGAAAAAATCAATAGATATTTTCATAGGCAGGATCCGTGCTGCAGGTTGGCAGATACCGACATATTGCATATGCTCTGGTCCTGCCCCGGTCTGCGTACATACTGGGAGGAGGTACCTGGGGCACTGGCTACTAGCATAGGCAGGGAGGTGCCGCAGACTTGGGAGGTTTGCAACATCGGAGAGTTTTCAAGAAGCGCAAAGTATCCACTAGGTTTCTGGATCTGGGCTTCATTGTGGCTAAACACTTAACTACGCGCAGGTGGAAGGCTGAAGAGCCCCGCCGATGACTGCTTGGTTTCTATTCATGCTGAATTGGGGGAAGGCAGAGGCGGTTTCCTTAGTACGTGAAGATACATTGGGACTGCATAGATTCCCCATTTCCGCTGCATGGAATGCAATGCTGTGTACACTGCAGGGGCTGTCGAATCCGGACGACCCCATGGATGTTCCTACTCCAGACTAATAGTGTGTAATGCACCTGTAAGACCTATGATTTGAGCTGTGATTTGCAGACAGAGTCCTTTACACCCCACACTGTACTGTTATTCTTTTCATAAGTCAGGGCGTGCATCCCATGATAGTCAACAGGGTTCTGTCTCATAACGTTTGGGATTTGTGACTCTTTGCTTACCTTTATGTGGCTTCTGTTTCCCTTCCTATTCTCCCTTTCCGATAGTGTTCTTATGTTCGACGTTTTGATAAGATTGTTTGATTATATAAATAGACTGATGTGACATGGTGGAGTGAAGCCATAAGTAGTACATATGTACTTGAAATGTGATTGCATAGTTGAGTTATATAGTACCGCGACAAGATTAACTGGTATTTCTGATGGAGGGAGGAGGCTTCGATTGCTGGGGTATGCCACCTGTTGTTATACATTACACCTAATGCTACTGCTGTAACCATGCCACTGAGCTGCTGATTTGTAAGTTGGTCCTGACTACTTATTTACTGGAGTTGACTGATAAGTTCTATGATGGTATATTGTCTTTTTTCTTACTTTATGTACAAAACCTTTATAAACAGATAAAACAAACAAAAATTAAAAACAAATATGGAATGGAATGGAATGGAATGGAATGGAAATAGATTTATTGAGCGCGGTTGCTGCCCAGGGGCGTCCAAGCGCTGGAGTAAGAATACTTCTTCAATCCTCAAGAAATGATAACACTTCCAAAATTCCTTAAGGTAACATACTATTTTTCACAAGACAAAGTCACAAAATAATTACTAATATTTGGTACCTTTGGCAGGTCCAGGAACAGGTGCTTGGTCGATCTGATGACTGGAGACCCTTTGCACACCTTGCACAGAGGCTTCTGTAGTAAGAAATGCATCACACGACAAACTGTTACATACACCCCAATAACATTTTTATTTGTAATGAGAGAACTCTTAATAGTATCCAACCGGTTGGAAAATTATTCCTATCTTCGAACAATGTCAAAAATCTATTTTATAATTTATCCACTGTATGATATACACTTATGTTAAGTGTTTAACTATTTAAATCTATGATATTCAGACTCCAAGTTGCTGTTCACAACCTACCCTGTCTTCCAACCTTAAGAAAACCACCTGAACTATAGCACAAATAACGACGTACTAGCTTTACTTTATGTAATATCCATCATGGCACAGATGCATCTCCAATGACATCATGCTTACTCAAACAACAATAAGTAAACCACAGGAATCTTGTGTCAAACGTTTCAACAATGCAGACTTTTGAAAAACTAATAATTTGTGGAACACTTTTTAAAGTGTACATTATTTCTTTTACAAAAATTCTATAAACAAATTCTTAAAACGTCATAAAATGGCTTCTTTAGAACGTGCACAACTTTAAAAACGCGTAAAGATTCTTTTCATAAAGGTCAGGATTAATTTGTATAATGATTTTAAAAAACGCTGAACACTGAGAAATCAATGTGGAGTGCTTTTGTTGCCAGATCGTCAATGAATAGCTACAAAGCACCTGAGCATTGGCATTTGCAATTTTGACTATTAGCTTGCTTCTAGGATGTTACCTTGAGCTCCACAGCATTGATCAGCTTCCCGCACTTGTCGCATTGATCCCCCCGGGCCTCCTCATAGTTGCAGAAGGGGCACGTCCCCTCCACAAAACGGTCTGCAAGGAACTTCTGGCACTTCTCGCAGCGAAGCTGCTCCACTGTGTCCTTCAGCAAGAATCCCCTCTCCAGTAGGCGATTGAAAATGTCTTGGGCAATGCTGCATGTGCAGGAAAAAAAAGATATAAAAGCAAGCAGAAAGCAGCACGGTGCATTCCACCTCACGCATCAAGGGGCAGATTTACAAGCCCCTTGCAACACTTTTACACCGTCGTTGCATCACTTTGTGACGCAGCGGCAGAGTAAACAATGCGCCACATTGCGGCTAATTCACAAAGTGACGCATCTAGGGAGATGTGTCACGTTGTAAATCCCTACGTCACATTATACATGCATCAGGTATAATGTATGCAGGGTGGGCATTTCCACATAAAAAGCCATGTAGAACTGACGCAGTGAAATTTACATTTCACAGCGTCACTCTCCGCCTTCACTGCGTCAAAACCTAATGCCTGCTCAAACCAGGCACAAGGAATGATGCAAGGCTTTTTAAATGGGACTCACGTATCTGTTTTGGCGCATTACTGTAGTTGCATCACTTTCATGAGCAACTCCAGCAATGCGTCACTTTTGGGTCAACAGATATGTCAGAATTTCTGACATCTGTCAATCCTTGCGCCATGGTTGCGCCATATTGTAAATACGGTGCAACCATGGTGGCTTAAGGGTTTCGTATAGAGGCGCTGACAAATTGATGCATCTGTACAGATGCGTGAGTTTCTCGTATATCTGCCCTCTAGTGTTTTTAGAAAGGATGGGGAAGGAACAGAATCTCATAAATACATCTTTAGATCGGTTCTTTTGATTAATTTACTCTTCTAGGTATTTCGACCATTTTGGTATGATTTGTTAAGGTCACATTACTACTGCATGAGCTTTCGCTTCATTTAGAATACCAATCGTATGCCCGACTCATCACTGTCGTCTTCAAACACATCTCATTCTGTGTTCACTCCATTTTGATACTTGCATAACCCTCATGATTTGCTTTAAACACATCAGTAGGTTTCTTCTCACACTACATTCTGAGGACACCTACATGAACGTTCGACATCTTAACATTTTCGGTTATGCCTGTGCTCACACCTACTGATTTGCAACTACAAGCAGGTGGGCCTGTGCTGACACTTATTTCTGGTGATATCCTCATGATCCAAACCAGCTGCCCAGCACACATGCCAACAGTGGAGTGGTTACACATCCTTAACCCGCTACAGAGCACACCATTCTAGTGGTACCCACGTTGTCTGCTGAGCGGTGGTGGTCCTACCAAAGTAGTCAAAGGAAATGTCAAACCACTTGTAGATTTGGGTGTGGATGGCAGCATACTTGTCGCATATTTCCTTTGGTGTGACCCCCTCCTCCATCGCCTTTGTCTCTGTTGCTGTGCCATACTCATCTGTGCCACACACAAATAGGGTGTTCCAGTTGCGCAGGCGGCAGTACCTGGTCAAATGGAACACAAGAGAGGTGACGCATGAAAAATTACACTTTTGTCAAATTAATGAGTGCCCACCGTCAGTCACAATGAGCATTCTGTGCCAGCAGGCAGGCAGGCTCTTGTGCAGTTGCGGCCAGTAGCATGTCAGGTTAGACCTACCTTGCAAAGACATCAGCGCTTAAGACACAGCCAATAATATTGCCGAGATGGGGCACATTGTTCACATAGGGCAGGGCACTGGTAATAAGGATATTCTTCTCATTCTCCAGTGGGAGGCTAGGGAGGACCAAAATTTAACAGAAAATCAGGAGGAATCCACATAAAGAAGGGGCAGGTGCAAAACATACAATCAATAGCTCAGCTGTCACTGAGCCAGTCTTTCTTATAGAAGAAACAACAGGTTAAGAATACATTTATAAACAATATCTTTTAGGGGCCAACTACTCACTAATGTAACGTATAGCCATTTGAAGGGGCAGGGCATATATACCATGTTTTCAGATAGCATTTTAAGTAAACAAACAAACTTATACTGTCCCTGTTTGAGCCGTATGTATTTTTATCCAGAAAAACATTTCCTGTTGAAAAAAGAACTGAACTCTTTCTCCCTCTTAAAGATGTTGGGGATTCACAGTGCAGTCTCAACACAACCGTGTCTTCCTGACTTTCCCCGGACCATGATGAGCAAGTCACTTACTTTTGGTAACGCGGTTTCTGGTGAATACTATACCTATTCCTTGCCTTTGGAATATCCCCCCAGGTGCCTGACTGGATCAGGAAGTTTTCACAGCAGTGCTCCCATACAATGCACTGTGGAGCTGTGTGGTTCTGCACTGACCTTGTTCCACCTCATAAGTGACGGAGCAGACCATCATATAACCACCACCCATACGCTTCTCTTGCTTGATTCTATGCACCCTTAGTGTGGACAACAAAGCAATTCTTGGTACTAAAAGGGCAGATTTCTTATTCAGAATTTTTTTAGACAGTAAAAAGAGAGCACTCCACTGCACAGGTAAGTGGGAGTGGCGGGGTCAGTGAGGAACCTGTAGTTGGATTGTCTCTACCAGAAAGAATCTTACCGAAGGTAAGTAACTTATTCTTCTACTGGACACTCAAAACTACAGATTTATCATCTTTACAATAGACACCAAAGCAGTACCTCCCAAGGTGGAAGCTCTAGTGAGTGGGCTCAGACCAAAAAATTCTTAAGGACTGAAGAGGCGAAATACCCTTCCTGTCAAACCCTGTGAAGGCAGTAGTGCTTTTTGAAAGTGTGTAACGCCCACATCCTGGCCTTGCAGGTGTCAAAAACAAAAACACTCCACATGCCAACACTGTGGTAGCATCTCTGGACTTGTTGGAGTAAGTCCTCATTCCTTGTGGAGGCTCCTCTTAGCAGATGCGTGGCAGATCTTAACGCAGAGGACTATCCACCTTGACAAAGTCCTTTTCAGCACTGCCCTGCCTTTCTTTGCGCCGGAGAATCCACAAAAAGTTGCTCGTCCACCAGATGGTATTTGATGTGATCAATGTAAAAGCGAAAGGCTCTTTTGGGGTATAGCCGATGGACTCTTTCCTCCTCTTTCGAGGGAAAAGGAGTAGCAAAGAATGTTGGGAGGGTTATGGAGACCCAACATGAAAAGGGTTCACAGACTTTTGTCAACAAGGCCAACCTGGTCTTCAACACTAGCTTTTCGTGGAAAAAAAGTGGTTAGGGCAGCTGCACCAAGAGAGCTTGGAGCTCACGATGAGATGACAGTTTTAAGTGTAGGAGACACCACAAGTAGCTGAAGTGTGAATTGGCCTCAAGAGGACCAAATTAAGATTTTCAGTGGCATCACAAACAGTTTAGAGAATTAAACAAGGACGATTGGTAAGGTAAACACAAAAAAGCCACAACGGCCAATAAATATCCTTTTAATGGTGACCACTGCAAGACTTTGCTAGGCCAAAGAGAAAACAATCAGTAAAACACCCAACAATTTGGCTTGTAAGGGTCTATATTATGGACTTCACACCAAGCCACAAATCTGTCCCAGCACCTGGCATAACTGAACTTTATAGAGACGTGCCTGGCAGAGGATGACATTCACAAACTTAGGTGGTAGATAGCTGCCTACTGTTAAAAAATTTAAAAGAAAACTTTTTATTTTTGCTTTTACCTCATCTTGTTTTCCTTTAATGAAAAAGGGCTGCATTTAAAAAAAAATGCTTTGTTCAGAAGCAAAAACAAACATGGTGGTCTGCTGGCCCTAACGAACCACCATCCTTGTGTTTTTAGCGATTCCTAATAAGTCACAAATTGCAACCTACCTCATGAATATTAATGAGGTGGATCAATAGCGACCTACTGAGAATCGCTAACAGTGTAAAGCACAATGTTGTACTTAGTCGTTAGTGGTTTCCGAATAGTGAATTGCACAAATGTGCTATTATCAAATCCAAACAGAAGTCTATATACATCGGGCCCGAGTGCTCAAATGATAGTTTGGGGGTTCATGTAGATATCAAAGTTTCGTACAACTCTGCAAAGAATTAGAAGGGAGGGTCCCAATATGTCTGCCAGCTGGAAGGACACCATTTGTTGATAACACTTTTGTTAGAAGTAGCTCAGTTTTTGTAGGGGTGGGAATTCGAAAGTTGGTGGCCAGTTTAGGAAACTGGACTTTTGCTGCAGCTGTCACCCACACTTTTAGCCTCTTTTTTAGCTACTAGATGCTGCTATTCAACTGAATTGACAGTGCACTGAGGTGTGCTAACCAGATCTCAGTGCTAGTGCTCCACCCTTAAAACAAGGTTATGTCTAAGTTTTCCACTATGCGCTATGCACCCCTATAAGTCCTTAGTAAATGGTACCTAGGGCAGGTGTACTAAAGAGCTGTGGTATGCAGCATAGCATATGCCACCCTTCAGGTACCCACACACAAATTCCACACAGACTGCCATTTCAGACTGTGTGACATGGTGTAAACCATGTTTGAAAACACGACATAGCACACTCCTGTGTGTCTGCCAAAGACACTGTGTGGACTATATGTTAGTTACCCCTACAGCAGGCCTTGGAGCCCTAAGGCAGGGTGCAAAGTAGCACATGTGAGGACATACCTGCATGCTCGATATTACAAGTGAGCAGGGAAGCCATCTTAAGGTATGTACTTGGCACTGGTCAAAACGAGTTTCCCAGCTACATAATGGTTTTACTAAAACCGATGGTGTTTGGTATCAAACACCTCATATTACTAAACCCACACTGATTTCAGTGATGGATTTACTAATACATGAACCTTCGAGGTTCTCCTTGAACCCTACTAGTGTACCTGCTTGTTAGACCTGTCTGGCTTTTTGGCGAAGTCCCTCCTAATTATTATTTATTTTGTCCCCTTTTTGCCCCTCATACCCTTGATAATTTTTTGTCTACTGACTTTTTGTAGGTGTTGACCAGGGGGATAGGTGTTCTTTCTCCCCCTCATAATCTTTTACCACAGGCCCAGAGGCCTGTTCTGACAGGAAAGTTGGCACCACCTAAAATGGTGGCCACCAACTGCCCCAACTGTCACACCCAGAACTTGGCCATAGCCTAGCATAGGGCATTCTAGAACCTTCTGGTCCATTCTGGACCACTGAAGGGCAGCCTATATAAGGCGGAATGCGAGGCAGCCATTTTGTCTACCTGTGGAAGTCAGCTGGAGGACAGGTTGTAGCTAAGGGTGGGAAAAGGTTAGACTTAGGGTTGACCTCCTGGACTGGGAAGCTGCCTATTTGGTCCAACCCACTACTCCCCTTTTAGTTACTTGTCTTGGCCCCGCTGTGGGAAGTTACTGGAGACCCTGGGCGCCTAGCTTGCCCCTTTTCTAAATCAGGGAGGGGAAGAATTAAGGAGAAGGAGACTGCAGCCTGCGGAGTGCGGTCCTCTGCCCAGTTGGAGAGACTGGTAAAAAGTGTACCCTTATCCTCAGCCTCGGTCCAGAGACTGGTAATTGCTCTAGACTGTCCCCTACTTCATAATCCCCTGGAGCGTCATCTCTCACCTGCTGTGGTGGAGCGCCACTGAGGAGAGCAGCAGGCACTGGAGGAGCCAGGAGAAAACGGGCTGTTCCGCCCTTCCACCCCCCAATCCAGCGTGGGGAGCGGCGTCGCTGTAGATCTGCAACTGCCAGCCCTGAGGTGAGGAGCGGAGAAGAAGGGCAGCGCAGCGCGACCAGCGCGGTCTCTGTGAGAGAGACACTAGCTCTCCGCGCATGCCCCGTTGAGCCGCCGGGCTCCGTGAGGCGGAGCCGGATCCGAGGAGGCGGAAGGTGAGAGTGAGTAGGAGCGCCTCGCGCATGACCAGAAGATCAGCGCGTCCCCTGTGAGAGCGAGTAGGAGCGCCTCGCGCATGACCAGAGGATCAGCGCGTCCCCTGCCAGAGCGAGGAGGAGCGCCGGGAGTCCCCCGGCGGTAGCTGCACACAAGAGTTTCTCTTCCCCCTGCCCGAGCGCCATACAGTGAGGCGGGCGCGAGCGGGGAGGGAGATCTGAGAAGCCCAAAAGCGGCTGGAGAGCTTGGGGGAAATCCGCCTCGGTAGTTGCTGGTGTCACACTGAGGAGAGCTGAGGGCCCCTCAGGCTAGTATAACTCGCCAGCACGTGGCTCTCTTTTGTCCTAACCACTGTCCCTTCCTCATCCTCTGGTACAGCGAGAATACCACCGCCTGGTATAAACAAGTAAGGAGGAGTTCTGAAAGGGGGAGAGTGACGCAGGCGATTAACTTGAGGATAACTTATTCAATGGTCATTTTTCCACAGTTGTGCAGCCTACAGTGGGGAGGAACTTGAGGAAACCCTCAGTGACTGTGTACTATAAGTATAGTGTACTATATAATAATCCCATTCAACTACTTTTGGGGCTTAATTAAATGCTGATTTAAGTGAGTCTAACCCAATTGTATTCAAATAAGTAGTAGAAAATCTAAATGTTTTCCATGTAAATGAGAGTGTTGCTCTGGTCTGATTTAGGAGTTGATCTTGCCAAATTCTAAAGTAAGCTGAGTACAGTCATTACCTAATTGAGCTATGAAAGAATAAGAATTGTCTGCTAGTAGTCCATGTGAATTGACTGTAGTATAAATGCCAATTGTTAATATGATCTAGCGTTGAAAAGTATTCCTGCTTTATTCCACACAAACTGAAGTGTAATTTAATTGTGAATTAAAAAAAGGCGAACAGAGCAAAGATATTATTTTTATAAAACAGTATGTATTTTCCCACATTTTTGGTGGTGTTTTCCTTTTGAGTGCTATTGCGTGGAATTACTTTTGGGTGGTCTGCAACCTTTACACTGTGCCTCTGAATTGTTAGTCTTGCCCTAGGCCAGGCTACCCCAGTTCCAACATATTGGTGCCTAGCGGTGGGATACTGACTTGGTTGCAGCTACTCACTAGTAATTTGACGTAATACACCAAACCTACACCAGGAGTTTTCTCCTTGCGGCCCTCCCAATTAGTCTTTTTGATTTTTCCAAATTTATTCCTGGTGGTGGGTGGAGTTGGCTTTAGGTTGCCCTTGCAACTCTGAAATTTCTGGTGTGTATCTAGGTTTGCCTGACTCACAATGGAGTTCGCTGTGGAAAACCTAGAGGTCTATTCCGTGTCACAATTGAAAATGTTCTGCCAACAAATGGGGGTATTTTTCAAACATGGTGCCAGGAAGGGGGAGCTCCAGACCAGTCTTAGGGCTTGGGTGGAGGCAAACCAAGGAAAGAAGGAGGAGGATGAAGAGGCCGACCAGGACAAGGTGGGGGAGGTAGAAGAGTTATTCCACACTGAAGGGGAAAACTTACTCACAGGACCAGTGTCCTACTCCAGAAGGGGCAGTAGCATCTCTGGGGGAAGCCTAACGGAAGCCGAGCTCACCGATAGGAGGGAGAAAAGACAGTTAAGGTGGGAGTTGGCTAAGTTGGAGCAGGAGAAAGAGGAGAGGAGGATGGACCACGAGTTTAGACTGAAGGAACTGGAGCTCCAAAGTCTGCGACGGGGGTCCTCTCCTAGTAGGAATGGTGGCAGCGAACCAAAGGAGTCAGCCAGGGAGACCAAACCCCATTTACCAAAAGACCTGATAGCGAGCTTCAGTCAGGGGGACGATATAGCAAAGTGGCTGGCTGCTTATGAGGTTTCTCTGAGGGTTCATGGGGTGCAGGAGAAGCACTGGGGGGGTGGTTTGTACAGGTACATGCCTCCTGCTGGTCGGGACACCTTACTGGCCCTGGAACCAGAGGAACAAACTAACTACCCCACCATGAAGCTGGCGTTGTTAAGGAAGTTCGGGCTTACCCCAGAAAGGTACCGACAGAAGTTTAGGGGGAGCCACAAATTAGGTACTCAGAACTGGGTGGACTTCCTTGACTACGCCAGAAAGGCCTTAGAGGGTTGGGTCAAGGGCAGTGAGGTAAAAGATTATGAGGGGCTGTACGATCTATTTTTGAGAGAACACCTCCTCGAGAAATGTTTTCCCGAGCTGCGCCAACACCTGGTGGACAGCAAGCTGACCAATCCCCGGAAGCTTGCAGAGGAGGCGGACATCTGGACAAGTACCCGGGTGTCCTCCAAGGGGACTGGAGGGGAATCTCAAAAAGCCGGACAGGGCGCCCCCCAGAAGAAGGAGGGGGGAGAGAAAAAGAAAGAGTTCTCTAAAGGTCCCCAAAATAACTTCCAAGGGAAGGGAGCAGGTTTCACCCCTAGGGCAAACCCGCCCAGAAACCCTAATCCTGGCCAAAGCCAGCAGCCCAGGGTTCTTCACTGTTTTGAATGCGGTGGCGTTGGACATTATAAGGGAGATGTCTGATGCCCAAAGAGACCACCCCCTCCCACCGGAGGAAAGTCACCGGGAGTAGCTAGTGTAGCGCTCGGGGAGGAGTTGCCCTTAGATAAGGGGGGTGAGTGGGCGGGTGTCACCTTAGTGTCCCTGGGAGAGCGGGAGATGGTGCCAAAGATCCAGGTGCCCCCAAATACTACAAAGTATGGGCAATGGGTTACCATCAATGGCCAAAGAGGGGAGGCTCTGAGAGATACAGGAGCCAGCATGACTATGGTGAGAAGTCAGCTGGTGTCTCCAGAGCAGGTTGTTCCTAATGTACTCCACCCCGCCGCGATGGCTGACGGCAGAATGGGCCACTATCCCGTGGCTGAGGTTCCCTTTGAGTGGGAGGGGGTTGCAGGTTCACTTCGAGTTGCCGTAAGCCCTGCCGTGCCAGTCGATTGTCTGTTGGGGAATGACATGGAACACAACACTTGGAGAGAGGTGGAATACCGGACGCATTCTGCGATGCTGGGTACACCTGACTGGGCCTGTGTCAGCACACGGTCTGCGACTGCCCGGAGAGGGAGTTCGCCTGGGTTGGAGCCTGGAACAATGGCCCAACCCGCTGCTAAGAAGGGACAGACCCGGAGACAGAGACAGCCTGCTCCGGCTTCCACACCCCATGAGACAGATCGGCCACCTGCGGTGGTGGACCAGGAGTCCGTGGAGGGGGAAGTATACTCTCTGGAGGATTTGCTCATCCCTGCGGAGTGGCATGTGGAGGGAGGTCCTACCAGAGAGGAATTCTGTAAGGGGCAGAGAGAGTGCCCCACCCTTGAGGGACTGAGGAGACAGGCTGAAGCCCAAGCAGCAGGTGATGTTACGGGACATTACCACATTTACTGGGAGGATGGACTCCTCTACAGTGAACCCAAGGTACCCTTGCCTGGTTCATCAAGGGCCTTGGTAGTCCCGCAACAGTACCGAGCCTTTCTTTTGGAATTGGCTCATGCCAAACCCCTGGCAGGACACTTAGGTCAGGACAAGACCTTTGCACGGCTTGTCCTCCACTTTTACTGGCCTCAGATGAAAGTGGCGTCCCAACACTTACTGTAGGACATGTGTAACCTGCCAGGCCAGTGGGAAAACAGGGGTGAAGCTAAAAGCTCCCCTGGAACCACTTCCAGTCGTTAGCACACCCTTTGAGAGGGTAGGCATCGACATTGTAGGGCCTTTGGATCCACCAACAACAGCTGGTCACAGGTTTATCCTGGTTCTGGTGGATCATGCCACACGGTACCCAGAGGCAATTCCTCTGAGGACAGTCACTGCACCTGTAGTGGCAAGAGCCCTAATGGGAATCTTTACCCGAGTGGGATTTCCCAAGGAAGTTGTGTCCGACAGGGGGACCAACTTCATGTCAGCTTACATGCGGGCAATGTGGAAGGAGTGTGGAGTGACCTACCGGTTCACCACTCCTTATCACCCCCAGTCGAATGGACTGGTTGAGAGGTTTAATAAGACCTTGAAGGGCATGATCAGAAGTCTGCCCGAGAGCCTGCGGAGGAAATGGGATGTCCTCCTACCCTGTTTACTCTTTTCCTACAGGGAAGTGCCCCAGAAGGGAGTGGGCTTCAGCCCCTTTGAGCTTCTGTATGGGCACCCTGTACGCGGTCCTCTCAGCCTGGTGAAGGATGGTTGGGAGAAGTCTCCCAGGAAACCCCCCCAGGATGTGGTGAGCTACATGCTGGCCTTCAGGAGCCAAATGGCAAAGTTGTGGAAGCAAGCTTCTGACAACTTGGAGGCCAGCCAGGCAGTCATGAAGGAGTGGTATGACCACAATGCTCACCAGGTGGAATTGGAGCCTGGACAGAAAGTGTGGGTGATGGAGCCTGGAGAGCTTAGCGCCCTCCAGGATCGCTGGACAGGCCCCTTTGAGGTGTTGGAGAAGAAGGGTAAGGCCACATACCTGGTGGACCTTAAGACCCCTCGACAGCCCCTACGGGTGCTGCATGCCAACCGACTCAAGCCCCACCATGAGAGGCCCGAAGTCATGTTGATGATGGTGACTGACGGGGAAGAGGAAGCGGAAAGCGAACCTCTCCCAGATCTCTTTTCGTCCCAAAAGAAGGATGGGTCAGTGGAGGGAGTGATTCTCTCTCCTACTCTAACTCCTGAGCAACGGGAGGACTGCCGCCAGATCCTGGAGCAGTACTCTTCGTTGTTCTCCCTTGTCCCGGGAAGGACCCACCTGTGTACCCATGACGTGGACACAGGAGACAGCCCACCAGTGAAGTCAAAGACCTACCGGCTGTCTGACAAGGTGAAGGCTAGCATCCATGGAGAAGTTGCCAAGATGCTAGAGCTGGGAGTAATTGAACCTTCCAACAGCCCTTGGTCCAGTCCGGTGGTGCTCGTGCCAAAAGATGCACCACCAGGCACCACACCTGAACTGAGGTTCTGTGTGGATTACCGAGGACTGAACTCAGTAACTAAGACTGATGCTCATCCGATCCCTAGGGCGGATGAATTGATTGACCGGCTAGGAGCTGCCCAATATCTGAGTACCTTTGACCTCACTTCAGGGTACTGGCAGATCTCCTTGACAGATGGAGCAAGGGAAAGGTCAGCCTTCTCCACGCCTGAGGGACACTACCAGTTCTGTGTGATGCCCTTTGGGCTCAAGAACGCCCCTGCCACATTTCAGCGGCTGGTGAACCAGGTCCTCTCTGGAATGGAGAGTTTCTCTGCTGCTTACTTGGATGACATTGCTGTCTTCAGTAGCAGTTGGGAGGACCATCTGCAGCATTTGCAGGCCGTTCTCCAGGCCCTGAGACAAGCTGGATTGACCATCAAAGCCAGCAAAGGCCAGATTGGGCAGGGGGCGGTTGTGTACCTTGGACACTTGGTGGGTAGGGGGACTGTGCAGCCCCTGCAGGCGAAGATTGAGGCAATCATGGCCTGGGAACCCCCCAAGACACAGACTGAGGTCCGAGCTTTCCTGGGCCTCACAGGTTACTACCGTCGCTTTGTGAAGGGGTATGGCACTATTGTAGCGCCCCTCACAGAGCTCACCTCCAAGAAACAACCTCGACGGGTAGTTTGGACGGGAGCTTGTCAGCAAGCTTTCGAGAAGTTGAAACAGGCAATGTGTGCAGCACCGGTCCTGAAGGCCCCAGACTTCTCCAAGGAGTTCATTGTCCAAACAGATGCATCAGAACATGGCATTGGGGCAGTGTTATCGCAACTCAATGAAGAGGGCCTGGATCAACCTGTAGTCTTCTTATCCAGGAGACTGCTTCCCCGGGAACAGAAGTGGAGTGCCATTGAGAGGGAAGCTTTTGCGGTGGTGTGGGCTCTGAAGAAGCTGCGGCCATACCTCTTTGGCTCGCACTTCCTGGTTCAGACTGACCACCGACCCCTTCGTTGGCTGATGCAAATGAAGGGGGAAAATCCCAAGTTGTTGAGGTGGTCCATCTCCCTACAGGGAATGGACTTCCGGGTGGAACATCGGCCTGGAGTGGACCACGCCAATGCAGACGGTCTCTCCAGGTATTTCCGCCTTAGTGATGAGGACTCCCAAGGGGTTGGGTAGTTCTCCCCACTTTCAGCTGGGGGGGACGCGTGTTAGACCTGTCTGGCTTTTTGGCGAAGTCCCTCCTAATTATTATTTATTTTGTCCCCTTTTTGCCCCTCATACCCTTGATAATTTTTTGTCTACTGACTTTTTGTAGGTGTTGACCAGGGGGATAGGTGTTCTTTCTCCCCCTCATAATCTTTTACCACAGGCCCAGAGGCCTGTTCTGACAGGAAAGTTGGCACCACCTAAAATGGTGGCCACCAACTGCCCCAACTGTCACACCCAGAACTTGGCCATAGCCTAGCATAGGGCATTCTAGAACCTTCTGGTCCATTCTGGACCACTGAAGGGCAGCCTATATAAGGCGGAATGCGAGGCAGCCATTTTGTCTACCTGTGGAAGTCAGCTGGAGGACAGGTTGTAGCTAAGGGTGGGAAAAGGTTAGACTTAGGGTTGACCTCCTGGACTGGGAAGCTGCCTATTTGGTCCAACCCACTACTCCCCTTTTAGTTACTTGTCTTGGCCCGCTGTGGGAAGTTACTGGAGACCCTGGGCGCCTAGCTTGCCCCTTTTCTAAATCAGGGAGGGGAAGAATTAAGGAGAAGGAGACTGCAGCCTGCGGAGTGCGGTCCTCTGCCCAGTTGGAGAGACTGGTAAAAAGTGTACCCGTATCCTCAGCCTCGGTCCAGAGACTGGTAATTGCTCTAGACCAGAGGTCTTCAATCTGTGGGGCGCGACCCCCAGGGGGGTCGTGGAGTCCTTTGAAGGGGGTCGCAGATTCTGTCCCTGGCTTGGGCTGATGAGGGTGCTCATGGCGAGGCCTAATTCACACCGAGGTGTGAAAAACATCGAAGCCTCATTAACAAGTAAAAGACTTGTCAAGTACTCGGGTGTGGCTGTGTGTGTCCCTGAAGCCGTTTCGAGCTGGGGGAAGTCGGGGAGGGGGGCTGGGGGAGCAGGCTGTAGTGTAGCCTGCCCTTTGAGGTCAATGGATATTGCGGCGCCTGGAGCTGTGGGTCCCGTGACACATCCCCCGCCACCAGCAGGGAGGCACAGAGATGCCCTCCCATGATCGGGAAAGAAGGAAAAACACGCAGAGATACTGACCCCCCTCCCCCATGAGAAAGGCACAGAAAAGGTGGGTGAATGAATGATGGGTGGATGGATAGAGGAAGGATGGATGGATGTGTGAAAAGGTGGGTGGATGAATGATGAAAGGGTGGATGGATGAAAGGGTGGATGGAAGGAAGGATGAAAGGGTAGCTGGATGAAGGATGTATGGATGGATAAAAGGTTGCATGGATGAATGATGGATGGATGGATGTGTGAAAAGATGGGTGGATGAATGATGGGTGAATGGATGGTTGAAAGGGTGGATGGATGAACGATGGATGTATTGATGGATAAAAGATTGCATGGATGAATGATGCATGGATGGATGTGTGAAAAGGTGGGGGGATGAATGATGGGAGGATGGATGAAAGGGTGGGTGGGTGGATAGATGAAAGGGTGGAAGGATGATGGATCTATGTATGGATGGGAGGATGAATGGGTGGATGGATGGATGTATGTATGGATAAAAGGTTGCATGGATGAATGATGGATGGATGTGTGAAAAGGTGGGTGGATGAATGATGGGTGGATGGATGGAAGGGTAGATGGGTAAAGGATGGAAGGATGAAAGGGTGGATGGATGAAGGATGGATGTATGGATGTAAGGATGAAAGGTTGGATGGGTGAAGGATAGATGTATGGATGTAAGGATGAAAGGGTGGATGGATGGATGAAAGGGTGGATGGATGGAAGGAAGGATGAAAGGGTGGACGGATGATGGATGGATGGATGGATGGATAAAAGGACGAATGGATGGATAAAAGGTTGCATGGATGAATGATGCATGGATGGATGTGTGAAAAGGTGGGGGGATGAATGATGGGTGGATGGATGGATGAAAGGGTGGGTGGATGAAGAATGGATGTATGGATGGATAAAAGATTGCATGGATGAATGATACATGGATGGATGTGTGAAAAGGTGGGGGGATAAATGATGGGAGGATGGATGAAAGGGTGGATGGATGATGGATAGATGTATGAATGGGAGGATGAAAGGATGGATGGATGTATGGATGGATAAAAGGTTGCATGGATGGATGGATGGATGTGTGAAAAGGTGGGTGGATGAATGATGGGTGGATGGATGGAAGGGTGGATGGGTAAAGGATGGATGTATGGATGGAAAGATGAAAGGGTGGATGGATGAAGGATGGATGGATGGAAGGATGAAAGGATGGATGGATGTGTGGTTGGATGAATGATGGATGGATGTGATGAGTTTAACAGGCGCATTTATGGTTGTCAAAAGATCATGAGGAGTACCAGTTTCTAGAAACTTTTGTCAGAAGGGGGTCCTTACCCCTAAAAAGGTTTTACAAGGGGGTCTCGGCATCAAAAAGTTTGAAGACCTCTGCTCTAGACTGTCCCCTACTTCATAATCCCCTGGAGCGTCATCTCTCACCTGCTGTGGTGGAGCGCCACTGAGGAGAGCAGCAAGGCACTGGAGGAGCCAGGAGAAAACGGGCTGTTCCGCCCTTCCACCCCCCAATCCAGCGTGGGGAGCGGCGTCGCTGTAGATCTGCAACTGCCAGCCCTGAGGTGAGGAGCGGAGAAGAAGGGCAGCGCAGCGCGACCAGCGCGGTCTCTGTGAGAGAGACACTAGCTCTCCGCGCATGCCCCGTTGAGCCGCCGGGCTCCGTGAGGCGGAGCCGGATCCGAGGAGGCGGAAGGTGAGAGCGAGTAGGAGCGCCTCGCGCATGACCAGAAGATCAGCGCGTCCCCTGTGAGAGCGAGTAGGAGCGCCTCGCGCATGACCAGAGGATCAGCGCGTCCCCTGCCAGAGCGAGGAGGAGCGCCGGGAGTCCCCCGGCGGTAGCTGCACACAAGAGTTTCTCTTCCCCCTGCCCGAGCGCCATACAGTGAGGCGGGCGCGAGCGGGGAGGGAGATCTGAGAAGCCCAAAAGCGGCTGGAGAGCTTGGGGGAAATCCGCCTCGGTAGTTGCTGGTGTCACACTGAGGAGAGCTGAGGGCCCCTCAGGCTAGTATAACTCGCCAGCACGTGGCTCTCTTTTGTCCTAACCACTGTCCCTTCCTCATCCTCTGGTACAGCGAGAATACCACCGCCTGGTATAAACAAGTAAGGAGGAGTTCTGAAAGGGGGAGAGTGACGCTGGCGATTAACTTGAGGATAACTTATTCAATGGTCATTTTTCCACAGTTGTGCAGCCTACAGTGGGGAGGAACTTGAGGAAACCCTCAGTGACTGTGTACTATAAGTATAGTGTACTATATAATAATCCCATTCAACTACTTTTGGGGCTTAATTAAATGCTGATTTAAGTGAGTCTAACCCAATTGTATTCAAATAAGTAGTAGAAAATCTAAATGTTTTCCATGTAAATGAGAGTGTTGCTCTGGTCTGATTTAGGAGTTGATCTTGCCAAATTCTAAAGTAAGCTGAGTACAGTCATTACCTAATTGAGCTATGAAAGAATAAGAATTGTCTGCTAGTAGTCCATGTGAATTGACTATAGTATAAATGCCAATTGTTAATATGATCTAGCGTTGAAAAGTATTCCTGCTTTATTCCACACAAACTGAAGTGTAATTTAATTGTGAATTAAAAAAAGGCGAACAGAGCAAAGATATTATTTTTATAAAACAGTACGTATTTTCCCACATTTTTGGTGGTGTTTTCCTTTTGAGTGCTATTGCGTGGAATTACTTTTGGGTGGTCTGCAACCTTTACACTGTGCCTCTGAATTGTTAGTCTTGCCCTAGGCCAGGCTACCCCAGTTCCAACACTGCTGACTTGTCCAGTCCAGCCTGCCACCACAGACGAGTTTCTGACACCTGGGAGGTGAAAGCTCAGGTATCAGAGGCCAGAAACAATGCCTGCTCTGGAGAGAGGTATTTACTTCTCCTTCTACAGGAAGGGTAGTAATTCAGTATATCAAGGCAGGAGGTTTCAAAGGCATCTGTCGCCTTTAAGATGCAACCCAAGGCTTACCCAGACAGGGGAGACGGCACCCTCTGCCCTGGGGCCATTTGGCACCAGGACAGGAAGAAAAATTGGATATGCAGGAGGCGTGTTGCACTGCCAAGCTGGACACACCTCTAGGATGAGCAGCCTGCAGAGAACACACAGTTAGGAATTGCACCATCTTGTGTGTGGTGGAATTAGGTATTCTGGGAAAGGGTGAGGCTCACTCCCTAAAGTAAGTGGTCAACCAGGGGGTGTACTGACACCCTGGGTAAGTAGCCTATTAGCCACTACCCCCTCGCTGCCCTTAACCCCCTAAATTGATTATTTAGGGGCCCCCCTGATACCAGGACTTCAAATTTCGACAGACAATGAAAAGAAGTGGACACAGAAGTGTGCTGTTATGTGAACAGAGGAACAACGACTGACTTGATGCTAAACCTGCCAGTCTGCCTGCTTTCCCCGACAATCAAGGAAAAAACTGACCCGTCCTGCCACTGAGCAGACTTTGAAAAACCTGGAGGGGTGGCAGTGCTTTGTCAATCGCCAGAGAAACTCCCTTGGAGTAGAGGAGCTATTCCCCTGCAGCCGCAGGCACCAAAGAAGCAAGGTCCGGATCACTGTCCTGCCGCTAACCGGGACTACCCTGCAGCTGCCCATGAAGAGGTCACCATGCTCCTACGGGTCAGATTCATCCACCCGCCAAGTGTGGGACTCCAGGACTAACCGGAGCGGCACAGCACCAATACCCTGGGTACCGAACCCCTTGCAGCAACCAAGGTTTGTTGTGTCCAGTCCGTACACCAACGCTGGGGAAGACAGACCTGCATGTCAGAGACAGTGAGACCCCCATCGAGAATGACCCAGCTGTCCTTTTTGCCCCTGTTCTGCAAAAACAAGACAAAGAAAAAGCCTCCACCTGCTGCCACCCGATACCTCAAAGTACCTCCGCACCTCACCCCACAGCCTGAGTCCGAGAGTGGTGATAGTGCCAAAGGGGTATTGAGACCCTCAAAGGCTGAGCCCACCCTTGTGTTTGCCTAGACTTGCCTTCAGTTGCTGCCTGCCGGCTCTTTCTGCAGGCCCCCTCCAAATATGTGTCTCAAGCATGCAAACCGAAGCCAAAAGACATCACTGCACCCAAGTCCCACAGCCCAAGCAGTGAACCAACGGTGCCCCTATGTGCCCAAGCATCTCAAGGTTCGAGTCCCTCGTGGGTTCAACTGGAACACCCCTCCCACCCCAGTCCCTACTTGCAGCCTTTTTCTAACCTGACCGATCTCCACTTAAGTGAATAGGGCACCCAACGCTGTAAGGCACCTCTGCACCCCGCCACCCCAGTGCCTCCTGAAGTGAGCTGTTGTTGCTGCCTTGGACCTTGCCCCGCGATTTAAGTCCTGGAGAACAGTTCCGTATGTCATTGTTAAGTGCCGTAATGCTGTACATGTTTTTCCTTCATAAAATAACATTGACTCCCAAAAATTGGACTGTGTCAACTTTTGAAAACAGTTCAAATTTCTATTTTGAAAAGTACTTACCTGATTCCGATGATCATGGTTTCTAAATTCATACGCATGTGTTATTTTTATAAATTGGTGTCATATTTCTTCATTGTGTGAGTGTCTCATTTACTGTCTTTGTGTGTGCAATAAATGCTTAGTAATACCCTCCAATATGCATAACTGCTCGCCCACACTACAACAAGAGAGAGCATTTGGGGTGTCATTTGTGCCTCTGTAAACCAACTGGGATTTGTCTCGACTCTTTACACACTGTACCTCTTTTAAGACCACTATATAAAGAGCCAGGTTCCTCCAGCCATCCAGAGGCACACCACAGTACGAGTAATGCTGGGAGGATTTCCTGTTATATATAGTCTGTAGGTTGCCAGAAAGATCCAAATCTGATTTGTGTATCGTCAGTATAAAACAAGCATTTGCAATGCAATAGGTCTCGCATTAGAAAAGTTTGAGCTATTGGTATTGTAAATGACACATTTTGTATTTATGTGTTGGTTTTGAAAATAGCAAACTTAATTGCTTTGTCATTTACAATGCCAATAGTTTTAACTGTTGCAAATGTGACACCTATAGCATTTGTAATGCAATATGTGTTGTATTTACGTGACTTAGATGTATTGATATTTCAAATAACAATGGCTTTTACAGTTTTTAATAATTAATACTGAAATAAAAGTTATTGTAATTTATAATAGCAGTAGCTTAAACTTTTGTAAAAAAAAATTGTGAAGAATATGTTAATTGTATTTTATTGTGACGAAAATCCAAGAACAGAAGTGAAATATTAACATCTTTTTGTGACATTTGTAATAAAGCTTGAAACATTGAGAGAACATATTTGAACCAGTTGTTGAATGGTTGCACAGATTGATGCTGTGGTGGTGCTGAGTGATGTTATGGTGGCGACGAGTGATGCTGTGGCGTTCATTGATGCTGTGGTAGCGCCTAGTGAGTTGTATTTCCCATGAGTGATGCTGTGGTGGTGCTGAGTGATGCTGTGGCGAAGCGATAGACAGATAGAGTGAGGGCGATAGATAGATAGAGTGATGGCGATAGAGTGAGTGTGATAGATAGAGTGTATTTATGTTGCATTGAGTAGTGTAAGTATGAGGTGTGTAATTATAGGCACTGAGTGGTATTATGTGGAGTGTATTTACGTTGCATTGAGAAGAGTAATTATATGGGGTGTAATTATGTGGCACTGAGTGGTAATATGGGGAGTGTATGTTGTATTCAGTAGAGTAATTATGTGGCACTGAGTGGTATTTGGAGTGTATGTTGCATTGAGTGCAGTGTAGTTATGTAGCATATTATGTGGCACTGAGTGGTATTGTGTGGAGTGTGCGTTGCATTCAGTAGAGTGTACTTATGTGGCACTGAGTGGGATTTGGAATGAATGTTGCATTGAGTGCAGTGTAATTATGTGGTATGTAATTATGTGGCACTCAGTAGTATTTGGAGTGTATGTTGCATGGAGTGCAGTGTAAATATGTGGTGTGTAATTTTGTGGCACTGAGTCGTATTGTTTGGAGTGTATGTTGCATTGAGTGCAGTGTAATTATGCGGCGTGTAATTATGTGGCACTGAGTGGTATTTGGAGTGTATGTTGCAGTGAGTGCAGTGTAATTATGTGGCATATAATTATGTGGCACTGAGTGGTATTTGGAGTGTATGTTGCATTGAGAGCTGTGTGTGTGTGTGTGTGTGTGTGTGAGGCAGCGCAGTGTGTGTGCGAGGCAGCGCTGTGTGCGGCAGCGCAGTGTGTGTGAGAGGCAGCGCAGTGTGTGAGAGGCAGCGCAGTGTGTGAGAGAGGCAGCGCAGTGTGTGTGAGAGGCAGCGCAGTGTGTGTGAGAGGCAGCGCAGTGTGTGTCAGAGGCAGCGCAGTGTGTGTCAGAGGCAGCGCAGTGTGTGTGTGAGAGGCAGCGCAGTGTGTGTGTGTGAGAGGCAGCGCAGTGTGTGTGAGAGGCAGCGCAGTGTGTGAGAGAGGCAGCGCAGTGTGTGAGAGAGGCAGCGCAGTGTGTGTGAGAGGCAGCACAGTTTGTGTGAGAGGCAGCGCAGTGTGTGTGTGAGGCAGCGCAGTGTGTGTGTGAGGCAGCGCAGTGTGTGTGTGAGGCAGCGCAGTGTGTGTGTGAGGCAGCGCAGTGGGTTGAGGCAGCGCAGTGTGTTGAGGCAGCGCAGTGTGTTGAGGCAGCGCAGTGTGTTGAGGCAGCGCAGTGTGTTGAGGCAGCGCAGTGTGTTGAGGCAGCGCAGTGTGTTGAGGCAGCGCAGTGTGTTGAGGCAGCACAGTGTGTTGAGGCAGCGCAGTGTGTAGCAGGGCAGTGTGTTGAGGCAGCGCAGTGTGTAGCAGGGCAGTGTGTAGCAGGGCAGTGTGTGTGTGAGGCAGAGCAGTGTGTGTGTCACAAGGCAGTGTGTGTGTCACAAGGCAGTGTGTGTGTAACAGCGCAGTGTGTGTGATAGGACAGTGTGAGTGACACACAGCAGTGTGTGACAACGTACTGTGTTTGTGAGGCAGCGCAGTGTGTGTGTGTGTGAGGCAGCGCAGTGTGTGTGCGAGGCAGCGCAGTGTGTGTGCGAGGCAGCGCAGTGTGTGTGAGAGGCAGCGCAGTGTGTGTGAGAGGCAGCGCAGTGTGTGTGAGAGGCAGCGCAGTGTGTGTGTGAGGCAGCGCAGTGTGTGTGTGAGGCAGCGCAGTGTGTGTGTGAGGCAGCGCAGTGTGTGTGTGAGGCAGCGCAGTGTGTGTGTGAGGCAGCGCAGTGTGTGTGTGAGGCAGCGCAGTGTGTGTGTGAGGCAGCGCAGTGTGTGTGAGGGAGGGCAGTGTGTGTGAGGGAGGGCAGTGTGTATGTGAGGCAGCGCAGTGTGTGTGAGGCAGTGCAGTGTGTGTGAGGCAGCGCAGTGTGTTGAGGCAGCGCAGTGTGTTGAGGCAGCGCAGTGTGTTGAGGCAGCGCAGTGTGTTGAGGCAGCGCAGTGTGTTAAAGCAGCGCAGTGTGTTGAGGCAGCGCAGTGTGTGTGAGGCAGTGCAGTGTGTGTGAGGCAGTGCAGTGTGTGTGAGGCAGTGCAGTGTGTGTGAGGCAGCGCAGTGTCCAATGTGTGGAAGGCCCTGGTTACTTCAGCATGAATGATGCACCTGCACTTCATAGCAGCTAGATTTAGACCGGCACTGCAGGATTATAAACCCCTTGGAAGCCCTTGAATCGTCTGTACATCCAGTTCTAGGGTCACAAGACGCATTCTGTTGTTTTATCTATTTCCAATACACGTGGCTGTGTTTATATGCGACGGGGTACTGCTTGGCCCAAAACATGGGCTTCAAACGTCTGGTCGCAGAGCGGTGCAGCCGCCTGCAGGCTGGAAGCACACGGCTTGATATGGAATGATTTACATTTAAACAAAAACAAGCTGCGAGCAAACACTTTAAAGAGCCAGCCCTGCTAGCATTAGTGTTAATGTATTGACAGTGTTTTGTATCATATAAACGAGCAGAGTAATACGTGCAGGGATGATTTGGAACAGCTGGGCTAATGCACGCGATCGCAAACAGCAGCAGGTTAGTTTTTGTAGCGCCAAAGAGGTGTGCGCAGATGTATGTAAGGGCTTTGGTGCCGGGCATTCCACAAGCTGCGAGCAAATACTTTAGAGAGCCAGCCCTGCCAGCAATAAAGTTAGTGTATTGGCAGTGTGTGTCCTGTGTTCGCACTGCTGCCCTCAGACCAATTGTGAGTCCTGTCAACGGCTGGAAAAACATGGTTGGGCTGTTGGGGGGGGGGGGGGAGTTAAGGGTGGCAGTAAGTGAAGGAGCAGACATGGGGCGAGCAAAATGAAGCCGCAAGAGGAGCTAGAAAAAAAGTACAGGGATTTTAAAAGCAGCTATAGGAAAGCTGCTAACGAGTTAGCTGGCAAAAGCATACGTTTTCAAAGCACGAGCTAAGTGAGACGTACCTGCAGCACCAGAAATGCATTAACACCTTGCTTGTAAAACAGGATAAAGTGTAGCCGCCACCAAGTCTGGAGTGGTGTGAAACGTTGCAATAGTTACTAAATGTGTTTGAATGCGAGTCTGCCATCGCACAATACAGAGAAAATTGTCTCCTTGTAAATAAAGATCGTTATCATAGGTAGGAGATGCAAATGTGGCTTTGATGCAGTTGCACATATGGGAGATGTATACACAACAATCTGGCAAATTTGTACCAGAGATAAAAATGTTGTGCGAAAGTTGTTTTTTTTGCGCTTTCACAGTTAGTTTTTTAAGAAAGTGTAAGAAAATACTCTACCCAACACTGCTTCCTTAAGTAAAATAGACTCAACATCATCATGGACCAGAAACTATTGAAAGTAAAGTAGTTACGGAGAGATTACGTTATTTTTGCGCAGGATGACAAAATATTGATCTGATGCCACGATTTTTGTATTTGTCAGTAAAGAAAGGAAACAGGGTGTTGCTTCTAGCAGTCCTACAAAGGCCAACGTTATTGGCAGTGTTAATTTGTAAATCAGTGTTCAACAGCTAAAGATCAGTTTTACAGAAGAGTTAAGTTCCATAATAAGAACATCTCAAAGTCAGTCTAAAACCGCAATTTACAGGAAGGGCATCCTGCTGGACTTAAAAAAAACACAAAAACAACTATGACAATGACAACAAGCAGTGGCTGCGAAATCAAACAAGCTGTTTGCCGCGAAAGTGAAACGAGACGCATGGGGAGCAGCAGCCTTTGATGTGCCGGCCGGCCATGCAGTGAATAATTTGGGTAGGAGAGATGCTGGCCTGAGGCAGAGCGCACCATATGGAGAGGGAGGGGGGGTGGGCCGAGTGCAGGAGAAATGCTGCTGGCAGGCGGAAGGCTCGGGCAAGCTCGTGCATGAGGAGCTTGTCACGTGATTCTATTCTTGTGAACTGTTTGAAATCCGCCTGTTAGGAATTTTCTGGTTTAGCAGTAATAGGTTCGAGTAAACTTGACCTAAAAAGAAAATGACTACTTTTGATTGGAGAAGTAATCCCAAAAGAGTACAACAGATGTTAAATAGGAGTGCCAATAGGATTGCGCTGATTAGGAAAGATTGAGTCTGTTTCAAGGACTGTTGGTCGCACCCTAACTCTTGGATTTTTGACCTGAGTATGGCATCTTTGAAGGAAATAAATGCTGCTGACAAGTCTAGTAAGATGAGCAGGCCAATACCTCCACTGGCAACAGCTAATAATTGCTCACCTAGAACTATGGTCACCACTAGTTCTGTGCTGTGGCAAGGTCTAAAGCCTGTTGTAATAGACAGAGAGAAGATTGCAGGCCTCTAAGAATTATTGTAGATGATTAAAGACCAGTTTCTCTAGAACATGGGGCAAATAGGTAGCAGAGAAAGATGCCAGAAAGGAGTGGAAACTGAAGGTGAAATATTTGGCTTTTTTAAAAAGTGGCATAATCATGGTTTCCATTGCTCCAGAACAGCTTCTTTCTTCAAAGAGGGATTGCACAACTTGGTCACACTAGGGATAATGTGTGGGGGTTAAAGGTTTAATAACCCAGGCTTAATAAAGGTAGCCAGATGAATCTCAATAGTCAGGGGAAGTGAAACTGTTGAGGGAGTCTGTGCCATGCAGAAATGCCTACTGTAGAGAGTATAAATGACTGGGCGTAGTTTAATACCTTCCATTAACTGGGGACGCTTGGAAAGGCCCAGAGGATGAGGAGGATATCCACTACCAGTTGGCTACAACGGCAGCAGTTGGAATGAGGGGTAATATGGGCCTGTTGCAGTTTAAGCAGAGACCAGTGCCGGTCATGCAGTATTTTGACATTACTGAACTTTAGAGGCGCCTCCAGCAGGCCTCGGTCTTCGAAGGATGTCAAATCAGCCCATTTATCTTCTTTGTAAGCCTTCTGGCTCTTCCTAGACTACACGTCTTGTAATTATTTCTTCTTCGGCTTAGAGTACAGTTCTGAAACTATCCCTGTGTAGATGTTATTAAAGTAGAGGGGGGGCATTGTAAAAGGTCTACTAAGCTTTTTGGAAAGGTAGCTAACAAACTGTGCGTACTTCCAGGTAATACAATGGTTTTAATGTTTGTGTCATAATTGAGGGGTAGCGACCAGTAAGAGAATACCTGTTGCAGCGGAGCATTGCGGTACAAGTTATTGTTCTTGAGTGTATAATAACAGCATCAGCATGTATAGAAAATGGGGATAAAAGAGGAATGAGCTCATGGGGGTCATGCATGAAAGAATGAAAATACTTACCACCTAGTGCAGAGAGGGTGGAATCACATCTATTAGTGAATGGGCCTGAACATGCTGGCTTTTGGCATGACCGTGCAGCAGCCATTACTGAATAGGGTCTCAAAAGTGTGGTACAATAAACACTAGAGCAAAACTCACATGTAGAGCAGACCTCTCACTCAGATGGTGTTTTGGGAAAATGGACCCCTCAACATACTGGCAGTAAGCATTGTGCTATGGCTGGTAAGGAGAAGGGCCTTAGAGGAAAATCCAAATAAGGATCGATTTAGCTTAAATCGAGGCCAAATACAAAGGTATTAACAAATTAGGCAGCCCGCAGCACAATAACGCATAAAAGAGGGTTACATGTGGTACAAATACATAACAGGTAGGTGCAAGGTATTGCAAGTAGGAGGAGAAAGGGTCTTGGAAAGAACGAATAGCCTACATTTAGAATGAGACCGTGATAGACGCAAACTAATCCCAACCCCCTCATTGGCAGTCACAAAATAGGTTCTGAAGGGGACAGTTCATTGAACACTAGAGTGAGACCCACAGGGGAAGCAGAGCCCTCACTCAAAATGATGCAAATGAAGATAGAAATGCGGTGCGATTCAGATCCTTGACCAACTGGCCGTAAGTGTGGTGCTATGGCATAGAAGGAGAATGCCCTTCGAGGAAAACAAAAAAAGGAGTCTTGGATTACCTTTTAAAATGTCCAAGCAAACTGCCTTAAATGTAGCTAAAAACTAGGATAAGAGCAATATATAATATGCACACTTTATTCCACAACATAATCAACATTTCATAAAGCAAACAGGCTCTGGCAAAAACAAAATAGAAGGCACACGTTTTAAAACCAAGACAGATTGAACTGAACACAGAATAAATATGCCAGATGTTTGAAGAACACAGTTGGCTCTCCAGCCCATAACTACAACCTTCCTCAGGGAAACCTCTTTAAAAGGTGGAGCAGAGGACCAAGTGACACAGACTGGATTTTTACTTTGTCAAATGGGCAATTTTCTTCAGAGATCTATTGCCAGAAAACTGAGAAGGCTCATTGGGGTTTCCATTTAAAATGCCATATGATCAAAGCCCCAGATAAGTCACTATTTCGCCTGTGTCCCAGCCTTGCAATCCCCGGGGCTACGGTTTTGCTTCAATGCCACTTACATCGGGTGGTGCCGCTGGCGGATTCTTGGACATGCAGACAAGCCCTTCGTCCAGACTTCTGTCGCTTTAGCAATCTCCTCATCAGATAGGACGCACTGAGCAGAAGGCTCTTCTTCCTGTTTAGACCGAGAGAGGAAAAAGATTGTCAGTAGATTTCTTTTTAACACAAAAACAATACAGGACATTGAATAGGTAGCAAAATAATCTGGGCTTATTTACATATGAGCTGAAACTAACTTTCCTCCTTCTGAGGTTGGTACTAACACATGTTATTTGTAGAGCTTTGGAAAAGCAGAAGCACTGCGCCAAGTGCAAACATTATAAATCAGGTTATTATTAGTTGTGTCAGATAAATGTATAACTCTATACATGTACCTAGGTACTGAATGTAACTGGGGCCACAAGTTCAAAGCTAGAGCTTAACTGCATTCCCAACAGATGTTTGGGAATTTTGATGAAGCTCATGTGTTAAAGGCAGTTTCTCTCATAAAATGGAGAGTGCAAATGAAAACGTGTTGCTCCTGCAATTTTTATTTTCTGAGTGGGATCAACCATAGGTGAATTGGCCTTCAAAGATATTGTGAGATTTTCAGCTAAACCTATGCCTCAAGGACATTGTCAGGACAAGGATAACGTCTGTTGGTATAAAGGCGCCAGTCACTAAAAACCCCAAAAGCTCACCCCTTTCCCCACCAAGGGTAGCCTGCCACCTCTTGGTGGGACCAGAAACTGCTTCTCAAAGCGATTTATAAGAGTTCTACAAACACACTTGTATTGTACACATGAAGTAAACATCAACAGCCCACTTCTATCTCCAAAAGGACTCGCAGTTTACCAGTTTACCAGTTTTCAACTCAATGGAAGGATCAGACTGATGGCAGAAGCACGTGTGGGTGTTGCTAAAAGGGCAGCTCAGCCATACTACAAAGTAGTATGGCTGAGCTGCACATAACATTAACCTGCTCCTGTGTCCTATCTGACTACTAGCCCTAATAATGGGAAGATTTCACAGCAAGAGAAACAACAGAAAATGAAGCCAGAGGTGAGGCAGTTTTTTAAAAGCCAACATCTAAGAAAACACACTTTAAAAGACTGATTATATGAATTATGGTTTGCTTCTAGGAAAATGAAGAGCATATTTCCTGCATGATGCAACTAAAGCAGACTACTTTGTCGACCTACAGATATTAGATATGCACATAATCGGGAAAACAACTTTGGAGCCACCAAGCCTTTAGCCATGAGCACAGACAAGTGTGGAAATTAATGTTGGATACAGGGACGGTCACACTGCCTGTAGCAACAAGACAAATACGACAAAGAACTGGTCAGAGAAAAAAGGGCACAAAAAAACTTCTATATTACAGAAAACATTTTGGCTACAAAAACATGTGAGTGCAGGAAGAGAGTCAAATGAAGTACACTTACCTATTTGTGATAAGAAATGATGAGATCAGAGAAGGAATTACTCTGATGACAAATGGTGAATGGGTCAGAAGTACAAAGAGCACGCAGCTTGCTAATAAATTTAAGATTAGTATCAACTAGAAACGGCGTCTTCCAAGACAGTAGTTTTAGGTAACAGAAAATCAAAGATTCAAATGACTTGTGTTTAAGAAAATAAAGAAAAAGGTTTGAAGATCATCTGACCACAAGCCAATCGGATGTCGTTTGATGACCTTATTAGAGGGTGAAGAAAGTCTCCCCAGCATATCGCTGTCAAACAGGTCTTGCATTTTCAATTTGAATATAGAATTGTGAGGTACCCGAAGAAATATTTTAGTCACCACACAAACAAGGGGCATTACTCTATTAGTTAATGTTGAATGACAGAAACAGCTTAGTTCTTTATTAGGAGCAAGAAATTAATTTCCAGGAAACCAAGAGAAAACTGGATTTTCTGAGAGACTAAGATGAGCAAAGATCAACAACTCAAGCACTTTGCACTCAAGCAAAGACAGTCTAGGGAGGGAACAAAAAGTGTTGCCTGCGAGGGAGCAGGATTCCTTCCGCTGATGGAAATTCAGGTGCTCCACAAACCAGATCTGACGGGCCTTGGCTGGGATCATAAAGATGACGGATCTCTGTGCATGTTCATTGAACTCGTGAAGGACCTTCAGAGTTAAAGCAGTTGGAGTCGGGGCACTGAGGCACTTCCCCACCAGAGATCATCAATGGACATCAATACACTCCATCTCAATCCCTCCCCAAAAAATGTATCCTGTTCTATGCAGGAAGGAAATCTCCTGTATATTGTATTCAGATAGGTCTCAAAGAGGCCAACGTCAGGGATAACTGCAGGAGGAGAGCATCTGTAGCGGTTAACAACTTCTGAGCAGATGCAGTGAGCAGTGGCAGTATGACCACTGCAGTTGATGTGGCTGATCCAGATGAGGTTATAAACCTCTGTAGTAAGGGGAGTGGACTAGTCTTGTGTTGACACTAAAGGGCTGTTGTCAACCATTTGTAAAACACACAGGATCTGGCAGTCGCTGTATCCAACTTAACGTTCTGTAAGTATTGTTCACATAGCGGCTAAAGAGAGCCTCACCACTAGATGGTGTACCTGATATCTAGTTCTGGATGTCATTTTGAAAGAGGCTCCCACAGTAAGCCCTGTCGAAGGACAAGTTCTCTTTAGCCGCTAGGTGAACAATACTTACAGAACGTTAAGTTGGATACAGAGACTGCCAGATCCTGTGCGTCTTACAAATGGTTGATGACAGCCCTTTAGTGCCAACACAAGACTAGGCCACTCCCCTTACCACGGAGGTTTATAACCTCATCTGGATCAATTCACACACATGCTTAATATCGAATGTATGTTGCCCATGGTTGGGAGTGGAGTTCAGTGCACTCACACGATAGGCTGGATTTTTCCAATGAGGCAATTGTGCTAGTAAATAATTTAAAGCCTTTCACGTTTTGCATTTGTAAAATGTGATGAGTCCTAGCTCTTTGATAGGGAATATTTGAGTATATGAATCGATAAAAGCTACCAGACCAGGCAATCTGTAGTTACAAGTTAAGTGAGGTGTTTCTATGTTGCATAACTGACTTTGCTGCAATTCAGAATTAAAAATCAGGTATTAAAAAACTTCAATTACAAGTATGACAATCCTTCACAAAAGGCTCTCCTTTTTCTAAATTTGATCCTACCTTAATAAAAGGAATTGTCATAAGTCACATATCCCATAACTAATAATAACACAAGTATAAGGATGTGAAAGTGCCTCAAAACATGCATTGCGCAAAACAACGTGAAGATACAGTGGTGTGATGTACAAAGTACATGCCCAAAAACAAATTTGGCCATCTCAACAAAACTAGAATATTCAACCACAATCAACATCATCTCTTTCAGGATACATGAACCAAGGAGCGGTTCCTGTACTGCAAGTATGATGTGTCTATCAAGACTGATGCCTGAAAGTTAGCCTGTTCTTGCTCAGACACACAACAAAAGTGAGCGACAACGATTTATTTGTGAGGCTGTGATATTGACAAGCTCTAAAAAAGACATCAAGAATGCCAATTCATCTTGGAACTTAAATAACATGTGACATTGCCAGCCTAAATGGTGGTCACGCTCTTGACCTCTGAAAAATACAAGCATTTGCAATGCAATGGTCTCGGCATCATTAAAGGTAGAGCTATTGGCATTGCTCATGACATTTTTTTTCTTTAAATCAAAAATAAATGGGCATTGTCATTAACATTGCCAATACACAGCACTCTGCACTCAACAGCACACAATGCTCTGCACACTCACTACTCTACACCCTCACCACTCTGCCCTCACCACTCTGCCCTCACCACTCTGCCCTCACCACTCTGCCCTCACCACTCTGCCCTCACCACTCTGCACTCACCACTCTGCACTCACCACTCTGCACTCACCACTCTGCACTCACCACTCTGCACTCACCACTCTGCACTCACCACTCTGCACTCACCACTCTGCACTCACCACTCTGCACTCACCACTCACCACTCTGCACTCACCATTCTGCACTCACCATTCTGCACTCTGCACTCACCACTCTGCACTCACCACTCTGCACTCTGCACTCACCACTCTGCACTCTGCACTCTGCACTCACCACTCTGCACTCTGCACTCTGCACTCACCACTCTGCACTCTGCACTCACCACTCTGCACTCACCACTCTGCACTCACCACTCTGCACTCACCACTCTGCACTCACCACTCTGCACTCATGCACTCACCACTCTGCACTCATGCACTCACCACTCTGCACTCACCACTCTGCACTCACCACTCTGCACTCACCACTCTGCACTCACCACTCTGCACTCACCACTCTGCACTCACCACTCTGCACTCACCACTCTGCACTCACCACTTATCCACCGTTCCCCTCGCCCCCCACCCACCCCCTCAATTAACTGCGCATGTTGCATACAAACTGCACAGAGCAGACGTACTTTTTCGTCGGGCCAAATGCTTCCATTGTAGCTATGAGTTCGACTTCAGCATGATTGCAAAACGCTAAAATAAGTATAAATTGAAGTGTGCAGAGGTCCTGAGGCACTATGGGTGGGGTGTCGAGCACAGCAGGCCCGGGGGCGGATCTAATCCAAACTTTAAACATAAAAGGCCACTCGCACAACAGGTTGGTTGTATGTGCCTTAAGTGGACAGCGTTAAAATGCAGCCTGCATCCCGCTCTCCTGGGCTTGTGTTGGACACGCCACAAAGGGTCACGGCTATGTGAATATTCGCCATGCCTTTCCCACGCTCAACGCCGTTGTAAATTCACCCCTAAAGTAACTGGCACACGTGGTGCAGAACGTGGGAAAACACCACGGCTATGTGAATATTCGCCATGCCTTTCCCACGCTCAACGCCGTTTTAAATTCACCCCTAAAGTAACTGGCACACGTGGTGCAGAACGTGGGAAAACACAGAAGCCCTTGTTTCACATGGACAAAAGCATTAAATGTGCTGGAGAAATACCTTAACGCATTTTAATGTGACGCAAAATGCTCAAGAGTTTTAAAGAAAAAAAATCCCGATAAGTTTTTAAAGAGAAATTCCCAATAGGCCATACGTTTTCCATGAATTAATATAGTTAGTAAATGTCTAAAATAAATTATTGTGGCTGCAATTTTTAAAAAATTTTTTGGTGTGGGGGCAGATAAGTGAAAGCCCTGCTTAAGCCCAACCTGTTTGCAGTTTTCTTGCGCGGCCGCCCCGGAAGTCAGGCACGGTCGCCTGTGACGGGGGCGGGGCCACGTTCACACCGGAAGAGGAGGCAGGCGGAGTCGTAGCGTCTCGCGGCCCGGGGCTCCTGTGAGCGGTGTAGAGCCCCGGGGCCGCGCCAGCAGGAGGTTGGGCGCCGCGTGCTGAGGTAAGGTAGGTGCACGTGTGTGTATGCTTGTGTGTGTGTGCTCGTGTGTGTGTGTGTGTGTGTGTGTGTGTGTGTGTGTGTGTATGTATGTGTGCGACGGTGACGGCGGGGGAGGGGGGGGCTCGGTGCAGGGGGAGGGGGGGGCTCGGTGCAGGGGGAGGGGGGGGCCTCGGTGCACTTGTGTGTGTGTGCGCGCGTGTGTGTATGAGTCAGGGGTGGTGTCTCTGTATGTATGTATGTGCGTGCGTGCATGGGCGCGTGTGTGTGTGTATGCGCATGCGTGTGTGGTGCTTGCGCTTCCCAGGAGACAGCGCCTGGCCACAGCGCGCGTTCCAGTTACAAATCGCCTGGAAGGATGCGCGTGGCCAGGACTGTCTCCTGGGACTGCTACTCGCTGACATAAGATCTCGGCGGAGACGCGCTTACGCGCGTCTTTTAGCCGAGACCTAAAAAAGCAGGTAAGAACTGAAAGGTTCGTACATTCTACCTTGAGGTTAGACATAAATCTCTTCAGTGTCAGTCAATCAGTCAAACAAGCTTTATTCGACATAGTCATAAAAGCATTACATATATGAATTTGTTATATAAAAATAGAGTTAAAATTTATACAAAAGTTTAAAACAAGGAATTCATTATAGTAATAAAAATAATCAGGTTAAGACACATCAAGTATTCAGGTATAAAGTGCATTTTCAAAGACCTACCCCTTTACATTTTTTGCTTCTAATAATCCAGGCCCATCCTAAATATTTCGCCACAGCTATATACATTACAGGGCTTGGGTTTGTACAGATGATTCTGGTAGCCACGGTTCCACTCTGAGTGCCTAATAACTTAGCCATGGGTCGCAGCCAGACTCTGTGCGGGGCAGAGTAGGCCGGGCACACAAAGAGTAAGTGGCTAACTGTTTCTTTAAGATCTAGGCAAAATGGACAAGAGCTACTTCCACCATTAGACCATCTGGATGTGAAAGATCTGATAGGTATACTACCAATTCTCAATTGAAAGTAAAGTTTTCTGTCCAGTGGCTTCGTTATGTCTTCCCAGAATGTCTCGAAACGAGTTTCATCCTTGAATCCATAAACACCCCTTCTAGTGAGAGTGGGGGAATGGTCCCAAAAAGTTTCGAAGATATCTCCCAGTACAAGCCCTTGATGACCTTTTTTGATGGAAACACATCATTGGTTGGGTCTTCCCATGTCTCCGCCAGACCCAGCTCTCTGAGAACCGCTCTAATTCCAGAGAGACATTTTATCCGGTGAAAGACATCACTTTTAATAATGTCCAGGAGTCCCATAGCGAATATTTTCAACTCCGGCGTTACCCATATTCGTCTCCAGTACAATACAGGACGGAAATTTGCAATAATCTCAATTGGTTTTATGCCTAGGTCCTGTAAAACCGGGCCCATGGGGGTACTGTGTGGGAGTATAACAAGATTTCGTAGGAACTTATTTTCAGTAGCCGTTAGCTTACTTAGGTTCCCGTGTCCCCACATCTCAACCCCATAAAGTGCTGCACTCATGGCCTTTGCATTATAGACCTTAACTGCAGGTGCCATCGGTTTTGTCAGGGACTTTGCATGTTCGCGGGTCAATGCCCCTGCGATTTGCCTATGCTTAAGGGTGGCCAGGTCAACCTGTTCGTTCCATCGTAGGTCATGCTGGATGGTAACACCTAGATATGAAAACGATTTTACTTGCTCCAGGGGTAGGTTATTCATCAGGACTTTTCCTCTGAATGACTTGTGTTGATTAAAAGACATAAATTTGGATTTTGAGACGTTAATTTCCAGGCCATGGTCAGTGCAGTATGTTTCAAAGATCCCAAGTGCTTTTTGCAGACCACTTGGGGTCTTAGAAATAATAAGACAGTCGTCGGCAAACATTAAGATTGGTATTTTAGCGCCTGCTAAAATTGGAGCATCAACATTTGCCTCCAACAGGGTCTTTGAGACGTTGTTAAAGTAGAGGGAGAAGAGGGTAGGACTTAAACACGCAGCCTTGGCGCACTCTTCTCTCTACCGGGAACTGATTAGTAACATGCCCTGGGGAGCCCCATCTTATCTGGGCATAATTATGCTCATGTAATTTAATAATCATGGAAAGAAGAGTGGGGGGCATGCCCATGTCATTCAAGACAAACCAAAGGTTGGACCGTGGTACAAGGTCGAAAGCTGCCCTCAAGTCAATGAAGGCAGCATACAAGCTACCTCCCCCAAGTTGAACGACCTTCCAATAGAGCATTGCGAAATGTAAGGCTTGATCGACTGTACTTATGGAGGCTCTAAATCCTCCTTGGAGGTGGGACAGGATGTTCATCTCCCGCTCCCACTCTTGGACCTTATTTAATACCAGTCTACCATAGATCTTCTGGATGGTATCAATTAGACTGATCGGGCGAGAATTACCTGGGAGCGATTTATCGCCCTTTTTGAAGACGGGGATAATTTCCGCCTCGTTCCAGGATTCGGGTATTGGGGAACCGCTGGCTAACATGTTTGCCAGTAGTAGTATGTACTTCCCCCAGAGTTCTCTATTGTTCAGGAAGATGTCAGCTGGGACACCATCTATACCTGGCGCCCTTCCGGAAGTGATAGAATCTAATGCGCGTTGGATGTCCATGATAGTAAACGCATCTTCCGTACAGGGGGTACATACAATCCCTTCTCTCTGTTCTACAGGTAGTTCCGTCCCTTTAGCGTATTGGGGCCTAAAATGAGTTACCCAATCATCCTGGGCTACCCAATTTTGGAGTTTTTCGGGCCTTCCTTCACAGCCTCAAAAGGACCCAGAATTGCTTACAATTTTTGCGAGAACTTGCCTCCTTAAGCTCCTCCCATCTTTTTACATCCCAGGCGCGCTTAGATTTTTGGAAAATAGTTTTGTACGCGCTCCTGGCAGTGCGAACACTAGCACTGGGCCCATTTTTAATGGCTTGACCTAGTTCCAGCCGTGCCTTTCAACATTTTCTATTATACCATCTTGGAGATTTATCTGTCATGTTTTTGTTAGAATTATTTGATTTAACAAATAAACCTTTTATTTGCAAAAAAAGGGGTTCATGGAGCTAGCTTGCGCTTTCTCTCTCAGGGGTAAAAGGTTTGGCATTGGAACAAGCGCTCAGTTCCATAGATGCTTTCTGTAAATTTTTTTAAATAAAGTCAATGTTTGACTGATTTTGGGCAACTTTGGCCCACTTCAAGAGGCGCATGTCATTAGCCAATACAACGAGTTGAGAGCTTCCGTTGCTTGGGTCCTCTGTTGTCACTGGGACTTCCCAGTAGGAAAAGATCATGCATAGGGGGTTGTGGTCACTCTCAAGGCGGTCAACAACCATCATATCCACCAAGTGGTGCCATACCTCAAGGTGGACTAATTTATAGTCAATTCTACTTTCTCGGTTGCCGCTCTTGAAAGTGACAGCACCCATCCGGTCTTTCGGGTCCTACCATTGGCTGCCCTTAGTCCTTGGTTCAGACACATTGAATTAATTTGGATCACCAAGTCGGTCCATCTTTTCACTGGGTCCAGTTCTAATTTGGGAACCCCCCAATGGCTATCTTGATCGTCTACAAAATAAGAATCGCCACCAGATAATGGTTCAAAGTTTACATTAAAATCTCCAGCAATAATCAGCCGTGAGTGTTGGGAACATTTTTCAATGAGGCCTTCGAGGACAACAAGGGTGTCAGACTTCCGTCCCCCTGTGCTCCTGGCATACACATTATAAATGTATAAAGGTTTGGCTTGATTAAGTACAAGGGAGAGAATCTGTATATCCTTATGATTGGAGGTGAGCTCCTTTACGATGATCCCAGAATCTTGTTTGACCCAAATAGTTAGTCCCCCCCCCCGAGGGTCGTCCCTTGTCTCTTTTTACAGCGGCAACACTAAAATTAAAAAACCCTGGGAGATACAGTGGGTCAAGGAGCCACATTTCTTGGAATATACAGATAGTGAACTGGCTGACAAACAAGGCCCATTCAAGGCTTTGCACCTTGGTACTCAATCCCGCGATATTCCCTGACAAAATCGAGCCAAATGTATCGAAATGTGTCAATAAGCTTGCATCAGGGTTCAGGTTTGGTGCACTAACTCCCCCGTTAAACACCCCTGTGTCTAATAAAAAACAAGATTTTCTCGTGTGGATGTCCTGGAGTACAGATACATCAGGGTTCGGGTTTGATGGGATATCTTCCCTAATATGCACTCCTATTTCTTGTAAAGCACAGGGTGTTCCTGTGTGGGTTCTCTGTGGTGCAGTTAGGATGGATAGTGATGGATCGTCACAATGTTTAACGTTAATATCATCTGGGGTTAGTCAATCGTTTGATTCCAGGGATGACCCACCCACTCCTACCCCCTGTGATTGAGTTCCCATTTCTTTCAGCCACTGTTGGGTGGGGTGAAGATCTAATTTGAATGGTTGAATGATCGGGGGAGCAAGACCTGAACTCCAGCATTATTAGATTTTGTGCAATGTTTACATTTTTAAATGTGAGTTCTATGCAGTCAGCCCCGTGTCCTGGGTGCGAAAGCCTAGAAGCCCTAATGATGTCTTCCCTTATCACTGATCGGCATCCTCTGGTGTGCCTAATCCAATGGATAGCCTTGTTTGTCAGTGAATCTTTGGTTTCCAGGTTCTTGCCTACACTTATTTTTGGGACGTTCGCCATATATACTTTGGATAAATCAGGAGGTATAGGTCGAGGCAGGGAAGGACATCTGCCGGGATAAATTTTTGGGGTGTACCTAGTGGTAATGGGGTATTGGCAGGCCTATCAGCGAGCTTTGCATGCCCATTATTTTTAGCTCTGTCAGGAGATTTAGATATATTCACAGGTAGGGGCTTTGCTGACACCTCTGTAACTTTACCTTGTTTGCTAAGCAAAATGTGTGCTTTGGTCTGGCTACTACCCCTAGGTTGCTGCAATACTGGACACTGAGGTGTTGCTTTTTGCTTCTCCACAGTACCAGTGTTCAACTGCTTTGTAACAGGATTACAAGTGGGGCAAATGTTCGCATTAGTGATTACCTTGTGGACTTTAGAAGTTAAAATGTCAACTTTATCTTGTATGCAATGTATAAAGCTACATAGACGGTTCACTAGGCTACAGAGTTCAGAAATGTCGTTCCCAGTTTCAGAAATGGGTATGTACTGGTTAGCTTCCAATCTCTGTCCTTGGTGAGCGTCTGATGGTATTTGCTGAGTCGAAGTAACCCCATTCTCCTTATCAGAGCAGTCAATGTCTGTAAGAGGTAGATACCTGTTTGAGCACAATACAAGTGGATTAAGCGGGCAGGGGGATACATTTTCTACCTCAGTATCTATTATGGTTGGCCCATCGTTTGGGGTATCCCCTATATGCTCATCAATATTGTGATTAGACCTTTTCTTCAAAAACATCCCAGGAGAAACAGTCACACCCAGTTTGCCTTTCTTCTGCGTTGAGTCAATTACATCATCCCCATCCATATCTATCAAAATGTTCTCTAACGGTGGCTTGGATGTGAGAATGAGGCTACAATCTTCAATAAGTTCTTCGATGCGTGACATGACACAGTTTTCTCCCGCATGTTTGGGTACTTTTGTAGCTTCCTTAGATTTTCTCCTTTTTACCCGGGTGCTTGGCACATCTATAACACCCTCCATAGATTTCCTCTTCCCCATTATAATTGATCGTAGAGACACAGTACCTTAGGTAGTGGAGGGGCGATGGTGACGCTCTTTGTTGGCGCCTCCGGGCGCTGTGTGTGATGTCCCAGGTGCGCCTCTGCCACTGGGGCACCTGGGAATTGTGGTTTTTCGCTGGCCGTTCACCTCACGGTGGGCTGGAGCGGAGATGGCAGCCGGGTGCTAGGCTAAGCCGTTCCCATCACGGCGGTGAGTCTTCCTGTTAGCAAACGCCCCCACAGAGCGCTCGGCACTCCGCTCTTTGTTGGCGCCTCCGGGCGCTGTGTGTGACGTCCCAGGTGCGCCTCTGCCACTGGGGCACCTGGGAATTGTGGTTTTTCGGTGGCCGTTCACCTCACGGCGGGCTGGAGCTGAGATGGCAGCCGGGTGCTGGGCTAAGCCGTTCCAGTCATGGCAGTGAGTCTTCCTGTTAGCAAACGCCCCCACAGAGCGCTCGGCGCTCCGCTCTTTGTTGGCGTCTCCGGGCGCTGTGTGTGACGTCCCAGGTGCGCCTCTGCCACTGGGGCACCTGGAAATTGTTGTTTTTCACTGGCCGTTCACCTCACGGCAGGCTGGAGCTGAGATGGCAGCCGGGTGCTGGGCTAAGCCGTTTCTGTCACGGCGGTGAGTCTTCCTGTAAGCAAACGCCCCTCTCTTCAGTGATAGTACAACCTACTGACCTGACTTAGTGCTTCCATCATATCTACCCTGTGCTTAAATACACTTTTGCGCTCTGTATTTCCGTGGTGAAAATTATGTTTCAGAGGCGTGATCTTGTCGGTAAGATTGCGAGTTTGAACCAGTAGACCCTGGTGTCAATCGTGGTTTCAACATTTGGTCGAAATCATGTGAATCCCTTTAAATCCTGACACCTCTAAAAACAATATAAACGAAAGGTGTCGTTACATATCTATACTATCCTATACTAAGTGCCTTGTGTTACAATGGAAGTGTTCTATGGAAAGTACTTTGCTGCTCCTCAGTGTTCGTTTTGTAGTATAATAAACAAAACAAATAGATCAGAAAATGTTTTTTAGGAATCAATAGAGAGGATCACAGCATAGAGGAGAAATCCCTGTGGCAGGGATAAGTGAGAAGAACTGTTTAAAAAGTGATCAAAGTTTAACATTCCACCTTAAAGGTCATGAGTGCTTTTCTTCACTGGAAAGAAACATATCGAACATATCAGTAGAAAGGCTGCATTTGCTGACATGGGGGCCTGCATAGCCTCACATGCTGGAACTAGGCAATATATGGCTTTTGAGATGGGGCACCCATTGAGGAATGAAATATGTAGGGACTGCTAGCTTTGGAACAGGGCTTTCATGTTACCTTTGGCTCATTGGAGGTGACCATCTCAGGGGTCACAATGGGCATCGGCTGCTTCTGCAGGTAGGCCTTGAGCCCAGCCACTCCATGGCTTTTTAGCAGGGATTCTGCTGCGTTCCTGCAGTGCTCCAGCTGGTTCATCTTCTGCAGCCACTGCTTTAAGGATCCAAACTCCTCTTCATGGTCATAGTGAAGACAAAACAAAAGATAGCTTTTAATAAAGACAAGGCTCAAACCCCATTCACAAAGGACAGACTGGGACCACCCCTTCTGCATAGATATACCCCACTCCACTCTTGCAGGTCTGATACATTAAGAATAATAACTTTTTTAATAAGTAGCATCACTGATGCAGCTATGATAATGGTTTCAAATGTCCCCCCAATACATTTTTCTACATCCTGAGAAGTATACCAGCCATTTACCTGGTCTAGCCCATCTTTTTATTTGCCCCAGTCTTGCTCCATGACACACAGTCATTACGCGGCAGATTCTATCCTTCCCATAGTACATAGGATATTGCCTCATGTTGAGTATTGTACAATTTACAATCTCCATTCAAGCAATCATTAATTTCTTCATTACGTACAGCATAATGCCAACATCATTGACAAAAAGGTACTTACAGCAGTACTTAAAGAAAACCTGTGTTTGAAGAAACCGAGCACCTTGTGACCTATCGCCGGCTGCCCATGTTCTACACAAGGTCATGACAGACTAATTACAGACTCGTCTAGGCCTACACAACATCCTACCACAGCCAGTCAGCTTTCTTCCTCTGATCTGGGAGATTAAAAGCCTTGGTTGCAGTGGCGGCTGGTGACATTTGAAAGTGGTAGGACGTGAAAGGTTGTAATGAGTGACCTATGGCCACCAAGCACAGGGAGCGAGTCGCACTGTCATAAAAAAGGTTTTAACTTATTAGCACTAGTACCCACATACCCAAGTAGTATGCAACTGAAAAGTGAACTGTCAACCTTAATGAAGTACCTTCTCTATTTTTTAAATTCATCAAATAAATATGCTCGTTATTTCAAACATACTTAAACTGCAGTGAAAATTAGGATTTCCTTTAATTAATCATAAACATGGGGAATGTTGGAGCTAGGAGTCTCATTTATATAAGCTCTGCAAATGAAAACAAAACGGGCACCAATTTATTGCAATGATATTGACTCGTTCTTCTCCTGCCACACTTCTGTTGTTGTTAAAATGCTAACAAGGGTTATATTTAAATGCAAGGAAGCTCGTTAAAAAGGCCAGAGAAGATGTTGTTCCACAAAAAAAGTGACATTTTTTTCAGTTATGTGACCCTTTCAACAGAGTGCAACAAGAACAAAATGCCCACTCTACACCACTTAACAGGCTATCACAATGTACAGTTCAGATGTTAAAATCGGACAGTGTAATTCTGTCACATTACATGTCCCTGACTGTCACATGATCTGAAATAAAATCCTTTTACACCGAAGGCTGCCCTCTACAGATGACACTCAAAGGCTTTTATATTGCATATTTTCTTTCACACATATGTTAACAACATCTGCTCTTCCTGCCTCCTACTTTACGGGCGCTGCAGGTCCTTTCTGTGTACACAGCACAGGAAAGGAGCGTGATTAAATATCATAGCAGTTCCAACGCCATTATTAGAGTGCTGGCCCTAACATTTTAAACTAAATCTGAGGCTGCTGGAGCCCAAAGTGGAGTATAGAGTTAGAACAAGTGAGTGCGGGACTCCATCTTTCCCCTGCATACTTTTTGAAGTGCGAACGGCCGCAATTGTCTAAAGCATGCCCTCTCGGTCTGCCTACTGGCCCTTCTTTAATCCCCACAGCCTGTCTCTACCCCAGCCCAACTATCTTTTTCCTGCACTGGCTACGGGCGTGGGGGTAGTTAGAAACAAACTGGAGGGAGAAACGATGGCGTTATGTTATGTTATGTTATATGTCGATTTATAACGCGCACTGTTAGTCGAGACTGTCCTGGCGCGGTGAGGAGACTGAATCAGAGTCATCAGGAAGAAAATAACTATGTTATTCAAGATGTATAAAAAGGTGAGTTTTTAAGAGTTGTTTAAAATTTGTCAAGTTGGGGGAGTGTCTTAGAGCATCGGGAAGGGCGTTCCACAACTGAGCTCCCCTTACCGTCAGAGATTGCCCCCCCAGGCGAATTCTCTTAAATCTGGGAACGACCACCTGCTTTCGGGAGGCAGATCGCAGCTGACGGGTCGGTAAGTAAAAAGCAAATCTTTTTGCCAGGTAGGGTGGGCATGGTCCATGCAGGGCTTTATATACGAGTACTAGAGCCTTAAAACGCACTCTCTGGGCCACTGGAAGCCAGTGGAGCTCCCTCAATTGCTTACGAACACTGAGCCTCCTCTGGATGTTATATAGGAGTCTCACTGTCGCATTCTGGACTACCTGTAGCTTTCTAATCAGGAAGTCAGGAGTCCCAATGTACAAGGCATTCGAGTAGTCCAGACGGGAGAGCACCAATGCTCTGGCCACCGGTTCTTTGGCCGCTTGGGGGAGAAGGGGGAAAAATCTTCGAAGGGTGGTCAGAGTTCCGAAACAGATCCCAGCCAATCTAGAGATCTGGTCGCGGAAATACAGATCGGCACCAAACTTAACTCCCAGGTTCTTAACTGTCCCACCCTCTCCCTTAGGGCAGGGTGATCCTCTGGGCCAGATGGACTCTTTAAAATCAGTTGGAAATTGGCCGTAAAGCAAGATTTCTGATTTATCCTCATTGCACTTGAGGCAAGCTCTGGCTAGCCAAGCAAATACAGAGGATAGGCATTGGCGAACTCCTGAAGTACAAGTATTATCCTTGTACCAGGTAAAGAGAAGTTGGGTGTCGTCGGCGTATGCCATTATCTTCGCACCCAAGTTCTCTGCCAGCCGAATCAAAGGAGTTAGGTAGACATTAAATAGAAGGGGACTTAAGGTCGACCCTTGTGGTACTCCAGTCTCTACCCTGCGACTGGAAGAATAAAAGGGGGGTACCCAGATTTGCTGCGACCGGTCAGACAGGAAAGACCTGATCCACTCAAGGACCGTGCCCGAGATGCCTATCTCCTCCAGCCTAGTCAGGAGCTGGAGGTGAGGCACCGTATCGAACGCGGCAGAGAGGTCCAATAAAATTAGAGCCGCTCTGCCGCCTCCGTCCAGGCACTCCCTGATGGCCTCTGACACCTCAACAAGTGCAGTCTCGGTGCTAAAAGAGGTACGGAACCCCGACTGGGCCGGATGGAGTGCCCCAGAGGATTCCACGAACCTCTCCAGCTGCCGAAATGCCGCCTTCTCACATACTTTGGCCAGGGCTGGGAGAAGGGATATGGGCCGGTAGTTAGATGTAACCAATGGATCTGCAGTGGGTTTTTTAATCAGAGGGAGGAGTTTGGCTTGTTTCCACTGGGAGGGAACCATTCCTAAAGCTAGCGACTCATTGACCAGAGCAGTAACCATAGGGGCTATTACTTCGGCCACTCCACTCAGAACCCTCGCAGGACATGGATCTGCTGGGGACCCCGACTTCAGAGCTTTTAATATGGCCATCACATCCAACTCCTCAACATGGGTAAATTTAAGCATCTCGACTTTAACCTCTGATGTTTGGCATAGTGAAAGTGGAGGTAATCGGTCGAGTGGAGGTTGATCTGCTTGCAGGGGTAGTGGCTGATCAAAGGGTTTAAGACGGACTTGAATTTTTCGTATTTTATCAATGAAATAGGTGGATAGTTGCTCACACCAATCAGTGGAGATCGGGGCTGACATCTTCTCGGCCACCGGGGCTGTGAAGCTCTTGACAATGGAGAAAATTTCTCGGCTATTATTCTTAGCTCTAAGAATTCTAGCGGCATAGAATTCCCCCTTGGCTTTCTTAATCGCCGCATAATAGTTATGTTGCGCTGCTCGGAGTTCTGATTTTGCAATGGGGCAATAATTTCTTCTCCATGCTCGCTCTCGCTCCTTACATCCTAATTTTAAAATCTTTAGTTGTTCAGTATACCAGGGGGATGTGGGAGTGGCCCTACGGATATTTTTCCCTTTATCCTCTGGAAGTGACCTAATGGAGGAGTCTATCCAGGATGAGAAATTATCCACCACTTCATCCAGATTTTGTGCTTTCTCTGGGGCTGTGTGCATGAGGGCCTCCACCAAATTTGGAATATTAATTCTTCTTGGGTGTTCCTCAGGCTTGGGTTTAGGCATATGAATGTTATTAATGTCCCAAGAAAAGTAAACTAGGAAGTGGTCTGACCAAATAATAGGGGAGGGCGGGTCGATTAAAATGTTAAAATTAGAGTATACGTGCAGCTGCCGTTAGTGCCGCAAGTCCTGGCCAATCCTGGCGCTGCTGGCGCTGGACAGCAGCCCCAGGATTGGATCGAGCAGGTGAACCCAGCGCTCATTCTGATTGCAGGGAGCTGCGTCTGCCCACGCCCCCTCTTCTCTCTATACAAAGAATGTGATGGGCTTTGAATGCACATGTCAGGCTGGTCGCAGAAAGGCAGTTCGCCAACCTGACATGCGGACTTTTAAATGCAAGTGTCTGTGACGCCCAGGAGTTCAGCTTGTAACTTGTTGCATTTCTAAGCCCCGCCCACTAATCTGTAAGCACCCGACTCGTGGCAGATTAAACAAAATACAAACGCACGCCTGCAACTGGAGAACTCTACGTTCATTTATATTACATCCGGGGACAGTAGGGGGCACATATGGGGGGCAACGCCCCCAACGCCCTAATAAAGGAACCGTCGCTGCTTGGTTGACATTATCGAAAATATCTTTGAGGTGAAAAGCACTAGTGAATGGTCAGTGCTGTTGGAACTATTTGCAGAACTGATGACTGTGTAAATGTGCTCCAGAACTGACATGCCACAAGAGTTAAAAGCATAATCAATGCCACTCCAAAAAAAAACCAATAAAAAACCTATCATATTTCCGATATTGACGGACTACAAGTTAAAAGCAGAACCGAAGCAAAGATGGGAACTGGAAGATTTCAAGTGGCACAGTAGAACAGTCTGCTTTGCATACATTCTCCATTAAAAGTGCAAGTTACAGCACTCTCTAGTCCTCAGATAAGGAGGTGCTCACCTTGTTTCCTGCAACTATTCTTAAGTTACTAGTGGCCAGATGGTTACAATTTATTTATTTATTGATTTTGAAAGTTTTATAGAGTGCGAACCAGACCCTTGCGGATATCGGAGCGCTTTACAAGCAGTGAAAATTATACAACACAATACAAAATACCAATATATATCAAGCACAGAGTTATACAACATAATAAAAAATATAAATATGTGTGTACATGGTATGCATAAATACAACAAACGAGAGAGGTAGATCAAAACTGAATCCTACGTTGTGCATAATAGGAGACAGAGAAAGGTGCGGGCCGGGAGAGCCTAAGTGTCATGTAGATTGTCTGTTTGCATCTATATAAGTCACGGCCTTCAGTGAAGCTCATGTGAATTTTTCCATGAGAATCACCTTTACTTCCTTTTTGAACAGTGCAGTAGATGTGGTAAGTCTGGTTTCTGGGGGTAGTGCGTTCCAAATCCTACCAGCCATCCCTGAGAAGGAGCGTTTGTAGGTTTTCGCCTTATTAGATCTGTGTGGTTTCAGTAATAGGCTTTCTGCACTTCTTGTGGATCTCTTGCCTCCAGAGATAGACACTTTCCGAGAGAGATAGCTGGGTGCTTTACGGTGAATGGCTTTGTGGGTCAAGCATGCTATTTTTAGGTGAATTCTGGCTTCCCATAGTAGCCAGTTCAATGCTTTTAGGTCAGGGGATATGTGGGACATTTTTTTTGAGCCCGTGATGAGCCTGGCTGCCGCGTTGATGGTGGCTCTTAGTGGTGCTGTTGTAGCTTTGGGGAGACCACAAAGAGAGACACTTCCCTATTCGATCCTGGGAATAACTAGAGCTTGAACTGCCGTCTTGAAGTCGTTTTCTGGTAGGAAGGGTTTAAGTTTCCTTAGAATATTAATCTGGAAATTTGCTCCTTTTGTTGCGTTGGCAATGTGTTTATGCATGTTGAGGTTGCCATCAAGGGTTATACCCACAGATTTAGCTGAGTCAATGATTGTTGGTTGCACGTTGAATGCCGTGAGGTGTTTGAACCAATCCTTGAGGAGGGGAATTTTGGGAGAGTGGAGCTATAAGGAGGAATTCAGTTTTGAGTGCGTAAAGCTTGAGGTGCAAAACAAATTTTGAAACCCTCTTCCAGTCGAAATTAGAAAGGGATGATGATACTAAAGGTTCTGAAAGACCGCAACATCCTATTGTTTTTTACCTTTGTTTGTCAACCTTGGGTGTATCTCAAAGTAAGACCCCATTCAGAACAGCCAAAGGACACAGAGGACTACAGGGCCCCAACATTAGTGGTTGAGATGGTTGGCCACTGGTGTCTTATGGTTCATCATTCTAAGCCTCCATACACTGGGCCAAGTACCATCATTTCCACACTTAACTCTCAGGGTAAAAAGTGAGCAGTCAAAGGCTTCACATGGAGGCATTATAGGTGGCAAGAGCTCAAATCTCAACCAACACAAACAATAATGTAATGTCCAGCCAAATGCACATCTTTTATTTAAAAAGAAAAAAAACCTTTAATTTCACAGCAGAAATAAATACTACATATTCTCAAGTGAACATCATACAGGGTTGCAATTTAGGTTGCATTTGAACGGGGAAGTGCTACCCTGTTCTTCCCGATCCCTTTCTCCCTCCTTCTAGGGTCATCATCACAGATCTATAGTCCTCAACACACTACAAGCTTAGGTAAGGATTAGGCACCAGTTCTGAGGACTCTAATACTCTCACTGGCCAAAGTGAGCAACTTAGTACATTGTCTTTTTAAGTCTACCACAGAAAAAGTCTCAAGTGCATGCTGCAGACTAGCCTGTGCATTTCAGTCCCCGTCTTCAACTGCTGATTTAGGCCCACATTACCTGCTGGGTATTTGATGTAGTTTGGGCTGTGCAGAGGATGCAGTTCACACTCTCCTCGCAACATCAGCTCTTCGAGGGCTGTTGTCCAGTCTCCCCCAGGACAACATTCACAGGGATGAAATCTGGGAGGCAGATCTATGTGGCATCAACAGTCTTCAGCAGCTGCAGCTTTCCCAGCCAGCTGCAGGCACATACCCAGAATCAGCAGTTGCAGTCTCCAGACCGCATTCCTCACACTGGTGTCTCACTGGCAGCTGCGGCCTCTGGGCTATTCAGGGCTTTCCAAATGCTGCAGTGATATAGCTTCTACTTTCTTCTTCAGCAGCAACAGCAGCACCAGTATCTCGCCCTGCAGCACATTGCCAAACAGTATAGGGGTACTCGTGCAGGTAAAGGATTACTGCAGCTCAAATGGTAACAGCACAAAGACACAAAAGGGATCCCCACAAAGGCACAGGTCTGTCCTGTGATCATCTAAGATAATCTGCTTTCTCTGGGTATTCCTCATACAGGGAACACATTGGGCATCTCCTCCTGGACAGGCCCCCTTATGTAAGACCAGGCATCACTGCTTCCCTTTTTCCACAGGTAGGCAGGCAGGGTTTTGGCACTTCAGAAAGATGATCACACATGTCAGAGTCAGAAGGTTAAAAAAAAGGAAGTCAGTAAAACCTACTAATTAAATCATAAAAACACAATAGAATCGACTACTTGTCGTTTGTAGAGAGAGGTACAGCAGGTAAAGATGCCTCACTGCTTCAGGATGAAGGCTCTCACCAACCTGAAAGGTGGCATGCTTCATACTCTGGCCCTTCCCGGCATAGATCAAGTGTATCCAGGTGCAAGCTACTCTCCACCGAATTATTGGGGAGCTTATGAGGGTATATATTTTAGGGATTTAATGGCTATGCCACTATAGAATGTTATTAGTGGTAGGTTAAAAAAGTGGGGAATGATTCTACCATGAGAAAACATGGCATTAGTTGTGTGGCCTGCACAAGTAATGGGTCCACATTCACCCCTTTACTGGGAACCAAACACCCCATTGTACATTTTAACTCACTGATGGTAGCGAAGCCGAGCAGTCCAAGGCCGAACTAGGGGAGCTTATGTGCGCCTGTAAACCCCATCCACTGGTACGCAATAATAATACTCAATAAAACGATGCCCAGTCTGTGCTTTTTCTTTAGAAAAGGAATATTACATTTATTACACATACACAGTATTTACTACTCAGTAATTTACAAATATACATAAGGCTGGTGGAAATGCCTTTGGCAACATTACATTTAGCCCTTAAAGTGTCATGACCCCACAAATCCTAGTACTCCCCCCCCCGCCCCACCCCACACAATATAGAACAAAACCATATAGGGGGTGTCACTTTACATCAGGTCAGTGTTGCTACACTTAAAAACCTGAATCACATGTCAAATTACCTCATTCCATCACCGACTTTCATAATCCATCTGCAATCATTATAAGTAATGGAGCATTGCAAACATGTGCACGTTATAATTAATACGGCAATGCAGCCTAACAGGAATAATTATTACTGTCAGAAATAACAGCTTTAAATGAAAAATTATCAATAACACCTTTAAATAAAACATTGTTTAAACATAACCTATGAGTCTGTGTCTTTATTCAAATAACCTTAGGTACATAAACTGCAAACAAACCCGAAAGGGGCACTGCACTCCCAGCTGTACAGTTAAATCACCAGCCTGTGGAAGCTTTAAAATGCAGGTACAGCTTAGGGTGATGGTGATTTCTTTGACTCTCTTAACTTGGGGTCAGTGTTTTCATCAAAATTCTTTTTTGGGGGGGGGGGGGGGGGGGGGGGGGGGGGGGGGGGGGGGGAGAATGTGTGCTACACTTCTGCAGCCCGCCACATTCTTTTCTCACCCTTGACAGTGCCCCTGCTGTCCTGGAACCATAACATTGTGGAAAACATTGGGCTTGATGGGACAATCCCTTTCTGGGGCATGAACATTTAATTAGTGGCAGCGACCGCATTCTTTAAATGCTGTTTCGCAGGCTCGCCCAACGTGGTTTTGTCGTTTATTGCTTTTGGTGAGGGTTCCCGGTCCCTCCCGAACAGCCCAAATGCCTCCTTTCGTTGGGGGCAGCAGAGGGAGCCCACCTCCGGGTCCCCTGCCTCGACAGCAGTCTCCTTTGCTGGCAGCACTCTTTGCCCCCAACACGCCCCCTTCCAGAGTCTGTTAATTTAAAAGACACCTTGTGTTGACCCCTAGGCCCCGGCCACCCCAGGGGTTTTACCAGTTTGGCAGTGGAGCTCCATGGGTTTCATTTTGTCGCTGAGGGTGTCAAAGGTCAAATCCTTTTTTTTTCATATCTTGGGCCCCATTAGCCAATACGCACGATTTTGGGCTCACTTTGCTCCTGGTGGGGAGCCGTATCCACATGGAGCCCTCTCCTCAGGCTTCTTGGCCCCTGAGATAGCTCACTTTACACAAAGCTGTTTCCACTGGCTCCCTGCATCAGCCTTTCTATTTTTTCTGTCGTCTGGTGCTTCTCTACTACTGGGTGCAGAAGTCCTGTTCTTCCCCCGACTTGTCCTTAGGAGGCAAAAGGGGACCCCCTTCCCAGGCCCTGGAGAGAGACCTACTGGTCCTGGAGTCAACTGTAGGCATAGTCCTTAGCCCAGGTTGGCATGAGGGGGTTCCTCCTTCCAGTTGCCTATGGCTGCAGTTACCCAGTTCCAGTATTCAGCTCAAACAAAAAGCACGCTCTTTGCCTAGTGCAAGAATTTTTAAATAGGCGTGAAAAGTTGTAGAAACCAGGCATCCTGGCCAGTCCTAGGGTGCCATATCACCTCTCCACCCCTGTGCCAACCTCCTGGCCAGCATGCTGGGACAATTCAAGGTGGCACCTTCCTGGAGTCACTGGTCACATTTAATCTCGGGGCCTCACCTCCACCCCTCGCTGACATCACTGCCAAGGTCTATCCCAGCAAAACTTCAAAGAGGAGTCCCCTCCTGTTTTGGCTACAGAGGTCTGGGCATGTGCTGTCCCAACTGTAAGGTGTGACAGCAAATTAATGGATACAGATTTTCTATCACACCCCCTCCTACTTAGGAAGAGAGTAAAGCACTGTTAATTGCTCCCTTTGCGCGGGGAGGCCTTAGTTCCTGCTGCTGGAAAGCAATTTGATTAACTTGGACTAGCAGGGCGACAAAAGGCCTGGGCTCTGATCCTGAGCTGAGCTGGAGAAATATGACAGTTGCCCCAATTGAATACCTCGCTGGACTTAGTAAGCCAAAAGCAAGAGTAACTGCACTCTAAGGCAAATTTCCCCCATGTCTATAATAGAGTGTTGCTGCAGGCAAAACAGTAAACCACACTGACTTTCCCTATGAGTGTCCACTAATATTATACGGTCTACGTAAGTCAGTATCTAACCCAGAATACTCCCCTCTGTGCCAGGCTACCTGTGCGCAGTTACTTTAGTCTTACCAGTGCAGCCTTCATAAATGTGCACACACATGTGAAAGTATAACCACCATTTTTTTTTTTTTTTTTTATTTATTTATTTTTAATATATTTTTATTGCAGGAATCAGTAAATCGTTACATAATCGACCAGCGTTATAGCACAAGCAAAATCAATGAGACACAACCCTACGTCCCCCCGCCGTAAGTCTCTTACACAGCCATTCAGCCCACAACCCTAGGGTCGGGCGGCGAAATTCAATGGGGGCTCAGAAGGATGTCGAAGCTGGTCCGGATGATCCACTGTCCGTCATCTGCTTTTCCAAACAAGCCTATAAACCCAGAAAGAAAAACCCCACCCTCAAGAACACTACGAACCAAAGAAAACCCCACCCAACCCCGGCCATCAGCGCACGGTAACAACCGCAACAGGATCTGCTAAAGGACCCATGGGGAAAGCAACATATCTGAAAAGTGCAATCATCTATCGGGACTGGGGGCGAGCTGCTTCCTCACTGTCAGAGTCGCTGGGGGCGCAATAATCCCTAAGGGCCTGCACTAACGTCTCCCACTCCAGCGCTGCCTCCTGAGCCTTCTCATTACGCTGCCTCCAAGCTAGCTGGTATCTCAGCGTGCTCTCCCCCGCCGCCCACTTCAACAGTTCGCTGTGCCACCGGCTTCCCGTCGGACCAACTCGTGCCTTCCAGTTCCTGGTCACCTCTCGTTTAGCAAGGAGCAGCCCTAAATCGATGAACTTGCTAGATATTTTATTCTTGGGGGTATGAGGGAACCAGTGCAGGAGTCCCACCGCCGCGTCAAATGATAAGGATCTCCCCGTCACCTTCTCCAGGGTCTTCCCCACTTCTACCCAATAGGATGACAATCCCGGGCAGGCCCACAGCATGTGGATAAGGTCCGCCTCCTGGGCCGGGCACCTGGGGCAGTCCGCCGAATTCGTAGCAAAATATCGCCTGATTTTCACCGGGGTCAGATATGCTCTATGGAGCACGTAGTAGTGGACCAGTTGAAAGCGGGCGTGGCGTGTGCCCTTCCAGGCTCGCCGCACTAGCTGGGACCAGGTCGTCTCCGGGATCTCCTTGCCAATGTCCTCCTCCCAACGGTTTCTCAGAGTAGTGAGGGGAGCCAGCCCCTCATTGATCAGTCTGCCGTAAAGGCAAGTGACCGCCTTCACCGTGCCCGCAGACATCATCACGTATTGGCACACCGGAGATAAAGGGGGTTCCTCCTGCCCGCGTTTCCAGTGCGCCTGGATCGCTCGGACAAGGGCCGAGTGCAGCAGAAAGTCGCCACGGGGGATCTCGAAGCGATCAATGAGCTCCTGAAAGGGCAAGAGCGCCCCGTCCTCGTATAGGTCACCTATTAGCTGTAAGCCGGCGTCCTCCCAGTTCGCCAACCGCGACCAATCGCCGCCATGGGGCAAAGCCGTCAGCATCCCCAAAGGTATTTCGGGCGCATACGGTGTTCTCAGGTGGCCCCGGGCGTGAGCTCGGTTCCAACACAGGCGAACGGTCCGCTCCTCCAGCGACAAGTCCTGTAAGGCCAAACGTTGTCGCAGCGCTATGAAGGAGAGAACATGCCTGGCCATACCCGTTCCCCTCCTATCTTCCGGGCCCCGGAATTCCCGGGCGATCTCCTGGGTGAGGGTCTGGAGCTGCGCCGCTAAATAATACTTTTCAAAGTCCGGCACCGCCAGCCCACCCTCATCCTTCGGCCTCATCAGGGTCTTGAGGGCCACCCGCCGGCGGCCCGAGCCCCAAAGGAATCCGACTATCATTGATCGTAATAGTCGAAACGTGGCCGGTGGGACCCAGATCGGTAGCGTCCGGAAATAATATAACAACCGGGGAAGCGCCACCATTTTAAGCAAAGCGATCCGCCCTGCCACCGAGAGCGGTAGCGTGGCCCAGAAGTCCATACTGCCTCGAAGTGCTCGAGTGCCGCGGGCAATGTTCCCATCCAGGAGGTCAGATGGTTCATGATATACGTACACCCCCAGGTACTTAAAGCAGTCGGGTTCTCATCTGATCTCCCTACTTAGAGCAGGGGTAGGGGTGCCCCTGCGAACCGGGAAAAGACAGGTCTTAGTCCAATTCACCCGGAGGCCCGAGACCTCCCCAAACTCCGTGAGCGCCGTCGCAGCTCCATGCAGGGCAGCGAGCGGGTCCTCTAGGAAGAGCAGCAGGTTGTCTGCATATAGCGAAATGTAGTGCGGGCCCGAAGGAGTCCACAGGCCCGTATAATGGGCTCCCGACCGGAGATGCAGCGCTAGTGGCTCCACCGCCAGCGCAAAGAGAAGTGGGGATAACGAACATCCCTGCCTCGTGCCCCGTTCCACCGGATATGGTGAGGAAATCAGCGGTCCCGCCCGAACCCTGGCCGATGCAGAGGCATACAGAACCGTGGTCCATCTGATGAAGCCCTCACCGAGGCCGAACCTCCGTAGCACAGTGCAAAGGTAGTCCCACTCTAGGCTATCAAAAGCCTTCTCTAGGTCCACCGATAAGACAACCGGGCACGGGGCGTCCACAAGCGGTTCCCCTAGCAAGCGGAACAACCTGCGAATGTTCATGGTCGTGTTACGCCTGGGGATAAAGCCAGCTTGGTCCTCATGCACCAAGGAACTCATGTGCCCCAGTAGCCTCGAGGCCAAGATGCTGCTCAGTATTTTATAGTCAACCGTCAGCATTGATAAGGGACGGTAAGACCCCGGATCGGATGAGTCCCTTCCGGGCTCGAGGAGCGGGACCACCAATGCCTCGCACATCGAGCCCGGGAGTCGCCCAAGCCTCTTCGCCTCTCTGTATACTATCAATAACCTAGGGGCTAGGAGGTCAGCATAAGCTGCATAGAACTCCACAGGAAGGCCGTCTAGGCCCGGGGTCTTATTCCTCGCCATCCTTTTAATGGCGCTACGGATCTCTCCCAGATCTATGTCGGACCCCAGGGCTTTCGCCACGTCCTGCTCCACTGTCCGGAGCTCCAGAGGCCGTAGATAGTTATCAAGCAGGTCAGGGTCACGGGCAGAGCGACTGCGGTACAAACGTTCGTAATATTGCCGGTAGCAGCTCAGGATCTCAGGCTGAGTGTACACCTCGGTTCCGTCTGCCTTGCGCATGGACGTCGTCAATGAGGACTGACGCGTAGGGTTGGCTAGCCATGCCAGCAACGCGCTCGACCTGTCCCCCTCTGCGATGGACCGAACCGTATACGCCTTGTAGTCAAAGCAGCGAAGCCGTTCGACCTCCGCCGCCACCGCCTCCGCCGCGCATGTCTGTAATTCAGGGTGCCCGGGCGGCGTAGTTCCAGCTCGCGGAGTTTCCGGTCCGCTGCATCTAGGTCGGCGAGGATAATTCGCCTCATGCCGACCTTTTTAGAAATACAGTATCCCCTCACCACCACCTTAAAAGCGTCCCACTCTAACGCTCTCGAGCTCGCGGTTCCGCCGTTGGACGCAAAGTACTCTGAGATCTTATCACCCAGGTCCGCCCTGAAAACACTGTCCTCAAGGATCTCGGGCCGTAATTTCCAGGTGGGCACCGCAGGCACCCCGGGAAACCAACGAAGGTCCAGCAGGAGGGGGTTATGGTCTGACATGGTCCTGGTCAAATATTCAGACCGGACCGCTGCTGAAACCAGTTCGGACGAGCCAAGAAATCCGTCCAGTCTAACGTGCAACTCATGGAGGCTCGAGAAGTAGGAATAGTCCCTAGTTGTGGGGTGTTGCGCCCTCCAGATATCCGTTAGACCCCAGTGAGTCTGCCAATCCCTACGACCCTTAGCCATGCGACGAACCGGAGAATCGGGAAGGGGTGGATGCGAGCGGTCAGTGTCTACATCCACTACTGAGTTGAAATCTCCACCGAGCAGGAGGGGCCCGGAGAAGAAGTGGGCCAACGAGCCCGATAACCTGGAAAGGAAGGCAGTCTGGTCAACATTAGGAGCGTACACACAGCAAACGTTCAGGTCTCTCCCTCCCAAAGTGCCCGAAATGGCGACATAACGCCCCTCTCGATCTATCACTGTTTTCGTGACCTGGAAGGGAACCCCAGCTCTAACCCATATCAGCGCCCCTCTGGCATACGCGGAGTACGAAGTGCTAAAGACCTGCCCCCTCCATCTACGCTGTAGCGCCGCCCCTTCCGCCTTGTTCAGATGAGTCTCCTGCAGCAGCGCCATTTGTACCCCCCTACGCACTAAATAAGCGTGGACTTTGTGACGCCTGGACATAGTATGAAGCCCCCGCACGTTCCAAGTAACACATTTCAGATTAGCAACATCAGCCATTGTCCCATGTCGTACTCGCAAAGTCTCCACATCTGGGTCCCAACAAAGAAAGGACATCAATCATCCCAGCACTGATGGCGGCCATTTTCCCCAACCAAAACTTAACAACCCAAGTATGAACCAAATCCCCATCCTCCCTCCCCAGAACAGGACCCAAATAGCACCATCTAGTTCCCATCCAAACCATACCCTTCAACAACCCACTATCCCCTACTAATCCTGCGGTCGCCACCGTAGGAAGGCCTTAAGGGCCAGGTGCGGGCCGGGCGGAGGCAATGGGCCCTCGACGCTCAGGCCACCAGGACTAAAGCAAGCCCAAAACGGTGCCAAAAACCCTCGGGGCAAAAAACAGGGCACCCCACCCTCCCCACCCCGGGAGTCAGCATCAATTGTCGGCACCCGCCACCCCCCCGCCGGGCCCCCTCCCAAAATGAAGTAGCTCACCCCGTTACCCCTGTCCATCCAAAAGGTCTTCCACCGATTTCGGTGTGATCACCGGCGTATGGACGCTATCAGTCACCGATTCCTCGGAGTCCGTTGGTGCCCCCTCGTCACCAGGGTCCGCCTCCTCCTCAATGGCATCGTCCCGTGAGCCAGACAGCGCAGATAACACCTCCAGCACTCCCTTCCGCTCCGTCGATGTCTCTGCAGTTGAGGGTCCCCCCGAGCGGCCATGGCGACTCCGAATCCTCTTGGACCGCCGTTTCTGCTCTGGCTCCGCCGCCTGCTGAGATGAGGAGCCGAAGCCATCTTTCCCTGCTCTGTAGAGTTCAAGCCAGTTACAGACATCCTCTGGGGTATCAAAGAATTGAGTTTTGTCATCGACAATTATGCGGAGCCTCGCAGGATATAGGAGCGAGTACTGGATGCCCTCGCTCCTGAGCTCGCGCTTGACCGCCAGGAAGGAAAACCGTCTGCGTTGAGTTTCATAGGTGTAATCCGGGAAGATGTTCACCTGGCTGTTCGCCACTTTGAATGGACCATTGTGTCTGGCGGCATTGAGGATGAAGTCTCTGTCCCTAAAGTGCAATAACCGTGCCACCACCGGTCTCGGGGCACGTCCCTGCTGCGGTGGCCTCGCTGGGACTCTATGGGCACGCTCCAGGGTGTAGAAGGAGGATAGGCCCTCCGGGGCCACCGTGTCTCGGAGCCAGGCCTCCAAGTATGCCACCATGTCGCCATCCTCAATCTTTTCCGGCAGGCCCACCACACGAATGTTGTTCCTCCTGTTACGGCCTTCCGCATCCTCCGCTCTTTGCTCCAGGGCCGCAATCCGGGATAGGGCATCCTTCATAGTCGCAGCCAAGGTTCGCTGCGCCGGCTCTAAGGTCTTCACCGAGCTCTCCACTTCCTTGACCCGGTCCGAAAGTTTGCCGTGGTCCGCTCTAAGGAGACCTAGGCTCGTCGCTACCTGGGCAATGTCCTGCTGGAGGGCCGAGCGCGTGGTCGCTATCGCCTCTAAGACGCGGTCAAATTGCTGTTGCATTGATGCACCACCAGAACTCTCCGGGTCCCCACGTTCCTCTTTGTCCTGGGTCTCCGAGTCTGAGGCGGCTGGGGTAGCCCCCTTGGCTCCTCTAGGTTTCCCCATGTCGCCGGGAGCACTCTGAGCGGGCCCAGGAGCAGGCGTCTCCGAGTGCAGGCGCCGGCTATGACTCTCCCGGTTGCTGGGCCTCAGGTCGAGTGCCGGAGATCCCCGTCTCCAGGGCCTGTTGGACCTTCTCAGCTTCGGCTCGCGCCACCACCACGTCGTCTGAGGGCACCGAGGAGGAGGCGGAGACAATCGTCGCCAGGTCGGGGAGGCCCGCACTGCCGATAAAGTCCCGGGGCGAGGGTCACCAACTCCACCGGACGATTTGCGGCGCCAAAGGGTTGCGCCTCCCATGGAAGTGGGTCGGCCAGGAAAGAGTAGCCAAGTGCGGTGTAGGGAGTGGGGCCACTGCCGGGACCTCCAGACGTCCGCGTGCGGGATCCACTATAGCGTGGGCATCCGCCTATCCGAGTGCAATACTCGTTGAAAGAGTCCGATCTGACCGATGTCCAGATCCACACACCACTGGGAGACGGCAGAGCAGGGGTTGCGCCACTGCTGGTGATGTTCCTCCAGTCTAATGGATCCGGCCAAGGGGACAATGAAGTCCGGGCGCCATGTTGGGTCGCACTCCGCAATTCCACAAACTTCGATTTTTCGCCGGGTCACCGCTCGTTCAGATCGTGCCAGGGGCTCCGGCAGGACTCCGTCGGGCCGATCAGCAGAATGCGGGGGCTGGGGTGCCCCGCAGCCTCCGATTTACAGGATAATCACGGGCTCAGTCCCGGAGCCGAGCTCTCAGGCGACCATCGCCATCGGCGCCCAAGCCACGCCCCCCATGTGAAAGTATAACCACCATGCGCCTCTTACTGCATCGGAGCAGCCTAAACAGGTGGACACTGGTGTTAAACATGTACAGTCCATTTACTGTGTGATTACTGTGGGTGAGACACCATTTGTGAGGCCCACCATAGTGTAAAGCCCAAAAACCAGGTTATCAAAAAGCGAAAGATTACATGGGCAAAAACTATTTTGTTACATGTACTCACTAGCGGAGGTCGACGTGTTTCGGACTATTCAACCCCTTAATGAGCTGAGAGTAGCATTCATCAGGACAAGGCTACCCTCTCTTCTTAAATATATTTAATAAAGAACAAGTATTGCAGCCCACATCTGATGAAGTGATATTGAAGATGTCAGGTGTATTCTTCAGTTAGTAGACGTAGTAGGTCATAAATGCAGAAACGCTTTGTTACATCTTAGATGCAGGACTCCATAGTAATACCCGTCCCGGCCGATGGAGTCTCCAAACAGCCAGGATACTTCAGGAAGATCTTCAGCTCCTTCTGCAGAAAGTGAAGACTTTAGTTGATGTTTACTTACCTTTGAGAAACTGGCTATCAGGAAGAGATCAGGCCTGGTTGCACAGTAACTCTTTGGGCACTTTGTGGAACACTACCGTCCTTGGTCAAGGACTTGACCTTCTTTGTTCATGAGCAAAGTAGATGTTGGACTGACGTGCACCCGGCCCGGAGTGGCCCAGCTGCAATGTTACCTGTATCCCGGAGGCTGATTTTTGTTGTTATGGACAAACACAGATAATGCATGTGCACCATGACATAGGCCTGTCTCACAGATTGTGGTCTTGTCGTCACCGGGAAGGGCACTCGAATTGCTAACCTCAGAATGGTAAGAGGCCAACGCCCTTTCCAGGGGAGAAGTAGCACAAGCGTGGTGGTGGGGACATACCATGTGGAGATCAGTAGGAGTCAACAGGTCTTTTTACCCGTCACTGGAGTGAGGCCTACAGGCTCACTCACATAAAGTTACCCTGCTGTAGGCAGAACTCACCCTTGGCCTACATCAAATTAGTATGTTGTGCATGCGGTTGCATGAATGTGATGTGTTTGTGTGAATGGTGCAATAAATGGAGGACTGTGGGTTCCATTTTAGGAGACCCAGGGCTGACTGGAGGAGCCTGTGAAGGTAGAGAAATCCCTAGGCCTATTTGTGGATTGCTGGAGTGGGACACATACTGAAGGATGAAGAGCCAGGCTCTTCAGTGCACTTGAAAGGGTGCTCTTTGATTCAGGAAGCAATCACTAGAAAGGGGCCAGGGCACATCTGAGGAAGGAGATCGGGCTGAAAAGAATCATATAAAGTAGGACTGAAGCCCTAGGGTAACTTTTTTATCCACATATCACAGTCCATAACATCCAGGTGTGAACCTCTAGTCACTTCCATGGCCTGTGCTGTGGGGCTATCAGATTTAAAGTCGCCACTGCTGTGTCAAACTGCTTTCTTTGGGAAGGGCAGGGCAGGGGAGTAGGCACTTCAAATGGAAGCTGACCCCAAACACAACTTCAAAGACTCAGACCCTAAATCACATTTGGGGCATTATTACACATGTCTGTACCAGTGCTAGTTGTTGCATTTGGAAGATCAGTCTGTAATGCGCAGCGATGTTGGCGCAGACTTTGCGCTCTGTGTTTATGTGCGTTTACGTCGGTGCACATATTGCACTAGAGCTGGTGTAACTGCATTTTTTGCTGCAACATTCCACTGCGTGGGGCGCACAAACGTTTTCCTATTATAGATATGTTTTGCGCTGCAGCAACATAATACGGCGCATAAATAAACATTCAAAGTGGCGCAGCTTAGATGACACAGCGCACATTTGTAGGTGCCGGGCGAAAATCATTCCATAATACGGCCCTAGGTGTCTGGAAAAGGACCATAAGAGGAGCTCGAGGCCTCCAAAATGGTCAACTGCCAAGCAGTTGGTTGGGCTGTGCGAGCGAGTAGAAGCTCTACAAAACTTCTTCCTATGACCAGGGCTGGGGGCTAAAGCTGGCCAGTCTCCCAGCTGGGTTAGTGGACATCACCCAGGTAACTCCAAAAGTATCAGCCCCAGGCGCACCAGTTCCTGCTTGTCAACACCAGTGTGCCCTGTGAGGGAGAGGAGAGCGCTTGAGGGAGTGAGGTCCAGTGTGAGAGTGAATCCCGGTAGCGAATTGTAAGAAGACGGCTTCTGCACCGATCGGGTCATCGCATGTGTGCCGGTTCAGTTCGGCGACCCCGTTTGCTAGAGGGGGCCGTCATGAATTAAGTTGTCAACCATAGCACCTACAGTGCCAATCGAGCCGTAGCCCCTGTGTGGAGTGAAGTCACGACCCCGTTTACCAGAAGAGGGCCACTGTGAAGAGGAAGTTATTGCTAAGATGATCGGGCCATCTCCATGTACATCATAAGGCTGGTGATCTAATATGCTAGGGCCATATGTATCAAGCCTTTTGCGATTCGTTAAGGCCGAATTAGCGAATCGCAAAAGGCCTTTTTTCCGATTTTGAAATGTATGAAAAATTAGCAAAATAAGGAATCGCAAAAAATTGCGATTCCTTATTTTGCTTAAGCATTTAAGGTAAATGCTATGTATGAAGCTTTTCAAAATTGCGAATTCAGGTTTAGAAATCGCAAATTACCACCAACTTGTAGTTGGTGGTAATTTGCGATTTCTTGTAAATATGCCCAATTGTGCATTTGTGAGGGTGGCATATGACGCACCTACATGCCCATTGGGCATGTATGTGCGCCATATGCACACACATGTAATTTTCCTTGAGACACCCCTGCACCCTTGAAATAAATTCTCAAATTGCGATTAGCAAATAGCGAATTCGCAAATTGAGGATTATTTCACAGTCATTTCTATGGGCCGCCTGGCCCATAGAAATGAATGGGAAATTATTCCTTATTTGCAAATTCGTAAATTGCGAATTTGCAAATAAGGAATAATTGGAAATCGCTAAAAAATAGCGATTTTCTACATACATACCATTTTGCGATTTCTAAATAGTGATTCCTTAAAAATCGCTATTTAGAAATCGCAAATGGTGATGATGCTACATATGGCCGCTAGAGATGTTCATCAGAAACCACAAGTACCGCTGCCTGACTAAAGAACAAGTTACTTACCTTTGGTAACAATATATCTGTAGAAAACATAAGTAGTGATAGATTCCTTACCTTAGAATTACCCCCAGGCGTCAGACTGGATACAGAAAGTTTTCGTCAGCAGTACCCTGCGTATCAGAAGGTGGCGTGGTGTGGCTCCGTGTCTGTTGTTGGCATCGTGGTTGTCGAGTTGACGTCGCAGCAGCTACTTAGACGCCGCCCTCGCGCACGGACGCCGGTGGGCAGGCAGGACGGGAATGTGGAAACATGTGTCCTGCAAGTCAAACACTACCATCCAGTCTCCAGGGTCGAGAGCAGACAAGACCTGAGCCGGAGTCTGCATCTTGAACTTCTCCTTCCGGAGGAAGCGATTGATGTCCCTAAGGTCCAAGATAGGACGCAAGCCCTTGTCCTTCTTGGGCACCAGAAAGTAGTGGGAATAACAACCACATCGTACTTCTTATGCAGGAACGTGCTAGATGGCCCCCTTGGCCAAGCGGGGCGCGACTTCATGTTGAAGAAGTGCCACGTGATCCGCCGACATGCGGTGGTACTGAAGTGGCATGGCTGGAGGGGTAGTCTCAAAGGGGAGGGAGTAGCCCCTCCGGACTATGTCTAAAACCCACCTGTCCGTAGTGATGGTGCGCCAGTGGGGGAGGTGATGGCGAATACTGCCGCCCACTCGCGTTTGATGGGCCTGAAAGATCGGACGAGGAAGGTTTTGTGGCTGGAGTGGATGTAGACTGACTCACCCGCTGGCCCCCTGAACAGCCTCTGTGGTTTCCACGTCCGAGCTGAGACTGCTGCTGCTGCGGCCTGTGGCTCTGAAGCGAATGTGCTGGGGGCCCCTTCCGTTGCCACGAAAGGAGCAAAAAGCAGAAGGCGGAGGAGAGCGAGTGGCCGACAGGCCAAAGGACTTGGCCGTAGCCCGTGAATCTTTAAAACGCTTAACCGCACTATCTGCCTTGTTACCAAAAAGGCGAATGCCATCAAAGGGCATGTCCATCAGGGTGTTCTGGACATCCCCTAAGAAGCCAGTAGTCCTCAGCCAGGCGTGGCAGTGGATCGCCACCGTCGTGGAAATCACTCTGCCCTCGAGTCGGCGGTGTCAAGGCCACATCGTAGTGTGAACTTGGCTGGATCTCTCCCCTCAGCAATAGCCTTCGAGATCACTGTCCGTGACTCCTCTGGACATTGTGGCAGCACTTGCGCCACTGTATCCCACACAGAGTGGGAGTAACGGCTCAATAGGCATGCAGTGTTCACAGAACGCAGCCCTGAACTGGCGAAAGAAAAAATCATCGTCCCAAATTGTTTCAGTCTCTTGGATTCCCTGTCCGGGGGTGCTGTAGGGAATGCGCTCTGGGACTTTGAGGCATGGACAACCAAGCTCTCAGGGGTGGGATGTTGGGAGAGGAAAATGGGGTCGCCCGGGGCCGGGTGAATGCGTCGGGCCAAGTTCCTATCCACAGGAGCCCCTGTGTTGGGCCTCGACCAGGTGCCCAAAAGAACGTCAGAACGTCAGAAAGTGCCTCATTGAAAGGCAGCAGTGGCTCCGCAGAGGTAGCCGCCGGCTAAAGGTCTTCTGTCAGGAGGTTAGTCCACGGTAGGGAGTTGGAGGTTGCGAGCCTCCGCCGCCCTACACAACACCACTGCATAACTTACACCCTCCTCCGTAGCCATGGTAGGAGTGAGCATGCCAAGGTCAGGGGAGGTGTCTAGATCACTGGCATCCCTCAGTTCCTCTGCCCAGTCTGGGTCATACTCACGCTGAGCTGACAGAGGGTCCTCAGACCCCTCCCAGTCCTCCCCTTCCTCCTCAGGCTGATGACCAGGCTGAAAATAAGGAGACTGACAAAGGGGTAAAAAAGGTCCCATGTGCGTTGAGCGATGACTTTCCGGCTCCATGTCCTTGTCAGGGCTGAGACCAGGGGTGGCGTCGTCAGGTGCCACGGGCGACGTCGGAGGTTGTGCCAGAAGGAGGGGGGGTGAGGTCGACATCGGAGGAGGTGTAACGAGGTCAACCAGCGTCGTCCGGGATCCAGGCCTGGCTCCTTGGGGGCTCTGCGGCCCGGGGACGCCGACAGTAAAGGCTGATGACCCAAAGTCGGGCTCGCGGGCCCGAAGGCGCGCCGGCGGTGCCCGATGGCCCAAAGAGGCAGACCATGGCTGACAGAAAGTTCTGCAGCTGGCCCGGAGTCGCCGACAGACCCGGGAATGGCTGGTAGGCCGGTAGGCTCGCCGGAGCCCCAGGGGAGGCACCACCCACACACTCAGCCGCGACAGGCGAGGGAAAAACATTAAGCGATGATGCTTCTTCAACTTCTTGTGCTTCGTCTTACCTGACCCCGAGTGCAAACACTTTGATCCATAAGAACGATGGTGATGGCTACTCGACCGGTCCCTCGATCTACCACTGGACCGGGACCTTGAGCGGCATGGAATCGACTGCCTGACCTCCAACAACTTTCGGAACCGCTCCCGCTAAGTCTTTGGTGCCATGGCCCGGAACCGCTCCCGCTAAGTCTTTGGTGCCATGGCCCGGCAGTCAGGGAATGACTTGGGGTCGTGATCGCGCCCCAGGCAGTAGAGACACACATGGTGCGACTCCGTCACCGACATCATCCGATGACGGTCCCCGCAAGACTTGAAACCGGGCATCCCTACGACACAAGGAGTGTATCGACTCGAAAAAACCGAGACAAAAAGCCCCAAAAACACAGTCAAAAAAATTATTTGGGGTACTACTCTCTCTGGACCTGCGCTTGCTGGCACGGAAAAAGAAAGAACTGACATAAGCGCACGAGGGCTGCTTCTAAGTAGCTGTCGCAACGTCATCTCTGTGACCACGACGCCAACGACGGACGCGGTGCCTCACAACGCCACCATCTGACACGCAGGGGTACTACTGACGAAAACATTCCAGATCCAGTCTAACGCTAATTTTAAGGTAAGGAATCTATCACTTTGTGTTTCTTTCAGATGCTGCTGTCAAAAGCATAGGCTGCCATTGTAACCCGTGTGAGCTTGAGCCCCAGACTGAGGATCAGAACCGGAGCAGTAGCCTTTGAAATCATCCCCTCAAACTGTGATAAGGATCAGAGGAACCTACCGTCTCACTGGAGGAAGCTCTGTTGACACCCAGCCGTTGCCCCTGCAGAGCCATTAGTGCTACTCCCAACAGTAGCTGCTGTAGCGCTCTGCGACATCTGCAAGTTAAGCGCTCCCGGAGATTCTGGACTGTAGAAGGGGGGGAAAGTAGTCGTAGGGCCAGGAGGCCCGGAGAACTTGTTCTGCCAAATAGCACTTTAGGCTTTGGACTGCTTTTGACTTTTAAGAGTCAGAGTGGGACTCTTGAGACTAACTACTAGTGGAAGGCTTACTTGAATATCATCTATTGTAAATGGGGAATAACCATTTCTGCTAGTGAGCGGGAAAAACAGGGACCTGCCTATCGAGCACAAGAACTTTTACCTCACGGAACTGTTGGTATTGCTTGTGTATACTATATTTCACTTTGTATTAGAGTATAGATATTCTCTTTTTTCCTCATAAAAGCATGCATTAGACCTGACAATCATATATTACTGCTGCTGAGTTTGTTTGGAGTTGTGAGCCTGTGTTCAACCCCCAGCATTTATTGCCCCAAGAAGCCTTCAACTGCTACTGAGCGTCAAGCGATGAAGGGGTACTTGTTGGTATGGCTGGGCCCTGCTTGCCTAGTGGTCTTCTGAAAGGGGTTCTGACAGTAGGGTGAATTGGATCCCACTTTAATATGCATTTTCCAGACCGGGGCTGTGGATCTGCTGTTTAAGACTTCAGAACTGGTTTGAGATTGTTCTCTTTCAAATGTAATTTGCAGGCTTCTTCTCAGACAAGGCTTTTGTGCAAAGACATGGTTCTTACAGCAGCCAGCAATGGGGCTGAAATTGCTGCACATGTCTGTCATCAGCCTTGCAACAGTCAGAGACAGACAAAATGGTGCATCCGGCCTAAAAATGTTCTCAGCTTGAATACAAACCCAAATAGCATCCCTTATCTGTACCATATGCCAAGTGGCAATTCTCAAGAAAACTAAACAGCAGCTCTTTGCTAACAACTCCCATTAGAAATTCTTCCAGGAATCACAGTTTCCATCCTCTTTCACTTGAATGTCTGGGCCTCAAGCCTCCAGCCACAGATATGCAGACTATATCCTTCCATTGTCTGGATGTCCTCCTCCATCTAGTGCCATGCTCAACCACTTGCTGGCTGCTCACACGGGCGCTTCACTCGCCAGTTCTGGCCTCTGCTGTAATTAATTTCCTTCTACCACGAGGACCGCCTCTTCAACTCTTGGCCTCGGACAATTATCAACTGTCGAGGTCCGTCACAACTCGACCTCGGGACTCTGCTACCGCGCTCAACACGATTCAATCAACAAGGACCCACGTGTCCCGATGTTGTTCTCTCCCTTTTTCCCCTGCAGGGAGACAATTTTGGACCCCTCTCACTTCATTTTTCTTCTGGTTGGATCTTTAACTACCACAACAGCACTATATTGATTTAAGTAACCTGGTCCTGATGATGACGTGGAATCAAACAGGTCGAAAGCGCCGTCGACCACTCAACATAACTTCAGGTATTACTGTGGTCATATGTGCATATATACTTCATTGTATTGAGGACTACCTATTCTATTGTATATTCCTTTGCGCCGTCCACGCTGTTTTCTACTTCATTGTGTCACTGCACTGTTCACTGTCACGAGTACGAAAAGTGCACAGTCACTTTTTGGTTACTTATACATACATTGTATTGTATTGTAGTGCTGATAGAACTTCTTACAAATAAGAATTTACTTTCTTCCTACAAACTTCTTGTGGTCTCCCTTTCTTCTCCTGTCCGATGGATTAATGCTCGCTTTGTATCTGCCCTCTAAAAGGATTACCGGTTGAGATATTGTTTTTTGCTTGCATACTCTACCCCGGTCTCGACAGGGTTAAAGAGTTTACTCAGTTTTCTCGATTCTATGCTCAACTAGGGGCATCTAAAATGAATTCCACTGTCTCCAATACACAAACAACACACAGTGTTAATACGATACATGTCTACACTCATTGCACACATATATGCTCAATACGCACACGTGCGATGTTAAAGCAAGTTTCTAGATTTCAGATAACAGTGGAACTTTACACAAGCGGGTCAGCAGTCTGGGCTCTCACTGATACCAATAATGGGGTCTGGCCACATTAAATTCACAAAACTTGGTCCGCTGCCACCACTGGCATTGAAAGTAGTCCAATACCCACTAAGCTCTGTGTGCCCCCCCAAGTCATGGAGTAGGTTCTGGACATTGCATTACATGGACAGGTCTTGGTATGTGCACACACACTAGGATATCATGAAATCAAGGACAAAATAAAAGTCAGAATACCAGGTAACATGCAATAGGGCATTCAGGGGAGAGGTTTCTTGTCCCAACACACTGTGCTTGTTTATTGGGCTGCAATCTATCAGTAGTGCTGTGCAGTGAGACAGTTACCATATAGCACAATTGAAAAATGGAACTAGCCATCAATTATGTGAAAAACTAACACCTTGTTGACAATGCAGAAGTTTTGCAATTTCATAATGGAATATGGCACAACAATACAGAACGAGCAAGGCACTGAGCCAGACAAGGTGGGAATTAGACCAAGACAGATGTAGCATCCTAGAGAACCGATATAGGGGTCCTAGAAATATCTACAAAAATCACTGGAAAACATAGGGTGAGTGGATGACATAAAAAGGGCCTCGGGAGGAATTTTACATAACACACCCTCTAACCTGGAAAAGCAAAGCACAAATCTCAATGTATTAATTCATTGTAATAGACCTTGTTTTACAGAGGCAAAAGGGAGGTTTTGAAGCAGTACGTATGTTCAGAAAACAACAATAAAGTACTTCATATTAAAAAGTCTGTGTTCCTGAGTGGCACACTACTTTTACAGCAACCACAAACTAACAGATGCCAGCCTCTCACCTCTTTCTAGCTAAGGTGATCGTAGACCACCTTCTGCAGATAAACCCAGTGCCTGACCAGCTTGTGTTCTCTTATGCAGCAGCAAAGCATCGTACTGATGAAAGTGCAAGATTGCCGATGTAAACTAACAACTTTGCAAGTAGGTGCAACTCAGACACACACAATTGCTCACAACAGTGCTTAAAACAAAAAGGTCAAACTTACCAGGCACTGACGAGGCATCACTCAGGAGATGGTACAGAGAGCCCCAGAGAACAATATCAGCAACCGACTCCCTGTCCTGCAACACAGATGGTGAATCAGTTTATCAATCAACTCTATTCTTGAACTGTGCAAATTATTCAGCAACAGAAAACATGACCGTACTCTGTATAAAACAACTACAGATGTAATAAATGCACATTGTTTAGTGATATGGTACACTTAAACAGTATACTTGAATGCAACAGATTCAGTGAAATAGTATTTGACTATACACAAGAAAAGTATAACACATGCACACCTTCAGGTATGTAATACATGAAGAAAAAATAAACAGGTTCTTACCTCTAACACCCAAATACACGATTTACTATGTAGAGCTATTTATTATTAAGGAGAAATGGGGTCCAGAATTTCGGTTGGTTTCCAAACACCACACATTTCAGAGCACACAAGATTAAAAAATAAATGTACCACAGATTGCAGTAATGTGACTTGCCATATTACGCTTGACATCCAGCAGAATACCAAGATTCTTCAAAACTTTTTTGGGACAAGGAAGATTGCCTAGTTCCATGGCCATAAATAATCCAACCAGATCTGGGGGGCTTTGCCTGATAATACAATTTCAGTTTTCCCCCATTAAGTTGAAGACAGTTCTGCTTCATCCAAGATGTCACAGCACGCAGGCAGTCACAGAACCGGACACTTGTTGCTTTCTGGTTTTCTATGATTAAAACCACCAATTAGGTGTCATCGTCATATAACAGAATCTTCGGACCGAAAGACCCAACAACCTTTGCCAATGGGGCCACATCCACATAAATATTAAAGAAGGTGAGACCCTGAGAAGTTCCCTGTGGCACCCAAACGTGTTGCAAACACTTGATTTAAAAAGGGTGGTAAATGCCACTTGAGAGCTGTGTAGAATGTCCATCAGCCAGGCCAAGGTCTGCGAGTGAGCCAAAATATTGAAAAGCCTCTCAATCAAAACCGCACGAAAGACCATAATAGAAGCTGCGGAAAGGTCTAATAATATAAGCGTAGGAATCTCATCAGAATGGTGATTTGAACAAAGATAGCTGTACATGTAAGAAGGCTGGGAGAGCTGACATATAACCTTTAACAGTGCCCACCACATAGCCTTGCTGGCCAAAAACTGAACCAATGACAAAACGTTAGATAACTTGGGCCACAAAGGATCAAATTGTTGTTACCACACCAGGCACAAATTTCACCCAGCACTTCAAACAGATCGACTTAGCCGAAGGGTGTCTTGCCGCGAGTAATATCCACTACTTCAGCACAAAAGTCAACATTGCTCACTTATCGCAGCTTAATCTCTATGCATGGAGAAGTAGAGATTTAAGAGCAGTACACTACCCTGTTGGTGAGACAGGAGGTCCTTCCAAAGAGGCCAAAATTATCAGAGGGCAAATGCTCAAGATGTACAGTGTGGTAGCACACTCTCCTGGCCCAACCTGAAGCTATCAAAATGACTTGATCCCAGTCTTTCCCAATCTTCGTCAGAACCTTCGTCAGAAGAAGATGCGGTGAAGGAAAAACAAATTATTCTAACAGGAGCCATGCGATCCACTGCAGACAAAATGAGTCTCCTAGGGATCCTGCTTGTAGGCACTCTAGTGCACAGCAATTGCGACTCTGCAGTGGCACAAAGATCCAGCCAAGGCACGACCCACTAGGCAAAGATGTCCCGAATGATCCTCTTGGTGAAGATGCGGTTTGTAGTGTGCCAGTTGACATCTGCTGATCTCTTCTGTCCTGGCATGGAGTGACCTAGCTAGATGACTGGCCACTAGGGAGATCTGATGTTAATTGAGCCATCTTCAGAGGCACAGGGGCTCCTGCACAAGATCCAAGACATCACACCATCCTGCTTGTTACAGTACTGCATGTCTGTTGTGCTTTCTGTCAGGGCCTGTACTGGCCTCTTCCTGAAAGACTGGAGAAAAGCTACAGATCCAGGTAAATGGCATGAAGCTTCAGAAGACGGATGTGGAGCTTTTGTTTGACTGGGACTAGACACCCATGATCTCCTTCTCTTTCATGTGACAACCCCAACCCAGAGACTATGCATCTGTAACTACAGTGAGCTCTGGTTGGGGTAGGAAGAACGTCATGTCACGTGACAAGTTGGTGTCTACCTGCCCCCACTAAAGTTCCTGGGCTGTCTCCTTTGAGAATCAGATGATGTCTTACAGACCGCTCCCAGGTGCCGCTCCCATTAGAAAAATAGGTTTTATTGCTAGACCTGCATGTGCCAGTGGGCTCGAGAAAGCAGGCGGATGCATGGGCCTAGCAACCCAATACACCTCTGAACCGTCATTAGAGACCCAGGATTGTGCCTGAGAAATGTATGAGAATGGCATTTAGGGAAGAAAAGTTATGAACTTCTAGAATAAAGGCATCTTGGAAGCAGTGTTGGGATTGAAGAGGAGGTTAAAGCTTGTTGTACCTAGTGATGTCCGCAACCTTGGCCACCACCCACATTCTCTGGAGCTCTGAGTAGTCTGCAACAACTGCTACATTTGCTTTAGTCAGCGAAGCCCTCGGCCATGAGATTACAGTCTAAATATCCTATATTGTTTGCGGAACTGAAGGGCCAGTGAAAGTAACCCTAAAGAGCAGGTTGTGGCACAACTGTTCTTAAAACGCTCTACAGTCAAGCTAGCCTGGTCTCCAAAGAGAATGGAGCAATCAAAAGGCATTTCCATTAGTGATGCCTTTGCATAGCTGGAGAAACCTGTGGCACACATCCAGTGATGCCGCTTGATAGCACTGGTGAACATACCCGAGGACTTGGAGCAACATTGGTACTTGGTGTGGGAGCAGCTCCACAACCTGGAACGTAAGTGTGCTACGACTTGTAGGGTGATAGCAGCTTCAAGCGCATACATTTCTTGTGTTATGGAATGTAGAGTTTTGCTTCAGACTCCCTAATCTCCTTTGGGTGTATCAGGGAGCAATTGTCACATGACCTACAAATAACCATAATCTAGGCACCACAGGCAAACATCATGCACATCAGTAACCGACATCTGTCTCCTCCAGTGTCATTGCATGGTGTAACCTCATAGATGCTATTAAACATTCCTCCCCAGTGCTGCGCTGTCCATTGGAACTAGTGCTGAATGGACGTCCAATGGTCGTGCGCAGCACTGGGGAGGTAGTGCTGCCGTCGGCCAATGCATCGAGGCAGCACTTAAGGGGTTAAAATCTTTGCTGTATTGGGGATCGTGGTGCAATATTTTCAATGACACACTGTTTAATTATGGAACTTGGAGCCACTGAAAAGGTAGGGAGCAGTGATCTAGATCTGCGCCGAAGAACCCAGAAAGAAAGGAGCTAAGGTAAGTGCTGAGAGGTGATTGGCGCCTATCTGCAGCTCCACACCGTCACTTACAGAGCAGTACAGGGCCATCACGGAGATGATGGTGCCAACCTCTGGCACGTAGGATCAATAGCTGTTCAAAATAAGAATCCAGTGTTGCACCTAGGGATAGATGTTGTAGTTGATTCAAGAGTTGAAGCAGAGTTGAATGTGAAATCCCCAACTACCCCAAAACATGTCTAAGGATAAGGTGTGTAGGAAACAAACTTTTTGAAATTCCAAACCACATATAAATCAATAATAGTGTCTAACATTGTAAATGGACAGAGGGTATGACGTACCTTTCATTTGAAGTTTCAATGCTCTGAAGACATCTTTCAAGTGAATTAGACATGGACAACAAAAACAAAACAAACATTTCCTGCCCAACCATCCAAATACATGCATCCAATAAGTTATTTATTGCCAATTTCGAATAACTGGACACAACACTGAACCCAGTGTGCTTCAGTTTTTTAGTGTACTGAGTAAATGTAACCGCCTGCTTGGTCCAATGGCCACGAGTTGGGACCCTACACAAATCATTACTGCTCATGACTGTTGCTTTTAAGTTTGATACATTTATTAGAAACTTACCCCAGTAATATACTCCGTACCCCCTCTGCTCAAAGCATGGTCAATATAAGCAAGCACCTTCCGTGTGGTCCCAAGAACGTCTTGTAGCTTCTTCCCCTGAACCACATGGCTGTGTAAAGCCAAAAGCACAGTAGGCTGAAAAACAAAAGGAAATGGGAGTTGTAAAAACTGGGGTCACCAGTTCCCCGGGGGTAGCCTGGCACGAGCAGGTAGGCACCCGAAAGCTTAGGTGTTAAGTGACTACACAGCACACGCATCCACTGAGACAATAAACGCACACGCAATGACAGACCACACCCGTGAGTTTGATTTAAAACAATATGCTTTTATAGAAGATCAAGGTTCAGGGTAATCAAAAATCACAGTATCACTTACTCATCAAAGCAATTCATCAGAGGGGAGTAAAGGGAGCAGTTCAATATCCAATTTAACACGTCGCAATAAACATTTCATTGAAGGATTAGCATGGACAACCAGCTCATCAGGCAAGGATGAGCATTTCATGTAGCAAGAGTCCACATGTCATCAGGTAAGTAACCTGTTCAGTAGGCAAATCAATTAACTTCTCACCAAGCAAGGGTGAACATTACATAAAACTCCTTAGCAGAAATAAACTGGCCATCCGACAGGAAGAAACAGTTCATTTCGCAACAATAAGCCTTTCATGGGGCAAACCCACATTGCATCAGCTAACAAGGTGTATCATCAGGGCCTACCATTACCTGATATTCAACTCTACTAAACTCCGGCCCCAGAGGTGTCCCTCGGGGCTCTGGCCCCGTCTCAGGGCAATAAATAATAAAGATAGCAATGCCTCAGTAACACAGTTCCTTAGCAGGAATACCCATTTCCTTGCACAGGAATGAGCTTTCTATTAATGATCAGGCAAATCCCCCATTTCATTAGGCCTGAATAACCAGTGCATTTAACTAGGAATGGCGTTTTAGTACTTAAACAAGGCTAATATTTCAGGGAATAGAGATATCCATGCCATCATGTAAGCATCCTCTTCGTTATAGAACTGTAGGCATTTCATAACAGCCCCTAATCAGGGGTTGACTTTCTATGAATGGAGGTCTATAAACTGAGGGCCTTGGGACTTCTAAAACAGCTCAATACAAGGGTTAACATCTCCTTAATCAAGGAGGAACATTACATTAGGAATAATCCTGTTCGCAGGTGAGAACAAACATTTCATAGCTCAGCCCTGCGCATTTAATTGGGCACTAATCAAAGCATCAAGCAAGGGTGAACATCACACTAGGCAGGGCTAACCCAGGCCATTATGCAGACTCAGTAAACAGGAGAAAACATCTCCATTTCATTAGAGGGTTAAATGCCTCAATTGAGTATCTAGAGGCATTCAGGAGCCACTTCATTAGGCGGGGGTAACCCATTCCCTGAAGCAAAAAACCATAAACATTTCATGAAGCCCGCCCCTGCAAGGAATTCATTAAAGAGTCATTCAAGTACATTTCATGTAGAGCCATCAATATTCACCTGTAGGCATTCAGGGGATGCAGCACTAAACAGGAGCCTACACATTTCATTAAAGGTTGAACATTCAATTAGTTGAAGTGAAACATTTCATTAGCCAGGTTAGACATGGGTAGGCCTAAATGAGCCTGGAACCTTACCCCAGGCAGGGGTTAACTTAACTAGCCCCAGGTTCAGGGTCCTAACACTTTAGGGAAAATCAGGCAACCTCTTATGTGGCCAGAATAAGCATTTCATCAATCCCATTAGGCATAGGTAAAACATTTCATTGCCAGTGAGTAAACATCTCATTAAGCCCGAATACAACCTTTCATTAGGCAAAACTATGCACGAATAAGCAGGGCATTACCCCTATTGATCCAGCATAAACATTTCATGAGAGGGGCCTAGCATCAACAGAGGTAAAACATTGCGTTGCACCGGTCCCAAGGCAGTTATCCTAAGTGCCTCTGTGGCGCATCATCACCTGGCCCTGGGCAAGATCACTGAAGCAGCAGGGCCTATCAATTGTAATAACTCAGCTTCTAGTTACTGTTCTGTCCCAGTTCCGGTTCCTGTATGGCTAATTGGGGCCAACGGGCCCAACAACAGTGTTCCCCAGGGGAGGGGCGGACTCGGGCCTCCTGTGACCTTCCGCCCTCCTCCCCGGGGGGTTTACCTGGGTTCTTCGGCTCTGCCGGGAGCCCTTGCTTTGGTTCTGGGCTGCTGGGGAGGGCTCTGGCCCTCAAGTAGGCCTCCCACGGCCTTCGGATTGAGGCTAGGCAGATGGGGGGGGGGGGGCTCGGGCTCTCCTCGGAGCCCCCTCCCGGTAGTGCAGGTCTTCAGGCCGGGTCCGGCGGTAGCAGGGGGTAGCCCGGGGCCTCCGTTGCAGCAGCGGAGGCCCCGCTCCGACGAGGAACGGTCCCTGGACCTCCTGACGGCTCCTGGGGCCGGGGATCAATCAGATTGGGCCGAGGCAAGGGCGCGCCCGCATCCGCCAATGGCAGCACGGCCTACGGGGCGTGGCCTCCAGGCCCAATGGGAGTGCGGCCCTGGCGGGGGCGGGGCAAGACACGCCCCCGTCACGTGATGAAGGAGATCGCGGCCTCAGGCCTAGTGCGGCCTGACAGGAATTCGCGGCGGCCCTCTCCTGGCTCCGAGGGCCGCCGAGGGGGGTACTGAGGACGGCGCCAACACCTCCGAGGGAGCGCCGGGCCGAGGCGGAGTCAGACGGCCTCGGGCGCGCCTCGGCCGCGCCGCTGCCACGATCGGCAATTCGGTGCCCTGAAAAGACGGGCAAGGGCTGCAGCAGTGAGTGGGCCTGCTAGCGCTTCTCCCACACAGCGCCTAGCCACGCAGCACTCTGGGGCACACAGATGACCCGGGACAGCGGCGGTGAGTCCCCTCGCCGATCAGCACTTCAGGCACGGCAGATCCTCAAATGACAGCGCTTGGGGGATACAGTAGTCTCTGACGGGTGCAGTGCTTCTCAGGGTCCACAATAGTTACGGGGCACAGAGCTAGTATGCGCGACAGCAGTTCTTGAAGCCCCAGCGCTAGGAAGGGCAAGCGATTACACAGACAGCAGTTCAGACAGCAGCGCTGGTAACACAGCACCTCGGGGGCAACAGCAGTTTATGCAGGCCAACAAGGAGATGAGACAGGGCAGCACAAGGGGGCACAGTCTAGCAGGGATCACGTGGATACAGCGCCAGTACCTGGCTGATCCCCAGCAGTCCTGTAGCAGTGAGGTTTCTTCTTGGCGCTAGACGGTTCCTGCGCCCTTGGTAGATAGTTCCTTGTTTCTTGAAGGGGGGTTGAGTTGAGGGCTGCTGACAGGAATCCTCAGCAGGTCACTGTAGATGGTCCCTGGGTTCCCCTCCCGCCGGGCCAGATCAGTGGGCTAGTTCAGGGTTCCTCACTCAACTTGGAAGGCAGCACCTAAGCCCTGTGACTCCCAGTGGCATAGGCCCCTGACTAGGCCCTACCGCCTAAGTCTCCTGCGTGGGTCCCCCAGGTCAGTGATGCCCCAACTGACTGGAAAGTTTCCCTCCCTTTCCTTATATAGCGACAGTTGGCAGTGGCAGTTGGTGTCACCTCCCCTGTTCTAGAAGGTTCCAGGAGCTTCCCTCATTCTAGCTATGGGCAGGCTGGTATCGCAACATTGTTTAAGGGTTCCAGCCAGCTCCTGGCTACTAGAGTGAGTCTACAAAGACTGCGCTGCAGTAGCAGGGGTCAGTGGCAGCCATGTTAGGGGAAGAGAGCACCTGCACCTTAGCATTGATTTTAACATTACACAGGGCAGCTCAACTACACAGGGCCTATCCAACTTTTTTACGAGGGGGGGACATCCAGAATTAGGGGAGCGAAAAGCGAAAAATTTCAGGAAAAAGGGCCAAGTCCAACAGGAGTCCTTTACAACATGAGCCATGACTTAATCCAGCAGACTGGGGCACTATTCTCCGTTTCCCCACGTTATCAAAATGAATGAGGGTGGGTACATTATTTTATCTCCTTATGCCTCAGTTCCATTATCTAAAAAAATATGAATTGTGTCAATTGCTAACAATTTTAAACACAACATACACATTTGGACAGTTACACTCATAGCATTTTTGAAATGTTAAAAGATGTGATTTGTAAACATTTCACTGCAGGACTCGCACATATGCACTCTATATGCCGGCGTTTGTCCCACAGCAGTATCTCCAACACTTTTATTCTGAATACTTCCTTTCCAAGTTTCCCTGTGTTTTTTTTGCAACGCCCCATGTTCCCCTTATTGTTTTTAATTTTGTCGGTGCCCCATGATTCTGCTATGAAGATGGCCTTCTGCAGCGAGTCTTACTTTCCTTTTGATAAGGGGGTTTCTCCAATGTGCCTCTGATAGTTTTTTCTCCTTTATTCTTTGTTCTTTACACCAAAACCTCTTAACTTTCGGCCACCTGCTACTGCTGTGGTATGGTTGTAGGCAGTGCAGTGCAGGCGGTAGAATGTCTGGGGCCTGGGTTAATGTAGCAAGAATGATGCATTCCAATGAAATTTACATTTTGCAATACTTTAATGTTGCTATCTAGCAGGTAAAAAAATGTGTGTTATGCTATTTTAGTTGTTTCCATAGTGAAAGGGAAGAAGCAATAATAGAATTCTTGAGCATGCCGTTTCTTTGTTAAAAAAAGGAGTTACTGACAGTGTGTACTTTCTGATGGAGTCCAAATAAATGTGGGGCTTCCTTTCAGTTTGTCTGGTCTTCTGAAAAATCATCTGGCTCCGAAATTAATGTTAACATTATCTCTCAGAACTGTGCTACCCTAGGCAGCCGCAAATGGAAGCAATCATTCTGCTTTTGAACATTCTTTCAAAATGTGACTGTATAATTCAAGACTGAGAAATTAAATAACAAGCACTGGCAAAGCCAACATGTCTGGCTTTAATGTACTGAGAAATGTAAACACCAGCATTAATAAATGCTGTTTGCAAGCATTTAATGCACAAATGTGCTTAACACATTAAAGCCCGTCTTGTTGGTTTGCTAATGCTGGGAAAAAGTTGCAAAAAAATATTGGTTTCTGAGAAGAATACATATAGTGGAAATAGAAACAAATGTGAAAAACCTCATAATCGAGTTTATTTTTCAGATTTAGAATAACGCCTTGTGTATTTTAATGCAAGCACTTCCTGAAAGGTGGAATGATACATTTTCAGCTGATCACATGAGGTGTGAGAGAAATACTTCTTAGAGTGGAGCCAAACCAAAGGCCACACTATACATATTTTAAAGAATTGCTAATATGTCAAGCAGACAACAGCACACTCAAGCCAGACCTAAAAAGGGAGGTTTACCCTAGCTAGACAAGCCATAACTATAAAAAAGAATTGGAATAGTAATATGCCAATTAGCGGTGTATTGTATTTTTTACAAATGTTCTACTTTGGACACCATTTAGATTTAGAATATGTGGGAAGCTGTAAAGAAAAATCCAGTGAAATGTTTGGAAAGTGGCTTCCAGTGCACTTTACTATTTTTGCATTAATAGAATAGTATTGCATTTCTGGCCAATTAGTACCAAAAAAGAAGAAGCAAAAAAGCGGGTGCTAATTGTACACCACTTGTGGAAAAAAAGAGACAGAAACAATGCTAACACATCTCTAAATTTGCAGTCATGTCATGATAACTTGTGAAAAAGGTATTACCGAATTGGGGTAAACAGTAAAACATTCAACATTCAGTAGATGACTGCCTTAGTGGGGCAGCGCTCATTTCTTCCACTTGGCAATCCACTGTGCATAAACCACAACAAAAGTTCAACTAACTGATAAGGAAGTAAGCTTTTCCATCTTGCTCAACACATCTAAGAGGCTTAGGACAAGGTCTCTGGTATAGCCCAGTAACTCTTCACAGAGTTCCTAATACTGGGTGCATGGAATAATGCAGGAAGGGAGGTGGTGAAAGAAATAACAGGGATCAAAAGTGGGGCTTTGAGGATTGTCTTAGATAAGAGGAACTAACTGGGGAATCAGTAATTTGATTCCCAGTTCTTCCCAGCATTTCACCCTTAGGCTCCCACTACTTTCAACAAGCAGAGTCCTTGAGTGAGTATTAAGGGTTAGTAAGGAGTTTGTAAGATGTAGGAAGAGCAACATTAATGGGTAGTAAGGAGGTTTTAGGGTTCAAGGATGGGTGGCGTTATGGGGCTGTGAGGGGTTTTAAGGGTTCAGGCAATGGTAGCATTAAGAAGTAGAAATGTGTTTCTAGGGTTCGGGGAAGGGTAGCATTAAGGGGTATCAAGAATCTTTATGGTTCATGGATGTGTAGCATTACAGGGTAGTAAACAATGTAGGGTTCAGGGAAGGCTAGTGTTATCGGGTGTTTGGGTTCAGGGAAGGTCAGCGATAATAAGTGGTAGTAAAGAATTTTTGGGGTCACGGAAAAGTAGCATTAGGGCTAGTTAGAGGATTTTAGAATTAAGAGAAAGGTATCATTATGGAGTAGTAAGGGCTTTAGGGTTCATAGATGGGTACCGTTAGGGAGTAATAAGGGGTTTTTGGGAATAAGAAATGAGGAGCGTTAAGGGGTTTGTACTGTTTAGGGGAGGGAAACAGAATGGGACAGAAAGGGGTTTGTAGTGTTCACGGAATGGTAGCATTAAGGAATAATATGGATTTTATAGCGTTTTAGGGAGCGTAATGTGAAGGGTGTTGGTTTGTTGTGTTCGGATAAGGGTAGTGGTAAAGAGTGGTAAAAGGTTTGTAGGGTTCTGGGAAGGGCTGTAGAAATGGGTAGTACTGTTTTTTAGGGTTCAGGGAACATAGGGTTAAGAGGTGGGGAAGTATTAGGGTAATACTAGAGTTAAGTGGTAGCAAAAGGTTTCAGGCTTCAGGGATGGATAGCATTAAGGCGTGGAAAAGAGTCTGAAAGATTAATGGAAGGGTAGCATTAAGGGGTACAAAGGAGTTTGTAGAGTTCAGGGATGGATAGCAGAAAGGGACATTAAGGGGGTTGCAAGGATTCAGGTAAGGGTAGAGTAAATCAATCAAAAACTTGTAGAGCGCACTAATCACCTGTGAGGGTCTCACAGCGCTGAGGGGAGGGGGGGGGGCAGCTACTGCTAGAACAGCCAGGTCTTGAGTCGTCTCCTGAAGTTCAGAAGGTCCAGAGTCTGTCTCAGATGGGTGGGGAGGGTGTGCCATGTCTTGGTGGCGAGGTAGGAGAATGATCTGCTGCTGGTGGTCGTCCTGTGGAAGCGTGGAACGCTGGCGAGGGCACGGTCAGTGGAGCGAAGCTGGCTGTTCGGGGTGTTGAAGGTGAGTCGTTTGTTAAGGTATGCTAGTCCGGTGTCGTGGAGTTCTTTGTGAGCGTGGATGAGGAGCGTGAAGGTGATCCTCTTGTGGAGCCAGTGTAGGTCTCACAGGTGAGCTGTGATGTGGGTGCGGCGGGGGATGTCGAGGACGAGTGGTACGGAGGCGTCTGTATGCGTGGTAGTCTTTTCTGGAGTATGGCAGTGGTTCCTGCATAGAGGGCATTGCCGTATCCAGTCTGCTGCTGACGAGGGCCTGGGTGACTTTCCTTCTGGTTTCAGTGGGGATCAATCTGTAGATCTTGCTAAGGGTGTTGAAGCAGGAGGAGACGGCGTTGGCATGCTGGGTCATTGAGTGCTGAGTCCAGGATGAACCCCAGGCTCAGTTAAAAAGTAGTAAGGTGCTTTAGGGTTCAGGGAAGGGTAGCAAGTGTTAAAGGGTAGTGGGTGTTTTTTGGTTTCACGGAGGGGGAGCATTTAACAGTAGTAAGACCTTCTTAGGCTTCAGAGAAAAGTAGTGTTAAGGGGTAGCAAAGAGTTTGTAGAGTTCAGACAATGGTAGCATTGAGTGACAGTGAGGGTGTTTTAGGATTCAGGGAAGGGTATTTAAAATGATATTATATTAGATAAGTAATTTATTGTAATAGGTCAAAATATTACATGTGAAGTAAATTAAATATAATATTAGTAACATATATATATTTTTTTAAGTTACCTTTTGGGAGCAGAAGAGCATAATAACGTCTCGCTAGCGCATAAATCCTAAAACTAGTTATTAGGGAGGCCCGGTCAGTGAGAGGAGAAAGCAACACGTGTCCTCTCGGAAATCCCCTTGTGTTCTGTGACAGGACCCAACGGATGGCCTAAAAGAGGTTAGCCTTTTTCAAACACCAGAAAATAAACTGAAAGAACGTGTAATGACAGAACCAGTGAAACAGGGCCTGTTAACGTTTAAAAATGTTAAAATTGCACTAATCGACCAACTCGTCGCCAGCAACTCTACTGAAACGCAAGACATTCAACAATGTTATATCTGCCCCTCAGGCCAAAGTCTGTTTCCTGTAAATGGGGATGTCATTTTAGACTATTTTTTTACTCTGTAGAGACATGCCTATTTTGCATGCAATCCAGATGAGGCCCGCAAGATATTGGGAATGCAGATCCTACCATTGACAATGGAAAGGACGCAATGCTACTCAACACTCCGGAGCATCGGCATGGGAGATGCCTCTCATACCCAAAGCCAATAGAACTGCGAGCAGAAGGAGACTAAATCGGGATGGAAGGCAACAGCAAGTAGTCTCATAAGACGATTATTGCACTACTTTACAAGGGCTTTTGTTCTCAGAATCTTTGTTCTGTTTAAATGTTACAGAGCAGTCACTTGGGGACAACAGCGGTCACCGACAACATTCCCCTGTGATGGCCAAAGGAAAGATAACCAGACCCTCTTTTCCACTCTTTGCCTTTCTCTAAATAACCCCCTCCACCCAGGGATGAAGGTTATGCCTAGCTTACAGTATTAGGTGGCCTCCTGATAGACCCCCAACTTAGGCAACTAAGGCTTTGGGTCCCGGATGCGACCCAGTACTAGGGAAATAGGCTGACACCCTGTAGAGCCTGTTAGCCATGTTTTCTGTTGGTTCTGATATGCTTTTTTTAATTGTTTTTTGAGATACTTATTCTTGTTTAATATCAACAGGTTTGCTCTGACATTCTGTGGAGGAAGTGAAGTTTAGGAGGTGGCGGTGGGATTGCAATGTTGGGCGCTGTTGGGTGGTCCCTATACTTCAGTACATGCATGAATATGGTTGGCCTCCACATACGACGGGAAAAAACATTCAATCCAGTCCACTGGGCACAAAATAATCAGTCTACTGACTCCCAGTAGAGGTACTATCCGAATGACTAAACATGATAATTTTAAAAGTCCAAGGTTTGAATTCCCCATTTAAACAATGGACGAAATGGCTATGCGACAAAGATTTTAATATTGTATTGCTACAGGACATGCATCTCCTAAGGAAAGTGAGTGAGATCTTACTGGTTCCGTCACAATATCATTCCATGCGCTTAATAAATCTGAAGATGTGTCCATTTTACTGAGACAGGATCTAGATTTTCAACTAGACGCCCTTACAAGGCACCATTGTGATTACAGAATTGTGAGGATACTCTTTTCACAACTTCAAAACAGAAACACTTTCTTCCAATCCAAGTTTCTCTGCATTGAAGTCTTCATATAGGGGTTGTTGGCCACTGGTAGGGGCTATTTTAATGCGATGCTTGATCAACAATTGAACAGATCAACCCCTAGATACCACACCCAGGGCTCCCCACGTATACTTCTAAAGGGTGGGAAATTGCTGGGCCTCCTCGATGGCTGGCACCTCCAACACCCTAAAAGAAACTATGCACAAAATCCAATCCCAAATTGGCTTTTTTCTTAAATAGACTAGCATAAGAACAGACACTGGCCACCACTATAGGCTCATGAACACAGACATGCACCAGTCTCCAAGTAAATGGGTCTTTTGCTACCTGGGCCTTTGGCCACTCATACCTAGGGCTTAAATGAAATAACCTTTTCAAATATATCCATCCTATAAGAAATAGAGGTCTCTAGTTGGCAATGGCTGGCCACTGTTCAAGTAGGGACCCTTCTTCCTAAGTCAGTGAAAGAGGGCTACACCCTTTGATAACCCCACCCCCCTCAACCCTGTGGTAACGTAGAACGAGCAGCTAGGCTTATCTCAGAGGCAGTGTGTAAAGCATTTATGATCATACACAGTCACACATAAGGAACACTACAAAGGGACACCACACAAGTAGTTATAAAAAATAAGTATATATATATATATATATATATATATATATATATATATATATATATATATATATATATATATATATATATATATATATATATATATATATATATATATAGGCTTAACACAAGACCAATAACGTTAAAATAGGGTTATTCTTGAAATGCTGTAAAAATAGTTCAGTGTGTGCAAATAGGAGTTCAGTTCAAGGCAGTGGTCTCTGCGACCCTCTTACTTACAAAGTACCTGGATTTTGTAGCAAAACCAACAAAATGTTGCAAACGCGCTGTAGGGATGATTTTCCTCACGCCAGGCCGGCGATGTGTTGAATCCTTGCCGCAAGGGAGGATGATGCGCCGGTCTGCGGATGCGTGCGGGACACAGTGACAAACTTCTTCACGCTAGGCCAGCAATGTGTTGAATCCTTGCCACAAGGGGGGATAATGCGCTGGACCTGTAGCATGTGCGACCCTGTTGCGATGTGCAGAAATGGTACCCCACGAGGGAGCGACGATCCGGGTGCGATGTGATGAAAATGGCAGACGCACGGCGCCCGCACTGCGATGTCATGATGCAACGATCTCAATGCGATGATCCGGGGTTAGCGAGCACTCGACAGCCCGCAAACGTACGATGTGATGACCTTTGGGTGTTAGCAAGCACTTTGGGGCTCGCAAGCGTGCAATGCGATGATTCTTGGTTTGCGAGCGTTCGGCGGCAGCAGCGCAGTGATTTTTCTTACGCTCTTCAGCTGCGGCAGCTCGCAAACGGGCGTTAGCAACGATTTCAGTACTCTCTTCCCTGGAGTAGAACTAGAGGCCCTGGAACTTACCGGGGCCTCACCTTCAGATAGAAATCTTCGCTGGGAGGAATTAGGAGGTTGGTGGGGGGAGTTGGATGTGCCGGTGATGTCTCCAGCAGGAGGCTAGCTCTATTCTAGCCCTTGGGTGATTGCTTTAGCAAAATAAAAGTTCTCTCAAAGTCCTTTTCCTTTCTTCTTCCAAGTCCAGGGGGAACTACTGCAGGCCAATACAAGAAATAGCACACAAGCACAAGGACAGTCCTCTCCTGCAGATTCCTTCAGTGAAACAGACAGAGGTTCTTCTTGACATCAGGAGCAATACAAATATCAGGGGTCTGGGCACAGATATTTATACCCAAAACATCTTTGTTCTAAAAAGTCACTGGTCACGGAACCCAGCCAAAACCAGTTCTGCTCAGGCCTGTAGCACTTTGTTTACCAGGCTGCATCCTTCCTTTCAGAAAGAGGGGGTCTGCCATCAGACGCACAGTAGGAGGTTGAGCCAGCATTCACCTTGCCAGGCACAGCCCTATTCAGGTCAAGGAGCTACCCCTCCCCAGTACTCAATGCAGATCTCTCTATTCAACCCAGGTCTGACTCAGCCTGCCTTGCCCCTCTAAACCCAGACGACCAATACACATAACAGCAGAGCACACTGGAAGGCTTAGGCAAGAAAATACCTACTTTCTAAAAGTGGTGTTTTCAAACACAGAATATTAAAACCAACTTCGCTAAAATATGTATTTTATCATTCTGAGTTCAGGCATACTAAACTCGAATTTCTACCATGTTCCCGGAGTCAGTTAGGACTATAAGATGAAATATTCAAACTGCCCATTCTAGCCTATGGAGAACAGGTAGCCTTGCAGTAGTGAAAAACGAAATGGGGTGTAATTCACTACCATGATATGCTACACATACCAAGCCATGTCCTATCTTACACATACAATGCAGCCTACCATAAGGGTGACTGATATAATGCCAAGGGAAGGTTCAGGGGCTGGGAAGTGTGGGTACTTCACAGCCAAGATGGCAGTTCTGGACTGCACACAGACACTGCAGTGGCAGGTCTGAGGTACACTTTCCAAGCTGCTTCTGTGGGTGGCACTAACCAGCGCTGCAGGCCCACCAGCAGCATTTGGGTTACCAGCCCTGGGCACACACAGGCCACACTACTAGGGACTAACAGGTAAACCAAATAAGCCAATCAGGGATATACCAATTCACAGTCATATTTACACAGGGAGCATTCACGCGGTGGCACTGAATAGCAGTGGCACAGCGCCCAGAGCATCTAATACCAGCAAAAACAGAGAAGACAACAGCAAAACATGGAAAGGAGACCCACGCCAATGGTGCCAGGTCTAACACATCCTAACAATGATTAGTCATACATTTCATTATTTCCAAGAGAATGATACAGGAGATGTATTCCTTTCCATACTTAGGGACATGTGTACAGCAGCCTTGAGATGGGAACCTATTTCACATACAACAACTTTTCAGAGGCCAGCCAAGACTTACTTTTAAAAAATCTCCCCCAAAAAACCTAAATCAACTGTAACAATGGAACTGCAGCCTAAAACTGACTGCTCTGCTCGCACTCTTAGATCTCTTATAAAAGCAAGAGATGAACTAGTGCAACTCGTTGAAAGAAGACCACCCAAAAATGAATTCATAGGTCAAGATACTATGAAAAAGGAGACAAGGCAGATTGCATTCGGGCTTTTAAACTGCAGGCTCAACAATCCAGTAATTTTATCCAAAAGCTCCAGACAACCCAGATGATAGCAACCAAAACCTCTGAAATCAAACAGCAGTTTTCAGATTTTTAGACGAGCAAGACCATTATTTCTTGTCTTTTTGCCCCCTCCCCCCGGTGTTAGATCCCAAGCTCATTCAAGAATTTGAGGTTCTTTTAACACCGAAAGAAGAGGCCTTGCAATCAAGAGTATGCCACCAACTAAAGCTCCGAGACACAATGGTTTTTCCATGCCATTATACAAGGCAATCCAAACTCACCTGGTTGGATCGCTAGCCAATCTGTTCAACTATATAGATGAAACCTGACAGATCACCAACACCATGTTAGATGCCATAATAACAGTCTTCTTGAAACCTCGGAACGACCACCTTAGTTGCAGATCCCACTGTCCAAAAGTTCTCTTAAATAACAACATTAAAATCTTTACAAAAGCCTTAGGTCTCTAAATAAACATGATATGGCCAATCTGAATCCCTCACTCCCAAACTGGGTTTATCTCTGGCAGGCACGCCCACAATATCAGACAGCTACTGGTAGCCCTAATCAACCTGGCTATTAAACAAAAAACCCTAATGGTCCTTCTCTCACTAAATGTGGAGACGGCATATGATAGAATGGAATCGAGTTACATAAAGTTCTTTCAACATCTCCATTGAACCCACCATGACCTCCCGTATCATGGCTAAATAGGTTATTCCAAAAGCCTGGAAAAGTTCAAAGGGGAACATTTGCAGTACTTTAAACTGACATGAGTGACAAGATGGCTGTCCCCTGTCCCCACTGGTATTCGACAACCCGCTTATCCATGGTGTTGGAGTGGGGGGTCCAGAGTTTCCAAGTCATGCTTTTTACCAATAACATCCTGTGCTTTCTCACCAAACCAGATGAATCCATTGCTGCACTCAAACTAGTACTCAAGACCTTTGCCACAATACTGAGCTTTTCTATAAATTATAATAAATCAGCTTGGATGGGAGTAGCCAGCCCAACATAAGAGGTGAGACTATGTCTCCAACCAGCAAGCTGTCCTCAAACAAACAGGACCTCTACACTATCTGCAAATATGGTTAAACCTCAAAGTACCACCTTCTATGACTGCAACTTGCTCCCTTAGTTAGATATACTTTACAAAGATCTACATAGGTTGGTGAAACTGGATCTATCCTGGAGTGCTATGATTATTAGCATAAAAATTAACTTCCTTCCACATGTGGGTATACACTTTTGCTAGACATCTAAAAACATTTCTTCACAGATTTGCAAACTCTGCTTTTACATTTTATTTGCAGGACCAAGTCCCCCTCATTGGCGAGGACTATTCTGTATAAGAGCCAAAGAAAAGGAGGTCTAGGATTACCCAATATACTGTGCGATATTTGAGCTGCCCAAATCAGTCTACTGATTAAGTGAATGCAACCACAGAAACAGACCTCTTGGCTGCAACTAGAGAGAACACTATTTGCCATACCAAAAGAAAAATGATTTGACTTCACCCACACCACAGGACGCCTAGTAACATATTATCTTACTCTATGCTGACACTTTTGGTTACTGAAGCAGCTTAACTCGGACGAAAGGTCTCTCCTCCTATCCATCCCACTTTACTCCATTGTCTCTTACTGCAAATTTTCCAGACTTTTCTTTGAACAAACTCCACTACATTTTTACCACAATATAGTGGAGTCTGGACACCCTCCTTGAGCAAGCGGTTGGCCCTCTCAACAGCACCATTAGCTTGTGATGAGAACAATGCAATATTGAAATGTTTAATGCCACTTCTTTTAAAGAATAATTCCATCTTTTCTGAAATCAATTGGACCCTGTTATTTGTAGCAAGTTCCCCAGGATAACCGTCTAAAGTGAAAATCTTTTCCAAGAATTGAACAACAAAAGTAGTAGTTTCAGCCACAAAATCATAGTAAATCCACTCTGAAAATTAGTCTATGAGTAGTGACGTAACCAAACCTGAAGGCCCCCCCTGCAAAATACATGCAGGGCACCCCCCACACTCCCAATTCAGTCTGAAGCTCTCATGCCAGGGGTCTTTCTGTGCCGGAGGGAGCCCCCACCGCTCGGCCCCCCCTGCGCCGGAGGGAGCCCCCACCGCTCGGCCCCCCCACACCGCAGGAGCTGTGGTGGCCATTGTTAGGTCACTGTCTATGAACACTTTAACACTTTTAGATATGTCCAGTGAAATCAAGTGCTAATTTAGACCATGAGGTTTGAGACAAAGGGGTGGGAATGAGCGGGCTATCTTTTAATTTTCAATGCTTATCTGACATAATACACTCTTCACATGTGTCCACAAAACTGTCCACATCTTTGATCATGTATGGCCACCAAAAACAAGACCTCAGAGTTTTCTTCGTTGCTGTAGATCCCAAGTGTCCTCTATGCGCTAAATAAATAACTTAATCCCAAACATTAAGGTACCAAAAAATATCCAGTGTGTAGTAATATGTCTGTCTCCACCATAAATTGGTCAGATGGCTGACTAAAGCAATATAAATCTCCTTTTAAATGCTTAACATGGGCCCATCCTTGTTGCACAAATTGCTTAACTTTATTTAATATTTAATCTTCCTGACATGTAGTGGTCCACTCTGGTTCTGAAATTATGCCCAGACAGCTATCTACAACATCTAAGCTAGCCACCACACATTCCTTACCGAACAGCTTTCACCAAAGTGACCCATCATTCTCCTGAACCGGAGGACAAGATAAACAGTCCGCTCTAGCATTAGTACTCCAAGGAATGTATCTAACCAGGAAATTATACTCCTGCAGCATAGACAAAAACCTAATCAGCTTTCAAGATGCTGAAAATGTACCTCTATCTCCTAACAGATACATTAAGGGTCAATGATCTGTGCATAGTGTAAATGGTGTACCCCACACACAGGTTCTAAATTTCTCAATTGCCCTTGCACAGGCAAGTGCCTCTCTTTTAATGGTACTATATTGTCTCTCTACTTCACACAAAACTCTAGAGGCAAAGGCAATAGTTTCTTCCATATTGTCAACACACTGGCATAAAACAGTACCCGAGCCCACCGCACTTGCATCAAGTGTTAGTACGCACTGCTGACCGCTTATATATGATTTCACTGCAGGAACCCCGGTGAATATTTCTTTGATCTCTTTAAATGCTTTTTGTTCTACAGATCCCCACATGATCTCTAAGCATCCTTTTAAGCGGCCCAATAAGTGTGGCATAACCCCTAACGAGCATAGACTAATAATCACTTAATCCTAAAAATGATATTAGCTCCTCTTTACCAATAAGAGGAGATACAACCCTCACCACCTTCACCAGGTCTTCCTTGGGTTTAACTCCATCAGCAGTTATGTAGTGGCCAAGATACTCAACGCTGTTGTTGACATATTTGCATTTGTCTTTAGACACAGTCATATAATGTTTGCTTAAAATGTGAAGTACTTTGTTTAAAATACAATTATGTTCACGGACCATTTTGGCAAAGAAAGAATATCATCCTGGAAAGCTAATACACCAGGTACGTCCTTGAAGAGAGTAAACATTAGCTTTTGGAACACGCTTACTGCTAGTGTTAAAACAAACGGCTAGCGTAAATATTTGTAGGCCCCGAATGGTGTAATAAATGAAGTACGGGTCTGCTGCTCTGCTGTAAGGGGTACCTGGTGGTAGACTGCCTTGAGGTCAATGTTACTGAAAAATTTGACTCCTCTAAAGTGGATAGCAGATCATTAATTGTTGGCAATGGGTGGCAATTCACCAGGATATTCATATTTAGAGAACGTAGACCAGCACACAGATGTATCTGCTCATTCTTTTTTTTTGCTAGAACGATCACAATAATCCACTCAGTAGTATTGACAGATTTAATGATCTTATCGTTGCACAACTGATCAAGATGTTTCCTTAAATAAGCCTTTACTGATAAGGAAACATCCCTCATGTTATCAAATTTCAAATTTATTTATTATGATAACGGAACTCAAAAGAGATCCACATAAGAATTCATAAAGTCATACAACAAAATTCCATAAAAAATGCAAAGAAAATATACATAGTATTAAGTAATCAATATAATGTTAAAAAGCATTTAAAGAAATAAAATAATTTAAAACAAAACATTTCATCGGGGGGGATTAAGCATTGCTTCAATGAAATCATAAGCAGTACGAATGCCCAGTTGGAGGCACATAGGTCTTAGCCATTTACGTCTAAATGCCATAAGGGCCGGACAAACGAAAACAACATGGTACATATCCTGGGTATTAAGGTTACAATGATTACAGATATCTGAACTACCATACCATTTGGACAGAAGGCAATTTAACGGGAGCAAATTATACCTTAACAGCAGCATAAATCGCCTAATTCCATGAGGAAGATTCCAGCATATGTATGGCTGGGGAGTTTTTATTTTACAAAATTTACCAATAGGGAACATTCCACTCACCGCTTTACTGGTCCCACTATCAACTCTAAAGCTCAGCTCCCAAGAGGCAGATTTTAAAGATAACTTCAGTTGGGTGTCAGATAATGTGAAAAGACTTTGTTCGTCTAGCTGTAGTAGCGCAACAGCCTGTCGGAAATTCCTCACAATGGAGGAATGAGCGTTAAAGGAACCCAACAACTCATTTTTTATTAGGTATCTCAATGTGCCAGGCATTCCTCTTGCAATGTTATAGACCCAACGCACCACACTTGCAGATGCCTGAGCCCGAGAGCTGCGCAATCCAAATTCTCGTCTTAAAGAGGAGGTAGAATTTGCGGTACTGACAGAGGTTAAATTGCGTAATATTTTTCCTTCAGTAGAATCTAAAAAATTCCAGCATGCCATGTCCACTATTTCTAATCCATAGATTAGGGATGCAGGGATTTTTGCTCGGAAAACCTCGAGCAATATGGAAAAATGCCTTCTGCCAGTCGCTTTGTAGAGGGAAATAAGACTCTTCCCTTGAACAAGGGCTTTTCTGTTGTTATTCTCCGTGTGGGCTTTTTCACTAAGATTGTTCATGACAATCTTACCAAGGAAGGGATAAGATTTCACTACTTCCAATCTTTCACCCCCAATGGACCAGTAGTAATTTTCATATTTGGAATTTCTCTTTCTCTGAAAGCACATTATTTTACTCTTTGAGATATTGATTTTTAAAAAGTGAGCCTTAGCGTAGGAGGACAGGGCTTGTAAGCGGTTATTCAAACCTTTTGGGGTGAGGTCCAAGATTAAGATGTCATCTGCGTACATTAAGCACGCTATTGGAGCTCTCCCCAAAAGTGGAGCAATACCATTACTGGTTGATAAAATAGCTTTGGGGAGGTCGGCGATATATAGGGAGAATAACAGGGGAGCCAATAGACAGCCCTGTTTCAGACCATTATCTGTGGGTATAACCCTAGACAGTCCTCGCTCGCCACCCATTAAAACTCTGCACCAAGTATCTGTATGTAGTGCGATAACTAATTTTAATAAACTAGATGGTATCTCTAATTTGGTTAACTTACTCCACAGCAGGGGCCTATCCACTTTATCAAAAGCCGTAGAGAAGTCAATGAAAGCCCCAAATACACCCCCTCTACGAACTGAAACATATTTTTCCACCAGGATTTGAAGAGCAGTAAGATTATCCAAAGTACCATGCTGTTTCCTAAATCCAGTCTGTTCCAACGGGAGTATTGCAGATTTCGTTACCCAATCATTTAAACTATTCAATAAACATTTAGAAAAAACTTTGCCTATGGCATCTAAGAGGGCTATTTGTCTATAATTTTGAGGTAAGTCTCTAGCCCCCTTTTTATGGAGCGGGATTAGTAAACTCCCCTTCCAAGAATGTGGAACCGTGCCATTAATAAAGCAAAGTTTAAAGACTGGGTATAAGATTTTTCCCCATAACGTGCTATAGGATTTTAGCACGGAAATTGGGATTTCATCTGGGCCTAGTGCACCAGATGAGCGTAAAGCTTTGATTGCTGCAACTATTTCTAATTCAGAAGGAGGGTCATATGGGGTTGAATCCTCCTGCAGTTTATCAGGACAGAACTTCTCATCATTGCTATTATATAGTTGTTGTATAAAATCAACCCATGTCTGCTCGTTAATGGATATAGGAGAGGGTCTGGATCGCACCCCACATCCTTCTCCAATTAATGACCAGAAAGACTTTACCTGCCCATTCTTAGATGCCTCATGAAGCTTAACCCAGAGAGCATCTTCTTTCTCCCGTTTTAATCTAACCTTTAACCTATTTCTTCTTCTTCTCAGAAGAGAAATTCTCTGCCTACGTTCAGGAATAAAGGAAAGATATTGAGCCCTGCCTAATTTATTTATTTCTTTATTTAGGTAACGAAGGTCAGGAGGGATTTTAGGAATTGGCTTTCTTGATTGTGGCTTTCGAACTTTAGTTTTTAAAGTTTGTAAAAGAGACGCAAAATAAAATAGCTCTCTACCTTCCCATGAACTTACATTCTCAGCTGTGTGTTCTAATATATTAGACAAACTTCTAATGGACCCTAAATTCCAATAACATTTCCCTCATGTTATCCTTTACAGGTATAGCATCAAGTTTCAGAATTATTTTGTGCGAAAACCCCTGAACTATCCCAAGGTAATCCGAAAAAAATGTGGGATATTTAGAAATACTTTTCTCAATGCATTATTCCTTGTACTCAAGTGACATGACTGGAACGCTTGTGCCTGGTCGTAAAACAATACCGAGTCTCTCTTGATCAATCCAGCCTATGATGTCCCTGCCATTTACAGCCACGTATATTATGGTAAATAACTCCCTGCCACAAAATAGCAAGACATCCTCAAAAAACCCAATTACTTCAATCTAAGGCTCTCCATGAGCAATAGCCCTTATGTCTGCTTCATAGGTCGAGCTCTTCTGTGGGGTTTGGCAAAGCCACCAATTGCCATTGGTTACCATCTGTGGCATTCAGAAATGCTGGCTTCTTATTGGTGCATTTCTGTAAAAGTCCCTCCTTTGTGTATTTAGCTCTCTTTCCTACAATTTCACTCAGAACATTTTTGTTGGCCATCACACAATACAGCGGCATGTGATGGCCTCTCTTACCTCCTCCCATCTGGCTATTGCAGGTCGGGTGTTTTGTAGATTAATATAGAACGAACTCGACCCGAAGGTTACATGGGCCCTCGTTTAAAGCATTTCGACCACTGCACAGCATAGTACACAATATTGTTTTACTCACAAAAGAGAAACTGGAAATATTTCCCTACGGTGAACAGCAAATAATTTGTTCATAAAAAAACTATACTTTTTGTCTTAATTCATGAACACTGTGTTGTTTATGAACCATTGGGAAGATGGCTGCTGCGTTTACAATTTTAGGTATATGCATGTACACCTGGTCTGTGCTTAGGTTCCACATCGGAGACTACAAATCCCAGGGTCGAGGGCGGTTGGCCCTACTGGCCTGAGATTTGGTGACTCGTGGGACCGCAGAGGTGGAGATCCTTGAAGTTACCTTCACTTTAGCATATCTGGTTTTCAGTGTGCGCTTCGTCTTCACCCCCGAGTTCCACACGGCGGGGATAAGTGCTCAGAGATAGTTGTCAGCCTGGTTAGGCTCCGAGGACCTGTGCTTTGTTCTACATCACATTTGGCGCACGCCAGCGGTCTGTCTACTGCACTCATTCATACCACTGAGTGAGCACCCATATTAGCCATCAACTCTGTTACAGAGGCTCAAGACTCTGGCATTGCACTTCTGTCTGAACCTGTGCTAACTTTAGATTTCGAAAGGACAAGTAAAGTAGTTGACAGTTTGTTAGGTAAATTGTGTTTAGCCACGCCTAGTGCTTATTGAAAGCACTTAAGGTTACTTGTAACTGTTCTAGCCAGTCTTTCCAAGTTTCCCAGGCTTTCACCTGATTAGCTGCTCCAGTGCTTCTTTTCCTTTGCATTCTGGAACGTGTAGTCTTATTTATCACGTTAGAAAACTACGACTACAAGTGCCAGAACATCAGAATACTTGTGACTGCAGTAGCTGGTCATGCATGGCTCAGGCAGGAATCGTGGCAGTTTGGGCTAGAAAATGCTAATTAGAAGCGGTCTCCCAACCCTCTAATTAAGAGTCATCTCTGTACTCGTGATTCACAGTGACCATTTGGACTCCGGTTCGTGGGCCATCTATTGTGATTGAAAATGGATTCAAGCCTCTGATCAAGAGCCTATCACAATACTACTGATCAAGGGCGTCCCCGTACCATTGTCAGTTGCCATACCATAACGGTGACGCTTCTTGAAACCCTTCCACTATTTCTTATAGCTTTCAGCACTGCTTCTTGTCTCCTTTATAAACCGGTGCATGAGAGGCTTCCTTCCCTACTTCCATTGATTAAAAGACTCTCCTCAAAAGGAAATCTGCTGACAGAGAGTCAGCTATTACTGATCATTGATCATCTTCCCCATATTGATCATTACGAGCTTCTCTTCATTACAGCTGTGGGATAGCCTCACTGACTGGAAATGTTTCATAATAACTCTTATCAAGAGACTTCACCAATACCGCTGCTGAAAACCTTCTCAGTACTCCTGATGGAGAGCCTCATAGTGCTGGTCAATAATATTTTTTTTCCTATACCAAAGATCATTGACCTTCTTTAATATGTTTATCGGACGGCCAGTTCCAATATGCTGCCCGAGCGCCCTGCTGCATTAAACCACAAGTGCCTACTGTGCATTAAACCACAAGTGCCTACTGTGCATTAAACCACAAGTGCCTACTGTGCATTAAACCACAAGTGCCTACTGTGCTTATCAGTGAACGGGTGCTTTGTCTAATAACTGATGGAGACTCTCCACATGCTTTTACAAGTCTACTTTCATTTCAGCACTGTTGATTTCAAGACCCTCAATTGTCCTAACAGAGGGCCTGACCAAATGCCCTTAATCAGGAAATCCTCCCCACACTAACAGTTTTCAGAGGCCCCCTAGTGCTCATAGAAAGGTGTGCCTCAATACCCCTAAAAGTAAACCTCCACACCCCCACTGCAGCGAATTGAACACCCGCACCAATACCATTGTTTGAGAGTATGTTTCCAGTATTACGGTTCATGAACCACTGTCCAATTACCACTTGCCGAGAACCTCACAGCGGTACCATTGATGGAGAGCCTCTTTTCTGTACCACTGATTAAACGCCTCACCCAATAGCACTGCTGACAAGCCTTTTCTCCCTTGCTGTTGATCAATGGCTTACCAATACCACTGATCAGAAGTCTCTGCAGTATCGCTGATGGGTAGCTTCTTCACACTACACCTACTAGAGAGACCTTATCAGAATGGATGTTCAAGAGCATTATCCTAATATGGTGAGCCTCTCGCCATACCAACCATTGTGAATTGCCCCTAAATACATGTGATCAAGTACCCTCTCAATATGGCTGTTGGAGAACCTCCTACCCAATGCCGCTTATTTAGTCACCCAAAAATGTCTCATTGGGGCTATTCTCAAACCCATTGAATATAGTGAACCCAACAGTGTTGCTGATTTGAGAGCGCCTCTAGTACCACTGAACAAGAGTAATGCCACAGATTAAAACCTTTTGCCAGTTCTGCTGATCATGTGCTTCCAAACAAACCTCAGTGAAAATGTGCTTAAGTACCACTGATCCAGTACCCTCCAATACTGGTAATCTGGAACATTTCCTCAGTACTGCCGATGGAGAAACTCTGTGCTATACAACAGATCTAGCTCCGACCTCTTAATAGCCGATTAATGACTCCACTGGAATATCACTCATATTGTATTGTACTACAGTGGTGTTTGTCAACCCATCCTTTCTGAAATAGTATCTTGCAATACTACTGATCAAAAGTGCTTTCCCATAATGGTGAAGGATAGCCTGTTCCAGTAACGCCGATTCCCCTCCTCCCCAACAAGTGATCAAGCGCCTCCTCTATGTCCAGTACTACTGATTGAGAGACTTACACCATTCTACTACTGATCGAGAGATTCCAAAAATACTACCCCTTCAAGAGGTAATTCAGCGAGCAGTTATAAAGAGTTGTACCCCAATTCCGATTACTGAGATTCCCTAATTCTGTTCATGATCCTTCACCATACAATACAACTAATAGGCAGAAACTACACAAAAGTGCCCAATACATGCTCTCACTTTAATGGTGGCTGCGCCCCTTTCTTTAGACGCTGCTCACTATAACTGGAATACAGCGAGCAGCTTCTAAAGAAAGGGGAGCGGACACCATTAAATTAGTCTCTTGCATTTGTGAGAGCTTAAGGTTTGAGCATTATAAATGACAAAGCTTTTTATATGTGTTGCTTTAAAAACACATAAATAAAAGGCATTATCATTTACGATGCCAATAGCTTAAAATCTCGCAATTGGCAAGACCTATTGCATTGAAAATGCTTGTATCAGTAAGGGATTGCACTAATGTAGCTTGAAAGAACCATCGTATAACATAATAATAACAGGTAAAACGGAGTTCACCATAACTCGTATTTCAACATTTCCTATTTTAATATTGCAATATGGATCATTCTTCCTAGCAACTAAAGCAACATCATAATTTCCAGGTACACATCCACCCAGCCATTTGTTTCCATCTTTCAGATTGGTACATACAGTTAAAATGGTCATGGTATTCATTTTATCTTCTATCTGCGTATAATGTTGTTCTACCTTTGGAACACAATTGACTTTAACAGTTGCACCATTCTTGCATACCTTCATGAAATGACCCACCTTTTTGTATGTACTACATTTTATTCCAATAGCTGGGCAACTAGGATTATTTGCCATAGGACTATCAGAACTGCACTTATAACACACAGCAGTCTGTAAAATGTAGATTTGTGATTATCATGTAAATTTTTTTATGCATTTACACTCCTGTTTTCCAGTCACCCAGAAGCACCAGACAAGACTTTTAAAGATTCTACAGATCCCTCGATGCCTATAGAAATCTTTACTGTATCATCAAGGGTTGGATTAGTACAACACAAAGTTTTTCCTGAACCTTCTTAGAATAACAGTTCATAACAATTTGGTCTCCAAGATATTGATCTTTAGCATTCCCAAATTTACAGCTGCTAGCCAAAATCCTAAGAGCAGCTTACACAAGAAGGCGATCTCCCTTACGTACCGAAAAATTATTAATAATCAGACGGACCCCCTAACACGACTCTGGGATATCCGGTAGGCAGAGGTAGGAGACTTGGATGACACAGACTGGCAGGGCGCGGTTGCATCGTCTAGAGAGGTAGCGGTCTCCTCAAAGATGCGTCTCAATGAACTAAAAATACTGCATAGGACCTACTGTACAAGAGTTACAATGCACAAGATAGGTAGAGCCTCAGACACTCACTGTATGCACCAATGAAATTAGGCACCTTTTACCATACTCAGTGGGAGTGTCCCGTGATCACATCATACTGGACAGCAGTAATGGATACTACCATAGAGGTTAGCAAGAACATAGTTCCACTTGCTCCCAGGTGCTACCTATTAAACATATGGGAGCCAACGATCCTCAACCACGCAGATAGACAGTGGGCCACAATGGGGGGGATGATGATAAGTAGAATATTGCTCAGAAATGGGGAGCAATGCAAGCCCTAACCCTAACAGAGTGGTTTAGGGGCATGGACATGATCATGGTGGCCGAAAAAGGTACATATATTTATAGAGGATGCCCCAAGAAATGGGGGAAGGTGTGGCGCAAATGGAATGTATATAGAGGCCATATATGTACCCCTCCTGTCATAGACCATGGCTCAGAGCAAAGCTGTGTAACCAGTACATCACTATATATGGTATTGTTTGATGAGATTTTGTCAAAATAATCTCTCCTTTATAAGAAATGTACTGCAGATCTATGTTAAATCAAATATAATGGGTTTTTTTAAAATCCTAAGAGCAGCACATACTGATCAATACTTTCGCCAGCTGCTTGTTTCCGTGAGTAAAAGTTAAATCTTTCCCAAACAATGCTCGGTTCCTCAGAAAAAGGTAAAGCCAATTTTGTCAGCTTCAACAAACACATTCCACCCAGCAGCATCACCAGATTCCTCTTCAGGAGGTGGAATTTCATGGAGCTTATCGAAAATGTTCTGCCCTCCGTGATAAGACAGTTATAAAAGGTAATTTAATAGTCCAGTCACCAATAACACTTCTTTGGTAATGGTGTTGGTGCAATTCACTTTCTGGCTTAGTCAGAAAGCAAGCAATACAGCAGGATATTAATAGTGTCATCAGAAGATTAATATTGCATGTTATTGTGATGAAGCTACGTATACTTGAACAACATAGCAGAGATCCTATTTTGCGTAAATTATCTCTCATTCTAACCTTCTGGGAACTTGGTTTCTTTTGATGAAAAAAATGAGAAAGGAGGCTCATGCCAACCTCTCCAGCCTATTCTCGTTTAGATTTAAAAAAAACTCTGGCAGCATGGGCAAACTTTATGGAAAGTGGGCAGTGGTGGTTACCCTTGCTTTCACAGCGGGCTGCCAGCTGGTGAAGAGTTTCATTCACCACATACTGTTATGCAGAGCAAAGCCTGACATTTCAATATGAGCCAAAGCATTGGACACCCCGTGCCTCAAATCAGATAACTTGATTTTACTCATATTGATAATTACAACATTGTTTATGTTTTCCATCCCTGTAAATTATAAGAGCCACTACTACCTAATTCAAGATCATCATTTTGTAGACACTGGAGTTCAAAGGTTGAATGTTATCTTGACTTCACACCAACGATTTACAACTGCAGAGAGAACTCAACAGCAGTGCCATATTGGAAGCAGAAAAAAACACTATAAACAGAGGGTAAAAAATATAAATAGCTGCCTACTCACCTGCAGCTCCCTTGCCTCCCATTCAAGCCACTGGCTGCTGGAATCGTTGAGGTCACCCCCAAGGGATGTGAAAAAGAATCTGCGAAAAAAAGGAAGAATTGGTATTTTACACAACAAAATGATGGACTGAGTGCTGCAACTTCTCAACCACTCACCCCCAGTCACAGATCTGGGTTGAACCCATCGTTCTTTTGCTCACCATGCCACCCCAGTTTGGATCCGGCCACATGCAAATCAGTCTTGACCCTGTGCCTCACGGGACCAGTCCAGCCCAAAGTGCCAGGCCAGGTCCTCCGTGGACTGGTAACAAGCATCCTACTGCCGGTTTCGGGGTATCACCCCTCATCAGCCAGGCTAGCTTGAATCCAGTGGCACAGCAATCAAGGGACCCACCACGTCTGGGCTTTCCTTGGCCACTAAGGGTAAACATAGCAAACACACCAAGATGATGGACGGATTGCTGAAACCTTTCAACCACTCACCCCTAGTCACCCATCTGGGTTTAATCCATTGTTCATTTGCTCACCATGCCACCCCACGTTGGACCCAGCCATATGCAAATCAGTCTTGACCCTGCTCCTCATGAGAACAGTCCAGCCCACACTGCCAGACCAGATCCTCCCTGGACCGGAAACAAGCATCCTAGGACTAGTTTCCGGGTATCACCACATATTAGCCAGGCTAGCTGAATTCCAGTGGCACAGTGAGCAAGGGACCCACGTCTGGGCATACCCTTGGCCACTTAGGGCGAACATAGAAAACACAACAATTGTTATTTTAGCCTTTCTGTGATGTTTGCCGTTTCTGATTTCTGACTATATTCTACTCAACGATGCAGTAATACAAAGTCAGTTACACAAAAACCCTACAATTCACAAGGCTCACTGAAAACAAATTAAAAACAAACAATAGCACACACCAATGCAATCAAAAGATGGTTAAAACACGATTTTGTAAAAACAATCTATTCTAGCAGATACTGATGGGACATTGTGGATTTCTAGCCTTCTAATACAAGAAAACTGGTTTGCCAGAAGTAGTGTTTTTTCAGTTATCCTCGAGAGCAGACATAGCCCACTTTTTTTTACTACACCACCAGAACTCACTGGCATATTGCATTTGCAGAAAAGAGAACTGTCCCACTCTCCAGCTGAAGGGCAGGAAACCTTGGCTGTGTCAGAAAAGGCACTGCACGTTCTGTTGGATAAAAACAGACAAAAAAAGATAGGGGTTAACATTTACATTCAGAAATTCAGGCATCTTTACGAAAGTCAACCATCCTGGGGAGTGGACAATAGAGACACCCAACACAACAGCTTAACCAAATTATACGCTGAAAGAATGAAATAAGAAATGCCTTCACTTAAGCTCATTTATAGAGAGCTAATAAATCATACAACTAACAGCTTGTTCAGCCTTATTACCCAGTAACCATAGATGACCACATCAGAGTATATGAGGTACAGTTATACTGTTAATGACCGGGGTTGGGGGGGGGGGCTCGTTTTGAGACTGTTAGGGCAAGAGAGCTCTGAAAACTGCAGAGTAGGATTTCAGCCTTCCCAGGCTCTGTTGAAACCTTTTTAAGAACTTCTAGGTAATCCCTTGTGTATAGCAATAGTTGAAGTTTATGTTTTATGCTAGTTTTCAATGACTTTTTTCATAAACTAGTGTTTATTCATTTTATAAGTTAGAACAACGAATATTACAGTGCAAGCAGTCAAGTGCAGTACAATTGATAAGCCGACATTGCATGACATCATGATCATTCCAGCCCGTAATAGTCCCACACTTGTCCCAGAATTCCTTGTGGCTTAGGGGGCAGGCTCAGTCCACATAAATGGGCTCCTCCGTTTTTGCACACCAGTCCCTCGCCCCTCGCCGTGCCATCAGTGAGGGTGGGTTAGCAGTGTTCCAAGCCCAAGCAATGTCCCTTTTGCCGATCAGGGTGCCCAGCTACAGCAGGGACCACTCCCCCACAGCTCCCGCTCGCCTTCTCTCATCCTCAAGCGCCTCCAGGAGTCCTAAAATAGCAATACGTGGTTATGGCTCAATGGGTCTTTCCAAAATACCCCAACAGGAGCCGAGATTGCAGTCCAATACTTCACAATCTCAGGACATTTCCAAAAAGCCTGCGCTCTCATCAGCAAACCAGAAGCAAGCAGGGGGAAGAGCACTTTTGTGCTCTCCGCAAGCCATAGCTGTGTTATACAAGGAGAATGTTAGAATTTCTGCTGGATCAGCCAGAGTCTTGAGGATATTGCTAAACCCTGCGGCACCATTAAGGCCTACCTCCACTCGCTATCCTCCAGAACTTCCACCTTCCCCGAAGACACCATGAATAATTTGGCCTCTCTAGTTTTGAATTCTCAAATCCCAAATAAGAAAAATAATACCTGAATTCAAATTATTAATTGGGTACACAAAGCGAATTATGTGACCAAACTACTGTAAGGATTAATAGCGTACTACATGAAGTGATGAGTTGGTGTCCTCCACCGTGTAACCAGCCATATTTAAATGATTTGCCCAGGAGGCCAGACATCTTGACTTGGAGCCTTAAAGCCACCACTAAAACCCTTGACCACCTACACAGCTGAGGCCCAGCGGAGCATCAGGATGTAGCACGTTTAATGCATTGTGGATTCAGGCGCAACGTCTTCTCCAAAGTCCACTACCCACTTACCTCAGCCAAAGTCATAACTACTTGATTCTTAAAATAAAACTTGTGAAAGAGTGGCGGTACCTGTAACCTGTGCAACTGGATACACTTCAATTTTTAATTAATTGGTACTCCCACTACTACCCTTCTATCCAGCTATCCCATCGAGCACACAACCTGGACCAAGCCTCACTGCAAGATTTCATGCAGAATTCATCCTCATACTCAACTCAGCTAATGACCAAGTAACTCCCTCTGACCCCTTCTCTCCACCTTTAATATCTAGCTCAATATTCTTTAAACTGGAGTTGCCATCCTATGCTGTTTAGTCACTTCATCTCTAGAACTTACTCCTAGTTTTACAAATATACTTTGGCCCTCTCTGTTCTAAAGAAAAAACTGCTGATCCCCTCAACCACATAGTGCGTTTAAGTCTTTTTCACTCCGGAATTTTTAAACAACTTACGTTCAATAAATGTATGCACCATCTTGTTTAAAGCTACTTATTACACTGCAAGTGGGCTTTTGCATACTCCACTCCTGGAAACAGCTTGAGCACGTCTTACTTCCTCATCTCTGCAAACAAAAACCGCTCCCCTATTCTTAATGTCCTCCACCTCTTTCTGCATCTGAAGAATCTACTAAGCTCCTAAACTTTGCCTCTCTTAGTAGCAAGGAGAAAGCTTTTGATTTTTAGGTCTCACCTATTATACAGCTATTTTGGCAGTCTGTATGCGAAAGCCTCTTGTGAACCATACCAAAAACTTACAGTGGACTTAGAGACTACCCACCGCTTACCATTGGTTGGCTTTATGTCACTATCGTTTGCTGGTTTCATATTTGATGACTTCTCTTCTTCTAATGTTTGTCCCTCCTCTGCGGCATATCCTTTTTACCATCATTTTAATGTTATGTTATAACAACTTATAAAGCGCGCAAATACCCAAAGGTGTCTCGGCGCTTGGTGATTAGGTGACCCGAGCCCTTCCACTACTTACATTTAAGCAATCATATTTTCCTTTTTTAAAGTACTTAGTTAGAGTGCATGTTTTTCAGCCCTCTCCCTCGTGTGCTACTTTACCCACAAGTAAACACTGTGCTCTGTTTTGTCACGCCATATGTACTTTATTCATCATCCATAGCTCCCAGAGCCTTCATCCTGCTGTTTCTCCCAAACTACACTGTTGTATGGAATTGCAGGCATGTCATGATGATGACTCACTCATGTTAAGATGTATTGTTGGAATGTAGAATGCCGTGGGGCATTAACAGGGCGCAGCTGGTGGTGAAAGGGCATGCTCCTTTATTCCTCACCAGTGGGATGTAATAGGACACTTGGAATAAACACCTTTATTCCTACATGTAATTGATATTGATGGCAAAGGGTTTTCTTCTGAAAGAAAGGGGGCTTTGTTGTTCATTTTTCTGGGTACAACGGCAATTGAGATTTTTTTTTAATTGTACCTATACCAGCACCTTTAAGTCAAGGGGACAGTTGGGATGTATTTAAAGAGGCTGTTGCAAGACTTGAGAAACAGGTTGTTTATGAACCAAATGTAATCTGTAATCGAGCAGCATAGTTTTTATAAAAGGAAGCCATTTGGGGCAGAATTGATGGAAGAATATGTAATAGAACTGAGAGTACTTGCAGCCAATTGTGAGTTTGGTCCAAATGTAGATACTTGCACAATGGATCAATTCGTTTTTAATTGTTTCTAAAGAAATCCAGGAAACGTTGTTGGTGTGTCAGAACCCCACATTGACTGGGGTACAGGACATAGCCAAGGGAATAGAGAGATCTATCCAGTCACCTAAGTGTTAACTTCAGAGGAGGTTAACACTAATACTTGTGTGTGTGTGTAGTTTAAATAGGGAAAAGAACTGTTAAGTCTAGTGTGTCAAGATGGTTAGACCCAGTTGTTATAGGTGTGGATTCAAAATGCATCTCGCTAAGAGTGCTGATTGTCCTGCAACGAAAAGAAGATGCAACAAATGCAATACAACTTGGCACTTCCAGAGTGTGGACAGACGTATGAAGACTGGGATAAGTATGAACTCACTAAGTGATGATATGGAGAGTTTGATTCATACTTTGTATGATCCTCATGTATGTTTTGACGTGAATACAGTTGCTGTGGAAGAGGTATACATTTGGGTGGTTATGTAGGAAGTTATTGCAGTGGCATGATCCACGATTACAATTGTGTCTGAAGTTAGCTTTAAAAAGAAGTGAGGGCGTGGGGATTTGAAAAAGACAGATTCACTTAACAGATGTTAATTCAAAAGCCTTTGGAAATTTTGAAATTGGCATGTTGGACTACTTTGAAGAGAATTTAGAATTTCAAGGGTGTAAAATATTTAAGAATTTATGCTGTGGTCAGTGGAACCGATATTGTGGGATTGTATGATTTAGGAAAACTGGGTGTAATGTTATGTCCAGGTACCAACTGTCCTATTGTTTTAGGAGATGTTACATTGATCCACGGTGAGGTTCAGGTTTTTAAAGATGCCGTTCAGTCAGGCCTCGGCAGCCAGTATTTTTCAGAAGCTGATGTGTTCTTTCAGGACTAAAAGGGGGTGCAGGCTTTTCAAAATAACATACTCATCTTTGCCAAGACCTGCAAGGAACATGACAAGTTATTGGATTCTGTTCTTGGTAGGTTGGAAACCAGAGGCATGACTGTCAGTAAGGAAAAGTGAAAATTTTTAGTAAACAAAATTGATTATTTAGGGCATAAAATTTCAAGTGATGGTATTTGTCCAAAGGAACTCTTAGCCAGTGTGTTGAAGAATGCAGTCAAACCATACGACCACGATTCTCCAAGGTCTTTTTTAGGACATTGAGAATATTATGAGAGATTTGTACAAGGCTATGCTGTTGTTGTGGAGCCGTTGGGACAAGTTTTGAGGAAAGGTGTACACTTTAAATGGACCAAAACACATGATGAGACCTTTGAAAAGGTGAAAAGACTAATCGTGCAAAGCTCCAGCTCTCAACTTCGATCACAATGGTAAATTGTATGTGAATGCCGATATCAGTTCTATTGGGTTAGGCACAGTGTTTAGTCAGATGGTGGATGGTAGGGAAAGGGTAATCTCTTTTATATCTAGAGCAGTGCGAGGAGCAGAACAGCACTACAGCGCAATACAGAAAAAGGCATTGAATTGTGTTTGGGCAGTGGAGAAATTTAAGAACTTTTTGTGGAGGAAGCCTCTTGGTTTGGTCACTGATCATAAGCCGTTTTTGTATATGATGGATGGGGTGAGGTGAGGTAAAGCTCTTCTAGACTACTAAGACTTATTGCTAGATTACAGAAATTTAATTTTCAGATACAACATATTTCTTATGGGAAAAATATCACAGCTGACTGTCAAGGTGTCCACTTAAGGATGAGAGGGGGAAACAGTCCTAAATCAGCACGAGTGTGTAGTTGCTGTGGTAGATGAACTGAACAAAAGCAATGACACCATTTCAGAGTCTGATTAGAATAAATTGTCTAAAGAAGATGAACAGCTGGAAAAAGTTAAACAATATGTTGTAAATGGGTGGCCACCCAGCAGTAATCTTGATCCAGGACTACAGAGTAATGCTCAGATGCCAGTGAGTTGATTATAGAAAATGACATTCTTGTTAGGTATGATCTGTTTGTTCCACCATTGGGCCTCAGAAACAAACTCATTGATTTGGCTCATTGTAGACATCCTGGTGTGTCTGGTATAAAACAAAATTGCTGAAACAGCATAATTGGTGGGCCGGCTTGGATGCGAATGTTGAAAGGTATGTAGATGCTTGCATGGTTTGTGTGCAATCTGATAAACATTGGAAAGTGGTCTGTGAACCAGTTTATTTATAAAACGGTCCATAAAAACCTTTGGAGAAGGTGTCTTATCGTTTTTTCTGTTCCTTATGGTGTACTGGGAAGACACAAAAGGCTCTTGATAGTATTGATAAACAACTTTCCGCAGTGGATTTACCATGCTTTCGTTGAGAACCCTAATACAGATAAAGTAATCAAGTTTTTTTTAAGGTTCTTTCAGACTGAAGGTTTTCCTAAAGTGCTAATGTCCAATAATAAGGTACAATCTGTGTCATCTAAAATGGTGCAGTTCCTTAATAAGTGTGGTATCTGCACTGAGAGAGGAGGTTTATATTGCCCCAAAGCTAATGGTCAGGTGGAAAGGGTAAACAGATTTATTAAAGATGGTATATAGGATGCTCTGGATAATAAAAGGGATGTTTTTAACTTCTTGAAAGAAACGTTGTGGAATTACCATATCTCATCATATTCAGCAACTGGAGAGCCTCCTTATTTTAAGATGAGGGGGAGAGAATGTTGTACCTTTTCTATCCCCAAATTTTGATAGCCCCAGAGTTAACAAGAGTTATGAGAAGGTTGTGGAAAAAGAAATAACTTCAGTGATGTACAAGTTGAGGGCAAGCAGCATCATGATGAAGTTCATAGAGCCAAACCTAAACTTATTGTGCAGGTGTTTGGGTGCGTATTGCTAAACCCATTTACCAGAGCAAGGGCACATCAAACTTCTCTGCACCTGTTCAAGTTGATAAGGTGACAGGAAATTAGTGCAGTGTTACTCCACAAAAGGCGTTGGTGGAGCAAGAGTTCAGTGGTGGTTCTTAAACCCGTGAAATCATTTTTTCCAAAGAGTTGGATGTGGACAATTCATTTTTGGATGATGTCTATGAGAAGGGCAAGTTAAATGGTGAAATGGGGGTTAAGCAGGAAAAATCTAACATGGAAGTGCCACTTCCAGGGTTGTACAGTTACAATGTGGACCACCAAGAAAATGTTTCCTCTTCTGAACAGGAAAAGCTGACCACAAATGTGTCTGTTCCTGAGGCGTCTTTTTCTGTGATGCGATGCTTTCTCAGACAAAAGAGGTGGTCAAACTGCTGAAGTTAGAAGATTATATTTTAGAGTAAAAAGTAAAGGAGTGGTTTTGTTGTTATTTTATTTCTTGTAATAAGAAGGATGAAATATTTGTTTTGTTATGGTTTTATTTCTTGCATTACTAAGGAAAAAATTGATATACGATGGCTATTATTTTATTTCTGGCAATAATTAATTTTGTTTGCGGTCAGCTGTTCTATATATATATATATATATATATATATATATATATATATATATATCAGCGGCGAAAGTCATCATAAGAAATGTCAGCACAGTTCATTACACACTTTATCTTATTCATACCTGCCTCAGTAGGCGTGTCCAGTACTCTGGCCTTATGGTTCATGTAGTTCCTGATTAAGAGATCGTACATTCCCGAAACGCGTTTGGCGCTTGAATCTTGTGAAGTGCTTTCTGGGCGAGGGGGGCCTGCCAGCAAGCTGTCGATGAAATAAAGAGTGAGCTGATTCAATTTCCTGTGGCTTTCACTTAATGGGCTTCTTGTTTGGATGGATTTATGCGGCCTGCCCGATCAGGAGAGAAAGCCCACTGCTGTAGCAGGTCTGTTCTGAGACCACTCGAGTTTTGGAACTTTGGAAGGAATGCAAGCTGGTGCTTTGCAGGGAGCGACCTGCTTGACGCTCAAATCGGCATCTGAAAAGCAAGGCATGTGCCCGCTCAGACTTTGCTTCAACCCACTGGGGATTTAATGTGTTTTAATGTTTAAAAAATGTGCGCACCTACTTGGGATTTAATTTGGAACTACATGGAGCATAAAGCCAGAGTACTGGACACGTCCACTGAGGCAGGTATGAATAAGATAAAGTACGCAATGAACTGTGCTGACATTTCTTATGACTTTTACCGCTGATGAAGGGATCTTACATTCCCGAAACGCGTTTGGCGCTTGAATTTTGTGAAGTGCTTCCTGGGCGAGGGGGCCTGCCAGCAAGCTGTCGATGAAATAAAGAGTGAGCTGATTCAATTTCCTGCGGCTTTCACTTAATGGGGTTCCTGTTTGGATGGAGATTATATATATATATATATATATATATATATATATATATATATATATATATATTATTTTTTTTATTTTTTTTTTTTTGCCACAAAGTGATCCTGCAGATAGCGAGTGCGCTCACCAGCGTGTGCTCAGCTCAGGGGTCGGATCCTGACCCAGTTTAGAGTTTATGTCACAAAAGGAGCGGCACAACCAAATTCTTATTGAAGCCTTTTAATCAGAGCTTCACACCACCAACGCGTTTCAGCCTCACAGGGCTTTGTTCACCCTGTTGGACCGTGAACAAAGCCCTGTGAGGCTGAAACGCGTTGGTGGGGTGAAGCTCTGATTAAAAGGCTTCAATAAGAATTTGGTTGTGCCGCTCCTTTTGTGACATAAAATATATTATATATATATATATATATATATATATATATATATATATATATATATATAGAGAGAGAGAGAGAGAGATAGATATAGATAGATATGAAATTGTAGGTATATCATGATGATGTTTCACTCATGTTATGATGTTTTATTGGAATGTACAATGTTATGGGGAAGTAACAGTGCGTAGCTGGTGGTGAAAGGACGCACTCAGTTATTCCTCACCAGTGGGCTGTAACAGAACACTTGGAATAAATATCATTATTCCCACATCATTTTGTACCTCTTTTCATCTTTACATACACCGTTGTTGCTCTTCTTAACCTTGCGGTCCTTAAAATACTTATTTTTACATTTTCGGAGGGCCCAACAGCTCCCATTTACTGCTGGGCTGCTCCACTTTCATAAATACTCCTCAAGCAAATGAAGCCCAACCCCTGGTGCTCCACGTTGCGCCCTTCTTTAACCAAACTGGCACCCTATTGCTTAACACTACTTAGGTTATTGTTAATTAGTACTAGTACAGCACATAATATGCCCTTAGCATGACATTGAAGCACATTTGAGAAGTAGGGGTATTACTGTACAAAGGTTTCGTTTGCGTAGCCACTATGGTGTGTATGTTAGTTTTAATGAGTTACAGTTTTTTTGGTGGGTGAGATTGGTGAACTCAATCAAATTGCGTAGATAGTTCCTCCTTTGGCCCAGGTGCCTATTACCCATCAAAAGTATGTGTAGTAATTAGTAAAAAGTGCTGCTGAATTCTTTAATAGCCAGCTCATTGCATACATGGGCAGTGTTCAGTGTCACTCAGAGATCTGCCTTAATGAGCCCTGTTGCAAGGTGCTGGTGTTATGTGTTTTGGGAAGGGTTGTTGCGACATTGCTAAACATCAGGAAAATCCAGAATTATTCAACCTTGTGTTAAAAAAATATTTCTGGTCCAGCTCCAAATAACCTCTCCCAACGGGACACAAAAAACTTCTTCCACCCACGTTCAGCCAATATTGCCTTCCCTATTGTACTCAGACTCTTATATTCCCTTATATTTAAATCCTTCAAATATCTTCTTCTTTGACGACCCAAACCCTCTGACTTCAGCACAGAGTCATTGCCTACTCCCCTGGGTTTAAATGAGAATTCAAAGTGCACCTCCAGGCTCGTCAATGACCAAGCTCTAAAGGGTAAGCATGTACATTTTCATAAACATGCTTACATTTGTATCTGTTTACCTTATATCCATCCTTGCGTGAGGCACCATACTTCTAATCACTATCACAGCTTTAAGTTACCCACCCGATTTGTGTAGAAGTAAACCACAAGAGGGGTAGTGGTAGTAGTAGATTTATCGAGAGCAGGCACACACAGCTTCCTCCTTCACAGCAACCGTTCCAGCTGCCACCCTTCATAGCTTACTGCCATTCCAGAACTCATGTGGTCTATCTTGTTGCCTAGATACATGCAACCTAGATACCACAATTGGTCACCTGTTACTGGGTAAGGCCTTTGTGATTATGTACAGCATTTCTATGAGAAGGGCTAAGTGATCTTCATTGAACAATATTAGATGCTCTGAGAACAATTAGAAAAAAACACAGTTGGACAGAATGTAGAACAATGTCATACATTCACCCCAGTACAAGGATCTGGGCCTAAATCCATCGTTTTTTTGCACTCCACACCATCCTGGGTTAGACACTGGCTATATGCAAATCAGCTCTGACCTTGTGCCTCATGGGAACAGTCCAGTCCGAACTACCAAGCCATGTCTTTCCCAGACCGGAATCAAGAATCCAAGGACCGGTTTCTGGCTATCAGCCTTCTTCAGCCTGGATAGCTTGACTCCAGTGGTGTGGAGAGCCTGGAACTCACGTCTGAGTATACCCAGCACACTCGGGGTGAAAATTGCAAAAAACACAGTTGATGGACAGAATATAGAACAATGTCATACATTCACCCCAGTACAAGGATCTGGGCCTAAATCCATCGTTTTTTTGCACTCCACACCATCCTGGGTTAGACACTGGCTATATGCAACACCACTGGAGTCAAGCGATCAAGGCTGATAGCCAGAAACCGGTCCTTGGATGCTTGATTCCGGTCTGGGAAAGACATGGCTTGGTAGTTCGGACTGGACTGTTCCCATGAGGCACAGGGTCAGAGCTGATTTGCATATAGCCAGTGTCTAACCCAGGGTGGTGTGGAGTGCAAAACAACGATGGATTTAGGCCCAGATCCTTGTACTGGGGTGAATGTATGACATTGTTCTACATTCTGTCCATCAACTGTGTTTTTTGCAATTTTCTTCTGAGAACAATTAGATGCACTCTTGGCAGTAGCTCTCAAGGCTTCTACCTTGTCATGCCTTCCAGTATAAGTGGCCGAGAATAAGTGGCCCTCTATGTGCCACCACAGTAGTTAACGTGCGATGCAAATAAAGTTCACAGATCTTTGTTACATGACTGTATCCCGTAAGATAACACTGTCTGTGCGGGTTTAATCACAAGCTCAGCCTATGCTACGCTACGCTTTAAAGTTGGAAGCAGGAAATAAAGTTGGAAGCAGGAAATAAAATCTCAACACACACAAGTGTATTGCCATCAACATTTCTGTAGAACTGAAATAGGGAATAGGGGCATAAAAGAACAAGTGTGGTGCTACATTGAGTGTGCGCGGTCCACACAGCGAGCATGACAAATTGAAAGGGGTTTGCTGCTACTCAAACTACTGCACCTTGCTAAAGAAAAACAACATTTGAAACATATAATGCTCATGCATATTGACAGCAAATCGATTGGGCCTTTCTCCTGATGGAGCAAGGATTCAAGAAAACGAAACTTGCTCGGAGAAATCCCTCATTAACTTTTATTGACAGTTAAAAGCTGTAGAATGAGACAAAACTAATATACACCAGTCACAGACACATGGGAGAAAAGCTTTACGCATGTTTAATTAACATGAAATAAATGCAACACAACTAAAACCTGCTTTAACTTAGAAAAATGCTTTGCGCATGTGCAAACCTGAATTACGTCCAAGTAACGTAACTAACCCGCTTTGAGAGGGAAAAACTCTCATGCATGTGCAAGAAGGACTAAAATGTGGTTGTGAGGTACCACATACCCGAAATCTGCTTGCTTGAACTAAAAAGAAAGCTACTATTATTAATGCTTTTGCTCAAGAAAATAATAGTAATATGGGATACAGTAGAAGTGGGCGGTGAACAGTGAGAACTATATATTTGAGAAATTAATATGATTCCTTTATTGATAGTGCTCATTTGGGGCTGCTATCGTGCATGAACAAAAGAAAATGGCACTGGATGAAATGGGAGCCGCGCATGTTCAGTGGATTCGCAATGTGACCTAATTACCACCAAGTTGAATGGCTGCCAAAGAACAAGGACAGAAGTCGAGGGAAAGAGGAGATGTGCATCCGTCGTCCATGGAGCCTGTATTAAATATGAATAAATATTGTAACAATACATATATGAGAATTAAAGTGGGGAATGAGCTAAAGGGGAAGGGTTTGCAAGATAATAACAATATTAATAAAAATGAATATGTCAGCATGGTGTGATGAAAACTCCCCTGGCCCCGTCCAATCATATTCAGTATTTCATCAATATTTGCAACTTTTGAGGGTGGGACATGTAGAAATAAAGACTATAACTAGAGTGACTTAAGTAGACATCGATGCTGAGCGAGAGAGAGACAGAGAGGCGAGAGCTGCTATAAGAAAAGAAGAGAGAGCAGACTGGGAAGATTTCGTTCCAAATAACAGTCTGATTAGATTTAAAGATTTCGGAAGAACATCGAGGAGGGAGAGAGTGTAAGAGAGGGATGCGCCCTGGTGCGTCGGATTTATAGAGAAGTCTAGTAAGTATATGTCCCGATCCTGTCCAATAGTCTTTGTCTCTACAGCTATCCACTCTTTTTGCATTTGATTTTGTTGAATGAATTCTGTACGGTATTAATGTGTGTCCTTGCTAACTGAATTTTTCTCTCCCATGTTAAGAATGATGGGGCTTGCACTGTGAATCTGTAAATGAGCATTACATTTATGACTGAAATCTTGGATAAAGCTTTAGAATCTTACCCAGAGTCTGTGGTTATTTCACTGAGATCTGTGGATTAGTTAAATAGTTGATAATATCACCATCAACTAACTCAACTAAAGGTCCATCGACCAGAGTAAAGAGTGTTGATTTGTGACGACTAGTTAGGTATTGAAATATTCATTTAATCAAATATTGTGGTTATAGGGAATTAACTAATCAGAACTTAAGTCAAATATAAAACGTGAGCCCCCAGCTGATTGGCCAGGGAGTTTGAATGAACATTCGGATAAGTGAGTAGTTGTAAGAAAAACACACGGTATACTTGAAGGTGTTTCTTTATTTCCTGTCAATTACGACACACCAGTAAGGAAGCGCTCCGGTCACCAGCTCAAAATCATGGACAGCTGCAACTGCCCTCATCAACTGTAACTAACTGTCAGATGGCAAAGGACAACAGCCATCTGACATCATGCATGCAAATGCGGGGGGCATGCAGGGGACAAAAGCGAACGGGAACAAGTACCAACGTAACACATCTCCTTCCTATGGGAAAGAAGGGAACAAAAGAGAAAAGGGGAACATGTAACTGTAATCACACTAGATTCTGGTACTACATGAGTCAGTTCACAAAGCGACCATGTAGACACGGGTATATGGTTACTTTCTCGTTGTCATCATCTGTGTTTAGTTCCACTTCGGACCTCTGGTTGTCTCCAGTTCCAAATTCACCGGTGGTGTTGCTGTCAACGAGGTAGGCCAACACTAAGTCCTGTCCATCCTCCAACGTGGACGAATGAACTTAACCTGAGGATTCGGCTGAGTCATCTGATCCACTGAACTCGTGCTCCCCAGCTAATCCAATATGCTTCCAATCGGCTCCTAAGTTTGCTTCAGGGTGTGGGCATTGAACGTGTTTGTGTGCCTTCTTACTCTCTTCCTCTGACTCCTCATAGTTCAACCAGCCACAGCAATCCATTTTGCTATTGTGCTCTAGTCTTTTCTTACTCATACCATCTTCTCTATCCCGGTGAGTGACAACAGCTTTAGGATCCTTTTTCTTGGGATATTTCCTGGACCAGACCACACTGCGTCTACGTCTACTCATACAACTGGTTTCCTTCTCATCGTCATCATCAGTGTTTGGTCTAACATCAGTTCTCATGCTGTACTCTGTACCAGGGCCACTGGTAATTTTATTTTCGACAAATCCCACTTGTTCATTACGTGCCTCATCAAAGACCTGTCCTTCCTCCAATTTCATCAAGTGAATTCCGCAGTAGGATGCGGCTGAGTCTTCTGTGCCGCTGAACTCGTATCCTCTCCTGTATTCCATAAGCATCCTGTTCTTCCCTAACACGACCTTGGGGTGTGGGCATTGTAAGTGTTTGTGTGCCTCCTTACACTCTTTCTCTGACTCTTCATTATATAACCAGTCATAGTACTCTCCTTTGTTGTCGCACTTTGACTCGACCCGACTCAGACCATCTTCCCCTTCCTGGTCGCTGTCATCAACATATTTCTCCCTTGTCTTTGGCTTGGACTCAACCAGTGCATTTGCGTGCCACACTCTCCCATGTTTGAGGCAGGTAGAATTACAAAAGTCCTCCTCTGTACCTATGGTTTCTATGACCATACATATTCCCTTATTGACAAATACACTTTTTTCCACAATTTCCTCCTCACTGTTTTTGTCCTCGAATTCTTTACTTTTATTATTTCCATCATTCTTTCCCATGTGAGAATCTTGTTTTTGTTTGAATTTGTCCATTTCAGCTTCTCCTTTCCATTCATTTCTCCACGCAGCTCTTATCCATCCAACATTGACTTTAGATGGTGGTGTTCTCTCACTTAATAACTCAAACCTGGCATTTTGTGTACTGTTGTTTTGTGCCAGCCAACTCATAGGTTCCGTAACATTGGGATTTTGTGTTACTCTTAATTTTTCTTGCTCTTTCCACCCTAGTAGAGAGGGTCCTTCTTCTGAGATATACATCTTACTTCTTGTATTTCTCTTCTTGTAACTCAATTCCATCTCTCTGCATCCAATTAAGTTAATGTTTTCACCAGTGTATGTTTTCAGGGATATGTCGGCTTCTTTTAATTCATTCCCAAGTTTCTGCTAATTTACTCTTCCATATACTTTTGCTAACCACAGTACAACATGACCCCGAATCGGCGATTAAATCAATTTCTACTACTCCACCTATGTTGATGGCACACTCTGGTTTTACTTTACTAATGTTCACTTCCTTATTGTTATCTCCATCTTCCCTGTAATTGTTTTTCCTTTGTACATCAACACACACTACTTGCTTATAATGATCATCTAAATCTTCCATAACATCCTCAAATATATTCCTGTCTGCTCCCTCATGGACTTTCTTTTCAATGTTATTGTACACTTTTTGACCACCAGCTCCTAAACTGTGTAACAATATTTTTACCTTTTCCTCTGGTTTTAATGGTTCTTCCTCCTCGTCAAATATGGATATAGAATTGCGAAAATATTCCTTCCACTCTTCCCATTTTGCAGTTGTTGTACCATCCCCTTTAAAAAATGGCTCAGGTGGCAGTAAATTATACATATTGTTTTTATCCATGTTAATATTCTTATATATTCCAATTTTTTGTTCACAGTACTATTAATTCATTTTTTTTCTCAAGAACCAACGTAACAGTAGTTTGAATGAACATTCGAATAAGTGAGTACGAGCCCACTGAAATATTTGGTTTAGTGAATTTTCCAACGTTGGCCTTCCGCTGATCACCCACAAAAAACTGATACATCGATCCAATACATCCTTAAACATACAAAGGTGAGCGTGGGTGTCCCTAAAATACAGCTAATTGTAAGATTATTCAATGTATACAGGTGTTCATGGGATCCATAATCTACAGACATTTTGGGGGTGCACTTCTTGTCATACATTTGATTCAGGGTGTTCGCCCCAGTAACAATTTGCGAGAGTCTCCTTAATAGTCAACTGGCAGTGGGCGGGTGTAAGTAAGAAACAACACAGCCGGATAGATCGATCTATTGCAGTAAGTGGTGCCCCTCCAAACGAAAGTAAGCCAACAGACATGAGCCCCCTCTTACCTTCAGAGCCCGCCCAGTGTACTTCCACCGTGGTCCGGCCCCGCTCAGCAGCGGCCAGCACTTTCAGGCAGTGCGGGGATCCCGCGGAGCACACCGTTAGCTTCATGATCAACTCTATCTCCCTTCCTAACTACACCGGTGACCGGTTCCGAAAAGAAACATGCAGTGACAGCTGATGCAACGCAAGGAAACGTGTGTTCACGGGCTTACCGGGAGTTGTAGTTAAGTATGCAGCCCATGGTCGTTCGTACTCATGATACTCTAGACAATAAAAAACTACATCCCCCGGCGTACTATGCGAGGGAGGTATGTCAATTTAAGGGGGCGTAATGATTCTTTCGGGCAGGTTGACGGGAACTGTAGTCTAATTGGTTACTCAATCACGTTCAAATAAGCATTTTAACTGGTGCAGAAAAACTACATGTACCAACATGCAAGTGATGAAAGAAGCTCCGCAAATTCGGAGGGGGGTAGTGCTTTAACGTTAAGCAGTTCGTAAGTATTTTCTACTGCCTCGATGTCCTTGAGTCGAGGTTAAGACAATCTATACATTTAAAATAAACAGGACAACTATATAGTGCGTGCCCAACCCTAGATAGCTCTGTCAGACCCAGAAGTCGTAACCTTGCTCAACCCCTACTTTCGGCTACACATCTCATTGTCTAAACGAGTGACGACTTTGATGCGCATGCGCATTTTTTTCTTTTCTATTTCTATCACGATGCCAGTGCTGTGTTTCGGTGTGCTGTGTTTCGGTATGCTAGCGGCACGGTTGGCTACTATCTGTAAGGCGTTTTATTCAGGTTTTAGCTGACGATTTGTTTTACACCCATTTAATAAAGACATTTACCAGTGTTCGTTGCGTGACATACAAGCCTGGTTAACTGTCGGGTATTCCTTACCGGCTCTTAGTACTTCTGAACAAAATTTCACGTTTTTAGTCGGTCAGTCATGTTTTAGTTTAAAGAGAAATTAATCAACGAATATTTTATCCAGGTTTTTCGAAAGGCAGTTTTATTCTGGATTAGAGAAACAAGGGGTTCTATTTGCAAGGTGTTGTTTTATTCACGATTTATTGATTTTAGAGGCGTTTTATTAAATGTTTAACAAATGGACAATTATTCCGTATTACCAAGGAACCTTAGGCTCCTATCGCAGGCAGCATTTTTATTCAAATTTAATTAAGGGACATTTTATTCAGGTTTCACCTTGGGACAACCTTTCTAGATTTTGTTGTTAGTTTGAATAGGCTTCCTAATGGACATTTCACTTAGCACACCATTGCGAAGGTATGGTAACGAGCAGCAAATAAATGTGTATTGTGATGTTTTAGATTTACTTCGAGGTAAAACTTCTCAGTTGTGCAGGTAATGGGTTGGCTGACTTTCCACGGTTACATGACCACCTCAGAGAAACTTAGCCTTCAGATCTTGAAGGCTGAACTGCAGTTCTAATGAAGGACAAGTGTATTGATGGATAGCTTTTTAGTTATAGAACGTTCAGTGAAGAACTTTTCACATAGAATCCAATGATGGATGCCGACCGGCACCGTAATGAAGTGACCTTTGTTGCTAGATGTATGGTTAACGTAGTGTATGTTGCAGTATACGTTTTCTGATACAAACAGAGATTAGGGACCAAGGGCCAGATGTAGGAGACCAAATAGCGGAACTGACCGGTATTTGGGTATTGAAATGTAGGGGGCCTTTATTTTACAGAATCCAGATGTAGGTGGCACTGCAAACAGTGCCACAGCCCCCTAAGAATTCGTTATTGCATGGTAAGTAATGAATTCCTGTGTACATGCACATTGTGCATGTACACCTGTGCCATGTGGCACACATACATGCCCTAAGGGCAAGTATGTGTGTCACATGGCACACTAGCCAGAAACAGGGGTGCAACAGGGTGTCAAAGGGACACCCTATCCCCCTTGACAATTCAGTATTTTTACCAATTCAGTAATTACCGAATCAGTATTTGCCATTGATTCCTATGGGCTTCAAGGCCCATAGGAATCAATGGCAAATACCGAATCCCACCGATTCGGTTTTTGTTACCGAATAATTACCTACATTAGATTTACCGATTCATGAATACCGAATCGGTAAAATTCGGTATTTATGAATCTGTAAATCTAAGTTACCTACATCTGGCCCCAAGTGTACGACTCACGGTGTTTGCGACTTGCATTTTGCATTTTTCCCACTCACAAATTGTGAGTTGTAAACACTGATGTACAAAAGTGTCTGAGACACTGTGTGCGATTCCCAAATGGGTCGCAAGGGAGCTGCCTCCTGTTCTTCAAGGAAAATGTGAAGCATAAAAAAAAAAATGAAACGTTTCAGTTTCATTTTTGAAACATTTCAAATTCATATTTTAAGAGCAGGCAGTGGTCAGTGAGACCACTACCTGCTCTCCAAAAATATTTTCGTTGCCAATCACAGAGGGGAAACGGTCTCCTGGGGACCCCGCCTCGTTGACTGGCTTACCACCATTTTGAAGTTGGTGGTAAAAGCTAATTATTTTTTTTTTGCAACCGCATTTGCATTAGGAAATGGTGGGGGTTCTCTGAAATAGAATCCAGGAACAGGACAGGACAAGGAACAGCTTGGCCTCTCTGCAAACCGACAGACAGCAACGCATCAACCCTCTTTCTCCCCTGCCAGCCTAAGCTCTAACCACACCCCTAAAGGCACCCCAATTATACCCTAAAATTGACATGTCCATCCCACAATTGTTGCAAACTGCCATCAAACTCGCAAAGGGATTGGTGGGCTTGGGAGGTGGCGTTGTCACACGACTGTGACTTCACCTTTAATTCAATAAATTAATTGTTTATATTAGTTCTCAGGGTTTGGGTCTTAGTTCGTTCTCACGTCCCTTTCATGCAATACAAATGTTATCATTTTCTATTAATGGTTTGCATCATCCGCAGAATGTGTCTCTGCTCTCACGGCTTGGACATCATTTGGCAGTCGTTCATCATTCTGGCCTTCACCCTTCTCATGTCATCTGGTGTGCACGGCACATTCTGTCTTGCTTCTGACAGAGTGGACTCACTCCTCGAGTTTCCCCCTCCCACTTTAGCCAAGTTTAGGAAGATGGCTGTTTCATCCAGCACACTGAAGTAAAATAAAATTGATACATTATGTGATAATGAGTTTCACCATGCATGCGCCAGACAATAATGTTCTTCTTCAGGCGATCCGGTCCTCTAGGGAGGCGCTGGAGGATAAAATTGATGGCATTAAGATAGATGTCAACCTGCTCCGTCAAGATCTACGAAATGTCTCTGAAAAAGTCACGCAGGCAGAACAAAGAATATTAGAAGTGGAAGACACTACACATACACTCCGGAAAGAGGTCTCAGAATTGATGAAAGCTATGAAAGACGTGTTATGGAGGGTGGATGATGCTGAAATTAGGGCACGGAGAAACAAGCTCTGCTTTATTGGCTTTCGGGAGACCATTGAGGGCACGGATGCCGGTGCCTTTCTGCTTCAGCATTTCCCAGAGGGACCTGCCTCATGAGCGACCCAGAAGGGAAGAAGCAGCTCAACAGAGGTCAGCAGATTGTACAGACCAGGATATCACCACAGACTCGGAATAGGACCATCCCCTTATGCAGAACAATCTCCTGGAGAATCCAGGAGAGACAGACATGACAACTGGCGCAGAAACACAAACAAGACAAGAAGACATTACTGAATGTTGAGCAGGGCTGGGCACGGAGATCTGAAAGGACTGTAAGCAGACTGAAGGGCTCTCACGCTTCCCCACGTGTGCAGATATTTCTTTTGGTGTATTTGATTGTAATTTGATTTGTTCCCCTTCTTGTTTCCCTCTGCTCTCCCCCTCCCCCCTCTTTTTCTTCTTTTCCCCCCTGTTTTTCCCTTCCCTTTTCTTTTAGTTGATTGTTTGTACCCCCTTTTTCATAGTTTGAAAATTTTGTCAGGTTTCAGTTTTCTTTTTTGTATTGGTTTGTTTGATGGATCGCCCCCTTGCCTTGAAAATAGTCTGAGACGCCGCAATTGAGACTTTGGTCGTATGGGGGTGTGAAGGAGGCGTATAGTTGTTTTCACAGAAGGGGGTGAGGGGAGGGAAGGGAGTTTGAAGGTTTAACAGTTGGGAGGGGGAGGGGGCGACAGGCCTCTTCTGATCCAAAATGACAAAGTTGGGGATGGGGGCTGGGGGAAAGAGGGGTCACTGCAGTTATTTTGAAAAAAAAGGCAGGAATGTATCAGTTGCAACCACTCAGAGAAGAGAAGATGGAGGAAGAGCCAGAGCGGGGAGAGAAACAATGATCGATGAGACTTAGTAAGAATGACATCTAATCAGACCCCATATTCAGTTTTATCGTGGAATGTCAACGGGTTGTGGAATAAGGTTAAACGGGGGTTGATGGCGACGTACTGTAGAAGGCTAAAGCCTGATGTGATTCTCCTACAAGAAACGCACCTGAAGGGCACGAGATACGGCCTTCTGGGCCATAGAGCATACACAACACTGGCACATGCGGGGTTCTCCACAGGATCAAGAGGGGTTGCCATATTAATAAGGAAAAATCTGTCATTCAGGATAGAGCGCACATGGATTGACCCTAGCAGAACATGTGGCAGTGAAGGGGCTTTGGGATAGACAACATATCACATGTATTAGTGTCTACGCACCCCCTAGGTTACAGAAACAAACGATGGACAAACTAGCTGCAATTATTCTTAAAGCAGGTTCACATACACACATTATAGGAGGGGACTTCAACGATGTGATAGACCCTACATGGGATCGCACAACAGTCCCAGCAGGAGGCCCCAGGGAAACCCCACTCAAGAGATTTTCTGATACACTGACACTCACTGACCTGTGGCGCAGACAACACCCCCTGATAAAAGCATATTCTTTTTATTCAGGGACCCACAAAGCCTTCTCGAGACTTGACTACATATTCACCCTGACAGGGGAAATAGGGGAGGTACAAAAGATTGAATACTTAGCAAGAGGTCTCTCAGACCACTCACCTTTATGGCTGACAACGGGGGCTCAAACATAACGCCAAACGGGAGAATGGAAACTAAACTTGTGGGAACTACGAGACCCACAGGTGGCTGCAGAGATTAGAGTAAATAAAGAGCTATATTTCCGGGAAAATGTAGGGTCAGTGGATACCGCCATTATTCTGTGGGAGGCTTATAAACCAGTTCTCCGGGACAGAGCCCAAAATATCATAGCACATAAGAAAGGTAAGGAGAGTGAGGAGGTAGCGAGAATTGAAGCTCAGCTCCTGCAGACTGAATCGCAAGCCACCACAGGCGGTAACCCTTCCCAGTTGAGAAGACTGAAGCTCCTACAGCAAGAATACCTTGCGCTAGCCAAAAGGGATGTCCAACATGCAATACAGGCCATGCGTAGGCGACTATGATGCAAGTGATAAAACAGGTAGACTGCTTGCATGGCTTAGCAAAAAGGAGCTAGAAAGCAGATTGGTAGCCCAAATACAGATGGAAGATGGACAGGTCCATGTAACCCTTGATGCAATAGCGCATGCCTTTGCAGGATATTACAAGGCCTTCTATTGCGAAACGATCCCTAGCAGACACTGAGCAGATCCACACATACTTACAATCTATACAGCTCCCTAGGCTAGACTCCAGTGAATCACAAACACTGGATTAAAAGTTAACAAAAGAGGAAATTGTAGAAGCCATAGGCCATATGAAAACAGGGAAGTCCTCTCGTCCCAATGGGCTCCCACCGGAATTTTTTAAACAGCACGGGGCACTTTTCAGTACACATCTTCTGCAGATGTTCCTAGAGGCGCAAGAACTAGGCAATCGCCCCAAAGACCTGCTGACAGCCACTATTGTGGTGATACCCAAAGAAGGGTGGCCACCACAGAGATGTGGTACGTATTGGCCCATCTCCCTCATAAACATGGAAACTAAAATATTGGCCAGGATTCTGGCCAATAGACTCACTAAGGTCATCACGGGACTTGTTCACAAGTATCAGTCGGGCTTAATGCCTAAGAGGTCGACAAGACTTAACCTTAGAAGAGTATCTAACTGGTTGGAAATTGTACAAAATAGAACTGACCCACATCTCATACTGTCCCTAGTTGCTGAGAAAGCATTCAACACAGTCCACTGGCCGTTTCTCATGGCAGCACTGGAAAGGCAGGGATTTTGTCCAGAGTACAGGAGGTAGATAGCCATTCTGTACGAAGGACCGTTGGCAAGGGTTAGTGTCAACGGGGTGACGTCTCGGAAATTCCCAATAGAAAGGGGCACTAGACAGGGTTGCCCTCTGTCTCCTCTGCTTATCGCAATGGTTTTGGAACCCCTTGCCTGAGGTCCGTTGGTGTGCCTGTCCTGAGGTCAGTTGGTGTGTCTGTTGGCGCTGCTTGACGTCCGCTGGACTTGCTGCTGCCTTCCTGCCTTTCAGCCTGCAGGTGGGGTGAACCGGCCTTCGAGCATACCGGTGTGGGGAAGCGCCGAGCGAGACAGGTGAGCGGCGGCGTTGGAGAGATCAGCAGAGGAGGGATTCCCGAACGTGGCTATGCTGCGAGCGCTGTCAGCACGGCAAGAGATCTAAACATGGCTGTGCCGCGGGTGTATGATAACGCAAGAGGTCTTCTGAACGCGGCTGGTTGTGCCGCGAGTGTCTGCTGATGAGGCGGGAGCCACAGGAGATTTCGTGAGCGTGGCTGTGCCGGGTGTGTCTGTGGACGCGGCAGGAGCCACTAAGAGCCGCAAGAGACCTCGGCAGAGCGGAGCGGCACGGCGGAGCAGCGGACCTTACAGGAACTCACGGGCCTGCAGACTCAGCTCAGCCCAGCTCAGCACGCTCGGCTGTGCGCGAGCCTGCCTATCTTCTCCTCCTGCTCTCTCCCGGGAAGCGAGGGAGAGAGGCGACGCCCGCCCCAGCGAGAGAGGACGGACTCCAAAACTGAGAGTCAGAGCCGGAGAGTCGGAGAGCTGGGGAAGAGAGGTCAAACGCAGGAGAAGCTCCAAGCTCATCCAGGGTCTATTCTGGTAAGGACCTCCTCTTGTAGCATCCTCGGGTAACGCATGAGGTCAGGAAGGGCCAGGGGGTCCCCGGAGCCAAAGCCAAAATCCAAGGCAAAAACGGGAAAGGAAACAAAAAGAAAACAAACCCAAGCTCACCCACCGGCACGGAGCCGAATCTTACCACAACAGAGCAGGCATCGGAGCTGAATCATCAAAACAGAGCAGGGATCGCCAACGGCCTTGACACAAGAGACCTCAGCAAGAGAACCACACACCGCAAAAAAGCTCTACCAACCGAAAATACATAAAAAGTTTGAATTCTTAAAGGATGCTGGCTCAGCCATTTTCTCGAGCAACACACATCTGCATGGTCTGCAAACCCCACTGCTCCCCTCGTTACTGAGACCAACATGTTCGCCACCACCATTGCTTGAAATGACTACAAGCCCCTTGTCCCTAGAAAACTTCACGGCAGACCCTCACCAACGTGGTATCTCAAAGCACAGGAACATCAGCACACCTCAGGAGACCTCAATCGCAAGAGGAAAGCCCCACGACTCAACTTCCAATCCGCAATTATCACCCGCCTACTCAGCCGGCCAGGCTATATGCAGTCGGGGCAATGTCCTGCGGTCCCCACTGGATGATCTTAAAGCCAATGCAAAAACTACTTCGGCACCAAAACCAGCCAATAAATTAGATAGTCGTCCAACCGAAAGGACTTCCGGGGCCGGCCTACATACATTAATACCGTCTCTCCCCAAGGAAACACAACCTAGCCGGCCGCCGGGCATACAATCCATGAGCCACAGCGCACCCATCAAGTCCCACTCAACGGCTGGATGTGCTCCACCATTCACAGATCCGGAAACCTATGGCTTAGCAACAAGTACCTCGGGCAGGGAGGCAGCAAGCCCTCACAACTCTAGCCGGAAAGCTGAAGGCAGGGCAATAGTGTCTTACCTTAACACACAAGAATGGGAAGACATGCTAGCAACCTATACACCAGATCATAAAGAGCCACACTCCCTCGATCCACCTCTGGTAGCCAACAACATCAACAACTCCATTAACATCTCTAATGAGAAAGAGCGGGGGAAGGAACACAACACCGGAACCTGGAACTCACTGCTAAACACAATCCAGCTAGCAGTAGATGCCCTGCAATATCAATCAGAAAAAATGGAGTAACAACTTACCCTTCTTAATACACTGGCAGTTTTTACAGCCAGCATCGACGACAAGCTGGGCAACCTGAACAACCTGATGAGAGCACAAACAAGCACCTACCTGAGCTGCAACTGCAGCCAGGCAGTGGACAAATTAGCCACATTGCCCTCAATGTTAACCGACATTATAGGCGATATAAGGAATCTACACAGAGGAAATGCAACAAAAGAAATGGGGCCAAATAAAACCGAAGAGGGAGACTCCAGGAGCAAAACATCCGGAACAAAGCTAACCGCCCATCAAGCCCCTGCAAATGAGGAGACAACTCTGACGGGACTGGAGTTCCCGCAAAAACTTAACGGCAAACAACGGCGCCAACAAAAAAGAAAAGGGCGCAATCAAAAACCTCAAATAGCTACAACAAAATACTTCCCCATCTTCTTTGGCCCAAAGGAAAAATCTTCGGTTAACATAAACAATGCCCATTCTACAGATGGGGAAAACCATGTGCACAGCGGCTCCATCCAGCAGCAAAAATTAAACAGCAGCTTGCCAGACCAAGAAGGGCAATGGTCCCAAGATCCATCGGCAAGAAACCAAATTGAACAAACAGATGCACACAGAGATGAGGCAACAAAGACCAAACCGCTCACACAGCCTAGCAGCACTAAGAACAATCAAGAGTGGGTCTCCGAAGGCCAAGCAGGAGACCCAGCACCTCTAAATAAGGAGCCCCCCTTCCAAAGGGATATACCCGATGAGACGACCAACCGAGAAACATCAATAACAGCCGCAAGCAAGCAACCACCCACGTCAAACTCCAAGGAGGGGGTCAGGAAAAGAACCATTGGCTCAACGCCAAGCTCAAATCATGAAGATCTAATTAGAGACACACCAATCACGACTATTCATTCTGTTCCTAGCCAAACAGAGTACTCACAGGTAAAATGGCCATTCGAAACGCGAAGAATACTAAAGCAAACTATTTCAACCAAAGCAATAACACACACCGCCAATATGCCAGGCGAAGGTAATCACCTGGCATTTCACGAAGCTCAACCACGTCATGGCTCATTAGTCCAAGCACATCATACATCAACAAAACAGAAGGCGGAAGGAAGCATACAACAATCAACAGAGATCTTGGTTTTTCATCCGGAATACACGTCACAAGGGCAGCAGGACCTGCTAAATCGTGGTAACATTCTTAGAATAATGGAATGTATTCCCAATCTGGGGGGGATAAATACCAAGGACTTAATCTCTGTAGAATTTTTACCCGCTGCCAACCAAAACAGCCCGGAGTCGACCAAGACAACTTGGTCCTCTAGTAATGTTGCAGATTCTATTTTAGCGGAAGCAGAGCAATTCAAGAACTGGGGCATTAAGCTGGGCCCCTTACAAAGACCTGCTTATCCCTCGCACTCCTGAGGAGGATAAGACCAGAATCAGAGACACAACAGGCAAATACCTCTAGTGTTCTCAGGGGCGCCCTGGGAAGCTCGCCCAAAATAAGAGAGAACAGCCCCTGGCAGCGACCAACAGAAAGGCCGACGGTGGCAGCTAGCTGGCTCCAAGCTAGCGGTCACAACGAGCAGGCAAAGCCCAGTTCTAAAGGACCATCAGACCCGCACTTTCACCACTACTAAGCCCTTGCGAGGAAGTCCGCCAAATAGGAACACACGCAGGCCCCGGGGACGGGCAGAAGCTAGTGTAAGGGGGGCACCATACCAAAATCGAGCACCAACAAGGGAAAAATTGTCCCGAACTATCTTCATACGTCCTGAGGAGGCTTGACGCCACCAACAAAGTAGAGACGGTAAAAGGGGAAGGGCACCAACTATAGGCTTCTGTTCTTGGACTATAAACGGCCTAACCTCAAAAATGGAGGACCCAGACTTCCAAAAATATATCTCTCTCTTTGACATAATAATGCTGCAAGAAACCTGGCTTACAACTTCACAACATATCACGGGCTTCACCTGCTATTCAACAGCAGCGGTCAGAACTAACAGATTTGGCCACCAGTCAGGAGGCATGGCCACATACGTATCCACTACAACAATACCTTCGGCAGTCCTTATGGACTCCTCTACATCCACAACCTTAACAGTAAAGATAAAATTACAGTTTGGGAATAAAGAAGAAGAGATATGCCTTGTCAACGCATATGTCCACCCAAAACACAGAGTTAAAGATTCTATCAAAATCTCCAATCAATTGGCGGAGTATGTAACTCAGATGGAAAAGCCACTCTTCCTCCTGACAGGGGACTTTAACCAAAACTTACTTGGCTCATCAGTAGAAGAAGAGGCTTTGGCTCTAAACAAAATCTACACTATACCATCTCAAAGTGCCCCTCTAAACAGGAGAAAGCATCAAAACTACTGTCTACTCCAAGACCTAGAACACCAAATCCTTCGGGCACTAAATGGAAGATTTATGACTGACTCTCCTCCAGTAGAAACCTTTTATTCACACACAGTTAGCTCCATCCTGGACTATACCTTTGCCAGTCTGGCATTATTTCAACACATCCTGGGGTTCAGGATGGGGGATAAGGTTGAAAGCGACCATCGTCCCCAGGAATGCCACATGACATCAAAGACGCCAACTGAAATTAGGCCAGACAAAATGCTTGGGGCGATTTATTCCATTAATCAAAAAAGGATCAAATGTACGCCAGCCAACTCAACTACTCTGGCCGAAACTGCCCTTCAACTATACAATACACAAAATCTAAATGCAGCTGGGCATATCTCTCACTGGGAGCAATACACAGGATCACTGCTAAAAGAACTGACAACTAAGACCGCCCCAAAAAGTAATTTCTATAAAGAGAGCAGTAAAATCAACTCAAAGAGAGGACCGAGAGCACAATTAAGGATACAAAAAAGATCAGTAAACCTGATCCTACGAAAGCTAAGATCAGCCCCCAAAAACGTCTATCTACGAGCTGCGCTGAAAAATCAAAGGGCTGTGCTCAATCGCACAAAATGGAGTATAAAAAAAACGCTGAAAATGAGGCCTGTCTTTATAAAGAACGGGGTTGACCCTGTGTCCCTCAGAACCTGTAATTTAAAAAAATAACGGTTCTGTCGGGTTCAAACAACAAGTGATTCATCCAAACAGGTTTTTTTTTACACTGCTCCTAATAGAACCAACATAACACCTCCAAAGTACTGTAACAAATCCTTATAGTAAATAAAGAAGCTCGACCTAAGTGTTACTCTATAGTTTCTTTATATCATTTTCTGAATCAAAAAATCATTTCTATACATTATATACAAATAACTGTCATCATATCAAGTATAGTGCAAAACCAAGTGACATCAGTGAATAGTGTACTCGTGACAAACAAAATATATCCAAATTTCATGTAGAAAAACTGTACATGTATATACAAAATATCATTTCATAAGACCATCAACAAATACAATCTGGGAACCCTATGATTTCTTTCAAGTTTGTTGGGGGCTCCGAGTTTATATGGCCTGTGAAAAGATGTCGACATCTATTCACAGGCCATCATACTAGAGATTGTGCTATGGGCGGAATCAAACCAGATCATACCACTGAACCAGACCGTCTTCCGGAAAAATACGGTAACAGCAACCAACATTCTGGCTATCTCACTAATTATTGATGCAGCAAAAACCAAAAAACTGCAGCTGCACCTGTGCTACATCGATTTCAGTGCAGCATTTGACAACATCGAGAGAGGCAGACTTTGGGGGAAACTAGCACAATGGGGCATATCGCAGCCGATTCTAAACATGCTGAAGCTTCTCCATTCTGATACCTGGGTGCAGGTGAAGCTAGGAAGCGGCACCCATTTGTCATCCAAAGTTCGCACCACCAAAGGCCTCAAGCAAGGGTGCGTGCTTGCCCCAATATTGTTTAATCTGTTCATGGCGGATCTACCAAGCCTACTCAATACATGTAACTCCCACTCCCCAAGGTTGGGAGGGAAAACTCTGAGTAAACTTTTGTACGCTGACGACATCGTATTACTCAGTCACACCTACATCGGCCTTCAGCAGCTTCTGATCCAAATGCACAGTTACGCAACGGAAACAACCTAAAAATAAACCTGAGCAAGACGCGCACCATGCCAATTAACATCAACAATAAACAACAGAAGCTCTGGACCCTGGGCGGCCAAAAAATTGAGCCAGCATGCCAGTACAAATACCTGGGAGTCACTTTTGACAGAGAAGCTACATTTGCACTGCAGAAGCAGGAAAGAAGAAGGTGAGGGGCTTTGATCGCCGTTACATTGAAAAATTTAGCCAAATAACTGATGGGGCCAACTCTGACCCCTTACTTGAAAGTTATTCAGGCTAAGCTACTCCCATCGATCTCCTACGGCAGCGAGGCACTACGAGGAAGAGATTCTAAGAACCTGGATACTATCCAGGTAAAAGCCTACAGAACAATGTTCTCGCTCCCACCCTACACCTCGCCCGCCCAAATAAGGTTGGAGTTTGGCTTGCAAAAACAAGATCTTGCTAGACAGGGAGCCTACATCATTTGCTGCCACAAACTCCGCTCTGCCGCTACTGACGCACTAAATTCGCTGTTATGGCAAGATATACAAAGCAGGGACGTATCTCAGGCAGAACTTACCTGCAGACAGCATTGGGGGACACTAAACTATCTGCGATCTGGGACATGCAACTCGGGCATAACCCGTTTAAAAAACTAGTCTGGAAAAACGTCAAATCTCTTTCCTTACTAGAGGACAAGGCAGCCTTTGCAAAAAGAAATTACGCATGGATGACACTCAATTCGTACAAATCCCTGACACCACAATCATATTTTAGTAAGGGCTATCCAAAAGCCATAAAATTGAGGTTTTTGAAACACAGAATAGGGATTTTGCCCAGCAGAGAGCATCTTCCACCATGGCTCAGGAGTACCGGCTATGAAGCCTGTCCGCTCTGCAACCTAGAGAAGGGTGACATCCTCCACATGACCTGTCTCTGCGAAGAGCTTCGGCAAGCCCACCAACAGCTCTTAAAGGACCAGTCCAAGCAGATAGGGATTAGCACTAGAAGGCAAGCGGTGCTCGCCTGCTTGAATTCTGCAAACACTAAACTGAACTGCAGATATGTCAAGTTCCTTGCGATGATCGAGCAAAGACTGTCAAAACTTCCAAAATCGGCGATCATCGATACAGCTAACAAGTAGGCGTACATCAGGACGCAAGGGAACACGCTGCCCCGGCCTCAGAAAAAATGCTCTTGGACAATTATACTGTTTTTTTTTCTGTATGCTTATTTTTAAAATGATTATAACGAACACATTTTTTATGATATTTTATGACTTTTTTGTAAAACGTTTTTGCACTGGTTTTAATTAACTATGCATAATAAACTTTACCTTTACCTTTACCTTTACCTTGCATGTGTCATCCAAGCCTATCCGTACATAACTGGCTTCCGTGTGGGTGACAACGATGACCTCGAGCGTTATCTCTTTGTATGCCGATGACATACTGTTGTATGTCACGAACCCTGAAACAACACTCCCTAATATTATGATGAGCTGTGAGGACTATGGCACACACACAGGGTACATAATTAATTGGGAAAAGTTATGTATTTATCCGGCAAGTAAGAATGTCAAGCACACTGTCTACCCAAGCCAACTACAGGTCGCACCCACTGGGATAAAATATTTAGGTATTTACGTTACTCTGGATAAGCCGCTGGTGCTAGAGCGGAACCTCTATAAGGTGCTTGGAAGAATTCCCCTTAGACGCGGAACGATGGGCATCACTACCTCGGATGCTGCTTTGAAGAGCAGCACTCTTCAAAATGATAATACTTCCAAAAATGTTATATGTTTTGCAAAATACCTACCACCCAATTCCAGAAGAGGTGTTCACTAAGATTGATGTTATTCTGAGAAAGTTCCTCTGGGGAGGGAAATCCCCTAGGATAGCATTGGGAAAGCTACAATCAAACAATACAGTGGCAGCATTTCCCTGCCAGACCTTCAGGCCTATTACTGGGCAGCCCATTTGATAGTAGTGAATGAATGGGCATTTGGAGAGAGGGACCACCCCACATACACGCTTGAACACACACTGTTCATCAAAAGGCCATACGCACACTATCTTTATTGGGGCAAGGGACTCGCAAAGTTGTAGCCGGCCACACAAGTTGTGATAATGGCTTGGAAGAAAGCAGAGAGATGCATGAGATGGGACGGCCGGGTGACCAAGGAAACCCCGCTCTGGGTGGGAACACGACTCAAGGAATTTGCCAAGCTGACAGGCTTACAGAAATGGGATTTGGTGGGCATTTCTCAGCTCAAAGACAGTATATCGTAGGGAACTGGTGACATTCTTGCACCAATAGATTGAGTTCCATGTAAACAAAACGCAGCATTTCAAACACTTGCAATTGAAACATGCTTGGTGGGCACAACATATTGACATGGAGGGCCTCCTTGAGAATGCCCCGCAAGAAGAACGGCTATTGATGGACAAAATTGGGGAAAAGGCAGTGTCCTGGACATATATGACAATTATGAACAACACAGCGAACTCTACGAAAGCTAAGGTCAAACTGGGAGGCGGATCTGGGGAACATAGACAACTTAGATTGGGAAAAGGCTCTGATGCATCCCAGGGAAGTAGCTATTAGATCAATACTTCGACTGATCCAATTTAGGTATTTACACAGAATATTATGACAGAGCTAGACTGCATAGGATAGGTAGAGCAGAGTCACCCAACTGTCTGAAATGTAAGACCACGGAAGGGACCTTTTTTCGCACAGCAGTCTGGGGGTGCAGACATGTACAGATTTATTGGGGAATGCTGCTGAGGGAGCTGGAAGTATTTTGCAGGAATCAATACCCCTAAATCCCATGTTGATTTTACTAGGCATACCTAAAAAGATTGACCTCCCCAGAGTGAAACTGACGTTGCTCCAGCTGGGATTGGTAGTAGCCAAAAGAGACTTGGCAAGGGCATGGGGTGCCGCGTCTAATCCAACGCTAGAAGAATGGCGAAGGGGTATGGATATGTATATGCTAAGGGAGAAAACCTACAAAGCAATGTGGTGCCCAAAAAAATTCTGTAAAATATGGAAGCCATAGTTGACATAATATGGTGATACATGGGGGAGACGGGGGGGGGGAAGGGGTCCCGTTGATAGGAATTATTTTTGGATCATTGACTATTTATGTGACAATATTGTCGAACTCCGCTCTGGTTGTAATGAAGGAAGAAATAAGATGCTTTGAATATCTGACTTGTTTTTGTAATGTAACTAAGAAAATGCAAATGAATATATTCCAAACAAAAAAAGATTATGTGATAATGAAACTTTCAATGCTTACCACCCACCTTGCACTATTCCTCATTAATGTTACCTAGCATAAGCTTAGTGCAAAAGCAGCATTATTTATTACTTTATAGTAGTATGCAACATGCAAAATACTGATGCACATGCGGCCTATCCATGCAACTTCTTTGTTTTCTTTCAAAACACAAATGTTATTACAATACTATTTTATTTACTTGTTAGTTCAGGCATGTGCCAAGCAATTTCCCTTGTGTTCATGTTGGGTGTACGTTAGTTTTACTACAACTACTTACTGTTAGTACGTATTATGGGGGTATAAATTCGAGCAGGTTTTATTTTTGCGAAACCCTGCTCCATCACAGTCACAATACAATCTTACATCCCCCTGCGACTCACTATTAGGAAGGGGTGCCCTTGGCATGCCTTTTCCTAATAGCTACTCGCAAAACCTATTTTGCGAGTGGGTACCAGGTTTCCGACTCGCAAAATAGGTTTGGTACATGCTACAACCCTTGGTAGCTGTCGCAAACGGCCTGATTTACTGTTTGCTACCGTTAAAAACAGTTGTACCTCTGGCCCCAAATGTTGTTTGATGCCGTACCGTTCCTGCTGTTACCTAACACGTGTGCATGACGTGGATTAGACAATAAGTGTTTTCACTCAGAATGATTGGCTGAAGAGTCATGCTTCAAATGTGTCCATGACCAACAAATTGCAAGATATCAGCATACTTAAGTCTTATTTTCTGAAACCGTTTAAGAGTCCCCAAATGTGGATTTTAGTTGTCTACCCAGGACTATAGTGGTTCCCTTACTCCATGACTTCACAAACGCGGTTTCCAGACTAAACTGTAGGTAACTTGACAACGATGTACTTCGTGGCCTTATTTTGCTTCCATTGAACTAATCAAACTAACCTACATTAAAGCAGTGATTTTTAGGGTGGTTAAAAGCCCAGGACTCGAAGCAATGTCCCTGATGACGTGGAGTGATGTGCCGCTTTGCATGTCAGTGTTTCTCAAACAACTAACGAGACACCATTGTATCATTTTGCCCCAATGCAGTTACTGATTAGTATATATTATGTTTGTTTTAGAAGCGTATTGTGGCGTATTGTGGAGTAGGTGCACTTCACTCATTTCTAAAATGAGTACAGAAGGAACCTCCCACACTCTTAACAGCATATGCTGGGGCTGCCACGTAGCCTGATTGGTTGGTGAACTGGGTCCCACATACATTTTACTTAGTTTATGGGCCTTTCCTGTTTGTGGACAAAATGCTTATTAATGACATTGTTCAGGAACACCATAAGAAGGGTTAATGGGCCGTCGGCTGACATTCACAGTGAGAAAGATAAATAATCAAACAAGGGGAAAATACAGAGAGGGACAATTAGAAAAACAACGAACATGAGAGAGAAAAATAGGTAGAAAAAGTAGCAAGATAAAAGATGGTTAGACGAGAAATAACAATGGGATGAGGAAGGAAGGGTGACAAAAGAAGGCTATGTGAAAGTAAAGAAGGAAACAAATTGAAATGACGCAACGGAATGGTGAAAGTATGAATGGATGTGAGCGTGAAAGGATGGTTTGACATAAGGTGAAATGTTGGATGGAAGAGTGAAAGAATTGAAAGATGAAATGGGGAATAGATGGTAGGTCTTAAGAATGGATAGAGGAATTAGAACAAATGGGTGGCTACATGAACGTACTGATGGGTCGATAGGTGAAAGGGTGAATGGATGGAAAACTGGATGGGTGGGGTAATGGGTGGATGGAATGATGAAGGAATGGTCAGAAGGATGGAAGGAGTATGGAAGGATAAAATGAACTTTTCTAAGGAGGGTTCGGTTTACTTCCTTCATGTGCTTGGTGTGAGAAGTATGTTTTGAGTATGGCATATTTTAATTTTCTGGCTACTCCCTTGAATGAGTACCATAGTGTTTGTAGCCGTCCTATCCAGATATGTTTAGAATGGATGTGTTTAGAAGATTACAGTGCAGTTTTACATGTATTACCTATGTTTGGTATAAAATAGTGAATCAGCTTCATTCAAAACTGTACACAGTGAGTAACCGGTTCTCATACGAGTGAGCAAAATGAAAGTAGAACTGCAGAAACTTGTGGGTTGGCTTAATATATTTATTTTGGATACTAATTATATTTTGTGTCAGGCTTAACAAACATATAATGTAAATTGTAAGCAATAAATTATGAATGGCCTAGTCAAGAATGTGTGGAGAGAGTTTGTGCACTTACATAGTGTATAATCTATGGAAACTATGCAAGTGTGCAAACACTCTACACAGCTGTAGTTGATCAGGTTGCGTATTCTTCTCTGGAGTGAAAAAATGGATCAACTGAGTATAAGATCCAGCCGCGGCCCGTGTGGGTAAGAGCGGTGGGACGGTGGTGGCAGGTGGGGGTGAGGGTGGTTTGACATACGACCACAAGGGAAATTAATTATTTAATTTTCCCTCATGGCCGTCTGTCGAATCCCCCCCCCCCCCCCTCAACCCGGCCCCACCACTCTTACCTGCGTGGGCCGCTGCTGATAAGATCAACATCTATTGTTGTGGAGAAGTGTGGCTCAATGGTTAGAGCGGGCAGACCTCGATGCAGAGTTCTGGCCAGGGACCAGGGTTCGATTCCTGCCCCGGCGGGTCTCGGGCTCATTAATTCCCCAGACCGGATATTCTCGCCTCAGTGCCTATTCTGATCATGGGTCCCACGCTGCAACTCTGGGCAATAGCTTGCTTAGTCTCCACAACGGCCCCCACAACGCGAGGGATGCCTGGTCTGCACCATGGGGGTGCCCAGGAGGGGACACTTCACAGGGAAAGCCAGGAAGGGTTCCCTTGCGGTATTCGTACAAGCGCCGGGAAATCCACAGCGGGTAGCTGTGCACTATACAAGTACAAAAACATTTACATTTAGAAGAAAACGTCTTGCCCTAAAGTGTGTTCATAAGAGGTATTTTAGGTAATGGACTGATGAAATCTAAGCTTCATAAGAAGGACCAGATTACCTCTGCAATATTCACAGGGGAGAGAGGTTGGTAAATGTGCCATTGTGTTGATTATAACATTTAAAGCTTAACAAATGAATCATCATAATTATACAAAGAAGTTATTTATTGAAAAATAAAGTTGCAATACGCAAAATGTACTGGAAAGGGATGATCCCCTAGAGGATCAGATTAGTTTTAGCCGCCTGATTAAAATTTTTTGTCAACAGTGTTCGAAACCTCTAACTGGTCAAACAAAATCAGTGATCCTACAGCTTTGAAGTCAGCCACTTTGCCTCCAGCTATCCAGAATGGCCTAACTACAGCACACCGTTTGGGAGTTCACCTGGAAAGGTAAGAGAATGCATTTGGACTAAATATAATCCAGACGCTATCTCATCGTTATTCACTCTCAGTAATTTGGCACAGTAATCTAAATTAAAAGTGGGCCAATAGTTTGATTTATTGTGCCAGTGTAAGAGACTTGGGCACAGAATGTGGCCCTGTGCATGATGACAGTGAAAACAATATACTCAGCTAGAGGATGCCCTTAAGAAATTCACAATACGTGCTACGTAAAGGTAACATAGGTGACTATTGTAATTGTATATAGCGTTTACTACCCCTGATGAGGCGTTGAAGCTCTTATCGGCGAGTAGCAAGCTTCTCCGAAACTCAGAATGGATTGGTGTAGGTAATATACGTTGTTAATGCGAGTGGTGGACATGTGTATCATTTAGTTGGATTTAATAGGCTAAAGGAGGGCTAGAGGAGGGCAGAGTCTAGAAGGTGGTATTTGGGTGATTGTATTGGTAAAATGAGGTTTGGTTGAGTCAAAGGAGGTAAGAGTTTAGAAAGGGGTATTAGGAAGATAATAGTAGTAGAATGAGGTTTGGGATTAGTCAGAGGGGGGGAGAGTCTATAAAGGGTTATTAGGGAGATCATAGTAGTCCAATAATGTTTGGGATGAGTCAGAGTGGAGGCTGACGATATATTGAAAGTGGTATAGGATGAGATATAGACTAGTGCATTGGAGAGAGTTGAAAGGCTTTTTTTATTTCTACAGTAGGAGTAAAGTAATAAATATATAGATACATAACAGAATGTATGATTCATTAAGTTTACTAAACCTAAACATAAAACTTAATGACAAATAATGTGAATTAATATGCATCAATAATTAATAAATTATGTGTAAATCATGTATAAATCATATAAGCAGTAGTTTTGCGGGGTACAGGTAAACATCATCTTAGGCAAAACTAAATTATGGTGTGTTGGACTTGGCCCTTTCTGCAGGGTCATCCCCAAACTTTGTGCCTTCACTCCTGTTTTTGGGGAATTCTTTTTTGTTGGCCTTAGGCACTGTGCACTTTACCACTGCTAACCAGTGCTTAACTGCTTGTGCTATCTGCTTAAAACATGGTAACATTGCTTTATAGCCAGATGCCATATTTAATTTACCTACACATCCTTAGCAAAGTGGCACCTCATATTCCCATGGCCTGTGTATTAAATGCCACCAGTGGGTCTGCAGAACTGATTGTGTCACCCGCTTTAGTAGCCCTTTAAACATGTCACAGACCTGCCATTGCAGCCTGTGTGTGCAGTTTTTAAACTGCCATTTCGACCTGGCAAAGTAAACCTTTTGCCAGGGGCAAGCCTTCCTTTTTTAATACATATAAGTCACCCTAGGGTAGGCTCCAGGCAGCCCAGAGGCAGGGTGCAATGTACTAAAAAAAGTAGGATATGTACTTTTAAGTTTTATTTGTCCTTCTAGTGAAACATCGTAAAAATAATGTTCACTACTGCAAGGTCTAACCCTCCATTAGGATAACATTTTGGTTTCCTTGTTACATTTTATAAGTGCAATTTCCAAATGAGAACAGATAACCCATTCATGTTTGGTGTCTTGAATTGGAATTCTAAGTTATAGTGAAGTTGAATGTAAAATAAAAATTTGAAAATGGCACTTTTAGAAAGCTAGCATTTTTTTGCCTTAGCAATTTAGTGCCTGCAGCTTGTCTCTGGGTCACATGACTGGATGTAGTTGATAGTTGGGCTTTTTGTGTTCCTCCTAAACAACCACACACAGTGCGGAGCTTTAGTGTGGCTGGATGGACCCTCACTGGCAGGATGGGAGGGAGGAGCTGGGCCCAGCCCCATTTGCAATTGAATAGGGTTTGTCCTGTCTCCACATAAAGGGCTGTATACCCTCTAGAGTTAGACTGGAGCCAGGGGCAGTAAGGCAGGGCACCTGTGCACTTCAAAGACATACATCTAGAAGCTTTCACTCACTTCAAAGGCACAACTGAGAATAAATACAGATCCTCAGACACCAAGTCTTCAGTGCTCTTCTGGACCTGTGGATACTCTGCCAGGAAGAAGGACTGCTGTGCTGCTGAAAGGACTGCCACTCTGTAGGAGTCCTGCTCTGAAGGAACTGCTGCCCTGCTGTGCTGGTCTGCTGGCCTCTTGCCTGGGTGAGAAGAGAACTGGACATGCAACTTCACCTTGAACCCTGTCCTTCACCCTGAAGGACAGGAGAGTGATCTAAAGGGCTAGTTTTCTGGCCTCCTGATCTGAGGTTCTGGGATATAAAAGGCTCTTCAACATCCTGCGTCAGCCTCTGGACTTAGCTGCAGTGACTTCTTGAATTCCAAGTGGTGCCCCTCAGGGCCTGGATCCGTGGTGTGGCTCAGGGACATAAATTAAAACTTTTAGGCTCTTTGCGAATGAGCTTGTTCACATTGAGTCTTTGGCGCTCACATTGTGATTCAAGGTGAAGCTCTGGCAGCAGCCAGTTTGCGCTACAGCATCGACCGCCTGCGTGGCATCACCAATGCAGACTCCTGCACGCTTGCCAACGAACCTTGACGGCTCTTCGCACTACACCAATAGCCTCCAGCTGAGGGCTCTCTGCGGCCCCCTCCATTACGAACAGGACTCTTGGCACAGATTTGAGAAGGTAAACCTCAGCAGGCCCAACCTGGTGACTGTAGCCAACCTGCTCTCCATCACGATAGGCCTGAAAGTGTGACTTTGACCTGGTCCAGCGCAACCAGATATCCCTAATTGGCGCTTTGTGGTTTTTTGGTACTAATTTCACTAAAATCTTGTAAAAAATCTTACCTCCAGTTCTACTGATTGGATTTTTGTATTGTTTTATTTAGTTAATTGTGCTCTATTTTTCTATTGTGCTGTGGGGTCCTTTTTGTGTGACGTTTTCACAGTTTTACTGTTTGAAGTGTTGCAGAAATACTTTACACATTGACTCCAACTTAAGCCTGACTGCTCTGTGCCAAGCTACCAGGGGATTGAGTACATGTTAATTTGAGGTTTGCTTGTGCCTTCCCCTGACAAGAATTGTGGTTGCCACTTCACCAGGGTTCACCCCCTGTCAACCTACAACCCAATTTCTCAAATTGGAGACAGCAATGGGATTATGACTTTTGTTTGTGCAGTGCCATACATTGATTTGGTGTACACTAGCATCCCATATTTGAGGCCATTACTGTTTTTTTAAATTCTCCTTTTTCCCTCTTTTGGTAATTTTTTCCAAATTTGATTTCTGTCTCACCTTCGTACACCTGGGACTCTTGTTGTTGCACCTGTAACTCCAAGGGCTATTGTGATATGCTGTTGAACTACAATAACATAAGGGACAAATGACAGACTTGGCACCAATTACATGTTAGACCTCTGTATGATGCAATAAATACAAAGAGCAGTAATTGACGTGTACTACAGATGGGTTGAGACATATAAAATTTAATCTGGAATTAGTTTATGGTTAAGTGTCAAATCCATCAAATTTAAAAAAAGGAAAGATATATATATATCATAACTCAAAACGTCCTGTACAGTGGGAGCACTTTCCCAGTTGGTGCCTGTGTCGAGACCAGGACAGGGTCTTGCAATTATTTTCCACAAAAAAAAAGTCACGGCACTCCTCTCTGTGATTTAGATTATTTTATTCCAAAAACGTGTCTTTCTCCCTACGTGTTTCGAAACGTAGTTCCTGATCACGGCAGTATGTTACATTGGTCCTTCTTCTCTTTCACTTTATATACATGCCCATTGATACTTCTCATGGTGCATTATGGGAGTGGTAGTGTTTTTGGCCACTTTCCAACAAACTTTATTGCAATTAAATGTTTTTCATTATCATGTACGGTGTTTGGATGTCGTTCAACAAAGAATGTATGATATATTAATTACAAACCCGTGTGTGCCTGTTGCTGAAGCATATATGCAGGCACTTTTAATTCGTGGCTTTGCCAAGAATGTAACAACAGGTCAAATAGTATTTGAGCAGATGGTTGTATGGGGTGTAATTTTTAGACTAAGTGTCTTGGGTGGAGTATAGGGCTGAGTGCCCTCTTTCTTTGGTACGGCATCCTTGCATCCGACATGACCATATTGCTGTTCAAATCAGAAAGAGGGTCATGACATTTTAGGCATTTGTTATTAACCCCTTCACTTTTCAGTTCATATTCATAGAGTGACAATAATAATATATTCACAGTTCGATAACCGGTGTGTGTTCATTACAATTCTGGTATTTACATCCAGCAATGGCAGAATGTTCATGTTTGTCAGGTTCAGTCAATCTTCAGCAGTCCTTGGGTTTTCATCATCAGAGGGATGTTAATGGTATAGTAATAGTGCTTTCTTACTTTTGTTGTGAGGGGATTATAGATGAACATACATCTCCTTATCCCCGTTCAATCCCATCGGATATTTTGTTTTAAATCTCATTATCATCCGTGATTCCAGTCTCTGTAGTTTTTTGTATTTGGTTACCCCCCCCCCCCGCGTTCATGTGGAGGGACTGTTACCAACCCAGAGTACTTGATGTCAAGCCATGTTTTTCCTTTGTGTGTATTCATGTGCTTTGCAATAGCATAGGTGTTGTCCGAATTTTGTATTGCACGTATATGTTTAATATGCGCTTTTTTAAAGGGCATACTGTACTGCTGATGTATTGTTTTCCACAGAAGCATTGCACCATGTATACCACATAGGTGGAATCACAGGTTATGGTTTCCTTTATTTCAGATATCTTGCCAGTGGGATCTTTTAGGTTCTTGAGATTTTTTCCGATCCTACACGCTTTGCACATAGTGCATTTTGAGAAGCCTTTCGATCTTGACTGAAGCCATGATTCTGTTTTCTTAGATTCAAAATGGCTTCTTACTAGGTGATCTGAGAGATTGGGTGCTCTTCTGTAAGATACCAATGGTCTTTCCCCTATGGTATTACCTATATCTGGATCTTTCTTCAGAATGTTCCAATATCTTGTTAGCGTTTTTTGTATATTATAGCTCTCTTTGCTTTAGGTAAGTATCAATCGTGGTTAGTTCCCATTTGTGTCTCTTGGTTTACTCTTTTTTTCTGTTTCACAGTCCTTTGTATTTGTTCTCTTTTCTTCATCCTCTTTTTTACTTATTAACGTTTCAGCTCTTGTTTTCTGTCTAGCTTTTAATTCTCCAATCTTAATATCTGCACATTTGTATCCACGTTGTAAAAACCGTGTTTCTTTCTCCTTAAATTTTTTCTCTATTTCCAGATCTTCTGAGCAGTTTCTTTTCATATGCAATAGCTCTCCATACGGTATGCTTTTCTTGAGACTTTGGGGATGAAAGCTTAGACCATGTAATAAGCTGTTTGTTGCTGTTTTCTTCCTACGTACCGTTGTATGCATGCAGTTATCTTTTATATAGACTTTGGTGTCAAGAAATTCGATTTCCTTGGGGCTTATGTTACATGTAAACTTCAGTCCCACGTCATTATTATTTAATACTAAGAAGAAAGCCTGGAATTCTGCTTCAGTCCCCTTCTACAGTAAGAATAAGTCATCAATGTAGCGTAGCCAAAGTGCTACGTTCATCATGTGATGGCCGTTCTCTTCTCTCCAAGCTATGCACCTCTCCAACCACCCCATAATGAGGTTCGCATAGGTTGGAGAGAAGGAAACTCCCATCACGGTACCGCAGCATTGGACATAGGTTTTTTTGGTAAACAGAAAAATGTTATTGTATAAGCACATGGTTATCATATCTATCAACATTTTAGAATGCTCCAATTCGTTAATAGGTCTTTGCTTCAGAAAGTATTGAATTGCATGCAGGCCTTTGTTATGGTCGATTGAGGTGTACAAGGACACCACGTCAATTGTTACCAATAAATACGTTGGTTGCCATCAGTATTCATTAGTACACACAAGAAGTCTCCAGTGTCCTTTATATAGGAACTAAGCGTTGGAACGATTGGTGCTAGAAAGTGGTCCACGTAAGTTGATACGTTTTCATTCATGCTTCCGCAACTCGAGATTATCGGACGACCTGGTGGTTTGTTAAGTGTTTTGTGCACTTTCGGAAGAAAGTAGATTGTTGATACTATAGGATTCTCCACCATTAGGAACTTTTTCTCTTCCTCATTTAAAAGTCCCTTAGCTTGCCATGTATCCAGTTTCTTGTTTAGGTCACGGATGAGTTCATCAGTTGGATACTTTTATAGCACTTTGTAGTTCTTTTATTCTCCTAATTGATGCATGGCTTCTTCTGGGTAGTGCTGCTTTTCCTGCACCACTATATTACCGCCTTTATCGGCCGGTTTGATCTCAATTTCATTGTTGTTTTTTAATGTTTTCATTGCCTTGCGTTCTGTTTTGGTGAGAGTCTCCCGGTTATTGGTGTTTAATACGTTTCGCATTGTTTCCAGATGGCCCATTACCAGATCATAGAATATGTCGATCTTATTTCCCGGGTGAAGCGCAGGACAGAATTTCGATTTCTTTTTTAAATGAGTTGGTATTCGTTTGTCTGTTTGAACGCCCATTTCCTGTAAAATTTGAGTATCTGATGTTTATGAGGTGCCTGGTTCATTTTCTAATTCATAAGCAACACAGAGAGTGTTTATTTCTGCAATTTTATATGTTGGTTCTTCCGTGCTTGTTGTTTGATTCGGTGCACTTGTTTCTCTGGATGACTGTTTGGCAAATAATTTTTTGAGTTTTAACTTTCTCACATATCTGTATAGATCTATTTTAGTTTCTATCGGATCCTGCATTTTGCTGCTCTTTCTTTCATCTCAGAGGATGGTACACGTTTGTACCCGTAGTCACAGTCCTCTTGAATCAATATTGTTTGTTGTCCAAATACGATATTTCTTATTTGTTATTGTTTATTGTTTACAAACCTGTTGGACCAAGTTTGCATATCTTATGGTTCTAATCGAGACCAAGGGTGTCATTTGAATGCCCCTGAGACACAAGGTTTTTGAATCACCAAGAGAGGAAACAAAGGTTTGCAATTTGCCTCAGTTCGCGCGTTGCTTCAAAGTAGCCTTTTAAACGCGCATAGGTCCTTACTGCAGCATATGCGATATTCGCTCTCAGACAAGCTCTTACCTGGGAGACTCCCGAAGTTTTGGCGTCCTCCGACCCCGCACGCCGGCGCTCTACCCGGTATCTGCCGAACGATGGTTCCGCTTTCCTTCTTCGTCTGCCTTCTCGCTTCTAAGTGAGTTGGTGTTCTGGGAATCCTTTCTGCTCGCACGCGACCGTTTCACTCGCGATCACTTTTTCTTCAAGCAGGGATGGCGAGATGCAATGCTGGGCTCTCCTCTGTTTCGAAATTAATCATAACTCAAAACGTCCTGTACAGTGGGAGCACTTTCCCAGTTGGTGCCCGTGTCGAGACCAGGACAGGGTCTCGCAATTATTTTCCACAAAAATAAAGGTACGGCACTCCTCTCAGTGATTTAGATTATTTTATTCCAAAAACATGTCTTTCTCCCTACGCGTTTCGAACCCTAGTTCCTGATCACGGCAGTATGTTACATTGGTCCTTCTTCTCTTTCACTTTATATACATGCCCATTGATACTTCCCATGGTGCATTATGGGAGTGGTAGTCTTTTTGGCCACTTTTCAACAAACTTTATTGCAATTACATGTTTTTCATTATCATGTACGGGTGTTTGGATGTCGTTCAACAAAGAATGTATGATATATTAATTACAAACCCATGTGTGCCTGTTGCTGAAGCATATATGCAGGCACTTTTAATTCGTGGCAGATGGTTCGAGGCAGATGGTTATGGCTTATGGCGAACAAAGCGGTACATAAGTTGGCAGGGTATGCTCAGACGTGAGTCCCTTGCTCACTTTGCCACTGGATTCATGCTAGCCCGGCTGAAGACGGCTGCAATGCCAGAAACCGGTCCTGGGAAGCTTGTTTCCGGTCCAGGGAAGGCATGGCTTGGCAGTTCGGGCTGGACTGTTCCCATGAGGCACAGGGTCAAACTGATTTGCATATGGCCATGTCTGAACTGGGGTGGCAGAGTGGGCTAAATAATGGTGATGGATTAAACCCAGATCAGTTGACTGGGGGTGAGTGCTTGTATTGTCAACGCTCCGTCCATCATTTTCTTTGGTTTTGCTTTGTTAGCCATAAGTTGGCAGGGTATGCTCAGACGTGAGTCCCTTGCTCACTTTGCTACTGGATTCAAGCTAGCCCGACTGAAGATGGCTGCAATGCCAGAAACCGGTCCTGGGAAGCTTGTTTCCGGTCCAGGGAAGGCATGGCTTGGCAGTTCGGGCTGGACTGTTCCCATGAGGCACAGGGTCAGACTGATTTGCATATGGCCATGTCTGAACAGGGGTGGCAGAGTGGACTAAAGAATGGTGATGGATTAAACCCAAATCAGTTGACTGGGGGTGAGTGCTTGTATTGTCAACGCTCCGTCCATCATTTCCTTTGGTTTTGCCATGTATGAGTGACTAGATAGGACTGTTGTTGAAAGAGTGGATGTGTATGTAGATGTTGGACTTACCTAATAGGTTGTTGTAATTGGTATTGGTATCTTCATTTTTTTGAAAATTGTATTTTCCATTTTTGAATGTGTGTATCAAAGGTTATATTAGGGTGAGAGGAGGTCTGCCACTCTTTCAGAAGGATGATGTCATCAGTGATGTCATTTGAGATGTAATCAGTGATGTCACTGACCATGTCATGAGTAATGTAATATGTGACGTCATCAGCAGTGCATTGCAGTCGTGCGAGTTATAGTTAGCTGAACTAACTAAAACGAGGGAATTTCAAAGGTTTTGTATGAGTGAAATGTCCATCTAACTATAACATGTTTGAAACCTATGATTTTTTCAGTGAATTTCTAAGGTGTTTTAGATGCTAATTCCTAACTATAACGTGTGTGAAGCCTATGGTTTTTCTGTGAATTTTAAAGGCTTTTTCAAAGCTAATTCCTAACTATAAAGTGTGTCAAACCTATGGTTTTTTCAGTGAATTTCAAAGCTTTTTTCAAAGCTAATTCTTATCTATAACGTGTGTTAAATCTATGGTTTTTTCAGTGAATTTCAAAGGTTTTTTAAATGCTAATTTCTAACTATGATGTGTGTGAAACCTATGTTTTTTTCAGTGAATTTGCATGTTTTTTTAAATGTTAATTCTTAACTATGACGTGTGTGGAACCTATGGTTTTTTCAGTGAATTTCCAAGGTTTTTAAAATGCTAATTTCTGTATCAATTTTTATATTTTTTATATATTTATTTTTCCAAAAACTGCCTTTGTATATTGTAATACATTGGCTGTATCCTGTAATATGCAACGGCACAGCTAGTTTTTATGATTTGGATAAAGTTGAACAGTATAGTCTACATCTTCAATCAAAATATAAACAGTCAAATTTGTCAATTAATTATTTTCTTTTTTCCAACGTGCGCGCACCTCGCGATTTTTTTTTAACATTTTATTTTGCCCTTCGGGGTCCTTCAGAGACCCCCTGAGAAGGCCTAAGGGGTCAGGGAGTCTCTACCCTGCCCCCTTTTCACGTTCTCCACTATTGTTTTTGACTCACTTCTGCCTCGATGGTGTATGCAACGTGCGTGCACCTCGCGTTTTATTTTTTATTTTTTAATGTTTTTTATTGCCCTTCGGGGTCCTTCAGGGACCCCCTGAAAAGGCCTAGGGGGTCAGGGAGTCTCTACCCTGCCCCCTTTTCACGTTCTCCACTTTTGTTTTTGAGTCCCTTCTGCCTCAAGGGTGCGTGCAACGTGCGCGCACCTCGCGTTTTTAAAAAAAAGTTTTTTTTGCCCTTCGGGGTCCTTCAGGGACCCCATGAGAAGGCCTAGGGGGTCAGGGAGTCTCTTTCCTGTCTCCTTTTCACGTTTTTAAAAGTATTTACGAAAATCGGGTAAAACGTCATTCATATGCGACCGTCGCGCAATGTGCGCGCATGTAAAGTCATGTGACTTGAAAACAACACTTTTGATTGGTTTATAGTAGTTTCTTTTCCAGAATCTTGAAAAACCCCACCTACTTCCCTCACTATCTCTTTGACTTTCCTGAGAGAAGGATCTTTGGAGTTTTGTTCCTGATTTTCACCTTGAAAAATGGCAGAGCAACATCACTCAGAAGATACATCATCTGACTCAGATGTGCAGTTTGTGGAAGAACAACCAGTTGCTAAGACGACGAAGGAGTCCTTTATCTGGAAATTCTATACTTATCCAGAGGGGCAGAAAAAAGTTAATGCCCCCAAGGTAACCTGCAGAATATGTGGAAGTGTGCTTTCGAGGGGAAATCCGAGCAAGCATTATTCATTTAGCATCCACACCATGATGCAACACGTTAAAAATGTGCAGCCTAACAACTTTGCACTTGTTTCTACAAAAGCTCTTGCTTCCAATCCTCCTGCTGCTGTCCCCAGCACCTCTACAGCAGGAGCATCTCCTTCAACATCAAGTTTGGATATCCCGCCATTTTTGGCTAATGAACATATTCGTTGTAATTTCTGTAACGAGATCCTCACCTATGGAGAGCAGTTTGAATTTGATTGAAATGAAAATTACACAGCACTCATGCTCCGCAGAGATTTTTTTTTTTTGTTCCTGTTGAACAGTTTTCCGTTATCTGTTTATGTTTTTTGTTACAAAAAATATATATATATAAAACTGTTCAAAAAAGAAAAAAAAAATTTGAAACAGAAAGACAAAAAAAACAGTTCTTTTAAGAACTAACTTCACTTTTCCAAGAAGAGCTGTATTTCTTATATACTGTGTAATACTTTTTTAGAATGAATGTGTAGTGTATAAATGAATGAATGAAATGAGTGAGTGAAGGGGGGGAAGGGACTGAGAGAATGAGTGAGAAAGGGGGAGTATGATGAGTGCCGCTCGTAGGAGTTCCCTGCATGCTGTTTGTTTCCCAACCCTGCCGGGACTTGGATTGGAGTCTTTGAACGCTGTTTGTCCCCCGAACCTGCCGGGAAGGACCCTGACCACAGGACATAGCGCGGCACGCCGGGACTGCGAGGACCAGCATACCTTCTGCCATCGACAGCTGGTGCCTCTACCCATGCAAGCCCCGCCCTTCTCCACCTGTACTTCACTCCTCACAGCCCCTGCTGCGCGGGAGCCGCTCGTAGGAGTTCCCTGTACGCTGTTTGTTTCCCGACCCTGCTGGGACTTGGATTGGAGTCTTTGAACGCTGTTTGTCCCCCGAACCTGCCGGGAAGGACCCTGACCACAGGACATAGCGCGGCACGCCGGACTGCGAGGACCAGCATACCTTCTGCCATCGACAGCTGGTGCCTCTTCCCGGGCAAGACCCGCCCTTCTCCACCTGTACTTCACTCCTCGCGGCCGCTGCTGTGCGGGAGCCGCTCGTAGGAGTTCCCTGCAGGCTGTTTGTTTCCCGACCCTGCTGGGACTTGGATTGGAGTCTTTGAATGCTGTTTGTCCCCCGAACCTGCTGGGAATTACCCTGACCACAGGACATAGCGCGGCACGCCGGGACTGCGAGGACCAGCATACCTTCTGCCATCGACAGCTGGTGCCTCTTCCCGTGCAAGCCCCGCCCTTCTCCACCTGTACTTCACTCCTCGCGGCCCCCGCTGCGCGGGAGCCGCTCGTAGGAGTTCCCTGCACGCTCTTTGTTTCCCGACCCTGCCGGGACTTGGATTGGAGTCTTTGAACGCTGTTTGTCCCCCGAACCTGCCGGGAAGGACCCTGACCACAGGACATAGCGCGTCACGCCGGGACTGCGAGGACCAGCATACCATCTGCCATCGACAGCTGGTGCCTCTTCCCGTGCAAACCCCGCCCTCCACTTGTGTATTTAAATCAAGTTAATACCGCGCATCGCGGGACGCGCACGGGTCGAAGCTCGGGGCTAAGCCAGGGCAAAGGGCGGGCCGTCTGTGGCCGTCCGGGGCCGGCCGAGGCTGGGCTGGGCCACCCCTCTAACATTGTGAGTGCGATTATATTTGATTGCAAATTCATTTAATTTCTGTATCCCTTTTGTGCGAGACTGTAAACCCCGCAGTTTGTCGTCTGTAACTGCCCAGACAAATTGCTCATTTTAGATTACATTATTTCCTATATTGATTTTCTTTGTAGGGAACTATGAGCCGTCGTAATAGTCTAGGCAGGCCATCATTGGCGGGGGGTAGTATAAGGGGGACTCTTGATGCTTTTATCACTAGGGCTGCTTCCGTATTGGAAAAAGAGATTGTTCTAACGGAAAAACGATTGTCCCAGGAGCTTATGAGCAAAAAACGCTCTTCTTTAGGGGCAATAAAATCGGTAGTAACTCCACTTAGACAGCACCTAGATGAGACCCCTCTACTCACCGACAATTTACACACTGTAAATGATCTATCAAGGTCGCCACAGCTAGAACTGATAACAAATGATTTAGATGAAGTGGAGTCACTGTTAAAAATAACTGCAAGTTTGTCCCCTGCTCCGGTAGTAAGAACCCCCAAAAGAGGACCTACTAGAAGTGAGGTCCAGCCACGAAAATGTATCGCTCCGCCCTCAAAGAAGAGGAAGCTCCGGAGCAACGAACAGGGTGACAATAGTCATAAATGGAGGCCCATAACTAAAGCTCAATCAAAAAGATCATCTGCCACTACCTCTGATTTTACCATGACAGAAAAACCTCCACCAACATTTATAAACGAGTTGTTGCCTAGTATTGAAAATCCCTAATCCTTCCCCTAATAGAAAGGGTAAAGAGAATAAGTGAACAACTAGGCACAGTGGAAAAGGAAGTGGTAAAGACCTCTCTGTTGCTAAATAAGCAACATGACGCCTGCTCTGGGTTAAAAGTTAACCAAGAAGGTAATAAACCATTATCTGAATCACATGCTAAGGGACAGAATCTTCCCCCTACACAGAAGAAAACAGCCCCCAAAGTAGCACAAACACCTAAATTGAGTAACCAAAAAACGAGAGATACTGTAGAAACAGCTAATAAGCCCAATTTAGTCGGAAAAGTGGGTAAGGGGTCCAGTGAGCCAAAAAACGTAAATAGTTCAAATAATAGAAGAGTGGATTTACCCCCGGAATCCGCTCCTTACGTTGTGATCATGGCAGGAGTCCCGGTTCTCCCTGTAGGAGTAAGGGCAGACCAATGAGCCCTTAAAAACAAAGTAATATTCTGGCTGTGTAAAAACAGACCCTTACCAGCTCATAGTAATGGAGAAATTCTAAGTGTTAGGCGTGTAAATTGGGTTGGCACTAGGCCTAAAGACAGAACAGGAGCTATTATCATCATTAATTTTAAAGACTTCAGAGCAGTCAGACACATTGGTGATTGGTGTGATATAGGAGGCTGTGAAGGAATTTCAACGCACCATCTAAGTTACTTCTACCCCCAAACTTTGTTCTCGAATCCTCAAGGTTCCTCTTTAGGACACAGGGCATTAAATAGGCATAGTACAGGATACAATGGTTACACTCATCGAACTTTCAGCTATCCACAAATACCAATTTGGGGAAATCGGGTTGCAAATGGGCATAATATGGATTACTATGGTTTTAATATTCCAACATCTAACCAATTCTCGTTGCTATATGGGTTCGAAGATGTGGATTGACTCCAGCGCATTGGTAGCGAGAAGTTGTCCACATCTGGCAGTCATGAAATCGCTGATAATGAGCTTATTGCAAATATCGGGGAGAGGGAAGGGGAACCCCCTAGTAGTTATGAGTATGACTGCCCGGGAGAGTTTTTAAATAGCCATGAGCAAACTAGCTCTAGCATAGTAGATAAAGGAGTATTGATATCAGCCTATGTAAAAGTTAGAGAACCAGCTCCAACTTCGAATATTATTAGTCTTCTCTCTTTGAATATAGCTGGATTGAAAAAAAAATGGCTATTCCTGAATGGAACGATTTTATTGGTACATTTATTATCTGCATGTTCCAAGAGACATGGAGCATGGTTTCGCTACATAAAAATGGGTATGCCACTTATTTTATCCCAGCAATTACGTTAGGAAGGGGACGACCATCAGGTGGTCTACTCATATGGATCAGTGTGACACTGAATTGGGCTATCACTGTCCGCAATTTGCCCTCAAATGATTTATTACACCTATCCCTGAGGTGCCCGACGGGGGGAACCACATTAGAACTGTTCTGTTAGAGGTTCCAAGGGTGGGCAATTGTCACCGACAATAACCCTACTTGATGAAACATTGGCGTTTATCCCACCAAGGTCTAAAGTGATGGTAGGAGGTGATTTTAACTGCACCTATGAACCCCTAGATGATGAGGAGATAGTTGGTCTCAATGTAGATGACTGGAAACAATCTATCCCCTTGGTCAATCTAAAGCCTATCAAGAAGTGGTCGGCCAGAGCAATACAGATGAATGCTCTAACACTAGAACACAACTTACGGGCACTCAATGGGAGGACTGTCTCAGATCCTGATGGGGCAATGACATACAATAGATTGGGATGTCCGTCACGTATAGACTATATATTGATGGACATACAATCATGGTATAGTTTGGTAGATATGGTGGTCAGGCCATCTCAGAACAGTGATCATAACTCACTCTGTATGAGCTTTACCTGGGGGAATAAGATTAACACAAAGAACACCCAGAGGATGATTACTAAAGAAGTTATCCCTACAAATTGTAATCGGAAAGTTAAATGGAGTAGGGTTAGCTGTGAGGAAGGGAAATTAAATAGCATTAAAGAAAAGGTACATGCAGAGATTAAAGAGCTAATATCCAGTAGCCTAATACAGTCCATTTCACAAGATTATAAACCAATGGACTCTTTTAAGATTCTAATAGACAAAATAGGAGCTTTCTTTATTATTGAGACGAGAAAGGGTCCGAGTAATATTAAAACTGTGAACGGCACCCCTTGGTATACTGACGAGTGTAGGACAAAGAGGAAGGCAATAACAGCTGCCATTAAAAGTAATGACCCTCCAGCAGTAAGAATAGCTAGAAAGGAATATAGTAGGATTATCAAAATAGCTAAGAGGAACTGGTAGGAGGATCATTGGCAGCAACTTAAACTTGCTGCCAATGCAAAAGATTATACCCAGTTTTGGAATTTGGTTAATAAATTGGAAAAAAGAGGGGTTGAGGCAATGCCAAATCATATTACAGAACGACAGTGGTACGCCCATTTTTATAAATTGTATAGTGGGACAGCAGACCTAGAGCAATCTGCGGGGGTCTATAACAACAATAATATGGAAAAGCAAACGCAGCTAGAAACCTTTGTCCCCCGGGAAGTGCAGGATGCTATTACCCTTATAATACCAGGTAAGGCGGCAGGTCTGGATGGACTGCCAGGTGACCTACTTCTGCATGACCCTAAATTAGGGTCCGACCTCATTGCACATATAATGAATTTAGTTATGGCTGGATACCCAGTCCCAGAATCCTGGAAAGGTGCCGAGGTCGTTACCATATGTAAAAAAGGTGACAGAGAGGATCCTGCCAACTACAGACCTATAAGTTTAATTGACACAATCCAGAAGGTAGTTGGCAGGGTCATAGTTAATAGAATTGAGACATGGCTCTTTGAGGATAACATTTAACCCATTTCCAGGCGGGCTTTATGAAAAATGTAGGCAGGATGGACCAGGTTTTCAGGTTTTGCGCAGTATACTGGAAATCTGTGACCATCGCAAAGGGTAGCTTATATTTGGCCTTCATTGATTTAAAAACAGCATTCGATGTAATCCCGCGTGCTAAACTCTGGAAGGTTTTGTTGGCCATGGGGTTCCCATGTTATCTCCTTCAGTTTGTTGTTATGCTGCATGAAGATACCTACGCCAGAATCCGGTGGGGTAGTCAAGGTCAATTTACAGAGAAGGTGCCAGTCAGAAGAGGGGTTCGCCAGGGCTGTGTTATGGCTCTGACATTGTTCTCCCTCTTTATTAATGGGGTGGTAGACCATTTGAGGGAGGACTCTGCAGATGCCCCAGTCCTGGCAGGGGAGAAAACATCTACCCTCCTCTTTGCTCACGACACTCTCCTGATGTCAAAAACCCCATTGGGTTTACAGAAACTGCTCGATCGATTCAGTGTGTTCTGTGATGAGCGAGGGCTAACCATCAACACCTCCAAAACAAAGTTGATGGTTTTAGCCCCAAAAAAGGTTAGGAAAGTCCATCTTACCCTAAATGGGGCCTCTTTGGAGGTGGTTGAAGAATTTGACTATCTGGGAGTCAGATTATGTAACAACATGAAATGGGATTCTCATTTAGCAAAAATGCTCCTGAAACTTAAAAGGGTTTCTGGAGTAATATTGAGGAACCAGCGCCTATCAATTAGCAGGCCAATAGCTCCGGCCCTCGCAGTCTATGAGGGAAAGGCACTAGCTGCTGCGGTTTATGGCTCCGAATTGTGGGGTGGAGATAATACAATGGATTTGGTAAGAGCCAAGGACAAGTTTGTGAGAGATCTAGTTTCACTCCCCTATTCAACCCCTCTAAAACCTCTTTGTATCGATTTGGGCAAGAGATTAATTGGAGACATAGCACGCCTCCGCCCCTTGCTGTTCTGGGTGCGCCTAAGAAGGACACCAGAACTGGCTAAATACGCTTTGGTGTTGGATGAATTGATTAATTTGAATGTCTCCAAAAAAATAAAATGGCTCAATAAATTAAAACAGTTGGTGATGAATCTAGGAATGACAGAATTTTGAGTTTCCCAATCACTACCTCACAAAAAAATTGTCAAAAAAATGTATTGGGAGTGAGTGGAGGCTGAGTAACTAGAAAGTACAAAGTGGGGATCATTAACCAATCAATTTTTGGAACACAAACCAACCAGGAAGTTAGAGCCTCTCTTGGATTACATTCAAATTCTTAGAGACAGATCACTCTTTTTGAAAATGAGATATGGCACACTCCGTTGAAAAAGTTTATAGCGGGGTGGAAAGGAGTGAGAGACTATGATATTACCTGTCCAGGCTTTTCATGCAAGAAGGAGTCTCTACCTCACTTAAAGTACCTTTCTAGCGCCTGGTTCATACGGACTAGGATGCTAGACGTCACAAAATAGAAACGCTAATCCCATCAAGATTGATGATTCTTACTGAAAATGCATTTTAGCCTTTTGTAATGACTTTTTATTGTAAAGAGTGTTTTTAAAAACTTTTAAGATGAAAATTTATAATGTATGTGATACTTTTTGCACATTGATTTTATGTTTAATGAATGTTTGCACTTTTATGATATGGAAATATCGAATAAAGTATTACTACATTTGAGTATGATGAGTGAGGAAAGGGGAGTAAGGGAAAGTGAGAGATGGGAAGTGAGGGGATTGAGGGAGTTAGTAAAGGGAAGTGAGAGAAGGGGAGTAAGGAATACAGTGAGAGAAGGAGAGCGAGGGGAGTGAGGAAAAGGGAATGGGAAAGTGAAAGGGTGAGAAATACAGACAGGAGGAAGTGGAGAGGGGGAAAGGGAGTGACGGTGAGTGAAGGGCAGTGACAGTTCGAGAAGGAGTATGAGGGTGAGGGAAGATGAATGAGAAAGAAGAAACAAAATTAAGAGAGAGGGATAATGAGTGAGGAAGAGAGGAGGAGTGATATAAAGAGAGAGGAAAGGAGTTTAAGGGTAAGGGAGAGAGAGGGACAAAATGAGAGAGAGGGAGAGCAAGGAACTAAGAAGCAGTGAGGCAGTTAAAGTGAGTGAGACAGAGGGAGACAGGGAGAGAAACATGGATGGAAAAAAGTGAGGGAAGGAATAAACAAACGGGAGTAAGTGAGATGAAGTGAGGGAGTGAACAAAGAGGAGTGAAGGAAGGGGAATGAGGGTACGTGAGTAAAGGAAAAGTACTGATGGTGAGTAAAAGGCAGTAACAGTGAGAGAAGGTGGTATGAGGGTGACGAAAGGGGAATGAGAGAGAAGGAAGGATATTAAGAGAGAGGAAAGGGGACTGAGGGATGAAGTAGGAGAGAAGGAAACAGAAATAGAAAGACAGTAAGGGTGAGGGAGAGAGAGTGAGAGAAAAAGAGACGGAGAGCAAGTGACTGAGAGGGAGTGAGGCGGTTAGACTGAGTGAGACAAAGGAAGAGAGGGAGTGAGAAATGGAGTGAAGTGGAGTGGGGGACTAAACGAATGGGAGTTAGCAAAAGTGAACGAGGTAAGGGAAGTAAGGGAAGAGGATTGATGGATGGAGTGAGGGAAAGAGAGTAAGGGGGAGTGAGAGAATGGAAGCAGGTGAAAGAGAATAGGAGTGATGCACAGAGAGAAGAATATGAAGTATGAGAAGAGGAGTGAGATTGAGTGAAGGGCAGTGACAGTGAGGGAAAAAGAAGCATATTAAGATAGAGGAAAAAGTAGTGAGTGAGAGAGAAGAATTTATGGAAAGAGAGAGGAAAGAAAAGGAAGATTGGTGGAGAGAGAGGGAGACATTGAAAGAGAGAAAGAGAGGGAGATTGAGGGACTATGAGAGAGTGAGGCAGTTATAGTGACTGAGACAGAGGAAGAGACTTAGAGACAGATGGAGGAAAGGGGAGTGAGGGAGGGAATAAAGGAAAGGGAGTGAGCAAAAGGAAGTGTGGTAATAAGAGAAGGGGAGTGACTGAAAGTGGGCGAGGATACATGAAGAGAAGACGGATGGTGATTAAGCAACGGCTAGGGTCTTTCACTACAGATCTCAGTCTTCTAAAATCTGACCACAGAAAGCTTGCGGACACAGTTGACTCATTGATTGACTCTGAGGAAGAGGAGGAGTCACGACACGAGCTGCGGAGGTGCGAAGCAGTGTAACGGTCTCGGCGTGTGCGAAGAACGCCCGCGGAGAAAAGCCCTTATCTTGTTCCCAGCCTGAACCTTGCCTGAAACCTAGCCGGAACCTCAGCTTTCCTCCAGGGCTGAAAGGGGAACGAGGGGCTACGGTTTCGGCTGAACTGCCGAATTGCCGAAGGCGCCGCCGCCGCTGGAGGTCGAGGCCGACGAGGTTAAAACGGGCGCGGCAATCAGGCCGAGGCAGTCGGCGGACCAGACTGGACTTGGGCGGGGGGTCGGAGCCCTAGCCTGAGCCTGTGCATTCCCCCGTACCGGGGAAAAGTGAAGACATCGGGCAGCTGTGTGGCAGGTTGTGAAACTGAGGGCTTGCTTCGGAGCTGGTGCAGACTAAAGGTTAAAGGCTAAAGGAGCTGACAGAAGTTTTGCTCCCATGAAGTGAAGGCGGAGGCAGAGGCAGCCTGAAGGAGTAGAGGTAAGGGCTAAAAAACCGGTAAAAAAAAAAAATTGGCAAGCACAGTGCTCAGAAAATCCGTGGTGGATTGTGTTGGATTGTTGAGCGGACTCGGTAAGATTTCGTGAGATGCAGGGAAGTGATGCGGGAGTGATGGGAGTGGAGGACAGTTAAGTCACAAGTCACAAGCCGCAAGTAAAGTTCACTTTCGGTCCTTGAGGACGTATGGGAGAGAGGGCACGTCCGTGACGAGAGAAGCGAGCCGTCCAGAGCTGAGCGGAGGGCGCGAGCGCTGCCCGAGTAAAAGCCCAGGGGCAGCTGGACTTGCCGGAGTTGTTGTGGTGGCCGTGGCTGTGGTTCAGAACAAGTGCCCGTTGTAAGTTTTAAGTGTCTGAACTGTGGTAGCGTAGTACGAACCAACAAGAACAAAAACACGGCGGGAATGGTTGGAATTTGAAGGCAGTAGGAGTTGCTGAAGGCTAGGTGTTATATCTCTATTCTCCTAACTGCAATCCTCCATTTCCCAGACCTTAATGACCAAAAAGCATTAAGAACAAGCTATCCTGACGTCTCTTATGCAATGGTAATGCCAGATAGGGTTCTACGTTCACAATTAGAAGGGAATTTAGCGGTGAACCAGGGAGGCAGTAAGTTGAGAGATAAAAACTGCCTGAAGCCACAGAAAACTATTCGCCGTAGGAGAAACGGTGAGCATCTCACACCTATTAAATCCTATCCATCGGTGCTGACAATGTTCTCAAAAGGGATAAGAAGTTCTAAGCGCAGAAAAGGCTCAGTGGATGAGGAGAATAGGGAGAAGACAGGTGAAGAATTAATGGACACAAATGTAGTACCCGGGACTAGTGTTGAGTGCCAATCTATAAAATCTGAGGCGCTTTACCCTCCCGTAATCATATGTCAGAACAATGGAGGTGAATCTGGAGCAGTATTTCCTCCAGGAGAAGTAGATTTATGTCAAGCAGAAAGGGAGGGTAATACCACGGAAATGGAAACTGAAGCAGCTTTGTTGTGGGTGGAGGAAGGCGATAACTCCCGGGAGATACTTGCAGAAAAAAAGGAAGTTCCTTTATTATCTCCACTAGCAGATTTGGTAACCCTTATGGACAATACAAAAATGACTCAGAGATCGGCGTTGATCTGGCAGCCCATAACAGGAACTGATTGTTTGCCTAGGATGGATTGGCGGTTAGAATCTAGCCTTAACCCTGGGCAGTCGAAACCGGAGGATCTTACATTATCGGATATTGCTGTTCAAATAGAAAAGAACGTAGAATGAATGAAGCGTTTGAAAAAGCCGGGGATTTCGGAGACGGATTTAGTATTGGCCCCGGGCTATTCAAGTGCTCCCGCCACTAACAGGAGCTCAAACACTTATGCCAGCCCTGTGCAGTAGTACACCTACTAACTTATCTTTGGCTGGGGATTTGTTAGATCTTTCAGTGAAAAAGATATTTGAAGTTTCAGCGGCTGAGGACAAATGTGCAGTGAACTCTTTGAACTCTCGGAATATGAGTGAAAATGTTTGGTCTGGGGGGATCTTGGAGCTCTTTTTGAGATTGGAGAAAATCATGTCCGCAATTTTGTCTCTGTTGGAGAAAAGTACTTGAAAATTCTGATCATATACTGGAAGTTCTTTCACCTATACTGATGGGGTTCAAGATCTTACGCAGTATAAACAAGCCCCACTTATCCTGGAAAAGGCCCCTCCAGTACCCAGTCAAGTTGATCAATTATATAGTGGGATACATAACATGGGTACAAACTCAGTGGTGGGGGGTCTAAAAGAGCCTATTGATAGTTCCGAAAGAGGTTCCCCTGAAAGGAACCTAAGTTCCGATTTACCTTATTCTAATCTTAAGGAATGTGACAAGGTTCCTAGTTCTGGGGAAAAGATAAAGATAGAGGTTTCCCCAGCTTTAAAACCAGTACGTTTTTTCCCAATTTTTAATAAAATCATTTCAAAAGATCTAAGTCCACAGCCATCTGACGATTTATGCAATTCCTTAGCGAGTCCACCTGTGGGGGAGGCCTCTCTCGCAAGGAAAGGAAATACTAAAGTAGCCATAGGGGAAAGAAAAGGAAGATGAAGAACCGTTGGTTACCGAAACGTAAACAGAAAAAACTGCGGTTCCATCTTGAAAATGAAATAGGAACTAGTCACATATCCCACTCCATCAAAAATAAAAAGGTCCATGGCCCATATTGGAAGAGAGTCAAAGTTATGGGCAGGAAAATGAACACCAATATAATAGTTCAACTATAGAACTGATTGCCCCTTTGTCTCAAGAAGATAAGGAAGCTAGTGATCAAATTAGTGGCTTAATGAGTGACCTAGGTTCAGGGAGAAAGTTGGTTAAATCAAACAGCCCCGCAATAGACCCTATTGGAGCCTCAGGAGGGGTATTCCTCATCGAGTGCAGTATCTGGTCAGGATTTGGGTGTGGGTTTGAGAATAATGTTGGTGGAAAACAATAGGGGGGGGGTAAGCCAAAATGTAATTCACCTACGGATCAATTAGGCATGAACATAACTAGGAACATTGATATAAGTGCTAGGCAAGTGAACGAGGTTTTAATTTTTAGTTCTCTTTTCAATGATGAACCAATGTTAATGAATAGAAGTTCCCTCCTTAGACTTATCTCTGAAATAGAGGATCTGGGGTTAATCACTACTAAAGATAAAGATATTGAACTGGTATATTTAGATTGGAGGAGCTCCCCCCCTAGTATTATAGCCACTTTTTCCTCAAGTATAGTGTCAGCTCTTGTTCTAACAAATATTGATAGTTTCAGGAAAAGAGGAATAGACATCTTACCAAGTGTTGTTCTGTATAGAACTCTGATTAAAAATTCTGGAGTATGTCATCAGGTGCAAGGGAGGAGTTGTACTGAGTACAAGGATGAAAATGCACATGTAAAGTTTGAAGCCATGGAAATAACGGTAGGAACTAAAACAGGAGTAAGAGAAATTAAGCTTCCAACACTCGTGGTTCAGGAGGCACCCAGAGCTGATGGGGATGATGAGGTGACAAAATGGAGTTGAGTTGCTGATACCTTGAATGGGGTAAAAACATCGAGTATAAATTCAGTGGAACGAGGGTAGCCAAGTGGGGAAATTTATTTCATGGAACGTGGCGGGGCTAGGAAAATCTCATAAGCTCAAATCATTGGTTGACATTAACCCCATGATCATCTGTCTCCAAGAGACATGGGCCACGGAAGAGTTCCAGCTACAGAATTATTATGTGTTTTGCAGTTTAGCAAAGAAATCCACAAAAGGGCATGCAAGTCGAGGCCTAGCTATTTTACTCAGTAGCAATATTGCATGGGACCCCGTGATATACAAACACCCCTCAAATTGTTGTATTTGTGCAAAACTGAAATTAGGATATGATAATTTAGGGTGTGTAAAGTTTCTGTTTCTGGTAAATGTGTACATCCCCCCGGGGAGGGCATCCAATTTATTGGTTGACTCCATTTGCAGTTTTGCGCATAATTTGTGTAATACGGAAGAAAATGCATGTATATTGATGGTAGGGGACTTTAACGCTAAAATAAATAATAGAGCTGCTATGGTCTATTCTAATACGGATCTGGAGGAGGTGTGGGCTGTTCCAGAGCCTGTATTTCCGGCTCATTTAAAATCTGATAAACGAGGCCTTTCCCTTTTACAAAACCTTAGGAATCTTGATTTAATATTTTTAAATGGTAGATTTCCAGAGGACTCACCTTCATCTTATACTTTCAATGGAACCTATAGTCAGACCCTTATTGATTACATGGCAGTTTCCATTCAACTGTTTAGTGCGTGTACACAGTTTAAGGTGCTCCCCTCTACGATGAGTGACAATAACATTTTATTAGTACAGATGGTTATAAATACCGAGAAGCCTGAACTCTGGAATCGGAGGAAGGAAAAGGTCACCTATTCCCGAAACAATGGCCGTACCTATTGGTTATACAAGGCACTGCCGAACTGCCAGAGGGTTTTTAAGAATATTGCATTTAGGCCTAGTCTGGAGAGTCCGATTGTGAGGTAGGAGAGAGTTTTGGCAGCAATCAGAAAACTGGGAAGAAACAAAAAAGATCTGAGAACCTCCCCTATAGTATTAGTCTCATGGGAAATTAAAAAACTGAATAAGGAGATTAACGAGTTGATTAGACTCCAATTCAAAGCTCCTAGATTAAAAAACCAGATCAGATCGGAGGAAAGTAGAAGATGAAAAATGGGTAACTCTTCGTGAAGTGTCCTTATCCGGGGATACCAGAAAGTACTGGGCATTGATAGCGAAGTTTTGTGATGGTAGAGAAAAATCACAACCCATTCTAATCTCCGAATCTGAATGGTCTATTTATATCTCCCAACTGTATGCTCCTAATCAATTAGCAGATCAGTTTGAGGGAGTTCTTAAGAACTCGGAATTGGGGGCTGACGTAGGGGAACCAACAGAATTGGAAATTGTAGATTATATTAAGGGATCAAGATACTCTGGGTCAATGGGACCAGATGATGTTCCAGTAGCCATAATAAAACAGGATTGTGAAGATTGGGCAACATTTTTACATCCATTGTTTGTTTATTGTTATGACATTGGAAACATCCCGTATTCCTGGAAGGGAAGTATATTGGTTCTGTTATAAAAGAAGGGCCCAAGAAATTCCCCGTCTAGTTTCAGACAAATTTCCCTTCTAGATGCAACGGGGAAACTGTTTGCGAAGAGTATTCTTGGCCACTTGCAAGAGTGGGCATTTGGAAACAATCATATACCTCTGGAACAAACAGGATTCCGCAAGAATAGTGGCACTTTGGATAACATTTCTGTTTTGTAAACTTTAATTGAAAAATATCCTATGGGCCGAGGGGTCCCGTTGTACACCGCTTTTATAGATTTCTCCACAGCGTTCGATAGGGTTGATAGGGGGACGCTGTGGAGGAAATTGGTGTCAATGGGGATCCCAGGGAACCTTTTAAGACTAATAATTGCACTTCATTCCTCTACGTGGACACAAGTATTATTGGGGGGAGCCCAAGGCCTATCAAGGAAAATAAATACCCACAACGGGATAAAGCAGGGATGCCTTTTGGTGCCTTTACTTTTTTCTATCTATATTATTGATTTGCCGAGTAGTGTGGGACGAAGTAAAGGTGACCCTCCCCAATTAGGTCTTCTTAAATTAAGTTGTTTGTTGTATGCAGATGATGCAATAATAATGGATTTAACACCAATTGGGCTGCAAAGAAGATTGAGAGAGCTGGTTAAGTACACAGAGGAGCATTTTTTTAAAAATAAACATTTTAAAAAGCAAAGTTATGATTTTTAGCTATCAAGGGTTTAAGGTGAGAAAAAACCTGAGTTGGTTTTTGGAAAGGGAAAAACTTGAAGTTGTGAAATTTTATCAATATTTAGGAAAAATATTCTCAAACAGGTGCTCTGCTAGCAGACATATGGACCATTGTAAAGGGAAAGCTATTTCACAAGCATCTGCAATTAATCGCCTGTACATGCAATGTGGGAAAATACATTTTTCCCACATCATTGCGTTGTACAAAATAAAAATACCACCGACATTGAATTATGCAATTGAAATAGTAGATGAGTGTGAATGGGCCAAATTTGAGAAAGTGGAAGGAAAGATTTGGCACCAAATATGTAATCTGAATTATGCTGCGCCAATTGCGGCACTTAGGCTCGAATTTGGTCTTCTTTCAACATATGTGCTATCAATGGCTGCCTGTTTAAGATGGTGGGAAATATTCGTAAATATGAAGGGTAAAAGCGTAATTTTTAGAAATTATATAAAGGCTTTAAGTATGTTCGGTATAGATAAGGAAGGGGCAGCAGCTTTATGTAAAACCTTGTTAAAGCAGATAATTAAGAAGTTAATTTATGTGGTCTCTCGCGAAAGAGATCTGATACTATGTTCATTGAATGGGATGATGGACTGTACTGCGGGGAGTTCTATTGTCAAAAATCCCCAGCCATATGTTCTGTGGAACCTGGAACACGGTGTTCGTAGGGTTATTCTGTTGCTAAGATTGAATTTACTACCCCTGAGAGTTGTAACAGGTGCCTGGGAGGGTAGTCCCAAAAATGAAAGATACTGTCATCTGTGTAATTGTGGAATACAAGATCTGAATCATGTTTTGATTGTGTGTCCCGCACTCCACTCAATACGACGAAGATATTTAAGGATTGCTTTTTTAAAGTATAATATTTCAACAGCTGAACAGGCCCGTAATTGTCTTCTGTCCCATCTGTCTGAACTGATGAGTTTTAAAAATTTTCGGTTTTTTAAATGTTTATTAGGATTGTAATATTTTCAAGTGAATTGAAGTTTGAAATACCTCAAAGGTAATTCATCTTCATTGCTGCTATATCTGTTAAATGAAATTGCACTGAGCACTTGCACTTTTTTGTATGACATGTAAATAGTCGCTTAATATTCTGGGGTTAAAATGTTAGTATAGCTGCTAGGGGAGTGTTGGTAATATCTCCGCCAAATTTTGCACAGAGCATTTGCACTTTTCTATGTCAATGGATTGTTTTTCCCATTTCCCTAAAATCGGATTACATCTGGTATTGTTTCGTCTGTGTATCTTTTTAAATTCAGGTACTCCTGACGGCCCATAGTGCGTTTTAATGGAAAGTTGTTCATTTAGGTGACTCGAGTACTTATAATATCTTGGTGTTAAATCAAATATATTGCTGCTAGGGGAGGGAGGGAGGCATCTGCCCAATAGGCTTGCACAATGCGCTTGCACTTTTCGTAGGGGAGCTTTTGGCAGGCACCCCCCCCGGAAATTGCTTAGAGCACTTGCACTTTTGTATGAGGGGGTAGTGCTTTTCCCTTTCCCTATGGCTCTATTAGGACTGTGATTAACTCTTCTGTGTACTTCTTTCTCAAAATAGGTTCTCCGAACAGCCCATATTGTGTTTTTAACTGAAAAAAGATCTTTTGTATTGATATGACGTAGCCCAGTGTATAGGTTAGTCTATTGTAGGAAAAGGTCCTCTCTTTTAATCGTTGGGATTTTAGTATAAAATTGTACTTATATTCTTACTTCGCATTTCTGTATGTAATGAATGATGTTTTTATTTATGTATTTTATGTGGAATTCTTCAGAATTCTAAATCATAATAAATACTAATTGAATTGTGAATTGAATTGTGAGTGAGGGATGGTGTGAAGGAAAGAGAGTGAGAGGGAGAGAGAAAAGAGTCAGGGATAGAGCAAAAGAAGGTCACTGGAATCATAAAATGACATAGCTTCCCTCTCATTTTACACTCATATTCTTGAAGATAACCAATCAAATATCTTCCCACACAAATTCAAAACTAAACTAACATTTTAATTGGTTCTACATTGAAACACTTTCAATCCATACTAATATAATAATGAGAGAGCCCAAACCTTTGAGGCGGATAATCACAGGAACCACAGCACCAATCACAACACCCAATACAGTGTTGGAAAGGGCAGTTGCAGCAGAAGGACATAGGCTATGCAGACAGCCACCATATACATTTAAAAGGTAAAAGCACCGTGCCAGCAAAGTAGTCCCTTGTGGGAGTTTCTGCGTTGTGCTGTGGGCGTGCCCTGGGGGCGTGACAAATGCTGGGGGCGTGTGGTACTTTCCGCCCTTCATGCCATGTCTCCTATTGTGTACTAATCCCACCCTGCTCCCTTTAAATACCCCTGCACCCCATAATCATAACCCACCCTTACTCCTTAAAATACCCCAACACCCTTAAACACTAACCCATCTTAACCCTATAAATATACCCTGTACCCCAAAACACAAACCTATCCCTAAACCCTATAAATACCCCTGTACCTCAAAACCCAAACCTACCCCTGAACCATAAAAATACCCCTGTACCCCAAAACCCAAACCTACCCGTGAACCCAAAAATACCTCTGTACCCCCAAACCTAGCCCTGAACACTAAAAATAACCCTGTACCCCAAAACCCAAACCTACCTCTGAACCCTAAAATACCCCTGTACCCCAAAACCCAAACCTAGCCCTGAACCCTAAAAATACCCCTGTATCCCAAAACCCAAAACTAGCCCTGAACCCTTAAAATACCCCTGTACGCCAAAACCCAAACCTACCCCTGAACCCTAAAAATACCCCTATACCCCAAAACCCAAACCTAGCCCTGAACCCTAAAAATACCCCTGTACCCCCATACCTATCCCTAAACCTTAAAACTACCCCTGTACCCCATAACCCAAAACTATATCTAAACCCTTAAAATACCCAAACACCCCAAAACATATACCCTAGTACCCCAAAACATATACCCCTATACCCATACTTACCTTATCCAAACATTTAAAAAAAACATGCTTTTGCCATTCATGCATTTACTACGAATTTCGTTGTAAATGTATGCGTGGTAAAAGCATATAAAATGTAATGCTATGCGTTATAATGGCATTGCGGAGTCATGGTACTTTTGTAATGAAAGTATGCGGAGTGATGGAATGCGAAAAGAAATTTGCAGAATAATGGGTGTTTACCCTCCCCCGGTAAGTACATTGGTGGCACGGCGGCCCACATCTCCAGCAACATACTCATATTTTTTCACCACCCATTTGAAAAATGCACAGGTCTCTCTCATTGATGGCCAGCACTGACATACACTTTTAGACACACCTCCCGCCACAAGTTCTAGAATTGCGAACTTTAGAGCTGGGGAGCTACGTTCGAATCTCGGCATCAGCTCAACATCCTGTGATTCCAGGCAAATCACTTTGACTCCCTGTGCCTACCACAAATGAATGTGTTCTTCTGTAATAGAAATTGTGCTCATGCCATGTTGTCTAGTTTGCGCTATATAATATTGCAAGGAAAAATAAAGTAGGGAAACTCCAGTTCACACACTACTGAACACGCACTCTTAAGTGCATCAGCAGTGCACTGTGAATCGGAGCGTTTCACAGGCCTGTCACAGATAAGAAATGCTATCAAAACGAAATCCTACTAAACAATATACTACTGGCCGGCAGCAATTCATACCCGGACAACGTCGGGACGGGCTGCTAGTATCACATAAAATTCAACCTTCCCCCACTGCTCTCTCTGCCTGTTACCATGGTAACGTTCCATAGACACCTAACTGAACACACAGGTGAAAAGTTCATCTGCAAGCAAACCAGCAAGGGTGTTTGACTTTTCAAAACAGCAGCGAATCCTGTGCAATATTCCTTTCAATCACTTTCTCTCAACCATTAACATTTCTCCTTAAAAAAAACAGTAGCATGCACCCTAGTTTTCAATGTTGAATTTACAGAAACCACCAATCATTTATTCTTTTTCAAGTGCACTGAATGTCATCCACATTTTTTTCTAAACTCCTACTTTTCAAACTGCCATTTCATTGCCAGAGCCCATCTGAGTACAACCAGATCTCCCTTCAATATGCTTAAAGTGTGGATTGTAGGACAAGCTTTATTTTCTGGAGTGAAAGGTTTGCAGCAAATAGATGCTTTCTCAACCTTGACTTACCAAATGTGGATATTATGTGGATTGGCCAGAGAGGATTGAGATGTCACCAATTGATGCCATTGGTAAACTCCTTTTTGCATCTCCCACACCCTGACCTCATAATTGTGCACTGGTGGTAATGACCTAGGCACTTTGACTGGGGTAGGTCTGGAAATGCTTTTAAAGGACACCTTTGGGCAATTGATGTCACTTTTTCCACAAACTGCCTTTGCATATTCTAATATATGCCAAAGGCAAAAATGGAACTGGTCCAACCAATACTGTCCACAGATTGAGAAAGCAAGGAAACATGTGAATAAGTCTGTTTTTGCTTTCCTCAGAGACTATGGTATGGGTTCTATATACCACAACAACTTGCGTTACAACATGCAAGGCATTTATAGAGGAGACGGTGTACATTTTACAGATGAGGGAAACAGAGTCTTCCTCTTGAATTTTAGACTCTGCATCGGTACTTACTTGTAGGTCCAAAAAACACTCAATAAACGCAACGGCTCTTTTTAGAGCCAACCAACATCTAAACACTCAAACTCGTTATTTAACTGTATTTTGCGTGCACCTCGCAATTGTTTTTTTTTTAATGTTTTTTTTGCCCTTTGGGGTCCTTCAGGGACCCCCTGAGAAGGCCTAGGGGGTCAGGTAGTCTCTACCCTCCCCCTTTTCACATTCTCCACTTTTGTTTTTGGCTCTCTTCTACCTTGGAGTGACAAAATGGCGGCCAAAGGGTGCGAGCACCCCGCGATTTAAAAAAAAAAAATTTTTTTTTTGCCCTTCGGGGTCCTTCAGGGACCCCCTGAGAAGACCTAGGGGATCAGGAAGTCTGACCCTGCCCCCTTTTCACGTTTTCCACTTTTGTTTTTGGCTCTCTTCTGCCTCGGACACAAAATGGCGGCCAACACTTTCTGGTTTCCACCGATTAGAATGTTGACAGACGTCTATCAACAAATCAGAATTCAGCTTGCGCACACCCGATTCGCGCACCGTGCGCGCATGGTGTGCGCTTATAGATATACTAGCAGCCCGTCCCGACGTTGTCCGGGTATGAATTGCTGCCAGCCAGTAGTATACTGTTTTGTAGGATTTCGTTTTGATAGCATTTCTTATCTGTGACAGGCCTGTGAAGCGCTCCGATTCACAGTGCACTGCTGATGCACTTAAGAGTGCGCATTCAGTAGTGTGTGAACTCGAGTTTCCCTACTTTATTTTTCCTTGCAATATTATATAGCGCAAACTCAACAACATGGCAAGAGCACAATTTACATTACAGAAGAACACATTCATTTGTGGTTGGCACTGGGAGACAAAGCGATTTGCCTGGAATCACAGGATGTTGAGCTGATGCCGAGATTCGAAAGTAGCTCCCCAGCTCTAAAGTTCGCAATTCTAGAACCTGTGGCGGGAGATGTGTCTAAAAGTGTATGTCGATGCTGGCCATCAATGAGAGAGACCTGTGCATTTTTCAAATGGGTGGTAAAAAAAATATGAGTATGTTGCTGGAGAAGTGGGCCGCCGTGCCACCAATGTACTTACCGGGGGAGGGTAAACACCCATTATTCCGCAACTTTCTTTCCGCTTACCATCACTCCGCATACTTTCATTATGAAAGTACCATGACTTCGCAATGCCATTATAACGCATGGCATTACATTTTATTAAGGGTGAGCGCAAAATCCGTTCCGCTCACGGATTTCGCGGATTTTCGGTAAATACGCAATCCGCGAACTCCCGCGAATTTGCCGGAAATCCGGGAAATCTGCGAGCGGCGGATTTGGGAGGCAAAAGTTCAAGCCTGTTGAACTTGTAACTATTTTAGGATGGCGCCGGCAAGCTGCCAGCGCCATCCTAAAATAGTTACTAAATTAGCTGAATCAGGAAGCACTAATAGATAAAATAAAGCAGGTGCTCGAGCACCTGCTTTATTTTATCTATTAGTGCTTCCTGTTACAGGATGATGGGCACTGGCAGGCAGCTCACTCAAGGGACCCATGCGCTCTTCGTGTGATGGCAAAGTTATTCAGCCCCCCCCAAAATGTGAGTTTTGTCGAGGCTGGACAGGTGTGCGTTCTCCCCATATCTATCGTCGAAAATTAGCTTTGATGCTTGATGGAGGCCTTTGCATTATTGACTTTCGCGAGCTCAATCCCTGTGCAGTTCCTGTGACCACGAGCTTCTCTGATCCGTGCCTGTCCTTTTATGCACACAAGAGGCATGTGAACTCGCATATAAACCCGTCCGTTTGGCCCCTCCCCACACACTAGTGGTGTGCACCGTCTTTGCGCCGTTTACTCACTTGATGGACAGCTCACTCGAGGGACCCCGGCGCTCTTTGGTGTTATGCCAAAGTTAATCAGCCCCCCCCAAAATGTGTGTTTTGTCGAGGCTGGGTAGTTGTGCGTTCTCCCCATATCTATCGTCGAAAATTAGCTTTGATGCTTGATGGAGGCCTTTGCATTATTGACTTTCACAAGCTCAATCCCTGTGCAGTTCCTGTGACCACGAGCTTCTCTGATCCGTGCCTGTCCTTTTATGCACACAAGAGGCATGTGAACTCGCATATAAGCCCCGTCCGTTTGGCCCCTCCCCACACACTAGTGGTGTGCACCGTCTTTGCGCCCTTTACCCACTTGATGGACAGCTCACTCGAGGGACCCCGGCGCTCTTTGGTGTTATGCCAAAGTTAATCAGCCCCCCCCCAAAATGTGTGTTTTGTCGAGGCTGGGTAGTTGTGCGTTCTCCCCATATCTATCGTCGAAAATTAGCTTTGATGCTTGATGGAGGCCTTTGCATTATTGACTTTCACGAGCTCAATCCCTGTGCAGTTCCTGTGGCCACGAGCTTCTCTGATCCGTGCCTGTCCTTTTATGCACACAAGAGGCATGTGAACTCGCATATAAGCCTCGCCCGTTTGGCCCTGCCCCTCACACTAGTGATGTGCACCGTTTTCCCGCCCGGCCTTTACCCACACAATCCGCAAAATCCGCGAATCCGCAAATTTGCGGATTATGCGGATCGCGAATTCGCAAATTCGCAAATTGCGAATTCGCAAAATTCGCCCATGCTTACATTTTATAAGCTTTTACCACGCATATATTTACAACGAAATTCGTAGTAAATGCATGAATGGTAAAAGCATGTTTTTTTTAATGTTTGGATAAGGTAAGTATGGGTATAGGGGTATATGTTTTGGGGTACTGAGGTATATGTTTTGGGGTGTTTGGGTATTTTAAGGGTTCAGATATAGTTTTGTGGTATGGGGTACAGGGGTAGTTTTAGGGTTTAGGGATAGGTATGGGTTTTGGGGTACAGGGGTATTTTTAGGGTTCAGGGCTAGGTTTGGGTTTTGGGGTACAGGAGTATATTTAGGGTTTAGGGGTAGGTTTGGGTTTTGGGGTACAGAGGCCTTTTTAGGGTTCAGGGATAGTTTTGGGGTACAAGGGTATTTTTGGGTACAGGGGTAGGTTTGGGTTTTGGGGTACAGTGGTATTTTTAGGGTTCAGGGCTAGGTTTGGGTTTTGGGGTACAGGGGTATTTTTAGGGTTCAGGGGTAGGTTTGGGCTTTGAGGTACGGGGGTATTTATAGGGTTCAGGGCTAGGTTTGGGGTTTGGGGTACAGTGGTATTTTTAGGGTTTAGGGATAGGTTTGTGTTTTGGGGTACAAGGTATATTTATAGGGTTAAGATGGGTTAGTGTTCCAGGGTGTTGGGGTATTTTAAGGAGTAAGGGTGGGTTATGATTATGGGGTGCAGCGGTATTTAAAGGGAGCAGGGTGGGATTAGCACACAATATGAGACATGGCATAAAGGGCGGAATGTACCACACGCCCCCAGCGTTTGTCACGCCCCCAGCACACGCCCACAGCACAACGCAGACACGCCCACAAGGGACTACTTTGCTGGCATGGTTCTTTTACCTTTTAAATGTATATGGTGGGCGTCTGCATAGCCTATGTCCTTCTGCTGCAACTGCCCTTTCCAACGCTGTATTGGGTGTTGTCATTGGTGCTGTGGTTCCTGAGATTACCCGCCTCAAAGGTTTGGGCTCTCTCTTTATTATATTAGTATGGATATATTTTTTTTCTTTTAATTTACTCAGAAACTACTGGAAGGATTTACACCATTTAACCAAAAGCGTGATCTGCTAATCAGATTCCACCATTTTGCCAAATTTGGTGTAATTCCGTTCAGCGGTTCGGGCTGTAGCCGTGTCTAATCGTTCTATGGAAATTAACATGGGGAAAACACGTTTTGGGACCCCCCTTTTTCTCGGCCCCCGCTTCACGAATCTACCCGAGACTTTCAGGGAAGGAGCGGAGCGGAGCGGGCCATCTTCTTTGAGAAATTTGCGAAGATTCAACAACCGGCGCCAAAGTTATTCCCAATAGAATGTTGCGGATTTCCTATGGAAACTAGGTCCTAACTATAACTCCCTACTGGCGACCGCCAGTAGGTAATATATATAGATATAGATATATTAGGTTTAGCTCTTTTTATTTGAAATCTGCACCTGGAAGGCAAATCATACAGGGTAGACAGTAAAACATCAGCAACAATAATATACATGAGAAAGGTACGGATAGTGCACGGGGAAATCTTTATGACAGTCCAGTACTCATTAGATCTGTTGCTGCGTTGATCTGTAAGGAAAAGTGCAACGTGCCAACCAGGTGAAAACACCCTTACTCCCTCTCCCCAACTTTCCAAAACCCCCTCCCCCCCGTCCAGTGCCCAAGTCAATCTCCTTCTGTGTCGCCCCATCAGGCCTCAATTCGGCGTCCCGCCTTTTCTCTCCAGCGTTAGACCTCGCCCTCCGGTTTTGAGAGGCGTAACAAGCGGAGGTACCGTGGGCATGTATGTTCTCTGAATTCTGTGATCAGTAGAGTGCGGAATGGTTGCCATAGCTCCTGAAATTGATCTGTGTCTCTGGCTAGTGTAAGGGACATCTTCTCCATCCCCAACACCCCCCATAGCCGGTGAAGCCAACCTGTAGTGGAAGGGATGGTTGCAGTGCGCCAGTGTATCAGGATGTTTTGGATCGCCGAGCCTAGGGCGATGGCCATTTGGCGTCCTCTTCGAGAGCGTAGTGGGTATGTTAAAGAATTGGGGAGCCCAAGTATGATGTAGGCAGGAAAGCGGGGCAGGTCGGTGTGGAAGTGTGTATCTTCGTCATCAATCACTTGTGTACAATATGGTTGTATCAGGGGGCAGTCCCATAGAATGTGCAGTAATGTGCCCAAGTGTCCGCAACCCCTCCAGCAGTTCTTGTCTTTGCTATGATACATTTCACTAATGCGTTCCGGCGCATAGTACCAGTAAGTGGTCACCTTAGTTAGTGTCTCAGTCAGCCCTTCCCGGATTGTAAAGATGGGTTGATTGTGGTTGGAGGAATTTGTAAATGTCAGATATGAGTTTGGTGTCCGAGGTGCGAGTCAGTAGCCATCTCTCGTACGGCCGGAAGAGTCGGTTGGCTGTCTCCCTCACCTGTGGCTGTAGGGCCCAATGGCGAACCTGAAGGTAACGCATGCGTTCCGTTTCAGGGAAGTTGTATTCTTGTCGGAAGAGGGGGAAGGGGAGCATCCCCTCTGGACCATATATGTGACAGAGGCAGCGGCATCCCGCTGACCGCCAGTGGGTGTAATCTCCCTTCGCCATACCCGGGGTGAAGTCTGGGTTGTCGACTAGAGGTGTTAGCGGTGAGGGGAAGGTGGTGAGATCGTGTACCACGTTAGTGGCGTCCCACGCTTGCAACGGGACCCGTGTGACGAATGAAGTGTACAGATTAGCCGGTCGGGCTGCTTTGTGAAGGAATGGGATTTCCTGAAGTGGACGTCCCGCTATCGCTTGATCCTGGAATAACCAGGGTTTCTCGGACTCCCACCTGCTCCATTCTACCAAATAACGCAATTGCACCGCTTGGAAATACTTGCGTAGGTCTGGTATTCCTAACCCCCCCCTCTTCAGGGGCAAGCATGGACAGGGCCCTTTGCATCCTCGGCTTCCGGCCCAGCCAAATGAAGCGGGCGAGATCTGCCTGCGTTTGCCGGAGCCATACCGTGGGTGGCTGAAGCGGCAATGCACGGAAGAGGTACAGAATTTGAGGTAGAATTGTCATCTTGACAGCCGCAATTCTGCCCTGCCACGAGAGGGGAAGGCTTCTCCACCGGTCCAGCTCCCCGCGAACCTTCTTCTGGAGCGTAGCGTAATTAACCGCTGTCATTGCAGGGAGTGTGAAGGTCAATTGGATCCCTAGGTAGGGCACTGCCTCCGACGCCCACTGGAGGGGAAAGGTGGTCTGCAAATATTCCCTGGTGGAGGGTGTCAGGGAAAGGTCAAGGGCCAGTGATTTATCAGCATTCATTTTGAAGCCGGCCACCGCTGCGAATTTCTCTAGTTCCGCCAGGCTTGCGGGGAGGGCCGTCCGCGGATTGTCAAGTGTGAGCAAGACGTCATCCGCGTAAAGGCTAATGGTATGTGTGTAGCCACCGAATTTTATCCCCGTCACCGCAGTGTTTTGGCGGATCCTCTGGGCTAGTGGCTCCATATAAAGGGCAAAGAGCAGGGGCGACAGAGGGCGGCCCTGCCTCGTGCCCCTCTCGATGGGGAAGCTCCGGGAGCTGTAGCCGTTAACTCGGACTACTGCTGTGGGAAATGTATAGCAATTAAAGATGAAGGTGCTGAATTTCTCACCGATGCCAATTTTCTTCAAGACCATCTCTAGGTACGGCCAGTGGACGCGGTCAAATGCCTTTTCGGCGTCAACCACCAGTAGCATACGTTCCCCGGGGGTTCAGGAGGTCTTCTCTATAAGGTGAGAGACTCGTTTGGTGTGGTCGACCGTTTGGCGGTCCGGTATGAATCCCGCCTGGTTTGGGTCTATGAGGCCTGGCAAATGGGGGCTCAGGCGGGCCGCCAAAATGCTTGTGTACAGTTTGAGGTCGATGTTCAGTAGCGAGATGGGACGGTACAAGCTGCATTTAGATTTATCTTTCCCTGGTTTGGGGATGACTGAGAGAGACGCCCGTAGGAGGTCTTGGGGGATAGCCTCTGGTTCTGAGAAGGTGTTAAACAGACGGGTGAGGATCGGGGCTAAAATAGTGCAGAAGGACTTATAGAAAAGACCCGTGAAACCGTCAGGTCCCGGGGCCTTCCCCGGTTTGAGTTTAGCTATGGCTGATATCACTTCCTCTATGCGGATGTCTCTGTCGAGGTATTCCGCCTGCGAGGGCTCCAGGGAGGGGAGCGCCACCGAGTCTAGATACTCCGACGCCGCAGGGGCGATCCCCGGCATAGAGAGAGGTGTAGAAATCTCGAAGCGTGTCCGCTATCTCTACATCTTCCGTGACCGTCGCTCCATCGGAGCGGGAAAGCTCTTTCACCGTCTGTTGGTGTCGTAAGACACGGAGTCTGCTTACCAGCAGCCTACCGCACCTGTCCCCTCCCGTGTAATAGGCATGTCTCAGCCGTAAGGCTGCGTATTCCGCCCGGTCTGTATCCAGTGCGGACAGAAGGTGTCTGGCCGTTTTAAGCTGTTTCCAAATCCGGGGGGCCCCCGTCCGCTGGTGGATGCGTTCTAACTCCCGCACCTGGTGGGTACGTTCGTCTCGCTTGAGCTGTCTATCTTTATTCTCCGCTGCGGAGATGGCTGTAAATTCTCCTCGGAGCACTGCCTTCATGGCTGCCCACTGTGTCGCCTGCGTTGTGTCACCGTTAGCATTGTGTGACTGGTAGTCGTGGATTGCGTCCTGAATGCGTTTTACTACCTCTTTTCTATGTAGTAAAGTGTCTCGGAGGCGCCACACCCTGAGGGGATTTGAGGTAGGTGGCAGCGTGAGGGTGGTGGTGGTAACCGGCGCGTGGTCTGAGAGTGAAAGCACTCCTATCTCTGTCGAGGTGGCTAGTGTGCAGACCGGGCCAGAGGCTAAGAGGTGGTCCAATCTAGAGTAGGTGCGTTAGAGTAATAAGAGTATTCCCTGTCAATTGGGTGAGTGCGGCGCCAAAGGTCATGGAGATCTAGCTTAGTGAGTCGGTCTGTGCAGTTGGTGGAGAAAGTCCCGGCCTGGGGAGAGCGTTGCGCTGACCTATCTAAAACTGTGTTAAACACCATATTGAAGTCCCCCCCAGTATGATGTGTCTGTCTGGGGTGGCAGTGATGTCTGTCAGGGCGGAGTGGAGGAAGCGCTCTTGGCCCTCGTTGGGACTATAAATGGACCCAATGGTGAACAGTAGGCCTCCCAGAGCAAAGCGATACGCCAACAGCCTTCCTTTCTGTTTAGCGCATTTATGTAAGACTTTACCTTTAAATGCCTGTGCTACTAAAATCGCCACTCCACCGGTCTTATTGGGGCCAGAGGAAAAGAGCTGAGTGGGGAATTTTCGGGACCGTAGTCAGTGGCAATCACGCGTCAACAAATGTGTTTCTTGCAGAAGACAGATGTCTGCCCGTGAGTTTTCTAGCAGGGACAAAATGGCACCCCTTTTGACAGGACTGTTGAGACCCCGCACATTCAGAGTTAGAATTTTAAGAGTGGTAGGTGGCATGGTGTCAATGGGATTTGAACTGGCTGGTTAGCACGCCTGATGAGGTGTGAGACGTCAGGGTCGGGTTATGACCATTGTGTGTAGTACGGAGCACTGGACAACCCACCCCCTCACCCATCCCTCCCTCTCCCAGAGCCCACCCTTCCCCCCATCCCAACCAACCCTACAAAACTTCCCCAACCCCAACAAAGCCCTCCCCCACACCCCTGTTTGCCCCCCAACCTCCCCAGAACAACCCCTGAGAAGAGAACTACTCATAGTCTCGGGCCGACTTGTGCATAGCGCAGGTCCGTAGTAAGTCATTGTAGAGGGTAACGTGGCAGCGGCCGAATCGGCGGCTCCCCGACCCATCCCCCCAGGCAGAGCTATAGTGTGAAGTTATACCCCTGGAAAATATTGTCTTACAGTTTGGTCGCTGTGTTATCCGCTACTTTTTGCACAGCCGCTTCCTGTTCTTGAGCGACTGTGGCTGGGTCAGGTTTCGGGATGAACCTCGGGGATCGCCTCCGCCGTACTGTCTGTCATCCCTCCCCTGGTCGCCGTAGGGGGCCATCTTGTGATCTGATTGGAGATGCGTCCCTAGATCCTGTTTCCTTCGGCATGTCAATGTCCAATAAAGCGCAAGTGTCGCAGAGTGACTTGAGCTGGTGCAGCGATCCTTTCCACCTAAAGATCAGACGAAACGGGTGTCCCCAGGAGAAGGGTAATCCGTTGTCTCTCAGAAAGTTCGTCGCAATCCGGAAGGATTTACGTTTCTGTAGGGTGATCGTGGAGAGGTCTTGAAAAAGGGCTATGGGTTGTTTCGCTCGGGCCTCTCTCAATATACACTCCTTCAAGGGGAAATCCGGGAGGAAGGCCAGTATGTCTGGGGGGGGGGGGGGCGGCTCTCTTCGTGCCATGCCGACCCTATGGCTCTCCACATCACTGGAGTCAAGCTATCCAGGCTGAAGAAGGCTGATAGCCAGAAACCGGTCCTTGGATGCTTCATTCCGGTCTAGGAAAGACATGGCTTGGTAGTTAGGGCTGGACTGTTCCCATGAGGCACAGGGTCAAGGCTGATTTGCATATAGCCATTGTCTGACCTAGGGTGGTGTGGAGTGCAAAAAAACGATGGATTTAGGCCCAGATCTTTGTACTGGGGTGAATGTAAGACATTGTTCTGCATTCTGTCCATCAACTGTGGTTTTTGCAATGCCGACCCTATGTGCACGGTCGATCCGTATCTCAAACTCCTCAGACTCCCCCAGGATCTCCCGGAATAGGTCCTGCAGATATCCGACCATATTGTTCCCCTCGGACTTCAACGGGACTCCTCGGACCCGTATGTTGTTCCGCCGAGAGCGATTCTCAAGGTCTTCTGAGTGCGCCTGCAGGTCCACTTACTGGTCTTGAAGACGGACAATCTCCTGTTGCAGCCGCTCCACCTCCATGCTGCGGGGTTGGTCTGCCTCTTCTACCGACGCCACGCGCTCGCCCAGGCCGTCTAGGTCTCGATGCAGCTCCCGCTGTTCTCCTGCCAGTTCCTGTTTCAGGGTTTGGAAGTCATCCCTCAGGGTGTTAAAGAGGGAGGCGAGGAAGGCTTTGGTGATGGGAGCGGTCTCGTCATCCTGTCCCTGGGGGCTAGCTGGAGTCTTCAGGGACGCTGTTGTCTGGGCCTTCTCCCCTTTTGGCGCGCTTTTGTGGAGAAGGTCTATGATATTACGGGTTCCCTTGCGTCCCGTGTGTGCCATGTCGCCGGTGTATGGAGCCTTAGGTGCCCCGACGTGAGGGTCCAGGAGGGTGCAGGTGGCACTACGGTGACATTGGGGGTAGCTCCTGTCAGGGTCTGTCGTGTGGTAGGTGCTGGGGTCAATACGTGGTCTTGCGTGGTCGGGGTGCTTGGAGGTCGTCCGGTGGTGAGCCGGGTCTGGGCCGACTAGCAGGGCCTGGCGCAATGTCCAAGGGGAGAACCAGTGGAGCACCTTAAGTTGGCGCTGTGGTGATGAACGCTTTATTTTTGAGTTGATGTCTCTGCTGAGCCGTGAGAGTTGCGGGCCGGGGGTCCGACCGGGGTCCGCCGCATCTCCGCTTGCGTGTATGGGGGTCCCACCTCTAAGTTCGAGACCCCAGCAGCCGATCTCCGGTAGCGGATGTAGGTTCTGGGGGATTACTCCCTTGATCAGGTCCCTTCTCGGGGGCCCCGGGTGGTCCGCGGACGCGGGTTGTTGGTGCTTCTAAAGTGGCTGGAGAAGTCTGCTCCACAAGCTCTCTGGGCCGAAAATGGCGCCCCGAGCTCAGCCGCCGGCATCCCCCCAATGCAGCCCCAGATCGGCGTTCGCCGGTTCCAGCTCCTTGTCCGGGGGCAGGTGGCTCCGCCAGGTTCCCGGGGCGTGCAGGGTTGCCCCGCCTCAGTCCTCCCGGGTGCGACCGCGGCCTACTTGGGTTGAGGCCCGACTCGGCACCATCGTCGCTGCCCGCCCTGCTCACCTCTGTGTAGGCTCAGTCTTTCAGCAGCGGGGGGGCTTCTGCTCTTCTCGCCTGGGGTCTGAGGATCCCTCAGGGGGCCCACCAGCGTCCGGGGCGCGGGAACAGTCCTTCGGCTCCGGTCTCCTTCCGGACTAGGCCCCAAGCCAGGGGCTCTTGTGATCTAGCTGCCCGTGCTGCCGCAGGCCGGTGCTTCTGCCCTCCATATCGGCTGGAGGTGCGCTTCGCGGTCGCCGATTTTACACTTGAGGCATCGGCGGAGTCCGCGTCTGTCCTCTCCGACCGCTCTGTCCCGGGTCGCAGGGCTCCGGGCTCACTCCTGGCGGCAAGCGTCCGCGGCCGCCATTTCTTCGATGGTTAGCGGCGGGAACTCCTTGCGGGTGTAGTTAGGCTCCGGGAGGCAGCGCAGTCCGGATCTTCAGCGGGAAGGTACTGGAAGCAAGCGTGTCGACTCCAGTTATAGAAACAGCACTTTTGGGGTGTCTCACGTAATTATAAAAGGGCTTTGGGGTTCAGGGAGCCTCGCGGAGACACGTCCGATCAGGCCGCCATCTTGGCCACGCCCCGATATATATATATTAAAGAAAATCAAGCAAAGGGCACTACTGTGGATCTCATGGTGGGGTACACTAAAAACCATTAAGATAATGATCACCTCCAGAATTTGATATGCTACTATACAGTGTTCGATCTATCGCTAAGCTGCTTGTCCAAAAAATCAAACAGACTTGGTCCGGTTTACTCTGGAATACTTATTATACAAACAACCTTCATCCCAAGCTTTGTGAATCTTAACACACAATATATTTAATCATTTTAGATACCAGGCCTGTCAACTCTCACGCTGCCTCCATGTGAAACACAATATCGGCTCCCATCACAGTCACCTGTTGAGGAACCAATATCACATGCTGGCATGGAAAACGAGCTGAAAACCACTGAAAATAGAGGATTTCAGCACGTTTTCCAGGCTTTAAACTGCCGACGCCCATTAAGGGGCATGAAAATACCCAAGGACATCAGCACCAGCCTCAGAAAGCTTTTTATGTATTTTGTTCTGGAGGAGGGGGCTGGGGGGGGCGGGGTAGAGGAAAAAGGTGCTTCTTAGGTACTTCTTGCACAGGACCCCGCGCCCTCCAAGGTCCCGCTCCCTCCTAACACCCTGACATTTTTGTTGAAGTTGGCAGGTCTGAGATACTAAGATCTGTTCTAAAATGCTGGCTGTTTGTGTAGCCAATGAAATAAAGCGTTTAATAGATCCCATGTAACATTGATTTATTTCCCTCTGTTAAAAAGGGTTCCAAAGACAACCGGTAACCAAAGACCCTTTTATGTTGCCCGGCGGTATCGCCTCTATGACCCACCAATATTAATCAATGAAGAAGCAGGCGCTGGAGACTGGAAGGCAGGAAACGAGGATTTTATTCTCTCCGGAGGAGAACACATCAATTCAGACAGCAAGTATCGTCACGAGGTGCTCTAACCACATCTCTGAGGCCTGGCCTCTTATACTAGGGTTTATGACCTTTATTGCACATAACACATTCTCGCAATACTTTAGTACTTGAAAGAACATCCTCGGAATCTCCCCTTCAGACCCTTTCCCACATACATTTTACAGTTGGATTCCCCACCCCGGTCACAACAGGTGATGGTTGTCGCGCAGCAGGGCATTCCGCCGATTCACGGAATGCATGGGGTTGATCGGATCTCATGGGGTGGGGGCTTTGATCGATTCGGGGGTCTTTTGATGGGGAGGGGAAGCTTCCTACTGTACGGGGTAATAAACAGTATCCGCAGGGCCAGGTGGCGGCCTGGGAACAAGGAAGACAAACGGGGACACAGGAAAAAGGGGGTTTGCATCAAAAGGGTTTGAGGCCATGAAAGGAATGAGGGGAGGTGTCGCGCTGGGAACAGGATGGGATTCCGTGGTGAAGCTGCGCTGAAGAGGGGTTTATGACCCAAGGCATGAGAGAGCGGGGGTTGTCAGCGTGCGGGGGAATGCTTGCGAGGTTAAGAGAGAGAGAGAGAGACGCGCTGGCTATCAGCGAGGGGCAGGGAGGCCATGGTGCCCAAAATGGCTGCCGCTTACGCGCACGAATGGGTTTGGAAAAGGGGGCAAGATGGCGCCGATAATGTTCACCAAGTTTGCATTCATTTTCCACAGTCCTCCCTTTAACATTTCCAAGACATCTTGCTGGCCTATTTTCTATCTACTCCTATATGCAGCGATCATAAGTAAGGGAGAGGGGACTTAGGCGAAAGAACTGTACATAAACATCACATTATAAACATCATATTGAAAAATCTCATCATTTAGTAGGCGGGTTCATCGTTAAGTTGGTTGCAGAAAAAGTCATCGTAATGCAATATCAGACTAGAATTACGTAGCGAGGGCGTTGGGTACAGATCATAGAATAAGAACTGGTAAGTTATCATATAAGTAAGTCCTTTTTGTATACGGCGGGTGCATAGTCAGTCCAATGGTGATTGGGAGAGAAAGGAGATACAGTAAAAAATATATATATCAGAGTTCTCGTTGTCTTTTGTCGTCTTCTGTTGGCACTGTTAAGCACCTGGATTACAATTCGGTCTGTCAACAGGAATGTTCATGTAGATTGAGTCGTTGGAGGTCTGCGGGCAGGGGTACATTTTGTCTTGTTTCGCCAGGCCTCATAGGAGAAATGCGTTACGGTTTTGGAGCAGGTGCACTTTCTTTGGTAACGCAGAGCATAGATTTGCAATAAAAAATGCGATTGTTCCTGATTTGTGAGATCTGTTTGTTTCTTGGGTCTCTGTGGTGGGCATTTCCTGTTGCTTCCATCATCTTCAAGGTGCTTGGTAGCGGGCAGAACCACAGACTTTGTTTATCTTTTCTTCGGGGGCGACCCTTGGTGGAGTTCTAGGTCACCGTTCTGGGATTTAACATAGTTCGTGGTCTACTTAGTCGGAGCTCCCTCCCTTCTGACGCAGGGAGTACTCTTCTCTGGGTAGCTCAGTAGGATTTGGAGGAACTTGGGAGTTCGGGTGGAAAGGTGCGGGTGTGAACAGTCCTTATGGTAGGTCGGAGGAGGAGGGGATGGAGCAAGGCCAAGTCGGGAACAGATCAGGGGGACGGAGGGTTTGCGACAGGCGGGTCCGTAACCATGTTCAGAGAGCGGGGACTTTTTGGCACACGTTGATCATAGAGCAGGGGCTTCAGGTCAGCCCTTTCCTTAGCTTTGTTTGAAACAGTGCCCCGTCCTGCGACTCCTTACTGCTGTGGTCTCGCCTTGGCCTCCGTCGCTGATGTTCCACAATCCGCAGTCAGGCCGCGTGCTCCCACATCCGGTCTCTTTCCCCTCCGACAGTGATACCCTTAAATGAGTGTTGAAAAGACAGTCTTTAGAGATTTTGCAGAAAAAGGTAATTACATAAATCTATTTTCTCTCCCAACACCAAGCAACTGGGGTAAGCACTCGCTACATTTGAGATTTTTGCGGCTAACGTATAAACAATTGATGATGGATTTGCTGGATTCCTTACAACTTCCTTTTGTTGGCTAATTCTTTGACGCTTTGATGATTATTACGTTCATTTGTCATATGTCTATTATAGTAGATGTCAGTTCTTCTGGCAGAGACCCATTTCCCTAGTACGAGTCTTGCAAGGCTAGGCTGGTCTTCAGGGCCTTGTATTTTACAAAAAGTGCAATGTGCTATTCACCATAGTCTGATAGGCATCCTTCTGAGGGAAGAACATAGGCTAAACAAGTCTTCATTACATCAAAACATCTTATTTTCAGCAAGGCTTACAGCAACGAGGTCTTTCGATTTTCGATCTAATTTTTAACTTTGCATACATCTTTCTAACTTTCTATATAAATCCTCGCAACCTGGTTACTACAAAAACTCGGGGGGTGGTTTGCGATAATTATTAAACTTATCCTCGGGGAAGGTGGGATCTTATGAAAAACGATTAAGAACACAGCGAATCGGAGCAAGGGGCGTTTTTCAAGTTCTCGTTCAGGGCAGCTGATACCAAACTGGGGGCATTTTGGGTAGATGGGGATGTCTCGATCATTTCTTACAGCTTGGGGTACGGAGACAATTTTCAATGGGGATGGTCGCATTACCACAGACACATTTTATCATGGAAGCCACTGACAAATAGTTCCCTGAGAGTGGGTCAAATTTAGAGAACCTTAGTCGTCTTACCTGTCCCTTTCTTATCGGTCAATTTAAATTTCATCCATATTTTAGTAGAAAAGGAGAGGTAGTAACGTGGTACCGATACAATTTTATTTAGGACAAATTTGTGCAAATACTTGTGGTATTTGAGGCCAATCAGGAGGTGCACCAGGTTCGCCAATTAGGTGCCAGTTGCTAGGAAGAGGGAAAGTGTGGAGGGGTGAAAGAGTGAGAGAGAGAGAGAGAGAGAGAGAGAGAGAAAGAGAGAGAGAGAGAGACAATAGGCAAAACAGTACACATGGGACATAGAGAATGACCGTGTATTGTTTGGGCTATTCAGTGCGTTACCCAACGTTAGACGTTTCGGGTCTGTGTTAGGATGTAAAAAAGCATGCAGTTTTGGGACAGAAAAGCATTAGATCTAGTACAAAAAGTTCGTGCATTGGGTAGGGCGTCCTTTTTGTGTCGTCTTGCAGCGGTAGTCCGTTTTCATGCATCGGGCGTGACGTGGTTCCCGATCCCTTATGATACTCTAATCGGGATTCTAATGTAACCTGCAGAGGAAAAAAAAGGGGGGGAAAAGGGGGAGGTAGGGGGACAACATTCGAACACATCAAATGTATGGGCACGAAAGTTCTTTACTTACCACATACTCGTACTTATCTCTTCGGGATATAATCCCTTAGGGTTTTGGTTTCCTAAAGTCATGGGGGCAGGCAATGTGATAGGTGGTTCATGGGGAGGTTCGAGGATGGCATTAAGGATCGTGTGTAGTGAAAACGCTAAAAAGAGGAATCAGAGGTGCCTAGCGTGAGGTACCCGGTTTTGTAGATGTATCCGGCCATCGGGATCCCTAAATCATTCCCAAAGCTGTGATGTTCTAAGGCATATCAGTTCTTCGTTCAACCCTGTACCTTAGTACCTTCGACCACCATATCTTTATAACATTTTATCAATCACACCGTTTTACTTTACCCATTCTCAGAAGTCGAGGTCCTTCTTCATACGTCAGTTCCTGAGCTTAGTCGCATATCTTGGAGGCAGCGTATCATACCTTTGATTCGACCATCAATCCCAGGGCCGAACAACCATTTCTCGGATAACCTTAAAAAAAGAGCAGAACAGTTGCGCACAGAAAAACCCTCCCACCGATACCCGCATTTACAAAAGTATGCGATGCCTATCCATAGCTTTTTTTTAAGACCTTTATTTGTAGAATTATTCAGTACGTAAAATGTGAGAGCGCAATTCATATTTTGGTCTGACATGTCGTCGATGGAAGCACATACAGTAGGGGGTTATTTTGTAGCACAAGAACATGTAAAAAAGGTCTAATTAATTATTTGCAAGTAACCAAAAACATTTCATTGCGTGACGAAGGAATCAGGGGCATTTCAGTTCATAAATGGAAACACAGTCAAGCTCATCGTAATCACATTTCCTAGATGTAAACCGCGGGTGTGCATCATAAGCGACGTTATGTATCAGTTACAACAAATATCAAAAATAAATTGTTCATTGAAATCAACATTTTACAGAACCCTTCTTAAATGTTCGCCAAGTGAACCCTCCTCCCTTTATCATCGAGTGCGCAATGGTTCGTATATATATATATATCTTAGTACATCAAGTTTCATTAGCTGAGGAACACCACGAGGCATCCGTTAGTTTCCATTGATACCAGCGCCATTTTGGGCGAAGCCGGTTTAGTCCGGAAGTAGCATCAGGGGCAAAATATCCCCGACAATTGGCGGTTGGACCAGAGTCCCTTTCGGCAGTTCAAAAGAAAACTGTGCTAACAGAGGGGCTGGTGGTGTGGATCGTCAATCAAGAGAGGGAGGGGGTAGAGTCTCTCTTACCGGGTCATGTTGATGTTCAGCCGGAACTTGCTCGAGTTCGTTAGCCCATAATGTTCCTGGGTGGTTCAGACGGAAGCTGATGCAGGCACGAGAGCACCGCCATCTTGTTGTGTGCCGTGGTTATTTCATTTGAGATCAATGCAACTGTTCCTCACCGGAAGCCTGAAGGGGCCGAGGGCTCTTGGGACTTTGGTAGAATCTTCAAAGTCGAGGGGATGTTTGTCGATGGTGGGGGCTTGCGCCCAGGTGGGCAAGCGCCCGAGTTGCAATTTCGGACAAAGTTACTCCAGCGGCCTAGACCTGCCTTTCGAGGGCCCAGACGCCATTTTGAGACCCTGCAGCAACCGCCCTTCGTTGTATCTATCAGGAGAGGAAGAAACTTCTTGTGATGGCGAAAGACGGAGCATCATGTTGCTGGAGCAGGACATCTTGGTTCGGGGCGCCAGGGTGCAGCAGTGGAGCCTTCATCTGGGGAGGTGAGGGAGGCTCACCCGTGCCGTCTCCCTCTCCCGGCGCATCCTACACCGTCCCTTGGAATCAGGGGCGCACATGATGACCACCCTACACCCCTGATTCCGACTCTTGGGGGACCACTGTACGTCCGGTGCTCCGTAAATATGCCCGTCGGACATTGTGTGTCCTGTACTATGCAAGTATACCAGCCGGGTCTTGTATGTCCTGTGCTGAGAAAGTATACCAGTCGGGCATTGTATGTCCTGTGTTGCGGAAATATGACCGTCGCCCGGCTGGAGGACATCGGCGTCGGGCCAGGGCAGGGAAGCCTCCTACCTGTGGAGGTGGAAGAGGCTCGTCCGCGTCGCCTCTTCCTCCCTGCCCACCCTGCATCCGTTCGATGGAGAAATTCGTGATGGCCGGACCAGGAGATACAAGGGAGGGGGTCATTTTCATCCGCCCCCTCCCTACTCGCGGTCCGGGGGACGCCATCCCTGGAAGGGTAGTATGGGAAGACCATTTCATTGCCTGCTGTGTGGAGTCTCCAGTACCTTCTCGCCAGCGATCTCTTTTTGGCCCATGGTTGCTGGCAGGCCCCGCCCCACACGTGCTATGTGTTTCGGATGGGCGGGACCATCGAACTGTTACATTGGAAGACTTCCGGAGTGAGCATAATATGTTTTGTATTTTTCCTATTAGTAAAGTTTGTTTTTTAGATAGTTCTACTAGTTATTCTATTTACTGTTGGTTGTGTGTTTTACCGTAATTAAATCTTAAGTTATATAATAGACGCTTGGCTTCCTTGAGTCTTTTCTCTAACGGGGGGTTGTCTACACTGACCTGCAGTTGTGTTTGTTTTTCAGAGTGGGGGAGCAACAGGGAGCAATCAGTCCCAGAACTCTAACATGTCGTTAAAATTGGTCTGACGAAATCTGTGCCACCTAGCATAATCAAACGGGGTGGTCCTGTCTGTTCTGTCTGCACTAGTCTGATTGGTTTTTATCTCACGTCCTTTTCCTTTCTGTCGGTCCGTCCTTTCTGTCAACCCTCCATTCTTACCTATGCTTTGCAGAGTCGGGCATTGGGCTTTCCAGTGTCCAAGACATTTACAGAAAGCACATTGGTTTTGTTTTAAATCTGTCCGTCCTGTGCGTAATGTCGGGGGATTACCTTCGGGTCGTTGTGTTCCGGGGTTGGCTTGTCGGCACATCCCTTCACACCGTTCGCTTTTCATGTCTACTCCTCGGGACTGTGCCATCGCTGGCCCTTCCCTTTGCCTACTAGACGTTTGGAGGGTTGTCCGTCGTGTCCCTTCACCTTTTCTAAATTCGTCGCCTTCCCTTCGTCGTGCGGCTTCTTTGCGCCACATACCGAGACTATCGAGCATAATAGGTGTTGTTTCATTCCTACGAAGGGCTATTTCTACCGTTTCTATTTTGCCAAGATCAAAGGATCCTCTCAGTGGCCACTGTCTTTCTCGATCCTTTTTCGTATATTTATGCCACAGCTCACTATAGGCTATAGCAATTAATCCATGCTTCATGAACATGTCCTTATTAGGGGTGCCTTCCAGCGGAGCCGGATGGTTCATCTCTAATAAGCGGTCCGGGTAAAACAGGCTACTAACCAGTGGGGAGAAGACAGGCATGACGGATCACAATGGGATAATAGTCAGCACTACCTATCTTATCACTGCGCGCAAAGACTAGACAGAATATTTCTATTCTACGTTGTTTGCACGTAGTGAATACCTCATGAACCAATTCTGAGCAATCAATGTTAGGTCAAAAATAAAAAATCAATATGGTCAATGGGGAGAATAAGTAGGCTCGCAAAGGTTCGCGTCACCTACCCTTTCACTATCTGCAAAGAGGGGACCTATTTTTCCCTGTTTGCAGACAGAGAATCTCCAGAAAACAATCTATAACAGTTAATCAATGTTTAGGTCGAAAATAAAAAATCAATATGGTCAATGGGGAGAATAAGTAGGCTCGCAAAGGTTCGCGTCACCTACCCTTTCACTATCTGCAAAGAGGGGACCTATTCTTCCCTGTTTGCAGACAGAGAATCTCCAGAAAACAGTCTATAACAGTTAATCAATGGGGGAGAAAGATGGGTCCGACGGGTGCGTACCTATCCTTCGCTGTTTATAAAGGGAGAGCCTGTTGTTTCTCCGTTTGTAGACAGTGAATCTCCAATAAATTAACAAAAAGTAATACTAGTATTTTCTCAACAATTATCACTCACTTTCAATTATCTATCACTTTCGCAATTCGTCGTGTTTACACGACCTTACCCGGACCGCATGGACAGTTTCTCGTCTTCCGAATCCAGCGCCCGATCGTCCTCTTCTCTTCGTACTTCTCGTGGCACTCCTGATGGTTCCCAGTCAGGACCGCAGATCACTCGAGAGAGGTCTGTTCGGAACCAGTGAAGTTCGGATGATCGGCTGTCAGACGAGGGTCTATCGGACAGGGTACCTTCCGATCGTTGCAGTCGTTCACTCTGTCGTCGGGACCTCTCCCACTGGATCCACGAGTCGCTGATGGGCCCCACGTTTGGGACGCCAATTGTTAAAAAGGGTTCCAAAGACAACCGGTAACCAAAGACCCTTTTATGTTGCCCGGCGGTATCGCCTCTATGACCCACCAATATTAATCAATGAAGAAGCAGGCGCTGGAGACTGGAAGGCAGGAAACGAGGATTTTATTCTCTCCGGAGGAGAACACATCAATTCAGACAGCAAGTATCGTCACGAGGTGCTCTAACCACATCTCTGAGGCCTGGCCTCTTATACTAGGGTTTATGACCTTTATTGCACATAACACATTCTCGCAATACTTTAGTACTTGAAAGAACATCCTCGGAATCTCCCCTTCAGACCCTTTCCCACATACATTTTACAGTTGGATTCCCCACCCCGGTCACAACAGGTGATGGTTGTCGCGCAGCAGGGCATTCCGCCGATTCACGGAATGCATGGGGTTGATCGGATCTCATGGGGTGGGGGCTTTGATCGATTCGGGGGTCTTTTGATGGGGAGGGGAAGCTTCCTACTGTACGGGGTAATAAACAGTATCCGCAGGGCCAGGTGGCGGCCTGGGAACAAGGAAGACAAACGGGGACACAGGAAAAAGGGGGTTTGCATCAAAAGGGTTTGAGGCCATGAAAGGAATGAGGGGAGGTGTCGCGCTGGGAACAGGATGGGATTCCGTGGTGAAGCTGCGCTGAAGAGGGGTTTATGACCCAAGGCATGAGAGAGCGGGGGTTGTCAGCGTGCGGGGGAATGCTTGCGAGGTTAAGAGAGAGAGAGAGAGACGCGCTGGCTATCAGCGAGGGGCAGGGAGGCCATGGTGCCCAAAATGGCTGCCGCTTACGCGCACGAATGGGTTTGGAAAAGGGGGCAAGATGGCGCCGATAATGTTCACCAAGTTTGCATTCATTTTCCACACCTCGAGATACCATTGCTCACATTAATATTATTGCAGTCATTGTTTTTAAAGTTGTTGAGTTTTAGGAACTCATTGATGCTCTTGGATACTAAAAAATCGTTTGGCAGGTCTGCTGACCATTTTTATGTAGCACTGTGAAGCAAATGGGGTTTGGTCCTAAATGCGTGCACCAGATTCACATCCTTCATGAGGCTCTAAGGGTGAGGGTTGTATTACTTGTAGAACAAGGCAGGGATGTCCTCTTTTCCCTCTAGTATTTGTCTCTCATCTTGAACACTATTAATTTCATCTGCTGAGCATCAAACATAAACTACCTGTCATTCTTTATGAGGTAGAGCTTGAAGATTGCTGCCTATGCGGATAATCTCGCATTGTTTACATCAAACTCAGTTACAGCAGTCCTACCATAGAAAAGGCTCTTAGATTCAGGGAGGTGTCAGGTTAGCTGTTAAACCTGGAATAACTCAGATACTGTTTATTTAAACATCCAGTTGAGGATTCAAGGTATGTTGAGTCTGTTAAATTTCTGGGAGTCATTATTTAATACAAGATCAGACCTATGGTTAATATTAATTACAAACCCCTTTTACAGAAGTGGGTTGGGCCGCTCCATAAAAGGAATAGACTCTGGATGGCTCTTTAATGATGGTGGAATATCATAAAAATGGTCCTCCTTCGAAGAATTTCATACCTCTATCTTTATTTGAATATTAGTCTCAGCTGGATATTTTTGGAAAGTGTTGGCTGCATGGAGTAGCTTTATCTGTAAATACAAAAAGCCATTCCAGGCTCTTTGAATTTTTTTTCAAATTTCTTTCCACTGCACTCAGAGGGTGGTTACCAATGTGAAGTATAATTGCAGGTCTTTTTTTGTAGTAGGGTATCTCAGATAATGGGATAGAGTCCTGCTTGGTCAAAGGGAGAATTGTATGTTGACGCCACCCCTAGAGGTGACTGCATTTATAACCATTTTTTTTAAAAATAGATTCCAGGCACTTGACGGTTTTTGCATATGTCTGGTAAGAGTTTTCATAATGTTAATGCAACTGATCTTAAGATTAGCACTTTAACAACATACAAAAATGTGTGATACCCCCAACTAGCCTTATTAGATTCTGATTCATCCTTTAGATTCACATTTGTTTTAGTTGTGAGACAGCTACAATATCTCACTGTTCTGTGCAGTAAGCTTCAGGAATATTGAAGTCAAGCATTTAACAAAATCAATATACCTTTATGGATATTTTCCCCAAAGCTAACTGTGCTTGGCAGTCATCCACAATAATGCCAGAGCATCTTCTCTGCAATCTGAATGGTGAGGCTCTGTATTGCCAAGAATTGCCATTAAGCAGAGCCCACCAGCTTTAGACATTGGTGGAACTACTTTAAGTACTATGGGAAAATTGACATCTCTAATTTGGCTGCAGATAAGTACTGGAGGTACCATACGCGAATCTGTGGCCCTGTAATGGATTCACTGAACCTGACTAAAAATGTTCTTTTAAGGATTTTACGCCATTTTCTATATTGTTATAATCTGGAAAACTATTTTTCCCATAAGTGTTTTTATTATTGTGATTAGGTCAATTTTTGATCCACTATTTCTAGTCAGGCCTAGTGAAATTTACTCACCCACTCTCATGGCGAGTCAGATTTTATCAGGGCAAGCTATTTGTAGGGCCTTCTGTTAATTCAGAACGTGAATGAGCAATATATATGCCTTTAAAGCTTGTTTTAATCTTGTTGCATTCACTCTAGTTCAGAGACAGAGGTCAGATGTCAGTTTATCTCTTCTTACAATTTGCTGCTTATTTTAATTTTAGACGGTGGTGTTTAATTTGTCTGACTGTAAAGTCTCTCTCAACCTAAGGGTGGGGGTGTTATACTGCCCCAAATACAACTTTATAAAACTCAATGTGTTCCCACTGCAATGTATGGGGCTGAACTTTGGGGCATCCACAAAAGCAACTCTATTCAGACAAAACAGGTTCTGCAGAAAGGTTTTAATGGCACCAAGTTTGGCCTACACAAATCACAAGAAATGGGGACGGGGAGCAGGAAAAGAGGTCCAGTACCCTACTTTCCAAGAACAGGTATGTAATACACAAGGAGGCAGCTGTTCCTAAGAAAATAGAGCCATGTTAGGGGATTTCCGGGTGAGCAGATGTGGGAGTAAGTGATTATACCATCTGCTACAAGAGATAATTATCTCATACAGCGAGCTCCTGCTCTTACATAAGGGGCTATCTCCTTTACACATGAGGGTTGGATATATATTTTTTAGGTGACTGACCACCTACACTTTTTCCTTCACCTAATTTACTAGTCATATCCAGGCTAGGACACAGATGAGTAATCCCACTAAACCCAATATATAATTTCCCACTCCTAAATCTGGGTCTGGATAGAATGTCTTTTATACTTTTATTACACTATACTCGGTCCTGATGAAATGCCAGGGATCCCTCCTGGACCAATAGGCCATGAAACATGTCGACCCGATCCACTTCACCTATGACTAAACTGTGTTTCCTCATTGTTGGGAAGTAACAGTTTGGCTTCTGTTTTTTCATTTCAAAGAATTTTATTATTATGAAAAAGCAAATGAAGATACACAATACAAGTGTCAATACAGTTTGGCTTCTGTTTTTAACCTTACCAGGTAGACCCAGGATTAAAATCTCTCTTTTTGGGTACCTCTTTAGTAATTTTAACCCACAGCTTCACAAGTTCCACACACTTGCACTCACCATTACAGCGTTTTCTACTTTAAAAGATTTCCGTCAAAAAGCCCTCTTGTGGGGCCTGTGGGGTGTTAATCAATCAATCAATCAATCAGAGCATTTGTAAAGGGCACGACTTCCCCGTGAGTATCTCAAGGCATGTGGGGGGGTGAGGGGGAATGCTGCTACTGCTCAAAAAGCCAGGTTTTGAGGAGTCTTATGAAGGTCAGCAGGTCTTGGTTCTGGCATAGGTGGGTGGGGAGGGTGTTCCAGGTCTTGGCGGCAAGGTGGGACAACAATCTGCTGCCGGAGGTCGCTCTTCAGATGCGGGGGACTGTGGCGAGGTCGGCGGAGCGAAGCGGGTTGGTTGGGGTGTAGAAGCTGAGTCGTCTGTTGAGGTACGCTGGTCCGGTGTTGTGGAGTGCCTTGTGTGCGAGGGTGAGGAGCTTGAAGGTTATTCTCTTGTTGATGGGGAGCCAGTGCAGGTCTCTCAGGTGGGGTGTGATGTGGCTGCGGCGGGGGATGTCAAGGATCAGGCGTGCAGAGGCGTTATGGATGCGTTTAAGTCGTTTCAGGAGTTTGGCCGAGGCTCCTGCGTAGAGGGCGTTTCCGTAGTCCAGCCTGCTGCTGACGAGGGCCTGGGTGACCGTTCTTCTAGTTTTGGTGGGGATCCACTTGTAGATCTTGCGGAGCATGCAGAAGGTGTTGAAGCAGGAGGAAGAGACGGCGTTGACCTGCTTTGTCATGGAGAGGGTGGAGTCGACCCTTTGTTTACGGGGAGGAGTTCGGAGGCAATGACTTTGATTTTTACTCTTTGGGAGCGGTTTTGGAAGAAGGAGGAAAACCACTGGAGGACCACTTTGTCTGCACCTACCCGGTCTTTGAGAGCTTTGATGAGAAGACTGTGGTCTACAGTGTCAAAAGCAGCTGACAAGTCTAGGAGGATGAAGAGACAGCAGTGGCCTGCGTCGAGGGAGTTGAAGATGTCGTCCATGATGTTGAGGATTGCTGTTTCGGTGCTGTAGCCTTTTCTGAAGCCTGATTGGTGGTGATCAAGCAGATTTATGTTGTCAATATGTTTGTTCAGTTGACGTAGAACACATTTTTCTAGGATTTTGGCTGGGAAAGGGAGATTGGAGATAGGTCTAAAATTATTCAGGTCAGTTGCGTCTAAGCCTGGCTTTTTCAGAAGACGAGTGACTTGGCTGACTTTAAGGCAAACTGGTATGGTGCCAGTTTTTAGGGAACTGTTTATGATTTCGCACCAAAGTGGAGCCAGAGGAGTTTCAGCTCTTTGACCATTTGAGAGGGAATGGGGTCGAGGTTGTGAGACGATGGCTTGGAGGAGGAGATAGATTTGAGGATCTCCGATTCTGAAATGGGGTCGAAGGAGGACCAGGTTGTGTCTGGTCGCCTTTTTGTGATAATTTCCCTTGTCAGAGAGCAGTCTTTGTCGGGGGGATGGAGGTTAATGTACAGAGAAAGTTTGATCAAGGTGATTTTTTCGTTAAAGAAGTTGGTGAAGTTGTCGCATAAGGTTTTTGAGGGCTGGGCGAGGGATGTCGTTGGCTTGGACGTTTGTTTTTTAATGATGTCAAAGAGTTCTCTTGGTCTGTTTTTGGCCTTGTCCAGTGTGGTTCAGAAAAAGTTGGATTTTTCGTTGTTGATATGTTGTTTGTACTTTCTTCTTGCTGCTCTGAGTTCCTCGTAACGGCTAGGAGGGGTCCTTTCGCCAGAGACGTTCAGAAGCTCTGAGTTGCCTTCTTTCCTCATTAATGTCCTTGTTGAACTGGAGGGAATGTTCCTGGGTTTTTTCAGTTTCAAGGGGGCTAGTTCGTCAAGGATGGAGGACATGGTAACGTTGTAGTGGGATGTGAGTTCTTCAGTAGAGAGGCCTACCGGCGAGATGGGCAGGAGGGAGGATATTTTCTCTTCTAACTCATCTGTGTTGATCTGCGATAGGTTTCTCGACCATGAGGGGGAATGAGATGGAGGGCAGAGGCAAGGTCTGATGAGGGAGGCGGAATAGGATAAGGTCTGACCAGTCGACCGGCAGGATGTGCTCTATAGTGATTGCGTCATGATAGGCGATGATGGCATCCAGGATAGCTCCTTTGTCGTGGGTTTCTTGAGAACAGTGCTGGGTGAGGTTGTTGGTAAGGAGTAGGTCATTTAGGGTTTGTACAGGAGCACAGTTCTTATCATTCCAGTGGAGTTTAAGGTCGCCTAGAATGACGTTTTTGGTATCTCGGAGAAAGCAGTTTGCGATTAGGTCTGATATGTGTTCTGTGAACATGATGGAGTTGCCTGGGGGATGGTATAGGAGGTGGCAGTGCACTTGGTTATTGTTGGTGGTTTTGATGTTGGCGGTTAGGCATTCAAAGGAGTTGTATATGATGTTATTGGTTTCAGACTCAATAGGTTATTGGTGTGGATGATTTCCACGCCTCCGCCTTTTTGGTCTATTCTATCTTTCCTGATGATAGAGAAATCCGGGGCATATCCAACATATCCAGGATCGGAGGGGAGGAGGTATTGAGCCAGGTATCGGTGATGAAGGCAATGTCAATGTCATTGTTGAGAATGGATTCGGCTAGCTCTGTAGCGTGTTTTGTGGCGGACCTGCAATTTATGAGCATGCAGTTAGTGCATTGGGTCTCTTTCATTGGTTCCGTGGGATGGTGATGAGGGAGGAAGGGGTTTCTGGACAGAGAGCTCAGTTCTGGTCCCAGTGATTACCTGGATTGCGGAGTGCTGGTCGTGGGTTGGAGGGGAGAAGTCAGAGGAGGCCAGCTCGATCGCTTCCTTCGGGGACATGGCTTCCATAGCCCTCCTTGGTCTCGGGGCCTGGGGATAGGGAGGGTGGACTGACTGCTTAGGGGGCAGGGGGTTCAGAGGCCAAAGGGGGGTCTGGGGGGGTAGGTGGGGATGGAGGTGGTGTTGAGGGGACATGACGAGAGGTGGGTTAGAATGAGACTCATCCCCTGTAATAAAGTGGAGAGTAGGCATTCAATGCGTGCGAGGCGGCAATCCGTCTCTTCTTGACTTGGGGTGGGTTGCAGCTGGGAGTGATCTCTTCGGCGAGGGGGAGCGCTGGCAGAGTTAGGTTGACTTATTTTGTTTATGGATGTGATGTTTGGGTTATGGGGAGTGATGAGGGATGCAAGGGATCTGGATGAGATGGGCTATTTTTCTTGTTAGGGGGAGGAAGACGGGGGAGGCTTGCGGAGTGGGTTGTGGACGCACAGCACAGGATGTTGAAGGGTTCTGCGCCGGTGGTTGCTCAGGGGGAAGAGGTAAAGCGGGGGGCACGTCATTGGAGAGAGGGGGATTTCCGATGGGCAGGGAATGCACTATGGTGGATGGGGTAGCAGGAGGCGGAGTGGGGTGAGAGTTCCTTAAGGGGGATTGACTATCCTGGCGGCGGGTGAGCGGAGGGTGGGGGGGAAGTGTGAGGGTGCTGGTAGTTAGTAGAGAGGGGAAGAGGAGGTCAAAAGCTTCCAGGTTGGCATTGTTGGCTTGGATTAGGACTGTGCAGTTAGAGTAGATGGTCAACGAGGTGACCCTGCAGAGTGGCAGGGGGGAGGGGGCATAAAAGGGGAGTTTGCAGCTATGGGTCATCTTTGTCGTTTTGGTGATTTGGGATCTGTCTCCCAGGACCGATATCCAATAGGCGGATCTGGTTGTGTGGAATATGAGGTCCATTTTTATTTGGCCTAAGGCGGAGGAGTGGTATTGGTCGGCAAAGAGGGATTCCGGGAATTGTCTGATTAGTTTGTGTTTAAGGTTTTTTTTTATTTCGGAGAGAGGAAGGGTGGGAGGGTGATCGAGAAGGAGTTATGGCTGCGCTGTTTTATGTAGGGTGAGGAGAGAGGGTTTAGGGCGGGAGACGAGGTTGGAGGCATTCTAACTGGGCAGATTGTGAGGATTGGTGAGGATAGCATCTATTGAGGAGGGCTATTTTGTAACCAGGGGGATGAGGCGGCTAGTCGCTGCGGAGCGGAGCTGTTAGCGGAAGCCCGGGGCAGGTCGGGACTGGCGGAGGGAGCTCAGTCCAGAAGTAAGAGAGGGGGTAATTGAGGAGAGGTGAGGGTCAGGGGGGAATCGGGAATAGTCAGTAGAAGAAGGTTTCAGTCTAATTTGTTTTTTGTAGAGTGGGGGGTGAAGGACCCCAAGAGGGGCGGGTGGGGGTTTAGGAGGCCGTGACCAAGGCTTGTGATGCGGCGCGGTTTACCTGAGCCGGCTTCCGGGTGAACCTAAGGAGGAGGCGGATTACCGAGAGGTGCAGGGCTGGATGTGCTGCCCAATTAAAGTCTGGAGCGAGGAGGCGAGAAAACTAGTGGCTCCAGATTCAGGAGCAGGCATCTGGGAGAGAGGGCAGGGGCAAGAGGCAGTCTCTAGCGCTGCATGGCTCGACTGTGCCTCCTTTGGGGAGCTCTCATGGAGGTCGATGGCAGGGAATTCTAAAATAAGCAGTCCTGGTTGTGCCGCCCTGTTGAGGTCAGAAAATTACAAAAAACAATTTGATGAACAGAATGTAACACCTCTCATCAGCCCGGCTAGCTTGACTCCAGTGGTGTGGAGGCTCTGGGACCCACGTCTGAGCTACCCCAGTACACTCAGGGAGAAAATTACAAAAAACAATTTGATGGACAGAATGTAGATCAATGTCTTACATTCACCCCAGTACAAGGATCTGGGCCTAAATCCATCGTTTTTTGCACTCCACACCACCCTGGGTCAGATAATGGCTTTCTGCAAATCAGCTCTGACCCTGTGCCCCATGGGAACAGTCCAGTCCGAACTACAACAGCCATATCTTTCCCAGACCGGAATCAAGCATCCGAGGACCGGACCGGTTTCGAGGTAACACCTCTCATCAGCCCGGCTAGCTTGACTCCAGTGGTGTGGAGGCTCTGGGACCCACGTCTGAGCTACCCCAGTACACTCAGGGAGAAAATTACAAAAAACAATTTGATGGACAGAATGTAGATCAATGTCTTACATTCACCCCAGTACAAGGATCTGGGCCTAAATCCATCGTTTTTTGCACTCCACACCACCCTGGGTCAGATAATGGCTTTCTGCAAATCAGCTCTGACCCTGTGCCCCATGGGAACAGTCCAGTCCGAACTACAACAGCCATATCTTTCCCAGACCGGAATCAAGCATCCGAGGACCGGACCAGTTTCGAGGTAACACCTCTCATCAGCCCGGCTAGCTTGACTCCAGTGGTGTGGAGGCTCTGGGACCCACGTCTGAGCTACCCCAGTACACTCAGGGAGAAAATTACAAAAAACAATTTGATGGACAGAATGTAGATCAATGTCTTACATTCACCCCAGTACAAGGATCTGGGCCTAAATCCATCGTTTTTTGCACTCCACACCACCCTGGGTCAGATAATGGCTTTCTGCAAATCAGCTCTGACCCTGTGCCCCATGGGAACAGTCCAGTCCGAACTACAACAGCCATATCTTTCCCAGACCAGAATCAAGCATCCGAGGACCGGACCGGTTTCGAGGTAACACCTCTCATCAGCCCGGCTAGCTTGACTCCAGTGGTGTGGAGGCTCTGGGACCCACGTCTGAGCTACCCCAGTACACTCAGGGAGAAAATTACAAAAAACAATTTGATGGACAGAATGTAGATCAATGTCTTACATTCACCCCAGTACAAGGATCTGGGCCTAAATCCATCGTTTTTTGCACTCCACACCACCCTGGGTCAGATAATGGCTTTCTGCAAATCAGTTCTGACCCTGTGCCCCATGGGAACAGTCCAGTCCAAACTACAACAGCCATATCTTTCCCAGACCGGAATCAAGCATCCGAGGACCGGACCGGTTTCGAGGTAACACCTCTCATCAGCCCGGCAAGCTTGACTCCAGTGGTGTGGAGGCTCTGGGACCCACGTCTGAGCTACCCCAGTACACTCAGGGAAAAAATTACAAAAAACAATTTGATGGACAGAATGTAGATCAATGTCTTACATTCACCCCAGTACAAGGATCTGGGCCTAAATCCATCGTTTTTTGCACTCCACACCACCCTGGGTCAGATAATGGCTTTCTGCAAATCAGCTCTGACCCTGTGCCCCATGGGAACAGTCCAGTCCGAACTACAACAGCCATATCTTTCCCAGACCGGAATCAAGCATCCGAGGACCGGACCGGTTTCGAGGTAACACCTCTCATCAGCCCGGCTAGCTTGACTCCAGTGGTGTGGAGGCTCTGGGACCCACGTCTGAGCTACCCCAGTACACTCAGGGAGAAAATTACAAAAAACAATTTGATGGAAAGAATGTAGATCAATGTCTTACATTCACCCCAGTACAAGGATCTGGGCCTAAATCCATCGTTTTTTGCACTCCACACCACCCTGGGTCAGATAATGGCTTTCTGCAAATCAGCTCTGACCCTGTGCCCCATGGGAACAGTCCAGTCCGAACTACAACAGCCATATCTTTCCCAGACCAGAATCAAGCATCCGAGGACCGGACCGGTTTCGAGGTAACACCTCTCATCAGCCCGGCTAGCTTGACTCCAGTGGTGTGGAGGCTCTGGGACCCACGTCTGAGCTACCCCAGTACACTCAGGGAGAAAATTACAAAAAACAATTTGATGGACAGAATGTAGATCAATGTCTTACATTCACCCCAGTACAAGGATCTGGGCCTAAATCCATCGTTTTTTGCACTCCACACCACCCTGGGTCAGATAATGGCTTTCTGCAAATCAGCTCTGACCCCGTGCCCCATGGGAACAGTCCAGTCCGAACTACAACAGCCATATCTTTCCCAGACCGGAATCAAGCATCCGAGGACCGGACCAGTTTCGAGGTAACACCTCTCATCAGCCCGGCTAGCTTGACTCCAGTGGTGTGGAGGCTCTGGGACCCACGTCTGAGCTACCCCAGTACACTCAGGGAGAAAATTACAAAAAACAATTTGATGGACAGAATGTAGATCAATGTCTTACATTCACCCCAGTACAAGGATCTGGGCCTAAATCCATAGTTTTTTGCACTCCACACCACCCTGGGTCAGATAATGGCTTTCTGCAAATCAGCTCTGACCCTGTGCCCCATGGGAACAGTCCAGTCCGAACTACAACAGCCATATCTTTCCCAGACCGGAATCAAGCATCCGAGGACCGGACCGGTTTCGAGGTAACACCTCTCATCAGCCCGGCTAGCTTGACTCCAGTGGTGTGGAGGCTCTGGGACCCACGTCTGAGCTACCCCAGTACACTCAGGGAGAAAATTACAAAAAACAATTTGATGGACAGAATGTAGATCAATGTCTTACATTCACCCCAGTACAAGGATCTGGGCCTAAATCCATCGTTTTTTGCACTCCACACCACCCTGGGTCAGATAATGGCTTTCTGCAAATCAGCTCTGACCCTGTGCCCCATGGGAACAGTCCAGTCCGAACTACAACAGCCATATCTTTCCCAGACCGGAATCAAGCATCCGAGGACCGGACCGGTTTCGAGGTAACACCTCTCATCAGCCCGGCTAGCTTGACTCCAGTGGTGTGGAGGCTCTGGGACCCACGTCTGAGCTACCCCAGTACACTCAGGGAGAAAATTACAAAAAACAATTTGATGGACAGAATGTAGATCAATGTCTTACATTCACCCCAGTACAAGGATCTGGGCCTAAATCCATCGTCTTTTGCACTCCACACCACCCTGGGTCAGATAATGGCTTTCTGCAAATCAGCTCTGACCCCGTGCCCCATGGGAACAGTCCAGTCCGAACTACAACAGCCATATCTTTCCCAGACCGGAATCAAGCATCCGAGGACCGGACCAGTTTCGAGGTAACACCTCTCATCAGCCCGGCTAGCTTGACTCCAGTGGTGTGGAGGCTCTGGGACCCACGTCTGAGCTACCCCAGTACACTCAGGGAGAAAATTACAAAAAACAATTTGATGGACAGAATGTAGATCAATGTCTTACATTCACCCCAGTACAAGGATCTGGGCCTAAATCCATCGTTTTTTGCACTCCACACCACCCTGGGTCAGATAATGGCTTTCTGCAAATCAGCTCTGACCCTGTGCCCCATGGGAACAGTCCAGTCCGAACTACAACAGCCATATCTTTCCCAGACCGGAATCAAGCATCCGAGGACCGGACCGGTTTCGAGGTAACACCTCTCATCAGCCCGGCTAGCTTGACTCCAGTGGTGTGGAGGCTCTGGGACCCACGTCTGAGCTACCCCAGTACACTCAGGGAGAAAATTACAAAAAACAATTTGATGGACAGAATGTAGATCAATGTCTTACATTCACCCCAGTACAAGGATCTGGGCCTAAATCCATCGTTTTTTGCACTCCACACCACCCTGGGTCAGATAATGGCTTTCTGCAAATCAGCTCTGACCCTGTGCCCCATGGGAACAGTCCAGTCCGAACTACAACAGCCATATCTTTCCCAGACCGGAATCAAGCATCCGAGGACCGGACCGGTTTCGAGGTAACACCTCTCATCAGCCCGGCTAGCTTGACTCCAGTGGTGTGGAGGCTCTGGGACCCACGTCTGAGCTACCCCAGTACACTCAGGGAGAAAATTACAAAAAACAATTTGATGGACAGAATGTAGATCAATGTCTTACATTCACCCCAGTACAAGGATCTGGGCCTAAATCCATCGTTTTTTGCACTCCACACCACCCTGGGTCAGATAATGGCTTTCTGCAAATCAGCTCTGACCCTGTGCCCCATGGGAACAGTCCAGTCCGAACTACAACAGCCATATCTTTCCCAGACCGGAATCAAGCATCCGAGGACCGGACCGGTTTCGAGGTAACACCTCTCATCAGCCCGGCTAGCTTGACTCCAGTGGTGTGGAGGCTCTGGGACCCACGTCTGAGCTACCCCAGTACACTCAGGGAGAAAATTACAAAAAACAATTTGATGGACAGAATGTAGATCAATGTCTTACATTCACCCCAGTACAAGGATCTGGGCCTAAATCCATCGTTTTTTGCACTCCACACCATCCTGGGTCAGATAATGGCTTTCTGCAAATCAGCTCTGACCCTGTGCCCCATGGGAACAGTCCAGTCCGAACTACAACAGCCATATCTTTCCCAGACCGGAATCAAGCATCCGAGGACCGGACCGGTTTCGAGGTAACACCTCTCATCAGCCCGGCTAGCTTGACTCCAGTGGTGTGGAGGCTCTGGGACCCACGTCTGAGCTACCCCAGTACACTCAGGGAGAAAATTACAAAAAACAATTTGATGGACAGAATGTAGATCAATGTCTTACATTCACCCCAGTACAAGGATCTGGGCCTAAATCCATCGTTTTTTGCACTCCACACCACCCTGGGTCAGATAATGGCTTTCTGCAAATCAGCTCTGACCCTGTGCCCCATGGGAACAGTCCAGTCCGAACTACAACAGCCATATCTTTCCCAGACCGGAATCAAGCATCCGAGGACCGGACCGGTTTCGAGGTAACACCTCTCATCAGCCCGGCTAGCTTGACTCCAGTGGTGTGGAGGCTCTGGGACCCACGTCTGAGCTACCCCAGTACACTCAGGGAGAAAATTACAAAAAACAATTTGATGGACAGAATGTAGATCAATATCTTACATTCACCCCAGTACAAGGATCTGGGCCTAAATTCATCGTTTTTTGCACTCCACACCACCCTGGGTCAGATAATGGCTTTCTGCAAATCAGCTCTGACCCTGTGCCCCATGGGAACAGTCCAGTCCGAACTACAACAGCCATATCTTTCCCAGACCGGAATCAAGCATCCGAGGACCGGACCGGTTTCGAGGTAACACCTCTCATCAGCCCGGCTAGCTTGACTCCAGTGGTGTGGAGGCTCTGGGACCCACGTCTGAGCTACCCCAGTACATTCAGGGAGAAAATTACAAAAAACAATTTGATGGACAGAATGTAGATCAATGTCTTACATTCACCCCAGTACAAGGATCTGGGCCTAAATCCATCGTTTTTTGCACTCCACACCACCCTGGGTCATATAATGGCTTTCTGCAAATCAGCTCTGACCCTGTGCCCCATGGGAACAGTCCAGTCCGAACTACAACAGCCATATCTTTCCCAGACCGGAATCAAGCATCCGAGGACCGGACCGGTTTCGAGGTAACACCTCTCATCAGCCCGGCTAGCTTGACTCCAGTGGTGTGGAGGCTCTGGGACCCACGTCTGAGCTACCCCAGTACACTCAGGGAGAAAATTACAAAAAACAATTTGATGGACAGAATGTAGATCAATGTCTTACATTCACCCCAGTACAAGGATCTGGGCCTAAATCCATCGCTTTTTGCACTCCACACCACCCTGGGTCAGATAATGGCTTTCTGCAAATCAGCTCTGACCCTGTGCCCCATGGGAACAGTCCAGTCCGAACTACAACAGCCATATCTTTCCCAGACCGGAATCAAGCATCCAAGGACCGGACCGGTTTCGAGGTAACACCTCTCATCAGCCCGGCTAGCTTGACTCCAGTGGTGTGGAGGCTCTGGGACCCACGTCTGAGCTACCCCAGTACACTCAGGGAGAAAATTACAAAAAACAATTTGATGGACAGAATGTAGATCAATGTCTTACATTCACCCCAGTACAACGATCTGGGCCTAAATCCATCGTTTTTTGCACTCCACACCACCCTGGGTCAGATAATGGCCCTCTGCAAATCAGCTCTGACCCTGTGCCCCATGGGAACAGTCCAGTCCGAACTACAACAGCCATATCTTTCCCAGACCGGAATCAAGCATCCGAGGACCGGACCGGTTTCGAGGTAACACCTCTCATCAGCCCGGCTAGCTTGACTCCAGTGGTGTGGAGGCTCTGGGACCCACGTCTGAGCTACCCCAGTACACTCAGGGAGAAAATTACAAAAAACAATTTGATGGACAGAATGTAGATCAATGTCTTACATTCACCCCAGTACAAGGATCTGGGCCTAAATCCATTGTTGTTTGCACTCCACACCACCCTGGGTCAGATAATGGCTTTCTGCAAATCAGCTCTGACCCTGTGCCCCATGGGAACAGTCCAGTCCGAACTACAACAGCCATATCTTTCCCAGACCGGAATCAAGCATCCGAGGACCGGACCGGTTTCGAGGTAACACCTCTCATCAGCCCGGCTAGCTTGACTCCAGTGGTGTGGAGGCTCTGGGACCCACGTCTGAGCTACCCCAGTACACTCAGGGAGAAAATTCCAAAAAACAATTTGATGGACAGAATGTAGATCAATGTCTTACATTCACCCCAGTACAAGGATCTGGGCCTAAATCCATCGTTTTTTGCACTCCACACCACCCTGGGTCAGATAATGGCTTTCTGCAAATCAGCTCTGACCCTGTGCCCCATGGGAACAGTCCAGTCCGAACTACAACAGCCATATCTTTCCCAGACCGGAATCAAGCATCCGAGGACCGGACCGGTTTCGAGGTAACACCTCTCATCAGCCCGGCTAGCTTGACTCCAGTGGTGTGGAGGCTCTGGGACCCACGTCTGAGCTACCCCAGTACACTCAGGGAGAAAATTACAAAAAACAATTTGATGGACAGAATGTAGATCAATGTCTTACATTCACCCCAGTACAAGGATCTGGGCCTAAATCCATCGTTTTTTGCACTCCACTGTTGAGGTCAGGCGGAATGGAGAGAGCAAATGAAGGCTTCAGGACAGTGAGTGCATACCTAAGGCGAGCTGGCAGCGACCAATAGGCAGTCTCTAGGAGTGGTCGGGCGCAAATCGCCTTTGCTTGATTCAGAAAGCTCCCGGAGAGGTTGTGGCCGGCAGACTTTGATTGAGACGTCCTTGTTAGGCCTCCATTTTTAGGTCAGGCGGGGCACAGGGATTCTGTGTTTTTTGCTCCGGTTCGGAGCAGGAGCAGCTGGCAGAAAGATCGGTGGCAGGAGGAGGTCTCTCGGGCAAGTGGGGACGTGATTCAGCCGCGACTAGTCCCCAGAGAGAGAGTGGCCGGTAACTACCGGGCAAGTTGTAATAGGAGGACTGCCATTTTTGGATCAGGTGGGGCTCAGAGTCCGGGCGTGGGAGGCTCGGGGCGAGTGCCGTGGCATGAGCAGTCACCGGGGCTCAGAGAGAGGAGCGGCTTGCCTTCACTATTACACGAAGGATGCAGCCCGGGAATTGCTGGACAGACCGTCCCTGCTCGGCCGCCATTTGTAAGCCAGGCAGGGAAAAGGAGGAGATTGGAGGCTCCGTTTTGGCGTGGGGACTGCTTGGGGGCAAGTAGGAGGCAGGCGTCAGGTCGCCGGCGCTTAACGCTGGCGCGACTCACATGTGCCTCCGACAAGGAGCCCTGCAAGTTGTTGCGGCTGGTGTCCCCGGGCCGGATTGTCCTGGAGGTCCGCCATTTTAGAAACAGGCGCGGCAAGGCAGAGAGCTGCGTCCGAGACTCGGGCACTGATTTGCAGCTTGGATATAGTAGGCAGCCGACTTCCTCAGCAGGTGATGTGTGGAGGGCATCCCATGGCAGCTGAAGTCGGGAGTACGGACTGGCGCTCCAGCGGCCCCGGTAAGAAGGTGTCCTGATGTCGAGAGAGGGCAGGGGAGCACCGATCATCTTTGGGTGTGATGCGGCGGAATTCCCTGTCTTCCTGTCTCGAGTCAGGCTTCACCCAAATTCAGCTAACGGTGAGGGTCCAGGGGCTGTGTGGGAGGCATTGAGGGTAGTTCACTACTTGACCAATTTTTCGTCAGTGCCTGGAGCTCGATTTCGGAGCTCCCACCCCTGCAGCCATCACCATAATCAATCTGGAACAAGTGGCTTGATATGCAGCCGAGTTACAACTGCTTGCACTAGGATTGTCTTATTGCCCTGAGACCAACTTTAATGGCACGCAAACCAGAACTGATGTGTAGCAGTTTATACGGAAATTAAAGTTGAAAAATATCACTTAGTACAAAAAACACCACAAAATACTGATATCAAGATAGGAAGAATCCCATCCTCAAATACGATGGACCTAACAGTGGGAGATTATGCTCTGCTTCAAGATCTCCAAGAGCTACAAGAAGAAAGTGCAACCCAATTTGGTGGAGATCAGGATAAGATACAACAGATTCAAACAAGTATCTCAAGTACACCATCATATGAAATGTTTGCAAAACCGGATACCCCGTTTAAAACCAAATCCAATTCAATCCACTTATGCCTCGGGACTCTTTGGATTTTTTTAATGAACAGGTGGTAGCTCAAATCAAAAAGTTGAATGTTAATCTTCATAAGACCAAAAGAAGGTATACAAATCAGGAAAGGAGATATCATCAACTAATCAGGAAACTGCAAAACGAGAAGCAATTGGTGGTCAGGAATTCAAATAAAGGCGGAAATATTGTGCTTTGGCCACTCAAAGACTATATGGAAGAGGCTCTATTCCAACTTAGTGACCTCGAGTGCTATGAGAAAAGTTCAACACAAAAAGTGAGAAGTACCCATGATGAATTTTGTACCAAGCTTTTAGCGTGGAAAAGTGCTGATTTGGTAAGTTTAGAGGAGTTTAAGTTTTTTAAAAAAAGAACATCCAATTATGCCAATCCTTAATTTTATTCCTAAAGTACACAAGAACTTGTAGAAACCGCCAGGCAGGCGTATCATATCGGCATGTGATGGCCCTTTTGAGAACATGTCCCGGTATTTAGACTATTTTTTACAGGACCATGTTTACAATCTGCAATCGTATGTGCAAGATACCAGTGACTTTCTACGTAAAATTCAAAATATAGACTGGCACGCTGGACACATCCTGATGGCTCTTGATGTGACATCATTGTACACGAGCATCAGGCATAATGATGGCATCAGGGCAGTGGAATACTTTATGAAAAACTGCAAAGATACGAGAGTCTGATGTCAATCATCTGTATATATAGGTGATTTGTGGAGTTAATGTATTGTACTCTGCTGCTGCTATAGATATATATATTTTTGATAATAAGCACTTTTTGCATTATGCACTTTATTAGCAAACCCAGGTTGTGGATGGATTTGCTTGCACAGTCACTTTATTCACTATTTGTAATTTGCACTAAATGTCAGTTAAATATGGACAAATAAGATAAGAATGGTACTGCAATTTAATTTGTAGCAATTTTAACAAGTTACCTTGAGTATTTACATTTTATAAATGTCAGGTATGCACTTGGGTCATGTGAAAAATGCACTAAATTCAGTATTTATACAGTTATTATGACCTGCCAGATACATTCTAAGTCTTTATGAATAGTATTACACTTCTCACCTTAAAAAAGTCTATTCTAGAGCACAGCGTTGTCATTTGATCAAGGCCGGCAATGACAGAAATGTGTTATGGAGGACTAATCTCAATAAGAAACTCACACACTCAAATATGGTCCGTCCGTGCTCGGTACTTTCCATCAAGGAGGTGTATTCGGCGAGGATTTTCGATAGATACATATATATAGTTTCTCAACAAAATACCAATCACTGCACTCTACAGAGAACACCGATGCGTTTTGACCCTCTCTGTCTTCTTCATGGTGAAAAAGACAGAGAGGACAGTAAAGAGTTTGGCTTTAACACAGTATGAACTAAATACTGTATTATATAATATGGTATAATTTTTATGGAGCTTCATACTCTTCATGAAGCCCCTAAAGAGCTGTTGGGGTGTTTGAATAAGTTAGTAGAGATGTAAAATTAGGAGAATGTTTGTTCAGAGAGTAGCCTATGTTTAGCGTATTTAGTGCTGTACATGAGAGTATATAGTAGAATGGAATTTATATAGAGCTTCATCCTCTTATTAATGAGACCCCCAAAGAGCCGCCTGAGTGGTTGAATAACTTAGTAGTGATGTATAATTGGTAGTGTATTTAAGAGAAGGTACCGGCAAGGGTTTTATTTTGAAAATCAAAACTTTCAGCGTGATAGGGTCTATATTACTAAGACTCCTAAACTGAAAAAATCAGTTACTGTTGTAATTATTGGTACAGTTTAAAACCTCAGAAAAGCTACCACACTAACCCTGAGGAAATCAAACAATTTAGAAATGACAATTCTGTTCACCAAATTAAATTCAGAAGGAAGAAGAATAATAAGAAGCAACACAGGAATTTAAATTTCAAAGAAACTTATTATTTGTATCTTCGAATCAAATTCATTTTTTACAAGGGTTCACAATCAAAATAATTGCAGGTAAATCTTAAGTATAAGGAAGCGGCAAAATCATTCCATCAATACATAAGATTGTTAATCCAGTCTGTATACTAAGTGAAGAATTAACTCCTTGTTGGAATAACCAGAAAGTCAGATGTAGAATGTAGACATGGACTGGTGTGTCGACTTTTCAGTCTTATATGTTTTTATCCCAAGACCATCATCAGGATGGAGAATTTAGTGCAGTATGGATGACCCTTATATTAAAAAACACAGATTGCACTGCGGGCATTCAGAAGTGCAGATTAATGTGTAAATTCATACCGTCAGGGATTTAAGAACTTGTCCCTTTAATGACGTTCCAAATAGTGATTCAAGCCATATTTTATTTCGCGATGTTTAGAACCGGATACGTTCTTGATCGGGAGAAACCGGAAGCAGACAGCCGCAAGCGTCGGGTCTTTGACCTGACGCTTGCGGCTGTCTGCTTCCGGTTTCTCCCGATCAAGAACGTATCCGGTTCTAAACATCGCGAAATAAAATGTGGCTTGAATCACTATTTGGAACGCCATTAAAGGGACAAGTTCTAGTTTGGCCTAATGTCTGCATTCTCAAATACAATTAAAAGTTATACAAAAAGAGTAGCTCTAGAGACATGTGAATTACATTGCACGCCTAGTCCCTCTTGCGGTTGGAGTGTCTGCTGAGTATCTGCATTTATTTTAATCTTGATTGAGTGCCATTGATAGATCAGATGAGCATGTTCATTATCTGGGTAAGGTGGGCCTTCTCAAGCACTTTTCTTAAGTATGTCCAGTCGACTCTGTCAAAAGCCTACTCTGCGTCCAGGAGAGAAGAACCATTGGTCGGGACTAGTTTCCCCTCTAATTGTGTTCCTCTTTGTGTGGAAATGAATTATTTCCCTGCACTACAGCCAAAGTTTTGTGCACCAGACATGCGTCAAATCATTATGTAAGTGAGTGCAGCGCACAAGCTACCAAATGTAAAAAAATCAGAAAAAGAGTTCTAACTACATTACTTCCACAATTTCAGAAAATCTCAAGACAAATAAGCTGCTTCCAGGTAGTTGTTAAGTCTGTCGAGCCATGAAGCCCACTCCAGGCTTTGATTGTGATGTCCACCTATAGCAATAAGATCAGGAGAGCTGTGATGTTGAAAGTGTCATTTAGGGACTGCTGACAATTCTTTGACCCGACGCTTGCGGCTGTCTGCTTCCGGTTTCTCCCGATCAAGAACGTATCCGGTTCTAAACATCGCGAAATAAAATCTGGCTTGAATCACTATTTGGAACGCCATTAAAGGGACAAGTTCTTAAATCCCTAAGGGTATGAATTTACACATTAATCTGCACTTCTGAATGCCAGTGCAATCTGTGTTTTTTAATATAAGGGTCATCCATACTGCACTAAATTCTCCGTCCTGATGATGGTCTTGAGATAAAAACATTTAAGACCGAAACGTCGACACACCAGTCCATGTCTACATTCTACATCTGACTTTCTGGTTATTCCAACAAGGAGTTAATTCTTCACTTAGTATACAGACTGGATTAACAATCTTATGTATTGATGGAATGATTTTGCCGCTTCCTTATACTTAAGATTTACCTGCAATTATTTTGATTGTGAACCCTTGTAAAAAATGAATTTGATTTGAAGATACAAATAATAAGTTTCTTTGAAATTTAAATTCCTGTGTTGCTTCTTATTATTCTTCTTCCTTCTGAATTTAATTTGATGAAAAGAATTGTCATTTCTAAATTGTTTGATTTCCTCGGGGCTAGTGTGGTAGCTTTTCTGAGGTTTTAAACTGTACCAATAATTACAACAGTAACTGATTTTTTCAGTTTAGGAGTCTTAGTAATATAGACCCTATCACGCTGAAAGTTTTGATTTTCAAAATAAAACCCTTGCCGGTACCTTCTCTTAAATACATATTGTTTGCCCGAGCCCGCAAGGGTATATTGGGTTATCCACCCCCACTAATTGGTAGAGTGTTTGTTTATAGAGCAACCTATGCATAGTATATTTAGTGCTGTGCATGATATTTGATAGTGTTCTCCAATCATGTTGTAATTACCTTTTAGTATTGCCTATGAATTAAATTGAATGTGAAAGGGATATAGGATCCCAGTTTGCATATATGACCCATTTTCATCTTATAACTTGCACCCAAAATATCACGTTTTAGGTACGAACAAAGTTTTATTGCCCCAGAGGTTCTAGATGGTCGCTGATTATCTATACTATGATGGAGACTGGGTGGAATTGTCAGCAGTCCCTAAATGACACTTTCAACATCACAGCTCTCCTGATCTTATTGCTATAGGTGGACATCACAATCAAAGCCTGGAGTGGGCTTCATGGCTCGACAGACTTAACAACTACCTGGAAGCAGCTTATTTGTCTTAAGATTTTCTGAAATTGTGGAAGTAATGTAGTTAGAACTCTTTTTCTGATTTTTTTACATTTGGTAGCTTGTGCGCTGCACTCACTTACATAATGATTTGACGCATGTCTGGTGCACAAAACTTTGGCTGTAGTGCAGGAAAATAATTCATTTCCACACAAAGAGGAACACAATTAGAGGGGAAACTAGTCCCAACCAACGGTTCTTCTCTCCTGGACGCAGAGTAGGCTTTTGACAGAGTCGACTGGACATACTTAAGAAAAGTGCTTGAGAAGACCCACCTTACCCAGATAATGAACATGTTCATCTGATCTATCAATGGCACTCAATCAAGATTAAAATAAATGCAGATACTCAGCAGACACTCCAACCACAAGAGGGACTAGGCGTGCAATGTAATTCACATGTCTCTAGAGCTACTCTTTTTGTATAACTTTTAATTGTATTTGAGAATGCAGACATTAGGCCAAACTAGAAATCATATTTTAAGTTTGTCACTAAGATACAGTAATATTGTCAATGCTAGAGGAACTAATACTCACCTTTTTAATTTTGATCCACAATATATTTAACCATTTAGACATTGAAATCTTAATGCACACTTTGCACAGGGTAATTCTCTACAGTGCTAAATATTATTGAATTTTCACAGTGGCGTTATTAGACATTATAAAGATCATAATAATGCAAAAACAATTTTAGTGCAATGACTTTTAATAATTTATTTCATGTAGTCATTTTTTGAATAATGATCACTAACCCTTTTGTTGTTTCTACATATGAAAAGCAAGGCTCATTCCTTTCCTTTTGTCTTTAAATGCATTTATCTATAACACTTGCACAAGTTCTTTTGAAACTAAGCACAGAAGCTTTACTGAAACATAGAACGTTTGTTACACGCTTTAGAAAGTAGTAATTATTTATCATCAGATCTACAGATGTGCTTCTTAGGAAAGCAACAAGAAAGAAAGTCCTTACTTTTATCCTTTCTCTTTTATCCAAAATAATGAAGCTGTATTTCTAACTTTCAAAATTAGTAGTCTTCAATTATGCAGACGACCTCCAGTTGATCTTCAACCTCTCGCATTCTCCTGAATCTATCTTTAATTTCCAATCAATTATGATCTTTATCAGGGACTTGATGAATTTTAACCACCTCAAACTCAACCCAGACAAAACTGAGCTGGTTTTGACTGGTGGTGCATCCAGTCCCTGGACCCCTATGTTTTGGCCCCCTTCACTTGGTTCCCCCCCTCACCTTCTCATTCTGTCAAAACACTTGGGATCACGTTAAACCAAAACCTTACCTTGCACTCTCAGATCAGTATGGTGGTGTCTTCCTGCCTCTTCACTCTTCGCACTATTAGGAAAATCTCTAGATTTTTCTCCCTTCCCGCCCTTAAACTCATCATGATGGCAATGGTTTTATCATGGCTGGACTATGGTAATATCTTGTACAATGGCGTTCCGGCTTATGCTCTCCGACGCTTACAGCTGGTTCAGAACCAAGCAGCCCGTCTCATTCATGGTCTTCCTAAATTCCATCATGCTACCTCTGTATTGAAGAACTTGCATTGGTTGCCCATTAGGGAGCAGGCCCTCTTCAAACTGGGCTGTACTGCGTTTCAGGCCCGAGCTGGAACTGCCCCAGCCTTCATAAACTTGGCAATCTCCAGCTATACACCAGTCAGAGAGCTCCGCTCCTCCTCCCAGTCCCTTCTCTCCGTTCCTCGTTTCAGGAATAAGAGGATGGGGGGGTGAAGTTTGCGGTCCTCGGCCCTACCTTCTGGAACTCCCTCCCTCTCAATATCCGATCCATCCCACTTTACCCTGACTTTCTCAAGGCCTTAAAAACCCATCTGTTTCTGCAAGCATTCCCAGCCTAGCTTTCTCACAGCTACCACCCAGGTTTTAAAGTCCGCCAGCGCCAAGAAACCGCTAGGTAAATGCGCGCTTTATAAGTGTTTTTAAGTTCAAATTCAAATTCAAATTCAAATGCACGTGCTTTTAAGCCATTTTGTACTAACTTAAAACCTAGTTGTCACAGCGTTTATTTGTAGCTTGTCCCTGAGTAAAGCCTGTGTTATTTATTCAGCTGTGTTTTATGACCGGCAGGCGTTAGCTTCTACACTTTTTCAGGAGAGAAGGCCTTGTGCGCTAGGACTGATAAATCTTGTCTGACATTTAATGGCACAGGGCCCCTTATGATGCTGTCTGTTTCCAATTTGACAGCAATGTGCTGTGTTCTAATGTCCTCACAGAAACCCCAAAAAGTTGATCAACCACTCATTACCTCCCTCTGCTCCGACAGACCGCTTCCTTCGGACAGGCAGCTTGAGCAGCTGTTAAAAGCTCTCTTTCTGGTGCTGGGAATAAGGCTCAGTTCATTCTATTAAAAACCAGGCATTCCAAGCCAGTCAAAATCTATCGTTTGCAGTGTGGTAAAAGAAGGACACTTTTATTTTAGCAGCAACCAATTACTCATATAATGTGAATACCTTTTGCTATTTAATATGATGTATATAAGGATAGTGCTGTAACATTTTGCACAGCTGATAGGCAGTACTAACAAAATATTGACCCTCTATTTTTTAATTTTGTTAAGTCCTAGTTGTACAAAACACCCAAATTCATTTTTCTCGGTGAGGCCTACTTTTTCCTATTGAGTGCCTTTTTATAGGTAAAGTTAGTTTTAACATTATATAACTCTTGCTATACCCAAAGGTTTTAAAGCTCTTTATTTGTTGTGAGATAACATGTTCTTTTTTTATATGGAATGCTAGGCAATTCTGCTTCGAGTTTTTAATTCTAATTTTTTACCATTGTGGTAATATAATAATTGAATGTTCACACATCTATACTTTGTTACTGCCTATACTTTCCATAGTAGCCTGCAGTTACTTAACATATTTTATATAATTCATTCTTTGAAATTTAAAGTGTAATTCTTCCAATGGCATCTGCAGAACACAACGACGACAACAACCCAAATTGCGCTCATTCCAGACATTTTCAAGAAGGGGCCACACACTCATAACACAGCTTTCTAAGGCAAGCCATCCTTACACAAAGAGCACAGTTGCTACTAGGGGTGGGCGTAGTTCGCGAAGTAGCGCTACGCGTAGCTACGCGAAGTGCACTTCGCACTACGTGAGCTACGCGTAGCACTACGCGAACTGCGTAGTAGCATGTTCGCACTGTGCAAGATGTCGTTTTCAATGATTGCACAGTGAGGACAAGCATCCGGCACTGTGCAATCATTGAAAACGGCATCTTGCACAGTACGAGCTGTACTTTTCTGCCCCTCAAGTAGATTTTTACTCGAGCTGCAGCTTTCTCAACGCGGACTGGTAGTTTCTCATTGCGAGCGGTCGCGAGCATGTGCGACCACTCGCAATGAGAAACCTGACCTCCCCACGTTGAGAATCTCGCCGGGAGGTTTATTTTCCATGCTCGCGATCGGCAACTTGATGTTGCTGATCCCGAACAAAGAAAAAGTCTCGCGAGGATGTCATTTTGCTTGCTCGCAGTCGCCAACTTGACGTTGAGGACCTCGAGCAAGTAAAAAATGACCGCTGCACTACGCTATGCATGTTCACACTGCTATGTGCAGTTCGCATAGTGCGAAGTTGTGCAAACTAAGTGAGCGTAGCGTAGTGCTTTGCCCAGGGTTAGTTGCTACTCACTCAAACAAGTACTTCACAAGAATTACCACTGGTGTCAGTCCACAAACCTCATAGACACTCAAACACACAATCAACCCACAAATCAACACTAGGACAAAAACAAGAGGCAGCCCACAGACTGTACTCAAACCATACCAATTGTAAAGACACAATCCAACATATTTTGTCAACTCTTTCTCTGAAACAGACACTGCTCAACATACTGAATCTTCCTAAAATCAAATGACCCATTTACTGGCCATCGTAGATCAGGATACTTTTTCGTATATTTGTTCCATAGTGTACTATACATCATTGAAGAAATACCATATTTAATGTACATAAACCTATTAAGTGTCCCCTCTAGGGGAGCTGGCTGACTACTTTCTAGATCCATATTGGTACCTCCAAGACAGCAACACATTCTACAAAGTGTGCTAGGAGCAGGTATGCCAAAAATATTATAATAAAATATAATATTATAATCAAATAGTATTTATCCCAAGTACAAAAAGTAGAGACAAAAATCTCCTCATTACCTTCCTTTGTTTATTGCAACAAACAAACAAACAAAACCAGAATCTTGGCCAAGCAAATCCAAAATCAAGAGTGTCGCTACAGCGACCTTACCAAACCAAGTCTCCGACCTCCACCTGCCAAGCTCTGCGTTGACCTAATGGTCACTGCAATACTCACGCCAAAAGAGATCTCAGTCGGGGACCAGCCACCATCCGGGGAGTCAGATCAGGAACACTGGAAAAACATGTCAGTCTGCAAAGACAAAGGGTCTCCTTGTGCAAGGTACCTCCTCAGTAGATTCCTGTCTTCCGTCATGACCGTTCCTTTGGATGGCCGTGTCTCCGATGAGCCCCACTAGTCAGACGCCAATTTGTATAAATGAGCCTTTTTAGGGGTCCACCGGTACAGGGGTTCACCATTATCTGTCCACTGGTCCTTAAAGGAGCAAAATAGAGATTGGAACCAAAGCTGGATTATCAAATAACAAGTTTATTAATTACTCATGAGTGGGACTACATCAATACAACACCCTCGGGCACTGTAGGAGGTACTACATGGAATACAGAAACCGGGGGCCTTTTATAAACACTTTGTAGGTGAGTTAGCATGGAGACTCAAAATAGAAGGGACGGGCATACACAGGAATAGCTATCGACTAACATGGTCAGACAAATATCTCTTGGTCAGCAAAGTGGGAGGGGTGACAGAACTGCTAACGTCAGTTGAAACAGCCTGATAGTTACATTCTAAGACAGGTGCATGCTAGCAACTACAGGCCTTTCTGAGCTCATTCATTGCTCTGGCTCAGTACTGAAGGAGTTAACTACAGTTGATTACTCAAGTATAATAGAAAGGCAGGCAACAGTGAAGATGGCAAAATCACATGGCTTAACAAAATGGGTGCCACAACAAAATGGCTTCAGCTTATGCTAACGGTAATTTCTGCAATTTCCACAGATTGGCCTCCATAATAACACTTGGAACAATGTGTTCATGACAGATTGCCAGACCCACAAAAATTTGTTTGAGGCTAATTCTCTGCAGGTCTTGGCAATGTATTCATAAGATCTAAGATGCCCTTAAAGCTGCTTGTTAGGAGCACACATTTCTCCTAGAGAAATTAAAACAAGTGATCAATCCTCACAGTACATCCAGGGGAGGTGAGGAAAGGGACTGAATCCTGCCATTTCTCCTACTGTCAATACCACCTTTGATTCAAGGAGGAGCAATTTTGTAATGGTGTTTTTTGTTGTTTTTTTTATTGTGGCTTTTCATATATTCTGAAACAGTTCACATCTGTTATGTAGCAGAATAGTTTTAAATATCGAAAAAAAAATCACAAGCAATTTTGTAATGGTGCACCATGGGCCTGATTCACGAAGAGTCTCCACAGTCATGGGGGAGGCTCTGCAGTAGTACGGAGACTTCCCCACAACTATGGAGCCGCCACCATGATTGTGGAAACTTTTTGTGAATCGGGTCCTGTGTTTCTTCAGTTTTGCGATACATTAACAAGTCACTGTAGATCCATATGGCTTTCAAGAGTTCATGCCTCTGTGCAATTTGGACTTTATTGCAAAACCTCAGCAATTTGTAACAGACTAGTACAAGATAACTTTCATGATATCCTAGTTTAGCAAACACACTTTGGCCTGGGCGACTCTTTTTATTTCAAAGCCCTATGCTATCAAGCTTTGAAACTTTTCTGCAGCAATTTGTGGCAGTATCTGGCAAGAAACAAACTAAGGCAATTTTCCCATTCTGCACTACACCAGGCCTGATTTAGATTTCTGTGGATGAGTTACTCCGTCACAACGGTGACATATATCCCGTCCGTCGAAATCTAAATGCCATTATTCACTATAGTATTTATATTTCGTTGGATGGGATATCTGTATCCGTTGTGACAGAGTAACACGTCATGCGAAATCTAAATCAGGCCCTCTATCTTTGACAAGGCAAGAAGGACATAATGTTGTATAGTAGCCTGTTTCAACCATTAATTGCTGAGGTAACCTGGACCGGTGAGTCTACAGGTGCTGCCTTCTATCAAGGTATTTGTACGGGTTTGAAGAAGGTTCTCTCTTTAGTGGTGGAAAAAACCACCAACACTCCTTCACTTATTGAACTCATATCATAGGTTGATGCCCAACAAAGTCTGAGAAAACAAGAAAGGCCCTGGGTTTCATCAAAGGTATCAGTTCCTGTCTCAGTTGAAACAGTAAAAGAAATGGCAGTCCAATAAACAAAGCAAAGACAACAAGATGATGGACGGAATACTGAAGCTTTTCAACCACTCACCCCCAGTCAAGAGATCTGGGTTTAATCTATCATTCTTTTGCTCATTATGCCACCCCAGATTGTACCCAGCAATATGCAAATTAGTCTTGACGCTGCTCCTCATGGGACTAGTCCAGCCCGAACTGCCAGGCCAGGTGCTCTCCCTGGACCAGAAACCAGCATCCTGGGACCGGTTTTGGGGTATCACCCCTCTTCAGTCAGGCTAGCTTGAATCTAGAGGCACAGTGACCAAGGGACCCATGTCTGGCTGTACACTTGGCTAATTTGGGCGAACATAGCAAACACAACGAGATGATGGACGGAGTGCTGAAACATTTCAACCACTCACCCCCAGTCAAGAGATCTGGGTTCAAACCATCATTCTTTTGCTCACTATGCCACCCCAGTTTGGACCAGTCAAATCCAAATCAGCCTTGACCTTGATCCTCATAGGATCAGCCCAGCATGAACTGCCAGTTAGGAAACATCAGCAGAATGTTATCGTCTGAAAAGGAAAAACTGTGAATACCGGAACACTTTGTTAAAGAATGCTCGAGTCTGATGACAAACTCCTGGAATTAATTGTAAAGAGTGAACCACAGTTGAGTCACTGCAATATTCTGAAGCTCGCCCCCATCAACAAAGACTTTGATAGATATCATTTTTAAATCCTGATACGTATTCTAGCTAATCAAGACTGCTTTTCCACCTTGGCTCTCATTGACTGCAGTGCTTCTGGGTGCTTTATTGATCAGAAGTACCATAAACAACATGATTTACCAAAATGTGAAAAATTTACCCCAAAACCCATTGTAGGAACTGATGAAAAACTTCTGACATCCGGAGAAGCCTGCTGGAAAACTATTTAAGAATGGTTCTGCATAATGAACATTTTGAAACCATTCAAATTGACCTCACTGATACCCCAGCGATCGGCATCGTACTGGGTACACATTGGTTATAAAAGCAAAATCCTTCTGTAGGAAAAAGTACCACATCCCCCCGCTCTTCACAAGGCTGCTAAGAGTTGCTATCTTTGTAAAATAGGAATGTTTGCTCTTCCCTTAATTTGTTGTGCTACACATAAAGAGCAGGAATCACCCCAGATACCCAAAGCATGCAATGATTTCCAAGATGTTTTTGGTAAAAGAAAACGGATCAACTGCTCCTACATTGTTCCAACAAGTGCCCTATTGATTTGATCCCTATAGCAAAGATTCCTCATGCACGGACATATCTGTTCACAGCAAACTTCAAGAATATTTGTTGGACAGTCAAAGAGAAAGGGTTCATTCATCATTTTACTTCACCTGTGGGAGCCCCATTTTTCTTCTTCACAAATCTGGGGCCTGAGTTACAACCGTGTGTATACTACAGAGGACTTAGGCCCTGATTTAAAGTTTGGCAGACCTCCATCGGGATGGTGGAGGACATTACCTATGCCATCCTGAGGGTACTAATTCAAAAAGAACAATGGATGGACAGAATGCTGAACAATGTCCTACATTCACCCCAGTACAGAGATCTGGGCCTTAATCCATCATTTTTTTACTCACCATGCCATTCCAGTTTGGAACCAGCCATATGCAAATCAGTCTTTACCGTGCACCCAATGCTAACAGTCCAGCCCGAACAGCCAGGCCAGGTCCTCCCTGGACGGAAACAAGCATCCTAGAACTGGTTTGGGGGTTTTATCCCTCATCAGCCTGGATAGCTTGACTCTAGTCGCATGGTGAGCACGGGACTCACGTCTGGGCATACCCGTCCCACTCAGAGTGACAAATGCAAAAAGAACAAATGATGGACAGAATGCAGGACAATGTCATACATTCACCCGATCATTTCAACTACATTAATTGTATCATGATCCTTTAGCTTGTTGGAAAGGGATTAATGTCATGTATTTTTTCTATTTCGATGTGTATTATCACTTTGGCCCTTGCATGGGACGGGATTCCATTGAGCAGAGCCATGAAATGCATTTTTTGACCTGCAGTATTGATTATTTCGCATTAACAGATCACCCATTTTTTCACATGGGTAATGTGTGGTAGGAGCTAGTTCCCAAATTGTGTGCCGCTGCACCCCAGTCCTCTTGGCTTGCATTGACAGGATGTGTCCAGCTCTAGGCTGAGCGTGCACGAACAGCAAAGAGATGCAGTCACTGGATGCTCCAAGGGCACACACATATTGTGAAAAGAGACAGTAGACATGCCTTTGCATTGCACACACTATTCTACATACCAACATCCCAGTTATTTTCAGAGATTTAAATGGAAGTACTACTGATGCTGTGCATACATCCCTACTGCCCCCACCAAAAAAGTAATGTAATGCTTAGCTGCGGCCAACAGTCAATTCGTCAAGGGAACCACTGGTCGACAATGTTTGGGAACCACTGGTTTTAACATATAATATTGTGAGGGACCACAGGAACATCCCAATAGGAGCCCCCCAACTTACCTAATTGTTCAATGTCGTTTTCGGATTCTGACGGCCCGGCAGGATCTGGAAGAGACAAGCATCAACAGTCAAAACACTAGAGAAGGGCTTCATTCTTCCATACAGGGTGAGCGGGATGATGACAAGACAGAACTAATCCGCCCAACAGGAAGGAGGACAGGGGCGGCCTTAGGCATGTGCAAGCTGTGCACCTGCACAGGGCCACCAAACCCCAGGGGCCACAATGCCAATATATATTTTTTATTTAATAATCCTCTGAGGATTGATAAATATTTGCGTGGTGGCCCCTGGCAGGGATTTGGCGGCCTCCGGCTCTGTTCCACTTCCAAACACCCTAACCCCCCCCTTTTTTTACTGGCCTCCGCGCTCTGCCCCGTCCGTACCCCCTCTTCCAGGGCCCCCTACCTACGCTCCCTGCCCAGGGCCGCCATGAGCCTAGAGCCGCCCCTGAGGAGGAGAAAAGGAAACCATCAAAGACAGAACAGAAGATGGGGGAGGATCCAGGAAAAAACAGAAGACGCCGAAAAGGAGAAGTCTTGAGGAGAGTGGTAGAAGAACACGGGAGACACCGGAGAAGCCTACCTACGCAAGTCCAGAAGTCCAGAGCGGAAGATGCCGAACTCGACGGGAGTCCAGAGGAGTGGAGCGAAGACGCGCCCAAGCTGCCGCAACTCAAGAGAGTTGTCGCAGAGCCGGTACATAGTGCAGAAGGGAGGTTGGAATTGGAGAATAATGGGAGGTCGGGAGGGAAACTGGTCACTTTTCTTTTTCTTTTTAGCTCTTGTTTTTTTTTATTTACTTCCCTCCGGTGTAAAAGCGGCCCAATCTGATAAAAAAATAGATGGGCACAGGTTCACTTCAAACCGGATGCCTAAGGCCCACATATACATTTATTATAGGTATTTCCTTCGTTGTGGATAATATACATATAAGAGAGGGTGCCCCTCCCATGAATAACTAAATAAAGTGTCACACTAAATGCTCCAGACATCCCTAGAAAGGGATAGCGGCAATTTGCTCTTGTCTTGAACAAAAACACGGTTACCTCCTGGGTTGTTTTAAAAAACCAAAAGACAACCCACGGAGAAGAGGGTACAACTGTAGCAACCCTTTAAATCAGCAAGAGACCTGCCCTTTATTTTATTTTTATTTCTCTCTCTTTTGGGTCATTATTATTTTTTCACTCACTCAAAGACTTTCTCTCACTTGGGTGTTGTGAAGGTATCTATTTTTGCCCTTCGTGGAAAGGTATATATAATACCGTCTCTTTCTTCTTCTTTTGCCTTCGAGCCTCCAAGGTGCCCCCTCAAGGAAAAAGCAGACAATCTGTAAGAGAAAAAGGAGGAAGGGGTTATATGAGACCTTCATGATAAAAATAAATCAACCTATACTTGGCCTGTGAATAAAATCACACCATGTTTAGCATCATGTGGCTTGAATTAGCTGGAAATGGGTAATACAATTTGAAAGTGTTCCATATAAGGGGTCCCAATTATGTCTTGCCGGGGGTCCCGTTAAAATCCTGAAGATGTCACTGGTGAAGCCATAAAGAACAATGCTCCCCCAGAGATAAAGACCAGTTACAGTCTTTCTTCAGGTTGTGTAGTTATTATTCCAGTTTTGTAGATACGTTTACCCTTCAAAGGGAACCCCTGAGAAGATTGCTGAGAATTGCTGTGAAGAACAAATGGGAAGATGAAAACATTTTTACTTTTGAAAGCCCCAAAACGCAAATATTGATGATTCAGCTCTCTCTACTTTTAGAGATGATCCTAATTCTGCAGTTAGTGTCTATGCCAGGGTTGGGGGCCTAGGTCAGTCAAATAGTTGGGGTAGAGAGTATACTATTGCATTTGCTTCCAGATGTCTATTGAAGTCAGAGTGAAACTACAGCACGATAGAGAGAGAGGCATTAGCCTGTGTTTGGTCAACCAATCACTTTTCTACCTACTTGTGAGGGAGAGAATTTTCATTGGTAACAGATCATAAGCCTTTAGTTTACCTGCTAAAGGAGGAAAGTTTTAATAAAGTCAGCTGTAGGTAAATCAGATTATTGTCAAGAAAGTATGAGTTAAATTTCTTATTGAGACATATTCCGAGAGGCGGGAGTTGAGGGCACTGAGCCATCGGACCCCGCCCACGACGACCGGGACCTGTTGCTTGGGAGATGCTGTTCTTCTGATGGGCCGGATATGTGATGGAGATACGCCTGGAACCCCTTGGCCTGTGAAGGGAACACGGGACCTGCGGGAGGCGTGGAGGCCACCACGTCGATACTACTGCACCAGCTAAGATTACCTACAAACCACGAGGTAGGAGGCACATGCTGGGCACAGCGTGGAGCACCCTCCACCTGGGAAGGGTGCCCCTAGGCCTACTGGGCCTTTGCTGCTGGTGTGGCTGTGATGCAGTTGTCCTTATTATCTGCTTGTGCTGGCGTGTTGGGCAATCTGGGAGGAGCACCCTGGTGCGTGCCACACCACTGGCTGCTGTCCCTTAGGGCACTGCGGCCATGCACCTGAAACACTTTGGTGGTCACCAGGATCCCCCATTTGTGCCTTGGCAGTGACTGCGATTGTGGAAGAGACATTGCCTATTAGCGGTGGAGGCCATTGACTCTACAACAGGTGACCTGTGAAGCTTGTGTGAGGAGCGCTAGTGCTGGGAAATCGGTGGTCATTTGCAGGTTGCTGCTTCCCCCACCTCCCTTAACCCCCGGCTCGGCTGCCCCCCTTACCTCCTGGACACTTCATAGGCGCTTTTGATTGGCCAACGCTACACTCAACTGAGAGGGTGGTTAATCTCACAATTGCCTGGCGGTATCTCAAGTGGTTGTTAGGGACGCAAGCTGTCCCCCGCCCCTCCCCTTCCCCTGGCAATCTTACCCCTACTCAGGATTTCTTCTTGTGACGCACCTGAGGTTACTGCTGGACAGCCCCCAGTGGGTCACTGAAGTGGGCTGTGCCTGGCCCTAGTCTGCTCCCCCCCGTGGTGGGTTCCTAGATGGAAGACCTGCATTTGCACAGCAGAGTAACGTGGAACCTATGGTGATCCGCACGCTGCAAACTTATTATAAAGACGACTGCCCCACAGTCTAGAGTGCGCTGTCATGGGCAAGGACAGACCACAGAGGGGGGCACAACAGACAAAGATGGATCAGTACATGGTGTGAGGGCCACAGAGGATGGATCCCCCACTAGTGTGTTATCCAGAGAGTGAGAGAACGCGTACGGACCCTTGGGCCCAAATACTTGCAGCTTTAGAGGCCTCAAGTTCAACTTAGCAAGCCAAAGTAGACGCAGTGTCTCTGGATTTTGTACTCCTGCAAGTTGACCTCCGCACAGTAGAAGACAGGTCCCTCACCACCAAACGTGCTGTGTCTGAATTGCAGGGTGAGGTCTCCACCCTGAAGGCATTGAAAGCAGAGGACGTCGAGGGCTGTTCCCGGCTATGTAATATTTGGATTGTTTGGGCTTCCAGAAGGAGCAGAGCGCAGGGCTGCTGAACATTTCCTTAAAAAATTAGATCAAAACTGCCCTCCAATGGCTGAAGTGTCCTTCATTATTGTGATTGAACGCTCATATCGCCCCCTTATGCAGCCAACCCTGGTGGGAACCCCTCCTCGCACACGTATCACAAAGAACCTAAACTACAGGGATCTTGACTGTATGCTCAAAGTCGCTAGTCGAGATAGTGACCACACTTTTGATAATCACACCGTACGAATTTTCGCAGTCTAGACATGTGTGGTGCAACAACAGAGAGTGCCCATTTGGGGAGTGAAACAGAAATTGAGAGCAATGAACCTGCAGTATATGCTCCTTTATCCCTTCAAACTGATGGTCATCCATGGAGATAGTACTAATTGTCTCCACTCAGGAGGCAGCCCAGGACTGGCTGAAGTTGCGTGGCGAGGAGTGGTCCCTGGCCCAGTGGGAGACAGTTGCGCAGACCTCTGGCACAAGGCAATCACAGAAAGCTGGCAGACGAGGTGGGCGGACTGACAAGCCTCCCGTTCAACCCAGTGAGTTGTGGTCTGCCATGATGGTTCCTTGGACTTTGAGCGGCCAGACTCTGCCAGCAAGGGATGACGACTGCTTCAAGTGGACCTATTGATACTGCAGACTGAGCATGAGGCAGCGAGAGCACTAGTGGAGGAAATCACTGCCTCTAACTCTGACACTAGTTTGGGAGATGTGGTGAAGGAAACCCCTCAAACTGAGGACCCCTGAACGGATGACAGAACAGGGTTGCATATGTTTTTTACTGATTGCTCGCGGAGGGGTTCGTAATCCTAACTCTGGTGAGGGAGAGCTGAGGCAATCGAAACATAATGCTTCGTTTGTGGCTGGGACTCCGGGCCACGCGCTGTGTGAATGGGATGGGCACTGGTATGACGTCTCTCTCTCCCTTCACATCTTTTCACTTTTTTTCCCCTTTATCATCTTCCCCCTTCTCACTCTTTCTCCTCTCTCTTCTCTCTATTAGCCATTCAGGGACTTGTGAATCAGCTGTGTGATTGGCAGGCCTAGTGTATGACTGAGTGTGTGCTTGCGTTAGTGTAATGGCTAAGGGTGGGAAGGTGTGACTGGGGATCGCCACAGCGTGATTGCTACTGGTGCACCTCCTCAGCCTGGCACTGTAATTTTTGAAGACTGACTGTGTTGCGATTGGGAGTGGGACACCTAGTATAGTTTGTGCTCCACTGGTTGTCTGGGTGGTAACAGGTGTTGATTGTGGTTAAATTTGGATAATGCATGTTGTTTATCCTCTGCCATTGTTGGGTGAGAAGGGATAACAGATGTGCACTATTTGGCGTCGGTCAGCTCCGCATTTGTCATTGGCGTCATGGTGGCCGGGATGACGTCGCGGCAGCCACTTAGACGCCATCCTCACGCGCTGACGCCAGTTCTTACTTTTTCCGTGCCAGCGCAAATCCGGAGAGAGCGGTACCTCCAGTCACTTTTTGACTGACTTTTTTGCGACTTGTCAACACCGTTTTGAGTCTATCGACTCCTGGTGCACGTTAGGGACGCCCAGTTTCAAGGCTTGCGGTTCCTGCTGAAAACTGATGTCGGTGACTGATCAGCTACGCGTTTGCCTGTGGTGCCTTGAACGCAAACACGATCCTAAGTCGTATTCCGACTGCCGGACCATGAATCCGACGTCTTTTCTTTGCGGGTACGGTCCCGAAAGCTTCTCGAGGTCCTGCAGTCCGCTCTGTTCAAGGTCCCGGTCGCGCGTGAGTTCGAGGACCAGTCGCGGAGCCACCACCACTCGTCCTCAAAGTCTTTGCACTCCTGAGGTAAGTCGTAGCACAAGAAGAAGTCGAAGAAGCACTCTCGCTCTTCGACTTCTCCCGTCCGTCGTCCGATGCGATGAGGGATGCGGCTGGTGCACCTCCGGCGGCGGTTTCCTCCTTTTTCGGGACCCGGAGCGACCCCTGCCCAGCTTCAAAGCTTTTACAAAGCGATACATGCCATCTTTATGCAGCCCAATTCCGCTGGCGCACCTTCGGGTTCCGCTGACTCGGCTGGGGGCCCTGAGCCTTCGACGCCGGCGGATCCGGCAGCGCAGGGTCCCATTGGATCCAAGCCTGGATCCGGATCGGTGCCGGTCAACTTCATAACACCTCCCCCAGTGCCGATTCCACCGGCATCAAGTCTGCAGATGATTCCGGTTGTGTCCCCAGCCGGCGTCGACTCCGGCCTCCACCCCAACGTAGACACGGAGCTGGACCGACGTCGACCGACACCGGATTCGGTGCTGATGGGTACTTTTGTACTCCTGTTCTCCCTGGTGTTCCTTTCAGGCCAGATTGGCAACCAGAGGAGGGTGAGGAGGACTGGGAGGGGTCTGGAGACCCTTTCGCTGGCCAGGTGGAGTATGATCTGGACGGGAGAGAGGAGTTGGGGGAAAGCCAGTAGTCTGGACACCTCCCCAGACCTTGGCCTGTTCCCTCCTCCTACTGTCGCTCCGTAGGAGGGAGCGTCTTACGCAGTGGTGTTACGTAGGGCGGCCGAGGCGCTCAACCTCGAGCTGCCTACGGTGTCAGTCAGGACTAACCTCCTGACAGAGGTGCTTCAACCGGCAGCGAGCTCTTTGTAGACCCTGCTGCCGTTCAAAGAAGCCCTTACCCACATCCTTTTGAGCACCTGGTCCAGGCCCAACACAGGGACTCCTGTGGATAGGATGATTGCCCAACGCCACCGCCCGGCTCCGGGCGACCCCACTTTCCTGTCCCAACAGCCCACCCTTGAGAGCTTGGTGGTCCAAGCCTCACCGTCCAAAGGCGCATTCCCTACTGCACCACCTGTAGGGGAATACAAAAAGCTGGATCATCTTGGCAAGAAGATGTTTTCTTTCTCCAGCTTAGGACTGCGGTCGGTAAACACTGCATGTATGTTGGGCTGTTACAACCACTCTGTGTGGGATAGGGTAGCGCAGGTGCTGCCACAGTGCCCGGAGGAGACCCGGGCCATGCTCTCCCCTGCAGTCGCCAAGGGGAGAGATGCAGCCAAGTTTACTGTACGATGTGGACTGGAGACTGCCGACTAGGCAGCACAATTTCAACGTTGGTAGCCCTTCGACGCTACGCCTGGCTGAGGTCAACTGGTTTTTCTGGGGATGTCCAGGCTACCCTCATGGTCATGCCCTTTGATGGCCGTCACCTGTTCGGTGACAAAGCTGACAGCGTGCTAGAGCGCTTCAAGGACTCTCGGGCTACGGCCAAGTCCATGGGCTTCTCCAACACCCGTCCTGCGCAGTCTGCTTTTCACCCCTTTTGTGGCTACGGAAGGGGTGCCCCGCCACGTTCCTCCCAGAGCCACAGGCCGGTGCAAGCTGTTCAGCCCCTGCGCAGCATGGTACATGGGACCCACCGCCATGGTTCTGGGGGCCAGAGAGTGGGGCAGTCCACCACTGCCCCTTCTGCAGCAGCCTCCAAACCCTTCTAGTCCAACCTTTCAGGGCCACCAATCGCCAATACGTGGCAGGATTCGTCATCACCTCCCTCACTGGTGCACCATCACGTCGGACAGTTGGATTTTGCAAATAGTCCGAAGGGGCTATTCCCTCCCCTTCAAGACTATCCCTCCAGTCATGCCACCTCAGTATCATCGACTGTCAGAGGATCATCTGGCTCTTTTCCAACAGAAAGTTACAGCTCTCTTGGCCAAGGGAGCCATCGAGCGAGTTCCTGCCCCAGAAGTAGTTTGTGGTTCTTATTCTCACTACTTTCTGGTACCCAAGAAGGACAAAGGCCTGTGTCCTATCTTGGATATCAGGAACATCAACCGCTTCCTCTGGAAGGATCAGTTTAAAATGTTGACGCTAGCTCAGGTTCTGTCTGCCCTTGACCCTGGAGACTGGATGGTACTGTTGGACTTGCACGACGCTTACTCTCACATCCCCGTCCTGCCGGCCCACCAGCGTTACCTGCGGTTCATGGTGGGCCATGAGCACTTTCAGTTTACTGTGCTCCCCTTTGGCCTTACCGGCGCCTGTCGGAAGTTCACAAAGGTGATGGCGGTGGTCGCAGTTCATCTGCGCAGATCAGGTGTTCCAGTCTTCCCCTATCTTGACAACTGGCTGTTGAAGGCGTGCTCACCCCAGGCAGTTGTCTCCCACCTCCAGACTATGGCGGACTTGCTGGGGTTCACTATAAACGTGCCGAAGTCACACTTGACTCCCTCTCAAAAGCTGCTTTTCATCGGAGCGGTTCTGGACACGCCGCAATTTTGGGTTTTTCCTCCCGAGCAGCGAGTCCAGGATATTCGTGCTATGATTCCGAGCTTTCAGCTTCTATCCCGGATTTCGGTCAGAATGACTCTGAGGCTGCTGGGCCTCATGGCCTCCTCCATCCTTTTGGTGGATCATGCCAGGTGGCATATGCGGGCTTTGCAGAGGGACCTGAAGTTCCAGTGGGCACAGCATCAGGGGAATCCGTCCGATTGCATTCAGATCTCAGAGGGCACTGCACGACAATTGCAGTGGTGGCTAACGAACAAGGATTGGGTCAACAGCAGATTTCTCTCCCTTCTCCAACCAGAGTACACAGTGGCGACAGACACTTCACTTCTGGGATGGGGCGGACACATGGGAGAGGCGTAGATTAGAGGCCTCTGGTCTCCGGCGGAGCCCAGACTCCACATCTAACCTTCTGGAGCACCTGGCGATCCCTCTTGCACTGAAGGCATTCCTTCCCTCTGTCCGGGGAAGACTAGTGCAGGTGTTTAGGGACAACACCACTGCCATGTGGTACTGCAACAAACAAGGCGGGATGGGGTCGTGGATCCTCTGTCAAGTGGCTCTCCGTCTCTGGACTTAGCTGGAACATCAGGGCATATCCCTGGTGGTTCAACACCTGGCGGGTTCTCTGAACGCCAGGGTGGACAAACTCAGCTACAGGTGCTTGATGGATCACAAATGGTGTCTTCACTGGGAGGTGGCCCAAGTTCTCTTTTAGCAGTGGGGAGAGCCTTGGTTAGATCTATTCACCACCGAAGAGAACGCACAATGTCAGCAATTCTGCGCATTCGAATTTCCAAGGCAGCACTCGCTAGGCGACGTTTTTCGTCGCGAGTGGTGGAGTTGCAGTCTTCTATACGCATTTCCGCCTATACGATTTCTGCCCAGAGTGCTGAAGAAGATCAAGCGCGACTTGGCCCAAGTCATCCTTGTGGCTCTGGATTGGGCACGAATAGTCTGGTATCCCAAGATGTTACACATGGCCATCGATTCTCCGATCCGTCTGCCTCTTCAGGAGGATCTTCTGTCGCAGCAGCGGGGAAGGGTACTCCACCCGAACCTTTGCAGTCTCCACCTCCTTGCATGGAGATTGAGCAGCGACAGTTGACAGCCTTTGACCTTCCTCCCAAAGTCTGTGATGTTATTTTGGCAGCCAGTCATCCCTCCACTAAGACGCTATATGCCTGCAGATGGAACAAATTTGTGGCATGCTGCACAGCAAAGGCTGTAGATCCCCATTCTGCCCCTCTTTCTGAGGTTCTCTTGTTCCTCCTGCCTTTGGCCCAGGTGGGCACTGCTCTGGGCACTCTAAAGGGCTACCTCTAAGCCATTTCAGCCTCTCTTAGGCTTCCTGATCAGCCCTCTCTTTTCGAGTCCCCTGTTGTAAATCGCTTACTTAAGGGCATTACTCATCTTTTTCCACCTGTTCCCTTCGTAATGCCTCAGTGTGACTTGAACTTGGTTCCTGCTTACCTTTTGTGCGCTCCCTTTCAGCCGCTTCATAACTGTCCTCTCAGACTTCTTACTTTAAAGACTGCCTATCTGGTTGCCATCCTCTCTGCTCGCAGGGTGAATGAGCTCCAAACTCTTTCTTCAAAGCCTCTCTTTTTGACTGTTCATCCAGACAAGATCGTCCTAAGAACCAGACCTTCCTTTCTTCCCAAGGTGGTTCCTTCTTTCCACATTGGTCAAACCATCACTTTGCCTACCTTTTTTCCGCCTCTGCATCCTTCTAAGGAGGAAGAGAGGCTCCACCGTCTGGACCCAAAACATGCGCTTTCCTTTTATTTGGATCGCACCAAGCAGTTCCGGGTGGATGACCAGCTCTTTGTTGGCTGCGTGGGCGCCAAGAAAGGTCGGGCCATGCACAAAAGGATCATCTCCAGATGGGTGGTTTTGTGCATAAATGTTTGCTACTCTTTGGCAAAGAAGGAGCCTCCAGTGGGACTGAGTGCCAATTCCACCAGAGCAACAGCAGCTATACCTGCTTTGGGACAGGGAGTCCCCCTCGATGACATCTGTCAGGCAGCTACTTGGGCATCTCTGCACACATTCACAAAACACTACTGCCTGGAAAGCCAAGTTCGCAGAGACGGCTTCTTTGGCCGTTCTCTTCTCCAGGACTTTCTGGTCTGAACTTGGTTCGCAGACCCACCTCCTTGGTTGGTATTGTTGGGGTATCCATTCACAAGGTAAGGAATCTATAACTAATTGTCTCTTTCAGATGAACAAGTTACTTACCTTCAGTAACAATATATCTGTAAGCGATATAGATTAGTTATAGATTCCTTACCGCCTCACCCATCCTCCCGTTTTGCAAACTGACTTCTAAGGTTAAGGACATCCTTTCAGGGCCCTAGTTTTGTGCACCAGTGGTCAGTGTCTTGCATATCTCTGTGCTTCTGGCTTGGAATGTCGTGTATAAGAACTCACATCAGTGCACGAGGGCGGCGTCTAAGTAGCTGCCGCGACGTCATCCGACGAACGCTGAGCCAACCGACGCCACATTTTGACGCGGAGGGGTACTGATGACGAAAAATTCTCCGGATCCAGTCTGACGCCTGGGGTAATTCACAATGTAAGGAATCTATAACTAATCTATGTCTCTTACAGATATATCTTTACCAAAGGTAAGTAGCTTGTTCATTGTGTTTTTTGGCGGCAACGACGATGGCGGGACATTTGGCAGACAGAGCTGGGGTGGCTCGCGGTGCGTAGAGATGGATCCATTTAAATTTGTAACGTAGAATGTGCGGGGCCTATCTCCGCAGACAGGGGGCGCATGAGGCATTATTGGAAGAGGCACACCTATCATACCCCGAAATTCAAAAGTTGCCTAGAAAATTGGAGGGGGCAGATGTTTTCGGCCACTTATTCCAATCTATGCCTGGGAAGTGGTGGTTTGGGTAGCCCCACAGGTCCCGTTCAGAGTATGTGGTTATACAGCAGATATAGAGAGAAGATTTGTATAGGTGCATGGGTCACTGCACGTGGTGGAGAAATGTCTGCTGAATGTTTACTCCCCGAATGTGGATGATGGTGGGTTTTATCTAGAATTTGAGAGGCTACTGCTTCCGTGTGCTTATAATATGAGCAGGTGATTTTAACTGTGTGCTTGATGGGAATCTGGATCTGCACCCTCCAAAGCTATACACTAAACCCAATATGATGGCTGCTGCGTGGTAGGTGATGGATCGTCTGCTCTGCATTGATATCTGGCGTGAGATGTACCCTGGAGTACAGGGAATACATGCTATATGCCCAGATGCGCCGTTTCTTGTAGGCATGACTGTTTTTTGCTCTCCAGTGAAGCTGCTGCCGCTGCTGTGCAGACATGTGCGTTGGAACGCTTCTTGTCAGACCATGATCCAGTGCTGCTGGAATTGGGTGTGACAGGGGGTAGGCTGAGAGTCCTCTTGTGGCACCAACATCCTGAGGCCCTTAGAGACACCATGTTTAGGAAGGAACTTTGGGAAGCGGATGCCGGATATTTTGACGCAAACTGGTTATCTACCATTAGTAGGGGATTGGAGTGGGATGTGCTAAGGTGATATTGAAGAACTGCTCCGGGGTTCCCACACATAGGAGAGACTATTCAGTGTTTATGACTATAATAGAAATTCCACTACAAGACAGCAGGAGTTACAGGTAAGAAACTGTTCCTTCTCAAGCACTACTCAGAAGCGAAAGATTTTGGGAGGGATGGTCTACCTGCAGTAGTGTATAAGCTATTTATCCACCAATTAAGTAAATTCTTGTTCATTATCTTAAATGAAATTTTAGAATGAACAGACCCTCCCACCTCCTTCACCGAAACAGTCATCATAAGCTTTTTGAATAAGTGTGAACTGCTGGAAAGCCCTGGTTCATATCGTCCAATTAGCTTATTAAATTACGACTATAAAATTTTCCTAAAAATACATTTAATGACCCCTTCCTTATGCTCCTGTCCTTGTCCCCAAATTCTTTGTCCTCTTTAATGACTCTCATCAGTGGGGTTTGCTCCCTTCGTCTTTGCGTGAGGCCTCAATCATATCTCTCCCAAAAAAAGACAAAAACCCTTTCTTCCTTGATTCCTACTGTAGAAGGCTGGCTTGGTATATGGTACACACTTATTCAAGTGATGCACCCTGCACTAATCCAGTTAACCCTTATGGTCATTTTAGTGGTCTTTGATAATCATAGAAAGCTCTCAAAGTGGCAGCTTTGGAGAGGAGCCTTCGGGCATATCTTGAAGGAGTGTAAAGCAGCTTGTTTTACCAACTTTAATCAGAAATGTAAGAGGTGAAGTGACATCGAAACCTGCTGTAGACAGCAATGGGAGACTTCGAAGAAGATGCCTCTGGAGAAGACTGTGAAGGAGTCCGGTGGAATCCAAAGGGGGATTCTTGAAGTAAAGAACATGCAAGCAGAGGGACAGAGTCTATGCCACTCAGAGGTGACCAGAAGGCACTTACGCACAATACCGTCTGACATTGAGAGGTTCAGGAGAGCTGTCAGGACCAGGTTATGCTGAGGAAGACCAGGAGCCATGCACGAGCTGTCCCACGTCGGATGTCAGTGTCTAGGTGGTCGGTGTCCAGCAGGAGCACCAACAAGCTTTGGTAGCCACAACTAGCTTGGAAAACGAAGAGGAGCAAACGTTGGGACCTGCAAGGTCCAAGGTCCTCCCCAAAGGCAGGAGAGTCAGAGCAGGCCCTGAGCAAGCAGATGAGCCCACTAAAGCAAGAGTAGACCCTCGAGAGGACCCACAGGCCGAAGGCATAGGAGTTGCAATCAAGCAGCTTACCAAAGTCGAAGGCCCATGATGCAGAAGAGACAGGGAGGACTCTGTTCGTCAGGAAGTGAGGTACTGGTGGATGGAGCTTCTTGTAGGCCAAAGATCTCTGGAGTACAGAGCCAACAAGCCTTGGCAACGGCAAGTCAACCAGGTGCACAAGAGTGCCGTCCTAGCAGCCCTGACGAGGGATACACTCTTCCAAATTGCAGGGAAGACAGGTCAGGCCTCTAGGAAGCCCCAGAGCCATCACCTGTGTTGCTGAGCCTCGGAATGTCCGTGGGAAGTCAGGAGAAGCTGACCGGCCAGCTATGTTGCAGTGCCTGCAGATGCAAGGGAGTGACTCCTTCACTACCATGTCCTTGATGCCCACAGGTCTTCTGGAGAACCCGGGTGAAGCACAGACACAGATGACCCAGAAGACTTGAAGAGCAGTCAGACCAGGAGCAGCAGGAGTCTTCCTTGGTGGAGTCTCTGATCCAGTCGAAGTCCAATGAAGTCCAAGTGTCCAGACGATTTAAGAGTGAAGTAGTTTCAGGGTTGAGTATGGCCCAACGACTAATCTGAGAACCTACCCACAGGGGAGCCCTTAAGTACCCTAAGGAAAGAGTTGGGACGACTTGCGGGTCCCTCCCAGAGGAGGGGCTGGACAGAGGGGAGAATAAACTCCTGTCTTTTGTCCATTTTCGCGCCAGAGCGGGAACCAAATGTTCCTGAACTGGCTCAAACCGGAGTACGCACAGAGGGTACCAAATGTGCCATTGAATGCATTCTTGTGTCGCTACAAACGTCCCCACCCCAGCCCAATACACTAAGTCCTGTCTGGGAGCAGGTCAAACCCTCCCTGGGACAGGAAACCTGTTGTTCTACCGTCCCCTGCTCAAGCTTGGCTCAGCAGCAGGAGGGAAGAATCACGTCTGTGGTCTGTAGCAGCACTAGCTTGCTTGCAGACCTTGAAAGGTTGTTACCGAGAGTACAGAGGGGTTCCCCAGGGAGCCCCACAGTACATGGTATCATACATCCAGCAACAAAATCGGTGTAGGGGTTTGATTCCTACATGTTGGATCCCAAACATGACCAGGTTCGGATCGTTCCCTATATACTTAGACGTCTCGTAATGACTAATGTCCACTATATGTCTTAAGACGGCTGACCGCACTTACAAAGTCTGGAAACTCGACTCTAGGGTTTATAGGGGTGTCCTTGCTCATGCAGGAGCACCCTCACACTTGTAACCAAGAACCCTGTCCTCAGGATCAAAGAGCCTGCCTTAGGGGTGACTTATAGGTTTTAAGTGCAGTGACATAGATATAAGGAAACTTTTATCTGTCATGAGAGGTGCAAGCCCCAACTTACACAGGCTGCAACGGCAGGCCTGTAGTTGCAGTTTAAGTGGACTCCCATGGGTGGCACTGTACATGCTGCAGCCTATGAAAGACCCCTGGTATACCTATGCCCAGGGTACCTCAGTACCATATACTAGGGACTTCAAAGGGTACATTAGTAGCCAATTGTGGAGGTACCAATGTACATACTAGAGCACATTTAGGCAAGAGAGCACAGTTGCTGGGGTCCTGAATAGCAGTATCCCAGCAGATTAGGTCAAAAGCACACTAACACCAGGCAAAAAGTGGGGGGTAACCATAGTAGAAGGATCCTACCTTCCTACACCTACCACCCACTCTCCATGTTTCACACAGATTTTGAGCAAGGTGTTGGCCGCCTGCTTGCTTCTCCATATGTTCTCCCTGGTGCATGCTGATCATACCGGCCTCATCCCGACACGTAGTAGTATGACTAGCATGGGCATGGGCTTGCGCCTTACCTTTGTCAGGTGGACGAATCTCTTTTTCACTCGTTCGCTTGCCAGAATCCGCACTGGCCCTCTGATATCGAAAACATTTGAGGTGGAACCGGGCACTGACAGGGCTGTCCCCCTATTCCCCATATTATTTGCTGTGGAAAGGGAGCTGCTTGCTTGTTGTACGATTCATTTAGGTCATCGCTATTGTGGGCTGTGCCATGCTGCCGTGCCTATGTTCCTTTCTTTATATGCAGACGATATGTTACTCTATCTGTGGGGCAATGATTCTTATTTACAGGGGGCGGTGGAGGCGTTGACAGAGTTTGGCCTCCAATCGGGGCTCAAAGTTAATCAGTGCAAGTCTAGTCTTGTGTGATGGAAGAGGGCAGTCCCCCACTTGCGGCCCCAGCACTGCAGTGGGAACGCACACAGTCCGATGCCTGGGGGTTTCTATTTATCAGTTGCTGGATTTACTTTTCAATTGCAACTATGGTTGTGCACTTGCTGGATTACGGTGGTCAGTGACGTTTTGAACAACGTTGCCTGTTTCTGTGAGTGGCAGGATTGCTGTATCCAAGATAGTTGTCCTGCCCTGTCTCCTCTATTTGTTTGCAGCTCTTCCAAGCTGTCGCAGATGTTCTTTAGTATTAAGTATGGGCGTAAAATCCGTTCTGCTCGCGGAATTTGCGGATTTTCGGCAAATTCGCGATCCGCAAATTCTCGCGAATTTGCCGAAAAGTCGCAAATTCGCACTCAGCAGATTTTTTTGCTTGGTGATACAATATTGCGGCGCGCGGCGTTCACTTACCGTCATTCAGCGTTTGAAGAGTTGTTTTTCTCCATATTTGCGTGTGCTGAGCCATTTTGGATCTTGCTGCGGGATCACGCGGGAGTTTGTCAACCGCGATTACGTCATCGCAGCGTGCCACCTTGCACAGCGAGAGTTTGTCAACGCGAGTACGTCATAAAGGCCCGTGATCACCCATCGCGGGAGTAAACAATTGCAAACACGTAGATGCGGCGGGCAGCAACAATCTCGCGTTTGCGAAATTGCAAAATTTGCAATTCTAAACAAGAAATCCACCAGCAGGCAGCATAAACCTTCTGAAAATGATGATTTATCAGAATAACTCCTCAGGTTGACATTTGCCTGCACTTTTTTTGCAAGGAGTCCATTTGGGGGGGGGGGGGGGAGGAAGGAAGTGCCCCACAGTCTCCAACTTCCTCTTCCTGTCCAGCAGGCTCCACCCAGTGCTTTGTTCATGTCCTGGTCACTTTGATTCGATTTTTTGGCTGATGTTGGGGCCTTTTGCCCAGGGGTACTCAGTGGTGCATGGACTGAGTCTTTCGGTGGGGTCTCTTTAATGTAAACATCATGGAGGGCATGGATGGCATTGGATTGTGGTGATTTTTGTGTATTTTTCGATTTTTTGGGGTGTTGATGGGGCATGGCCATGTGGGTGGGGGCCATTTTGAGGACTGGTACAGGCAGGGCCTGGCCATGTGGTGGGGGTCATGGGGCCATTTTGAAGCCAGGCAGTGTGCTTTGTGCCATAGGCCTGCATCCAATGTGCCTTGCTTTCATCCATTATGCCCAGGGTTACTCAGTGGTGCATGGGCCTAGTCTTTCTGTGGGGTGTCTTGAATTTGACCATGATTGAGCGCATGGATGGCATTGGATTGTGGTGATTTTTGTGTGTTTTTCAATTTTTTGGCTGTTGTTGGGGCCTTTTGCCCAGGGGTGCTCAGTGGTGCATGGACTGAGTCTTTCTGTGGGGTCTCTTTAATGTAAACATCATGGAGGGCATGGATGGCATTGGATTGTGGTGATTTTTGTGTGTTTTTCGATTTTTTGGCTGTTGTTGGGGCCTTTTGCCCAGGGGTACTCAGTGGTGAATGGACTGAGTCGTTCTGTGGGGTCTCTTTAATGTAAACATCATGGAGGGCATGGATGGCATTGGATAGTGGTGATTTTTGTGTGTTTTTCGATTTTTGAGCTGTTGTTGGGGCCTTTTGCCCAGGGGTACTCAGTGGTGCATGGACTGAGTCTTTCTGTGGGGTCTCTTTAATGTAAACATCATGGAGGGCATGGATGGCATTGGATTGTGGTGATTTTTGTGTGTTTTTCGATTTTTTGGCTGTTGTTGGGGCCTTTTGCCCAGGGGTACTCAGTGGTGCATGGACTGAGTCTTTCTGTGGGGTCTCATTAATGTAAACATCATGGAGGGCATGGATGGCATTGGATTGTAGAGATTTTTGTGTGTTTTTCGATTTTCTGGGGTGTTGATGGGGCATGGCCATGTGGGTGGGGGTCATTTTGAGGCCTGGTACAGGCAGGGCCTGGCCATGTGGTGGGGGTCAAGGGGCCATTTTGAAGCCAGGCAGTGTGCTTTGTGCCATAGGCCTGCATCCAATGTGCCTTGCTTTCATCCATTATGCCCAGGGTTACTCAGTGGCGCATGGGCCTACTCTTTCTGAGGGGTGTCTTGAATTTGAACATGATTGAGGGCATTGATGGCATTGATGGCATTGGATTGTGGTGATTTTTGTGTGTTTTTCGATTTTTTGGCTGCTGTTGGGGCCTTTTGCCCAGGGGTACTCAGTGGTGCATGGACTGAGTCTTTCTGTGGGGTCTCTTTAATGTAAACATCATGGAGGGCATGGATAGCATTGGATTGTGGTGATTTTTGTGTGTTTTTCGATTTTTTGGCTGTTGTTGGGGCCTATTGCCCAGGCGTACTCAGTGGTACATGGACTGAGTCGTTCTTTGGGGTCTCTTTAATGTAAACATCATGGAGGGCATGGATGGCATTGGATTGTGGTGATTTTTGTGTGTTTTTCGATTTTTGGGCTGTTGTTGGGGCCTTTTGCCCAGGGGTACTCAGTGGTGCATGGACTGAGTCTTTCTGTGGGGTCTCTTTAATGTAAACATCATGGAGGGCATGGATGGCATTGGATTGTGGTGATTTTTGTGTGTTTTTCGATTTTTTGGGGTGTTGATGGGGCATGGCCATGTGGGTGGGGGCCATTTTGAGGTCTGGTCCAGGCAGGGCCTGGCCATGTGGGTGGGGGTCTAGGGGCCATTTTGAAGCCAGGCAGTGTGCTTTGTTGTGCCATAGGCCTGCACCCAGTCTGCCATGCTTTCATCCATTATGCCCAGGGTTACTCAGTGGTGCATGGGCCTACTCTTTTTGAGGAGTGTCTTGAATTTGAACATGATTGGGGCATGGATGGCATTGGATTGTGGTGATTCTTGTGTGTTTTTCGATTTTTTGGCTGTTGTTGGGGCCTTTTGCCCAGGGGTACTCAGTGGTGCATGGACTGAGTCTTTCTGTGGGGTCTCTTTAATGTAAACATCATGGAGGGCATGGATGGCATTGGATTGTGGTGATTTTTGTGGTGATGTTTGTGTGTTTTTCTATTTTTTGGCTGTTGTTGGGGCCTATTGCCCAGGGGTACTCAGTGGTGCATGGACTGAGTCGTGCTGTGGGGTCTCTTTAATGTAAACATCATGGAGGGCATGGATGGCATTGGATTGTGGTGATTTTTGTGTGTTTTTCGATTTTTGGGCTATTGTTGGGGCCTTTTGCCCAGGGGTACTCAGTGGTGCATGGACTGAGTCTTTCTGTGGGGTCTCTTTAATGTAAACATCATGGAGGGCATGGATGGCATTGGATTGTGGTGATTTTTGTGTGTTTTTCGATTTTTTGGGGTGTTGATGGGGCATGGCCATGTGGGTGGGGGCCATTTTGAGGTCTGGTCCAGGCAGGGCCTGGCCATGTGGGTGGGGGTCTAGGGGCCATTTTGAAGCCAGGCAGTGTGCTTTGTTGTGCCATAGGCCTGCACCCAGTCTGCCATGCTTTCATCCATTATGCCCAGGGTTACTCAGTGGTGCATGGGCCTACTCTTTTTGAGGAGTGTCTTGAATTTGAACATGATTGGGGCATGGATGGCATTGGATTGTGGTGATTCTTGTGTGTTTTTCGATTTTTTGGCTGTTGTTGGGGCCTTTTGCCCAGGGGTACTCAGTGGTGCATGGACTGAGTCTTTCTGTGGGGTCTCTTTAATGTAAACATCATGGAGGGCATGGATGGCATTGGATTGTGGTGATTTTTGTGGTGATGTTTGTGTGTTTTTCTATTTTTTGGCTGTTGTTGGGGCCTATTGCCCAGGGGTACTCAGTGGTGCATGGACTGAGTCGTGCTGTGGGGTCTCTTTAATGTAAACATCATGGAGGGCATGGATGGCATTGGATTGTGGTGATTTTTGTGTGTTTTTCGATTTTTGGGCTATTGTTGGGGCCTTTTGCCCAGGGGTACTCAGTGGTGCATGGACTGAGTCTTTCTGTGGGGTCTCTTTAATGTAAACATCATGGAGGGCATGGATGGCATTGGATTGTGGTGATTTTTGTGTATTTTTTGATTTTTTGGGGTGTTGATGGGGCATGGCTATGTGGGTGGGGGCCATTTTGAGGACTGGTACAGGCAGGGCCTGGCCATGTGGTGGGGGTCAAGGGGCCATTTTGAAGCCAGTCAGTGTGCTTTGTGCCATAGGCCTGCATCCAATGTGCCTTGCTTTCATCCATTATGCCCAGGGTTACTCAGTGGTGCATGGGCCTAGTCTTTCTGTGGGGTGTCTTGAATTTGAACATGATTGAGGGCCTGGATGGCATTGGATTGTGGTGATTTTTGTGTGTTTTTCTATTTTTTGGCTGTTGTTGGGGCCTATTGCCCAGGGGTACTCAGTGGTGCATGGACTGAGTCGTTCTGTGGGGTCTCTTTAATGTAAACATCATGGAGGGCATGGATGGCATTGGATTGTTGTGATTTTTGTGTGTTTTTTGATTTTTGGGCTGTTGTTGGAGCCTTTTGCCCAGGGGTACTCAGTGGTGAATGGACTGAGTGTTTCTGTGGGGTCTCTTTAATGTAAACATCATGGAAGGCATGGATGGCATTGGATTGTGGTGATTTTTGTGTGTTTTTCGATTTTTTGGGGTGGTGATGGGGCATGGCCATGTGGGTGGGGGCCATTTTGAGGACTGGTACAGGAAGGGCCTGGCCATGTGGTGGGGGTCAAGGGGCCATTTTCAAGCCAGGCAGTGTGCTTTGTGCCATATGCCTGCATCCAATGTGCCTTGATTTCATCCATTATGCCCAGGGTTACTCAGTGGTGCATGGGCCTAGTCTTTCTGTGGGGTGTCTTGCATTTGAACATGATTGAGGGCATGGATGGCATTGGATTGTGGTGATTTTTGTGTGTTTTTCAATTTTCTGGCTGTTGTTGGGGCCTTTTGCCCAGGGGTACTCAGTGGTGCATGGATTGAGTCATTCTGTGGGGTCTCTTTAATGTAAACATCATGGAGGGCATGGATGGCATTGGATTGTGGTGATTTTTGTGTGTTTTTCGATTTTCGGGCTGTTGTTGGGGCCTTTTGCCCAGGGGTACTCAGTGGTGCATGGACCGAGTCTTTCTGTGGGGTCTCTTTAATGTAAACATCATGGAGGGCATGGATGGCATTGGATTGTGGTGATTTTTGTGTGTTTTTTGATTTTTTGGGGTGTTAATGGGGCATGGCCATTTGGGTGGGGGCCATTTTGAGGCCTGGTCCAGGCAGGGCCTGGCCATGTGGGTGGGGGTCTAGGGGCCATTTTGAAGCCAGGCAGTGTGCTTTGTTGTGCCATAGGCCTGCACCCAGTCTGCCATGCTTTCATCCATTATGCCCAGGGGTACTCTGTCAGTGGTGCATTTTATTGGTCTTTCCATTTTGGGGGGTGGGTATAATAAAAATGCTTACTTGCAAACTATTAATTGAAGCGCTACATATGCTACATTTATTTAACTGATGTTCCTCTGGCTTCGTTTGCTTTTAGGTGCAGAAAGACGAATCATCAGCCTCATCGTTCCTCATCAGTGCCAGGAACAAGTCCTGCTGCGGTGTGTGCAGCACAACGTCACATGTGGCCACAGGCAACTCTGCAACTTGTGCAACTGCGGCCTGCTGTTCTGACATCTGAAGAAGATGTAGAATAACAACAGGAGGGAGGTAGAGTATAGAGATAGGATTCTTACTCCACGGGCACTGTTTACACAAACAAAAAGAATCCTACTCACAGTGGACAGGGAGAGTGTAGACCACAGATGTGGAGGACACTCAGTGTTTTGTAAAATACCCCTCACACACCAACAGGCCCCTTGGTGTCATGCTTCATCATCGGGGTCTTCGTACCCCGCTAACGGGATGCGGCGTGCTGCGACCTGCGACTACGCTGGAGCACTGAAAGAGTAGACTATGTGTGGTGTGTTTGATGGAAGTGATAGGGTATTGTAGATGTGAGTGGTGGGGTATGGTGAAGGTTAACAAGTACCTGGCTCGTAGGTGTCAGGAAAAAACTTTATTCACAACCTCGGGCTGGTACTATTAAAAGAAATGCAGTGTGAGGTAGTTAGTTGTCGTAATTATGATAATTACCTCTGGTGTGCGTCGACATGTTTCGGAGCTTGTGCTCCTTCTTCAGGACGGGGGCACAACTTCCCCACCTTACTCACGTTTCTCTATGAAAAGTGTAAATAACTAAAAGTGAAAGATTATTTACAGTGATAAACTAAGGCTATAATGTGCCTACAGCGGTATTAGTCAATGCAGTTGCATGACCTGAAAGGACAAAAATAAAGAATAAATTTGGTTGCCCCAATTGGGCTGGCTCAGACAGGTGCAGTCACCTGGAGCACCAAAGATGCATTGATCCTGTAAAGTAAAAAAGACATACAAAACACACAACAAAAAAGACACACATAAGGTTGAAAAAGCCCTATGGACATACTCATTATGCAAAGTTTTCTGGCTTCATGAGCATTTCAAGAACGTCGGGGTTGGTTGCTAGATTCGTAATCTATATGGACAAAGAGATGGTTTCAGTACTTTTTACTCACTGTTTGGGTGGAAAATGGTGATTTTGTTTGTCTACTCAATACTCACAGAATCGGGACGAGATTACCTCCGTGTTACCCCTTTCGCTGCTCCGCTGGTAATAGCTATGAGAGTGCGCCCTGTCTTATATAGGCCTGAATTCACTGATTGGATGACTGGTCATAGGTTAATTGTCGGATGCGTGACAAAGCCCATACATGGGTAGTCCGATTCTGCGCCAGTTAGAAGTCTCGCCTTATTTGGTATGCGTAAGGATCTGCAGCGTGCATGGTATGCGCGGGAGCCGATCGATGTGCGCACGCGTTCCGCTGGACCTTTGTCTCAGCCTCTAGTGGTCTGTGAGGCGCATGCGTGTTGATACGTCTCGCTGCCACTCGCTACTGCGCATGCGTTGTATTACCGTTACGCTACTCATGATTTAGCACGGTCGCTCGCTACTGCGCATGCGTTGTTTCTCATTACCGTTACGCTACTCATGAATTAGCGCGGTCGTACCTCATACTTGAAGTTCATTATTCATAATATTAAGGCGGCGAACAATTTCAAAAAATGCCTGTGAGGTGTTCTGGGCATTATAACGAAAGTGGTTAGTAGTTCTAATGTCCTACATAGGTACCCCTATGTGGTTTTTATAACACTGCTATGTAGTTCCACAATGTTAGTGGCCAAAGGCCAATCGGGTTCTATTAGTAACACGTTGGTTGTGAGTGAGTAAAAATTATAGGGTTCATGGCCCGGATTACTGTAAATTCGACAGCTGGCCCCAGGGGACATCATCATTGAGACCATGGATATGGGTACCCAGACGGAACACCCATCGTTGTTCTTTCTGAAAGAGACCAGTTTCTGATGGCAAATGTTCAATTATCGTCCATCGCAAATCATTCACACAATGTTGCTTTTCTAGATAATGGGACGCCATTTTGGTGGTTGACTTTTTGCAGCGTATGTTGCTTGTATGTTCTCCCGCTCTAGTTTTTGCAGGCCTGGTGGTCATGCCAACATACTCTAAGCCGCATGGGCATGTGATCATGTATACAACATTCCTCGTATTGCAATTCGTGAATTGCCGTTGTTCCCATGTTGTTCCATTGCTGAATGTCAAGGTATTGCTTTTCTGCGTGAGATGGCAACTGCTGCAATTACCACATGGAAAATGTCCTTGGAGTCCAATTGTGGTCTGCCTAGTTACCGGATTTTGTTTAGGTCTTGTGTGGACCAGTATATCCTTGAGGTTTCTTCCTCTGCGATGCGCATGCATCGGTTTCTCTAGCTCCAGATTACCACAGTTCAGTATCCTCCAATGTTTGTTAATAATTTTTGACACCTCATTGGACACAGTGGTGTAAGTCGTGACACATATGGGTCTTTTGTTTGCTTCTTTATTCTGTGGTTTATCTTCTAGGAGTGCATCCCTGTGGTTGTTCTTGGCCCTTTTCATTGCCTTATGGATGGTCCTGATGGGGTATTGTCTTTGTATCAATTTCTTTTTTAAGTCCCCTGCTTGTGTTTTGAACTGGCTCAGTTCTGTGCAATTGTTGTCTCCAACTTTGTGACCTGGCTAAACAACCAAAATGCATACTTAAAATTCACAAGTACGATCTCGAACGAATCCATGGTGTTCCTGGATCTTAATATCTACACTGAAGATGGCAGACTTAAGAGCACAACACACTTCAAACCAACATCCAGAAACTGCCTGTTGCGATATGACAGTTTTCATCCCAGACACCTAAGGGAGAACCTACCATATGGACAATTTTTGCGATTAAGACGCAATTGCACAGAACTGAGCCAGTTCAAAACACAAGCAGGGGATTTAAAAAAGAAATTTATACAAAGACAATACCCCATCAGGACCATCGATAAGGCAATGAAAAGGGCCAAGAACAACCACAGGGATGCACTCCTAGAAGATAAACCACAGAATAAAGAAGAAAACAAAAGACCCATATGCGTCACAACTTACACCATTGTGTCCAATGAGGTGTCAAAAATTATTAACAAACATTGGAGGATACTGAACTGTGGTAATCTGGAGCTAGAGAAACCGATGCATGCGCATCGCAGAGGAAGAAACCTCAAGGATATACTGGTCCACACGAGACCTAAACAAAATCCGGTAACTAGGAAGACCACAATTGGACTCCAAGGACATTTTCCATGTGGTAATTGCAGCAGTTGCCATCTCACGCAGAAAAGCAATACCTTGACATTCAGCAATGGAACAACATGGGAACAACGGCAATTCACAAATTGCAATACGAGGAATGTCGTATACATGATCACATGCCCATGCAGCTTACAGTATGTTGGCATGACCACCAGGCCTGCAAAAACTAGAGTGGGAGAACATAAAAGCAACATACGCTGCAAAAAGTCAACCACCAAAATGGCGTCCCATTATCTAGAAAAGCAACATTGTGTGAATGATTTGCGATGGACGATAATTGAACATTTGCCATCAGAAACTGGTCTCTTTCGGAAAGAACAACGATGGGTGTTCCGTCTGGGTACCCATATCCATGGTCTCAATGATGATGTCCCCTGGGGCCAGCTGTCGAATTTACAGTAATCCGGGCCATGAACCCTATAATTTCTACTCACTCACAACCAACGTGTTACTAATAGAACCCGATTGGCCTTTGGCCACTAACATTGTGGAACTACATAGCAGTGTTATAAAAACCACATAGGGGTACCTATGTAGGACATTAGAACTACTAACCACTTTCGTTATAATGCCCAGAACACCTCACAGGCATTTTTTGAAATTGTTCGCCGCCTTAATATTATGAATAATGAACTTCAAGTATGAGGTACGACCGCGCTAAATCATGAGTAGCGTAACGGTAATGAGAAATAACGCATGCGCAGTAGCGAGCGACCGCGCTAAATCATGAGTAGCGTAACGGTAATACAACGCATGAGCAGTAGCGAGCGGCAGCGAGACGTATCAACACGCATGTGCCTCACAGACCACTAGAGGCTGAGACAAAGGTCCAGCGGAACGCGTGCGCACATCGATCGGCTCCCGCGCATACCATGCACGCTGCAGATCGTTACGCATACCAAATAAGGCGAGACTTCTAACTGGCGCAGAATCGGATTACCCATGTATGGGCTTTGTCACGCATCCGACAATTAACCTATGACCAGTCATCCAATCAGTGAATTCAGGCCTATATAAGACAGGGCGCACTCTCATAGCTATTACCAGCGGAGCAGCGAAAGGGGTAACACGGAGGTAATCTCGTCCCGATTCTGTGAGTATTGAGTAGACAAACAAAATCACCATTTTCCACCCAAACAGTGAGTAAAAAGTACTGAAACCATCTCTTTGTCCATATAGATTACGAATCTAGCAACCAACCCCGACGTTCTTGAAATGCTCATGAAGCCAGAAAACTTTGCATAATGAGTATGTCCATAGGACTTTTTCAACCTTATGTGTGTCTTTTTTGTTGTGTGTTTTGTATGTCTTTTTTACTTTACAGGATCAAAGAATCTTTGGTGCTCCAGGTGACTGCACCTGTCTGAGCCAGCCCAATTGGGGCAACCAAATTTATTCTTTATTTTTGTCCTTTCAGGTCATGCAACTGCATTGACTAATACCGCTGTAGGCACATTATAGCCTTAGTTTATCACTGTAAATAATCTTTCACTTTTAGTTATTTACACTTTTCATAGAGAAACGTGAGTAAGGTGGGGAAGTTGTGCCCCCGTCCTGAAGAAGGAGTACAAGCTCCAAAACATGTCGACGCACACCAGAGGTAATGTCCATAATTACGACAACTAACTACCTCACACAGCACTTCTTTTAATAGTACCAGCCCGAGGTTGTGAATAAAGTTTTTTCCTGACACCTACGAGCCAGGTACTTTTTAACCTTCACCATACCCCACCACTCACATCTACAATACCCTATCACTTCCATCACACGCACCACACATAGTCTACTCTTTCAGTGCTCCCGCGTAGTCGCAGGTCGCAGCACGCCGCATCCCGTTAGAGGGGTGCGAAGACTCCGATGATGAAGCATGACACCAAGGGGCCTGTTGGTGTGTGAGGGGTATTTTACAAAACACTGAGTGTCCCCCACATCCGTGGTCTACACTCTCCCTGTCCACTGTGAGTAGGATTCTTTTTATCTGAAGAAGATGGCCCCAAAAAAGTTGCCCGTAGCTCCTCTGACGTAAATAATTAATTTACTATCTTAATTTCTATGCAGGTAAGTACTTAATCAATGATAACTCAATCAGAATGAAAGAAAACAGAGTCCGTGGTGTTAGAGTTTCTAAGGGTTTTATTCCTCATAAAGGAATCAGGATATCATGTTCTGACCACCACAGGGGTGTCAGAAGGGATAGAGCGCTCTCGTTTATTAACAATACATAGCTTATATACTTGATTTATACCATAAGAATCAATGTAAGAGGCGTAACAGCTGAGAGAAGACAAGATAACAGTATACACGTGGTACTAGTACATCATCAAGAGGCGTAAACTAGGCGTGAACTAGAGGTGTGTGCTAGAAACGTCACTGATAGGTGACGCAAGTGGGTGGCACCAAGGGGTGGTGCTAACAGAACAGAATGTTGCAATGTCAGCAGAAATCGGAAGCTTGGATGCGCGCGCAGCTGCATGACGTGTGATTGACGGGGTGCAGGGGACTTGACATTTACACTGACGGAAAGAGACAGAAGTCTGGCATGTCAGATCAACTTGTACCTCTATCATATCTGATATCTGATGTTTAGGAACTATACTATCTGGGCGGAAAGGTCTCTAGGGCAGAAGCTATTCTATGCTAACTGTGGATGCGTGTATAAGCGCCTGAGTGTCTACATGTGAAGCGTGGGGCACGGGGCCTTCCATGGAAGCATGGCAACAGAGGCTATGAATTACTTGCATTAAGACAGGTCGGCCCTTTGGCTCTGCAGCTGGAGAGGATGTTTACAGGATCTGGTAGGCAGGAATGTATTCTCGGGGAGCGGAACAGATAACTCGAAGGTTATAGTCAGTCTTGGCAGAAAGCAGGCTTGAGCTGAGCGCGAGGGGCCGCGCTGAAAGTAGGACAGAGTTCACGAGTACAGAGGTAGCCTGGGCAGAGTCAGGAGCCACAAAAGAGGTTCGGATGGCAGGAATTCAGGGCCTACTCTTGCTAGAGCAGGAAAAATACGAAAAGTGCACTACAAAAAGACAGTGGCATAGCATACTTAGGAACGGACTATATAATCCATTCATGGTGGATCTGAAAGAGGACATGTTAACGTTGGACGCAAATGTATTTGCGTCTTCATAGCTGGCACAGGAGGGAAGTTACATGCACTTTAAGCTGGTACATGGAGTCGGTGGGGTACGCGCTAGGGAACACAACATGGCCAAAATTTAATTTTCCTCATTCCCTCCTTGTTCCCTACGGACCCTTCATGAAATATCGATCCTCATGAATCGATCAGTCTGTTCTTGTAACATCATTTGTTCTTCTTTCTTTCGGTTACGTTTTGAGTGAAAACTGGAATGTTCAATACAAGAGGTGGCACACAGTCCACAAATCGCTGGCCCACACTGCAGGCACAGGCAGCAACTGAATACTAGGACTAGGCCAATGCCTAGGAAGGATAGGATCTTCCATCCCCAAGCTGTTAACGTTGTCCAGAACCAACCGGACCAAGTCCAGGTGCCTGGATTCTGATGTATCTGATTTGCAATTTTATGAAGACGGGTGATAGCTTGATATACAGATGGTGCATTTTGTGGAATGAAAACACAGCAGCTTGACCCGATGACCTTACAGGCTCCACCTCTATCTGCCAAGATGACGTCAATTACAAGACGATTCTGAAGGACAACAACCCGCATAGCGGACTGCTCTTCTGTTAAGTTACCTAAGGCGAAGGTAGTTTCATTTACTACGGCTTCAAGTGTTCTAGTTAATCTGCGTATTAATTTACTATTCTGAACAGGTCCTAAAAAGAAAAAGAATCCTTTATTAAAGTCAGTGTACTGTTCCCATGCCGTTTCTGTGTAGTCGACAAGTGGGACATCTCTTCTGGGTCTATTCTTTACTAGATTGCTATTTCTATGGTAATCAGGAGGAGCTAGAAAAGCAGGTGGCAGAAGGAATGCAATGTAACAGGTACCATCCCAATCTGGAGGTAGACGTATGTATGCGGTATGACCACAAACAAAGTAAGAATGACTGATAGCTTTGAAAGATGATTTTCCATCATCACTGAATTCGACCACAGTAGTGCATTTACTATGACCTAAGTGTATTGAACCTTTCTTCTTGATACATAATTCACCAGTGACTGGCAGTACTGACATAATAGGCAGAACGGGTGTGGCTTCGGATTCGACAGTAAGAATCATAAGGCTAATTGTATAATTACCTAATCCATACACTTCATTTTCTAGATCAGTTCCTATTCTAGTGGGAAGTCCCTCCTTATCCGGGTAACAGACGTCGAGCAGGACCAAGTTCAGGTTTCCCCAAACCCAACCCCCATCGAAAACAGCAATATCAGGATCTAAAGAATTAATTATCTTAAACCATGCTCCACAGGAGCCATTGTGAGTGAACGGATAAGGAAAGAGAGGCAGGGCTCCCTTGTAATTCTGGTAGGGAGGGAGCCGGCCACATATCCAGCAATTTGTAGCATTGTTAGTTTGATGAGAATGATGTAACATACTGATGAATGTATTGTTGCGCAGCGCGAGTCTGTAGGAAAGCTCATGAGGAGGTAACTCACTAAAAGTGTGTTCAGCAGAGACATTGTAAGCAGATTGTTCACGCTTGAAAATAGGATAGTAGATAGGTAATAAGATGCTAGCAATAATAATTAAAACACTGAGAATAAACATGATTATTAGTGTCACTATGCAGTGACTACGAAGTGATTTGCAATATGTACGTTTCTTTGCTTCTCTCTCTCTAACTCGATCTAGGGGATACATGTCAGAAACTATTTAACCGATTCACCTAGGGGAGGACTTAAACAATTAAACTGTCTGACTTGCTAGATCGTAATTTCATGCGGTATTGTTCTTGAGCAGTTTTTTCTCGTTTAGATTCGGTAAAGTCTTTGGTAACACAGTCTTTGGTGGGGGTGGACGAGTCTTGTTCCGGTTTCAGTCCTGGGAATGTTTTGATATGGCTTAGGTGGACCCACCCCTTTCTGCCTTCCAATTTGACTGCGGTCTTCGTGGTAAGAAGAACGGTCTTCGGAGACTTCCAGCGGGGCTCCAACGGACTTTTTCTGTCTAAGTTGCGAACTAGGACAACATCCCCGGGACGGACGTCATGCGGCTTCACATCAGTGTTGTCAGGGAAGGCTGCGGCAACCTGTGAACGACATGATTGGAGTGCAGACATCAAGGAGGCAAGGTAATCTGTCAACATATTAGAATCAACATCAGTAATCTTTTTAGGAATGGGCGTCCCCCACATATTCGGTGGTCTGCCAAAGACCACTTCGTACGGGGATAGCCCTGATCTCGAATGGGCGACCATTCTCATATAGAATAGTGCCACTGGCAGGGCGACTATCCAGTCGACCCCTTTTTCCTGACATATTTTGGCAAGGCGGATCTTTAATGTCTGGTTATGCCTCTCAACAAGGCCTGCGGCTTCTGGATGTCGGACACAATGGAACTTCCACTGGTATCCCAGTAACAAGGAAACTTGCTTCATTAATTCGGATGAGAATGGCTGACCGTTATCTGAGTACACGACACGAGGCATGCCGTATCGTGGGAAGAATTCACGAACCAACTGTTTGGCAGTGGTCGGAGCAGTGTAATCTGGGACTGGGTATGCTTCGGTCCAGCGGGACAGAGCACAGACAACTACGAGAACATATTTAAATCCTCGACAACGGTCCATCTGGATATAATCCATCTGGAGGACTTCAAAAGGGTGATCGGGAGGATGAAATCCACCTTGCTCTACAGGGACGCTTTTACCTGGATTGAACTGACAACAGATCATGCAAGTACGCACTTTCTGTTTTGCTGCTGCTCGTAAGTGTTTATTGTTCCAGAGATTTTGCAAACTGTCTAGCATTGCTTTCTCTCCTAGGTGGGCAGGACTATGTGCTGTATTTATCATGACTTGAACCATAGAGTCAGGGAGAAACCATGTACATTTTCCCTTCGTCATCCAACCTTGATCTGTCTGGATCCCTCCTAGTTCGATCCATTTCTTTATTTCGTCTGCAGTAGCATGTGTCTGAATGTCAATAACATCTAGTGTGGGATCTCTGACTGTCATACAGTTTGTCGGATCTGTTGTCTTTGTCGTGTCAGTTGTCTGAGTGTGAGTCAGTGCTGTATGTTTTGCTGTCTGATCTGCCAGGTCGTTACCCTGGGAAACAGAATCTGTGACTTTAGTATGTGCTTTACACTTCATGACTGATATGGCTGAAGGCAGATGTATTGCTTCTAACAGTGCTTGAATGAGAGGACCATGCTGTATCTTTGTACCATGAGAGGTCAGAAAACCTCTTTCTTGCCAGAGCATGCCGAAGTCGTGTACGACTCCGAACGCATAACGGGAATCAGTGTATATGTTGACATTTCTGTTCTTGGCTAGAATACAGGCTCGGGTCAGAGCGATGAGCTCTGCCGCTTGAGCAGACAGTGTATCAATACGATGTGTTTCTTTAACTTCAGTTTCAGTGGTCACTGCATACGCGGCCACTAACTCTCCTGTACTTGTTCTCATGCATGAACCATCCACATAAAGTGTCAGGTCTGGATTTGTCAATGGAACATCTGTTAAATCTCGTCGGGGCTTTGTTACTGCATTAATGATCTCTATACAATCATGTGGAGCTGGATCTGTCATAACTGTAGGTAACAGTGTTGCTGGGTTCAAGATACTGCAGCGTCTGATTTCTATGTGTGGCTGGAATAATGTCAATTCGTAACCTGTCAGTCGTGCTATAGTCAAGTGTTGAGTCTGGGTTCTGTTTAACAGAACCTCGACAGAATGTGGGACTTGTACTGTTAACTGATGACCTAAAACGATTGAGTCGCTTTGTCTGATTGCTAACGCTGTTGCTGCTACTGATTTTAAACATGCAGGGAGTGCCTGTGCTACTGAATCCAATGTGCTTGAAAAATAAGCGCAAGGCTTATGTGAACCTGCTTGATCTTGAGTGAGGACAGACAACGCTGTACCGTCACGTTCTGTAACAAAAAGTGTAAACGGTTTGCTGTAACATGGTGTTGCTAAAACTGGTGCTTGGCATAAAGCTTTCTTTAATTCCTCAAAGGCTTGTGTATGTTCCTGAGTCCAAGGGAGGACAGTCGAAGTCGCTGCCTCCTGTGTCGTTAACTGGATGAGTGGTTTAGCTAGAAATGCATATTGAGGAATCCATTGTCTGCAGTACGAGGTGAGGCCTATGAAGGCCCGCACTTCCTTTTGTGTCTGGGGTCGTGGCATGTTTACAATTAACTGAATGCGATCGGGAGTGAGCTGTCTCCCCACTTTGGACAGCAAGTGACCCAAGTACACAACTTGCTGAACACAGAATTGTAGCTTCGAAGGAGACACCTTGTGTCCCTTGTCGGCTAGGAAATGCAAAACTGTCAGAGATGCTTGTTCACATTCGCGCTCACTTCGTGCGGTGATCAGTAGATCATCGACGTATTGCAGTAAAGCGGTATTAACTGGCATTTGAATACAATCTAGTTGTCTTTTCAGTGCTTGACTATAGATGCTGGGGCTTTCTGTAAATCCTTGAGGTGCGCGGGAAAATTTGAAACTTCGTCCATTTAAACTGAATCCGAAGAGATATTGGCTCTCCGGGTCAATAGGTACACTGAAGAAAGCGTTCTTGAGATCGATTACAGTAAAGAACGTTGCTTCTGAGTCAATAGCAGTCAATAGGGAGGAGATATCGGGGACCACAGGATACTGTGGTACAATGCATTTGTTCAGTTCTCGAAGGTCAATCACCAGCCGATATACTGGCGGTGCATTGCGGTCTGTACGTTTAAGAATTGGAATGATGGGTGAATTACAGATATTGGAGTCGGTCTCTACGACCACTCCCTGGGCAATAAGCTCTTCAATTATTTTCAGTAAAGCCACTACAGCATCGGGTGGTAACTTGTATTGTCTGATTCTGGGTAAAACAACTCCTGTCTTGAGTGTAACACGGTATGGTGTGATATGCATACAACCTACATCAGCTGGGCCTTTTGCCCATAAGTGATCTGGTACATTTTTCAATCTGACATCAAAGTCACGTAGAACATAATGACCCTTGAAATCCCGTAGAAAGAGTCTGACTCCCTCTGGGGAACAGCATATTATAGCTCCTAGAGCCTTCAGTGTTTTAATTCCTAACAGATTTTCGGGACATGATTTCGTAAGTAACAAATCTGTAACTCGAGATAATGGACCCACAGCTAGTGGTACTGGTTCCGATACTTCATTTACAATAGGCTGTCCTGAAAAACCAAGGGAAACATTCTGTGAGCCTGAGAGGGGTGCCCCTGGGACTTCATTGTGACTGATAGTAGTGCGACTTGCCCCTGTGTCAATTAAAAACTTTCTGTCTTTTCCTAATACGTGACTGTGTACATAAGGACCTTCTTGATCTACAGGAATTTCAATAAGAGGCAAATCACTTTCCCTCCCTAGGCTGTTTCATGTATAACGCTGATAATCTGGATATGCCGACTGGGCATACTGGTACATCTGTTGTGAGACTTGCCGAGTTGCGGCAGCGGGCTGTGTCTGAGCATGCTGTGGCTGCGGTACTGCTACTGTCTGTACTGTATGGGACTGATCATGCATAGGCTGTGTATTCTGCATTGGCTGTTCGTTCTGTGAGGTCTGTTGATGACCCTGTTCATGTCTAGGCGGACGCGGTCTTTCTTTAGTTTTACCTGTCTCGATGTTATGTTTCAGGACTGGACATTCATGTACGTAGTGACCTGGCTGCTTGCAATAATTACATGTCCCTTTAACGGGAGCGGCAGAATGATTTGTCTGGGCTCCACCTTTTCTATGACCGTCGGCTGGAATCGTCTGAGCTACTAACATTTTCATTTTCGTGTCTTTCATACGTTTCTGTTCCTGATCTTGTTCTTCCCTAATTCTGTTCTGGTGATATTGTAACATTTGTAACATCTGTGATGGCGTATTTGCCTGCCAAGTACTTTCAACTTTGTACACTCTATTTTTGACTAATGGTAGGGCGTTCTCGACTAATTTTGTTACAAAAAGGTGTGGATATGACTCGCTACTAGTTTTTAGACCACTATTGATAATGAAACATTTCTCGAATCTTGAATAAAAGTCACTAGTATCTTCATCTTGTTTCTGTTTACAGGACGAGATTGCGTCCCAATCTTCCTTTCTTGTTGTCAATAATCTTGGCAAAACCTGTACAATTAAACCTGGTAATGCTTTAGTCTTGTCCCCAAGGCCTACCCCTGGGACTCGTTTGCTTTCTTCGTCTTCTATTTCTGCCCATGCTATCTTTGACTCTCCCACCTCCCAATCCTTTTCCTTTAATTTCTCGTAAATGCCCGTGGGCAACAGTACTTTTAACATTTTCATAATATCATCATACGTGTAATCTCCCATCAGTAACATGTCTTTAAGCTCTCTATGAAAACCTGCAGGGTCTTTATCATGGCACGGAACTAATTTCTTCATTTCTAACAGTTCTAACTTAGTCAGTGGTGTGTGAACATACACACGCTTCAAGCGTTGGTCCTCACCCATAACTGGATGTACTTCTCGTAATGGATTCTGACTTTCAATGCCACCACCGCATTGGATGTGGTACGTTTTTCTTTCTGGAGGCGGGGCGGGAACATATTCAGAGCTTAGGAAGGTGTAATACTTACGTCGTTGTTCTAGAATTATTTGTATTAATTTGGTACTGAAACCTCTCCATCTATCCATGAGTATGGCTTCTAATGTTTCGTGTAAGGGACCTGGATCAGAATGATGGTTTCTGAACTTGATGAGGAGGTGCTGAATCATATATTCACCTGCTATTTTCTGCTCTTCCGGGGAAAGGTTCAAGAATGTCTGCACTAACGTGTCATCATTATACATGTCTGGGTTCTCGGCCCATAATACAGCTGACCGGGCTAATTCCTGTTCATCCATAGAATTCAGTACATGGTACCCCATTCGGTCTCGAAGCCTTTTATCAGTTTCCTGGAACTGATGTTCAGAAGAATTCGGATTTGTTAACTCAGAGAGAAAGACTCTCTTGCTTTCTGGACGGACACCCTTCCTAAGGTAGGCTCCCCTACCTACATATGCTATAGTATCTGTAGATTTTCCTGATGCTTCATGTTCATCTTCCTCCTCGGAGGAAGTTTTATCATTCTCTTCCTGATGTGCAGTCAATACTGCCTTTCTAATTTTCTGGGACATACTGGCTATGCAAGCCCCCTTATCATGCCTTGCGTCGGCTATATTTTGACCCCACTTGTTTAATGCGTCTAACTCACTTTGATCTGTCCCGGGCCTGTCTCGTTCTCTTATTACACAATTTATGAAAAATCGTAATATCTGTGCTTGAATGTCAACTTTCTGTTTATGCATGGCAGCTTTGACACTGTCGGGGTCTTTCCCTGTCAGTATGAACTTATATAGTCTGTCGAGAATTTCCTGCATTCCTACATAGCATAGCAAGTTATCGGTGGCAGATCTTAATCGTAGTGATGCCAATATCATTAAATCGTCTTTTCCGGGTACTGGATCATATCTGCAAACTGACATCTTATCTTTGAATGCGTCAAGCCGGGATGAGTAGGGAGACTGGAAAGGATTCTGCGTGTCCCTTAAATGCAATCTGTGTGTCGGTGGCGGGGTCTGAAGACCCGCTGTCGCACCTCTTGAGGCGGATGCTTGAGCATTATCTCTCCGCGGAGTCTGGATCTGAGTCTGAATCTGTCGTTTAGTAAGATCAGGTAGGACTGGTTTCGGTAGGTCTGTTTTGAGTACGGGGAGTGGCGGAGCTGTCGGAACAGAGGAGGTCTGTCGCGGTACCGGCGGAACCGGATCTGGGGGCGTAGTGCCACCCCCATCCCTGTCAGTAGGCAGGGCACGAACAGGCAGATTGGTGTAAGCTGGTACTACATCCTCTAGATATGAGTTCAGGAATATGTCTTTAGTAGTTTTATGCATTACTTTAGTTGGAACTAATGGTGTCGGTAAGTTTTTCGGTATCTCTGATTCAGTTTCAGATGTGCCATCTGCTGCAAGATACATACCGTTTACAAGATTATTTCGGGCACGGTCTATTTGTTCTGTTTTTACTCGGATCCCTTCAGTAACTAATTCGTTTTCTTGTTCTTTATCTGATTCTTTAAGTCTATCCTCTCTACGGAGTGCTTTGTCAGCACGCTTACGTGATTCCTTACGCCAAAATTCTATGGCGTCCTTCTGAGATTGTCTAGCTTTCTTTTTCCATAATGCTTCTTCTACCCTCATGATGCACTCGGCATCCCACGTTCCGGTAACAGGCCATCTGTGTCTTTCGTCTAGGTGCTTGGTATAATCGGCCCATAAATCTAGATATAATATGGCATCTATGCCATGTTTCTGATACATAAAATTGCCTGGAGTGTCCCTAGGGGGGATAGGAATTTCTTCCTCCAGTAACCCTTTCCTAGTTCCTATCTGTTTTAACTTGTTGAAGAACGGCATCTTGCTTACTTATTACTGAACGCTAGATCTTTATTCCTTAATACGAGTTTACAGCTAGTTGATACAAGAAACACAATAATACACATTTAAACAGTCACATTCATACCACAACATTAATCACATAAAAACATTGAAGACATAGATGACTACCCCCCTATACTAGATGTACTGCTCAACAGTACGGATACACTGGTGTAATCAGTGCAGAAATTCGGAATACTTGATATACTGCTAAACAGTACAGATACACTGCCTAAAAACAGTGCAGACCGGACTTGCGTACCCAAACCCGTCTAGATACGACCCAGCAATGGTACTCACCGGGAAGCACGGAAAACAGAAGGCCTCGGAAAACTCGACTGGACTCGACTCGGAACTTCGGAAAACTTCGGAAAACTTCGGAAAACTGGTGGGCCTCTTCACACCTCGGACCTTGCTTCTTTCGGCTGGGCTCGGGTCGGGATCCTCCGCACTCCTCACCGCCTCGTCTGGGCACTGATCGCAGTCTTCGTCACCTCCGTGGGTCAGAGGGAGATGCAGGAAATCCTGCCAGTACACGTGTGTTCCGTCTAACTGATGGCAGGGGACAGAGTTTGCAACGCACCAACCGGCGCGTGAGGTGGGGGAGGGGTCCCTATTCGGGCGCCAAAATGACGTAAATAATTAATTTACTATCTTAATTTCTATGCAGGTAAGTACTTAATCAATGATAACTCAATCAGAATGAAAGAAAACAGAGTCCGTGGTGTTAGAGTTTCTAAGGGTTTTATTCCTCATAAAGGAATCAGGATATCATGTTCTGACCACCACAGGGGTGTCAGAAGGGATAGAGCGCTCTCGTTTATTAACAATACATAGCTTATATACTTGATTTATACCATAAGAATCAATGTAAGAGGCGTAACAGCTGAGAGAAGACAAGATAACAGTATACACGTGGTACTAGTACATCATCAAGAGGCGTAAACTAGGCGTGAACTAGAGGTGTGTGCTAGAAACGTCACTGATAGGTGACGCAAGTGGGTGGCACCAAGGGGTGGTGCTAACAGAACAGAATGTTGCAATGTCAGCAGAAATCGGAAGCTTGGATGCGCGCGCAGCTGCATGACGTGTGATTGACGGGGTGCAGGGGACTTGACATTTACACTGACGGAAAGAGACAGAAGTCTGGCATGTCAGATCAACTTGTACCTCTATCATATCTGATATCTGATGTTTAGGAACTATACTATCTGGGCGGAAAGGTCTCTAGGGCAGAAGCTATTCTATGCTAACTGTGGATGCGTGTATAAGCGCCTGAGTGTCTACATGTGAAGCGTGGGGCACGGGGCCTTCCATGGAAGCATGGCAACAGAGGCTATGAATTACTTGCATTAAGACAGGTCGGCCCTTTGGCTCTGCAGCTGGAGAGGATGTTTACAGGATCTGGTAGGCAGGAATGTATTCTCGGGGAGCGGAACAGATAACTCGAAGGTTATAGTCAGTCTTGGCAGAAAGCAGGCTTGAGCTGAGCGCGAGGGGCCGCGCTGAAAGTAGGACAGAGTTCACGAGTACAGAGGTAGCCTGGGCAGAGTCAGGAGCCACAAAAGAGGTTCGGATGGCAGGAATTCAGGGCCTACTCTTGCTAGAGCAGGAAAAATACGAAAAGTGCACTACAAAAAGACAGTGGCATAGCATACTTAGGAACGGACTATATAATCCATTCATGGTGGATCTGAAAGAGGACATGTTAACGTTGGACGCAAATGTATTTGCGTCTTCATAGCTGGCACAGGAGGGAAGTTACATGCACTTTAAGCTGGTACATGGAGTCGGTGGGGTACGCGCTAGGGAACACAACATGGCCAAAATTTAATTTTCCTCACCTCTAGCAAGAAATTTGCAAGTAAGGAGCAGAAGAAGCAAGTGGCGCCACTTACCAAGGAGACTGGTGTGCCGACCGCCGCATTTTTTGGGAAAAAAAAGTACGCCTGCAGCAGCAGCGGGGTCTGCTGGGGACTGTTGTAAATAAGATGGCCATAGATGACAGGATACTTCTAGTTGATTACATGTAGATTTATTGTAGGACACAGCCGAGTACACAAACCCTGTGAACCCTGTGCAACCTGTTGTGTGTTATTGGGGTTGGTGAGGAAAGTGTATTGAGAGTTGTTGTTGTACTTTCCTATGGCGCTGTTTTTACCCATTGGTGTACCCTTCTTTGGGGAGGGGGTGGGGCCTGTTGGTACCCATGGTTTACCCTTTGTAGGGCATGTTGTAGGTTTGGTTTCAGGGTTTGAACTCTGTGTTGTACCCTTCTTTGGAGAAATAGTGTTGAAAGTTAGTCAATCTCCAAGTTAACCATCCTGTGCTGTCGTGTGGTGTAGCCTACTTTGGAGGGTGTGGAGTTGGTGAGCAATCAATACCTATATTAGTTCTCAGGTTGACTGGTTTAGTTTTTCTGAAATGGGTAGTAGTGTTAGTGCTGCTCTTATTAGTCATTGCCCATGTCAGTTCCCAGGTTGTCTATCCTGAGGTGTACCCTGTTTAAGGAAAGTTGTGTTATTACTTTCTTGGGGTATGTTGTGTTTCTCCCAAGGGTCTATGTTTATACCTACCTTTGTTAATAGGGTTTCTACCCGGTGTATCTGAGGGAGGGGGATGGAGTGTAATGATATTTCGGATACCTGGCATGGTTCTTAATTGGTGTTGTGTATCTTGTTATTGTACACCATGGGGTAGGTGTTGTCTGGTCGTTTGAGTGTTTTGTTTCACCTCACTCTTCACTCTTCATCCTGTGTCTCTGATTACTCTTTTGTCTTTGTGGTTGTCGTTGCAGTCTCTTGTATTGTAATCTTTGTTTTCCTTTATTCCTTTTCTTTTCTATAAAGGAGGGAGATGTGTTGTACATCGATTCTTCATGTAATATGGTTGTCTTTTGTCTTAGTCCTTTCTTTGTGTTTTCTTGTTCTCTGTCTACCACAATGCCTATGTATGTTCTGACTTCTACCTGGAGAATTCCACTAGTGTCAGTTGGTGGTCTGGTCAGCTGGCGAGGTTTGTGTACTCGGCTGTGTCCTACAATAAATCTACATGTAATCAACTAGAAGTATCCTGTCATCTATGGCCATCTTATTTACAACAGGGACCAAGCTGGGAGCAGCACCTCCGCTCCATTGGGCTCAGTGCCACCACCACCACGCCAACTTAGGTCCAACCCCTTGAGTGCTGCAGAGGCAGCCAGTATAGTTGTTCAATCACAATCGACCAGTGATGTTGGCTCATCGCATGAAAGTAGCAGCACCTCTCAATCAACACAGGTTGTTGTAACTCATCTGACGAGTGTTCAACAACCACAGCCGCAACAACAACCACATTTGCAAGTACAAGCCCAAGTACATGTGGAAGGAGAGGCGGCGCAAGGAGAGGCGCAAGCAGAGGTGCATGGAGCGGCACAAGTGCCCACAATAGTTCTTCTTCCTGAAGTAGGGGCACATCAGGAAATCGACATTCAAGCCGAGGTATCATTTGAGGAAGCCACTCCTCCTGATCATTCATTGTCTTCCAGATCCCTAGCAAGGAAAAGATCAAGGATGGTGTCTACATCTTCTTCAAGCCCCCTTCCTTCTGATGATATGGATGAAAATTGGGAACCACCACTGCCGTCTGAGAGTGAGGCACACCATGATCTGACAAAGGTAGCTAAGCATAAAAGGAAGGTCCCCGAAAGTCTTATAGTTATGGAGTATGATGATGACGCTGAACAAGAAGTGGCGTATACTCCTGCTGATGAAGACTCTCACGACGACGACGCAGTCATCATAGACGTCACTCCAGCCTCAGCGGGCATGCAGCAAACAGACATTTTTACCCTATCCCGAAATGCTGCTGAGCGTGATGTTGGCGACGTGGCAATGGGACCACCACCAATGCAGTTAACTAGTACACCACCACCTACCGCTTCCATATTTTCTCGCCAGAAGGGACCTCTATCCACCTCGACCTCCATTTCCTCAATTAGTGGTGCTGTAAGTGCACAACGTAGTAAATTTCGGCAACACACATCCTCCACTTCATCTGTCATTAGCATTCCCAGTATCGCCTCCTCCGCCCCCCACAGACATTTGAAGTCCGCAGTATGGGACTTCTTTAGTGTTAGCCCAACAAGGGAAAACATAGCCATTTGTACCATTTGTAAGGCTCGAGTTAGTCGTGGTAAGCTTGGTACCAACTATGGTACCGGAGGTCAGAGAGGTCATCTTGAGAGACAGCACACTATCAAATGGCATTCGCACCTAAGGGAGATCAAGGCAGCCCGAATTGCAAGTCAACAAATTGTATCCGTTGATGTTTCATCTGATGATGACGAGGAGGAAGAAGCGTCAAACATTTCTTCAGTTACATCCAGTACCGCTGTCAGCAGCACACCCCCTGCAAGATATATGAGCCACACTAAGAGTGTGGGAGATAGTGAGACACCGATGCGAAAAAGTTCATCATCACTGAGCGTAACTGGGTCGAAGAAGTCATCATCATCCCGTAAAATGGTCCAGCCCACCATTGGAAGCATGTTGTTTTCAGATGCGCCATTTGAACGCAACCACCCAAAGGCGCGTCTGTATAACACTAAGCTGGCTAAAATGCTAGCGCTGGACCTTCTCCCTTTTTCTTTTGTGGAAGGGGTGGGTTTTCTTGAATTAGTGGCAACGCTCTGCCCTAAATGGAAGGTTCCTAGCCGGTTCTATTTTGCCAGAGTTGTGGTTCCAGCACTACATGAAGATGTGCTGGAGGTGATTGGGGCAGCTTTGCAGAAGAGTGCTGCTCACACTATACATCTGACAACAGATATGTGGACCAGTTGCCAAGCCCTTGATTACCTGTGCATCACTGCACACTGAGTCTCTTTTTCAGGGGTTAAATCAAAGGTAAACGCAGGTGTTTACACGGACAAAGTTTATAAAGCTGCTCGGAAACATGCAACACTAGCCATGTTTGCCATGGAGAAAAATCATACAGGAGAAAACATTTTGCATGAGTTTAACACAAAGGTCTTTCAATGGCTGTCCCCAAGAAAACGCATGATTGGTTTTGTTTCCATGGATAATGGCCCCAATGTAGTTAAGGCCATGGATAAGGGTAACTATTTCAGAGTGCCGTGTTTGGCGTACTGTATAAACCTGGTTGTTAAAAAATTCTTGAGTGAAGAAAGTCCAGTGTGCGAGTTACTGACCACCTGCCGAAGAATGTGCACAGAGTTCAACCATTCTTTTAAGGCCCGGAAGCAGCTGAGGTGCCTGCAACATGAACGTAAAGTGCCAGTGAAAGCACTCATCCAGGAGGTGGTAACACGTTGGAACTCAACCTTCTACATGCTTGAGCGTCTGTATGAGCAGGATGCGGTAGTCGATCAGTATTTCTTTAAACTGGGTACACCTATGATAGACCTGAGGATACAGGTGGAGCAATGGGAGCTAGTTAAAAGCCTGACAGACATGCTTCGTCCTTTTGAGGTCTTCACACGTGCAGTCAGCAGGGAGGACTGTAATTTGGGAAAAGCTATCCCATTGTTGCGGATGCTAGAGTACCAACTGAAGGCGGTGTCTTCTACGCTTCAAAAAGATGGAAAGCAAGAAGCATTTGAGTTGGCGGAGAAGTTATTACAGCGCCTACTTTGCGATGAGCGTCTTGAAAAGATCCACACAGAACAGCATTACATTTCTGCTACTATTCTGGATCCACAGTACAAAAAGGCAGTGGCAGGCAGAGTATTCTTTCCTTTTGATGACGCAGATGTTACAAAGTACAAACATTGGCTAGCTGTGTCAGCCAGTCGGTTTGAAAGAGAACGGCAGGAAATTGAAGGAAAAGGCAGTACATCAGCATCAGCAGGCCATCCGGAGTCAAAAAAATCCACTTCTGCATCTGTGGCTGTGGCAGAAGTGAGTGATTTTCCCTCTCAGCCATTACCAGCACCAGCAACCGTATCATCTACACCAGACACAACAGTAACATTTTGTGAAGAAGAGGATTGGCTAACTCAGCTTGGGTTTGCTTCTCAAAAGGTCCCAGAAAAAAGTAAGCAAAGTGGAGGAACCCTGGAGAACCTTGAGTCGATGGTGCAGGACTATCTGAATGGCTCAACAGAGGTCTATGTTCATGATGACCCATTGGCGTATTGGCATGGGAAAAGAGATGTGTGGCCAGAGATCACCAACCTGGCTATAAATTACTTGTCTTGCCCACTCGCAAGAGTGTCTTCTGAACGTGTTTTCAGTGCTGCTGGTGGCATTGTAACTTCCAAAAGGACCCACCTCTCGCTCAAAAATGTGGAGAGGTTAACAATGATCAAGATGAATCAGCACCTCATACCACCAGATTACAAAATACGAGAATGCACGCAGGAAGAAGACGAGGAGGACACCAACTTAGATGAGGGAAGTTCTTCTCTGTTAACTGACCTACTCCCATCTGAATTTGCAGCGTTTGAGGACGAGCTCTTCTTCCCTGACACCGAGCCCTGAAAATGAGTCAATGAATCACTAACTTTCTTTTTCGTCCTTATTCACTTTTATTCCTGTGTGTCTGTCTTTCTTTGTTTTGCTAAATTTATATAAAAAAACTTTAGTCACCTAATCACAAAAACAAGCCCATCGGCAGAACTGTCTTCACTTATTTGCTTATTGATTTGAAGGTGCCGCAGTCTGCATTCCTCAGGTTCACAAGTTCATAAGAACATGCTCCTCTATCCTCCTCCTCCAGACTCCTATTTCCCTCAAAGCAGATGGCTGGATTACGCCCAATGAAGAAAGACTCTGCACTTGTGGGGGTGTTCTACTTCTTTTTGGGTGAGTTGACGGGTCTGGGGCATTGCTGTGAAGGTCTAATACCGGATAAAAGTGGTTTGGAGAAAATCAGAGCACAAAAAGTTTTTGCGCTTTTGATCACTTGCCTGTCTTTGGGGTGCTGTTTGGGGGGGCTTCCTGGTTTTTGTGGGTGGGTTTTGGGGTCTGGGAGCACTGCTGGCACAGTCTAATGTTGATTGCATTTGTTTTTCAGGAAATCCATGATGGAAAAGGGGAGTTAGGGCCTAGCTGTACAGCGTATTTGGACTGAATTGAAGGTTGGCCCATTTTTGCTTTTTGCCTGTTTGGGGGTGTTCTGCTTTTTTGCGGGTGGCTGCAGGGGTCTGGGGGCATAGCTCGGAAGGTCTAATATCGGAATCAAGTGTTCTGGACCAAATCCATGGTGAAAAAGTTTTTGCGTTTTTGCTCACTTGCCTGTCTTTGGGGTGCTGTTTGGGGGGCTTCCAGGTTTTTGTGGGTGGGTTTTGGGGTCTGGGAGCACTGCTGGCACATTCTAATGTTGATTGCATTTGTTTTACAGGAAATCCATGGTGGAAAAGAGGAGTTGGGGCCTAGCTGCAGAGCTCACTTGGACTGAATTCCAGGTAGGCCCAAACTTTTCTAAGTGTGGCTTTTCCCGGGGTTTGCCTTTTGGCTTGTTGGGGGTGTTAAACTTGTTTTCGCCCGGGTTGACAGTTCTGGGGCCATTGCTGGGAATGTCTAATACCCGAAAGAAAGTGTTTTCAAGACAATCCCTGGGGAAAAAGTTTTAGCATTTTCTGAGATTTCGCTCACTCTACCGTTTTCGGGGGGCTGTTCGTGGGGGCTCCTGGTGTTTGTGGGGGGTTTGCGAGTCTTGGAGCAATGCTGGGTATGGATACTTTTGCTTGCTTGCAAGTGGTTTGAATACAATCCATGGTGGGTTAGGGGGGATTTGGGCCTACTTTACTTTCAAAGTACGTTTTGTCATCATTTTCTACTAGGCCTCTTTTTTGGAGATCTGATTGGGAATCTTCTACATTTTTGCGACTGGGTTTAGTAAGGGTCTGGGAGCACTGCTGGGAAGGTCTAATTTTGTTCTAAAACACAGTTTACAGTACACCTAGCTTGAGGGGAAAGATCCGCTAAATTAATTCGCCTGTACTTATTTATCCTTCAAAAAGAGACTCAGACAGTGTACGCACTTTCAAAAATATTGTACTGTCTATTAGGAAACTCAAAGTGTGCACTACACAGCGTACATACCTTATATTTATTTGTCAGTGGTGTTCTAATATCACTTCCTGTTTTTCCATCAATAATTACAGGCCGGGTTTCAGCCTGTGCAATGGGAAAAAAAGGATGAAGTCAGGCTTCACATTAGCGAGCCGCAATTCAGCATCCGCCAGGCAGGCAGTGGACAGGGTGTCTTCTGGTCACCAACATTGATGGACGGAGCGTCAGATGGAATGGAGGAGTCCCGCTAATAAGAGGAATGGCTGGATGCATGCAACTTACCAAATTCAGCAGGACAACTACAACAACATACAGATACAGTATCCGTTCTTTTCTAATTATCTTTTAAGTAATGTTATTGCTGTGAACTTCTATGAGTGTGACTCTGCATTTCTTTGATCTCTGCTTCTAAATTCATCCCTACAACCGTTGTATAGGTTTTACTTCTGCTATTTTTCAAACCTAATTAAATGTACGAAGTGTTTCTCTGAGTGCAGAGATAGGCAATTGAAAACGCATAATTATTACTGCAGCCCTGTACTGTCGCATTCTTTCATTCACGGTTGTCGAAAGTACTACTTACTTTTCAGTAACCATGCATGCAGTAGTGCATGCACTTCCTTTATGTCACTTAAAAGATTTATGGATAGCTTTGTATCCAAAGATTTGTTTATCTTCAATTATTGTTTGTCCATGCTGTGCTTTTTTTTCTTCTCTCAACAAAACTTTCCCAAAAACCCCCATTCCCAACCATTTTCCAAACCCTAACCCTCTTCCCCCGGGCTGTGTGGTTTTGATTGATGTGTGACTAAATGACAGCAATAATTCCACACACTTGCTGGGGAGGATAAGGTCATAGCAACAGGCTGGTGAAGGAATCCGAGGATATATTCTTACTCAGCTTGACACAGAGTCACTATTGGCAAATGAAAGCAGATTTTCATGTGCGCCATCTACTTGATTGGTCATCAAGAACATCCTCCTCCTAGACGTGGTACATTATTACGCTGCTGTGTCCTTCACCTTCAGCACTATTTCTTGTAGTAGTAGCCAATGTCAAAGAAATTCAACGCAAGTACTAGTTATACTTTCAATACTTTACCATTTGTTAGGCTACATTGTGGCACTGTTCTAGTGTACTGTCACCTGCTATATTCTCTATCGTACCGTTCTAATGCTACGGTAAGGACAAACAAGGTTTCATTTTCTTTTTTTTCATATGCTGCAACTGCCACTGTGTAACACCACTAGTACCACCGCAATGATGACATTTCATCCGCCCAGGATTGCCAACCTTAATCGCCATTTCCTGTGCAGTCAGCCCTGTGCCTAGCCCTATTTCCAAACACAAATTACAGGTAAGATAAGCGTTTGGGGGAGGTAGTATAATGGAGTATTAGGAGAGACGAGAGACTGACGGTAGTACTAGTAAAGTCCTAGGACTATTGAATTCACTTACTCTGTGAGAGGCACTTAGTTTTGAAAACATTTGGGCAATTAGTAATTACTTACACAACTTGAATCAAGATGCCACTTATGTTTCAGGAAAACAAACTTACTGTTAAACCCCCACCCACCAGCCTCAAAAGCAGTAAAAAACATGTATGCTAAGATAAAGTTTAAAGTATATTTATATCCCTAACAGAAAGAATCTCCCGCAAGACCCTACCCACCCCCCCTCCCTAACCCCAACGAATGTCCGTGAAAAGTCCAAAAAACCCAACTCCCAATTCCCACCCCCAGAAGTCTTTAAAAAAGGGGCAAGGGACAGTCTCTTCCTACTGCTGGCTGCTGTTCACTTATCGGGCCAGGTCGGCATGCTCCTTGCGGAGGGTCTCGAGCAGGGTTTTGGTGTTCAACAGCTCCTGCTCGAGGTAGGACACCCTGAGTGAAAGGCGGTGCAACCTTTTTTTGGTACTGCTATGGGGGGCAGCTGATTTGTTTGCTGCTCGGCGGTGGCGGGTGGCTGCGGTACCCCGGCTCCGTACCGCTGGAGACCTGCTGCGCTGACTGGCTGACCCAGGGAGCGCAGAGGAGGATGCAGCTGTCCCGGTCGATGTTGTGGTCGACTGCGTGTCCCCCTCCTCCTGGGCCACCAGCCGCCGATATTCGTCGACAGTCGCCTCCAGCCTCCGTTGCCGGGCCATTTTAGCCAGCTCCTTCCGTGTTGGTTTGGAAGGAGCATCTATATGAAGAAAGAAAGACATAGTCTGTAACCAATGCTCTTTAAGATTAACACAAAATGATTCAGCAGAAAGTTGTGTCACAGTAGAACTAGCAACTTGCAAGCGCAGTACATAACTATTGTGGCCAGTATATATCTAACCTCCCACTTCTTTATCCTGCCTCTAACATTAGTGGGAGTTTAAGGAATCAATTCTACGAGCACTATGGACTCACTCCATTAGAGTCGACTATGAAAGTACACCAGTCTTATTCTTCTTCTTCTCTAATGTTTACCAAAATTGGTACGTTAACTTCTGCAAGCCGGCATAATGCCAGCGCAGTCAACTTGCACCCGAGAAAAACAGACGCCCGCCATGATGAGTGAGACAGACTTGCGTTACTGTTCCAGTCTAGTACATGCAGGTGGTGATGCTCTTACTTTTCTATTACGGGTGGCACTGAGAATACTCTGTTACAAGGGCTACTGCTTAATTAATTTAACTTTCACCCTACAGTGCCAAGGAATACTAGAAAAGGAAAATGAAGAAGATAAATAATCTGATTATCTATCACTGCACATGGTATGTATTTGCTTACATATGGGATGACTTTAGGTGCTTTGCTTTTTATTGAGGAAACAGTGATACATCCACACATGAATGACCAAGTTCTACTAAACTTATTAACAGAGGTAGTGAGTGGCCATCGTAATAGCCGGATATATGCTGTGCTTGCAATACAAACTACTGCTACTATTCATGGTAGTATTCAGACAAAATTAAAACTTCTTTTCCTTGCCTTTCTAACACTGGGACGGACGTGCGGGTGTGGTGTTACAAGCTCTTCAAAGTAACACTTAGTTCATCCAGTGACCGTCTACTCTCTCTAGATACACATATGCTATCTAAGAGTCAGATAGTACCATGATCCAGGCATCCATCCATTCAAACTATATGTCAATCATTCTTCTTCATGTCTCTCATCTGGACAAACCTTACGTTTTCTCAAGGGAAAACAACCTTTTCATTTTATTTGGGAAACCGCAAGCCATACATCCGTGCTTGACTTGCATTTGAATTTCAACCAAAGCATATATTGCGCACACATACAGTTTCTGTTTCACCCACCGAGGCTGTTCTCCTTCCACCCATCCTTGCTTCATCCTTCACCCAGCCATGCATCATATTCCTTCCCAGCCACCTCGGGCACCAATTAAACACGTATCATTATTCTTTGTCAGTCATCATTACTTTTAACTTGCTCGTCCTTCCACACTTACTTACACCCTTCTTTTGCTTTTCGTTCATCCCATCCATCAAGTTAATCTCAGATCTGATTTGGATTCTCGAAAAAAAATTCACGCTGAGTTGAAGTAAATTTAGAGGAGGCTACTACCTGGTTGATAAAAACTTTGTTCTAAATTTGAAAGTCTTCTTAACAGTATAGTAACTTAACTGTAGAACATATATACTACACCCGTGCAGAGAGCACACTCTGTAGTCTGCAATCTCAATAAGTAAGGAATATAAGAGCTTACCACTGCCCGCCACTACCGTGGCAACCCGCACAGCAGTTTCCTCCGGCACTTGCACCGCCTCCTCCACAGAAGTGTCCTCCTCCACCTCTGCGCTGGCCCCGGCACCAGATGTTTCACCTACAAAGTACATTTAAGAATGTTAGATGTCATAGACATACACCACTCACTAGTATTTTGTCTAGGAATGAAGAAATGTGAATACAGAAACCAATCTAATAATTTGTGACTGTCTACTCTAAAGTAAAAATGTCCCTTTTTCCAGGGAAGGGTGTTGTCTTGCTGCACTTTTTGGCACAACTGATGAATGCTTGCTTTTTAACACGCACCATTTTTCTCATAACAGACAGAAGCTTCACTTCTAAGCACAAGAGCAAGATCAGATCATCATCACTAGGACGGAGTGACCAACGATTCAGCACCAAAAATAAAAATTAAAGTTCAAACCAGGTGAGGGCTCGGCTCGCCCACAATAAATGTGTGAAATAAATCACTAAGCACTTTTCCATTTTTAATCAACCGTTTGTGTTTTATGACAAGCTTGATTTTTTTTTTCAGAACAAATTTTTTTTTTCTTTGACAGCTGACATATAGGACACTGCCCCTCAACACACCGAAGGACCAGTGAGCAAATATCGAAGCATTGCATACATTTCAGTTCACCAACTTTTGGAAATGAAACAGCCCTCCCAACCCCCACCCCAGGTCCAACCCCACTCCCTTCACAGTGTCTACAGAGTCCAAGAGCAAAAGAAAAAGAAAAAAAAAGATCATATCACTACCAGTGGGTACTTCTATTCACCCGGGCTCAACTGAGAATTGTTCGGCTTCAACGTCCTGTTGCACAGGCGGGTCCAACCACAGCCCCCTGTAGTCCGCCCACCGCTTCCATATCTTAAAATGTTTTCGGGGGCAGCCCCTGGCCCTGGACGCTCCAACCCCACACAAAAATCCAATCCCTGCTTCCACACTTCCAGCAAAGGAGGCCTGGGGTCCTTCCAGGCTCGAGCAATGTCTCTTTGTGCTACAGTGAGGCCTAGGACCAGTAGGTGACGCTTATATATGTTTCCTCTAACTCGTTCCATGATATGCAACAGGCCCTGCTGCGGCGTGCGAGGAAGGTCCCAGCCCAGAACCTCAGACAGGCAATTCCACACTCCCACCCAGAATCTTGACAATTTTTCACATGACCATCCAGTATGGGCAAACGTGCCCACCGCTCTCTCGCACCTCAAACACTCAGGGGAGGCAATCAATCCAGCTCTCCACAACCGGTCCATGGTGTAGTAAGCCCTGTGTAAATATTTGAATTGGATGAAGCGTAAGCGCACTGCTATTGCCGCTCCTCTCTGGGCCTCTAGGGCCTCCCGCCAGTCCTCTTCCTCTAACTCCCCGACGTCATTTTCCCACACTGTACACAATTTGTCTAACGGAGATGAGCAATGAGTGACCAGCGTTTGGTATATGTTGGATATTTTCTTGCCGTCTAGTTCCCCCATGAACACCTTAGCCTCTAGAGGGCTAAATTCAGGCAGCGAGTCCAGGCCTACTAGGGAGGGGGACAGGGCGTGTCGCAGCTGCAAATACCGAAAAAACTGGGTTTGGGGCATGGCATATTCCTCACTCAACGCCTGGAACGATTTACGTGTTGTGCCTTTCATCACATGCCCCAACGTGGAGATGCCGATGGCATCCCAACCCCGAAACCCCTCCAAGGATGCCAGGGCTGGCAATTGTCCATTCTGCCACAGTGGAGTCTCTCTCGTCAGTTTGTTCCACCACCCCATACGGCGCAGAGCTCCCCGCCACACCTGGAAGACCACTTGGGTAACCACGGGAAGCTTCCTCCTGATGGGAGCGGAATACAGGATGGTATGCAGCGAGTTGGGGTCCATTATATAGCGCTCGAGGGCATAAGCCGGGTCGCCCCGGTCTCCGTACCACCAGTCGTTAAGGACCAGCAGGTGAGACGCTTGATAATAAGACAAAATATCCAAGGTGGATAGACCCCCACAATATGTAGATAAGAAGCAAGTACGAAGGGCCACCCTCACCGCGCCACCGGCCCAAAGAAACTGGCTTAACGCCGAGTTCACTTGACGAAACCACTGCGGTGCAATAGGGTATGGAAAGTTTTGCAGCTGATACAGGAGGCGCGGGAGGGCCACCATCTTGAAAATAGCCGATCGACCGTAGATGTTCAGCGGCATTCTGGACCATGTCTTAATATCCGATGGTACGTGGTCCCAAACAGGAACTACGTTGCGCGCCCATGCCACTCCCGGGACATCAGTCAGGAAAACACAGAGATATTTTATACCGCCAGCCGCCTCCTGCAGCGCGGACGCCCAAGGCCCCCTCCCCGTGCGCCCCCCCAACACCCACAACGTAGATTTCCGCACATTCAAGTGTAGACCTGATACTTTCCCAAAGATTCGCATTATCTCCAGAACTCTAGGCCCTGACCTGTCTATGTCCGTAAGAAAGAAAAGGACCTCCTCAGCGGAGAGTGCGATGCGATCCGATGGACCGGACTCCCACTCGAGCCCTCGCAACTGCGCGTCCATCCGCACCCAAGCCGCAAGCGGCTCCATGGCCAATGCAAATAAGTAGGGTGATAGGGGACAGCCCTGCCTGGTGCCCCTGCCGATGGGGAAAGGGTCCGACACCACCCCTGCCACTCTCACTGACGCCGTCAGATCTGAATAAAGTAAATGCAGATAGAAGAGGAACCGAGGCCCAAGATTGAGGCGGGAAAGGAGCGCTCGGAGATAGACCCAGCTAAGAGAGTCAAAAGCTCTGTCGATGTCGGCCAGTAAAAGCGCCGCCGGAATTCCTGCGGCCCGGGCCGCCTCCATCACTACTTGGGCACGACGAATGCTATGTCTTGTCGCCCTGTGGGGCATAAATCCTGCCTGATCAGGATGAACTAGATCCGTTATGTAGGGGAGAAGGCGATTGGCCAAGGCTTTCGCCAGGAGTTTCGCCTCGAAATTTAGGAGCGAAATCGGTCTGACAAGCTTGATTTTAATAAATGTTTTTACTTTTAATAAAGCTTTTAAACTTAAATAGACTCTGTGGTTTTTGGTCAAGAGTGACTGAGCAAAAGGTTTTGCAATTTGCAAGCATGAGTCCGTGCCTCTGACACTTCTGGACTCTGACTCCGTACTCTTGTCCTGCGTTGGATAATCATCATTGGGGATCAATCATCGATGAATTCGGGAGCTAAATGACTCTGCCACACTATCTAGTCAGTAAGGAGATTGGGGGTTCTTCAAAGTCTGATATCACTGAGGTATGTGGAAAGTCTACCTGTGCCTATTATAATTGAGAAACAATGCACTATTTAGTGTCCATAGCTCTGTTTGTGCAGATTTGTCCCTGCAACAGTAGTAGTATGGATTGTCCTCCTATCCAAACCAAAAGTAGTATCTTATTCTTTCTTGGTGGTCATTCACATTTTATTGTTGGGAATTGTCAAAGCATAAACATTTAGAAGACTTGAAAAGACATTATGGACAATCCCAGAGGACTGCACTCAGTGCATAGAGCTATTGCTGACTAGAATGGGAGTTTTGTTTAACACCTTTTGCCAAATGTGCAATCTTAGTTAGATACACAGACAGACTAATAAGAATAATCTAGTAATACCACAGGGAGTCATAGTAGAGGCAGGATAAGAATTTATATACAGTCTACAAGAAGATCAAAGACGATTTAGAAAAAATCGAAGGAAAAAATAGGTACTCTATATTAAAATGAAAACTTACCGGGGCCAGCAAAGGAGCCCTCGCCTGACCGATCCTGGCCTTCTACAGCAGCAGCAGCCGATACCACCTCCTCCTCTGTCCTCTTGCCCCTGGGGGGAGCTGATGTACAACATGAAAGAAAGAAAGACCCGAAAACATGGATGATTGTTGTCAACCAAATCAAACATTTCAAAAGAACAATAACAAAATATTTTGGCGAAATGGCAAATAGACAACTATTCCACGGGATATATTGACCTATCTCATGTGGTCTACTACGATATTAGTATTGCTTGATTTGCGGACCGTTGACTTGGAAAGTTATGTAACTCACTAAACAAACTACTAAAAAGGTTTGCCTAGGACTGGCAGGCAGCAGTTCGCAGCACGCAAAGGGACAGACAAACTCCATTGTGATTGCAGATCAGTGACAACACTAAAAAGTTTCCTACTACATTAACCAGTCAATAAAATACTCAAACTATCAATCCACCACCACTAATTCTTCTTATTGCCAGGTGTACAAAGGAAGGACTGGACTTGAGTCTGTAGGGGCAGATTTACAAGCCCCTTGCGGCTCCTTTGCTCCGTTGTTGAGTGACTTTTGTGACGCAGCGGCAGAACAAAAGAGGCGCCATGGTGTGGCGTATATTAACAACGTGACGCATATGGGAGATGCATCACGTTGTAAAGCCCTGCGCCATCAGGGGGCGTTCCGGCGAAAGGGAGGGCGTTCCTGCGCAGGAATGCATCCTAAAAGTGGCTGAGGGAAATCTACAAGATTTCAATCAGTCACTTTTAGGACAATGATGCGTCACTCAAACCCTGCGCCTGCTTGAAGCAGACGTACGGCTTGACGCAGCATTGGGGAGATAGGGCACCCCAGAGCACTGCTGGAGCTGCGCCATCGCTGCGACGCAACTCCAGCAATGCGCACCCTTTAAGGCACAGATGCGTAACGCTTCGGTGACGTTTTGGGCCCATGATGCACTGCATTGTAAATACGACGCACCATGGGTGGTGGTGGCGTGGCACACAATTACTGGCGCATCCCTGCTACTTTGCAGGGATGCGCTGGTAATTGCAAATCTGCCCCCTAGTGTCTGTAAACTACACTCATACATAATTTCTCAGGCCAATGAAATGAACACAAAATCGAAAACAAATAAGCATAGTAGCAACGCTACTGAGAAGGAGAGCAGTGCACCTGAAATGCACAGAAGATTTTGAAATATAATTTACCTACAATGTAATCGGCAGCATTATTGCTCTTGGTGAAAAACAAAAATTTGCAATATAATAACACACAGAGCAGGAGAAAACAGAGTATTGATGAAATAGCTACTACTACTCACCAAGCCCGGGAATCTCGACGCCGAGCAGGTCGAGCAGGTCGCATTCCCGGTCCAGGAGATCCGTCCAACGGTGGGTGGCCTGGTTGTAGGTGCGCCGGACCCGAGAGTGAGAATACATGGCCCGGCACACCTTCTCCCACCGCTTCCAGCGCTCCCGGAGCCCGTAGCCGCTTGCAATCTTGCCGCCTGCCATGATGGTCCTGGGGAGGCGGCGCTGTACATAGAACACTAGTGCGGCCACCTCCTCTGCGCTAAAGATCTTCCGTGTCATTACTAGCTCCCCCCTCAAACGCCCGCACGGGAGCCGAGCCGGGCACGGGGTGCGGGACCCTTCCCCTTCTCGGGCTGCTTCCTGGCTCCCTTTACCATGGTCTGGGCAGAAAGGAAGGTAAATAAGAAATAAGAAATAGAATAGGGGAGAAGAAAAGAAAAGAGTTTAAAAAAGTAGTTTAAAATTAAGCAAAAGTAGCAGAAATCACAAAAATATAGAGCTAGAATAATAGAGGGATAGATAATAAGTAAAATAGATTAAAAAAAACTTCAAACAAGCAAAGGATGGCAGAGATTGAGAGAGGATACAGAAAGCATACCCAGAACCATAGCAATGAATGAAAAACAAGATGGCCACGCCCGTTCACGACCACGTTGGTAAGTTCGCGCCAGATTTCCCCCACGATCACACGCGAACTTGTACTAGCGAGCCGCACACTTTGCGAGATTACACATAGCGCCCGGAAACGGAAATACGTCACGCAGACAAGATGGCCGCGCCCATGTACGACCGCTAGGGTAACTTCGCATCATTGCGCTACCAGCGACTTGCGAAAACGCAAAAAACCACGCGAACTAACACGCCACAAAAAAACAAATCGCATATTCGCACGAATTTGCGGCTTCCGAATTCGATCTCGCGCAAATTCGCGCCCCACGAATCCCTCGAAATTGCAGAAAAATGATTTTTGCAAAACTGAAAGCACTCAGCAGGTGCAAAAGTTCAAGCTCATCATTAGTAACCATTCCCTGTAGTGCTTTCTGAGGGGCCCCTCCAGAGTTCAGTTGCCTACTTGCAACTATTCTATGACCCTGCTCTGACCATCACAGCAGGCTCAGAGAATAGCTACAAGTATGCCACAAAGGTCCTGTTAAAAAAAATTACACTGCAACAGAAAGCAATTACAGATAAGGAAGCAGGTGCCAGACTGGAAGTTCAAATTCAGTGACACATTATTCAACCCCTAATTCATTCATGTCAGTTGAGGCAGGGCAGGTGTGCTAACGAATTTTGCAAAACTGAAAGCACTTAGTAGGTGCAAAAGTTCAAGCTCATCATTAATCAGGAAGCACTTACAGCTAAGGAAGCAGGTGCCAGCTCAAATTCAGTGACACATTAATCAGCCCCATATTAATTCATGTCAGTTGAGGCAGGGCAGGTGTGCTTTTCCCCCCATAATCTACAGTGATGAACCAGAGGGTGGCAGTGATGTACCAGAGGGTGGCATGGGTGAACCAGAGGGTGGCAGTGGTGAAACAGAGGGTGCTGTGATGAACCAGATGGAGAAACAACATGGTCGAGACCGTTGCGACCCGACAAGTAAGTTTGCGTTTGCAAACTGGTAAAAAACCCTCGCGAACTGGCAGAAACTCTTGCGAACACAAAAAAAAGGAAATAATTCGCAAAAGTTCGCGGATTTTGCGGATTGCGAATTCGTGAATACGCAAATTCGTGAATCGCGAATTCGCAAAATTTGCCCATGCTTATTTAGTATCTCGTTGTTATTGTATTGGGGCAACGCTGTGTGGCACTTTGGAAATGATGCCTTCTGGAGGTCAATAGGCGTGCCTGATGTGGAATTGTATTATTTAACAGGGCAGTTACAATGGGTGGCTCGTTGGTGGTCTTACTTATGGGATGCTGTGGGTACTCGATAGAGTGGTTCCCCGACTAGTGAGTTACTGACCAGGATAGTGTTGAGGCCGCCCCTGCCATTTGGTGTGCAGAATCTGAACTTGCTCATAAGAACAGCGAGCTATATTTGGGCAAGGACCCTTAAGAGGACACATACCACAACACGGTATGCGCATGAGCTCCCGCTCCTGGTCCCTCCATTCTGGGAGCTACAAGGGGGTTGGTCTGGGCTTGTTGTACTCTATTTCAGAGTGGATTGGCACTTGGATGACTGTCATGGTGGGGGGTGCCTGAGCTTGGCGGAGGTGCAGGAAACTACTGTGTTCTGGTGTTCTTCTCTCTTGGAGGTTTGGGCTCCAGTACTACTGATCTTTCCACTTGTTAATGATATTGCCTCCACGTATACTGCCTGCTGATTTTACTGTATTGTTTCCTTCTTCCTTTTTGTTTTGTATGGTTTTGTTGTATTGCAAATTTAACAAAAATATTTTTAAGTAGATTGGTCCCATTAGCAAAGACGTTGGTCCATCAAGACCAAAACGGCTTTTAACCAACAAGACTGATATCTACTAATACTAATTACTTAGTTCAAGCTATCATTTGGAATTCAGTTAATTAGACCAAAACATCTATTATTATGCATGATGCTAAAAATACATTTGACTTTGTGCAGTGGGAGGTGTTATTCACTTATTGATGACATTCAGGTTGCCACCTAGACTGGTAAACTTGCTGCGAAATTAATATAAAAAAGCTGAAGCTAAAATTGTATTCAACTCCAAAGTAGTGGGCCACAATACTACTAGGTGTGGGACGAGGCAGGGGTGCCTATGTCACCTGTTATCTTTATGCTATTTATCAAGCCCTTGGCCAGTGCACTTAGGCAAGATCCTTGCATTTATCTCCGGTCAATAATGCTGCAAAATTAAAATTGTTTGGAGACTATATGATATTGTATCTAGCCGCAGATGAAAACAGCATCAGAAACACATATGCCAGAATTGAGGAATTCACTCGTATAGGAGGCTATAAAATCAACCATTCCAAATAGGAAGCTCTGAAATTTTAAAGCTCTCCTTCTGTCCTGCCTGTTGAAATGCGGGCGCACTACTCCACTGACCGTCCTATCATTCTCCCTTTGTTCATATATATTTTTTTATGTTATGATCAAAATCCATCAGTCTTTCTTTAATGAATTCGCTCAAATGATATACCACTTTTTTAATGGCAGTTCAGAAAACCTTGCACTGATCTAAAAAAGTTACATTTAGATATAGAAGAGGGAGGCCGGGCACCCCATAAAGTCAAAATTTACTATCAGGCCGCCTGGTTAGATTAGGTAGTTTGAACTGCATTCACCAATGTCCATTCAAATCAATTCTGTCTCGGTTTGATGTTAAGAAAGACAGGTGTCAAGATCTCCACATTTCTAAAAATACATAGGCTGCTGAAGTGAACTAGGTACAAAATACCCCACTTTTTTCTAATAGATTTGATAATGTTTGGTAGGAGTTTCACATTCCTTGGCTTCACTTATCTCTATGCCTAAGAGATTTTCTCCCATTTAGCTTACAGTTAAATGCATCTGCAATATCAAATTTGGAGAGGGTGGGGTGTCTCCAGCTTGAAGACTTTACACAAACTGGATGAGTAATATTATGGCACCAGTAAGTTAATACCCATTCCTAAATTACTCCTAATGTGTGGTTCAATTACATACAAGTCATAAATATCTTTAGTGAGAGCAGACATGCATTTTGCAAATGAGGGTTAAGAATTAGCAAAGCCTTCTTTATAAGTTCTCTAAAAGGCATAGTCATTTGGTATCGTCTGTTATGCCAGAAACTAGAAGAAGTAATACCATTTTTTAGATAACATTGCAGCCAACCATGACAAATTGTAAGAGCGAGGGACATAATTGGGCATTCTACAACAAAATCGGCTGTAAAGCCATTTATCTTGTGAACTTCAGACGAATGTACTTTTTCAGCAAAGGGAGGATATATCGCACTCCAAACCTTCTTCATAAAATATACCCTGCATTCTCAGCAGCATATTTAAGGTGTGATAACCTTAATGGTGATTAGCTGCATCTATGCTTTACATGTTTGCATCATTATCAATTGTGGGGCCAGGTGTTCGGATTTATTCGTCAAAAACTCCGCTGACTAAAACAAAATCCCTATGAGGCTTTATTTAGAATGACTTGACAACCTAGCAATTTCACCATAGGCAACAATAATTTGTGTTTGTCGCCTTGCTGATTGATAGGCCATTAATATTACAAAAATGGAAATCAATTGAGGAACATACTATTAATCAATTGCTAAATAAGATCAAATGGGTGAAGCAGTATGAAACTTTATATGCTGCAAGAATGGAGCCTACTAAAACTTTTTAGAGACATGGCGATATCTGCCTGAGTGAGCCTTGTGTTTTTACGATTAAATGACTTATTGTTTAGTTGTTTGTAGACTTGTGTCACATAATGAACTTTGCTGTCCACTTGTTACGGCGTTACGGGGAAATGGTGTATTAATATAAAATATTAATATATTGGAATAATATATGTAATTACTTTTCTACCTAAATAAAAAAATATATATATATTGTTCAAAAACACATCATCAGTAAAGACTTGGAAGAAATTGACAGGCAAAACGTTCTCTGTAATAAAACTACACCCAGCAACACCACTAAAGGCAGGCAAAACAGGTTGCACCATGTTAGGGGCAACCCAAGGTTCAGTTGTTCTGATGGGAAGCCTTCATGCCCCTGTCTGAAATCCAGCTCGCTCATGCTGCTCTATATCCACTCAATGTCCTTCTCTAAACGAGGCACTTCATCAGTGCGAATTGTAGATTAATCATCAGATAATTCCTCTCTAACAGAAAATTCATTACCAGAATCTTGCACTTTGTCCTCTGCCTCAGATTCAGAGACAAACTCAGACCTATGTTCGGAGGCAGATTCAAAAAGCGAGTCAACAACCTGTTGTGTCATCAACCTGCGAACAGCCATAATGGTTACTAATAAAGCTGTCACAAAAAATAGACAACTATAAAACAACACTGGGTCAAATTAGAACTCCAAAAACGGTGATTATCGAACAGTAAATACAGCTATTGAAATATAACAATCTAGAAAGAAACTATCAAAATAAACGCCACAATGAACGTTCGACTATAACAAGATACCTGGATACCTCTTACTTGCTACATACAGCTAGACTGGGGATCAACTATATCTACTCTTCACAGACACAGCAAGCACCTCAGATATCTCACTAGACAGGAAAAACAAAAAAATTACACTCAAGACCATACATATAGATCTTGTACAAATCCAAACGTAAATGGAAAATAAAACATAAGCAATGCATGCTAAAATGATTACAACAGTAAAAAAACATTTCAGCAGGGAAGTGATACACCTTTGAAGAAAACCTTACAAAGAAACGTTTTCTTACTAAATACATGTAACTAAACAAACTGGAGATCTACCAACGCCAAAACTGCAAGGAAGATACTTCAAAAGAACAGCAAAACCTTTGCACTATAATGAAAGGGAAAAAACAGTAAGGACACAAATGTATATGATAAGGAATAAAACAGGTCAAAGAGGGTCAGGCAGGAGTCAAAATGGCCGATCTATATCCAAGGGTGGCACAAAGTGAAGGCAAAATATTGGCACCCTAGAATTAGGGCAGCTCCCTCCACATACAGAACCATATTCCCAGGTGACTTGTGGGTTTGCAACCGCCCCCCCCCCCCACCCTACAGGGATAATTGACAAACCTGTGGGTACCGTTTCCGGTGGCGCTGTGGAGTAGACGAGCAGGCGAGCAAACGATCTGAGAGCGAGGAGACGCCGACTGGCCGCGCCCGATTCCTGACTGACTAACTGCCGGAGGGGTACCACGGGCGCAGTGGACCTGTGTTATCCTGCGTCCCGCGGCTGGAGCGAAAAACCGCGAGCGCCTGCTGGACGCAGGTGATAGCCGCGGGTGACGTTTTGGGTGTGCCTGGAGCTCCTGCTCCACCTCCTGGTGTTCTGGTGCGGCCGGAGCCGCGGGCGCTCTTGGACGCGGCTGGAGCGGGACGTCTGCCGCGGTGGGTAGGCAGGACGCGGCAACTGCCACGAGTGGCGCACAGGGTGCGGCTGGAGCCGCTAGCGCCTCCTAGACGCGGCGGCGGCCACTGCTAGTGCCCGCGAGTGGTGCTCCTAGGTGCGGCCGGAGCCACGAGCAGGCACAAGCCCCTCCTGGACGCTACAGCTGCCGCGAGTGGCGCCTTGGGTGCGGCCAAACCTACGAGAAGCTGCGGCAACTGCCGCGACCGACGCCCAAAGTGAGGCTGGAGCTTTAAGATCATCCTGGACGCAACTACAACAGAGGTACTAAACCATAACAACTAACTGAAGAAAGACAGGTAATTAATGTTTAATGTGCATGAAAATGTTATAACCTTACAAGTAACGGAGCCAGGGAGCAGAAACAGAGTGCTAGATCCTGGTGTTGCATGAGCGGCGCACCTGTGCACTGGCACTTTGGAACCTTACCTCCTTGGCTGTGTCAATTGGAATTCTGCAAGAGTCTTCACTTCAATACTGGGACTAAAGTAGTGGGCAACAAGAAACAGCAATCCAACCATACAGGTGGCCAAGATCTACCAAGTAACACACGGCCGGTGCAAATAACACAGCTAAAACTATAATTAAAACAAACCAAAGTGATTCACCACACTGTAATGGCCTATAAAAAACTAAGGTCAAGAACCATTTTTATGAAGAGGATGGGAACGGAAGAAGCAATTAGAAAGAGCACGGGCAAGACGGTAAGCGCCGGAAAGTCTGTAGTAATTCCCGGGATTAAAAAGTATTTTACAAAATTAAACCTAGAAGATCAGGAACAAGCACAAAAAGAACAGACAGTTAAAGAAACAAAAAGGGAATAAAGAGGTTGGAAAAGATGAAATACATCAAACTCAAATCCAAAACCAAAGGACACCTGAAGCTCCTCAAAAAAGTATCTCCACCGAGTCGGATGAGTTAATCCCGACCTCCACTACAGTTGGTTCAATAACACCGGAATCATCCAAATTACAACAATCCCTCGAATATAATATTACCTGTCCAGATATCAACATCAAAGACTTAATATATCATACTGGACCACAAAAGGAAATCCAGAACATACAGAGCAGTACTCCACAAAAATCATCAGACCCAATATCTAAAACCTTGTTCACATTGCAAAATATCCTGGAAGCAGTTCTCATTCATCTAGGGAACATACTGGAAAACTCTGACCAAACACTTGACACCCAACTAGGAATTCTCAAATTCCTAGTTGAGAAAAAAAGGAAGAACGAGCAAACAAAGTCAACAGCAACAACAGGAGTTTGTGGTAAATGTAATGGGGAATATTCTAATAATTTAAAAGTTGAAACAATAAAAACACCTTTTTCACAAACAAAGGAAACTTCAACCCAAACCGGAACGAATCTAATTATGGAACCTAAGGGTAAACAGGATCCTAAACATACATACTCTCTTATAAACCTTTTCGAGGAGGAAACCAAATCAGTATCTGCCCAGCAGCCTGTAGCTTAGTATCCAATCTTCACTAAAAAAAAATCTAACTCCACCTTGACCAGTCCTGCAACATCTAACCTTAAATCAACTGTTGAGATTGTGCTATCTAATGTTGACACACAGGGCCAAAAAAGCGCTAATGACAAAAGAAATCAAAAGTTGATTAAACTGAAAAGGAGAAAAGCGCAAAGAAGAATTAAGAAAAAGAAAGCTCGTAAAATAAGATTTCAGAACAATCCTCCTCTCTTACCTGAAAAAGAAGAAAGCGAAGAAATACCCCAGACTATGAGAACAAAGGAGCTGAAATCGCCGATAAAAATTCAAAGAGACAACTCAGACCAACTGAGTAAATTAAATCCTAAGGCAAAACATTTTCTACCATCAGGACATGGTCCAACAAGTCCGGCATCAAGAGAGATCTCAAAAGGTACTCTCTCTACTCAGAAAAAGGATCTGCAAACAGAGGAGACTAGGTCCAATTTTCTGGGAATTATAGACCTGTTCCCTTCTGACGAAGCACCACTCAACCGCGGCCGAATCATTAGTTTGCTACAAAAAATTCAGCCATTACAATCTTTAGCGCGTAACGAAATCAAACTAGTTATGTTTCCAGAAAAATCAAAGATGTCAAATGCGATTGTTGAATTTTGGTCTCCAGTGATACCAGGAATCATACTGCAGGAGAGTGACCCTTTACACAAATACGGTTATGACCTGGCCCGCATTAAAATACGAACCACAAAAGAGATATCTACCAGATGAATCTCCCATAAAGCCTCGATCTAACCAATCTCTTAACACCACCATTAATACCCTAGATCATGCTACAGAAAATATATTTGTGTCCATAAAGAACGTCGATAGAGAAATCACGAGTAAGAAAACCCCCAGTGTTAAAATAACAAAGAGAGATCATTCTTGGTCCTGGATTTCGGAAACCTTGAACAGTAATAAACACACTAAGGATAACAAATTCTCTGTTTAGCAAAGGCTTGACGATTTCTTCATGGAACATATCGGGGAAAACTAAAGAAAAATTGGCTGAAATAACAAACGATTCCCCAGCAATAGTGGCCCTCCAAGAAACTTGGTCTACACAGAACTTCAATTATGAGAAATATTTTGTATATGATACTCCTGCAGAACAGGTCGATCGGGGACACGCGAAAGGTGGGATAGCGATCCTATTAAATGAAGACTACAAATGGGCACAAGAAGTAATTCCAACTAACTCTAAGAATCACCAATGTATTAAAACCAAGTGTGATACAAATCCTCCAGAAACCTCAAAAGATCTACTAATTTACAACATCTATATCCCCCCTGGAGTAAAAATGGATGCTCTTACTGTAGAAATCCTAAAGGATATTGAACAAACAATAGAAAATCAGGGCTATCCATCGCTTTTTATCATGGGGGATTTTAACGGGAAAATATCTAATGAGTTATTATTGAAATGGGCAAATTGGCTCACAGATGAGGCCCTGGAAATCTCTATTCCACTTCTTCCTAAAGAAAATAAGGCGGATAAAAGAGGGAAGATTCTAATAGCATCACTACCGATTCTACATGGAACAATATTAAATGGCAATGTAGAAGGAGACATCCCTGCCTCAAATACTAGACAGGGAAACTGTAATTCCTCACTACTGAACTACATGATCTGTAGCTATGATCTGTTCAGATCAGTTTTACAACTCAAAATCAACTTTGCTGATGGTAGTGATCATGCGATACTACAGTTAAGTACAGAGTGGAAAGCACAACAGTCTCAATCAAATCGAATTATGTATAGCCATAGTACAGTCCTGGTAAACCCATCACAAAGACGGATCCATTGGAATTCAGCTACTCTTACCAAAGTAATCTCCATAATTGACTCAACACAACTCTTGCAAAGAATACACTCAGCAAATCCGATTATAAATTTCGAAATTGTGATTAAAAATTTAACACAAAAGTTACAGGAAAAGTTGAGGCATCCTACAAAGAATCAAAACAAAAAACAAAAGTTAACTAGCAATACGACTTATCTAAACAAACTGATACGAAAACAATTTGTAGAAAAATCACCAGCTAGACAGCTAGAAATTAATAAATTGAAAAATCAACGCAGGAGAGAAAGAGAAAAAAGCAAGAGAACAATCCAAGATAAAAACTGGATAGATTTGCATATAGCAGCAAAACAAAATGATCAACATGTGTATTGGAATATAATCGCTAAAGAAATAGGCACGAAAAAAGTATTACAAACAACCCCGGTGCCTCCATCAGAATGGGAACTTTATCTGACCAATTTATATAAATTAAAAACTACTGCAGAAATGAGTCACCACTCTGTTAGGAACTCAGAAATAAAATCTTCAGACTGTGGAGTTTCTAGCCCATTCTCTATTGAGCTACACATAAGAAAGGCAAGATCGACAGGAGCAACAGGTCCGGACCAAATACCGATTAAGGTCCTCCAATGCAACCCCAAAGAATGGAGTAAGATGCTATCTCCCCTTTTCAACTACATTTTCAGAACTGGAGATATACCCAAATCCTGGAAGGGGAGCATTATAATACCCATACACAAAAAGGGTACAAGGCTGTATCCTGGTAATTATAGACAGATAGCCCTTTTGGACGCAACTGGAAAGATTTTTACAGCGACAGTAATAGATCATTTAAAAGATTGGGCCTTTTCATCTGGACAGATTCCAATATACCAGGCTGGATTTAGACCAGAGCATTCAGTCACCGACAATATCGCTGTTAACCATCTTAGATAAATATGTGTTAAAAGTTAGGCTGCAAATGTCAACATTATCGGCGCCATCTTGCTCTCTTTCGAGCCCATTCGTGCGCGTAAGCGGCAGCCATTTTAAGCACCATGGCCTCCCTGCCCTCGCTGATAGCCAGCGCGTCTCTCTCTCTCTCCTAACCTCGCAGGCATCCCCCGCATGCTGACAACCCCCTCCCGCTCTCACATGCTTTGGGTCATAAACCCCTCTTCAGCGCAGCTCTGCCTCGGAATCCCATCCTGTTCCCAGCGCGACACCTCCCTTCATCCCTTTCATGGTCCCAAGTCCTTTGATACAAACCCCCTTTTTCCTGTGTGCCCGTTTGTCTCCCTCGTTCCCAGGCCGCCACCTGGCCCTGCGGATACTGTGTATCACACCCCCGTACAGTAGGAAGCTTCCCCCTATCAAAGGACCCTCGAGTCGATTGAACACCCTTCTCCCCATGAGATCCGATCAACTACACACATTCCGTGAATCGGCGGAATGTCCAGCTGCGCGATAATCATCACCTGTTGTGACCGGGGTGGGGATTTCAACTGTAAACGTGTGGGAACGGGCTTGAAGCGGGGATTCCTAGGATGCTTTTCCGTACATCAAAGTATTGACAAATATGTGTTTCATGTAATAAAGCAATAAACCTGAGTATATGAGGCCAGGCCTCAGAGATGCGGTTAGAGCACCTCGTGACGATACTTGCTGTCCGAATTGATGTGTTCTCCTACGGAGAGAATAAACCCTTGTTTCCTGCCTTTCAGTCTCCAGCGCCTGCTTCTTCATTGATTAATATTCTGTGGGTAATAGAGGCGACACCGCCGGGCAACACAAAAGGGTCTTTGGTCACTGGTTGTCTAGCCACCCTTTTACAATTGGCGTCCCAAGCGTCGGGCCCATCAGCGACTCGTGGATCCAGTGGGAGAGGTCCTGGCGACAGAGTGAACGACTGCAACGATCGGAAGGTACCCTGTCCAATAGACCCTCGTCTGACAGCCGATCATCCGAACTTCACTGGTTCCGAGCAGACCTCTCTCGAGTGATCTACGGTCCTGACTGGGAACCATCAGGAGTGCCGCGAGGATTACGAACAAAAGAGGACGATCGGGCGCTGGATTCGGAAGACAAGAAACTGTCCATGCGGTCCGGGTAAGGTCGTGTAGACACGACGAATTAAGAAATTGTTTGATCGATTGAAAAAATACTAGTATTACTCTTTGTTAATTTATTTGGAGATTCGCTGTCTGCAAACGGAGAAACAACAGGCTCTCCCTTTACAAACAGTGAAGGATAGGTAACGCACCCGTCGTGCCTATCTTTCTCCCCCACTGATCAATTGCCCCTCCCCATTGATTAACTGTTACAGATTGTTTTCTGGAGATTCTCTGTCTGCAAACAGGAAATAATAGGTTCCCTCTTTGCAGATAGTGAAAGGGTAGGTAACGCAGACCTTTGCGGGCCTACTTATTCTCCCCATTGACCATTTTATTGACCATTTTATTGCCCGATATTGATTCATGAGGTATTCACTGCCTGCAAACAACGTAGAATAGAAATATTCTGTCTAGTCTTTGCACGCAGTGATAGATAGGTAGTGCTGACTATTATCCCCATTGTGATCCGTCATGCCTGTTTTCTCCCCACTGATTGGTAGCCTGTTTAGCCCGGACCGCTTATTAGAGATGAACCATCCGGCTCCACTGGAGGGCACCCCTAATAAGGACATGTTCATGAAGCATGGATTGATCGCTATAGCCTATAGCAAGCTGTGGCATAAATATACGAAAAAGGATCGAGAAAGTCAGTGGCCACTGATAGGATCCTTCGATGATGATAAAATAAACGCACTAGAAACAGCCCTTGGTAAAAACAAGACGACGCCCACTATGCTTGATAGTTTCGGCATGTGGCGCAAAGAAACTGAACAACGTAAAAAGAGAACTGAGAGTAGGTTGGGAAAGGAGCTGCGGAAAGCAGCCCACCTAGCGGCTCAGAAACTAGAAGAAGAGATAAAAGAAAGAGAGGAAGCCAAACTGAAACTAGAAATAGAAACGTCAAGCCAGTGTCCGGTTAGAACATCCTCCACGCTCTACCCTGAATTACCCTAGAAACAACGAGCCAACGATGATCTGCTGCTAGGTCCTCTGATCATCTACATGCCCCCTCCATATGCCCCTTCCCAACCCTTAGCACAGCACCCACCACCCCCAGGTACAAGCGAGAGTAGCGCCACAGCTTCGGCCCCCATGGCCTCTGTGCCGGCCGGACCCCTTGCATTAGATACTACGCAAACGACAATGTTAGGCGACCCCGAGGCCCGAAGGGTTGGTTCTGCAAGAACAAGCAGACTAAGCAAAGATGAGCGAGCAGGGGTTGATAAGATAGCAAGGACACTGGTAGAAAGGAGGGAAGATGAAGAATACATCACGGATGTGTTTAACTCGTATACAGGGAGTCACAGACGACACTTTACTGTACAACTGTGTTACCATGTCTTGAACGCATACGAGGACCGATATCGAGACAAAGGTCCCCAGAGCCTAACGACTCAGTACCGGAAGGTCGATATCGGGGATGAGGGTGAGTGTGATGTGACGGACCTCCTTACGCGTACGCTTGAGGTTTTCCGCCACCTCACTGAACGAAAACCGGCGACTGAACCTACGGCATCCGTAGTGACCGAACCACAAACTGAACAATCTAACGCCATGATGCCGATACGAGAGGCTGCCCCTTACTGGGTCCCTCCACGAGGTGAAGGGACTAACGATGACGCAAACCACAAAGATGCGAAAGGAAGGGTAGTGTACAATTGGGTCTACCAACCATGGGACCGGCAAGAGATTCTGACATTCCGGAAATCTCTGCCTGACCTACGTAAAAACCCCACTGCCTTCTATACTGAGTTGGGTACAGCCCTAGGATCAACGATTATGACCCTGGCTGACATCGACTTGTTTTTCGGGTTATGCCTACCAGCTGATGTGTGGAAGCAAATCCGGAAAGTCGACCACGTTGAGCTGTTTGGACATAACTGGTCACAACTCGATGGTATAGATAAACAACGAGAACCCGGACAAAAGCCTTTGAAAGCCATTTTAGACCTCCCGGATAAAATCGTACAGAAATTAAAAACCCTGATCCCAGAAAAGAAAGTGGACTGGTCCATAGTAACGGCCTGTCGCCAGAAACCTCAGGAGGATGTATCGGACTTGAAACGGTTTGAAACGGTGTTCTCCGATTACAGCGGCCAGGACTTGACCACTGCAACCGGACACCATCTTTTTGTCCAGAATTACGTTAAGGGTCTGTCACCAGAGGTCTCCCAGAAACTGCAGGCCAGCGAGAGTAGCTGGGCAGCCTCCAAACCTACGGCTATCCTCCAGATGGCCCAATATTATGAACATCAGAAAAATGAAAACGATAGAGCAACAGAGAGAAAGAAGAAGGACTTAAAAGAGAGGGTGATGATTGCTCAACTGCAAGGGGTGACTATAGGACGAGACCAATACCGGGGAAACTATCAGACGAACGTCCCTAAAACTGCACCTCCCAGGGACCGCACTTCGACTCCCCACATTGGACGTACAGACATTAGAGAGGACCAGTGTGCTTTCTGTAAAGGAACGGGCCATTGGAAATCTCAGTGCCCAGTTCTTTTGGAAATCATCAGAAATAAAGACCCTAGGGACATAGCAAGTGGGCCGAGAAATAGGGGACAGCAGCGAGGGCCCCCAAATGACACGACTAACGATAGATCAGGCAGACCAAATACATTTGACCGACCCAGACAGAACCAATGCCAACAATCTGACTACGATGACGTTCACAACTTTGCATAGGACTGCCAAGGGCAAGGGAGGGATCCAGTCGAGCTCTATGTTGACCAGCAAGGCCCTTACGTTACTGCTAAGGTCCTGGGTACAAAGTCTCCATTCCTGGTAGACACTGGCGCAACACGTAGCGCGTTATCTAAACGACTGATCCCAAGGGCACCCTTGTCTGGCTCACTAATAACATCGACAGGTTTCGATGGAACGCCCTCCACTAACCCTTTGTCCGCCCCGATCCTCTTCGACTTAGAAAACAACACCACTGACACCACGTTTTTGCTTTCCTCCAATAGCCCTGACGCAATTATGGGACTTGACTTATTGAAACACTTCCGAGCGACAATTAGATGTTCTCAAGACGGAGTTCGAGTTTTTCTTTACGACAACCCCGTTCTGCTTAGACATTGCCCTCCCAGACGCATGTTTTCCATCACCGACGCTGACACATCCCTGCTTGACACTCTGCCTCCGTATCTGTGGGCCAAAACGGATTCGGACGTAGGGCGCATGATGATTGACCCAGTGCACATTACTGTCCGACCAGATGCAACACTCCCAAAACTTCCACAATATCGGATATCGCCCGAGGGCGAGAAGGCATTGGTAAAGATTATTCAGTCACTGATAGAAGCAGGAGTGGTAGAGGAAGTGGTTAGCAACGTTTGCAACAGCCCAATCTTGCCCATCATCAAAAAGCAGGGAGAGGGAGATGAGAAAGCATACCGCTTTATCATTGACCTTCGAGAGATCAACAAAGTGGTGGTACCCCAGTACCCCGTGGTCTCAGACATCACCACCATCCTGACTTTGATTCCCTCTACTGCCACCACCTTCACTGTCATTGACCTTAAAAACGCATTCTTTTCCATCCCCATCCACCCAGACAGCCGATATCTCTTCGGCTTCACCCTCAAAGCCCGCTCATATAGGTTCTGCCGAGCACCCCAGGGCTACACAGAAAGCCCTAGCATCTACAGCCAGGCCCTCAAGAGACAACTGGATCAAGTCCAGTTACCCGATGGAGTGGTGTTAGTGCAATATGTCGATGACATCCTTTTGGCAGCCGACACCACTCCATTAGCTGTCACAGCCACCATTCAACTCCTACACTTCCTTGCAGAAAATGGCCACAAGGTCTCCAAGAAGAAGTTGCAATTCTGCCAACCCCAGGTCACTTACCTAGGCCACCTTTTGTCCAAAGACGGAAGGAAACTCACTCCCGACCGGATCCAAACCATTCTCGAAACTCCTATCCCTAAGACTCAGAAACAGGTTCGCTCCCTACTTGGCCTCACCTCCTTCTGCCGACAGTGGTTACCCAACTTTAGCCTCATAGTAAAACCACTGCTTTCACTGCTAGCTAAAGACGTCCCTTTCCCACTCCCTTGGACCCCTGAGTGTCAGACCTCCTTCACGCAACTACGAGACGCCCTTTGTTCGGCCCCTGTGTTAGGTACCCCCGATTACACGAAGCCCTTCTCCCTTTACACTCACGAAAGGGAGGGGTGCGCTTTATCTGTCCTGACCCAGTCCATTGGCCCAAAGCAACGACTGTGCGCTTACTTCTCTGCCACTCTTGACCCTGTAGCCAGAGCCTTGCCTGCCTGCCTCAGAGCTGTAGCTGCTGCTGCAATCTCTATCCGACAGAGTGAGGGGATCGTGCTCTCGAATTCCCTCACGGTACTGGTACCCCATGCAGTTGACACCCTCCTGAACCAAACCAAGACGCAACACCTGACAAGTGCACGACTGACTGGATACGAACTGACTTTGCTCGCACCCCATATCACCCTGAAAAGATGCACCACACTGAACCCGGCAACTCTGTTACCCTTACCAGAGGACGATCCCAATGTGCACCCTGTGCATGACTGCGTGACCCTTACGGACGAACAGACTAGAAGTAGGGTTGACCTCAGAGACACGGCTTTTCCTGACCCTGACGGAGAGCTGTGGGTGGACGGTTCTTGCATCAAACTCCCTGATGGCACCACTTCAGCGGCCTATGCAGTCACCACGGCTCGAACTGTAGTCGAAACAGCCCGCATCACGCAACGATCTGCCCAGGCAGCGGAACTGATTGGCCTAACACGAGCCTGCATTCTAGCAGCAGGAACCACAACGAACATTTACACCGACAGCCAGTATGCCTTCGGGGTGGTTCACCATTTTGGGCTCCTTTGGAGGGAGAGGGGATTCTTGACCTCACACGGCACCCCCATTCTGCATGGGGACCTAGTCTCCGCCTTGATCAAAGCCGTCCTTCTCCCCAAAAAGCTTGAAGTCATCAAATGCCAGGCACACAAGAAGGTGACGGACATTATAGGACAGGGAAATGCACTAGCTGACATCACTGCCCGAACGACAGCCGAAAGTAGGACGACAACACATATGTACGTGACCAGGTCACAAGCAGAAAAATGGACTGATGCTAGGGACACTATTAGAGACATTCAAATGGCTAGCACACAACACGAACTCACAGAATGGACACGGGTGGGATTAAAAGATGACGAAGGCTGCTGGCGGACAAAAGACACAAACAAATGGTTGCTACCTGACTCGTACCTGATTCCCATACTGACTATGGCACACTCCCCTGCCCACATAGGATCAGCCCCCATGATTGAACTTGTCTCCAGGGTTTGGCACAACGATAAAATCACAGACTCCGCCAAACGTCTGGTTAAGCAATGCTTGATATGCCTGCAACACAACCCCGGAAAAGGAACTGTAGTACCCCGGGGAGGGTTTGGGGTCCCAAATCACCCGTTTGAAGTCCTGCAGATGGACTACATCCAACTAGACAGATGTCAAGGCCTGAAATATGTACTTGTTGTGGTATGTGCATTTAGCAAATGGGTGGAAGCATACCCAACCCGTGACAACACTGCTATGGCCACAGCAAAAGTTCTGTTGAAGGAGTTTTTCCCCCGTTACGGCCTTTGTCGAATTTTGTGGAGCGACAATGGCCCCCACTTCGTAGCCGAAGTTATCCAACTCATTTTGAAAGGGTTGGGTGTAAAACAAAAGTTCCACGCAGTCTTCCACCCCCAATCCGCTGGTCTAGTTGAACGACATAATGCCACACTGAAACTAAAATTGGCCAAAATAGTGGCTACCACAGGACTGAAATGGCCAGACGCACTCCCACTGGCATTGCTCTCAATGCGTTCCACCCCTACCAAACACCACTTGACACCATACGAGGTTGTATTCGGCCGACCTATGAATGTCTGGTCTGCACCGAAACCAACTTCCATTCATGACGTCCCGGACGTCCTAATGTCTGATTACTTATGCCAGTTGACTAAAACACTGTCTGTTATCCATCAACAGGTGCTGCATGCCATCCCTGACACTTCCAGGGGTCCCGGACACACCATCCAACCTGGGGAGTTCGTTCTGATCCGGAATTTCCAGCGTGCCAAGAGTCTGGAACCCAGGTGGACGGGCCCCTGGCAAGTCCTCATCACCACCCGAACAGCACTTCGAGTGGAGGGAAAACGCAACTGGGTGCATGCGCACCACTGTAAGAAGATCTCCTCGACCCTGGCCACGACAGAAAACATCGACAACCAAGAAGAGCTCCTGAACAAGGACCGACCGTCACTGACCTGCTATCCTGATACCGAAGCACTTGAACTTTCAAAATTCTCTGATCCCACTGTACCATCCAGAGAAGGGTATTTCCTGCGCCGAAGGGAGGGAGCTCCGGCTAAGTAGACCACGGACTAAGTTGAATCTCAGAACGGTGACCTAAACACAACCACGGGTTACCGGGAGAGAAGCTAAACGAAGTCTGTGGTTCTGCCCACCACCGAGCACCTTGAAGATGATGGAAGCGCCAGATAAGAAGATGATGGAAGCGCCAAATAAGAAGATGATGGAAGCAACAGGAAATACCCACTACAGAAACCCAAGAGCAGACAGACTCCACAGCTCAAAGACAATTGCACTCTTCATCACAATCCTTTTCTGCTTTCTCCTCATGACCGCACTCTGGATTGTGGAAGAAAATGCACCTGCTCACGAAACATTCCTGACCACTGCTCAGCCTACCACCATGAAGGAACATTATCTGATTTCGCTCTCTCCTCAACTCAGAGAGAGGCGAAAGGAGTTCTGGAATAACTCTTTCGTACAGCTACTTCACCAGCACAACCTCGCCACCAATGCCACTAACTGTTGGATCTGTGGGTTGCTACCCCACGCCACTGGACACTCGATACCATTCATCCCTTCACCTTTCTCAGTTCACGGCTCCTGCCTTGCTTGGCTGATCCTTCTGCAAGAAAGCTTTAAGGACAATGCCACCTCCAGCAAAACTGTAACGCATTACTACCACGGGGTCTGGCGAAACAAAACGAAGACGCACTTCTGCCCGCAGACCTCCAACAACTCAATCCACATGGACATTCCTGCTAAAGAGCGAATTGAAATGCAGGTGTTCAACAATCCAACCAGACCCACCTTCTCCTACCTGCGGAAACGAACGGCTGCCACCCTGACTGTGGCCCTATCAGTCATCAACGTCACAGGCCACATGTGCATAGAAGGACTTGGGACACAGCTGGTAGGCCGCAGCGCCTGCCGTTTCACCAGAACTTTGGACTCCACCGATCCGCCTTCCTTTGTATCCTCTCCGAATATGTATTTCGTTTGTGGCACGAAGGCTTACACCTGGCTCCCCAAGGGCTGGGGGGGCACTTGTTTCATCTCCTTCATCCTTCCTCCAACTTATGTGGCCCCAGCGAATCATCATAGACAAAAACGAGCCAAGGACATTGAACAAGCCGACTCGACAGGAGCACAGTTCCTCGATGCAATGAAGGGACTCGTTCCACTCTGGGGCCCGATGGCAAACAGCCGTGCCATCCGACATCTGACCCAGGCAGTTGAGACAACAATGAACATCACAGCTGGGATCCTTGCTAATAACACCGCCGAGCTTCAAGCGGTCCGCTTGGTGGCCCTCCAGAACCGCCTTGTCCTAGATGTGGTTCTTGCGGACCGTGGTGGAGCATGCCGCATCATTGGGTCTAGCTGCTGTACATACATACCGGACAACTCACCCTCAGTGTACAAAGCCATCGAACATCTTCACAGACTCTCTTCAGAAGTCCACCAGGAACAAGAAGAATGGTCGCTTGGTGGTTGGTTCTGGAACACCGTTAAGAACTGGGGCTGGAGACTGTTCACCATTATCCTGATTCCTGTAGTTGTAATATGCGGTCTATGCTTAGGAATTCAATGTCTGCCACCTCTGTGTTCATTATGTGCAAATTGTATTTGCCCTAAGACTGTGGACTTTGGAAACGAACGCATGAGAGCATTATATGATGCCGAGGTTAGGAATCTGATGAAAATTGACATTGAGTAGGCAAGTTGGCTAGATATGTTGAAAAGGGAGGACTGTTAAAAGTTAGGCTGCAAATGTCAACATTATCGGCGCCATCTTGCTCTCTTTCGAGCCCATTCGTGCGCGTAAGCGGCAGCCATTTTAAGCACCATGGCCTCCCTGCCCTCGCTGATAGCCAGCGCGTCTCTCTCTCTCTCCTAACCTCGCAGGCATCCCCCGCATGCTGACAACCCCCTCCCGCTCTCACATGCTTTGGGTCATAAACCCCTCTTCAGCGCAGCTCTGCCTCGGAATCCCATCCTGCTCCCGCCTTCATTGCCAGAAGCTGCCCTTCGCGTTAGCCGACCCGACGTCCTGATTTATTCAGACGCCGATCACCCCCGCTGCCTCAAGCCTTCCAAATCGCTATTCAGCATTGGATCTCACACACCAGCCCCTCCATCCGCATGAAATTGCCATTGGCGGACATCACTGTTCCCTCGACAACCCAGTCCGGATGATGATCCCGACTGACGGGGATCGAAACGCCGTCGACCACACAGCTTAATTTTATGGCGCCCTTCTTGTTTTGTACTCCTGGAAATTGACTCATTCTTGTTTTAAGTGATTACAACTTGATCCCTGGAGCCATTACTCTGTATATTTCACCTATTGTCACTACGCGCCGACCACGCTGTTTCACCCCAGCACTTGCACTATCACCACTATTCACTGTATATATTTATGTATATATCACCCTCACCAAGTGCCACCGGGTTGTCACCCCATTTGATGTGTACAGTGCTGTTTAACTGTATAACTTTGCAACAGACCCGCCATGCTCTTTAAGTGGTGAATAATACCCGCCTTTTTTCAAAAAACTGCAGTGACTCCTTAATTTCTTTCTTTTGTAATGCATATTGCATACACTTGTTGAAATTGTCTTCCAATTGACACCTGTTGGGAATTGTTCTTATTTACACTCGCTGATAGCCAGCGCGTCTCTCTCTCTCTCCTAACCTCGCAGGCATCCCCCGCACGCTGACAACCCCCTCCCGCTCTCACATGCTTTGGGTCATAAACCCCTCTTCAGCGCAGCTCTGCCTCGGAATCCCATCCTGTTCCCAGCGCGACACCTCCCTTCATCCCTTTCATGGTCCCAAGTCCTTTGATACAAACCCCCTTTTTCCTGTGTGCCCGTTTGTCTCCCTCTTTCCCAGGCCGCCACCTGGCCCTGCGGATACTGTTTATCACACCCCCGTACAGTAGGAAGCTTCCCCCTATCAAAGGACCCTCGAGTCGATCGAACACCTTTCTCCCCATGAGATCCGATCAATCCACACATTCCGTGAATCGGCGGAATGTCCAGCTGCGCGATAATCATCACCTGTTGTGACCGGGGTGGGGATTTCAACTGTAAACGTGTGGGAACGGGCTTGAAGCGAGGATTCCTAGGATGCTTTTCCGTACATCAAAGTATTGACAAATATGTGTTTCATGTAATAAAGCAATAAACCTGAGTATAAGAGGCCAGGCCTCAGAGATGCGGTTAGAGCACCTCGTGACGATACTTGCTGTCCAAATTGATGTGTTCTCCTCCGGAGAGAATAAACCCTTGTTTCCTGCCTTTCAGTCTCCAGCGCCTGCTTCTTCATTGATTAATATTCTGTGGGTAATAGAGGCGACACCGCCGGGCAACACAAAAGGGTCTTTGGTCACTGGTTGTCTAGCCACCCTTTTACATATGTTACTATAAAATCTCAGGTTGTATATGCTGCTTTTATCGACTTTTCCACTGCATTCGATAGAGAAGACAGAGCAACATTATGGAGAAAACTCAGTAATATGGGTATCCCGGACAATCTACTACATATATTAATAGCATTACATACAGATACTTGGTGCCAAGTCCAAATGGGGAAGGAAAAAGGCCTTACTAATGCTATACTGACCCTAAATGGCCTTAGGCAAAGATGTCTCCTAGCTCCTTTATTGTTTTCCCTTTATCTCAGCGATTTGCCTCAATGTTTGCAAGTAACTTTCCGCCAAAAATCGCTTCCCACAAAATACATACAATATTGTATGCAGATGATGTTATCATAGAGGCGGCAGACCCGAGAGCAGAGGACGGCCCGGGACCAGGGTTCGATTCCCGGCGCGGCAGGTTTCTGGACCAGGGTCAGCGGACTCGATAATTCCCTCGCCTCGGTGCCCACTCTGATCAGCGATCACACTCGGCAACTCTGGGCATTAGCTTGCCTCATCTTCACTAACGGCCCCACCAGACCGCCGGGGATGCCTGGTCTCACCCTGGAGATACCCATTAAGGGACCATCTCTCAGGGAAGCCAGGAAGGGTTTCGCAGCGGTCGAAGCGCCTTGGGACCCTACGGGTAAGTAGTGCGCTATATAAATGCCAATACATTTACATTTACATTACATCCTAGATCTAACCCCCTTTGAATTGCAAAGAAACCTTCAGGCCCTCTATAACTATACTGAGGAAAATTTCCTAATACCGAACATCTCGAAAACAAAAATAGTACTGTTCTCTGGTAGAAAAAGGAGTACTAAATTTACCTGGTCCCTAGGGGGAAAAACGGTGGAAGTGGTAAATGAATACACCTATCTAGGAGGAATCTTCACCAAGTCCTTACAAAATAAGTCCCATACTTTGAATTTGACCCGGAAATCTGATGTTCATGTGGGAGCACTTTTCCGGCTATACGCTGCATTTGGACAGAGACATTTTTCTGCAATGCTTAAGGTATATAGTGCCAAAGTTCCACCAGTACTGTCGTACGCACTTGAACACATACCAATAAGTCAGTGGTCCTTTCTAGATTTAAAAGAAGGAAAGATCCTACGGAAACTAATGACGTTTTCCCAGTCGGTTCCAGTGCAAGCTCTCCGTCTTGAGTTTTCATTAACTAGCTCCTATGCCCGAGGAATCGCCAATATCATCAGGTGGGCGTATAATCTCCTCCATGCTGAAGAAGGAATGCTCCGATTCCTGTTAAAAATTGAGACATTTGAACGTGAATCACCGAACTATGTATTTTTAAAAAATGCCCTATCTGCTTTTAAGCTATCAGAGGTCAACATCAAGCTGTTACTTTCTTGGACTCCTACCCAATTGAAACTTTTCTTAAAGCACTTTACTACTAGACTAAGTTTTGACCTTGACTCTCAACATGGTCTTAAACTGTCTTTATATAAAAATATTACTGAAATTATTGAGTATAAGAAACCTCAACAATATATAAATTTTAACCTGTACCATGGGGTTAGGAGATCGATTGTTCTGCTCCGATTCGGAATACTCCCTGTAAAAACCCTTACATCTAGATGGTATTTAGAAGAAAACCCTATCTGTAATCTATGTAATTGTGAAGAGCAGGACTTGGAACATTTATTGTTTACTTGCACAAATGTGTCAGTGGTAAAGGCAAGGAAAAGATTTTTACAACCAGTTTATTCAAAATGCAGAATTAACTCAATACAGGAATTGATTATTTTATGTAAAGTTCCGCCAAACGAATTTGTATGTCACAATTTTTACAAATTTTTAAAACCATTTTTAATCTTGTATTAGTATGAAAATGTTATCAAAACTGTTTAAATTATTATATTGTGTATTTAATATTTGTGGTTCTCAGTGGAGAACCAAATCAAATACAATAAACTTGACCTAAAAAAACAGGCAGTCACCCAGGGAGGGTGGACGCAAAAAAAAAAAAATGACCTCATCAGGGGATCGACCCTTGCCCAAGGGGCAGCTCCTCATAAACATAATTATTATATGTGTCCCTTGTGTCTTCTAGTGGGTTTTATTTTCTTGATCCCTGGTGTTGAGTGGGCTTCCAGTCCACCGGCACCCCCCGAGAGTAGATCAGCTTAAAAAATGACCAATCTGCACCTGGTGGAGGGGAGGGAGGCAGGAATGCCCTAAAACATATTGCAGGTAAATTGAGAAGCAACTCTTGTGCTTCCCCCACAAGAAAGATCCCTTGTGGCCTATTGGCCGCATTCTTGCTGTGTGATGGTGGTCCTACCGGTGATCTCGCAGCACAATTGCACTCAAGAGACACAGGGGGAAAGGAAAATTTCTTCCCTTTCCTCCGGTGTCTCTCTACCCTCCCGAACCACCACAACAGCAGAGCATGTATCGATCAATGACCTCTTACCCAACCACGCTGGAAGCAAATGGCTTCCTACGCATCCCCAATGACTGTGAAATAGCGAGTGCACACCTTCTCTTCTGTGTTTTTTTGTTTTAACTTAGGTTGCCAAGTATGTGCGTGCATTCCAGCAGCTGTGAACGTCCCACACAGCAATTCAAAAGATTTTGAGGAAACGGGTGGCCTTTGCGCCAGCCTGCTGTTGCACTGCTATAGTGAGGATATTGTCCTCTCAAAGTGAACATGGTTCAATTTTTTATCAAGTAATCCATAGTAATTTGTAGTGATCCACGATATTTTAAATCAATTATTCAACCATCTTTCTTGTAATCACTCCGGAGACAGCGATAATAACTTAAAATGGTTTGTTTTATTTTGCATTTTTAAATGTCTATTGCTGCCATACGAGCTTGTACAAAGACACATGCTTAAAAACATTCCATGAAGCCGGCATTGTCACAGAAACCCAATGCGTTTCGAACATTAAAAGTTCTTCCTCAGGGGTACTGAAAGTCAATCAGAAAGAACTGCATGAGCAAACAAAACATTACATTTAGTGCATAAGCTTAATCATAACGACTGCATCATCAACCCTGAACCCTCAACTGCAACCACCTAAACTATACACTGAAAAAACAAAAAGTTCATTCAAAACAATTCCTCCCCCCCTTTTATTTAAAAAAACGAACATGCCTCATGTGAAAACTGATATTGTCTCTACTTAAAAAATTATACGCATCCCCGGCACCTCTTGACTTTGGCTGCAGTGCGCATGCTGACGTTATCAATTTGCATGGGGAAGGGCTGGGGTAGGCAGCTGAATCGCTTCCACTGCCATCCCTCCTGCAGGGGCTCGAGTACCAGTTCTAAGGACGTGTCTAGCACGTCTTTAGCACTCAATGAACTAATAAAAAAGCAGTGCTTACAGGTGATGGGGTGTGTTGTGTGCTGGGAGGTGAGGGCAAGGCGATGCAAGGATTTATATACAGGGGAAAGTAAAAACAGGGTTCCAAAGAGGAAAGAGATGTTGCTATGAGCTATACAAGAAGGGCATGTGTGTGACCAAGGGACTGCAAAAGAAAGTGCCCTGAAGAACACACACACATATCCCTTTAACCTTTGTTTTTTTGTGTGAATTTCTATTTTTTTTAATGTAAAGTGAGATAATATTGCAATTCCTAACTATAACGTCACTTTCAATGAATATATATATATATATATATATATATATATATATATATATATATATATATATATATATATATATATGCAAGCAAAAGAGTTGTCCCCAAGGAACGAGGTCGCACACATACAGGAGTTTATACTTGCTTTATTTGACACGTAGAGGCGGCAGTTGTATTCGGCAATTGTTGTCTGCCTGACGCGTTTCGGGCTAGCATAGCCCTTGATCACAGGCTGGAAAAGATTTCTGCAACAGCTTCCGTAGTATCCCACAGTTCCACATGTCTCCTTAATTGATTTCCGCAGTAGGACCTCCCTGGTGAGGTCGGTTGCGTGTAGGCATGCTGGGACTAGTAGTCCTACGTGAAGTCTTTACGAAAAAACATTTCGTTTGCGCCCTCCAGTGGGTGTGCAGAATTCAGTCCATCATTGACAGTAATTAAGGAGACATGTGGAACTGATATATATATATCTTCGTGATTGTCAGTTGTGGGTAGCCCCTCCACTTTTATCTGTTGGCTCTTAAGGGCTCCTCTGCCCCCTATTACTTCTATACAGAGGTCGCTATGCACCTGGCTGCAGCCTGTTCGTTTCTCAGCCTGCAGACTGCCAGACCTCCTCTGTGGCAAATTGCAGACGAGTATTAGTGAAGGTGAAACCAGCTGACAGGAAACAATGACAGGTGGGATGAGCCATACCAAGAGCCCGCTCGTAGCTTTGACAGGAAGTCACGAAGTAAACCCACATCAGACTTTCCTGTGAGCAGAGCACCCCGACACGTCGAATGCTCTTCTATACGACCTTAACATCTTCATGCAGTGGTATGAAATAATGTTCGCACCAGTGATGGATTTTGTGTCAGTCTCACAGGAAGGATGTGGTTTTTGCTTCACGGTCTATTTGTGTCCATTTTAATGTTAAAAGGATGATAAGCATACGGGACGGCGTCCACTAAAATCTCACAGAGGCGAACTTCCATCAACTTTCCAGTACTTGCACTCGGTACAGTGGTACTTCCTGTTTTCTCCATTTCTTTGTACAAGTGAAACAGGTAAGAACAGGCCCTTGACTTGGAACGTCTGCCTGTCCTTTGAGCATGCTCATGGTGTCTGGACTCAAGTTGTTGGCTCGTTTTTTAAATATCTTTATACCAAAGTCCCCGTTTCTTTCTTTATGCTTCTTGTCATGTGTGTCGTAATGTAAGAGGACAGATTTGCATTCAGATATTAATTCCTACTTTTTCTGTTTTTTATTTTTAAAGAGTGTACCTCTCTGTATCCCGTTACCAAATCCACAGATTTTTCAGATTATTCATCACGATTTGTTTCAGCAATACTGTAAGCTTACAGTGGGCTATCCATGAAAATGTTCTAATTTTAACAGGTCATCTCTCACTTCTCCTAAAGGGGCAGTGGTGGAAGTGGGCAGGATCTGATAGGCACGACTTGCCCATACTTTTTTCATTTAAGAAGAACAGTTCCCCTACTGCTTATGAAACACGCTCTGGAAATGCAATAGATCTCGCATTTGTTTGAGTTAGAGCCAGGTATTTAAGTGGGCCGGGTCTCACCGGTACTGAGCACCGGCAGTTTTGTAAAGGGGGCCTCAAAACGGTTCTCTATCGGGTTCTGTTTTGAGCCCTGGCACAGGCGGTCCGTTTGTGTCCGGACTTCAGTGACAGCAGGCACATCGAAGTGTGTGTTCTCACACTGCTCACTTCTCACTAGTGGAGGCATTAACCCCTTCCACACTCATGACGAGCTGGGCTCGTCATGGTGTAGCCTCCTCAAACACTGATGACGAGCCCAGCTCGTCAAAAAACAATGTAAAAAAAGAATTTTCAGCACAGAGGGGGAAAACGCATAGCAGCCATGGAGTTAAGGTAAGACGTCATGTCAGGTGAGCCTTTTAGGAGAAGGGAAATACTTTAAAGAGTCATTGTCTTTTTGGATTTCTCTTCTCTTTTTGAAACTCAGGAGCAGCAACATTGTCGTGGTGTCACCAGGGCTTTAAGTGGAAGCTTTTTCAACATTATATACAAGCCATAGTTGCTGCTTATTTATCTTCTGCAACTAACAACCACTGACAAAGCCAATAGTCCTGACGTGTTGCAGGTATGATGTTACTTGTTGTATGATATATATCTGGATGCAATGACAGAAACATCAAAATACAGGTCGGGCGGCACACTATGCTAAGCACTGATTTTTAGGTTAGGAGTTTTTAAGCCAAGCCCTCAATTACATTGGCCTCGCCCCTTTGAGAGACCCCCCCCCCCTGTTTTTTCATGCCACTTAAAGCCCTGGTTAGAGCTATTTGGCATTGTAAATGGCAATGTTTTTCCCTTTGTATTATGCAGTGTATGTATGTGGTGTATAGTGGTATTATGTGGGCAGTATCACATTAGTTAGTTGTGGTATAGTGTGGTGTGGAATTGTATGGAGTGGATTTGTGTAGTGGAAATATGGGGCATGGCATGCTGTGGAATTATGTTTATAGTAATTAAATGTTAGTAAGTGTACAGGAATTATGTAGAGTGAGATTGTATGTTATGGAGTTTTATTATGTGGAATGATAATGTGTTTTGTGGTGTGGCATGTTGGGGATTTTAATTATGTGATGTGTTATTAAATTGTGTGGAAGGATGTGAAATCTGTGGTGTGGATTGGGGGTATATGGCATGTGTGGAACTGTGTTTTGTATTTGAAATATCTTGTTTGGTGTGAAATTATGTGGTGTGTATTGGAAATGTGCGTAGTTGAATTGTGTGGCCTGGAACAGTGCAGCATTGAGTGACATTATGCTTATTGGAATTATGTGTCATCATGTGGAGAGCATTTATGTGGATTGCTGGTATGTGGTATAGAATGCATTTATATGGGGTATATTTATGTTGTATTGAGAAGAGTGTAATTACGTGGAGTGTAATTAATGCAAATGATATATCTCTTAATACAGCTGTTTGCTGCCATTCATGAACCACAAACGATGTCACAAGGGGAAGTGACACTCATAATGTGCATTGTTGAAAGCAAACGATATGATTTCCATGTACCAATGCTTTGAAATAACATTAGCGCCTGACTAGATTTGTGTGTGTTCTCTCCAAACCACAAAACATGAACTCAAGAACTCATCAAAACTACATTCATATCATTAGCAAGTCATGTTTTGGACGAAGTTTCTGAAAGTACTGCCATTTGTCCCAAAGGCTTCCCTGGTTGGCATAGGTACTCTTGCAAATTAATTACCAAATATCCTTTTATCCTTTTAATGTTTGCACAAACTGTATACTGTTATGATGAAATGCTGTATGTACATAAGGATTGGTGGGTTCCTGACTTTTATCTTTTTAATGTACTGTATAAATTGTTTACTTTTATGATGACATTTTTTATCGAATAAAGTACTACTACCTACCTAATTACCAAATATGCTTTTATCCATAATGAACGACTTAAAATTACATTTATTTAATTTATTTATGCCCTTTTTTTTAGGAACATATCCATTTGATTTGTTTGCACGCATACAATATTATTGAAAGCAGGCACACTTTCACGTTTAGAATTCAAGCGAATAGAAAGCATTGGCAAATTAGTTTGAAACGAAAATGTTTCTCTTCTGGGCAGAGCTGGGAGAATCCAAAGTAGAAAACATCCATTAAAGTGTCAGTGTCACTTTAACCAATGGGCATTTTGGGTGATTGACAGCGTTTAGGTCCCATTTACTGTGGAGACTGTATGGTTCGTGATAAGATCTCTGCAGACTAAAGAGCCAACTAACCTGCTTTCTTTGCACATTGTCACTTTGATATGCACAACACATGCTTTAGGCTTTCAACCTATGTGTCGAGAACTATTCTTGTTTCACTTGCTTTCACAACTGAGGGCATGTGAAATGCAGCGTGTCTTTCTCTTGTTATCTATTTTTTCAATTTGCATGCATTACGTTCAACTTACGGTGCCCCCCAGTGCGAGGAACACGAGGAGGAGCATTATGCCCCTAGAGCTGTGCCTGTGAGGGGGAGGTGCTGCTGCGACTGTGGAAGTGGCTATGGCCGAGGCCCGGCAGCAGCGGAATTAGTGCTCTGTCGCCCCCGAGACTTCTCCATGACTGAGAGGCCATCCCGGGGCGCAGCGCTAGCTGGTTGTAGCGATCGCCACCATCAGCAAGACACAAGGTAGAGGATTTCGAATATCCTGTCCATGGCGGAAAAACTACAAGTCCCAGAAGGCCATCCGGCGCTGGGGGTTGGCTCAGTGGGAGGACGTGATATAAGCGCCATCTCCGGAACGTAACGGGGCTTGTCAATCGGATTCCGTATTCGCTCATTGTGGATGAGCCTTCCTTGCTTCAAATCAAGATTCCAGAGAAACATCGCCGATCAAAAGCCTGCGTGGCCAGATCTCCTAGTCTGCACGACGCCGAGCAACAGCCAGCGTGGTCAGAATTCTGGTGGAGAACCGTTGGTCCTGTAACCATTTCCAGTCGTGCAAGTACCAAGAGGAAGCGGGCTCGCCTCCTCTTTAATTGTTGTGTCTTGTTACTAGTACAATCGGCGTCTTTTCAGCCGCCATTTCTTGTTTACATTCCGGGGAAAACCTTGGTGCCTGTTGTCAGTGGCTACTGACACAGTATGGTAAATGTTCTAAACATAACCACCAAGATACAGTGGGCTTATTACGTGGAGGTTCCACGTTTTTGTTACTGTGTAAATCAAAGGCTTATTTGAGATTACTAACAAGTAACAGCGGAGTGACGTTAACTCCTCTGTACTTCTGGTCGCCTATTTGTTGGGTTCTGTATTTTGAGGATTCCTTTAAGGATACATGGGGTGGAGAAACTGGTGAGTATAGGTCAAGAGGGAAGGGATCCGGGGTGCCTGCATATCGTACTGTGGAAGTAATCCTCTCTTCTCTGTCTCCCATACCTGCAGAGTCCCAGTACCAGTCACCTCATGGTAACAGACCAGACGATATCTGACGTGCCATTCCCCGATGCCAATCTACCTCCCGGCCCCTATTCGTACAGGTCCAAACAGTGGGTTTATTCCATTGTGGGGGTTTGTGCGGAGCGGAGTCGGAAGGACTATCATCTATCGTCTCTGCGGGCCATCGGTAGAAGGTTAGTGGCGCTTGCGTACTCTTGCGCTACCCTCAATCCTGACAGATTGACAAGCCCAAGAATACAGCCCTGCCTAGACGATGGATACAAATGCCACTCTTACCGCCCTGTTGGAGAGTTTTACAGGCCTTCAACAGGAAGTCCAGAATTCCCGGTTAGAAAACCAGGCGTTATATAAAGAGATATCTGAACTACGTAAAGAAGTATCAGATCTAGCTATGAGAGAGCCGGTGGCGAAACCATTGATTCGGCCGGCCACTCTGCAGCCTCCCCCTTCCTTCCAAGTAGGGGGTTCGCTCGCAGCCCCTTCCACTTCTGCGGAGGCCACACCGACTGTACATATCATCCAAAATCATGGTATACCCCTGGCTCCACCCGAAAGGTTTTATGGGGACCCAAGAAAATTTGAAAACTTTTTGAATCAATGCCGTTTGCATTTTCTATGCAAACCTATGGTCTTCCAGGACGAAGCATCCAAAACGGCTTTTCTAATGTCCTATATGGGAGGGAACGCGTCCAGCTGGACTATTCCCTTGCTCGAAAGAGACGATCCCGTTCTACATGATTTTGCTGCCTTTTGCATCGAACTCAGGAAATTGTTTGATCGGAAGTCTCACATGTTGTCCTTGGATCATGAATTAATGACCTTGAGACAAGGGTCCCAAGATCTGTTGTCTTACATCACGACATTCAACCGTCTCATTGTAGAAACAGACTGGCCGGCCCAGAAACGGATCTCCTTGTTCTACCAAGGACTCCGGGGGGAACTAAAGGATGTCTTGGCTCAGGTGGTGCAATTACCAACTACCTGTGCGGAGTTAATAGACCTAACTGTCCAACTAGATCACCGGCTATTGGAAAGAAAGGGAGATAGAAGAGGGGGAGATTACCGACCCTCTTATCCTTTATTTAAATCCCGACAGGGGGTAGATGACAAAGCTAAGACACCCGAAGGACCAGAACCCATGCAAATAGGGGGAATACGTGGGCCCCTTTCCCGGGAAGAAAGAGACAGGCGAAGGAGGCTGAAACTCTGTCTCTACTGTGGAAAAGGGGGGCATTTCATCAATGACTGCCGGGCAAGGAATTATGTCCCTGGAAAAAATCCCCTTCCCCGAGGGCAGGCAGTTCTTAGTTCTGATGAACCGGCGGAAAACTGTCGGTCTTAAATCAGGTAGAGACCTCTGGTTTGAGACGACCTCTTGATCCGGTCTCTCCTTTTGTAGCTAATACCTTACACCCTGCAGTCGCCCATATGAATGTAAACGTCGCTCTATGGGTTGCCAACCAAAAACCTGTACAGGTAGATGCCTTGTTAGATTCGGGTGCGACAGGTAATTACATAGACCAAACCTATGCCTTTCGTATGGGTATTCCATGTGAGAAGAAAGCTATACCTGAAACGGTTAAAACTGTGGATGGTACCATACTAACGTCAGGCCCAGTAAAATACCATACGTTGGCCCTTGTAATGAGGTTTGGGGAGGATCACTGTGAATATATACAGTTTGACTTGATCGATGCCCCTCAGTTCCGGCTCATTTTAGGCATGCCCTGGTTGACACTACATGATCCGGTGGTGAGTTGGGCTTCCCGTACTGTGAGCATGACCTCTGAATATTGTAAGGAACATTGTCGAGAAGGAATGCATCACGATTTTCCCCTTGTTCCTTCGATCGCAACCTTCTTGGCTCATGAATGTGTGGTGAATGCTTATTGCTGTGCCAGCACTCTTCCTGAAGAGTACATATCCTTTCAGGCCTTGTTCGATAAACAGACCGCTACCCACTTACCTCCACATCGTACCTACGATTGTCGGATTGATCTCGTTCCAGGCGCTGATATCCCCTGTAGTAGGGTGTATGCTCTAACAGAAAAAGAAACGTTGTACCTCAAAACCTATCTGGAGGACAATATAGCATCTGGGTTCATCAGACACTCTACTTCCCCGGCCTCGTCACCCATGTTCTTCATACCCAAGAAGGATTGCGATGAATTAAGACCATGTATAGACTACCGCGCCATTAACAGGGTGACCATCAAGAATCGCTATCCTCTCCCCCTCATTCCGGTATTGATGGATCAGTTGAAAGGGGCGCGGTACTTTACAAAACTTGATCTCCGTGGGGCTTATCATCTAGTCCGTGTGATGAAAGGCGACGAGTGGAAAACTGCATTCCGAACAAAGTTCGGTCTCTACGAATACCGCGTGATGCCCTTTGGCCTCTGCAATGCCCCCGCCGCCTTCCAGTTTTTTATGGATGAAGTGTTGAGGGGGTGCTTGGAGACATTTTGTGTGGTCTATATTGATGACATTTTGATCTATTCCGTGTCTCTAGCCGATCACATCTCCCATGTGAAAATCGTACTGGAAAGGCTACAGCAGAACTCCCTGTACGCCAAACTCGAGAAATGCCTTTTTCATGTCCAACAAGTAGCCTTCTTGGGGTACGTGATTGACGCTCACGGATTTCGTATGGACATGAGTAAGGTGGATGCCATCATTACATGGAAAACGCCACGGAACGTTAAATCGGTGCAAAGCTTTCTCGGATTTGCCAATTACTATCGGCGTTTCATACAAGATTTCTCCAAAATCATCCATCCCATCACAGCCCTCTTGCGAAAGAATGTTCCCTTCAAATGGGGAGTGGACGCCGATTCCTCCTTCCAACTCCTCAAAGAGAAGTTCACACAGGCCCCCATCCTTCGACATCCAGACCCCACGATTCCGTTTGTTCTGGAAACTGATGCTTCTCAGTTTGCTCTAGGGGGAGTCCTTTCTCAACGCCATCCTACCTCTGGTCAACTCCACCCGGTGGCTTACTACTCCAAGAAAATCTCTCCGTGTGAAATCAACTACTCAATCACCGACAAAGAGCTTTTGGCCATCAAAAGAGCATGCGAAGAATGGAGGCATTACCTTTTGGGAGCGTTGCATACGGTGGAAATCATCACAGACCACCGCAATCTCCTGTTCCTAAAGACGGCGAAGGCCTTGACTCCTCGACAATTGAGGTGGACCCTCTTCTTTTCTGACTTTGATTTTGTAATCAAATATAGACCAGGAACTCGCAACGGGAAAGCAGATGCGCTATCCAGGTTGGGTGATGGAGAAACAACTACCTGTACGGAACCCCCATTTATCTTGCCAGGAGCTGATTCCACGGATAGAGCTATCGCCTTGATCACCTCCGAAGATTTCCTGGACGACGTTCGGGTTGCCCTAACGGACTTCGATATTGCTGACTGGGTACAGAAAGAGCCCGAACATCGATGTGAGAAAGATCACTTGGCCTATCATTTCCATGCCTTATATATCCCCAACCGTGCATTACAACGCAAAGTCCTAGAATGGTCTCACGATTCTGCTTTAGGGGGACACATGGGCATCTTTAAGACTATAGCCATTGTGGAACGGTCTTTCTGGTGGCCTGGGGTCAGAAAGGATACCAAGGAATACGTGCAGAACTGTGCTATCTGTGCACAGGGGAAAGCCAGTCACATCAAACCTCCAGGACTGCTACAACCGTTGCCCATTCCACCCAAACCTTGGCACACCTTGTCCATGGACTTTATAGTAGAGATGCCCCCGTGTGAAAAACAAACTGTGATCCTGGTAGTGGTGGATCATCTCACGAAAATGGGACATTTTATTCCCTTGCCAGGCCTTCCTTCCTCCAGTGAATTAGCCAAAGTCTTCCTCCAACACATCGTCCGTCCACATGGATTACCGAAAGTGCTGATCACTGATAGGGGGACACAATTCACTTCCCGTTTCTGGAAGGCTCTCTGTGCCATATTGCAGATTGATGCGCGACTCTCGACGAGCTTCCATCCGCAAACAGATGGAAAAACGGAACGTCTAAATCAGACTTTGGAGCAATACCTGCGGTGTTTCTCTCTACAGAACGCCTGCGATTGGACCGCACTCTTATGGTTGGCAGAGTTCGCTTACAATAACGCGGTACATACTACCTTGGGATGTTCCCCCTTCTTTTGCCTCTATGGATTCCATCCGAACATGCTCCCGTTTGAATGGCCTGCTGAGTCTATGGTTCCTGCCATACATGAACACCATGCTCATCTTCGAGCTATACTGATTGAGGCCCGGAATAATCTCGAACATGCTCAAGATTCCCAGAAAACATATGCGGATAGGAGACGTACTCCTGAGCCTGAATATAAGGTAGGGGACAAGGTATGGCTTTCTACGCGTAATCTACATATCAAAGGTCTGACGAAACTGAAACCGAAGTATGTGGGTCCCTATGGCATCTGCGAGAGGATAAACGCTGTGGCCATGAAGCTCTCATTGCCTGTATCATGGACTATACATCCTGTCTTTCATGTGTCACTCCTGCGTCCGTGCCTCCCAAGCGTGAGATTGCCTGATCGTCCCCATCCGGTGGAAGTCGAGGGCCACGAGGAGTATGAGGTGAGTTCTGTTCTGGACTCCCGTTTGGTAAGAGGTCGCGTCCAGTACTTGGTGGATTGGAAAGGGTTTGGTCCCGAGGATCGGACCTGGGAACCCTTGGACCATCTGCATTGTCCCGACTTGGTGGAACAATTCCATGAGCGATATCCAGGGAAGCCGGGACGTCCGCCGGGACGGCGGTCCACGAGAGGGGGTTCTGTAGCGATCGCCACCATCAGCAAGACACAAGGTAGAGGATTTCGAATATCCTGTCCATGGCGGAAAAACTACAAGTCCCAGAAGGCCATCCGGCGCTGGGGGTTGGCTCAGTGGGAGGACGTGATATAAGCGCCATCTCCGGAACGTAACGGGGCTTGTCAATCGGATTCCGTATTCGCTCATTGTGGATGAGCCTTCCTTGCTTCAAATCAAGATTCCAGAGAAACATCGCCGATCAAAAGCCTGCGTGGCCAGATCTCCTAGTCTGCACGACGCCGAGCAACAGCCTGCGTGGCCAGATCTCCTAGTCTGCACGACGCCGAGCAACAGCCAGCGTGGTCAGAATTCTGGTGGAGAACCATTGGTCCTGTAACCATTTCCAGTCGTGCAAGTACCAAGAGGAAGCGGGCTCGCCTCCTCTTTAATTGTTGTGTCTTGTTACTAGTACAATCGGCGTCTTTTCAGCCGCCATTTCTTGTTTACATTCCGGGGAAAACCTTGGTGCCTGTTGTCAGTGGCTACTGACACAGTATGGTAAATGTTCTAAACATAACCACCAAGATACAGTGGGCTTATTACGTGGAGGTTCCACGTTTTTGTTACTGTGTAAATCAAAGGCTTATTTGAGATTACTAACAAGTAACAGCGGAGTGACGTTAACTCCTCTGTACTTCTGGTCGCCTATTTGTTGGGTTCTGTATTTTGAGGATTCCTTTAAGGATACATGGGGTGGAGAAACTGGTGAGTATAGGTCAAGAGGGAAGGGATCCGGGGTGCCTGCATATCGTACTGTGGAAGTAATCCTCTCTTCTCTGTCTCCCATACCTGCAGAGTCCCAGTACCAGTCACCTCATGGTAACAGACCAGACGATATCTGACGTGCCATTCCCCGATGCCAATCTACCTCCCGGCCCCTATTCGTACAGGTCCAAACAGTGGGTTTATTCCATTGTGGGGGTTTGTGCGGAGCGGAGTCGGAAGGACTATCATCTATCGTCTCTGCGGGCCATCGGTAGAAGGTTAGTGGCGCTTGCGTACTCTTGCGCTACCCTCAATCCTGACACTGGTATATGCCCAGCACTGGGCTGTGGAGACTGGGCAGGACTGGGACCCTTCCTTGGAGGCCAGAGTGACAAGGAGTGTCTCCAGAGGAGAAAACTCTGGCAGCGCCTCATTGCTGCTCCACAGGTGACAGTTGTCGAAGAAACCTAGACCCCAGGTGGTTGAACGGCGGGGTCCACTGGTACTGGGTGAGTGAAACATGAGGTCGTGAGCCTCAGCCCCCCTTTGAAGATCGAGTCGGCCTGGTGACAGCGATAAGGATCCCTGGTCCTAGGTCCCCCTGTGTGAACTGTGATCCCCGGCGTACATCCTGCTGGGGTCCAATTGTTTCCATCCTCACTTGCCTGGGTGAGGTGGCAAGGGAACATGGGCAAAGATAAAACTGTTCAGTGTCGACCTTTCCCTACTCCGCCAGGACCTGTGTAATGCGGTGGAGAGGGTCTATGAGACTTAGGGACGGCTAACTGAGGTTGAGGACAACATTAAGTTTTTCCAGGCTGAATTGGCGGGCCTCTGGCGATGAGTGGGCCTCCTAAAGACCTGAGCAGAGGACTCCGAGAGCAGGAGTCATAGAAACAACGTCAGTATAGTGGAGGTGCCGGAGGGAACTGGGGGCACTGGCCCACTGCCTTAATCGCTGAGTGGATCTGGTTGTGGGTCTTGCAGGACTCGTCAACTTGTTTTCTGGTGGCGAGGGCGCACAGGTCTCTGGCTGCGGGGCCGCCCCCAAGGGCCCCACTCGGCCAATCACTACCCATCACCTCAATTTTGTGGACAGAGACGCAATTCTCTGAGAGACTCTCAGGCAAGGTGGACTGCTCTGCTGAGGAATCAAGGTGATGCTCTTCCCCCAACTACACACTGAAGGTGCAGCATCAAAAACCCACCGTCCAGGCAGCTTAGAAGTAACTCAGAGCAATGCAGATCACATACATGCTGCAGTTTCCAGCACGCCTCATAGTAATTTACTAATGACCGCACTTTGTTCTTTGCTACCCCCGAGAACCCCTGGGCCTGGGTGGAGGAGTGCCCAGTCCTCAAGCCGGGGAATTGAGCGCTGTTTTTTTAACTCCTCTTAAAAACTCAACAACTACTGCTTGGAAACCGCGGCCCCAGCTCAACAGGAAAAACAGACGCTGCCATAGGTCAGAGGACATGACACCGTATGCAACTATAAATCTGCATCAGCTGGGCTCCCTGGACCCTGGAGGAGAGGGAGAGTAGTGGCTCCTGGGGGCCCGTGGGGACTTTGCTCCTCTACTAGTTTGTGTTTTGTTTGGGAATTTTAGGGTTTACTGTTTTCAGGGTGAAGGCTGCTTCAAGGGAGGAAGTGTAAGAAGGTAGGTGGGAGGGGTGTTTGGCAACTGCTAGTTACAGGGCCCTTAACAGTTGATTGGATACTGTTGGTATTTATTGTTTTTTTTGCAGGCTCAGGACTTGGGACTATGCACCTAGGTTTTATGCAGGCTCTCACACACATACGCGGACTCATAGAGTCCAGGACTAATGGCAGATCACATAGGGGAATACAAGATAGTCACCTGGAATGTGAACGGCCTTAGCAAGAGGATTAAGCAGGGGCAGTCATGGCATACGCAAAGAGACATGGCCCTATGGTTATCTTGCTACAGGAGATGGACCTCCTAGGGACCAGCTCCTCTTTCTTGGGGATGTATGGCTACTCCAGAGTATGCCATCTGGGCTACACAAGGGGATCTAGAGAGGTGCCCATCCCACTGAAACTGAAGTTCCCACTGATCAATTAGGGCGATTCATGATGCTGCATGGGACACTGAATGGAACTGCCTGGACATTGGGGATCGTGTATGCACCCTGAGTTGCTGGGGGTGTCCCTGGAGGCAATCGCCAGACACCTATCTGTGGCTCCCCTGGGGTTACTCTACTGGGGAGATTTCAATGCCGTCATGGACCAGGAGAAGGACACAACCTCTGCTCCGGGCGTCCCTCGCACTACACGTCTTAGGTCCTGGGTGGATGCACTGGGCTTAGTATATATATGGCGGTTGCATCACCATGACGAGAGACAGTTCACTTATTATTCCCTCTAACCCCAGCACATCTGCCCACCTTGATTACTTCCTAATCCCCTCCTCCGACACTGGAGTTGCTACTCGGTCTCATATTCTCCCCTGGGCACAGTCGGATCACTCCCTGTGTTTGTTGTGGTTGAAGGTGGGCACCGGGGCGAGAGGGTGTTGGGGCGGATAAATACCCTGTGGTTGCAGCATATAGATTTTGCTGAGGAAATCAGGGACACCTTCATGGAAAAATTTTAATTTAACGAAGGTTCCACTTCCACTCTAGTGACTTGACTAGAAGGCTTTCATGATGGTCTTCAGGGGGCGTGCTTTTTCGTCTGTAGGTGGGCGTACAAGGCATAGGGAGGAGGAACTGGTGCATCTTAAGGATCAGATTGCAGACCTGGAATGGTCGGAAGGTGGCTTCCGACTGGGCCAGTTACGCCTGGCCCTTTGCTACAAGCTTTTAGATATGGCGAAATTGTGTTGGTTATACTCCGGGGAAAGAGTATATGAAATGGGTGACAAGGCAGGTAAGTTGATTTATTAGCTGGTGACGGCCAACCACCCATGTACTTTGGTGACAGAGCGGCAGACTGCGCGGGGTCAGATACTGATGGGGCAGAAGTATGGCAGAGGGTTTCGCTTCTCATTTCCGGGCTTTATACGCCGCTCGAGAAACCCCACCCTGTGAGAGGTACAAGCCCCTAATCTTGGACCTGTCTGTGCCGGAGCTATTGGCCCAGGAGAGCAGGGACCTTGATGTACCTCTTACTGAGGAGGAGATCCAACAGGCAGTCTCCATAATATCCTTAGGGAAGGCCCCTGGCCCAAATGAATTCCAAAGCGTTTTGTGTCTCTGTTGATCTCTCATCTGTGGGTGTTATATGAGGAGGTGTACACCTGTGCTAGCCATACACAGGACCTCAGGGGCACCACTATTATGGTTATCCTGGAACCGGATAAATCCCAGGAAGACTGTGGGTCCTCACGCCCTATTTGCTTAATCAACTTGGAGGTGAAAATTCTGTCCTAAGTGTTGGGCACTTGACTAGCCGCAGTGGTGCAGTCGGTTGTCCACGCTGACCAAAATTACTATATGCAAGGTAGGGGAAATCGGCACTGTCTGCATCGCTTGCACTTAGAGCATGCCCTTTCGGAGGAACTGGAGAGCAACGTGGTGCTCCTCCTGGTGGACATTGAGCGACCATTCGATAAGGTTCATTGGCCTTATCTCCTGGTGGTCCTCCACAAAATGGGCTTTGGACCCCGGTTTCAACACTGTGAACAGACCTGTGTGCTTGAGCCTGCATTTTAAGAGATTCTTGTTTGGGAGAAGCCCCCGGCAGAACTGCCCTTTGGTTCCACTATTGTCTGCTCTGGTGATGGAGTCCTTAGCAGAGCTTATCCGAATTGACGCCAGGCTCAGCGGCGTCCACTTGGTGGGAGAGATGGAAGATAGGGTTTCACTCTATGCAAATGATATGCTCCTCTTTCTCTGAGACTTCAAGACTCCCTGCAGAGACCTATTGCCATCTTTGAGATGTATGGGAAGGCCTCAGGGCTTCAAGAGAACTGGAATAAATCAACCCTTGTGCCCGTTTGGGGAGCGTTGGGTCGGGAGTGGGTGGATCCTTGACTACAAATAGCAGAGGACAGTTTCTGTCGTCTGGGCATGCCTATCGCCCTTCCTCAGTCAAGTTACTGGGACCTTAACATAGTCTCTGTAGTGGCTAGACAGTGGAACTCTATAGGCCTCAGCACCTATCTCTATTTGTACAAGTCTGTCCCTATCTTGACAAACGGAATCGCCTTCACCTTACACTCGGTCGCTGTGGTATAATTGGGTCACAGAGTTTATGGGTCTCCTACACTTGACTATTATGTCGTGCGGTATATGGATATCGGATCTATATGGTGTCCAACCCCGGGAATGTTCCCTTAAAAATCCAGCTCTTTGTATATTTTGAATTGATGTTTAGCTTACAATGACACCATGTCAAAATGGCGTCCTGGAATTGGCCGATTGTTTCCTTTATAGTCCTCTTTCGGTATCCCCTTCTTTATAATAAATGGTTTTCTTAAATCCAGAATTTATTGAGACTTGGCATTATTACGCGCCTTGGCCCTTCATGACTCTCCCTCATGGCCTAGGACAGGTATGCTGCTCGCCCTATGGGACTCACCTACACTTTGTATTTCCACTCGGTTTTTATATATCTTTGCTTGAAATCATGCATTGTTTAAAATTAAGAATTGGGGGCGTGGCTGGCCGAGCTGAGAAATGGCCGCTTCTTAAGCGCAATCTGCCAGCCGGTAAGAAGTCCTGAACCAGAAGTGCTAAAGTCGGCGTACGGTAGTGCTGGAGGCCAGAGGAGGAAGCTGCTTATGTGCCGATCCCCATGGTAGCAGGCAGATCTGAGGTGCCACCGGAAGCCAGCGGATAACCAAGACGCAATAAAGAAGCGAGGTGCGGAGAGCGGCCAGCGACATCTTATAGTCACCCTCCTGATCCCTGCAAGGTGGCGCCCTGAGGAGGCGGCGAGGATCGTAAAGCATCACAGCAATCTTTATTGACTGCCCTCCCCAGGTGCCGGGAAATCGAGACCCCGGGACGAGCTGCGCCAGTGAACGGAGCGCGCCGCTCGAGGCAGTGGAGGCTACCCCGTGTCGGGGGGCAGCGGACCCGCTACGGCTGAGCCTTTGAGGACAACGGAGTGTGCGGCGCACTGCCCTGGAACCGTGAGAGTCGGCTGCACCGAAGGAAGGTTGTGAGACAGTGAGGAGCATAGTCGCGGGCTAGGGGCTGCGGCGAGCTCTGCGGCGGACACTGGCTGGTCCGAGTGGATCCAAAGAGGATTGCGCTGAAAAGCGGCGGCCACCATTTTGGTGGATTGAAGCCTGAGCCCGATATATACTGACTCTGTGGTGGCTGGCGTCACACATGGACCCCCCACAACGTGAACACACAGGTCAGATGAAACTATATTGTGGGTCACTTAAGCTATTAATCGCTGTGCCTTAAAGACTGTGATCACGTTGCATGCATAGACTGTATTGGCCAGGAGATCTCCTTATACTAAAGCTGTGACGGAGAAAACTGATCCAGATCTGAGGGCAGGAACACTGGATATAGAGCTCTGTCTTGATAAGTTGCGCGGGGAGAGAAGAGTCTGGGCCATAGTTGCGAACTCCTGTTTACTGCGGTTGTGCTGGCCGGACGGATGAAAGCAGACCATAGGCGGGAGCTCTGTCTTCCCTGCTCGCACGCTAAGTGCTCATAAAACTGTGGATATATAGCGCAGGAAGCGCTGCCTCTGCCTGCAGTGGAGCACGACATGAGATGTTCTCGCAGTTTGATCTGATGTGCATTGTTCAGTGATAGAAGGTGGCCAGGTACAGTGGACTGAAAAACTACAGTGGTAGTGCCCTATCCTTTGAAATTGTGGGTGCACAGCTGACGTGCAGCCGAGAGAGTGGTGAGTGGTGCTGCAGCGGTGTGGTTCGAGTACTGTGCGCATTGCTGGCTGCTGGTGACATGGGCAAGCCTGACGCGAAGCAACCCAAGATAAACTTTGAAAAGAAGAGCTCTACCAGACACACTGACCATGACCCTGACGCACAGGGCGGTCTAACCCAAGGCTCACAGTCGGAAGATCTGGGGAAGATCTGCGAACATTGATGGTAGAAATGTGCTCCAGTCTGCGCAACATAGACACAAAGCTGGATAATTTGACCACGCAGCTGGACTCTGTGAGAAATCAGGTGACCATGCACGAAACTAGGCTGGACAGCTTGGAGAACAGACACACTGAATACCATGAGTTTCAAACTGAAACAAAGGAACAACTACTGCATATGGATAAATTATTAAGCGTCATAAGGGCCAAGAACGATGATTTGGAGGCGCTGTCCAGAAGGAACAACCTCCGAATTACTGTTATTACAAAGACCACCGCTATTTAAAAAATGGAAGTATTCGTGTCGGATCTCCTACATGAACTGTTTGACCCGCACCTGTCCCCAGTATTCGTGGTTAAAAGGGCTCATAGATCTCAGGGCCCGAGGCCCCCTGTTGGTGGAACGCCACGACCAATACTGGCCAAACTTCTAAACTACCAGGACAGAGACCTTATCCTGCATTTGGCAAGGGAAAAAGGACAGATCAATCACAAAGGAAATAACATATCCTTCCACCCGGATTTTACTCTGGCAGTGCAGGCAGCACGAGAATTTCTCCTAGCTAAGCGTATTCTCCTGCAGCACAGATCCCTTACTCCCTGCTCTACCCGGCTAAACTAAAGGCCTCGCATGATGGTACTGCCCACTACTTCAGGGACGCTAAGTGTGCGCTAAATTTCGCTAAACATATATACGGTAAAAAATCTGAAGATGCAAAAGCTGGAGAAGGACGCTCTGAGGGCCGACTAAGTGACAATGATTGATAAGTTGCCAGCCTGCTGCCTAGCATAATTGTAGTATATTAAAATGTGCTTTGTTGGTTTTCATTTTCTGTCAGAGAAGGTTGGTCTCATGTGGTTCATTGTAATCAAGTGACTCCATATTGCGAGGTGCTGATCCCCAGAAGCCCATGGGCGCTAAATATAAATGATCCTTCATTTTCACCGGATGCATACTGCCTACCCGCATTACTCCCGGCCACCCTGTGAAGACAGGGGAGTCCGTCGGCTTTACCTCGCCCCCATGGGAAGTCACCCTATATTCTGTTTGCAAGTTTTCAAAGTTGGAACTGGGAAGGGTATGCTACAACCTGATTGGGGGGTTGGAGTGGGTGGAGGGTGGAGGCAGGGGTTTGTTTGTTTGGTTTTATGCCAGTATGTCAATGTTGGTCACGCTGGAGTTATACACTGGAATGTCAGATGCGGGGGGTTGGGCATAAGAGTTGGTGGTGAGCGTCTCTTGTGGGAACACACGCTAACGCATTGAATGTTCTTACATGGAACGTTAGGGGGTTGAACGATGGGAGGAAGGTCAGACTAGTGCAGGCCTATCTAACAAGACACAACATTGACATCTGCTTTATGCAGGAAACACACCTCAATGTGAAGCCGTCGCATCGGCTACGCTACAGCAGATGGGGAGAAACACATTCAGCTATTTATTCCAATTACGCACAGGGAGTGGCAATACTTATTCGAAAAGGGGTTGACTGACGGGGATGATAAGAGTGGCTCAAATCCACATGAGCGACTTACCTCACTCATCTATCATTCTCATATAATAAGCCAGCCAGGCAGTGGAGAAGAATTAGAAATATATTTATTGGCCATAATATTCATCTGCAGATGGGCCCCGTCAGGTCTACACCCCAGGGAGTGCACCGAGAGGACTGCCTCCTCTCATCACAGCAATACATTATAACATAGCATGGCAGAGTAAAACCACGCCCAGACTGGAAAAGTACTGGGCTCAGCAGAGGGTGAACAATGAACTCATACATGAGGCATCTGCACCTGCAAAGGCAACACTGTTATCTCCCCTCAAGGTCACAGAGCGAGGCTCTGCTACTCCAGGGCATGGAAACATTTCTGCAAAACTAACTCAAGGCAAGAAATGCTGAAACAGGGATTTTCTGCTCATAAGGGAGGGGGGAAAACTGTACCATGAGACATTGGAGCTGCAGAGCAAATGTCAAACTAACAAAACAAGTGCCAGCTCTGAAAACTAAATTGCCTAAATAATTTTTTGTAACAGACTAGAAACGTCATTTTTTAGTCATATAGTTGAATTAATCAACATTTGATTTTTATTTTTCAATTTTTGCAACGGAATATACAAAACTTTTCATAAATATGTGCAGTCAACAAAGACAAACGACGTCAGTAAACAAATACAAGTGCTCCACAACAAAATTACATCCACCCTCTTTCACAATCACTGCCTCAATCACTACCAGATTCTCTTCACACACTTTCAACATAAAGAAGACAAAACATGCATGTATTTGTGCAGACAAAACCAATCATAAAAATTGTGATGGTGTCTACGTGAAGCTTTTTATAGTAGTTCAACTTTCACAATCATATCTTAATAAATGGCTGCGTGAAACCTAAATCACAAACACAATAAGCCACTATATAGTAATGACTTGTATGCTTCTAATTACAAGAATTTCATCAAATAAAACTAACTACACAACGTAGAGTACACCAAAACATCAAGGTCGACACGTTTCAAACCGGACCCTTTTTGTCCGGTTCTCATCAGGACCAACAGCTAATCTGAAAAGAGGACAAAAAAACTATTTTAGCCACTAACATGATTTTTGAAACAAGAACACAGCGTCCAACCATGCACCCTTGCCTCCTACCTTTAATATCAGCAGTAGGATCACTCAGCTATAATGGGATTTGTGATTCTAGAAAAAATGATAATGAATCATAAGGACACCGTCAGGGTTATAGACCAACAAAAACCACAACTTTACAAGGTGCCCCTGGCCTCATTAAATCCGTGAGCTTACCTCCAAGTGGTGTGGAGCTGGACTGTGTAACCAGTCGGAGGAGACAGATGGCTTGTTTTTTTTTTGTTATCTGCAAGGTGGAAAACAAGGGGTGCTTGTTTACCAACTCGGGTTTTGAAGGAGTTCTTTTTAACCAAACCGTTTTTTTATAAACAAGAAAGGGGTGGGGGCACGGACCAAAAGCGTTCAAGTTCTTACTTTGGTTCCAGTCCCCGGTGGCTAGCCATCCCCGTGTCTTCAGATCTGTGGGCAGCGGCGGCGTAGCCTCGCAGCGTGGGCGGAGTGCGCTCGAGAATCCCTCGATCTGAAAAACACATTTGTGCCTCATCAGTTCCATTCTCAGCGTATGCGTAGATTGCGAGGGGGCGCGGGCGGCGGGAAAGTGTGGCAGGGGGGTCTTCTGAAGCAGTTCGCTTACCGTTTTAGATAGAGGAATACGGTCTCAGTACCGTGGTCATCAGAGTCGAGTTGCCGCGGTGTCTCCGTTTACTCGATAAACCCGGAAGCGTTGCATACTGCTTTTGATTGGTTCAGTGAGCCCACGTGACGCCTTACGTTTTGAGGAGACGAAGATATTTATGGTTTAAAGGGCCAGCTCCGGGAAGTTGCACTGTCTGTGATGTAAACAATACAAAAGGGCGAGCCACTTGACATCCGCACCCTGGCCCAACAATGGAAAAACTTGAATAATTTTTACAGCGCTAATGTCAGAGACTGTGTGTGAGGGTATGATGGTGTAACAGTTGGCTCTGCCAGAGATGATTAGCAGCGCTTCTTCATAGGAAATAGCCACAAGTGTCTCCAAGTGTATACTGAATCCTTGCAATTTCGGACATTCCATTGATAGCGGGGGCTGCGTGTGATGGTTTGACAGTGTGCTCTGCCTAATATGATTTTAATATTAAAAGAGCTGCCTTATCAGAGAAAAATTACACCAAGTGTCTGCATTGCTTTGACTGAATCCTTGCGATTTCAGACATTTCATTAAGGCCATTGATAGCCGTGTTGAATTTCATGATGAGGTGGGCTTCACGCTGGCTGAGTTTTGTCTCTATGTCACCACCTCTTATGTCCGTCTCAATTTTGGCCAGCACAGTCCATTTGAGATCTGCCTCTTTATGCTCACTCAGCCTCCAGTGATTCACCAGAGGGGCATTAGTTACATTCCTGCGTATTCGTGATTTATGTTGTGTGGATGTGCATGGTTGGATGCTGTGTTCTTGTTTCAAAAATCATGTTAGTGGCTAAAATAGTTTTTTTGTCCTCTTTTCAGATTAGCTGTTGGTCCTGATGAGAACCGGACAAAAAGGGTCCGGTTTAAAACGCGTCGACCTTGTTGTTTTGGTGTACTCTACGTTGTGTAGTTAGTTTTATTTGATGAAATTCTTGTAATAAGAAGCATACAAGTCATTACTATATAGTGGCTTATTGTGTTTGTGATTTAGGTTTCACGCAGCCATTTATTAAGATATGATTGTGAAAGTTGAACTACTATAAAAAGCTTCACGTAGACACCATCACAATTTTTATGATTGGTTTTGTCTGCACAAATACATGTATGTTTTGTCTTCTTTATGTTGAAAGTGTGTGAAGAGAATCTGGTAGTGATTGAGGGAGTGATTGTGAAAGAGGGTGGATGTAATTTTGTTGTGGAGCACTTGTATTTGTTTACTGACGTCGTTTGTCTTTGTTGACTGCACATATTTATGAAAAGTTTTGTATATTCCGTTGCAAAAATTGAAAAATAAAAATCAACTGTTGATTAATTCAACTATATGACTAAAAATTGACGTTTCTAGTCTGTTACAAAAAATTATTTAGGCAATTTAGTTTTCAGTGCTGGCACTTGTTTTGTTAGTTTGGTATATTGGACTCTGCCTCACTGAATAGAGTCAAAGCCCTTGGTTGTTTTGGTAAGCAGAGCAAATGTCAGCATCAGAAATCTGTCTGCCATAGACAAGCTTCTCTCTCTTATAGGAAAGTATACAGAAATAGGAAAGAATACAGAAATATCAATAATGGGAACCTAACGAAGGGAAAGCAATGTACTACAACAAGTCTTCTAACTTAGAAGGCAAAAATGAGACAAAAGCTTAACCATTACAGAAACAATTCTATCCAACTGAAGCTTGCATATTACAAAAATAGCTCAGTGGGTTGCAGCACATGAATATTAGGCTGTAACTGCATATTGGTTAGACACATTAGGCTAACATATTCACAACATCATTAGGACATTCTGTAACAGGAAAATTACAATCTATCAGACCCTCCTTTTAGCCTAATGTGGCTAACATAAGTGCAGCCTTTATTGCCTAAAGGAGGGACTGTACAATTCTGAAGGAGAGAACGGGGACGGCCTCACTCATCAATCAAAGGTTAAGAAATGAAATACTAGGATGAGCATGATCCTAGAAGTAGTGCAGCATACTATAGGACAGGAAGTGCAGAGGCAACAAGTAAAAGAACAACCCCTGCAATACCTACTAAAACAATAATTATTCTCTGGGTGTGAGGCACCCTCCTTTTTGACTAATCTAAGCATATGTTCTCGGGGTACCGTTGCTCTATAACACCATGTCATGATCCGACTACTGAAAAATGCATCACAGTTCAAGTCATGAGCAGGGATTAATGCAAATAATATCAAACTGTCATTATCAGGGAAAACACCCTATTGAATTACATACTGAGTGTTCACTTGCATTATCAGCGAGGACCTGTATCTAACATTAATGAAGTAGATCTTTATCGGGCTGAGAAATGTTTTTTACTAAACTACTCAAAGTATACTAACCCTCACAGCTACTTCCATAGGGCAAGAATACAAGCAACACTTTCCACCCTTGTGTGTGTATGAAGGCAATGACCCACACACCCAATAATCTGCAGTACTATACGTAACATGTGTCTGGTGCAACAATGGAATACTACATCATCCTAATGAACTTCCCAGTGCTCCTCCTCGTGAGGAACTAGGGTCACTCTCATGTGGTGTTGGAATAGTACTCATGAGGGTATGCGCCAAGCAACAAGAAACTAATTCTTTAAAGAGAAATATGAAAGCAATAGTTAGGATACAAACAAACACAATATTAAATTTGTAGACCATGAGAACCAAATATGGGCAGGGCCATCTGGACAAGGAGCTGCAGAGGCCACTCCTCCTGGGGAATAGGAACATTCAAAGGGACTCATTTTCCTATCTAAAAGTCCAAAGTAAACTAGGGGAAAAACATTTCACACTGAGGCCAACCAGAGGGGATCTTCTCCCTTCAAGGGATTTTCTCCCTGTGTCCGTTAAAGCCTCACAGGCAGACTTCTATTGTTCATTCCCTAACTCCCACGACGGAGCCGCACAGCTTCACGACTCAGAGGAGCACTTAATCTGGGCCCAGGCGCAATCCTAGTGTCTCACCTGACAATGTCTCGACAGTGCACCAGGGCTCTTCCAGCAGTCCGTCCCTAACACTTTCTTTAGTCCTTCCCTACTTCCCTTACTCAGCCCTTCTTCCGGTGCCCTGCTCTCCTTTCCTGGGCCACAGATTGTATCGAGTGCTCCCTCGCACCTCTGGATCTGTGAACAGAATGGGGGCTCAATGGCAGGGGACTTATCCGCTGATGTTTGCTCACTGTGATCAAGAGAGACCTCACCACTAGCAATCAGAGCCGGCCTCTTCTCCTTTTGATCAGGCTCCTCACCTCTCAATAAAGCATCCGAGAAGCGTATTTGTCATCAGCGAGGCCCTTTCTCACCCACTCATCATAGGGCAACAGAAGCGGGACCCTCTTTACACGGCTGACGTGGGTGCACGACTTATGGCCCCGGATCCTGAGTGCGGTTTGGGTGGCAAGCAGCACCTGCCTCGGCTCACTTCACCTCGGCTCCAAGCAAGACTTCCGCTGGTATCTTCGGATGATGACTCAGTCCCCATGTTGGATGGTGTGTCCAGGCCCCTCCGGTTGCGGCTTCAGTGTGTCTGCTACCTGCTGATGAAGGGAACGAAGATCTTTAGTCAAAGCATACAAATAGTCTGTCAACAAAGGGTATTCAATATCAGCAAAACAATTTGTTCTCGGGACACCCCAAACATTTGCTGGGCGGTGTGAAAACATCTCAGGCCTATCAATAAATTTGTGCTGACAATAGGTAATACATTACATATCTGACTTTTTCCACTGTATTACCTGTGGACGGACATATGGGTTAACTGAATTCTAAGAGAAGAGAAAAAATAAAACAAAATAGACATGTTGTATTCCAGCATTTTCACTTATGAACCCTCAAAAAGGGAATTTCATACCGCTATTCCTATAGCATGCACACTGCGTCTACTTTGTGAACCTTCACTGTTGTGCAAACACTTCTAATATTCTTTTTTTTTAAGCAAAACAACTATATTTTGCTCATGACCATGCTCACATACTATAGAAGCAGCAGGAAACTAACTTCTACAAAGCTATAATTTCAAGAGAAAAAAATATTTTGCTGAGGATCACACAAGCATCTTTCACCTTTTTCACTATTTAGACCATGTAACATTTTTTTTATTTCGGGGAAAACCTGTTCACCAGCTCTAAAAGGGATTGTCAGCTCAACTATACAGGCTAACTGATAAGAGACTTGTGATACATGTGCACCTTTACTTAGTGCTGCACAATAATGATGTTGTTACCTAGAAATGTGAAACAAAAAAAAAGTACAGAACTATTGTTCCCTTCAAAGGTAAAGTAAGGAAACACTAGTCTGGGGCGTCTGGGTGGGTCTTTTCATACCTTTCATCCCTATCCAATTAAAATAATTCTCTAATAAAGACTATCAGTTTATTTTCACAGACTAGCTAATAAAGAACTAGCAATGCACTCGCACGACTACAATAATGGTGTTATTACCCAACACTTGTAGAACAAAACTACCCACATCTAATTCCCCTTTTAGAGCAAAGCAGGACAGGCTAATAAAAATTTGGGAAGAGGAGGGAGCAATACACATGTTACCTAGTCCTAATTTATAGGAGAGCTAGCGGGGAGCTAGCTTCCTCCCCCATTTTTGACAGAAGGAAATCTGAAACATATTTCACTTCAGTCAACACCATCAACCCCGGGGTGTAGCACTGGGCATAAACAAAATTCTAGGAGATACATAGCACTTTTGAGAGGGCTAGAACATCTTTTAGCACATGTACAAATGTCATTGCCATAAAATGATGTGCGTGCCTATTAATATCGAATACAATGTAACTAAGGAGAATTCATTATAATTATTTATCTATTACAAAACACACTACTTCTTTTGAGGCCTTTTATTCCCATGAAGGAGTAAGGAAGAGGGTCTGGGACACAGCTAAAACCCCCCCATAACCAGGCACTATGCGACATTCATTAGGGAAATGGCGGCAAAAGGGAAATCTATAAAAGAACAAAAATTACTTAGGTAATGGTCAGGCTTGTGACACAACACCATGAGTAAACCTTAGAACTCTTTTTTCTTCTATACCATTTAACCAAATAGACATACACTGCTGAAGTGTTGTCTGTGAAATTTAGGGACCAGAACAAATTCCCCACAGAGGAGCTTGTTCTAGTATCAAAAAATAAAATTATCAAAACAATACAAAACAGAAACATACATAAAATAAAAACAAGCATACCAAGGCAGCAGGTATACTTGCTGTGCTAAGCACAGAAAGCATAGACAAATCCCAGCAACACATGCAAAGGAGCTGTGACACACAACACAATGCCATGCATTTCATGCACAGTGAAACTGCAGCCCAAAACCCAGTATGCTGGCCTCCTTAATTTGTCAGCCTTAAGATCGATCAGCATACCTACCACACAGAACAGAACAAACAATGCACAATAAGCCAAAGAAAACATAAAACACACAATATTTAAATGCGTATAACATAAAATAATACACAATAATGCATATACCAAACACAAAAGCCACAAAAGGAAAACACAATATTAGTTACTCAAAGGACTATATCTTTCTCATGCATGTCATGCATGATGCGATGTCAGTGCACACATAATCTGTCTAGCACAAAGTTGCATCAATACTCACCATAACACAGAGATATCAATGTTTCCCATTGCACTGAAACAAAACAAATCAAACCACAAAACACAAAAAAACAACAACACGCAAAATTTTGGACAAAAAGGCAACCACTAGTAAAAATACCTTCTACAAATACTTACTTTAAAACCTATGCTTGGAGCTCATTCACACCTGTTCATCTATGTCCGTTCTGAAACCCTGTCTGCCGTCTCAGACAAGAAACAGACTAACCTCTTTTAGCCTTCAGCCAAAACCCTGCATTTCGTTTTTTTTAAAAAAACCACAGTTATTTCTAACTAATTTAAGCAAATTCTGAGCTACCATTTATCTATAACCTTATGAAAAACTTAAAGCAGGCTAAACACTCCGCTAAAAGGCAAAACATTTAGCAGCATTGAAAATCACATGAAAATCTTGTAATGATATACATTTACTTTCACATCTTTCACTTGCCATGGGCTAGTAATTTCCATATTGTGCGTAAATATTTTATTCTTGTTATTAAAGGTACCAAATCTATTTCTGCACGGACAACTTTCCCTGTCTAAATGGGTCATTTTAAAACCAATGCACTTTTTCTCATCTTTAAACAAAAAGGGGCATCTTACTTCTCGGTAAAATCACAGCTTTAACTGTGTTATGTTAACATTTTAAACTTCTGAATCATACACATTTAATCCTGTTGCCAGAACATACTAAATACTCCAGTGCACACTAGCAGACATTTGCACAAAACACACACTCTGCACCTCCACTCAGCGGGTGGGGCACTGGGCCCACTGCAATGGTGTCCCATGGACAAACTGCATACAAATACTGTTACACACATATATACATTACACACATATATACATTCCCACCAGACCACTCTTATGAGCAACACAATCAATATTATTTACCCACTAGGGGCTATGCATTTACCTACCCTCGCATGATCAGTACTCCCCAACTCAATATTTATTTAAATAGAAAACCTGTATACTATGACATGGACCAACAGTGAAACAAAATTAATTCAACAACAAAAATGGACACAACAGACAACCAATAAATCTCTTTTTCTTCTTGTCTTTAAACTGCACACAAATCAATCACTTATTCTGAATACGATTCAAACAATAGGAGTAACATGTGCTTAAACTATTGCATCTGAAACACTCACTAACATTTTTAGTAAATTATTTTTTCTCAAAACAATCCTTCTTTTCTCAGACTAGGCCCTTTTAAAGTGTAATTCTCTATGTCCAAATGGAATAACCTGTTGAAAATTATTCATAATTTTGTTCCTGATACTAAATCACATGTGTTCTGAACAACTGCATTATACTTTAGTCTAAACCAACAACAGTTTGAACTCATAATTATGTAGACTCGCTCCAAATTCACAATTCACAGTGCTCCAACTGTGTATATCCACCTGTCTCTTCTCTTGCTCTCTGTGCTCTGCGAACCCATTGGAATGCTGTTATCACACCAAGGTCACAACTGCTCTGCTCTTTCACACACTGTTATTCTAAACCTTACCAGCCCAGAGTTCTACAACCCCTTTTATTTTATTGTGGACTGAAACATATCCACTCAACAGGTCTGTTTTAAAACTAACTAAACAACTCCAGCTCTCCACCCCCTTTGGAGGCCTCTTTTGCCGTTCAGAAAATGCATTTCACTCTTACCGTCTTCCAAGAGCTAAGAATTCTGGGCTGCTAGCCAGCCTTCCTGGCCCCCCTGGCATTCATCACCAAGGCCAAATCTGCCTCGCACTCTGCGCTCGTCGTTCTGGCGCAGACAAAGCCAATAAGCCTTACTAACTCTTTCTAACATGCAATAATTAACCCTATTTTAAAAATACATTTCTCTTTTTTTTCACTTCCTTCTAACTTTACACTCTTTATACATTCTTATTAATATACATTCTAATTACTGGTAATCAAATCCTTATTATTTTCTTCATCTTCTACTGTTCACAAATTAAGGGGATGAAAGAAACCAAATTCTTTTCCATAGAGCACAGCCCTCAATGCACTTTTAAACTACATGAAAAACACACTGATAGTCAGGCACAACCATCTCAGGTAGCTCACAAGGACCAGACAATCTAACTTATGCAAAAAGATGCACTCACTTCATTCAAACAAACATTTACACAAACAAAAGGCAACCCACAGACTGCTCTCAAACCAAACCAATTATAACCAAATCAAACATATTACATGAAATACATACCCCATCCTCTTAATCACTGCTCACATTGGCCCACTGAGCCATTACAATCAAATTTGAATGGGAACACCCTGCAAATTCCAAATGTACACATTTTGTCTTCTTTTAAAACTAAACTTTCGATCTGTCCATATTCTCGGCTATCATAAGTCCTCTCATCTGTCTTTGCTGAACCTCTTTCTGCCACAACCTTAGGGAATTAAACATGCTCTGACAGCTGTGCCTAGCAACTGCATCAAAAATATTAAACAAAATCAGGATAAATCCATATTCACATGCATCTCAAAAATTAAAAGAGTCTTATACAGTAGCAGGTTGGCTCTCGGCCAATCTGACATCAGTTGAACTGCAGCAACACCTAAAACATCGCAACTTACTGAAACAAGGCATCGTGCACGCTCAATCAAACACCACCAAACTCACCCAATCAGACACCACCAAAGAACCCACACATACCCGGACACAAAAGAACAAGCAACTATCTCCACGCACAACCACTTACATTCGCCCACGCACATACAGCCTATGCATTAAGTCCCTGCCAAACACGTGTTACCATAATGGGACAAGGCCTGTCGACCAAGTCCTGGAGAACCTGGACCCTACCGCAGACCGAACAGTACACTAACTGTTCTGAGGTTGGAAGACACATCTGCCACCCGGGCGGCACTACAGATCGCTGCGCACTTTACCACAGGAGACCTAGGACCCACTCCCGCCGAACCGCCACCCTAGGAGTTCGGGGTGAGTTTCGGAGCCTACCCGCAATGAGCCACGCCTCCACCACAGTACCACCCGGTCGGATGACCACAAACAAACGTCCTCCCAACCTCCATTAAGTCTGTCAGAGAACCACTCGCACTCTGAGTTCCCCGGAGCACACTAGCACCAGGAGCGCACCGGCTCCTTTACCACTGGAGACACACCGGTCTCGGAGACACACCGGCCTCTTAATCACGGGAGACACACCGGTCTCTGGAGCACCCTAGCTCCTTCAATCACCAGTCGGACCACTCACCTCCTGTTCGCAGAACCCGACATCCACTGTTCTCCACCGCCGGCTGCTGGGACCAACACGGTCAGCTCCAAAGTTCCGCCTTCTGGACCCCGGCGCAGGATCATGAACCGGGACCTCTCCTGATCAGCAGGGTGGGGCAGCGCTGCGAGAACCAAGCTCGGCATCAAAGTGGGTACCCAGACCCACCGTGCCGACCCACCTACCAGGGCCGGACTGCTACCCACCTACCAGGGCCGGCCCTAGGCATGTGCAAAGTGTGTACCTGCACAGGGCCGCCAAACCCCAGGGGCCACCACGACGAGGATCGAATCGGAAGGATCAATGATACATCGTGGCACTGGCGGCCCCCTGGCAGGATTTGGCGGCCTCCGGCTCCGACCCCGGCTTCCAATACTAAGTTCCGAGTCCGACAGTCACAGTTCCAAGCCCTGACACACTGAGTCACCCCTCCCCCCCCTCCTCCCTTTAACTTCCCTGGCCTCTGGCTCTGAGTCCGCACCGACCTCGTTCCTGATTGGGCAGCAGGGGTGCCGGGGTGTTTCAAATCATCATGACTGTCACCCGGCTGGCTGGCACAGACGCCGGAAGCCAGGATAGAGTGATCTGCAGCAGCGCGCAGACTCAACCTAACCTGCTACTTGACTTCCCCGCGTGTGTAATTAACTTGTGGGACTGGTGGCGTATGACTCTCTCTGCACAGCCCAGCCATTTGGTGGTCGTCGACGTCGGAGTTGGACAAAAGCTGAGCGGCCCCTGAGCTCAGACTGAGAATAAAGTGAAGAAGTGTGAACGCACCTGCCGAGTAAGGGCAGAATAGATCCATTCTCTCAGATGATTGATAATGATATTTCTGCACACTGTTTGTGGCACTGACTGACTATCGCGACGCGTCATGGCAAGCAAACGAATCATATGCAGCTAGGTAGCCGGACGTGAGTGTAGCTGTTAATGCTTGAGGTCGGAGGGGCGAATTTACTGCACTGCAGCCGGGAGTTTTGCCGCATCGAGGTAGGCCGCCCGCTGTCTGTCTTCCAGTGGCAGCGCCGGCCACTGATTTCCTTTAGGCCCCTCTCCGCCTGTGTGCCTGCAGGGCCTATAATAAAGGTGGAGTCGGGGGTACTATTTTGCATTAAATTAAGCAGCAGTATATGGCTCGACTCCCAGCCAGCGGAAGGCCTAATCATTGCCGAGTATTACATTTCGGAATCACTGACACTTTCTCCGAGGGGCAGGAGGTCCGCCGCATTCAATTTGCCGGTGCCGCATCGATCGACTCGTAGGCCGCTGTCTGTCTTCCAGTCAGTGGCACTGGCAGCGGGCGCGGCCTCCCATGTAAACTGGTGGTGATTGATTTCTTTAGGCCCCCTGCTCCGCCTGTGCCAATAAAGGTGGAGAGAAATGGTATTTCTGCACTATCGGCAGACAGTTGAAATATGGCTCCAAGTCCCAGCGACTCCTGGGGGCCCCTGGAGTTCGGGGGCAGGGGAGCGACCGAGCCAACCCAAGCGCTTTCAGTTTGACACAGCCAGGCGCGGGCCCTGGTGGAGCGTGGAGTGAGCTCCGCCCCATCCGGACCCCCTTTTCCGGGGCCCCCACCTACGCTCCCTGCACAGGGCCACCATGAGCCTAGAGCCGACCTTGCACCTACGGGTGAGAAAGATCCTTATCGCGGGGTTCCTGTTCAGGCGCCATCTGATAAGAGTGGCTCAAATCCACCTGAGCGACTTACCTCACTCATGTATCATTCTCATATAATAAGCCAGCCAGGCAGTGGAGAAGAATTAGAAATATATTTATTGGCCATAATATTCATCTGCAGATGGGTCCCGTCAGGTCTACACCCCAGGGAGTGCACCGAGAGGACTGCCTCCTCTCATCACAGCAATACATTATAACATAGCATGGCAGAGTAAAACCACGCCCAGACTGGAAAAGTACTGGGCTCAGCAGAGGGTGAACAATGAACTCATACATAAGGCATCTGAACCTGCGAAGGCAACACTGTTATCTCCCCTCAAGGTCACAGAGCCGAGGCTCTGCTACTCCAGGGCATGGAAACATTTCTGCAAAACTAACTCAAGGCAAGAAATGCTGAAACAGGGATTTTCTGCTCATAAGGGAGGGGGGAAAACTGTACCATGAGATATTGGAGCTGCAGAGCAAATGTCAGCATCAGAAATCTGTCTGCCATAGACAAGCTTCTCTCTCTTATAGGAAAGTATACAGAAATATCAATAATGGGAACCTAACGAAGGGAAGGCAATGTACTACAACAAGTCTTCTAACTTAGAAGGCAAAAATAAGACAAAAGCTTAACCATTACAGAAACAATTCTATCCAACTGAAGCTTGCATATTACAAAAATAGCTCAGCGGGTTGCAGCACATAAATAATAGGCTGTAACTGCATATTGGTTGGTGTCGTGGGATGTTGCCACCTGGACACTTGAAGTGACCCATCTGGCACTCTCGCTATCGGATCATGCCCCCTGTTTGCTTAAATTGTCATTGCCAGGCATACCCCCGCGCGCTTTCACTTGGCGACTACCCCCACATTCACTACTGGATGAGGCCTTCAAAGAGGAGAACAGATCTGATGTTACAGAATATTTTGCTCTTAATTCTGGATCGGTGAACACCGAAGCCTTGCTATGGGAGGCATTTAAGGTTGTGATCAGAGGACAATGTATAGCACGGCAGGCTGGTGTGCTTAAAGCTATCAGAGGCACTATAGCTGACCTAGAGGGACAGATAAGGGAACTTGAAGGGCATTTTACTCAAGGACAGACCCCGCTACGGCTGCGCTTCTGAAGGCGAAACTGTTGGAGTTTACGGAGGAGTCGCAAAGGGATGTCACATTTTTGGACAAATATGCAGAGGCTAGGCGATATGGCGAAGGTGACAGGCTGGGCCGCACGCTGGCGGTATGATCCGTCAATCCAGATCCACTACCTATGTGCACGAGATAAACAGTGCTAATGAAGACACCATTAGGGGTCAGTCAGAGGTTCTCAACGAGTTCTATTCTTCCCTATACACAGCCACCCAGACTTCAAATCCAGACGGCATGCAGGAGTTTTTAGACTCTATTGCCTTGGTGTGGTTTAACAATATACACAGAGTCTACATGGACCTCCCCATTACGGTGGAGGATGTAACACAAGTCATAAATAGTTTGCCACTAAATAAAGCCCCGGGACCCGATGGTCTGACAACCACCTTTTACAAAACATACGCAGAAGAACTGGCCCCCAGATTGCTTGCAGTATATGAAGAGGCACTAGATGCAGAGATTCTTCCAACATCCATGAGGGAAGCAGTGATTATGACACTGCTGAAGCCTGACAAGGCAGAAACGGAGGTTGACTCGTACAGGCCACTTTCCTTGATCAATGTAGACGTAAAGATATATGCTAAATTGCTGGCGAATAGACTTCAGCCACTAATTACGATTATTGCTCTCCCTGATCAGTCGGGGTTTATCCCTGGACGGTCGACCTCGCACAACTTGCGTACATTGTTCTCAGTGCTGCACTATCTCCACCCGAGTGTTCATGCCGCTGTCGTTTTTTTTAGATGCGACTAAAGCGTTTGACATGCTTGAGTGGGCATATCTATTTACAATATTGACACGTATGGGATTGAGCCCTCAGTTTATAAATCGAATCCGGCTTCTGTATACAGTGCCGCTAGCCCGGATCAGAGTCAATGGTTTAGTATCTGACCCATTCCAGATATTGCGGGGCACGAGACAGGATTGCCCTCTATCACCCCTACTTTTTGCTATTGCTAGGGAGCCCTTGGCTGCCAGAATCCGGCAACATCATACTGCAAGGGGAATAGGTTTCAGTACACGCAGCTTACTGATCTCGCTTTATGCGGACAATGTAACCCTGTACATTTTAAACCCCGTAGAAAATATGGATCTGATTCTTTAAGAGTTCATAAGATTTGGAGGGCTGGCTGGTGTCTACATTAACTGGGCGACGTCGGTAATTTTTCCATTAACTGATGGTACCCGAGTGGTGACATCTGAGTTTCCACTAAGGTGGGAGGCTGAGGCAGTCAAATGTTTGGGGTGCGGCTGAGCCGTAGTCTGCAGGAGATCTGGAACTTGAACTTTGGTAAGGCATATACATGGTTGGAAGGTAAGGTTGCAATTTGGTCTAAACTGCCCCTATCCATTGCGGGGAAAGTGGCGCTGACAAAAATGGTTATTTTGCCGAAATTCCAATACCTGTTTGTCAACGTGCCAATCCCCCTCACACGATTCAGAAAAGGGGGTGGTGATGAACAGAGTGTCTGAATTAAGCAGACCACTCTTACCCAGTCCCCTCACACAACACTTTTTCTCACGTTTAAGACCTCAATTGTTATCCCTGGTGTGGGCGGGTGGACAGGCCAGGGTTTCATGGGACCTATTGACACTTCCATTACAACAGGGTCGATTGGGCGCCCCGGACATGCAGCTCTATGCCATATGTGTCCAGGCCCAGTTTCTTCATTTTTGGGTGCACCAGACGCCAAATCAGCCTCATGTGGCGGTGGAAATTGACGCGGTGGCACCGGTGCCAATTGAGGTGGCGCTATATCAGAGAGCACAACGCCCCAAGGGAGATGTAGACACTTAAGGTACCCTGCGCTGGGCGTGGCAAGCGCTCCAGAAGAGAGCTAACATCCCGGTGCTGTATGCGCTATCTATACCACTAGCACGCAATCCCATGCTGCCCTGCATTGAGGGGGGGTGAGTAAAACCCTTGTTAAAAACATGCCATTACACACCTTTGCTGACTTATATCCAGATGGCGAGTTTAGGCTGCCCCCTACTAGGACTGAGGATCGTGAAGTGTCATTTGCAGAGCTGTTTCTATATCACAAACTGAAAACTGCATGTCGTGCACTCTGGGCGGGTTTTCCTGAGGCTTCCCCAGTATTGCCAGCTTTAGAGAATGTCCTGAAAATGCCTTCCTCACGTAAACTAGTCACGAGCCTATATACCAACATGCAAAACACAGCTCCGGTAGTTCAGCCAAAGTTCCTGCATCAGTGGAATAGTGAACTTGATCCTCCATTGACAGAAGAGCAGTGGGACTTCTGCTGTAGGCAGCTGGCCGAGCTCTCGCCAAATTATAGATTTAAAATTTTTGCATTGATATCACAGGACACCGATCAGCCTCTGCCGCATGCGACTATGGGAAGATGACAGGTGTTGGCGCTGTGGATACGCACCAGCATCCTTCTTGCATATAGCATGGGATTGCCCAAGGCTGGGTGTGTTTTGGCAGGAGATATTTACTGCGGTAAATCAGATAGTTGGCAGGACAGATGCCCCATCCTCGACGTTAGACCTACTTGGCTGCGTGAAGGACACACCACCCAAACAGCGCAAACTGCAGGCACTCCTTTTACTGTACGTGAGACGACAGGTAGCTATTCGCTGAGGGAGAAAGAGGCTACCAAAGTTCCAGGGCTGGTTGTCCGATGTGACATATGGCCACACACAGCTTGGAATATTCTGGGATCTGATGCCCCTGTCATCAAGAACACAGGATATTTGGTAGCCCTTCTTGAGCTGGGCGCGCGCCAGAGCTGAATTCCCTGTGTCCAGCCCAGGTGCAGTTACTTAATGTTATGTTTCCTTGATACACTGGTCTAGTTTGCTATGTGGCTGTAAGATTGTCATCAGGCATGCTTCTGTACGGGCAAGTATAGATAATTTATGCTTTTTTGTTCGCCTCTGATGTTTCATGTAATATATAATTTCACCCACGAGATGGTTAACGCTTAAATGAAGGTATATGTGGATATACTGCTACCTGACCTACAAGTACTGCTTCTTTGATGTATCATTCCTTCTGTGTAACTCTAATGATTTGCATTATAGAATTTTGTACATTACGGAACGACAAACTGGCTGGTTCTTGGTTGGAACTTCTGTTCCTTTTGTTTGTACTTGGATTTTGTATAAACTTCAATATTTTTTTTTAAAATCAGAATTTCACTCCTCTCTGATTGGGCTCTAGCTGCTTGGAGTAGCGACTCGTCTTTATCTTGCATTTTGTTCGTTATATAAGATACACCATTATAAGATGGCGGCCGCCATAGACTTCGGAACGTCGGAAGTAGATCAGCATTCTCAGTTGTTCTTGATTACTGGGAATAGTCGTGGGTATATAAAGTCGATTCAAAATACGACCTTTACTCGTTTGGGGGTATTTTTCTAACCTCAGATTCACATAGAATATTGATGATGTCTCTGTTCTAGGTCTGATAAGCTTTATGCTTCGCAAGGGGGGTAACTGGTCGTGCATGTCTCTCCTTTGTTTGTAAACATGGTTTCGTGAGTAATACACCATGGTTATTACTTTCTTGCGTAACTATACCATGTAGTGCATGTGTTAAATAATATTTTATTATAACCTTAAACAACTCTCTTAATTCAGGCCGGCTGTTGCAATTGTGCAATCACTCCTTTCATTACCTTGTTCCCCGACCTGGGACCTTGGATTGCTCGGACTGGGCGTTATCAGACACCCATTCGTCCTTCTTTTTAGAGAAGGCGCTAATCAAATCTCAAACATAGTAAGTATTGAGCACCATTCTTAACTTATAAGCAGAGCATCTTTCTCGCCTTGGGGAATATTAATCTGATTGTCTCTCTCAATAGAGATACCTTTTAAGACGGAAGTATTTTCTTACTACCCTTTATTCGGCTTGCCATGTGGATTATAACGTTAACAATCTAAAAGATTAATTTTGGTGGTAACACCACATGAATATTATGCACACAAACTGGGAATATGGCTCCTCTTACTGCCCTCGTAATTTTTCCATCTTGACTTGCAGTGGCCGCTCCTCCATTGGGGCGTGGGGGCATCGTCTCACTGCTTCCTCGCCGTGCGAGAAGGCAGAAACATAACTGGTAATAACTACCATTTTATATTTCTACCTTCTCGCACGGCGAGAAAGCAGAAGGGCCTGGTTGGGGTTGGGCGGTCCTACTCGAAGGCAGGGGGGGGGAGTGGCTTGCTCACTGTTGTGGGTACTGACTGTTTGGTCAGCCCTGGGGCCGACCAAACAGTCAATACCCACAACAGTGGGAAAGTCACTCCCCCCCTGCCCTCGAGCAGGACCGCCCACTCTCCCTGTTTTTCTCTGTGTAGGCTGCAGCAGCCTACATAGAGTGTAGTGTAGTTCCTATATTCCAAATAGGCTCTGCGCATTGGAATAATGTATCCTATAGTTTTGACGTAGGATTGAGGTCTGCTAGGTCACTATCGAATATATTAGACTTAATTGTGAGTGCCAGCTAGCTCGGAGGTCACTAGAAACTTTCTCGAATTCACAAGAAGGGATTAGTTTCTGACAACCGCATAAACATGACAACTTTGTTTCCCCAAGAATAAACGTATCTTCATAGTCGTGGAAACAATAGATAAATATTTTACTTAGTCAATCGTGCATGCTTTGTTTCATCAGAGGTGCAGAGAAATAGAGAGACAGTCGTTTTTAATAAAAGGATTTATTGAACAGTCTTCTTTCTCTTGCAAGTTAAGTGAACTGTTACAATCGTAATACTGGCTGCAAAGTATAATGCATACAGTAAGAAGAGTATTATAATATAATACTGTAAAAGCATGGAATGGTTTCTAAACCATAGATAAATACATAAATAAATAACAACGGTTAAAAAGTACTCAACTGGTGCTTCTAAAATACGCCTACCCCAATGTACCTAACCTAAGTCTAGTACGAGGGAAGAAGTAAGTGTGGTGTAGCATAGGTTTAGTTTTTCTTTGCCAAGAATCTATCCAAGATTTCTCTTAGGGTCTAATCAGCTCCATACCTTGGTTTTAGAATGAAGGAGGTCTGTTATCTCTGTCTCGGGACTCAATTTCCCAACACCCTGCAAGGGAAGCTTGGAAACACTGGAGCTGGATTCTCAGCGAGAGAAATGCAGCCTCTCGATCAGTGCGTCAGCTGGAGGGTCGGCTTCCTTCGGCACTTGCTGTAGCGAGCTGTGTCGGGCAAGTAGATAGTCGAGCTGCTCCGAACCACTGTGTGTTTGCTAGGGCAAGTGTAGGCATATTTATACCTTGAAGGTGCCTAGTTTGACGTAAAGTCGGGCAAAATAACAACATCAAAGAACCCCAAGGGAATGGTAGTTCTTTGAAAACTCCATGAGTTCTTGGACAAATCAATATTCAAGCAAGGGGATGTCCCTGACTGCTGAATCCGAGTTTTCCAAGAAATCGTTGTGGCTTTTTGGAACGACTGGAAGTAGCCATGCCTGTATTTGAACTGCATGGGTTATGTCTAAATATGGTTATGATTTCTATGCCTATATAAGGGCAATGCAAATTGTACCTATATAAGGGCATGAATCGATAAATTTCACTCGGATCCTAAAATGCTATACAACAAGAGAAAATAGCCTGGGTGGGGTGCCCGCCCCAGTGCCTCACCAATCACAACGCTCCCATTGCAGCATTGTGATTGGCGAGAGGAGGGAGGGAGGCTGCCTTTCCTAGATGATGAGGGCTGCAGGTCGGAATTCAAAAATGGTGGACGGCGGGAGCGGGAGTCGGACTCTGGACCCATCCAGAAGCGGGACGGTAAGTTTTATTTAATATTTTGCTTTAATGAAACCCTTCCCGTCTCCCTCATCCTCCCGTGACGACCCCATTTCTACCCCCCCACCCACTCGCCTGTCATGCCGGTCGCGACTGATCACTACTATGGCTCAGTGACTTGAACACTCGCTGCTGAAACCTGCAGCGATTGGCGGGTCGGGAGTTGGAGTCCCAGGAATGCTAACTGAGCCGGACATCCTTCGGAGGTGAGGACATGGGGTGTTATTAAATTCGGTTGGATTTTATAAAATTCTTTGTCTAAGCTTATCTGTGGTGCATCTGTGCTGTTTTGTTTAAATAGTCTTGGTAGTGGCCATGGTCCAGAGAGACACGGACGAGTGGGCCTAACTGATGCTTTCAATTGCAGGCTGTGGGTGCTATTTAAGAGGGTTTATCTCCCTTGCTCCTTATATGTGCTGCAGCATTATCCTTATCCACGGCTGCCTACTTTCTTTACTGCCCTGCAGACGCACATTAACCCTTTCCTGTGGGCCGAGAAGGCCCCGGGGTGTCCTTCAAAAAGTGCTGATTCTCCACATTCGAAGCGGGATTGGGGTGGGGAGATGTTAGGCTGTACTACTGGGACTCACAGCTGGTCAACATAAATTACTGGTTCTGGGCCGACATAGTTGACCTGGCCCACAGACTATCACTGCTCCAGCGCCACAGGCTACTCTCATTGCTGTAAGGTCAGGTGCTCCTGCACTCCCTACCATCTGTTACAAAGGTCCTGATTCATTGTTGGTATGCGCTATTTCGCCATATGAGATGGTACACCACCGTCACAGAAGCAACTCCCCTCTGGCATGGGATGTAGCTGGTGGAAACGGCATGATGGGGATCTGACAGTGGGATTTGATTGGCATCTCCCCACTGGATTTTTTTTTGAGGGATGAGCACATGCAATCTTTCCAACTAATTGCGTATGAGTTCCACCTGCACTCCTCACTGATTTAGCGATACCTTCAAATGTGACATGCTCTGGAGAGCTACAACGATAGACTGGAGGCTCTCCCCGAGTTCAACCTGATTGAATGCAAATAGGTCACTGACGAGCTTGGTGAGTGGGGCATTTCCAGGCTGATTAAATCGCTTGTCACAAACACACCAGATCCCCTTGGGACCCTGAGAGTGCTGTGGGAGGAGGACATGGTGCCCATTGAGGATGAGGAATGGTTGAAGGCAAAAAAGGCATCAAGGACTCTTGCTATATCCATGCACTTCCCCTTAATCCAATTCAAGTATTTTCATCAAATGTATTGTTCCCCGAAGCATCTCTGGCTTATGGGAAGTTCTCAAGACCCTGCATGTTTGCAATGTAGCTTCTTTCCAGGCTCCTTCTTTCATGTCCTGTGGACCTGCCTAGGCACACAATCACATTGGACTGCAATTAATAGTCGGATTGGGTGGGTGGTGGACATACTCATAGCGCTCTACCCCAAGATCATGGGGACAGTGGGGACACCAGAACCGCACCTCCAGAGCCTCACGCTCCTTAATTGCCATAGCATATATGGTGACAAAGAGAAACTTGGCCAGGCACTGGCAGGTGCCACCAATGCATAATCAGACAGAGGACTCCTGCTAAGCGATGGAAAAGCTGGTGTAGAAGGCGCAGGGGGTTACCTCAAAAGTTCAACCATATTTGGAGTGCAAGGACTGGATTTAAGGCCTGTGGCCGGGTCATGAATGGCTCTTACCTTCTGAAGGGACTGCCCTGGCTGTTGGACTGGAGATAGTGCAGATGTATGATGGTGTGGGTAATTTTGCTTGCCGCAAGTGTCAAGATTGCTGTTTTTACGCTGGCCCCTTAGACCTGAGCTTAGTTGTATGGGTTTTTTGCTTAAGTGAAAATAATAAAATATGTTATATAAAAGAATATTGTTTAGAGGGAGGTGGTCTGGCTCTGCTACTTTTTACATCATCTTCTGAATGGGCGCTTGATTTGACTGCAATTGTGTTAACCCACCTCAAAGGTAGTTCCATTGCTCATAACTGATAGATATGTTGTTAATTCAGATCCAGTGCCAAACACATTAAGAACTTGCTGTGCATGCTGTCCCCAATGATAAATACTGTAGGAACGAGTCCAACATAGTGAACTCTTTCAAATAAAATAGCTAGGAGTTTTATATTGTGAACTCCATTACAAGCACCACAAAGCAGAGCTTACATTGTTTAACACTAAGAGACCTACATACATAGATCTCTAGCTCAGGAGGGACTTCAGAGGTCCTGTTTTAATTCTGTACATTTATAATTTTATGTTTAGGGTGTAGTTGTGTGTGAATGTAAAGTACTTTTCCTCTTTTGAAAGTAAAAGCACTGGCTAGAAATTGGTCTATTACATTATATTGTCTGTATGTGGAGAACTTCCTCATGAAAGCCTGGACTTCTCTGCCTTCCTCCCTTTAAGGTCAAGTGCTAAAGCTGTGTACTTGGTACTTACTTTGTTCCAATAGTAAGGTGACCACACAACTCCAGAGTTAAAAGACTCACATTGCCACAATTTGAGCACATTCAGTCCTGATTTCCCAGGATCCCCCATACCAGTTGCCACACAACAATGTGTATAGCAGTGAAGTTGCGTTTTTTTTATAATCAAGTTTATTGATAAATAATATAACCACAAAATAGATTGACGAGATACATCTTTGTACACAGCATGTGCTATGCAGTTAAGAACAATTAAAATCATTGAGAAATATAAATGCATTGCTATTAGAAACATATTTTCATCACAGTTTTGCTCGACTCACTCCTGTTGACCTAACCATTTCCCCCACACCCGTTTGTGTTTCTTCGGTCAGTTTCTCACTTCATACACAGTTTATCTTGTATCTCAGAACAATCCAGTCCCTTGCCCATTATGTCACCTTAATGACTGTGCCCAAGAATACCTTGTCTGCCCAGGAGCCTCCCGAGCCCTCCAAAACCCAGAAGAGGAGGACCTGTGGAGTTGTGGGACTACCCATCCCAGCACCTCATTGAGTTCTGTAACTATGGCTGACCAATACTTATTTATTACTGCACATGACCACACCATAGGATAGAAGTCCATCAGGCTCTCTGCGAAGCTGGGGCATTCAGGGCTCACGAGGAGACTGGTGCGATGTAATCTGGCTGGGGTGAGGTAGCCACAGTGTAGCTAGTATTCTTGAATTAGTCTCAATGTGGAGGAAATAGTTATAACCTGTGGGGCCATAAGGGCATCCTGCCAATCTTCCTCTTCTAAGGGGCCCTACCATCGCTCGCAGCACAGTCATAGGTGATCTAGGGTAGGTAATGTATTTATAATAAGTGTATGTTAAATCTGGGATACACCTCCTTTTCCCAATGCCCCCATTAGTATCTTGGCCTCCAGTGGGCTGAACTTTGGGATGGAGGTATCACTGGGGACATGAGTAGTGAGCACATGTATAAGTTGCAAGTATTTGTAAAATTTTGTGGAGTTAATATTATAGGTTTCTTTCAGCCCTTGGAAAATGCATATATGGTCCCAGAGCTGACATCACCCAACTATGTTATGCCAATGAGATCCTGTAGGAGGCTGGCTCAGTATACGGTCTATAGCTATTGGCGAGGCACCCTGCACTGAGTCTAGGCAACCCTTAGTGATCGTTGTAGTGGTCCCTGTTAAATAATGCTCGCAAGGGGTAGCTGTAGAGAGCAGCTTAGGCTTATCCAGGAGGGTGTAAAGCGGGTACATTATCACACAGTTAGCGACGCTTACACACAACAAAGAACCGTACCAGTGTTAGAAAAATCATTTGTATTTATCATACACTTACACTAAAGCTACTTTGGTATATTTCCTACGTGGAGATATCAATACACAATAAATATACTTCAAAACAGGTAAGTAATGCACGTAATGCACATAAACACACAGGCCCCTTGGGGGGCCCAAACCATATACTAAGTAAATGGATTGTGAGGTGAGTACCAAACCAAGACTAACACCTAAGGGACTATGGACCAGGGGGAGCCTGGAACCACCACAGGTAAGTAACTAAAATTTGCTAGACGCCCATGTGCAGAGGTGGTACCCCAGGTCAGTGTCCATAGGATAATGTGTGGAAGCCGTGGTTGGAGTTTTACTGTTTCAGGACCCTTCCTAGAGGACCCCAAGGAAACCCGTTACATCAAGGAATTTTGGAGGGCACCCCACCCATAGATACCTAGGGAACTAGGATACCACCACCAGGGAGCCTGGGTGCATAGGTGCGAAGTTGTGTCAGAACCGCCCATTGATGTCAGTGGGGACCTCAGCTTTCTGGCGGCTACAGAATCTCGTGATCCAACCCAGTGGAATCCAAACACGGATTCTGGATGAGAAATACCTGCAAAGTGAGGGGACAGAGTCCAACCCACCCTGAGGTGTCTAGGAGGAGCAGGAGCACAATGTCAGCCCTTGTCGGAGGTACTTTGCTATAGCACAAAGGTCTTGAAGTTGCAGCTGTGGAGCCTAGGTGACAATGCTGGAGCACAGGAGCTGTCCACAAGCTATCCCATGCCAGTTGAAGATTGCAGGAGGGTCAGTGGCCAGCAGGACCACTAATAAGTCTTGGCAAACGCAACAGACGTGTTGCAGGAAACAATGCTTAGTTGCAGACTAGCAAGGTCTGTGGGACTCACCCAGCAAGGGTAAGTCAGGACCATCCCTCAGCAAGCAGGAGAGCCAGCAGGAATCGTTGGAGACCCCAGGAGGACCCGCTGGCAGCAGGCAAGGGGAGTCCAGGGAGGCCTCTGCAGCACACAGAAGATGGATGCCCACGTCGCTGGAGAAGCAGGGAGGAGAGGACATCCCTCTTGGAGCTGTGTGATGCTGGAGGCTGGGGCATCTTGGAGCTTGAAGATCTTCATTCAGGAGAGACAAGAAGCCTGGGCAACAGTAAAGAGACGTGGTGCACAGGGATGTGGTTCCGGTCGTCTGGAGAGGGATAACGGTCTCCCAAGTAGCAGAGAAAAAAGACTGTTCAGGCGTCTGAAGAGCCAACAAACCACCACCTGTGTTGTAGAGCTGGGGGATGTCCGTGTAACAGCAGGATCTACAAGTCTGTAGTCATCGTCGCCGAGGTGCCTTCAGATGCAGGGAAGTGACTCTTTCACTCCAAGGGAGATTCCTTGTTGCTGTCTTGATGCATGTAGAGTTGCAGGGGACTCAGGAGGGCGCACAGTTAAGGAGGTTGCAGATCTTGGACGATCACAGAGACGAAATTGCAGTAGGAGCCTTCCTACCAGAAGCAGTCTTTGTCTTAATTCCTGACTGAGTCCAGCAGCAGAGTTCAGTGTCCAACAGCAAAGAAGTCTTCAGACAAATCTTCAGGCAAAGCCAGTCGGTTTTTATAGACAAATCTAAGGACTCGCTCTCAGGGGAGCCGTTAAGTAGCCTAGAAAGGGGGGTAGCACTACTTTTGCGGTGACTCACCTATCAGGGGGGTAGGGACACTACTCTGGTGGACTTACCAGTCAGATGCTCCCAGGGCCTCTGCCCATCTAAGATTTAAGATGGCAGAATCAAGTGACCACCTGGCAGAGCTCTGGGAACCTCCCATGGGAGGAGCTGGACAGGGGGTGTTCAACCTCTGTGTTTTGTATAGTCTTGCACTAGAGCTGGAGCCAAGGGCTCCTAGACTGGGGCAAACTGATTTATATGAGGAGGGCACAAAATGTGCCCATCAAAGCAGTCTGGAGGCACTTGGAAGCACCCCCACCTCAGCCTAAGACACCCATATGTAAAGGAGAGGTGGCTACACCTCTCCTGTAAATAAAATCCTTTGTTCTGCCGTCCCCTGCCTGAGTTAAACTCCTACTCATAGCAGCCGGCTCTGGTTAGCACCTCTTCCAAGTATCCCCAGTCCACTATGTCAAAGGCTTTTGCAAAATCCATAAGGGGTAGGGTCAAATCGTATGGTCAAAGGTGGTGGTGAGCTAACGCAACGTGAAGGCGTCGGAGACAGTGCCGCGTACGACTGCGGGATATGAGCTGCTTTAATCAGGGTGGATGAGTGCAGTAAGCACTGGTCTGAGGCAGGTAGCCAGGATCGTGGCTTAGATCTTTACTTCAGTGTTGATGGAATTGGTTGAAAATCTGAACACAAGGACAATGAGAGTTGCGACTTGGGAATGATTGCAATCGTAGCCATGGTAATTTCTGAGGGGAAGGCACTCCTCTTAGCTGCTTCCTTGTAAAGTGCATGGAGCCAGGGTGTCACGGCCTTTCTAAAAGTCAATTAACATTCTGCAGGAAGCCAATCAGGGCACAGAATATTCCCGGAGACCACCGCTGATATAGCAGCCCCAATATCCTTTATTGATATTGGCTGATAGAGAAGCTGAAAATCGGTCTGGGAGAGTTGCGGGAGAGGTATCTTCTGCAGAAGGTGGGGTACTGGTGCAGGCTCAATCTGTGGGGCTGCCATGTAGAGGCATTAATAGTACTTTGTGTAAGTCTGTACTATATCACGGAGGGTACGTTGGGTGTGTCCCAGCGTATCGATTACCTCCGGCATAATCCGGTTTGTTAGGGGATGAGAGTCGAGCCAATAAAGAAGTATACCATTCTTTTCTCCCCAACCATAGACCCTGGCTGTTGATTCTCTCCACATCTTCACTGTTTAAAAGGAAATGTGACGTATTTCCTCCTGTATCAGCTCGAGTTTTCAAGTAGCTTCCTCCCCGTTGTTCCTAGTTATTGTCTTTTCTAGTTGGAGGGCCTGGGCCTCCAGGTGAGAAAGATGTTGGATTTGGATCTGTTTTTTATTTTTAAGGTACCCTCTGGCATACCCTCTAATAGTGGCCTAGCTAGCAGCCCATAATATACCCGGTTACTGGACCGTACCATCATTAAGCTGAAAGTATGCCTTGATTTATTCCCCAAGTGCTTGTTTATAGACCTCATCTTGGAGGAACCAGGGGTTCAGATGCCATATAGGTCATAGATCGTCTGTGGGGACGCCTAAATGGAGAAGTATGTCACATATGTATGTCACCCCTGCAGAATTCATGTCCCCCGACCATTATACCACTCCTGCAGAAATCATGAGGATGAATTCACGACACGACCCTTTGCACCCCTTATCGAGGGATGAAAAGAGAGGCAGCAACACAGCACAAACAGCAAGAGACACCATAACTCACCCCACGTGACGGCCCAAGCCCAGACTTCATCTCCCCAGCCCCAGAAAGCATGGCGCACCGTCTGACCCTCGTAGAAAGTCAGTTAGAAATAATATTCCTGGGCCAAATGAAATCCTAACCAACCTCGGCAAAGCCTGAAAACCCTAGCAATCCCGACCTAGGGCTCCTACTCTGACCAACCTAAACCTTCCAAAAAACCCTATCAGAGCCTCAACCACCCACGTGACCCGGTTACAGTGTCCCACTAGAACTGACACAGAGATCTTGTCACAGAGTCACACAAGAACCAAAGCCCCGGCGTCTCAGGTACAGAGTCTTCTAAGAAAGGAGGACGAGACCCAGACACATAGACTGACCAGAGCCATAGCCACTATGTCCGAAGAAGAAGCAGCAGATCTAGCCTCCACATACAACTCCCCTCCCACAGCCTACCCTAAATCCAAAATTCAAGTGATCACAGGCTTCAGAAGAGACTACCCCTCCACAAAAACCTCTAGACCCCCGCCCCTCCTCACCACCATATCTAGGGCCCCACCTGGAAACAATCTCAGCAAAAAAGGGCTCTCCACCAACTGCATGCTCATTAACTGCAGATCAGCCACTAAACATGCAACAGAATTAGCAGAAGTCATCCTCTCTCAAGACATAGACATTGCGTTCATCTCGGAGACTTGGCTAAATGAGATCTCACGACCATGCTTACATATGCTTGTGCCCCCAGGTTTTACTATCGTCAACAAAGATAGGAAAGATCAACGAGGTGGAGGTGTAGCTATCATTCATAAAGACTACATCGACATTGTGGAAATGAACTTGTGGAAATACAACTCCTTTGAATGCCTTACTGACAACAGTCCAATATTCTGTCACCTTCTCTATCACCCACCAGGTAACACTCCCCACATTCGGGGAACACTTCTCTGACCTGATTGCACATTGCGTTCTCAGAGACGCTAACAACCTAATCCTGGGTGATCTTAACCTACGCTAGAATGAATCGAGCAAAACATTATTCAAGCCCTAAACAATTTTCTAAGTGACAATAATCTATCCTAACACTGTACAGAGGAAACTCACAACAAAGGATCAACCTTGAATGCCACCATCTCTCATCGAGACGCAATCACGATCGACTACATTCTACCTGTGGACTGGTCGAATCACCACATGTCTTATTCCACATCAACCAAAGAGTGCTATTCCTGCCACCCGCACAAGAACCACCCAAATGGCCTAGAAATTTCATTAAGATTCCGACTGACGTCATGGAAGAAAGGCTAAGCTTGCTGCTTCCCAGCGGCAACGAGCATCTCTCTGCAACAGATCTTACCTCTCTCTACAATGCGAATATGGTGGTCTGGCTTGATCAACTAGCACCCCTGAAAGAAAAAAAAGCAGAGCTATTCCATCCTGTTCATGGTTTGACTCAGACATAAACGAAGAAAGGAGACAATTAAGAGCCTCAGAAAGAGGCTGGAGGAATAATCCTACTAGTATCCATTGCGATCAACTCAGAACAGTCTGGAAGAAGTACAACAGTCACATCAAGAAAAAAAAATCCACGTTTTTCCACTCCGCGCTGGATAACGCAAAGAACAGACCCAAGGAGCTCTTTAATATCATCAGACAACAAACATCCAAACCAGCTACGTCCACAGTGCAGGCATCCAAAGAACTTTGCAATGACTTTGCCAACTTCTTCAACAACAAGATCTCCAAGATCCAGCACTCACTGGTCCTCAACAGCCCCTCCCTTTCTAATAGCAGCCCGGCTGGAACGCATGGCAGCGTTCCCCTACCCAACACCAAACCCTGGTTACTCTTCCACCCCATTCTTGAAGCCGAGATAGTCAATTTGATCTGCAACTCCAAGCCCTCCACTCACGTCTTAGACCCTCTACCCGTGCAACTTACCCCACTCTGGTGCAAGATTATAACCAGCTCCCTAAAAAGCAGAATCGTTCTAGACTGCCTCAAATTGGGGCAAGTCACCCCACTGCTGAAAAAACCTGGCCTGGATACATCCGATTTGAACAACTTCAGATCCGTCTCCAACCTTCCTCTTCTATCCAAAATCTTAGAAAGATGTGTACTACAACAACTAACTCAACACATGGACAGTATCAACCTCCTTGACTCCCATCAATCTGGCTCCAGGAAAGACTGCAGCACAGAATCTGCGATCCTCTACATCATCGATGACATCCACAAATCATTGGACTCAGATCAATGCTGTCTCCTCATTCTCCTCGCCCTATCAGCAGCATTCGACACAGTAGACCACAAGCTTCTCATCAAGGCTCTTCAAGAAAGGGCCGGGCTTGATGAGGTAGTCCTCAAAGGGTTCTCCTCCTTCTCACACAATCGCTCCCAGAGAATCAAAATCAAAAATTTTGAGTCTGACCTTCACCCAGTCAACAGGGGAGTTCTTCAACGGCCAGTGCTATCCCCTCAACTATTCAAACTCTACATGGAACACCTCACCACCCTACTCAAAAAAGTTAACATACCCTTCCCCCTGTATGCTGTCGATACACAGATTTACTTGAAAATCTCCTGTGTTAATGACATTCAAAGACTCAACAGCATACTCAATGAAGTGCAACTCTGGTTGCCAAGCGATCACTTAAAATTGAATCCTGACAAAACTGAATTACTCCTCATATCGAACAAAGTAGAGAACCCCCAGATGGTGGATTGGCTAAAAGCTATTGATGCGCTCAATGGGAACCTCACCCTGGCTGACTCTATTAAATCACTAGGCATCACGCTAGGCCCGAAACTTGACATGACCACACACATTAAGAACTCAGCTAAGAGAGCTTTCCTCAACCTGAAGTTATTGAACAAAATAAAACCTTTCATCCCGCCCAAAGATCCCAAACAAGCCACTCAATCATTGGTGCTGTCAAGATTAGATTACGGAAATGCAGTCCTCATGGGAATTCTAAAATCACGTCTTGCTCTCCTTAAAACTACTCTCAACGCGGCTGCCAGAATAGTCACCGGACTCAAGAAATATGAGCACATTTCACCGGCACTCCGAGAACTCAAATGGCTCCCAGCAGAAATGCAGGCTAACTTCAGAACAGCCTGCCTCATACACAAAGCCCTACACACTGGCAAACCTGAATACCTGGCGGCCAAACTCAAAAAAGCAGCCCAGAACAGGAACCCCAGAAGCTCACACACCCTACTACTCATACCACTGAAAGCTTAAAAAACGAAAACCACAGACAGGTTGCCGGAAATGCGCCCAAAATCTGGATCTCTATTCCTCCCCACATGAGAACTATTCCCTCCTTTGCTAAATTCAAAAGCCAGCTCAAAATCCTGTTCCGCGATCGATCCCTAGTGAACTGATAGGAGCAGTTGTAGCACTGAAATCGACTCCTCACTCCACCCTGATGGTACGCCAGCTAGACCTCGAACCTGATCTCTTTGGCATTGTGACCTATCAGTATTTGTATTACGGGATTCTCTGCATCATTGTGTTATGTGTTTACCAGGCTCTGTATCTGATGTAAAGCGCTGCGCTGCCCACTGGTAAGGTCAGCGCTGTATAAAACTCGTCAAATAAAAAATAAAAAAAATAAGTAGTGGGGGGCATTCTCCGATTTGCCATAGGAGAGGATTTAAATATGAGTAACAGTACGACAATCTGGGGTAGGTATGAATATGAGATCTATGCAGGAGTGACTATGATGTGCAGCAGAGGTGTGGGTGTATTGAAGTTGTTGGGGGTTCCAAATCCCAAACGGAGAGGGCCATTCTGAGAAGTGCTGTGCACCCAAGCTGCAACCAGCAGAATGGACCCTGGGGGCATTCGGGTGTGGAGCCAGCACTGCATTGAAGCCACCCCCAGCGACCATCAGACCTTCTGGAAGTGTAGTAAATAAGCTGGTAAGATCCTGAAGGAAGGCTTCCAAGGCCGCTGGGGGAGCATATGCAGAGATGAGGTTAAGTATACTCACTCCCACAGTCCCTGTCAGGGCTAGGTAGTGCCCCTTGGGGTCTATGAATTCTTGCTTAACCGCCAGTTGAAAGGAGCGATGAAGGAGGAGTGCCACCCCTTGGGAGCCATGTGAGAACCCTGCGTGGTAAACTGTCATAGCCCTTGCATGCTAAAAATGAGGAGTGGTTTCCCCATCAAGTGCATCTCCTGTAACATCACGGCTGCTTGGAGAAATAAGTGAGAATATTTTAGGACTGCAGTGCATTCCATGTGATCTAAAAGCCCATTGACATTCCAGGAGAGCACCTGGGGCAGTTCTAGGTCAGGGTGTACTGTGACCATGGACTTGGGTCGCAAGAGTGGTCAGGCATAGGTGAGATGCAATTTGGTGATACAGCGTCATGTGAAAAGTGCGGCAACACATCCCCACCCTCATGGATTGCATGGAAATAGGCTGTTGCAAAGAGCTGTGTTGTGTGTGCAAACAGAAATGAAACATCGACATTATAATAACCTATTTCCCAACTCTCCTCCAACCACCCCTTCCCCATACTTTGTCCCTAGAAGCATCTGTCGCCTATATGTAAGCACTAACTTGGAAATGGAGTGGTGGACACCTCCTTAATGTAGGATCATGACCAGAGATGTCAGGACCCAAGGGTCTTGGGTAAGTGTCAGTAACATTGCTCGGTGTCAGCCAAGAGGTGGGATCTTTGTCTCACAAGGCTGGATCTGAAGGTCCAGGAGGTGAGAGGGCTGGCTATGGGGACACAGCCCGGTCACCCACTGCTGAAGTAGGTGACAATGAGTTTGCTTTTTTAGTGGTGCGCCCCTGCATGAGTGAGTACTCTGTCTCCGTGGCTCGGGCCATGTTTGGCTTGGCTGATCCGCCCCCTGTGGGGTGGAAGATAGAGAGATATTGGGGACAAAAAGTAGCCGCTCCTCAGTGAGCCATGTTCAAGCTGCCTCGGGGTGTCAAAGAAGTGGGTTTTATTGGTGAAAACCACCCTGAGGCAAGCTGGGAACAAAAGTCAGCCTACGAACAACGCCTGGACTGTACCTCCTTTGCGTAGTCCGGGAATGTAAGGACTTTGTTGCCTTGATAGGATATGTCTGGGTGGGCATGGGCTTCCTGCAAGAGAGCATCCAATACAGTATACAAGCAATCATGTGCCTGTGGGGGGGGCCAGATAGCGGCTTTGGTGTCCAGTCCCGGTTTGCCCGCTCCACAACATACCACGGGGACAGAATCTCTGTAGGCATCTAGGATTTGATCCAGCTCTCCATGAAGGTTGCTGCTTGCATAGGTTCTGCTCATCCAGGAATACCTATGAGGCGCAGATTGTTTTGGCACAACCAGTTTCAGGCATCCCCGTCCGATGGTGGAGTTCATCTGTGTGTGACAGTAGTCGGAAAACTTGTGTCTTCAGTGATCTTCGCAGTGGCATTGCGTAGGTCTCGGCGCATGAGCGCAATGTTGACCTGTATCTCCCCTATTTTGGTTTCAACTGAGGTCTAAGAGGTGTGATGGCTCGGAGGGTGGTGGCTAGGTTGCTCTCAGGTGGTAGAGCCTTGTCTGATGCAGAATTGCCTGTGTTACTATGACTACTGGCATACTGGTCTATATGAGTTCTAGAGGCGGATGGGTGTGGAGGTCTGTCCTTACCTGTGGTGCTGGTGAGAAGAGGTGGTAATCAGGGCCTGGTGTAGAGGTCGAGCCAGAGGATCTAATACGACCTAGACTGGAGCTACTTGTGCCAGAGCTGGTTGCAGTAAGTGGATGTGACTTGTGTGCCAATAGTTCCCAAGACAGAGTTTGTCTCACCGTATGTCTTGCCTCTTAGATGGCCTGGGTACTCCAGTCTGAAGGGAGCAGCAACGTGGCTAGGATTCCTGGTCCAAATAGTGCGCTCCCACGGTTTCGGGTGTGTGCATGGAGCCCCAAGGTTGTGTCGAAAGGCTACTGGTGGCTCAGGCCTCACCCCAGGGGTGCCCCGGCATCCTACAAGTCGATTAACAGTGGTGTGGCCCTTAGTATGAGTTGGGTTGGATGGGGGGGGAACCCCACAGCTTGAACACCAACATCCCGGGGGGTTGAGGAGAAGTGATGCCCAAGCATTGGCAAGTATGAGGGGAGGGGTATGGCCTTCACGCATTCCTCTCAGTGCACAGCCCCCCGGCGAGCTGAAAGAGAAGTCCCCGAGGCACCCACAGGGGTCAGTCCCTGCACACACCCCACCTGACTCTACAGACAACTGGCATGTTCAGAGTCAAAAAGGACCCTCCAGGACCGCACCTCGCTTCGCAGGTCCCAGTAGCAGCAGGCCCCGCGGACCTGCTGTGATTTGGCTGTCTCCCCTGGCACCGGCACCTCGATGTGAAAACATTTAACACTCAGCCCAGAGCTCAACAGGATCACTCTCGCCAGGTAGGCCCCCAATGGATTTTCAGGCAATATAGGCCGCCCGCACCTGAGTCTGCAGTCTCAAAGTACTTCAAAGGGGGTATGCTGCGACTGGCCCCACAGTGCCGTCAGCCCAGTTAGGCAGCGGGGTGGGTTATCTCCTGCTTATGCGTTATTGCCAGGTGGAGGTGTGGGAAGCCCATCGACGGAAGTGCTCCAGGGATCGGGCGGCTCGTTGCAGGCTGTACACTGCTCTGCTTCGTGAGGCCCAGCCTTAGCGGTCCACGTGGGCCTACAGAGTCCGGATGCTGCCCACTTCCAGACGGATTCTTTAGGGTCAGTTAGGCCTAGGGTGTACACCGCGGCCTCGGATATCTAGGATCGCCTGCAGTCCACTTGACTCCCAGATCATCTGTCCCCAGGACGCAGCAAGTGAGGGGCGCCCGCCGCAGGGCAGCGCAGCATAGCTACCATGGCGGTCGCAGGGATGAGTCCTCGTCTTGGTGCAGCCTTTGCCCAGTAGGGGAGACAAGTCAAGGGGTTAACACCATCAACAGCTGCCTTGTCCCTTAACAGACATGCCTGGCCCCAGTTGCCTTCGCCAGCCTACAGGGAAGCGAAGACTTCTCAGGACGCCGCCATGCTGTGAGGAATGGCGCTCCATCCCGAAATGGACACGGAGCTGGACCTGCGTCGTCCGACACTGGATCCGGCGCTGGGTGGGGATTTATGCCCCTGTTCACTCCTGGGGTCCCTTTTCAACCACAATGGCACCCAGAGGATGATGAAGAGGACTGGGAGGGGTCAGGTGACCCTTTGACTGACCAGTTAGACACTGAACAGGACTGGAGAGAGGAACTGGGGGATTCCAGTGGTCTTGACACTTCTCCTGACCTTGGCATGTTGTCTCCTCCTACCGTGGCAATGGAGGAGGGAGCGTCATACGCAGTGGTGTTGCGTAGGGCGGCCGAGGCTCTCAACCTCGAGCTTCCTACGGTGGCGGTCAGGACTAACCTCCTGACAGGGGTGCTTCAGCCGGCTGCAAGCTCTTCGGAGCCCTTGCTGCCGTTTAATGAGGCCCTCACAGACGTCCTTTGGGGCATGTGGTCCAGGCCCAACACAAGGGCTCCTGTGGACAGGATGATTGCCCGATGCCACCGCCCGGCTCCGGGTGACCTCACTTTCCTCTCCCAACATCCCACTTCGGAGAGCTTGGTAGATCAAGCTTCTACCTCGAAGAGTGCCTTCCCTACCGCTCCACCGGAAAGGCAAAACAAGAAGCTGGAGCACCTTGGCAAGAAACTTTTATCTTCCGCCACCTTAGGACTGCGGTCCGTAAAACACCGCATGTCTCTTGAGCCGTTATTCGCACTCCATGTGGGATACGGTGGCGCAAGTGCGGCCTCAATGTCCGGAGGAGGCCTGGGTAGAGCTTCCCAGGCTGTTGCCGCCGGGAGGGATGCAACTAAGTTTACAATACGTTGTGGCTGGACACCGCCGACTCTCTGGGCAGGACCATTTCAAAGTAGGTAGCACTTTGCCGCTACGCCTGGATAAGGTCCACTGGCCTTACAGGGGATGTGCAGAACACCTTGATGGACATACCTTTTGATGGTCATCGCCTTTTTGGCGGTAAAGCAGACAACGCCCTAGAGTGCTTCAAGGGCTCACAGGCTACGACCAAGTCCTTGGGCCTCTCCACCCGCCCGACGCAGTCTGCTTTTCTCCGCTTTCGTGGCTACGGAAGGGGTGCCCCTCTATGTCCCATCCAGAGCCACAGGCTGCAGCAAGTTACCCAACCTTTGCATGGCCGGGGACGTGGAAACAATCGGCGTGGGTCCGGGGGCCAGCGGGCGTGCCAGTCGACCAACCCCCCCTCTGCTTCAGCCTCCAAACCCTCCTAGTCCAACCTTTCAGGCCCATTAAACCCCAGTGGGCGGCAGAATTCTCCATTACCTCCCCCACTGGCACACCATCACGTCCAGACAGGTGGGTTTTGCAAATAGTCCAAAGGGGCTACTCCCTCCCCTTCGAGACTAGCCCTCCAGCCATGCCACCGCAATACTACCACATGTCGGAGGATCATCTAGCCCTTCTCCAGCAGGAAGTTATGGCTCTCTTGGCCAAGAGAGCCATCAAGCTTGTTCCTGTCCCAGAAGTAGGTTGTGGTTATTACTCCCACTACTTTCTGGTTCCCAAGAAGGACAAGAGCCTGCATCCTATCTTGGACCTCGGGGACATCAATCGCTTCCTCCGGAAGGAGAAGTTCAAGATGTTGACGTTTGCTCAGGTCTTGTCTGCCTTCGACCCGCAAGACTGGATGGTAGCGTTGGACTTGCAGGATGCTTATTTTCACGCACCCGTCCTGCCGGCCCACCGGTGGTACCTAAGGTTCACAATAGGCCACGAGCACTTTCAGTTTACCGTGCGCCCCTTTGGCCTTACCAGCGCCCCTCGGGTGTTCACGAAAGTGATAGCTGTGGTCGCAGGTCAGATCAGGGGTTTCAGTCTTCCCCTTTCTCGACAACTGGCTGTTGAAGGCGGGCTTGTCCCAGGAAGTCGTCTCCCATCTCCAAACTACGGCTGACTTCCTGCATTTGCCGGGGTTCTCCATCAATGTGACAAAGTCGCATCTGATTCCCTCTCAGAAGCTCCTCTTCATTGGGGTGGTTCTGGACACAATGCGGTTTCGGGTCTATCCTCCTGAACAGCGAGTCTGGGATATTCGGGCTATGATTCCGATCTTTCAGGATCTATCCCGGGTTTCGGTCAGAATGACCCTGAGGCTACTGGGCTTCATGGCCTCCTGCATCCTGCTGGTAGATCATGCCAGGTGGCATATGCGGGCTCTGCAGTGGGACTTGAAGTTCCAGTGGGCACAGAATCAGGGGAATCTGTCCGATTGCATCCAGATCTCGGGGGGCACTGCTCAACAATTGCAGTGGTGGCTCACAAACCAGGATTGGGTCAATGGCAGATCCCTCTCCCTTCCCCAGCCAGACCACACTGTGGTGATGGATGCATCCCTTCTGGGATGGGGCGGCCACATGGGAGAGGTGGAGATCAGAGACCTCTGGTCTTCTGCGGAGTCCGGGCTTCACATCAACCTCCTGGAGTACCAGGCGATTCGTCTTGCACTGAAGGCATTCCTTCCCTCTGTCCTTCCCTCTGTCCGGGGAAGAGTAGTGCAGGTGTTCACGGATAACACCACCGCCATGTGGTACTGCAACAAACAGGGCGGGTGTGGTCGTGGATTCTATGTCAGGAGGCCCTCCGCCTCTAGACATGGCTAGAACATCAGGGCATTTCCTTGGTGGTACAACACCTGGCAGGTTCACTGAATGTCAGGGCGGACAAACTCAGTCGCAGGTGCATGATGGATCACTAATGGCGTCTTCGCTCAGAGGTGGTGCAAGCTCTCTTTCAACAGTGGGGAGAGCCTTGGTTAGATCTATTCACCACCGAAGAGAACGTGCAATGTCAGCAATTCTGCTCATTGGAATTTCCAAGGCGGCACTCACTATGTGACGCTTTTTGTCGCGAGTGGAGTTGCGGTCTGTTGTACGCCTTTCCGCCTATACCACTTCTGCCCAGAGTGTTGAAGAAGATCAGGGGCGACCGTGTCAAGTCATTCTTGTGGCTCCGGATTGGACACGGAGAGTCTGGTATCCTGAGATGCTCAACATGGCCATTGATCCTCCGATCAGACTGCCTTTTCGGGAGGATCTTCTGTCGCAGCAGCAGGGGACGGTCCTCCCCCCGAACCTGTCCAGTCTTCACCTCCTTGCATTGAGATTGAACGGCGGCAGTTGATGTCTTTCGACTTGCCTCCCGAAGTCTGTGACGTTATCTTGGCAGCCAGGCTTCCCTCCACAAAGACAGTATATGCCTGTAGGTAGAACAAATTTGTGGCATGGTGCACAGCAAAGGCTGTGGATCCTCTTTCTGCCCTTCTTTTTGAAGCCCTCTTGTTTCGTCTCTCTTTAGCCAGCAGGGCTCTGCTCTGGGTACTATCAAGGGCTATCTTTCAGCCATCTCTGCCTTTCTTTGGTTGCCGGATCAGCCTTCTCTTTTCAAGTCCCCGGTTGTTAACCATTTCTTAAAAGGCTTAACACATCTTTTTTCTCCAAACCCCTTCGTTATGCCTCAGTGGGACTAGCACCTTGTGGTAACCTATCTAATGTGTGCTCCTTTTGAGACGCTGCATAACTGTCATTTACGTCTTTTTTCACTCTTAAAACTGCTTTCCTGGTAGCTATCGCTTCTGCTAGAAGGGTGAGTGAGCTCCAGGCTCTTTCTTCTAAGCCTCCTTTCCTGTCTGTTAGTCCGGACAAGGTGGTTCTCCGGACCCGTCCATCCTTCCTTCCTAAGGTGGTCCCTGCCTTCCACATCGGACAGACCATTACTTTGCCCACCTTCTTTCCGCCTCTGCATCCTTCAAAGGAGGAAGAGAGGCTCCACTGTCTGGACCCAAAACGTGCGCCCTCCTTCTATCTGGATTGCAAATAACAGTTCCGGGTGGATGATCAACATTTTGTCGGTTACATGGGCGCAACGAAGGGTCGGGCCATACACAAACGCATAATTTCTCAATGGGTTGTGTTGTGTATTAAGGCTTGTTACTCTCTGGCAAAAAAGGAGCCTCCAGTCGGGCTACGTGCTCACTCCACCAGGGTGAAGGCAGCCACTACTGCCTTTGGAAGGGGAGTGCCATCTGTCAGGCAACCAACTTACGCATTGCTGCACACGTTCACCAAACATTACTGCCTGGACAACCAAGTCCGTAGAGACGGCTTCTTTGGCCGTTCTGTTCTCCAGGATTTTCTGGTGTGATCCTGGTTCACAGACCCTCCACTTGGGTTTGTATTGCTGGGGTATCTATTCTAAGGTAAGGAATCTATAACTAACTTGTTTCTTTCAGACACAAAAGTTACTTACCTTCGGTAACGATATATCTGTAAGAAACATTAGTTAGTTATAGATTCCTTCCCGCGCCACCCATCCTTACCGTTCTGCAAACTGATTTCTAGGGTTAAGGACATCCTTTCAGATCCCTAGTTTTGTGCGCCAATGGTCAGTATCTTGCATGGCTCTGCGTTTCTGGCCCGGAAAGTCGTCTACGGAACTGACGTCAGCGAGCGAGGGCGGCGTCTAAGTAGCTTCCGCGATGTCATCCCAGCGACCATGATGCCAATGACAGACACGTAGCCGACCGACGCCACCTTCCAACACGCAGAGGTACTGCTGATGAAAAAACTTTCCAGATCCAGTCTGACGCCTGGGGGTAACTCTAAGGTAAGGAATCTATAACTAACTAATGTTTCTCATAGATATATCATCACCGAAGGTAAGTAACTTGTGCTTTGGTCTCTCCCTGGAGACCACTGTATTTTATGTACTTACCTTATTGCAATTGAAGTATCATTGAATTTGTGTTGGTATCTCCGGTAGGAGATATACCAATGTATTAGTGAGTGTTGTGTAATAAATAGAAGTATTTTTATATATACACTGTGTGGTTTCCTTTCATTTAACTTACATTCTTTTTTTTGATAATTAAGTTTTATTGTTTTCAGACATGTGAAACAAATCAGCTGATACACAGAGATCATTAAATCAAATACATTCCTGTAAGCAATGCATCCCGCAGTCACAAACCCCATAAGACATACACCGGTAAGGTATGGAATCAGGTTAATCAGAACCCTCCACATTACCCAACCCTTTCCCCCACACCCTACGATACTTTTTGCTGCACGCTGCACCCCTTGGCCATGTAAAGGGCTTTCTCCTGGTTCGTGCACCAGTGCACCCCTCTATGCCACCTCCCGAGGTCAGGTGGGTCAGGACTTTTCCAAAGGCGCCGCCATGTCCCGCTTGGCCACAATCATGGCTGTATTAAAACATCATCTTTAATATCTGGGCCCATCCAGCCCATCCGTGATCCCCAGTAGTGAATGACGTGGATCATGAGGAACCTCCCAACCCAATACCTCTGTAAGTTCCACCTCGATAGTCCCCCAAAATTGCTCCAAGCGGGGGCATGACCAAACCATGTGGAGGAAGTCAGCCGGGGCATGAATACATTTCGCACATGACACGTCCGGGGGCAGGCCCGCTCAGTGAAGGCGCAGGGGAGTGAGGTACGCAGCATGCAGGTAGTAGAGCTGAATCAGCTTAAGTTTGGCGGTGGCGGTGACAGTCCTGGGGACCATGAGAGCATCACGCCAATCCGCCTCGTCGAGAGGGCCCACCAATTCCACTCATTGTTCCCCCAACTTATCTAAGGAGGTGGGGGTGTTAACTAAGGCGCGATATATACGGGAGATGCCCCCTTTACCTAAGTCTTTCATCATTGTCTGAGCCTCAGTGGGACTATATTCGGGGAGCCTTGTGTCGTCCATGATGTACGTTTTTAGGGCATGTTGTATCTGCAGATATTTATAAAATTGGGACGAATGTAAGGAGTAGCGGGTTTGAAGCTCTTGGAAGGAAAGCATATGGCCTTTAGCCCATACATCCACTAACTGCGAGATGCCAATGAGGTCCCAAGTTTTAAATCCCTGTAGTCCACTAACCTCCCGGAGCCAGGCCCCATGCCAGAGTGGTGTACATTGGGTCAGCTTACGCATCCAACCGGTTTGACGCAACGAGGCCCGCCAGGCAAATAACATGGAGCGTGTCACATCAGGCAATCATGATGGAATGGGCTCCTTGTGCATCATGGCCTGAATTTTAGTTAGTCCTAGTTCATTCAGCTCAAGCCTATAGGCCGGGTCAGACAAGCCCCAATTGAACCAGTCGTGGACCACCAGGAGATGTACAGCCAAAAAATAAAGATATAAATGTGTCATCCCCATTTCCCCATCGAAGGAGGGAATCCAGCATGCAGACAGAGCAAGGTGCGCCCTCCCTCCGCTCCAGAGGAACTTGGTAGTTAGACTGTCCAGTTCCTGGAACCAGGTCCTGGGAAAGCAGAAGCGGGTATTTTGAAGGACATAAAGAAATCTGGGGAGGATAATCATTTTAAACAGGGCCACCCTCCCCAGGGGGTTCAGAGGTAGTGCTTTCCATTTATGGAGGTCTTCCTTGGCCTTCTTAACCAATGGGGCTACGTTGAGGGACCAGCCCAGCTCGGGAAGGAAGGTAATCCATATCCCCAAGTATTTAAAGGATTGTCGCCTAAGTGGTATGGTGAATTGCCAATCAAAGCAATCCCTAGAGAGATGCAGGGCGGCCAGAACTGATTTCCCATGGTTTAGCCACAGACCTGAGGCCTGCTTGAAAAATTGCAAGATCTGGAGGCAGTATGGCCCGTAGGAGGCTGGTTCTGCCAGGAAGACCAGGACGTTGTCCGCATACAGTGCGATCTTGTCCGTTTTGGTATTAGACCACTCCCAGCCATGGATGCGATCCTCAGCCCGCATTAGAAAGCCAAGGGCTCCATCGCCAGGGTGAATAGCAATGGGGAGAGGGGGCAACCCTTCCAAGTGCCCCTGGCAATGGGAAAAGCCTTTGATAGCACCCCGTTGACCAGCACTCGTGCTCTCAGGTAGGCATAAAGGACTCGAACCAGAGCTCTGAATTGGGGCTCAAACCCCATCTCGGCCAGCAATCCTTGCAAATATGTCCAGTCCACCGAATCAAATGCTTTTTTCGAAGTCTACAGGCAGGAATGCTAAGTACGGGGTAAGTGCCGGTGGGCTAGAGCCAGCTGCAACCCCTGGAGGCAGTGACGGGTCCCACTTTGAGGCATGAGCCCACATTGGTCTGGGTGGACCAGCAGGGTTAAGTAGGGTTTCAATCGTTGAGCCAGAATGGTGGCGTACAGCTTAAATTCCCTATTGAGGTGGGAGATGGGACGGTAGTCCGAGCATCTACGGGAGAGAGGCTGGGATTTCGGGAGTACCACGATGGTGGCGATATCTGTTTCTGGCAGAAAGGAACCTCTCTCCACAGCTTCATGAAATAAGCTGGCCAGGTGGGGCATTAGAGTGTTGTGGTATGCTGCATAATACTCGTGAGGAAGACCATCGGGCCCAGAGTCTAACCCGAGGAGGTGAGGGTGATCGCTTCTTCGATTTCTTTCAGAGAGATGGGGCGGTCTAGGTCCTTCTGAGCGGCTGTTTCTAGCCTAGGGAGACACACTCTACCCCGTTCAATTAGAGCTGGGAAAGATAGCTTGGGTTGTGTGCTGTGTATAGTCTCCGGTAGTAGACAGCGAAGGTGTTGGCCATCGGCATAGGGGCACGGTGCACCGCTCCAGCCTTGTCCACCACCTATGGGATAATACGGTTCGCCCTGGGGTATGTGACCAGCTTTTGCATGATCGTACCATTTTTGTCCGCCCAACCATAGATTCGGCGGTGAAGGTGACAGAGTGGGGACAAGGCACTTATGCCACTCATCCCATGGGGGTTGAGGTTCAGGGATTTTATTTTCTTCCGTTTCATCTTCTGAAGACCTCTCTTGGTGGAGCCACTATAGTGGCTCCACCAAGAGAGGTCTTCAGAAGATGAAACAGAAGAAAAGAAAATCCCTGAACCTCAACCCCCATGGGATGAGTGGCATAAGTGCCTTGTCCCCACTCTGTCACCTTCACCGCCACATTCTTCAGATTCTCCCCCAGAGGACATTGGGTATTAATATAGTAGCTCCACCAAGAGAGGTCTTCAGAAGATGAAACGGAAGAAAATAAAATCCCTGAACCTCAACCCCCATGGGATGAGTGGCATGAGTGCCTTGTCCCCACTCTGTCACCTTCACCGCCACATTCTTCAGTTTCTCCCCCAGAGGACATTGGGTATTTTCATAATTTGATGGACCAGACTGAAACACGATTACATCTCCCAACCTCCAATAAATAGACTATTTTCTCTGTGACTTCAAGGATCAAGCAAGGAAATCTGTGGGGGCCATCCCCATCATTGACTATATCTGGGAGGAGGAGATTAAGATAGTGAACAGCATGGGCAAAAAGTACAAGGCTACAGAGGATTCCCCCCGCTCGCAGGTCATCCCAAACCAGATTCTGTCATCTCTCAGGCGGTGCAAAGGTGCTCCAAAAACTCTTCCACTCCCATCTCCATATAATCAGACAAAAAAGCAGATGCTTGGACAACATAGGGAAGAAGTTCTACCTTATGTCTGCTATCACAAGTTTGACCAGCCAACTCGCTAGCGATCCTGGGTCGTTAGGACTGACAAATGTGGTTCGATGTCAGCAGCTTGGTTGACTTAATGCTTGAGGACAAAAAGGCGGAAGCAAGAAAGATTCTCCAGGAAGGTGAGCACACTTCCTTGGAGATTATAGATTGCAGGATCCCAGTCAGACTAGGTCAAAAACATACTGACACCAAGCAAAAAGTGGGGGTAACCATGAAAGCAGATCCTACTTTCCTACATGAGGCCATTGCAAGAGGAGCTCCAAGCTCAATGGATCCAATCGGAATGCTCCTTTGAAGACTTGATGGACGTTTCCTCAGAGATGCTAGAAATGTTAGCGTTGCGGTCTCAAATACCTCATCTTTCAAAAGGACTAACATTCATGAGTGCAGTAAGGACTTCATCCTCTCAACCAATGGCGCCTTGGAGGACTGGAGCAGCCACCTACACAACCTACAAATCCAAAGCAAGTGGCCGACACTTCGAAAAATATTGCGTATCAATAACCTACAAATGAAAGCGATGTCTCTCACCCTACAAGCTTTTCTTCTGCGAATAGCAGGAGCTTCTGTACTGGTACAAAGAAGGATCTTCCATGCTGGTACATGCTGCAGCCCTCTGAGACCTTCTCTGGTCACAAAATCCTTTTGTACCAGGGATGCCTTTTACAAGGGACTTACATGTAGGCCTGAGGTGTGCCAATTGTGGAAACAAAGGTACAGTTTAGGAAAGAACACAGGTGCTGCAGCCTGGTTAGCACGTTCCTATACAACCGCTCCTCCCTAAATGAAAGAGGATGAGACTTATGTTTCCCAAGAAAGTCTTCATTGTCTAAGTGGAGGAACCTGGAAAGTCCATCTGCATTAGCATGGGCAGTCCCAGGTCTGTGTTCCACTGTAAAGTCCATTCCCTTTCGGGAGATGGACCACCTCAACACTTTGGGATTTTCACCTTTCATTTGCATTAACCATCTGAGAGGTGTGTGGTCAGTTTGGATTAGGAAGTGAGTCCCAAACAGGTAGGGTCTCAGCTTGTTCGGGGACCAAACCACAGCAAAGGCCTCCTTCTCAATGGCAATCCAACTCTGTTCCCTGGGGAGTAGCCTCATGCTTATAAAAGCAATAGGTTGGTCTTGGCCTTCATCATTTGTCTGGGATAGGACCACTCCTATCCCTAGCTCAGACGCATCAGTCTGCACAATGAACTGCTTGGAGGAGTCTGGAGCTTTGAGAATAGGTGCTGAGCACATTGCCTCTTTCAGGGTGTCAAACGCCTTTGACAACTAACTGTCCAGTTCACTTTCTTTGGTATCTTCTTGGAGATAGGTTCTGTGAGGGGGGTCACAAGGGACCCATATCTCTTCACAAACCTCCTGTAATACCCAGTCAAGCCAAGGAATGCCCTTACTTGGGTCTGGGATGTTGGAGCTTCCCAGTCCAACATTCTCTGGATCTTAGGTTGTAAGGGTTGCACTTGGCCGACACCTACAAGGTGGCCCAAGTATAGAACCGTACCCTACCCTAACTGGCACTTGGATGCCTTGATAGTCAGGCCTTCTGACTGCGGCGCCTGTAGAATCTTCCCCAAATGGACCAGGAGATCCTGCCTGGATAAGCTAAGAGAGCAATGTCATCAAGATATGCTGCACTAAAGGCCTCAAACCCAGCAAGGACATGATTCACCAGGCTTTGGAAGCTGGCAGGGGCATTCTTTAAGCCAAAGGGTATAACAGTAAACTCATAATGCCCATTAGGTGTGGAGAATAATGTTTTTTTCTTTGGCTCCTGGAGCCATGGCAATCTGCCAGAACTCTGCAGTTAAGTCACAGGTGCTGAGGAATCTGACTGCCCCTAACTTGTCTATCAGCTCATCAGCCCTGGGTATCAGGTGTGCATCTGTCTTGGTGACAGCATTGAGACCTCAGTAGTCCACACAGAAACTCATCTCTCTTTTTCCACCCTGGGGTTGAGGTTTAGGGACTAAGACTACTGAGCTGGGTCTTCAGTTTGGTCTGCACCAAAACATGCATCCTGAAATGGCAGTGTGTGGGTGGTAAGGTGAGAGGTATCTGAAGGTGGCATAATACATGCTTCAGCCCTCAGAGGCCTTCTTAGGTCAGAAGGTACCAGGGGTACCTTTTACAAAGGACTTACATGTGGCCCAGAGGCATGCCAATCGTGGAAACAAAGGTACAGTTTGAGAAAGAACACAGGTGCTGGGGCTTGGTTAACAGGGTTGTAGCACAAACTCAGTCAAGTTAGCATCAGGTATCTAGCCGAAAGTTAGGGGATAACCATGGAAAAATGGGCACTTTCCTGCAACCAGCATGTATTATATCAACAAGAGGGTATGAGATTCCTAACGCTATCTCAGGAAGCTCAAGACCTTTGCAATTGGCTCACAGCCCACAAAACATCTCTGACGGCGCAGCACGTGTCGGGAGTGAACAACACCTTAGCGGACACCCTCAGCAGAACCAGAGACAGTTGCCACGAGTGGGAACTGGATCAGTCGGAGCTGGATAAAATATTCTTACGGTGGGTCAAACGAGAATTGGATTTCTTTGAGACAGACAAGAATCACAAATGTCAGCCCTACGCTAGTCGATACCTTCTCCCAGGGTCGAGGGGGAATGCCCTTTCAATGAGATTGTCCGGGATTTATGCATACAATTTTCCCCTCTTCCCTCTCCTGCTTCGGCCCCACTCCTTCCAGGTAAAAATAAATAATCTCAGACTGAAATGTTGTCATTTTGTGGTTGAGTTGGGCAATGCATGCACATTAAACTTCTGAATGCATCTCTCATCTGCCCATGCCCAGCTATATCACACGTGCCTTTTTTTGTTTCATTCTGAAAAGTAACTGCAGGAAAAAAAAAAATTATTTGCTGCGTATTTCCTTGTGAGGCACCGTGCACCAGAACTCGTCAAGTCACATCTTGACCGAAGAGGAGTTGCTGCTCCAGGCAGAGAGAGTGCACACTGAGCAGTAATTATTCTCTGCTTAGTTAGGCCCAAGCCCCCCCAAACAAAGGTGAGTGCAGGGTCAGTGTAGTGCTATACGTTTTGTGTTGTTGCTGTTTTCCCTCAGCCCTAGTGCTTTTGAGAGGTGGCTAAACTCTGTGATAGTGGAGATACCGGAATAATTACCTTGGCACCTAATGTAGAAAATAAAATAAGCTCCCTTCGCCTATTTAATTATCGTACTGAAGACACTCTTCGAACTTTTTTAGACAGGTGGTGTTGGCCTTGACACTATCGATCTATATAGGCCAGGGCACACTGACAGATTCTAAATCCAGCAAAACTGTCAAGGTAGGAATAACGGCCCAGTTAAAGGGTTAACCTTAGATAAACCCACTATTTGTTAATTGAGACATATCTTTTGTTGCTCAAAGTATTTTCAGTTGTGGATGTCTGATGCATTTAAAACGAAGTTGTGGGTCAAACCCAGATGACAAACATGATCTTGGTGGTCCGTGAAGTAGGAAACTAAACTGCTAATCTATCCTTCTATTGGCCTCTTTCTGACTATTAACAATCTGAATAACTATCTGTCTCTGCGTTTATCTCCTATTATAATACAATACTGACACATTCTGTGCTTGTTTGTAGAGCTGGCTGTGTTTTTTCTTAACCAGTATATATTTTTCTCACTTTCTACCAAGCCATGCTCTGTCCGTATTCCCTTGTAGGTTTCTGCCTATAAAGAATGATTTGTCAATCTGCCTATCGATCTGCCTGATATACATTTTTTTCTATTTGACTCTACTTTTCTCTGTATTTCAACATAGGTGTGCATATGAACTTCTGTCGTCAATCTTTTTATTATTTGTGTTGGTCTCGCATTCACCATTACAATGTGCTGTCATACAGGAGAAAAAAAATCCTGATATCCCAACCATAGCGTCCTTTCTTGTGATGAACATAGAATTGCTATTGCTTCCTCCTCATCTGTCTCTTCTAAAGTTAAATCTGATCTTCTTCGGCTCCCCTTCTCCAATTACCTTTCATCACCCCCCTCTCTTTGATAACTGAGCCTATATATACAATGTTTTTACCCTCCCTTCTTTCCTTTTTTCTCTCTCCCCTCTTTTTTCTTACTCTCCTTCTCTCTTTTTGCTTTTCCTTTCTTTTTCATTCCCTCTCTTCTATTGAACCGTTTATTCCATAGTTTTTTCTTTGCCTCAAATGTGTATCTTGGTTCTAATGTACTATTGCATTACCTTTGTATTGAACTTTATTTAAACAAAATAAAAAACTTCTAAAACTGAAAAAAATAGCGTCCTTTCTAGGGTAGCAACCTGGCAGTTTCTTTTATCAGCACCACACATATTTTATTTAAAAAAAATAAGCAAAATCACCTAAACCCAATATTTTTTGCACTTACCTGTACATACTTCAAACAGTAAATATACATAGAAAACACTTTTAAATGTGCTCAAGAGCTTCTTTGATCCCTGGCTAATAAATAAAGTAAATAAAGGCAGAAAAGTAATGTTACAAATAAATACATGCGCTTCTGGTTAAAGCCATTTTAATTAACATGTCCGGGCATTTGCAGAGCAACAGCAAATGAGGGTTATTTGTCTCTTGCTAAGGTGGCAACCCCAGTCCTGTATCACTTAGGGCTGTAAATCAATTAGCCAAGAATACCAGGGAGGGCATCACAATGCTATATCAGATGTTTGTTCCAGCCTCATGACATGGTTTTCAATGATTTTTATGTCTGTGAGGGTAGATATATTTAAAACATTTTTTCATAGCTAACATTAAACTTTATCTTAAGATTCTAGGGCTAGATGTACAAAGCCGTTTTGTGGTAAAAAATGACCCGATTTGCAGAATCAGGCCGTTTGCAAACGCAAAACGCCATTTTCACATGTACAGAGCCCCAATTGCAATTCAATAACCTGTTACTAAATCGCAATTCAGGTTTTCAAATCGGTATTTGGAAGGGGCGTGTTTAGAGCATTTGCATTTTTATGTATGAATTGTTTGGTACCGAAATACGGTTGCAAAATAATCGCACTTTACCGCCAACTCAAAGTTGTTGGTAATCTGTTGTAAATGGGAAGGTGTCCCCCAGGTACTCACTTCCCTTTGAGAATGGATGAAAACATATTTTTTAAGAACAGGCAGTGGTCCCACTGCCTATTCTTAAAAAATGAAACGTAAACGTTATTTTTTTTTTTAACGCATCCCGTTTCCCTTTAAGGAAAACAGGCTGTGTTTACAAAAAAATGCTTTATGTAAAAGCAGTACAAAAGGGGGTGGTGATGTACTTTGCCACTGGATTCAAGCAAGCCGGGCTGAAGACGGCTGGAATGCCAGAAACCGGTCCTCGGAAGCTTGTTTCCGGTCCAGGGAAGACATGGCTTGGCAGTTCGGGCTGGACTGTTCCCATGAGGCACAGGGTCAGACTGATTTGCATATAGCCATGTCTGAACTGGGGTGGCAGAGTGGGCTAAAGAACGGTGATGGATTAAACCCAGATCTTTTGACTGGGTGTGAGTATTTGATTGATTCAGATGCTCCGTCCATCACCACCCCCTTTTGTACCGCTTATGTAAAAGCAATCACAGACGTGGTGGCCTGCTGACATCAGCAGGCCACCATTCCTCTGATGGCAGCAAATATTAGTGGGTCGCAATTTGGGACTTACCTCATTAATATTCTTGGGGGGAAGGTCTATTTGCGACCCACTGCTAATCACTGTTTCAGAAATAGGGCTGGCTAGGCAAAGCTTCAAACACTAAATGCCTGTTGCAAACTGGTATGTTATTACGATTGGTTGAAGCGCCCATTGCTGAAATTGCAATACATCCCCTGAAGGGGCAGTGCAGCTAGCATAATTACAATACATGCAGAAAAGGGCAGGCCATTGCTTCTTATCCTTCTGGTCTGACTGAGTCCTTCACCCTTTCAGAGCTGATAAAAAATGACAAGTTGTGTGCCAGTAATGCCAGATATTTCATATGTGTCTGTGAAGCTGCCTGCTATTTCTCAGATATTAAAAGATAAGCGAAGCAACATTCTCACTGTGCCCCAGCCCTCATCATCGGACTGTGAATGGATAGGTTCCCACACCAGCAGGCTTAAGTCCTCTGAATAAGTTTAGGTATTTTATGGGTCGTGCAACATTTACCTAATTCAATAAAAATGTATAAATATTCCCATTTGTTAAAAAAGTTTAATTTTGATATTCTGTTCTGCTAGAAATGGTATTAAAAAACAAATTACATTTTACACTGTCAGCCAGTGTATTACAGACGTCTTATGCTTGATGTGAGGCCAACTTTACTATATGCTTGAGCACTTAATTAGAGCCCCCTTACAAATAACTTATGCAGGGATGTTAATTCTGCGCCTCAAGAGATATAGATACCAGGGTCCTGCTACCTGTGAAGGTGTGGAATTAATGGTGATTCCAGGTAGAAGCCTGATTAATGAGGAATTACAGAAAAAAATGTCATTCTGGGTTTGATTCCCAGGGACATCTTAAGGATTTTGGGGGCCCTGGGCCAAACCTATTTTGGGGTTCCTGTTCGTAATAACTTTGAATTCACTGTCCATTTAACACTCATTCACACGCTTGTTATGCCACACAATATTTAATTATACATTAAAAATGTCTGAAACAGTAAAAGAAAGAAGAAAAATTAGGTGTAATTACTTACATTAAATTTTATAGTGATTATGTTAGTTGAATCCACACCTGAAGACAAATGAAGATTAGTGGGGCCCTCTGATTGTGCTAGGCCACTCTCTCCTGTTGGGTATCTAAGTCACGCATATAACATTATTGAAGTAGTCCAGAGTGTTGTTGTCCACTTTTAATGAAAAATTCTGTTTTCACCTGTCTAAGATTTCAATCAATGTTGTGTCAAGTAATTATCTTTCATTCATTTCAGCCTGAGGTATAGAACTTTCTTTGCATTTACTATTTCCAGTGCTGTTCTTCTTACCTTCTTTCTATTGTAACATTGTTTTTTTCTTTCCTCTGTGTTGCTCAGAACATCATCTTTAACATTTTACTGGGGAATTTCAAATTGTTTTCAAGGCATTAACAATGTTGATTCTGAGATGAACTTTATAGCTTGGGCTGACAGAATACAGTAATAAGTACAGAAAAGCATTGGCATTCAAACATCTTCACTGTGTTCTGTGCAACTGGTGGCTGTTTGGATGTTATCAAATAGATCATGGTGCATAGCTCAAACAGCACATGATTGAGCAATTGTCCTTGTTGTATACTCTTGTTTCTCCGTAACTCTTGTTGTCTACACCTGACCTGTGCAGTAATTGTGTTACAGAGTTCTATTTTAATTTTGAGGAATTGAACATAAATGCTGCTGGGTTTGGAAGTTTTGTTGAAGGCAATGTTTGCTCCTTGTATCAAAGGCTTGAATTAGGTAGAAAGTCATAGATCGTATAAAGTTATAGGCCTTTGTGAACTGCTGACTATAATTTTATGATGCTCAGATGGACCCTATTTATGATTTACCATTTTTCAGATCTATTCAGTCTTGGAGATGCCTGCAATGATTTTCCATTAGTGGGAATAAGACCCATAGGTCTGCCCTTTGATGGGTTTTTCACAAACACTTACTGATAGGTTCAGTAACATTACTGGCACAATTATACTGACAATTTGGCCTCTTTTGCAAAAGACTCAAATATCTTCTTTACGGTCTGCGGCCACAATGTTTTAAATTGTTTCTAGCAGTGGTTGACTTGTTGACCCAATTGCTATGCCATTTATTAGGCTACTCATTGCCTCACTGGTGATTCCTACTAGAGATTTGGATGTGCTCTGCTACATCCATGCTGTGTTCCTGAACGGTCGGGCCCTCTTTTGTTGTTTTATAGTTGCGGAAGGATGGAATAGGAAAAATTGAGTACAAGAACTCTATACTGTTGGCTTGAATTTGGACGATGCTGTTTGCCAAATATAATATGGTTTTGGTACTCTCTCGCAAACATTATTCAAAGTGATTTTGTTCTTGGATCTTCTTCCAATTTGTCAGTTTTTCTTGTCATATAATGTCAAATGCTATAAGTGCACAATATGCTGTGAATACAGAGCATTTAGGGGTATTTTAACTGCAGTTTAGGTAGTAGAAGTTAAACATCTTAATGCAGATTTTTAGAAAAAGGAAAGTAAATGTGTTTCTATGAATACTTACTTAGATTCACTGAATACCAAAAATGTTATTATATGTTTGTGCTAAATAAAGCTTCTAGGTAGAACCTTGGAATATCTCTGTGCAATATTAGGCACCCGTAAGACACTACTTAAAGTATGCATCTTTCTGGATTTGCTAGCAGCAAACTCATTAATCAGATCAGCAAATTCTATTTCTTGGAGCATTTCTGACTCAATACTCAGCAGAGCCAGATAATTGAGTCTGGCTTGTAGCATTCGATTACGTAGCTCATTTTTTATTAGCTTCAGCTTTGAAAAGCACCTTTTACCACTACAGTTTGTGACCATCATCGACAAGAATATTCGCAGTGCAATTTCAATGTTAGGGAAAGTGTTCTCTAGTTAATCCGTTTTTTTCCCTGTAAAGACAAGACACTAAAATTGTTTCCGTTTTGTGTACAGGATAATGTTTGAACTGCTGGCATTCCTTGATGAGATCAGATTTGTTTAGGTCTTTATAGTACAAAGAGGCAAGCTTTTCACACCGCCCTTGGATTTCTTTGGTGTTCATGTTTTTTAATTCTATAAAGAAGCCAAACCAATTATTTAGGTCTCTATATGCTTCACTTCGCCATGTTAAACCATCAGTCAGAGCGTCCATGATCGGTAAGTATGCTGCTACCTTAAATTTGTACTGCCCTTTAACCTCTTGGCCGCTAATGACAAGGGTAACTCGTCATGGACTTTCCATTGATTTCAATGGAAATTATATGAGATTAATAATAATGCCTTAGCAGTAAAGGGGTTAAGTACGGTGTTGCTAGAGGGTCCTTCAAAGCGAGTGTGTTCACTGCTTCGTTGTTTTGTGCGCTTTCCAAAATCTCTGTAATGAGTATCTGGAGCTTTTGCCTTTTCCCTTAATTCATAGTCATCAAATTGGTCTCTCAACTCTTGGACATAAAACTTCAAAGATTGCATAATGTTGACTGCAATTGATAGGTTAACGTGTTCTTTTTGTACAGTCTTGCTTGTTTTGTTGAAACGCATCAGTATGTCATTTCAGAGAATGGTCAAAAAATGGTTTCCAGCTTGTCCCATTTTTTTAAGGAGACTAAGTGCATGATGCATTGTATCTTTTGACTGAATGTGATCATTTGTCACTGAATCAAGAGCAGCTCTAATTCCTTCATACCTACCACACAATGCATTGAGGGCATCTGCATAAGCTGACTATCGAGTATTAGACAAGCATTTCACAACTTTGTGATCTGGGCCTACAAAATTATGTAGCACATCCCAACAATGAGTAAAAGCAGCTAAAAAGGTGTACAAATTGTGTACAAAGTCAAAAAAGAAACAACCGGCGCTCTGCATTCAGCAGCTTCAAGGAATGCCCAGCACATGGTACATAAACAGCAAATTCGTTGATCTCTTTCAGTCTTATCTGTAAGCCTGAATACTGAACACACATATTGGATGCATAATCATATGACTGACTACGTCAATCTGGTAATGGAATACCGGCCCACTCTAGGAATTTCACTACAAGATCAGCAAGATACTATGTCCCATGATCATGAATTGAGATAAATTCCAAAATTGACCCTTTACATTCCTCACTATGAACGTCAACTGATCGATGTGACAAACATCTGGAGTGGAGTCTACACTGAGAGAATAATAATTTGCTTTTATTTCTGATATTATTGTAGAGAAAACTTTCTTGCTCATTTTTATGATAAATTCTTCACAATTGTTGCTGATAGATATGAGGGATTGCCCTTTCCAGCATTTTCATGTTTCCTGATGGGCTCTTCAAGAAACGTGTCAAAGTAGCTTAGAAGTTCTAAAATAATATCCTCTGGTATTCTCCTCTGAATGCCGTACCTCTTGCTGCTAAAAATTTAACAACTGCTACAATTCTTTTCAGCACACCCTGCCTGTACATTTTTTCATGTTTTATCTGTTTCTCTAATTCAGAATCAATTTTTCCAGCTTCTTTTGACGGGTGGTGTATACTAACATGCAATTTTGATAGTCAGGACAAGCTTCATGTTGACAAATACGATGGGCTGCATGCTTCTAGTCGTTAAAACCAGATCTACTGAAGGCAGAATCTGTGCTAGAAAACAAACAACAAGCAAAACAGTACACTGTTCCTTGTGAAAGAAAATATAATAGCCATGTACGACTTACAAATTCCCCATTTGATAAACTCTGCTTATGTTTCTTTTCTCCAATTTGATAAACACGGGCAGAACTGGAAAAATCACAATATCGATTTTGACAGGTTGAAGGCCCTCTTTGAACCCAATACGATCGTGTTTCGTTTGTAATATGATTCCATATGGTAGGATCTGTTGCGTAGCTCACTGCTGTTAGTTGCCGAATTTGTGAACATTGCCTGTCATCTGTTATCATACTCTGAGAAGAGGTTCCGGGTATAGTTTGTAAATCTATAATGTTAGAGGAAGTGGAACCAGATACATCCTCAGTATATTCTTTTACTGGCTCATTAGCAACAAGATCATCTCATTCATACTGTGACTGCACCGCATTATCACTAAAGCTTTTCGATTGTACCGGAAAAAATGAAGCTTATCATATCCTAGGCAAAGCTTCAAACACTAAATGCTTGTTGCCAACTAGTATGTTATCACGATTGTTTGAAGATTCCATTGCTGAAATCGCAATACATCCCCCGAAGGGGCAGTGCAGCAAGTATAAGTACAGTACATGCAGAAAATGGAAGGTCATTGCTTCTTGTCCTTCTGGTCTGACTCAGCCCTTCACCCTTTCAGAGTTGATAAAAAAGGAATCCTGACAAGTTGTGTGCCAGTAATGCCAGATATTTTATATGTGTCTGTGAAGTTGCCTGGTATTTCTCAGATATTAAAAGATAAGCGAAGCAACATTCTCACTGTGCCCCAGCCCTCGTCATCGGACTGTGAACGGATAGTTTCCCACACAAGCAGGCTCAAGTCCTCTGAATAAGCTTTAGGTTTTTTATGAGTCGTGTAACATTTACCTAAGCCAATGACAATGTATAAATATTCACATTTGTTAAAAAAAATTAATTTTGATATTCTGTTCTGCTAGAATTGGTATTTAAAAACAAATTACATTTTACACTGTCAGCCAGTGTATTACAGGTGTCTTATGCTCGAGGTGAGGCCAACTGTACTATATGCTTGAGCACTTACTTAGAGCCCCCTTACAAATAACTTATGCAGGGATGTTAATTCTGCCCCTCAAGAGATATATATACTAGGGTTCTCTTAACTGTGAAGCTGTGGAATTAATGGTGATTCCAGGTAGAAGCCTGATTAATGAGGAATTACTAAGGAAAAGTGTAATTCTGGGTTTGATTCCCCCAAGGGAATCCTCATCCTCCCTTCATCCCCATAGCCCCAACTATTTTGGCTGCTATGTGCAGCCAAAATCTTCATGGGAAACAGGACAGAGTTTCCGCAGACTATGTAATACCTAATAAGAATTCCAGATGTGGCCAGTAACACTTATCAGCCCCATTTGGAATTTTGATACAGCTTCAGTGCTTCAAATTGAAATATGAAAGTGTAGGTATTCATTATCCCGGAGTATCTGTTTGCTCCTGAGATGTACACATACTCTCCCATTAAGAGTATTGGCAGTCTGCTGAGGAGCATAGGAACTCTCCCTTTTAAATGAAAGAAGTGCAGGTAATCAGTACATGATAGTATCTGCACTCATGATGAAGCCCTTAGCAGATAATTAGTACAGAGATACCACATCTGTGTCACCGGGACAATAGGTGCCCACTCCTTGGCTTTGTGTAGGTGTGTGTGTGTCTAGAGAAAGAGAGAGGACAACATAATTACACTGCTGGTGTGGTTCAGCTAATGCAAACATCTGAAAACCTCTCAATTTGGCCATTTATGGTATCCAGGATATACAATGCACACCATAAAGTGCCCTGTTCACCTTGCTGAGTGTACCCTTTTGGGATTTTAAATGAAAAACATCAGTCTATCTAGAGCAAACCACAGTGGGTGACTTGAGTTAGGGCACCCATTGTGTGCATCGTATACTTCGATTGGTACATTTCAGGTATTTTAAGAGTTTCCATTTGCTGAACCATAAGTAACCTTATATGGTGCTTTCAGTAAATTTCTGTGTTTTATGAGATGCACTTCATACATCTGCCATGTACCCATTCAATGCTGCACACAGGAATCGGCTCTGATCATGTGGCTTGGGATCAAGATCTGGCCTTTGGGCAGGCTCCTGTCCAATCTGCCATGGACTACAGCCTCCTTCTGTTCATGGCTTCAGCCAAGAGAAGCGGGGCATGGACACAGGGCCTGATCTTTGACTAAATATGCATTATGAGTGGCAAGTTTAAATATTGCTAAAAGTTTTAGTTTGTGCATTTAACTTCAGCAAACAATATGTCAGTTGTGCATTTTACACGACAGGAGGGAGCTCGCACAGTTTATCAGATGAGAAATTAGGTTATGAGACAAAGTGACCCATTTGATTCTGAGGTTTATCTCTACCTACTGTATAAAGAGTGTAACACACACCGAGGCTCTCCTTGGGTGCACTGTGGCCTGGTCTCCTCAGCTTAGCATGGTGTTATTCTGAGGTACTTTAAACATCTTTATCCCCCCTGGGGGATAGGTTATTGACAGACTACATGAACAAGAAGGCAACTTCCCTCACCAATCGCAAAACTCCTTAACAATCTACCCGACCCCATGACTCCTCCATGTGAAAAATGGTCTAACAAACTTGGGGAATTAGACGACAAATACTGGCACGAGCTGCTCTCTTCCCTGCGCGAAGTAGCGATATCCTCCAGACTGAGACTGGCGCAACTGAAAATACTATACCCGACGTACTACACCAGGGTGACCCTACACAGAATAGGGGGGCCAAAAGTTTGCTTTGTCTGAGGACCTGTGGGCAGAGGGGAAATTTTACCACACACTGTGGCAATGCCCACAGATAGCACCCTACTGGACATCAGTTCTGCAAACCAATACCCAAGTGAGGGGGATTTCAGTTCTGCCAGAGCCCAAAATATGTCTACGAAATATTTGGGAGCCCACTGATCTCACTCAAGCAACACAGGACTGGGCGACGCTCGGAATGATGTTCACCAAACATAATATAGCCAAATTCTGGGGATCACAATCCTCTCAGACACACCATGACTGGTGCAGAGATATGGGTGGGGCCATGGAGGCGGAAAGAAAACTTATGTACGCCGAGGTTGCCCCCAAAAAGTGAGAGCAAGTATGGGGAGCTTGGAACAAGTATAGATGGAACATCTGTACTCCGCCTCTAACTGGGTCCGACACTGAGTCTAATTGATGGAGGTGAGTAAGAGATGCTTGATTGCAACTTTCTGCCAAACTGAAAGTATTAAATGTATTGAAGTCCTAACAGTGCCAATGTGAGATGAGACGTGAGATGTTTATCATGATTCAACTTGTAACCGCACTTAATTTTTGCCATGTGTTGGAAATGGCCCTTTTTGCAGGGTTATCCCCAAAGTTTTTGGTTCTTCCTCCTTTATTTTTCCTGACCTGTGGTTGTTGGATATAGGACTCTAAGCACTTTACCACTGCTGATCAGCACTAAAGTGCATATGCTCTCTCTGTAAATTGTTATTATGATTGGTTATCCATAATTGGCATATTTGTTTTACCAATAGGTCCCTAGTAAAGTGCACTAAATGTGCCGGGTCTGGTGATTCAAATACTATTAGTTGGCCTGCAGCAATGATTGTGCCACCCACATGAGTAGTCTTAAAATGGTGTCTCGGCCTGCCGTCGCAGTGCCTGTGTGCAGTTGCTAACTGCCATACTGACCTGACCAGTGTCCCCACTGGCCAGGCCTAACCCTTCCCTTTCTGTACACATTGGACACCCCCATAGAAAGGCCCAAGGTCCATCCCTGGGCAGGGTGCAGTGTATGTGAAAAGTAGAGCATGTACTAATGTGGGTGACATGCTCTGATAGTGAAATACTGCCAATTTCGTTTTTCACTATTGAAAGCCTATCTTGCCAATAGGCTAGAATGGGGAATGCTGTGTATAATGTTTACATGCATATCTTCCCATAGGAGCAAGATAGAAAATTGAATTCTGGTATCCCTGAACTCAGAATTTAATAACCCATCTTTTAGGAAGGATGGTTTTTAAATCCTGTGTTTGAAAACAGCACTTTTGGAAAGTGGCTGTATCCTTGTCTGACCTTTCTGTGCGCCTTTGCCTGATTGTGAATTGAATGTCTAGAGTGTGAGTGACAGGGGCTGGGGTGGCTCCAGGAGGCTGGATGAGTCAGCACTGGGCTGAATAGCTCCATCTGCATCTTGTGTGGTGGGAGAGGATAGCCCTTGGGCCTGAATAGGGTTGTGCCTGCCTTTCACAATGCTGGCCCCACCTCCTGTTAGGCGGCCGACAACCCTGCCCCTCTCTCTCAAAGGAAAGAAGGAGTTGTGTAAACAGAGTGCTCTAGGACCGACCAGAACTGGTTTAGACTAGGCAAAGGCCTCTCTGCCTTCACAGAACAAAGACAATATTGGTATAAAAAGCCATACCCAGACCCCAGAACTTTAGATCATCCTGGAATCAAGAAGGAACCTCTGCCATGGAGAAAAGCTGGAAGATTGAAGAGGAAGGACTGTCCTGCTGTGTGTTTGTGAGCTGAGCTGCAGTTGCTATTCTGCCAAGGAGAGGGGAAGGACTTTGCTGTTGCTGTGTCCCCTTGCTTGAAGAGATCTCCAAGGCCTGAGAAGAGCTGGCCTCCTGTTAAGAAGTCCCAGGCACAAAAGAACTTCACCCCAGCTTCCCCCCTGAACTCTGCTGTGTGAGTTCTGACCTGCCTAGAGTGCTTGATCCGTTTGAAGAGCTACAATGTGCACACATTGCTCGCTTGCAGAGCGCATCGTCGACAGTGCGAGAGAATTCCCGTCGCCGCGAAGATCGTCACATCACCTGTTGCCGCTGCAAGAACCGAGGCATTGTTTGCTTGCGGAGTGCATTGCCCTGGTGCGGGAAGATTCCTGTTGCTGCGAGTATCGTCGAAGAGCCTATCGTCACTGTGAGAACTATCGCACCGCTTGTTTGGGGACCGCATCCCGTCGCTGCGAACATTGTCGCAGAGTCCAACGCCATTGCATCGAGGGGCCACGGCAGAAGAGGATCAATGTTGCGCCGCGCATCGCCGTTGCACCGAAGATCGTCGCCGCCCCGAAGATCGTCACATCGTGCCTGTGTGAAACGCTTCCCACCGGAGAACTTGCACCCAGGGAATCCATACAAGGAATTGCATCGCTTCCCATACAGATCGGATTCATCGCAACACGCCAGCTGAGTGCAGCGGGGTTGTCGCATCACCTCCCCAGGGTCTCAGGAGTGACGCAACGCTTGTTTTTGGACGCTGCAGTTAAAGCTAAGAACTTTTCTTGCATCTACAGGTACTTTGGGCTAAAACTGACGCAACTGTGGATTATTTTGACGCAAACCCTAGAACTCTTTTAAAATCATGTTCTTGAACTGTGTATGTTGGATTGTTGTAGTTTTGGTCTTGTGTAGTTTAGATAAAAATACTTTATTTTTCTAAACTGGTGTGGAGTCCATTTGTGGTGTTTTCACGGTGTTACTGTGAGTGTTGGTACAAATACTTTACCCATTGCCTTTGATAAGCCTGTCTGCTCGTGTCAAGCTACCAAGGGGGTGAGCAGTAGTGTGGCTCACTGGTTAGAGGCGGCAGACCCGAGAGCAGAGGACGGCCCGGGACCAGGGTTCGATTCCCGGCGCGGCAGGTTTCTGGACCAGGGTCAGCGGACTCGATAATTCTCTCGCCTCGGTGCCCACTCTGATCAGCGATCACACTCGGCAACTCTGGGCATTAGCTTGCCTCATCTTCACTAACGGCCCCACCAGACCGCCGGGGATGCCTGGTCTCACCCTGGAGATACCCATTAAGGGACCATCTCTCAGGGAAGCCAGGAAGGGTTTCGCAGCGGTCGAAGCGCCTTGGGACCCTACGGGTAAGTAGTGCGCTATATAAATGCCAATACATTTACATTTACATTTACATCTAAAGAGTGTATCCCCCTTACCCTGACTAGAAGCAAGGTTCCCTAGTTGGACATTGGTACCTACCTCTGCCAACTAGAGACCCCCACATCCAACACCCTGTCATCAATAAAAAAAGTTAAAAACATCTTTATCAAATGCTAACACTTAAGAACACAAATCTTTATCAAATACTAACACTTATGAACACAAAGTACTTGTCAGGCACGCCACAATAGAGTGTGCCTTCTTACAAGAAGAGCGAACCTGAAGAATCTTACTAGATTCTTTAGAAAGCCCTCACTCACCAACCTAGTTGGTGACATGATTCATCATCAGGCCCCACCAGGAGAGGCCGGGTGCCTCCTCGGTGTGCTTCAACGCCAGACTTACTGCGGAGCAGGATTATTGAGTGACAAGTGAAAGTGAGAGTGTGGTGATTAAAAGTGTCTAGATTGTGTCCAAAGAAAATGTATTCAATGGTCAATCAAACACACCAAAAACAGAGTGTGGGATGAAAAAGCTGGATCGATTGTTCAGCTATATCCCATTATGTGGGGTCAACATGTTTCTGCCTGGATGGTGCTATTTACCAGGCATTCTTCAGGACCACAGATCTGTAACCCCGGCGGTATGGGAGCGCTAAGGCCCACCCTAACCAGAGGACGTAAAAAGTGAAAAAGTGTAAAATAAATGCAATCACAGATTGTCGGCTGTTGCTCTATTTAGAGAAACCAGATTGCACCTATAAATTTGAAAAAGGACAAAAACAAACATACAAAGAAAAGACGAACAGTTATTATCCATGTTGCGTGTTTGTTATCACAGAATTCTCGTTGTCAGATGCTCTACTTAGTGCACTTACTGTGTAACTCAGGGTGCTCAAGTATCCTGGGGTGACTAGTAACATGCACTTAAATTCATGGTTATCAGTATAGCCAGCTGGGTTGTCTAGGTACCTCAAGTATAGCGCTATATCACCTGCACGCCTACTAGGGCGTTTAACGGTATAAGTCATAATGTGGGCAACGCTATTCAAGTTTTAACAAGTGAGCCGGTGTGGCTTGGCAAGTGTCCTGTACATCACATGCAAAACAAACCAATATGCACAAAATGCCTCACATGAAGTGTAATAAGTTATCACACCATGGGTCTGGGGAGGGGGTGGTGGCAAATATGGCACACCCTTTAGGTTGAGAAAAGACAGGGGAGTGAGTATTATACCCACGTGGCACACAAATTACTTATCTTGTTTTTGGCACGCGATGTTAACTCCCGCCGTCGCTGCCAGGCACCAGCTCGGTACCTGCGTCTACCCAAGTACACCGCACCCCGTCGATATTAGATCCGGTTCCCTGGCGGTCTAATAAGTGTGTGAGCAGACCCATCAGATGCGATCCCGGTGAGGCCATGGGCGTGTCTGAGTGCGTCCTTGCGTCTGAGCGCAAGACGCTGCAACAGACGCGGCCTATTACGGGACGCGTGTTAAGAAGAAGGATAAGCTACACTAATCAGTGTCACTGACATGGACATAGGCTCGGCCAGCAACCTAGAAATACTAGACCGTTAAACTGGTCGGTCAGATTCGAGAGAAAACTTTATTGGTAAATGTTGTCAGGCAAACATCAGTGGTTATTGTAATGAATCCGCCTGAGAAAATTCTCAGGTGGAATCTACTAACAAAAAACCTGTCTAGGCCTAAGGAAAATCGGCATCAGCTATGATAAATGCCTCAGGGGAAAAAAAACTGTCAGCGCAAAAGGGGTCAGAGCGACAAGTCGTGTCTAGTTAAGTTATTCATAGTTGTGATCTCAGAAGTAGAAAGAGATCTATCATAATTCTATTCCCTGGTGTAATTGGGTGTTCTGTAACAAAGGAGACAGGACATAGTGGTCAATGTGCACAGGGGGCTACTAATGTCTCAGTACTGTGCCCCAAGGAATATTATCATTCAGTCCTAGCCTATGTGTACCCAAGCGGTAGACCCTCCTATGTTCCTTTTCAAACAGGATCTGTAGTATGTTTTTCCCTGATCTAACCTGTTCGATGATTGTCCATCTCAGGACGTTCGTTGTGTGATTATTCTAAAGGAAGTGTTCACTCATTTTGGTCGTAGCTTTTCCACATCTAATGTTGCTTCTATGTTCACACAGTCTTTGTTTTATCTTTCATGTAGTCATACCCACATCCCGCAACTTGCAAGAGCATGTGATAAGATATACCATATTTTCAGGGTTGCAGTAGGTGTGAGCACGCTGTGTCCATGTTTTATCAATTTCAAGATTAGGGTTCTTGGTGTGTGTTGTAAGGTGGCAAACGCTACAATTGGAACAAGGAAAGTGACCCACCACCTTTGGTAGGCGCCATATATCAGTGATAGATCGGGTGTCTATGCTGGGTTTGTCTCTCGGGCGTGTATGTACTAGAGTGTCCCTCAGACTACGTCCCTTTTTGAAGGAGAACAGTGGTTTCTCCCATGTCCTGTTATTGCTGGCTAATATCCTTCAGTGTTGATTCATTTTTTTATTATGTTGGATATGCTACTATAAGTAGTGACACAGGTGAGGGGGATTGCATTGGGCTCCCTATGGCTGTCTTCTAGTAGTGCCTCCCTATGTTGGTTCCAAGTTCTTGTATAGCTTTTGTTAGAACTTTGTCTGGGTAGCCCCGCTCTTTTAGTCTTGTGGTCAGGTCGGCTGCTTGCTCATAGAAATCCTCTAGTTTGCTACAATTCCTTCTGACCCAAAGGTATTGACCGTATGGCAGGTTTTCCCGTTGCGGTCAGGGATGAAAGCTTGAAAATTCATGTAGATTGTTTTTAGCCATTGGTTTGTAGTGTGTTTGAGTGGTGAGGCTGTAATTCGTTTTTGAAACCACCACATCAAGGAAAACCACTTCTTGTTTGCTGCAGGTGTGGGTGAATTTGAGATTCACATCAAGGGTATTAATCCAGAGTAGAAAGTCGTCAAGGTTGTTTTCTGGGCCTCTCGAAATCAGTAAGATGTCTTCAATATACCTCTTCCAAAACCCTATGGAAGAGGTATACGGATTGTCAGCAGATAAAATAAATTTACGTTCAAAGTCATGGACGTAATGCACCACCACACTTGGGGCGAAGGTGCTGCCCATCGACGTTCCAGTAGATTAGAGGAGCAGATTGCCTTTAAAATAAAAAAAGTTATGTTTAAGGGCCAAAGACATTTAGTTGGTGAAAAACTGGGTATTCAGGCTGACCTAGGAATAGCACATGCTCGTGTGTGTGCGATTCCTTTTGTAGTACGCAATTGGCCTTAGCGTGCGTCTTTTTATGAAAGACTGCACGCAATATGCCAGAGGCGGGCGCATTGCTCCGCCCATGGCCTATTGGGGTCTATTACGCGCTTGGTGCGCGTAATAGACACCAATAGGCCATGGCTCGCAGCGGCGCGTGCACCACTTGCGGGCTTCTTTCATAGGGGGGCACGCAGTGCTGGCTGACTGGTTTCTCCTATGGCTGTAAGGACACGTGGTAACGCAGCTCCCGTCCTTTTACACCACACTGTTCATTTTACAAAAAATGTTACCATGCTTGCATTGGAAAGCAGACCCTGTTGATAAGTACCTGATGTATAACAAACACTTCCATCATCTTCCAATGTATTTGGGTGAGAGATTTATAGTGCGTGTCTTGGGAGAATAAATCTCACCTCTGAGCTGACTGTGACTAAATGGTGAAAAAGCACACTTAAAAACAAGAGTTAAGCTGCTGCATTGTATGTTGTATGTTCCAGTGCATGAGGTTTTGTGTAAGTATTACGTTTTGGGCAGCTCAAACTATGTTTACAGTAAGTATGAATATGTTGTTCTCCCTGGATGCACATTTTGCAGGACCACTTTCTGGGTCTATAAGGCACTAGTATACATATGATGCCGACTGTCAGATTAAAAGAAGTCTTTGAGTTAAAGCAGGGGTAATCTGAAATTTTACTAAGGGCTTCCTTGAGGCTCAGATGAGTGACGAGTGTTCTAAATTGAAGGATTAATATAGTGCGTGTCTTGGGAGAATAAATCTCACCTCCTAGCTGAATGTTAAATGCTATATTGTTAAGGATTATCTAATTAATTTGTGGGCAGTAATTTATCTGTAGTAGGGTGTGTATGAGTTCAAATGAGGTTCGTTCATTGACTCAAATGACGGTCAGTCAGTTGCGTGTTTGTAGTTTGTTGCTTGCTTTGAACAGAAGGGCATTGCAAGAGAATGGAGAATCCTGGTCTGTCAAAGAAACTGTGTGCATTCTGGGCACTACCGGAAAGGTACTTTATATAACACTTCTAATCTGTGCGCAGCCCCGGCCTCCTCTGGCTCACGGGAGGCGCTCCGCTGCAGGGCGCCTCCTCCTCCCTCCCGCTAATGGTGTTGGAGCTGGCGGTGCCGGCCAGCACGGTCAACCTGCTGCAGCGCGCCCTGCCGCACGTCCAGTGCCTCTTCCGTGTGCGGGTCCAGCTGCTGCGGCGGGCCTCCGGAGCAGGTCGGGGGATGCTGCTGGGTGGTGCTGGAGCATGGGGACCGGCAGTACTGCGAGAGAGCCCAGGTGAGTGGTCACCGCTCCCGCGGAGCTGTCACCCGACCCCCGGCAGCCGCAGCTCAGCTGGGCCATGGGCCTCAGGAATCCAGCACACAGGTTCCTGGGGCCCCTACAGCCCTTCACTGGCTCCTAACTGAGTCTCGACAGCCGCCAGCTGCTGTGTCGTCCCCCTTACACATCTCCGAGATGTACGCAAATCACACGTATTCTCTCTCTGCTTCAGTTCCTTTATTTCTGGCCTTTATTTCCCCCAGCCATATCTTCTACCACCATCTCCTTATAATATGCCACCATATCCTTGAACATCTTCATTTTCTAATATCTCACATTGCTCTATCCCATACCGCTATATTTTCTTCACCATGTATTTTTCAGCGATATGCAAATATAATGATTCCCCTGTGAATAACAATAAACAAGTAAAAAACATTGTCCTTTTCAATGCCAACTCCTCTAGTATTAACAAATGCGAGACCTATTGCATTGTAAATGCTTGTTCCAGTTCTGCCCGAGTTAATCAAATTGGAGAAAAGAAACACAAGTGGAGTTTATCATATGCTGCTTTCAAGCAGCAACTACAACATGGGGAGTTCGTAAGTCGTACATGGCTATTATATTCTCCTTCACAAAGGAACAGTGTACTGTTTTGATTGTCATTTGTTTTCTAGCACAGATTCTGCCTTCAGTAGATCTGGTTTTAATGACTGGAAGCATGCAGCCCGTTTTATTTGTCAACATGAAGCTTGCCCTGAGCATCAAAAATGCATGTTAGTATACAACACCTGTCAAAAAGAAGCTGGTAAAATTGATTCTGAATTAGAGGAACAGATAAAACATGAACAAAGATTCTGCAGGGTGTGCTGAAAAGAATTGTAGAAGTTGATACATATTTAGCAGCAAGAGGTATGGCATTCAGAGGAGAAAACCTGAAGATAAGATCACTGCACAAAGGAAATTATTTGGGATTTTAGAACTTCTATACCAATTTGACCTGTTTGTTGAAGATCCCATCAGGAAATATGGAAATGCTGGAAAGGGCAATCCCTCATACCTATCAGCAACAATCCGTGAAGAATTTATCACATTAATGGGCGAGAAAGTTTTCTCTGAAATATAAAAGAAGCAACATTTTATTTTCTCTTTGCAGACTCCACTCCAGATGTGTGTCACATCGATCAGTTGACATTCACAGTAAGGAATGTAAATGGTCAATTTTGGAATTTATCTCCATTCATGGCCATTAAGCATAGTATCTTGCCGATGTTGTAGTGAAATTCCTAGAGCGGGCCGGTATTCCATTATGAAATTAACGTCGTCAGTCATATGATAATGCATCCAATATGTCTGGTCAGTATTCAGGCTTACAGACAAGACTGAAAGAGATCAACAAATTTGCTGTTTTTATGCCATTTGCTGGGTATTCCCTGAACCCGGTGGTTTGCAAAGCTGCTGAGGGCAGCATGCAGGTTGTTTCTTTTTTGACTTTGTTCAAAATGTGTACACCTTTTTTGGTACTTCTACTCATCGTTGGGATGTGCTACTTAATTCTGTAGGCCCAGATCACAAAGTTGTGAAACGCTTGTCTGATACTCAATAGTCATCTCATGCTGATACCTTTAATTCATTGTGTGGTAGGTATGAAAGAATTAAAGATCCTCTTGATTTAGTGACAAATGATCACATTCAGTCAAAAGATACAATGCATGATGCACTTAGTCTCCTTAAAAAAATGGACATGCTGGAAACCATTTTTTTTACCATTCTCTGGAATGACATACTGATGCGTTTCAACGAAACACGCAAGACTGTACAAAAAGAAGATGTTAACCTATCTGTTGCAGTCAACATTATCCAAGCTTTGAAGTCTTATGTCTAAGAGTTGAGAGACCAATTGATGACTATGAATGCAGGGCAAAGGCAAAAGCTTCTGATACTCATAACAGAGATTTTGGTAGAAGCATACTTACCGATCATAGACGCTCTGATTGATGGTTTAACACAGTGAAGTGAAGCATTAGATACCTAAATAATCAGTTTGGCTTCTTTATAGAATTAAAAAACATGAACACCAAAGACATCCAAGGGCAGTGTGAAAAGCTTGCCTCTTTGTACTATAAAGACATAAACAAATCTGATCTCATCAAGGAATGCCAACAGTTCAAACATTATCCTGTACACAAAAATGAAACAATTTCAATGTATTGTCTTTACAGGAAAATAAAAATGGATAAACTAGAGAACACTTTCCCTAACATTGAAATTGCACTGCGAATATTCTTGTCGATGATGGTCACAAACTGTAGTGGTGAAAGGTGCTTTTCAAAGTTGAAACTCATAAAAAATGAGCTACGTATTCAAATGCTACAAGCCAGACTCAGTTCTCTGGCTCTGCTGAGTATTGAGTCAAAAATGCTCCAAGAAATGAAATTTGCTAATTTGGTTAATGAGTTTGCTGCTAGCAAATCCAGAAAGGGATGCATACTTTAAGTAGTGTTTAACAGGTGCCTAATATCGCACAGAGATGTTCCAAGGTTCTACTTAGAAGCATTATTTTGCAGAAACACATAGTAAACTTTTTGGTATTCAATGAAACTAAGTAAGTATTCATAGAAACACATTTACTTTCCTTTTTCTAAAAATCTGCATTAAGATGTTTAACTTCTACTACCTAACCTGCAGTTAAAATACCCCTAGATGCTCTGGATTCACAGCACATTGTGCACTTATAGCATTTGACATCATATGACAAGAAAAACTGACAAATGGAAAGAAGATCCAAGAACAAAATCACTTTGAATAATGTTTGCGAGAGAATACCAAAACCATATTCTTCTTGGCAAACAGCATTGTAAAAATTCAAGCAAACAGCATAGAGTTCTTGTACCCAATCTTACCCATTCCATCCTTCTCCAACTATAAAACAACCAAAGAGGGCCTGACCGTTCAGGAATACAGCATGGATGTAGCAGAGCAACTCCAAATCTCTTGTAGGAATCACCAGTAAGGCAATGAGTAGCCTAAAAAATGGCATGGCAATTGGGTCAACAAGTCAACCACTGCTAGCAACAATTTAAAACAATGTGGCTGCGACTGTAAAGAAGATATTTGAGTCTTTTCAAAAAGGCCAAACTGTCAGTATAATTGCGCAATAATGTTTTTGAACCGATAAGTAAGTGTGTGTGAATATCCCATCAAAGGGCAGACCTATGGGTCTTATCTCCAAGACTGAATAGACCTGAAAAATGGTAAATCATAAATAGGGTCCATCTGAGCATCATACAATTATTGTCAGCAGTTCACAAAGGCCTATAACTTTGTAGTGTCTATAAGTTTCTACTTAATTCAAGCCTTTGATACAGGGAGCAAACATTGCCTTCAACAAAACTTCCAAACCCAGCAGCATTTATGTTCAATTTCTCAAAATTAAAATAGATTTCTATAACACTATTACCGCACAGGTCAGCTGTAGACAACCAGATTTGCGGAGAAAAAAGATGAGGACAAATGAATGTCCAACAAGGACAATTGCTCAATCATGTACTGTTTAACCTATACCCCAAGATCTATATGATAGTTCAAGTTCAAGTTCAGGGATTTATATAGCGCACTACTCACCCAGTGGGTCTCAAGGCGCTTGGGGAAGGGGGGTTCAATTTTTGTCGAATAGCCAGGTTTTAAGTTCTTTTCTGAAGGAGATGTGGTTTTGAGTAAGGCGGAGGTGAGTGGGGAGTGAGTTCCAGGTCTTGGCCGCCAGGAAGGAGAAGGATCTGCCACCCATGGTGGATTTTCGGATGCGTGGGACTGCGGCGAGGGCTTGATTGGACGATCTAAGTTGGCGGGTGGGTGTGTAGAAGGACAGTCGAGTGTTGAGGCATTCGGGTCCTAGTTTGTAGAGGGCCTTGTGTGCGTGGGTGAGAAGATGGAATGTAATTCTCTTGTTGACGGGAAGCCAGTGGAGGTCTTTTAGGTGTCTGGTGATGTGATCTTGGCGAGGGATGTCCAATATGAGTCTCGCTGATGCGTTTTGAATGCATTGGAGTTTTTTCTGTAATTTTGCTGTGATTCTGGCGTATAGTGTGTTACCATAATCCAGTCGACTCGTGACCAGTGCGTGGGTGACAGTCTTTCTTGTTTCGAGGGGGATCCAGCGGAAGATCTTTTTGAGAATACGAAGTACGTTGAAGCAGGAGGATGAGACTGCGTTGACTTGTCTGGACATCGAGAGAGAGGAGTCTAGGATGAAGCCCAGGTTGCGTGCGTGGTTTGTGGGTGTGGGTGCTGTGCCCAGAGCGGAAGGCCACCAAGAGTCGTCCCAGGCAAAGGGGGAGGATCCTAGGATGAGCACCTCCGTTTTGTCTGAGTTGAGTTTTAGGCGGCTATGTTTCATCCATTCGGCTACTTCTTTCATGCCTTCGTGAAGATTGGTTTTGGCGGTGTTAGGGTCTTTGGTGAGGTAAAGGATTAACTGGGTGTCGTCAGCGTAAGAGATGATGTTAAGGTTGTGTTGACGCGCGATGGAGGCGAGTGGACACATGTAGACGTTGAAGAGGGTGGGACTGAGTGATGATCCTTGTGGTACTCCACAGATGACTTCAGTGGCCTCTGAGTTGAATGGGGGAAGTCGGACTCTTTGAGTTCTCCCGGCGAGGAATGAGATGATCCAATCCAAGGCTTTCCTTGTATGCCGATGTTGCTGAGGCGTTGTATCAGGGTGTTATGACAGACTGTGTCGAAGGCGGTGGAGAGGTCGAGTAGGATGAGGGCCACTGTTTCTCCGTTGTCCAGTAGCGTTCGGATGTCGTCTGTAGCTGCGATGAGGGCGGTTTTGGTGCTGTGTTTGGCTCGGAAGCCGGACTGTGAGGGGTCGAGGGAGTTGTTGGATTCAAGGAAGGCGGCGAGCTGGCTGTTGACGGCTTTCTCAATGACTTTGGCGGGGAAGGGGAGGAGGGATATGGGTCGGTAGTTTTTAAGTTCAGAGGGGTCTGCTGTGGGTTTCTTCAAGAGGGCGCTGAGTTTGGCGTGTTTCCAGCTTTCTGGGAAGGTGGCAGAGTTGAACGAGCAGTTGATGACATCACGGAGATGGGGTGCGATGATGGAGTCAGCTTTGTTGAAGATGTGGTGGGGGCAGGGGTCGGTTGGCGAGCCAGAGTGGATTGAGTTCATTAGGCGGATGGTGTCTTCGGTGGTGATTGGGTTCCAGGTGCTGAGGTTATTAGTTGGCGGTGTAGGATCTGAGGGGGGAGGAGAGGGTTGATCGCAGGGAGTGTTCTCGAAGCTGTTGTGAATGTCGGCAATTTTGTTGTAGAAGAAGGAGGATAACGCATCGCAGAGGTCTTGGGAGGGAGTGATGTCGTTAGATGCTGCGGCGGGGTTGGTGAATTCTTTGACGATGTTGCGTTGTTGTCGAGACGATCCTTGAAAGCTGATTTCTTGGTGGATCGAATCAGTTGGTGGTGTTTGCGGGTGGCCGCCTTGAGGGTGGCCATGTTGTCGGTGGTTGGGTTTTTTCTCCATGTTTTCTCTAGGGTGCGGCATAGCTTCTTGGATTTTTTAAGGTCATCATTGAACCAGGGGGCCTTTTTGCTGCCTGAGTTGATCTGGTGCTTTTTCAGGGGTGCTAATTCGTCAGCGCTGTGGGTGATCCATTGCTTGAGGTTGGTGGCCGCTTGGTTTGGGTCCAATGAGAGGGTGGGAGGGTTTTGGTTGAGTGATGTGAGGAGTTGGTCGGAGGTGATTTTGTTCCAGTTTCTTCGAGGAATAGGTTGTGGGCGGTTGTGGGTCAAGGTGGTTTTGTAGCTGAAGTGAACACAGCTGTGGTCCGTCCAATGGAGAGCTGTGGTGCGGTCGAAGGAAATGTGCTTGCTGGAGGTGAAGATAGGGTCGAGCGTGTGGCCGGCTACATGGGTGGGGGTGTCCACAAGTTGTTTGAGTCCGAGATTGGCCAGGTTGTCCAGAAGGGAGTTGGTGTTGCTGTCGTGTTTGTTTTCAAGGTGGAAGTTGAGGTCTCCTAATAGAATGTACTTCTCGGAGGCGAGGGCATGTGGGCTGACGAAGTCAGTGATGTCATCGCTGAATTAAGTGCGGGTACCTGGAGGCCTGTAGATGAGGGTGCCTCTAAGTGTGGTCCTAGGGTCGGTGTGGATCTGGAAGTGGAGATGTTCGGCGGTTGCAAGATTGTCGTCGGAGTTGGTCGTGATTTTGATGGTGTTCCTATGGATGATGGCGATGCCTCCTCCTGTTTGGACGGTGCGGTCTTTTCGGATGATCTTATAAGCGTCCGGTATGGCTATGGCGATGTCGGGTGCTGATGATGTGTTCATCCATGTTTCTGTAAGGAAGGCGATGTCCGGTGACGTAGTGTCGAGTAGGTCCCAGAGTTCAGTGGCGTGTCTGTGGATCGAGCGGGTGTTTAGCAGGATGCACTTCAGGTGGTTAGAGTCGGAGCTATGTTTGGAGGAAGTGGATTTGGAGAGGGTCCTGAAGCAGGTGAACTTGCAGATGTGACAGGCGAATGGGCCGTGGGTACGTCCTGGGGTGGCTTCGCAGCATTGTGGTGTGCGTCCGGGGTTGAGGGTGAGGAGAGTTGCGGCATCATATGTGAATCTAGTGGGCTGGGTACGGCGGGGGCCAGGGGGTCTGGCGCTGGGCGCGGTCCAGGCGCGGACGGGCGTAGACGGGCTTACCTTTGGCGCACCTTCGGCGCGGCCGTAGCACGTGGACGCTGCGCGTTGGGACATCTGTCTTAAATGGATAGTGGAGGGGGCGGAGCGTGGGAGGGTCAGCTGGGAGGCGGGAGCGAGGTGGAGGGAGGGTCTGGGACAACAAACAAAATGGCAGCAACAATAACAAATGCTGCAAGGCAGGGCGATATTGGGGCACAGGCAGTGGTAGCAATGGGGCGTTATGGGAGAGAAATAAAGTTAAAGATACTGCAGCAGTGGTTAGCGGATGAAGCGCAGATTCAAAGCGCTATGATAATAGGCAGCAATCGAGGTCGGAAAACACTCCCAGATGCACTTTGTAATGCAGTTCGACAAGCAAGCAGTCGATGCGCAAACAGCAAGTATATATTACATAAAGCACATACAGTGTTTCACAAACAGAATGATGCCCAGAAGTGCGCGAGTGAAAGGCTGATGCTAGCGTTTGGAGGCGCAGAGGTACAGTCAAGCGCTATGATATTTAGCAAGCAATACAATGGTGATAATAATGCACAGCCAAAAATAATGCCCAGAAGTGCGCACTAGCAGTACAAATCACAGATGCTGAGTCAAGCGCTACGATACCAATAGTATCAGGTGAGGAGGAGGCGAGGGGAGCGACCGCTGTTGTGCAGGACAGGGTGGTCACAGCTCTACACGAGGGCGAGGACGGCCTGTAGCTTCAGTGGGTGGGAGGGGCAGCTGGGAGGCGGGAGCGAGGTGGAGGGAGGGTCTGGGACAACAAACAAAATGGCAGCAACAATAACAAATGCTGCAAGGCAGGGCGAGATTGGGGCACAGGCAGTGGTAGCAATGGGGCGTTATGGGGGAGAAATAAAGTTAAAGATACTGCAGCAGTGGTTATCGGATGAAGCGCAGAGTCAAAGCGCTATGATAATAGGCAGCAATCGAGGTCGGAAAACACTCCCAGATGCACTTTGTAATGCAGTTCGACAAGCAAGCAGTCGATGCGCAAACAGCAAGTATATATTACATAAAGCACATACAGTGTTTCACAAACAGAATGATGCCCAGAAGTGCGCGAGTGAAAGGCTGATGCTAGCGTTTGGAGGCGCCGAGGTACAGTCAAGCGCTATGATATTTAGCAAGCAATACAATGGTGATAATAATGCACAGCCAAAAGTAATGCCCAGAAGTGCGCGCTAGCGGTACAAATCACAGATGCAGAGTCAAGCGCTACGATACCAATAGTATCAGGTGAGGAGGAGGCGAGGGAAGCGACCGCTCTTTTGCAGGACAGGGTGGTCACAGCTCTACACGAGGGCGAGGACGGCCTGTAGCTTAAGTGGGTGGGAGGGGCAGCTGGGAGGCGGGAGCGAGGTGGAGGAAGGGTCTGGGACAACAAACAAAATGGCAGCAACAATAACAAATGCTGCAAGGCAGGGCGAGATTGGGGCACAGGCAGTGGTAGCAATGGGGCGTTATGGGGGAGAAATAAAGTTAAAGATACTGCAGCAGTGGTTAGCGGATGAAGCGCAGAGTCAAAGCGCTATGATAATAGGCAGCAATCGAGGATGGAAAACACTCCCAGATGCACTTTGTAATGCAGTTCGACAAGCAAGCAGTCGATGCGCAAACAGCAAGTATATATTACATAAAGCACATAAAGTGTTTCACAAACAGAATGATGCCCAGAAGTGCGCGAGTGAAAGGCTGATGCTAGCGTTTGGAGGCGCCGAGGAACAGTCAAGCGCTATGATATTTAGCAAGCAATACAATGGTGATAATAATGCACAGCCAAAAATAATGCCCAGAAGTGCGCGCTAGCGGTACAAATCACAGATGCAGAGTCAAGCGCTACGATACCAATAGTATCAGGTGAGGAGGAGGCGAGGGGAGCGACCGCTCTTGTGCAGGACAGGGTGGTCATCCAAAAAGCCACCTATTGCACAGAACCCATTGAAGATGTTTGAACGCCAATGCTTTTCTGTACTTATGACTTTATTCTTTCAGCCCATGGGTGTGCACCTGTTACAACGCATTTTTTACAACGCACTACTGTTACAACGCATCCATTACAACGCGGATACTGTTACAACTCATGTTTTTACAACGCATTTTTTTACAACGCAGGTACCTTTACAACGCATACCATTACAACGTAAGTATTGGTAAGTATATAGTTATTTTTTAAATGTTATATGTTTGGGGTAAAGGGGTATTTTTAGGGGTTAGGGTCAGTTTAGGGTTTTTGGGTAAAGGGGTATTTTTAGGGTTCAGGGTCAGTTTTCAGTTTTTGGGTAAAGGGGTATTTTTAGGGTTCAGGGTCAGTTTTCAGTTTTTGGGTAAAGGGGTATTTTTAGGGTTCAGGGTCAGTTTTCAGTTTTTGGGTAAAGGGGTATTTTTAGGGTTCAGGGTCAGTTTTCAGTTTTTGGGTAAAGGGGTATTTTTAGGGTTCAGGGTCAGTTTTCAGTTTTTGGGTAAAGGGGTATTTTTAGGGTTCAGGGTCAGTTTTTAGTTTTTGGGTAAAGGGGTATTTTTAGGGTTCAGGGTCAGTTTTTAGTTTTTGGGTAAAGGGGTATTTTTAGGGTTCAGGGTCAGTTTTTAGTTTTTGGGTAAAGGGGTATTTTTAGGGTTCAGGGTCAGTTTTTAGTTTTTGGGTAAAGGGGTATTTTTAGGGTTCAGGGTCAGTTTTCAGTTTTTGGGTAAAGGGGTATTTTTAGGGTTCAGGGTCAGTTTTTAGTTTTTGGGTAAAGGGGTATTTTTAGGGTTCAGGGTCAGTTTTTAGTTTTTGGGTAAAGGGGTATTTTTAGGGTTCAGGGTCAGTTTTCAGTTTTTGGGGTACAGGGTAAAAATAAATTAAATTTTATTTTAAATTAAATTATTTAATAGTAAATAAATTACATTAAATTACATTGCATTTTTTTGGGGGTTGAGGGTCAGTTTTGAGTTTTTGGGGTACAGGGGTACAGGGTAAAAATAATGTTATATTTTTTATTAATTTACAATAATTTATTTAAATTATATTTCATAAAATTACTTTAATTTATTTTTGGGGTTTAGGGTCAGTTTTCAGTTTCTGGGGTACAGGGGTACATGGTAAAAATAAAGTAATATTAATTTAAATTTAAAATAATAAACGGAAATTAAATTATTTAACATTACATTAAATTATATTTTTAAAATTAAGTTACTATTATATTATTAATATTAACATATACTTACCTATACTTACGTTGTAATGGTATGCGTTGTAAAGGTACCTGCGTTGTAAAAAAATGCGTTGTAAATACATGCGTTGTTACAGTATCCGCGTTGTAAAAACCGCGTTGTAACAGTATGCGGAGTAAAAGTCCGCGTTGTAACATCATATATCCCAGCCCATGCTATAAAGTTCGTCTCAGAATCGACATTGTTAATGCCTGCAAAACAATTTGAAATTCACCAGTAAAATGTTAAAGATGATGTTCTGAGCAGCACAGAGGGAAGAAAAAAACAATGTTAACAATAGAAAGAAGGTAAGAAGAACAGCGCTGAAAATAGTAAATATATAGAAAGTTCTATACCTCAGGCCGAAATGAATGAAAAATAAAATCTTGAAACAAGACATTGATTGAAATCTGGACAGGTGGATACAGAATTTTGCAAGAAAAGTGGACAACATCACTCTGGCCTACTTCAATAATGTTATATGCGTGACTGAGATACCCAACACGAGAGAGTGGCCTAGCACAATCAGAGGGCCCCACCCATCTTCATTTGTCTTCAGGTGTGGATTCAACTAACATAATCACTATACATTGTCATGTAAGTAATTACACCTCATTTTTAGGTCTTGCCTGGCAACGCAGCGTGAAAGCACTGTCGCCAGCGAGATCTATTGTTGCTTAGTTGCCTCCGAAGGGAGACAGGAGATGGGCACGAGCAGGCCGGACTGGAAATGTGCATGCGCACGTGAACACGCACTTACAGCCACGCGGTGTGCACATCTCCTGTCCCTCTTCCGTCCTCAGCAGCTTTATGCACTTTTACTTTCCATTCCCCCCTTCGGCTGCATGGCGTGAAATACACAAAATGCCCCAGATGTGGCAGCGCACTGGCGCTTAAAATAAAATATGCCCCGATGGAGTGGCCCGCAATGGGGGGACTGCTCAGGACAGGCACTCGCTAATGCCAGCATGCAGCCCCACTGTCCGGGCTGCTGTGCAGGGGCTCCGTTTGCGGGGTTCCCATGCAACGCCCTGCAGGGGCTCCCTCAGCATATGGGAGCCTGCAGAAACAGATTTGCCTCTCCATTTCACCCGGGCCCCCTCCTGGGACCAGGGACTTCTCATGACTTCGACCGCTACCGCGGGGCTCCCCCTTACTCAGGGGAGACCCGCATCAACGAGCCACACCGGCCTCTTCCAGCCACGTCACAGGTCCCGCCTATGTCACAGGCAAGGATGCCTGACTTCCTCTTTTTGTTTCTGTGCTCTGAATGGCTGGGCACCTTACGCGTACGGACAGGAGATGTGCACTCCCTACGCGTGCACATCTCCTGTCCCGGAGGCTAGCAGCGCGCGCATTGCGCGCTTTCACTCTTTCACTCCCCCCCCCCCCTTTGTCGGCTCCATGGAGACAGCTTGTCCGCAGCACGTCTTTTAACTCACTTGACGCGATATGCCTTTAATAGGTGCACTTTTTATTTTAATTAGCTGTTTGAATTCAGCACATCACTCCCCGGCAGTCACATTGTAGGTGCCATGGTTTAAGGCAGGGCAGAGTATGGGAATGAAAAGTCACCCTACTAATCGCGTCAAACTTAGTTGCAAAGAGAAGTCCTCCCTGTTGTGAAATTAAAACATCTCCTCTCAGGCCACTATTGCAGCAAGATCAGAGCGGATGAGATAGTCTGTGACATGTGTCAGAAGCTGTTTAGTGGCCAGAATTACTGCAAAGCTGTTAGGGCTGGGGCAGTGTCAGTCATATCTGTCTCAGTGGAGTGTTGTACGGCCTTCAAAATGGCTGTGAGACCTATATCAGACCAGCCTGGCATGATTGGCTCTGTTCAAGCCTAATGCCCTTTCAGCGACTGCCTTGCCAGAGAGTAAGCCAGCATACTAAAACAGCGGAGCTATCGCTCATGATACAGGTTGATGAATGGTAAGTTTCATCCTCACGCTGTCCTACACCTCGTTAGGCGAGCCGTCCTCTGCAACCAAAAAGAGCTTCCGGTTGTTCGTCCTCGTGGTTCACTTCCCTTCTCAAAAAAGTCTATTAGTCCTGCAAGATAGCTGCATGTGCGGCGGGCTGTCGGGGGCAGACTACACCCAATGCTGTTAGTGCTGGGGAGGTTTGGGATCTCTAGGACAGGATTGACGGTAAAAGCTGACCTTTCCTACGTCACTCCAGAGAACTATGCATGTATGGTGTAACTCTTTTCCAAATCCCTCACCAAACTCTGTCCAATGCCCCATCATCCATTGCCCGCCCTATAGGTCATGAACTACCTGCCCCTCCTATGGCCATCGCCCTCCTCCCTATGTCCCATCGCTCACCGCGGCCTGTTCTTTATCTGTTTATTAAGTTCTCTCTTCCGTCTCCCAAGGAACTGGGAGGGGCTGAGCTCGGGTCCCTGGCCTTAAACGCAACTGTAAAAGCCTGGAGCAGCAGTTCTCAGCAGTGGCTGGGTGTGGCGGCAGAAGCTATAGATTATTGCCTCCAGGTGAAGCAAGAATACTTAGAGTGCATGGGAGGATGGAAGTGCCAGCAGGCAGCTGGTCCCTATCCTTTCATCCCCCCCCCACCCCGGCGTGAGCTCCCAAGCCCTCCATCCATCACTTCCTCCTTGTTTAGTCTGTAAGCACTATTTTATTTAAATAGTTTCTCCTACTGCAGGCACAACATGTTTTCCTGCAACATTCAGTTCGTCATACTCGCATTCACTTTCTGAGCAGCCCTGGACAATGGCGGCCGCTTCTTTCAATAGTTCTCCCATTTATAAGAGTTTGAGCTATTGGCCTTGTACACGACAATGCCTTTTATTTATGATGTAATTATCAATACATATAAATAAAAAAACATTGTCATTTTCGGTGCCATTAGTTTAAAGTCTCGCAAATGCGAGACCTATTGCATTGCAAATGCTTGTTCTTCTTGCTTTTACTGCTTCAGACATTTTGAATGTATAAATAAATATTGGGTGTCATAACAAGCATGTGAATGAGCGCAAAATGGACAGTGAATTCAGTCACTGCGAACAGGGCCCCCCAAAATATGTTTGGCCCAGGGCACCCAAAATCCTTAAGATGTCCCTGATTCTAGGCAGAATTTTTACTCATGTTTGTGAAGGGAGAAATGTTATGTGGTTGCATCTCCTCCTCGGATAAGGCATAAGTAGCTGTGTTTTTCCCAGGTAACCAATAGCATTGATAATGCCCCGTAATCTAGTGACAGACGTCGCTCAGTTAATTCTGTCTCAATGGTGACAATCCACACTACTCTTTCCAGCATGGAGTCAATGGAGACAGAGGGGCGTGAGCCAACACAACCCCATTCATTCTTCCGCTTTACCATGATAATACATTTGTTAACTTCTCATCTGTCTACACAAACTGCAGCTTGCTCAGATTGGTGCAATCAAGCTCAGGAATTACTGAGACAAGCACCAAGAGGTGGGTTTCAGGCCAGCTTTGCATAGCTGCAGACGGGCGCAGATGGGGCTGCTCTTCGCCCAGGTCATGCCCGAAGCGACCCGCCTGTAGCCCGCGCTATGGGACACCTCGGCTGATTGAGTAGCGGTCCGGCGCCTAAGGCGGCCGTTGCGCCCCTCATCCGTGCCGGGGCGCCTGGGGGTTGGAGTCTCCACTCCCCCCTTGAGCAGCGGTAGGTGTGTGGATGTGGAGAGGCTCAGCCTTATTACAAGTGCATTGTATGCTATGGCACTTTTAATAAGGTGGACATAGTGGCCCTCATGTTTGTAACTGGAAACCCGTCTGCCAAACTCTAGATCAGCCACTAGTGTTTATTTCAATAAGTTTTATTGCATTGTCAAATAATTACCGGGTGTTAACTCAACCCCCTGTGAAAACTGACCCTCCCTCTGATGCACTGACAGTTCTCATCATTGTCGAGTATATCATCAGTCCTCTCAAATCATTGTAATTTGCAGGGCTCTAAGCTCTATAGCAGTGGTTCTTACCTTTTGATTTCGGTGGACCCTCGCTTGAGCATTTCTGGAATCTGCTGAGCCCTACTGAATAATGAATGATGCCCCGGTTACTTACCGGTAATCTTCATTACTCCGAGTCCATGTCTTCCTCACCACAGTATTCACATATGAGCCTCCGGCTCAACACAGAACTCCAAGCATAAAAACAGCGCTCTAGTGTCCCTCTCCCTCCTCCAAGGTGGCTCCAGCCAATCCTATAAAGGGACACATAAACACCAACACGACCTGAAGAACCAAGCCGCAGACATGAAGCCACCACCAGGGCCGGGAGGGAAGGGAAACTATACTTTGGCGAGGAAGACATGGACTCGGAGTAATGAAGATTACCGGTAAGTAACCGGGGCATTACCTCCTCGTCCTGTCTTCCTCGCCACAGTATTCACATATGAGCCGATACCAAAGCAATCAGCTTCATGTAAGGAAAACAGACCACACCATCAGTGTAGTGAAAACATATTTTAATATACAGAGGCAAAGCAACCAAAAGGATAACCTCTCAAGGAACCCCCGCAGACAAAACAGAAGAGGCAAAAGAAACTCAGCCTTATTACAAGTGCATTGTATGCTATGGCACTTTTAATAAGGTGGACATAGTGGCCATAATGTTTGTAACTGGAAACCCGTCTGCCAAACTCTAGATCAGCCACTAGTGTTTATTTCAATAAGTTTTATTGCATTGTCAAATAATTACCGGGTGTTAACTCAACCCCCTGTGAAAACTGACCCTCCCTCTGATGCACTGACAGTTCTCATCATTGTCGAGTATATCATCAGTCCTCTCAAATCATTGTAATTTGCAGGGCTCTAAGCTCTATAGCAGTGGTTCTTACCTTTTGATTTCGGTGGACCCTCGCTTGAGCATTTCTGGAATCTGCTGAGCCCTACTGAATAATGAATGATGCCCCGGTTACTTACCGGTTATCTTCATTACTCCGAGTCCATGTCTTCCTCACCACAGTATTCACATATGAGCCTCCGGCTCAACACAGAACTCCAAGCATAAAAACAGCGCTCTAGTGTCACTCTCCCTCCTCCAAGGTGGCTCCAGCCAATCCTATAAAGGGACACATAAACACCAACACGACCTGAAGAACCAAGCCGCAGACATGAAGCCACCACCAGGGCCGGGAGGGAAGGGAAACTATACTTTGGCGAGGAAGACATGGACTCGGAGTAATGAAGATTACCGGTAAGTAACCGGGGCATTACCTCCTCGTCCTGTCTTCCTCGCCACAGTATTCACATATGAGCCGATATCAAAGCAATCAGCTTCATGTAAGGAAAACAGACCACACCATCAGTGTAGTGAAAACATATTTTAATATACAGAGGTATGGCAACCAAAAGGATAACCTCTCAAGGAACCCCCACAGACAAAATAGAAGAGGCAAAAGAAACAGAACCCCCACCCCCAACCTGGAGGCGGTAATGGGACATGAAGGTATGTGGGGAGGACCACGTAGCAGCCCTGCAAACATCCTCCATGGACACCCCTTAGAAAGAAGCCCAGGATTCAGCAACAGATCTGGTGGAACGACCCTGAACAGGAAGTGAGGGGACCTCAGAAACCGAAGCATATGCCAACATAATGGCCTCCTTAATCCAACGACTGATCGTGGAGAGGGAGGGTTTCAGGCCCTGACGCCATAAACCAAAATTGACAAACAAGTTGTCCACCTTACAGAAGGAAGACGTGCGTGACAAATAAATCAATAAGGCACGACGAACATCCAAGAGGTGCAAAAGGGATTCCTCAGCCGAGGAAGGACCAGGACAAAGAACCGGAAGAACCACCGCAGCAGACCGGTGAAAATAAGAATCCACCTTAGGAACACAGGTAGGATGAGGGCGCAAGACCACCCAGTCCGACAAAACCAACAAAAATGGGGCAGAACGAAGGAAAGCACCCAACTCACCCATACGCCTGGCAGAAGCAATTGCCACAAGAAACACTACCTTGAGTGTTAAAAATTTCAAGTCCACCGACTCCAATGGTTCGAAAGGAGCCAACTGCAAGGAACGCAAAACCAAAGGAAGGTCCCAAGGAGGAGGACACATGATAGGATGGGGGCGCTGGAAAGAAAGAGACTTAAAAAGTCTAGCAACCAATGGAGAAACAGAAACCAAAGGGAGGACATGAAAAGCCTGAATGGCGGCCCATTGAGCCAGAAGAGTCGAAATGGCCAAGCCCAACACAAACCCATAATTTAGAAAATCCAGAATGCGAGCCGGATCCATAGAATCCGATGACTGCCCTCGACCAACACACCAAGAAGCAAAATTATCCCAGTGCTTGGCGTAGGACTTAAGCGTAGAAGGCTGCCGGGACTGTTGAATGACCCCAGCCACAGTCACAGAACAACCCTCATGTATCAGAGAATCCCTCTCAAGAGCCAGGCCCGAAGACCCAGAGAACGGAACACAGGCAGGAGAAGAAGAGGACCCAACAGAGGATAAGGAACGAATGGCAAGGCCCACCCCGGAGACACAGCCAATTCCAACAGTAGGGGATACCAAGGGCGACTCTTCCAACAAGGAGCAACCAGAAGCACAAAGGACCCCTCCCTCTTGATCTTCTGCAACACAGCTGGAATCAGGGGAACAGGGGGAAACGCATACAACAGACCCTTTGGCCAAAGGAGCGAAAGTGCGTCCACTCTCCAGGCATCCCGGCAAGGCATAATCGTGCAAAAGCATCGGATCTGGGCATTGTCCTGGGAGGCAAACAGGTCCACAATCGGACAGCCAAACATCACCTGCAACCTCCTGAACATCCATCGTGTGAGGGACAAGGACCCCATGGAAGGAAAAACACGGCTCAGACAATCCACCACAGTGTTCTCCGCGCCAGGCGGGTAAATGGCAGATAGGGACTCCAGATGCAACTCCGCCCAACAACAAATTTGACGGCTGAGGTAACTGAGGGAGCGAACCTTGCACCCCCCTTGATGGTTCACATAAGACAAGACAACCTGATTGTCCGTTCGGATCTGCACGTGGTGACCCCGAACAAGATCCGAGAAATCCAACAGACCCAGAAGGACAGCCTTCAGCTCCTTGTAGTTGGAGGAACATGACAACATCGACTGAGGCCAAATCCCCTGAGTCGTCGAATCCCCCAGAGTAGCACCCCACCCCAGCAGGCTGGCATCGGTAGTGACCACGCGGGTGGGAACAATCAGAAAGGGGCGGCCCCTGGATAGATGTCCGTCGTCCAACCACCAACTCAGGACCACCCGAACATCCTCCGACATAGGAACCAGAACACCCATATCGAGGGAACAAGGGTCCCAATGCGACAAAATGTGGGACACCACCGGGTACATGTGGAGGCGAGCCCACGGCACCGTCAACAATGACGCCAACATCAGACCCTGAACTCTTAACCACAGGCTCACTGGATGAGAATGCCCCACCAACAGGGCACGAACTGCAGACATCAGGGACAGAATTCTGGGAGGGGGCAGGAAAACCATCCCCAACTGAGTCTTGAACAGAGCACCAATGAAAGTCAATTCCTGCGTAGGAACCAGGGAGGACTTTGGCACATTCACGAGGAACCCATGATGCTCCAGGACATGGCACATCCTCTGGACATGTAACTCCGCCTTAGGAAGAGAAGAAGCAGAAATTAAAATGTCTTCCAGATACGGAAAACACTAATGCCCTCCCCATGTAAATGACCAATAAGAGGAGCCAGAATCTTAGTAAAGACCCTGGGAGCAGAGCAGAGCCCAAAAGGCAATACCTGGAACTGGTAATGATGACCCTGTACGCAAAACGGGAGAAACTTCTGAAAGGATGAATAGGAACATGTAGGTAAGCATCCCTCAAGTCTATTGATGCAAGGAAATTGCCCTGAGACACCAGAGGAAGGATCAATTGAAGTGAAACCATCTTGAACCCTTGGTGAGGGATGAAAGTGTTGACCCACTTCAGGTCCATCACAGGCCGAAGATCTCCGGTGTGCTTGGACACCAGGAAAATTATGGAATATACCCCCTTCCCCAACTGATCGCTGGGCACAAATATCACCGCCCTTTTGACCGCCAGGGAATCTATGCCATCCAAAAGCGCCAACTTTTTCACAGGATCTCTGGGACAAGGAGTGGCCCTGAAACAGTCTGGGGGTGTCTGAGCAAATCCAATGTGCAAACCTTCCAAAATCACCCGAAGCACCCATTGGTCCGACACAGTCTCTTGACAAGAGTCCATGAAGCAAGCGAGGCGACCCCCAACCGGACCTACACCAGGAGCGATCCAGTAAGGATTTCGAAGCAGGAGTGGAGGAGGTAGACGCACCGGAGAACCGGGATTTATCAAAGGAAGGAGCACCCCGGCCACGCCCCCTACCACGAAAGGGCTGACCAGCCCGACCCCTCTTAGAAGGATCAAAAGACCTCTGTGAACCAAAGGCACGGAATCGGCCAGGACGTTCAGGAGCAAGTAGTTTACGGTCCTTCCGCCGTCTTCTTCACCATTTCGGCCAGAGGCGAACCAAAAAGCTTAACCCCAGAAAAGGGGATCTTCATAAGCAAGTTTTTCTGTGCAGTATCAGCCTTCCACGAACTGAGCCATAACTGTCGCCTCGCAGCCACAGAAGACCCGGCCGCAGAAGCCGCTGCCCCCAATGAATCAAAGGAGACATCTGAAAGCAGACGAACCTGCTGCTCCATCATCGCCAGGGTAGAAGAAACATCCTCCCCCTGGTCCAATAATTCCGACAGAGACTGAAAATCCTTGAGCAAGGACTGGATAGTGTAAGATGAATAGGCCTTAGCCCTGATAGAAAAATTTGCAGCCGCAAAAGTGTGTTTTACTGCACCATCCACTTTACGGTCAACCGGGTCAGCAGGAGAAGAATCCTCCGAAACAACAGCCCCATGTGAAGACATGCTGGCCAACAAGGAGTCAACCTTCACAGAGGCAGGGTATTTCACCGCAAAATCCTGTAGCGGGTATCTCTTACTCAAAAAACACGGGAAAGAACCTTTGTCCACATCCTTCCATTCATTCTCCAAGACTTTCAACACAGAAGAATGGAGAGGCAAAGAATCAGGCTCAGGGCGATGATATTGTGAAAACAGATCGTCCTCCAGAGGTACAGCAGAAGCAGGGAACACCAAGTTTTTGCGAATGTGACCCAGCACCTCCTTTAGGTCGGCACCTTGCACAAAGCGACCCCTGACATCAACCTCCTCATCATTATCAGAATCAGCAGGAGCAGCTCCATCAACCTTCGCCTTTTTTGCAGGAGGGACAGGAACCTGACCATGCAATGCCGCAGCCACAGCAGAATCAATCATGTGCTGTAACAATTCCAAAGAAGGAATATGCACTCCCGAACCCGAAGCCTCCATCAAGGAACCAGGAGCAGGACATTCTGTCGAACCACCTTCCATCACAGTCCCCACGAGTGAAGTAGTGGAACGAAATACAAGCAAGGAATGGGACAACACGCCTGGCATAAAAGGACCTGAGGTTGCTAGGCAACCCTACAAACCAGTCCCCGCCCGACTTTCACTAACATAAAGGCAGCATGAAGATCCGCGCTCTTGCTCAAATACAGCCCCATATCGACACCGGCAGTAGGAGCAACGGAGACCCGAAGGCGCTCTCACCGCACCATAGCACAGAACCGGCAGCAGGTAATAAGAGAACGGGAGCCTCCGGCCCCCATAGCAAGCTCACTCGGCCCCGGGAAAACGAACCAAACGCGACCGGGAGCCTCCAGCCCCCAGACCAAGCGCACCCGCAAGAGTGAAAGTCAGGAAATATATACACATACAACAGGAGACTCCGGGGCCCAGAGCAAACGCACCCGGCCGCGCTACGTCCGCTCAGCAGGACGCGCGGCCGGAATGAAACACACACAAACGGCAGAGCAGGAACCCATGCGCCCAGCACAACGAGTCGAAAAACGACTCCAGCCGCAAATAGACGCCACGAAAGTCCGCTAAAGCAGGACAAGAGGCGTGTAGGCAAAAGAAGGGGGAAACACAAATTTCAAACAGAAAGAAAGACGCTAATGAAAAACATCAAGAAACAACACAAATAGTACGAAAACTACTTCCCCCAACTTGATACCCAAGGACATACGGGGCTGCACAAGCCGGACCCCAGCCCCACTCACCTGACCAGCAGGGAACACAGCACTTGGAGAAGTGCAGAAAAAAAGAACAGGTCGTTTTGGTGTTTATGTGTCCCTTTATGGGATTGGCTGGAGCCACTGGGGGCCATCTTGGAGGAGGGAGAGGGAGACTAGAGCGCTGTTTTTATGCTTGGAGTTCTGTGTGGAGCCGGAGGCTCATATGTGAATACTGTGGCGAGGAAGACAGGACGAGGAGGTAATGGAATCTGGGGATCACCTACTGAGTCATTATTTGGAATCCGTGAATCCCGGCCCAAGCAATTTCGATGATTAGTACAGCAAAACAAACCACAAAAGTAAGGAACAAGCATTCATCAAACAAATACACAAATGATTTGTTTTATTTAATTCATTACCAAATATAAAAATAATATACATTTTAATTTTAATGGGAAGGTTGGAGCTTTTCTAAATTCAACTTCATTCTATTTGGTGCACTTGCACTGCTCCTATAAATCAGTCTGGGACACTAACTTAATTCTTAGCCTCCAACTTCAAACTCCTTCACATTGTTTAAAGGTTTTAAAAATGTCAAATTTGCCTTTTTATTTATATACACTTCATTAATCTATTAAAATTATTTAATCACACAGTAAACATCACATGAAATATGGTAAAGTCTCATTAAAATAAAAATAAAAACTTTAACATGTGGAAGCTTTGACATTAACAAGGCACATTATGACACTGCACTGAGAAGTACTTATTAAAAGTAGTTTTGTACAACTAGCAGTCTGAACTCATATTTGAAAGTGCTTTCATACACAGTAATGAAGAAAATAGAATTTTTGGTGAAATAAAGTATTTGCTTAACATCACACAGTTTAAGCGAGGAAGCCCCTATTTTTTCAGGTTTTATTTTCTACAAATCAGCCAGGAAATTGTTTTGTATTGTCTTCCCTTATATTAAAGTTTTGTTTACAGCACGACTCAGCTAGAAGGCTGATGCTTTACATGACCACCAGTTACTTTTCACAAGGTCACATGCATTGGGTATAGGAACAGCGAAATTAAGTAAAGCCCCCAAAATACAGGATGTTGAGCAGATGCTAGGACTCGAACCCGGTTCCCCGTTCTACAGTAGGTAATGCCACATCCTTGGTGGAGGAAGGGACGCAGAAGTCACATGAAAGCTCGGCTCATTGTGGGCTTGAGGTTCTAACAGGACCTCGAGCTGATCCAGAGCCAGGCTTGAGGCTGGAGCCTGGATCAAGCTTTCATTGACTCGCCCACCTGTACCCCCAGACCACAGGTTAAGAAACGCTGCTCCATAGTCTTTAGTGTTAACTGACATTTTTGACTTGTATTTTTTCTGTTCTGTTTGTATGTTCTTTCTGATGCATTAAAAGACTTGTGACCAAAGTGTGTTTTTAAAACAATTTCAAGTTACAAGGTGACCCGAGGTTTTTAGTTTAGTTGAAGCTACAGAACCATCTCTCGTTTTATTTCCAGAAGGAATATTCTCTCCTCTCCTTTTGAAAAGTCATAAAGAGGTGACTGTTTTAACTGTTTCTTGGTACCTTTTTTAAAAAAAAATCTCAGCCCCTGTATATGGTTAGGTCCATGTAGTGCATAATTAAAAATAGATATATAACTGTGACAGAGGAATATGAGGTTACTGGCATTGGCACACTGAAAATTAAGCAAAGAGCACGGGACACTGACTAAGAGACACTAGAGAGACTAACCAGAGGGGAAACAAACGCTAAGAAATGGGTGCAAAGGCACATGGTTATAAGAAAGGAAGGGGGCTTTGCATACAGGTGCAGTGACAGTGACAGGTAGGCAGTGGTGATGAGTAAATAACAAAGGGGCATAAGTAACCGGGGACACTGCCGCCACAACGTGGAGATTGGCTTCCAGAGGCAAGACCAACACACTAGGAGAGCACAGACACTGGGACATTATGGATATACTGAAGTGGGCATCATCACTAACAAGTTTAGGGCTGCGGCTACATAACATAGCCCTGGAGCCACCCTCAGCATCAAAGAACAAGGCTAGTGGTAGATGTTACACTTTACAAATACCATCTAACCTTAATTCTAATGGCAATGAAAACTGAATTTACCGATAGTGCAAGTGACTGAGTAAATGCAAGACTTATTTTCTCGCCCTTTCCAGTTCTGCCCATCGCAAAGGCCGCCTATTTTATTGTTCTCTTACCACTGAGAAAAGTGCCGATGCAGAACGTATTATATGAGCAGATGCCCCTGTCATTTACACAAAGCACTAGGGCTCTGTTACTTGTCTTCTACAGTGTACACTCCATAGACACCAGAACACTAATGGATGAGCTTCCAGCCGCATCATGGTTCTTAATGTACTTTAAGACATACATTCTCCGCTAACTTTAGCCAGATATTTTTCAGGGTGGAACAATGGCAATATATATATATATATTTTTTTAATTCTTTTTATTAGCAATTAACAAACGAAAGACATCAGGTGACATTGGATAGTTACACAGTTGTCAAACATATAAGTCCATACTTCAAACAATACATACAGGATAATGATCTAGGGATCACAGGTACCCCTGCGCCTCCTCTTCTTCCAAATTGGTTGGGGGCGTACAAATGTCTCCACTGTAGTAGTTCCAGTCTGCCCACATCTTATCGCACTTTTGGGGACAACCTCTAGAGGCGTAGACCGACCTCTCCCTAAACATGCACCAGTCCATGTCATTTGACCATTTCCCGACCCGGTGTGGCTGTCCCGCTCCTCACAGCTGGGCAATGTTGCGCTTGGCAAACATACATGCCAACGTTACCCACTGCCGCCTGTACGCACACAGATCTGTGGGTTCCCAAACATTTAAAATGCATCTACAAGCCTCTGGCCGTATCTCCACCCCCAGGACCTCCCGCAGTTTATCATGGCTCTCTAACCAATAGACCTGTACCTCCCTACAGTGCCACAAAATATGCATAAATGTGCCAGGTTCTCCACACCCCTTATGACACTCCCCACTCTCTGTCCTACCCATTAAGACCAGACAGGGCCCGTGACATATGATCGGTGAAGAATCTTTAGCTGCACTAATCTGAGCCTCATCTGTATTGCCACCACTCGTGGAGAGGAGACCGCCTCCCGCCAATCCTCGTCATCCAACTCCATTCCATCTGCGCTCCACTGCGTCCTAATTAGTACCAGCGGGTCCTCCGTATTATTAATGAGTTTTTTATATATTAGGGAGATGGTTCTCTCCGGGAGAAGACCATCCAACACACAATCTTCAAGGGAGAAGCATCTGGAAGTAGCGTGCCAACGGGGATATGTGTAAGTGATGCGTGTCTGACCTGGAGATAGCGGAAGTGTTCCCTATCATGTAGGTGATATTGCTGCTTAAGGGAATCGAACGTGTGAATTGTATCTTTCCCCCAGACGTCTTTAATCTGTGTAATCCCAATAATTTCCCACTTGTCGAACCCCTTAGATTTCCAAAGGCTTCCTAATCTCTCCAAACTCAATAGTGGGGTGGCAAGTGTTAGTCTCCCCTCCCACTTAAGGTGTCTATTAGCCGCATGCCACACATGCACAACGTGTGCCGTAGGACCCACAAGGGGAAACCGTCCCGATCAGGCATACAGTGCCCTGGTAAAGTCGCCCCTGCGTGCTTGCCAGTGGTCCATTGCACAGACGGGGTCCACTGGGGCCCCGTATACAACATGATTTACTGCCGCCAACTGGGAGGCCCAATAATATTTCCGCAGGTCGGGCAACTCTATTCCCCCATCATACCAGGGGAGGGTGAGTTTAGAAAAGGCTATACGGGGCCTACCATCCCAAAGAAGTTGTCTCTGGAGAGCCTCTATTTCCTTGAAGTGAGACACCGGCACGGGGTCCATAGCGTAAAAAAAATCGGGGAACTTCCATCATCTTGAAGAGCACTGCTTTGCCCAAAAGAGACAGCGGAAGTGCCCGCCAGCGCGTCACACCTCTCTTAAGTCGAGTCATGGGGGACCCAAGTTGTTATCGTATCGTGATTTTGGGTCAAGTGTGACATAGATACCGAGGTATCAAAACCCCAACGGCTCGACCTGTATCGGGCAGTTGTCCGGGACCACCGGGGGTCACCTCTAAGGACGAAGAGCACCGACTTAGACCAGTTGATTGCAAACACAGAGTACCTCCCAAATTTGGCAAGCACATCCAGGAAACATATCAGGGAGCCTCTTGGATTGGTGAGATAGAGCAGAATATCATGAGCATACATTGACATTTTATCCTCCCAATCTAACGTCCATCGTAGTCCTCGGATCGACCGGTCCCATCGAACCCACGCCGCGAGCGGCTCCAGGGCTAAAGCAAACAAAAGCGGGGATAAGGGAAATCCCTGCCTCGTGCCTCTGCCAAGGGGAAAGTCAGCGGACTTACGATTATTTACCACTACTCTGGCAAGGGGGTCGGTATACAATAGACGCACCCAATCAATGAACTCTGGTCCAAAGCCCATTTTACCCAAGACTGCAAACAAGTAGGGCCACTCAACTCTATCAAATGCCATGGTGGCATCAAGCGACACCAGCACCGCTGGCTCCTGGATCGTCGGGCCCTACCCAAAACCCATGTAACCTGCACAGGTTAGGAGCAGTGTTTTGGTGCGGCATAAAGCCGGACTGATCCAGATGTACCAGGGTAGTGATGACCTTGACAAGTCTTGTCGCCAGCAATTTTGCTAGAACTTTAGGTTCAGTATTTAGCAACGAGATGGGCCGATAGGATGAACAGAGTGTCCTGGGCTTGCCCGCCTTGTGGATAAGCACTATATTTGCCACCCGCTGGTCATAGGGGAGCCAACCCTTCTTCTTACTCTCCGTAAACATGGACCGCATAAAGGGTGCCAATTTGTTAGCACTCAATTTATAAAGTTCTATGGGAATTCCGTTCGGGTCCGTGGCTTTCCCGGAGTGAGCCCCTCTAATGGCCTGTGCGACTTTGTCGTTGGTGAATGGTGAGTCTAAATATTCCCAATTGTCATCCGATAGAGTGGGCATCCGGATGTTCTTGATCATTTCAACATTGTCTGCCTCCGAATACTTTCCGGCAGTAGTGTATACCACCCTATAGTATTCCGTCACTGCCTGCGGGTCCCTTATCATATTGGAGTTTTCCCCCCGTCGCTCCGGCACCAGCCTTGAGGCCAACTCCCCCCTCTCAAGCCACGCTATTAATTTACCGGCCTTGTCTCCTTGTTCATAAATCCGGCTCTGTATCTCATCATTTTGTGCTCTGGCCTTGTCTCCAACAAGGCCCCTATATTCATCCTGGCACAGCTTTAATCGGTGCACATCGTCTGGAGATGCTGCCCGAGATACCTCCTTCTCCAGCCTCACCACTTCCGCCTCTACCCTATCCATTTCAGCCTGCTGCTTCTTCTTTTTTCCAGTGACCAGAGACATTACCTCCCCCCGGATCATAGTTTTAAAAGCTTTCCATAGAGTCTGTGCCGAGTCCACTGTCCCACTATTTTCAAGGAAATATCTTTCTGTAATTTTAGTGATTTCTCTCTTTGTGGCCGGGTCTTTCAGGAACCAAGCGTTAATCGGGCGACTCTGCCTACATCTGCTTGACCAGTCTCCACCCGGAGCCAGATCGGGGAGTGATAGCACGTAATCTATTCTGGACAGGCTGTCGTGTGCGGCGGACACATGGGTGTAGTGTACATCATTTGGATTCCTTATCCTCCACCCGTCAACAAGCCCCGTAGTTTCTAAGAAGTCAGGGAGCCATCTCTGTGAAGGTCTCACTGTCCGCGCCGGGCGTCAATCTAGTTCACCATCTACCACTGCATTGAAGTCCCCCCACCATAACCAGGAAACCCAGCGGCAAAGAGAGAAAAATAGTGCCCAGATCACGGAAGGTGTCTGCATGTAGACCAGGTGGAAAATAGACGGATATGAAAGTAACTACTTTCCCCTCCCATTGCCCCGATATCCCGATGTAGCGGCCTCACTGGTCCGACCATGTGGCTTGAATGCAAAGGGGGAAGGAGTTCCTGACTAAAATGCCAACTCCCCTAGATCCTGAGGTGAACCCAGAATGAGCAACCAGTTTATAACCTCCTCTGTGCAGGGCCATACATCTACTTCCAATAAAATGGGTCTCCTGAAGTAGTACTACATCTGGGGAGTGTCTTCTAATTAAGTGATTCACCATTCCCCTGTTAAGTTTATCCCCGAGGCTGTTCACATTCCAGCTGAGCACAGGTATCCCCGATCCCTGTCTAACGCATGGTATTGAAACGGTATGGATAAAATACAAGCATAGTTCTGTGACCTAATGCAAAACATAAAAGAAAAAAAGAGGAAACAAATTCAAACACATCCACAAACCCCCAAACCCACAAGCCTTTCAGCCCCCACCCCCCCTCCCTGCAACCCTGCTCACGGCTTCCGCCCATCCCCAACTAGCAGTGTGCCTGTCACCCAAAACCAACTAATAGCTAACTAAAAGTAGAAAATAGGAGGAGATCTGGGCCCCTTCCCCCACAGCCCCTTTGAGAAACAGTCCAACCCCCTGCCTGCACCATTCCTTAGCCTCGGGGTCAAGTTAGAAGAAGTCCTTGTGGGTGTAACCTACTACCTGCCAGACTCAATAGTCCTTCACACAGCCATCTCCGTCACTCCTGTTCCTGGATGTGGCCACCGCCATCTCGATTTCGTCCCTCCGGCCCATCCGGGGGGAGGCTGTCTAGCCAGTCCGATGCCACCTCCAGATTGTCGAAAAACCATGCTCTTCCTTCGACCTCCACCCTCAAACGGGCCGTAAATATCATTGCATACTTTAGACCCCTATCTCTGAGATTTTTCTTCACACCAAGGAAACTTTGGCGCTGCCTCTGGACAGCCTGAGTGAAGTCCGGAAAAAAGGAGAGGGTAGCGTTTTCATAATTCAGGGGGCCCCCAGAACGAGAGGCCTGCAGGATAGCGTCACGGTCCCTAAAATTCAGTACTCGAGCAATCATTGGTCGGGGTGGCGCTCCTGGCCTGGGCCTCCCCCCCGGCACCCTGTGTGCCCGTTCGATGGTGAAAATGTTGCCCAGGCTTGAGGTGATTGAGGATAATGTCTTCGACGAATAGATCTGGGGCTTGACCTTTGGCCTTCTCAGGAACTCCTATGATAAGGACGTTGTTCCGTCTGGCCCTCCCTTCATAATCATCCAGTTTCCGGACGGTGAGATCATTGGCGGCTCTAAGATCACGCATCTCCTGCTGAAGCAAGGCCACATCATCCGTTAAACTTGCCGTCTTTATGTCCAGAGACTTGACTTTCTCAATTGCTTTTGTGAGGTTAGCGCGGATGAGATTGACCTCTATGGTGACGGTGTCTAGTTTATTATCCAGCGATTTCATTTTCTGTCCAAGAGATGACTTAACGCCGTTGATAGCCGACTTCACGTCTGACAGCGTCGTCTCAGCCAAGGGGCCAGCGGCATCGCCCCCCAGCGACTGAATCCTTCTCAGCTCCGGTGGGGACCCCCTTGGCATCCTGTAGCGGTCCAACTTGTTCGTCTGAATATGCTTGGGTCCTTTGGCAGATCGCAAGTGCTGCCTATCTGACTCAGGTTTAGTCGCCATCAGAAATGCTTCCCCAGATGCCTAAGGGCCCTTCCTTCTACTCCAGGCACGCGACGCCACACCGACAGTCCAGACCGACCGTCGTGAGATTCCAATTGACGACCCGACCTCAATACCTGGAGAGCCAAGCGGGGCAGCGGACCGGACCGGCCCAAGGGAAGCCGCCAGACCACCCCGGTGGAGAGTCGATGGAGCCACAGGAGAATCACTGTTCCGGTCTATCGCTGCCAAGTCCCGGCCAAACAGCCCCCAGGAGAAGGAACCAAGAAGGTTCAACCCACAGACGCAAGCAGCGCTGATCAATCACCAGTGTCACAGAGGCCGCACGCCGGCTGCTCAGTTAGGGCCTCACCCCGGGGCCAAGACAATAACAATTCCGGGTCACCTCCGATGTGCCTCCCAATGGAAAGGAAGGCCTTCAAAATGTGCTCATACGGGATGAAGCGACGGGGGCTCACCTCCACCCATCAAGTCGCTTGTCAGCGTCTGTGTCCCCCTGGCGCGATATTATGATGGATCAGCCGAACCCGCGAATTGGGTCCTCCTGTAGACCAAGTCAGGTCCCCCAACAGGCAACAACGTGGGGGGAGCAGGCCAGGGCACAACACAGTGGTATTGATGTGAGCCCCTATGAAGTCCACCTCTGAGGGCGAAATCCTATTGCGGCGCAGCAGCACCACTCCCCATCTCGCAGGGGGCCCCCAATGATCAAGAAGAGAGGGGGATGGGGGGGAGTACAACCGTGGCACCGGGAGTACCGCTTTACACACACCAACAGTGGGCCCCTCTTCCCGGTGTATTCTCTTAGAGGGCGGTGTCTACTTAACTCTCCAGCCGCCCCTGAGACTGACAGTCAAATAACTTTATTTGGTTTAAATAAACATAAAAGTAAGACATTTATACACAATAAATACAAATATTTAATGTCAATTTAGTACAATAAAATGTTATTTGACTCAAATTAACCACAATTTCTCATAAAATTATTAGAATACAGAACTCTAAAATTCTACAAATATAAATGGGAGAAGTCTGTTTTGTTTATGATTCATACCGTTTCCTTATTATGAAAGCATTCCTGATAAAATGTATGACTACAGTGCAAATTGCTTCATTCGATAAGGATAATAAAAGATTAAAACCCTCCTGGTAGTTACAAGGACACACTTTTTTTAAAAAAGGAATAAGGAACCTGGCCCTTGGATCCCTATAAAGTACACAGAATAGAATAAGGTGCAAGGTGCTTTGTTTTGTTGAATTGTCGCACGGACAAGGAGAGAGGTTATTGCCCTAACCGGCCTGTTTGGGGAAGGCCATTAAAAAGTGTAAATTGCAGGGCCGAAATCTAGTCAAGAAAAATCTAAAATGTGTGTTAGTGGTGAAAGACAGGTAAAATTGGGGATGCAAAAAGCGCTGGTTAATGTATGGTTGCAGCCCAACTATCCTTCTGAGTTTATCATGCTCATTGCGAAATGCATTTTTAATGGTTTGTTTCGCGTTTGAGTCTATGCTGTCTGGATTGTTATAATAATGCCCAAGGCCTATTTCTTTGAACTTTCCCATTACATAACTGAGCCATGGAATGGCCTCGGCATTGTCCAACATCATGCATTCCCTGACAATCTCTTTTGTTAGCCTTAATGTCTTCTGACAGACAAACTTTCGCCCAGAGGATTAATGGGGCAATATTAATCCGATCCGCAATAAAATCAACCCCTAGCTCAGTATGACAAAATGCTGAAGGGGCACTTCGGGTAATCATCAGTAGTCTCTTTAGGAACTTAGGGCCCGATGTAGGTAGGGCGTTACCGATCGGTAACGGCCGAAAATACCGATTTTTGGCCCTTACCGATCGGTAAACAGCCATCGAGATGTAGGGAACCAAAAACAGAAAGAATCGGATAGAAAACCGAATCGGAATGAGTACCGAATGGGAAAGAATCCGATACGTACATACCGAAAATCGGATATGTAACGAATCGGAAAAACACCGAATCGGATGCAAAGACCGAATCGGTCCAATTACCGATTCGTTAGTGACACCGAATCGGAACATCACCGATTCGGTCCAATTACCGATTCGTTAGTGACACCGAATCGGAAAATCACCGATTCGGTCCAATTACCGAATCGTTAGTGACACCGAATCGGAAAATCACCGATTCGGTCCAATTACCGAATCGTTAGTGACACCGATTCGGAAATTCACCGATTCGGTCCAATTACCGATTCGGTACAAATACCGAATCGGACATGATCCGAATCGGAAAACATGCCGATTCGTATGAATCTCCGATCGGAAAATTCCCCGATTCCGACAGTTGGGGAGATGTAGGGAGGCACAGAAACACCGAAATCGGCTCAAAATCGGTAGAATTCACTCGGTATTTACCATGGATTGCAATCAGGTGGTAACCAACTCCAACCCATATAAACAGTCCCAAAATGCATTGCAACTTGCAGGATGGCAGCTTTCTATGTCATTGCGAGGCGGCTACGGCTACAGCAGGAAGGACAGAGGGAATGGCTAAGAAATGAACAGGTCTACAGACAGAGGGTAACCCTGTTCATGCTCACTGAGGCTGAGATCCTACAGAGATACAGGCTGGACTCTGACACCATACTTGAGCTCATCAGGGACCTTAAGCCATTCTTGGACCACCACACCCCAAGGGCACACGCCATCCCTGCGCACGTCCAGGTGCTATGCAGCCTACACCTGCTTGCGTCTGGCAGCTATCAAAGTGGAGTAGCAGCAGCAGGAGGGGTGAGCCAGAGCAGCCTGTCAAGGTTCATCCACATATTCCTTGACGCCATGATAGACAGGATGGACCAATACATCTCTTTCCCTGCAACCCACGCAGAACTGCTACAAACTAAAGCTGACTTCTACCAGATGGCACAATTTCCCCAAATCATCGGTTGCATATATGGCACACACATTCCGATTTGCCCACCAGCGGACACCGAATACATATACCGCAATCGGAAATCTACACACACCATCAACGTGCAGGTGATCTGCAATGCCAAGTGCACCATCACAGACCTGGTAGCAAAATTTCCAGGGAGTACCCATGACTCCTATATATTCCAACAGAGCGGCATATATGCACGGCTGATGGCTGGCGAATTTGGAGAAGGATACCTCCTAGGTGAGACACATCATCAGACCCCCATAACACATAGTAGGTAGGTGGAATACATGTATGCATGTGTCTAATGTGACCCCTTTCTCTTCCAGGCGACAGTGCATATGCCCTCCGCTCATTCATACTCACCCCCTACCTCAACCCCTCCACACCCAGCCAAAGGAGGTATAACCGGGCCCACATACGCACAAGGAATGTTGTTGAACGGACCTTTGGCATCTGGAAAAGTAGATTCAGATGCCTGCACAAGAGTGGAGGTGCAAGGCAGTATACCCCCATCACCTGCTGCAAGATCATAGCTGTATGTGCAATGTTACACAACCTTGCGGTCAAGAAGGGCACTGAGGTGGAGTTGTCTGACTACGAGGACTATGACGACGACGAAGCTGTGCCACTGACACAGCCAGCTGGGGTGTGTACGCCAAGTGATGGCAGATACAGACGTGAGGAGATCACTGAGAACTATTTCTGACTGAGTACAGATGCAAAGACAGCTAAATGTTGCTTGCAAAAAACAAATTTTAATAGTGATGCACCACAGTTACAGCACTGATGTGCATCAAAAAATGGAGTATGTAAAATCAAATAAAGTCCAGGGTTCTGGTTTGCTCATCCCCCCTTGCCAGGCTATTTTTTTGCCCGCTTGCCAGACCCACTGGGGTGTCCCTCGGCCCCCTCCGAATGCCCAGCAGCATCAGCGGATCGCCTGGTGCTCCTCCGTGGCTCAGATGCAGCGCTGGCCGGGCTGCTGCGGCTGCTGCTGTCTCCAGCATCACCCAGGTCCAGGGCAGGATTGGAGGCGGTGTTTGATATTATCAAGGCCTCCATGGCCGTGGTGATCCTGGCCATCCCCCTAGTGAGCTCAGCCGTATGCTGACTGAGCACAGATTCTTGGTTGGAGCTGCGATGGCACAGTTGTGCGGTCGCCGCTGCAAGGCGGGCCATGGCCCGGTTCAGCACCCGGGCATCCCTCCTGCGCGCAACCTCATGCTCCTCCTGTCTGGCAGATGAGTGAGTGATGGCAGTGGTCAGCCTGCCTAACCCTGCTGCCACCTCCTTGTTGCTGTCCACAACAGCCTGGAAACCCTTCACCAACTCCCCCATCTGCATGTTGTGCTGCAGGAGCTGGCGTTGGCAGGCCATGGTGGATCTGGCCTGTTGGCGCTGGATTTTAACCATCTGTCCCTCCAGGCCCAGGAACACACTGCCCTCCCGTGCTGGTGCAGCAGTGGTGGTGGTGGCACGGCGTCGGGCACTGGTGCTTCCGGCCTGCTGAGTGGGCTGGGGTGCCACTGGTGGGGGTGTGGTGCTGGCCTGTCCCTGAGCCCCTGCTCCCAGGACAGGTTGGACAGGTGGCAAGGCCACGGTTGTGGCAGGAGCTGGTGTAGGCGGAATGGTCTGCCTTGTAGGGGAGTTTTCTGGTGAGAATTGCAAGGGGGGTGTGCTGGGCAGTACTGGGGAGTGCACTGCTTGGAAGTCAATGACCAGGACTCCCTCCATTCCTAGCCCTGGGGTGTCTCCTTCCTCATCCTCCTCCTCCTCCTGGCCAGCCTGGCTGGTGCTCGGCCCTGCGACTGCTGTGTTGGACGTTCCTGCTCCCTCTGCTGTCACAGTTGTTCCGCCTGATGGGGCCCCTAGGTACAAAGAAGCATTTGTAAACTGAGTGCCGATGTATTACAGTCAGTACAATTATGGCATTCCACATGTCCTTGCATCTCCTTACACCGTGTCACACTGTTTCCTGTCTTGTGATTCTGCACTGACATATTTGGCTAACTTCTGCTGACTACATGTACCATGATGCTTGTCTCTTGTATGTTGGTGACAGTACAGTGCTGGTGTTTGCCTATGCATTGTGTCTAATGGGGAGGTGTCTGGTAGGGTGTGTCATGATGCGCATGCTTCTTACCTGTAGCTGTGGCTCTCGCAGAGCTGTCCAGGGTCCCGATTCCTACGATACTCTCCCTCTCGATGGTGCTGGAGACAATTTCCTCCAGCTCGGTGAGGGGTGGCGCCGGGTTCTTGCCTCCTCCAGTGTGTCCAGCCTGCCTTTGAATGTCAGCCAGCTTCTTCTTCGTGAGGCTGCGGATGTCGTAAAACCTTTTTTTCAGTTCCTCTATGGACCTGGGGGTGACACCCGCAGCATTCACCTTCTGGGCGATGTCGGCCCAGATTCTCCTCTTGGTGCTGTCTGGCACGTTGAGGGACAGCTTGCCAAACAGCTGGCGGTGCACCCTCACCACCTCCTCAACCAGCACCTGAAGTTCGGTGGTGGTGAACTTGGGCTTCCTCTTCTGGGAGGACTTCTGGCTTCCTGACTCATCTGCCATTTTCTCCTGTTCAGTTTGCAACCTCCTTCTCCCACTGCTGCTAACTGTGTGTGTTGGGCTCAGGCAGGCTTTCCAGAAACTTCTTAATTAGCTGCACCTGCCAGGGTTGCCACTCCCTGTTTGGGTGGGGGAGGGGGAGCCACCTCATTGGCTGTATCGCCTATTGCCAATTCGGCTTTTACCGATTCGGTAATATCCGAATCGGTAAAATCCGAATCGGTATTATCCGAATCGGTAAAAGCCGAATCGGTTCATTCAATGCATTCCTATGGGCTTTTTCGCCATGGGTCTGTTTTCATGGCTACGAATCTATGATTGCCGAATCGGATTTTACCGATTCGGCTTTTACCGAATCGGTATTCGCCGAATCGGGAATATCCGAATCGGTGGTAGCCGATTCGGTGATTTCCGATTCGTTGTTGGCCGATTCGGTACTTTCCGATTCGGACCGAGCAGAATCGGAACGTACCGAATCTCATTACCGATGCCGACCGAATCGGTATTCATTCGTTTTTTTTTTCCTACATATCGTTTTCCGATTTCAGAATACCGATTCGGCCCGCCTCGGTATTTTGAAATCGGAAAATCGCGTTTACCTACATCGGGCCCTTATTCTCTAATATCTGGATTGTTGTGCTTTGATAGTATTCTAAAACTCCCGCCCCATAAGTGGCAACAGACAAACATTTTGATCTATATAAAGTAATCAATTCCACTACCGGCTTATGACCCAATTTACTCGCAAAGTGGAAGAGACCCTCCACTGCACGGCTAGTGTTCTGGACCCAAGATGTAATAAGCTGTTCCCAATTCAATTTCTCATTAAAAACATTCCCCAAATAGTTAAAATTTGAAACCTTGTCAATTTTCTTATCATTTACCATAAACTTTCTTGATTTGGTCTGACTAGGACCACAGACCATAATATAAGATTTATTGAAATTTACCTTTAGGTCCAAGGCTGACATAAATGTATTAAAAACATTTAATGACTTCTGTAGACTGTTAGCGGTTAAGGCCATTAAAACCGTGTCATCCGCATATGACAACAACGGAATTACTTTCCCTCCTATTCTTGGCAGATCTAACTCCTCGCTTTTCAGGGCAGATTCAAGGCCGTTAGTGTACAAGAGAAAGAGGAAGGTATACACACCTGACGTACTCCCTCTGTAGAGATAATGAGCCCTGTTCTTTCACCCCCTGGACCATATCGTATAGACACTGTAGTGGATGCAGGAAGCCTACGTAATAAAGTGACCAGGGGTTCCTCAAAACCCATGACCCCCATCATGTCCCAAAGTTTACCCCTATTGACCGTATCAAAGGCACTGCACAAGTCCATGAAGGCAAGGTTTAGTGACCCCTTCCATGCCTTCATGTACTTGCCCATGATCAGTGCTAGATTTAGGGACTCTTCATTTGTCCCCATGCCTCTTTGGAAGCCATATTGGGTTCGGGATATCATACCTTCGGAGTCTGCCCACGTCTCAAGGCGCGCTAAGATCACCCTCCCTAACACCTTGACCGTGGCATCAATTAAAGAAATGGGCCTATACCAAGAAGAATCCCCCTTCTTTCCCTTTTATACACAGGGACCACTATGGCCTCTTTCCATGATACTGGGATTGTACCAGTTATTACAGCTCTAAAGACATTTGTCAAGAGGGGTTCCTAAAGTTGATGGTTACTCTTAAATAAATCGAGGGGCACCCCATCCGGGCCAGGGGCTTTTAAAGGTATACCTTTGTTGAGAGCCTCCTCCACCTCGCTCACAAGGAGCGAGGAGCTCAGAAGTTCAGCAGATAATATATCAAGTGGGACCTCCTGACTTATTTCCAAGCTAGTAATGCCGTGCGTATTAAATATTTTTGTATAATGGGATTCCCAAATATCGCCTGGTATTAAAGTATCCATGGCCATTGAGTCCTCGGAGAACAAGGGCCGATTTACTATCTCCCAGAAGCTTTTAGAGTCCCTTAGCGCACCTGGGGCCAGATGTAGGTGGCCGTTTCAGGCCATTTACCGACCGGTAACGGTCGATTTTGTCCGTTACCGATCGGTAAATGGGTGACAGGTATGTAGGGAGCATTTTTTTACCGATTCGGTAAAATTACTGATTCGGTAATTTTTCCGAATCGGTAAAATAAAAATTCGGTAAATTTACCGTATCTGAGGCACCCAGATGTAGGTGGGACTCTTCTGAGTCCCAGAGGCCTTACCGAATCGGTATTTTACCATCAAATCCAATTTGATGGTAAAATACCGATTCCGGTGTGCATGCACATGTGTGCATGCACACCTATGCCATGTGACAGACAGACCTGCCCTTAGGGCATGTATGCCTGCCACATGGCACCCGAGCCTGTTTTGGGGGTGCCAGAGGGTGTCAAAGTGACACCCCCTGCACCCTTGTGAAAATCGGTATTTACCGATTCGGTAAATACCCATTCATTCCTATGGGCTTCAAAGCCCATAGGAATGAATGGGCATTACCGATTCGGTATTTACCGAATCGGTAAATACCGAATTTTTTCCGAATCGTTATTCCAGCACATCTGGAATACCTACATATCCACCTCTCAGATTTACCGATTCTCAATTACCGAATCGCTAAAATTCGGTAATTTTCGGTAATTAAGAATCGGTAAATCTATTTTACTTACATCTGGCTACTGGTCTCTTTAGGTCCTCCCAAGCCCTTTTCCTTAAATCCTGTTTCCTCTGTGTAACTATAAGCTTATAGGACTGCCTTGCATTACTAATAAGAGCTTGATATTGTGGGCTGGTATGTAGAGCCTTTTTTAGGTCCTTCTGGGCCCTTGTACACTTGGCATCAATCCATTTGATGCCCTTTGGTTCCCTTGATGCCAACGTGCTTGTCAAGTTATTTGCTACGTCTCTACAAATTTCCTGGATTCCGTGCACAACCGTTTCGGGGGGGAGTCATGATCTAGGCATTCCAAGATCTTATGTAAATTTTCCTTAACCTTTTTCTCCTCAAATTTAATGGAATTTGTCTTTTTCCATTTTATTCTCACACCTGGATTTGAGCTGTAGTGAAGGGGGCGACCATCACCCGCCTTTTCTAGAGCAACTACATATAATGAGGCAGTGAGCGGATTGTGGTCGCTAGCGTTATTTGGCACCACCTCAAAACCATCTACCAAGGAGGCTGAGTTTTTAGATATTAACATAAAACCAATAACACTTCCCTTTCCTCTATCCATATAGGTGGGAAAGGGAGTTTCGGAATTACTAACCAGTGTATCCATAAAACAAAAATCATTTGTAATGATAATATCATTTAAGGCCTCTCCCTGTGGTGTATTTAAAAAATGGGTTAACCCCTTCCATGCTCATGACGGAACGGTTCCGTCATGAGCGTCGGTTGGCCTGTGCTTATGACGGAACCGTTCCGTCATGGTTCCATAGGCCCAATGGAACGTTCAGCACCGCAGCAAAATTTGCGCAGCACAGAAGGGGTTAAGGGTTGACCATCAGTATCGGTTAGCCCGCATACTTTTTCTGCACTGCGCCTGCACAAGGTGCAGTTAAAATCCCCGACCCAATAGATGCACGAGTGTTGCCACATCCCCACAGTTTTCTCAATTTCCTCTTTGAGATTTACAATGACGTCACATCTATTTGAATCGAAGACATTATAGTACCAGTTGATTAAAATAATTTTTACCCGTCACAGATTTGAGATCAAGATCAATTGGAACCATGGTGATTTAACTACAGATTTGACATGAATAGAGCCATACTTTACAGAGATCAATGTCGCCAGGCCTCCTTTCGCTCTTCCGGCAGGCGAGGAGATTGCATGTACATTAAAGGAATAATAACCACCCAACTCAATATTCTCCATTGCCCATGTTTTCTGGATACTGATAATATCGATGGTCTTTACATACTTTAACCAACTCTCATCCTCAAGTTTTGTGGAGATGCCCGTGATATTCCAGGAGATAATTTTCAGAGGTCTAGTTATGAGCTGCCTTCTCCCTTGCTCCTCCTTATTACTGGGTGTTACGGGGTCTAAACCAGTCCCTCCCCTGCCTAAATCTAATAAGATTGAAGGGCCTAAATGGTCATCCAAATTCGCCCTCCTCTCAACACTAATAGGTTTGTACAGCAAGGTGCATATGTTATCGGCCAAGTGGTGTAGCCCCTTCCCATTTCCTTCTGATCTACTGACTTAACAGTGTATTTCCCTAGGTAACACTTGTATGCCTATCAGCTCAGTTGAGTTATCTAAGTCTGGTGGTAGTCAATCAATATCTGTTAGCCCGGACAATACTTCAAAGCGGTTGGGGTGAAGCTATAGGGCAGGCTGGGGGGGAAGGATTCTATGTGAAGGGCGTTGGCAGGGCGTGAAGCCCCTTGCAGGGGGGAGATAAAAGTGACCCAAGGGGCGGGTTTTTATGTGCTGTGAGGGGGAATCTCTAGCATAACGCAAAGCGAGTTCTGCCCATCTCTTGTCGTTAAAATTCACAACTCCTCAGTCACCTTCTATGTCTTTTTAAGTTTTCCCCAGCTAGTTCACACGTCTTGCCATTATGATGTGCTTACCCCAGTTTACATGGGCATGTGTGTTACTAGTACACCAATGGATAGATTTATTTATAAGGCTCTGACAGGATTCCTGGCTGCCTAAATGTGATCTTGGGACCCCCGTCAGAATCAACGTGTACGGAGTACATTCTGGAGGAAGGTCTAGAATCATATTTCCATCCTGGCGAGTTTTATCTAGGCACCTACTAGGCACATGTTTGGACCCATTGCTCCCACTAGAGTCCTTTTCGATGCTTGGGGCATTAAGGTCCCCTTGGGCATTACTGGCCCTCCACCCTATGCCACCCAACCCACCTGCCCCAATTTGGCAGCCAGTTTCCCTGAGACTGTCAACTTGTATGCGCCGCCTGCGCTCTCCTTGCTGGTGCCCCTACACAAGTCTGCCAATGATCCCAGTGCGAGTGGTGAGGTCGTCTCTCTGGCCGCCAGACACCGTGGCGGCAGCGACGATGACTCCGGGACCCGGCTGACAAGTCTCCGTGCCGGTGTTCTGAGAACCATTGTATCCCCGTGAGTGGCTGCACCCCCTACGTCACGGGGCGGAGAAGGGCAGACAGCACCCGCGGGGGTCCGTGTGCCAACATTGTTCACAGCCTCGAGCTGCCAGCAGCCCGAGGCGGTGTACGAGGCTGGAACACTTCAAAATTCATTTTAATTAATGCCAATTTAATCACCATCTATCTGATGGAGATTTGATTACAGCAGGAAAGGGAGAGGGGTCTGAGAAGAAGTCCGAGTGAGGCCGATCAGATGGACATAGCAAGGAAAGGCTAAAGAATTGAGGACACTTACTGGGGATACGCTGAGAGCTGTCAGAAATGGAATGTGTTTAACACGTACATTTTAAATAAATATGTAGCAGCTTTAATGCGGGGCAATACCGGCCTGCAGGTGGGGGGTACGGAGACGGGCTGTGTATAGAGGTCGGCACAAGGACCCCGCGGGCGCTTTCTGCCCGAGACGCGAGCCATGTTCGAATAGAGCATGCGCAATGATGATGTCACGGAATGATGGTGGGCGTGGTACTACGTCATCGGCCGTAATATGCGCATGCGTACGCATGCGCAAAACAGGGGGGGCCACTGCCTCACGGGGGCAGCGGATTATGGAACACCGGCCCGCTCTGCAATTGTGTAAATCTTCACAGCGTGGGCCGCGGGGCCATCCCTCTGGCTGCCGTATGTCGCTACGAGAGTGCTGATGACTCCGGGCCCGGCCAATTGTTCTCAGTGCCGGCCCTGCTTCAGAGATGCGTCTCGTCTCAGCGTGTTGGTGGCAGAGTTTCCCCCCCGGCCAACAGACGCTGCCATGAAAAAGTAGCTCCGGGGCCCGGCTGGTGATCCTCAGTGCCGGCCCCGCTGTTGACAGCTTCGCGGCCGGGTTCGTGCCAAATCGAGCCCCCGGCTTCAGAGGGTCACCAGGCCGCAAATTATGGGTGAAATATCTCCGGCCCCCTATTGCTCGGAGGGGCTGGAGTCGGGTTGACGGTCGTCGCTCCTCCTCGACAACACATCGGCAGGCTCAATGATCAGGATGGGTTACAGGATGTCGGGGCTTGGGGGCAGGTCCGGCGGAGCCGAGCACTCACACGGCCATCTTGGCTCGGTGCGTGGCTCCTCCCCAATGGCAATATTTTTAAGACACACATTGTATTCTTAAACACCTCAAAATAATGAACCAAGACGTCAATAAGATTCTATGCAGGAGACCATTGCACTTTCCTCCCCCGTCCCAGAATGAAGTGAGTTATTGTCGTTCCTGGAGGCCATGGCTACACCTGTAAACTAAGGAACGAGACTGACAGAGAGGAATGTGTAAGTGAAACAGTAAGGTTTGGGTAGGAAATACCATCTATGCTGAAAGCAGCCACTTTCATCTAAACTGCTAACTCCTGTACATATTGACAAGGGATCAGGACAGCCAGGAAAGTGGTATTACGTAAAATGATACCTGCCCCAAGCCCTCACCCCTTTTCCCGCAGAACGTGAAGCGAGCCCCCTGAGTCTCCCATATTTCACGGATATTCATTGGTCTTGGGCGGAATGGGGTCATTCTGAAAGGTTTGGGATCACTTAAGGGTTGGACCTACCGCAGGACCCTGTGTTGTCTTTGAGCCACGAATGTATTCTGTTTCTTTTCATATTGCAACATGGTCTGATTGTATCTGGCTTTAGGGCTCGAGTCGGAGTACCACACGGGTGGACGGTGTCCCCCACTTATTTTACTGGGTGGTCCCCCCTGCCAAACCGCTGGACTTCACAAATTGGCCTCTCGGGGAGGAGGAGCTCGGAGCTCACAGCACGCTGCTCACGCCTGGCTTCTCAGATGCAGTCGTATCTAAGGGGTGAGTGAGGGGAGGCAATGAGCCCGCTGGTGCAAGCCACCTTTTGTGGCGTCACTTCCTGTTGTGACGTCACTTCCGGTGAGAGCGTCCCCCCACTTTCTTTTTTAGGTCTCGCGACCTATCAATGTGCGCAAGCGCATTGAGCGGAGCCAGAATTCAAGTGCTCAAAATCCTCGTCAAACCAAGGGCTTCTTGCTGCGGTTTTCTTTAAGTTCACGTGAATCACGTGACCAAACAATACTATAGAGAAGTAGAGAGGCGCACTCAATGAAGTCAATGTTCTAAGAAAGTCCAAGGAAAAGCGTAGATCTTCTGTTCTTATTCAAAATGTGTTCTTTATTTTCATATACAACGGCACAGCCAACGCGTTTCATTCCCAATCGTGCCTAGGGAATTTCATCAGGGCAAGTACAAAGAAGTCAGGTCCATGCGACAATCCTAGATGAGATCACTCTTAGGAAACTGGTGTATGAGCAAGATCACAGTGGACCAGGATGTATTCCTGAAAAAGGCTTCGCACTCAATTCCAAAGTAGAAAGGTAATTCGAGACCCCCGGTTAGCTGGAAGGTGTCACTTTGGCAGCTCAAGGAGTGTAATGGTTCCGGATCCCTGTAGGGGAAACTCCAAGGCGGAGGGGGGGGTCGGGGAGCCCGGTAGAGTAACCGGCTCGAAAATAGTGTGTAATGCGTTAGTACGCAACGGTACCTATAGTCAGGTCTCTGTTCTCCGCCGCTCCTCCTCGTGGATGTTTGGACGCCACGTGACCAAACAAGCACGCGCATCAGCCTCCCTCCCTCCCTCCTAATTGCATTTTTTCACAGCCGCACAGCACATCAAAGGGCTTCTCCCAGCGTGTGCTGTGCGGCTTCTCCTCCCCTAATTATACATGGCTGGCCGGTGGCCGGCCGTACTTTCAGTTTCCCGGCCGCTTACGCTGTATTTTGTATTTTAAGAGTCCAGACACATCCTTGTTTTAATTTATGTTCCTTCGTCCACACTATTTCCTTTTTGGGTCTGCCTCGGGCTTGTGTTTACGCATGTTCGTGCACTTCCCTTCTTAATAATTTTTTTTTAACAGCTGCTCTTGTGCGTACAGTTGTTAATTAATTGCAGCTCTTGCGGTTGTAAGCTATTTTCTAAATTACTTTTTTTAAAATAAAATGAAGTGTATGTAGCTGTTTGAACTGCACAAAATGTGTTTATTTATATACTTTTGGACACCACGCGGCTTTTATGTTATCAGCATGACACCCGCTTCAGGGACGCTGCACTTCAGATCATTGTCTTCTTTCCTCACCGGCGCTGGGGGGGAAGGGACATGGCTGCTTTGTTTACATTTCTCCTGCTACTGCGAAATAAAATGAAGAAAACGGCAGCTCCGCCAGTCACCGATCAACATGCTATTAATTGGACATGGCTACTTTGTTTACATTCCTCCTGCTACTGCGAAATAAAATGAACAAAACGGCAGCTCCACCAGTCACCGATCAACATGCTATTAATTGCAGCTCTTGCGGTTGTAAGCTATTTTCTAAATTACTTTTTTTTTTAATAAAATGAATTGTATGTAGCTGTTTGAACTGCACAAAATGTGTTTATTTATATACTTTTGGACACCAAGCAGCTTTTATGTTATCAGCACGACACCCGCTTCAGTGGAGAAGTGTGGCTCAGGGGTTAGAGGCGGCAGACCCGGAAGCTGAGATCGGCCGTGGACCAGGGTTCGATTCCCCGCCTTGACGGGTCTCGGGCTCAAAAAATTCCACGGAGTTGACAATTCTCGCTCTGGTGCCTACTCGACTCACGGGATCACACTCTGCGACTCTGGGCAATAGCTTGCTTAATCTCCACTACGGCCCCTCGCGGCGGGATGCCTGGCTTTCACCTTGTGGACACCCGGCCGGGGTATCTCACAGGGGAATACCAGGACGGGTTCCCTAAGCAAGCGCCTAGAGACCCCTGGGTTATAGTGCGCTATATAAATCGAAACACATTTACATTTACATTCAGGGACGCTGCACTTCAGATCATTGTCTTCTTTCCTCACCGGCGCTGGGGGGAAGGGACATGGCTGCTTTGTTTACATTCCTCCTGCTACTGCGAAATAAAATGAACAAAACGGCAGCTCCACCAGTCACCCATCAACATGCTGCTCTCTTAGCTGACAGCGCATTTGTTCTGCGCTGAATTTTCCTGCATATCTTGGTGTCGCCTCCCTCTGCCTTATATAGTGCTCTTGAGTCTCTGACGTGTTTTAATTGACAAGAATTTAGTTTTAACAAAACAAAGTAATACTCGTTTTATTTGCTGCTGGGGTATGCTGTGACCTTTAGACAGCATCTACCCCTTATTGCTACTTCCTCGTTTCCCAGTTTGGTGTGCTCTGTCACCTAGCTATCTGAGACTTCCAATATCCCCACACAGACACTTCCTAGTTAGTCAGTCAGTCTCCCCAATTGTCGCCCTCCTCGGTCTCTCCTATACTCCCACTCCCCTTCCCTATATCTACCACGCCCACACATCGGCTTCCTTCATTTGCTGACATTGTTAACAGCCCCCACCCAAGTTCCCGCTTATTTTTCTCTCTCTCAGTGCCTAGGGTTGCAGAGGATGTCTTCTCAAGCCTCCCTACCCCTCCATGTGGTCAAAGGGTGCGTGTTGTCAGCCACTTCATTTGGAGTAAGGAATGAGGAGACTGGTCAGCTTGGAGTGGCAGACATATAGATACATAGGACCAGAGGATGCAGCGCTCATGATAAGTGGTGAGGACGCTGCCCCTTTCCGTCATGAAAGGTTGTGGGAAAAAATAAGGTCACAGTGGGAGGAGGGGCTCAGCAGGGGGCAGTGACTGTCCTGCAGGGCGGGGTTCTGTAGGACGTGGTCATCGCAGCGCAACGTCACTTCACAGCAGGACCTAGGGATGTCGGTGTGAAGAACGTTGATAGCAGCTATCCAAGACAAAGAAAGAGATAGCCGCTATAGAGGAATCTTGTCTCCAAGGGAGGCATATCGGACAAGCAATAGATTTCACGGCATTTGGAGGACCACAGTATGAAAGGCACACCTGAGGGGCCCTGCTGGAATGGGCCACACTAAAAGGAAAGTTTACATTCACTGAAAGAGATACCACTGCAGGAAATCGCCACTGCACAAAAATGGCCATTGACTGGTCACTGCATGAACTGGTGCAAAAGAGAACTTTATGTGCAGTGAAAGAATACCAGACATGGCCTCTGCGGGGCTTGGGTGGTACTACAATGTAAGGCTGCCTCACAGAAGAACATGTCCTTTTAGCAACAGGACCACTTCATAAGGAGGGTCAGACTGAGTAACAAGCTCACTGCAGTGATAATCCCATTGTAAAAAAACATCACTGCAAGGAACGTAACTGTCCATGAGAGAGAAGTCCCATTGCAAGGTTGGAGACAAAAGGGGACGGTCACTGCAAGGTTAATTTACTTGCAAGGAAGTGCCTCTACATCTGATGGTGTCTGTAAGGCGTCTTGATTACAGTCGATTGTCACTATGGTGCAAGGGAATGCTTGATACATTGGGTCATTGCAATGGAAGGGCGCTGTGGGGTGAGCAAGTCCAGAAGTAGGTCACAGGTAGTGTGTTAGTACAGGCCTAGCGCTCAAAGTTTCTCTCATAGGAGTAGCCATGAGTGGTATATCACTTGGTGTGTGTTAGCACATATTCATCATGCAGGGTCTCTTTGGAGTCAAGTCTCCCACGGAACTAGACAGAGAAGTAAACTAATTAGCATTGCACTGCTTAAACTCCTGACTACGTAACTGTAAGCACTAACAACACAACAGCAGTCACTCAGTGCACACAGCTCTCACTCGCACTGCACACAGGGATCACTCACACTGCACACAGGCCTCACTCACACTGCACACAGGCCTCACTCAGTGCACACAGCCTTCAATCACACTGCATACAGTCCGCACTCAGCGCGTACTGCACACACTCACTGCACACTGCCCTAACTCACAGTGCACACAGCACTCACTCAGTGCCCACAGCTCTCACTCGCCCTGCACACAGGACTCACTCACACTGCACCCAGGCCTCACTCTCACTGCACACAGGCCTCACTCACATTGCACACAGGCCTCACTCACACTGCACAAAGTCTTTGATTGCACTGCATACAGGCCTCACTCAGTGCATACAGCCGTCACTCAGTGCACACAGCCCTAACTCACACTGCACACAGGCTTCACTCACACTACACACAGGCCTCACTCAGTGCACACAGCCTTCAATCACACTGCATACAGTCCGCACTCAGTGCATACTGCACACACTCAATGCACACTGCCCTAACTCACAGTGCACACAGCACTCACTCAGTGCACACAGCACTCACTCACTTGCACTGCACACAGTGATCACTCACACTGCACACAGGTGTTACTCAGTGCAAACAGCCCTCACTCAGTGCACACAGCCCTCACTCACACTGCACACAGGCCGCACTCACAGTGCACACAGCCCTCACTCACACTGCACACAGGACTCACTCACACTGCACCCAGGCCTCACTCACACTCCACACAGGCCTCACTCACAGTGCACACAGCCCTCACTCACACTGCACACAGGCCTCACTCACACTGCACACAGGCCTCACTCACACTGAACAAAGTCTTTGATCGCACTGTATACAGGCCTCACTCGGTGCATACTGCCGTCACTCAGTGCACACAGCCATAACTCACAATGCACACAGGCTTCACTCACACTGCACACAGGCCTCACTCAGTGCACACAGCTCTCACTCGCACTGCACACAGGAATCACTCACACTGCACACAGGCCTCACTCACACTGCACACAGGCCTCACTCACACTGCACACAGGCCTCACTCACACTGCACACAGGCCTCACTCAGTGCACACAGCCTTCAATCACACTGCATACAGTCCGCACTCAGTGCATACTTCACACACTCAGTGCACACTGCCCTAACTCACAGTGCACACAGCACTCACTCAGTGCACACAGCTCTCACTCGCCCTGCACACAGGACTCACTCACACTGCACCCAGGCCTCACTCACACTGCACACAGGCCTCACTCACATTGCACAGGCCTCACTCACACTGCACACAGGCCTCACTCAGTGCACACAGCCCTCATCACTCAGCGCAACCACAGCATCACTCAGCACCACCACAGCATCACTCAGCACCACCACAGCATCACTAGTTCAAATATGTTCTCTCAATGTTTCAAGCTTTATTACAAATGTCACAAAAAAATGTTAATATTTCACTTCTGTTCTTGGATTTTCGTCACTGAACATAATCTTCACAAAAGTTATTTACAAAAGTTTAAGCTATTGCCATTACAAATTACAATCACTTTTATTTAAGTATTAATTATTTAAAAAAATTAAAAGCCATTGTTAATTGTAATATCAATACATCTAAGTCACGTCAATACAAAACATGTGACATTACAAATACTAAAAGTGTCACATATGCTAAAGTTAAAAGTATTGGCATTGTAAAACACAAAACATAAATATAAAATGTCATTTACAAAACCAATAGCTCCAACTTTCCTACTGCGAGACCTATTGGCAACGCCAGTGCTTGTTTAGGACTTGTGCCCTGTCTGGCTTCTATTGCGCTTTTGTTTTCGCACTACTGCTTGAGCTTGTTAGTGCTGCCCTATGCTGCAGTGCATGGTGTACTCTGTTACGATAATGCTCTCTGCATTGCTGCTGTAGTCGCCAGTGCGCAGGTGCCTATTTGAGCGCTACTCACATGCTTTATGTAAAATATTTAAAATAAAGTCACTAATCCTTGTGTTGCCTTCCAGAGACGGGTAAGGCCATCTAGAGCAGCCATTTTCCCTGCTACCAAGAAGATGCCACGAAGGTGGCGGTTAGTTGGCAGGACCTGGAAACTGACTGAAAACGCCTTCACCATGAGCCCAGCCCCTGCAATCACCCTGCGGGCGATACGTGACTACCAGTATCACTCGATGGACGGAAGCTTGGTGTCTCTGAGGGACGGAGACTTGTTCATTCTTCTCAGTAAGACCACGCAGGACTGGTGGCAAGTTCGCAGGTTTGGAGACCCGTCCAAGACGAAGCCTTTCGAGGTGCCAGCTGCCTGCATGAAAGAAGTGCACCTCAAGGGCGAGGGAGTCCAGAGTGCCTCTCTGGCACTGGCCACGAGCAGCAAGGCACAGGGATGCACAGGTAGCTGGCAGACTCTACAGTACATCATTTGCATAATAGATAAAGAGATATGAGACTGGAGGGCAACAGTTAATTAAATCTGAGGTTTTCTTTCCAGAACAGCTACAACCTGGCCTCTGTCACGGCCTAGTGTCGCCAACCATTATGTCACTGTTGTTTCTGATGTATTTTGCCTTAATTTGCTTCCGCAGCTATCTATCTGTGTCTTCCTCAACCCACATGTAAAGCGCTCTGATACCCGCTTGGGTCATGTTCGCGCTATACAAAACTTTAAATAAATATATAAACAGCTGATCTTTGGTTAACTGAAGCCTTCTGATACTGAACTCGGTGTCGTGTCAGCATGGTTTACTGCCAGCCTTTTCTAATCTGTCTATCAGTGAAGTTGTAAGTATCATTAATAACTCGTCAAGAGCTCCAAGCTCTAAAAACAACTATTGCAATTCCCCATTAACAAAGACATCCCCAAAAACACTGTAATACAATCATCCCATAGCACGGTCTTCAGTGAGGTTCCTAAAAGGTGGTGGTCGAACCCTTCACCCATCTTGACTCTGATGCGGTTTTGGATACTAGACTATGTGGTTTTTGACTGTTCCACAGATCTATAGATAATGTTGTGGTATTATAGTTTCAGGCCTCGCCATGCTACTCCTATTAAGATCTTTCTGCAACATTCAGTCCTTGCGACTTTGCTATTCATAAACGGCTCCAGGTAGTGGCAGGAATAGAGGGACAGCTTAGCCTGGCTTTCTCCTTGCTGACTGACCAAGACCTGTAAGCATGGATCCTTCTCTTTCACGGACGACCAAAATAGATTTTAGTATCCCTCGTGGTTCCTCCTGTCTGGAAAGCATCTTAATGTGTCATTATGAGCCCTCTTTTTAGCATCGCAGAGGCATGTGTACTCCTGGTTTAGGTTTTTGCCAATAGCATTTGAATTCTCGGTCAATAGATCAATCTCCCAGTTTAACGAGCTGCTGCTTTTTTGCTGAATTTGGATGAAGTACTGCCACAATTGGCGGTGGTCTGTGGGGAATTGTTTCTTTTTCCAATGACAAAAAAATGACAGTTTTGCAGAAATTTCATCCCATGGTCAGTTGCCCTCAATGTACAGATGTAGCTCGTTGAAAGTCTTTTGCATGGCTGTAATTCAAAATTCCCAAATCAATCCTAGGAATACTCTTGAAAAACCATATGACAATCGAAGGATTCTAGGAGTCCTCTTGGAAACCTTTGAGAATTCCTGATATTTATAAATCGGCAAAAATACTAAAGTGTACATCTGGGGAGGAGCAGATTACCAAATATATTTGAGAATCAGCTCTTCTCTGTTTATCTGAATTAACATCTCTCTCTGAATATTCAGGTGATGACAAATATATTTCTGGACTTAGAAAAGGGGTTCATTAAGCTCCATCTGCTTTGAAATCCAGTGTGATAGGAGCAGTAGTGAGAGCTAAATGTCACTTTCTGTGCCTGATTGAAGGTGTACTATACCTATCACAGGTCGCATAGAATTCAGAACTCAGACTGGCTACTAGATATTGTGTTTGGTATCATGTGTCTGACAATAGAACTGTGGTTGAAGGTAGAGAGCGATGTTAATTACAAAAACCTGTACATCTTACTTCTCTTCCAGGGGATCCTCATCAATAGTCATAAGCACTGAATATTCCTGCACATGTGCGGGACCCCGGAAACAATATAAAAATATATATGTAAAAAACACATATATCTTGTTCCAAATATATGTAAATACATATATCATTTTTCTCACACCAATGCAGCTCCAAAACCAAGGCTAGACAATGTAAACACTTGTATATGTACAGCAATTAAAAAGGAAACAAAAACACATTAGGTCAAATAGTCCTTGAACTTTCTGTTTTAAGGAGTAAAAACACCCATAAATTCAGCAAATTGCTCATAAAAGACATTGTCAGCCATAAGCTGCATTGAAAAGTGAATAACACAGAAACTGAAAGCATTTTCAGTTAAAAACTGGCACCTTGCCTTTGAGGCAGCCATGACCCCAGGCTTTCCATCATGCCTCAGGGATTACAATTAGGTCAGTTGCTCTTTCGGCTCTTTCAGTCAGGACCCTAGTTAAACAGCTCCCACCTTATTTTTGACTTTCTGTCAAAAATACTTGGTGTCTTCCTTCAATTTTTGTCTTCACTCGGAAACAATATAAAAATATATATGTAAAAAACACATATATCTTGTTCCAAATATATGTAAATACATATATCATTTTTCTCACACCAATGCAGCTCCAAAACCAAGGCTAGACAATGTAAACACTTGTATATGTACAGCAATTAGAAAGGAAACAAAAACACATTAGGTCAAATAGTCCTTGAACTTTGTGTTTTAATGAGTAAAAACACCCATAAATTCTGCAAATTGCTCATAAAAGACATTGTCAGCCATAAGCTGCGTTGAAAAGTGAATAACACAGAAACTGAAAGCATTTTCAGTTAAAAATTGGCACCGTGCCTTTAAGGCAGCCATGACCCCAGGATTCCCATCATGCCTCAGGGATGACAGTTAGGTCAGTTGTTCTTTCCGGCTCTTTCAGTCAGGATCCTGGTTAAACAGCTCCCACCTTTTTTTGACTTTCTGTCAAAAATACTTGGTGTCTTCCTTCAATTTTTGTCTTCACTCGACGGCTTTTAGCCTTAGAGAGCTAGTGCTGCCTTTTTTGGGCTCAAAAAAGGTTAATTTTTGGTCAAAAATGCCTTCACTTTTTGATCCCTGCTCTTCCTTTGGGAAGAAGAAAGCTAAGACTGACACACATCCTGTGTGTATCCTCTGTCTTCCTGACTCTCATTCTCCAGAAAGCTGTGATCACTGCAAGTGCTTGTCAAGTAGAACTCTCAAGGACAGAGAAAAAATCAGGATTTATCGGCTTTCTGAGAGAGGTAGGTCTTCAAAGAGACAGAAAAAGCGGAGGGCGCGGTCGACGTTGAGAGATGTCCCGGTTTGCTCTCCTTCGGCGTCGGGATCGGCGTCAAAGATTCCACGACGACGACGACGAGTCAACTCCCCTCGACGGTGAAGACTTCAGCGTCGAGAGTCAAGGTAACTCCGCTTCCGTCAACCAGGCGACGTGCAGCGTCGAGGGAGAGGTCGACGTTGGAGCGTAGAAGATCGACGTCGAGACCTCCGTCGTCGAAGCCTCAGGTCCAGTCTTCGACGCCAAAGCCTCCGTCGACGCCTAGTCACCGGCGTTCGGCGTCGAGGCATCCTCCGTCGGCGTCCCATCATCGCCGCTCGACGTCGAGGCACCCTCCGTCGTCGCCTGGTCATCGGCGATCGACGTCGAGGCACCCTCTGTCGTCGCCAGGTCATCGGCGATCGACGGTGAGGCACCCTCCGTCGCCGTCTCATCATCGACGATCGACGTCGACGCACCCGCCATCACCGTCTTATCATCGACGGTCGACGTCGAAGCACCCTCCGTCGCTGACTAATCATCGACGATCGACATTGAGGCATCCTCCGTCGGCGTCTCTCCATCGACGCTTGACGTTGAGGCATTCCAAACAGGAACACGACCGTCGGATTCGGACGTACGACGAGCCGCTTCTCCGCTTGATTGAGCTGGGAGCGCAAGACACATCGATAGCCACCACGGCAATAAAGCATACCGTATACCATTAGAGTATTATCCTACTCGCCGTGGGCAAATTAAATAGAAAACCATACATTTTTTGGAATCGTCAAGCGGATACTCTCTGACATACATCGAATAATAACTGTTCTCATATCGGATACTCGATCGGAGTATCTATGGTCAAGGGCCCGGCTGGGTTGGAAATATCACCAGCTGAGCGACCTTTTGACTGGATTACAGCCATTTAGCCCTGAGGAATCGCGAGTGCGATGAAACACGTGTCGGCTGGCTGTTTACAACATTAAAGACTCCAAGATCTACTTATTGAGAGTTCTTTTGTTTTGATAATTCTGTCATTTTGTCATATGCTTGGTTTAATTTGTTACTTAACATTATATACACTGTCTTGAGTGCAACGGCAACCAATTTCGTTCAACGGTCAAAGCGGCTCCGGCAAAGATCCTGACGAAATACAAATCTACAGGACCCACTGTTTCTTCGAGCTGATCCTCCCCCGGACTCAGTAATCATCGCAGCAGCGAGGAAATCCTGTACGGTTTCCTCTTCTGCTACTGTACCTCTGGACAAAGACAGCAAGACGCAAGATTCGTGGGGGAAACAAGTCTGCAGTACTTCAGCGTCTTTTCTTAAGGTCTCTAACGCAGAGGCCCTTTTCGGACGTTACAATAGGTCCATGTGGGATTCTCTACAGCGTTTTGTGGAAAAAGTCCCTCAGGAAGACCGTAAGGACTTTGAAGAAATCCTTCTGGAGGGCAGTCAGGTCTCCAACCAAATTATAGGTGCCGCAGCGGATAGGGCGACCCTGGCGGCTCATGGATATGCCCACGGAATATCAGCAAGGAGATCATCCTGGTTGCGCCTAACAGCTTTAAAACCGGAAGCCCAAGCGCGTATTCTGAACTTGCCGTTTTCGGGGATTTCACTGTTTGGAGCGAGCACGGATGAAGCGATGCAGCGCATGAAAACAGGGCCGGACTGGCCATAGTGGGCACCGGGCGTTTCCCCGGTAGGCCGCTAGGGTGGGGCCGGTTTTGGGCTCCTGGGGGCCGTTTTTGTTACTGGGGGTCGGCAATATCAGCCCCCGGTAACAAAATCCTCCAAAACTGGCCCTTGCAAACTGCTCGGCTGCACTCCCTTTCACCCGTGGGCGAGGGGGGGGGAGCTGAGCAGTTTGCCAGGGCCGGTGTCTGCTCCCAGTCCGGCCCTGCATGAAAACAGAGCTGGATACTCTCAAGGCGGTGGGCCTCGAAAAGAAAAAAGAATTCAAAAAGAAATATCGCTCCTACAACAAGGGCTCTTCCAAACAGCGGTTTCAAACCCCTAACTGGCAGAAGAGTTAAGACCAGCAGGGTCAGTAAAAGTCCCAGTATAGAGGAAAGCGTAATTCCAGAGGAGGAGGGAATCAACGCCAGGGCAACAACACCGGCAAAGCTCAGTCCAAGCAATGAGTCTTTCCTTTCCCCAGCGCCGTGGACCACTCCAGTGGGGGGAAGCCTTGCGGGTCATTTGGAAGAGTGGCAAAACATCACAAACGACAGATGGGTGTTATCTACACTTCGGAATGGTTACTGTCTTCGTTTCAGTCATCAGCCTCCACCTGTTCCCCCGATGTCAACATCGAATCATCAGTTACACCTTCTGCAAAAAGAAGTGGCCACTCTTCTCGAGAAGTCAGCCATTGAGAAAGTGCCAGTGTCTCAAAAGGGAAAAGGGGTATACTCCCGATATTTTCTGGTCAGAAAAAAGGGGCAAAAGGCAGAATTCAGACCTATTCTGGACTTGAGAACTCTCAATCTGTGCGTCAAAAAGGAAACATTTCGCATGTTGGCGCTTCACCAAATATATCCACATCTTAGGGGGGAGATTGGATGTGCTCGTTGGACCTCCAAGATGCCTACTTTCATGTTCCAATACACCCCAATCACAGGAGATTTCTTCGGTTCCGGGTGGGGACCTCCCACTATCAGTTCAAAGTCCTGCCGTTTGGGTTGAAGTCGGCTCTCCGGGTGTTCACGAAGTGTGTTGCAGTGGTAGCAGCCGCTCCACGCCGCAAAGAGGTCTTCGTATACCCATACCTGGACAATTGGCTGTTGAAAGGTCCCTCCCCAGACAGCGTAAAATGTCAGTTCCAGACTTGCATACAGCTCTGCCAGTGACTAGGGCTACATGTCAACTTTGGAAAATCAGTCTCTCAACCCACCCAGAAGATTCACTTCCTAGGAGCTCTGCTAGACTCCAAAAGAGGAAAAGTGTTTCCTTCGGAGGAGAGACAGTTTTTGATAACCCAGAAATGTCAGCTGGTGCTTCACATCAAGGCTCAGAGAGTGCGCCGGATTGCCTCCCTGCTAGGGTTGATGGAATCATGCATCTTCCTGGTCCCGAATGTCAGACTTCGAATGCGTCCTCTTCAGCAGCATCTGGAGGACAAGTGGGACCAGCAATCAGCTGGCTGGGACGATCACATCATTCTCTCAGACGCAGCTCGAGCTTCCATTCCATGGTGGACCAAAAGACAAAACATGCAGGTGGGAGTTCTGTTCCATCAACCTCCTCCTGTGCAGACTCTGATCATGGATGCTTCCATTCTAGGTTGGAGAGCACACATGGGTCAACTGCAGGTGCAAGGGCTGTGGTCGCACAAAGAAAGTACCTACCACATCAACATGCTGGAGTTGAGAGCAGTCCACCTAGCTCTCAAGGCATTCCTTCCCTCGATTCACGAAGCTTCAGTTCTAGTACAGACGGACAACACCACCACAATGTACTATTCGAACAAGCAGAGGGGAACGCGCTCACGAACTCTGTCGCTGGAAGCACAACGGATTTGGCATTGGCTTCTGGCTCGCAAGTTATCCATCACAGCAGTCCACCTCCCAGGAGAGCAGAATGTGAGATGGGACGCTCTAAGCCGTCATTTCGACGACAAGGAGGATTGGGTGCTACACGACGCAGTGGTAGAAGAAATTTTCCAATCCTGGGGTCGTCCCACCATAGACCTGTTCGCGGATGACCAAAACACAAAATGCCAAGACTTCGCCTCCAGGTTCTACCGGCCAGGGACGAGAGGGAATGCTCTTTTGATCGACTGGTCAGGGGAATTTGTGTAGGCCTTTCCACCACTTCCGCTGATCCCGAATGTGGTGAGCAAGTTAACACACTCGTTCACAACGATGATCCTCATCGCCCCGGACTGGCCGAGGCAATGGTGGTACACGGACCTGATTCACCTGTCAGTGATTCCTCACAAGAGGTTACCATGCAGGCCGGACCTGTTGTCCAAGATGAACCGGAGGATTTACAACCCCAACCTTCCGTCACTGAACTTGGCAGCATGGCTCCTGTGGTCATACAGTACGGGCATCTAGGGCTGCCAGAGGACTGCATGTTCATCCTAAAAGAGGCAAGGCGGCCCTCAACAAGACATTCTTCTGCATGCAAGTGGAAGCGATTCTATATGTGGTGTATACAGAATGATCATAATCCTGTTCAATGTCAGGAAGAGGCAGTGCTTCCTTATCTGTTATATCTGGGCTAAAGCAGGTTTAAAGTTTAATTCCATCAAGGTGCATCTAGCTGCTATAATAGCCTATAGGCGGTCACCTTCTCAAACCTCTTTTTTCCAATTACCATCTGTCAAAGACTTCCTGCAAGGGTTAAAGAAAGTATACCCTCCAATACGTCCTCCTTCTACTCCCTGAGAATTGAACCTGGTGCTATCAAAGCTAATGGGTCCACCTTTTGAACCCATTCATAAAGCTACCTTAAAACATCTTTCGTGGAAAGCAGCTTTTTTTGGTAGCAATAACGTCGGCTCGCAGAGTGAGCGAGATTCAAGCTCTCTGTTCCTCTGAACCCTATACGGTGTTCCATTTGAATAGAGTGGTGCTACAGACGCATCCATCTTTCTTGCCTAAAGTGGTGTCAGATTTTCATCCCACTTTCTTTCCCACTCCCTCTACACCAGCTGAGAGGGCTCTACATTCTTTAGACCTGAAAAGAGTTTTAAAGTTCTATCTAGATAGGTCTAAGGTTATTCGTCACTCTGATCATCTCTTTGTTAACTATGGATCGATCAGAACAGGTCATGCTGCTTCGAAGCGTTCTATCTCAAGATGGATCATTTCATGTATTAAACTTGCTTAGCAGCTGGCGCAGAAGCCCTTGGGGGGTTTCTCCCAGATCTCATTCCACCAGAGGGAAAGCTGCGACTGCGGCTTTCCCCACTAATGTGCCCATGTCTGAGATTTGTAAGACGGCGACCTGGAGGTCCGTCCATACATTTACCAGACATTACTGTCTTGATTCTGACACGAGAGCAGATACCCAGGTAGGCCAGGCCTCCTTGAGGAATCTGTTTAACAGCTAATTCGGGCTGTTGTGATTGGTCTTTTTAAGTTGGGTCATCTACTTCTCATTTACCTGCAGGTGGTTGATGGGCTTGCTATTCTATTCAGTTCTTATGACTATTGAAGAGGATCCCCTGGAAGAGAAGGATTAGTTACTTACCTGTAATCCTAGTTCTCTTCCAGGGGTATCCTCATCAAAGTCATAAGCACACCGCCCTCCTCCCCCGGTAATTGAGAGATGCACGTTTCTGACTTGTAGTTTAGCCCTGACTTCAGGGTTATGCAAAGAACAACGGACCTAACTGTCACACCTGAGGCATGATGGGAAGCCAGGGGTCATGGCTGCCTTAAAGGCACGGTGCCAGTTTTTAACTGAAAATGCTTTCAGTTTCTGTATTATTCACTTTTCAATGCAGCTTATGGCTGACAATGTCTTTTATGAGCAATTTGCAGAATTTATGGGTGTTTTTACTCATTAAAACACAAAGTTCAATGACTATTTGACCTAATGTGTTTTTGTTTCCTTTCTAATTGCTGTACATATACAAGTGTTTACATTGTATAGCCTTGGTTTTGGAGCTGCATTGGTGTGAGAAAAATTATATATGTATTTACATATATTTGGAACGAGATATGTGTTTTTACATATATATTTTTATATTGTTTCCGGGGTCCCGCACATGGGCGGGAATATTCAGTGCTTATGACTTTGATGAAGATACCCCTGGAAGAGAACTAGGATTACAGGTAAGTAACTTATCCATACTTACATATTCAAAGGTGCCCCTAGCTAGCTACCTAAAGGATGAACCTTTGCGGTCACTATGTACCAGGATCTGAAGATCACCTAAAACTGGCCTAGTGAGGCCAGCAGGGTTCCTGTCAGTCAGTGAAGGAAGAAAACTCTTTTTAATTAAATATGTGGAACAATCTGTGGGTCCGTACATGTAATGAATCCCAACTCAATAAGATGTTGAGCCGCTCTGAAGAACAACGTATTAGTACAATCTCACTAACTCTCACTAGTCTTTTAAGGAGGTTCCAAAGAAGCTAAAAGGTGTCTGCATGCACCACCATCATCAAATTGTATTCTTAGCCTTAAAGTGACTTGAAATACCGTTTTAAACTCTAAAAAACATTATTGTAGGGTTGATCAACGTTCTATTGTGCAGCTTGATGCCACACCGTGTAGTGAACTGACAGTAGAAGCTTGTGACATTTTAGTGCCAGTGAAAAGTGCTATGGAAAATGCTAAATCTCTAAAAACTTTTACCTCCTGGGAGGGTCGTTTCCCTATTCCGCCTGGTCTTCTCTCAAAGGAACAGATCTTGTTCGTAATGCTGATTTTCAGCAATGCCATCTAGCACTGGATGGGCATATGCAGAAAAGTTTAGATTAGGAATCAAGGTAGATAAGGTTCCAACAGAAAAAGCACTTCAGAAGGTAACTGTTTATTTTGTATTGATTCCACTTATTGGCAGATCTCTAAATCAATTAAATTTGCACCCTCTGGGGTGCTTTCACTTTGCTTGCAGGATTCCCTTGCTTGGTGAGAAGTTGTAAACAGTTTGACACTATATTTTATTCAAAATTTCAACTGGAAGTCCATATCATAAGTGTTTTTACAGTGCTATTCCAGTTGAATAATCTGTTATCTTCGCACTCGTTTCAGGTCCAATGGTACAATTTAGATCCCAGCAAGAGCTTTCCTCACATTTCCATGGACCGCAACTGACACTCTACCAGTCTTTGCACGAGATGAGTTTGTCAGAATTTTCCCAAGTGAGTACTAGACACCATTCCATACGGACCTCCGGTAGCTACGAAAGAACAGGAAAGTGGGACATGCAATATTGCAAATTTCAACAGGGCCGGTCTACGTCTGGGGATTTACAGAATATGAAGGTGGTGAGTCCCGGCTTTTAAATATTGTCATGTAAGGAGTGTGAATTTCATGAGATAGCTCAGTAGAGTAGGGTGCCATATATTTTATATTTCAAATTGAGAAGTTTTCTGTACCAAACGCTGCAATCACTAATCTGTCTCTCATCCTTAAGAGGTTGGCGACAGCAGTACTGATTTCAATTAGGTAGAAATAAGTGTTTGTAAGTATATGTATGTGTAAATCTGTTTTATTAACTAACTCTCAACAATGGTGAGGTTACATAACAGCTATGATGTACAATACATTCAGAAAAATGTGAAATGTGTTGAAAACTAAGGGACTAATTTAATCTTTGGCAGATGGTGGGTACTTGTTGGGATGGGGGACGAGATTGTGCTTGCCGCCCCAAGGGTCTTTTGCCCACTAATCTAGAATTGCTTGCCCCCCTTGTGGATAACTTTTAACATTGATAGGAACCGATGTCACAGTACTTCCTGTCAATTTTTTAAAAGTTTGACTGACCTCGCTGTCAAAAAAGACAGCCGCATGTCGAACTTTTACACTACTTTTCATTTTTCAACATCATACTCCCAAATAGGAAATTTGTTTTTAGGAAATGAAAAACAAATGACCCCCACACCATGGGAGTTTTGCCCCATGGTGTGTGGGCCTTGTTTATGTTTATTGTCCCATTTTCCTGCAGTAATGAACACCAAAAAAAAGTAATTGGGCGGGTAGTTGGATTTCTAACATCTGATGGCCTGTACTCTGTTGAGCTGTCGAAGGAGTATGCTGGCAATGGAGCCAGATTAGGCTTCGTCTTTGACTTCTTTCAGTCCACCAGCCTCTACATCAGACAAGCAGACCTTGAGTTTGGGGAAGACCACCGCGACAGAGAACCCTTCCCCCAAACTGTAAAATCATCCCCCTAACTTTATTTATAATGGTGATAAAGATAGCAAGCTGATACAAAGACCTAAAAATCTTTAATCGTCAGGCGTCGGGTTGCCCTGGGAAACCACTTATGTATGATGTCCTATCTTTTTATGTGTTTAGTTCTCCGCCCTGACTGCGGAATCTCCACAGTCGTAAAGTTAGTAAAAAAAATTGCAGTTTGGTCAATACTGAAAAACAAACGCAGAAGTTTACCTTTGTGAATCAGGTCCAGAGTTAAAGGGTCCGACAACATTTTACTGCCCGCCTTTATGGAGCTAGTCACCGGTTTCCATGGCACCCTGTTCAGTGTTACTAAAAGACTAGTCCCTTAAGTATTTTAACCGGCAAGCATAATCCCGAGTAAACCGCGCAATTATTGGGCTACCATAGCACACACAGGCCCAGATGCATCAAGCATAAATCCGCTCGCAAAGGGGCAGATTCTCAGAATCTGCCCCTTTGCGACTGGTATTTTTGCATTTGGGATGCAAAAATCGCAAACTAAGAATTTGCTAAATTGCGATTACTTGCATTTAAGGAATCTCAAATTGAGATTCCTTAAATGCAATGCATTAAAGTTTAAATAATAGCGATTTCGCTAATAAGGCTCACAAATTACCATGAAGTTCAACTTCATGGTAATTTGCAAAAACTTTGAAAAATGCACTAAAGTGCATTTCTTAAAGTTTCATGTTGTGCACACACATGCCCTAAGGGCATGTGTGTGCGCAACATATGTGCACAGATCAATTTCAGGGGTGCAACAGGGTGCCCTTTGGACACCCCTGCACCCTTGAAATCGCATTCTCATTTTGCGATTCGCTAATTGCGATTCGCAAATTGAGAATGTCTTCCCATTCAGAGGCCCATAGGAATGAATGGGGAGGTATTCCTTAATTGCAACTCACAATTTGCGAGTCGCAATTAAGGAATTTTAAGAAATCGCAATTTTTAAAGTGATTTCTTCTTGCATAGCATTTTTCTATTCCTTATTAGCGATTCCTTATTTTTCTCTAATAAGGAATCGCAAAATGGATGCTTGATGCATCTGGGGGATAATTTCTTGTTGTCCTTACACCTCCACCCACTGCATAGCCTTTTCTTAAGGGAGAATTGGTTCGAGCAGAAATGTCTTGCCTGAACTGTATCACTGGATGTGTCTGCCTGTGCTGTTCTAGCAATGTTCACCAGGCAATTTATATAACCTGGAGGACATTCCCTGGGGCAAGGTATAAAAGATCATTTCTACTCGCAAAGAGATAGTGAACATGAGGATGTCGCATTGAACAGCATCGTGAGTATCCTGATGGTTAGGTGGACAGCCACTCTCGTGTGCGTGTACCTCTTTTGAGAATTATGTGTGGTATGTGAGAAAAGATTAAGCATCTTCGCACAAACCTACAGAAGACCTCTCTGATATGGGTTCACAGTGCCTAATTTGTACCAGTAGTTTCAGTCAATGGGCATTGATTGGCATTTTGGGAAACCAGGACTTATTTTTAATCATCAGCCTTTAACCCAGAGCAAGAGAGAGAAACACTAAAAAGAGTGGAAGAAAGAGGAAGAGAAATGTAATAAAACAGCAACAAAAGGAGAAAGCAAAAGAAAGAACGTGCAAGAGTGAGATAAATAAATAGGCAGTGTGGGTAGTGGTAGTGGTGGAACAATAATAATAATAATAATAATCTTTATTCGGTTTTTTGGCAGTGCAAAACCATAAACGTTATCATAACATACAAAATACACGAAAAAATTGTTTTTTTTAAAATGCAGTTATTATACGAAAGTCTTTTTTTTTAAAAAGCATACGAGCGAATACTGTGGAAAAAATTGGTAAAGGGCAGTAGTAACCTTTTGTTTTTTTTCCTCTATTTCACAGGTTATTTCTATGCCTCATGATACACTTTAAAAAATTCAGTACGTGGTAACAAGTGCATTCGGAGTCCAAAGTCTGAAGTGCTAGCATGGCTGGACGGCATTGTCTGTGGCCCCATCTTTATAATAAAGGAATTAGCCAAATTTTTCGATGGGTGTGGAAGAACTTGCAGAATAAAATTGTATGAATGGTAGACTGTTGGGACAGATCATCACATGGGCACGGGTCCATGTGTATGTTCCAATTGTTTTTTTCGGGAAATGTCACTAGTCTATGAAAAAGATTCAATCTGAACCTTGTTAGGAGCATTTGTCATATGTTGTGAGTTCCAAGGTCAAGTATAACTGGATTTTCGGGGACTGCTGTGTCATATTTGCATGAATGACAGATTTTTTGGTTGCCAGCAAAGTTAATCTCAGGGACTCTAGATGGCTCAGCGCGATTTGTTTCAGTTCTTTCTTGGATATTTCTTTCAGTTTTTCTGGAGTATGATAGTACTTTTGTAATCCTAAGTCGGAAAAGAAATGTCTGACATAGGAGAGCCATACTATTTTCTGTACATGGTCCAGTTCCATGGTGTCCATTAAAATATTTTTAGTCAGGCTATTACTTTCCGACAGCCAGACGCGCCTCCAAAGTAAAAGTGGTTGGATCTTTATTAAATATTCGATATATGGGATTCCCAGTTCCATGTGTGAGGCATAGGTGGAAGTGCCTTTTGGGGTTGACAAAAGGAATCTCATGAAGATATGTTCTTCTTTTTGGAGTGAACCAATAGCTGTATGACCCCAAATCCCTGCACCGTATAGTGCAATGGCTTGGCATTTTGCGGCATAAATCTGTAACAGTTCTACTGGTGGTCTTTTTCCAAGTTTATTGGAGAAGTTCATCAGCGCCAAAATTGCTCGTTTGAAGAGGTGTCTCCTAGCCTCAACCGCTGCTTTCCAGTTTAGGCTGTCATCGATCATGATGCCCAAGTATGGGTATTGCGAGGTCTTTTCAATTTTTTGGTTTTTCAAAAAGATAGACTTAGTGGCTTTTCGTTGTCCACCCGCTACCATGACAAAAGTTTTTTTAACGTTGATATGCAAGTCCAAAGCACCCATAAAGTCCGCGTATTTAGATAGGGATTTCTGGAGTTCGATAGGGGTACGTGCTAAAATAACTGCGTCATCCGCATAGAGCAGAGCGGGGATCGGGCGATGTTTCACTCTGGGCAAGTCCTGCCCCCCCCTCAACATGGTCTCTTCTAGACCGTTGGTGTACAGAGAGAAGAGGAAGGGGGCCAGGACGCAGCCTTGCTTTACTCCCCGCTCTACCCTAAATGGTGCAGTCAGCTCTCCTTTTGTCCCATATCTCACTCTTGCCGAGGCTTCACCGTACAGCTCCCTCAGAAAATCCAAGAGAGGAGGGTCTACCCCTAATGAGCTCAGCAGTGACCAGAGCTTCGCGTGTGACACGCAGTCAAACGCGTAGGACAAATCCACGTATACCATGTATATGGACCCTGATTTAGCATGGATGTATTTTGACGCTAGCAAACTTAGATTTAGGGCCTGTTCGACTGTTCCAAAGCCCTCTCTAAATCCAAACTGCAAATCAGAGAGGGTTTTTTTGTCTTTTGCCCATTGCTGTAGTTTTTCTAGAACAACTCTGCCCACTACTTTGCCCAGGGAGTCAAGCAGCGATATTGGTCGATAACACTTCGTGTCTTGACGGTCCCCTTTCTTGAAGATAGGGACCATGATGGAACATGACCACGACTCCAGTAGGCCAAGTTTCGCTGCTGCTGTGCATACTCGTGTGAGTATTGGTGCCCAGAGATCAGGAAGCTGTTTAAATAGATCAACTGGGACCCCGTCGGGACCGGGTGCTTTACCACTCTTGCTCAATGATAGCGCCATTTCAACGTCCTGTAGTTCAAAATCTATTGGTATTGGATATACTACAGGTTGGAGGTTAAAATGGTGTTCCTCTGTTATTGATGTTAGTGCAAAAATTTTTGAAAAGTGGTTCACCCAAGATTCGTCATCAATGGCCACGTCTATCTTTGGGATGTTGGAGTCCGTTAGCAGGGGCGACTTAACAATTCTCCAGAATGCCTGGCTATCTTTCAAGAGTTCACTTTTGTGCAGGGCGTTCCACAAGGACTGTTTCAGCTCCTTTTTCCTTGCCTTTCTGGCGTTATTGTACTCCCGCCGAAGATCTTGAATCTTTGACTTATCTCTATTTGAATTTCCAAGTGCTTTTCTCAGGTTGGTCTGTGCCTTGGTACAGTCGTGGTTGAACCAACCTGTAGTGCTTGATTTACTTTGATTGAATGATTTAGTTAACAGTTTTTTGACTTGTTCTAGTATTGTCGCGAAGTTTTCCAGGATTTGCTTTGGTTCTGCATGTGAGTCAAGGCAAATCAAAATATTGCTATAAACGGACTTTACTAACGTGTTAGTGAGATTATTGGGGTCCACTTTTTCCCATTTTATAGTATATCCGTTATTTTTGCCCAGTTCGAGCCTGTTTTGTGATAGGGTGTTTGCTATTGTTGCCATCAATGATCTTGGTTGATTCATTTGTAGATTCAGGCTTAAAGCAGAGTGGTCGCTGAGGGTATTTTCCAGGATTTTAAAGTTATTAATTTGCTCTTTAAGGCCTTCTGTAACAATTACATAGTCAACAGTGGTCTCATGCCCCCTTCCTCGATAGGTAGGTTCTAGTTTATTGTCTGGATATAGAGTGGGGTTTATTATTTGCAGATCCAGGTCTGAAAGTGTCTTATTCATAGCTAGCCCCGCTCTTGAATGGATAAAGTGGACGAGTGGGTTCTCGTGTTCGTCCACCAATCCACAGGTATGGTTGTTCGGGCAGGGGTGTAGGTTGAAGTCTCCTCCCCAAATTATATGGGCATTTCCCGTTCCCTCATTTGGGTGCCAATGTTGGGTTATTTTTTCTTGAATTAGAGAGAGGGAGTTAATGAAATTATCGTCATCTAAGTTATGTATAAGTTGATTATCGTGATAAAGAGTTTTTTCCCAGTTGTGAGGGTGAGCAACTGGAAATTTGGTAATAGATCTACCTTTGAAACCTTCATATCAGAAATTGTGTTTGCTATATAGGTTACCAGCCCCCCTTTAGATCTACCTGAGCTACTTGGAAGGGCGGGGGATGTATATGTCTTGTATCCTACAAGATGTAGGGGCGTCGTGGCCCAGGTTTCTTGTAAGCATATGATTTTAGCATCTTCCAAAAAACCGGCGGCCGAACCATCCTCTATTTTGTTTCGGAGGCCTGCCACGTTCCAAAAGATCACCGGGAGCTGTGGGGTTTCTTTTTCTGAATCTGCCTTTTTGGTTTCTAATGGGGCTGGGATAAGATTGGATGTGGCCGGGGTTATATGTAGGGGCTCCGGGGATTTGGCTCTTGGTCAATCGACCATTTCCAGGCAACTAAACCGATTCATGGTCGGTATGCCTGGCCAGTTTTGCCCATACGTGGTGTCTCTATAGGTGGGTCTATATGGTTGATAGAGCGGTCTCTCCCACTGGTCCCAATTTCTAAGTCTGTTTTGTGGGCCCATAGTCTGCCACGGGGCTTCCTTTTGTTGGTAGTTCTGATTTACTGACCACCAAGAGTTATCAGGGTCACTGTGTCGCTGAAATAGTTTTGGGCCGGCGACATCTAGTTCCCATGGCTGTGGAATTAGTTTTCGCCAGATATTATCAATCTCATTTGTATAGTTATTATTATATCTTTTTGGGTAAAAATAGGACAGGGATCTTGTAGCAATCCCCCCAGCGGTGTTATTATGTTCCCAAGAACAGATATACTCAACTATATTGGGATCCTCGAAAGTGATCACTATACAATCTCCCCGAACAGTTTTTTTCCTATGCCCCACCCACGAGGTCCTGCAGACTGATGTTATTCTGCTTTTCCAGGTTGGCGGAACGGGTCGATTTGTGTTCAGCCAGTACTGGACTTTGTTCTTCAATGACCAGTTGGGTTCCGTCCCCTCTCCTGTTAGTTCGGGGACCCCCGTCATTACTACCACGTATGGGCATGCCTCAGGTGGCATGTTTAAGGGGAGCCTGTGTTCTATAGTCCCTCTCGGGGCTCCTTTGTTATTTGAGGGATTTGTCTTTTTAGTGGCAGGAGTTTTGGGGGCCGGCGTGTTTGCGGTTGGCGTATTTACTACGGATGTATTAGGTAAGGTATTAATTTGTGGGGGAATGGTCAGAACCTTAGGGGTGGGTTTCTGTACAGTAGAAGGCTTTGGTACTGTAGGGGCTTTTACTATGGGTTGCTGTTTGGGCGGCTGGGCAGGTAAAGTTACAGATTTCTTGTGTGTAGGCAAAGTGGTCGAGGTGTTTGGGCCCGCTGTTGGCGGTCCCTGTGAAGGTGTTGGCTTAGGGCAACCAGAGATTTTTGTTAGTTGGGCCTCAATATTACTGAGTCTGGTCTCTAATGGGCGAATCTAGGAATCTAGGAGGGAAGCTATCTCCTTGATTAGTCTTGATGAATCTCTTTCCTTGCCCATTATTTATGGGACTGAGGATTCTAAGATGGAAATATCTTGGAGGTTCTGTGGTGGCTGATGGATAGTTATTACATTGTTACTTGGGGCAGCAGTGTGGTGTGATAGTGCTGCCCGATTTGCAGTGCCAATCCGATCTATGTGATCGGTCACTTTAGTGTTTTTAGTGTTGTCCAGCTTTTCCCTATCCTTCCTTTTCTTTATGGCTCCCTCCCTCCTCCCTCTCGCTTGCCTTACTTCTTCCGGGGTAGGATCAGGCAAGATTTCGGGAGTTTTTTCTAACTCGCTTTCTGAAAATGTTACGGAGAGTTGCGAGGCTGAAAGATCTACATTATTTGGGAGGCTAAGTCTGTTTGTAGCCACTGTTGTTTGTGTAGGGGCTGACTGTGTATCTGGGGTTCTTGCAGTTGCTAGTAGTCCCATTGAGGATCGCCTTGCAATTGCAAGTTCAGTTGATACTCTCCCCTCAATCAGACTTATGCTTTGATCAATGAATGTGTTTGCTTTAGAAAGAAAGTCATCCATTGGACCTAACAGTTTTTCTCCTATCCCGTTTTGCTTACTTGATCTCATGTTCATTTTCAATTGATGGGTTGTTGGGGAATCTTTAGTTGGCAATAGTAGATTATAGCAGGCTTCGGAGAGATGGTAGATACCTGTGTGCGAATATCCGTATTGTGAGGCTTAGAGGTGTGGGTCGGACCGGACTCTCACGTACTCGAACGGCCTCAAACGGCCCGCTCTTCGCCCCGATCTCCGCCCCGCGCGCGTCCCGCGTCGCGGATGGAATGATGGTGATTAAGTACTTGTCGGCGGTGGGCGTGTCCGTGGGCGTAGCCGCCGGGGGAAGAGGAACCAGCTGAGCAACGTGGAGATTGCTGGTCCTCGCAGTCCCCCGGCTGGCTGCTGTTGTTCCGGACAAGCCTCTACCCTCGGGTCTCTAGCCGGGAGTGCTAGACTAGCTCTGCCGATTGCAGAGCTCGCTCCCACCAGCGAGTCCTCGTCAGGGGAGGCAGCAGACTGCAATGCAGAAATCTTTCTTGCGCGGACCTTCACGGCGTCCTTACTACAGCAGGCAGCAAAGTTCAAAGAGCAAGTGAGTGGCGCCCGTGGAGCGGGTGTCACGAAAGGTTTTAAGACGGTCGGCGGTGGGCGTGTCTGTGGGCGTGGCCGCCGGGGGAAGAGGAACCAGCTGAGCAACGTGGAGATTGCTGGTCCTCGCAGTCCCCCGGCTGGCTGCTGTTGTTCCGGCCAAGCCTCTACCCTCGGGTCTCTAGCCGGGAGCGCTAGACTAGCTCTGCCGATTGCAGAGCTCGCTCCCACCAGCGAGTCCTCGTCAGGGAGGCAGCAGACTGCAATGCAGAAATCTTTCTTGCGCGGACCTTCACGGCGTCCTTACTACAGCAGGCAGCAAAGTTCAAAGAGCAAGTGAGTGGAACAAAGAAACATGAGTTGAAATCAAGAAGATAAAACCTCGAGATTTGGCAGTACTGGAGCAGGCATATCTTAAAACTTTGAGCACTTTTTTTTTTTTTTTTACAAATGGGGCAGTAGTTTCCAACCAGCACCACCACTACCCGTGTGACTAGCCTCCTCTTTGCCACCCCTACATTTTCAGCAGTTGGGGCAGTACCCAGAGATGTTCCAGGTAAATGTTTGCCTCTCTTTTGGCACTTAACACCCCTTTAAGCTCCAGGCTATGAGTGCAAATGCGCTCTCAGCCACACAATCATGCACATATTTATTGTAGGAGATTCCAGGGGCCGTACATTCTGCACATCCAAGTGCCATGTGCCCCACCCACAGTCATTCACCCCTGTTCCATCTAACCTGAAGAGTGTATGAATTGCAGTAACAATAATGGAAAGGTGCTTCTCTTGTATGTGGAGCGTGTCTCTTGGCTCACACGCTTGTGACTTGCTCGTCTACATTACTTCACAAGCGCTGTTGCCCTTTCCTTGAGATCACTTATTCATTTTTCGTATTTCCATATGCATGCATCTGTAATGTACATGGTTGTAGTCTGGAATGTCGTAAAAGTAATATGACCATATCAACAGCAACATATCGGAAACCAAAACATCGAGGATGTAAGGGCACAGAGGGCGGTATAGTTTTACTATTCTTTACACTACATCTACATACCTTGAATATTTATATACCAACAAGGTGTGAGGATAGGTATAGAAAATCTATACATGCTTTCTTGTTGATAGTTGGTCCGTAATATTCTGGTAACAATATTGTAACCACTTAATATTCTTTGTAGGAGAGTAGGGTCTGCTTCCTATGGTTACCCCTACTTGTTGCTGTGATTCTCTGGTTTTTCGACTTTAGTGGGGCTGTGGACCTGCTAAACAGGCCCACAGCTCAGCTGTCCTCTCTCTAAATTGATACCATGTACTTTAGGTACATGCCAGATTGGTTACTGGGTCACCCTTGTGAGCCCCTGTATAGTGTACCATGGGTACCCAGGGTATAGGTGCACCCTAGGCCTACCAGTGGCTGTAGCATGTATTATGCCACCCCTGGTTTGCCTTCCAAACTGACACCACAGGTCTGTTCTTGCAGCCTGGGTAAGGTGGTGTAATCACCCCTTAATTAGATATAGTATACCTAGATCTATATACACATATACACCTATAAGCCACTCCTAAGGCAGACCTCGACAATCCTAGAGGTAAAGTGCTTGGTTTTATGTGAGCTGAGCCCCTCTGCAGCTTTCAGATCCATCTCGTTATGCTGTTCTATGATATAGCCACACCATATACTCTTAAGTGCATTATAATCCTCGCGGTTAATGCTAACTTTGGTTTGGTTTTTATCAAAACATATCGTGTAAGGTGTCAAACACTTTGGAATACTACCCCCCCCACCCCCACCAGTCCTGGCCGCGGGGGTAGCATTCCACCCTTCTAGAGGGAGAAGCCATGTAGTTACTGGTTTACCCGGTTAAAGTTAAACAGAGCCTCAGCAACACAAAATGGATGCTGCTGCCACAGACACGAGTCTGTCCCCTGCTGCTGGACGAAACTCTGGCAGGGGAGGCCTGGACAATAGGTTTCCTGTCCAGGGAGGTGCTGGCACCTCCCCAGAGAGGCGCTTAGTGTATTGTGGCAGGGAGGGCTGCATTCAGTGAATGCTTTCCAGGCACTGCTGTGGCACACAAGGTGCTCCATGCATTTCCCAGTTCAAACCGGTTGCTGGGGAACTCAGCCCCAGCTCTGGCGCAAAACAGGACAAAGGGGAAGGGGTGTAACCACCCCCACCCCAGGTCCACCCATTGGAGGGACCTTAGAGTTAGTCCAACCCCTAAACTTGCTATAAGTATAGAACCCTCATCCCTAGGACTTTAGAGAACCCTGGACGAAACTCTGCAACATATATCCTGGACCTTCGACATTTCATATTGACTGGAAGATGGAAGAAATCTCCCTTGTGGTCAAGGAGTGACCACCCTGTTCAAACAGGCACCAAAAGCATCTTTGCTGGTCTGCATTTTCAAGGCTCCTGCCGGATCCCGAAGAATCTGCGACACAGGACATGGACTTCCAGACATCTCTGACCCCCACCTTTGCTCACAGCAAAGCTGAGACCCGTGGTGGACACGAGAGACGTGGGATCGGAACTCCTGGACATCCTGCATTTTGCTACCTGCACCGACTTCCCGAGGTATCCCGAAGTTGTGCATTGGGGTGCTTGAAGCCCCAGCCCGAGCACCTTTTGCACCGAAGCTCAGAGGCCCACATTTCACGAGTGTCCCGTGGGCCCGCTTTGTGCATTCCCGCTCGACGCGTCTTTTTGGTTCCTAGTCCATTGGTTAGTGAGCCCCCAAGAAGACTAACCTTTGTTTCAACTTGCTTTCCTGGTTGCTCCAGGCTTGCTCCAAGTTCTCTGCAAAGGAAAAGTTCCACAGACCTCGCTGGTCTGCACCAAAGCCAATCTTGACATCCTGCATGGGTTGTGTTTGCCAAGGCTTGTTGGGTCCAATCCGGATACCGACAACGCAGTCAACTAGATCCTTTGTGGGACAGCTCGAATCCAGCTTTTGGTCATCGTCGATGCCTCCTGGATCTTGTGGCTTAAAAGACAAACTTCACTTTTTCACCTGAAATCACCCGACATCTGGTGGCATCTTTCCATCGCCGCCCTGGTCACTGGCTAGTGGCCCAGACTCTGTCTCCTCTGCTTTCAGGTTCTTCACATCTCTGATCCACCCTTGGATCCACCCGGACAATTTTCCTCTGGTCGCCTGCAGCACTTCTTCGCAGCTCTCCATTGGAATCGACGACAAAACCCGACACGAAAAGACACCTATGCACCCGGCTTCCCTGGGTGAGGTAACACGAGTACTCCGGTGCTCCCGTGGGTATTGACTCTCCAAGTGTCTTAGTCTAAAAGGGCTTCATCGCAATTCACGTCCTTGTACCCTTTTTCTTTAAAATTGTAACTTGTTTGTTCCCCATAGAAAGTCAATGGTAACCCTCGGCTGTGTTTAGACACTGCATGCATCTCCCGTGGGCCTCCTACATCCTAACCTTTGGTTGTCCTGAGTAGCCCCAGCAATTTCACGGGCCCTATGCCTGCTTTCTATTCCTCACGTGGTTCTTATACCACTATTTTAGTATATGGTTTTTGAGGCCCCTAGGGCAAAACGTATACTGTGCAACTTATCGTATGCTAATTAATTTCCTTGTATTGTACTTTTACCTCTGACCTAATAAAGAGTGCAGAAGGGTTGTGTTTAGAATAAATACATATATATTTGATATATACCTTGTGTGGTGTGCTTTCATTTGGTACTCAAGAGATTATAAATGGTAAAACAACTTGCTTAACTCGTATCCAAGTCATGGCCTGAAGGCTGCTCTCCACAGCTACCACTAAGGATAGCTTTCTATAAGGTTGACTTTATAACCTACCATCAATAAGGGTCGATTAGACTGGTGCAAGGTGCCCACTAGAACTAGTGGACATCATATACTAGGCTAACTTCTCACATTCTTTACGTGGCATTCCGGGCCAACTTCCATGTACACATCGAGCATGATTTTCTTCAACATGTGATGTTACTGTAATTCAAAGTATGTGATTTGAATTGGTCAGGAACAAACAGATAAATGTATTAATTCATTTTTGAATGGATGATTGAGAACGTTTTCTAGGTGTACAGCGTAAATCTACCATTGCTCAATTCACTTTTGCTAGCATTCAAAATTTAAATGTACATTAGAACATTGGAATGTTGAGAGCTCCGTTGAAGACAATGGGGTAGCTTTGGGCTTATAATGGCTGGTATAACACCGGAGCTCCAACATTCCATTGTTTGTATTCGTGTTTTGCCTTTTTAGTTTAGGGCATTCTACCCTTAGTAAGTGGAATGTTCTAAAAGCTTTATAGACCTTCTACCTCGGGCTATACCAGTTGGTAAAGGCCCTCTCCCTCATTATAGGTCTCGGCCGCAATTCGGGTTCATGGCCGTTGACAACCAATATAGCGCTTGGCAGCCGGCTCTAATAAGTCTATCAGTTAGACTGTTAGAGCATCGGCCTTATCTGGATACAGTTGTTTTTCTCCATGATTTGATTTAAAATTTCACTATGCACTAAAAAAGCAGCCATTTCACTACTTAAAGTAGTAATTTCAAATTACTTAGTAAAGGCCTTTATTCTAACCCAAAGTTGCCATGATGCAGAACGAGCTTTTTGTTATACCATAAGTCCCAGTCCACAGGGATTAGTGCGCTGTCAGAAAATCAAATATATTTTTACAAACGCCTATCTTTAAATATTGAATGCTTACATTACCTAACACAGAATATAACCACCTGTCAAACATGTTGCATAGCACACCCTTCAGCTGTTAACACAATCCTTTTAAATGTTTTAGACCGGTTCACTGTTTACCTATCTCTGCCTAATAATAAGGTGTCCCCAATACCACCAACATTCACACCCATACAAACATGATCATACTCAGGGCAGGAATAGAATGTGGGAAGGACTGAAAAATCTCAAATCTCAATAAATGCATGAAGTCAGTGAAGTTGAACCTGACTTCGTGTTCATTTGTGTCCTGCTGCACTGATCGATCGAATCTGTGTTCCGGGCAGCGGATTTTGTCATAAAGCAGCACCCCGTCTTAGCCCAGTAAACAGTCACAGTCTAGTGATGAAATTGACGCAGCCCGTTATTCTTTCCCTCCAGAAAGGCATGCACAGGAAGCCGGTCGTGTCTTTTTGGCGCAGGCTATGTCGCAAAGAGAAGCATTAAGCAATCGTTCTGTTCGCCTGTTGGATTTTTTTAAATTTTATTTGCACACTGGTTGCACCAGCGAAGTGAGGAAGTGCCTTCTTTCCTTTTCTGCAACGACTGAGAACAGGATGTGGACAGAGCTGATACAGGGAGGGGCGAGAGCTGCCACTGACTATGCAGTTGAAGTAAAGGTATTCGACTTGAGGAGTAGAATCACCAGAAAGTCTCAAAGAGGAGTAAAGTAGGAAGACATTGGGCAGAACAGCATCTTTTTGAGCAAACATCAGCTGCAAAAAGGAGTATCCTTCACTTCACTCCTGCCTCCTGGGTGTGTCAGATAGGTAATTGCTGCTTGTTTTATATTGTGATGATGACTGGATGAGATGGGCTGGTTGCAGGCTTTTTTGTTACATTAAAGGCTGCCACTACTGCAGGTCCTTTGACAAGGTATGTGTGTAGTACATAGGCTGTATCAAGAACTAGGTGGTAGATGTAGAATTTAAAAAGGCTATATTTGATACATGGCAGTATATCTTGTAGGATTTCTAGATCAAAACCAGAAATTTAAGATGGATCATCATGGTCTAACAGAGTTGGGTAAATAGGCAGGCCATATAGGCCTTAGAGGCTTTTATATGCTGTTGCATTCTCTGAACCCATTTAACTTGGAAGTGCGTCCGGGTACACACACCCCTGCTGCACAATATGTTTTCTGTATATTTCGAAATGTTCCAAATTCGACTATATTACTTATTGCGTTTGTACATGTTCTTGTTTCTTATTAGTGCTAATACATGTCTGAAAAGTAACGTATTGTCACCTGAATAGAACACGTCAAAAAAGAAAACATCGAGTTCAGTGTAGCAGAAATAATTGCTCATGACACAAATTGGAAGACACATGTTTGTGAAGCTCGCCTTTTAAGACTGAACCTATAGTGGCTGTTGAACTGTTTTGAATGCCCCAAATGCCCCGGGGGTAGAGTAGAGTGCACAGAAGGAAGACCTGCCAGGGTACTTGGCGGGTTGAATTGCGACTATTGCTTCTCCTACTCTCTGCCAAGAGCAGGAAACATGCAGTACCTTCTTCATTTCTTTACCCCTCACAGTCTAACATAATGTGTGGTGAGTCCTACCACCTCACGGTATGATCATGTAACTTTCCCCTCCTTGGGATGCCCCATAAAGTTGTGCTTTATCCACCATTGAGCACCCTGTAATTTTGTCAGCCTTGAAACAGGCTGTCTATGCACCATGTTTAGCAGGGGCACCTTTTTATTTGCCTTATTCCTGAAGGAAGAATTCCGTCAGCCAGAATTTCTCAGAGGTGTGCAAACAACACCTCCCCGCACACGCTGAGCACAGTTCTAGGTTGTTACTATGCAGATGCGCATTATCATATTGGCTGTTAGGGGTGCTGGCAGCAGGCGAATTGCATTTTGGATAACTTTTCAGAGCTATTGATTTCCACACTAGGATGGCGGTCACGCACTTGTAGACACCTCGCTGTGGTGTCTGTGCCCTGATAATGCGGCTATCCAGGAATGTGTTGCTTAAGGTTGAATGGATGTGAAGCTATGATCTAGGGAAAGAAGAATACTCAAGGGAACAGGTGTAGTTTGCAGCGGCTTCATGGCTCATGGCCACTACTCCAGGTGGCATATGAGCAGATAACAAGTTAAAGGTTCTGTTTGGGCGCTCAGCAGGATTTCAGGTAGGGTTGGCCTTTCCAGGGAAACTTCCCCCATAATCTACCGTCATAATTGAGAGCTCCAAAACAAGGGAGATGGTATGCCCTAAAAGCGACCAGGAAGTGAACCAATATGTTCGAAGACAGTGAGAGTGAGAGGACCACAGTGATCCCCCTATTGAAACTTCTTTTCTCTCCCTTATGTCAGTGCCACCTCTGACACTTCAAAAGCAGCCTGTCTCTGACCTATGCTGGATTTCCCTCATCAAACCAGAGAGGGCTTTATTAGTTAGATGTTCATCAGTTTCAGGTGAAGACCTTTCAGGTGTTTCTTCAGCTGTACCGGAGGGGGTGTGATTGTATTTGGTAAGTGGGGTTTCAGCCTGAAGTCTTTCCTTTTGGTAACAGCAGTTTCTGTGATCCCTCTGTGATATTTCACAATGACAGACTGAAGACGGAGGGATTCCAGAAGAACAGCCTACTGATTCTTTCTTTCTGTGGCGAGAAGCTGTCTGGGCCGCAGCTAAACGAGACATTCTCAAACGTCATGCCTAGTATTTTGGTGGAAAAACTAAACCTGTTTCCTCTAGGGCTGCCTTTTTCTCTCAGACAGCAGTATAGAAGATAGCACGGTCGGGGAAACTTAAGGGTATTTACAAAGGATTCAGTTCCGCCTGCTGTTCAAAGCCTGCACAGCGTTCCTGTTTAGGACTGCAATTTAGCCTGGGAAAGATGTAAGATGGCATTTACTCCTGCATGGAACCCAGAGTCATTAGAAATGGTGCACCTGTCATGAGATTATCCTGAACTTTATAAAATGAAAAGAAGCAATCTAAAACGTGCGCATTACACTTGTAATATGACATATTACCTATGCTATGAAAGCACATTATGTATTGTGAACTGGTAGAAGTGTATCATCATAACCCCTCAAGCTCAGAGGACAAGTCATGTGGTTTCAATGGCCTTAAGGATTTATGGGTACAGTTTGGGACAATCACTTGCATGAGTACTTCTAAAAGTCAGTGAATCTTTCACAGCTTCGAGGCGCCTTTTACCACGGTGTCATGACAGCAGATCATTGTAGGTGGTAATGTGTGTATATTTGTTGCATTGCATCTTGTTTAGGTGTAGCTGTGTTATTTTGTGTGCTGTGATGCAGTTGTCCTGAATTATTTATATCTGCTGTCGTTGTGTTGTACTGGGGTTGTTGTGTTACATCCTGTTTTGCTTTGTTGTGCCTTGTCACGTTTATGTTGTGCTGTTATTGTGCTTTGTATTGTTATTGAGTTGTATATCATAATTACTGTGGAGGTGCCAGCAAATGCTGCTACATATCCAGCCCAAAGCAGCATTTTCATTTAAACTTAAATTGACTTTGAAGAGGTCTGAGCTTCGTAGGGTTATGTAGCACGGACTGTCAGCAAGGCGACGACCTGGTAGGCGACTTGGCCATGAGGAGACCTGATAGTGGCAGTCATTCGTAGTCTGGTGACACAGCGGCATGACAGCCTCCCAGGTGGACCTTTCTATGAACAGTGAGTGACTAGCAACTAAGATCTATCAGACCGGCGGGCAACCCGTGACCTAAGGTGGGGAGACTGGCTGTGCAGTGAGGTGCAGAGCAACTCCTAATACCATGCTGATGGAGTATCAGGATTATCGGGAAACTTTATAGAGAGTGTGTAGGTGTTAACCGGCACACATGCCTAGCCATTAAGATGAAGGAAGAATCTTTGGGGGCCACTCAGACAACAAGGACATAGGGTTAGGCCTCATGGTTCCAGATGGGCGCTCGGGGTCAGTACTCTGACTGGCAGTGGCATGGGCCCAGTGATGTTCCTGCCCCATGAACAGTGTTTGGACATATTGGAAGAAGGCCTCAACTCCTCACGTTGGACCCCAGTTGAACAAGCACCCCGCAGTTGGGGTATAATCCGCAGTGCTTCCGCAAGGCTCCTAATGAGCTGTGATTGGACTCTAGATCGTACTAACAGGACTTACTACGCCCAGCCTGGTGGGTGTGTATGGCCCGGGACTTCCATTCCAGTCTACCAACATAAACTAGACACCTGCAGTGCGTACGGGAATAGGCCCTAACAGCAAATTACGGGTGCTGGCAGAGTGGAGAGTAATGTCCATTTGAGCCCTGAACCAGAGGAGTGCTGTAGGTGCACCATGCTGAGTGGTACAAAAACGTATTGTGCAGTGAGGACGGTCACCCTCCTACAATGGCCACTCCTAGGGTCAAGAAAGATCAATTACCAAAATACCTCTTCCAGAAACCAGTGTTGCAGAATATGATATCTCAAAAGAATAACAAACAAGCTGATTGCCACTTCGAGTAACCTGCACCGGCCTGAAATAGGAACTCCAGGTAAGAAAGACCAGAATAACCTGGGAAAAGAGTATTCTCTTTAGAAGAAATGAGAGGCAGCAAGAAAGAGGAACATGATTTCTTGAAATAGGACTGATCTCCATTAAAAACCTGAATGTCATCTTGGCAAGCTAGTTGGAAGGCTTGGAAAACCGTTCAAGGAGGAACTACATGAGGATAGATGGAGTCTCATTGAGGGCAGAAGGCAGGCGACATAACAACGTTTGTGAAAGGACTGTTGGAAACGCTAAATACTAAGGATGAAATGCTAGATAGAACTCACAGCACAACTCCCCTGCTCACATTGGTATCTCGAACCCTGAAATCCTCACTATGATGCATTTCTTCTATCAGAATGAGCAGATTACGGAGGCAGCAAAATAGAAATTACTTCACCTTCAAGGACATCCTACCCAGTTCTACAGGGTCTGTAGGCCATCACATTTCAAAAGAGAAGAGACTATCACCCCATGGTTAAATTCCCTAGGGCCCATAATATAGTTTACAGAATCTGTCACCTGTTCTGTTTAATCATCTTCAATAAGGCAAAGCAAAACATTCATTTTTATTTTTTAGAGTTTTATATAGCGTGAACTAGACCCAAGGATATCCGGTATCAGAGTGCTTTACATGAGCACCAGTTTTGTTACAGATGGACACATTAATTTTTGTTAGTCATGGGGAGAATAAGTGATTAGCCCGGAATCCCAGGATGTTGAGCTTTGTTCCTTAGACTCGAACCCAGTTCTCCAGCTTCGAGGTTGACTGCGCTAGCCGTAAAGCTACATCCTTTCCCCATTCTCCCCCTTCCTCATTTGGAATCTCTGGGGGAAGCAATATACACATCCCTCAAATTCTGAAAGATGCGCAGGACAGGGCCAACACACAAATAGAAAGCATATACTCAACCTGCTCACCTCCCTCGAAATATAAGTGGTGAATGCTCGCCAGGAAAACAAATAGGCTGAAACCGAAGGCTTTGACCTTTGATAAAGAAAGAAAAGTGGTTCCTGAACACTTGAAACATGCATCCTTTGAGCCAGATGATGAAGATATGTCACTCAAGCCTTTGGGTGAAGACAGCAGCTAGACACCGAGGATAATGACTAGTGGCCAAGAGACAGGCCCATGATTAGGGGTTTGTTGTCAGGCAGGAGCAGGGACTGAAGCAGAAGGGACGCGAGGGAAGGGAATGGGCCCTTGGGTACATATTTCAAGTACTCTCCTCAAACAGCATTGTTGTAGTTCTATAGTAGTTACACAATTTATAGAAGTGTTCTTGGTGGTGAAGGAGGAAGAATGGAAAGAGTACTCTGAGGGGGAAGGGTAACCCAGGACTACAACAACAGGTGGGAGTTAGGACCAGGATAGACATTTAGATGCAGGGAAGGAGACCCTAGAGGACAAAAGAAACAACAAGGGGGTGATGAGAATAGAAAGCATGCACCCGGATCCAAGGCAGTAAAGGCCTTATAAGAGAACCAAGAAATGATGAGTGACAAGGCTGTTTCCATTGTATCTTTTTTTAACTTCAGAGATCTCAAAAACCATAGCTAAATAATTGTAATTTGTATGCAATATTTCAGAGAGGTGGCAATATCTGTATATATGTGTATATATATATATATATATATATATATATATATATATATATATATATATATATATATATATATATATATATATATATATATATATATATATATATAAATATATATATATATATATATATATATATGTGTATATATATTTATATATGTATATATATACTGAAATCAGTAGGGATTTTATGTCCTTTTGCTTGTACAATCAGTAACACTCGGAACATTCTGTACATATGCCAGTCTTTTACCATTTCATAGGATTTAATCTTGTACAAAAGTTGGGGTTGTTATCCTTACTCCCCAGTGTACAAACGTTGTGTCCCGATTTCCGGAATTACCATCTTTAAATTTAATTGCCTCCGCTTAAGGTTCACCGCTTTTCTATTCTGAACATAGGAACCATGAGGAGATGCATTGGGATTAGTTCTTCTGAAGTAGGGTGTGCTGTTTCCAGGCTCCTGTTAGGAAAATAAGCCTTATCCATGTCCTGCGGTCCTCCCCCTTAATGAACTTCCTTTTGTCACCCCTTCCCCTGTGCAGCCTTACCCTGAGCCTCACTTACCTGTGACAAAAGTAAGAGCCCATTAGTCACAGCCCATTTTCAATGTTCTGTTGTGCTTCACTTCGGCTGTATTCACCTTACCCGATTAAGATTTTTCTGATTGGTCTTCCTTCACTAACTTCCTGTGCTTCTCTTTTGGTTGCTGTTGCTAAGGAACTTCCTCCTGCCCCACATTATTTAAAATCAGGCCGACCTGTTTTTCCCCTCCAACTCACAAAATGGCATTCAGCAGTCATGTGTATTGTGGTTGTACTCTGCACAAACCATCATAAAGGAACCAGTTTTGATGGCACCCACCCCTACACACTCCTGCCACAGGAGCCATCTTCTCGTGGGTCGCCATTGATGAAACCCTGTTACTGTGTTCAAACTGGCTGTGCAGTGGTGGGCTCGAGGTGTTTTAGCCTGAAAAAACTGACTGCACAGTTTCTCTCATCTACCCAATATCTAGGGAGAGATTTATTTATTTATAAAGTTTTATATAGCGCTAGCTAGACCCATGGGTATTAGAGCACTTTACATACACAACGGAATAGAAAGATTGCATAACATCACAGGACATGAGGATGCATAATATATAAGCAAAGACATAATACTTATGTATCCAGTGAGGGGAGAAAGACGGAGGAAGTTGACACAGTCAGATAACCACCATCCTTGAGGGTCAAAGTGAGAGGGAAGTCCATTAGGTTATTAATGTCTAGGATGGTTGACTTGGATGAATCATGGGCTGTACATTATCCTGACTTGTTATTCTTCTCACACTCTAGAACCATAAAATATTTAAACGAGGATGTGATTTGTATACAGGAACCACGCCTTTTAACGAAAGACAACAGGAGATTCATGTTAAACTCATTTCCTCAACAGTTCTTTTGCTGTGGCAGAGTCGAAGACAAGGGTGGTGGAAATTCTGTGCGATGCTTGCCTAGGCTTTGCCGTAGAGATGGCTGTGGAGGACAGGGAGGGCAGGCGGCTTATTCTTAAAGCTCCTTTGAGGGGCCAGTTAAACTTGCTAGGGGTCATATACACACCTAGTCAAGATCAGGAAGACTTCCTGAGACTCATAACCCAAAATTTGTTGTCCCTTTCAGCAGACCCACTCATTCCATGCAGAGATTGCACTTGGATCTTGGCTTGTCAGATATCCAAATTAGGTTGTAGCAAAGACGCGACAACAGCCCTATCCAGAGAAGGCACACATTAACTTGCCGAAATAGGTTTTGTAGTTGAATTGCTGAGGTTACATCCCCATACCAGGACATTTTTACATTATTCTGCTGCACATAGGTCTTACTCAAGAATTTACATGATTTTGGTAGACCAGTCTTTGTTTTGGCCATAACAGCAGCTGACAATGGCATGATTGTTCTTTCTTATCACAAGTTGATTCAGCGCTCAGTGAGGTAGAATGATGAGGGAAATAACCCATTCTCGGCACTTGAATAATATCTTACTCAACTACCCAGTACCCAAACAAGAAATCTTGGCACAAATGAGGACGTTTCTTCAGTTTTAACTATGTATGGGAATGTGATATACAGATTATATGTGACTCTCTTAAAGCAGTATTAAGGGGGACCGCCATAATAGAAGATGCAAAACTAGGAGTGTGAGGGAGGACACTAAACAAGCTTTGGAGAGAGAAATGAAAGAACTAGAAACTCAACATCGAGTAACGTCAATGGAAAAAGTTAGGAGAAATGTCCTGGCAGAATATGGCCAGTTATGATTGTTGAATCTTAAGAGGCCAGAATATCCTTTTGTAAGGGTTAAAATATATTTCTACGAAAGGGATAATTTTACTGGGAGGGTCTTGGCAGCCAAACTGAAACACAAACAAGTGCAGACATTCATAGCATCACTAGGAAACCATGATGGAAGCCACTAACTGAAAACGATAAATCCACCAATTTTATGAAACTCTTTATTCAGGAGACTCAATAGACGTTGCTGGATCGCAGATAATCTTAAAAGTAGTCCTCTGGATGCCCAGTTGGAAGTTTGGGATGTCCAGTCACCCCTGGGGAAGTCATACTGGCCACCAAGACCCTCAAATTGGGGCTAGTCCCTGGCCTAGGCAGATTCCCCCCAGCATTCTACAAAGAATGCTTGATTCATGATAGGTGTCCTCACTAGGGTGTTCAATAATGTTACCGATAACAGATCAGTGACAGCATGTTATGTAATGTTAAAAGGAATTTATATGGTGCAGGCGACTCACTCCTGAAGGAGTATCTTGGCGATCTGTGTGGTTCTAGGCAGGAGAGACATTCAAAATTGGCAGGTCTTTAAGAGTTTTTTGAAGCTGTTAACGTCTAAGCAGCAACAGATATGTAAAGGAAGTTTGTTCTAGTGAAAAGGAGTGAGATAGGAAAATGACTTTCCCCCATATCTCGCAGAACAGATGCGGTGGGGACATAGCAGTAATTGATCCTTAGATATGAGGTTCCCAATAGGTGAGTAAGAAAGGCGTTTCTCTTGTTGATAGAGTGGACCCTTGCCAGCCAAAGATTTATGAACAAGACAAAGAAGCTTGAACTGGGACTGTTTTCTCACAGGGAGCCCGTGAAGGAATGTAAGTGTGGGCTCCGAAGGAGAACCAGAAGAGAGCTTACAGACCAAATGTGCGGCCGTATTTTGAACAACTTGCAGTTTAGAAAGAAGCGACTCATTGGCAGCTACTAACAAGGCATTCCCATAGTCAAGGTTCATCACTAGGAGCACTTGAATAAGAGTTCTCCTTGAGTTTAACAGGAGCCACTGAACCACTTATTTGAGCATGCGCATAATACAGAAACAAGGGCCACATGAGGTCATAATCAGTTCTCTCAAAGAGCGATTCACGTCAACCAGGATGCTTAGATTTTTACCTGCTTTCCTGGGATGAGGGGCAGAACCTAACTCAGGAGGCCACCAGTCATCGTACAAATAGGTCTGGGCCCTGCCAAACAACAAAGTCTCAGTCTTGTCTCCATTAAGCTTTGAACAGTTTGAAGTCATCTAGGTGGCAACTTTCCTCTTACAGTCAGCAAATCTACTTTTGGCATTTTCTGGATGGTCCCAAAGGATAAGGCTAATAAGGTGTCATCTGCATATGAGATTACTACAAAGCCGCAGGATTTGACATTTGGGCAAGGGGTGCTACATAGATGTTAAAGAGAGTGGGGCTCAAGGAGGAGCCTTGAGGGACCCCTTTGTCCAACGTCATAGTTTGAGATTTAAAAGAGTCAAGTGAAACCATCAGGGTCCTATTATCCAAGATGTCTTTAAGCCACCTCAGTACTTTCCCATGGATACCTATCTCATAGAGTCTGTGGACCAAGTTGGATTGAGAGATAGCACTGAATGTGGCTGACAAGTCAAGTAACATTAACATGCTGTGAGGCTGGCGTCTTGAGATAGTCTGATGGAATCGAGAACAGCCACCAAAGATGTTTCTGTGCTGTGAAAGACCCTACAGCCAGATTGAGTGGGATACAATAATAGATGGTCATCCAGGTAAGAGGAGAGTTGTTTGTTTACAAGAGCCTCCAAAAGCTTGCCTAAATAGGCAGATAGTTGGCACGCTCATGTGGGTCAGCATTGGGCTTTTTCAGAGTGGATGTAACTTATGCCCCTTAACATTTCAATGGCACGATTGCTGAATTCAGAGAGAGGCTGAACAGAGAAGTAATAAATAGCAGAAGCAAGCTGGACAGGGTCAACATGACATACAGGATGCAAAGATCGGAAAGGGAACCTGATTATCATTATTCACCATATCAGATACTTGCTCTTGAGTGATAGGTTCAAACTCTCTGAGTAAGGCCAGGGGGTTTGTGATGTAAATGGTATGAGTGGGGCAACAACCGGTAATGATGTAGAATTGGAAAAGTTCTCATAAATGTTCTTGATTTTCCCCTCAAAGTGATCTGCAAGAGCATCACACAGAGATTGATAAGCAGGAATAACAGAAGTACAAGTGTGAGGCTTTGTGAATTTGTTTAAAACTCTAAACAATTCTTTACATAATTGCCAGCTTTATTAATCAAATTGATAGTATACAATCTTCACGCTTCTCTAATCCTCTTATGCAAAAGCAAGAATAACTTTCTTGCTTAAACCGGGAAAGGACCCATTAGAATATAGTGCTTATCGCCACTTCTCCTTACTGACTGTAGACATGAAAATATCCCTTAAGGCTCGCTCAAATAAGCTCATACCTCAGTTGACCCATCTGGATCAATCTGCTTGCATAGCTCAATGACCACAACACCAAAAATACTTTATGCCTAATAGATGGGTAAGCACAATGAATAACCCAGCCTTATTCCTGTTGTGTAGTGCTAAAAAGACTTTCGACAGAACCAACTGGAGCTTTCCACATGAGGTTAGCATAGCTAGGAGCTTTGGTCCTTGGGTTTTGTAGTAATGGTATGCAAACCCTTCTGCTTCAGTAAGGGTGAATGGTAGACACTCCCCCATGGTGAAGATGGAAGGAAACACAGGATAGGGATGCTCACTGTTGCCCCGCCAATTTGCCCTGAACTTAGCACTCTATACCAACTCAACTAGGGCAACCCAAAAGTTCCCCAGAAGTGAAGACTTGGAATGAAACTATAGTTGGGTAGGACCGCTATTGGTTGGGTGTTTGTTCCCCCTTTAGACCTCCCGCTGCTATAGAGGTATATTAGCTGTGCACTGTCACATTATTCATCATTTGGTTAATACTTATAGGAATTCCTTCCTGTTCCGGAATATTGGGTTCAAAGGGTCTATCATTTTTACATTTTGTCACCTAGTCTAGAGGATAGGCTCATGGACCTTTTACCTTGCAGGTTGAAACGTAGATGACGATTCCACATTGGTTTTACTAGTACAACAGTGCCTTTTTCATTACAAAGGCAAAGATTTTTGGATGGGAACTGTATTTATGAGCAAGTAGAATTACACTCATTACCGCTACTTTTATATTTATGGACTTTGAATATACGAGCTGTGTGGCATACATCAGTGATTGGATTGAACAGCTCTATGTACATACACTCTATTAATGATCTTTAATTTAGTATTGAAAAAACTTGTTGTCAAAATAATTTCTTTATATTTGGTGTAGACCTTCCAAACAGTATGGTATTTGAAATTCATATATCTTTTATTTGATGTAGATTAATTTTATTTGATGTAGATTAATTCGGTTCAGTTGGTTTGGATTAATTCAGTACCAACCTCCAGACATTGTTCTTATTTTCTCCCCACAAACAAATCCTTCTGGAGATTTCTGTATAACTATTTACTTAGAACACCAGGTACAGGAGATTCATAATAAGTCGAAAATATAGGGGTGCAATCAAGGATTTCAAATTCAAAATGTAAACGTTCAATGATGATATTTTGGTTCCAATTAATAACCCCGGGGATCCTTACTGGCATGCCTAGGTGAAATAAAAAGCTTTTAGTGACTTCTCCAGTTTTAGACTAAACCTGCGTAAATCTGAAACTCTGATTATCAGTATTTACGAATGAGGCAAGGGAGTGGCTGCAGTCTTGTTTCCCATTTAGGTCAAACTCCACCACAATTACATTTTTTGAGGTCAATACAGGGAACATATGGCACTAACTTCTGCCCTGCTAGTTTCTGATGGTCGGATGGAATCTCAGCAATGGAATTCCCTAATATGCGGTGCTATACATATTTCACCCACTGACATGGAAATATATTGCGACAACGGAAGAGATCTGAATGTGCACTATTAATTTAGAATCCAGTTTCAATCTAGACAACATTACGCACTGGATGGACACAAACTAGCTCAAAATAAATATGTACAAAACCAAGATCTTACGAGCAGATAAATATCTTTCTTTATGTCTCTCAGCCCTATGGCCTCCCTTTCTATCCCCCTGTCCAGAGCCTTAACATTTTGCAGAGTCTCACCTTGAAAGGCAGTCCAGAAGAGCATTTACAGAGTAGTCCCGGCCCGTCAGGCGAAAGATGAGCTCGGTGTCGGCAGCATAAGATTTTGTTGAACTTTTATAATTCCTGATGATGTGGAGGAGAGGACTAATGGGTAGGGTGAAAGAATAGATCCCAGTTAGGTTGAATTCATTCAGTTCCAGTTAGTAAAGAAAAGGATGGTAAAAAAAGTTGGTTAACATTACTCTTTGGGTCTGGGTGGCAATAAAGGATTTAAATCATGTTCAGTCAGTTCTTTCGTCTTGCATGTGTACAGTCTAACAAGTAGGATATTATGATTATGTCAAAGACTGCAGAGAAATAAAAAAGGATTAAGAAACTGGCGGAATCAGTGTCAGCAGCCGCCAAAGGGTCAGCCAGAGCACCAGTGAATAGGTTTCTCAGTTTGTGCATTGCTGCTGGTCTTCTAGATTTTTAAGATTTGTAGCAACAGCAGGAAGAAGAGTGATAGGAAGATAGCTCTGCCCTCAGGGTCAAGGTTAGATGTTAGTAGTAAATGCATAACAGTGCATTGCTTCAGTTCAGTGGGAACAATTCCATATTGTAATGAAAGGTGATTGATCTTGTAAAGTGCTGTAGTGAGTCCAGGGTTACCCATGAGTACCTGTTGATAGGTATGGGGATTAAGAGGAGAGCCAGATTTGCAGGCTTTTATGTATTGACAAAGAGTGTTTAAAAAGGGACAGATACATTGCTAAAAGTGAGAAGATAGAAGGACTAGAGATTTTTGTCTCAGTTGTAAAATCCTTTATAGATGGCATCTCATACCAACACACATGCATGGAATGCATTAACATAGGTTTGTACTAACTATTCTGGAGGACACAGGGGCTGGAACACTATTAAACATAATGTTGAGTTGTGACACACTAAAGGGTTTCTTAGTGGAGGGTTTAAAGTCCAAAGATGATTCAATCAATATATAGATCCTTAGAGACAGTGGAGTTATCCTTCTTAAATGGTTCTCTTTCACTAACTGGAAAACAAGTAAGAAGATAGCAGCACTTAGTCCACTTCTCAATGATTAGTACAACAGACTGTAAAATGTCCTGGGCAAGGGAAAAAATCACACATTACATCAAAGGAGACACCCATTTTTTAGGCTAAGGGCATCACAACTGTCATACTTGTCATCGGATAGAAGTGAGGTTACAGGATGAAGAACTCTCAGGGCTCCAAAGAAAGCCCCTGGTGGATCACATCCACCTCACCTTCTGTGAGCACAAAAGAGGCACTGACTATAGGCTACTTTTGGTCCTACAAGGGATGCCTTTCCATCAGGATGTTCCCTCACAGACAATAGTGACTGATGCCTCTCTGTTAGGTTGAGGAATGCACATGGATCTCCTTCAAATTCAGGGATCTCAAGTCTTACCATCCACTCTTAAAAACAAACTAAATTCTGTCTTGTTCAGAAAGACAATACACCAACAATGTACTATCTGAACAAGCAAGGGGGGACAAGGTCCAGGGCCTTGTCACTGGAAGTCCAAACAGTATGGGATTGGTTGCCAGCCAAGAACCTGAGAACCACTTTTAAGGGATGGGTTTGCTACTCTATTCAGTGCTTATGTTTATCAATGTAGATCCCCTTAGAGAGAAGCAATGGTTTCTTACCTGTAATCCTAGTTTTCTGTCTGGGAAATCTCCATTTAAATCATAAGCAACCCACCCTCATCCCCAGTGGAAGAGACAAAGATGATTAATAGCATATTGGTCTACATTGTCCTCTTCCTTCTTCTCCATTTTTCTATAAAACATATTTGTGAATGAGATTCATAAGCTCTTGGTACTATTCCAGTTAAAAAAAAAGATATAATAATCCTTTTTAAATGCAAGTTAAAGCAGTTGGCCAATATAGACTCATTTATAGGCTGCAAAATAGTTTAATAAATTAAGTGCTTATCCTGGCCTTCCTGAAGAAAGGCAAACATCTACACTTAGGAATATATATTGTAAAGAAGTGCTCTGGGATCCCAACACATGGGACTGTCCGGTATTTATAATTTCATTGGCGATTCCCCTGACAGAGAACTAGGATTATAGAAGAGAAATACCATGTATGTACAACAGCACTATGGACATTGGTCATCCCAATATTCGGAAAAAAATGGATTACACTATATTTTCTATAAATTCCTTTTTATTCCTTTATTTCTATGAATTAATAGGTTTATGTTTACAATACATGTTTCAATTGTGTTTGTTATTTGTATTGTTGGTATCCAATACAATGATGTCTACGCATAATATATTCTAGGCAACCAATGGGAATCCATCCTTATGTAATAAATGTGGAAATACATACACTTAGTATCCTTAAATCAAACATCTTAATGTAATGATTTTACATTTCAGCATGGCCGCCACTCGTGACACACTTGATCATGTGACACTGTTGCGCTCCCTACATACATCACACAAGGTCCAAAACTAGAAATTTGTTGGTGACTATACTGCCCATTAGCTGGAATTTGTCCTGCTCTGCACAGTTGATAGCAGAGGCCTGATCGTATCCGACTAAAGAGATCAGTTCCACCCCTTCACCCAATAACAAACATAATAGGACCTGCATTGGTTCCATTGGGCCCAGGGGGACAGTCAGCTGGATTTCTCTCCACTTATTCCAGTACCACTTGCAATTGCAGGTCTCTGGTGACATCACTTCTCTGCCAGGTATACTTCGTGCTATACAGTAATTGCTTTGCCTGCTTCTCAGGCATGTATAGGTACTCCTTACCTCACTTTATTTGATTTCTTTCCACATGGTTAGGATACCTCGGCTGGGCATAAGTCGATAGACTTTACTTCAGGATTTCCTCATACAGAGCGGTACTCCGGCCGGTTACTGTAATGTGTTTTTGCTTATCTTATGGTCACGCTGCTGTAGGGGTTAAATATAGGGACACACTTTTTTCAATATGATGATCTGGTAACTGGCTGCCTCTATTAGTTCACGAGAACCAGCACGGTTTCCCACACACATACCCTTGCAGTCACTGTGTGGTCTAGCATTTCAGAGAATAGTTCAGGGTTCACGTGATTTGCAGGTTGCATGGTTTAATGAAGTTGCATTTGGACACCCACATGGTCCATGTTCAGCTGTTATGAGTGTCATTGTTGTTTGTACCACCAAACTGATTACATCTCCATGAGTTCTGGCAGCACCACTCTGTGTTGTTTCTATGGCACAAATGGTCTCTGGTTACATATTGGTTACTAGCAGCCCGTCCCGACGTTGTCCGGGTCTTATTATTTGCTTAGGACCCACAACGACGGTCTCCGTCCCCCAGTGTGTTTCCGACTCACCCAGGCTAAGGCACACACTGCATTCGGCCCCAGTATGTGTGAGACAACGGGCAGTCCCCCAAGGGAGTAGAGCGAAGGATTACTTACCACGCCTCCATGTGAACGCAGACGCCCATTGAACGCATACGCCCAGTCGCTTGATTGTCCCCGCAGACACGCTCATTCGCGTGTGGCCCCGGCGCCTTATTGTTTTGTATGTACGACCCACATGGCATGAAGGCGACCCACATGGCATGACGTGCGTACCGTAATGGCAATTGTGCGCGCCTCGCGCTTAACGCATACGCCCATTAAAGGCTTTTGCTCCGTGTCACGCCCCCAGCACACGCCCCCAGCGTTTGTCACATGCATACGCCCATTAAAGGCTTTTGCTCCATGTCACGCCCACAGCACATGCCCCCAGCGTTTGCCACGCCCCCAGCACAACGCCGACATTTACAGAACGCTTTATTTTTTGTCGTCAGGCTGGGCCACGCCCACAAGGGACTACTTTGCTGCCACGTTATTTTACCTTTTAAATGTATATGGTGGGCGTCTGCATAGCCTATGGGCCCGATTCACAGAACTAACTTAAGACAAAATCCTAAACTTACTACTTTTGGTATTCACAGAAGTTAGGATTTTGTCTTAAGTCTGTCTTAAGACAAACTTAAAACAGACTTAAGTTAGGATTTTGTCTTAAGTTTGTCTTAAGTCTGTTTTAAGACAAACTTAAGACAAAATCCTAACTTCTGTGAATACCACAAGTAGTAAGTTTAGGATTTTGTCTTAACTTAGTTCTGTGAATCAGCCCCTCAGTCCTTCTGCTTCAACTGCCCTTTCCAATGCTGTATTGGGTGTTGTGATTGGTGCTGTGGTTACTGAGATTACCCGCCTCAAAGGTTTGGGCTCTCTCTTTATAATAGTAGTATAGATATGATGATAAAGATATTTGGGTGTTGTCTATATATACTGTTGCATCTATGCACGATCTGAGATATGAAGCAATTATTATTTTAAATTCTAGGCTCAAGTTCTTCTTGTCTTCTTCTGTCCTGAGGAGGCCTCAAATAATTATGGTCGAAACGCGTCAACCTTATGGTGGGAGGAGTCCAACAACATATACTGTTCTTCAATTAAGATAATCAGAGGTGAAAGTTAAGGGGGTGTTCCCCTAGGAAACCATAGAATTTGGGACTACCTCCAGGTGGATTGAACATTGGATTCATTTTACAACCACCCTACTATGTTCAGTATGTTCACAAAAAGTGATAAGGAAGTAACAAGGAACAGATGGGCCCTTGTTTGCATGTGTAATGGATTGGAATTCTCTCTGTTGTGTTTCTGTGTGATTTTCTTTTGTTAAATCACTGTTCCAGGGTTCTATACATTGGTATTAGTATGGAATGTTTGCAGATGTTCAGGTAGGATTTATTTAATGAATTTATACAAGATGTTTTATGATTGATTAAATCCATCATCAGTAAAAGCTAACCGTTTCATTGATGTATAAGTAATTTTGGTTGGAAGCTACCCTTACAGTTCTCCACTTCGTTTGTTGAGTTGTGCGCTCTACAAATCCCTGATTAAGTGATTGATGGGGTCCTCTTGGCCAACACACAGTTCACCAAAACGGTCTCAACTTGCATAGGATTGTGCACTTGCCAATTTAACCAGGAGGGCAGAACAGATAATGCTGTTTTACTCCGACTTTAAAAAGTTCATTCTGGAGGGCAGTACGTGCATTACAATAATGATAGGCTCTCTGGCAATCACAGTGTCATTTTCTGTGACAAGATATGGAAAAACTAGGGGACCGTACAACAGAAACAGAAAAGAGGTTTTCTGATTTTAAAAACAGGAAGGTAGAGCAAATGAGTTAATTGGAGAAAATGTGTAATACAGTAAAGCATAACATAGACAAGCTAAATGATTTTGAGGAAAGATAATGGAGAAATGTCAACAGTTGGGCCTTACGGAAGAAAGAAGCATATCCAATAACGACCTTTCAGGAGGACTTCATCTCCTCATTGCACATAGATTTGGTTAATGACCTACAAGTAACCAGAGCTTATTGGACCCCAGACAAGCAACAACCTCCTGGATAACTTCCCTAAGTAGTCATGATGATCAGCTGTTGAGCAACAGAGATAACATCAAACTTCATACAGTAGTACATTACGCCAACAGTTGTTTGGTAATTCCAGAGGAGGGAATACTAGCACAACACATGAGACGCTCATTTGACAGAGACCAGGTTCAACTTTCCTACTCCACTTAACGAGATTGAGTGGTCAGGGAGGAACTACAGGTCCCCATGAGGGACCAATTTAATGAACTCGTTTTTCTACAACCTTGACAGGGTGCAGTGATTTGGTTAAATTCATTATTGTGCTATACATGTGGGAGGGTGTAATATTAATAAATAAATAATAACTTGTTTTTATATATGAGATAAAGTAATCCCTGATGTACTTTAAAATAATATTGCAAGTCACAGATAAGTTCTATAACCATAAAAAGGAACGAGGCCAAATGTACAATACAGGGTCACACCATAATCCTTCCCACAAACTACTTAAATCCTTGGTGTGGTGCTCGTTCATATGAAAGAGATAGGATGTTTGTAGACTTGAAGAATAACATTAGAATCTATAGTGCAAAACTAAACACACCAGAAAAGCAGTTTGGTATTGTTGCAAAAAGATATTCTAATACATTTTATGCAAGTTAGAGTTAAAACAATACTGTAGCGCAGAATGTGGAGAAACATGCAGAGAGATTTTGACTTTCTTATAATTAACTATAGCATGAAAAAAAACATGTTACCCTTTCTGTTTACCACTGTTCATCTAAAATAACAAAGCTCGAGAAGGAAAAGCCACATTTCGTTTTTGTGTTTTAAATTGCAGCTTCAGTTTCATTCTGTGACCTGCCTTTCCTCTTGGCTGCTGGCAGCAGGAATTGTGATGTCAGAACTCAACAGTAATAACTTCTTACAGTTGAGAGGTTATTTCATTTTGGCTATGCCATTCACTTATCACAGGTGTCTAGGCACGTCACAAGTGGCCTGTAATATGGAAATTTGAGACAGACATTTATACAGGGACTGTTGGCTGACAAAATATATTACTTCATACCACATTTCCACCATTTATACGTGCTATAATTAAAATGTTTTGCTATAAGCCAAGTTACTCGATTTATGACCTTGAAAGATGGACGTCTGATCGGCGTTGACGGAATTTGAATTTGTCTTAAGACGTGAGAGGTGACTTGAACTGACCACTATTTTTGCTCATGGAAGGACTGAAGAAAGAACTTGCTACCTCAAGCCAGCATGCGTTCGGACATGTACAGAGCTTTTGACACTGTGGACTGACTGGCTGTCTAAGTCAGAAACTTTGAGAAGGTTCAGAATTGGAGATACATAGCGTTGGGGACTTTGCTATACACAGAAGTCAATTTGAGTGTTAAAACAAATAGTCAACGCCGCTTGAAATGATCCATTTGCAGGAATGTCCTCTGTCCACATTCATGTTTGCATTGTGATTGAACCTGTGAAGCAACTGTTGCAGCTGAGAATAATATCCTGATTATAATAAAGATTGGGATAGATGGAATACCCTGTTGTGATTGTGATAAATATTGGAATAGATGAAATACCATGTTGTGATTGTGATAAAGATTGGGATAGATAAAATACCCTGTTGTAATTGTGATAAAGATTGGGATAGATGAAATACCCTGTTGGGATTTTGATAAAGATTGGGAAAGATGAAATACCCGGTTGTGATTGTGATAAAGATTGGGATAGATGAAATACCATGCTGTGATTGTGATAAAGATTGGGATAGATTAAATACCCTGTTGGGACTGTAATAAAGAATGAGATAAATTAAACCAATGATTCAACACACAAATGTTTGTAGTTACAATACATTAAAGTCTGCTATCCAGATTCCCAGTAAAAGGGATTGAATCAGCGTTGTAAGCGCAAAAGAAGAGGCCCCCTACTAATTAGGATATTGTTCCTTAAAGTAGGGAAATTAACAATAAATGTACAGATTTAAGGCAACAATGTCAAAACACAATAATACAGTGTTGATCAATGGACAATGGACAGTCAGAAAGAACCAAAGACAACAAATTATTTATCAAAAGTACAAAATGAAAAATGTTTTCAGTGTTAAATAGTTAAGAAAAATGTAACAATCATTCATTCACTTGCATGTCCATCATACATACTCACAGACATACTGAAAGCAGTTTAAAAACATTGTTGGTATGTTAATCAATTGCTCAATACTTAAGTATTGACAATTTATATAGAGAACAATTTCAGTTTGAAACAGTGTGGCACAAATTTAGTTGACAGGTGATATTCTACGAGCGTTTCGGCACTACAAGAGTGCCTTCGTCAGGAAAAAGGGGCCACAGTAGAAAGCGGTGATGAGTCTGTGAAATAGAAGTTGTCTTATCAGTAAAGTAAGTTCTGTCATGACTGCAATAAACAATAAATATACAATAGCATGCATTGAAACAGAGAAAAGAAACATCAAATGGGTAGAGAAGGAGTGATGACTGAGTATGCATGCTTCAGTAAAAAGAATAATAGGATGGCATCAGATTTGTGAAAACAATAGTGGAAAGTGGTGAAGGAAACCCCATCGTGAAATATAAAAGATAAGAATGAAAAAAGGACACCCGAAGGTTTGTGTATACACGCGATAGTGACCCATTTTCGGCTCGATATTGCATGCTTCCTTTATTGTATTGGAAAGATGGTGAATCTAAAATGTACCTATGTCCAGCGGTATATGGAGGACCAGTCAGATTAAACGGTTGACGAAGATACTGCGAGTCTTGAGTATAATCTACACCATAAATGTTACACATATTTAGAGTTTATATCAGATGTCCTTTTACAGACCAAATGCCTGTGGTCCCCAGACCATGGTACGCATTGTAGTGCTTACCTGTGGCGATCCCACACACAGTCTTGAAAAACTTGATTTCCCGTGGTTACGGTTGCTTCTGAACTCTGGCTACCAAGACAGAGTGCAGTATCTTGATTCCAGCATTCTGGCTTTGCCTCTTGTACACTATGTAGTATCTTGGGTCACAAAAGAAAACATAAACCTGGTTCCTGCTGGTGTTGAGCTTGCAAGTGGATTCCCATTTAAAATATTGGGGCAGGCAATATGGGGCGCTGTTAGGGCATATATGGACATATAAGATTGTGAGGTTAAACTATCTAGTGTACCTACATGGCTGCTGTTCTTTTCTTTGTTTTCTGTTTTTTCTTTTTCCTTTATTATCATCTAAGGACAATTTAATATAAATTGATCAGTCATATATTTGCTTGTGACTTGGTAGGATTTAATGTAGGTGACTTGACGCTGGTATTTTGACTTGATCTTGTCAATGCAAGCAATGAATGATATAAGGGAACGGTTTATTTTTCAGTAGCATAAGTTGTCCTCTAGTCTCAAACATCTTGTATATATCTGTAATCTCTATGATCCGATCCTGCATTGTATAACCCACTATAATCGAATGTTTGGTTATTTTTGTACCTGTGGTCTCTATCTAATAAAGAAATTAAATTAAAAAGAAATATATATTGCTCACAAATTTCCAGACAGTATGTAAAGTTTGGATTAACGCAAAGAAATCTCCGACTATTAATATATGTAACTCCTACTTTGGAGCTATTCAACATAGTTGCGTAACTTTGCTATCAATTCAGGTGTCAAGTAGCAGGACAGCTAACTTTCCTTTCAAATAGGTACAATAAAGATACATTTCTGATATTCCATTTATGCTTTAAATTGGAGTTATGAGGTACACATTTTTAACATAGGGCAAGGATCGAGTAAAAATGGTAGGGTTCATTTCTACTTTGATGGAGGGTTCTTGTGAGTGTTTTTAAGTTTTCCGTTGAACCTATGTTGTGGGGTGCTGCTTCTGGGAAGCCTCGAGACATATGAGAAGAAATTATTCATGCACTATGTAGTGCAACTTTCCGGTACATGATTTTCTTTGGAAAACAAAAGTGCTGGCCATAGATTGGTAGGGAGTTTCTGGACTATTTCCCATTACTAGTTATTTCCAAACAGACAGTGGTAAGCTCATCTGAACAATAGCGCATGAGAAACTTGCACAAGAGCACAGGGTGTCACTGTGCAGCTAGCTTATAAATACTAGATTTGTGTCGGAAACAAGTTATCTCTGCTAGAGTAAAGATCAAGTCTTTCTGCCCTATGGTCTGCTACTGGATGACTCTTCATTTGAAGTAACTTTAGGCTAACTTCAGTTTGCTTGTTCTCCTTCAGTTGCCCTCTCATGAACCCGTCATGGAAATTCCTGAGGCTGAGTCTCCACTCTATACTAACCTGGAGGAGTTGAGAAACGTGAAGGCGGATCCCCCGACACCCACTTGCTCACCCATGCAAGTTCTTGATGTCTGGGAGAAGCACTCGGACCCCAGAACATCAAGGACCTACTTCTTCAATTTAGAGACCAAGGAGAAGTCATGGAAGCCACCAAGGAAGGGGCGCAATGAGAGTCCAGAAAAGGTACGCCCCGGCTCCTTTGCTTCTGTTCGTATTATTGTGTTTGGTGGTGAACCTCACTGTCTCCTCACAGAGCAGTCGGGGATTGTCAGGCTTTATCAGGGACTGAAGGTGTTTAAGCTGTACCTCTACACTTTAGTTGCTGCATTGTTAGAATATTCTAATTTACTTTTCTCAAAAATTCCTCATTCCTTCTTTCTTCACCCTCAGTCTTCTGTTACCCTGCTTCTTTATCACAAACCTGAACGTTGGGTTTGCAGTGATCGGGAACATGACCTATTATGCATATTGGAATTCTCCTTAGCATTCAACTGTTGACTAACTATGTGTGTGTGCAAGGTCCCAAAAGAAAATGTAAATATATGCATTTTTATTTTTGATAAAACATGACACGAAAGCGTACCCCTGTGACTGGTGTCTTCGTTGTCTGGCTTTTTATAATATAAATGCCTATGGCGATCCCACACAGTCATAATTAAATATGATCGACTGAAAAGCGAAGAATAGTGCAGGTAATTGTGTCTTTGAGCTTCAACTTCATTAAGTGAGTTAATGGACTCTACTACTTTGAGGATTATAGAAACTGAACTTACGCACACCATAGACCCCATGTTTGGTGGGATCCAACATTTAAAAAAACGTTTTTAGATTTGGTACAGGATTATTACCACGCTCATGATGATGTTGCTTTATCACAGCTGAACCCCAGAAATGCCACAGTTTATAGTACTAAATGATGGAAACTTGCATCTGAACTTTCCAAGTTTGAGTATTGTAAAATGTGTTACCAGCTTTGAAAAGGCTCTGTTGAAGAGGAAAACCGAAAACTTCTGTCATTTTCAAGCTTTTCCTCCAACTAAAAGCGTAGCTTTTCTTGTTTGTTTTTTTTGCTTTTGCTTAGTGTCCCTGTTTTTTTAGTAGGAGTAGTTTTTCCCCTGTTTTATGGTTTGTCCTCGCCCATCTGCTGTTTAGTGGACAGAATTCTGCCTTATTTCGATATATGCTCTTTCTATGGTGAAAAGACAGGCTGGAAGGATAAACATAATGTAAGAGTGGCCAGAATTTCAGATTTTGACACCTTGAAAACATTAAAATCTGTCAGGAGATGCCTACAGGAGACTGAGAGAAAGAGTAAGTCTGCCTTAGAGGTAAAGTGCCAGAGGTTGCCAGACCCCATCTTTTGCTCTGAAATGGAAGATATTTTAGATTGGGTGTTTGTAGAAGCAGGTGAGCATGAGAAGTTCCAAGAAGAGATGGTTCTAATTAATCTTCCTAATTTCTGGCTTTAAATTCTTCTTTAATCACTATTGGTGTGATTAAAGCTTATCTCCAATTTAAGAGACCATGCCCTCTTCACAAATCAAATATAATTCGATCTCCTTGAATAAGAACCTTTCCAAATCCACGTGGCAGTCTGATCACCAGCATTTGCCTTGGAAAATCACTTTCTTAGTTGCTATGACGGGTTGTCCAACTTAATATCAACTCCAGAATATCGTGCTGCCAAAATATTGTGGATAAAATATTGAGGACCAAAATATTGTGAAGGTCAGTTGATATAGATAAGTATAGGTTTATTTTATCTAACTCCACATCTATCTACTTTGATGGTGTATATATTGTCAACATACACCAATGTGAATCTAAGAATAGTACATTTATACTTATTTATATGCACTTACATTCTCAACAGTTTGGTCCTTGATATTTTGGCCACGATATTCTGGTAGCGCGTTGTTTCCGATGTCAATCGTGTGGTATACAATCGGGTGTCACTAAAGCAATGAGGGTGAGTGGCTTCAAGCAATACTCATCAATAAGCCTTATATTATTTTCCTTTTCATCTCAAAGAGGTTGTCTTTGAGGACTCGTTCGTTATTTCTGCCAAAGAATACATCAAACGTTCACATTAATCAATTAACTTCTTTTAACAGCGTTCTTCCCAAGCCCACTTCTCTATACCTTACATGAGAAGGCAGTCCTAAAGTTCTACATATAAAGAACTAAGGAAAAATGCAAATCTAAAGAAATCTTTCTAAATTATTGGGCTGCCCAGTGTCCACACAGGCCTAGTTTCTTGCTAGGTGTACCACCTGATTAATAGGCCTTTGCCTGGCAAAATTATGGCTTATTCTACTCAGAAGGGGAGAAAAACACAGGTTATGAGAAATGTGTAAATTGTATACATTTGCAAGGCCACTACCTTGCAATCTTCATTTATTGCTAAGCAATTGAACACAGAAACCCTTCTACATTTTCATTATTTTTAACTCAGCTTCTGCTGTTCCTCTTCCAAGATAAGCTTTCTACTCCATTCTGTTTATGAAAGTCATAGAGAATTTAATGAAGGTGTAGGAAATGGTGCTTACTTGTAATCCTCGTTCTCCTTAGTAAGTATTCTCTGAATTAATAAATATCCCACTTGCCTCCGTGAAATTCAGGGACATTGTTTGGAATCAATAGCATTAAGACTATATTCTGGCTGACCTTCAAAAATGAAACGTCCTACAGATCCTGCCATGCATGATGGTAGAGCAGAGCTTCTAGAATCGTTAAAGTGGCAGTGTCTGTTTTATCAGCTTTAGAAAGCCTGGGTGTCAGAACTCAGGGGCATATTATCAAGGGGGTTTATCTCCGCTTTTTTGGCTTTAAAAGCCAAGAAAGCGGAGATATAATTATCTCCCTATTACCTAGCTGTCGCTAACACCAGTTAGCGCCAGCTAGTAGGAGATAGTGACCATCTTGGGCCCCGCTTTGCATGTCAGTGATATTTATCACTAATGACATGCAAAGTGGGCGTGCCTAGATGTTAGCGACTGGAAACAGTCGCTAACATCTCTATCTCCTATTACCAACTTTTGGAGATATTCGCGCTAAGCGTGAATATCTCTAAAAGCTAACACCTGCCCCTGAGCAGTTCTTAGCCATGTTATCCAATGGTAGGTGGATAACAAGGCTAAGAGCATTAGCTCGGTAATGCATGAATATCGCTGACTTTTCAGCGATATTCATGCATTTCGGCCGATTTTTATTTCTTAGGAGATATACCTTGATAATAGCAAGGTTCCTAAGCGATAAAAATCGCCGCAGCTCAGCGATAAAAAAATCGCCGCTAAACCAACATAGCGATAATTATCACTAGTTGTTGGTAATATGCCCCACAATTCCCACCTTCTATTACACACTTAAACTGCTTTTGTGGGGTTCTATCACGACCAGGCGCTGCATCTTTGCACAGGTGCAGATGAAGTCTGCGCATCAGTTTTCAATTAAATCAGAGAAAAAAGACTGCCCTCGTAATTTATTACTGGTTAATATCCACCTGGAAGCTGGAGTGAATCTTAAACGTTTTGTGATGGACTTGCTCAAAAAACGTGAGGATTTGATGCTAGTAGAGTTGAATACATAGATAGCCTCGAACATGTGTATAAGGTTGTTAAAAACTCATCTTTTTCCCTAAATCCTGCACACCCCCTCCCCTCTTCTCTGCTTAGTCTCCCCTTTTTTTCCCTTTTTTTCCCTTGTTCCTTCTCAGTTTCTTGCTCCGTTTTCCTGGTGATTTCAGGGTTCTCCAGCGCTGGGATACCTCCGGGTGACTATCGCGCTTTACAAAAATAAATAATAATAATAATAATAATAATAAGGTTACTGTAGGAAGCTTGCATTTTATGTGGTAGTGCCAATGTAAGGGCACACCATGCACAAAAGTATAGACGACCCTTACTGGTTTACAGGGCTTAAATTGATAATGTCAATAGCTCTAGTTGTGGTAGTGTGGTCGAGCAGCTTAGGCTTATCAGAGGGTAGTGTTAAGCATTTGTTGTACACACAGTCAATAAATGAGATACTCAATAAGAAACCCAAAACCAATTTTAAAAAAATAACACAGATTTTAAAAATAATTTTAGACACCAAGATCTTAGAGATCAGGTAAGTACTTTAGACATCATAGATTTTTACAGGTAAAATAATAGAAAATCGCAGCTGTCAGATTTGAGGCATGAACCTTGAATGCAGTAATGTTATCCTATGGGAGGAAAAGACATGTACTGCATAGTTATACTTGCAAACGGTTATAGAAGGTTTCCTTTAGAGTTTAAGGTGCTTAGGGCCCAGAGTCCAATAAACCACCTGCAGTTTGGGTCGCACTGCCCTGGGGTGTCCGGGTCGCGTTGGTAGCCTTGAGAATTACGTGGTACAGTTTAAAGGGACATATCAAAACTGTCTGCAAGCGGGGACTTGGGGACAAGTCTGGCAGAACCAAAAGTGTGTCTCAGATTGTGGAGACTCCTAGGCCTAGGGGACCAAGGCAGAATTTGTGTACTCGGGCTGTGGCGTTCAGATGCGGAGATGCTGCCTGGCTGGCCACTTAGCGTTGGAGGCTCTCACAGTTCTTGGGATATCTTTAGAGGAGGGAAAAGAAACGCAGTAGGGTCACTCGCTGTGTAGAGCTCTTCTTTCCTGAAGTCCCTCGACATGCAGGGAAGTTTTTGCAGCAGTGGTGTTTGGATTAAACACAAACAAGCCTTGGTGGGCGCAAGTACCTCAGTAGTCAGGGTATTGGAGCAGGGGGCTCCTGGAGGGTCTTTCGTCTTGAAACTTGGCAGAGAGATAGGACTGACCTCTTAGAGCCTCAGGGACCTCCTCCTGTTGCGCTGCTGTTCGGTGGGCCTGATGGCCACCAACACAAGCTACTGGGAAGCTGCTTTTGGTGCCTGCAGATGCAGGGGGATGGCTACTCCACCCCAAGGGAGATGCTGGCTGATTGTTATAATTTCTGGATGGTCCTCCACAGCTTTGAGAGGGTGCACAGCTTCTGAACGAGTCAGGTCGGTGCAATTGTCAAATTTCCAGTGTATGGCAGGATTTGGCGCCAAGTAGTGGTAACGTCCTTAGCTATTGTGGTCACTGTTCTTCTTTGTCCTCCCTTCAGTTCCCAGTAGACAAATCTGCATTCCTGGTGTCAGGGGCCACCTAAATACTACATTTAGTGGTGTTAAGGGGAGTGTAAGGTAAGTGTAAGGTAGTACCCAATAGTCTACTTACCCTTGTGGGGACTACACCACCTATATGACCACTTCCTTTGGAGAGTGGGAATAAACCTGACCCAGAGTTCCTAGTTTCACCAAAAACAAGATAGTGAAACCCTTCTTCAAGTGTCCACTTCAGCTGTCTCACCTTTGGAGTGTACCTAGCCTGATAGTGCAACACGTCTACTGACTAGCTGATTTTCCATTCTGCTCTGGTGCCAAATAGGCACTAGGGCAGGGCAGGGGGTGGCTTTCTGTAGGTCAGCAGGAAGCCGGGTCACATATCAAAGGCGGCAGAGGCTTTGAAGCATCTGGCCTTGATTTTGTACTCACTAGCCATCCTGCTGGAGGAGGTGTAAACACCTCCTGCCAGAACAGGCATTGTTCTGACCTCTGAGAGAGAGAGGGCTCTCTCGGGCAGCGAGTCAGAAACTCGCCTATGGTGGAAATCTGGAAGAGTCCAGTCAACAAGCACACTAAATGATTGGTATGTTTCAGGGGGTACCTCTAAGGTGCCCTCTCAGTGCATGTCATGATAAATCCAACTCTAGCATCAGTGTGGATTTATTAAGGCGAGGTGTTCGATACCAAGCACCATTATTTTCAGTGAAGCAATTATGTAGCGAGGTAACTTGTAATGACCAGTGCCTAGTACATATGGTTAAGATGGCTTTCTGATCCCTTGCAATGTCATTGCAATAGGACCAGACATCACAGAGGCATATCTGCTCAGGCAGATATGTCCTCACATATAGTATGATGCACCCTGCCTTAGGGCTCTAATGCGTGTTGCAGGGGTGACTTACATATAGTATATGCAGTGTGCAGGGGCATGGTTACACAGGATGTGTGCCATGTCGTGTTTTCAAATGGTTCGCAACATTTCACTCATCCTGCGGTGGCAGGCTGCATGCAGTTTTGTGCGGGTTCTTTTGGGTGGCATAATACATGCTGCAGCCCATATGGACCATCTTCAGAACCCATGCACTGGGTACCGGAGTTACAAATTACTAGGGACTTACAGGGGTGCTAAAGTCCTTATCAATTGGGTTACAATTAAACATTTACCTGTTTTAAGGGAAAGAGCACTGGCACTAGGGGCCTGGTTATCAGGGACCCAATGCATTTTCTGTTGGAAAGCATCAGTACTAGGGCAAAAAGTGGGGGGGACCATGTCAAAAAGAGGCACTTTTCTACCCCAAGTACTTTATGGATAGTCTAGAATTTTCATATTTCTCTGCGGGCTAAGTTAATTACACTGCTCCCCAGCAAAGGGAACAAAGGCCTCCACACACAAAAGGAATAGTTAACAATGCGTCCCTCAGGTCCTGAGGAGAAAGGGGCCAGGGAGAAAATGTGCATCTGTTTATTAGCCGTAATACTGTACCAGGGCTGGAACAGACCGGCCGACTGAACAAAGGGGGAAGGCCTGACACGCGACAACATGAGATGGGGCTCCTCCTTAAACTTTTGGTCGGAAAGACCCTTGAAGTGATGATGTCAGCTAGGTGTGGAGCTGAGGCTCCCAGAGGAGATGTGATCAGTGACATGAGGATGGCGCCATCTTGAACTTTTCCTGCATGCTGTGCAGGAGGTTTGGGATCGGGATGTAGAGGTGATATTGCACCCTAGGATTGGCCAGGGGTGCCTGGCTTCTAGAACCTTCCACCCCTATTTAAAACTCTTCCATAAGGGGAGAGAGTTGCTTTTTTACTGGAGTTGGATGGCCGCAGCAGCCGTGGACAACTAGAATGACATGCCCCCTGATGCCCTAAAGGTCTCTCTAAGGGCTAGTGAGGCTGGCCCCCTTACAACCTATGGGCGAATTGGGAAAAGTTCGGAACTTCTGCACCCCAAAAGAAGGAGGGACCACCAGAGACCCATAAAAGGAGAAAAGCTAGTGCAGGGAGCCAATGGGATAAGATCCCTGCAAATGATGCTGCTTTTGAGGCCAGGAGGAACTGCTCCTGGGGGTAGAGCTCGCCACTAGGAGTAAAAGGAGCCAAAGGTTGTCCAAATCGGTCCAACAGGGCCCGAACTATGGCTGTTTTAAATTTGCTGACCAAGATGTAAAATTATCCACTGAGCTTGCAAGCTCATTAATTATTTATGAGCTCTGAAGGGGCTCACGCTAGAGCTCTTGAGGCCCAGGGACCCCAACACCTGGGCCAGTTTATGCCAAAGGGGACTGGGACCCAATCTCTTGGCCTCCGCAAAGAAAGAAGAGGGGGAGCATCATCGAGCCTCTCCCTCAAGAAAGAAGGAAGGGGCCCGGGACCCTCTATCCGGGTCCCTAATGAGAGAAGACAAAATGGGAGTGCCATCGCACCCCCAATGGCAGTGGCCTAGCCCCCACTCCCTGTGACTGGGAGGAGCAGGGCCACCACCGACGAAGAGGGCACCAGAAGAAGACTGCTGGCTCCCATGTCGGCTAAGGGAGAAGGAAGAGTAGTAGGGAGCTGGCGAGGGTTGTAGGGGCCTTGGGCTCCCTCCGCCCCCCGCGGCCCTCACTGCGCCACTCACCTTGGGGGTGTCCTGGGTGGGACTGGGCAGACCCGGATGAAAGAGAGGTAAAAGTAAGTGCATGAGGCCGCACAACTAATAGGAAAATAGGCCTTCCCCAGCACATTGGGAGAGCGGCTCATAACTTATTCACTGCTTCCCGGCTGGAAATATGCAATTAAACACTGCGGGGCTTATTTGCATATCTCTTTGCTGCTTGTTGAAGCACCAAAACGGGCAAGGGCACCGCCAACGTACAAAAGAAAATGTTGGGAGGCTGCAGCAAGAGGTTTTTAATAACTAACCCTACATTTGTGGAGTCCAGGAGATGATGAACCCTCCAAGAGTTTTATCATTTTTTTAAACACTCCCAAGGCTGGAACTTTTGCTGTTCAGCTGGGGATGTAGCATTCGTTAGGGGGCAGTTGTATGGCTGCATTTGATGAGGCCTGAGGGAATGTAAAAAAGACACATATTCATATTATGTTTGTTTTTAATGCTTTATTAACCATTTATGCATGCAGCGATTTTGATCAATGCTGAAATTCGTTATTGACATTAATTATTGTATTAACACATGGTTATTGATTACAGTGAAGTGCTGATGGTTTTAACATGTGGGTTGTTTATTTCTTAACATGGTGACTGTTTGACAAAGCCAGTAGGCTTGCATTATATGTGTTGTGATAACCCTTAGACAAAATCTAATAGGCCTGTTTTATTTAAAGTGATATCCAAGATATTGTGATGTGCTCTCTGGTATAGGTGTGTGTGTGTGTGTGGGGGGGCTGTGATTTTGGTGGTCATGACCCTTTAGGGATAAATGTGATATTGTGATTGTAGCATGTCACCTAATGTATTTTCTATCGGCCTTATGTATATATTTGTAAATTATTGCAAATAATTTAGTAGTGGATGTGTAATAAATTTAACTTCCCTTTTCTAAAAAAAAGCACTAACTGGACAACCATTTATTAAGTGACAATATTGCCTGCCAGTGAGTGATGATTACTAGCCCACATCACCTCCCCTGAGTAGGCCTTAGCCTGCTCTGCTTTGTTACCCAGAGAGAGTCATGCGCTAAAATGGGGTGCTTCGTTCATAGTAAAGGAAAATTATGGATCTAGTACATGCACAGGCCTCATATGTTATACAACTAATTACCCATTTTCTTACTCCTTCCAAAAATAACCCTTCACTGCAGATGACTATGTATGAATACAACTTCTTTCCTCCTCCTCCTCCCCTTTAGGAACAGGCTTTAAAGATATTATCTTACAAGCTGTGTATTGGTTGCTCTTGATACTTTCTCAAGACCTGCTTTTCCATTAGCAGTATTTACTTTTTGTTATAACCGCCAAGACAAGGTAAACACTAAAAATTGCTTTGTTGCGCTAGTCACTCTCCGGCTCACACTTCATTATCACTAAGTCCTAGGTTACATATCCCCTCCAACTTTCCAACTTTATTTGTTTCTATAATTGTTTGCTTACCTCACAGTAAAGTTTGAGTCCAGGCCAGTCAAGGTGCACAAGCTGGTAACCACACAGCCACAGGATGATTAGTAAGTTTGGGCACGGGACAGGTCTGAACGTGGCACTGGGAGAGGAGCTTATGTTGGATTATCTCTCACTATTGTTCATTTTTCTTGTTATATTGCGCGTATATAGGCTATAGGTACAGGATAAGGCCCAATATTGCTGGAGCAGGAGAACCCTTGATCAGTTGAGACCCCCTCCACATATAATGTTATTTTATCCAAACCTGATCCTGGCCATCATTGGTGGTCCAACCTGACCAGAAATAAAACATGATTGTCACACATTCCTCAATGGCTAGGTACATTTTTTTCATGTGGAATTTACGTGGCCTGGTTCACTTCACTAAAAGATATCAGATATATTAATTCCTTAAATGGCATAGAATCCACTTTACATTTCTCCAGGAGACCCATCTGACTGCATCCGAAAGCTTGAAACTAAAGAGTAGATGGAAGGGTTAATTATTTTGTACCATTTACTCAGCTTACAAAGAGTTGTGATATTAGTGATTAAACCAAAGTTTCCTTTTGCACTGGTCAAGCAGTGAATTGATCCTGAAGGCAAATATGTGATGGTCTCGGCCAGACGGGAGAAACCTACACATATTGACATTATATGCCCCCAATCAGGTTCAACCTGGTTTCCTAGGGCCTGATTAAAATGACGGCAGGTCCGACCACCCTATCAGGAAGTGTGCGGGAACACTGCCTCAGGACCGCTGCCACCGGTGGCATTCTGCTACCGTTGAGGAAGAGCCGGCTCGTGGAGGTGGTCCTGTGCAGCTCACCGCCAGCCCAATCACGACATGCTTTTCCGCCAACCTGCTTCTGCTGGGAACCCAGCCATGCGAGATTCAGCGGAAAGGCAAATAATGCGCCAAAGTATTGGTTCGAGGACGAATGAGCCCGTGTGTAATGTAGCTGGTGCTCATGTAGTGGCCTTCAATGCCTTCAGGTCTAGTGTGCACAATGTTTCATATGAACAACAGTGTGCAAGGAAATAGTGCGCCCGACTGGCTGGAGGCACAGCAGTATGACCAGGATTGGCTTCCGGACCATTTCCTGAGCAGAAGCATGCTGCCGCCATGACTCCACCGCCCACACACTGCCAGTCCTGCAGAAGACTCGTAATACAGCAGTCGGGATGTCGCCGGCTTGGCTGTGTTTTCCGGACTGCTACCGCAGCCACCTAAGTCATAATCGGGCCCTGAGACATACCGTCAAGCATACTGACATCAGTGGCACAAGAGCCGATATTGATGGCTGGAAACTGTATTATGGTTTCAAATACAGCTATTGAACGTTTGCACCCTCTGTTGTCCAGAGCACGTATGTGGAAGACAACTGCGGCCCTCTCTGTCAAACAGGATTGCTTGTCCTTTAGTGAGATGTATACCCTATTGCTAGGGAATACTCTTGCTTCTCTCCATTCCACACTTTACACATAACCATTGATAGTTTCTTCGCCTCTGCCACCATCCCTGATTTAGTATATGATACTGAATATTCATCCAACACTTTATCAGACTACAATCCATTGATATTAATGTTGCAGTGAGAACCTCAGTAGATGTGCATATGTAACTGGCATTTCTAGATCTCAGTCCTTCCTGATGCAGTTTATCGATTGACTATAGCTGAAGCTGTTACCACTTTCTTTGAGGTTAATGAGGGTTCCGCTGATAGTGTGATTATAGAATAGGAGACATTTAATGTCTGTATCAGAGACACATGCCTTAGCACATAAGCATGGCACTCCAGATACAGTTTAATTCACTGAAAGGGGAGTTGAGGCAGTTAGCAAATGAGCAGGTTGTCAATTATTCTGACTAATTTCTCCTACTAAACAAAAGTCGCCAACATTTAGAGACCCGCAATAGACTGACCTTGCAAAACTATAAAGAATCCATAACATTACAATATTTTGAGGGAAGAGGTATGACAATGCTTGGAAATTGATATGCGGTTGGGAAACTGCAAGACTTTACAGATCCTGGCTATGACTATGCCCTATCTGCCCATTTTTTACTCTATAGGGCGGTCGCGTCAATTGGGCGACGGACGTGGGTGCAGGCCAGGATGGAGCAAATAGTCTCCAGGCTCAACAGGCTTAGAGACTATTTGCTTCATCACTGGCCAATCTCATGCAGTCACTCGTATCTACAAAGCGCTGGTGGCACACAATCAGAGTGCACTGATTGACTGAAGAGACCACTGGTTCCAAGACATGGACTAAGTACTCACGGACAAGGATTGGCACACAGTCCTAAGGCACACACCTCACAATGCCTGGTTCTACCTCAATTCAAGTGTATAATAGCCATAGACCATATTTTCCCTAAATGCATTAATTTCATGTTCCCGGGTGCACAGGCAGCATGCCCCGCTGCCAAGAGACGGGGGCTGGCTTCTTTCATATAGTGTGGGATGTAAGCTCTTGCCTCTTATTGGTAGACAATAAAGAGTCTCATTAACTCAGGCACAGGATGCAACATAGTCAGATCCCCGGCAACCTGCCTATTGATCCTGTTTCCCAGAACTAAAGCCAATATGATCACCTTGAAATTTGCTGACCTAGTGCTGATCCTTGTACAACGTCATATTACTTTATTTTGGAACTCTCCCAGAGGGACCACATGCTAGGGGTGGGCTAAGGAATGGTCCACATAGGCTGCTTTCGAGGGAGCGCTGATTAAAACTGAGACGGGTAAAGGGCTGCAAAGTTCTGACCACGCACAAGCATGGGACATGATTCTTCAAGATTGCCTCCGTATAGATGGCACAGGAAGGCTAATCCTGATTTCAGATGACGTTTCCACTGACGAAGACTAATTCGATGTACCCCAGGCAGTGCAGAAGCATGGCCTAAGAAGTCCGAACCAGGTGGATCCTCACTCTCAGTTATCAGATTCGCCCGCCACCCCACCACCCTGCTTTGCCTTCACCGGATAATTTGAGCCTGTTATCCTCTCTTCATGGCATCATCCCCTAGTTAAGTTGTCCATTTCCGTTTATCCCTGATGGCGATTACTTTCCACCCCATACACTGCTTCACCTTCTATTCATGTGTTTGGGTTTTTACTGTGACGAATTACCAATACCTGAATTATTGAACATACTGGGGCTATTGTTGGACTGGTCTGTATTGAGATGTTGAAACATTAGTCCTTCTGTATGAGCCGTGTGTACTGGTTCAGGATTCTTCCTGCTTAGATCCGTATAGCCAAGATGTTAATAAAAATGTTTTTGTTTTTTAATTCAATATTTTGACGGCGATAAATTGGGCAGACTCCTTTCTCAATTAACATGATCGGAGTCCCTTCTGTGCCCATCACAGTGAACAAACGCCCTCAGGGCATTTTTTTGAAGTCCTAATCAGCTATCAGTTCCTGGTTTGCCACCTTCTTCGAATCTCTCTAGGCCATGGTTCAGACACTTGCTTGGGATGCTCAGGAAACTTACATACAGGCAGAGGCTCTTTGCAAATTCCGCTGTGATGACTCCACTACTTTGGAAGCTTCATCAATATTGCCTGAAATTAATACAGCAATAGATCAATTGTCTTCGGGCAAAATACTTGGTAATGACAGTTTGCACTAAGAGCTCTATAGGGCTTACCAGACATTTTTATCACCCCGTTTTCTCCAGCTTTATTCGGTGGCATATAAGGCAGGGGCACTCCCCACCACCCCTAGAGAGGCCATTATTACCATGCTACAGACACCGGGCAAGGGCTGCCTGGCCATGTCTTCCTGCTGTTCTTTATCTATTTTGAACTTAGATTCTGAGTAAGATTCTCTCCTATAGACTGCAGTCAATTTTACCACAGTTAATTCACACCGATCAGAATGGGTTTGTGCCAAAACCCAACACTGCCGCCAACCTCCGTAGACTTTTCCATGTCCTGTATCAGACATAAGTGCAAGAAGAATACTATCTATAGACATGGAAAAGGAAGTCGATTCTCTGGATTGGAGCTACTTCTTTTCCGTCCTAAAAATGGCAGTGCTTGCCTCTTGGGTCAAGCTACTGTATTAGTCTCTCACTGCTTCTATTAAATAAGGAACCCAATCTTTCACCAAATATAGATAGAACGTGGGACCAGACAGTGGCGCCCCTTTATTGTTTTCTTTGGCAATGAAACTTTTCTCTACTATACAAGGCGGGGGTGGGAGGACAGATTTGCTTACATTTAAATGGTCAGATTCACATAGTTTGCCTATACAATGACAGCATATTATTATATAACAAAACCTTTACTAGTCTTTCCTTGGCCCTACAGGCTCTGGAGACCTTCAGTAAGGTGTCCAGCCTGGTGTTAAACAAGGCTAAATTGTATATTCTTCCTCTAATTGACTCGGAGGCTAGTGAGCTGGCTGGTATTGAAACAGCGGCCTTAAATTGCCCTTACAACAATAGGGTACTTGGGGACGAACATTTACAGATATCACTCTGATATAACAGCGGGCAACCTGGACAGTGCACTGGCTAGTGCATGCACGTCTACGAAAGTCTGGAGAAAACTGCTTCTGTCCCTTCTGGGTAGGATCTCCTTAACCAAAATTATCTTACTGCCCGAATAATACATTACTTTGCCAGCATACCTGTGGTACTTAACTGAATTTTCTGTGAGTCTGGTTCGTTATTGGGGGAGCTGATTTGAGATGAAGGCAGGCATAGAGTGGCCTTGCCCACTGAGGAAGGGGACCTCGGAGCCCCAGATTTCAAGACCTTGAATTACAATTTCTCATAACTTCCCATGGGAACACCTCGGTTGCAGAACTCATATTTGGCAATAATCTAACTCGCAGTGAAGTGTCTTGCCTACTGGTGGCTGCCTGACACTGTTGGCATAGTCATCTCAAAAGATCTAATACACATTACCGCTATGCTCTGGAGCACCCCATCCTTGTCCTGCATGGAGTTTAAGTTTAAGTTTAAGTTTAAAATTTGTATAGTGCACTACTCACCCAGAGGGTCTCAAGGCGCTTGAGGGAGGGGGGGTACTTACTTATCGAATATCCAAGTTTTTAGTTGTTTTCTGAATGAGAGGTGGTTCTGTGTGAGGCGGAGGTGGGTGGGGAGAGAGTTCCAAGTCTTGGCTGCTAAGTAGGAGAAGGATCTTCCCCCCATGGTGGATCTTTGGATGCGTGGAATCGCGGCGAGGGCTTGATTGGACGATCGTAGTTGGCGGGTGAGGGTGTAAAAGGACAGGCGCGTGTTGAGGTATTCGGGTCCTAGGACGTAGAGGGCTTTGTGTGCGTGGGTGAGGAGACGGAACGTTATTCTCTTGTTGATGGGGAGCCAGTGGCGTTCTTTTAGGTGACCGGAAATGTGAGCTTGGCGGGGGATGTCTAGGATGAGTCTGGCTGAGGCGTTTTGGATGCGTTGGAGTTTTTTCTGTAGTTTGGCTGTGGTTCCGGCGTAAAGGGTGTTTCCGTAGTCCAGTCTGCTAGTGACCAGTGCATGGGTGACCGTCTTTCTTGTTACGGTGGGGATCCAGTGGAAGATTTTTTTGAGCATTCGTAGGATGTTGAAGCATGATGATGAGACGGCGTTGACTTGTCTGGTCATCGAGAGGGAGGAGTCCAGGATGAAGCCCAGGTTACGTGCGTGGTCCGTTGGTATGGGTGCGTTTCCCAGGGCCTGGTGGCCACCATGAGTCGTCCCAGGTGGAGGGGGATGATCCTAAGATGAGGACTTCCGTTTTGTCCGAGTTCAGTTTTAAACGGCTGTTCTTCATCCACTTGGCTACTTCTTTCATCCCTTCGTGTAGGTTGGTTTTGGCGGTGTTTGGGTCTTTGGTGAGGGAGAGGATTAGCTGGGTGTCGTCTGCGTAGGAGATGATGTTGAGGTTGTGTTGGCGAGCGATGGATGCGAGGGGACTCATGTATACGTTGGAGAGGGTGGGACTGAGTGATGATCCTTGTGGTACGCCGCAGATGACTTCGGTGGCCTCTGATCTAAAAGGGGGGAGGCGGACTCTCTGGGTTCTTCCGGCGAGGAACGAGATGATCCAGTCCAGTGCTTTTCTTTGTATTCCGACGTTGCTGAGGCGTTGTATAAGGGTGTTATGACAGACTGTGTCGAAGGCTGCGGAGAGGTCCAGTAGGATGAGGGCAGCTGTTTCTCCGTTGTCCAGTAGAGTTCGAATGTCGTCTGTTGCTGCGATGAGGGCGGTCTCGGTGCTGTGTTTGGCTCTGAAGCCGGACTGTGAAGGGTCGAGGGATTTGTTGGATTCGAGGAAGGCGGCGAGCTGACTGTTGACTGCTTTCTCAATTACTTTGGCAGGGAATGGGAGGAGCGAAATGGGGCGGTAGTTCTTAAGTTCAGTGGGGTCTGCTGTGGGTTTCTTCAGGAGGGCGCTGAGTTCGGCATGTTTCCAGCTTTCCGGGAAGGTAGCGGAGTTGAGGGAGCAGTTGATGACGTCTCGGAGATGGGGTGCGAAAATGGAGTCTGCTTTGTTGAAAATGTGTCGGGGACATGGGTCGGTTGGCGACCTGAGTGGATGGAGTTCATCAGACGGATGGTGTCTTCAGTGGTGATTGGGTTCCAGGCGCAGAGGTTGTTGGAGGGGGGTTTTAGTTCGGAGGTGGGTGGGGTGGACTGGTCTCCAATGCTGTTATGTATGTCAGCGATTTTGTTGTGGAAGAACGAAGCTAGAGAGTCGCAGAGGTCTTGGGAGGGAGTGATGTCGTTGGTGCCGGCAGTGGAGTTGGTAAACTCTTTGATGATGTTGAATAGTTTCTTGCTGTTGTGGGCGTTGTTGTCGAGTCGATCCTTGAAAGCTGATTTCTTGGTGGATCGGATCAGTTGGTGGTGTTTGCGGGTGGCGTTCTTGAAGGTGGCCAGGTTGTCAGTGGTTTGGTTTTTTCGCCAGGCTTTCTCGAGGGTGCGACATATCTTCTTCGATTTCTTAAGGTCATCATTGAACCAGGGGGATTTTTTGCTACCTTGCTTGATTTGATGGTTTTTCAAGGGTGCTAATTCGTCAGCGCTGTGGGTGATCCATTGTGTGAGGTTGATGGCTGCTTGGTTTGGGTCCGATGATTTGACAGGAGGGTTTTGATGAAGCGATGCGAAGAGCTGGTCGGTGGTAATTTTGTTCCAGTTTCTGCGGGGAATTGGTTGTGGGTGGTTGTGGGTCGTAGTCTTTTTGTAGTTGAAGTGAACGCAGCTGTGGTCCGTCCAATGGAGAGCTGTGGTGTAATTGAAGGAGATGTGCTTGCTGGAGGTGAAGATTGGGTCGAGCATGTGCCCGGCATAGTGGGTGGGGGTGTCAACAAGTTGTTTGAGTCCGAGGTTGGCGAGGTTGTCTAGAAGGGTGGTGGTGTTGCTGTCGTTGTTCTTTTCCAGGTGGAAGTTGAGGTCTCCCAGTAGAATGTAGTCCTCGGAGGGGAGGGCGTGTGGGCTGATGAAGTCTGTTATGTCTTCGCTGAATTGTGTGCGGGGTCCTGGTGGCCTGTAGATGAGGGTGCCTCTGAGTGTGGTCTTGGGGTCGGTGTGGATCTGGAAGTGAAGGTGTTCGGCGGCTGCGAGGTTATCATCGGAACTGGTCGTGATGCGGATGGTGTTCTTATGGACGATGGCGATGCCTCCTCCTGTTTGGTTGATGCGGTCCTTTCGGATGATCTTGTATCCGTCCGGGATGGCTATGGCGATGTTGGGCGTTGATGAGGCGTTCATCCAGGTTTCTGTAAGAAAGGCGACGTCCGGTGATGTGGTGTCGAGTAGGTTCCAGAGTTCAATGGCGTGTCTGTGGACCGAGCGGGTGTTGAGCAGGATGCACTTTAGGTGGTTAGTGTCGGAGCTCTGTTTGGAGTTTGTGGATTTGGTGTGGGTCCTGATGCAGTCGAACTTGCAGGAGTGGCAGGTGAAGGGTCTATGTGTGTGTCCTGGGGCGGCTTGGTAGCAGTTTGGGAGTCGGCCGGGGTTAAGTGCTGAGAGGGTTGCGGCGTCGTACGTTATGCGGGTGGTGTGGATTTTGCGGGGGCCAGGGGGTTTGGCGCTGGGCGCGGTGCAGGCGCGGACGGGCGTAGACGGGCTTACATTTGGCGCACCTTCGGCGCGCATGGGGCGCGTCCGCTGCGCGCAAATGCGTCTGTCATATGTGGATAGTGGAGGGGGGCGGAGCGAGGGAGGAGCAGCTGGGAGGCGGGAGCGGGGTGGAGAGCCAGGCTGGGAAGCACAACAACAAACAACAAAATGGCATCACACTTACTGGGATATCAACATTTCTGAACGGATTGATGCGGACTCACACAGATTGGGCAACTGTATGAGTCTCGTCATTTTATGACTTTTAGAGAACTACAACTAGAGACTCCGATTTCACCAAGTCAATTTCTAACGAATGCAGCACTAACACCCGATAAATTTTGGGTCCCCCCCTGCAAGGACCCTGAAGTGCACTATATATTATGGATATTCTGACCCGTGGCAGTGCCTGACATATGGTATATCATCTTTGTAGATCGCTTTGCTCCATTCACTGGGCACAGCTCTCAGCCCTTAGAGATTAGTGGGAGTGGGATCTAGGCATGACATTCCAGAGTTTTATATAGCGCTACCTTGACCCGGAGGTATCAGAGCGCTTTACATGAGCACCAGTTGCGTTACATAAGGAAACATTCATTTTTGTTAGGCACAGGGAGATTAAGTGATTTGCCCAGAATCACAGGATGTTGTGAGTCGTTTCCGAGACTCAAACCCGGTTCCCCAGATTTGAAGGTGACTGCCCTAGCCATTTGGTATATGGGAATAGCTTTGAGAGATACCTGCCTTAAATGTATACAATTGAATTATCTTCATCATACATATTATCCCCAGCTAGACTGCATAAAACCTTTCCTACAGTACCCAATGTGTTCTTCAGATGTGCAGGCCATGATTCCACATTCATACATATGGTATGGTCATGTATGGTGATTGGCAGTTATTGGGTCACAATAACAGACCTGCTTTCATACTGTAATCATTAATCGTCAACGGGGAAACCCTGTATTGCTCAGAATCTGGGTATTATATTGTACATAAACATGGTTCTGTCGGATCAGATTCATCATCAATTACAAAAAGCAATAGTTGTACAAATGTGAAAATAAATCACAAAATATGTAGGCCTGAATAACACAGTTATTGAATGAATGACGTGTTTCATAGTCATTGAGCAGCAATACATCATATGATCAAACAAGGTGCCCCATACATGCTAAGTGAAAAGGTGCTTGTTAAGTGCATCAAAGAAAAAGTGAGTGTACATATACAAAACAAGGACACAAAACGATTGAGATTCTTTGATGGGCCGGCACAATATATCTAAATTTTCAGTCTCTCATAGATGGGCTAACTTTTAATCTGTTCTTAAATGCCCAGACATTGGAGTTTTGGCGCAAACAATATATGAACCATCGGTAATTCGACCTTCTTAGGAAGCATGCATTTTCTGATCATCTAACAGAGTCTTCATCAGGATTTAGAACAACCTGTGTGTAGAACTATATACTAACAGGTCTAATGTAAGAAGAATTATGTAAGGTCATGGACAGCCTATGAAAAAACCTTGCGACTCACCTGGTGCCGGACATAGGGATGAGGACCTTCTACAGTCCAACTAGAGTGTGTCCTTGTATTATGAACATAACAAGTTGGGCCAAAAAAAATGAAGAAAATTCAAATAGAAGCAATAAGTGGTGTGATAAAGTGTGTCAAACTCACCTATTGCATCAGAAGGTGTGCTCCTCTCTGTATCAAAAAGTGCTGGCTTGAATTGCTCGTCAAGTAGCGGGGTCAAATATAAGGAAGACTCCTATGAATCAAGGACTGAAATGTCAGAGAGTATAAAATCCCCAACAAATATGCAACAAAGGAGTTCTCATAACATCCTACCAATTTGAGTAAATGATGGCAATGGATTACCTATATAGGAGAGTAGGATCTGCTTTCATGGTTACCCCCACTTTTGCTGGTGTCAGTAGATTTTTCTGACTAGTCTGACTGGGATCCAGCTAATCTGGACCCCAGTCCCTGTGCTTCCCCCCGAAATGTGTCATGGTAAGTACTTCTGTACCTCCACAATTGGCTACTGGTGTACCCCTGTATGTCCCTAGTATATGGTACCAAGGTACCCAGGGCATAGGTACACCAGGGGTCTTCCATGAGCTGCAGCATGTATTGTACCACGCATGAGAGACCACTCAAAATGGGACTACAGACCTGCCATTGCAGCCTCTTCAAGCTGGTGCTAGCACCACTTACGATGCATATACGTTTCCTTATATCTGAGGTCACTACATTTAAAACCTATAAGCAGCCATTTTGATACATATAGTGGCCATGCGTCATTAAGTGATGACTAACTATATAGTGGCTGTGCCGAACCTGTGCATGTTTGGTATCAAACATGTTGGAATCATACCCCAACACCGTTTCTGGTGTTGGAGTAGGATTCCATGCACTTGGGCTCCTCCGATAAGCCCCCAGTACTTCTGTTAACAGCCTTTAAGGGTCTGCTAGCAAGCTAGGGCTGCTGCCACCCACTTACATGATTTTGCCCTTCGGCTGCTAAGCTGAGCTCATGATTCAGAAAAGGGGGTGGTGATGAACAGAGTGTCTGAATTAAGCAGACCACTCTTACCCAGTCCAAAGATCAGGGCTTGATCCATCACCGTTATTTATCTCACTGCCCCATCCCAGCTCAGAACCTGGCTATATGCAAATCAGTCTGTCCCTGGCCCAGTGCATCATGGGAACAGGGCAGACTAAACTACCAAGCCAATTCTTCACCAGAAAGGAGACAAGCTACCGGGGACCGGTTTCTGGCATTTCAGCCGTCTTCGGCCCGGCTTGCTTGAATCCTGATGGAGCAGTGAGAAAGGGACTCATGTCTGAGTATACCCTGCCACACCTATAGTGGCCAAAAATGATTCAGCTGAGCTCAAGCAGGGGAAGGTATAACAATAGTTTTCCTGTCACAGGGAGGTGTGACCACCTCCTAGGTAGGACTTGGTGTATTGGGCTGGGGTGGGGGCACCTGCCAGCGCCACTAGACTGCTTTGAAGGACACATTTGAGGCCCTCCTTGCATACTCTGGTTTGAGCCAGTTCAGGGAACCCTTGGCTGCCGTTCTGGCGCAGAACTGGACAAAGGACATGGGAGTATCCTCCCCTCTGTCCAGCAACTCCTCTGGGAGCGAACCCTGAGTTATCTTGACCTCTTTCTTAGGGTATAAAAGGGTATAAAAGGGCTTATCTGTGGGTGGGTCGTCAGATTTGTCGTGAGACAAGACTTAAGCATGAAACCACATCACTCTTCTACCGTCTGGACACATGGACGTCGCTGGAATTTGCCTGGAACCGAGACTGCATCAAGGAACACTCATGCTGCTCCTGGTCTCACTATTCTGCAATTCTTCTTCATAGTCTGGGTCTGTGCTTCTTTCAGGATCTTCAACAGACCTACGGCATCAAGGGCACCCAAAGTAATCTCCCTTGGAGTGAAGGAGTCACTCCTCTGAATCTGTAGGCACTGCAACTAAGGTGACCGGTCCGCTGCGCCTGACGTCCCACGGAATTCGAAAGGCTCAGCAACACAGGTGGTGGTTCTGCAACTGGCTTGAGGCCTGACCTCTCCTTTCAGCAAGTTTGAGGCCAGCATTCCTAGTTGGAAACCGCTGGGACCGAACCCCTGTGCACCGCCTCGACTTGCCGTAGCCAAGGCTTGTTGGCACTGCATTCCAGAGATTTTCGAGCTACTAGAAGCTCCAGCCCACAGCATTTCTTCGTGCCAGGATCTTCATTCTCACCACATCCCCTGCACCTTGGGGCTTCATCTTTGATGAGCTGCTCAAGGTCCTCTTGCGATTCATGTGCCTTTGACCTGTTGGTCCTCTAGAGGGTCTTCTCTTGCTTTAGTGGGCTCCCATGCTTACTCAGGGCCTGCTATGATTCTCCTGCACTTGGTGAGTCCCTTGGGCTTTGCTGGTCCCAACGTTCCTCCTTCATCGTTTACGACGTCTGTTGCTGCTGCCAAGGCTTGTTGGTGCTCCCGCTGGACACCGACCCCCTGGTTTTCGACTTCCGACTTGGGACAGCTCATGCACGTCTCCTGGTCTTCCTCAGCGTCGCCTGGTCCTCACAGCTGCAGCAACAAGGTCACCATCCCCCCTTCTGCACCTTCCTTCATCGATGGGCATTGCTCTTCTGTGTCTCTTGGTCACCTCCGAGTGGCATAGACTCTGCAGGTTCTTCTCTTCAAGAATCCACCCACCGGACTCTTGCACAGTCTTCGACAGCGGCATCTTTACTGAAGTCCTCCATTGTGGTCTACTGTGGTTTCTGACGTCACTTCCCACCTATGCACCCAGCTTCCCTGGTGTAGATATCCTGGTTCCTGGGGTATCCATGGGTGGGGTGACTCTCCAACCTTCTGGCTTTAGTGGGGTTTCTTTGGGGTCCTCTGAGAAGGGATCTTCTTCTTCAAAACTGCAACTGAGACTTTTCCATTGACTTCTATTGAGTATGCGGCTGTGGTCCCACTCTGCACACAGCCTTAGTAGGGTTCCTGGGTACTTACCTTGGGTGATTCCTTGTGTCCCAAGCCTTTCTGGGTCTCCTGGTCCAAGTCCTGACTTTGGTCGCAATTCTCATTGCACGTTCTTTGTATTTGGTTTGGTCTCCTCCTGAAGACCACTGTGTATTGTGCTTACTTACCTCTTGCAATTGAAGTGTTATTGTGTATTTGGGTTGATATCTCCAGTTAGGAGATATACCAATGTGTTAGTGAGTGTTGTGTAATCAATAGACATATTGTTATAACTAAACTGTGTGGTTATTTTTCATTTAACCTACACTACATCATTAGATCTGGTAAAATAATCTGCTAACTCTCCTTCTGGACTAACCCTGAAGGCTGCTACCATTTAGAGAGTGTTCTAAGGTTGTCTAAAACCACTAAAATCACCATAATGGTTGTCTGGATTAGTGCAAGGTGCTTTACTTAAATAAGTGAGCACCATATACTAAGCTAGCTTCCTACACTTCAGTTCAGACCCAGCCAGGATGCTTGTTTCCGGTCCAGGGAAGACATGGCTTGGCAGTTCAGGCAGGACTGTTCCCATGAGGTACAGAGTCACAACTGATTTGCATATAGCTGGGTCTGAACTGCGGTGGTGTAGTGACCTAAAGAACAATGATAGATTCAACCCAGATCTGTGACTGGGGTTGAGTGTCTGAAAAGTTTCAGTGCTCCATCCATCATCTCCTTCTATTTGCTTTGTATGCCCTAAGTTGGCAGGGTATGGCTAGACACGGATCCCTTGCTCACTATGGGCCATATGTATCATACTACCGTTTAGCGAATTCCAAATAGCGAATTTTAAGGAATCGCTATTTGGAATTAGCAAAACGGTATGTATGTACAAAATCGCTATTAAATAGCGATTCTTTACCATTCCTAATTTGCGATTAGCAAATTGCTAATCGCAAATTACCCATTCATTTCCATGGGCCAGGAGGCCCATAGGAATGAAGGTGCAATTTGCGATTAGCAATTAGCTAATTGCAAATTAGGAATTTCTTCAAGGGTGCAGAGGTGTCTCAAGAACACCCTGCTGCGCCCCTGAAAAAGACATTTGGGGGCATAGGCGCACATACATGCCCTAAGGGCATGTATGGGCGTCATATGGCACCTTTTGTTTTTTGGAAAAAAGCTTTTTGAAAAGAATTCGCAAATTACCACCAACTAGAAGTTGGTGTTAATTTGCGAATTCTTAATGGCATGTTTTGAATATTTTTTGTTTGATACATTGCATTTAAGGAATCGCAAAATTTGCGATTCCTTAAGTGCAATCGCAAAATAAGGAAGTGCAAATTTTGCTATTCCTTATTTTGCATCAAACATGTTTGATACATACCATTTGTCAAATTAGCATTCGCAAAGGCCGAAATTCGCAGAATTTCGGCCTTTGCGAATGCTAATTAGCTTGATACATATGGCCCTAAGCAACTGGACTCAAGCTAACCTGGCTGATATGAGGTGTTACTCCTGAAACCGGTCTCAGGGTGCTTGTTTCCGGTCCAGGGAAGACCTGGCTTGGCAGTTCAGGCTGGACTGTTCCCATGAGGCACAGGGTCAAGACTGATTTCCATATAGCTGGGTCTGAACTGAGGTGGCGAAGTGTGCTAAAAAACAAAGATTCATTCAACCCAGATCTGTGACTGGAGGTGAGTGTCTAAAAAGTTTCAGCGCTCCTCCCATCATCTCCTTGTGTTTGTTTTGTTTGCCCTAATTTGGCAGGGTATGCCCAGGCGTGGGTCCCTTGCTCACTTTGCCACTGGATTCAAGCCAGCCTGGCTGATATGAGGTGTTACCCTGGAACCTGTCCCAGGATGCTGGTTTCCGGTCCAGGGAATACCTGGCTTGGTAGTTTAGACTGAACTGTTCCCATGAGGCACAGGGTCAAGACTGATTTGTATGTAGTTGGGTCTGAACTGGGGTGGCGAAGTGAGTTAAAGAGCAATGATGGATTCAACCCAGATCTGTGACTGGGAGTGTGTGTCTGAAAAGTTTCAGCCCTCTGTCCATAATCTCCTTATGTTTGCTTTGTTCGGCATTAGTTGGCAGGGTATGCCCAGACATGGGTCGCTTGCTCACTTTGCCACTGGATTCAAGCTAGCCTGGCTGCTGAGGGGTGTTACCCTGAAACCGGTCCAAGGATGCTTGTTTCCGTTCCAGGGAAGACCTGCCTTGGCAGTTCAGGCTGGACTGTTCCCATGAGGCACAGCGTCAAGGCAGATTTGCATATAGCTGGGTCTGAACTGGGGTAGCGAAAGGAGCTAAAGAACAAATATGGATTCAACCCAGATCTGAGACTGGGGTGAGTGTCTAAAAGGGGTCAGTGCTCCGTCCATCATCTCTTTGTGTTTGCTTTGTTCGCTTTAAGTTGGCAGGGTATGCCCAGACGTGGATCCCCTCCACACTTTCCCAGTAGCTTCATGCTAGCAAGGTTGATGAGGGGTGTGACCCTGTAACCTGTCCCAGGATGCTTGTTTCCGGTCCAGGGAAGACCTGGCTTGGCAGTTCGGGCTGGACTGTTCTTATAAGGCACATGCTCAAGACTGATTTGTATAAAGGTGGGTCGGACCTGGGATGGCGAAGTGAGCTAAAGCACGATGATGGATTCAACCCAGATCTGTGACTGTGGTTGAATGTCTGAAAAATGTCAGCGCTCCATCCATCATCTCCTTGTGTTTGCTTTACTAATTTAAAAGTAATATATAAAATCTTTAATTTAATGCAGTCCTAAAACAGGAGCCACTGTAATGCTCAACAAGCCTCGAAATTGTTTAACAGGCTCCTCTGCTGGGGACCAAGTTGACAAAAATGTGAAGTACTGCAGACAACTTTGAAAAGATTAACTTCTTTTGTTATTGAGTTGCCTTCTTTGCATTAAGTAGAAGTTCTATTAGCTTAAATGGAAGTTCAATAGTTCAATAAAAACCCTGTCTGTGGAGTTCTTACTACACCACCTTTGCTCAGAATCTGGCCATCATAATGTCAAAGACCCAACTATTTCAGTGTATGTAAATCCCAGGCACTGCCTTTTCCAAAGTAGACAGGAGTCCAATGTTGCCACAATGGTTTGTCAAAGGTTGCAGTTTTGACAGTAAAATAATTCAGATGAGAAATACAACAGAGTATTGTGGGTTCAAGATTGAGGAAGTTTTATAGGGCTTAATGACCCTCACCTCAGACACAGCCAAAAGAGAGCGCTATGTGCTGATCACTCTTATTGCAGTGTCAGGTCAGCAGGTCCGGCTACCCCTGGTGTTGAATTAAAGTAGGCGGGAATGGAAAATTCCAGAATCATCTTTTTACTTTCGAAACCACAGATTTGGCATCAGTTGTTATGTTGCCTTCCAGAATTTTCTTTTCTAATTTAGCAGTAATCTCCAATTCCTTTTTGCTATGTTCCAGCACTGTGTCAATGCCTAGAAATAGCTAATGACACAATATGGCTAAAACTATAATACACTAGGGGGGGCCTGAATGGGAAATATTTAATGACCTTGCATTGTTACAGTCCCTATAACTACATAACAAACAAAGTGTAACAATGGGTCAACAGAAAATTAGTGCAGCTATCTATATGACTGTGTGCATGATAGAGGAACACAATCCCTGAATCCAAAGTATTCTTGGTGAAAAAATATATGTTCCCATCAGATACCCGTCCTGTACCGCCCTACATCACTTGGGATCCTTCACCCGAAGGAAGTGGAAAGAACCACTTAGGATTAGGTAGATTGTGACCTAATCACAGTGTGAGGGAATATAAAGTGTGTGGATCTGAGAGTTTCTTAATGGTATCAGGGGGCACAGAAAATTACCAAAAAGCAGTGCAAGAGGTGCTCAATGTAGCGTGAGAAAGTGAAAGAAATTAATATTGGGTTGTGGGAGTGGAAAAGAAGTTTATTGGGGTCCTACCCACACCCAAGGCTAAAAAACAGTGCGAGTAGTGGTAACAAATAACTACTCAGATTTTGGTTGACATGTTTCTGCAGTATTCATTGGTTCAAAAGATACCAGTCTGCTTCATCAGGACCTTCTTATAATAGGATACGGTTAGGATAAGGGCCTTAAGGACTGCCCCTCATTTCGGCAGTTTCTTCGTATCTGAAAAAATTGCACATTTAAGGAAGACTGTTTCCGTGGGGCTAATATCTTAGCAAGGAAACAGGAGGCCCGTGGCTACCACACAAGATTGATAATGAGCTCTTTGAAACATGCTTGGTATTACCACAGGAAATTGTTGCTGACCCCTAGGCTAAGAAAATCATGGAAAAGATTGTGTATGTTACAACCTTCTGTACACAGAGTAATGTTATTACCAGGATTCTGAAGAAACATTGGCCTCTGATTAGAGCAATAGACATTTCAAATGATTTGGCCCATTTTTCCTTTCAGAAAGGAAAGAATTTGAGACCACTTGGTCCATGCAGATATTCCAAAAATAACCCAATCTGATCTAGCCTCTTTGTGGGGTCAGAATACAATTGTGGGCCATTTCAAATGTGGGAATTGTTTAATGTTTGCTTCATCTAATAATACAAAACAGTTCATCCAAGGTGACCTTACACATAATTTAAAAGATCACACCATTTGTAATTCTCAAAATGTTGTTTATGCTATCTGGTGTCCGTGCAAGTTGATTTATGTGGGAAACACTATGCAGAAAAAGAAGTAATGTATCTAAAAACATAAATGCAGAATCCAATGTAAAATCATTTGTGCTCCACTGGTTTCTCATTTTTTGGAATTCAATTCGGCAAATGACATCAAATGGCACATCATTGAGTTAAGAGACCTTTGTGTGGAGGCACACTCAGTCCATTCTTAATCTGTCCGAATGTCGCTGAATTCTCAGATGTGACAACATACCAAATTGACTCTGCACAATGGAAGAGTGAAACTCTGTGACATTACTTTGATATGTATATGTGTCCTGACTTAATTTTCCATGCTCAACTTGATTACAGTTATTCTGTGATGCCTCATTTGGTTTTTACATCTGTAATAAGCAACTTTTTATATCTGTAATCATTTTTTACATTTATTCTTTCTTACATCTGTAACTTTTTTTGCATTTGTAATATTTAGTATTTGTCATTTGTGGCATTCTTAACACTTTGCATCTGTAAAGGGTACTACTCCTATTCTATAATGATTCTTTCAATGGTCTTTCCATCTTTGCATAAGTCCTTCTAGCGTTTCATATTGCAAGCTTTATTGTAATTCCAATCTCCAGCCATATTTTACGATTCTGATATAGCTAATTTGTTTAGAATATTAGTCTAATCAATGAAGAATGAATTGCAATGATATCTGCATTTTGAACTTTTGGGAACTCCAATTACCATATTTTGTTTCTATCTTTCTTCTTACTTTTTCTATCATGAAGGTGTATGCACAAACTAATTTGCTGCCGTGATAGAGGGTGTGTAATTGGGTAAAAAATAATTTCCTCACAGCATGATGTGGGCTAGTGGCTGTATTAAATAGTCTCCCCCTTTCCTATAAACGGTTAGATTTTGTTGTTGCTTAGTCAATATTGCTAAAATATTTGCTTGTAACAATTTTTTGGATGAGTATTTCTGTTTGGTCATTAGTTTTTAATCTATTTAAAGCAATTTGTGAATTAGTACCATTGTATTAGGATGTGTTTACGTACAACAGTCTCCATGATTTCCATGGGGTATACGTTGTCTATGTTTCTGGTGATTAGCACCGTTTTGCATTTGGGATGATTTGTTATAGACTATGTGCTGTCTTAAGTATTTGTTTGTGTGATATGATGAGCAGCAAGCATGTATTTACTGTAATGTATATGTTGTATATAAAACATATTTACGATAATTCTTTATAACTTTGAATCGCGGTGTGGGCACCTCACATTCTTTGTATTTTATTTTTCTGTATTTACTTTTTTGCATTGATTGTTTTGTATTGATTGTGAAACAGATATTATTTTCCTGGAACCGTTGTTGTTTACACAAACTTTATTGCTCCTGGTTCTGGGTCAGTCGGGCTGCCCCTGTTGTGTTTTACCATACAAAAAAATTAGCTTATCTCTTTACATATGATTAGGATATATGTGGAAGAATATATACACTTGTGATGAACTGTGATTCAGGTCTAGAGTCTCTATGACTATCGCCCTTCTGCCAGACTGTAGACTGAGCATGGAACAAGAATCCCATTGGAAGCCCTTCACGAAGAACTGTTGTTGAAGGGGGGTTTTGGACAACATCATAAAGAGAAAGAGCCTGTCCTGAATGAACTGAACAGCCTAGCTACATAAAGACCTCTGGAAGATGTCGTTGTGAAGTCTGTGCAGATGCAGGAAACACTGTTGCCAAGGCATTATCACCAGCATCCCTGTTTGATGATCTCCTTTCGTCCCTGACCTTACGAGCACTGCAGGGAAACCAAAGTATGTCCCTTTTTGTCTACTGGAACTTTGATGACACCCTCTGTTCCATCTGCTGACCAGGAAAAATGTGAGGGCTAGCTAAGTAAGGTCATGCTGAGTCCATAACTGCATACAGAATCTAAATCAGTAGCATGATTGCATAGATAATATTGATTTCAACTTCAAGTCACTGTCTTCAGCTCTGCTTTCTCTGAGGACTGCATACACTGGAGTCCATACCGCCAGTATTGAGGGCATCCCCCACCATTGAGAAAATTGTACCGTGACTCGTGACCTCGACGACACAGAGCTGTAAATGTGTCAGTTCCAATATAAAATCCACACTAATGCACTCATATTTTTGCTGAAGGTGCGTACAAAGAAGCCCAATGATTACCCTGAGTGAAGACATACTTGAGCATGGTATGTGGATAGGCCTTGGCAACTTGTCTCCATCCATGGGCAAAAGAACCAGCAAAGTAAAAACTGCAGAGAATGAACTTTTGTCCAGAATGCCAGTGCAAAAGGGTGCCATGGTAAGATTTCTAGAACAGTTTTTAAGTGTTTTTGTTCAAAATGCAATCTGAACATGACGGATTTCAGGTAACCAAAAATCATGTGTGGAAATAAAACAATGGCAATCATGCTGGTAATGCTTTCCTATGGAGAAAAATGCATGCACTGAATATGGGTATTTGCAAACGATTCTCAGGGGTCCCCTTTAGTACTTAAGGGGCCATGATCCAAAGTACCACCATCAGTTTAAGTTTACCTGCCCTGAAGCGTCTGGGTGCAGAGGTGCTGGATGAGTTGATAGCCTTGCACGCTACACCGTAGGCAAAGATGGGGACCACCTAGAAACCGGCTATAGAGGAGGACTTGGGGACAAGTCTGGGGGGCTCTGTTTGTGGGGGTCCTGGGAGCAGGGAAGCACCATCAGTTGTTGTGGACCGAGCCGGGGAACTTGGGTGAAGAGGGTTTTAGTCGGCTAGTGGCTGTGCATCAAAGGCACCCATGGTTCTCAGTTAGACAGTCATGGGGGACAAATCAGGACAGCTGTGCCATTCTCTGTGCTGGTTTATGTGATGCTGATGTCCCTCTTTGGCTGCTCGGTCTCTGCGGCGTTGTGGTCCAGATTGGACTCAAACAAACTTTGCTTGCTGCAAGGGTCCCGGTAATGTAATATAATGCACCCTGCCCTAGGGCTATAAGGCAGGCTGTTCAGGTGACTTACATTTATGGCATGCAGGGTCTGTAGGCATGGCACACAGGGTGTGTGCTACGTTGTGTTTTCACTTTTGTCTGCGTCATTTCACACAGCCTGCAATGGCAGTCTGCATGAGTTTGGAGTTAGGTCCCTTAGGGTGGCACAATTCATACTGCAGCCCTTAGTGACCCTCTTTAGTACCCATGCCCTATGTACCAGAAGTACCATTTATTAGGGACTTACAGGGGTATTTAAGATTTTTCCAATTGGGGAACAAGTGCACAGTTACTTTGTTTTAGGGAAAGAGCACTTGGCACCAGGGACCTGTTTAGTCAAAATTGCATTAGATACCAGGTAAAAAGTGGGGTTGACCATATTAAAGAGGGAACTTTCCTACAGTGATGTTTAAAGTAAAAGCACAAGGGTGTCTTCTACAGGAACCTTTACATAACTGAGGGACTACCAACTTGAGCCTTCAAACACTGTGAATATCACCACATCCCACAGCCCATCTCATATTTTTCAGAAATTCTGAATACGGTTGTATATTTTAGCCTACCATACTAGTCTCTAGGCTTCCAACTGGTTAAATTCCATATGCAAGAGCCATGAAGAATGAAGATTTTCATTTTGTGACATCATTACAGTGCACTATGGGTTGAAATGTTAGCAGTATGATCAAAATCCTTTACATTGATTTCTATGAGTTATGGTTATCTGTAATACCATACCTCTCTCAAATTCACAACCCATGTTCTTCAGGCATGATCTGTAGCTAATAGCCATGCCTGTGGTAATTGATGGGCATGTCTTTGCTGGATTCGATAACCCAGGCTTGTGCAGTAACCATAATTTGCAAGACCAGATGTCCTGGATTATCAGCTTTCTGTACTTTATAACATTTGGCAAAGTTCACTCTATACCACCTTCTAATTTTACTGTACCTGTTGAAGGCATGGTGTATGTCACAGAGGTCATACAGATTTTGAGAGCGCTTCATAACCTCTGAATAGTGAAACAAATAGTAGAAATGTACAGAGAAGATATAGACAAGGACAGGAGGAGGAGAATGGAAAAAGAGATGGGAACATACCCAGATGAGGCGAAAGATAGAAAAAAGAAAGAATATAAAGAGTAGAGCGCTACACAGAGTGAGTGTGAGAAATATGGAAAGAGAATGTACACAGAGGAAGGCATAAGAGATGGAAAAGAAGAGAGAATTAGCAGAGAGGGGGGATTGAGCGAAAAGGAGGTGAGAATAGAGAAGTAGAAGATAACCAGTTACAGATGAAAATTAAAAAGATGACCAAGAGTTCAGCCAACTGGAATGGCGCTTCTTGAAATTGAAATGCCTGGCGCAGATATTTATTATTTTTTAGTACATGGCTTCTGCTTAGAAGAGCCAGTACTCTGACTCTAACATGCAAATTAGTTTAGGATTAGGTTTGCTGTGTTGATGTATCCCTCTTACTTTCCTGCTTGCTTCAAGAGAACAGAAACTTGTACGCCTGCAACTCACTCTCTTCCTTATACTGTAAATACTCATGTCTGCTGTAAACCTTTTTTCAATTCTACTTCTGATTTAACCCAATTACTCTTGCTGTTTTCCAGTTTCATGCATTCATCTTTCTTTCTTCTGTTAGCACTGAACATGTTGTAAGTCTTACTCCATGACTCCTATACGTCATCAAATAAAATATGAATAACAGATATTTGTTGTTAGCCACTACAATGGTATTCATTTTTTCACCCTCAGAAGAATAGAGGGCTGGTCAGGCCTGCCGGAATTTAAATATTTTACCTTAGGAACAAACATGGATCCCTGCAGGTTTTGCATGAGTCAACCCAACCTCACACAATAATTCAATTGAAGTACACTTAGTATGCCATCTGCAAAACTTCCACTGATATAAATTGAAGCTTAATACAAGCTATTTTGCCAAATAGTTTGTATAAAGTGTATTACTATTTAATATTCTGCAAATATCAATGTTATGGGGGTTGATGCACGTTTTGGCATTGATTCTGTTATTGCAGCACCTTTGAGAAATCAAACGTCATACTCTGTTTCTGTGTTTCCTGGATGTCTGTGCAGTCACCATCTTTCCAAATGTGTGCTCCAGTTCAGGCCTTGGGAGTGCCTAATCACATCATAGAAAATAAATAGTTGATGGCATCTAAAACTCAATTGGTACTATTTAGAATGAAGCAAATGCAGGATCAACATGCTATGTGCTACAAACCTTGGACACAAGGCATTCTTTCCCTTGACTGTACGAAAGTTTGATTTGTTTACCAAGGGCCTGATTTAAAGTTTTTCGGTTAGGGTACTCTGCTGCAAATGTGACGGAGTACCCTCTCACTAAGCCCTTGGTCTGCCTGCCTTATTTAGAGACAGGCGTACCTTAAGTTTTCTGTCGACTGACCTTCTGTTGGCTCCATCAATGGAATACTTCCTCCGCCGGTTCAACAGAGTACTTACCAGGTCTATTGGCTTAATATGTCTCACACCAATATGAATGCTGCTAAGATTCTTTGAGGAAGAAGCCTGGACATTGTTAAGTCTTCTTATATTGAGACCATTGCACGTAAAAAGGCATTATATGCTGAATTTCTTTGAGAGCAGTGACACCCCATATCATAGTTTTGTACCAGAAAAGTGAAGAGATCCCCCTCAAATAGTTTTGATTCAGCTCTGAAAATGGCACCACCCCTACTTTTCGAAGTGTTAGCCCAGGCCCAAAGTGTGGGTCTATTTGCGCCCCTGCAAGCCAAAGGCAATGTGGTCAGGAAGAAAGTACGTATTTGTCATGATTACAATGCCTGGTGAGCTTTACCGGTACAGAAATGTTAATACGCTTGGTTCAGTCCTGTCTGACAAAGATAATCTGTTTGCTCATTGACGAGGAAGTGTAAACTTGATCCATCTTTTGCCTCAGCAGGCTCCCATGGCAACAGGTAAACCTGAGGCGGAAAAACTCAGGGAGCGCCCGAAGGCCTCTGAGAATGGGGAACCAGACCAGGTAGGGACAATGGTTTGAAATGATACTTTCCCTCTGGGACCTTGTGTAATGTTTACCTTCTGTAGGGGTGGGGCAATCTGGGCCCGTCATTAGAGTATCTGCATGAGCTGAATTTGTCCAGCACCTTTACTTCACTCCTCAGACTAGTTGCTTGTTTACTTCAGTCTCAAGTCCGTGTCTAGCTAGGCGATACCAGTTTGGAAATTCAGTCTAGAGACTTTGGAAGCTTAAAAAATAGGCGGCAGATTTACAAGCCATTTGCATCATTTTTGTGCTGCTGTTGCGTCACTTTTTGTGATGCAAAGGCGGCTTAAAAATGCGGCCCATTTACAACTTGACGCATCTATGGGATGTGTCACGTTGGAAAGCCCTGAGTCACATTATACCTGCGTCAGGTATAATGTATGCAGAGTGGGCGTTCCTATGCAAAAAAGCCTTGTAGAAGTGGCGCAGTGAAATCTACAAGATTTCACTGCGCCACTTCTACGACGCCACTGCGTCAAAACCTTACGCCAGCTTGGAGTGACGCAGCACAGTGAGGATAGGCCTCCCCATGCTTTGCTGGAGTTGCGCCGTGCTTGCGACACAACTCCAGCCAATGCGTGACTTTTGCGCCAGCAGATGCGTCAGAATTTCTGACGCATCTGTCAATCCTTGCTCTATGGTGCGCCTTATTGTAAATATGGCGCATCCAAGGTGGTGCAAGGGTTTCTGACAGTGGCGCAGGGAAAGTGACGCATCTCTACAGATGCGCTACTTTCTTATAAATCTGCCCCTTGCTACTTATGGCACTTTATTAAGTAGGAGCATTCTCCTGTCATCAAACATGTATTACAGTTTTCTCAGCGCAATCCTTGCTTCTTTTCACATTAACATATTGCACAACCGCTGTCTAAAACCGCCGTCTATGGGTCTTCCTAACTACTTAAGTAGTTTCAATCAATCAAATATGTAGTATCTTGGCATGTGCACATAAATGGCACTTTAGGCGTGAAGTTCACCATGCTGGTAGGGTGCGTGAAAGGTAAACACAGGGAGAGGGGAGTGGCGAAAACATAGAAACTGGTAGCATGGCTATATAAATCACAAGTTATTTGCAACTACTAGTGATCCTGCATTTTTACGACACCAACGCAAGATGATACAAACATCAAGATAACAGGATGGTCTATCTACAGAAGCTGGGACAGTCTGAAATACCGGTTTTCATGGCAAGAATCCGAAAGGTCTTTGCGCAGTCTGTCCCTGTGTGAAAGATACGAAAGAAGCAAGGAAACACAACCGCATTAACACAGACATATTATCCTTAAGTCCTCACGTGCACCCACAAGACTCGCATACCCACACGTCAGTCAAGCAGTCGCCACCCACAGCCGCCCAGCTCCAGTTCTGTATTCTTTTGCATTTTTGTCGCGGCACTTCCTCCTTCTGCGCTTCTCCCCGCTGTGACACCCTCCCCGCCTTGGGGCTCACTTCGTCACGTCAAGCGTTACCGTTGGCCCGGTCACTCCCTCGACCTCAGGGCAGAAGGAATGGAGGAGACCCGTGCTGGGGGGGAAGAGCCTACTACCCGGAAAGCTCCCCTGGCGGGACTTGGATACGTAAGTGTTGCGCCCTCACCCCTGGCTAGCCCTGCCCGCGTCCGGGGTGCTCCGAGCACACCGAGCGGCCAAGCCCTCTCCAATACCGAGAGCGGAAGGGGCGGGGAAAGGAAAGGGAAGCTTGGTGAAAGATTGTAGCATGCTTTTTGTGTGGTGTTCGGGAAGGCTCGCCCGTGTTTCAAAAAGTCTCAAGCAGGGCTTTAAGTGAGATTAAAAAACTAAGGGGGTCTCTCAAATGGGTGTGGCCAGTGTAATTAAGGGTTGGCTTAAAAACACTAAGCTAAAAATCTGTGCTTAGCAGTGTCCCGCCCGACTTGAATTTGATGTTTCTGTCATTGCATCTAGATATATTGACAAGTAACATCATATCTACAACAAGTCTGGACTATTGGCTTTGTCAGTGGTTGTTAGTAAATAAGCTGCAACTATGGCTTGTGTATAATATTTAAAAAACTTCCACTTAAAGCCCTGGTGAAACCACGACAATGTTGCTGCAACTGAGTTTCAAAAAGAGAAGGGAAATCCAGAGGGAAAATGGCTCTTTAAAGGATTTCGCTTCCCCTACAACACTCACCTGGCATGACGTCATGCCGTAACTTCTCCACTAGTGAGAAGTGAGCAGTGTGAGCAGCACATATGATGTGCCTGCTATCACTGCAGTCTGGAAAAAAACGGACCGCCTGTGCCAGGGCACAAAACAGAGCCCGATAGAGACCCGTTTCGAGGCCTCCTTTAAAAAACTGCTGGTGCTCAGCACCAGCGAGACCCGGCCCACTTAAAGCCCTGGTCTTAAGTATATTTAGTTTGTGTTGCCTAGATGATGGTGGGCTGGCTTCTAATGAGCGACAACGTTATTTGTTTTCACTTTTATATAATGCGACCTCGACCCAAGGGTATTTGGAACGCTTTACGACTACTACCAGTTACGTTAAACAAAGACACATCCATTTTTTTAAGCCCAGAGGGATTAAGGGGCAGATTTACAAGAAACTGACGCATATCTGCATTATAGCAGAGATGCGTCAGTTTACTTGTGTCACGCAAAAAAAAACCTTGTGCCACCATGGATGCGTCTCATTTACAAGGCGGCACACCATGGTGCAAGGTTTGACTGATGCGTCATCATCTGTTGCCGCAAAGGTGGCACATTGCTGGTGTCGTGTCGCAAGCACAACGCAACTCCAGCAATGCTCAGGAAGGCCTATGCCTATTGTGCTGCGTCACTCCTTACGCCTGCTTCAAGGAGGCGTGAGGTTTTGAAGTAGTGGGTCGTAGAAGATTTCCCTGCGCCTCTTTTAGGATGCCACTGCGTCAAAACCTTACGCCTCAAGCAAGCATAAGGAGTGACGCAGTACAGTAAGTATAGGCCTCAAAATGCATTGCAACACAACTCCAACAATGCGTGACTTTTGGGCCAACAGATGTGTCAGAATGTCTGACGCATGTGTCAATCCTTGCACCATGGTGTGCTGTATTGTAAATATGGTGCATCCATGGTGGCACAATGGTATTGAGGCTGGCGCAGGGAAACTGACGCATCTCTACAGATGCTTTAGTTTCTTGTAAATCTGCCCCAATGTGGCGCTGGGCTTTACAACATGATGCATCTCTCTAGATGCGTCACGTTGTAAATATGTTGCAGAGTGGCACATTTTTTACGCCGCTGCTGCATCACAAAAGTGACGCAACGGCAGCGCAAAAGTGTCACAAGGGGCTTATAAATCTGCCCCTAAGTCATTTGCCCAAAATCACAGGATGTTGAGCCGATGCCGAGACTCGAACATGTTTCTTAAATTTTAAAGTCGCAGCCCTGGACGTTATGCCACATCCTCTCATGACATTCTTATTGTATAGATTTCATTACGAATGGATATACCAAGCACGTTTTACAGCACTTAAGATACCTAAGGTTTGTTGATTTACAACCTGACCAGATTAATTTGGCCCACAATATTGGGTGACAAAACGCTAATGGTTACGGATAGGCGGGGCCTGGACAGGATGTGCTTGAAACGCCGTCTCCAGTTTACATACATTAGTAGTGTTTATATAACTGTATCATTGCTTATGAGCACCTATTCCAGCAGAAAGGGTATTGAACCATAAAGCTGGTTGCTTCGGGTTACTAATCATACCACCTAATCAGTTACCAACATTAGAGTTGCATATAGGTCATTACCAAACCAAGAGTGACAATTGAGCAATACCAGTTATCGATAATTTCCAAAAAGTTTTTAGCGTGGAAAGTAAGACAAATTGACCCGCCGTCAGCATGAAAAGTGTGTTTTTTTTTTACAGTAAGACGGAAACTGACCAGTAGAGTAAAACACAGCCAGACCGTAACCAGGAAGTGAATTTTGAATTGCAGTTACAGGGTCACCACAATAGGTTTAATCACAACGTGTGTCTCTCATAGCTGCTCGAGGGTAAACTTGAACTGTTTGGTGCATGTCTTGTCCCAAGTACTATAGTAAATATTTTTTAATGTTGATACGTTCATAAAACATTAAAAAAGTTGTTCTTAAGGATTAAAAAGTAAATATAATCTTGCAAGAGGTATATTTATCAGTTCATATGTAACTTGAGTCTAATCATGTGTGAAGGATACGTGGTGTAATAGTTAAATTAAGTTGCTAATGTTGTCCACAGATATCTAATCACCATTTTGGCACTTGACCAACAAGTGTGTAATTCAAGGCAAATCAACAGTCCCCATCCCACGCTGAATACTCGTCAAGTGAATATGTGGAACGTACTACTCCACACAGGCAGGGGCGGCTCTAGGCTCATGGCGGCCCTGGGCAGGGAGCGTAGGTAGGGGGCCCCGGAAGAGGGGGTCCGGGCGGGACGGAGCGCGGAGACCAGTGAAGAGGGGGGCGGGGGGCTCAGGGTGTTTGGAAGCGGAACAGAACCGGAGGCCGCCAAATCGATGCCAGGGGCCGTCACGCAAATATGTATCCATCCTCAGAGTATTATTATATTAAGGATATATATTGGCGTGGTGGCCCCTGGGGTTTGGTGGCCCTGTGCAGGTGCACAGCGTACACATGCCTAAGGCCGCCCCTGACACAGGGCTTTAAATGTGCCGGGTACCTCGCGGTCACAGACCCGTCAGTATTTAAACAAGGACATTATAACGGGGACCTTTATCCATAACCTTATTTTAAATGAAATCACTAATCGATTTCTGAACAATGGCTGTAACAACTATTAGGATATTCCATGGAAGGGACACACTCCTTGTTTAAATTTCACGTTTTACTTTAGCTCGCATTCTGTAAGAGTGTGTGCTTTTTCCCGGTGAGTGTTATTTTCGTGCATCATATTTCTATTTTATCATTCAGACTGAGAACTGAGTCGGTTTCATGTGCCTGGGTCAGTTCAGGTTGTGGGTGGGTGTTTATTGCGGGGCGCGATTGACAGCCCTCTGGTTGAGGCAGAGGAAGTATCGCTTTCTCACAGTGCCTGTCAGTGGGTTATAAAGGTGTTCAGAATACATGCTCATCTCATCCATGGCCACTCTGCAGATGGTATACAGCAATGGTTAGATGTGTCAACTGTAATAGCGATTCTAGGAAAAGTGTTTTAAGGAGGTACACAGCTGTCAAAAATACTGACAGGGAGAAAGTAAAATAAAATGCAGTGTTTACAGTTGAGTTTGTGCTGTGATTGTGTGTAATGGTTAATTCAGAATCAGAATCTCAGTCTCAGAATGAAAACATTGTCAAATATAAATAATCACAACAAAAACACAGTTACTCAATTATCTGATATTGCTAACAAGCATTGGCTAAGCCAGTAGGTCTGGCTTGTTTCAGGTTTTACTGTGTAATATTGTTGAATGCAATAGCAGAAAGCTCACAGAGAGGCACTAAATTACCGGTCAGGTGGCATATTATGGGAGGTGCAGAATTTTAGCGTATATATGTTTCAAGCCCCACACTTATTTACGTAGGCAGCACCTCTTGAAATATTTCTAGTCACGCTTTTTAGGTCATGCCCCGTTTAGAGACTTCCTTACTTTTTTCAGCCTCATAATGCACTGACTTCACCCAACAAAAAAGAGGCAGACAGTTGATCAATTACTGATTCTATTAAGGCATTAACTGCTACGCCTGTTCTCTTCTATACTGAAAATTGCCTCTTCCTGAGGTGTGCCTGTTTTTCAGCTCAGATTGCTGAGGAATGGCCATATTCTGGTCCAAGAACTGCCAGGTATTCTGTCTTTCACTCTCTTGTCTGGGTACCACATCACTCTAGTCAGTTAGGGATCCGTCTCCTTTCAAGGTCACTACTCCCCTGCTTCGCAGGCTGTTCACCACAGTGAGCAGCTGTGGGCTCTTTTTCACAAGTCTGATGGCAATCAGGGGTTACTGGGCTCAGTTCGTGTGAATCATAGCTGTTTACTGCAAGGGTCCTGTAGTTCAACCCTACTACACCATTTTAGCACTTGACAGTCAGGGTAAGCGTAGTCAAGCAGTCTAAGGCTTACTTACGAATGTAGTGTGGTGTTGGAAACTCACGCTCAAGAAGCATCTGTAGGAGACTGGCTTAGTATACAGTGCACACTTATTTAAGTGAAGCACCCTACACTAATCCAGGCAACACTTATGGTGATTTTAGTGATCTTAGATGTAGGATAGTAGGATCTGCTTCTTATAACCCCCACTTTTTGCTGATGTTTCACTGTTTTCGACTTAGTCTGGCTGGGATCCTGCTATTCAGGACCCCAGCCTAGCTGCTTTCTCTTATAAAAACTAACTGCATGTACTTTAGGTACACTCCAGATTGGATTCTGGGGTACCCTTATAAGTCCCTAGTATATGGTATACTATGTACCTAGGGTATAGGTACCACAGAGGCCTCCCAGGGGATGCAGCATGTATTATGCCACCCCTGAGAGGCCACTCAAATTGACACCACAGGTCTGATGCTGCAACCTGTGTAAGGTGGCGCATGCACCCCTTACATAGATATAGGTTCACTATATCTACCTTACCAATGCACATATACACCTATCAGTCACCCCTATGGCGGACCTTATCAATCCTGAGGGCAGGGTGCTGGGTTTTATGTGAGAGGATGCCCATGCATGAGCAGGGCCCCTCTGCAGCCTTCGGAATCTATCCTCCGGGGTTGTTCTGTGATGTAGCCATACCATATACTCTTAAGTGCATTATAACCTCGCAGTAAATGCTAACTTTAAAACGGCTGCATAGAAGACTGTTGTGTTTGGTGTCAAGCACCTTGGAATCATACTTCCACACCAGTAACTGGTGTGGGAGGTATAATTCCACCCTCCTAGAGGGAGAAATATGACAACACCGGTACAAGCGGTACCAGCTGCCTCGACCCTGGCATCACAAGATGGATGCTGCCTGTCACAGACACGAGTCTGCCCTCCTGCTGCTGGACAAAACTCCGACAGGGGAAGGCTGGACAATAGGTTTCCTGTCACAGGGAGGTGTAACCACCTCCCAGACAGGCTTTAGTGTATTGGGGCTGGGTGGGTGCACTCTGAGGGTGCTTTGATAACTGCACTGTGGGAACATTTGGTGTCCCTGTGCATAGTCCAGCTCAAACTGGTGGCAGGAGCATTTTGCTCCTGCTCTGGCACAAAACTGAACAAAGGATATGGGTGCAGCTACCCCTCTGTCCTGACCCTCCCATAGGTGGGTAACTAGAGTTTGTCCCACCCCTTCCTTGGGTATAAAGTAGGAACCCCTGGCTACAGGACTTTAGATTTACCTGGACAAAACTCTGCTACAGAAACCAAATACTTTGATGATCTACACTGCGCTAGATGACTGAAGAATATTCCTTGGAGTAAAGGAGTTACTTCCCTGCTAAGCAGTCACCAAAGACGCATCTGACCGGTTTGTAACTCCGAAGCTCCTGAGGACTCCAAAGACTTTTGCAATACAGGAGGTGTGTTTCCAAGTGTCCCTCAGGTCGACTAGTGTGCTCAGCAAACCTGAGACCCTTATCACTCGTGTGGACCATGCAAACCAAACCCCTGGGCGCCGTGTCCATTTGCAGAAGCATCTGCTTTTCGGCAACCCCTGAAGCTGTGCTTTGGGCTACTTGTAGTCCAGGCTGGAGCAGTGGTTTCACCGAAGATTACCGGCCTACACTCCACAAGTGTTCCCTGGGCTGGCATTTTGTGATCCCTCTCGAGGTCCCTTCACGATCCCTGGTCCCTTGCCCTGTGGGTCTATGTGAAGGCAACTTTAACTTTCAATGGGCTTACCTGGTTGCTACAGACGTGCCCTAACTCTCCATCTCTTTGGGAGTCCCCTGGACCTTGCGGGTCCTCACCGAAGCATCTTTTCTCTAACCGCGTGGGTTGCAGTTGCCAAGGTTTTTTGGTGTTTAATCCAGACACTGACCCCCCAGCACTCGACATCTTTCGTGGGACAGGTCGCCTGCGGACTTGGGTCATCATCGACGTCTCCTGGTACCCGTGGCTGCAGAGTCAAGCTTCACCTCTACTCACCTGAAGAACCTGATATCGGTGGGCATCGGTGGGCATTCGTCTACAGAGCCCCTGGTCACTGGCAAGGGACCCAGACTCTGCCCCCTCTACTTTCAGGTTCTTTTCAGCTTTGATCCAGATCCAGGCTTGGATCACACCGTACACCTTTCCTCATTACTGCAGCAGCACTTTGCAGCATCACACCATTGAAAACAATGAAGATTCCCGACACCATTTGACACCTATGCACCCGGTTTCCCTGGGTTAGGTAACACGAGTACTCAGGTGCTCACTTGGGTGCTGGATTTAGAACCCTCTAAGTTTGAAAGGGTTTGCTCAAAGTCCTCTACTAAGTGTCCTTAAACTGTAAAATTCCAATCGCGACTTTCCCATAGGATTGTACTGAGCTCGCGGCTGTGTTCTCACACTGCACACGTCCTCCGTGGATCCCATGTGTCACTACCTTGGGTGGTTCCTTGGGGTTCCAGTGATTCTACGTGCTCCAGGCACTGTGTCTAGTCAAGTCGTGGTTGTTATACCACTTTCTTAGTATATGGTTCGGTCTCCCCCTGGAGCCCGCCTGTGTATAGTGCTATTTACTGTCGTTCTAGTACTGTAACATTGTGTGCTTTGTTCTCTAATCTCATAATGAGGTTAATAGAGAGTGTTTAGTTATAAATATATCTATTTTATATATATATACCTTGTGTGGTTCTCCTTTATTTGGTCATTCAGGAGGTTATAGACTGGTAAAGCAAGCTGCTTTACATTCCTTCAAGACTTACCATGAAGGCTGCTCTCCATAGCTACCAGTAGGATAGCTTTCAATAAAGGTTGTCTTTAACCTAATCATCATTAAGGGTTGTTTGGACTGGTACAAGGAGCCCACTTTAATTAGTGGTCAGCATACACCAGGCCAACTTCTCACATTAGATAACTTTAAAAAGCTCTCTAACTCGTAGCTGTGGAGAGCAGGCTTCAGGCCTAGTACAGAAGCAGTGTTAAGCAGCTTGTTTTACCAGAACTAATCATATAGTGTATGTTAAATGAAAAAGAACCACACATTGTAGTTATAAAAATAAGTATCTTTATTATACACACTCACTACCACATTGGTATATCTCCTACCGGGAGATATCAACACAATCCTCACATATTTCAACTGTAAAACAGGTAAGTATGCATAAATACACAGTGGTCTCTAGGGAGGCCAAAACATATACTAAAGAAGTGGAATGCAAACTGTGACCAAAGTCGGAATTTGGACCAGACGACTCAGAAGAGCTGGAGACAGAGGAACCATAACTAACAACAAGGAGCTAAGAGGGAAGATTAGGTCATAGGTCGCCCTCCACTCAATACTACTATCACAAGTATGACCCAGACCAACACGGCACCTACAAGTTAATTATTTTCATGCTGTACCATACTTTGCAAAGCTTTTGCAACTAACTCCTCTATTTTAATTAATGAGGTAGGAGGTACATCCATATTGTGCCATCTTTAAAAATTGCCCAATCCCTTTGTATAAAACAACAGTTGTGAGACTACGGATATCACACAGATTTGTGTCGCACTCAGACAAACAGAAAAAAGTGTGTGAGAGCGAGATGGCGCCTCACGGGTGCACCACCGACGGGAACCTGGCATGTACTCACCAAGATTGCCCTGATCTCATCATTGACACCACCAAGCTCAAAAGAAAAATGTGTCCAATAACAAACAAGACAGTGTGTTTGTGAAAATGTGCAGTGTAAATAAACCACGAACAACACATATAGTGTCAAAACAACATATAACCCACAAACAACACGGATATATGCTTTTATTCTGTCTCTTTCGTGTTGGTTGTGGAATCTAAAAAAGTGGGTATGGCTACTCCTTATCCAACCATACTCTACTTACCGACATGTTTCATTGCCATTCACATTTTTGGCAATTTCTTCGGGGCATCACACATTTTTAAGCCACTGCATTGGACATACGTAGTCTTCACAACCTCGATCGGCCACCTGGACTCATACCAGCCGAGAGGACGAAACCCTCATGTGTTTCTAGATGACTCCAGATGTGAGTCACCTTTTGCTCCCTTCGGTAATTTTCATGATAGGGACGCTGGCAACAAGCGTTTCCTCAGCCATGGTACAGCATGAAAATAATTAACTTGTAGGTGCCTTGTTGGTCTTGGTCATACTTGTGATAGACACAAGGAACCACCCAAGGTAAGTACCCAGAAACCCCTTGGAGGCTGTGTGCAGCGTGGAAACACAGTTGCGTACTCAATGCAAGTCAAGGGGAAAGTCGCAGTTTTTAAGCAGAAGGACCCTTCCCAGTGGACCCTGAAGAAACCCTGTGGAAGACAGAAGGTTGGAGAGTCATCCCACCCGTTGAAACCCTAGGAACCAGGATACCTACACCAGGGAAGCCGGTTGCATAGGTGCAAAGTGATCTCAGAAACCACCCTAGACCGCAATAGAGGACTTCAGAAAAGATGCAGCTGGCGAAGAAGGTGAAAGAGTCCGGTGGAATCAAAGGATAGATGCTTGAAGAGGAGTACCTGCAAGCAGAGGGGACAGAGTCTATGCTACTTGGAAGTGACCAGGAGGCACGGAAGATCAGTGACCACCGATGACAGAAGATGCGGGAGAGATGACGGCGACCTTGTCGCTGCAGCTGTGAGGACTAGGTGACACTTTGGAAGACCAGGAGCTGTTTACGAGCTGTCCCACGTTGGAAGTCAAAAACTAGGGGCTCAGTGTTCGGCAGAGCACCAACAAACCTTGGCAGCAGCAACAGATGTGGTAAACGAAAAAGGAGCAGCGTTGGGACCAGCAAGGCACTCACCAATTGCAGGAGGGTTAGAGCAGACCCCAATCAAGCAGGAGAGCCCACTAAAGCCAAAGAAGAACCTCAAGAGGACCCACAGGCCGAAGGCACAGGAGTCACAAGAGGACTTTGAGCAGCTCACCAAAGATGCAGGCCCATGATGCAGAGGATGCGTGAGGACTAACAACTTGAACTGGTTCAAACTGGAGTATGCAAGTAGGGCACCAAATGTGCCCTTCAAAGCAGTCTGGTGGTACTTGCAAGCACCCCCGACCCAGCCCAATGCACTAAGTCCTGTCTGGGAGGTGGTCACTCCTCCCTGTGATAGGAAACCTCTTGTTCTACCTCTCCCTACTCAAGCTCAGTGCAGCAGCTGGATGACAGAATCGTGTTGGGGGTCGGCAGCAGCACTAGCTTGCTGGCAGACCCTGGAAGGCTGTTACCGGAAGTATTGGGGCTTCACGGAGGAGCCCCCCAGTGCATGAAATCATACCCCCAACACCGGTAATCGTGTTGGGGTATGATTCCAACATGTTTGATACACAACATGCCCAGGTTCGCTACAGCCAATATGTAGTTAGCCAGGGCGTAATGACGCATGGCCACTATATGTGTCAAAAATGGCAGACCACACTTACAAAGCCTGGAGAATCGACTACAGGTTTGTAGGGGGTGTCCTGCTCATCCAAGGCACCCTCAGACTTATAACCTAGCACCCTGCCTTCAGGATTGAAAGGCCTGCCTTAAGGGTGACTTATAGGTGTTAAAATAAATGCAGTGACCACAGATATGAGAAAACATGTATCTGTCATAAGTGGTGCTAGCACCAGCTTACACATGCTGCCAAGGCAAACCTGTAGTCACAGTTTGAGTGGTCTCTCAAGGGTGGCACAATCCATACTCCATCCCAGGTATACCTATGCCCTGGGTACCTCAGTACCATATACTTGGGACTTACAAAGGTACACCAGTAGCCAATTATGGCGGTACCAAAGTACTTACCAAAGACAATTTATGGGAGAGAGCATAGTTGCTGGGGTCCTGGTTAGCAGTACGCAGGCATACTGAGGTCAAAAACATACTGACACCAGGTAAAAAGTGGGGGTAACCATGAAAGCTAATCCTACTTTACTACAACCCCCCAATAGCTCAAAACGTAAGGACAAGAGACTAACCTTGTCCAGTTGAGTCTTCATTTTCTAAGTAGAAATATCTGGAAAGTCCATCTGCGTTGGCACAGTTACTCCCATGTCAATGTTCCTCTGAAAAGTCCATACCTGTAAGGAAATGGACCACCTCAAAAGTTTGGGGTTATCACCCTTTATCTATTTAAGCCATAAGTGGGGCTTATGGTCTGTCTGAACAATGAAATGGGTGTCAAACAGGTACGGCCCTAAACGTATTCAGGGCCCAGACCACAGAAAAGGCCTCCCTCTCAATAGCTAACCAATGCTTCTCCCTGGGGGTCAACCTTCTGCTGAGAAAACCTAGTGTTGATCCTAGCCCTAAATTGTGACAATACTGCACCTATCCCTATCTGAGAACCATCTGTCTGGCCAATGAATGGTTTGGAGTAGCCAGAACTTGACAGAATTGGAGCAGAGCACATGGCCTGCTTTGGGTCATCAAATGTCTTCTGACAACTAACTGTCCACTAAACCTTTTTAGGCATTCTCTTGGATGTGAGAACATTACTGGATGTCACTATGGATGCATAACCCTTAACAAATCTTCTGTTGGTGGTCGCCAAGAGAGATATTGGGGCCTCATGGAAATGCCCCGAGCCCCCAAGTGTTGGACGATGGCGGGCTGGGGTGGACTGGTGTGCCCCGCAGGAGAAGGTTATGTATGAGGCACGTGGGTGCCCCAAGAAATACTGCAGAGTTTGGGGGAAATGGTTGGGGGAGGTGGGGTGATTAATAAGGGGTTTCTTCATTTGCCGAATACTTATGTTTAAGGCTCCCTGTTTCCGTTTTTACTGATTTTTACAGATAAATACAGACAGAAAACATTAATTTTCTTGTCTGTATTTATTTTTAAATGTTGATAAAAATGGAAATAGGGTGCTTTTTGAGTGATTCTAAATACTCTCTGCCATGACTGCCAGGCCAATAGATGTATGGATTGATAGCAGATGGGGTTAAAAAAAGAAAGGAATTTTAGTAAAGAGGCCTTAGCAGCAGTAGCTATGCACAATGTTGATAATGAAATTTGCATATTTTCATATAAGTGCACTGATTTATCTTCTGTGGGTGTTCACAACACTGAAACCAGGCAGACATTCAAGCATGAGCGCATAGTTATCGGTTAAATAAATGTGGATATATACTAATTTCAGCCTATTTTTCCACAAAACCCCAAATAAATATGGATAAATACAGATAAAATTAGCAAACAATTAATATAGATAAATACAGACGGAAATGGCAGAACAATAAATACCATAAAATAGGGAGCCCTACTTATGTTTCAACTGTATCGGCCTGATGGGCTGCACAGAGTCCTTCTGTAATTCAAGACCCTCATGGGTTTGTGATGCAATGCTGGTGTACTTTCTTTGTAAAATCAATAAAAAGTTGTTTATCAAAAAACAAATCTTCTGTAGTACCCAGTCAGGCCCAAGAAAGCTCTAATCTGAGTCTGGGCAGTGGGAGCAATCCAGTCCATGATGGTCTGAATTTTGCTCTCCAGTGGTTGAACATGTCCTCCACCCACAAGGTGGCCCTAGTACACAACCTTACTCTGCCCTATCTGGTACTTACTAGCCTTGATAGTGAGGCCTGCCTTCTGTAGGGCCTCAAGTACATTTCTGAAGTGGACCTGGTGATCCTCCCAGGTGGAGCTAAAACAGCTATATCATCTAGCTATGCTGCACTATGGCTTCCAGACCTGTTAGGAATTTATTCACCAACCTTTGAAATGTGGCAGATACATTTTTCAAACCAAAAGGCATCACAATACATTGATAATTCCCACTGGGGGTTAAAAATGCTGTTTTTGGCTTGGCATCATCAGAGAGTCTGATTTGGCAATAACCAGCAGTCAGATCAAATGTACTGAGAGACTTGGCAGAGGCCAGAGTATCAATCCATTCATCTGCCCTTGGAATTGGATGGGCATCAGTCTTAGTGACTGCATTGAGGCCTCTGTAGTTAATACAAAACCTCATCTCTCTCTTACCATCCTGGGTGTGAGGTTTTGGCACAGGGACTACAGGACTAGGCCACGGGCTATCTGAAGGCTCATTGTCCCCCAATTCCAGCATCTTTTGGAGCTCAGTCCTGATGCAGTCTCTGACATGATCAGGCTGTCTGTACATTTTGCTCTTTACATGTAGACTGTCACCTGTGTCCACCTCATGGGCACACCAGGTTGTCTGACTTAGTGGCAGAGAAAAGAGGTCAGGAAACAGCCTGATAACTTGTCTACAATCAGCTGCTGTTGATCAGTGAGGCTGTCTGCCAAGACTACTCCTTCTATTTATCCATTAACAGAGTTTTGTAAGAGGCAATCAGGAGAGGGTCCCTCTTATCCTCCTGTCCCTCATCGGTGGCCATGAGCAAGCTCTTGTCAGCCCTGTCAATAAAGGGTTTTAGGCGGTTCACATGAAGTACCCTGTGGGAACTTCTTGGAGTACCTATGTCAGCTAAGTAGGTGACCTCACCTTTCTTTTCAAGTATGGTGTGGGGGCCTCTCCACTTGTCCTGGAGAGCTGCTGGGGGCACTGGCTCCAACACCCACACTTTCTGTCCTGGCTGGTCAGTACAGCCTTTTGGTCATTCCTAGCTTTCTGAAGCTCCGGGCTGGCCCTGAAGTTTTTGCTGGCCTACTCCATGTACTCAGCTATGCGGGAACGGATGCCCAGTACATAGTCTACTATGTCCTGTTTAAGAGGCTTGAGAGGTTTCTCCAATCCTTCTTTAACTAGACATAATGGACCCCTAGCTGGATGTCCAAACAGAAGTTCAAATGGTCGGTAGCCCAACTCCTTCTGAGGAACCTCTCTTTAGGCAAAGAGAAGAAAAGTTAGTGAGACATCCCATTCCCTTCTCTGTTTTTCTGGGAGTCCCATGATCATACCATCGATGATCTTCTTGAACCTTTCACCAAGCCCATTGCCCTGTGGATGATAGGGTGTGGTGAACTTATAGTTAACACCACACTCTTTCCACATGGCTCTCATGTAGCTAGACATGAAGATAGTACCACTATATGACAAGACCTCCTTAGGGAGCCCAATCTGGAAGAGATTCCCAGGAGGGCCCTGGCCACTACATAAGCTGTAGTGGTCCTAAGGGGAATAGCCTCCTGATATCTAGTGGCATTAACCACCACCACTAGGCTAACACTATGTTCAGATGCTGTTGAAATGTTTAGCCGGCAATCCCTACCCTCTCAAAGGGAACCCCAACCACAGGTAGTGGGATTAAGTGGGCCTTTGTAGTACTAAGTGATTTACCATTGGCTTTACAAGTGATACAGGAGACAAACCTCCAAGGTGTCTTCAGACATATGGGGCCAGTGAAAGGGAGGGACAACTCTTTCCCAAGTTTTGCTTTTCCCAAGATGTCATGCAAGCGGAATGTTGTGTGCAAGGGACAATAAGATTCCTCAGTACTTCTGATGTATGACCAAACTCCTGGTGGCACCAGGTTTAGTGTCTTTACTGTCAGAATACAGAAGCCCATCTTCCCAATAAGTCCTATGAGACCCAGTGGCGGATGATGACTTTTGAAAGCGGAGATGCGTAATAGTAGCTGTTAATGGAGTGAACTGTCTCTCATCAATAAAGCAAAATAAATAAAAACACTGTCACTAGAAGACAAGAAAGAAACATTTTCCTTTCTTTCTTGTCTTCTAGTGACAGCGTTTTTGTGTATTTTGCTTTATTCACTAGCAGCTGAGAAGGATTAACTTACGTGACAGAATAGTCCCCAAGAAAACAAACAATGGTGACTGGCAACATCGGAAACAAACACTTCTAACTTACATGCTGTAGTCAGTCCAGACATGCTGAATTGCTATTAGCGCTTGCCCTGCGCACACAATGGTCGCCAGGCGGTTCGCACGCTAGCAGTCCTCCCATTTTCACTCCCTCGCTGCTAGTATAGTGTAGTGAGCTGTGCAGTGTATAGGGAGTTAGAACGGTGCTTGAGAGCAAGAGACAGAGAGGTACTACCACAGGCAAATGTCCAATCCCTGTGTGGTTTCAAAACAAAGCCACACAGTGATTGGTCAAGTTGTGCAATTCTCCTGCCCCCACGTTGCCGCTTGAGCCCTGGCCATACTAGCAGAGGCTAAGCTTCTAAAAACCAATCCTGATACTGATTTCATACTGTTTATAACAGTACACAGTATGAAAGCAGCACCAAGATTGGTTTGGTCAGGCAAATCCTACGCTTCATAGGAGACTGGTGAGCTGCATCTGTGTTCTCCCGGTCTCCTAATACAGCATGGATTTGCGAGGCTTCATGTGCGCATGTCGCGCTGGACATACCAGAACAACCATCCAGCCAGATGTGCACTTCAGATGCATTGACCATGTTCACTGGGAGTCTGAGAGGGAAATACATCTTTACCCTTCCTGCTCCTTCTCTTGCGAGCCGGCTGCTGAATTTTTTCAGGATCCAGGGCTCCCTTACTGCCTAACTTGTTGGCCTAAGTCCTAGTGACAGCAAAGACACTGGCTGAAAATCCCATACTATATGCATGGGTCCTAAACTCCACTTCAGACCAGGCTGAAGTCTACAAATCATTACCTAGTAGACAGTCCACAGGTAGGTCTGAGGATACCACAACTCTCTTTGGGCCAGTTACCCCTCCCCAATTGAGATTGACAACTGCCATGGAATGATCTGTCCTGACATTGTTAGCATTGGTCACTTGCTAAATCTAATCAAGTAGAATCTGTTCAGGAGACATGTTTCTTTGTCACCATGGTGACACTTGCAAAAAGAACAATTGATGGACAGAATGCAGAACAATGTCATACATTCACCCCAGTACAGAGATCTGGGCCTGAATCCATCATTTGTTTGCTCACCATGCTATTCCAGTTTGGACCCAGCCATATGGAAATTAGTCTTGTCCCTGCACCCAATGGGAACAGTCCAGCCTAAACTGCTAAGCTAGGTCCTCCCTGGACTGGAAACAAGCCTCCTAGGATCGGTTTTGGGCTTTCAGCCCTCATCAGCCAGGATAGCTTGACTCCAGTGGCATGGAGAGCACGGTGACACTGGCACAAATGTCCCTGTAAGCTACAGCTCCTTGACCATTGATGAGAGGCTGTTGTCTGCATTTGTCCAAGTTAGTGGGACTTACAATAAGGGTGGCAAGCTTAATGCCACATCACAGACTGAAACAGCCCAGATGGGTGTCTTGACTAGGCCAGCATTCACTTCAGTACCCAAGGTTAACCAGCTACTACTCCCGGTGCTACTGCTAGGAGTGCTATGAGGTTTGGGAGTAGTAGTATTACTGGTGCTAAAGTTAGACTAATTGGCATCCTTTGCTCTAAGACCTTTTTCTTTACACAAATAGCACCAAGGTTTCTTGTTAGAGGAAGAAGAGGATTGGGACCCACCCCCAGAGGGAGTTTTTTCGGAGACATTCAGAAGACTTTCTTTTCTTTAGATTTCTCTCCACCTTTCTCTTGGGCCTTAGAAGAATCTTACTTCCTCTGGTCCCCACCACCAGGAGACTTTTGTTTCACCCTGGTACGAACACATTTGTCTGCCTTCCTTTCCAACTCTTAGGGAGAGGTCAGATCCGAGTCTATCAAGTACTGGTGCAGCTGCTGGTTCTGACAGTTATTAAGGATGTGCTCTGTTACATGTAAATTGTACAGTCCTTCATAATCTGCACATTATTGCCATGAAGCCAGCCTTCTGGAGTCTTAATAGCAATATCTACAAAATCTACCCAGTCTTGAGAGTGTGCCTTCTCTGTGTATCTAAACTTAATCACATGTATTGCTCAGTGGTTAACCCAAACCCATCTATGAGGGCACTCTTAAAAAATTAAGTGATTATCTGCATCTTCTTTCTTTACAGTCAAGAGTTTGTCTCTACCTTTGTTAGCAAAGGAGATCCACTGCCCCTGAACTTTACAGTCCCTCTCTAAAGCAGTAATCCACTTATGGATGTCATCACCCTCCTGGTAATGAGGGACTATCCTGCTCAAGTTCCTAGTGTCAAAGCAGTGTTCCCTAACCCTAGATTCACTAGTGTTGCCACCACGGGATTCTAATCTCAAATTCTTCCTAGCTCTCTGAACTTCTAGGGTCTCCTTATTTAGGGCCAACTGTTATTTCTTGATTGAGAGCTTGGCCCTCTCATGTTTGAATAGCTTGTATTCCATTTCTAATTAGTTCTCTCTCTTGCTAGAGATGGATGTTCCTATTGAAGTGGCAGAGCAGGTTGAATTAACTGAGGAGGACCCGTACCTCCCCTGAAATCTTTGTATCCTCCCAGGAGGAATAAAGGAGGGTCTACCTAGCGGTAGATCCTCTAGGATCTCCATCTGTGTCACTAGAATTCCCTGGGGGACTAGAGTTTTCCAGTAAGGGGTCTTCAGGCTCCTCCTAGACATGCTCAGAAGCAGAGCCATGGGTGTTGGACACCCCTGGTTCATCTTCTGGAGCATCACCACTTATGGAAAAGTGTGGCTCAATGGTTAGAGCGGCAGACCCTGATGCAGAGGTCTAGCCCGGGACCAGGGTTCAATTCCCCGCCTCGGCGGGTCCTGGGCTCAAAATTCCACGGACCTGATAATTCTCGCCTCGGTGCCTATTCTAATCATAGAGTCCCACTCTGCAACTCTGGGCAATAGCTTGCTTAATCTCCACAACGGCCCCCACAACGCTAAGGATGCCTGGCCTTCACCCTGGGGGTGCCCAGGAGTGGACGCCTCACGGGGAAAGCCAGGACCGGTTCCACAGCGGTATTCGTACAAGCGCCTTGAGACCCTTGCGGGTGAGTAGTGCGCTATACAAGTATCAATTTACATGTTCTACATTCTGTCCATCAACTGTGTTTTTTGCAATTTTCACCCCGAGTGGGCTGGGTATGCTCAGACGTGAGCCCCAGGCTCTCCACACCACTGGAGTCAAGCTATCCAGGCTGAATGAAGGCTGATAGCCAGAAACCGGTCCTTGGATGCTTGATTCCGGTTTGGGAAAGACATGGCTTGGTAGTTCGAACTGGACTGTTCCCATGAGGCACAGGGTCAGAGCTGATTTGCAGATAGCCAGTGTCTAACCCAGGGTGGTGTGGAGTGCAAAAAAACGATGGATTTAGGCCCAGATCCTTGTACTGGGGTGAATGTATGACATTGTTCTACATTCTGTCCATCAACTGTGTTTTTTGCAATTTTCACCCCGAGTGGGCTGGGTATGCTCAGACGTGAGCCCCAGGCTCTCCACACCACTGGAGTCAAGCTATCCTGGCTGAATGAAGGCTGATAGCCAGAAACCGGTCCTTGGATGCTTGATTCCGGTCTGGGAAAGACATGGCTTGGTAGTTCGGACTGGACTGTTCCCATGAGGCACAGGGTCAGAGCTGATTTGCATATAGCCAGTGTCTAACCCAGGGTGGTGTGGAGTGCAAAAAAACGATGGATTTAGGCCCAGATCCTTGTACTGGGGTGAATGTATGACCTTGTTCTACATTCTGTCCATCAACTGTGTTTTTTGCAATTTTCACCCCGAGTGGGCTGGGTATGCTCAGACGTGAGCCCCAGGCTCTCCACACCACTGGAGTCAAGCTATCCAGGCTGAATGAAGGCTGATAGCCAGAAACCGGTCCTTGGATGCTTGATTCCGGTCTGGGAAAGACATGGCTTGGTAGTTCGGACTGGACTGTTCCCATGAGGCACAGGGTCAGAGCTGATTTGCATATAGCCAGTGTCTAACCCAGGGTGGTGTGGAGTGCAAAAAAACGATGGATTTAGGCCCAGATCCTTGTACTGGGGTGAATGTATGACATTGTTCTACATTCTGTCCATCAACTGTGTTTTTTGCAAGCATCACCACTCATAACCAGGTTATCCTGTCCATCTGAACTATCAGGATTTTGGATGTTGTCCTGTTGGAGAATCTTTTAGAACTGCTCTTTGATAGTGTTGCTACCTGTCTTAAGGCTTCTAGCTGCTTCCAGGGTCCTAAGTTCCTGGAACTTAAAACCACTGTAACTAGAGGATTGAGCCTCACTGGAATCACCAACTTGAGACATGGTACTAGTTGTAGTATGGTGTAGTGCGCCTATCTAGTGTGAAACAACTTCTCCCCCCAAAAAATCATATAATAAATGGCAGTATGTCCATGATATATATATTGTCCTACACCAGACCAGTGGATTTTAGAGTTTATTTATCACAAATACAAAAATATATTCAATAATTCCTTTTCTTTTTATATATGAGTATTCATTATACATAAAAACAAAAAAAGCAAATGCATACATTCAAATAATTCTGGGTATTAACTTAAAGAGTACCCACAAAAATACTGTAGTTAAAGAAATACATACAAAACAACTAATATTACACAGTGCAAATAACAAAACTAACAAAAGATCCTAAGACTGAGGCAATACAAAAACAAGTGAACAATTAACATACAGGGCAAAAAACATTTAGAGAAAAAAGTAAACAACAATTATTCATTGTGTAAATGTATTTGAATTATTCAATATTGCACATAAGGAATGTTTTCATGGACAGAGATGCGCCGAAGCGCGTTTCGGAAGTAACTGGAAGATGAGCAAGTCCTTCATCAGGGCGCTGTCTGTATAGACATATCTCAGTGGCAGAAAGCCATCTTCACAGGATGTATTTTCACTTGTAATCTGAATCTGCAGGGTGCTCAACAGAAGTTCACAACCAATGGTCTGGGAGACAGAAAAAAATAAGAATAAGTGTAATCAAATATTGTTAAAAAACAAGGTTTCTATGGATCCAAAGGAAAGCAATTCCAAGTCATGCCATCTCACCGAGCGATGTGTGTCTGGGATTGAGACAAAGTGTGCCCAATAGTCATAGAGATAGAGACCCAGTGCAGGGAGGGAAAAAAGCACCCAAAGTATCATAAAATTCTTGTGCAAAAAAACAACAATTTGTTAAAAAAACATTTTTGAACCTACTGGAAGATGCAGTTCATGGAGATGAAGAATCAAAAGAACGTTGGTATCGAATCATCAGCATCTCTATGGAGCATGAATATAGGGCTACTCGGCCACTGCAATATCTAAAGTGGAAACGTGGAGATGTAGGCTATACAAAATGCCAGGAAAACCTATAATCTAGTGACCCTTAATATGATGACATACCTTGAAATGCTAGAAGATACTGCTAGCGTAAATATGTACCATCAGTCCCAATTAGGAAGTCCTATATGTGAATCTAAAAAAGTAACAAGGAAGGACTGTTAAATAGAGCCCAATATCAAAAAGATGTCCAAGAGCGGCAGTGTATCGCTGAGTGTGCGCTCAATTTACCTCTGACTGTGGTTGTGAGAGCTGCAAATGAATTCATAAGGCACCAGCGATAGAGAAGGAATCTATCACAGATAAAATCTATGACAAGAGAAAAAACTGTATTTAAAAAAATTGCTAAACCAATCTATCTCTATAGGGGGAGTACACAGGCACCTGAGGGGGGTAAACCTTACCTGCAAGTCTCAATGAGACGCGGATCCTGAGAACAAAATGTAGCGCAGTTCTATAGACTGCAAATACGCTCCTAAGGCACAAAATATATACAGAGTGCCTGGATAGATAAAGTCTGTAAAGAAAAAGCAGACATGCTGTAAGGAAATAGTTAGACCCATCGGCCCAAGTTTAATAAGTTTAAGTAGGCACCGAGTGGACTATACACTTACCCGTGTGCCTCACAGTGGCTCGGATCCTGATGTAGGGGGACAGCCTCCGGTCGAGTAGAAAGCCAGTAAGTAAACGATTTCCCAGTTGTGCTTTAAGAAGGAAAGTGCAAGCGGGCCGTAACGACTGAATACTCGCACATGGACCACACATTCTCAGTGCATAGTGCGTGTGTTCAAGAATGGGTGGCCCATCTTGGGAGTAAGCGAGTAAATGCGGTCGCCATGTTAAAGCATGCTAAAACAAACTCATAGCCCCAACAGAAATCTTAATAACAGTAAATAATATGGAGAAAATGGCTCAAACCCAAAATCATGATAAAGTGGTAGTTAGACAAGTCATCTCAAAGCTGATTATAAACGGGACCTGGACAACACACATGGTGCGTGGTGCGTGTGTTCCACAATGGGTGGCGGGCGCTGGCTGCCATCTTGAGAGTGAGCGAGTGAACACAGTCATCATCCTAGAACAAGTAAAAAAAAAAAAGCACCAACAGAAATATCAATAACAGTAAATAATATGGAGAAAGTGGCTCATACCCAAAATCATGATAAAGTTTGAGTTAGACAATTCATTTCAATGCTGATTATAAACGGATGAGTCAAAAAGGACTAATATAGAAAAAGTGCATAGAACGAACCATGAATGGACCAAATGAGAAATGGACAAAAGGCGGAGTTCTCACAAAGTGATAGTAAAAGTTACCATAGTCACCCTAGTAAAGAGCGCATAATGCATCCACTGTAAATAAAGGGGGCACAAAGAACTGACCACAATGTCGGGAAGATGAAAGAAGGTCATAGCTACCAATAGGACTACCCTAGATGAATGATGGCTACTAACATTTGGACAATTAGTGCGCCTACCTACCTTAGTGAGCCTAAAATTCCAAACACTGAGAAAGGGTGATGCTTCAACCCTTGAAAACCAATCCAAAAAATTCACCGGAGATATCACTAGTACACATGAAAATACTGCAAAGAAATAAGGTAAGTAGCACAAATATACACTGGTCTCCAAGTGGAGACCAAACCATATACAAAGAAAATGGAATGTAAACTGCAAGGAAGAACGATAATTGGACCAGAAGACTCAGAGGTGCAAGGTAAGTACCCTGGAACCCCACGGAGGCTGTGTGCAGAGTGGAAACACAGCTGCATGCCCAATAGAGGTCAATGGAGAATTTGTGGTTGCAGTTTTAAAGAAGAAGGACCCTTCACAGAGGACCCAGAACAAGCCCTTTGGAGGACGGGAGTTTGGAGAGCCACCAAATCTGTGGATGCCCCAGGAACCAGGTTACCTGCACCAGGAATTCTGGGTGCAGAGGGATTAAGGGACGTCAGAACCTCTCGTAGACGACAATGGACAACTTGGGAAGAAAGGCCTCTGCAGAAGTCTGTGAAGATGTTTGGTGGAATCCAAGGGTGGATTCTTGAAGAGGAGAACCTGCATACAGAGGGGACAGAGTCTAATCCACTCGGAGGTGACCAGGAAGCACGGAAGCACAATGCCCACCCTTTGGCAGGAAGTTCAGAAGAGTTGACGAGGACCTTGTCACTGCAGCTGTGGAGAACAAGAGCCATACTCAAGTTGTCCCATGTCTTATGTCGGTTTACAGCGAAAGCACCATCAAGCCTTGGTTGCCGCAACTGGTGTGGAAGACGAAAATATGCAATCGTTGGGACTAGCAAGGTCCATGGGACTCACCAAGTGCATGAGAGTCAGAGCAGGCCCGAGCAAGCAATGGTGCCCACCAAAGCAGAAGAAGACCCTTGAGAGGCCCCCAGACCAAAGGCACTGGGGTCACAAGAGGACCGCAGGCAGCTCACCAAAGACGGAGGCCTACAAAGCAAGGGATACAGTGACAAAGCTGATCTTTGAGGGATGAGGTGCTGGAGTCAGGAGCTTCTTGTAGCCCGGAGTCAGGAGCTTCTTGTAGCCCGAAGTCAGGAGCTTCCTGTAGCCCGAAGATCTCTGGAGTGCAGAGCCAACAAGCTTTTGCATTGGCAAGTCAACGCAGTGCACAGGGGTTTGGACCCAGTGGACTCCCTTGGGTGACACAATACAGGCTGCTGCCCATGTGAGACCCCTGGTGTACCTATGCCCTGGGCTAGCCTGGGATTCAACCCGCAAACTAACCCGAAGACCGAGGACTGGGAACAGGGACCGAACTGCGCCATCAGCTCAAAAAAACTCACAGAAGAACTTTTGCTCCTCGAGTATTGAACTCCTTGTATCTTGGATATTGCCAAAATTGGAAACAGTAATAATATACGCTATATATGTGAAAATAGCCTTGAGAAAGCCCCGGCGCAATTCGCCAAGAGGGGGAGAAACAAGTGTCGGCTGTCCATTTTCTACTAAAAAACAATAAAGATGTTACACTGCAACCTGAAATAGTTTTGTCCTCTGTATGATGACTTGAAAGAACGGATATTAATCCTGACAAGCATATTTGTGATCCCTCATGGAGTACACACTCTCCACTTTTCAAACTTGCATTTCTATATGAAGCCCAAGAGGTCCAGAGCTTCGAGTGTGTCTCCATTCACCTACAAAAGCAGCTTATCAAAGCGTTGTTTAAGCCTTGGAATCCTTGGACCTTTCCTACCTTGCCTGTAACCTATGCCCTGGGTACCTTAGTACCATATACTAGGAATTTACGGGGGTACACCAGTAGCCAATTGTGGTTGTACAGAAGTTGTCAATTGTGGAGGTACCAATGAGAGAGCACAGATGTTGGGTTCCTGATTAGCAGGATCCCAGCAAACTACAGTCAAAACTTACTGACACCAGGCAAAAAGTGATGGGAACCATAAAAGAAAGATCCTATTTCCCTGCAGGTAGGTAGTGAAATACTCTGATTAATGTGGTGAAACAACCTTTGGAAGAAAACTTGGATGAGTTCTCATCACCACTCTATTGGAATGAAAAACAGTGCATGGTTCTTCCAAACATAGAGGTTTTATTTATAGGTTCAAATAAGGGGCCCATCAATTTAGAAATTACAGTATTAAGTTCCTGTAGGAAAGTGCCCCTTTTGACATGGTTACCCCCCACATTTTGTCTTGTATCTGGTGCCATTTTGACTGAAAGTGTGCTGGGTTCCTACTAACCAGGTCCCCAGCACCTGTGATCTTTCCCTAAACTGTGCGATTGTTACACAATTGGCAAACCTTTAGGATCCATGCAAGCCCCTAGTAAATGGTACCCTGTACCGAGGGCGTTGGGCCTAAAGAAGATACCTAGCAGCCTGCGTGTCTTGGCGCAGAGAACACCAAAGAGTCGACAAGGCCCACACCTCTATATGCCATGTATGAACACTACATGTGGTATAGGTAAGTCACCCCTACGGCAACCCTTACATCCCTAAGGCAGGGTGCACTATACGCATGTGAGGGCATATCTGCGAGAGTAGATATGTCCCGGTGATATCTGTGTTCACCCTTAGATATTACCAGTGCACAGAGGAGCCATAACGAGTACTTGAGCTGGACCCTCGTCATTGCGAGTTCCCCAGCTCCATGATGGCTTCACTGTACTCCAAGGTGTTTGGAGCCAAACACCTCGTCTTAATAAACCCACAATGATGCCAGTGCTGGATTTATTAGTAAATGCCTACAGAGGGCACCTTAGAGGTGCCCCCTGAAAACCTACAGACTACTAATGTGTTGACTGACTGGTCTCGGCCAGCCAGCCACCATAGACAGGTTTCTGACCTCCTGAGGTGAGAGCCTTCGCTCTCGGATGACAGCAACAAAGGCTGCTCTGGGCTGAGGTGTTCACACCTCCTCCAAGCAGGATGCGCATCCCAGATCAGAAAGTTTTAAAGACCCTGCTGCCTTTGTTTTGCAACCCAGGGCCTCTCCATATAGTGGAGGTGCCCACCACCCCTGTCCTGACCACACTTTTGGTGGCAAGACAGGTGAGAAAATTAATTTGATTAGGAGGTGTGCCAACATTCAGCCAACACCACCCTTAGGGCGGGCCAGCTGATGTGGATCACACTTTTCAGATTCCTCCATGTTATTTTGGATGGAATTAGCATTCTAAGGTCATATAGAGGGTGTAGACATCTTAAAGGTTGGTAGCCCATTGGCTACTACCTGTCACTCCCTATAACGCTCCCAAATGGAGTATTTAGGTGGCAGCCCTGTGAACCCAAGAACTCAGATTTGATGGATCAACAAAAGGAGGGCGAAGAAGAGTCACTACCTGGCAAGAACTGCAGAAGAATTTTTGACTTTGGCATGAAAACCTGCCGTCTTCAGCCCTCTACCAACAATTGTGACAGAGTGACATGTCCTACGACCTGGAGAATTACCAAAGACTCGACAAACACTGAAAGTCTCCCTTGGATTGGGGGAGCTACTCTCTTGCAGTCCGCAGGCACCGACAAGCCGAGTCTGGTCCACCGCTTTGCAGCTCCATGGCCCGACCAATACCGCAGACAGTCAGGAGAAGGTACTCCTGCTCTGCAATGTCAGATCTGTCTCCCCACCAAGTGTGAAGACACCAGGTCCAACGGGGGCGTGCAGTACCAATCCCCAGGTAGTGGACACTTTGTACCAAACGCCAACATCGAGAGTACAGTCCTTACTCTCACAATACATCTTTTGCCTCCAGGTCTGGACTTAATGCGAAACCATTCAGAAGGGCATAATCCAGACGAAATCTCACAGCAGAGATGATTGAATCAGCTGTGAGCCAGGGGAGGCAACAATAGCAATGGACAGTGCTTGAGGATTATTGACAGTTCATAATATGCCTTCCCTTTATTCCCAGTCATACCACTATCCCAGCATTTAAAACAAGAGTATGTTGAGGCCCCAGATCTCAGTCCTGCCATGCATGGCAACAAGACGAGCAAGGAGGGTGATGGTATGGATAAGATTGGGTCAAGGTTTTTAGAGACACAGCGTGACAAGACCCAGTTAAGTGACACACAGGACTGCAAACAATGCCTGTGAGTGAGATGGCCGAGCAGGCTTGAGATTATAATCGTGGTCCCTGCGGTTATGGTAGGCCAAGACTGTTAATGGAGAGACAAGGTGAATGAACATAGTGATAGTCCCAGAAGCACATATAACGTTTTATTTTTAAACTGTAAAAACTGCGCCCTATTTAACCTTAACGTTTGTTCTTGAATCATAACTACAGAGTGGTAAATATTCTCAGCTGAACTCATGTATCCAAGAATTACACTGCCTATTCTGGCTTGAGTGGAGCTGTGTTTCTCATCTCCTTGGGGTTTTAGGAGACACACCCCAAATATATGCACCACTAAGCCCTTTTAGGAACCTACACCATGTATAGGATTTAACAATAGTTTTAGCAACTGTGGTATATTTCTTGTTTGCTACAGCCTTTAAAGACCGGGTGCAACATTCTCTTTCACTTCTTTGCCACCAAACGCACTTCTGCCGTTGTCTTGTTCAGGTGAAGTTGGCGTATCCGTCTTTGTTATGTGTCTGGAACGTTAGCAGGGAGTTACCTGTCCACAGACAAACGTGTTTAGGTAAAGCTGTCTTTTCTCATGCCTGTGCTCCCAGAGCCACTTACAGTATGCTCTTCAAATAGTATTGCCAGTCATCTCTCCATTTCACTCCCATTTACTTCCCCTTGTGTTGTGTTAAATTGCCTTGTCTTTGGTATTTTTATAGCACATTGCTACTCCAGTGTGCCATGAAACGCTAAATATTTGAAATCTCTAACGTGGAGCTTTCGAGCAGTGTTTGTGTTGACCCCGGACCATTTATGTAGCAAACATCAGATAGTAAATTGCGACCCAGTTGTCAGTATTATTTGGTGAATAACCTTGTCACTTTTATTTGGTGTTATAACGGAAGTGGACATGAGGAGTTTGGGTTGAAATATCATGTTAAGGGGGATTTAGAGACCAATATATTGAGTAAGATAAAAGTATAAGAAGGTGTGTCAGTGTCTGGTATTGACAGGCTGGGGGGGGGTAAGAGGTCTTGCGTTTCGTCCAATTAGCTAAGCCATGGCTCCGACCTGAAAGTAGAAGGTGCTGCACACTAGTGCTAGTTGACTGAGCCACAGATTCCAGACCTTTATATCCTTCATCAAAGGGATCTGCCACCACTTTCTATTCTGAATTTGCCCAAGACTTGTCAATGCTGAACCTGTTATCCCTTATGCTAATAACTTTTCAGGGATTGTTAAAGGCCTTAGTATTGAATAAAGCTCAAAACGGTAGGCAGATCCAACTTCTTGAAAGTATAAGTAACAAACATTTACAATGCAATGGTCTCGGCATTATTAAAGGTAGAGCTATTGGCATTGCTCATGACATTTTTTTTTTAAAATCATAAATATATGGCATTGACATTTACATTGACCCTTTGCAGTCTTACCCGCAACTAAACAACCCCACACCAAGCTGCCTCACCCCTCGTGGCCACCCACCTTGGGACACAGCCCTATAGACTAGGGTTCCACCCATCCATCTGCACCTCTTCTGGTGTATGCACCATTATATGACTACAACTACATTACAAACCTTTTTAGTGTGCAGGAAGCTTGCGCTGCTGCTGCTGTGCTAGATCTGTTCTCTGTGTGAAAAATGTCACTGATTCTGACCACATGTGGTGTTGTTTGTGAGAGGGAATTGTCTGATGCTGTTGCCAATGGTGTGGGGGCCCCCCTGAAAAGTACATGCAGCCCCTCCCCGCTCTGGACCCAGTCCAAACTCTTAGGCCAGGGGCCTGCCAGTGCCAGGGGGGGCCCTGGAGCTCAGGGGACCCCCATACCACAGGGGCTTTTGTTACGCCAATGGGGCACCTGTTCAGTGTGTGAGGGAAGCTTGTATTACTGCTGTCTGTTTATTATCTTTTATGAGAGTGAAGGAGATGGATGCTTGCGGTGCTGGCTGTGTGTGTTTGTGCATATGTTTGTGGCTAAGTTTAGTTTTAATTTCTAGCAGTGTGCACGCTTTGTACGGAGGAACTCTTAAGAGTTGGTGCATGAGCTGGTCAGTCCTGGAAGCTTGCACTTACTTCTGATGCATGCACTGTACCGTGTGTGAGGGAAGCTTGCAGCGCTCGGTTCATGCTGTTAGTGTTATGCGTGTGAGGAAAGCATGAAGCGCTACTTCCCGTAATGTACGTTTGTGCGTGTCAGGGAACCTTAAACTCCCGCACCCACCCCACCACCTGCACGTGTTCTCCTCTCCTCCCCCTAAGCCAGGAGGGCTGCACTGCTCGTTGTTTATTTATTTTATTTATTTATTTATGCGATTTTATATAGCGCAGACCTTACCCGAAGGTGTCAGAGCACTTCACAAAAGGACCAAAAATGACATACAGGAACAAAATACAAATGCAGACAATAGGTTACATGGATCAAAAGTGACACTAGTGAGCAACCAAAATACATGAGGTAGCAATCGGTGCATTACAGGAGAAAAAAAGTGAAATTGGTGCAGGTTACAAAAATGTACAAAATACAAATAGAAGTATAAAATTGCAATAAAAGGCAGACACTCCATCACAAGAACAAACGTTACGTAGGCAATGTTGCTCCGTGTCAGACCTAAGCCGCTGCCAGCAGCAGGTAATTGGCGCCCTGCTGACCCAGCGCTCCCCTCCAGCTCACCTTGGCTGGGCCCAGAGAGTGCAGCGAGGACAGGGGATAAGAGCCTGCCGTGGGAGCACTGATGGACCAGATAAGGGGCGCCCCGGCTGCTGACACTCATGGATTCGAGGCTCCTGCGTGAGAGGGGCACTTCAAGGACATGCAGGAGAGGCAGGGCGACGGGGGGCCTTTTAAAGTGCGAACAGCCCAATATTATCAGAAGGGGTGGTGGGGCGGTTATGTCTGCCTCATCTTGTGCCCCACGAGGGTGCCGCGGGCCCTGCGAACAGCCCTATTTTATCAGCAGGGGGGGGGCGGGGTCAAAGTGTTGCGAAAGGAGAACATTATAGGCTCCAGCATGCTCGGCCGACGCCACACACGAGCACCCTCACTCCAGGACCAAGTTATTCCTAAGCCTCGACAAGGCCCAGGACGGGTCCCGGTGCACCACCCTTTTCCTAATACATATCAAACCAACAGGACCCGACATCGGGCAATAAACAGACCACGCAGTTTTAAGCGTAAAAGGCCATTTATTAGACCAGAACTGCGCATAACAATAATCAACAATAACAATAACAGCAAACTCCCCAATCATACATCCCCCCCATTCGTTTCATTCATCCATGTCATCACTGAGCCCTAGCGGCTCCAAACACCCTCCTCTTGTCCGTCAATCACCCTTCCAGCCCCCCGTCATTGCAAACTTCCAATCAAACTTCGATCCGTCCTGCGCCAAGTCCCCCCCCAAGGGATGGGTATGCCCGCTCTTGACCCCCTATCCCTTCGAAACCTGCCTACCGCAGCTCTGGCCTAAACTGGCAACGCAACAGACCGTCCCAAGAACCACCTCCAACTCCCGGGTGGGTGGGCGGCCTTTCGAGCTCCCTCCCGATGGTGCCAGGCGCAGAAAAGAGGAAGATCCCTTCCTCCCCCGCGCTTAAGTACCCACCCCCTAACTCCTCCCCTTCCCCTGCCTGGACTATCCCCTGCGCGAAAGACCCCGGGGAAAGACTAGTCTGCGACTCTGCTTTCCCCGGGGCCCGGCATCGCGCAATAAACAGACCACGCAGTTTTAAGCGTAAAAGGCCATTTATTAGACCAGAACTGCGCATAACAATAATCAACAATAACAGCAAACTCCCCAATCATACATCCCCCCCATTCGTTTCATTCATCCATGTCATCACTGAGCCCTAGCGGCTCCAAACACCCTCCTCTTGTCCGTCAATCACCCTTCCAGCCCCCCGTCATTGCAAACTTCCAATCAAACTTCGATCCGTCCTGCGCCAAGTCCCCCCCCAAGGGATGGGTATGCCCGCTCTTGACCCCCTATCCGTTCGAAACCTGCCACCCAGTGGACCCCCTGTAGGGCGGTACACTGCCCCACCCCCCCCCACCCAGGGGCCGTCCGTCCGTCACTGCAAAGTCACTCCCTCCGGCACCAGATCGACTCGTTCCACAACTTGCTCACCACATCCCGCAGTTCCATCATATACCACGCATTCCCCAGTCGAGACAGATGCACACCGTCCTCCCTAAAGGCTAAAGTCTCCTCCAGTCGAATCCCAGGATGCGAAATGACTTTCACCCCCCTGTCCACACAGTACAGTCTCATTGCCCGATTCAGTTTCCTCCGGGCCTTCTCAATAGCCCCGTGTCTCATGGCCCCCCTCCAAACTTTCCGGGGGACCAGCTCCGACCAGGCAATGCAGGCCCCCGCCATCCTTGACTTTAGCACATCCAAGTCCCTCTGCATGAGTTGCAACAGAGCCAGTCCAGACAATTGCACCAGGTCGTTCTCGCCCAAATGAATGATCAACAAATCCGGGCATCCCCTCTGTGGGACCATCTTCGCGAGCCAGGGCAGTAGTGCCCCCCATCGCATTCCGCTCTTTCCCAACCATTTCACCTCGTGCAATTGTCCTTTCAGTCCCAGGTTACGGCCGTAAACCTGCTGGTCAGCGTACTTGGATGCCCAGTGCACAAAGGAGTGCCCAACGATCCACGTCACCGTCCTACCACCCGGGCCACCCACGCAACCTACGAAGAAAAAAGATGTTAGAACAGGCAAACAAAACAGTGCAAGACCAACAACCTGCCTGGGACCCCAACTACTTCCTCACATACCTCTCGCAACAGCGCGACTTCCAACGACCAATACTCCTGATCCGGTCCCAGGACCAACCCAACCGGGCTGCCGCAGTCGCTGCCCCAATACGGAAAGAATGAGTACCGAAACCAGCTCCATCCATCCCCAGGCGTCCCAAAGCCATACGCAACACCGCCAGCAACTGGCCAGCTGACACTCTCGCACCAGAAGCATGACGGAAAATCTCGCCCCCCCGCGGGCCCCCCGCCCCGCAGAAGGAGCGCCATTCTCGCACCGGGCAAACCGCCCCACCAGATTCATTCAGCCACACCCACGCACCACGTCCCACTTGATCAGTCTTCGAGCGGCCCAGCCATATCCCCAAACGCCCCGCATCCACCCGCACATCCTCAAACAAACGTCCGGCACCCCGCCTCGTGCCCAGCAACTCAGACACCCGAAACGCCCCAAAAAACATCCACACCATGCACAGGCGAAACAGGCCCACCTCGGCCCCGTCATAGCAACACTCCGGCAACACCCCAACCAGCCGGACCAAAAGGTCAAATGTCACAGCCTCCCGCAGGCGCCCCCTCCCGGCGCCCCTCTCCCGGCCCCACCCCCGCAACATGCGAGCCAGCACCACATCTTTGGTGGGATCGAAACCTAGAAACAAAACACAATAAAAGGAAATGCCAGCCAATTTTCCAGAAATCGTAGCAGCAGTCAGGCCACGGTCCATACAGGAAAGCACATACCCCCTCACACCCTCCAGCACCTCCGACTCCCCACTCACCACACCATCCACCGTCCAGCCCATAAAAGAACTAAATTCAGACCATGCCAGTCGATACGTCCTCCTCGTGGACGGGGCCAACGAACCCTCCACCAGACCAATCATCCTCACTCCCCCAAGGCCCAGATGCCGGCCGGCAGCTCGGTCTTGCAGGCGTCCGCTCCCGGCGCCAGATGTCGAACCGCTGCCACTGCGAACGAGACAAAGCATCCGCAATGTCATTATTCGCCCCAGGGACAGGCTTGGCCCGAAACACCACATTCAACTGCAGACAAGCCAACATGAATCTCCGCAACAGCCGCAGCACTCGCAGGTCCCTCGCCCTTTGGTGATTCACAAGGTCTACCACCGCTATGTTGTCAACGTGAAAGAGCACTGTCCTGTCCCGAAAGTCATCCCCCCACACCACCAGAGCCACCAGCAAAGGGAAGAACTCCAGAAAGGCAATGCTCCTGCCTTGCTTGATCCAGGAGGCGGGCCAGCTCTCCGCACACCACCGACCATCCCAAAAGACTCCAAACCCCGCTGACCCAGCCGCGTCAGAGAAAATCTGGCATTGCCACACCGCCCTCTCCTCATCAAACTCCAAAGGCACCCCATGGAAATCCTGCAGGAACGTGATCCAAGTCCTCAAATCCGTCCGCACCCCCAGCGAGATCCTCACCCGGTGATGCGGAAGCACTGCCCCCGACATAGCCATGCCGAGCCGCCGACAGAACGTGCGCCCCGCCCGCACCACCCTGCATGCGAAGTTAAGGAAACCCAGCAGCCTCTGAACCGCCCGCAAAGGAATCCGCCGTTCCCCCACAGCCCACTCCAGACACTCCAAAATCTCCTTCACCTTAGGCGCAGGCAGGCGCGCCAACCATTCCACTGAGTCCAGTTCGATCCCCAAAAACGTGAGGCAACAGCTGGGACCAGCCGTCTTCTCAGGCGCGAGAGGCACTCCAAATTGCGCAGCTAAGGCCTGGAAACGCGACAGAGCCCTGCCACAATCCCCCGACCCCGCCTTTCCCAGAAAAAGAAAGTCGTCCAGGTAGTGAGTGACCTCGCGGCACCCGCTCACCCGCACCATGACCCACTGCAGAAACGTGCTAAACAGTTCAAACAAAGCACAGGAGATGGCACAACCCATGGGGAGGACTTTGTCGACATAAATGGCACCCCCGAACTGAATGCCCAAGAGCCCAAAATCCGCCGGGTGAATCGGCAAGAGCCGGAAAGCCGACTTGATGTCACACTTCGCCAGCTCAGCCCCGGGACCACAAGAACGCACCATCCGGACCGCATCGTCCACCGACGCATACAGCACCCTCGAGTCCTCTTCAGCAATGAAGTCATTCACCGACCTTCCCTCCGGCCAGGACAGGTGGTGAATCATCCTGAACTCCCCCTCCTCCTTCTTCTGCACTACCCCCAGCGGGGAAACGATCAGGTCCGGCAGCGGCCAGTCAACAAACGGCCCCGCAACTCTCCCCTCCGACACCTCCTTCTCCAACTTCGCAGCCACCACACCCGGCAACTCCTTCGCCGACCTCAAGTTCTCGGCCCACCGCCGCTCCCTGGGGCCCTGATAACCCACCCGAAAGCCTTCGGTGAAACCCCAATAGAGCCGCGCCGCGGCCCCGCGGTCAGGGTAGCACGCGAGCCACGGGGCCATAGCCTCCACCTTAACCGGAGTAGGCGCCCTTTGGGCCAGGCTGTCCCCGTCCCCTGGCGTTCCGCCACTGGTCAGAAGGGGTGGCGAGTGAGAGGCATTGAGTGATGGGGTGCTTCCCCCCGCACTTAGAACACTCATGTTTGAACTTACACGGGTACCTCGAGCAGAAACCCCGACTGTAGCTCCAACACACCCCCGTGGTGGCCCCTCCCGGTTTGGGCGGCTGTCCGGACACAATGGTGCTGGGCACAGTTCCGCCCCCCGCCCCGCCCTGGGCGGGACGCGTCGGAAAAGACCGATACAACACCGGTAAACCGCTGGCCGTATGCGTAGAGGCCGACGAGTGAGAAGACGCCATCCACTGCATCCAAAGCTCCTGATCCACCTCCCCCCAGCTCTTTTCCGGATCGGCGCTGACACGGGCCCGAAACTCCTCATCATAGCTTAACCATGCAAAACCACCAAACTGCATCTGAGCCTTACGGATGATATCCATGTATTTGAACAACGCAATCGCCCGGTCAAGATACTTCAGACAATAGACGCTAGCATAGATCAAAAAGGCCGAAGCCCAATTTTCCATAGTGATAGGCACCCTAGGCCGCCTCGTCAACTCCCACTCCTCCTCCTTGGAACCCTCCTTCGCCTGCACCTCCCGGTGCAACAACTTAAAAACATCCACAAACTCATGTTTCCAAATCTTCTCCCTCATTTTCTCTGACAAATGCGACCCCAACGGCATTGCCAGCCCCATGTAAGGCATTTTCTTCGGGACCTTCACCCCTTTTTCATCCTTCCCATCACTCTTGTCAGTCTGCACCCCCAAAGTTACCGACTTACCATCCACCTTCTTACCATCCTCAGGTGGACCGCCCGAAGGCGCCCCCCCCCTCCCTCACAGACCCATCTCCCACTCCCACCGACCTGCAGGCCCGCTTCCTCCCCTCCCCGCCCCGGGGTGCGTCATCCCAAACCACCCACCAGGCACTCTCACCTGTTAGTGCCTCCGTCCGCTCCCGGGGCCGTCCTCTGGACTCCTTTCCACGGGCCTTCCCAGGTCCAGTCTTCTTCTGCGACCCGGGGTCGACCTGCAACACACCAAGGTCGTCAACCCCCGCTGCGCGGCCTACGCCTTCCAGGTCATCCCGCACCTCCCCTTCTTCGAACTCCTCGCTCTCATCGCTGTAATCCAGTTCAAGCACCGGTTCCTGATCCACACCTTCACTTGAGACACACTTCACAGCACGTTTCACACACTTAGGCACACACTCGCGGCCACGCGATCCGGTGGCGCCACCAGTAGCCGTTGCCCGATCCCGCGGAGGAGGGACAGCCGCCGCGGACTGCCCTACTACTTCCGGCCTGCGTCTCGGAGCCATGGTGCGCCCCGCAAGGCCCCCCTTGGCTCTGCCGACAACCGCCGACTTGGATCCCCTCCCGCTCCCCAGGTCGCTCGAACCTGGCAGGGCCCCGGCACCATCGGGCCTCAAAGACGTGCTGGCCGTCCCTACCCCGGCCGCGCCCCTGGCAAGGTGGGCGGCCGGGCCTGACTTCCTCAACCTCGCCTGCCGAATCTCCTCCTCCTGTCTCTCTGCCTCCCTCTCCTCCTCAGAGGTGGGGGTGAGAGGCCCCTCAATGTCGGGGCCCCACACCGAGCCCACTCTGGCCCTCGTCTCCTCAGCCCACCTGACCTCCTGAATCTGTTCCAAGATACGCTCCCCTCTGGACCTCTCCTCCCAGGAGACGGAACCCCAAATCGGGGGAGGGAGGGGTTGCCCGCGGCCAAAGAATTCACCCCCCCGGGGGAAGAAACCCACCTGATGGAAACCCTGAACCCAACCCGGGCCGCCAATGGGAACCAGAGTGGGGGAAGCACTCCTGCCCACCGCAAACCCAGGCACCAGCGGCCGAACCGCGGCCGGGGTGCCCGCCCTGGAGCCCCGGGACAAGTCAATCGGGCCCCCCCCAGACCCCACCCCAGAGTCCCGCAAGTCAAGCCCAGGCCCATCCCCACTAAAAGAGGCCTCCTCCAGGCGGACCACGGGCCCGGGGGCCCCGCCGCCACCCACCGACCCGTCCAGGCCCGACGCGGGCCCGGCCTGGGCGTCACCCAGCTCCACCCCCCGCGCAGCACCGTCCGGCGCCAACAGGGGCCCATGGAGCGGAAGTTCCTCGGGCACGGCCCGCACGGCCGCCCCCGAGGCCCCAGGCAAAAACTCCAACTGGGGAAAGGGGCGCGTGGAAGTCGTCCTGCGCTTCCCGCCCAGCGCAGTATCCTTAGGGACACCCCCCCCCCTCCTGACCCCCGGGCCACCCTCCTGAACCTGGTCGTCCTCCAAGCAAGCGAAAACCGCCGCATGCACCCCGGCCGAGGCAGACCTCGTGCCTCTGGTGGCCCCCACCCATGCCTGGTCCATGACCCCGGGCCTAATCAGGTCCTCGCGGCCGGCCCTAGCGAGCAGTAACAAGGCCTCACGGACCTGTTCCGCAGACACCCCAGACATCCTAACCAAATCAGCAACAAGAACAAGAAAGCAAGATAAAACCCCAGCTGCCGTAAGACAGCTCCGAGTACAATTCCAAAAGTCGCACTAGGCCTCAACTACGCACTAACTAACAACTCCTTTCGAGCTCCCTCCCGATGGTGCCAGGCGCAGAAAAGAGGAAGATCCCTTCCTCCCCCGCGCTTAAGTACCCACCCCCTAACTCCTCCCCTTCCCCTACCTGGACTATCCCCTGCGCGAAAGACCCCGGGGAAAGACTAGTCTGCGACTCTGTTTTCCCCGGGGCCCGGCATCGGTAACGGTCCCCACGATGCCCCCGCGTTATGTCTTTAAATCCCCGCCCGGGTTGGAGGGAGAGGGGGAGATAGGTGGGGGGAGAGGGGGGGGGGGGGCTCCGCAACTGTTGACCTTTGGGGACTCCTGCCAATCTTAAAACGAGAAAGCAGAGGGCAAGAAAAACGAGAGAACAGAGAGCAAGAAAAACGAGAGAGCGTAGGGCAAGAAAAACAAGAGATCATAGGGTAAGAAAAACGAGACAACAGAGGGCAAGAAAAACGAGACAACAGAGGGCAAGAAAAACGAGAGAGCATAGGGCAAGAAAAACGAGACAACAGAGGGGAAGAAAAACGAGATGAGAGAACAGAGGGCAGAAATTACTTCGAGAGGAGCGCTCTACACAACCACGTTTCTCTGAGGCGAGGCAGGAATGCCTCGGAGAAACCAGCGTCTTTTTCAGATTCTCGGGCGTGGTTTTCGTTCTCTCCTCTTCCCATTGGCTGGAAGGTAAAATTCCAGCCAATGGGAAGAGGAGAGAAAGAAAACAAGAAAGGAGCTTAAAGCACGCAGCATCCCTTCTGTCTCCGAAGATGCGGGAGGGAGGGTACTCTATTTCATACTTTTTGGGAATGTCCAGTGATAACTGAATTTTGCCGGCAAGTGATGCACACCATCTCGCAAACACTAAAAGTGTCCCTCTTGCCTGAACCACGGAAATGTCTCCTTAATGTATGGGACCCGAATGACCTAACTCGCCACGGACCTATATGGGGAACACTAGGAATGATGATTGCTAAGAGAGACATTGCAGAGAAATGGGGTGTAGCAGATAGACGAACATTGTCAGCTTGGTGCAAACATGTGGACTTGATAATGATTACGGAACGTTCAGTATATGCTAACAGGGGGAGTCCACGCAGGTGGAATCAGATATGGACTCCTTGGAACGTTTTTAGAGGGGAAATATGTGAACCATTGCCTGAAGGAGACATTGATAGTTCGGACGAAGAGACAGAAGAGGATTAAACTGAGCCGGGAGGCGGGATTGTTGATGACCTATGTCGAGATATATAACTGCAACTATACATATTACATGTTTTACTAAGTACAAAGACATGATTGTAACGTTATCATATTACTGAAAGTACTCCTGCCATTGTAACTGCCTTGTTTAGTAGTAATAAAAAAAATGTAAAAAAAAAAAAAGCTTAAAAAAACGCCCCCGAATCCGAAAAAGACGGGGCTTGAATCGAGTGACGCCCCTCTCCTCCAATGGCTGGCCAGCATTTACTAGGCCAGCCAATGGAGAAGAGGGGCGGGTTCCAAGCCCCCTCTAAGAAACATTAAATCTCGGGCTCCGCCCACTGCTATGCAGTGCGACGGTCCTCAACCTAAAAAGGGCTCATCCAAGAATCAGGTGTTCTTTCTTGGCCCCCAAGAGGTTATGCCATCCATCGCAGTGTTGTTGGGGGTGGGGCCTTCATTTCAAAGTGCCCTTGTCTAGTGCTGAAAAGAGGGAGTGGTTTCGGGAAGAGAAGAGTGCTGTCAAAGTGTAGTATCCACCTGACATGCAGAATGAGTGACGAAAGGAGGGCCACCAGAAGGAAGGGAAGGTTAAAACGTGTGGATCGGCAGAAGGTGCATGAAGTGGGGTCTCTTAGGCAACCCCCTGAGTTACCAATTACAGTTGTAAATACTACGAAAGGCATGCAAACAGGTTCCAGGGAGAGGCCTTGTAAGAAAGATAAAGGAAGGCTGAGGAAATTTCCAGAAAAACTCATAGTAGACGGCTGAATGTATGACTGCAATAAAGGAGGCAATTAGGGGCAAAAGTAGTATGGGGCGACCCACCACACAACCCCTCCCCATCCACGTCTCGTAGCAGTAAGTCTGGCAAAAGTAAAGCTTAGGTTGCTTTAAAAAACACTCCACCTGTCCAAGTAAGACGTGATCCCAGGCAGTTATTTTTAAAACCCAATCTAAGAAGAAAATACGGTACTCTCCTTGCAGACCCATAAATAGGTCTAAGATTAAAGAATATTACCTAAAAGGATCTGGAATTGGTTGACTTAAAGACCATAGCAGGGGAGGAGTTAAGATGTGTACTGTTTGCCTCTGAGGATACTAAGTGTTTAGATGAAGCCTCTGCACCAGTTTTGGTAGAAAATTGCATTTCCCTATGTGAAGGTATCAAAGTAAAGTGGGAGTCTGTCAGTCAATCAGGGATGGGGGTTGCTCCTGGAAAACCCCATTTTTATGTGAACGTAGTGGGTAAAAACGCAATCAGGGAACCTCTACTAGGTTCTTGGGTGTGGCGTAGTAAACAGGTGCCAGAAGGACCTAGTGGAAACTGGATGGGTCCCAAGAAAGAATAGTTGCCATTACGTTTCAAAATGATGGAGCCCAAACTAGGTGCAATCAAGCTCCGCCCCACCTCCTCGATTTTGAGGTGATCAGATACCCTCTTAATTTCAGGAGGACCTATGACCATAGTCTTCAGAGGTATATTTCTTGGGGAGAGGAGAGCGCCCTCCTTAAAGGCGTGCAGGGTCTTTATGCTTCATCTTGGAGTGTTGGAGGAGCTGAGGAGATTAATTGGTAGGAGTCAAGGCATCTACTGCCAGGGTGTGCCTTGGTATGGAACATTCATGGGTTTAAATCTTTCATGAAAATGGGAAATTACTAAGAGGTCCTGACTAATTACCCAGTATTGTTCCTCGAGGAAACCTGGCTGTTGGAGTGCCCAGTTATTGAAGTGTATGTCTCTCTAGCACAAAATGCCGGGCCTCGATTCGGGGAAGAGAAGTAGGTGAATTACTAATATTGGTATTTGTCCATTGTGGGAGGAAAACGAAGTTGCAAACTGCTCGTGTATAGGTCCTGGTCTGCTTAATCTGTCTGTTCAGTGTTCACTGATGATGCGGAGTTAAAGCAAATGATTTGTCTAAACATATGAGGTTCACCAGCCCATCCCTTACCCGAGGGTGAAGTGTTGAATATGGTTAATGATGTGCAAAGATTGTTATTGGATTATCCTGATACTCTCTTTGCTGTAGGTGGGATTTTAATGCGAAATCAGCATTTAAAGAGTTTGATGATTCATTGAAGGAGCTGTGGTTGGCATTAATAATTACCAAATGTATTTTTCCGGCAATTACCAGTGAAAACAAGACCTTGCCCCTTGAACTAGTTTATCATCGAAGAATTCAAGATTTAACTACGGAAGATCCACTGCAAGCTCTTTCTTCAATTGAATTTGACTATCTAAATTTGGAAATATGAGCTGATGCTATAGGTTTGTACCGAAGACTGATGAAGCAATTATTATCCCACTTCAAGTTGGCAAAGGGTAGCCCTAAGCGAGCCAGTGGAAGGAACTAAAGGAAAGGGCAATGGCTGGTCTGATGACGACTATTGGGAGAGAATAAGAGCTGTAAATAAGAGTTGTTGACGATATACTTTAAATCCAAATAATGTGAGTGTAAGAGAAGCCATGGACACTTCGAAAATTGCATTTTGTAACTTATGTGCCCATAAAAAAGGGTATTTTACAAGTTAAATTGGGAACTAATGCTAGGCACCATTGTAGAGAAAAATTGTAAGCACTTTTGGCGACTGGTGAATTCGGTTACCCTTACCTCACCATCTTCCTGTGAGGCACAGAAAAGTGAGGAAGATTGGTACACCTTTGTTTATTCTCTCTATAGCAGTGGAATCTCAGAACATCTGTTGATGACCTCAACTAACTCCCAAGTTGATAGAAAGGCTATCTCAAACTCCCAGACTGAAGTGGTACTGTCTGAAATACTCTGCAATATGAAAGCCTCCAGGGATGGAGGTCCAGATGGTCTCCCATTGGTTATCTTTAAGAAGGATCTGAGAAAGTGGGGCCTAATTTTGAGTTGGTTTTCAAGTAGGTAATGTCTACAGCCATCCTTCCAGATTCAGGAAAGGGAGCCCTTATGAAGCCTATTCATAAAAAAAGGCCTAATGGATCAGTCATCTAACCATTGTCTGATTTTTTTTTCTGGATATCACTTCTGTGCAATTTCTCAACCCCTATTAAAGCATTTAGGCGCCTGGGCTTTTGAAACAAAACTGATCCCTGTGGAGCAGGGAGGTTTCAGACCCAGACACTCAACAGTGGATCTCTGTTTCATGCTGTGGGGCGTTTCAAGGTGGTCAATAGAGCTGGTAGGTTGCGTTTGCTGCTGCTTCATTGACGTCCGGGTGGCATTCAACAGATTGGATAGAAGCACGCTCTGGCGAAAGCTCCATCACTGGAATATAACTGAAACCCTGTTAGATCTCCTGATGAAACTACATAGTGATAACTGGGCACAGGTTGATCTTGACGGAACAGGTAGCCTGTTGAGGAAAATCCTGGTAGAGAATGTCTTGCAACAGATGTGCTGTTTAGTTTGTTTATAGAGTACTTACCCCAGGCATTAAGTGCTTCTCATAGTTTTTCTCCAAGATTGGGGATCAGCACATCGGTTGCCTTATGTATTCAGATGACCTGGTGGTTATGAATCTTATGCCTATTGGCCTCCAATGCGAATTAAACACACTCAACTCTCATTGCCTTGAAAATATATCAACGTTTAACATTAAAAAGACAAAAATCTTGTTATTTGCTAAAAGAAAAAAGGAGATTCACCTGGTTTTTAGGCAATGCGCGGTTGGAGCAGATTCAAAAGTATAAGTATTTGGGGCTAATTTTCTCAAATGATTTAAGATGGGACAAACATCTGGCCACTCAGAGGCTTGTATTGACAACTGAAGTGAATGACTTGAAATGGTTTGTTAGCAAACACGGCAGCTAGACCTTCGAGCCACTAAGTAAAGCCATACAGGGTAAATTAAGCCCCCAGGCCCTATAAGGAGTGGAGGTGCAGGCAATGGATAGACAGGTCACTTAGGAAGGGTTAAAAAGTAGCATTCTGAAATCACTCCCTGGTTTTCCAAAAATTACAATGGTTCAAGCTATAAGCTGCGATTTTATATTTTTATTAAAAATGGAGTCCCCTGTGATAAATTATCAATGTTAATTCTCCCTGAGGTATTGTCAATCTTCCCTGGTAAGAGGAATTCAGTGTCAGTAATGTTGGAGCTCTTGGGACTTCCAGATATGCACATTGAAGGGGGGCGAAGTAGAACAAGGTGCTGTGCTAAGGAAACTAGCTGGGGTGAGGACCTTCAGTATTTGAGGAACAAGAGATATGTTTGCCCTTTGTAATTTCTCAGGAGGACATGAACCTTTTCCCGTATCTGCTCAGAATCTCAGACTGGATTCTGCTAAATTAAATCATGCGGCTGAGGGTAGAAATTGACCCAGGATGGCAGGGCTGAAAGCGAATATAGGTGAGAAATATGATCAGTGTCCATGTAAGTGGAGAAAAAAAAACTCAGTGACCACCTACTACTGGATTGTGTATTATTCCTAGAGAAAGGAAAAATATCTTATGACCTGGTCTACAAAAAAAGAAGTGAGACAAAGTAGTCTAAATCTGGCATGTGGTTTGAGACACCAAGATGCAGCCAATGCCATCGGACAATATTTGCACAACATGTTGTTATCCTGTAGCAGGTTTCCCCTCTTGAACTGTCCTGATGTTTCTTGAACTATTAGGTAGATGTAGTTCAAATTAGGAGAATACCCTGGTTATGACATTTACCCTGAAATTGAGTAATTGGGTCCATTAGTGAGGCCAAACTGATGAAAACTTTAATAATTGTGATAAATATGGCCTTGCACAATGCATTTTACTTGTTAAAATTGAGATTTGATGTTTATGCTCCAGCAGGGCTAACTGCTCTTTAATGACCCGTCAAAAGGGATTTTTAAAATGGATTGCCTCTCTGCTGGTTTACGCTAAGTTGACCTGTATAATGCTCTTTTGTTGCCTAGACCGACAAAGTGAGCCTTGCATGTTGTTGCTTAAACTGATGTACTTTCAAACTTTTTGATATGAGTGGGATAATGGGGCTGCAGATCGCCCTATGAACTTTAGTGTGAAGATATTTTATATACCATTTTATTCTTTTTAGGTCTCGCCTGAGCCAGCGCATGTGCTGGTCTGACAAGACATTTAGTGAGTGGGCTTTAGAAATCCAACCTCACGCTTTTGCTTGTGGCCTAAAGCTTGCGGTTACGTGTGAAGTTACGTACAGAGCCGCCATCTGGCATTCCGTCATAGCTCATTAAGCCATCGTTCGCAGGCACCCTAACAGCGCGCGAATCACTTTAATTTCCATGCTCCTCTACCCCCTGCTCTCTGCTCCCACTACCCCCTCCCTTCTCTACTTCCTCGTCAGTCACCAGGTTGAGCCTGGTATTTCTTTTGATATGCGGAACAAATGTACTCAGTATCCTAAGCACCGCAACTTGGTATCTCGAGTGCCAATGTGCATCATAACTGTACCAGTCACTAAGGAAAACCTGTTCTAATCGAGGTACAACATAATAGATTTTACTCTCCCCCAGGGCCTCCACACACTGCTTTCTCTCTTTCTTAAACATTGTTGGATAATGCCTTTCTTGCACATAAGCATTAGTATCCTCATTTATCTTGCTTCAAGAACACTGACTCCTGCCTTTCCTGGTGATTGCAGAGCTGAATGAGCCTGTAACTTGAGCCTGACTACTCTCCCGATAACGAGGAGCAAATGCACCCATTATTTTAAGCACCGCAACTCTGGTACTTCGAGTAACACTGTAGAATTTAATTATACCAGCCACTAAGTAAAACCTTTTTCTAATCGAGGTACATCGTAATATACTCTATTCTCCCACAGGGCATTCCCATTCTTTCTTATATGTCACTTTGCATCAGCAGTCCTCCTGCAGATTGAGGGTGTCAGTCTCACAGCCCCAGCAGCTGCAAGTCGCTGTGTCTCCTTTGAGGCGCGTGCACAACCACAACAACCTTGCGGTTCTCACATACCTACAAGACATGCGTGAGTTGAGAGAGTGGGGGTTAATAATACCTGTGTTTTGCATATGCTTTAGTAAAATGCAGGGCTACACTATTCCATGTAAACCTGGGACCCCACACAGCAACAGCTGGCTCCTATGGTGCTCTCTATACCTCCCACTGTTGCTTCTCGCACATACCTTGTGTTTGTTTCCCACCACCTTCATGAAGCTGCAATGGAAAAAGAGCTTGGTTAAGTGCTAGTTTTTATTTACGAACAAACACTCCATCCACACTCCCGCCCTCCTTCCAATCTCGGTTGTGTAGCGTTAACATCGCTCATTACATGTGCCGGCTGACATTTGAATTTATTTCTAATATTAAACATTGCTTGATTGGTGTTGGCAGCTGTGTTTATGTTGTTAGGAAATACCAGATATATGTAGTGTGGTGGTCTTTTGCACTTTCTTGAAAATGTGTGTGAGCAGGCTACCTATGGCGTCCTCGTGGTTGACACTTATCTACAGATTTGGCAGTCAGATTGAAACCTGGCATTGATATGCTTGCTCTTTGAACTGAAATCAGCACGGCAAGTTTCTTGTGTACAAGTCGTGATTATGAAATATTAAGGGAGCATGATGAATATTATGAATACTTGTGGGGAGCCTCTCCTGCTTTGTTCGGCTCAGCCATTTGTTCCTGGGCTTGATCACAAGCCATGCTTCTTCCTTCCTCTATGCTCACTCACAGGCTGCCTCTCAGAGGTGCCTTGTAAAAATACTGCGCCTCTGCCCGTGCCACACTTAGCCTGTTGGATATAAGGGTGTAACACTGAGCAAGGTACAGGTCCCAAGGTGCCAAAGCACTGGGATTTTACATACTCTCTTTTAGTTTTTCACATGCACTCAGGGAGTGCATGTGCCAGCAGTGCCTCTCCCTCCCGTTTTCTGTCCTTGTTTTAATCCACCTCCAACTTCCGTTGTTTCTTAAACCCTTGTTTTTAACCCACCCTCTGTTTCACCCACCACCCCCTTTCCCACTCTCCAATTATGTTTCTCCCCGGCCTCCCTCATGTTGCTTATTTGAGAACACCATAAAAGGTAGTTTGCTAGAAACTAGTGCAGAATGAGAACATACAATGTAATGATTCAGGTGGAACATGACTCACACTGGATTGCTTGGCGTCAAAGGACACACTTGGTTCTGGCTTTGATTGGAGTTTTAAGTGTTTGGAAGGTACAAGCTGTGTACAAGTTTATTTTATCTAAAAATAAGAAACGTTTTTATTCGATTCATAAACATCTGCTTTGTGTTCGACTTCCGGATACATAATTATGGGATGGCTCTTATGCTTTGTTTACGCCAGCCATTTGTTCATGGCCTTGTCCCGCGCCGCGCTTCTGCCTTCATGTTTGGCTCTTACACAGGTTCCTTATGAGAATACTGCCCCTCCGCCCGTGTCACGCACAGCCTGTTAAATGTAAGGTTGTAACACTGAGCAAGATACAGCTCCCAAAGTTTTGCAGCACTGGGATGTTAGATAAAGATTATGCATTCAGACTTCACCTTTTATGTGAGCAGCTTATCAAAATGCGGCTCTCCGTATATTGACACTAAACTGTGCACAGAACATTATGGACACTACAATGAAGGACACAGGCCACTTCACTGGAACTGAATATAAGCTTCTGTCCAGCATCTGTCCAGCATCTGTTATTGAGTCCTTCGTGGATCGCCAAACAGATTTTCTTTTATGGACTCGCCACTCTTAACTCTGAATACTGTAGGTGGGCAATACAAACAAATTAACAGAACGCGAACCTGAGCCAAGCCAAGAGTCTAGCTCTAATCTTAGAACCCGTGCTTGAGCCGAGCTTTGAAAATGCTTGCTATAAAAATTACTGAACAATCATCACATAAAATATGAGCAAACCTCTTCACAATTCAAAATAGTAAATAATACATAAAAAATAACATTGACAAAGCCATAAGATCTTTCTTAGCAAAACTTATTGGCTTTGCCAATGCTTCTTTAATGAGTACAGAAGCGTCAGAAAAATGATAGAAAGAAATCTGTAACCAGGTTTCCACTGAGTGCATGCTACATTAGTCTTTTTGCAGTCACATTTGCACTGACCTGAAGAGGAGTGCAAAAATCTTTTGTTTGGTTTGTGGTGCTTTCGGCCCACTTTAACCCCTTGTCTGCTGATGACGGTGGCGCTGTGCTGATGACGGAGCGGTTCCGTCATGGCCCGCTCGCTGCTCATGCGCGGCGCGAATTCCGCGCCTGCGCTGAGCGTTCTATTGAGCGGGGCGGGGCATGACGGAACCGCTCCGTCATAAGCACAGCGCCACCGACGCTGGTGACGGAGCGGTTCCGTCACCAGCATGCGGGCGCCGCGCGGCCGCCCCGCCCCCTTAGCACTGCGGCGGAATAGCCGCCGCAGTGAAGGGGTTAAGGCATCTGAAAGGTAAAACGAATCAAACATGCTTCCTTGAAGCTTGAAAGGGTTTCTTTGTTTATTCAGCTGTGGTACTACAGCTTCTTCCATTTTGTTCCCTGCTATTTTTATGACAAAATGGCTCCACAAAAAAACATAAGTAAAAACATTATCATTTACAATGCTAATAGCTCTAACTTTAACAAATACGAGACCGGTTGCATTTGTATACTGCACCTTGTATATACAAAACTTTTCTTTTCAATAAAAAATTACTGAAAAAAAAATAAAATGCTTGTGTTTTATTTGCAGATTATTGGTCTGGCAAGAAAGCACAACTGTCCGATTAGCTATTGTTACCAATTATTCAATATTTACATGAGGTTGGCATTGGCTACACCGAAAGGAGTAATCATTTTTCACCTTATCCTACTGGCTGTGTAGTGTATCATTTTGCTCTTGCATTGATCGCAATGCAGCATGAGGAAAGATTTTACATCTGAAATGTACAATGAATCATGACACATTAAATTAATTTCATCAGATGCAATGAATACTAAAAGGAACCTTTTTGGTTTTTTTTCCTCTTCAGCTGGCTTTTGAAAACAAATACAGGCTTTTGAAAACGCAAGCCAGATCGATTGGCTTTGCCAATGGTTATTTATTTTCCCCTTTTGTAATCCATATCAGATCGGTGCTCCAAGATGAAACAAATAAAGTAGGTCATCGAACCTTCAGATGCACACTCTACCCACGTTCATGTGTGCTGTTCGAGGAGAGCTTATAAACTAGCCAAACAAGCATTTGCAATGCAATAGGTCTTGCGTTTACGCAAGTTTGAGCTATTGACATTGTAAATGACAATGCCTTTTATTTATGTTTTGGTTTTTAAAACATAAATAAAAGGCATTGTCATTAACAATGCCAGTAGCGGGGGAGGAGCCAAGATGGCGACCTGATCGGACGCGCAGCCTTCGGCTCCGCCGGCCCCGGAGTCCCGCACCACAATCCTGCTAGCCCCGCTTACCAGCTTCTGTCCTGAAAGGTGCGGGAAACGGAGCTGTTGCCACCGGTGATCCGCCGACCTCTCCATTCGCCCGGAATCGTCAGCTACTGGCCTATTTGCCCCGGCCCGGGAACCAGCTCGCACTGCAACGCGCCCAGACCCCACGCAACACCACAGCCGATCCGCTGCGGGGGTGGCGCGACTGGACGGCGCTTCCTCGCAGGAGCGCGGCCTCGGCGCTGCCTGCCGCTGGTGGATGCTGTGTACGCTCCGGGCAGTGTGGTGACAGGGGGAAGTCGTGTCTCCCGGCGAGTCCTTTGTTCCCGGCCGCCATGTTTCTGTTCCGCTCTCCTCGTCCCTCTGGCCGCTGATTGCAACCCACCGGACACTGCTTGCCTCATTGCTTTGCTACGGGCCCGCAGGCACTGCCCCTAGACCGGGCGGTCTATCGCATGCTCGGGGATTGCTCCGGTAGCTGCATCGCGCCCCGTGATTTCCCCCGTTCCCCACCCCACATCACCTCGTTGGGGAAAAGACAAGATGGCGATGCCGGTGGCTCGCCTTGCAGCGGAATCCTATGCAGGCTCCCCACGAAACAGCGAGCACATCGATCCTGAGGGGGCCGGGACACGTTCTCCCCAGGAGCATGTGGGAACGGGGATACTTCAGCCTGACTTCACCCTTGGGGATGTGCTGGTGGCCCTGGGTGAGTTGACGACGGCGATGAAGGTCACTTATACCGAACTGGGGGTGCGGTTTGATGCTTGCGCCCAAACATGCAGGCAGGAGCGGGGAACTTGTCTCTCACAGGGCTCCAGACAGGAGCTGTCACAGCCTACTGCCACAACGTTTCCTCGAAGGGATACAGTGGAGGTTACAGTTGCTACATCTGTGGAGGGTAGCGGACTGTTGCCATCTTACAGCTCGGTCGTCGCTACAGTGTTTCCCCCTCGCTCCGAGCTCAACTTTGCACTACTTCCTGCGACGCGGAAAAGTCGGTCACCTGTGGACTGCCTTCCAGGTTTTCCCTCTGCATTATTGTTAAGACCTTGGATTGCTCTGCTTTGTGACTTTGTGGGCCCGGACACGCCAGTGGGAACTACTACCGAGGGACAACTGTATCCTGGGAGCGGACGCCATTCCTTCTTTGTCTACGCACCGCCCCCCTCCTTAGGGCGGCCATTTTCCATCGTCTTCCCGGACCGCACTGGACTACCACGTAGAAGGGGTGAGGGGCCGTGTCCCAGAACGGGCCAGGGCTAGGAGACTTTTTATGGTTAAATCGCCGGGCGGATGGGTGGTGACATGGTGGATATTGATTTAGACCTGATTCTTACGGACTGTTCATTGACTCGCCCTGACTGATCTACTGTTGTTGCTTTGCTTGTATTGTTGTTGGGACGGGGATGTTTCTTAGGCCGGCGGAGTCTGCATACACATATGACTGGTCCTCCTCCCGGTTTCGCTCTTGTGGGAGTCTAGGGATGGGTTTCTATTCCCACTCCCCATGTCAAAGGATAATTTTTTACTTTCACTTTCCCCTTTGCTTTTTCTTCTTCCTCCTTTCTCTTCTCTTGCTATATTTCGGGTTTTTTGGGGCGACAGACACTCTGCTAGGGGGGGGGGCAGGCCATAGCCTCTGCATGTGTGTAGGGTGGGGGGTTACTTTTTGATTCGAGGGTTTTTTTCTATGGTGCCTTTCTTTGTTCTTTTTATGTTTTTTCCCTTTTTCTTTGGTCTGTGTTAGGCGTATTGGGGGATGGGTGGTGGCACAAATGTTTAGGGGGTGTTGAGATAGCTTTCTGGTGGCATGACTCGTTTGTGACCCTCCTCTGGTCGGCACTTGCATGTTATGATTCGAACTGTTTGGTGCTGTTGTTACTCGGCGAGTCCCACCTACATGGACCTCGTTCTTTATCTTTATCTTTTATTAGCTTATGTGCGGAGTAATATGTCCTGATCTTAATAGTTGCGTAAAAAGTTCAAAATTAACCTACATTGCTCCTGTGCCTGGGTACTGTGGAGCTTCTTGATCTATGCCTTACTTCTCACCTATTGCTTTGCTGCGTTACCCTGACACCATATTGTATGCACTAGTGCTTCATAAGAGTTTGTGGCCGGCCGGACGGTTGTAGGCCCGTATATGTACTGACTTTGTGCACAATAAAGGTTTTCAAAAATAAAAAAAATAAAATAAAAAACAATGCCAGTAGCTTATACTCGTGTAAATGCGAGACCTATTGCATTGCAAATGCTTGTTTTATGTTGGTGTTTTGTGTTGGCTTTATTGACCTAATTGAATGAGTATTTATTGGTGATGTTATGATTGTTGTAATTGTACTAAGTCAGTGAATTGGGAAATGTGCAATATTTCTGTTGAAATTTAATCTTGGAAATAAAAAGAACCTGAATACTTTCTTTACTCTTAGATCACAGTCCAGGTGGTGGAGCAGTACTACTCGAACCTGAAGCGCCCAGATTCTAGTGAGCACCTGGCTGCAGCAGAGGATCCACTCAGTGATGCCCGCACACAGATCAAAAACTTCACTCCTACTTCGCAGAGGCTCACTTACACACAGTCGATGGTCCTCTCCGAAACACGGGCACCTAAGGTAAGCTTGGAAAAAAGGGTTGTGCAAGGATTCAAGGTACATTGGAAATGGTTCTTGACAAGTAAATTCAGGTCATAGTTTTTAAGAATAGCGTTAGTCAAACTTGTTTTTACTAAACTTTTCCTTCATCCTTGGCTACCTACTTTCATAATAATGCTGGGTAATGCCCCATCTGCCTGTTGTGGAACTTGCTTTTTAAAACCTTTACATTTCTCTAGGGGTATCATCAGGAATAAAGACTGGGAGTCTGATTTGCTAAGGGTTTTTCTGGGAGTTTCCATTCTAACTCTTGGAATCTCTCACTAATTCACACCCAATTATTGAGTAAGACACAACTACGTACATACAAAAACTTTGTGAATTAGTCCCTTGATGTTCTGCTCCGACACATCTTAAGATAAGATATGATTTGTTGTCACCAAATCACAAAGATGTGGTGGCAGTCATTTTAGGACTTGTGGACTCTGTCCCCTGTCTTGTAGAGAAAGTAAAATAAAGATATAGGGGGACAAGGTAGGATACCCTGTCCCCTAGTCTTAGTGGGGGAGCCCGTGAGGGACCCACTTCCTTTTCAGCCGAAAAGGTATTTTTTTCTTCATCAGTTCCACAGATCAGAAGCACCGTTAAAAAAAAAGATCTTGTGTGCGTTTATACACAAAGTCCCTTGGGGTGGGCTAGGGCCCAGGGGGTCAACACACTGAATTTAATTCAGAAAGTGGAATAGCTGCCCCCTCTCCAAGTCTTCTTGAGACCCGGGGACCCCATCCCAGGAGCCAATAAGTAAATTATTGGTAAAGGAGACTCTCCAAGCTTTGTAGAGGCCCTGGCGGGCCCATCCCCGAGGGCTGATTATAGTTTTAGTGGAGGAGTATGGCCCCTTCCCTGAGCCTCCTTGAGGCCTGGGGACCCCATTCCCCGGGGCCGATTAAGTTTTTAATTTAGAGGAGAAAGGTGTGCACACCTTCCTCAACGTTCTTAAAGCCCAGAACCCCATCCCCTTGGGCCATGTTTTTAAATTTGGGGAGGGGTGCATGTGAGCCCCCCTGCCGATCCGGCTCGATATAGCTGCAATGTCCCGGGGACCCCATGCACCCGGATTCTGCAGTTCCCTACCCACACACTATCTGGTTGGAAACACAACTTTGTTCCATCCCGTGCAGGAACAAAGAAGACTGCTGTTCCTGCCCAGATGGGAGCAAAGTAACTGAGCCAGCTCCTGCAAGCACCTTAATGGGTGCTGGCTGAAGAATGCAAAAACAACAATTGATGGACAGAATGCAGAACAATGTCATACATTCACCCCAGTACATAGATCTGGGCCTAAATCCATCGTTTTTTACACTCCACACCACCCCAGTTCAGACATGGCCATATGCAAATCAGCCTTGACTCTGTGGCTCATGGGAACAGTCCAGCCCGAATGGCCAAGCCATGTCTTTCCTGGACCGGAATCAAGCATCCTAGGACCGGTTTCTGGCTATCAGCCGTCTTCAGCCAGCTGGGACCAAAGGGGTTTTGGGGCTTCCCCAGCAGCCCCCAACATTCGGCCTACATGTCGTCTACATTAAAAAAATGTCTGGCTCCCTCTGCAGTGGTGGCTGAAGAGCTGGCCTGATCCGCAGAGCTTAGGGCTCCCTCTGCGGCCCCCAATATTTGGATATGTTGTGGCTGCCCCAGGCGGGCACCTGGGCACCTACTTTAAAATGTAAAAAAGGTTTCTATTAGATTTTGTGTTCCTGGTGGTGCTCCTAGAAGGGGCAGGGGCATCACCAATCAGTTTTTGGTCACATCCTGCCATAAAGCACAGCTGTCTGCCTTTTTAAAGACATCTTAGGGACATTCAGAAAGCTGACCTAAGAATACATTTCGCATGTTGCTCATCATTGACTTTGTGTTTGTAACTCCCATTTTTAGGCTTTTTATTTGCTGCCTTTATTTGTTTTACTCTACCCACCTTGAGTCTGTCCTTCCCATTGCCTAAACCTTGTTTACTGTATTCTTCCATGAACTCGCTGCCTTTAAACATGCCTTTAAATCTTGTTCTTTTCTTGCCACATTTGCTGTGTATTTAAAGAAGGAAGTCAAATGTCAAGCTCTCAGGGAGCTACTTGTTTACTTTTATTTATTCAACTTCAAAGTGAAAGAATTTGTGTTACAATGCTGCTGAGTATCCATGTAAGAGGAGAGGGTGTGATTTTCTTTTCTAGCACAACCAAGTAATTAACCACACTGATGTTTCAGAATATGTCAGAATTAGTTCTCGGGAAGCACATTCTTTTTTGTAATTCTGAAGTGTGGTGGTATCAAATATTTGAATACGATCAAAACACATTAATACACCAGGTGATGACATTTGCACACAGTATCGTTTGTGTGCAGTACACACTAGCATTTATGTAAACCACATGACACAAGAGAATAGTAGCCCACATTTCTTGATTGCATATTGGTCTAGCTGTCACCGTGCACAGATGACCCATTACACACTAGTTATATATCCTCTCAGTTCTTTGATATCTCTTTGTTTTGTTTTGACATTCTTTTTTTTATTAGACATGGTTGTTTGTTATAAAATAGATATCTAATTAGAAAAATCAGCATTTGCATGTAAATTGATTATTCTTGCCCAGGGAGCGCTCCATACTGTGAACTAACAACGGTGCTACTTTACACAGAATATGTTTACAAGTCTGGATGCATTACTGCATTATCAAACATCGATACGGGGAGGCGCAATTACTAGACCCACTCCGACCCCTGACTAGAGATAACAGACTGTGCGGGCTGTAGGTGCCCGAGGCGCTAGGTAAAGGTATGAGCACTCCTACACTAGCGATGCGAATATTATTTTACAACTTTGAGACAGAAATGTGTTGTACTATATACGCACTGTCATACAGTAAATGTTATCATAAGTGCTGACATGTATTATTGATAGTAATGTATGTAACCGACAAAATAAAATGCAATAAAGATATTTAAAAAAAATGTATATATATATCGTTTGTGTGCAGTAAACCCTATTTTTGTGCAAATGTAAGTTAGTAAAACATTTTAAAGTGCTCAAATGCTGAGGAGTTTTAGCTCTAGCGTTCTCTAAGTGATGGACAGCTGTCCACAGACAGCCGCGAGCTGCACACAGCCAAGCTCCCTGGATCATGCCTAGGGTGGACGGGTCACCAGCCTGCGCCCCACTAAGGCAGGAGGGAAGGCCAGGCACGCCGGCAGCTTACCTCCGCGACAGGACCATGAGGAGGGATCCTGCGACGGGCGATCGTGGTCTGGTCATTTCAATTGGAAAATATGTTGTCTGTTTTGGCAGTGCGCTACTCCACACTACACCACTCCACTCTATGCCATGCCACTTCATCCTACTACACTCCACTCCACTCTTCGACCTGCCACTCCACTCTATGCCCTTCCACTCCAAGACACTCTACAACACGCCACACCAGTCGACTGTACGCAACTCACTCCGTGACACAACATGCCATGCCACTGTACGCCCTTCCACTCCACACCACTTACCCCACTCCAATCTACCCCAATCCAATCTATTGCACTCCACTCCAGTGTACCCCATTCTATCCTGCCCCCACTCCACTTCACTACAATGTACCTCAATGTACTTCACTCCAGCCTAGAAGACTCCACTCCACCCAGTCTACCCCACTCCACTTCAATCTACCCCACCCCAGTTTTTTCACCGACTCCACTCCAATCCAATCCACCCCACTTCAATCTACCCCACTCTAACCAAATCTACCCAACTCCAGTCCAGTTTACCCAAATCCACTTCACCACAATCCAGTCAACACCACCCCACCCCAATCTACCCCACTGCACTCCAATGTACTCCTCTCCAACCTGTTCCAGTTTTACCCCAATCCAGTCCACTCCACTCCAATCTACCCAAATCCACTCTACTCCACTCACTACCATCCAGTCCACCCCACTCCACACCAATTCACTCCAATCTACCCCAATCCACCCCACCCTTCTCCACTCCATTCAATCTACCACAGTCCAATTTACCCTACTGCATGCCAATTTACCCCACTGCACTCCAAACCCCACTCCAATCTATCCAACTCCTCTTCACTCTAATCTACCCCATTCTACTCCAATCTACCCACTCTACCACAATCTACCCCAGTCCAATCCAATCTACCCCATTAGACTCCACTCTAATCTACGGCACTCCACTCTACCACACTCTACTCCACTTTACCCAAATAAACAAGCTACCATGCTCCACTCAAATCTACCCCCACTCCAATCCAATCTAACCCAATCCACCCTAGTCTACCCTACCCCAATCTACCCACCCCACTCAAGCCCACTCAAATTCAACCCAGCCCACTCCAGTCTACTGACTCCACTCCAAACTACCACAATCCAAACAAGCCCACTCCAATGATCCCTCTTCAGTGTAACCCACTGCAATCTGCCCCACTCCATTCCTATCTACCCTTCTGTAATCCACCCAATCTACCCCAATGCACTGCACTCCACCCTACTCTACCCTACCCCACTCCAATCTACTCAACTCCTCCCTAGTCTATCTCACTTCACTCCAGTCTCATCTCCACTCCAATCTATCTCACTCCACTCCAGTCTACCTCTCTCCACTCCAATGTACCCCAATCTACTGCACACATTTAATTCCCCAGCCTACCCACCTCCCCATGTCATTTTACCCCACTTCACTCCAAACTCCACTCCAATCTATCCCCATTCCACTCCAATCTACCCCACTCCACCACAATCTACCCCACTCCAATACAATCAACCACACTCCAACCTACCCCACTAGACTCCACTCTAATCTACCACACTCCACTCCACTTTACCCAAATGCACAAGCTACCACACTTCACTCAACTCTACCCCCACTCTACTCTAATCTAACCCAATCCAACCCACACCACCCCAGTCTACCCTACCCCAAGCTACCCCACCCCACTCTAGCCCACTCAAATTCAGCCCAGTCCACTCCAGTATACTGTACTCCACTCCAATCTACCACAATCCAAACTACCCCACTCCAATCATCCCTCTTCAGTGTAACCCACTGCAATCTCCCCCACTCCATTCCAATCTACCCTTCAGTAATCCACCCTACTCTACCCTATTCCACACCACCCTACTCTATCCTACTCCACTCCAATCTACTTAACTCCTCCCTAGTCTATCTCACTCCACTCCAGTCTATCTCTCTCCACTCCAATCTACCCCAATCTACTGAACTCCTTTCTTCCCCAGTCTACCCCACACCATTCCAATCTACCCCACACCACTACTCCTTTCCACTCCTATCTAACCCACCCCACTTTACCCCACTCCACTCAAATTTACCCCCAATCCACTGTTACCACTCTTCTCCATTCTAATCTACTCCACTTCACCCAATCTACCCCAATGCAATCTACACAACTCCCCCTCTCCAATCTACCCCACCCCAATATACTCCACTCCAACACACTCCTCTCCAATCTACCCCAATCCACCTTAATGTACCCCACTCCAATCTACCCCTTCCGCCCCACACCACTCTAATCTACCCACTCTATCCCAATCTATCCCCACTCCAAACTACCCCAATCTACCCCCACTCCACTCCATTCCATTCCATTGTGCCCTACGATAATCCACCCAATCTACCACACTCCACTCTATCTGACTCCACTCTCGTCTATCCCAATCTACCATACTCCTATCTACGCCACTCCAATATCTCTATCCCAATCTACCTCAATTCAATCTACAAAACTAATCTATCTAACTCCCCCACTCCACCCCACTTGAATCTACCCAACCATTCCACTAATGTTTAGCCGTGCTGAACAGCAGTCACATTGGTGTACATAATGACTAAAACACATTGTCAAAGCCAATAGTTCTCACATAGGCAAGACCTATTGGCTTTGCCAATGCTTGTTTTTAAAGTTGCAGGGGCTGCAGGGGTAAAAAACAGCAAGTCTCCTGGGACGTTTAACCCATTATCCCAGAAGTTTAACATACTTTTAAACTACTCCAGGATGAGCTGTATGTATTACAATTATACTAATTAAACATTGTGATGTGTAAATTTATAAATTATACATTTGATTACAGTTATTGGTGACTTTTCGAAAAAGGCAATAGGTCTGCTTATATATGTTGATGTGCTAACTCCTTGATAAAGCCAATGGGCCCGTTTTTTATAATGACGCCCTTTATATTGTTGCATCACAGCTGTGCGCACCTTTGGTGGGTTGGGCACAGGCTGGCCCTATGCCCAACCCCACGCAAGCTGGCCCTGCACCTACCCCCACACCATGCACAGGTTTCGCAGAGAGGAGGGTAATGCCAGAGAGGTCAAAGGCCGTGTGCTGCAGAGTGTAGGGTGCTCATGGGGAACCAAATGCAGGGCCAGGGCAGGCCCTGCACCCCACACCATGTCACACACACTGAGGGACATCTTATTTTTCATTAAAGAAAATTCACTAAAAAAAACAAAGGTTAAAGTGACGTTAAGGTTAGGAATTGTAATAATAGCTAACTTTAAATTTAAAATAAAACCTTAAAAATTCATTGAAAAAAATAAGGGTTAAAGGGGCGTTATAGTTAGATGAAAATGTCAGTTATAACATACCATTTAAAACAAGCAAAAACACTGTAATTCACCAGTCATAGGTATCCCAAGTAACTTTAACTTGTGACCTAAAATAACTATAACTCAGACCCTCGCCTTGTACTGCTAATTGCTTCCTGTATTACATCACTTACGACATGTTCTATGATATAATTAATAACATCACTACAACATTGTGCATGGCGGGGATACGAGTTATGGTTATGTAGGAGACTGGTTTAGTATATGGTGCTCACTTATGTAAGTGTAGCACCCTGCACTAATCCAGACAACCCTTATGGTGATTTTAGTTGTCGTAGACAACCTTAGAAAGTTCTTTAAGTGGTAGCTGTGGAGAGCAGCCTTCATTAGTCCAGAAGGAGTGTAAAGCAGCTTGTTTTACCAGTACTAACCATATATTGTAGGTTAAATGAAAAAGAACCACACAGTGTAGTTATAAAAATAGGTATTTATTATAAACAATCACTGACACATTGCAATATCTCCTACCCGGAGATATAATCACAATACAGACAATACTTCAATAATAGAACTGGTAAGTAGCACAAATAAACACAAGGAGACGATGGATGGGGCACTGAAACTTTTCAGACAATCACCCCCAGTCACAGATCTCCCATTGGAGGATAAGGAGAATACAGCTTCTTCTGAGGATGTGTGTAGTGTGAATTCTGGAAGTTTGCATGTGGGTGGAAATACATTCAACAAGTTTGAAAATAATATTCATTGTTTTAGGTGTGGTAACACCAATCATGTTGCCTTGTCACCTCAATGCTCCGCATTAGGTAAGGAATGTAAAAAATGTAGTTGCATAGGATAGTGGCAAGATGGAAGGTTGAAGAGTCAGCCCACCAGTGCCATTTTTTCTTCTTTTGAAATCCATACATACACAATTTCAAAAGAAGCAATGACAGCACCCCAGTCAAGGTTTCGTGTGTCAGTGAAGATTGGAGTCGCAATTGAGAGGGTGGAAGCAATATGGGCTTATTATTATCCATTAAAGAGTTTGGCGATTGTGTGGAGAAGCAGGAAGTAATAAAACCACCAAAGTGTGTATTGCTAGAGCGTGTATTGTACGTGGACCTGTACAAATGGTATATTCTGGTTTGCCATAGACAAAAGTTACAAAGGATTACTTTGTGCAACAGTTTGGAGATATGTTGTGTTCAGACACCCTAAATGAATCAGATATGTTCACAGAAAGCTTTGATGGTTCCAGAATAGATTTTGTGGGTTATGATGAAGTTGATATTGAGTTTAAAGGCAGATTGGCCTATATTAAGTTGAATGTGGTAGCTAAGAATGTGAATGTTTTAGGGTGGAAATACCAGTGTAAATTGTTAATAATTCTCAACTCTAGAAGTAAAGAGCCTGTTTTGATTGTAACTGGTGGTAAAAGTAAGGACTGGGTGAGTATTCAGTTTCCTGAGGTATTCACAGAAACTTTGGGGAAGGTGAAAGGTGAAGAATAGTGTAATATCTGTAAAACAGAAACTTGAAGAAGAGCCAGTGAATATGAGAGAGTAATACAAGATTATGTTGCAGGGAAAGGTTGACAAGGGAATAATTGAAGTAGTGAAGTTATCTGAGTGGGTTCCCCCATTGTGTTGGCACGTAAAGATGACAAAAGTTTGAGAATATGTGTGGACTTGAGAGCCCTTAATGTCAACCTGGTATTGGACTGTCAACCACAGCCAAATATTAATGAGGTGGTGTGCATTCTGGAAGGATCCAAGTGTTTTCAACATTCGATTTTCATTCAGCATATCACCACATAGAGTCAACTTTAGAATCAAAACACCTTGCTGTATTTGCTGTAGTTCAAGGGGATGTCCTTTGGCTTGGTCTCAGTGCGTCAGTCTTTCATAGCGCAATATTTCACATTTTAAGAGACATAGATACATTTGTGAACCTCCAGGATAATATACTTATATTTTCCCGAAATGAACAAGAATATATGAAACATATCATGGCGGTATGCAGACGACTAGAGTTCCAAGAGCTGACTCTGAAGAAGAAAACATGCTCATTTTTCTTTGACTCTGTTGAATATCTTGGACACACCCTATCTTGGAATGGAATAGTTCCAAAGAAGTCCTTGGTGGAGCAATTATTATTGCCCCAGCTCCAAATTATAAAGAGAAGCTGCTGTCATATGGAACAAAACAGTTTAAAAGGAAAGAAAGGCAACAAAGTGCGTTCCAACAAATCAAAGAGGAAATTGTGCAAGCGACCTGTAGGAAGTAGGCTCTCTATATACTATACCAAAAGAGATACAGTGTTCAGAGAGTCCAGTAAATCCCTAGAGGATGAAGTAGATAATACGAATGCTCTCTTTTGTGGTAGTGTGGGCGAGCAGTTAGGCTCATCAGATGGCAGTGTTAAGCATTTGTTGTACACACAGTGGCAATGAATTAGACTCACGCTCAATTAACAAATCCGAGATCAATTTATTAAAATATTACTTGGTTATATTTACTTTGTTGAACCACAGAACTTTGTCTTAGCAAAATAAGTTTTACAGTAGAAATACTTTTCAATGTAAAAAGTGGACACAGTGCTATTTTAAGACTTTGCTATGTTAACCTACGGGAGGAAAAAACCCTCAGCATACATATGGGTAACATCGACGGACAAGACTAAGGGTTGGCGTAAAATCCGTTTCGCTGGCGAATTTGCGGATTTTCCGCGATTTCGCGATCCGCGAATCTCGCGAAATCGCGGTAAAATCCGCAAATCAGCGGGGACGAGTTTTCAGCCAAGCAAGGGTTACAGCAGAAGGTGCAAAAGTTGAACCTAATTTCTTTGTAACCTTTTACAAAAGGGTTACAAACAAATTAACTTCAACTTGGACACCTGCTGCTAATTGCTTCCTGGCGCCTCGTTGCCTACTTGCAACTATTCTCTGACCCTGTTCTGACCCTTGAAGCAGGGTCAGAGAATAGTTACAAGTAGGCAACGAGGCACCTGTCCAAGGAATTAAACCTCATCAGGAAGCACTTACAGATATAAAAAACAGGAAGAAGGGAGAGGATGGCAAATACACCCATTTTGAGTTGTCAGGAGGGGTTAAACTAAAAGAGACCTTTACAGCACAATTTTCATATGCATTTTGCTAAAAAAAAAAAAGCTGTATGTTCTGTAGGGGCAACTCAGGAATCTGGCCCTTCAGAGATCCGGCCTCTCTTTCTTTCTCTCGTTCTCTCTCTCCCTCTCTCTTTCCCTCTCTTTCTCTCTCTTTCTATCTATCTATCTATCTATCTATCTATCTATCTCTCTCTCCCTCTCCCATAAACGACTGCAAGGGTAACGTCGCTATGCAAGCGGCTCGCGAAGACGCAATAATCCCCGCGAACACGCAAAAAACCCTGCGAACACGCTAAAACCCCGCAAACACGCAAAAAAACAAAAATCCACAAATCCGCGAATTTTGCGAATCGCGAATTCGCAAATCCGCAAATTCGCGGATCGCGAATTTCCAAAATTCGCCCATGCTTAGACAAGACCAATCTTCGAAGTTAAGCTCAGTATTGGGCAAGGTTGAGTTCTGCACCAACAGTGCACCACCAGCGGCTCAGGGGCAGCCAGGTGCAGGCTGCAAGTTTGAGGTTAGGCACCCAATACAAATCAATTGATAATCCGGCAATTAGACAGAGGCTGCTTGCAGCAGCTTGGAGGACCAGTCACCGAGGGCTGAGGCTAAAACTGGACAGGGCCCAAGGAAACACCAACACTACACCACCAGCGGCCATGTGCACGGTGCCAACACAGTGTCAGGTGCCCTGTAGAAAGCAATGGAGACAGGCCAAATTGGACAAAGGCAGCAGGCTCAGGCCAAGAGGCCGGTCACAAAAAAACCAACATCTGGAGAGATAAGTTGCGATGCTCGTGGACATAAGGACACCTTTGGTCCTCTTCACCAAGACCGAGGATGGACCGGTGCAGGCGTGCCTTTTAGTGTCGGAAATGTCTTACCAGAGTAGGTTACGTTTGGGGGGGTCTCGGTGCAGAGGCTGCTGGCGACATAGAGGAGTCCGGGACAGGTCAACTCACGGGTGCAGCAGTGGAACCGGGGGCAGGTTTTGCGGTTCTTCAGGTCACAATCTTTAGTTTGAAGATGGTGGCTTTGTGAACAGCTCCACTGTTCTTGGGAGTTCTTGGTTTTTCTCAAATGCAGGCAGTCCTACCAAGGTTCTGGAGGCTGCAGGACGGGTCGTCTTTTGGTGCAGGATCTTTGAGGGCTGCAGACTGGTTGATATGGCTGGGGTCAAGTCGGAGGTTTTCTGCAGTCTTCGCTCTGGGTGCTGCTCTGTATTGTCCGAGGTGCAACCTAATTACTAAATTTAGGGGCGTTACAAGGTTAGTGGCCAATATACCTCTTACCTGGGGTGTCTACACCTTCTATCATGCCCACCTCCTGTGGGAGTCAGATAGATTAGAGTGGAGTGTGGTAGATTGCGTGGATTATAGTAGTGCACAATGGACTTAACGCTGATTGGATAAGTCCCAACATCTTCAAGATGGTAGGCACTGAAAAGTGTACCTTGCCTCCAGCACCTGAGGGGTGGCATTGTAGATTCTTTCTATATTTTCCCGTCTGTCCTCCTGCCAAAAAGAGAGTGATTACAGGAAGGGAGCCTGCTACCTCAGACAGGAGAGGCTAGGGTGTTGTTACAAAGGCAAGAAGGCTTTTGAAGCTCCCCGCCACAGATGGATCTTCTTTACCAGGAGGAGGTATAACACCTCCAGCCCGCAAAGGCATTGTTCTCTACCTCAGAACGCGCAGGCACTCTCCCCCTGAGGTAGGAATACTGTCTGGTGGTAGCAGGCTGGCTTAGGCCAGTCAGTGACCACAATAAGTATTGGTAGGTTTCAGGGGACCCCTCTAAGGCGTCCTCTGTGTGCCCTTTTTTAATAAATCTGACACTGAAATCAGGGCAGGTTTATTATGCTGAGCTGTTCGGTACCAAACATCACATATTTCAGTGAAGTCATCATAGAGCTGGAGAACTCGTAATGACGAGTATCCAGCTCGTGTCTTCCCTGGTCACTTATAATATCCAGGAATCGACTAGGATATTGCAGAGGCATAACTGCTCATGCAGGTATGCCCTCACAGGAGATATAACGCACCCTGCTTAGGGCCAAGGTCTGCTAGTGGGGTGTCTTACATATATCTCACGCAGTGTCTGTGTGTCGACTCTTCAGTTTTGTCTGCACCAAGACACGCAGGCTACAGTGGCAGTGTGCATGTGCTTGGTGAGGGGTCCCTTAGGGTGGCACACTTTGTGCTGCAGCCCTGATGGACCTTCTTTAACTGCAAGGCCCTGGGTACCCGGGGTACCTTTTATGAGGGACTTAAAATGTGATCTAAAGGGGTGCCAATTGTGGAAACAAAAGATACAGTTTAGGGAAGATCTGGCATAGGGGAACTGGTTGGAATGGACCCGGCGCTCTTTCAGTCAAAACGACTTCATTTTCCTGGCAAAAGGTGGGTCTAACCATGTCCAAAAGAGGTACTTTCTTACACGCCCACACTCAAGCCTTTTTATGTGAACTAAGTTTGTATTACAGTAGATACCAGTTTACATGGTATTGGAGGAAGCTGGCTCAGAAATGTGGATGTGGCATTGTGTTCGCGTCAAGGACTCTCAGTGATACTGAGAGGAGGTATGCCGTAATCTAGAAGGAATTGTGGGTATGGGACATTGAACACTACTGCAAATATGTATGTGGGAGTAGGTTCATACTAAGGACAGACCATAAACCATTAGTTGGGATTTTGCCACCAGGTGGTGAATAGAATTCCACTGCACGCATAGCTAGACTTACATCTAGATTACAGGAGTACAACTTTAGAATTGATTATTTGCCAGGCAAGTACAAAGTCACAGCTGATTACTTGTCTAGATTGCCGTGTCCTAATAGCAAAAGTGTAGATAAGCACAATGAGATTGAAATGGTTGTGAACATTAAGGACTTTGTGAGTGGGGATTTCAAGTTTGTGAAGGTGGTGTGTGGAAACTGATAAAGAAATACTTAATGGAAGGTTGTCCAAACGAGAAATACATGTCTTCAGAGATTAAACCTTTTTATAGGGTAGCTGGAGAACCGGAAATGGATGGGGATTTAATATTCAAGGGAGGGAAGTGTGTACCTCCAAAGTCTATGAAGGAAGACATTTTGAAACTTGCACATGAAGGACACCCAGGACTGTCTTCTATGAAAAGGCTTATCAGGTCAATTTGCTGGTGGCCTGGTATGGATAAGATGGCGGACAAAGTGGTGAGAGAATGTGGTGTATGTGCCAACAGTGATAAAATGTTGAAGGGGTTTCCTACTTCTTTGAAACCTGTGTCCTGGCCAAGGTTTTCCAGGGGAAAAGTTGCTTCTACATTGCTGGCCCGTATAGGAATTTGCCTCATGAAGCTAGATATGTCTTAGTCATAATAGACTATAACTCTAAATGGTCTTAGGTTAAATTTGTTTAGCATGGAAACAAATCCAACATTGTCGTGCATGCAAATATGTACAAAAGGTCACAGTTGAAAATGTTATTTGTGAGGACAATGTAAGAAATAAGCTGCTTCGCTACATGAGCCTAACTCAGGAATATAACAGCTTGTTGAAAGGAATAGACAAAGTATCGAAGTTATGTCCATTGTGGACAAAAAAGAAAATGTCAAATGTGAATGTCATGGATGTAGAGGAGATATCTTTAATGGTGAAGGAGAAACAATGAAAAATGAAAAGGAGATATGACAACAAATGTAGGGGAGTAAGATAACCCACCTTTAAAGTGGGAGATTGGGTAGGAATATTTAAACCTAGATTTACAGTGAAAGGTTGTAGAAAGCTTGCTCTCTATACAGTGCACTAAAACGAAGCAAACGGTGCAGAGAGGCCAGTGGAAAAAGTCATAGATGTAATAAAGGTAAGAATAGTAGGCTTCAGGGGTTTACCATCTGGGGTTATAGTTATAGAGGGCCAAGGTACAAAGTACTATCAGAAGTTCTTCGGGATTGCCCGGGTTTCACCGGGATCAGGGTGCTGGTGAGGTTGTAGCTTGGGGTGCACAATGAAGGCGGCCACCTGGAAACAGACTGCACATGGGGACATGGAGTCAAATCTGTGAGCTCCCAAAAGGGGCTTGGGTTGCATGGGGTCATGGAGCAAGGGGGCATAGCCGGTTCTTTGGCACCGTGGCCAGACGGCTTGGGTGCAGAGTGGTTAGGCCGGCTAGGCTGGTGTGCAAAGAGGCTCCTCGTGGTTAGGTACAAACAGCTGACAGGGGCAAAATCAGGACAGCTCGGCCACTCAGGAAGTGGGTCTCAGTGATGCTGATGTCCCTCGATGGCTGCTTGGTCGTGGTGCAGTGAGAATCCGGTCTAGACTTTAACTGTTGGTGTCTGGTATAAGGCATCCGGTACCCCGGATATTGGTGCTGCACGTTTCTGGTTGATCCTAGTGTCTTCACACTTGTTGGGGAGACAGATCTGATCTTCCAATGCACAAGTACCTTCTCCTGGTCATCTGCAACATGAGTTGGGCTGGGCAGCTGCAAGGCGTTGGATCGGACTCTGATTGTCGGTGCCTGCGGGCTGCAGGGGAGTAGCTCCTCCACTCCAAGGGAGACTGTAGGCTATTTTCAAAATTCTGGCTGGGTCCCCAAGGCTTTGGTAGTTCTCCAGCTTGCAGGATGAGTCACTTGGTCGGGATTGTCGAGAGAATTTGCGAGCAGGCAGGGTTTTGCGCCAAAAGTTCACAGCTCTTCTGCAGTTCTCGCTGGGCAGTAACTCTTCTTCGACCTTCTTCTCTAGATCCGTCGAATCTGAGTTCTTGGGTTCAGGGGTGCCATCCTAAATTCTCAATTTAGGGGTGTTATAGGGGAGTGAAAAGTAGTAGCTCGTGGGCTACCTACCTTTAGGTTGTCTATGCCCTTTATATGGACACTTCATGTGGGAAGTGGGCAAACCGGGACCCTAGAATACTAATCCCACCCAAATCAAGATGGGGATTCTGAAAAGTGGTGTTTACATCAGCTGGTCCACCTTAAGGGTGTTGCGGGCTGAAGGTGGGCACACCTCCTATTGTTACTAATTTTCCAGCCTGTCTTGCCACCAAAAGTGGTGTCAGGACATGGGTGTTGGCATCTCCACTATCTGGAGAGGCCTGGGTCGCATAACTAAAGCGGCAGGGCCTTTTAAGCTTCCCTCCCTAGAAAGGCTCATCCTGGAGGGAGGAGGTGTAAACACTGCCGCTCAAAGCAGCCTTTGTTCCTGACCTCCGAGAGCGAAGGCTCTCCCCTCAAGGGGTCCGAAGCTTGTTTGGATGGCTGGCTGGCTGGCCGGGAACAGTCAGTGAACACACTAGTAGTCGGTAAGTTTTCAAGTGGCTTCTCTAAGGTGCCCTCTGGGTGCATTTTTTAATAAATCCAACACTGGCATCAGTGTGAGCTTGTCAAGATGAGATGTTTGGCATGAAATATATGGGTGTTACAGTGAAGTCATCATGTAGCTGGGGAACTCATAATCACATGTATCCAGCCCATGTACTTAGTATGGCTTCCCTGTGCGCTTGTGGTATCCAAGGTGAATTTAGATATCACAGGGACACATCCACTCATGCAGATATGCCACACAAGAGTGTAGTGCTCCCTGCCTTAGGGCTGTTAGGCCTGCTGAAGGGGTGACATATATTTATCATATACAGTGCTGGGTAGGCATGGCACACAAGGATGTGTGACAAACTAAAATTATGCAAGTGGTGCACACTGCAAGAGGTAACTAAAAAACAATGCTATGTGATTACAGCTCACCTAGCTCAACAGTATTTGTGGGCTGCCCGTCCCACATCTGAAATTGATAGAGTGATTGATCAAGCTAAAAGTTGCCTGAAGACACTGTGTGCACTACTGAGAGAATGCTTTGACAATTTTATATACAATTCTTGACCATAAATAACACAACATTAAACAATTTAATCACAAAGGAACCACATAGTCAGAAGTGTGTATACATGAACATTTTCATTGTTTCACAAAACAAACAGTATCACATTGCTATCAGTTGATAATGAACAATTAGAGTTGAATTAACATATAATATGGTTAATTCCATATGTGGTACAAAATCATACAATGTAGTACAATCGTCTTGTTTCGAGTTCCACTCAATTGTGTGATGCCCTATGCATTTCGGGAGGGGTCATCCATTCTTCACTGGACATGCCACACGTAGACAGCGTGTAAGAATTATATTGGGGAGATAAAGCTGTGTGTTCCTTGCAAAAAGATCGCAGTGCCTGGCTGAACAGGAGCAGGAATATAATCTTTGTCTGGGTGTAACAAGTTTTATGATTTTGTTGCAAATCTTGGAATCGGGCAGATTGGCCATTCTTGTGGATACATCTTATCAAAGAGATTTGATTTGACCCTTATTATATACTCCCGAGTTGCTACACGTGATTGCAGAGCTACGTTTCAAGTGCACAAAACTTCACCTGATATTTGAAGCCCTGATGAAGTTCCTCCATAGGAACGAAACGTGTTGGCTGATGGCCACTTTTAAATATTTATTCCAATAAAGAAAACTTATGGACTAACTCGGACGGTCTTGACTCCATTCCTGGTGCACCTTCCTTTATTCAAAAGAATTTGCCTTTTCTGGATCCCATTGGAGCTCAAGTGCGGCAGGCTCTGGAAGTGAATGCACAGGACTCTTATTGCATACAGATAGGGATTGATGTGCTGAACCTTAGGTCAGCCGCTTTTGGGAGTGATCTTTTGTTTCAATAACCAACATACAGTCACTGCACAGGGCAGACAATACTCCGATATCTGTTAGCTGATACTGCTCAATACATGGAGAGGAAAAGGGACTGAGCTCCTCCTGCGTCTTCGTGTTAGTGTCTTCTAGACTAAATGCAAAACTTTGCAAACACCCTGGACCCCCCTCCCTAACCCAGAATAGCCTAGGCTGAGAACTGTCCCAGGTTTTCTTCACCACAACTGAATCAAACAGAAGCTTAGTCCCCCCCCTACCAACCCTAACCTACCCCCCTCCCTGCCTCCCAGCAATATAGGAAAAGAAACCCCGCCTTCCCAACTCTGCAGAGCATCTTTCGCCCACCCCCTATATAGTCAAGGTGCGTGGCCTGACCAGGCACCCGATAACCATCAGCAATCTGCCTGAGCCCTGTTAGGCAGTCCAGGACCGGGATTGTGTGAATATCTGAAGCCTCCATATTAATGGGCCCACCTCATGGCTGATTTAAGGAGTGTCACAAAAATAGGAATGATCTGGCCCACAACGGGCTCAACGTTTTAGGCTTTATCACCATCTTCTCGTAGACCAGTCTCCGGTGATCCCACGGCATTGCGCTCCAGGTGGGGCTGGCTAGGCCCCCCACAGTGTTTGCACCGGCCCTTCCTCTTTAGTGTGCGCCATCCCTCAAGCCAGTCCCATGCTTCCTCCTGGCCACCAAAGAACCAAACTTTCCCCTCCGCCTCAACTCTGAGCTAGGCTGAAAAGATCATTGCGTATTTGATCTCATGGTCCTAGAGGGCTCTTTTCACAACGAGAGAGCTGCAGCACTGATGTTGGATGTTCAAAGTAAAATCCGGGAAGAAGTTCACTTTGCAGTTCTCAAAATGAAGTGGGGGCGCTGCGCGGGCCATGTGTAGTATATAATCCCTATCTCGAAAGTTGAACACTCTGGCCAGTATTGGTCTAGGAGGGGCGCCATGCTTCGACCTCATCCCGGCACCCTGTGCGCTCTTTCAATCGCAAAAAATTGTGACAGACCATTCGGTTCCAGACATTTCTCTATAAGCTCCTCCACTAGCAGGTCCTTTGCTTGTCCCTCTTCCTGCTCCGGCACACCTAGGATCCAAATATTATTCCTGCGTGACCTCCTTTCATAATCGTCCAATTGGCTTTCCATTCTGTCTGCGCATGCCTAGAGGTTCATTACCAATTTCTTGAGTGTTGACGTATCCGTGACAGAGCGGTAGATGTTGTCTCGATCTCCTTCTTTCGAGCGTTCATGTTCCGGAAATCTGCCCTGATCAGGGGAACCTCTGCTGAGACCAAGTCAATCCTAGTTTCCAACGAGGTTTGGACAGTGGTTATAGCCGTCCTAATGTCTTGGAGGGTTAGCTCAGACTGCCCATTCGGCCCCTTCTTTTTCCCGGAAGGATCACCTGTTTCTTTCTCGTGTATCCTAGACACTTTTTGCCAGGCTTATTTTTCCATTTTGGCCTGCAGAGCCGCCTTGCTACTCTTCCCTCCGGCCATCTTGTATTACAAGAAGCCAAGTTCGTGCAAATGACCCAACCCATCTGGCTATACTCCGCCGCCTGCGCTGACTGGCAGTGCCCTCGCTGGCTTGTTGGATTTCGACCACACCAGGGGGTACACCAATGGATGATCAGGGTCCCTGCAAGGTATAACGTATTTGCCCATTTCGTAAGCCTTGGATCCCTGTTTGCAGGCTCTCTGAAACCTGACGTTGGTCAACACAGTCTCTTTCCAGGGTTTCTGGGGAAATACGTTCCCACTGCTCTGTGACACCCGCTCCGGTCCAACGGATGTTCGCTGTCTTCTCAGCCTCACATAACACACTCCAACCTGTCGGGGGTCACCACAATAATGTCAAACTGGTGAACAACACTTACAACGCAACTTTTACATCGCAGAGCCTTTACAACGCAACCATTACAATGCAAACTATTACAACGCATTGCTCTGGGGGGCGCTCTAGGATAGGGAATAGGTTAATTTACTATCCAATAATCTTCCCTAGTGTCCACGGGGACTGGAGTTGGAATAGTAAATTAAACTATTCACTATCCAGCGCCCCAAAGCACTATGCGTTGTAATGGACTGCGTTGTAATAATTGCGTTGTAAAGGCATGCGATGTAAATGCATGCGTTGTAACGTCATACATCCTGTCAAATTAGGTCTCAGAGGGCTTGCACTCACCACTCTCTCCCTCCATACTCTCCACATGAGGCCTGTGGCGCGGGTAGCCGATAGTGCGCCCCGTCAGCAGAGGATCAATGAAGCGGCAGCATCAGCGGGCCGGCGCCACTCCCGTTGTGCCACCTCTGCCACAGTATCAAGCACGAACTGCGTTGGGAGAGTCAAACCGTCCCACTGGACGCTACACACCGGTTCCTCTGCTGCCCCACTCCGTCAGCTGTTCCCCGCTTCGAGGGCTCTCTTTCTCCACTGCGGGACACGCACACCTCCCACTGCTGCCAAGTTGAAGTAGAGTACACAGCCCACTGAAGCGCACTTACACGCCGGAGTCGGGTGTGCCGGATACGAGCTGGGCGCTCCTCTGTTGCTTTCAGCAGGCGCCGCACTCCGTCCCGGGGTTCACTATATGCCCCTCCTCTATGCTGCGGATTGCGGTGCTGGGCCCTTGGGGACTCGTGTGGCAGATCTCTGTTTGTGAGCGCTCAAATGCCTCAAATTTAGGCTCAATCACCTCCCAGTGGTCTCCGGTTACAGTGTATTGCTGCAAGGGTTCATGTTTCTACAGATTAGTGTACGGATATATGTTTTATCGGGCTCGGTTGGCTGGAGCCGCGCTAGTGAGCGGCCATCTTCCTTCACGGTCGACCACACTCCCCTACAAAGGTGATTCTTAATTTGTTTGAATGTTGAAAGTTGTGCAGGTAAATAAGTGCAGTGGGTTCACTCAGGATGAAAAGTGTGGAAGGTAAGGAGAGTGGTCAAATGCAGAGGTGAAAAAGTAAATGGTAATGAAGCAAGCCATGTTGGAAGGAAGTTAAAGCATTTTTTGAATTAACCACATCGCTGCTGCACATTTTCCCCTCCGGTGCTGAAGACTTCAGATTTACATCGTTTCATGACAAGCTCAGCTCGTCATCAGCACAGCTCCACTGTGCCTCATGACGAGCTGAGCTCGTCATGAGCATGGAAAGGGTTAACAAATAAGTAGCTCTGTTTCCAGTGCATTGAGTGGCCACGTCTCTACTGAAATAGGTAGCCAAAATAGTGACATTGAGAATGTTGTGTTGGAAACAAATGTGAATGGATCATTCAATGCTGAGTCTGTGGCATCTAGAGTAAAGAGGGAATGCAGGATTAGTCGTCCGCCCGTAAAGTTTAATGATTACATATGATTTGCAAATTTAGTATGTTTTCTTTTTGTTGAGTTGTTTAATTATGGGAAGAGCTTTTTTTAAAAAGGTGGACAGGTCCAACCCTCGCTGTTACAGACTGATCTCTTTGATCGACAATACACTCAAGATACTTGGGCGGGTATTATTTAATAAAATTAGGAGTTGGGCTGAGGATGAAAGTATTTTAGATAAATGTCAGTTAGGTTTTAGAAGCAAATTGGGAACTGTAGAGCAATGCCTTAATCTAAATTTGATTATTGGTAAATACACAATAGCTCGACAGTCCCCAACTTACCTGACCTTCATGGATCTCACCTCAGCATTTGATTTTGTAAATAGACCGCGTCTTTGGCTATGTCTTTTAAATTACGGGCTGGACGAGGCCTTAGTACACTTTTTGTCTTACTTACATAGGGATCTAGGGGCTAAGGTGAGGATCAGTAGGGATGGGGCAGTATCAAGGAACATTGTGATTGGCAGAGGGGTCAGGCAGGGATGTGTACTGGCCCCTCTGCTCTTTATCTTATATAATAATGAGCTGCATAATGAGTTGTCTAAATTGACTAAGGACGTCCCGATGAACAATGGCAACAAGCTACCCGCCTAATTGTATGCTGATGATGCAGTCCTAATGGGCCGCACACCCAATGCATTGCGCATCTTAGTTGGGGATTTTGTAAATTTTATGAATAAGCTGGACCTATGCACAAATTAAAAAAACATTTTTTTAATGAGTTGCGGCCCCAAAAAATATGCTGTTAATGTATTCAACTGTGGTTCCGAAAAACTGTTATACATACACACTTTTCCATATCTGGGTTTGGTATTCTCAGATAATGGTTCTTGGGTTGCTCATTTGGCACATAGCAGGAGTACATTTTTAAAGGCTACCAACTCGATTCTGTGCCCCCCCTAACCAAGAAGAACTGAGGTAGTGTTACCCCTATTTAAAATATACAAAACTCAGTGTTTACCTACTGCAACATATGGAGCGGAAATTTTGGAACACGCGAACTGCAACAGCATCCAGGTAGAAGAAAATAGATTCTGTCTGAGAGTTTTGGGGGCGCTGTTTTGTTCGTTTTCCTTTGTTTGCCATCATGAGTTAAAATTACCCTTTATTGAGGACTACATCAGGACACGTCCAGTCATTTCTGGATAAAAGTATGGCAAAATCCAGCAGCCACATTAAGTAGAGACATCATAGTTGATTGCCTTAATTGTGATAAGGGTAGCGATATACCATGGTTGGCGGCTGTCAAGGCTAGCCTGACCATTGTAGTCTGTCACACATTTTTACAGACCCAGGCAATATGGCAGGCATTATTAAAAAGATTATCCAGGGGGCCCTGTACGAAAACTATGGGACTTGAGACGTGAGCAAGAAACTTTGAAATCCTCAGTCGCCCGATATACAAGTATGGTGGGTGCTGATTGCCCCCCACACTAAACGTCCAGCCAGTTATCGCTGGAAACGAAGCTTGCTCTTTCGTCTTAGGGCTGGCACTCTAAAATATTTACTTTGCTTCCCCTTAGGCTTCAACACTAATCTTGAGAAAATGCCCTTGCCCTTGTGGAAATCGTGGCAGCCAATCCATGCTACACTTTTCTTTTTTTGTAATTGTTATCAAATATATAGCAAGCAGCTGCTGATCCCTTTCTTTAAGGCTTCGGCCATTACTAATTTTAAGGTGGCTTACAGGAATATTGTCATGCTCAATGGGGAAAATGTAACCCTCCGTGTTAGCACCTTCCTGAGACTGGCTGTTCGCTCCCCCGCCTCTATGAGCACAGTATAAACAGTTTTGATTGTATGCCTGATATCTGACTTAACCTTTATGCGGGCCGCATAATTTTATTGTATGTATTTTATTGTATTATGTTACGTGTCAAAGTGTCTGCATTTTAATATTTTATGCTGTTATATTCTAAGTAGTATATTGTTACTACCTCTGATTTAATGATCTAAATTATAGGCCCATGATGAATTTGCTGCACTGATCTTTTGCACTATGTATACATTTTTGTGTATTATCGCTACGCGTTTATTGCACTCATTGTTTTTAACTTCCTATTTATGTATGTAACAATTTAATGTTGTGCTGGTGTTTTTATTCTGTACTTTTATGGATATTTTTTGTATCTGAATAAAGCATGAATTGAATTGAATTGGGAAGAGCTGTGTTATATTTGCAAAGGCTATTGACGGTATATATGTTCCAGTGCAGTTCTTGTTCTGCTGTCAGTAAGCACGCTCTAGAATCCAACATAGAAAGTCAGTTTCCAGTGGACTTGCTTGAGTGTAGTACTGTGGTAATTTGCTGCACTTAATAAAGGAATCTTTTATATCAACATCATGGATGTGGATTTCAACAGGGCATGAGGAGCTGTCTGCACTAAGATAATGCACACAGCAGAGTCCCTTTCACCTCGCTTTGGTGCTGCAGGAGCTGTTTTTAACACCCCATCAGCTCCTTCCTTGTCCTCCCATTTTCCTCTCACCTCCTGCTGCCACCCACTATTAAACCATCCAAACAAACAACTTGGCACCAGCGTGAGAAGTTAATCTGAGTAGCTCATGTGAGTTGGAGAAGCTGTGATGTTTGCGATCTGAGGCCAGCCACAACTCTGATGTAATTAGCCAGGGACTGACCTCTGAACATACACGCATTTACAATGCAATGGTCTCGTCTTTGTTAAAGTTAGAGCTATTGGCATTGCTCATGACATTATTTTAGTTTTTAAAACATAAATAAATGGCATTGACATTTACAATGCCAATAGCTTAATCTCTCGCAAATGCGAGACCTATCGCATTAGCACCCACTCACACACACAGAGCCTCACGCACCCACACACACACACACAGAGCCACACACACACAAAGCACACCCACACAGAGCCACACACACACACAGCCACACACACACACAGCCACACACACACCCACACACCCACACACACCCACCCACACACACACACACACAGCCACACCCACACACACACAGAGCCACACACACAGAGCCACACACACATACACAGACAGAGCCACACACATACAGAGCCACACACACACGCAGAGCAACACACACAGACAGAGCCACACACACAGACAGAGCCACATACACACAGACAGAGCCACACACACACACAAACACACAGACAGAGCCACACACACACACACACACACAGACAAAGCCACACACACACACACAGACACACAGACAGAGCCACACGCACACACAGACAGAGCCACACAGACACACACACAGACAGAGCCACACACACACAGACAGAGCACACACACAGACAGACAGAGCCCCCACACACACAGACAGAGCCACACACACACACACAGACAGAGCCACACACACACACACACACACACACAGACAGAGCCACACACACAGACAGAGCCACACACAGACAGAGCCACAAACAGACAGAGCCACACACAGAGACAGAGCCACACACAGAGACAGAGCCACACACACACACACACACATAGACAGAGCCACACACACACAGACAGAGCCACACACACACAGACAGAACCACACAGACAGGACCACACACACACAGAGCCACACACACACAGAGCCACACACACAAAGAGACACACACACACAGCTTGTTAGGGCCGGAGGCTTGTGAGGGCCATGTGAGCTGAGAAAACTGTTGACTGCATCCGAGCTATTAAACGCCGGTCTCTGGAGAGCAGGCTGTGCTTAGAAGCATGAAATGAAAGAGTTTGCAACAGGAGGGGAGGAGGGGCGGCTTCGAGCAGGACGTGCAAGCAAGCCCTTGTGTATAGCCCTATCCGGTCTAGTGATCTGAAGATGGAGGCGCAGACCTCCCATCCGAGGGGTGGGCGAGTGAGGGAGGAAGGGAAGCAACCTCAGCGCATCTCCTGGGGGGTGATATTGACAGCGGAGGAGCGCTCTGATTAGGCATCTGTTTAAAAAACATGCACCCCCCATGTTTCCTTCTTTTCTACACAATCCAGCAAAGTGAGAAGTGAGCAGTGTGAGCAGCACACACTAGTGAGAATTTCAGCAACACTTTCCAGAGCGCGATCCCGTTGCAGTGTGCGTAACGGGTGAAAAATATCCCTCCCCAAAAACTTGGCTGCCTAATGAGAAGCTCAAACAAATCAGATGATATCAGACCCTCATCACCAACTTTCACTGGCTACCACCCAGAGGCGATGATCAGCATGAATATGTGCTTTATAGTCTACAGGGTCTTAGGATTTAATCAGCCACTAAACTTGGAGAACAAACTATCCATAGTAGGATTCCCTCCCAGCCAAGAGGTTCGACGCAGCAGAGCAGACCATTTAAGACTCACGATTGCCTTGACCAGGAAAGGGGATCGTACGTCCCCAGATTAAACTCCCATCTTTGGGCAACGATCCATAATGCCCATAACTTCTGGAGACTTGTGGCCACTATACTATTCACAGATGACAAGTGTACACATCAAACGTGATGTTTAACAAAACTGCACTATGTAACTTTTATGCAGCCTGACGTTTTAATGGCCGCCTCAGCTCATACGCATTCCCAGTGCATTTGTTGTGAGCTCGTCAAGTTAAGTCGTGAGCCTGTTAGATCTCTGAGAACATCCCCGTCTGCTGGAGCCGTCTAGAGTACGTCAGGAAGTTGATAGGGTTCGGTGATCCAGTGATTGATCTGAATATATGTTAATACTCCCACTTAAGCAGCTAGCACATGCATTTCTTAAGCTTCTCTGTGGCTCCCTCTGCACCAAGGGGCTCTCCCTCACAGCACGGGAACCCCGGGTGCAAACGCCGCTCTACTTCACGTTTCAGGAGTGTGGGGTGGGCTCCCGTCCGCTTCATACTTCCTCCTGTCACGCGGCACGCACTGGAAGTAGATGCTCCTCTTCCTGAAGTGAGCTGAGGAGGGCAGCAGGACGGACACCGAGGAGGGGGGAGAGGAGGAGGGAGCCGCCACCGCCTGGGCGAGGGGAGGGAGAGCCGCCCGCCTGCCACATAACATTTTGAACAGGATGTTGTACATGTGTATGCCATGATAAATGAAAATAGAAGACTTGCTGGCAGGTTGGGGTGTATTAGAGACACAATAACATGTTTACTCCTCGGACCACGCCATGCACAGCACCATGTTTCTCGGAGGTCCAGCAGAAATGGATCGGAGAAACGCGTCATCTTTTTCGGATTGAGGGGTGTGTTTTTCTTTCTCTCCTCTTCCCATTGGCTGGAATGTAAAATTCCAGCCAATGGGAAGAGGAGAGAAACAAACTAAAAAACACGCCCCTCAATCTAAAAAAGACAGGGCTTAAATTAAAGGACAAACCTCTTCTCCAATGGCTGGCCAGCATTTAGGAGGCCAGCCAATGGAGAAGAGGGGCTGGTTCAAGCCCCACTCTGGAAAACATAAGATCTCACCAGCGAGACTGCGCAAGCGCAGCCTTCGCTAGCCGAGACCTAACAAGCGCAGACTTCGCTAGCCGAGACCTAAAAAGGAGCTCCATGCTGCCTTACGTTATTCCTCGGCTGCAGTGAGTGCGCCAAATTTCTTTCTGCCAGGGTGCTACCCTGACGAAGGCCGGCTCTGTCAACATGAATGTCATGTTTATATTTTACTTAGGACCTTTGTGAAATTTTACTGTATGATTTCCAAACCTTTCCCCTTGATTCCATCTACTTCAAGACTCAGGTTTTTACTCAACTGGTCCTTGCTAATCAGGGATTATACTGGTGACCCCTTGCCAAAATGAGAGATAATTTCTTCCTTTTTTTTTTACTCAGAATCTCTTAATTGAAAATTCCAATTTAGTACAACAGAGTACGACATGGTCACCAAATATTACATAGTATGAAAGGAGATCAAGCATTGCATAGCAAACAGATAGAGCATATGGTTTATGGCCAATTGGAGAAAGATAAGACCAGCGATAAATTGTCGGATTACAAGGTCATCCACAATATGGCGTGCCGCAAAACAAACAGGAAAAGCACAGAAACAACATTGTACATCAACTGCAGGTCAACGTGGTCAATGTACAAGCCAAATCTCGGAGCAGTGTTGTAGTGTAATGCAGGTATGGGTGCTATTCACAGTGGGAGAGGGATAGATCAGCTTGAGGTGAAGCCCTGGGACGAGGGTCAGGCAAAGAGCTGCAATGCCCTTAGTCATAGCTAGTTGGAATAGGTAAAATCTAAGTGTATGAGACGCCAGACAGATTGAAATTTAGCTTCAGTCCGAGTTAAGTTATGGGAGAGTTGTTCCATCACCATCACGTGCCATAAGAGAGTTACTGAGCAGCAGAGGGGTGAATTGTTGTTTTCCATACCAGTCCCACTAGCTGCCGTGCTGTAGGCAGCATGTAGCTAATAAGTTTCCAATCTGCATGGTTCATCGCTTGCAAGGCAATAGGTTGGACACCAAGAATAATCATGAGGTAGGAGGCGGGGAATGGGAACTCTACATTGGCCTTAATGTGACCCAGGATCTCCTTCCAATAAGTAGTAATAAGGCTGCAGGACCACTATATGTGGCAGAAATCTTCACTGCAAAGGGAAGCAGTGGATGGGTAAATGGAGGAAAGGAGAGTCAGCTTATGATATCAGTGAAACATAAGCTTGTATGGTGTTTCCCTGAGGGGTATGCTATGGTACGTTTTGGGTATATTGCACCATAGGGTCGCTTTGGGTATATTGCACCATAGGGTCATTGTTTGAGTTAAATGCCCTTCGTGATGGTAGTTTTGAAGCGTGCGGTAGTTTCCTAGACCCATCATACGCCCTCACCAACTTTTTGAGGGCGTATAGGGTCAACCCCAGGATAAATGGAGGGATGCAACGCCCAATGCCGCAGTTGGCAATACTGCAGTCTCGCTGTCCCAGGGAGGTGGTAGTCAGCCTTGCACTGATCAAAGGACTTCCTGGAGGTCCCAATGAAGATGTCACACAATGTCCTAAGTCTCCAACCCCCCAGCTAGCAAAGGTCTGGGACAGCAGCGCAGGTGTAAAATAAGGATTACTCCGAATAGGGGTATTAGGGGAGAGGAAGGTAGTAAGCTGCTTCTTAGTCAACAGTCTGTCCCATAAGTCAAGCACTGGCTTAGTGGGGGTAGCAATATAAGCATTGTGCGGTTGGGTGTGTTTGGGTAGCCAGTCTAGATCCCAAAGAGGCTGGCAGGCTACTTACTGCCAGGCTCATGTGGAACCAGTGCTTCTCACTCCTGCACCGCTCATTCGGAAATATATATCTATCGTAAGTGGGTGGCCCAGTAATATTTAAGATATTTAGGCAAGGCCTGGCTGCCCCTATCTCGAGGCTGCATCATTAAGTAGTTAAATATCCTAGGCCGTTTCCTGTCCCAGAGGAAGGAACATATGTCTTGTTGCAAGCGTGTGATATCCTCGTGTGGGATCGGAGTGGGCAAAGTATGGAACAGGTAGAGAACCCAGGGAAGTGCATTCATTTTTACGACATTAACCTGGCCCCAGTAAGAGATGTGGAGGGGTTTCCACCAACAGTCATCCACTAAAATGGAGCAAGGGAATTGCAGTCAGTTAGCCCGTGTCCAAGATGTGAGTTTAGGCTTGAGGTTTAGACCCAGATTCGAATCATATCTGGGGACTATTTGAACTGTGCCAAATTGTGCAGCGCAGGAAGGTCATGCTGGGGTATGGTCAGATTGAGTGCGAAACGATGTGGACATGTAGATTTTGAAGCCAGATACAGGCTCAAAAGCAGTCAGACAAGCAATGACGGCCAGTTGGGAGATAGAAGGCTGAGAGATAGTGAGCAAAAGATCATCTGTGAAAAAGCTAATCTTATGGTCCCAGCCCCCAAGGGGGATCCCCACCACATCAGCTTTGTGGCGGATTTGTGATGGCCAGCGGTTCAACTACTGTGGCAAATAAAAGGGGCAACAATTGACACCCCTTTTGTGTGCACCTGAGGATGTCAATAGGAGCCATGTGCTTCCCATTAATACGGATGGTGGCTGTTGAGGCAACATAAGAGGCCATCATTTTAGCTATCATGCCCAGCCCAGTCCCACCTTGCCCAAGACTGCTCTAAGGAAAGACCAATTCACTCTATCAAAAGCCCTCACCACGTCAAGTGAAAGTAGGCATGCCGGAATGTGATCGCGGTGGGGCTTCTCAACAAGTGTACTAGTATGCTAGATGTCGAAGTGTGAAATCCATATGCAGACAAGTTGTAAGTTCCAAGTAGTTCCATTATTATGTTTCAGTTATAGATGTAGTAAAATGGTAGTAAGATGGTAGTGTAGTCCCACCAGGAGCAACCTCTCTGCTGCTCAGCCTCCAATCTTCAACTGACACTCTAAGCAGGACCAAGCTCTCAAACATTCCATGACATCATTATATATTCCACAGTCATTCAGGCTGAACAGAAGGGAGAATATCAATGCGAAGAAAGAAGGGGAGAAATCACGCTACAACACTAGTCTCTATGAAACTTGCCTGGAGAAGGACCAGTCTGTCAGATGCCAGCCTCACTTGACATGTGACAGAGTCTGACGTAGCACCAAGTACCTGTCTCAGCAACAATCCGTCTCAACAAGGTGTCATCAAATCCTCACTTCAGCAGCTTGAGGGTGGGTTGTGCCACAGGGCAGTGAATGTAACATATACATCTTAAGCATGTTTAGGCTCCATTGACTTTGCTAAGAGACACTAGCTTCCAAACTTAAATACTACTGCTAGAAAATAATATATAGTTGTCAGATGGCAGAACACATGAAACAAGTGAGCATCAAATATGGAGGGAAGGAGGTAAAGGAGAGAGGGAAGGACGGATGGAGGGGCCAGAAGGATGAGTGGATGGATGGATAAATGAATGGACAGAAAGGTTGATAGACAGAAAGGTGAATGGGTAAAATGGTGAATGGATTGGTGGGTAGATGTGTGTGAAGAGACAGAGTTGGATGGATGGAGGGGAAGGTGGATGTAAATGAGGGTGAATTGATGGCTGCAAAGGAGGATAGAGGGGAGTATGGAGAATGGAAGAATGATGTAGGGATGGATGAAGAGAAGGAAGGGTGAATGGAGAGCAGGAAGGGCGGATGGATGGTTGGATGACCAGATCCGTTGAGAATTGTGTTGGGAAGGCACCATTAAGCCACATTATTTTCAGAATTCCCTTTGTGTTTAAAATTTGAGGTGTTTAATTTTTCAAGATGTGTATTTATTGCGAGAGAAGAGACTAGTCGCCAATATGTAAGGCCTTCCACTGCTGTGGTGAAACGATTTAGAGGTTAGAAGTTGTGTGAAAGGTGAGGGATGTTGATATGACAAACAATAGCAGCACGCACACTTAGGGCCTCGTTGCAAATGGCGGGGTAAATTCGATAACTGGCTCAAACAGTGTTTGCTCAGCTATCGAAATCCAAGTTGTGAGAAATGACCGCACTATGGTTTTTCCACGAACAGAGAACAAATGCATATTTCGGGGGTGGTCCAAATGCATCCTTACGCTGTTCCACGTCCCGACCGCGTTAACGTGGAATGGGCAGTGTAATACTGCATAGCACAGTAATAGATTTACTCCTCTGCTATTATACCACCAGGGAAGTCCTGCCGATTAGTAAAGAGGGCCTACATGTCAGTATGCCCATCGAATGTACCATCATCATGCATATGTTCATGACGTGGATTTTTCTGTGTCTCTCTACATAAATAGGCCACTCATCGAAGGAACCTGTCACACCACGACCTTGAACGTTTCACAGAGACGAAACCGTGTCCTGCAGTACCCAAGGCGTCCACCAAGGTCGATGACATGCCCCACGTGAGTCTTAATAGTGGCTGCTTTGTTATAACTTGCTCATTTGTGTTAATAGAAAGGACGGGCTCCCCATGCTGTTGTAGTTTCAGCCCGATCTTTCTAATTTTTTAAGTGCAAACTCTATTGATGTTTACATTTTCTTCTCAAATAAAGGAGTTTGCTACTTTCCACATTTTTTTAGAGATTGAGGGCTGTGGCAAATGTACTTGCTGACACCTTGTTTTCTTGGTTCGGTTTTAAAAATGTTTAACTTGCATACTTTGCATACCTCCTAATGATGGAATGGAAACGTACAAGTAGGCTGCTTGTCCTTTTAATTGTTTTTCCACCCTGAACATACTGACCTACCGTGGCTGTGACAACATTCAAATTTATAGAATCAGAAGATCAAAGTGAAAAATCTTAAAAAATAACTTGCACCTAAAACAACTGTATCTTCTTTAGCATAGGATAATTAGGCAGAAGCTCAAGTGCAAATTGTGTTATGTTATGTCCTGTCACAGCGATTTTGTATAGTGCAACATCCACCATTTCCAACATCATCTTGTGTTGTTTGATGTTAGTTTCCTGGTGATGGATTGGTCCAGAAGGCAGGGTGTTCACATGGATGATAAGGTTGTTCACCCTCAGTCTCATTCAGTGTCTGTTGGTACCCTTATTAAATGCTGCTGCATGATCTTGAAAGTAAAGGTCTCTTTTGGTCTAGAATTAGACATGTTATGGAGGGTCTGAAGGCTTCATCTGGAGTATTGCATTTGAGGGGTAATCTAGCATATTTCATGCAGGTCTGGAGGCCTCACCTTGAGTATTCTATCAAGTTCCTGAGCCCTCATTTGGAGTGTCCACTTCTGAAAATTACCATGAAGTCTTTTTAGACAGTCATTTTTTACTGATGAAGGTACATGGTTGGGTGGAGAGTGAATGGGTGGTAAATGGTGAATAATATTTAATAGGGAGGGAGAATAATGGGCGGTCGAGGAATTGTTGGAAATGCTTGATGGATAGAGAATTGTGAATGAAGAGATGTTTAATGGATATAGACGACAGGATGGGGTGAAGCATGATTGGCTGGAATTTTGTGAATGAAAAGAGGAATGGATGGCGAATAATTAATAGGTGATGCATACATTTAGATGGGACATGAAAAGGGGGCCAATATCGCTCATCTGCTTTGGGTCATGTATGAAAAATCCCTTTTCTGATGCTCACATAACTGATAGATGTAGTATGTTCACTCTCTTCTTTGTCTTTTCCTGTACTTTTCTTCTCTCTTCCTTTTTGGCATCGTTTTCTCTTTTTTCCTAGCTTCTTTATTCTTATAATTTCACTTTTCCCTCCCTATTTTCTCCACCCCTCCATATTTCCATGTCTTTCATTTTCTACCTCTCTTACAATTAGCATGGAATGATAATTTGTTTTATTATTTCTGTTTTTCCCACATCAGGAGGTGGAGAAGGCTGGCCAGCTAAACAAGACCAAGATAGCAGAAGGAGGGCGAAAATTGAGGTACAGAAAAATATATATGGGATGGTGGTCAGAGAGGGCAATGAAGCGTGGCCTGCAAGCCGTGTTTATCAGGCAATGGATCTATGATCATGGCTTTAGAACCCTGTATCCCAGGTCTCAAATCTAGGGATGGGGAACACAGACCCTGTTCAGTACATGGTACATTTCTTAATTGAAAGCCCTTGACCCGGTGCTAGGTGGGAACCACCATTTTCAGTCCTACTTGCTGCACTTCTGGTGGTATATTATAGTTGGTGTAGCGATGTGTGACATAGGTGATTTAACAGAGACAGTGCATACTGGAAGTGCAGGGCGTGTGTCAGTAAAAACAGTATTTGTAGAGATTGTGCTATTATCGCAGAGATGGTTTAGAAAGCTGTGCACAAGGAGATTGCAGTATAGGCCTGGGAGAAGGAGAAGCAAATGAATGCATGCTGTGATGGCAGTTGGAGGACATGTTTGGTATACCATCAGGGATTGAGGCAGGGACATTCCAGAGGGAGTAAAGGAGCACCTGATGGGATTGAGGCTCCACCTGTTGTAAAGATGGAGGGAGAGCAAAGCATTCCATGCACTGAAGTGCATTGTATCTCAGAGATGGGTGAGCAGCATATGCCTAGGTTAAGGTGTAATGTGTCCTAGAGATGGCACATGAACACTATCTTTTATTGAGGTGCTTTGTATCGTTCAGATGTAAGAGAAGACTATGCTCGAGTTGAGGTGCGGTGTGCCCCGGGGATAGAAAAGTATCACATGCAGGAGTTAAGGTGCTATGTGTCTTACAGATGGAAGAGAAGCACGGGCTTTGATGGGCGTGCTACCTGTTTTTGAGATGGAAGAGCAGATTATGCTTGGCTTGAAGTGCAATGTGTTCTAAAGATGGAAGAGAGACAGATGCTGGGTTGATGAAAGACCAGTTTAGGATGGGTTCAGTGTTGTGTCTTAGAGATTGAAATGCCAGCACCACTGGCCTTGAAATGCTTTGTTTCGCAGAGGTGGAATATCTGCAGGCAGAATTCATTTACAGTAATAAAGCTGGGAAAAAAAATGACACATCTATTGTGTCTCCTTACAGAAAGAATTGGAACTCATCGTGGGTGGTTCTTGCTGGGAACAGCCTGGTATTCTACAAAGACCCAAAGGCGCAGATTCCATCTGGATGGGTATGTGAAAATACGGCCTTATTACCCTAATAAATCTCAATATTTGGAAATAATACTTTATCTTTAATAACTGTCTCTTCTATCGTTACATTACTTCTATGCATATTCATGTATCTCATTATTGTTTCCCATGTCGCACATGTTGCCCCAATCCCTCTTTCAACTCTAATTTGTTATAGATCAGTCTTATAGTCAGTCCCACCTCAAGCAGCCATGAACCTCACCCAATGGCTATCCAACAGCGCCAACATCCTAGCACCGTTGAAAAAACATCAAAGCAAACTAGGCAGCAAAAACGCCTCCTGGTTCAACGATGATCCTAAGAAATCAAAGAAACTCTGTCGCTCCCTCGAGAAATCCTCGAAAAAAGACCCAAACACCAGCACCAAGGACGCCTTCAAAAACGCCACCCGCATACACCACCAACTAATCCGATCTGCCAAGAAAGCCGCATTCAAGGACCGACTAGATAACAACGCCCACAACAGCAAGGAATTATTCAACATCGTCAAAGAATTTACCAACCCATCAGCCAACTCCAACGACATCACCCCCTCCCAAGCCCTAGGCGACTCCCTAGCTTCCTTCTTCCACAGCAAAATTGCAGACATCCACAACAGCTTCGACAACCAACACGGAGACCAACCCACCCTACCTTCTGCAGGAACTCCACCCCCCTTGAACATCCTTAACGACTGGAACCCAATCTCCTCTGGGGACACCATCCGCCTGATGAACTCCATCCACTCAGGATCCCCAACTGACCCATGCCCTCACCACATCTTCAACAAAGCAGACTCCATCATAGCACCACACCTCCGAGACGTCATCAACTGCTCCCTCAAATCCGGCACCTTCCCAGAAAGCTGGAAACACGCCGAACTCAGCGCCCTTCTGAAAAAACCCACAGCTGACCCCACCGAACTCAAAAACTACCGCCCCATCTCCCTTCTTCCATTCCCGGCCAAAGTCATCGAGAAAGCTGTCAACAACCAGCTTGCCACCTTCCTCGAAACCAACAAATCCCTCGACCCCTCACAATCCGGCTTCCGAGCCAAACACAGCACTGAGACCGCGCTTATCACAGCAACAGACGACATTCGAACTCTACTGGACAATGGAGACACAGTCGCCCTCATCCTCCTCGACCTCTCCGCTGCCTTCGACACAGTCTGTCATAGCACCCTCCTACAGCGCCTCAAAAACGTCGGAATCCAAGGAAAAGCACTGGAATGGATCACCTCGTTCCTCACCGGAAGAACCCAGAGAGTCCGCCTCCCACCATTCAAGTCAGAGGCCTCTGAAGTCATCTGCGGCGTGCCACAAGCATCGTCACTCAGCCCCACCCTCTTCAATGTATACATGAGCCCCCTTGCGGCCATTGCTCGCCAACACAATCTCAACATCATCTCCTACGCTGACGACACTCAACTGATCCTCTCACTCACCAAAGACCCTAACACCGCCAAAACCAACTTACACGAAGGAATGAAAGAAGTAGCCGAGTGGATGAAGCACAGCCGTCTGAAACTGAACTCAGACAAAACAGAAGTCCTCATATTAGGCACCTCCCCACCCGCCTGGGATGACTCTTGGTGGCCTGAGGCCCTTGGAAAAGCACCTATCCCGACGGACCACGCACGGAACCTGGGCGTCATCCGGGACTCGAGAACAAACAAACAAGTGGACAAGTGCACAACCTCCAGTTTTTTCGAAAAAAATTTATAAAGTTTTTAGTGGGTTATTTTAGATAGGTTTAAGGTTGCTCCCTAGGGTGCGTTTTCCGTCCAGTGAAACGTAACATTAAATCATAGCTGTGTGTTTCCAAAAGATATTTGGTCACAAATCCCAACAGGGGCACTCCTTATAAGTGATCACAATAAAGGCTTCTTGTTTCGACTTGTTGAATTTTATTCATTCAAAAAGGAAAAAAGTTCATTTTGCTTCACTTAATTCTTATTTCATTTCAATTATTTCAAGAGCATCATGGAATTATATTGATTTTTAGCATACTCCAACCTCCAATGCATTTCGAGCAGATTGACCGCTCTTCATCAGGGAGTGCATTCTAAAATAGATACAATGCAACCAATAAATGTAATTTCAACATAAAAGTATACATTTTATAAGCACATTATCAAGACGCAGTGAATTTCAACACTTATATGATTTCAATATGACTAATATTCCAGATTGACCTTATAACCCAAGTGAAAAACGTGCTGTTTAAAAATACTATGACTGTTCAGCTACTCACGTAATCAGATTGACGAGATTGAGTTTAATCTGAAAAAAGTAATTGGAATCGCATGTCAGACAACGGGAGGGCTGACATTTAAAAGAAGAGCTCGACTCGCGCTTCGAGAAACAACCAAAGCGCTTCAAAACGGCATGGTAACGTATTCAGGACTTCTTACCTGAATTTAGATGAAAAACGCGCGTTCAGATGAACGTCCGGCACACCGTGGGCGGTGAAGTTAGTGACGATCGGGTGCCGACTTAAAACGCGAGTGTAGGAGTAGATAGTAAACATAGTAAGATGGACTGGTGTAGACAGTCACGAGATCTATAGCCAAAGTGTGGCGGCCATCTTAAGAAGGTGAAATTCCAGTGAGCAGAGTCACTAGTCTGCGTGCAAAGTTACAAATATACCAATTTGTAAAACAACAATAAAGCAAATCAAAAGTAGGGCATCACATATTAAGAAGAAAAGAGCAATATAGACAATGTTCAGAGAATATTATAAATAACAAACAAATTCAGTCCGTTCATTTAAACCATTCGGATTTAGAGCCTGTAAGTGATAAATCCAGTAATTCTCTCTGCGCAATAGTTCTTTGTTATTGTCTTTTCCCTCAGTTTTTTCAACAATTTCCAGTATGAGGAACCTTAATTGCGCAATGTTGTGTTTAAATTCAAGGAAGTGGGTAGCCACAGTAGATTTAGCATTCTTTGTCCTAATATTGGATTTATGTTCATTGATGCGCAAACGAATTTTGCGTTCAGTTTTCCCTACATAAATTTTTCCGCAGGGACATTTTAAAAGGTAAATTACATTGTTGGTTTCACAAGTGGCTGATACTTTTAATTTGATTTCCTGACCCCGCATGGGGTGATGAATAACATTTCCACGAATGATGTTATGACAGTTATGACAGTTCAAGCAAGGCATAGTGCCTGTGTATGTCTTTTTTCTTGGTTCTTTTCTCTTGATGATTTCTCCTAGGTTTCTGTTCCTAGTATAGGCAAATAGTGGAAGTTCAGTGAATGAGTTTTTAAAGTCAGGTTCCATAGTTAGCATTGGCCAATATTTATTGATAATTCTCTTAAATGTCTGACTAGATGTTGTGAACTTCGTAACTACCACCATCCTGGTGGTTTCTTTTTCTTTGCTTTTGGTTAAGGTTTCATTCCGTGTGATTTGTTGACATTTTTGGGACGATTTAGCAATGACAGTTGCAGGATATCCTCTTTTACTGAATCTATCAGACATCTCTTTAATTCTTTGTTCAACTTTTTGTTCATCAGCTACAATTCTTTTAATTCTCAGCATTTGAGATGTTGGTAAGTTATCCTTCAAAGAGTATTGATGATGGCTTGAGTAGTGGAGAATGCTGTTTTTGTCAGTAGATTTCCTAAACATGTCTGTTTCCAAGCAATCACTTTTTTTTTATATCAATACATCAAGAAATGTAATTTGAGTATCAGAGATTGTGTGAGTAAATTGAAGATGTTCATTGAACGAATTCCATGTTTCAATGGCCAATCTTGCACTTTCCTCATTACCTTTCCACAACATAAATATGCCATCAATGTAACGTTGATACATTAGGATGTGAGGTATCCACTCCAAGTTTGACAAGTTTGACAAGATGTGATTGCGCAGAGAGAATTACTGGATTTATCACTTACAGGCTCTAAAACCGAATGGTTTAAATGAACGGACTGAATTTGTTTGTTATTTATAATATTCTCTGAACATTGTCTATATTGCTCTTTTCTTCTTAATATGTGATGCCCTACTTTTGATTTGCTTTATTGTTGTTTTACAAATTGGTATATTTGTAACTTCGCACGCAGACTAGTGACTCTGCTCACTGGAATTTCGCCTTCTTAAGATGGCCGCCACACTTTGGCTATAGATCTCGTGACTGTCTACACCAGTCCATCTTACTATGTTTACTATCTACTCCTACACTCGCGTTTTAAGTCGGCACCCGATCGTCACTAACTTCACCGCCCACGGTGTACCGGACGTTCATCTGAACGCGCGTTTTTCATCTAAATTCAGGTAAGAAGTCCTGAATACGTTACGATGCCGTTTTGAAGCGCTTTGGTTGTTTCTCGAAGCGCGAGTCGAGCTCTTCTTTTAAATGTCAGCCCTCCCGTTGTCTGACATGCGATTCCAATTACTTTTTTCAGATTAAACTCAATCTCGTCAATCTGATTACGTGAGTAGCTGAACAGTCATAGTATTTTTAAACAGCACGTTTTTCACTTGGGTTATAAGGTCAATCTGGAATATTAGTCATATTGAAATCATAAAAGTGTTGAAATTCACTGCGTGTTGATAATGTGCTTATAAAATGTATACTTTTATGTTGAACTTAAATTTATTGGTTGCATTGTATCTATTTTAGAATGCACTCCCTGATGAAGAGCGGTCAATCTGCTCGAAATGCATTGGAGGTTGGAGTATGCTAAAAATCAATATAATTCCATGATGCTCTTGAAATAATTGAAATGAAATAAGAATTAAGTGAAGCAAAATGAACTATTTTCCTTTTTGAATGAATAAAATTCAATAAGTCGAAACAAGAAGCCTTTATTGTGATCACTTATAAGGAGTGCCCCTGTTGGGATTTGTGACCAAATATCTTTTGGAAACACACAGCTATGGTCATCCTGGACTCCTCACTCTCGATGACCAGACAAGTCAACGCCGTTTCTTCATCCTGCTTCAACATTCTTCGCATGCTCAAAAAAACATTTCGCTGGATCCCCACAGAAACTAGAAAAACGGTCACCCACGCACTCGTCACGAGCCGCCTGGACTATGGAAACACCTTATACGCCGGTACCACCGCAAAACTCCAAAAAAAACTCCAACGCATCCAGAACGCTTCAGCCAGGCTCATACTAGACATCCCGCGTAAAGAACACATCTCTGGTCACCTGAAAAACCTCCACTGGCTCCCCGTAAATAAGAGGATCACTTTCCGCCTCCTTACCCATGCACACAAAGCACTTTACGAACTTGGACCAGAATGCCTCAACACACGACTGTCCTTCTACACCCCCTCCCGTCAGCTACGATCCTCCAACCAAGCCCTTGCCACTATACCTCGCATCAACAAAACCACCATGGGAGGTAGATCCTTCTCCTACCTGGCAGCTAAAACCTGGAACTCACTTCCCACTCACCTTCGCCTTACTCAGAACCACCTAGCATTCAGAAAGCAACTTAAAACTTGGATATTCGACAAGTAATTCCCCACCCTTCCTCAAGCGCCTTGAGACCCTACGGGTATGTAGCGCGCTATATAAATTTCTTGACTTGAGCTTATTTTAAGAGGTCCTAGGTCCCGTCTTCCTCAGAGGTCTTATAAACAGTCCACAGAACTTTGAATTGTATGTTTTATTCTTCAGGGAGCCAGTGGTGTGTTTTTATCAGCTGATGTTTTATGGTCCGACATCCTGCAATTAAGGCAAAGTCGATCTGCTTGGGTTGTATGATCTGGATGTTCTTCTCTTGGGGTCACTGTAGACTGAATTATGGAAGTCAAGGTGCAACAGCACCTAGACACTTGTGCTTTTCTTACAGATTAGTTCCTCTGAGCGAAGGACAGCTCTCAGTTAGACCAAACCCACATGTATTTACTGACTGTATTCTTGTGGTGGGAACTCCCAACTCTGTATCACATCAATTATTTTGATGCAAAATATCGGATTTCAGTCTTTTTTTGCTGGTTAAGGGTTTAAGCCTATGTGAAGCTCAACCCCCACAGACCCTCAGCCTCCCCAAGTAGTGAGTCTCAGGTACTTTATCTGTGAAGCATTGTGGAGTTATATGTTTGACCTGAGCACACTTTGTTCAAATATACAGACCCAGTTTCAGTTATCACCATCTCAAGCTTCTTCTGTAGGAGAGTGTTAATAAATAATACATGAACATTTGCATAGCTCACACTACAGTTAGTTTGCCTCTCATTGCATAAAACAAGTACTTAAATAACTCAACTGTGTGGTCCTTGTTTTATCTACCTCAGCATGATAAACATCCATTTCGACTGATAGTGATTTAAATGTGACCTGCTGATGACATGTAGATTTGCAGTACAAAAAGCACATGTGGTTCTGTCGGTTAACTTGTGGTATTTCCACAGTCAGTGGAAGGTTGCATAACAATCCTCTCCTAAAATACATTACTTACATTATAGATTCCAACCTCACACAAGTTGTTCATGCATTTCACATTTATTGTTTAACATTAGTACACGTTGCAATATATCTCAAACAAAGTGTTCTGTGTCCAGTGAAAAGGAAAAAGTGTGTGTACAGTATGTGAATATGCTTTACTATAATATAGCAAATTTTAAAAGAAATGATTCTCAGTTGCTCTTGGCCTGCTTTAAAAGTCTCCTAATATATTTCATCAGGACAAGTGAAGAGGTCCAACTCTTTTATCCAACACAATCAAGTAATGCAAGCCAGCTCTTTAGTTCCGTTAACAATTCAACTATTGTTTATGTATGTATTTATCTATGGTCTAGGAACCATACAATGCTCTTACAGTATTATTTAATTTTACTCTTTTTACTGTATGCATTATATTTTTCAACCAGTTTTACGATTGTAGCAGTTAATTTCCTATGCTTGAGAAAGAAGACTGTTCAATAAATCCTTTTATTGAAAACGCCCGTCTATCTATTTCTCTGCAACTCTGATGAAACGAAGCATTATTATTATTATTATTTGGAATTTTGTATAGCGCGCGGTTACCCTCGGGCATCCCAGCGCTTGTCCAAAGCTCCGGAGGCTAGTAATAGAAAGGAAACATTAAGCGGGGAACAGGTGGGTCTTGAGTAGTTTCCAGAACCGCATAGTACAGGTCTCAGAACGTAGATTCAAAGGAAGCGCATTCCACAAATTGGCCGCGTTCACTGAGAATCTTCTGCCACCCGTCCGGGCTCTTTTCACTCTGACAGTTTGCAACAGATATTTATGATCCGAGCGCAAGGCTCTGGTAGCCTTATAGGGGAGCACCATACTCCCCAAGATGGGAGGTCCCTTCCCCTGAAGGATTTTGTGAGCCGTACAGAGGGATTTAAATTTTACCCTCTCCCGCACCATAAGCCAGTGCAGTGCTCTTAATGTCGGTTTAGCTGACTGCCTCCTAGGGATGTTCATCAGCAGCCTTGCGGCTGCGTTTTGCACCTGCTGGAGTTTATTGAGCGTTGCTTCCGGAGCGCCCAGAAAAATCGCATTACTATAATCCAGCCTCGATACAATTAGTCCCTGGATGAGTAATTTCCTGGAAACCGGTGGAAGAAGAGGCAGGACCTTACGGGCTGACCGAAGAAGGCCGAAACAGACTCCTGCGTTTTTTTTGGCATGGGTCTTAAAAGATAAGTCCTGTTCCAGCCCCACCCCCAGGTTCTTGATCTCCTTTTTGGGGCTTGGGGGATCGCCGACACAACTAGGCCAGCTGCTTGGCGGCAAGGAGAGCACTGAATGGCCCAACAGCATCATCTCTGTTTTGGAGCCATTCAGTTTTAATGCTGAGTTGCACATCCATGTGTGCACCTTGGACAAGCATGAGTGAAGTAAGTCAGGTTGATTCACCAGCTGGGAAAGAGCCACCACCAGCTGGGTGTCGTCAGCATAACTGATAGTTTTAATACCGAATGGTGCCACCATACCCTCCAGCTGGGCCATATAAACATTAAACAATGTAGGGCTCAAGGAGGAGCCCTGGGGCACACCACACTGGAGGGGGATCGATGCTGACTGTTCACTACCTTCCCAGACTTGATAAGTCCGGTCGCTCAGGAAAGACGCAAGCCACTTCAGGGCCATCCCTGTAATGCCTACATCTGACAGCCGCTGGAGCAGCACCTGATGGTTCACGGTGTCAAAAGCCGCACTGAGGTCCAGGAGGATCACTGCCACCGATCCTCCTGAATCCAAAATGCTCCTGGCTTCTTCCACGACTGCCAGAAGGACAGCGTCCGTGCCCTGGCCTGGCCTGAATCCCGTTTGGGAGTCCCGCAACAAGCCATTAGACTCCAGGAAATATGACAGTCGACGGTTCACCAGTCTCTCCGCGATCCTATCTAGCCCGGGAAGCAAGGAAATCGGCCTGAAATTTGCCAGGTCAGATAGATCCAGACCAGGCTTTTTCAGGAGGGCCTTTACTAGTGCTTTTTTCCAACTGGGTGGCACCACCCCCTGCATAAAAGATGAATTGATGAGATCAGTTAATGGGGCGGCGATGGTAGTTGCTACCTGTTTCAGAACTCTCATCGGAACAGGATCCCTAGGCGAGCCACTCTTTATGACCCCTAGCACCTTAAGAACTTCGTCGGTGGTCACTGGTCCAAAGGCTTCAAGCTCAATTTCCACAGCACCCAGCTGGTTACCTATATCTAATTCCTGGGCCGGTCGAGGTAGGGAGCTTAAGATATTTTCTACTTTCATGTGGAAATAGTTGGCCAGTTCCTTACATTTCTCTCGGGGACTATCATGGTTAACCGGAGGTTCGGGGGTTTTCAGGAGATCTCTGAAAACTTTAAAGGACTCTCTAGAGGAGTTAGCAGAATTGCCAATTCTCTCCTCAAAGAACTTAGGTTTGGCGTCCCGAAGAGCGGCTTTACATCCTCTAATTGCCGCGCGATACTCTTTCCGGCTTACCTCCCCCAATCCTTTCTCCAAATCCGCTCCAACCTCTTGCAGCCTTTCCTAAGAGTTCTCAATTCCTGGGTGTACCAAGGGGCAGAGCCCACTCTCTTCTCTCTCTTCAGCATTCTCTTTTTAGGGAGAATGGCGTCCAGGGAGCTGGTCAGCCAATTTTCCAGGTTCACATCTGCAATTATTGGATCCAACACTGGGCAGGGGCACGTAGCTTCAAGGTTAGCGGTCCAGCTATCTACTGGCAGCCTAGACTAGGCCCTTTCAACAGTATAGATCCTAGGGGTGGCTGCGTCCATTAGTTCACACTGCCAAGTGAGAGGAACCAGAAAATGGTCTGACCAAGGCAAAGTCAAGGAGGGCAGGGCTTTAAGGCGGTCAATATTAGAAAAGACTGGGTCGAGTAAATGGCCCTTACTGTGCGTGGCCCCTGAGTTAATTAGCCTCATCTCGAAAGCTTTTAGATCGCACTGCAGGTCAACAGCCAATGCATCTGCTGGATCATCAAAATGGAGATTAAAATCTCCAAGTGCCACAAAATTGGCTGTCGACGACGCCAAAAGCGTAACAGTTTCCATGAGCGAGCTGACAAAATTGCCCACACACCCCGGTGGGCGATACACCAGAAGGCCTGATACCGAGGTCGTGGACGACATCCGTAATGAAAATTGACAGCTCTCACAGTCACGGACCCCCCCATCCTGGGCTCTACAGGCAAACGTGTCCCTATAGAGGATGGCAATACCACCTCCCCGCCCCACAGGCCTATCCAAAGGATATATTAGATAGCCAGGGGGGAGTGCTCGCACCATATCTGGCCCTGAACAGGACGTGGTCCAGGTTTCTGTTAAAAACAGAATATCCAACTCGTGATCTTGCACGAGTGAATTAATTTCTATGGAATGACTAGGAAGGGACCTACAATTCAGCTAAGCCATTAGCAAGGCATTTTTTCCCTTTACTCTCTGGCCCATCCTGCATATCCTGCAACTTAAAAAAGGTTTCTCTCCTTTGTGGATGTAAGTGCAGGTCGCATCTTTAGGGGGTCGTAGTAGTATAAGGTCATTTCTAGTGTACCTGATACCGACCTCTGGAAAATTTGCCAGTGGGTCTAGCCCTGAGCCCGTCTGGGCCCGGACGGGGACAGACGGGCTGAACTCCGGCGTAACTCCGGCGGAATGGCGGCGGACCCGCTGCGCGTGCCCGCTGCGCATTTGCATGGCCGCCTTTTGTAGAAGGTCTAGCGTCCTTGTGACCACTAGACCGTGCGAGGAATGGCGTCCCGCTTACCCCCAATATGGCTGCTGGAATCAGGAAGGCAAGGAGAAGGACCCGCAAAGAGCGGTGGATTTCCAAATATTATAGTGCAAGTAAGTGGGTTAAAAACAGGGGATAAGCAAAACTAAAATTAAATTAATGGACAAAATGGGCGTTTTAAAACTGATGCCGATATACAACTCGCAATTCGCACTAATGAGCGCAGCACGCTTTAAACTGCTGCAGCGCGCTTGCACTACTGCCAATTTATTTATTTATTTGCATGTTTGTATCGCGCTGGGATCACCTCCCGCAGGAGTATCTCCGCGCCTTTGGCAGCTAAAAAAGCAACTAGCAGATCCTAGCCATAGATGTTATTATTCAGTTTTGAAATAGGAAAGTTTTCAATTGTTTCCTAAATGGGAGGTGATCCTTGCACAATCTCAGGGTTAGTGGGAGGCTGTTCCACAGAGTTGGGCCAGCGATTATGAGGGCTCTTTCTCCTTGTCTTGCTTTTTTTGCTCTTGGAACGTGAAGCAAGGCCTGCTCACTAGATCTCAGGGAGCGTGTAGGTATGTATCGGGAGAATTTGTTGGTCAAATATGCCGGGCCCTTCCCCTGTAAACATTTGTGCATTATGCAGCAGGTCTTAAACTTCACCCTCTGTTTGATAGACAACCAATGCAGCTTTTTCAGAAGAGGTTTAGAGGGGGTGCGAGGGGGTCGGTTTAAAACCAGGCGGGCAGCAGTATTTTGTATCACCTGGAGCCTGAAAATTACTGCTTCATTTGCTGACAGCAACAGTCCATTGCAGTAATCCAGGCGACTCAACACTAGAGCCTGAACCAAAGTTCTCCTAGTAGAGTCTGGTAGCAGAGGAAATACCTTCCTTAGCATCCCAATAATATGAAAACAAGAGCCCATCACTTGATTGCCATGTTGTTTTAAGGAGAGCTCCTGATCTAACCGGATGCCGAGGTTTTTCACTACCTGCTTGGGCTCCGGGACCGGGCCAAGATCTTGAGGCCACCAGTCAGGGGTCCACAGAAGTTTAGCCTCACCGAACAGCATCACCTCCGTCTTAGCAACATTACACTGCAGGAAGTTAGATGCCATCCAGTGTGCCACCGCCTTCATCCCCTGAGCAAAGGAGTTCCTGACCTCCACCGTAAGGGTTTTAAAAGGAAAGAGGAGTTGGGTGTCATCCGCGTATGATACCGGGATAAACCCATGGGATCTCATGATGTTGGCTAGGGGGGCCACATAGATATTAAAAAGAGTAGGGCTCAAACAAGAGCCCTGTGGCACCCCCTTAGAGATCCCCAACTCCTCTGACCGGTGGGCACCCAGGGTAACCCTTTGGGTGCGACCTGTCAGGAAACTCCTCAGCCAGGCCAGCGCCTTGCCTTCCAGGCCGATGTTAGCTAGCCTGGTGGTCATGATGTTATGTGACACGGTGTCAAACGCCGCAGACAGATCTAACAGAACCAGGATAACAGAATAGCCTTTATCCTGGAACATGCGTAGATCGTCTGCGACTGACAGCAAGGTGGTCTCAGTACTGTGTCTTGGCCTAAAGCCTGACTGGGATGGATCTAAGCCACCTACTAATTCAGTGTAGTTTGACAAGTGGCGGTTTACATATTTCTCTATAATTTTCCCCAAAAAGGGAAGAAGGGAAATAGGTCTTAAATTCTCCAGCACGGTCCAAGGAATGGCAGTGTTTTTCCTCAGTGGTCTCACTAACGCCCTCTTCCAGTCAGTGGGAACCTCCCCTGTGCAAAGAGAGAGGTTTACCAAGTTCTGGATATCTGGCCCAAGTACTTCTACAAGCCTAGGCAAGATACGGGCGGGGATGCTATCATAAGGACTACCGCTCTTTATTTGGGCAACCAATGCGTTTACCTCCTCTAAGGAAATAGGAGGAAAGTTGGTAAGGCATTGGGTGGATTGCCCAAATTGTACATCAGTCTGGAAGCTGTTGTTGTTATCCATTCCCCCAGCCATATTTGATGCCATTATCCTTTCATAAATAATCTCTATCTTCTTCCTAAAGAAAACAGAGATCTCATTACACAGATCTTGAGTGGCAACCTCTACCGTCTCACAGGTTACCGGTCTGTTAAAGGTTTGTAGGATGTTATACAGAACTCTAGAATCCTTCCCAGCCTCTATTAGTTGTGCTGCGATATGATTTTTCCGAGCAGCCCTGATGGCCTTATGGTACAACTTACGAGAGGATCTGTGGAGTTCTTTATCTTCTAGCCTCCGAGACTGTCTCCACAGTTTTTCCAGTTTTCTGGTTTTTTGTTTCAATGATCTTAGCTCTTCAGAAAACCATATTTCTTGCCTTTTGGCTGGGCGAGGTTTATATACTTTCTGTGGGATGGTAATATTTATTGCTTCCAAACTGCCTCCTCAAACCTGTACAGCTCCGTTGTTATATCTCCTGTGGTGTGTTTAAACAGGGGAGCTTTGTACTTGTCTCTAAAGGCTTCCGTAGTTAATTTATGCCAAGGTCTCCTTTTGGTGGCCAGAGCACTCTGCTTTCGTAACTTATCATTGACGGCAGTATGGAACTCTAGAATAAAATGGTCTGTCCATTCTACCTGGATGGGTGGCATGCATCTAATTAAGGGTGAGTTGGACATAACTAAATCCAAAGTGTGGCCTGCCTCATGAGTGGGACCATGGTTGATCTTCTTCAGTCCTAGAGAGTCTAGGTCCATTAGAAGGGTTCATGCCTCCATACACTTCTCTGACTCACTATGGACATTGAAGTCCCCCACCAGGAGAAAATCCTGGTTGTCTTGCACAAACGGTACTAGAGCCTCTATTAATGCAACAGGAAAATTCCCAATCGAGCCTGGTGGTCTATACAGCAACGCCCCCCTCCTTTGTTCTCTGGGGTTGGGACTGAGTTTAAAAATGAGTAGTTCCATTTGTGGATTACTAATTTCCTCAAGGATATCTAAATTCAGTTCCTCCTTATAAACAATTGCAATCCCCCCTCCAATTTTATTAGGGCGGTCGACCCTGGCTATCTTGTATCCCAATGGGACGCCCAGTGTGATAGCTGGAACTAGATGGGGCTTAAGCCATGTTTCTGTCAGAAAGCAGAGGTCTGGTTCCTCAGTAGAAATGAGATCCCAGACCTGGATGGAATGCTTTACTAGTGACCGGGTATTACAAAGTATGTTTTTGCTCCACGAGATGGAGTTATCTCCAGAGATATTTGTAGGGGCTATTTCTCGTCTTATGACTTGTAATACTTCAAATTCCTGTGATTGGCTTCTTAGCTCCACACAGAGGTCGAACTGAGTATGACATCTGTGGCAGGCAAAAGGGCCCTCTAGGGGGGTTTCTATGATAATGTCACAGACAGTTGGAATGCAGTTGCGTAGCTCTCGTAATACCTGTGGGGTATATGTTCTTCGAATGGTATTCGATATACCATGGTCCTGTGGCGGCCACGCCATAATCTCTAGCCCCTGGCCCCGTCCTGTCACGGACGGGCACAGACGGGCTGGTCTTTGGCTCATCTTAGGCGCAGGAGTAGGCGCTATCCTGCGCGCCAACGCTGCGCGCTGAGGCCGACGAGAGGCTAAATAGCCCAGGAGGAACAATGTCTAGAGCGCTAACCGCTCGCCTTCCAGTGTGGCCTGTCTGCCCCGCCCTCCACACACCGGGATTGGCTGTCGAGCGTGCAGGCCCGGATCGGGGTTAAGGGCTAAAATAACCTCAGTGTTTGCAGGTATGTGGATTTGATTTACAGCGTGCCACTAAATACTAGCAACCTATTACAATTTTCACTTTTAAAAATAGCAGTAAAAGCAAATAAACAATTTAAAAATTCCGATTTTGAGCGAATTAGGTAATTTTTACATAAGCACAGCGTAGCTGTTACATTGATAGCGCCAAGCGGGGTTCGGAGAAGCTGCCACCACCTCCTTACCGCGAAAAGCGATGCCCCCGAATTATGAACAAGCATGCACGATTGACTGTGTGAAATATCTATCTATTGTTTCCACGACTCTGAAGATCAGTTTTATCTTGGGGAAACAACGTTGTCATGTTTATGCGGTTGTCAGAAACTAAATCCCTTCTTGTGAACTCGAGAAAGTTTCTAGTGACCTCTGAGCTAGCTGGCACTCACAATTAAGTCTAATATATTTCGATAGAGACCTAGTCGACATAAGTCCTATGTCACATCTATAGGATATAATATTCCAATGCGCAGAGCCTATTGGGAATATAGGAACTACACTACAGAGGTTAATCAAAACCCGCTAATGGCTGTGGGACAGAGGCGCCGGAGAGTGGCTGCTGGGGATCGCGGTGTGAAACAGCCGCTCATTACGGAGGGTTTCCCACAGGGAACGGTGATGGAGGCGGATTCTGAATCCTTACCTCAGGGTGACTTACTTGTGAAAGGCAATGCAGGGGCCGACTCGCCTGACTTTGCTGATGTTTCTGTAGCAACTACAGCTGCGCAGGGTCACCTGGAGGATCAGCTGGATAGCACGCCGGAAAACATACAGCGTGTTGGAAAGGAGGTGGAGCAGCTTACCTTGCAGGAGGGGGAACAGATTCAAACACTGCTTGAGCAGCCAGGGAAGCTGAAGGAGGACAGCTTGCACATTAGCCCAGGTAAAGACAAACATTTCTGTAGATGTAGTGTTAGCGAGTGTACCTATGATGAAAGACACAGATTTTTCACTGGAGCGAAAATGAAAGTCAGTATAGCATTATAGCCACCTCCAAAGGGGGAACAACGACGCAGGGACCGCTGGGTGTCCCCTGGCTGAAAAATACAATGGGCTCACCAGATTGTGGGGTGGGGGGTTCCCTCACAGACGACTCAGAGCTCTCAACATCCGCTCCTGGACTTACGGAGGAAGACTCAGGATCCAAGGGCTCATCCATTAATAAAAGCAATGACAAACCAGCCACCCAAAAACGCAGAAAAAGATCAAAAGGTTCAAGTGACTGAGTGGATAGCAATGGTGAAACTACCCGCAGGTTGAAATGGGTTTACTCTGCCACAAGTCTGGTATATAATGAAGGAAGGACAGATCAGGATGAAAAAGTAGCCAGCGCCATAGTCAGCCCTCGCAACCTTCCCTCCATGGACTTAATCAATGTTATCCTCAAGCAAATGCAGGGGGAAGGGCCCGCCAGGAGAATCGCAGGGTACATCAGGTCACAAAGAAACTACTGTCCAGAAGGTTACTAAAATGTGCGCAGAGATGAAAGAAAGGGTGACACATGTCAAGGAAAGAACCAGTCCCCAGAAAGCAAAGTGGGAACATTTCAGGAAAATAAAGAAGTACAGGAAAAGCAGTCAACTGACATGATGTGCAAGCTCAAAGACTTTCAGAATCGGCACCCCGGAAATATTTTGATTACTCGGAATAGCTGAAAATAGTGAAGGTAGCGATGTTAGAACTTTCATGATGGATTTGCTGAAGGGCGCCTTTCCCAAGTTTTCGAATTGGAACTGGGGTGCCGAGATCCAACGGGCACACCGCTTCCCTCTCTATGTGAAGAAGAATATCACGTCAGGACAGCCGGATCGACCCAGGGCAATCCTAGTCTTCTTCAGGAACTTTCTCTTACACCAGGCTATCTCAGATAGGGCAAGACCGGATGCTAAGCGATCATTTGATGGGCATACGTTCTTTGCGCTGCCAGACTTTTGCCATAGTACAGTGGAGAGATGCTGGAGGCTTCGACAATTGATTTTGCCATTCCATGCTATTGGCCCCAAAGCCTATCTCCTGAGTCCTGCACGTCTTAAAATTATACACAGAGGGAAGGTCAGGATGCTGGTATCCGAAATAAAGGCTTAAGACTACCTTAAGGAACTACAAGAGCTAAGGGAACCAGCGTCAAAAGGGAAGATAGAGGGCAGCAACATGTTTAGTAACATTAGGAATTTTAGATAAGGGGAGGGTGTGCTGCTATCAAATAAACTAACAATCCAGGGAGGAAGGGGGTATAAGAAAGGTTGTTGAAATGCTAGAAAATGTTCAGAAATCTCCCTCCTGCTCCCTCTTTAGCAGCTTCCTGTTTTTTTCTTTGCTTTTACTTGTTAGGTCTCGCCTGGAATAGCATCCGAAGGATGCGTCCAGCTGGAGACTTATAGCTGCCCGTTTCCGGGGAATGAGGGACAAGAGGGTGTTACGAGCTTTTCTCCAGGATTTGGGTGCGCGAACGTGCACGTTCCGTCCCGCGCCGCGCCGTGCACATCCCTCCGATTTCTTCACATTGGCACACATGCGCGCGCATATACACACACAGCCAGACAGACACTCGCTCACACACACCCCCTCCCCCCACCACAGTCATTGGCCTCTTTTAAACACACACACACGCATACACACACGCATACACACACACGCATGCACACAGACTCCAAGACACATACACACACGCACGCTCACACACATACACAGCCCCCCGCCGCCGCACGCGCACACACACATGCCCCCCGCCCTCGCAGCTCAGCAACAAGGCGAAGCCCCACTCACCGGCTTCCTTGGTGCGGCTCTCCTCTCATCGGCAGCTGCAGGGCTCCTCTATGCCGGTTACCACGGGCTCTCCCTCACTCCTGGGAGCCTCGTGGAAGGCGCCGGCAGCAGGACACTTCCTCCCTCCATCTCAGGGCGAGTGCACCGGGGCGCAGGATAGGCTCCTGCCTGCTCCGGTGCTCAAAACAGCTGCGGCTCGTCCGTGGGAGGCGGGGCAGGCTCCCGCCTTCCTACTTCCGGTTTCCGGTTGTCCCTGCCGGCCTGCCTGACTTCCTGGTCGCAGGCCGGCGGCGATGTTCGGTTTGTCCCGGGCTGCGGCGGCGATGCGGGGGGACACACGAGGGGTAGGCTCCCTCCAGTAGACAGGGTTCCTATTCGGGATTCAACCGCTTTTCTGGATTCACGCACTTCTTGTAGGATGAGATCCAACTTGTCCTCTGATGCAGGCGCTGAAGTCGGCGGAGCGTTCTCATGTCCAGCCTTAGTATTTGCAGGGTCTGCCGTGTCCGGGACGCAGTCTTGCCCGCCGTGGTCCAATTGTCGCACCCCTTTGCGTCCCATCTTTTAGCTCTCCTCAGCAGCGGTCAACGGGGTACAGCGACCGTGGGATCGCAGCGTGCTTCCCGTGTATTCTCAGGCTCCCCCGCAGCGTCTTTCCCAGTAGCCCACCACAGTACCCGGATTCACACACAAGGCCCACACCGGACCGCGTCTCTCCATCCAACCGCCTGCTCCACACCTTTAGTCTACTGCGCAGTTTACCGATCTTGATGTGCCCCAACTTGTCTGTTTCCGTCGCGTGTTGATAATTAGCACATCCACACTAGTGTCAGAGCAGCAACACCGTTTGTGTGTGTCTTATCCACCGTGGTTACCGAGGCCCGTTTAATGCGACACGTGAGCCAGGAGACTCTCTATACGGCCCTCACTTCAAGTATTGCCACGATATAGCAGATGGGGCCAGCATTACCATCTCACACTGCCCAATACCACTTCCATCGAGGTACTGACAACATTTTTGCTGTTTCTCTCTCAGGAGTGTTCAGGCAATTCCACCACACTGTCTCCGCAGGCGCAATGCCAGTTGTTCAACGTCTTTAGGCGCCGCCCTCCCAGAGGCCTTACTTAGGGTGCTCGCAAGTGGTGGCTCCGTCCCAGCACCGCACTACTATCCAGCCTCCGCAACGCCGCTCTCTCCTCCACAGAGTATTCTCTGGGTTGAGGCTCTTTAATTACGATATCCCAGTAAGGGCGCCGCACGAGAACCCAACATACTGTGTCTCACTACGCAGTCAGGGAGCAGGCTGCCACACTCCCCGCGTCGCTCCGCGCTTCAGTGCCTGCCGCCTCTACTTCGCATAATTTCAGACGGCAACGGGGCAGCCGGGGGCCTAGGCTGAAATAGAGCCGTTTCTACCTCCATATCGGCAAGGGTACTCCCCAGAGCGCAGATTCGAGTCTCACCACAGCCTTTCTCACATCACGGGACAGTGCGTCTGTAAACCTCCGGCGTCCTGATCTCCGTTTGATTCGCTGTCTGCGACACCCAGACGGTAATGAGCCTCCTCGCTTGTCACCTCAGTTCACATACACATTTGGTGGCCGCTTAACGGCAGTGTGCAAGTGTAATACAGGATTTTACTGGCTCAGGTCCGGAGCCTGTCTAAAAGACCTGTCAGCCACGCCCCCCCCAGAGACTAGTAACCTTGATGTTCTACACTTAGTTCATCGCAAGGGTCAGACACACCTTCCCCTTTGCGGTGAGTGAAAGAAGCACATGGCTCGCCTCCAAGCATGTGTTTATAGAAACATGCACTTTTGTGTCGGCTGAGTCTCAGGAAAGTTTAAACTTCTATTGCGAGGAGCAAACATAAAATGGTTTCACAGTCTAAAAGTAACTTTATAAAACTCTAATTAAAATAAGTGATTGTGCCTCTAGAAAACCAATTACCTGTGGATTGTAACCATTGTTAGGTCGAGCTGGAGTTAGCATCCGAAGGATGCGTCCAGTCTCGACAACTTAGCTGCCCGTCTCATGGGAATGCAATGCAATAGGTCTCACTTTTGCGAAAGTTTAAGCTATTAGCATTGTAAATGACAATGCCTTTTATTTATGTTTTAAAAGCAAAAACATAATTAAAGGCATTGCCATTTACAATGCCAATAGCTCTAACTTTAATAATGCGAGACCTATTGCATTGCAAATGCTTGTTTTTCTTCTCACCAGGAGGGGTTAGGCGGTAATACGGCCCCATTTTCACAAAGCTGGTGTTGGGGGGTGTGGCACGGAATGGATCGGGTGGTCAACACAGGCGACATCACATGGGTCATCCAATGACATTTTTGCCCTTTTTTGGTGGTTTGGGGGGAGGGGCAGAGGAGGGACGGAGAAGGATGGGGGGGCGACAGGGTGGGAGGGAGAGGGGTTAAAAAGGGATGAAAAACTGGTTCATGAGGTGCATGTAGGATCATGGGAAGACAGGATGTATGTTAACAGTATAGAGCTGAAACAGGAAGAGACCAGGATAACTCTGGCTAAAGCGAGTTACTGGAACTCAACCTTTAGATTTACAATGTTGAGCATTCGAATTTCATCTATAAATGTGTGTGGCCTGAATGAACCAAATAAAAGGCAAAGAATTGCAATTGAATTGAAAAGGCTGCGAGCAGATATTTTGTGCTTACAGGAGACATATCGAGGGTACAAGGGGCAAAATAATGCAGCAGCTAGGATATACACTGGTTGTTAACACAACTCAGGGTGCCAGAACCAGAGGTGTTGCTATCCTTTCACATAGGAAAGACATTAGATTGAAGAGCTGCCAGGCAGATCAACTTGGTAGGTGGGTGATGGCAGACTGATGTTACTATAGGCATAACTTTACCCTCTGCTCTGTGTACGGCTTTACATGAGATGGCCCCGAGGTCTTGGAGGAGGTGAATGCAGAGCTAGCTTCACGACAAGCACCAATAGTATTTTGTGGTGATTTAAATATCAATGGCCTGGCTATTAGTTGCAGGGGGGACTGGCAAATATACAGGACGTAAAAGCAAGGTGTGGCGGGCTTTGCAAACTTATTCAAGATAATGGATTAGCGGGTGTCTGGGTTCAGACTAATGAGAATGGCCCTGGGAGTACATACCATTTGGCGCCGCACAAAATGGTAGAAAGACTAGATTATTTTTTACCCCAAATCACTTGGTTTTGGAAAGTGCCATAGAAAAGCAACCCCATGTGATATCAGATCAAAACCCATTAGTTATTAACATTTTAGGGGGGTTGAAATAAAAGAATCAGTTTGGACTTTTGAGAGAGCTCTGTTGAAGGATCCAGACTATATTACTCACATGAATTTCTGGATTACTTGGTTTTTGGAAATTAACAAGGACAGTGCTAGCTGTGGAATGGTCTGGGATGCACTGAAAGCCAGGATCCGGGGTGAGACGCTCAGCTGCAGTGCCCAGCGGCGGAAACAAGAAGTACAACACTCAAACTCACTATATAAGGCATGGTTAGAACTGTAAGAGGAACTGAGTAGAGCAATAGCCCGAGGGGCGCCCTTAGAGAGCTGGATCATAGAATAGCGATAACCAAAGCATCAATTGGGTCAATCTCAACGACTAAGGCTGCTGAGAAATATCTGGCATGGCGCCAGGGATTCTATGAATTTAGCGAGCAAGTGGGAAATAGGCTGGCAGTACGGACGAGGCAGAGGAGGGTGATGGAGGAGATAGCGGAGATTCAGGATACAAGGGGGAGCCTGATTAAAGAACCACTGGGTATACGGGAGGAATTTCGAAAATATCAGAGCGAACTTTATCAAAAGGAATCTGACCTGTCACATGACACTGTTAGGGGGTATTTGAATAATATTCAAATAGAGCAATTAGCTACAAATGGCATTGAAGACTTGGAGGTGAACTTGCTAGAAGAGGAAATATATAATGCCCTAAAGAATCTCCCACTGTGGAAAGCAGTGGGTCCAGACCAGATCCCCCTGGAATTTTATTAAACTTTCTATCATACATTAAAACAAGACATGGCAAAGATATTTAAGCAGGCGCAAGGGGTATGTTCTGTACCTGGGTCCTGGGCTCAGGCAGCAATACTTGTCTTTTTAAAGAAAGGGAAATCTCTGCAGAAGCCCTGCTTATATAGACCGATCACCCTCATGAACAGTGATTCTAAGATCTTCTAGAAGATCTTAGCCTCACGATTAAGCTCAATCATTAGTAGAGTGATTCATAAACAACAGCACAGGTTTACACCTGGTAGAGGAACCACCGAGCATGTGTGAAGGGTGATAACATTATTCGATGTCGCAGCAGTCTCAGGAGACCCTATGGCACTGATACTCCTAGACACTGAGAAAGCGTTTGATAGGGTTTCCTGAGACTACCTGTGGAGTACCCTTGAGAGGTATGGGATAGGAAAAGGATTTATTAAAGCAGTCAGGGGTTTATATAAGATCCAGTGGCCTGTGGCAGAATAAATGGAGGATACACGGAACCTATTCAGATCAGAAGGGGTACCAGGCAGGGGTGTCCCTGCTCCCCGTTACTCTTTGCCTTATATATAGATCCACTGATTCAAAGAATTGAAGGGATGAAGCAATTAAACCAATGATATTTAGCAAGTTGGAAACCAAAATTCTTCCGTATGCGGATGATCTGACTCTAGTGACACCTAATCCCCAGGCTGCTGAAGAAGCTGCAGTATTTGGGTCAATTTCAGTGTATAAGCTCAACCAGCAGAAAACGCAAATAGTAGCTAAAAGTTTGATTGTTTTGGAGGATACACGGGTTACAAACATGGCTACCCACCTAGGAATAAAAATTATATCTGATCATGAGCAATATGCGGAGGTAAACTTTGCTCCGGTAATAAGAAAAGGAAAAAACGATTTTGACAAGTTCACAATCTCCAACTTTTGATTGTAGGCAGGTGTAATGTAATAAGGATGTTATTTCTACCTAAGGTATTATATTTGTTTAGGACCATCCCCTCGAGTTTGCGGGCTGTTGGTTTAAAGAGATGGAAAATCTGCTTAACAGGTTTATTTGGTCAAAAGGTAAGACTAGAAGGGTGTTAAAATTCATGACATTAGCAAGGGAGAAAGGAGGATGGGGGGGGGGGGGGGGGATTCCCGACTCAAGACTGTACTACTGGGCTGCCGCTTTAAAATATATGCGTGTGTTGCTGGGTGGACAAAGGGAAGAGCAGAGGAATCCACATGGGACGGAAGATGTATATGAGCTACTGATAGGCGAGGCCTACCAGAGTTGTTTTTTGAACTACAGTGGGCCAAGTTACATTAAGAAGGTCAGATTCAAGACTCTGCAGGCCGCATTCAAGATCTGGGTTGCCATTAAAAGAAAAACTGGGATTGGCAGACTGAACTATTAGACACAGCTTTTTAAAAACCCAACAATACCAGAGATTTTTAGGAATAATCTTATGTCAAGATGGGAGGATGCAGGTATTTGCGGGACAGGAGATTTGTTCGACGGTACGGAGATATGTTCATTCAGTGAAATTCAAGGCAGATATGGGATACCCACCAGGAATTTTTTCAAATATGTACAAATCCGGAGTTACTTAAGGCAATAAAAGGGAGGAACAAGAGGTTTCAACAATAATAGTGTTGTGGACACGGTTCGGTGTGATGAGGGGTTCACTATCAGTCAAAGTAATTCAAAACGGACTCTTTTTTTCCCAAGATGATCTCGAGAGGTACGGGCCTAAATGGGAACAGACGTTGGGTATATCACACAATATATTTTTAGATTCATTGGAACTCGGAGGGACCGTGCTCCACTCTGCAGGACTTCAGGCACAACACTATAAAAGGCTGTTTTTACTATACTATCTCCCGGCTAGAATTGCGCAATGGGGTGGGCAGGATGGGATTACATGCCCTGGTTGTAATAGCAGCAATGCTAATATAGTGCACATGTTCGCTACCTGCCCCCTGTTATGTGCCTGGCTAGGTGAAATTGAAAAGTTCCTGAAGGTTTCTCTTAATATAAAAACGAACCTTTCCGCTCAGCTTAAAATGAAGGGAGTCACTAGTAATGAGGCTTCTGAAGATCACCGCTATTTCCTTTTTATAGCCATGGCACTGGTTAGAATATGCATCGCTGCAGCCTGGCTGGATCCCCTGGCACCCGAGTTTCAGCAGTGGTTAGGGAGGCTATTAGCCACCTATAATTTAGAAAAGGGAGTTTATGGAAAAAAGGGTATGAGAGAAAGGAGATTGGGTGAAAACATCTGGGCCCCCATCACAAGATGGAAAGAAGGAAACTAAATGTACATGACATCTCAAAATCACATCCCTGATGACATCAAATAGACACTGTGAGTGTTTTTAGACATTTATCAGTGTTAAATATATATACCATGGTGTGTTGGTGAATCAGTGGGTGTATTAGTGCCTGTATAGATGAGTCAGTGTGTGTGACTGACTTTATAAGTTTGTGATTAGCTGTCTCAGTGAATGTATGGGTCACTGACTAGGTTGTCTGAATGTCTGTATCAGTCTGTCAGATGGTGTCTAAGTGGCTGTATGGGTTGGTGAGTGGGTACATGAGTGGCTGTGTGGGTGATTGATTGGTTGTCCGAGTACCTGTATGGGTGTATGAGTGTCTGTGTGGGTGGGTGAGAGGGTGTGTGAGTACCTGCATGGATGAGTGAGTGGGTGAGTCAGTGGGTATATGAGTTAGTGAGTGTGTAAGAGAAGGGCTGTATAAGTGACCGAGTATGTGTATGGCTGTGCCAGAAAGTGAATAGATGTGTCAGTGGTATATGAGTGAGTAACTGTATATGTGAAAGACAGTATAGGTGAGTGGTGGAGTATATGAGTGACTGATTGTAAGAGTGGCTGTATGGGTGAGTGTGTACTTGTGTCAGTGACTGTATAGGTGAGTGAGTATGTGTAAGTATCTGTATAAATAAGTGAGTGGGTGTTTGTATTACTGTATAGGTGAGTAAATGGCTGTCTGATTGACTGTATAGGTCAGTCAGTCGGTGTGAGAGTAGCTCTATGAGTGACTGACTGTGTGAGTGGCTGTATGAGTGGATATATCAATGGCTGCAATAGTGAGTGAGTTGGTGTATGAGTGACTGTATGGGTAACTGAGTGGATGTGTGTGTAGTCCTATGGATCAGTGAGTTGGTGCCTAATTACGCATATGGGCGTGTCAATGGTTTTGAGAACTTTAGTATGGAAGTTGGAGTGGGTGTATGAAAGATTATTTTGGGGTGTGAGTGGGTGCACAGAGATTCTGTGGATGATGTCATCAGTGATGTCATTTGAGATGTCATCAGTGATGTCACTGACCATGTCATGAGTGATGTAATATGTGAGGTCATAAGCAGTGTATTGCGGGGGCGCGAGTTATAGTTAGCTGAGCTCAGCCAACTATAACTGCTGAATTTCTCTAGTTTTGTATGAGCGAAATGTTAGCCTAACTATAACGTCCCAATAACCTTTAGTCTTTTTCAGTGAATTTCTAAGGATTTTAAAATTCTGTTTCCTAACTATAACAGCCCTGTAACCTTTGTTTTTTCAGTGAATTCCAATGTTTTTTTTATATTCTATTTCTTAATTGTATTTGTAACACCCATTTTTTTAAAGTGAGCCTCTAAGATTTTTGTATTTTCTTTGTATAATTGGATATTATATATTATATTTATATTATATACCACAAATGTTTTGATTTGGTATGTTTATCAGAAAGTACATTAATAATTGCTTTTTTTCCCTGAATTGTTTGAGTCAGCACAACATTGTCACATTTACTATGGAGAATATGTGATCAGCAATGTATTTCACATACTGAAAATTTCACTTAAAAACATTTTTAAATACATTTATAGACTGAATATATAGAGGTGATTGAGTTCACTTTAACCCCTTCGGCGCTTATGACGGAACCGTTCCGTCACGCGCCTCGGGTGAGCTGTGCTAGTGACGGAACGGTTCCGTCACGGCCCGCTCGACGCGCCTGCATGGCGCTGATTTTGCGCCTGCGCGGCGCTTTCTATTAAGTGGGCGCGTTCGTGACGGAACCGTTCCGTCACTAGCACAGCTCACCCGAGGCGCGTGACGGAGCGGTTCCGTCACAAGCGCAGGTGAGCCGCGCGACCCCACTCCCCACCCCCTAGCACTGCGGCGGAATTGCCGCCGCAGTGAAGGAGTTAAAGACTAGGGAACAAGGTGTTTCATGAAAACCTGAAACTTTGCATGAGTCTTATCTGTAACTGTCCTATATATACACATTCAACACAAAGTCTCTTGCCAGAGCAACCTAAGATCCCAAACCTTTGTTCATTTTCTTGGAAAATATTTGTTAAAAGAATTTTTGAAACTGCGACGACGTCGCGATGATTGCAAGTATGTTTCAAAATCACAAAATAAAAGCAGACATTCAACCACCACCACCACATTCTAAACTTTAAACTTAAAAAAATAATTCTAACTATTACAATACATACATTACTAACTTAAAGAACATGTTTGTACACACATTTTGTAGTAACTTTAAAAAAAAACTGTTTGAACCCTACTTCCTGTTTTCATAACTACGCAGAGTCACAATGACTCCTGTAACTGCGACGATCGCGTATTTTTTGTTGGGTGCAAAACACATATATGACATATATGTGCACATATTACAGTATTTTATGACACTAGGTTTTTATTACTGCACTGTTTAAAGTCATATTTTGTAGGGAGTTTGTATAAAAACAACCATTGTGACGTCAGACATCGCAATGATATCGGTAGCCACTATCGCCACGAATACATTGCGATATGACAAAAGAAATGCAGACATTTAATAGCCACCACCACATCCAAAACTTATAACTGCAAAAGAGGTTATAACCAACAGACTAAACACATTACATCTAAATAACAGTATAATATCACATACAACTCCCTTAATATCTATATAACACAGTGCATAACGTTTTAGTGTAATCTATAACTGCATGCATCGCTGTATAAGTAAGTCTCTCATTCACTGTATAACTTTTTCAGTGAATCTGTAACAGTGCATCAGTCTATCAGTGCTTCTGTAACAAACTGATTGACTGTCTGAGTCCATCTATGAGTGGGTTCATCAGTGCCTCAAAGTGCCTGCAGGGAATACGTCGGAAGACGGAAGCCAGGCACCCACGCCGAGTTTGGTGAGTAAAGCGGCATTGTTTGCCAAGATAGACTTGTGTTCAGCCTCTATCCCGCATGATACCGATAAATATTACAAACTCAGAGAAAGTCACCACCCTGAGTAAAAGTTTAAACAAACTAGCAAGCTTAATATAACAAGAGATGTCAAACGCGGAAGAGCTCATGAAAGAAAGGGTGTCAGCCGCAGACGCCATGTTCAAGTCTGTGAAAGATAAGCCCATAAGAACTGTTAATACAGCAACATTACCAAAGCCCAGCAGTAACTTAAAAATACTTTTTCAAAGATTGGAGAAACTCCAGGAGCGAGAAGTAAGGAAATGTTGGGAGGCCACTTCCCTCCAACGCTATGCAGACTGCAATCGAGTTCCAAGAGGACTGGGCATATTTACCGTTCCATCTTACGAGAACCCCGACCCAGAGCTACTAAAAGAGTGGACTTAGTATACGGCGGAATCGGCAGGGGGAATGGTGCGTATGTTAATCAAATATGCTTGGAGTGATAGAACAAAATGTCTAAACGAAATAGCGGACTTGGAAGAAGTAATTGCAAGGAAACGTCTTGCACAAGGAACTCCAAATACCAGTAACATAGACACCTCGGAATCTGAGGTCGAAATGTCTGATGGAGAACAGACCGCAGCCCCGAGTGTGGCTCCGCAGCAAAAGAAAAAGTGAATGAGACACCTTTTTTCGACGAGTATCAAATAATCAAGGAAACTCGGCAGAGGCCAGAACAACGAAACCATCCCCCCAACAAAGTCAAAGAGGAAAACAAGGAAGGGCAAGAGGGGGAGAGGCGGCCACCGCTTCGCCCAGAGTGACGCTAAGCGTATCGAGACGCAAGAAATGGTGAATCTTTGGGACGACAACAACATTATTAACCTTTCAAAGAGGACATTGAACGAAGATGAAATTAAAGTCCTTATGAAGGGGTTAAGTTTTTGCCCGTCCAGCGAATTTAATTTGGTCAACACGCAAATAGACCTATTTAAGTATATTCGAAAATTAAAGTTTCAAAAGATTTTCCTGACACATCTGAACAATAGGGTTGGCAATCCGTGATGATAATACGAGAGACCCTAATGATGAAGACTTGGACACACTTTTAAACATCATAGCTCCTACTCAAGAAAATCAAGAAGCTGATATGGAGAACCAAGTGATGATAAATATTGATACCACGCAGGTTCGGGATCCGAGCAATCTCAAAAACAAATCAAAGAGGTTACCCAATGCTCCACAGGATGCCATTGATGTTTTTAATGAAGCTGTTTTAATTGATTTGGAAAAATTGGCAAAAGAAAAAATGGATATGAGACTTTCTAATATAACTCGTAAAGAATGGGAGGCCATCAAGTCCCTGAAAAATGACAAAAGCATTGAAATAAAGCCGTCCGACAAAGGAGGTAATATTGTGATTTTTTCTAAAGAAACCTATGAACAAGAAGCATTAAGAAAATTGAGAGACACTTAATGCTATATCACCATAAAAAGAACAGAGTATGTCAGAAGTACAACAGATTACCAATCGCTGTTGGAAGGATGGAGAGAGGATGGCATGCTCAACAATGATGAGTTTCTTTTCTTGCTATGTGAGGCGTCAGTATTGCCGACTTTTTACCATCTACCGAAAGTTCACAAGAACGCCAAGAGACCACCAGGGCGACCAATCGTATCTTCGATTGGGAGGTTGCTGGAAAATACTTCACGCTTCATTGACTCATATCTGGTACCAATCATAAAAGACTTACCCTCATATGTGAGGGATACACAGGACTTCCTCAGACTATTAGACAATATCACCTGGGAACCCAACATGCTTCTTATCACCTTGGATGTTGTTAATTTATACACATGTGTAGCCCATGAGAACGGCCTAGCAGCGACCAAATGGTTCCTAGACAAGAAACCAGAGAAGTATCAAAAACACAGTCTCATGCTATTAAGCATGATGAGATTCTGCTGATACAACAATTTTTTCCTCTTCTCAGGGGAACTGTATAAGCAAACGAGGGGCACTTTGATAGGCTTGTGCTTCTCCCCCAGTTACGCGAACTTGTTCGTGGGCTGGTTGGAGAGCCACGAGGTTTGGGGTGAGGCCCATGACCACTGGACTGATAAAATACTTTTGTGGACAAGGTATATTGATGACCTGTTTGTTGTTTGGCACGGTGATAGGGCCTCGGCCGAGGAATACATCGCCGCGTTAAACATCAATGACTGGAATCTTAGATTCACGAGCACTATAAGCGCCACAAACGTTTGTTACCTAGATCTGGAGGTGTTTATTGAGAATGATACCCTCCAAACAAAACTTTATATGAAGCCCACGGCGGGAAACGCCGTGTTGCATGCAGGAAGCCACCATCCAAAAAGCCTGATCCAGAATGTCCCCTATGGAGAACTCCTACGCCTTAAGCGTAATTGCTCAGCAGAGGGGGATTTCCAAATAGCTAAAGCAGAAGCTAGCAAAAGATTTCAAGTAAGGGGTTATTCCTGTAATATACTGAAACAAGCGGAAGAAAAGGCATCTAAGGTCAACAGGAGGGATCTCCTGATGGTTAAACCACTGCAGCGAGGTAACGAACCAACTAGAATGATCACTGATTTCAGTATGAGCACAGGAAAAGTAGTGCATATATTTAAAAAGAATTGGCACATTCTAACCACAGACAATGTCCTCAAAAAACATCTTCCAGAGAGACCCCGATCTCGTACCGCCGCTGCCAGTCACTAGCAGATCACCTTGTCCACAGTCACTTTTCCTCCAAATCTCAGCCAATCCAACTATCTAAGGCAAAGGGATTTTTCCCGTCCCTAAGATGTAAGGCATGTAAGAGTAGTAAAAAGGTTACAGAGTACCCAGGAAGAACGAACGAGGGAAAACCCAACAGACAGATCAGGAAACTCCTGAATTGTAATTCGAAGTACACTATTTATTGCCTAGAATGTCCCTGTAAAAAAAGATATATAGGGAGCACGATTAACCCCACCAAATTGAGAATTCTGGAGCACATGCGTGCTATCACGAAGAACGATAAATCTTATCCTGTAGCACGCCACTTTGCAGAATCACATCAGAGCAACAGGGACCTGTTGCGTTTTTATTGCATAGACCAAATAGATCGCCCAGAGAGGGGAGGGGATAGAGTGAAGGCACTTCGTACATTGGAATCCAAATATATCATCGATTTGAAAACCATGGCACCATGGGGACTTAATAATGACGAAGAGATGTGGGTACACCTCTAAGACACGCATGGGATCCTGCATAAACAAGTACTGGGCGGGCAAATATCAAAAATGGGGGCAGGAGAAACAGCATACACCTAATATAACAACACTATAAGCCTTTTTTGTGATTTGACAATATCGAATACGGGGAAACACAGAAATGTTTTGCCCATTCAGGGCTACACAACAAAAAACCAAAAGGGAAAAAGCATATTAATGAAATATATACATGAATTCGTCATATGTCTATAAATTATGCACATATAAATGTGAACAAGGGCAGATATAGAAATTAAGTGCTTTTGTCCCCAAGAGTGTTGTAAAGCTTGTTTGTATTTTACAAATTGTTTGTCGTTGTAGGGTTTTTATATTAGCACTAAAACACTTTATTATAGTACATTTGTAACCTTATGTAACATATTGAAGCTTATACACTTAAAGGTGGCCGCTGCATTAGTATAAGCTGCATGAGGCACCGTCTTCTATGTTGTTGACTTGTGGAAACTGATTGATTAAAATGGCAACACTATGAGCACACAAACTGACACTGACGAAGCTGCAAAGCGAAACGCGTCTGTCGCGGGTGAGGGGTTTGTAATAAATTATTCAAGAAACGGATATCGGTGTGCTTACCGTTCTTTTGACTCAACTAGTCAAATTGTGTTGGGATATATATATATATGTATATATATTTTTTTTAACCAAAAAACGCTGTAACTCTCTTCAGGTCAAGACCGGGAAAAACAGCACCCACAAACTCCTGCTCCAAAGCAGTATTTTAATATTTTAGCAAACGACAAAACTTAACTCAACGCGTTTCGAGACAACCGTCTCTTGCTCACGAGTATATATACCCTACTGGCGGTCTCCATTAAGTAGTTATAGTTAAGACCTATTATCCATAGGAAATTCACAACATTCTATTTGGAATAACTTTGGCGCTGCTGACGAATCTTCGCAAACATTTTTAAAATGGTGGGGCACGCCGGTCCGCTCCTATCCTGAAAGTCTCAGGGTGATTCATCAAGTGGGGGCCGAGAAAAAAGGGGGGTCCCAAAATGTGTTTTCCCCATGCAATTTCCCAAAGGAACATTTAGCCGATGCTACAGCCCGAACTGCTGAACGGAATTACACCAAATTTGGCAAAAAGGTATCCCTTGGTTTAGAGGTGTACCTTTTGGTTAAATGGTGTAAATCCGTTCAGTAGTTCCTGAGAAAATCAATAGTAAAATCATATATATATCTATGGCCGCGCAGGATTCGCGCAGGATCCGTGCACCCTCCCGATGACAAGCTGTATGCTAATTGGCTGTCAGCACCCCAAACCAGGAAGTGATGGCAGCCATCTTCTGCCTCGGTAGAACTGAGGCACAAGAAAGCAGCAAATAAAACGCAAAAAACGCACAAAGGGGGCATGGTAGAAACACCCTGACACCCTAGGCCTGCTTAGGGGGTCCCACAAGGATCCCCAGGGCCCCAAAACTATTATATATTTTTTTTAAATCGGCAAGTATGAAAAAAGGGCTTTATAGTAACTTTCCCATTATTATATTCCAATGCATAGTCACTGTGTTTCACAGATACCCTCACCCTGAACATGCCTATCAAGACACCTTGTGACTCTCAAATTAATTTACCACTTTTAGCATTTCGCAATACACGTTCACAACATGTATCTAATAATCCTGCCCTGAATGGGCTTGCTAATTCATTTGCCTGATTCCACAGAGTATACTGGATCATAGATGTACTGTTTAGCCCAGACAGTGCTTTTGTTTGCATATCTATTATATGTCTAGATTCTAACCTGCTCAATTTCAACTCCCTATCACCACCTCTGATGTCACCTGATACATGATCCACGCAGAAAAAACTTTAATAGATTTCTGTTGCTCTGGTGGTGAGTTTCTAAGTGTCTTGCGATTCGATAGGAAGCGTCCTTGTTACTTATTTCCCTCTGATGTTCCAGGATGTGTGTTTTCATGGGATGAATGGTGCTTCCCAGGTACATTAGTTCGCAGGGACATACTAAGCAGTATACTGTGTATGGTGTGTTGCAATTCATGAATTTTGATATTTTCTTGAGTTCTAGTAGACCTGGAATTTGGAAAGTACTGTCTTTGTTACTGTGGACGCAGGCTTTACATTTCCCACAAGGAAAACATTCCTGCCCTTGTTTCAGTAGTGTAGGTGGTTTTATTGGGGATAGATGGCTTTCTACTAGTAAATCCCTGATGGATCTTGATTTGCTGAAAGGATGAGGTGGGAGATCTAATCCAATGACCTGATCGGATTTAAGGATCCACCAGTTCCCTTGTAGAATTCTCCTTCTATTGTTTTCTGCACTGGAGAAATTGGTTATCATCCTGAAGTTGTTGTTTATGTCCCTGTCCTTTGCTTTCGGCTCATTGTTCATTAGGTATCCTTTGTCTTTATTCTCTACTTTTTTTTCATTGCTCTATTCAATACCTCCTTCTGGTAGCCTCCTGGGGTGCAACTTGAGTCTGTGCGGTCGTCGCAGAGGAGGCGTCATCAACGTACATAAAGCGCTTCCTATTCCCCTTGCGCGTGGAGCTATCCTGCTGTTTGGGGCCACAAAGTGCCTTTGCCACTACACCCTGGTATTGTGTGTTTTGCTCTGGGGGGATTTGCCCTTTGTCTCCACATCTTCCTCTTCAGATTCATAAGGATTGTTGGAGACTTCATGGGGAAGAGGAAGGTGGAGGGGGTGGTAGGGTCCGGTGGGACACATAAAGCACCTAAGAAACCTAGGAAAATACAGAGTCCTGTAAGGGAAATTTCTTTCTTAATTGAATCGACGATTTATTGTTTGAGTGTGAGGACATCCTAGTTCCAAATGCAGTTGATTCTTTGTTAAAACCTAGGGCTGCATCAGCACACGGAACTCCTGCTAAACTAGGGTTTATACCAACTATGTTTAAGAAAAGTGACCACTGGCAATGGGAATCAGCCCCAGAAAGCCATAGCTACGCCCTCTGATAACTTAGGAAATAAACCTAGTGAATCATCAACATCTACTGCTGAGCTCCCATGTAGCAATCGATTCTTGCCTCTGCTAGATTTACCAGAAACTAATATTGCTTTTGAGGGCCAAGATAAAGGGGGGGGAGTCAGGAAAGGAATTACTTCCTTGCTCACTGACGAAGCATTAACTGATATGGAGGCTCTTAGTCACACATTTGGCCTATACAGGGAGACTTGCACCCTTAAATTCATAATTGGCACACTAACTGGGCTCTTAAACAAGTTGTTAGACAGACTTGGGAACCTGACAGACCAAGGTATAACTCCTTTTTAGTGCATACGAGGGTAGCTACCATGGAAAAACAGTTACCACCTATAGTTGCACATGACACGCCCTTGATTGTCGATTAGCACAGGTCTCGATAGTCGAACAGCACGGAGGGCTGAAGATGTAGAGGGGATTAAATCAGGCCTAATAGGATTTGAGGCGAAACGAAGATATTTCCAATCTTCATCTAGTGTAGCAGCGGGGTGTGACACGCCACTTTATCAGACAGGACCGTCTAGCTCCCGTACCACACAGCAACACAGAATGTACATGGTCAGTGTTCCCAAATGCAACTCCTCTACAAGATATGAAAATAAGGAATCCCTTAAAAATAAATCTGTACATTGTTTCAGGCATTTAAGAGGGTGCAGATCAATGATAAGGGAAGACATTTTGTTTGCAAAGAGATGTGTAATAACTTAACTGATGCCATAGCATAGATCTGAACCTAGCTGATGAGAGGTTAGTGTAAAATCAAATTGCTCTGGAGGTCAGGACGCTCCCAGCCAAATCAAACTTTTAATTCAAGAGACAGCTGGCATACTAGCCCACTCTAGTACTTCTAACTCTCAGTCCAAAAAGGTCACTTTCACCATCCCACCTAGCGGATATTGACTGACTACAGTCCAACTTTGCACTCAAGTCCACTGAAACCACCTCTCTCAGCACAGACCAAAATATAATTCCTCCTATACACTGTAAGCTACTGACATTCTCAATGTATAGGGATGGTCCTAATCTCCCTGTGCAAACCACCTTAGAAGAAGATTTTCATACACAGGACAGCACAAATACCAAAAACCATCCTTAGTGCAGCATCTTTAGATGCGAACATGGGCCAAGATATCTTTCCACACTCTTTATCCCTGATGCTTGCTGGCCATCATTGATTTAAAATATTCTCATGGAATGTGGCCGGAATAGATGCAAACAGTGTGTACCCTATTGGATAAAACTAGTCAAATCCCTTCATATATGTATTATGCTGGAAACATGGAGCTTAACACCAATGTTTATGCCAGGCTATGTGTCATTCCACCAGCCTGCAATAGCATCTAATAAGGGTTGTCCAGCAGGTGGGATGCTGATATGGATTAGCACTGCATTGAAGTGTAGAATTGCGGAGTTATGCCTAGATATCCAAGCTGTTAGATTGAAAAGCCATTCTGGTTACACAGTGGACATTTTTAATGTATATTTCAGAGGTACCAGAGGGGGAGGTAAAGTCCTTACTATTCAAATTTTAGATGAGCTACTGGTCAAGAGGCAGCCTTCCTATCCCAAAATTGTTGGAGTTGATTTTAATGTGACTTTTGAACCCCTGGACAAGGATGATATCTTAGAAGTAAATGAGGAGGACAAACTTTGGCATGTCCCATCGCTTATTCTGCCCCCAATAAAGAAATCATCTCATCCAGCATTGCAATTAAAAGCACTGACCTTGGAACATAGTCTAAGGACCACAAATGGGGGGACTGTATGGGATAAGGAAGGTGAATTGACCTTCATCAGACCAGCAGGAGCCAGCAGCATTGATTATATTTTAGTAGATCATTAGGTTGTGGCTTATCTTAGTTGATGTGACTGTAATCAAGAACAGTGATAGTGACCATAACTCACTTAGTTTGGAGTTAGTCTCACCTTGGAAGGAAGAGGTGAGCACCCCTAGGAGTGACCTGATCACAAAAGAGGTAGCACCTATAAATGACAAAGGTCTCCTGAAGTGGCCCTCCGTCCTGGTAGAGGAACCCAAACGTAACAAAATTAAGCAGGATTTTCTTGCTCAGCCAGTAGATATCCAATCACATCCCCAGGCCATGGGAAACGAGGAAGATGTTAGCGGGTTGCACATGAAAAATTTTGATCAGGTTTCCAAATACTTAACAACAAAAATGCAAATCGTAATGAAGGAGAATTAAACCGGTCAAACTTGTGGTTCTCAAGAGAGTGTAAATTCAAAAAGCAGCAACTAGTCAGTGCACTTAAAATGAAAAATATGCCTCTAGTGCGAGACGTATTGAGGTCTTATAAATTAGCTATTATTAAAGCCAAGAGGAATTGGGCCGAGTAAAAATTGGAAGCAAATTGGGGAGGCATGCTCGCATAAAGATTTTAGGAGATTTTGGACTCTAGTAGGGAGGGGAAATCTGGAATACCTACTGGCGTTATCTCATAACATCGCTGGTGGGGTTTGGCATGAACATTTTTTGCGTCCTCTATTCCACCGCCACTAATTATACCGAAGGAATGCCCCTTATAGATCTACTTTGAAACCTGCCTAGGGTCACTTTTACCAAGGAGGAAATAGAAATCTGTATTGAAACCATCGTAACCGCTAAAACTCCAGGTCCTGATGGAGTTCCTGGAAACTTGTTTCGGTACGACAAAAGTAATTGGTCAAATTATATTCTGGCACTTTTTAATGCTATTGCATGGGGGCCCGAATTCCAGACTAATGGAAGGGAGCTGAGGTAATTCCAGTCTTTAAAAAAGGCGTTAGAAATAATCCCACCTACGATAGGCCTATCAGTCTAATAAACTGTATATACAGAAGTTATTCAGCTGCACCCTTCTGGAGAGGATTCTGGATTGGCTGGCTGAGAATAATATATTGTCTCCCCTCCAAGCTGGATTCAATCAGACACCTGGAACAATTGACCAGGTCTTTAAATTCATCCTCTTTTACTGGAAGGTGGTGGTACTGGGTAAGGGGAGTTTATACGTAGCATTCATAGTTCTTAAATCAACATTCGATATTGTGCCCTGGGAACAGCTATGGAGTGCACTGAGAGATATGGGAATGCCTCTGTAAATCCTGTCATTAGTAGTTTGCTTTCATGATGACAACTATGCCAGGGTATGCTGGGCAAACCAGGTTCAAGTCATTGACCCCATTAATGTTAACAGGGGGGTTCGTCAAGGTTGTGTCTTGGCCACTACGCTGTTTTCCCTTTATATCAATCAAGTTATGGACTTCTTAGCTAGAATTCCAGGAGATGCTCCTCTCTAGGGAATAGGAAGATTGCTACACTCCTTTTCGCTGATGACACACTCCTCGTTTAACCCCTTAAGTGCTGCTGACGGCCAATGGTCGTCAGCAGCGCTACCTCCCCAGTGCTGCGCACGACCATTGGACGTCCATTCAGCACTGGTTCCAATGGACAGCGCAGCACTGGGGAGAATTGTTTACACGCAGCTAAGGTGTTAAAAAAACAAACAGGGGGCTACAGATGTTAATAAACAAGTTTAATGACTTCTGTGAGGAGAGAGGCTTAGTAATAAATACCACCAAAACTAAACTTATGATGCTAAACCCCCATAAATCTTTCGAAGGAGTTCTAACTTTAAATAACACCAGCTTAGAGCGGGTGTGCAGGTTTGAATATCTGGGATTTAAACTGGCGGATGGCTTGACTTGGAACCAACATCTAACCAAGACTGTCTTAAAATTTAAACTGATAGTTGGTGTTTTGTGAAAGTAACACTCCTGCTTGTATTCCAATCCTGTTGCATCAGCTTTAGAGATCTATAAAAGTAAGGTAGTAAGCTGTGCCCTTTATGGGGCCGAGCTGTGAGGTTTTGAGAAATTGGATGAGCTCACAGCGATACTTCATATGTTCCTTAGGAACCTAGTTTTGCTTCCATCAAGCACTCCACTACTCCCCCTTAATCTAGATATGGGGATTAAATCTATAAAAGATCTAGTTAAATTACACCCCATCTCTTTTGATGGAGATTGATATCGACCCCAATACTATCCTCTTATGCAGTAGCCTTTGATAAAGTTTGCACCCTAGACACATCTAAGAAGATAGGACTGATTAGGAACATCAATACCCTACTTGGCAACATTAGGGTAAAGAAAGCCTCCACTAATCTCCTTGAACTGCCTACAAAAAATCATATTAAAATCAATGTACTGGGTTCTGGCTCGGACAGCCATCATGGCGGACGCAGCCTAACGAAGCTCCGATTGCCCAAGTTGACAATCCACTAAAATTCTTCCAAAATCTTCTCCCTAGTGGACCGCAGTACCGCGTCAGCTCTTGGAGTGGAGCCCTTGAATCCGGTGTGGTAGCAGGCTGGAGACTTGCTGCCCTAGCCGACAACTCGAAGTTCACGGCTCGGCGCTTTGGATGACACCGGAAGAAGTTCCCCTTACCATGGGTGCCTGGCCCCAAGAAAAGATTGCGCATTGTCCTGTGGATCCCGCTGCTGAGGTGAGGAGGGGGCATCCGTGTGCGGGTGCTGCGGCTGCTGAGGCCTGTTTCGGGGCCGAGTCGCGGCCGCCTTGGAGCCTGTTGGCCTTGCATAGGCCACCGGGCGCTTAGTGCAGCGTTACCCGGGTGGCCGAGGCTGAGTTGCGGATCCCTGTGCGGCCTACCCAGCCGCCGTGGAATGCCTAGACGACAAGGCAACTAGCAGGTTGCTCAGAGCGGACGTGCTGTGCCGGGCCAGGTGCTGCCTCGAGGGAGATCAGTTACTCTTGTGGCGTGGGGTGTGTGGCGGCACCGGTCGCTCCGGGACTGCCTGACCCGCCCTAACTCTGTAGCTGGCGAGGCCTGTGGGCCTGAAGAGAGGGCCAACTTGTGGATGTGACAGCCGGAGGGTATGGGTCCCGGCTGGTGCTCATCCTACTGCTGAGGGTTCGCGCGTGACTGGGCTGTGAGGCCTGTGAGAAGGGCCCATTGCACTGTGACCGCGCTGCCTAATGGATCTTACTGTGACAAAGGGAACCCAGGCCGAGAGGCTCACGGACTGTGGTTGCTGTTGGCATCCTTCTCCGCCAAGTTGGCCCCACCGGGGTTTTTCTCGCAGGCGCTTCGGGGGCCACATTGGAGTCGGCCTGTCGGGGTGACTAGAGTGGCTCGCCCATACCTGCAAGCAGTGAGCCCTGTCTAAACCGCGTCATTACATCCTGGAGGGCGAGTGAAACTGGGCTTTTTGGGATGACCTACGGGCTGGGGTTCAGTCTTATCCCGTTATGGAGCCTACTTGGCGGGTCGCCTCGGGCTAGGCTTGGTGCGGCTTGTGGCCGGAGGGGGGCGGATTCTGTGAGGCTCAGCCTGCAGGGCTGTTGCTGATTATTCCTGTTAGGGTGATTAGGAGGTGGGCATCGTGCAGAGACACCGGCTGGGCTCATCAGGTATAGAACTACGCCCAAGCACAAGGCAGACGTCACTTGTGAGAGGGGGGCTCTTCATCATCTCCCCCCTCCTCCTCTTTCTTCGGTATGGCCAAAGATAAACCCGCGGGTGCCGGCCCCAAGCAAAGAACTTTGGATCAGTTCTAACCGTGGGTGGAGAGCTCCGCTCCGCCTGCAGAGTGTGCGGAGTTTTGCCTACTCCGCGTTCCGTGGAGAACCTGTAGTAGGCAAAACTCTGCACACTCCGCAGCAGAGCAGAGTTGGCCCGCCGCCCACCTGCACCCCCATATTAAAAATGAATTATAACTACAATAACAAGCAAATAAAAAAGAATTAACTTCACTGCGGCGACCCCGGGCTCCCGCTTTCCTTTTCCTTGCGTCTAAGGTTGACCTGCGCATGCACTTTCCTTGCGAGAAATGTGCATGAGCGGGAACACGCACATGCGCAGATCACCCTGAGATGTGAGCAAGAGGACGGCAGCCCGGGGACGCCGCAGTGAAGGTAAGTCTTTTTTATTTACTTGTTATTGTAATTTTCATTAATTTTTAATTGGGGTGGAGGCGGTGGAGGAGCCGAGCATAGTTCCACAGAGTTTGTCACCAATTCCGTGGACCTCCGCGTAGTGCCGCTCCGCCCAGCCTTAATTAGTTCACCACGGCCTCTTGTGACGTGAGCGGTGGGGACACTGGGAATCCATTCCCCGACAATGCAGCATTACTGGCTGCGATCACTCAGGCCTGTGATACCCTTGACGCAAAGGTAGGTGCTTTTAGTTCAGAAGTCTCCTTTCTAAGCCAGGATCTCCGGAAGGCGGTGGACGGCATCACGGAGGCGGAGACCCGCGTCTCACCTGTGGAAGATACGGAGGCATCTCTGCAAAAAAAGGTGAACAAGCTCACTGTTATCGAGCAGGAGTTGGCGTCCCGTGTCGAGGATGGCGAAGGATGCTCTCGACACAATAATCTGCGCTTCATTGGCTTCCCTGAAGGGTTTGAGGGCTCCTCCATAGACTGCTTTGTTACGCAATGGTTGAGAGCTTTTCTGCCAGAGTATTTCTTCTCCTTCTGTTTCGTAGTGGAGAGAGCCCACAGGGCATTGACCAAGAAGCCCACCCCCCCAGGGGAACCCCTGAGACCGGTGATCGCCAAACTACTGAATTATGCGGACTGCGATATCGTCCTACATTACGCAAGAAACCATAGGGATAAATTGCTTTTCGATTCATAGCCTATAATGATTTTCCCAGACTACACCCGCCTGGTGCAGCAACAGCGCCAGTCATTTACTGCAGCAAAACGCAGACTCAGAGAACTTAGCACACAGTATTTGTTGCTGTATCCAGCCCGAATGAGAATCACATATCATTCTAGATCACACTTTTTCGACACGTCGGAAGCTGTCTTCACCTGGGCTGACGAGACAGTACATTCAAAACCACATATTTCGCCGCCGCTGGAATCCGACTCCTTATAGGTGTCACAAGGGAATCAACAGAGAAGGGGTAAGTTCAAGAGAAGGCACAGGTCCAGATCTAACTGGCGCTCTCAGACTCAGGGCGATGAGTTGTGAATGCATACTGACTACCCTCTTCTCTTGGACCCTTGACCTCAGCGGGTGTGAGAAATCTCTTCAAAGACACAGGACCACTAGGAGACCTAACATGGCTTGGGCCGATTAGAGGAACAACTACGCCCCTGAACAATTATGTTTATGTTTGGTGGGAAGTTTGAGTACAATTGGTGCAGGTTCCCTGGGACTTCCTGTTGGGGTCCCGGGACATCCTCCTCCGCAACAGATACTCCTTGTTGGTGGAGGTATTGGGGGGGGAGTTCCGACCAGTTGGGTTAGAGTTTTTGTAGTTACTACTCAGGCACAGGGACCTTACCATAGTCTCGCAAATACACTTGCGTTGGCAACCTCCATAGACAGCAGATGTCCTCACTCACACATAATTCTCAACTTGGGGGCCTGAACATTGTATCATGTAATGTCAGAGGGATGCTTAATAAAATTAAAAGAGGCGCTGTTCTTCGGCAAGCCAATGCTATGAGGCTGATATTCTTCTCTCGCAAGAGAGCCATTTCTTAGGCATCAAAACCCCATGTCTTATCCAATTCGGGTACAACACAGTATACCACTCGGGGTTCACACGGGGCTCCCGGGGCACAGCTATCCTAGTGCACCGCTGGGTTCCCTTCACTCTATCCTAACTCTGGTTGTACTCTGGCGATCGGGACACTATAGTGACGGGCATTCCACATGGCAAATGTGTAACCATAGGAAGCATCTACGCCCCCCGTTTGGATATTAATTCATTGACAGCTCACAGGACTTTGGGGAGAACTACCAGACGGTCTGACACTACTGGGCAGGGACTGGAACAACGTCATGTCACCATTGGATTGCCGATGAGAGCTGAGGCGCAGGACTCAGCTAGGGGGGTCCAAACTTCATCAGCTGGCCATCTCACTAGGGTGGTCGGATGCGTGGCAGGCTTTTCACACCTCTTAGTTGTGATTCACGTTCCTCTCAGCTGTGCATGGCCCTCTATCAAGAATATATTAGTTATGTCTCTGTTTTGCCCAGGGGATTGTCGGACCACTCCCCGGCCTTACTCAAGCTGCGCATAGGCCCACAAAAGCCCCCCTTCAGGTGGCGTGCCACCCTGGCACCTCTGCGATTCAAAATAACAGGATGTCCTTTGTCTGGCCATTTCAGACTATCTTTCATCCAACGTCGCCTCTACCCCCTCCTGGGTCATCCTCTGGGAAGCTCTCAAACCCACAATCCTCAGCATTGACATTAGCTTTTGCGCAGGCTAAAAGCATAAATGCTTCGCCCAAATAGTAGAATTAGAAAACCGGCAGAGGTCCCTTGAAGCTGAAACGGCCACTTTCGCTGATCCAATACCGCAATGTAACATTCTCCAAATACAACAACAAATCCGCCAACATACTACTAACGAGGCACATGAGATCTGGCTAGCGACCCAACACAGGATCTATCAATGGGGAGACAAGTCAAGTAAAATGCTCCATCGGTTGTGCCAGGCAGACATTTCTTCTAATCCTCTTCCGGCGCTTCGTAATGCAGATGGAGTCCTCTATACTACCCCAGACGACGTGGTACAAATGTTAGTGGCCTACTCTGCCACTCTATAGGAGGAGAAAGAGCTCTTATTGAGTACTTTAATCAAGAAATTCTTAATAGACATACCTCCCAAATATCTTTCTGACTACATACGGGACCAACTCGATGCTCCCCTAACCGTAAAAGAACTCGGTGCCGCATTAGCTAATATACACCCCGGCCGGGCGCCCGACCCCCACTGCTTCACCAGTTACTTCTTACGGCCACACAAGTACAGCTCGGCCCATTTTTGTTGCAAGCACTTCATGAGACTCTGGAGCAGCATATTTTACCCTCTGATTGGCAGCATGCCGAGATCGTGATGTACCTAAAACCTCCAGAAGACCCATCTTCTTTCCGCCCTATCTCCCTCCTCAACTTTGAACCCAAACTCCTTGGCAAGGTCCTCGCAGACCGCCTCGGCTCATGTTTCCACAACTTAGTCCATCCAGACCAGTCCGGCTTCTTGCCGCACCGATCTACCCGGCATAGCATCCAGCGAGTTCATAATACCATTACAAAGGCTCCAGAGCTGGGTCATCCCGCGGCTATCCTCCTGGCCGACATAGATAAGGCGTTTGATTCTTTGAGCTGGACATATTTATTTCGGCTCCTTCATTCTCTACTTTGGTCTGCGCTTTCTGTCCTACATCCAATTATTATAACAGAGCCAACCAACGAAGTTGGTTCTGTTTTCTGAATGTGGGGACCAGGGACGCGGCACCTGGGCCGCGTAATTATCGCACGCTACGGGAGGCTTCAAATAGCTAGGCGTTTTCATCTCGCCGTGTCCTAGGACATCGTGGACACATAACATTAATCCGCTAATCTCAGGTATCCGTGAGGAGACCATGATATGGTCCCCTCTACCGCTGTCGCTGTATGGACTTTCAGAAATTTTTAAGATGGTCTCCTTGCCTCTGTTATGCTAACGGTTGCAACATTTTCCATACCACATTCCATGCACATGGTTCACCCAAGCAAATGCACTCCTGAACAACTTCCTATGGGGCGGGGGCGCCATCCGAGTAGCCTAGCGAACTTGCATGCAGTTGATTTACTGTGGCGGGATTGCAGCAGCCGATATTTACGCTTATTATGCAGCATCCCACCTGTTGAACAAATCATTGAGTGGTGGTACAATACATACCCAACATTTGCTGTGGAGCATCTGGCGATGGAGGGTATACCCCTCCTGAAGCTCCTCTACAGCCGCATAAATCAAAACTTCCTGCCCCCTGCCAGCAGAACAGTCATTCAGCTCTGGTGTTACACCATTAAGAAAATGGGCTGGGAAGGACACCTGACACAGATGACCCTGCTGTGGCAGGGTACTTACCTATGTCCCGTTGCCGAACTTCCAGGATTCCATACATGGGATCTTCTCAGAATCTCTACCCTATGGGACATTATGCAGGGATCCACCCTCAAATCGTAGTCGCAACAGCAAAACTAATTTCAGCTGCAGCGGACTGAGTTTTATAAATACTTGCAGCTGAGACATGCTCTGACTCCACTGATTCGCTCGTGGAGTGACCTACTGGAATTTCACCCCCTTGAGGTGCGCTTACTAATGGGTGATCTAGGGGTGCATAAGATCTGGCGGATTTCCCAGACTTTCAACACCTGCACCCAAACCACACTACACAAAACCAGAGAGATATGAGAGGCGGACTTTTCCAACATAATGGACGATGACTGGACACAGACCCTTGCTAGTTCCTGTGGAGCCACTATTACCATACGATATCGCCCTATCCAGTTTAAATATCTCCACCGAGCATACTTCACTCTCTCCCGCCTGGGACTGGATGGGAGCCATCCAGTCCCCTACGTGCCTCAGATGTGGGGAAGCGGAGGGAACCTTTTTCCACTTGGTTTGGAGCTGTGGGGCATTACATCTCACTGACCCTTATATATTCAAGGTGAGCCATTCTGTCATCATTACACATACACTTAGACACATCACACTCAGTGGTGAATCATGTGGTAACCTGTGCCTAGTTTTAGTTCTTGGGCCTGTAACTTTGCAGGCTAACTCGTTGTTTTGTTTACATATAACTGGTACTATCTCAGCCAAATCCTAACCGTAATGCATGCTTTGTGCTCCGCCCAATATGTACTATTAAACTCAATAATTTTTTTTAATCAATGTACTGGGTTGGGTATCAGAGAATGAGATTAGGAATAATAAAATAGGAAGACTAACGGCCATTTTTAAACTTTAAATCACGGCGCTGCCTGGAAGTTTTTTTTTATCTTATCCAGGTGCCGGCAGATAGAGTTATACATTCAATTCAGACATGGCTCAATTTCTTTGAATTCATACACAAAGTCGCCCCTAGAATGATTTACCCAACCATAGATAGTAAAGTTTAACTAAAAGTCCCCTTGCAGTATAGCCAATGTGTAGTGTCCAGACAACAGAAGATTAGGTAGTTATTGTTTTATTGCTCAATAATGCTTTATATATTTATTTATGTAAATGACGAATTTTAATTGGCAGAACTTTTTTATACTCACTACATTTAACTGTAAACTATGAGCATTGTTATAATGCAATGTTTTAATGAACTTAATGATTCTTGTATCTATAATTTTTACCAACTTGTTCATATCTATTTTTGAACTTTTATGGTCAATCGACCGAAATACAGTTTATTGACTGATATATACACATACATACACACACATACACCCATTTCAGAAGACTACCCAACAACGTAGGAGCACTTTACATGGCGCCAGACTACATTTCATTTTAAGCACAGGAGAAGAGCCCGATGTAATTTTTGGCGAATGGAGTAGTCATCATTGGCCTGATGGAGGAGTTTTCATCCGCCTGGGCCGTGACTTCTCTGTCCGCCTAATTAATAAATGACCTCCTAGCAGGCAGTCATTTACAATGGCAGTGGTAGGAACCGCCATCACAGCGATTCCTGTCTGTGCATTTTGCTGTTTGTTACAGGGCTGCGTTGGAAGGATACAGCCCTGTAACAAATAGTATTTTTTTTTTCTTTTCAAAAATAAAATCCTGAAATGGAATTTTCTTTTTGTATAGAAAAAAGTAACGCTTCCCTCGCAATAGGAGGCTTCTCCCACTGTTTGGGAAGCATTCAAATGTTTTTACTGTTTCTTTCCTTAAGGGACAGTAAAAATTGACTACATGTCTGCCAATCCAAAATGGGTGGGCAGACATGTAGTAATGTCTCTGATGGTCCTTACTCCCATGGGCCTGTTAGAGGGGGTTGATCATGGCAGAGATGGAGTAGTCTCTGACATGATTTACCAGAAAGTTTACTTGCATCTAAATGCAGTAACAGACCGCATTCTTGGCAGCAAGGATACTTTGTTGCGACAGAGTATCCTTCCTCCTAGAAGAAAATCAGGGCTTAAGTGATTTGCCCAGAGCCAATGCCTGGACTCAACTTGTTTCCCCAGATCCAAGGTTGTCAGCTCTGACCATTAGGACACATCTCTATTTCCAAATGTATGTGGAAAGTCAGACACATGTGGGATGATTCTGCAAGATCATGTATAGGGTTCACATTCTCTGTTGAAATGGCTTTATATAGTAAAAAATCAACTGCAAAAAGTACTGGAACGTTCACCGGGAGTCTTGCTTGGGAATACTTGCAAGGGTTTGTTTTAAAACTGGACTTAGTGACATAGCTCAGCACATTTTCACCAGGAGTGCTGGAACAATTTTGAGAGTGGTAATGCTGGTATCAATGTTACATCACTGAAGTCGTAGGGATTTTGAAAAATGGTAACTTCGCAAAGTGTAGCAAATATATTCCGGAGGGGTGTAGTATATTGCTGGTGGTGTTGTATTTTTTTTTTTAACAAATCTGACCTTCTGTAATCTAACCTGGTACGCGTATAAAGCTGTCCAGTGCCCTTGGCAGTGTTTGTGCAAAACAAAAGTATGTATATATTTACCTTGAGACAAGATCTGATTTACTGCCACCACATGAGCAACGATGTGGCGGTAGCCATTTTAATACTCAGAATTTAGCTGTGAGCCTGGAAAAATGGTACAAAACATATAAGAGGTCAGGGTTGGAATACCCTTCCCCCTTAAGCCTGGTGGGAGGGTCAGGTCCCAGAGTGCAAGGCCCTCCTGTGATGATGTTTATGATTTAATTTTGTGGGATGAAAAATGGTGATTTTATTACATTTTTGAATAAAACTTCATTGAACATTTTTTATAACAATCACTGTTATTAAATATTGCATTGTGGGAATTAAAAACATACACTTGAATACATTTATTGGTGATTTTGGTCAAAGATGATAGATCTGCTTTATTTACAATGATATTCTCACCCTTTGATAAAGCCAATAGGCCCGCTTTTTATATCTTGGTGATGTGGCCCTTTAACAAAATCAGTAATTCTGCTTGACTGCAGCCAGGCCCTGCAACCAGCTGCACACTGCACACGGGTGAAGGACATCTTACTTTACGTTAAAAAAACTCCAAAGAATTTAATTGAAAAACAAAAGTAAAAGTGACGTTATAGACAGGAATTGTAATAATACGTTATTTTACTTGTTTTTTTTTAAACTTAGGAACTCACTGAAAAAATCTGAGGGTGGGTGGAATTGGCATAGTTTGATTCCATAGAATCGTAGAATTACATTAAAATTCCACCAGATTCAGCGGAATTCCAGTCTGAGTGGGCATTTGGTGCTGTTTTCATAGCGTAAAATGCACCCTTGTGTTCAAAAATGGATGCAAGAGTGTATTTTGCTCTATGAAAATAGCGTAGCCAAATACCACTTGGTGCCTGGTGCGTCAAATACTCTACAGTGATTCAAACATTTAATCACTGTAAGGGTCAGAGTGGTATGCAGTGGTTTCTAAAGTTTCGATCACCTGGCGCCAGCCCCTTACATACTCTGAGGTTATCAATACTTTAATCACTGCAAAGCATGCAAAGGTGCAAAGTGTTTTATGCAGTGGTTTCTAAACTTTAGATACCAGTTTATGATTTAATTGTGCTAGCAAATGGGCTGAATTTTTAATTAATCTATACCAAAATTCCTCTGACTCTGCCCTTGCCTAAAAAATCCCAAAGGTTAAAGGGATGTTATAGTTAGGTGAAAATGTACGTTGAAACAGTGTCTTCAACTAACTAAACAACAGAAATTCACCAGTTATAGTTCTCTCAAATAACTCATGCCCTAAAGTTACTATAACTCGCGCCTCACCATTTATTGGTTTTGTGCATTTAAATGTCCTTTTCACCTTTCGGTTTTTCAGTTACTTTATATGCATATAGGACGAAATTTCACAGAACGTTTCCAAAAAAAAGTCTCATTCACGTCAGCTCTTTCCTGGAAAGTTTCAGGGTGATCTATCAAGCAGGGACCCAGAAAAAGTGGGGTTCCCAAAACAAGTTTTCTTCATGGTGTCTTCCATAAGAAAATTTGACACAGCTACAGCCAAAATGATTTAATGGATTTACACCAAATTTGGCATAAGGCTAGATCTTGGTCCAGAAAGCGTGTTTTTTGTGATTTGATGTAAAATCTTTCAGTAGTTTTTGAGAACGTAAGGTTCCGAATTTATGTATATTTCAATCCGTGGAGGATCCGCTGACCTAAAAGATCAAAAGATATGATATGATTGGCTGTTAGCACATCAACATAGATGCGGCTGCAGATATTTTAGGACTTTGTGGCAAAGCATCCTCTCCTTAAAAAAGGTTATAAAAAGTTATGGGGGGAGGATAGGGATATCCTGCCCTCCTAGGCCTGGTCGGGTGGGGGGGGGGGGGGTGGTCATAGACGGACCCCCTAGGGACAAAAACTAGATTTGTTCATTAATTGACTCCGATAAAAACAAATGCTGGCTCCCGCCTGGGAGGGGGACAGCAGATTTATTTGTATAGGCGAGGGGAGCCACATTCCCGGAGCAGCATTAAAAGGGGATGGGGTGCACAGCCCACTGCCCATTCTTAAGATGTCTGAACCCTTCCTTGGATGTAAGGAGTTTGGTAGCGAACCATAGGGGTGTGGGTACCTGTGGGCTACATTCCCATCTGAAAATTGTTTTGATCACTGGTATCTCGTCTCTCTTCCCACTCCCAACCAGTCTACCTGAACAAAGGGGTAGCCTTATGTGAGTGCGATCGTCATTTGCCCACATAATGCTGCTTCTCCTTTGAAGCTTGCTGGTTGGGACCAAACCCTGAGGGCCTTCCTGCGAGGGGTAGCTAACACCTCCCTCTGTAGCAGGCGTCTATTGTCCCTGTGCCTGGGCGTTATTCACGCCAGGGCAGCAGAAGTCTGTCTGGTTGCCAGCAAGCTAACGGATAAACTAGACAATAGGGTGGCAGCTTTCTAAAAGTTGCCTTTCTCAAAAAGTGACATTTAATTCGACTAGGGCATCAAGTCGGATTAATGTCACGATTAATTTGATACCTTGAAGTATCTATTTTAGTAGTCTTATTCAGAAGTTAGCCAGACTTAGAGGTTAGCCGGTAACTCTGTACTAGTCAATGGGGCTACTAACTTTTCCACAGCAAAAAGGACAATTTGAGGCCTTTGCTGCTAGGACATATTAAAATACATGGCCCATTTAATAATATATAGCTGTTTGCCTTAGAGCTCAATAGATTTTCTCCAGGAGAGACTAGTATATATTGTTAAAGGACGTGGGGGCTTTGCCTTTGATTTAAATAGCAAAGACGAACTAGCAGTTTTAAACTGCTCTTCCAGGCTGAAATGGCAGACTGGGAGACATTTTGTATTTTGCCACAGGCAGGGTGACAAAGAGCATGCAGGTCGAAACGTGTCAGACAATTAAATCGACTTTATGACATTCCTGAAGTGCGTGCTCTTGCTTGAGCTGCAGCACGAGCACTGATATATATATTTGTGTGTGTGTGTGTGTATATATATATATTTATATATATATATATATATATATATATATATATATATATATATATATATATATATATATATATATATATATATATATATATATATATATATATATATATGATTCAAAGTCCTGCTCCGTTCTTTACACGAGGAAAAGCATTCCTATAAACAACGAAAACCCCAGGTACAGACCACTCCACAGCGCTAAGTTTTGCAATTCAAAGGTGGTTTATTCCCTCGTAGTTGCCAGCAAGACGCGTTTCGGCTACGACATGGTAGCCTTGATCACATGCCAGACAGAACCAATAACAGTGAATAAATAGGGTGCACACTTAACACAAAGGGGGCGTATACAATCATAGACACTGAAAACATATATAGTTTACACAACATCCTGTTAAAAAACAGACCCCATGTTTACCAACGTAAAATACGTAGATTAGTAAATAAATATTGAATATGCATATTGTATACAACCTATTGCATTAAAATCATTTTTAGAGGTTGACAGTTTATGAAATCATAAAACCATTTATATACAGCATAATTTTCAAGCTTATGTAAATATCCTAATTAAGGATCGAGGGTCTACAGGATAAAAATGAATATCTGGATGTTTTAGATACATACAAGTAGTGTCTGCAGCCCTTCGATGTTACTAAAGTGCTAGTGCTAAAATTCATGATCGATTTGTGCAAACACGCGTGCAAAGTGCAAAGTGCAAAGTGCAAAGTCAGCCATGACTACGAGACAGATCCCTGCCTCAAATATACCTCATTGGTCATAGGCTGATAATACAAAAAGCGGGGGGGGGGAGGACAGAAGCGCTCAAAAGACATGTTACGCCTATTAAGAGGTTTACATGTAATAATACCAAAAATACAAACGTCAACTACCTATACCCCATTTCATACAGTAGAAATTAATGGACTCAAGAAATGATGTCAAAAATCAGAAGCGCTCTGAGGGAGACCAAGACTTATGGCATAGTGCCCTTTTCATCCCCACATTTGGTTTCTGACACAATACATATTGTTCAATACTGCCCAGAACAACAAGATCATTAAACAAATGATTCATCCACTTTCTGAGAAATGGTGACTAAATTCCAAATTAACTTCAAAACGAGGTGGATTATAGTAAAACAGTTACACATTACAACGCAGTGCACATGATCATTCTATGCAGCGAAAGTTCTTTTTCAACCTTCTCACAAGAACTCCCTCATATAGAAGAAAAAGGATACACAGGGCTAAAGGATGTTAGGGGGGTTAGAACCTTAAAATAGAATCGAAGACTGCCACTCTTCATCTATACACCCCCATCTCCCAACAAAATTTACAGAACGCAATGAAGGTCCTCCCCTGTGTTTAACCCATTGGGAATTCTAGTATCTAAAAGCAGAATGTACTTGCTTTCCAGCTGCCTGAGTAATTTCTCTCTATTTCCACCCCTGATGTTTTTAGGAATTCCGTCAATGATGAAATATCTTAAATCATTCACATTTTTCTGATGGACTAAACCAAAATGGCGTGCGACCGGATAGTTCTCATCAGAATTGACAATGGCCCTGAGGTGTTGGAGGATGCGGTTAAAGGCCTGTAGTTTAGTGCTTCCAACATACTTGAGCCCACAAGTACATTGGAGCACATAAACTACGAAGTCAGTCCGGCATGTAAAATGCCCCTTGATTGAAATGGGTGACGGATCAAATGCAGAACAATACTCCTTGGTGGTAACACCAAATTTGCATGCTCTGCATGAGATGCATTTATAAAACCCTGATTTGTCAGATAACCAATTTTTCTTTATGTTTACCTCTGGGCTAGATCTAACTAAGGCATCCCTCATAGAGGGAGCCCTTCTAAAGGTTACAATTGGTTCCTCTGGTAATAAGGATGCCACACTGATATCTGTTTTCAACAAAGGCCAATGTTTTTTTAATATCCCCCTCACTTTCCTTTCCTCACTGTTGAAAGTCGTAACCATACTGATTCTGTCAGGGATTTCTGTTTTTGGCTCTTGTTTAATACTGATGGCTCTAGTGGAATTAAGATATTTATCCCGGTTCACTTTATTAGCTCTATTTAAAGCCTCTTTGAGGACAGTTGTTTATAGCCTCTAGCAACAAATCTAAGGAACGCCTCATTCTGACATTTCTCCAAATCTACCTTGGAACTACATATTCTACGTATGCGTAGAAATTCCCCATACGGAATACTTTTCACAAGGTGTCCTGGATGTGCACTATCGGCGTGCAAGATGGAATTGCCCGCCGTAGGCTTCCTGTGGAGTCTGGTATGTAATTTCTCATCTTGGACATAGATCTCAACATCCAAGAATTGAATCATACTTTTGCTGATTTGTGATGTAAACCTAAGATTTAGTTGGCTATCATTGATGACTCTAACAAATTCAGCTGCTGATTCTTCCGAACCCCTCCAAATCATGCAAATATCATCAATGAAACACCAAAAATGGGCAATATTGTTAGGAAACATACTGGCAAGTGACCCCATGAGGACATGGTCCTCCCACCACCCTACATGTAAACATGCATAGGTGGGGGAGAAACATGCCCCCATGGCCACTCCTCTCAATTGCTGGTAAATTTCTCTATCAAACAAAAAATAATTGTTGTTAAGGCATAAATCCAACATCCTTAGAAGCATGTTACTATGTTGACTGAAAGCAATATCTCGTTTTTCCAAGAAATATTTAACAGCGTTCAGTCCATCCTGATGTGCAATACTAGTATATAGAGAATCTATATCTAGAGCTATCAAAACTGACTCATTATCCCACACAATGTCATTAATCTTAGACAAAAAATGTCCTGTATCCTTAATGAACGAGGGTAATGCCTCCACATATTCATGAAGGAAATGAGCAAATGCTTGTGTTTAATTAAAGAACCAAAAAAAGCTTCCTGTGGCCTCCCTCATTGTGCTTTCCTGGTGTTGGATATATATATATATATATATATATATATATATATCTCCACCGCCCGTTATCCAATAATCCACGAAGGATGAGGCGCAGACACCATTGAATCTCCAACTCTTTATTCAGCATGAAACATCCGCCATTAAATATTTCGGTTACGCAGTGGCCTTGCTCACATACGCGCAGCGCTATCATTAATGCCTTCTAATACTATTCTCATGTTAGTTACAATAACAAAAGACTGCAACTCTCAGTCTTTTCACTCCTGTATTTTCTATATTGAGGAAATCCAACATTACTTTTAGGTACCTGTACAATGATTGTAAATAATAGAATTTTGTACTTGGAATGAATATGAGTCAAATATTATAACACAAAAAATATTAATTTTAGGAATAAATTCCAGAAATAAATTCAAATTCATATGTGCCTAAATGCAGCAATGGTAAACATGAATCAGTTATTCATTGATTAAGTCACACATCTATGTTACCTGTTTAGCATGCTTAAAAATGAAATGTCTGAAAATATTCAATTCATTTTACATTACTAATAAATGAATAATTGAAACGGTATCAAATCATTATGACTTATTTTCAGTTCCCCACTGTTTTTAACTCTTTCACGAAGTTAAAACCTGTGATTGCTCTCTGCCATCAATCAAGCATAATTTTACCCATATTGTCATTATATTGTATTACTGGCATTCTTGGGCGGTTAGAGTTCATCCCCTGTGGGCAATTGATATTGCATCATCCTTATTTACTTCTATATTCTCTGCATATTGTCAGGTAGTACCATTCATATGAGCATAAGGCACAACGCTTCAAATACAAATTATGAATACCACAGAATCAAATATTGCCATACTGTAACATGTATCATCAATCATGTTTGCATCTTAACCCCTTGTGGGCAAAGTCATACCAAAGTTAATTCCTGCATGATTTTTAGGTTTAAAACTATTTTTTTAAACTAAATTAACATATGGCCTATCTTACCACAATCAAATACTCAATGTTTAGTCGCCAGAATAATTGCAATACTTTTCTCTCCATCAATTGGTGCATCAAAACATTTAAATATCTATTGTAGAATTGGACGTCAGCTAAATAAAATAATATAGCTCAATCAGGGAGATTACTTGGTCAACTATATTACATAAAAGAGTATAATTCCTCTTCTGCATTTAGCCCATTCTGGAATTTAGTATCCAGGTTGTCAATGTAGCTACACTCCAATTGTCTTAAGAACCTCTCCCAGTTACCACCCATCACTGATCTCAGCACAGCATCAATCTCATAATAGGTTAGGTCCCCAGAATTATTGTTGTGCAAGTCCTGAACATGTCTGGCCATGGGATACATCCAGTCCTTATTTTTTACTGCTCTCAACTGTTGTAAAATCCTGCTGTGAACCTGTAAATTGGTACTGTCTATATACAGCATACCACACTTGAAAGACAAAATATTTATAGAAAAATCAGTCTTGTAGTTGAATGATCCCTTTATCTTATAGGGTATTGGACTGAATGAATGGTGTAATTTACTCACTAGTATTCACTCCATAGATACAGGCATTGCACCTATAACATCTACCAAATCCACTGGCATACTGCAACCATATTCCCTGTTTAACCTCCTGGGGACTGCTATGCACCAATTCGTCCCTCATGGAGAATGCTCTTCTGTATGTTATCTGTGAGAATTTGGAATTGATATGTCTCAAGATTGGGTTCACCATAATCCAGTGGCAATGCTTTTGAAAGACCTTCCTGAATTTCCTTTCCTGTTTTCTAACGTAATTCTTAGTCTTCTGTTGTCTGTAAGGGAAGGGTAATGATTACCTACTGTTGGCTTGTACCTTGAATATTTCTGTAGATAGAGATTCATCACAGTAGCTGTGCTGCCTAAATCTCCCAAACATCTCTACTCTGCCACATTCCAATCATCAACCCGACTGCAATTCTTTTTCGATCTAAGAAGTACCCGGTAAGTGATGCCACCCTTCCAGTGGACCGGATGGAAGCTGTTGGCATGCAAGGTTGAATTGCCTGCAGTCTTTTTTCTAAATAGTCTAGTCTTGTAAGTCAAGAAATCCTGCCTGGGTTGAACTGATGCTACCTTTGAAATGCAGATTCAAGTCATTCTGATTAATTAGTTCTATGAACTCTGTGGCAGTCTGATATGATCCCTACCAGATGACAAAAAGGTCATCTATGAAATGTAATCAACTGATAACATGCTCTTCCCACATCTCCCTGTGGTCATTGATGAGCACCTGCTCCTCCTGCCAGGCCATATGCAAACAAGCTCAGCTGGGGGCACTATATACAGTCCAAAGAGTTGGGTAACACTCTGCAGTTATGTCCGATTGTGAATACAAATAGTTCACTGGCAACATGTAGTATGAAATGATAGTCTAAAGTCGAACTATTCTGTTGTGCGATGCACGCAGAACATAATCCCTCAAATACCATAAATAATATTGAATGCAGTTTACAGTATGTTCAGAAACCAAAATCAAGTATGTGGTTCAAATGCTTCAGAAAGAATGGAAGACTGTAACTCCACAGGTGAAAATCTAACTTTAGTTTAGTAGAATCAGTCATGAAACAATACTGCCTTGGAAGAAGTGTCCAGGTCCATAAATACACAGATAAAGGCACTCCAACAACAATCAGTTCAACTGAAGAATTTCAGCTTATACATCCAGGAGGATTTTCTAGAGATGAGCGTAGCACAATTCAGTGTTCCAACTCAGTGACACACGAGCAATCAAATAAATGGTTATTGGAAAGCAAGGTTCTCTCTCAGTGAATCTCCATTGATAATCATAAGCACTGAATAGTCCCACCCAACTGCGAGGTTCCCGGAGAACTTCTCTATAATATATATTCTCAAGTGTAGATATTCTCAATACTTCAGGAATGCCAAGATTAGTACATAATTTGATAGCAACATTTTGAAGCCTATAAAGAAGGCAAATGACTTATTGCTTTAATTTACATTGAAAAAAGGGTCCAAATATCATTAACTATCATGTAGAATTAACAGAAGCTGTGCAATTCTTCCTTATTAATTTCTTCCCCAAACCTTTTTTAAAGGCAATGGAGAAGAAGGAATTGGACAATGGAGACTTATGGGCTGCAGTTCTACAGATTTGACAAGTGATGCTGCCCATTTAAGGGCTCAAAGACCACCAACATCCCATCATGCCCAGTAGGTGGCAGTTACCGCAGTTCTTTTTTGTCTGGCTCTTGGTGACAGAATCTTGGAGCTCTGCATTTAATTGTCTTTGCAGAAATCTTCTTAAAATTGTTTGACGGCACCTTTACTCAGCGCCTTGAGTATTTCTCTGTCATTTTCTGATAAGAAAATACATTTTTCAGCCAAATAAAATTCCATCTTTGTTTACCAAATGTCCTGTCTATGGTAGAAAAATGGCAACATCAGATCCTCATGAACTCTATATTCTCTGCCTTCCTGACAGTCACATTCCTGGCAAATGTCAACACTGCAAGACATTTTGCAGGCGTGCCCTGAAGACATTGAAAAGATTCACCTTCATGGAACGCAAGAGAGATGAAGACAGCAAGAGGTGCTATCAGACTGTGGGACTTCAAATAAATGAAGAGAGGGTCAGTCCTCCACAAGGGCTCTAGCACTACTGTCTAAAGTCTTCATGGGAGGGAAATCCGAAAAGAGGAGAATGCCAAGAAAACAACATAATTCCTGTTCAACATAAAGGACTCCGCCGTCGAGACGAGGTACAGTTGCAACAGGCTCGCTGACAAGAGCTGGGTCGACGTCAAAGAGGAGGCGAGATTCGACGTCACTACACAGAAGGTTGACGTCAAAGGATTCTGTGGCGTCAAGACATACTAGACACTCGACTTTGAGAAGCCATTTGATGTCTAGACATTTCAGATCTGCTGAGTGGGTCAGAAAAGCAAGAGCAAGAAGGTTGCCATCAGCCTCTGATTCAGAACACTCAAGGACATACTCTCCATCATCACCAGTAGTTATTCTAGACTCTCCACAACTTTCTCCATCGCAGCCAATATCTCCTTCAGAGCCTACACAGCGTACTTCACCTCCACCTCTGCCTCACACTTACGCACCTTTTGTACTTCCTTCCCCAGTGAGACCACCAATTTCTCCAAAAAGATCTAAGTCCCCTCAATCAAGATCTAGAATTCTAGATCTTATCACATGTCATGTCCAAGAGTGACTTCACTACGTCGCTGTCACCATTCTAAGCGCTCTTTGTCGAGGCGCTTGTCTGGACACGGATACTGATACCAACCCAGATCCAGGTCGAGGTCCAGAATACGTTCATATTATTAAACAATGTCTTCTGTCACCAGTAGGTATTCACCAACTTTGACTGACTCCTCAGGCAAGAGTCTCACCAATTGATGAGATCAATACTTTTCGAAAAGTACTTATAAGAGGAGCTTCCAAATTGAACATTGCGTGTTCTGCTCCAATATCAACAAGGTTGGTAATTTTCGAACCCCTTCATCAACGTTTATCCGCAAGAATATTCCTGCCTCTGGATCCAGGTTTATTAGAACCAGCTATGGAACTCTTCCTCGTACCAGCTTCAACCAAAGCAGCTCCATCTAGACTCCAGAAAAAAATACAACCTCCTGAGCAAGACCTGTTATTTTGCGTCCGATCCTTCTCCTGGTTCAGTGGTACTCTTGGCTGCAAAGAAAGTCCACTCAAATAATCCTTTGTCCATGGTTCCAAAGATGAAAAAAGTAGACAACTCGACTCATGCGGTGGAATCCGTACCCTTTCACCAAGGAAGAAAAGGAATTTATTCCCATTACTTTTTGGTGAAAAAGAAAGATCCAAAAAACAAATTCAGACCCATACTAGATCTGAAATTCACAAACAAATGGATACGGAAAGGAAAATTCTGAATGCTAACTTTACATCAAATTTATCTTCAGGATCCATCAAGGGGACTGGTTCTGTTCCTTAGATCTTCAAGATACTTACTTTCATATACCAATAACCAGTAAGATTTGTAGTAGGACACAACCATTACCAGTTCAAAGTACTTCCTTTTGGCCTCAAATCAGCCCCCAAAATTTTCTCAAAGTGCATTGCAGTTGTCCCCTTACATTTCAGGAAACTCAAAATATTAGTTTATCCGTACCTATACGACTGGCTTATAAAGACATCATCTCAATAAGTTTGACAGAATTATCAAGTCACTGTCTCTACTTTCAGCCAATTAGGTCTACACATCAATCCCCAGAAACCACCATCATCACCAGTATTATCTCATTACCTAGGAGAAACTATTGAGACAATAAATGCAAAAGTGTATCCTTCGGACGAGATACTTTTATCCGTACGTTTGGAATGTCAATCTCTCATGAAAGTTTTCATGAGACAAATTCCATCTCTTCTGGGTTCAATGGCATCCTGCCTATTTCTGAAGCCAGAGCCAAATGCCCACCTCTGCATGAGATCCCTACAAGAGTGCCTGGACCAATGCAGTCAATAAACAGGCAACTGGGAAGACAAGATCACCCTTTCCCTCAAAGAGAGACAGTCTTTCAAAGGATGCCTTTTCGTCAGGAGTTTTCCTCCCAAATAATAGTGACTGATGCCTCTCTGGCAGATTTGGGTAACTGCAACAAATGATGGACGGAATGCTGAGTGATTCAAACATTCTCCCCCAGTCAAGAGATCTGGGTTAAATCCATTGTTCTTTTGCCCACTATGCGACCCCAGTTTGGACCCAGCCATGTGCAAATCAGTCGTGACCCTGTGCCTCATGAGAACAGTCCAGACCGAACTGCCAAGCCAGGTCCTCCCTGGACCAGAAACAACCATTCTGGGACCAGTTTCAGGGTTTGTCACCCTTCATCAGCCAGTCTAGTTTGAATCCAGTGGCACAGTGAGCAAGGGACTCACGTCTGGGCATACCCATCCCACTTAGGGTAAAAAGTGTAACTGAAACAAATGATGGACAGAATGCTAAATGATACAAACATTCTCCCCAGTCAAGAGATCTGGGTTAAATCCATTGTTCTTTTGCCCACTGCGCCACACCAGTTTGGACCCAGCCATACACAAATCAGTCTTGACCCTGTGCCTCATGGGAACAGTCCAGATGAACTGCCAAGCCAGGTCCTCCCTGGACCGAAAACAAGCATCCTGGGACCGGTTTCAGGGTATGTGTCAGGGGTCTGATGACGAACATGAAGATGTAATGCTTTACTCCCCTTTGAACAACGTGCCTGAAACCCTGTCAATACACACACAGGCTATGGACAGCCCCTTTAAATCCTTAACAAGGTCCCATGAGGAGGAGCTCCAGGGGGGCATGCCAGATGACACCTGGTATGTTGGTCTTAACATGTGAGGGCCGCGTAAGAGAAGAGGAGGTGAACACATCGAGTGGTGTGGAAGTGAAGTCGAGGAGGACGAGGAGAGGAAGTTGACACCAATCCCTTTGACGAGTCCTCCAACGTTGGGGGAAGAAGAAGCCCGGACCCACATCCAAGACTACAACGAGACGCCAGGAGGCCAACGAGACCACGCACCGTTCTGCCACTCTCCAGGAGGAGTGTGGTTGGACAAGGTACGGTCCAGGCTATGGGGGTTTTCAGGGCACTGGGAGGAAAGGGTATGTCATAGAGGGAGGGCACCGTATTCCTACCAAACCGCATTACACATGGTGCTGGCAAGTGGTGATAATCCCTCACGTCCGCTACATTGAGTCTAAGAAGGACTTCTAGTCCTTCCCACTGAAATCAGTTCGTTTTTGTTTTCTTTATTCTTTACCCTCCGGGACAATGGAGGAAGTTGCGACCTCGGCATGCATCATTGAATCCTCGGAGAGGTCGGGAGCACTCCCTTAACCAGGGCTCAACATCTAACAGACTGTTACCTACCTTGTATGTCCCTAATAAACCAAATGAAAAGCAAAGAAACCGATCTCTTGTGCATCTTTTTACCTTTTCTCAGCCAGATTACAGCTGCCCAAGAGGGGCACGTGACAGTATGTCAACCTTCATCAGCCAGAAAGCTGTTTGGGAGTACACATGGATCACTTTCAAATACAGGGAATCTGGTCCATGCAAGCAATGACCTACCATATCAACCTTCTTGAAGTAAGAGCTGTTAATTTGGCCCTAATGTCCTTTCAGCCATCATTCAAGACGGAATCCCTCCTTGTCCAGACGGACAACACAGCAATGATATACTGTCTGAACAAATAAGGGGGACAAGGTCTTGAGACTTGTCACTGGAAACCGAAGCTATATGGAATTTGGTTGCTGGCCAGAAGCTTAAAGATCACTATGACCCATCTACCATGTGTCCAGAATACATAAGCAGACTCCCTAAGCTGGATTATTCAAGAAAATCATGAGTGGGTACCAAACAATTCTGTTGTTTAAGACGTCTTCTGCACCTGGGGTTTTCCTCATATAGATCTATTTGCAACTAGGGACATTGAGGAATACCCCATCGATCAACCAGTCTGTCAAATCTCTCTATGCTTTTCCACTGGTACCCCAATTTCCAGCAGTAACATTCAAAATGTCTTACTCTAAGGCCAGAATGATATTGATAGCTCCGGAGTGGTTCCGATGGTAGTTGTTCATTGATCTGCTCCACGTCGGAATGACCACACATGGGACAGCCATGCAGACTGGACCTTCTCATTAAGTTCGGAGGCCAAATGGTTCATCCCAACATTTCCTCTTTGAATTTTGCAGCATGGCTCCTGAACTCGTACAGTATGGACATCTTGAGTTTACCACAAGAATGCATGGACATTCTAAAAGAGGCTAAACGTCCCTCTACACATAAATCTTATCCTTTCAAATGGAAGAGATTTTGTATCTGGTACTCCTAACAAGAAAACTAATTCAACCACATGTCAATAAGAAGCTTTACTTCCAAACCTACTTCATTTGGCCAAATCTAATTTACAATGTTCTTTTATTGAAGTCCACTTGGCAGATTTTACTGCCTACTGAAAATGTCCTTCATAAATCTCTTTTTCAAAGTCCTAGTAATTAAGGACTTCTTTGAAATTATCAAGAAAGTCCTTCCCCCAAAACCGCCGTCCTGCTCCTTGGAAGTTGGATATCATACGTTCACTCCTCATGGCTGCTCCTTTCAAACCTATCCATAAAGCCTCATTGCAGCATCTTTCTTTGAAAACTGCTTTTCTGTTTGCCTTTACATCAGCACGTAGGTTTAGTGAACCTCAAGCTTTATGCTCCTATGAACCATAAACAGTATTTTGTAGCAATAAGGTAGTTATGAGAACTCATCCAAAATTCCTTCCTAAAGTAGTTTCGGATTTTGTTATTAATTAATCCATGACCCTGCCAGCTTCCTTTCCGAATTCATCTACACCAGCAGAAATATCTTTCCACACTTTAGATTTGAAACCTGTCTTAAAGTTTTATCTAGATAAAACAAAAGATATTCTTAAGTCCAAACATATGTTTTTAAGCATGGCCCTTTATGTACAGGTATTTCCATGTCTAGACAGTCTATATCCTGGTGGATAGTTTCCTGCATTCTTTTGTGCTATGAGAAATCAAAAAGAATCCTCACGGGTAAACCAAAGGTTCATTTTACCAGAGAGAAAGCAGCAACAGCGGCTTTAATGAGGAACATTTCTATTGTAGAAATCTGTAAATCATCCACATGGAGGTCTGTTCATACTTTTACGAGACACTATTGCTAAGACTGATGCTAGAGCAGATGCTCAACTCATACAAGCTTCTCTAAGGAATCTCTGTGCTTAGCTGTTTCTGAGAATCTTCTTTTTCTCTTCCACGATTCTTTGCATGGATGGGCTTGCTATTCTATACAGTGCTTATGGTTATCAGTGGAGATCCCTTGAGAGAAAAGGGGTGGTTTCTTACCTATAATCCTAGTTCTCTCTCAAGGGAATCTTTTTTTAAATCATATGCAGCGCTCCCACGTCCTTGCTGGAATAGGCAAAGAAAATTGAAATGACATTTTGTGCACACTCTTTTGCCCTGTAAAAAGGAACTGAGGTTTCTCCCAATTGCTGGGCATGATGGGATATTTCTGGGTTGTGAGCCCTTCAAAGTGCAGCATCACTTTTCATATCTGCAGAACTGCAGCCTTTATGTCTACATTGTCCCATTTCTTCTCCCTTTCCTTTTAAAAAGGTTTGTGAAAGAAATTGATAAGGAAGAATTATGCAGCTTCTGGTAATTCTTCCTGATTTTTTATGATGTTTGATCCTCTTTAAAATTTAAATTAAAAACAATTGCCCAATATAGCCTTCTTCATAGGCTACAAAACGTTTTTAACAAATGATATGCTAATTGTAGCCTTGTTGAAGTAAGGTGAATATCTATACTTGGGAAGATATGTTTTAAAGAAGTGCTCGGGATCCCCGCACGTGGGCGGGAATATTCAGTGCTTATGATTTCAATGGAGATTCCCCTGAGAGAGAACTAGGAATACAGGTAAGAAACTATTCCTTCTTCAGGGTAAGTGCCTTGCTATCGCAGAGTTCAGAGATAGCCACCATATTCTAGTTTAGGTTTGTTCTTGTTTGGGATGGGGTTCTCGCTATGTGGAGCCCATCTTAGTTAGGGAAAGATACACCAGCCTCAATATTTTTGTTTCCTTCTTGATGTATAGAATGTTACCTAAATCTGTATTCAAAATTAAATATATGAAATCATTATGCAAGATATTAATGTTTTGAATGATTGAATGTAAGGAACTATGAATTTACCTATTGCCTATCGTCAAATACCTTAATTGGCACCCTTGATGAATCCTCTCCCGCTCTGACCACTGCAATGCATTCATGTTTCTGGCATAGAATGAGTTAAGTATTTAGTGCAGCCCAGATTCATGCATGATGTGTTGCTACAGCCTAGGTTTTACTTTGAATTCCGGGATTTGTAGTAATTTGTAATTCATTACAAAACAGGATTAGAAGTCACAGAATTCTTAGAAAAAACCTGGACTGGAGCAGCACATTTGGCATGGAGCTTGGACACTTGGCAATTGTTTTGGTGTGACCTGCAATGCCACATGTTAAAACCCTTAAGTGTTTATCATTGGAGTATCTTTAAGTTAAGTAATGTTAACACCTGTTTTTTACAGTAACTAGAAATGACAGAAACTGTAGAATTACATATTATAGACAAGCAAGTTATTTTTAAATTGGTAGGAGGATGAATACAATCTTAGTATTTGTATCCAAATTCACCATCATGGAATCTTATTTGATGGTCATTAATGTGGTAACATATCTGCCTATGTGCAGGATCCTGGAACATATTTTTATATGAGAAGGGATTTATTTACAATCAGCAGGGTGAAAACTTGGCACTCTTGACTCAGTTTACATGTGGCCCCTTTTTTTGTTTCTGAGTTGGTATTCAGTCAAAAAGGATGGACCAGCTGGTTATCTGTCTAACCTCCACTTCATGTAAAGGAATATTGACACCCCTCGTTTATGGTTTCCGAAACTCCATGGTCTCAAATGAATAGCAATGTCAGGAACCTATTATTCCCATCTTTTGAGCAGCTTTCCTGTGCCCTTTTTGTTTGATAACCAATGTTATTGATTTTACGAGAGACCAACAAGGTATAACAACACCAGCTGTATGTAGAATAAGTCACGCAAGACATATACAAAAGGAGAGCACATCAGCATAGATAAACCAATAGACAAGGCGAATACAATGCTGCATCCATTCCAGTCCTCGAACACCCATTAGGAGTGTCAATCCTCTACCACCCCAACCCATTTGCCTCACATTCTACGAAATTTCTTCAGGATCCTCTCGCTTCATAGAGGGCCGCTCCTGTGCAGCACACCAGTCCACCCCTCTGCGCCAGCGCTTCATGGTGGGGGCAGCCGAGTTCAGCCAATTGGCCGCAATGTCCCTCTTGGCCACCATCAGAGCTGTGTTTAGAAAGATTTTTTCAGCTCTGGAACCGTCCATCCCCTCCGAGATACCCAGAAGAACATTCATGGGGTTAAGGGAAACCTCCCAGCCCAGAACCTCAGTAAGTTTCTCTGTTACTAACTCCCAGTAGCTTGTGATTCCGGAGCAAAGCCATACCATGTGATAAAAGTCAGCTTGGGGGTGGGGGTGCAGCTGGGACAGGAGGCATCGGGTCAGAGCCCAGCGCCATGGAGACGCAGCGGCGTAAGATAGGCAGTGTAAAGGTAACATATCTGAACTAGACGAAGTCTTGGTGAGGCTGTGACCGTCTTGGGTGCCATCAAGGCGTCCCGTCAATCAGCGTCGTCCAGGGACCCAGTCCAACCCTCCCATCTATCTCTGAGTTGTGCTAGTGTGTTGGGGGTATTATTGGTGAGGGAGCGATAGATGCGGGAGATCCCTCCCTTTCCTAGGTTACCGGTCATGGTTTGGGCCTCGGGCGGGCTATATTCAGGCAGGGAGGTGCCCTCCGAGAGGTGAGAGTTGAGGGCATGACGTATCTGCAGGTACTGGTAGAATTGGAAAGCGTGGAGGGAGTAGCGAGTCTGTAATTCTTGGGAAGTGCGTATGTGAATCCCCCCCCAGACATCTCCCAGTAGCAAAATTCCAATGAGATCCCATGTTCTGAAACCAGAGAGATTGGCAACCTCTCTGAGCTGTGTGCCGCACCACAGTGGGGTATGTTGAGTCCATTTATCCAACCAGCGTGTGTGAAGCAGAGAAGCCCGCCAGGCCAAAAGCACTCAGCGTGTGACCTCCAGTAAAGTTTGGGGAATAGCACACCCGTATAGCATCCCTTGGATGTTAGCCAAACCCAGGGTGTGGAGCTTCAAGCGGTATGCCGGCTCAGACCAGCCACCGTTAAACCAATTATGCATGGTGAGGAGCAGAGTCGCTAAATAGTAAAGGTAGAGATTCGTCATCCCCAGGCCGCCATCCTAGGGGGGGTTTCGACACTGGGCGAGGGCCAGTCTAGGCCTTCGGCCTCCCCATAAGAACTTAGTGGCCATGCTGTCCAGTTCCCAGGAATCTGGGCAGCATCATCATTTTAACTAGAGCTATTCTGCCCATAGGGTTCAGTGGTAGAGTTTGCCACTTAAGGAGATCAGCACGAGGCTTTTTCACCAATGGGGTGATGTTGAGTGACTAAGCGAGATCAGGGAGGAGAGCGACCCAGATTCTCAGATCCTTGAATGACTGTCGCCAAAGGGGTATCAACGACTGCCAATCAAAGCACTCTCTCGAGAGGTGAAGAGGGACTAGGACGGACTTAGCCAAGTTCAATCGAAGGCTGGAAGTTTGTTCGAAAAGACACAAGGCCCAGAGACAACGGGGGCCCGACTGGCTGGATCAGCTAAAAATAACAGAACATCATCAGCGTAGAGGGCGATCTTATCGTCCTCTACACTGGGCCATCGCCGTCCCCTGAGGAGCTGGTCAGACCGGACTAGGCAGGCAAAGGGATCTATTGCCAGCGCAAACAGGAGGGGCGAGAGGGGGCATCCCTGCCTCATGCCTCTTCCGATGGGAAAAGGGTGCAACAGGGCTCCATTGACTAATACCTGGGCTCTCGGTTTACAGTAAAGCGCCTTAACCAGGCGGCAGAAAGGGGCTCTAAAACCCATTTTCATTAATACCGCATCCAGGTAACGGCAATCCACCGAGTCAAATGCTTTCTCAAAATCTACGAGAAGGAGAGATAAGTAGGGGGTCAGTAGTTGGCGATTCACTAGGGCGAGGTGGAGACGCCTGAGGTAGTTTCGGGTTTCCCAAGATGGCATCAATCTGCACTGGTCAGGGTGAACCAATTTGGCCAGATAGGGTTGTACGCGTTGACTTAGACAGAGGCGAATATTTTGAGCTCTGAGTTAATGAGGGAGATGGGGCGGTAATCAGAGCAATGCTTCGAGGGAGGCTGAGATTTAGGGATCACCACTATGGTGGCCGTATCCGTCTCAGGGTAGAATGAGCCTTGATCAGACGCTTCCTGCTACACCTCTAGAAGGTGGGGAATCAGCGTGTCTCGGAAGGATGCATAGAACTCCAGCGGGAGTCCGTCCGGCCCTGGCGTCGTACCTGCAGCCATACGCGAAATTGCATAATTAATCTCCTCTGGGGTGACAGAGAGGTCTAACGCCTTTGCCTCAGACTCACTGAGGCGCGGTAGGGAATACTGTTCACGCTGAAGGAGGTCCGGGAGCGAGAGAGGAGGTGGCTGTGCAGCATAAAGAGTAGCATAGTAGGAGGCGAAGCATTGGGCCACTGCAACGGGGGCTTGCTGGATCACTCCATCCGAGCCGATCACCTCAGGCATGATACGATTGGCCATCAGATAAGTGGCCAGACGGTGAAGGAGTTTCCCATTTGTATCTCCCCGCCCATACACTCGCGCGATGGCGGACCTCCACAGCAGTTTGGCAGCTTCTAGGTAGGTCTGCTTAATCTCGTCCCTCAGAAACGCCAGTCTCCTCTCTATGGGTTTCTGTTCACTCCTCCGGGGGCTGAGCTTCGATTAGGCCAGCCTGTGCCTCCAGGATTGTGAGGCTGGAGTCCTGCTTCGCACGTTTAAGTTTGAGTTGGCCTTTAGTGAAGCCCAGGATGGTGGCCTTCCCGGCCTCCCATAGGGTGCCAGGAGAGAAAACTGACCTATCGTTAGTGATAAAGTAATGGGGGAGCTCGCTCCCCACCTGGTCCCTGAAGTCCTTGTCCTGGAGGAACCAGGCGTTCATCCACCAGATCGGAAACAACGAGGCAGGAAGGACGTCCGATAGCCCTCTAGGGAGGATGGTGATATATGCCCGACAGGCCATGGCCGGCAAGAAAACATAATCGATTCACGCATTTGTGTGATGGGACGCTGACCTGTGGGTGTAGAGTTGGTTTGTTGGGTGCCAGAGTCTCCAGGCATCCCAGAGACCCAAGGCAGCCGCTCAATTCGACAGGAGGGTAGATTGAGCGATTCTGGAAGCGGAAGGGGCTGTGTCAGTGTCACGGTCTGGGTCCATTACCACATTGAAGTCACCCCCGATGATGGTTGTCCCCAGAGTCAGGGAGGCAACCAGTGTAGCAAGAGAGTGGAGTGTGGAGGTCAGTAGGTGGGGGTAGTATACAGCGAACAAGTTCAGGGGCAGGTCCCCAAGGCTCCCCTCCAGGACGATGAAGCAGCCCCCTAGGTAATGGGTTACCTTGCTCACCACAAGAGGAAAACCACGTCGCACCAGGACAGCCATCCCTCGGGACCACCGGTTGAAGCCAGAGAGCCAGAGTCCGCCATAACCATAGCGCACCAAGAAAGGGCAGTGGATGCCTACCAGGTGGGTCTCCTGGAGCAGCAGTATGTCTACAGTGTGACGTTGGGCATAACGCAGGACCGCAGTGCGCTTAACCTTATCTAGCAAACATTCCAAGACCTGATGTGAAGCGACGCCTGCACTATAAAGGTATCAACCATCGGGAAAGCCGGCAAAGGACAGAACAACTAGCAAGGGTGTTCATGTGGACGGAGTGGTGCATTCACTTGAGATATTGGGTGCAATTCTACAGTGCTGGGTACTGCGCGCTTATCGTGTAGCTGGAAATGTACGCTCGTACAATAAACAAATAAATCAACAAAAACAATTCGGAACAATAATCCGTCCCCCCCAACCCAGCCCCTCCCTATCGCCCTAACAATAAGTAACCAAAGAGAACCAAACTAAAACGTTTGGGACTGGGGGATTGTAGAGGACCCCTCCTCTTAGTAGAATGTTTGTGACTGTGTCCATTGGGAGATAGAGTTAATACTTAACAAGAATATGACACTCGGCCGCAGAGTCAGTTGATTCCGAAGGATGAAGACGGTCTCAAGCAGGTCCAGTGAGAAGTGTTGGACTGCAAGAAAGATCTGTGTCTGGTAGATCCAACAGTGATGGGTGAGGTGCGACGCCCCAGGGTCCGAGTGGCCCGAGGAACCAGATCGGCACCCAGCCAGGAGTGCCCCGGAGGGCGTCCCGGGTGCCGGTTGACGAAAGGGGCCCCCTGGTGAATCTGAACGGGCCCGTCTCTGGCCTCGCCACCTACATGAGCGGTTGTGCTGTGGCTGTGGGGCCGGGATGTCTCGGGCCACCTCCAGCTTCCGGTATAGGAGACTGATTCCGGGTGTTGAGCTGTAAAGGGCGCTCCTCTGTCACCCACGTCCATGCCTCCGTAGGTGTGTTAAAGAAGAGGGTTCTGTTTTGGAACACATCCCGTAGGCGTGCCGGAAAGAAGAGCCGGTATGGCAGGTTGAGGGCTCGCAGCTTCTGCTTGACTTCCCCAAACGAGCGGCGCTGGTCCTGGACTTCACAAGTATAGTTGGGGAAGATCATAATCGTCTGACCTTCATATTTGAGGGGTTGCTGCTTGCAGGCTTCAGTCGGTACAGAGTCACAATCTTTAAAGTAAAGGATGCTCATTATGATCGGTCTGTGATGCGCTCTCGGCGGTGGCTTGGGCGCAAGGGAGTGTTTTGCCCGTTTGATCGCAAACCATGGGGAGAGGGGGTCCTTGGGCATCCAGGAACGAACCAGCGCTCCACAAAGTCCGCCACCCGGCCTTGCTCTACATCCTCCGGAAATCCCACCAAGCGAAGGTTGTTACGAAGGGGCCTATTTTCAGCATCTTCGGCCAGTCGGTGAAGCTCTTGGGTTTGGGATTGGAGGCGAACGACCTGATCCTTAAGTTGCTGGACCTCATCCTCCACTGTGGATATACAGGATTCGATTTCTTTAATTCGGGCCGTGGCGTTGCGGAGATCCTGTTGAATAAGGGTCACATCGACCCGGACTTCAGCAATCTTACACTCCACCAAAGATTGCGAGGCATGGATAGCCTGGAGGATCGTGGGCACGTACGCAGAGGTGGGGGCGTCCTTGTCCGCAGTTCCCTCAGCTGCCCCAGGTTCCGTGGTAATGAATCGATCCATTTTAGTCTGGGTGGCGGGGGTCTTCGAAGCCTTGTCTCTGCCCATGTCTGGCCCTCAGCAAGGCAGGAGGTCCAAGAAGGACCTTGGGGCCTGGGCGGGAGCAAGGAAGAGCGGGGAAGGTGGATGAGAGGGCCTCGCCGCTCCGCGCCCTGCCGCCTGATCGACGGCCGATGCTCTCCTCGAGTATGCCCCTCCGCCCCCCTGGGGCCAGTCTAGGCATGCAGGGTCTCACAGGTGGGCCGGGGTCAGAGCCGTAGTCCGGGCCCAGGCCAGCACAAGAGACAGAGCCCAAGGTGTACAGGTAGCGGGGCAACTAGGGGTGAGGTGGAAAGACAGGAAGACCCTTTAGCTCCCGCCCCTGATGCGGTGGCCGGTACGCCCATCAAATTGGTGGCGGAGAAAAGCGGGCCATTGCAGTTGCCCAAGGTGCCTGGGGGGCCAGGACAGGCCGAGAACTGGCGGGCAGCCACAGCAGAGGCAGGCGGTGGGGGTGCCTCTGGGCGCTATGTAAAGCAAAGTCACAGGCCCACGGACCAAGAGGCAGAGGGAGGATGGATGGCACAAAGAATCTCCCCCGCGCTTCCCCGCCGCAAGAGTCACACAAGCAACCCACCTCCGCTTGGGTCCATAGAGTATAGGTCTCAGGTCCATGGAGGCCCGGAGTCAGGAGGCCGGTCGCAGTTGGGCCCCCGGGGCTGTAGCGTCGGGCGCCTCCAAGATGCGGCTGAGGAAGTCGTAGTCCCTGGTCCAGCTACCACAGCTGGGCCTCGTCCCGCACTACAGGGGCGCCGGCGGGGAGCCGCAGGGGTCACAACAGCGCCGGTAGGAGGCGAGAGCTTGAGGGCCGTGGTCACAGTGATGGCCCGGCCAGGGACAGGAAGCCGAACTCCAGGCTGCACATCAGGATGCGCTGTCCAGACACCAGGTGCCGGCACAAGCCCGGTCCCTCAAGAAGGCCTTATCTGCAATCTGTCTCATCCCCCCGGCCCTCGGATTCAGGACGGGTGAGGCTCCTCCTACAGGCCAACCAGGCCCGCCGTTGGAACGGCCGCCACAGGTCCTAGTTGGAGCGGGGGGAGCTTAAGCCCTGAGATCCCGACGCCCGAAATGGCAGCCGATCCCCCAGCGCAGCACACCCCCACTGTTGGCCTCCGCCCCCGGTCCCCTAGGTCAGTCTGATGATGCCGAAGTTGCGGCCAGGCTTGGGGGTGAAGCCGCACCTCAGAGTCATGGCATGAGATGCCGCCGCCCAGTTTCTTCTCAACAGGGACGCCAGCAAATCCATGAGAGTGCAGTGCCGGGGTGCCTCTGCAGCAAGCTGTTTGGGGCCGCAGCGCCAGGAGCTGTTTTAGGGCACTGGGTTGTGGGGAGCAGGAGCTGCCATCTTGGGTACAACATGCAGAGGGCAGGGATGGAATCCTCCCTCAATAGTCGGGGTAAAACGGCATCTGCAGCTCCACTGTGCAGCACCGATCAGGGTGGGTGCGGCGTTAACACGGCAGAGGGTTGAAGATTTGCTGATGGTGGCGGATTGTGGCATGGATGATGGAGGGGTCCGGAGCACTCCTAGAGTGCGATCGCCATCTTGACCTGCCAAGCCATGCCCCCTCCTGTGCCCTTTTAAGCTTAGTTTTCACCTTTTTAATGTAAATTGTTGGATTCTTTGGACATCAGCCATGTCAGTCACACTTTCTGGGAATATAGATTTTATTTTTCTCCTTTTTACCAGGGACAATCTCTCCTCCATCCTTTTCAGCTATGATTTTGTCACTTATTTGTTTTTATAAATGACCTCCTTGTGCTAAAAAGAAGCCTTTGAAAAAATATCAACAAATATCCACATTTTGTGTGTGTGCATGTGTGTGTTTGTGTTGATATGCACCCATGTGCTGGACTGTAACAAATTTGTGGGATAACATAGAGGACGTTCACCAACCCCGTTCCTTGTAGAAGGAGAAAGGATCAGTCTACCTAAGGATCCATTACTAGGAAATTCAAGGTAGAAATTCCTCAATCTTAAAAAATTATGGGACCAACTCTGTATCTTCATTTGCCCCTGCAGTTAAATAGCACAATTGCCGCGATTCTCAATCAAAGTTGATAACTTCACTGGCAACCTGGGACTCAGTAATGGGCATCTTAGTTGCTACAGCGTTTTGGGCTATTGTCTCCATTTCTGTTGCCTCACCATTTCTTATGGAGGAGATTGTTCCATTTATTACATTTTTTGCCCCCCCCCAAAAAAATTGTTCCATTTATTACATTTTTTGCCCCCCCCCAAAAAAAAGAATTTGCCTTTAGTTGTAGCTTAAAGGCTCAATAGAACTCATAAATATTCCATATGATGCATACTAATCTGTGATGAAGTTTACCCTGGCAGTTGGACCATATGACTGGCCTCCTGGTGGATACCACAGTGTTGTAGTCCCAATTAAATCATCCTACATCATCACTATAGCTCCAGGTGTTTACAACAACAATTTAGCGATGAGGATTGGTTGATAGAGGCGATCTGTCAAAGTGAAGCTGGGTAGGATGGGTGGACGATGATGTTGGATGTTGAACTCAACAATTTAGCAATGAAGGTGGTTGATAGAGGTGATTGGGTCAAGGTGAAGCTGGTTAAGATGGTTGGATGATAATATTGGCGGATGAAATAATCGAGGATGGAAGGTAAGTTGCAAAATGGCGAGTTGGTGTGAGGAAGATATTGGGGTAATGGTCACAATAAGAGGGAATGAGATCGAAGCAGCAATGCGAGATAAGATTTGGGCTTGCAGTGCCACTGTTAGTGAATCTATAGGTCTTACACCCTTTACTTTGTTGGGTGTAGGGCATTGGGTTCCAAAATTGTCCTTTTGTGATTGAGAGAAGAGGCAAGACAGCGGGATAGGTGTGGGGGTTAGCGGGGGTAGGTGAAAATGTAGGTAGACTAAAGACAGTGCAGTGGGAGGGGTTCATAGAGGTGACATTTGTCGGGTCCTCCAAGTCTATAGCTTTATATAAGGACAAGTTGGTATATCGTAACTAGGTGGAACTGGAGAATGGACAAAAACAGAACAAGGGAAGAATGATGTTATACCAGAAAGGTGGTTTATACCGGGAAAGAAGAGAGGATATTGAGGCGTGCAGTAGGTGGATGATGATGTTAGATGTGAAATTAAAGAATCGAGAAGGGAAGATGGATTGTAAAGTGGTTAGTTTATATGAGGAAGTGGTGGTGGGGATGGTGAGGGTGGATTGGTACAAGGAAGAGGTGGTGGTGATGGTCAGGTGAGAGCGTCAGAGGAAAACAAGCATTGGAAATGCAATAGGGCTCGCATTAGGAAAGTTTGAGCTATTGGTCCTATAAATTATTTTTTTTTTATTTATGTGTTATTTTTTAAAATAGCTAAATTAATAGCTTTGTCATTTACAATGCCAATAGTTATAACTTTCGCAAATGTGACACCTATAGCATTTGTAATGCAACATGTTTTGTATTTACGTGACTTAGATGTATTGATATTACAAATAACAATGGCTTTTAATTTTTTTAAATAATTAATACTTAAATAATTTATTTAATTTGTAATGGCAATAGCTTAAACTTTTGTAAATAACTTTTGTGAAGATTATGTTGTGTTTTTTAATGTGACGAAAATCCAAGAACAGAAGTGAAATATTAACATCTTTATGTGATTTGTAATAAAGCGTGAAAGCTTGAAAACAGCTTGAAACATTGAAAGAACATATTTGAACCAGTGATGCTGTGGTTGCTCTGAGTGATGCTGTGGTTGCGCTGAGGGATGCTGTGGTTGCGCTGAGTGGTGTGTGCATCGGTGGAGCTTAGTGGGTGCATTGGTGGAGCTGTGTGGTGGGTGCATTGGTGGAGCTTAGTTGGAGCATCGGTGGAGCTGTGTGGTGGGTGCATCGGTGGAGCTGTGTGGTGAGTGCCTTGGTGGAGCTGTATGGTGGGTGCATCGGTGGAGCTGTGTGGTGGGTGCATAGGTGGAGCTGTGTAGGTGGAGCTGTGTGGTGGGTGCATCGGTGGAGCTGTGTGGTGGGTGCATTGGTGGAGCTGTGTGGTGGGTGCATCGGTGGAGCTGTGTGGTGGGTGCCTCGGTGGAGCTGTGTGGTGGGTGCCTTGGTGGAGCTCTGTGGTGGGTGCATCGGTGGAGCTGTGTGGTGGGTACCTCTGTGGAGCTGTGTGGTGGGTGCATCGGTGGAGCTGTGTGGTGGGTGCATCGGTGGAGCTGTGTAGGTGGAGCTGTGTGGTGGGTGCATTGGTGGAGCTGTGTGGTGGGTGCCTCGGTGGAGCTCTGTGGTGGGTGCATCGGTGAAGCTGTGTGGTGGGTGCATCGGTGGAGCTTAGTGGGTGCATTGGTGGAGCTGTGTGGTGAGTGCTTTGGTGGAGCTTAGTTGGAGCATTGGTGGAGCTGTGTGATGGGTGCATCGGTGGAGCTGTGTGGTGGGTGCATCAGTGGAGCTGTCTGGTGGGTGCATCGGTGGAGCTGTGTCGGTGGAGCTGTGTGGTGGGTGCATCGGTGGAGCTGTGTGGTGGGTGCATCGGTGGAGCTGTGTAGGTGGAGCTGTGTGGTGGGTGCATCGGTGGAGCTGTGTTGGTGGAGCTGTGTGGTGGGTGCCTCGGTGGAGCTCTGTGGTGGGTGCATCGGTGAAGCTGTGTGGTGGGTGCATCGGTGGAGCTTAGTGGGTGCATTGGTGGAGCTGTGTGGTGAGTGCATTGGTGGAGCTTAGTTGGAGCATCGGTGGAGCTGTGTGATTGGTGCATCGGTGGAGCTGTGTGGTGGGTGCATCAGTGGAGCTGTCTGGTGGGTGCATCGGTGGAGCTGTGTCGGTGGAGCTGTGTGGTGGGTGCATCAGTGGAGCTGTTTGGTGGGTGCATCGGTGGAGCTGTGTCGGTGGAGCTGTGTGGTGGGTGCATTGGTGGAGCTGTGTGATGGGTGCATCGGTGGAGCTGTGTAGGTGGAGCTGTGTGGTTGGTGCATCAGTGGAGCTGTGTGGTGGGTGCATCAGTGGAGCTGTGTGGTGGGTGCATCGGTAGAGCTGTGTGGTGGGTGCATCAGTTGAGCTGTGTGGTGGGTGCCTCGGCGGAGCTGTGTGGTGGGTGCATCGGTGGAGCTGTGTGGTGGGTGCATCGGTAGAGCTGTGTGGTGGGTGCCTCGGGGGAGCTGTGTGGTGGGCGCATCGGTAAAGCTGCGTGGTGGGTGCATCGGTGGAGCTGTGTGGTGGGTGCTTCAGTGGAGCTGTGTGGTGGGTGCATCCGTGGAGCTGTGTGGTGGGTGCCTCTGTGGAGCTGTGTGGTGGGTGCATCTGTTGAGTTGTGTGGTGGGTGCCTCGGTGGAGCTGTGTGGTGGGGGCATAGGTGGAGCTGTGTGGTAGGTGCCTCGGTGGACCTGTGTGGTGGGTGCCTCGGTGGAGGTGTGTGGTGGGTGCATCGGTGGAGCTGTGTGGTGGGGCATCTGTGGAGCTCTGTGGTGGGTGCCTCGGCGGAGCTCTGTGGTGGGTTCATCGGTGGAGCTCCCTGGTGGGTGCATCGGTGGAACTCTGTGGTGGGTGCAACTGGGGAGCTGTGTGGTGGGTGCATCGGTGGAGCTGTGTCGGTGGAGCTGTGTGGTGGGTGCATCGGTGGAACTGGGTGGTGGGTGCATCGGTGGAGCTGTGTCGGTGGAGCTGTGTGGTGGCTACATCGGTGGAGCTGTGTGGTGGGTGCATTAGTGGAGCTGTGTGGTGGGTGCTTCGGTGGAGCTGTGTGGTGGGTGCCTTGGTGGAGCTGTGTGGTGGGTGCATCGGTGGAGCTGTGTGGGTGGTGCATCGGTGGAGCTGTGTAGGTGGAGCTGTGTGGTGGGTACATTGGTGGAGCTGTGTGGTGGGTGCATTGGTGGAGCTGTGTGGTGGGTGCATTGGTGGAGCTGGGTGGTGGGTGCATTGGTGGAGCTGTGTGGTGGATGCATTGGTGGAGCTGTGTGGTGGGTGCCTCAGTGGAGCTCTGTGGTGGGTGCATCGGTGAAGCTATGTGGTGGGTGCATCAGTGGAGCTTAGTGGGTGCATTGGTGGAGCTGTGTGGTGGGTGCATTGGTGGAGCTTAGTTGGAGCATTGGTGGAGCTGTGTGGTGGGTGCATCGGTGGAGCTGTGTGGTGGGTGCATCAGTGGAGCTGTGTCGGTGGAGCTGTGTGGTGGGTGCATTGGTGGAGCTGGGTGGTGGGTGCATCGGTGGAGCTGTGTAGGTGGGGCTGTGTGGTGGGTGCATCGGTGGAGCTGGGTGGTGGGTGCATCAGTGGAGCTGTGTGGTAGGTGCATCGGTTGAGCTGTGTGGTGGGTGCATCGGTGGAGCTTAGTGGGTGCATTGGTGGAGCTGTGTGGTGGGTGCATCAATGGAGCTTAGTTGGTGCATCGGTGGAGCTGTGTGGTGGGTGCATCGGTGGAGCTGTGTGGTGGGTGCATCGGTTGAGCTGTGTGGTAGGTGCCTCGGCGGAGCTGTGTGGTGGGTGCATTGGTGGAGCTGTGTGGTGGGTGCATCGGTAGAGCTGTGTAGTGGGTGCCTCGGCGGAGCTGTGTGGTGGGTGCATCGGTAAAACTGCGTGGTGGGTGCATCGGTGGAGCTGTGTGGTGGGTGCATCAGTGGAGCTGTGTGGTGGGTGCATCGGTGGAGCTGGGTGGTGGGTGCATCGGTGGAGCTGTGTAGCTGAAGCTGTGTGTTGGGTGCTTCGGTGGAGCTCTCTGGTGGGTGCATCTGTGGAGCTGTGTGGTGGGTGCCTCTGTGGAGCTGTGTGGTGGGTGCATCTGTTGAGCTGTGTGGTGGATTCCTCGGTGGACCTGTGTGGTGGGTGCATAGGTGGAGCTGTGTGGTAGGTGCCTCGGTGGAGCTGTGTGGTAGGTGCCTCGGTTGAACTGTGTGGTGGGTGCATCGGTGGAGTTGTGTGGTTGGGGCACACTCCACTGCACTGTGGTGGGTGCATCGGTGGAGCTCTCTGGTGGGTGCATCGGTGGAGCTCTGTGGTGGGTGCATCAGTGGAGCTGTGTGGTGGGTGCATCAGTGGAGCTGTGTGGTGGGTGCATCGTTGGAGCTCTCTGGTGGGTGCATCGGTGGAGCTCTGTGGTGGGTGCATCAGTGGAGCTGTGTGGTGGATGCATCAGTGGAGCTGTGTGGTGGGTGCATCGGTGGAGCTGTGTGGTGGGTGCATCGGTGGAGCTGGGTGCATCGGTGGAGCTGTGTCGGTGGAGCTGTGTGGTGGCTGCATTGGTGGAGCTGTGTGGTGGGTGCATCAGTGGAGCTGTGTGGTGGGTGCATCGGTGGAGCTGTGTGGTGGGTGCCTCGGTGGAGCTGTGTGGTGGGTGCATCCGTGGAGCTGTGTGGTGGGTGCATCGGTGGAGCTGTGCAGGTGGAGCTGTGTGGTGGGTGCCTCGGTGGAGCTGTGTGGTGGGTGCATCGGTGGAGCTGTGTGGTGGGTGCCTTGGTGGAGCTGTATGGTGGGTGCATCGGTGGAGCTGTGTGGTGGGTGCATTGGTGGAGCAGTGTAGGTGGAGCTGTGTGGTGGGTGCATCGGTGGAGCTGTGTGGTGGGTGCCTCGGTAGAGCTCTGTGGTGGGTGCATCGGTGAAGCTGTGTGGTGGGTGCATCTGTGGAGCTTAGTGGTTGCATCGGTGGAGCTGTGTGGTGGGTGCATTTGTGGAGATTAGTTGGAGCATCAGTGGAGCTGTGTGGTTGGTGCATCGGTGGAGCTGTGTGGTGGGTGCCTCGGCGGAGCTGTGTGGTGGGTGCATTGGCAGAGCTGTGTGGTGGGTGCATCAGTGGTGCTGTGTGGTGGGTGCATCGGTGGAGCTGTATGGTGGGTTGGCAGGCGCATTGGCAGAGGTCGAGCCCTAAAAAGGGGAAAAAAGATGGTCTCTGAGATTGTGAAAGGTCAGTCACAAGAGTAAATGCACCAGATTCTGTTACATAAGAAATCTTGCATTAGTAAAATGTGGCTGCACATTAAAAAAAAAATTAAATCACAAACCCTGGAGTTTAAGATAACATCTGGTTCAATATTTTAAAAACGGAGAAGGACCGCAATTGTGAACGGACACACCAGAGAGCACAAGTTTAAGCGGGAAAAAACCCAAGATTACAAAGCATTGTGATCACCGGTTGCGGCCACAGAGGAAATAAGTGAAAATTAAAAACGGCAGCTAAACAAGCAAGTTGCTATGAACCGTATTATCACTACAATAGCACAAAGTTGCAAGAAAAACAATCTACTTTGCAAGGTCGAGTCCTGTGAAAAGCATCTGCTGGGTGCCAGAACCGCCCCAATCAATAGACATACATTGCACACGTGTTAATAATACCAAGTCTAAACTACAAATAGGGGTAAAATTAACATAGCATTCTCTAATTCAGAATGCAGTACCAAGTCTCAAAACAATAAGAAAAAACCCCCGGATGTCAGATAAAGACAACCACCATGTTTTTTAAAAGTATTTCTTTAAAGAAGAATACCGGCAGGGAGCTTCCCAGTATAGTCCAACAGTTCAAAAGCAATCTACAATGGCAGAATAATACGAGAAGATCTGTACATGAAAAAACAAAAGAAAAGTACGGTCTCATGTACCATGATAGCATCTAATGTAAAGAGCTGACAATGACACCACTAAAAGCGAGACACACAGGGAGCAGCAGCCTTTGATGTGCCGGTCGGCTGTGGGCAGTGAATAATTAGAGGAGGAGAAATGCCAGAGCACACGCTGGGGATAGCTTGTGGGAGGGAGGCTGGTGGCTTTGATGCTGTGCACGCGCTTTTTCACGGGCACAGCATCAAATCGCCCATTTAGTTAAGCTCTGGATAAGCTGCAATATGTCTCGACATCTGCAATGCTTGCGCATTGGCAGAGGTCGAGCCCTAAAAAGGAGGTAAGCGCTGGGAGGTTTGTGGTTCAGAATGAGCCAACCACTAAAGGCATTTCGGATCTTGCGTGGGTACATTTTTGCATTTGGGGTTAAATTGTTGTTCATAATTTTCATTTCTTTCTTATATCAAGGGAAAGAGATGTTGTAGGTTTATAGCTCACGAGAACTCATAAACATTCCATGTGATGCATGTTACTCTGTGGTGGAGTCTGTTGCGGCAGTTGGATTAGCTGACTGGCCTCCTAGAGAACAACACAGAGATGCAGTCCCATTTAAGTCATTCTGCATCAACACTGTGGGTCCAAACGTTTAGGACAACACCTCTCTCTTCTGTGCTTGGTGTAAAAAAGTGACTACAGCTTATGCATACTGAGTAGTGGTTTGTTGTCAGTGGCTTATAAGGTTTGTTTGAATACCTAGCATCGAATGAGTTACTTTCCTTTTTGTGTGGGAATCCGGCAAATGTTCCTAAGAGCATCATTTCTGAAGATGTCAAAGGTAAGGGTGGTGATACAGAGATTATTGTCTTTATTATTGGACAGTGCTTACCGCATCTATATGAACTGAATCCAGGAAAATTAATAGGCCTATTTACGGAGGCTTTACATTAGGGGCGAAAAAGGTCTTGATATTTCTTTACTAGATTCTCCCACCATTGGATTTAGACCCCATACTGGCAGAGACTACAGCAAAAGCCATAGCAGAGGCATACTTTTTCTAATAAGTGCAGAAGCAGGTCAGCTGGGAAGACTTCAGCCACCTTTACATGACTCTGCTTTCAGTGCTCAGTACGACAGTGTATGAGAGCATATGCAGCCACTTCCAGAATGGAAGAGTTTATCCAAACACAAATGGGTGCTAGACATTGTACAGTATGCTTGTAAACTTAGATTTCGAAGTCCTGTGCCGTACTTTCCACTCACAGCATTGAAATGTTTTCTCTTTGATTGGTAGATGCAGAAAGACTATATTTTCATACTGAAAAGGGTTGCCAAATAGCTATCAGGCATTAAAGGGAACATAGAGATGAATAAACGTACACTAATTTGAAACAGGCAGATTGGATGTGCATAATTTACTTACGTGGTTAATACTTTTGTACACTAATCATACAGCAATACAGTAAATTTCTTTCCTTCAAGCTCAACAACAAGCTCCACTAAATCAGACTTCTGCTCCTCAGCTTAAAGTTGGCCCAAGTGCCAAATACCTGGGAACTGGGAGGATACACCAATGTAATCAGTTAGACTATGAAGGGGTGACAGTTGTGTGACTGAGGTGGTGGTTGCAAGGACTGCATCTGCCCAGCAAAATACGATATGGCTCACCCTACCTAAAGTTCTCTGTTATGTCTGTTTTTTTCTCCCTGGCGAGATTCACTACAGAGAAAGTGATGGTTGATGAGGCAGACCGATATTGTAGAACATTACTAAGGCTGTTTGTGATTGCGCTGCTGAAGTCAGACTCCAGACACTCCATTGCAGAGCAGAGCCTTGCTGCATATTTTTTTCCCCGGTGGATTGGGCTAAAATGGGCCCTTACACAAAATCTATTTTATAGTGCCAAAATATAATTGAGGTTGTCACTATTTAAAAAAGGCATAACACTACTTTCTACAGGCCTGTTTTCAGGAATTATAACTTGTAGCTATTGATATGTGTTCTTAGATCCCACACCACGGTGGAGAGGTCCTTATGTCTGTTGATACTTTGATGTTGAAGTAGAATCATAAGTTTCCTTCTACTAGTATACTTCTAACTTAAGACACTGGACTTTCAATGTTCTGTTCGATAGAAACCATCCCACAGCAAGCCGGAAAGCAGCGTGGACCTCAGAGGAGCCATCCTAGAGTGGGCCCGGGACATGTCAAGCAAGAAGAACGTTATCCATGTAGGTTTGTTGGAGTCCCAGAGCACCTTCGCTTTTAAGGACTGCTATTTCAATCTCTGCTCATTACTTATCATCTACTGTAGTGTTGCCTGTAGTGTCTTCTCTCATGTCCACATTCTCTTTTCTATTGCCTGTTTTTTCTTGTGTGCTGCTTTTCCCTTTGTTCTCAGTTGCTTCCTCTGGACTCCTGTTTCACTTTCTTTCGTAGTCTACAGGACAGGATTCCTGTACTTCATCTTGCCCTCTGGGTGTCTTCTGCCTTGCAGATTTTTGAATGCATACTGTTCCCCCATCTATTATAAAGTCCCCTTCTTGTTTCATGTCCTGTTACCAGCTGGTGTTTTTTGGGAAGTCACTTCTCAGTCCCTCATTCTACCATGCATGTTAATATTGTGTTTATCAACTCGATTTTCTACAGCTTTCCCCTATTCTTGTCCTGTCTCCTCTTTGTTCTTGTATTTAATGTTATTTATGTAAGTCCTCATGCCTCTTCCAGGGTTCCAAAACTATTTCTTCTTTTTTCTGTCTGTCTTCTCCATTGTGCTTTGGAATTCTTTAATTTACAACACAGTGATATTGATTCCTGATCAAAATATGCCAGAGAAGTTAGTGGAGGTGGTCTTGGCTGAAAGATAGTGACCTATTTATGGTGGTTGAATGATTCCCAAGGTGACCAAGGCCCACCTTTGCATACCATAAGCCAAGTGTACACCTCCCTCCAGGACGCTGGGATTCTCGGAGGGGGGGTCAAATTGTATTCTGCATGTTGGGGGTCTTTCAAGTCTGTCGTTTCAGCCAGAATGTCTCCTGAAGAGATTACAGAATTCTGGTCAGAGAAACAAACTTGAATTGTTTCATTGGAAGGCCCTTGGTACTAGAATAGTTTCAGAAGGGTCTTGAGGCCTCCTTATAAACAGGGAAGAATATGGAGTAAGTTGAACCCTGATTGCTTCTAGATCCCTGTAATTAGTGTTTGGAATAGAGAATGATGTATAGTCAAATGAGTTGGGGGCATATTTTAGCGAGTTATACTTACTTGAGATAACTCTATAACTGCTGGATTTCTATGGTTGTGTGTGTGTAAAATTTCAACCTAACTATAACGTCCCTGTAACCTTTGTTTTTTTAGGGAACGTCTAAGGTTTTTTAAATTCTATTTCCTAACTATAACGTCCCTGTTACCTTTTTCTTTTCACTGAATTTCTATTTTTTTTAATGTAAAGTAATATTTAATTACCATAAGTTAATCGTGGCCAAACCCCCCCCCCCCCCACCAACATGCAGTCAACCCCACACCGTGCAAACCCTTCGGCCGTGCGCTGTGGGAGAGACCCTACAGTCAACTCCCTACATACAGCCTACCCCACGCCATACACGGCCTTTGACCATGTGCAGTGTGGGGTTGGTCACAAGGCCGGGCCTTTGGCCAAATCCTGTGGCCAACCCCCTAAGAGCAGACAACCCGCTGCCCCCTCCCCGGGCTACTTTTGGCTCCGGCGATCTCATACCCTTTGGCCCAGTGCCATTTTTAAGGGGAGAGGGTCACAAGGCCCACCTCCCCAGGATTTTGGCCCCGGGGGCCCAATCTCAGTGATGGGGCAGGGAAACAGATAAAGTAAATTTACAGATTCTGTAAAATTTAGGCCCCTACATCTCAATCACCAAATACCGTTCGGTAACGGCCGAAATCGGCCGTTACCGACCGGTCTACAATAGCCTTGCACCTTATACTGGAGACGTCTATGGTGTTAGGGATTTCTCCTCCACAGCTTCTAGGGAACAACTAAATTTGTGGTTTTTCAAGCTTGAATATTAAAAGGTTAGATACCCTGTTTGTGTTACGCTTTGAATCTTTTATTTATTATGGCACAACATGTAGCTATTACAGCTCATCTGGGACAACATGGAATACCTAAGTCGGGAGCCCCAGAATATTTTTGAATTGAAACGGATGCTGCATTCCACTTTGAGGTTCTTTATTCTTCAGTCACATTTCCAGCTGTGGATGCTAACACTAATACATTTCATACATACGCTACTCCACCAGTACCTGCTGCATATAAACCCTATGCACTTACAGATATTCCTCTTACGGTGTGGAAACACCAGTCTTGGTTTAATGGCGCCCTTCCCCATGTTCCTGAATCATTTTGTAAAGGTCCTCTCAGTAATCAGGGGGCTACTTGGCCGAAATTAGCTGGGTATACACCATATCCTGATTTACCCAATGAACATTTTTTGCAAACCCAAGGTTTGTACAAAGTAGAAATAACCAAATTCCGCCTGCTCTCAGGTAAATTCATCTTGGTTAAAGAGATAATTGAATGGAAGTCCTTTGCAAATCCATTTCCATCATCCACAAGTCACTCCGTTCACTCCCCTGGTATCTAACCAAAGACATTTGGTCTTCTGGTCTACATGCAATTCAAGATCTTCTTCCCTGAACCTACTGGCTAACTACTTGCATAGGCACAGTATTTGGCAGATCACTCCATGTACATTGATGTACTCTATGGAATGCCCCCTTGCTTCTCAGCTGCACTTCACCTCACAGCCCCATCTCCTCTGCACTTCCGTCTTCCCCTCATCTCCTCAGTAGACCAATTCTAACTGTGCTTTTGAAAAGCAGTCATATACCCAGGCATCTTTGCCATTATTTGTTGTGGGAGGAGGTGCATATCATACTTTGCTTGCCCAGGCCGGCCCATTGTCATTCTACATATGAAATGAGCAGGCTTGCTATGTGAGCATGGTCATATTGACTCGGTGCACACCAACCCTTAGGCAGTAGCATCATTTTGGGTTGTGCACCAGCAGCAAACCAGCCCAATCAAGAAGCCCAGTTTATCCACAGTAATAAAAAAAATAATCTCTCTAAGTGTCCCGGCTATAGACCTGTCAGTTAGATACACATTTTCTGTCTTTTCGACTTGAATCTAGCCCCTACTTTTTGCTTTGTAGCACTAAAGTCTTGCAGGGTGGACTACTGTCCATTATCACTTTGCAGGACACTTTGCACACACAGAGATAATGTAAGACGCTTGTTGGGTATTGGGGGAATAGTAATCACAGAACACATTTTTTGTGGTTTCCTTCCATTACCACCTGATCTAAATCAGTCTCTTTTAAAAGACATAGCTAGGCTGGATTGATAAGTTGCTCATTGGTTGTCATTAAAGTGACATACAGTATTTGACTTCCAATACCTTTATCACTTCCTGGAGTAAGCTTTGACTGTTTGTTTTTGCCACCATTGAAGAGACAAGTTTCTTAAAGGAACAACTCTTAAATAATTTAGTCACTTCTGAAACAGCAATTGTAAACAATGGTATCCTCCAAAGGTTCTTCCAATTAATTACCTATTGCCCCTGACAGAAAGAAAAGGTATCACAACATACTTCAGCTTTTTTCCTTTCACAGAAAAATATTGTGGGACATTTGAGAAAGAGGTAACAAAGAGATGTCAGAAGATGTTTTGAGCCTGCTGAAAGTTTTTTGAGCAGAGAAACAACCACAGCTTGTTGTTTTTTTACATTGGTAGGAATTTATGAGGAGGCAATCAAGATATTGTTAAGGGAGTTCAGGGCAGGATCTATGATCTCTAGATTTCTGGTCAGGACATGAGCAGGAAACAGTTCCACTGGGAGTGAGATTTAATAGAAAGGTCAAGAGTGGTAATAGAGTACACAGAGAGCAGGTTGAAATTCCACAGATCACATTTCTCTGTGAAGGATGACACATTCATTTCAAAACTAACACATTTTTTTAAACATTTTATAACAGTCAAATAAAGAGATATACGGAATTGCAAACTTTGGCAGAAGGCGCAATGGACTTAACAGCACACACTGGTTCAACAACATTTGTAACTCTTCTCCAGCCTCTTACTTTTTTGCTGACTCTGACCACTTAATCCACCTCACCCCTGCATGCCATACTTTTCACCATGTCTCTTGCCCACCCTATTATCTACTCTTGCTGCTTTCGCCTCCTCTCATATCCACTTTACCTCTGCATTATCTCCTGTTCACTTATCTCTCCCCAAGCACCTCACTGTCACACTCAGATTCTGCCACTCTTACATCCATCTTTTCCCTCAGTGCTCTACTTCTTTTCTCTCATCATCCCACCCAACCTCTCGCCTTCTTTTGCCTTAACTTTTTGCTAACTTTGCCCTCCTTACAACAATCTCTCCCTTTTCCCAAGCCTCTTCTTGCTTGTTCTGTCCCTTTTACATCCACTTCTTCCCTCTGTATGCTGCACTTCATTGCTCTTCTCCCCCTAGCCTCTTACCTTATTTCAGCTGTTCTCTTCCTTAACATTCATCTCTCCCATTCCAGATTCACACTCTCTGAACGGTTCTTTACATTTTTGCATGGATTCTTGAATCTCTTAACATTACTCTCTTTTGACTGCTATTATGTGTGGGCAACTGAAAACTTGAGCAAGAGGCCTGGTTCTGCTCACCTTAAGATCCTCTCAGTACCCCAAGCCCAAAATGAGCCAAGTTTTCACAGAAAGCGACGTTGCCTAGTGGCTACAACTGCTCATCATGCATCAAGGGGAGCAAGGCTTCTGTTCGTTTCTTGGCTCAACATCTTCTGAATCCAGGCAAATTGCTGTGCTGGAAACAAAATGACTGTAGTTTGTGTCTGTCTTGAAGTGCTCTTATGTTCAAGGCCAGCGTTTGTGCTAGGTAAAACTGCCAAAAACACAATGCACTGCCTGCTCACCCAGACTCTAGTCTCATGCTTAAGGATTAAAAGATGAAGCGTTAAGCTTTATTGCCATAATGAGATAACCATGTAGTTCCAAATTGCACTGTGAGAAACTGAAAAATTGACTTTCCTGCTTGAAAATCATGTGATCCTAGGCAAATGCTTCATTTCACCAACCTCCATTTTATTAATTATCACTCATCAGAGCTCATTCAAATACTTGCAGTCAGGTGTGTGCTGTACAACTCCTCTTGTGTTTGATGTAATAGACTATAATCTTACTGCATCTTTACTTTACACTGCCACAAATAAGGAACACATGTACCCTGATATGCCTCTTAGCCAGGGCCACTGAAATTATTTTATATTGCCTTTGCTGTATTTTCCACATAATTATGGATTTGACGCATAAGCAATCTGCCGCATAATCTGCAGCTTGTAACAAAAACATTATTTTGTTTTGTAACTCAAATGGATCAAACGTTACTAAAAACTTAGCAACACTTGTTGCTGCACATAGGAAAGCCATTTGAAAAGGTTAACTGGATCATTTTTCTGTTGCTTATTGCTGTATTTGAGTGACAGACAACATCTTGAGGTAATACTATCACAGAATGTGCTGCATTATGCCACATAATTTGCCTTTTTTCCTGCTTAAGTTAGTAAACCCTGCCACCTACTTCGGTCCTTTCTTACCACATAATTCCAGTAGCCTTACTCCTAGTACACTAATATCATGATCATCATGGCAGGGACAGCAATGTTTCTCAGTTCATGTTTAAAAACTCTCACCTTTACTAAATACATCTCAATCCAGTGATATAATCCCATGAACTAAGGTAAAACACTTCTGTGTGTTAAAGAAATTTGCTATTTTTAATATTGATGACGCCTGTCTCCCATTTCTCGGTCCTAAGTGATGGGACATGATTCTTTCTTTTGTTGTGGCCCTGCAGGGCACCCTTCTTTACATTCACACAGGGGCAGGACTCACTTCACATCTTACAGCACTTCAAGTACCCATCTAATCACTGTTATACAGAGGCAGCGATTAGATTTCTGAAGCCCTTTCTGCCCATGGCTGTTAGGAAGGGTGTCCCTCCCTTGGGCCACGCACCTCTGCTTCTCCCTGGGCCTTGAAGCACTGAAGTTTTTTGAAAAGCAGAACGGGGTCCCTTAGATGTGAGCAGAAGTGGGGCCCTGGGCAGCTGATTCGGTTGCGGTCAAGTTCGTGCTGTATAAAACTGCAAAAAAAATAAAAAATAAACAAATTTTAAAAAGAGCCGGCCCTGCTCTTATCCACCAACATGTGGCAGGAGCCAAATCCTCTCTATAGTGTTACTGAAAGCTATTTTTTAGTTGGATCACATAAGGTCGGCAACAATTGCACAGTAAAGGCAGTCGTAAAAATTATCTGGCAGTTTGGACAACTTGAGTTGCAAGTTTTAGTGCTGGATCAATCAGTAATTTATTTTTCTTTATATATTCTGGCCAGGCTCCAAGATCCAAAGGCCACACAGGTTGGATGCTGCTGACCTGACTGTCTAACAGCAGAAACGTGAGGGATCATCAGACATTGAACATCCCTGACCATCAACATCGTTCTGCTTAGTCTGAAACCAATTTTCCAAGAGCATAAATGGTTGTTCAGCTGAATGACTTGTTATGGCTTACGGCAACCATCCCCACCAATATGACTGAAAATAGGAAGTCTAGGGATCGATCCATACTTTTTGCTTTGAGGAAGTAAGGAATACGATATGATTACTGGCACAATCACTAGTTGATGGTTAGCCATAAGTACGCACACAGAGCTTAAGTCACCCATATCTTGCTGTGACTTACTTTTATAGTGCTCTTGGCTTACTGTTGAATGGCATGAGTAAGACCAGAGTTCATCTGGAATTCAGGAGTAAGCCATGTGTACTACAAGAGTAAGTCACATCTACTCTTAGCAAAATCTTAAAGACCCTGTTCACAAACTGCATTTGTAGTACATAAAGTAGTACTACTTACTTACTACAAAATGGAATTCATAAATCTACGAGTGTAAAGCTCCACCTCTGCCTCTCCAGTCTTTTATATGGGGAGATTCTCACACATGTAAGGTCACTATGTAGAGGCCGATTATGATCTCGTTAGGAAGGCTTCCAGATGATTTTTTGTGTTAACCAGCTATTAATTTCTGTTTTCAGAGTTATTATTTGATACTGGATTTGAACCCCTTCCAACCCCTATTTCATTAAGGAGACATGCTTCTCTTCCGCCTCTGCTAACTCCCGTATTAGTTGTTGATTCCTAATCCTCTGCGAGGCCCTAGCCCTTGCAACAAAGCTGATGGTTTCCCCTCTTATACCGGCTTTAAAAGAATCCCACACAGTCCCCCTACTAGCACTATATCTAGTCAAAGAAGTCCTGTGACCAATTCTTAATATGTTCAATATAATCATTATTTACAAGTAGTTTCCTGTCAAGCATCCTTTTCCTCCGGGTTCTCCTAAAGTTTGCATTTTCCATCTCCAAGATTAGAGGGTTATGATCTGAGATCACCTTCGGGAGTTTCTTAATGCTTGCTACATTTAATACATCTCTTGTACAGAAAAAATAATCAATCCGAACATACTTCCTGTGCGGACAAGAATAATATGTATAGCCAGAGTTATTTGGATTATTCAATGCCCAGGCGTCCCCTAACCCATGGCTATTTTTGAGGGAGGCTAGTGCTCAATAAGCTCTGGGCTTACGACTCCTTGATTATGTTGTCCTTGTCTTAGGTCAAGTGAAATATTAAAATCACTTCATAAAAATAATGGGCTAGGCCATGTTGCAAGCTCCAACTCCAAATCTTCGAATATCTGAGGATCATTCTGGTTTGACCCATACATTGAACATAAGGTGAATCCTGCCTCTAATTCTACTATAACCCACCTCCCCAATGTATCCGCTGCCTTTCGTTCGGCCAGTCCCAAATTGATCTTAGCTAGTATAGCCACTCCCCGCGTATTTGAGGTTTGGAAGGTGCATGCCAGTAAATTATATCCTCTAATACCCAACAGCTCCTTTTCCCCCCAAGGAATATGGGTATCTTGTAAGCATACTACATCAATATTGTTTGTCTCACTAATTGCGATAAACTCATCCTTTTCACCCTATCATTCAGACCTGGTATTCTAAAAGCATATATTTATCCTCCCCATCTGAGTTCAGTTTTTGGAACTTCACATAATCCCCTGCCTCTCTTTCTTTCCTCTGCCATCTTTAATAAAATGACCTGCATGCTTTCTCCTATTGTTAATAGTGTACAATTTATCTCCTCAATTCTGGATATGTTTTTCTCCCCAAGTTCCCCCACCCCCAACCACCCTCCCTCTCCACCACCCCTTCCCTCCTCCCCCCTACCCATCCCCTCGCCCAGCACCCCCCCATGAGAGGCACTCAGACCTAAGTCTGTGCATAATGGATGCGTAGTGCATCCCCGAGAGCCCTAAATTAACCCTTACATTTTTTAAACAAGTGCTATGTTCCTATCCAAACACCATGACTCCCAAAACCTCCCTCCAAATCACCCCTTCTTAAACACACCAATTATATTCCTTAAGCAATTCCAATGTTTACCCATAGTTAATATTCCTTCAACTGATCCGATTTGACTATAAATCTGTATCCTAACCCTTCAAGCTATCCAGGTATTCTTTTGCTTTAATTTCTGAAAGAAAAAATCGTGTCTCCCCCCCCATCTTAAAATTGCTTTATCAATTGCCGCAACCTCCACTGCCTTTCGACGGTGGAGTGGCAAAAATCTGGTCGAACAAAATAGGAGACCTCATTCCAGGTTCTTTTTGCCTCTGGCCGAGCCTTTTCAAAAATAGCTTGGTTAAACAAAAAATTGCCAAAGTAGACCAAAATGGCTTTTGGCAATACTCCTGCCTTCAAAGGCTCCTTCTGCATAACAGGAACACAGTGAACACCTTGCACCTCTATCCCAATTCCCGCCTGTAAGTTCTGGGAGTGTATCTCTAAATAGTTCACAACAAATGAGCGGACTTCCGCCCCTTCAACCTCCTCAGGAACCCCAAGCACCCTCAAATTATTCATCCTCTGGTGGTCCTTCTGCTCTTCTAGCTTCCATTGCACTTCTACTAATTAAGCCTTGTGAGATTATATAAGTGTGTGGTTCGCAGTAAGGTCCGTTTCAGTTGCCACAACCCTTGATTCCAAGTCAGTCAGTCTTTCCCCAAATACACTACAGGTTTTAGTCAGTTGACGAATCATTCCCTGCACTTTTCGCATCACGTCTTGGCCCTTGCATCCATCCTGTTTCGTCTCATCACTAGGCAACAAAATGGCTTGAAATATTGCTTCAAGCGTCGGGGTGAGTCCCCCCTAGTCCGAAACTTGTTGTCCACTAGACAGTTGGCCCGCAAGTTGATATGTAGAGGTGTAGTTCCAAGTGAGGTCCTTAGTTTACGACTTTCTTTTTTTCTTTTTCAGGACAGTTTTTTCTTTGCCACCATCAGCCTCATCCAAGTCACTACTGGTCAGGTATCCCCAATATTATGTTTTACTATTGGGCTGCCCTTCTTCATCAGATGATCTCCTTGTTCACACCAAATGGAATTAGAAATAATGAACTAGAGGAGGATCCTAAAGTGCCTACAATATTCGAACTTGCTTTGGGGAAGGAGGCATGGGGCCTGTTATTGAGACAAATGGAGCAGAGTTATTAAAAAAAGTTTGTTTTAAAGTAATATCTAGTGCATGGAGAATCTGGAAGCAAGTTTCAAAATTTATGACGATTCCTAAAATCTGCAGATATACTCCCCTTTGGCGTTCTTCGCTAGTTCCTCATCAGGTCTATGATGATATGGGCAAAAGATGGGAAGAGCTGGGGGTAGGCACAATTGGTGATCTATATGAGGGGGCACAAGGTTTGCAATTTTCACAGCTTCAACTTGATTTTGGAATCCCACCAAATCATTATTTAAGATGTGTACAGATTAGGAGTATTTTAACTATATGTAGGTCTACGATGAATCTAAAAAGGATACCTCCGCTAGAAGCTATCACTAGGAGATCAAACAAAATCAGGAATACCTACAGCTTACTACTTGAAAAACTCCCAGATGATATGGAAAAACATGAGACATCCTGGGTATTGAAACTGGACAATCCTGAAGTGGATATATACATGAGTTTATCCCTATCAGCAAAGATATGTATATCCCCAATTTTTTTTTTAATTTTTTTTATATTTTTTGAAAACCTTTATTGCGCATGTAATAGAAAAACAAATACGGGCCTACAACCTCTCGGCCGGCCACAATACTGTTGAGCGCAGGTGCTAGCAATACGGTCCCCCAACGGCATCAGGTGATACAGCCACAAGTGATAACAGTTACACTGGAAAAATCATGTCGCCAGGGAGAAGGAGCAGTAAAGGTTAAATTTTAAAGTTTTTCCGGTTAAATAAAAAACAATGAAGGATAGGTGCAAAGGAGATCCGAGTCCGTACAGTAATTCCCCACATGAGTAGGCAGCTGGAATAATAGCAGCAATTGCGTGAAGCATCCCAGTGGAATGGCAGTACAGTAAAGGAACAACTTGGACAACAGGAACCATGCTCGTACCACTCCCAGCGCCACCCACTCCCATCCATCCCCTATCACAGACCCAGAAAGGAAAATAGTACAATAAAGCGCAGAAAAGTGAGAAAAAAGGCCCATAGAAACTAAATAAGGAAAGTGACATCTACCCCCCCACCCTACACCAATGCGGAGGCTACGGCCTACCCCCCCCGACAATGTGCCTGTCGCCCATTAAAGAACCCGAAATGTAGTTCAAGTAAAGGAAGAGAAGAAAGGAAAGGAGAAGAAAAATAATAAAAATATAACTCTGAAATATAGAGAGTGAGAATAGGCCATCCTAATCTGCAACTCTCAAAAACTACAAGTGAAGTGGGAGGAGGAGCCAATCCAAGCGTTCCCAGCCCCCCAGTCAAAGACACTATCTCCTCACAATTTGCGACGACTGAGGAACAAATATTAGTACGAAAGCAGTTGGGGAAAGACATTATATCGTGTATGACTGAAACAAGTATGTAACATTTCCAACCCCGGTCCAACCAGTCAAGCAACCGACAACATAAGAAGAACCCATCACTGACCCGACCTCGGACAGACCCCAAAATAAGGCGCATGAAGAAGGCCCGCCCCCACCAAGACAAAGAACCAAAAGACAATCACCCCGCCAGGAAGGGATACAAAAGGAAAACACAATATTACAGTCGCAACTCGAAATAGAAAAAAGAGCAGTACACATTATAGCAGTTGCAATCCTGAAATGGGGAGGCAGTGCATGTAGAACGCGACCATTATATCAAGCAGTGTGCCAGTCCGGGTTTCAGCCAGCCAGTCAATCAGAACCAGTGAGAGAAAGAGCATCAACCTTGTCCTGAACGTCGAAACCCAAGCAGTCTTGGCCACCGCTGTGAGCGCACTTCATGCAGGACAAAGGAGTAAAATGGCCGCCCTCGGCATGGAAGAAACGGAGGAAGAAGAAGGGAGTGTCCCCAATCGGCGGCCAGAGAAGCGTCCAAGGTGACGGGCTCTACTTTTTCCGCAGGGCGGCACACACTCCGATAGTGAAGAAAAGACGATGGCAGCATTCCCGCAGGCAAAGTCTCAATAATCAGAGTGGAGGGAAACTTTGTAGCTGCAGCCTCGTCAGTAAGGAAACACTCGACACTGTAACCAGGGACATGGCCGTCCTCCGTGTACACATGTTGCAACATTGTATCCTTCTCGGGAGCAGTGAGAGGCAGCAAAGGGTCCGCCAGCCGTGATTGCCCCATGTCATGAGCAGCGCTTTCGATCTTCCGTGCCAGCTCTCGAGCATTTCTTCGCCATGTCGCCCGTAGGTCTACAATTGCCACCAGGATGTCACTATTAGTCAGGACACTCCGCGGTATTGGCCGGTCAGCTCTGTTCAACGACGCCCTCCGTGTAGCCACAAGCCCCAGGACAGGCAGGGCAGCAAGTACTGGAGACAGGGGATCGGCCCCTCTGTCGTTCCGGTAGGCAGGCACCATTATCACCCCTACAAGCAGCCTACAATGGAGGGAGGGGGGGGGCCGACTCCGTTACCTGATGAAGCAGGAGTTAAAACCACCAGAGGCAGCGCGGCTCACAGTCCGGGGGCTGCGCGAGTGAAAGCCCCCTCAACGGCTGTTGGAGCAAGCGTCCCACGGCGGAGAAAGCGCCTTAAGATGGAGTCCGCTCAGACGGCCCGTCTCAGAACAAAGAAAAGCGTCGCCTGCATAGTCCCAGTCCCACAATTAGACCCTCCGTCGTGAAATGGGGTCTCGTCCCAGTAGAGAATGCAAATCCGCTCGTCCCATCCGTCGGTCGCGCTCCGCTCAGGATCGGCCCTACCACAGCCCTGCCACAGCTCGTTCCACCTCCCAAGTCCAGGGGCAGCGTCGGAGGTCGGCTAACTCCACAAGTCCACCATCAAATCAGCCGAAAGAGACCTCAGAAGAACGCAGACTTCCCCAGCGCGTTCGTGACTCAGTTTAAACTAATGCGATCGAGGATAATTATCAGGATTTTAAGGCGAAGACCAGACGGGTCGCGGAGCCGGGGACTCACACGTCCGTCCCGTCCGCCATCTTGGCTCCTCCCCCATATCCACAAATTTAAAGGAACAACTTTATAAAACTATTTCTAACCTATATTTTACACCCTCTAAGTTATTTTTGTGGGGAAGAAGGCAGGATGATAAATGTCCTAGATGCGGGGTAGGTCCAGCAACCCTGATACATATGTTTTGTGACTGTGCCAAATTAGGTGTACTAAAAGAGGGGTTGCTTGATTTTTGGGAGACACTGTTTGGTTTCAGATTTAAACTGACTCCTGCACTGCTGTTCTTAGGATCTGATAGTTCTCTGGCCCTCAACACTGCACAGGGGTACTGTTTATTTCTGGGGACAGCAGTATTCAGAATACTGCTAGCTGCCAGGTGGAAAGATGCAGAACTTTCACCTTTTCAGATGTGGCTTGCCAGACTGCTCAGTATTTATAATCAAGAGAAGGCTCCATATGCCTGTAGGGGCAGACAGGATAGAATCTGGGATAGGAAAATGTGGGCACTCATTTCTGAATGGAACAAAGAAATGAGGGAGCAGTAGCAAGAAGATGTGTCCCCAAGGGGTGTAATAACGTGAGGCTGATTGAGCAAGCATGAAGAGTACTGTACATGATTTTACACCCTGGTGTTAAGTGTTGGAATTCCATATAATATGTTCTTGTAACTTCAATCCAATAGGTATTATATGGCATGCACTTTATGAACTGTATGCATCTTAGATTTAATCTTTAAGTTATATAGTTTGATTAAAACCGATAAGGCACTAAAGGGTGACCCCTTTTTGGGCCCCTTTTTTTTATCCGCTATGTACAACTTTTACGAATTGTTTAAATTAATTTTATTCCCGGTTAATGTATATACCTATTAAATGACCTGTGTAATATGTATCATGATTAATTTATAGCTAATTTTTGTGTAATATGATGTTTCTGGATATGAAAAAAATAAAAAATAAAGAAAGGCTTTTAGACGGGTTCCGGAATGAGCAAATCCGATTCGGAGCTCATGTTTCTGACCGAATCTTCCCCCGTTCTGAGCGACCAAGTACGATGCGAGATCTCGTCCACGTCGACCGAATTGTTTCCGAACCTGATCCTGTCAGTCTGACTTGTTCGCAGCCCAATCGTGCCGGCTTTTGAACGAGCGAGTACGATGCACGATTCGGACAGCCATATCAATTTGGTATCAGTGGATGAAATGGCTGTGGGAATCAGACTTCGGGGGGCCATAGCAGGCGCCCCTTCACCCAAAGTCATCTGAATCGGTCCTGTGGGGGTACCCATGGGTCCCCCCTTTCCATGCATGCACAGTGTGGTGGGCACCATGTGGTGCCCACCACAGGGTGTACACTTTTCCCTACCAACCCCTTTTTGCTATGGGAACCTGTGTATTTGTTCAGTATACAGGCTCCCATAGAGGTCAATGGGAGTCTGAGCGAACCGAGTCCATCACCATACGGGTGCATCGGTATCGGTTGCTCGGCCTCGCGGAGCACGATTTGTTAGGAAAGCCCTCCGGATCCGAGTCATACAGAGGGCTTTCCTAGGGAGATCATAATTGGCCCCTAAGTAGTAATTGTGACAGGAACTGGGGGAATGCCTGGAAAAAGGACAATACTTACTGCTTAATGGGAGAGGTTTAGGGTGTAGTAAGGATGAGTTTAGGGCAGGTTAGAGAGGGGTTTAGTGAGTCACATGAACCCTATCAAAAAAGAGTAAGCTCATTGTTATTTACAAACTGCACTTCTAAAGTTCCTACAGCCAAAAATGACAGAAAATAATAGTAAATGTACTCCAGCTCAGAGCTGGATAAGACCAGCACCACACAGGTCCAGCCACTGGTACTGCAACACCCTCCCATAGAAAATAAAGGCTGTAGGTGCTTAATTTAATTAGTTAAACATATAAATATATTTACTTTAAACCAAATTATCTAATAGCAAATTAAAGTGTATTTTATGATAAAATATTGTAATTGGGGGGGCGTGGCCAAGATGGTAGTGAGGTAGGAAGCGATCTCCGGAGCTCCGTCACACCGCCCGCCGACATCAGCTTTGTATAGCTACAGGAGGGGTCCAGTCAGCTAAATGCCCCTCAAGAAGATCGCCCTGCAGAATTGCCATCTCCGGTGCCGGTGTTGAGCGACTGCGGACACTGTGCAACGGAGGTGGGCCCGGGGACGGCGGCCTAGCACTCGCGGCCCAAGCAGCAGCGGGGACCTGGAATTAGGGGCGGCCCGCACTGGGGCTCATCAAGGCTGGCTTCTGGAGCAGAGGCCCCTGCTGGGCGACTCAGAAGACCTGGGGGGAAGCCTCCAATAGAGCCCTGTCTGGGGCGTTCGGAGCTGGGAGGTGTAAGTGTGAGCCGCCCATCGGAGGAGTGACGCCGGAGGCCCGCCTGGAGTCCCGAAGCCGGCAACTGTCTACACCGCGGCCGGCGGTGCAGAAGTGAGAGGCCTTACTGTGCGCTGACCGCAGCGGTGCAGAGACGCCACTGGTGCCCGAGGCGGTCATTGCGACTGGCCTCCACAGCTTGAAGCGGAGGAGTACATCGGTAGAGCTGACTGCGGGGCTGGCGTGGCTGCCTGCGGTGGTGCTGGGGGCCTGGAGAGCCCGCGCGCCTCGGCCGCCAACGAGGGGCAGTCTCATCGCACTGCATAGCTGGAGGTGGGTTGCAAAGGCCATTGAAGAGGGAGCGGCGGCACCATCGAGTGGGAAAGCCTTGCACACCGCTAGCGCCAGGGATACCTGAAGCGCGAGCGGCGGCGGGAGACCAAGCCTCAGTTTCCAGAAGAGGGAAGCGGCGGCCTGAAGGCTCGCATGAGGTGGGGGTGAAGGCCGATTCGGAGGTGTTGAAAGTCTGACAGTGGAAGCTGAAGACTGGGTGAGTGGCTGGTGTCCCAAATTGCGAGCCCCGAGGAGATTGCTCAGGGCAACAGCGCTTCTTATTCAGGATGATTGCGCACCGACGCAGCCAGCCCTGTGTGCAGCCCAGACCAGACACGATTATATGGTCACAGTGCTTTGCCTGCACCGCATGCCCTAGCCCGATCCTAGATGAGGACCCGGTACTGAACAAACACACAGAGGAGGGGCAGTGAAGATATTTCTGGGCTGGAGATGAGAAGGGATGCGAAATGAACCACCGGACATTCCGAGGAGGGCCCCCGCAGATCACTGGGATACTCTTTGCTGTTGCTGAGCTGCATCCTGTGGCACCCGCCCCGTAAATGGAGGCGCCTCCTGGCGCCAACTGCAAGCAGGATTCTGGACCTGGGGACGCAGTGAGTCTCTCCCTGGTGGCGATAGGGGTCTAGCCGGACCTGGAGACAGTGAAACTTTATGACCAGATCCAGCATTGCTCGTGGGACCGACGGACTACTTCTCTGTAGCCCCCAAGGCACCCAACAGGGCGCGCCTAGAGGAGACCAGCGTGCGACGCCACCGCTTGGCGCAAGGAGCCCGGGGCTCCTTCAGTAGACCCTGGAGTGGGACCTAGAGAACACCTGCATTGGCCTGGACGCTCTGCGTTGCCTGTGGGCCCCTCGCAAGCTGTTGGTGGGAGTGGGTCCCGCATCTCGAGCATCGGTGGGGTGCTTGAGGTGATTAGAAGCCGTGAGACTGTGCGGCTCCCCTTGGAATAGGGATGGGATCCGTAAATTAGGGACTGCTCTCGCACGGTGAGGTGAGCGCTGATACTCCCCTAGTATTGATGTCATACGGAAGGCCCCACGACTATGTCCTCGGCCAGGATGAGGAAACAGAAGTCGTTAAAACAACTTTTTGAGAAAGCCTCTCCTGCCTCTACCCTCCCGGCCGCTTCATCCCAGATGGCGACTCCCCAGGTCCTGCCAGAGGCCGGAGATGAACTTATCACTAAAACGTTTCTTGAGTCACTCTTTAACACCCTTTGGTCCGACATACAATCTGTAAAAACGGAGCTGACCGCCGAGATGCGGGAAATCCGCAGAGACGTGGACAGTGTGGGGGAGCGAGTGGCGACCCTGGAGAGCAGAAGCAATAACGTGTCGACAGAGGTAACCATGCTTCAACGAGAGATTCTCCGATTACAAGATCAACACCTTGATATGCAAACACATCTGGAGGATCTGGAAAATAGGTCACAACGGCATAACATTAGGATACGGGGGGTGAAGCCATCAGATGACACTAAGGACCTCTTTTCTTTCACTGAAGGTCTCTTCCACCACATTCTGGGAGCCCCGGCAGACACCACTATAGTCCAAGATAGGGCGCAGATTCGGCCGCCTTGAGCCCTCAACCCCCACCTACTGACATCCTTGTCTGTCAGCAAGACTTTAAAACCAAAGAAGCCATACTTGCTAAAGCTAGATCTCTCTATCCCATCTTCTATCAGGGGCCCTCTCCAGTGTTGTTCCAGGACCTGGCCCTGCTCACGCTGCAGCCCCGAAGGCAGTTCCGCCCTGTGACAGAACATCTTAGGCAACAGAGCATCACATACTCCTGGGGGCACCCATTCTGCCTCATTTTCCGCTTCAATGGCAGACTTCACCAGATGCGCTCACTCGAAGACGCTTGCCAGTTGCTGGGTCTAGCGGTGCCCCCTGAGGAGGATGAACGACAGGGCAACGAATCGGAACCGGAGGCATCACCCACCGGGTGGCAGCCACCCAGACAATGAAGACGATTTCGAAACCCGAACAAACAGGACATAGCAAAGGGCCAACAGGAGGCTCTCTCCTCTGCAGCTGATGCACTGGCCGGGCCGAGCACCGAGGTGGAGTGAACCCATGCCACTTGTTCGTCCAGGTTGATGGCTTCCTGATCTATGGTGGGTGGCGGGCGGTACCAGACCGCCACCCTGGTCCACACCATGAGCCCCGCTACGATGACTTCCCAGCTACTCCGGGAGTGCAGACACTGTCTCCAGAACTCTGTTTTCCTACATAGACTGGGTTTGTGGTTCTTAGTTGCAATTTTTGATTTGTTCATAGGTTTTTTGAGGGGTTTTGTTGGATTTTGGTCCACTTGTCTGCCTCCCCCAGCTATCCTTCTGCTATGCCTTTCCTCGCACTCTGGTAAGAGAGCCCCCTATCTCCCACCGCACATTGACACTTGCTACATGTACATCATTATAGTCCCTTTGTGTCTCACCGATGCCGTCTGACTCCCTCAAGGTTTTTACTCTTAATGTGAGAGGTTTGAACAACCCAATTAAGCGCAGAGCAGTGCTAAATTATTTGGAACAGTCCAAGGTGCACATCTGCCTCCTTCAGGAAACTCACCTTCTTTTTAAAGACCATCATAGGCTATGGTCCAAGTACTTCCCCACGCAGCTATTTTCCTCCAGCACCTCCAAATCTGCAGGAGTAGCCATACTGGTTTCCCGTTCCTTCCCCGGTAAGGTAGTGCAGAAAGGAGCAGAGATGAAGGGCCGCCTACTCACATACCAGTTCTCAGTTGGAGGGATGACACTTGTTGGGTCAATATATGCGCCCAATGAAGGGCAGGTTAAGTTTCTCCTCACTGCCCTGAGCGAGGCAGCCACAGCTTCAGACCAACACTTGTTGCTGGGGGGAGACTTAAACAAAGTATTTGATAATGTCCTAGACCGCTCATGCCAACGGAGGACGCAAGTAGGCGTACTTACACAAGCAGGACAGGTGCACCTTGATGAATTGGGGCTCTCTGACCTATGGCGGCATTTCCATCCACGCACCCAACTGCTTCCTTATCAGATCGTTCCCCAGTCCGGGCTACCTTCTTGCTACCGCGCTCCTCCTGACCTATGAGACAGTGGCGGCTGCGTGACACCCTCTTGCATCAACCCAAAGTGATTGAGCAAATTCAAGGGGCTATCACTAACTTTCTCACCCTTAATGCTAATTCGGATACCTCCCTGGCAGTCCAATGGACAGCACTAAAGGCAGTTCTACGGGGGGAATTCATAGCCATATCCTCCACTCAAAACCGGGAGAGGAGTAGTAAAAGGGCAGAACTTACACAGAGGGTCTCGTAACTCGAGCAATTACACCAGAGAACAGGGGACTTGTGCGCTTGGTGGCAGATTTGCGTTGAGAGGAAAGAGCTTGCGGCCCTAGACCAAGACAGAGTTGAATATGCAGCTCTCTGGCTCCGTCATTCCTATGACACTGGGGGGGGATAGATGTGGCCGTCTCCTTGCCAATTCGCTGCGAGAGAAGCGACATCGCCAGGGAGTGCAGAATATGCGCACGCCTAGTGGAGAAACAATTTTGGAGGACACGGCCATAGCCGAGGTGTTCCGCGATTACGCGGATCTTTACACGGGGGATCCACTTGATGCTCAACAAAGTGCTGAGTATATAGCCACGGCTCACATGCCTTCTCTATCCCAGTCACAGGCTGCCTATCTAGACAGAGCCATACAGACAGAGGAAGTTATTTCAGCTATTTTCCGTCTCAAGCTAGGCAAGCCACCCGGCCCAGACGGCTATACGGACGCCTTTTACAAATCATTCTGCACTCAGCTGGCACCCATCCTGATGAGTCTCTTCAACACCTTCGAGCACACCAGCACTATTCCAGGTGAGATGCTGGAGGCAGCAATAGTTTTTATCCCGAAGCCAGGGAAGGACAAGACAGCTGGCAATGCATATAGGCCCATATCGCTCTTAAATGTAGATATTAAATTGTACACCAGTATCCTGGCGGCCCGCCTGGCGCCCTACATGGTCCAACTTGTTAAGCCTGACCAAGCTGGATTCATCCCCCAGAGGCAGACCAGCAACAGCACTAAACGCATTCTGCATCTGATAGAAAAAGATCCCGTACCCAGGGCGAGTATATGCTTCTGGCCAGTGATGCAGAGAAGGCCTTCGATAGGGTGCACTGGCCCTATTTGGAATTGGTTCTACTGGCTGCTGGTTTCGGAGAGAAATTTAGAACTCGTATTTTAAACTGCTATCACTCCCCTATGGCGACAGTCCGCGTCAATGGCTACACGTCTTCTCGCTTCCCTATCAGCAGGGGCACGCAGCAGGGGTGCCCCCTGTCACCTCTCCTGTTTGCGCTTTACATGGAGCCTCTTGCGCTTCGGATTCGAAAGCATCCCCTCATCTCCGGGATCAAATTTGGGGGAGACACTCATACTATCAGCCTCTACGCGGACGATATCCTGCTCTCCCTCTCAGAACCGGCCACAACCCTGCGCGGCCTCTTTATTGAGCTAGATGCATTCGCGAGAGGTTCAGGGTTTAAAATCAATATGGATAAATCCATGGCTCTTGATCTCTCTTTATCCTCACACACCCTCGCCTTTCTACTGGAGGAACACTCTGCGCAATGGGCATCTGCGGCAATACCCTACCTAGGTTTTCCATTAGCACCCACCCTCCAAGCAACTGCCAATGCCAACTATTCTTCTCTCCGCACTCACATACGCACAGAATTGAAGAGGTGGAAACATGGCACAATGTCTTGGTTGGGCAGGATTGCAGCCACTAAGATGACGGTCCTCCCCCAAATCCTGTATCTTTTCCAGACCCTTCCCATTAGACCGCATTTAGGTTGGATTCAGCAGACCGAGGTGGAGCTATCGTGCTTCGTCTGGCGCGGCCGCAAACCCCGTTTCCGACATCAGGTTGCGGTTCTTCCACCAGAGATGGGGGGTAGTGGGGGTGCCAGATCTTCAAACCTACTTCCACGCTGTCCAGCTCCGATACCTGGTGGAATGGCAACGGCTGGAGTCGTAGAAGCATTGGCTATTCCAGGATCAGGCAGTGGCGGGCAGACCTCTGAAGGGGTTCCCTTTCTTTGCAAGCCGCACCGGCCCTTGTTCAATTGGTAGACCTGCTCCATGCTTATTACCATTGGTTACACTGTAACACAACTTTGTTGTCCTTTTTTGCAATGTTTCTGAGGAGCTGGGGGTCTTGGTTTCCTGCTTGTTTTGAAATCAATAAAAAGATTTAAACCATAAAATATTGTAATTACTTTTTTTAATCAAATGTTATTCATTTTATGTTTAACCAATAAGCATACATTACAGGAACAGTGGTTCTTATAACAATTGTTTGAAACATATATCACTGTTTTACCCTAGACACATCAATTATATTTTAACAAAGTTTTAAATGTAAAGATTAGTTTAACTTTTTTAAAGTGAAATATGCATCACTTTTAATAATTTTATTACATAAGAAAAACATTTTTTTCTGTAGGTGGGATTTTTTTCTAACTAACTTTGCTTGACAAAACCTTTAATATAATTTAATATATTCATATTATTAAATTATAAATTCAAATTATTTTAATAGTGCTCTGGCAGTTTTTTGTTCCAAATTGGAGCAGAGGTCTCCCTATTGTAAAGTACAGGGAAAAGTGAATTCTTTTTACTAAACTTGAAAAAAATAGTACATTTATTTGAAGGTTAAATATTAATGTAATTTTTTTTATGTTTGTGTTAAATTTAGAACAATCAAAAAAATGCTGCAGCACTAGTAACTTCATTTTGAATTAAATTAACTTAATTTTTTAAAGATTTAATACATAAAATCCAACCTAAAGTCACATTTATTTTGACATATTTGTTATGTATTAAAAATTTCATATAGAGAATGAATTTAAAATGATTTCATTATTATTATTGTTTTTAATTGAATTTATCTCGAGGGAAAGTGGGTCCATGGCTCTCCTCTACTGTTGAAAGAACTAGTTCTGACACCACTCACAGTTTCTGAGTAAAATCTCAATATCCCCGTCTTCCCACCCAGCTTCTCTGATGATCAGTAATGACTGTGAAACACATTTGGAGATAACTTGTTGCTACTGTATACAATGACTGGGAAAATAATTTAAAACATGCAAATTTAAAGGAAACGTACCAGAAATCAAGGAGGTCACATTGTAATGCTGTTTTAACAAAGAGTGCTATCAACCATTAATAAAGATAATTACGTTGGTGCTTGTACTGCTGTAGATCACGTTTTGCACATTTTTGCCATCTAGTGTTCGGCACAGACATTTTAAAGTTGTCTTTCTTTACTTTTGCTTTTGTTATTTATTTTTTCAGATTAAAAGAGGTTATTAAAATATTTTATCATAAAATGATTTTTTATTTATACGTTAATTTTGTAATATTACATTAATTGTATATGTATAGTTAAAAAGTCAAATAAATGAATGTACTTAATTTAACATTATTTTCTATGAAATTCTATTTTAAGTCCTTTCCTTCTATATTTTCTATACGGAGGCGTTGCAGTATCACTGGTTGGCCATGTGTGATGGTGGACGTACGGCTGCTCCTTTTTGGCAGTAGTACTTACATTCGGAATTCTGGCTCCACTATCTATTTCAAGGGGTCGAGACATGCAAATCTACACTTCTGTGTAACTTTACACTCGTAAATGGTGAATAAGCCACATGTAGTAAAGTTACTCAAAAGTGTAAAGTACACTTACACGTATAACTTGCTCACAAGTGTTAAGTTACCTTTTTGAATAGCCCCGGTTGTGATTCACCAAATAAATGTCTGATGATGAACAAATGCTAGCATAACTGTATCATGCAAACATAATTCCTGTGACAGCAGCTGTATGATGGACGATAACTCGCTCAATGTCTATATTGTAATTTGTATTATAGCTCATGATTGCCAGGAGAATACCTTTCTAATTTGGCATCATTACTGCTAATTATCTTTGCTGGGCCTTACAGGAGTCTTTATTTTACCAAGTGACTTTTGATAACACCACAATAAGTCGAATGAGATCTGTTTCATTTTGAATGCAGAAGCCATAAAACAACGAGCAGCACCTTAAAACAGGAGTACATTCAAGTTTTAAAGACAATAAACAGTTCTCTCGGTGCAGAATTCTTCACAAATGCAGATAGGGGCACAGTATTCTTCCAAGGGAAGAATGTGAGTTCATTCATTTGGGGATGATCATCTGGGTTGGTGCACAACCATGAAGACAGCATAAAAACTGCTTGTGTAGATGGTAGATGCAAATGATTACATAAACTAACTTTTGCTATCTACAATTGTAAAGTGGCAGTAGGGCACATTTAAAGATTTACTTTCAAGGCTTTATAGATAAAAAGTCTTGGACAAAAATGTTTGTTGGCATCTAATTTTGTTATGGTCAAAACACAGCGCTGAATTACCAATTCCGCAATAAAATAACTAGACAATTGTAGGTGTTGCTTCACTTGAAACCACATATAGACTTTATAGCCATAAAGTACCATGAACAATCTGTCAATGTCTTTTCTTGTTTCTTCTACAGCTTCGTATGGTGACCGGTAATGAGTTTCTTCTACAGTCAGATAACGATACCATCATTTACGAATGGCACCAGTCACTGCGGAAGGTTCTAAAGCGGCTGGTAGGTACCAGGATATATAAATTATGAAGTCTCTAGATGTCTGGATTGAACTGTAGGGCGATTATTTAATTGACTTCTAAATTAGGTGTCCGTTGTCCAGAAAGGCCACATATTTAACAGAATTGGACACATAATATATGACGGACAAAGTAGGAATTACAGGACTAGGGGCCAGATAAACAACCATTGGCATTAGCGACTCGAAAATTGCGAACAATTGCGAGTCGCAATTTGCGAGTCGCCAATGTACAACAGTGTCAGAGACACTGTTTGCGATTCCCAATGGGATTGAAAATTGCATACCTCATCAGTATTCATGAGGCACTCGCAGTTTGCGACCCCATTGGGAATGGCTGGCTGTCCCAGGTATGGTGGCCAGCTAGGCTCAGCAGACCTCCATGTCTGGGACTGCTTTTAAATAAAGCAGTTTTTTTTTAAAATGCAGCCCGTTTTCCTTAAAGGAAAACGGGAAGCATTTAAAAAAAAGAAAAATGAAACGTTTTCATTTCATTTTTTAAGGGCAGGAAGTGGTCCCTGGGACCACTGCCTGCCCCTAAAAAATATTTTCTTCTGCATTCACAAAGGGGAAGGGGTCCCCTTATTTATTCATTTATTTATTTATTAATCTTATATAGCGCGACAGCTACCCGTAAGGGTTTCCCGGCGCTGATTCCCCTTCCCTTTTCCGAGTGCTTTACCACCATCTTGAAGAGGGCTGTAAATTGTGAGTGTTTTGCGACCGCAATTGCAGTTGAAAAACATTCTTACATAGGGTGGTGAGTCGCTATTAGTAAGGGACGCCCTTGGAATGCCCCTTCCTTAATAGCCAGTCGCAAATCCAATTTAACCTGTCGCAAATAAATTGTGACTCGCTAAATAGGGTTTGTACATGGCCCATTGGTATTTTTGCATGCACAAACGGGTCGCAAACCCGTTTGTGCATGTAAAAATGAGTTATACGTCTGGCCGTAGGTGTACTAAGAGTTTATTCACAAAAAGTGGTCACAAATTGTGCACCACCATTTTGCATATCTAATCTGATCATCTGAACTACCCTATGTACTGATAAGTTGGTTCGCAAATACAGATCTGCCTAATGAAAAATAAATAGGCAGGTTGCAATTTTCTACTCACTATGATTGGCTACAATCATAAGTATGATAGCTTGCATGAGTCAGCAGACCACCATTTCACAAATGCTTTTTAAAATGTAATTTCGTTTTAAAGCAGCCTGAATTCCTTAAAGGAAATTGGTCTGCTTTAAAAAAAAATCTTTTTTGAAAAGTTTCAGTGAGAGATATTAGTGGTCCCTTGGCCCACTGCCTGGTCCCCTTGAAGCAGCCACCACAATTCACAAAGAGAAACGGGGTCCCCTTGCCTCTTGCAAATCAGTTCCCACCCCAACTTGAGAGATGGTAACTTATCATTCTCTAGTATTGGAATGTTCATAGATTCACATCCTTGAATCATTCTGCATTGTCGAAGTGGGAGGCTCACAGTACATTTAAAAGCAGTATTGGCAGATAAGAGCTAAAAAACATTCACTTCATTAACTTATCTCCATCATTGAAAAAGACCAGACTCCAGCCAATCAGGCGACAACACCCGATAGAACACTCTCCACAGAGGCTTTACTCCCTCAGATGTTCTACTGCACATCGGGTGAAGAGAGTCTCCCTGAGCCTTGCTCAGTTATCCAGAATTTCTTTCAGAAAGTAGATATACAACGGTATTTCTCAGAACTACTTCATCTGTTATTCAGAAAAGACTAGCTTAGATGCCAGACTCAAGCAGAAAAGGTCTTTTCAGACCTTGTGGGACCTGTGGCAAAAAGAGAGTGCGCTTTGAGGATCATCACAAAGACTGCATTTCATGCCTTTACCCTTCTCATAAGGCAAAATACATTTTCTTTAAAGGATAGTGAGGAGGAGGCAGTTGTTGCTTCAAATGCTCAAGCCCAGGGATGTTTCTCTATCTGAGGAAGAGAAGGATGATTATTCTAAGTCAAGGAAGTCTCAGAAAAGAGAAAGAGAAAGAGCAGAGGGACATATATCTCATAAACCACCTAAACAAGCTCACAAAAGACTCATCATGGGTCATCTGAGGAGCACGTTTTGTCTACTGAGTGCTTGCATAGGCATTCTAAAGAGGATGTCCCCTCAAAATATCAAAATCAGAGCCAACAACACCTTCTCCAAGATTGTTTTTACAGCTCTAAAAGTCCTCCTCAGTGCCGTTGACGCAGAAACCCATTCCAGAGAAAAAACATTGTTGAAACTGTCATCAATGACAAAACATTTTACGAAGGCGGCTCCCTCATTGCTGCCAACACCGTTGACGAAATTAGCTCTGTCGATGAAGACAAAACTGTCGACGACGACTGTGACAACAGCATTGTCGATGGTTGTTAGTCACAACACCTACAATACCATGTACAGGGCTGTCGTTGATGAGAAAACCATCATCATCTACATCAATGGCGAAAGAGGTAATACTGTTGACAGGAAAGATACCAATAATGTCAGCAAGGCCATCGCTGACGCCATCGTTGGCAAGACCCCCCATGAGAGAATCATTTCATTCTCCATTAATTTCAGTAATGCTTGAACATATATCTCTGAGAAAAGTTTCAGCTCTTCCGTCAACTCTTTTGTTAGATGTGGAGGATTCAGAGGATGATGGTCCTTTCTGAACAGCACTTAGTCCTTCAGAACTACATGCAAAATATCAGGAGGGGTGTTAGGAATATTGTGAGGAAGATATATTATTTCTCAGGAACACAACTAATCGATAAGTCTACTTCATATATGGAGCATTACCAACCCTATGACCATCATGAGCCCCAGGAGAGATGGTGCAGGTACCAAGAGCTTTGGTTTACAACTTTCAGATCATGTTGCAGGACTTTTATAAAAGATTTCCAGAGCCCTCTCAGGCTACATCACCACCACAAACAATTCACCTTGCTTGAATTCAACCTTCCACTTTTCGCACACCACATAATTTACAGGCAGTGCATACACCAAAAAGAACACCACCTTCAAGCATTTGAGTTCTGTCTGTGGATGATGTGGTGTCCTCAGAAGAGGAAAGAGAAGAGGGCAAAGTACGAGGTGACCACAGTACGTGTAATGAATGGGATGATTACCTTCTACCGGCTCCTTCACTACCACTTCCTCATCCAGTGGATTCCCCTCCTGGTGATATTGGGAATTTCCATACTCAAATGGAGCGAGCAGCTAATTCCAGTGAAACAATCAGATTGCTTTCTTTATGATTTTAAAGAGCCAGCTAGACAATCCTTTCGAGCTATCCCAGTTGTGGACTATATCTGGGAGTAAAATGTGAAAGTTATGAAGAACCCAGGTTAGCAAAAGACACACAGATGATGGACGGAATGCAGAGCAAATCAAACATTCACCCCCAGTCAATAGATCTGGGATAAATCCATTGTTCTTTTGCTCAGCGTGCCACCCATGTTTAGACCCAGCCATATGCAAATCAGTCCAGACCCTGTGCCTCATGGGAACAGTCCATCCCAAACTACCAAGCGAAGTCCTCCCTGGACCGGAAAGAAGCATCCTGGGACAGGTTTTGGGGCATCGCCCCTCATCAGCCAAGCTAGATTGAATCCATTGGCACAGTGAGCCCGGGACCCAAGTCTAGGCACACCAGGCGCACTTACAGTGAGAAAGCAGAAGACACACAGATGATGGATGGAATGCAGAGCAAATCAAACATTCACCCCCAGCCAATATATCTGGATTAAATTCATCATTCTTTTGCTCACCATGCCACCCCAATTTAGACCCCGCCATATGCAAATCAGTCTTGACCCTACGCCTCATGGAAACAGTCCAGTCCGTAGTGCCAAGCCAGGTCCTGCCTGGACTGGAAACAAGCATTCTGGGACCGGTTTGGGGGCATCACCCCTCATCAGCCAGGATAGCTTGAATCCAGTGGCCTGGAGAGCACGGACCACAGATCTCTGTATTGGGGTGAATGTACTACATTGTTCTGCTTTCTGTCCATCAATTGTTCTTTTTGCATGCGTCACCCTGAGTGGGACGGCTGTGCCTAGATGTGGGTCTGTGCTCTCTATGCCACTGGAGTCAAGTTATCCTGGCTGATGAGGGGTGAAACCCCGAAACCGCTCCTAGGATGTTTGGTTCCAGTCCAGGAAGAACCTGGCCTGTCACCCAGAGTAGGACGGGTATACCAAAACCTGGGTCCCATGCACTCCATGCCACTGGAGTCAAGCTGTCTAGGCTGATGAGGGGTGAAACCCCAAAACTGGTCCTAGGATACTTGGTTCCAGTCCAGGGAGGACCTGGACTGGCAGCTCGGCCTGGACTGTTGAAAATGGGCACTGGGTCAAGACTGATTTACTTGTGGCTGGGTTCAAACAGGAATGGCATGTGGAGCAAGAAAACAATAGATTTAGGCCCAGATCTCTGTACTGAGGTGAATGTATGACATTGTTCTGCATTCTGTCCATCAATTGTTCTTTTTGCATTTGTCACTCCGAGTGGGACGGGTATGCCCAGACATGCCACTGGAGTCAAGCTATCCTGGCTGATGAGGGGTGAAACCCCGAAACCGGTCCTAGGATGCTTGGTTCCAGTCCAGGGTGAACCTGGCCTGGCATTTCAGGCTGGACTTCTCCCACTGGGCGCAGGGTCAAGGCTGATTTGAAAATGGCTGGGTTCAAACTGGAAAGGCATGGGGAGCAAAAAAACGACGCATTTAGGCCCAGATCTCTGTACTGGGGTGAATGTATGACATTGTTCTGCATTCTGTCCATCAATTGTTCTTTTTGTACTACCCCGGTTTGCCAAAAAACTATAAGGTGCCATAAAATTCTCCAGACTGACAGACAGACTATCCTAAATGATATTCTATCATAATGCAAGCAGCTCAGCGCCATTTCAAGAACCCTTCTATGCCTATATCAACGCCAACGGATAGAGAGGGTAGACGTCTGGATATCATAGGAAAGATATTTTTCTCAATGTCAGCTATAACTATTAGAACAGCCAATTCTCTGACGATTCTTAGCAGATTCTTATGCTGATATAGTCTGATATCACTCCTTTCATAAATCGGTTACCAGAGTATGTAAGGACAGAGGTAAGAAAGATTCTACAAGAAGGTAAGTGAGCCTCTTAAGAAGTGATTCATTATGCAATGAATATTGCCCCCACAGGCTTTCAGTACTTGTTAGGTGCTGCTGTTCTCCATAGGCAAAGGTAGCTTAAAGTTACTTCCTTCAGACCTGAAGTCCAGAGTAACATTCTAAACATGCCTTTTGCCGGAGAGGCATTATTTGGAATATACATTGTTGAGGTGCTACAAACCATAAAAGCGGACACTACAAAATCACTGGGTTTGATACAATTGAGGCAAATGCTTTTATGTGGACAATAAGCGGAGTTATGTTATCATATAGATGAGGATGTTGTGTAGTTACTCCAGTATTGGAACTTTCATAGATTCCCATGCTTGAATCATTTCCCTTTGTTGAGATGGGAGTCCCCGATATACATAAAATAGCAATAGAATCCATTACAAAAAAAGAAACTAGGCCTAGGCCCATTCTAGTTTTGTAACATATCCACCTCTTTCTGTAAAAGAGACCAAATAAAATGAACAACCAATCAGATTAGCCTCACCCTCTAGAACCTTTCTGAGAGAACCTCAGACCCTCAGATTGTCTACAGCACGTTGTGCAACCGAGCCTTCACTGAGCTCTGCTCAGTTTTTTCCTACCAACCTTATTTCTACAGTGTTTTAACCGGTTTTTCTACAAGACCTGCTTGGACTACTTGTCAACATGTCTCACAAGGAGAAGAAGGTACTCTTGTAAGAAAGTGGCTCTGTATATACTGCACCAAAATAAGGTACAGTGTGCACAGAGTTCTCAGTCCCCAGAGGTTTGGCAGAGGTTCAAGTTAGATATAACCTTACTCTCTAAAGTGGTAGCTTGGTCGAGCAGTAAGGCAGTATCAGAGGACAGTGTAAAGCATTTGATGTACAAACTCAGTCAGCAAATGGTCTCACACACTCAAGAACTGAACTCTAGGCCAATGGGTTTGTATATAAAAAATATATTGTTGTTTTATTTTTAGAACCACAAGTAGGTATAAAAATACTTTCTCAGAATGAGATGCTACAGTTGAATACTTTCAATGAGCAATAGGCTTTTGAAAGCAATAGATACAGTTGTTGCAATATGCAACATAAACTTAACACAAGAATAACATTGAGCTCAATGTGAATTTTAAGTAAATGCAATATCAGTTACTTTGCGTATGTTTTTCTTACTGAGGGCTGGATCCTGGATTCAGCCCTGGTGCATCTCCTGTAAACAGTTGAAAGAAATCGTTTATGTCAAACAGGCGATTTTTAAGGAATATTTGTATGTTGCAAAAATCGACACTTAGAAGAATTTCCAGTAAAAACCAGGCAATGTTATCCTAATGAGAAAAATCAGGTTATCGGAAAATCACAGTTGTAATTTTTTTAAAAATTTATTTATTTAAAGAGTTTTGTATAGCGCGAACGTGACCCTTGGGATCTCTCCTGGTAACAGGTGAGTAATTTCGTTTTCATTGATATGATGATTTTTAGTGAATATTTCAAAGTTTCAAAACTCAGCACTTAGTAGAATTTCAAAGGGAAAACCAGTCAATGTTACCCTATGGAGAAAATGTAGGTTATCGGTTGTTTTCAGGCAAGTACTCGACTGGCAGAGTTAAGGTTCTAGGGAAAGACTCAGGGGTCTCCCAGGTTTAGGTAGGTACCGTAGTTACACCCTCAGTGGCACAGGGGCAGCCGGGTGTAGAGAGAGTAGGCCCAATGTTAGCCTATGGCGGGTAGGGGGACGTTGGTTGGTGGCTGCTAGCAGGCAGGCCACGTGACTGTGGGAGCAGGGATCCTGGTCACTTGCTCAGGGCAACTTGAACAGAACAGAGGTTGTACTCCCAGCGACACTGGGGCCGCCGGGTGCAGGGTGATTTTGGGCCGTCGGGCGCCCAATGGATTTCAATGGGAAAGCTGCAAGACGAACAAGGGCTGCAGGCTTGGGGACAAAGACTCTTCAAGTGCGACCACCACTTCAAGAGGTAAGTTGGGAAGCTGTAGGTTAGGTAGGCACCCAGGAATTGGGCACAAGGGGGCGTCGGGCGCCGGGTGCAGGGGGTCTTTTTGGGTCGGGAAATCTTACCCTCTGCTGGTCACGATTGGGGTGGTCCCTGGAGTTGAGGCTGCAGGCGTCGTCAAGAGCATTGAGGGAGGTCCTTGGGTGCTGGATTCTTGGTCACAGTCACCGGGGGGACGTCCTTGTGGTCTTTGTTCACTCTAGCACAGGCCGGGCTCGGCGGCTGCAGAGTGTGCTGGATTTGCGGTTCCTGACTGGCACCTGGGGTTGTAGATCTTTGAGCACAACCACTGCTCGTTTGAGTCCCAGTCTTTGGATGAGCAAGGCAGTCACGTCCTCTTGGGTTTTCGAGGTTGCTGACCACAGGAGACGCCTGGGTTTAGCAGGAGCAGGTTCGAGGGTCGACAGGTCGGTAGGGCTGGGGCCAAGTCAGTTGTTAGCAGCTGCACAGCAGGTCTTCATTCTTCTTGTTTTTCTTGTAGTTTTGGAATCGGGATCTGAGGAAGGAAGGTGCAGGGTGCCCCTAAATACTAAATTTAGGGGCGTTAACAGGTAGGTAAGGTCAGGGACCAATGATCCCTTCCCTGGGGTGGGTACACCCCCTATTCTGCCACTCTCCAGTGGGAGGGGGGCAGGAGCCTGTCCCCAGTTGACTGGGTCCCCCATCCTCAAGGTGGCGGGGACTCAAGGTTGTGCTTTACCTCGCCTCCCCACCCTAGGGGTGGAGTTGGCAGAGGTGGGCACACCTCTTTTCCTCACTTTGTTTTTCCCACCAGGTCTCCCGCCCAAAGTGGGGGGTAGAACCAGTGGGGACCAGTTGCTGAGTACAGCAAGTGGCCTGGAGAAACTCACAAAGGCGGTATGCCTCTAAATCTTCTCCTTGTGAACCCTGCTCATCCTGGGGAAGGAGGCTTGGCAACTAGTCCCAGGATGTGCATTGTTTCAGGCCCCCGAGAGCGGCAAGCTCTCGACCCAGGGGTCCAGAAACATGTCTGGTCGTGGCAGCCTCGGCAGCCACTCAGTCAGGTCACTGGGTGTTGGTCGAGTTTCAGGGGGCATCTCTAAGATGCCCTTTGTTTTGCATTTTACATTAACCCCTTCCGTGCGGCCGCGATTCTGCACCTGTGCGGCAGAATCGCGAGTGGGCGGGTTTATGACAGCCCCCAGCCGTCATCAGCACACGAGCACCGTAGTGCATGACGGCAGGGGGCCATCATCAGCATGCAAGGGGTTAAATCCCACAGTGGCATCAGTGTGGGTTAATGTGCTGAGATGTTTGATACCAAACTTCTCAGTCTTCAGTGTAGCTATTATGGGGCTGTGGAGTTCGTAATGACAACCTCCTAGCACCATATACTCTTAATGGCAGCACTGCACTTACAGTGCCCAGCAATGGACCTGGGTACTGTAGTGGTACAGAGCATGCACCTGTACCCTCACCACTGGCATAGGGCACCCAGCTAGAGGGGTGACTGATGTATGCCTGGGCAGTGTTCTGTGGGCATGGCACACAGGGATGTGCTCTTTGTTTTGTTCTGCACCAAGACACACAGCCTGCCAAGGCAGTGTGTGTGTGTTAGGGCACAGGGCCTCTAAGGGTGGGACAATAAGTGCTGCAGCCCTTAGGGGCCTTCTCTGGTCACAATGTTCTAGGTCCCTAGGGTACCATTTACCAGGGGCTGACATGTGGCCAGAGATGCCAATTGGGTTTAGGCTTTAATACAGTTTTTAGGGAAGGAACACAGGACCTGGGTACCTGATTGGCAGGAGCCCAGGGCACACTCAGTCAAAGCACATCAGCAATTTGGCAAAAAGCGGGTGCATACAATGCAATAAAGAGGGCACTTTATCCCCCCCGCCCATGAAAGATGATGAGACGAACCTTGCCCTATGGAGTTTTCATTGTCTAAGCGGAAGAACCTGGAAGGTCCTTCTGCATTGGCATGGGCAGTCCTAGGTCTGTGTTCTGTAGGGAGATGGACCACCTCAATAGTTTTGAGTTCTCTCCTTTCATTTCCATTAGCCATCTGAGACGTCTGTTGTCAGTTTGAACCAGGAAGTAAGTACCAAACCAGCATGGCCTCAACTTCTTCAGGGACCAAACCACAGCAAAGGCCTCCCTTTCAATGGAACTCCAACGCTGCTCTCTGGAGAGAAGCCTTCTGCTTATAAAAGCAACAGGTTGGTCTTGGCCTTCATCATTGGTCTGGGATCGGACCGCTCCTATCCCTAGCTCAGAGGCCTCAATCTCCAAACCCAAGGTGGATCAGGTGATCCTGCCAGGTGGAACTGAAGACAGCAATATCATTAAAATAAGCTGCACTAAAGGACTCCAACCCAGCAAGGACTTGATTCACTAATGGCTGGAAGGTGGCAGGGGCATTCTTTAAACCATAACAGTGAACTGAAAGTGCCCATCTGGTGTGGAGAATGCGGTTTTCTCTTTTGCTCCTGGGGCCATGTCAATCTGCCAGTACCCTGCAGTTAAGTCAAAGGTACTTAGAAATTTGGCTGCCCCCCAACTTGTCTAGCAACTCATCTGTTCTTGGGATAGGGTGAGCACCTGTCTTGGTGACAAAGTTGAGCCCTCTATAGTCCACACACAACCTCATGTCTCTCTTTCCACCCTGTGGATGAGGTTTGGGTACCAGAACCACTGGGCTGGCCCAGGGGCTCTCAGAGGGTTCAATAACCCCTAACTCCAGCATCTTGCTGACCTCCGCTTTGATGCTTTCCTTGACTTGGTCTGACTGTCGATAGATCTTGTTCTTGACAGGTGCACTGTCACCAGTGTCCACATAATGGGTACACCAGTTTGTCAGGCATGGGGTCAGGGAAAAGAGACTAGCATACTGTTGCAAGACTTGCTTGCAGTTAGTCTGCTGTTGGGCACAGAGGGTGTCTGAAAAGACAACTCCATCCACTGACATATTTTGGGCTGTAGGAGAGGAGATCATGGAGAGGTTCACTCTCTGCTTCCTGTTCTTCATCAGTCACCATCAGCATAGTGATGTCAGCCCTGTCATTGTAGAGCTTGAGGCGGTTCACATGGATAACCCTTTTGGGTGTCCTGCTTGTGCCCAGGTCAACTAAGTAAGTGACCTCACTCTTTTTCTCAAGGATAGGGTAAGGGCCACTCCATCTATCTTGGAGTGCCCTTGGTGCCACTGGCTCCAAAACCCACACCTGTTGTTCAGGTGAAATTCAACCAATGCAGATTTTTGGTAATACCAGTGCTTCTGAAGCTCCTGGCTGGCCTCAAGATTCTTGGATGCCTTTTCCATGTACTCAGCCATTCTGGACCTTAGGCCAAGCACATAGTCCACAATGTCTTGCTTGGGTTCTTGGCGAGGCCTCTCCCAACCCTCTTTCACAAGACAGAGTGGTCCCCCCACAGGATGACCAAACAGAATTTAAAAGAGGGAAAACACTGCTCCCTTCTGTGGCACTTCTCTGTAAGCGAAAAGCAGGCATGGCAACAGGACATCCCATCTCCTCTTGAGTTTTTTCAGGGAGTCCCATGATCATACCTTTCAATGTCTTGTTGAACCTCTCAACAAGGCCATTGGTTTGTGGGTGATATGGTATAGTAAACTTGTTCTACACTCCACACTCTTTCCACATATGTTTCAGGTAAGCAGACATGAAGTTGGAACCTCTGTCTGAAACCACCTCCTTAGGAAACCCTACCCAGGTGAAGACACCCAGGAGGGCCTTGGCTACTGCAGGAACTGCAGTAGCCCTAAGTGGAATTGCTTCAGGGTACCTAGTAGCATGATCCACTACTACTAGAATGAACTTGTTCCCTGAGGCTGTGGGAGTTTCAAGTGGGCCCACAATGTCCACACCTACCCTTTCAGAGGGAACCCCCATCACTGGCAGTGGTATCAGGGGGGCCTTTGGGTGGCCACCTGTCTTGCCACTGGCCTGGCAGGCAACACAGGAGCTGACAAACTCCTTCACCTTTTGGTGCATCTGTGGCCAGTAAAAGTGACTCACTAGTCTTTCCCAAGGGCTTACCTGTAGTTACTTTTCTATTGCTTCCTTGTTTTTTTCTGTTAGGCGCCTTGATGCCTTCGGGCTAAGTCGCGCGTTATAGGATTCTTTTCATTTCATTTCATTTCATGGTCTGGCCCAGATGTCCAGCTAGGGGGATATCATGAGCCAAAGTTAGGAGGATTTCCCTTTACTTCTGTGGCACCACCACTCTCCTGGTGGCCCCAGGAGTGGGTTTTCTTGCCTCAGCGTACAGTAATCCCTCTTCCCAATAAGCTCTGTGGGAACCACTGACATCTCCCTGCACTTCTGAAACAGCTTGCTGCCTCAGGCTTTCAAGAGTGGGACAGTCTCGCTGACCCTGGCACATCTCTTCCCTAGAGGGTCCCCTTGGCCCAAGAGTTCAACCTGGTAAGGGTCAAGTTACATAGGCTCAGTTCCCTCTGGGGTGTCCAAGTCCTTTCCCTGAGGAGAGGGGTCCTGAGTGGTTTGCTGTAAAGAAGCTGGTCCCCCAGTCTTCTTACCTTCCATCTTGGTGGGTTGGGCCATACTTTCAGGCTCCAATCCTACTTTTTCACCCTTCCTCTTGCTCTGTGCTCTTGTGTGCACACAAACCAATTCAGGGATACCCAGCATGGCTGCATGGATTTTCAATTCAACCTCAGCCCAGGCTGAGGTTTCCATGTCATTGCCAAGCAGACATGCAGCTGGTAACCTTTGAGAGACCACTATCTGTTTCAGGCCAGTAGTCCCCCCCAGCCGAATGTCTCCATAGCCATTGGATAATTAGAGGTAACACTGTCAGCATAGGTGACTGGGTAAGTACGCCCAATCAATATTGCGCAGGGGAAACCAATGTGTCTCTAACCATAGTGACACTGGCACCTGTGTCCCTCAGAGCTTCTATCATAGTTCCATTAACCCAGGGGTATTGTAAGTACTTCTCTAAGTTGGATGGCCACACAGCTACAGTGGCAAACTCAACTTCCCCTTCTGAAACTAGAACTGCTTCAGTGTGCATCCTGATTTGCTCTGGGCACACTGTTGATCCTATTTGTAGACTTGCTACCCCAGGGGTAGCTGTACTGGTTGCCTTAGGGGCCTTGTTGTGGGGGCAAGATTTGTCTACAGTTAAGTGTCCCAACTACTTACAGTTTTTACACCAGGCCTTTAAGGTATCAAAGTTCTTCCCCCTATAGGACTGAGGCACATAGGGAGTAGTTTTGGACCCACCCCTCTTTACAGGTTTTTGGGGCCCTTTGGAAGACTCAGACGTTTTATTTTGGGGAGTCTCATCACTTTTCCCCTGGGGAGGTTTTGTAACCACCTTCTTCTGGTCTCCCCCAGTGGCTGTCCTTGTCACCCTAGTCTTCACCCAGTGGTCTGCCTTCTTTCCCAATTCTTGGGGAGAAATTATACCTAGGTCTACCAAATGCTAATGTAACTTTTCATTTGTGCAATTACTTAGTATATGTTCCTTCATAAACAAATTGTAAAGTCCAGTAAAATCATGCACATTGTGTCCAGTTAACCAACCATTCAGTGTCTTTACTGAGTAGTCTACAAAATCAATCCAGGACTGGGTCTGGGTTTTGTGAGCCCCCCTGAATCTAATTCTATACTCATCAGTGGTGAGTCTAAATCCCTCAATCAGAGTCTTCTTCAAGAGGTCATAGGACCCTACATCTGGCCTAGAGAGATGAGATTATTCCATATATTTTACTTTTGGCTAAGTCGGGTTTGGCTCATGCATCTATAAAGGTACTTTTAACTGCAATATCACGCTACTTCCTCAGGACCGTCTTTATGGTCTGCAAGAATCATTAAACAATTCATGAAGGGATTGTTCAGAGTTTTTCCTCCAATAAAGCCTCCACCACCTCTCTGGCACTTAAACATAGTTCTTTCTCAGTTGATGAAGCAGCCCTTTGAGCCAATACACAGGGCAGATCTCAAATTTCTATCATGGAAAGTGGCGCTTCTCATAGCGCTCACTTCACCCTGGAGGGTGGGAGAATTACAGGCTCTCACTATTCAAGACCCTTTCTTGCAATTTAAGGAGGACAGAATGATTCTCAGAACTAATCCGAATTTTATTCCGAAAGTACCAACTGACTTATATTTGAATGAGCCACTGGTTCTAAAACGGTTCTTTCCTCAACCAACAACAGTGGCGGAAAGAGTTCTCCATTCGCTGGATGTCCACTTCTGTCTCAAATTCTATTTACAAAAGACTAGACCCTTCCGCAAGTCTTCACAACTTTTTGTCACCTTCAGCGCACCCAGGAAGGGCTTTCCTTTATCAAAACGTGGAATTGCCAGATGGATTTCCAGTGCCATAGAATGTTGTTATCAAGCAGCAGGAAAACCTCTGAATGCACGAGTTTGTGCCCATTCGACGAGAGCAGTGTCCACCTCCACTGCTTTATTTGCGGGGGTGCCGATCCAGGATATCTGCAGGGCAGCGATTTGGAAAAATACGCACACCTTCACCAGGCATTACTGCTTGGAAGTAGCCGCGGAGAGAGATGTGGCAGTGTGAGAAGCTGTGCTGAGAAACATTATCCCGTAACAGTGAGCCCTCTTTTACATCCCTCCGTCCTTTTTTTCCTGGTTACAAATGCACATTTTCTCTATTTCTATGTTGGGTGAGAGTGATTAAAATACTAATATGCAGAATTCTAAATTGAATATTTAGAATGATGATGTCTTAAGTAAAAGTACTATGATAAAATAAAAAAATGTGCTTTATACTACTGCTCGCTATTCTGATTCAGGCATGCGAATCTATGACAGCTCCAATACTGGAGTAAGAAAACAAGTTACTTACCTGTAACTGTAGTTCTCCAGTATTGGAAGTTTTCATAGATTCACATGCGTAGCCACCCACCTCCCCTGAGAGGCTCACCTTGGATTTAGCGTAAAGAGTGTTTATGGCACAAGTGCGCGAAAATCTGAGGGGCAAAAGGTACTCTCAGAAGGGTTCTAGAGGGTGAGGAGCTCTGATTGGTTCAGGGAGAAGCTTGGTCTCTTTTACATAACAAAGGTTATGGGTTGCAAAAGGGAAATGGGCCTAGGCCTCTTTTCAGTTTGCTATACTAATAAGCATTGCTTTTTTATGTACTGGAGACTCCCGTCTCAACGACGGGGAATGATTCAGGCATGTGAATCTATGAAAGCTTCCAGTACTGGAGAACTACAGTTACAGGTAAGTAACTTGTTTTCTTATACTTATATGAAATATTCAAAAACATAACTTTTCAAACTCTAAAACCCACAAAAATTCACTATTGTTAATTCAAGTAACTATAACTCATGTCCTATGGTAGCTATTACTCTCTCCCTTGCAATGCACTCCTAATTACCCCACATATTACATCACTCATGACATCTTCTATGACATCATTGATAAAATCACTGCAGCACTTGCAATGAAATTATTGATGAGAAAACTGTGCATAGTGGGGGCATGAGTTAAAGTTACCTTAGGACACGAGTTATAGTTACTTTAGATAACTATAACTGGTGAATTTCTGTCATTTTATTGTTAAAAACCTGACATTGTTCCTGAGCATTACACCTAACTATAACGTTACTTTGACCTTTGGTATATAGGACCATATTGCACGTTACTTGTTTGTTTTAATGCATGCATGATTGATTTATTGATTTTAGTACTGTTTAGAAGATTTAGAGCATTTGAGCGCAATTCATTTACCATAAACTGTTTGCCTGAGAATACAGTTATATCTGCCAATATTTTGAGAAATGTGTGTTTTGTTGCGAATAATATTTAAAACTTGCTTTATGCAACAATGTATTATAGATCACATTTTAAATGCAAAGTGAAATGTAAGAAAATGAAAAACATGCATTGTAAAATGTGTGTATCTGATAGAAACTTCTAGAAGCGGATTCCGTATCTGAGAATATCCCCAAGTGTCATACTGGGTCTGGAAGATTTTTGAGCAGCCCTCCTGCGTACCAATTGGTGCCTTTGTTTGGCTCCGCTGGGCATCTGCAGCGTCGTCTGCTCTGCAAGTGACATGCGCGGTGCCTATTTGGCGCCACACCAGCGCACTGATGTCAGTTCTTTTTGGTCACGTCAGTCAGTGCAGATCCAGAGAAGAGCTACCCCAGATCTTTTTTGACTGATCTTTTTTCAACTTTTCTTTGAGATGTTTTCTGATTCTTGTCTCCGGGTGTATCAGGTAGGCCCACTAGGAAAGCTGGTTTGAAGCCATGAGGTTCCTGTTGCCGACAAATGCCGGTTATGAACCCAATTTTGGTATGTCTCTGGTGCCTGGAGCACGGTCACAACACTAAGTCATGCACTGATTGCTGCTCTATGCACCCCAAGGCCTTGAGGGAGGGGTCCTACCAGCTCCTCGCTGCTCGTCGTGCGATGCCACGATGGTCCCAATCTCGGTCGAGAGGAACGTCCTGAAATCAGTTGCGGAGCCACTCGAGGTCACAGTTGAAGTTGTTGGGAAAATCTGGTAAGTCCCACAAGAGAGTGAAGCATAAGAAGTCAAAGAGGTCTTTGACTTTGTCCCTTCGTTGAAAGTTTCTGATGAGATGAGGGAGCATTGGCATTCTGTCCTGTGCCTGGGCGGCCCGTTCCCGCTAGAGCGCCTTCAGGCCCCACAGGCTCAGGAGGGGCCCCCACTGGTCTTGTGCTGGCCCCAGTCTGGCCTATTGGATCCGTAGATGATCCAGAACGGTGCCGGTCATACCACCTCAACCTTCCGACTTGCCCAATCCAGTGCCAGCGCCCTCATCGCCGCTCACCTGCAGGACCATCCACATCATTATCCCCGACTCCAACAGAGAGTTAGAGTGGCACCATCCAATACCGATTCAAGTGCTGACTGGGGACTTATCATCCAGATTTGAACCGTTGCCTTATTCCTATGGCACTGGAATTGAAGATGGATGGGAGGGGCCACTGGACCCTTATGAATGCCAGCCATTAGATGGCACTGAGGACACCTGGCATGAGGATCTGAGGATGCCAGCAGCCTAGACACCTCCCTAGACACAGGCTTGGTCTTTCCCTCCAGCATAGCTATGGAGGAGGGTGCCTCTTTTTTCAGTGGTGGTGAGGAGGCTGGCTGATGTCCTGGACATTTAACTGCCCTCTGTGGCTGTCAAGACGAATGTCTTGATGGAGGTGCTTCAGCCGGGAGTCACCCAACCTGAACCGCTTCTCCTTTTTAACAAAGGCCTCACATACATACTATTTGGGGCCTAGTCCAAGCCCTGCTTGGGGGCTCCAGTGCATAGAACAACTGCCCACTACTCTGCCTTAGGAGACCCATCCTTCCTCACCCAGCAACCTACTCCTGAAAATCTGGTGGTTCAGGCCACTAGTTCCAGTGTCATCCCTGACTTGTTCCCTACCACACCACCAGATAGGGAATCCAAGATGCTGGACACTTTTGGGAAGAGGATTTTCTCTTCCACCAGCTTTGTTCTGCGGCCGGTGAACAATGCTTTCTTATTGGGCCGATACTCTCATACATTCTCCTACATCACACCCAAGACATGAAACAACCTCCCTCAATGGGAAACAGTGTTTACAACGCTGTTAAAACAACGAAATGCAATTACAACGCGGTTGTTACAAGGACTGCGTTGTTAGTACGCAATACCTTTACATCGCAAGTCATTACAATGACTTGCTGTAGGGGGCGCAAAGGTATTGGATATAAAATCCAACACCTCCCTGCTGTTGCGCAAACTGGAGTAGGAATAGTTAATAATACTATTCCTACAGCAAGTCGTTGTAATGACTTGTGATGTAAAGGTATTGCGTACTAACAACTCGGTCGTTGTAACGACCGCGTTGCAATAGTATGCAATGTATTAGCATGCGTTGTAACATGCTATATTCTCCCTCAACACATCAGAGCCTCCTCCTCATTTCTTGGGTTCAGAAGGAAGCTAAAGGCCTGGCTTTTCGTATCAGCACCTTGGGGACCACACACCTGCCTAAGCGCCTGAATACCTCTATGGGTGATTAGTGAACTGTATAAATCAACATAACTTAACATAGTGTATGGGATTTGGTTGTGTAAGTGCTGTCTATGGTTTCAGAGGAGGCCCGAGCCATACTCTTCCAAGTAATGGCTGATGGTAGAGAAGCAGCCAGGTCATCCATACCCTGCAGACTTAATATGACCGACTCCCTAAGCAAAGCAATTGCGTTGCCATGCCTGGTTGAGGTCATCTGGCTTTTCAGGAGATGGCCAGGCATTCCTTATGGACATGCTCTTATACAGGTGGAGAAGGAGGAAGGGAAACAGCATCAAAGGCCCATTGCAAAATTAATGTACATGCAACAATGGTTCGCTATGGCCTCATTTATTCTAACGTCACCTACCATGACCTCTTAGTCAGGGTGGCTACATTCCATAAGTTCCCACTACACACACAGCCTTTGGAGGATGTTTTTTTTATCTGAATGCCTCTCCTATACTGCACAGTATCTGCCAATGTTAAAAGGAATATTCAGGCACACACAAGATATCTTTAATGACCCTGTCAGGACCAGAGTCATCACACCCAGGGTGGCAAAAAATACAAATTATCATCTGTCGACGCTACATACATTAAACGTCAACTTCCACCTGACTCCCTAGTTGTGGCCACAACCAGTAAGAGGGCTAACTCTCAGATGCCTGGTGATGCGTCCCCGCCAGATAAGGAGAGCAAAAAGATAGATGCAGCAGGTAAAAGGGTTGCTGCACAGTCTGCCATCCATTGGGAAATTGTAAACTCCATTGGACTCCTATCATGCTACTACAGGGCTCATTGTTAGAAAATGGAGGACATCCTCATCATTTCCCTGAATAATACAAGAAAAGGGCTTATCAAATTACTTCTGAGGGAAAACGTATATCAAATGCAAGCGTATGTTTTGCCATCGATGCAGCTAACACCACAGCTAGGGGCATAAATTGCAGTCTGTTCCTCTGGAGACATGCCTGGCTCTGAGTTTCAGGCTTCAAGTCTGAGGTTCAACAAAACTTGCTAGCTCTTCCCTTTGATGGGGAAAACCTTTTTGGGCCTCAAGCGGACTCCCTTCTAGAAAAGAATAAGAAGGATAACCAAACGGCAATCCCATGGGAGCATTACAAATACTTTCCTAATGCACCTCCTTTCGATGCTCATTATATTGGGCAGGGTCCAAAACTACCTCTCGTAGGAAAGTGACTCTTTTTGACCTGGTCACACCCACTTTTTCTCACTGATACTGTTGCTTTTGATTGGAAGTGCACAGGGTCCCTGCTAACTGGCCCCAATGCCAGTACTCCTTCCCTAAAACAATACAAATGTTGATTGTATCCCAATTTGCTAGGACATTTTCCCCTTTGTAAGACCCCAGTAAATTGTACCCCTAGTACCGAGGACATGGGTACTAAAGAGGGGCCCTAAGAGCTGCAGCATGTATTATGCCACCCAAAATGAGCAATACACAAACTGCATGCAGACTGGCATTGTAGGATACGTGAAATGGTGCACGCCATTCTGAAAATACGACATTGAACCCTCCCTGTGTGCAATGCCAACATACAGTGCATGCACTATATGTAAGTTACCCCTACAGCAGGTCTTTAGAGCCCTTAGGCAGTTTGTATTATAGTACATGTAAGGGTATATCTGCATGCGCAGATATGCCCTGGTGATGCCTGGTTCCAATGCTAGTCATTGGAAGGGATCAGGAGGCTATTTTAAAGTTATTTACTGAGCACTAGTCATTACGAGTTACCCAGTTGCACAATGGCTTCCCTGAAAATATTGGTGTTTGTTATCAAACACCTTGTCTAATAAATCCATACTGATGCCAATATCATATTTATGAAGATATGCACCCAGAGGGCACCTTAGGAGTTGGACCCTATAACCATACTAGTCTGTTGGCTGACTAACATCTTCCAGCTTGCCACCACAAACAAGCTACTTAACAGTTGCAAAGACCTGACTCGTGTGGACGCTGTGCATCCTCCCAAGCACTTGAAGGGCTGCCTGCTACTTCAACAGTCAGCTCTTATCTACCTTGGGGTGAAGATACCATCTCCCTGCATCTGCAGGCCGAGACCTCATCTGCCCAATTCACTGTGTTGTTGGCCATCGGGCCCACCAAGAAAGCAATACTTCATGAGGGTGTTTTTATGGCTCTATGTTGTCAGCCCCTCCTCTCTGCCGAGTTTCAAAATACTAGACCCTCCAGGACCCCCGTGCACCAATATCCTGAGTACCAGGGCATTTGCATCACCAAGGCGTGTTCTTTGTCCTGCCTAGACCCCACCATCTCAGAAGCCTTCCTGCATGCCTGGGAACTTCAGGACCTAAGAGAGCCATGACCAGAGTACCCTGCTGTCTTGTTTTTCACTCCTATGCAGATCTTCCGACAACCGTGAGAGCCGCAAATGCAAGTGGCCAGCCATTCAAGCACCACTGCACCCGAGACCCCCAGTTCATGACTTCTGACTGCATCCCCTTGGCCTATGGGTCCCCACGACCTGAACGCCCCTATGGGTTGAGCCTGGCTTGTCCCGAAGTACCCTATTGCAGCCCCTTGTTTCAGGTCCCCTTGACTTTACCTGGGTAGCGCTCGAGGCTACCAACCCAATCAGCACCTCTGCACTCAGATGCACCAGGGTAGGTAAAAGAAAACTACTGGTGTTACATTGGACTTTGGTCCCCTAGCACCCTAAGTCCAAAAGGGAACCCCTGAACTCCGACTGAAAGTACAGTTTTGCAACATGTGTTTTTTCTCCCTATGATAAGCAGGGTTGTAGTCAAGGCTCATGCCTCAAAACAGTTATTCGAGCACTTAAGTTATTTTTAAGATCTTGTTGTCTAAATTCTTATAAAAACTCGAATTTATTTTTATAAATTGGTCTTGTATTTCTTATTGAGTGTGTGAACTATTTATTAACTGTGTGTGTTCAACAAATGCTTAACACTCTCCTCTGATAAGCTTAAGCTGCTCAACCACACTACCGCAAATAGAGCACATGGAATAATCAAAGTAAGCCCTGTAAACCAAATAAGGGTCGTCTGGACTTTTTCACTTGTGTACCCTTACATTGGCATCACTACATAAAAAGCCAGCTTCCTACAGCTCCCCCGACCTCCACGTCCTATCACAAACCACATGCCCAAACATCCTCCCCAGGGGAATATTATTACAGGGGGTCCTAAAGAGGAAACAATTCTACAGGCAGAGGCAAGGGTGGTTTCACCAAACCTTCTGCCTCTACCACCAAACCTTGACTTACCAAACATTCCCTCAATCACACAACACCTGCCGGGGTCGATTACAAAGGTTCTTTCCCACATGGCGGAATATTGCCTCCTACAAATGGGTGCTGTATATTCTCCAACATGGTTATTGCCTGGAGTTCACTTCCACACCTCCAAACATTCCATCGTTCAACGGCAGACTCTCAACAGACCATCAATAGTTGCTCAGAGATGAAGTTCAGGCACTTAAAATTTTTTTTTTTAAAGGGCCATAGAAACTATACCATTACACCAGCAAGGCACAGGGGTCTAGTCACTTTACTTTCTTTTTCCCAAAAAGGATAGGGCCTTAAGGGTATTTCCACATAGTCACTCTTCAAGATGTCATCCCACTACTACAACAAGGCGACTTCCTGGCTGCACTTGACCTGAAGGACACCTACTTCCACATTTGAATTCACTCGCCCTTCACCAATACCTCAGGTTTGTACTAAAAGGGCAACACTTCCAATTCAGAATGCTCCAATTCGGGGTCACTACAACCCCCAGGGTTTTCATCAAATGGCTTGCAGTAGTAGCTGCTCATCTATGCAGGCAAAACGTACGCTTTCCCATTTTTGGACGACTGGTTCATTCAAAAGCACAACTCCTCAAAAGTGTTTTCAACAGAAACAAGCGGCCACAAATCTACTTCATCAACTAGGCATCACCATCAATGCAGCCAAATCCCACCGCCAACCCCTTCAAATAAAACCTTAGTTGAGAGCCATCCTCGCTATCAGCAGGGGATAGCTTACCCAAATGCTGCCCACATTCAATCATTCCAGGCACTCTTTCTCCAGTTTCAGTCTCATCATGCGGATAACATTGAGATCAGTTATTCGTCTCCTAGGGACCATGGCTTCATGCGTAGCAACAGTGCCTCATGCCAATCTCAATATGAGTCAGTTGCAAGAGTACTTAGTGCATTAATGAACGCAAGCGGAGGGTCAATTGGAAAATCTAGTGTTGGTGAGCCACCAGGGCTGTTACTCTCTACAGTGGTGGAATACCATTTATCTCCTGACTATCCAAGGACATTGGACAATCAGTCAAACACACTCCATATCAATGACCTGGAGTTGCTAGCTGTTCATCTAGAGCTCAAAGCCTTCCTTTCCCAACTAATTGACAAAGTAGTCCTCATCAAAACAAACAACTTGACTGTCATGTATTATCTGCCAAAACAGAGGGGCAGCAGGTCTTCTCAGCTCCCTCATTTAGCCCAGAACTTCTGAAGACGGCCTTTCCGGTACAACATTTACCTATTAGCGGAGTGCATCCCACGAGTGGGCAACGACTTTGAAGATCTCCCCAGCTGGGGGCACAAACAAGTCCATGAATGGGAACTCAGCGTGCAAGTCTTCCTTCCGCTCTTCCAGAGTTGGGGATTACCCACACACATACCTTTCGCCACAACAGAAAATGCAAAATGCCCAAGCTTTCCATCCAGATTTCCACACCCACAGTCCAAGGGCTACGCAGTATGGATGAATTGGTCCAGGATATTTGCTTATGCTTTTCCACCGTTCCCATTCATTCCGTTTGTGGTTCGCAAACTTTGGCAGACATCTCTCATCTTTATCCTAGTGGCTCCAACATGGGCGAGACAATCATGGTTCATCACACTCCAAGAACTATCAGTAGTTCCCCACCGGGTACTCCCCAACAGGCAGGACCTTCTCACTCAGAACCATGGGGAAGTTAGACACCCAGACCCCAGGTCCCTCCACCTTGCAATCTGGCTCCTGAAGTCATAGAGTTTGTTTATTTAAATCTACCTCACCCCTTTATGGCCATTCTTTAAGAAGCAAGAAGGTCCACTAGTAATGCCTGCTATGCGGCGAAGTAGAAAAGATTTGTTCACTATTGCCATTAAAAACACATTACTTCTCTAGGAGCAAATGTGCAATAAATTGTCTGTTATATATTTAATTTACATGCCTCTGGGTAAGTTTTTACATCCATAAGGCTGCACTTAGAAGCTGTAGCCACATATCTCCTAAACAGACAACATACTTCTCTATTCAGGATTCCTTTAATGAAAGCTTGCTTAGAGGATCTCAAAAGAGTCCTTCCTCCTAGGGTACCACCAGCCCCCACTTGAAATCATCATCATTGGCAGCACTTTATTTCGATCACAGTGGATCATAAAAGTGTAAACAAACAAACAGCACAATTAATAATACATAAAAATAACATTTTGCATAAAACAATAAATAACCATATGAGGTAAAAACCATATAAAAGCATACTAGAATTAATTGCGCTTACACAAACTAACAAGCATTTGCAATGCAATATGTCTCGCATTTACGCAAGTTTGAGCTATTGGCATTGTAAATGACAATGCCTTTTATTTATGTTTTGGTTTTTAAAACATAAGTATAAGTCATTGTAATTTACAATACCAATAGTTCAAACCCGCGTAAATGCGAGACCTATTGCATTGCAAATGCTTGTTTGTTACTGGGGACTGGTTTTCTGCACAATCGGCCCCTTGTAACAAAAGCTCGCGCATCAGCAGTGTTCCTGCCAGCACACTCCATCCACCGAGCCGGTTGGACATAGTTGCCGGGCTGGTTTGGATCCCAGTCCGGCCCTGCTCCGGAGGCTACCTTAACACCCACCCCACACCCAATCATCACAGGCGTCCCCAGTCAAGTGACTGTTGTGCCAATGAAAGGCGTCAGGCGCATGTGCCCTAGGCCAGTTATACTCACCAGAACCAAGAGCGTGTGTCATTCATTTATCATCATAGGGGGCTAAAGCCCATGGCTTTACAAATACATACATCTTCTTTGTCGAAAGAATACAAAGGAAAACAAGCATTGGCATAGCCAATAGGTTTCGCGTTTGAGACCATATAAGTGTTTAGCCACGCAACAGTTGATACTGTTGCAGGAAGGATATTGTGCTGCATAACTAAATACTTATAAGGCCCCAAAGGGGAGACCTATTGGCTTTGCCAATGCTTTATTAGATAAGGCTTTTGTGGGGCTTTAGGAGTAAAACCTAGAACCTACTGACTAAGACTATGTTTTGGAGTGACACGTTTTTATTAACCTTTAATAGAACTGGATAACCTAGGACTACTGCAGGGACTATAGAGTGAAATGTTTCTTTCTAGAGATTGATGTTTGTACACAATGAACTTTGCTTGTTATTGTTAGATGAATGCAGTGCCATGTCAAAAAACAGAACTGTTCTAATAGATTGTGTCAAACAGGATTTTAATATTTAAAAGTACAGTTTGCGCCAAGATAGAATTTCTGTGTTCAAGTCCACTGCCATCAGCAAAGTGAACATTTACTCTGTGATTGCACAAGTAGTGACTTGTACCGAATAGTCTGTGCGCAAGTGGACACGCAAGGAAACATAAGGGATAATGTATACCAAGATATAAATTATAAGTGTACTGCAATTGACTTAGAAGTTCCAGAACCATTCAAAGAAACAAGGCTGGAAGCCAATAACAGTTAAAAGGAACACCGAGGTAACTTGTCCTATCCTTTTGTACGAGGATTGGGGGGAGGGGAGGAGGGGGCGATACTTTCATCAGTAGACAAAGGGAAACATCACAGCAATTGATAAGTTAAGTTAGATGCAATATAAATTGGCAGGTACTGCCACTTGCAGACCAAAGTGGAACACCGTCAGCCAGTACATTGCTGCTTGCTTCAGTGGTTCTCAACTTCTGGTCCAGAGACCTCAGGTGCCCGCCAAGTCTATTCAGGGTTTCCGCGACTGCTTAGCAATTCAATTAATATAAACAGATCGTTAAAGTGTACATAAATAAGAAACATGTAAAGGTGAAAAATGTTCAATCTTCTGTAAATGTGAAAGAATTTTAAATAGGAGGCTAAAAATTAAGTTAGTATCATCAGATTGATTTGTGGGAACAGCACAAGTGCATTGAACAGAATATAGTATGGATGACAAGTGGTCTCAAGTGCTTTTAGAAAAGCTCCAATCTATTTATAGTTGTTGGTGAATTAAATAAACCGTTTCATCATTTGCGAATGTGTCCGATGAATGTTTGTTTCTGTATTTTTTGTATACTCAGGTACAAACCATTAAAAATGCAAACATCTGGGTCCTCGGCTTCCAGTATTGACTCAGTGAGGGCCCCCAGATTCCAATAATGATTCAGTAGGGCCCCGACCTCCAGTAATAATTAAGTGGGGGTCAGCAGAAGTCAAAAGATTAAGAGCCTAAAGTCATTATAAGATTAATTTTAACATTAGACCCCTTAAGTAACAGAATACTACAGGCCACCTTATAGGACTATAATGATTTTCCACTGATTATACAAGGAATTATTTAACTTCCTATAGCTTTATAAACAGAAAGAACACCTAATAGTTTTATTTATTTTTCCATAAATCTGAACAACGTAGGGACATTTAAAATAGTGCTAGCTCAAGATTATGTTGGAGCTGGAGAGAGCTGTATCTATTTTTTTGTCTTTCTTCCAATGCTCCTGAAGACTAATTGACCCCACCAGGGCAATTGTTAGGACTTTAAAGATCGCTTCGACTTTACATCTTTGATTCTAGTAGGGACTGCTTCTTACTAAAGGTGGCTTACATTATTTTGTTTGCTGTGCCTATGAATGGATCATGAAATTGGCTAGTATGATTCTACTGCACACTGATCTTTTCTCTGCATGGGCAGAATAACAGTCTTCATGTTTTGGTTGGAGAACTGTTGCTAATGGTTACCGATTTCCAGAGGCTGCAGAGATGTGGTTTATTTACTCTGCTGTTTTTACGAAGTTATCTTTGAAACAACTGCTATTTAATAAAAGTTATGCATAATGCTCTCCTTAGAGTCCTTAATAGAATTGCTATTTTCTAAGTGCAACATGCTTGAAAAAATAAGTACAGCATTTACCACTTGGTTCCTACCAGCTGAAGTAGTTTAAGGAACGCGACAGCAGTCCACAAGCACTCAATGCACAGCAGATCAGTTCTGCACTGTAGCACACAAGACCATTTCCATGTACTCCTAGTACTGCAGGATCTTCCTAACAGAGAGAATGATTGAGTCCATTGGAGATGTTATCTGCAGATCTAGGACAGGATCGGCGCTTCGGATAATGCAATCTCTTGTTCACTTTATAACAGTTATGTAACGTTAACATGTAAATACTTTAAATGAAGTTAAAAAAGCAATATTCTTAAGTAAGAATGAACAAGACCCATGAGACGAGAACCAATGGAATTTGTATGCCCCGATGCATGCTATTCCTCGGTGATATGTGGAGTTTGCCTCCGCCTTAAGGCCTCATAGTAGCTTTCATATTCGTCCTAGCCATACCCTGCCCCCATCCCACTCCTATCACCATCCCCAACTCTTTTGCAACTCGAACACGAACCACTGCCCACCATCATTGCATCCATTCACAATGGACCGCCTCTTGCGCCCCATTCCCTCCCACCCCAGTACATAGGCCACCCATCAACCTTCCTGCAATGCTCAATGCCACAGAACAGTAAATCAAATCCTCTCAGTGTTCCGCAGACATCACAATCTCAAACTATACTATCCCCTTTATTCAGAATTTGTCCAGTCCACTGCCCGGCTACTGAGCCCCTCACCCCTCTCACCATGATGCAACCTTCGCTGAGCTTGGTCCCTGCCATATCTAATTCCCTAAAGGTTAGTGTATGCGCTGCTAGACCTGTCCTTGTCTACGGAACCAAGTCTCTTCTCCCAGTTTTCCCTTCCCACTCTTGTGGTCCCACTCTAAGCAGTTCCAGCTCGCGCCAAACGTTCAGTACGTAGACAGAGAGGACAGACAGTGGTCTAAGGGGTTAGTACCAGAGAAGACGGACTAAGCGTCTAGTCCAGTTTCGGTTATTGAAATAGACGAAGGACTAAGAGCGAACAGTCCCGCGCCCTAGTCACGTGCGGAAAATTGAAAGAGAGAACGGACCACAAGACTGTGCTAAAAAAACTAGAACGCACATTTGAGTGCTGTGCTAACAAAAACTAGACCACCGTTTGCAAGTTGTACTGAACCCTGCAACTGTTTGTGGTGACTGGCAGTGCGCATGATCTCTTCGCAATCTTCTGTATGCAGCTAGCGGAAACAGAGAGTAGCAGCGATGGAATAGTTGAAGCCACGCATCAACGTTCTAGGAGTTTAGGTGAGATACAACATCCCCAGTAGTGCAGGTGGAGGGTTTAAGATGTTCCTCGGGTTTAGGTCTTTGACATTTGTTGTAACTGGTAATGGTGGGACAAAACAACCTGAGCTGACAACTTGGAAACGGGGGAAACAGGGTTGTAGTCCGGGCTCAATCTACCTCTGACTGAAAAAACAAACAAGCGAGTGCCCCGCGCAAGGTTGCGGGGGGTGTTGATGCGGCCGAGAGCAGGCAATGTTTCCCCTGCGGGAGCGAGCGCAATAATTGCAAACATATGGTGCCGCTGGCTCCCGCAAGGCAATCGCCAAACGTGCACGCATTGCATTGAAAGCAATGCAACGCGTGCACGTTTTTGCCTGGAAAGCGGAATCGATCTCAAGAGGTCTCTTTCCTATGTAGCGCATGCACACTGCTTAGGCGAGACTTAAAAAGTGACTACATTTCAAGTAGTGCTTCCATCTATGGGATATAGAATGTCACAACACATCACTTCACACATTATAAAAATTCTTGTAGGGAAACCATGGCAGGCTGCATGAGTTTTGCTTGCTTGATCCAGAAAACCTTGAGGAACATGGCTACACAAAAAAATATTCTCTGGTTAGTGTCTCTCCACAGTATTCTGAATGATTCACTAAGCACCCTACACCCAAAAAATACATGAATAGGCGTTTCAGGACACGCCTCACAACCTAGGAACATTTCACCACTTTGTCTCTTTTCCTGTTGCCATTAATTGATAAATTACCATATGGGTAGGGTACCATACCTAAATTGCAGATAAAGTTTCCTAGCCAGTGGACGGACAATTTCATCAAAAGTGCCTTCATAGACGGCCAACGGCTTCCGGTCAATAAAGGACACCGATAAAGAACCCTTGCACATCCTATCACTGTTACCTGCCACATTTTCCCAAAAAAGTCCCTTTATACTGGCCATGCCAATCAAGCACATGTTTTTAGGAGCCGTCCAATATTCTTCCAGTTACAATCTATAAAGTAGATCCATCATTGCACAGAGCCATGACATTTTCAGTGCAAACAGGGGGACCAAGAGATCTTTAATACCCTCACTGTAAGACTCGAGGACATGATTTGTCCATAGTCTATACCAGAAGGTAAGCAGTCTACATCCAATCTTGTCAGCAATTTTCTTTTGGCCCAAGTCCAAATATAATGGGGTCACTAGTGTACTTACAGGCAAGTTTAATAAAGTTCTTAAAAACCTGTGTTCCACTAAGGATAGGCCCCACTATGGAAGTCACCCCACAGCTCAGCGCCGTAGAGGACCGCACCCAAGGCCTTCACATTATACATTTCCAATGCTGGAGCCACCCTTTTTAGGTCGAAGGCCTAAAAGGCTGCGCTTGCGCAGTCTTAGGCCGGAGATTTAATGAGTCTGAGTAGCGGCGAATGTCCCGCCTCCGTGCCCCCTCTCTCCTTCATTGGCTGGCTTCCTAAACGGAGGCCAGCCATTGGAGGAGAGATGCGTCACTCCAAACAAGCTCCGTCCTTTTCGGATTTGGGGGCGTAATTTTTGATGTTCTTTAGACAGTGACGTTGTCCGTCACTCAGAACATCAAAACCACGCCCCCAATTCCGAAAAATTCAGAACCCTTCGGCAGCCATTTTCTTTTCCCCGCAGTGAGGGTGAGGCTCGAGTCTCTGCCTCTGCCCCCGTTTGTAGTGCTCCTGCACCCCTGTTTGTGCCCCAACTATCTCATTGCACTGTGCATCTTTTAATTTTGAAAGGATTGAGCTAAAAAAAAAATGATGTGCTGCGACCGCCGTCTCTGTAACCCGACAGTCTACGTCCCGAAAGTCACAGGACAACACGTCAGCAAAGTGCCCAAGAGTTAGGATGGGGCGACGCAAAACTTCACATTGTAAGTAAATAGTCTTTTGTTTTTCAAATGTGGCTGTACGTGTTTGCTGAACATACACAGGACAAACATAGATGGTGGGATGGGATCTTTGTACTGCTCCGATCTGCTCGCAAGGGTGTTTGCTTCCCGTCCGCTCGCCCCGGGAGCGCGCTTTCACCACCCTCATCTGGCGCCGCCATGTTGAGCCTTCATCTTCCAACGGCGTTATACACCATTTCCCTCCGCACCGGACAGCAGCGCAGCCAGGACCACCTCGTCACAATCCTGCTCCGTTGCATTGTAAGTCTTCAGGGACTTAGTGAGATCACAGGACGGCCGGCAGAGCTGGGGAAGAGTCAGCCACACACCCGACTTTCGCTCCTCGAGGAGCAGCGGCAGCCTTTTTTTCTTTTCACCGCAGTGAGGGTGAGGCTCGAGCCTCTGCCTCTGCCCCCGTTTGTAGTGCTCCTGCACCCCTGTTTGTGCCCCAACTATCTCATTGCACTGTGCATCTTTTAATTTTGAAAGTATTGAGCTAAAAAAAAAATGATGTCCTGCGACCGCCGTCTCTTTAATCCGACAGTCTACGTCCCGAAAGTCAACTTTTCCCTTTCTTAAAATTAGCGGTTATCTAAGAACTGCACAGTATTTGCTTCTCACATAATCTTATTGATACAAAGCGCATGACTTGTGTATGTATGGTTTGAGCCTGAAAATTCAAAAGGAAAAATGCCTGCAGACGTAGATGAACTCCGAATATATCTGATAAAGCAGCCGATACTGGCTCTGATTCCAATTCTGAAGTGCAAGCCTCCGACATGTAAGATTTGGAAACAGATACGCTCTTTCAAGTGTCAAATTTAATAATGATTTTGAGGATGCCTTCTTCCTTCTCCTAAATCTATAAACAAAAGTTCCCCCAGTCACTGGAAAAGACTGTAAAGCTTAACTAAGATAATCAAGACACAAGCTCAGGTTATCCTTCGCTTTTACCCGAATCGATTCCGCGAATTGACCCTTGCTGAACATGAAATTGATGCTTTTATTTGTAATAAGAAACAAGACAACACGCCAGCAAAGTGCCCAAGAGTTAGGATGGGGCGACGCAAAATTTCACATTGTAAGTAAATAGTCTTTTGTTTTTCAAATGTGGCTGTACGTGTATGCTGAACATACACAGGACAAACATAGATGGTGGGATGGGATCTTTGTACTGCTCCGATCTGCTCGCAAGGGTGTTTGCTTCCCGTCCGCTCGCCCCGGGAGCGCGCTTTCACCACCCTCATCTGGCGCCGCCATGTTCCCATTTGTGCAGGTCTGGCAGTGAGCGCCATTACTCGAGTGTGCACGTTTTGGCAGGTGTTACAGTAAACTTTGCCGCCTGTTAGTTCGGTCTGCAGTCTCTCGGAAGGCATGCTTTAATGTATGAGGTGTTTAATGCTCGCAGACCTGTGGAGCGGTGAGAGGCCCTCAGTTGTCACCCGGGCAGAGTTTCAGTGAAAATCACCTTTTGCACATCCTTTCTCCTGGTCTCACCTTCCTGGCGTAGAGGCAGGTCCACCTCCTTTTTGCCAGCGCTGTGATGACTCTTGGAACTTCAGAAGTAGCGTAACGCATTTACGACTTGTGTCTTGAAAAAAAGAACAAAAACAATTTTTGTTGCGAAGCTTTTACAGCTCACCCCCCGCAGTTCCCTTCATTCCATCGAGGGGGAGTGGCAGGGCCGATACTGCCAAGCTTTCAGTGCCCGGCACTTCCGGTCAAAGGCTTCGCACCTGCACTTCTAAGCAGATCTGCTGCACTAGACCCATCACTTCTCAGCAGGTCTTGCATACTAGTACCTGCACTTCTCAGCTTCATTGGTATGCTAGCTCCTGCATTTCTCAGCAGATCTGTGTACTGTCACGAGCACTTCTCAGCAGACCTCGCATACTAGCAGCCGCACTTCTCATTGCATTTGCTTTCCCTCTTTCGCACGTAAGCACTTCTCAAAACAGGGCTGCTGCTCTTCTAATGGACGATGTAAAGTAAATTCTAAGCAGGGTTGCTTCTCTTCTAATGGGACAGTGTAAACATAATTCTAAGCAGGGCTGCTACTCTTCTATCGGGACTGTGTAAACAAGCTCATAAGCAGGGCTGCTAGTCTTCTAATGGGACTGTGTAAACAAGCTTCTAAGCACGGCTGCTGCAGTAGTAGTTTATACAGGGCTTCAAGAGGTGCGGGGCTCGCCATTCGCAGACCTGTTAAAAATTAAAAACCAGCGCTGAAATACCGCCCTTCTTGACACTATGACTATAGTCATGTGACCCGAGTCTAGGCCTGGCCCAGAAGACTCTCTGAGGAGGCTGTGTGATGCTGCGGTGGCTCGAGCTCCTGCAGCTTTGAGAAGTAAGTGGGAGTCGTGGGGTGCTGCAATGAAGCCTGTGCGTGTGTGATTATGTAATTCCAAAAGAGAGCGCACTATCGGCAGATGTCACAGTGGGTGCTGGTCGGGTACAAAAATCACTGTAATTCACAGAAGTTTTGTAGTGTCCTGGCATGCCTGCATGTTGCTCTATTGCTAATTTATTATTTACCATGTTTGAAACTGTTCTTGTCTGCCTAATTGGGGTGAAAGGTGAAGTGGGCCTCTTTCGATTAGAACGTAGCATTTTCCCTTCCATTTCTGCTTTTGGCCATCTCTCTCCTCCAATCTCAACCATACCCATTCTTTTTATTATCTCTTTCCCTCTCACCTCCTTTTGTCTACCTCCTCCACTCTCCCTGCTCCCATTGTCGCTCTCCTCCTCTCTCTCCATTTTTTCTCTTCTTCCTTCGCTTTTTCCTTCTGATCCCTTTACCTCCACCTTTTTTGTGCTAAAAGAATGATAATACCTGTAATCAAGTGTGTGTATCCGTGCCTTCCTTTAAGTTCGCTGTGCTGGCTCTCCTGCCCCCTGGCTGTGCTTGCTCCCCTGCCCCCTGGCTGAGCTTGCTCCCCTGCACACTGGCTGTGCTTGCTCCCCTGCCCCCTCGCTCTGCTTGCTCTCCTGTGTGTGTGGCTCTGGGTGTTTGTGTGGGCTCTGGGTGTGTGTGTGGGCTCTGGGTGTGTGTGTGGGCTCTGGGTGTGTGTGTGTGGGCTCTGGGTGTGTGTGTGTGGGCTCTGGGTGTGTGTGTGTGGGCTCTGGGTGTGTGTGTGTGGGCTCTGGGTGTGTGTGTGTGGGCTCTGGGTGTGTGCGGGGGGCTCTGGGTGTGTGCGGGGGGCTCTGGGTGTGTGTGGGGGGCTCTGGGTGTGTGTGTGTGGGGCTCTGGGTGTGTGTGTGTGGGGCTCTGGGTGTGTGTGTGTGGGGCTCTGGGTGTGTGTGCGGGGGGTCTCTGGGTGTGTGTGGTGGTCTCTGGGTGTGTGTGGCTCTGGGTGGGTGTGTGTGGCTCTGGGTGTGTGTCTCTGGGTGTGGGTGTGTGTCTCTGGGTGTGTGGGTGTGTGTTACTCTGGGTGTGTGGGTGTGTGTGGCTCTGGGTGTGTGGGTGTGTGTGGCTCTTGGTGTGTGGGTGTGTGTGTGGCTCTTGGTGTGTGGGTGTGTGTGTGGCTCTGGGTGTGTGGGTGTGTGTGTGGCTCTGGGTGTGTGTGTGGGGCTCTGGGTGTGTGTGTGGTGGTCTCTGGGTGTGTGTGTGGTGGTCTCTGGGTGTGTGTGTGGGGCTCTGGGTGTGTGTGGGGCGTTGGTTGTGTGTGTGGGGCGTTGGGTGTGTGTGGGGGGGCGTTGGGTGTGTGTGGAGGCTCTGTGTGTGCGGCTCTGTATGTGTGTGTGGGTGGCTTTGTGTGTGTGGCTCTGTGTGGGTGTAAATGCAATAGGTCCTGCATTTGCGAGCGATTACGCTATTGGCATTGTAAATGACAATGCCATTTATTTAACGATTAAGCTATTGGCAATGTAAATGACAATGCCATTTTTTTCTGAATAAAAAAAAAAGTCAACAGCAATGCCAATAGCTCTACCTTTAATAATGCCGAGACCATTGCATTGTAAATGCTTGTTGATATTGTTTTCCTGTGAATTTTTCCTATGTGTGCTGTCTATTCAATCAAAGATAGTTAAGCTTTGTCCACCTATGGTGCCCAACTTAGGTTCTTGGTCAATCTAATCCCCAAGTACTCGAAACTTGGTACAACATCTAAAGCTGTGTCACCCTACTTGAAATCTTAATATTGTGTTAACAAAGCAGATGGGCCCTCCATTTAAGCCCTTACACTCCTGCGCTCTCCAGTTTCTATCCTTTAAGGTACAATTTTCTAATTGCAATCACTTCACTCAGATGTGTCAGTGAGCTTCAGTCATTAACTTTAGAAGAACCATTCTTCCAACTACATAAAGACAAAGTGGTATTGCGTGCCAATGCAAAATTACTTCCAAAGGTGGTATTTCAGTTCCACCTAAATCAATCTTTCAAATTGCCAGTATTTTTTCTAAAACCTGACTCAGTTGCCGAAAGTGCTTTACGCACATTGGATGTAAAAAGGCTCTCATGTACTATATCGATAGAACCAAATCATTTAGAAAAACACAACAGCTGTTTATTGCATTTTCAAAACCACACAAAGGGAGGGCCATTTCTAAATCAGGCATTTCACGCTGGATATTCAGATGCATCCAAACATGTTATGCTAAAGCTAAAAGAACTCTACCTCTCCCTCCAAAAGCGTGTTCTACTCGCAAAAAAAAGTCTCAATGGCCTCTAAGGAAACATACCTGTGGCTGACAGATGTAAGGCAGCTACATGGTTTATACCGCATACATTCGCAAAACATTATTGTGTAGGTGTCATGGCCCATCAAGAAGCTAATGTAGGCCAAGCAGTTCTACGTACATTATTTCAAACAACTGCAGCCCCCACAGATTACCCACTGCTTAGGGAGGAGAACTGCTTTACAGTCTGTGTTAATCATGTGTATCTACAGACACACATGTCTCAAATTGAAAATGTTACTTACCCAGTAAGCATCTGTTCGTGGTATGTAGTGTTGACACACATGCACCAAATCTCCTCCCTGGAAACCTCTGTTGGTTGCAGTTCACTAGTTATTACTTTCGCATGGTCATCTCACCAGGATGCATAATCCTTCACACTCCATCCTCACCCGCTGTGCGGAAAACAGTCTAACAGTGGAGTCAAGGACAATGCTCATTGCAAGCAAGAGGAGGAGTCACTCTGTCTTGTGACTCGAAAGACTTTCTTCAAAGAAAAACAACTTGCACACATCTGAGTCCAATACTAGATGGCGGGATTATGCTAAGCATGTGAATCTACAGCACTGCATGCCTCAAACAGATGCTTACTGGGTAAGTAACATTTTCCTTCTGTGGGACTGAGAATTACTGGTAATCATGCATTTTTTTCTACAGCAATGGACGACTTTAGTAGCCAATCCCTGTAAAATCGGGTACAAATGTACTGTATCCTATTGACCGTACAACTCGTAATCAGACCTTACTATAGAATCTAATCGCTCAAATTAATAAAGGCCCTCTCTTCAATTCGGGCAACAACAATAGCTGACCGCTTTTTTATGGTATGTCTCTGCTGATGTCTCTAATCTTCCCATATTATTAAGCCAATGCATGTTATCTGCAAAAGCTTAGGCATTCTCCTGTGTACCTATTATTGTCTTTTTTTTAAAATCTTTTGAGGGTATTTGCCCAGTTCTAGGCAATAAAAGATGTTGGTGCGTTGTTCGTATATCCATAACGATTGTTCTTAATCAACAGTATCTTCTACAGATTCTCATGCAAGGTTCCCTTAATCAATTTCATTTAATTGGTTGAACATTACTACATCATACCCAGATGCTAAATAAACCAAGATGGCACCCCAAATGTGGGAGTTTACATTACTGTGTGATGGGGTTGTGGGGCCTGCGGGAGGAGGGGTTTTTAGGTCTTGCCTGAATAGGAGACCTTTAGCCGTCGTTCATCTCTTTTTCGGAGCACATACTCGTGCTTGTGGCGACATCCACCTTGCTGGAGCGAACAGGAGCGCGCCACAAGCACAAGTATGTGCTTAAAAAAATTAAAGCAGACTGCGCGCACACACACGCCGCACTCCCGGGCTCTCGCTCTCTGTCTCTCTGTCTCTCTCCTCTCGCGTTCTTTCTCTCTGTCTCTTCCGTTCTCTCTTGAATCAGTGTATGAGAATGTGTGCATCTCTTACTGCTTTTTTCGTTAAGTTCCCCCATAGTCTTTGTGCTTGGTGACAGGATCAGGCTTTTATTGAATAAATAGTGTTTGAAGAGCAGAGGAGTTGTTTTTCCGTTTTTTCAACAAACATTATGCATCAAAAAATATGCTTTCAAATGTAGTTAGTTTCCACAACAACAATTTATCAGAGTTCCCACCTTCAAACTACGGGCACTACGCACTTCCTCTTAAAGATGAATGTTTGAAGTTTGGTTTAAAGGGAAGAAGCAGTTTTTTTCCCCAGTTTGAGAAACTTCTTTTTTGAGAAAACATTTTAGGCAAAATATATGCCCGAACGCCCTTTGCCTAACATATAACATCCTTAAAGGAATTCATAAGATGCTTCTGTGAACGTGCATGCTCCGTGTTTTAGTTTCTATGAGTGTTACTGCCTGGTGTTTTTGGAACACTAGTTAGGGATTTGTAATTGTATTCATATATCGCTTACTACCCCTGAGATTCACACCCCTGGAAGAAACATAAGGGTTATAGGAAAATTGAAGACGATTTACAGTTCAAAAACGATAGCCTGTTCCTGGCAGTTTTAGCAGCACTTGCTCTACATTATTGCAGAGGGCCCGTGCAGCCTCTTTGGACCATTCTTAATATTGAAGCCACACGACAAAGCCATGGTGCACCGTTTACAAAACCGCATTCCCTGGCGTTTCCAATAATAAAAAAAAAATTACCTTCTTTGTCATTTTCATTAAGTAGTTTATAGTTCGACGTCCCAGTTGCTGTGTAGTGCATAAATAATGAACCAACTTATTAATGTTTTGTTTTTTAATTTCTAAAGTTTTTATTGAGGAGAAACTAAGCCCTAAAGTTGCAGTGAATACAGCATCCGTCCCTCGTGCTTGCCACCCATTATGCTACAAGCGCTCATGTTTCCACTCTCTTGCTCTACAACCCTTAGGAGGCTTCACCTTTCCTATTAAATGTCTGCATGGGACGACTGAGGCGGTCTCTGACACAACCGAGGACATGTAGCAACTTTAGTAGTTAGCCCTCCTCTAGTGCTGGGGCCCATGAGCTATTTATAGATCTACATAACTAGTTGTTTACGAAAACTAAATCTTATTCCTCTGTCTCCTGCACTGCAAATCGCATGGGGCCGTAAGCTAAGAACAGTTAATTCAACAAAGAGTGTAGGCAAGCCTGCAATTCGCTGGTAGTGGCTATTAAAAGAGACTCACCCAGGATCCACGTAGCAAGGACATCTTGTAAATCTTGTCCGTTTTTGGCTAAACGCAATTCGGATGAAGCGAGATGGCAAGATCTTAAGTTGGCCTTCTCTGCCAAAGACTCAGTAACTTTTTGGCCCATAGTCAAATGGGACAGAGGTGGCTATTCATCTTCTCCTCATAACTTTATTGCTCCTGAAACATGGGTGGATCATTTTGAATTACTATACTCTGGTACAGATGAGTCGGATCCTCTTATTCACTTTTCAATGCGACAGATATTGCATTTAGGCAAGCAGATCTGCTGGCAACTTTAGATGCAGTCCCAAGTAGAAGAGCCCCAGGCCCAGACAGTATCCAGGCAGATCTATTTCTGCAGGACAGGGATAACAGGTCATGATACATTTTAATCCTTGCAAACGCCATAGCTAACGACACCTCCGTACCGGAATCCTGGGGGAGAAGCAGAACTGATTTTCATACATAACAAGCATTGGCATAGCCAATAGGTCTCGCCTTTGGGACCTTATAAGTGTTTAGCCATGCAACTCAACAGTTTATGTTGTGGCACCTAAGGATATTGTGCTGGATAACTAAACACTTATAGGGTCCCAAAGGCGAGACCTATTGGCTATGCCAATGCTTGTTCAGTCTGTCACAAACTCTAAAGTAAAACAAAGTCCGGGCTATTTGGATTGGGCGTACTACCAGTCTCTGGCTGAAAAGCCGTTAAGAGTCAATTAAGGGTCGTGCCTTAGGACCCAATGTAGCTCAAGCGTCTCCTTTACTCTCTCACATTCTCTGCCCTGGGGAGGATGAAAAACCCATAAGGGATTTATTAAAACTTTAGAGCCTCCACAAATGAGCAGGATATGTACTCTCTGTAGTTTGTTGACTTGACGTTCTTTTTTCTGTGTGATGTCAGTTCTTTACCGGATGAAGGGTGCCAATATTGTGTGATGCGCTGTGCCACGTTTTGAGTTGATAGAGAAAACACGTCGGTTTTTTGAGCATTTGAGTTTTGTTTCCAATGGCACTCATATACCAACGATGATTGGTCTATTGAAAAAGGATTGCAAATGCCAGGGAGAACCACTGTTGCAAGTAAGTAGCTTTTTTCTTTGATGGCAACTTGGAATTGCCCCTAGCAGAACTAATGTGTCGCGAATCACACTGGGCTTATGTTTTTAGTTAATAGTTTTGGTGATAATGGTGTTTGCAATGGTATCACCATTGGACCGTTAGCTAAGAGGGAGGAGGTTTACTAGAAATTGCATGCATTGGAGTCTGCTAGGGAAATAATACAAACAGTGTTGTATTCTTACAGGAATATGAGAACCCAATGGATCCGCTATCATTATACTCGCTCAGGAGAACGAACAGCTTTGATTTGTTAGATGGCAGCGGAGATGAAGAAGATATTCCTCCGAAGCCAAAGGATGGTTTAAAGCTTTCACGTAAGTAGTGCAAGCCAAGCATGCATTCATGTAAAAGTTCACTTTTTTAATTTTAGGTTATTAGGTTTTTAGGTTGCAGCCTACCACACAGAGCAGCTATGTGGTATGAGAAAGATATCTCGGGGAGTTTCAGAAAGTTGACCTGGGAATGCATTCTGCCCATTGCTTACCATTGGCTTTGTGGGTTATAACTCCCGTTTTCTGGCTTTCCATTTGCAGGCTTTATTTGCTTTAGGCTATACTGCTCGAGTTCGTACCTCTCCATGGCAAAGCCGCAGGGGCGTAACACAGGCCCCCGCAGCCCCCGCGGTTCGGGGGGGGCCCAACACGCTTCCAGGGGCCCCCTCCGCGGCCGCGCAGCCAGGAACCAGTTAGCACTGTGCTCATCAGTCTGGGATGTGAGTTATGTAGCTAATGTTACACTCGCCGTAGTTCCACCCCACCGCGGCCTCATTATAAATTAAATGGTGCACGGCCGCGTCTGCGCAGTCTTCACCGTTAGGGTGGGGCTGGTCATTCTCCTGCGCATGCCACTTTGCGCAATTATAAGTGCGCGTGAGGCGGCTGAGCGGGACTGTCCGGCCTTAATTTAATTATTGCCAGCCCCAGGCTAAGATTGCCCGATCTTCTGCCGCCCTCTGGAGCCTGCCACTGAAGCTGCATGCTAGGCCTTGCTGACGCCCACCTTCAACCAGGAAGCCTGCGGCCTCCATTGGTCTGATGTTTCCATAGCAGGTAGTTCAAAGCTTTTCTTAAAGTAGGCTTTTCTTCCACTCTGTGATAAACTTTGCACGCTCTTCCTTATTCAGTCTACCTCATTAAACGTTTCATTTCTCCGACATTCCATTTGCTATTCGGTCCTCTTTCCATCATTTTATCTCATAACATGCCCCACACGCCCCGCTGTCGCGTTTCTTCCCCTTTCCTTTATATCTCCCTCTCCCAGGCTTTTCTCCGACTTTTCTGAAACTCCCTCGCTTGACTACTTCCAACTCTCTGCTGCAGTTCTCTCCTGATTCACCCAGTTTTTTAAAATGCCTTTCTGCTTCCCTTCAATATCCGGCCTACTCTCATCCATTCCATGCCCCCTCCTGCATTCCGGACCTTCCGTCCATTCCTTCATCTTTCGCACATTCCCATATAATTTACGCATTTTTCCCTCATCCCTGCGTCCCCAGTCTCTTGTCTTCACCCATCTTTCTTACATTCCTCTCTGCCTCGTGTAGCCCTTTCTTTCTCTCCTAGGCAGCCCCCTTTTCTCTTGCATTTCTGTCTCATGTTTGCCCCAACTACCCCCAGCAAGTGCATTAAATGGGCCGGTACTGTACGTTACGGAGCACCGGCACTTTTTTCTTTTGCGAGGGAGAGTAGTGGCACTTCTCCAGAATGACGTATACTTTTAATTGGAGAGAACCGGCACTTCTTAGAAACAAGCAGGTACTCTAGTTCAGAGTACCTGCACTTCGATTTTTCCATTTCAAGCACTGCCCAGGTCCAGGTGTCAGGACTCACGTGGCTCAGAGCTACACAGCTCTAGTTTGGCTTTAGCATCTCTGTTTGGAAGTTGCTAACGATGCTGCTTTATTCACACCTTTCAATGTTCACAGCCTTAAATGTGATCGGCTTTAGCGCTGGTGGCACCCGGTGAGCCAATCTTTTTTTTTTTTTTTGGTGCCCCCCAATGACCTCCTTCTCCATGGATTCCTCACTCCCACCCCCCAACAGTGCCCCTCATCTCTCCATAGCCCCTCTCCCACATGCATTTTCATTTGTATTAAAGCGCCTTTTGGGGTTGGCTTCAGTAATAAGAAACAAACCCTTTTTAGCAACATTAGGAATAGATAAGGAAAGACGGGGGATAAAAAGAACATATAGCATCCTAACCACTATCGTGCAGTTTACTTCCAGCTCTTTGATGACTGTTCTATATTAGGATTGTAACTCATTTCCCTTTATTTCTCAATAAATCAAACTTAAAAAAAAAAGGATTGTAACTCATGAACGTCTATGACATTAGGTTCTCTGTGACAAATACAGTTAAACCCACCGAGCTATCTACATAAAATGCAGTTATGTGATCTGCTTTGTACTAGTGGCCTAACATTAGCCCGAGAGTGTGGGGGCCCTGAACTCCAGGGACACTGTGCATGTGTGGCAGCCCCAGGCCTGAGAGCTCTTGACTGGTATCAGGGCCAGGGGGCCCCTCGTGTACTTTTGCAGGGGGGCCTCCTCAAGTTTCGTTACGCCACTGCAAAGCCGTGTTTACAGTGTTCTTAAACAAACTAATTTTCTTTAATAAACAGGCATGTATATCTTGTTCTTGTCTCGTCACATGTGCTGGGCATTCAAAAACCGAGGTCGAATGACAAGCTGTGTGTTCGAGGGATCCTGGTGTTTACTTTGCTTTTGTCTGACTTCATACTTTCTCCATGGAGTCTGCTTGTGCCCTTTTTTACATTTTATTTTAGACATCGCTATTGCTAAAGATAACTCATTCTTCAGCTGCACAAAGCATTTGCGGTGCATGATGTTCACTATTGGCATTGTCAGGGTGGGTGGAAGCATGAACGTTTCTGAAATTATGTTTGAAAACTATTACTTGAAAAATACGTGACTGGGGGCGTGGCCAAGATGGCGACGTGAGCGGACGGACGATTTCGGAGCTCACCCCTGCGGCCCTTTCTAGCACCGACCCTCGGGTCGTTTTAGCACCAGTTGTCCCGTATATATGGTAGAGCTTCCCGAGATCCCGGTGGACTGCTTTCCAGACCGGGGTGAGCGGTGATGGTGTGGCCTGGAGCCGACGGCCTGCGGAGGGCCAGAGTGGCGGCCCTGCCTGTGAAGTACGGCACGGGCGCTGAGCCCGGTGGCGGTGTCCTTGAGTCTCGGGGTGATGGCCTGGGCTGCCAGAGAGTTCGCGACGTAAGTGCGGAGTGAACATGACGGTGGTGTGCACACGACGGTGGTCGTCAGTTCTCCCAGAGCGGACGACCGGCGGCCCTCAATGTTAGCGGCCTGTGGTGGAACTGGCGCGGCAGACTGAGCCGCCATCTTCGGAGGATGGTGCCCTCTTGGCTTGGAGGTGGTACCGGAGGGGCGCATCGGAGCCCCCGAGACCAACACCCGACCTTCGGCTGCGTGAGGTGGTCTGTCTGACTTGTCTGCCCCACCTTTGAGCGAGGTGACAGAGGTAGGGGCCTGGACTGCTGGGGAGTGAGCGAGGCGGCGAGGCCGGGTGCCGAGTCGGGCGCGTGTGCCCGCCCGGCCTGCTGCCGCGAGTGCCTGAAGGTTGAAACACCGCTTTTCCCCGCACAGACAGGGGAGAGGCAGCGGCCAGCATTGCGAGGGCAACAAGGACGGCGCATTTTCTGCGTGGCTGTGGGGGCAGCGTGGAGTCACTATCTTGGGTCGCTGGGCGGCCCGATCTGCAGGTCCTGATGGATGAGACTGCGGCAACACTACAGGCCCCCTAGAGAGCTTGAAGAGGCAAGCTGGTTTGGTGGGAGCATTGACGGTGGCCCAGTAAAGCAGCAGGGATGCATCTCAATGACCTTGGGCCACCGTTTCCGAGGCAGTGAGCGAGCGAGAGACCCCCCCCTACCGGGAGGTGTGGAACTGGAGATGGTAGGAGAGGGACTGTACGGCCTATCCTGACCTGCGTTGGCCTGAGCGGGGTGCCTGCTTGGACGTCCCCTATGGACCTCTAGATCTTGGGGACAGCACTGTGCTCTTTTACTGGGGTGAAGTAAGATCGGCCCTCGAGGATAGTTGGATCCCGATACTGCTGGCGCTTCTGGTTCTCTGTGGGTGACCCTCTAGATACAGCGTGTCACAGCTACACAACGGGGGTGCCACCCAGAGGGGGCAGGATGTCTGAGAACTGCTGCACGACGGTGTCGAGATGACTTGCCAAGGGAGGTATATGCTGGCCTTCACCACGCTCTGAGTCGGGACACACATTATTCGGCTTTGGTCGCTGAGGTCGGTCCTATCCACGGGTCGGCGACGGCCAGACGGTCTGGTTTTGACCCTCTGGGGGTCAAGGGGCTTCTTTGGACTTGTTGTGACGGAGTAGAACCAGGGTTCACCTGACCGGAGAGCTGAGGTGGCACAGAGAGTGGGAGATGTCCACCTCCAGAGGCCGTAAGGATAAAACGGTGAAGGACCTATTCGCCAAGGCCCAGGCGAGCCAGCAGTCCGGCACCATGGCCTCTGCCCCGACGCTGGGCCCCCCGGCGCAGGATGCGGGATCCGAACCCATCACTAAAGCCTTTCTTGAGTCGCTGTTCATGTCCTTACGAGAAGATATCCACACTCTCAAGGAAGAGTTCGCAGGGGAAATTAAGGAGGTCCGCAGAGATGTAGACAGAATTGGGGAACGAGTGGCGGAGCTTGAGCACAAGAGTGACGGGAAGGACACGGAAATAGCATTTTTGCAACAAGAACATATCCGGGTCCACGACCATTAGGTGGACCTTCAGACTCATCTCGAGGATTTGGAGAACAATTCCTGATGGCATAATGTCAGGGTTCGGAATGTGCAGCTGACAGAGGAGACGAAAGACCTGTTCCGCTTTACAAGAGAGCTATTTAATCATATTCTGGGTCGACCGTTGGAGTCGGAGCTTCGCCTTGACAGGGCTCACAGGGTGGGGCCGCAGCTGACCCTTCCAGCGCCACCACCAGACATTTTGGTCTGTGTGCAGGACTTTCGCACTAAAGAAGAGATCCTCCAGAAAGCTAGACAGCTGCACCCTTTGTCCTTCTAGGGCCATGCTCCTGTCCTGCTCCAAGACCTGTCGGCTCTTACGTTGCAAAAGCGCAGAACTTTTAAACCGGTCATGACCCACCTACAACAGGGTGGTGTCCCGTATAGCTGAGGTCACCCGTTTCGCCTGGTGTTTAAGCTGGAAAATAAGCTTTATCAACTGCGCTCAGTGTCGGAAGCTTGCCGTCTGATAGGGATTGACCCACCTACTAAGGAGGAAGAGGGGACACAACTAACCGCTAACGAGGATGCTCCTAGGCCCCAATGGCGGCTGCAGCGCAGACGGCGACGTGTAAAGAAACCCCCTGTGGAGGAGATTGTGGAGGGTCGGTGGGCTGCGGTGGAGGCGGTCGCATCGGACAGGAATCCCTCTCCAACTGGCTGATTTTTCTGTTTGTTCAGGGCTGACTGTGTACCTGCGGTGTCTTTCTGGGTCGTAGGCGGGAGGGGGTTAGTTTAGTTCGTTGAATTACCCCTATCTATTTTTTTCCAATTGTCTTGGGATGTTGGACATTGAGACTGTGCTAGTTTTGTTTCTCATTTGGGGGAGTGTTTTTCCTTTCCTTTTTGGGAGAGGTGTGGGGGGGGGGTGTTGGGGTGTTCAAAGTCCACCGGGTGTCTAGGGTTGTGTCAAGGGCCCTAGTATGTGTCCACTGTGGCAGCGAGATGTTCATGGTCCGCTCCATCCCTCCACGGATAGATCTCTTTCGCTTTTCTTGTTCTTGACCGACTGAATGTCGGCTACAGAGCTTAAAGTCCTTACATTGATTGTGAGGGGGTTAAACAATCCAGTCAAGCGCAAGGCGGTCCTCTCACTCCTAGAGCAATCCGGAGCAGATATCTGCCTTCTACAGGAGGCGCACTTGTTACAGCGGGACTGTCATCGTCTCCGGTCCCGGAGATTCCCAACACAGTTCTTTTCCTCTAATGCTACGAAGACTGCGGGGGTTGCAATCTTAGTGGCCCAGAGCTTCAAGGGTAGGGTGCTGCACAAAGGGGTGGAGATTAAGGGACGGCTGCTGACTTACAGGTTTTCCTTGGGTGCCTTGACGTTCACGGTTGGGTCCATCTACGCTCCCAATGAGGGCCAGGAGAAATGCTTTCACTTCGCCATTGCTGAAGCCTCCAACACTGTTGACCATCATGTCTTACTGGGGGGAGATCTTAACTTAGTTTTTGATAATACACTGGATACGTCGTGTCTCCGCACCTCCCAATCAGGTACTCTCACTGCTGAGGGGTTGGCCCGCCTGGGTGAGTTGGGCTAAGTGGACCTGTGGCGTTGTTTTCATTCTCACAGCCGGGAGCACTCCTACTACTCTAATGCACACAAAACATACGCCCATTTAGATTATCTTTTAGCCTCGGTCTCCGTGCGGGCGCTAGCGACCACGGTACAAATTGGGACTGCAACACTATCGGACACGCCCGGTGACAATTACTCCTGCTCTTCCCCCTGCTGCGCGAGCGACGTGTTGCTGGCACCTCCTGGACACGCTGCTGCAGCGCAAGGATGTGGTGGTGCGAATCCAACGAGTTATTGCTGATTACCTTCTGCATAATAGCAATGCGGATACTGCGCTTGCGACACAGTGGGCAGCACTGAAAGCCGTGGTTAGGGCTGAGTTAATAGCGGTCTCGGTGGCTGATAACGTTGAGCGCGCCCGCAAGTGGGAGGACCTAACTCAGCAGACTCGGGAGTTGGAGAAAATACATCATGTCACGGGGCCCCCCCCCCCGAGTGTGGAGGCAGCTTAAGGCAGTGCGACAACAGCTCGCTGCTTTAGATCAGGACCGGGCAGAATTCGCAGCACTAAGATTGAAACACGCATGCTACAAGGGGGACTGATGCGGGTGGCTTCATGCTCACAAGCTACGTGAGGTTCGACAACGCCAGAATGTACAAGAGATTCTCCAGCCTAATGGCAGGCGGGTGATGGACGATATATTGCTTGTGCCTTTAGCGAATTCTATGCCGATCTATACGCTGGGACCACCTCATGGGCCACAGTAGAAGAGGCTTTTTTAGATTCCGTTTCACTTCCAGCTCTCACGAGGGACCTGGCAGATCTTAGACCGCGATATTCGACTGGAGGAGGTCATTGCTGCCATCTCCCGCTTGAAGTTGGCAATGACGCCGTGGCCGGATGGCTTCCCTGCACGAGCTTTTATAAGATGTGTTGTGCACAGGTGGCCCCCCTTCTCGCGAAACGTTTAAACTCCTTTTTGGAACCTGGGATGATCACGATTGATCTCTTGTAGGCTACTATTGCGGTCATCCCAAAGCCTGGGAAAGATTGCTCACAATGCGGGGCGTACCGCCCGATTTCCCTCCTGAATGTCGATCTGAAACTGTATACGGGAATTTTAACTGCCCGTTTTGCACCTTACATGGGCGACTTAATCGACCCGGATCAGGCGGGCTTCATCCCAGAGCGTCAAACTTCGGACAATATCAAGAGGGCTCTGCATCTGGTGGAAAAGGCTACGCGTACTCGGCGGGAATTCATGATGCTCACCATTGACACAGAGAAGGCGTTTGATCGAGTCCATTGGCCCTACTTGGAAAGAGTCCTGGCAAAGGCAGGGTTGGGGAAAAAAGTTCTGTACTTATGTTTTGAATTGCTATAAATTCCCTACTGCAGCGGTTCGGGTTAATGGGTGCACTTCCCCTCGGTTTGCTATCAAACGGGGCACGCCGCAGGGGTGTCCGCTGTCGCCTCTTCTTTTCGCCATTTACATGGAGCCATTGGTGCAGAGGCTGAGATTCAACCAGAGGGTGTGGGGAATTAATTACGGAGGCTATATCCATACCATTAGCCTCTATGCGGACAACTTCCTGCTTACGTTATCCCAGCTACGAGAGTCACTACCTGCATGTCTCGAAGATCTGCACTCTTTTACCCAGGCGGCCGGCTTTGAGGTGAATACGAGCAAGTCCATGGCACTCGACGTCCCTGGAGAAATCGACTAGAGAGTTTTTGCAGGGCGTGTTTCCCTTCCAATGAGCCACAGATGCGATTCCCTATCTCGGGATTCAGCTGGACCCCTTGCTCCCGGCCACGGTCAGCATCAATTACACCTTGCTTCGGCAGAAAATCAGACGAGATTTGGGACGGTGGAAGCATTATCCTTTGTCTTGGTTGGGTAAAGTGGCGGCGGTCAAGATGACGATTCTGCCCCAGATCCTCTATCTGTTTCGCACTATCCCGCTGCACCCACCAGTCGCCTGGATTAAGCAGACACAGTCAGAACTGACTCAGTTTATCTGGAATGGCAGAAAACCGCGCCTGAAGCTGCGGTTGGCTACCCTTCCCACTGAGTCTGGAGGACTGGGCTTCCCAGACCTGTTGCTCTACTTTCAGGCGGTGCAGTTGCGCCTTCTTGTGAAGTTTTTCAGATGGGAGTCTAGCAAACACTGGCTTTTCCAAGACCAGACAGTGGCAGGGTGCCCATTACAGGAAATTCCCTTCCTTCGTAGGCAGCATAGGCCCCCCAACTTGTACTCCTCATATATCACCAGGGTTCCCATGGAGGTTTGGGATCAAATGAATATCAAGCATGAGCTTACTACCTTCCCGTACCCACTCACCCCTTTAATGGATAACCCGGATTTTACACCAGGCTTGGATTTGGTGGCCTTTGCGAGGTGGAGACCGGCTGGGTGTAGGTACCTTTTCCACTTGTACAACACAGGCGGTATTGTCTTTTCCCCTTTTTCGTCAAGAGTACGGGTTGCCGGAGACGGAGAGACTCCGCTACTTCCAAGCGCGGCACTGGGCACTTAGCGAACCGGTATACTCTATGGCGGATAGGCGGCTCTTACCGTATGAATACTGGTTAATCACACGCAAATCCGACAGAAAACTCATTTCAGATTTGTATAAGATGCTGCAGGCTAAATATACTCATACCTATAGCTCGGGGAAGGCGCGCTGGGAAAGGGAATTGGGGAGGATGTTCAGCCATAAGGAGAGGGAGGGCATTTTTTATAGAGCCAGACACTCTGCTTATCACATGGGCCTTACAGACACTCTTACCAAAGTTGCCACCTATTGGTATTATACCCCGGAGCGGCTGCACGAGATGGACCACTCTAGGGAGGCTACTTGCTGGCGGGGTTGTGGTCAAGTGGGCACACTGGTCTACCTGCTTTGGGACTGTACTCATGTTCAGGGATATTGGAAGCAAATTCTGGATGAGGTGGATGCACACTTTGCAAGAGAAATTCCAAGACTTCCTTCGTACGTATTGTTGGGCCTACCAAACCCACTCACATATATCCATTGCTCTTCCGCAGGGGTCGCTTGATTGCAATTGCGTTCTGTTCTGCCACGCATAATGTTATTTCCCATTGGCGCACCACATATATCCCCACATTCCAAGGTTGGCTCCACCGTTTGTGGGTTGTGATGGGTATGGAGAAGCTTTCATTGACTTTGGCTGAGGAGGGGGACAAGTATGGCGAGCTGTGGCAACCCTTTTTGTCTTTGCTGGCCTCGGAATTTCAAGAGGTCACTTGTCCTTGCTTTTTGCGATTGTTGCGCCTCTCTGATGTGGGGAACCCGACGACAGGCTAGGGGAGAGGGTCTCCTGGATGACTGGATTGGCGGACTTGGACCTTGGGAGGAGGGAGGGGAGGGGTGGGTTGGGATGGGCGGGTGGGGGTTTTGTTTGCTTGTTTTTCTTTTTCTATTAACCATTGTTGATGGGTTGCACATGCTAAACGCCCTTTTACGAGCTTCACTCCACACGTTGGAATGGTCCTATCCGTTTCATTTGAGCTTTGTCTTTGCTATGCAAGGGTTGACGGGAATGATACTGATAAACGTTTTACGTGTATGTGCTCTGTCTTTTTCTATAAAAAGATTTAATACTAAAAAATATGTGACTGATTTAGTCTGATGTGCAAGTTACTTGCTTTTTTCCACGTCAATTAACTTTTAAATAAATTCTTGCACTTTTTCAATGGGGGGGCCGCATACAAAGTTCAGGAGGGCATTTGCTGTCCGCGCCGATTTAGTCTGATGTACTAGTATTACTAGTAGTACTAAGATTAAACAGTTCTGCATGAGAATGAAATACATTTTTGGAATTGTTTTTTCATATTTAACACATTTTTTGCAAAAGTTCTCTAGTTTGGTAAGTCCATTTAATTTGTGAAACAGCCTTTTTAGTAGCAAAGTACAAAACCGCATTTCAGTTTCAGTGTCAGCCTAACATATGGCGATCTTGGGCAATTTACACTGTTTATGGCCCATTAACTGTCAAGAACAGGATAATATATTTTCAAAGGGAAGAGCCAGCCACATTGTAACACAATTTAGCTATGCTTGATTTTCAATTTGATGGGTAAAACATATGCTTTATTTATTACGTCTGTCGCAACTCGTTTTGGAGAGTTGGAGGAGTTTATAGGCACTTCTTATAAATGCTTTCGTGTTTCTGTTTAACTGCGAATGTGCCTTTTTCAGAACACATATATCACTGGATTTAAACAATTTCCCTCATTTGTCCTTGCAGGCACTAAGGTCATGATTCGAATGCTGCAACATGTGCAGTGGCACAGGGGGCAAAAGATTTAGGAAACCCACTGAGCACTGATTATTGCTGTTTTACTACTAAACAAACAGTTCACGTTTAATGTAATGTAATGTAAAGTTTATTGTTTAAGTAATTAAAACCGTAACATTTTTTTGACTGTTTATGACAAAAAAGTGTTAAAATCAATTCATCAATCCAAAGTATCACCAATAAATATTACACCGGTTTAAAATCTTCTGTTGGCAGTAGATGCTCTCAAAGTTCTGTGACATGGTGCCAGAACATATACTCCACTGTTAAGTTTGTGGTGGACAGGAGTAAACCGGCAATTAACAGGTAGCAAAGGTAAGTTGCTTCTTTTACGGCAAAAAATTCATTATAGTTATAAAGGTTTCTACGTCCGGGCTGGTCATGTCCATTTGCTGCCTGCTTAGGGTGTCGTCCTCTGGGTGATTGTTCATACAGTTCAGTTACTGCTGGCTTTAGACCTTCTATGGATGGACCCTCTTGTAGACTCATTGACTTCATTGCCTGATTGATTATGCTGAGATATTCATCCAATTTGCAGTTCATATGTCATAAATGCAATTACCTTGCTGACACTAGGGTTATGATTTGAATGGTTCAGTAGGTGCAGTGGCCCCAGAGCTAAAAGGTCTAGAAAAGCCAATGAGCACTGATTATTGCTATATTTTACTATGAAACAAGTCACAAGTGCTTTTACATTGCAGGCACTAGGGTCATGATTTGAATGGTGCAGCAGGTGCAGTGGCACAGGTGTCAAAATGTATACGAAACCCACAAAATACCTATTATTGCTACATTTTACTACTACCCCCAACTCGGAACCAGCTTTGGCCGGTATCTCCCCACTCCCTTTCCTTATTGCTATATTTTACTACTAAACAAGCAGTCACAAGTGCAGTTACCCTGTAGGCACTAGGGTCGTGATTTGAATGGTGCAGCAGGTGCAGTGGCACGGGCTAAAAGCTCTAGGAAACACCAATGTAGGAAAGTGCCCTTTTTTGCATGATGCCCCCCCATGCCCCCCACATACACACACTTTTTGTCAGATGCAACCTGACTTGATGTGCCCTGGGTCCCTGCCAATCAGGTTCCCTGGGCCAGTGTTCTTTCCCAAGAATGTACCTTTGTACCCACAATTGGCACATATCTGGCCACAGGTAAGTTCTTTGTAAAAGGTACCAAGGGCACTCTGACCAGGGAAGGCCTCTAAGGGCTGCAGCACCTCTTGTGCCACCCTTAGAGACCCTGTACCTCAACACCCACACACTGCTATTAGATGCTGCGTGTTTTTGTGCAGAGAAAAGTGAAGAGTCGACATGGCACACATTCCTGTGTGCCGTGCCTGCAACACGCTGCCTGAGGCCTAGGTATGTCACTCCTCTAGCTGGGTACACTAACCCTAAGGTGAGGGTACAGTGGCATAAGCCCTGTACCCGTACAGTGTCTAAGCCCATTCTTTTTTTTTTGTATTTCTTTTTTATTAATGAAGAACAAACAAAAATCAGCACAGATGCACAAGGCGTACTTACACATTATATGTAGGAGAAGTTAGCACAATTACATTTGGTAAGTTAGAATTGCAATCGAGTATATCTCTAGGGCACAGTTTTAACAAATCAAGGTGTGGCCTGGTCATTTAGGTCAAAGCTATGAGGCGGAGTACAAATCTCTCCACGGAATGTGTTCCAGGCCCCTCAAATTAACGGCCACTTCTTCGGGCACCCCCTTGCAACATTGACAGTCTTTTCCCTGAACATGCACCAGTCCATGCTTTTCTTCCAGTCGTGAGGGTAGGGGGCTGGGTGGCACCCCATTGTTGAGCTATATTTCTTTTCGCCACCATTAGCCCCAATGTCACCCAGGTCCTGCCCATCTTTCCCACATCTGTAGGTTCCCACACGTTCAATAAGCATCTCTTCACCTCAAGGCGTATGTCTAGCCTCATTACTTTGCTCATAACTATGTGGATTTGATGCCTGTATCTCCGAATTAGATCACACTCCCATATTATATGCATGAATGTTCCCTTAGATCCGCACTGACGTCTGCATTCCCCCCTCATCCCTCCCCATTTGAACCAGACAGGGCACAGTGACATACACTCTGTGGAGAATTTTAAGCTGGACAAGACTCAACCTGGCCGATATGGCCACTTCTTACGGGGAGGATAAGGCCTCCTGCCACTCCTCGTCATCTAGCTCGAAACCGTCCCTCTCCCACTTTGCCCTGAGTCCCTGTAGGGGTTCAGCTACATTATTGATTAGCTTTTTATAGGTGAGGGATATCGTTTTAACTGGCAGGTAGCCGCCAAGCAGTCTGTCCACGAGAGGAGTATAATCTGGGAGTCAGGAGCCTGAGGGGGTGTACGCCTGCAATGCATGGCGGATCTGGAGATATCGAAAATATTCTGTGTTTGCTAGCTCATTTTTCTGTTGTAAATAAGAAAAGGACACCACCTCCCCCTTAACCCACAAATCCCCAATGGATGAGATTCTGATAAGGTCCCACTTGTCGAATCCCTTCGACTGCCAAAGATCACCTAGGATCTCGGAGTCCCAGAGCGGCATGGCTGCCGTGAGTTTCCGTTCCCAACCCAGACTCTTGATGGCGGTGTGCCAGACCTGCACCGAATGCTTCGTCGGCCCATTCAGGGGGAAACGCTTTGGTCTGGAGTACAGGACTCTGTAGTAATTTCCCTCCGGGAGCACCCATCGGTCCATTGCGTAGCCTGGGTCATCTAGTCTTCGGTATGTACAGTGATTGATAGCCGCAAGATGTGCCACCCAATACTATTTTCTGAGGTCGGGGAGACTGATACCACCATCGTACCAGCTGAGGGTACTTTTGTGGAGTGCTATCCTAGGCTTCCCATTCCATAACAGATCCCTCTGCATGCCCTCGAAGTAGCTGGCAGGTATCAGATCTGGGAAATTCTGTAGTACATACTGAAAGTGAGGCAGAGACATCATCTTGAAGAGTGCTGCTCTTCCCAATAGTGAGAGAGGGAGCACCCTCCACGCTGCAGCATCTCGTTTCAATCATTGTAGGGGCGGGATTAAGTTACGATCATAACGGAGCTGGGGGTCAGACGTCACGTATATACCTAGATATTTAAAGCCTCTTGGGATAGCAGGTTGGTCCCCATTCAGTATGTATAGAAGGGATTTGCTCCAATAAATAGAGTCTTCAACAAAAAGCTACTGGGTTCGGGCTCCCAACAGCACTGCTTGCCACAAGCTACTAAACAACAACGGAGATTTGCAGGTGCTGCCAATCACTAACTTTCTTATTTTGATTTGAACATCTGACCATGAAACAAATGTTGCAAATGACCAATTTGTGTCCTTTTCAATTGGGTTCTTTTATTTGGAGAAATATTTATTTTATATTTAGATCTCACCCATTTAGAAATTTCAAACGACATTTTTTTTAAGACCTTATGTACTACAACAAAGTATTTCCTATTCAAACAAGAAAACAATTTTTTTCAAGAGATAGAAATTTTTAGACTTTTTTGGACAACATATACTACATACATTCAATCATACCACTCACAAACCACGCTATTTACATATATACACACACAACAAAGAACATATAAATTGTATCTACAATGTAATAGCTTAGATTTACAAAGAAGCCTTGAAAACAATCATATTTTTTCAAAAACGTTTCAAAAATAAGTATCACAGTTTTTTGATTTTTTAAGGCTTTAAAGAGTCTACGCGTTTCGAACTCATATAGATGGATGAGTTCTCGTCAGGACCAAGGTCTGTGGAAAGAGAAGGGGAAACTTATTGGTATGCTATTTGTATTGACCACACTGACGACCCCTACTACTAGCTTCAGTCTCTTACCTCTCAGTCACTTGGGGACCAGAAGTATAGATAAAGTTGCCTTGACACCACAACATCTGAAAAAATGGTGATAAATCTCATCACAATCTATAGATATACAGCCATGTTGCACCACACTCATACCACAGATGTTTAAATCATGCTTACATGAATGGGTCCAGGCTCCGTGTTGGAAGGGGATGTTGTAATTTAGCTGTTTGCGAGAAAGACGGAAAAGTTTTGTGAGAAATCTGAGGGTCTGACAGATTGTCTGCAAGTAGCGTGTGGCTGGAAGGAGAGAATGTGTTCTTACCTGTGCAGCCGTAAATCTTGTCCAAATGGTTTAGTGCTAAGTCTCGTTTGGACGCGTCGCCTGTGCGTGGGGTTTAAGTCTGCAGAAAACAGACCTTGTTTTAGAACCGGGAATTTGTATATGGGCGGTTACGTGGCAGATGCGCCACGCTGCTGGAGTGTGTCTTACCGTATCCTGAGTGTCCCAGTGCCGAACAGCGTTCCTTGTAACCGGTCGTGTGAGTTGCACGGACAGCGTTCTCCTCTTGCTTGCCGTCTGAGTGGCGCAGCGCTTCCGGGTCCGCAAAGGATCCCGGGAGTGTGGGCGGATGCCTGATGTTTGCTGCTTGGGTCTTTTTAAAGAGCTATGACGCTTGTTGGTAGAGCGCTCAAACTTCTTCATGGTATTTTCACTGTTTCTTTTTAAAGCGCTACGAGGCTTTTTAACTTAGACACTCGGACTTTATCCATGACTTGAATGTTCGCGGGATACGCATGTTTGAAGTACCTCATGGCCCGGTGCGCCATAGTAGTGCGCAAATTGGAGGTGGCAGCCAGAGAGAACGTGGCTTAAATGTAGACACATTGGTTTGATTGTGGGTCCCCAAATTGAATGTTTCATCAAGTGCGCGGAGGGATGATTTTTTAGCTCAACCATCATAGTGAGCATATGTGAGTATGATCAATCTCGGATGGCGTCCAAGAATAGAACACTATTCAGGGAGTTTGTTGGACAGAGTGGTCTGTCCAATGGTTAATTACATTTACGTTCATGGTTAGAACATCAATCAGGGCGATTTTATGTTGGACAGGGTGGTCAGTCCAAGATGGCCTGGGTTGGTATGAGGTTGGCACGGTGGAACCAGATGTCTTGTAAATTTGATGAGTTTGGCACGCTGGTGTACTGGCTGATGTTAAAAGCAACTGTGGAGAATTTATAGTTTGTACATTTCTGACATTTCGTTTAACCCATGGAATGCTGTGTTGTATTTGACTATTAGCATTGCTTCCATTCTTGTTAGTTTTGCCTCAAGATTGCCACCTCTCGTGTCACTTTCTACTTTTGCAATGACTGTCCAGATTAAGTCTGTCTCCTTGTGTTGTTTGTCTTTCCAGTGATTCACCAAAGGAGCTGTAGCCACATTGTTCCGAATTCTGGATTTGTGCTGTTGTATCCGTAGGCGGACTTCTTGATTGGTGACACCACAATCGAAGGTTCGGTGTTTACTTATAACAACATTAGTTGGAAACATGAAAGGTTTTCCAACTGCAAATCACGCAATGTAGTGTATGGGATTTTGTGCCCTTGCAAATTGGCATACATTGGGAAGACCAATCAAGAAGTCCGCCTACGGATACAACACCACAAATCCAGAATTCGGAACAATGTGGCCTAGCTCCTTTGGTGAATCACTGGAAAGACAAACAACACAAGGAGACAGACTTAATCTGGACAGTCATTGCAAAAGTAGAAAGTGACACGAGAGGTGGCAATCTTGAGGCAAAACTAACAAGAATGGAAGCAATGCTAATAGTCAAATACAACACAGCATTCCATGGGTTAAACGAAATGTCAGAAATGTACAAACTATAAATTCTCCACAGTTGCTTTTAACATCAGCCAGTACACCAGCGTGCCAAACTCATCAAATTTACAAGACATCTGGTTCCACCGTGCCAACCTCATACCAACCCAGGCCATCTTGGACTGACCACCCTGTCCAACATAAAATCGCCCTGATTGATGTTCTAACCATGAACGTAAATGTAATTAACCATTGGACAGACCACTCTGTCCAACAAACTCCCTGAATAGTGTTCTATTCTTGGACGCCATCCGAGATTGATCATACTCACATATGCTCACTATGATGGTTGAGCTAAAAAATCATCCCTCCGCGCACTTGATGAAACATTCAATTTGGGGACCCACAATCAAACCAATGTGTCTACATTTAAGCCACGTTCTCTCTGGCTGCCACCTCCAATTTGCGCACTACTATGGCGCACCGGGCCATGAGGTACTTCAAACATGCGTATCCCGCGAACATTCAAGTCATGGATAAAGTCCGAGTGTCTAAGTTAAAAAGCCTCGTAGCGCTTTAAAAAGAAACAGTGAAAATACCATGAAGAAGTTTGAGCGCTCTACCAACAAGCGTCATAGCTCTTTAAAAAGACCCAAGCAGCAAACATCAGGCATCCGCCCACACTCCCGGGATCCTTTGCGGACCCGGAAGCACTGCGCCACTCAGACGGCAAGCAAGAGGAGAACGCTGTCCGTGCAACTCACACGCCCGGTTACAAGGAACGCTGTTCGGCACTGGGACACTCAGGATACGGTAAGACACACTCCAGCAGCGTGGCGCATCTGCCACGTAACCGCCCATATACAAATTCCCGGTTCTAAAACAAGGTCTGTTTTCTCCGTTTTCTGCAGACTTAAACCCCACGCACAGGCGACGCGTCCAAACGAGACTTAGCACTAAACCATTTGGACAAGATTTACGGCTGCACAGGTGAGAACACATTCTCTCCTTCCAGCCACACGTTACTTGCAGACAATCTGTCAGACCCTCAGATTTCTCACAAAACTTTTCCGTCTTTCTCGCAAACAGCTAAATTACAACATCCCCTTCCAACACGGAGCCTGGACCCATTCATGTAAGCATGATTTAAACATCTGTGGTATGAGTGTGGTGCAACATGGCTGTATATCTATAGATTGTGATGAGATTTATCACCATTTTTTCAGATGTTGTGGTGTCAAGGCAACTTTATCTATACTTCTGGTCCCCAAGTGACTGAGAGGTAAGAGACTGAAGCTAGTAGTAGGGGTAGTCAGTGTGGTCAATACAAATAGCATACCAATAAGTTTCCCCTTCTCTTTCCACAGACCTTGGTCCTGACGAGAACTCATCCATCTATATGAGTTCGAAACGCGTAGACTCTTTAAAGCCTTAAAAAATCAAAAAACTGTGATACTTATTTTTGAAACGTTTTTGAAAAAATATGATTGTTTTCAAGGCTTCTTTGTAAATCTAAGCTATTACATTGTAGATACAATTTATATGTTCTTTGTTGTGTGTGTATATATGTAAATAGCGTGGTTTGTGAGTGGTATGATTGAATGTATGTAGTATATGTTGTCCAAAAAAGTCTAAAAATTTCTATCTCTTGAAAAAAATTGTTTTCTTGTTTGAATAGGAAATACTTTGTTGTTGCCAATAAATAGAGTAGCCAGAGAATCTCCAGAAAATTGTGAATATATCCAATACTGCAATCAACGACTTCTTGGGGGCGGTCAAAAACAATAGGATATCGTCCGCATACAGTGATATGCGGTCCTCCTGTGACAGAGCCCACCTCAACCGACATATGACCAGATCTCTCCGGATCCATGCCACCAGATGTTCAAGCCTAGGGAAAAAACGAGAGGGGAAAGGGGCATGCCCCAACTCGAAGAGCGTAGATTTTCTATTGTTCACCACAACCTGCGCCAAGTGTTTGGTATAGAGAAGCCTGAACCACCGGGTAAATCCCGCCCCGAATCCCATCTTAGTCAGTACAGTGAACAGGTAAGGCCATTCTATGGTTTCAAATGTCATTGTGGCATCTAGCGAGACCACGATTGCTGGTTCTCGTAACGTGTCTAACCTCCCCATTACTCCATGCAACCTCCAGAGGTTTAAGGCTGTGTTCCGGTGGGCATGAAGCCCGACTGGTCTGGGTGCACCAGGTCGCCGATCACTTTGACCAGTCGGTTGGCCAGCAATTTAGCAAGAATTTTGGGCTCTGCGTTCAGGAGGGAAATGGGTCTATATGACGTACATTGCGTTCTGGGCTTGCCCTCTTTGTGGATTGTGACGATCGTGGCTATACGCTGATCTAATGGCAGCTCCCCGCGCTCCCTGCTCTCTGAAAACACAGCCCTCAGTCGAGGGGCCAGTTTGGCCAGTGCAAGTTTGTACAGTTCAATTGGAAGGCTGTTAGGGCCTGACGCCTTGCCCGCCTGAAGGCACCGAATCGCCACGCAGTTTCATAATTTGTGAAGTCACTATCCAAGAGTTCTCGCTGCTCAGGCGGTAGGAGGGGGAGGGCAATATCTCTGAGTAGTGATTGGGAATCTTTTTCTGAGTGTTGGGTGTGTGTGTCGTATATGCAACTATAATGGGCTGCAAAGGTGTTAGCTATAGCTTGTGGATCTGTGAGGGACTGACCGTCTTTATTGATTATTTCCGGCACCAGTCTAGATGCCATCTCCTTTTTGTCCAACCATGCCAGGAGTTTCCTGGCTTTATCATCCAGGTCATACACTCTGCTCGCAGATTCCCTCGCAAAAGTTTTGGCCCTCTCCGTGGCTATCACCTTATATTCATCTCTTTTAAGCTGCAAGGAGTATGTCTTTTCCAGTGTCACTCCCACCTCCAATTCCTTTTCTAGGCAGAGGACTGCACTCTCAACCTCCACCAGGTCATTCATTCTATCTTTCCGTTTACCCGCAATTAAGGAGAGTGCCTGCCCTCGGATCACTGTTTTAAATGCTTCCCACAACTTCTGAGAGGAGTCAACCGTGCCCTCATTTTCTTGGAAATAGTGATCTGTCGCCGATATTAGGGTCTCGGAGGTGGCACGGGTTGATAGGGGCCACTCTGCCCTGTATAAGCCCATTCTTAGACATTGTAAGTGTAGTAAAGTCATAAAGAGTATGTGGTCTGGGAGTTGGTCATTACGAACTCCACAGCTCTACAATGGCTTTACTAAAAACTGGGAAGTTTGGTAGCAAAGTTCTCAGCACATTAATCCCACACTGATGTCAGTGTGGGGTTTAATGTAAATGCACCCAGAGGGCATCTTAGAGATGCCCCCTAAAAATCAACTAGCCCATATGTGGTTCCTAAATGGATACACACCATTTGCCACAACCAGACAGGTTTTTGGACCCCAGGGTAGAGAGCTTCCACTCTCTGGGTCCAGAAACAAAGCCCATCCTGGGCAGAGGTGTCACACCTTTCCCCCCAGGATGGGCAGGGTCCACAAAAGGGGAATTTTCAAAGGCCTGCCACCTTTAGGAGCTGAGCCCCGTCTTTTGCTGCCCAGATCAACTGGCTTCCACCGGTTCTGGCTCGCAATTTGGGCATGAGAATCAGCGGGGAAACCAAGCTAGGAAGAGAGGTGTGCCCACCTTTGCCAACCCCACCCCTCAGGTGAGGGAGGCGAGGTGAAACACATATCTCAGTCCCCTCCATCTTGAAGATGGGGGGACTCAGCTAATTAGGGAGAGGCTCATGCCCCCTCTCACTGAAAGGTGGCATAATAGGAAGTGTACCCACCCCAAGGAAGGGACCCATTGGTCCTGACCTGCATACCCTTTTAACGCCCATAAATGTAGTTTTTAGGGATAACCCTAAACCTTGCCTTTTCAGATTCGAGGAAGAAAGAAGAAGAACAGAAAAGCTGTGCTGACACAGGAATAAGAAGAGGGCACCAACTGCTTTGACCATAGCCTTACCATCCTGTCCCATCTACGACCTGCCTACGGCAAGAACCCCCGCGAGTCCAGCAGCCAGCAACCCCCAGAGCCCGGAGGACCTGCCCTGTAACCATCTTCCAGACTCTGTTTCCCGTGAGCAGTGGCAACAATCGAACGCCTCCAGACTCTGTCTCTAAAATTTCTTTGAGAAGATGCATCATTATGGGCGGAACTGAGAGCTGTGATGGATATTGCCCTTAGTGTGAGGTGATCGCTGTAGCGTTTCCTTGTAGGTATTTGTGGGTGTACTTCACGATAAACTGTCTCAGGTATAGAGTCCACACAAGCAGCCTAGCCTGATGAGTGGCAGTCACGAGAATACAGCCCGTGCAAATCTCCATCGCATGGTTATTTCTGTAAGATGGTGCTTTCATTCAGTCTTCTTTTCACAGATGTCTGTGGTCACATGTTGGACCAGCGAGTGTTGTGGGTTGGCTCTGTTCTGCTTTGTGCAGAACATGGAAGCATATGCAGCCAAAGGTGAAGAAATGATTGTTGTACTTGCTATGTTTGTTTCCAGTGTATGACTGCTGTGACATCCTAAGGATTTATGGGGCCCACGGCAAGATCTATTTTGGGGCCCCCTGTTTGGAACATATTTGAATTTATTGCCCCTTTTCATTAAAGCCCTTATGATGCTAAAAAGTATAAGTTAAACTTTCGGAAACATGGACATACAAAAACAGCTGTAAGCTGAAGCTATTTAAGGGGACAAACAAAGTGAACAGAGTCAGAATGAGAGAAAGGGGAGATGGTGAGGTGAGATAATGAACACGTGGTGAGCTAAATTGAGAGGTTAGGTGGAGAGAGAATTGTGGAGTAGAGAAAAGTGCAGTAGGGAAGGAGATGTGAGATAGAGAGATTAATGAGATAGAGAATGGATGGGTGAGAAAGAGGTAAGGTAGAGACATGGATTGAGTGACAGAGAAGTGAGGTACATATAGAGATAGGGTTGTGTGAGAAGTGAAGTAACTGAAGATGCCAAGAGGTCAGATAGAAAAAGAGAAGGGAGGCACAGAGGAAGTGATGAGTTACCAAGAAAGTTGAGGTAGACAGGACTTTGAATGTAATTGTCAGATGGACAAATCCTCTGCATCAGTTCGTAGCTCAAAAATGTCCACCTCTCAATATCCTCAATTCTGAATGCTATATTAGTGCAGAATTGTGAAGGAAGGGAACAGTGGGGAGGGAGACCTAAAAGTATAAAGACATAATCAGCTTTTCCTATATCTAGTCTCATAACAGATACTATATCATTGTACAATACACAGTATTTTGAAAGCAAAATACAGGTCTGGCCTCTTGAGTATGCAGGAGGGGAGGTAGTATGTACTTTACCAGACTCTCCTATGATGCTTCTCTGTAATATTACAATAGTGGGGAACAGCTTTATATACCTACAAGCAGCCCGTCTCGACGTTGTCCGGGTATGAATTGCTGCCGGCCAGTAGTGTATTATTTTGTAGGATTTCGTTTAGATAGCATTTCTTATCTGTGACAGGCCTGTGAACCGCTCTGATTCACAGTGCACTGCTGATGCACTTAAGAGTGCGCGTTCAGTAGTGTGTGAACTCGAGTTTCCCTACTTTATTTTTCCTCGCAATATTATATAGCGCAAACTCGACAACATGGTATGAGCACAATTTACATTACAGAAGAACACATTCATTTGTGGTAGGCACGGGGAGACAAAGCGATTTGCCAAGAATCACAGGATGTTGAGCTGAGGCCGAGATTCGAACGTAGCTCCCCAGCTCTAAAGTTCGCAATTCTAGAACTTGTGGTGGTAGGTGTGTCTAAAAGTGTATGTCGGTGCTGGCCATCAATGAGAGAGACCTGTGCATTTTCCAAATGGGTGGTGAAAAAATCTGAGTATGTTGCTGGAGATGTGGGCCGCCGTGCCACTAATGTACTTACCGGGGGAGGGTAAACACCCATTATTTGGCAACTTTCTTTCCGCATACCATGACTCCTCATACTTTCATTACGAAAGTACCATGACTCCGCAATGCCATTATAACGCATTGCATTACATTTTATATGCTTTTACCACGCATACATTTACAACGAAATTCGTAAAAGCATGTTTTTTTTTATGTTTGGATAAAGTATGGGTATAGGGGTATATGTTTTGGGGTACTGAGGTATATGTTTTGGAGTGTTTGGGTATTTTAAGGATTCAGATATAGTTTTGGGTTATGGATACAGGGGTAGTTTTAGGGTTTAGGGATAGGTATGGGCTTTGGGGTACAGGGGTATTTTTAGGGTTCAGGGCTAGGTTTGGGTTTTGGGGTATAGGGGTATTTTTAGGGTTCAGGGGTAGGTTTGGGTTTTGGGGTACAGAAGTATTTTAAGGGTTCAGGGCTAGGTTTGGGTGTACAGGGGTATTTTTAGGGTTCAGGGCTAGGTTTGGGTTTTGGGGTACAGGGGTATTTTAAGGTTCAGGGGTAGGTTTGGGGTACAGGAGTATTTTTAGGGTTCAGGGCTAGGTTTGGGTTTTGGGGTAAAGGGGTATTTTAGGGTTCATGGCTAGGTTTGGGTTTTGGGGTAGAGGGGTATTTTTAGGGTTTAGGGATAGGTTTGGGTTTTGGGGTACAGGGTATATTTATAGGGTTAAGATGGGTTAGTGTTTAAGGGTGTTGGGATATTTTAAGGAGTAAGGGTGGGTTATGATTATGGGGTGCAGGGGTATTTAAAGGGAGCAGGGTGGGATACGCACATGATATGAGACATGGCATGAAGGGCGGAACGTACCACACGCCCCCAGCTTTTGTCACGCCCCCAGCACATGCCCACAGCACAACGCAGACACGCCCACAAGGGACTACTTTGCTGGCACGGTTCTTTTACCTTTTAAATGTATATGGTGGGCGTCTGCATAGCCTATGTCCTTCTGCTGCAACTGCCCTTTCCAACACTGTATTGGGTGTTGTGATTGGTGCTGTGGTTCCTGAGATTACCCACCTCAAAGGTTTGGGCTCTCTCTTTATTATATTAGTATGGATTTTATCACTCTTGATGAGTGCTTTAACTTCAAAGGTTAGCGGAATGGTCACCCTCCATACACACCTTGCATCACAGGGGAAGAGTTTACCCAGGAACTCTAATGTAGGACCCCTGTTATTGCGGCAAACACAGTATACATGAGAATCTACTCCAACTGATACAGGCACTTATTAGTTGCATAATGGATGAAAAGCTCAAAGTGATGCAATAATGCTAAATATTCTCCATTTACACATACGTAACGAATGTCAGCTCTTATACTCAACAGCGCATATCTGTATTCATAGTGCGTTGAACACAAAGTCAAATAAAAAAGAGTTAATAGTATTCCTGATAAACTGTGTTGACCCAGTATTGGGGTATCTTTCATAGATTCACACACTTGACTCATTCTCCGTCATCAAAGTGGGAGTCCCACGGTACCTTATTTAAGCAGTATGATAAAACTATCATAGGGTATAATGGCCCTAGGCAATGAATTTAATAGCCTATCTATGTCCTTTTTAAAAAAGGACCAAACTTAAAGTTTAACCAATCAGCTGCTAGCATCCTTTAGAATACTTCCAAGAGAGGTTAGTCCTTCAGATTTTCACTGCATGCCATTGCTCAGTATTCTTCTTCAAAGTCTACAACTTAGGAGACCTGCTACCATGTCTGAAGCAAAAGGCCTTTTTCTCCCCTGCAAGACTTGTGGGAAGAAAAGGGTTCATGTGGATGACCCACATAAGGACTGTACATACTGCCTCCATCCCCAGCATGAGGTAAAACAGTGTAGAATCTGTCACACCTTTTCCTCTAAAACCTTGAGGTATAGAGAGGGGAGGATACTATTGTTACTTCAAAAAACAAGGTCACATAATATTTCAGATGAGGACATCAAGGCCTTTTATAGATCCCACAAGACAGCCAGGTTGAATGAGAAAGCATCTGAGGGAGCCAGAAAGCTTTTGAAAACCTCTAGGGCTAAGGACTCTCATTAAAAGGAGAAACACTCAAAATTCTCCTCAGAGCCAGCCTTACCTCTACCATCTTCTCCTTCTCACTAGGAGAAAGTACACCCTCATGCCTCCTCTTCTCATACAGGGAAGCATAAATCCTCTCAGAAGTCCCGGTCGGCAATGACATCTCCATCAACGTCGCAGGCACCGATGATGAAAACCAGCACTTCTATCTCATCGTTGAGACTGTCGACAGCTACAACGTTAACCACAGCCATCTTTCACTCTCCCATCTTATTGCTGCCAATTCAACCATCTACGAGGACCTCGTCGACGTCACCGCCACCGCCGACTCCAGCCAAGCCACCATCAACAACACCTTTGGACCCGGTGACAGCGATCTTGTCGACGACTATACTCCCGCCTAAGGTGGTCCCATTGTCAACGGACCCACTGGCGGGGGTCCCGTCATCAGGGATCCCGCGATGAGAGACCCATCGACGTCAGCACAGGAAGATGACAACGGGCAGCAGAAGACGACACCGTCTGTGCCAATGTCAACGAGAGTGCAGATTAAGGTCACTAAAATATTTTTGCGTCCAGAGAACACTTCACCAAGCAAGGTGTCTCCGTTACCCCCAGGTCACCTACTATCTCTTCAAGATTCTGACAAGGAGGGTCCTTTTGGCATAGCTGACAGCTCGTCTGAGCTCCATGTAAAGTACCAAGAAGAGAACGACTAAGATGATGACGACCAGTATTATCAGCATTGTTGTCCTGTTCCTTAGAGACAATTTGAGCCTTATAGGTTCTACTCAAGACCCCATATACAGGATACTGCGCACCTACCACCATCCTTAGTCCAGGACCTGCTGGCTATGCTGTCAGATTACAGAAAGAGATTTCCTCAAGTTCAGGAGGAACGTCCTGCAACACCATCGGCACTGACTAATGCCCCTCTTACTCCAATTATGCTATCTCCAGCTACACCTCGGATAACTCTTCGTCCATTACCACAGTTACCTGTGCAGGAAGATACATACTCTTCTGATGAAGATGGTGAGGAGGGTAAAGTTCATGACCCTCCATTGCCGGCTAATGAGTGGGATGATTATGTAATCCCAACACCATCTCCCCCTCTGCATCATCCAGCTGACTCTCCTCCAGAGGATATTGGAGGATTTCACAATCTGATGGAAAGAGCGGCTACTAAGTTTGACCGCCCCATGACGGTAAAGACTGCTTCCTGTAAGATTTTAATGAACATCAAGAAAATCAATCCATTCAATACCCATTATTAACTATATTTGGCAGGAGGCAACAAAAGTCAAAAAGACTCCAGATTTAGTGGTGGCAGTCCTACCATGAATTGATAACAAATACAGAGCTCCAGAAGATTCGACAGCATGCCTAACAGGGCACCCCAAGGTGGATACTGTGATATCCCAAGCTGCACAGAGAGGGTCTAAAAATCCATCAACGCTAATTACTGCTAATTACCGCACTTCCTGACAAGGAAGGATGCCGATTGGATGCTATAGGCAAATGCTTCTACTCCATGTCTACCTTCACAGTTTGGGCTGGCAATGTCTTTGTGCTTCCGGACAGCTATGATAGCCAGATGTGGTCTGATGAGTTATCTATGTTGGATCTCTTCCCGGAGGACAGGTAACAAGAAGCCAGTAAGATTTTGCAAGAGTGTGAGTGGACAGCATCTGAAGTGATCGACTGCACAATGGATATATCTATGACAGGCTTTCGACAGCTAGCTGGCACAGCTGTGCTACGACACTCCAGACATCAACTACTTCAGAAATCAACTAGATCAAGCTGCAAACCGGCCCAAGAAACTATTCGAGTTGGTCAAACAGCAATCTACTGTAGGCCCAAACAACTCTGACTCTGGAGGCAGCCCACCTTCTTGCGACGATTTTGCAGCTTTCTTTACTGAGAAATCAAGGCTCATCTCCATTGATCGCGCTACTAAGAAGGCGCTCCTACCATTCCCTGGGTTTTTACCACCCCTTGACCTCTCCGAAAAGGGCAAACCTATTAGCCTGAATACCAAGAATAATGCGACATGGGACACCTTTACCCCTTTCAGTGAAAAAGGCATCAACAAGATTCTTCAGATCATCAATCCATCCAGCCATTTTAGTGACCTACTTCCTCCGGCCATCTTCAAAGAAATAAAGAATGCACTCATCCCCACCTGGACAAGGATTGTGAACGCTTCTCTTTCACAAGGCACGATCCCAGGATGCTTAAAAGCATGGCAGGTGTCACCCATTTTAAATAAAAAAACTACTGCAGATAACTCTGACCTCAATAATTTCTGTCCTATCTCCAGCATCCCCACATTAGCAAAACTATTTGAAAAATGCATACAATCCCAACTCTGTGCTCACATAGAGAATTTCCAACTCCTAGACCAGCATCAATTCGGCTTACTAGAAAGGGCACAGTACCGAATCGGCTCTCACACACGTGATGAATGACATCTTAAAAATGCTTGATCAAAATGACTCATGGCTCCTAATCTTCCTGGACCTTTCTTACGCTTTCGACACTGTGAACCACGACAGCCTCCTATCCATTCTGAAGAACATTATGGGTGTCTCAGGTCGGGGGTTACAATTGTTCTCGTCCTTCCTTCACCATAGACCATAAAGAACCAAGGCAAACCACTCCCTCTCTCAGCCCTCTCCTGTACTCATGGGTGTCCCCCAAGGGTCCGCCCTGTCTCCCATCCTCTTCAACCTTTTCTTGGAGCCACTAGCTAATTCTCTAAACTCCACAAACATTCTCTTCCATATGAACGCGGTTGACACACAACTTTATTTGAAAATCTCATCCCCGAACAACACCATCTCACTCAACTCTACCCTAAATGCTACTCAAAACTGGCTAACTGAGAACCATCTACTGCTCAACACCTCCAAAACTGAATTCCTTGTCATCTCTCCTCCGAACCACATCCCTAATCTAGTCCCTTGGCTGAATCACATTACTACCTTCAATTGCACCCCTCTCATTATAGACTCAGCCAAATCTCTCTGAATCACCCTGAACAACCACCTGAATATAAAAACTCATATTAGCAAAGTGTGTATGGGAGCTAATAATAATTTCTTCCACAAAAGTACTTCAAGCAGGTGGTACATGCTCTGGTCCTGCCGAGGCTGGACAAAGGCAGCGCGACACTCTACAGTCTGCCAAAATACACCCTGGCACCACTAAGGGCATCACTGAACGCTGCGGCCAGACTGGTCACAGGTTCCAAACGAAGTGAGCACATATTCCCAATCCTAAAATCTCTTAAATGGTTGCCTTATGAAGCGGAAATTCATCTAAAAATTGCCGTTCTAGCGCCCAAAGACCTGCATTTCAAAACTCCCAGGTACCTTGCCCAAAGCTTGAATATCCTGTGGTGGGAGAGCATCAAGAAGCACTATCACTCTCCTCCTGAAACCACCCATCCTTAAGAAAAAGAGAACCGCTCTCCGGGCCTTCTCCGGCGCAGCTCCAAGAATTTGGATCTCTCTTCCACCGGAAGTTCGCAGAATCTCTTCAACAACCGTTTTCAAACTTGAAGCCAAAAGATTCCTAATGAACACATTTTTACCTTAATTTGGGCTTGGATCACTTGCTCGAAACCACTGTTCCTACAACCATTGTACCCTCATGTGATGCTGCTCGTCTTTACTGCATTTTGTGTCCCCCTTCATAGCTTGTTATATTCAGGTTTTTCATAATATTCTCCATGATTCACTTGTCTGGGAAACATGGGAGTATTCCTGTTATGTATTCATACATGTTGTCGATACTGGGTCTATGCTCTTTTTTCCGCATTGTATACCCCCTTTCTTATACTGTTACATACTTGTTTATTGTACTATTCTCCTTGTGTCATTTGTCTGGAAACTATGCATTTATTTGTCTGGTATATATGCGATTATTCCTGTTGTATATTCTTACTTGTGGTCAATACTAGATTTATGTCCTTCCTCCCTTCCTTTGCAAAGCGCTCTGATATGCCTTGGGATCTTGTTCGCGCTATATAAAACTTTATACATAAATAAAGACACCAAGGATGGCTGAAAGCAATATCATTCAGACCAGAGGTCCAAACCAAAATCCTGGACATGGCACGCAGTGGAGAATCGTTATTTGGAAAACATATAGATGAGGCTTTGCTGGCCATTAAAACCCATACTGACCCTTTCAAATCCCTGGGCACCCTACAGTACCGAAAATTGTCCTTTCGAGGTGCACTGGTTTGAGGCTTTTCAAGCTATAAGGGTGGATACCAATGCACCAACCAAAAATACCAGCCCTACAAATCCCAGTACAGACAGGGCTACCTACCAGCAGCCCTCTTATCACCAGTCATCAACAGCTGGTTTTTCCAAACAGGGATCCTGAAGAAGAACACCTTCTCAGGGTTGAGACACAGGTTGCAAGCAGTGACCTCCATCAGGTACCAGCTACAACCCTTTCCCGTCCCGTTGGTGCGAACAAATCCAGCCACATCCATCACTGGAACAGTATAACATTGGACAAATGGGTGCTGGACTTATTTGCCTATGGCCACACCCTAGAATAAAAAAAAAACACTGAACACCCTCCCCAGGGGAGGCACCCCCTTCATCTTCACTTATTATAAAAGGAGGCCAATATTATGCTCTCCAAAGAAGTAATAGAGAAAGTTCCTTTAACGCAAAAGGGTAAAGGTTTCTACTCCCGTTTCTTTCTCATATGCAGAAAGTCAGGGGAGTGGAGACCTATTTTGGATCTCAGAAAACCCAACAAATTCCTCAAGAAACAAACTTTCAGAATGGTTACAATTTCTGCGATCTTAAATCGCCTCAACAGCGGAGATTTTATGACATCTCTTGGTTTGGAAGACGCATGCTTTCAGAACCCCATTCATCCCAAGCATTGAAGATCCCGAAGCTTCACAGTAACTGTTACCCATTTCCTATTTAAGGTCCTATCCTTCGGCCTAAAATCCACTCAGTGGATATTTATCAAATGCCTTGTTCCAGTGGTAGCCACACTGAGAAAGAAAAGTCATAAGGTATTCCCCTACCTAGATGACTAGCTGCTTAAAGCCCCAACTGCACAGAGAGCGTCAACAGCCACCAGGACTGTCTGGCACTTTTGTGCAAATTAGGCCTTAGGGTAAACCATCGTAAATCTTCTCCAATCCCTACTCAAACACTAACCTTCCTAGGAGCCAACCTTGATACAGTTCAGAACAAAGCCTCTCTATCACAGTAGCGGTAAAGCCAGTTGTCGGACTTGGCGCTGGACATCTCAAGAAGACAGCGTGTTTCAGTGAGAACTTACAAATAACTCCTAGGTATGCTCTCCTCCAAAATCAACCTGGTGCCTTTGGCTCGCCTCAAAATGAGACAGTTGCAGGAGGAACTTCCAACTACAGTGAGTACAAACAAGAGGGTCCTCGAGGACCTGATCTCAGTCACCCTAAGCATACGAGAATCATTCAAGGGCTGGTGTCACAGACCACACCTAGGTCTCACATTTCTACCTTCCATCTCAGATTTCATTGTCACCATGGACGCATCTATGGACTGCTGGTAAGGGCATTTGCAGTACCTCCAAATCCAGGGCAAATAGCCCTCTTCCCAAAAAACAATGCACATCAACAGCCTGGAATTGAAAGCAAAATTTCTCTCCCTGCAAGATTTCCTCCCAAAGATCGAGGGAGCTTCAGTGTTGGTTTATACGGACAATATGACCAGCGTGTATTACATCAACAAGCAGGGAGGAACCAAGTCTCTCACTCTCCAAAGAAGCCCAAGAGCTCTGGCATTGGCTGATCGATCACTGCATATCCCTGAGAGATGAGCATCGCCCGGGTCTTCACAATACATTGGTAGACATTCTCAGCTGAACATAGGACAGTTGTCACAAGTGGGAACTGGACCAGCATCAACTGAACAAAATCTTCTCACAATGGGGAAAACGAACGCTGGAATTCTTTGCGACGTACAGCGTCAGCAAATGTCAGTTTTATGCCAGCAGATTCCTTCTCCCAGCGTCATAGGGGAATGCCCTTTCGATGTAATGGACGCTTTTCACCCATCCAATTGATACCCAGAGTCCTTACCAAAATGGGGGCAGAACGCTGTTGTCTCCTACTAATCTCATTTTGGTGGCCCAGGCAACACTGGTTCTCGAAGCTTTTCCTTTTCTCAGAGACCAAATCCTTTCGCCTTTCATCAATACCGTCGCTTCTGACCAGGATCAGGGGTCAAATACGCCATCCGGAACCAGCATCTCTCCACCTGCATGCCTAGCTCTTAAATTCTGCAAGTTTGGGGATTTAAAGATAATGCAAGAATGCAGAAACATTCTTGCCAGATCGAGGATAGAAGGCACCATCAAGACTTACAAATTAAAATGGGAGAGATTCTGTATTGGCCCGTGGGGTCCTCCGGCGTACCTTAGGGCCCCACGGTCCACGCCACAGCTCCAGCACCAGTCTGGGCCAAGAGATACACAGATGGATCATGATCAATGGCTGTCAAGCCATCTCGACCATCCCTGACGCTGGCCCCAAGGCATACATTCCCAAAACCGTCAGCACCCACCAGTGGCGCCATCCCCATTTATATCGCAGATTCCGACTCAGAGCTGAAGGGGTGTCACCCGACTCTGGCACCGACTGGAGCCATGCCTGCCAGGCAGAGCCTGAGGCCTATTCTTATGGGCTGTGAATCTGGGAGGAATGGGAGGAATCACTGGAGCCTGAAGAATACTAACCATATGAAAGCACCATGGACTGGTTGGTGGATGCCAGCGATCTGGATACTTCTCCAGATACTGGCATGCTTTCTCTCCCTACCATGGCTGTGGAGCAGAGAGCTTCATTCACAATGGTGGTGAGGAGGGTGGCCAAGGTCATGGATTTTAGCTTGCCTTCTGCGGCAGTCAAGACTAACATCTTGACGGAAGTGCTTCAGCTGGGAGTGTCCCCCTCAGAATCGCTTCTCTCATTTACTGAAGCACTTGCTGATGTCCTGCTTGGGACCTGGTCGAAGCTCAAGACTGGGGCCCCTGTGAACAGGACAGTGGCCCACTGCCAGTCCCCTGCTTCAGGGGACCCCAAATTCCTCATATACCGCCATACTCTAGACAAGCTTGGTGGTCCAAGTCTCCACTTCCCACATAAATCCTGACACATTCCCCGCTGCACCACCGAAACAGGAATCCAAGAGGCTGGACAACTTAGACAAGAAAATGTTTTCTTCCACCAGCCTGACATTGTAATCTGTGAACACTGCATGCATTTTGGGCTGCTATTCCTACGCTATATGGGATACGGTTGCACAGGTGCTGTCAGCGGTTCCAGAGGAGCCCCAAGCTGTGCTTTTCCAGACTGTTGCTGACAGGAGGGATGCAGCTAAGTACACGATTAAAAGTGGACTGGTCACCACTGGCTCACTAGGCAGAGTGGTTTCATCGATGGCGGTTCTACAGCGCCACGCCTGGTTTAGGACTACTGGCTTTCCTAGGGATGGCCAAACATCACTTATGGATGTCTCTTTGCAGACAAGGCAAATTCTCGGCTGGAGAGCTGTAAGGACAGCAGGGCTACAGCCAAGTCCTGGGCCTTTCCATGGCTCCAATCCGCCTTTCTCTCTTTTTTTGGCCACAAAAGGGGCTTCCATCCGTGACTTTACCACCCAGCCACAGTAACACACAAGCTTCCCAGCCTCTGCATGGCTGAGGATGCAGTACCCACAGATCCCATGGGTTGGGCAGCCAGAGGTCTGGCCAGTCCAATACTCCCCCCCCCCCCCCCCGGCAGCCACAGTCTCCAAACTTTTTTACTCTGCCTGCTTACCCCCATTGGCACCGGATGTATGACGTGAGAACGCATACATTGACAACGCGTACCTTTACAACGCGTTCGTAACAACGAAAGTTGTTACCACGCAATGCGCTGGGGGGCACAAAATTGATTAATTTAATTTACTATTCTAACACCAGTCCCCGTGGATAGTAGGGAAGGTGTTGGGATAGTAAATTAAATCATTTACTGTCCTTGAGCGCCCCCCAGTGCAATGCGTGGTAACAACTTTCGTTGTTACGCCCGCGTTGTAAAAGTATTCCGTGGTAATGCTTGCGTTCTAAACGCTGCATACCATTGGCACCCAGTGGTGAGACGGTTCTGCCATCACCTGTCCCACTGGTGGTCTATAACATAGGACCGTGGGTTTTGCAAATTTTCCGATGGGGCTAATTCCTCCCCTTTGAGACTACCTCTCCCTCTATGCCACCTACTTATGAAAGGCTGATGGAGAACCACCTTTTGCTTCGCCGCAAGCAATGGCTCTCATGGCAAAGGGAGCTATAGAGAGTCTGCCAACACCAGAAGAAGGTTGTGGTTGCTATTCCTTCTAATTTCTGGTGCCCAAGAAGGACAGAGGTCTTTGTCCTATCCTCCAATTGCTGTCTTTCAATTTCTTCTTCAAGAAGCAGATGTTCAAAATGTTCCTTTTGCTTAGGACCTGTCTGCCCTGTACCAGGAGACTGAAGGGTAGCTTTGAACTGGCAGGTCTCAGACTTTTGCTTCTCCTTCCAGCCCACCCACAGACGTTACCTGAGATTCATGGTAGGTCTCGAGCACTTTCAGTTCACCATGCTTCTCTTTGGCCTTACGAGCACCCCTCAGGTGTTCACCAAAGTGATGGCAGTGGTTGCAGCTTATCTGCGAACATCAGGGGTGCCAGTCTTCTCCTATCTCGACGACTGGTTGTTGAAGACGAGCTCGCCCAAGGCAGACCTCCTGATGTTGCTGGGGTTCACTATCAACTTGCCAAAGTCACACCTGATTCCCTCCAAATTGCTCCCTTTCATCAGAGCTGTTCTGGACACAGTGCAGTTTCAGGCCTATCCACCTGAGCTGCCAGTCCAGGATATTCTTGCTATGATTCAGATGTTTCAGGCTCTATCCTGGATTTTAGTGAGAATGACTGAGGCTGCTGGACCTCATGTTCTCCTGCATTCTAGTTGACACATGGCTGCTGGCATATGCGTGCTCTGCAGTGGGTCCTAAAGTTCCAGTGGATGCAGCATCAGGCGAATCTCTCGAACATGGTCCATATCTTGGAGGAAACTGCAAAAGATATGCAGTGGTGATTACGGAACCATGACTGGGTCAGCAGCAGATCCCACTCCCTTCCCCATCCAGATCAGATGATTGTGACAAATGTGTCACTCCTGGGATGGGGTGGCCATTTGGGAGAGGTGGAGATCAGAAGACTTTGGTTTCTGGCTGAATCTGGACTCCACATCAACCTGTTGGAGCTCTGGGCGATCCGGCTGCCATCGAAAGCCTTTCTGCCCCCCCATCTAGGAAAGGCTAGTACAGGTGTCACAGACAACACCACCGTCATGTGGTACTGCAACAAACAGGGTGGGGTGGGGTTTTGGATCCTTTGTCAAGAGGCCCTGCATCTCTGGACATGGCTGTAACAACAGTGCATTTCCATGTTGGTTTAACATCTTACAGGCTCTCTGAAAGCCAGATTGGACGAACTCAGCCGAAGAGGCCTAGCGGATCACGAATGGCGTCTCCTTCTGGGAGTGGTGCAGGGTCTCTGTGGGTAGAGCCTTGGTTAGATCTATTCGCCACCTCCGAGAACACGCAAGGTCAGCAATTCTGCGTGCTGGAGTTTCCAATGCGCCTCTTGCTCGGAGACTCTTTTTGTCTCAAGTGGAGCTCAGGCCTCCTGTATGCCTTTCCGCCCATACCACTCCTGCCCAGAATTCTCAAGAAGACCAGGAACAACAGGGCCCTAGTCATACTTTTGGCTCCGGACTGGGCAAGGATTGTATGGTATTCGGAGCTGTTAAGCATGGCCATCGGTCCTTCGATCAGGCTGCCCCTTTGGGAGGATCTTATTTTGCAGTAGCAGGGGAGGCTTCTCCACTCAAACCTGTCTATACTGTGCCTTCTTGCTTGGAGATTGGTGACAGTTGCTAGCTTTTGACCTTCCACCCAAAGTCTGTGGCGTTATCTTGGCAGCCAGGCATCCCTACACCAAGACATTATAGGCCTGCCTTTGGGAAAAAAATATGGCATGGTGTGCAGAAAGACAGATCAATCCCCTTTCTGCCCCTCTTTCTCAGGTTCTCCTTTTCATTCTCTCTCTTGCCCAGAAGGGCTCTGCTTTGGGGACTCTCACAGGCTATCTTTCTGCTATCTCAGCTTTTCTGAGGTTGCCTGACCAGCCATCCCTCTTCAAATCCCCTATTATAAATAGGTTTCTGAAAGGTTTCCAACATTTGTTCCCACCTTCTCCTTTAATTATGACATAGGCTCCCAGAAATCCGTTTTAATGGATTTTTACAGATAAATACAGACAGAAAACAGGGTGTTTTCAGTCTGCATTTATTTTTAAAAGTGGATAAATAGAGAATATTGGGCTTCTTTTAAGTGACTTTCTGTGCTGTCTTTCATGAAATATAGCCCAACAGCTGAGCAGATGGACAGCATGGGAAATTAAAAAACAGGTTGAAATTTCTTTAAATAAAGGCATATGTCAAAATACATTTGTGATAAAATTGTCATATTTACCAGTAAATGTACTGATATGCAACATTTTGCAGCTTAAGTAGCTAAAACATGACAGACATCAAATTATGACTGCATGTCTATCAATTAAATAAATATGGAAATGTACAGTTTTACAACTTCATCTGAAAAACACAAAATAAATATGGATAAATACAGATAAAATGGCCCAAAGTTAAATATGGATAAATACACACGGAAATGTAAAAAAAAACATAAAACCGGGAGCTCTAATTATGACCCAGTGGGACCTCAATCTCGTCTTTACTGTCCTTATGTGAGCTCTCTTTGAGCCTCTGCACAATTGTCCACTAAGGCTCTTTACTATCAAGACAGACTTTCTTGTGGCTATGACGTCTGCCCAGAGGGTCAGAAAGCTTCAGGCATTGTCATCCAAGCCTCCTTACCTGAATATCTACCTAGACAAACTAGTGCATCATGTAAGAGCTTCCTTTCTATCGAAAGTGGTCACTTTCTTTCATGTAGGCCAATCCATCACTCTGCATACTTTTTAAGCCCCCCTCCTCCCTCCAAGTAAGAGAAGTGACTTCACCGTCTAGATTCAAAAGGAGCATTGTCGTTCCACCTTCACCACATATGAGAGTTCTGGTTGGATAACCAACTCTTCGAGAGTTATGGAGATGATATATCATAAGAAATGAAGAATTAATATTGGTTTCAAAGAAAAATTTGCAATCCGTATCCAGTCTCCTGGGCTAGGTAAGACATAGAAGTACAGAGACAGGACACATGAGTAGATAAGGAAGTCAGTAGCAAGGATAACCAGTACTTAATTTGAACTGGTGGTTGTTGGGTGGTGTAGGAAGCTGGCTCTCTATACAGTGTACCAAAATAACGTACACTGTGCACAGTCCAGTGGGTCCCCAATTAGTTTACAGAGGCTAAAGGAGATAATATTAATGCTTTCTTTTGTGGTAGTGTGGTCGAGAAGTTAGGCTTATCAGAGGGTAGTTCTAAGCATTTGTTGTACGCAGAGAGACAATAAATAAACACACACTCAAAGACTAAATCCAATGCCAAATTAGAAAAATACACTTTTTAATATATTTTTGAAACTCAAGAACTTCGTTTCAAAGTAAGTACAGTTTTCGATAAAAATATTAACATGTAAGTAAACGTTCAAACCTGCGCGCTTTTAAGCACAATGAAATCCTATGGGAGGAAAAGTCAAAGATGCATAAAGGTAGGTCACATTTTTTTATACCAGTCTTATATCACATTTATTCACGTACATTTGTGTTTCAAGAAGTATACACCCATTTTATATTGTTCTTGTAAAGTTTTTTATAGATTGATTCACGTCAAAATAAGGAATCATTTTTGCAAAATAATTTAACGTAAGCTACTGCTAAGAGCTTATTGCAATTGACCTCAGAACACATGAAAACTACCATAAGAAAGAATCCTTTGTAGGCACTTTTACCTGATGATATACTAAAGGTAGGTACAATCCGTTTCAGGGGTTCACCTTCGGGGACAGGAGTAGTGATGGGCCTATGTTTGAAGTACTGCCAGAAGCTCTTCTGGAACCGCTCAGATTCTGCCGGAAGCAGGGTGCTGGTGAGGCTGGTAGTTGGCATTACGGAGAAGGGGCTGCCTTCTGGAAAGAGGCTGCCCAGCGGAACTTGTGGGCAAGTCAGAGGGCTCCCAAATGGGGGCTCAGGTCGGGAGGGCTTTTGGAGCATGGGGGCACAGGCGATTCATCGGGACCCAGGCCGGGGGACTCGGGAGCAAGGTGGTTTGGTCGGCTGGGCAAGGTGCGCAAAGATGCACCTCACGGTCAGGGACAAACAGCTGGGGGGGCAAAATTAAGCAGCTGGGCCAATCTTGAAGTGGGTCTCAATGATGCTGACTTCCCTAGACAGCTGCTTGGTCCAGGTGCAGTGAGAATCCGGACTGAACTCTCGCTGTTGATGTTTTGTGCAGGGCGTCCAGTACCGGGGGGTAGGTGCTGTACAGCTCTGGTTGGTCCTGGTGTGTTCACACTCGGTGGGGAGACAGATCTGACCTTCCAGAGCACAAGTACCTTCTCCTGGTCATCTGCCGTGTCGGTCGGGCCAGAAAGCTGCAAGGTGGTGGACTTGACTCTTCTTTTCGATCCTGTGGACTGCAGGGGAGAAGCTCCTGTACTCCAAGGGACACTTTCTGTGTTTGTCGAAGTGCTGGCAAGCTACCCAAGACTTTTGTAGTTCTCCAGCTCGCAGAATGTGTCACTCTGTCGTGATTGTCACACAAAAGTCCAAAGGTCTGCTGCAGTTCTCGCGAGCCAGTGACTATTCTTAGTCTTTCTTCTGCTTATCTGTAGAATCTGAGTTTTTGGGTTCAGGGGTACCACCTAAATACTCAATTTAGGGGCATATTGGGGAGTGACAGGTAGTAGCCAATGGGCTATACCTACCTTTAGGGCGTCTACACCCTCTATATGACCACTTCATGTGGGAAGTGGGCATAACCATGTCACTGTCAGGTTGATTCTATCCAAAACAACATGAAGGAATCTGAAAAGTGTGGTCCACATCAATTGGCCCATGGTTCTGGCTGGATGTGGGTTTGATTTTACTAGTTTTCCCACCTGTCTTGCTGCCAAACAGCAGGGTCAGAACAGTGGGGTGGGCACCTCCACTATCTGGAGAGACCTGAGGTCACATAACAAAGGTGTCATAGACTTTGAAGATTCTCACTCTGGAATGCCTTCACTCTTGGAGGAGGTGTGAACACCTCTGGCCAGAGTAGTCTTTGTTCCTGTCCACCAATAGTGAAGGCTCTCACCTCAGGAGGTCAGAAACCCGTCTATGGTGGCTGGCTGGTCGAAACCAGTCAGTCAACACACTAGTAGTCATTTGGTTTTAATGGGGCACCTCTAAGGTGCTGTCTGCTTGCATTTATTTATAAATCCAGCACTGGCCTCAGTGTGGGTTTATTAAGACGAGGTGTTTGCTACCAAACACCTTGGGGTACAGTGAAGCCTTCATGTAGCTGGGGAAGTCGTAATGACTAGTGTCCAGCCCAAGTGCTCGTTATGGTTTCCCTGTGCACTGGCAATATCTAAGGGTGAAATTAGATATGTGTGTCTCGTGGGGACATATCCACTTGTGTAGATATGCCCCCACTTGGGTATAGTTCAGCTTCCTTAGCGCTGTAAGGCCTACCTTAGGGGTGACTTACCTATACCACATGTAGTGCTGGCAGACATGACACACAGATATGTGTGCCATGTTGACTGTTTGGTTTTCTCTGCATCCAGACACATAGGCTGCTATGGCAGTTTGCATGAGCTTGGTGAGTGTTCGCATAGGGCTAGGTTGGCACAATACATGCTGCAGCCCTTAGGGTCCATCTTTAGTTCTAAGGCCTTAGGTACCAGGGGTAGCACTTAAAGAGATCCTAAAGGGGTGCCAATTGTGGAACAATTGTACAGTTTAGGGAAGGAACGCTGATGTTGGGGACCTGGTTAGCAGGAACCCAGCACACTCTCTGTCATAGTTGCTTCACATACAGGGCACAAAGTGGGGGGGAGGGGTAACCAAGTCAAAAAAGGGCACTTTCCTACAGTGGGCAACTAGGGAACAGGGGCACTTTATATTCGTTCCAGGGGTGGCAGTGCTTATTTTAAAAGATCATGAGTAAAAGGCACTGGGAAATATGGTTCTGGTATGAGAGCCTTTAACCAACTTGTGTCAGATTTAAAAGCAGTAGCTTCATAATAGAAAGAAATATGTAGTAGCAGTTACGAAGCATTAATAGAAACCTCCTTATATTGTGACCAAAATAGAATTTTGGTTGGCGGAGGTGGCTGTGCTAGTGCTGGAAGTGTACAGTGACTACCTAAGAAAACGTTTGAGCACCGACATTTATAAATTCTTTTCATGTATTCATTTTTAGAAGTTAAGCACAGCCATTAGCTTGTTTTGGCCTACTTGGTAGGGATATGTGGATTAATTGGGATGAGACAAAGGTCAGTGACACAACTACAAAACAGTATTAGTGTGGTAATGTAAAGTTTACGGTGGTTGAATTAATTGTAAGTATTCATCTAGATATCCCAAAGGGAGTTGGAACTATATATGATGTCTCTATTGACCATTGCAGTGTGACCACTTTTCCGATATGTGTGATACAAGCACACTGCGCATACTTTGAAAGCTGCTTTGTCTGTGTTCAGTTAAAAGGAATGTTTTCAGCTACTATGGTCAAAAACAGGTTAAGAGTGAAAATATTGTTTTTATGTAGTGGGATATCTGTTAGAGAAGAAACGTGTGTACGTAAACAGCTTATTGCTGCACAAAGCTTGACGGAAACCTGGACGATATCAAATAAGATATATACTATTTACCATCATTATATTTGAGTGCGGTCACCTTTGTATTGACTTTGCCACTGTTTGCCTGTTCTTGACTGACAATGCCAATAATAAGTTGTTGTTAAAAGGCCTATATTTGATATCCTGTTTTGCCCCAAAGCACCCTTTCAAGAACCATAAAAAGAGTCTGGCCCATCACTGTGGTTATTGTGGCACTCTAATGGAACAGCCAGATATTGGTTTAAGTGCTTTTGGGTTTTGTCTCACTTCCCCTTAAAAAGGTTTCTTTATTTGAATGGTCATTTTGAAAGAAAATTATATATTTTGGAGACGGGATACGTGTTAGGTACACAGCAGAGCCATGAGTATAGTGTGTCAGGTACCTTTTTTATAGGCCTGGGAGAAATTCAAAATTGTATATAAATAACAGCAACCTGTTATACCAGAAGTCTGCAATCAGGGGTGCCATAATTGATGCTGGAGGGGGGCATGCCAGGCTCTGGCCAAGAAAAAACACTATGCTGATAACAGTGCTTTGTTTTAAGTGTTAAAAGTCAGTAATGAGCCATCAACAACATCTTTAGTCATTTATATCCTGGCTGGGAGTAGATGTCAAAGGGGAAGAAAAAGTGCCTCCAAATTTTCCTCAAACCTCTACCACCCATTTCTGATAATTACATTGTGGATATCTTTACACTTTAGTAAGGCCTGGTTCACTAGAAAAGTATTTTTGGTAATCATGTATTTGATTTCATATTTAAATGGGATAATACAACTTAAGTGACATGTTGAAATATGTTCAGACATATTTAAACATTGTCAGTTTACCAGAATAATTGTGAAAAATTGTATGTGTGTGTGTGTGTTGGGGGTGATGGGTGCCATGGTGATCAGTTTTTAGGTCTCTCGTGGCATACTGCGCACATGCGCAGTCGAGCTTGCAAGATTTTATGTCTCAGGGTGAACTTCACTAGCGAGGGTTAAGCCCCGCCCCTCTTCTCCATTGGCTAGCCTCCTAAACGGTGGCCAGCCATTGGAGAAGAGGTCCTAGTGACGTTCTTCTTTTTCTTTTAGCCCCGTCCTTTTCAGATTGGGTTCCTTGACTTACTGCTGTGGTAAAAGGTTTCTTATCTTCTTATCTGTTTCGCCCCATAAAGAAGATAATTAACCTTTTACCGCAGCAGTAAGTCATGCCGAGCCCATCTGAAAAGGACGGGGCTAAAAGAGAACCTGCTTCCGGCGCTGCCCCCGTTCCCCCACACCCGATCTTAGGGCCTGCCGTCGCTTTACTGCCAGGAAGCACACGCAGCAGTTGCGGGGGAGGTGCGGGAGGGAATGTTCTGCATTGAAATTTTTAATTTGGAAAATTCCGTGCTAATACTACAAACGGACATCAGACATTCCCTTATTTGTTGTTAACGTGTATTCATTGATATGGACATGTAAACGATGGTTGGTTGGTGTGTCATCCTACATGAAGTCTATCTCGGGAGCAGCCCTCCTTTGAACAAGTATAGCTAATAACAAAGGGGAAGAGGGTTGGAGACTTGCAGAAGAGCATCGGGAATAATCGATTAGAGATTTTTAGGGTGGGGTTTCCAAAAGCAAACTCTGCCAGGCCAAAGTGTAAGCCAGCGATGCAGCTGAAGGTTGGTCGATGAGATAAGATACAGCGGCTCAGGATATGAGACATTTCCTCCCAAAAGCCCTCATTCCCTGTAGGAGGCGCTGCGATCTTAGGGCCTGCCGTATCTTTACTGCCAGGCAGCACACGCAGCAGTTGCGGGGGAGGTGCGGGAGGAAATATTCTGAATTTCAATTTTTTATTCAGAAAAGTCTGTGCTAATACTACAAACGGACATCAGGCATTCCCTTATTTGTTGTTAACGTGTATTCATTGATATTGACATCTAAGAGATGGTTGGTTGGTGTGTCATCCGACGTGAAGTCAATCTCGGGAACAGCCCTCCTTTGAACAAGTATGGCTAATAACAAAGGGGAAGAGGGTCGGAGACTTGCAGAAGAGCATTGGGGAATAATCGATTAGATAACAGGGGAGTGGAAACTGGCCAGATCCACCTATACAATGACATACTAACAAAAGCAAATTCCTTCTGCTACTTCTTCAAACGCAGCAATTAATATTGGCACCTTTCATCCACCAAAAACAGTATTCCAGCTTATTCATGGCTATTGACCAACTGTCACTACTGTAATCAATTCTCGTCTCCCACAACATCAGGATTTGGCCTCCTAACTTTGCAGTACTTATTTTGCAATGGTGCATACGGAGACAGCCCTGGAAATATGCATTGTCCATAGATTTTAATGGTGTTGTACTCCTTTTATAATGCATTACCCAAACTGGTAATGGTGGGAAACAGGGCACGCACTCCTCTAACGTAGCTTGTGAGTGTGCAAACATTCGAGTTACAGTGATTAAAAGAGACAGGAGGCCCACATCCACCACCATCACATCCACCACATCCACCACCACCTCATCCACCAGCACCACATCCACCACCACATCCACCACCACCACATCCAGCACATCCACCACCACCACCCACCACCACCACATCCACCACCACATCTACCACCAACACATCCACCACATCCACCACCTCATCCACTATATCCACCACCATATCCACCACCACCACATCCACATCCACCACACCTACCACCACCACCACCACATCCACCACCAACACCACATCCACCACCACATCCACCACCACCACATCCACCAACACCACATCCACCACCACAACATCCACCACCACATCCACCACATCCACCACCACCATGTGTGTGTGTGTGTGGCTCTGTGTGTGTGTGTGTGTGGCTGTGTGTGTGTGTGTGCGGCTCTGTGTGTGTGTGTGTGGTTCTGTGTGTGCAAATGCAAAAGGTCTCGCATTTGCGACAGATTAAGCTTTTTCTTTCTTTCACGTTCTTCCAATGCTTCAGCGATAGGATTTGTGTCCGAATTATATCTCAGTTACCCAGCTTGAAATAATGGCATAATCTCAGGCATTTTGCAAGCGTAACACAAAATGCCAGAAATTATAGAGGATTATGCTGGTGTAAGCAACATTTCACTTAGGTCTTCTTTTCCTTATGATGGGACTTTTATCTTGAGGTAATTTTAGTATTCTGAATTGTGCAGTTGGAATCTGGGACATCACGGAGATATTGGAGCTTTCCAAACTGGACTAGGAAATACCTCTCCCTTGGATTTTGAGCTTCTTCTTATTCCTGATAAAGATTCATTTATAACAGAAATGAATGGTTTAGAAATGTTGCTCTGCAATTTGATATCTATCCTTTGATCTGCTTTAATTGTATGAGAAATATATAACAGATTTAGATTTTTATGAATTGTTGGATTGAGTAATGAATGCTAAAAGTTTATAAGGATGACTGATTTCTTCTTCTGTTACTATCCACTGTTTCTGGTCATCTGTAGGATAGTCTAGCAACCGCTGTGTGCTTTTTTTAACCTAGAAAGGCTATTTCATGTTACATTCATTTGTTGATCTTTTTGTCCTATTTTTCAACCTCTTAGTATATCGAACACTCTCAGGCCAAGAAAATTCAGATAAGAAGCGGGTGAAGAACAGATTGAGAAGATTTATCACTAAGCGACCACCACTGCAGGCTTTGCAGGAGAAGGGGCTCATCAAAGGTAGGGCATGACTCCCTTCAAAAAGTTACACCAGCCTCCTTGAAATGAAGACATGGACCACCTCAAAAAGGCACACAGCCACCTTGAAGTAAGGACATTAACCTTGAACATAAAACTCAATTGTAAGCAAAGTTTGAATACTCTGCTCTGAGACAAGCCCTGAAAAGGAAGAGCATCATGACACTCAGTCTTTTCCTTAATGTGAAGATTTATTTGATCTTGCCAAAAACCTGGAGGGAAGGAGGCACCCACAGTTACTGGTGAAAGCAGAGATCGTCCTCGTCCGCGGGGGTCCTTATTGTAGAATTCCCCTGGTTAAGAATAGGCTTAGAAGGTGATTGACTTCTGGTACCCCTTCCAGCCCAGCCTAGTCTAAGTGTCACAGAGGCGACTAACAAATGGGTGCTGAAGCAGGATCTGACCCCCATGGTTAGCTCTTGGCTGATGATCATCAGTAAGATACAGAAGTAAGAGGAGACTTCATCAGAAGATTGCACTTGAGGGGCATATGGGAAGCTAGAGATTCAACCAGAAATATGCTAAACTGTGTTGTTGATGTTTTTGCACTTCTGGAGATGCGGGTCGGAATAAAATCAGTTTGTGAAGGATTCTGAGATTGGAAAATATGACTCTTTATACAGTTCATACTTTTCTTCCATCCCCTTTTTCCAACAAGGAGGAATTTGAAAATGAAACCATTGAGTACATGCATGTTGTTTGACTTATTAGCCAAACTGTGGTACAGCTATGTCTACCAAAGTACCAACATATTTTCTGTGTAAACAATATTGTATAGAGTTGGCCTTCACAATGGTAGGCTAATAGGTTTTTTCATTTTGTGTATTAATACGAGAAATTATATCAAAGAATAACCCCAAGGAAAGGTCCAATTAGTATCAAAATAATGAGTACTAGTGTCAAGGTGAGTGCCCAGCCAATGGTTGCACTCTTGATTATATGTTGACATAAATATCACATATCTAGGTTTCTCCAGTATTGGATCTTTCATAGATTCACATGCTTGAATCATTCCCTGTCGTCGAAGTAGCAGTCCCATGGTACCACTGTAAAGCAGTATGTGTCATTATCATAGGCTATAATGGCAATGAACAATCACTTTAATAGCCTGTCTATGCCCTTTAAAAAAAAAAGACAAAATTATAAACTTTAACCAGTCAGGCGATAGCACCCTGTAGAACACTCCCAAGAGAGGCAGAGTCCCTCCGATGTTTGACCGCACATTGTGTGAAAGGGAGTCTCTTTGAGCTCTTCTCACTTTCTTCAACTATTATTTATTTTGGATTATCCAAGATTATAATTCCTGTTCTGTTCCTCTGACCCTGGTACTAACATGTCAAAAACAGCAGAAACAAGAATTGGCATAGTCAATAGGTCTAGCTTTTGGGACATTCTAAGTATTTAGTTATGCAGCACAATATCCTTGGTGCAACTACATCAACTGTTGCGTGGCTAAACACTTATAAGGTCCCAAAGGCGAGACCTATTGGCTATGCCAATGCTTGTTATTTTTTGTTCTTGGGGTTAACTGGGCTAGTGCCATGAGGGTCAAGGGTGAGTGGCAGGGAGGTGAGGAGTAAACGCCAGAAGGGACAAGGGTGACTGTCAGGCCATGGGGTTGAAGGGTGAGTGCCAGAGAGGTGAGGAGTGAGTGCCAGGGAGATGAAATGTAAGAGTCAGGAGGGTTAAGGGTGAGTGCCAGGGAGGGGAAGGGTAAGTGCCGAGAAGGGGGAAGTATGAGTGCCAGGGGTGAGGGGTAGCTCCCGGGCCAGAGGGGGTGAAGGGCTAGTGCCACAGAGGTGAAGGTTGAGTGTCAGGTCAGGGGAATGAAGAGTGAGTGCCAGGGGGATGAAGGGTGAGTGCCAGGGAGATGAAGGTTGTGTTCCATGGAGGTGAGATGTAAGAGTCAGGAGGGTCAAGGGTTCAAAGGCACTTCTCATATAGAGAAAATGGAAAAACTCCTCAGAGGCAAGATTAGAGCCTACAACTCAGTCTTCATCCCTGACATTACATCAAGGAAATCCTTTTCAGAACCAGTCACAGTGAAATATAACCTGACAATAATGCACGCCGTCTAGTACTGCCACATAGACGATAGCCTTGTCGATGACAGCATCATCTATGATGGCCTCGTCTACGGCTGCCTCGTCTATGATAACCTTGTTGATGACGGTTTTGTCTACGATGGCCTTGTCTATGATAACCTCGTCAACTACGGTCTCATCTACGACGGCCTCTTCTACAATACCCTTGTCTACGACGAGCTCGTCTACTAAGGCCTCCCCTATGATAACCTCGTCGCCAACTGCCTCTTCGATGACGATGGCCTTGTCAACGACAAACATCATCGATGACAAATCTCGTCAATAATGGCAACCTCGTCTACGTCCAACTCATCGACGAAGACCTAGTCGACAATGCAAATGACGGCGAAAACACTGTAGTCATCAACAACAAAAAAACAGAGACACCACATAGTCCATCAAAACTTTATGTCAAGGGTGAAGGGGACTAATATGAGCATGTCCCTGACAGACATCAATATCTGGAGGGGCCTAGAGAATATGTGGAGCAACTCAAGAGGGCATGTATCAGGTCCATTTGGCTCTAGTACAAGACCTACAGAAAATGTTACAGGATTGCTACAAACGCTCTCCTGAGCCTGCAAGGTCAAAATTATGTCTGATACATCAGTATCCTCTGATGCTCCTGCCACCCCAAGAATGACCCGGTGTTAAATATTTCCGTGCTCCCTCGGATAGACCCTTCGGCCTCGGGCGATGATAGGGAGAAGATAACATTCATAATACTCAATCTGAACCCGATAAATAGGACATTTATTCGATAACAACACCTTCACCTCCCGCACCACAACTGGTGGATTCCCCGCCAGATTGTGTTGGTGGTTTCTATACCCTTATGGATTGAGCGGTCAAATGCTTCCAACTTCCAACAACAAGCAATTGGTTTGTTTTCTTTATGATATTAAAGAGAAAGGTTGCAATAACTATTCCAATAGTTTTTTTAATGTATCTCTTTATTGTAACAGAGCAATAATCACATCTTACATTACAGTTGTTAAAATCACGACCAAGAGTTATTACAATGAATCATAGGTTGGCTTTGTTAGTCGGGTTTTTGGTCCTCGCCCTCACATAGTCCAGTGTTACCTTCAATTGGTCCCTGAATAAATCAAGGAGTGTTTTGTTTCTCCCACTGGGGCCGTACACGGATTCTCTCTATATTCATTCCATTTACCCCAAATTTTCCCCCATGTTCTTGGGCACCCTCTTTTCACATAGACTGACTTCTCCGCCATCATACACCAGTCCATATCCCTCTTCCAGTCCCGGAGAGTTCGCAGGGCGTTAGCAACCCAGTGACCGACTATGTTACGTTTCGCCAACATTAAACCCATAGTAACCCAGGTTTGATCGGCTCACCCCAGGTTTGTCTCCTCCCACACATTTAGGAGTCACCATTTGAGCAAGAGTGTTGCTCTTCTCCCACAATTCTAGACATACACACTACTACCGCCTGCCAATAGTCATGAATCCCCGGGCATGTCCATATTATGTGGTAGAACGTTCCCTGCTTCCCAAACTTTCTGTTGCAGATTGCGTCTGACCTTCTGCCCATCTTCACAAGTGTAACACAGGAGATGTATGCTCTGGGTAGGATCTTGAGCTGTACCAGTCTGAAGCGGGCCCTGATGGCCACTTCTCTCAGGGAGGCTAGAGCTTCGGGCCAGTCCTCGTCTTGTAAGTCTGTAATGTCCTGTCCCCAGAAATCCCTAAGGGTAAGAGTGTCCGGTAAGTTGTTAATAGGTATTTGGTATGTGAGCGAGATTGTTTTTCAAATTAAGTGTTCCTCAAGCAGTCTATATTCCAGTGGCAATTACTCTGGCAGGGCTAATCCTCGGGGCACCGCAGTCTGTATAACGTGACAGATCTGTAGGTAGTGGAAGTACTCTGTCTGGGCCAGCTCATGCTTTTTTTGTAGCTGTTCGAACGAAACCGTATCTACCCCCGTGTGTAGGTCTCCCAGTCTTGTAATTCATATTAAGCCACATTTGTCAAAACCCATTCTAATTCCCATTGCACCTAGTTATTGGAATTACTAAAGAGGTGTGGCTTTGGGGATTTTATTTTTCCATCCTATTTTGGACAGGTTTGAGTGCCACTGGTGAACTGTCAATGTTGTGGGACCTTACAGAGAGAGTTGCTGTGGTTCAGTATAGAGCGCATGTTTTCCCTCTGCTGTAGGACCAGTCGATTCCTTTTGTAAGCAGGTTCTTATAGTGGTTGGTGGACCCATTGGTTATGGTTACTAGTTGGGCTGCCCTGTAGTATGTTTGAATATGTGGCAGTGCAATTCCCCCATCGTACCAACTACGAGTCAGTTTATTGAGGGCAATCCGTGGGGGGCCCCATCCCAGAAGAGCGAATGCACCACATGGATTATTGAGCTAAAGTACGAATCAGGAACCGGGTTAGGTGTGTTTTGTAAGACATATAAAAATTGCGGCAGTGCCATAAATTTTAAAAGTGCCGCTCTACTCAAGAGCGAGAGGGGGAGGGCACGCCAGTGATGTACATTGCTCTTGAGGCGTTCCAAGGGAGTTTGCAAATTTCGGGCCTGAAAACGCACCCGATCCTTTGTTACGAAGATGCCCAAATATCGAAATCCTTCTGTAGCTACCTCTGGCTCGCATTCAACTGGTAAAATCGGTCTTTTGATGATATCTTGGAGGAATTACATTCATTGAAAACTCTGCACTGTCACAACAGTCCTGATAAGGATCGATAAGAAGTACAAAGCACCTACTTACTCACCACCATCTCTGTTGAGCACTTGAAATCAGACGCGGTCATCACACAGGTGCCTCACAGTCATTAGAAGACCCTTCCACATCAATCATAACCCCACCTGACAAGCAAAGCGGGCACCTCAATAACACTGGGGAGAGGTTCTCAACTATATCCGGTACTACTGTATGGGTGACCAATACACTGGCAATACTAGGCAGGTATGACCACCATATGTGGTTAGACATTGCCAGATACACGAAATTTCTGCAGGAAGACAAACAGGGCAGGGGCGAAAAATATTCTGCAGGGAGGAGGAAGATTCCCATAAAAAATCATAGATTGCGCTATGGATATAGCTTCAATAAGATTCCGACAACTGGCACGGTCAGCGGTCCTTAGACGCCAAGGTTGGTTGAAGGCCACAACATTTAGATCTTTGGTGCAAACAAAAATATTAGATGCGCCATACCATGGCAACACTCTGTTTGGCAAGCATGTCAACAATGCCTTGCAAGCGGTCAAGTGGACTCTGACTCTGACACCGCAGGATCTTTGGGCACATTGCAATTTCGAAAATACACCCTTTAGAAGGGCCTGTGGACAAGGCACTCATCTCCATCGAGGTGGATACCAGAGGTATCAGTTTTATCAGCCCTCTCAGCTGCCCTTTACGCCAGCTTCCCAGCAACACCACCATATAGGGCACTGCCAGCTGTAGCCCACTCCAGGGAACCACCAAGGAGAAGGCTGGTATTGCATTCAAGAGACACTGTCAGAAGACAGTGACAATGTTCTAGTGCTGCTTATGCCACCTCCAGCACAGCATCCTATGGGAGATAAAATGCCACAATTTTCTTATCTATGTTGGAAAATAACATCAGACAAATGGGTCCCGTATCTCATCACATATCGTCACACGTTAGAGTTCAACTAGATTCCGCCCACCACTCCACCAAAATGAGGACACCCACTTCATCTTGATCTACTTCTGAAGGAAGTACTTGACATGCTAACAACAGATGCCATAGAGAAAATCCCACATTTTCAGCAAGGAATGGGCTTCTATTCTCGTTTTCTCCTCATAGACACGAAAATGGGGGAGTGGCGACCCATCATACACCTCCGGAAATTAAACAAGTATTTACTGAAACAATCCTTTCGCACAGTCACCCTCTTTGACAGGTACACCAGAGGACAGTGTTGGATTTACAGGATGCATACTTCCACATCCCCTCCGATCCCAAGAATTGCATCAAAAATCTCCCATTTAGCTTCAAATGACTCTCCACATTTTTACCAAATACTCAGCCCCTGTGGCATTTTTTTCTCAGGAAAGACAGTCATCGGTACTCCCCTACCTCGACAACTGGCTGATAAAAACACCAACAGCATTTCAAGTGTCCAAGGCCACAGAGGCTTGCCTAGAGTTGTTTCACAAACTAGGTGTCCTTGTGAATTATCAAAAACCATCAACTACTCCATCTAAGAAGATACTGTTCCTGGGTGCAGCACTAGATACTCTCCAAGACAAAGACTCTCTATCCCAGGGCAAGCAACAAAGTGTCAAGGAACTGTCTCGCACACTATTCCCCCCCCCAAAAAAAAAAACTGTTTCAGTGTGTCTGTTCATTTAGCTTCTGAGCATTATGTCTTCATCAATCAATCTGATCCTTCTAGCATTTCTCAAAATAAGAGCCTTACAGGGATAGCTACAGACACAATGGATTCAAACAGAAGGATCGATCAAGGACCTGGCGTAGATCATACCAGGTATGATGGAAGTTCTAGCCGGGTGGTCCCAGACCTCCCACCTGTCACAGGTACTCATGTTCATACCTCAAATACCTCACTTCATATTGACTCCCTCCCTGGAGGGCTCTGGCAGTCATCTGCAGAACCTGCACATTCAAGGAAATTTGTCTCTGCTCCAGAGGAGCATAAATATCAATCACTTGGAGCTCAAAGCCATCTATCTCAGTCTCTAAGCTTTCCTGCCAATGAGAGCAGGGTCTTTGGTGTTAGTTTGCATGGACAATACCTCCAGCAAGCACTACATGAACAAATAAAGAGGTACAAGATCCCTGGTGCTGTCTAAGGAAGCTCAGGAAGTCTGGAGCTGGCTAACAACACACAGGCTAACTCTTCTGGCTGTCCATGTTTCTGGTACAAGCAATCTATTAGCAGACATGCTAAGTAGAACTAGGAACAACCTCCTCGAATCGGAGCTTGATCAGTCAGCTCTAAATAAGATCTTCTCATTCTGGGGCAAGCAAAGTTGGCATCCACATCCAGTATCTCGGGGGAATGTCTTTTCGATCAGATGGTCCTGGATCTATATCTAGGTTTTTCCCCAATACCTGTAATACTAATGATTCTCAGCAAGATAGAAGCGGTGTCGCCCCATCCTGAGAACCCCCAGGTGGCCCAGGCAGCATTGGTTCATGGAGTTTTTCCTACTGTCGGAATCCCACCACATTCACTTACCTACATCCAGAAAACATTTGACGATGAACCAAGTCCAGGTCATCCTTACCCAACCTCTCTCCTCTTATGCGCATTTGCTGCTAAATTTCTTGAATTCAAAGATCTGAATATTCCTAAGGCCTGCAGGGATATTTTCACCAAGGCAAGGCCTGAAGCCATGATAAAAAATATAAAGGGTATTGGAAACATTTTTGCCTATGGTACCAGAAATTAAACCTACATCCTCTACAGGCATCATCTGGCAGATATCTACCCGATCTCCTCTTGCTAGGTCAGTCACGGTTGGTGCATGAGTCTGTTAAGGTACATCTTGCAGCAATATCAAGTTATAGATGCTCATCACATTCTCTCTCTTTGTCCTCAAGCAAAATCATCAATCAGTTCATGAAAGGATTGTTCAGAGTTTTTCCTCCAGTAAGGGCGCATTCCCCTGACTGACACCTGAACTTAGTTCTATCTCAATTAATGAAGAGTCCATTTGAAACCATACTCAGGGCAGACCTCATATTTTTCGCATGGAAGGTCGCTTTGTTACTAGTGCTCATTTCGACCAAGAAAGCACAGGAGATTCAGGCTTTCTCACTCAAGAACCCTTCTTGCGACTCGCAAGCAAATTGGTGCTACTCAGAACGAATCCAAAATTCGTTCCAAAGATTCCTTTGGATTTTCACCTCAATGAACGTATAATATTTTAGACTTTCTTTCTGAATCCAACATCACTGGCTGACAGGTCTATTCATATGCTACGTATCAAACGATATTTAAAATTCTACTTACATCGCGCTAAACAACTCAGGAAAACTGGCCAACTGTCGGTCTCATATGGACACACTTGTAAGGGTGTTCCAATCAAGACAGCAACCATTGCTTGATGGATTTCAGCTGCAGTCTAGTACTGCCACTCAAATGCTGCCAGACCACTCACCGAGAAAACCAGCGCACACTAAACTTATGCAGTTTCCACCTCAACTACTTTGTTTGCAGGAATGCCACTGGAGAAAATATGTTGTGTTGTGACTTGGAAGAGTGTGCATATATTCACACAGCGTTATTGCCTGGAATCGGCACAGCACAGTGATGGACGGTTGGACGGATTTGACTACAACACTTATTTCGATAAGGGGAGCCTCTTTTGGTTCCATGCACTTGCTTATGTATTTATGCACATTTTAATGTATGATATTAAATTGCATATGAACATGTTATGTATATATTTTCTACCCACCATCCCCTATTTGTGCTAATACTATAAGGTATACAAATACAGTAACTGCTTGCTATTCTGATTCAAGCATGTGAATCTATGAAATATCCAATACTGGAGAAGAAAATAAGTTACTTACCAGTATTGGTATATTTTATAGATTGACATGCGACCCACCCTCCTTTACTGAGAGGCTCCCCTTATTATAGCTCTGGATTATTTTATTCCCACTCGTGCTTGAAAATCTGAGGGACTCATCCTCTTTTGGAAGTGTTCTACAGGGTGCTATCACCTGCTGATTGGTTAAAGTTCGAAGTTTGGTCGTTTTTTAAAATGATATAGATAGGCTATTAAATTGATTGTTCATAGCAATTATAGCATATGATGATGATACATACTGCTTTATTATGGTACCATGGGCCTCCCACTTCGACGAGGGGTAATGATTCAAGTATGTGAATCTATGAAAGATACCAATACTGGAGAACTACAGTTACAGGTAAGTAACTTATTTGTTGGCAGTGCTTTGACTCAGACACTGTCAAGCAACACTTCAACCACTGAAGATATTCGAGAAAGTTTTAATTGCACCCTATATTAGTCACTTATGGGCACTAATCTGTATTTCGTACCTTTTTCAGATCAAGTATTCGGATGCCGTTTGGATGCCCTGTGCCAGAGAGAAAACACAACTGTGCCTGAGTTTGTGCGGCTGTGCAGTGAGGCTGTGGACAAACGGGGTAAGGAAAGAGGGTTCAAACTGAGTGCATCTTCAATGATAGGGTCTATGACTTTCCAGAATAAATTTCCAGTGATGTTACTTGCTGAATTGTCAGAGTACAGAGAAATAAGCCCTAGAAGCAATTTGCTGCAGAGTCAGGTTATACTGGGGACCACGCTACAGCAATCCATTATGTGAACAAGAGGAGAGAGTGAACTATATCTAAAACTCTCAATGAAGCAATACTATACTAGTTCTGAATCATCACATTGTCTAGTGTTAGTGGCTCACCTGGTGGGGAAAGTATACTCTTGCCCAGATGATGTGAGCATAGTGACCTCGCTGACTCTCAAATAGGGATTCCAGCTGGACGGCTTGGGACAGATAGTTGCCTGTTGAGGGACATGTGCATGAACAGGTTGCCACTTTGGACAATGGAAAATATGGCATGTTTGGTACTCTTCCAGGGGAAACTCATCAATATTCATAAGCACTGAATATTCCCGCCCATGCGCTGTGACCCTGGAAAATATATAAAAATTATATATGAAAACATATATATACAACTATATATATATATATATATATATATATATATATATATATATATATATATATATATATATATATATATATATATATATTATCCACCAATTCGTTCATTTGGAAGTGCACTCTTTGCACGGTTGGTGCTGGACAGTAGGGATGAATGTCCCCCTACTATAAATTATTCACCAAAAGAAAGTAATGTCCGCACTTGCTCAATTTGATAAGTTGGGTTTATTCAACAGAGACTTCAATACCAATTCCAATGGTGAAGGGGGCTGTATTGAAGTCTCTGTTGAATAAACCCAACTTATCAAATTGAGCGAGTGCGGAAATTACTTTCTTTTGGTGAATAATATATATATATATATATATATTACCTACTGGCGATAGCCAGTAGGTATATATAGTTAGGATTTTTTCTCTATGGAACTTTTGAAAATTCTATGTCTAATAACTTTGGCGTTTGTGGACGGAATCGGCTGAAATTTTCAGGAAAATGGCACATTTTATTTCTGAGCAGCCCCTGAAAATTTGGGTGGGGTTCGTCAAGGGGGGGCCGAGAAAAAAGGGGGGTCCCAAAACGCGTTTTTCCCATGTTAATTTCCATAGGGCGTTTGGCCTCACTTTTAGCTCGAACGGCTGAATGGATTTGCACGAAACTTGGCAAAATTGTAGGGACTGTTAGCCCGATGTGCCTTTGCTGGGTCTCAATATATGTGCTCCAGTGGATTTTGAGAAATTAACGTTTTAAAAAATGTATATATCTGTGACAGCGTCCCAGATAGCGCTCCAGATCGCGTACTTTTCGCTTCACGGAGCTTTGCGTAGCGAAGCTGATTGGCTCTCCGCTGTCTGTCAACATTCTAAACAGTCCGGTGCGGCCGCCATCTTGTCTGTCGGTAGGATCGAGAGACAAGAGGAGGAGAAAAACGAAGGGGGAATTTAATGAAAGGGGGCTAGGTAGACCTCTCTTGACCCCCTAGGAATGATGTTGGGGTTATTAAAGGGTCCCGTGGGGTAAATAATAAGAATTTGATTTTTCGAGGTAGAAGCGCTTCTCGGTTCGCAAACTGGTAGCGAAACGTGAATTCGCCATTTTGTGTTTCGATTTCATTAAATTCCTAGGTATAAGGGGGTACGGGAGACGTATCCTGACCCCTTTTGTTTTCTGAGAGTGGCTGAGGAGGCTCATATATGTTGAAAATTTTGTAATGTTTTGAACCTATTTAGTATGTTTGTATTTATCACCCAAATAGAAAATGTATAGAAGTAATTGTACAAATTAAAATATAAGGCCATTGCAGGAACGTCCTCACATTGCAGGGCTCATATATGTTGATACATGTCTTCCAGCGGCTGTGCGTGAGCGTTTTTTTTTTTGTTGCGTGACGTCTGTTAACGTTAGATTCGATGGAAATCAGGAAGTGTTGCACCGCCATTTGTATTATATTTTTGTCCTTATTGAAAACATGTCTGCGCCATCTTGTCTTTTTGCAATGCCACACATTTGTTGAGCACGGCAGCCATTTTAGATGCCTTGACCAGACCCACTCTCTGCACGCCGCCGATCCTCAGCATGGCTCCTCACCCTCGCAAGCATCTCCCCCACGCACTGGTCACCCCCGCTCTCTCTCTCATGCGTGAACGGGTCTCCCCAGGTGGAGGCTCGTCGGCTGTACTGGGGCGCCCCTTTACCGTTTCAGTTGCCATTCCGCCCGCTTTTGCTACACTGTGCCTCATCCGCCATTCAGCTGTTTATCGCCCGCTCTTGCGGCTACAGCGTCTCGCTCACCATGTAGTTGAGTTGCACCCACTCTTGCGGTGCAGGGATAGGCGGCTGCCACAGGACTCTTAAAATGGCGGACGGCTCTTCGGATTTGGGCCTGGTCCACTAACATGGCCCTGGGACACCTTGGAACTCGGACGTCCCCTGAGCCTTGAAGATTTTACAAAAGTCTTGGGGGCTCCCGACTCCTGCAGGCTTCCGTTGGGGAGCGGCTGCCATGATTGCTCGCGGAATGACCACGACGGAGCCACGAGATGTTGGTGCTCTCAGGCTGACGCCAGCTTTAGTCTGAAACATCTAGAAACAAGGTGGGGCTTTCATCGTTTGGGAAAATTTTTTTTTTTAATCCAATGAAAAGTGATATTTTTAGGTCATATGATCAAGCCTTCCATCATTAGGAAACCAAAAGTAAAATGAACTAATGAAAAGTTTTATAAAGAAGTCACATGACCTGTTATGCTTACGTTACGCGCTGCTATAAAAAGCGTAGAAAATCCGTTGGCACGTGAGGCGGCGTCAGTAGCGGACCGATGTGCGAATAGGCCGAAGGCAGCACAACGCGCCGAGATCCGGATGGCACCGAGGTGGTGTCCAGCAAGTTGCACTGGTGTGGCCATCCTACAATGCTGCGCCGAAAGTCGGCGTGGGGTGCCTGGGGGGGGGAGGTGGCGCAAACTGGCCTCTCTCGCCTCCCCAGGTGGAGGCACCTGATGTGCAGTGCGGCGCCCCTTATCTTTTCACTCGCCGTCCAGCAGAGTTGCGCCCGCACTTGCTGCTACAGTAGGCCGAAGGCAGCACAGCGCGCCAAGATCCGGATGGCACCGAGGTGGTGTCCAGCAAATTGCCGCACTGGTGTGGCCATCCTACAATGCTGCGCCGAAATTCGGCGTGGGGCGCCCCGTTGGCCTGTGAGATCGCGTCAGTCAGTGGGGGCTGTTTGAGAAAGCAATGTGATGCTGTGCGTCGCCCCCAAGATGGAGGCTCCTCGGCTGCAGTGGGGCGCCCCTTGGTGTTTCACTAGCTATCCAGCTTAGTTGTGTCCGCACTTGCGGCTACAGTAGGCCGAAGGAAGCACAACGCGCCGAGATCTGGATGGCACCGAGGTGGTGTCTAGCAAGTTGCCGCACTGGTGTGGCCATCCTACAATGCTGCGCCGAAAGTTCCATGGTCCGGCGGAACTTTTTTCCTTTTCCTTTCTGCATCTTGTCCCACAATCCGTTTAACCTTTAGACACGACCAGGTCCCTGAATGTGTGCAGGGGGACGCTATTGATTGAATCAAAATGGCGGCTTCACACAAAGCTGACTCAAGCGTTGCTGGTGATGCTATACAGACAAAAAATGGTTTTCAGTTTGTACATTCTTCAGGATTTTTCCATCCAAGTCTGCTTGAGAGTTTGTAGAACAATGGCTTTAGATCTTGCCCTCCCCTCTTTTGACTGTTGGTCTTGTTGCCTATGTCTTCTGTTGTCATTTAACTGAACCTTTTTTGACTGCCGAAAGGGGTTCTGGTCCGACCGCTGGTTGGTGGAGATATTTTGACTATATCCTGGACCTGCCCGGCCTCGCCCAAAATGGCGCCGGTATAAATGGGACTCGTACCTCCTTGTTGTGTACTGGTTGCACAACCTTGATATCACGAGATACGTATGCAGTTTTGAAGCACATGGCGGGCGGGAATGAGAATTGATTGAATATTTCGACATCCCTATTGATATTAAGTTCTGATGTGTTATTGATTACTGTACTATTGAAAGTTCGAATTAACGTCACCCATGGTACTTGCCCGCAAATGTATATCTAGATAATTTTATTGTAAGTGGCCCTGTCGTATTTTAATTACAAAATGTACGTCCACCGATTCCTCAACTGTTAGACACCTTAGTTCTTGCAACCTAATGGCCCGCTCGTTGCGTTCCTCTACAGTGTAAATGTCTCCTCATCATATACGATTCCAGTTTGCTCCGTGGCCGGCCCACGTGGTTATAGGGCCGTATTTGTATACTGACATTTTCACAATAAAGGTTTTTAAAACAAAACATGGTAGTAGTATTTACATTGGTAAAGTTTTTAATTTTAGTTTCTGTTTTCGAATCAGTAAAAGGCAAGTGAAATAAAGCAGTCCAATTACATGACGGATAAAATGTATAATACGCAGGAACGCAGTAAAGATAAATGGTCAAGGGCTGTTGTGTTTTTTACTCCTGCAACATAAAGTGATCGATAAGAATCTGATATTCGGGCGTATCGGCGACTAAGACAGCAGGCCGAGCATCTTTTGCTCAACGGCTCCGTCATGGGACGAAGAAACGCCCTTTTGCTAGAAAAAGGAATATATTTTACTTGCAGGACAGTTGTAAATTTTCCGGGAAAATACATTAGCCTGGAACATTATAACATATATGTTTAAGAAAAAATAATGTTCGAAAGCAATAAAAAGCGTAATTTTTAGGTCATATGACCAAGCCTTTCATCATTAGTATAACAAAAGTAAAATGAACCAATGAAAAGTTTTATTAACAAGTCACATGACCTGTTATGCTTACGTTACGCGCTGCGCGCCGCGCCCCGGATCCCTTCCGGGAAGCTGCGCTTCGTGCACTGGAGTACTTCCGGGTGCGCTAACGCGGCGTGTCATATAACACATTACACGACAACGTAGGTCCAGAATATAGTCAAAATGTCTCCACCAACCAGCGGTCGGAACACAACCCCTTTCAGCAGTCTAAAAAGTTCTGTTAAATGACAACAGAAGGGACAGGCAACAAGAACCATCAGTCAAAGAGGGGAGGGCAAGTTCTTCCCTACCGGGTCACGTTGGGGCGCTACCGGAACTGATCGAATTGGTAGTCTACAGTGTTTCTGGATGATTCAGACTGAAGCTGGCGTTAGCATGAGAGCACCACCATCTCGTATCTCAGTCGTGGCCATTCCACGAGCAATCATGGCAGCCGCTCCCCACCAGAAGCCTGCGCGAGCCGGGGGCCCCCAAGACTTTTGTAGAATCTTCAAGGCTCAGTGGACGCTTTCGAGAATGGGGCCCAAGCCCTAGCAGACAAGCGTCCGAGTTCCAAGGTGTCCCATGGCCATTTTAGTGGACCACGCCCAAATCTGAAGAGGCGGCCGCCATTTTGAGAGTCCTGTGGCAGCCGCCTATAGTTGCATCGCAAGAGCGGGAGCAACTCAACTACATGGTGAGCGAGACGCTGTAGTCGCAAGAGCGGGCAGTAAACAGCTGAATGGCGGAAGAGGCACAGTGTAGCAAAAGCGGGCGGAATGGCAACTGAAACGGTAAAGGGGCGCCCCACTACAGCGTGTCTTCAGGTCAAACTGATTGTGGGATAAGGTCCAGAATGGAAGAGTCATCAAAAGGCAAAAAGTTCCGCCGGACCCCGGGAGCCGGCCGCCTATGTCTGGGGCGATCTTAGGCCACGCCAGGGCAACACGACTTGGGGAGGGGGCAGAAGTCAAGCGCACCCTCCCAGTCCGCGCCACCACACCGTATGTTGAAAATCTGAAGCCATCGTTCTACAAACTCTCAACCAGCCTTGGATGAAAAATCTTGAAGAATGTACAAACTGAAAACCAGTTTTTGTTTGCATAGCATCAGCAGCAGCGCTTGCTATCAGAATGCATGAGTTTCATGCTCGATCGATTGAGCTAGCCGGATCAGGCAACAAAAAGTATAAAATAGTTATGTAAATAGTTATTTAAAAAATGTTTTACCCTGTTACTTTGCTGGTGTGTTGTATATATTTATAATATTTGCATAGAGTTTATCGTTATTTTGGGCGGGGTGGGTGGCGGAGCCGAGCTGTCTTGCAGCCATCATGGTGTGGAGCTCAGTTCATCTCACTAGTTTCGTATTTCTCATGAAGGGTTGTTCCTAATGTTTCTATTTTAGCGAGGTCAAAAATAGATCCCATTAGTGGCCTACTGATTTTGCTCGATTATTTTTTTTTTAACACGATTTTTCACTATCTGCAAAGACTAAACAGAGTATTGCGGCTTTGTGCTTGTTAGTAAATAGAGAATGAACCAAAGAGAATAAATTCTAAAATAGTAAATGCTTGGATAACAATCAATCAAATGGAGAGACAAGCAGGCACGACGGATTACAACGGGGGCAAAGGCCTGCGTTAACTACCCTTCACTATCTGCAAAGAGAGAGTACTTCTAAGAGAAAAGAGGGGGGGGCAGCGTTTGAAGCACATCAGCGTGCATAAACACAAAAATGTTTTTACCTATCACGTACTTGACATTTGACAGCTTTTGATATTTGTTATTAAAAAACCATTGAAATTCAATGAAAAAACTATAGGTTTTAGCCCATATATAGTTAGGGATTAGCATTTTCAAAACCTTATTTTACTCGCATAAAACCATTGAAATTCGCATATATAGTTAGATGCGCTAACTATATATCGCGCACCCGCAATCCACTACTGATGATGTCACATATTACATCATTCATGACATGCTCAGTGACATCACTGATGACATCACTGATGACATCTCAAATGACATCACTGATGACATCACTGATGACATCTCAAATGACATCACTGATGACATCACTGATGACAACATCCAGTGACTGTATGTTTCTGTAAAGTTAAAATATGTCTTACATATTGAAGAATGAGTGGATGTATAAGTGTCTGGATGAAGGATTTAGTAGGTGCATGACTGACTGTATGAGTGAGTGATTAAATGTGTCTCACTGAGTGAATGGGTTAGTGACTAAACTGTCTTAATTTGTGCATCATTATGTCTGTTGTTCTGTAAACTGCTGCATGTGTTGATCAGTAGCTGTATGAGTAACTATATGGGTTATTGATTGGTTGCCCAAGTATTTGTATGGGAGACTGAGTGTGTGTGGGTGGCTGGGAGGTGTATGACTTTGTGCATAGATGTGTGAGCAGTTGATTCACTAGATGTATGGGTTAAAAGTGCATGTGGAAACAGCTGTATGGGCGGTTGACTGTGTGCATGAGTGTATTGGTGAGTGAATGGATATCTCAGTGCTACATGTCAAAGTAAGTACATATGTAAAACACAGTACATGTGAGAGTTGACATATATAAATAACTGTGCATAAGAGCCAGTGAATGTGTGAGTGGCTGTATGGATCATTGTGAACTTGTATCAGGGATTGTATAAGAGAGTAAATATGTGTTAGTATATGTTTGAATAAGTAAGGTGTGTATAACTGTATAGTAGAGGAAATGGAGGTGTGATTGATTCTTTGCATGACTGACTAGGTGTGTGAGTAACTCCATGGATGAGTGACAGTCTGTGAGTTTTTGTTTACACTGAGTGTATCTAAGGTTATATTAGAGTCTGAAGAGGTTCATTGTATTATCACATGAATGATGTCATTAGTGATGTGCTCAGTAATGTCAAATGAGATGTCAAATGAGATGTCATCAGTGATGTCATTTGAGATGTCTTCAGTGATGTCATCAGTGATGTCATCAGTGATGTCATCAGTGATGTCATTTGAGATGTCATCAGTGATGTCATTTGAGATGTCATCAGTGATGTCATCAGTGATGTCACTGAGCATGTCATGAATGATGTAATATGTGACATCATCAGCAGTGGATTGCGGGTGCGCGATATACAGTTAGCGCATCTCACTATATATGCGAATTTCAATGGTTTTATGCGAGTAAAATAAGGTTTTGAAAATGCTAATCCCTAACTATATATGGGCTAAAACCTATGGTTTTTTCATTGAATATATATATATATATATATATATATATATATATATAACATTTTTAGTAGAAACCACTAACAATGCTGCCTTACATATACCAACTTCCAAGGCTAAACAATGCTGTGAAATGTAGACTTTGCTCATATATAAACAAACCAGGAAGACACTTGAACTGCTTTTAATGAACACCAGTAAAGTAGTCCTGTAAGAAGGAATAGCAGGCATTGTCAGCCCATAGGCTGCATTGTAACAGAGATAACATAGATAACATAGAAATGCGCCACTAAGACCTGTTAGTCTAATGAAGTCGATTTCTGTCTTTGCGTCGGATGTGCGTGCTTCAACGTCGACCAATGTTCAGTAGTCGTAGACGTGTGCTTTGACGTTGGAAGAGTAGTACCCAACAACGTACCATGTCTCGATGTCGAACATGGGGAAGGTGTCGGAGAAAACCTTCTCGACATCGACCCTCTTGACGTCGTCGATCTTGGCCTCGAGGTTGAGTGCTGTCTTGTAGGTTGCAACGGAGGAGTCTTTCTCAACGCTGAGTCTTTTCTCATTGAAAATCTTTACCTCAACATCGATTGTCTTGATGGCTGCGACGGAGGGATCTGTTTCGTCATCGAATCCTTCAACGCCGTTGATGGTCTAGGCCTCGACTTTGACCACTGCCTGGTTGACGGCAACGGAGGGGTGTGCCTTGACGTCGACCGCCGTATGTACGGAGAACGACACCTCGACGCCGACCGCTGCCCGGTTGACGTTGGCGGAAGGACCGTCAGTGACGTACCTCTATGTCTGGAAGACTTCGACGATGACTGATGTTCTCTCGACGGTGAGCCTGCCATCAATGGAGGTATCGTCGACGTTTTCTCGCCGGTGAAGGCATTCTCGGCGTCGAGCCTGACGCCAATGAAGAGCAGGCTGTTACCTTGCTTCAGGAAGATGATCTAGGCCTCTTCTTTTTCTGCCTCACAGGAGACCAACCTCTAGAGGTGGAAGCTGTACCTTTTTCAGAGAGTCCATAACGGTGAATCCTTTCCATCTCCTTGAGAGTCCGTCTTGACAAAGACTGACAGTGTTGAGTCTCAGGAGCATGAGAATCCAGAAGGCAAAGGATATAGAGTGGGAGTCTGTTTTGGCCTTCTTCCTGCCACAGGAAGGGCAACGGTCCAACAGGGAAGGCATTTTAGGTAAAAAACGCCAAACTCTTGCAGAAAAAAGGTAAAGAAATATTCCACAGGTGAAAAATGTCAAAGTATAAAGATTTAGTTGAAAAGTAAAACAATTTCTGACTGAAAAGTTAAAAAACCGACGAGCTGATTAGCCAGGGTCCTGACTGAAGGAGCCGGAAAGAACAACTGGCCTAACTGTCACCCCTGAGGCATGATGGGAAGCTAGGGTCATGGCTGCCTTAAAGGCACCGTGCCAGTTTTTTGATGTTCTGCATTTGCTTTCATTTTATATGTTATCCCTGTTACAATGCAGCCTATGGGCTAACAATGCCTTCTATTTCTTCTTACAGGACTACTTTTCTGCTGTTCATTAAAATCAGTTCAAGTGCCTTTTGGTCTTCCTGGTTTGTTGGTATATGTGCAAAGTCTACATTTCACAGCATTCTTTAGCCTTGGAAGTTGGTATACGTAAGGCTGCATTGTTTGTGTTTTCTACAAAAAAATGTATATGTGTATATATATATATATATATATATATATATATATATATATATATATATATATATATATATATATATATATATATATATATAGAGAGAGAGAGAGAGAGAGCTGTATATATATGTTTTCATATATATATATATATTTTATATTTTCCGGGGTCCCCGTGCATGGGTGGGAATATTCAGTGCTTATGACTTTGATAAGGATACAGCTGGAAGAGAACTAGGATTACAGGTAAGTAACTTATCCTTCTAGAATTTGTCTCTTGTAAGAGTGCCTAAGGCACATGCTTTTGATTTATCCAGGCTTTCCCTTCCACTATACATTACAAGTCCTATTCTTGCCTCCGGTGATCAGGATACACCAAGCTGAAATGATCTTGTTAACTCTGGTAGAAGATTGCTTTCTGTCTTGGATAAAGGAGGCTGAGTGAAGCACCTCAGTGAACTGGTCCATTTCAAATTACTTTGTTTTGGTAACTCAACGTCCTTTAACACCTTGGCTGCTAGGTGTTTTCCCCTCCTGTGCTGATATTTCATCATAGCTATGGTTTCATGACGAGCTCAGCTCGTCATCAGCACAGCTCAACCGTGCATCATGACGAGCTGAGCTCGTCATCAGCATCAAAAGGGTTAAAGGAATTGGTTTGTGTAGGCTAGTGGGGCAATTTCTCTTCCTGTTATGAATCAACTCATATGCTTTAGAAGAGATGCCCTGTGGAATGACTTCCTTAGTTCTTTTTTGTTGTCGTACATGTGCTAAAACTGAATTACGTTGGAGGGCTACATGTGGACATTACAGATATTGAGCTATCTTTCGGATAACGATGTATCTATAGGTTACTATTCTTAAAGATCTGCAAAACAAGTTTATTCTGAAAGTGTTTGTTTCACATGAGTTGAATCAGATAGGGGGCTTACCTCTGGATCTCCTCTTTTCCTTCCTCTAATGCTGTCTTTTCTTCTTGTGTGAAGAATAAGCTGGAGAACAGGAACCTGGTAGAGAAGACTTTCAATGTTGGTGTTCATCCTTCGACCTGGCCATGAAGAGCTTGGTCTCCCTTTCCTTGATGGCCTTTGGGTGCATGGAGATGCAAGAGGAGCAGGATATAGAGTCATATTCAGACCGTAGAGACCATAAACAGACGGCATAGGGTCTGTGATGGACATATGTCCCGCGCACTTCCTACAATGCAGGAGGGGGCGGGAGAGCAATGGTACTGCAATTTGAAAAAATTTATTTGTGAGGAAAAATTCCCTCAGAATATAATCTCCAAATCTGCTTTAAAGGCGCAGAAAAAAGGTAACTGACCTCGATGTGCCAGGGTGGATGCTTTGTGGCCCCTGTGGTGTTGCCTAACTTCACTTACGGCTTCAACTGAATCTAGCGACCATATTGCTCTGAAGTTTCCGGATCCAGTCTGATACCTGGGGTTATTCTACAGGTGAGGAATCTGCAGGTAGATAGAGTATCCACCAGACGGATTGTTATTCCAGGTAAGTAACTTTTTCTTATTGACATTTTGTATTAATAGTGCTACCATATAGAAGCAAGAAAAACACCACATGAATGGCGCCACTGTTATATCCACACTCATTGAACCTTGTTGCTGCATGTTTCAAACATTTCAAATTAATTGCCATTGCTCTATTAGATATATTAATGGAGTAGACATTACCCAAATCAACCTTAAACTGTTAATCCTACTTATTTTCAGATCTTTTTATCTTCCCCTTATCAGTAATCTCCCCATTATTTCTAGATTTTTGGATCCTTCTGGGGACAGCCTCTGGCTTCATAATTGGGATTTCTAATATACAAACTGTGTCTAAACTGGTTTTCCATTTTGTGATAGATGGAGCTATTTCCTCAATTTTTGGACAGTCTCTCTTATCCTCAGGACCAATCTCAGTCTCAGCAGAGCTTTGTCTCTACCCGTGGAGTCTTCATCTTCCTGGACACTTAGAAGTTCCATTTTGTGAGATAGGTAGATAGGGTGACCCAGAACAGCTCCAAGTGTACCTTTCATGCCCTCTCAAAAAGGGTGAATTATTATGCAGGACCAGGTCGTATGGAGAAATCTCTTCTTCCATGTGCCTTTCAAGGCAGATCGAGTTGGGGCTACACAAATGTAGCATGTTTAAACATTCCATATGTGTCTCTATGTTCGGAGTCTTTTGATTTCTTTCATTAACTATATGTTATAGTAAATATATCAGCTACAGGACGAAGTAAATGTGGGAGGTTTGCATCTCTCCCATTTTAATGTCTTTTTATCATGAAAAGGTGACTCCAATGGACAAGCCAAAATTATTAGCAGAGTTCCATTTGACTCTAAACATTCTTGTTTCCCACCTTATTTCCCTTTCTAAAAGGAGGGAACTTTTGCTCAAGCTAGACTGGACCCTGAGGTGGCTGTGAGCTTTAAGATTGCTCTATGAAAAGATTACAGGTTGGGTGCCCAGCCTTTTGTTGGAGTTTCTTAATCTAAGTAGATTAAGTCAATGCCAAAACAGACAATTTTTAGATTTTTTAATGCATTTTTTTATGCATTAAGCTTTGTTATGCAATGAGATAGCTATGAAGGTATCATGTTTTACTCTTTTAGAGAGACTACTGCCATGTTGATCACTCCTCTTCTAAAACATTGCCAGGCATCTGCCTAGCCTGAGTTTCACACGTTCACGAGGCACAACACATTCTACAATTTTGTTTTTTGTCTCTGTCTCCTTCCTAATTGTTTGGCAATGATGGTCGTATGAGCAGGACCAAAACAAATGCTTTTCCACAAGATTCTTTCTTTACCCAAAAAAGGAAATTCTGCAAGTATCTCAATCTGAAACTCCAGGTACGTCTCCCACCCATGCGTCATCACCCATCAATATTTTTTCCACATAATGGCAGGATGCAGAAGTTTTTTATAATGAACCCAGCGTATCTTCTCCTTGCTCACCAGACCCACTCCGTGTCATTGTATCACCACTCTCACTACCTAGTTCCTGTTTTCCAATCGCCGAGGTGCATAAACGTGCTTCTGTTGCTCCGCCTTTTTATGTAGGTGCCTCCATTTTTTATTGTCTCCCCTCACTCAATGGGGTGTTTTTGCTTTGGTTTTCTCAGTTCCTAGGAAGGGTCTGGGCAATCAAGAGGGAAAGCCATCAACAGAAAGGGTAAACTATATGAGAAAAATGTCCAGTAAGTTATCATGTAAAAATGCTCATTGGATGATTAGAAAGCACTTAGCAAGTAAAAAATGGTTTCTCCTTTTCCTTAATTCAACTTAGCATATTAGGAGTGCAGACATATAGGAAGCTTTGAATGGACACTGGATTCAGGCAGCCAGTGATTAGTAGGATGTAATCTAATTTACATCCACCTTTAAAAAAAACAGTGACATTGTAGAAAGATCCATGAAGTCTCCCGAAGGATATGGCATTTACCCCTCCAAAACGTCAACACTTGTCATGGACACATCAAGTGCAAATTATGGCTCAAACAGGAAAAAGTCCTTGTGGTTAGAGAAAAGGCGAATAACCATCTCAGCATTATGAAACTCAAAACAGTTGAACTGTTGTTGAATTCCCTCATCACTGTGATTCAGTGGAGGTCCAAACTGATCAAAACACACAGAGCTAAGCTAAAGTGTTACATCAGGAGTCAGTGTGGGGCAAGATCTCCCAATCTCTCCAAGGAGACATAACTGATATGGTTGTTTAAAATCACTAACTGCTTAACACGCTTCATAAGTGAACAAGGCCACTTGCTGCTGGGTGGACCGTAGCACTGTAACATGTCTGAATCCAGCTTGCAGACTTGGGGAAAGGCTCTCCAGAAAGAGTATGTGTCCTTGAGAATTAATGTTACTGAATGTAAGTAACCTAGTATTTATTTTGTTGTCAAACACTTCAGAATATAACAATATCTATTTGTGTCAGAAACCACCTATCATTTAGGGAGTAAATGTTAAGGATTTTTGGAGGACATAGACCATATCTTTAAAAAATATGTTATTATAAATAGCTGTCCCGGAGGAGGGGGGGGGCACTTTTCGGACATGAATAAGTAGAAAAGGAAAGGCTTGTACGCATACCAAGCTTATGAGACTGAGTGTCTCATTAAGGAATGCAGATGGTTAGCTTCTTTTATTTTCCTTCCATGTTGCATAATTGAACACTAACGTGGGTCATTAAGACAATGGTAACCATTTTGCACTACGTTGGGCAAATGTCAATGCAGATGTTTGTCAGATTGAGATATGTCGTAGCCATGGCTCAATCTGATAACATCAGCTCCTGTATCCCTTACAAAGTTTGCAACAGGGCTTGTGCAGGTTAACACTCCGAAAGTTCAGGAAGGGAATAAAAACGTGTATGCACAAAACCCGTCTGTTCTGTTGTATCTAAATCCTCAGACAGTAAACACCCTTTGGTCATGCAATATGTCACCATCAAATAGATTTACCGCCCAGCTTTGTTCCTCAGGCTATCTGTACCCAGTGTTTATGAATGTAAATACATACTGATGTGCTTTCCCATAACGTTTATGAGACTATCAAGTTATTCTTAAAAGGACATAAAGTTGCTTTGTTGCACATAGACATATGGACACCCCTTTAACATACCACACCTGTCCATGCGGACACACTCCTATAAACTAAAACATAAAATCACTTTAAATATTTCAAAGTCCTGAGATGTGAACGGTATGCTGTCAACTCACGGGTCGACTCACGGGCAACTGCAGCTTCAGGATTATTCATTTCAAATTTCTGCATCAAATCTATTATTCACCTTCACAACTCCATAGATATGGCTTGAGGGACTCGGCGAGGTGTGTGCGATGTGGTGCGGAGGATGCCGATTTCTATCATGTTGCATGGGCATGTGGGAGAGTTTTCGCATTATGGTCCGATGTGGCTCGAGTCTTGACGGAGATTGTGCTTGAGCGGGTGTCCTGTACGCCAGAGGTATGCCCTTTTGGGTATGTGGCCAAGTTGAAACCTGCTAGTAGACGCATTGTGGCGGTCTCCACTTTGTTGGCAAAGAGGGCGGTGGCGAGGAAATGGGGATCGAGGTCTGCACCTACTATCAAGCAGTGGTTCACGGATCTAGCTTCTTGTAGGGATCTTCTGCAGACATACGAGGAGGAGCTGCCTGAAGCTTCTCGCCCCAAGGACGTATGGAGTCCTATTACAGCATACATGTTAGCACACCCTGATATGATTTGAAGGTGTGATCTTAAGCATGGACCTGCTTTGGACACTCTTGTAAAGCTGTCTTTCTCTGGGAAGTTCCTCACTCCTAAAATTTACAGCATTGTTATGGTACTGTTTAGATAATGCTATTTGTCGCACACCTAGTGGATAGGACGCCTTTGGGGTGGGAGTCTCCCTCTGTGTGGGGCTCCGTAATATTTACTTTTAATTGGCGCCTGGCGGTTGTTTCTTGGGTGGGGGAGGTGGGGGGGAAGTTTGTGTGCTTACTGTATTTGGATGAATATTCATTGGGAGGCCTAATGTTGCAACTGTATCCTCATGATTTATGCACATTTCCATTGTAGGAGACGCTTGTTTTGGCCATAATGTCATGTATTATGTGCTGTTTTTGCTGAACTCTCTAATAAAGAAATTAAAAAATATATATATATATATATTTCAAAGTCCTGCAGAATCCGTTTTGGGGGCATATTTTTGATGAGATTTTTTTCAGTCAGCAAAATGAACTGCCCTTTCCTGATGTTTCCGTTACAGGGCTCAACGTCGATGGAATCTACCGAGTCAATGGTAACTTGGCCGTCATCCAGAAGCTTCGCTTTATTGTTGACAGGGGTGAGTAACTTCTCTTTTGCAAATGGCATGGAAGCAGCTCAAATCTAATTTAGATTAGGAGGAGGTGGGTGTTTCGTGGCTGGGATTTCTCCAAAGTGAACTGTGTTTAGTCGACGTTCAGGATATGTAGGAGATGCGGAGGCATTACAACTGGTATAGGCGTTTCAGTAGTCTATGGGAGAGTGACTTTTATAACTAAATAGTTTAATTTGTTATACAATGCCCAAAAAGCTTCCAAATCGGAAGTGTTTCCAGTTTAAAATTTGCCTAGACACAACTATTAGTTTTGATGCTAAGGGAATAGAGAGCTGGTTGATGTGTAAATTATCATGGTGAATATACTACAATAGCACAAACAAAATGTAAGGATAATAAGGGTTTTCAGTATTACCTGCAACAACACATGCCTCGTGGCTTTGCTCATTTATAAAGTGCAAAATACTATAGGCATCTTTTCACGTGTTATATCTGACGGATGCGACCTGGGCTCAGCATTTCAGCAGCTACACAGAGCGCTACCTGCCAAAGGCCTCTCAATTGGCTTTTCCCGTCTAATAGCCTGTTCCCTCCTTACTAGCATTAGTGCCGGGGTACTGTGCCACTATTCCATCTTGTGATCTAACAGTGGTGCATGGTCTTTTTGAACGGTACAAGTATTTCACCTTTTGAGTAGGAAGGTAATGACGCATGAAGCAGGGATTTACACCTGGGGTAAAATTCTGGTCTTGCCTGCTTTATTTCTTGCTGTCTTCACCAACTTGTCCTACTGCTACATGAAGGGCGAGCTTGATACGTGAAGAACATACTCAAAAATGTGTTATGGTGTTTTTTGGGGATGGATTCCAGTCTAAAATGATCTGGCACTGGGCTATCTGCCATGGCATTTACCTCATAGTGGAGCACCTCCTGGGGTGGACAATGACTTTGTGGACCTGAGCAGCAGGTTGCATCAACAAGGCATTGGGAGACACCTCATATAGAACTGTTAGCTACCCCAAAAATAGCAAAATGCCCAGTCTTCGCTGCCATGTACCCACATCCACAGTTCATGGACAATGCACTATGGATCAACCAGTCAGGGATATATTTTGCCTATGCTTTTTCACCTCTCCCGTTCCTTTTTTTCGTGGTGAGGAAACTCAAACAAATGTCACTAACGCTCAGCCTAGAAGGGTCAACCTGAACCAGGCAACCTTGGTACTCCGCCTGCCTCGAGATGTCTCTCTGACCAACAAGAGGCTTACCCTCAGGCTGGACCTTCGCATGCAAAGACAAGGTCAACAGGCATCCGGACCCTGAGCAACTCAACCGTACAATATGACAACTAATGTCCAAGAATTCGCAAACTTCTACCTTCCATAAGATTGTATGTCAATTTTAAAGGATGCATGTTAGCTCACAACTCAGGCCTATTACATGGCAAAGTGGTAGAGGCTTGTTCGTTACTGCATCTCCAAAGACCTAGATACCCTTCAACCTACTATTCAGGAAATCATTGTGTGCTTCATGTACACTTACAAAAGGCAGGCATTCGGCAGGCATAGCCAGGCAAAAAGGTCTATGTAGACATGCCCTTTCATCGCTCCAGTGAGGCCCTGTAATTTCCATCGGATATCTCCGTAACTGGCCTCCCTCTTCCAAGCCCCACAAGCAAGGTGTGCTGTGGGGGATGAAGGGAGTCCTTAGAGACCGGTTCCACTTGCTGAGGGGAGCAACGTGCAGCATGCCTGGAACTGTAACCGATTGTCGACGTGCAGCCTGAAACAGTTGCAACTTGTGCTAAGAAGCAGATATCTGCAGGGGTGGACCTGCTTATTTTAACTACTGTGGCCTATGGACAAGTACAGAAGCCATGGCAGGCTTGAAGCTCGCCCACCTCGGTGGCCCCCAGTGGTTGGGTGAGAAGCTACATTTCTGTGCTGACTAGGGGCTTGGGTTCTGCCACATGCCTCCCTTTGAAACCCTTGGGCCCCGTGTGATGATTTGTTGCATGCAGGTTGCCTTTTCCTCATGAGGAGACTTGATGCTTCTCTATCAGCCACCTCTTTAGTGGCCTCTAGCCACAGGGCGGAATTTGCCTGAGACACATACATGCCAGCCAAAAAAGAAGGTTCAGAAGAGCATTTTGACTTTCTTTAAGACACAAACCTGGGGGAAGTAACAGCCATGGCTCATCCAGAGAAGTCACTGGGGAGGGGGTGCCAGACTCTTATGAAGGTTAATATTCTGGAGAGTCTCTCCAACTTCAAGGCTAATCTACAGAAGACTTAAAAGCAGATATCGCCACAAACTTGAGAATTCTGAAATCACACCTCTGTGCGCTAGTGGACTCTTTCAATGCTGATATTGACCCGGTAGGATCCCGGGTGGTCAAGATGGAATTAAGGTTGCGAGGTTCGAGAAGGAAAGTGATAATAGCAAAAATGTACTCTCGCAGACCCAGACCTGATTCTTCACACTCTGAAACATAAAGATTTAGAGTACCCCCTCAGACGCAATAACATTTACATAACAAAATCTGCAGGAAGGAGCCGAGGGCCCACATTGGGAAGCCTTTCTGTTTGGCCTCTTGGCACATGTCCTGGGAGACTCTCATGCCTCCTCCAGCATAGAAAGAGCACACAGGATGGCCCCAAGTCATCAGGCGGGACATGTCTAAGCCAACGGACGTACTGGTGAAATGTTTACCTTTCTGATGGATACTTCTAACTGTAAATTTTTTACTTTGTGGATACCCCCAGGTACCAAAGTGGATCCAGTGGATTTTCTTCAGCAATTCCCTTGCAGATCAGTAGGTGGCATCATGCTGCTCTACGTCAGATCCATTGCAACCTGTATGTGATGATGGGGCACCTGCATAGCCACCACCTCTGTGAGCTGACGCCTGTTCCTTTCATTACGCACCTTCCGACACGGATCTAGAGCTTGTTCCCCCGAATTCTCCTAGACCTTACAGACTTGTTTATCATAATTCTAGTGTGCAAGGGACATGTCCCCTTCTAAAACAACAGTGCTTAAACTTGTAAGGATTGCCAAATTCAGATGTCGGTGATGGCCTATTACAAGGTCTGTCTACAACGTCTGGGCTTCTCACACTAATTGACATAATGTGACAAGTGCGCAAAGATTAATCTGAAGGCCATATAGGGTTGAAAAGCTAAAGCTAAACATCATGGAACATTGCCGAAAATTTGGGAAAGCCCAATTCTGCTCAAAGTCGAAGATGCATTCTCGTTCTTGATGGCGTCCTTGTGATCGAGCCGCTTCGATGTGCAAGTTATCAGATAACTCGAAGAAGAAGAAGCACAAGAAGTCCAAACACTGCTCCCCTTCTTCGTGCAGCTCCCATCAAGCGAAGTCGCAAGATGCACTGGGTGCAAACCCAGGCTCTGGCCCTCGTTCCGATGCAACTCGCATTCCTGGGTTCATCGGTGACGCTTCAACAGATCATGGAACTCAGGAATGCCATGTTGCAAATATACGGTACCTTACTGGATCCCACCTATAGGCCCTAACGATTCAAGGGGGTTCAAGTCAAATTACTGCCTGTGAATTCGCTCCAAATGCCAACTGTGTCCCTTGACCCCATTTTGAGGTCATGTAAACTTCAGGACCGGCACCACACCTAATGTTCTTTATGGCTCCAAGAACGATGCCGGGACCCCTTGTTTTAGCGCCGGCACCAACGCTGACGCCACCGGAGGTGGAGCCGATAGTCCTTTCGAACTCTGAAGCGAATCCGCTGCAACCTCTAACAAAGTCGCAAAGCTCACACCCAGTAGCCTAATCTTATTCAGAGAGACATCAGCTGTGAGAGGTGGCGATAGTCCTTTTGAACTAGAAGCTAATCTGCCATCACCTCCACCTTAGTTACAACCCTCAGGCTTCTGCTCTATTATGACCTGCCTGACCCTAATGATGAGGACAATAATGTTTATAATGACGGAAACCATTTTCTTGACCTACAAGATGCCAGTGGGCTCAAACTTCACCTGACGCTGGCCAACTCTCTTCTACTCCCGCTCCAGCAACTGAAGAGTCTGCCTCCTTTTCTATGGTGGGGAGCAGATGTCCTTGACTTGCATTTTACCACTAGTAAGGCCAAAAGCAATGTCCTTACAAAATACTACTGCTAGACAGACAACATAGGAGCTCCTCCTACCATTTCGTAAGGCCATGACTGATACACTGCGGGGCACCTGGGCAAAACCAGGATCTTTTCCACCAGTAAACCATCAAATAGGGAGGAGACACAGTCCTGCTTCAGGTGATCCTGCCTTTCTCCTCCAACACCTTATGCCAGAAAGCATGGTAATTCAGAGCATGCTGAACCCAAATGTGTTTCTGATCACACTGCATGGAAAATGCATAAAAACATTTTCAAAACACAAGTTCATCTCCACTAGCATTGCCCTCCTTTCAGTGAACTTGGTTGCCTCCTAGGTAGATACTTGCATGTGGTGCAGGACATGGTGGCAAAGATCTTGGCAGCAGTTCCAAAAAACCTCAGGGTCAACCTCCAGCTTCATTCAGGATGGTCAGGATCCTGCTAAATATGTAATTTGCTCAGGCCTGAACAGTACTGACTGGCTGGGTAGGGCAATCGGCTAAAGTGTGGTGCTTCTGCAACATGCTTGGATATATTCAACTGGATTTTCTAGTGCTGTCCAACTATCCCTGATGGATATGTAATTTGGTGGCACATGTCTCTTCAGAGGCAAAGCGGACTCAGCCTTGAAGCGCTTCAAGGAGAGCAAGGTAACAGCACAATTTCTTGGGCAAGCACCGCCTTTATGGCAGTTTCCCCAACAGTTTCGGCCCATTTGAGGAATCGGGAGTGGATATAAGCAGAGGCTGTGTCAGACCTTCCCTCAGCTGCAACAGGCCCCCCAAGCATTTTGAGGTAGAGTCTAGGGGTGCAGCCATTAGTGTCCAGACACTCAGGGGCATCAAACTTCCCAAAACCATGCCCCCCTCCACAGCTGCTGTAATGCTTTTAGTTTGTCCTCAGCTGCGCACAATCGCCTGGTAGGAGGTCAGATCACCTTTGCCTCCATAGGTTTTCAGTTCAAAGGGTAAGTTTATTTAGATCGTAATCTTTAAACCAATACACAGTACTTACTTACATTAAAATTAATTTCTATCAGCAGCAATACATACAAAGTTCTCATTAAGATCTCATTCCTTTAAAAGAAAGGTGTAAATGGACTTCTTTCAGACATATAACATTTAAAACTGGATACACATATTATCAATTACTCCATATGATTTTTATCCTTAAAAATTTATAAAACCGGTTATCTCTAGACACAGATCTATTTAAAACCTTAAAATCTATTCCTGACTTATTATAAAACTCTGTACAACCTTTATAAATTTCCTAAGTGCGATTACAATATCAATGCTTGGAAGTTCTGTAATTAGATCAAGTGCTTGTCTTCTATCATATTTTACGAATATTGGACGCAGCCAAAGTTTACGCTGTTCTAAAATATTTGTACAGTCCAACAAGAAGTGCAAGGTATCCCCTTTTGTACCCAACCTGCATTTACAGTGCCCATTAGGGTCCAACATTTTAGTTTTGAGTTCTTTATTTGATATCCATGGGTTGATCCCAATGCGTAACCTTAGAATCTCTTGCCTAAACCACGGGTTAGGCAATAGATCCAAGTAAGGGAACCAGGTTTCCTTTGCCCATGCATTCATCATAAACTCCACCGATATTTTTTTGCCAAGATATACCCTTTCCGTGCTTCTAGAAGCGGCTTGCCCTTTGGTTCTTAGCTCATGTTTTGAGCACTCGATTGTTAGCGAATCACGAGATATATCCACTTTTATATTTTCGCAGGCCTGTAACATTCTCTTCTTACATATCTTTGCCCATTTTAGGTCACTATGTTGTATTTCATTTCGACACCAATGGGCAACTTTTTGATAATTTTCAAGACGTTTCCAAAATCGAATTACTGCACATTGTGCCTGGACCCCCCAAGCAATTGTCCCTAGGTCTGTTCTTATGGCTTGCACCATAGGTGGCAGAGCATTACATCAGTCCGATGGGTGCTCCAAATTGTACAAAATGGAGACACCCTCCTCCTTCTCTCGATCCCTCTGAATATACATTCTACATCACAACACCTCTTGCCCAGTTTGTGAGGGGAAGCTCAGGGTCTATTTGAAAAGGGAGCCATCGAGATGCATCCGCATCAGAGCTTGGGACTGGTTGTAATTCCTGTTATTTCCTGGTGCCAAAGAAGGACAGAGGCCTCTGTCCTTTCCTCTACCTTTGCCTCCAGAATTTTCTCCTCACTAAGTACAAGTTCAGAATACTCACCCTGGCCAAAGTTCTGACTGCCCTGGACCCAGGAGACTGCTCGTAGTGTTGGAAATGCAGGATGCCTATTTCCACACCCTTTGTTCTGCAGCTCTCACCTGCGGTTTCAGTTTTCAGAGATGGCACAGGGTGTCTTCTAGTTACACAAAGAACATTTGATCAATCTTTTTGGTACTGCTGAAAGCGCGCAACATCCAAACTTTTGTGCATTTGAGTTCCCAAGGCAGTCCATTTAGATTGGACCTCGGAGGTCCTGTATGACTTCCTACCTCTGCCTCTCCTGCTCAGAGTCTTGAAAAAGATCAGGAACGATTGTTCTGGTGTTCCCGGAGTAAGCATGGAGAGTGTGGTATCTAGAGCTTTTGTCCATAACCATTTGTCTTCTGATCCGATTCCCTCTTTTGAAGGACCTCTTGTCGTAACAACAGGGCAGGGTCCTGCACCCAAGCCTGCACTCCAACGTCCCTGCTTGGAGATTGAGCAGTGAAAGTTGACGGCTGGCTTTGGATCTTCCTTCCGCAGTAGTGAGTGTCATCCTGGCAGCCAGGCGTCCCTCGACTAAATAAGCCATTCAGTATGTAGGGAGAATTTCGATGTGTGGTGAGCTTTCCAAAATATCCAGCCTTTATAGGCACAGTTGTCTTATATTTTGCTGTTTTGATTATATTTAATGTGAATAAATGGGATGTATTATATGGTGTGGTTGTGCTACCTCACCATGCAATACACTTGCCAACCCCTTTAGGTCCATTAGATTTCGTCTGTCAAACCCTCAGCTCAACGCTGGGTAGCTGTGGCACTGAGCAGCAAAGCTTACACAGACGAATATGTGTTAAGCATTTAAGCAATACCAAAACAATTGAAGACAAAATTGACACAACACTCAGGAAATCCGAGACCAATTCATAAATATAGACTGTATTTTTTATAAGATTTTAGACAGTAGAATAATAAAGATCCACCAGAGGGCTCCGGAGATATAGATTTTACTAGCAGTAATTAATCAATGCAATTTTACTCAACTGTGAAGAAGCCTTGGCAAAGTCAACGAGTTGGACACTTAGAAATGTTCTAAAAAAAACGTAGGTAAGTGTCAATGCTGTCGGTTAGAAGTACATTAGGCAACCATCTCAGGCATAGAGCTTTACAGGGGGACCAGCAAGGTCCTGAAGAACATTACTTTCACAGAGGAAGCAGTCTTTCAGCATTTCCAGGTGCTTTTGCAATGGATTCCTATGGAGTGGTCCTGGTGCAAGGGATAAAGGATGCTGTAGATGCTCCAAGGATGCTGTGGATGTGATGTAGTCGACAGGGTTGTTCCTGCAGGAATTCTTCAGTCCTCAAAGATTGTGAGGGCCCTGGTTGCAGAGTCGCCGTCCCACAAAGTCCTCTCATTTCTGCCCGAACTCTAGTTGCCACTGGACTATGAGTCGCCGTTTGTCAGGTCATTGGCCAGTCCTTTCTGGGTCGATAACTTTCCCTCTGTGGGTCCACCAACTGTCCGACAGCACTCTCGGACTCAGAAAACTTGGGTGCAACACTGTGATTCAGGTCTTGGTCCTCAGTGCTGTACAGCGGCGATGGTAGCGGCTTTAGGACTTACGGCTACCAACTTGCTCCAGCAGGCTTTTTCAGCTGTTGTGTCCCTGTGCTGCAAGCGCGAGGCCTGTTAGCTGGCCCTTGGAGTTCTCTTGGCTTGACTGGTCTCTGGAGACAGCTTCTCCCTGAGATGGACACAGCAGGCACAAGTCCCTCTCTTCTCTAGCCACCAGGTGCAGGAGGGGCAGTCCTCATCTGGGCAGCCTCTATTTGCTGGTCCCTCGGTGCAATAGGGTAGTCCACCTTCAGTCCTTCTTCTGGGTGAAAGAGGTGCACTCTTTATGCTCGGAAAGTGCCCTCAGGGCACGATGCAGTTGATAGCAAATGGGCTGCCAGGTTCCCTCCCACCTGGTTACCACTTCCTGTGTAGTGTGGCATCTGACTATCCCAGGATGCACCATTCTTCCCACTCCCAAGATGGCAAGACCCTCTCATGGTGTACAGACCTCACTAGCCTACCCCTGGGGTGTGGCTTACTTATTGTTTAGCAGCTGGTTTCTCCTCTGCCTCCCATGCCAGCCTGTCTATCGCAACAATGGGGCAGCCCTCCCCCTGGTAGTACATATCTGCCCTTCCAAGGCGGCTTCACCCTTACAGGCTGCTTTTTGGGGCTAACAACCAAGCGGCTTTGTGCAGGAGGGAGGTGACACCTCTCTGACCAGCAGTCTCTCATTATTCTCCTTCCTGAAAGTCATTAGCAAATTTCTGCAAGAGGACAGAAAGTTGTCTTGTGGAACAAGCTCCATGTGTGCCCGGGAAGGTACAGGACCTTTAAAGGCAACAAAGTGGCAGCTTGGCTAAAGCTACACACTGAAACAAGTTACTTTAATTTTGACATGAGATACATCACAGCAAGTTGTTTGTTATTTTGGAGGGGTCACTTTGTTGGTCACACCTGTCAGGCGTTAGCACAGTTGAGGAGTCAGTGTGTAACCCTGCACTCTCCAATTGAGCGGCCCAGTGAAAACTGTTATTACGCATGTTTTACTCTCAGGACATGTAAAGTACATATCTTGCCTGTGCCATGTGCTGTGCCCTGCCATTTGGGCTCTGTAGACCTGCCAGAGGGGTGACTCACGCAGACATATGTAGGGGAAGTGGTGGCTTTGCCATTGCTTTCAATGGCAGAGTCGGGGTAGCAGTGCACAACTGTTCTACCAGTCTGCAGTGGTGGACTGGGGGACTTGTGTTACTTGGGGAGGGCCAGGGTAGCACAACCAATACTACATGCCCTGGGGTACCTCTCTAACTTAAATGCCCAGAATACCATTTACTAGGGAGCTACAGGTACGTTAGATTTTTCCAGTTGCCTGTAGCCAATTCAACATACACTTTAGGGTCAGGGCACTAGGACTGAGGTCTGGTTAGCAGGCCTCAACGCACTTTCAGAGTTGAAAAACCAGCAGCATCAGTCAAAAAAACTTACAGCATACTACCACACAAGGTACTTGAAGAGATATATATAAATCATATCTTGTTCTGAGATATAGAACCGGTCTTGACCTAAAGGGTAATCTTGAGAGATTTAGGAGGTCACTACCCATAACTTATAATGGCATGCTTCATCATAGGCGACCTCCCACACTGGAGTAGGATGGTACAACTCCAGTGTACTCAACTCAAAAAAGGAGTTATTAGGTATCTTTTCTATAGGACAAATCCAAAGGTAAAATACATAAGTTAAAAATACCTAGATGTATATCCAAAGAAAAGGTCTTTATTAATTGGTACCCCTGGTATGGGTTAAAATTAAACAATGTGGCGTACAGGTAGAAATTAATGTTTCACCGGACCACTTCAAAATATCAACATGTTTCGGCCTAACAAAGTGCCTAACCTGGTCAAAGGTCTTCTTCAGGGCCAAAGAGCTACCTACTCATTCAATACATGGATTCCATGCAGAAAGAAGGAGGCAAAGGCTCTCATACCTATCAGTTTTTATTCAGTATAAAATCCTATAGGAGAATATTAAACCAAAAATATATTTGTATGAGGAACAAATTCAACTAATATCAGAAAAGCTTCCTTTTTATCAAACATGCTCATGACAAGGGTATATGTCAATGCATGTTACCACATCCAAATGTATTCATTCTTCATACTCATCCCATTAGTGAGCACTGTAAAACTCTAGGGAATGTGAGGGATTCTTGTGTGATTGATGATGCTGTAAAATCAAGCAAAGTGTGTTTACATGCAGGTGGCGAACATGATAACATCCAGACAACATGGTCACTTAGCCATCTTAGGAGTAAATTCAGGCATCATGGTTCAGAATGGAGGACATCTCCTCTGTAGCCATGCTCTATTTGCATTACCAATAACTGACATATCAAAAGAAATGTCCACTGAAACTTCCAGTGACTGAGCAAGACTAAGTGATAGTTGTCTGTGCTTACAGACTGTTGATGCTTGAAGAGAAAAATAGTTATTTGAAAATACATATTGTCATATATGTACTGGTTAAGACATATACATATAAATGAGCTAGTAGTATAATGGTGCCATTCGGCAAATGGACAAACTAAAACGTTCAACAAATAGAAGACAAGACACACAGATGAATTCCCACAGTCCTCAGTGGTGGAAGATATAATGCGGCTAATGTGAAGGGAAATAGCCATGTAATGAGATCACATATTATCGCTCGTATACACTTAGGTCCCAATTCACAAAGGTAAACTTAGACCTGAAGTCTTAGTTTAGTTCTAAAGTCTAACTTCAGACCTGAAATGTAAGTTTAGTTCTAAAGTCAATCTTTAGACTTGAAGTCTAAAGTTAGACTTCGGATCTGAACTTAGACTTCCAGTCTAAATTTAGACTTCACATCTGAAGTTAGACTTGCCATCTAATCTTAAACTTCGAGTCTAAATTTAAACTTCTGGTCTAAACTTAGACTTTAAGTCTAAATTTAGAAGTCATGTCTAAGGTTACCTTTGTGAATCGGGCCCTGAGTTTATATCTGTATGTGATCTGGGGTATTAAATAAAGAGATTTGACTACAATAGTGTGTAGCCTCTTTCAAACCATCGGGGCACCTACTATGTCAAGAGGTAGATTCTGTCCTTTACACCTACACCATGAGTATCCCCATAGTGCTTATATTGGAAAATGGAGATGCGGAACACATGATCTATTGCATTGCATCATGTGCATGTGTCCTTATGTAACCTGTACATGGTGTATCAACACTCAGACTCATGGGAAATTAAGTCTGTGCTCTCTATGGTTCTCTATGGTGAAAACAACATGAAGAAAGAACACACAAAGCTATACTCATATTGACTAACTAATAATTTAAAAAATGGACTGTTGAAGGGATAATTAATGGCTCAGTTTGAGTGGTATAACAAGATGAAATGAGTGGCTTGGTTTCTATAGAAGAATGATTATTGACCAAACCCATTGATGAAAAGTGCTTATAGGAGTTTCTATATCATGCCTCCACGCAAACAAATTCAATATTAAAAATGTAAAAATGGCCTAAAGTCTAACTCTATACCTGAGGTCTAGGTTTAGATCTAAAGTCTATCTTTAGACCTGGATTCTAACTTAAAACCTGAAGTCTAAAGTTAGATTTCAGGTCTAAATTTAGACATCAGGTCTAAACTTAGATTTCAGTTCTAAGTTTGCCTTTGTGAAGCAGACCCTTAGTTTATATCCGTACATGATCTGGGGGATTAAATAACTCGCCTTGACTACTATAGTGTGTAGCCTCTATCAATCTATCCGGGCACACACTTTGTCAAGTGGTAGATACTGTCCTTTACACCAACACCTATAGTATCCCCATACTGCTGTATATTGGAAGAGGGAGACGCAGAATATGTGATCCTTTACAATGCATACGCATTGCATCATGTACATGTATTCGTATATAACCTATACATGACGTACCAACACTCAGACTTATGGGAAATGAAGTCTTTGCTGTTTATGGTAAACGCAACATGAAGAAAGAACACACAAACCTAAACTTAAAATGTTAATTTAGAAATGAGGTAGTCATAGGGACTAACTAATCATTCAAGAATGGACTGTTGAGGGGATAATTCTTGACTCAATTTGAGTGGCATAACAAGATTAAACAAATGGCTTGGTTTCTATAGAGGAACACTAATCGACCAAACCCACTGATGAAAAGTGTGAATAATGTTATACTCAGATACAAATAACAGAAACACAAAAGTGTTTATGGGGATGGGGTCTATATTATAACCCCACACAAAAAAAATCAGTAATAAAATTGTAAAAAGGGTCAAAGTACAATCGGTGTTCATATTTCTAAAAGGTAAAAATCTCCCAGAGAGGTAGAGGGGACTTGAAGGGGAGGGTCGAGAAAGATAAATGTTTAAACAGCTCAAAGGTGACAACCTCACACCGTGGCCATATAGTGTTCCAATTAAAGTTGTGTCCATTGTACATCATCGTTGAGGCCCCTACTTGATGACCCCAGGCGGTAGATTCACCTTTACTTCACATATAAAAGCTGATTATTGATGTTGATCACACTCGATGATATTTGATCGATAATTGTCCATTCTATGTCATTCTCGATGTGGTCTTGTTCAAGAAGGTGCCACATCATTTTTGTAGGTCTTTTAGCACCTGATGGTGCTCTTGTGTTTATTAATTTTTGTCTTCCCCTTAAGTGTAGCCATCCCTATGTATCTTGGCATCTTAACACAAGGACATGTTATCATATAGATTACATTCACAGAATCACAGTTAGAAAATTGTCATAGAACCCATGGTACATGCATCCCTAAGTCTGTTTGTTTTACTCTTCTTGAAAATCTGCATAATATACAATGTCCACAAGGCGAATGACCTGCTGGGGGTGGAAGATTCCACTCAGTGACAAGATTATTTTTGATCATAGGTTTTTTTGAGGCATGTGTGTACCAGCTCATCTTTGATAGATTTCCCCCGTTTGGAAAGCAAACATTGGTTTTTCAAACCTCAGTGCCCTAGACGTAAGAATACTCCAGTTCCTATTGACAATTTTCTGTATTACATTAAATTGGGTCCCATATGTTGTCACACAAGTAAGATGGTCAGTAGTAGGTGTTTTTGTAATGTCTGCAATAATAAGTCTCTGGAGTAGGCCCTTTTAGGTGCTCTTTGCATTAGCTTTTTTGGATATTCCTGCTCTTGCAGTTTTTTAGTTAACAAATGTGCATTATGACTGTAGTTTTGTTTCTCTGTGCAATTGCATCGTAGCCTCAGAAATTGTCCAACCAGAAGATTGTCCCATAGAGCTTTTGGGTGACAACCTTCATACTGTAAAAGGTTATTACGGTCAGTGGGTTTGTGGCATACCTCACACTTGAGATTATTGTCAGTAGTTTTTATCATATCTAAGAAGGAAATCTCTGTTCTGCTGTTGTTCATAGTCAATTTGAGAAACTCATCTGTTGGTTAATCTAAGGTCCAAACATAACAGCTTCTTCATAACCTGACTAGATAAAAAAATACCATCAATATAACATTCTCATAATGCCATTTTTGGAAAATATGGGTTGAAATGAAAAATTTCCTAGCATCCATAAAGGAAAGTTTCAATTCTATTAAGGACACTGAGGCAGGATTAGGCTTTTCTTTGTTTATTTATTAAACCAGCAGCCTTCAAAGAATAACTTGTAAGATGATAAAATAACATTGCCCATAAGACACTGGGAAAAAACTACAAAACTAATCGTCGAATTAGAATGTGTATAGTCCACATAATGGTCCCGGTCTACTCTCTGGCTTCCTCTTTCTTCCTACGACAAGCGGTTCATCCTGTCCCCTTATTTCTGTGTTAAAGACATCCGTACCTACAAATCAACAAAACAACCGTGAGAAGGTGCCCGTCACCGGTATCAACATTAAACAATTAGTCTAATCAATAGAGAGAGAGAAATATATCACAATTCAATATGAACATCGCAGTAGTCAAGCATTTGTTAAACTTGTACAAAACTCACATTACTGAAAGTTTTAACTTCCCTTAGGAAGGGCAGTAATGTCCGGGCGGGCTAATCCTCGCCTCTGTGTCCTTAATAGAATTTAAACTTTCCTTTACTATGGCAGGACCCGGAGGCGAGAATTAGACTAGTTTAAAGCTGATCCACCATCACGTTTGCCAGACCAGGGATTGGTTTAAAGTAGAAGGTCTTAAAAGAGGACTTGTACGACCAGTCTGTAGCATTAAGGATGTCCTGCAATCTAGCCCCCAGTACAAAGGCTTTGGAAGCCATGGCCCCTCTGACTGAATGGGCCCCAAAGCGGGACGTGTCAATACCCGCCTCTTGCATAACCCATCTGACCCATCTGGCAGTCGTGGGGGAGGAAACAGCCTTGTGAGGTTTCCTCAATGCAATCAATAATTGCCGCTCCCCATGGGGTCTCACCTCATACCTCTTAAGGGTGCGAACCACACAAAGTTTAGGAACCTGCGAGAAAGCCGGGTAGAATTATATTTCGTCCTAGTAATATAGAAGGTCACCCCTTCTTTTTAAAAACTCTACTGTGATGTCCAAGACGTGTACATCTGAAAAACTTTGACAAGAAATATGACACAAGAGCATCGCCAGTTTCGCTGAAAGCTTTTTCCTGGATAGATATTTATTAGAGGGCCATGATTGAAACAAGGAAAGGACCTTATTTACTTCCCATTGGACTGAGTGCAGTGGCTCGGATGGATTCGATAACCTGATACCCCTCAATGACTTACAAACTAATAGGTGTTTCCCAACAGGACGACCGTCCACCAGGATATGACACACCAAAATTGCGGACCGAAAGGTGTTAACATATCTGTAGGCAAAACCCTGGGCGACGAAGCTCGCCAAGAAATTCAAGACCTGGACAAGGTCTACCCCCACGGGATCCACCTGGTGTTGTGGACAACAACCCTGCCATCTAGACCATACAGAACGGTATCTTTTTTCCGTGCTATCTGCCCAGGCCCTTGCGAGCAACAAGGCAGCTTCTTGTGAAATTCCCAGGATTTTCCTACGTTCCCGGTAACCCTCCCAGCCATGAGGCGAAGAGATCCCTCTAGTATCAATGGGTGAGGATTGTCCTGGGGATCCTGGAGGAGATCTGAAAATAGGTGTAGAAGGATTTGAAAATCCCAGAAAAGTTCCATCATCGCTGGAAACCAGACTTGCGATCTCTAAGTTTTAGTAATCACAACCTAGTCCGCCTGCTGCCTGCGCACCTGGGCCACCAGCCGTGTTATCATCGCAAAGGGCGGGAAGGCGTAGGTTTTCTCCATGCTCCAATCCTGAAGGAATATTTACAACAAGGGGTGGTGAGGGACAGAGTCTCTGAATTAAACAGAATACTCTCACCCAGTCAAGAGATCAGGGCTAGATCCAACACCGTTTTTTAGCTCACTGCACCATCCCAGTTTCAGAACCTGGCTGTATGCAAATTAGTCTGTTCCTGTCCCAGTACATGATGGGAACAGGGCAAACCAAACTACAAAAGCCAATTCTTACACTGGGAAGGAAACAAGCTACCGGGGACCGGTTTCTGGCATTTCAGCCTCTTCGGCCCGGCTTGCTTGAATCCTGATGGTGCAATGAGCAAGGGACTCACATCTGAGTATACCCTTCCACGCTTAGGGTGGACAAAAATATTTACAACAAGGGGTGGTGAGGGACAGAGTCTCTGAATTAAACAGAATACTCTCACCCAGTCAAGAGATCAGGGCTAGATCCAACACCGTTTTTTAGCTCACTGCACCATCCCAGTTTCAGAACCTGGCTGTATGCAAATTAGTCTGTTCCTGTCCCAGTACATGATGGGAACAGGGCAAACCAAACTACAAAAGCCAATTCTTACACTGGGAAGGAAACAAGCTACCGGGGACCGGTTTCTGGCATTTCAGCCTCTTCGGCCCGGCTTGCTTGAATCCTGATGGTGCAATGAGCAAGGGACTCACATCTGAGTATACCCTTCCACGCTTAGGGTGGACAAAAATATTTACAACAAGGGGTGGTGAGGGACAGAGTCTCTGAATTAAACAGAATACTCTCACCCAGTCAAGAGATCAGGGCTAGATCCAACACCGTTTTTTAGCTCACTGCACCATCCCAGTTTCAGAACCTGGCTGTATGCAAATTAGTCTGTTCCTGTCCCAGTACATGATGGGAACAGGGCAAACCAAACTACAAAAGCCAATTCTTACACTGGGAAGGAAACAAGCTACCGGGGACCGGTTTCTGGCATTTCAGCCTCTTCGGCCCGGCTTGCTTGAATCCTGATGGTGCAATGAGCAAGGGACTCACATCTGAGTATACCCTTCCACGCTTAGGGTGGACAAAAATATTTACAACAAGGGGTGGTGAGGGACAGAGTCTCTGAATTAAACAGAATACTCTCACCCAGTCAAGAGATCAGGGCTAGATCCAACACCGTTTTTTAGCTCACTGCACCATCCCAGTTTCAGAACCTGGCTGTATGCAAATTAGTCTGTTCCTGTCCCAGTACATGATGGGAACAGGGCAAACCAAACTACAAAAGCCAATTCTTACACTGGGAAGGAAACAAGCTACCGGGGACCGGTTTCTGGCATTTCAGCCTCTTCGGCCCGGCTTGCTTGAATCCTGATGGTGCAATGAGCAAGGGACTCACATCTGAGTATACCCTTCCACGCTTAGGGTGGACAAAAACATTTACAACAAGGGGTGGTGAGGGACAGAGTCTCTGAATTAAACAGAATACTCTCACCCAGTCAAGAGATCAGGGCTAGATCCAACACCGTTTTTTAGCTCACTGCACCATCCCAGTTTCAGAACCTGGCTGTATGCAAATTAGTCTGTTCCTGTCCCAGTACATGATGGGAACAGGGCAAACCAAACTACAAAAGCCAATTCTTACACTGGGAAGGAAACAAGCTACCGGGGACCGGTTTCTGGCATTTCAGCCTCTTCGGCCCGGCTTGCTTGAATCCTGATGGTGCAATGAGCAAGGGACTCACATCTGAGTATACCCTTCCACGCTTAGGGTGGACAAAAATATTTACAACAAGGGGTGGTGAGGTGAGATAAATAACGGTGATGGATCAAGCCCTGATCTTTGGACTGGGTAAGAGTGGTCTGTTTAACTCAGACACTCTGTTCATCACCACCCCCTTTTTGTAAACCAATCCTGAAGGAAGGCATCTGTGGCAACCGCCTGGGGATGCAGTCTGAAACTGCAATATCTGACGAGTAGGAAATCCAGCCAGGAGGCAAAGAGGATGACGTAGAATGGACCCCACTGGTCCTGCAGTTGCTGGAAGGTAGGGTGCAATTTCCATAGACTTGTATCCTTTCAATGACCGGAGTGCCAGTCCGCTACCTGATTGGTATGCCCCAGAAGATGCTCCGCCGAAAGAGAAATTTGATTGGCAAGGCAATACTTCCAAAGGGTACGGGTGAGGTCCAACAAGGCCTTCGGCCGGGTCACTCTCATGTGATTGACATAGCGAACTGCTGCCACATTTCAGCAGGAAAGAACATTTTACCCTGTCCTTGGAGGGCAAAGGACCCACCATTAAATCCAAACAGTTGATGTGAAGAGCCTGCTCTGCGGAAGATCATTTTCCTCCGGTTGAAAAATCCCCACTCCGAGCGCCCAACCCGGAGCTGCTGACGTCGGATTCGATCACCAAATCGGGTTGGGATCTGAAAATAGCCCGGCCAGTCAAGGCCTCCATGAAAGCCTTCCACCACCTCATCTACTCTTTTGCCTCATTGGAGAGCGGAATTAACTGGGTATAGGAGACACTCTTCCTGAGGTGAGAGATTTTTAGACGCTGCATCTCATGATAATGGAGAGGACCTGGAAAGATGGCCTGGATAGAAGACGACAGAAGCCCCACAATCTATGCCAACTGACGCAATGATATCTGCGACTTGGAGATTGTTCGCTGAAGCTCGTGCCTGATCTTGGTCACCTTCCGAGCCGGAAGGCTGAGAGATGCCGATACTGGGTCTATCAAGAAGCCCAGGAATTGGATGAATTACGTCGGAGTTAAGACTTACTTCTCCATAGTGATGATGAAACCCAACGATTCCAGCAGATCTATAGCTGTTTGTAAGTAGCCTAGAAGGCGTCGGATACACTGGTCCATGATTAGAATATCGTCAAGGTCGACGATCAATTTCATGCAATATGCCTGCAATTGTTCGACGACTTGCCTCAACAGCTTAATGAAGCACCAACGGACCAATGGTAGACAAACAAACTCGAAGTTCTGCTCTCCCCAATGGAATTACAGAAAACATCTGTGAGGTAGAAAAATGGGATCCACCAGCTAGGCGTCCTTTAGATCTAACCATACCATCCAATCCGAGATCTGAAGAAGATCTCTCAGCTGGTGGATTCCCTCCATCTTGAAATAATGTTACAGGAGCCAAGAATTGGACTCCTTGAGATTGATCACTGGACGTTATCCCCATCTGCGTGCTAGCCAGGGAGTGGGGAAGGGGAGTGTGGGATCTGTCTAGGGAAAGGTGAGCACACAATTGTAATCCCCTCCCAGTATCCATGACGATGTTGTAACCTGGGCTAAGATGCCGACAGAGATTCCCAGAATATTCCCTGTTCAGTTTTAGGTGTATAGATGCTGCCTAGGAATACCGGTTGGCCATCTAAGAGCCCCTCTAAAAGTGCATTCTGTCCCTCTGTATCGACCACCCTGCGAGTTTCCTGGAAGGTGACCCCCGGCTGAAGCAAAATTAGTGCCCCCGCGCATATGCTGAGTACGTCGTGGCACAGAATATACCCCGCCAACGCTTGTGCAGATGGTCTAGTTCTCCAGCGGTAAGGTGCATTTCTTGTAATAGTAGATAGCATAGCGTTTGTGGGCTGTGTGCATACCTCGTACATTCAGAGTGAGGATGCCGGTGTCAGCTGTGGGGGTCATGATTTGACAATGGTGACGGCAGGAGGGAAAGGGCATAAGGAGAGATGCCTCGCAGATCTCGCTTACATCCTGGAGATAGCTGTTTTTGAGGTTCCGTGGCACCCGCCCACCATATGGAACGTAGGGGAGGACCAGATGATAGGGTAAGAACTGGGGTTGGACATGTTCTAAATACTGGGAACCTACCATAAGTGGCAGTACGCCCAAACCAAACATGGTGCAAGCGGTGTATCGTGGGGGCGAGCCGTGTATGTACCCAAAGCAACTGGTGTGAGCAGCCCATAAGAAACCGGGAAGTCAGGTGAGACCGGGAGCATGAAGAAGCTGCACTACCAGCGTCTTGTTAGTGTTGGATTATGATATAATCAAAAATGCAAAGGGGAACAGGAGTTACTGCAGTTGTCCTTTAAATGAGCGTGTCTGCTGTTTGGGGGTCAATAAGGGCGCAGTCACTGACTTTGCTGGAGAGTTGCTCATTTTGCTGGGGTCTTCCTCAGAGGTGAAGATGTGGGGGCCTCTCTCATCATCCGAGATTACAGAGGTATGTCCCAGGTCTGCCGCCTGCAGTGCTCTCCTGCGTTCTGCAATAATTTGTTCTAAATTCGGGGAGCCTGATATGGAGCCACTGGGTAGAGATTTCGAGTGCGGCTTGGTTTTCCTCCCCTGATGATGTCTGCTCCGGGGTCCTCGTGCTCATAAGATTCACACGGTCTCCGGGCATTGAGGGTCCAGTGGGTGGTGATCGATCCAGTCTGATGCCCCAGCCGGGTCTGTGAAGAAGGAGGTGACCCCGTCATTGATTACCTTGAGGCATGCTGGAAACAGCAGTGAGTACTGTATCCCCTTTTGGCCAAGGCGGCGTGTTATCTCTAGAAAGGATGACCGTTGGCTTTGTACTGCTTGAATATAGTGGGGAAATAGCATGATGTGTTAATTTTGCCTGGCAGCACACAGCACCGTGTCTCTATCACTGAAGTGAAGTTTCACCATTAGTGGCCCAGGAGGGGACACGCTGCGGCCCGGTGCGCCCTCTCAACGAAAAAGAAGGTTGTCAATTATGAGGTTGGCGTGAAGGATCTGAACCAGGGTCCTATGTAGATGATGGGGTCTGATCCCCGACTCCCTCTGGTAGACCCAAGACCCGGACCCTGCTCCTCCGGGACCATCCCTCTAGGTCATCCGATCAACCCTCCAACTGTGTGACCCTGCTTTGAAGATCACGCAGGGTTTCTTGTTCCTTTGCCAGGGGTTACAGGCCAGAAAGGGTTCTCTCCCCATCTGTAACCCTACCTGCCAACTTGCAGTGGTCATCTCGTAGAAGGTTAAGATTTGTGGGTGTGGCCCCAAATGTATCCCCCATGGTGACCTTGGTGTGCTGTATGGCAGCTAGCACCTTGTCCAATTGTTCTGACATAGCGAGGGTGGCCGTGATCCCCATTCCCATTTGCTGGTTATTGGTGGCCGGGGAGAGGTTTCGTGCTGGGACGGATGCCTCTGGCAGGACGTTCGAGCGTAGTCTCCCCATGGCTTTGGGGGAGGCGGCTCCTCTATGCTCCCCTGTGTTAACTTGCAAGGTCCTCCCCACTGCAGCGGGCTATACCCGGTCTTCCGTGTTTGACGCCCTCTGAGACCATGTCGGCTGGAGGGTCCTCCGCCAGTGGAGTGGGTGGCCTCCCCTTGTGTATCGCGGAGCAGAAGTTGTGAGGGTTTGCCTCTTACAAGTTCGCTGGGCTTCCACGTGTAGGCAAGGTCATGGGTGACTTGCCGGGTAGCAACGGCTGGTGCCCCAGAGGGGGGTTCTCTTATCAGGTGCGCTTTGCCACAACATCGATCTCAAGGCCCAAATACCTTTAATATCCATTCTATACTTGGAGTTACTTAAAGCCTTTTCCGTCCCGTGGGGGCCGAGCCCGAGGAAGTAAACAAGTGTTGGGGGCAGCTAGGCCAAGTTTACTCTGTGGGGGTCCCCCACTCTGTGCCTCGATGATGGCGCCGAGTTGGAGCCACAGGGGGACGCAGGCGAGGCCATCACTTGTAGACAGGGTCTGGGAAAAAGGAGCTGGTAAGTAGCGACTGGTACCCCCGAGGGAGAGTCTCTCAGCGGGGGTGCGCCGGTGGTGGTGCCAATCTCAGGGTGTAAATACTTTCATTGTTCTTTTCTTGTGGAAGGCTACAGAATGCCTCTGTTGTCCTGCGGGAAGTCGCCCCCCAGGAAACAAGCATGTGTCGGGGGACTGCAAGGCCCGTACTGCTCTAGTGGGGCCTCCAGGTCCACGCCTTGGTGGTAACTCTGAATTGGAGCTCCGGGAATTCATGCAAGGATGTTCTGCTGCCTAACGGTGGTGCTGATATGGGACACCAGGGGGGGTAGGGGTATCTCAGATCTAAAGCCCCCCACACGAGGGCCCGCACCCCGGCCTTCATAACCCAGAAATATGTCCTTCTCCCCGCACCTAGATTATGGTGCCGAGCAGGGGGTTGCGACTCTAGGACTCACCTTGTAGGTGGCTGAGTGGGCTCAGCCTGTGTTATGTGCCCCGTCACTGCCACCCCCAGGCTACCCTCAGATCCACCGTTCGGGGATGATTCCTCCAAAGGCTTTCGTGCAGGATCGTAGATCTGGAGGCAAGAGGGGAGTCCCAGCTCACCACTAAGCCAGTGCACAGCCCAGGCCTCACCATTCTCAGGCTTCACAGGTGGATGAGATGCTGTGGGAGGGCAGGGGCATCCACCTTCTCCTTTCATCCACGGTGCGGAACTTGTTTTACACACTTCGCCACAATCCGGGTGCCCAGCCGGCCAGGGCCCTCATCGTTAAGCCATGCTGCCGCACTTCGTCCATTTCGGATGCTACTGGATGCGTCCGTCCAGCCCCGTATATGGGCCCATTCGCATCAGGGGGATCCCGCCGTTGAGCCCAGCGCCTCTCACCATCTACCAACGGAACCCAGCTCCAAGTCAGGGGTTGTGCCCCACAGCCCAGGATGCCCTGCCCTATGGCCCTCCACCGGGAAGCTCACCATGCGCTGCCATGTTGGTTGCGGCCGCATGACACCGGGACCGGTTTCTTTTCTGCCTCACTGCTCCCGTTTCTCAGCGAGGGTAGGTCTCAGTCCGGTGGATGTCCTGCTAGTCGGCAGTGCTTCTGTACAACTCCACCAGTGGAGATGCTTGTCGATTGTCGGGCTTGCACTTGGAGCTTCATGCAAGCATGTCCGCCATCTTGGCTGGCTCAGCCACACCCTTTGATTTTGCTCTTCATATAGGTACATCACCTTACACAATTTGGATGCTATATTGTACGCAATTTTTTATCAAGGAATGCCGGTCTCATGATAACATTAGGAGGGTTGTCCCCCTCGTCAAAAAGGTTACTAAGAAAAACACCCGATCCCAGCTTATTTGGGGTCTCGTGATGCCAAGCAGGCTTTAGACCGAGTGGACTGGAGCTGCATGATGCACACCCTTAAGTGCTTTGGTTTAGGCCCCACTTTTATTGCAATATTATTGACAGGGTACGATCATCGCATACATATTCAGAGTACAGGTGAATGGCATATTGCCTGAGCCCTTTATTTTGCTGAGGAGTACTAGACAGAGATGACCCCTATCCCCTCTCTTCTTTACCTTTAAGTATTGAACCTCTAACAGCCTAGATTCGAGGAGGTGAGGAGATTAGAAGCATTTGCTCGTGGGGAGCACAAAATCATGCTATTTGCCAACAACATCCTATGGTCCCTGGTGTCGTCCACAAATTATCCTAAACTCCTCACCTCTATTTTGAACAATTCTAGGCGTTGGTCTCCACCCGTTCTCTCCTGGCTGGGGAGAATAAACTTTGTTTAAATTAATATTCTCGGGCCGTGGCCAAAATGGCAGCTGGGTGGGATTCCTTTTTCTCGTCTCCCTGTCCCTGCCACAGACCTGGCCGCTGACCCTGCTATAATTGACATGCGGACCCCAACCAAGCACGCCAAGAGGCTGGGGATCGGTACTAACCCTGTTCGAGGCATGTGGGCTGCTGAATTCATATCTGTGCATAGATCGCCGCCTAGTGTTGGGTCCGGATGATTGCACATTGTTGTCCTGGAAGAGTCTTCGAAGTATCACGAGATAGGTGGCTCCTCCCCTGGACTACAGTGCGCATGGGCATCGACTCCATCCCCAGATTGTTTTTTTCCGCCATTGGGTTCGGATGTCTTTGGTTCCCTCTTGTCGAAATCAACCAGTATTAGCTTAACTTGACTTTGAGACCAAAAGGTCTTTAGGACTTGTGTCGGTATTGTCTTGAGTTCGGCTTCGCAACTTTCCTCGGCTCCGAGCCGAGCTCTGTACTTCCGCGTGCTTTCGGCACGGAGGGCCTAGTCGACGCTCCAGACTCATCGACCATCATGGACCGAAGTCCATTCAAGAGATGTCCGGTGTATTACTCAAAGTACCCACACATCGACGTCCATCCGGTGTGCAACAAGTGCCTGTCCCCGGACCACGACGAGGCCAAGTGTATGGCCTGTTCAAAGTTCCGGTCCAAGAAGACACTCAAGCTCCGTCGAGCTGCGCGCCTGGAGGCCCAGAGATCTGCTCCGGCGCCTACGGACATTTTCGATGCTGAGGAGGTCGAGGATGAAGATCTCCAGGACGTCTCAGAATCTAACACCGCTTCGGAGGTCGAGGACGACTACGACGCAGAAGCCGAAGATTTCGGTGACGTCGTCGAGGAGGTAGGAGACGACGGCGGGGCCCTTGGGGCCATGGAGGATAGCTCGGACGAGGAGCTTCCTCAATCTGACTCTGGGGCCGTTCCGATCAATAAGGCCCAGGTCGAGGGATCGCCTTCGGGCCTTACCCAAGACCTTGATGTGAGTTCCTCGGCCCCGCCTCATGGCCCGGCCACGGACATTGGTACCGATTCACTCCCGGTGAAACAGAAACCGAAAGTGAAATCAACGGTCTCGACGCCAGACATATCGAAACCGAAAGTGCGCATCGCATTGGTCGGATCGAAGGCTTCGGAGGCCTCGGTGCCGAAGACACCTAAGATGGCCGTCGAGCCGAAGGGCGACGTCAAAATGGCCGACCCGAAGGCTACTACGTCGAAGCCAAAGGTAAAAGGGTCGGACACAGCTGCATCGGCGCCGAAGACGGTCGACGCCAGCAAGGGTCGTCTCGATCACAAGAAGATGGTCGACGACCCCAAGGGGTCTTCTGCCGACCCGAAGAAGCGGACCGACGACCCGAAGGCCCTCTCTGCCCCGCTTCCACACGAAAAAGGCCAAAGGGGCCGTGCCAAGTGTGTCGACTCCGAAGGGGACCTGGAAGGATTCCACTCCGAAGCCGACCTCTAAAGACTCCGTCGAACCGGCACGTCCATCTGTTGCGTTCACGAAAAAGGTCACGGAGTCCCTGCAGCGCATAAGGGACGGCGCCGCAGCAATCGAGCCGAAGGACCCTCCGCCACCCAAGCCTCTGGAGAAACCGGTGAAGGCGCCCACGCCGATCCTTTTTACCTTGCCGCCTAAAACGGCGCCGAAGGCTTTCGCTGCTAAACCGGGGGCCGGCGTGCCCGAAAAGGTCTCTTCGACGCCGAAGGCATCGATGGTGGTCCATGGCCCGCGGCCTCGGCAACTTTCAGAAGTGGAGCGTCAAGAACATTTCATCGACGCCGAAATGGGTAGGCTTTCCCTCCTGAAGAGGAAAATCACCCCGGAGCCCCAATTGGAGTCGTACAAGATCCCACTAAAGCGGAAGATGAACTCTGCTAGTACTCCAGCCTTGGTGGAGCCCATTTCACCACGGGCTCACGAGGTCACGCCCACTCACTCCGATATAGACGCTGGTGAGGGCGATGACGAAGATGAATATAGCTATCCAGTCTACACAGATCCAGAGGAGGTGACAGAGCCCTGGTCTGCTGGTGGTGAGCCTGGGGACCCACATTCTGGACAAGACCCTCAGCTCTTCTCCGCTAAAACTTCCCCCACCGAAGACTCTGCGGCTTTCAATGCCCTCATCGAGCGGGCAGCAGCCAATCACAACGTCCAGCTGCATGCTGACCCTGTGGACGTAGACTTCCTCTTTGACACCTTTTCTGTCTGTGAAAAGACTGTGAAAACTCTGCCAATGCTGAAGGGTGTTCTAAAGCACGCTGCTGAGGTCTTCAAAGAGCCCACCAGGGCGAGAGTCATCACCCCGAGGATTGACAAAAAATATAAGGCAGCGCACACAGATCCAACTTATATGAGGGGACAGTTGCCTCTGGACTCCCTGGTTGTCTCCAATGCCCGGAAGAGGGCCAACTCGCAGACTACGGGTGATGCTCCTCCCCCAGACAAAGAATTGAAGGTCTTTGAAGCTTCAGGGAAGAGGGTAGCAGCGCAGGCAGCCAACATATGGCGCATCTCCAACACGCAGGCGCTCCAGGCGCGTTATGACAGGGCACACTACGATACCCTAGAGACCCTTTTGCAACACCTGCCCGATCAATATAAGGAAGGGGCTGATATGCTAATACAGGAGGGTAAGCTGATCTCCAACGCTTCCATAAAGTGCGCTCTGGATGCGGCTGACACCGCCGCACGTGCCATTAACACTAGCGTCATGCTGCATAGACATGCCTGGCTAAGAATATCTGGGTTCAAGCTGGACATTCAAACCACCATCTTGAACCAAACGGTCAACCCAGATCACCTGTTTGGCCCTGAGGTTGATACCACCCTTGAGAAAATGAAGAAGGACACCGACACTGCAAAATCCATGGGTGCCTTACAGTCCCAGCAGTTTCGGAGTGGGTCCTTTCGTCGCTCCAATACCAGGGGCATCTCAAGGGGTCAACTTTCGCAGTCCGCGCAGTTCTACAAAGGCAACACCCAGACTACTTATGCCAACAAGAGTCGAGGTGGATACCGCGGCAACAGCGCCAAAGGCAGAGGACGTGGCAACAACAGCTCCAGGTCCTCTACCGCCAACAAACAGTGACGCACTGTCACTGCCCCCCGACCACACCACACCGGTCGGGGGGAGACTCCAGCAGTTCCTGCCCGTGTGGAAGTCCATCACCACGGACAGGTGGGTCAGAAAGCTTATCCAGTTTGGTTATTGTCTGGAGTTAACATCCACTCCCCCCAACATACCCCCAAGGCACCGTCCTATGTCGGACGAGCACTTGCACTTATTGCAGCAGGAGGTCAACGTCATGCTGCAAAAAGGGGCAATAGAGCTTGTGCCCATACAGGAAAGAGGCACAGGAGTTTACTCCCTGTACTTCCTGATTCCAAAGAAGGACGGGTCCCTCAGGCCCATCCTGAATCTCAGGCCCCTCAACTTCTACATACTGTCAGAGCACTTTCACATGCTAACACTGCAGCAAGTGCTCCCGCTGCTCCAACAGGGGGACTTTCTCGCAACTTTGGACCTAAAGGATGCGTACTTTCACATTCCACTACATCCTTCACACAGAAAATACCTCAGGTTCACCATCCAAAGCCAGCACTACCAATTCAGGGTTTTGCCTTTTGGGGTCACCACGGCACCACGGGTGTTCACGAAGTGCCTGGCGACGGTGGCGGCGCATCTGAGACGTCAAAACATCCACGTCTACCCCTATCTGGACGACTGGCTCATTCAGGCGAAGTCGGCCCAGCAGTGCGCCGACCACGTGTCCCACACCATTCACCTCCTGCACGATCTGGGATTCTCACTGAATTACCCAAAATCCCATCTCCAGCCCGCCCACATACGGCAGTATCTGGGTGCGACCATAGACACTCTGGCGGCCACAGCACAGCCAAGTTCAGTGAGAGTCAGCAGCATTCAATCGCTGATCAAAAAATTCAGACCTCAACACTCGCTTCCAGCAAGAGTGTTCATACAGTTGATAGGCATGATGGCCTCCTGCATCTCCATAGTCCCGCACGCGAGGCTACATATGCGTCCGCTTCAGGAGTGCTTGGCACGTCAGTGGACTCAGGCTCACAACCAGTTGAAAGACCTAGTGTTGGTGAGCGGTCGGGCATACAACTCTCTGCATTGGTGGAATCCACAAAACCTTTGCAAGGGCCGACCGTTCCAGGAGCCTGTGCCACAGATTATCCTGACAACGGACGCTTCTCTCCAGGGATGGGGAGCGCATGTACTCCAATACACGGTGCAGGGACTATGGACGCAACACCAAGGGAAGATGCACATCAATGTTCTGGAACTGATGGCAATCTTCATGGCCTTAAAGGCATTCAAAGTACATCTGTGCAACAAGGTCGTGTTGATCCGGACGGACAACAATACAGAAATGTACTACATTCAAAAGCAGGGAGGAACACACTCTCCGCAGCTGTCTCATCTGGCTCAGAGCATGTGGAAATGGGCCATTCAGAGGAACATCTTCCTCATGGCAGAGCATCTCCCGGGCAAGGACAATCAGATGACGGACCTGCTCAGCAGGCACAGCCACCAGATGCACGAGTGGGAGATACATCCTTCAGTACTCCAGCCGTACTTCCAAAGGTGGGGTCATCCAGAGATAGACCTGTTCGCCACGGAGGAGAACGCAAAATGCCGAAGCTTCGCCGCCAGGTTCCCACACCCACAGTCGCAGGGCAATGCGATATGGATGAACTGGTCAGGCAAATTTGCGTACGCTTTTCCCCCAGCACCTCTGATACCGCTGGTGGCACGCAAGCTCAGGCAGCACTCGATGACTCTCATCCTGGTTGCTCCAACGTGGGCTCGCCAACCATGGTACACCACGTTTCTAGAACTGTCCGTGGTACCGCATCAGAGGCTACGTCTCACACCCAGCCTTCGGACGCAGAGCCATGGCGACATTCAGCATCCTGATCCGCAACAGCTCAACCTGGCGATCTGGCTCCTGAAGTCTTAGAGTTTGGCTACCTGCACTTACCCCCCGACTGTATGGACATCATTCGGGAGGCGAGGAAGCCCACTACTAGAGCCTGCTAAATGGAAGAGGTTTGTCATTTATTGTGCGGACCACAACATTAACCCGCTGGATGCTTCTATTCAGAACATCATCTGTTACCTTTTTCATCTGTACAAGTGTAACCTGGCCTATGCTTCCATTCGCATTCATCTGTCTGCAATGGCCGCTTATCTCCAAAATAGGCAGCATCTCTCCCTCTTCAGGGTGCCTGCCATCAAGGCTTTTTTGGAAGGCCTCAAACGAGTCATTCCACCACGGACTCCACCAGCTCCTGAGTGGAAACTCAATGTGGTCCTTACCAGGCTGATGGGTCCACCTTTTGAGCCACTGCATTCCTGCGAAATTCAGTTCTTGACATGGAAAGTGGCTTTCCTCATAGCAATTACATCGCTACGGAGGGTTAGTGAATTGCAAGCCCTCACAATCCAAGAGCCATTTATCCAAATTCATTCCAACAGGGTGGTGCTCCGCACTAACCCTAAGTTTCTGCCCAAGGTTGTGTCTCAGTTCCACATCAACCAAACAATCGAATTACCTGTTTTCTTTCAAAATCCTGAGTCACTGGCGGAGCGGATGCTCCACACCCTTGACATTAAACGGGCCCTAATGTATTACATTGATAGGACCAAGGATTTTAGAAATTCTAAGCAACTCTTTGTCGCCTTTGCGCCACACCACAAAGGTAACCCTATTTCCAAGGCTGGTATTGCTAGGTGGATCGTTAAATGTATCCAGATCTGCTATGCTAAAGCAAAACACACTCTTACCATTCCACCAAGAGCCCACTCCACCAGAAAGTTGGGGGCCTCTATGGCTTTCCTTGGCAACATTCCCTTAGAGGACATATGTAGAGCAGCCACATGGTCTACCACACACACATTTACTAAGCATTACTGTGTTGATGTGCACTCCAAACAGCAGGCAGCTGTAGGGCAGGCTGTTCTCAAAACACTTTTCCAAACTGCTGCAGCTGGCACGGACGGCCGCCGCTAATGGAGGGACTGCTATGTATTCTATGCACAGATATGAATTCAGCAGCCCACATGCCTCGAACCGAATATGCTACTTACCAGTATGCATCTGTTCTTGGCATGTAGGGCTGTTGACATTCATATCGCCCGCCCTCCTCCTCGGCGCCTGTAGCAGCTGCAGTATACGCAATACAGGAACCCAATGTGAAGGGTTCAGAGACCTGGTTGGTGTTTTCTGGTTACTGCTTACTAAGTCAGTGTGTACCAAGAGTTTGAGAAAGAAAAATTTCAGCTGCAGTATTCACATATATACTCATAGCATGGTCATCTTTCACTGAGTTTCATTCCATCTTGGCCACAATGGCTAAAAACAATCTGGGGATGGAGTCGATGCCCATGCGCACTGTAGTCCAGGGGAGGAGCCACCTATCTTGTGATACTTCGAAGACTCTTCCAGGACAACAATGTGCAATCATCCGGACCCAACACTAAGCGGCGATCTATGCACAGATATGAATGTCAGCAGCCCTACATGCCAAGAACAGATGCATACTGGTAAGTAGCATATTCGCTCTATTCCGGCACCTGCGATCTCGAGGCGAGCAAGGACCGAAAAGGAAGATCTGGAACTGGCCTCCTCAAGAGGCGAGTCACGGTCGCGGAACCTGGCGGAGTGCGGGCCTGCTCCGCGACTGTGACGCTGGCCCTCTGGGGGACAAAATAGGCAGAGGCGGCAGATCCAGAGGCCGCAGGAGATTTTGAAAGGGGACCGGAGTGGTAGCTGAGGCCCGACCCGCCTGAAGACGACTGGTCTGGGCTCTGAAGCGAGGCCGGCCCGCGGGGTGGAGCCAAGACACGACTGGGTGTGACGGCTGGATGAACCTTCCCTGGCCACCCTCGGTTCGCTGGAGGGTCCCAAGGACGCCTAGAGCAGGCCCGGATCTAGCTGAAGGCTGCAAGCCCAGAGAGGCGCAGCCCTGCTCAGGTCACCCCTTGGTGCAAGAGGCAGAGAGAGATTGAGTAAGCTGTTAGTGTGGAGGGCCCCCCTGGGGCAACAGCCTCTACACAAGACAAAGGCGAGCCCATAAGGCAATTGCAGAGGCGGATACCTGCTATAGTGAGTCACTAGCTGTGACGAGGTTGGAGGCGGAGGCCTGCACATTCCTGGGGCTAAGTCCCCTTGGAAGAGTTTCAAGGGAATAGTAGATGAGGCGCTAGTCACCACTTCGGGCAGGGTGGCCTGGCCGGGAAAGACTCCTGCTCTAACCCAGGGGTGCTGCAGTGACCCATCGTAAAGAGAACAAGCACAGCGTCAAGGGAGCAACACAGCCTATAATAGTACCAAGTTCTCTCACGCATCTGGCTTTCGAGCGGACAAGGCCCAGCCCACTGAAGCGTGGGGCAGCGCACAACCACCCACCAGCCTCTGGTCTTCAGTAGAACATTAAAAAAATGAAACAGTGCAAATAGCAGTTCATCCCCAGTTGGAGACCAATCCCACTACGGCACCTTCCCATTGTCGTCTTGGCGCTTCCTGCTCGCTACTCCACCATTGTACTTGGCAGTACAGCGATGGCCCTGCCTGGGGGAAACTGTGGTTCCCAAAAATGGTGAACTTGTTCCCTGAAGTCAGATGAAATAGCGAGCAACAACCTGAGGCTCTGACCCGGTCCCTCCGCTGCACGGGAACCGTGTGGAGTTCTCACCGGGAAGGAGGCCTCTCAATAGCTGAGCTACCGCCTGGCTCTACGCATATCGGAAATGGCAACCGCCTGTAATAAGGAAGATCGCACCATAAAGGATATGCTCTCTGGATCAGCTGAGGGTGGCACAGGAGACTCGCCACCCTCTGCAGAGGCATTGAAGCTGTCTGTCACTCAAAGAAGACCTGCAGTCAGTTTAAAGGGACATTTTGCAGGACATCAAGGAAATCAGGAGAGATCTCAATTCAGCGGGCGACCATGTCGCCACCCTAGAGGAATGAGGAAACAGCCGGGAGGCAGAACTGGAATCCCTACAGCAGGATATAGTTTGCCTTCGGGATCAACAGTTAGAACTCCAAGCACATGCAGAACTGGAGATCAGATCTCGCCGGAATAATATTTGCATATGAGTAGTGGTGACGAAAGCAGAAGGAGAGGACAAATTCGCATTTGCTAGGGACCTCTTCTGCAATGTCTTAGAAGCTGACTCAGACACTAATAACAAAATAGACCGGGCTCATATGGTTGGGAGGCCCTGCCCAGATGGAACCACACTGGCGGATATATTAGTATACCTCCCAGACTTCTAGAAGAAATCTTCCGCAAAGCAAGAGAGAAACATCCTCTCAGCTTCAGAGACCAATCGCCCGGCAAAGATAAGCAACAGTGTGGATCAGACCGGCCGATCTTGCTGCTGAACGTTGACCTAAAATTGTTCACTGGTTCACTAGCGAGTTGACTTAATGCCCACATGTCCTTGATAATTGACCCAGATCAGGCCGGGTTCATCCCTCAGAGACAGGCTGGCGACAATACCAAGCGTATCCTACACATCATAGAAAAAGCAGCCGAGCTCAAAGTAAATTTGTGCTGTTAACAATGGATGCACAAAAAGGCCTTTGATAGATGCACTGGCCATTTCTAGAAAGGGTCCTCACTCACTTCGGCCTAGGTGAGAAATATAGAACGGGTATCCAAACTGTTACCACCCGCCCACAGCGACAGTCAGAGACAACGGGCACACCTCTGCCCCCTTTACAATCAATAGGGATTCATGCCAGGACTCCTACCTTTAGGACTCCTAAACTGAGAAAAATCCTAATTTTAAGACTTTCGGTATTCACAGAAGGCATTTATGAGTCCTAACTTTACTACTACTAAACTGAGAAAAATCCTAATTTTAAGACTTTCGGTATTCACAGAAGGCATTTAGGAGTCCTAACTTTACTACTACTAAACTGAGAAAAATCCTAATTTTAAGACTTTCGGTATTCACAGAAGGCATTTAGGAGTCCTAAAGTTAGGAGTCCTAACTTTACTACTACTAAATTGAGAAAAATCCTAATTTTAAGACTTTCGGTATTCACAGAAGGCATTTAGGAGTCCTAACTTTACTACTACTAAACTGAGAAAAATCCTAATTTTAAGACTTTCGGTATTCACAGAAGGCATTTAGGAGTTCTAAAGTTAGGACTACTAACTTCTGTGAATACCGAAATGAGTAAGTGCCTTCTGTGAATACCGAAATGAGTAAGTGCATTCTGAGAATACCAAAATAGTAGTAAGTTTAAGATTGAGTCTTAAGTTCATTCTGTGAATCAGGCCCGGGGTGTCTGGGCATACCATATTTGCTCACTTACTACAGAGAAGCCCAAATTAGATATTTAGTGTTATGGTACCAACCAGAATCAGAAAAAAATACTGGCTTTTTCAGGATAGGCTGGTGGCTGGCACATCCTCTGGAAGGTCCCTTTTCTACCCCAGTCACAGAGACCTCCAAACCTCTACCGTTCCCCAATTACACAAGCAACAGTCGAGGCTCTGGACCAAGCTAGCACTAGGTGTGGCTTTATGACCTTCCCCTCCCCTATTACGCCACTGTTCGACAATCCACATTTCACCCCTAGGCTTCACCCAAACGCATTTGCGCCATGGAGATGAAGGAAGTGCCACTCAGTGGGCCACATGTTTGATGAGAATGGGATTCTCCCTTTCCACCAACTCCGCTCAGACTTTATTATCCCAGAGTCTGAAAGACTTCTCTATTTGCAACTATGCCACTGGTTAGTACACCATGATAACCAGTCCAACGTGCATAGGCGCCTCACGTCATATGAGAAGTGGCTACTTGCTAAAACATCTGCGACGCAGTTGACATCAGACCTATAATCCTTTCTGATACAACATAACGGGCACATGTACAAGGCGGGACAACAAAGGTGGGAGCGCAACTTGGGAAGACAATTGAGAGAATAGGAATGGACAGATATCTATTATAGGGCTAGCTATACAGCATGTAACACACCACTTACGGGAACCCCTACCAATGTAGCGACGTATTGGTATTTATCTCTCTCTCGATTGCACAAATTGAACCCCAACCACAGCGCCGACTGTTGGAGAGGCTGTGGAATAGCATAGCACCTTGCTGCATATCCTCAGGGATTGCCCTCTACTTCAGGCCTAATAGACACAGGTACTTGATGAAATAGACTCACACCTCCACACACAGATCCCGAGATTCCCACATACACCCTGCTGGGTCTTTCCAACTCCCTTACCTAGCCCCTTAAATTCAGATGTGGCAGAAAACTAGGCCTAGCCCTAGGAGCTTCAACCCAGAACATACTCTTGCACTGGGGTACATCACATACGCCCACCCACAGGGGATGGTTACAACTTCTATGGCATATCCTGGGAATGAAGAGAATCTCCCTAACACTCGTAGGCCAAGGAGCCTCCTTTGGGAAACTTTGGGGCCCCATCCTGTCGATCCTTTCTCAAGAATTTCGAGAATTGACATGCCCAAAATATCTACGCCTTTTTCACTTGACAGAGACAGGGGGAGGTTTCAACCCAGACACAGCCTTGTCATTTGAATCAGTACCTTGCAACACTTCATATCAAAAGCGAAATTGGGTTGGAGGGATTAATGAAGGGATTGTATTATAGTCTTAGTTATATCTTTTTATTTAATTTTGAAATAAGATGTCAATTTGCCTTTGGGCTTTGCCCCTTGAGACTGTTACAATTGTTTTGTGCTCATAAGTAGATCATGGTAAAAGTTACTGACGAAATTTGAACCTAAAACGAATATTCACTCATAGGTGGTATACCAATTCCAGGCCCTCACGATTGCTCTCCCTTCATCCTTCCTCTCTGAGCTGCATTCGCTGAAATTACAATTTATTTGGCAAGTTCGTAATGCCACATTAAGTCACAAAGTCTAATGGCTAGCCTAGGCAAAGGAAGGAATTGCCCTCCCAGATTTCGCATTCTATTATAAATGATCTAAACTGAGAGTTATTGTTTACTGGTCCATCAGAGCCTCTAGGAAACATTGGGTCCATATGGAGTGGGCAGCGGTTGGCACATTCCTTTGGATCTAATATGGAAACCTCGGGTCCAGACCACCCAAAGCCTACCTCAGCACTCCTACCTGAACTTCACCGGAGGTGTGGGACTCCATCACTCAATGATCATTGGACACATCGTTCCTGTCACCAGATACTCCTATTCACCGTAATCCAGCTATTACCCCAGCCCAAAACCCGTGCCATTTTGACTAATTGAAGACTGTTTTGCCATCTCAGACATGTTTCATAATCAAAAGGTCTTCTCCTTTAAGAAGAGTAAGCAGATGTTCTGCCTCTAGGAAAATGAACAGTTTCATTAAACCCAATTTAAACACTGGTTATATATCCACATATCTGTACAGCGTATGAAAAATGTGTGAAGTTGACCAAGGAGTCAAGATGTAAAATATCATCATTGTACATTATTTTGCTAAACATGGTAACTTCCTGTCCCCATCCGTTATGATTCCGATGGCAGAAAATTGCATATACACACAAACGCACATACAAACACACACCACACACCACACACACACACACACACACACGAACACACACACACACACATACACACCTACATCAGACTATAAGTGGAAGTTCCTCTTGCGTGACATAACCACAAACTCTCACAGCTTTATTGGCAGGGAAAAACACTATATAACTGTATTCGATTGGTACTGCTACCCCACAAAGCTTAAGAGACTCTCCTCCTTCATTAGTTCTTTCTGTTTGCGAGACTGAGGGATGGAGGGTGCTTATGTTCTACTAAACCCAATAAACAGAGATGGTTACAAAAATAAGGCTTGCATTGCCTACACCTCTAGTCACCTACATTTAGTTGCAGTCGTGGCTTACATGCAGAACTGGGAACACAAGTTCCCTGTAGTCAAAGCCTTTATGAAGGATCTTAAAAGGTTCATACCTCCCAGGATACCTCCAGGGTAGTTGTGAAACATAAGCGTAGCCCTCACCAGACTCATGTATCCACCCTTTGAACCAATGTATTCCTGTGCCCTTCTGTTCCTCACCTGGAAGGGGGCCTTCCTTATGGCATTTACCTCTCTTACATGCATTAGCAAGCTGCAAGTGTTCCCCGTGCAGGAGCCATTCACCCAGGTCCGCAGAGATAGGTTAGTTCTTGAGAATAGTCCTAAATTCCTTCCAAGATCGGATCACCCTTTCATCTCAACCAAACCATAGGGCTCCTAGTTTTCTTTCTGTAACTAGACTCCTTTGCAGAAAGTGTATTTTATACTTTGGGTTGTGAAATGGGCTCTTTGTGTATCACATTGACAGGACAAAGCCATTCTGTAAAACCATCTCATTTCCAAAGCCCCAGAGCGGTCATTCCATTTCCAAAGGAGGCGTTGCCAGGAAGACAGTCAAATGCATTCAGACATCTTATCAAAAGGGTTCTAGCTGCACCACCTAAGGCACATTCTACCTGTAAAAAGGGTGAGATTATGGCATTACTAGGAAACATCCTGCATGTAGAAATCTGCAAAGCGACCTCCTCGTCAAGACCACACACCTTTACTAAGCATAATTTTATGGATGTCCTGGCCTGTCAACAGGCCTTAGTAGGCCAGACGATGTTGAGGACGTTATTTCAGACATCTGCATCACTCATACACTAGCCACCGCTTTCTGGAAGAGTCTGCTATACAGTCTATACTAAACGTGTATTTACAGCCACACATACTATGAACAATAAAACGCTAATTAACCTGTAAACATCTGTTTGTAGCATGTAGTGATGTAGATTCGCATGCACCCATCCACTTCCATGGAAGCATATAGCTCTTTCTTTCACTTGTTCGTGTATATTTCATACATAATCTCATCCATTGTGCGAAAAACGATATAACAGTCGGTGTCCATGTGTAGTGTACACCAAGAGGAAGAGTCACAGCGCATTTCGTGACTCCAAATACTTCTTTGAAGAAAAACAACTTGCACACATGCGAGCCCAACGCAAGACGGCAGGAAGATGCTGTGCATGTGAATCTACAGCATTTCACACCTACGAACAGATGCTTACAGAGTGAGTAGATTTTTCTTCTCCAAAAATACTATCCTCCCCAGATGCATAGCCAGTCTTCTCACTCTGCCTGTTATTAAATACTTGCAGAAATTTTTCTCTTTAAATATTTCTCTGAAAAATAGCTGAGATGAAGTAGATACCATGTGGCTAGCCTAGCTACCTTGAAGTAGGCTACCCTCAAAACAGAAGCTGAATTTTAAGGAACAGTCATCTGTTTTAGTGGGTGCCAGACTTAAACTGTTTTTGTGTAGTTTCATATTTTCAATAGTTTTTTTAAAACTGGGAAGTAGAAAATATTATTGCAATACAAGCTAATACATTTTGGAGTGTTTCTGGAGTCCAGTCTGACAGCCAAGAATCATTTTACAGTTGTGATTCAGTGGAGAATTAAACTAGCTGTAAACACTTGTAAAAGGTAAGTAGCTGTTCCTTTTTAAACCTGTTGAAGTTGAATTTTCTACTCACTCCAAACTGTTCTTGAAGTACTGAATGTCCCCTAAATGTGGTGTTGGGCTTTATATGATCCATGAAATGTTTAGTAACTTGCAAGGTTATTTTGAGTTAGGTGGGCTATACTTTGTTCCATTGGGGCTGCAGAGGCATGTAGTCCGGTCCGTTTCCCTGGTAGATTATAGCCCTCCATATTTAGAGATCTCTGCCTGCCTGGAAGAGATCTGTATGCCTTCTCTCTCAACAAATTATACTTTCACTGATGCCTTGTTTCATGCTTTTGCTCAGCAAATATTTTTGTTTTTAAAAACCAGGGCAGCTGGTCTGATGAAGTTACATCGACAGCCCGATGTAAGTCAGGCCGTGCTGTAAGGTTTATGTAGGCAGAAACATAACAAAATACAAACATAACAGAACTCTAAAAATAGAGATGAACTGTTAGTTTGGCAGACTTGGTACTTTGTCATATCTGTGGCGCTGTATACTGTCTGTCATACTCCAAATATCCCCTACATTCTTTTGAGTGTTAGAGGACTTCAGCCCTCCTAAAGTTCTGTGAAATGTTCATCAAGTAGCCTACAAACATTTCCTCTTGAAGCTATACAAACAATACAACTCTTCAACACCAACTGTTCCAATTAACTTATTTCTGAAAGTGACAAAAAGTCCAATTACCTGTTATTTTCCAGAGAGGGCAGTGACATCTGATGGACGATATGTGTTCCCGGAAAAAAGGCCACAAGGTAGCTATTCGACCACTTGTTTCGTATGTTCAATGTTGCCATAGCTTTAAGCCTTCAGTATAGCATTTCGTCCAGAGCTTGTCCAGTTGCAGCTTTTCATGTTTCATTGTATGCTGTCCCTTTATTATAGCACCTTTACTGTCTGCATTTTCTTGTCTGCAACCAAGCTTCTCTGCTAACATGCATGATGTTAAAAATAATTGAATGAAACCATTGTATTTGGGAATCAGGTGATATGGTTCTCCTTGTCATTTTTGATGGAGTGAATGAGTCCCGAAAGTCCAATCTGAATATCTCTTGCTGGGTACTGGTTCCAAAATTTGAAAATTGGAATTTGTATCACTCTAGCTAAAATCACATTTTAGTCGTTGAAAATTGACCTAAAGCCTCACTTTGAGGAGGACAGTAGGGAGTCCCACCCCAAAAAAATTCCGACCTTGATCTTTACATCTGCCAACATAGCTGTTCAATTCTGAGCCCTGTATATGACAGAAGTCCCGCCCGGGTTGGAAATCCTTTTATTCACAGTTGGGCTGCCAAGGCACTCCCATAGAAAATAGTGGAGGAACAGCCACATCATTGATTGAGTGCTGTAAAAACACGGGTTAACCCAATAAGTCGCTGGGACCTGGGGGAATAATTGATACAAACAGGGTGGTCCCAGATACTAGAACGAATAAACCGTAACTGAACAGCTTGAGTGAATACAATTTTTTTTTATAACAACATTGTTTTTATTCACAACAAGTACCATAAAAAAATCATTCATAAAATAAGTACATAATTGATCACATTTAATGCCCCTAAAGAAATGGACAGGGAAGGATAGTGTTGGGATAGTGAAGGTACTGAATGGGTAATATAACAGTGGTCACTATGACCTCAATAATCCAGAAATACTAATTAATTCACACACTGGAAAGTACAATTCATTAATTAATTAAAACAAACTCATGCCCCATGTTTTAATTAATTAATGAATTGTACTTTCCAGTGTGTGAATTAAATATTATTTCTGGATTATTGAGGTCATAGTGACCACTGTTATATTACCCATTCAGTACCTTCACTATCCCAACACTATCCTTCCCTGTCCATTTCTTTAGGGGCATTAAATGTGATCAATTATGTACTTATTTTATGAATGATTTTTTATGGTACACGTTGTGAATAAAAACAATGTTGTTATAAAAAAAAATTGTATTCACTCAAGCTGTTCAGTTACGGTTTATTCGTTCTAGTATCTGGGACCACCCTGTTTGTATCACATCATTGAGTGAGAGCAGGTGTGCCACCAGGTCTGGGTCTAGGGGAGTAAATAGTGTACCTAGGACACCGTAATAGACCCTCAGCTTACAAGGAGGTTAGACACATGTGCAATGGGAGCCAACAATGTACCCCCGCTAACGGGGTACAGTGATTGGATCTGGAAACGTCATGTTTCCAGATCCAATCATTGCTAATGGAATTTCCAATATCCACCCTGTGTATTGGGCTAATGTTTGTGAGTATTTTCCCCACCAAGGTGGCTCTTCCCATGGCAGACATTGAAGTTGGTGGAGAAATCTCCATGGTCAATACAGAGAAATTAAAATACATCAAATAGTCTACTGCCATTTTAGTGGAGGGCAAGTAATCTCATCCTTAATGGTATAAACCAGCTTTTACTTTGAAGGACGTTCTTTGACAGTCTAGCACAGCGATACAATTAAAAAAAAAATTGATTATTGATTATACAGGTACAAAACATAATCATGGGTCTTAATCAATACCTGCATACCAGAGAGCACATTCACAGGTGCAGCAACATCAATATAGCCTCTTAATAATACATCTTTTACCTAGGACTATACCATGCAATCAAACATCTAAGTCGCGAAGCTTGTGATAGATTAAAGCAATCATGTTTTCCCATCAAACAGTCTGTTAACTCCCTCCACTCGTGCAGGTCATTTGTTTATTTCCTATGTCTCCATATCTCATCATCTTTATTGTCAGATCGGAAATAAAATACATCAACATGATACAGCATAAACAATCAATACAACCTATGTAAGCTCATACCAATACAGCTGATCAAGAAAACAAAACAATTTTTTTTCAAATTCCAAAGACACTTGATAAAAAGCATGCATTTAAAAAAACAGATACTTGTTATTCATAAGAGGTTGGTCAGAAAAACAAATATTAAAACAATTCTAGAAACACTTGATAAAAGGCTAGCTTTAAAACAACTGATACTTAATATACAGTAGAAGATTTGGCCTTGCCCAGTGTTTTAGGCTTTATCAACCTGCTGCCTTCAGAAATTAAGAAACGAGAAAAGCTATATACATTCTTGAAACAGTTTTGTATATTCTTAACATATTTGTCCGGTCCGATATGCCCATAGACCAACATAATGAAACAACCCTTTTAGCTCTAGGTCAAGATTAGGGCACGCATAAAATAGAACAGATTATTCCTCCAATTCCTCCACCATACAACATAAAGGACACTGTTTGGACTTAGTGGCAGATAAGGACCAAGCAAATGTAAATTTAACTAACAGTAAAACACCATATCTAAACTTTAAATACAAAGATCTTAAAAGTGGTGGATTAATAAGGTCTGAAAGTTCCTCACACTCAAATACAGTTTTATGGTGCGATAATGCTTTTGATAAAGTGACTGGGAATACAGAAGATAACCTCTTCTCCATGAATGAGTTCCAGTACCTGACCTTCGCTCTAGCGACTACAGTTGGGCGAACAGAAGATGGATTATTCCAGATGTCTCTCAGGCCTCGTTCTATAGGGACATCTTAATATAGTTCAGCCATGGGATCGTCAGGGCTCGAGTTCTGGTAATAATATCATGAAGCACATGCCTAAATGGTCTTAACTCATCAACACACCAAAAACGAAGCCAATAAAATATAGACCTTTACATTGGAAACCACAAATGGACTCAGTGTGAGACCTGACCTTAAGGGTAATATAGGAGTATTCTGGCTGAGATTCGTAAAGGACCTTATAAGTTTGTTCACCTCAACCCCTAGGTTTGTACCGTCACAGTTCCCTGAACTCTGAACCATAAAGAGCAGCAGTAATTGCTTGGGCATGGGTGCAAAGAAGTGGGGAGCTTTTTGTAATATGTGGCACCCATGAATTGGAGCCAGTTAGCCTGATTCCCAAATAATCAAATGTATTGTCTATCTCAAGACGGTTCTCCCCCAACCTAATTCCCCCCCTAACATTGTTAAATTGATTGAAATACATACATTTAGTATTCTGGACATTGCGTTCCAACCCGTGGGTATCACAATAAGTAGAAAATCTGTAAAGCAGGGTTTGTAGTCCTTTTGGGGATTTAGAAATGAGCTGGGTGCTGTCAGCAAAAAATAGCTCTGGAACCCTTTTCCCCCGCTAAAGTTGGTGCATGTATTTCACAATTTGTAAAAAAGCTTATACAGCCATTGATATAGAGAAAGAACAACGTCAGGTCCATGACACAGCCCTGGCAGACGGCATTATCAACAATGATTTTATCTGTCTGTTCGCCTTTTGGGCCCCACCTAACTTGAGTAATATTGTCTTCATGGAGGTGTATTATAATTTTTAAAAGGGCATGCAGAATTCCCATTTCAGCAAGAACTTCCCATAGCTTGTTCTGGGAACCAGGTCGAATGCAGCTGTAAGATTGTCAAATGCAACATATAGGTTCCTCTGCCAATGTCCACCATCCTCCATTTGGTTTCAAGAAATCGAAAGACCTGGTCCACAGTTGCGGTTTTCTCCCTAAAAGGCTGCTTGCCAATAGCTTAAAAATTAATTTTCCTTGATCCAGACGCATAACGTATCAAGGGCTTGTTTCCAGAAGATCTTTTGAACGTTATCCAGAAATCTAATGGGGCGATAATTTCCTGACGAGTTTCTACAACCCTTCTTAAAGATGGGTACAAACTCAAAATCCCCTTGAGGAGGGGATTGGATCGCCCGCAGCTGTGACATCGGAAATAAGATTTATATAAGGCACCTTTATTTTGAGCTCCGAGCGGAACAAGTCTGCAGGAACTCTGTCCAAGCCTGGGGTGTACCTCTGCCACTGGGAAGTAACTGCCTTCTCAGTATCTTGTGGAGAGAATGAGATAGTGTGTTTAATGCCACTTGCTCTGAAAAAGCTGTTTTCGTTGTGGAAGGGCTCTGGAAGAGAAGATGGAGTTGCACATAGGATTAGAGTGATTCAAAATGTTTTACCCAATCACCCGGCTGGATGTGGGTTTCTTGTCTCATGGCGATATCACGACTGCCATTTCTCATTATATCCCAGAAGCGCCGTACGTGCGCCGTACGTTATTAGTATTTGTTGCTTCTAATAATTTTTCTCCTTCTCCAAACCCATCGTACACCACCACAGCCACCCCTATCCTTGCAGAAGCTGGAACAAGGTCGCCGAAGAACAGCTCACCACCTCTCTCAGCAAAACCCCTCATCCGACTTACGCAGATGCTAATACCTCAGCTCGCCACCTCCACCAATAGATCTCCCAACTGCACCAACACACTGGCTCCCCTCAAGGAAGCACCTGGCACGCTACACTCCAAAAAATCCAGCTGGTTCTCTCCCGTCGTTCATGAGTCCAGATGCACCTGTAGATGGCTCTAGAAGAGATGGAGGAGCAGCAAGACCCTGGAAGATTGCTCAACCTTCAAAACCGCTGTTGCCGTACATCACCACCTCATTAGAACAACAAAGAAAGCAGCCCTACAAGAAAGGACTAACTCCACACTCAATAGCAAAGAACCTTTCGCTGTGGTCAAAGAATTTGCCAAACAAAGCACAGGGACAGCAGACATCCCACCCTCCCAAGACCTCTGCAACAACCTAAGCACCTTCTTTCACTACAAGATTAAGGAGATCTATGACAGCTTCAACGGCCTCAATACCCAAGACTCTCTCACCCCACTCACAACCCCCTCACCCAACGACACCAGACCCCAGCAGACCCTGCTCAGCTGGACTCCCCTCATCACTCCCCTCATCACTGACGACACCTTCAAGCTAATGAAGAGCATACTGTCTGGATCACCCTCAGACCCCTGCCGCACCACATCTTCTACAGAGCCAGCACCTCCATCACCCTCGAGCTCTGCTGCACCACCAACTGCTTCATCAACTCTGCCTCATTCCCAGAAGATTGGAAACACACAGAGATCAACCTCTTGCTGAAGAAACCTACTGCCGACCTGAAGGACCTCAAGAGCTTCAGACCCATCTATCTGCTTCCCTTCCCGGCTAAGGTCATCGAGATGGCAACCAATGCCCAACTTTTCGAGAGCTTCAAAATGAACCACATCCTGGACCTCTCCCAATCCAGCTTCCAAAGCAACCACAGTGCCTATACTGCCCTCCTCGCCACCACAGACGACGTCTGCACCCTCCTTGACCGAGAAGAAACTGCAGCCCTCATCCTGCTGGACCTCTCAGCCGCCTTCGACACCGTTTTCCACCACACCTTATGTACAAGACTCCACAACACCGGCATCCTCGAAAAAGCCCAGGAATGGATCCGATTCTTCCTCATCAGCCGAACACAGAGAGTCAGGCTACCACCATTCCACCCTGAACCCACAGATATCAGCTACTGAGTGCCTCAGGGCTCCTCCCTGAGCCCCACTCTCTTCAACATCTACATAGTCCTGCTCACAACCATCGTCGGGAACCACGGACTCAGCATAATCTCCTATGCCGACGACATCCAACTGATCCTCTCTCTCACCAGCGAGCCAACAGTCGCCAAGAACAACTTCCACATCTGAAAGAAGCACATAGTGATAGATTCCTTACCTTAGAATTACCCCCAGGTGTCAGACTGGATCAGGAAAGTTTTTTGACATCAGTACCCCTGCGCGTCAGTAGGCATCATCGTGCGTCGTTGGCGCCATGATGAAGTCGTCGGAGCTACTTAAATGCGCCCATGCGCACTGATATCAGTTTGTTCTTTTTTCCGCACCTGCAAGTGCAGATCCAGGAAGAACAAGTACCCCTAGTCAATTTTTGACTAACTTTTTCAAGGACTTTTACCTCATCTTTTCAAGTCTATCGACACCTGGTGTTGTAGGGATGCCCGGTCCCATGAACTGCGGGGACTGTCATCGCATGATGTCGGTGACGGACCCCCACCGCGTGTGTCTCTATTGCCTGGGGCGTGACCACGACCCCAAGTCATGCCCTGACTGCCGGGCCATGGCGCCGAAGACTTTGCGGGAGCGGTCCCAAAAGTAGCTTGAAGCCCGGCAGTGGGCTCTGCGCTGCTCAAGGTCCCGGGGGAGGTCGAGGGACCGGTCGCGGAGTCGTCATCACCACTCTTCTGGATCTAAGTCACTCGGGGTCAGGTAAGTCGAAGCATTCCAAGAAAAAGTCAAAGAAGCACCGTCGCTCTTTGACTTCCCCTCGCCTGTCACGTGACGCGGCTGAGGGTGCGGGCGGTGCCACCCCTGCGGGTCCGGCGGAGCCTGCGGCATCGCCTCCAGTCTACCCCCCCCCCTTTCTGGGTGCGGGGGCGACGCCTGCCCCGGTGCAAGAGTTTCTTGCTGCCATGGCCCGACTCTTTGGGCTGTTTGGCCCCGCTGGTGCGCCTACGGGCCTGACGGGGGTTCCTGCTTTACCATCTCTGGCTGCTCCGACCCCGGTGTCGCCGCCGGCTCCCCAGGGTTCCGGGAACGGACCCCGATCAACGCCGGTTGACCTCGTGACACCTCCATCGGCGCCGATCTCCCCGGCACCGCTGCCGACGTCGTCCTGAGGCGTCAGCCTGGACATGGTGCTGGATCGACGTCGCTCGATGCTGATACCGACGCCAATGGGGCCTTTTATGCCCTATGACCGTCCTCTTTATTTGAGCCTTTTCCCAGACTTCGGAGGAAGGGGAGGACTAGGAGGGGTCAGAGGATCCTCTAGCACAGGACTGTGCTTATGATACGGACTGGGCAGAAGATTTGGGGAAGGCCAGTGGTCTTGACACCTCACCAGACCCTGGCATGCTGTCTCCTCCTACCGTGGCTACGGTGGAGGGAGCCAGTTATGCAGTGGTGTAGCGTAGGGCAGCAGAGGCTCTCCACCTCGAGCTCCCTATGGTGGCCGTCAGGACTAACCTCCTGACAGAAGTGCTCCAACCAGCGGCTACCTCTTCGGAGCCCTTGCTGCCTTTTAATGAAGCACTGATGGACGTTCTTTTGGGCACCTGGTCCAGGCCCAACACAGAGGCTCCTGTGGATAGGAACGTGACCCGATGCCATCGCCCGGCTCCGGGTGACCCCCTCTTCCTTACCCAACATCCCACTCCTGAGAGCTTGGTTGTCCAAGCCTCAGCTTTCCAAACCGTGTTCCCTACCGCTCCTCTGGATAGAGAATCCAAGAAGCTGGATCAGTTTGGCAAGAAACTGTTTTCATCAGCCAGCTTAGGGCTGCGGTCGGTGAACACTGCATGTCTCTTGGGCTGGCATACCCACTTTCTGTGGGACACGGTTGCGCAGGTGCTGCCCAACTTCCTTGACGGGGCACAGGCAGTTCTCTCCCAAGCGATTGCGGCCGGGAGAGATGCAGCAAAGTTCACCATACGTTGTGGGCTGGATACCGCCGACTCCCTGGGCAGGTCGATTTCCACAACGGTGGCGCTTCGGCGCCACGCCTGGTTGAGGACAACTGGCTTCTCAGGGGATGTCCAGAACACCTTCATGGACATGCCCTTTGATGGCATTCGCCTTTGTGGCAACAAGGCAGACAGTGCGTTGGAGCGCTTCAAGGACTCCCAGGCTACGGCCAAGTCCTTGGGCTTGTCGGCCACTCGGCCTCCTTCGCCTTCTGCTTTTAGTTCCTTTCGTGGCCACGGAAGGAGCGCCCCACAGCGTTCGCAAAGCCACAGGCCACAGCAGCAACAACCTCAACGTGGCCGCGGACGTGGGAACCGTCGAGGCGGTTCAGGGGGCCAGTGGGCGGGCAAGTCCACTTCCACCCCGCAGCATCCACTTCAAAGCATTCCTAGTCCGACCTTTCAGGCCCATCAGATGCCAGTGGGTGGACGAATATGCCATCACATCCACCACTGAACCACATCACTTCAGAGAAGTGGGTGCTGCAAATTGTCCAAAGGGGCTACTCCCTCCCCTTCGAGGCAACCCCTCCAGCCATGCCACCTCAGTACCACCGTATGTCGGGGGCTCACTTGGCGCTTCTCCAGCAGGAAGTTGCGGCCCTCTGGGCCAAGGGGGCCATTAAGCACGTTACGATGCTAGAAGTAGGTTGTGGTTGTTATTCCCACTACTTTCTCGTTCCAAGAAGGACAAGAGCCTGCGTCCTAATCTAGATCTTCGGAACATCAACCGCTTCCTCCGGAAGGAGAAGTTCAAGATGCTCACGCTTGCTCAGGTCTTGTCTGCTCTCGACCCGCAAGACTGGATGTGGCGTTGCACTTGCAGGACGCCTATTTCCATATCCCCGTCCTGCCTGCCCACAGACGCTACCTGCGATTCACGGTAGGCCATGAGCATTTTCAGTTCACTGTGCTCCCCTTGGGCCTTACCAGCGCCCCTCGGGTGTTAACGAAAGTGATGGCGGTGGTGGCAGCTCATCTGCGCAGATCAGGGGTTTCAGTCTTCCCCTATCTCGACGACTGGTTGTTGATGGCAGGCTCTCCCTAAACAGTTGTCTCCCACCACCAGACTACGGCCGACCTCCTGCTTTTGCTGGGGTTCTCCATCAACGTGCCGAAGTCGCATCTGATTCCCCCACAGAAGCTCCTTGTCATCGGAGCGGTTCTGGACTCGGCGCGGTTTGGGGTTTATCCTCCCAGACAGCGAGTCAGGGACATTCAGGCTATGATTCCGATCTTTCGGCTCTGTCCTGGGTTTCGGTCAGGATGGCCCTTCGTCTGCTGGGCTTGATGGCCTCCTGCATCCTGCTTGTGGATCATGCCAGATGGCATATGCAGGCTCTGCGGTGGGACCTGAAGTTCCAGTGGGCATAGCATCAGGGCAACCTGTCTGATCAAGTCCAGATCTAGGAGGGCACTGCACGGCAATTGCAGTGGTGGCTCACAAATCGCGATTGGGTCAATGGCAGATCCCTCTTCCTTCCCCAACCGGAGCATGCAGTTGTGACGGACGCGTCCCTTCTGGGATGGGGCGGCCACATGGGGGAGGCGGAGATCAGAGGCCTCTGGTCTCCGGCGAAGTCCTAGCTCCACATCAACCTGTTGGAGCTTTGGGCGATCCAACTTGCACTGAAGGCATTCCTTCCCTCTGTCCGGGGAAGTGTAGTGCAGGTGTTCACAGACAACACCACCACCATGTGGTACTGCAACAAACAGCGCGGGATGGGGTCGTGGACCCTATGCCAAGAGGCTCTGCGTCTCTGGGCTTGGGTGGAACATCAGGGCATGTCCCTGGTGGTTCAACACCTTGCAGGTTCTCTGAACGCCAGGGCAGACAAACTCAGCTGTCGGTGCATGATGGATCACGAATAGCGTCAGAACTCAGACGTGGCGCAAGGTCTCTTTTAGCAGTGGGGAGAACCTTGGTTAGATCTGTTCGCCACTGAAGAGAACGTGCAATGTCATCAGTTCTGCGCGTTGGAATTTCCAAGGCGGCACTCGCTCGGTGACGCTTTTTGTCGCAAGTGGAGTTGCTGTCTGTTGTACAACTTTCCGCCTATACCACTTCTACCCAGAGTGCTGAAGAAGATCAGGCGCGACCAGGCCCAAGTTATTCTTGTGGCTCTGGACTGGGCTCGAAGAGTATGGTATCCCGAGCTACTCAGTATGAGCATCAATCCCCGATCCGTCTGCCTCTTCGGGAGGATCTTCTGTCGCAGCAGCAGGGTATGGTCGTCCACCCGAACCTGTCCAGCCTCCACCTCCTTGCGTGGAGATTGAGCGGTGGCAGTTGACGTCTTTCGACCTGCCTCCTGAAGTCTGTAATGTTATCTTGGCAGCCAGGCGTCCCTCCACAAAAACGGTATACACCTGTAGGTGGAATAAGTTTGTGGCATGGTGCACAGCAAAGGTTGTGGATCCCCTTTATGCCCCTCTTTCAGAGGTCCTTCTTTTTCTTTGGCACTATCAAGGGCTATCGCTCGGTCATTTCCACCTTCCTGAGGCTCCCAGATCAGCCTTCTCTTTTCAAGTCCCCTGTGGTAAATAGATTCTTGAAAGGCATCATGCACATGTTTCTTCCTGTTCCGTTCGTGATGCCTCAGTGGAACTTGAATCTAGTTCTTACTTTTCTGATGTGCGCTCTCTTTGAGCCACTTAATAATTGCCCTCTTTGTCTTCTAACTCTAAAGACTGCTTTCCTGGTTGCCATCACCTCTGCCAGAAGGCAGACCTCCTCCTTTTCTTTCTGTCCATCCGGACAAAGTTGTTCAGAGGACTAGTCCTTCCTTTTTGCCAAAGGTTGTCACTGCCTTTCACATCGGGCAGACCATCACTTTGCCCACCTTCTTTCCGCCTCCGCATCCTTCTAAAGAGGAAGAGAGGCTCCATCGTCTGGACCCAAAACGTGTGCTCTCTTTCTATCTGTGCTGCTCACAACAGTTCCGGTGGATGACCAACTCTTTGTTGGCTACGTGGGCACTAAGAAAGGCCGGGCTGTGCACAAACAGACCATTTCTTGGTGGGTCATTCTGTGCATAAAGGCTTGTTATTCTCTGGCTAAAAAGGAGCCCCCGGTGGGGCTGCGAGCCCATTCTACCAGGGCGATGGCAGTCACTACTGCTCTGGGATTCGGCGTTCCCTTGCAGGACATTTCTCAGGCAGCTACGTGGGCCTCGCTGCACACATTTACCAATCACTACTGCCTTGACAATCAAGTCTGGAGAGACTGCTTCTTTTGGCTTGTTCTGTTCTCCAGGACTTTCTGGTGTGATCTTGGTTCACAGATCCACCACTGGGGTTGGTATTGCTGGGCTATCTATTCTAAGGTAAGGAATCTATCACTACGTGCTTCTTTCAGATGCACAAGTTACTTTACCTTCAGTAACGATATATCTGTAAGAAACATTAGTAGCGATAGATTCCTTACTGCCCCACCCATCCTTCCCGTTCTGCGAACTGATTTCTAGGGTTAAGGGCATCCCTTTCAGGGCCCTAGTATCATGGCACCAGCGGTCAGTATGTTGCATGGCTCTGCGTTCCTGGTGCAGAAAGTCGTGTACAGAACTGACGTCAGCGCGCCTGAGCGTGTCTAAGTAGCTCCGACGACGTAATCATGGCGCCAACGACGCACACGGAGCCACACGACGACGCCTACTGACTGGCAGGGGTACTGCTGACGAAAAACTTTCCGGATCCAGCCTGACGCCTCGGGGTAATTCTAAGGTAAGGAATCTATCACTACTAATGTTTCTTACAGATATATCGTTACCCAAGGTAAGTAACTTGTGCAATGGGATGAAGGCTATCACCACCTGGATGAAGGACAGCTGCCTCAATCTAAACTCATAGAAGTCCAAAACACGCATCCTGGGCTCCACCCTCTCCACCTGGGACGACTTCTTGTGGATCGCAGATCTTGGATCCCCCCCGCCCCCACACACAGACCACACACAAAATCTCAGCATCATCTTGGACACCAGGCCTACCATGAATTACCACATCAACGCCGTCTCATCATCCTACTTCCACACACTACGCCTACTCCCAAAGATCTACAAGTGGATCCCCACTGAGTCCAAAAAGACACCCACGCACTCATCAGCAGTAGGCACGACTATGGCAACCACTCTACGCTTGCATCACCCAGAAACTCTCCAAGAAACTGCAGAGCATCCAGAACACCTCTGCCAGACTCATCCTCAATATCCCCCGTCGCAGCCACATTACCACCTGAAATACCTACACTGGCTCCCAGTCAACAAAAGAATCACCTTCTAGGTTCTCACACTCCTTCAAAGCCCTAAACGATGCAGGACCTGCATCCCCAACCACTGCCTCGCATTCCACGCACCCACCAGAGACCTCTGCTTTGCCCAACTGGCCCTGGCTGACATCCCATGTATCCATAAGACCACAGCCGGGAGAAGATCCTTCTACTGCCTCGCAGCAAAGATCTGGAATACCCTGCCTTTCCACCTAATGCAATCACAGTTACTGCTCCAATTCAGGAAGGACCTCAAGACCTGGCTCTTCGACTGAACCTCAGTGCCTGCGACAAATCAGCAGTCCAACCCCCCCCGTCACTTTGAGACCCTTACGGGTGAGCAGTCACTCTTTTTAAGTCACTTCATTGATTGATTGATTCCCACCTTCCCAATTCCCACTTCACTTTTGTTGAGTGCTGTGTAGCTTTGTAAATTGAACTGACTTCTGATATCTTTTCCCTGTCTCCCTGCTTGCTAGTCACTAGAAGTATACACTATACTGGCTCAGAGAGGCACATATCAAACAGCATATAATATGCAAGCAAAATCCGATGCACACAACAAGTCAGTGTGATATGAATGATCACCAACAAATGATAAGGATGGAGTCACACAGATGTGTTCTTTTTGTGTCGTTTTATTGGAATGCATATATTGAGAACATGAAACCAGCCGACACGTGTTTCGTCAAGCAGGGAGTTAACCCGTGACTCTTCAGGGCTGTTGAGAGGTCATGAGAAGCGGGGTCGGTGGAACGGTGATATTTCCAACCCGGTCCTGATCGGGTGTTTTCACAAAAGTGTGATCGTACTGTTCGGGTACGCTTTAAACGTTCCAGTAAGGAGAGCGTCGGAGAGTGGTGCTTGCGGCGTGTTAAGCCGTCTATAGTAGCCGCAGTATTTCAAACTGGGGTTCGAGGTCGGTCCGGGTGTTATTGATGGCGGGTCTCGCCGGGTATGGAGAACACCAAAACATTTCTGAACACTCACAAACCCCTCGCAGAACCTTAAGCATATAATATGCACCCGGATCACACAGATATTCTATAGAGACTTTAATTCGTAAAAAAAACTTCTTTATTCTTGGTCCACACAGCCAACGCGTTTCACCCCCACGGGCTTCCTCAGGGCTGTTAAAACAACAAAACATTGCTAGTACACAATAAATCACAAAGTGCACTTGATTCAAACCTTCACCAGGTGTACAATGATGAACATGTTCTCAAAAGACAAAACTTAAAAGGACAGTCCCACGTCAAAAAAGACTTATCATCGAGACCGGCCATGAGAACTCGCACATTAAATTAAAAACTAAAATTCATGTGACAACACCAACAGAGAATACCGAGACCCAAACGACCCATGCATACAAACAGAAAAAGAAATCACTACTTTATGTGGCAAAAATTCAGAGAATGATACCAATTCAATACTTGTGTCAACCGCATATTTAGAATAACTAAACAAGTTCAAGTTCAGGGATTTATATAGCGCACTACTCACCCAGAGGGTCTCAAGGCGCTTGGGGAGGGGGGGGGTTCATTTTTTGTCGAATAGCCAGGTTTTAAGTTCTTTTCTGAAGGAGATGTGGTTTTGTGTAAGGTGGAGGTGAGTGGGGAGTGAGTTCCAGGTCTTGGCCGCCAGGAAGGAGAAGGATCTACCACCCATGGTGGATTTTCGGATGCGCGGGACTGCGGCGAGGGCTTGATTGGAGGATCTTAGTTGGCGGGTGGGTGTGTAGAAGGACAGTCGAGTGTTGAGGCATTCGGGTCCTAGTTTGTAGAGGGCCTTGTGTGCGTGGGTGAGGAGACGGAACGTAATTCTCTTGTTGACGGGAAGCCAGTGGAGGTCTTTTAGGTGTTCGGTAATGTGGTCTTGGCGAGGGATGTCCACTGGGCGCGGTCCAGGCGCGGACGGGCTTACCTTTGGCGCACCTTCGGCGCGCATGGGGCCCGACCGCTGCGTGTGAACGCTGCGCGCAAATGCATCTGTCATATATGGATAGTGGAAGGGGAGGGGCGAGGGAGGGTCAGCTGGGAGGCGGGGCAGGCTGTGGGGGACGGGCTCTGAGGCACCACCAACAACAACTAAAATGGCGGCAGCGAAAGAAATTGAAACTGGAGGTAGGCTGGGGCACAGACAATCGACAATGCTTGCTTCAATGTGTTATGCTAGCGTGCCAGTAATCGAGTGTAAATCAGGCAATGCACAATCATCCAAGCAGTACAAATCGCGCTACAGCTGTGAGAGCGCGAATTAAAGCGCCGTGATTAAATTACCCCAGAAGCGTTACAAATGTCTAAAATATATTACAATGGTACTCGCACTACAGCGCTATGCTGTGTAGGAGGCAGCAGTAATGCGAAATCAAATAGTGCAATAGCGCAGTCAACTATACCAGGCAGGAGCTGGGCGAAGGGAGCGACCGCTTCTGAAAGCGTCAGGACGGTCACAGCGCTTACGGGGGTGAGAGCGGGCTATGCAGTCCGTGGGAGGGAGGGTCAGCTGGGAGGCGGGGCGGGCTGTGGGGGACGGGCTCTGAGGCACCACCAACAACAACTGATCCTAGAGTAGAAAACACGAACCTCCGTCAGTAACCAAACTCAACTTCATCAAAGTGAAGTTAACAATTTACACAGACACTATCATGATTTGATCATCAAAAGACAAATGCAATAGGCTTTACACAATGTATGAAAAGTCAGGTACCTTGTTATAGTAGCTTTATTGGTGAGTTATCCAATATTCCAAGGAGGAGTTAAGTAAAACCATCCTCAATCTTCAAGTGCTCCAAGCATTATGCATCCAAATGTCTGTTTATTTTAGAGTTGTACAGACAGGCAGACCATCATCAAAACATGCTCTCAAAACAAATGCCTTAAAACATACTTAGCCTATTCCGTTACCCACCATGACCGTATTTCTGAAAGATCTTTGCTTGTCAAATAGCGGCAAACTCGTAGTGTCTCCATCATGCACCACATGCATTCCTTATACATGTTATTTGGAGGAACTATTGTTTTGCAATCATTTGGCTCCACGTGGCTTTGTTGACATTGTCCACACCAAAAGTGACGTGTTTGTGCCTATATAGGTGCCACCCCAGCGCACTCACCTCAGTTCCTTCTTTTCTGTGCCATCAGCGCAGATCCAGACTAGCTTACGTCAGTCATTTTTTGACTGAATTATTTCGACTTTTTGTCAGATACTAGTGTGCCTTACTTTATTTTTTCTGAATGTCCCTAAAGAAACCCACCAAATTCAATGTTTGTGGACCCTTTCATTGACAGATGTCGGTGGCGGAACCACACTTGGTGTGTCTGTGGTGCCTGTCGAGGGAACAAGGCTCTGCAACTTGCACGGAGTGCCAGACCATGTGCCCTCCGCGAGCAGGCCATGAAGCTCATGACTGCTCATCACCATATGATCCCGGACTTCTTCGGTAAGTCTCATAAGAAGAAGTCATAGAAGTCAAAGTGCTCCTCAGCTGTTTCGCATTGTTCCTTCTCTTCGGACTATGTAAGTGAAGGATGCCACATTCCAGACCCCGCTCACAGGCTGTTCCGTGCAGCTGGCATCTGACACTGGATCTGAGCCATGCTTCCCCAAGATTCCTGGAGCAACCTCTGCCCAACTCTGGGAATTCTCCAGGGCCTTTAGCCTAATTTTTGGACAGTCGAACAGCTCTGGAGTGCCTTCGTGCCCCAAAGCTTGAGGAGGGCCACAGACTACCCCCTCAGGATCCGTTGGTGGATCAGGATAAGGCCCGACTTCAGCCATGCAGCCTCGTCTGTGTACCATTCCAGTGGTGGCCAATGCCGATACGTGGCGCCAGCTCTGGAAAATAATCAGCCCCAAATGGCAGGAATTGGCAGGAATTGGAGATGGATTCCTGTGTTCTTGAAAGACTCATGGAGGAACACTAATGTAGGGATCTGAGTATCCCTATGGCTACCCAGAGCCCATGGCTAATCACACTTTGTACGAGGACTTGGTTGAAACCTGTGGTCTGGACACCTCACCAGACACTGGTCTCCTCTGGCTAAGGAGGAAGGGGCTTCCTTCAGGATGGTGGTCCAGAGGACAGCTGAGGTCTTGGACCTGATGCTGCCCACAGTATAGGTCAAGATTAATGTCTTGACAGAGATACCTAAGCCCTGGGTATCCTCCACAGAATCCTTACTAGTCTTTAATGAAGCCTGAGCCTGGGAAAATCTTCCAGAGGGGCTATGCACGCCCCTTCCAACAGACCCCGCCACCTTTGCCACCGTCCTTTGATTGGATGACAGGGGACCTCCTCTTGCAACAGAAAATATTGGCTATTCTGGTCGAAGGAGCCACTGAGAAGGTACCAGCATTAGAAGTAGGTTGTGATTGCTATTCCCGCTACTTTCTGTTTCTGAAAAAGAAAGGGGGCCTGTATCTCATATTAGACCTATGCCATCTCAACTACTTCCTGAAGAAGGAAATATTGAAGGTGCTCACCTTGGCTCAGGTCTTATCTGACCTTGACCCAGGAGACTAGATGGTAGCAATGGACTTCTAGAATGCTTACTTCTATATCTCACAGATGGTACCTGCGTTTACGGTGAGCCACGAGCAATTTCAATTTGTTGTGCTCCCCTTTGGCCTCAAGAGCGCCCCTCGGGTGTTCACCAAGATGATGGCTATGGTTGCAGCACATCTGTAAAGGTTAGGAGTTCCCCTACCTAGACGGCTGGCTGTTGAAAGCAGGATTGCCCACACAGTCGTCTCCCACCTCCAGACTTTAGCGAACCTCCTCCACTCGCTCGGGTTCACTATAAACTTGCAGAAGTCACACCTGACCCCCCTCTCAGATGCTCCCTTTCAACTGAGCTGTTTTGGATACAGTGCAGTTTCAGCCTTATTCTCTGGAACAGTGAGTCCAGGATATCCGGGCTATGATTCTGATGTTTCAGTTTGTGCCCTGGATTTAGGTGGGACTGACTCGGAGGCTGCTAGACCTCATCGCCTTCTGCTTCCTGTTGGTAAAACATGCCCATTGGCGTGTGCAGGCTCTGCAACGGGATTTGAAGACTCAGTGGGAACACCACATGGGGATTCTCTCCAACCTTGTCCAGATATTGAGGGGGACTGCAAAAGCTCTGCAGTCGTGGCTCACAGACCGTGATTGGGTCATCTGCAGACCCCTCTCCCTTCCCCTCCCAGAGCTCACAGTGGACAGATGAGATGCTTCACTTCTGGGTTGGGTGGCTATCTGGGAGAGGTGGAGATCAGATGACTCTGGTATCCGGTGGAGTCTCAGCTCCACATCAACCTGTTGGAACAAAGAGTGATCTGATTGGCATTGAGCCTTCCTTCCTTCCATCAATTGAAGGCTGGTTCACGTTTTCACAGACAATACCACCGCCAAGTGATTTTGTAAAAAGCAGGCTGTATGGGGTTGTGGAACCTGTGTAAAGAGACCATGCGTCTCTGGACGTGGCTTCAACGTCAGGACTTTTTCCTGGTGGTTTCAGAGATTGGAGAGAACCTTGGTTAGATCTTTTTTTCCAGCCGAGAACAGACAGTGGCAACACTTCTGCATACTGGAGTTTCCAATGCGGCTTTTGCTCGGAGACACATTTCGTCTTGAGTGGAGCTCTGGACTCTTGTACCAATACCACTCCATTTCAGAGCTCTCAAGAAGATTAAGCACAACCAGCCAACGTTATCTTAATGGCCCCGGAATGGGCAAGAAAAGGCTGGTATCCCGAACTCATGAGCATAAGCATCTGTCCTAAGACCAGGCTGCACCTTCCTGAGGATCTCCTGTCACAGCAGCAGGGTATGGTTCTGCACCCAAACCCATCCAATCTCTACCTACCTGCATGGAGTTTGAGCACCGACAGTTAAGAGTGTTCGACCTCCTTCCCGAAATGTGTGATCATCTTAGCAGACAGGCGTCTCGCCACACAAAAAGATTTATGCCTACCGATGGGACAAATATGTGGCTTTGCGTGTAACAGATCTATTGATCCTTTGTCTGCAGCCTTGTCTGAAGTTCAGCTGTTTGTTCTATCCTTCGCCCTGCAATGCTTTTCTCTGTGCACAGTTAAGGGGTACCAATCTGCCATTACCACCTTCCTGTGGTTGCCAGACCAACCTTCCCTGTTCAAATCACCTGTTGTGACACATAATTCCTCCTATGTCCTTCATTATACCCCAATGGGACCTGACTTTAGTCCTCACCTTCCTCATGCACTGCTGCCCTCTAAGGCTAATGACCATCATAATGATCTTCCTTGTGGTAACCACATCTGCCAGGAGGGTTAGCAAATTACAGGCTCTATCCATGAACACACCCGTACACTACCTTCTTCCCAGACAAGCTGGTGCTAAAATCCTGAGTATCCTTTTTGCCAAAGGTGGTTACACCATTTCACGTCAGGTAGAACATCACATTGCCTATTTTCTTCCCTCTCCCTCATCCGACCTAGCAAGAGGAGAGCCTCCATCGCCTGGACCCCAAAAGAGTGTTGCCATTCTTCATAGATCGTACAAAAGAATTCTTGGTTGACAATCAACTCTTTCATGCGTTTTCGGGGTCAAAGAAGGAAAAGCCATTACGGCAAAATAACCTTTCTCTCAATGGATTATTCTCTGTATTAGGATCTGTTACGCAATGGCCAATAAACAACCCTCTGAAGGCTCATTCCACCAGAGGTAAAGCTACAAACTCTGCGTTAGCTTGAGGAGTCCCAGTTCTGGACATCTATCAATAACAAGAGAAGACGCCTCCAGAATGCGAGTATATGGTCATGTTTAGCAGGATTTTCAAAACTTTATCGCAATGCCTCATCTTGGGAATAAGCTGCATATATCCTGAGATACTTCAGAGGCCCATGTTGAGGTGTTCCGCTGTGCATCAGGCCATTGCTTCTATTGGAAACAAGAAAGATTTGGGTCAGTTAGTGTTGAGTCCAGAAAACTGTGTCCTTCATATAAAGAAAAGTGTGTTGATCGCGTGTAGTGACATGAGATTATAATGCCCATATGAGCTAGTTCTCTTTCCTAGCACTTGTGCCAGCGGCTGCATGATCAGAGCAAACAGCATGGGCAACAAAGGACACCCCTGTCGTGTACCACGTTAAAACTCTCAGAGACAGTCTTCCTCATTTTCACCCTCACCAAGGGGTAGGTATAAAGCCTGATTCACTGCATTATGTACGGGCCAAAGTTCATCTTCTCAAGCATCCTAAACATTAATTTCCATCAGATGGTATCAAAAGCTATCTCGATATTGAGAGATGCTATGGCATAGTCTTCATCATCTTGTCTCAGATCATTTTTACTCAACATTCCATCACACTTCACCACCACATGTTCCAACGGAATGGGTGCTGTTTCGGAACATTGTTTTTCTAAATTTGCCAGTCCTTCTCCATGTGTGTATCCAGTACTTCCAATCCCTTGTCACTTCTGCAAGCCCTTGAGCCAGTCCCATGCTATCTCAGCTATCATTACAAAAAAACACATTTCCTTGATCACTTTTGATTTAGAGGATAAGAGTAATATCTACTTCAGACCTTCTTCACTGAGTTTGTTTGAAACAGCTCTAAAGGATCTCCCATCATGCTCTCGGCATATGTAGTCTGGAGAGACCTGGATCATTAGGCCCTCATACTACAATGTCCTACTTTTGCATGCTCGTTGTAAGATAGCTTCCCTGTCTCGACAGTTTAAGAAGTGCGCTACCAAGGCTCTCGAGATGGTAGGTGGGGGATACCAGGTATTAGTGGTAGAGTCAGGATTTTGTGGGCCCATTCTGCTGAGAAGATATTTGATAGGCCTTTAGGTTTCATATTATTTATAATGCAATCTTTCAAGAGGAGTTCAGCTCGTTGGTCTTCTGCCCAAGATAAGCAGGTTATTATGTCATGAGCTACCCTCAGCCTGTTCCATCCTCTCCCCCAGTACTCAGTTTCCTGGAGCCTGATCATCGTTGTTCACTTTTCCAAGGCGTCTCTAGTACCTTTCTGCAGTTTATATGTATTCGTCTTATTCTGATCCGCAGGGTTCCCCAGGTTTCTCCCGATAAGGGTAATTTCCACCTTAATCATGTCAATTTTATTCTCCATCGCTTGTTGTGAATGAGTGATAGTTTTGGCCATGAATCAGATCTTTGGAACCCTTGCGAATCCCACTGGCGCCCCTTCAGGCTCTAATGATTCAAGGTGGCCTCCAATCGGATTCAGTAGTTTTGCCAGGCTTCGAGACTCATCTACAAGCCCCTCTGAGGTCTCAAACAATCAATCAATCATATCATTTGTAAAGTGCACTACTCACCTGTGAGGGTCTCAAGGCACTGGGGTGGGGAATACAGCTACCGCTCGAAAAGCCAGGTCTTCAGGAGTTTTCTGAAGGTCAGCAGGTCTTGGGTCTGCTGTAGGTGGATAGGGAGGGTGTTCCAGGTCTTGGCGCCAAGGTGGGAGAATGAACTGCCGCCGGAGGTCGCTCTTCGGTAGCGGGGTACTGTGGCGAGGGCGAGGTCGGCAGAGCGGAGCTGGCAGGTGGAGCTGTAGAAGCTGAGTCGTCTGTTGAGGTACGTTGATCCGGTGTTGTGGAGTGCCTTGTGTGCATGGGTTAGGAGCTTGAAGGTTATCCTCTTGTTGACCGGGAGCCAGTGCAGGTCTCTCAGGTGGGGTGTGATGTGGCTGCTGCGAGGGATGTCGAGGATCAGGCGTGCAGAGGCGTTCTGGATGCATTGGAGCCGTCTCAGGAGTTTGGCCGAGGCTCCTGCATAGATGGCGTTTCCGTAGTCCAACCTGCTGCTGATGAGGGCCTGGGTGACCATTCTTCTTGTTTCAGTGGGGATCCACTTGTAGATCCTGCGGAGTATGCGGAGGGTGTTGAGTCAGGAGGAGGAGATGGTGTTGACCTGTTTAGCCATGGAGATGGTGGAGTCAAGGATGACCCCTAGGTTGCATGTGTGGTCGGTGGGTGTTGGAGCGGTTCCCAGTGCAGTCGGCCACCAGGAGTCGTCCCAGGCCAAAGTGGTGGATCCGAGGATGAGAACCTCCGTCTTGTCAGAGTTCAGTTTCAGTCGGCTGTTCCTCATCAATTCAGCGACGGCCTTCATTCCTTTGTGAAGGTTGGTTTTGGTGGTGTGGGGTTCCTTGGTGAAGGAGAGGATTTGCTGGGTGTCATCGGCGTAGGAGATGATGTTGAGGTCGTGCCGAAGGGTGACGTGGGCGAGCGGTGCCATGTAGATGTTAAATAAGGGTGGGCGTAGTTCGCGAAGTAGCGCTACGCGAAGCTACGCAAAGTGCACTTTGCACTACGCAAACTTCACGTAGCACTACGCGAGCTACGTAGTAGCATGTTCGCACTGTGCAAGAAGCGTTTTCAATGAATACACAGTGCGGACAAGCATCTGGCACTGTGCAATCATTGAAAACGGCATCTTGCACAGTGCGAGCTGTATTTTTCTGCTGCTCGAGTAGATTTTTACTCGAGCGGCAGCTTTCTCAACACGAACTGGTAGTTTCTCATTGCGAGCGGTCGCGAGCATGCGCAACCACTCGCAAATGAGAAACCTGACCTCCCCGCGTTGAGAATCTCGCCGGGATGTCATTTTGCTTGCCCGCGGTCGCGAACATGACTTGGAGGACCACGAACAAGCAAAAAATGACCGCTGCACTACGCTACGCTGCACTACGCGTGTTCGCACTGTGCTACGTGCAGCTCGCGTAGTGCGAAGTTGCGCAAACTACGCGAGCGTAGCGTAGTGCTTCGCCCAGGGTTAATGTTAAACAGAGTTGGGCTGAGGGATGAGCCCTGGGGTACGCCGCAGATGATCTTGGTGGCTTCGGAGCGGAAGGGGGAAGGCGGACGCTCTGTGTTCTGCTGGAGAGGAAGGAGTTGGTCCAATCCAGGGCCTTCTCTTGTATCCCGGTGTTGTGGAGGCGTGTTCGTAGTGTGTGGTGGCAGACCATGTCGAAGGCGGCTGACAGGTCCAGGAGGATATGGGCCGCCGTTTCTCCGTTGTCCAGCAGGGACTTGATGGCATCGGTGGAGGCGATGAGGGCAGTCTCGGTGCTGTGGTTGCTGCAGAACCCGGACTGGGAAGGGTCCAGTATGTTGTTCTCCTCGAGGTAGCGGGTCGGTTGTTCGCTGACCGTCTTCTCGATGACCTTTTCCGGGAACGGGAGCAGGGAGATGGGCCGGAAGTTCTTGAGGTCCTTGGGGTCCGCCTTGGGTTTCTTGAGTAAGATGTTGATCTCTGAGGGATTCCAGCTCTCCGGGAAGGTTGCTGTCTCGAACCTCGAAGAAGGTGTTGATGACTTTCCAGAGATGGGTTGCAATGGATGTGCTGTCTTTTTTGAAGATGTGGTGTCAGCATGGGTCTGATGGAGATCCGGAGTGGATGGTGTTCATGATCTTCATGGTGTGGTCGTCGTTGATGTTGGTCCAGTAGAGCAGGCGGTTGATGCATATGGTAGTCGTGGGGGCGGAAGTCTCAGTGGTTGTCGGGGCGGTCGTGGCGTTGAAGCTGTCGTAGATGTCTGCGATCTTGCTGTGGAAAAAGGAGGCCAGCGAGTCGCATAGGTCTTGCGAGGGTGGGACGTCGGTGTTGGAGCTAGGTTTGGAGAGCTCCTTCACGATGTTGAAGAGCTCGTTGCTGTTGTGCGCATTGTTGTCTAGACGGTCTTTGAAGGAGGCCCTTTGGCGGATCTGATGAGGTGATGATGTCTGTGAGTGGCGTTCTTGTGGGCTGCGTGACTGTCCGGTGTTCGTTCACGGAGCCAGATCTTCTCCAGCTTTTGGCAGATTTGCTTGGAGGCCCGGAGGTCTTCCGTGAACCAGTTGGCTTTCTTGTTGGTGTGACTGTTGGAGGGTTTCTTGATCGGGGCGAGGGTTTCCAGCAATCGTTGATCCATTGTCTGAGGTTGCGGGCGGTGGTGTCGGGGTGGGCGAGGGGGCTCTGGACGAGGGTGGTGGTTAGCTGGTCTTCGGTCACTTTGCTCCAGCAGCGGCGAAGCATCTGTTGGGTGCGGTGGTGCATGGTGGGTTTCTTGAAGGTGAAGTGGATGCAGCGATGGTCGGTCCAGTGGACTTCGGTGGTGTGGTTGAAGGAGACGTGGGGGCTTGCGGAGAAGATGGGGTCAAGCGTGTGACCGGCGGAATGGGTGGGTGTTATGACGAGTTGTCTGAGTCTGAGGTTGGCTAGGTTGTTGATCAGGGTAGTGGTGTTGTTGTTGTTGTTGTTCTCGAGGTGGAAGTTCAGGTCCCCGAGGAGGATGAAGTCCGTGGAGGCGAGGGCGTGTGGGCTGACAAAGTCGGCGATGGAGTCGCTGAACTGTGGTCGGGGTCCGGGGGGTCTGTAGATGAGGGTTCCTCTGAGGGTGGGTTTGGGGTCGGTGTGGATCGAGAAGTGCAGGTTTTCGACTTTGTTCAGGGTGTCGTCGGGGTTGGTCGAGACTCTGAAAGTGTTCCTGTGGATGATGGTGAATCCTCCTCCTGCTTCGTTGGTGCAGTCCCTGCGGGTGATCTTGTATCCTTCCAGGACAGCTATGGCTATGTTGGGTGCCGAGCCGGGGTTCAGCCAGGTCTCCGTCAGGAAGGCAACGTCTGGGGAGGTTGAGTCAAGTCGGTTGCAGAGTTCAACGGAGTGTTTGCGGGCGGAGCGGGTGTTGAGAAGGATGCATCTGAGGTGGTTGGGTTCTTTCCTGGTCGGCAGCATGGAGGGGTGGATGCTTGTGAAGCTGCATAACACACCATTACTGACATTTGTACCCTGAAGCATCCCAATAATTGATGATTGATGACCTTTATGATGATGAGCACCTTTTTTAGGATTGTCAAGATGCCATTTACCCATTTACCTGGATACTCCTTCAGGCATTGGGCTTTCCTCCCCCAATTCCGCAGTGGCAACAGAGGAGTCTGCCTCCTTCGCAACCGTAATCAGGAGAGTGGCAGACTTTTTAGGTTTTAAATTAAGAACCTTTCCTACTCTTTAATGAGGTTCTTTCTGATGTACTGATGGGCACTTGGTCAAAACCAGGGTTTTGCCCCCCGTCAACAGCACGTAACAAGGCAGCATAGGCCTGTCCCCAGAGCCCCAGATTTCCACTTGCAACGTCTGACCTCAGAAAGCCTACTAGTGCAGGCGTCCACGAGCAGAATTCATTCATATGTATTTCCGACCACCCCATCTATATGAGAATCCAAATGCATAAGAACGTTCACCAAAATTATGTTTTCCTCTACTAGCATTTCCTGTTAGTCAACATCACCTACCTCCGTGCACATTGTGGGATAGAGTTGCTAACATTTTGATGGCCATTCCTGAGGGCATTCGGCTATTCCTACAAACTCTTATACGAAATGGCCAAGACACAGCAGAGTATTTTAAATGCTCAGGTCTGGGCACTGCTGACTATAGGGAAAGGGCAGTCGGGACCAGTGTGGTGCTTAGGCACCATCCTTGGATTCGCTCCACTGGCTTCTCCAATGACGTCCTGCAATCCTTAATGGACATGCACTTTGTTGGCTCCAGGCTCTTTGGAGCAAAGACGATTTGGCCTGGGAAAGATATAAAGCGAGCAAGGCCACTGCCTGCTCTCTAGACTTATTTCTGCCTGTTCTGCAGTTACCCAGACAACTTTACTTCATTTGGGTCTTTGGGAGGGGATATCTGCAAAGACAGCTGCCTACCATGTATCCAGGAGACTGGATGGTGGTGTTGAATTTGCAGAACACTTATTTTCATTTCCCCTTTTATCCCTCTACTATTCTTCTCACTCATATTTCACCATATTAATTCACCACTAATCCTTTATAGGCTTCCTGAATAGCGTGTGTCAACAAGCGCTATATAAATACAAACCTTTGTCCTCCTCTATCCTTCTGCTGTCATTCCAAATCCAAATAACTGACTAACCTATCCACCACTTAAAATGTACTTGCATGTTTCACTATACTAATTCAACACTAATCCTCCATGGGTCCCGGAGTAGCGTGCTACTCGCCGAAAAAGCACTTTGACGCCTCGTCAGGAGTAGTAAGCGCAATATAAATGCAATTACAATACAATACAATAGAGAATGTGCAGCGTCCAAGGTTTTGTGCATTGGAGTTAACAAGAGGATTTTGACTCGAGGACACCTTTTGCCTCGACTATTCCTCGGGACTCCTGTATGCGTTTCCACTGTTGCTCCTCCGACCCAGAGGGCTGAAAAAGATCAATAAAGAACTGGCTCAAGCTTTCCTAGTGGCCTTGTACTGGGTGAGGAGAGTGTGGATACTGTAAACTTCAGGCCATGAGCATCTACCCCTGACTTTGATTGCTCCTCCGGGAGGATTGTCTGTCACAACATCAGCATCCGATACTGCATTTAAATTGCGCAACCTGTACCTACATGTGTGGTGATTGAGCTGCGACAGTTGATGGCTTTCGATCTCCCTCCTGAAGTTGTTTATGTAATTCTAGCAGCCTGGCATACTTTCCCCAAAACTCTATATATGGGGCACTGGGGGAAGAATTGTTGTCTAGTGTTCTTCCCATGACATTAAGGCTTTACAGATGTCTGACATTCTACTGTTTGGTCTTTCAATAGCCCAGCATCGAAATGTTATACTCGCACGGTGTACTAGTGTTGGATAACTTCCAGACTTCTAGGTTGATGCCCCTCCACTGGTTCAAGATGGATAGCCATGTCTGAAAGAACGAACACTTTACTAGGTCTGTCTTGCCGGATTTCCCTGTCTGAGCCATTCCACAGACACACCACCTAAGGAGATACTGCTTTGGTATCTATTCACAAGGTGAGGAATTTGCGGTTAGACAGAAGGACACGTTACTTACCTGCAGTAATGCCTTTTTTGGAAGATACTTTCTAACTGCAGATTCCTCACCACCTACCCTCCACACACTGTCCATTCCAGTCCATTCTAGAGAGCTACACACTGACAAACTCTGATTTCTATGGGCTCTGTGTCCGATGGTAAGGACATAGATCAGAAAGAAACTGAATTTGTCACACAGAGGTTGTACAGATGTAGTGCCCCAGACATCACACCAGGGGCAGGAGAGATCCAACATGGAGCTTCACAATGCCACCTGCCCTCACATAAGGTAATTGTTATTAAAAAATCTCCGGCTCTTGTCTGGTGCCTGGAGGTATTCACAAGGTGAGTGTGGGCGTTTTGATGGACCGTGGGGCAGATGGGAACACAGGACACACAAAGAGGTGGGTTTGAAGGCTTTTATTTTGATTTTCTTGGCCCTTCGTTTGAGAACTGCAGATCATACAAAGCCAACAAGCCTGTCTGTGGGGAACCAACAAATGAAAAAAAAGGGGGAAGGATCCTCCAGTGTTCCTCCCGATGGTCTTCTTTGATGTCTCAGGGTCCTGTAACAGCAGGGTCTCTATGACGTCTTGCTCTCAGCCCAGGGTGCGGGAAAAGAAGAAGAAACAACAAGCTGGGATTACTGCTGGGTTCTATTTCTCTTCTATTATTTGTGCAACCACCACCGGACGTCGTGAAGTGAGGGGGGAATAAAGTGAGAGAACTTCCGCAGTGAAGGATCAAGCAACGCACGTGTGTAGTAATTCCCCATGCCTCCCCACCACCCCAACCAAAACGATCCCCTCAGCGGTACTCGCCTTAGGCCACGACCCGTGTCCAGGGCCGTGGTGTTGGGACCTCCCTCCTTCGGGCTGCCGGGCTCTATCGCGGTGTATAAGATGCTCTTGTTTTGGGTCTTCCGACTCCTTCGTCCTCGTCTTCCGTTCTCGTCTGGTCTCTCTCGCCACTCTCCTTCGTTGCTCTCCTCTTCTTTGTGCTCTCCCTCCGCTCCTTCTCCACGTCCCCTCCTGATAACATCATGTGCTCATCCTCGATTCTCCGTGCTGCCACTAGACCGCTCATCTTTTCCGGCTTGTGCAGTGAGTCACCACCACCCACCAGCCACTTCCTGTCTGCCTCGCCACTGTACTCCTCACAGTGAGGAATCTGTGGTTAGATAAAGCCTCTTCTAGAAAAGGCGCAACTGAATTTACGTAACTTGTTCTTCACACCCTAGCACTAGGACTGCACCAGATCAAGCTTCTACATCGCCGTCAGCCTCATCTTCAAGGACTCCACAGCTAATGTGGGATGAGCTCTCACTGCTGAGTAGATTCAAGACGTCATCTGGAAGCAGACTTTGGAACAGCCTTCAAGCATTGACTCTGTCCACCCTGGATGATAGTAATATCTTGTTTGCCTAAATGCAAGATTCCAATTTATACCCCTGAAGAACATTCTCCAGATGGCTGCCGAACACATCAAGGGAATGGTCAAGTATAATGGGAATGGTCAAGTATAATGAGATCACATCCTTCTTTCTACAACTTCTCTGGCTCCTGTTGTTTCCCCACTTGTGCCATTGACTTAAGACAGTAATGTCCACCACCCTAATAAGACTAAGATTTCAGGTAGCCAATGCCTCGCCTTACCGCCTTACCTTTGACATTGCCACAATAGTGAATAAGAAGTGAAAGCAATTGAAAAATAGAAGACAAGTCTTCTGTTATGCACGTAGGATCTGCATAGTGTAAAATATCCATCTAACACGGTTACTCTTTCACTTCAGAATTGAGCCAAAGAGACACCACGACAAGCAGTTTCACCTTCTACATTCCTAACATCAGACATAGTTTGAAATGCAACTCTTCTACATGTATCCACATAAAGAATCATAAGCACCACCTCCCCCATGTACAGTACTTTGTACCTTTCCAGCTGAGTTTGCAGTGTACAAGTACTCTATCTACATAAATATATGCAAAGACCAATAGGATGTTGTCTGAATGTGTCTGAGGAAATGTGTTTTTATTGCTTCCCTGAATCTCAGAAGCACGAGTTTCATGTGTAGGCAAGTCCTGCCCCCAAAACATTTCCATCTTGCTGGGTGGATGGGTGGATATATAACTTATGTTGTACAATACAATTTTGCTTCTTTTTTTGTATAAACGTTACTCTTTGTATGTTTAGTAGTTAGATCCATTGAAGTTTTGATGTGCAGTTGTATCTATTATAGTGGACACTTAGAATGTATGCTTTTGGTATACTCCTTATGTACATTGGCTAGAATAGTAACTCCTTATATGTTGCTTCATAAATCTGTGCCTTAATGTTGTTTCAGACAAGCATACTCAAATAGTGTATGGCAGAGCCACAGTTTTTGAAGTTTATATTTTTCTTCACCCTACTCATTCTTTACTGTCCCAGCCCATGTCCTAGACCATGTCATCTCCAAGACAGTCATTCCTAGCACATGTTGTGGCATTACTTTCCACTTGTCATATTTTTAGAGCTAGATTGGTGGGTCTTCTAAAAAATAATTTCAACCAATGTGGTCTGTGCCTATATCGATGCAAGCCCTGGGTCCTGTCACCGCCTTATCAAGTGACACAACTGTTTCATGTTCCAGTGCACAATGCACTTATCCACTATGGTTCACTGATCCCAACATGACCAACCTTCTCGAGGACCTGTCCAACCTTGGACTCACCCAGTGAATAGAAGGCTTCACACACTGCCAGACACTTACTGGACCCCCATCTTCAGCAGCATCACAGTATGCAAGCTCATACCCATCACCTGGTCTGACCACATCTTCATCAACTTCAGCATACCCATCCCACACTACTGCAGGAACGGCATCACCAAATCTTCACGACAGGACTAAAACAAGATCTCAAAAGTATCCTGGTCTTTCAAATTCCTACATCACTGACCTCAACACAACAACAACCTCCCTGAATCACTGCAGCACAGACACCCTGGCTTCAGTCAAAGCCAAAAAAGCCATGAGAACCAGACCACAAGCAAGCTAATACACAGAAGAGCTGAGGCTTCCTAAACGCCACTTCAAGCAACTTGATTGCAAATTGATATAAAGTTATGTTATGTTATATGTGGTTTTGTAGCGCGCTCCGATAGTCAAGACTGTCCTGGCGCGGGAGTGAAACTGAAACAGAGTGGGAAGTAGGTATGCTAATCATGAGTTTGAAAGAGGTGAGTTTTGAGCAGTTTTTTAAAATTGGTCAGATTGGGAGCGTGTCTAAGAGCGTCTGGCAGGGCGTTCCACATTTGAGCTCCCTTTACCATGAGGGATTGTCCGCCCAGGCGGACTCTTCTAAATCTGGGGATGATCACCTGCTTTTTGGAGGTGGAGCGCAGCTGACGGGATGGGAGGTAGGGTGTGAACCTTTTGGCTAGGTAAGAGGGGCATGGTCCATTCAGGGCTTTGTAAACGATGACCAAAGTTTTAAAGCGCACTCGTTGAGCCACAGGGAGCCAGTGAAGATCCTTCAGCTGTTTGCGCACGCGGAGTCAAAATATTCACAGACATGAGCACCTAACAGTTCTGCCCTTTGATGGCACCATCGGAAAATCAGAGCCTCCAAACACTCTGCCCTCACTGACCGCATTGAAAGCAGCACAAACAGCACCGAAGTAATCTTTGCCACAGTGAAAGACTTCACCTCTCCGGCAGCAAGCTCCACAGGCGTAACCTACTCTCAAAACCTCTGTACCCAGCTGTCCCTATACTTCAGCAACAAGATCACCAGCATCTCCAAAAACATGGAACCCCAACCAGACTCCTCAAATCACACAGCTTTCTTGCCTATCTCTACCAACACCCAGAGGACCACCCTGATCACCTGGTCCACCATCACCGCTCAAGTAACTGCTGTGACCCTCTGCTCAAAGCCCTGCATTAGCTCGCCATAAAGAAAAGAGCAATTTTTATACTCCTCTGCCTAACGTACAAAACCCTGCCAGGAAATGGACCCAAATACCTGATAGAAACCTCAGCTAAAGGAGTCAACTTCTTCTTTGTCCTCAGCGTATTTGCACATGTAAGTATAGTGGTGGCGCCTTCACATATCTTGCATTGGACCAAGCTCTCCCTCTTTATTAGGGCATGCCCCGAATTCTCAGGTTTTAAAAAACATCTCAAAACCTGGCTGTTCTAACAGCAGCTTCCTGACCTCTCAGTTACCTCAGCGCCGAGATACCCCTCCGGGGGCGAGTCGTTGCACTCCATCAAGTATCCATTAATATAACATAACATAACCATGCAGTCCGTACACTCTGAAGCACACTCAAAACCATGCCCTCACCACATCTTCATTGAAGGGCGCGACCCCATCAGTGAAACCCTCACCCCCACCCTGAATTAATCAGTCATTACAGCCACCTCCTTGACACCACCCAATCTGGATTCACGCCCAACCACAGTACAGAGACCGCCATAATCGCCGCCACGGATGACATCTGAATGATCATGGGCAGAAGCGACACTGCGGCCCTCATTCTAATGAATCTTTCTGCAGCCTTCACCACCATGCCCCATCACATCCTCATCCAAATATTGCTTGAAGCCGGCCTCCATGGTCTCGCACTTTGCTTGATTTTCTCCTTCCTGACAGGCCACACCCAGTCAGTCAGCCTGGCCCCCTTCACCAAGGACACCGTCAATGTCATCTGTAGAGTTCCACAAGTATCCTCACACAGCCCTACTCTGTTCAATGCCTATATGACCCCACTCTCCAGCATCATCAGCACCAACAGAATCAACATCAAACATATTCTATGCTGAGGACACTCAGTTCATAAGTTCCCGTTCCAACAAGACATCAAACCCCAAGAACAATTTATTTGTCTGCATGACCAGAGTCGTTAGATGGATGAAAGCCAATGTTGTGTAGTTCCTAGGTAAGGAATCCATAACTAATATGACAGAGAGTACACAGAATAAACGGTGGGGAAGTTTTCCAATAAGCATTTATTGAACCAGCATCATTCTAGTGTAAAATAGGTGTGCTGAAACAACCATAAGACAGACACAGATATACATGATTATAAGCACCACTAGGGTAAAAGGATGGTAGATTCCTACCATAGTGCTAAAATGAATATATGCACACATATAAGTACATGTTAATATTAATAATAATGCATACTCCTACGATGCAACCCAAACTAGATGTACCTAAGTGTACCTAGCATGCATGTAGGTGTAGAGCTAAGAATCTCTCTAGGCTGAAGCCAACCCCATTACCTGAAGTGAGAGACTGTGGGACCCCATCTTGGTCTCGAGATGGACACCCCGCGAGGGATGTCAGACCACTGCGAGCTGGAGTGTCTGCCTGCAGGAACATCAGCGTTTCACGTCCGTGTGTCAGCATGGAAGTCTTTCTCCTCTGCTTGCCCGGGCATAACTTCCCAACACTGTATGATGTCAAACCCTCTCCCCCTCACCGAATGTTCTCTTTGCTTATAGCGTAAGTTAGGCCTATGGATACTATACCCTTCGGCGATACCCCTGAATCTTGACTGACACCTATTTGTGTCAATAGGGCAGACTAACAATCCCTTCCAATTAGGGTCTATTGAATTAAATGAAATGCAATGTATGGTGTCATCTAGTGTACCCTCATTGTTTTCTGTAGAATTTTGTCATCCCTCCAAGTGTAAAAGCAAGGGGATGCGAGGTGTGTTCAAGTCCTTGATCTTAGCTAACCCAAGGCAGGAAGTCTATTGCACAGTGTCGTTCAGGACAATCATTTGTTGCGGTAAGAGGTATGCTCTAAATAGTGTCTCGGTTCCCTGAACCTGCCATTTTTTAAGTCCCCCACACTGATTTAATGTCTATAGTGTCCTTCCATAAGCTGAAACCCTGTTCAGACAGTTGGTCAATAAAGGATGCAGAATATATCTGTTTTTTGTTAGTGAGCATAATTTTCTTTACAGATTAAGGTGCTAGCATATAACAATGTGAGTGTGGATCTGATGTTTTGAATCCAGACAAATAAGCAAACCTTTGTGAAAACGTTTGTGAACTACCTTTTGGTGGTGTTGGCCAATGTTCCCATTGGTGGTATGCAAAAACATTACATGATGCACTTGTTTTTTGCAAAAAATGATGATCATAGTGTTGATTACAGTACATTGCGTTAAAATCAGAAGAGTCATCCAACATTTCATTTGCTGAAAATGCTGCAGACCGTTCTAAATCAGACAACATATTATTTTTTTTGTGTGTAAAAATCTGTTTTTATTAAGCATTTCAATTTTGTTGATACATGTTCTGTTAATACATTGTTTTGTTGAAAAAATACATTTGGTATATCATATATGTATTGATAAATACAATGTTGGTTACTTCTCAGACAGTTTTGGAGCATAATGCAGTTTACGCATGCATAGTATAACATGATGGCCTTTGCAAGTGTGAGTATGTTACTATCAAGTAGACCAAGTTTGTTATCACATTCCATATGGTGCATGTAGTTCTTTAACAGATCTTTGTAAGTATCAGCGTAACTGTAGTAGAACTGTGGTATTAACGAGAAACAAAGAAGGGGGGGGGGAATATTCAAGCCATTAGCCCAGTCCATGGCACCTTGCCCATCTTCCCTCTGCAGAATTGGTTTATTGCTACTGTGTCTGTCGCCCACCTGCTACCTCCCCACCTCGACATTAGGATATGTGAGCATCTTTAACCATTGTGTGACTATTGTCCATGTGACGCTACGCCAAACTGGGGTGGCATAGTGGGCAAAAGAACAATGGATTTAACCCAGATATTTTGACTGGGGGAGAATGTTTGCATTGTCAGTATTGCGTCCATCATTTGTTTGCTGTAACACTTTTCGCCCTAAGTGGAATGGGTATGCTCAGACGTGGGTCCCTTCCTCACTGTGCCACTGGATTCCTACTAGCCTGGCTGAAGAAGGGTGACATACCCTGAAACCGGTCCCAGGATACTTGTTTCCGGTCCAGAGAGGATCTGGCCTGGCAGTTCGGTCTGGACTGTTCCCATGAGACACAGGGTCAAGACTGATTTGCATATGGCTGGGTCCAAACTGGGGTGGCGTAGTGGGCAAAAGAACAATGGATTTAACCCTTATTTGATTTGGGCTATCAAACCCGGCCAGAGAGGCCAAAAGCAAGATACAGTTCGACACCACTAGGACCTCGTCACGGATCAACACCGATCACTGGTTTAACGCCCTGAAGCGATCCTTGCCCAATCTGGACTTCGGCCCAGAAGAAGACTTCAAACAATGGGAAAACTGGATCACCAAGAAAGCCCCATGCTTTAATGAGCATCTGCTCTCCTTAAAAAATGTATGTAAGAGAGCAGAAAGGGTTTGGAGAAAAGACTTTGACCTAGATAAGAAAAGGAACTACACACCCTCAATCAGATGCAATCATAAATAACTAAAACTGGCCCAGGCTCTATTTTATGAGAAGAAAATCAGCACTTAATTGCCTCAAAGAACTATTTAGAGCGGTAAACAACCTGACCACACCGCAAGAAACTAATGGCCGTCCTACAGCCACTACAGTAAGGTGCAATCAAATAACGTATTTTTTTCAGAAAAAAAGTGTCCCATATCTTTGATCTCTTCCAAAAAAATCCTCAGCCTGTTCTATCTGAGTCTCATATAGTCAGTGTCCAGCTTCTTCCCCTAGTCTTGCACAGTTCCTAGGCTTTGATGAGGAAGCCACTCTCAAGTTGCTCAAATCCATCAAGTCAGGCTCCCCTCTGGACTTTCTACCCCCGCATGCCATCCTCAAGGTGATGGAGGCAGTTCTCCCCCTCTAGTGAAAATCATGACTAAATCACTTGAATCAGGGTCAGTCCCCTGGGTCTGGAAACACGCCATAATAAAACCAATTTAAAAAAAAAAAAACGTCTGCACCCAGACATTCTGAGCAATCTTCGACCCATCTCCCTTCTCCCTCTCCTGGGCAAACTCCTGGAAAGGCGTGTTAACCAAACGCTAACCAAATTCCTGGAAGAGAATGCACTTCTCCACCCCACGCAGATGGGCTTCTGCACCCTTCATAGTACAGAAGCAGCACTCCTGGCTGTCACCAAGGAATTCAAAATCTTATTTAATGGCGGAGTGTCAGCAGCGATTATTCTGCTTGACCTTAGCACGGCGTTCAACACTGTCAACCACGCATTGCTAAAAAACAGACTGAAGGAAATAGGTATCCAGGATAGAGCCTTGGAGTGGCTATACTCCTTCTTAGATGATCGATCGCTCCAAGTTATGGATCAGGACTGCCTCTCTGACACTCTGCCCGTAAAGTCTGGAGTGCCCAGGGCTCCTCCTCGAGCCCGACCTTATTTAATATATATGTAAGGTTACTTGCCAACATTGTACAGGAATTTGACATCCTAGGCATTTCGTTTACAGACGACAACCAGTTGGTCATTGCTCTGCCCCAGGACCACCATCAGGGAGACTCTTTATTAGGCCCCTGCCTAAACAAACTGGCCAATTGGATGTCAAATAGCTTTCTAAAATTGAACTGGCCTCCTTGCATGGGGGACCCTCCAGTTCCTAAACTGTCAATAAAAGATTTAGGTATGTGGCTTGACAGTGCACTCTCAATGAACGTACAGGGAAACAAACTGTCGGGCATATGCTTTGGGCTCCTGAGGATGCTCAGAAAGATACTAGAATTAATCCCAGTGCATCTTAGGAAAATCGTCATACAGTCTTTGATAGTCTCCCATCTGGACTATGGGAACTCCCTATACTTGCCCCCCCCCCCTAGTTTGTGATCAAGAGGCTCCAGACTGTGCAGAATGTGGCGGCCAGGCTCTTGCTCAAACTCCATAGACAAGCGCCAGTGAAAGAATCCTTGAAATTACTCCACTGGCTCCCAATATTGTCAAGAGTAAAATTTAAAGCCCTCTTTATAGCTCACAGGGCAGTAAATAGCAAACACCCATCCAAACTTAAATCCCTGATGTCGGTCTATGCTCCCTCGAGATCTCTAATGTCATCTCACTCACACCTCCTTAGCATCACTAGAATGAACAAATCCAGATGTGGAGGCAGATCTTTCTCCCACTTGGTGCCAAAACTGTGGAATGCTCTCCCGCTGGACCTCAGAGGACAGCAAAACGAACTAATTTTCAGGAAAAAGCTGAAGACCTGGTTATTCCCATCTAGCCATTAAGGGGCCTTTTGTCTTTCATCACAGCTCTTATCGTCAGCGCGGGGAAGCCTACGGGTAGCCATGTGCTATATAAATCACTTTCAAATTCAAATTCAAATGAACCCTAAAAGGAAGGAGAGGAACATGTATCAGTATCCTGAAACCGGTCAGGTTTTTTAATGTTATCACAATTCCTAAGGTTGTACCTCCTTTCCGAGGGCTCCTGTTGAGAAAACCAACCCCTTGATTGTGACCTATTCTCTCTATTCTTTTGCTTTTTATTATCCCATTTCTTCTTCAAGAATCAGGTGCTTGCTTTGTGTTGTCATTTTAAGGACCACTCATCAGTTGTGGTTTTGTTGCTCTAGCTCCCAAATTATCTCTACCTAATTTGACCTATGTGTCCTCGATAATCTTAGGTAATTCATGCTCCTGTTGTAGAGGAATGAAATCCCTCAGGCGTTGACGTATTGCCACTGCTGCTGCCTCCCCTTTTATGTTTGCTAATATTATAGTTGATACCTGGGCAACATTTCCTAACAATTTCATCCCTAAGTTCAGAGCAGGTTCTGCTCCATATTCACTCTGTATTTGTCATAATACAGCTGGTATTACTGCTATGGAAGGGATACCATGAGTTCTGGTATAGATGGCAGCGGAAACTGTACCCCACAGGTACAATCCTCTGTCTGGGAAGTTATCCCCATTGGCAAGCAGATTGTTAGCATTCTGTGTTTTTCTTGAGGGTGGAAACACTGCCTCTAACTGTGTTATTTTCTGAACTATACAGAATGGCATTTGCTCATGCTTAGTGGGCATTTTACCCATAACTGCATTTAGCGTTTGTGAAGTAATTTTAGTTGCAGACCCCTGAATTTGTCCTGATGGTGTAGCCCTTATCAGCTGAAGTGTGAGTGTTCTCATCACAAACTGTGTCTGGTTTCTGTAAAGTTTTATTATTTCTTTGTGCAGTGGAAGTAAGTCTGCTACAGTAATTTTGTCAATGTCTGGGTGCGATGTGTGAGCCGCTAAGACTAGCCAAGTAGCTCCATCTCTGCCTAGCGCTCTGAGCCTTACTTTATCTTTTGTGAATGGGAGGGCGCCTTTAAACCAGTTTATGTGCTCCTGGTAGGTGAGCGGAACTTCAATGTCCTCATATTCCTTTGGTGTTTCATCTTCAGTGTCAAAATGAAATTTATTTGTGCGTGCATCTGCTGGTGATAATTTAACCCATAAATAGAATACCTCAGTTCTGTATGATTTGTGTACCTCAAACACGAATGTTACTGTCCCACCCCTAGCTGTGACTCCATAGTCTGCTAGTTTTAAAGTAAGGGCAGTTCTGACTTTTTCTGAAATGTTTATTTTGCCTTCTTGTTCTCCTTCCTCCACTGGTGCAACAAGATCTTCATCAGCCATTGTTGAAAAAGGTTTCAAGAAAACTTAGATAAGGTTTTATGCACAATAGGAACTATTTGTCCTTCAGGCTTGAATAAAACCATATAGGATCTGCGCGTTTAGACAAGATAAACTGTGGGATTGGTGCCCAGACTGATTCCAGTCACCCCGCCGGGTATGTTCCTCTGTATACCAGATAGCTCACAGTGCCACAGTAAACTCTTCTTGCCAAGGAGAGAATAGTTCCCGGCAACTATCGAATATGACAACCCTGTCCCATCAGTTTTCGTAGAAATAGTACAGTACTTTTTGCTCAGTCCCTTTTGCTCACTTTGTCTCAGAGAAGTGCACAGAATAAACGGTGGAGAAATTTTCCAATAAGCATTTATTGAACCACCGTCATTCTAGTGTAAAATAGTCATGCTGAAACAACCATAAGACAGAAACAGATATAAATGATTATAAGCACCACAAGGGTAAAAGGGTGGTAGATTCCTACCGTAGTGCTAAAACAATGGATATATTCAAGCATATAAATACATGTCAATAATAATAATAATGCGTACTCCTATGATGCAACCCTAACTGAATGTACCTAAGTGTACCTAGCATGTTTGTAGGTTTAGAGCCAAGAATCCCTCTAGGCTGAAGCCAATCCCAATACCTGAAGTGAGAGATTGTGGGACACCGTCTTGGTCTCGAGATGGACACCTCGCGAGGGATGTCAGACCACTGCGAGCTGGAGTGTCTGCATGCAGGAACCTCATCGTCTTGCGTCAGAATGGAAGTCTCTCTCCTCTGCTTGCCCCGGCAAAGATATGGTGTCTATATACCCAAAAGGTACCCTCAAGGGATTTTACCTTTCTGTGTCATGTAGGCCAAGATGATGGAAGGGATGACCCTTATTCATAGTATTATGCAGAAGATGGTAATACTGCTGTGATTCTGAGAATCCTCCTGCATAATTTATGAGGCTACTTTTTGAGGAAAACCACATGACATTTATGCAGTGCTTAACTAGGTAAATGGTCATTGCCAAACCCCGTTATTTAGTGTAATGGTACGGTAAGGTAGGTGAAGGGTTATGGGACTACTCAAGCCTATATTAGGGTACCCTATGAAACATAACACCAATTACCTCCAGCTCAACACAGACAAGACAGAAGTAGCAATCTTTGGCACAGACACCTCACTCTGGGACTCCACCTGGTGGCATGCCATATTCGGACCTACACCCCTCCTGGCAACCCACACAAAGAACCTCAGAATAGTAATCGACAACCAACCCACCATGATTGGCCAAGTGAATGTAGTCTCCTTTCACACATGCAAGATGCTCAAAAAGATCTTCAAATGGCTCTTCTCCAACACTCACAGAACTGTCACCCATGCCCTCATCACCAGCAAGCTGGACTAAGGCAATAAACTTTATATTGGACTCAACGCTCTACTGACCAGAAGACTCCAGGCCATACAAAACTCAGCAACCAGCTTCACTCTGAGCCTCCGACCCTGCACCAACATAAACTTGCACCTCAGAGAGCTCAACTGGCTCCAAATCCACAAATGAGCGCACTTCAAACTCCTCATGCACACATACAAAGCCTTGCACAACATAGGTTCATGTACCTCAACAACTGCATAAACTTGCAGACAACTCGAGTCAGTTGGACTCCTACAGACCCCCACCCCCCTATACGGAGAACCAGATCTGGCCATTGGGCCTTCTCTACCTCGTGTCTAACGCCTGGAATTACCAGCCCCCGCACATCAGAGCCTTCTCCTCAGTTCTTGAACTTTGCAAGAAATTGAAGACACAGCCCTTCATCTAACCTTGACCCTGGCTCAGACCATACAGCTCCTCCTTCAGCACCAGGATACCCTCCTGGGCGAGTTGTGCACTATACAAATACACATAACATAGCATAAATAAGATACGCGTTGTTTTAATACAGTGCGTGTTAATGGGAATTGTAAGCTACATCTAGAATAGGGCTAAATATAATAACTTTGTGTTTTGGATGGTCTCGATCTAGGTACCTCAGTGATAACTGGTCATAGCTCTTATTGCGTCAGGGTAGATTTAGGAGTAGTTCACGTTCCCTAACCTACTATGGTTCATTCACATGCTACCAACTCTTCTAACCCTGTGCTGCCTGAATTCTCAATGTCCAAACCGCAAATATACTGGGTCCCTGCTGTGGTTAAGCAGCTTAAAAATCAAATCAATGCCTTGTGTGTCGCTTTATATTTCCTCTTGCCGCTATATGTCTTTTAAAGCTTTGTGTAAAATGTGTTTCATTCCATCATTATGTATGATATGCTTGCACCTGAAATTAAAGACGCCCCGTGAAGCTGATGATTTTCATATCTGTTCAGTCAATGGTGTCTGTACTATTTTGGTATCAGAGGCAGGTGGATTAGTTCACAGCTTATGCATTGTTTTTACTAATTTGCTTATGCACTCTTGCTGGCTTGTGTTTTGTGTCCGGCGACGCTTTATTATGCAAAAATGTGTTCCTTGTTAATTACTGGATAACAAACCTTTGCTGTTCCGCCTTACACTTTCTTAACTTGGGATATAGTTCACGACTGGATCTCTGACTGCATAAGATCAGGGTTCTCTAGTCTTATGACGCCAGTGGCTGTTGATAACTTTGCTTAAAATATATTGGTGAGCTTACCAGAATCATGTGTCAGCCTTGTGGTAACCCTAGCCTAGAATTACAGAAGCACATAGGTGTCTTATTCTCATAGAGACATAGAGATGACTGACTCAGTTTTACTAAGCATATTAATTCCCTTGCTCTCCTCTCTTTATCCTTTGGGCCGCTCTATAGAAGAAAAACTGAATTTGGACCACAGTGAATGGGATGACATACATGTGATAACAGGAGCTGTGAAGTTGTTCTTTCGGGAACTCCCAGATCCCGTCATTCCTTACAACCTCTTCGATGAGTTTGTGGCAGCGATCAGTAAGCAGGCATTTTAACCATGTTCAATATTCTTGTTTCTCATTTTCTACAGTATGGAATTGACGGTTGATTGCTCTTTTGGGATAGAATATGTGTGATATAAATTGAAGATCATGTTTAAAGGTCTGTAAAAGAGATGCTGCTCGGCTCCAGTTTCGTCTGCTTGGCTGGATTGTTCTGTACATAATTTTAAGGCATCGGGTTTCAGTGCAGTATAATAGTTTTCAAGATCTTTGTATTTGTTTTTCCTTCAGAAACACTTATTTAACTACATTAAAGTTTATTTTCATGTTCAGCATTGTTTGTGCTTTTCTAAGTCGTGTCATTGATTTTCAATGTTATTTTTTTCTTAATTCAGTTTTCTTTCTTTTCCCAATAAAATGAATGTATATTTCTTTTTCTTTTCAGTTAAAAGTGTGACCTTTTCATTTTCAATTTTGCTATCACAATCACAGGAAAATTGAAGGCTACTGGTTAGTGTCTGCAGCCCACGAGCTCTTTCAAAGGGAAACAAAAAACGTATTGAATTGAATTAAATGTAAAATGTATATTGCGCTCGAATACCCAAGGGCGTCTAGTCGCTACAGCGGAGGAATATGTCAAGGTGAAAAATGATTGAGAATTTATAGTGAAAAAAGGCAAGTTTTCAAAGCCTTTCTGAACAATGGTAGTGTTGGCAATTTTTTATGGGTAAAGGAAGTGAATTCCACAATTTGACAGTGTTGAGAAGAAAACTACTACCTCCCCAGCAAACTCTCCTGAATTTAGGCATCTGCAGAAGTTTGCCCTGAGCTGAACGCAATGTTCTGCCTGGGAGATACCACAGCGAGTGCTGTTTCAAATATTCGGGTCCTGTGCCCTGTAGCGCCTTGAACGCTAAACACAAGGCTTTAAATTCAGATCTCTTCTTCACCGGTAACCAGTGTAGTTGTCTTAATCCTTGGGATATCGACTGGAATTTAGGAATATTCAGCAGCATTCTGGCAGCAGAGTTTTGAACCTGCTGCAGTTTGAGCAGGTGCTGTTTCTGGAGGCCTAAGTAAAGGGCATTTACATAGTCAAGTCTGGCCAATGCCAGAGTTGTCATCAGTGTTTTTACTGCGGCTGGTGGGATATAAGGTTTCACCTTCCGAATTAATTTTAAAGTCAGATGTACCTGGGAGGCAACCTTATTAGTTTGATGTTGGAAGGTGAGCCTGTCATCAAAGATGACGCTCACATTTTTAACTTTATGCACTGAGGTGGGAATTGTTCCCATAGTTCGAGGCCACCAGCTCTGGGACCAAAAGGAGGTGTCTGAACCCAACAGGAGACCCTCTGTTTTACTACCATTAAACTTTAGGCAGTTCGCGCTCATCCAGGGATCCACGCGGGCTATGCACTGATTGAAACGGGCCGCCGTTTCTTCCAGATTGCCTGAGATCGATACTACAATCTGGGTATCATCGGCGTAGGACGCCAGTGAGAAACCGAACTGCCTGATGACATCCACTAGGGGGGTGACGTACAGATTACACAAAGTAGGGCTCAGAGTTGAACCCTGCGGCACCCCACAAGGAAGTGAGAATTGTTTTGAACTAGAGTCTCCAATCTGCGCACGTATCCTGTTGTTGAGATAGGATTTAATTAGAGTTAAAGCTAGGTTTGAGACTCCCAACTTCTGGAGCCTATGAATGAGAATATGGTTCACGGTGTCAAAGGTCGCTGTGAGATCCAAAAGGATCAAGACAGCCTTTGCACCGTAGTCCAGCGTGGAGCGAAGCTCCTCTGCTGCCATAACCAAGGCCGTCTCCATTCCATGTCCTTGCCGGAAGCCGTATTGTGAAGAGTCCAGCAGATTTTCCGAGAACACGAAGGCCGTAAGTTGGACATTTATAATTTTTTCCAGAACCTTAGCTGGAAACGGGATCCTTGCTTGAGGTCTGTAGTTGTTGTAATCGTCAGGGTCCAAGCTAGGTTTTTTTAGCAGAGGGAGAATAGAAACATTCTTCCAGGCCTCTGGAAAGATGCTGGACGTAAGGATCTCCTTATAAAGCAGGCTGAGTTGCTCGCTAATCTCATCGGCTGCCAGATTAAATATTTTTGGGGGCAGGGGTCTGATGGAGCCCCTGCTTTCACTAATCTAACAATCTACGAGACCTGGTCTACGTTAGGAGGGGTGAATAACTTCAAACCGTCGCCAGGCTGACAAAGAGGTGAAGAGGAATAATTCACTTGAGGCTCAGTATCATTTCCTGTAAAGGAATCATAGATAGAAAGCACCTTGTCACTAAAAGAGCCTGCAAGTTGATTACAGAAAGCAACACTGCTATTCAGTACTGATGGAGTAGGTAGAGTCACCAATTCCTTTAGGGTAGAAAAGAGTATTTTGCTTGAGTTGCCTGCCTGCTTGATTTTCTCTGAGAAAAAGATACATTTTTTTCTCAAAGATCATCTTTTTGTATTTGCTCAGTGATTGTGTGTAAACCGTTTTCTCGGCTTCCATATAGGTTTTTCTCCAGTGCCTCTCTGAACGTCTGCAGAGTTGCTTCTGGGTGCGCAGTGAATCACAGAACCAAGGTTCTGATTTCGTTAACCGTTTGCTAGTTAAAGTTTTTTCAGGAGCTAGTATACTTACTGCAGTTTTTAACCAATTAGTGAAACTGTTGGTGGCTGTGTTAACTTCGGGCATTAGGATCTGTTTAGAAGCAGCTAGAGTTGATTGCAGCTGTTGTGGACACATTTCCTTCCAGTTCCTCCCTTTAAAAGTCTTAAGGGCAGAATGAGAACGAGTAAGATGGTGGGAAGAGGTAAGTACAAACTGAATGGCCATGTGATCAGACCAATGGATAAGCAAAGTCTCCTGCACTTTCAGTTGTAGATTTGATGTGAATATCCCATCTAGAGTGTGCCCGGCCTCCTGAGTAGGATGCTTGACTAGTTGTTTAATCGAGACACTGGTCATCAACTCTAGAAGCAAAGTTGTGTATTGGTAATTTATATTTTCTAGGTGATAATTAAAATCACCTAGGATAGAAAAGTCCTGAAAGTCGACACTAGAGTTGATTATATGACCTATAGTCTCTAAAAACGTGTTTTTTTGGCCCTGGAGGTCTATACAACAATGTACCGTTGAATATATAGTTTTCGCTCATAGTGATATTAAATGAAAGAAGTTCACAGTCAGGGCCACTTCCTAAAGTGGAGCTTTTTACCAACAGATTATCCTTTAAAATAATCGCTAGTCCCCCTCCTCGTTTATCCTGTCTGTCATTCCTGATTAGAAAATAGCCTTGGGGAATGGCTAAGGAGAGCTCAGGATCAGACTTACTATTCGCCCACGTCTCCGTGACAAATGCCATATCTATAATATAGGCTGCTAACAGCTTTGCAAATTCGGTATTATGTTTAATTAAAGAGCGCGCGTTCCCGAGCAGTCCTTGGAGAGACTTTAATAAAGCTGTTTGCGGATATAAGTCCTGTTGTGTACTTAAACCGCACTTTATTTCCGTCAAAAGAAAATCCATTATAACAACAAGGGGGACAGATAGAGGACAATGTTTACCGGGGTCCAATGTACGTGTCCTAGAAATGGGAATCAAAAGGTTGTACAGAGTTCCCCACAGAAGGGTAAGTTGAGGGAATGACTCTCTCTCTAGAGTGTGTTATGTGATAGGGATTAAGGTAGTCCCTTGACGGAATTAAGGATGCCTCACACAATTCAAAGGTTGGACGACTGTTGCCATCCCACCCGATGATTGTATCGTGTCATCATTGGCCTCCTGCTCCAACGGCAGGCTGACGGTGCAATGCCTGTCGGGTAGCACAGGGTGCTACTCTTTAGTGGAGTTCTTCTATTCCTCAGCCAATAGATGCATGTGTGTGAGGGGCCAAAAGGGGAGTGCAAATGTGAGCGTGAGTGAAAAGTTAAAAAAGGTCAGTAGAGTCCATTAAGAACCTTTAATAATATGGCTCACTGACTCGTTTAAAAGTGGTGAAGGGAGGGGTACCGAGGCACAAAGAGTAAGGTGATTTGGCCTCGTTCAACCCTCGCCTATGGTGCGGTCAACATGTTTCATGCCACTCGGGCAATTCTTCAGGACCTAAATGCTCATCAACTTGCAGGGATTTCCAACCGTTAGCAAAAATTAGATATACAACCTGCAGGGTATCGCAGGATGCAATCCCGCGTGATTTCCCGCCCCTTAGTCCCTGGTAGACGGACCCCACTGACTGTCCTTGTGGGGCCTGAGCTGTAAGGTAGTTACCTTGATTACTAGGCTTGTAAGCACCTACCCCTACCACATCGGCGAGATCGCAGGACAGCCCCTCACACACATGCATCTATTGGCTGAGGAATAGAAGAACTCCACTAAAGAGTAGCACCCTTCTGTGGGGAACTCTGTACAACCTTTTGATTCCCAAAAGAAAATCCATGTCACATGAAGGGCATTTCTTAGATTCTTTCAGATGCTCAAATTGCAGGCAGGAGTCTTTCAACTGGCCATTAGGACTCAACAGAGTGTCTTTAGTGTACTTTAGAATAGGTCCCAATGACCCTGAAGAATGAGCAGGGGGGTGGCCATGGGCCCAGTCCAGGCACGGACGGGCGCAGACATGCACACCGGCGGCGCGCCCGCTGCGCGTCCGTTCCGGCATGCTGCTTAAATAGCAGTAAGTCGGGCGTCTCTAGCATGCATCAGCTGTTCCTGAACCAGAAATGCTGGCAAGTGTGTCCGGTCCCTTAGCCCTCCGCAACAAACGGCACAAGCCACGGCGGAACGGGTCGGGGTGAAAGGTCAGGACAGCTGCCCCAATCACCCAGGCTAACAGGAAGGAAACGAAACAATGTAAGTAAATAAAAAAAGTAGATATAAAAATATGTTAAAAACCGAATGCCAATCTCTATAAGGCTTCTATTGAAATAGCAGCGGAGAAAGGTAGAATCACTTTAAAATTAGCAGCGAAGAAAGCTGGTAACACAGACCTACCACTGATTGCAAATGTTATGTAAGCTATCCTTTCACAAATGCCACTCCATAAAACAGAAATTTGTCCTTCATCCGCACTTTCTTGAAATCATTTTAAGAGCGGATCTAGTTGTTGTTGTTGTTGTTACGCAGCACTGTTCCAGTAAATTTGCAATATATATATATATATTTCCAGTGGGCTCTTGAACCTACAGATTTCTTACCTTGTGAATACTCCACCAGGTGCCATACTAATATTGAGGCCTATCTCAAACCTAGGAAACCTTTCTCCATAGCTCTTCTATGATAGGAGGGGGCCAAGTCTCCATCTGACACTGGAAGTAATGTCCCTGACACGTCACCAACCCCATAAAGAGCCCCCACAGTTGTACCTGACAGTTCCCCGTTGTCCACACCTTTAACAGGATTCTGGAGCTTTCTTCCCTACAGAATTTCTGTCATAAATCTTCCTAAAATTTTACAACTTCAAAAATCATGTCTCCTCCCAAGAGGTGAGGGTTTAAGCCTTGTGGCAAATGTGAGGGGCAAATGTTGATTACCAATCTCCACAAAATATGTCTTTGATGCTTGGACTCTGACCACAACTCCGAATCTTACGAGTCATGCTGGATCATGCACCCAAAGGTCATTTAAGAGAGGGATGCTAATCTCTTATTGGTCAGGCTCAAGGACAGTAGAGGTAGGCACAAATCCAGACCCCACTTGATGTCTCCAGCATTATTGGAGTCAAGATCCTCCTGCCCGAAAACACAAAAATAAGAAGAAGAGGAATGGGAACCACACAGGAGGGGTAAATCACTCCGGCCTCTCTTGGACTCCTCTTTAGAGCCAGAATTGATCGAGGCTCTGGTGCAGCAGGAGCCAGCGCCACCTGCACAACTTGTGAAAACAGCACCAGTAGCTCCACTTCAGCCCAACTCTCGGGTGGGTCTAGTTCCACCTCCACCGTACCCAGACTTCCGAAGCTGATCTAGTGGCTTATTTCGACGCCATTGTTGAGATATTCAGGCCCATGATCGGACTCCGCGAGTCATATGAGGATGTCATATGGGTTTCCATCACTGTGCCTTCCCTTCACAAAATTTGCTTCATGTTTGTCCCAGTTAGTCCAAATGATGTCACTCTTGACAATAAATCCGGCCCTGCCGAGACCCTCCCACCCTGCGGTGCCACCATCAGCAATTCCCCCCACACCATTGCTGATGTCCGGGCTAGCCGCTTTGGTGTCTCAGTGCCTGACTCACAAACTGTGCTTTTGTGGTAACTTGCACTTCTGTAATAAGTCCAGCCCTGGACTACCCATGGGCAACTACTGGTATTGCACACCCTCCCATAGAAAACAATAGAGGTAGGAACTGAAAATAAAACCAATAGGAAATAATGTTAAATTAAATGACATTTTGTAAAGTAATTAAAAATATAAATTAATTTAAAAAACATAAACACGGTTTAGATGTATTATTTAATCATTAAATAATACAAGTGTACCATTTTAATATGTTTTTAGCATTAATTTAGATTAATTATCGTTATTCACTAACTGATCTTTTGTAGTAACTTACTTTTGTAGTATGTCCAGTACTAAACCAGGCCGACCACTGGTACTGCAATACCCTCCCATAGAAAAAATAGATGTAGGGACCTAAAATAAAATCCCATGAGAAATAATGGTAAATTAAATTAAATTATTTAAAATACTTAAAAATATAAGGTTAAAAATATAAAAATTACACAAATATATGATTTAATTATTAAAAATGTTCCATTTGTATTTTACTATTATTATATGAATTATATTTTTAACAATTTTAAATAATTTAATCTAAATTAACATTATTTCCTATAGGGGTTTTATTTTACATCCCTAACTCTCCTTTTTTTCAGAGGGATGTCTTTACAACCCCCTCCAACAATGGTAATGATGGATGCTTCTACTCCAGGGCGGAGGGCTCAGCTAGAGAAGCTGATGATCAGTGGCTTCTGGTCTCCAGAAGAGCAGTTTCCACATCAGGCTGCTCGAACTGAGGGGATTGGACTAGTGTTCAAGGCATTTCTTGTTTCCCTTTGTGATCGGTCAGTCCAGATCTTGACGGAACATATGACTGCAATAAGGTATGTCAGCAAGCAGGGGGAGTAGGGTCTTAGTCTCTCTGTTGAGAAGCTCTGAGTCTTTTGCTGTGGGTGCAAAACCAAGGGATTTGGTTGATGGCGAATCATCTAGTGGGATCGTTGAGCACCAGAGTTGATTACCCGAGTCGGCAAATTCTTGCTAACCACAAATGGCGACTCTACTCAGAGGTTGTGAAGAGCATCTTCGATCAATGGGGCATGTCCATGTGGATCTCTTTTCCACTTGTTCCAGTTCACATTGCCTGAAGTTCAGTGCTTCCCGAACTCCATTGCAAAGAAACTTGTTGACGTGTTGCAGTTGCAATGGAACTGTCCCTCTTCTCTTCTCGTTTCCTCACACACCCATTTATTCCTTCGGTTCTGAGGAAGAGCTGCCTAGCCTGGGCCAAGTTATCTTTGTGGCTCCAGATCGGGTGAGAAAGGTGTAGTACACAGACGTTCTGCACCTCTATCTGATTGTCCCCTGCTTCATTTTTCTCTCAGGGATGCTCTTCTCTCCCAGGTTGAGGGGCAGGTCCCCTGCCTGAATTTCCAGTGTACATCTCTATTTTTTGCAGTTTTGTATAGTGCGAATTTGGCCCAAGCTCAATAGAGCACTTTATATGAGCACCAGATTACACAAGGTTGGATTCATTTTTTTTAAGGCAGTGGGTGATTAAATGATTTACCCAGAATCACCGGGTGGTAAGCTTGAGACCAGAACTTGAACCTGGTTTCCTGTTCCAAAGTCAGCAGCTCTGGTTGTTATGCCACATTTCCTCCCCATGTGTGGCGATTAAACTGGGACAATTGGCTACCTTCCAACTGCCTGATGATGTGGTGGATATGATCTTATCTGCTCGTCGTTCCTCTACAAAATCTTTTTACTCTGGGAGGTGATACAGGTTTAACGCTTGGTGTGCAGGTCACCAGATTGCTCCCTTGAAAACACTGCCGTCTGACATTCTCAAGTTCGCACTTTCCATGACCTAGAAAGGATGTGCGATAGGTATAGTGAAGGGGTATCTGGCAGCCTTGTTCGCATACTTTTGCCTCCTGAATGAACCGTCCCATTTCAAGTCCTTCATTGTTTTACTAGTCGTGAAAGTTCTGACCAGTATGTTTACTTCCACTGCTTTTGTTATGCCATAGTTACATTTGAGCCTCTTTCTTACTTTTTAGGTCTCGGCCTATTCCCATTCCGCAGGAATGGAATAGGACGAGTCTAATGCGGTGAAACCAAGAGTTAAACTAAGCTCTCCCAAAAAGAGGATTTTCACGAGTGCATGTGCTCTCGTGCACGAGCTTGCCCGAGCCTTCTGCCTGCCTCCTGCCTTGAAGGCAATCTGCTTCTCCGCCCCCCTGGTGTTTCTGGCTTTTCTCGCTCGCTAATCAGTTTTTTTCCCCTCCCACCCTTCCTTTGATGTCCGCCGAGCTTGGCCTCTGCCTGTCCCCTAACACGGTCATTGGTGCTACCACCTCTCACAAAGCTGCATTTACAATTCCTGAATCTTTCCTATCTGCGCTTGTTTCAGGTTGTAAACTAACCCATGTTGATACAAGCTCTTGCCTCCGCTTGCAACTAATGTTTTTTGCATATAATATTGCTCTCAGTTCCGGGTGGGTTAATGGGCAGCCTCTGTGTTCCATATACTAGAAAAGACTAGGCACAAGCACACATGTGTGGTTCAACTAATTTTTTCCCATAATAATACGTTTAAAGATGTGTTGGGCCTAGAGTGTTCCACGCCTAGATATCAAAACATAAAGGCATATTTAACATCCCATTTAAAACATCTGCGCTTGATATGTTGCCTGAATCAAATGTGTTATATTCAACCAGTATGAAAAGATGAGTAAAGGGAAATCTTCATCTATCCAGGGTGAGACAAAATGCCCTCCTCACTCCTCGGCATTAAAAAAGCAAATTAGAACCACTCCATAGCAAGAGGAATTTTGTGGAAACCAATTGTCCCTGCTCTCCTTGATAAAGTCGTGAATTATCGGCTACCTTTCAGTCATTATCACATGAAAACATCCAGCTGTTTACTTATTTCAGTGCTTGGAACTTTCAATTCAAAGGCAAATGGCTCAAACTTCACAAGTGAGTACAAACAGCCCGCAGGAGCCAAGGGCCCGGTGCAATCACTTCTGAAGCGCTCTGCGTACTAGAGGTTTCCGATTTCAGAAGAAGAAAGGCAGAGGCCTGCCCCTCCCACCGCCACTTACAATGAGGCTGCATGTCACCGCCCTGGCGGCTTGTTTAAATTGATGCTTCCTGCCTTGACACGGGCGTCGCGCTATATGTTTTAGCAAGCCCGGTTTTGTCCATTATTGTGTTTTTTTATCGGCATGGTGCCCTTTCCTGACCTGCCATGAGCATAACTTTAAGAACCACGGGCGCCGGGCTATATGTTGTAGCACGGCGACAGCTTTTTGACCTTTGGAATGCCTTACAGTGAGATAACCATAGTCATTATTTCTGATATTGTTGCTGATGGGAGTGGTAACAGAAGCCTCATAGGCTAGCGAGCGTCGCAGCATTTTGCCACGTTACAGAGCAACTCCCATAAATATGCAGAATAATAGCTGGTCACACATCCTGCACTTCATTGTCCCACTGCCCCATTCCTGAGATTGTTGAATATGTGGCACTCTCGTATCTTCTTTTTCATTTTTGACATCTTTCCCTGTGACCCTCCAGCTTTTTCCTCTCCTCGGCTCTTCGTGTCAACTCCTTAAGCCTACAGTGGCACAGACCTTGTTTAAAGGTACTCGGGAAACACAAGACATTAATAACAATGAAGGAACACACTCTGTGAGTAAAATCACTACTAGTAATCCATTGCAGCGTTGCTGGGCTATGTGCAAAGTATGTTGTTATGTTTTTGTTTTGTTTTTTGTCTAAAAATATATTGTGTAAACTGAAATATTAATAACTTGTTGGCATACATCACTTGCTCCTGTAGATTTTCTTACTACTAGTTCTACAAAAAAGAATGATATATTTATTCCAAGGTCCTTATCCAATACATTCAGGAATCACTTTAGGATGATGAAAGGGTGAGTCAGTCCTACGGTGTTCCAGTTTGTGAGTCGCAAACTGTACGTACAAAGCAGGCGCTAAATAAACTATCTGGACAAGTTTACCGCTTTCTGAAACGCCGGATTGCGTTTCTTGGTAAACATTAGTTTAAAAAATATTGTGCCGATGTTAGGTTCTAATTAATGTGCACTGTCTTGCTACCTGCGAAGTCAAGGCGCTCGCATCCACCGGCTTCTCTGTGTAATTATGTAAGAAGTGGGTGCCGTCGGATTTTCCTGTCCATTAAACATTTTTTATTTATAGCATCTCTTATTTCCTATCCCAGCTGAGGCGCTACCTGACACTTCACCCCGTGCCTCTGTAAAACCCTGCACGAGGAATTCTGTGCAAAACGTTCTCGCGCGCAGTAGTGTTTCCGCCACATGCCTGTGAAAGTGGCTGTGAAAAACAGATACTGATAGAGTGAGGGCAATTAGACGGAAAGTCTGAGGGGAAAAAAAAATCCCCAAACATCGCATGATAGTCTCTAAGCAGTTCCATCTGTCAAGCAGAAATTTTAGGCTAATAGCCTGTGGCCATCTCTCTCTGCAGTCCACTACCTGCCTTTGTCCTATTAAATCTCTTTGTTCCTCTACCAAAAAAAGCCATCAGTGCACACTTTCGCCAGGCACACAACACCAACCGTCAGTGCACGCTTTCACCAGGCATACACACCACCAGCCATCAGTGCACGTTTCCACCAGGCACACACACCACTAGCCATTAGTGCATGCTTCCTCTAGACACACACACCACCAGCCATCATCACCAGTCAGTGCATGCTTCTATCATGCACACACACTACTAGCTGTCTGTGCACGCTTCCATCAGACATACACCACCAGCCGTCAGTGCACACTTTCTTCAGGCAGACACAAACCGCCAGCTGACAGTGCACGTTTTAACAGGCATACACAACACCAGCTATATTTACATGCTTCCACCAGGCACACACACCACTGTTTGTCAGTGCATCAACAAACATCAGACATCCAAAGGCATCAGGCATCCTCAAGCGTCAAGCATCCACAAGCGTCAGACATCCACAAGCGTCAGACATCCACAAGCGTCAGACATCCACAAGCGTCAGACATCCACAAGCGTCAGACATCCAGAAGCATCAGACATCCAGAAGCGTCAGACATCCAGAAGCGTCAGACATCCGTCAGACATCCAGAAGCGTCAGACATCCACAAGCGTCAGACATCCACAAGCATCAGACATCCACAAACATCCAGAAGCATCAGACGTTCACAAGCATCAGGCATCCACAAACATCCAGAAGCATCAGACGTTCACAAGCATCAGGCATCCACAAGCATCAGACATCAGACAACCAGGAGCATCAGGCGTCCACAAGCGTCAGGCGTCCAGAAGCGTCAGGCGTCCAGAAGCGTCAGGGGTCCAGAAGCGTCAGGCGTCCACAAGCGTCAGGCGTCCACAAGCGTCAGGCGTCCACAAGCGTCAGGCGTCCACAAGCGTCGGGCGTCCACAAGCGTCGGGCATCCACAAGCATCAGGCATCCACAAGCATCAGACATCCACAAGCATCAGACATCCTCAAGCGTCAGACATCCACAAGCGTCAGACATCCACAAGCGTCAGACATAACAGCTCTTCTGCCGGGCCTTCCTTCCCTGTCCATTCTAGTCTCTTAGCCTACAGCAGAAGGCGTGCAGTGTGTTTTATTTATTTTACTGTCCATTTCAAACTGACTTTGTTGGTCAAAAAAGAATTAACGTCTAACTCGCCCCGATTGGAATCGGACCTCAGATACTTCTTGTTGCACGCAGAAATATGTGGTGTAGTTAACTTGCTGAAGTGCCTTCACTTCATGGCTGGATAGAAAAAAACCTGTAAGGAGGCAGTCAAAAAAATGAACACACTGGTAGTCCGGCTTCTCAGCACTCACTGTGCCCGCCCGCTCAAAGCACAAAACTGTCGGATAAGACGCTTTGCCTATGTGCCACATGTCCGCCTCCTTTTGTTTGGTTACAGTGATTAACATCTGCGAATTCATTTATATTAGTAGCATAACACAGGTGCTCGAGGGGACGCATTGAAACGTATCAAAATTAAAATTGCACACAGTAAATTCCTCGAATACAGGATGTTTACTGTCGCTATCTATCTATTTATCTATCTATCTATCTATCTATCTATCTATCTATCTATCTATCTATCTATCTATCTATCTATCTATCTATCTATCTATCTATCTATCTTTCTCCCTCACTCTATCCATCTATCGCCCTTACTCTATCTGTCGCCCTCACTCTATCTATCGCCCTCACTCTATCTATCGCCCTCACGCTCTCTATCTATCCATCTATCGCCCTCACTCTATCTATCGCCCTCACTCTATCTATCGCCCTCACTCTTTCTATCGCCCTCACTCTATCTATCGCCCTCATTCTATCTATCGCCCTCACTCTATCTATCGCCCTCACTCTATCTATCGTCCTCACTCTATCGCCCTCACTCTATCTATCTTTCGCCCTCACTCTATCTATCTATCGTCCTCACTCTATCTATCTATCGCCCTCACTCTATCTATCTATCGCCCTCACTCTATCTATCTATCGCCCTCACTCTATCTATCTATCTATCGCCCTCACTCTATCTATCTATCGCCCTCACTCTATCTATCTATCACCCTCACTCTATCTATCTATCGCCCTCACTCTATCTATCTATCGCCCTCACTCTATCTATTGCCCTCACTCTATCTATCTATCGCCCTCACTCTATCTATCTATCTATCTATCTATCTATCTATCTATCTATCTATCTATCTATCTATCTATCTATCTATCTATCTATCTATCTATCTATCTATCTATCTATCTATCTATCTATCACCCTCACTCTATGTATCTGTCTATCTATCGCCCTCACTCTATCAATCTATCTATCGATCACCCTCACTCTATCTATCTATCTATCGATCGCCCTCACTCTATCTATCTATCTATCTATCTATCTATCTATCTATCTATCTATCTATCTATCTATCTATCTATCTATCTATCTATCTATCGCCCTCACTCTATCTATCTATCGCCCTCACTCTATCTATCTATCTATTGCCCTCACTCTATCTATCTATCTATCGATCGCCCTCACTCTATCTATCTATCTATCTATCTATCAATCGCCCTCACTCTATCTATCTGTCTGTCTATCGCCCTCACTCTATCTGTCTATCTATTGCCCTCACTCTATCTATCTATCTATTGATCGCCCTCACTCTATCTATCTATCGATCGCCCTCACTCTATCTATCTGTCTATCTATCGATCGCCCTCACTCTATCTATCTATCTGTCTATCTATCTATCTATCTATCGCCCTCACTCTATCTATCTATCTGTCTATCTATCTATCTATCGCCCTCACTCTATCTATCGCCCTCACTCTATCGTCCTCAATCTATCTATCGCACTCACTCTGTCAATCTATCGCATCACCAGAGCATCACTCAGCCCCACCACAGCATCACCACTCAGGGGCACCACAACATCACTATGCGCTACCACAGCATCACTAAACGCCACAGCATCACTCATTGCCACCACATCACTCAGCGCCACCACAGCATCAATCTGTGCAACCATTCAATAACAACTGGTTCAAATATGTCCTCTCAATGTTTCAAGCTTTATTACAAATGTCCCAAAAAGATGTTAATATTTCACCTCTGTTCTTGGATTTTCGTCACAATAAAATACACTGAACATAATCTTTACAAAAGTTATTTACAAAAGTTTAAGCTATTGCCATTATAAATTACAATAACTTTTAAGTATTAATTATTAAAAAAAATTAAAAGCCATTGTTATTTGTAATATCAATACATCTAAGTCACGTAAACATAACACATATCGTCACATTTGCAAAAGTTAAAACTATTGGCATTGTAAATGACAAAGCTATTAATTTCGCTATTTTCAAAACCAACACAAATAAAAAATGTGTAATTTACAATACCAATAGCTCAAACTTTCCTAATGCGAGACCTATTGCATTGCAAATGCTTGTTTTTATAGGAGTTCTGTTTGAGTCACTTCAACGTTTTTCCTTAAGGTTTTTAGGGGCAGATGTATCAAAGCCATTTTTAGTCGCAAACGCTGCGATTTGCAAAAAAAACAGCGTTTGCGATTAAAATTTGCAAAACTGTATGTATGATGGAAATCGTTTAGCAAAATTAAGGAATCGCAAAATTTGCGATTCCTTAATTTTGCGTAAGCATTTAAGAAATCGCAAATTGCGATTCCTTAAATGCTATACATCAAGCATTACATTTTTGCGATTTCTCCTTAAGAAATCGCAAATTACCACTAACTTCAAGTTGGTGGTAATTTGCGATTTCTTTCACAAATGCACTTTTTGGCATTTGTGAAGGTGCCATATGGTGCACATACATGCTCTTAGGGCATGTATGTGCGCCATATGCGCACACATGTTCATTTCAGGGGTGCATCAGGGTGTCTTTATGACACCCTTGTACCCTTGAAATTATTCTCAATTTGAGATTCTCAAATTGCGAATCGCAAATTGAGAATAACTTCCCATTCATTCCTATGGGCCTCCTGGCCCATAGAAATGAATGGAAGATTATTCCTTAATGGCGATTCGCAATTTGCTAATCGCAATTAAGGAATTTTAAGAAATCGCAAAAAAATTGTGAATTTCTACATACATCCCTATTTGCAAATCTCAAATAGCGATTTCTAAAAAATCGCTATTTTAGATTCGCAAATCAGGATGTTGATACTAGGCATGGGCGGAAAATCCGTTACGCTCGCGGATTTTGCGGATTTTCGGTAAATCCGCAATGCGCTTACTTCGCGAGATTATACATAGCGGGCGGAAACGGAAATACGTCACGCAAACAAAATGGCTGCGCCCGTACTCGACCTTGGGGTAAATTCGCGTGTTGCGCTGCAAGCGGCTCGCGAATACTGCAAAAAACATCGCGAAATAACACGCCGCAAAAAAATATAAAGCTCATTCGCACGAATTGGCGGCTTCCGCAGTCGGTTTCGCATGACGCCGCGCCTCGCGAATAGCGCGAAATTACCGAAAAACGATTTTTGCAAAAGCAATGAGCAGGTGCAAAAGGTCAACCTCATGATTTGTAACGATTCCCTGTAGTGCTTCCTGAGGGGGCCCTCCAGAATTTGGTTGCCTACTTGCAACTATTGTGTGACCCTGCTCTGACAGTCACAGAATAGTTACAAGTATGCCATTGCCAACAAAGATCCTGTTAAACAAAATTTACATTGCAACACAAAGTAAAGGGAGCTGACAAGCAGGTGCCAGCCTTCATTAATGTCAGTTGGGGCAGGGCAGGTGAGGGCAGGTGTTGTTGTAATTTAATTTTGCAAAACTTAAAGCACTTAGCAGGTGTGCTTTGCTTTGCCACAATAATGTACACTCACTGGTCAACCAGAGGGTGCTGTGATGACACAGAGGGTGGCATGGGTGTGCCAGCCAGAGGGTGGCATGGGTGAACCAGAGTGCCAGTGTTGACAGAGGATGGCAGTGCTTTGCTTTCCCCCAATAATGTACACTGGTGAACCAGAGGGTGCTGTGATGACACAGAGGGTGACATGGGTGAGCCAGAGGGTGGCATGGGTGAACAAAGAGAGTGCCAGTGGTGACAGAGGGTGGCAGTGATGAAGAAAGGCTTGCAAACAGGCTGGGCACGTAGAAACAACAAGTTCGCAAAACTGGCGACCCGACAAGTAAGTTCGCAATTTGCGAAATTGTACAAAACCCTCGCGAACTTGCAGAAACCCGTGCGAACACACACAAAAAAATCCGCGAGAATTCGCGGATTTTGCGGATTTTCGCAATCCGCAAATTCGCAAATCCGCAAATTCGCGGATTGCGAATCCGCAAAATCCGCCCATGCCTAGTTGATACATCTGACCCATATTCATTAAATATTTTTTACGTTTTTTTTTTCTAGTTGCCATTACGTTAGCCAGGCATGTCTGTGAGCTGCAAGCACTGAGTATAAAGCCACCTTCACCACTTTTTATCACTACAAGTGGGTCTTCTGAACCAGAGCTGCTTTTCTGAGGAATGTATTCGCCCCTTTCTGTCTGGATCAATCGATCACTCTTCTATCCTCCTTTCCCCCACCTCACTGTACAAAGGAGAAGAGGCTGCACATGCATACATCACAGAGACATCAGTTCGCATTATTTTCTAATCAGAGAGCCAACATTCTGGAATCGTATAAACATAATGTGTTATAAATTCAGTCATACTTACTCCAAACACTCCTATTTGGTACTGACTCCAGCGCAGATGCATCAATAGACCAGGCTAACTTCAAAAATCTGCAAGATTACTTCCAACAGTTTAGAGCCTGGTACACGGTACTAACAGTGTATCTCCAAAACAGACCCCATCATAGGTGAGAAAAGGTTATTTACCTTCAACAATATTTATCCAGCAGTACACAACCCCCAGGTTCACAATCTCCCAATAATTCATTGATTCCAGGCTGTACTTTTGAAACACTTACTTTTTAATTTGCTATTTATTTCATACAACAAAATCCTTTTAATTCTTTTAAAAATATCCCTTTTTGAACAACATGAAATGAAGAAAAAAAGCCTAAGCTGCAGCACCCATGGAAAAGGTGACTGCTTCTATACGTTTTGTTTATAGAGTGAGCCCTTTTCTTGTTAAAAGCTCAGAATCAGAAAAGCAGTTTTAGCTCAGTTCCCTTTTCCACTTTTTCATAATGAGAGCTTGGTACACAAGCATTTTTTATTTCACCACCGTCTTTTTCTAACCTAGCATGTTTTCCAACATATTCTACTATTTTCCACTTTGTAAATACACTTTATGCTGAGTATTTTCTTCAGTTAAAATATGCAGTTCATTTATGTATTTCTCTCACAAATATTCTTTTGAGTTCTGCATTAAGTGTGATGCCACAGTGCAATTGAAGATGGACATTCTAGGTGCTTACATTGCCTGCTACTGAATCATGATATTGTGCCTTGTAGACAATGTTTGAAGATGATACACAAGATCATTAAGGAGAGGCTTAGTAAGCTGATTTTTTCATAACAACAGTTTATTCATTTTATTGGAACCACAGGGCAACACACACAATGCCGAACCGCTCTATGGATCATATATACATTCACGGAAAATACGCACACTCAACCCACCTGCCCACTAGAAAATGCGTAGACCCTTTATTTAAACCATAATATGACCAACATTTTCCCCATATCTTCAAGTGTTACTTTGGGCACCCTCTGGCCCGGTCTGTTAGCTCCTCCAACTATGCGGAGCCGTCCATGTGCACTCTCCACTCCTTCCACATCAGGCTATTAGTGACTTCCAACATCTGGCAACTTCCCTTTTTGCCAGTAGTGTAGCCAGTCCCACTAATTTGTGGTCTCCTCTAGAGCCCCAAAGGTTATCTACTAACCCCAACAAAGTGACCTTGTGGGGTGCCTCGAGGTTCTGCCCTTGCATCTGAGATAGAGACTCAAAAATAGACATGCGATATTTGTGGATAATGGGACATTACCAGACCATATGGTAGAAGTCCCCTGAATCTCCCCCACATCTAGTGCAGGTTGGGTCAAGGAGCCTCTGAACTTTCCACAGGCGCCTGGGGTTGTGGTAGGTGCAATGGAGAAATTTCAATTGGATGAGGAGTAACCGGGCAGAAGTGGCCAGGTTTTGGGGTGCCATACAAGCTTCCCTTCACTCCACCTCTCCCATCGCTCCCTCAAGTGTGACCGTGTACAGGGGAAGTGATTGACCAAGGCCTTGTAACCCTGAGAGCTACTCCCTTCAGCCAGTGGGACCATAAGGAGCCTGACCTCCAAGGGTTTGTAGTCAGGGTATCCGGCCAGTGCTGCCTGGTATCCAGAGAGTGAGTGATAGAGTTGGAGGTAACGAAAGAACTGTGATTTGTGGAGGGAGAACAATATTTCCATGCTTAGGGGGTCATGGCAGCAAACCACTGGCTGGGTACAGGGAAGGGAAAGTTCTGGAGGACATGAAGGAGGCGCAGGAGGACCATCATTTTATACACAGCCACTCTGCCAGCTGATTAAGCGGACGTTTAGTCCATCTGTCGAGGTCCGCCTGGATGGCCCCGGTAAGGGGGCTAAGGTTGAGGCCCCAGGTCAAGCTTGGGTCCAACGTCATGCAAATCCCCAGGTAACAAAAGCGTAGGCAACGGATCGTTCAGTCCGTGTGCCAAGTCCCCTTAAGAGGGATCTGATGGGATTTAGGCCAGTTCACTGTGAACCGTGATGCTCTCCCAAAGGCGTCAAGAATAGAGGAAGGCAGGTCCTTTTTTCGCAAGACGGACCATAAACAGAAGTGAATTGTCAGCATAGAGGGCTATTCTGTCCTCCAATGCCATCCCCCAGTCAAACCTTCAATCCTGGGCATCAGATAGTATCAACAAGGCCAGGGGCAGCTCCTCTGTTATGATGAAGGCGTGTCGCCCACCTGCTGAAAGCCAGCAGGGGCAAAGGACAAAAAAAAATGATAATAGAATTTTTTTATTATCATTTTATTTGTAGTCCTGCAGGCTGCAACTGCGAGCAGAGGGAGGGGCTTGGCCACCTACACTGATGTTGCAGTTGCAGCACCAGGGAGGAGGGGGAGTGGTGGGCACTGCCAAATGCTCATGACAGTTTGCCGCCCCTCGGGGGCTGACCAAACCATCATGCGCACTTTGCCTTTCTCCACCTAGCTGTATTGAACAGCTGGGTGGAGAAACCAACACAGGCTCCCAGTCTATGTCTGTGCGCCGAACCACAGCACTCAGACCACTCGCAGTGCTGCTCACATGCTGGGAATAGCATTCCCATGAGGACATGAGGATTGGTAGTAAGTCGGCGGCCATTGGAGCAGGTAAGTCCAATTTTCTTTATTTATAATTGTTTTTGTTGTTGTTTGTGTTCCTCCTCCCTCCTCCCCACCCCTTCCCAATACGAGTTAGCTCTACTGAACGATGCCAAGAGTTCCATGATAAGGGCGAATAGAAGGAACAACAGGGGGCATCCCTGTCTGATGCCTTTGCAAGTAGGAACGTTGGGGGTGAGTACGCTGTTCACCTGCACCCGCCCTTGCGGCCCAGCATACAGTGCACCAACGTAGGCTTGGAACCTGGGTCCCAGTCCCCTTTTAGTCAGCACCTCCTGGAGAAAGGTCCAGTTCAGAAAATTGAAAGCTTTCTCCAAATCCAGGAGCATCAGTGCAGCGGTAAAGTGTAATTCCCGAACTTTGGCCAGGGCAAGGTGAACCTTATGAATTCAGTGTCTAGTGCCACGTGGGGGATAAATCCACATTGGTTCAGGTGGACCAGGCGGCCCAATACATGGGTCAGGCGTCGTACCAGCAGTTTAGCGTATATTTCAACTCCACCGTTGATAAAAAAAGATGGGCCGACTGGTCTAGAGACTTGCACTGCTTCAACAGGAGCACAATAGTAGCTAAATCGGTATTCGGGGGAAGGTGGCCCAGCTAAGTCGCCTCGAGGACCATATCTAAGAGAGGGGGCAAGAGAAGTATGGACAACAGTAGTATTCAATAGGGAACCCACTCAGGCCAGGAGTTTTGCCCGGATTAAGGGCCGTAACTGTGTTGCCAAGTTCCTCCACTATCAGGGGTTGATCAAGGTCCTCTCTTTCGGCTGGGGTCAGGCACAGTAGGGAAATTTCAGCAATAAGTGGATTCGCCTCCTCGCATGAGTACCACAATCTTGTGTCATTAAGGGATCTATACTAGTTTACAAACGTGTCTGCCACCTCGGGACCCAAAGTGGCCCATGCACGGTCCGGACCTATCATATGAGATACTAAACTCGGTTCCCACTCCCTGGTGGCCAGCCAGTGCAGAGGTTTGCCTGTCTTGTCCCCCTATGAGTGCTGTGTGGAAATCTTGAATCGCCTGAAGGATGACCATGGTGTCTCCCCTCCTAATGCCTGGACAGCATGGGAGACCCCTCCTTGGCCCCCTTTGTGACTGTGGAAGCTATAAACTTGTCGATTTTGGATTGTGCCCGGGTCGCTAGATGTTTGTTGCATACCATGATGTATTCCGGTAGCGGTGTAGGCTGTGAGTGGGGCCGTGGTGGCCCTGGGGGGTCCCTCTATGTCCAAGGTGTGCAGACTCCAACCCACCTTACCCGAGTAACCAAAGCAGGCAGGTGCCTGGCCCAAATAACAGGCTTGGGTCGATTGCCCCCTATCCTTGCCACTACTGCCGAGCACTCCCACCTTCCAGGGGACTTTGCTGCGGCTTTCCCTGCCCACAGCAAATTTTCAGTGGGTTCTCTACCCGTCCTCGACTCCGGTCAGGGCCCCACGCCTCATCTGTCGTATCACGACTTACTGGGGGCCCATATTGTACCTCAGGGCTATGTGGGCCCCAGGCATGGCACATCAGGCCGTCTCTTATGCTGGAGGACACCGTGTATGGCGATGCAGACCTGCACCACCATCATCCTCATGGCTGCCGATGCTGGCTCGGCGCAGTCCACGGATGGGCCCCTGCTGGCCCCTGTGGCCCCTAAACGTCCAAGGTGTAAAGTCTGCGGCCCGCCTACCCCGACCTAGTCGCGGTACGGCGGCAAGAGCAGCCAGAGCTGGTAGGTGCTGGGCCCAGGAGCACAGCCTAGGGGCTCCCCGTCAAGCACTCCATCTTGACCATCCCGGCTCTGCCCCCCCAATAAGCTGATGTTTGCCAACATATTAGAGCTCCCAACCTTCTGCACTGCTCCCAAGCAGGCCTTCCAGCTCTAAAACTAGATCTATGGCCTGTGAGAGACCCTGCCTCTACCTCTGTGAATCAGGTGTGACTTGCAGCATTGCTGCAGTGCCTTTCAACCATCCTTACTCATGTTTCCCTGCATAGCAGTCCTTTTTGTTGGGCCATGCCATGCCCTGGTGACACCAATCTGATAGAGACATCTAGCCACAGATTCCCTAACTTAGAATATCCTCCAGGCACCAGTCTGGATCCGGAGAGTTTTCAGCAGCACCTCTACGCGCCGGGGGACGGCGTAGCATGGATCCGCCCTGACGTTCACGGATATGGCGTCAGTTGAGCCATCTAAGTCCCTCCTGGCGTCCTGAGGTCAGTTTTCTTCTTTTCCATGCTTCAACGCAGATCCTGGAGAAGCTGTTTCTCTGGCCTGTTTTTGGCTGATAGGTAAGGCAGTGGTTGAGATCGTAAAGTTGTGGTGGGATAGAGTTACCACTAGAGAGTTGTGTGGTCACTTACTGTTACGTTTTATTTGTAGTTACTGGATGATTAACGTGGCGTTTGAACTCACTACCCATATGTTATATACCAGATGAAAATATTGTTTATACGTGCTACAAGATATATGTTACTGCCTATGGGTGAGTTTTATTAATGTTTGGCCTCCTTACTTATTACTCATCCCATGAGAATGGCTTGTGATCGGGGTGTTTTAATTTTATTCAGACAGATGAGAAGAATTATTTACGCTGATGGTTATGGATTACTGAAACTGTTGGGGTATGATTTTACTCCATATTATATTGACCTACTTTGTTCTACCTTGTTCTACTATGGGTGTCATACTTTAGTACTGCCGACTAGGCGAGTTGTTCTGTCATGCTTGGGTGATTCAGTTTTTCATTCTTGGTAATAGGCTCTGCTTTTAGCTTTACGACTTTCTGCCTCACTTATTATTCAGTGACTTTTTTGAGATCAATTGATAGCCTATGGATTTGCATTTGTGTGCTTTTGAAGATGTATTAGATTATTTTTTATTGTAACCTAAACATAGGTTATTGTAATTACTTGCAGCCCTGAAGAAGTCTGAATGTCAGAGACTGACTAAGACGAAACACGTGTTGGCTGTATTAAGAATTTCATTTTCATTGGATGATGGAATAAAAAGAAGAAATCTGAAGAAACTTATTCACCTTACTATTGTGGACTGTGATTGAACTTTTGAGTGCTTGTTGAATCTTCTTTGCCTGTGTAACACCTAAAACACCTGAAACACAGAGTCAATAAATACCCAGCAGGGAAGCAAAGCAAACAAGGATTGAGTCTATGGCACTTCCACACGTGAGCCAACGGTCTCCCAACAACCTCTGGGAAATCAGCAAAAGCAAAGTACTCCAACTGGTTATTAGGGAGAAACAAGGTTCCAAATAACATCTGGTATATTATATAGCCATATCCAGATAGTTGAAATGGGATAAATGAAGAAAATGTAATCCCCGGAACTGTCTATACAAACGGCATAATGTAGCAGCCGCCACAATAATCCACTGTATATTGAAATGAAACACAACCAATGGTTCACGGCAGTAAGTGGTTATCCAACTCACCTTACTCCGCTACAAACGCTGAATGATTAATCATTTACGGCAGCGCGTGGCAAGAAACACACTGTGCTCCGCATTTAGGAAGAAAGAGGCTGACGTTACGGTAACATGTAGGCATACCACAATGTTCCGCAACTCTGAAGTAGTAGCAGAGATCACCCGCAGTGACGCGTGTCCAGCCGGCACACAGCGTACAGTAAACATCAATAGCGCAGCCGCGCTGGAACACTTCGGAAACTCACGAAGTCTGGAAGCCTGAATTCGCAACGGTAACGTGTGGTCAGCCGACACACAACGTTCCGTTGATAGTAGACACTCACCACTGCTGCACCGATGACTTCGGAAGCCTCCGTAAACCCAAGGCGTGAAGCTGATAAAAGAGAGCAGCAAGACCCGTTCCTACGGACCTCCCGCACAGACTACCGGGAATCCACAGAATTACGCGCATCCGCATCTACGCGTTCAGTCACTAAGTATCGTCCGTGAATGAATGCTCATGGGAAATGTAGTTCCCATGTTAGGTAGGTGCGAAGGGTGCCCGGATCCTGACATTCTCCAGCTGGGGCCCTGGATCGGGGCAGGTCACGGGATTGTGCCCGACGTCGTCACTCGTCTCCCTCAGGTAAGCACAAGTGGAAGTCACTGAGGCCATCTGCCTCACATAGTTGTGACGTCGTGCCCGTTGATCCCGGTCCTTACCGGACACGGGCCCTCCGCATTCGAACCCCGCCTACCTTCCGTTTCCTGGTGTTGGGGCAACTAGGAACCAGATGGCGGCCTATTTACAGGCATTGTGGGCCTTCTTTGAGCCGACCACTCTGCCTGGCGCGCCTTCTGGCCCCACTGAGGTGGTAAAGACTCCGATTGGGAGTTCGCCGGCAGATTCGTCCTCTGCGCCAATCGAGGACCCTGACACCGGCTCCGGAGTCGCAGCGACGTCAAGAGCTGGCCCTGTGGGGCTTCCCATTCAGACGTAAAGCCACAGTCCTCCTCCAGTGTTAGGGGACAGCCTGGTGGGACCTCCTGGAATGGCGTCTACTGGGGCTGCTGTGGAGGAGTTCTCTCAGAGTCAACGCCATCCCACACCGCAATCTCCTATAGTGTGGATGTCGGGTTGACGCCCTCCCAACGCCGATCAATGGAGCCAGCGTTGACGCTCGTCAGTGTCGATGCGGCGCCATCTCTACGTCGTTCGATGCCGGAGACGTCCTTTGCTCCTCCATTTCCCATGGAGGATGAGGCCCCTGGGGGTTTGCCTTCCCCAGTACTGATTGAGCGTTTTTCAGAGAATCTTGATGGGGAGCACTTGCAGGCCCTTGGGCTACCTCGGGCTGAAGGGCCTTTGGCTTTTGGTGAATGGGATAGCCTGCAACCGCCCCCTAACTATGATTTGCTGTTCCCCCCTAGAATGGCGATGGAGGCTGGTGCATCGTTTGCAGTGGCTGTTCGCGAAGCTGTCGAGATTTTGCAGTTCCATCCGCTTTCTATTTCTTTGCACTCCAATCCCTTGTTGGATTTGCTCCGCCAGGGCAATGCAGAGGCTGCCTATTGGTGCATCATTGTATGACATTCTTCTAGAGACCTTGGCGAGGCTCTCATCGGGGGACTCAGTGGACTGTGCTATCACACATCATCACCGCCCAGCTCCAGATGACCCAGTCTGTTTGTCCATGCACCCTAGGGTTCAAGGGCTAGTCGTCCAGACAGCCTTCTCTTCGCTGCTTTTGTCCTCTGCTCCGATCATTCCATCCACTAGGAAGTATCGATGGTTGGGGACATGTGGTCAGCAAATGTTTGCGTCCACAAACTCGGCCCTCCGGTCCTTGAACACATTCTGCGTGTTTACACAGGCTACATTTGTCCTCTGGGACTTGGTGGAGCCCTTCCCTCCCTCCCTGCTGGAAGGCCCCCGGGCGGACTTGGCTCGGATACTCTAGGATGGTCGTGACCTGGCTCAGTTTTCAATTCGGTCCGCCATGGACACCACTGATTCCATGGGTCGGGCGATGGCAAGGTCAGTTGCTTTGCATCGCCATGCTTGGCTGCGTGATGGTAGTTTTCCTGAAAATATTAAGGAGCGTCTTCGGAACTTGCCCTTTGAGGGGGCCCATCTTTTCGACAGTCTTGCTGACTCAGGTTCAGCGTCTCATGTCTTGTTTGCAGTGAATGACATTGTTTCTAGTCCCTTGTTGCGTACTTATTGTCTTGATTTGCCTTGGTTGCAGTTTTGTTATTGCTTTTCTCTGGTGTCGGTCGGTGAGTTCAAGCTATTATTTCCCAGTCGAACTGTACAGCTTCACAGCTGTTCTGCCTTTATTTTCAATTCCTCTGTTTAGGAGCTAGTCTTAAGAGGTGCCCCTTTTTATAGGGACGTGACATGTCTTATTTGAGGCATTTGTTGGGTATTTTATAGCCATTCTAACTTATCTCTGCTCCAGGGAGAGTTCTTCCTGCCTGGGTGGTGTACGTCCTTCCTGTGGATGTGGGGAGGTCCTCTTAGGATTGTTATCTATCTCCTCTTGGGAAGTTTTTGTCGCTCCATTTGCTGTTGTGGAATTTCTTCTCTGGACACGCCCATAAGGTTGGCGAAGCTCTCTTTAGAGCTTCCATGTTGCTATTTTGCCTTTGGTCAGTAGTTCTCTCCTGCCTCTGCGCAGACCTAGCCAGACTATTGTTGACTTTACGTCCTGCCTGGCTCGTCCCGGCGTGCTCACTCATGCTCCCTTTTTTCTTGCCTTTGGTTATCTTTTCAAGCGTTCCACTGTTTTTTCCACCATTTTGCCTATGTTAGCTGTCTTGCTGTAAGCCAGTGTCTCTTGTGAAAATATTGGTTTGTTCCACTTCAGGAACAGTTTCTTCTCTGTTTTCACTTCTGGCACGGTGTGTTACAACACACCGGGTGCGTTCACAGGCACTCAGTGCTTTCTGATCCAACTTGTGCCACAGCATTGCCTGCATTTGATTTTTGTGGCTTTGTCTATTCCTTCCCCCTGGTGTTGGATGTGCTTCTGTCCTTGTCCTTCCCTCAAGGCTCAGGCTCTGTCTCGTTTTTCTCTGGTAGGCAGTTGGTTCTACGCCAGACGCGTGGGTGTTTGGCCCATTTTTCATGCGCACTTCCCAGACAAGGGCTCACGTCACTCTGCTCATAGGCTTTTCCAGATATTATCCTTAACAGTCTCTCTATCAGAGATGCCCTTTGTACCTTTGTACACATGTTTCGGTCTGTGTGTGTGTTCAGGTATCTATATATACATATGTGCCTCTATATCTATATGTCTGTTCTATGTTTGACGGATGTTATGTCCTCCAATGGTTCATGCTGGTGCCGCTGGTACCTGTTATGTGGCTGCTGTACTTGTTTTGGGCATGCTCTTCAAGTATCCCTGAAAAAAAAATCCTAAATAAATGAATCAAAACAATATATATATATATATATATATATATATATATATATATATATATATATATATATATATATATATATATATATATATATATATATATATATATATATATATATATATATATTACCTAGTGGCGGTCGCCAGTAGGTAGTTATAGTTAGGACCTAGTTTCCATAGGAAATCCTCAACATTCTATTTGGAATAACTTTGGCCCTGGTTGAAGAATCTTAGCGAATTTCTCAAAGAAGATGGCTCAGTCCGCTGCGCTCCTTCCCTAAAAGTTTGGGGGGGATTGGTCAAGTGGGGGCTGAGATAAAAGGGGGGTCCCAAAACGTGTTTTCTCCATGTTATTTTCCATAGGACCTTTAGACTCGGCTACAGGTCGAACGGGTGAATGGATTTATAAGAAATTTGGCAAAACTGTACAGTCCGGCTCGCAGATTATGCTTTTTTTGGAATGGTGTAAATCCGTTCAGTAGTTGTTGAGAAAATTAAAGTTAAAGTCAATTATATATCTATAGGCGCGCATGCGTGCGCGCACCCAAGTGGCTGCGCGTGAGCGGAATTTTTTTTTGCTACGTGACGTCTGTTAACGTTCGATTCGAAGGAAATCAGGAAGTGTTGACCGCCATTTTGTCACTGCGAGTAAATATATTGTCATTTCAAAGCGTTGGAACATGGAAAGGGGAGAAGGTAGAGATTGTTTTGCTACGTAGGTTTTCTCAGGGTGTTCAGTAAGGTCCTTAAAAGCGAAAATATATATATTTTTTTCTCGAAAAAGTTGCGGGGTGCGCGCACTCGGGCGCGCACACCTATTTACAAAAGTGTGAAAATAGAGATAAATTAGAAGTTTGAGTGCTTTGATATAAGGTGGCTCTAAAAAGAGCCCTTGTGTTAATTGAGTTGTTTCTGCATTTATAAGTAAGTACCGATGCAGAGTTTGATATAATATTGTTGGCAGCATTTTGAAAGGAAAGACAGGGGCCCATTTTCTGGTTAACAGGTGACCAGGCCAACTTTTCACGCCAGGCCCATTCCTGCAAAGTCGACCGCCATTTTTAGGAGATCTGCAACCACCGGCAGTCACTGGGTTGCAGGAGCAGATGGACTCAAGCCTGTCGGGCGAAGCATCGTTGCACCGCCACAGTGGACGAGACCCTGCTGGGTGAGTGGAGCGTCGCTGTACCGCAACAGTGGGCGAGTCCTTTGCTGGGCTCGTGGAGCGTCCCTATACCGCCACAGTATGCAAACGCTTTGCTGGGCTCGTGGAGTGTCCCTATATCGCCACAGAGTACGAACCCTTTGCCGGGTGCATGGATCGTTGGGGGTGCAGCTGAGGGGCCTCCATCTGGGGAGGCTCGTCCGCGCCGCCTCTCCCTCCCAGTGGACCCCACGGCGTCTTGCTGACATTTGTTATGGCCGGACCAGGCGATGAAGAGAGGGGGAGGTCGGATATATATGAGTTATACTATTAGGTATGTCACATCCCCCTTGTGGCCTGCAAGGCACCGAAAAAAGAAGAGAATGGGAAGACAACTACATCTCGGGTCGGGCCCATGCCTTCTCTGGCCGATGGCGTCCGGCCGCTCTTTGCCACGGCCCCAGGAACGGATCCCTTGGTTCACCCTGGGGACAGGCCTTGGCGTGTGGTGTCTCCTCCGGACTATTCGCGTAATGATTCTCCACCCCAGGCCGTTGCCGATGGCTTTTGTAGACTTTCTGACGCTCAAAAACCCTACTAGAAAGCAGCCCAAAAGTAGCCCAACATTGCTACTTTGGGGAAGGAGGGGCTGCGCGCGAGCGGAATTTTTTTTTGCTGCGTGACGTCTGTTAACGTTCGATTCGAAGGAAATCAGGAAGTGTTGACCGCCATTTTGTCACTGCGAGTAAATGGTGCTCCACATTGTAAATGCGGCACACCATGGGTGGCAGAGCAGCGGTGCACATTAACTGGTGCATCTCTGGGGATGCGCCAGTTAACATAAATCTGCTCCTTTACATTTAAGTATGAGCAGGGGACACAGAGTTGGTGAAGCTTATCGAAGGTTAAAAAGAGATGAGTCCTGTTCACTGAAAACTTGGACATAGGACTCACCTCCTCAGCATCGCTGGACATGGCTAAATAATAGCTGCAAAATGTTACTGTTGTTAAACAATTTTACTATTATAGTGTCTGAGATTTGTCTCTTACTCTGCAACATCTCATTGTTGTTCTCTTTCTTTAAAGATAAGGACATTAACCATGAGTGATAATGAGCAATCCGTTGGTCTCGATCTTATTGTTGAACATGTCATTGAAACGTCAGTGGAAGTGGAACCCTTAGATGATTTAAATCCTGAGGATGATGAAGAACATGATGAGGATGCCGATTTGTCAGAATTGTATGACATAGGGTGGGAAGCTGAAGTGCTTCAGCATATGGAACTATAAACATTTATTTTTCAAATTTACTGGAAATAAAAAGTGAAAATGTAAACCGTTTCATTTAAAATTAAACATAACTTGAAAAACAGGTTATGTGTAGTGTCTTTAATAAAATAGTCAAATATGCTCATAAAAATATTTCTAAACCAATGAAAAGCCTTAACAAGTCACATGACCTGTTATGCTTACATTACGCGCTCCGCGCCGCGCCCCGGATTGTTGGTCATTCAAACTGAGGCTGGCGTCAGCATGAAAGCGCCAACGTCTCGTGGCTACGCCATTCAGAAAATAATGTTGGCAGCATTTTGAAAGGAAAGATCTGCAACCACCGGCAGTCACTGGGTTGCAGGAGCTGATGGACTCAAGCCTGTCGGGCGAAGCATTGTTGCACCGCCACAGTGGACGAGTCCTTTGCCAGGTGCATGGAGCGTCGCTGCACCGCAAGAGTGGACGAGTCCTTTGACGGGTGCGTGGAGCGTTGGGGGTGCAGGTGAGGGGCCTGCACGTGGGGAGGCGGGAGAGGCTCGTCCGCGCCGCCTGTCCTTCCCAGTGCACCCCACGGCGTCTTGCTGACATTTGTTATGGCCGGACCAGGCGATGAAGAGAGGGGGGGGTCGGAGGCATATGCAAGACATCCCCCCTCGTGGCCTGCAAGGCGCCGAAAGATTATCGTCCGTGCCGTCTCTCCCTCCCAGTGTACCCCACGGCGTTTTGCTGACATTTGTTATGGCCGGACCAGGCGATGAAGAGAGGGGGGGGGGTCGGAGGCATATGCAAGACATCCCCCCCTCGTGGCCTGCAAGGCGCCGAAAGAGGAAGAGAATGGGAAGACAACTACATCTCGGGTCGGGCCCATGCCTTCTCTGGCCGATGGCGACCGGCTGCTCTTTGCCACGGTCCCAGGAACGGATTCCTTGGTTCATCCTGGGGACAGGCCTTGGCGCATGGTGTCACCTCCGGACTATTCGCGTAATGGTTCTCCATAGTTGTTTTAATATATTTTTGTTCAAGAATAAAAACGTTTTAATCTGTTATTTTGCTGTCGTGTGGTATATTTCTAATATTTGTCGCTCTGATGTCGTTTCCCCTCCCAAATGGAACATGTGATTGTAATCTACAGCCGGACATTCCGACAGGACATGAGAGCAAAAGGGGGGGGGGGGTCAGATCTGAAGTTGGGCAGGCGATAAGATCACGTTTTGCTATGTAGGGCTATCTATGTTCGTGATGGGGCCTAAAAGGGGGCAAGATGGCGTCGAACTCGGTTTCTCTCACTAGTTTCACTAGTTTCATATTTCTCATGAGGGGTTGTTCCTAATGTTTCTATTTTAGCAAGGTCAAAAAGAGATCCTATCAGTGGCCTATTGATTTTGTTCGATTCCTTTTGTTTTCTCTAACGATTTTTAAGTTAAAGTTTGCTAGTACGATACAGCGGCTAGTCCGCATTTTATATATATGTCTTTTTTATTAGGGGTGTTTTCCGGTGGAGTCGGACGATCTACCTCTAATAAACGGTAAGTGTTCCTCTGAAGGAATGCGTCTTGAAAGTGGCTGACTGTAATGTATGATATTTCACTCAGTGACTTTCAGGCCCATGCTGTTTCAAAACTGTGCATGTGTTTGAAGCAGGCGTAGGTATTGACGCAGCATAGAAACTACTAGGAACCAATTGGAAGTGTTGTTTTCAAGTCACATGACTTCACATGCGCGTCTCAGGACGTGTACGCGGTGATAGTATCTGGTTGGAAGTAGCGGTCCAATTTCAAAACGTGAAAAGGAGTAAATCGAAACATATCCGGATTTAATATATCTTCTGAGTAGTATAAGTTCTATGGTGGGTGTATGAAGAAATTTAATAAGTTGCAATCGCGAACTTTTCCCGAAATATATATAGGCGGGTGCGCGCACACGGTCGCGCACGATCGAAAGCCGATAAACGCCCTTTATAATATGCTCCTGGAGCTGTTTTTGGAAAGTTCAAATTGCAAAGTTTTCACGAAATATATAGGCAGGTGCGCGCACTCGGTCGCGCACGAAAGCCTGGAAATGCGATATCCATTTTATTGACAACTGTTGCCGAGAGTGCGCACACCGGGTCGCGCACGAAAGTTTAGTAAGGCTATTTTTATTTACAGACAAATTTTAATGTGTTTAAAAAAAGGCAAGGTACAGACTTTCGAATTCTGTATCGCTTTACAAGGAGTCTCTATGCAACTTGAACAGTGAAGAAAACGGCTTGTTTCGAAAAAAATATTGCCAGAACTTTATTGCCAAAAGTATAGATTGCATACACGACATTTTTCTGAATTAGCATTTTAAAAACCAATGAAATTCACAGAAAAAACCATAGGTTTTACACACGTTATAGTTAGGAAGTAGCATTTAAAAAACCTATGAAATTCACTGAAAAAACCATAGGTTTGACACATGTTATAGTTAGCTGGAAATTTTACTGACATAAAACCAATGAAATTCCACGTTATAGTTAGTTGGACTCACTATAACTTGCGCGTGCAATGCACTGCTGATGACGTCACATATTACATCACTCATGACATGGTCAGTGACATCACTCATGACATCACTGATGACACCATCCAGTGAATATGTGTCTTTCTGAAAAATAAATATTAGTGAGTTATGTTTAAATATTTAAATATATATATTAGTGTTTCACTTTGTGTATAAGTGGCTACATGTGTTGGTAAGTAGCTACATGCGTATGTATATGGGTTATTAGATATTTTTATTAGTATCAGTATGAGTGTCTATATGGTTTGGTGGGGGTATTACTTAGCACATAGATGCATGAGTGACTGACTCTTTGTTTGTATGTGTTTTGAAGACAGCATATGTACAGGACTGTATGGGTGGATGAGTGTCTATATGTGTTTGTTAGTGAGTGAATGACTGTCTCACTAGTGTCTTTATCAGTAACTACATATGTTTTAATCTAGTATATATGAATATTGATGTATATAAGTGAGTATATGTGAGAGTAAGAGATTGTAAGAGTTCCTGTTTAAATAAGTATGTGTTTCTATAATTGATTGTTTAAGAGAATAAATATGTGTAATTTTCAATAGAAGTAAGGTGGAAGTGTGTGTATAACTCTATATTCAAATAAATGGATGTTCAATAGTTTATTTGCACGTGTGAATATGTGTGTGAGTAACTTTTGGATGACTGTCGGTGTGTAACAGGATGTATAGGTGTATCACTTCATATGATGAGTGAGTATATGTATGAGTGACTATATAGAACGGTTGGTGAATGAGTGGATGTGTATATAGATAGTGGAATTACTGAATTGCTTGTTGTAACTGATATAGGTATCTCCATTTTTTTTTAAATTTCAGTTTCTATTTTTGAATATGTGTCTCAAGGGTTACATTACAGTGAAAGGAGGTCTGTCACTATGTCACAAGGATGGTGTCATCAGTGATGTCACTGACCATGTCATGAGTGATGTAATATGTGACGTCATCAGCAGTGCATTGCAAGCGCAAGTTATAGTGAGTCCAACTAACTATAACGTGGAATTTCATTGGTTTTATGTCAGTAAAATTTCCAGCTAACTATAACATGTGTCAAACCTATGGTTTTTTCAGTGAATTTCATAGGTTTTTTAAATGCTACTTCCTAACTATAACGTGTGTAAAACCTATGGTTTTTTCTGTGAATATATATATATATATTCACTGAAAAAACCACAGGTTTCACACCAGTTATAGTTAGGAATTAGCATTTAAAAAACCTTTGAAATTCACTGAAAAAACCATAGGTTTCACACCAGTTATAGTTAGGAATTAGCATTTAAAAAACCTATTAAATTCACTGACAAAACCAGTTATAGTTAGCTGGAAATTTTACTGATATAAAACCAATGAAATTCCACGTTATAGTTAGTTGGACTCACTATAACTTGCGCGTGCAATGCACTGCTGATGACGTCACATATTACATCACTCATGACATGGTCAGTGACATCACTCATGACATCACTGATGACACCATCCAGTGAATATGTGTCTTTCTGAAAAATAAATATTAGTGAGTAATGTTTAAATATTTAAATATATATATTATTGTTTCACTTTGTGTATAAGTGGCTACATGTGTTGGTAAGTAGCTACATGCGTATGTATATGGGTTATTAGATGTTTCTCTTAGTATCAGTATGAGTGTCTATATGGTTTGGTGGGGGTATTACTTAGCACATAGATGCATGAGTGACTGACTCGCTGTTTGTATGTGTTTTGAAGACAGCATATGTGCAGGACTGTATGGGTGGATGAGTGTGTATATGTGTTTGTTAGTGAGTGAATGACTGTCTCACTAGTGTCTTTATCAGTAACTACATATGTTTTAATCTAGTATATGTGAATATTGATGTATATAAGTGAGTATATGTGAGAGTAAGAGATTGTAAGAGTTCCTGTTTAAATAAGTATGTGTTTCTATAAGTGATTGTTTAAGAGAATAAATATGTGTAATTTTCAATACAAGTAAGGTGGAAGTGCGTGTATAACTCTATATTCAAATAAATGGATGTTCAATAGTTTATTTGCACGTGTGAGTATGTGTGTGAGTAACTTTTGGATGACTGTCGGTGTGTAACAGGATGTATAGGTGTATCACTTCATATGATGAGTGAGTATATGTATGAGTGACTATATAGAACTGTTGGTGAATGACTGGATGTGCATATAGATGGTGGAATTACTGAATTGCTTGTTGTAACTGATATGGGTATCTCCATTTTTTTTTAAATTTCAGTTTCTATTTTTGAATATGTGTTTCAAGGGTTACATTACAGTGAAAGGAGGTCTGTCACTATGTCACAAGGATGGTGTCATCAGTGATGTCATGAGTGATGTCACTGACCATGTCATGAGTGATGTAATATGTGACGTCATCAGCAGTGCATTGCACGCGCAAGTTATAGTGAGTCCAACTAACTATAACGTGGAATTTCATTGGTTTTATATCAGTAAAATTTCCAGCTAACTATAACTGGTTTTGTCAGTGAATTTAATAGGTTTTTTAAATGCTAATTCCTAACTATAACTGGTGTGAAACCTATGGTTTTTTCAGTGAATTTCAAAGGTTTTTTAAATGCTAATTCCTAACTATAACTGGTGTGAAACCTGTGGTTTTTTCAGTGAATTTCAAAGGTTTTTTTAATGCTAATTCCTAACTATATAAGACCTGAAAGCCCACCAGGAATCTCCAGTATGCGCCAGGGGACTGCATTGCAGAGAGGTGTAATGAAGCCACAACCCTTTTTACACCTCTCTGCAACGCAGCCCCCGTGCATGTTTGAAGAGGGGAAACTAATTCCCCTTGCATACTGGGGGCCCCTGGGGGCCAATTAGCCCACCTGGAACCTCCAGTATGCGCCTGGGGCTGCATTGCAGAGGTGTAATGAGACTATGCCCCTTGTTACACCTCTCTGCAACGCAGCCCACTGCCGCGTTTGCAGAGGGGGAACTAATTCCCCTTGCATACTGGGGGTCCCTGGGGTCAACTAGTCCACCAGGAGCCTCCAGTATGCGCGAGGGAGCTGCATTGCAGAGAAGTGTAATGAGGCCACACCCTTGTTACACCTCTCTGCAATGCAGGCCACTGGCGCCTTTGCAGAGGGGGGACTAATTCCCCTTGCATACTGGGGGTCCCTGGATCATATCTGCCCAAACACCGATATTCCGAACGATTGTAAATGACTTTTCTTGAGAAACATTTGGATTTGGATTATCATGTCCTATACTTTGGAATTTTTGAAAGACTGACTTTGAGGATGCTATAAATTACTCAAGTCTGCCCGAATTGTGTGGGTAAAATTGATACCTAGTCACTTTTAATAAGAATATACTTATGTCTCGTCTAACATTTGGAAGAAATATCTAGTTATATGACAACGGGATACCGACATAACTTGAAGGAACTAAGAACGCCCTGAAGAAGTTCTGTTGTACAGAACGAAACATTTCGGCTGGCTGTGGTACATAAACTTAAGGAAAATAAAAGCATTTGAATATACAGCAAGATTCAGCGCTTCAATAAGTACTCTAAGTGATATGATTTGATTGGACTCATTGTGAAAGTGGTGCTGTGCCAAACTTTGGAATATTCTCCACTACTCTCTACTACTTACTCTCTCCCACTCTCTACTACTCACTCTCTACTGCTCTCTACTACTCACTCTACTACTTACTCTCTACTACTCTCTACTACTCAGTCTCTACTACTCACTCTCTACTACTATCTACTACTCACTCTACTATTCACTCTACTACTCTCTACTACTCACTCTGGTACTCTCTCTACTGCTCTCTACTACTCTCTACTACTCACTCTCTACTCTCTATTACTCACTCTCTACTCTCTACCTCTCTACCTCTCTACCTCTACACCTCTACCTCTCTACCTCTCTCTACACGCACACATATAGACATATATGCATATATATATGTGCATATGCATTTATATATATGTATGTGTATGTATAAAAAAAACAACTAAACATTTTTTTTTCTAATCAGCTACTTTTGAAACTGTCATTCTTTTTCCCCATGGTACGCTCCCCGGTACGCTCCCCGGTGCGCGTACCGGGCGCTCCCCCCGCGAAAATCAAAAAAAAAATTTTTTTTTTTTCCCCGTGGGGCCCTTTTATGGCCCCCACATCAAACCTAGGGGGTCAAGGGGGGTCTACTCTGCCCCATTATGGTCATTTCCCCCTTTGTTTTGGCCACCTCTTGTGTCTCGATCCTACCGAGACACAAGATGGCGGCCGCTCCGGACTGTTTAGAATGTTTACAGACACCCCAGAGCCAATCAGCTTTCTGCGCGCAAGTCGCGTGACGCGCCCGGTGCGCGTACCGGTGCGCTTACCGGAGCGCTGCTATAGATATATATATTTTTTTGAACCTTAATTACTCAAAATCCACTGGAGCACATATCTTGAGACATAGCAAAGGCACATCGGGCTACCAGTCCCTACAATTTTGCCAAGTTTGGTGGAAATCCATTCAGCCGTTCGGGCTGAAAGTGAAATCGACCGCCCTATGGAAATTAACATGGGGAAAACGCGTTTTGGGACCCCCCTTTTATCTCGGCCCCCGCTTAACGAATCCCCCCCAAACTTTCAGGGAAGGACCGGAACGCTGCGAGGCCATTTTGAGGAAATTTTCAGGCAGATTCGTCAACCGGCGCCAAAGTTATTCCAAATAGAATTTTCAGATTTAACATTGAAAAAAATCCTAACTATAACTACCTACTGGCGACCGCCAGTAGGTAATATATATATATATATATATATATATATATATATATATATATATATATATATATATATATATATATATATATATATACATGCAAGTGTGTGGTGTGAATTCAACGGTACACCCAGTCTATATAAGCGTATTCCTCCTATCCACTTCCCTATATCTAGGTATGGTTTTTTATATCTCTACACATGTCCGTCTTGGTATCCACTGTTGTGTATGCTTATTTTGTGCGGCCTGACTTTGTCATACTGCTTTGTCCTTCGCTTATGCAAGACTAATTATGTGGGGCGAGTACTCTGCTCTCGCCCTTTCGGCTCTTCCATTATGTAGTGTTCTTCTCTACAATGCATTGTGATGTTTCTCATCATCATTTTCTTTTTCTTTTATTATCATTGTTGTCTCAACCGATGTTTAACCTTTTTTAGTACACTGTTCCCACATTCAGTTTTAGTACTGGCTCCGCGTTTTGGTGCAGAAAAGTTTCACAGTATATATATATATATATATATATATATATATATATATATATATATATATATATTATATATTCACAGAAAAAACCATAGGTTATAGTGGATATATAGTTAGGAATTTGCATTTACAAAACCTTGAAAATTCAATGAAAAAACCATAGGTTATAGGCCATATATAGTTAGGAATTAGCATTTACAAAACCTTATTTTACTCGCATAAAACCATTGAAATTCCATATATAGTTAGCTAACTATAAGCGCTAACTATATATCGCGCACCCGCAATCCACTGCTGATGATGTCACATATTACATCATTCATGACATGGTCAGTGACATCACTGATGACATCACTGATCACAACATCCAGTGATTGTATGTGTCTGTAAAGTTTAAATATGTTTCACATATTGAAGAATGAGTGGATGTATAAGTGTCTGGATGAAGAATTTAGTAGGTGCATGACTGACTGTATGAGTGAGTGATTAAATGTGTCTCACTGAGTACATGGGTTAGTGACTAAACTGTCTTAATTCGTGCATCAGTATGTTTGATGTTGTGTAAGCTGCTGCATGTGTTGATCAGTAGCTATAAGAGTGGCCATATGGGTTATTGATTGGTTGCCCAAATATTTGAATGGGAGGCTGAGTGTGTGTGTGGGTGGCTGTGCATAGATGTGTAAGCAGTTGATTCACTAGGAGTATGAGTTCAAGAGTGCATGTGGAAACAGCTATATGGGCGGTTGACTGTGCATGGGTGTGTTGGTGAGTGAATGGATTTCTCATTGCTACATGTGCAAGTAAGTACGTATGTAAAACACAATACATGTGAGAGTTGAGATATATAAATAACTGAACATAAGAGCCAGTGAATGTGTGAGTGGCTGTATCAATCACTGTGAGCTTGTATCAGGGATTATATAAGAGAGTAAATATGTGTTATTATATGTTTGAATAAGTAAGATGTGTATAACTGTATAGTTGAGGAAATGGAGGTGTGATTGATTCTTTGCATGACTGACTAGGTGTGTGAGTAACTCCATGGATGAGTGACAGTCTGTGAGTGTCTGTTTATACTGAGTGTATGTAAGGTTATATTAGAGTCTGAAGAGGTTCATTGTATTATCACATGAGTGATGTGATCAGTGATGACAAATGAGATGTCATCAGTGATGTCATTTGAGTTGTCATCAGTGATGTCATTTGAGATGTCATCATTGATATCATTTGAGTTGTCATCAGTGATGTCATTTGAGATGTCATCAGTGATGTCATCAGTGATGTCACTGACCATGTCATGAATGATGTAATATGTGACATCATCAGCAGTGGATTGCGGGTGCGCGATATATAGTTAGCGCTTATAGTTAGCTAACTATATATGGAATTTCAATGGTTTTATGCGAGTAAAATAAGGTTTTGTAAATGCTAATTCCTAACTATATATGGCCTATAACCTATGGTTTTTTCATTGAATTTTCAAGGTTTTGTAAATGCAAATTCCTAACTATATATCCACTATAACCTATGGTTTTTTCTGTGAATTTCATTGGTTTTTTAATAGCAAATATGAAAAGCTTTAAAATGTCAAGTACGTGATAGATAAAAACATTTTCGTATTTATGCACGCTGATGTGCTTTGAACGCTGCCCCCCCCCCCCTCCCCTCTTTTGCCTTAGTAGTACTCTCTCTTTGCAGATACTGAAGGGTAGTTAACGCAGGCCTTTACCCCCGTTGTAATCCGTCGTGCCTCCTTGTCTCTCCATTTGATTGATTGTTGTCCAAGCATTTACTGTTTTAGAATTGGTTCTCTTTGGATCATTCTCTATTTACAAACAAGCACAAAGTCGCAATACTCTGTTTAGTCTTTGCAGATAGTGAAAAATCGTGTAAAAAAATAAAAGTAATCGAGCAAAATCAGTAGGCCACTAATTGGATCTCTTTTTGACCTCGCTAAAATAGAAATATTAGGAACAACCCTTCTTGAGAAATACGAAAATAGTGAGATGAACTGAGCTCCACACCATGAGGGCTGCAAGACAGCTCGGCTCCATCACCCATCCCGCACAAAATAACGACAAACCCTATGCAAATATTAAAAATATAGACAACACACCAGCAAAGAAACAGGGTAAAACATTTTATTAAAAAACTATTTACATAACGTTGGTTTATAAGATGATGTCAGTAGTGGACCGATGTGTGAATAGATCGAAAACAGCACAAGGCTCCAAGATCCGGATAGCAAGCTCCTGGATGTTGGGTGCCATAGTTTAGAGTTCTGAATTTCAGCCTTTTTCAATGCCTGTGCTTTGTTGAATCAAAATGGCGGCTTGACACAAAGCTGACTCAAGCGTTGTTACTGATGCTATGCAGACCAAAACTGGTTTTCAGTTTGTACATTTTTCTAGATTTTTCAATCCAAGTTTGGTTGACTTTGTAGAACGATGGCTTCAGATTTTCAACATACGGTGTGGTGGCGCTGACTGGGAGGGGGCGCTTCGCTCCTGCCCCCTCCCCAAGTAAGATTTTCATACGTGAAAGTACGTTAATGGTTTTGGTCCCTGAGATGCTTCGATGTCACTACCATTCTCAAATAGCATAAGTTCTGGATGTTGGGTGCCATAGTTAAGAGTTCTGAGCAGCGCTTGTAACACTGTCTGAAGCTTATTTCCACCTACTGCAGCTTCACTATTCTCAAAGTAAGTGAGTGTCGTTTGTGGACCTGACTGCATTAGAAAACAATGTGATATGTTACCTTCCTAAACAGCTTGACGGAGGCCCCTGAGGGGCGGTGTGATGGCCATGGACTCGGAGAAGACGCTTGGCTCCGACACCCTCCCCAAGTATTATAGCACTGGTGTAGCCTGAGATCGCCCCCGACATAGGCGGCCGGCTCCCGGGGTCCGGCGGAACTTTTTGCCTTTTGATGACTCTTCAATTCTGGACCTTGTCCCACAATCCGTTTGACCTGAAGACAAGCTGTAGTGGGGCGCCCCTTTATCGTTTTAGTTGCCATTCCGCCCGCTTTTGCTACACTGTGCCTCTTCCGCCATTCAGCTGTTTTCCGCCCGCTCTTGCGACTACAGCGTCTCGCTCACCATGTAGTTGAGATGCGCCCGCTCTTGCGGTGCAGCGATAGGCGGCTGCCACAGGACTCTCAAAATGGCGGCCGGCTCATCGGTTTTGGGCCTGGTCCACTAAAATGGCCCTGGGACACCTTGGAACTCGGACGCTTGTCTGCTAGGGCTTGGGTCCCATTCTCGAAAAGCGTCCCCTCAGCCGTGAAGATTCTACAAAAGTCTTGGGGGCCTCCGACTCCCGCAGGCTTCTGGTGGGGAGCGGCTGCCATGATTGCTCGTGGAATGGCCACGACGGAGCTACGAGATGGTAGTGGTCTCATGCTGACGCCAGCTTTAGTCTGAAACATCCAGAAACACTGTAGACTACCAATTCGATCAGTTCCGGTAGCGCCCCAACATGACCCGGAAGAGAAGAACTTGCCCTCCCCTCTTTGACTGATGGTTCTTGTTGCCTGTCCCCTCTGTTGTCATTTAACAGAACTTTTTGGACTGCTGAAAGGGGTTGTGTTCTGAACGCTGGTTGGTGGAGACATTTAGACTATATTCTTGACCTACGTTGTCGCGTAATGCGTTTTATGACACGCCGCGTTAGCGCACCCGGAAGTGATCCGAGGCGCGGCGCGCAGCGCGTAACGTAAGCATAACAGGTCATGTGACTTGTTAATAAAACTTTTCATTGGTTCATTTTACTTTTGTTAATTTAATGATGAAAAGCTTGGTCATATGACCTAAAAATTACGCTTTTTATTATTTTCGAACAATATTTTTTTTTCAAACATATGTTATAATATTCCAGGCTAATGTACTTTCCCGGAAAATTTACAACTGTCTTGCAAGTAAAATATATTCCTTTTTCGAGAAAAAGGGCGTTTCTTCCTTCCATGACGGAGCCGTTGAGTAAAAGAGATTCGGCCTGCTGTCTTAGTCGCCGATACGCCTGATTATCAGATTCTTATCGATCACTTTATGTTGCAGACATGAAAAACACAACTGCCCTTGACCATTTATCTTTACTGCGTTCCTACATATTATACCTTTTATCCGTCATGTAATTGGACTGCTTTATTTCACTTGCCTTTTACTGATTCGAAAACAGTCACTAAAAGTAAAAACTTTACAAATGAAAATACTACTACCGTGTTTTGTTTTAAAAACCTTTATTGTGAAAATGTCAGTATACAAATACGGGCCTATAACCACGTGGGCCGGCCACGGAGCAAACTGAAATCGTATATGATGAGGAGACATTTACACTGTAGAAGAACGTAACGAGCGGGCCATTAGGTGACAAGAACAAAGGTGTCTAACAGTTGCGGAATCGGTGGACGTACATTTTGTAATTAAAATACGACAGGGCCACTTACAATAACATTTTCTAGATATACATTTGCGGGCAAAGAGTTACGAGTCCCATTTATACCGGCGCCATTTTGGGCGAGGCCGGGCAGGTCCAAGATACAGTCAAAATGTCTCCACCAACCATCGGCCAGACCAGAACCCCTTTCGGCCCTTTATGCTACAAGATGGTGTCTTCCATTCAGAAAATATTGGTGGCAGCATTTTGAAAGGAAACAGAAACAGCCGTTCTCAGTTGTTACATTTAGGAAGAATGTTGAAGAGTAGTATGTGGAAAATCTGAAGCCATTTTTCTACAAACTCTCAATCAGACTTGGATGGAAAAAAAAAACCTGAAGAATGTACAAACTGAAAACCAATTTTTGTCTGTATAGCACCAACAGTAACGCTTGAGTCAGCTTTGTGTCAAGCCGCCATTTTCATTCAATCAATAGCGTCCCCCTGCACACATTCAGGGACCTGGTCGTGTCTTCAGATGAAACGCATTGTAGGAAAAGAAGCAGAAAGGAAAAGGAAAAAAGTTCCGCCGGACCTAGTGAAGCTGCAGCAGGTGCAAATAAGCTTCAGACAGTCTTACAAGCACTGCTCAGAACTCTCAACTGAGGCACTCAACATCCAGGACTTGCCATTCGGATCTTGGCGCCTTGTATTTTTGTTTTGTTTTTGATGGAGGGGAAACAACAAAAAACAGACATTGAAAAAGGCTCAACAGTGCAGGGCGCCTTGTGCTGGTTCCGACCTATTCACACATCGGTCCGCTACTGACATCACCTCATAAACCAACGGGGCACCCCCACGCCGACTTTCGGCGCAGCATTGTAGGATGGCCACACCAGTGCGGCAATTTGCTGGACACCACCTCGGTGCCATCCAGATCTCGGCGCGTTCATTCAATCAATAGCGTCCCCCTGCACACATTCAGGGACCTGGTCGTGTCTTCAGAAGAAACGCATTGTAGGAAAAGAAGCAGAAAGGAAAAGGCAAAAAGTTCCGCCGGACCTAGTGAAGCTGCAGCAGGTGCAAATAAGCTTCAGACAGTCCTACAAGCACTGCTCAGAAATCTCAACTGAGGCACTCAACATCCAGGACTTGCCATTCGGATCTTGGCGCCTTGTGCTGGTTCCGACCTATTCACACATCAGTCCACTACTGACATCACCTCATAAGCCAACGGGGCACCCCACGCCGACTTCCGGCGCAGCATTGTAGGATGGCCACACCAGTGCAGCCACTTGCTGGACACCACCTCGGTGCCATCCGGATCTCAGCGCGTTCGAGTCACTGTGCCGGAAGAGTGACCGGAACTCAGCTGAACACGCCGTCTTTCGGCGCAGCATTGTAGGATGGCCACACCAGTACGGCAATTTGCTGGACACCACCTCGGCGCCATCCGGATCTCGGCGCGTTCGAGTCACTGTACCGCAACAGTGACCGCAACTCAGCTGGACACGCCGTCTTTCGGCGCAGCATTGTAGGATGGCCACACCAGTGCAGCAATTTGCTGGACACCACCTCGGTGCCATCCGGATCTCGGCGCGTTGTGCTGCCTTCGGCCTATTCGCACATCGGTCCGCTACTGACGCCGCCTCACGTGCCAACGGATTTTCTACGCTTTTTGTAGCCCTATGTCGCATAACAGGTCATGTGACTTGTTTATAAAACTTTTCATTGGTTCATTTTACTTTTGGTTTCCTAAAGATGGAAGGCTTGGTCATATGACCTAAAAATAACACTTTTCATTGGTTTAGAACATTTTTTTTTCCCAAACGATGAAAGCCCCACCTTGTTTCTGGATCATTCAGACTGAAGCTGGCGTCAGCATGAGAGCACCACCATCTCGTGGCTCCGTCGTGGTCATTCCGCGAGCAATCATGGCAGCCGCTCCCCACCGGAAGCCTGCGGGAGTCGGGGGCCCCCAAGACTTTTATACAATCTTCACGGCTGAGGGGACGCTTTTCGAGAATGGAGCCCAAGCCCTAGCAGGCAAGCGTCCGAGTTCCAAAGTGTCCCAGGGCCATTTCAGTGGACCAGGCCCAAAACCGAGGAGCCGTCCGCCATTTTAAGAGCCATGTGGCAGCCGCCTATCGCTGCACTGCAAGAGTGGGAGCAACTCAACAACATGGTGAGCGAGACGCTGTGGCCGCAAGAGCGAGCGCAACTCAGCTAGATGGCCGCCACCTGGGGAGGCCCGTTCACGCCGGCTCCCCCACGCCCACCCCCCGGGCCGCCGCACGCCAATTTTCGGAGCAGCATTGTAGGATACCAAAACCAGTGCGGCAGTTTACTGGACATCACCTGGGTGCCTGTCGTACATGTTGTGTCAGCCATGTGACACTGGACACAGACCGCTACTGACGAGGCCTCCCCCCGCACCACCCGGGACGCCCCACGCTGTTTTTCTGTGCTGCATTGTAGGATCCCTAAACCAGTGCGGCACCCAGGCGACATCACCTGGGTGCCGTCCAGAACTCTGCACGTTGTGCTGCCTTGGGACTATTCGCACAACAGACCGCTACTGACGAGGCCTCCCCCCGCCCCACCCGGGACGCCCCACGCCAATTTTGCGGAGCAGCATTGTAGGATCCCTAAACCAGTGCGGCACCCAGGCGACATCACCTGGGTGCCGTCCAGAACTCTGCACGTTGTGCTGCCTTGGGACTATTCGCACAAAAGACAGCTTCTAACCATTGTTGCTTTTTGTGTTGAGAAATGTTTAAATGTTTTTAGTTTTTGTTCCGTTTGTTAAAGTTAGTAGTTAATAAAGTTTTATAACCTTACTTTGTTGGAGTGTTATCTATTTTTTTAAAAACGGGTGAATGGGGCCTTGATTCGGGTTATTGTCATGTGTGGGCTTTGGAAGTGTGTTGCTGCAGGATCGGACATTTCAAACTCAAATGCACGTTCTTTTTCTTACCTTTCCGAAGCATGGAGCGCAATAGCAGGCAGAGAAAGGGTGATGCACGTGTTGAACACTACCTGACCTGGCAAGTTGCTGGTAGTGCCCCACCGCCAGCTCCTGAAAGAGGGCACACACACACCGCCGCCCCGAGTACTTCACAAATCTTTAAAAGACCATGCGCTTGTTCATGAGGCTTAAATGGTTTATCACCTCTTCTAGAACCCCTACATCGACCCTCTGACGTTTCATGGAAAAATTACCATGTAACACAATACCAAGCCCTGTCAGCTGAAACCCCCAAGGAATCGTGGGGCATATTATCAAGGGGGTTTATCTCCGCTTTTTTGGCTTTAAAAACCATGAAAGCGGAGATAAAATTATTTCCCTATTATCAAGCTGTCGCTAACACCAGTTAGTGACAGCTAAAAGGAGATAGCGACCATCTTGGGCCCCGCTTTGCATGTCAGTGATACTTATCACTAATGACATGCAAAGTGGCGTGCCAAGATGTTAGCGACTGGAAACAGTCCCTAACATCGCTACCTTCTATTACCAACTTTTGGAGATATTCGCGCTAAGCGCGAATATCTCCAAAATCTAACACCTGCCCTGAGCAGTTCTTAGCCATGTTATCCAATGGGAGGTGGATAACATGGCTAAGAGCATTAGGTCGATAATACATGAATATCGCTGACTTTTCTGCGATAATAGCAAGGTTTATCTGCGATAAAAATCGCCGATGTGCGGCGATAATTTTTGTCTCTAAACAAGTTAGAGACAAAAATTATCGCTAGTTGTTCGTAATATGCCCCCGGGTTTTTGCTTGCAGAAATCGGGAGGCGGGAGACTAGCACTGAAATCAGTACTCACACGCCTGAATCAGGAGGATTGGCATGTCTGAATTCTCTACAGCTGGGGCCATAAACTACATCCGCAGGGTTAGATGATAGCCTGGAACCAGCCTGGAATCTAAAATGGCTGCCGTGCACGACAAAATTGTGGCATTCGAAAAAAGGCAAGATGGCGCAGCCGCTGGAAGAGATATATCAACATATATCAGCCTCCTCAGCCACCCTCAGGAAACATAAGGGATTAGGATATGTCTCCCGCACCCCCTTATACCTAGTACTTTAATTAACGAAGCACAAAATGGCGAATTCCCGTTTCGCTACCAGTTTGCGGCCCAGTTCGCGGCCCGTGAAGCGCTTCTACCGTGAAAAATCATTTTTTTTTTATTTTCCCCACGGGACCCTTTAATAACCCCAACAACATTCCTAGGGGGTCAAGAGGGGGATACCTTGCCCCCTTTCATTAAATTCCCCCTTAGTTTTTCACCTTTTCTTCTCTCTCGATCCTACCGAGAGACAAGATGGCGGCCGCTCCGGACTGTCACGCAGCAAAAAAAAAAAAAAAGCTCACGCACAGCCGCTGGAAGAGATGTATCAACATATATCAGCCTCCTCACCCACCCTCAGGAAACATAGGGGATTAGGATACGTCTCCCGCACCCACTTATAACTAGTAATTTAATTTACGAAGCACAAAATGGCGAATTCCCGTTTCGCTACCAGTTCGCGGCCGCGCTTCTACCGTGAAAAATCATTTTTTTTTTATTTTCCCCACGGGACCCTTTAATAACCCCAACAACATTCCTAGGGGGTCAAGAGGGGGATACCTTGCCCCCTTTCATTAAATTCCCCCTTCGTTTTCCACCTCTTCTTCTCTCTCGATCCTACCGAGAGACAAGATGGCGTCCGCTCCGGACTGTTTAGAATGTTGACAGACACCGGAGAGCCAATCAGCTTTCTGCGCGCAAAGTTCCGATAAGCGAAAAGTAAGCGGACCGGATCGCTGCCCAGAGCGCTGTTACAGATATATATCTTGGTTTGAACGTTAATTTCTCAAAAACTACTGGAGCACATATATTGAGACCTAGCAAAGGCACATCGGGCTAACAGTCCCTACAATTTTGCCAAGTTTCGTGCAAATCCATTCAGCCGTTCGAGCTAAAAGTGAGTCCAACCGCCCTATGGAAAACTCAATGCAAAAAACGCGTTTTGGGACCCCCCTTTTTTCTCAGCCCCCCCTTGACGAAACCCCACCAAATTTTCAGGGGCTGCTCAGAAACAAAATGTGCCATTTTCCTGAAAATTTCAGCCGATTCCGTCCACAAACGCCAAAGTTATTAGACATAGAATTTTCAAAAGTCCCATAGGGAAAAAATTCTAACTATATATACCTACTGGCGATAGCCAGTAGGTAATATATATATATATATATATATATATATATACAAAAAAGAGTTTTCCTCCTATGGAGAGGCCCACACCGAGGATACATCTCTGCAGATGAGTACTTGCAATCAGCACCAACTCCGTGCCTTCTATCAGTTCCACAGCTCTATTATATATAATATATATATAATAGATTTATCTGTAGATGTATGTGCATATAATATAAATATATATATATATGTGTGTGTGTGGTGTGTGTGTATGTGTGTATGTGTGTATGTGTGCAGTGAGATATACACACTACGAGGGAGCACGCTTGCTCCGTCTCTTTCTTCTTATGACAGCAAGCCTTGTATGTGTCTCCAGCTTCTGCCAGTTTTCTTTCACCATTGTACTTCTGTGTATGGTTGGTCAGTATGACTACCTGGTGGTACATTCTGTATATTTCTGCTGACGCACGTGTGCTGTCGATGCTTCGTTTACTGTGCTTCTGCATGTGTGTGGTGTGAATTCAACGGTACACCCAGTCTGTATAAGCGTATTCCTCTTATCCACTTCCCTATATCTAGGTATGGTTTTGTATATTTCAGCATGAGTGACATCTGTCTCTACACATGTCCGTCTTGGTATCCACTGTTGTGTATGCTTATTTTGTGCGGCCTTACTTTGTCATACTGCTTTGTCCTTTCTCTGGGACATAATTGTACACAGATCCATGGATCCTGTGCATAGTTCTGCTTCGTCTCTTATTGCAGAAGCTCATGGATTTCTTCCATTGTGTACTGGCCATTCAACTCGGTAAGATTTTCCTTCGCTCTTTCCTAGGGGGTGTAGTTCAAACTGTTTTTCTCCGGGCTGTGGTGCCATTGCCTTTGTTTGTTGATGCTCCCTTTCCGGAGCTTAATGGTGTAGTGTCAGCCATGCGTTCACTTGCGGTCTCCACCTGTTTTAGTCCATCTTCTTGGTGGACTGGTTCTCTTACGAAACCTTGTGGTGTTGAGTCGCAGACCAGCCTCCAATGGGGTATAGCTTTGGTATCTATTCTAAGTTAAGGAATCTACGGCTAGATGTCTCTTTCAGATGAACACGTTACTTACCTTCAGAAAGGATGTATCTGGTAGAGACACAGTCTAGCAGCAGATTACTTAACGTCCACCCATCTTCCCTGCTCTGCGAGGGCCTTTTCAGGTTAGGTTCTACCCTCTGGCTCTTTCTACCAGTTATATCTGTCTTCACGCCTGTTAGTCTACTTCGCATACTTCACCTGGTCAGGGTGTCTTCTTCTTCTGTTTTACCTAGGGCTTCTCCGCCCATTCTCGCAAATGGGTAGTGGGCTCATATGTCCATACATGCTTGTACACCCTCGTTCTTTCCAGTGTGGTGGTTGCTTATGTCCTTCTCCCCTCCCTTCCCCTCCCTGATGTTTTGTCCGTTAGTTTGGGGTCTATTTGACTCTGTTGCAGTCAATTGATCATTTTTGGGGCCGTGGTTAGACATTCTCTGTAGTTGCAGAAATGTTATCACTTGCCTTATCTTCATGCTGTCCAGGTCTCGTTGTAGTTTACCTTGGCATTCATTTGATTGCAGACTGCTTGTCGTTTCCCGTATCATTAATTTGCTGTTTGCCACATTGGAGGGTCTAGTTCTTCGCTTATGCAAGACTGTTTCTGTGGGGCGAGTACTCTGCTCTCGCCCTTTGGGCTCTTCCATTATGTAGTGTTCTTCTCTACAATGCATTGTGATGTTTCTCATCATCATTTTCTTTTTCTTTTATTATCATTGTTGTCTCAACAGATGTTTAACCGTTTTTAGCACACAGTTCCCACATTCAGTTTTAGTATTGGCTCCACGTTTTGTCGCAGAAAAGTTTCACAGTAGAAAACTGATGTCACTACGCCCGTAGGGACTTATATGGCTCCACTGACGTCATATCCATGGACAACGTCAGGGCAGAGCCATGCGATGCCGTCCTCTGAAGCTCAGAGGTATTGCTGAGTTTTATATAGCACGAACTTGACCCGAGTCGGGTATCAGAGCTCTTTACATAGCACCAGTTGCATTATATGAGGACACATTCATTTTTGGTTAGGCATGATACATCGTTATGGAAGGAGAGTAACGTGTTCTTTAGTGCCATCTTCATCAGCATCCTGGAATGACTTGCAACTGGCAGGTCAGTCACTGCAAGAGAGTAATTTGTTCCCTGGGCACCACACTTTTGGATGAAGAAGCTGTACAGTGTCAAAAGTATTTTCCCTGATACAGACATTTTTCCAAAACATGAGAGTTGTGCACCTAGCATCACATGAGGTGCAAAAGGATAAATTAAAGAAACCTCAGGTGGCTATTACACTTCACTGTTTTCCCAGATATCCTATTGTATGATGATGAGCTTATCCTCAGATCCTCTGGGAGTGGGAGAGCTGTAGGAAGCTGTCTCTGTATATACTATACCAAAGGAAGGTATAGTTGCACAGAGTCCAGGGAGTCTCCATGGGTATAGCAGAGGCTAAATTAGGTAAGTACTAACAGTTCTCTTTTTAGTTATGTGGCCGAGCAGTTTAGGCTTTTCCAGAGGGTGTGTTAAGCATTTATTGTATTCACTCAATCAAGGCTGATGGCACACACTCAGAAACCGAATCCAGACTAATTAGATAAGTATAAAAAAAGGTATACTTACGTTTTCTTTTAGAACCAGGCAGGACTTGGCACATGTAAGTAAAGTATACTTTCAAATGCAAGACTGTTCAAGAAAATGCAGTTGTGCTTGAAATTACAACTGTTACAGGTTTGTATATGCTTTGGAAACAGTTTAAATTACGCAGTAATTACTTTTCATTACTCTTGGATTACTTTGAGTATGGGGGTGGTATGCCTAGATACCACACCTTAAGATCTCTCAATACAAGGTAAGTACAACTTTTTATGGTTTGCAACTGAGTTCTCTTTTCTTCATACAACAGTTTAATACTTAGACATGTTTAGGCCCAAACTCTCATTACATGAGTTTCTATGGGAAAGAATTGTTAGCGGTTTCTCAGGTGTCAGTACATGACTTACGAGGGTGAGTTTTGGGGGTTAGGACCAAGGTTCCCCAAGGGCTAGGTGAGCACTCGAGTTGCATCACCAGCCTCACTGGGGCAGTCGGGTGCAGAGTGCAGCGGCTCAGTGCAAGCCAATGGTGCTAAGGGGGCCTACTCTTAGAGACTGCTTACGAGCAGGCCACTCAGGTGTGGAAGCAAAGCTCCTGGGGTTAAGGATACCACTGCAGGGGCCAACGACCAGCACACGAGCTGCACCACCAGCGGCACTGGGACAGCCGGTGCAGGGTGCAAAATGGACATAGGGGACCCTATGCTTTGCAATTGAGGCCTTCGGTTCTGGGGAGTTGCTGCAGGGTCGGGACTTACGGAAGGCGAACACTGGCTTGAGAGATAAGTTGGGGTCTTGGGGGATGCCTGGACACCGTTGGTTGGGCCACCCAAGGCCGTGGGGTGTCGGGTGTAGGGGTGTCTTCTGGCGAAGAGAGGTGTGCCCACCTTTGCCAACCCCATACCTCAGGTTGGTGACTCAAGGTGAAGCACACATCTCAGTCCCCTCCATCCAGGCCCCTCCATCTTGAAGATGAGGGGACTCAACCAATTAGGAAGAGGCTTATGCCCCCTCCCACTGGAGGGTGGCATAATAGGGGGTGTACCCACCCCAAGGAAGGGAACCATTGGTCCCGACCTGCACACCCCTTTAACACCCTTAAATTTAATATTTAGGGGTAACCCTTAACCTTGCCTTTCAGATTGAAGGAAGAAAGAAGAAGGACCGGCTAGCCGTGTTGACCCTGGAAGAAGAGGAGGACACCAACTGCCTTGGCCCCAGACCTACCAGCATGTCCCGTCTACGATCTGCCTACAGCAAGAACCCCGACGAGTCCAGCAGCAAGCAACCCCCAGAGCCTGGAGAACCTGCCTTGCGACCCTATTACAGACACTGTCTCCCTTGAGCACCAGATTTGCTCGAGCCAAGACTCGCCTCCGGATTCCGGATTCCAACGACGCAGCGATTCTGCATTACTCTGCACCTGACGCCCAAGGCCTGAGTTGCCCAACACCACAAGGAGGTCTCCCCACCGATCCTGACTATCACCCCAACCTCCCTCATGCCTCATGACGACGCCCGCAGCCTCAACCTGAAGGGTCCCCCCGACCGCGACTGGAGTTGGTAATTAAACCGGACTAGCTTGGATTTTCTGCTGATTCTCCCAGTCAAAGTGGGGGCCAGAACCAGTGGGAACGAGTTGCTGGGGGCAGCAAAAGGCAGGGACAGCTTCCAAAGGCTGCAGCTTCTCCTTTTGTGAACCCAGCACATCCTGTGGAGGAGGCATGACACCTCTTCCCAGGATGGGCTTTGTTTCTGGACCCAGAGAGCGGAAGCTCTCTACCCAGGGTTCCAGAAACCTGTCTTGTGGCGGCAAATGGTGGGCAGCCATTCAGGAACCACACCAGGCCTGGTTGATTTTCAGGGTCCATCTCTAAGATGCCCTCTGAGTGCATTTTACATTAAATTCCCACACTGACATCAGTGTGACTTTAATGTGCTGAGACGTTTGCTACCAAACTTCCCAGTTTTTAGTAAAGCCATTATGGAGCTGTGGAGTTTGTAATGACCAACTCTTAGACCATATACTATTTATGTCTTTACTACATTTATAATGTCTTAGAATGGACTTCGACACTGAAGAGGTACAGGGCTCATGCCTCTGTACCCTTATCTTAGGGCTAGTGCACCAAGCTAGAGGGGTGATTTACCTAGGCCTCGGGCAGTGGATTGCAGGCATGGCACACAGGGATGTGTGCCATGTCATTCTTCGCTTTTCTATGCACCAAAACAGACTGACTGCAGTGGCAGTGTGTGTGTGTTAAGGTACCTCTAAGGGTGGCACATTAGGTGCTGCAGGTCTTACAGGTTTTCCCTGGCTGGTCACAGTGCCCTTGGTACCCATGGTACCTTTTACAAGGGGCTTACCTGTGGCAGGGATGTGCCAATTGTGTGTAGAATACAGGCCCTGGGAACCTGATTGGCAGGGACCTAGGGCACATCAAGTCAGGTTGCATCAGTTGTCAGGCAAAAAGTGGGTGGTACATGCAAAAAAAGGGCACTTTCCTACAAGATCCCTTTGTAGATCATTGTGGATGAGTTTGGGGGTCTCCCTAGGGCCTCTGTTCTCATTCAATGGAGCCCCTACTGATTTACTGGTATTTTCAGTGTATACCAAGAGGTTTTCTTCTACAATTAATTCAGAGGCTCTTTCTGGCAAGGGGAGTTAGAAATTGAATAGTGCATGCAAGAAAGTCCTCACATAGCTGGATAATAGGAGGGTGGTATTGGTGATCATGATCAAACCTCCAATTAAGCATATTTTTAGGTGGTAAAACGAAACAGATGGGATACTGTGGAATGTTTATAAAACTCCTTAACCTCTTCGTTGCTTCAGACGGCACTCGGCCGTCCGACTTCACAGTGGGCGTGTGCGGAGGACGGCCGGGAACCGTCCACAACACGCACGCGTCATTTTTTTCAGCACTGCAGCGGAATGTCCGCCACAACAAAGAATCTAAAGACGAGAGTGGTGCATGAGACTCTAATCATTTTTACTCAAAATCTTTTTTATTGAGTTTTTCATAAAGTATTGCAATAACATAAAAATACATTGCAAGGGTTCTTGGACACTTCTTGCTCTTTGGCCTTCAACGACCAAGATATAGAATAGAGACTTACACAAAAAACATTCAGCAAAGGAACATCCACTCTAGATTGGAACCTTGCCTCAAAATCCCACCATACAATAACAAAACGTAGATGGCACATCCTTCTCTATTCAAGCACCAAAGTATATGAAACTCTTTACCACCAAACATAAGATGGATGACTACCTTGTCTTCAAAAGACTACTCAATAGTTGGCTCTTCCCCACATAACCACCATACTCAACATAAATATACAGCATATCCCTCTGTATATAAGCATTTATTTGGACTATAGATGTGTACCTACCTGTGTGTATTGCTTTGTATAAACATGTATAAAAATATGTTTTTAAATATATAGATATTCATTAGTTCTGCTTAGCAAATGCACATAATACTTATGGTTATATGATTCTATGTTTAACATATATATAGATGACTGCATAAATAAATACATCTTTTATCATATCATAACTATTTATCTACAATTGATTCACTATTGAATTACATTAAAAAAACAAAAAAACAACTTTAAATACAGCAACACTTGAAAGTCTGAGTTTATTAATTACAATTTAAATCCACATAAATTACCTTCTTTATGCATATATACCTTCCATGGATTTGTGTATCTTTATCTTTATTACTTTGCTTCTAATTCAGCATCTCCAATGCACTACCCTATATCTCACCCTATACCCCTCGCAACATATCCCCTACCTCCACTCTGACTCATCTCTAACCTCAATCTACTACTCTCATCAATGCACTACCTTATTTTTCATCCTAAACCTCTCTCAATATATAGTCTACTTAAATTCTTTCACTCATTTCAAACCCCATTCTACTACAATGATCCACAAAATAACCCTTTCTAGACTCCCATTCTACTATGATCCCCAAATAACCCTTTCTAGACTATCACCTACTTCTCACCGTATACCTCTCTCAATATATCCTCTACCTTCACTCTCTCACTCATCCCAAATCCCATTCTACTACTACGATCCAGAAAATAACCCTTTCTAGACTCTTCACTTCTCTACCCCTCTTTGCATCATCTCATACCTATTTTACTATTCAGATCTCCCAAACAAGCATTTCTAAATCCTTCCCTCTAACTTCCCCCTCCACCTCCCCTTTACTTATCCCAAACCTCCTCCTACTGCTATGAGCTCAAAAAACCCATTCAAAATCCTTCCCTCTTCTATCCTTCCACTATCCTTTTCAATCAAAATAACAGACTAACAGTCCACCGCTCAAATTAATTTCATATTTCCCTATACTAATTCCCCACTAATCCTGTTTGGGTTCCGGAGCTGCGTGCTACCTGCTGAAAAGGGCTTTGACACCTCATCTGGGGTAGCAAGCGCTACATAAATATAAAAGCAAACCCTTCCCTCTTCTATCCCTCCACTATGCTTTTTCAATCCAAATAACATAAACACCGCTCAACTTAATTTCTTATTGCCCTATACTAATTCACCACTAATCCTTTCTGGGTTCCGGAGTAGATTGCTACCTGCCAAAAGCACTTCAACACCTCATTAGCGGTAGAAAGCGCTATGTAAATGAAAACTCTTCCCTCTTATACCCCTCCACTATCATTTTTCAATACAAATAACAGACTAACTTGTCCACCAATCAAATTAATTTAATATTTCCCTATACTAATTCATTACTAATCCTTTTTGGGTTCCGGAGTATCGTGCTACTTGCCGAAAAAGTGGTTTGACACCCCATCAGGGGTAGTAAGCGGTATATAAATACAATGCAAAATTTCAGCATTTAAGTTGAACCTTCAGTAATGCTTATACTTATTTCAGTTATATACTGCACATATGTTTGCTCTTTGTCTATTGTTCCAAGGTCTGGTTGATTTCTGTTGTCCAGTGTATTGTTTTCTGTTTTGGTGAAGCAACATGGATCCTTCCCAACCACCTTTTTTGTATCCTGTCTTCTGCCAGAACTTCCTGAGTATTCCGACAAAGTGGAGGCTATTAAGCAGCAGGTTAGAAGTCTTCCTAGACCGAACCACGACACCCTCAAGTTCATTCTCGAGCATCTGAAGAGGTGAGGATGAAGTTTGAGTAAACTGGTTAATACCATGGAGGTGAACCATAAGTAGGAAGGACATTTTGGTGAACCTATAAAAAAACAACGTTGGAATAGTTACCTTGGATAGTCTACTTTTTTCCCACACTCTGTCTTCAAATTCAGGAAAATTATGCACCATTTTGTTTTTCAAAGAAATATGAATGCGCTGAACAAACGGCAACTTAGCACGCATGGCTATCTTCTGAATGACAGTAGCAAAATCAATCGTTCAGATTGTTGCCCTATCTGCTAATTTACAGGTTACTTTAACATCAGGGAAAGCCATGTGGAAATAGGTGCCATATTGGCCAACTTGGAGGTGCAGTTCTGTAAAAAATGGAGGGAAATATTTAAGAAATTCATTGAGTCAAGGAGAAGAATAGTTAAACCAAGAACATTCGCTTCTTTTTTGGCGACTTGTATATGAAATTGGAGGAGAGGAAGCCTGGTGATACAGATTTCAAAAACCCCAATCTGTCAAATGGCTTCCTTGTAATTTTCACTATGAGTGACAAGTCAAGCCGGGTAAAAGCCCATTTTAGGGAAGAATTTTGTCATCAGATGTGTTTCATCCAGTTTCTACACAATCCTCTGTATTGTGCTCATTAGGTGGGGTCAACTCCCTCAATTTCCCATTACCATGTTTTATTCCTTCCCCTGATCTATTTGATCCACCTGTCTTTCCCTGACATTTCCTCCCAGTTCTTCCATATGGTTTATCCTTGTTGGGGCAGGGAGATTCCCGACATTCCCTTCTTCCCTTGTCAGCCTCCTTGCTCCTTCTTTTCATCACTTCATTTCACAATCACTTCCCTGTCCCGTTTCCTTTACTACACTCGTGTTGTTTGCTTTTACACAAATGTTTAAACACCTGCTGCTCTACCCGTGCTATCCCACCTACCTTTTTATTCCTCTTCTTCTTTTTGCTTTTCAGGCCTCTTATATTTATATATCAGGCAAGAACATTCAGAGCCCAACTCCGATTTAAATCCAAACTCGACCTTTATTTGTCTGTGCTGCACCATTTAAACCACTCTTTGCTTCCTTACATGTTTCAGCATTTTCACAGCCTTGTTCCCTGGAGAGTGGCTTTGTATACTCCCAGTGGTCATGTGGCCCATAGTGTCCACTACACGGCCGAGGAAGCCCCTTATTTGCATATTTTCACAACGTGACATTTTGCTTAATTTCATTATACTTAACAGCGTGTTTCTACAAAGTCACATAAAGCAATGTCATTTCTTGGGGAGCACACTGTTAAAATTAATTAATGATGCAAAGTGCCTCCTTATGCTGCGCTCTGTAAATTGATATGTATTGCAGAGTTACCAGAGGGAGGGCATCACCTCTCTCATCTCCCTTCCTCGACGCCACTCACCAAATAGCCACGGAAGTCCTTCTGGCTGGGGTGGTCGTAAAAGCGGGTCATGCCTTTTCCATCAAATGTTTAAACGTCCTCCGTTTTACCAAAGGCCCCCGACCCTGCAGGGCGGGCTCTGTAAACAGGAACGTTCCTGTTTACAGAGCCCCCCCTGCAGTTTAGCAAGTTAGCGCCAACGCAGGCACCCTTGCACCATAGTGCAAGGGAGCCTGCGTGCAGGAGAGGATTGTTTGTGTAGGAAGGTGTCCATTCCTGCACATAAACAATCCTAAAATGCAATTCTGTCATTTTCATGTGTGCTGCTTCATGCAGCACACATGAAAGTGACAAAATTGATTTTTTTAAAAAAAGGTTTGTTTATGTACAGGAAGCGACACCTTCCTGTACATAAACAAACCATGGCATTTTGCATTGTTCATGTGTGCTGCACGTGTGAAGTATTTATGCAGCACACAAACAGTAATAAAGTGAAAACACACCAGATAAAACCACAAACCAATTTAGAAAATAGCTAATTGTTTTTTTACACAAATCTGTTTATTACTTTTTTGTAGATACAATTATTACTTTTTTGTAGATACAATAATGGTGCAAAATGCTGCAGTGTGTAACAAAAGTGTACTTGCGGTACGCATGCTCACACAGGTTTGCACCTACTTGAACAATCACTTGTAAGAGTAGCACAACAGATACATGTTATCTCCTTAATATCCCCTTGTATAGTGCAGTAATGTAATATTTCCCTACAAACCAAGAAGGAGAAGGGAAAGGAAACAAAAACCCCAAATACAAGCATAAATACCCATAGAAAACCAAGGCGGATGGAGGTGAAGGTGCCCAGCTGCTCCCCCTCTCTCAAGTGAAGGGGGCAGAGGGAAGAGAAGTGCAAATAGAGGAAAGAAGCTTGGGAGTGTCAGGTTGGGAATGGGGACTGATAAATCAACCTGTAAGTTAAGTTCTGGCCGGTGAACCTCTCTCCTGTGGCAGTTTGTCCCCTAGGAAGAGGGGGTGTCCACCGTGTGCCGTACTGTAAAAATCTGCAGAACGTGTAAGTGAGGAGGTGGGAAACACATGTATTTGAAAGAGACTATTAGTTATAGATTCCTCTCCTTAGAATTTCCCCCAAGTGTCAGACTGGATCTGGGGAATTTTTCTTCAGCAGTACACCTGTACATCGGTCGGTGGCGTCAGTCGACACCGCGTTCGCCGGTGTCATGATCACCGGAATGACGTCGCGGTATCTACATGGATGTTGCCCCTGCGTGCTGACGTCAGTTCTTTCTTTTTCCACGCCAGCCAGCGCAGATCCAGAGAGAGCGGTACCTCAAGTCACTTTTTGACTCTCTTTTTGTGACTTTTTGTTGACATCTTTTTGAGTCGTTCGACTCCTGGTGCACGTAGGGATGTCCCGTCCTCAAACCGGCTTCAAGGCTTGCAACTCCTGTCGCAAATTGATGTCAGTTACAGACCCGCACCTCGTGTGCCTTTGGTGTTTGGAGCGCGACCACGACCCGAAGTCGTGCTCCGACTGACTTTGCGGTAGCGGTCCCGAAAGCGTCTCGAGGCCCGACAATCCGCTACGCACCGCTCGAGGTCCCGGTCGAGAGTAAGGTTGCGGGACTGGTTGCGGAGCCATCACCAGCTCTCATCGTCGAAGTCTTTGTCTTCGGGTAAGTCGAAGCACAAAATGAAGGGGAAGAAGCATTGTCGCGCTTCCTGTTCTCCCCGTCCGTCAGCCAATGCGACCCACGTTGAGGAAAGTAGTCGTCCGGCTCCGCCCGCGGAGCATGTTGGGTCGAACCCGAGCCTCTCTTCCTTTTCGGGAGCTGGGGTGACCCCTGCCCAACTTCATAGTTTTTACAAAGCCTCCATTCGATCTTTAAACAGCCTGACTCCGCCAGCACGCCTGCAGGCCCTGCGGACTTGGCTGGGGGCTCGATGCCTTTAAAGCTAGCAGCTTCAGCTCCGGCACCACAGGGCCTCCAGGGATCCAGGCCAGGATCCGGATTGGTGCCGGTCGACCTTGTGACACCTCCTATGGTGCAGAATCTAGTGGCGACACCTCCGCCCCCGGTTGTGTCCCCAGCCAGCATCGACCCTAGTCTCCCGTACGATGTGGACACGGAGCCGGACCGGCGCCGACCGACGTCAGGACCGACGTCAGGACCTGGCCCGACCGGTTCTTTTGTACCACTGTTTTCCCCTGATGTTCCCTATCACCCTGATTGGCTTCCAGAGGAGATTGTGGGGGACTGGGAGGGGTGTGTGGACACTCTGCAAGACCAGTTAGATGAACCGTACTGGAGAGAGAAGTTGGGTGAGGCCAGTGGTCTGGACACCTCCCCAGAACTTGGCATGCTATCTCCCCCTACTGTGGCTAAGAAGGAGGGTGCATCAAATGCAGTGGTGTTGCATAGGGTGGCTGAGGCCTTAAACCTTGAGGTTCCTATGGTGGCGGTCAGGACTAACCTCCTGACCGAGGTGCTTCAGTCAACAGCGGCCTCTTCGGAGCCCCTGCTGCCTTTCAATGAGGCCCTCACAGACATCTTTTTGGGCATTCGGTCCAAACAGAACCCAAGGGCTCCTGTGGATAGGATGATTGCCCGACGCCATTTTCCTCTCCCAACACCCAACCCCTGAGAGCTTGGGGGTCCAAGCCTCGACTTTCAAGGGTGCATTCCCTACCACACCACCTGATAGGGAATCCAAGAAGCTGGACCACCTTGGGTAGTAAATGTTTTCTGCCTCCAGCTTAGGACTGCAGTCGGTGAACACTGCATGTCTCTTGGGCTGTTGCTTTCACTCTGTGTGGGACATGGTCGTGCAGGTACTGCCACAGTGTCCGGAGGAGGCTAGGGCTGTGCTCTGTCATGCAGTTTCTGAGGGAGAGACGCAGAAAAGTTCACCATACTTTGTGGGCTGGACACAGCTTACTCGCTGGGCAGGATGATATCAACTTCAGTAGCCTTGAGACACTACGCCTGGCTGAAATCCACTGTCTTTTTGGGTGATGTCCAATCAACGCTTTTGGACATGCCCTTTGATGGCTGCCGCTTGTTTGGTGACAAAGGAGAGAACACGCTCGAGCGCTTTAAGGACTCCAGGGCTATGGCCAGGTCCTTGGACCTCGCTTCTACCTCTTGCCAAGTGCAGTCTGCTTTTCGCCCCTTTCGTGGCAACGGAAGGGGTGCCTCGGCACGTACTGTCCAGAGCCACAGGACTGTGCAAGCTGTCCAGCCTCTGCCTTGCCGGGGACGTGGGACCCATTGTCATGGGTCTGGGACCCACTGGGTGGGTAAATCCACCAGCGCCCTGTCTGCAGCAGCCTCCAAGCCCTCCTAGTCTGACCTTTCAGGGCCACCATTCGCAGTGAGTGGCAGGATCTGTGAACAAGTCCCTCACTGGCTCAACATCAGGTCGGACAGGTGGGTTTTGCTGATAGTCCGAAGGGGCTACTCCCTCCCCTTCGAGACTACATCCACGCCACCTCAATTCCATTGCATGTTGGAGGATCAATTGGCTCTTCTCCAACAGGAAGTTACGTCTCTCTTGGCCAAGGGAGCCATTGAGCTAGTTCCTGTCCCAGAAGTAGGTTGTGGTTATTGTTCCCACTACTTTCTCGTGCCCAAGAAGGACAAGGGCCTGCTTCCCATCTTGGATCTCAGGAGCGTCAACTGCTTCCTCTGGAAGGAGAAGTTCAAAATGTTGACACTGCCTCAGGTCCTATCCGCCCTCGACCATGGAGACAGGAAGGTAGCCTTGGACTTGCAGGCCGTTTTTTTTCATATCCCGGTCCTGCCGGCCCATGGGCGTTACATACGGTTCACGGTAGGCCACAAACGCTTTCAGTTTACTGTGCTCCCTTTCGGCCTTACCCGTGCCCCTCAGGTGTTCACCAAGGTGATGGCGGTGGTCACATGTCAATGCATTTTACTGCTTGGTACAGGCCTCCATCAGCAGGATGGAGGGCTGTACCGACCAATGTTCTGTTTTATATACAAATAGAACTTCCTGAAACGGGATTTTCTTTTTGAAGATGAAAAATGCTATGCTCCCCTCGCTATGGGCTTCTCCCATGGTAAGTGGGGCAGTTAGCCATTTTCATTGCACCTTAAACCCAGGGTTTTCCTGTTGATGATGAGCAGTGAAAACTGACCTGTCATTCCACCCATCTACATTAGGTGATCGGAATGAGAGGTCGGCCTCCGAGGGTCCTTACTCTGCAGGGCCGAGAGGTTTGGCTAAGTGAGAGACAGAGGAGTCTCTGCCATTACCAAACTTAAGGTCCGCCCACGTATAAATCTGGCAGGCGGACCACTATGCTGGCAGGTAGGGAACTTTTTCGTGACAGAGTTCCCTTCCCATCATCATATAAATTTGGCCTAAAAAAAAACCTCTTGCATTGATTTAATGCTGTGGTGACAAAATCTTTCCAAGATAAATATTTAACAACTGCATGCTGTTAGAAGATTATACAAAAAATATATATTTGAGGTAAAGTCCTAATCTATCAAGTTGCAATTCAGATCAGCTAAATATCAACCCAAGAAGCTTTTTCAAATCGGCAAATAGAACACTAACTTATTATCTTCTTTTTGTGAAACCGAACCAGATAAGAATATGGGAAATTCAGTAATTTCTTGGATTCGTAAGTCAGAACTATCAGAAGGCATATCTTGTTCCTCTCCAGCTCTCTCTGTCTTGCCATGTTTAAAAAAATCCCTGAACAACTGGTAGCTTTTCAAAGGATTATCTGAAACTCAATTTATCAACAACATTTCCAGACACAAACTCTCTAAACGTGCAAAAAGAACAATTGATGGACAGAATGCAGAACAATGTCATACATTCACCCCAGTACAGAGATCTGGGCCTAAATCCATCGTTTTTTTGCTCACCATGCCATTCCAGTTTGGACACAGCCATATGCAAATCAGTCTTGACCCTGCGCCCAATGGGAACAGTCCAGCCCGAACTGCCAGGCCAGGTCCTCCCTGGACTGGAAACAAGCATCCTTATCAGCCAGGATAGCTTGACTCCAATGGCACGGAGAGCACAGGACTCACGTCTGAGCATACCCGACCCACTCGGGGTGACAAATGCAAAAAGAACAATTGATGGACAGAATGCAGAACAATGTCATAAATTCACCACAATACAGCATTTGGCCCTAAATCCATTGTTTATTTGCGCACTGTGCCATTCCTGTTTGGGCCCAGCCATATGTAAATCAATCTTGACCCTGCGCCCAATGGGAACAGCCCAGCCCGAACTGCCAGGCCAGGTCCTCCCTGGACTGGAAACAAGCATCCTAGGAACGGTTTCGGGCTTTCAGCCTCCGCAGCCAGGATAGCTTGACTCCACTGGCATTGAGAGCACGGGACTCACATCTGAGCATACCCGTCCCACTCGGGGTAACAGGTCCAAAAAGAACAATTGATGGATTGAGTGCTTGCAATGTTCAACACTCCATCCATCATCCCCTTTGGTTTTGCTTTGTTCGCCATAAGTTGGCAGGGTATGCCCAGACGTGGGTCACTTGCTCACTTTGCCACTGGATTCAAGCTAGCCTGGCTGATAACAGCTTATTAGCCAGAAACCAGTCCAAGGATGCTTGTTTCCGGTCCAGGGAAGACATGACTTGGCAGTTCGGGCTGGACTGTTCCCATGAGGCACAGATTCAGACTGATTTGCATATGGCCATGTCTGAACTTTGGTGGCGGAGTGAGCTAAAGAGTGATGATGGATTAAACCCAGATCAGTTAACTGGGGGTGAGTGCTTTCAATGTTCAACACTCCATCCATCATCCCCTTTGGTTTTGCTTTGTTTGCCCTAAGTTGGGAGGGTATGCCCAGACGTGGGTCCCTTGCTCACTTTGCCACTGAATTCAAGCTAGCCTGGCTGATGATGGCGGATTAGCCAGAAACTGGTCCCAGGATGCCTGTTTCCGGTCCAGGGAAGACATGGCTTGGCAGTTTGGGCTGGACTATTCTCATGAGGCACAGGGTAAGACTGATTTGCATATGGCCATGTCTGATTTGGGGTGGCGGAGTGAGCTAAAGAATGATGATGGATTAAACCCAGATCAGTTGACTGGGGATGAGTGCTTGCAATGTTCAACACTCCGTCCATCATCCCCTTTGGTTTTGCTTTGTTCGCCCTAAGTTGGCAGGGTATGTCCAGACGTGGGTCCCTTGCTCACTTTGCCACTGGATTCAAGCTAGCCTGGCTGGTGACGGCTGATTAGCCAGAAACCGGTCCCAGGGTGCTTGTTTACGGTCCAGGAAAGACATGGCTTGGCAGTTCAGGCTGGACTGTTCCCATGAAGCACAGGGTCAGACTGATTTGCATATGGCCATGTCTGAACTGGGTTGGCGGAGTGAGCTAAAGAATGATGATGGATTAAACCCAGATCTGTTGACTGAGGGTGAGTGCTTGCAATGTTCAACACCCCGTCCTTCATCCCCTTTGGTTTTGCTTTGTTCGCTCTAAGTTGGCAGGGTATGCCCAGACGTGGGTCCCTTGCTCACTTTGCCACTGGATTCAAGCTAGCCTGGCTGATGACGGCTGATTAGCCAGAAACTGGTCCCAGGATGCTTGTTTCCAGTCCAGGGAAGACATGGCTTGGCAGTTCGGGCTGGACTGTTCCCATGAAGCACAGGGTCAGACTGATTTGCATATGGCCATGTCTGAACTGGGTTGGCGGAGTGAGCTAAAGAATGATGATGGATTAAACCCAGATCAGTTGATTGGGGGTGAGTGCTTGCAATGTTCAACACTCCGTCCTTCATCCCCTTTGCTTTTGCTTTGTTCGCTCTAAGTTGGCAGGGTATGTCCAGACTGCCACTGGATTCAAGCTAGCCTGGCTGATGATGGCTGATTAGCCAGAAACCGGTCCCAGGATGCTTGTTTCCAGTCCAGGGAAGACATGGCTTGGCAGTTCGGGATGGACTGTTCCCATGAGGCACAGGGTCAGACTGATTTGCATATGGCCATGTCTGAACTCGGGTGGCGGAGTGAGCTAAAGAATGATGATGGATTAAACCCGGATCAGTTGAGTGGGGGTGAATGCTTGCAATGTTCAACACTCCGTCCATCATCCCCTTTTGTTTTGCTTTGTTCGCCGTAAGTTGACAGGGTATGTCCAGACGTGAGTCCCTTGCTCACTTTGCCACTGGATTCAAGCTAGCCTACCTGATGATGGCTGATTAGCCAGAAACAGGTCCCAGGATGCTTGTTTCCTGTCCAGGGAAGACATGGCTTGGCAGTTTGGGCTGGACTATTCTCATGAGGCACAGGGTAAGACTGATTTGCATATGGCCATGTCTGATTTGGGGTGGCGGAGTGAGCTAAAGAATGATGATGGATTAAACCCAGATCAGTTGACTGGGGGGGAGTGCTTGCAATGTTCAACACTCCGTCCATCATCCCCTTTGGTTTTGCTTTGTTCGCCCTAAGTTGGCAGGGTATGCCCAGACGTGGGTCCCTTGCTCACTTTGCCACTGGATTCAAGCTAGCCTGGCTGGTGACGGCTGATTAGCCAGAAACCGGTCCCAGGGTGCTTGTTTACCGTCCAGGAAAGACATGGCTTGGCATTTCGGGCTGGACTGTTCCCATGAAGCACAGGGTCAGACTGATTTGCATATGGCCATGTCTGAACTGGTTTGGCGGAGTGAGCTAAAGAATGATGATGGATTAAAGCCAGATCAGTTGAGTGGGGGTGAATGCTTGCAATGTTCAACACTCCGTCCATCATCCCCTTTTGTTTTGCTTTGTTCGCCGTAAGTTGACAGAGTATGTCCAGACGTGAGTCCCTTGCTCACTTTGCCACTGGATTCAAGCTAGCCTACCTGATGATGGCTGATTAGCCAGAAACCGGTCCCAGGATGCTTGTTTCCAGTCCAGGGAAGACATGGCTTGGCTTTTCGGGCTGGACTGTTCCCATGAGGCACAGGGTCAGACTGATTTGCATATGGCCATGTCTGAACTGGGGTGGCGGAGTGAGCTAAAGAATGATGATGGATTAAACCCAGATCAGTTGATTGGGGGTGAGTGCTTGTAATGTTCAACACTCCGTCCATCATCCCCTTTGGTTTTGTTTTGTTCACCCTAAGTTGGCAGAGTATGCCCAGACGTGGGTCCCTTGCTCACTTTGCCACTGGATTCAAGCGAGCCTGGCTGTTGATGGCTGATTAGCAAGAAACCGGTGCCAGGATGCCTGTTTCCGGACCAGGAAAGACTTGCGTTGGCAGTTCGGACTGGAGTGTTCCCATGAGGCACAGGATCAGACTGATTTGTATATGGCCATGTCTGAACTGGGGTGGCAGAGTGAGCTAAAGAATGATGATGGATTATACCCAGATCAGTTGACTGGGGGTGAGTGCTTGCAATGTTCAACACTCCGTCCATCATCCCCTTTGGTTTTGCTTTATTCGCCCTAAGTTGGCAGGGTATGCCCAGATGTGGGTCCCTTGCTCACTTTGCCACTGGATTCAAGCTAACCTGGATGATGACGGCTGATTAGCCAGAAACTGGTCCCAGGATACTTGTTTCCGGTCCAAGGAAGACATGGCTTGGAAGTTCGAGCTGGACTGTTCCCATGAGGCACAGGGTCAGACTGATTTGTATATGGCCATGTCTGAACTGGGGTGGCAGAGTGAGCTAAAGAATGATGATGGATTATACCCAGATCAGTTGACTGGGGGTGAGTGCTTGCAATGTTCAACACTCCGTCCATCATCCCCTTTGGTTTTGCTTTATTCGCCCTAAGTTGGCAGGGTATGCCCAGATGTGGGTCCCTTGCTCACTTTGCCACTGGATTCAAGCTAACCTGGATGATGACGGCTGATTAGCCAGAAACTGGTCCCAGGATACTTGTTTCCGGTCCAAGGAAGACATGGCTTGGAAGTTCGAGCTGGACTGTTCCCATGAGGCACAGGGTCAGACTGATTTGCATATGGCCATGTCTGAACTGGGGTGGCGGAGTGAGCTAAAGAATGATGATGGATTAAAACCAGATCAGTTGACTGGGGGTGAGTGCTTGCAATGTTCAACACTCCGTCCATCATCCCCTTTGGTTTCTCTATATGTGCAGCTGATTATTTACCCTCAATCTTAGCCCAAAAGATGGGATGTACAGGTACCAGAGATGTGCCTGGAAGGGGGTCGCCTCCTCTGTCGCTCTCGGCCATGCTTCCCGGAATCTGTGCCACTGAAAACGAGAGAGAGCATCAGCCGCAATGTTCTGTGTACCCTGAATGTGACGCGCCCTGCATTCCACATTATTGAACAGACACGCCCGGACCAGGTCCCTTAGGAGGCACAAGACCAGGGGGCAACTTGCAGAATGAGAGTTTATGGCCTGCACTACTGCCAGGTTGTCTGACCATAAAAGGACCCTTTTGGCTGACAGCACTGCAGGCCACAAGTGAAATGCCACAACAATGGGGAACAACTCTAGCACTGTGATCTTAGCCGTAACCTTTTTCTTGTGCCAGGCATTGGGCCATTTTTCTGCGCACCATTCCCTGTCCAAAATGGCCTCAAACCCTTGCCTACCTGAAGCGTCAGTGAATAGCGCTAGGTCGAGGCTGCCAGCCCAGGGCGCCCTCCAAATCACTGAACCGTTGAAGCTGGCCAGGAACTCCGCCCACATGGCCAGGTCATGCGGCATGCCTTTACTCTGTTTTACCATGTGGTGTTTCTTAGTGACCTTGGCGGTGGCCCTGGCCAGTCTCCTGGCAAAAACCCTACCAGCTGGGATGACTCTAGCTGCAAAGTTCAATTTCCCCAAAATGCTTTGAATGCATTCCAGGGAGGCCCTGTCTTTCCCAGCCAAGGTTTGAATTTGATTCGCAAGGTCGCGAACTTTGTCTGCCGGTAATCTGGACTTCCCTGCAATGGTATCAATCTCGATCCCCATGAAAGTTAACACCTGCACTGGACCCACCGTCTTACCTGGAGCGACAGGACCCCCAAATGACCAGTTAGTTGTTCAAAGTCTGCAAGGGCCTGCAAACAATGCTGTGTCCCGTCACGCCCGATGAACAAGAAGTCGTCTAGGTAATGAGTCGCCCCTTCCACCCTGTAGGTGTCTTGAAGGGCCCATTGTAATAAACAACTGAGCGCTTTGAAATACGCACAGGACACAGCGCAACCCATGGGCATGCATTTGTCATAATAGTACTTGCCGTCTAGCTTGAAACCCAGCAGGTGATGGCTGCGCGGGTGGACTGGTAGTAAGCGGAAAGCAGATTCTATGTCTGCCTTAGCTAACCAGCCCCTCTGCCTGCCCTCCTGACTAGGTCCAATGCCACGTCCAGCAGGCTTACTGGGGAACAGCCTATGGAACATTGCCCGGGAGAAAGAGAAAGTACCACAGAGGACAGAAACTCTGATTGGACTGGTACGCAGTCAAAGACCAGATGCTGAGCAGAGGCGGGAGATGGGTGCGGGGGGGGGGGACCCTAGCTAACTGCGTACTGTCAGGCTCAGCTTTGTTGCCCACCTTTTGCAGCTGGCTGTGAGCCCTGCTTGGATTGGCAGGAAGCCGCTGGGTGAGGCCCCGCACATGTGTGACATGCGTGCTGGAACTTGCACGTCTTACCCCAGGAGCATGACCCATTGTTAAACAGGGGACACGTCCCTGGGGGGACCTCCTGAAACCCCTTCTATGCCCCCCCCTCTGCGTGCCCCGCGAACGGCATGTTTGCCCCTTGCACCAGAAAGAAAGACTCCCCATGAGAAGCCTGCCCCCCGTGATGATTAATTTGTGGGCCAGTGTTCTGTTGTGCCCTGGCACCCATATGCTCCATCCAGAGCTGCACTTCTTTTTGATCCCAGCTCATTTTCGGGCACTGAGACATCTTCCTGCTAGATTCCCTATCGTATTTCACCCATCCATTTCCTCCCCATTTCATGGCCTCATTGTGAATGGTCCGAGAGTACTGATCTAACCCCGAGCCCTGCTCTGGGAATTTCCCCATGTTGACTGAAGCTAGAATAGAAAAGGCCTCCAGCCAGTTGGCAATGTTCTTTTCTGGCCAGGGTTGGTATTTGACCTTGTTTTCGTCCTCCTTAGCTCCTATCTTCCTGGCATCCAGTCCCTCCTGACCCAGCATGAGCAGTGTGAAAATGTCTATGAAATCCCGCCTCCAAATCCCTTCTTTGGCTGCCTACGGTACCTGCCAAGTCAAAGAGCATCGCCCAGACTGCAGCGGGCAGTTGTAACGTTGGGGACCAAGAGGGGAGTAGGTGTGGGTGAAGAGATCACTGCAGGAGTGGCCCCTGCGCTACTGCTCGCTGTGGGCGGGACCGGGCTGGACGTTGGAGGTGGGAGAGAGACAGGTGTAGGCACCGAAATAGGCACAACAGCACTGATATTTACCGGAATACCCACCGCTGGTGCGGCCCCCAACTGTCCTGCTGGCTGACCTGTGGACCAAACACTTGCCTCTGTTGGTGCGGCCCTCTGATTGTCACTTACACTGCTGCCCAATTGTGCTGGGCTTGCAACCACTGACCCTGCTTGGAATCGTAACATGAAAGTGTTCATAGTGTCCATCATTTTAGCCAAGTCATCCCTAGTAGCGTAATTACCTTGGGGCAGAGTGGCTATCCTTCGCGGTGACTGGCACTGAGGGCGGGGGAACCGCCACCTGTGTTGTGACCTCCTTGGGGGTCGTCACAGTTCTGCTTCTAGGTGGCGGTAGAGGATCTTGAGGGAAATCCCCGATGGTGGGCTTGCAAACCCGCTTGGGTCTGTATGGGGCCGCATCAGCGCTGGGCTGTAGTTCTGAAGGGGGCGAATCGCCGACAATCCCAGAGTCTTCCGGCTCGGGGGCATTCATAATGCCGGTCGCCCACGCTAGGCCCTTAACCTTGGCCATCTCGATAAAGTCCACCCATTGGGCGTCTTAGGAGGTACCCGGCGACGAGTCCTCCACTTGGGGTGTATCCAGGAAAAGTGAGGGGGAGCACTGGCTGTCCATGCTGACTTCTGCTGACACACGAAACGACAATGTGGGAAGAAAAACATGGGCCAGCCACAGGATACATTGTGCAGAAACCTATGGCCGGCCTTTCTATCCCCAGCTCTTTCGAGGTTGCGTGACCCCATCTCCCCAAATACTTACTATCGTATGGCGGCGTACGTGAACGTAGTGTGTGAAGTGCGCACGGTGCAGGTAATCCTCTGCGAGCGAGGAAGAATGGGAGCTAGGATGAGAAAACGTACACATTAGCGGAAAACCATGGCGTGTGTTATGCTCCACCTAGCAGTTCCTCTGCCAGTCCTTAGACGCCCAATGTGGGCCAGCGCACCCCCTTGCTCCCCCATTGCCTACTGTCCCCCGCCCCATACCTGCTCTTAAATCCTCTATGCTCGTGCTCTTATCTACAATGCCGCCTGTTCCTTTGCCCCAAAGATATTGTCTCTGCCACCTGAAATATAAAAGAGAAATTCAAAATGTTTCCCCCTTGCTGTACCCTGTGCCTCAGAGCCTTGCGCCTTCTTTTCCCGCGCCGGTGGCCCCCGTCCCCGTTCCGGAGTTTGCTTTGGCCCATCTTCCGGAGCACCAATGGCATGGTAAACACCTCCTGCAAGTACACAAATGTTAGCCCAGCACACTTCAGGAAAATAAAGTTATGGCAAAGCAAACTGTTCCACCAGTGTCGATATTTTCTGGTTAACAGCTAGGTATTTTACGGTTCATATAATCTACAGTAGTTACCAACAACTGTGATATCCTGTGATACCGCACACATAAAACGAATTACAGTCCCCCCGACTTTGCACAATCAGTGTGAGCCCCTTGCAATGCTAGCTCTCCCCTTACTAGGAGGCATAAGCTACAGCTGATGAGGCCTCCTATCCCCAAACCAGGCCGCCTAGCCTCGAACACTGTCCTTGCCCCTAAGTCGGCATGAATGGCTGCCATCACATTACCTCTCCTTCGCCTTGTCCTCCTCTTCTGTGCACCTGAAAAATAGCAACACAAGTGCGGTCCCCCCAAGCTTATTTAAACATTGGCCATGTCTGCCCATTTCATTTGCTCTGGCCGTGCCCCCCCAAGGGACACCCATTGGAAAAGGGCGGGGGAGGCCTCTCGTATCCCGCCGCAGCCCCGAACTTACCAAAACCTCGGGAAACCTTTAAATCTAGTGGCCATAGGGAGCGTACAACCCCGTAGACACGAGAGCACAGCTTGCGAAAACATACCGGGGATATGCGAGCGAGAGAAATCGTTGCAGTCCCTGCCGCTAAGAACCCCCGAAATACGTACTTGAAACTTCAATATTCTTGCCCGAAGTCGGACGCTTTATCCATTAGGCCATGCGGTCATTGAGAGGAACCTTTTCGGGGGACAGCTCCCCCCATCTGTTGCGCGTGAGCGTCACGCTTGGCTGATCAAGCGACCCAACGTGTGTAGTAAAGCTTGCCAGGGTGCCCGCTGTTGACCTGTGCATCCCGCGTAAAAACGCACTACCACGAAGGCACTCGAACCCTCAATTTACAGATTTTAATGTTAAGTCAAGTACCCTACCCATTAGGCTATGCAGGCATCCTCATGGAAATGAGAGGTTGGGCGATAATCGCCCGATGCATCCCAAAGCCCGGGGGAAGAATAGACCGCTGCACGTGGGTGCCATTTTCCACCCGCTCTGAGGCCCCAGGGAGGGAGGGAGGGGAGGCGACCACGACCAACTGACCAACAACGAACCCCCTCGCGCTCCGGATGCAGGTCCCATCACGGACCACACCCGTTGACCCAGGTTGCTCCAGCACCCCCCCCTCTCCGCGACCAAGCAGGTGGGCCTCCTTCTCGCAGACGACCCGTGAACTACTGGCAACCCGCCCTGCCAAGGTCCACGAGTCAGGCGGTACTACTGTGGTGTAATTTAGGCCAAAACAGCTGCGCTCCCAGTCATTTGTAATCTACGAGACAGACGATTGCTCGAGCAGCGTTTCCCCATCCAGGAACATGCTGCGCCTCCAGGGAACTCCGAGCAATCACTCACAAAGCACTTGAGTTGTGGTACCGCTGCTCCACCGCCTCCTCATAAACATCCATGTCCAGAGGGTCCGTGCCCGGAGGGTCACAAGGACCGGGGCTGCCTAATACTACCCCCTTACCCCTGCGGCAGCAGCCGCAACCTCGCCCCCGACAGCGGCCTGCCACTACACAGGCCCCCCAGCCCAGCTGCGACCCCCAGAAGGGGGGGAGCGAGCGAAGGGGGGTATCCAATCATGCACTCACGGTGTATCGCAGCAACTCCTGGGCATGTCCAAACAGCGTCAGGGTGAAAGGCCAAAGAGGTCGCCAGGTGGGAGGGGGAGCCATATATACTTCCGCCCTGCCCCCCACCCCGGCCGGATATGACATGCCTTCCCCGAAGGGACCCTAGACACTGGGCTGTCCAGCGTGCCATCTTGTGGCACTAAGGGGGCCGCCCTCTTATGAGCATATAAGATATGTGTTACAACATGTCCCTGCCTGCTGTCAATATATGTACCACAGGTATGTCAAGCAGCAACCGCCCCCGTCCCCCCTAGCTACGCTGCTGCCTATATGCGGCCATGAAAGTGAAAGCAATCATGAAAGCCAACCTAATTAGGAGCACACTTGAAAAAGCATCGCTAATACTAAAGACACTGTCATTCATAAAGCAATACTACCAGCATTGCCAATGCTTGTTTTAAGGATATATTGTAAAAACGTATTTTGTGGAAACTTTTTACCTTTTTCGAAGTTTTACAAAGTTGGTAAACTTGGCAAGTTTGTGAAGGTGCAAAATTCATCACCTTTGCAAACCTACACACTGGATTACAATTTTGCACAGCCCCTGTTTTGGCAGCTTCCCCTTGTCAAACTCACCTAACAATGGCAGCTGATTGCGTGGAACGTTTGTGACTTGTTTCCATTGACGGTTAGACTGCTGTCTGAACAAAGGGCATTTGATTATTGCACAAGATTGTCCGGCTGCGAGATTACTGATCTATGAGAAGGAGGTGTGAGAAGGAACCAAGTTACTACACTTCCTACTCCTGTGTGGAGGACTCAGGAGAGCGCCTTACACTTGCAGCCAGGGAGGCAGGACCGGCCCCTCCCTCCTACAAAGAAGGAACTTGTGGCTTCCAACTTGCCTCCGTCCTGCCTCTGCTCTCTCGGGTCATGGGTCGGATTCAGCCAGACGGCGTCCTTACATTTGATAGGTGCCATCTCAAAGGTCACTTCTTCTTTTTGTACGTTCCTTTCAACTGCACTTTTTTAAGGGGTGTTGGCAACCGACCTGAGGTTTCCCATCAGCATGGAGAGAAACATTCCTAAGCAAGAGGCCTCCCTGGGAGGCCCTGCCTCAGCCGAAGGATCTGTGAGAAGGGGCCGTGGTACTGTGATCGGGCAGACCCCTGACTCGGAGCCTGCAAGGACGTCCGCTGTCCGCCCCTAGGGGGAGATCTCTTGTCTTTATGGGGCCATATGTTTGAAACACATGGCCCCATCAAGATAAGAAACCTTTTGCAACAAATGTAAATCAGGCGAGTCCGTCCAAGTGGGCCGTCTGTGAAAGAGAAAAGTGTACGTCACACAAACCTCTTTCCAAATGGCTGGCCACAGTTTAGCATAAAGGGTGACACTGGCCAATGGGAAAGAAGGGCGGGGCTTAAAGCCTGTTACTGAAAGCTCTCACAAACATAAAATCTCGCCAGCGAGACTGTGCATGTCCGCAGCCCACGCAGGCTCGACCTAAAAAATAGCTGCTTGCGGAGAAAGCAGGAATGGAATCCGTTCTGCAAACAGAAAGCAACTTTTAACTCTGGTTACACGATAATGTCTGTACAGACGTGTCGATTCACAGACCCGCTTCATAGGCCTGTCCTCAACACCCCAATCGAGAAAATAATATAAACGGTATTGATCAAGTGCCTGCTCTGTACTGAATTATCTCTTGGGTTTTGATAATAGGCGTTTGTGTTACCAAGGCCAGTAGCACAAATGGAATTTATCTTGGTGTGCTTTAAATGGGTAGGTGCTGTCCGGTCCTGAGTACCTGCACTTCTGTAATTTGAACGAGAGAGTACCTGCACTTCTCAGCACTGCTGGAGAGTACCGGCCCTGTTCAGTAGCAGGGAGGCGCTCTAGAGAGTGAGCACCTGCACTTCTGTTTGTTTCAATTTAAAGCACTGTATCTTAGATGAATGAAAGGCTGAATTCACAGATGCCTGCTGCAGGTCACACTAGGACCTGGGTGGCAGGCACTCAACTGTGAGCTACCGTGTCGCCTGAGGAAGCTAGGAAACACTTCTTCTGCCCTCCACCGACTGCTTAAGGCTGGTTCTACAGATTGGACAAAACATTTCTTAGAAGGTCAGGTCAACCTATGCAGGCATCATAAGCTACAAACATAGAAGAAAAACATCTCTTGTGCAGTTCTGGCAATGTGTTAGATCCCTTTCATGTACAAATACAGGCCCAAGGCTTTAGGAGAGAAGGATAACATCCAAGCGCTCTCCAGACAACCGGCACCTATTGTAGAAGGGTGGTGAGTGCTCCTGGCATAATAGCCAAGTCGGAGCCTGCAGTATTGTCCTTGTTCGCCAGGTGTCAGTATCGCTACGGAGTTGGTGAAAGACACACTAGAGCTTGCTGAAGTTTTGTTTACGGCACACCAAGATTTACGGGTTTCCAGAAGTGTTGCACGCTTTACCTCTCTACGTCAGTTTCCACCCCGAAACGCAGTCAAGCTTTCAACGACCCCTAAAAGCCGAATATATGGAGTTTGTTTCTGTGGCAATGGAAATACGCAGCTCTGCAAAGTTTTGATAAATCACACCTTTACGGTTTCCTGTTATTGCACACCTGGGATTCGATGAGAGTTCGACGGGTCACTTTAGGCACATGCAGGGCTTTAGGTGGGCCGGGTCCTGTCGGTGCTCAGCACCGGCACTTCTAAGAAGCAGGTGCTGAGACGGGTCCCTTTCAGACTCACGATTTTTGCGCTCACCATCAGGGTGAAAAAAATCTTAATTCTTCCGCAGTATCACCCTATACACTACACTTCCTATGATGTAATGTAACTTCAAATAGATTCGTTATAGTACTTTCAGTCTCCTTATTTCAGAACGGAAGCATTTGCAGTATTATATACAAGAAAGCCATATCTGTTGTTTATTTATCGTAAGCAACTAACAACAATTGACAAAGCCAATAGTCCTAGCTTGTTGCAATCTTACTCGTATTATATATCTGGATGCAATGACGGAAGCAGCAAAATACAAGTTGGGGGCACTATGCTAAGCAGTAAGCACAGATTTTTAGCTTACGTTTATTAAAGCCACGCCTTTAATTCTATCGGACACGCCCCTTTGAGAGACCGCCCCTCCCAGTTTTTCATCCCACTTAAAGCTCTGGGCGCATGTAAGCGTCCGGGGCCCCGCCCGTGGCCGGACCTCGCCTTCCCAGATGACAGCGATGAGTCGAGTTCGGCTACACGAGTCCAGCGCTCCTGTGGGCCGCAAGAGGTTAATAAAGAGGGCTAGGTGGAAGACTGCGGAAGAAAGGCCAGTGCCGTGGGGAAAAGTGAGAGAAAACCACGGGCACCCGTCATCTGAGGCTAATAGAATGATGTTTAGAAGTAACTGACGAAACAAGGCGGGGGCGCTTGGGGAGAGGAAATGCTTCGTATGTCCTTCACTCCAAAAAGCCCCAGGGGCCGCCTGGCTCACTTCTCAGGAAAGGTGGACGTGTTTCTTGGAGCATTTCCCGAAGGCCACGGGGCCTGATGAGATGGCAGCTGCTGCTGGACGGTCACGGTAAATAGAGAGTGTAGTGGCATAGCTGCCAAGGTTTTAGATTGCTTAAGTGTGACATTTTCATAATTTCAGTGTAATTATGAGTGGCATTTAACGACTGTGAGTGGCACTTTCTCACTAACAGTATTATGTGCCCACACTTAGTAGCATGGCACAGCCCTCGGCCTAGGCCAGACATCTGTTGCCGGGCGGCAGAGAAACAATACATTAATCAGAGATTCCCTGCCTTAGCCAGCCTGCGCCTCCCTGGCTGCAACCATTAATGGCATGATCAGATCATGATCAATTGACGTAATCTGTCCAGGCTCCCTGCCACATAGAACCAGAGGCGACTACAGGATGTGAGAGAAGCCCCAGCGGGGATCTTCTCCATGTACAGTCCTCCAATTGGCCCCTCTTTCACCATAGGTTAGAGTTAGACTGAGCCAGTGTTTGGCATGTACTCAGAAGCTTCATTTTGAGGCTGCGGTAAAAACTGATTTGCATATGGCCATGTCTGAGCTGGGGTGGCAGAGTGGACTAAAGAATGGTGATGGATTAAACCCAGATCTGTTGACTGGGTGTGAGTGTTTGATGGATTCAGATGCTCCGTCCATCACCACCCCCTTTTGTACTGCTTTTGGTCGCCATAAGTGTGGCAGGGTATGCTCAGACGTGAGTCCCTTGCTCACTTTGCCACTGGATTCAAGCAAACCGGGGTGAAGATGGCTGAAATGCCAGAAACCGGTCCTCGGAAGCTTGTTTCTGGTCCAGGGAAGACATGGCTTGGCAGTTCCGGGCTGGACTGTTCCCATGAGGCACAGGGTCAGACTGATTTGCATATAGCCATGTCTGAACTTGGGTGGCAGAGTGGGCTAAAGAACGGTGATGGATTAAACCCAGATCTTTTGACTGGGTGTGAGTGTTTGATTGAGTCAGATGCTCCGTCCATCACCACCCCCTTTTGTACCACACTTAGTAGCATGGAACAGCCCTCGGCAGAGAAACAGTACATTAATCAGAGATTTCCTGCTTTACCCAGCCTGCGCCTCCCTGGCTGCAACCATTGAAATTAATGGCATGATCAGATCATGATCAATTGACATAATCTGTCCAGGCTCCCTTCCACATAGAACCAGAGGCGACTACAGGATGTGAGAGAAGCCCCAGCGGGGATCTTCTCCATGTACAGTCCTCCAATTGGCCCCTCTTTCACCATAGGTTAGAGTTAGACTGAACCAGTGTTTGGCATGTATTCAGAAGCTTCATTTTGAGGCTGCAGTAAAAAAGGGGGTGGTGATGGACGGAGCATCTGAACCAATCAAACACTCACACCCAGTCAACAGATCTGGGTTTAATCCATCACTGTTCTTTAGCCCACTCTGCCACCCCAGTTCAGACATGGCCATATGCAAATCAGTCTGACCCTGTGCCACATTTTGAGGCTGGACATTCACATCTGTCTGATACTATGGATTGAGCAGTGGGTGCATTTTTACAGTAATTAGACAACTGTATGGTTTTGTGTTTCAGTCTTCAAATCTCTGAAGTTTGTTTGACTTGCATATGAGTTTCTGTGATAGCAGGACATTCCCACGTCTTAATTTATTGAAATTTAGAGATTAACCAATTTGTTGGAATTGTCGAGCAGTACCGGTGACCTTTGCCATTTACTCTTTCTCTGCAGGGCAGTCTCCCCTTTTTGAGATAATGTTTTTGACTTCATTCACTCTTTTCGTGCTTGGCTGAACTGGTTCACTTTTTTAAGAGGAACACAAAATATCTCCATCCAAAATTCTCATTGGGAACCACAGATTAATAATGTCTGGGAGTCCCTGGACAACTAATTCATCGTGGCAAAACCCCCATGAGACAGCAGTTCATCCATTACATATGCTAAATAGGTATCCCAAGTTTTGATATGAACATGTACATGTATTAATTATGCTGTAATGTAGGTACTATATAGATGTAATGTAAACTTATAAAGCGCACTATCACCCCACGGGTATCCTGGCACTGAGGTTACAGTGACTCCCCTATATGCACATATTTACCGAATGGATGACTGTCCCGCACTACATCCTAGTACTGTGTTATACTTTCCAATGCACTGTCTCCGCTAGTTAGCTGATATAAGAACACCTTTTTGGAGCTCAACAAAGAACGCCTCTCTATCTTCTTTCTGCTATCTTTAATTTCTTTTTCCTCTCTACTACATTGTGGTATTCGGCTGAGTTCGGGCTTGTAATTCTCTTATGCTCCTATAGAACCCACATATCATTACCAAAGTATGCTGTGTACTTACTTACTTACCATGAAACTGCCTACTCTAGCATTTCGATGTTACCTCTGTTTGATCTTATTTTTGTTTATAAAATAAAATACCTCAATAAAAATTTCTTCGAACTTAACCCCTTTGCTGCACCCGTCGGCCAACAGCCGTCACGAGCACTACCTCCGTAGTGATGCGCACGTCCGTTACACTAGCGCCATCTTGTGACCTTTGCAAAAATGAGCTCAGCTTTTATGTGTCTGTCCCAGCAAAGCGATAAGCTGGAACTACACAGTTTTTATTGCCCTTCACGACATCTTACGTGACAATCTCAGGCATTGTGGTAATGCAGGAAAATTACTGCAAATGCTTGACTCTAACGCTAGATGCATGGCACTTGGCAGGGTTGCTAGTGGCCAGCAGTCATACAGTTCTGTCAGTATGCTAACCCGTTTCATTTGCGTTCCTATAATGCACCAATAGCTTGGACTGGCAGCAGTGTTCCCCATTGGACCCATCTCTACTTGCTAGATTTCATACGTTAAGGTTACGTTGTAAGAGTTTCCAATAATAATGAGAGGCAAGGACTAAAGTTTAAAAGTTTACTCAAAGAATATTAGTAAAGAAATACATAAGCCTGCCCATCAATCAATTAAGTGTATAAGCATATAAATCATAAAAATACAGTACAGTTGTACTGGAAATCCAGCATAGATTCACCTTCTAAAAAAAGGAAAACCATTTGAAAACAATTTTTCATAGGTAAATCCCGGGGAGGACAGTGAGATCCTCCACACAGAGAAAACTGGTCTCTCCCAGATTCCGCAGGTCCAGATGGAGCGGCTGCTCCTTTTCTGTAGCTGCTACCAGGCTTTAGAATTCTTTGCCCACCTTCATTTCCAATGCAGACTCTCTTCTGGTTTTCAACAAACTTTTGAAAACATGGTTATTTTCATCCTAATTGGCTGTTAGCGCTTTCTCTCCTCTTCCGTCAGCCCAGCACGTTGACACCTTGGGATATAAGCGCGCTCTACAAATAGCACTCTCTCGAATCCCAGGCGATCTGGCACTGGCTGCTAGCCAGGAACCTATCGATCACGGCAGTGCATCTGCCGGGAGACCAGAACGTGTGAGCAGACGCCCTCAGTCGTCACTTCGAAGAGCAAGAACACTGGGTGCTCAACGACGAAGTGGTGGCGGACATCTTTCATCAATGGGGTCATCCTTTCATCGACCTCTTTGCAGACGATCAAAACAGAAAAAACCACGCCTTCTCATCCAGGTTCTACCGACCAGGAACGAGGGGGAATGCTCTTTTGATAGACTGGTCAGGGACGTTTGCATACGCATTTCCACCCCTCCCTCTCATTCCGAAGGTTGTGGCTAGACTTCTCCGATCCAGAATGACGATGATCCTCATAGCACCGGACTGGCCTCGCCAATGGTGGTATCCGGACCTGTTGCAGCTCTCGGTTCGCCCGCATCGGAGACTTCCGTGCAGGCTGGACCTTCTCACCAAAATGGGAGGGAAGATTCTGCACCCCAGCCTTCCCTCGCTCAGCTTGGCAGCATGGCTCCTGAAGTCATGGAGTACGGACATTTGAACCTCCCTCAGGACTGCATGGACATTTTGAGGGAGTCAAAGAGACCTTCCACAAGTACCTCATAATCTCCTAAGTGGAAAAAGTTTTACTTGTGTATTCGTAATGGTTGGAGTCTAGTTAACGGGCAAGAAGAGGTAATCTTGACGTATCTACTCTACTTGGGCAAATCTGGTTTGAAGTATTCATCCATAAAAGTACATTTGGCGGCCATCACCGCATATCGTAAATCACCTAACCAGCCTTCTTTCTTTCAACTTCAGGTGGTCAAGGACTTCCTACAGGGGTTGAAGAAGGTTTATCCTCCCGTTCAACCTCGGTCTCCTCCTTGGGAGTTGAATCTAGTCTTATCCAAATTGATGGGTCCTCCATTTGAACTCATTCATAAGGCCACATTACAACACCTTACTTGGAATGTAGCTTTTCTAGTGACAATTGCATCAGCACGCAGAGTGAGTGAAATACAAGCACTCTGTTCTAAGGAACCGTATACGGTTTTCCACAATAATAGGGTGGTTATGCGAATTCACCCATCCTTCCTGCCCAAGGTTGTGTCTGAGTTCCATGTTATTCAGACAATTTCTCTACCCTTTTTCTTTCCCAATCCTGCTAAACCAGCAGAAAGGTTGCTTCATTAGCTAGACCTCAAGAAGGTTCTCAAATTCTATTTGGTGGCAAGAAAATCCATTAGAAAGGCTGATCAATTGTTAGTAAACTTTGGCTGTGTTAGAACAGGCTTCCCAGCTTCTAAAAGATCCATTTCAAGATGGATAGTATCTTGTATAAAGGTGGCCAACCAAATAGCAAACAAGCCTCTTTTTGCCGCCCCTAAATCTCACTCTACTAGGGCAAGGCTGCTATGGTTGCATTCCTACACAATGTACCGATGGCCGAGATTTGCAAGGCTACAACTTGGAAATCGGTCCATACGTTTACCAGGCATTACTGTCTGGATTCTGACTCCAGGGCAGATACCCAAGTGGGCCAAGCCTCCTTGAGGAATCTGTTCCAATGCTAACCTTTGGAGTCTTTATAAGCCTTTAGGCTGCTATGTTTCTTGATGGTACTCTGTTTACTTGCCCGCAAGATGAGGGGATGGACTTGCTATTCTATTCATGTGCTTATGACTATTGATGAGGATCCCCTGGAAGAGAAGGATACGTTACTTACCTGTAATCCTAGTTCTCTTCCAGGGGTATCCTCATCAAAGTCATAAGCAACCCACCGCCTCCCTCTGCAAGTGAACATGATACATACATCTCTTTGTAAAATGGTCTGCGGGTATCCGCAAAGAACAACTGACCTAACTGTCACCCCTGAGGCATGATGGGAAGCTAGGGGTCATGGCTGCCTTAAAGGCACTGTGTCAGTTTATTCTGAGTGTTTCTGTGGGTTAGCTTTTCAGCTTTCTACACTAATGTTTCTACAAGGAGAGGTGTGGTGCCGCGGCCAGGGCAACTGACGCTGAAATCTGGGGATCACGGTTCGATCCCCAGCTCCGGCGGCAGGTTAGCCCAGCACCATGTGACTCTGCGCAATAGCTTGCTTAATCTTCCCAACGGCCCCCAGCGCCTAGAGACCCTTACAGGTGATTGTTCGAGCTTTACAAATGTGGATTATTATTATTATTAGAATGCAGCCTATGTGCTGACAATGTTTTTCATTCTTCCTTGCAGGATTGTGATTCCTGCTGTATATTAAAGCAGCTTTCATATGCTTTCTTTCTCCCTGCTTTATTGGAATGTATTTATGTACAAGAGAATTTCTTGCTACATTGCTCAGCATGGCTATGGAAGGCTGCATTGTTTATTCATAGACAAAGTCTTTTGCCATTTGTACAGCAAAGTCTTTAAGCATAGGATTCGCACAGTGCTATCCACTCCGAGCTGTAAAATGACAAAAGCTATTTATCACTCCAGGCACAGTATTACAGCTTTGAATTGGTAAAATACCAACTCAAGCCAACCTAAAATGAATAAAAATAACCCCTGACACAGTGTTTCGCTCTAATTACAGCTCTTCATAGAGGTATAGCTTTGTCCAGACAAAAGGGAGCACCCAGAATAAGTCAAAACAAAACCCTTTCAGGCATAGAGGGATGCATAAATGATGCAAAAAATAGGGAGAGAACGATGGGTAGTTCCCAAGTTTAAGTGGAAAGCAGCTCCTGTTAGAGCACTCTCAACACCAGCGACACTCTAAATTTGCTCACCTCCAATGTCTGCTTTTCTATCAAAGTTTTTAAGAATAGGATTAGCACAGTGCCATCCACGCCGAGATAGAAATGGACAAAGTCTTTTGCCATTTGTACAGCAGACTCTTTAAGCATAGGATTAGCATAGTGCTAATGGATATATATATAGAGCTACATATATGGTTTTCGCATATATGTGATGTGTTTCTGGGGTCCCGCACATAGGCGGGAATATTCGTGTGCTTATGACTTGATGTGGATACCCCTGGAAGAGAAATAGGATTACAGGTAAGTAACTTATCCTTTTTGACATAGTCACTCCCACCTTTTGCTCACTGATGCTTATTGGTAGTGCACTGTATCCCTGCTAAGCAGGCCACAGTGCCAGTGCTCTTTCCCTAAAAACAAGAAAAATGCTTAATTGTAACCCAATTGGCAAGGACTTTAGCACCCTTGTAAGTCCCTGGTAAATGGTATCCCTGGTACCCAGGGCATGGGTAAAAAGAGGGTCTAAAGTCTGCAGCATGTGTAATATCACCCAAAGGGACCCAAACACAAACTGCCTGAAGACTGCCATTAGAGGATGCGTGAAATGGTGCAAACCATTCCAAAAACACAACATTTCCCTTTTCCTGTGTGCAATGCCCAAGTACACTGCATATTCTATCTGTAAGTCACCCCTAGAGCAGTCCTTAGAGCCATAAGGCAGAGTGCATTATATTACAAGTGAGGGCACATCTGCTTGAGCAGATACGTACCTGTGATGTCTAGCTCCATTGCTAGACATTGCATGGGATAAGTAAGCCATTTTAAAGGCAAGTACCAGACACAGGTCATTACGGGTTACCAAGCTACATAATGGCTTCACTGAAAATACTGATGTTTGGTATCAAACATTTTGCCTTAATAAATCCATAGTGATGCTGGTATCAGATTTATGAAGATATGTACTCAGAGGTGCCCCTTGTAACCCTACTAGTCACTTAGGGCCATATGTATCATACTTCCGTTTTGCGAATTCCAAATAGCGAATTTGAAGGAATCTCTATTTGGAATTCGCAAAACGGTATGTATGTACAAAATCGCTATTAAATAGCGATTCCTTACCATTCCTAATTTGCGATTAGCAAATTGCTAATCGCAAATTACCCATTCATTTCTATGGGCCAGGAGGCCCATAGGAATGAAGGTGCAATTTGCGATTAGCAATTAGCTAATCACAAATTAGGAATTGTTTTCAAGGGTGCAGGGGTGTCTCAAGAACACCCTGCTGCACCCCTGAAAAAGACATTTGGGGGCATATGGCGCACATACATGCCCTAAGGGCATGTATGGGCGTCATATGGCACCTTTTCTTTTTTGGAAAAAAGCTTTTTGAAAAGAATTCGCAAATTACCACCAACTAGAAGTTGGTGGTAATTTGCGAATCCTTAATGGCATTTTTTGAATATTTTTTGTTTGATACATTGCATTTAAGGAATCGCAAAATGTGTGATTCCTTAAGTGCAATCGCAAAATAAGGAATTGCAAATTTTGCTATTCATTATTTTGCATCAAACATGTTTGATACATACCATTTGTCTAATTAGTATTCGCATTTTCCGAAATTCGCAGAATTTTGGCCTTTGCGAATGCTAATTAGCTTGATACATATGGCCCTTAGTGTGTTGGTTAATTGGCATCGTCAAGCCTGCCACCACAGGTGAGTTTCTGACCCCATGCAGGTGAGAGACCGAGCTCTCAGAGGCCAGGAACAATGACTGCCTGGCGTAAGATGATCACACCTCCTCCAACAGGATGGCTGGTGAATTTAGCATATCAAGGCCAGAGGCTTCAACGCCTCTGCCACCTTTGACCACAGCTCCCTCCAGACCTGGGGATCACTACCCCCTGCCCTGCAGCCCATTTGGCACCAGAGCAGGTGGGGTATTAGATATTCAGAAGGCGTGTTTGATTACAGGCTAATCACACCCCTCGGGTGGGCTACCTGAAGTAGACAGCCAGAGAAGGGTTTCATCATCTTGTTCTTGTGAAACCAGAGAATTTAAGGTCAGGGTATGCCCACTCCCCACCGGAAGTGGTCTTATAGGGGGTGTAGTCAACCTAGTGCTAGGTAGCCCATAGGCTCTACCATTTACTTCCCTAATCGCCCTTAAATTGAGTATTTAGGGGCCCTCCGACACCAGAGTGACAAATTTGTCTACCTGGGAACAGAAGAAGGACAAAAAAGAGCTGTCACCGCAAGAACTGAGGACCTACACCCAACTTGGCACAAACCCTGCGTGGCTGCTAGTACCTCGACAATTGCAAAGACCCGACTCATCCAAAAGCTGTGCATCCTTCCCAACACCTGGAGGACTGTCCAGCTCTTCGCCAACCATGCAGTATCTCCCTTGGGATGGAAGAGCTATTCCCCTGCTTCCACAGGCACCAACCACACATGTTCGGTACACCGTGTTGTTGGCCATCGGGCCCACCAAGGGAGCAGCACATCAGGAGAAAGAATTTGTGGCTCTTTTAGGTCAGTCCCGTCTCTCTGCCAAAAACGGTTAGTCGAGCATTTTTACTGTTTTCTTATCAAATCAATAACTCCGAAAGTACTTACATGATTCCGAAGATCTTGGTGTCTAAATTCTTGCAAATATATGTGTTATTTTTCTAAATTGGTTGAAAAAAAATTCTTGAGTGTGCACCTCATTTGTTGACTCTGTGTGTATAACCAGTTCTTAACACTCCTGTATTATAAGGCTAAGCTGCTCGACCAATCTACCACAAATAGAGCCCTTGGGATTTTTAAAGTAAGCTCTGTACACCAATAAGTGTTGTCTGAACTTTTTGCATACATTAGTACTACTACATAAAAAGCCAGCTTCCTACTCCAGCGGCATGAGTACTGCTTAAAAAATTTCTGGATCCAGTCTGATGCCTGGGGATATTCAAAGGTAAGGAATCCGTGACTAGATAGAATCTCTACTAGATTAGGCGTTACAGAAGGTAAGTAACTTGTTCTTCATTTCATTTTGCTGATTACCTGAGTTTCTGTAAACAGGTAAATCTTTATCTATGCTAACCTAAATTGATGGGATAGTAAAAAACTGCTATCAATGGGGTGTAGCCGTAGCGGGCCCCTTATAGACCTGGGCCCTGGTATAATTGCCCTTCCTTGTCTAATAATATCTGCACCCCTGTTACCCTCCGGAAATAATAGACCTGCCTTGTGGTACCTCGCCTCATTCAGGCTTCTGAATTCTAGACAGTGTGGTTATGTTGGTATAGGGTTTGTTTCATTAGGAGCATATAAATAGTAACAACTTCCCAGCCTGTAGCCTTAAAAATGTCCCGGCGGCCCCCGCGTATGCCAACTAGAAAAGGCATGCTCCAGTATTGCCCAGCATGCCCAATCTCAACATGGTTCCCACTGTGCTAACAGCTTCCATATGGCTTTGGTGTTGGCGGTGGAGGAAGAAGACACGAGGAGTACAGAGGAAGGATACAGCCTTTCTCTGCCAGGTTTGGATTGAAGACAGCCATCCGTTCCTGCCTCTGCAGCAAAAACAGCCACACTTCAAAGAGGTTTAACTGGGAGGGGGGTGGAGCAAAGAGAGGAAGAGGGTGTCTTGGAACTTGAAAGAATAGAGGGGGCAGGAGGAGCTGCAGGGACATCTGCTAGTCATTATGACTAAAGTAATAAAGTAATTCGCTAGTTGCCACTGACTCTCTTTCCCGGGCAGTGCCAACAACAATATAAAGGGCACCATACCCAGAAAGAAAGAGAGAGACTTTTCTGGGGAATAGACTAAAGCGATTATAAACACAGTAGAAGAAAAATGACTCCAATATGTAATAGGATTATTCTTCTGTAAGTTGGGAATGGCCGTTCACCAGCAGGATTTTCTTTCTTTCCAACGGGGTTCAGTTTGCATTCTTTATTCTGTTGGTTGTGTTATTTTTCCTTAAATTGCAGATCAGTATATACCATGGAGTGCCTCACAAGTACACAGCCAACTTCTGGATGAGCACATTTAACTGAGAGCCTGCCTGTTGTCCCATCCCTGACTGCCTTTCACAGGCGCGCCTTACACTTAGGTGCAAGGGAAAGGGTAAGAGTGTGCCTTAGTGTTAGGATAAGGGTTGTCGTTAAGTGAGGGTGAATAAAGTAGATTAGGGCTACCGTTAGAGACATGTTTAGGGATGATTAAAGGGTAAGTGAGGGCAGGTTGTGTCAGTGTTGTGAGCTACAGTACATAGCACCATGGGGTAAATGATGCAGTTAGCATTAGGGGTAAGGGATGTGGTTTAGGATTAGAGTAGGTTGTAGGAAGCTGGCTCTGTATCTACTATACCAAAAAAGGTATAGTGTGCACAGAGTCCAGTGGATCCCCAGAGGCTTTACAGAGGCTAAAGTAGATAATACCATACTCTCTTTTGTGGTAGTGTGGTCGAGCAGTTAGGCTTATCAGAGGGTTTTGTTAAGCATTTGTTGCACACACACAATCAAGACATAAGGCACACACTCAGGGGCAGATTTACAAGCCGCTTGCGCCACATTTGCGTCATTTTTAACATAGGAAAAATGACGCAAAAGTGGCGCAAGGGGCTTTTTAAATCTGCCCCTCTGTGTCTAACTCCAAGTCCAATATTTGTATACAAATGTTACTCTGTTATTTTCATTTTAGAACCAAGAAGAACTCAATTGCAGTTAAGTACCAGTTTAAGATAGCAATACTTTCAGGTACAGTAAGAATGTGTTGCAAATATCTATAGGAATACTTTACAGAAGCACTGGAAATACTTTGTGATGGATGTGTGCCATGTCGACTTCAGTTTTAGCTTAACAAAACCAGTCTGTAATGGCGGTGTGTAGGTGTTTGGTGAGGGGTCTCTGACGGTGGCAAAATACATTCTACAGCCCATAGAGACCCTCTGTGGTCACAAGGCTTTTGGTACCACTGGTACCTTTTACAAGAGGTTTATAAGTGTGCCATATGTGGGCCAGTTGTGGAAACAAAGGTACAGTTTTGGGAAAGAACACAGGCACTGGGAGCCTGCTTAGCAGGGACCCAGTGAAAACTCAGTCCAAGTGCATCAGAATCAGGTAAAAAGTGGGGGATAACCATGCAAAATGGGGCACTTTCCTACCTAGTTTACGGCATAGGTGAATACCCCAAAAAATATATAATTAGAGAAGTGGGGAAAATTCAAGCATTTGTCATGCAAAATAATTACCAGTTACATGGACCCATTCAAACTCCAAGCTGTTCTGTTTTCAACTTTCCATTAAAACTTTTGTCTTCCTTGCTATAAATTTTGGAACTTTCAACTTCGTCTCCATTCACGACTACTAGCATGTGTACTATGAGATTGTTAGAAGGTCGAAGCCATAGTTGCCTGTAGGGTACTCTGGAACGTGAGAAGATAGGGAAGTGCCCACACCCCCTCAACCCATGCCTCCTTCTTCACAAAATGCTTTCAAGCTTGCAGGTTCATTCACCCATCCTGCTTTATGTGGAACGGGCTCACTGGTAAGTGGACGCAGGGGCGTAACACAGGCCCATGCAGCCCCCGCTGTGCGGGGGGGGGCCCTCACCCTCCAGGGTGCCCGTCAGCACCGCACTTCTGCTGGGGAGCTCTAGATTGAGTCTGGAGGGGGCACCTTCACTTACCCTGCAGGGGGGTCCCCTCAAGGTTTGTTACGCCACTGAGTGGACGGGGAATGTAGAATGAGGCCAGCGAAGAAGCAGCCTGATATTAATCACTTTTACTAAGTCCTGGTAGTGGATTGGTGTCAGTACAACGCGTTGTGTTACAACGCATTCCGTTACAACGCAGATTTTACAACGCGGGATCCATTACAACGGATGTCAATACAATGCATGGCATTACATCGCAGATGCTATTACAACGCATGGCATTACATCGTAAGTATAGGTAAGCATACCTTTTTAAAAAAATGTTATTTAGCTTATTGTAATTAATTTTTTTAAAATAATTTAATTAAGACATTTAAAAATTGTCATTAATTTAATTTAATAAAATAATATCTATTTAATAAATGTAATTTTATTAAAAATTGTAATTAATTTAATTTAATAAAAAAAAGTAATTAGTTTAATGTACATATTTTTTATAATGAAATTAAATTAAATTAAAAATATTAATTTATTTAATTTAATTAATTTAATTAAAAAATGTAATTAATGTAAAATAATTAATTTAATTTATTAAATATATTTTAAAATGCTAAATATAATTTAATTATCCCTAAACCCAAACCCTGCCCTAAAACCTAAAAACACCCCTGTACCCCAAAACCCAAACCCTGCCCTAAAACCTAAAAACACCCCTGTACCCCAAAACCCAAACCCTACCCTAAAACCTAAAAACACCCCTGTACCCCAAAACCCAAACCCTACCCTAAAACCTAAAAACACCCCTGTACCCCAAAACCCAAACCCTACCCTAAAACCTAAAAACACCCCTGTACCCCAAAACCCAAACCCTGCCCTAAAACCTAAAAACACCCCTGTACCCCAAAACCCAAACCCTGCCCTAAAACCTAAAAACACCCCTGTACCCCAAAACCCAAACCCTACCCTAAAACCTAAAAACACCCCTGTACCCCAAAACCCAAACCCTGCCCTAAAACCTAAAAACACCCCTGTACCCCAAAACCCAAACCCTGCCCTAAAACCTAAAAACACCCCTGTACCCCAAAACCCAAACCCTGCCCTAAAACCTAAAAACACCCCTGTACCCCAAAACCCAAACCCTACCCTAAAACCTAAAAACACCCCTGTACCCCAAAACCCAAACCCTACCCTAAAACCTAAAAACACCCCTGTACCCCAAAACCCAAACCCTGCCCTAAAACCTAAAAACACCCCTGTACCCCAAAACCCAAACCCTGCCCTAAAACCTAAAAACACCCCTGTACCCCAAAACCCAACACCCCTGTACCCCAAAACCCAAACCCTACCCTAAAACCTAAAAACACCCCTGTACCCCAAAACCCAAACCCTACCCTAAAACCTAAAAACACCCCTGTACCCCAAAACCCAAACCCTGCCCTAAAACCTAAAAACACCCCTGTACCCCAAAACCCAAACCCTGCCCTAAAACCTAAAAACACCCCTGTACCCCAAAACCCAAACCCTACCCTAAAACCTAAAAACACCCCTGTACCCCAAAACCCAAACCATGCCCTAAAACCTAAAAACACCCCTGAACCCCAAAACCCAAACCCTGCCCTAAAACCTATAAATACCCAAACACCCCAAAACATATACCTCAGTACCCCAAAACATATACTCCTATACTCATACTTATTTAAAAAATCACTTAAATTAATATATTTAATTTATAATATTTAAAAACAAAAATAATTTTTTTTTTATTATTAATAATAATTAAATCAATTAAATAATATTAAATAAAATAAAAAAAAAATTAAATACTTACCAATACTTACGATGTAATAGTATGCGTTGTAATAGCATCTGCGATGTAATGCCATGCATTGTAATGACATCCGATGTAATGGATCCCGCGTTGTAAAATCTGCGTTGTAACGGAATGCTACGTAAAAGTTGCGTTGTAGGAGTAACATACCCTGGTAGTATTTGAGCCAATGCCCATATGATGAAAGCCTCTGTTGTTCTGCTTTAAAAAAATGATTTTTGTGATGCAGTGGCCTTTTTTTGTCTGCCAATACATTTCAGGTGAACTTTCTCGTGCTGAATTTTAATGGGAGAGAAAGTGCTGGCAAACCAGCAAGTCTGTGACATGCAGGATTGACATTTCCTGTATCTGCATATGCAAACCATACCGCAGAGAGTCGAAGGGGAGATATTTACAAGGAAGCCGCGCTCCACCACTTCTGAAATGAAAGGCTGTACCATATTTACAAGAATGTGGTGCAGCCTTGCTTTTCCCCCTGCGATGGCGCTAAGTTTAGCAACTTATCACCAACACAGGCACCCTTGCACGATAGTGCAAGGGTGTCTGCGTGCAGGGGAGGATTGTTTATGTGTAGGAGGATGTCCCTTCCTGCACATAAACAATCCTAAAATGCCATTCTGCTTCATGCAGCACACATGAAAGTGACAAAATTGATTTTTTTTAAAGATTTGTTTATGTACAGGAAGGGACACCGTCCAGTACATAAACAAACCATGGCATTTTGCTTTTTCCATGTATGCTGCACAAGGCAACACACATGGAAAAAGCAAAAACGAGGAGAAATAAAGCATTTCTCCTCGTTTCGCTAACTTAGGACCAGGATTTACCTGGTCTTAATTTGGGCGCTGCCTCCTATGTACGCCACCCTTGTACATAGGGGGCAGCGTCAAAATGAATGGGTGTTGCGGTGGAACGCCCACCGCAAGAGTTACTGCCCACCCCTTTTACGCTAACCATAGCGTGAAAGGGGGCCTTATGTTAACGTGGCTTAATCCTGCCTTGTGTATAAGGCGAAGCCCCTATCGCCACCACAACGTTGGTAAAAGTGACGTTGTGGTGGCGATAGGGGCTGGTGCATATGCCCGAAGTGTTTTATAAAGCATGTATCCTTTACGCTACAACTCTTTGCTTTGAGATCAATCTACAGTTTTGATGTCACACACTGCAATACATACCAAAGGATGTCATTTATCACACCGTTGTAAGAGCTCCGGAGCCAAAGCCGTTTCTGATGGAGTTTTAGCTGGCCATGCTATTGGCAACCCCTTTGGTGCCAAGCCAGCCATTATTAGACCGCCATCTCCATGAGATCAAAAGACCTGTGCTTTCCATGCCTAAGTATGGTGTATGGGTTGCCACAGGGATGGCAGAGCTGGGTTCCTTCCATCACGGTAGCTTGACGCTACACCTGCTGAGGCCTAAAGGACCGCCTTATTCTCTTTCTACTTCCAGAGTGTTCTGGAAGCACAGGGCAGTTTCCTGAGCTCTGCTGAGTTTGCAGAGGTCAAAAGCGGCCAGCTAGTATATTCCCGATCCAGATATCGCAAACCCAACAGCAATCTGCTTTATATGACCCATTGATCAGAGAGGATTGCTTATTATTTGGAGTTAGAGCCCTTACAAATTCCTACCACCCTCTAGAAAGATCTCTCTTTGAGCCAATGAGCATGGTCCAGTGTTGTTTTTACTGTTGTTGGATTAACATGGTCCTAAAATCCTGGGACCCCCTTACCCTAGCAGGAAGACAGCAATGTACCCAGTGCTTAATTTGTAAAAAGAAATGAGTGCCGGTGCCCAAAGCTCTTCTCAGAAGCCCATGGCTGGCGCTATTAAATGTCAGCGCCCCCTTCATGCCCCTTTAATCTACTATCGGACACTCTCCTTTATTTTACTCTTGCGGGTAATTGCTTTCGCCCTTTGTGACTTTTTTCCATCTTGCTTTTCCTCCTTCTTTCCTCTTTGATTTTTCCCTCTCTTAGGAAATGACCAATGAAGAAAGATTAGTGCAGTGAGCCCCACCAGCAACCAGTGGCTCAAATTAAGCAGTGAATATACCTGAAGCACAAATCCATTGACATTTCTTAAATGTGATGTAGAACCTGAGGCGATCACGCCCATGGTTATCTTTTCAGCTAATTGCCCTGGCAACCATTTCTACCCACGAGAGTCATAGGCCGCCTCAGACACAGTGATAAACATCCTGGTTAGTGGAGACCTTTCTTGGCTCAGCTTTGATTCTGCTTGGTGGTCACTCACTCTCCTGCATGTGTGTGGGCTTAAGCATGTTGAATGTCGTAAGGTAGTGAGGGTGGAACCCTTACAGTAAACTAGCACACCACTCCTCCTTCTGTTTGTAATCTATTATAGCACAGCAATAACTAAATTAAGTTGCACAATATTCCCTGCAGTAATACCGGTTGAAGACTTTCAGGCACATGCATCAAGCGATTTTGGAATCGCAAACGGTGCGATTCGCAAAAATCGTCCGTTTGTGATTCCAAAATCACTTATTGGGATGCATCATTTATTTTTCATGTATGGCAATTTAAGAATTCGCAATTTTTTGCGATTTCTCAAATTGCGATAGCATTTAAGAAATCGCAAAATTTGCGATTTCTTAAATGCTATGCATGATTAATTTTATTTTGCGAATTCGCAATTTTTTAGGGAAAAATTACCATGAAGTACACCTTCATGGTAATTTTGCGAAAAGTGTAAAAAATGCAAATAAATGCTTATTTGACACTGACATGTTACACACACACATGCCCTTGGGACATGTGTGTGAGTAAAATGTACTTACGTGACATTCCAGGGGTGCAGGGGGGGGTCCTTTGGACCCCCCCTGCACCCTTGAAATTGCATTCTCATTTTGCGATTCCTTAATTGCGAATTCGCAAAATGAAAATGCCTTCCCATTGATTCCTATGGGCCTCTAGGCCCATAGGAATCAATGTAAAGCGATTCCTTATTTGCGATTCGCAATTAAGGAATCGCAAATAAGGAATATTAAGAAATCGCTAAAACTTTTGCGATTTTTTGATGCATTGCTGTTTGCGATTCCTTAATTGCGATTCCTTAATTTTCGCAAATAAGGAATCGCAAACGGCACCAATGATGCATGTACCTGTTTGTTTCCAGGCCACTTCACATCTCACCAGAACCTCTTAAAAATATATAAAAAGACAGAACGAGCTCAGGAAGAGCTCAACTTGCACCAGTTTATTGCTGGTGAAGGAAGCCCCTTATGGTGAAGCAGGCTACCTAGTATGGGTGAGGGGTACAATCAGTGGCGGCCGGCACGGATTGGAGGTGGTGGTGGGGGGGATGGGGACAAGGGGTAAATAAAAATAAACTTACTTCCTCGCTGTGTCCTCACTCACCGCATCCTCCTCGTTGTTTCTCTCCTCTGGCCAGAACACAGAACAGCCTGGGTGGCTGAGGCTCCCCTGAGCCAATCACAACGCTGCAGTTGGTTCGTGGTTCGGCATCAGATGGAGACAGGGTTGCCTGGGCATGTAATGTAGCCTGGGTGGAGAACATGCTAAGTGTGCATGAATGTTTGGCCGGCCGAGAAGGTGCACTTAGGGAGTGAAAACCACTCCTCCCCTCCCCTGCTCTGTCAGCAGAGTAGCCCCGCCCCGCCCCACCTAACCTGGCAAAGCTGCCGCGCCCGCAACAGGAAAAAATAAAATGAAAACTTTCAGTTATCATTTTATTTTTCCTTAAACTGCCTAAAAGCAGTGGGACGACAGTCCGCCGCTGGGTACAATCCTTTTTTAGGTCGAAGGCCTAAAAGGCTGCGCTTGCGCAGACTTAGGTCCGAGATTTAATGACTCTCAGTAGCGCAGAAGGTCCCGCCTCCCTGCCCTGTCTCTCCTTCATTGGCTGGCTTCCTAAACGGAGGCCAGCCATTGGAGGAGAGATCAGTCACTCCGATGTAGCCCCGTCCTTTTCGGATTTGGGGGCGTAATTTTTGATGTTCTTTAGACAGTGACGTTGTCCGTCACTCAGAACATCAAAACCACGCCCCCTATTCCGAAAAATTTCAGAAGCGCCGGCCGCCATTAAGCTGTTTGTTGTAGATGAGGTAGGTCGCATGCTCCCGCTGTCCTCGTTCCCGCCCCGAATCCGAAAGTCGTTGTGGCCGCTGTTTTGTTTTTGCCGTTTTTTTTTTTTTGTTTCCATTAAGAGTGGCTGATGTCAGAGATAAAGGAGCGGGCGCGCGGGGCCCTTTGAAGCTCTGCGTGCACTCATGACATGTCCCGTGGGCTCGGCCGGTCTCGGCGTATCACTGTTCGTGGCTCCTGCCCCCTCCCGCCGTTCGTGGCTCCCGCTGTCCCCCCTCCCGCCCCCTCCCGCTGTTCGTGGCTCCCGCTGTGGTAGGTGTCTTCGCTCTATACCCTGGGGTCGTGGCTGCGCATGGGTGCTGGTCCCCCCCCCTCCCGAGTCTCTCTCCCCCCCTCCCGAGTCTCTCTCCTCCCCCCCGCGCGAGTCTCTCTCCTCCCCCCCCTCCCCGCGCGAGTCTCTCTCCTCCCTCCCTCCCAGCGCGAGTCTCTCTCCTCCCCCCCTCCCCGCGCGAGTCTCTCTCCTCCCCCCCTCGCCGCGCGAGTCTCTCTCCCCCCCCCCTCTCTGACTCCAGCCCTCTAACAACGGTATTACCGTTACTTTACAGGGGCTTGAAAACTTTCAGGATTTAGAATGTCCCCATCTCCACAGAACTATATTAAACTAACACTTGCAGATCTACGGAGCCCTCTGGAGTAACCCCTTTAAGAACATCTCTCTCTTGCGTGCATATGCACATTTCCACCGCTTGACCCTTCTACCTCTTTCCCACACGGTTAGACTTCGTTGTCAGATTGTTCCCTTCCATGTTCCGCCTCCTACCTTCACCTCCTAATCCTGACCTTTTCTGGAATTCTTCAAACTATTTTACAAGGATGTTTAAAACGTCTTGACGTATTTCTGTGCTCTCCCAAAAGAGTAATTGGAAGTGATACAGAGTCCTCCTCAGCCCCATCCCTTCCTGCCGGCGGCAGCCCCCACCCACCCACCCACTGACAGAGCTGGGAAACGGACCCAGCTCCAGCCTCCCCGCAGTGCGCAGCAGATATCTGGAGAAAGCCAACTCCGCACCCGTCTCCCCTGTTGTGTTTATGTGCAGCGGTTGACTACCCGGCAATCCTCATTTCATTTCGTGCCTGCCACCACGCACGCACTCTTCCTGCTGGCGGGGCATAGACACCGGAAAAACAGCTCCTGAATCAAACAGCACTCCCCTCGGCCAGCAGCACACGCGGCACCTCTTCCCCGGCACAGTGAGTTTATTGTCCCTTAGGCCATGCGGAGGGGGCACCACATACCTCGCTAGTATCAAAGGCTTAGTAACTTTGCCTGATCACTTCAGAGCAACCGCAGGCCGCACAATCATTTCTCCCTTCTTCACCCCCCACCGCAGCAGACTCTCACAGGTCATCAGCTACGCGGGGTGGGGGGCAGGAGCTGCTGCCGCAGATTGCGGGGCATGACGCAGGGGCTTTTTTTTCTTCACTGTTCGGTGCCCCACTTAGGGTTCTCACCTTCTCTCCGGTGACTGCGCCAGCACTGCAGATGCGGAGTGGGTTCCTGCTGACCACATGCGATTTGGGGCCAACTTTTTTCCACCGGTGGGGGTATACTCTCGCTGCACTGCCCTGAACTCACAGGCTCACCTCACACGCACCAGGCTTTGCAGATTGATTCCATGCGGTGTGGGCTCCCGCTCCTCTTTCTTCACCCCGGGGCTCGGAAATCCAGGCTCACCGACCAACCAGCGTGCCAAGTTCGTGTGTTGTCCAACAGATATGTGTTTCAGGTTTTGGGAGCACATCACACCAGCTTCTGTGGACTTTGAAAAGTGATGTGTAAGAAAGCACATTGTTTGACGTAGTTCAAGCGCTGTTTCTATGTCTCGGCGGGGGTTGTTATTTTCTTCCAAATCCCAGAATAAATAGCTAGCAGTACACAGCTGTGCCTCCACGCTGCGAGACACTGCTTGCCACGTAACTCGACAAATCTTTGGGACGCATTGAAAATTGTGAACGCAAATTCCAGCAGTCAGGCTGGGCTTGAAAGTTGCAAATTCTGTGCATAATATTCATTTCCATCGTCATTTTGAACGTTTGACAAGATGGCAGTGTGATAAATTCCATCTTTCGTAAATATATGCCCTGATGCAAGTTTTACAAAAGTATTCCCTTGAAAAGTTAATGTTCTCCTTAACTTTCCATTGACTCCCGATCCGGTTTCCAACAATGAAGAACCACGGTCGAGTTTAGGAGTGACTGTGGGAATGTAAAACACACTGTTCACACCACAGCCGACTCACCTGGTCATGGACGAAGGCTTAGGGTACCATGCAGTTTATGTGACTAGGTCCTCTGCCGTGAACTCTTCCTGGTTCTACAATACCTTTCATAGCTCCTGAAAAAAAATCAAGCCATACTCTTAACTCGGCTTGGCACAGGACCAAAAACAGCTGGAACTGGGAGCAGTGCTTAGTTTGTAAAATAATGAGTGCTAAGGCTGTCCTCAGGAGACCACTACAGCTTGCACCACCCTGGCTGAGCTTGCTCTCCTGCCCCCTGGCTGTGCTTGCTCCCCTGCCCCCTGGCTGTGCTTGCTCCCCTGTCCCCTGGCTGTCCTGGCTGTGCTTGCACCCCTGCCCCATGGCTGTGCTTGCTCCCCTGCCCCCTGGCTGTGCTTGCTCTCCTTCCCCCTGGCTGTGCTTGCTCTCTTGCCCCTGGCTGTGTATGCTCTCCTGCCCCCTGGCTGTGCTTGCTCCCCTGCCCCCTGGCTGTGCTGTGCTTGCTCCCCTGCCCCCTGGCTGTGCTTGCTCCCCTGCCCGTGCTTGCTCTCCTGTCCCGTTGCTATGCTTGCTCTCCTGCCCCCTGGCTGTGCTTGCTCTCCTGACCCCTGGCTGTGCTTGCTCCCCTGCCCCCTGGCTGTGCTTGCTCCCCTGCCCCCTGGCTGTGTCATCAGCCGGGAGTATTTAAACTGGTCCGGGGAAGCTATTTGTCCCCCATCCTTCCTGCCGTGACGTCTTGGCTCTTGCAGACCTGCTGACAATCTTATACCGGTAAGCCTACTTAGGGAACATGTTGCTTTGTTTTGCTTGATGCCTGGATTTTCTAGTCTTTGATGAATTGTGTCGGGTATAATGTCTCTTAGCTGAGCGGCTACCATGTGTATGTATTTCCAAGGGAGAGATGGGCTATACTTTAACTCTGGAACACTGCCTTGATTTCATACTTGATGGGTGAGCCTTGAGGCTTAATGAGGAGGGCCCAGCCATATGGTCATTATATATATCTATCAGTGATGGCATTATGCCTTTAGTTAGCAGAAGCTTGGATCATAAGTGGCTATGTCTGTGTGTGGCTCTGTCTGTGTGTGGTTCATTCTGTGTGTGGCTCTGTCTGTGTGTGGCTCTGTCTGTGTGTGGCTCTGTCTGTGTGTGGCTCTGTCTGTGTGTGGCTCTGTCTGTGTGGCTCCTGTGTGTGTGGCTCCTGTGTGTGTGGCTCCTGTGTGTGTGGCTCTGTGTGTGTGGCTCTGTGTGTGTGTGTGTGTGTGTGTGGCACTGTGTGGCTCTGTGTGTGTGTGTGTGGCACTGTGTGTGTGTGTGTGGCTCTGTGTGTGGCTCTGTGTGTGTGTGTGTGTGTGTGGGTCTGTGTGTGTGGCTCTGTGTGTGTGTGTGTGTGTGTGGCTCTGTGTGTGTGTGTGGCCCTGTGTGTGTGTGTGGCTCGTGTGTGGCTCTGTGTGTGTCTGTGTGGCTCTGTGTGTGTGGTGGCTTTGTGTGGATAGCTTTTTTTGTAGGTGGCTCTATGTGTGGTTGGCTCTGTCTGTGTGAGGGTGGCTCTGTGTAGGTGTCTCAATATGAATGACTCTGTGTAGGTGGCTATGTGTGGGTGGCATTGTAAATGACAATGCCATTTTTTTAACGATTAAGATATTGGCATTTTAAATGACAATGCCATTTATTTATGATAACAAAAAAAAACTCATGAGCAATGCCAATAGCTCTACCTTTAATAATGCCGAGACCATTGCATTGTAAATGCTTGTTTAAAATACCCACTGAATAGATTTTAACCATTAAGATCTCCGAGTTCTACTTACAGGACAGCAATTTAGAAGTTGGATATAGTCCCCCATATTGCTATAGGGATATATGACGGTACAACGCGTTATTTTGCAACGCAGACCGATACATCGCAATTTTTACAACGCAGGATCCATTACAATGCATGCCTTTACAACGCATGTCATTACATAGCAGATACTATTACAACGCATGCCATTACAACGTAAATATAGGTAAGTATATCTTTTTAAAAAAAATTTAATTAAGTTAATTTAAATAATTTAATTTAATTAATTTTATTTTATTAATTTTAAAAAAGTAATTAATTTAAATTAATTTAATTATTGTAATTTAATTAATATTAAAATTGTTATTAATTTAATTTATTTAATTTAATTTAACTAATGTAATTTAATTAATTTATAAATTGTAAATAATATAAATTAATTTATTATAATAAATGTAATTTAAATAATATTAAAATAATAATTAATATAATTTAAGTTAATTAATGTAATTTAATTAATATATACATTGAAAATAATATAATTTAATTTTATTAATTTAATTAATTTAAAAAATTTATTTAATTTAATTTAATTTAAGTAATGTAATTTAATTAATTTATTAATTGTAAATAATATAATTAATTTAATTTAATTTAATTTAATTTAATTAATTTAATTTATTTAAAGTCCTGTTTTTAAAAAAAGTGAACACTAAAAATACCCCTGTACCCCAAAAACCAAACCCAGCCCTAAAACCTAAAAATACCCCTGTACCCCAAAAACCAAACCCAGCCCTAAAACCTAAAAATACCCCTGTACCCCAATAACCAAACCCAGCCCAAAAACCTAAAAATACCCCTGTACCCCAAAAACCAAACCCAGCCCTAAAAACTAAAAATACCCCTGTACCCCAAAAACCAAACCCAGCCCTAAAACCTAAAAATACCCCTGTACCCCAAAAACCAAACCCAGCCCTAAAACCTAAAAATACCCCTGTACCCCAAAAACCAAACCCAGCCCTAAAACCTAAAAATACCCCTGTACCCCAAAAACCAAACCTAGCCCTAAAACCTAAAAATACCCCTGTACCCCATAACCCAAACCCAGCCCTAAAACCCTAAAAATACCCAAACACCCCAAAACATATACCTCAGTACCCCAAAACATATACTCCTATACTCATACTTATTTTTTTAAAATTACTAAAATTAATATATTTAATTTATTTTTAATATTAATTAAATTAATTAAATAATGTAAAATAAAATATAAAATTATATACTTACATATACTTACGTTGTAATGGCATGCATTGTAATACCATCTGCTATGTAATGACATGCGTTGTAAAGGCATGCATTGTAATGGATCCTGCGTTGTAAAAGTTGCGATGTAATGGTAGTGCGTTGTAAAAGTTGCGTTGTAACGGGGGTTTCCCTGCTATAGTAGAGCCTCTCCAAGCTGGTAGTACTAGGAGTGAGTCGTTTTTGTGGGTGCTTGCATCTGGTTTCTGACCATAGTACAATAGCATGTATTTGAAGCGTGACAGTTCCACCACCACTATCAATAATTCAGGATTTACAACAGGCCCTCTTTTTCCACCTCGCAGCTCCCTTCTCATCAGTATCATCTCTAGCTGCACTTCCAGCAGGACAGGGGAAGACGTTTTAGTTCACGAATGCGGCAACATCAGCATTGTCTGGCACCCTGATGCTTTTCATAGGGGATCCGACAGACCTGTGCCTGTGAATGGACCACCAGGGAGGCATGTCAAGAAGGGTTTGACTAAAACTGCTATTACTGAACCGATGGGTCAGAACTGAAGCGCTAGCCAACAATCCAGTGGCAGTTCTGTTCATTGCCTAATTTCTAGCTGGGACTTGGCTGCAGCAGTGGCGGTCGCAGCACAGGAAGAATCGCCAGGCATTATCTCCGAAGAATGTGGTTCCCCCCATAATCAATTTGTTTTGCAAATGAAATGGATGCCTTCGACATATACGGATCTAGGGGCACATGCATGAAGCATTTTTGTATTCGCAAACGGGCAGATTCGCCGAATCGGCCTGTTTGCGAATACAAAAAAGGCTTTTCACATGCATCAAACCCAAATTGTAATCCGGTAACCTGTTAGCGAATTGCAAATTGGGTTTTGCAATTCAAGTATTTGGAAGGGGCGTGTAAAGGGCGTCCTTTCCAAATATCGAATCCTAACAATATGCATAAATGTTTTGTGACCGCGGATGCAGTCGCAAAACATAAGCATGTTACCACCTACTTCATGTAGGTTGTAAACCATTCGCAAATGGGAAAGGGGTCCCCGACGGACTCCTTCCCCTTTGTAAATTGTTGTAAAAGCATTTTTAAGAGGAGACGGAAACTTTTCATTTTACTTTTTGTCAAGCATCTCCTTTTCCTTTAGGGCTACTTTACGAAAAAAGATTGCTTTATTTAAAAAAATCCCGGACATGGTGGTCTGCTGAGCTCAGATGGCCACCATCCTTGTGATTTTTGCGATACCTAGGGGGTCGCAAAGTGCGATCTACCTCATTATTAATAATGAGATAGAGCGATTTGCGACCCCCTAGGAATCATAATCTGAAACTCTTTTATGCATTGTAAATTGTGATGACCTAATTGGATTTTCAGGAATTCTCAATTAAGTATTTGCAATGTGCAATGTTGATGTATGTGCCCCCTAGTGTTTTATTTGTATACAGAAGTTGTTAAGTTTTTGAGGCCTAAGGAGGAGGAGATGTGGTCTATAGGCCAGGCCGGCCAACTTTCAAACTGAGGGGCATATTATCAAGAACGGCGATAACATTTTCGCCGCTTTGGTGGCAGGAAACTGCAGCTAAAACGGCAATATTGGGCTTGATAATATGACCTTGTGAATTCCCATAGCAGCCCAGGTTCAGGTGTTAACCTGGGCTGCTATGGGAATTCACAAGGTCATATTATCAAGCTCATTATCGCCGTTTTAGCAGCAGTTTCCTGCCGCTAAAGCGGCGATCCTTTTATCTTTTTTCTTGTTCTTGATAATATGCACCCTTGTCCGCACATTTGGATCCTGGCCTCTGCTCAACATCATGTGATTGTGGACAAAACATTTAATTGTCCTATGCCAAAAACAAACGTGCAATGGAATCTCGTGCTCATTTATAGCGCTCTAATTCATCGGACCAATTTTTTGCTATAATAAAAACTGCAAAAAGTCACAGGAATCTGTCATTTTTTGCAGACTCACTTACGAGTATGATGGGCAAAAAAAGGGCACGCTGCAAGAGGCAGTTTCACAGTGGTCAGGGTTCTGAACCTCTGTGGAAGTCCCAGTTCATTGCCATTTCAGGCAGTACAGACATTTTGCTCACTTCAGGCTTGAAAGATCACCTGTTTCTGTAGTTCTTCTGTGAAGCGATATTAGAGGTAATTTGCCTATGATGTATGAAGTAAGGACTGTGACGAGAGAGGCCACGATTCGGAGTAATGACGATTACTGGTACGTAACAGGGGTATTCTCTCAGATGGGCTAAAAAAAAAAAGGCAAATATCACCTGATTCATTGTACAGCAAATTTTGTCACCCTATCCTTCTTAATAAAAAAACATTGCATTTCCATTTCCATTGTCTTCCATCTCAAACATGCTTCTAATCCCAGCACCTGTTCGGACAGGCCCTATAGGTATGCAAGTGCAGACATGTATCACAGGTGGTAAGGTTATTTTCTAATGCTTGATGAGTGACCTTCAAGCTCTACAAATGAACACCTATTGCAGTTTACTTTTCCTAGTTGCATTTAAAAACAAGCATTGGCAAAGCCAATAGGTCTCGTCTATGCAAAAGATACTGACTTTGGCAATATGTTTTAGCAACGTTGTGCACCAGAGTGGCTGCTTCTCAGCTTGGCTAGTTAGTGGGGTAAGGGAGAGTGGCATGGAGTGGAGTGTCCTAAAGTGGAGTGCAATGTTATGGGGTGGCATACAGTAGAGTTGAGTGGTGTGGAGAGGAGAGGAGTACATTAGAGTGTCATGGAGTAGTGTACAGTGTTCTGGAGGAAGTAGAGTGCCGTAGAGTGGAAGGGCGTAGAGTGGAGTACAATGTCATGTTGAGTAGAGTGGCATAGAGTGGAGTGGCTAAGACCGTGGTGGAGTGGTGTATAGCAGAGTGGAGTGACGTAGAGGTTGAGGCGTAGAGTGGAGTACAGTGTTGTAGCGTAGAGTGGCATAGAGAAGTGGAGTGAACTAAAGCGGAGTAATGTGTTATAATAGTGTGGAGTGGAGTAAAGTGGCAGGGAGATGCATAGAGGGAGTTGTGTAGAGCATCATACAGTGGAGTAGTGTCATAGAATGGCATTAAGCGGAGTAGAGTACTGTAGAGTGAAGTGGCATAGAGTGTCAGTGGAGGAGAGCATCATAGAGTGGAGTGTCCTGGAGTGGAGTGTCGTAGAGTGGAGTAGACTGGTATAGAGTGGCCTAGAGTGAAGCAGCGTAAAGTACAGTGGTGCAGAGTAGATTGGCAAAGAGTGAAGTGGTGTAGAGTGCATTGGTTTTGAGTAAAGTGGTGTAGAGTGTATTGGTGTAGAGTGCAGAGACATAGAGTAGAGTAGAGTGCTGTGGCATACAGTAGAGCAGTGCAGAGTAGACTGCAGTGGCGTATAGTGCAATGGTGTAGAGAGGAGTGACACAGATTGGAGTAGAGTGGCGTAGAGTGAAGTGTCATAGAGTGGAGGGGTTCAGGATAAAGTGCAGTGGCGTAGAGTGAAGTAGAGTGGTGTAGAGTTAAGTGTTGCAGAGTAGAGTGCAGTGGCATAGTGTAAAGTGGCGCATAATACAGTGGCATTGAGTAGAGTGGCATAGATTTAGGGGCAGAAAGTGCAGTGTTGCAGAGTAGAGTGCAGTGGTTTAGAGTAGAGTGGTGTACAGGTCATTTTGTAGAGTGCAGTTACAGAGTGGTGCAGAGTAAATTGACAGAGTGCAATGGTGTAGAGTATAGTGGCGTACAGTGCAGTTGTACAGAGTAGGTTGGCATAGAGTGCAGTGGCGTAGAGTGTATTACTTTTGAGTAAAGTGGTGTAGAAAGCATTGGTGTAGAGTGCAGTGGTGTAGAATAGAGTGATGTAGTGTGGAGTAGCACAGAGTAGATTAGAGTGGGGCGATGCAGAGTAGAGTGTCATAGAGCTCAGTCCCAGAGAGAGCAGTGCTGCAGAGTAGAGTGATGTAGAGAGAAGTTACATAGAGCGGAGTGGGGCAGAGTGGAGTGGAGTGGTGCAGGGCAGAATGCAGTGTCATAAAGTCGAGTGATGCAGAGTAGAGAGGTGTAGAGTGAAGTGGCATAAAGTGATGCAGAGTAAAGTGACAGACGCAATGGTTCAGAGTATAGTGGTATATAGTGTAGTGGTGCAGAGCAGGTTGGCATAGAGTGCAGTGGCGTAGAGTGCATTGGGTTTCAATAAAGTGGTGTAGAGAGCATTGGTGTACAGTGCAGTGGCATGCAGTGAAGCAGTTTAGATAGAATGGCGTAGTGTGGAGTGGTGTAGAGTGGAATGGCGCAGAGTAGATTAGAGTGCCTTAGAATGGATTGGTGTAGATTGGAGTGATGTAGAGTAGAAGGGCGTAGAGCTCAGTCCCGGAGAGAACAGCGCTGCAGAGTAGAGTGATGTAGAGAGAAGTGGCATAGAATGGAGTGATGCAGAGTAGAGTGGTGTAGAGTGTATTGACATGGAGTCAGTGGTGACTGGCATCTACGAAGGGAGCGAACGGTGCAGAAATTGAATTAAAAGACTTACCAAACACTAAGTCCTCCGCTATGGGGCTCTTTTTTCACCGATGCCCACAGGAACAGGTTGCTGCAACTCCCTTCACCAATCCGAGCGCTGCTCTCACCAGCATGAGAGCAGTGCTAGTGTTGTGTATCGATTTAGATTTTGTATCTAGATTTCCCGATTCATGCACTTATATGGGTACAATTCACATTGCCCGTATTTAGGCATAGAAATCCAGCCCTTATTTAGGCATAGTCCATGCTTACCAAATAAAAGCATGGCTACTTACATCCGTTTATCTACGTCACAACGAGTTCCAGGAAAACCAGACTCTTAAGCCGCTGGGACTTTCCCTTGCTTGAATATTTTTTTATTTTCAAAACCTTTATTGACAAGTTCAATACAGACAGAATACAGTTTGCAACAGATCAGATCGAGATACAAAGTGGATTTTGAGCCGAATATCGTAAATGCAAAGACATTCCCAACATGCAAGAGACAGATTCCGTGAGGCACTGCAATAGCAACTAAATTAACATGTTAATCCCCTCCCTGCAGGAGGTGGGGGCACAGCTGCAGTGATGATTCCATGGAGGAGAATACATCACTAAAGAGTTCCTTTACCAGTTGCTCCACGAAATCTTCTATACAGGCTATGTTGGTGTATTCTCCGACGCCAGTTATGCTGAGGTTATTCCAAAGGGAGCGCGTCTCCCAGTCATCATTTTTCTCCCGAATAAGAGCAAGGATTTTGTCCATATGTAGCAGCTTCTGGTGATCCTGAGTGGCAACATCCTCAGCGTCTGAGACCCTGGACACGCGTGGAGGAGACGATTGTCGTGTGCGTCAACACGGGCCTTCACAGAGTCCAGCGAGGCTGAAAGCTGGTCCAGTTGGTTCGCTATTCCAGTGACTGTAGATTTTACATCCAACATGATTGCTTTTAGGTCATCGTCGCGAGAGGGGGGCGAGTCCACGGTGGCTGCGGGGTCACCACCGTCCGAGCCAGTGCCGTCCTGACGAGTCGAGCTTCAAGTCGATCTACTGCAATTTTGGGCTGTTGGGGTCGGTCCTTCCCATGGCAGAGGAATCTCGCAGCTGACCACACCACGAAATGGGGGAGCAACAGAGTGCCCTGAGTGAGCAGATTAAGCACAGGAGGAACCGCCAATCCACCTCCAAGTATCTCCAGCAGCAGGGGCAGTGGGCACCTGAACAGAGGAGGTCGGCTGGCAGCGTGGGCCACAGGGCCTCAACCTGGCCAGGCAGGACTCCACCGGCGCGACTCCCCAGCGGACAAAGGTCATGCAAGAAGACGAATGAGCAGGCAGAGAGCAAATTTAAGTATTGGAAGGCCCACGTGTCCCCAAATGAAAGGCACAGTCAACTGGCATGAGGGGGGGCCCGCACATCAAGATGCGCTCAACCTCGTGCCCAGGTCATACAGATAGAGCCTCCCCCGAAGAGGGCTCGAAAGGAGACAAGCCACCACAATGCCAGATTCCCAAATGTGGCACCACAGCAGGGGCCTGAAGGAGCAGTCACAGGAGGCTCTAAATGGAAGCTCAGCAGCAGTGCGGAGGCGATGCAATAGCAGGCGGGAAGGCGGGCCCCAGCCAGCAGCAGAGGCACGGGGCCTGGCACGGCCAACGGTGGGAACAGCACCAATTGCACCAGCCGAGGACAAGGAGAGCGGACAATCCCACCACAGGCAGCAGCTACAGATGTGGCAGAGATTGCAGGACCAGCCTCAGGGTCCACAAGGCCCGCAAAGGACTAGCAGGCCAGGCGTAGGGGAGCAGATTAGGCCTCAGTCAGTCTAGGCCCCTGATGTTGTGTGTGCCGGGAGCCGTGGTGCCACAGTCCCCCTGGGGAAGGCCAGAGATGCACGAGCAGGTCCGGAGATCCCCGCACAGCATCACAGCAGCGGGAGGGATAGCGCACACCAGACCGGGGCAGACGTGACGGGGAGACGCAGGAGGCGCACCTTTCGTGTTACCAGGCCCGGGCACTGAGAGCTGGCAGGAAAGGCGCCAGACAGGAACGGGGTAGAAAAAATGGCACCGGAGCTCCCCGGGCCCAGGCCTGGCAGTTCAGCTTGTGCGCCCCAGCCCCGCAGCTGAGAGCCCCGGCGGCGACAGCACTCACCTAATGCCAGCATGAACCACAGACGACCCTCCAGCTGCACTGATCCCCAGGCAGCCCTGCCTGTAAGAGAAGCAGAATGGCCGGCTCCCGCTGGCCTGCAAAGCGTAGGCCCAACTCCTCAGACGAGCAGCAGCTCCCAGTCCCAGAGAAGCTCTGGAAGGGGAGGACAGCTCGAAGCGATGCTGCAGGTAAGGTTTAAAAAACAGAGCAAATTGGCTGATCAGGATTGTTAGTAATAGGTTCTGAAACCACACAGCCAAAGCATGCCGTGTAGCCAAGGGGTTAAATATTTCCAAACAAATTTATTAAATTTTAAGAATAAGTTTGTATTATTTCATAAAAAACACATGACATCAAATAGACACTCCATCATAACAGTTAGTGCAAAAACGTGAAAGAATATATACAAGTATATACAACAATGTGACAATAAAGGAAACATACACTTAAGGAAAACATGTAATCAAAATCTTATAGTGACACCAACTGTTGTCTGCACAATAAATTGAATAACACAATAATTGCAATTTAAACACATTCTTAGCAATTCATGAAAGAAATGAACCAGTCCTTTGGTAACAAAACCTGTGAGCAAGGCGGAACTAAGATGGATTTCCCTGCCTGTCACATAACACCTGTGGGTAATGATTTGTAAGAAATTGCAGATAGGGTCCACATAAGTGGTATGAGTTTGTCCCTAGCTGCACCCTTTGTTCTTGACACAGGCTGGGGGTCAACGCGTTTCGAACCTTGTTAAGTCTAGGTTCTCCTCAGGACGAGGACTGGGTAAAGATGTACCTGAGAGGGAATTTGGGAAGGTGTCAGCAGCTGTATAGATAGTATATATTTAACGAGATAGAACTCTGGCTGACTACCCATAAGTAGATAAGGTTACCTTCTCAGCCAACACAGTGGCTGCGTGGAGAGAAGTAGAAAGAACCACTGGATTGTTCTGCAAAAACAAAGGTGGAAGCTATCAGTGTATGCGTGTACAATTGTAAGTCCCGCAGGGTCGAGATAAGTATGGGGGAGCAAAGTACCTGAATGCAGTGTCAAAGATGCCAGGATCCGGGGCGCCCTGGGCGATCTGTGTTATTCGGAGGAGACTCACATTCTCTTTTTTGTATATTTTTATTATTGTGGAAGGCTAAAGGACAAGAAAACAAAGTGGAAAAATCAGGCTCAGGCGTGGTAAGAATCACGCGTCAGCTATTTTGGCAGAGGCTTAGAAACAAAGGCGTTTCCTACCTGCACTTGAATGTGCGCGTTTGGAAGGAGACGAGCCGCGGGACGTTCCAAGCGGCAGGGCGGGAATCAATCTACCCCTGCAAGCTGTGGACAAGCAAAGTCCAAGGGATTAGTAATTCGACACGTTAACTGTGCCGCGTCAAGAGTGGAAAAAGCCCGGGGTCCACTTACTTCAAACCTTCAGAGGTTGGAGTCCATAGTTGTTCGTGCCTGACGATCAAATCAGCAAGTGGGCGCCGCCCTCGTAAAGGCAAGTTAAAGGCACGGGGGCGTAGTGGTTGAGAGGGGTGTCGACATATCGCCAAGGATCTTAGTCATCGTAGTCCACTGAATGTTAGGTGGTGCCAAATGCGGGAATGCAGGAAGCATGACAGTGTTCCCATACCGTGATGTCTCACGTACCCAGGTGAATGTTAATTAGCCGCGCGCGCGCATACTAAAGGTGTGTAGATGATACCGAGACCTGGAGCACATGCACTGCAGCGGCGCTGCCGGGCATATACATTGGAAGCACTTTTTTTGTCCAGAGTAATTGCCTCAGTAAAGCACAGTGTGACACAAGAAACGTTGCACATTTACAACCAGTCGCATCAAGGACTACCAGGGCATGAATTCATATTCACGTTACTTAATGGTCACATATGGTACCGCCAATGTACATAGTCTGTGAAAAAAGGTTTGTATTCTATATGAAGTTTGCAACACATTGCCCATTTCAAACACTAAGTACAGAGTTTTGACAAAACGTGAAGGGATATCGGGAAGCATACACTCCAAGTACATAGTGGCTCCCAATGTGACATAGCACATACACTTCGACCAATTTGGAACATTACCGACTCCAAACCCCAATGCACTGTGATGATTATAATTCAAATGGCACTTGTTAATATACCCGTCTTGCCCCATCATGGTTTGCAGTGGAAAAAGAGAAAAGTGAAACACAGAATTGGCAGCATTGGAGGGAGAACATAAGTTTTAGTAAAGCACGAAGGCTACAGCCACAGCATCACAGCTCAAACCCGGTCACACCGGGGCAGACATTTGGTGCATGAGCTAGCAGGGAGTAGTTAGGATCCCAAGTTGGAAAGTTCAGACATTTCATTTAATCCAGTGTTGGATGTGTCAAATTTTAAGATAAGATACGCTTCCTTTTGGGACAGGCGTACATCTGGGTCGCCACTGCCACCTCGGATCACAGCCAGAACAGTCCATCGCATGTCATTCACTGTATGTTTGTGTTGTAGGAAGTGGGCAACCAAAGGTGCCGTGAGGTTCTTGTTGTTTATACGGGACCTGTGTTGTATAATTCTCTGACGCACCTCCTGCGTGGTCTTGCCGATGTAAAGCTTTTTGCAGGGGCACTGGATAGCGTATACCGTGTATTTGGTCTTACAGTTAGTGTGTTCTTCGTGGCGCCAGAATTTGTTACCGTCAGTGAAGAGTGAGCCTTCCATCGTGATAAAAAAAATGTGTGATGATGAGGCGAGTTTGCGCCCCAAACCAAGTGCACTGCAAGAAAGTGCCTACTCGGCTCCAATTTTCTAGAAGTAATCCTTTATTTTATTCCATTTTTGCAAATTATTCCATACTTCAGGTATAGTCCGTTTTTCAAACATCTTTATCCACTTTCTAGATCAAGGCTCTACTTATGGGGTTTCTTATGGCAATTTCCCATGCTTCTTATGTATAAACTGTGCCCATCCAGGCCTCTAGCTTAAACAAGACAGATGCCAGGGTTCGTTGCAAGCAGTGTTTATTTCTATCCCAATGCATTTCGGGCGGGATGCGCCCTTCGTCAGGGGACACTGTAATGTAACAATAAAAACATACCTAAGTTATAAAACTGATTGATGTTCTTGTATTTATAAAAAACAAAACATGTGCTAATACATTACAATCATCTATTCCAATAATAAGTGTCTACACAGTGCAACAAAATAATTACTGTGAAACATGATTCCTTCTTCTTAATATACATCGTTATTCGTGCTGTTTATTCCTTTCATGTGCATAAACTAAACCTCTGTATCGCCTCACATGCAATTGCCTTTGCCTGAAAACGTGTGTTTTACGGAATCCTTGTGCTAAACCCTTTACTACAGACAAATGTTTTCCACTACGTTTCTTCATTCAGACCTACTCATCCTATAACCTTCTAGCCCGTGTTTACCTACACTCCGCCGTGTATGTGCTCCACGCCTCCCACAATCCTGGTGTGCATCCCGTCTCCTCACCTGTACTTTCTGCCGAAAGTACATAAAGACCCGAAAATACCCCCAGGACGCCCTATCGTGTCTGGGTGTGATTCTGTGTTGGAGCCTATTGCACAATTTGTAGACATTTTTTTGAAACCCCTGGTGGTCCAAGTTCCATCATACCTCAGGGACACTATGGACTTCATTAACAAGGTGGAGGGACGCAAATTTGATCCATCTTCCCAATTGCTTGTGACCATGGACGTCTGCTCTCTCTATACACAGATACCCCAACAAGACGGTTTAGACGTAATCGAACTATACCTGGAAAGTAGACCTCGTCCCCACAGAATCCCTACGGAACTGATTGTTTCTTTTGCCACATTGGCTCTCAAAAAGAACTTCTTTACATTTGAAGACGAGATGTTCCTACAGGTGAAAGGCTCAGCCAAGGGCTGTCCATTTGCGCCCGAAATGGCTATCCTATACATGGGCCAATATGAGGAGAAGTACGTCTTCAACAACAATCCCTATAAAGAGCATATTGAGCAGTGGCTCAGATATATAGACGATGTCTGGTGTATCTGGAATGGTTCCCAAGCCCTCCTCGAAGAGTTCCATACATGGCTGAACAATAGGAGCCCGGACATCAAATTCAGTTTGAGCCAAGGTACCAAATCCATGCCCTTCTTGGATGTGGAGATTACAGTTAGAAACGAGGAACTTTCTTGCTCACTATACCAAAAGAAAACTGATAAAAACAATGCGCTCCACTATAGGAGCTACCACCCGAGGAGCCTTCGGGACAACCTCCCATACGGGCAATACCTTCGGGTCAGGCGGAATTGTTCCTCAGTACAACAGTTTGAGCTCCATGGACAAGCACTCACGGCCAAACTACAGGAAAGGGGTTACCCGCAGAAGCTGCTCAAACACTCTATGAAAAGAGCGAGATGGACACCCAGGGAACATCTCCTGGAGAAAAGATTGAGAACAGCCTCTCAAAGGATTGTGTGTGTTTCCACCTTTGGACCCCACACCAGCGAACTGCAAAAAATCATCAGAAAGAGCTGGCATTTGGTTGACGAAATCTTACCAGAGGCTGACACACCCTTGTTTGCCCTAAAGAAAAACCGGAGTATAGGCCAGATGTTCACTTCCACAAGGCCGCCGACTAAAAATGATACCCAGAGTGCCATCTTCGGGTCGACACCAGTCAAGGGACATCGCAAATGCGGTACATGCACTGTGTGTGACATCACGATGGAAGGCTCACTCTTCACTGACGGTAACAAATTCTGGCGCCACGAAGAACACACCAACTGTAAGACCAAATACACGGTATACGCTATCCAGTGCCCCTGCAAAAATCTTTACATCGGCAAGACCACGCAGGAGGTGCGTCAGAGAATTATACAACACAGGTCCCGTATAAACAACAAGAACCTCACGGCACCTTTGGTTGCCCACTTCCTACAACACAAACATACAGTGAATGACATGCGATGGACTGTTCTGGCTGTGATCCGAGGTGGCAGTGGCGACCCAGATGTACGCCTGTCCCAAAAGGAAGCGTATCTTATTTTAAAATTTGACACATCCAACACTGGATTAAATGAAATGTCTGAACTTTCCAACTTGGGATCCTAACTACTCCCTGCTAGCTCATGCACCAAATGTCTGCCCCGGTGTGACCGGGTTTGAGCTGTGATGCTGTGGCTGTAGCCTTCGTGCTTTACTAAAACTTATGTTCTCCCTCCTTTGCTGCCAATTCTGTGTTTCACTTTTCTCTTTTTCCACTGCAAACCATGATGGGGCAAGACGGGTATATTAACAAGTGCCATTTAAATTAAAATCATCACAGTGCATTGGGGTTTGGAGTCGGTAATGTTCCAAATTGGTCGAAGTGTATGTGCTATGTCACATTGGGAGCCACTATGTACTTGGAGTGTATGCTTCCCGATATCCCTTCACGTTTTGTCAAAACTCTGTACTTAGTGTTTGAAATGGGCAATGTGTTGCAAACTTCATATAGAATACAAACCTTTTTTCACAGAATATGTATATTGGCGGTACCATATGTGACCATTAAGTAACGTGAATATGAATTCATGCCCTCGTAGTCCTTGATGCGACTGGTTGTAAATGTGCAACGTTTCTTGTGTCACACTGTGCTTTACTGAGGCAATTACTCTGGACAAAAAAAGTGCTTCCAATGTATATGCCCGGCAGCGCCGCTGCAGTGCATGTGCTCCAGGTCTCGGTATCATCTACACACCTTTAGTATGCGCGCGCATGGCTAATGAACATTCACCTGGGTACGTGAGACATCACGGCATGGGAACACTGTCATGCTTCCTGCATTCCCGCATTTGGCACCCCCTAACATTCAGTGGACTACGATGACCTTGGCGATATGTCCACACCCCTCTCAACCACTACTCCCCCGTGCCTTTAACTTGCCTTTACGAGGGGGGCGCCCACTTGCTGATTTGATCGTCAGGCACGAACAACTATGGACTCCAACCTCTGAAGGTTTGAAGTAAGTGGACCCCGGGCTTTTTCTACTCTTGACGCGGCACAGTTAACGTGTCGAATTACTAATCCCTTGGACTTTGCTTGTCCACAGCTTGCAGCGGTAGATTGATTCCCGCCCTGCCGCTTGGAACGTCCCGCGGCTCGTCTCCTTCCAAACGCGCACATTCAAGTGCAGGTAGGAAACGCCTTTGTTTCTAAGCCTCTGCCAAAATAGCTGACGCGTGATTCTTACCACGCCTGAGCCTGATTTTTCCACTTTGTTTTCTTGTCCTCTAGCCTTCCACAATAATAAAAATATACAAAAAAGAGAATGTGAGTCTCCTCCGAATAACACAGATCGCCCAGGGCGCCCCGGATCCTGGCATCTTTGACACTGCATTCAGGTACTTTGCTCACCCATACTTATCCCGTCCCTGCGTGACTTACAATTGTACACGCATACACTGATAGCTTCCACCTTTGTTTTTGCAGAACAATCCAGTGGTTCTTTCTACTTCTCTCCACGCAGCCACTGTGTTGGCTGAGAAGGTAAACTTATCTACTTATGGGTAGTCAGCCAGAGTTCTATCTCGTTAAATATATACTATCTATACAGCTGCTGACACCTTCCCAAATTCCCTTTCAGGTACATCTTTACCCAGTCCTCGTCCTGAGGAGAACCTAGACTTAACAAGGTTCGAAATGCGTTGACCCCCAGCCTGTGTCAAGAACAAAGGGTGCAGCTAGGGACAAACTCATACCACTTATGTGGACCCTATCTGCAATTTCTTACAAATCATTACCCACGGGTGTTATGTGACAGGCAGGCAAATCCATCTTAGTTCCGCCTTGCTCACAGGTTTTGTTACCAAAGGACTGGTTCATTTCTTTCATGAATTGCTAAGAATGTGTTTAAATTGCAATTATTGTGTTATTCAATTTTTTTTGTGCAGACAACAGTTTGTGTCACTATAAGATTTTGATTACATGTTTTCCTTAAGTGTATGTTTCCTTTATTGTCACATTGTTGTATATACTTGTATATATTCTTTCACGTTTTTGCACTAACTGTTATGATGGAGTGTCTATTTGATGTCATGTGTTTTTTATGTAATAATACAAACTTATTCTTAAAATTTAATACATTTGTTTGGAAATATTTAACCCCTTGGCTACACGGCATGCTTTGGCTGTGTGGTTTCAGAACCTATTACTAACAATCCTGATCAGCCAATTTGCTCTGTTTTGTGACTATTGAGGTCCAGGCTGATTAGTAGTAGGACCCCACACCTCTATTGTGCACTATGCAGGTAAGGTTTAGTCAGGAAACCCTGTTTGCAGCTTATGAAGATTCCGTAGTCTGCAGGATTATATCGGATTTTGAGCTTGGTCCGCAGAGCCCACTTAGAGTGCAGTCATCTTGCAGCCGGCCAAGCCACACCCTCCCTTGCTTGAATATTGATTTCTCCAAGAAATCATTTATTATGCATGAACATCTATTCCTTAGGGGTTCATTCATGACGTTCATATGCCCGACTTTTACGTCAATACTGGCATTCCTAAACACCTTCAAGGTATAAATATACCTTCACTTGCTATGGCAAGGCACGGTGCGGTTTGACTACCTACTTGCACGTGGCTTGCCACAGCAAGTCTTGAAGGAGTCCAGTTCTCAACTGACGCACTGACCAGACGATCTTATCCTCCTCGCCGAGAATCCAGCTCCAGTGTTTCTGACTCCCCTTGCGGGGTGTTAAAGATCGAGTCCCAGGAAAGAGATACCAACCTCTCTTATTCTAAGGTATGGAGCTGATTAGAACCTAGAGAAACTTTTGGCAACTCTTGGCAACTATAGTTAAACTAAACTATAACAAACTCTTGGCATAATTAAACTAGACTAAGACAGCACCTACTTCTTCCTTTGTACTAGACTTAGGTTAGGTAGACTGGGGTAGGATTATTTAGAAGCACCAGATGAGTATTTTAACCTGTGTTATTTATGTATGTATTTTAACGAATGTATGCCATAGCTACAAGACATGCTATTGCAGTATTATTTTATATTACTGCTACACATTTTATACTTCGCATTCTGTCTTACGATTGTAGCAGTTCATATCTCTTACATGAGAAATAACACTGTTCAATAAACCCCTTTTATTGAAACGCCCGTCTCTCTATTTCTGTGCAACTCTGTAGAAACGAAGCATGCTCGATTGACTGAGTGAAATGGTTATCTATTGTTTCCACGAATCTGAAGATATTCTCCCGACTCTAAGGGAAACAAAGTTGTCATGTTTATGCGGGTGTCAGAAACTAATCCCTTCTTGTTCATTCATTCAAGAAAATTTCTAGTGACCTCTGAGTTAGCTGGCACACACAAGTAATTAAGTTTAATGTACTCAATGGAGACATAATGACCTCAGTCCTATGTCAAATCTATAGTGTATATTTTTCCAATGCGCAGAGCCTATTTATGATATAGGAACTACACTACCCTAGGATTGGTGGGAGCGACCTCACTCAGCAATTGCCAGCGCTCTGGAGGCTTTGGCTTTCTCTAACCCAGAGATGTTAAAAGTGCACATGTGTGGCTGGCCACCGCAAGACGGAAGGCCAATAAGATATGCACACTTTAAACCGTGCATAGTCAGCCGACCTTCCTGTCTGCTACTGTCACTCAGAAGCAGCACCCCCCCCTCATGATGCTCAGCTCAGGACGGGGGATGAAAAATAAACTGGTAATAAATGACCATTTTATTTTTCATCTCTGGGCCTTTGGGGGTAATTTAGGTGGGGCAACGCTCCTCCGCTCAAGCACAGGAGCCGCCCCTGCATAGAGTAGAGTAGTGCAGTGGCATAGAGTCCAGTAGTGTAGCGTGCAGTAAAGTGGTGTAGAGTGTAGTAGTGCTGTAGCGTGCAGTGGCATGGTTGGAGTGGCATAGAGTGAAGTGGTGCAAAGTGGAATAGAGGGGCGTAGACTGTGCAGTGGCATAGAGTATATTGATTCAGAGTAGAGTGAAGTGGCGTAGAGTGCAGTGGTATAGAGTAGAATACCGTAAAGTGCAGTGGTGTAGAGTAGATTACAGTGGTTTAGAGTGGATTAGCGTAGAGTGGAGCGATGCAGAGTTCAGTGGCATAAAGTGGCATAAAATAGAGTGATAGTGCAGTGTTGCAGAGTAAACTGTCATAGAGTGCAGTGAAGTATAGTAGAGTGGCGTGGATTGCATTGGCGTACAGTGCAGTGGCGCGGAGTAGAGTGGCGTAGAGCGTATAGAGTGCAATGGCATAGAGTGCAGAGGGGTAGTTGGGTGCAGAGTAGAATGGAGTGGGGCTGAGTACAGTGGTGCTACGTGCAGTGGCATAGAGTACATTGTTTCAGAGTAAAGTGCAGTGGTGCAGAGTAGATGAGATTGGATTGGCATAGAGTGCACTAAGGTAGAGTGGAGTGGTACAGCGTAGAATGCAGTGGCATTGAGTGCATTGTTGCAGAGTAGGTTGGCATAGAGTGGAGTGTGGCGGAGTGGGGTAGAGTGCAGTGGTGCATAGTGGAGTAGTGTGGGGTAGAGTGCATTGGCATAGAGTAGAGTGGAGTTGTGTACAGTAGAGAGACTTAGAGTGGAGTGGTGCAGAGAAGAGTGCAGTGATGCAGTGTAGAGTGGTGTAGTGTGGAGTTATGCAGAGCAGAGTGCAGTAGTGTGGAGTGGAGTGGATTGGTACAGAGTACAGTGGGGTGTTGTAACGTATAGTAAGCATGGTATGGTAGCATACTGCCATTACAGACAACACATCTTCAATTCAAATGACCATTTGCACTCACATACAATTTTACTGCTGAAAGTATTCAGTGCACAAACGATAATGTGTCGAAATATTTTCACCCAATGTATTGTTTTGACTGTCAGCACAGTTCATTTACAAACATTTACATTTTTTTGTGTGCCAGAAAAATAATACCATAGTACAGCCTTCCTCAAGTAGACCCCCAGTAGCCAGCATAATTGTCAAATAAATCCTCTTACTTTGAAGTCAGAGAAAGAAAAATAAACACCAAGGCCATATGTATCAAGCTATTTAGCATTCGCAAAGGCCGAAATTCTGCGAATTTCGGCCTTTGCGAATGCTAAATACCTAAATGGTATGTATCAAACATTTTTGCATCAAAATAAGGAATCGCAAAATTTGCTATTCCTTATTTTGCGATTGCACTTAAGGAATCGCAAATTTTGCGATTCCTTAAATGCAATGTATCAAAGAAAAAAAATGCAAAAATGCCATTAAGGAATCGCAAATTACCACCAACTTCTAGTTGGTGATAAGTTGCGAATTCTTTTAATAATGCTTTTTCAAACAAACCAAATGTGCCATATGACGCCCATACATGCCCTTGGGGCATGTATGTGCGCCATATGCCCCCAAATGTCTTTTTCAGGGGTGCAGCAGGGTGTTCTTGAGACAGCCCTGCACCCTTGAAAAAATTCCTAATTTGCGATTAGCTAATTGCTAATCGCAAATTGCCCCTTCATTCCTATGGGCCTCCTGGCCCATAGAAATGAATGGGTAATTTGCGATTAGCAATTTGCTAATCGCAAATTAGGAATGGTAAGGAATCGCTATAAAAAAAGCGATTTTGTACATACATACCGTTTGGCGAATTCCAAATAGCGATTCCTTAAAATTCGCTATTTGGAATTCGCAAAACGGAACTATGATACATATGGCCCCAACTTCTTGGAAGACACAGCCTGACATTTGACTTCTGTCATTGAATGCACAGCAAATGTGACAAGATAAGAACAAGATTTCAAGGCCTGTTTATAGAAAGCGAGTTGGGCGAAAACATTTCTATTCTATTCTGTATAGCACCCATAGAGTACTTTAGGCATGCCAGCGCTGATAGTACGGCACATACCAGATAAATGACGATTACCTGGAACTGCTCTGGAAAAGCCAGGTTTGTAATACTTTTCTAAATGGAAGTTCGCTTTTAGCTGATCTCAGAGAATGCTGAAGGCTGTTCCATAATTTTGCTGAATTGTAGACAAAGGAGCACCCTCCACGTTTTTACCTTTCTGACCCTAGAGACTATGGCTAGGTGTACCATAGAGGAGCGGAAGGTTCTTCCGGGTGGTATGGGGATATCATAGTGCAGGAGATCAGAGGCCCCTCGTCAAGGAGATCCCTATGGGCGATATATAGTGATTTAAACTTAATCCTCTCAGTCACTGGTAGCCAATGGAGGGAAGCAAGAGCTAGTCGGGCAGACTGATGTCTAGGTAGATCGTACAAAATAAGAGCGACGGAGTTCTGATTCATCAGAAGTTTTCTTATTTTGGCCCTTGAAGCTCCCAAGTAAAGGGAATTGCTGTAGTCCAGGTCGGAAAGAATAATAACCTGGACCATCAGCCTCTTTGAAGTGAGGAAGGAGGGGGGGGATTTTTGGAGCATTCTCAGTAGACCAAAACACAAGGCAGAGAGCTTTATTGCTTGGGTGTTGAAGTTCAGGGATTTGTCCAACCACATTCCCAGGCTCTTTATGGCATTTTTGAGGGTGGGAGGGGGTCTAGACAGCTTGACCAGCACAGATTACATGAGGTCAAGTTATTACCCTGCATCATGAGCTCCTTCTTCCTCTATTTAATCTAAGGCAGGAGCTGTTCATCCAGCCTGCCACTTTCTCTAGGCAGGGGCCTCGTGTGGAGGCAGGGGAGTTCTGGCTTTGAGTGACAGAAAAGACCAAATGAGTGTTGTCTCCGTAAGAAACTATTGCTTTCCCAATGGGATGGACGATATCTGCAAGTGGTCTCATATAAACATTTTTTTTTTTTTTTTTTTTTTTGGGGGTTCAAATCTGCTTTATTGGAGTAGACAAAGTATGATACACAGCTTGGTTCGCCTACAACCCGGGGGCCGGCAGCAGGGAGTATGAGCAATACACAGCCTTAAAGCCGGCATCCCGGAGGCCCGGCGGCACTTAAGAAACCATTGTGAAGCAGGTTCCGCAGTCGAGGGTGTAGGACAATCGAGGATGAGCAGCAGTCGAACAGAGTTTTTTGAGCGAGAGAAAAAATTCTCTCTCTCTTTTTTATTGAAACAGTAACCAAAACACCCCAACTAGGTAGCAACAAGGAGGCAGTGCGTGACTGTGTAGCAGTAATATGTGACAGTAGTGCAGTGAGGCAAGCCGGGTAGGCTGGGGCGTGTGGGGGATCCTGTGCCCAGAGCAACCATCCCAGTGTTATAAAGATCAGCAAGGGTCTACCTTAGAAAGGTATAGGATGTGTCGGGATGTCGCCCGCCGGAGGTGTGAAAGCGTGCTGTGGATGCAATATGGGATGTACATGCCCAGAGAGGAGGGAGGGACAGGTCAGCCAAGGCAGGGTGGCCTAGATCACCAAGGAGTTTTGCAGGAACATAAGAGCGCATAGAAACGAGGAAGCCCAAATGCCGCAGCAGGAGCTATGGTTTACGGCCTAGGGGAGAGTCCAGGGTGCTGGGAAGGGACAGGTCAGTCGCCTGAGTGCGCATCGTCATCCGAGCGCTTGAGTAGGTAGTGCTCTAGAGGATCCCAAATATCCCGGGGTCTACACGAGAGAGGTATCAGTTCAGCATAGGTAGCATGTTGGTCTTGGCAATATGTCAAATCCGTGAGCCAGTCCTTAAACTTGGGCGCCCTTCCCCTGCCCCATCGACACGCGACACGTCGCTTGGCTAAAAGTAAGGCAGTGTCAACGAATTTCCTGCAATCTCTGGGCACTCGCATTGTGTATCCAAGGACGGCTATCAAAGGGTCCACAGGGATCGCCTCCCCCACCATCTCCGCGATAGCCTCCATCACCTGTTGCCAGTAGTGAGCAATCTGGGGACAGTCCCATGCCAGGTGAAGGAAATCAGCATGGTCGGCACGACAACGCTCACAGCGATCGCTATCAGCCAACCCGAACCTATGTTTCCGTACCGGCGTATAGTATATCCGCTGAAGGAATTTATAATGGATAATTTTCAATCTGCTGCTGGCAGAGATGCGGGAAGTGAGTGTGCAGCAGTGTTTCCATTGGTCATCTGGGATATCAATGGCAAGTTTGGCAGACCAGCGTAGCCGGGCAGTGGAATCCGGTTCCGGAGCGGCACTGCGGATCTGGCGGTAGAGCCCAGAGACCAGATGGGTCCCATCCTGCGAACTCAAGAGAAAGTGTAGTGGTGCCAGGATCTCAGGCTCATCAGGGTAATCGGGTAGGATGTCACGCATCCTCGCACGCAGCCGAATATAGTAAAAAAGCTCAAGGGGGGTGTGCTCATGTGTTTTAAAGAACAGGTCCGCAGTCTTAAAACGTCTCTCATGGAACAAGTCACCCCAGCTGGTAATAAGCAGTTTATCACAGAGTTGACGGAAACCCAGTTCCGACAACAGGGAAAGTCGTGGATGATAAGTGAGCGGCAATTTGGGGGAGTAGGGCAGTGGGCATGACAGATGCCCAGCGATGCGGCGCCAAGCGTCCAATGTGCAGGAAACTGAGGTATTCAGTGTGGTGATAGACGTCTCAGGGCAGTGCAGCAGGCCGTTGAGTGGGAGTGGGTGTACAATCCAGTCTTCCACCGCTATATGCGGCATGAAAGGGGTAGGAGCCATCCAGTGGTAAGCAAAGTGTGCCTGCGCACACTGGTAGTATGTTTCAAAATCAGGGATATCGAAGCCTCCTCTGTCGTAGGGAAGGGTCAGCGTTGACCACTTTAAGCGGGGGGATTTCCCTCCCCAAAAAAGCCTTCGCAGCTCCGTACGGAGTGTTCTGAAGAAGAAAGCACCAGGGTAGTAGGGGATATTAAGGAAAAGGTAAAGGAAGCGAGGTAATATAACCATTTTTATGAGGGAGGCCCTCCCAGCCATGGAGAGTGCAAGTGTAATCCATCTGTCGACTGAAGCCGTTAATTTAGTTATGGCTACGCCATAATTGGACCGCAGCGTCTCGTCTTTATCGCGAGAAATGCGAATCCCCAAATATCGAAGATCATCATGACACCATTCCAGTGGGTAATCGAGAGGGAAGGTATGCACTGCATCTGTGAGGGGAAAAAACTGCGACTTGGTCCAATTGATGTGAACACCCGACACCCCACCAAATAGGATGAATTCCCTAAGCAGGGGATTGAGGTGCGACTCGGGATATTTGACGTATAGTGTGATGTCATCCGCATAGAGGGACACATCAATTTGCCGCTGTAGGCATTGCACCGCTCCCGCTCGGTGTAACTGTCGTAAGCGACAGGCGAGTGGTTCGACCGCAATGGCAAATAACAGGGGAGAGAGTGGGCAGCCCTGGCGGGTGCCTCTCGTGAGTGAAATAGGACGTGACAGTCGTCCATTAATGAGCACCTTCGCCGTGGGGTCCGTATACAACAGGCGAACCCAAGATAGAAACAGTTTAGGGAATCCCATGCTAGCCAGGACCGAGAAGAGGTAGGGCCATTCAATCATGTCGAACGCCTTAGTGGCGTCCAAGAACACAGCTGCTACAGGGATGTAGGGGTGGACCGTGAGAAGCAAGGAGAAGAGGGTGCGAAGATTATGGGACGTGGATCTGCCCGCTACGAAGCCAGATTGATCAGGCAGGACAAGTCTGGTCATTAACAGCGATAGCCGAGTAGCAAGTACCTTGGCAAGTATTTTAACATCGCAGTTTAGGAGGGAGAGTGGACGGTAAGAATCACAAGAGGTGGGGTCTTTATCCGGCTTCAAAAGGGAGGTAATTACCACCTCACGCATAGAACAGGGGAGTACCCCATCAGCTAGTGACTCTGTAAAGACCTCGCGGAGCACTGGTGCCATGATGTCAATGTAGGCTTTGTAAAATTCAGCCGGTATGCCATCGAGCCCCGGCGCCTTCCCATTTTTAAGGGACATGATGGCTTCACGAATCTCATCGAGCTCAAAAGGTGCAGCAAGAAACTCCCTGTCTCCATCACTGAGCCAGCATAACGCCACATCATTGAGGTACGCAGCGTATGGCGCGTTTTCCTCAGCTGTAGAAGTGTAAAGTGAAGAGTAATGTGTCGTGAAGGCGGAGAGTACCGCTTCCGAGTCTCTGACAGTGGTGCCGGACGCATCAGTGAGCTCCAGTATAGTGTTGTGCACCCGTGATGGTCGCGTGATCGCAGCAAGCATCTTGCCAGGCCTGTCCCCCTCACAATATTTCCGGGCTACCCATTGTTTACCCCGATATTTCGCCTCCCTGGCCGCCTCTTCCTCATATTTAGATAGTGTCTCTCTAAAGGTGGCGTGCAAGTGTGGGTCAGCATCTGATGTCATGCGGAGTTCCAGAGCCCGCAGGTCTCGTTCCAGTGCAGCGATAGAGTGCAGGATGTCACGCAGCACTCCATGACTTTTAGATATGCAGAAACCCCTGACAGTGACCTTAAAAGCCTCCCATATATGTTTAACTGACTCCACCGAGCCCTTATTTCTAGGGAAGAAATCTGCTATCTCCTCCCCCAGCTCAGTGTGAAAAAGGTTGTCTAAAAGCACATCGGTGCGCAGCCTCCACTGCGGACGCGGAGCATCCCACCTAGGAGTGCGGAATTGTAAAGACACGGGGCTGTGATCAGAATAAGTTCTAGGCAGATGATCCACCCGAAGCAGCTCCACAGCAATTTCCCTGTTAACTAAAAAGTAGTCTAAGCGTGCCCATGTCCCTGTGTGAGAGGTAAAGTGTGTCCCCTCCCGCCCCAGGGGATGTAGGTGTCTCCAGGCATCCAGTAGTCCACCCTCCTCTATGACTCCCTCTAACGTCTCTCTGGCCTTGGGCTTATAGGAGCTAACACCGTCTGCCCTATCTAGGGGGGGTACCAGTGCTAAGTTGAAGTCCCCACCCCAAACGATATGTCGTGCCCCAACAGCCACAATTTTGCCCCACAATGTGGAAAAAAAGGCAGGTGAGTCAACATTTGGTGCATACATGGATACAAATACGTAGACATCGTGGCCAACTCTGCCCCACAATAAAGCATAGCGTCCCTCCTTGTCCACCGCTTCCCCAAAACGTTGAAAAGGCACTCCGCGGGCAATGAGCACCGCCACACCCCTAGCATAAGTAGAGTACGAGGAAAACACACGGGTACCAGCCCATTTCGTCGCAAAAGAGGCACCGCCCCGTGCAGGCAGGTGCGTCTCCTGCAACATGGCAACCTGTACATGATGCCTATCTAAATAGGCAATTACATTCCTGCATTTCTTGGCATTATTCAATCCCCGGACATTCCACGATAAGCATGTCAGTCGCGCATTTGCATTCAAAACAGCCATGGATATAACAACAAGAAATATGAGGACGCCCGAGAGGGCCGAAAAAGGAAACCACATCCGCCCCACCAGCGCCACAGCACATTCCAGAGCAGCAGATATATACACAGTCTAAGCAGCATGAGCCTCATGTAACCCATCCCCCCCCACCCACCCCAGCATCCCAAACATGCCAGTAGCCATGAACCCCCCCCTCACATTCCCACCCCCACCCTCCCTTCCCCAACTGTAGTAGCGCAAACAGCAAAAAACGCAACATGGCAATGGGGATCACCCAATAGGGGTATAGCATAGAGCGCGCACTGCCACTACCCGGTCCTTAGCTCCAGAACTGTACCGCCCTCGGTGGAGACTAGGGCCGAGAGAGTGGTCCTTGGTGTACATTACCACTGGGGTGCAGGGTCCGTGCAGGTCCATCGTCCTCGTATCACCCCAGCTGCAAAGGTCCCAGCCGCTGCACGCGAGCCAGCAGGCATGGATAATATTGTGTTAAAAAAAACACGCAGGGTCAGTCATTCGTCATTGTGCGCCGGAGGTAGGTCAGCATTCTCCTGGTCATCTGCAGAGGCATCATCGTCCCTGTGCGTTCTTCGTATCGTCTTCAGGAAGTCCTCTGCTTTTTGCGGGTTGGTGAAAAAGCGTTGCTTGCCCTGATGCGTAACTCGTAGCTTCGCAGGATACAAGAGAGCATAGTCTATTTGGGCCTCCCGTAGCTTTTTCTTCACTGGCAGAAACTTGCGCCGTTCGTCCTGGACCATCGGTGTGAAATCGGGGTAGATGGAAAAGGTAATCCCGTTATACCGCAGTGGTCCTTGAGACCGGGCTGCCCTAAGGGCCGTGTCACGGTCGCGATAGTTCAAAAGCCGGGCAATAATGGGCCTAGGTGGCAAGCCAGGTTGGGGCATAGGCGCCAGGGAGCGATGGGCTCTCTCCACTATGAACTGAGGTGAAAAAGCCTCTTCTCCGATTGAGACTCTGAGCAACTTCTCCACGTACAGTTCCATCCTGCCCGTGGCCGTGGACTCCGGCACATTCGTTATGCGTATGTTGTTCCGGCGGCTGCGTGCTTCCAAGTCCTCGTTCTTTGCCGCTATAATGCGGAGTAAATTGTCCATTCTAGCCAGCTGTGACGTATGGGTCGTGGTGACATCTGCATTATCGGATATTCGCTGCTCCGCGGTCGTGATGCGCTCTTCATGGCGGTCGACCTTGTGTACTAAAGCGTCGAGCCGAGCCGTCACCCCATCTACCTTCTCCACGACAGTGGCAAAGCCCTGCCGCATCTCTTGAATCAGGTTTGTAAGGTCCACATCAGGGGTCGGAGGCGAGGTAGGCTGTGGGGAGGACGCGCTAGGCCCCGGGTTCATCTGCGTCGATTTGGCGCTTTTACGAACGTTGTCAAAACTCAGCTTGGGCTGGCGGTTCTCGGTGCGCCCCATTGCAGCGTCTGGGGGCAACTTGCAGGCCAAATAAGAGAAAGGCGGGTCAGATCTATGGGAGCACAGGCCGCTCAGGTAGTAGATAGCTGGCAACAGGCAGGAGAACGTGAGCGGGGTATGCCCAGTAGAACACAGCAGGGGCGTCGTCAGGAATCAGCGCTACCCACCTTCCAAGCGCTAGAAAGGTGCAGGTGGTCGTCCAGCCAGGAGCACACAATCGCAGTCAGGGGCGCTCGTAGCACAGCGCCGGATGGGAAGCAGCCCGGGCACCGGAGTCCACAGCGGGCATCAGGGTCCAGAGCAGCAGGGCAGATAATGGCGGGCAACGGCGAGACAACTCACTCCGCAGGGGGGTAGCCCAGGGCCTCTGCACAGGTTGAGAATGCAATGATCGCCTGACCGACAGTGCCGCCACCTCCGGATATTGCGCAGGGGTCCGTGGACAAGAGATGCGGCTCTTGATGGTGATTTTCAGCGCGGGGGGGCGGCCCCGATGCCAGGTTAGGGGGCACGACGGCCCGCGCTGCACAGGCCAGGTGAAGCAGCGAGGCGGGAGATCGAGCCCCGCAGGTCGGGGAGTCCACAGTTACACACGCCGTATGAGGAGCAACCCCCCCAGTGCCAGCGAGAGAGAGCCAGCGGTGGTTGGAGGAGGGGGGGGGGGGACTCAAGGCGAAGCCTCTTGCAGTCGCCTACCTGCTCGGCAGTCCCCGCACGCCCTCTCGTCAGGATCGCAGCTGCAGTGGCGAGATGCGGCCCACAGCCTCGTGGCAGTCCCCGGGGTCGCGTGGACTGCAGTGGCCGGGCAGCCGCACGTCGCTGTTCCAAAGCAAGAGCCGGGCAGAGTTCAGCAGCCCGTATCTCCGGTTCCCAAGCACGCAGAGCCTCCAGATTTCGATCGAGTGTGGAGAGCGATGCCCGGCTGCAAAGTCCGATCTTTGGGGGTGATACAGCACCCCGTGGCGCAGGATCTGTGGAGGATTGTGTACCAAGGAGCGGGAGCTGCGTGCCTAGGCAGCCATTCCGCAAGTGCGCCCTCTAGCGCCCTTCGTGGTCTCATATAAACATTAAATAGAGTAGGGCTCAAAGAGGAGCCTCGAGTTACTTCATATTCTGAGAGGAAAATATCTGACGAACATCCTGTAAATTGTATGGTAGTATGTATCCCTTTAATTTAGTGTGTGTTATGTCATTTTCCAGACTTTACATGTTGCTTAGTAACAATAAGAATGTTGTAAGACAGTTGATTGGAGCTGCTCTGCTGGAGCTGGTGTGTTCAGTGGCGCCACTGACCATGTAGCCATGAATAAATCATCTTACAACTCATTTCTTACTTGATCTCTGGTTCCTTATTACATCCTGCTTTTCAGAAAGGACATCAGCCAAGAAAGAGCTAGTTCTGAGATTACAGGTTTCTGCAGTCTTTCAGCAAGGATATCATAGTTTACCATATCCGAGCAGAGATCTAGGAGTATCATGGCTGCTGAGCCTCCCCGATATAGCAGTTTTTTGGGCTTCTCCTACCACCGCTAGACGAGCAGTCTCTGTGCCATAATAGGTTTGAAATCTGGTCTGTGTGGGGAGCAAAATATCATATTTTTATAAAAATTCAGAGAGTGAGATTGACTTATTTTTCTAGCGTTTTACTTATCCCAGGAATCGGGGAGATCAGTCAGTAATTTCCTAAGTTAAGGGGGCCCAAATTAGGTTTCTTGACCGTGGTCTGTCTCCAGGCTGCCGGGATTGGTCCCGCAGCCATGGATAGGTTGGACATTTCCAGCAAGGTAGGAAGTATCTGGTCAGTTACTTTGGCTAAAATCCGTGAAAGGGCTGGATCTTTGGTGAGGCCGGATTTGACTTGACTGAATATATCTATGAAAGTGACTAACTTCAGAGGGGGGAAGCACTGAGCATAGGCTGGTTCTGTGCCCAGTGTAGCTTCCTTAGAGCTCATGTTGCTGGTGTCCATTGATGGTTGGAAATCGCTGTATATTTTGTGGATTTTATTCTGAAACAATCTTGTGAGGCCATTCTACCGTGATGGGGAGGGTTCTAATAGCATGCTAGCTATGCCAAACATTTCACGTCAGGAGTTAGCGGCTCAATTGATTTTTTCCTTAAAGTGTGAAGCTTGAGCTTTCTTTTTATTTCCTGCATGGTAGACTCTGATGGTTTCTCTTTATATTTGTTTACTTGGCTCCTCATAATCTTTTCTCCAAAACCTTTTGCCTTTTCTCATTCTTGTTTGAGTTTCCTTAGCTTGGCTTGGTGGTACACCAGAGAGCCGATTTATCTTTCGCTCTTCTGGAAAACATTTTTTGCGGGAGGACTTGATCAAGAGTGGATGTAATCCAATTTGAAATGTTATCATTTGCTAATATAGGGTGTAGACCTAAAGTAGGTCTTGAGTCAGTCAGATCCCACTACTATAAGGGTTTAAAAAGGGGAGTGGTACCCAGGATCAAAGCCTCAATGTGACCCTAATAATGGCTAAGTATACTAAAGCAAAGCAGGAGAAATTTTATCTGGCATTCATGGACCTCTCAGCAGCATTCAACTGTGTTACCCATTAGCGCCTATGGGAAATAATGGCAGAAATGGGTATAGACAATGCAATAACGACCTTTATTAGACAGCGTATTTAAACTACATGAGTGGTCTAGATCTAAAGACAAATCAGGCAAAGTCTCTTGTTTTAATAACTGAACGGAGGGAGAAGAGGCCTCCACATTTTTATTTAGAAGGACGTGAATTGGCCCAAACTGACACCTTTTCGTATCTCAGAATAAACTTTGAGAGACAACTATCCTGGTCCAACATGATAATAACTAGTGGCCTAGCACTGGAAAAAAGTATAATACCACTTAAGTCCTTTACAAAGAAATTGGGTGCAAAGCTCCTTGAGATAATCAAAAAGGTTTATTCTGCCAAATCAATATCAGTGGCAACTTACGGGGCAGGAATATTTATTTATTTATTTATTTGCTTATATAGCGCAGGACTCGACCCCCGAAGGGGTATCTCCGCGCTTGTGCTTCAGCTAGGGTGCCCAAAAAACATGCATAGAAGAGGCTGTACTGTTATTTTAAGATGTCGAGAACAGATGAGTTTTAAGAGATTTCCTGAAAGTCTGGAAATTTGTAATTTTCCTCAAAGTAATGGGGAGCGTATTCCAGAGTTTGGGGCCCTTGTAGGACAGTGCTCGGCCTCCTTATCTAACCTTCCTAACATGAGGGACCTGAAGCAGCAGTTGATTGCTAGAATGGAAAGGACGGCCAGGACTATAGGGATTTAATTTTTCAGCCAAATATTTTGGGCCCAAGCCAGAAAGGCTCTTATGTATTGTACAGCAAATTTTAAATTTGATGCGCTGCCGAACGGGCAACCAATGGAGTTTGTCAAGAAGGGGGGGCGAAGGGGATCTGGCAGGAGCATTAAGAACCAGTCTTGCCGCGGTGTTCTGGGCCACCTGTAATCTGCTAAGCTGTTCCTCATTGGCAGATATAAAGAGGCCATTACAGTAGTCCAGCCTACTAACCACGAGGGTCTGGACCAGAGTCTTTCTGTAGTTATCGGGCAAGAATGGAAACACACGCCTCAAGAGTCCGATGGCTCGGAAACAGGACCCGGTTACCTGGTTTGCATTCTCTTTTAGCAACAGTTCCTGGTCTAATCGCACCCTAAGGTTCTTTACTGACTGTTTGGGTGATGGCACCGGCCCCAAATCCTGTGGCCACCATTCGGGTGACCACAAAAGAGGGGCCTCCCCAAACAGCATGACCTCCGTTTTGCCCATGTTGCATTGAAGACAATTGGAGGCCATCCAATCAAACACCGCTCTCATACCATCGGCAAAAGAGTTTTTAATTGCAGGTGTGAGGGTCTGAAAAGGGAACAGGAGCTGGGTGTCGTCGGCATACGACACCGGGGTGAACCCGTGCGCTCTCACAATGTCAGATAAGGGGGCCACATACACATTTAAAAATGTGGGGCTTAGACATGAGCCTTGTGGAACCCCCTTGGTGAGCTCCCTAAAGATGGAATAGTGGGAGCCCAATCTGACGCCTTGTGAGCGGCCCGAGAGAAAGCTCTCCAGCCAGGACAAAGCCAGACCTATCCACATCTTTCGCAGACGACCGAGAAGAATATCATGTGACACCGTATCAAAGGCAGCAAATAAATCTAACAGCACCAGAATCATAGAGCCCCCTCCGTCCAGAACCATTCTGATGTTATCGGTCACGGAGAGGAGGGCAGATTCGGTGCTGTAGTTCGGTCTAAACCCTGATTGAGTATAGACTAGGCCTTCCGTTGCCTCGATGTATTTAGACAAGTGGGTGTTCACATGTTTCTCGGTCATCTTGTTTTAGTATGGCAGAAGAGAGATGGGGCGGAGGTTGGAAAGATCAGTCCATGGCAGCGCTGTGTTTTTCCGAATAGGGTTCACCACAGCTTTCTTCCACTCTTGGGGCACTTGTCCCTCCTTAAGGGAAAGATTTATTACTAGCTGAATCTCAGGCCAAATATGGGGATACACCAACACCCACTCTCCCCAGACCATCGAAAATTCCTTTTGGAAAAGACTCATTGGCCTTCCAGCCAGCTGTTCTAACTTTTTATTGAAAACAAATTATCCTGAGCACTACTCAGTGTGTATTATGAAATCAAAGTCCAGTCCGTCTTCTTTCAACTCCGATGTTTATTCCTGAGATATTTTCATCACAGGTCACTATTCATCCTTCCTTTACACGTTACAATCTCCTCCAGGTAGCAAAATAGTCTTGGCCTTGAATTCATGTTTGAGGATGAGGGCAATCCCTTCGTTTTTTTTGTTTTTCCGATTTAAACAATGGATGAGCAGCCTGATTCATCATAGTGCCGTTTTGCGAGTCTATAATAGCGATTCATAAGGAATCGCTATTACAGGCTTGCAAAACGGCATTCATGTAGGAATCGCAAAAACAAATGCGATTCCTACATATTCCTTATTTGCGATTAGCAAATTGCTAATCGCAAATAAGATAGCGATTTAAAGGGTGCCAGGGGTGTCCAAAGGACACCCTGTAGCACCCCTTAAAAGTAAATACGAACAGGTGATGCGCACACACATGTCCAAAGGACATGTGTGTGTGCAACATGCAACTTAGAAAAATGCTTTTAAAAACATTTTTCTAAGTTTTCGCTATTTACCTCAAGGTTTGACCTTGCGGTAAATAGCGGGCCGAAATTGCGAATTCGCAATTTTAAAATGGATGATGAATTGCATTTAAGGAATCTCACATAGAGATTCCTTAAATGTAATTCCTCGCAAAATAGTGAAATCGCTATTACCGATTTTTGCATTTGGGATGATGAATCCCAAATGCAAAAATAGCGCTTGCAAAGGGCCAGATTCTCAGAATCTGGCCCTTTGCGAGCCCATTTCGGCTTGATGAATCAGGCTGTTAATAACCAGGATCCAGGGCTTGAACAAGGTGTGGCCCGGATTCAGCATGGTGCCAGGTTTTGGTCAGAAATGCTGCGTCTGGTTTATTTTCCTCTAAGAAGGTGAAGAGTTCTAGCTTATGGCCAGGCAGCGATCTGCATTTAATTAGGTACATTTGCCACTTAGTTTTCAATTCAGTACAGGGATTGGTATCAATCACCCCTGGGAGTGGTGAGGCACAATGTTTACAAATTGTTTCACATTTAGACAAACTTATGTAGTGGAGACAGTTTTCAGTAAGATGCTCATGTGTGGCTAATAGTTGTAGGGGAGATTAAGTTATTTTACTTACTAGAGATGAACCAGGGTTCCTGGCCCCTGGACCTGTCCGGGCGCAGCTGCGTGGCCGCACACCAAATGTCATTATATACACAATCCTACTGAAAAAGCAGGAGCGCCAACCTCCGTTGCAACTCCCAGTTAAAAAGTGTAACAGTGCGGTAAAGGATTTTAGACTTTTTTGTTTAGCAGAATAATAATAACAACCTATGGTTCCCATATCTTCCTCCCAATTAGTAGCTGTGTCATATAAATTCTCTTCAGTTCGGTGGTGCACAACACTAACCGCGAGTCTGCACACCGAATGTAATTATATACACAATCCCCCTGAAACAGCTGGAGCGCTAACCTCAGTCGCGTCACCCAGCTAAAAGTGCAAGAATATAGTTAACAAGGGACGAACTTGAGCTGGACAGCGTACAGCAAATAAAACCAGCAAATAGAAAGCCAGAAAATGTGATTTACAAAGAGGGCTCCCGGTTTTTTTGTATTTCTTTTTTTAACATTTCCGTCTGTATTTATCCATATTTATTTTTTGTGCATCTTTTTGGTATTAATCCGTATTTATTTTGTGCTTGTGAGTAGATGATGTGATAACTCATATATTTCCACATTTATTTAATACATAAACGTGCAGTCATACATTGATGCCTATCAGGTTTTAGCACATTACACAGGCAGAAATAATAAACCCACATCAAAAAGTAGCCTTATAGCACAAATACATATTGAGATATGCAGTAATTTAAGCAATTCTCATCAAGCTTTGTAACCCCCTTTGCTGCCAATATGTACAGATATTGGCCTGAAAGTCATTAATGTCAGCATGGAGAGTCACTCAAAAGAAGCCTTAATGTCTCTGTTTTCCACTTTTAAAAATAAATACAGACAGGGAACACATTGCTCTTGAGTGTAAACAGAAAATGGGCGGCCCTTGATACAAACCACAAAGTCAATGGTAAGCAATGGGTGGAAAGATTCCTAGGTCAGCTTTCTAAATGTCCCCAAGATGTCTTTAGAAAGCTAGACAGCTGTGCTGTCTGGTAGGCTGCGACCTGACCACTAAAGACGGTGTTAGCCATCCCCAGAGCATGCTCATTGTGGCAGGATTAGTTGACTTGGGCCATATTTGGCCTCTTTTGCATATCCTGGTTCTGCTCTTGGTCAGAGCATTCTGTGATGCTTGCTGCAGCCTATTCCTGTCTCGCTGCATATGATTCACTACTTGTGTCTATTTTTTATGCTCTCTGAAAGAATGTCTATGGGTACGTATGACTGGGTGGGTATCCTGGTGTTCTTTAAGGTCATCATCTACTATTTACTGTGCTTTGAAAGTTGATACAATTTGAATATGTAATGAAAAATGTGCTGTAAAATTCACCATTTTGGTCAGTCCTTTTCCAAAATGTCCCCCAAACCCCCCTAGTAGCGGTCGGGCTCGCTCGCTGCGCTCACTCGCTATGTGCCAGATGGGGGCTGGTCTGCCAAAATTTGCCAGGGCTGCTTTCAGTTCCCAGTCAGGCCCTGTGCATATTGCTTCTCTCACCTAGGGACGCCCTCTGCCTGCATTCAGAACTTCAGATCTGTGTCATCAGGGGATGCTGGTGATGCACGGGGTGGCCTGCTCAACCCACATCTTTAGCAGAGCGAAGCCTTATATTGATGACTAATGGAGGAAAGCAAGGGCCGCTGGCCCGCCCAGGTCTCCTTGTGGGCTCTTGTGTCCCATTTTGTCGATGGACGGTAGAACGGCACATCGCTCACCTTTTCTTGGTTGTGTGCCTGCAACATTTACACGCAATCTTGTGGTCTATACGGCACATGGAAACTGCCTACCTGTGGCTCCTCTTCTGAGTGAACTTGTTCCAACTGAGAAGTGACTCGAGAAAAGTTTACTTCTGTGCCTGACACGCGGAAACAAATGTATCTGAAAGCAGGAGGCCTGAAAACAACTATCATCAGCCTACTTACCAGCTACAGATACCAGCATGCTCTTTTATCATGAACTTTATATCTTTCGAGAACTGAGCACTTGACATTTTTGACAGCCATATCACCACCATGTTGTGCACAGCTGGGCTGACGCCTTCGTCAGACATACACGTCATGCCAGGTTTCTCATCAACGGAAACAAATCAGTCTACAAATGCAGTCTGTCCCAAAAAATCCTCTTGTAGGATACCACATGGATCCACCCAGGGCTGTAAGTGGGATAAAAAAACTGGAGGGTCTCTAAAAGGGGCGTGGCTAATGTGATTAAGGGCATGGTTTAAAAACACATAAGCCAAAAATCTGTGCTTAGCATAGTGTGCCGCCCGACTTGTATTTTGCTTTTTCTGTCATTGCATCCAGCTTTATGATACAAGTGACATCAAAAATAGAACAAGCCAGGACTATTGGCTTTGTCAATGGTTGTTAGTTGCATAAGATAAATAAGCAGCAACTGTGGCTTGTATATAATGTTGAAAAAGCTTCCACTTAAAGCCCTGGTGGCACCACGACAATGTTGCTGCTCCTGAGTTTTTAAAAGAGAAGGGAAATCCAGAGAGACAATGACTCTTTAAAGGATTTCCCTTCCCCTGCTACGCTCACCTGGAATGACGTCATGCTGTAACTTCTCCACGAGTGTGAAGTGAGCAGTGTGAGCAGCGCACATGACGTACCTGCTGCCACTGCAGTCCGGAAACAAACAGACCACCTGTGACAGGGCACAAAACAGAGCCCGATAAGAGACCCTTTTCGAGGACCCCTTTAAAAACCTGCCGGTGCTCAGCACCGTCAGACCTGGCCCACTTAATGCCCTGGATCCACCGATGAAAACATTGCCTGGAAAACATGTTTCGTATTTAACATAGCGTACCAAAATCTTCCCCTATAAATATCACCCTGTAAAAATGCTCACTACCGCTACCAAACATTTCCTCCCTAAAAGGCCAGGATTAGAGTTTAGACAGTAAATTAGCCCAGGCTATAATATTAAGAGTTGATTGACTCTAGCAGATTTTGCAATTAAATATAAGACGAAATGCGTGTAGGGAGATTTTTATATACGGTTGAGTATATTTTACAGTGTATGTCTTCACATGGGATTGTTCTGTAGAGCACTAGACTGAGCACCTTCCCCTTAAAATGTGCCTTTCATGTTGTTTGCAATTCACTTTTAATCAATAGTGTTAAATTCACTATGGCATTCCAAAATGTATGCTTTGCCACACCAACATTCCCTGTACCATGTGCTTTATAGAGATCGCTAGATCCAGTAATCTGCCTCTGAGGCCCTGCATTTGGCCCGAAGTTTCGTAACCTGTGAGTGGTGTCTTTCCCGCAGAAGTAGTCTGTAGTCTGATCAAGCAGGAAGTCTGATTCAGTGCCTGTGAATGTAGGTGAGTGTGCTGTCTCAGGGCTGGCTTCCCTCCCCTGGAGTCCAGCGCAGTCCGCAGCATCTGACCTCTGTGTTACGAGTACCTTCCTGTCTGCGAGCCACCCCCACCATGTTAGATTATGAACCTGCTGCCATGGCATGTGAAGTCATCCGATGCAGCGGGCGGTGGCGATGAATAATTTCCACGCCCTGGGCCACAAAACCCCCAGTCCACCACTGGACCTGCGCACCCTCGGTATTTGCCGGAAGGCAGTCGTGAAGTCTTCCGATGCATTTTCTGGGCCCCTCGTTCTGGCTTGCCCCTTGGAGGCGGTGGGCTCAGGGCTTGAGCATAAAGGCCGTCTGCAGGACCCACCAAGGTGGTTAAACTCGCGTGCTTGAAGGTGCAGAGGCGACCACGGCCTGCACCTATGGCACATTTAGCCGGCCACACAGGGCTCCTGCCACTCTGACATTTGGTGGCGCGTTTCCTGAGCACTTGACTTAAAGGGCTCCAGTACGACTGTGCGAAGACCTGTATTGCAGGGACCACTCTTCTTTAGAAATACGATATTGCAAGTTACCTGTCCAGTGATGAATGAGGATTCAGGCATCCCTTGCTTGGGGCAAGGATTTCACAGCGATAAGAAATTGCAAAATTTGCAATATTTGCGATTTCTTAAATGCGATTGCAATATGAGAAATCGCAAAAAATTGCGAATTCTTAAATTGCGATACATGAAAAATAAATGATGCATCCCAAAAAGTGATTTTGGAATCGCAAACTGCCGAATTTTACGATTCGCACCGTTTGCGATTCCAAAATCGCTTGATGCATGTGCCCATAGTAAATGAGTTTTAGTCCCCAATTCATGTTATGTGTCAATTACAGAATGAACTCCTGCTTTTTGATATTTAATGTTTAACATTTCCTTGGTCTTTGAATAACTGTAACATTTCCACATGATTCGGGGTAGCTAGCTTTTTTTCATAGGAAATATAAAGTCGACGTTTTCATGGTTTTCGTGTGGCATTAATTCCGATGCCAAACGAATGATTTTTTCGCAGAGAAGTTGTTTGAATGATAGGAATGATATTGTGGCTGCCTGCTCTGCTCGCACTTATATCGCAGGTTTATGCAGGTAGTTGGTTTTCTTCATTCAGATCGCCAGATCACTTAGCACTGCAGGGCGGCTGCTTGCGTCACCACAGGACACTTCGGGGCATATGTACAAGCTCCTATCGCCACCACGTCACTTTTATCGACGTTGTGGTGGCAATAGGGGCTTAGCTGTACTTACAAGGCAGCGTTAAGCCACTTAACATGGCTTAACGCTGCCTTGTAACTAAAGCCCCCTTTCATGCTATGGTTAGCGTGAAAGGGGTGGGCAGTGGGTGATGCGGTGGGCGTTCCACTGCAACACCCATTAATTTTGGGGCTGCCTCCTATGTACAAGGGTGGTGTACATAGGAGATCTTATGTTAGTGAAAGGAGGAGAAATGCATTATTTCTCCTCGTTTTCGCTTTTTCCCTGTGTGTTGCCTTGTGCAGCACACATGGAAAAAGCAAAATGACATGGATTGTTTATGTACAGGAAGGTTCCTGTACATAAACAATCTTTAACCGCATGCGCGCTAGCGGTTTTCCCGCTGAACACTGCGATTTTATAAATCTCGCGTTACGTGACAAGGTCAACTCGTCACACGCACAGCGCAGGTAACGCCCATGACGAGCTGACCTTGTCACACGCATCGAAGGGGTTAAAACAAATGCGATTGTGGGGTTTTCATTTGTGCTGCATTAAGCAGCACACATGAAAGTGACAAAATGGCATTTTAGGATTGTTCATGTGCAGGAAGGGACATTTTTCTACTCATAAACAATCCTCCCCTGCACGCAGACACCCTTGCACTATGGTGCAAGGGAGGCTGCGTTTGTAGCGCCATCGCAGGGGGAAATGTAAGGCTGCACCTTATCATTGTAAATATGGTGCAGCCTTGTGTTTCAGAGGTGGCAGGCTGAAGCGGTAAGCAATGACGGCTAACTCCTCACACCACCACTTCTATTGTACATATGCCCCTTAACTGGATACGTGACATACATCCATGATGCACGACTTCCACTTTAAGAATTCGGTCAGTGGAACCAGTCATCGTTCCCAGTGTCCCAATGATCCTGCTGTGTACCCCACCCTCTAGCCCCCATCCTTGCATTGGGCTCCAAGCCATTTGTGCTATAATGGGGGTGGCGTCACAATACGTTTCCCAAGGACAGCGGCCTCCAGTCCCAACTAAGCCTCTATACACGTCAATGAGCGGGGAATAGTAGAGCCATGGTCTTGCATGAACATCAGCCACAATTTTTGTACATTTAGGAGTGGTTTTGGGCTAGTACTGGAGTCCAGGAGATGTGAAATAGAATAAATAGATTCCCTTCTGCTTTTAGAGACATGTCTGCGAGAGGTGTCTATAAGAAATGCCTCTTTCATGTTTGTATTGTTTCCCCCAAGTTTTTTGACAGATGCTGCTGGGTGTGACATATGACACAGGCAGGACATGTACTTTACCAGTCCTCATAGTAAAATCAGCAAAACTACTGTTTTTACGGTGGAAAGACTTGGTCGCCCAATTAGCAAGTACAGAGTTACATGCTCACCCCTCAGCTGTGCTAAATCCTGAATGGTGCAATCAAAGTGGGCACTCCAAGGTGCCAAATAACTCTTTACATTAAGCCCGACTTGTATCTCAAATTGAAATTAATGTAACTTGCTGCAGTGTCCAGCGTTAGCAAAGAAGTCACTTTGTTGCCTTTAAAACTCCCGTGACCTCCCGGACACATATGGAGCCTGATCCACGAGACAGCTTTTTACCCTCTTGGCGAAAGTTGCTAATGACTCCCAGGAAGAAGATCAATGCAGGATCGCAGGCCAGGGAGCTGTCACCTCCCTTCTGCTGGAAGCCAATTGGGTGTTAGCCCCAAAAGGCAGGCTTCAAAGGTAAAGCCGCCATTCAAGGACAGATGTGTAGCATAAGGGGGAGGGCTGCTCCATTGTTGAGGTAGACAGGGTGGCACAGGAGGCAGAGAGGGGAAACCAGTTGCCAAACCAATTGCCCCAGGGGCTTGTGACTCTGAGTTAGCCAGAGCCCAGGCGTGAAGTTTGTACACCAGGAGAGAGAAATTATCATCTTGGGAGTGGGCAGAATGGTGTATCTTGGAATAGCCAGATGCCACACTCCACAGGAAGTGGTCATCAGGTGGAAGGAACCTGGTAGCCCATTGGCTACCAATCGCATCCTACCCTAAAGGCACTTTCCGAGCATAAAGCGGGCACCTGTGGCACCCAGAGCTCAGATCTCGACCGACTTAAAAGGACGGCCCTGCTGCACCGAGAGATTAGCAAAGAGAGGCTGCACCGCTGAAGACTGCAACAGTTTCCCCTGCTGGCTTGTGAAGAGAGAGTCTGGGCCTGCCATGACCTGCTCCAAGAAGGAGTTTTCTCCACAGCCCAGTCAAGATACTCCAAGGGCCAGCCGACTAGCCTTCTGTTTGCAGCATTGGGAAACAACAGCTTAAAAAGGAAGAAGCCTTCTGGGGCAAGTTGGTGGCCCAAAGTCTTCAAGCTGCTACCATCACTGCGGTGCAGTACGGAGGACCAAGCCTCGACGCATAGAGATGTACCCGAGTTCGCTGAGCCTGGGAGTGCTGTCAAAGAGTTACTGGAACCCTCAAAAGGAGAGTTATTGACTCAGGAATGATTGGCCTGTGATTGTGACAGCAAGCGAGTGGCACTCCAGTGGCAACTATGCTTTGACCAGAACGGAGAGGACTTTATAGAAAGTCGACCCTGCAAACAGGACCCCTTCACCATCTTTGTGAACTGAGGAATCCCTACTGGAAACCCCTGTAGACCTTGTCGCATCCACATCATTGTTAAGAGTGTCTTCAGCATCCTTCTTCCCTTGCATCAGGATTACTCCATAAGAATCCATTGCAACAGAGATAAAGTGCCTGGAACTGTTGAATGATTGCTTCTTCTGTGAAGGTAACTATTATTGAGGACCCTGCTGGTCCCCCTGACTAGTTCCCTGCTGGGAATGATTGCCCCAAGCACTTCTAACGGACCGCATTGACACTTACGTACGTTTTCCTTGAAAATGTTTCTGTGCCCAATTCATTGACTTTGCCAAGGCTTGTTCATGATTGAGTAAAATTCCATTTATTTATTTTTGGCTATATAATCTATATCTTCTAAACCCTCCAGTGGATCTTTTGTGCAAGCTTTTCTGGTAAGTGCCACAGCTATCCAGGATTGAGCTGAGGGTTTGACAGGTGACTAGGGCCAGATGTAGGTCGGCAAATACCGGTCGGTAACGGCCGATTTCGGCCGTTACCGACCGGTATTTGCAAATGGAGATGTAGGGGCCTTCAAATATACAGAATCTGTAAAGTTACCGGTTCGGTAAATTTACCGATTCTGTAAAATACCGAATCGGTAAATATACCGAATCGGTAAATCCAGATGTAGGTGGCACTGAAAACAGTGCCACAGGCCATTACCGATTCGTTATTTTCCATGTAATTCTATTGCATGGTAAATAACGAATACCTGTGTACATGCACATCTGTGCATGTACACATGTGCCATGTGGCACATGGCACACAAGACAAAATCAGGGGTGCAACAGGGTGTCAAAGTGACACCCTGTCACCCTTGCAAAATCGAATTGACATTGATTCCTATGGGCCTGTAGGCCCATAGGAATCAATGGCAATTACCAAATCGGTAAATACCGATTCGGTAATTACCGAATCTAGAATACCGAATCTGTAAAATTCGGTATTCTAGAGTCGGTAAATCAGATTTACCTACATCTGGGCCCTAATGAGGTTGGTAAGTGCAATACATGGTGCGGCTGCTCTACCACACCTATATAATACACCACATTTACGCACAGTGGCCTATCAATGCCATGTCTTGTAAAGCTGCAATGAAAAGTCCATAACCTGAGAAGATACCGCTGAGGGTGAAGGGATTGCTGTCACTCCGACTGTTATAAGCAAAAAAAGTAACAGATTTATTGAACAGAAGATTCTGTTATTTATTTTTTCGTATGTTGAACATGCATTGATTAAAAGTTGTCTAGATCACAGGTGTTCAGCATAGATCCACAATTGCCCTTTTCATGCCATATTTTAGGGATATCTGTAAAAAAAAGTGAGGGAGTAGGAAGTTTATCAGTAGATACACTCCACTTCACAACCAATTAATTCACATCATCAAAGAGAGTGACCTCAGTATAGCCTTCATTGGTGCCTCGTACTGCCTACCACAGGAGATCCCTCTTGTGTTTTTAGAATGACTCTCGCCCACTATGGTTCTCAGTGGCACGCTTCATCATCGAGTCCTCACCCAGATATAGAGTCTGGGTGGGCTCAACCTTGATAATCAAGGGAGCTCTTTGTGTGTTATTAAATTTGGGATATACATATTAAATTGTCTAAATGTGTCATTACATTTTTAAGGTTTATTCCTCTGATGCTTTGGCAAGGTAAAACATAGGGTCCTGTTTTGATAGAGCATGCAATGCTCGCAAACATTACAACGTGAGGCCGCTTTCTGTGATGATGTGGATCTTTTCAGGATAACCACGTAAGAATCATTTAGAATTAACATGGTGTACATTGGAATCTGGCATAGATATACCACTCCTACACCTCCTAGTAGATGACAAAGTGTAGAAAGATATTTAGGTCCGGACATGTCCATATGCCTGCCTAAAGAGACGTGTTTCAACAGAACTTTCCAAAGACTGGCTTAAGGCAAGGTTCAAAGAAATGAAAGCATGTGAGAGTGAAAGATGGGATGTTTCGGCATCTGACATGAGCCATCTGCTTGGCTGGTACATGAACCTTTGTTCGGTAGAGCGTCAGCTGCACAGCCTTGGAGGACATTGTGAGTGAGGTGCAATGTATTACCTATGTCCTCTTTGGACCATCGGCCAGAGGTGGACAGTGAAGCAAGAGTGATGTGGTCTTACATAGTTTTAGACCTAAAGTGAGGTGGACTGTTTAATTACACATACCTTTTGATTCTAGCCAATAGTTTTGGCAAGGAGCTTCCTGGAGATGTACCCGTTTAAAAAATTGAATTAGTTAAATACTGGTGGGGAAAGTACTTGTGTGATGTAGAGATAAATCTTTAGAAACAGTGAAAAAAGTTGAGTTTCCAGAGCGGTATGTTTTTTAGATGGAGGAACTTCAATAGTCAGTGAAGCCTTTTCTATGAGTATTTACCACAGATGTTGGAGGTACAAAATGGCAGGCTTCTGTTGCCTACTAGGATACTGAAATTATGAAAAAGTATTCAACTGCTGATTAAGGACATAAAGAAAACTGGGAAGATATTCTCAAAATAATTCCATGAGAACCTCCTAGTACAGGGATTTGAGTCCATTTACGAAGGCCAGGCTTAATGGACCATTTGCGATTTCAAACGATAGAGTTTGTACAGTCCAAGTAATAACTTAATAACACCTTATAAGAATTATAACAAGTAAAAAGCCAATAAGAAATTAACTTTAGATTGCAAGCCGAAAACAGAGTCCTTAAAGTGAAGAAATATTCTTGGAAAATGAAGGCTTCCGAAATTGCTATTGAAGAAGGCACCTATGAGGAAGATAGTGAGCGACTGTAGCAGAAGTGACAGTATACTTCTACGGAATGCGCATAAGTGAGGGAGAATGCGTTTACTATTGTTACTTACTTGCTTGCATGTGTGATGAAAGTTCATCGTCAGAAGCAACTCTCAGGTTATGCAACAGGCTTCATGGCAATGCGGTGGATCTCATTGTGGAACGCAAGGCAGATTTGAGACGGATGGGCCCAGTGCATCCATTTTGTAGACTTTAAGCCTTCCTGTCATTTTGGATTGCTTTAACATCGGCGGGCAAACAGCCAAACAGCTGTTTTTGAAAACAAAAGGGAAGAGTACCTCCAACTGTGGATAGTGGAGGGGCCTAACCATAGACACAGGCAGTGCTTAATTTGAGCCGGTGGTTGCAGATGGGGTTCAGCGGCACACATATTTTGGGATCAGCACTTATTTGCCTCAACAGACTTTGAACCAAAGCAGGAGAGAGAATACTCAAAAGGAGGAAAATTGGAGGAAAAGAAAGACGGGCAAACAGTGAGAAAGGGAGAAAGCAGGGATGAAAAAGAACTTGCAGGTGTGTGTGTGATAACGAGACAGGGAGTGTCTGGTAATGGATTAAAGAGGCATGAGGTAGAATCAAGGCTACCTAGCCTTGGTATTTGGCCCTCTGACGTTTGATAACGCGGGACACAGGCTTCTGAACAAAGGGTACTAATTATTTTGCAAATTATTTACTGACCACATGACTTTTCTACAGAAAGCATCTTCTTAAGCTTCCCTAGAAGTGCAAAACACAAATTCTTGGTACAAACCTGTCTCTTTTAAATTCTTGTGAAATTTTTATGAGAATGAAACATATGCAGGCTCCGTGTTCCGTTAGTCGGGCGGGCAAGCTAATGAAGTGTATGTGACAGCAGCAACGGTTTCCTTCTCTAAGAGTGGGGGTGAAGGACTTTTGAGGTAGGGTGACCAGAATTTGAAAGCCAAAAACCGGGACATTTCACAAACATAGAAGAAAGACTACAATTTGACTTCAAGCGAGGAGAGCGCTCCTCAGCAGAGAATTACAGAACAGGCACTTAGAACACACATAACATGCAATGAACCTGAGCACTTGATGGAAAGGCACTGTTGTGGGTTTAACCGAGTCTTAAATAGCTTATTATTTCAGCTCTCTGAGCAGGGGTCCCCCTCGGTCCTTCCACATGGCTTCACCTGTTGGTCTGGAGTGCCTTAGCTTGGCAGATGCTTGAGCCAGTGGGAGCTGCCTGTATGGTCTTCATTGAAGAACAACGCATCCTCCAGAAGGTGTTCTGAGTGCCAGCGTAGCTGTTGGGCTTAATTGCACTCCTTGGCTCGATTTTGGGAATTTTGTTTTTGAATTTGCAAAAATGTTCCAACAAATAAACCGTTTTTGTCCGTTCGATTTTATAAAAACATTTCTGAAGTATGAGCAAAAAAAACCTTTTCAAATCAGAAGTTGTCGATAAGACTGTGATTATTTCGGTACACATTAACTAAGAGAGCCCACATTAGGGTCATTTTACCTGTACAAAATAAGAAGTTCGCCCCCAATGAGGGAAGCTAATTTTTTAATGTAAGGAGGATACCTACTCAAATTAAGGAAGCATCTCAAGGCCTAGCTTTTCCCCAGTAGACACTTCACTGATAACTATATTTGGGTATCATATATTTTGAGCTTGGTGACTTGGAACATGACAGTGGTCTAGGAAGCCTAGATAAAAACGAAATAACATTTCTGTCCAACATACTTCCATCTGTGTACCCAGGATCTGGAACAACTTCACCGTATCCATCAGGACTACCCCGGTGCCACTCCATTTTAGAAAAGAGTTAAAGAACTTAAAGAACATTATATCACAAAGCATTCAAGTAGAGAAAGTTATCTCTGCTATCACTCGTTGACTTTATGCCAGGCTTTGACCCTCTTAAGTACTCAGTTGCCTTTTTGGCTAGGTTTGTGCAATAGAAATACCACAAACATACATGCATTTTTTCATGATACAATCCTAAAAAACACAGTGAAAACGAAGCTGTCTCCCTGTGCTCATTACTTTGTTGGCCTCTTGGCTTTGGCCACCACTACATGAGAGTTGATTTCAAGTCATGTCACAAGGCTCTTTATTGACAGTCATTGAGAACTGGGAAACCTGGGAATACTGAGCTTGATGTCTGCAAGTCTGGATTGAAGCTCTTAGGGAAAGTTCAGTTAGATTAAATCACTTTACTAGGGCCTGTTGGCCAGGGGACCTACTACCTTTACGTTGTGCTTGACTTTCTAATCCAACTTTGTTGATCTGCTCTGTTTATATTGCTTCTGCTGCCTTTTTGGGACCAAGACGCGAAAGATCCTGCTTGCTTTTGATGAATCCTATCTCCCTCTAATATGTGTGTGTTTTTTTCTCCCCGTATTCTATTTCCACACAGAATATTGGAACACTCAGAAACGAACCGCATGACTACTCAGAACATTGGAATTGTCTTCGGGCCTACGCTCATGCGACAGGAGAAGGAAATCTTCTCCAACATCACTGTGAACATGGTCTATCAGAACCAGGTGGTGGAACTGCTCCTCACTGCTTTCGACAGCCTCTTTCAGGCAGCACCCGGAGAATAGACTTGGAGGGCAGAACCGAGTGCTGAAATATCTGAACATTTGGCTGTCACTCCACCCCGGCTTTAAGTTATTGTAGAGAGAAGGACTTAATGAATTTGTGTGGTGCCGCTTCTGTACATAGGGGATAGAGGGTGGGAGATGCTCTTCATTACAAGAGATGCTTCATTCAAACGTTGAAATATTTGACCGGCAAGTATTGGTGGACTAGAAGATCGTGAGAGAAATAGAGGAGAAATGTTGATCACAGCACATCTTCACACGTATGCGCTTTAAGGGCAGTATGGATGGAGACCTCGTGCCTCCTATCGGTTTCTCTCTGCTCTTTATTCATCGGGATTGCTCAGTGTATGAGCCATTGTCATGTTATCTCCAGTAAACCTCAGATTGTGATTAAAGTGCGGCCACTGTAAGTTTACCTGAGTGCTAAATGTCTCACTCCTGCACTTCAGCTTTCTGAGCAGTAGCAGCCTCCTCTGCCCTTCCAGCAGGCTTCATGTGTTGGTCTAAAAGGCCTTTGCCTGACGATGCTTGAGATGATGAGGTCTGTCAGTTTAGTGCTGCTACTGATCTTCCTTGTAAAATAATAAACCCTCCAACCAAGTATTCTCCCTAACAACATGCATTGTAGTATTATTCCTAGCCCTAGGCTGGACTTGAAAAAAACACCTTTCATTTTTTTAATTTCTAAAAAAAATGTTTTTTCCCTTACACTATTTAATTTCTTTTACATATGAGTAAAACAAAATAAAGCACTTTAATCAGCAGTTACCAGAGAAAAGGATGACTGCTTCTTTACGTTTTAGGAGTGTGCTGACTTGGAGCCATTTGCCTTCCATTTGTTATATGTAGCAGATAGTTAACTTTTAGCAAGGCAATGCTCGGTAATGAGTATTTGGAGGATGTTCTCACTGGTGAACTTATGTTACAGGTAAGTAACTTTTCCTTCTCCTGTGAGGGCTCCTCCCCAGAAATCCAACATTTAGAATAGGCTCTAAAGAGCTGTACCATCCTGAAATCGGATGGAAATTAGAGGATACCTAACTAAACAGATTTCAAAGAGACACCTGGCTCACTTGGGAACCAGACCTTGCATCTGAATCCAAACAGTATTGAGAACAGGGCGTATTAGCAGACTTCCAAGTTGGTGCTTTAAAAATAACTTCCATTACAAAACGAAGTGCTGCTGTAGCGACATTGCCCATGGTCAAAAGGGATTCATGAATGCCTGCAGAGTCTTGGAGGCATATGTATCAAGCCCTTTTCTCGTTCGCAAACAGGCCAATTCTCAGAATCGGCCCGTTTGCGAACAGGAAAAGGCCTTTTGTGATGTATCATCCCAAAAGGGCATCGCAAATTAGAGAATCGCAAAATGTGTGATTCTCTATTTTGCGATTGCATTTAAGGAATCGCAAATTGCGATTCCTTAAATGCAATGTATGAAGTACAAAAAAAGTGCAATTTGGCCTTTAGAAATCGCAAATTACCACCAACTTCAAGTTGGTGGTAATTTGCGATTTCTTTGAAAAATTCACTTTTTTGCATTTTTCAAAGTGCAATGTGGCGCACATACATGCCCTGAGAGTATGTATGTGCACCACATGTGTACACATACATATTTCAGGGGGGAAACAGGGTGTCCTTTTGACACCCTGGCACCCTTGAAATTGCATTCTCATGTTGCGATTCTCTAATTGCGAATCGCAAATTGAGAATGTCTTTCCATTCATTCCTATGGGCCTCCTAGCCCATAGGAGTGAATGGGAAGGTATTCCATAATTGTGATTCACAATTTGCTAATCGCAATTAAAGAATGCCAAGGAATCGCAAAATATTTGCAAATTTTTTATTACATCCTGTTTTGCGATTCTCAAACAGCGATGCTCTAAAAAACGCTATTTGAGAATCGCAATAATGGTATTTGATACATATGCCCCTTAGTCACATTTTGGTATGCAACTTAAGGTTATCAGCAGTCCTTCAAAATGCAAATTGTTGACTGGTTTGGTTAGTTTCCCATGTGTGCAATAGACTAGCATCTTGGAAGACTGCCTTACATTATTTGTCCATTCCAATTATTAATTCCAATGGGCCTTTCACCTCCCGAGTTTGAATAGCTGATTCAGTTACGATAGAAGGATTTTGAGAAAAAAATCCAGAACGTCCTGAAAACCTGCTCATGCGCAAATCTGAGACTACATTAGGCAATAATTAACAACCACTATGTCTCTATAAAGGTTGTAAAAGAATTGTAATTGGCATAATCTGCTAGTAAAAAACATGAAATGCAATCATGAAAGCCAGTTTCTAGGTTATGCAGGCGCGGTGCGTCCATTAGGACATGGGGGCGTAGCCCCCCCGCCGGCAGCCGCCTGCAGCTCCGACGTTTCTGAACTTAAGTAAACTGAATAGTTTACTTAAGTTCAAAGACCGACGCCGAGGGAGAACTGACAATGCATGCCAGCCAGCATGACGTCAGACCGTACGTCATGTTGACTGACATGCATTGTCAGACATGGGGGCAGCAGCACAACACAAGTGCGCATGAGTGGGGACGGAGGGCGAATTTTCGCACCGTGCCCACGCATGCGCACTTGTGTTTTAACTTGTTAGCGCATGCCCATTAGGAGCCCCTCGGTCTCCTAATGGGCGTGCTGCGGGCGAGGATTAACTGTGCCCTGGCGCTGCAGATTGGCTTAGGGGTTGCCACTCGGTGCTGCTGTTCCTGTTCCGGTTCCTGTTTGGAGATGAGGCGCCAACGTGGACCAGGAGCAGAGGCGGTCAGGTAAGTTTTCTTAATGTTATCTCCCTTGGTGCAACCCCCACCGCGACCCCCTCCCCCCACGACCCCCCCGCCACTCCCCTCGCGAGTACTGCATTGATTTGTCAGTTTGTTAAAGTGTTCATGCGTTCATCTCTTGACCTCTTCACATAGATAATGTATAGCTATAACATCATTGCTCTGGTTCCCGACCTTGAAGTTGATGCATGTCAAACAATTGTCATCAGTAGCAGAACAGAGCGAGGGTGTCTATTCTAGATTACTTCCAACTGGTAGGATAGTTCCATGGGTTAAGCCTTTGCTGCAGCAATCCCAGGTTCGAACCCTAGCAGTCCTACGTCATCCACTCTGACGTAAACATCACCATCCATTTGACGAGTCGCTTTGTGAACGGTTCTATACACATTATGAATATTATTCTCTTTAAGGGATAGATGAAACACAACGTTGTGTAACCATGGACAGACAATTACCAATTATTGGTCAAAATGGTCACTTAAATCTAAGCAACAATGATTGTTAAAAAGTGAAACATATACATGCTCCTTGTTTTTTGCTCATCACAGTTGTATGTATATTGATGGGCTAGCCAGTTTTCAGTTCAGAATGTGCGCATAGTTCATTTTGTCACGCGGCAGTGCTTTAGTAGAGTTTTGCTACTGTCGCTTCTATGGGGCATTGCATTATGTTTTCAATATGGAAACCTACTGGCTCCAGCGTTTCATGCAGACAGGCCTCACACACAGTGTGGAGTGGCATCTTGAGCAAAATGCCGAGATGTTGAGCAGACTGTGGCATCTCTAAAGGATGAGCATTGTATGGATTTGGTGATATCATACTCTGACTCGCCAGTGGTGGCTGGCGTAAACAGGCCTTCTGTTGCGTCAGGCCGCTCCCAAGCTCGCCAAGCAGCTGAAAGGAGGCTGCGTAGTTAGGGTGGCCAAACTTGACACACTGCGTCTGCACTAATGTATGCATAGGCGCCACCATTTTAAAGAGCAAGGGAGAGTGAACAAAATTGAGTCCTGGGTGAGTGATCTCTGTGTGAGTATAGGGTGAGCAGTGTGCCTGTGTGAGTCCTGGGTGAGCGATGTCTGTGTGAGTACAGGGTGAGCAGTGTGCCTGTGTGAGTCCTGGGTGAGTCCTGGGTGAGTGAAGTCTGTGTGAGCGCAGGGTCAGCAGTGTGCCTGTGTGAGTGATGTCTGTGACGGTGCAGGGTCGGTGATGTCTGTGTGAGCGCAGGGTGAGCCGTGTGCCTGTGTGAGTCCAGGGTGAGTGATCAATCAATCAATCAAAGACATTTATAGAGCGCACTATTTACCCGTAGGGTCTCAAGGCGCTGGGGGGAGGGGGGTGCCGTTACTGCTCGAACAGCCAGGTCTTCAACTTCTTCCTGAAGGAGAGGTGGTCTTGGGTCAGGCGCAGGTCGGTCGGGAGGGAGTTCCAGGTCTTGGCGGCCAGGTAGGAGAAGGACCTTCCTCCTGTTGTCGCTCTTCGGATGCGGGGGACGGCGGCGAGGGCGTGGTTGGCTGATCAGAGGTGGCGTTTGGGAGCGTAGAAGTTGATTCGGTTGTTGAGGTAGCTCGGGCCTTGGTCGTGTAGGGCTTTGTGTGCGTGGGTGAGGAGGCGGAAGGTGATTCTTTTGTTGACGGGGAGCCAATGCAGGTCTCTCAGATGTCCGGAGATGTGGCTGGTTCGTGGGATGTCGAGGATGAGTCTGGCTGAGGCGTTCTGGATCCGCTGGAGTCTCTTCTGGAGCTTGGCGGTGGTACCGGCGTAGAGGGCGTTGCCGTAGTCCAGTCGACTGGTGACGAGGGCCTGGGTGACGGTCTTCCTGGTCTCGGTGGGGATCCACCAGAAGATCTTCCGTAGCATGCGCAGGATGTTGAAACAGGACGAGGAGACGGCGTTGACTTGTCTGGTCATGGAGAGGGAGGAGTCCAGGATGAAGCAGATAAGTTAATGCAGAACCTAAGAATACTATTACATTTTTAGACCTTTTTTTTTCTAACTATTGCTACTGCAAGAAGGAATCGGCTCAGACTAAATACTATGGTCTGTGAGGTGTCCCCTTTGAATATTCTTTTCCCCTCTTTAATTTTCCGAAAGCCTAGAAGAAGGCAGATAGGATTAATCCACTTCCTCCTTGCTTGCAAATATGCAGAGCATATAAATAGGACATGGGCCTCATCCTCTTTAACGCCCATATCACAAAGTTCACAATGATCAGTATCACATTTATTCATAGGATCTGTCATGCACACCCACTTAGAAGTTCTAGATTTTAGTTGTAAAATGCCATAACGGTACTTTAAATACAGTGACTTTGCCATTGAGGGTGGAATTTGATCCATAAAACATTCAAATTTACATTCGCTTTTAACATCAAAGAATTTAAGTGTCAATTTCCCGAATTTAGAGTTTTGAAGTGGGTGACTATAAATATGTTCCCAATATCGTGCCTTCAATAACTTTTTTGAACAATGGGTAAGAGTATCGGGATCGGTCCAAAAACTATATAAGCCTAGTTTTTACCTCTCGGGACCAAATCAAAGGCCAAATCAAGGCCCTCTCGGGACCAAATCAAAGGAGGTCCACAAAAGCTACGTATAAGTGGGAGTTCCTTATATTAATATATTTCCATACTAAGCATAAAAATCTAAAAACTTGATCCACTGTACTAATTTTAACTCTAAATCCTGCCTGATATTTGGTTAAAATAAACTTGTCCTCAATCCAAATGTTTAGCTTGTATAAGAGTTGGCGTGCACATTTTTTTGAAGTACATCTAACAGACTGATTGGTCTATAATGGGATGGATTAAATCTGTCTCATTTCTTGAAGATGGTTACGATTTCGGCACTCCGCCACGTCTCCGGTATAGGGGCCCCACTTAGAATGTCATTACTAAGTAAATTAATATACGGGGCCCAAAGGAGATTTTCGTGTTTCCAGAGATCGCCAGGTATTCTGTCTGGGCCCGGAGCTTTGCCCTGTTTGATTGCATTAATAGCTAGTATGGTATCAGACAAACTAAATGTTAGGGGGGTGATACACAGGTTAAGTTGTAAATTTCCTTGTGTACACTCATCCTCATCTTCCCCACCGCACGAGTACAGGGATGAGAAGTGCTTGACCCAGACACTTTCTTCAAGGAATCTATCCCTTGATGGACTACTTTGTTTCGAACCACTCGCAATCAGCTTCCAGAAGAAAGATTGATCTTTTGTTTTACATGCTAAAAGCAGGTCCGCCCAGACTCTGCCGTCCCATTCCCTTTTTGCAGGGTCAAGTATATTTTTATACTGTATCCTTTTGTCTCTGATAGTGTTAATCTGATTATCTTTTACAGCTTGGATTAATTCTGTTTTAGCACGACGACAAGCTTTATTATACCAGCGGCCTTCCTTCAAATTAGATTTTAGCTTAGTCCCTTTTGAGAAAATCTCTCTAAGCTGTGACATCAAATTCTCATGCACCTCGGCTAAGGAAATGCCCTCTCCATTGTTATCGACTAATGGGGACATTAGAGCTACATAGGAATCATAGATTTTCTTAATAATACTCGTGTTGCCCATAACAGCAGGCCATTTTAAGGACCTGCGGTTATTGGATTCTAAGGGGTCCTCAGATTGAATGTATCTTCAAGGATTTAGCTCCCTTAAGGGGGAAAATAGCGTGCAACAGATAGTCAAAGTTAAGGGGAGGTGGTCACTTTCTATATGATTATCCACCTTTAGATCCTGAAGCATTGGCCATAAGCGCATAGAGACCAATATGTAGTCTAAATGGCTGGTACAACAACCTCTTTTAAAGGTAGGATTGCTTGGACAATCTGACAAAAGCCGCCCGTTGCAGGTGCACAAACCGTATTCCATTGTTAATTTTAGAAATCTCTGACTTGACTTGACTTGACTTGAAGCTGGATCAGGCATATTTTTCCCTATGCCGGCAATGTTCCAAGAAATTATTATCACCTTGCACTTAGCCTCATCCTTAGCAAATGTAGCTATTGATTGATTAGTCGCGCTTGTTTTCTCTTTCGTTTTGGGGGTAAGCAAAATTAAATTTAGATTTCCCCCCTTGTTTATTGAAGTGGGATCTATGAACTGCTTATCTATTTCTCTTATATTACACCTGTGGTTATTCACATAGGTATAGTCTGTTGTTAATATGGATTCACCTATTTCGTGTGTATCTCCCAGTCAGTAAACTTCATCTAGCCCATAGAGTGGTGCAAATCGGTCATTTATAGCCACCCAAGGATAGGTGGCAAAACCATCTGACATCATTTTATGGGTGGAGATCTGCTGGCTCCCATACTGTCGCATTGCCCTTGGGCTGTAAAAATAAGTGAGATCTTTCGTGCAAATTGGGCCCTTGTTCAAGTACTGATATTCTTCGCAAATTAGGCTCAATACTTTGCTCTCTCTAAAGTTAACAATTATTGCGTCCCCTGAATGTCTTTTGGTCTTCTGCCTATCCAGTTGACTCTTCTAACGAACATTACCTCTCCATTCAGATGTCTAGGGATTGGCCTATTGTTATTCAACCAGAATGTCACCTTATTTTTTAGGTCTTGGTAAGATTCTGGTTTCCCATTTTTTAATTCAGGGACACCTGTGAGTACAATGACATATGGTAATGATTCGGGTGGTAGGTCAACCATTGCCAGAGGAGCTCTTACAGTGCTAACATCTTTCTCTTTAGTATTTCCAGCGTCTTTTGGGCACGCAATAATTTTAGGTGCATCATTTGCAAAAGAGGGTGTAGTGTGTTGAGTAGTCTTTTCGGAGGACTTTTTAGTCTGTTTATTCAACTGCTTTTTAGTGCTAGGGCCCTTTGGGATTCCTGCCTCAGTAGTTTTATTAGTAGTTGGACCTGCTACAGATCCTATAGTGGTTGTAGCAGGATCTATTGGGGGAGGCATCATATTCTTCATCCGAATGTCTGACATAATATCGACAGACAGAATATCGAAATACAAAAATATCGGAGCAAAGATATCGACATCAAAAATATCGGAATCCTATCTTCATAAAGGTAAGTACAAAAATATCGAAAAAATAATATTGTAGTACAAAAATATCGGAATCAAAAATATAGTTTTTTTTAATGTATTAATAATAATGTAAAAATAATTTTAAAATACATATAATTTTACAAATATTAAATAAAAATATTAAAACAAAATAAAACGAATACATATACATTTAAAATAAATAAAACACTTAAGAATTTAATGTAATTTTTTTTAATGTTATTTATTTGATTTAATGTAATATTTTTTTGTTTTTACCCTGTACGCCTGTACCCCAAAAACCCAAAACTGACCCTGAACCCTAAAAATATCCCTGTACCCCAAAAACCCAAAACTGACCCTGAACCCTAAAAATACCCCTTTACCCAAAAACTGAAAACTGACCCTGAACCCTAAAAATACCCCTTTACCCAAAAACTGAAAACTGACCCTGAACCCTAAAAATACCCCTTTACCCATGAACTGAAAACTGACCCTTATCCCTAGAAATACCCCTTTACCCAAACACTGAAAACTTACCCAAACACTGAAAACTGACCCTGAACCCTAAAAATACCCCTTTACCCAAAAACTGAAAACTGACCCTGAACCCTAAAAATACCCCTGTACCCAAAAACTGAAAACTGACCCTGAACCCTAAAAATACCCCTTTACCCATGAACTGAAAACTGACCTGAACCCTAAAAATACCCCTTTACCCAAAAACTGAAAACTGACCCAGAACCCTAAAAATACCCCTTTACCCAAAAACTGAAAACTGACCCGGAACCCTAAAAATACCCCTTTACCCAAAAACTGAAAACTGACCCTGAACCCTAAAAATACTCCTTTACCCAAAATTAATTAATATTATTTAATTACCAATTAATTATTAATTAACAATAACAATAAAGTAAATATATTAGCACATTAGCTGTAATTAATTTCATTTAATAATTAATATTATTTTTCCCAATTAATTAATTAAGAATAACAAAAAATTATATATATAAAAAAATTACTATAATTAATGTAATTAAATAATTAATAATTAATTACCAACTAATTAATAATTAAAAATATGTACAAAATTATATTAATTAATTAACTAATTAATATAAATTAATTACCAATTAATTATTAATTAAAATATGTACAAACATATATTAATTAATTAATTATTATTAAATTACTTCCCACCCTATTCCCCTATAAACCCATAACCCGCTACAGAACATATTTATCAATTAATCAATTAATTAAAATTAATTAAAAGTTATTTCTCAATTAATTAATTAATAATTCCTACTAATTAATAATTAATTTAACATAATTAAATTACTTCCCACCCTATTCCCCTATAAACCCACAACCCGCTACTGTAGTAAAAGACAATATTTAATTAAATTACATTAAAAATAAATAATAAAACATAATAAATACAATATAATATACACTAAATTTATTTAAAAATTGATATTAGTAACATCAAAGTTATTTATTTCGATATTATTGACATCGATATTTAAAACTTCGATATTACTGATATCATACTAAAATCGATATTAAGACTGTCGATATTACTTACCTTCGATATTTTGTCCCATCGATATTTAAACTTCGATATTATTGTATATCGATATTTAAAACTCGATATTTTGTCTGTGTACCTCTTCATCCGTCCTCTAACTTCAAGTTTTACCAGATTTTTAAGTGAGGTAAAATTAGCTAGGGTTAGCTGTTCAAATTTCTCCAATTTATTGTTTACCATTTTTATCCTTTCGAGGAGAGGGAGAATTAGTGATTTGACAACCTTTTCTATCTGTGCCATTGACACTTCAGCCTCCTCTATGGGAGACGAAGGGGCTTTCCCTACATAATTGTCTTTGGTATTTTTGGTGGGTTCCCTTTGGATAATATCAGACCTTGCTGGTACTTTATCTGCCTGTACACTTGATTCAGGAATGGTGGAATCCGTCTTATTTGAAGCTTTTTGTTGCCTCCCTTTCTGTAAGCTTTCAGTCTTTTTCCTTTTTATGGTGTCTCTAGTACTTGCATGGCTTTGGACTTGTTTACTGACCAATTCGGGTATAGCAGTATCAATAATTAGGGGGGGCTCCTGCGCCCTTGATTGTTCAACAATACCCGACCGGCAGGGGCCCTCACTAATGTGAGACACCACTGATCCCACCTGTGCATTAGGGAAGTCTGCCTGTGGTACGGGCCCTGATAAAGAGGAATTCAGTGGAAGGGAGAAATCTACACTTAGGTCATCAAACTGCAGATTTGGAGTTTGTGAAAGACTACTATCAGTATGGTGTAACCCCAGGGAAGTATTTTGTGTGGAAAAGTTGTTAGAGTTATTTTCAATCCTGGGGAGATCTATGTACGGGTCCACAAGTAAAGAAATAGAATTATTTGCCTGTGTCAGAGTAGTGTTAGTTTGTAGTTGTTGCAGACACATGTTTGGAGGGTGCGAAAGGCGTCTCTCTGTGTTCTCGATAGTGGAAACAACCACACCAATTGTCTTCTGTAGCATCCTATCAATCGCGGTAAGAGTGGGCAATGGTGTTGCAGCATTCTTTTTGAGTCTGGAGCTAGATCTTGTTTGGACAGGAGTATTTATCCTCATATCTCAACAAATAAAAACAGTGCGCTCTGCAAAAGTACCTTTTAGTCCGTGAAGGGAGATTAAGCAGATGGAACCAAGGGGGATGGCCCAGCCCAGCCTCAGCCAGCCCCGGACGGCCACAGTCGGCCCGCCCTTGGCCCGGGCACAGCCCAGCGACCGCCTGCGCGCGTCCCGCAACGCGGGATGAGCGCTGGGTCTTTAAGTGCCTCCGGGCGCGGAAGTGCAGCTAGTGGGCGGGGCAATCCCGCACGTTGCTCTGGGCGATGTAGTCCCCCCACACTGCCGCCGCTTAGTTGGTAGGTCTTGGCGGCGGGGGGGACAAGCAGGCGAAGACGCGCTCACGGCGCGGGAAGCACCGGGACCAGGAAGCAAGGCACAAGGATCCTACTGCCAGCTAGGGACGTCCAGGTAGGCAGCGTGATTTCAAATCTGCAAAGTCTTTATTTAATTCAAACTCAACGACTCTTCATATAGTTTGGGACACATATAAAGCCTTCTTGAGAGGGTTATTCACCTCTCTCTCTACAGCACTTAATAAGAAAGCAAGGGAGGAAAATAAAAAATACTAGAAGCTACAATATCCCCAAAACAGGCAGCACTAGAACAGGCGCCAAATGATGCAAATAATATACAACAACTTTCTATAGCCAAAAATGAGTTAACAGATCATCTAGAGGCAATAAACAAAAGGAAATGGGAAGCAAGTAGACTCGCTCACCATGACTACGGAGAGCGATGCAGTAAATTCCTCACGTGTAACACTAAATCAGACCACGTCAGGAACATGGTGAAGAGCTTAAAATGCCCAAGTACCAGGAGAATCATAGAAGAGGATTCAGAGATCGAGGAGGCTTTTGCCCGCTTTTTTCCTAAATCTGTACTCGTAAGACTTAACTCAAAGTGAAGAGCTTATGGAAGCCTTCTTTTCTGACCTACAACTTCCCATGGCTTGGCAGTTCGGTCTGGACTGTTCCCAAGAAGCACAGGGTCAAGATTGATTTGCATATGGCCATGTCTGAACTGGGGTGGCTTGGTGAGCAAAATAACGATGGATTATACCCAGATCTGTGACTGGGGTGAATGTTTTGCCATTTTGCAACATTCCGTCCATCCTCTTGTGTGTTTTGCTGTTCACCCTATGTGGGAAGGGTATGCCCAGACGTGGGTCCCATGCTCACTACGCCACTGGAGTCAAGCTATCCTGGCTGAAGACGGCTGATAGCCAGAAAGCGGTCCTAGGATGCTTGATTCCGGTCCAGGGAAGACATGGCTTGGCAGTTCGGTCTGGACTGTTCCCAAGAGGCACAGGGTCAAGATTAATTTGCATATGGCCATGTCTGAACTGGGGTGGCTTGGTGAGCAAAATAACGATGGATTAAACCCAGATCTGTGACTGGGGTGAATATTTTGCCATTGTGCTACATTCCGTCCATCATCTTGTGTGTTTTACTATGAGTAATGGCCATTGAGGACAAAAAAAAAAACAAAAAAAAACAGCAAGTGTACCTCTTTATAAGGGGTCTGTGCTATCAATTAAGCCTTAACAGACTGATAATTGGAGGGGTCATGTAATCACAAGTCTCTTTAATAGGCTGAGCCCTAAAAAGAATAAAAATGCTATCAAGGAACAGAAGGTTCCAAAAGAAAATAAGCAGGGCTACACAAAATGGTGCCTACCTGTGTGGTAAAACCAAATTATTAATAGGACGCTGCAACCCGGTGCACCTTGGCAACATCAGTTACAGAAGACGGTTTGCAATGAAACACGTTGTGAGTAGGCATGAACAGCCGAGCAAATTGGATGCCTACAGGCTGGATAAATGTCAAGACCTATTCAAAAGTGATAAAAAGAAAATGAAAGAACCAATGTTCCAGAGTTGAGGGGAAGTGGAAGTATGCATTAGCGATGGCTTTCCTGAAGCCAATATTGAAGTTGTGTGCATGGGCCCAGCAGACCTGCTAAGTAGCAGAATAGAATGGAGATGGAAAAAAATCTGCTGGGCGCACTGTGTGGCTGTTGTTCTCCCTCTTTCTTCTTCTCTCCTTTGTTTTATGCCTTTACATTTTATTCTTTTTTCCTCCTTTTTTCCTGTCCTCTACCTTGTCGTCCCTGCGATCTCCAGCAGCCCGCCCCCCTCCAGTGTCCCTTCACGCTCCCACATTTCCCACCTCCCAGCTGTCTAGCCCCTGCAGCACTACATAATGGCAGTCACTGAGCATCCATGTGCAGCAGACGTGCCACTAGCTAGCTAAAGGCAAGCACATCTGTGCCCATCCATGCCTGGACCGTGCCCAGCACTGGGGACCCTACTTTTCAGACACTTCTCCTGTCCTCAACCCTGGACATCACGCCGTCTGCCATCTAGCGTCACCGAAGAAGACCCATGGACCATTTACCTGCCGGATCAGCAACTGCACCTTCAGCCACGCCAACAAAACAGCTCCTCTTGCCCCCAACTGAACACCAGCGCACCTGTCCAGCTCAACTGCATCCTCCTCAACATGTGGTCCCTCCACAAACATGCCACAAAAATCTGGAACCTCCTTAATGCCACCTCTCGTGATACTGCTTTCTTCACAGAAACCTGGACCAACCCCTGGTGTAGACCGGGCATCGCCATCCCTGATGACTACAAACACACCAGCAAGGACCACCTTACCATTTAAGGGGAGGCATCACCATAGTCCACAAAACCACACTCCCACTGACCACGCACTCTAACAACCTAACGACGACCATGGAACACCTCGGTTACCAGATCTGGACCAACCCCAACACCACCCTCCGCTGCACCCTCATCTACATTCCCCCTTGGCTCCAACCTCACTTCACTGATGCCATCGCACCCCAGGCTCTCGCATCCACCGACTACATCCTACTCGGAGACTTCAACTTCCACCTGGACAACGCCAGTGACCAGAACACCGCCTTCCTCTAGGAGAACCTCGTCAACAAAGGACTCAAGCAACTAGTCACTGCACTGACCCAACAGCCAGACACAATGCTCGGCCATGTCTTCTACGCCAGTGGGAACATCAGCTACAGTCACACCACCAAACTCTCCTAGACATACCATCACTGCATGCATATCGCCTTCACCACGCCCACTGTTCACCACCGTCATCATTTCCTCTCCCTCGTTGCAGCTGGATCAAGGCCCTCGAAGAACTTCTCGTCAACTCCCTCAGTACAACCGTTCCGCCAACGCCTACAGACACCAACACCGTAGCACACAACCTCCTCCAATAGATCTCCAACTGCGCCAACACCCTGGCACCCCTCAAGAAAAGACGAGACTAACAACACTCCAAGAAGGCCAGCTGGTTCAACTCCGCCCTCCACGAGCCGAGATGCACCTGCAGACATCTCGTGAAGAGATGGAGGAACAACAAATCATGGAAACTCACGCAACCTTCAAATCTGCCATTAACACACACCACCTTCTCCTGTAAACCACTAAGAATATGACCCTCCAAGACAGAATAAATTCCAGTGCACACAACAGAGGGGACTCGTTGCCATTATCAAGGAGTTCGCACATCCCAACAGTGAGACCACAGACGTCACCCCCTCCCAAGACCTCTGCAATAAATTCAGCACCTTCTCCCACCACAAGATCAGGATGATCTACAACAGCTTCAAAACCCCAGACCTGGCCACCACGCCCACCGTGCTCTGCTGGACCCGACCCACAACAGAGGACACGCTCAAGACCTTGAAGAGCATCCACTCAGGAGCCCCAACAGATCCCTGCCGGTACCACATCTTCTACAAAGCAGCCCCCGCCATCGCCCCCAGATTTGCTGCACTATCAACTGCTCCATCAAAACCACCACCTTCCCTGATGACTGGAAACATGCCGAGATCAACCACCTGGTGAAGAAGCCATCCTCAGACCCAACAGATATTAAGAACTTCAAACCAATCTCCCTCTTCCTCTTCCCAGCCAAGGTCATAGAAAAGGCCATCAACACCCAACTCTCTAAGTTCATCGAAGTGAACCACATCCTGGACACCTCCCATTCTGGCTTCCGAAGCAACCACAACACAGAGACTGTACTCCTCGCTGTCATCAACGACATTCGCTCCCTCCTCGACCAGGGCGAGACGTTGACTACTGCACCCTAATCACAATACTCCACAACACCGGCATCTGCGACAAGGCTTTGGACTGGATCCACTTCTTCCTCACCAGCCGGACCCAGAGAGTCAGACTACCATTGTTCATCTCAGAACCCATGGAGATCAGCTGTGGAGTACCCCAGGGTTCCTCCCTGAGCCCCACCATCTTCAACGTCTACATGGCCCCCGTTGCAGCCATCGTCGGAAGCCACAGACTTAACATTGTCTCCTATGCCGATGACACCCAGCTGATCCTCTCCCTCACCAATGAACCTACAACCACCAGAACTAACTTCCACTGTGAAATGAAGGCCGTTACTACCTGGATGAAAGACAGCAGCCTCAAGCTCAACTCGAAAAAAAATAAGTACTCATCCTGGGACCCATCCCTTCAGCCTAGGACGACTCCTGGTGGCCAGCCGCTCTGGGATCTCCCCTCACCTCGACGGAAAACACGCATGCAACTTCGGCATCATATTGGACTCATCACTCACTATGAACCGCCAAATCAATACAGTTTCCCCAGTCTGCTTCCACATGCTCTGCCTGCTTCGAAAGACATTCAGATGGATCCCAACAGAACCCAGAACATTGGTCATCCATGCACTCATCCCCAGCAGACTAGACTATGCATCGCACTCTACGCCATTGTCACCTAGAAACTGCTCAAGAAACTATAGAGCATCCAAAACATCGCAGCTAGACTGGTACTCGACATCCCTCACTGCAACCACATCACGCAACACCTCCGACAACTGCACTGGCTCCAAGTCAACAAGAGAGTCACTTTCAAGCTCCTCACTCCTGCATACAAAGCTCTACACGACGAAGGACCAGCATACCTGAAACACTGCCTCGCATTCCACGTACCCACCTGACAATTTCCATCCTCCCAACTCGCCCTCGTCTCCGTTCCCAGGATCCACAAGACCAGAACCGGAGGAAGGTTGTTCTCCTACCTCGCCGCCAAGACCTGGAATAACCTGCCCCCTCCACCTCAGGCAATCCACGTCGCTTACCCTATTCAGGAAAGACCTCAAGACCTGGCTTTTCGAATGAACCTCTACCCAGTCTGACCAGCAGCCCCCCTCTCACAGTGCCTTGAGACCCTCACGGGTGAGTAGCAGTGGTTTACAAGACCCTGATTGATTGATTGGTATAGGGCTTTCCACCAGAATCAGTGTTTAGGCAACAATGGTTGGGCAAGAGGGAACCGAAATGCCCAATTTGCGGTGCTCCAAGTGGACAGAGCCAAAATAAGAGGAAATGGCAAAAAGACTCATGGGCATCGGGGAGTGGCCCGTAGTCAAATCTGAACAAGGTTTCAAAAATGTAATTTATAAAAATTATTACAGCTATGGGACTGCAGACTGAAGTGAGTCTCCAGGGGAAAGAAGGATCAACATTGAGTGTATTGTCGCTGCTGAAGACCCATGGATAAGGGACAAAACTACTAATAAAAAGAAATAGGAAAAGAAAGGAAAGCCAATTCATACATATACAAGTGAACACCTGCTTGAAAATAACCTATTTCACAATAACTGGGTGTGTTGGTCAGCAATAATATAACTGGTGCTAAGAACAAAATGAACGAGGAAAAGAACAGCTCGATCAATCAAATCATAATTATACATGTGAACACGGGCTGAAAGGTAACACCTTTTCCAAAATAGGTAGTCGAGCATGGAGTCCCAAAAATATATATTTACACACAACTCTGTATGTTTAGTACAGGTGACTGAAGAGCAGTCTTTTTCACATTAGATGCATCATAGTAAAGAGGTCAAGTCTTCCAATTTATTCAATCCAGTGTGTAGGCTGTCAGTGTGAAGAATCCATTTCAGTTCTACCTTGTTCAGAATGGACGAAATATTCCCACCTTTCATTGACTGGTCCACATTTCACAACAGTAGTTACTTTCCAACATGGGGGTCCATTACAATGTCGGGCGGATTCCCTCCGCCAGCGCCAGCCTGGCGGAGGAAATCCACCCGACATCATCAGCCCAATTCCCCCCGCCATATTAGGATGGCGGAGGGGACCGTGGCGGTGTGAAACACCGCCCGCCTGTTTTCCGCCCCGGTCGCCTAGCGGCTGGGGCGGAAAATCTGTGACATGGTGGCGGTGTCCTTTAGACACTGCCCGCCATATCGCAATGGGCTTTGCACAATGCATTTCCGTGGTGGCAATGCTGCCACGGAAAGGCATGCGGAGACTCCCTGCGGGGGTCCCTTGCGGGCCCCCTGGGAGTCCGTGTCTTGGGGGTGCACATGGGGGGTACCTATGGTACCCCCCGCATTTCAGTGTGCAACATGGCAGGCACCGCGCGGTGCCTGTCATGTTGCACTTTCCAAAGTACAATGTGCACTTTTACCATTCCGGCGGGCGGAGATTCGTGCTCCGCCCGCCGCAATGGTAAACATACAGGATGTGCCCACCTGTGTGGCGGGCACATCCTAATGCCATTGTCGGGACCCCCGCACTGTTAGCGGGCGGTTCACTTCTCCGTTAGTGTGGCGGGCGGCCAAAACCCGCCCGCCATCCTAATGGACCCCTTAGTGTATTGGGAGTAGGGATGGGACTCTCTTAAGGCTCTCGGGTAATGACTTGATTAGTCCAAAAGAGTTTTTCTTTCTGTGGGCTTGCGGTATAGGGTAGTGTATAGCTCCCTGTTTTCAAATTTCATAATTGTTGAAGGGTTCACTGACAAAATATCTATGTAAAAAATATTGATGTCAAAAATATAGATGAAAAAATGTAGGATACAAAAATATTGACTCCCTATACTTAAACAGGTAAGAACAAAAATATATAGAGAAAAAATATTGATGTTATAAATATAGTAGTACAAAATATCGATATATATATATATATATATATATTAGATTAGATCCAATTCGCCTCCCATGCGCTGCGGCGCAGACAAATACACGGACACAAGAGTTCAACGCCGGAGACAGACTTGAGTTATAAATGGTGATTTATTTCATTTTCGTGCAAAGGGTGCAAGCCTCATCAGACGCGTTTTGGGCACTGGCTGTGCCCTTGCTCACTGACAATTAGCCACTGCGCTCCACCATATTTAAATACACAGTTTGAAAAAGTGCGCCAAACCATCACAGTCACAATTTTAGACATCGAAACAGGACTACGTTGTAAATAGGCTGAGAGTTTTGGTAAAAATACGTCGGCCATCTTAAACCAGGGTAATAAACATACAATTCCTTCTATGTATATAAATTATGGCGTAGTTATAAGACAAAAACACTTATTTCCTTTGTAAAACTTGATAACATTATTAAAAATCGAGAATTCAGTTAGCATAAATGCAAATTATGAGTACATGTCATCATGGCATATCTCCTATTTTGACGTTCAAATACGTTAAAATTATACAGTCGGGAACTCCGCAATGTAATGCTCAAACTATGTTACACAAGCATGTTTCATATCACTCGGATATTATAATGAAACAGATCATCGCATTAAAGTGCAAAGTGCATTTGTCAATCACGTTAATTAAAACATTAGACTTGTGCAAACTATTCCATGCAATTTTAACAATAAAGTGCAAAGTGCAAATATAAACCCAGACTTAGTGAACATTCTTATTAATGTTAAAAGATATTCGTGCCATGGTTAAAACATTATATTTTCCTTATTCCTTAAATTGGGTCTCCCAAATGTATAAAGAGATACATAATAAGTAATGCCCATAACTCAAATATAATAATCACTCTCGATTAAGACTGTTGGTAATGTACAATTCTCATGATGGTGGGCGTGTCATAGGTCCATAAATGTAAATGTACATGGTGGAGCTAGGTGTGCTAGGAAGCTAACAACTGAAGAACTCCATACCAGGCTGACCTGATATGCTAGTAAAAAAAGTGCAGTCGTGATTTAAAATGATACATAAGTGTTTATTTATCGATTCATATTCTCAAACTGCCCGTCTATGGGACCGGGTTATATATTATATTATATTATAGTCATGAGTTCATATTTGTAGTGGCAGAATTCAGGGGGATCACTATAAAATAGAATTCTACAAACCAAGATTGGAATGTCATTTACTAAAAGTTATGGAGATCCCCACCCATACATATACATATATTTATATATATTAAATAATAAAATATTTTTTTTAAATAAAGTAGATTTAATATACATTTTAACAAATATAACAAATAAACTTAATTTAAAAAGTTAAAATCACATATATAATAAACATATATTTTTTACTTTCAAACAATTATTAAACTATTTATTTTTATTTATTTTATAATTTTATAATTATATAAAATTGTGTATATATATATATATATATATATACATACATACATCAATAACATAACATCTATTTTAAAAAAAGATTCTATTAATAATTAAACTATTTAAAAAATCTTTAGACTTAAATTTACCACTACAGTCAGTGCAACAGTAGGGAAAGTGTTTGATAGCGCAGGGGTTAAAATTACTATTCCCACTCCAGTGAGTGCAACAATAGGGAAAGCGTTGGATAGGAGAGGGGTACAAATTACTATTTCCACTCCAGTGAGTGTAATAGTAGGGAAAGTGTTGGATAGTGGACGTGTACAAATTACTATTCTCACTCTAATGAGTGCAACAGTAGGGAAAGTGTTGGATAGCGGAGGGGTAAAACTTACTCTTCCCACTCCAGTGAGTGAAACAGTAGGGAAAGTGTAGGATAGTGGCGGGGGAAAATGTACTCTCTCTCTACACTTTGCTTCCAATTTGAACTTGTAGTTTAGCCTTTTCTCATCCAGTTTTCTTGATAGCCCCTCCCTGATGGTATTAGAGCATGCGTTTTGCTGTTACATCTCAGCTTCCAATGCCCCCACTCTTTCCTCTAAACTATTGAGCTCTGCCTTTCCAGGTCGACTTTTACCATATACCAAACTTTTCAACACCCCTCTGATGTAAGCTTTAAAAGTGCCACAGATTATATCCAGTGAGGCTGAGCCTACATAGATTAAAAGGAACATTACACTAGCTTTTTCAGAGCAACAACTACATCAGAATCCAGGAATATTGCAATTTTTAGTGTCCACCGCATGTAGCTATGCCCTCTAAGGCCCTTAGGCACATGCTGACTGCTGTATGATGTGAGATATGTCCTGGCAGAAGGTTAACAACTTTTATTTCCCCAGCCAAAGCTTTGTCAACCAAGATGTCATCTAATCCGGAGAAGTGACCATACTTATTGCTATGAAAAGTATACCCACTTCTTGACCCCATTAGGTGTATCCAGACATCCACCAGGCCAATATTGTGGAGCATATTCTTAATGGCTTGTCTTGCCCTTGGGGCTTGGGGCTTGGGCATAAAACTTCCTGGCAGATCTATCTAAAAGGGGGTTCAACAGGGTATTAAAGTCTCACCCAATTATTATCGGGGTTGTCATCTCCACTAAGTTCCACTCCAAATGTATTATATATTGGGGATCATCGAGGTTTGGCCCATAAAAATTGACACACACAAATTCTGAGTCTCCACTTCTCAGAACAGCCATAACCCACATTCCTGAGGCGTCAGTTTTCGATGACATCACCTCCACCCCAATCCCTTCCTTATCAAAATAGCCACCGCCATGTTGTGCACTGTCTGTCTTGAGACAATGTTCATATCTATCAAACTAAATTTCGAGAAGAGGGCTCTACTGTCAGGGCATTAAATGGGTCTCTTGCAGTATAATTATGTGGGCCTGACTGCCCTCTAAGTATCTCATTATCAATCTCTGGCAATTTTTAATTTTGATGCCGTTTACATTCCATGATATAAATGAGATCATCCAGGGTCCTGTGGCCTATGTTTAATGTTTAATTAGCCTAACACAGGGCAAGTGGTAGACCTGATTTAAAAAGGTGACATTGAGGACTTTTTTGTGTTATTTCTCCCACTGCTCTCCACCCTATGCCCTACCCCAACCCCGTGATACCCTGCCCACTCTGGGGGACCCTCCTACTGCTAACACGCATGAATGTGTGACAAGTTTCCCTGAAGAGTATTGAAGAGGACTCAATTTAACCTAACTTTTGCACGATCCCCTTCTACCCCCTTTCCCCCCCAGCACACTTTGTCTTCGTCCTCAGGGACCCGCCTCCTTTTTAATAAGTTCGATTAAAGCCTCTGCATCTTCCATAGTTCGAAAATTGTGCATTTGATTATTCCACATGACCCGGAGCATTGCCGGGAATTTCAACTGAGCTTCTGTATCTAGCTTATGAAATTCCTCTATCCTTTTTCCTAGTTCCCACTGTTTCTGGTCTGTTGCCAGAGGTCTTATGTAATCATAAGAGAAAAGGAACTGAATATGAAGAGGCCATTCCTTAAGGCTGTACTCAGTATTGCCTCTTTCACTGAATATGAAAGCAAGTTCACTAAGATTTTCCTCGGCTTTTACCTCTGGGGATTTCTTCTAAAGGGATCTCTGTGTACTTGTTGTATCTCCAGGTCAAGGTTAATATCAGGTCTATCTTTGAGATCTGTCTCTCGCAACAACTTAATTATAAAGGCCTTAATATCGGGTCCCTCCTCTACCTCTGGAACATTCAAGAACCTAAGGTTATTTCTTCAAGAGTGATTCTAAATCCTCTCAAAATCCTCTCTTAACCCTTGATTCCATTTTGCAAGCAGACTTAGGCCCAAGGAGTTTTTCCTGATGTCATGTCTCATAAGGCCTATCTCCTCTTTTAATGCACTGGTTTGATCGGCTGCTTCATCCAACTTTTGGGTGAGAATGGAGCAAGAGGGCTGTATGTTCACCTGATTAGCTTCCGATGTCTTGAACCTATTCTTCATCTCCTCTCGTAATCCTAAGAGGATGGAGACTAATGATTCTTCTGAGTGCTCCGTAATTAACCCCCAGCCTCTGACGCTCTCTGACAGCAATCTGGGACCAAGCTTTTTTCATTGGATTTCACAAGCGCCTAAAATATGTTGTGTGTAGGGTTCTGGACTACACTTCTTAGGTCGTCTGGAGAGCCACTATCGACTTCAGTGCCGTTGCTCTTGTTTGTGGGTCGGCTTCACTAACTAGAGGTGACATATGAGGAACTTCCGTATTGGATGACATCTGGGCCCTCCCTTCCATTTCTCTATCTTCACTGGATTAATTTGGAACAGGCAAGACTTTATAGAAGGATTTTAAAAAGGGGGTTACCTTTATCTGCAGGAACGGCATCTGTTTATCTCAACCTCGCAGGCTCTTCCCAGGCTGTATCGCTGTTTTTTTCTTGTTTCCCAGGCTTTGCCACTATAGGCTCCGATTCCACTGTTTTACTATATAGATAGTTTACCTCACTTCACGCCCAGTCTCCTTAGTACAAGGAGCTGTATAAACTGAGGGGCATTCACAACCAGAGCTGACCCTCAATGCTGTGTTGCAGCTCTGGTACGTTAAGTGTACCTCATTACCTTACCACACAATGTAGAAGACTTCTCTGAAGGTAGTCCACTCCTCTCCATAGACGAAAAAGTTTGGGCACACTGAACTTCTTTCTTTGCACCCAGTATTCTCTTCCAAATCCTCTGCAAGTGCTGGAAAGCACCTTGTGGCTCCTCAAACACAGCTACAGCCTTATGAGCCTCCTTCAGATTTGTGCTTTCTCTACCTCCACTGACCTGGACCTGGATGGTAGCAGCCTGAGACCTCTGCATCTCCCTCACGGATGTTCCCCAGTGGGGGGTCAGCCCAACCATCCGTTTGAGCTGCGGGCATATCGAGTGGTCACTGAGACAGACACATCAGATAGAGCTGGCACAAAACTTGAGATGCCATGTGCTGGTAAGTGCTGGGGGGCGAGGGGGGAAAGGGGAGACCGCCGACTACAGAAAGGCGCTCTTCTCCTGGGAGCTCGCAGCCATTAACTGAAGGCCGCCATGTTCCCCGTCAAGACATGTTATTTGTTTTCTAGCACAAAACAAACGTTATATGTTTGCAAACCAATTGTGCAGATATTTCAGAATATGGAAATAACAAATGAAGCACATTTTTTGGTTAAGAAAAGTGTGGTGGAAACACATTTTTTAATATGATGAAAGCAAATCAATACACTTGGTGTTGACATTTCCACACATTATTGTTTGTGCGCTATATACTTTTATCAGTAAAACTGTATGTCTGTGCAAATGTAATGGTAATTTTAATTGAAAATGTGTTGTCTGTAATGGCAGTGCTCTACCACATTATGCATACTCTACTCTGCTCTACACCACACCACAACACTCTTTGCCACTCAACTCACTCCACTCTACATCCTTCCACTCTACAACATTCTACTCCCGCCACGACACTCCACACCACTCCACTCTATGGCAGTCCATGACACTCCATGTTAGACTTGGCATCTTTTGGTGTTTACCCTGTCTTTTACCTCTCTGATCTCCCGGTTTTGACTCTGTTTTTTCTTCTTTATTGTCTGCGCACTTTCTCACTGCTGTTCAGTGTTAAAGTGCAAATGCTCCTGTTGTAAATTGTTGTTATGGTTTGGTGATTCCATGATTAGTCATTTGATTTACTTGTCTGTCCCTAGTACAGTGCACTGTGTGTGCCCAGGGCCAGTAAATCAAATGCTGCCAGTGGACTTGCAGCTCTAGGTGTGCCACACACACAAGCAGCCCTTCAAAGGTAACTCAGAGCTGCCACTGCAGGGTCTGTACGCAGTTTGTAACTGCCATGTGGACATGGCAAGTGCACCCACTTGCCAGGCCCTACCCTTCCCTTTCTTACAAATTAATTCCTCCTAAGGCAGGCCCAAGGTACCCCTGTGGGCAGGGTGCAGTGTGAAAGGTAGGACATGCCCTGATGTGTGTGGCATGTCCTGATAGTGAAATACTGCCAATTTCGTTTTTCACTATTGAAATGCTATCTGGCCAATAGGAATGCATTGGAGTTCATTTATAACATCTTATAAATTCAACTTTTCATTGGGTCCAGATAGAAAAATAAAGTGTATTATGCCTGTTTGCCTCTGCTAAGATGTGGATTGACTATCTGGCTTTGGAGTGACAGGGGCTGGGGAGTGGCTCCAGAGAGTCTGATGGGTCAGGGCTGGGCTGAATAGACCTGGGCTGCATTTAGAGTAGTGAGAGGAGATTTCCTTGCACCTGAATGGGCCTGGTCTACCTTCCAGAATGCTGTCTCCACCCCCTGCCAAGAAGCTGGGCCAGAGAGGACAGAACTGGGTTGGACTAAGCTCAGACACTCTCTGCCTGAGAGGACAAAGGGATTTGGGGTATAAATATAGGAGCCCAGACCCCAGCACTTTAGAACTCTTTTGAAACCAAGAAGACTGCCAAGAAGAAAAGCTGGAGAAGCTGTGAGGAGAGACTGCCACTTTGCTGTGTGCTTTGCTATGTTGGCCTTCAATGGCTGCTTCTGTCTTGGGCAGTGAAAGGACTGGACTGAATTTTCTGCAACTTCTTTTTTGTGAGTTTCTCCAAGGGCTTGAGGTAGAGCTTGCTCCCTGTTCAAGAAGTCTCAGGAACTAAAGATATCAAGTTCTTCTGCCATCAGAACTGGGGACTGTGTGTTTTGTGCTGCAACAGAAGAAAATCAACCAGACGCCGTCTACGACGCAGCTGCCGACTCTGGGTCCTGAGGGCACAGTAGAGGGCACCGCTGCAATGCTGCAACGCTGCACCGCAATCCTGATCTCACCGACAACGCCACCTGGTTCTAGTGGGCACCGCACCCCGCACCTCCCCACTTCACGCCGTTGCCCTGGTATCTCTGACGACCACACTCGAAGCCAAAGTCAACGCAGCTGCTTGCACAGTGGTTCGAGGGCACCGCTCGTAAGTTATATCGTCCTCATCCCACACCGCAGCCTTGACCTACCGATGCCGGCGCCATTGACTCCAGTTCATCAGCTGACGACAGCGCTTCAGCAACGACGACGATGCTGCTTGCACCACGACCTGCCAGCACAGCGACGAGCACCGCACCACTTTTCACTGCAGCCATGGTCTCACCAATGCTGCTGGACGACCGTCACCTAGTCGCTGCCTGCACTGCGACCTGAGGACACCACACACTTTGCACCACAGCCCCGACGCCTGCCGATGCCGGCGCTCCTGACTTCTACCGCGAGGAGTTCTATCTGCAAACCGTGTGACTTCAAGGGCCCGACAACTCCTGCACCGCCCATCGGAACTGACACCTGCGGACGCCGGCCTTTCAGAGCTTATCTAGAGCTCGCCGATGCACTGCATTCCTAAAGGTACTGTTTTGCAGGTCTTCCCGACACAGTAGCTGGTCCGCAATGCCGCAGTCAGCTAGAACTGTTTGGATTTGTTGTTCATGACGCTGTGCTAGCCCCAGACTGAGCTATCAACTTCAAGGAACTATATTTCAAGTCTAATTTGATTACTGAAGATTTTTAAGTACTGTATGATGGATTTTTTAAATCATTTTGGTCATATTGGATACTTTTCTAAACTGGTGTGGTGTCTTTTTGTAGTGCTTTCACTGTATTACTGTTGGTTATGTGCAAATGCTTTACACACTGCCTCTAAGATAAACCTAACTGCTTGTTCCAAGCTACCAAGGGGGTGAGCAGGGGTTATTTTAGTAGTGTAACTTCACGGAAGGGTTCCTACTTGGACAAATGTGCAAACCCTTGCCAACTAGAGACCCCCATTTCCTACACTCTACTTCACTCAACTCTACACCACTCCACTCCAGTTTATTTTGCCCCACTAATTTTTAGCCATGCTGAAAGCAGCCACGTTGGTGTACAACATGGCTAAAGCAAATTGGTAACTCGTATAGCTCTTGCATAGGCGAGACCTATTGCCTTTGTCAATGCTTGCTAGACTTGCTCTTTCCAACCTTGGATGCTTCTCACCACTCACTGTCAAATCAGTCATTCTTACTTTCCTTTTGTTTATATCAATTTTCCCCTGCCTTTTTCTCATCTGGTCAGAGAATACCTGTACTTCAGGCAGGCCTGTGAAAAAGCGTCTCAATTGTTGCTTCAAATTTTTGACTATACAAGTGCGAACATTTGTCTATGCACACATCTCTTCCCCTTCCAGTGCGTCACCAAGTCTCCACTCAAAGTTAATAATCTTTCCTCCAATCAGCAACATGCAGAGGGAGCTTCTCCTGACACTATGCCCTTTTGTCATTTTCTCTGTTTTTATTGTCTCCCTTCATGGAAGTGCTGGTTTTCTGCTATGATGTATTTGTTTTATTGATTACAAAAAAAATTGTCTATCCTTCATATGAATGTGTTAAACACCAGCTTCTGATGGATATTTTTTTCCCCACAGACTTTGCCAGCCGAGGATGTAACAACTTCATAGAATATAAGGAGCCCACTGGCTTATTTTCCTGTTTTCCCACACTTCAATAAAGCGGGCTTCTGAGCTCCACCAATTAAATTCATCATCTTTTAAAAGTCACTTGATAAGATAGCTTCTCCAAAGATTCCAAGGTTCAGACACTGTTGCAGATGCTACTAGAACATGTCTGTGTCGACCCGACGCAACAACTGCACTTGTGTCGCGGATCCATACACGACCCCTTGGCCTGCGATCCTTGTTTATTTATGCATGTGATGGACATCATGGAGTGGGGGGTAAGCTATTTTTGACCAAGAACTGGAGGGATATGCCAAAGCACCCCCTTTTACAATCCATTAAGTCCCCTGACAGGGAACGATCACCAAAAAGATCTTCTCACCAAAAGCCCCAGAGGCAGCAGCAGTCCTCTTCTTCCTCAAGGAAATGGCTATACTTATGGGTCCATTTGGATTCCTGATTCTATTCCCAAGTATCAAACTCTTCGTCTGAGCCAATTCCAACATAAAAAATAGATGAAGCCGGAATGTCTGCCTCCATAAGCCAGCCCTGCACAGACTGAGGCCGTTCGGCATGCCATGCTGAACATTATCAGAGTATTTCTGGCATCCTCTGGCCCGCTCCATAGGAATGATCCCTCTATTTTGTGGGTTTACTGATTTTGGAGGCTCCCACCAACTCAACCTAACCCCCCAACTCCACAGACTCTATACTTGCCCCTGCTTCCAACAAAACCTATGACCACCTGGGTGCCAACTCCTGTGAGTTCGGCACCTCCTATGAAGCTGCCACTGCTTTCAGAGACAATTTTGGCACCATCTTCAAAATCATGAAGTTAATAGACATTATCTGAACAGCACGAGAAAAGATTCCTGTCTATTTTTGATGGCGAACTACTGGCAAAACACCCTTCTAGGACCCTGATATGCGCCAACATGGAGGAACTCTTCAGGGCTGACTTCAGCAGTCTAGTCATGCCCGACAAAGATTATGGCTGTGAAGAGGATAATGATTTGAAGGCACATAACCTCCTTCAGTTTTACAGCACAGGTGCTGGGCTTTTCTTTGGCTTACAAAATGAAAGTAGCCTTGATACATCTTCAGATGGGGACTTTGCTTTCCCTGTCATCCTCTTTCAGAGGCCGTGTCATCATTCACTACTATGGTATGAAAAACAGATGAAGTGCTTGAGTTGACTTCGCCCACTACTGTGGCAGAATGTACCATATTGGCCAAAATCATGTGACCTTCCTTTGCAGTCTCTGAGCCTCTGCTGCCTTTCAATGAGGCACTATTAAAGCCTTTACTGGCTGTCCCAGAGAAACCATTCATGGGCCCACCAGTCCCACACAAAAATTGCTAGATGACACAGGCCTATTCCGTGTGACTTAGAATTCTGGTCTTCACACCTCTCTCCAGAGAGTTGAAGTTACAAGCATCCTTTTCAAAACTGTACCCAAATATTTTTCTAATAGCTTTTCCAGACAAATAGTCATTTAAAGGCTGGACTCAGCAGCAAAAATGCTTTGCTTCTGGCCGCCTTGCCATTCGCACTTAGGATGGCACATGCTTTTTGGATGTATATGTCCACACCCTTTGGGAGCTGGCTAAACAAGCCATTGTCAGTTTACCTGAGCACATGAAAACATGTTCTTTCTGATTTGGTCAATAGTTTGGATGCTTCCAAACAGATCCTAAAGTGCGGGGTAATTTCTGCGATTACCATGACACACTCCATTGGCAGAGCTGTAATGCTCCATCACACATCTTGGATGCATTCCACAGAATTTTGAGAGATCTCCAAGTGTCATGGACTTGTGATTTGATGGTGAGTGTTTGTAAACAAAAAAGGCAAACTCTTGCCTATAACGCTACAAAAACATCTAGCCATGGCTTGCACTCCCCAGCAAGTCAATTTCACCAGCAGATCTACAAATTTCAGAGCTATTCCAGGGCACAATAGACCTATCAAAATTGTGCCAGTTTCTAGCATAAATGGACTTAATGAGGTGTTTTTCCGCAGCCAAAGATGACATCTGCTAATTTGGACGGTAAGCAGGTCTTCAGCTGGCATTGCTCAAGCTTGATGCCACACAGCCAGTGATTGTGCTTGGGGATTAGTTTAAAGATCCTGGCCACCTAGCTGTGAGAGCATGCCCATTCTTACTACCAAAGAAAAAAAAAAGCAGAGGGCTGAGTTCCAACAGATCGGTGAATCAAATTCTTGTCCAGCAATGCTGAATATGTTGAGCTAGGATTGATCCTCCTGCACCTTCTGCAGGACTCTCAGTAGATGTGGGATTGTCCGGAATATGCAAATCAGGCCCCATTATTAGTTGAACTCTAATGCATTTACCAGGGGACCATCCAGAGGGCAGTGTATGGTACATGCCCAACAAAGAAACTTCCTTTTCTGGACCATGGCTAATTGATCCACACATGGACACCCCAATCTGGATAGTTTGGGATTAAGTTCCCACTCATGGTCCTCTATGGAGAGGAGTCTCAGATCATCTGCACTCACAATGATGATGTCTGCAGGGCTTTGCTAATGGGAATATGCCTCATTGCTGGTCCCACTGCACAGTCTAATCATTTCCAAACAGAAGGGTCATGGGTTGATACTGTCCTGTTGGTGATGCATGATGGTGATTGGTTGTCAGACAATACTTCACTGGGCCTCCCTAAATGGAAGCAAGCAAGGTTTTTAGATCAAAAGGAACTGCCTGCAGCTCCAAAATGCTTATGTGTAGGTGCGGCCCTGGGCCTATATGAGTGCCCAGTCAAGCGAAGAGGTGTCCATGAACACCGTAGCCTGGTATTCCAGATGGCTAAAGGGTTGACCCACCAACAGATTAGTAGGCACATCCACCTGTTCCCGTATGAAAGATTTCAAAATGTGCATCCGAGTCAAGAGGCTCCGCTGATAGGGAGGCCATTCCTATATTAGGCTCCAATAAAGTACTCACATTGCCTGTCTGACTTGCAGCACCTGCAGGATGCATATAGCAGTCAGGCTGTACAGGCCCAGGACTTGCAGAACCGCAATTGATTTCTGAGCTATATAAACATCAGAATGATGTGTGAGCAAGAAGAAAGGCCTTCATAATGGTCTTGACTAATACCGCTCCTATATGCATCAGCCTCTATGTGGGTGTGAAATTACACTTCTGGGTGTTAAAAGTCTGTATGCAGCTGTGGGGAGCCGTACCTCAATAAAGCTCAATATACAGTATTAGAATCTAAATTATTTGTATATATATTTTAGCTAATTATCATTCTCGTAATGTCTCCATTCTACAAAAGCACTTAATTTCAAATCAATATTTTTGTAGGAAAGTATGATCCACGAGTCTTCCATGTTGTCAGTCTTATCAATATTGAGATAATCAAATTTTTCTATGAGGTTTCATCAAAACTCTTGGGCGTATATGTCCACACCATGTTGTTTTTTTCCCTGTATGTTTAAAACCACCATGGCCAACAAGGCAACAGCCCACCAATACAGTCACAGCTAGCACATGATTCGCTGTGGTAAACAACTTCTTAAGCTCTGCAATAAAAGATGTATATCACAAAGTATTAACTATATATCACCATTTCTCATATAATAAAAACATTCTGAGGTGTATTTTAAAAAGCACAATTCAATATTTTATTGCCCAACATATACATTCATAAGCATTAGATATAATAAATCTATTGTTTATAATACAATCAAAAGGCGAAAAGTAAATTTACATTTCTATAGTTTTTGCACATTGTTTGATGCAGATCGAAAGAAATATCTTGCGTAGGAGTTCTAACTGCCTTTTTTTCTTTGTATGTATTCTAACCGCTTCTCAGCCCCAATCTTTACTATTAATGCCATTATTAAAGTGGCTGCCGCCAAAGACTTGAAAGGACAGTCTGTTGATGCATATTTTCTTTTAAGATGCCCTTCTTTTAAACAAGTGTTTATCACTTAATTACCCAACATCCTATCAACCTCAAAATACATATTTTAAAGGAATATGAGCTACTCCTAACAGAAGCACTTATTCTCTAACATAACTACACAAATTCAGATTAAACTAGGTATCCCAATTTGAGCACTTGGTTTTAAGTTTTATAAATTCCAATTGTGGGTGATCACCCATATTTTTGTGGGAAGTCATTGTTCAGTATGGTAATTAGATCGCCATTTCATCTCCATACTGGTTCACTCAAAACATCTCACTGTTGGTACTGTAACTTCTAGAGGTACTCATACCCTCCTAAAACAAATATAACCACAGCCCTCAGTCTTGTCCTCCCGAAAGGTTCTTACCTTACAACTATATCTTAAAAAGGTTTCCTTCGCTCACCTCAACTTCAAACGTCCAGCTTTTGAGTGTTGATCGTGAAGCTCAAGTCTTGAAGCACTTTCATGGTGCACTGAAGATTTTCTGTGACTCTGACGAAGGAGGGGAACAGGTACAAAAGGGAGTCGCATACTTTCCAGCGTTTCCAGCATTAGGGAAGACCGGGTCCCATTAGAAAGAGGGAAAGGACAAATAGGGAAACAAGGGGAAAAAAAGTGTTCACATTCTTCCCACAAGGTGAAACACAGAAAAAGAAAAGACAGAAGTCAAGGGGCTAGAGGGAGATAGAAGAAGGATAGGAGCAAGAGGAGGCGGTGGAGAAATTGGAGAAGAGACAGAACGCCACAGGACAGGGAGTGCGAGAGAAGGCTGAGGAACAGTAGTGAGGTCCCTTAGCAAGGTTGAGGGAACAGGTTGGACAAAAGCACCAAACTGTGTGTGAAATTTGGTTTGGCCGCATGCTAATGGTTTTTGGTAGGATCCATGTAATCAGTGCCCATGGATCCCTGTCATGTGACATTTTTCAGAAAGCGGGCTGTGTAACAGGCACAGAGGATCAAGGTAAGCATTAATACTGCTGTTATTGAGTTCAGAAGAGGACATGAGGAAAAGTAAAACAAGACCTCTCATGTATGTAACTCATTTAATTGCAGATTTCTATTGTGTTAAATGAACTTTAAAAAAATCCAAAGTAAAAAGAGCACTTTGAAATCTGAAGATATGTTCTGTGTTTAATAAACTTTCCTAAATAAATCCTTTTGTGAGCTCAGTTTCTGATGCAATTGCACTTGTAAAGTTCAGTGCATGTCCACAGCGCCTTCTTGCAAGCACACATGCCTATGGAACCAGCTGCAGCCACACTTGGCAAGTACACCACATGCCTAAGATGCCACTGGTAGTGCTGTCTACATTGGGGTTCAGCACTGACTGTCCCCGTCCGAAGAGCAGACTGTGTTGGTGAGATGGCTTCCATGGTCTTGTTTTGCTGCCAAAACATCCCCCTGCGGGTTTCATTCACTCACTCCAGTTGGTTTGTTCTCTGGTACAAGATTGCATTAAAGCGTTAAAGAATGTGGAAGCGGTCACTCTGAATGTCAACTGCTATGTTGGCGAAGGCTGCTGTAACTTACGGAAAAGATTTCCAAGCCATCCATCCTGGTTTCTTCCATTTTCCAAGGAATGCCGAGACAGTGTCACAGCCAGTGAAGCTGTGAAACACCAGCAAATCTGTGGATTTCTCCTTTCCCATGGTCTGAGCAATGACATTAATGTGGATGGAGGAAACGTTCCTCCCTGTACTAAATGCTATCCTAATATTGACCTTAGGACACAAGTCTTGTACCTGGTGAAACTTTCCTGTCAGAATCACTACTACATTGTTGTCCACAGTGCAGAATGCACAAGACACAGAGTCTTGTTGCAGGGCATGTTGTACATGTAAGACCAGCCTATTCGTGGTTACAGGCTGGCACAGATAGGATACTGCCTCTCGATCTTCTCTGCGTTGAACGTGAACACATTCTGTGTGTTTTATTTATTTTTATTTAATGCGATTTTATATAGCGCAAACTATACCCGAAGGTGTCAGAGCGCTTTACATAAGAACCAGTTGCAAAACATAAGGACTTATGATTACATGTGTTACATAAAAGATACACACAGAAAAAAATTGCAAATGTACAAAATGTAAAGTCACACAAAGAAGAGACTGGTGATTATAGTTATCTCTATATACATAGGAAAGGTATAAGAATGGATATACTCTAAGAGTCACATAGGAATGGTAGAGAGTACAAAGGTCTACTTCATATACTAGTGATTAGAGTTATCTCTATTTACATAGGGAAGGGATACGAATGGATATACTCTAAGAGTCACATAGGAATAGTAGAGAGTACAAAGGTCTACTTCATATACTAGTGATTAGAGTTATCTCTATATACATAGGGAAGGGATACGAATGGATATACTCTAAGAGTCACATAGGAATGGTAGAGAGTACAAAGGTCTACTGCATATACTAGTGATTAGAGTTATCTCTATATACAGAAAAGCAGAGTTCCATTAAGTGGGGTCGGAGAGGGGATGCAGTCAAAGCACCAAGGGAGGGACAGAAGAGGGCATGAAAGTGAGACAAACGAGAGAGGGAAGCAGACAGTAATGAGTAAGACAGTGAGGAGTGTGTCAGAGGCAACAGGAGAGACAATAGAAAGGTCGCTAGGACAGAGAGGGAGGTCAGAGATCGCTAAAATTGGGGAGGAGAAAGGTAAAAGAAGAAGCGAGTCATAAAAAGAAAATGTCGGGGAGCATAAAGGTCCAAGTCCGAAAGTCCAGGAAGAGGGCTGCCACAGCCAGCAAGTCCGGGGGGAGAAAGGCAGTCTGCAGCAAAGTCACAGCTTCATCGTCCATGAGGAGTTGGGGCAGAAGAGTTCAAACCGGAGACCAGGGATCAGGGAAGAAAGACCACAGGCGCCAAGGCAGCTGATCGCAGAACGGGCGGCAGCAAAGTCTAAAACAAAGTTTAAAGGGAAGGTGGAAGGGGCCTCTCACCAGAGCCCAGTTAAACACACTGTTAATGTTAATGTTAATGTTAATGTTAAGTATGCTTGTAGAGCGTGAACGATACCCGGGGATGTCCTGGCGCTATATGAAGACCTGCTGAGGGCTGGGAGGGGAGAGGAAAAGTACACCCGGTCACTTAGAAAACAGCCATGTTTTTAGTGCTTTCGTAAATGGCAAAAGATTTGTCATCTTTCTAAGTGCTAGTGGTAGAGCATTCCATGATTTAGCTGCCCCAGTTGGCTTTTTTCACCCGCAGGACATTTACGAGTTTTGCGCCGGATGACCGCAGTGCTCTCTTTGGTAGATACCAGTGGAAAAGGTGTTTTAGGAATTCTGGTCCAGTTCCATGAAGAGCTTTGAATACCAGACAAAGAGACTTAAATTGAGTCAGTTTCCTGACTGTTAACCAATGAAGTTTTTTTATTTTGGCTGAGATAGACTCGTACTTTGGTGTGGCAGTTGGAGTCTGGCCGCAGCGTTCTGCAAAATCTGTAGTGTATTCATCAACCCTTTATGGACTGTGAGCACAGACTATTGCAGTAGTCTAATCTGGACATTATAAGTGCTGTGACTACAGTTTGTTGTGCATCTATCGGCAGAAGAAGCATTATGTTTTTGAAGATGTACGATGTGCAAGAGTCAACATGATTAATCTGGCCCCTGAAGTTTAGTTTATCGTAAATAAAGACTCCTAAGTTCTTCACCTTCTTGATTGGCGTAGGTACCAGTCCCATCTCCTCCGGCCACCACTTAAGAGTCCAGAATGTAGGGTTGTTTCCAAACAACACTACTTTCGTTTTGCCGGAGTTAAGTTTCAAACCATTTTGGCCATCCAAACCCCATTGCTTTCATGTTGTCCTGCAGCCTAGATGAGGTATCGTGTATGCCCCTGGTAGTAATGTCACCACAATTTGGGTATCTTCAGCGTAGGATGTCAAGGTGAACCCAAAGGTCTGAATTAGGGGAACTAGTGACGACAAGTAGCCATTGAATGATGTTGGGCTCAGCGATTATCCCCGCGGCACCCCACAAGGTAAAGAGAAAGATTTGGCTTCATATTCATCCAGGGCCACTGTTTGAATTCTGTCAGAGAGAAACGATTTAAGAAGATTCCACGCATTGCCCTTAACTCCTATCTCATCCAATCCGTCCATCAGCAAAGCGTGATAGACTGTGTCGAAAGCCGCAGATAGTTACGGCATTTCCCCCTTGGTTCAGAATGGTCCTGATTTCTTCTGTGGACTTCAGGAGCGCCCTTACTGAGTTGGATCAAGGGCTTGGGAATCCTGCAGAAATGTATTGAGTTGGGTATTCAGATTACTTTCTATGATTTTTGAAGGGAGAGGTAGCCTAGATATTGGTCTAAAATTGTTGGGGTCACTAGCGTCTAGGTTGGGATTTTCAGAAGAGGCAGAATGGATGCATGTTTCCAATCTTTAGGAAAGTATCCTTCTAGATACATAGGGGTCCATTAGGATGGCTAGAGGATCCCATTGTAGAAAGGGACCGCCCGCCATAAGGGCAGGGGTCTCGTGGGGGAAATTAGGATGCGCCCACCACAGTGGCGGGCGCATCCTGTATTCTTAACATTGCGGCTGGCGGTCTCAATGCTACGAATACATGTTGTGCATTTCAAAGCACAATGTGACAGGCACTGCGCGGTGCCTGCCGCGTTGTTCTTTGAAATGCAGGGGGTACCATAGGTACCCCCCATGTGCACCCCCCATATCCCCCGGAGTCCCTGGGGGGCCCGCAACAAGCCCCCGCAGGTAGACTCCGCATGCCTTTCCATGGCGGCAATGCCGCCACGGAAAGGCATTCCCCAGCGCACATTGTAATATGCTGCGGTGTCAAACTGACACCGCCACCATATTGCAGCCTTTTCCACTCCGGTCGCAAGGCGACCGGGTGCAAATGCGGCGGACGGTCTCTCCGTCCGTCACGGACCCCAGCCATAAAAATATGGCGGGAGTCATTCCTGCAAGGATGACGGGCAGATTGCCCCCGCCAGGCCGGCGGGGGCTACCACCGGCCTGGCGGGGGCGATCCGCCCGCCATCCTAATGGACCCCATTGTGTTTATAATATAAGTCAGTTGCCGTGAGAATGGGTCAGCAGCCAATTTTAACACTGAACTAGGACAGGGATAGTAGGGGGAGCCTGACTTCACTTTCTCCAATAGTTTGTGGGTTTCGGAAACATTTAGAAGGGCAAAGCTGTTAAAGATCGGAGCATCTAGATTTGATTTCAACTGATCATATGCCGGATCGATGTTGGGTTTGGGAGCGAAGTCTGAGAATGTAGAGACAATGCTATTAACTTTATAAAAGAAAAAATTAGCAATTTTGTTACAGAGCTCTTGACTAGCTGCAATTGGCGGTGCGCGGGGATGGGCTAAGGAGTTTGCTATTTTAAAGAGCTCTTTAGGAGAGTTTTTGGCTGATTTGATTTTATTACTAAAAAAAGTCTTGTTTTGTGTTTTTAAGTAGCTGTTTATAGAGTGCCAGACCAGTTTGAATATTTCTTTTTATCTTTTTCCTTGTCTCTCTTCCTCAAATTTCTTTCCAGGTATTTGCAGGCCAACTTTTGATTCCTCAGCTCCTTCAAATACCATAGTGAGAAGGGCTGCTGTCTAGTGTGACTAAGGCGTTTTGTGGATGCTAACTTGTCTCCTGCAGCATCTAACCATTTGGTGTATGATCTGGTTGCCTCATCCAAATTACTGGGTGTTGAGGTGGCAGTAGCGGGTAACAAATGGTGTAAATCCTCTGCTTCTATCTTGTTCCAGGCCCTGTTCTGAGAGTATTTTACGGATAATTTTGGCACTGTGCGATCCAGCACAGTGAGCCTTAAATAAGACTGCTAAATGGTCTGACCAAATTAGAGGCAGGCCCCTTGTGAAGGAGAGCTGCAGATTGCTAGAGAAAATTCTGTCTAAAGTGCGGCTGGCTCAATGGGTTGCACCAGTCACCTTTTGGTCTAGGTTTCCACCTTTTATCAAGTCAAGCAGATTGAAGGTGTCTGGGTCAGTGGGCAGTTAAAGGTGATAATTAAAATCTCATAGAATGGTATAGGAGTTAGTACTAATCCCCCTTTCTAGTATACTACCTACTTGTAATAGAAAGCGTCCTCTAGGGCCTGGTGCTCTATATATGAGGGTGCCTCTGAAGGTGTAGTGATGTGAGAGATTGAGACAAAACTCAAGTGCTTCACATTCCTTGATGGCTAAAGGATTAAAGTAAGCCATAATGAATTTGTGGTAGATGACGGCTAAACCCACCCCTCATCTCTGTTGTCTGTTAAGTGTGTAATAGAAGTAGTCAGGGGGTGTGGCCTTTATGAGATCGGGTCCGGATGCCAGATCCGTCCATGTCTCGGTGATAAGTGCCGTGTGTAGTTTATCAACACCAATGAGGGAGGCAATTTCTAAGCTGTGTTTAACTAAAGACCTGGCCTTGAAAAGTGCAAATTCCCATGCGAGGGTGGATGCGTCCTTTCTAGCTGCGGGTTGCTTGAGTCTTATGTCTACTATAAGCTGGATGACAAACGCTGATATCTTGGTGTTGCACCCAGGACAATTAGACTGGACCCATGGTAGTGCAACGTCAAGATGAAAATTGCAGCAGTTATTATTTGTATTGATTAGATTGAGCTTTTTCAAATCATTACCAGAGTATTGTATTATTTTGTCCGTACCTGAGAGATTCTTTGCAGGGGGGGCTGGCGCAGAGCGCGTTACGAGCACGGACGGGCTTAGACGGGCTTGCCTTCAGCGCGCCGGTGGTGCGTCTGCTGCACGTTTGTGCCAGCGTTTGTTTAAGTAGGGGCATGAGACCTAGCCCGCTGACCAGTTGCGGCCCCTAGAGGAAGTTCCGTGGGGCAGAAAGGCGGGGCGGGGGAGGGGCAGGGTGGGGAGTAGTAACCACTGGAATATGGATGATTACAGGTAAGTAAACAATTAAATGAATAAAACGAATTTCGTTGCACGCCCTGGATTACAAAATGCGATGTACTTCAGGCATATTTGGTGGCACTACCCCTCAATCAGACCATATTGGACTGAGATCCTGGCCCAGATGAAGGATATCTTGGGCTTCCCCCTGCCTCAGATGCCTGAGTTAGTCCTGCTGGGACTGTGGATGCCCTCACTAAAACATCAAACGAGGGGGGACAGATCCATTATGTGGATGTGTTTGGGAGCAGCCAAGATGGCATTAGAGCAGCATGAATATACCATTGGCCCTATTCATGCCTCAATGGCATGTTCGCTTGTGGCAAGGCCTAACCATGAAGCAATTGACGGATAAGCTCACAGGAGCTCGAAAGGGATTTGATTACATGTGGGGCACACTGGTGGGGTATTTATCATGGGGTCTGCTACTGCTTTCCAGCCATTCTTGCACTTGTGCCCTTCCTATATTCCAGATCTAATTCTTTAAGACAATTTGTTCCCATTCTCACTCCATGTGGAGTCGACCTGGCTGCTACAACATGAACCCCAACTTACAACTTATAACTGTGTACTCTTACTTGATGTGTTGATGCACTTTGTGTCCATATTCTACTTTTTTTATTTTATATTAATTTACTTAATTGGTAGTTATCTTTGTTATACGGCTCGGTTCCAGTGAACACAACTGGTTGCAGATTGATGGACAGTCACTATGGAATTATATGAGAACTGTGTTGTGCGATAATGTTCAATACAATGGCATGATTTTGTTGTATGGTTCACCTGGCACTATGTTTCTGTGCTGAATGTGTGCCAATAAAATCAAATAAATACAATATAAGAAAAAAAGAAATTGACGTCAGCATGCTGGGGTGGCACCTAAATAAGCACCGCGTACGTCACTTCCGTCGCTTGAGAACCCTACGCAGGGCCGAATGACGCCACTTAATGGCACGCAGAGGTACTGCTCATGAAAAATTTCCGGTTCCATTCTGACAACTGAAGATAATTCTAAGGTAAGGAATCTGCTGCTAGAGTCTCTACCAGATAAGGCTTTACTAAAGGTAAGTAACTTGTTCTTTTGGTCCATTATGCTACCTGCTGAATCGAGCAGTTTCATTGAGAGAAACCACTACCAAAATCATTGCTGCTCATATAATTTAAATATTTTCACGAGTGGGCTTCCTCAAAGAGATCTTAACTGATAAAGGTACCCTTTTTGTCTCCATGCTAATGCAACAAATCTGCCACAACTTAGGGATAAAGCACTTACGTACATCCATATGCCATCCCCAAACCGATGTAGTGGTGGAATGATATAATGGTACTCTAAAACTGACTTTTAAAAAGATGATGACCTGGGAAGGCTGCTAATGTGACCAATTATTGCTGCTAGCCCTATGCGTTATTCGTACCCAAGTTCAGAGTAGTTTGGACGGCTCTTCCTTTAAGTTACTGTTTGGGAGGAAACCCCTAACTCTCCTAGAAATGACTTGGGATTCGTGGGAAGAAACCTCCCTGGATGATAAAACCCTTTTGGAATATACCCTGCAATTGAAAACAAGAGCCCCCAGAGAAAAGGGTTAAGGCTAATACTGAGGTTCCATTCCTTAACAATGGACAAGCGATGATAACCTTTTTAGGACTTTTGGGATATTATAGACGATTCATTCTGAATTACTCTCACCTTTCCACAACCCTTACTGGCTTATTAAAAGAATCAAAGAGAACCTCAACTTATAACCACCCTCCTGGGTCTGCTCTATAGGCTTTCACCCATGTAAAGCACGTCTTATCCTCCAAGCCAATTATACAATCTCCTGATTTGGAAAAACCTTTTATCTTACATGCAGGTGCTTCAAATGTAGGGTTAGGTGCCGTTCTATCTCAGGTAAATGACCAGAACACTTGAGAACCCTGTCCTTATTATTAGCTGGAAGTTAGTGGGAATTACATTATCGTACGATCAAGAAGGAGTGCTTAGCCATTAAGGAACCATTGAGAAACTCCGTTATTATCTTGAAGGCCGCCACTTTATCCTCCACACTGATCATGGCTCACTCACCTGGATGTGTAGAAACAAACCAAATTATACCAGAGCTCTACAGTCTTTTATTTCACTACAACCATATTTATTTTAATTATGGCACAAAAAGGAGAAGGACCATATGACTGATGATATCTTTTTGTTTTGATCAGAAAAACTGCCAATTCCAGCATTAGAGAAGACAGGGTCCTCCACTCTGACTTCTAAAAGAATAGGAAAAAACCCCTTAGAAAGATGGAAAGGATAAAATGGAGATATAAGGGGAAAACAGAAAGATAGAAAAATTATTTACATTCTTCCTACAGGGAGAAACACAGGAAGAGAAAGCACAGAAATCAGGCAGCTGGAGGGGGATATAAGGAGGGCAGGAGCAAGAAGAGGCAGGGTGGAGAAACAGAAGGAGAGACAGGACCGGGAGTGCGAGAAAAGGCTGAAGAACAGCTGCTGGATGACTGAGTAGGTTTCAGGGGAAATGGCAGAGGCTAGAGGGGATGCAAGATGGACTCCCGGCACCTGACAATCACCCAATGAGAGGCCAAAAGGACCCGCAGTGAATGATTCATCGCAGTAGAAATTAGGGAAGAGTACGCTTGCTCCGTAAGGCCTCCCATGGGTCACCAGAACTGGGAGGTGCTCGGCGCTAGCCACGCAAAAGACAAACAATTGATGGACGAAATGTAGAACAAATCAAAACATTCACCCCCAGTCAAGAGATCTGGGTGAAATCCAACATTCTTTTGCTCACCATGCTACCCCAGTTTAGACCTGGCCATATGCAAATCAGTCTTGATCCTGTGCCTCATGGGAACAGTCCAGCACAAACTGTCAATCCAGGTCCTCTCTGGACCGGAAACAAGCATCCTAGGACCGGTTTTGGGGTTTCATCCCTCATCAGCCAGGATAGCTTGAATCCACAGTGAGCCCGGGACCCAAGTCTGGGCACACCCGGCGCACTTTGGGCGAGAAAGCAAAAGACACACAACTGATGGAGAGAATGCAGAACAATTCAAATCATTTACCCCCAGTTAAGAGATCTGGGTTAAATCTTTCATTCTTTTGCTCATAATGCAACCCCAGTTTAGACCTGGCCATATGCAAATCAGTCTTGACCCTGTGCCTCATGGGAACAGTCCAGGCCAATTGCCAATCCAGGTCCTCCTTGGACAGGAAATGAGCATCCTAGGACCGGTTTCGGGGTTTCACCCCTCATCCACCAGGATAGCTTGAATCCAGTGGCACCGTGAGCTCGGGACCTATGTCTGGGCATACCCGGCACACTTTGGGCAAGAAAGCAAAAGACACACAATTGATGGACGGAATGCAGAACAAATCAAAATATTCACGCCCATTCAAGAGATCTGGGTGAAATCCATCATTCTTTTGCTCACCATGCCACCCCAGTTTAGACCTGGCCATATACAAATCAGTCATGACCCTGTGCCTCACGGGAACAGTCCAGCCCGAACTGCCAAGCCAGGCCCTACGCAGCTAGCCACAAGTACAGGGGAGCGTGACTCAATCAGGTCGGCACCTGTATATGGTAATGGAAGTGGCACTCATGGAGTAAGGTTGGAAGGAGGAGGAAAACATAATGGTTTAAGGCCTCAAAAGGAGGTGACTCTTAGGGGGTATTCGTGTTTTGTCTTCTGTTGATAAACACTCATTTAATCCAGAAAGGAAAACGTAAGTTGGGAATAGTTTTTCTTTGTGCCATTTTGTTTACTTATTACTAGCCAAGCAAAGGGGAAGAAGCTTCGTTTTACAGGAAATACAGAGATAAAATATAACAAATAATGGGAAACTATGGTGGAAGGAAAAGGTAAAAGGCAAAAGGAAATGAACAGAATAAGGAGAAGAGAGAGGAAAATAAACAGAAACAGGGAAAAGAACAAATATCTGTCACTTCTGTCTGTTCGTTCTGAGTGATTCGGTCTTCCAGGAGGTAGTCCCTAGAAAAAGAGGAGCAAATCTGTCAAGAGAAATCTAAAGAGAAAGACAACTTAAAGAAACAAACATAAGAATAACAGAAGACTCTAAGTTCAGACATTGAAAGTTTCAATAAAGTGCTTTTGTTAAACCCCAGTGTATGAATTGAAATCTTCTGTTGGATCCTGTTCGATCACAGTGATTGACGCAGGAAACCCTGTCTTTATCAGCCAGTCATCCAGGAATGGAATTACATGGGGCCCGATTCACAGGACTAAATTAAGACAAAGTCCTAAACTTACTACCATTTTGGTATTCACAGAAGGCACTTACTCATTTAGGTATTCACAGAAGGCACTTACTCATGTTGGTATTCACAGAAGACACTTACTCATTTCGGTATTCACAGAAGTTAGGAGTTCTAACTTTAGGACTCCTAACTGCCTTCTGTGAATACCGAAAGTCTTAAAGTTAGAATTTTTCTCAGTTTAGGAGTAGTAAAGTTAGGAGTCCTAAAATGAGAAAGTGCCTTCTGTGAATACCAAAATGAGTAAGTGACTTCTGTGAATACCAAAATGGTAGTAAGTTTAGGATTTTGTCTTAAGGTAGTTCTGTGAATCGGGACTATCGTCTCCTAACCACTGCTACCATAGTTAACACCTTGATGAATATTCATGGAGCAGTCATCAGTACTAACCGGATCACTGACAGAATATAGAATGCCACAATATCAACCTACCAAAATATAGTGGACAAAATATAGAATGCAAAAATATAGAATTCCTATCTTCAAACAGGTAAGTACAAAAATATTGAATCAAAAATATTGTTGCAAAAAATATAGCTAGTCAAAATATCGAATTTTATTAAATATCTTAAAAGTAATTTAAAATTAATGAAATAATAAATATAATTAACTGAAACATACTTAGAAATACTTAAATAACCTTAAAATTAATAAATAATTAATGTAAGTTAAAAAATATATACAATTTTATTTTTTAATACATATATATATTAGGTAATGTTAATAAAAAATATACAATATTTTTACCGTAGGATAGCGGGAGAGTAAAAATTACTATTCCCACTCCAGTGAGTGCAACAGTAGGGAAAGCGTTGGATAACGGGAGGTTAAAAATTACTATTCCCACTCTAGAGAGTGCAACAGTAGGGAAAGCATTGGATAGCGTAGGGGTAAACATTACTATTCCCACTCCAGAGAGTGCAATAGTAGAGAAAGCGTCGGATAGCGTGGAGGTAAAAATTACTATTCCCACCAGAGAGTGCAACAGTAGGGAAAGCGTTGGATAGCGTAGGGGTAACAATTACTATTCCCACTCCAGAGAGTGCAACAGTAGGGAAAGCGTTGGATAGCGTAGGGGTAAAAAATACTATTCCCACTCCAGAGAGTGCAACAGTAGGGAAAGCGTTGAATAGCGTAGGGATAAAAATTACTATACCCACTCCATCATGTGCAACAGTAGGGAAACCGTTGGATAGCGAAGGGGAAAAATTACTATTCCCACTCCAGTGAGTGCAACAGTAGGGAAAGCATTGGATAGCGGGGGGGGGGGTAAAAATGTCTACTCCTACTGCAGAGAGTGCAACAGTAGGGAAAGCGTTGGATAGTGTAGGGGTAAAAATTACTATACCCACTCCAGTGAGTGCAACAGTAGGGAAACCGTTGGATAGCGAAGGGGAAAAATTACTATTCCCAGTCCAGTGAGTGCAACAGTAGGGAAACAGTTGGATAGAGTAGGGGTAAAAATTACTATTCCCACTCCAGAGAGTGCAACAGTAGGGAAAGCGTTGGATAGCGGGAGGGTAAAAATTGTTATTCCCACTCCAGAGAGTGCATAAGTACGGAAAGCGTTGGATAGCCCAGGGGTAAAAATTACTATTCCCACTCCAGTGAGTTTAACAGTAGGGAAAGTAATGATTTGATATATCAATAAAAAGAAATTAAATATCAATACCAATAAAAAATGTATTAACATTAATTACCAATTTAATATTATGTAATAATTAATCAATTAGAAATACAAATAAATATTAGTTATTAAAAAGTAATTACCTATTCATAATTAATTAACAACTAATTAATTTTCAATAACAAAAACTAATTAATAATAAAAATTAATGCCAATTAATAATTAATTTACAGTAGATTAATTATCAATACACAAAAAGTATTTTAAATATGTAATTAATTACAAATACATTTCTTCCCACCCTATTCCCATATAAACCCACAATCCGCTACGGAAAATAAATTAATACAATTATCATAATTATTAATTAATCAATTAATAAAAATTAATTACCAAGTAATACAAATTAATTACCAATTCAAAATTAATTAACAATAGATTAAAAATCAATACCAATGAATAAAAAAAATTATTTACTTCATTACAATGAAATTACTTCCCACCCTATTCCCCTATAAACTCACAACCCGCTACGGAAAATAAATTATTAAAAATTAACATAATTATTAATTCATCAATTAATAAAAATTAATTACCAAATAAAAATTGTTTAACCATAAATACAAAATGAATACCAATAAATAAATAAAAATATTTAATTCATTACAATTAAATTACTTCCCACCCTATCCCCCTATAAACTCACAACCCGCTACAGAACTAAAAAAGCAAAAGTAAATGAAAAATAATTAATAATTTCTAAAAAATTCATATTTAATTTAATGTAATTAAATTACTTCCCACCCTATTCCCCTATAAACCCACAACCCGCTACAGAATTAAATTACGCAAAAATTAAATAACAACATTCATTACTTAAAATTAATTAAACATACATTACAAAAATAATATACACTTTTCACACATATACTAACAAAAAAAACTTTAAAAAATTCGATATTATTAAAAATGTGATATATTTTAATACCTATATTATATACTTCGATATTTTGACTTCTATATTTTGACAATCGATATTACTTACCCTCAATTCGATATTTTTAACCACTATATTGTGTCCATTCGATATTTTGTCCATTCTATATTTTTACTTCGCTATTATGTCCATCTATATATTTTTTTCGATATTATGTCTAGTTACCGTACTGACCACAGAATAGTGAACTTCTAGTGCTGAGATTCCATACTGAACCTTGGGTAGCCCCTGCGAGCAAATAGGATTGGTAAATGAAAATACGTTTCCTGAAGATGATTTCTTGTGCGGGAGTCACCCTATGTATTAAAATGTTATATACCTTTATCCAGGAAGTACACTGAGGCTAGCATTCATGCCCATTCCAGGACACCTACGGCTGCTTTCATAGCTCTTACCAAAGGTGTTCTTGTTGTTTTAATTCACCGGATGGCCACATAGTCATCCTTAAATACATTTGGTAAACACTACTTCTTCTGCTCAAGCATGCAGTGATGGGCACTTTGCCCGGATTGTGTAGCATGAGTTCCTTGATAATCAATGCCACTCAATCCCACCTCTCGGATGATACTGCTTTGGGACTTAATCACTAGGTGATAAATCTGCAGACAGAAGTATCATTCAGAAGAAAAAATGATTTACCTTCCATAACAATATTGCTGGTGGATAACATATCTTCTTTCAGATACCTCTCCACCTTTGCTCTTCCCCATGAGGAAGTGCATTGATTAATAAGATCCCAAGGTATGCAAAAGTATCTTATCTTGATCTGCCGCTTTTATTGAATCTCTTTCAGTTCCTACCTATGCACCACAATAGATGGTGAAGAAAGTATCAGGAACTGACCCCAGCGTGCCTTTTATTCTTCAGTGTCATCACATTCTTTGAAGACAGAGTTGAAGCAGAGGCTGCATGGCTCCACCTGGTAGTACTTGAGAGGTATTGCTGTAGAATTGTTTTTCGGATACAGTCTGACACCTGCAGGATTATAATGGAAACTATTGTAGCCACCAGAAATATTGTTAGTGAAGGTAAGTCACTTTTTCCTCAGGCATCAAATGTAGTGCAGCTATTTGTTTTATCTGGCTGATTCTTACAAGGGGGCCAATTACGAGTCTGGTGGTCCATGGAGTGACAGACTCGTGGGGACGAGTCGGCAGTCTCCCGACCACCCTATTACGATTAGGGAGGTTGGACCGCCATTGCCCCACTGCAGCTGACAGGGAACCGCTGTTCCATGGCGGTGTTGCGGCAGTCAGGAGACATCAACATGCTTGGTGAGTTTCCCCTCCGCCATGGTTTTCATGGTGGTTCCTTCTCATGAAAACCCTGGCGGAGAGGAAACAAAGGGGGCCATACAAGGCCCCCTAGTGCCACTGCGCCCTGGGGTACATGCAGGGGTGCACAAGATGTCCCCCTGTGTGCATGCTCACCAGGTCCTGCACTGCATTGACTTTTCAGTCCATGCCATGCACGAACAGTTTTTGGTGTTCCCATTGCGGTTACCATTTTGGAAACGACAAAAAAAAGCCTGCCAGACAGGAGGAAACTCCTAATCTGATAGGCGGCCCGACCACGGCTTTGGCGGTGATGCAACAGGGTAGACCCTACCAAAGTCGTAATCAGGCCCAAGGCCTGCCTGTTCTGCTTGTGGAAATTTTCTTCAAAGATTTCTCTCCATTTTGCCCAGGACATATGGTATTTTAAACGTAGCATCAGAAACACAGAAGACTATCATCTTTGTGGCAGGAAGCCACCATCTGTATCATGGTATAAGGGATCCCTGACTAGCCATGGTACTGTTAAAGCATCACATGTTGGTGCCAGTGTGATGGCCGCCTCTCCTGAACCCCTCCACTCCCTATTCAGGAGGGAAGCCCCTAGTGCATGCATCCCTAAGCACAACAATTGCAATACTTCTCACTGTCACCTAAGGAGTATTCCCAGCTCCTCTAGTGTCCTCAGACTCCCTCATCGCCAGAAGCTGTGCTCATCTGCCTTCCACCTCCATCATTTTTATGACCAATGTGCAGATCCCTATAGTTTTAAATGTTGTTCACAACACTTATCACTGGCCAGTCTTTGCACCTGCACCTATTGTCTCCAGAAGGGATTTAACAATATCACTCATGATAAAAAGGAGAACAACGTTTCAGGTGCTGCGGACCTTGATATTTGCAGGGCAAAAGAGGTTAACAATTCCTGATAATGGCCAAATGATGTGATTCCTTTCTGGATGTCCTGATTTAATGAATCAAAGTAAGACCAGCTAGAGATATTGAAGCTGATATATCTACATGACAGTTCCTCCCCTTAGGCCAGTAAAATCTACATTTGCTCTGTTTCTTTTTTTTGTAGATTGTCATGCTCTTTCACTAATCTACCAGGTCAAAATAGAAACCAGTTTAAAAAAAATAAAACCTAAGTTTCTGAACAGAGGCCAACAGTATGGGCTATATTCTACAGTCACTCTAGCTTACTGACTCCTACACACCTCTGCTTCAAAGGTGATTACAACAACAAGCACTGTCTTTGGCCAGATTCTTTACTGTACTTGCACTGAATGTTAATTCTCGCAGACGTTTTGCTCTATAACCGTTTCATCTTTATAACGAGCAGAGTTAAGCTCTTCTGGCTCCATGATTTTTTCTGGATATTTTTTCAGAGCAGCTCTATACTGGGAATAATGACATTTCAACTTAATGGTGCTTCAAAAACAGAACAAATCTCTGGGTAGCTAGAGTCTGGGGCGACCATTAACCCCTTCACTGCGGCGGCTATTCCACCGCAGTGCTAAGGGGGAGGCAGGGCCGCACGGCGGTCCCGTGCTCGTGACGGAACCGCTCCGTCACAGCACGCGGATGAGCTGTGCTTGTGAAGGAACGGTTCCGTCACGGCCCCGCCCGCTCAATAGAACGCGCCGCGCAGGTGCGGAATTCGCGCCGCGCAGGCGCGCCGAGCGGGCCGTGATGGAACCGTTCCGTCACCAGCACAGCCAACCCGAGGCTCATGACGGAACGGTTCAGTCACGAGCATGGGAGGGGTTAATGGATGAGCTGTTGGTGTAACCATGGCGCTTCCTCTGACTCTAAATATTGTGTGGGAACCCCTTGTTTGGCAGACATATTTATGGCAGGGCTCTGTTACATTAGACTCTGATACAAGGAACTGACCCTTCTGAATAGATGCATCAGTTTCCTTGCGCCAGTGCCAAATGTCCTTGCGCCACCATGGATGCGCTGTATTTACAATACAGTGCTCCATGGCGCAAGGATTAACAGATGCATTAGAAATACAGATGCATCTGTTGGCACAAAAGTGACGCATTGCTGAAGTTGCCCATGAAAGTGATGCAACTCCCACAATGTGCCACAACAGATAGGTGAGTCCCATACAAAAAGCCCTGCTTCATTCCTTTCATCTGGTCTGAGCAGGCGTAGGGATTTTGACGCAGTGCAGGCGTAGAATGGCGCGGTGAAATGTTGTAAATTTCAGTGCGTCAGTTCTACCTGGCTTTTTAAATTCAAATGCCCACCCTGCATACTTCATACCAGGCGCAGGTATAATGTGACGCAGGGCTTTAACCACGTGACGCATCTCCCTAGATGCGTCACGTTGTAAATTGGCCGTATTGCGTACAAAAAAGTGACGCAAAGGTGGCGCAAGGGGCTTGTAAATCTTCCCCTGAGTCCCCAAGACATCTCACCTATATCCCACTACCTAGTATAATCATGTGGTAAATACTACACATCTCGGGATCGCCTTCCATTAGCAAGTCTTCATTTACACAGTAGTCATCATTTACCAAACAACTCGGAATGAGGATCATAGGATTTCGAGTCAAGAGAAATATTCCTTTTCCTCAGGGTCTGGCAAAGTACCCAGGAAAATCTTGTACGTTAGTATTATATAAATCACCTCTCCCTCAAGACAGTTGCTTTCACGAATCATTGTGCTGAGAATCGCTCACTCTATTAAGCCCGAAAGCATCTGTTTGTCCCTCCAACTACTAGTCTATTGTCCACAGTCTCACATGTCGAGTCCTGCCTTGCCCTGGACAAGAGCTCTCATAGCCCTAACATTTTTAAATATTCTCTTTGTCTGTTAACTGTACCACTTCAGGGGCAGCCTTAGGCATGTGCAAACTGTGCACCTGTACAGGGCCACCAAACCCCAGGGGCCACCCGCCAATATATATCCTTAATAATAAAATCCTCTGAGGATGGACACATATTTGCGTGGCGGCCCCTGGTAGGGATTTGGTGGCCTCCGACACTATTCCACTTCCAAACACCCTGACCCCCCCCCCCCCCCTCTTCACTGGCCTCTGTGCTCCACCCCTCCCGGACCCCCTCTTCCGGGGCCCCCTACCTACGCTCCCTGCCCAGGGCCCCTATGAGCCAAGAGCCGCCCCTGACCACTTTGTGAACCACTTTGTGAAACAGAGCTGTGGGCATGCTCACCATCGGCACAGTGTATCCCAGGCACTCCGCCTGATGTGCAATTTCATTTGTAGTTCCATTCGTGCTGAATGGTGGGGCTGGAAATTACTTTGAATTTCACTTTGATGGAATCCGTGCCTAAGAACCGCTCTCTCTCTTTTTAGGTCTAGGTGCAGACAGCTTTATGATGTGATGATCTGAAGCAAGATTGAAACAAAGCATTCTGGCCTTTGTTTCCTTTTCCTTCATCTTCATTTCATAGGCTGGTGATTAGTATCTGTTCTTTGAGCACATAATAATGAACTGTTTCTTTTGCATATGTTATATTGGTGGATTTACTTCCCTAATTAGCATGGCAGAGTACAGGTAAAATAGCAATAGAAATGTGTTGTCAGTGAACATGCACTTTATGCCCCGAGGGGACTTTCAAAGTGATTGGAGAAGACAGTTTAATACAGGTAAGCACCAGAAGCTCTTAACTGGGAATGAAAACCAACAACCATTACTGAGGGTATTCACGGAGAATTTGGCATGTCATCAGTGCTTGGTAAATAATGGGCGGGTTTGTTGGTTGTCGTAGGATTTATGAATGGGTGCACTGAATGTAGGGGTTATGTGAGTGAGTTGATGTGGATTATTGGGGTGCAATGAATGGTTCACTAACTGGGTGCAGGGATGAATGAAGTGGTGAGTACTTGGGCAAGTGAGTAACAGTGGCAGGCATTGAGAATATCTTCCTGCCACTATGAGTGTAGCCGTTCATGAATTCACCACTCATCATACCCAATAATCTGTGCACGCACTCACCCATTCTTCCATCCATATATGTATTCAGTCATTTCTATTTGAATTTACTCACCCATTCATGTATGTACTCAACCATCCATCTGTTTATGCATTTAATCACTTCTCCATCAATTCTGCTGCCCTTTGAGTCATTTTTGCATTCACCCACTCAACAATCTGCACAACTCACAAACCAAATCACCAATCAGTATCAAGCCTGGCCTCTCGTGAAACTTCTTCTGGATTCCCCAATGTGGGATTGCTCAAAATCGGAATCCAGTGAGCTATGACCAAAAGGTCTCCTTGGACTATTAAGTCAGCGCTTCGACATAATGTGAAGCATAGTAGACAGATCTCCGAATGAAGACAAGCCCTCTCAGAGATTCAAAGTATCCAGATCAGATTTAAGGAGAGCATCACTGCCACAGAATGCAAGTGCCACTGCTCTCCCACTTCACACAAACAACAGATCTATATACTTGCCAGGAGAATTCCTCAACCATCCCTAATCTTCTTATAAATCTGTCTATATTTCCGGGCTATACTGTAGACCTTGTTAGGAAATCCAACAAATCTGCACAAGTTGAAGAAGTATATTCTCAGTCTTTTCTTAAAAACTCTATTAGGAAAAACAGACTGCTTTTATTTATTCCAGGTTGGCTTGGATGGTATTTTGCCATTCCGAAGCTGTAATACTGTGCCTAGAGTGGTAAAAGGCTTTTGTACTTTTTCAGCTCGGCATGGATGGCACTAGTAAATCCTATGCTTAAACTTTTACTGTAAAATGGAAAAGGACTTAGATACTTTTTTAGCTTGGGTGATTGGCTCTTGCTAATCCTATTCTTAAAACCACAGCTAGAAAAACAGACATTTGTGGTAAGCAGTTTTAGTGTCAATAGTGTTACAGAGTGTTCCATATAAAGGAGCTTCTCCCCACCTAAAATTTGGGAACTACTCAGATCTCCTTGCTTCCTTTTTTTGTATAATGTATGTGCCACTCTAAGCCTGAAAGGGTACTCTATTGTCTTGATATATATTTTACAGCGTGGTGGTAGCCACTCTGTACTTATAGTTGAGATTCCCACAGATAGGAATTCCTCAGATGTTTGCTTGATTCTGACTTTGTCACCAATTGACGACTCTCCACAAAACTTTGCAGACTTATTTTTTTTCGACATTGGCTGATGATGCAAAGGTTCGTGGTGATTAGTTAAGGGAATACACAGAAAAAAGGGAGGTCCCAAAACACGTTTTTCCACCAATACATTTGCCATAGACTTTTTAGACAGACATAGCGACAAAATAGCTGAACGGATTTACATTCAATTTAGCAGGAAGAAAGATTATGGTGGGGAAAGGGTGCTGTTTGTTAATTGTTCTGAATTGATTCAGCAGTTTTTAAGTTATAAGGGACAAAAACTTTGTGACATATTGGGCTGTGGAACACTGCTGTATATGGTGCTCACGAAACACAACATTATTGGTTACTAAAAGCAATTGCAAAATAAAAAGGCAGCCCTATTATTATTTAGACCACACTTTCTATTTGTTCTGTCATTTTTACATGAACTATAGCTTACTCCTCTTTTTTTAAAGCATTGGAAGAAATGAGGCAGTTTAGGAAACTCAGTAGGGAAAAGTATTTTAATAGAGTTATATATTTCTTTTAAAGTTTACGATGAACCACGGTACTTTAGCAAAATTATCTAAAAAGTACCACAGTTCTTATTGAAATGTGCATTTATATATATATATCGAAGAATTCCTCGCCACACGCCCACGCATTCCCGGCAAATGTTACCGTAGGAAAAGAATGACGATGAGCAAAACCCAGGTCTGGTGCAACTTATTTCAGTGCTTCATTGCTTCATTTCGTGCATGAAAATCGCCAGCATGTCCGCCATGACGCGTTTTGCCTCTCTCCAGAGGATTGATCACATGACATGTTGCATAGCCATGGGGAGGGTACTTATAGTCTACAAAAGGGCGGGCATTCTTCACCACGCTCAATATAGTTGAACATAAACATGGAAAACATACTTGCAAGGAATGTTTCTTCATTGAATAAAAGACACAGGGCCAGATGTAGGTGGCCATTTACCGACCGGTAAATGGTCATTCCTGATGTAGGTGGCCTATTTTACCGATTCGGTAAATTTACTGAATCAGTAAATTTACTGAATCGGTAAAATACCGAATCGGTATTTTTACCGATTCGGTAACTTCCATATGTAGGTGGGACTCTTCTGAGTCCCAAAGGCCAGTCAGATTCGGTATTTTACCACCCAATCCTATTGGGTGGTTAAATACCGAATACAGGTGTGCATGCATATCTGTGCATGCACACCTGTGCAATGTGACAGACAGGTCCGGAATTGGGGTGCCAGAGGGTGTCAAAGTGACACCCCCTGCACCCTTGCATAATTCGGAATTTACCGAATCGGTAAATACCGAGTCGGTATTCCACATTGACTCCTATGGGCTTCAAGGCCCATAGGAATCAATGGGGGATACCAATTCGGTATTTACAGAATCTGTAAATACCAAATCTTACCGATTCGGTATTTACCGATTCTGATTTACCTACATTTCCCCCCCCCCTTCTAATTTACCACTTCTTAAATACCGAATCGGTATGATTCGGTATTTAAGAAGTGGTAAATTAGAATTACCTGCATCGGGCCCACAGTGTCTAAAATCCGAAAAGAATTCCCATATTAAAACCAATTCATAACGGCAATAAATATGTGCAAATATATAAATGTATCTAGTATAAATACTTTGAAATTCACATACATTTCATTAAGTTTTACACGTACATCAACTAAACAAATACTACCCAAGTGGGTTATTGTCCTAAAATGGGCAACTTAATTACATCAATTGTATACACTATGTACACCTCCCACATGTGCAAAAATTTAAAGTGCTATTTATGTGCAAATTTCACATTAAAGTGAGACTTGTGCAATTCTAAAAACTAAATTAAAAAAAAAACTACTTGGGTAAAAGAGGTTTGCCTGCATGTGTACTTCATATGTTGTTAATTCTTCCTATTATATGACAGAACCCACACATTTATTATAGGTATCTTATTCCTCCACCATATGGTTAGTCCTATTACTACAGTCCTTTCTTCTATTTGTCAAAACTCTCCTGGAACTACAGGCAGGTATTCAGATCTTCAGTTACATTAAGACCTGTCGGGGTCTTTCTATCTAATTCAAGTGTATATCTTGTTTCCAGGAATCGTAACTGTGCTTCCCGATTCCCTCCACGTTTTATCGGAAGCACAGTATCAATCAAGAAATACTGTAAGTATTTAGCATCACTCTCACACGTACTCTCAAAATGACGGGCAACTGGGTAAGCTTGATCCTTCCCTGTAATTGCCCTGATGTGCTGATTTTATCGCTTGTGGGCGGGCAGCCGGGTGTTCCCTACATACCGCAACCCACAAGGACACTGCAGCACATACACTGCATAGTCCGTCTTGCATGTGAGTCTCTTGTTTATAGGTACCAGTGTTTCTTTGAATGGGACCAAGAAATGGGTTTTGTTGCAGCCATATCTACATGCTTTGCAACTGGAACATTTCTTAAACCCCTTACTTAATGCCATCCATGTGTTTGGTACTGTGATCTCAGGGCAGTTACTCACTAATTTATTCGCCATAGATGGGGACTTTCTAAAGGTTAGTTCTGGTTTTCTTGGTACTAACCCCCCAATGACAGGATCCCCTGCCACCAGATTCCAGTTCTTATAGAAAATCTTCCTTATGTCATTATGTTGTCTGTTAAAAGTCAATATGACTCTAGGCTCGATCCTGGTCTCGTCCCCCGCATTTCCTACCATTTTGGGTTCTGGGGTTAATGCTTGATCTCTCGATATTGCTTGGGAACGGGATATCGCTTTCTTGAGGAACTCCTCTGAGTATCCCCTAGCCAGGAATCTTATTCTGCTTTCTTCTTGAGCCTTATGGCATTCCTGATCTGAGCTGCATATTCTCCTAATACGCAGCATCTCCAAACCCACTTTTCGCTGCAACTCCAGTCGCTTACATGATGGCGGGCTGTGGCGGGTTAGCGAAAACCTGTTTAAATCCAACAACACTCCGTTAATCCAGTCAAGAATACGGAGCCATATTTTTGAGTGTGAGGTGTGGCCTATATGCCAAAATGACTGTTGCGCTGCTGAAGAGTGTAATGAGCACGAAACGCGTCCGGCGTGAATCGACAGGCATGCTGTAAACTGGATCCGCCCGGAATTCCGGCTTTTACCTCATGAAGGTTGCTGCAGTGGATGTCAGAGTGCGTCTCCAACAGGTGGGAACCTTGGAGCTTTGATATATATATATATATATATATATATATATATATATATATATATATATATATATATATATATATATACATATACATATATATATATATGTATATATATATATATATACATATACATATATATATATATATTTATATATATATATATATATATATATATATATATATATATATATATATATATATTCACTGAAAAAACCATAGGTTTCACACCAGTTATAGTTAGGAATTAGCATTTAAAAAACCTATTAAATTCACTGAAAAAACCATAGGTTTCACACCAGTTATAGTTAGCTGGAAATTTTACTGATATAAAACCATTGAAATTCCCACGTTATAGTTAGATGGACTCACTATAACTCCTATGGGGAGCAAAGTGTCCTGCTCATGGTTCGAGCATTGGAGAACCATCGCTGCCCTTCCCACCCCTAATTTTTTTGTTTTCTTTTTGCTCCTGTTGAGCAGTTTCCATTCCCTGTTTTTGTTCCTGTTCAGTTAAAAGAAGAAAACCAAAAGTTCTTTTCAGAACTACCTCCAATTCTCATCAAAGAGCTATATTCTTAAAAAAATGAAGAGTAAGTGAAATATAGTGCATTGATAATTGAAAGGAGAATGAGTAAGAAAGAACAGAAAGGTATGAGAGGTGAAAGGAAGTGAAGTAGGAGGAATGAAAGAAGGTGAGTGTTAGAAAAGAAAGTTATGACACAGTGAATAAACTGGAGGCCTCATTTCTGAAAAGTGACGCATCGCTACGTGAAAACAGCAATGCGTCACTTTTGTGGACGCACTCCTTATGACATTCCAGATATGTCATATTTAATATATGACTAATCAATTCGCAAGGAGTTACAGATATGTCAGTATTTCTGACGTATCTGTAAACACAAAAGTAACGCATTGCTGGATTGTGTCACAAAAGTGACGCAACTCCAGTAATGTGTCCTTTCACATGGAAAAAGCACCATGTGAAAGGTTTGCTGTGAAGCAGGCGCAAGATTTTGGCGCAACAGCATCCTAAAAGTGACGCACTGCGTCATTATTACCAAGCTTTTTGCAGGGGAACACCCCCTCTGCATGCATTATACCTGACGCTATTTTTAAAAAGTGACGCATCTAGGTACATGGGTCACTTTTTAAAACTCTGCGCCACATTATATCTGCATCAGGTATAATGTATGCAGAGGGGGCATTCCCCCGCAAAAAGCTTGATAATAACGACGTACTGAAATCTATGAGATTTCTCTGCGTCACTTTTAGGATGCTGTTGCGTCAAAATCTTGCGCCTGCCTCGCGTCACTTTCATGTTTACAGATATGTCAGAAATACTGACGTATCTGTAACTCCTTGCAACATGATTCGTCATACATTAAATATGACACATCTGGAATGTCATAAGGAGTGCGCACAGAAAAGTGACGCATCACACCAGCAGTGTAATAAAATGTGCCTCGTTGCACTATATTTAAAGGACGCAACAGCATCCTAAAAGTGACGCAGTGAAATCTCAAACATTTCATTGCGTCGCTATTACAAAGCTTTTTGCGGGGGAACACCCCCTCTGCATGCATTAAACCTCACGCAGATATAATGTGGCGCTTGATTTTAAAAAGTGACCCATCTACCTAGATACGTCACTTTTTAAATATAACGCAACGAGGCACATTTTTTTACACCACTGGTGCGATGCGTCACTTTTCTGTGCGCACTCCTTATGACATTCCAAGTAACGCATTGCTGGATGCGTCACAAAAGTGACGCAACTCCAGTAATGTGTCCTTTCACATGGAAAAAGCACCATGTGAAAGGTCTTGCGTCAGTCTAACACCTGCTGTAAAGCAGGCGCAAGATTTTGACGCAACAGCATCCTAAAAGTGACGCAGTGAAATCTCAAAGATTTCACTACGTCGCTATTACAAAGCTTTTTGCGGGAGAACACCCCCTCTGCATGCATTATACCTGACGCTATTTTTAAAAAGTGACGCATCTAGGTACATGGGTCACTTTTTAAAACTCTGCGCCACATTATATCTGCGTCAGGTATAATGTATGCAGAGGGGGCATTCCCCCGCAAAAAGCTTGGTAATAACGACGTACTGAAATCTATAAGATTTCTCTGCGTCACTTTTAGGATGCTGTTGCGTCAAAATCTTGCGCCTGCCACGCGTCACTTTTATGTTTACAGATATGTCAGAAATACTGATGTATCTGTAACTCCTTGCAACATGATTCGTCATACATTAAATATGACACATCTGGAATGTCATAAGGAGTGCGCACAGAAAAGTGACGCATCACACCAGCAGTGTAAAAAAATGTGCCTCGTTGCACTATATTTAAAAAGTGACGCATCTAGATAGATGCGTCACTTTTTAAATATTGCATAACACAAAAATTGACGCACAGGAGGCGCAAAACTGGCAGCGCAAGGCCTTCATAAATATGGTCCTGGATTTTCCCCGTGCTTCGCCGGTGCGCGTACCATGCGCTTCCCCCGCGCAAAACGAAAAAAAAAATAAAAAATGTAATGCCCCGCAGGACCCTATTTTAGCCCCTACATCAAACCTAGGGGGTCAGAGGGGGTCTACTCTTCCCCCTTATGGTCATTTGCCCCTTTTTTTTTCAAACCCCTTGTGTCTCGATTTTACCGAGACACAAGATGGCGGCCGCTCCAGACTGTTTAGAATGTTTACAGACACCCAAGAGCCAATCAGCTTCCTGCGCGCAAGTCGCGTGTCGCGCCTGGAGCGCACTCCGGTGCGCGCACCGGAGAGCGCCTATAGATATATATATTTTTTTGCACCTAAATTACTCAAAATCCACTGCAGCACATATCTTGAGACATAGCAAAGGCACATCGGGCTACCAGTCCCTTCAATTTTGCCAAGTTTGGTGGAAATCCATTCAGCCGTTCGGGCTAAAAGTAAAATCGACCGCCCTATGGAAATTTACATGGGGAAAACGCGTTTTGGGACCCCCCTTTTATCTCGGCCCCCGCTTGACGTATCCCCCCCAAACTTTCAAGGAAGGACCGGAGCTCGACGAGGCCATTTTCAGGAAATTTTCAGGCAGATTCGTCAACCGGTGCCAAAGTTATTCCAAATAGAATTTTGAGATTTAACATTGAAAAAAATCCTAACTATAACTACCTACTGGCGACTGCCAGTAGGTAATATATATATATATATATATATATATATATATATATATATATATATATATATATATATATATATATATATATATATATATATATATATATATATATATATATGGCAGAAGGACGTCTTCAAAGGTAATCAACCAAAGACGAAGCGAGACCCAAAAATGGTGCATTTATAGTTTATTCGTGCTCAACACCATGCCGCCATAACGTGTTCCAGCCTGAAGAGGCCTTGATCACATGATCACATATATATATATATACACATACAAAATACAATTACATATAATATAGGGTGACTCTTAAAAGAGTCTTTGTTTGTGCAGCCAAGTGTTCAGGTTTGATCTGAAAATATGGTTTGCATACGTTATAAAATGTACACCATCAGGTCGCTACAGTGCTGCATTGGAATATTGTATACTTGAATGAAAAATGGAAGACATTTTGATAATCTTGATGGAATGCTGACACTATCTTGTTTGCATGCCTTCACGTCTTTTCAAACATAGCAGCATTTAGAGTAAACCACTTCCACCTTTGTCGCTGACAAATATTTAAGAACACAAAATGTGTTTTCGGGAACATACGCATTAAGATGGAATATCTCTCCTTCATCTCAATTTCCAGTCTAACTCCAGTTAGGGGATGGCCACATTTACTAGTAGAGGAAAGTAGTGGGACTAACGGATTCTATTTCAAACTTGTTCACCAATACAAGTTATTTTAACTCCTTTCATACCTAAATAATTTTCAACGCCTACTTTCTTGGCATGCTGTCTGGCCCCAAAAATGCAACTGTGACCAACAGGCCAAACTAAAACCATCTTGCACATACACTGACATACAAGAATGTGGAACTCTTAGACAGACAAACACATTTATCATTTATAAATAGATTCCCTATTGGCCATTAGGAAAGTACATCATATGAATAATTTAAATCAGACAGGAACACAATGATTGGCTTAAATTCAGTTGGGGCTACTATTGTAGCAGAATACTACCAAAAACCAAAATGAGGTAACAAAATAAACTAGTCTCCAGCAGGAAAGTTTAAAAAGTATTAGAAAGGCATTTGAAACACACATTTCTGGTCACTTGATAAAGAAAACCAGATAAGAAATGCAATTAAGAAGTAAACCATTATGTGGTTGGTTATTAACACAAAGTGGGCTATAAATTCAAACACAGCCCAATACAACTAAATAATTGCAACAACCTTAAAGGTCGTGGTGACTGTTGCAAAGCAAATCAGATACATTGAAAATTGTACCTCATCACCTCCATCTATATATTTCTACATTAAACAGGTAAACATTTTTATGGAATTTTACAGGAAAATACATTTAAAAAGTAATAATTGTATTAGGGCAATTACTACTGTAACCATTACTTTATGTATTTGATAATACAGATTTCCTCACTTCAACACAATACCTAAAAGCAGTAGTCAGCGAAGCAAAAAAAAGAACATGTACTACAGAGAGAGGAGAAAAAAAATCATTGAACAGAGAGAAGAAGGACACCTACAGAAAAACAATAGCACTGGTAAGACTACAATACATGTTTCTTATGTTTATAAACACCCAACTTTAGTAGTAACAATGGTGACAGGAAGCAATAGACAAAGAGACCACCATTAACAGTTAGCTATACATGCAAAGAAAATGCTGCTATTAAGAGTATAACTGCAAAGCATTTTAAAACAAGTCTTTAAAAAACTGCTTTAAACACTTCCTTTCAGAAGGAAAAAGGCAGATAAACCCATACAGAAATGATATGTTCAACATATTGTTGAAATAGCATATCATATGAAAAGAAAACTCTTCATTTTTAAATGAATCTGTTAAATGGTTCCTATGAATTTAGTAGAACTGTGTATTTAGAACAACAAAACTTCATGATACAGAGACTTAGGGCCTGATTTAGATCTTGGGAGGACTCCTGTAGTCCCTCCGTGGCAGAATTAAAAAGTACTCTATCAAGCTGACGTATTCCCTCCCTCCCTATTTAGATTTCGGATGGATGATCCTCCCGTCCTCGTTGACAGAGTGATTACCGTTGCGTAAGCATCCGCACAGCTGTTGACTCAGCGCACTCCTCTGCTAGCTAACTTTACTCCGTTGTTGTGCGCCAAGCTTATTTAGATTTCACAGTTGTGCTGACATTGTCCTTGTGGCGGATTGCCAATGGAGGGTTTCCGTTGCGGTACACGTTCAACATTGTACTATCCCTGTGGCTTTTGGATGGATGCTAGCATCGCACACCTGATGTGTTTTCACCTGCATACCACACTATAAAACACACTTCATTTCAGACAATGATCCTTTGCCACTCCACTGCAACAGAACATTGTTCCTGAGCACTTTTTCAGTAAAGTCAGGTTTTTTTGCTTCCTCTGTTTCTTGTTCATTTTGTTTTTTTTAAATTTATTATTTTGTGGCTTATTAAATTCATTTAAGTTTATTTTTTTCATAATAACAGGAAGGAGAAATCCGCGTTTTACTGAGGGAGAAATGTCAGTAATGGTGGAAGAAATTATTAGAGTAGAGCCACAATTGTTTGGAGCCCAAGTACAAAGTACAACTATAGCTCTGAAAAGACAAATGTGGGCCAGAATAGTTAACAGAGTAAATGCTACAGAAAGCAACCTGCACACACAGGAGGAAATTAGGAAGAGGTAGAATGACCTGTGGGGAGAGTGTGTTCCCTGGCCTCCAAGCATCAACTGGAAACCCAGAGTACTGGTGGTGGTTCGCTAAGCCCCCACCCCTTCCCTTACAATATTCATGGGAGAAGAAGGTGTTGCTGATCGTAAATTCTGAAGGCTGGACGGGAATCCTTGGTGGATTGGAGACTGGTCAGTTATACTTTTGAATGTGTCGCTTAAACCTAAATGTTGTTTTTGCTTTTAATTTAACTATTGCTAATGTGTTTTGCACCTATTTTGAACATTTAAACCTTTATATAATGTATTATTTCCTTTTTTTTAGAAAACTTGTAGTTTCAATCGTTTTACTAATTGTTAATATGTGTTGTTAATATGTGTTTTTTCATGTTTTATTTTTGTTTTGCCTTGTTTGTTTGAATGTATATTGTTGTATTAAAGAATACAGGTTTCAATCTCCATTAAATTTCACATGATGTCATGGTGCTTGTAAGTGTTTTTTCACCTAATAACATATTTCATATATGTGTTTCATATTGTAAATGTTTGCACACTTTTTACAGCACCTTTTTACTAGGCATGTTTAACATATAATTTTAATAGTGTTTTTAATGCTTAGTTGAAATGACTACAACTACCGATCCCTTGGTTATATTTTGTTAAAATAATATTGTACTGTTATTTTGGTCATTCTCTCTTTTTCTTCATATTTTCACATATGTTAAAGTGTTATGTATTATCAATCTATGTTGTATGCTACATTTTGAACAGTTTTTTTGTTTCATTTTGTATGTTGTCTTTTTCTTGTTATTCTATTGAGTTGATGTTGTTTCAAAAAATCAAAGCAACTTGACCTAAACATTTTAGGATATGCTTTTTTGAATAGTGAATATAAGTTTTTTTTAAAAAATAAATATATTTTGCAATGTTGATATGATGCCTTATGTCATTTATCCTTCTCAGTTGTTTAATTTTCAGAATTTTAAACTGCTAGGCCTTTGGAATCGTTATTTCACATTTCTCCTCTCTACTGTGTTGTGTTGTTTGGTGTATTTTACATACAATTTCTAACTTTTTTTGTCATTTCAAGACATTATTTTTACCTGCTTTTTTGACTAGGGTGATGCAGGATTGTCTGACCCATATGCGCAGGGCTTTTCCAGCAACCTATTTCCCTTTCTGTGGTCAAACAACATCTGAGCCTCCCACATCTGCCTCAGCCACATAAATGTACATGTAAATGTAAATGTATAGGCATTTATTTAGCGCACTACTTACCCGTGGGGTCCCAAGGCGCTTCGACCGCTGCGAAACCCTTCCTGGCTTCCCTGAGAGATGGTCCCTTAATGGGTATCTCCAGGGTGAGACCAGGCATCCCCGGCGGGGCCGTTAGTGAAGATGAGGCAAGCTAATGCCCAGAGTTGCCGAGTGTGATCGCTGATCAGAGTGGGCACCGAGGCGAGAGAATTATCGAGTCCGCTGACCCTGGTCCAGAAACCTGCCACGCCGGGAATCGAACCCTGGTCCCGGGCCGTCCTCTGCTCTCGGGTCTGCCGCCTCTAACCAGTGAGCCACACTACTTCACAAATGGAGCCCCTACCACAAGAGAGAACACCTGCACCCACCTCAGTCCATGCAACTGTGAATCCACCAGTCCCTTTCAGGAGGGGACGTTCATCCAGACCAGCAGGAGAGGATGGCAAGACCTCCACCACCACTAGCAAGAGACTCCAAACCTTATTTCTTCCAGTGTGTAACTAGCATCAACTCTGTGGACTATTTTCCGGACTCATTTGCCTTTTTGATGTCAGTTGTATTTTGTACATTGGCTTTCAAACAATTTTGGCTCCTAAAAATAGTTTCATTCACCATGATAGAATACATTTTTTTTGTTTGTTTTTTGGTTTTCATCTTGTATTTTTTTTATTTTATTTTGTTGAATGAAATAAAAAAAAAATACACATTCAAAGAGTGGTGCATTTCTTGTTTCAGTTTGTTCAATTTATTTCATCATTCATTTTAAAAAGTTAAAATGTAAAATATTGTTTATTCATAAAGAAATTACATGTAGGTAAAGCTTTTCACCTTTTTTAAAAATGGCAAAAAAGAACAAAAAACACAAATCCAAAATGATTTTATTAAAATGGAATAAAGAATTGTTATTCATATTTTTATAAAAACATTAGAACCCATGCATAATCCAAATACTTGAAGTTATATTCACAATTACAGTTCCAGACCTTGCCATCGTTCAGTAGAAAACAAAAGTATTGCAATCTTAAAACGTTCAATTCAATTACTGTGCAAGCTGTCTTTGTACAAGATATGTACATCCAAAGTGTGGGTGTGTGTCGTTCACAGGATCAACCCATGTACCCTTTGTACTTTGCATCAGCAGCATATAACCGCAAATGTCACAACTTTGAAATGTCCAAATAAAGCTGACATGGTGGGGGAGCCTAAAATAGATTAAACCACAACACTTTTATTAATACGTTACAAAATTGACACATTGCAAATGACTGGTTTTGAGAGCACATTTTCTAAGAACAAACAAAGATAAACAATGTAAATAAACACAGAAGTCAATGTGTCAAAACTTTGATCAGCAAAAATCTTTGCCCATGATTTTTCGTAACTTGCCCTTTCTGAAAAATGTCTAGGACAGACTTGTATACGCATTATATTAAATGTTTATTAAAATTTAATGTAATAATATGCAAATATACACTTACACTCATGTGAAGAAGTTGTTAGTAACATCTTGATGTAGGTCTATTCCTCCTCTTCACCACAATCATCTTCATTTGGCATTTCAACATCCTCACCCGGTGGCTCATCATGGTTTACTTTCTCTGCAGTATACAGGATGTTCTGTCACAGGGCTTTGTTATCCAACATGCAGCATGCCATGGTGATTGTGTCCACCTTATCAGGTGAGTAGAGAAGGGCTACACCAGTCTTGTCCAGACATCACAATCTGGTCTTTAGAAGTCGCACAGCCTGCTTCACTGGGCTTCGTGTTCTTCCATGGGCTTCATTAAAGCGGACATCCACTGGCATTCTTGGGTTCCTCAGCGGTGCTAACAACAATGGTCGGTTAGGATAAGCGCAGTCTCCTATATGAGTAAAAACAAAAGAATGAGCTAAAAATGTAATAATATTCTTGATCATTAAATTTGAAATTAACTGAAAAATACATTGACAGATTGTACATACCAACAAGCCAGGCCCTCTCAGGTCCAAGTTATGACATTTGCAGGGATATGGTGCTGTTCTGTAGTACAAAAAAATCATGTGGTGATCCAGGAAACCATGCACAGATGCTTCTGATATACAAATCTGGTAAGCACAAAACTTGCACCTCGACAGAATGGAAGTTTTTTTGATTGTGGTAGACTTGTTGTCTGTCGTGTGGTGGCACCAAGGCAATATGTGTGCCATCAATTGCTCCAAGCACAAGTGGTAGGCAATCTAAAGTATAAAAATCTCCCTTCACATTGGCAAAATCCTCATTTTGTAGAACCTGTATTAAGCTGTTGATGTGCCTCTTGACCAAAAGTTTAATATTTTTCGAGCCTGGTTACAGAACAAAGGAGGTTCAAATTGAAATCAGCTCTGCTTTTCTGAGGCCCACCGGAGGGTATAAATGAACTTTTAATAAAATGGAGAGTTAAACTTGTGGTCAAGAACACGGGCCAGACTGTGGGGAAATATTAACACTGCAACTACCGGCATGCAGATCACCTGGGAGCGCATGTAAAAGCGGAAATTGAAGGTTGGGTGTAACTCGTACTTGCCAGTTTTCCCCTATGAGGAAGGAGCAGCAGCTTTGAAACGTGTTAGGGAAAGGAAAGAGTCGGAATTGGCAGCGCTGGTTTAAATAAAAGATTGTGTTCAATCGTCCTTGGTGGAGTGGCGTCCTTGAAGCTCAGGGCCCCTGTGGGAATATATATATAATGAAGGCACTTACCATTAGTATAAATTGCAGGAAAAAATGCAAAGGGAAAAAGGGGTGGTTTGACCCAAAATGCACTAGGGCTTATAGAACCCTTAAGTATGCACTACTTAACGAACCTAAAGACGGGGATAAAATCAGAGAGGCAAGGAAAGAGTATAACCGTGCCCTAAAACGTAGAAGAGAGAGTTTGAAGGCTGGATAGCCATCCGTGAAGCATCTATTATTAAAGATTCAAGTGCATTCTGGAAGGCAGTTAACATACCCTTCCTCAGAGACAAGGACGTAGCCACTATAGAGTTGGCTATCCCAGAATATAGATGGATAGAGTATTTCTCAACTCTGTACGATGAAACATCCTCGGGTATATATGAAACTGAGGGCCCTGTGGTAGAGTATGGTACCTTGTCAATGGATTCTGAAGGGGAGCATGCCATATTGTTAAGGGATCACGGGGCTGTTATTGTATTTGAGGTAAGTGAGGTTAATATGGCCATTGCTGCAAACTGGGGAGGAAAGGCAGCAGGCCCAGATGGTGTCTCTGTTGATATTTTTAAAGCAAATATTCCGCTATGGGGCCCTCTCCTGACACAAGTGTTTAATGCAACTAGTTCTGGTGGTTTTATTGAAACATGGTACGAGTTCATCCTTGTTCCGATATATAAACAAGCATTTACAATGCAACGGTCTCGCCTTCGAAAAAGTTAGAGCTATTGGAATTGTAAATGATAAACTTTTTATTTATGTGTTGGTTTTGAAAACAGATAAATAAATGGCATTGTCATTTACAATCCCAATAGCTTAATCTCTCGCAAATACGAGACCTATTGCATTTGCACCCACACACATAGCCACACACACACACACAGAGCCACACACAAAGAGCGACACACACACACACACACACACACACACACACACACACACTCACACACACAGAGCCACACACACACAGAGCCACACACACACACACACAGCCACACACACACAGAGTCACACACACAGAGCCACACACACACAGAGCCACACACACACAGAGCCCCACACACACAGAGCCACACACACAGAGCCCCACACAGACACAGAGCCACACACACACACACAGAGCCACACACACAGAGCCCCACATACACAGAGCCACACACAGAGCCACACACACACAGAGCCACACGCACACACACACACCCAGAGCCACACACAAACACACAGAGGCACACACACACAGAGGCACACACACACACACACACAGAGCCACACACACACACACAGAGCCACACACAGGCACAGAGCCACACACACAGAGCCACACACAGAACCACACACACACAGAGCCACACACACACACAGAGTCACACACACAGAGCCACACACACACAGAGTCACACACACACAGAGCCACACACACACAGAGCCACACACACACAGAGCCACCCACACAGAGCCACACACACACAGAGCCTCACACACAGAGCCACACACACACACACAGAGAGGCACACACACAGAGGCACGCACACATTCAGAGGCACACACACACACAGAGGCACACACAGACACAGAGCCACACACACAGAGCCACACACAGAGAGCCACACACACAGAGCCACACACACACAGAGCCATCACACACACACACACAGAGCCACACACACACACAGGGGCACACCCACACACAGAGGCACACACACACACACACACACACAGAGGCACACACAGACACAGAGCCACACACACAGAGCCACACACACAGAACCACACACACACACAGAGCCACACACACACATATGGAGTCACACACACACATAGAGCCAGCCAGTGTGCCAAATGACGATAAGCCCGGTGGTACCAGTGGGGGAGGGCACCTCACTGCATCTCAATGGCAGCCCCATTTGAGGAAAACCGGTGCCATGTCTTTGCTGTAAACTGAAGAGTGCAAGCGAGCCAGTGACACCGGAGCCAGCTCGCTGTATCCCACACACACTGACCTCAGCCAGGGTACTCTGCAGAAACTGAGGGGGTGCCCTACCAATGGTAGTCCCTCCTAAGGGAGCCATGCTGTTTACATGCCATGCAGACTGTCCTCTGCCCAGGTCTTTGTTGTAAACTGAAGGTGGCGAGGGAGCCAGCCTCACTGGAGCCAGCGCTCTGTACCCCAGGGCTTTAAGTGGGATGAACCCACTGGCAGATTGACCAGTTGAGTACATTTACGTTTCTTTTGGGGAAGCAGGCCCCCTGGCAAAAAAGGCTTGTCTAGCTGTCTGCACCTCCCTTGGTTTCGTAGCACAGAAGGCTCCCTGCCCCACACTTCACCTGAAGCATTCCAACCGTTGCAATCAATCTTGTCTATTCACAAAATGTAGTATTACTGATTTTCTAAAACTTAAAAAAATATGGGCACGTCCTGCCTCCAAGATCCCCCTTCCCACACTCCCCACTCCCACCACGGGGTGCAAACAGCCAGAAGAAGAAAAACGCGGACTAAAGAAGCTGCAAGCAAGCAGGTCACGGTAGAGAGCAGGCTAAACAAACTGTAGGCAGCAAGCAGGTCGGGTCAAAGAGCATGCTAGTTAGGGTAGCTAATTAGACTACAGAGGTGACGGGATGGGGCACATGCAGCAAGAGAGTGTTCTGGGAAGGAAGTGGCATGGCACAAGCTGCGGAGCTGCTGAAGGATAGGTAGGGTGCAGGCAGAACTGACATTTAGGCTGGGTAGGGTACTCGGGCAGGATGCACGTTGCATGGCAAGCGATTGGCGTGGCACACCCAGGAGGCGGGGGTCAGGACACAGTGGATAACAGGCTCTAGTTAGGGAACAGGATGCAGGGCTGGTGTCTGGGCGGCTTGGTTGGAGGCATACATGAGGAGCAGTGTGTCAGCAGGTAGGCAGAGGCTGCAGGGAACTGGTGGCTGGTTGGCAGTTGAGAAGTGTGGCCAAAAGGCTATGTAAGGTACCAATGGCCCCATGCAGGTAATGAAATAGGCCACCTGACAGCTGACTGGGTAATAAAGATACAACAACAATCATGGTTCCGCGGGCGCTAGGGCCCTGAGTCTCGGTGCTACTGCACTTGCTACACCATCGACACCTATGCATGATAGGTTGTTAGCACGCTACCTAAGCTCCATTGAGGCTTGCATGGTAAATATTGTGCATGGTAGTTATCAGATGCCAGGGCTGGTGGCGGCTTGCCCGCGGGCCTCTCACCTGCATTGTAGAAGCGGTCCAGTATGCCGATCTCCCCAAAGTCCAGCTTGCCGAAGGGCTGCATCTCCAGGCAGATGCTGGCCCCCTCACACGCCTTCCGCAGGCTCTCCAGCGCGGCGCCCTTGCAGACCTGCATCCTGCGGCTGGCCTCCTTCACCACGTACACCACGGAGGTGCTCCTCCACCTCGTGCCAGAGGATGCCAGCTGCCGGGGTCTGCAGGGGGCGCCCCGAGGCGGCCCCTCCTGCGGCGGAATGCCGGGCAGTAGGGAGGTGGGCACGGATAAGGGGATGCCCTCGCTGCTGTAGCTCATTTTGGCGCTGGGTCAGTCCACCCTCTTGCCCGAGGCGCTGCCTTGGGTCCTATCGGAGGGGATTGCTGGGCTGCTTGCCCGCAGGGGGCATGGGTGCCCGGTGGAGTCAAACGCCTGCAGGGTACCGGCCGCCCCAAGCTGCTGCAATCAACAAAGTCTCCCCAACACCTCCGGCCGTTGGTGCGTCACTCAGCTGCAACCTGTGGCAGGAGTCTTGCGCCCAGCACAGGCCCGGCGAACCTCCACCACCACAGCCTTCGAAGACACGCACACGCAAAAAAGAAGCAGTCGAAGAAACAGTCTAATATGGATGCACTCCCCTTGTCCAGCCGCCGTGCACGGGCCTCTGCGAAATGCCCTCTCTGTGTGCGTTCAAGATCTAGCGAGGGCATTCCAGCAGGAGAGGCACATGTGGAGGTGTGCTGCCACCCTGCTGCCGCCGGGAGGACTCCCGGGATCCCTGGTGAGGATCAGGGCTGTGTTTACTTCCCTTCCTCACGGCTGCCTGCAGCGGCCGAGTGGCAATGTGTTGTGTGTGGCTGCTGCACAAACTGTAACTCTAGAGCTGCCTACCCTCCTCCTTCTCCCTGTTAACAAAATAGCATACATGGCGGTAGTAAGACAGGCGTCACACGCTGTTTGTGTTAACAGTGGGAACAGGTACAAACCTGTAGTTACACTTAAGGAGGCATTACACGGCCATGAACCTCGGACCATGCCATGCACACCACCATGTTTCTCCGAGGTCCAGCAGAAATGGATCGGAGAAATGCCCCGTCATTTTCAGACTGGGGGGCGTATTTTGCTTTCTCTCCTCTTCCCATTGTCTGGAATGTAAAATTTCAGCCAATGGGAAGAGGAGAGAAAGAAACGAAAAAACTCACCCCTCAATCCGAAAAAGACGGCGCTTAAATGGAAAGACAAACCTCTTCTCCAATGGCTGGCCTCCATTTCGGAAGCCAGCCAATGGAGAAGAGGGGCAGGTTTAAGCCTCATACTCTAGAAACATAAAATCTAGCCAGCGATACTGCGCAAGGGCAGCCTACGCAGGCCGAGACCTAAAAAGGGGATAGGACTGAGCTGGCCTGCTGTCGACCAATATCATTATTGGATTCAACAGTGAAAATAGTGGGCCGGGTCAGAATAAACAGATTACAGGATTGGGTAGAGGAACACTCGGTGATAAGTGACCTCCAGTTCGGCTTTCGTAAAAAGCTAGGCACAATTGAGCAGGGCCTGAATTTAAACATTCTGTTGAATGGAAAGGGGCGACCACTCGGTCCCCCCGAACGTATGGCAGAGTGCCTCGATCCCCCCGGGAAGCCATTTTGGGCGGGAGGCGCGTCTCGGCTGGTATGCCCGAAGCGGCGTAGCCGGGGCGCGCTTTTTCCCGCCCTTGAGTGGGCTGGCCTAGACACTGACGCCGCCGGCCACGCCCTCGGGGCAGGCAGGGGCGGGTTTACGCCCGCCCTGAAGATGGATAAAAGGAGACGCAAGACCAGAAGACATCCTCTTGTTCCTGTGCTCTGAAGCTGCACCTCCTCGCTGCACGTGAGCTCGAGACGGAACGAAGAGCCAATTTTGAGCGTTTTAATCGTTCTTGTTTGTTTTTCAGTTACTTTGTTGGAGAATGCCGAAGAAGGTTGGAAAGCGCATGAATACCGACCAGATGCTGCGTGTTCTCATGAAGGAGATGTCCGAGCTAAAGAAGCGGGTGGACAAGAATGAGGAAAGGGGTCCAAAACGTCCTTTGGCGGGAGCAGCCCCGGGAGGGAAAAACAAGAGGCCCAGGAGGGGGGCAGCGGGTGATGAGATCCCCGGTCCCAGTGCCCCGCTCGAGGCCCCAATTCCCGTGCCAGAGGAGGGGAATCTGATCACCCCCGTGTCCGAGGATGATATGCCGCCCGAGTTGGCAGCACAATTGGCAGCGTGGTTGGGTAAAGGTAACGAGGGCGCCACGGCTGTCGAAGCGCAGGCGCTGATAAAGCAATTGCGTGAGAAACGGGAAGCAGCCAAGGTGCCCGTGCCGGCTGCAGCAGGGGACAAGACACCGGGGACGATTGCGACCACAGAGGCAGCGTCAGGTGCAGGTAAGCGGCCATTGCCGATCGCGAGGGATGAGTCAACACCCTCTCGGAGAGAAAAGTTGGGGCAACATGTTCCTTTGGCAATTAAGGAAAAGATTTGGGCGGGGGAGTATGTGAACATTTTTTCATTGCTTGTTGATCATTATGAGGTGGAGCATGTAAAGAGTCAGAAGGATCTCATGCATCCGAGTGTTTGGCGCGCAAAAATGGCCGCCTTTAAAGTGAATGAGAATATCGGCAATTGGGGCAATGCCTGGGGAATCTTTACATCAATCTTGGGGGAACGTAGACCTGAGTTGCTTTCCGAGTTCCCAATCTACCAATCACGAATCATGGGGTACTCGACATCGCACCAGGGTAATCATTGGTTTTGTTACGATAATATGTTCAGAAAAGAAAAGGAGCATAATAAAAGTTTAACCTGGGATTGTTATGATGCCTTGACTTGGGATAAAATGAAAGAGTCAGGAATGTTGAAAATGCCGTTGGTAGGAAGTAATGTGGGCGAATCCTCCCGACAATATGCGGGGACGCCTTTTCGATCGGGTTCGGGTGCCGACGATCACTCGAAACCTACCGGCAATACAGGAAGAAAGGGTTTCTGTTTTAATTACAACAGAGGTAAATGTACGAGACCGCAGGGATCGTGTAAATTCAAACATGAATGTAGTGGTTGTGGGTCGTCCCATCCTGAGGCCTCGTGCAGAGCCAGAACGGGTGATAACGGGGGGAGAGGAGGTGCCAAACAGGTCTAATATAGTCCGAGGGGCGCCTTTACCCACTCCCATTGATACCCTGGCAATGATTCCTTGGCTCAGTGACTACCCGGATCGTACTTCTGCTGGGGTGCTGCGAAACGGTTTTTCGTATGGTTTCCGCATCCCGGTAGGGGACTTTCAGGGTGTGGATAAGTGTAAAAATCAAATTTCCGTCTTGCAGCATACAACCGTAGTACAGGATAAGATCCGGAAAGAGGTGACTCGAGGTCGGGTCGCTGGCCCGTTTAGTGTACCCCCGGTCCAGAATTTTGTTTGTTCCCCCTTAGGGGTAGTCCCCAAGAAAGACCCTGGAGAGTTCCGACTAATTCATAATTTATCGGCTCCACGAGGTTTTTCCGTAAATGAGGCAATCGACCCAGAAGTGTGTTCGGTGCGGTACGCATCCTTTGATGAGGCCGTAGCCATTTTGAATCGCCTGGGGCCCGGGGCGCTGATGGCGAAGTCAGATATCGAGTCAGCGTTCCGATTGCTCCCGGTACACCCAGACGACCAGCGTCTCCTAGGTTTCATGTTTCAGGGTTGTTATTACATGGATAGGTGTATGCCAATGGGGTGTTCTATATCTTGTGCTTATTTCGAGAAATTCAGTAGTTTTCTACAATGGGTCTTCACAAAGAAAACGGGTTTCCAAGATGTAATGCACTACCTTGATGATTTCCTGTTTCTTGGGGCTGACGGGGGTTTTGAATGCGGCCGGGCCTTGGCCGAATTTTGTGTGTTGATGAACCAGTTTGGTGTGCCATTGGCGCCGGGTAAAACAGTGGGTCCTACGACTTGCCTCGAGTTTCTGGGGATCGAGTTGGACTCCATTGAGGGGTGTTTCCGTTTGCCAGCCGAGAAAGTGTTGAAGTTCAGGGCTGCGCTGCAACTGTGTATAAATGCATCAAAAGTTACGCTGCAACAATTACAGCAGGTGGTGGGACAGTTGAATTTTGCCCTGAGGGTAATACCAATGGCCCGCCCGTTTTCCCGTTCAATTGCCCAAGCGATGGTTGGCCTTAAAGAAAGCCATCATCGCACGAGACTATCAGCCGAGATCCGCCAGGACATGCGTATTTGGTTAGCATTTTTGGCGGATTTCAATGGTAGAATCGTCTGGAATAAACCAGCCGTGTCTTCTGAAGAGCTGGGGCTGTGGACAGATTCGGCGGGAAGCGTAGGTTTTGGCGCCATTTTCGGCACAAAATGGTCGGCACAAAGATGGCCGACATGGTGGCATGAGAATGGTCTGACGAGTAATATTGCTTTCCTCGAACTGTTTCCCATCTTGGTGGCCTTGAGAACATGGCCTGATGGGTTCAAGGATCACTCTGTCATATTTTGGTCTGACAATATGACCGTGGTCGAGTGCATCAATAGTCAGGCAGCACGTTGTAAACTGATCTTAAGACTGCTTAAAGAAATTGTTTTACTGTGTATGCAATTGAACGTGCTATTCAGAGCAAAACACGTTCCAGGGGTGTTGAATCAGGCGGCTGACGCACTGTCTCGTTTTCAAATGCAGGCTTTTTCGGGTTTCCTTCCCTCAGCGGACCCGGAGCCGGCACCATTTCCCGAAGCTCTCTGGTCTCTAGGTGCCCCGAACTTCGTCACCTCGTGGGAGAGAGTCTAGCACCAAGGACGAGGAAGGCATACGAAGGGGCGTTTAGGGCCTATTTAGCCTTTTTGGGGACTGTTAGAGAGCGACTTTGGGGTCACGAGGAATGGGTAGTGAATTTCCTGTTGTCCTTACGTAGGGCTGGGAAATCGGTGGCTACGGCCCAGAGGCATCGTGCTGCCATTTCCTTTGTTACCAGAGCACACGCTATCCAAGACCCTACAGCGTCTTTCGTTGTGCAGAAAGCACTGCGTGGGTGGCAACGCCTGGAGGGTCGCAGAGTGGATTTAAGGCACCCGATAGGTTTGGATAGATTGTCCCAGTTGTTGGCTACACTCCCTGCCACATGTTCATCTCAGTTTGAGGCGGTGCTGTTCCGAGCCGCTTTTACGCTAGCATTTCACGGGGCAATGCGGGTAAGCGAACTAGTTGCGAGGAACAAACTGGATGTGGCGGGGGGTTTGTGCCAGGAACACGTTCAGATCAGGGGAGAAACAATGACTGTCTCCTTTGTAAGGTCCAAGACGGACCAAGATGGGTTGGGTGACTGCGTCATCATACGCAGGATTCCTGGGTCCTCCATATGTCCGGTAAAGTGTTTAGAGGATTACCTAGCACGAAGGGTGGCATCATGGGGGGGGACTTTGTTAAGACACGCGGACGCCACCCCACTGACGAAATTTCAGTTTCAGCGGGTGCTTGCGATGTCAATTGCCGCTGCGGGCTTGAACCCGGGCGATTTTGGGACCCATTCCTTTCGGATAGGGGCTGCTACGGAAGCTACAGCCAGGGGTCTTAATGTTGAACAAGTGAAACGAGTGGGGCGTTGGTCCTCCAATTGTTATAAAAGATACGTGCGGTTGCACATGTTGTGAAGCTGTAATTATGTACTCTGTACTCACGCTTCTTGTTTTTGTTTGGTTTCAGTTACGCAAGCCTACGAGGCGGGGCGGACTACGCAGTCGACCCTACACCGGGCCAGCGGTCAGACATCACCGGCTGTGAAAAAGGAGGTGTGGGTCGTGGGCCACTCATACGTGAGGCGTGCCGCAGACGTATTCAAAGCAGGTGACTTGGTTCACGTAGCTGGGGAATACGGGTACAGGATGTCCTTCCACGGAAGGGGCGGTCTCTGTATTGACCAGTTTCAAACATTCTTTGAGGATTTGTTAGGGCGGACAAGGTCACCGCCGTCTATAGTTATAGTACATGTTGGGGGCAATGATTTGGTCACCATCGGTAGACGACTACTCCTGGAGGCAATGCTTTCCACTGTAAGTTGGTTGGCGAGGAGAGTTCCGGGGTGTACGATTGCATGGTCCCATTTGATTCCACGAAAGGTGTGGCGGGGGGCTATCTCTATACCTGCTTTGAATCATTCCGTTAGAAAGCTTAACAATAAAGTGAGTAGGTTGTTCCGTTCCAGGACATTGCATTCTATTTCCCATGGCTGTATTAATGATGACAGGATGTATTCGGGGGATGGTGTGCATTTGTCTTGGGTGGGGAATGAGTTATTCTTAGGAGACTTCTTAGCATGGTTAAAATCTTTGAAACATGACCTTTAGGTAGGAGTTTTTGTGGGGAGTCCGGATAGCCGGTCAACTATCCGGCCTTGTGGTGGTAAGGTCATGATCGGTGAGCACTAATTGGAAGATCCCTATGAGTGGGCGTCACCCAACACGGATGGGAGCGCTCGGGGGAGGTGGCCTTTGGCCCCTCAACGGGGAGGCGGTCCCTTCTAAGGATGGGTCGCCGAAAGAAGAGGAAAGGCGGTCAAGGCCCCTTCCTGTGTAGGAGGGGGTACAGCCCCCTCCTGGGGAATTTCCCGGGGCCAGTGACATCTGCGACGGCAGATGCGGTAAGTTGTGTGGGGTTGGGGGGAGGTCTACGATACCTTCTAGATACCTCACACGAGTTCGAACGACCTTTAAATGGCGTCGAGTTGATAAGTGCCCCCGTCAAGACAAGGGAAATTGTAGTAGTTGCACGTGAGTACGCCTCAGTGCGGTCGCCCCTCCCAAGTGGGGGGGGGTATGTCTGGTTAGGGATCTTGACACCGGTTACGACCTTGCCGTTGGCCCTTAAACGTTAGGATGTACAATTTCAATATTTCAAGTAAATGTTTTGCAGGATGTTAGATCAGCTAGGAGAACCTCTGTATTAGAGAATCTGTTAAAGTTAGCCAAACATCGCAATGTGGTATGAAATTGTACATTAATGTTTAACCGTTTTAATTTTTTGTTTTAATAAATACGGCCGGGAGGGTCACTCCCTCCCACTTCCAAAAACTTCAAGAACTGTTTCCGGTTTCCCTCATTTGGGGATTGTGTTGAGAGGGGGTGGCGGGTATCTCAGCCATATGGAAAGGGGCGACCACTCGGTCCCCCCGAACGTATGGCAGAGTGCCTCGATCCCCCCGGGAAGCCATTTTGGGCGGGAGGCGCGTCTCGGCTGGTATGCCCGAAGCGGCGTAGCCGGGGCGCGCTTTTTCCCGCCCTTGAGTGGGCTGGCCTAGACACTGACGCCGCCGGCCACGCCCTCAGGGCAGGCAGGGGCGGGTTTACGCCCGCCCTGAAGATGGATAAAAGGAGACGCAAGACCAGAAGACATCCTCTTGTTCCTGTGCTCTGAAGCTGCACCTCCTCGCTGCACGTGAGCTCGAGACGGAACGAAGAGCCAATTTTGACCCACCCACCAGCCCCTGAGGACAGCTAGTTTGTTTTAATAAAGTTGATCAGTTATTCTATTTCGTTTTCAGGTTGTTTTGGTGTTATGTTGATATTTAGTGTGTAATAAAGATTGGTGTAATTTTCAGGTTGTGTGATTAAAGGATTTCGGATTTAAGGTCCATTTAGTACAGGTTTTTTCGGTCATAGTGGCCAATGTAGTTTCATTTAAGTAGCATTTGTCGTATTTATTTCGGTCAGACGGTAGGCGGTAAGGTCATGATCGGTGAGCACTAATTGGAAGATCCCTATGAGTGGGCGTCACCCAACACGGATGGGAGCGCTCGGGGGAGGTGGCCTTTGGCCCCTCAACGGGGAGGCGGTCCCTTCTAAGGATGGGTCGCCGAAAGAAGAGGAAAGGCGGTCAAGGCCCCTTCCTGTGTAGGAGGGGGTACAGCCCCCTCCTGGGGAATTTCCCGGGGCCAGTGACATCTGCGACGGCAGATGCGGTAAGTTGTGTGGGGTTGGGGGGAGGTCTACGATACCTTCTAGATACCTCACACGAGTTCGAACGACCTTTAAATGGCGTCGAGTTGATAAGTGCCCCCGTCAAGACAAGGGAAATTGTAGTAGTTGCACGTGAGTACGCCTCAGTGCGGTCGCCCCTCCCAAGTGGGGGGGGGTATGTCTGGTTAGGGATCTTGACACCGGTTACGACCTTGCCGTTGGCCCTTAAACGTTAGGATGTACAATTTCAATATTTCAAGTAAATGTTTTGTAGGATGTTAGATCGGCTAGGAGAACCTCTGTATTAGAGAATCTGTTAAAGTTAGCCAAACATCGCAATGTGGTATGAAATTGTACATTAATGTTTAACCGTTTTAATTTTTTGTTTTAATAAATACGGCCGGGAGGGTCACTCCCTCCCACTTCCAAAAACTTCAAGAACTGTTTCCGGTTTCCCTCATTTGGGGATTGTGTTGAGAGGGGGTGGCGGGTATCTCAGCCATATAAATATATCACAGCAAAAAAGGGACCCCTGTACTTGCCATTTGTCGATTTATCATCAGCATTCGATTGTGTACGGCATAACAAACTGTGGCTTACTTTAGAAGAACTGGGAGTCGACTAAGTTTTAATCTCCTTTATAAGAGAGTTTTATCTGGGGGCAAGGGCATGGGTGCGGTTTGGGATGGGTGGGGAATGCACAAGACACTTTAAAGTAAAACGAGGCATGAGGCAAGGCTGTGTCCTTGCCCCGTTTCTTTTTACGCTGTACATAAACAATCTTGAAAGGGTTTTGGTCCAAGAATGTAACGATCTCCCTGAGGCTGGTAAAGGTCCCATCCCCCATTGTTATATGCGGACGATTCGGTTCTAATGGCCCATACTCCGTTGGGACTGCAAAGGGTGGTAACTAGTTTTGCTAATTTCATGACAGAAAGAGGCCTTAATATTAACTCATCCAAAACTTTTATAATGAACTGCGGGTCAGGATGCGCAAAGACTAGATCTATTTTTATCGATAAAAAACGGATTGTAAGTACAAAGTTATTCTCCTATCTTGGAATTTTGTTTAACCGTACGGGGTCATGGGTGCAGGCTGTTAAAGCTAGGAGATTGTTATATATAATGACCTTATATGCACTATCCAACTTCAGTAGGAAATTAGATAGGCGTCCCACGGTGGAGTTATTAGACATCTATAAACCGAAATCGGTCACTGTTGCCTCATATGGAGCAGGTATATGGGGTTATGCGGACGTAAGTTCAGTGCAGGCAGCTGAAAATATCTTTTTAAGATTTTAGTTGATGATCCCTAACAGTACCTCTTCCTTTATTTGCCATACGGAACTGGATTTGTCATATTTGGAAGACATTATAAAGATTCAACCGGTTTTGTTGTGGCATAGGATATGGACAACAGAGGAAACAAATATTAACCGTGGGATTTTAGATGACTGTAGGGGCCTGGATGGGGTGAAACGAATCAGATGGTTATTGTATGTTAAAACATTCCTATATAACATAGGTCTTCATGAATTCTATGATGCCCCACCTACTATGATTAGTATGAGTAGGAAGGATCTTAAGAGAAACTGTCTGAGTTTCCTGAGTGAACGGAGATTGTGCATTGAAATGAGTAAACCCACGGTGGAAGCACATAATCTCCTATTAACAACTTTTAGTCTCCAGCCATACCTACGCCTCATAATGATTGATTACGACAGATTCTTACTGATGCGCTTCCACCTGGGTACCCTTTATAGACTACTAAGTTTTCCAGTCCTAAATGACTGGGCAAAACAGCTTTGTAAATGTCCGTGTGATGATACTTCTGACCAATCCACTATACATGTCTTATTTTTCTACAAATTCTATTCTATTCAGAGGAAAACATGGATTGTCCCGGTCTTAAAATTATTAGGTATAAGGACGTGTCGGCCAGCATATGTTCTACTTCAACAACTAGAGACTGTGTTTGTAGTAGCCTCTGTAACAGTTTTGTTAAAAAATGTTTTTAAATGCAGGAAAACAATCATGATGTGATAAAATGTAAATGAATTAATGTTAATGTACATGGTGCTAACACCCTTTTTATAGATATTTGTAACCGTTTTAATAACTTTTTTAAGTGTATTTATTATGTGCTTTTATGGTTATACATATTTGTAACCAATAAAAGTATTATTATTGAAATATTGATAATATATATATATATGAGGAGCAATTTGAAAAGTGCAAGTCTGATTTATTAATCAGATTGAAAGACAGAGGATACTCTACTAAAATAATTAGGGAGGCAGAGGAGAAGGCCAAAAATAGACCTAGAAGTAGCCTTTTCACAGAGGAACAATGCCCTAATACTGCCAGCGCAGACAGCCTAGTTCAGACATTAGATACTCCTAGGTTGATCACTACGTTCAACCGAGAGGAACGTCAGATCAGGTCCATCATAAATAAACATTGGCCTGTAGTTCTGACAGACAACATCTTACAAACTAGGATAGCTGCCAAACCTGTGATCACTTTCAGAAGGAGCAGCACTATGGGCAGCAGATTGGATAGAGTATCCCCTGAGATTAAGAAAGTCACTACCTGGATGCCAACTAAGAAAGGTTTCACCAAATGTTCTACGTGTAGAGCGTGCAAATTTGGATGCAACATGACCTCATATCATACGCCCTTCAAGACCACTTCCAACCCAATTACAGGCAATTACACCTGCAAGACTGAATATGCTGTATATGTCCTGACGTGCACCTGTGGGCTACGCTACGTGGGTAGCACGAAGCTACAGGTGCACGTCAGGATTTTGCAGCATATCAGGGCCATCTTACACAGCGACGCAACATACCCTGTTGCCAGACATTTTAAGAAAGTGCATGCCAACAACATCAACTGCCTTTCTTACTATGTAATTGACGCTGTAAACAAAAAGAGAAGAGGGGGCAACAGAGAACGCCAACTCCGGCAATTAGAGACCAAGTACATCTTGGACTTAGATTGCAAATGGCCCAATGGTTTAAACACGACGGAAGACATGCGGAGTTTTCTGTAATAATAAGCTAGTTACAGCATGGTCTTATCACGTTGGTTCATGTACCTCAGTCTTGTAAATATATGAATTTGTCCTTGTAAATAGAACATATGTATATAGTTTGTATATATATATTTTTCCCTCATTTAGAATTTCTCTCTTTTGTAAACAATGAAATTTAATTAATTGTTTTTATTAATCAAATGGTTTTTGGGATTTTTTATGCATACCTACATCATCCATGAATTTATTAACATGTATTCTTGTGGTCAATGGTAGATCAGACCCTTCAATCCAAATTTGATTAGTTTGAGAAATTTGCACCATTTTTTTTTTTGCACTAGCACTTTACTATTTTGTAAGGGATGCACTTATAAGCACTTTTTGGAATCCTCTCCAAAGTTATAGACTATTCATGTGTATAAACTTAAAAAACTGTTTTAGAGTTTGATTACAACGTATAACAGTTCGGCTTTTTAACAGGGTATCTTGATAAAACGGATTTAACCGGTTATTTTTCCCTGAATTACTGCTTGTAAATACGGCAACAGATAAAGGTTGTTTTTGCCTTTTTGTAAGAAGAAATTTTAATCAACAAGAACTATAATTATATTTATTTTTTATAAAGTTCTGTGACATATTTTACTAATTGAAAACCAAGTTATAGATTACTTGTATAAATGTAGTGAATATGTCAATAGTGATATCCCGTTCCGTTTTACTAGCAGTAACATTGACACATAAGAAGAAAGCTATAATGCATAGTATTTTTTCTATGTTAATACACATGTGGTCTGTGATGCAAACAGTAGGAGGGGCGCTTTTTGCACTTTAAATTGTTATCATGGTGTATGCAACTTTGTGACACGTGATCAAGGGCTTACGGGCTTGAAACGCGTTGTGTTTGGGTCACTAAAATAAAATACTGCCCACTTGAAAAAGCTCCGGAGGTCTGCGTCTCTTTCCTCGCCTGACTGCCGCTGGGAGAACTCAGGAAGTGGTTTGAGGGTTTCCAGATATATATATATATATATATATATACATGTGATCAAGGCAGGGATCTGCCAAAACGCGTCGTGGCTGACATGGTTGCACTCTTAAGCTAAATAAAAGAAGAAAGCACGAAAACTGGGTCTACCTCGTCTTTGCCTGTGTGTGGCTGCTGTTCTCATGTAGAGACGGAGGCGAGCTCTTGCAGAATATATATATATATATATATATATATATATATATATATATATATATATATATTACCTACTGGCGGTCGCCAGTAGGTATATATAGTTAGGATTTTTTCCCTATGGGATTTCTGAAAATTCTATGTCTAATAACTTTGGCGTTTGTGGGCGGAATCGGCTGAAATTTTCAGGAAAATGGCACATTTTGTTTCTGAGCAGCCCCTGAAAATTTGGGGGGGGGGGGGGGTTCGTCAAGGGGGGGCCGAGAAAAAAGGGGGGTCCCAAAACGCGTTTTTCCCATGTAAATTTCCATAGGGCGGTTGGCCTCACTTTTAGCCCGAACGGCTGAATGGATTTCCACGAAACTTGGCAAAATTGTAGGGACTGTTAGCCCGATGTGCCTTTGCTAGGTCTCAATATATGTGCTTCAGTGGATTTTGAGAAATTAACGTTCAAAAAAATATATATATCTGTAACAGCGCTCCGGGCTGCGCTCCGGTTCGCGTACTTTTCGCGTAACGGAACTTTGCGATGCGAAGCTGATTGGCTCTCTGGTGTCTGTCAACATTCTAAACAGTCCGGAGCGGCCGCCATCTTGTCTCTCGGTAGGATCGAGAGACAAGAGGAGGCCAAAACAAAGGGGGAAATTACCATAAGGGGGCATAGTAGATCCTCGTTGACCCCCTAGTTTTTATGTGGAGGTTTTAAAAGGGCCCAGCAGGGTAAAAAAAAAAACATTTTTTTTTTTTTTGCGTGGTGAGCGCCTAGTCCGCGAACCGAAAACCGTTCTGGGCAGCGTACTATAAGGAAAAAAGAATGATAGACTTTTCAAATACTGTATGTTAATTGTTTGTTGTTTTTGTTGATTATTTTTTTTTCTTTATTTTTTAAGCATTTTTTTTATTTTGAGTGTGTTTCATAATTTATTACATTTTCTAACATTTCATTGTCAGAAATTTCATACTTGTCATTGAATATATTTTGAAGTCTATGAGGGTTTAAATTGTCCTCATTTTTAAGCAGGTTATCCACTGCTTCCACACATTGAAGTAGTTCCTGGTCTCTACTTTCATCCATAAATTCATCAATGTTTCCTTGGCTGCTCTCTTCCAGTACAATTTTAAATTGAACTTGCTGCTCGTCTTCCATTTTGCCTGAAATTTGGATTAAAAAAATATATATTACTAGAGATAGGGCACTGTTGGGATTAATTTTAGATAGGCAGTTTTTATCAGTGAATTTATCTTTTGGCAGTGTATAGTATCAGAGTGGAAGTAGGACTATAAAAAAGTGTATGTGATTTAACCAAGAGAAGCCTAACTCCATCCATAACTATAACAGAGAAGTCTATCTAAATCTATAACTACTACAGAGGGATAGTATATAACTATCAGAAAAAGTTTACCATATTAAGTTATAGTGCACAATATACTTCAATTTTAGAAATAACAACTTACCTTCACAAAAAAGTTGAAGTGTTTAGTAACTATTCAAATGTAATGTACAACAAGAAGTAGCAGTCAAAATGGCTGTGTTTTCTTCTCTTCCTTTATGTATATTCAGGTATATAACCAATCAAATATCAGGTAATAAAAGTAGAAAATGAAAGTAACATTTTCATTGGTTGTCAATTCCAACACTTCAGATGTGTTTTGTGAAGTAATTTACCTCACGGTATTTAGAGAGGTCTACAGGCTTAATGGCTAAATGGAATTTCAATCAAATTTGTGAAAATGAAAGGGATTGTTATGTAGTATGAGGTAATGTATATTTGGTGAGAGTGTCTCCAGTCGTTTTTCTGTGAATTACTTTCCCACCTTTTTTATTGGACCGCTTTCCGGAATGCGGCCCGGTCCGCGAACCAGCAGCGTAACGGGAGTCCACCATTTTGTGTTTCGGTCGAATCAAGATACAAGATGGAGGGCAAATAATGTTCAGAATGGGTAGAAGGGGGCACGGTAGATGTATCTTGACCCCCTAGGTTTTCTGAGGGTGGCTGAGGAGGACCATATGTGCGGGAAAAAAACTGTTTTTTTTTAAATTTTGCGCGGTTAGCTTCCAGTTCGCGTACCGGGTAGCGCTCTTGGAGCGTAGTTTGATGAAAATTAGAGAAAAAAGTTAGAGAAAAATAATAATTGTGAGTGATCAGATGTAGGGTAGCTCTGAGAAGAGCTTTTGGGTTTATGGTACATTTTGGTACTTATAAGTAGGTACCAATGCACAGTCTTAAATTCAAAATGAAAATTCTGTTGCCCTCATCTGAGAAGTGAACTCCATCTCCTCTGTAGATATCTTGCATGTAGTAACGCAAGTTATTGTTGTACATGGAGCCCATTCCATGGTCTCTCATGTAAGCTGAAACAGATTTGTTTACATGCTTCCTCGACTTCTCAATTTGTGGACAAAATTGATTGGACCACCTCCATTTCTGTCTTTGGCATATATTTGAAAATACCAAGGCAGTTTGAGGGAAAAGTGCCATTAATTGCTCAAAGGTGTCCTTTAAAAGCATTTCCAGACCTACCCCAGTCAAAGTGCCCAAATCATTACCTCCACAGTGCACAATAAACAGGTCAGGTTTTGGCAAATGCATAAAGGTTTTCACCAATGGTATCAATTGGTGACATTTTAATCCTCTTTGGCCCAACCACTTAATTTCCAGCTACAGATATTTGCTATTAAAAAACCATTGAAATTCACTGAAAAAACCATAGGTTATAGACCATATATAGTTAGGAATTAGCATTTACAAAACCTTGAAAATTCACTGAAAAAACCATAGGTTATAGACCATATATAGTTAGGAATTAGCATTTACAAAACCTTATTTTACTCACACAAAACCATTGAAATTCCATATATAGTTAGTTGCACTAACTATATATCGCGCACCCGCAATCCACTGCTGATGATGTCACATATTACATCATTCATGACATGGTCAGTGACATCACTGATGACATCACTGATGATTTCAATGGTTTTGTGTGAGTAAAATAAGGTTTTGTAAATGCTAATTCCTAACTATATATGGTCTATAACCTATGGTTTTTTCAGTGAATATATATATATATATATATATATATATATATATATATATATATATATATATATATATATATATATATATATATATATATATATATATATATATGTGTGCAGATATATATGTGCAGATATATATGTGCAAAAAAGAAGCAGAGCAGAGAACTCTGTGCAGTTCTCAAGTTTAGGTGGAAAGCAGCTCTAATATGAAGCACTCTCAACACCAGCGACACTCTAAATTTGCTCACCTCAAATGTCTGCTTTTCTATCAAAGTCTTTAAGCATAGGATTAGCACAGTGACATCCACACCGAGATAGAAAGGGACAAAGTCTTTTACCATTTCTGTTTGAACTCGATCTACTTGCTCCCTGATAGCACTTCATCACCCATAATGCATTGTCAGGGAGTAGAGATGTGTGCTGTCCCAGGTTGCCTGGGACTAATCATTAGCAGGGAGGTTCTTAAGCCTCCCGGTGTCTGCTAGCGATGCTTGGCTTTCTTGCTAGCTTCCCGTACCTTGGTGGCGTTTTGGAAATCCTTGTAATAAAACTCCTCGATGTTCGTGGTGGAATTGTGAGACCAATCGTGACCTTGCACCCTTGTTTTGGATCCAGCCTCATTCTGGGCATTTTCACAGTCAAACCTTCCTTCATCTGGATTGAATCAAGAGGCGTTACTCTGTGAGCTGAGTTCCTTTCTGGTGGCCGTGATATTTAACTCTTGCCTGCTCCCTTGGTTTTCACTGTGGGAAGTATTTAAATGCTGCGGTGAACGCGTGCAGTTTTTTAACGCGATTCACCTCCTAATAGACGCAGTGCACGTGCTGTGTTGTTTGTTTTTGTGGAGCACCCTTTCTTTTTGTTTTTGGAACAAAGTCAACCAAAAAAAAAACTTTATTGAAATCGAGGACGCGATCAAACACATCGGGCCTCTCATTTTTTATTTGGACTAGAGTGGATAGACATTCAGTCAACACGGGAAAGTCTTCACTCAAGATCGAAATCCCGAACTTTAGAAAACCGTGTTATAGTGCACGTTTTTAGGCGCGTGTTTCGTTCTTTGTCAACTGCCATTTAATTAGTGAGACTGCGGGCGTTCTTTATAGCGCATGCCTGTTATTTTCCAGGATCATTGGAGTCTATGGCAGTCTTATTTGTTTTCTCTCGTTGGAGACCATTGAAGACTGGTGAACGTTATATGGACATCACCCTATCAGTCCTATGTTCAGGTAAGCCTGGGGTAGCACACACGCCCAGTTAGAATACAAGATAAAATAGAGCATTAGTATCATTAATGAAACCCTGTGCTTAATTTGTGTGTTTTTGTATTCATACAGAGCCAGCTTCTCCTCCATCCTGAATTCTACTCCTTTTATGCATACTGATGTATGTGGTAATACATCAGTTCATGGTCTCCTCTTTTTCAGTGACTACTTATCTCCAGTGAGTTCTCAGTCTTCACGGGGAGTTGGTAGTTTCTGGAAAAGTCAGACACTTGCTTCGCTTCCGGGGAATTCGACTTCTGCTGGGGACTCCGGTAGAATCCCGTCAATTCCCACAGCAAAGTATTTAAGCAAAGGATTAGCACAGTGCTATCCTTGCCGAGCTGTAAAATGGCCAAAGCCTTTTTATATATATATATATAAAGTTCATTTTAAATTTACAAAAATTAACAATATATTAAAAAACATATACAAATGTATATATATATATATATATATATATATATATATATATATATATATATATATATATATATATATATATATATATATATATATACATACATATACATATATATGTGTATATATTACCTACTGGCGGTCGCCAGTAGGTAGTTATAGTTAGAACCTAGTTTCCATAGGAAAAGCATTTTTTGATTTGCTAATAACTTTGGGTCATTTGACGAATCTTCCTGAAATTCTCCAAAAATAAAGTCTATCCAGGTCAGCTCCTATCCTGAAAGTTTGGGGGTGATTCATCAAGTGGGGGATTAGAAAAAAGGATGGTCCCAAAACACGTTTTCTCCATATTAATTTCCATAGGAAATTTTGCGACAAGCTACAGCCTGAACTGCTCAACAGAATTACCCCAAATTGGGCAAAAAGGTAGAGCTTGGTTCAGAAAGTGACCTTTTTTTAAATGGTGTAAATCCGTTCATTCGTTTTTGAGAAATTCAAGAAATAAGAGTCAAAAAATCAATTTCCCATTGGAAACTTTGTGCAAGGGTACAGCCGAAACTACTCTACGAAATTACCCCAAATTTGGCAGAAAGGTAGTGCTTGGACCAGAAAGCGACTTTTTTTTAAAATGGTGTAAATCCGTTCAGTATTTACTGAGAAAATTGAAAAATAAAAGATTCAATATCTGGGCGGAGCCTAAGTCCTGAGCACGAGCTTCACTGTGATTAGCTTCCAACACTCCAAACCAGGAAGTGTTGGCAGTCATCTTGTGACTCGGTAGAAGCGAGTCACCATAAAACTGAGAAACAAAGTTATAAAATAAGAGAATGGGGCAGGGTAGAAACCCCCTGACCCCCTAGGCCTGCTTAGGGGGTCCCAGAAGGAACCCCAGGGCCAAAAAAAAGCAGTAAAAAAAAAAACATTGGCGCAATTGCCGTTGGGGTCGCGGGTTCCCATGTTTTATTTATTGAGGCCCCTGGGTACTTCTTAAAGAAATAATAGCGGGGGCTCGCTGGAGCCCCTGCAGTCCCAGTGCTTCACTTATGTTGGGAGGGGGGTTCAGTAGGCTGTGGAAATTATATCGGGAAAACAACAATGCGCCGTACTGCGGCCTTCCTTTAATATAATGCGGAATAATGTTTACTTAATATGCAGTGTTCACTGTTATCACAGATAGAGTCACTTTGTTACAGGAAATGTATTATTATGTGAGAGAGCGTGTTCTGTATGTGTGCGCGGAACAAAATTAACGTTTAATTGGCTGAGGTGTTCCAACAACAAGCTTAATGTTCATTGGCTGCGAACCATCAAAAGTAGAAGTGTTTCCTGCCAATCACTCCCCCTCCGCAGAATAGCAAGGACATCTAATTGGCTCACATGTTGTAAAGAGGACCTTCCAGAGCTTAATGTGGATTGGTTGCGAATGATTGGAAGTAGAAGTGTTGCTAGGTATTCCCTTCTCCTCCGCGGAACAGAGGGGACATCTGATTGGCAGACGTGTTCTAAGGAGGAGCTTCCAGACCTTCATGTTGTTTGGTTATGAACTATTGAAAGTAGAAATGAGGCAGCCATTTACTTCCCCTCCGCCGAGTAGGAGGGACATCTGATTGGCTGACGTGTTCCAAGAAGGACTTTCCCAAGCTTAATGTTGATTGGCTGTAAACCATTGAAAGTAGGCGTGTTGTCAGTGAATCCTTCCCCCTCCATGGAGTATTAGGGACATCTCATTGGGAACTTGTTCCAAGCGGGACCTTCCCAAGCGTAATGTTCATTGGCTGTGAAGCATTAAAAGTTTAAGTGTTGGCAGCCATTCCCCCCTCCTCTGCGGAACAACATGGACATTTTAATGGCTAAAGTGTTCCGAGTGCAAGTTTGCTCCTTATTGGGTGGGAACGGTTCACTGTTGTCAGCAATTTTGTGGCACACTTCCAAAGGAGTACAGGAAAACAAAATAGTAGAGGGGAGGGTAGGAACTCTATTAACTCTGTACCGTGGTCACAAGGTGGTGGAGAGGGATTGTGAAGGTAAAAATAGGTTTTTATATATTTTAAGGACCATTTATATAATTGCCGTGAGGTGTGCAAATCATGGCGGAAAAATAACAGAGGGGCATATTATCAAGGAACGGTGTTAAAATTATCACTGTTTTATCGGCAGGAAACTGCCGATAAAACGGCGATAATGGGCTTGATAATACACCCTTGTTAATTCCCATAGAATCCCATGTTCTGGTGTTAACATGGGCTTCTATGGGAATTAACAAGGGCGTATTATCAAGCCCATTATCGCCGTTTTATCAGCAGTTTCCTACCGATAAAACGGCGATAATTTTAACACCGGTCCTTGATATTATGCCCTAGAGTGTCCTGCGGTCCTCTTTTTATCAATTTTGCAGGTGGGATACTTCCCAGGAGCACTATTTACTTATAATGTGGTGTTTACTTTTCTGACGGAGAGGTATGGTTACACAGCAATAATTTCAATCTAGCTTTCAAACAGTTTTTATTTAGCAATTACAAATTAACCTTCTTCGAAAACTGACGCTGTATATATCAAAGGGGTGACAAATAAAAATGGAATTTCATAAAATATCAGTTAAGCGTGGCCACTCCCTCCTTTTTTCTGCTATAATTTGTAAAAGTGTTGCCCCATATTCTTGATAATATAAGAGGGCATCAGTTACTTTTAGATAAAGTAGAAAAGAAGTGCTACAACAAACACTCCCGCACTACATTATCTGAGGTCAGAAGAACAAGTAAAAAGCAATTAAACACAAATTACTTCATATTAGATAGAAATGTATGCTTTAGCATTTTTCAAATTTGTATTCTGTAGAATTCTGGAAAGTTCTGTCGTAGTGCTTAGAGGTCGCACACTGTTCTGCTAACAAATCACGTACTCATTTAAGAATATATAGGATAGTACTATTATAATATACAGTACTGGTCCAATATATTTTATAGGGAGAAGGTGAATAGGAACCGCAACTGAGAAAAATAGAAATTAGAAAATAACATTCAGAAATGTAGGGTTTATCAAATATTTGAAGTAAGAAAGTATGTATGAAAGCTATATTTTTTTAGACTGCAATTTTGTAAAATATACTCACTAAAATAATATCTGATCAAGTACGTTATAAAGTTTAGTAAGCTGTATTTCTAATGGCGCCGACCAATCTCCAATTCCTCTTCTGTAACAATAGATCTATTACAATGTAACGAATGACACCATTGGTACAGTAAAAAGAAAAGGAAAATAAAGTTATGAATAGAACAGAAGATCAATATTGAAATACTTTCGAGCAGTGATTATTTTCAGAGCTTCTTTTCTCCGGGACTTCGAAATGTTTGATCTTCGTGGCGACGGGTCATAAACTCCTCTGAGATCATTATCACTGTGAAAATTATAATATAGATATTCACAGAATATGATCAAAAGGGGGAACAGACTAAAAACCAGAAGCTGGTGATGTTGCTTATATATCTTTACTCTTTGCGCCAATGGGTCATGAACTCCTCTGAGATCATCATGACTGTTCATATTATAATATACATATTGACATCATATGATCCCCAGGGGAAAACAGACTAACAACTGGAAGGTGGTGACATTAATTCTAAATCTTTAGGGTTTGCGCCGGTGGGTCCCCAACACCTCTGAAGCAAAGTACAGTGTCAATATTATAATATAGAAAGTCACAATATATAAGCTCAAAGGAGCCGCAAAAGGAGCAATGTTTGCTGTAATCTGTCTGTTTCTAAAAACAAGCTGCTGTGATGTTACAGAAAAAAAGGCAAAAACATGCAATAACACTTTTTTTCTAGATATAAATGTTTAAATATTGTCAAATAGCTACGTATTATAAATATCTATTATGCCATAATCAAACAACTTACAACTCCGGAATATGATTTGTTGCCGCTAAACAAGAATCTGATGCTAGAAAAGGGAACCTGCACTACAGAATGGGCACGGATAAACAACTTGCGAAAACAAACTAATCGAACAACGGGTGTGGTTTATATACTTTTTGGTTATTGAGTAGTCTATGGAAGGAAGATGCGGCTCCGCCCATTTAGATGTCATGTTTTAGAGTGTACACATGCTCACGTTTTAAGTGTTTAACTTGTGCACTTGTTGGGAAAAGTTACAAACTGTGAAGCTGTAAAGGTTTTGATTTCCATCGTAACACGTATAAGGTCCTTAATATGTACATACGTTGGAGAGTTTAAAAACTGTTACCCGGCAAACTGTGTCATCTGCATTCTCATGATTAAAAACCCCTAAATAGAAGACATAAAAAAAATATTGTTCACAATTGAAGAAAAAAAAAGATTTGCTAATATTTGTCATCACTATGCTGTTGAATTAAAAAAATTCCAGCATTTGTAAAGCATACAGCTACCCCCGGAAAGGTGTGCCAGCGTTCGGGGACATTGGGAAGATTAAGCAAGGTGTTGCCCACAGTATGATAGTGGTGCGCTAACATGCTGCTGGAGCCGAGAATCGAACTGTTGTTCGAAGCCAGGTATTATAGGTGCTGCGTCACACTTTTACTACACTTATATGTTAATTACTGGTAATTAAGTTGTAAACATTGTTACATTATAAGTAAGGCTCCCTGTTTTTCGTTTTTACTGATTTTTACAGATAAATACAGACAGAAAAATATTTATATTCCTCTCTGTATTTATTTTAAAATGTGGTTAAAAACGTAAATTAGGTTATTTTTTGCGTGATTCTAAATGCTGTGAACCATGACTACCAGGCCAATAGGTCTGTCGTTCTAAAAGTAAAAGGGTTAAAACAATAAAATAATTTTAGTAAAGATCCTTAGAGAGAAGTATATATGCTCACATAAGAAAACATGCACATTTAAATATCACGGTTGTGCATAATTTATCATCTGAGTGTGTTTATAGGTCAGTCCTTCAGGCATGAGTGCATATTTATCAGACAAATAAATGTGGAAATATACTCATTTCAGATTAATTTTCTCACAAATCCCAAAATATAAATGGGTAAATACAGATACAATTATTTAAAAAAAATATGGATAAATACAGACGGAAATGCCCCAAAAATAAATACCATAAAACCAGGAGCCATAATTATAAGTTATAAAAGACTACTGTTAAGTTAGTTTTCTCTGTAAAAAGTATACACGTCTTTTTAAAATGTACTTAAAAACATTATAGGTTATAGGGACATTGTAGTTAGAAATTAGCATTTAAAAAACCTTTGAAATTCACTGGAAAAAACCATAGGTTTCAGTGCCGTTATAGTTAGAAATTAGCATTCAAAAAACCTTAGAAATTCACAGATAAAAACATAGGTTTCAGGGGCGTTATAGTTAGCTGGGCATTTCACTCATACAAAACCATAGAAATTGCACTGCTATAGATAGTTCAGTGAACTATAACTCGTGCCCCCGCAATGCACTGCTCATGACGTCACATATTACATCATTCATGGCATGGTCAGTGACATCACTATAACGCCCCTGAAACCTATGGTTTTTTCAGTGACTATATATATATGTACTACTAAGCGCCATGTCAGCAGACGCCTTGAGAAGCAGGGAAGAGGCGGCATTAGACCTCTTTGATGACTCCCCGGCTGAGGAGTCTAATGCAAATTTACATACAGAGACTGTGCGAGAGGGGGGTTCAAACCTCCGCAACAATTTAAAAAAACTGGAAAAGCTGATGAAAAAGGAGCAGGCAAAATGGTGGGAGTACCGCTCTCTGAGCAGATACTTAGAGGTGGGATGAATCCCTTGAGGGTTAAGGATCATGCTGGCACCCAGTTAAGAGTAGCCGGACCCTAACATGCTCAGAGAATGGGCGGAATGAAACTTAGATTCCTCACGTAAGCTGGTCACCATATTAGTCAAATATGCGGAGAGTGACCGCGTTGCGTTAGAGGAGTTAAACATTGAGATTAACACCTTGGAATCAGGGGCTACGGCGGAGTGCGCCAAACTCAGAGAAGACATGTTGGCCAGGCTGCGCAAGGATGAAATATTCAAAAAGAGGAAAGCTTACTAATTCCAACGCGATAAAACAGACTACCAACAGGGCCGTATTTTCACCTTTGCAAGGGAATTTGATGACATTAAAGCTTCTAAAGGCACTCCAGGTCTTCCATCAGCTTTAGCCAGTACTAGCTCTGCACCAGCATTGCATTTGTTGTGTTCCGCTTCTGATTTAAGTTCTCTGCCTGACAGTGAGTCGGACACGGAACTAACCAGAAATGACCCTCGATTGGGGTTTACCAGGTTCTCGCTGATGCAGGAGGTGGACTGCCTGCGCCAGGACAGGCAAGATGCTCTGCGTCCCAGAAGACCCAATCAGAGCGACGTGAAAGGATCAACAAAAAGCACCGACAACGCTGCAAAGCAGGTTCTAAAAGAAAACCCAAGAAAAAGAATTACTCTAACAAAAGATGGAACCAAAAGAAGTAAGTCCATCCCACAACAACAAAAGCCATGATCTAGGTGACTCCTCTGTTATCAATCTCACCAATACCAATACTAACATTCCTTCCTGCGAGTGACTTCAATTATGCAAAGACCAGGATTGATCTTTACAAATACACTCGCAAGTTGAAGTTACAGAAATATTTTATGTGCAACAAATTCCAGCCTAAAGCGCATTTGACATCATCAACCAACCTGTTACCTGGCCTAAATGTTAATGATTTAGAACTGATACAGGATTTGGAAGCACTGCGCAATGAAATCCCCAGTTCAGGCTCTTCAGAAGAACATTTGGTTTTAAACACTCCGGGCTACACTAAATTCAAACCCAAATCAACCTTCATCCCACTAATGTTGCATGACGATATCTTTCATGAACTGGCCATCATGGGGATTAAGAATCTCTATGCAACAACATTACGAGAGAAACACAAATATTTAGCACAAAACAACTGCTATGCGAATCTGGTCAAAAAACTATTGGCGGATAACAACATCATCATCCGCCAATCAGACAAAGGGGGAAATGTTGTTCTTTGGCCATGCCCTCTTTACACGGAAGAGGCTTACCATCAGTTGAATTGTGGTAAATTTTAATTACCTATACGGAATTTATGCGGTAAAGTTCAATAAGAATAACTCAGTCAAAATGAAGAGGCAGAATCCGTGGTATCTGAGGTTTAAAGGGGGTTTTATTCCCTAAAAAGGAATTGGTTCGAACCAATGGTAGCATGACCCATCGCCACGAGGGTTCAGGGTGGGAATTGCAATGGACATGTACAATGATTTATTAACAAGTAATCGTATATATAGTCATTTCATACAGTAATATTGAATGCAGAAGGCGTAACAGCTGAGAGAAACGAGATAAGAGCAGAAATACGTAACAGGAGGCGTGCACCAGGGCGTACACGGAGGTGTGTGCAAGTAACGTCACATAGAGGTGTCATAAGTGGGTGGATCCCTAGAAGGATCCTGCAGAGTCAGCAAGAACATGTGGCAGGGATGCGCGCGCAGCAGCATGACGTGTGATTGACGTGGAACTGGAGGGTGAAGGGGACTTGACATTTAGCCCTACATGTGGAGACAGAAGTCTGGAGTGTCAGAACAACCTAATCCCAAATCATATCTAATATCTTGTGTTTGAGGAACTGTATTATCTAGAAGGAAAGGTCTCTTGGGCAGAGGCTATTCTATACTGACTGTTAATGCGCGTATATGCAACTGCGTGTCTACGTGTAAAGCAAGGGGCCATGGGCCTACCATGGTAACGGAAGCTATGAATCACTTGCATGGAGACAGAAAGGCCGGGCCCTTTGGTCTGCAGATGGGAAGGATGTTTACCTAAACTACTAGGCAGGAATGTATTTTTCGAGGAGCGGAGCAGATAACTCGTAGGTTGAATACAGTCTTGGCAGGCCGGCAGGCTGAGCCAGGCACCGCTAGCCGCGCAGGGAGTGAGTGAAAGGTCATGGATGCAGATGCAGGTTCAGGCTGCAGCTTCCAGAGGCAGAAGGCAGGAGAAAGCTTGAATGGCAGAAAACAAGGCCCAACTCGCCAGGGCCAGGAAAACATGAAAGTGCACTATGTAAAGACGTTGGCAAGGCACACTTAGGAACTGAATATCGGACCCATTCATGGTGGATCTGAAAGAGGACATATTAACGTTGGACGCAAATGTATTTGCATCTTCATAGCTGGTTGTGGATGGAACTTACATGTACTAGAAGCAGGTACATGGAGCCGTTGGGGTCTACGATAGGGGACACAATTGACCATAAAAATTCAGATTACCTCATTCCCTCCTTGTCCCCTACGGACCCTTCATGATATATCAATCCTCATTAATCTATCAATCTGTTCATGTAACATCATTTGCTCTTCTTTCTTCTTATGGCGTTTTGAATGAGGACTTGAATGAGGAATACATGATGTGGCGCACAAGCCGCAAATCGCTGGCCCACATTGCAGACATAGGCAACAACTGAATACTATGAAAAGGCCAATACCTAGGAAGGATAGGACTTTCCATCCCCAGGCTGACAACGTTGTCCAGAACCACCCGGACCAAGTCCAGGTGCCTGGATTCTGGTGTATCAGACTTGCAATCTTATGAAGACGAGTTATGGCTCTATATACTGATGGCGTGTTTTCTGGAATGAAAACACAGCAGCTCGACCCGATGACCTTACAGGCTCCGCCCCTATCGGCCAGGATGACGTCAAGGACGAGACGATTTTGAAGAACAACAATCCGCATAGCAGACTACTCCTCTGTTAAGTTGCCCAGGGCGGAAGTAGTTTCATTCACTACAGCTTCAAGGGTTCTGGTTAATTTTCGTATCAGTTTACTATTAAAGACAGCACCTAGGTAGGGAAAGAAACCTTTATTGAAATCTGTATATTGTTCCCATGCCGTTTCAGTATAGTCGACAATTGGGAGATCTCTCTGTGGTCTATTGTGTACTAGATGAGTATTTCTATGATAATCAGGAGGGGCTAGGAAAACAGGTGGCAGAAGGAATGCAATGTAACAGGTGCCATCCCAATCTAGAGGTAAGCGTATACAGGCGGTATGACCACAAATGAAGTAGGAATGACGTGAAGCTTTGAAGGTAGACTTGCCCTTATCACTGAATTCGATCACAGTAGTACATCTACTATGACCCAGGTGTACTGAACCATTTTTCCTGACACATAATTCACCTTTGACTGGAAGTACGGACATGGCGGGCAAGACTGGTTCTGTTTCGGATTCAACACTGAGAATCATGAGGTTAAGTGTAAAATTACCTAATCCATATACTTCATTTTCTAGATCAGTTCCTGTCCTTTTGGGGAGACCCTCCTTGTCAGGGAAACAGACTTTATGCAGAACGACGTTCAGGTTTCCCCATACCCAGTTACCCTGGTAGACTACGGAATCGGAATCTAGAGAGTTTATTAAACTAAACCATGCGCCACAGGACCCATTATGTGTGAACGGGTACGGAAAAAGAGGCAGAACTCCTTTGTATTTCTGATAGGGAGGGAGTCGGCCACATATCCAACAATTTGTAGCATTGCTGGTCTGATGGGAATGATGTAACATACTAATGAATGTATTGTTGCGCAGCGCAAGTCTGTAAGAAAGTTCGTGTGGGGGCAGTTCACTAAAAGAATGCTCGGCAGTGACGTTGAAGGGAGAATTTGCACGCTTGAATATAGGATAGTATATGTGTAGAAGCACACTTGCAGCAATAATCATAAGGCTCAGAAAAAAACATAATCAATAAAGTCACAATACAGTGGCTGCGAAGAGACTTACAATATTCACGTTTCTTGAGCTGTTTCTGTCTATCTCTCTCTCTGTTGGGGTCTAGGGGATACATGTCAGAAAACACGTCTAACCGATTCACCTAGGGGAGGACTTAAACAATTAAACTGTCTGACTTGCTAGACCTCAATTTTTCTTTATACTCCTGCTGTGGAGTTTTCTCTATCAGGGGAAGTTTAGAGTCACTAGAATCTGGACAGTCCTTAGAGGGGGAGGGGGAGTCAGTCTCTGGCAATGCACGAAATTTCTTCACGTGACTTGAGTGCAGCCACCCTTTGCGGCCCTCGACCTTGATTGCAGTCCTCGTGGTGAGAAGTACCAACTTCGGCGCCTGCCACCTGGGCTCCAGCGGACTTTTCCTGTTGAAATTTCTTACAAGCACAATGTCTCCTGGAACAACGTCATGCGGTTTCACCTCGGTGTTGTCGGGAAAGGCTGCAGCGACCTGTGAACGACATGATTGTAGTGCAGACATCAAGGAGGCAAGGTAATCTGTCAACATATTACAATCGACATCAGTAATTTTTCTTGGCAGAGGCGTCCCCCACATATTCGGTGGTCTACCAAAGACCACCTCATACGGGGATAGCCCTGTTCTGGAATGTGCGACCATTCTCATATAAAAAAGGGCGACTGGCAAAGCTACGATCCAGTCGACACCCTTCTCCTTACAGATTTTTGCTAGACGAGTTTTCAGGGTCTGATTGTGTCTCTCTACGAGACCTGCTGCTTCAGGATGTCGGACACAGTGGAACTTCCATTGGTAGCCGAGCAGGAGAGATACCTGCTTCATAAGCTCGGACGAGAATGGCTGACCGTTGTCTGAGTATACAACACGGGGCAAACCATATCGAGGGAAGAATTCATGAACCAGCTGCTTGGCAGTGGTCGGAGCAGTGTAATCTGGGACTGGATATGCTTCTGTCCAACGGGAAAGTGCACATACAACTATGAGGACATATTTAAAACCTCGACAACGTTCCATCTGAATATAATCCATCTGGAGGACTTCAAAAGGGTGATCGGGAGGATGAAAACCACCTTGCTCTACGGGAACGCCTTTACCTGGGTTGAACTGACAACAAATCATGCAAGTACGCACTTTCTGTTTGGCTGCTGCTCGTAAATGTTTATTGAACCAGAGATGTTGAATACTGTCTAACATGGCTTTTTCTCCTAAATGTGCTGGACTGTGTACGGTATTAATGATAACTTGAACCATAGAGTCGGGGAGAAACCATGTGGATTTTCCCTTCGTCATCCATCCTTGATCTGTCTGAGTCCCTCCTAGTTCAATCCATTTCTTTATTTCATCTGGGGTAGCATGTGTCTGTATGTCAATTACATCTAGGGCGGGATCCTTAACTGTCATGCAATGTGTCGGTGTCGTGACTATTGTCTTTGTCAGGTCAGTGGTGTGAATCTGATTCTGAGCTGTATGTTTTGCGGTTCGGTCTGCCAGGTCATTACCCTGGGAAATAGTATCTGTAACTTTTGTATGTGCCTTACACTTCATGATGGATATCGCTGTAGGCAGATGTATTGCATCTAATAGAGTTTGAATGAGGGGACCGTGTTGAATTTTGGCACCGTGAGAAGTCAAAAAACCTCTCTCTCGCCAGAGGACACCGAAGTCGTGAACAACTCCGAATGCATAACGGGAATCTGTGTATATGTTAACTCTCTTGTTTTTGGCTTGAATACAGGCTTGTGTCAGAGCGATGAGCTCTGCTGCTTGTGCTGACAAGATGTCAATACAATTTGTTTCTATGACTTCAGTTTCTGTTGTGACTGCGTAGGCGGCCACTAATTCTCCTGTACTTGTTCTCATGCATGAACCATCCACATAAAGTGTCAGGTCTGGATCTGGTAATGGAGTGTCTGTCAAGTCTTGTCTGGGTTTCGTCGTGATAGTAATGACTTCAATGCAATCATGTGCCAATGGGTCTGTTTCAGTTAATGGCAAAAGTGTAGCAGGATTCAAGGTATTACAACGTCTAATCTCTATGTGTGGCTGAAATAGTGTCAATTCATAACCTGTCAATCTTGCTATAGTCAAGTGTTGAGTCTGTGTTCGATTTAAAAGAACTTCCACGGAGTGTGGAACTTGTACTGTCAATGGATGTCCTAACACTATTGAATCACTTTGTCTGATTGCTAGAGCTGTTGCTGCAACTGATTTCAAGCACGCAGGCAGAGCCTGGGCTACTGGATCCAATATACTAGAGAAGTAAGCACACGGTTTGTGTGAACCTGCTTGATCCTGCGTGAGTACCGACAATGCAGTACCTTCACGTTCTGTGACAAAAAGTGTAAAAGGCTTACTGTAGCATGGTGTTGCTAAAACTGGTGCTTGACATAAGGCTTTCTTTAGGTCGTCAAAAGCTTGTGTATGTTCCTGAGTCCAAGGGAGGACAGTCGAAGACGCTGCCTCCTGAGTTGTTAACTGAATGAGTGGCTTTGCTAGAAATGCATACTGAGGGATCCATTGTCTGCAGTAAGAAGTGAGGCCTATAAAAGCCCGCACCTCCTTTTGTGTCCTGGGTGGTAACATACCTGCAATTAACTGGATGCGATCGGGCGTTAGCTGTCTCCCCCATTTGGACAGCAAGTGACCTAAGTAAACAACTTGCTGAACACAGAATTGCAGCTTCGAAGGGGATACCTTGTGCCCCTTGTCAGCCAGGAAATGTAAAACCGTCAGTGACGCTAGTTCACATTCAGGTTCGCTTCGGGCGGTGATCAGCAGATCATCGACATACTGTAGCAGGGCAGTGTTTTCAGGCATGTGTATACTGTTGAGTTGTCTTTTCAGTGCTTGGCTATAGATGCTGGGGCTTTCTGTGAATCCTTGAGGTGCGCGTGCAAATTTGAAGCTTCGTCCATTTAAACAGAATCCGAAAAGGTATTGGCTTTCCGGATCAATTGGGACACTAAAGAAGGCGTTCTTAAGATCAATAACAGTAAAGAACGTTGCTTCAGAATCAATAGCTGTCAATAGAGATGAGATATCTGGGACCACAGGGTACTGCGGTACAATACATTTATTCAATTCGCGCAAGTCAATAACTAATCGGTAAACTGGTGGTGCATTGGGATCTGTACGTTTAAGAATTGGAATGATAGGAGAATTACATAAATTCGAGTTGGTTTCTACAACCACTCCTTGTGCAATGAGCTCTTCAATGATTTTCAGTAAAGCCACTACAGCATCGGGGGGTAACTTGTATTGTCGAATTCGTGGTAAAACAACACCTGGTTTGAGTGTGACTCGATACGGTGTAATGTGCATACAACCTACATCAGTGGGGCCTTGCGCCCATAAATGTGCAGGTACATTCTGTAATCGGGGATCAATATCTCTCAACACATAGTGACCTTTAAAGTCACGTAGAAACAACCGTACTCCTTCCGGTGAACAGCAAATAACAGCTCCTAGAGCTTTCAGAGTCTTGATACCTAACAAGTTTTCTGGACATGACTTTGTGAGCAGTAAATCTGTAGTACGTGTCAATGGACCGACTGCAAGGGGAAGTGGTTGCGATACTTCATTAATAATAGGCTTGCCTGAAAAACCAAGGGAAACATTCTGTGAGCCTGAGAGGGGTGCCCCTGGGACCTCGTCATGACTTATTGTTGTTCGGCTTGCCCCTGTATCAATTAAGAACTTTCTGTCTTTCCCTAATACTTGACTGTGTACATAAGGACCCTCTTGATCTACAGGAACCTCAATAAGAGGCAAGCCAACTTCCCTCTCTAGGCTGTTTCATGTGTATCGCTGATAATCGGGATAATCAGTCTGGGCATACTGGTACATCTGCTGTGATGCATGTTGAGTTGCAGCAATCGGTTGCGGTTGTGGCACAGCTACTGTCTGTACTGTCTGTTGTGAGGCTTGCATAGGCTGGATATTCTGTGGTACTTGTTGTTGGACCTGGTCCTGTCTAGGAGGACGCGGTCTCTCTTTAGTTTTTCCAGTAAGTATATTATGTTTCAAAACTGCACAATCGTTTATATAGTGACCTGGCTGTTTGCAATAGTTGCATGTCCCTTTAACAGGAGCTGTTGAATTATTTGACTGTGTCGTGCCTTTTTTCTGACCGTCAGCTGGAACTGACTGAGCAACTAACATTTTCATTTTCGTGTCTTTCATGCGTCTCTGTTCGTGTTCATGTTCCTCTCTAATTCTGTTCTGGTGATACTGTAACATTTGTAACATTTGTGACGGTGTATTTGCTTGCCATGTGCTCTCGACTTTCTGTACACGATTCTTAACTTGGGGCAGGGAATTTTCGACTAGCTTTGTTACGAAAAGATGTGGATATGACTCGCTACTTGCTTTCAGGCCACTATTAATACCAAAACACTTCTCAAATCGGGAATAGAAAATCACTAGTGTCTTCATCGGGTTTCTGTTTACAGGCTGAGATTGCATCCCAGTCCTCCTTTTTGGTTGCTAATAAACGTGGCAATACTTGTACTAACAATCCTGGTAATGCTTTAGATTTATCCCCAAGCCCTAGGCCTGGGGTACGAGTCTTTTCTTCGTCTTCTAATGCAGCCCAATCTATCTTTTGGTCTCCTACCTCCCAATCCTTTTCTTTGAGTTTCTCGTAAATACCAGAAGGCATTAACACTTTCAATATTTTCATAATGTCGGGGTAGGTGTAATCCCCCATGAGTAACATGTCTTTGATTTCGCGGTGGAAACCTGCTGGGTCTTTATCGTGACAGGGCACTAATTTCTTCATTTCTAACAGTTCCATTTTCGTTATGGGCGTGTACACAAACACGCGTCTAAGGGTATTATCAGCCTTCTGGACCGGATGCACTTCTCGCAAGGGGTTCTGTCTGTCTATGTAATACGTTTTTCTGTCTACGGGTGGAGCTGGAACAAACCGTGTATTCAGGAAAGTATTATACCTGTGTCGATGTTCTAGAATTACTTTAATCAAGTCAGTACCTAGACCTCTCCATTGTGGCGAGAGTAGTTCTATTAATATATCAGGTAAGGGACCTGGATCAGAATGTTGGCCTTTGAATAATGTAATGAGATGCTGAACCATATATATGCCAGCTAATTTCTGTTCATCAGGGGAAAGGTTTAAAAAAGTCTGCACTAAACCATCATCACTATATTTATCAGGATCGTAAGTCCATTGTACGGCTGACCTGGCCAGTTCTTGTTCATCCATGGAATTGAGTACATGGTACCCCATGCGTTCTTGAAGTATTCTATCAGTAGCCTGGAATAGATGTTCGGGGGTCTTTGGATTTGACATGGCAGCTTGAAAAATTCTTTTACTTTCCGGACGTACCGGACGCATTGAGTTATTATAGGGTCTTCCCTTACCTACATATGCTATCATTTCTCTAACTGGTAATTGTGATTGTCCTGTTGCCGTTTCTGGTGTTTCCTCCTCCCCTGAGGATTCAACCTTGTCTGAATCTATTTCTGGTTCTTGCGATCTTCTTTCATGTATTTTTATTACTGTATTTCTGATTCTTTGGTACATGTTTTTTATACAACTCTGTTTATCATGGTTCCCGTCTGCTATATTCTGACCCCATCTATTAAGTGCTCTCATTTCTTCCGGGTTTACACCCGGCCTATCTTGTTCTCTTATTAGGCAGTTTATGAAAAACCGTAATATCTTGGCTTGAGTGTCAACTTTCTGGTGAGCCATGGCCTCGCCAATACTTTCAGGGCCTTCCCCTGTTTGAACAAAATGATATATTCTGTCTAGATGTTCAACCATTCCTGGTAATAACAGTAAAAAGTTTGTAACCCGTCTTAATCGTACTGATGACAACATCATTCTGTCGTCATTTTTACCGGGTACTGGATCATATCTACAGTCCGAGAGACGTTCGTTAAGTATGTCATAATCGGCTGATTTTGGTGTACGTTGTTGCGCTAAATCCCTATAAGTCAATCGGAGTGCTGGTGGCGGTGTTTGAAAACCTGTCGCACCTCCCGAGGTGCCAGGACCAAAAGGATTGAATGGGTTAGTGATCGGAAGAATAGGTGCAGGAAGGGTTGGGGGAACAGGTGCAGGGGGTGGAACGGGAGAAGGAGTTTGTTGCGGAGGTGGGAGTAGATGATTTCGGGGTGGAGTACCATCAGCGGGTAGTGGTTGAGCATGTGGATTTGTATATGCGGGAGCTACGTCGTCTAGATAAGAAGAAAGGAATATGTCCTTTGTGGTCTTGTGATGTACTTTAGTCGGGAGCAAGGGAGGGGGCAGATCCTTCGGTATTTCCGGAGTGGCCTTAGGTAAACCCTCGGCCAGTAAAGGATACATACCATTCATAAGAGTGTTTCGCTGTCGGTCTACTTGTTCTGTTTTTACTCGTATCCCCTCCTCAACTAATACGTTTTCTTGGGCTTTGTCTGAATCCTCTTTATGTTTCTCTGCTTTTCTGAGTGCTTTCTCTGTGCGTCTGTGCGATTCTTTACGCCATAGTTCAATGGCGTCTTTCTGTGACTGTCTGGCCTTCTTTTTCCATAACGCTTCCTCTACTCTCATGATGCATTCAGCATCCCATGTCCCTGCGGCGGGCCATCTTTGATTCTCTGCTAAATCTTTAGTATAGTCTACCCACAAATCGAGATATAATACAGCGTCTAGGCCGTGCTTGTGGTACATAAAGTGCCCTGGAGTGTCCCTAGGTGGAACAGGCACTGCTTCTTCTAGAATCCCTTTTCTAGTTCCTATCTGTCTTAGTTTGGAGAACAGCGGCATGTTTAAGTCGTGCTACTCTGGGCTTGATACTTACTCGAATTTGGACACAACTAATACAGTAAACACAATAATGCAGATCGAACAATCACTCATACCACGACATTAAAACATACTAAAACATTTTCAGAGCGAACAATAACGATTAGAATAAAACTAGACAATTTCATACTAGATATACTGCTAAACAGTACAGATACATCGCTAAACAGTGCAGACCGGGTCTGCGTACCCAAACCCGTCTTGACCGGCACAAATTAATGCGCTCGTCTAGATGCGTCCCCAGCAACGGTACTCACCGGGAAGCACGGAACAGAAGGCCTCGGAAACTCGACACTGGACTGGACTTGACTGGACTCGACTCGTGACGTAAGCACTTCGGAACTTCGGAACTGGTGGGCCTCCAGATACCTCGGACTTTGCTCTCTCAGCTAGGCTCTGGTCGGGATCCTCCGCACTCCTCACCGCCTCGTCTGGGTGTCGATCGCAGCCTCAGTCACCTCCGTTGGCCTGAGGGAGATACAGGAAATCCTGCGGGTACGCGTAGTTGTCCGTCAGCGCTGTGGCAGGGGACCGGGCCTGCAACGCACCGCCGGCGCGTGGGGTGGGGGAGGGGTCCCTATTCGGGCGCCAAATTATGTGGTAAATTTTAATTACCTATACGGAATTTATGCGGTAAAGTTCAATAAGAATAACTCAGTCAAAATGAAGAGGCAGAATCCGTGGTATCTGAGGTTTAAAGGGGGTTTTATTCCCTAAAAAGGAATTGGTTCGAACCAATGGTAGCATGACCCATCGCCACGAGGGTTCAGGGTGGGAATTGCAATGGACATGTACAATGATTTATTAACAAGTAATCGTATATATAGTATTTTCATACAGTAATATTGAATGCAGAAGGCGTAACAGCTGAGAGAAACGAGATAAGAGCAGAAATACGTAACAGGAGGCGTGCACCAGGGCGTACACGGAGGTGTGTGCAAGTAACGTCACATAGAGGTGTCATAAGTGGGTGGATCCCTAGAAGGATCCTGCAGAGTCAGCAAGAACATGTGGCAGGGATGCGCGCGCAGCAGCATGACGTGTGATTGACGTGGAACTGGAGGGTGAAGGGGACTTGACATTTAGCCCTACATGTGGAGACAGAAGTCTGGAGTGTCAGAACAACCTAATCCCAAATCATATCTAATATCTTGTGTTTGAGGAACTGTATTATCTAGAAGGAAAGGTCTCTTGGGCAGAGGCTATTCTATACTGACTGTTAATGCGCGTATATGCAACTGCGTGTCTACGTGTAAAGCAAGGGGCCATGGGCCTACCATGGTAACGGAAGCTATGAATTACTTGCATGGAGACAGAAAGGCCGGGCCCTTTGGTCTGCAGATGGGAAGGATGTTTACCTAAACTACTAGACAGGAATGTATTTTTCGAGGAGCGGAGCAGATAACTCGAAGGTTGAATACAGTCTTGGCAGGCCGGCAGGCTGAGCCAGGCACCGCTAGCCGCGCAGGGAGTGAGTGAAAGGTCATGGATACAGATGCAGGTTCAGGCTGCAGCTTCCAGAGGCAGAAGGCAGGAGAAAGCTTGAATGGCAGAAAACAAGGCCCAACTCGCCAGGGCCAGGAAAACATGAAAGTGCACTATGTAAAGACGTTGGCAAGGCACACTTAGGAACTGAATATCGGACCCATTCATGGTGGATCTGAAAGAGGACATATTAACGTTGGACGCAAATGTATTTGCATCTTCATAGCTGGTTGTGGAGGGAACTTACATGTACTAGAAGCAGGTACATGGAGCCGTTGGGGTCTACGATAGGGGACACAATTGACCATAAAAATTCAGATTACCTCAGAATGACTTACTCTGTTATAAACGGTGTGATGTCTGCACTGTTAGAAAAGCACAGGCGGAGTTCTACACGCAACTGGTAGGTTGGAGAAGCTAGGGGTTACTGAGCCTGGATGAATTTAGATTCCTCAAAAATGAACATCCAGTAATTAACGTCTTCTACCTGATCCCAAAAGTCCACAAGAATCCTGTGAAACCCCCAGGCAGACCTATCATCTCTGCATGCAGTGGACTGTTGGAAAATACCACCATGTACATTGACTCTTTTCTCCAAGAATTTGTCAAGGCTTTGCCATCCTATGTACAGGATTCTGGTGACTTTTTGAGGACACTAGATTGTGTAGTTCGGGACTCAGAATGTTGGGTAATAACATTGGATGTTTCAGCCATATATACTAGCATCCATCACCTTGACGGGTTGAGGGATATTCAATTTTATTTGGAAAGTAGACCTGTCCAAATGTCTGAGCAAAACAAGATGTTGCTAGCCATGATCTCCTACTGCCTGCACAATACATTTTTCATGTTCAACAACCAGTATTTTCAGCAGATCAGGGGTGTTGCTATGGGGGCCTGCTTTTCTCCCAGTTATGCCTGTTTGCATATGGGCTACTGGGAGGAGCAGGTCCTCCATGGTACCTATCATGATATCTTTGTTGAACATGTGGTGCATTGGTACCGTTATATTGACGACATATTTTTAATATGGCGTGGTACGAAACAGAAAAACAGCAGGCTTTGGATTTTATTGACTTGATTAACAACAATGCATTCAATCTTGATTTTACTTCTAACATTAGTCAAGAGCATGTTTGTTTTTTAGATGTGGAAATTGCTGCTAGAAACAACAAACTAGAGACGGTATTGTGTAGGAAATCAACGGCAGGCAACACAGTGCTGCATGCTAAGAGCCATCATCCGGCTCATCTGATACGCAGTATCCCCTATGGGGAGATGCTGCGTATCAGACACATTTGCAGCACTGACTCCCAATGCAAGCTAGAGGGTTATCAGCTACAGCAGTAGACACGGCTATCAGGAAGGCCAATCTCATCCCTAGAAAGGAGGCTCTGCTATATAAAAGAATTTTGGTAGCAGACCCCAATACAGCCATCCAGCCAGCAAGGCTTATATTGACATATACCAGACAGCACCAAGCTCTCCGTAAGATCATCAATAGGTGCGGAATGACCCTGTTATTGAGGCGGGACCTGATGTCAGTTAAACCTGAAATTTCCTTCAGGAAAGAACGCTCAATGAGCAATGCTTTGGCCAAGTCTAGTCCTCAGGTAGCAGCAAATACAACATGGTTGCAGGCTAGTAAGGATTTAGAAAGTGCTCTTCTTGTAAAGCCTGCAAACACGGGGTGAGCAGAACTGAGTATTACATACCTTTTTCTGATATCTCTCGTGTCATCCACAAACAGCTGACGTGCAAGACTGAGTTCACGGTGTATGTGCTGGAGTGTTCTTGTGGCCTGCAATATGTTGGGAGTACCAAATTGCAGGTCCACAAACGGATACTCCAGCACATCAGGGCTATCAATACCAGTGACGCCGCCTATCCAGTCGCACGTCACTTTAAAGACCATCATGAAAATAAAAGTCAGCTGTTCCAGTACTTTGTCATAGATGCTGTCTCCCTCCTTAGAAGGGGAGGAAACCGTGAGGCCATCTTACGAGCACTAGAAACACGGTACATTCTGGAATTAGACTGTAAGACCCCTCTAGGCCTGAACGCAAGTGAAGATTTTTATACCTGTCTCTAGTTTGAACCCCCAAGAATAGAAGCACCATTGTGAGCTGAATAGTATTGGAAATTCCCCACTGTTTTAACAATTTGACTTTGGGATGGGCAATGGTGCTCTGCCGTCTCTCACATACATCATATTGTTTTTAAATTATCTGTTTATATGATGAATTTTAAAAATAAGAGTTTGCTCTTTCACGTTTCACGTTTTTTATCTGTTTTGCACATGTTTTGCACTATTTTCACTTTGTTTGCACTAAAATACCAGATGGGCGCAGGGGCCTCTAATATCATGCACTAGAGGCTCTATTAGAAATTAACCCACTTGGGTTTCATTGTTTTGTACATTGCTCTATTTTGTACAGATGCATCAAATTTGCACATGTAGGAAATGTATTTTTTAAAAATATGAATTTATTCATCAATATTTCCAAACATTTAGGCCTCCATTAGGATGGGGGGCGGACTTTGCCCGTCCGCCATCCCCGTGCAAAACGGGACCAGCCACAATAGGAGCGGCGGTCCCGCCTTGGCAATTAGGATGCTCCCGCCACACTGGCGGGCGCATCCTGTATTTTTACCATTGCGGCGGTCGGTGCTGAAAGTGCCGCCCGCCGCAATCGTAAAAATGCACGTTGTGCATTTCAAAGCTCAACATGACAGGCACCGCGCGGTGCCTGCCTTGTTGCACTTTGAAATGCGGGGGGTACCATAGGTACCCGCCTATGTGCACCCCCCACCCCACCGGAGTCCCAGGGGGCCCGCAACAGGCCCCCGCAGGGAGTCTCTGCATGCCTTTCCGTGGCCGCATTGCCGCCACGGAAAGACATGTCTGAAAGCCCATCCTAATATGGCTGACGGTGTCTAATAGACACCACCATATTAAACATTTTCCGCCCCGGCCGCAAGGCGACCGGGGCGGAAAAGCGGCAGACGGTCTTTCCGTTAACCGCGGTCTCCCCGCCATCCTAATATGGCGGGGGGAATTTAGGTGCGGATGGCGGGCGGATTGCCCCCGCCAGGCTGGCGGTGGCTCCCGCCAGCCTGGCAGGGGCAATCCGCTCGCCTTCCTAATGGGCCCCTAAGTCTTTTTATAAAGAAATGCTTGTATGCTCTTTTTTATAATGATGTGTTTTTATGTGCAGTTTTTACTTACAATTATGTGGTTATTCATTACACCAGTAAACCTGTAAGTATTTTTTCAGTGCCCATGTTCCTGGTTTTAGTGACAACCAATTACGTGATAGCTTTTTTAGCACTTTGCACTTTAAATGCTGCTTGCTTCTCATACGGCGTTGTGTGACCAAGGCTTCTGGGTAGGCCGAAACGTTATGCTGGCAGGCTGCTGAAAAACTGAATAAAAAAGATTTCTCACCTGCATACCTTGGGTCGGCTCTCGCTTCTTTTCCTGTGGTGTCCCAGGCAAATGGGGGACATCTGGATTATTGAAACGAGTCTTCAGGCAAATATATATATATATATATATATATATATATATATATATATATATATATATATATATATATATATATATATATATATATATATATATAATTATATATAATTATATTTATATATATACACATATATATTTATATATATATATATAAATATATATATATATATATATATATATATATATATATATATATATATATATATATATATATATATATATATATATATATATATATATATATATATATATATATACTGCAGTTCTTCACCCAGGAATTTCTTGTAGAATCAGAAAAGGATGAACGCGCTGACCCAAAGTTCTTTGTGCCGTTTATTCAAACACCCTGCATCAATGCCGCCATGACGCGTTTCGGTCCCACCTGGACCTTGATCACATATATATATATTTTTTTTTTTCACAAAGTGTCAGCATCCCTTCCAGACTGAAAAACATGAAAAGCACTCTGGTCATCCGATTTTAGCAGTGTTTATTGCAGACCCCCTGCCCCTCCAACAGACGCGATGTCTGTATATATATATATATATATATATATATATATATATATAGATATATATATATGTATGAACCAGTAATCTTCAAATAAACCACACTCCTGTCATGGAAACGAAGACACGGACCCAATGGCTGCAGTCAAGGAGATCTTTAATAAAAACCTCGCTGGTTACGCGTTTCGAGCACCTAGTGCCCTTGGTCACACACCGCGTACCAGGTCAGCTACAAATTTGTACATTTTTTTACCAGTGATGCTCCACCCATTTTCGTGAGTCACAAGGTGTAGACATAGAAAAAACACGTATTTCATTGTAAACTACGTGCACACCTCTATTTACAATCGAAACAAATACCAGTGTTGGTGGCATTAAGAAAAATTATATCTGCATGAATGCAATTATTTTAACTCATTAAACCATGACCAAGTACAAAAAATATATATATACAAATATATATATATTATATATACACCTATCAATCCCATATAAACACGTGTCCATTAGATTCAAATCCATCTATATACACCTAGAAAAATATATATATTCAAACTATCTATATACAGTATCCCAACGTTGTGTAAAAAAATATATATATATATCTATACAAATATACATATCTATATTCTACAAAAATATATAAACTCCATTCTTATTTACAAATCTACATCCATTCCATACCCAATTTAGAGCTTTCATGGCATTAAGATGGACAACTGGACACATATCACTGTATAATTCATAACAATAATTTGGAAAAATGTATAACATCAATATGTACATGTACTTATAGCATGGCAACACTGATATTGGAATGACCCACTAGTGATAAATCTTGATATGATCTATATAGAAAAAATAGTGAAAGTGCGAAATTGTGAGATAAAAACAAGTTATTGGTTGACTTCAGATTCATTAGTCCCCAAAATATTTTTTGAATGGATAGAGAGATAATATTTACAAGAAGGCAATACACATCAAGGTCAGTATGATAGTTGAATCCTTGCTGGACTCCCATATGATGCCTAGTCGGCGCCATCTGGTATCAGTTGTTATTTTCAGAATGACCTTCAGGAGAAAAATATGGAGAAAACCACATGAGAATATTAAGATTAATAAGACTACAACAGATGATGTAAGTCTTCAGTGGTGTTTAGCCCATTGGGGTACTTGCTGTCTAATTCAATGATATATTCGGTTTCTTTTTTTCGTAGCAGTCTTTCTCTGTCGCCTCCTCGAGTGAGGGGCGCAACCACATCAATAACATAATAAGATAAGTTGGATAAATCATTGTTATGAGTGGACTTGAAATGACGTGCTACTGGGTACGTGTTGTCACTGTTCACGATGGCACGTAAGTGTTGCAAGATCCTGGCGTGCACCTGTAGCTTGGTACTGCCCACATATCGTAGGCCACAGGTACACGTCAGGACATATATTGCGAACTCACTGTGACAGTTGAAGTATCCCCGGATGGCTTTCCTCCTAGGACTGAAAGGTGTAAAATAGTGAGATGTATTGACACCGAATTTACAAGCCCTACAGGAGGAACATTTGAAGAAACCTTTTTGTTTAAGCCAAGCGCTGCCGTTACTTAGTTCAGGGCTATTTTTGACTAGACAGTTATGCATGCTAGGTGCTTTCTTGTACGTTATAGTAGGGGCACTGGGAATAATGTCGCCCAGGACACTGTCTGTTCGAAGAATAGACCAGTGCTTCTTCACAATGGATCTTATTTGTTTTTCTTGTTTACTGAATGCCAGTATGAGCCGAGGGGCAGGATTATCTGATTCCGGTTCAACAGGTTCAGATGTCAGAAGGGATTCCCGAGGCTTAGCTCGGCATCGCCTAAGTGCACTGTTTAGAACCTTATTGTTGTATCCCCTGGCTCTCAGTCTATTCAACGTGTTCTGTGCCTCTTGTTCGAAGGTTTCAGGAGTGCTACTGATTCTCTTAACTCTGAGCAACTCCCCATATGGAATATTGGTGATTACGTGTTAGGGATGCTTACTGCTAGCGTGTAATATACTGTTGCCAGCCGTCGGTTTTCGATATAACGAAGTGGCAACAGTATCATTAGCAATGGTAACATGTACATCTAGGAAATCTGCTTTCTCTTTGCTGATGTGGGCCGTAAAAAACAGATTATCATTGTTCTGATTCAGAGCATCAACAAAAACTTTAGCGCTTTCCTCATCCCCCTCCCAAATGCAAAACACATCATCAATAAACCGTTTCCAGTATTGAACCTTCTCAAATATATATATATTGAAAACACAGCCCTGATGTATCCAAACGCTGTCAGCGAAAATCAGGAAACGGACCACCACGCAGCAAAATTGATTTAACTTGCTTTATTTCTCCATCAAAGCAGCCTGTCTTGATCACATATATATATATATATATAATTATTTTGTTTACATACCCAAAGAAAATAATTTGGGCAATTTTAATAATCCAACAAATAACTTAGCGTAGATGGTGTCACAGGCCTGAATTAGTAAAAGAAGGACATAACAAGGGATAATGTTACTCAACATCTTACCACAAAATTGTTTCAATTTTTTTATTTACTAAAAAAAGCTATGCTGTTTTACTTTTGAAAAGGCTTGTGATCAATTTTTCAAACTTCTGTTACAACAAAACAAAAAAAGTAACAAATATATATATATTTTTCATTTTTTACTTCCATACAGGCCAACTCTCATCAGAAGAAGGAACTTTGGAAGGCCACCACCAAGATGGTGTGGACCCTGGGAGAGCTACAAGTGGCGCAGCATCCACTGCCAGTAGAAATGGGAGGACCTAAGATGCAGGACCAAGAAGTCAGCAGAAATCCAGCTCAGCCGGTCCTCCCAACATTTGAAGCGTGTGTTCTGCACCCTGACGCACCCCTAAGTGGAGAAGTGTGGCTCACTGGTTAGAGGAGGCAGACCTGGTAGCAGAGGTCAGCCTGGGACCACGGTTCAATTCCCGGCTCGGCGGGGTCTTGTGTCCTAAAATGTCCATGGACTCGACAATTCTCGCTCCGGTGCCTACTCGATTCACGGGTTCACACTCTGCGACTCTGGGCAATAGCTTGCTTAATCTCCACAACGGCCCCTCGCGGCGGGATGCCTGGATTTCACCGTGCGGATACCCTGCCGGGGTATCTCACAGGGGAATACCAGGACGGGTTCCCTAAGCAAGCGCTTAGAAACCAGTGGTGATTTGCGCTATATAAATTCATGTACATTTACATAATGTCAAGCATACTTGCAGTGGCCTATCCCCAGCTTGATGGACAGTTGAAAGCAAGACAGCAGCATGAAGGGGGTAAGATATTTTCTTTTAAAAAACTAATTTTTGTTACAACATGGTTTTTTTTATTAAAAATTATCCTAATCTATTTTTGATCACTTACAAAGGACTGTTTTGAGCAAACACATGCCTGCTAAAATACATTAAACATGACTTTGTTAAATTTTAGAAGGGACAGTCATTCCAATCAGGCCAAAAATGTGATTTGTGTCAGGTGTGATGCTCCATCACAATTGTGAAGGGTGTTATATTACTCCTATTACAAGTGACATAGCATAAAATGCACTTATGATACAGTGGATATTCCAAACTTCACATTTGTGAGTTAGCATTATCAACAAATAATAGTAAACATGTGAGCCAAAATGACTAAAGACATAAGATTAAATGGTTAAAATTTTGATTGAAAACATAATAAAATTATATTTTTATTAACAAATAAATGTGATTTATGCTAAAAAAGACAATTTTGCATAATGTCTTACTCATTCACAAATGTGCATGTAAGTCTGTCTCTGTTGAAAAATAAATTCTATAGATATACATTTTTGAAAAAAACAGACAGGAATGTTAAAACATTAGTGATAAAGTAACACATACCAAAAATACATTATTTTTATGTCCTTTGTTATGTCTAGATGATAAACCAATAATAACCTAAAATAGAATACTTAAAGGAACTTTTGCGATGGAATGTTCTGTCACAGATGAAACAGATATTTTATCCAACCTATTCCAAGGGCAATATTTCATAATGTACTTAGAATTTGACAGATGGAAAATCTGTCACATGTTGGAGTATTCCATCTGCAAAACGTATAATCAGACACACAAAATTACTAATTAGAAATATTTGAAATGCATCAGCGTTAAAATAAATTACATTGTAAATTGCATTTGAATTTCAAATGTTAAAAATATATATGAATCAATGTATTTAAAAATTTACTGTAATGTTGAACCAAACTGAAGCCAGAATATAAGTATTATTTTAACAATTGTAAAACAAATTAAAAATGAATGAAGATATTTTGAAAAATGTAAAACAATTGATATCTGTACTAAAGTGGATTAAAAATGGATAATGTCCTATGTATTTACTTATGCTGTAGAAGAAATTTCAAACTGAAAAAATATATTTTGAATTTCTTCAGCAGCATAAATAAATACATAGGGTGTGATACATTAAAAAGCAACTTAAGTTCTGAATCAATAATATCAATTTTTAGAATTAAAAAGTACTTAAGTTAATTGAATTAAGTTTTACCATTGTGAAATGCCCAAACAAAATAAAACAGGCTTTTAGTTTATACAAATATTGGTGCAGCATAAGAGTAAATATTAACACCCATTGATTCATATTTTTATTTTTATAAAATAAAAATAAAATCCGCTTTTTTTGCCGTGTACTCACTCACAATGTACAAAGGTATTTTTGTTTTATATTACACTTTTGTAACATGCATTTTAAATTCAAAACAGCAAATCAGAACCATTCAGAAGTGTAACACAGTTCCTGGAGAGAACTGCAAATGGCAAAGAAAAATGATCAAACATAAGATAAGAGCAATAATAGAAAATTACAAAATTGTGACCATATGGTTGCTGAAGATGTTCCCTACATGCAGGAGATACAAATAAAAATAAACATAAGTTTAAGAGCCTTAGCCCCATCGGTGCAGCGCATTTTCCCGCTGTGCGCTGAAGATTTTAAAATCCTGCGGTTCATGAAGAGCTCAGCTCGTCATGAGCGTACGAGAGGTGTACTTCATGATGAGCTGAGCTCGTCATCAGCGTAGAAGGGGTTAAAGCAGTTGAAGGTGGCCAGTGAGTAGCACAGGTCTTGCAGGGGCGGGATGCCGTTGGTGTAAACGCTGGAGAGTTCCTTCACTATGCTGAATAGCTCTTTACTGTCGTGTGCGTTGTCCAAGCGGGTCTTGAAGGAAGATCTCTTGGCTGTTCTGATGAGTTGGTGAAGCTTGCGTGTGGCATCCTTGTGGGCTGCGTGGCCGTCCGGTGTACGATCGTAAAGCCGTTTCTTCTCCAGTTTCCAGCATGTACGTTTGGAGGTCTGGAGCTCTTCGGTGAACCAGGTGGCTTTCTTGCTGGTGTGGCTGTTGGAGAGTTTCTTGAAAATGTTTTGAGAAAAAAATGAACTCAGATATAATAAAACTCTATGTATATGTCTTTACAGCATCTTTAAGAACAGGTGCAGGAGACATTGGCCAAGGTGGCCACTGTTTTTCGGGTGGTGAATCATCAGGCACCGATGGACACAGTTGCATAGAGGATGAGGGAACTGGAACAGAGACCACCAACTCGTCATCTTCATCAGAGGCCTCCACAAGCGTCTAGTCCCTAGTGATGGTGGACCCTACTGGAACTGTTACAACCTCATCCTTTTCCCCTACCCGGAGGCACATTTCCACCCTCCCTCTTGCTCCTACACAACTTGGACAAACCTTAAGCCTAAATGGGTGGGGTCTCCTTTGCCACAGACACCTCACCCCCTCGCACCTGCCCCTGTGCTGAGTGAGGAGGCTATTGATGTATTACGCAGCATCTCTGTAGGTCAGACTGCGATAGTGAATGGCATCCGGGGCCAAGCTGCTAAATGTAACAAATGGTTGCATCTCTTGATGCCATTCACATTTCAATGTCTGGCAATCAAAGATAATGAAATGAGCCCCTTTTATGAAAATGTGCGATGCTGGTCAAGGTTTATTGACGATATTTTCTTCATTTGGGATGGTGTGGAAGAGGATTTAATATCATTTTTAGAATGGCTGAACTGTGGAGACCCCAATTTAAGATTTACTTCCATCAGAAGTCAACAAGAAGTAGACTTTCTAGATATCAAAATTAAAGAGCAAGATGGGTTGATTAGTGTGGAACTTTATGTAAAACCCACAGACAGAAATACCTTGCTCCACCATACCAGCTATCACCCCAATTGTCAGAAAGACGGCATCCCATTTAGCCAATTCTTACGCATCAGGCGGAATTGCAGTAACAAACATTCATTTGTGAAACATGCAGATATCTTACAAGAAAAATTAGCACAAAGAGGATACCCCAAACGTTTAATCAGAGAGGGTTACAAACGAGCCAAATACTATAACCGAGAAACTTTGTTTGAACCAAAAGAGAAACAAAAAGAGAAAAAGAATGGAATAGTAATGGCGTCAGACTACAATGGTTACAGTAATAAGGTCAAAAACTTGATAAATAGAAATTGGTCTTTACTTAATAAACAAGACTCAGTACCTCTAGCGAAACCCACCTATGCTTTCAGAAGGAATAGAACAATTCGTAACCAGCTAGTACAGACATTTCGCGAACCAAAATCTTCTGGTTTAAGAAACATCACAAACAACACTCCAATAAGGGGGAATTTGCCCTGTGGGACATGTTCACATTGCAGGAACTTTATAAAATCAGACAAAGTTGAGGTAAACGGAATTGTTCACTGGATGAATGACCATGTGAACTGCGGACATCCAACATAGTTTATCTACTTATATGCCCATGTAATAAATGCTACGTGGGAGAATCAGGAAGAGAAATGCGACAGAGACTGACTGAACACAGATCTGCAATTAAGAACCTCAAAAAAGGTGCACCTCTTGTGGATCATTGGATCTCGGCACAACATGGAGCCGATGAACCCAAGTGGTTCATACTTGAAAAAATAAAGATATCAGTGAGAGGAGGAGATATACAAAAGAAACGTAAAATCAGGGAACAGTTCTATTTGTCAAAATTCAAGACCCGTCATTCTGGATTAAATTGCCGAGAAGAATGGGAAAGACTAATTAAATAGAACCATAAGACTCGCCTGCATCCCAACATGTTACTATAGTATAACTGAAATTGCAGCATTAAATGAATAAATCTAGGAGAGCTAAATTGGGGCCAAAACCAAACCTTTAGTTGAATGAAAGAAATATCCAGGACTAACGGTTCGGTCTAGAATACAGCTTAATGATAATTAAAGATTAGGGAGACCTTTTAATTTTGCATTATGAGAATGTAGTCACAATAAAAATAAAAAATGTGTTATTAGAGATAATTCATTAACAACGTATACGTAAGGGTATATATACATCATCTCCATATTGGGTTGTGCTCAACATGTACTATAATCAATAACAGACACACTCTGTGTGATTTTGTTGGTAATAGTCAATGTGAAAAATCTAAATTTATAAACACTTATGTTGTTATTATTAATGCTTAAAATTCTAAATGAACTGTTTCATTATGATGCACAAATGAATAATAAGATTAAGTTTGACCAAATCTTTGTGATTGAGGTATATATGAAATAAGAAATATGAGTGATTAGCATTGAACCCGCAGTAAAATGCATATGGCAAGGAATGTGTATTGAAATGGGCCACAATATGTTTCATAAACTGTACTAGTACTGAAATGTATACTGCAAAAAATGTTTAATGTATTGGTCTTAAATATCCCCAATAATAATGCAAATTATGATTTACAGGGATTTCAAACGTTTTGGATAGAGGTTTGATGATAAAACGTACGAGATCTCGGACAACTTAATTAAAATAAAACTTAGTTTGTAACTGAGAAATATCAAATGTGCTTAGACATTGCAGTATGAACATCCGAATGTATATAACAATATGTGTATTTATCTGTTAACAGGCAGCAATGAATGTGCGCGATACGATTGTCTAAAAGAAGTATGTAGTCTAACATTAGTAAACAAACTACAAACATGGCGCTAGAGTCACCGCTGTGCGTAAATCACGTCAACTCTATCCTTAAGAAAACTACCAAAATGGAGTTGCTTCTTAGAGATATCGCTATAAATTAAAATAACGATATTTCTCACCACCGGCATTCTAAAGTGTTTATAAACATATATAATAAACACGGATGAGATAATATACTAAATAAAATGCCCTTAAAATATATTAAAAATCTCCAGCCCACGATCGCCCCGTAATGAGGTGCAGCTGTATTTAATCGAAGTCCTAATGAGAGCCGCGACCGCTATAAAAAGCCGCTCTCCGTCCCTCCCTCCAAACATCACCCCACGGGAGAGAGGACGTGTCGACGGCTTCAAGCGGTAAACCTTAGGTAAGCAGTCGCTTTAGACCGATTATGTAACCATACCGCCGTGTAGTTAGTTTAAAGACCAAAGAAACGGACTAAGTTTATTTTATCTGTTATTTTAACCTATAAATGTAAATTGAAAAGCTATACTCCAGTTGTGATAAGCGGCATCTTGTACAAACATTTCCATCATATTGGACACGCATTTAACACAGCGTGTTCCATTATAGACTCTAATTGAATTCTAAAAGACAGTCTATCTGAACAGGAAGGAGGGAAAATTAATGTCACCCGAACGCAATGTAATATATTAACAACAGCTAAGAAGGGATCAGAGCCTTTTTCAGAATCTTGTTTATAAAAGCACATAAAAGCATAATATATGTAAGAACTTTCTTATCTGGTTGCACTAATACATAGCAACATCAATACCCGGCTAATGAATGGGTATTATAAAAAATAGAGTTAACATGCTCATAAATGAGTAGATATGATAAAAAATATGAGGAGTATGTACATTTTCTTATGTATTCCCTTACTAGGATCTGGGATTAAAAGAAGTGTCTGACATATAGGGTGCCCAGCAAATAAACACCAAGAGAAGGTGAAGACCTGTTAATACGACAAATACAGGGACCTAAGAAATTTTAAGTGTTAAAACAGGTGTGTTTATTTTAACTTAATAAATAATAAAAAAAGAAACAGACATACATTACACCTTAAAAAAATTATATTTAATAAAATGCACTAGTCAAGGGGAGATGTTACTTTAGTAAATTATTTAAGTTTAGAACTAACATTCATTTTAAATTTAGTTTTTTTTAAAGTTATACCTTGTCTAGTGCAATTATTAAATTATATTAAATTACAAAACTTTAAAAAGGTGTAATGCCTTTGTTTATAAGTTGATAGTTTACAAAACATAATTAAACACACCTGTATGAACACATTATGAATTTGATTAATGTCAAATGTTGTGTAAGTGTCCATTATCATGAATGAAACTTGCACCAAATTTGGAAATAAATAAAAAAGATTAATACAGGTGTGTTTTCTTTACATTTCCTAAACAACAACATTACACACATATTTATTACACATTAGAAAAAATTGCTTGTAAGAGAAATCCGAGTCCAGAGCAAATGTACACAGACAATGCAAAAGAAAACAAGTAAAAAAGAAGCTTACTTTCAATTACAGCGTTGACAGGTTGATTTGCTTTGTGGTCAGGTAACAGCAGCAGAGGAAGTACTTGGACAAACAGGTTCATGATGGAAATGGAAGTGGGAAAAAAAGTAAAAAAGGTAAGTTTCTAACTTATATCCCTGCAAAACCGCAAACTCAGGTATGGAGGTTTACCTACCACAGTTACGTCGACGGTAAGGTACATCGTGATTGGCCATGCAGAAATATTGGCTGAACTCCCTCCAACAGTAACTTTTGCCTATGAGGCTATTGACGCAGGAGGAGAATTCTGGCAGAGACAGCGGCACTCGGACGGACTATCGTCCATAGACCCACCAACAGGGTGAACCGCCTAATAGGCAGATGGAGAAAACAATAGAAAAGTGATGGCAAGACCAGATCCGCTAATATCTAAATCAGGCCTTAAGTCTTCCTATAAAATCAATAAATGTTGGTTTGTTTTGGTTAGCTCAAAGTACCACATCTAAACACCTAATCTTACAGAGTTATAGATGTTGTCGGTAACCTCAAGGATTCCCAAGGAAATTGTGGAAACAAATCTAACCCTTTCGTTTATCACTTTTGCATGCCCAAGGTGTCACACAGAAAAAATACGGTTACGCATTTTCAAATTTGTATTTAAAAGCTCAGATTTTTGTGAATAAAACATAAACTAAGATTATTAGAAAGATGATACACATCATTGTTATAAGAATGATTAGAATAGTGAAAAACGCAAACAATTCAACCATGTTAATTGTTCATAATATCACAAAGGTTAAACGTATATTTTACTCATATCTCTGTGCTAAAATGAGCATGTCATGAGTACCCATCTGCCAGACCTGTTGGAAAGATCTAACCTCATACTTGGTACAGTGTGTCACGAATCCAGCCTCAGTGCATAAACTAATGCACCCACTTTGAGTGTAACAACTCTGGTGGGAAGTAAACCTTTCACAGACCTAATAGTTCACATCTTTTTATTCAAATGTCATGCCATGAATTTCAACACAGGAGTGGTGCAGCGCTCCTCATAAGTAATATGTATCAACGGAGGGCGTGGATTGGACGCCGATAGGGATGGCGGCGTGAGCCTGTAGCTCCGTGCCCAGTCCCGCGATTTCTCCTGATAAACTTCGCCTGCGCGCCGCTTGCAACTCGGGCATTCTGTACGGAACACCAGGGGTAGCGGAGGAGCATACTTTCGAAGAAGCAGGTGGCCGAATGGTGTAGTAAGAACCGATTTCGGAGCAGGAGGTGCTGCGTTCTGACTACAAGATGGCGGCAGCCCCGAGCTGAAGAGACTGAACAACGAGGTGCGAAGGACCGCGGCTGAGAAATAGTGAAGAAAAACATCTGAAGGAGTAAGCGGAGTGGGGCTCCTACCACGCGTGGCTCAACGGATGAGGCTGCAATAAAGTGCGCTCTCCGCCACTTCAGAGAATTACGATCGAGGCGACGATCTCCGCTGCCTAAGATGGCGACCGTGTGAGGAAGACCTCGTTTCCTGAACGCGGCACGAGACGATTGCTGCCGCTGAGAGTCCGACAACAGCGAGCCATGGAGGACTTGTGAAGAGGTGCACAGCGGGGAAGGAGCGGAAGTAGGAACGAGTGGAACCTAAACCCGACCTTGTGGCTGTTTGATAGCACCTAGCAAGAGCCCCGACAAGGCGTCACTTCCTGCACAGGGCGACAGATCACGAAGGCGATCGCTGAGCTGAATGAGGAGTGAGCCCGGGCGGGCTTCATCGGTTGAACGAGGTGGTACGGGACGTCAACTGTTGAAGAGACAGGCAGCGGCACTCTGGCACCGCACGGCCACACAGGAGGCGGTTGTGTGGGGATCGGTTGGCACTGGGGGTCTGCACGCCGGAGCAATACGGAGCAACACTCCACACAGGACACAGATCGGGCTTAACACAGCATTGGCCTACTAGACCTGGTGTGCACTATTGGCTTCTCCACATTATTGTACTGGGACTTCCTCGATTCTACTGTCAAGGGGACATGGTGAGCCCACACAGAGGGCGACGATAGGCTGAGCAAAGAAAGGCTCTTGGGCCGCTAGGTGCTTGCAGGAGTAATGTCGGGTGTGATCGCTGCCCACCCGGAGTGAGGTGCAACGGATAGTGAACGGCCATTTTGGACACGGAAATTAGGCCCTCAGGCTGAAGACGATTTAATCCCTGAAAGAGGTAGCCACTGCTCGGTAGGAGCACTGAGACTACTCTGCGGGGGAAAAGATCGGGGGCCAACATTACTCTGCGGATGGACGTAGGGACCGAGAAATCCCCTGGAAGCTCTTGTGATCAAGATGGCCGCCAGTGGTCGTGAACTGAAAATGAAACAGGGGCATGACCAGGCGAAAGGGCCAGAAACGGATAGCAGGACCCATGTCGACCCAGAAGGCTCGGTGCAGGAACAGAGACTGAATAAAAGGCTAGATGGCATACTGGAGGCAATAGCCGCAACCAAGGAATCCCTGCATCAAGGTATAGCGCAGGTCGCCACGGGACTGGGTCTCTTGAGGGCGGATCATGCTAAACTAACTGACAGAGTGAAGGAAAATGAGCTACTGCTTCAGGAACTCAAACCGGCGGTGGTGACCGCAGAGCACAAACTGACAGATATCCTTGGTCGCCTGGCGACGCTGGAGAAGTGGGCGGAGGATTCCGAAAGCCGAAATAGGAGGAACAACGTGAGGGTGGTAGGCCTGCCGGAAAAAGTTGAAGGGGATGATGCCGTGGCCTACATGGAGAACTGGTTCAAAACGGTTGTGGCCCCAGAGGGTCTCTCCCCTTTTTTCTCCCTGGAACGAGCGCACAGGGTCCCTGCCCGCCCACCCTTGCAGTGTGGTAAATAAAATTACCTGACTATTTTTCCATACATTAAATATCAATAAGGATAGCTCAATCAAATGAGAGGCAGAGTCCGTGGTATCTGAGTCATACGGGCTTTAATTATGATCCTTGAGGAACAGGACATCATGTTCCATCACCACTAAGGTTTAGGAAGGGATATTCAACATTTTATTAACATCACACATTATATATAGTAAAACAGTATAATTGAAATGAATGCTGTAGGCGTAACAGGTGAAAAGAGAGAGATAAGAACACATGTGCATAACAGGAGGCGTGTAAGAAGGCGTACACGTGGGCGTGCACTTGACATGTCAGAGAAACGTCACAAGAAACGTCACAAGTGGGTGGATGCATAGAGAAAGTTTGCAGGATCAGCAGAAACTTTTGGCCTAGATGCGCGCGCAACTGAGTATGACGTGTAACTGGGGAGAACTGGGGGCTTTGACTTTAGCACTAGTAGAGGAGACTGGTGTCTGGGGTGTCAGAACGACCTGTACCTATAGCATATCTGGTATCTCATGTTTGGAGGATGTAGTGTCTGAAGTAAAAGGTCTCTCGGACAGAGGCCGTTCAATACTGAATGCTAGTGCGTGCATACGTGTCTTGGTGCAATGCGCAGGGCCATGGGCCTACCATGGTAACGGGTTCTGTAAATCACTCGTAAGGAGGACAGGAAGGCCGGACCCTTTGCTCTGCAGCCGGGAATATGTTTACCTATTTCACTAGACTGGAATGTGTTTTCGAGGAGGCTGAGCAGATAACTTGTAGGCAAAATACTATTTTGGCAGGCAGGCCAGGCTGAGCCGGGCACCGCTTCACTGGGCAGGAAGTAAGGCAGAGGTCAGGGATGCATACCTAAACTACAGCTTTCAGAGACAGAAGAGACTCGGAGCCTCAATTAAGGGCCTAGCTCGACGGAGCCAGGAAACATGGAGAAAAAGGTGTGCGAGATTCAAAAGTGCACCATGTAAAGACGTTGGCACCATAGGCCTAGAGGCCTAATTTACGGGATTTTCTTGGAGAACTATATAACTGACATGTTAACGTTGGACGCAAATGCATATGCGTCTTCCTAGCATGCACGGGAAAGTAATTACATAACATACAAGGAACATGGGTGCATGGATGGGGTGCGAGTGGGGGACACATTGGCTACCTGAAAATTTCTATTACCTCATTCCCTCCTTGGCCCCTACTACACCCTTTAGGATATATCTATGTTCATGAGACCATCTATCTGTTCAGATAGCATAATTTGTTCTTCTTTCTTTATTCGGGAACGTGTACTTGGATGGGGAATACAAGCTGTGGCGCACAAGCCACAAATCGCTGGCCCACATTGCAGACAGAGACAACAACTGAATACTATGAGCAGTATTATTCCTAGGAATGACAACAATTTCCATCCCCAGGCGGATATCACACTCCAAAGCCAACCGGACCAAGTCCAGGTGCCTGGATTCTGGTGTATCTGATGAGCTATCTCATGAAGCCTTGTGATCGCTTTATATACTGACGGTGCGTTATTAGGAATGAAAATGCAATAACTGGATCCGATGACTCTACAAGCCCCGCCCCTATCGGCCAGGATGACGTCAAGGACAAGGCGATTTTGAAGAACAACAAGTCTCATAGCAGACTGCTCTTCGGTCAAGTTACCTAAAGCAGAAGTAGTCTCGTTCACTACTGCTTCCAAAGTTCTGGTCAATTTGCGTATCAATTTACTATTCTGGACAGGACCTACAAAGAAAAAGAACCCTTTATTGAAATCTGTATATTGCTCCCATGTTGTTTCAGTCTGGTCGACAATCGGGGTCTTGATCTCCCTTCTATGTCTTACATGCACAAGATGTGGATTTCGATGATAATCAGGCGGGGCTAGGAAAACAGGTGGCAATAGGAACGCGATATAACACGTCCCATTCCAATCTAATGGCAGACGTACATAGGCTGTCTGACCACATATAAAATAAGAATGGCGGGAGGCTTTGAAAGTAGACTTTCCTTTATCACTGAATTCGACCACAGTATTACAATCACTGTGTCCTAGATGTACTGAACCATTCTTTCTGACGCATAATTCGCCTTTCACTGGCAAAACTGTAATAAACGGCAAGTCCGAATTAGTCTCAGACTGCACATTCAGAATCATGAGGTTAAGTGTAAAATTACCTAATCCATATACTTCATTTTCTAGATCGGTCCCTGTCCTTTGGGGAAGACCTTCCTTGTCTGGGAAACATATTTTATTCATAACTGTATTCAGGTTCCCCCATATCCAATTGCCTTGGGAAACCGTGGACGTACTGTCTAGAGAGGACATTAAAGTAAACCATGCACCACACGAACCATTATGTGTAAACGGATAAGGAAAGAGGGGCAGAGCTCCCTTGTATTTCTGATAGGGAGGGAGTCGGCCACATACCCAGCAATTGGTGGCATTGCTGGTCTGGTGAGAATGGTGTAACATACGAATGAATGTATTGTTGCACATTGCTAATCGATAGGACAGTTCGTGGGGGGGCAGGTCGCTGAAAGTGTGCTCTACAGTGTCATTAAAGGAAGTATGTACATGAGAATCAAGAGGAAAGAAAACATGTAGCATTAAACTTATGCATATGATCGTAAGACTCAGACGAAACATAAAAATTAATGCGATAACGCATCGGCTGTGCAAATTTTTGCAATATTTTCTCTCTTTTCAATTCGCCTATCTCTCTGACTACTTGGGTCTATCTTATACATGACAGAAACCTGTCTAACCGCTTCACCCGAGGGGGACTTAAACAATTAAACGCTGTCTGACTTACTAGACCTCAACTTGGCTCGGTACTCCTGCTGCGGAGTTTTCTCTAACAGGGGGAGTTTAGAGTCAGTGTCTGAAAGGGGGCAGTCCTTGATTACAGTCTCTGGACACAATCCATAAAATCTCTTCACGTGGCTGGAGTGCAACCATCCCTTCCGGCCTTCTATCTTCACTGCGGTCCTCGTCGTCATCAACACCAGCTTTGGCTGCTTCCACCTTGGCTCCAGAGGGCTTGATCGGTCGAAATTTCGGACGTAGACGTGATCCCCTGGAACGATTTCATGCGGTTTTACTTGGGTGTTGTCCGGGAAGGCAGCCGCGACCTGTGAACGACAAGATAGTAGTGCAGACATCAAGGAAGCTAGGTAATCTGTCAGCATAGTACTGTCAACATCAGTTATTCTTCGGGGCATAGGCGTACCCCACATGTTTGGGGGACGTCCAAAAACTATTTCATACGGGGACAATCCAGTTCTAGAATGGGCTACCATTCGCATGTAAAAGAGGGCAACTGGTAAGGCTACTATCCAATCTACACCTTTTTCTGCACAGACCTTCGCTAATCGTGTTTTCAGGGTTTGATTATGTCTCTCAACGAGACCAGCGGCTTCAGGGTGTCGTACGCAATGGAATTTCCACTGGTAACCTAACAGGAGTGATACCTGTTTCATGAGCTCGGACGAGAATGGCTGACCATTATCAGAGTACACGACACGGGGCAAACCGTATCGCGGGAAAAATTCACGGACCAGTTGTTTGGCAGTGGTTACAGCAGTGTAATCTGGGACTGGATATGCTTCTGTCCATCGGGAAAGGGCACATACGACTACGAGGACATACTTGAATCCTCGGCATCTGTCCATCTGGATATAATCCATCTGGAGGACTTCAAAAGGATGGTCAGGAGGATGAAATCCACCTTGTTCCACGGGGATACCTTTGCCTGGATTGAACTGACAACAGATCATGCAGGTACGCACTTTCTGTTTCGCTGCTGCACGTAAATGCTTGTTGAACCAAAGATTCTGTAAACTGTCTAACATGGCTTTCTCTCCTAAGTGTGCTGGACTATGTGCTGTGTTAATGATAACTTGAACCATAGAGTCGGGAAGGAACCATGTGGCTCTTCCCTTCGTCATCCATCCCTGATCTGTCTGGATCCCTCCTTGTTCAGTCCATTTCTTGATTTCATCTGGGGTTGCATGTGTCTGTATGTCGAGTACTTCTAGTGTGGGATCCTTAACTGTCATACAATGTGTCAGTGAAGTTACTTCAGTCTTTGTCGGATCAGTCGGTATGTCTGTCTGAGTCTGAGCTGTGAGTTTGGCTGTTCGATCTGCCAGGTCGTTACCCTGGGAAATAGTGTCAGTGACTTTAGTATGTGCCTTGCACTTCATGATGGCTATGGCTGTAGGCAAATGTATTGCTTCTAACAGGGCTTGAATGAGGGGACCATGTTGTATCTTGGCACCGTGAGAAGTTAAAAAACCTCTTTCTTCCCAAAGAACACCGAAGTCGTGAACGACTCCGAATGCATACTATGAATCTGTGTATATATTTACTTTCTTGTTCTTGGCTAGTATACAGGCTTGGGTCAGAGCGATGAGCTCTGCTGCTTGGGCAGATAATGTGTCAATACGATGTGTTTCTATGATTTCAGTTTCAGTGGTCACTGCATATGCGGCTACTAACTCTCCTGTACTTGTTCTCATACATGAACCATCCACATAAAGTGTCAGGTCTGGGTCGGGCAATGCAATGTCGGTCAAGTCCTGTCGGGGCTTTGTCACGGTATTAATGACTTCTACACAGTCATGTGGTGCTGGATCAGTTGTACTTGAGGGTAACAATGTGGCAGGGTTGAGTATGTTGCAACGTCTGATTTCTATGTGTGGCTGGAATAGTGTCAGTTCATATCCTGTCAGTCGTGCTATGGTCAAGTGTTGAGTCTGGGTTCGGTTTAGGAGAACTTCCACGGAGTGTGGAACCTGTACTGTCAAGGGATGTCCTAACACTATGGAATCGCTTTGTCTGATAGCTAGAGCTGTTGCTGCAACTGATTTTAAGCACGCAGGCAAAGCCTGGGCTACTGGATCCAATGTACTAGAAAAATAAGCACAAGGCTTATGGTGTCCTGCTTGATCTTGTGTGAGAACAGATAATGATGTGCCATCGCGTTCTGTGACAACAAGTGTAAAAGGTTTACTGTAACATGGTGTCGCTAAAACAGGTGCTTGACATAAAGCTTTCTTCAAGTCATTAAAAGCTTGTTTATGTTCCTGAGTCCAAGGGAGGACAGTCGAAGTCGCTGCCTCCTGTGTTGTCAACTGTATGAGTGGTTTGGCTAGATATGCATACTGAGGAATCCATTGTCTGCAGTAAGAAGTGAGGCCAATAAAGGCCCGTGCTTCCTTTTGTGTCTTGGGCTGTGGCAGATGTGCAATTAACTGGATACGATCTGGTGTCAACTGTCTACCCCTCTTGGACAGCAAGTGTCCAAGGTATACCACTTGCTGGGCACAGAATTGTAGCTTCGAAGGGGACACTTTATGCCCCTTTTCGGCCAGAAAATACAAGACTGTCAGTGATGCACGTTCGCAGTCACGTTCGGTCCGTGCTGTAATTAACAGGTCATCAACATATTGCAGTAGTGCAGTGTCAGTAGGCATGTGAATACTGTCTAGTTGTCGTTTCAGAGCTTGGCTGTAAATACTAGGACTTTCTGTGAACCCTTGAGGTGCACGTGCAAATTTGAAGCTTCGGCCATTTAAACAGAATCCGAAAAGATACTGGCTTTCCGGATGAATGGGGACACTAAAGAAGGCGTTTTTAAGATCTATTACAGTAAAAAACGCAGCTTCGGAATCAATGGCAGTCAATAGGGAAGAAATATCTGGGACTACTGAGTACTGTGGTATTATGCATTTATTCAGTTCTCGAAGGTCGATCACCAGTCTGTAGACTGGAGGTGCATTTGGGTCAGTTCGTTTAAGAATTGGAATGATTGGAGAATTACATACATTGGAGTCAGTTTCTACAACTACTCCTTGTGAAATGAGCTCGTCAATAATTTTCAGTAAGGCTGTTACAGCCTCGGGTGGCAACTTGTATTGTCGGATTCGGGGCAGTACAACACCTGGCTTGAGAGTAACACGATAGGGTGTAATGTGCATACAACCTACATCAGTTGGACCTTGCGCCCATAAATGCTGTGGTACATTCTGCAATCTCGGATCAAAATCTCTCAACACATAATGACCTTTAAAGTCACGTAAAAACAATCTCACTCCTTCCGGAGAACAACATATCACTGCTCCTAGTGCTTTCAACATTTTAATACCAAGCAAGTTTTCAGGACATGATTTCGTAAGTAACAAGTCTGTAGTACGGGACAATGGACCAACTGCAAGGGGAACTGGCTTTGACACTTCGTTAACAATAGGCTTTCCTGAAAATCCAAGGGAAACATTCTGTGAGCCTGAGAGGGGTGCCCCTGGAACCTCGTCATGACTGATGGTAGTTCTGCTCGCCCCTGTGTCAATCAAAAATTTTCGGTCTTTCCCTAATACCTGACTATGTACATAGGGACCATCTTGATCTACAGGAACCTCGATAAGGGGCAAGCCAACCTCCCTCTCTAGGCTGTTTCATGTATACTGCTGATAATCGGGGTACTCTGACTGTGCATACTGATACATTTGCTGTGTGACATATTGCGTGGCAGCAATGGGTTGGGGCCGGGGTACAGCTACTGTCTGCTGTTGTGCATTCTGGGGAGGTTGCGTGTTCTGTGGAATATTCTCTGGTCTAGGTGGTGGACGCGGGCTTTCTTTCGTTTTGCCTGTAGCAATATTGTGTTTCAGAACCAGACATTCGTTTATATAGTGACCTGGCTGTTTACAGTAGTTGCAATTCCCTTTAACAGGAGCTGCAGGATGACTAGTCTGAGTCGTACCCCTCTTCTGACCATCTGCTGGGACGGACTGAGCAACTAGTACTTTCATTTTCGTATCTTTCATACGTCTCTGTTCATGTTCGTGTTCCTCTCTAATTCGGTTCTGGTGGTACTGTAACATTTGTAACATATGGGAAGGGGTATTAGCTTGCCATGTGCTCTCGACCTTCAGTACTCTATTTTTAACCTGTGGTAAGGAATTCTCGACTAGTTTGGTCACAAAGAGATGTGGATATGATTCACTACTTGTTTTCAGGCCGCTATTAATAATAAAACATTTCTCGAATCTAGAATAAAAATCACTAGTGTCTTCGTCTTGTTTCTGTTTGCAGGCTGAGATGGCATCCCAGTCTTCCTTTTTAACTGTCAATAACCTTGGCAAGACTTGTACTAATAATCCTGGTAATGCTTTGGCTTTTTCCCCAAGACCTGCACCTGGGGCTCGCCTATTTTCTTCGTCGTCTAATTCAGTCCAAATAATCTTTTTATCTCCCACCTCCCATTCTTTCTCTTTAAGTTTTTCGTAAATGCCGGCAGGCAACAATACCTTTAACATTTTAAGAATGTCGGAATACGTATAATCCCCCATGAGTAACATGTCTTTTAATTCACGGTGGAATCCTAATGGATCTTTATCATGACAGGGCACTAATTTCTTCATTTCCAATAATTCCATTTTGGTCAGGGGTGTGTATACGAATACTCGCTGAAGCGCACCCCCTGGGGTCTGGACGGGATGAACTTCTCGTAAGGGATTCTGTCTGTCTATGTAGAAAGGTTGTCTTACTGGGGGTGGAACAGGAACGAAATGTGGAGTCAGGAAAGTTCTGTATTTGTGGCGTTGTTCTAGAATGGTATTAATTAAATCGGTACCTAGGCCTCTCCATCTTTTTAGGAGTAATTATTCCAGTATATTATATAGGGGACCTGGATCAGAATGCTGACTTTCATATAGTGTAATGAGATGCTGGATCATGTACATACCAGCTAATCGCTGTTCGTCTGGGGTAAGACTCAAAAATGTTTGCGCTACTGAATCGTCCTTATATATACTAGTATTTCCAGCCCATTGTACTGCTGACCGTGCTAGTTCCTGATCACGCATGGTACTAAGTTCACTGTAACCTATTCTTTCTTTCAGTATTTTATCGGTGGCTTGGAATAAATGTTCAAGAGAACATTGCTCTGGGATGGGAGAAAGGAAACGTTTCTTGTTTTCTAGGCGTATGGGTCTGTCAAAGGGTCTGTCAAAAGAATTCTGTTTAGGAAGTCTCGCTCTTCCTACGTACGCTATTCTATCTGGGTCTTCTTCTGTATCATCTATATCTTCATCCTCTGTTTCATTCTCTTTCTCGTCTTCCCTAGCTGCTTTTTCTTTTTCGTGTATTAATACAATTTCTTAACGGATCTTTCTGTACATGGATTCTATACAACTTTGTTTATTATGTTTACCATCAGCTATATTGTTACTCCAATTTATCAGGGCGTCCATCTCTTCTTTGCTTGTACTTGGCCGATCTCGTTCCATTATCAAACAATTTATCAAAAACTGTAAGATCATTCTTTGTGTCTCGAGCTTGTGGTGTGCCATGGCCTCCTGAATACTTTCTGATCTCTCCCCTGTTCTAATAAAATGATATATGTTGTCTAAATGGTTAATCATTTCTGGTAAAAGAACCAAATAGTTTGTAACACGTCGTAAACGTAATGAATATAACATCATCTCGTCTTCGCCTGGTACCGGGTCATATCTACAATCTGTAATGTACTGTCTAAGGGTTGCGAATGTCGCAGCTCTGGGTGTTCGTTGTAATGCTGCTTCTCTAAGCGTCATTCGTTTTACTTGAGGCGGGGTGACAGGGCGACCTCCTACGGCGCCTCCTGAAGCGGAAGCGTAACCATCAACTAGCTGTGTGGTTGCTGCTGGTGTCATAACTTGAAAAGTAGGTGCAGGTAATATAGGCAGACTCTGGGTTGTCAGTGTAGCAAAAGGATTGTAAGGACCGACAGCAGGAGGGACAGTAGTAGTAGTGACAGGAATAGTTGTGACAGGGATAGTTGTGACAGGATGGGAAATGACAACGAACGGGTGGGGGAGTCGAGTCTTGAGGGAGTGCTGGTAACGTGTCTTGAACAGGCTGAATAGGCTGAATAGGCTGCTGTACATTATTAGCAGGTGGTACGCGTACATTGGTATATGCTGGAGCTACATCATCTAAATAGGAAGAAAGGAAAATGTCCGCTGCGGTCTGTTTGTGACGGAGTTTAGTCGGGACCAATGGTGGCGGCAAATTACAGGGTACTTCCGGGGTCGCCCTAGGCAGGCCCTCGGCAAGAACAGGATACATGCCTGTAATAAGGGCATTCCTTTGTCGGTCTAATTGTTCTGCTCTGACTCGTTCACCTTCTTCTAGTAACTCTTTTTCTCTGGCTTTTTCAGATTCTTCTCTACTTTTCTCTGCTTTCCTGATTTCTTTCTCTGTTCTTCTATGCGCTTCTTCACGCCACAATTCTATGGCATCTTTCTGGGATTGTCTGGCTTTCTTCTTCCATAATGCTTCTTCTACTCTCATGATGCAATCAGCATCCCATGTCCCTGAGACAGGCCATCTATACTTTTCTTCCAGATCCCTAGTATAATCGACCCACAAATCTAGATATAGTATGGCATCTAAGCCGTGCTTGTGGTACATAAAATGTCCGGGAGTGTCCCTAGGCGGGACGGGAACTGCTTCTTCGAGTATCCCTTTCCTAGTTCCTATCTGACGTAATTTCGAGAACAGTGGCATTTTTGGACTGACTTGAACGTGAGCACAATAAACACAGTAATGAATAGCAAACAATCATTCATACCACGACATCAAACACATTGAAACATTTCAGACTGATATTACCTGGTACATAGAAAACACGAATTCTGAAAATTCTCGAGAAACAATACTAGAATACTGGATTACTAGATGCACTGCTAAAACAGTACAGACAATACCGGTCCCATAAAGAGACACGTCTTTACCGTATTCACCTAAGTGAACACGTCTGGACCAGGTCTGTGTGCCCAGACCTGCCTTGACCGGGCACAAATTAATGAACCCGTCTAGATGCGTTCCCAACAACGGTACTCACCGGGAAGCAGAAACTGAAGGCCTCGGAAACTGGACTGGACTGGACTGGACTGCTACGGCGTCTGGCTGCTACTACGCTACCACGCATGCGCTTCGGAACAGGTGGGCCTCCGGACACCTCGGACCTTGCTCTCTCGACTTGGGGCTCTGGTCGGGATCCTCCGCATTCCTCACCGCCTCGTCTGGATGCCGGACCGCAGTCTCCGTCTCCTCCGTGGGCCTGAGGGAGATAGCAGGAAAACCCGCAGGTGTGCACTGGATCCCTCACGGCTGTAGAAGGGGTCAAGGCCTGCGTTACATCGCCAGCGAGTGGGGAAGGGGGGGGGGGGTCCCTATTCGGGCGCCAAAATATGTGGTAAATAAAATTACCGGACTATTTTTCCATACATTAAATATCAATAAGGATAGCTCAATCAAATGAGAGGCAGAGTCCGTGGTATCTGAGTCATACGGGCTTTAATTATGATCCTCGAGGAACAGGACATCATGTTCCATCACCACTAAGGTTCAGGAAGGGATATTCAACATTTTATTAACATCACACATTATATATAGTAAAACAGTATAATTGAAATGAATGCAGTAGGCGTAACAGGTGAAAAGAGAGAGATAAGAACACATGTGCGTAACAGGAGGCGTGTAAGAAGGCGTACACGTGGGCGTGCACTTGACATGTCAGAGAAACGTCACAAGAAACGTCACAAGTGGGTGGATGCATAGAGAAAGTTTGCAGGATCAGCAGAAACTTTTGGCCTAGATGCGCGCGCAACTGAGTATGACGTGTAACTGGGGAGAACTGGGGGCTTTGACTTTAGCACTAGTAGAGGAGACTGGTGTTGGGGGTGTCAGAACGACCTGTACCTATAGCATATCTGGTATCTCATGTTTGGAGGATGTAGTGTCTGAAGTAAAAGGTCTCTCGGACAGAGGCCGTTCAATACTGAATGCTAGTGCGTGCATACGTGTCTTGGTGCAATGCGCGGGGCCATGGGCCTACCATGGTAACGGGTTCTGTAAATCACTTGTAAGGAGGACAGGAAGGCCGGGCCCTTTGCTCTGCAGCCGGGAATATGTTTACCTATTTCACTAGACTGGAATGTGTTTTCGAGGAAGCTGAGCAGATAACTTGTAGGCAAAATATTATTTTGGCAGGCAGGCCAGGCTGAGCCGGGCACCGCTTCACTGGGCAGGAAGTAAGGCAGAGGTCAGGGATGCATACCTAAACTACAGCTTTCAGAGACAGAAGAGACTCGGAGCCTCAATTAAGGGCCTAGCTCGACGGAGCCAGGAAACATGGAGAAAAACGTGTGCGAGATTCAAAAGTGCACCATGTAAAGACGTTGGCACCATAGGCCTAGAAGCCTAATTAACGGGATTTTCTTGGAGAACTATATAACTGACATGTTAACGTTGGACGCAAATGCATATGCGTCTTCCTAGCATGCACGGGAAAGGAATTACATAACATACAAGGAACATGGGTGCATGGATGAGGTGCGAGTGGGGGACACATTGGCTACCTGAAAATTTCTATTACCTCAGCAGGGCCGCCCACCCAGACCAATGGTGGTCAAGATTTTGCATTTCAGAGACAGAGAACTGCTGATACAAAGGGCACGCTCGACAGGCCCCTTCCAGGTGGACAACAGTTTGGTCACGGTTTTTCCTGACTACACGCAGGAGGTCCAAAAACGCAGGGCCTCTTATCTGGCAGTGAAAAAAGAAATTAGGGATGAGGGCATACAATATTCCTTGCTCTTCCCGGCCAAGTTGCGAGTGATCCTGGATGGGACGACCCAATTCGTTCAGACTCCCAACGAGGTGTGGTCATGGCTCGAGTTATATCGTGCTGGTACGGACCGAAGGGGTAAGGGAGAGAAAGAGAGACAAAAACCTATCCAGGTGCGAAAGTCACAACGCATCCGCATGCGGAATCAACTCAAGAGAGCGATGCAGGATGATCAGATGGCGGCGGACAGAAAAGGAGCTTTGGCAGCAACTGCGGTCATAACGGGCTCACAACAGGAGGGACATTCGATAGGTTTGGACTCTGAAGAGGACGGAGGTAAATCTGGAGGAGACATTTCAGACGTTGATAGCTCTGGGGGGCCGGCGGTCACCCCACAGACGGCAGATGGACTCTTTAATGAATGACATTTAGAGTGAGGACCATACTCACTAATTCTGTTGGTGCAGATTGCCCTGGTGTTCTGCGGAATAGCAGGTATTGTGTTAAAACACCGCATGGGGTCGGGGGCTCGGGGTGAGGGCCTTGCCTGCCCCCGGTCGGCTCTGAATCACCCTCTTGTTGCCCTTAAGGCCTTCTGTAGTGACAAATACAGAGTAGTTGAATGTGTGTTGTGTTACAGGTTTGGATGGGGGCTGATGTTGTGTTATTAGGTCCTGTTCTGGGTAGAGGGGTTGGGGGAGTTTTACGGGTGTTTTGAGTGGGGGGTTTTGCTGCAATGTTGTGGGTAGCCGAGTAACACTGTTGGGATGGTTGAGGGATGGCTGCAATGGGGACGTTACCTAATTTGAAATGCCTTACATGGAATGTCCGTGGAGTTCGAACAATGTCAAGACGGTACAAGGTGCACGCCTATCTGGTAAGGCGTGGTATTCAAATAGCACTGTTGCAAGAAACTCACTTAACCAAGCAGGAATGTACTGCACTGCAGAGTAGGTGGCATGGCCAGGTGTTTGGCATGTCCTACTTGGCGTTTGCCAGGGGGGTGTTGATATGGGCGAGAGCGGGGGTCCCTTTCCAGGCCACGAACCAGCTGGTGGACCCTGAGGGTCGATTCCTAGCAGTGGAGGGAAGGCTGTATGGCTGTGACGTGGTCTTATGCAGTGTGTACGCCCCCAATGCTGACCAGGCCCGCTTTTTTGATAAACTGACAGGCTCGCTGGCACACTTCCTAGCGGGCTCCGTCATACTGGGAGGTGACTTCAATTCGATCACCGATGTCTTACTGGATAGATCACACCCACCATTAGCTGACTCCCCAGTGCGCAGGTTAGCCACACACAGGAAAGGCTGGCAGGAGAGGTGGGGCCTTATTGATGTATGGAGGGAGCAACATCCTGATCTTAGGGACTATTCCTTCTTCTCGGTGCTACATGCATTTCATGTTAGGATAGACTCCATCTTGTGTGGTGGCCCCCTGGCTGCCATGATAGCCCACACAGAATACCTGGCTAGAACCATTTCGGACCATAATCCCTTACTGATGACTGTGCAGTGGCAGCGAACGAGGTCGGCGGTTCCAACATGGAGACTGCGGCCTGATACATTAGAGGACCTGGTGTTCAGTGATACGGTCCACCCGGGCATCGAGCGCTATTTTGATGAGAACGAGGGTTCAGCTGCCACGAGGTCGATTGAATGGGATGCAATGAAGGTGGTAGTGAGGGGCATCTGCATGGGCAGGTTTTCGAATGAAAGGACAACGGTTTTGGCCGATTTGGGGAAGGCGGAAAGTGTGTTGAGAGATCTAGAAAAGCGTAGGCCTGAGCGACCAGACTTACAGGACCGGCTGCTAGAGGCGAAGGAATTGGTAGCGACGGAAACAGAGCGACTGCGGTGTTATGATTATAAGTTGTATATCACCAAGGAGCATGCGGAAAGGGATAAGGTGGGAACCCTACTAGCTAAACTTGCTAATCCGGAACCTAGAGGTTGCCCGATCATGAGCGTAAAAACGGAGACGGGAGAGGTAGTCCACTCGCAAGCGGCGGTTTTGATGCGCTTCCTGTCGTATTATACGACTCTGTATGAAAGTCGGCTAGAGGTGGACATCCCTGCAATTGACGACTACCTGGAGAGTGTTCATCTCCCAGTGCTGGATGACGCTACCGCGAAAGACCTGGGCGGTCCCATAACGGTGTCGGAGATTCGGGTGGCCATCAAGCAGATGGCTAGAAATAAGACACCGGGGGTGGATGGCCTACCGATTGAATTTTATGTGAAATATATTGATACTCTGGCACCCAGGCTACTAGCGGTATACTCTGAAGCCATGAAACTGGGGCGTCTACCCCAATCGATGAGGGAAGCACTGGTGGTACTGCTGCTGAAGCCTGGTAGGGAGGCCTCTGACGTGACATCGTATAGACCCCTCTCCATGCTGACGGTGGATTACAAGATTCTGAGCCTCATTTTGGCCACTAGATTACTGCCACACATGACCATGCTGATCCACAGGGACCAAGCTGGGTTTATTCCTACTAGGAACACCTCTATAAACATCCGCCGACTGGTCCGCTTACTGGACGGCACCTTGGAAACAGATCAAAAACCAGCAGTTTTATCGGTGGATATCGAAAAGGCATTCGATAGCTTAGAGTGGAAGTACCTTGATAGGGAGCTAGAGAGGTTTGGCCTAGGGGGCGGATTCGGGCGCTGGACGAGAGTTCTCTACTCCTCTGCTACTGCCAGGGTACGACTGGGGTCTATTATATCCTCCAACTGTGTAGAGGAACGAGGCAGGGGTGCTCACTATCTCCCCTGTTGTTTGCATTAGCAATGGAACCACTGGCAGCGCAGGCAGCGCAGGCGAGGACTGGGCGCTGTACAATGGGATTGGACATGGTGGGGAGTTTCATCATATATCCCTGTACGCAGACGATCTGTTGCTGTACCTAGAGGATACGGAAAGAGCACTAGAAGGGGCGGTAGAGATGTTGTCAAACTTTGGTAGACTGTCGGGCCTCAAGGTGAACTGGAATAAAACCTGCGTTTTTCCGTTGCGGGTGTATACGCCATATCCCCCTCTTACAGTGGATGTGGTCTGGGAGGGTACTTGCTTTACCTATCTAGGGGTCCGTATTTACCACGATGCCACGAATCTGCTGGAAGGAAATATAGGGCGCTGCATAAGGGCTCTGAGGGGGTGCATGACCTTTTGGGCCTCCCTACCTTTATCGGTGCAAGGCCGGTTGGCACTACTGAAGATGGTGGCTTTGCCAACGCTGCTCTATTACTTCCGTACCTTATGCGTGTGGGTTCCTTAGGGGATCTTTAAAGAACTGAGGACGATGGTTATTGATTTTCTTTGGGGGCACGGGAGGCGCAGGGTGGCATTGAATACTCTGATAAGACCCAAACTTGAAGGAGGGATGGCGGTTCCCGATTTTGAATTGTATTACCTAGCGGCACAATTACAGATATTAACGCAAAACATTGCTAAAGAATTTAGAGGCCCAGACCAGGAACGGGGGACCGGTATCCAGAGACACATCTTATCATATATTATTATGCAACAGAAATTAGAATTGAGAGGTCTATCCATGGAAGAGAGAACCCTACGGTTGTGCTGGCACAGGAGCTTGAAGAGAGCGAAGGCAGCAAGGCCATACGCGCCGGAGATTCCTCTGGGGATGTTGACTGCACTACCACATGGAGGCGATTGGTTCCCATTTTCGGAATGGGAAGATCTGGGCCTACAGATGGTGGGAGACTTATATATTGATGGGATGCTGGTCCCCTTTATGGTATTGCAAGACCAGTTTGGTCTCCCGGATGGGAGCTACCTCTTGCATGCAGCAATGGTTGCGGCGATGCAGAAACACTGGAAAGGGGGGCTGGCGGAACCGGACACGACCATGGCCTGTCAATATGTGGTGATGGCTGTGGGAACGATCAAAGTGGTTACCTGCCTCCACTCTAGAATGCTACATGAGGGACTAGAGCCACTAACTACACTGAAAGAGAAATGGGAGGAAAGTATAGGCAAACCTATCCCAGACACGGTCTGGGGACATATCCTGAAGAGGACATGGAAGGGTTGCAGAAATGCCCGCTTCCAGCAGGTGCATTTTTTTTGTACTACATAGGGCCTATCTGACCCCGGGGAAGATCAGACGGTACTTCCGGGTACAAGATGCAGCATGCCTGAGGTGCTTAGCGCCTGAGGTAGAGCTTGATCACTTATTATGGGGTTGCCCGAAGTTAGGGACATATTGGCCTGAGGTGGGGGAGCTTCTGAACGCAGTTACTGACCGTGAAGTGGAGTTTGACATGGCGACATGCCTACTGCTTTGGTTCCCTCACACGACCAGGACAAAAATTACGAGTAAATTTATTGACCTAGGACTCATATTAGCCCAGAGAGAGATTACCTGGCACTGGAAATCCAAGGAGGGCCCATCAGTTAGGAGATGGATGAATGAGCTGCTGAAATGGTCCAGATGTGAAAGTGTGATTAGATTGCGGCAGGCTGCTAGGACCGCTAACGATAAGAGCTTGGAGATGGCGAGGACTTGGGAGACAATAGTGCAGGCTTTGAAAGACTATCTGACAGAGGATGAAGAGTAGAGACATCCGGAGAGGGGGGTTCCATGGGGCTTGTAAGAACGAATGCATAGAATCATCAAGTGGCAAACTCTTGAGTCAGACCCTACAATTACAACCCACATCAGCAGCAGTTGGGGGGAGGGAGGGGTAGGGGGGGTTACTAGGGATCCGCTGTAGCGACAGGAGGGGTGCCTGCAGAAGGGAATTGTGGCTACAAATGAAGGAAGAGGATATCCGGGCCAAGACACTTTGTGTACACAGGGATTGGTCATCGATAGTCCCCAGAGAACACCACCACGGGAGGGCACTAGAATAGACCGAATAGTGTGGGCAGTGATGCTACTGGTGTCACCCGTAATGGGTGGCTGACTATAATTGGCAGTGAATTGGGGGGGGGGGAGTTTGGAAGGTACAAAATGCAGATAATAAATTATGTTGTTGACCAGACATCTCTATGAGATGGCCACCATGTCATCTTTGCTGGAACGTACTGGTACGCCGCCCAACCTCCGGGATGTGGGCTGAATGGCTGTGTGCAATTTTATTGACAAGAATGTGCTTTGAGATGTCAAGAGTGAGAAGGTTGACCTTCTTTGATGCTTTGTTTATAACTCTGCAATAAAAACATATTTAAAAAAAATAAAAAAATAAGTCATATGTATCAACATTGGCATTGAATAAAACACAACCATCCCTTAGAAACAAGACTCCCACTCCCTCATCCACCCACCCATCATAATACTCAGTGAAGGACATAACAATTGTCTAAAGGAGAAAGCTCTGATATTGGGTCTCTAGACTACAGCGATAGTCGGAACTTGGGGGTAGGCTCCTTCAAGCGAAATATACGTAAGTATTTTGGGCATGAAATTTCCCGGAATTCCTTTGATAATAGAGTAAGAAATGGGCTCCAAAGTTGTTCAAACAAGGTGGACTGATTAATGAATGAGAGCATGATCTTTTCCATTCCTAATGTATGCCATAAAGGATGGAGCCAGCCCAGGTGTGCGGAAATGCTGCCGGTTCACCAATGTGTGATATTCTGAATAGCGGCTCCCAGGGCCAACTTCATCTGTCTCCCCCATCTAGATTCAAGGGAAAGGTGAGGGGATTAGGTAGTTGAAGGATTATGTAAGCAGGGAGTCTGGAGAGTTGTGTGTCCAGGTCTAGGTCAATATCATCTAGAATTTGGATCCAATACTCTGTTAATTTGGGCAGTCCCACAATATGTGCAGTAGAGTGCCCTGAGAACCAAACCCCCCCCCAACAATTTGGGTTGCGCTCTGGGTTGCCTCTATGTAACCACTGTGGCATAATATGTTACTAATTTAGTTGTTGTTTTACTGCTAGCAGTGTTGTGTGCTGTGTGTCATGCTCTATAGTAAATGTCAGCCCATTCCTACGTCTGCTAAGCTGTCTCCCAGCGTTTCTGTCTTACGTTCAGATGTAGCTCATGGGACTGGCTCAAGATGGAACATACTTCCAAGATTTCCCCTGTCAGATATTTTAGTTACAAGCCATTTCTCATAGGCTGCAAGAGATCTCTGCATCCCTGGGCGGTTTGCTGGATGGAGGAGCCAGTGGTGTAGTTGCTATCAGGTCCTGGTCCAGGTAACTGTTTTCAAAGTCTACCATAGAGTGCCTATAGAAGTACCGGGAATATCATTGAACCACAGGTATGTAGTTATGGCCTGTTGTATCTGTTTCACTACTGTCGGCCTATGTAGAAGGGTCTCCCGTAATTGCCACGAATGAGTGGGACGTTCCGTCGGAGGGAGCGTTATGGTAAGGGTCACCGCCGCGTGGTCTGACACGGCAGCAGGCTCCATCTCGGATGTAGTCATCAGTGTGTGTATTTCTTTCATCCCTAGAAAGTAGTCTAACCAAGCATATGTCTTGTGGGAAAAATTTGTATTCTAGGGTGTGTGGATGTAGCTCCTGCCATCTGTCTCACAATCCCACCTCTTGCAGCCACTGAAGACCCCTCCAGGACAAGGCCCCCGTTTGACCATATTTGTGAGCTGTTCTATCTAGGTCATTGTTAAAAACTAGGTTTAGGTCCACGCCTACAAGGACCCTCTGTCCAGGGGTAGACATGACTTTAGTCACAGCTCTATGTAGAAAGGATTCCTGACCCTCGTTGGGGGTATATAAAGTGCCAACAAAGAAGAAGCGGCCCCCAATGGTCACATTGTATGGTAGGAATCTGCCTGTTATTTCAGTTACTTTTGATCCCATACTGCCTTTAAAGGAGTTTGCCACCAGAATAGCGCCTCCCGCCAATTTAGTAGGAGCCAAGTAGAAACATTGGTGTGGAAAAGATTAAGATCAAAGTCAATGGCACTCGGTCGATAAGAGATTTCTTTCCTGGAGCACACAAATGTCTGCTTTTGTTTGCTCTAAGTACGAGAGTATCACCATGTGCTTGACTGGGTTATTGAGGCCCTTCACATTCCAAGTAAGAATGCAAATAGATGTAAGAGCCATGATAGTATTTGGTATAGCGGGGTTGTGCAGTAAGCTTCGAGTCAGATGTAAAAGACCCATATTCCCTCCAGGCCCCACCCAATCCCCGTGAGAATATATGCGACCCAGAGTGTTCCGGTTGCAATAAAGAGTACTTTACCCTGGGAAAAAACATAAAAAAACAACAACGCATAACAACAGTGATGTAAAATGAAGTCCAAAAGCAATAGGTTGTCTTGGAATGTGAAGAGATGGGGTCTGTGTTGTGGCCTCGTTCCTTCCTCCTCTGCCTCCCCGCCCACCTCGCCATTGCAAGGTGATTGTTCATGGTGATATGTCCGGTAGTCTCGTGGAGTGTTTCTTGTGGACTCTCTGTTTTGGCCAATGGCCTGGGCAGAGAGTCCAGCACCACTTGCTGCTCAAGTGCGTTTGTCCCTTGATCTGGTCTGGTGCTACTTGAAGATGAGTTGTGTCTTTGTCTGAGGAATCATCGCACAGCTGAGCAGGTCTGAGAGTTTGTGGGTAGTCTTGTGAGCCTGGGACATCAATACCCAGTATCCGTCATGCCTCCCCCAAAGATCGCAGTTGATGCATTTTACCATTCACGCAGAAAATAAGGGGAAATGGGTGACCCCAGGAGTAGCTGATCCCCTCACTCTAATCCAGTACAAGTTAAAAATAGTATGGATTATATTCATACTAAATACTTTGATGTTCTGTCTGAGAACAAGAATTGCCCAGACGTTGCCTTTACTCAGAATGGGTCAGAAAATCCATTAATCAACGTAACCAACTACAAAGTAGATATTCTTGAATTTCAGGAAACAACTTCTGAAATCCCTAATCAGATCTGCATCTGTTGCTGAAGAACACGTTATAAGAATCAAGTAAAATTATTCATGTCCTTGCAAATTCAAAAATGAGGATGAATTGGCATAGAGACATCTAACTCTCTTTCTATTTGCAGAAGAAAGATATGATTTCTGCAAACACCATGTAATCCAAAATTACTGCCTTTGAAAACTAGACCATACCTGGATGCCTTTACGTGGAATTCATAACAATTTCGATATATATCTAATTCCTGCAAAATTACAGCAACTTAATTTATATGAAAGCATTAAAAAACATAGTTAGAATGCAACTAAAATCGGAAATATGTCACCCATATGAATTAGTACACGCACTGAAGGAAAAGTAGTTTTTTCCCCATTAGGTTGCAACAAAAATATAATAACTCTTGGAATTGAACACAAAACAGAGGGACCATTAGTGGTTTCAGTCAATAGAGTACCTACAAAAAAAAACAAATGTCAAGAATTAATAAGCTTAGAAAAAGTTCAGAAAGCACCTCATTACCTTCAGAAAAACAACATATACTATGAAGATTTTTATATTGTAAAGTATATCTCCTCTAAATACTTCTCATTTGGAAAAGAAAATCAAACAGAACAATTTGAACAGGTTACTAAACAACAAGCTAAAACAATATATGAACATTATAGTATACATCCACTACACTTAACGGATATAGTGGGTGGTGCTTTAGAACTGTATTAGATGAAGAAAGCTAAAAGTGAGCCTATTAGTATCTGGAAAAAAACACCAGAAGCAAAATGTTAACCACATTTATTCCCACTGGAAAAGGTGGACAACATAATTATCGCCCAGTCCAAATTTAAGCATGTGAGTACCGAGCTGCAAGATTATATTCAGAGAATCAGCACTATTGACAAAAATATCCATATATTTTCACACCACTATATGAAAGTAAACCTTCTGTCACTTCTCATCCTGTTGCGTATGTTATGTGAACTGCAACTAGCTTTTCTAATATAACAGCATAGGATTTTGTTGAAAGGGTGCAGGAAAAAGATGAACATCTAGTATAGAACTTAATCAACATGGCATGTCAACAAGGGACAAATGAAAATTGGTTTTGAAGACACAGGGAAGTAAAAGGTATGCTCAGAAATTTAGGATCATTGTAGGAAGCTGGATTTGTATGTGTGGTACAGTGTAAGGCCACGCCATGCAAAAAGTCCAGATGAGCCTTATTGGTTTACAATGCTTACTTTAATATTCCAAAGTGCTGTAATTGTGGTTGTGTGGTCGAGCACTTCAGGCTTGTCAGAAGGGAGTGTTAAGTATTTGTTGCACACACAGAGTCAATAAATTGTACACATACTCAAGAAGAAATCTTAGACCAATTTATACAAATATCACAGATTTTTATATTTTTTTTGACACCAAGCTCATCAGAATCAAGTAAATACTTTCGGAGTTAAATATTTTACAAGGTAACAGTAAAATACACAAATACAGTTTTTTAAGGTATGGTCCTCAAACAAGGTAATGTTATCCCATGGGAGGAAAGACATATACTGCATACATATACTTGTAGTCGAATTTAGGGGGTGCACTTTGAAGCTTAAGGTGCTAGGGGGGCCAAGGGCCAAAGAATTACTAGCACTTTTAGTTTACCTGCCCTGGCTTGTTTGGGTGCAGAGGTGCTGTATGGGTTGGTAACCTCGAGTGCTACACCATTGAAGTCAATGGGCACCTGAAAACAAAGGCTGCAAGGGGAGACTTGGGGACAAATTCAGCAGAACCCAAAGGGGGCACAGCTCATGAGTGTCTTTGGAGCAAGGGGGATAGTTGATTGTTGTGAACCCAGGGTGTTGGATTTAGTGCAGAGGTGTTTGGCCGGCTGGTCAGGCAGTCAGGGTTCTCGTTAGACCTGTAGACGGGAGGAAAACAAGGCAGTTGGGCTGCTGTCTGTGTAAGCCTCATCATACCTGAACTCCCTCTTCATTCAGGTCACTTTGACGGCAATGGTGTCCGGGCTGGATGCTCAACAAGCCTTGGCTACAGCAAGTGCTTCAGTACCCAGGGTATTGGTGTATGGGGTCTCCTGAAGGGTCTAGCATCTTGAAACTCAGTAGAGAGAACGAGCTGACCTCGGGGGGGGGGGGGGAACCCCTAAATGCTAAATTTAGGGGAGTGTAGGGCAGTAGCCAATTGGGCTACTTACCCCTGGGGTGTCTACACCTCCTGTATGACCACTTCAGGTATTAGAGGGACAAGTTTGTTCATGCAGATGGGCCCTCACCTGTAATATAATGCCTGTTGGAGGGGTGACTTACAAATAGCAGATGCAGTGTAAATGGGCATGGCAGACAGTGATTGTGCGTCAACTAATACATGGTAGAGTAGCATTACCAGTATTTATTTCCTTTAAGCACCACCCGGAAAAACGCCTTCTTTCTCAGCAACTGTCTCAGTGGCCACCCCATCATTCCAAACTGGAAACCAGTACTATAAGTGGTTCAGAGCTGTTATGATTTAACATCATACCTGGTTCTTCCTGATTGTACCAACCTAGTAATGTGGGCCCCTTTCTGGGTAAATAGAGCTAACCTACACTTTCACAGTTTTTAAACATGAAAACGAAACTGCGAAAACCCCTCAGGAGTAATATGAGGTTCTTCTAACGCACTTCCCAGTTTATCTGCAAATTTGGATTTCCATAAATATTCATTAATGATGGAATATCGAAATCCTGAATCAGCATTAATGTGTATATCAATACCCCAATGGTCATGTCACACAAGTGTTTTTTTCTTAATCATTCCATTGTCCACATTCAATATTTGGTCTCACCTTCCTTAATAGTTAAAACAAATCTTTCATCGCCACTTTGTAAAGTAATACACGGGAGAGAAGCATTACTTTAAAAAAGTATTTATTTCCTTTAAGCATCACCGTCAGTTCCAGTGAACAAAAAGTGGGGGTGACCATGTCAAAAAATGGTACTGTGCTGAGTATGGATGGGATGATTTGCATCAATTTCTTCTCAAAGTTAATGCAAAGTTTCCAGACATTAACTGTAAAACACCTGCAGAAATATGTTCTATGGATCCTGCCAATATATGCAACCACAAATTTCAAACTGCGCTCAACTACTTAATCACTCAGTAGAAAAATCCTGTTGGACAAGTACTTGATTGCTTTTGGCAAAGAGTATCAAGCAATACGTGGACCACACATTCATATGCTTTTCCAGGTCAAAGATGCACTTAAGTTTGGATGCTAGCCTGATGACTCAGTTCTAAATTGTATTCATAGTTATGTGATTTGTGACTGCCCAAAACAGAGAACAAGAAACTATTTGAGCAAATGTTATGCTTTCGGTCACGTAGGTGCGGTAAATGCTGCTTAAAAGAAAATCGGAGCAAATCTAAATAGTACTCACAATGCCACTTTGGCTTTCCAAGACCTACTCTACAGAAAGGAAGAGTCAACAATTTAATGTCATCTGTAAGATATGTGGTTGCCGGCAATTCACCTAAAAACACGTACAATCTTAGAAAATAACAAACCTCACAAAGAATTTATAACTACAACCCTTTATTCTACATATGTCATTGCTAGCATGGATGTACAATCTGTGCAGATAACTCAACAGAGGTTTAAATGTATGTTACTTCTTACATTACAAAGGCAGAAGAAATATCTCCAGAGCAATCCCTAAGTAAAAGATTATATAGATGTTGCCTACAAATGCTATCTCACCACAAGTTAGTAGCTATGAAGCTCGTGACAACTTAAGTTCCTCAAGCTTCTATGTTAAATCAAGGGCTAGCATGTGGCTTAGTTTAGGCTTGTCATCATTACGTCGAAGTGTTCTACAAAGCCTAACTGAAATTGAATACCTAGTACATTTTGAGCTCACAGAGACATGTTGGAAACAAATATGTTGAATACATACTTCCCAAAGAGAAGTCCATTGTTAGAAAAAACTATGCCTCTATGTATTGCTCAGTTCTACACATATAGAAACAATGTGACAGAAGAAAAAACATTTTACCTTCTACATTTTTTTAGTAGAAGGTACCAATGGTTGTTTAATACATCATAGTAAACCTACTCTTATTAATCATCGTAAACTGAGTTGTGACACAGGAGAAAAGAAAGAATTTTACTATGAAGCACTTCTTCAATTATTTAAACCATGGCATAAACAAAGAAGAGGTTGTAATTCCCTTTCAATACTATGAAGATGCATTTAATGTTTTTAAAATGACATTGCATTGCCTGAATTTCAGACATACTTAGAAATGCTCAATAATGAAATAGAAGAAGTGAACAATATTAATGCAGAAATTCAACACAATATTCTATCTACTAATAATACTTCTACATCCAGGGCTGCTGACCCTCTTGGACAACTAATTATTGATACTGAAGCTGTGGTTATCATTGACAAAGTACAAAATGCAATGAACCAAGTCAAAAAGGACGTACATAATTTAGATAACTTAGTATCTCAATTAAATAGTAAACAACTACAAATTTACAAACACATAAAAGAATCAGTAGATGATGGTCTTTATCATGAAAATGGAATATGTAAATGTAGAATTTATGAACCTTCATTGCAATATGTGAGTAGACAGGCAGGAACAGGGCAAAGTATTCTTATGAAAGTAATTATTACTTATGTGCATCAAGTTACTAGCTCGAATTTATCTTGTGTAGTTACTGGTCCTACTGACTTAGCTGCACATAACATCAAAGGAATTACCTGACATTGTCTACTGTTCTAATATTTAGGAAAAAGGGGACCCCTATATACTACTATTACACTTGCTAGACATAGGGAAAGAAGTGAGTTAAGGAAGGTCTATAGCCAAGTGACACAATCAATATCTGTTTATATAAAATTCATAATTGATATAACCTAAATATGAAATATAAAGTCCAACTATATATAGAAAACCTCAAACATTGAAAATTTCACATTTGATTTTATTGGTGTATATATTATATATATTTATCATTTCTTTAAAGGTATATATATTTATATTCTTTTGTTGTTTTTCTTTTCTGTTTTCTTTTCTTTTCTTATAGTTGTTTTTCAATATAACAACAGCCAGTTAAAATCATAATAGAAAAAGTACATAACCAATAGACATGAGACTGAACAAAATGTTGAAGGCAAAGCGGTAGATATCACTACGCGCGTTTCGGCTCTTGAGCCTTCTTCAGGTGACCGTCTATTGCTCTATAAATTGTAAAAAAAACATATATCAATAAATTTACAAGACAGACATAATATATACAGTGGACTTAAACAAATACACAAAATATATACACTTATTTAGCTATGTGTCTTCATATGAGCAGCAAGGTTAGAGCATTATTTAACAAGTATGTCTTTCAAATACAAATGTATTACATCAAGTATGAAGTTCTGCACCTTTTTAGATATTACCCTTCTAATTACATATTTACATGGTCTATTAGTTCATATAGTGTGTGTCAAAAACAAACATTTGTTAGACATGACAGTTTTAGCAGAACCCGAACTCATTTTTTCAAAAAGCAAATTGAGAATGACATTCTTTAATTATGGCAGAACTGTACCAGAAAAATACTTCTTCAAACCATGAGAGAAACATGTTAGTAAATTATGAGACCATCACATGACATGATCATTTCTCCGAACACATTCTATATAAAGATATTAGAAAATAACATTCTTTGAGTATGGCTGGACTACAAATACAAACTGCTTTTATAGCATTTGAGACAGACATGTTGGTAGACTCTAGGGACATCACATGACATGATCAAAGAGTGATAGTGTGACTAAGCGCCTAACAATAACAATTCTAGATAATAAAGCCTATAAGACTCTAGAAGCATCACATGATGTGATTAGAAAGTAATAGTGTGGCTAAGCGCCAAACAATATCAATTCTAGATAACGAAGTCTATAATACATCAACTGTTTAGTAATCACGTAAAATTACTTAACTATACTTACAACAATTGATTTTGACCCATACTTACAACAATTGATATGGACGCAGACCTGATAAATGGTGTGGATATAATAGGTCAGTCGATAATTAGGGCTTCTTGGTATCTATAGATGTAAGATAACAAAGCATTAGTTATTGTAATGGATCAAAAAAGCCATGGTAGAGCTAAAGTTGCGAATTAGATATAAAGACAAATACATTTCTCACAGGCCAATCTTCTTGAGCATAAGTAGAATAGTTAGTAGTATGTTGCTATACCTTCAAGCGCAGGTTGATGAAAGCGAAAACATATATGTTGTAGACGTTGAAGGATGAAGTTGATATCTATTGGACAGTAAGCACGTATTACTGATACATATTCCCATAAAAGATATATGGAAAAGTAATGAAAAAAGAAAAATATCTTTTAGTTACCTAGGAGTCAGTAGATATGATCCTGTCGGATATTTATAGTGATATTAGCACTGAGGGTAGTACGGAAAAGATCTGGCTTAGCTTGAAATATGAATGATATCTATAAAGGTTCAGCAGGAACAGAAAAGGAAAGACAACAAATTAGTCTTTAATCATAGATATATATGGACTGTTTTAGATACAGTTTCAAACTGTATGTACCTCCGCAGGTGAGTCGTATAACAAGTAGATGAAGATGATAGACGATAGTAACATCGGAGGAATTGTTCATTGTCTGAAAATGAACCATATGTAAAAATATATATTTAGTCGATATATAAAATTGAGAAAACTATTTATATATTGCAGAAAGCTATCTATATATTCCAGAAAGTGGGTACAAGTTACTTAGGGATAGCCTGTGAATAGCTTCCCAGGAGCCGGGATCCGTATGGTAACTTATATTCACATTGCCATATCCGTAGATAGAGTGTATATGGGGGATAAAATGAAAAACGTATTTCAAAAGATAGATAAAACTGATATTTGCACAGCATCATATGCGCCACGTAGATGGAGATGTGCCTATATCCATTTAAGCACAAATTCTTTTGATATATGGTAATCTTATATATAATTGAAAACATTGTGATGGCTGAATGAGTATAAAAATGCCCATGTATATTTAAACATGTTATTGTTAACTCACACCACCAAATGCATAAAATGCAATGTGGATGAATATAGATTTGCAAAGTCATGTAGCATGCAGAAATAGATAAATGGGCAAAACGAAGAAAAAAGGGGGAAGGAAACGCGGTTAAGTCGTATCATTCTATCTTACCTGCTGAAACTGGCAGAATGCTTCTAGCTCCCAGTATCTCAAAGAAACGACTGCCTGTAAGCAAGGACGCTGGATACAAACAACCGCCTCATGGGAGTGAGCCGCCTTATATGCTGCAGGTGTTGTCAATGAGATGGAAGAAAAAGGAAATGAAAATAAAAAGAGGACTAGTGAATGTGTTTCAAATGTTGTAGATGGAGTGAGGAAAATAGAAAATGAAAATCGAAGGAGGACTAACGGATGTGTTTTGGACGTATCGGGTAAAATTATGACATGTGATGTTATTGATCGGGTTAAGGAAAAAGAAATAAAAATGGAAGAACTAATGGATATGTTTCAAACATATCGGGTAAATTGCTGACATTACAAAAAACGAAAATGGAAAAGGAAACGCAGAATTTGTTTTCAAAACGTGAGTGATGAAAAATAATAAAGCGACTTACAATGTCCTTATTTTGAAAATAAACTGAGCAGATAATAAAACGCTAGACTAAAAAGGATAAATATTAATGATCATATAGTGACAATTTAGAAAAAATATATACCAAATACTACGCTTCCAGATAAGGTAAAGAACGATGGACCAGTCGATTAAAGAAATGATGAAGGACTTGCAAGATATGAATCTTCATAATAAACTATTCCTTAAAACAAACTGATAAACTAGTCGTCAAATATAACTGAAGTATACCCTCTTCGATCAAAACATTTTTGGGGGGATACTGTATACATCATGTGATGACCCCGAAGTCAACCAAATCCTCCATACATTTTAAGTGTAGTATTTTTCATCAGCCTTATATAGCTGCTCCTTGGATTATTGCATCCATACAGGATTTTTGTGTGGTATAAGGCATAAAGAATTTATAGTTGGGTATACATGCTAATGTAATTCTATAGATGTTCAAAGTATTTTAATATAAGTATACAGATGTTCAACAATGTTCCATTAATATATTCCTGCTATGTTAAATGATCGCTTGATCCCAAGGGATCTCAGAATTTAATCCATTCTTAACAGTATTGAACATGAATATATGGTAAACCTCTTGTTTTTTTCTTATTTTGTCACAGCAGAGCCCTGCTGTTGGTATGATTTTCTCCAGTATATACCAAAGTATGTCATCTGGTGAATGTTGTTTCTCTATATAATGGCATACCAATGGTGCAGCCATTTTTTGTGTGCGGATTGCCGATCTATGCTCAGTCAGTCTCGTATTCATAGAGCGAGAGGTTTCCCCCACATATGCCTTTTCACACGGACATAGAAGCACATATACCAAATTTTTGCTTTTACAGTTTGTCATGTCCTTGTTTTCAACAGTTATTCCATTGTAGCAGAACGATCTACTCTCTATGGCAAGTGGACAGGATTTACACGTTCCACATTTAAAATTTCCATGGACTGGGCGTGAATCATTAATACTTTGTTGGATAAGTGGTTTAACTTTCGGCATACGAGACCTTACTACTAGGTCCTTGAGATTTCTGTTCTTTCGGTAGGCAAACATAGGTTTTTGTAGGATCTCTGTAGATTGTTTGTTGATATTTAGTAAATGCCAATGAGAGCAAATAATCTGTCTAATCCTTTCGTTAAGGACAGAGTGTCTTGTTACAAACACCAGATTTTGATCAGTAGTGTTCGAATTACCAGAAAGTAAATGTTGCCTATCATAAAAACGAGCTCACTTATATGCATGTGGAATGATTCGATGGGGATATCCACGGTTTTCAAATTTGGCCTTCATCTCTTCTGCTCTGCGATCATAATCAGAGAGTTTTGTACAATTACGACGCAGTCGCAAAAATTGCCCGAAGGGGATTGCATTTTTTTGGTTTAGAGGGTGGAAATTGGCATGATGTAGGATAGTATTGCGTGCAGTGGGTTTTGTGTATAGATCCACATACAACTGTCTGTTCTCATGTTTGATCATAATGTCCAAAAACTCAATCTCTACGTTGCTATAGTGAGATGTGAATTGAAGATTTTCATCGCAAAGATTGAGCCATTGTGTGAATTCTAACAGTACTGGTAGGTCATTGTTCCAAATAAAAATGATGTCATCGATATATCGTGACCAAAAATGGACTGTTTCAAAGAAGGGGGCCTCCTCTTTGAAAATGTGCTGATGTTCAAAGAATGCTACATAAATGTTAGCGAAAGTGGGAGCACAAGAGGCTCCCATGCTAACTCCTTTTGTTTGTTTGTACAGGGACCCCCGGAATTCAAAAATGTTTTCTTTAAGGACAATAAGTGGAGAAGTGTGGCTCACTGGTTAGAGCAGGCAGACCCTGAAGCAGAGGTCAGACCCGGGACCAGGGTTCAATTCCCGAAGCGGCAGGGTCTTGAGCTCAAATGTCCATGGACTCGATAATTCTCGCTTTGGTGCCTGACCTAATCATGGGTTCACATTCTGCAACTCTGGGCATTAAGCTTGCTTAATCTCCACAACGGCCCCCCCCCCGCGGCGGGATGCCTGGCTTTCACCTTGGGGATGCCCTGTAGGGGCTATCTCACAGGGAAAAGCCAGGACGGGTTCCCAAGGCAAGCGCGGAGATACCCCTTCGGGGGTCGAATCTGGCGCTTTATAAGAATATAATAATGATAATAATAATAATAATAGATAAACAATCAATGATAAATTTACTATCACAATCAACTTGGTAGGTTTCAATGAACCAATCAACTGCATGAAGGGCTCCTTCGTACGGTATGTTGGAATAAAGACTTTCCACATCCAGGGTGACTAGCCATTGTGTCTCTGCATTATAAGGAATACCTTCTAGAAGCTTGATCACTTGACTTGTGTCCTTTATATAGCCTGGTATCAACTGTATATATGGACGTAAGATGGCATCCAAGTATTTCGATATTGGCTCGGTGACAGAGCCAATGGTGTTGACAATGGGTCTTAGAGGTGGATTATCTGCATCTTTGTGAACTTTGGGAGTCTACTCTCTCTGCCTGTGGAGCATGATAACTAAGTGAAATACCTAAATTTAAATACTAATGCATGGCAAAAACTCGGGAGAGTCTTTAAAAAACTAAGGGGCCGATTTACGAGCCCCTTGCGCTACCAATGCGTTATCGTGATGCACCTGTGGTGCATTTCACTGCTCCATATTTATAAGGACAGAAAAAGCCATCCTTCGTGACTTTTCCTGTCCTTGTAAATACGACCACTTTACACGCAACACTTTGCGTGAAAGGGGCGTTTCATGGGTGTTGCTGTGAAGGTTCCCGCGCAACACCCATGGAACCAGACACATTTCCAGATTGAAGAAATCGTAAACCTGGAAATGAGACCCAATGCTACGCCACCCTAAGGGTGGCATAGCGAGGTGCAACGAGGAGAAATACTTTTATTTCTCCTAATTTGTTTCCTCTTTCAATGTGTGCTGCATTCTACAGCACGCATTGAAAGAGGAAAATGCCTGTAGTGATTGTTTTTGTGCAGGAAGGTGCCCCTTCCTGCACAAAAACAATCTCCCCAGGACGCAGGCATCTTTGCACCATGGTGCAAGGGTGCCTGCGCTGGCGCTTGGCAGCTGTTTGTGCGCCAGCGCAGGGGAATGCACATGAGTGCAACATATTATTGTAAATATGTTGCATTCCTGTGATTTGAAAGTGCCGCAGCATGGCGTAGCCAAAGGGGTTGGGTTGCTGCGCTGCAACACTTTCTTGTAAATCTGCCCCTAAAAGCTTTGATTATAGATGAAGTTAGTATGGTTTCTAATTCAATGTTGGGGTTTGATCATCTTCATATTTAGGATGCGCTGTTTGGAAGCAAACATGTCATTGTGTATGAAGACTTATTACAACTAACACATCTAAAAGGTCAACTGATTTTAAATAAACTTTTGCAAGACCAAACTTGAGATTGTTTGGAAAGAACAACCAATGTGGACATTTGGTAGCAGTTCACATATACCGATTTAACATAAAATTTGAGGCAAGCTAATGATGAAGTATATGCCAAGATATTTAAAGACATTCGTCTTGGCATTGTAATAAATGGAGCAATGATTATGCTACGAATATGAAATACAAGAAAATGATTTCCTAACCTTCATTCACCTGCTGAAGTTATGTATTACCTTTTCTCAAGATCAGAACCCTTTGTTTGTTTAATGTCAACTGTAGAAGAGAGTGCACAATTAAACTATGAAATGTTACATCTGGGAAAAGGAAACAATTGTACATATACCTTCTAAAGATAAAGTGGAGAATCATGGACTAAACATACCTACTAGTAAAACTTTAGCTAATACATTTCAAGAGATTGAAAAATCAGTTTCACTTACAGCGGGATTGAAGAAATATTTATAGCTATGTAAACGTTTGTGTAATTTTACATCAAAACTCAAATGTAGAAGGACTAGTAAATAGAGCAATGGGAATTCTTGTGGATTTTTTTATGTCTGGAAAAACAAGGCATTTAATTTAATGTGGTTAAATGTGACCACAGTAAATAGCAAAAACATATAAATCTATATATTCTTAAAGAACAGTTTCCTCTTTATTTGGGTTGTGCACATACTAAGCTTAGATTAGGCACTCATTAGCTTTGGGTCAACAGTATTCAAAGAGGACATTGCATACATTGCTCTTTCTCGAGTTAAAACAATGAGAGGGCTGTATATTATTGATTTTGATGAGATAAGAATCAATGCAGACAGTAGCAAACAGAATAAAATTGTTTGCGAAACAGAGACACTCCTCATCTTGGTTAATATCCCATTGTCTTAAAACCTAAAATTTCTTTTATTTTTTGATGAACAATTTTATTGAAGTTTTACAATCGACAAATTGAACATAGCGTCACTGTGCCATAATGATCATTTCAGCATAGTCATCCAACTTTCCCTTGTCAGGGCAGGTCCGGATAATAGCTACATTGTTTCCCAGTCCCCCCTCCCACCCTTGTCCATGATCGATCAGCCTGACAGGTCTAACCACTTGCCACATATTCGCCCATGTTTGGCCGTACAACCCTGTGCCTCATATACAGTTTTTTCTTGGATGGCACACCAGTCCACACTCCTGCGCCATTTTGTGAGAGAGGGAGCTGCTTCCATGCCGCTGCAATATCTCTTTTGGCCACCACTGCGGCTGTTCCCAGGAATAACTTGTCTGTGCGGGGCCCGTCCAATCCATCCATCGCCCCCAGGAGAAGGGCAAGAGGACTAAGGGGGACTTCCCAACCTAGTATGTCACTCAGTTCTGTTACGATCGACCTCCAGTATTTGGAGAGAGTGATGCAGGCCTAAATCATATGATAAAAATCAGCTGGTTCTACCCCACAGCGTGGACAATTTGGGGATGGGAGGAAGCCCGCTTTGTGTAGCCTCACCGGGGTAAGATATACAGTGTAGATAGTAAATTTGAATAAGCCGGAGCCTGGCTGATATAGTTAGTATGCAAAACACACCTGGAGAGACAAGGGACTAAGACTTCTCTGATCCCCCTGTAATCAACTTCACCTCACACAACAGAGAAGTACTAATACACAGAAAAAGACAGTAAGTCCTACTTCTTTACATGAAAAAGAGGGTCCATATAACCATACATCTAGGCCCACTAAGACTCAGTGTTTTGTGATCTTTAAACACCTTGGAGGGTGACAACACGTGTCTTAATACTGCCCTCACACACTTTGCAGTGTCATGCTTCATCACTGGGCCGCATCATACACCCAGGTGCAGACCAACACACTGAGTGGAGTGCTAGGTTTTTTAGATGAAGAGCAAGTGGTGAGATTTAGGAAAATAGAAATGTGGTGAAAACACATACAACACGAACAATAACGTGACGTACTAGACAAATACCAAAATCAGAGGGCAGGATAGTATGCTACCCCCTGTAATCGGGACCAATAAAATGCAGTATTTTTGAGTTTAAAACAACCTAAGGGTCCACTTATATAGTTTTATTCTGGCTGTGGGCCCCTGGAAGGGTTAAAATCTCTAAGGAATTGGGTATATAGGGAGCGCAACGGTCCCTACACCCCCACTGCAGCTACCAACATGTTTCTGCCAAATCTAAGCCCCCTTATGGGTGGCACTGGCTTTCATCAGGGTGTTGGTCCGTTTGGTTGGAGTCCTACCCCTAGTTGGGGTCTTATTACCTTTCTGGTCTGCAGGTTAATTTTCTTAAACTAGGGTCTCTCCAGGATTTCTGTGAGGGAACCACTTCACAAGTTCATATAGTTTCTTTCTGAACCCGGGACGCTGTGTGGACGTATTCTCGCCGTCACATAGTCACAAGAAGTGCCAGGAGCTCTGCCGATGGCGGAGGACGACTGATGTGGGCAGAACTCCTGGTACTTCTCGTGAACAGTACAAACCGCCAGATTTCCATTACAATTTTTGATACATATGTCCAAAAATTCAACTTTGGTGGTGCTATATGTTGAGGTGAATCTAAGATTTGGGTCTCCCAAGTTAATCCAAAGTAGAAATTCGTTGGGTGGGGGGTGGAGTGGTGGTCTTCGACACCGGTGATTATGAGCAGAGGATGCTCAGGTTACTGAATGTCGGGGAACACTACGCTCGCACCACTGAATCTAGCCTTAAGAAAGTGGCAAGAGAGTGCTTAGCTTTGCTTACAGAGGCCAGGGAAGCGGGCTATATCTGTGAAGACGAATTTTCCTTTCTTAATAACTTGGAGCCTAAAACACCAGCCATTTATGGCTTACCCAAACTACATAAGGATAAATTAGACCCACCTATGCGACCAATAGTGAGCAGCATTGACTCACTTCTTGAACCGGTCAGCAAATATGTTGATCATTTCCTACGACCCCTAGTTTGTAAACTAAAATCATATGTGTGAGAATGAGCACATATTATATCCTTGGTTGAAGGTATCCCGTTCTGTGAAGAGACTCAGTGTCTGGGTACGCTAGACATTGAGTCTCTTTACACCAATATTCCACAGATGGATACTATAGAGGTGATAGATGGACTCCTCTCTGGCCAAGATCTGGGGGGTGTCAACAAAGAGTTCATTGTTGACTGTGTAAGACTCATTCTCACCAACAATGTGTTCTTATTCAGGAATGAGTACTTTAGGCAGCTTAAGGGGACCAGCATGGGGGCCACATGTGCCCCCAGTCTGGCCTGTTTATATGTAGGCAACTTTGAGACCAGGCACATTGATAATGAGATGGCCCCCTTTTTCGAAAATGTAGCGGGCTGGTACCGCTACATTGACAATATCTTCTTTATTTGGGATGGCTCAATGGAACTTTTAAACGAATTTCTACTTTGGATTAACTTGGGAGACCCAAATCTTAGATTCACCTCAACATATAGCACCACCAAAGTTGAATTTTTGGACATATGTATCAAAAATTGTAATGGAAATCTGGCGGTTGAACTGTTCACGAAACCTATGGCCAAAAATACGTTGCTACATTTTTCTAGCTTTCATCCTAAATCACAAAGAGAAAGCATCCCCTTTAGCCAATTTCTCTGTCTTCGGAGGAATTGTTCAGATATAAATGATTACTATAAACATGCAGAAAATTTGAAAATAAAATTTAAGGACAGGGGGTACCCTAAAAAGCTTCTCTCTCACTCAATGAAAAGAGCACGGTTATACGACCGTGAGGCTTTGGTTCATAATGTTCCAAAAGACAAAGGTCCTCTTAATAAGGTAGTGTTTGTTAGCAAATTCTCTAATATAAGTAATCAGGTAAAAAATATGGTGAACAAGCACTGGCATATTTTAAATCATGAGGAAGAATTAGCACTAGAGAAACCTCTGTTTGCATTTAAAAAGAATAAGAATCTGCGTGACCTATTGGTTCACACATATAAAGAAGAATCTGTGGAAAACCAAAGGACTATTGATGGTACTAGGGTTACTGGAACAACAAAATGTGGCATGTGTAATATCTGTACTCAATGTATGGTAGGATCAGAAATTACCTGTAACACTAAGACAGTAATATGTAAGATCCACAATAACTGTAAAAGCAAAAATGTCATCTATTTACTTAGGTGTCCGTGCGGCCTCTGTTATGTGGGGGAGACAGGGAGAGAGGCACGCACAAGGTTTCAGGAGCACAGATCAGCTATTAAGACCAAAAAAGTCACTGCCCCAATTGTTGCCCATTTTTTAGAAAAGGCACACAAAGAAACTGAATTTGGCTGGTTTATCTTGGAAAAAATCAAGATAGGTAAAAGAGGTGGCAGTATTGTCTCCAGAAGGAAAGAGAGGGAACAGTGGTATATCTCCTACCTAGATACGGTCAGAAGGGGACTTAATTCTAGAGAAGAATGGGATCGCATCATTAGAGCAGTTTAACCCATTTTGGGTCTGCTCGCTTACTTATCTACTTGAAAGCGTTCGTTTTTGATACTCTGTTATTCAGTAGCAAGGTGTACAGCATCCTAAGCTGACTAGAAATACATATATTTATATTCTTATTCAAGATCTGATGCCTGTGGTATTAGCCATATATTAGCTCCATATGCTGATATACCTCTGCTGTTCTGAATTATCTTTTCTTATCTATAATGACGGTCGCTTTGCGATAACTATCTGCATCCTTTAGCTAGTCTCATCAGTATCTGAGTTTACACATAGATACTGAGGCTTTGTGTGCACAGAATTATTTAAAATTAGCGGGTATTAAACATAATTTCGATATATCAATGATCATTAATTAATGATCATATTAGCTGGGATAGAGGCATATTATATCTTGGTCCCTAGAGGACACTTATGCATGCCGGAATCCATAAATGTATATACCTGCTGTGACTTCTTGCTTAATTTGAAGTTTATTTATTATGCAATTAGAGACTATTTTTATATATGTGCTCAGTTATGTTTTGGTGAATCTGGACACAATGCTTATCTGCCGTCTATTGTGAATGTTATTAACTTTGTGAATTCAGGATTCGCTATAACAAAAGGTAGTTAACAATCCACGAGTTGTCTCGGGTTTCTGTAGCCTGTTATTTATGTCTATGGCACTGGTAAATGGTGCAGGCATCTCAGTAGTCCGTTATCTGTGTTATGCTTTCTAGCACTCGGAAAGGGTGTAAGCATGTATATAGTCCGTTGTTGATATCTATGACTTCCGCATTCGTCACTAACATCTCGGCGACTGAGTACAAGCGTTAGGTGTATATAAATCGAAGGAGATCATTCCATCTTTACTTGCCGTAAAAAGGACGATTTTATACCATGCGGGACGCTACCCAGTTAACTTAACAAGGTAAGGGATGGTCTGTGGTGTGCCTGTGTGTTTTTTCGAAAACGCAACATAATTTTCTGAAGTAGTCGTATGACACGCTCCGTGTCTGTTTGCTTTGCTTACAGGCTTGACACAGAGATCGAAGTCTCGTGTCTCTGATGTTTCCCGTATCCATTGAATGATATAACGGTTTGCCACTTTTGAATCTACCTGGAAACCGTATTAACGTGTATCTCTTCTGTGTCTACCGCGTGTTGGGCCATTTTACTATACTTTTTGTAAGTATACTTAGAGCATAAATCTAGGCGCAGCTGTTTATATTATATTTTATTTCAGATAGCTTCTAATAGCATCTTATTTATTCACAGATTTAAGCTATCATGCTAGGTGCTGGCCGAATTCAAAACTGTGACATGTTCGTGTCATATTAAATTTCTTTATTCAGTAAGTAGGAGGCGAATAGTGTCCTCTAATTATTTATTCATTTCTTCTCAGCTAACATCGCATGAGGAATATGTCCTTTAATAGTTAAAGAAACAGTTATGAACTCTCTCTTTATTTAGGTATTGCCTTTGGCAAACTCTATGTCACGCATTTTCTCTGGCAAATGCTCAATATGTTAATATGCCATAAAGAGCCATATAATATGCCCTAAAGAGCCATAATATATAGACACGAGTTTCGTTTCTAATCATGACAACGCATGTGTGGTGCACGTATCTGAGCGCGATGCGTGAGCGTTATTTCTATCAATCAGGTTAAACACTCGTTTTTGGTAAAACTCGTTATTGGTGGATCCTGACTACGTTACCTAGAAGTCTCGATGTTTGTCTATAGACTGTGCACTCTCCGGGTTATGGTGATACCTGACACGTTTATTTCCTAATCTCTTGTATAGAAAAGTATAATTCGTGCTATCTGGGTTAAATAGGAGTTATTAACCTCTATTAAACTGTAGACGTTGGTCTCTGTGAATGCTAAATGAGATGTCTATCTATCTATATGTAGGAATTTTATACATGATAAGAAGATTATTCGCTGGACGAATATCTTTTGGAAACTATAAGGAGGCAACATACCCTTTATAATACTTTGAAATACGTCTTTATCCAAGGTAGGTGATATACCATGGCTCTCCTCATTACCACCTTTGTATTAGTATTATAAATTCCATTCTTGGGAAATCAAAACCCGGGCTCCATGACTTTGGCCTTTCTCAGTTGTTCTACCATACAGGTTATTAGAGACAGAGTCAATTTGAGTTATGTATCCATGTGATCAAAACCCGGGCTACATGACTTTTGCCTTTCTCAGTTGCTCTATTAAACAGGCTATTAGAGACAGAGTCAATATGAGAAATGTATCCATGTGATCAAATGAAATGAATTGAAATATTGGCTAACTATTAAGATTTTTATATGGTTTTCACTGCATGTAACTGTTAAATGTTGTCTTATAATTTGGAAGCAATGTTTTGGTATATTTTGAATTGGATTTGGATGTATACATTATATTTTTTTCTTAAATATGTCTATTTGAATATGTCTTTCTTAGTGCAATGTGTATTATATGTAACTAAGACTGATTTTATTAAAATTTTCAGAAATATTGGGAAACATTTGTACAATTGTCCTGATGAAGGCGGTTTTATGCTAATTGTACCGCCGAAACGCGTCGATGCTTAAGGAGTGAATTTGGAATAAGAAATCAAGGAAAATTCATAATTGTGTTGTTTGAGTTTAGTCCTTCTTTCCTGTAGCTCCTTTTTATTGGAATGTTGATTTTATTTAATATTGTTTCGTCCTGTATGTGTTTTCCAATTTTTAACAAAATGTGATGTATGTTAATAAATTGTCCAAAGATTTAATTTTACCATAGTGTTTTCACGTGTATTGAATTTTTATTACCTTCATTGCTTCCTTGTTATTTTGCTATATTAGTGAGTTTATCGTCTGTCTGTTAGTACCTATATGTTTATGCTAATTCGCCCAAGGGGAATTATTTTTTTGACTTACCCATCGTACAACAAGGATGTTGGTACAGTTTTCACCCACTTTCCACGTATATGTGTCTGAGCCAAAGACAGGTCCTTCTCCTCCAAACGGAGATGGTATACAGTCATATATCTGTCTCCTCAGCTCTGTCGGGATGGCGTAAACTTTGAAAATATCAGTGGAGCATGCCAGATGTACAAGAAATAATTTTAGTTTGTAACACGTAACTTTTGTGGCATATGTCTGCTGTTGCATCATAATGTATGTATGTATGTATGTCCGCATACTTGTAGAGCGCAGACTGTCACCCAGAGGGTATCCTGGCACTTTGACCCTGTATATACCTGCGCGGAGTGCCATTACACTGCCCTAGGGAAAAGATGGCATTTAAGTCCTTTTTTAAAGGAGGACAGATCCTTCAAGCTCCTCAAAGAGAGTGGCAGAGAGTTCCAAAGCTTGGCAGCCTTGAAGCCAAAAGAGCTTCACCGCTGTTGGCTTGTCCTTTAGCTACGTTGTGGCTGTGATGTAGACTGCAGCTGTTGTTACTGTCTGAGTCCTTTTGTTGTGATGTGGTCTATGGCTGTTGTTGCTGTCTGTGTCCTGTTGTTGTGATGTGTTCTATGGCTGTTGTTTCTGGCTGTGATGCTTTTGCTGTTGACTGATTAATAGTGTTGATGCTTGGCTTTGTTGTTGTTTCTGCAAAGTCTGTTTTTATTGCAAGATGAATCCTCTGAATAGAAAGAAGAAATGTCCTACCCTGTTTGTGGTCCGTAGGGTTTGCACATCTTTGTAGGACAAGCACATCTGTTTATCTAGCAGATAAGTCACTATCTATAGTAGCTCTTGACACACCATCAGACTTTAGACTAAGAAATGTTAAAACGAAAAAGACAAGGCAGCAGACCTTGTCCATTGATGCACCCAGGATCTGGAACAACATCACCGTAACATCAATGCTGGAAATAGTTGAAGAGACACCTCTTTAAAGAACACTGCATCACAGAGCATTAACAGTCCACAAACCAGCTATTTCTCCTATCATTCGTTGACTTTAGTCTTATCTTTTACCTTGCACAGCACGTCACTGCATTTTGGCTATATTTGAGCTAAAGAAATACGACATACATATGTCTTTAGCACACAACCAGTTTGATTGTAAGCTTCAAGTGGTCTTTAGCACACAACCAGTTTGATTGTGAGCTTCCAGTGGCTGATGGTCTAAGGTCCTGTGTTTTTAGGTCTCGGCTAGCGTATGCTGCGCTTGCGCAGTCTCACTGGCGAGATTTTATGTTTTCTAGTAGTGAGGCTTAAACCCGCCCCTCTTCTCCATTGGCTGGCCTCCTAAATGCTGGCCAGCCATTGGAGAAGAGGTTTGTCTGTCAATTTAAGCCCCGTCTTTTTCTGATTGAGGGGTGTGTTTTTTCGTTTCTTTCTCTCTGTGACGTCTTCAGTCAATCAAAAAAACACGCCCCCTAGTCTGAAAAGGACAGGGCTTACAGACTCCTGCTGCCCGTCTGCCCGTGTGTCAGCCCTATATGGCTGGATCCTGAGATCTGGCGATGCCCTCTGCCTTTATGTTTTGCGGCTTTTCCACAAAGGCCATCCTTCCCTGGAATGATGCCGCGGATTTGTGGATGCTAGTCACCCCCCTCTCTGCCGGGATTGGTGAAACAGCTCCCAGCGTGCATCGCGCCAGCCCCTCCTCACATTCTGATAAAGCTGAAGGGGGTCTCACCATTACTGTTTTTACTCACCGTCGGAGCAAAGCGAGGAACGTTTACCACTGCAGCGGCTCGTGCAAATTCCACCTGTGGCAGTTGGTTAAGAAGCCGCCCACCATCCACAAACCAGCGAGTTAAGACCCAACCCCTCCTCCCGCTTGGGGTTTTGTGTTGCAGAGTTAACTGTCTGCTGGTCGAAAAGATGGTTACGCTCCTTCTGATCTTTGGGCACTTCGGGAATAGCGGTTTTTAACGTTTAATTATTGTTGGGAGGTAAAGTACTGTTATCCTAACGGTCTGACTAGCGTAGCCCCGCCCCGTTCTAGCTTACACCTGGCGTGAGCGGCCATTTGATGGAGCTTGACTGATGCGGACGTCGTGTGATTTAAACAATTTTTTTACTTCTCAGGTTAAATATTAGACATTTTAGCAGTTGTTGTGTTATGAGTGCAACATTCCCGAAGGCGCAGCCACACCCAGTCAATGACTGAGTTTGTCAACGATAGCTATGGAGGGAATACAGATCGCAGTACGCGCGCGCGTCTGGCGTCACAGGCATTGTGTCGGACTGAGCCACCACCTCAGGTTCTGAAAGGGGTGTTTTGAATTCCGCACACCCTTTTATTTCGTCTTTATTTTCGTCACAAGAGACGTTTTGGCTTAAATTATGTTGTTTACTTGCACTTGTCCACCTGCTACGTTCGTAACATCTGTAGATAGATTGGTCATATTAGGTCTACCAGGCTTATTCTCAAAGGGCTGCGGGCCTTGATTTGAGAAGTGAAAGGCGCGTAGATTCTGCAATAAGGGATGCCAGGGTCACTACTGCTGCACTGCAGAGGGGGTAGACCAGCCCGGCAGCTAATGTGTGTTGAGAACTCACTGGAGAATGGGTGAAGTCATGTTGCTGATAATGTAGTGCATTTTAAAATGCAGTTTAATTGTTTATTAGCATAGATGCACACACACCTTGTTAAATACAGTGCGGCAGGGAAGAGTTGTGATGCTTCCTAAACAAACCCCCAAAAAATTGTTACGAAGGACCAGGACTGTAAACTGTTAGTGATGGTATCAAGTGGGGGGTGGCGGCGGCCACCCGGGACAGAGAGCCTCATGAATAGACATGGGCCAAGAGAAACAAGTGGTAGGCGCACGTGCTACTCTGATAGGGGGGCATTAACCCAGAGATGGGGAGGACAAAGAGTAAGTCTGGTAGAAGCGGTATCGGAAAACAGGGCGCAGATACCGAGTGGAGTTCATCGCAAACAATGCAGCAGGCCACAAGGCTGCATCTTTACTCCCCTGGAGAGTACCTTACCAGGCCAACCCATGATGTAGTTTAACGGTTAAGTTGGATGCTCTCATTAAAAGTCTATCCTCTTAGGAAAGATCACCCTGGAGAAAACCCTCTTCTTGCAATGCATTGTAAGAAATAAACAATATTCCATGCAGCACAAGAGCAGGGATGAAGGTGTAAACCAGTGGCCGTGTTTGCCCGTGTGTGTGTGTGTGTGCCACATTGTGCACGGATCCATGTGTGCGCGTGTGAATGTGTGTGTGTTGGCTTGAGAGCGTGTATGCCTCGTATGTGCATGGATCCACGTGGCATATCTAAAGAAACGTTTACGTGTTTCTGTGTGGCATTGAGTGCACTTTTATGTGGTCGAATGGAACCATGTGTAATTGTGTGGGCTGCGTGTGAGTGCCTATATGTGTGTGTATGCATTTGTGGGCTTATATCTGTGTTTGCTTGTGTACTTGCATGGCAATATAGAACTGCGTTATTGTGTAGGTGTGTGCATGTGTGTGCGTGCTTATATGTGCCCTGGTGTATTTGCATGTCTGTGCTTTTATGTGCATGTGTTTCAATGTGTGTGTTTATATGTGCCCTGGTGTATTTGCGTGTCTGTTACAAGATAATAATATTCATAATCCTGATACGTGCACTCAATGCATCACCTACCTGAACTCCCATTGATTTTGTTTCTTAGAACACTGTATTTTTATGATACAGTTCTATAAGGACCATAGTACATTGTCTGCATTGTCGGATAGTTAGGTTGAAGGATGCATCTGCTACAGCCTCCTGCACGACTTGGATACAGCACATGCTCCTACAGATGTGTACCTCTTGTTATGTACTTTTTAGTGTGACAGTGTAAATTATGACACACCCTTCCCCGTTAACACACAATTGGTGGCCGCCAACCTTACATTCTAGCTAGGCACGTTTGGGCTAATAGCCAACATTTGCTACAGCTCTCTCATCAGACCCGTACCTGCGTGGCCTTTCACCCTCCAGGTCCAAGTATGTCTGTCCCATTCCTTACACCGCCAACCGCTACACTCTTCATCCCCTAGCAAATCACATCCAACTTAATTTGTAAAATAGTAAGTGCCAGGGCCCTTGTTCTTTTGACTGCTCCTGGCTGTATGCTTCTGGTTCTGATCCTCACCCCTCTTCCTAAAGGTTAGCAAGAGCCCCTCACTTGAGGGAACAATATATCGCTTAGCAGTGCCAGTTCACAGAGGCATTTTGTGGCAGGCATCGATAGTCTGTCTGGAAACCACCAGATCACAAGCATCTGCAATGCAATTGGTTTTGCATTTACCAAAGTTTTAGCTATTGGCATTTTAAATGTCAAAGTCAAAGTCAAAAAGGCTTTATTTCGATAAAAAAATTATCATAAAAGCAGTACATGAATCACAATACAATAATTTGTAAAATCAGAGGAGCATATGTAAAACATTCTTACAAATTTACAAAACAGTTCATTTTAGAAAGCAACTATATTTTAAAAAGGAATTAAACAGTTAATTTTAGCCTTTTGATACGGATGGACCAAGCCCATGATAAAAATTTGGCTAAAACGCAAGCATAGGTGGCACGGCTATCAGACATTAATATCCTGATTGCAGTCACATGACTCTTGGTACCTAACTGCCGACATAAATTTTTGAGCCAAACCCTCCTTGGGATTGCATACTCTCTGCACTCAAACATAAAATGCGCCAATGACTCTGGTTTGATTAAGCACGCTGGGCAAAGCTCTGTGGTCTGTACGCGTGATTTCCAACTCGAAGTAAAAGAATAAAGGGGAAGGGTTCCTGCTCTAAATTTAAAATATAGAGCCCTATCAAAGGGTTTTTCAATAGTGTTAAGATACACTTCCCGTTTAGGTTGGTCTTTAAACTTCAAGAAATCCTCCGTAAGTCTGCCCATAGTAGTACTAGTATTTCTTTTTGTGGAGATCCAGTCCCAATAGAGTTTCTTGAGCGTTAGCTTCGGAGGTGAAGTTCTATTTATCCACGCTTCATTTAGGCCCAGATTGGTTAGCAGCAACTTCATGTCTCTTAACCATTTAATTTTGTGCCACCCTGGTAGTGACATGATTTCTGCAAGGCCTTGAGCATATTTGCTGAGTTCCTCCACACGCCACAGCCGCGCCCATTTTAAATGACAATGCCTTTTATTTATGTTTTGGTTTTAAAAACATAAATAAAAGGCATGGTCATTTACAATACCAATAGCTCAAAGTAGCGTAAATACAAAACCAACACATAAATACAAATGTTGTCATTTACAATGCCAATAGCTCTAACTTTTGCAAAGGCGAGACCGTTGCATTGCAAATGCTTATTTGCCTATGGAACCCCCAAATGTCTTCTCTTGTCTTCTGTTAAGAAACATTTGGATGGTGCGATCCCTAAGAAGTTGCTTGCGGCAAAAGCAAAAAAAAAAAATATATATATATATACCTCATAAAATTCAAGCATTTTGCTCTGTTCCTGCATAAAAAGACGTCAAATGTACGTACTTTCAATTTCAATTGTTTTTCTGTTGTGTTGCCTCGACCGTAGCTCCGAGAAGCATTAACAGTTGCATGTTATTTTGAGAGCATAATACTATCCTGTTTGTAGGGTGATTAACAGAGGTGAACAGAATATTTCCGGTGATCTCTGCCAAATTGTGCCAGCTCAGTTCCTGACTGGTAACAGCCCACGCCACATACTTACACCTTGGAAGAGAAAGCCCCAGCCCTTAGAAGCCCGAGAGCAGGCAGGAAGTAAGCCGCGGCTCCTTTGGGGTTGTGAGGTTAAGATGTTAGTTCTAAATTTAAACTGCCTTTGTAGAACATTGCTTGTGTGGGAGGTCTCGTTAAAACTCTGCTGAGCTCAGGCAATAGAAACCATATGGACGGTCTAAGAATTGTTCGCAGATTTCTTTGGAACGGAGAAAATCACTTGTGTGTCCTTCGGTGCCTCGCTTCTCAGGGCTGACAAAGCAAGTTTAGTGGTACTGACTTGGTTGGAGGGGGGGGGGGGCGGCGTTGGTACTGCGCGTCACAAGAAGCACAAAAGTCCCCCAGCATATACTGTTTTTTTCTAGGATGCTTCAACTGAGAGACGTCTACTGTAACGGTCTGCTCTAACCGCCCAGTTTTTGTCAAAAACACGGACTCAAGTGTCAGCCGTGTGCCAGGATACATTTTATTTTCCCAGCAAAATAAATGTAAACCTACTTGTGGAACTCTTTGTAGCTGCCCAGACCTTTGAACGCAACAATGTACCACAGACCGCAGTGTCTACAACATCTAGTCCGGTAGAGCAGCTGTTACTTTCCGTTGGAGCTGCTTTTTTTTTCCTCAGCCAAAATCTACATTAATGTTTGTTTTTGTCAAACTAAACAGTGTCGAAAATGCTGTTTCTAAAAGTAATGTTGTCCCTGTGCTGTTGCGTGATGCAGAACCGCACTCTTCCCACTGTCACTCAGACAATTCGGGGCCAAAAAGTGTGGCATTGCTTCTCAACACTGCAGTGTCACCTACCATGATGAAATCCCAATAGAAGCAATTCACGGGAGTTTGACAAAGCTTCAAAATAAAAGTTTTTTGGTTTTGAAAGAAAACAGCTCACATTTATTCAGCGCCTCTTCTTTCGTTGTGCATACCTGTGATGTACAACTTTATATAACTCTGCTTTTTTATTTATTTCAGGATAGACTGACCACCTGCCATAGACAAAAATTCTGGGTAGGACTGTAAAAATTCAGAACAAAGTGTTAACATTTAGGACAATAGGTAATTTTTACTGACACATCTATGTAAGTCAAGCATAGTACAACAGTACATAAAAATCACAAGTACCTCCTGCCACCCTCCATTGACCGTGTACTTTCCCATAGACTACCCTCCATTTGTTGCCCATGTACTTCCCCAGTTCCTCCCATCCACCCATCATGGTCTGTTGTCAGCTTGCTGCCCATTCCCTCCTGCCCACCTTCCATTGTCTACTTACTTCTCTGTCCCGCCACACTCCATTGTCAGCTTCCTGCGCCATCCAGTTCCACCCACTCTCTGTTGTCAGCTCGCTTCCCTATCCCCTCCTGCTCACCTTACCTTGTCAGCCTGTTCTCCCAGCTCCTCCCGCCAACCCACTATTGTCAGCTTTCTACCTCATCCCCTCCCACCCATACTTGTTTTTGGTTTGCTCCCCCAAGTCATCGTGCCCAATCTCTTTTGTCAGCTTGCTGCCCCACCCCCTCATCTCCTCTCTCCATTGTCAGCTATCTGCCCCAACCTCTCCCACCCACCCTCCCGGTTCTCAGCTTCATCCCCCATGCAACCCTCCTAACTCCAATGTAAGGTTGCTGTCACATCTCCTCCTGCTAACCCTCTATTTCCATCCTGCTCTTCCAGACTCTCCAGTCCACCCTCGGGTGTCAGTTTGCTACCTCAGCACCTCCCACCCACCCTTCTTTGTCAGCTTGCTTACTCACCTACTCCCACCCTCCCTCTATTGTCAACTTGCTGCCCCATCACTTCCCACCCACCACAGTTGTCAATTTGCTTCTCCGGGCCATCCTGCCCACCCTCCATTATCCATTGACTTCCCCACTGTCTTTTGAGCGTTCTCTCGCCCAGTGTCCTTCTCTACTACCAAACTTCCCCCTTCTTGACTTGCCCCCAACCAACTCCTGGTTTTGGGTTATTCTGTTTTTAAAAAAGGCATTAGAGCTGGCTGCATCATAGCGCCTTTTCTTTTTAATTATATAAAAACCTGGCTTCTGTACTGCAAAGCTAAAATCATTTCCAATGCTTGTTTTCTTGTAGGTAGCCCAGGCGTAAACAGCCCATTGGGTGGGAGGGCAGAGTTAGGCTTTCAAATGCAAATGTGATCATCTCACTGCTAATTGCCTATCTTTACCACTCCTTGTAAATTCAAATGGCGTATGTGAGGAAATGAGGTATATTATGTAGTGTGGGGCTTCACTGTGTAATACATTTACTAACCACTTTAGGAAGAGTAGGGTCATTTGTCAACCTATAGCTCAACCCTGGGTAGCTGTGGCTCTGAGCAGCCGGGCTTACACAAAAGAGCTTGTGTAAAGCAGTTACACAGCAGTAAAATACTTGCAGAAGAAATACACAAGACACTCAAGAAATCCAACACCAATTTATAAAAATAGACTGTATTTTTAGACACCAAAACGAAAATGATCCATCAGAGTGTTCCGGAAATATATATTTTAGAAAGTACAAATTCAAATTCAAATTTATTTATTATGTTTTGGCTCTCAAAGAGGGCCACATAAACATGTACAAACAAAGCAACACAGTCATTAAAAAGTGCAAGGGAAATAAAACATAGTATTCGAACCGTAATAGGTACACTGCAAGCCATCAGCCCCACAAGGCCGGGCCGACACCATCTTCCAGAAAGATTAATAAATAGCTAAAAATGCTTTAAAAAAGTTAAAAACATAGGCACAAAACATTTCATTTGGTGGGCAATAAAGTGCATGAAGAAAATCTTGTAAAGTGACAATGCTGAGGCGTAGACAGATTACTTTAAGCCATCGATTGCGCAAGCTACGTAACATAGGACAAATCAAAAGTACATGCATACAGTCCTGATTATTCAATTTACATAAATTGCACAACGGTGAAGTGCCATGCCATTTGGACAGCAACACGTTAAGAGGGATTAAGTCGTAACGTAATAAAAACCAGAACCTACGTATCCCATGTGGTAGATTCCACAGGGCATACGGTTGGGGCTGTTTCAACCTATAGGAGGAGATGAGCGGCTCCACATTCCTTTTATCTCCAACTGTTTTTTTGTCAGATAGAAAACAATACTCCCACGAAGCCTCCTTAAGGACCTGCTTTAACTGCGTGGGAGAGTAGGAGAAAAGAGCACTTTCATCCAGTCTAAGGATTTTCACAGCCCCTCTAAAATTGTTAACGAGTTTGGAGAACTCCTTAAAATTGCCCAAAAGTTCATTTTTGAGTAAAACTCGCAGGGTTCCTTCTCTCGCTCTCGCCAAACTGGCTACCCACCTTATTAAGGCGCACAGCCCCTGAACCCAGGCACTCCTGAGTCCAAACTCCAGCCTGCAGGCGGCCAGTGGGCAGGCATTGTTAAGAGTCGAGAGGGATCTTAGGAGTTTTCCCTCAATCTTGTGGCAAAAGTCCCAATATTTTATCTCTAATATTTCTATACCATACAAGATGGTTGCGGGGATTTTGGCTCTAAATACTTCCAAAAGGCTAGAAAAGTGTCTTTTCCCTGTTGCCAGATATAGGGACTTTAACCCATTGCCATGGGCAAGAGCTTTGCGAGAGCAATGCTCTATATGAAGATTCTCGCTCATATTGGCCGAGAATATTTTCCCCAAAAAGGTATAACAAGTTACGACCTCCAATCTGTGCCCTCCAATGGCCCAACTAAAGTTTGTCGAGTGGCATTTCTTCCTGCCAGCAATACACATCACTTTACTTTTATTAATATTGATCTTCATATAATGCTCCCCAGCAAAATCCTGAAGAGCCTGAAGCCGATTTGCCAGACCCACGGGAGTTAAGTCAAGCAATAACACATCATCGGCATACATCAGACAGGCTATTGGCACCCCTCCTAACAACGGTGCGATCCCCTCACTGTGGGACACAGCAGCAGGGAGGTCAGTTGTGTATAGGGAAAACAGCAGGGGCGCCAATAAGCAGCCCTGTTTAAGGCCATTCTGAGCTGGTATTTTGGCCGAAAGCCCCCTTTCGCCCCCCATTAAGACCCTGCACCAGGTCTCAGTGTGCAGAGCCCGCACCAATTCCAACAGGGGAGTAGGGACACCCAACGTCGCCAATTTTCTCCACAGCGTTCTCCGATCTACTTTATCGAACGCTGTGGAGAAATCAATAAAGGCGGCGTATACGACACCCCCCCTCACCTGGACATATTTATCCGTAATAACCTGAAGGGCAGTCAGGTTGTCCAGAGTGCCATGTTCCCTTCGGAAACCAGTCTGTTCCAATGGCAAGATGTTGCGCTCCTCGACCCAATCAGAAAGAGAACTCAGGAGGCATTTCGCAAAGACCTTTCCGATGGAGTCGAGGAGCGCAATCATGCGGTAGTTACTGGGGCTGTCCCTTGCCCCCTTTTTAAAGATAGGGACCAGAATGCTTCCTCTCCACGATGCAGGGACACATTTGGACAGGTGGCATGCCCTAAACAGGGGGTACAAGATTTTGCTCCAGGTTAAAGGGTCTTGTTTTAGGACCGTCATCGGGAGTTCATCCGGTCCCATGGCCCCGGAGGATCGCATATTTTTTATAGCCAACTCGATTTCCTTCTCAGAGGGAAAGAAGACCGAGTCATCGGGGTCAGCATAGATGAAGTTATCCACATCAGTGGTCCCATTCCCTGCATATAATTCTCGGATATGGGAGGACCATAGATCTTCTGGTATAGCTATGGGAGTAGGGGAGTGGCGAGTACCACATCCTTTCCCGATTATTGCCCAAAAATCTTTAATGTTGCCATGTGCAGCAGATTCCCTTAATTTAATCCATACTTCATCCTCCCTATCCCTTTTAATTTTTAGCTTGAGTCTGCTTCTCTTTCTTTTTAACCTAGCGATATCTTTCCCGCGTTCCAATATCCTTTCAACGTACTGTGCACGGATTAGTTTGTTTAAATCCCTATTCAGATTACGGAGGGTCAGAGGAACTGCCTCTCCTTTTTTCCTAGGGGGGACAATTTTTTTAACATTCAATAGAATCTTTACCATGAATTCCTCAAAGCAAACTATTTCTTTTCCGTTCCACTCTTCTATTTCCCTGAGGGTATCGGTCAGTAGCTCCTGCACCCCATTAATGGCAGCATTATTCCAGAAGCTTCTTCCAGATGTCGAGTGGAAGGTGGCCTCCTTTCCGTTAAGCGACCAGGATGCCGTATTCAGAGAATTTAACGAAATGGATAGTAATAATATACTATGGTCGCTCAGAGTCGTGGGAATGATCTTTAAGTCAAGAATCTGGGGAAACAGACTATAGCTGGCGATAGCATAATCCAAAATTGATGATCCAAAGGGGGATTTATGGGTGTAATTTGCGGGGACGTCAGATTGAAATCTTCCATTTAAGATAATACCATCCCCGATCGCAAGTTCTTTTAACAGGATCTTCCCCCTTTTATTTGTTCTTAAGTTTTCAGGGAAAAGCGTCTGGGGGATGCAATGTGCTTCCTCCTTAGCTTTATCCCTGAAGAGATTTAGACTAGCATTTGAAACTTTACTATTCGCCCAGTGTCCTTCTCTACTACCAAACTTCCCCCTTCTTGACTTGCCCCCAACCAACTCCTGGTTTTGGGTTATTCTGTTTTTAAAAAAGGCATTAGAGCTGGCTGCATCATAGCGCCTTTTCTTTTTAATTATATAAAAACCTGGCTTCTGTACTGCAAAGCTAAAATCATTTCCAATGCTTGTTTTCTTGTAGGTAGCCCAGGCGTAAACAGCCCATTGGGTGGGAGGGCAGAGTTAGGCTTTCAAATGCAAATGTGATCATCTCACTGCTAATTGCCTATCTTTAACACTCCTTGTAAATTCAAATGGCGTATGTGAGGAAATGAGGTATATTATGTAGTGTGGGGCTTCACTGTGTAATACATTTACTAACCACTTTAGGAAGAGTAGGGTCATTTGTCAACCTATAGCTCAACCCTGGGTAGCTGTGGCTCTGAGCAGCCGGGCTTACACAAAAGAGCTTGTGTAAAGCAGTTACACAGCAGTAAAATACTTGCAGAAGAAATACACAAGACACTCAAGAAATCCAACACCAATTTATAAAAATAGACTGTATTTTTAGACACCAAAACGAAAATGATCCATCAGAGTGTTCCAGAAATATATATTTTAGAAAGTACAATAAATATGCACTTTTTACTTAACCATGAGCAAGCATTTGGAAACTGAACAAATTTGACACTAAGAAACTTTTCCAAGAAATTCTAGGGTAAGACTCAATGCGGTTACTTTGAGTTACTATATGCGACCAACTCCAACCGGGAGCCAGTCAGGGGAACATGCAAGGTCCTCAAAAACAGTTACCTCGAAGGAAGTCAGTCATTTTCAGGCACGTTTTGTCTCCTTGCCACAGATTCCAATGTAAGTGGTCTTGATGCAAGAGATATAGGCTGCTGAAGATGCTCAAGGATGCTATGAGGGGGAAGAGCTGCGATTAGAAGATCTGGGCTGCCAACTCACCTCTGCAGGGTTCTTGAGCTGTTGTTGCCCTGTGCTGCTAACAGAAAGTCAGTCAACTAACCCTTGAAGTCCCTGGCTTTGGCTGGGCTCGGAAATCAACTTCTCCGTGAGCGGGACACAACAGGCACAGTCCCTTCTCCTTTGCTAGCCATCAGGATCAGCAGGTGCAGTTTTCGTCGGTGCAGCCTCTCTTCGCTTGGTCCTTGGTGTACCAGGGCAGTCTTTCTTCGGATCTCATCTCCAGTTCATCAAGATCAGAGTTCTGTGGGGCTATGTGTGCCATTTCTTTGCCCAGATCATGTCCTTATAGTAAAAGTGATCAGTAGCCACTGGGCTACTAGGTTCCCTCCCTCCAGATGACCACTTCCTGGGAAGTGTGGCATCTAGCTATCACGGAATCCTCCATTCTCAAAATGGCAGAACGCTTCGCTTGTCATGTAGAACTTCCTAGCTCAACCCAGAGGTGTGGCTACCAAGAGGGCTACACGCCCCATAAAAACGGTTTTGAAACGGGTTCCCCTCTCCTTCCAGAGTGCCAGCCTGTCTACCTAGACAGTAGAGCAGCCCCTCTCCCTAGTGTACCCCATTCATTTGCCCTTCAAAGCGGCTCCTTCTTTGAAGCTCACATTTTGGGCCAACACCCATTTTTGTTCCTGCCATGTAGAGGTAACACCTCTTGCCCTCGCAGGCTTCTATTATGTCCTTTCCTGGGAGCCATTTGCACATCTCATCAGGAGGGCAAAAAGCTGTCTCAGGAACAGACCCTGGGTGCAACGGTGGGCTGGCACAGGGGTTTTATTGCAACAAACCCCACCCCACTTTACCTCCTTAAGACACCTTGGGGCGCTCGCCTTTGCTACTCTGACAATCAAGTGCAGTAGGGGTGTACTTGGACCAGTTTGCAGCATTAAGTAGGACCCCAGGAGTCCAGTGGTCCTACTGTTGAAGCCACATTTCCCCTATTTGCACCCCCAAATGCGTTCTGACATTGGTGGCACTGTCAACACTGAGAGAAGACTGTGGTCATGAAATAGAATCCTCATGGTCATCACAAAAAGGGGGTGGAGACTCTCGACATCTAGGGGACATTCCTGTTGAGGAGATGATTAACATCAATCGGAACCAGCAGGTTACGCATTAACAATGCGAAGATGAAAAGAGCTACTAAGGAGAAATACTTTCATACCAACTGGTGTCTAAAATTCAGTGGGATCTGGTGGAGCAATTCTGTGTAGAAAAAGCCATGCTAAACGTCTGTGATTAATGATTTTTTGAAGCATGACACTATAAGGAGCGCTTTCCTCCAACAAATGTGGAAAGGATGAAATTGCCATGTCTATTCAAAATAAGCATTTTTTGTCTCTGGACACAACCTTTTCTGAGGTAATAAGGAAAGGAGACGTGTGGTTGCAAGTAATTTCAGCGCCAAAGGATGAACTAGTAGTTGAATCACCCACAGGGTGCAGGGATCTCACAAAAACAGTGAGAGGAACAGGATATCAGGCGGTGCCAGGATTGTGGCAGCCGACAGAAGTAAGAAGATGAGTTGATTCTGGTTCAACATTTTGTTTCCTGAAATTGCATGCTTGCAGGAACTACAGCAAGGCTGATGGCAGCTGGAGTCTGCATGGAAGCCTGCAGCACACTCGGAGGAGGCAGGAGTTGGGAGGCTCATAAAATGCTGAAAGGATCTGGGATCCTCATGGAGGCTTGCAGAGTGAGGTGCTGGGATCAGCTATGAGTTGTGGAATCTACAGGAGTGAGTCAGCTACCCAGAGAATGCTCATCAACTACCACTGAGCTTAGATCCTCTGATTCAGATTGTAAAGAGCTGCAGCCTGCAAGTTTTCCAGGTGATGATCATGTAAGGCCTACCAACCCCACGAATCCTGATGACTTGATCTCATTTAGATCACAGAAAGCAGCATGAAATCTGAACATATTGTCTTTCTTCACAATCTGTGATTTTAAACAAACCTTGCACAGAACCTAACATAGTGTGCCTTTAATGCAAGATTCCTTGGAGCTTCCTAATTTCCTAATGTCATATTGCAGTAGCTCCTGTGCTACAAGACAGGAAAAGAATTTTGTCGCCACCTAAGTGATCTGCTTTTTCTTGGACACCAACCGCTAGCAGATTCTGTGATAGTCTTGATAGTCACAGTAGCTAAGTGAAGATCGGCCTATCTTTCTTGCTCGTCCTCTATTTATTCTGGGACCCCTGATGAACACTGTAAAAGAATAAATAAATATTATTGAAGGATATCTCTCCCTGACAGTCACACAGCACTCCATGAGTGTCTGTTATTTTCAAATTTTTCGTTTCTCCATTGCGCTATTCTAGTTCACCCTTGTATTCTTTTACTCGCCACCTATGTTTCCTTATTCAGCTACCTTAGAAAGAAGGTTCTCTGTCCTTCTTGTGTTGGACCCCAGTGAAATAACTCCAGAACGATAATTAACAGGCAGTTGGTCATAGAATATTGAGAAAGCTGGATGCTTGTTGTTTGCCATCTTCTTTGTTTACGGGAGTTCTTCATGTTTTTTTTTCTCTAATGACAAGTGTCCTGTCCATAAGGGCATCGAGATTTACATTTATTTTGGGCCACGTGAGACATATTCGTTTGGGGCAAGTTTGAAACCCTAATCCAATTCTAAGCTTTAGATAAAAGTTATGAATGACAGGTTGTAGCAAATATGTCATCAGAGCTTCCGAGACGTAACATGTGTGGTGGACAGGGATGAAGTTATAGTCTTACCATAAAATGACAGCGTTAAATTCTGTCTTACTCTTTTGGGAAATATCCTTTTTCTTACATGACTGATAGTGAGGTAACGAAAGAAAGGACAAAGGAGTATCTTGCCGCTGTTTTTTTAAGGAAACTATGGGGCATATTTTCAAGCCTGGGCGATAAAATTATCGCTGCTTTATCGGCAGGAAACTGCCGATAAAGTGGCGAAAATGGGCTTGATAATATGCTCTATGGAATTCCATTCGAAGCTCATGTTAGATGCCCTTCACATTTAACATGAGCTTCGATTGGAATTCCATAGAGCATATTATCAAGCCCATTATCGCCACTTTATTGGCAGTTTCCTGCCGATAAAGCTGCGATAATTTTATCCCCCAGGCTTGATAATATGCCCCTATGTTCAGATCAGGAGCCCAAAGTAAACTGCACCAAATGCCAAAAATTCCATCAAAGTCAAAGAGGAGCTGCTTCTCCCTGAACACTGCTGGGAAAAGCCCCAGGCCATCTCCTAAAATCACAGTAACTTCTAGATCCGGTCTGTTCAGTATCCCCTTGAGGATTCGGGGAAGTGTCCGAGTTGAGTTCTTCCAAGATTAGAGGAACATTCACAGATGGACATAATTTAACACTTTTAATTCATAGAATTTCAGGTCATAACTCCACCAGTATATCTGATATAGCACATATACAGCTTTCATTGCATCTCTTCCACAAGCAAGACGTGTACATCATGTGCAACAAGGGAGCAATGGTGAGGGTGCCAAACAACCCCTGAAATGAAAGCTGGTATTCTACATCAGCAGTTCTCAACCTTTTGACTTCTGTGAACCCCCACTATATCATTAATGGAATCCGCGGACCCCCACTGATTCATGATTGGAATTTAGTCACCCCACTTAGACGTTTCTGTGGGCACGTAAGGGGTCGGGCAGCCTAAGCAATTTCTACCATATGAACTTTAAAACAATACACACAATACACAATCAAGTACACATCAAACAACTACCAATTGCTGAAATAGTTAATTTAATTCACAAACAAACACAGAAAAATAGAAATTTAAATCCTAAAGAGGACTTTACAACTGGTCGAAATGTTATTTTTGATTCTAGAGACAAAGCTCTATGCTAAACTCTAGCATATCATTTGTCTTTTTTGCTTCCAATGCATGCTCCATTTATCGTCAATACTGTATTGTGTTTGCTGTACCTGCACTGCTCCAATTAATCAAGCTAAGGATGCCAATTTAACTTTTAATCTCCAATTCCAAATTCCTTCACATTTACAGAATAAGTATATTTTCTTCAATTATGTAGTTTCTTTCTTTCTTTTTTTAAAAAAGATTTGTATTTTTAAAACATAACAAGGCAGGTTGACATAGACATGTTGGTGTATGCAACTTGATTGAGAGATGTTTAACAAGGGGGTGAACAGAAACAGGTTTTTAAGAGGGTAGGGTTAAGCATTCGTTGTACACACAGAGTCAATAAATGAAAGACACGCTCCAGAAGAAACTCAAGACCAATTTAGAAATATAACACAGATTTTTATATAACTTTTTACTCCAAGATCATCGGAATCAGGTAAGTATTTTAGACATTTTGGATTTTTACAAGTAAAAAAGAAAATCATAGCTGTCAGATTAGAGGCATGAGCCTTGAACCTGGTAATGTTATCATATTGGAGAAACATTCACTGCAAAGGTGCACTTACAAACGATTCTCAGGGTTACTTTTCTGTGCTTAGGGACCAAGGTGCAAAGAACTACCAGCAGTTCGGGTTTACCTGCCCTGGTGTGTCCAGGTGCAGAGGTGCTCGCCGTGATGGTAGCCTTAAATGCTACCTGTTAAATTCAATGGAGAAACCTGTAACAAGAAAACGGCTGCAAAGTGGGGACTTGGTAATAAGTCCAGCAGAACCCAAAGGGGGCTCGGCTCTTGAGAGTCTCTGGAGCAAGGGTGCACCCATTGGTTGTCGCAGACTCGGATTGTGGGGCTCGGGTGCAAAGGTGTTTTGTCTAGCGGGTCGCTTGCATTGGAGGCTCTCACTTCTTTGTGTCGACCTGGTGTTGGGGGCTAAGCAGGACTGCAGGGCCACTCTCGGTGCTGGCCTCAGTAATGCTGAAGTCCCTAGTCGGTAGGTCAGTCTTGGCAGGGTTGATGTCTGGACTGGACATTTAACAAGCCTTGACTGCTTCAAGGGCTCCGGGCAGGTCTAGCGACTCCAAACTTGCTGGGGAAATGGGGCTGACCTCTGTGGAGCCACAAAGTCCTTCTTCTAGGGGGCTGCTTCTCAGCAGACCCAGTGGTCAGCAGAACGTTGTACAGGGCAGATGTGGTTGGTGCCTGCAGACTGTAGGGAAGTGGCTCCTCCACTTCAAGGGAGATGATGACGGGTTTGTGAATTGCTACCAGCCCTCCAAAGTTTTAGAAGGATACACAACTGCAGGAAGTGACGGGTCTTTGCATTTGTCAGGGCAGCAGCAGGCAAGGTTTTGCACCAAATACGGGGCTGGTCCACAGTTCTTGCCTTTTTGGCACTTCTTGGTCCTTCTTCTGTTCCCAGTAGATGAATCTGAGTTCCTGGTGTCAAGGGGCTACCTAAACACTGAATTTAGGGGCTTTGAGGTGAATGTAAGGTAGAAGCCAATGGGCTTCCTACTACTAGGGTGACTACACCTTCTATATGACCACTTCCTGTGGATAGTGAGCATTAACCTGACCCTGAGGTCCTAGTTCCACTAAAAACAAGATGGTACGATCCTTCGTTCATTGTTCACTTCAGGTAGCTCACCTAAGGGGAATGACTCACAGAAACCTGGATGAAGTCCACCTCCTCCCCGGACATCGCCACTCCCATCCTGAACAGCTACAACATCCTTCACAAGGACCTCCTCAACAAACCGGGTGGAGGCATTGCCATTATACACAAAATCACTCTCCACTTTACCACCCACTCAGACAACCACACGACCAACTAGGAGCACCTCCACTTCCAGGTTCAGACCAACCCAAACATCACAACCCTCCATGGCACCCTCATCTACATACCTCCACCAGCGATAACATCTCCTTCAGCCACACCTCTGAGCTGCCTTGGACTGACCACCTGCTGCGCCCACTTCTCCTTCACTAAACACACCATACACCACCATGCTCACCGCTACCCTTGCAGAAGCTGGAACAAGGTCACTGAAGAACAGCTCATCACCTACCTCAGCATGCAACCTCCACCAGTGGATCTCCAACTGCATAGACACACTGGCTCTCCTCAAGAAAGTCAAAAAAGATTTTTTCTCACTTGCACTCCGTATCTCCTTAAGTTTGAAGTTGTTGCGTGTCCCAGGGTGTACCCTCCTTCAGAGTACCTTAGCAACAGTAACAGTAATTGCGTAACCCTCAACTGGGTTACGTCCCCTGGTCACAGCGTGAACCCATGTACTGGGCTGTAATAGTTCCACAAATTATATTCCAAAATAAGTTCAGATTCACTTCATAAGTCTTTGTATTTATTTCTTCATTATTTCAAAAACTTTGCGTCATCAAAATCAAAAATCAACAATCCAGCCTTGTGAAAATTATTCAGTTAGCGTCCAATGTATTGACAACCATAACAACTTGCTACGTAGAGAAAATTACTGGATGTTCAAACTTGAAACACTTAAGCCTACTGGAATGAATGAGAGAATTGAATTCAAATGTTATCTATGACAATCTGAGACGCATCTTGCATGTTTTCTTACAATTGCCTGTTTTTTCTTGCCTATGAGAATGATCATGTGATACTTAATTTGAATGTTTATTATTTTTTTAAACATTACTGTTTCCGGTCTACTACCATGCTAACTTTCACTGACCCCTTTTATCTATTTTTAGATAAGCTGGTTCACTAGGTATTCATATACATTTTTCTATTTGCCTGAACCTGTTTAGTCACTCAGGTGTTGATTCATGCTTTGTCACCATATAGGCCTGTTCCATTTTACTTTATTATTATACATCTAGTGTTCTGTGTTTCCTTTTCCGTCATGGCTACTTTGTTCCTCCCGTAGTTTCTTCCCTTTTCGAACCTTTCTCTATCTCTAATATCCTCAGAGGGACTTGGTCTGTTTTTTGTGTTTACCTACCACTAACAATTGAACGCGGGCTCTCGAGCTCGCAGCGGGAACTCCTTTGTGAAGCAGCGTGTGGACGCGCTTTCGTAACGTTACCGGTAAGCGGTATGATTAACTCCTTCTGATCTTGCATGCGCAGGGTTGGTTCCACACTATAGCGGTTCTTGATTACTTTGTTTACGTGACATCTTTACCCAACAGCATTCGTTTCTTTAACCATGGGTATCCCACGGAGCCTGTTTCTCTGGTGGTGGCTTACTCTTCACTTCGCGCTTACGTTTCACTTCGCACTTACTTTTTCATTTCGCACTTAGTTGCTCTGAGTCCATTTAAGTGAGCATATATGTGACCATTCTTAATGATGTATTTTTGCGGTGTATCTTTGCAGTCTACTGATTCACTTGGTGGCTCCTATCGGTTCAATCTATTCTTTTCGCTGATCGTCTCTAAATACAGTTATGATTAATGCATAGAAGTCCCTGACACATCCTCATATTTACTTTTAGATTCCAGTCCCTGACGAAGGCCAGCATATGGCCGAAATGCATTGGATGCTAACTGAATAATTTTCACAAGGCTGGATTGTTGATTTTTGATTTTGATGACGCAAAGTTTTTGAAATAATGAAGAAATAAATACAAAGACTTATGAAGTGAATCTGAACTTATTTTGGAATATAATTTGTGGAACTATTACAGCCCAGTACATGGGTTCACACTGTCTCCTCAAGAAAGTGCCATGCAATAGACACTCCAGAAAAACCAGCTTGTTCTCTCCCTCTCTTCATGAGTCCAGACGCACCTATAGCTGCTTAAAAAGAGACAGAGGAGAAGAAATACCCCGGAAGACTGCTCAGCCTTCAAAACCGCTGTCACCACACATCACCACCTCATTAAAACAACAAAGAAAGCGGCCCTACAAGAAAGAATCAACACCAACGCACACCATAGCAAATAACTTTTTGACGAGGACAAAGAATTCATGAAACCCATCACAGGGACAGCTGACATCCCACTTTCCCTTTCCTGTTCCCCTTTCCAGCCAAGGTCATTGAGAAGGCCATCAACGCTCAACTTTCAGAGTTCATCGAAGTGAACCACATCCTGGACCTCTCCCAAGCCGGCTTCTAAAGCAGTCACAGTACCAAGACCTCCCTCCTCTCCGCCACAGACGACATCCACACCCTCCTTAACCGATGTGAAACTGCAGTCCTCATGCTCCTGGACCTCTTGGCCACCTTCAACACCGTCTCCCACTCAACCCTATGCACAAGACTCCACAACTCTAGCAACCGCGAAAAAGCCCTGAAATGGACCTGCTCCTTCCTCACAGCCCGAACATGGAGAATCAGGCTACTTCTGTTCCACTCTGAACCCACAGACATCAGCTGCGTAGTGCCTCAGGGCACCTCCCTGAGCCCCACTTTCTTCAACATCTATATGGCCCCTCTCGCAGCTATCGTCATTAACAATGCACTCAATATTGTCTCCTACGCCAACGACACCCAGCTGATCCTCTCCTTCACCAACGAACCCACCGTCGCCAAGAACAACTTCCATGATGGGATGAAGGCTGTTGCCACCTGGAGGAATGACAGCTGCCTCATGCTAAACTTGTCCTCATCCTGGGCTCTAACCCCTCTGCCTGGTAATACTCCTGAAGGCCTGCAGATGTTGGATCCCACCCACACCCACCGATCATGCACAAAATCTCTGCATTATCTTGGACGCCTCGCTCACCATGACCTGCCAGGTCTGATAGAGACTACTAGCAACAGATTCCTTCATGTAGAATTATCCCCAGGCGTGAGACTGGATCCGGAAACTTTTTTGCCACAGCATCCCTGCGCGCCGGGAGCGGGGTGACATCACGCAACTCCGCCCAGGCATCGTCGGCGTACATGACATAAGCGAGGTCACATAAGCCCCACCCCAGCGTGCCTACATCAGTTTTTTCCTTTTCCGCGTGCAACGCGGATCCGGTCTTGCTGCGGGCCTGTTTTGGGCCCTTTTTTCTTCACCATTGTTTTTTCTCTTGGTGGAACAGTGTGCGAATGCCTTCGGGCTTCAAAACTTGCACGTCGTTTGGGCGTCTTATGTCGGCGATGACCCGCACCTCATTGGTATGTGGTATTTGGGGGAGGATCACGGCATCACTGATTGTGAGGCATGTCAACAGTTGAAGCCGAAGTCGCGGCGGGAGCGCCGCTAGAAACTTCTATCGGCGCGTCTCTCCAGGTCGACCTCCTCCCCTCAATCAGCTTCGGCAGACGGCTTCTGATACGGCCGTGGTCATCGTCCTTGCCCTTCACCGATGTCGCAAGAGCGTTTCTCCCCGGTGGGTAAGTGTTGCAGTTTGTCCCTAGGGCCGTGGTGTTCGGCCTTTCGGGGGTGTGGGCTCTCTGTGGGTGATGCAGCCCCACGTGTCGTCCTCCTATCCACCGTTTCCCGGGGAGGGGGTGTCGAGAGTCCAGATGGAGGCACACGCGGCGGCCTTGCAGGCCTTGCTGGCATCTCCTCCTCCTTCCCAGCGGATCCCTTGGGGCCCTCCGCGTCGCCGGCGCGGCTCCAGCCCCGGCAGCGACTGGTTCGGATGCAGGCTTAGAGGATGTGGTGTTGTTGGGGTGCGGCTCCTCTGGGGTCCCTCCTTCAGGCTATGGTGCCTCTGCTTTGCCACAAACTCCTGCTGGAGTACCGGTGGTATCGTGGGAGGTCACCGGGGCGGGGTTGCATCCCCGAGCCCCGCTCGGCCCACTGGGCAGGCGAAGGCCTTGTCCGAGGCTGAGTTGACGCCGCCAAGGTGCTGATGTCTGCTTTGGGCAGCACCACAGGGGTCGGTGACCTCTCCTCATCCTGCTCTGGGTCGAGGCGGGGTGGGGTGAGGACTCCTCGTCCCCCTCCGGGCCCTTCTCGTTCCTCCCCCTGGGCGGCTGCCTTGTGGGAGGTTGATTTGTGTCTGGCACCGCCGCATGGGTGACCGGAGCACCTCTGCAACATTCTGGGCCAAGGCTGGGGGAGGACTTCGGGTCACTTCCACGGTCCCTCTCGTCCCTCCATGCAGGCGGCTGCCTCTGCGGAGGTTGAGTAGGCATCGTTCCGGCACCTTCCCTTGGCCACTTCGGCTCCAGCCTCACTCTGGTCCCCACTCCGGTCCCCGGTGCGGTGTAACTTGGAGGAGCCCTATCCAGTCTATCCTTCGGCTGCATGGTGCTGGCGTCCTACCTCAGGGTGCGGACTCCACGGCTCCACATAGAGGTCGTGCAGCGGATTCGTCTTCGGACACTCCCTCTTCTCTGGAGGCCGGCTGCATTTTGGTGTCTTCTTCCCCAGAGACTGGCCGCCGTGTGGTGTATTTTTCGCCGGCGTCATCGAAGGGTGGCTCCCCCCTTTTCTGAGGTGCTTGTCGGAGGAGCGGGTGGTCCCCCATTCTTCAGTGCCTTCTGGCTTCCAGGTCTGGCCTTTGCCCGTCCGCTTGGCTTCGGGTCGGCCGCTTTAGGCTGCACGGAAGAACTGCTTTCTTCTCCGTGGGGCCCTACGGAGGTGGATGCAGCCTTTGCTCATGCGTTGTCCACGGCTATGGGCATTCTGCGCATGGGGGACCTGATTGATCATTTCCCAGTGGACAATCTCTTGGAGGTCTCCACCAGGGCGCTGGTGGGAGGGAGATCTTGCTCCCCTTTGAGGGTTCACTCCTTTCTTCCCTGAGGGGGGCTTGGAGGCGTCCCACCTCGGGGGATCCAGTGCCTCAACACCTTCTGCACCGACACCTTCCGGCACCGCGTGACCCGGCATGCCTCTCCCTCCACCCCTCTGCTGCCAGCCCACTTTTGCGCACCGCCTTCCCCTCCCTGCCCCCACTGTTGACTCCACCGTCCCGGGAGGACCGCTGGCTGGACTCTTGGGGGCGCAACATGTTCACCGAGACCAGCGCTGCCCTGTGGGCCCTTAACACCTTGTGTGTATTGGCGAGGGCCTTCTCTTGTTTATGGGACTCGGCTGAGTCTCTAGGATCCGTGGCTTCCCAGGAGACTGTTCTGGTGGACTTACAGCATCATGCATTGGAAGGCCGGGAGCTAGCGGCGTTTATTCTCTGTTCTGCTGTGGACATCTCTGAGGTGCTGGGCCGGGCCATGGATTCCTCAGTCACCCTCCGTCGCCATGCTTGGCTTGGGGGCGGCGTGTTCCCTGAGAATATTCGGGTGCGGCTCATTGATCTTCCGTTTGATGGCAGCCTTTTGTTTCATGCCCCAGCTGATTCTGTCATCCAGAGGCTCCTGGTGAGGCTCCGTCCTCATCCTCCTCCTCCTCCTCCTCCTCCTCTGCCTTATTCTACTCCTCCTTCCCCTCCTCAGTGACTGCTGAGTTGAGCTGGGTTTGGGCCTTTTGGATGCCCTTGCTGTAGATGTTATTTGCTGACCATTGAGTCCTGCTTGAGGGGCCTTTGGCTTTGTTGGCTGCTGGACGGCCCTTGTTGCCTGTATGTGTGTGTGTGTGTGTTTTTGATGGAATAGTTACACAGACTTGGCCCTGAGATTAGGCCTTCTGTTTTTCTTTGTGCTGATGTCAAGCCTTCAGCAGGGTTTTTTTTCCCTGTGATGCTTTGCTTTCTCCTCTGCTTCGGAAGTTCTTCCAAAGAGGGTTCCCATGTTTTGGGACTTACCGTACCCTATGTGGAATAGTGGTAGCTGTTATATAGCTCTGCTCTGCTGGGGAGTGCTGGTGGCCTTCGGGTACCTGTTCTCCATGGCGTTTCTGTATGTTGCTATTGCTTCTTGAGGTTCTGTGTGCGGCCCTTGTAGTAGTAGGTCCGGCCATTTCCTCTCCTTCCTGCTCTTGTGCTGAGAGCTGGGATGCTTCAGTGTCTTTCATGCTTCTGGTGGCTTATGGTTGTAGCTACCATTCTGGCTGGCCTGTTGCCTTCCCTCTGGGTGGGCTCGCCTCTTCCTTGGTTTCCGTGGGCCCTCTGGGCTTCTTCTTGTTCCTCTGCCTGTCCTGGCGTTGGGTGGACACCCTGTTGCCCTGGGGGTGGAGTGGGGTGCTTCGGCCTCTCCGGCCTTGCCCTTGGTGCCACTGTTGTGAGTGTATGGGCTTCCACTCTTCCTTCTTCCTCCTACATCCCTTCTGGGGCTACGGGCGTTTGACTTGTGGGGGTCCTTTTGCCTGGTAGGGATGACGTTGCCTCCCAGGTCTACAGGTCTGGTCCCCTGTGGGCCTTCTGTCCTGCCCAGACTGGTGGGGTCCTTTCGCAGACCCTCCTTCCCCGTGGGTTTCGCTAGGGTATGTATTCTACGTGAAGGAATCTGTGACTAGTAGTCTCTATCAGATGTACGAGTTACTTACCTTCGGTAACGATGTATCTGGTAGAAACGATTATAGCCGCAGATTCCTTCATGGCCCACGCTTCCTCCCCGTTCTGCGAGGACCCCTGGGCTGGTCCTTGGTACTCGACACCTGGTGGGGGGCCATATCCTCTGTGAGTACCTTCTTTTGCTCTTGACGGTGACTCTGTCTGTTGCTGTTCTTCACTCCACTTTGGTTCTGGGAAGGTGGGGTTCTGGTGCTCCTATGCCCCGCTGCTCTGACTGCTCCAGGTCGGGAAGGTTGCCTCCCGTCCCTCCCTTCCTCCCTTCCTCTTGCTGCTAGGGGCCTGGCCCCTCTACCACCTCTAAGTGGGGCCCTCTGGTCATGCCTTACCTTCAGGGCCGGACTGGGAACCAAAACCGGCCCTGGCAAAGTGCTCGGCCGCCCCCCCCATCCCCACTCAGGGGGGTGGTTGGAGGTGCCGCCGAGCGCTTTGCTAGGGCCAGTTTTCGGCCGATTTTGTTGCAGGGCCGATTTTGCAGCTATGCTGCAAAAACGTCCCTGTAACAAAATCGGCCCCCACCCTTGCGGCGCACCGGGGGATTGCCCGGTGCCCGCTATGGCCAGTCCGGGCCTGCTTACCTTGTTTCTTGGGGGGTGGATGCCCTCTAGGCTGGGGTGGCTGGAGGTTGACTGTCTCCCCTTCCTTGTTTTGGGGTGTGGTTGTAGGCCTGCTACATGTGGCATGACTGTTATGCAGGTTCCCTGTCTTCAGGGGGGGAGGTGGGGGTTGCTGTCTATGTATTGGCAGGGTGGCTGCTCAGGGCTCTGCTCTGTTCTTCATCTCTCTCTGCCCTTGGACACTGCGGTGTTGTACTGTTTCTATGGGGTTTCTTTTTTGTATACTTTTTCGCACAATGTTTCCATGCTCCCACAGTTTTTGATTTGGTGGCTCCGTGTTGTGGTGCAGAAAAGTTCTCAGAAGAAAACTGACTTAGGTGCGCCGGGGTGGGGCTTATGTGACCTCGCTGATGTCACGTACGCGGGCGACACCTAGGCGGAGTCGCGTGATGTCGCCCCGGCGCGCAGTGATGCTGTGGCAAAAAAGTTTCCGGATCCAGTCTCATACCTGGGGATAATTCTACATGCAGGAATCTGTGGCTAGAATTGTCTTTACCAGATACATTGTTATCAAAGGTAAGTAACTTGTACAACACTGTCTCATCATGCTGCTTCCATACGCTATGACTGCTCCAAAAGATCTTCAAGTGGATCCTGAATAAGTCCAGAAAGACGATCACCCACACACTCATCAGCAGCAGACTCGAATACGGCAACAAATTCTATGACAGCATCACCCATAACCTCCTCAAGAAACTGCAAAGCATCCAAGAGGACTCTGCCAGATTCATCCGCAATATCCTCTGCCAAAGCCACAACACCAGCCACCTGAGAGACCTTCACTGGCTCCCAGTCAACAAAACAATCACCTCCAAGGTCCTCACACACACCTACAAAGCCCTACATGACACGGGACTTGTATACCACAACCACTGCCTCACATTCCACACACCCACCAGAGACCTCCACTCCGCCCAACTGGCCCTGGCTACCATCCCACGTATCTGCAAGACCACAGCCAGGGGAAGATCCTTCTCTTACCTCGCTGCAAAGACCTGGAACACCCTGCCTCTCCACCTAAGACAATCACCGTCACTGTCCTAATTCAGGAACAACCTCAAGACCTGTCTCTTTGACTGAACCACAGTGCCTTATGACGGATCAGCAACCCCCCCTCCCCAGTGCCTTGAGATCCTTATGGGTGAGTAGTCATGCTTTACAAATCACTTGATTGATTGATTGACTAACACATTGAATATCTCCTACCCGGTGATATCAATACAATACATGAAAATACTTCAAATGCAATAAGGCAAGTAGCACAAAATACAGTGGTCTCCAGGGGGAGACCAAGCCATAAATCAAGAAAGCAGAAGGTGAACTGCAAAAGAGGATGGGTCTTGGACCAGAAGACCCAGAGGAGCAGGGGACACAAGGAACCACCCAATGTAAGTACCCAGGAACCCCACAGAGTCTGTGTGCAGAGTGGGAACACAGCTGTGCCCCCAATAGAAGTCAATGGATAGGTCACAATTGCAGTTTTGCAGATTAAGGATCCTTCCCAGGGGACCCCGAAGAATTCCCTTGGAGAACAGAAGGTTGGAGCACCACCCCACCCATGGTTACCTGCACCAGGGAAGCCAGGTGCATAGGGATGAACAGAGGTCAGAAACCTTCATAGATGGCTTGGAATAAGTGCATTTGGAGAAGAAGGTGAAGAAGTTGATGGAATTCAAGGCTGGATTCTGGAAGTGAAGAACCTGCAAGCAGAGGGGACATAGTCTATGCCACTCAGCATTGGCAGGTGGCACAGAAGTGCAATGCTCACCAATGCCGGACAGTTCAGAATGGTTGATGGTGACCATGTTGCTAGAGGTGTGAAGACCAGGCGATGCTGAGGAAGACCAGGAGTCCTGCATGAGCTGTTCCGCTTTGGATGTCGGTGACTAGGTGCTTGGTGGCCGGCGGGAGCACCAAAAAGCCTTGGAAGCGGCAACTGACTTGGAGAACCAGCAAGGTCCAAGGGACCCACCAACAGCATAAGAGTCAGAGAAGGCCCTGAGCAATCAGGGGAGTCCACTGAAGCAGGAGAAGACCCTCAGGAGAACCCACAAACTAAAGACATAGGAGTCTCAAGAGGACCTTGAGCAGCTCACCAAGAATTAAGGCCCACAGTGCAGAGGATATGGTGAGGATGCTGAAGGAAGAAATGGTGGAGGCTGGAGCTCCTTGTAGCCTGAAGATATCTGGAGTGCAGAGTAAGCATGGGCGGAAAATCCGTTTCGCTCGCGGATTTTGCGGATTTTCGGGAAATTCGCAATCCGCGAGATTCGCGAATCTCCCGCAAAATCCGCAAATCCGCGAGCAGCGGATTTTGCTCGCACTGCTCGCACTGTTCGCGTGAGTTCGCGGCTTCCCAGTACAACTTCACGCCCTGCGAATAAGTGCAAAATTGCAGAAATACGATCTTAGCAAAACTGAAACTACTTACCAGGTTCAAAAGTTCAGGCTCATCATTAGTAGCCATTTCCTGTAGTGCTTCCTGAGGGGCCCCTCCAGAGTTCAGTTGCCAGTTGCAACTATTATGTGACCCTGCTCTGAACCTCAGAATAGTTACACATATGCCACAAAGGTCCTGAATTACAGCTAAGGGAGACAAGCAGGAGCCAGGCTGGAAGTTCAAATCCATTAATCAGCCCCTAATTCATTATTGTCAGTTGGGGCAGGGCAGGTGTTGTAACTAATTTTGCAACAATGAAAGCACTTAGCAAGTGCAAAAGATCACTAATCAGGAAGCACTAAGGAAGCAGGTGCCAGCTAAAAAAATATTCTGTGACACATTAATCAGCCCCAAATTAATTCAGGTCACTTGAGGCAGGGAAGGTGTGCTTGCGTTGCCACAATAATGTACACTGACTGGACAACCAGAGGGTGCTGTGATGAAACAGAGGGTGGCATGGGTGGGCCAGAGGGTGGCATGAGTAGTCAGAGAGTGGCAGTGGTGACAGAGAGTGGCAGTGATGAAGAAGAGTGTCCCAAACAGGCTGGACACGTAGAAACAACAAGTTCGCGAAACTTGCGACCCGACAGGTAAGTTCGCAATTTGCGAAATTGTACAAAACCCTCACGAACTGGCAGAAACCCGCGCAAACACAAAAAAAAAAAATCCGCAAATTCGCGAGAATTCGCGGATTTTGCGGATTGCGAGTTCGCAAATCCGCAAAATTCGCGAACGCGAGATTCGCAAAATTCGCCCATGCTTAGTGCAGAGCCAACTAGCTTTGGCAGCGGCAAGCCAACGCAGTGCACAGAGGTTCGTTCCCAGCATTTCTGATGAGGGATACTGGCCTCAAAATTGCAGAGAGGACAGGCCAGGCCTCGAGGGAGTTGCAGAACCATCATCTGTATTGCTGAGCCTCTGGAAGTCCATAGGACGATTGGAGCAGCATATCGGTCAGCTTTGTTGCAGTACTTGCAGATGCGGGGAGTGACTCCTTCACTTCAAGGGAGATTACTTTGGGTGTCCTTAATGTCCACAGGTCTGGTACAGATCTTGGAAGAAGCACAGACACAGACGACGAAGAAGACTTGTAGAACAGTGAGACCAGGAACAGCAGGTGTCTTCCTTGGTGCAGTCTCGGTTCCAGGTGAAGTGCAGTAAAGTCCAAGTATCCAGACGGTCGAAGAGTGATGTGGTTTCAGGCTTGAGTCTTATCCCATGATAAATCTAAAAGTCGACCAACAGGTAAGCCCTTAAGTACCCTAAGGAAAGGGTTAGAAGAACTCAGGGGTCCCTCCCAGAGGAGGGGCTGGACAGTGGGGAGGATGCTCACATGTCCTTTGTCCAGTTTCATGTCAGAGCAGGAGCCAAAGGCTCTCTGAACTGGCTCAAATGGGAGTATGCAAGGAGGGCACCAAATGTGCCCTTCAAAGCATTCTGGTGGTGTTGGCCAACACCCCCACCCGAGCCCAATACACTAGGTCCTGTCTGGGAGGTGGTCACACCTCCCTGAGACAGGAAACCTATTGTTCAACCTTCCCCTGCTCAAGCTTGGCCCAGCAGCAGGATTGCAGAATTATGTCTATAGTCGGCAGCAGCACCAGCTTACTGTCAGACCATGAAAGGCTGTTACCGGTAGTACAGAGGGTATCCCAACTGAACCCCACCAGTACATGGGATCATACTAACCACACTGGAATCAGTGTTGGGTATGATTCCAACATGTTTGATACCAAACATGACTAGCTTCGGTGCAGCCACTATATAGTTAGATATCTCATAATGACTGATGTCCACTATATGTATTAAAATGGCTGACTGTACTTACAAAGCCTGGATAATCGACTACAGGGTTTGTATGGTTATCCTGCTAATCCAGAGGCAAACTCACAGTTATAACCATACACCCTGCCCTCAGGACTGAAGAGCCTGCCATAGGGGTGACTTATAGATTTTAAGTGTAGTGACCTCAGAAATAAGGAAACTTATATCTGTTGTGACAGGTGCAAGCACCAACTCACACATGCTGCAATGGCAGGCCTGTAATCACAGTTTAAGTGGACATCCATGGGTGACACAACACATGCTGCAACCCTTGGATAGAACCCTGGTGAACCTATGTCCTAGGTACCTTAGTACCATATACTAGGGACTTACAAGTGTACATCAGTAGCCAATTGTGGATGTATAAAAGTACTTACCATGATCAATTTAGGGAGAAAGCACATTGACTGGGGTCCTGATTAGCTGGATCCCAGTCGGACTAGGTAAAAAACATACTGACAGCAAGCTAAAAGTGGGGTTAACCATAAAAGAAGATCCTACTTTCCTACATGGCCCAATGACTCTTTCAGCAGTGGGGAAAGTCTTGATGAGAGCTGTTTGCCACCATCGTGAAATGGGCAATGTCAGCAGTTTTGCATGTTGGAGTTTCCAAGGTGGCTCTCGCTCGGCAACGCTTTTCAGCACAAGTGGAGATCAGGCCTCCTTTCCTTCTTTCTGCCTATACCACTCCTGTCCAGAGAGCTCAAATAAGGTCAGGAGTGACCGGGAACAAGTCATCCTCATGGCTACGGGCTGGGCACAGACAGTTTGGTATACAAAGCTTCTGCAAATGAGCATTGACCCTCCAACCAGGCTGCCCCTTTGGGAGGATCTTCAGTTGCAGCAACAGGAGAGGGTCCTCCACCCAAACCTGTCCACTCTGCCTCCATGCATGGAGATTGAGCGGCAACAGATGACAGCATTCGACATTCCTCTCAAACTATGTGAAGTTATTCTTGCAGCCAGGATTCCCTCCATTGAGTCGGTATATGCCTCCCAATGGCAAAGGTTTTGTAAATATTGTTCAGAACGCTCTATTGACCCTTTGTCTGCCTCCCTTTTGGACATTCTTTTTTTCATCCTCTCTCTTGCCTAGCAGGGCTCTTCTTTGGGCACTCTAAAGTGTAACCTTTCGACCCTTTCTGCTTTTCTGCCATTGCCATACCAAAAGTCATTTTTCAAATCACCCTTTGTACATTGATTCCTGAAGGGGCTTACAAATTTGTTTCCTTCTTCTCCTTTTATCATACCTCACAGGGACTTTAACTTGGTCCTCACTAATCTGATGTGTGCGCCTTTCGAGCGCTGCACAATTGTCTCTTCCGGCTGCTTGACATCAAGACAGCCTTTTTAGTGGCAATAACTTCTGCCAAGAGAGAGAGCGGCACTTTCTTCTCAGTCTCCGTACCTGACCATCTTCCCAAATAAGGTAGTGCTCTGCACTAGGGATTCTTTTCTGCCTAAAGTGGTGACACTCTTCCACCTAGGACAATCTTCCACTTTGCCCACCGTCTATGCTCCTCTGCATACTTCTAAAGAAGAAGAAAGTCTCCACCGTCTGGATCCACATGAGCATTATCACAACTGCGTTAAAGAGTTTTAGGTGGATGACCAACTATTTGTTGGGTACCTTGGAGCAAAGAAGAGACGTGCTCTGCAAAAGAGGACCATCTCCTGAGGGGTCATCCAATGTATTAAGATCTGTTACGCTCTGGCAAAGAAACAGCCTCCTGAAGGCCTCAATGCTCATTCCACCGGGGCTAAAACTGCCTTCACAGCTCTTCAGCATGGTGTCCTGGTCCTTGACATTTGCCATACAGCTACATGGTCATCCCTGCACGCATTTGCCAAGCATTATTGCCTGGACACTCGGGTCCAAAGGGGAGTGCCTCTTTGGCAGTTCGGTCCTACAGGATTTTCTAGTTTGAACTTTTCTGCAGTCCCTCTTTCGGGGATGGTATTGCTTGGATATCTGTTCACAGGTAAAGAAAGGTGGCTAGATATCTCTATCAGATGGATAAGTTACTTACATTCGGTAACGTCTTATCTGGTAGAGACATGATACCAACCCACTGATCTGTTTTTAGCGGCAGGGCTATTCCTCTTCAGGGCCCTAGTTGTCTAAATTCACGTTCATGGCTCTGCGCTTCTGGTGTGGAAAGTCATGAAAAGTACTGATATCTGATAGAGACATCTAGCCGCAGAATTCTTACCTTTGTACTACCAGGCATCAGGCTGGATTATGAAGATTTTTCTCAGCAGTACCCCTGCAAGCCGGTTGGATGTGTCGCTCGACTCCATGTGACGTCGTAGGCGTCATGTCCGCCATCATAGTGACGTCTGCGTCGTAAATATAACCGCCACTCTGGTGCGCTGATGTCAGTTCTTTTCTTTTCATGCCAGCCAGTGCTGTTACGTTGAAGAGACAGATTACGGTGAACCTCCTGCATTCGCTGGGGTTCACTATCAACATGCCGAAGTCACACCTGATTTCCTCTCAGACTCTCCCTTTTATCTGACCCATTCTTGACACAGTGCAGTTTCGAGCTTATCCTCCCAAGTGGCGAGTCCAGGATATTCAGGCTATAATACCAATGTTTCAGCCTCTATCCTGGATTCCGGTAAGAGTTACTCTGAGGCTGTTCAGCCTTTTGGCCTCCTCCATCCTACTGGTGGACCATGCCAGATGGCACATGCGGGCTCTGCAGTGGGACTTGAAGTTCCAGTGGGCACAGCATCGGGGAAATCTCACCGACCTGGTTCAGATATCCGAGGGCACTACGAAAGACCTGCAGTGGTGGCTAACAAACCCTGATTGGGTCAGAGGCAGACCCCTATCCCTTCCCCACCCAGATCTCTTAGTAGTGACGGATGCATCCCTCCTGTAATGGGGTGGCCATCTGGGAGAGATGGAGATCAGAGGACGCTGGTCTCCGGCGGAAGCCAGGTTCCATATCAACCTGTTGGAGCTTCGGGCGATCCGATTGGTATTGAAAGCCTTTTTGCCGTCCATTAAGGGAAAACAAAGTAAACAGAAGGAGATGATGGACGGAATGCTGAAACTTTTCAGACACTCACCCCTAGTCACAGATCTGGGTTGAATTCATCATAGTTCTTTAGCTCACTTCGCCACCCCAGTTCAGACACAGCTATATGCAAATCAATCTTGACCCTGTACCTCATGGGAACAGTCCGTCCTGAAGTGCCAAGCCATGTCTTCCCTGGATGGGAAACAAGCATCCTGGGACCGGTTTCGGACTAACAGCCCTCATCAGCCAGGCTAGCTTGAATCCAGTGGCAAACTGTGCAAAGGACCCACGTCTGGGCATACCCTGCCAACTTAGGGCGAACAAAGCAAACACAAGGAGGTGATGGATGGAGCGCTGAACTTTCAGACATTCACCCCCAGTCACAGATCTGGGTTGAATCCATCACCGTTCTTTAGCTCACTTCGCCTCCCCAGTTCAGACACAGCTCCTGCAAATTCGTGCTATATAAATAAAAAATAAAGTGTTAGGAGAGAAGTGTCCTGCTTGGAACAGCAGGCAGGACAAAGCTATTTGAGAAAATAGTGCTAGGACAACAACACATGTAACAAGGGGTGTCGCCATGGGAGGTTACAAAACTAGACAAGGCAGTACTAAGGAGGGACTACTAAGTCTTTTGACCAATGAACAACCACAGTTTACTGTGAACAATGAAACAAGCCAAAGAAAAATGTGGGGGGAGAATGGGCGGAGCTTCAAGTCCCTACCTCAATACAGCATGCCTCACAGAGCAGCGCATGCACTGCCAGGCTCGTCCTAAAAATATGACCAGGTCAAAATTTTGTTTGTGCCTCCAGAACTAGTAACTTTTTTGCTGTGCATCAGAATGGGAACAGCCATTGTTGTTTGAACCTCTGTATCTGTTACTCTCATCTGATCAGAGTTAATATCCACTCTTCGATAAGTTCTTTTCATCTAAGGGTATATCTAATTCCTTTGCACCGAACACCTGTAGAAAACCTACCGATATAAGCAGTAGTTGACATCTACTGCACATGAAATTGCCGCACATCATGCAAACGACCCAACGTCTACAATGGACTAAGAAATAAGTTTTGAAGATGCAGTGCTGACATACACCACCCACTGTAATGCTTCATTCGTTTATCATGTATATTTCTTCAGGTGTCTTACGAAGGACTATCAAGCCAACCCGTGGGACGCCTCGCAGACCCTCGGTGTTTGAGCAAAAAGATATCTGCTAAAGTCTATATGTTAGGAGCATTATATAGCAGACATATGTGGAGTATCTAGGTGAGAGGCTTGTGGCACATTCCCTTTTCACAGAGGGAACCATCCTTTAAATGACAGATAATGGTTGCTGGTCTACAAACCTCTTTTGAAGGATCTTAGGCTGGACTAGTTTCTCAGGAGAGGACTAAGAATATTCTAGTGTTCTGAGACTTGAAATGGTATGTGGTTTCACCACAACCTTTCAGGTTGAATATGGGCTAGGAGATCATGTTTGCATTCCCAGATGTGAAATTATGACTTTGGATATATTGAGAGACAACTTTTGTTGGGTTTCCAGGACCATTCTGCTGTGGGCTTTGAAAACACTCCTAAAATACAGGGTGATGTAGTTCTATTTAGTAAGGTTGGGGCAAAGTAGTGTTGCACTTTTGAAAACATCTGCATTTCTTTCTTTGGTGATTGGCACAAATTATCATAGAGTAACTAAGCTGAGAAAGAATCATGGCCGTCAAACTATGCTTCCCGTGGAGTAGAGGAAAAAGCCTTCTCAGCATCTTACGGTGATGATTAGTGTTCTGTTACTGGCTATGATTCAGTAATTGAATGAGTGCTTGACATTGGATCATACTCCAAAGGTTATTAATTTGTAAATTCGTGACGTGGATGTCCACATTATCCTGGACCACTAGAAAGAAATGAAATCCATGGTAACATCAGTGATTTCCAGTATTTCAGTTTTTGAATCAGATGAGACTTGCTTTCTTTCATACAGTAGTAAGGCTGTCTGAAAAGGCTGGTAATCTTTTGTCGCTCCTAATGTTGGCCAGGGCCGGACTGACTACCTGGCGTTTTGGAATGCTGCTGAGCTGGGGGCTGATGTCACTGCTGTGGGAGCTGATTTTGTTGATGAGACTTGCGTATGCTTAGAAATAATTAAAGCAAAACGAATTTAGTTCAGTACACGCAGGTCCCCATCAACGAAATCGGGCCCCGGCTCAGCAGCATTCCAAAACGCCTGGTAGCCAGTCCGGCCCTGATGTTGGCTTCCAAGACATGGCTGGCTGCCATCTGCATTCATTTGGAATTGAAGTTGTTACTACTTGAGCCAGGGCCACATGCAGATGTTGAGAAACAAAAATGATGGTGAAGAGCCTTGAGGGACACCGTAGATGATATGTTTATTAAGGAGGAAAAAAGTATAGATTCTTTCTTGTTGGCTCCAATCTGCGAGGAAGGAACAGCATGGCTGCAGCACCACTCCACTCTTTATAGATGTCCCAGCTGTGTATCAAGTTCCACAATGTTAGCATTGGATATGCCTTTGGGATCAGGGTTCCTGTTTGCTACAGATTGAGTGATGGGGCAAGTCATCCCTAATGTCAGCTACAGTTGAGCCAGTCCCTGTAAGCAGCCTAAACCCGGACTGTCTGTCATGAAGGATGCTGTTTGTTACCTTTTGTTGGTGACTTGCCTCCCTTCCACAATCTTGCTTAGAATGTGTACATTTGATATGTAGTGGAACTTTTTTAGGGTGCCCAGTCTTTATTTTCACTAGAGAAGTGATGATGGTGCACTTTTGAGACTTTCATCTCAAGTCCCATTCAAATGGTGAATTGAACCTCCAGTTGCCGTAAGGTACGGAAACATTGATATAATCTCTTGGAATATAGCTGGCCTGTCCAATAACATAGAAAATCCTGACTGGCTTGTCTATATAAAGAGATTTTACATTATATGTCTGCAGGAAACGTGGGAGGTAAGCAGCAGTCCAACAGCCTTGGAAGGCTACAAAATGTTTTTTGCCCCAGCACGCAAGTCCACATCAGGACGAGCCAAGGGGGGTCTGATCATCTATGTAGATCTGAAGCTTCAAGGGAGATGGGTGAATCTAGGCTAGAATTCAGACTCCATGCAGGGGATTCAGTATCAGAACAAGGGTCTAAAACTAATCCTCATTAATTTCTACAATGCTATCACAGTGGGCCGGACCTTAAACAAATTGGTTGAGTTGGAACAAAGGTTGGCAGGATTAGAAGTGCCAGGGGCATTGAGCGTCCAGATGATATTATTGGGAGACTTTAACTGCCACTTGTGTCCCCACCTGATCACTAGTAAGGGGGTATGGTCCCCTTGCCCACTGGAAGATGGTTTGCACATGAAACACACTAAGGAGGGAAACGAGTTAAGTAAGGTGCTGGGAATGTATGCCTTTGCACATTCCATGGACCTGACTAATGTGGGCATAGGTAATCCAATCCACCCAACTTTTAAAGGGAGAGGAAGGGACACTTGTATTGATTTCATCTTTGTTTCTAACACACTTAAATGTTGGATTACAAGCTTCACCATAGAACTTAGTATTTTTAGCGACCATAACCCCCTAGTAGTCTCCATACGGGACCCTTTCCCAGCCAAGCACCCACATAGACTGCAGCCCAGCGGCACAATTACAGCAGTTGACCAGGGAAGGAGACTGAGATGGGCCAATATTAACGTCGAAACCTTTTATAGGGAGGTACTCCTAGAGAAGGAACAGCAGGTTTGGAAATGCCTAGACCTAGCAGTGAAGGGGCAGATCTAATAACAGCATTTGAAGGTGTTGCACAATGCATTGATGGCCTGCTTAGGTGCAGAACATCACGAAGGGAACAGGATACCCCAAGGTGGTTTGACCAGCAATGTTCCATTGCTGTAAAGGAACTAAAGTCGGCTCTAAAGGCAGTCCCTAAAGTTAAAACATTGGTGTCCACATGCAGGGCATGGCATAAACAGACAATCAAACACTGTAAAATTTCTTTACAGCACCAGGCATGGGAGAACTTAAGAGAAGCAGTCGAGGCAAAGGACTCGTCCGCTTTCTGGAAAGTCATAAATGATCCCTGTTTCCAGGATACAAATAAATCAAAACTTGCATGTCACGTCCTACCGGAGTCATGGTTGGAGCACTTTCAAGGCCTATACAATCAAAGTAGCATTAGTGACTCAGTCCCATCAGTAGAGTAGGGAAACCTGACCCCACCATAGACACTTTTTTCCTTGGAAGAGATAAAAGTGGGCATCGAGGGTCCATCACGGAACAAGGCCCCGGGCCCCGATAGGATCCCCCTTGACCTCTTAAAAAGTCAGGTAGAACTTTGGGCGTCTATTTTAACAAGAGTCATAAATGCTGCAGTGGAGTCAGGGATGCCTGCGTCCTGGTCCACAGCGACAATAGTGCAGATCTTTAAAAAAGGTAACAGGGATAACCCACAATGCTACAGGCCCATCTCCCTTATCGATGTAACCGTGAAAGTTCTAGGGAGGGCCATTTTTAATCGGCTAATGGATTGGGCGGAAGAACACAATATAATCTCGGACACCCAGTATGGGTTTAGGCCGGGCCTCTCAACCTCAGACCAAGGCCTCAATTTGTATCTTTTAGTTGCCAAGTACACCGCTGCTAGTGATGAGACGGTGTATTTGGCATTTATGGATCTCATGGCAGCCTTTGATCGGGTTAATCAGAACAGGCTTTGGGAGTTAATGGGGGTCCTGGGCATCAATACTGGTTTGGTTAATATTTAAGGGCCTTGCATCAGCACACCTCAGCATAGGTTAAGTACAACGAGGCGAGTAACACCACTGATTCCTTCTTCTGCTCCAGGGGGGTGAGACATGGCTGTATTTTGGCACCCTTTTTATTTACCTTATATATTAATGGTTTAGACCGGGCACTCAGTGCTTTAGGGAAGGATTGCCCAAGGATAGGAAGAAGAGGGATCCCCGTCCTGCTTTATGCGGATGACGCAGTGCTATTGGCATGAACCGTGCGGAGTCTACAGCACCTTTTAGATGGTTTTGTTCATTTTATGGAGAGCCTGGTTTTGTCTGCCAACCGCGCCAAATCGTACAAATTGGAAATGGGAAAAAGACCAAAGAGGAATTTTATATGGTAGTGAGGTTTGGAGCTTCATTGATCCTCAGAGGATTCAAACTGAAGAAAATAAATACCTGCGGCGGCTGCTCAGAGTCCCGCAGAGTACACCCTCTTATAGCATTCACAAGGAAGTGGGTCTTACTTATGTTAGAGATAGGATCCAATTAAAACCCCTTCCTTGTTGGATTAAAATATGGACAAATCCTGAAGCTGTATTAACTCAACAGCTTGTAACAGACTGCATCTCAGGGAGCGAGGGGGGAACATTCCTTCACTAAAATATGTGAGGGAGACCCTCTCAGGATTGGGCCACATTTGTTACTTTAACCGCCCCATTAAACTGCTAGCCCGGGACAAGGCCCTTATCAAGTTGGAATTTTTAAGGAAATTGGCCTCCATTAGGGAAGACAGTGAGCTGATCAAACCATCAGTGAGAGCCCACCTTCTGACCAAATCGTGTATGGGTATGGAACCTTATCTCTCCTATTTTCATAACGCACAGGACAGATTTTTAATGACCCGGTTTAGGTTGAACCTATTGCATCACACACTGGGGGTGCCCGCTGGGTACTTAACATCAATAGAGTTGAGGGGTCCACGCGGCTGCGACCAACGGTCTCCGCAGGACCCGCTTCACTTCGTTCTGTTGTGCCCCTATTATGCACACCCCAGAAAGTTATTCCTAAAGCGTATCTTAAAAATTGCCAGGTTCAAACAAGCAAAGGTGGCTCTACTGTCCCTAGAATTGTCCGCAGAGGCTTTTACACTCTTTTGTACTGTTAACTTTTTAAGGATAGCTGCAAGACTTAGAAGCACAAAAGGAGATGGATGACGGAACTGGATGCCACTTTTCTTCTATTAGCCCACACGTTGATTAAATAATTAAGTGGGAGGTGGGTTCCCCTTTAATTATCTCGGTATTACATCAGCGCCCCTATTTTTGACAGATTTTAAATGTACTGTTTATACATTCTTAATGCCCCATTGTTACTGAGGCCCATTTTTATAATTTCTAAGATGAATTTTATAGACATTTGTTATATATTTCTGAAGTGTGTGTATGTGTATTTTGAACTAGGCCATTAACACTTGTCTTTTAAATTTATTTTGTACTTTTATGGTATTGTTGTATACAGAATAAAGTAATTTTGATGATGATGATGATCCCCCATCGGGTGCCAGGTGCCAATGTGTCTCTATGGTCTTTCATGGTAGTCACTAAACAAGTCTCTTCATTTAGTTAGAAGTTTTCATACTCTATGTGTTACACTATGTGTTACACACCATGCAGAATAAAGCAAAGGATGTTTCAACAGATCGCAGTGTGATGGAGGGAAAGGAGAAGTTTCAGATTTGGTGTGAAAGCCTTCGCCGATCTTCTTTTTTTTAACAAAAATGTTCATAGGTATTTTCAACACTAAGGTGTGGCGTCAGGGGTAGTCTTGGTCTGCAGCACTCTCAACGCAACCTCAATAACTACACTATTTACTGAGTTGTCCAAAGCACTTGCATGCATCTTGTAAGCCTCGCAAAGTTGCAATCACTTCATCCGAACCTCGCCATGCTCTCTCTCCACTTCAGAAAGCTAGCACCTTGAGTCAGAAATAATAAAACCAGTCACCAATATCACAGCGAAAAGCCATCTAAACAAGAAGAGCCCTCATCTCCGGGACTACACATAACAGGTTTTATCTCCCTTCTCAGCATGGGTATGGAAGATAGCGCCTTGGATGTCACCAGTGGCTTTGCAAGCAACCAAGGTTGGCACTATGGATCCATTAGGTCAAAAAAATTAAGTTTCTCTAAACACCTTACTAGCGACACAGCTATAATATACAGCAGTGCTCCGCACTCGAATGCTGGCGGTTCAGGCCGTCTATCAGTAGCTTAATTAATCATAAGTCTATGAGATTTCCTGCAAGCTCCAATATCGGCAGTGTTGATGCCTTGGAACCACGCTGTGGACCTAACAGAGTCCAATTGCTAGCCAGTGTCATCGTAAGTAAGCATTTTGGTGGCCTTGGGCGAAACATATTTTGAGCGCCTCTGTAGGGGACAATTTTGCATTTTATAACCCATTTCCTCCTAATTCAAGCAAGCATGATCCACAACAATACTAAATGATATATTACAGGGCCACACAAAAAAACAGTTAAAATATGTCTTCCCCAGAACCCCACAAATCCTTAAGATGATAATGTGTAGACAGACAGAGGTAGAGGTAGGCAGAGAGGGAGAATAGTTTAGCTAGAAACAGAATAGAAAAAGGTCAAATAGAGAGAAAGTTCACTTTTCCCAGGTAGGAGACCAGGGTAATTGCACACTCTACCCATGCCTTAAAACATCTCTGTTGCTATCTGTCGTATCGTCTTGCCTGACTATAGCTAAGGACAGGGCAGGCAGGGCAGGAAGGGGCGGAGGGACAGATAGGAAAGGGAAAGTTAGATAAGTTAGTTGTGAGCAGACACGAGAAAATAAAGACGTGTCAAGAACTGCTCCTGGCTCCTGTGGTTCTTTGGGGAAGGCGACACCGGCGACGAGGGTGGGATTCATGCTGGAGCCCCACACGCCTGAAGTCCCCGCCGTCCGTGAATGGCCGAAAACAGCGAGCCTGCAGCCGTGTCAGAGCGGTGTGCAAAGAGTGCGTAAAAGGAAGGAAAACGCTCCACACGTCACGTCTGACTGCTGCCCAAGAGCGCGGCAGCCTCCATCAACTCGGGAAGTGCCTGCGCTGTCCGACTGCTGCCTGGAGTCTACCCGACTCGGCAATCATTCAGAAACTGCCCGCCTGAGAAGAGAAATCGGCGCGAAGCAGCAAGGACACTGGAAAACGTCCCGAAACCGGCCAGCTGATGCCGAGCACGTGAGGGTGAGTCCCCGAGCGCTAGAAAGTCTGCCTGAACCGAGCTGAATGTGGCACATCTTGAAATAAAAGACTTTAAATGTGGCAACTGTGAAATAAGTGGGAACCACGTGTCCCGACCAGCGGCGATCTTAGAATCAGGCGCCAGCCATAGACATCCATTGGATTTTTGGTGTCGGCCATTTTGGAGTCAGGCAACATTAAATTTAACATTCAAAACTGCTGAAAACTCATCTGGGCCAAGCAATACTGACTTATACACTCACCTCTGCGGAATAAATCAAACAATAGCCCGCTGAGTGACTTGATCAGGCCACGATGTCTGTCACCAACCCGACTGGTGCTCCAGGAGGAGGAGCAGCTGCTCCGGCCACGCCACCACCACTTGCACCGTCTCCTCACGTACTCACGGGAGTACCATACCTGCGGCCACCAGACCCTCTAGAGTTGACGTCCGGAAATAGTATGGGACCCAAGTGGAAGAGCTGGACTGAAGACTTCGAGGACTATATGACCGGGTCTCAGGTGCAAGAATCTAAGCAAAAACTAATAGCTTTGCGAAATTTGGTGGGAAAAGACATTGCGCAGATCATCAAAGAACTACCTGCCGCCAATGCCACCTCCTACAATGACGTAAAGGGAGCTCTTGATCGGAGGTTTCTATATAAGCACAGCTTAGACTACGAGTGTTACACCTTTAATCTAGCTTCCCAGGAAAAGGATGAACACATGTGCGACTTCATCGTGAGCATCAGGCGGTTAGCCGGACATTGCGAATTTGGCGCTTTTAGCACTGAAGACGCGCTGCGACTGCGCATAATTGAAGGCTTCCAATCTGAATCGCTGCGTCGGCGATTACTAAAGAAACACTACACTCTTGAGGAAATCGAGGAAATGACACGAATCAACGACCAAGCAGAAGACCATGCAAAGAAAATGGAAGTTAACAAGACCGGAAGAAAGGAACAAGCCTTCAGATTGCAAGAGCACAAGGAGAAGAAGCACCGGACAGACCATCGCAAGTCAAGCAAACCTACGCGCATTGCGACCTCCCAAAAGATGTTGTCACGTCATGAGTCGTGACACACCAAGTCCAACAAGACGGCACCAACGTGCTACAGGTGCGGCCAAGAATACCCCCACTCAGGACAGTGTCCGGCCATTGGTCAGCGAAGTCACCGCTGTGGAAGAGAGAACCATTTTGAAATAGCCTGCCAAACTCGACAGTCAGGACAAAGATCGTCCTCATCGCGGTCAAACACGCACCACCACACTTATGCAGTGAAAGGGAGAGAAGGTCGCTCTTCGAGCTCATATCGGTCGAGCGTCCGTTCTGCCAGCTCATATCGATCACGAAGATCGACATCCAGTGAATCATCACTGCCCACACCTGTGTCACAAGACAGTGACGAATATATCTGCATGGTAACAGATCCAGACCGACTGAAAAGATACCCGAAACTAGACATCAAGATAGGAGACCACCCTGCAAAATTTGTATTGGACTCTGGAGCCTCTTTAAACTACATCTGTGCTCTTGAATATCAAAGCATGAAGCCACGACCGAAGTAGGAACCCGCAGCTGTCCGGGTATACACCTGGATGTCCAGAAAACCGTTACCCTGTCTAGGTCGTTTCAGCACGACTCTGTCTTCCAAGGACCGACAGATTCCTGCCTACGTTCACGTTGTGGAAGGCCCGGACCAGGCTGACTGTTTACTTAGTTTGCCAACTTCTGAACGCCTGAAACTCGTGGACCTCCTTTACATGACCGAGGATGCCCCAGACATCGTCTCAAAATTTCCAAACCTCTTCAAGGGACTGGGAAAACTCTATCAATTTAAAGTGAAACTACACATTGACAAACGAGTGACCCCAGTGGCACAACACCACAGGAAGGTGCCTTTTCCCCTACAACAAGCAGTAGATGATGAACTCCAAGACCTCATAAAAACAGACATCATCGAGCGCACATCAGTGCCAACCCCGTGGGTGTCACCAGTGGTGGTGCCCAAGAAAGGACAGGACAACAAAGTGCGCCTGTGCGTAGACATGCGTGCACCCAATACAGCCATCGAGAGGGAACGCCACCCCGGACCACACATTAGCGATATGATCGCCCGCCTCAATGGAGCCACTGCGTTTTCAAAACTTGATCTCAACAAGGGATACCATCAATTGGAACTACACGAAAAGTCACGGTACATCACGACTTTTACAACCCATCAAAGACTCTTTCGCTACAAACGCCTAAACTTTGGCATATCCTTGGCTGCCGAGATTTTTCAAGAAGCAATCCGGCAAGTGATTCAAGGGATCCCAAACGCTTTCAACTATAGCGATGATCTCCTAGTATTCGGGAAGGATCAAACTGAGCATGACACCGCTCTGGACCGAGTGTGCCACACGCTACTAAACGCCAACTTGACCCTGCGAGTTCCACAGATCGACCCTGAAATTCTATGGTCACATCTTCTCCAAAGATGGCAGGAAACCTGACCCAGAAGAAGTATCTGCTCTTGCGGACACCCCAACACCAGGTGATGTCAGTGACCTTCGATCGTTCTTAGGGATGGCAAGCTACTGTGCACGCTACATTAGGGACTACGCTACCATCAGCTACCCCCTCAGGGAGCTCACCCGTCAAGGCCAGCAATTTCTATGGACAGATGCCTGTGAGCACTCTTTCAACAAAATCAAAAAAACTGTCCGGTGGGTCTGGGTGCCATCTTGGCGCAATATCAGGAGGACTCGGATCAACGCCACATCATCGCTTACGCCAGCTGCAGTCTCACCGACACTGAGAAGGCATACTCCCAACCTGAAAATGAGAGTCTTGCAGTGGTATGGGCCTGTGAGCATTTCCACCTCTTCGTATATGGCAAACACTTCACCATCATCACGGACCACCAAGCTCTCATCACCATCTTTGGCAATCCAAAAGCCAAAACGCCACCGCGCATTGAATGGTGGGGACTACGGCTCCAGGACTTTGCGTACACAATCATCCACAAACCAGGAAAGTCTGAAAATCCTGCAGACTACATGTCCCGACACCCTCAGTCACACACAAGCGAGAAGTGCTCGCTGGCAGAGGAGTACATCCATTTCGTCATCGACTCTGCGTGTCCGCCTACAGTACCCCTGGAAGCGATCCGTGAAGCATCCAGCCAAGATACCGTCTTCCAAGAAGTCATAACCCGCATACACAACAATTCATGGAGACATGTTAAAGACGCATCCCAGACCTCTGCCCAGAGCGTCCAGGAACTTGTAGCATTCAAGCACATCCAGGAAGAACTATCTATCAGTGAGGATGGTTTGCTGCTAAGAGGGGGGAGGATAGTAATCCCACAAAGACTAAGGCAAGGAGTGATCAACCTGGCTCACGAGGGCCACAGAGGAATAAGTGTCACCAAAAAGGCCTTACGAGAGCGCGTCTGGTTTCCGTCACTTGATCAGATGATGGAGGCCACTCTCAAGGACTGCGTCTCTTGTCAACTAGTGAGCCGTGATGAACCCCAGCCCCTCTGCAAATGTCAGAGTTACCAGAGGGAGTCTGGCAACAAATCGCCATTGACTTCTTTGGGCCGTTGAAATCAGGCCAGTACATCGTCGTCATTGTGGACGAATATTCCCGATTCCCGATTGCACACCTAGTGTCATCCACCAAAGCAACAGCAGTAATCCCAGTTCTTGATGAGACCTTTGCGGCATGGGGTATTCCGCTGGGAGTCAAATCCGACAATGGGCCACCGTTCAATGGTCATGAATTCGCTGAATTCGCAAAGCACCTCATCTTTAAACACAAAAAGATCACACCCCTATGGCCTCAAGCTAACAGCATGGTGGAGCGCTTTATGGGAACTCTGAAGAAAGCGGTTCAGCAAGCTGAACTGGCCCGCACACCCCATAACACCACGAACCAATGCCCAGCTACCCTGATGCTAGGGAGGATCCCTCGCACCCGGCTGCCCACACTAGACAGTGCACTGCAACCTCGAACTGTGAATATTGATCATGACACTCTGGTTAAATAAGACCACGACAAGAAACTGAAAATGAAGACCTATGCCGATCACCGCAGACGTGCGAAACACACGGACATACAGGAAGGAGATTGGGTGATGGTTCGGCGTGACCATAGAACGAAAGCAGATAGTCGGTATCTCGCTCATCCTTTGAGAGTTCGCAGCCGAAAAGGGACCATGATCACAGCAGAGGCTGATCACAAACGAATAACCCGCAATATCTCACACTTCAAGGAATGTCATTCTAGCGGCCACGATGAGATCCGACTACCTGAGTCTTCCACCGACTCGGTGAGCCAAAGTGAAAATAGTGACAGAGATCATCTTAGTCCAGCAAGGCATGAGGAATTTACAAAACACCGAATCAGGACTCCGGAACAGCTCAGTCGCCCCCGACGACATGCCAAGCGACCAGCGCGCCTCATTGAAGAAATCTGAGAGACAGTAAGACTCTTGTACAAAAGGGGGAGGTGTCATATCGTCTTGCCTGACTATAGCTAGGGACAGGGCAGGCAGGGCAGGAAGGGGCGGAGGGACAGACAGGAAAGGGAAAGTTAGATAAGTTAGTTGTGAGCAGACACGAGAAAATAAAGACGTGTCAAGAACTGCTCCTGGCTCCTGTGGTTCTTTGGGGAAGGCGACACTATCTCAACCAAGAGAGCAACATGATCCGATTTCGTATTTGTATAACTACAAATGTACAATTTTTTTGCCACTTTCCGAAGCCATTGTTTACATTTTATCGGGTTCTACCTCATAGCACCTCCCGTATCCACTTTTTTGTGAATCTCATTATGGGTTGCCGAGGTTTATCAACTCTTGTTTTTAAAGGCTCATTCCATCTGTCATGACCAACACCCAAATACAAAATAGCAAGTACCCAATGGGAATTGTCCCCCAGCGCACCGCGTTAGGTGATACCCGCAGGTAAATTAAAGTTCAAGCAGACAAGAGTTTATTTCCAAATTGTTCTGTTATTATAGTTTTCAAAAAGTTCATGGTAATTTCAATTCCATTTTGCTTTAAATGTAGTATAAGTATTTCTTAGGCATCAGAAAATACATCCACAATTTTTTCCATCAATCCCATCAATCCCTATGCATTTCGGGCTCGTTCAGCCCTTCGTCAGGGGAGGGGTCTGTAAATCAACAAATAAAAAACGAACTAAATACAGAGAAGACTTCTCTTATGACTAACACAGTTCTAAACATAATAACTCCCATATGCTGTGGAAAACTCCACATTGCTTACAAATGGAAAGGGGCGACCACTCGGTCCCCCCGAACGTATGGTGGAGTACCCCGATCCCCCCGGGAAGCCATCGTGGGCGGGAGGCGAGTCTCGGCTGGTATGCCCGAAGCGGCGTAGCCGGGGCGCGCCTTTTTCCCGCCCAAGAGGGGGCTGTCCTAGACACCTACACCGATGGCCACGCCCCGGAGGCGGATTGGAGGAGGGTCCACGCCCGCCCGAAGAAGGATAAAAGGAGCAAAAAGCCAAGGAAGCATCCTCTTGTTCCTGTGCTCTGTAGCTGCACCTCCCCGTTGCACGTGAGCACGAGACGGAACGAAGAGCCAATTTTGAAAATTTGTAATTTTCTGTTTTCTCTTTTAGCGCTTCAAGCTTGGGTTCCGACTATCGTGAGAAAATGCCGGGAAAAAGGGTCGGAAAGAAGGTTAGCACCGACCAAATGCTTCGTATGCTGGTAAAGGACATGGCGAACATGAAGAAGCAGATGGCGGCCATGAACGGTACGGGCCGGCCTAAGAAAGTCATCGGACCAGCATTGCCGGGGATAGTCCCTGCCGGTAGAGGTAAAAGGGCCAGGAACAGGGCGGCTAGGGATGAGGCACCGGTTCCCGAGTCTCCTCCGGCGAGCCCGGTCAGGCCGGTAGAGGCCCCAGTTCCGATTCCGGACGCGGGACAGCCGATCCCTGTCGTAGTTACCCCTGTGAACGAGGGAGATATGCCACCTGAGTTGGCCGCCCAGTTGGCGGCATGGTTGGGCAAGAATAATGTGGGTACCATTGCTCCGGGGGATACGGACGAAGAGGCCAAATTAATAATGAAGCAGTTGCGGCAATCGCGAGATGCTGCAAAGGCACCTTGTCCTTTTGTTCCCTCTCAGGTTCCCGCGGAACGACCATCCTCGAGCGTTGGAACAGCGGCTGCAGCGAGTTCAGCTGATTCGGGTAAGAAGCCGTTGCCAATGGCGGGGGAGGGGCCGTTACCCTCAAGGAGGGAAAAGGTGGTCCAACATATCCCGTTGGCCACAAAGGAAATGATATGGGCGGATAAATATGTGAACATATTTTCGCTATTGACTGATCATTACGAAATAGAACATGTTAGAAATCAGAAGGAATTGTTGCATCCAAATGTATGGCGAGCAAAGATGGCGGGTTTCAGAGTTGATGAGACAATCGCTAATTGGGCCAGGGCTTTTGGGATGTTTACTGCAATCATGGGGGAGCGTAGGCCCGAGGTATTGACTGAACTGGCTTGTTACCAGACACGGATAATGGAGTTCTATGAATCATACGAAGGTGACCAATGGTTGGGTTATGACAACAAATTTCGTAAGGCCAAAGAGCACGACTCATCCCTGACGTGGGATTGTTTCGACTCCATTTCCTGGCAGAAACAGGTTAGGTATAACCCGGCAAAGCCATCTTCGCTTGGCGGGAATGGGGCAGAGCCTTCCCGCCATTTCCCGTCGGTCCCCTTTCGAGCGGGCAACGGTAGTGATCAGCACACAAAGAGTAATGGGAACTCTGGCAAGAAAGGGGTCTGTTGGAGCTTCAACAGGGGTAAGTGCACTAGACCACAGGGGACGTGCAAGTTCAGGCATGAGTGTGCAGGGTGCGGACAGTCTTCTCACCCCGAGAGTTCATGCCGAGCCAAGATACAGGGGGCAGAGGCGGCGCCAAACAGGTCTAATGACGGCCGAGGGGCGCTGCTACCTACTCCTATCGACATCATGGCAATGATCCCCTGGCTGAACGAATACCCTGATCATGTCTCCGCTGGGGTGTTGAGAGACGGTTTCTCGAGTGGTTTCCGCATCCCAGCGGGGGATTTTCGGGGGGAAGCACTGTGTAAAAACCAACTGTCGGTTTTACAGAATACGGTTGTAGTACAGGCAAAGATTGCAAAGGAGGTGGCCCGAGGTCGGGTTGCGGGTCCTTATGCGAACCCGCCTGTTCATAATTTTGTTTGTTCACCGTTGGGTGTAGTCCCCAAGAAGGACCCAGGTGAGTTTCGGTTAATACATAATTTGTACGCTCCTAAGGGTCTTTCCGTGAATGATGCGATTGACCCGGGAGTTTGTTCGGTGCGGTATGCTTCCTTTGATGAGGCTGTCGCCATGTTGAATCGCCTGGGGCCCGGAGCACTCATGGCAAAATCTGATATCGAGTCAGCGTTCCGGTTGCTCCCGGTACACCCGCAGGATCAGCGTCTGTTAGGTTTTGTGTTTCAGGGACGCTATTACATGGATAAATGTATGCCAATGGGTTGCTCCATCTCTTGTGCGTATTTTGAAAAATTCAGTAGTTTTTTGCAATGGGCGTTCACCAGAGCCACAGGCTTTACGCATGTTATGCATTACCTTGATGATTTTCTGTTTCTGGGGGTAGCCGGGGACACGGAATGTGCGCAGGCTTTGAGTAAATTTTGTGATCTCATGAGAAGATTTGGTGTGCCATTGGCACCAGGCAAGACTGTGGGGCCGTCTACTTCACTCGAGTTTCTGGGAATTGAGCTCGATTCTGAAGAGGGGTGCTTCCGTTTGCCTAAAGAGAAGGTGTTAAAATTTAAGGCCTCGCTTGAGACATGTATTTGCGAGACGAAAGTAACATTGCATCAGTTGCAGCAGGCTGTGGGTCAGCTTAATTTTGCCCTTAGAGTGATACCAATGGCTCGCCCCTTTTCTCGCTCTATTGCTCAAGCCATGGGGGGCCTTAAGGAAGGGCATCACCGCACAAGACTCTCGGCAGAGGTTCGCCAGGACATGCGCATATGGTTGACATTTCTGGCGGATTTCAACGGTCGTGTCCTGTGGAACAAACCAGCGGTCTCCTCCGAGGAGCTGGGATTGTGGACCGACTCGGCAGGGAGTGTGGGTTTTGGCGCCATTTTTGGTAATCATTGGTCGGCACGAAAATGGCCGATGCGGTGCGATCGAGGGTTTCAGTTCACATAAGAGTTGGAGATCGGCTGGTGCTTATTTTAAAAGTAACCCGGCCGGTGCCTGTGATAAACAGAGATGACGGACTGAAAACAGTCCGAAGCACAGTGAGCATGTTGGGAACAGGAAACTGAGTGAAAAACGGGGGCCATGATGGAAGGGTGAATGCCACGGTGAAACGATGGCAAAATGACAGGGTGAAATAAGTGCACCATGTGAATGGAGGAACATGCTATAGAGTAAGGGCATCAGTTAGAAAAAAAGAATAAAGAGAATGGCAAAACGGATTATGAAAGACAAAAATGTGAGCAAGTAAGAGTGCATGTAAATACTATCATCAACTAATATGTCATAAATAAACCAAACATTAAAGTGTCATCAAGTGTGATACATTCAGAATTAAAGATAACAAAGAAATTCCATGCGATCATTTAGCCCTGTGGGCTGCATCGTGCTCAGGTAACGTATCCAGAAGTTGGGAATTGCATAACTTGGGAATTGAAGCCATTGAAAATGCTATTTTGAACTCAGACATCAACTCTACACTTCAACCATTCCTGATGGAATTACTAGGTTTCACCTTGTATCAAAGTTACTTCACCTGGAGAGGCACATGCTACCTTCAACTTAACGGAACTTCGATGGGCAATTGTGCTGCCCCTGTCTACGCTAACCTTTTCATGCATTACTTCGAACAGAATAACATCTTGAATCTACCAGAGTGGGCACAATCCGGTAAACTATATACATCCGTTACATTGATGACATTTTTCTGCTATGGTCTGCATCGGAAACCAAATTGTTACACTTTTTGGAAAAATTGAATACCATCAACGATTGAATACAATTTACATGGGCCTATGATTGTAAAAGAGTGAACTACCTAGATGTACTGGTGACCATGGAGAATCTGAAATTTCGAACTACGGTTTATAGAAAAGATACGGACCGCAACAGTACTCTTCATTATAAGAGTCTTCACAGGCAAAACCTTAGGAACAATCTTCCCTTGTCTCAACTGATGAGGATCAAACGCATTGTATCCAATGACAATGATGGTGACCAACAAATGGATTTCATGTGTCAACGGTTCAAAGATCGTGGATACCCTGATGCCATTGTGAATAATGCCAGATCCAAATGTGAACAGATGAAAAGAGAAGACTTATTGAAGTCTAAACCCAAAACCACACAAAAACGCATGACTGTGGTCTCCAAATACTCCACCATGAGCAATAAATATCGAAACATTATCCTGAGACATTGGCCACTATTGAGCAAGGAACCTGATTTTAGAGGACTCTTTGAAGAAAAAACATTTTTGAGTACACCCGTGGTCCGAATATTAAAGAACTATTAGTTAACCCTAAACCTGCAAGTTCAATTTTGAGATACAATGGACTACAGCCCCGTTACAATTGCAGCAATTGTAACAATGTGATCAAAGGCAACGTGTTACACCATCCGATGAAAGGCCACAAAATTAAACTCAAAGTGAATGCGACGTGCAATACGTCCAATGTAATTTACTTACTGAAATGCCCGTGTGGCTTATGCTATGTTGGGCACACCGAGAGAAGAATAAGAACCAGAATCTTGGAACACAAAAGTAAAATAAGAACAGCCAACACCAAGTCATCAGTGGCCACACACTTTCTTGAACGAAGACATAATGTAGCCCAGCTACAATTCATGATTCTGGAAAACGTAGTGAATCAGGAAGGCATGAATCCCAAAAATAAACGACTACAGAGGGAGAACTTTTGGATACGTTACCTGAGCATGATGCAGCCCACAGGGCTAAATGATCACATGGAATTTCTTTGTTATCTTTAATTCTGAATGTATCACACTTGATGACACTTTAATGTTTGGTTTATTTATGACATATTAGATGATGATAGTATTTACATGCACTCTTACTTGCTCACATTTTTGTCTTTCATAATCCGTTTTGCCATTCTCTTTATTCTTTTTTTCTAACTGACGCCCTTACTCTATAGTATGTTCCTCCATTCACATGGTGCACTTATTTCACCCTGTCATTTTACCATCGTTTCACCGTGGCATTCACCCTTCCATCATGGCCCCCGTTTTTCACTCAGTTTCCTGTTCCCAACATGCTCACTGAGCTTCGGACTGTTTTTAGTCCGTCATCTCTGTTTATCACAGGCACCGGCCGGGTTACTTTTAAAATAAGCACCAGCCGATCTCCAACTCTTATGTGAACTGAAACCCTTGATCGCACCGCATTTCAAACGCCAACTGAGTAAGTACCGACTTCGAGCGGCGCCTTTACCTAATTTAAATTCACGATAGCTTTCCGCATGATCACGAGCACGCCCAGACCTCGTACTTTGTGACTCAAGCCACTTTGGTCAGACACCGCTTAAGATTACTGTTCATATCTCCGCATGATCACGAGCACGCCCAGACCTTGTACTTTGTTACTCACGCCGCTTTACTTTAACACCTTTGGTCAGACACCGGTTAAGATCACTGTTCATATCTGCTATGTTTTGTTTTAGTTCTTTTTCCACACGTACTCTCTCCGGTTTTTCTTCAGATAGCATGATATCTGGACCACGGTTTCTTTTTCATGTTACCATTACTTAAACACTGACACAATTTTCTATGGTTATTTGTGATACACAGTGCATGTGTAAGCAATGTGGGGTTTTCCACAGCATATGGGAGTTATTATGTTTAGAACTGTGTTAGTCATAAGAGAAGTCTTCTCTGTATTTAGTTCGTTTTTTATTTGTTGATTTACAGACCCCTCCCCTGACGAAGGGCTGAACGAGCCCGAAATGCATAGGGATTGATGGAAAAAATTGTGGATGTATTTTCTGATGCCTAAGAAATACTTATACTACATTTAAAGCGAAATGGAATTGGAATTGCCATGAACTTTTTGAAAACTATAATAACAGAACAATTTGGAAATAAACTCTTGTCTGCTTGAACTTTATTGTACCTGCGGGTATCACCTAACGCGGTGCGCTGGGGGACAATTCCCATTGGGAGCTTGCTATTTTGTATTTATCTCAACGCTGCATTGTTCAGACAGCGAAGCCCTAGCCTGCACGCGACAACTTCTCATTTATTCAAAGTTGATATACTTAAAAACGGTGCGTGCCTTACCAATTCATGCAACACCCAAATACAGCATATAGCAATCAAGACCATTCGTATTTGACTCTGACTTCATATAACTCTGTCAAGTTCTAAACCCCGGGGGTCACTTTTATAGTCAGAGAAAGGGAAAATACTAGAAAATGGTATTAGTGGGCTTTGCAATGAAGGAGCCCGGTTTATCTGGTGGGTTTCATCACTGCCAACCTGTGGTGCATGACAACAGTTAGAAACCCAGTCACATTCAAGGTACAGTGGCAGCAATTTAAAGGTTTCTGGGAACCCAGCCTGTGCCACTGTGCAAGCATGTAAAAGAGTTCTGAGCATTCTACCTGTGGCTAGGATATAAACAACCACTTATATACAATGAAGGTTGGATGAGTCATTTGAACAAGTTACTGACCTTCGGTAACGCGCTATTTGGTAGAGACATGATCTAGCCGCAGATTCCTTACCTGTGAACTTCCCAGGTGTCAGACTGGAGCTGGAAGATTTTTCTTGAGCAGTACCCCTGAGTGCTGGTAGGTGGCGTCGGTCGACTCCGCGTGACGTCTTTGGTGTCGTGTTCGTTGTTATGATGTCCGCGTTATCTATATAGGCACCTGCCCAGCGTGCTGACGGACAAGATACTTACCTTCGGTAACGCCTTTTTTGGCAGAGACATGATCTTGCAACAGATTCCTTATCTTTGAACTTTCAAGCATCACAGTGGATCCGGATGATTTTTCTCAGCAGTACCCATGCACGGCGGTAGGTGGTTTTGTTCGACTCTGCGTGATATGGTAGGCGTCGCGTCCGCGTCGTCAATATAACCACCACTCCTGCGTGCTGACCTCAGTATTTTCACGACTTTTCCATGCCAGAAGCGCTGACCCATGAAGTGATTGACCGTGGCGTCTTAAAAAGACAGATAGGGCTCTGAAGAGAATAGCCCTTGACACTAAAGCTAATCCACAGTGCAGGGAGGATGGGTTAGTCGGTATGGAATCTGCGGCTAGATCATGTCTTTACCTAATAAGGCCTTACCAAAGGTAAGTAACTTGTCCTTCTGATAGAGACAACTAGCCGCAGATTCCTTACCTTTGATCAGATACCCAAGCAATATCTTTCCTGTAGGTGGGACTGTGGAAAAGCTTAGACCAGGAAATCCTGCAATACAGAGTGGCCAAACAGGCCCTCCCTGTATTTGAGAATCCAGACAATAGTGTCTGGTGAACGTGTGCAGAGATGCTAACGTAGCCACTAAGGCATAACAGATTTAAATACAGAGGATAACTCAATGGGATATAGTCATCTTCTGAACAGCACACCCCTTCTTTGCACCCACCTACCCAATAAAGAGTTGGTCATCCACTCAAAACTCTTTGGTTCAATCAAGGTAGAGCGATAACGCTCTTTGTGGGTCCAGATACGGAGACGTTCCTCTTCATTGGAAGGGTGCAGGGGTGCATAGAAAGTAGGCAGAGTAATAGAATGTCCCATATGAAAGGGAGTTACAACCTTAGCACTACTTTGTCCAGAAAGATGGTCAGGTGAGGAGGCTGTGATGACAGTGCCTGCAATTAGCTCACCCTCCTGGCAGAGGTTATTGCCACTAAAAAAACTGTTTTGATAGTGAGCAAGCATAGAGGGCAGCTGTCAAGTGGCTCAAACAGTGTGCACGTCAGAAAGGTGAGAACCAAGTTAAGGTCCCACTATGGCATGATGAAAGGGGAAGGTGGAAATAAGGGAGTTAACCCCTTCAAAAATCTCTACACCAGAGGGTATTTGAAAAGTGAAGGGTGATCTGGCAGCCAAAGGGAAGAGAAGAGGGCTGGAAGATAACCTTTCAGAGTGCCCAGAGCAGAGCCCTGCTGGGCCAAGGAAAGGATAAACATAAGAACATCCAACAGGGAAGCAGAAAGCGGGTCCACAGATCGTTCTGTACAATATTTACAAAATTTGATCCATCGGCAGGCATACACCAACTTTGTGGAGGGACACCTGGCTGTCAGAATAACTTCACAGACTTCGGGAGGAAGGTCAAAGGCTGTCAACTGTCGCCGCTCAATCTCCACGGAAGGAGGTAGAGAGTAGACAGGTTCAGGTGGAGGACCCTTCCCTGCTGCTGCAACAGGAGATCTTCCCGAAGGGGCAGCCTGATCAGAGGATCAATGCTCATCGCCAGAAGCTCGGGATACCAGACTCTCCTTGCCCAGTCCAGAGTGACAAGAATGACTTGCGCCCAGTCACTTCTGGGCAGGAGTGGCACGGGCAGAAAGGTGTTCAGATGGTCAGAGCTCCACTCTTGATGAAAGGCGTTGCAGAACGAGAGGCGCCTTGGAAACTCCAACATGCAAAACTGCTGACATTGTGCATTCTGTTTGGAGGCGAACAGATCTAACCAAGGCTTTCCCTACCACTGAAAGAGACCTTGCGATTCCTTCGGATGGAGACGCCACTCGTGATTCGTAAGGTACCGTCAGCTGAGTTAGTCTGCTCTAGCGTTCAAAGAACTAGAAAGATGTTGAATCACTAGGGAAATGTCCTGTTGTTCCAGCCAAGTCCAGAGAAGCAGGGTCTCTTGACACACGGTCCACGACCCCACACCACCCTGCGTATTGCAATATACATGGCAGTTGTTTTGTCTGTGAACACCTGAACCAGCGTTCCCTTAATGGACAATGGACAAGGATGCTTGTTTCCGGTCCAGGGAAGACATGGCTTGGCAGTTCAGGTTGGACTGTTGCCAAGAGGCACAGGGTCAAGATAGATTTGCATATACCTGTTTCTGAACTGGGGTGGCAAAGTCAGCTAAAGAACAATGATAGATTGAACCCAGATCTGTGACTGGGGGTGAGTGTCTGAAAAGTTTCAGCGCTCCGTCCATCATCTCCTTGTGTTTGCTTGGTTTGCCCTAAGTTGGCAGGGTTTGCCCAGGCGTGGGTCCCTTGCTCACTTTGTCACTGGATTCAAGCTAGCCTAGCTGATGAGGGCTGTTAGCCCAAAACCAGTCCCAGTAGGCTTGTTTCCTGTCCAAGAAAGACATGGCTTGGCAGTTCGGACTGGTCCGTTCCCAAGAGGCACAGGGTCAAGACTGATTTGCATATAGCTGTGTCTGAACTGGGGTGGCAAAGTGAGCTAAATAACGATGATGGATTCAACCCAGATCTGTGACTGGGTGTGGGTATCTGAAAAGTTTCAGTGCTCTGTCCATCATCCCCTTGTGTTTACTTTCTTTGCAGGGTATGCCCAGACGTGGGGCCCTTGCTAACTTTGCCACTGGATTCAAGCTAGCCTGGCTGATGAGGTCTGTTAGCCCGAACCCGGTCTCAGGGGGCTTGTTTCTTGTCCAGGAAAGACATGGCTTGGCAGTTCGGGCTGGACTGTTCCCATGAGGCACAGGATCAAGAATGATTTGCATATAGGTGTGACTGAACTGCGGTGGTGAAGTATGCTAAAGAACGATGATTGATTCAACCCAGATCTGTGACTGGGGGTGAGGGTCTGAAAAGTTTCAGCACCCCATCCATCTCCTTGTGTTTGCTTTGTTCACCCTAAGTTGGCAGGATATACCCAGATGTGGGTCCCTTGCTCTCTTTGCCACTGGATTCAAGCTAGACTGGCTGATGCGGGCTGTTAGCCCGAAACCGGTCCCAGGATGCTTGTTTCCGGTACAGGGAAGACATGGCGTGTCAATTCGTGCTAGACTGTTCCCATGAGGCACAGGGTCAATACTGCTTTGCATATAGCTCGAACTCTCATAAATGCGACACCTATTGCATTGCAAATGCTTGTTTTTGTTTCTAGTCACTTTCAAATATGTGACAACTAGGAAGTAGACACAAGTTATAACAGAATTGTAGTGCAAAAGAGAATGTAAAAGTAAATTGAACAATTTCAGAGTTTTTATGTTTCTTTGAAAGGTTGATCATGATGACACTTTCCTTTTTTTTGAGTTTCAAAGGGCAGCATTGGCATATTAGGAGCTTAATGCAATGATATCAACTTACTGTCATCGCACAGTAGTGAATGCGTACAGGTACACAAATAAACAGCAATGCAAAACAGAGCAAAAGCAAGTATCGAAATGGCATTAAATCAGTGGACACGACTAATGAATGATCGCCTCGCTAGCAAACCAGGGGTCGGTTAAACAATTTGGAGAATATACATTGGACTCATCAAAGGAATCGGTTGTTCTTCGTGTAGTCGGAGGATTTTCTTTATCTTGATATATCTTCACAGTGGGAGTGATGTGATATTAACAGAACTTTCCATTTTCCAGACAGGATCGTTGTGCGAGTTCGCTTTCTGAAGCTGATAACCCCTATGGCCTCCAGCAGGCTGCTGCTACCTCCGAGAGGATGAGGATGATTTTTTTTCAGTGGTGACCAAGGACTCAATGACCCCAGCTGGGGTGTTTTACACATCTTCTGTGGGTGAGATTGCATTGAGTGTGGGTGACTCATAACGCCAAGCTGTTAAAGGGTCAGGGCTTTGCTTCCTCAGAATGTCTAGTGTAGGCGGGGACGGGTGTATGGCTGGACAGGGTGGGGTACTCGTTGAAGGGACAGCTGGGAGCTATTTTGGATCAGAAACCGAGGGATAAACGCATTTCAGATTGTTGGAGTTCAGAGATGTCAGACTGGTGTCGAGATTTTAAACAAGCATTGAAAATGCAATAGGACGTCTCGCCTTTGATTAAGTTAAAGCCATTTGCTTTGCTATATATGGTATTGTATAGCAAAGAAAATGGCTTGAGTTAATCAAAGGCCATTAATATGTCCTTAAACGTTCCATTCGGTGATAGTACTGGTCAAATTTCATTACTGTTTCTGTTCTGGCTTCCTCTGAATAAGTCCAGCTGATAGTATTAAAAACAAAGCCCGTGCATAACTTAAAGGAGGATATCCTTTGTTTTGTATTTCATTGGTCAACCCGAAGAAAAAGTTAATGCACTTCGAAAGGAAAGGGGGTGAGCACAGTGCTAGATGTGTAACAGACGTTGTTTATTCATTTTTACAATGCACTGGCAAGTATACCACCCCAGCTCTCCCAGTAATGATGTTTATTTGTGGAATGTCATGTGTTTGTTGGCTGTTCCGGCTGACAATGGCTGTGTGGGAATTCTATAGCACCATGGGATATTGAATTCTATTATGACATATTAACCGTACCAGTTAAAGTATGTAAAATCATACCAGTGCATTGATTAAATGTTTTTTAACTGCTTAAGTTACCACTGTACATCGTTTTGTACGTCTATGAAATTATCCTTATTTTGGTTACCATGGTAGATTTTTTTGCAGTTCTTATATAGCGTGAAATCGACCCAATGGTGTTGGCATGTTTTACATGAGAACCAGTTATAATATGAAATGAAATGTTCATTGTTCGTAAAAACAGGGAGATTAAGTGATTTGCCCAGAATCACAGTTGAGCCGATGCTCAGACTCCAACCAGGTTCCCCAGTTCCAATGTCGGAACCTGTGGCTGCTACACTATATCCTCTCAAAAGTAATGGGCACATTACTTTATAAAGGCGTGTTGCAAGCTGAAACACTTCGTTTTGCAGTAAGTAAAACAAGTGCCCTGCAACAAAGTGTAGTTTGATGAACATTATTCTTTTGGATGGGGGCACATCCTGTTTGTTAGAGGTGGGCAGGGGGCACAGCAGTGCTGGGAGACGACAGAAGCGAGCTATGGAAAAACTCTGGCGGTTTAGCAAGCTTTCATGACCTCTGGCAGGCAAGGAGCGATGAGAGAGTCAGTCACACGTTGGACTTCACCTGTCACGCAACTGTCCCTGCCCCAGCCCTACTTGCTTCTGGGAGCCACTGGCCAGCTGTGAAATCTTCAGATTTCCATGCAGGCTAGTAGCACTCTGGCACCAGTGCAATCATAGGAGATTGCAGAATATTGGAGAAGTGTGGCTCAATGGTTAGAGCGGCAGACCCTGATGCAGAGGTCTGGCCTAGGACCAGGGTTCAATTCCCCGCCTCGGCGGGTCTTGGGCTAAAAAATTCCACGGACCTGATCATTCTCGCCTCGGTGCCTATTCCAATCATGGAGTCCCACTCTGCAACTCTGGGCAATAGCTTGCTTAATCTCCACAACAGCCCCCACAACGCTAAGGATGCCTGGCCTCCACCTTGGGGGTGCCCAGGAGTGGACGCCTCACAGGGAAAGCCAGGATGGGTTCCACAGCGGTATTCGTACAAGCGCCTTGAGACCCTTGCGGGTGAGTAGTGCGCTATACAAGTATCAATTTACAATTTACATTTACATATATAGGAGAGAGCCATGGTGCCCGGAGAGCACAGCCCGCTTCCCGGAGCCAGGAGGGGAGGTTCCGCTCAGAGGTAGCAAGCAGAGGAAAGGGGGAGAAGCGAACTTGAAGCACAGTCATCAAAGGCTCTGCAAAACTGATGAGCTGATCTTTCTTTTTGTTCATATTTTATACGGATGACAAAAAATGTGTATTAACTCCTTGTCTGTCTGACGAAGACGGGTAAGAGGCTGTGCATGTGCAAGGGTTCTAAACCTAAAAAACTGCATGACTGGGAGCAAAGCCTTTATTCGATTCAATGGGGAATGCACTCATTGTGTTTATTTCATCATAATCCAGGACTACAAGTCCCAGAATTCAGCGAGTACATCTGGACTGGGGCAGTTCCTCACTTGTGGACTCTGGAAACATGGTAGCTATGTCTACCAAGAAAGTTCATCTCATGAAACGGGCTAACATATAGATTTGGTTACTTTGTGTTATCGCTCGCACTTCAGCATTAATTATCTCACTTATTTGGGCTAATGAAGGTGCGTTGCCTTCGTAGGTAACGCACTGTGCAGAGTGGGTGAATAATTGAATTACTGGAATGTCCGCCACCTTGCACCACCCACTACCCCTCCTCCCCCTATCTACGGCGTCCCTTCAACTTTGAGGTTCGGCTTTTCAGATGTGCGCACATTCCTCGCAGAGGGCCTGTGAAGCTGCGAGCAGATGTTCACATTTTTTTTTCACTCCTAGGTAATGCCCCCTCGGCCTCCAGCGGCCACTGGAAGCCACCCGTTCAGGCCGGGAACGCTGTATCCCTGCGAACTCTTGGGAAAACAGTCTGCTTGCAAGAAATGTCTATGAGAACCTCCGCCGGGATCAATCCATGTGATCCGGTGGGAAATGAAGGATCAAACACGGCACCTTGAAGTCTGCTTCTGAGGGCTTGTGAATGTGCTTGTGCTTGCTCCAGCCGGAAGAACAAATAAAACTAAACAGCTTCCGGATCCTGCCCTTGTGGTTGCACACGCCTGAAGCGCTCCTGACAAACCTAACACGTGTACGTTTAACAACATTGGCAAACTAAACTGCGCAGACATAACATTCCTACCTTCAGCAAGGGAGGGAAAGAAGCCGATATAATACCACAGACTGAGCCAAGAGGAAATTACTGCTCCAACAGTCTGTTTCCACACAACGCAGGGCGTGAAGAAGAAAAATCAGAGGAAATCAGTTAAGAACAAGTGGCGCGCACGTCACGCCTGTGTGGGCACAATCATAGCTCCTCCCACGGCATATTGGTGGCGATTACGCGCTTGGTGCGCGTAATAGACACCAATAGGCCATGGGAGGAGCTATGCGTGTGCTTTGGGCCAATTGCGTGCAGTCTTTTACAATAAGACGCACGCAAAGGCCAATGGGGTAACACTATACAAAAAAACACACGCACGAGCGGTTCACAGTCCAAAGTGACTGCTGAAACCCCGTTTTTCATTTACAAAATGCCTCGCGCTGCGCGAGACACTGCTACGCAGTGCAACGCTAGGCGCGAGACCTAAACATTTATATATTTACCTCAGGTGGAAGGCAAGCCAATTCTGGTGTTGGCAAGCAATACTACTATTGTGCTTTATACAACTCGTGCGGGAAATGGACTCTTTGAAGACATGTCGAAATTAATGATGTTCTGGCACTGAAGTATCTAAGCTTCAGGCCACTCATTTGTCAGGGGAAAGCAGCACTCAGGTGCGCACTTCAAGGAACCTGCATTGCGTCTTCACACATAACCTGCTGATGTCTTCACCGGATGTAGTGGTGAGTAGTGGGCTTTCAAAAGTGCAACCGCACGCTTTTGCTGGCCTAGTGCTTGCGCCATCTGGAGTGCGATGACTTTCACTTTTGCCGCTGCTGTGCGCGCACCAATCGCGTGCTTTTTTAAAAAAAATCCTTTTGCTTCTTAGCGCACGCGCACTCCCCCCACCCCTCCCACTTGTTTACTTCTTTAAGCCTCAAGCCCGCCCAGCTAAAAGAGTGTTGTCTCGTTTGTGTTTGCGCGTGCATTAACCACTCCCCCCTTTGATACGGTGGCCTTTTGTAACTTGATATCTCTCGCACGACCCTGTCACGAGGACAATGCTATCACTAAAATCAATCCACAGGCGGCCCACACTCCATCCGCTTGTGAATTTGTCTACGTGTTTGAGGTGCCTCTCCGTGCTTGCAGTTGCAGACCCGGTTTGTTGTCGGGGCCAGAGGGCCTTGTTCCTTGACTTAATTGAAGAAGTTAATGCGTTTCCACATAAGCCTCACATGCGCTTTGACTCCGGCCTGATCCTCTGATAAAATGCTGTAGGCAGTTGTATTCTTGGCTTGTAGATTTCCAGAGGGAATTTATCTTTCCTACTACAGGTTCCCTATTAGAGACGTTCTGCTCTCTTTATCTCAACCACACTATACAAGCTGATAATATTCTGCAGTCGCAGGTGATCCCTACTCAAAACTAGGGGGGCCCCCCTGCCCACCACCTCTGCGACCTTGCCTACAAGTTGTTGAGCTCATGGAGAAGCTTATTTGAGAACAGATGAGATCCACAGGGCTGTTGTCCACTGACCCCCTTCTGGCTGATAGCAGTGAGGGGCAGTCCTCCCTTGGCCCCATCTCGGCATGCAGAGGAGCACACGTCTGCGCCAGCGCTTCTTCACTTCTTCCTGGTGGCATGGGCCAGGGGCATGTTGTGGCCAGGTCCTGCCTTTGCAGCAGCAGCAGCATACTGGTGCCTAAAGCCTTGTGCTTCTAGGAGCCTCTCCCCCCTTTGCTTAGCAAGTCTCATTCACTTGTAAGTAGAAACAAGACTCAGTCGCCCTGTGTTTTGCAAAGTCATAAGGACAGTGCTCAAGTGTACGAGTGATACCCTGACTATTCTATAATTTAACAATGTTGTTTTCTTTTAAACCATTTTTGTTTTCTTCTAATTAACCAGGTAGTTGCCAAAATTGATATGTTTTGGCATTCATAAGAATTTGCCAAAACGTATTTCATGATTCAATGTTGACAATTCATCGGGGCAAAAAAAAAAAGCTCAGGTAAAAGGGTCTGGTACACGCCTCATCTACGGTGAATCTGTTGACTAGTTTGAGGCGGACGAGAGGGCTGTATACCCTTCCTCATATGGAGTTGGAGTTCTATCTTTCCTCTGCCCTTCCTCTGCCCCTTTGCCAAACTGGCTTGAATTGTAATGATCTCAACAGAATATTTTGAATTCATGAGGGTATCTTTGTCCTGATGAAGCACAACTCAAAACATTGAGACTCAATAAAAATTGTGATCTCTACCTCAGAGGCAGCTTCCTTCTCAGGAACTCCTCCTCCTCACAGAGTAGGTTACTTGTATCCTCCCCCTGTTCTTGGGGGGTGTGGGGAGGCGGGCAGAAGGAAGAGGGTATGGACGATTTAGGAGAGGAATTGGCAGAAGTTGTCATCATGATAGTCAAAGTAGTCCTCTGGGGAGACCAGGGTCTGAAAGTGTCAGTTACTTTGGGGCATATTACCAAGCAATAGCGATAATTATCGCTATTGCTTGGTTAGAGACAAAAATTTACCGCTGAGCTGCGGCGATTTTTATCGCAGATAAACCTTGGTGTTACCAAGGTTTATCGCAAATGCAATAAAAATCGGCCGCAATGCATGAATATCGCTGAAAAGTCAGCGATATTGATGTATTACCGAGCTAATGCTCTTAGCCATGTTATCCACCTCCCATTGGATAACATGGCTAAGAACTGCTCAGGGCAGGTGTTAGCTTTTGGAGATATTCTCTCTTAGCGCGAATATCTCCAAAAGTTGGTAATAGGAGATAGCGATGTTAGCGACTGTTTCCAGTCGCTAACATCTTTTCACGCCCACTTTGCATGTCATTAGTGATAAATATCACTGACATGCAAAGTGGGGCCCAAGATGGTCGCTATCTCCTACTAGCTGTCGCTAACTGGTGTTAGCAACAGCTAGGTAATAGGGAGATAATTTTATCTCCGCTTTCTTGGCTTTTAAAGCCAAAAAAGGGTAGATAAACCCCCTTGATAATATGCCCCTTGTGCCTTGGCGCTGCCCACTCGAGCAGTCCTCAACACCATTATTCTTCAGAAGAGCAAGAGGTGGACAGCTTGGGGGCTGACTGCCTTGCTTGCTGCTACCTTCTCATTGCGCATTAAACTTTTGCATTTGTGTAAATTGCGATACGGTGCTCCATGCCTGCAGTGGGAAACCATTAGTACGCACCACCAGAGCCATTTTGATATCCGAATATTTATTATAATGCCCTGTATAGGTTTACTGACACCCTATAAACATTTTTTTTTGGAGGGGGGTATTTCGCAAACTTTATTTTTGCATGAAAAGCAGGAGGAGAACGACAGATAAGAATGAGATGAGAAACTAATGAAGACAAATGACAAGAAAATTCATACTAAACCCATGACTGGGCCGGTAGTCCATTGTCAGTAAAATTAGGGTATACTAGGTTTTTAAAGCTTTTTTTTGCCACTGGGAAACATAGGCCGGCCCTCTATTACTCATTGGACATGCAGACAGGTTCTCTCCCCACAATGAGAGACGCTGAGCTCATTCTAATACATAAACTCGGGAAGGGGCAAGAGGAGTGTGGCCTACCGACCACTTTAATAAATGTTGTGCAATTATTTATTCGAAAGTTTTGGCTAACAGAATGGTACGTCTTTCTTGATGGAAGCCACTGAGTGAAATTCTTTTTAGTAACCTGCTTCTATTTACAGTCCATGATTATGATAGTACTTTTAATACAGCTTTAAAGCATCCTAAAGGTGCCTTCAGCACAGCTTCTTTACAGAGTAGAACATTCTGCATGTGAACGTGCACCAGTTGTGTCCTTATGTGATGCTGAAGCATCATTCTGAGCCAGCACAGCATCACTCAGAGCAACCACAGCATCACTCAGCGCCACCACAGCATCACTCAAAGCCACAATAGCATCACTCAGAACCACCTCAACATCACTTAGTGTAACCACAGCCTCACTCAGCACTACCACAGCATCACTTAGCATCTCCACAGCATCATTCAGCACTACAACAGCATCACTCAGCACCACCACAGCATTACTCATCACACAACAATATCGCTCAGGGCCACAACAGCATCACTCAGTGCCACCACAGCATCGCTCTACGCAACCACAGCAACACTCACCACCACAACAGCATCACTCAGCACCACCACAGCATCACTCAGGGCCAAGAATGCATCACTCAACAACACCAAAGGATCACTCAGCACCACCACAGCATCACTCAGCAACACCACATCATCACTCAGGGCCATGAATGCATCACTCAGCACCACAACAGCATCACTCAGCGCCACAATGTGGTTCTGTAATTCTCAAACCTGACTCCATTTTAGTCTTGCCCTCACGTAGGCCTGTGAAGTAGGCCCAACGAACAAGTGGCCTGGCCTTCTGAGTTCGTGCATATATTAACTTGGGTTTTTCTGACTCTGAATGAACTGCAGAGAGAGTGACCCTTTTCACCTGAAACTGACCTTTTTCAAAACCAGTTTCACTAGCTGATCATTGTCTGAGTTTTTCAATCACTGTTCAGGACCTTGTTAACCTTTAGTTTCCTTGCACATATCTTATCCTAATCAATATCTAAATTGTTTCTTTCCTTACGACTTTCTTTTCTAAACATGGGTTTTTGCCATGCGTTGTGACTGCCATCTGGTGTTGCCTTTTACGTAGGCCTCAGAAGTTAGTCTGCGAGCAAAGCAGTCTGACCTTTTGTGGGTCATATATACATTAACTAAGGTTTTCTTTGTGCGCTGGAGTTAATTTCTGAAGCTGGCCTTTCACCTGGAATTGACCCTGCCAAGCCAATTTCCCTGCAAGATCGTTATCCACTTTCCTAATCACCATTCAAGACATTTGTTAACTTTTAAGTTTCTTTACGTTTCTGTTATCTTGCACATTATCTGAAACTACTTTTCTTTACTGTTTCTTCATTTCATGGGTTACGCTTTCAATTAAGGGTTTGTCCGGGCCTTCCAGATTATTATTTAGATATGCCTAAATAGTAACTTGTGGGTTGGGACACTGTAAAATGAGCTTTACTATATGATGCTGTGTGATGTCATGTATTTTCTATTGGTTGAATTTTGGTGCAGGGGTGTGCATTTTAAATGTACCTTTTTGTGTATAAATAGGGATGTCTCGCCTTAGTAAAATTGAGCAGTTTCTTGAGTTGTACACCGTGTTGTATTGCTGGGATTTCTGCTACTAGCTGCAGCTAATAAATTTGATCTCTGACGCCACCTAGAAGTATTCCGTGTCTCTGTATACCAAGGCAAGGGAACCCAGAGGACTTTCGGCATGTCCCTGGCGCCGCTGGGTATTTGAAAACCCGGTTCTTCAACAACAGCATCACTCAGCACCACCACAGCATCACTTAGAACCACCATAACATCACTCAGCGCAACCACAGCATCACTCAGCACTACAACAGCATCACTCAGCAGCACCACAGCAACAATATTGCTCACGGTCCCAACAGCATCACTCAGTGCCACAACAGCATCACTCAGCACCACCACAGCATCACTCAGAACCACCATAACATCACTCAGCAAACCCACATCATCACTCAGGGCCAAGAATATATCACTCAACAACACCACAGGATCACTCAGCACCACCACAACATCACTCAGCACTACCACAGCATCACTCAGGGACACAACAATATCACTCAGCTCCACCACAGCATCAGTCAGCACCACCACAGCATCAATCAGCACCACCACAGCATCACTCAAGGCCAGCACAACATCACTCAGTAACACCACACCATCAGTCAGCACCACCACATCATCACTCAGCACCACCACAACATCACTAAGGGTCACCACAGCATCACTCAGTACCACCACAACATCACTCAGCTGCTCCACGTCATCAATCAGCATCACCACAGCATCAGTCAGCACCACCACAGCATCACTCAGGGACACAACATCATCACTCAGGGCCACCACAGCATCACGCAGGGCCAACACAGGATCACTCATCACCACAGCATCAGTCAGCATCACCACAGCGTCACTCAGCACCACCACAGCATCACTCAGGGCCACTACAGGATCACTCATCTTCACCACAGCATCACTCAGCATAACCACAGCATCACTCAGTACCACCACAACATCACTATGCGCGACCACGGCATCACTCTGCAGTGCCACAGCATCAAAAATCATCACCACATCATCAGTTAGCACCACCACAGCATCACTCAGGGCCACCACAGCATCACTCAGGGCCAGCACAGCATCACGCAACGCCACCACTGCATAACTCATGGCCAGCACAGCATCATTCAACCACCGCAGCATCACTTAGTGCTTCTTACACTTTTTAATTACAACTTCTCAACATGCTGCACAGCAACCACACTTCTCTACAGCACAACTTTGAAACATTGGCAAAGTCAATAGCACTACCTAAACACGTATAAGGCCCCCCAATGCATAGCCAATAGGTCTCTCCTTTGGGACAGTATAAGTGTTCAGCTATCCAGCACAATATCCTTCATTAAACAACATCAAGTGTTGCATGGCTAATCACTTACAAGGTCCCAAAAGCAACACATATTGGCTATGCCAATGCTTGTTTATCATTAGAGGCCTGTTGTCCAGTAACACACTGATGGTCTCATCTACTTCTAAATGAATAGGAGCCATCCGGCTGTAAGATACACAGAATATCTTATCACGGGGTTATAATCCTGTTTGAACCCTTGCTACTTACTAGTGTCAATAAATTGGAGCTAGGAAAGCTGTTTCTTCTTACACTGTGCTTTTTGTCAGTCTTGTAGGTGAACAAGTGTGTTTATTTCTGATGTTTCATCTCGAGAACAATTATTATCCCATTTCCCAAATGGCGTATTTAATTTCACGTGAAAGAAACGTTTCTATTTTAGCTCTAGATTGAATACAGAGACTCTTATTGACTACTTAGGGCATCATTACAAGTGCCTCAGATATTCTAGTGGGGCGTTTGACTTACCAGGCCCATCTTGAATTACCTGCCATGTTGCACCACTGAGTTTGTTTAAAACCAAGTAGCAATCGTCCTGATATACAGGGAGTGTTCTCCCACTTCTTGGGCACTGCTGTTCTTTTTCCCTTTCCAGGTCCACTTTATGCTGCATGACAGACTTGGGCAAGGAAAACAGTGGCGGTTGCTCCATGCCAATCACTTTGATCTAGTGGCTCTGTGAAGGATAGGTTGGAAAATCAATTTTGACAATTCTGTCAGAAACCCTACAGTTCCCGCATTTCAAAAAGTGGTTGTGGAACTACACTTCTGACAGGGTGAGAGCAATGCCAGTTTGTGAGGCTGCTCCTCTCCCTGCAAACTTTAATTGAGACGCTGAGAGTGTTATCTACATTTTGGTAGAAGTGAAAATTGCACTGATTTTTGAAGTAAGTGTTACATTTATATTTCACATTCCCACTACGTAGTGATAGGAAATTGCAGTGGTGAATTCTCCTCCAGAATGTGCACGTCTTTCCAAAATTTAACAACTTTGCTTTATCACACATTTTTAAATCATTCTTAAGGTTACTGAAGCCGGCTATCAGTAACCTTTCCCATTTCATCCAATACCCAGCCAGGAGACGTGCATTAAATGTTCCCATATGTTACTGGCTGGAGTTTGGGGCTATGCAGTGTGCAGAAGACATGCATGGTAGATTAGTTTTCATATAACTCTGTAATCCAAAGCACAGTGCATGAGAACTTTCGTATTCAAATGTCTCTCAATCAACATTGGTCCTAAGTGTCAAGACATTTAAATCCATGGCCTGTACCTCAAACCTGCCCCCACGTGTAAGACAGAAATTAAGGACAATAAAACACAGTCTCCTGGTGCAAAATGCTTTATTAACAGTGAATGACAAGTTTCTGGCAGAAGCCATAAAAGCATATATATATATTTTATTACAATATATAAAAGAAAACCAGGTTGGACCAAAGTGCTTTTTTATTTATATTTAGAAAAAATAGCCACTTGACGCTGCACTACAAGTGCGTGCCAGATTTAAGAATGCATACGAAAATGTGTCATAGTGTAATGTTAAAATCACATCAGAATTGTAAACAACTGTGATTTACACACGTCCATGCGGAAGGCAATCATTTCAGTCGAATGCTAACAGGTTGCCAACCAGTCAAATTTCCAGAAATATATTATTTATTTAGAATATCTTTGTCCAGCTGTATGTCACCAAGGTTACTTCGACGACGAGCAACTGGTTGATTGCGATCGTGTGAAATGAGTTTTGTCATTGGTTTTGTTGGAGTCTTCTTTTTCCAGAATCACCACCTCCTGGCTCCTCCACCTAATCCGAAGTGTAACCTGCTGCAGTTCGAGCAGCACTTGCACAGGAAACAGGAAACAAACTACTCCGACTTCTTTCCTACACAAATACTGGGGTTCAAGCTTAACACAGACACGGTGCAGTGAATGTGACAAAAAAGGACAAGCCTTCTAATCCTAGTTTCTCACAAGTACTTGGTGTGATCTTACGTGTGTATTAGAAGCCGCACTGATGAGAGTCTGATAGACAGGAGAGCATTCAAACCACAGCTTACAACCCGCCCCATGCACAATCTGAGCTAGTGCTGCAGATAAATTCAAAGATGGGACTCACTTCGCAAGAGGTGGCCTCCAGAACTTAACACATTAGGGCAGAGGTGACCTCCAGAACTCAACACTATGGAGCAGAGATGACCACAAGAACTTAACACATTAGGGCAGAGTCGCCCTCCAGAACTCAACACTTTAGAGCAGAGATGACCACAAGAACTTAACACATTAGGGTAGAGTCGCCCTCCAGAACTCAACACTTTAGGGCAGAGAGGTGACCTCCAGAACTCAACACTTTAAGGCAGAGAGGTGACCTCCAGAACTCAACACATTAGGGCAGAGGTGGCCTCAATAACTTAACACATTAGGGCAGAGGTGACTTCCAGAACTCAATACTTTAGGGCAGAGAGATGACCTCCAGAACTCAACACATTAGGGCAGAGGTGACCTCCAGAACTCAACACAAGGCAGAGGTGACCTCCAGAACTCAATACTTTAGGGCAGAGGTGACCTCCAGAACTCAACACATTAGGGCAGAAGTGACCTCCAGAACTCAACACATTAGGGCAGAGGTGACCTCCAGAACTCAACACATTTGGGCTCCAGAACTCAACACATTAGGGCAGAGGTGACCTCCAGAACTCAACACACTAGGGTAGAGGTGACCTCCAGAACTCAACACACTAGGGCATAGGTGACCTCCAGAACTGGACTTGGCACGCCTGCGAAGTCCAATAAAATTGGACTTGACTTCACATGAAGACACGAGAACTGTACCCAACACTCCATATGTGGCCGTACCTGGGAGTCATAACAAAGCCACAGTTTTTCTAGGTTATAATGCTCCATTTGAACCCTGGCATTCCTCTTGCTCTCTGTGGCCTTGGCTTAATGTTTGCCTGCTTAGGCTCTCGTTGTGAGTGGCCCAATGTTAGGGGGCATTAACAGGGCACCTCAGAGTATCAGCAGGCGTAGGTCACCTTTTAACAGCGCATCACAAGTTGATCCCCTGTAGTTTGTTTCTGTTGTTGGGGGAAACCCGCAGATATTGGTGTTTCCACACTGATTCCCACGTGAAGCTGTAATCTGGGAGATTTTATTGATGACAAAATCTCCAGGCGCAGCCTGGACAATTGTTCTCAGTAAAAATGTATGATTACCCGAACCAGGAACACTGGGTGCAGTAGCACCACACCATGATTAATCTTGTTTTGGCTATTTGAAACCAAAATAGGATTACAGGTAATGACATCATAAGGGACTTTGAGGTGCTTCAGTATAAGACCTCCAAGACACTTAAGGAACTCCTGCCTTTGCAATAATCGTCCTATGCTCGTTGAGGAAGATTACATTGCATCTTTCTGTGCTGTATCTGTTCTGTAAGGGAAGCTTGCACAGTCTCTGCACAGGCTTTACCTGTTTGTGGGAAGGAAGCTGTCATTGTTTATGTCTGCATTATACGGAGCTGACGGGTGTGTGTTTGTGAAAATCTTGCACTGTTGATACTCATACTGTATCATTTCTGTGTATGCAGTTCTCATGCATACGTGGTACCTACTGTGTGTTTTCTAATGAATCTTGAGAAAAACTTTCCACTGTACCACAACGAAAATGATTTGCATTATCAACGCTTGATATACTACTGATCAGCAATGTTGATGTTTCCCTGGTAGGGAATGTAGGCCCACCAAGTTTTACTGCTAAGTAATATCATGTGGTTTCAACCTTGCTAGCTAATTTAATGTGTTGTGTATAGTGTAGCACTTCAATTTGCATTGCTTTTAGGCGCTTTTACAAACCAGTAGAAGGCCATTTGGCATACTTAGAAACACCTAGGTGAAGTTTGCCTTCCTTTGGATACATAAGAAATATTGGGGCATATTACCAAGGGCATTATCGCCGCTTTAGCGGGAATTTTTCCTGCTAAAGCGGCGATAATTGTATCGCCCTATTACCTAGCTGTCGCTAATACCAGTTAGCGACAGCTAGTAGGAGATAGCGGGCATTTAGGTGCCCACTTTGCATGTCGGCGATAATTATCGCTAATGACATGCAAAGTGGGCATGCCAAGATGTTAGCGACTGGAAACAGTCGCTAACATCTCTATCTCCTATTACCAACTTTCGGAAATAATCGCGCTAAGCGCGATTATCTCCAAAAGCTAACGCCTGCCCAGAGCTGTTCTTAGCCATGTTATCCAATGGTAGGTGGATAACATGGCTAGGAGCATTTGCTCGGTAATCCATTAATATCGCTGACTTTACAGCGATATTCATGCATTTCGGCCGATTTTTATCGCTTAGAAGATAAACCTTGATAATAGCAAGGCTCCTAAGCGATAAAAATCGGCAGAGCTCGGCGATAATAATATTGCCTCTAAACCAACATAGCGATAATCATCGCTAGTTGTTGGTAATATGCCCCATTGACCCTTTATCACTTTAACAAGTACCTTTTTATACCGGGTCATCTCACTGTCCAGTTTAGGGACATGGATTCAGAGGCTTCCACTGTACGGCATGCTCAGATTTTGAAACGTGGGCCATTGAGGTGGAGAGGAAGTCATGGTACAGTTCATATAATAATTTTCTAATTCTGGCGATTGGCAAAATAGAAACTTGTGCATGAGGCTTAACAAAAAAAGAAGTAAATCTGTACCCATAGAAATACTCCTTGAATGGATACAACCATACTACATTAAGGAATTCACAAATAATTGGCAATAGTAGACTTGGAAAGCTGCGCCAGTCTCGGGTTTTCCGTCATAATACTGGCAATCAAACACCCAAATGTTGATGGGACAAAGGTAGCAAACAGTCTAACCACTAGCAATCGCTTGGTGTAGTGTCCTAACCCATTGTTTATCGCCCACTGTTCCACCCTGGACAGAGGCCCACCTAATGCACATCAGTATTGATCTCGTTCCTCATGGGACCAGTCCACCCCGAGTCTTGGTCATCTCACCCCTCCACCCTGCAGTCCACTGCAGTTTCAGTTGAGAAATTTAAGTTTCACTCCTCCCAAATCTCACTTTGTTACAGCCATGGTTCTGGGTTACAGGGTAAAGATACTAACAATATGAAACTAATTCTACACATAGACCGTTCTAAGAACAGTTTCACTTGAATGCTAATAAATCTTTGACACAGCAGACAGTGCGGCTTTCCTAGTTGCTTGCGGTGTGACCAGTCATTAGTACCACATAATGTCCATATCAGTAGTAGTCATAAGGTAGCCGTGTCTGCCAAGCCTTACTGTAAAGGGTTTCTCTAAATGTGTGACTCTTCAAGCTCAGAGATCAAGTTTTTTAAAGAATTATAAATGAAGCCCTTTGAAGAAGAGACCATTTACTCAGTAAAACAGACCAGAGCCCTCTGCGTGATGTGCTTTTAATTCATAATTTGGATAAAATGTGCAGAGCTGTCTATTGTCACACAAATTTCTCTCTGCTCCTAAGTTGAAGAGGTTATGAAAAACGTTGATAAACCGAGAGTGGAAACCGATTTATATTACGGTTTGGGAAATTTAAAAAAGTATCTGAAAGAAAATCAGTTATTTTGAAAGTTCAGCAACAGACTATAGAGTTAGATACGAGATTGTATATCTCGGTTTGAGTCCTGCAAGTACATTCTTGAATCAAACACCGCAGAATAGTGCGTCAAGTATTTGTTGATATTACCCAAGCATCTGTTCGGGTTATAAAACAAACAATGCGCCTGCTGCAATTCGGTGCTGCTGCGAAAATGCCATTGACCGTTGGCCTGCAATTACTCACAGGTGAGAGCCCAGCTGCACGTTGAGTAATCCCGGCCAGAGAGCGCCGCCCTGTACATTCTGCGCGAGGAGGAGGGCGGGCTCCTAGGAACAGCTGATACACCGCCGGGTGGGGCGTCTCCCAGGCTGGTGACTCCACATCTGGAGACTAGAGATGTTTTCTTTGGGAATGTACATGGCAAGGAGATTGTGGTTGTCTCCTCTTCTATAAACTTATGCTGAGAAGCCAACTAGCCAACAGTGAAGCGCGAAGTTTTCATGGCAGAGCTGCAAGGACATCGATTCCCCAAAATGCAAGGGACAGTGGAAGTGACATCACTCACCGCTTTACCCACAGAGACGTCACCGGGTTGTCCTCTTGTGCCACTCTTAGCATCTCTGATAGGGTGACCAGGCGTCCCGGATTTGCCAAGACGGACCCCGTTTTTCACCAGCTGTCCGGGCAGATGTAAAGAAATGTAGCTCATTTCCCGGTTTTTGGTCGACTGGTCGACTAGAAAGGTGGTGTTTTTAATGTATTACAAAGCGAGCATAGTTAGCAGTTGTTCCAAGTGAGCAATTTAATTCACAGGGAAGCTACTTGGTTTAAACATTACATCTTATATATGTTCTTACTGCCTGTTTTGTAATTCTGGTCACCCTATCTCAGAGGCTTCTTTCTTTATGCTGAAAGGCTAGGACAATGGCAAGGAGTGAATTCTGCTCGTCCCTGCCATTCCTGAGGCACTAAAAAGGGAGCCACTGGTGGTACCCTGGCTACGCCTAATTGACATCTACCCAGGGCTGTAAATTGGCTGTCACGGCTAATGCCGAATCAGAAACAAAAGGGGTTTCAGCCCTGTTCTTAAGTTCCCATCTACCCACTACTGTTTGGAAGGCTATCTTTTTTAAGCGTTCAAGGCTGGAGGTCTCTGTTTGTTGTGCATATGCAGGTAAACTGGAATTATGCTGTAGGAAAGGGCCAAATTACAGGGTAGGGTTGAATAAATTATGTGGCAAGAAAAGGAAAATGATGCGACGTACTACAGCACATTTTTAAATAGCATTACTTCATTATTTTGTACTTTTTACACTTGTTAACACCTGAGTATTGTGTGTAATTTGTTAGTTCCATTTTAATACCCAAATATAGCAATAAGTAACAGAGAGTGACCAGTCAAACTTTACAAAAGGCCTGCCACTGCGTGGTATTACGTACTGCTGCGTTTTTAGTAACTTTTGAACCATTTGAGCTAGAAACAATTTGTTTTTGTTAAAATCAGCAGATTATGCAGCAGATAAAGGATTATGTGGCAAATACAGTAAATCTATAATAATGCACAAATAGCTACATAATCACATAATTTCAAGTGGCCCTGCATATGTGGTACTACACCTTTCATCTTTTCTTCCCCAAAGACATAATTTCCCTCTTGTAAGCAGACAGTGTAAATGCCCTGAAAAGGGGAGAATTTAACAATAGGGCAACATATGAAGGAAGTGTATTGCGAATGCTGAGTGACTTTTCACACAGCTTTAATGTTTACGACTTGATTAATTTACAGCAAAAGTGAATGAAGCCCCAGTCTGATGCATCTCCCCGTACAAGTTGTGTTTTGTTGAGTGACCATGCCGCAGTAGGGTGTTGTTGAGGATAGGAAAATTGTACACATACACATGGCTGCCCTGGTCGCATATTTGAGCTGTCTGAGCATGCCAGCTTTAGTCCCTCTGAGTTGTGTATTCTTTCATTACTTTCTAACCATGAAAATGTGAGTTTGCCTTCACCAGTCCACCTCTTGTCCCCATATCTTCAGCTAAACATGCTTGAAAAAATGGAAACATTGAATTGATTCTATCACTAGCGCAACCATTCTCAGTATATAGTCTCCATATATTTCAGGGCTAGTAATCAAACACATTTCTACCAACGGGCCCCATATTAGTGCTAGGTTTTAGGCCAACAGCACTTTGGGTCCTGTCACTCCTGTGACCTGTCGGCCGGTCATCAAAATAAAAAAGTGAGACTACAATTGCCACAGTCACCAGGTAGCAAAATAAAACTGACTTGTGTGTCAGGACCGTACGAAGTTGATCTTCATGACAAAAGGCCACTCTAAGTAGTCTTTCCCCCATTGCACGTGTGTTTTGTAATGCTGTAGATTTTTGTCAAAATCTTATGTCACGTTGCTTCTTACAGAAGACTTGCCATAAGTAGGCATCACCCAAGAAAACATGTCTCCATGCATGTCAAAAGTGGCGGTCTCAAAGTAAAATATCAGGAAAGGCTTTGATCAAAACTGTTTGTGTTAACTTTCATCTTCGTTGGATCAAAAAGAGGACTAGAAAAAGTTAAATCAAAGTAAAATATATCTGGGATATTTGTACTCCGTGGACCCCAGACTACAGTTCACAGTCTTTAGGCCTCACGTACCTGTATACAGATGAAGGTTGAAATTAGAGTTTGGGGTACCATTATCAGATTGTGGGGCAACAAAGATACTTAGCTAGTTGAGGCAGCTCTCACCTAGTGTGTCCTTAAAATGAATCACTACTTAATAAAAGCCAATTTGGTGATCTTTTGTTAAGAATTGTATGCTTTTTGGTTACTTCTTCGTGTTTGACTGCAGGGAAACTGAGAATGTTATGGTATTAGTATTTTATATGTAGAGCCTCCTACCCCTTACGAGGTATTCAATGGTGTCAGCTGTAGGGAATAACTAGCATGGGCATAGGATTTAAGATTGCCTTAGAGTCAGCAACAGAACAGAATGCAAAACAGTCAGCTTTGAGATTCTTCCTCTAAATCTCTAGTGGTTAAAAGTGAACTTCAATTTACAACTGAGCTTCTGCCCTTGCTGGTGCAATATGTAAAGCTCAACAGGGGTCTTTGAAATGGAACACAGCAGAGTGGGCAGATAATGAGACTGAACAATGAAATACGCCATTTGCATAGGTAATACGCAGCGAGTGGCAAAGGACCGCAACACTCTGAAAAGAAACCCACATAAAGGTTTTTTTCCCAAAGTGCGGCAAAGATTGAACTTGGACTTCTCCTGAGGATTAATGGCTCTTGTTCAAAACAGGAACCTGCTGGCCAAATTACTCCAGTATGGCTTATGCTCCTGCACTGCTTTCTTTTCGAAGAATTACACTTGACGAAAATGCTAATGATCAACACTTAGGACAATAAAAAATATAAACTTGGACGTGAAGTGTCAATAATTAAAATGAATACAAACAATACTGACAATAATATTTGCAATAATACTAAGCGGCTTCAACCTGTTCTGTGTATTCAATCCGTCATAACCGCATACGTCATAATTAGTGGAGGGAGCATGATAGTCAATGTAAAAGCTTTTCAAGGGAGTTAGGGAAAAACCTAATGTCCCTCCGTGTATCTGTGAGAAATCTGTTAGTGGGTTGGATGCTTTGAGACTTTTGCTAATTGGCACTATGCCATGTAGCAGCTTCCACAAAACATCTGCAACCGGATGTAAACACAGTCACTTTGTGCACATATTAAATAAGAATGTGCTCTTTTTACACATAACACATCTGAAAATTAGCAATAATATGCAGTTTTGCTCACTGCTCCATGTGCACTTTTGCACCTTTTCCTCACAGTCAGTTTTCTTTGCGGTTCGGAGTCTGGTGGTGTAACCAGGGAGCGCGTATGGATGCTTTACTGCAAGGAGTAAAATAGCCCTTTAAAACGAACAGCAACCACGGGAATCAGCCCTAACGTTATTTACAAACAAGTGCTTACGGGATGCGATAATGTAATTGCTTCATCTCTCCCATACCATCCTCCAGGTCGAAAATAAAATAAAGGAACTAGAGCTTAAAAGGCAGTAGGGCACACCAGTCACCAGTTAAAAGTTATTGTAGTATTTTGTACATTAGTTATAGATATGAAATAGCGGGTCCCAGGATCATCCAGTAGTAGGCTCATGTAGGCACATTCATGCCAGGCAACAGGAGACCATCTGATCGAAAACAGTAATAGAATATTTGGTTGGTCACTTGAGTTTCCTTAAGTTCCCTGGTGCTTTGCTTGGGCATCCTGGCACTTCTAGTGGTCTTCCGCCTCAAGCAAATGCTGTTTCCAAAGCCTGAAGAGCAGAGGTGACTGCTATGCCCACCATGCAGATATTGTGCCTTACTGACTGCATTTGGAGTGGTCATGAGGAATAACAAATATTGCTTTTGCAGTTATACTTCACCAAGTTTTCAATGCCGGGTAACTTGTGTCTACTCCGTGATATGTCCCCTTGTTTCATGCTGTGCATTTCCTGGACTGAAGTAAGTGGATGACACAAAGTCCTTTCCCCTAAGACAGAATTGCAGTTTGTAAGTGTTTTTTATAGTGGTGTCAGAAATCTGTAAAAATAAAACCAGTGCAAGCTCAGATTCGCAGTTCAGCCATCATATTAGCAGGGATAGAAGGTCATGGGCGGTGCCACTAACAGGGCCTCCACCCGAATTGTACGCTAGTGGTGTTTGTATGCTTTCTTCTTGTAAAAACCATTAAAGGAGACTTATATGTGCATTTTCCCGAAATTTAAGTTCATGAGATCAAAGATCAGGTACATGATGGATCCACTAGATGTTCATCCCGAGGAACCTGTACCTGAACACCATTTTGTCATGTACTGCTGTTTGGTGTCATAATTTTATCGGTCTGTGCAACTGATCCATCAGCTATAATGCGCCATAATGAAGTTGACTTGGTCCGCCAAAATTTCAAGAGTGAAGATCAAAGCTTCCTTCAAAGGACCTCCTGAGTCACGGTCTGTGTCTTCCTAAGAATAAATACCTCCTTGGATTGTTAACTTGTTTGCACCCACATCTGTGGCCTAAATGTCTTACTTGCAGCATGCAGTATGCACGTTCTAGCCTGGACATATAGGGAAAACAAGAAACCTAAGTGGTCTGACATTTCATGGCACCATGTTCGGAAGAAGCTCTTGGCCAGGCCGTTTTGCATAGTTGGCATTGACGGTTACCTCATTTTCATAGTTGTGGCAGGGGTGTGGCAGTTGAGGATCAACCAGGCTGCTCCCTAATACTCTGGTGGGACTGGGGGATCTCTCAGGGCTCTCTTCCACACTCCGTGGGTTCCCCAGGGGTTCCTCTAGGAACTCGCTGGCATCGTCTTTTCTGCAGTAGGCATAGCGGTGGTTCATGTGCTGTGAGTAGGACCCTGAGTGTGAGAACCGCTTGCCACACTTGTTGCATTGGTACGGCTTCTCCCCTGAGTGAAGCCTTGAGTGCTCGATGAGGTGGTGTTTGTGCTTGAAGGCTTTCTGGCAGATCTCACACTGATGCGGCCTCTTCCCTGTGAAGAGAAGCAAAGACATTTTATGAGGGGTTGCTGCACTGATGACATCACACTCAGAATTCATATTGGAAACGGACATCAGACTTCCTGCACGGACTGATAAAAAGTGTACGCTTATAGGGGCATATGTATGAAGCCTTTTTCTCGTTCACAAGCAGGCGGATTCTCAGAATCGGCCCGTTTGCGAACGGGAAAAACCCTTTTGGGATGTATCATCCCAAAAGGCTCTCGCACAATAGGGAATCACAAAATTTGCGATTCCTTATTCTGTAAATGCATTTAAGGAATCGCAAATTGCCATTCCTTAAATGCACTTAAGGAAGCAAACAAGTTGTGCGATTTCTTTGAAAAATGTACTTTTTTGCATTTTTCAAAGTGCCATGTGGCGCACATACGTGCCTTTAGGGCATGTATGTGCGCAACATGTGCACACATGCTTATTTCAGGGGTGCAACAGAGTGTCCTTTTGACACCTTTGCACACTTGAAATTGCATTCACAATTTGCGAGTACCTTATGGGTACTCTTAAATTGCGAATGTCTTCCCATTCATTCCCATAGGAATGAATGGGAAGGTATTCCTTAATTGCGAAGCACAATTTGCGATTCGCAATTAAGAAATACCTAGGAATCCCAATTAATATTGTGAATCCTACATACATTGCCTTTTGCGAGTCCTTAATAACGAATCGCTAAAATTCGCTATTAAGGACTCTCAAAATGCTTTCTTGATACATATGCCCCATAATATTTTAGAATGTGCTTTTAACAAGCACTTCTGTTGTTCATAGTTCTAGTTGCAGTAGTGTTGTGCCATTGTACTTCTGCAAGCGACAGGAAGTTCATATTATCCTATAAAAGTTTGAGATGCTTAGCTGAGTGACCCTACTGACCTCTCAGCCCATGGCCTGGAGCTTGCACACAGTACTTGCTATCAAGTGACTACTGCACTATCTTACAGGCAGGTCTGGCTCCAAAACGTTGTCAGAATTAAACCAATAATTAAGTTATGTAGTTACATTCTTCAGTTACAATTTTATTGGCTTTTAGCTAGGTAAATATGTTCATGACGTTTTAGAACATGAGATTTTAAAACTGTTCAATGTGTTCCTTTGCAGCGCATTTCACACTTCCCAGCATTCACTGACTATTGAGTATCTTCACGTCCTCTCTTTTCCATAGCTGCCTGCCATTCTCTCCCTCAACGCAAGGAATATCCCTGATTGTTTACCAATCTTTTTTCTGTTGATTGTGTTTGTAAGAATCCATGAAAGGCATTTATTAACATAAAATATCTCTAGAAACGTTTTTAAATGATCCCAGATGATCATCATGAAATATATATATATATATATTCACTGAAAAAACCATAGGTTATACACCATATATAGTTAGGGATTAGCATTTACAAAACCTTATTTTACTCGCACAAAACCATTGAAATTTGCATATATAGTTAGTTCCACTAACTATATATCGCGCACCCGCAATCCACTGCTAATGATGTCACATATTACATCATTCATGACATGGTCAGTGACATCATGCTAATTCCTAACTATATATGGTCTATAACCTATGGTTTTTTCAGTGAATTTTTAAGGTTTTGTAAATGCTAATTCCTAACTATATATGGTCTATAACCTATGGTTTTTTCAGTGAATTTCAATGTTTTTTTAATAGCAAATATCAAAAGCTGTAAAATGTATTCTTATTTTAACGCAAAAATATATTTTATATGTTTTGAATAAAAAAAATGTATGCATCTGCCAAACCCTGACCTCTTAATAGTGCACTGTGGTGGAAATGATTTGGGCACTATGACTGGGGTTGGTCTTGAAATGCTTTTAAAGAACACCTTTCTTCATTTGATGACACTTTTTCCCCAAACTGCCTTGGTATATTCCAATATATGTCAAAGACAGAAATGTAAGTGGTCCAACCAATTTTTTCCACAATTTGAGAAAGCACGGAAACATATGAATAAATCTGTTTCTGCTTACATGAGAGACTATGGAATGGGTTTAATATACAACAATAACTTGCGTTCCAACATTCAAGACATCTACAGAAGAGATGGTGTGCACTTCTCCGATGAAGGTAATAGAATATTCGTCCTTTATTTAAAAGTGTGCATTGGAACCTACTTGTAGGTACCTAAATTAGCCACAGAACCCAATAGCTCTTTTCAGAGCTACCCTACCTCTGATCATTCAAAACGTTTATCTTTTTCTAATTTTTTTTTTCACCAAAGTACGCTCCCCGGTTCGCTTACCGGGAAATGTTCAAAATTTTTATTTTTTTATTTTTGCATATATCAGCGTCCTAATCCCCCCTCAGAAAACCTAGAGGGTCACAAAGTGTCTACCGTGCCCCCTTCTACCCATTCCGAACATTGTTTGCCCTCCATCTTATGTCTCAATTCTACCGATACACAAAATGGAGGACTCCCGTAACGCTGCCGGTTTGCGTACCGGGGAGCGCACCGGTAAGCGTTCGATAAAAAAAGGTGGGAAAGTAATTTACAGAAAAACCACTACATACACTTGCATCAAATATAGAATAGGCCCTAATACATAGCAGTCCCTACCATTTACCCAAATTTGATGGAATTCCATCGAGAAAATTATGCTGTAAGCCTGACTAAATATCCTGAGGTAAATTACCTAACAAGACACTTATGAAGTGTTAGAATTGACAACCAATCAAAATGCTACTTTCAATATCTTCTATTATTTCATGACATTTGATTGGTTATGTACCTGAATATATATAAAGAAAGAGAGCGAAACACCGCCATTTTGAGTACTACTTCCTGAAGTACATATCAAGTGCATTTCAACTGAGAACTTAAACTTCTTTTTGAAAGGTAAGATGTTATTTTAAAAACTGCAGTATGTTCTGCACTTTAAGTTAATTAGGAAAACATTTTCTGATAGTTATATACTATCCCTCTATAATAGTTATAGAATAAGATAGACTTCTCTGTTTTAGTTATGGATGGAGTTAGGCTTGTCTTGTATAATTAAGAATTAACTTAGGCTTTATCACATACATTTTTTTATATTTCTACTTCCAGTCTGATACCATACACTGCCCAAAGATAAAATCACTGTTTAAAAAACCAAACTACCTGTCTGTACTTAAACCCAACAGTGCCCTATCTGTACTGATATATTTTTTTTTTAATTCATTTTACAGCACAAAAATGGAAAGAGAGAAAAAAAATGACATTTTTCATTTTTAAATGTATTTTGTAAACTAGTAGCAAATTGATTATAATGTAAAATCAGACTTTAAATATACTGTGCAACTTTTTTGTGTTACTTCCTTTCTTCCACTATATTATCTCCAATGTGTATTTAACATCTCTTTATCATCTCCTGCCTCCATAGTGTTTCTGCTTTCCTGACAGACTACGCTATGAATTCCATATACCACAATAACTTCTGAAACAACATGCAAGATATTTACAAAGAAAACGGTGTATTTTTATTTTTAGACTCTGCATTGGTACCTACATGTTGGTACTTAAATAAAAACAAATAAAAAAAAAAGAACAATCAAGAAACATACAATATTTGAACATTCTTTCATCCTATGTTCCCAATATTACGCTTCCCGGACCGCTTCCCGGTGCGCGTACCGAGCGCTCCCCCCGCAAAAAAACGAAAATAATTTTTTTTTTCCCCGCGGGGCCCTTTTAAAGCCCCCTCATCAAACCTAGGGGGTCAGGGAGGATATACTCCGCCCCCTTATGCTCATTTCCCCCTTTGTTTTTGCCACATCTTGTGTCTCGATCCTACCGAGACACAAGATGGCGGCCGCTCCGGACTGTTTAGAATGTTCACAGTCACCGGAGAGCCAATCCGCTTCTCCTAGCGAAGTTCCGTTACGCGTCAGGTACGCGAACCGGGGCGCTAACCGGGACGCTGCCACAGATATATCTGTTTTTTGAAACGTTAATTTCTCAAAATCCACTGGAGCACATATATTAAGACATAGCAAAGGCACGTCGGGCAAATCATATCTACAATTTTGCCTCTCGAAGCGCAAGAGCTATTGGTGGAGAAAATTACAGACGGCTAGCCTTAGTCGTGGGAGGAGCACCGCTCTGCTCACAGATACTGCAACTGTGAAGCAGAGATGCCGTGGTGAAGAACGGCTCTTCGCCCCCTGGTGCGTTGTTTCATCAAAAGAGCACAGTTTCCTGTCCCAAGTCTCCCTTCCTACTAAAGGCAATCAAAGGACTGTTATAACGATGCAGGAGCATACTACCTACTAAAGGAAGTGTCATACACACCTCACGGACTACAAATACCATTGTGCCTGATGGTGCCAGTGATGAGTAACGCCCACTGTGGGCAGCAGTTTTCAATCAATAAAAAAGATGAAACACGGAGGTGAGCTGTTTTGTGTGCTTCTGCTTTGTCCCCTGGATGAAGAGGCAGTGTGGCCTCGAAACGCGTCGGGATTCTATGAATAATTTTGGAGAAGGGAAGTGAAACTGTCAAGAGGCAAGTAAGCTAAGCGGGAGAGCAGAGACAACGCGAGTGGCCTCTCGAAGCGCAAGAGCTATTGGTGGAGAAAATATATATATATATATATATATATATATCTATATATCTATCTATATATATATATATATATATATATATATATATATATATATATATATATCCCCAGAGATCCTCCCAAGAAGGTAGGGCACTCAATGCTTCAAATGTTTTAACATACGGGTAGGCTTATAACAACAATGGTCTCTCGGGACGCATTTCAGCTTCCGCCTTCATCAACATATGTACATAAGACTTTGTCCCTTTCTATCTCGGCGTGGATGAGACTGTGCCAATCCTATGCTTAAAGACTTTGATAGAAAAGCAGACATTTGTGGTGAGCAAATGTAGTATGTCGCTGGTGTTGAGGGTACTCTATACAGGAGCTGTTTTCCATCTAAACTTGTGAACTGCCCAGTTCTCTGCTTCATTTTTTGCATAATTTATGTGTCACTCTATGTCTGAAAGGGTATTGTTTTGATATATATGTGTAAAAATACACACACGTACACGCACACACACACACACACACATATATCTTATCCAGTGGCGACTTATTGTTAGGATTGTGTTTCCATAGGAAATGCATTTTTCGTGTTGTTTAGCGCAGTTTGCCGAATCTCCACAAAACTTTTTTAAGAAGTGCTACGTTTTGGCTAGTTTAGGAATAAAAGGTTTTGCGGTGATCCGTCAAGTGGGGGGCTGAGAAAAAAGGGGGACCCAAAATGTGTTTTCCCCCTTCATTTTTCCATAGGAACTTTAGGCACAGCTACAGCCTAAGCCGCTTTACGGATTTACACCAAATATGGCAGAAAGCTAGATCTTGGTCTAGAAAGAGTTCCTTTTGTGGGTTTGGTGTAAATCCGGGACATAGCCGTTACACTGCCAGCACTGGCGTGGTCAGGGAAACTTGTGTGATTTCTCCCGCTTGGTGGGAGCATTTTCAAAACTCCAGCCATGCAGGAGTAAACACAAAGTCTGCTCCCAAATCGACGGGAGCTTTGAAAATACTTTCGCTGGTTGGGAGCACATTTTTGATATGTTTCCCTCCCCACACTGATGCAGGCTGGAATATATATCAAAATATTGCCCCCATCCGGAAGGAGTAGGATTAGTAGCTGCCCCTTCCAGATGAGAGCCATGCCAGCTCTGCTGCATGCAGGGAGCAGACTAGGACTGCGGTGGTCTTGTGGCTCCCCCGCAGCCTCCAATGAGTATTTGGGACCCCCCTGGAATGGGGTCCAAACAAGGCTTGGGGTGGGGGGGTCATCCGTCCCCCCTCCCCTTTAATTAAAATAACCAGCCCTGGGGGATGCCATCCCCAGGTCCGTTCAAGGCTCGAGGGGGGGCCATGAGGCTCCCCTGCCTTTTCATAAAATGGCTCTGGAGGATGGGGTCTCCAAGACCTAACAGGCCTCATGGAGGGGACTACTTATTTGAAGTAGTGGACATGTGGTCCCCAGGGCCCTAGTAAAGCTTGGGGAGGGGTTCAGGACGGGGGCAAGGCAGTTCCTCTCTCTTTTATAAAAATTGTCCTGAGGGATGGGGATTCACACCGCCAGGCCCTGTGGCAAACCCCCGCTGTGCACAGCCAAAGGCCAAAGGATTTGCCTGCCTTTGGGGGGCTGACCACAGGGCCTGGACACAGGCTAGACTTTGTGGCCAACTCCCCACTGCGCATAGCCGAAGGCCATGTTGCAAAATGGGGTTGGCTGCATGCGGGGTGCTGGCTGCTGAGCTTGACCACACGGCCGGGTGGGATGGATTTACATATGGTAATTACATATTACTTTACGTTAAAAAAAAAAAGAAATTTCCTGGAAAAAAACAAAGGTTAACGTAACACTATATTAGGTGGCATGATCAGTAACAACATAATGTTTTAAACTCTAAAAAACTACTGATATTCACCAGTTATTGTTATAGTTATCTCATTTAACTATAATTTGTGCCCTAAGGTAACCATAAATCGGGCCCTCACCAAACACTGCTATTTACCTTACATATTACATCACTCATGACATCTTCCATGACATCATTGGTAACATCACTGCAACATATGAAATTATTGATGAGAAAAATGTGTAGCGGGGCGTGAGTTATAGTTACTTTGCAACAACTATAATTAAAACTGGTGAATTTCAGTGGTTTTTAGAGTTTAAAACGTTACTTTGTTACTGAACATTTCACCTAACTTTAACGTTACTATAACCTTTGTGTTTTTCAGTATCCCAAAAATCCTGCACCCAGATGAGTGCAACGAACGAGTTACACCAATTGATACTCTCAAAGTTTCTTTCAATCTGACAGAAACAGATAACACGTTTCAACGGTATCACGCCGTCTTGTCACATGATTTGCAGCGTCACTCAATACATTTTACAAAGCGTTCCTAATGTAATGAAAATACTGTAACATTATATCCATGTTAACTTCCTACTTCAAAATAAAAACCACTTCGCAATCCACATAAGATGAGCACATTCTTCGTCAATCTTAGTTCATTTTTAAAACAGTGTCATGAAATTGTTACGACTTTGTTCCAACTCTATTCAAACTATACAAAGCACTCAGGGCTCATGCGCATGGAGCGCCCATTTTACAATCGGGCCCGCAAATGTGCCCTTTCATACCAATATTAATCACTGCATTACTTCCATGCGTGTTCTGCCATGGAGAAAAAAATTGGAACGCTGACCGTCGGAGAGTCAGTGTCCGATTTCCACCTCTCGGATGCTCAGGAACTGAATCTAGGCCAAAAAATCGCATCTTCCTCCAGTCCCCTCATGTTCCTCATTAAAGGTCCGGGCACTGCTGTCAATTGTGTCATTGTGAGATATTGCCTGAATGTGCTCTAATATACATTTCTGTATTGGGAAAATGGTTGAACTAATATACCATTCCCCACACGGGCAAACAATCACGTAGACCACAAATTCAGTCTTGCGCATAATGTGTTTCTTAATACCTCCTTTTTTTGCGTGTACGTGGCAGTGTTATTTCAAAGAAGTTATAGGCATATTAACAAGATGTGCGTTAAAAAACAAGCGTTGTTTTCACACGCTAATGTGTGCCTTGATAATATGGGGGGGTGGATTCAGCTTTATGATCCACACCTCCATGTTATCAATGCCTAACGCCTGGTCAGAGCAGGCGTTGGGAGACCTGCGTTAAACGAGTTTATCGCAGGTCTTTTCCTATCAACGCCTGCTTTGGTGATAGGGTGTTCCCACCTCCAACCACATTTTACATGTGGTTGGACATGGGAACGCCCACTTTGCATGTCATTAACGATGTTTCTCGCTGACATGCAAAGTAGGCTTGAGGCAGGTGTTGCAATGCCCTTGTTAATAGGGCGCTGGAAGTATTGCCGCTTTTTCGACGAATTGTGCCGAGAAAGCGGCGATACTTCAGCTTGTTAATATGCCCTTTAGTTCTGTGTTTACTTTGCACTGTCCGCTATTTATGAAACTCTTTGGCTGATTGAAGTCTGTTTTTTTTTGTTTTGGTGGAAGGATACTGTGTACTAGGAGGTCTTTGAGCGATGTGTTCCTCGGGAAAGTTAAAGATAGATTGGTTCCAAACTTTTCTTTTAAGAGCGGGTCCTGTGCCAGGATGTCCCATCTCTTTTTGAGGATCAACCTGAAATCATATGATTGCTGTGTGTATTTTGTGATGAACCTAACTGGTTATTTGCAAGTATTAGCCTTACTTTTAGTAGGCCTATATAGTGCAGCTACCATGTCAATTTGATCTGCTTTATTACTCACCAGTTTGAGTGTTTTGTCAGAGTTTCTTCTAGCTTTAAATCTCAGTTGCGTCTCTTTTTTGGCTCTATGGTAACATTCTTCAGAACTAAAGTTGACCTTGGTGAGAAGACTTTTATGAATATGAATCTGAATTAAATCTGATCCCTGATTCAGAATTGCAAAGTTGCTTAGTAATATGCAGGATCCATATCCACAGAGGCACCTAATGAAGGCCTTACTGTTCCAAGGTGCCTAGAGCTGAAGATATTCTTATCCATGGAATGAGTCTCCAAATGAGACAAATGCCTCATGTACACAGGTTATCTTGGGTAAATGGCAAGTTTCACTATGAGGAGAGACGTGATGGGCTCTCATGGGCACATTCCAGGATGGTGATCCCGATTCACGCTATTCTTCTTGTCTTGTGTGTAGGAGAGTAGGATCTGCTTTCTTTGGTTACCCCCACTTTTTGCTGTGATTCACTGATTTCTCGACTTTACTCTCTAAACTGATTGCATGTACATTAGGTACACTCTAAAGTGGTTACTGGGTCACCCTTGTGAGTCCCTAGTATAAGGTACCTTAGGTACCAAGGGCATAGGTACCCCAGAGGCCTACCAGGGGCTGGAGCCACCCATGGTAAACCTTCCAAAATGACACCACAGCTCTGCTACTGCAGCCTGGGTAAAGTGGTGCTTGCATCCATTACTTAGATATAGTATACCTATATCTACCTTTTAAAACAGACACATATAAACCTATAAGTCACTCCTATGGCAGGCATGGACAATCCTGAAGGCAGAGTTCTTGTTTTTGTGTGAGAGGGTGCCCTAGCATGAGCTGAGCCCCTCTGCAGCTTTCGGAATCCCTTCCTTATAGCTGTTCTGTGATACAGCCATACCATATACTCTTAAGTGCATTATAACCTCACGGTTAATGCCAACTTTGGAATGGCTGCATCAAAACATGTAGTGTTTGGTGTCAAACACTTTGGAATACTACCCCCCCCCCCGCCAGTTTTGGTGTCGGGGGTAGCATTCCACCCTTCTAGAGGGAGAACACATGTACACACTTATTTTCCCGGTAATAGTTAAACAGAGCCCCAGCATCACAAAATGGATGCTGCTGCCACAGCCACGAGTCTGACCTCCTGCTGCTGGACAAAACTCCGGCAGGGGAGGCTTGGACAATAGGTTTCCTGTCCAGGGAGGTGTAATAACCACCTCCCCAGACAGGTGTTAGTGTTTTGGGGCAGGGAGAGTGCATTCACTGAATGCTTTTCAGACAGTGCCTGGGGCACACAAGGTGTCCCAGTGCATTTCCCAGTTCAAACTGGTTGCTGGGGCACTCAGCCCCAGCTCTGGCATGAAACTGGACAAAGGGGAAGGGGTGTAACCACCCCCTCCCCAGCTCCTCCCATGGGACCTTAGAGTTAGTCCATCCCCTAAACTTAGTATAAGTATAGGAACCCAGCCCCTAGGACTTTAGATTACCCCTAACAAAACTCTGCAACATATATCTTGGATCTTCAAAATTCCATATCAACTGGAAGATGGAAGAAATCTCCCTTGGGGTCAAAGAGTGACTCCCCTGTTCAAACAGGCACCAAAAAAGCATCTTGCCAGTCTGCATTTTCGAGGCTCCAGCCGGATCCTGAAGAATCTGCGACACAGGACATAGACTTCTAAACATCTCTGAGGCCGACACGAGTCCCCAGCAAAACTGAGACCTGTAGCCATCACGAGAGACGTGGGACCATAACTCCTGGACATCCAGCACATTTGCTAGTGCATCAACTTCCCAAGCTTTCCCGAAGTTGTGCATTGGGCTACTTGTAGTCCAAGCCCTGAGCACTTTTTGCACTGAAGTTTGTGAGCCTCCACTCCACAAGTGTTCCGTGGGCCCGCTTCCTGCATTTCTGCTTGAGGCCCCTTCACGAACCCTGGTCCGTCGACTGGTGAGTCCCCAGGAATTAAACTCTTTTGTTTTTTAGGCTTTCCTGGTTGCTCCAGACGTGCCCTGAATCCCCATCCAAAAGGTGAGTCTCTCAGACCTTGCTGGTCTGCACCAAAGCCAATCTTTCTATTCTGCGTGGATTGTTGTTGCTAAGGCTTGTTGGGTCCAATCTGGATACCAACACTGCAGCACTTGACATCTGACATGGGACAGCTCGAATCCAGCTCCTGGTGCCTCCTGGTCCTCGTGGCTGAAGAGTCCAGCTTCGGCTACATCACCTGAAATCACCAGACAAAGGCTGGCATCCTCTTGTCGCCTTCCTGGTCACTGGTTCGTGACCAGTGACCCTGATTCTGTCCCCTCTACTGTCAGGTTCTTCAGATCTCCAATCCACCCTTGGATCCATTTGGACACTCTTCCACTGGTCGCCTGCAGCACTTCTTTGCAGCTCTCCATAAGAAACGACACGAAACGCGACACGAAAAAACACCTATGCACCCGGCTTCCCTGGGTGAGGTAACACGAGTACTTTGGTGCTCCCGTGGGTCTTGACTCTCAAACTGTTCAGTACTGAAGGGGTTTCTTCCTAGTCCACTCCTAAGTGTCCTTATTCTTTAAAAATCTAATCGCGACTTTCTACATAGAAGTCAATGGTGATTCGTGGCTGTGTTTGGACACTGCACGCGTCCCCCGTGGGTCTCCTGCGTCCCTACCTTGGGTGCTTCCTGGTTGCCCCAGTGGTTCTACAGGCCCTAGGCCTTGCTTCTATCTCTCTCGAGGTTCTTATACCACTTTCTTAGTATATGGTTTGTGAGGCCCCTAGGGCAAAACGTATACTGAGCTAATTTACTGTGTGCTATTTAAGTAATTGTATTGTACTTTTTCCTCTAGCCTCATAAAGAGACTAGAAGGGTGTGTTTAGAATAAATGCAGATATTTTATATATATACCTGGTGTGTTTCTCCTTTCATTTGGTCACTCATGAGATTATAGACTGGTAAAATAAGCTGCTTTACATTCCTTCAAGACTTAGCCTGAAGGCTGCTCTCCACAGCTTCCACTAGGATAGCTTTCTATAAAGGTTGTCTTAAACCTACCATCAATAAGGGTCGTTTGGACTGGTGCAAGGTGCCCACTAGAATAGTGGACAGCATATGCCAATCCAACTTCTCACATTTTATGCTTAAGAACCTTCTCCTTGCATCTGCTGCATTTATTACATGTTTCTTCCGAATCTCATTTTTTGTTCCTTTTGTGAGACCTACCTCACCTTATTTTATGCAAACTTGGCCAAGCTCCACATTTCTCTAATCTACCATCAACTTATTTCCCCAAACTCAGCTTGCTTTGTAGTGCCTCTAACAACTGCCCTTACCATGTGCCACCTGAGTAACCTGCCATGTTTGTCTTCCTTTTTTTTTAGTTTATGCTAGGATGTGTTTGCTGTTTGTCATGGTGGTTGTTTTCTTCACTGCTTAAGTCTGAGTTTTTCCGGTTGTTCTTAGGTTAGCTTTTATTACAGTTAAGTTTGACCTCTTTTAGAAGTATTTCTAGATAATGCTATACTTGGGTATGACTATGTTTCACTAGAAGTTTCCTGCATCTAATGTACTTTGCTCCTGCTCTGCTAATTACAATGTATTGTTAATGATAGTCAGTTGGGAAAATGTTTTTTTGGGTAAGCTTATACATAAATCCATGAAAACATTATCTATAGTTCATAAATAAATAGACTGCTCAAACAATTACTTCTGATAGAGACTTATAGCCCAGGATTCCTCATCTTTTGAATATTCCCCAGGTGTCCGACTGGATCTGGAATCTTTTCAGTAATTCCTCTACGTGCAGGAAGGTGGCGCCTTGGGGCTCCACACTGACACCGCTATACTCTGGAAATTATGTGTGGAGCCGAAATAGGCTCCACTCCCACATGCTGATGTCTGTACCTTTCTTTCCACGCCACCAGATGTGTATCCAGAGCGATCTCTTTCGTCCTTTAGAGACACTTATCATGATATTTTCTACAGTGTGGAAAGGATGTTACCCCCCTAAAACGACAGGTCTTAGGCCCCATAGGGACTGTTGCAAACAAATGTCTGTGACAGTTCCCCAAGGTGTGCGTGTTGTGCCTAGGTTAAGGTTGCAGCTTCAAGACCTGCAGTTACTGCGCCATGATGTCCCAAAGGCCACCCAGGACCCCAAGGTGAATCTTTACATCAACAAGCATAAGAAGGCTTCTTGCCGATCTAAGTCGCCGTACAAGTCCAAGTTCGGCTCTGGTACGGTTCCTGCTCCAGGAGTCGCTGAAGCCCCTCCAGAGTCCGGCCTTCATTGCAATCCAAATTGTCTGGTAAGTCCAAAAAGAAACACAAGAAAATGAAGCCAGACTCTGTTCCCTTCTGCCACTTTCATTTGCCTCAGCAGGTGTAGGTATGTTACAATGGCTCTCACTCCTGGAGTTGCATGATTTTGGAGCTGATCCTGAAACCTTTTCTGGCACACACAAGTTTCCAGGGCCATCTGTCACTCCTCAACAGATCAAAGAGTTCTGCAGAGCCAAGCTCTTCAGATCCTTGGAAAATCTTTCTGACATGCCTTCTTGCCAAAAGGAGTAGAGAGTTCCTCCATCTGGAGTACCATTAGTTGGTGCCAATTTCATCCCCAGAGCCCATCTCAATGCCTCTGGCTCTGGTCCACATCCTACCTTTGGTGCCACAGTCCACGCCAGTCTATGGACTTCAACATCGATACCAAATCCATTGACACCGAATGAGAAAATGACATAGTGTTGTCTGATTTAGAGTCAGCGCAAGTTCGATGTCAACCTGCATTACGCCTGACAATAGTTGAGGCGCCGCTCCCTTCATTTGACCTGCAGCCCTCACAAGGTAGACAACACATCCTACACTCACTTTTTGGCATTGACATCAACAGTGATTATGACGTGGATGATGAGTTTGCTCAGCCCTATCAAGACAATAGTTGGTATGATGACTTGCACAAGGCTATAAGTCTCCATACCTCACCTGAAATGGGTCTTCTCTCGGACCCATTTCAAAATCCTCTCAGTTCGTTCTATGTCCTTGACCTCCAGCTTCTCACCTTGGAGGGCAAGCTTAAAGTGTTGACAGAAGTTCTCCAGCCAAAATTATCAGAGACCCTTTTACCATTTAATGAGGCACTTAATGATACCTTATTGGGGCTTGGACCAGACCTTGCTCCAGTTATCCAATCAACAGGCAAAATTGCAAGACTTGACAGCTCTGCCTGGACGACCTTGCGTTCCTCTCTCAGCATCCTCACCCTGAAAGTCTTAGGGGTGCAAGCGTCCACGATAGAGTGTCTAAAAGGGTGGAAACATTTCAGAAGGAAGTTGTTTCTTCCACCAGCCTGGCTCGCTGATCAGTAAAAGCCAGCTGTCTCCTGGACTGCTATTCCCTTGCTCTTTGGAACTCAGTGGCTCATGTCCTCCCTGGTGTCCCCGAAGATCTGTGACCTGTCCTTGCTTAGATATCCTGGACGGTCATAATGTGGCCAAGTTCATCATTTGTTTTGACTTGAACACCACCTAATGCATCGGGCGAGCTATTGGTATCAGTGTTTCCATTCCCACCATGCATGGCTGCGATCAGCTGGGTTCTCAGGCGATGTTGAGCCCTCTCTTATGTACATGTCGACAACACAACTCACCTTTTTGTGACAAGGCTGATTCTGCTTTAGAGTGATTTAAACAGAGCAGCACTACTACACATTCTCTGGGCTTATCTAACTTGGCTCTCCAACTGCACCAGCCTTATCTCTACTTCCGCAGATTTGATAGAGCTGTGCCGTACCACTAGTCTGTCCAGTCTCAGCAAGGAACCCAACAGTTTTGTGACCAAGGCCTTGGTGCCCACCACCCGGGCTGCCAAGATCAACAGGCCACCTAGTCCACTGCCATTCTGCAGCCACACCTGCTAAACCCCTTTAGCGTACCATTAGGGGAGCACTTCTGCCCAGTGGGAGGAAGGATCCAATGATTCTTCCCGGGTCGGTAAGCTTTACCATCAGACAATTGGGTCTTACAGGGGTTATGCCTTACCCTTCCTCTATTCTCTGATGCACCTTCCACCATCCCCCCAGTGACTGACGGACGGCCATCTCTCCATTTAGCAGCAGGAAATGTAAGTTCCTTTGGCCAAAGGGACTATTGAGAGGGGGCAAGTATTAGAAGAAGTAGATGTGGTTGTTATTTCTGCTACTTTCTGGTGCCCAAGAAGGGTGGAAGCCTACATCCTATGCCATACCTGAGTCCCCTCAATGTTTTCCGCTGGAAGGAGAAATTCTGAATTTTCACCCTGGCAAGGTCTTGTCTGGTCTCGACCCTGGAGACTGGATGGTGGGGTTGGATCTGTAGGAAGACTATTTCCATATACCCATCCTGCCGGCCCATCAGTGCTACCTATGGTTCATGGTAGGACAGGAGCATTTTTGGTTCACTGCAATCCCCTTTTGTTTCAACGGTGCCCCTCAGGTGTTCATGAAAATGACGGAGGTAGTGGCAGCACAGTTTTGGAGGTCAGAGGTGGCATTCTTCCCCTACCTCGACGACTGGATGTTGAAGAAGGGCTCACCACAGGCAGTCATCAATAACCTTCAGAGTATGGTGAACCTCCTCTCATCTTTGTGCTTCACTATCAATGTGCCAGTGTCACACCTGACTCCTTCTTCGATGCTCCCTTTCATCTGAACCATTCTAAACATGGTTCAGTTTCATGACTTTCCCCCAGGAAAGGGAAACCTGGACATCCAAACTATGCTCTCAATCTTTCAGCCTCGGTCCTGGATTTCAGTGAGGTCAACTCTGAGGCTGTTGAAGCTGATGGCCTGTTGCATTCTGCTGATCGAACACACCAGGTGGCATGTGCAGGTGCTGAAGTGGGATCTGAAGTCTCAGTGGCCCTAACATCAAAGGGACCTCTCAGATGATGTTCAGATTTTGGAGTAGACTGCAAAAGATCTGCAGTAGTGGTTACTGGACAACAAGTGGGTCTGCAGCAGACCCCTCTCTATTCCCCACCCAGAGTTGACAGTTGTAACTGCTTCTGGGTTGGGGTGGCCATCTGGGAGAGGTGGAAATCAGAGGCCTCTGGTCTTCAGAGGAGTCCCTGTTCTGTACCAGCCTTCTACAGCTGAGGTTTGTTCAACATGGCGTTGAAAGTCTTCCTTCCATCCATCAAAGGGAGGTTGATAGAGGTGCTCACTGACACCACCACCACCATGTAGTCCTGCAACATACAGGGTGGGGTGGGATCATAGCCCCTCTGCCAGAAAGCTCTGCACCTCTGGAAATGGCTGGAGTACCAAGGGATATTCCTGGTGGTTAACCGCTTGGCATAATCTTTGAAGGGCAAGGCGGGTGTTCTCAGCCGCCGATGTCTAGTGGAGCACGAGTGGCAGTTGCATCCGGATGTGGTGCAAGGTCTCTTACGTGCATGGGAAGAAATTTGGCTCAATCTATTTGCCACTGCCAAGGAGTTTCCAAGGTGTCCCTCGCTCAGTGATGCGTTTCACCTCAAGTGGCACTCAGGGCCCCTTTTCCTTTTTGCCAGTACCACTCCTGCCACAAGTTCTTAAGAAAATAAGGACTGACCAGGCCCAAGTCATCCTATTGGAACCATATTGGGCATGGAGAGTATGGTATCCAGAGCTCCTGGACTTGAGCATGTGTCCTCTGTGCAGGATGCCCCTCTGGGAGGATCTGCTGCGCAGCAGTAGGGCCAGGTTCTACACCAGAAACTTTTCAAGTTCCACCTTCATGCTTGGAAATTGAGGGGTGACAGCTGAACAACTTCAATCTTCTTCCAGAGGTGGTTGATGTCATCTTTGCAGCCATGCATGCCTTGGCGAAAACTATACATGAGAATAAACGAAAGGTAGGAGGCGCACTCAAAAGGATCAAGGAGGCTATGTTATTATTCAAAAAGTTCTCTTCTTTATTTCGGTAATTATACCAGATAAAACAGCCAACGCGTTTCGTTACAGTACGTAACTTCGTCAGGGCATAAATTCAAAACTTCAAAAAATGGCCCAATGAGACCCTGTGTGTGGAAATTCATACACGTAAGGTTTTCAAGTGCCTTAGGACAACAGGCACTTGGAGTGTGCAGCACCACAATTATAAATTTGATAAATATTTTAGTTTTGGTTGTGCTTAACCTTGGTCAGGTTGTCCTGTTCTTCATGTTCTATTTGCAAAAACTATACATGCCTGTCATTGGGACAAATTTGTGGCTTGGTGAGGCATTCGCGGCATGTACCCCCCTCCAGGTAAAGGTTTGTGACTTTTTGTTATTTGTTTTGGCACTCAGCCACCAAAGCTTTTCTCTGGGCACTGCTGAAAAGTATCTGTTGGCTCTTACTTCTTATGCACGGTTGCCACACCAGCCTTCGTTGTTTAAGTCTCCAGTTATTATGCTTTTTTAAAAGGGTTACAACATCTGTTTCCTCCCTCCCTCTTTGTGATGCCACAGTGGGACCTTAATTTGGTCCTTACATTCCTGGTATGTATTCCCCTCGAGCCCATTTACAGCTTCTACTTGCGGCTTCTCACACTGAAGTCTGTTCCTTGTTGGCATTATATTGGCTCTTGAAGGTAAATAGAGCTGAAAGCTCTTTTTGTCAATGCACAATATACCACCCTTTTCCCAGACAAAGTACTTCTGTGGACACAAGCATCTTTCTTACCAAAAGTTGTGATGCTGTTCCACGTCATTTAATCCATCGACCTGCCTGCATCCCATGCTCTGCCTCACACCGCTAAGTAGGAGGGGAGACTCCATCAATTGGACCCCAAGAGAGCACTGAGAGTTTGCGTAGATCGTACCAAAGAACACCAGGTGGACGATCAACTTTTTGTGGGATTCGCTGGAAGGATAAAAGCCAGTCAGTGCAGAAGAGAACGATCTCCCACTGGATCGTGATCTGTATTAAGATCTGCTAGGCATTGTGTAAAAAGAAGCCTCATTCTACCAGGGCCCCATTCTACCAGGCCAAAGCTGCTACAACTGTGTTAGCAGCTACTGCCACTGGTGTGGCACACGGGTTACCCTTGCTAGACATTTGACAGGTCGCTACATGAGTATCCCTCCATACGTTCACGTAGTACGATTGACCTGCCAGTCAGATCTGCTGAGAAGGCAATTTTGCCCACTTGGTCCTGCAGGATTTTCTGGTTTTGGTCCATTCAAAGACCCACTTCCATTTAGATGCTGGTTTGGTATTGATTCAAAAGGTGAGGAATCTGTGGCTAGAACTCTCTTTAAGAAGAACAAGTTACTTACCTATGCTCTTCCTGCTAGAGACTCTATCAAGCTCAAATTCCTAACTGACCCGGTGAACCTCCCCGTTCCATGAGTGGACTCTACCCTTTAATTATATCCAAAGTCTAGGAATCTGCACACTGGTCACATCAGTTTGCTTTTGGGGCTGTGCATTTGGGGTCGTGGACAATTTTGAAAGGAACTGACGTCAACACACAGGAGTGGCGCCTATTTTTTCCCCTATCCTTATTGAAATTTTTGGGATGATATAAACACAGATAGCCACTCCAAGTGATAAACCAAGAAAGAAAGTCATTGATTGCAGCAGTACAGTTGGAGCAGATGTCACTCATACAGCATCAAAATACAGAAGATCAATAGTAGAAAATCATTGTAAACATGGGATATAAAAAAAAACCAAGAGAAAACAGTAAACCAACAAACATCATAAGGCCTACTTCTGAGCATCTGTTGCAATGACTTCGAAGTGTGGAAAACCAAGTGCCAGTCCTCGTGAGATGGACATTGTCATGCTTCCTGGATGGAAATGCAATGATCTGCCAGATGGCACTGACTACGATCCCAAGTCAGAGGCAGAGTCACTCTGAAAAGCATGTAACAAGCCATCCCAATCAGTGGCTACAGCACCTTGCAGAAGGCCCCACAACTCCTCTCTATGTAATACAGCTGATTCCGCTGCGGCCATTACACCACTGCTGTCTGGCATAGTGCCAGTCAAGGTAGTGACACCTATTCCGGAAGAGAGCGGTGCCAGAGCGGGCCGCAGCTGATTCCGCTGCGGCCATTACACCACTGCTGTCTGGCATAGTGCCAGTCCAGCAGGGCCGGCTCTAGGCATGTGCAAGCTGTGCACCTGCACAGGGCCACCAAACCCCAGGGGCCCCCACGCCAATATATATCCTTAATATATTAATCCTCTGAGGATGGATACATATTTGCGTGGTGGCCCCTGGCAGGGATTTGGCGGCCTCTGGCTCTGTTCCACTTCTTAACACCCTGACCCCCTCCCCTCTTTACTGGCCTGCGCGCTCCGCCCCGCCCGGACCCCCTCTTCCAGGGCGCCCTACCTACGCTCTCTGCCCAGGGCCACCATGAGCCTAGAGCCGGCCCTGAGTCCAGGTAGAAGCACCTATTCCGGAGCAGAGCGGTGCCAGTGCGAAGCCACACAGTGTCACCTACTGGCGTGCAGAGGTACTGCTCAAAAGTTTGCGGATCCAGTCTGACACCTGGGGAATATTCAAAAAGTGAGGATTCCACAGCTAGACAGAATCTTTACCAGAAAGAGCATCTGAAGGCAAGCAACTTGTTCATCACAGCTAGAACCCCACAATATGTACATAATCCATTATAATGGATATGAACAGAAATAGGCTTATGTACATTTTAAAGGCAACTTTGCTCTAAAAATCAGGTTATGATGAAAAACGTGATATACCCATAAACAAATCCCTTAACAATCAGTTAAAGTAAAAAAAAAAGTTTTCATTTGTCATAATAGCCTCCTTTAGAAAGGACGTATCTGTCGTTATTTATACCAATTCTTCTGTCTACCAAAGATAAGAAGGTCAAACGTTGAGATTGAGTCATCAACTTTTTAAGCATCTCTGATGAGTGCACCAGAAGTGGACAACAAATTGTGCATTGAATAACTTGTGCAACTGGATAAATGAATACACTGTTCTTAGTCGAGACACAATAATGTATAGCCTCCATCACTTGTCCAATGTTATTCCTACTAATAAGGGCTAGCAGTCACATACTTTTTGCTTTTACCAAGAAAGGGCAAAAACATGGACTTATGAGAACGCATTTTTTATCTCATTGAAACAAGGGGAAAAAACAAAAAAACTCTATAACACAAGTATCTCATTGTTTGTATTTCCAGAGAGATAATCCCCAGTTTAATCAAAAACACAAAGCCCTCCCTGATGGGTGAAATAATATTTACAGATAGGGATCCAGATTAGACTTAATTTAATGATAGGTTGAACCCTTCCTAGACAATCTCAATCTTTGCCCACATCTTCAAAACCATAATCCTAATATTCGATTTTGATATTCAGTGAACTGTGTGCCATACGCGATCCATACCCTAAAGTTTACTTAAGATCCCTTATGTCATCATCAGAACAGTTTATTTCATTAACAAAAGATCATTAAAACCGGCACAGGCCATGTATCAGCAATGGGAGGGACCCTGGCTGGATCTGAGAATGTGCAATGTCAAAACCTTTGGGCGCTGGAGTTTCCAAGAAGGCTTTCTCTCTCTCTGAGACGCATTCTGGATAGAGTGAAGCACATGACTCTTGTATGCCTTCCCACTGCTGCCTCTCCTGCGCTGCATTTTGAAGAAGTTCAGGAACCACCGAGCCCAAGTCATCCAAGTGGTTCCTAGACTGGGCCAGGAGAGTATTATGTTATGTGTATTTTTAAAGAGCTCTATGACCCACAAGGACATCCTGGCACTAAGCAGTTGTGTGTGCCAAGCCCTGCCTATGGTTGGTTGATTAATTGAAAAGCCAGGTCCTCAACTTCTTGCAAATTTCAAGAAGAAGGACGAGTCTCTGATGTGGAGTCGGAGGTTGTTCCACGCTCTAGGAGCGATGTAAGAGAACACCTGTCCTCCTGATCTGGCGTTGTGTATGTGTAGAATGTGTGTGAATAGAAGTCATGCAGAGTGGAAGTGTCAGGGCTGTTGGTGGAAGGAGATGCGAATGCTCAGGCAGGTAAAACCTAAGTTGTGTAGTGCCTTGAGAGTCTTTGTGAGGAGTTTGAATTGAGCATGCTTGTATATCGGGAGTCAGTGTGATTCCCAGAGGTGTGGTGTGATGTGAGTTGTGCGTGGGAGGTTGAGGATGAGTTTGTCTGCCAAGTTCTGGATGGTTTGTAGTCTTCTAATGAGTTTCTTGGTGGTGCCGGCATAGAAGGTGTTTCCATAGTACAACTTGCTGGTGACTAGGGCGTGAGTGAAAGATTTTCTCGTGTTCCTTAGGGTGTGGTGCAAGTCTGAGTTCAGCCAGCAATTAGTTGCAATCCCATGGTGAGGTGGTCTTGCCAAAGAAGCACTACTTCTGTCTTGATTGATATTGAGCTTAAGACAGTTGGCTTTTGTACAGTTAGCGACTTCGGTCATGCAGGCGCTGAACTTGTTTCTTTTGTTGGGGTGTTGTCTGAGAGGGAGAGTATGAGTTGCATGTCATATACATAGGAGAGGATGTTGCGGTCATGTGTGCAGATGACGTTGGCCAGAGGGGATGATGCATGTGTTGAAGAGGGTGGACTGAGTGATGCACCTTGAGGCCCTCCACAGATCAGTGAGCAGGCTTCCGGTGAGTAAGGTGCCAGGCTGACAGCTTTTGCTCTCTCTGTTAATAAGGAGCAGATCCAGTGGAGAGTGGGTCCTTGGATGCCAATCTTATGTAGGCGCCCGATGAGGATGGGGTGTGAACCCATGTTAAATGCTGCATAGAGATCCAGGAGAATGAAGGCTGCTGTGTCTCCTCTGTCAACGATCATGCAGGTGTTGTCTCTTGTGATGAATTGCAATGAGTACAGAGATGCTTTTCCAGCTGCAGCTTGAGATTCCAGTGGTGAGGTCTGTGATAGTGCTGGATGGGTATGCTGAAACTAACAAAGGTGTGGTCTGTCCAGGTCATAGTTGCTAGCTTGTCAATTGTGATGTTGCCTATTAAAGAGAAAATCGGGGCAAACAGGTGTCCGGTTGTGTGGGTGCGTTTGGTAATGTGTTTGGTAATACCAAGATTTCAGAGGTTTTCTAGACGGGCCCTAGAGTTTGGGTCAGTGTGCTTTTGTTGGTGAAAATTAAGGTCTTTGAGGAGGAGGAAGGTTCTGGCAATGATGATGAGTGGTGCATCAAAGTCTGTGATGTCACTGATTAAATTGGTGTGTATACGAGGGTTCCATCCAGGGAGAAGTTGGCTGCAATGCATATCTTGAACTTGAGATGTTCCATGTAGCTGGTGGAGTGTCAGGGTTAGTGGTGCAGTTGATAGCCTTTTTTAATATGATAGCGACTCCACTTCCAGGCTGGTGCTGACAGTTTTGCCTAACGATCTTGTAGGCGACAGGGATGGCTGTAGTGATGTCCGGCACCAAAGTCGGGTTTAGCCATTTTTCCGTACGAATGAGCCGGCCCGCGCGCGGCCGACAGTATGTCTCATATCTCTGAAACGTGTTTGGTGAGCGAGCCAGTGTGAGGAGCATGAATGTGAGTGTGGTGTGTTTGGTGGTATTTGATATACGTAAGCATGATCGGGTGGCTTGGTTTATGTGCGGTGTTCCAGCATTGCAGCGTTCGGCGGCCACGGTTAAGATTATGGAGGAGTGCAGAAGGGTATCAGTGGGTGGGGTGAGGGACTGTGTTCCTGGCACTGGGCACAGTCCAGGTGTGGATGAGTGTAGATGGGCTTGCCTCTGGTGTTCCTTCAGCGTGCCAGCTACAGCTGCCATTAAGTAGGTCCTGGGAGGAGGGAGGGGTGCAGGGTACCATGGGTGGCAAAACAGTGATGCCTCTTCCCGTCCAGATAGATGGATGAGAAATCCAGTGATATCAATTCCTGTACAGATGGGCAATGGGCAATGAAGCCCTCTTGCTTCGCTTTTTTTTTAAAGTAGATTTTTGCAGGAAACCAGTGATGTCCCTACCTGTGCAGATAGATGATGGAAAATCCAATACTGTCCGTTTATGTGCACATGGGCAACAGGAAATGAAGTACCCTTGCTTGGCTTCTTCTTTTAAAGATGGGTTTGGCTGTAAACCAGTGATGTCACTTTCTGTGCAGATTGATGATGGGAAACCAGTGATGTTGCTTCCTTTTCAGATTGATGATGAAAAATTCAGTGATGTCACTTCCTGTGCAGATGGTAATGACAAAAATTGCATCTTTTGGGTCTGAACCTCTGCCTTTCGATCTGGCTGCCCCTCTGGGAGGATCTTCTGTCACAGCAGCAGGGGAGGGTCTTGCACAACCTGCACCTCCATGAATGGAGACTAAGAGGCAGCAGATGATCTCCTTTGATTTCTCTTCTAAGTTTGTTGATGTAATCGTGGTAGCCAGGCGTCCTTACACAATATCAGTGTATGCTCATCACTGGGATAAGTTTGTGGCTTGTTGCGAAACACCCCAGATGTACCTCCGTCAGAAGTTTAGCTTGTTTTGTCTTTTGACCAGTAAGGACTTGTAGTGGGTACTGTTAAAGGTTAGTTGTTGGTCCTCTTAGCCTTTTTACATTTGTTGGAGAAGCCATTCTTATTCAAATCACTTGCTGTGATGCGTTTTCTTAAAGGTTTGCAACATGTGTTTTTCCTTTGTGATGCCACAGTGGGACTTAAATTTGGTTCTCACTTTCCTAACTCTCCTAACACTTTCCTGTGTACTCCTTTTGAACCAATGCACAGTTATCCATTGCGCCTCATGATTTTTTTTTTCTAGTTTCGATATTATCAGCACATCATGTAAGTAAGCTTTAGACTCTCTCGGTCCAGCCACCTATATCATCTTTTTCCTAGGCAAGTTGGTGTTAAGAACTTGAGCTTCTTTCCTGCCAAAGGTAGTGACGTCTATCTTGTTGCAGGCTGTTGTTACCTACAGTTGGGTAACACAAAATGATACCCCCCCCTTCCTCCCCCAACAAAATATATTAAGGGGACCATCAGTCTCCCAAATTGTAGAGCTATTCATAGACCTCAGGCACGGGCCGTGCCGGGCGTTACACTGGGGCGGTGACGTCAGGCAGGGGAGGGTCAGGGTGGGGGGATGTAAAATACGGGATTAGGACCATTAGAGGTAAGTATCGAAAAAAAAAAAAACGAATTTCGTTGCCCACTCTGCATCACATTTGGCGATGCAGAGTGGGCAATGAAATTCGTTGTGTTTATTTTTTTCGATACTTACCTCTAATGGTCCTAATCCCGTATTTTACATCCCCCCACCCTGACCCTCCCCTGCCTGACGTCACCGCCCCAGTGTAACGCCCGGCACGGCCCGTGCCTGATAGACCTTGGTAGGAATGGGAGCCCCTTGTAGGGTGGGGCCCCCGACGGTGCAGAGGCTGCAGTGGTCTATGCTACGACCCTGGTTGCCAGTTTCAAAGCGCGGGTTACATTTGTGCTGGTGCCAATTTGCACAGAAAACCAGTTTTTTAGCTTCATTGTTTCCAATCGAAAGAACAGAATAATGTCATAAGAAGAAGCAGTATGAAAAATGTGAGCAAGATAACTAAGGGGCATATTATCAACGCTGTGCAAAAAATATCGCACAGCGTTGATAACGTGGTAAAATCTATCGCCGATTTCACATTGCCTGTTAGCAGCGTATTCTCAACGCTAAAGCCAACAGGCCATGTGAAATCGTCGATAGGTCGCATTAGCGTGTGAAAACAAGCGCTGTTTTCACACGCTAATGTGTGCCTTGATAATATGAGGGGGTGGATTCAGCTTTATGATCCACCCCCTCATGTTAGCAATGCCTAACACGTACTAAAAGCAGGTGTTGGGAGACCTGCGATAGACATGTTTATCGCAGGTCTCCTTCTCCCAAGGCCTGCCTTGTGAATAGGGCAATCCCACCTCCAACCACATTTTACATGTGTTTGGACGTGGGAACGCCCACCCTGCATCTCATTAGCGTTATTCATCGCCTCCAGCGTGGGGGCGATGAATGAAGCATGATATGCGTCGCTAACCGGAGTTAGCAACGCTTTGATAATAGGGTGATAATTAATTCATGCGTTAGCAACCGGAAAAGGTCGCTAACACATGAATTAAAGCCCTTGATAATATGCCCCTGAGTAACAGTGACGGTAAAGTGAAATGCACCCCTCACTGCAGAATGTTAGGAGTACCCTGAGTCTCCTATAGCACACAGATATTCATTGACCTTGGGGCAAAAATTGGCCAGACTGTAGTATTTTGGGGGCCTCCGAAAAGGTGGTGGGGGCTTATATTTCACCTCTGGTGACAGTGCACAACATTAAAGCTATCTAGACCTACTTTTTGCTGTGCAGAGCCAGCAAGTGACGGGCGTTCCCTCTCTCCTTTGTAACTTGACCAGGCGCGGTGCGTCCATTGGGGCGTGGGGGCGTAGCCCCCCCCGCCCGCAGCTCCCTCGGCGTCTTTGAACTTAAGTAAACTCTCAGTTTACTTAAGTTTAAAGACGCCGAGGTTGAACTGACAATCATGTCAGTCAACATGACGCCGGACCGCCCGGTCCGCGTCATGTTGACTAACATGATTGTCAGACCAGTGGGGGGCAACAGGCATCAGCACAACAAAAGTGCGCATGAGTAGGGACGGAGGGCACCGTGCCCACGCATGCGCACTTGTGTTTTGACCTGTTTTGACCTGTTTGCGCATGCCCATTAGGAGCCCTTTGGGCTCCTAATGGGCGTGCTACGGGCGAAGAATAGCCATGCCCTGGCGCTGCCAGGATTGGCTTAGAGGGGCTGTACCTTTGGTGGTGATCCTGGCTCCCGTCTGTGTGTGGAGGCGCTGCGCTCCCTCATCACACAAAATGTCCCACTGCGAGGAGGAGGGTTAAGGGTAAAGAAGGTTCATGTATAACCATAATTGTTTATTGCCTTAACATCAGAGCGCGGAAGGCTGTGTTTCTGTACTGGCAAGAACAATCTGCACCTGGGGTTTCACAGCTGGCGAGCTGTTCTCTGTGCGGTTTGATTGGCTGGTACCAGGGCTATTGTTTCAGTAATAAATCCACGAACTGAAGTGTCCACCTATACAATAAGTATCTTTAAGGCATTTGCAGGACATAAACCTGGCCTGATGTGCAGCGAATCGCTTTACATAATGAAAGCAGAGATATGCAAAGCGAGTAGTCTCAAATATAATGATACATTGGGGCAAGTAGGAAGGTGGGGGCACGGAATGTTAGGGCCACTGTTTGGTTTTAAAGTGACCATAGCTTATTTTTATGACATGAAAAATACATTGATTCAGGATGGATAGATGGATGGATGAATCATGGATGCAGGATGGATGGATAAATGTCATTGATGCAGGATGGATGGATGGATGAATGTGATTGATTCAGGATGGATAGATTGATGGATGAATCATGGATGCAGGATGGATGGATGAATAAATGTCATTGATGCAGGATGGATGGATGAATGTCATTGATGCAGGATGGATGGATGAATTTCATTGATTCAGGATGGATAGATGGATGGATGAATTTCATTGATTCAGGATGGATAGATGGATGGATGAATCATGGATGCAGGATGGATGGATGAATGAATGTCATGGATGCAGGATGGATGGATGAATTTCATTGATTCAGGATGGATAGATGGATGGATGAATCATGGATGCAGGATGGATGGATGAATTTCATTGATTCAGGATGGATAGATGGATGGATGAATCATGGATGCAGGATGGATGGATGAATGAATGTCAATGATGCAGGATGGATGGATGTCATGGATTCAGGATGGATGGATGAATGTCATTGATTCAGGATGGATAGATAGATGGATGGATGAATCATGGATTCAGGATGGATGGATGGATGAATGTCATTGATGCAGGATGGACGGATGGAAGGATGAAACATGGATTCAGGATGGATGGATGAATGTCATTGATGCAGGATGGATGGATGGATGGATGAAACGGATTCAGGATGGATGGATGAATGTCATTGATGCAGGATGGATGGATGAATCATGGATGCAGGATGGATGGATGAATGTCATTGATGCAGGATGGATGGATGGATGAATCATTGATTCAGGATGGATGGATGGATGTCAGATGCAGGATGGATGGATGAATCATGGATGCAGGATGGATGGATGAATGTAATTGATGCAGGATGGATAAATGTCATGGATTCAGGATGGATGGATGTGGTGGAAGTGTAATTAGAAGGTATGCTCCGCTCGCTCGCTACATGCCGCTCATCCTGAACTTTTACGCCCCACCACTTTCAAATGTCACCAGCCGCCCCTGAACTTGACCCTACACCCATTGTTACCTGTGTGCTCATACTTGTGGCGCAGCAGTGAGCTACTCTTCTGGAAGGTTTTGTCGCAGATATCACACGCGTAAAGTCCCTCTTCGGTCTTCCTTAGCCGCTTTCTCATCGGGCTTAACTCCCCGTCCTCGGTGTCCTCCCCCGGAGATGGCTGCTCGGCAAGGCTGAAGAACTCTCCCTTAGTGAAAAGAAACCTTGGAGTAAGCCTTTGCTGTGAAAACTCGTTCAAAATTGCATTGCGCTATGTAGAAGACAGGTGAAAGTTCGCTGGTAAGATGATTACTGTTTTTTTATGCTGTTTGCAGTCATGAAGCATCTCTGCCTCCCTATCTCTTTTTGTAGCACCCAGTATCTCATGGTAGTAAAAGGGTCTCTTGTCTGTACGACCCAACTGGGGATCTTAAAAAGGCAGCAGAAAGGTTACTCATCTTACAGCACCTGGACAACGTGTAGAAAAAAAACATAAAAATTCTGGGGAGTGCCCAAGAATGGAGACCCTGTTCCATTTGAGGTCTAAGTCAAATTGAACAAAACCAGACCCATGCCTAGTGCTTGTCCGACTCTACAACAATCATTGGTGATGATCTAACAAACCTTTTCTACTAAACGCCATTATTTGTTAGAGAATTCTACCAACAGATTCCTTACTTTAGAATTATCCCTCTTTATCTGACTGGATCTGGAAATTTTCAAGCAGTCCCCCTGCGTGCTGGTAGTTGGCGTAGTTTGGCTCCTCGTCAGTGTTGTATTTGCCAGAAGTCTATATAGGTATGCAGTGCCTATATAGGTGCCACCTTGGCTCAGTTCCCTCCATTTCTTTCTGCACCAGATAGCAAAGATCCACGAAAAACTACCCATCAGTCACTTTTTGACTGACTTTTTTCAACTTTTTGTCTACCACTTTTTTGACAAATTCTTTTCTCCTGGTGTGACAGGATATCCACCAAAGCACCGTCTGATTTCAATACATGTGTTGTGCTTGTCCCGGGCAAATGTCTGTGACAGACACCTCACTTGGTCTGTCTATAGTGCCTTGAGAAAGACAATGACTGAAAGGCCTGCGAGGATTGCCTCGCCATGCACCCTAAGCCATGAAGGGAGTGCACCCTTAAACTCCTCGATGCCCGACATCGGGTGACCCCATGACAATGAAGATCCTGGTCACGTGAAAGGTACTGGGATTGCTCACGAGTCGCACCAGACGGTTATCATCCTGGGCAAAGCCATCGTAGGGTAAGTCACATTAAAAGAAGAAATCTAAGAAGCCGAAGAGGTCTTCAACTTCTCTGTGTCCATCCAAATCTGCAAACGAAGAGGGAGCCTCAGCAGTCCAGGCTCCACGCCTTTATGGAGCTCCACACTTCCCTGATTTTTCTGAAGTGACCCCAGCCCAACTTAAAGAATTTTTTGAGGCCATGCATCTCATTTTTGGGTGGCCTGACCCCTCTGGAGCGCCTTTGGTAACCTTGGGTTTGGGAGGGACCCCTATTGGATTCCCGCCAGTGCAAGTAGAGCCCCTTGGATCCGGTCCTGGATCTGGAATGGCGCTGCTTGCAAGACCGAGACCTTCTACTACACTAATTCCTGTATCGGCACCCAATCGACGACATCATCCCCACTGCCCTCAACTCTGACACGGAACAGGACCAGCGTCGCAAGACAGGGGTCCCGGCTCCACCAGGACCCATGTCTTCCAGACCGCAGGCAGGGCCTTTTATCTTTGACAGGCCTAGTACAGGGGATGAAGGGGAGGGCTATGGCAACCTGATGAATATCGCCATCCATTGGATGATATCAAGGACACCTCGTAAGATATGGCGGATGTCAGTGCATTAGACATCTCACCTGATACTGGCCTGGTCTCCCCTCCTATTGTGGCTACGGAGGAGGCAGCCTCTTTTGCCATGGTGGTACGTAGGGTGGCTGTGGTCTTTGACCTTCACTTGCCCTCAGTGGCAGTTAAGACTAACATCTTGACAGTGGTGCTTCAGCAAGGTACTAACCCCTCGGACCCCGTGCTCCCCTTTAATGAAACCCTCACTGAAGTCCTCCTTGGGGCCTGATCAAACCCTGCACAGGGGCTCCTTTCCACCGGACGATTGCCCTCTGCCAATGCCCTGCTCCAGGAGACACCAGTTTACTCACCCAGCACTCCACCCCAGAGAGTTTGGTGGTCTAGACCTCCACTTCCAGAATTAATCCTGGTGCGTTCCATTCCTCTCCACCGGATAGTGAATGCAAGAGGTTGGATACCCATGGAAAGTGAATGTTCTCTTCTGTCAGCCTAGCCCTGTGGTTAGTGAACACCACAATTCTCTGGGGCCATTTATTTTATTTATTTATTTGTGGGTTTGTAACGCGCCGGAATCACACCCGAAGGTGTATCTCCGCGCAGTGCTGTGGGAGGAAACAGGTCTAAGCAGGCGCTAATACTGAAATAAGGTTGTCTTAAGACTTTTCCTGAAGGCTAGATGGCTAGAGCACTGTCTAAGGGAGAGGGGGAGGTTGTTCCACAGACGCGGACCCATAACAGAAAGAGCACGTCCTCCCTGTCTGGTCTTGTTATGTCGGGGAATCTGTAGTAACAGCTGGTTACTGGACCGTAAATTATGAGGGGGGTGATGATGAACAAATTTTTCGGCCAGATAGAGCAGCCCTAAGTTATGGAGACTCTTGTGCACCACACAGCAGGTCTTAAATTCCACCCGTCTCCGGATAGGAAGCCAGTGGAGCAGTTTGAGAAGGGGCAGAGATGGTGTTCTGGGGGGGGGGCATTTGTCACCAGGCGTGCCGCGGTGTTCTGCACCACTTGAAGTTTGTTGAGCACTCCTTCATTGGCCGCTAAAAGTAGACCATTGCAATAGTCGAGGCGACTCAATACGAGGGCCTGGACCAAGGTCTTCCTTGTGCTGTCAGGGAGAAGGGGGAACACTTTCCGGAGGAGGCTGATGATATGGAAACAAGACCCCACCGTGGTGTTGGCATGATGTACAAGATTGAGGTCATGGTCCAGACGGACCCCCAGATTTTTCACCACCTGTTTGGGGGAAGGGGCCTCTCCCAAACTTGTAGGCCACCAGTCAGGGGTCCACAGAATTTTTGCTTCCCCGAACAGCATGACTTCCGACTTCCCCACATTGCACTGGAGAAAGTTCCTGGCCATCCAGCCGGCGACCGCAGTCATGCCATTCGAGAAAGCTTGCCTTATCTCCGGGGTAAAGGTTTTAAAGGTAAACAACAGCTGTGTATCATCAGCGTATGAAATGGGTGAAAACCCAAAAGACCTCATAGTATCTGCTAAGGAGGAGACATAAACGTTAAATAACGTAGGGCTGAGACAGGAGCCCTGCGGGACTCCTCTGGTGATTTTGGTGGAGATAGAACTGAAGGCGCCCATGTTAACCTGCTGGGTACGATCTGCAAGGAAGCTGGTGAACCACGCCAGGGCAGATTTCTCTATGCCGATCTCCTTTAATCTTGTTAGGAGAATGGTATGGGATATGGTGTTGAATGCTGCGGACAAGTCCAACAGCACCAACACCACAGATAGACCCCTGTCCAGAGACATACGTATAGTATCCGTGACAGAAAGAAGAGCCGTCTCGGTACTATACCTAGGTCTGAACCCTGACTGAGAGTGGTCCAAACAGCCGGTCTGCTCTATGTAACTGGAGAGATTGAGATTAACGTGTTTCTCCATTATTTTGCCGACAAACGGCAGAAGGGAGATAGGCCTCAGGTTGGTCATATCCGACCAGGAAATGGTCTTAACCAGGGCCTTTTTCCACTCCAGAGGGACCAATCCTTCAGAGAGGGAACGATTAATCACCATCTGAATGGTGGGACTCAGAGCATTCCCTATAAGATGCATCACTCGGGCGGGAACAAGGTCCGCCGGGCTGCCCGATTTAATCGTCCCAATCAGTGAGTTGACATCATCCAGACTGATCTCGGGGATAGCGATAGGATAGCCATTACTTCCATAAGTCTGGGACTTGGTTGCTCAATTGCTGCCTATGGTCTCAGAGGAGGCCGAAGCCATACTCAATGGGGACTATTGCCGATGGGAGAGACGTGGCAAAGTTCACCATTCATCGTGGTCTGGACATGGCTAACTCGTTGGTAAAATTGATTTCTTTATCGGTGGCCATTCAATGCCATGCCTGGGTGTGGACTGCTGGTTTTTCTGGGGATGTCCAAGCATTGCTTATGGACATGCCCTTTGATGGCGCCTGTCTCTTCCGAGAGAAGGCAGAGTCAGCACTAGAGCTCTTTAAGGGCTCCAGGGTTCCGGCCAGGTCCTTGGGCCTCTCTATGGCCTCTCATCACCCACAGTCTGCCTTTCTCCCCTTTTGTAGCCACAGAAGGGGTTTTCAACTGCGTCAGTACCTTCCCAGCCACCACGGCCAGCAAACTTCTAAGCCTTTATGTGGTCTGGGACACTTTTCCCACAGACCACATGGAACAGGTATCCAGAGGTTGGTCCAGTCTACCACTCCCCCGGGAGCTGTAGCCTCCAAACCCCTTTAGTTTGCCCTCCTACCATCACCGGCATCCAGTGGGTGGCAGGATATGCCATCACTTTCTCCACTGGAGGTCAATATCATCAGACCATTAGGTTCTACAAATTATACAAAGTAAAGAGGATACTCCATCCCTTTTGTGGCTACACCTCCACCCATGCCACCCACATAAGACTGATTGGCAGAGGACCACTTTTCCTTACTTCGCCAGGAAGTGTCATCTCTCTTGGCAAAGGGACCTATAGAGAGTAGGCTGGCAACAGAAGTAGGTTTTGGTTACTATTCTTGCTACTTTCTGGTGCCCAAGAAGAACAGAGGCCCTCATCCTTAACTCGCCCTGCTCCTTCTCAATCTCTTCCTCAAACAGGAGAAAATCAAAATGCTCATGCTCACTCAAATTCTGTCTGCCCCGGATCTGATAGACTGGGTGGTGGCAATGAACTTGCAGAATGCATATTTCCCACCCACGTCCTACCCACAGATTTTACCTGCAGTTCATGGTGGGCCAGGAGCACTTTCAATTCACCATGCTTCCTTTTGGGCTTATCACCACCCCACGGGTGTTCACCAAGGTGATGATAGTGGTTACAGCACACGTGAAGTCTGGGGTTCCATTCTTCCCCTGCCTCGACGATTTCCTGTTGAAGGCAGGCTCTCCTCAGTCAGTTATCTCCCACCTACAGACTTCAGAAAACCTTGTGCACTTGCTGAGGTTCACTATGAACATGCCGAAGTCATACCTAACTCCTCTTCAGACTCTCCCTTTCATCGGAGATGTTTTGCACACAGTGTAGTTTCTGGCTTTTCCTCCATACCCGCTAGTCCAAGATATTCAGGTTATGATACTGATGTTTCAGCCTCTATCCTGGGTTTCAGTGAGACAGATTCTGCCTCATAGCCTGCTGCATCCTGTTAGTGAAGAATGCCCACTGGCATATGTGGGCTCTACAGTGAGACATGAAGGTCCAATGGGCACAGCATCAGGGCCATCTTTCTGACAGGGTCCAGAGAGGGAACTGCAACCGATTTGCAATAGTGGCTGACGAACTGTGATTCTGGCAGACCCTTCTCCCTTCCCCAGACAGAACTAACTGTAGTGAGAGATGCGTCACTCCCGGGCTGGGGTGGCTAACTGAGGGAGGTGGAGATCAGAGGACTCTGGTCACCAGCAGAGTCTGGGCTACAAATAAACTTGTTGCAGCTTTTGGCGATTCTCTTGGCATTGAAGGTTTTTTACCCTTCATCGGTAAAAGACTAGTGCAGGTGTTTATAGACAACATCACTGCCATGTGATATTGCAACAGACAGGGCAGGGTGGGGTCAAGGACCCTTTGTCATGAGGCTCTGCATCTCTGCACATGGCTGGAAAACCAGGGCATCTCCCTGGTGGTTCAACACCTGGCAGGGCAGATGAACTCAGACGTCAATACCTAGCATAAAGGATCATGAATGGCATCTCCATCCGGAGGTGGTGCAAGATCGCTTTCAAGAGTGGGGAGAGCCTTTGTTAGATCTGTTCGCCACTGGCGAGAGTGCACAAAGTCAGCAGTTCTACACGCTGGAGTTGCCAAGGCGGCTCTTGCTCAGAGACGCGTTTTGTCTCGAATGGAGCTCTGGCTTCTTGTGTGTCTTTCCTGAAATGTCATGCCGCCCCAGAGTTCTCAAGAAGAACAGGAACGACCAGGCCCAAGTTATTCTTATGGCTCCAAAGTGGGCATGGAGAGTCTTGCCTCCCAAGCTGCTGAGAATGAGCATCAGTCCTAAGGTCAAGCTGCCTCTTCGAGAGGATCTTCAGTCACAGCAACAGGGAAGGGTCCTGCACCTGAACCTGCATACCCTCTGCCTTCATGCATGGCGATTGAGCAGCAACAGCTGACAGCCTTCGACCTTCCTCCTGAAGTCTGTAGTGTTATTTTGGCTGTCAGGCATCCCTCCCCAATACCGAATTCGCCTGCTGCTGGGACAGATTTGTGGCATGCTATGTATCCAGAAGCTTTGATCTTCTCTCTGCTCCTCTTTCTCAAGTATTATTATTTATTCTTTCTTTGGCCAAGCTTGATCTGCTCCGGGCACAGTTATGGGCTATCTTTCAACCACCTCTACATTTGTGTGGTTGCCGTATAAAACTTCCCTATTTAAGTCACCTGTTGTGAAGAGATTTCTCAACAATTTGTAACATGTTCCCCCCCCAAACCATTTATTATGCCCCAGTGGGATTTGAATCTGGTGCTCACTTTCCTGATGTGTGCACCTTTTGAGCCATTGCACAACTTCCCTCTTTAGTTATTGACCATCAAGACTGCTGTTGTAGTGGCCAAGTGACCATTAAATCGACTAGGAGGGCCAGCTAGTTGAGGGCACCTTTGGTACATCCTTCATATACTACCTTCTACCCTGACAAACGGGTTCTCCGGACTCGTGCCTAATTCCTTACAGAGGTAGTCACTCCTTTTCATGTAGGCCAGACCATCATCCTGCCTACCTTTTGTGCCCCACCTCCTCCTTCTAAGGAAGAGGAGAGACTCCACTGCCTGGATCCAAAAGGAGCATTGTGGTTCTACCTTGGACGCACCAAATGCTTCAGGTTGGATGATCAACTCTTTGTAGGGTACGTCGAGGCAGAGAAAGGGAAGGATGTGCAGAAATTACCCATCTCCCGATGGAGAGTGCTCAGCATAAAGATCTGCTGCTGCATTGGCTAAGAAACAACCACCTGGGGGCTTGTACTCTTATTCTATCAGAGTCAAAGCTGCGATCACTACATTAGCTCGTAGAGTTCCGGTCCTTGACATCTGTCAGGCTGCAACATGTGCTTTCTTGCACACGTTTACTAAGCACTACTGCCTGGACAGTCAGTTCCGTCGGTAAGGGCATTTTGCCCGTTTGGTCCTGCAGAACTTTCTGGTCTAAATTAGGTTCACAGACTGGCCTCCGGGGAGGTATTGCTTGGGTATCTATTCTCAGGTAAGCAACCTGCAGCTAGAAGTCTCTATCATATGAACAAGTTCTGTAACACCTTACCTGGTAGAGACTCTATCTAGTCACAGATACCTTATCAACTCTCCCGTCCTCCCCGTTCTGCGACCTGATTAAAGGATGTGGGATTCCAGTTCAAAAGGTCCTAGAAATTCACACCAATGGTCAGTATTCATCGTGGCTCAGCGCTCCTGGCATGGAACGTCATGAACTAACGAGGTGGTGCTTATATAGGTACCGCGTACATCACTTCCGGTGCAGACGCCATTGACGCGAGCTGAATGATCCTACTGATCTGTGCGAAGGGAAGCTGCTCAAAAATTCCTGGATCCATCCAGTCTGATGCCTGGAGATAATTTTAAGGAAAGGAGTCTGTGGCAAGATAGAATCTTTATCAGATAAGGCGTTATTGAAGGTAAGTAGCTTGCCCTACTTGCTAACAAAACACCGTCCTTACATAATTTTTATAAATATTTTTCCAGCATAATATGCATAACTGTTCTTTGCCAGGTGATGCATAGCTCTTTGTACTGTCTCATTATTCATGCATTCACTTTTCTCATTGATAAAATCTCTAAATATCCATTGTATATAAATGCACATTACCTTTATTAGTCTGTGTTACTCACACGCATAATATATGTTTAGCTACTATTATTTTCGGTACTGAATACTTAACATATTAGGGTTTTCTCTTTCAGTCTAGAGATTTGGAACCCATGATGATTTGTAGAAAACGAGTGTATTTGGATTTTTTACAACCCACTCAACAAAATTACGGTTCAAGCATAAAGATACAGGACTTTCATAGGATTTCATTTTCCACATGTAAGATGTCATGGTCCTACTCACCAGCTGTCTGTATTTGTGCTGCAGTGTGTTCGGAAGTATGTAGCCTGACTCTGCCCCATAGATGTAGGACATGTATGGTAGAAAATGGAGGCCTGGAAAGTTGGAGTTCATTTGCAGAATGGGGTATCGTTCCTGAAGCAGGTTATTTAAGGTAGTTGGTAGAAGACCGGGGAAGGTAGTAAACAGGGGAGGGGGGTATAAGGAATCAGGCTTTAAATCTGATAAAGAGCCGGGTTTGTGGACTTTTGAATCTTCCTGAGTGGGTAAGGATACCTGCTTATAGTGGTTTTGAGCATGAAACCCCCGATTACTCCATGGGACCAGGGGTAATTCTTTGCAAAATCTGGGTAGAGAAAGATCCAGGGGCTCAGCCTGGGTCGCATCAGAGGTAGAGCCATTCAGGGTGGTTGGAAGGCCATATGAGGACCGTTTAGGATTGTGGAGAGGCAAGAGTGTGCTGTGATTATTGGCAAGCTTGTGGTGGCCTGCGGAAGTGGCTTGCAGCAGCATCGCTGCACATTGCATCTCATGGTCTGGAGAATCTGCAGCATTCTGTGGTTTTGTTTCTTGATACAATTCCCTGAGGGAGAATTGGGATTGGGCGCCTTGTCGGCCATGGTGGTGCCTTCCCACATCACCACCCTTTCTGCTGTGACTTTGAGCAGGACTTGGGCTGCAAGTGTTTGCTATGCAGACTTTAGTTTGGTCCAAACCTTTACATGGGTTCTTGCACTCTTGGCTTTGGCAAAGAGCTTGAGGGTCATCCATGGTGGCAAATTCCACCACTGTTGAGTTTCCATTGGACTTCGAGCATCTGAAGTCACCCAGAGAACACCGTAAGGGTGAATGGTTTTCGGTGGTACTTTCACCGTGCTGGAGTTCCTTTGAGGCCAAGAAGGGTTCTGAAGGGTATTCATGCCTGTCGTCATTACTCTCCAATGGCTTTATTCCAAAGCCGCATTTACGATCTTGCATGATCTGAAAGTTAGTTCTCCGCCCATTGGAACTGTTTACATGGCCGAAAAGATAATCCACTTTGTGGCCCAGGGAGGTGGCATGTGTTGCACCACTGAATCCCACTGGCATGTTTGGCAATGTTTGGTGAAACTCATTCCAAGGAAAATCCGTCCATCTGCCAGAAGGGCCTGAGCCAAAGCAGTGCATGGTTATGTTCTTGGCTTTGGGGTTGATGGGCTGTTCGTGCTCGTGACCATGCTCATTCTGCTCTTTCTGGCTGTTGTGTCTGAGTCCGGGGCTTGTTAAAAAGGACGATGCCCCAGGGGAGCGAGGTCTAGACGCTGAAGTAGGGGAGGAACCTTGGTGGGTGTTGCTAGCTTGTGTGGGTGCAAGGCATTTCTTGTTGTTGAGGTGGGAGCTGTAGGAGCCCGAGTGGGAGAACCTCTTCTTGCATTGCGAGCATTCGTAAGGCTTTTCTCCTATAAGAGACACAAATCCAACACGTTTGGTCAGTAACGGGGTCAACATCTGTATTTTAGCACATCAACAAAAATGTGCTAGTACTAAGTCATTTTCGAATGATTGCCTGCCTCAAGTAAATTAAATCATATCTTTCATCTAAAGATAATTACACAGTGTACCTCCATCTATGAAATAATCTTCATATTGTAAACTGTAGATTGTGCAACGTTAAACCATAGAGGATAAGGTATTCGCATTCTAGTTTATTTTGACATACTAATACCACTGAAAAATGCTGATTAAGGATAACATTAACTCTCTGGTTTTGTTTTGCTCCCTACAATTGCTTACTTTTCCACAAGATGTAGATTTTCAGAAATGTTAATGTAAATATTCCCGCTGTAGGTCCCCCAACCCAAACAGGATAAGGCCTTATTGTAAAACGGTAAAAGGCTCCAGCTACAGATAGTAAGGAGAGAGAGAGAGAGAGAGAGAATGCACTCTGGCATATATTATGCACCTAAATCAACATTCATGAGGAAACCAAGAATACCTCTCATAATTGCAGGTCCTGCTGCCCCCAAGAATTACCAGTGTTTCGCATATCGGGTGCTTACTGAGCAGGCAAGGGGACAGATTCATTGAAATAGAGGCAACAGAATCAGAATCAAAGTAAATACAGGTACTGTGGGCTGCTTTCTTTTGACTGGGTGGCAGTACAGAGGAAGTAAACCAAAAACATACAATATCCAAAAAGTATTCAAAATGTGAATGGCGCAATATTTGAAAAAAGAAGCAAGCCCGAATCCAATCATGTCGAATGGTGTGCAAGAAGGAGCATTACACATCTTTAATGTTCAATTTCAATATCGTACTATGGACAGGGGAGACAAAGCAGGGGACTTTTTTAGTTTTTGTGTTGTCTATCATTGACTTTAAAGTGATAACGTAAATATAGTGTGGGTGAATGTGAATACACTCTAAAGAGATGGTTCTGCAATCTGTCCTCCCGAGCTAAATGTATTCAGCAAAAAAAGTTTGGATATCAGCCTTGTCTTGAAGGAGTTGTCCTCTGGTTCCACCCTATGTTTCCTGCTCAGTGAGTTCCAGTCTGATGCCAGGGAAATCTGCCTCCTTGTTTGTTTTTGGGAAGCCCTGTAGAAAGACAAGGTTTGCTGCTGATGACTGCAGGGTTCTGTTGAGCACATAGTTGAGGTGCCAGTCTAATACCATTGCTCAAATAAGACCTGTGTGGGGTACAACGAGTTTAAAACATTATTTTTGTATCCACCAGAAGCGTGAGGAGTGCTTTCAAGCCTGGTTTTATGTGGTTGCCTCGTTGCAGGTTAGGTCTGGAGTCTTTGAAGGCTGTCAACAAGTTTCTTAGGCAGGCTATTAAAAAGGCTTTGATACAGGCTGACTTGGGCCGAGCAGGGGAAGGATTCTTAAGAGCACGAAGAGCTGCAGATTGATTCCTTGGTTCAGAGCATTGATAGTGATATTAAATTATTTTATATAGTGCGCAAATGCCAAAGGCTTCTTCTTGGCGCTGATGTCTACTACATTAGAAAATGAACTAACGGAGGACAAGAATTTACCACCAGGAAGGGCATATGCTTGATCACATTGAATGGGAGAATAACCAGGTTTTAAGATGTTTCCTGAAACTGGAAAGGTTGGACTGAACTCTAAGCTGGTATGGTAAGTTATTCCATAGATCAGATGTGATGTGGATGAAGCTACTCCTCCCCAGCTCTTTCTTCTGATTTTGAAGACATTGACTGTCCTTAAATTTACTGAGCGTAAGGTTTTTCTGGGAGTAAACCAAGAGAGGTTTCTATTTGAGTAGGCTGGGCATCCACCATGCACAGCCTTATGTGCCGCACATAAGGTCTTCAACATCTTTTCCTCACAGAGAGCCAAGGGAGCTCAAGTACTGCTTCAGAGACTGGCTTAAACTTGAGAATTTTCTATAGCAGTTGAGCCAGTGCATTTTCTAGGCCTTGGAGTTTCTTAAGAGAACACTAATGAATGCCTAAATATAAGGCATTGCAATAGTCCAGCCTAGACAGAACCAAGGCAGTGTTTTTTGCAGTTCATATGGAATAAAAGGGAGAGCGTTCTTTGATGGGTGCTACTCAAATAGCAAGAATAAGTACGTTTGTTAATTTGTGCATTGAAAGAGACACTGGGATTGGAAATTATTCCCAGATTCCTGACTGAAGTTACCGGGATGGGAAGACAGCCAAGCATCTAAGGACACCAATATTGATCCCGAAAAGTTGTGTCCTTGCTGAAAAGCACCTCATTTTTGTCCGAGTTCAATTTAAAACTATTTATGCTCATCCATTCTACAATTGTACATGTACAGCTGTTAAAATGGTGTGCAGTCTCATCAATATCATTCGAGATAAACATAGCAATTTGTGTATCATCAGCATAGACCACAAGGTCAAGACCAAAAGATCGGATCACTCTTGTCCTAGGAGACATGTACATTTCAAAGAGTGTAGGACTTAATGATGAACCCTGGGGAACATCACACAGTAATAAGAAGGTCTTGGATACATAGTACCCCAAGGTGAATGATTGCTCTCTGTCTGAAAGAAACAGTTCAAGGGCCAGTCCTCAGATTCCAATTTTCTCCAAGCGTTCCAGCATGAACGCATATTTTACCATCCCCCAGATGCATCAAAGTTATGTTTTGCTAGTCCTTAATACGAATTTTAAGGAATCGCTATTAAAGACTCGCAAAACGGGATGCATGTAGGAATCGCAATATTATTTGCGATTTCTACTGATTCCTTATTTGTGATTCGCTAATTGCTAATCGCAAATAAGGAATGGCTTTCCCATTCATTCCTATGGGCCTAAAGTCCCATAGGAATGAATGGGGAGTCATTTCTTATTTGCGATTTGCAATTAGCGAATCGCAAATGTGCCGCAATTTCAAGGGTGCCAGGGTTTCCAAAGGACACCCTGTTGCACCCCTGAAATGGTAATGTTCACTGGTGTTGCGCACACACATGTCCCAAGGACATGTGTGTGTGTAACATACCCAAAAACAAAACAAGTATGTGGAGGGTCAAGGGGAATATTTAATGACCTGTCTGCTCATACCCCTATACACGATATACAACACACAATAGAGCTGACCAGGTCTAAAAAAGTGTGTAGCTGTACTGGCGAGGGTGCAAACATGGATGCGTGCATGAACGTATGGTGCTGAGAATCACTGACTAGTTGAATCCCATCAGACCACCCATTCTGGTGGAGTTTACGTCATGTGGGATATTACTGATCATTCCAGAACACAACCGACCATGTAGTGCCGATATGGGAGTGGATGTCAGGAAACTAGCCGTGTTATTCATCATGAAGTGATGTATAATGAAGTGCAGTGCTTAAGTGACAAGTGAAATAAAATTGACTACACAGGCGTTTGTAAAATGTTCAAACCATACTCTTTGTGTCAAGACTTAAAAATCCACTGGGTAATACGATTACCCTGTGGCATTGTGCAATTCGGTCGACATGTTTCAGCCGATGGGGCATTACCCCGGCTTTCTTCAGGACCATAACTAGATATGCTACTGCACAGATGAGTGAAAATATTAAATAGGTGACCTCCACTTCCGCTCGTATTACCATCGGAGGCACCGACGGACAGAGCGGGGCCTCTTACTCCTGAGCGGTTGCCGGGTGAGGTGAGGTCTTCACCCACACAAAGCTGGGAAGAAGAAGTTCTCCTTTCCTTCCAGTGGGCATTCAAATGTGATGGTTTCTGGTAGATATGTACCTTTTCCTTAGTACATTTTCTCTTATTGATTTAATATTTTCACTCATCTGTGCAGTAGCATATCTAGTTATGGTCCTGAAGAAAGCCGGGGTAATGCCCCATCGGCTGAAACATGTCGACCGAATTGCACAATGCCACAGGGTAATCGTATTACCCGGTGGATTTTTAAGTCTTGACACAAAGAGTATGGTTTGAACATTTTACAAACGCCTGTGTAGTCAATTTTATTTCACTTGTCACTTAAGCACTGCACTTCATTATACATCACTTCATGATGAATAACACGGCTAGTTTCCTGACATCCACTCCCATATCGGCACTACATGGTCGGTTGTGTTCTGGAATGATCAGTAATATCCCACATGACGTAAACTCCACCAGAATGGGTGGTCTGATGGGATTCAACTAGTCAGTGATTCTCAGCACCATACGTTCATGCACGCATCCATGTGTGTAACATACAACTTAGAAAAATGCACTAAAGTGCATATTTCTAAGTTTTTGCTATTTACCACGTAGTTTGACTTCGCGGTAAATAGCGGCCCCAGATTGCGAATTCGCAATCTTGGAATGGTTCATGCATTGCATTTAAGAAATCGCAATTTGCGATTCCTTAAATGGTATCGCAATTTGAGAACTCGCAATTATTTGCAAATTCTTAAATTGCGAGTGCATGAACCCTTGATGCATCTCAAATGCTATTTTTGCGGGCGCAAACGGCCGAATTTTTGCGATTCGCACCGTTTGCGCTCGCAAAAATGCTTGATGCATCTACTTGCATGTCTAAGGCAGCTAATAGCTCCAACAGGATCATCCCCGCCTTCCCACCCTTATCTAGAAAACTTCTCAGCTCCTCTGTCGCTACTGCCAGCGCTGACTCAGTACTATGGTTAGGTCGGAACACAAATTGTGCTGAGTCAAGAATGTCATTCTCCTCTAAAAATTTAGGGCCATATTAGCAAGAAGCTCGTTAAAATTATCGCCGTTTTAGCGGCAGGAAACTGCTGCTGAAAGCGGCGATAATGGGCTTGATAATATGCTCTATAGAATTCCAATAGAAGCCCAGTTTAGATGTCTTGCACATCTAACCTGGGCTTCTATTGGAATTCTATAGCGCATATTATCAAGCCCATTATCGCCGTTTTAGCGGCAGTTTCCTGCCTCTAAAACAGCGATAATTTTAACAAGCTTCTTGCTAATATGGCCCTAAGAGAGTGAAATGTTCATGTGCTTCTCCAAAGTTTTTGCTGGAAAGGGTAGACGAGATATAGGACAGTTTCCCTTTTGCAACCGTTTCTGCTATGTCATGAACAATTTTTGGAGGACAGGGGTCAGATGATGTCCACGACTTCGTTTGGCCTAAAAGTTCGACTACTTTTTCCTCTTTAAAAGGAGGACATTTGCAGAAAGTATTTTTTCCGGAAGCCACATCGGTGGCACTCGATGCCGACGGTGTGGCCCTATCACTAGAGTTTATTTTGCAATATATTTTTTACACATTATTTTGAAAAAATCCACCAGCTTATCACAGAAAAGTTGACAAGGAGGCACTGGGCCGCTTGATGATAAGCAGGACAGGATCTGGGCTGTTTTAAAAAGTTCTCTTGTGGAGTTCTTTGCTGCATAAATTATTTCAGAGAAATATTTTGTTTCCTTCACAACAATGAGGGGCATATTATCAAGGGGGTTTATCAGCCAAGAAAGCGGAGATTAAATTATCTCCCTATTACCTAGCTGTCGCTAACACCAGTTAGCGACAGCTAGTAGGAGATAGCGACTATCTTGGGCCCCGCTTTGCATGTCAGTAATATTTATCAATAATGAAATGCAAAGTGGGCGTGCCAAGATGTTAGCGACTGGAAACAGTTGCTAACATCGCTATCTCCTATTACCAACTTTTGGAGATATTCGCGCTAAGCGCGAATATCTCCAAAAGTGAACACCTGCCCTGAGCAGTTCTTAGCCATGTTATCCAATGGGAGGTGGATAACATGGCTAAGAGCATTAGCTCGGTAATGCATGAATATCGCGGACTTTTCAGCGATATTCATGCATTTCGGCCGTTTTTTATCGCTTAGGAGATAAACCTTGATAATAGCAAGGTTCCTAAGCGATAAAAATCGCCGCAGCTCGGCGATAAAAATATCCCCGCTAAACCAACATAGCGATAATTATCGCTAGTTGTTGGTAATATGCCCCAGTTTTATATATTCTTGAATAAGCTGATTGTATCTAGAGTTTCCATCCTTGAGATAATTTCTTCCCCATAGTTTTACCTGCCTTCTGTATTTTTGTTTTAATTCCGTTAGCTGGCGTGAAAAACAAGGATGCAAGTTGGCATATTTTTCAGGGAGGAATTTCATGCAGTATTAATCCAGGGTAAAAAAGAAAAGAGCACAGGCTTCGATAAATTTAAAGAGGTAACCAAGGTCGTTATCTTAAAATGGTACAAATTCCTAAGCTTGCAAAATCTCAAAGACCTCTTTGTCAAACCGCTGTCCACATTGAAACCTTCAAGAGTGCACCATTTTAGCATTTCATTCTACATTATGCGTGAAAAGGCACCAGCACCAGTAGTTTTACATTGTCATCTACTTTTAGGAAGTAGGAGAGAAAAACCTAAGAAATATGAACACCTTTTGATATAGAGAGGTGAGGCCAACTCATGTGTGCAATTGTAGGGGTGAAAACAAATATTAAGCTAGTAGAATCTACTGAAGTACTCTGTTGTTCCCACTGCACCCAAATAAACTTGGGAGCTTTGCTTTCTTGTCTTTCTCTTAGCACTTGCTCACCTGTGAGGTGAGCACTTATTTGCACCCCTAAATGCGTTAATACGATGACTGAGCACTGTCAACAATCTATAGCCTATGAACTCAACTGTGAACGGTTTAAAACGATTCTCCTCATGAAAGAGACTCTCTTTCCGAAATGTACTGAGATGTCTATATTATTTTCATGTTGTGAAAAGATACAAGAATTGTTTATTTTGATAAGCAATTGTGTTGAATTTAGCAAAAATAAAAAACTGCAGTAGTAACGTCTCCTCCATTATGGCAGAGGAGCGTCACTCCGCTTCCAGCAGAAGGAAAAGTGGGGAAAATAAAATGATAATAATGTGGTAAAAATCTGCAGGAACGTGAGAGCAGCATGGACAGGTAGGGTCCGGAAGAAGTTTTGCCTGGTGTAATCTGTCAGGAGTGAGTATGCGCAAAAAAGATATTAGGTCTGGACCTGGCAGAGCCTGGATGATATTGTGATCACTCTAGGAGGCAATATGGCTTCTTGCCAGTCAACATCATCCATGGAACACAAGCAACTCTCCCAGTGGGCTCTAAGGTGGTCCAGTGTATGAAGGGCATTAACAGCAAGGGTACAATAGTTCTGAGAAATGCCTCCCTTTTTTACTAATTGGCCCATTAGGAGTTTAGCCTCAAGGGGACTAAATTCAGGAGGAGAGGCATCCCGGGACATGTGAGTATAATGTGCATGTCACAGGTGTAAATACTTGTAGAATTGTGAAGAGGTGACTAAATATATGTCCTGGAGTTACCAAAAGGAGCCTATATGGACTCCAGACCACACGTCACCCAGTTGTGTTATGTCAATAAGTTCCCACTTCCTAAAGCCCTCCAGTTTTGCCACATTGTGCAGCCACGTACGGTGCCACAGGTGGGTATGAAGTGTGAGCTTTACAGATTTTCTGAATCGGAGCGCAGTCCTGCAAGCCAGAAGGACCACCTGGGTCAAGACAGGGATAGTGGCGGAGATTGGAGAGCCATACAGCATGGTCATAATCCATGGAAACCCTAAATATGCCTATTCCATTTGATCGCATCATCCCCCACTAAGCCAGTCGTTAATCACCACAATCTGGAAGGCTAAATATTAAAAGTAAAGGTTGGCCTCTGGACATGGCTGGAACATCAGGGCATTTCCCTGGTGGTTCAACACCTGGCAGGTTCTCTGAACGCCAGGGCGGATGAACTCAGCTGCCGGTGCATGATGGATCATGAATGGTGTCTGAACTCGGACGTGGTGCAAGGTTTCTTTCAGCAGTGGGGAGAGCCTTGGTTAGATCTATGCGCCACCGAAGAGAATGCGCAATGTCCTCAGTTCTGCGTGTTGGAATTTCCAAGGCGGCATTCGCTCAGCGATGCTTTTCATCACGAGTTGAGTTGGGGTCTTCTGTACGCCTTTCCGCCTATACCACTTCTGCCCAGAGTGCTGAGGAAGATCAAGCACAACCTGGCCCAACTCATTCTTGTGGCTCCGGATTGGGCATGAAGAGTCTGATATCTCGAGCTCTTGAACATGGCCATCGATCCTCCGATAGGCTGCCTCTTTGGGAGGATCTTCTGTCACAGCAACAGGGGAAGGTCCTCAACTCGAATCTGTTCAGCCTCCACCTCCTTGCATGGAGATTTAGCGGCAACAGTTGACAGCTTTGACCTTCCTCCCGAAGTTTGTGATGTCATCTCTGCAGCCAGGTGTCCCTCCACTAAAACGGTATACGCCTGTAGATGGAAGAAATGTGTGGCATTGTGCACAGCAAAGGCTGTGGATCCCCTTTCTGCCCCTCTTTCTGAGGTTCTTCTCTTCATTCTTTCATTGGCTCAGCTGGGCTCAGGCTCTTTCTTCTAAACATCCTTTCCTTGCTGTTCATCTGGGCAAGGTTGTCCTTCGAACTAGACCTTCTTTACTTCCCAAAGGGGTTACCTCTTTCCACATAGGACAGACCATCACTTTGCTCACTTTCTTCGCACCCCTGCACCCTTCTAAGAAGGAGGAGAATCTCCACCGTCTGGATCCAAAATGTGCATTATCCTTTTATTTGGATCGCCCAAAACAATTCCTGGTGGATGATCAACTCTTTGTTGGCTATGTGGGCCCCAAGAAAGGCGGTCTGTGCAGAATGGACCATCTCCCTATGGGTTGTCCTTTGCATTAATATCTGCGACTCCTTGGAGAAAAAGGAACCTCCGGTAGGGCTGTGCACCCATTCCACCAGGGCGATGAAGCCACTACTGCTTTGGTATGTGGAGTTCCCCTCGGTAACATCTGCCAGGCAGCCACGTTGGCATCACTGCATACGTTCACTAAGCATTTCTGTCTGAATAGTCAGATCCGGCGAGACGGCCTCTTCGGCCGTTCAGTCCTCCAGGGCTTTCTGGTGTGAACTTAGTTTGCAGACCCACCTCAGGGTTTGGCATTGCTGGGGTATCTATCCTAAGGTAAGGAATCTATAACTAATAGTCTATTTCAAATGAACAAGTTATTTACCTGCTGTAACAATAATTCCGTAAGAGACATATATTAGTTATAGATTCCTTACAGCCCCACCCATCCTCCCCATTCTGCTAACTGACTTCTAAAGTAAGGGACTCCCTTTCAGGGCCCAGTGGTCAGTGTCTTGCATGGCTCTGCGCTTCTGACGTGGAATGTCGTGTGAAGAACTATCGTCAGCGTGCAGTGGCGGCGTCTGACCAGATACTGCAAGTTCATTCCCGCAATCATGATGCCAACTACGAACACGGAGTCGACTGACACCACCTACTGACACACAGAGGTACTGCTGAAGAAAAAATTCTCCAGATCCAGTCTGACACCTGGGGGTAATTCTAAGGTAAGGAATCTATAACTAATATATGTTTCTTACAGATATATCATTACCAAAGGTAAGTAACTTGTTCAACTGGCTTATTTAATTTAAGTTTTAACTACAACATTTATCTCTCTAGTTTGAGGGCACTAAATGAAATAATAGTTATAGACCCAGGTTGACATTTGTGATGGTCATGCATGATATTCTCCCTTCATAACATTGCTGGTTGGAGACAGTGGCCTATAATTTTACCCTTCTAATTCCAACTTGATTTACATTGCTCTTTTGAAGAAGTTTGGGAATGGGGTTACATAAGTTACTGTAGAAAGAAACTTTTACACAAGCTGCAGCATTTGTGTTCTTTTATGGCAAATTAAACAGCGTTTTTTGTATTGCATCTCAAAGGATGAATCAAGAACTTGTAATCTAACATACGAAGTATTGCAAGCATTAAGAGATGAGCAATTACACTGACAACGCGGGCCCCATACCTGATATTACACATTTTGAGTACTTAATGACATTAAAGGACATCCGCGGATATTCTGCACAGTGGCGTTACGCAGAATGTTTCCCATTATGCAAGTTGCACATGGATATTCTATTGATTTTCTGCCCACAATGAGAATCGTTATACAAAGGGTTCTTGTTTCTTTCACAATGAAACAGTCTCTTGAAAAGTTGACGTGCATTCAAAGCTGGAGCAAGGGTAACTATTTAGACTGCATGTTTGTAGCGGTGGTTCACAAGAGCTAGGTTCATGCCAGATTAGCAAAATATCCACAAGGGAGAAATGTGCACAATATATCTTATTCAGGTCCTCATTGCGAGTAGCCTCTTAATTCTAATGGGCCAGGTAACAGCGGTCACTGGCCCCATCGAAAAGCAGCAGAAAACTTGGATTAAAAGCCCGGCCCAAAATAAGGGATTAACGGGAGATTTGGATCTAGAATAACAGATTTTTTTTTTGTGCATATTTGATATAGTGCAAACTCGGCCCGAAGGTATTGAAGCGCTTTACATGAGCACCGTATTTACATTACACATTCAGGCACAGGGAGATTAAGTGATTTGACCAGAATCACGTGATGTGATTCTGATGGTATTTCCTCATATTTTAGTGGACCCTCGCGTGCCAACTCGTAATGAATTGGATTTTCCCCATTTCTGAAGATACTGTTGTAACCCAAAGCTTTCCAAACTCAGTGTCGGGACACAGTTCTGTGTCGCCTGCCATGTGTGGGTGTGTCGCATGATGACTGTGCGTGTGCATTGCGTGTGCCCGCCTGAGCGTGAGTCACCAGCACAAAACTCGCCGCCTCTGCCAGGAGGCAGACTCGAGGCTCAGCCAAGTTAACCCTAAGCCAAGGTTACCTCTTTGGTACAACGAGCCTTTAAAAAAATGCTTTATACAGATGCAATTTCTTATGGATCTCGGGAGCTACTAAGTCTGCGCTGCCCGTCGTTTACACACTGAGATCGCAGTGTTGGCACTCATTTGGATGTATTATTTTGCAGCACCTAGAAAAGCTCAGATATAGCTGATAAAGGAGGTAATAATATTGAATTTGTTCCCTGTTGGGTGGCTGTTCATCGCACACAGGCTGCAGCACACCCAGTCCTTCCTTCTGCCCCTACCACTACCGTCTGGGACAGTGTTTCTCTCTGTTAGTCCCCCGGCCACGGCACCTCCCGGCCCCCTCCCAGCAGCAGTAAGGCCCCGCGCAAGGAGCGCGAGCGGGGAGCGCGCCGGTCAGCGCGCCTCACGCAACAAGCGCAGTAGTCATGAGATGTGATCAGAGCTCAGTCCTGTGACAGCAGGAAGGCTTGTGGAGACCTCGAGGACAGGTCGTACGAACGGAAGGGGGTTTGTGCACGAGCTCGTAGTCCGACAAACACGCAAGTGTATGTGGCACTGTCCAACAGCAGAAAGAGCGGCAGGTGAATGTGACAAAGTCCGCACAGAGATAGAGAGGCATGTATGTGCCTCCGTCAGAGAGCAGAGCAAAACACGCTGTGTATGTGGCATCGCTGGGGAGCAGAAAATGGCATGTCTATGTGCCCACGGCCTCCGAAAAGAAAAAGGTGCATGCGTATGTACCACTTTCCTAGAATAGAAGATGGCACCTATATGAACTACAGTGTAGCACTAGGAAGAGTGGCCTGTGAAGGACCCACTGGCTGCGAACAGAGAGGCAAGTGAAAGTGTTCACCGCCTAGCAGCAGGAAGTGGGCATGTATATGTGCCCCTGCATGCCAACAGAAAGATGGCACGAATATGGGCCAACAGTCTAGCATGAGCATGAGGAAGAGGAGCATGGTCAAGACTCACTGCGCACTGGCTGTCATCAGAAAAAATTTGCTTGAAAATAAACCATTTGCCCGCGCTCGCTTGCTACACTTCTTTACCGTGTCGCAAAATGATGCATGTCTAGAAAGTGTGTCACCATCATGAAAAGTTTGTGAAGCTGTGTTGTAACCCATCAGTATCTCAGACTGATTGAAATTAGATGAATCTTAATGTTTTTCCTGTATAAACACCATGGTTTGGTCCTGAAGGACCCTTCACAAACCTAGTACCTGGAGGAAATGTCTTCTAATTCAGCATCTGTCAAAGAAGCCGTGTTAAAGGTCAGAAGAAAAGTTCCAAAACTCACCACTGTGTATCCGGATGTGTTCTTTGAGGTGATGTTTGTACTTGAAAGATTTGCCACACTCAGTACACTTAAATTTTCTGGTGTCCGGACTTTGACCTGATAGAGGCTGCAGTAAGAAAATGTCTGAATATTTAAATAGCGAAGGTTGAGCACAACTGTTTGCAAACATATTTAAATACTGGATTCAATCATACATTTATATAAAATGCTTGATTAATCAATTTAAAAAAAATATCTTGTTTTGGAAAAAGCTTTGTACTTATTAATGATGTATATATGTGTGTATGTATGTATATTTTCATTTATTGCAAGCACATCACGAGGACATCAGAGCACTTCAGATTAGCACTGTCGTTTTGTACACAGTTCAACATACTTATAGGATGACATTGAGGCAAATATGTACACATTTTTGGATGCGTTTACATCAAGTGAGGGTTGATAAAATTATGTACAAATAGAAGCATACAATTATCATTGCAGTGCCCATTCAATTTCATTGTAGAGGAATTAGGAGGATTTACATTTTACACATTAGAAACCCTTTACTCCGAATTCCCCTTATGTATGGACTATCATTATTCCTTATTGCATAACTACACACCAAAACCTGAAAAAAACAAGCACTACATGAAAAGGTATATCAAATGATAGTGAATGGAGGAGAGGCACTGCTTTTTTATGCAAAGCTAAGATCCACAGATAAGCCTGACAAAGGGTGCTGAGCGGACCAAACATTTTCTGATGACAATGGGGAAAAATGATTTCTCACACCAATTTTCCACTGTTTCCTTCACACTGCTCCTTGGGCTAGCAAAAAGAGTACTGGGCCTGTGCTGCCCTGCTCAAGAAAAAAAACAAGCCCCAGCCGCAGAAGCTGACTTCAATAGTTATTTGGCTGACTTCTTTACTGCAGGGTAACTGTTCTACTTGACCTTATTGGTCCAAGTGACTGGTTCCCTGCCTGAGTTGTATGACAAATCGGGTTTGCAAGAAAAGTAATTATATGTTTCCTTCTAGAACTTGGTCCTGAAGAAGGTTGTCTATTTACCTGTAACCGAAACGCCGTGTCGACCCCTGTTCCTTTGAACTTTTAACCTGATGCTTATGTGATGTTTTTTTAAAACCTTTTATGAAATGTTATAACATACTATTGTACGGTTTTTAATGATTTGTAACTGCGTTGATAAAATGTTTGTTTGAATAAATAGAAAAAATATATATATATTTTCCTAATAACACTATTCTCTGATTGGTTCTTCACACTTGACGTACTTTGTATTTCATTGGTGCTATATCTACAATTATTGTTGGTCTAATGAGTATAACATTGTGTTTATGACTTGCATCTCGCACTTTGGTAATTAGTAGAAGTACATGACTGGTATTGCTAAACATTGCAAAAACGCATTACTATTCCATCTCCTACCCATTTTGGGGTAAACCTGTGGGACGTTTTATGGTTTCTTAATCCCTGCCTGAGTTGGTCAGCACAAGAGGACCTTTATAGCCGTTTACAAGTTACTTGTCATGGCTAACCCTAAACAGTGGATTTTTGTCATTGAAGTGTCTATTTAAAGAGAAAAATACAACCTTTTTTGATAAAATGGTGTTGGATTTTGATTGAGTTGTGTTTCTTCTTATTCAACTGCTTTTGTACTTAGAAATGTTTACTCTTGTTCCTTTGCAAAAGTCTGACTCAGACCTGCCAACTCACATGGTGCTACCGTCCATCACACAGTATTGGATTCCTTCAGACTGCCACGCGGTGAGCACCCGTTATCACACGGTGGCAAGAAAGGTGAACTGAAAACCACTACAAAGAGTGGTTTTCCAGCTCAGTACCAGAGGCTCTGGGCTGCTGATGTCCATTAAGGGGTGTGAAAACACCCCAGGACACAGGAAGCAACCTCAGCAAGCTTTTGTTTTTCTTGCTTTTGGGAAGATAGGTTGGTTGGGGAGGGGGCAGAATGCTTTTTAGTTAGCTCTCGGCATGAGACCCCTCCAGGCCATGCCCCCTTCTCACGTGGTGAAATAGTTTTGTAAGTTAGCAGGTCTGCTGACTGCTCAGAGCCACAGCTACCCAGGGTTGAGCTAAGGTTTTATAGATAAACCTGACTGGACCCAATACAGGTTTATACATTTATTTTTAAGCAAGATGCCAATCACATATGCATTAGTCACTGATAGAGAAGTGACCATATAAAATCTTTTACAGCCCTTTTTAAACTCGTACTGTGACTTTAAGAACCCAATAATGCACCTGCATCCCATCATGCATGGAAACAGAATCCTGGGGCACTGAGCTCTGTTTTTTTTTTACTGTAAATAATTGGAAAAACTTTCCAAACCCTTTCTATTTTGTATTTAGTCAACGTCTTTTAAGGCTATAAGAATAATTAAACTACTTATTTATTTATTTATAAAGTTTTATATAGCGCGAACATGATCCCGAAGCATATCAGAGCGCTTTATAATTTGAGGGAAAGGAAGGTAATAGTAGCAGTACAATCGTCAGAGGGGGTACCAACCTGAAGAAATCACATATACATATCAAACAAAAGACTACAATCGAAAGGGACAATAAGGGTAGGATAAAAACTGGAACATAGTGAACTGAGAGGAGAGCACGTGAATAGTAAAGAAGAATAACACCAAACGCAGGACTTATGGTGTAGGTCCAAAGCATTAGAGCAGGGGATCTGAGACCCTTTTAAGATAGGAACTTGTTCTTGAGGAATCTTTTCATTTCCAATTTGAAGGTAACCTTGGAGGAGATTCTGCATATTTCCGGTGGAAGAGAGTTCCAGATCTTTTGTGCAGAGCCGGAGAAAGCTCGGTGACATGTTCTCTTTTTGCGAAAGATCTGAGGTTTCAGGAGGAGAGATTTTGCACTCCAAGAAGGTCTGCCCCCTCCGGATAATTCTAGCGTTTGCGCTAGATAATTGGGGGTTTTGAAATGGAGGGCTTTGTGAGATAGACAGGCAATCTTTAGCTGAATTCTAGCTTCATAGGGAAACCAATTTCGGGATTTTAAGACTGGGGAGATGTGCTCATTTTTTTTGTTCCCAATGATCAACCTGGCCGCCCCATTAAGTGAAGCCCTTAAAGGGGGCCAAGGTATATTTGGGGAGGCCACAGAGTGTAGCACTGCCATAGTCTAGCCTTGGCAAAACAAGCCATTGGATCATTGAAGCCAGCTTGTGGGAGGAAAGGTTAGAGATTCCTGAGTATCCTCATAAGGTGATTCACTCCCTTAACCACATTGCTGATATGAGTTTTCATGTTCAGATGCTTGTCTAGGGTGAGTCCGAGAGATTTGGCTGAGTCAACAATGAGGGAGGACCAGTTGAAGGCAGTGAGGTGGTTCATCCAGAGGTCTATCTTGGGGATGTGATTCGGGGGAGAAATGAGAAGGAATTCTGTTTTGGAGGTGTTGAGCAAGAGGTGGTTCTCAGTTAACCAGTTTGGAGTATTTATTAGGGTAGAGTTGAGTGCTATGAGGTTATTCTGGGAGGAGATTTTCAGATAGAGTTGCGTGTTATCCGCATACATATGGAAGAGAATGTCAGCGGAATTTAGAGCATTAGCTAAAGGTTCCAAGAATAAATTGAAGAGTATAGGGGATAGGGCGGACCCTTGGGGGACCCCCATGGGTACTAGTGAAGGCTGGGAGAGAGAGTGGTTCGCCTTAACTCTTTGGAATCTGTGGTGAAGGAAGAACGAGAACCATTGCAGCACCGAACCAGAAAAGCCCATCCTGTGCTTCAAAATGGATAGGAGGTTGTTGTGATTAACAGTGTCAAATGCTGAGGAAAGATCCAGGAGGATAAGGAGGCGGTATTCATTTTGGTCGAGAATTTTTAAAATGTCGTCCATAATGTGCCCACTCCGTAAGCCAGATTGGTGTTGATCTAGGAAATGGAAATTCTCGATGTGGGCACAGAATTGAGATAGACAGTGGTAACAGGGCATTGTTTGACTTCTGGAAGGCCATCCACAGACTTGCATGCACTATGAAAAGTTCTCCTGAAGGACCCTCAAGGGCAGACAAAAAAATCAGGCTGTATTACCTCCAGGAATGAAGACAATAAGCAGCTGCTGGGTCAGCAAGAGCCTTGGGGAAGTTAATCCTTTTTCCAGAGCGCCCTCCTCCTGCTGCAAGTACTCCCACAGAGAGCCATCCATGAAGAAACACTATCAGAGGAAGAGGCGATGCTCCCTTTTGATGTCAAAACATGACATAGAGAATGGAAAAACTACTGATTTGTTCACACTCAACAGGTATGCTGTTGAAACACCACTCGATGTCAAAGCATTGTCAACGTTGCAGTCACCGTCGACATGTTGAAATTACAATCAAAGCCTCCATTAACATCCAAATCTCAGACAGAATTTAGGCCTCATTCCATGTCGAGAGATATATCATAATCTACCTTCAATATTTGACCACAATGGCTTCAAAGTTTGCAAGAGAAATTTATGCCACAGACATCAGATTCAGATTAATACTTCCACCAGTTCTCCATCGTGGATCACACTTGTATTCCAACTTTCAAGCAGCCCATCTCTTAAGAGTTCAAGATCTACTAATTAATTTGACACCTCCTACTGCTCCAGAAAGACATCTGAGCAGTCCACAGCTGACCACTCCTTCACCTGATCTTCTCAAAGAGCTATAAGACCAAGAAAGTACCATCAGTCCATATCTAGTACTAGATCTAGGAGGAGTTCTAAAAATAGGCCATCATCCAGATGTTACAGGAGTAGGAGATGATGACATGGAAGGGGATCTCCAAACTGGACTTCCACTACTTGCTCATCTTTCAGTAATTAGTCACCTACTCTGATAGATAGACCACCAGCAAGAGTCTTGCAAGTAGATGACCTACTAACCATTAATGATGTACTGGTAAGAGGAGCAACAAAAATACATATCATTATGCCTTTCCCCACTACATAAGCTCTGGGTGTTTTTAAACACTACATCCCAGAGACACAGCAATATCTCTCCTTCCTCTAGACCCTGGTCTTCTTGAGCCTATGATGCAACTATTCCTCACGCCTGCATCAGTGAAGTCTGCTCTATTTAGACTTTTCAAGAAATGTAAACCACCTGACCGGGACCCTGTGTTTCTTAGAACAGACTCTATTGCAGATTCTGTAGTTGTAGCTGCAGCAGGGAAGTCTCATGCTCGGCTAAAGAGAATAAGCAGATAGACTTGCTTGGGAAAAAGATGTTTGAAACATCAGCATTACAATGAAGGCTGCCAGTGCTTCGGCCCTTTGGGGAGATATGATAGGGCTCGTTGGGATTCTCTCCAAAGATTTATTGAAAAACTCCCAAAAGAGGATGAACAAGCCTTCCAAGAAATCCTTAATGAGGACTGCCTAGTCTCGAAGCAAATAAGTGCAGCAGCTGACACATAAGACATAGCAGCTCATGGCTATTGCCATGGAATTTGCGCAAGGAGAAGTTCTTTTGCCTGGAATTGACTAGACTCAAACCAGAAGCAAAACATCATATTCTGAATTTTGCTAATTTTGGGAAACACTCTTTGATTTTCATACAGATGACGAATTGTCTTGCATGAAGACCAAAATTTACACATCTGATAGAGACATCATGCCACAGATTCCTTAACTTAGAATATCCCGAGGCATCAGACTGGATTCGGAAAACTTTTTCCCCAGCAGTACCTCTGCACGCCGGGGTGCGGTGTCGCCTGGCTCCGTCCTGACGTTGTCCACGGAAGTGACGTCAATGGAACCATAAGAGATCCCCTCGGCGTGCTGACGTCAGTTTCTTGTTTTCCGTGTCCCAATGCGGATCCGGAGTTAAGCTGTTCCTCTGACTTGTTTTCAGGCCTTCGCAATGCCTTTCGCATCTGGAACAGTGTGCCGATGCCGGCGGGCTTCAAATCGTGTGCGTACTGTTTGCAGCAGATGTCGGCAATGGATCCACACGAGATCTGTATGTGGTGCTTGGGCGAGCACCACGACTCTGCCGAATGCGACACCTGCCAGCAGTTGCAGCCGAAGTCCCTGCGGGAATGGAGGTTGAAACTGTTGTCTGCCCGGATGTCCCAGTGGGAGTCCTTGCTGCGCAGGCTTCTGTATCCAGTGGAGGGCTCCAAAAGAAGCAGTTCTTCATCCCACGCCAAGGTCTCTGCTCGGGACAGGCCCCGGAGTCTTTCCCGTCGACATTAGTCGCCTGCCTCAGGTAAGCACCGGAAGAAGTCACAGATGTCGACGACCTCGCACAAGCGTGACGCTGAAAGCCGCCTCTCCCGGTCTTCACTGGAAGCAAGCCCTCAGGAGTCTACCCCTGCCTATCCACTGTTTCCTGGTGCTGGGGTGACTCGGACCCAGATGGAAGCCTATTCCAGGGCTCTGCTTGCCATCTTTGGGTCAACCCCTCTCCCTGGCGTGCCTTCGGGCCCCACACGGGGGGTAGGGACTCAGGTCAGGGGTTCGCCGGAGGGTTAGTCCTCGGCGCCGACCGAGTGCCTTGACTCAGGTCCTGGAGTTGCTGTGACGTCAGGACACGGCCCAGATGGGCATGCCACTCTGACATCTAGCCCTCCTGACTCATCTTCGCACAGTCCTGCGGGGCTTCCTGCGTCGTCGTTGGATGTGGTTGCAGCTTGAAGTTCGACTCTGAGTCATCTTAGTTCCTCCCCGCAGGCTCTGACCTTGGTGGAGGTCGAATCGATACTGGCCCGGAACCGGGTGGACGGGCCCTCTATGGAGTCCACCTCGACATCAGTCGACGCTGGTTCAGTACTCGGTGGTCCCTCTGTTGGAGGACGTGGACCCAGTGGGCTCCCCATTCACACAGATGTTCCCATGCGCCACGGATCAAATCCCATGGAGTACTGGCCGGCTCATTTTGCTGCAGGCCCTCAGTTGTTGGGAGGACGGATTAACCTGCAACCCTCCCAACAGATGACTTGTTGTCGCCCCCTTGGATGGCCGCAGAGGCCAGTGTTGACTTTGCGAGGCAGTTAGTAGGGCTGCACATGTCTTACAAATGCAGCCGCCCTCTGTCTCCCTGCCTTCGGATCCTTTGTTGGATCTTCTTCACTTGGGCTCAGTGGAGGTGTAGCCTCCATTGCCCTTTGGTAGGTCATTATATGATGTCTTTGTGGGGACTTGGGCCAGACCCTCGTCTGGTGACACCATGGCTCGTGGTGTTGCGCACTGCCGCAGAGCAGCTCCAGATGACCCTACCTGTTTGTCCCTTCATCCTAGGGCTCATGGAATGGTAGTCCAGGCGGCACTTCCCTCCTCTCCTCCACCATTGCTTCCTCCCACTCGGGAGTCTAGGTGGTTAGAGTTGTGTGGCCACAATGTTTTTGCGTCCACCAGCTCCGGCCTTCGATCCCTAAACACGATCTGCGTCTTTGCTCAGGCTACTGCTGCCCTTTGTGACTCCGTTGAGCTACTCCTTCCCTCTTTGCCAGAGAGACCTTGTGCTGACCTGCTCCAGCTTGTTCGGGATGGCCACAACGTGGCGCAGTTTACCATTTGGTCAGCCATGGACACCACTGACTCAGTGGGTCGAGCTGTGGCCAGCTCAGTTGCCCTGCATCGCCATGTTTGGCTGCGCGATGGTAGTTTCGCCGAAAATATTTGGGAGGCACTCAGAGATTTGCCCTTTGATGGGGCCCATTTATTTGACGACCATGCCGAATCAGCCGTCCAGCGTCTCTTTTCAGGATTTCATTGACTTTCGGGGTTTTAGTCCCCTATGGTAGATCTGTGTTTTCGTGTGACGGTGTTGTCACTGTTTTTCTGTTCAGGTCTCTGGGTCCAAGAGGTTCGTCCCAGAAAGATTGTATGGCTGTTCAGCCAAAGGTTTTTTCCCTTACTTTACTGCAGCTTGGCCACCTGTTTATGTGTTTCTTTTGATCTCTGTCTATGAGCTTGTCTCAAGAGGTTGCTTTTATAATGATGTGCTATACCCTATGTGGGGAATTCGCTTACTATTATGTAGCTGCGGTTCCTTGCCAGGAAGGTTCAGAGGCTTCCTGTGGAGCTCTCTTGCTACTTTCAGCCCCGCTGGGGGGTTTCCCATGGGTTCTGATGCGCCTCTCCCTGTTCTTTGCTTCCTTCTGTGGTGGTACACACTCTTGGATGGGTCCCACGGACTGACGTGGCCCTCTCCTGCTGCTCCTGTAGCGCTGCCTACGGTTGTTCCGTGGCACTCTCAGGCATCTGTGGACGTAGTTGATTTTGGTGTATTGTTGGGGTTCTGCTGTTCCCGGCTCGCCCCGGAGGGGTTTTTACATCCTCCCCGCCTTTCTTTGGCTCCTCTTATTGCCTTCCTTCTGCCCTAAATGCCATTGGCGGTCTTGGACGTGGGCACAGGTCCCTGGGGGTGTTCCGGTCTGCTCTGGATCGGTTCTTTCTGTCGCCACTTGTGCTCCATACTGTGTTTATGTGTTATCGTAGGGGACCCGTTGAGTTCCTTGAGCCAGTGTCTTGTATGCGCACTTTCGCTGTGGCCTTCTTTCCTAGTATTGAGACAGGCTTGGGGCCTATGAGTGGTGCACTTTTTACCAGAGCAGTCCTCTGTTCCCTTTTGCTTTGTGTCCCTGGCCTCCCTTGTAGGGGCCCCGGCATGGGTTCAGATTTCTAGGGTCCTTGTCGCATACGTCCCAGGTGTTCCTCTACTGGCCCCGCGATGAGTTTCACAACATTCTCCGGATGATCTCTGGATTCAACATGTATACATATGCCACCTTTTTCAGACTTTTTATGTCTGCATGTTACTGACTTCTTCTTGAAGTGTGATAGTCATATTACTGCCTGTGTGGCGGGCATTGGTTTTCCTTCCTGATCGGGAGGTTGGACCACCCTCTTTGTGGCTGGACTTTTGTTCCGCTCCGGTTCACAGCCGGCGATTCCGTTTCTACCTTTCGGATGCCTGGTTATTCTTTAAGAGTGTTCTTCTGGTTTACCTTTGGCTGTCATTTCCTAACTTTTCTGGCATTTCTGTGTGCTAGATTCGTAGACGAAGGGATAGGCATGCGGGCTCCCTGCCCTAGATCCTGGGGATTGTTCTAGGTTCCCCATTTGTTTCTTTCTCTTTTCTCCACTCTCTCTCTCATGGAAGTTAGTCTTGGGCATGCTCGGCTTGTCGGTCGCCCTTGGTCCTTGTTCCCAGGGGTACAATTGCCTGGTTGGCTACCTGGTGCTGTGCCGTCTTCTTGGTTGGTCCGAACATGCAGTTGCTGCATCGCTACCTTGAATTCCCTCTTGTGTGGTTTAGTTCTCAAGGTACACACTACTTCGTTCTGTGTGCTCTTGCCCTTCACATCTATAAGCCTCTTATAGTCAGGGTTGTGTGTTTCAGCATGATGCCTCTTCCGGCCACGCCATTGGTTGGAATCCCTTCGCTGGACCTTTGTCTCTTTAGGACCCTGGGGTCCTCTCCTCAGTTTCCCTCTTTTCATGGGATTCTGTCGTATTCTGTCGTTGTGCACTGATTTCTGTACTGTGCTTTCATTTCGTCCCTGTCTGGCGACAGTGGGTTTGTGTTTCCTCTGATTACTTGTGGTACCTTGCTTCCCTCGCTCAGCCTGACCTACAGGGTTTTTGTCAGTGCTCCGCCCTGACCTTCAGGGTTTGGTGTCAGTTATGCTGACAATACTGAGCCTTATGGGTCTGGTGTCAGCTGCGCTGGCATTGCAGACCCCACCTTGTTTCCATTACCGTTCTTGACGTCTTGACGGTCTGCTCCCTTCGGGGACATGGTGGGTTTTGGGCCCAGACCCTCCTCCAGTGGGATATAGCTATCGTATCTAAACTAAGTTAAGGAATCTGCGGCTAGATGTCTCTATCAGGTGAAGAAGTTACTTACCTTCGGTAACAATGTATCTAGTAGAGACACAGTCTAGCCGCAGATTCCTTAATGCCTTCCCATCCTCCCCATTCTGCGACAACCTTTCCAGGTGGGGTTCTTCCACCTTGCCTCCTTTCAGGTGGCCATGGTCTTCCTAAGGGGTGCTCCAGTTCACCCTCCTCAGGGGCAGGCTGTGTCATTCTGCTTTAGGCACGTTAGCTTTCCGCCCATTCTTGTTTTGGGTGCCTAGGTTATGTGCTTTTCGCTAGTACTCCATCCGGCCTGGAGTTTATCATATTTTCTCCTCTCCCTCCACCCTCATCTGTCTCCCCTTGTTTTTGGGGTCTCCTTGTCTCTGCTGCAGGCGCTTGGGTTGCGTTTCTATTGGACTATGCTCTGTGCATAGATCATGGTGGGGGTGTGGTACCACTTCTATGTAGTGGCCTCATTCTGGTCACAGGCCATAAGTCAAGGATTTCAGCCCTGTTCCCCCCCCCCCTCTTTCAGTTGCGTACTTGCTCACAGACTCAGTAGCGGCTCCTCAAGGAAGTGCTGCAGGGTGGTGGGACGGAGCAGGGGGGGGCAGGGTGAGGGGGGGTAGTAAACTCCAGAATGTGGCCCAACGGAGTTGTGTATATAAATAAATAAATAAATAAAACTAATTACACTAAGCGCGCTGAACGCCAAATTGGCAATGCAGTGCTCAATGTAATTTGTTTTATTTATTTATTTATATACACAACTCTGTTGGGCCACATTCTGAAGTTTACTACCTCCCACCCTGCCCCTCCCCCGCTCTGCCCTACCAGCCCCCAGCACTCCCTCGAGGAGCCGCTACTGCACAGATTGTCTGACATGCAGTTCCATCCTGTGGTTGCGTTCTGTCCTTTCATTGTCATGTTATTCATTTCCTCTGCCGTTGCCTCTTTTGGGGGGACACCGTTCTTTACTTGGTGGATTTGTATTGGGGCGGCTGCTTGTTCTCTTCCTTCGGTCCCTCCTAGTGTTGAGTACTTTTCAACATTTTTTTTAAAAACATATTTTATTGATTTTTTAATCATCATACAAAACAAAATTGCATCCACTTCCCTTAGAATCATCAAATATATCTTTAAATTTACTCCCAACTGAACACCCGGATCCCTCCCTCCATGTGGTAATTGGTGTGGGTGCGTACAAATTCACATATCATAGCATAGTACCGGCAATAGGGACAATGTCCGGAGCACAATGCGCTGCTTCGAAATATCACATATATATTCTGTACATTTCACTCCTCCTCCCCCCTCTGTAGTTCCTGTAGAGCCTGCACTATTGTGTCCCATGCCTTGGCCATTTCTAGAGCCTTTTCATTGACCGTTCTCCTGGCCTGTCGGTACCTAATGGAGCTCTCACTACTAGCCCATTTATACAACTCCGTTCTCCATCTCTTGCTCGACGGCCCCTCTCTCGACTTCCAGTGCCAGGTTATTTCCCTCTTTGCTAGGAATAAGCCTAAAACAATGAATTTACTGGTTACTTTGGTTTTAGTCGTGTGCGGGAACCAATGCAGCAGGCACACTGCCATGTCAAAGTTCAGATGTCTATCTGTGACCTCATTAAGGAGTTCCCCTACCTTCACCCAATATCTTCCCAATGCCGGACAATTCCAGAGCATATGTTCTAACTATACACCTTGTTCGAGGCACCTAGGACACGCTGCGTCGTGGACCCTGAAAATATTTCCGAACCTTCCCAGGAGTCAGATACGCACGGTGCAAAATAAAGAATTGCACCTGTTGAAAGTGCGCGCTCCTGCTCCCCTTCCACGTCCACTGCAGAATGTGGCCCGATGGGGTATCAGGGATCGGCCTGCCTATGCTCGCCTCCCATTTTAGTTTCAGAGTACTTTTCAACATGGGATAGTTTCCTATACTTGTTGTTACAAAGGTTTTTTCTTTTTTGGCACACTGTTCCTATACTCTCACAGTTTTTGTAGTGGCTCCGCGTTGTGGCGCGGAAAAGTTTCACTGCAAAAAACTGATGTCAGCACGCCGAGGGGGTCTTATATGGCTCCATTGACGTCACTTCCGTGGACGACATCAGGACGGAGCCAGATGATGCCGCCCCCCGGCGTGCAGAGGTACTGCTGGGGAAAAAGTTTTCCGGATCCAGTCTGACGCCTGGGAATATTCTAAGTTCAGGAATCTGCGGGCAGACTGTGTCTCTACCAGATACATCATTACAGATGGTAAGTAACTTGTTCTTTAAAAGCTATAGGTTTGGAAGAAAGAAAAGAATGCAGAATGACGTACAGCCCTATGATAGGAGATATTTTACTCTGCGGGTTCAAACCTCTCAATGGTCTCATCAACAGCAACAACAACAGAGACAGCCGTACCACCCTTGTAAGTCCTCCACAAGTAGAGGAGGCCAACAACAATCTGCAACCACAGGAAAGCCCCCTACCAAGCAATAATTCGCTACCTCCCTCTTCTCTGTAAGTCACTCCAGTAGAGTGAAGTATTGTCAAACATATGGAAGTGTGGTGTTTCACTGCATACAAATGGGGCTTGAATATTGTTCAGAATGGATATTCTCTTTGTTTCAGATCATCTCCTCCTTCTGTTCCACCACTCAAAACATCGGCTTATCAGCAAGATCTGTTTTAGAAGAAAACTAACAGCTTATTGTAGAAAAATGCAGTGGAGAATGTTCTTTATTACCAAAGGGGACTGAGAATGTATTCCCGGTTCGCACTGATTCAAATAAAAGGACCAAAAGAAGAATTCAGAACCATCATTGATCTTCAAGTACTGAACAAATGCATAAAGCACACAAAAATTGGAATGTTGGCATTACACCAGATCTATCCTCAACTACGTAAAGGAGAAGGAATGTATGCAATAGATCTTCAAGATGCTTACTTCCACATTCCAATAATAACAAAGCATCAAAAATGTCCTAGCTTCATAGCAGGTTTCAAACATTTTCAATACAAAACCCTACCTTTCTGACTAAAGTCAACAATTCAAGCCTTTGCTAAATGTATGGCTGTTATTGCATCACATCAAAGGAAACAAAATATTTTCATCTATTGTTACCTAATCTACTGGCTTATAAAAAGCACAAAATCAGAGGAGACATTCAAACATTTTCAAATATGCCTCAACAGTCATAAATCATTGGGTACATGCACCAAGTGATGAATCAGCATATCTAATGGACAGATTCATTCTAGGGGAGGGGTGAATCTCACAGGCGATATATGCAAAATCGGGAAACAATATGCTTACAGGGCCCACAGCACAAACGGTGCAACTCTGGAACCAAGCACACAAGAGGCTGGATTGGCACAACACGATAACACAAGCTACTCTAATCTGGGACAGAGAAAATAGGCCAACTGATTATTTGCCCTGGGTTCAACAAATGGGACCTCATAGGTATCTCTAGGGTGGGTGACCTTTGGTCCAAGTGAACAATCATCCCATTCGCAAATCTACAACAGCAATATAACCTTGCAGTGTCGGAAACCATCTGGTATCTTAGGATCAGACATGCCTTGACTGCAGTTACACCGGCAGGAAGTGCCCTCCCCGAAGAGTCCCTACTAGAAGATAGGCTACTCACAGATAGAATGGATCGCTGTGCGATCTGATTGACTTACCAAAAATTAATAAACAACTTCACAGACCAAATGCAACACTTACGTGAGAGATGGCAGAGAGATACTGGGAAACTTGAAGATAATGATTGGCGGAAAGCCCTAGAGTCCCCTTGGCAAGTGGGAATTCCCTCAAAACTGAGACTAATGTAGCTTAAAATATTACACAGAACCTACTTACACAGAGATACACTAGTCAAAATGGAAAGAATCGACACCCCAATATGTATGCTCCAATGTGGACGCGCAGGCACATTCTATAATTTTTTATGGGAAAGCCCCAAGATCACACCTATTGGGAAGCAATTATGCTCACAATCACGCAGGTCTGGGGGTCCAAGTACAACCTGAGCCCAGGCGATGCCTCATCAATATATGGGAGGCGACTGACCTAATTTAAAAACACCAAATTTGGGCAACACTGGGTCTGACGATCGCCAAAACAAAATATTGCCAAACACTGGGAAGCACAGATTGCACCAACTCTCACCGAATTGTATAATTATATGGAGTGGGCTATGGTTGCTGAAAAAGCAGTTTACGTGAGCAGAGGATGCCCAAAGAAATGGGAAGGGTTTGGAGGAATGGAACACCCATAGGGAGGGAATATGCACAGCACCCTATAATAACGGCTACTTAACAAACTAATCCAAAAACCCTGACGGCTCGAGTAAGGGGTTAACATTAGGCTCAATGGAATTACTGGTATAATAACCAATAAAAAGGAATCAGCAGGGTGGTTGTACACTATGGGCCTCAATAGGATGGCGGACGGACGTGCGTCCGTCCGCCACCCCCGAGGTGGAGGGACCGTCCGCAGGGGCAGCGGCGGTCCCTCCAGTGCAATTAGGATGTGACCGCCACCCTGGCGGTCACATCCTGGATCTTTAACCTTGCAGCGGGTGCTGCTTGAAGCAGCACCCGCCGCAAGGTTAAAAAAAGCATGTTTTACATTTACATGCACAAAGCGGCAGGCACCGCGCGGTGCCTGCCGCTTTGTGCATGTAAATGCAGGGGGGTACCATAGGTACCTCCCATGTGCACCACCCACCCCCCCTTTCCCCTGGGGGCCCGCAATGGGCCCCCAAAGAAAAGACCGTATGCCTTTTCGTGGCGGCATTGCCGCCGCAGAAAGGCATGTCCCAATGCAAATCCGAATACGGCTGGCGGTGTCTGATAGACATCGCACCATATTAGAGCTTTTCCGCCGAGGTCGTAAGGCGACTGCGGCGGAAAAGCGGCAGACAGTCTTCCCGTCTGCCGATGACCCCCCAGCCATCCTAATCTGGCGGGGGGGGCTTTAGAATCATTGCAGCTGTGAATCCGCATCCTCCGGGCCGGCGGTGGCTTCCGCCGGCACGGAGGATGCAGATTGACCGCAATCCTAATGGGCCCCTAAGTATGGAAACTGTTTTAACACTGTCTTACTGCATAATAAAAAAGATTTTAAAAGAAAATATATATATGTCTAAATACCCTGACCAAGTTGGGTCTTTGGGAGACTGCAGGAAATCTATAACCTACCCAGTGCAAAAGATATGAACCCTTATAGCTACCCAGCCCGCAAAGAGTGTATGCTTTGGAGGAGAGATTATCATCAATCCATCTGAGGTGTCAAAATCTATTGCAAATTCCTCATCCAATGGCACAGCAGATATCATCCCTCTTGAGATTGATGGACTTTTGCATTTTTCTAGTTCCACGTGCAAGACTTCACATAAGGTCTTTAGAACAATGCCAAGAGGACCAGTGGAACCAGTTCTCGGACTAATGGGAAAATAAACAGACTCTCTCACAATCAGCAATCCATTCTCTTCCATGGTGAAAATACCTAAAGATGTTATAAAGGGGATATTGTTACATCAGGATCTCCCAGTTCAAACTCTAGTCACAGACGCCTCTCCAAGGATGGGGAGCTCACATGGGACACTTACAGACTCAAGGAACATGGTCAGACAAGGGAAAGACCAACCATATCAACATTCTTGAATTAGGAGCTGTTCACATGGCTTTGACTTTTTTTTGTCTTTTTTTAACAATTTATACGGCACAACCTCTACCTGGGAGCGCTTTACATGAGCACCAGTAACATTGCATAAGGCCACATTCATTTAAAAAATGTTATATATTTTTTTTTTTACGCACAGGACGATGAAGTGATTTGCCCAGAGACACAGGATGTTCAGTTTATTCCGAGACTCGGACCTGATTCCCCATTTCCAAGGTCATCAGCTCTTACCTTAACACCACATCCTCTTTAAGAAGTCTTTCTTCTTTAGATCTACCAGGTTGGGGCTTTTTAGTTGGCTTGTATGAAAGTAATATCCAGGAAACTATCCATCTAGAAATGGACTGCTTTGATTAAGGCCATCATTTATCAAAAGAGGATCTGATTGTCTTATATCTTCAGTTTTGTCTAGATAGAATTTCAGAACTCTTTTTACATCTAGAGTATATAGAGATCGCTCTGCTGGAGTTGACGAATTAGGAAAAAATATAGGCAAAGAGATGGTTTTGTAAAAAACTGAAACCACTTTAGGAAGAAAACCGGGGTAATTAACTGGATGAATTTAGTTAAACTGTATTAGTTCAGCCTTTTGGTATATGTATATTTTTCTCTTGCTAAGTTTTTGTTTACTGTTTTTTACTATTACTTTTATTCATCTATGCTCTTTTGCTACTGTCGTCAATGCTTCTTTTTGAATTATTTTGTAAAAATCGGAATATGAAGTAATTGTAAATGTGTAAATGATTTGACATGCTCTGTACCAAAAAGGGGGGGAGGGAAAGAAAAAGGTGGTAAAAAACCCAATAAAAACATTTAAAAAATAAAAATAATTTTTTTTTAAAAAAAGGAAGAAAACCGGGGTGTGTTTTCATTGTCATCTATTACTATGTCATCTATTACATCTACTCTGCGAGTAGATGTAATAGTGACTAAGAAAGCTGTTTTCCATGTAAGATGTCGTATAGAGGCTTTGTGATTGGGTCATGGGGGGGGGCATTAATTTAGATATGTTAAGCTCGCAAGGAAGAGAAGGTGACTCTTTAACACCTTCTAAGAAATCTTTAACTACAGGGATTCTAAAGAAGGAGTTTTGTGATGGAGATATCCTATAGGCAAATATGGCAACAAGGTGTACTTTAATTGAATAACATTGTGAACCAGACATTTCCAGTTGAAGTAGGGAAGGTATTACCACATCTTCTTGACACAAGGCTGGATTGTGGCTGTTCTTAATACACAAAATGTAAAATCTCACCACCTAAAGACATACAATTTCAAGTGGAAGGTCATTTGGCTTCAGCAATAGAATGTTGGGATGCAGGACCTGCCGTCAAACCAGTAAAGGAGAATCTGCCTTCACTGCAGTCTCGTGTGGTTTCTCTATAAGGTGAAGGAGGTCCCTGAACCATCATTAGCACTGCCATTCTGGTGCTAACATCATTCTAGTCTTGGACTGGTAGAGCTGGGTCGGACCTGTTGGTATGAGGTAGATTGAGAGAAATGCATAAAGTAATTTATCTGACCAATCTATCAAAATGACATTCTCCTTTGACCCTGGTTGATAGAATCAACATGGAGGTGTGCTGATATTGATAAGGAGGGGAACCTCGTTTACACTGACCCATTTGGAGAAAGATTATTAGGGGAGGGTGCTCCTGCTGCAGGGCTGCTTGGGGGTACGAAGCTTCTATTTGTAAATTCCTATGGCCCTAATGTGGATGACCCCCACGTTTTATAATGACATCTGGAAGCGGATGGCGGCGTTGCGCTCTGAGGTGGTGATCTGGGCTGGCAATTTAAATGTGTATCTAGACTCACAATTGGACAGGTCCACCAATACAGTATGGCATGGTAAGCATGTCGCACAGATAATTAGTGAGATAATGTAGGCGAAAGGCCTCGTGGATGTGTGGTAGAGCCGCAACCCAAATGGCAGGGAGGCCATATTCGTGTTCACTGTGTATGGCTCGTAGTCCAGATTGGATTACTGGCTTGTATCTAAGGAGGTTAGTGCATGGACTACGTCGGTCCACCAATTTTCCAAGACACTCTCTGATCACTCCCTTGTGCTTTTGGAGCTGACCGTACTGACATCCTCGAGGCCGGCATTCCAGTGGCACTTACAGCCTATGGCACTGCTAGACCAAGTATTCCGTGTCATGATTGGGTCGGCTATTGCTAATTATTTCTCTGAGAATGAGGGCACGGTTGAGGGGTTTGGGACTTTGTGATAGGCCTTTAAAATTACAATCCACGGGGTATGCATAGGGGTCCAAGCGGGGTCTTAAAGTCACTGCGAACTAGGCTGCGCACGTTAGAAGACAAGATACGCTAGTTGGAATGTGCATATGCGCAGGCCCCAACTACCACTCTTTTGGCCCAAACTAGGGATTTAATATCAGAATATGATGAGGTGGATGAGCATGAATCACGGCATAAATCCAGGAGGTGGGTTGCGTGGCGACATGGTGAAGGTGGTAGACCGAGCCGCTCTTTGGCTAGTAAACTGCGATAGTCGGCAAGTCAAGATCACATTGTAGAAATTTTAGATAACAATTCGGAGACTCATTCTACCACCCCAGACATCAGTGAGGCATTCATGAGGTTTTTTTTCTGAACTAAATGAGCCAGTATCACAGGTGGAGGAATCCGAATTCACATGATACTTGGATGATATAGAAATGGGCTGGCTGTCCCTAGGCCAGCGTAAGTACCTCACGCAACCCTGGACGGTTGAGGACGTTAAAGAGGCCATAGTGTCGCTCCCCAATGACAAGGCGGCCAACCTAGATGGCTTGCCGAGCAAATTTTATAAGGCCTATGTGGACCTTCTGGCACCCTGGATACTGAAGGTTTACGCTGAGGCATATGAAGCGGGTGTACCCTCCCTCTCTCTGAGAAACCTTAATAGTTACGCTGTTAAAACCAGATAAAGTAGCTAACGGATTTGAGTCATACAGGCCACTCTCTATGATAAATATAGACACTAAAGTATTAGCTAAAATAGTTGCTACTAGACTGCAACCCTGATCCCCAATTTGGTTCTACCGGACCAATCGGAGTTTGTACCCAAAAGATCCACAACACATAATTTTTGCACAATATTTGCTGTTTTGCATCAGCTGGATCCCGAGCTTCCAGCTTCGGCCATGCTTCTGGTCGCAGCTAAAGCCTTTGACTCCTTGCGCTGGGATTACATGTTTGTGGTGTTGCAGCGCATGGGGATGCCACCGTCGTTCCTGAAATGGGTGCGTCTATTGTATAATGGTTCTGTTGCTAGGGTGGGTGTAAACGGGGTGGTCTCAGATGCAATAGTCATCTGCAGGGGCACTAGGCAGGGATGCCTTCTGTCCCCAATGTTGTTCTCTTTGGCGTTGGAGCCCTTGGCCTGCAAGATAAGACAGGGTCATGCTGCAGCAGCACTGGGCTTCAGGCAACGCCCGCTAGCAATTTCCCTTTATGCAGATGATATGATGCTGCATGTTAGGGAACCTGCATTGTATTTGGGGTCCCTTTTGAGATAGTATGTCCGCTTCGAGCGATACTTTGGCCTTGGTATAAATTGGAGCAAGTCTACGGGGTTTCCCCTAACAGAATGCACCAAGGAGTTGGAGCTGGAGTTTCCACTGGTTTGGACCCTGAAATTGTAATCAGTATGAACTACGGTTGCGTGATCGTTAAACTAGGTGATCAGATCACTAGATGGACCCGCCTTCCTCTGTCCCTCGCCGACAGGATAGCCATCACCAAACTGACAATCCTCCATAAATTGTTGTATTTATTTGTGAATATCCCCCTTACCGCTGAACAGATCCATTTTTCAGGCCATGCAGTCTTGTTTACTGGAGCTGGTATGGGTGGGAAAAAAAACGAGATGTAACTGGGAAACATTAGCACTACCATTTGAAAAGGGGGACTTTGAAGCCTCAGACATGCGCCTATACTACCTTTATGCACAAGCTCTATTTGTGCATTATTGGTACTTCCCCCAACGCTCCCTACCACACCTTGCAGTGGAGGCTGATAATGCACATCCATTTCCACTGACGCCATAGTACTACAACATAAAACACTGAGAAACACGAAAGAGTTCGACATGGCTGCATGCACTGTTGGTGCATGGAGGGCCCTGGGTACTCGTGCAGGACATGAAAACAAAAACATGTATGCACCAGCCATGACGATCGTTGCACACGCGGATATCTCAGTGGCACACGAGAAGGGGGCATTGAGTATATTATAGAGTGCTGGTATTACTAAATTAAGGGACTAGTACCCCATTGGAAGGATTTTATCCTTAAATGACTTCAAGGCGGGAACCCAATACAACGCAATGCATGGTTTTCTTTACACCAGGCTGCGTACGGCTGTTAGGGTGCTGGACCCAAGATTCTCAGAGGAGCCAGAAATGCTGAAAGTATCACAAATCGCTCTAACAATGGGGGAATCTACAGGGCTCATCACTGGACCCAAGATTCAAAGAGAAGCAGGAAATACTGAAAGCAACACAAATCGCTCTAACAATGGGGGAATCTACAGGGCTCATCACCCGCTTTATAATGCTTCTCAAAGAGGAACAGAGGTGCAAGTTCCGCCTCTCTTTACAAATGGAATAAGCAGTTGGATGTGCCGATGACCTGGGAGGACTGGATGGGATGCTGTGTGGTGACTGGTCGCCTTACGACAAGTTGCAATCTCCGTATAATTCACTTCACGTTTCTGCATCAAATGTATTATACACCGATGAGGTTGAAGAGATACGGTCTGCGCGAGGACGCTATGCACGTGAGATGTAGGGTGGATGGGTCAGATTTTGCACATCTGACTTGGTCATGCAGTTCCATCAATGACTTCTGGATGAATGTTACCCTAACACTCACTATGATTATAAAGGAAACTGTAGAATGCTTACTGGGTCTGGTAAGAAAGTTTAAGCCATGCAACAGGCATATTGGAGTTGTTACCAATTTATTGGCGAAACACCTGGTGGCTAAACACTGGGGTGGGAGAACAGTACCAAAGGTGGGACAGTGATTGAAAAAGCTTGTTTATTGCAAAGAACAATTGGACACTTATGCAGAGGAGCTGCTATTTGTTGGAAACCCCAGATACGATATAAGACTCTAGTTTCTGAGTGGACACCACTGTGTTGAATATGCTTTATTTTTACATTGCACATATCAGCTGACAGTCATGGATTGACTGTGTAAAAACAGTACTGCATTGCACTAGTTCTGTATCTTTTGGATTTTTGTTTATGTTTGTTCTTTTTTCATTCGCCTTACTTGTCATATCTTTGTTACGATATGTGGTACGCATTTGCGATGATATGGTAATCAATGTGAACTCGAATGCAGAATGTATCGGTGTACGATGACTGAGATTCACAGTTAGTGAAATTCAATAAAAATAAAAAGATTTTCTCAGGTACACAAGTGCAACAAAATAAAGTGGCAGCTATTATTACTTCAATCCTCAGCAGGGGACTTAATATTGCATAATACAATAATTTAAAAAAGTATGCCGCCCAATTCCCAACATTGCTACCAAAAACGCCTGTGGGAGCAAGAAAGTTGTGGACAAGAACATGTTTTTCCTTGAATCTTGGACACAAGTGAGTTTGAGTTGTGATTTTCGAGCCTCGACAAAAATAGAGAACAGAGCTGCGAAAGAGTGACTCCTGAGATATTTCAGATCACAGTTCTGATCCTTTATGATCACAGGTGAGGAGCAAGAGCCTGTAGTACTGCACTCTGTATTCCAATCCAAATCTGTTCACTGTTTTCACACTGGGTTTGTGGTGGATTTTGAATGACTGCACATTGCTTAAAAGGGATCTGCGTGCAATCTAGGGATTTCAGATACAGTTATAACCTAAAGGAAACTCTGTTCATTGTGCGAAACAAAAGAAACAGACATGCTTGCTTTGATTGCATATGCATTAAACAAACTCCAATCATTGTATCTTCCATTATAGGATCTGTTAATTTCACCCCAGCGGTTTCACCCTGTATGGTGTGCCTATTTGAAAGCAATGAGGCCAAAAGTATAAGACATCTAATGGAAACTACAAATTCATCTCATGGGAGGTAGAGCGGATGTCATCAAGGGATACTTCAGTATCTTCCAATGGAAAACGGGGTTTAATAGCTAAAGGTGCAGGTGGTGATTATGCGCAGCTTTATAGCAACATTATATCGGGCAGAGGGCCACTCCAAACCACCAGACACACCAACAGTGATTCACAACAGTACTTGCCACTGTTCATAGGTCCCCCTAAAGAGCCATATTTTAACACCTTTCTAAAATTAAATTTGCATTCAGTGACAAAGGTGGTGGGAATAGGGCATGCTACAGCGATGCCCCATAGAGGTACAGAGATGTCCTGCCAGATCATTCTTGTCGAAAATCCTAGTGAAATTAACCTCACCGGTTTCATCTACCTTCATTGTCTTCTGGGGAGGCATCTGCTAAAAACTTTCTTGTGATATCATTGACCTTCCTCCCAAAGACCTTCTTGGGTCTGACAAATGGCTTCATGTAGGACCTTGCTAGCAGGCTGCCAAAAAGCTGGGGCAGCAAAAGCGTGGTCTGCATCCACGAAGTCCCATGAGGCTCATTGTATTTAACAAATTCCACAGCATCAGTTGTTTTTTTAATCGAAACTGCTCCCACAGGCAACATTTATTGGGGGTGCATCAGTGACCTTTCCACAATCATTGCAAATCCAGCCATGAATATTGCAAGTCACAGTGTTAATAGAGGTTTGATGTCAAGAACTCTCAATGTTGATAATGACAGTTCCTTAACTTTGTGTGTGTCTCTTCATCTGTTTTTTTTTTCTATATAAAGTCATCATTAATAGGCAAGCTTCAGAAGTGAAACTTTAACTGCACCAAGATGTTGTGCCACCATAGTGGTCCAATGGGAAACAGTGTTCCTAACCTAACTTATCTCAATATCTCTAAGAGTATCTTCAAAGCATAGCAAAACTCCTTCAGTCTCACAGAGGCCTTCATCACAGCTGAGATCCAAAATTCACCCATAGAAGTTTTAAAGTCAGTGCTAGATGGGGACCTTTTGACTACAGGACACTGATGTCCATACTTCAAGGTACCATTGGATCCTCAGCCTTTACAGATCTTTTTATTTTAGGACATCACCAGCGACGCTTGTATAACATATGTGTCTCTGATGTGATTTTTATGGTTGAGATAGAGCCTTAACACTTACATGACATATGACATATGGTGATTGTTATTTGTTATTTACAAAATCTCCCTTCCAACAAACATAGCTATGTGCTTCTTTAGGAAACGTTCTTATGGTCTTGCCTGCATAGGATAGACCCTGATTTCAAATGTTTATTGCATACATCTCTTTCTGTCTAACCAGTGTAGAAAATGAAGCCTGAGAGAGGTGAACATCAGAGGACTCTACATCAACCCGTTGGATTTGCAAGTCATTCACTTTGCATTGAAAGCCTTCCTGCTGTCCATCAAGGGAAGGCTGGTTCAGGTCCTCACAGACAACACCACTGCCATATGGTATTTTAGCAAGCAGATTGGGATGTGGTCTTGGGCCCTTTGCCAGAAAGCTGTGTACCTCTGAAACTGGATGAATCGTCAGGGCATTTCCCTGATTGTACATCACCTTGAAAGGCCTTTAAACACCAGAGCGGAAGAAATTAACCGGCAATGCCTGGGGGATCACAAATGATAAAAAGGGGTTTTCTTAGTAGCCATTAAAGTCGTTAAGGTGGTGACTGAGATCCAAGCCTTATGATCACAAGTGGCATATGGTATGCCATTTTAATAAGGTTCCATTAAGAACTCTTGCTTTTTTATTCAAGAACAACATTTCAGATGTCTTCGTAGAACAGACTATTTTGTACTACTTTATACTCCTGCACCCGTTTCCCTCAGTTTATTTATTTATTTATTTTTTAAACTTGTAAGGCGCAAACAGCTACCCAAAAAGGGTCTCAGTGGAGAACTCACTTCCTATACTATCTAGAAGGAGCACCTTTTGGTTTTATCTGGATAACACAGAAGGCACACATAAAATACAAGTTTATTTATTAACAGTGGAATGATATATACTGATTTTGCCTCTCTAGACTAATCCATAGCTAGACGTAAGACTGTCCTGCAACAGACATCCTGTTATCAAAAAGCGGATTGGCCAAATCTCAGTAGTAGTAGTAATACTTTATTCGGTATTCATGCACCATCAAAGTTTGCATACACAATATCATAACAAATATATAACATTAAAAATACAGTTTAAAACAGCAAGTTGCTCATTCATACAATAAAATCAATACTACTTCAAATCCATTTCTATGTACAAGTAGGGCAAAGATAATCTTGAGCTATGTGCAAACGAGCAAAAAAGGAACCACGCGTTTTTATCACAAAGCTCATAGGAATTTAAAATTGAAGATATGTATAAATTAAAATTTACTGATATTCAAAATACATCATATTCGCTAGGCTACCCTTACTTCAGTTTTATTACTCTTAAACCAAACCGCCTGTAAATATTTACTAATAGCAAAGACAATTACAGGTGAGGTATCACTCTTTAAAATTCTATAAGCCACTAGATATCTCGCCAATCCCAGGTTCTGACATAATGGGCTGATCCATTTTCGGCAAGATCCAAGATACTCTGGACAAAAAAAACATATATGTATATCGTCTTCCCTTTCCATGCCACAGGCGGGGCAAAAGCTAGATACTGAGTCTTTATTCCATTTAATAGTAAAGGATCTCAAAAGGAGAATACCAAAGCGAAAACGGGTATAAATGTTTTTCGCTAGAGGTGGAGAAACAGAATCTAAAAATTCCTCAAAACAAGGAAAAGACTTAATATCAAAAAACCTATTGGTCAGGGAACTATTTGACTTGTTGTTAGCGTAACCCTACTGGATGTATGACCAATAGCAAGATTTCAGGACATTAAGGGTAGTTTTGAAAATAATCAACGGGTCAGCCTATTACCATTGCAGTCCCAAACTACTCATCCAATCGGAAACAAATTTTACCCACAGTACTGACTTGGCGCCTGCTACATTTAGTAAATCTACAGGGGAGTCTCTATACTCACTTAACTTAGGGATAAGACATAGACCGACACAATAAACAAGTGGTCTAAGTGCGGCCAAATCTGCAATTCTTTTTATTCCTAAGTCGAAGTATAGAGGAATAAGAGGCGAACTGGTTGGAAGAGAAACCAACTGCCTCACAAATTTGTTTTCAGCAGTGGATAATAAAGAAGCATCAGTGCAACCCCATGTCTCAGCACCATAAAGTGTAGTGCCTTCGGCCTTAGCACAATATACTTCAAGGGCCGGTGAGACCAAATGTGAGCTTGTTTGGCTATGCAATCGAATGATGGCGTTCGATCTTTGGCTCGATTAATAATGAGCTTATACAAAATTGTCGTATCCACTTAAAATTCTCCATTGCTTTTACCCCCAGATATTCAAAACTCTAAGTCTTCACCACCTACACCTATGATAGAGTTTTTAACCACTCCCTTCCCAAGCACCATATATTTGGTCTTATTAACATTAAGCGGCAAGCCCCTAGATGTACAGAAACTTAGAATTTCACAACCAGGATCTGAAGCCCCATGAGTGTCTTGAAAATAAGGAGGGAATTATTGTGAATAAAAGAATAGGTACCTCTTTGTTGCACTGAGTAGGAGAATCATTTCTACAGTTCACCAGGATGTATTCTAGGTCATTCATATGGAGGGTAAGTAGCGTGGGAGCAAGAATGCACCCTTGGCGCACACCATGCTGGATAGGAATGCATTCAGTTCGTTCACCCATAAGACCACAATGAACCTGGGCAACATATTTGTGGTGCTGAGACATAAGGTGAGTCAGATTCCCCAGGGCCCCCATAGTTGATAAAACATGCCACAGGTTAGAGCATGGAACAAGATCAAAACCAGCTCTGAGATCTATAAACACCACATAAAGCTTTTGGTGATGTAATAAAACGTATTTCCAATACAATGTGGCGAATATAAAAATTTGGTCAGGGGTACTAATCTTTGGTCAAAAACCAGCTTGAAGGGCAGACATGATATTAATAGAATCCACCCAGTTTGACAGTTTCTCAAGAACTTGTTTAGTAAAGCTCTTCTGTGCATTATCTATTAAACTGATTGGTCTGTAATTTGAGGGGAACATGCATCACCTTTTTTTTTATATTGTGATAATCTCAGCTCCTCTCCAAAAGTCTGGTATCTCCCCCTCCCCACTACTTTGGCATTCGAAAGTAAGTTTAAATGAACTGTCCAGATCTAGGGCTCTGATTTATATAGATCTGCTGGGATGTCTGAACTGGGGTGGTGTGGAGTGCGAAAAAACGATGGATTTAGGCCCAGATCTCTGTACTGGGGTGAATGTATGACATTGTTCTGCATTCTGTCCATCAACTGTGGTTTTTGCATTTGTCACCCCGAGTGGGATGGGTATGCTCAGACGTGAGTCCCATGCTCTCCACACCACTGGAGTCAAGCTATCCCGGCTGAAGACGGCCGATAGCCAGAAACCGGTCCTAGGATGCTTGATTCCGGTCCAGGAAAGACATGGCTTGGCAGTTCGGGCTGGACTGTTCCCATGAGGCACAGGGTCAAGGCTGATTTGCATATGGCCATGTCTGAACTGGCGTGGTGTGGAGTGCACAAAACGATGGATTTCGGCCCAGATCTCTGTACTGGGGTGAATGTATGACATTGTTCCGCATTCTGTCCATCAACTGTGGTTTTTGTATTTGTCACCCCGGGTGGGATGGGTATGCTCAGACATGAGTTCCATGCTCTCCACACCACTGGAGTCAAGCTATCCTGGCTGAAGACGGCTGATAGCCAGAAACCGGTCCTAGAATGCTTGATTCCGGTCCAGGAAAGACATGGCTTGGCAGTTCGGGCTGGACTGTTCCCATGAGGCACAGGGTCAAGGCTGATTTGCATATGGCCATGTCTGAACTGGGGTGGTGTGGAGTGCAAAAAAACGATGGATTTAGGCCCAGATCTCTGTACTGGGGTGAATGTATGACATTGTTTTGCATTCTGCCCATCAACTGTGGTTTTTGGGATTTTATCCAGGCCAGGTGCCTTAGCAGATTTTACAAGGCAATAGCTTTAGCTGCATCCTCCTTGCTAAAAACAACTGGGTCAGCAGCTTCTATGGCATCAGTACCAGATGTGTCTAGTATAGCCGCCTGGTCGCTGCTCAGCCACAAGTTATTGTGATATTTTGCCGCATAAAGATCAGAGAAATGGGACACCCATTTTTCCACCGAAAAATGATGATGGTAGCTTTTCACTTTTTCTGTTCTAGATTGGGCTACTGTACACCAAAAGGACTGATTGTCATTTAATTTATCAGCAGGCAACATATATTTCCAAGTTGTTTCGTCCCCATTCTTTTTAGCTGGATTTAAAGAAGCTTTGTAAATGTGTATAACTTTGGCTATGTGAGTCCTGTCACCACCTACAGCAGCTGACCCCAAGGAGTGCTTAGTCTGTCTGCAGGCGAGATCGTACCATTTTACCTCTTCGCCCAAGGTTGGATTCTTGAGGACCACATCTTTATAAAATACCTTTTGTAGCTCCTTGAATAACAAACTATGTATATTTAGAAGTGGGATTTCTGCTTCACTTAGCCCTACATAGATCGACAGGAAGGTAAAAAACGACCCACATATCTGGGTCACCAGTTTTTGATTGGACAAAACATTTGGTCACAAAACAAAACGTTGACTAGTAGTTAGTATAGGTTCTGGCACTAATGTGTAACATATATTTGTTTTTATTTCCAGGGATGCCCCAGTTAGCATTAAATTCAGGGAGTCCTGGTCAGTATCTGGTCGCAGATCGACTTTCATATTGACCAGAAGTGGCCACAATCTCACACCTAAGATAAGAAAATCAATAACACTTGTATGGGAACTTCTCATGAAAGTACAGGCTCAATCTGGATCAGAAGTAGTACATCCATACCATGCCCTCAGCCCGCTTCCAACCGTTAGACAGGCTAATTGGAGAGCAGTGGCTGATAAATTAACCCTGTATTTCCCTGTAAGTGATGGATTGCCTCACATTTCGTCTTCTCTTCTGTGATCTCATTGATATATGAGGAAGGTTCATAGGATGTATTAAAATCACCAGTCAATACTATTTTTGTGTTTGTGTGTAAAGAGCCTAAAAGTTCTTCCAAAATAGATAAAGTGGGAGATTCATTACTCGCCGAGATCGTTCTAACATATATGTTTATATAAGCCAAACTAAGCCCTGTTGGGACAGTAACACTAATCCCCATCAAGTCAGGACATTTCGACTGCAATAAAGTGTATGAGCTAAATACATTATTCTTAATTAGAATCAGAAGACCCTCAATTGCCCTCACATGGCGCTTGTTTTTTTTTGCTTCCACACCAAAAGCAATAAACCCATCTACAAACACTTTTTCAATAGCCCAGGTCTCTTAGAAAATGCAACCATCATGATCACCAATATACGACACCCAATCAGGATTGACCAATTTTGATTAAATTTCTGCCAGATTCCAAGATAGTAGGTTAATGCTAGATTGTAAGTAATTGGCCCCAACTACCTCAGAGCCCAAATTGCTTAGTGGGCATAAAGTTGCCTATGCATGCTAATTTTGCCGTCCACCGGTCTCCATGAAACAGACCTGTGTCTGGCTCTAGCAGAAGTTTTAACGAGACTACCCATGCATGACATGCCAGCCTTAATTTAATTTTTCCCGTTGCGGGCCCCCAGGGTGAAGGGGGGGTGCACATGGGGGGGTACCTATGGTACCCACCAGCATTTCAATGTACAACATGACAGGCACCGCGCGGTGCCTGTCATGTTGTGCATTTCAATGTACAAAGGGCATTTTTAGCATTGTGGTGGGCGGTGCTGAGAGCACCGCCCGCCACAATGTTAAAAATGCTGGATGCGCCAGCCACTGTAGCGGGCGCATCATAATTGCTATGGCGGGACCCCGCACATGTGGCGGACTGTCCCGTTTCCACCGGGATGGCAGACGGACAAAGCCCGTCCGCCATCCTAATGGACCCCTTAGTTTCGATGAAAAAAGTCAGGAGGGATGACAAACTTCAAGAAGACGAGAGGGTTAGATACTTAATGATTACAGACCTAACCAAAGAGAAAGACCTTTCGGAGAGGGAGGTAGAACCATTATACTCCACTCAGGGAAGAAATGACACGTTGGCGACAACTGAGGTCCCCCCTATGCCAGATAACGGCTTAGAAAAGTGGAGTACACGATAAGGAATACAGCCCTCCAACCTCAGGGAGAACGTAACAGCCCATGACTGGGAGGGGGCCCAAGTTCTAAGTTGTTGTTACTCATGGTTGAAAATGTGACAATGGCATATGCGATTTGTATAATAATGTTCGGTGTTAAGCAAAGAAGTAACTAATAGTCTATGTTAAGTGACCTTATATCCTTGTTGACCGGAATCGAGAATACTGTAATGTTGTAATATACCTGATTGGGAATGTACTGTTACCACGCAAATGACAATAAAAATATTCCAAGTATCAGCCACAGGGTCGTAGCTTGGTCAGTAAGACTGAGGAGGGCGAGCTTCAGATTTCCCAACTATCTCGCTGGCATGTCTTATTAAAAGGCATTATATAGAAAGGGCATGAAGGGAGCTTAAGAAGCTGTGGAAAGGGAAAAGAGGGTGGATTGTCAGAGGTACTTAAAACACGTTATTTTGAAAACTAATCAACATTGCTGAAGTCCTCAAGTAATGTGACAAGAGTGTGAGTGTGTGTGTTTTTGTCAGTGTGGGTATGTATCCCAGGTGAAATATGACAGACACTTTACAGTACCCGACTGAAAGCACTTGTATTCAATTATTTACTACAGAATACATTTTTTAGGGGAGTGGAACACCCCCAAATCCTCCCCTCTGTAGAAACGCCCCTGAGCAGTCACATTATCATATGCCCTTGAACCAACAACCGGAAAAGAATACTCCATACCTGAAGAGTAACTGGGTGAATAATATGGGTTTGTGGATAAGACTGGCACATAGTTTTTAGGGCAGAGTTCCTTGACATGCAGTCTGCAGAACTCAATGGGTCCGCGATGCCTACGCAGGGTGTCTGCGACTGTTTGCAAAATGTAATTATTTTAGATTAATAGTATACGCATACGTGAAAACACAAAATTTGAAAATTCTAATTTTAACACCTTCGCTGCTAAGGCAATTCCCCTCCTGTGCTGGAAATTGCTTATTTTCATTGTTTTATGACGAGCTGGGCTCGTCATCAGCACACGACCACTGTGCACCATGACGAGCCCAGCTCGTCATCAGCATCGAAAGGGTTAAATGATCGGTAAATGTGAAGGAATTAGACATTGGAGACTAAGGGCCAGATGCAGGACCCACCAATTAGCTAGTCACAAATTGCGTCGCATTTGCGACTCGCAATTTGTGACTTGCTAATTGGGATGCACAACAGTGTCTGAGACATTGTTTGCGATTCCCAATGGGGTTGCAAATTGCATGCCTCATGCATATTAATTAGGCTGTCGCAATTTGCGATCCAATTGGGAATGGTTGGCACTCCCAGGAATGGTGGCCTGCTGGGGTCAGCAGACCTCCATGTCTGGGACTGCTTTTGAATAAAGCAAACACAAATAGTTTGTGTTTGCACTGCTTTTAAATAAAGCAGTTTTTTTTTTAAATGCAGCCCGTTTTTCTTAAAGGAAAATGAAATGCACTTAAAAAATAAAAAGGAAACTTTTCAGGTTCATTTTTTAAGGGCAGGCCCTTACAAAATATTTACGCATGCATTCACAAATGGGAAGGGGTCGGGACCCCTTCCCATTTGCGAGTGCTTTACCACCCTTCTGAGAAGGGTGGCAAACTGAGAGTGTTTTGCGACCACAGTTGCTGTCGCAAAACATTCTTAAATAGCTTAAGGAGTCGCTATTAGGAAGGGACGCCCTTAAACACCTATTCCTAATAGCAAGTCGCTAATCCTATTTTGTGACTCGCAAAATAGGATTAGAACATGGACCACAGGTATTTTGCAGACACAATTGGGTCTAAAACCCATTTGCGCACGCAAAAAACCTTTGTACATTTGGCACTAAATATCAAGTTGCCATTCTCAGCTTGATTCATAGGTGCAGAGTGTGTGCAGCAAACAGAATCTAGTGTAGACGACTGGTGGCCCCAAGTGAAGCGCAGGCATGGACCGACAAAACGCAAGCACGGATTAGTAGGAACAAAAAAGGCAAACTGATATGCTAGAGTGTAGCCTATTACGTCTTCTTTTAAAAATGATACCAAATATTGAAAAACTCCAACCTTCCCATTAAAATTAAACTATTGGTTTTGTATATTTTTGGTCTGTCATACAAATAAATTATTTTGTACCTTGTGTTTCTATATTTTCCTGTATCCTTTTGAGGTTCACATCATAGAGATTGCTTAAGCTGGGTCCCTGGCTTCCAGAAGTGATTCAGTGGGGGGTCTCCGAAGTCAAACGTTTAAGAACTGCTGCTCTACGACACACGCTGGCTCACATTTAAGGATTTGGACTGAATGAACAGTTTTTAAATGTGGCCCTGGTTATATTTTTATGGGGCAAGGCTTGACTGCTTCCTAGAAATGTGCATTTAGTATTCCAGTAATGAATGGAGCAACATTGCCAGCCTTACATTTTATCAAATATTCTCACACATGATGAATTCCTGAGGAAGTCGGTTTTCCACATATTAAAATATCTGGGTGCTAATTTATTTACTGCATGAATCCCATGTTTGCAGGTGTTTTGTAAGTACTACTCAATATGTGTGATCAAAAAATTGAGTACATATTCCCGCCCGGCAAACATAGTAAGCAGTTCTATCCTCTGTGTGGCAGGCAATTCTTGGAAGCCGGAAAAGTTGTTATTACATTTATTACATTTGATGACGTTGGTAATTGTTGCATTTAACTAAGCAGTGAAAATATGAGCTTCTTTGTCATGTAGGCCTTTCTCAAAAAAAGATTATGCAAATCCCCTATTTTCAGAAACATGCTAAAGCAATAATGTGGTTACTTTTTCTTTTCATTAAAGTAAAACGGAAACATATTAAGATGATTCACTTTTTTTTCTAGAAAGCAGCCTACCAATTTCTCATTATTTCATCTTTTCCTCACAAAAACATTTATATGGTTCTTTTTTTCCTACAGTTTGAACAATTTCTAACTTTATGACATATGTGAAGTTCATTTTTACAAGGTGTGTTAAATGTAACTCTTTTAACTCTCAAAGCCTGAATTGCGCTGCGCTCCCCGACTTGTGGATGACGTGCTTGCTGCATTGTTGATACCAGCGTGGAGCGGTCATTTGCCAACATCTAAGAGAAAGTCACAATGTGGTGGAATCAGAAATTCCACGCAGGTATCACCCACCAGATTAATCAAGCACAGTTGTTAGAGAGATTTAAAGGGTAAACAAGCATGGATAGGAAATATAAAGGTACAAGTAGAAAAGAAGAGAATGTTATAGAGGAAGAGTACAGGGGTTCCTCTTGTTTTGAATAGACAGATTTCAAATGAACGGAAGGAGTAAAGTAAGCACAACAGACAAATAGATGTCAAAACGTATGGGCATTTGATACTTCAGATATAAATTCTATAAATCATGAAAAAGAATATATATATATATATATATATATATATATATATATAAATACATACATATATATATAAAAAAGAAGGAGAGAACTCTGGGTAGTTCTCAGTTTAGGTGGAAAGCAGCTCCTGTTAGAGCACTCTCAACACCAGCGACACTCTAGATCTGCTCACCTCAAATGTCTGTTTTTCTATCAAAGTCTTTAAGCATAGGATTAGCACAGTGCCATCTACACCGAGATAGAAAAGGTCAAAGTCTTTTGCCATTTCTACAGCAAAGTCTTTAAGCATAGGACTAGCACAGAGAGCCGCAAATAAATCCATCAACACAGGACTCCAAATTAGACAAAGGCCACAGCAAGTTTAAGGACTGAGAGACAGCACACCCACTTGGGCGTTAAGTGTGCACTACACCTCCCATAAGGCCATTGTGTGGGCGGCGCCCATTGGACAGGTAAAGGTTAAACAAGTAGTGCAGATGAGAAAGCGCTGGGACTCATCTCCGTGAACTGCACGCCATTGAAGAAGGGATTTCATTCCCGAAACGCGTCTGGCGAACCTACATGAGAGATGTGATTCTGTGCAGGGGAACCTTTCAGCAAGGCGCCGAGAATTAAAAGACGGAGCTGATTTCAACTTGCTGTGGCCTTTGTCTAATTTGGAGTCCTGTGTTGATGGATTTATTTGCGGCTCTCCGGTCGCGTACGAAGGCTCACTGCTGCAGCGGGTCCGCACAAGCACCAGGCTGGTTTTTGAATGTGGAAGCAAGAATGCTGGCGTCATGCAGGGGGCTGCCAGCATGGACTCTTCTCGGCCTCTACAAAGCAAGAACGGGTGCCCGCCTGAATTAACATCAACCCATTTGGGATTTTATTTGTTCAAATAAGGACTGAGAGACAGCACACCCACTTGGGCGTTAAGTGTGCACTACACCTCCCATAAGGCCATTGTGTGGGCGGCGCCCACTGGGCAGGTAAAGGTTAAACAAGTAGTGCAGATGAGAAAGCGCTGGGACTCATCTTCGTGAACTGCACGCCATTGAAGAAGGGATTTCATTCCCGGAACGCGTCTGGCGAACCTACATGAGAGATGTGATTCTGTGCAGGGGATCCTTTCAGCAAGGCGCCGAGAATTAAAAGACGGAGATGATTTAAACTTGCTGTGGCCTTTGTCTAATTTGGAGTCCTGTGTTGATGGATATATATATATGTAAAACGTATGCGACAGAGAGGGTACAGTGAAGAAATTCTTAACAAAGCCATGACTAAAACGAATGAAAGACCTAGAACTGCCTTGTTACCGAGCACCAATGAGCCAGACACTTGCACAGCAGATGAGAACAGTTCACCCAGACTTATCACCACTTATTGTAGACAGGAACGCAAAATACGTAACAGCATGAATAAAAATTGGCCCATAGTTTTAACTGACCCTATTCTGAAAACCACGTTACCAGAACACCCTAGCGTGACATTCAGAAAATCCAAAAATATGGCCAATCTCTTATCTAAAGAGATTCCCACTGGGTCTATCAGTATTCAAACATGGATGCCCACAAGCAACGGTTTTCGCAAATGTGCAACTTCTAGGGCATGTAACTTTGGAGCCAACACTGCCACATATAGGACCCCATTTAAAACAAAAGAATGATCTATTAGGGGTAAATATGACTGCCGCACTGAGTACGCTATATACGTTCTCACTTGTACATACGGCCTACGCTATGTTGGCAGCACGAAAAATCCTGTATATATGCGCATCCTGCAGCACATTCGTGCCATCATCAACAGTGACCCGGCTTACCCGGTCGCCAGACATTTTAAAATAAGTCACAACAAAGACGTGAATTGTCTTACTTATTTTGTAATTGATCAGGCACCGTTACTAAAGCGAGGTGGGGACAGGGACAAGGCTTTAAGACAGTTAGAGACAAGATACATTCTTAATCTCAACAGCAAGCATCCTAACGGCCTTAATGATAGGGAGGATATGCATACCTTTCTATAATTCGACCTATTGTATTCTGTCCAGTACCCCATCACTGTATTCTGTTGGTCGCGTTGGTTGTGGCCATTCCTTACCAGTAACTATTAACAGCTAAAACAAGTGATTTGATGACAATTTGATGAGTGTTCACGAGCTTCTTATGTTGAACCTGTAATTTTATCTCTCTCCATTATCACTATTTTTAAACCTCCCACATTTCTTTGGTTGCACTTATATCACTTAGCACTTTATAATTGGGATTGCGTTTTTGCAACACCAGGTCGTCTAATCTTCCTAGGATATATTAGGGGTTAAAGGATAGTGTTACTATCCATCCTTAAATTAGTTCAGCACTAGCACTTTAAATAAAGCATGTTCATATATAATGCAATGGAACATTAGGGCATTACATTTCAGTGAAACAGCTTGAGTACAAATTCACAGCTAGTTACACCAATATTATAGCTATTTCCTTGAAGAATTGCCATTTGCACAATCATTTTAAGCATAATATTTATTTATTGATGCAATATAATTATTAATTGACTTTTCTTATATATGGTCTTTTATACAATTTTAACATATTTATATGTTATTTATTTGGTGCAATGGTGTCATGTATTGAATTGCTGTATGTGTGTATATATATTTTCTCTAGTTGTATTGTTTTTATAATATCATGCTGCTAGCTAAATTTGCACAAACCAAAACGCATTTATGCAGTCATAAATGTTCGTTGTCACTTGAACAAAACTGAGAATTTCTTTTTATGTGCTCTGTAAAATATGCTGCTAAGAGTTTAAATCCATCCTTGCAAAGCTACCAATTTTTGTGCACTTGTAAAACACCCACACATTAGAAGTGTATTTTCTATGTTTACTACCAGAACACGTGGTGTTATTATGAAAAGAAAAAAATGAGTGTGTGCTCTATTTAAAGTGAACACTACTGCATGTCCGTCATGTGATCAAGGGCAGTTCCTGCCCGAAACGCGTCATGCCTACCTGAACTGCAAAATGGATAATAAAAGTTTGCTGTAACACTCCGCAAGCCGTGTGGTGGTCCGTATTTTCTGTGGTTTCAACCTGGGAAACAGAAATTGATCCATATATATATATATATACATATATATATATATATATATATACATATATATATATATATATATATATATATATATATATATATATATATATATATATATATATATATATATATATATATATAATATATATAATATATATCCCTTTAAAGTTTTGAATGTATGCGCGCTCTCAGAGCAAACAGACTTCGCTCAAAATTGTTCACGTGTAAGTGCACAAATGAAAAGTAACTCATCAGTTACCTTTAATTTGTGCACTTTACACGTGAACAAGGCTGCAGACACAGTCGAAACGTGTTGTGTTAATAAACATCTCTGCAGAACATCAATTTTGAACGAAGTCTGTTTGCTGTGAGAGCACGCGTACTTTCAAAACTTTAAAGGGATTAAATTACTGGTACCCTCTGCCGGTGTGTGCGCCACTTTCTGTGGGTCCCCGTCGATCCGGGGGAGCAAACTCTGGAATTGAATATATATATATATAGATATATATATATCCAAGTTCGGACTCCGTTTCCGCTCGTGGCAAAACAAAAGTACAGCACTCCGGGGGTACAGGTAAAGTTTCTTTATTCCGCCATTAGCAGCATGGACATACGCGTTTCGGACATTAGTCCTTCGTCAGTGTTACTCCACACACCGCAAAGCGGCTACTTTTTAAATACGTCATTGCAGCATGTCATCAACATCAATGACGGTGTTGAGTTTGCACAAGTGCGCTGGTAAATGTGGCGGCCATCTTTTAATGTTCAATATTGAACAGGATAACATGAATTCTAGGTTAGATTTTGCTGTGTATCGGCATATCTGCCACTCTCGCTGGTGTAACATGTTATTAGGCTGTGTATCGGCATGTCACCAGCTACATTTACATTTTGCACATTGCGATCTCAATCACCGTAATTTCCACTGCCCCTACTATGGTCAGACCATTTTGTAGTACCATTTTCGTGGGAATTCTATACTGAAAAAACCAAGGCTTCCTGTCCCCGCATACTTCAAAGGCCGTGGCCGAGGCTATCAGTAGAGAACCTGACAATTGCTCTCGAACAATCGACACCCCCTGCAGAATCCGATGTCCTACAAGCAGATATTAATTTTCACGACTGGCTCACTAAGTCCTTGGACTCGGTTCTGCCCCTTAAACCTAGCACTAAAAAGAGCAATACTTTTAAATCCCCTTGGTTCTCGCCCGAACTAAGAGAACTCAGAAAAGATTGTAAAAGAGCGGAGCGCTTGTGGCGGAAAGACTGGGCACCTACTAACAAAACCGCATATAAAGCCGCCCTAAGACTCTACAAATCGGCACGGCAGAAATCTAAAGCTGTTTTTTTTGAGGAAAAAATTAGACTTTCGGCCAACTCCGCCAGAGAAACATTTAAAATTGTCAACCAGCTCCTCAAAGTCCCGGCTCCAACTTTGGTTCATAACGACCCTGTACTAAAATGCAACCAGCTAGCAGAATTTTTCGATGCTAAAATACGGAAAATCCTTGATAGCCTCCCTCAATCCTCTGATACAGTACCCATCGAGGCTCCTTCCTCTGGCCCTTCCTGCCCTCAGTTTGAGGCATTCAGCTGTATTTCCAGGGAAGACTTCTGTAACATCCTATCTAACATAAAAGGTGGTTCTCCCTCTGACCCAATCCCGATGCACATTCTAAAACAAATCACGAATACTATTGCCCCAGCAGCCACCGAGCTACTTAATATGTCACTATCTACGGGCATAGTGCCCCGGAGTTGGAAGCAGGCCAGAGTCAAAACGCTCTTAAAGAAACCGGGTCTAGACACCTCCGATCTGGCCAACTTTCGCCCAATATCCCTTCTACCTGGATTGAGCAAAGTAGCCGAAAAAGTTGTGAATAGGCAGATCTCAGAGTTCCTGGAGTCTAACCACCTCCTAAATGACTCCCAAACGGGCTTTCGCCCTGGTCAGGGCACAGACACCGCCCTCTTAGCGGTGACTGAAGAGGTAAGATGCATCTTGGATTCAGGGGGATCGGTAGCCCTGATCCTCCTGGATCTAAGCGCTGCATTCGATACCGTAGACCATGTAGTTCTGGCTCAACGCCTTGCCATGCTGGGCATTACAGGGTCAGCCCTTAGATGGCTGCAGTCCTTCCTGGATAATCGATCCTTCAGGATTTGGGAAAATGGGTCTATGTCTAACTCCACCCCCCTCCAGTGTGGGGTGCCGCAGGACTCCTCCCTCAGCCCCACACTGTTTAATGTCTATATGGCCCCGTTAGAGAAGGTAGTAGCCCCATTTGGGATTAAATCCATCAGCTACGCAGACGACACTCAGCTCGTCGTCTCGCTGTCACAACAAGGGGGCCGCCCGGATGACCTCCCGGATTGCCTTACGGCCATTTCTTCCTGGATGTCTAGCTCAAAACTTAAATTGAATGGAACTAAGACGGAGATCATGTTTTTGGGCAATCAAATCACCTCCCTGCCCCCTGAGTTGTGGCCCCCCTGTATGGGGGACCTTCCTCCCCCCAAGGAGCAAATTAAAAGCCTGGGGATCTGGTTCGAACCCCAACTAACCTTTAAGACCCATGCGCAGAGGGTTGCAGGAGGTTGCTTCGGTCTGTTAGGAGCAGCCCGGAAGGTTCTCCCCCTCCTTCCTTTTCAATCCAGAAAGCTGCTAATCCAGGGCCTGATTCTGTCCAAACTGGATTATGGCAATGCCCTCTTCCTGGCTGCTCCCCGTGCTACTATCAATACTCTCCAGCGAGCTCAGAACCCTGCAGCCAGGTTGCTTATGGGGGCGCCGAGACGGGCATCAGCCAAACCACTGTTAAAGGCCCTTCGCTGGCTCCCTATTCAAGAGCGGATCACTTTTAAGTCACTCTGTATTGCTCATAAAACTCTGCAGGGCAAAGGCCCTCCGGCCTTGAGAGGACTGATTCGCCCCTACAAGTCGGCCAGGGCCCTCCGCTCAGATAGGGAAAATTTGGCCATCATACCAAGAGTGAGGAAGGCACGTACTGGAGGCCGCCGGTTCTCGCTGAATGCATCAAACAAATGGAACGCCCTTCCTAGAGATCTCCGGATGGAACCCGTTCACCTTAAATTCAGAAAAGCTCTCAAAACCTTTCTCTTCCCTACCTCTCCCTAAATCCGTCCCTTCTTGAGTTCACTATGTTCAGGTCATTTTCAGCGCTGGGACGCTTTAGGGCAGCCATGCGCTCTATAAATCTAAATCTAATCTAATCTAATCTAATCTAATAGTTCACATTCTTGTGATTTATACTTTATATTTTCATCGTAGGCATGTTCTCAATGACTTATCCAAAATTAATCACATTATTGATACAGTTTAGTAGACACATTATGGAAAAGAGCAGGATCACGGTTCACTTGGATTAGAAAATGTTAAAAACAGCTTTGCAATAGTATGTGAAACAGTACATTCATATTTTCATTCATCTCCCTAAATGTACCATGAGTTCTTCTCCACTATTCATCCCCTGTGAATGTTTTGTTTGCATATCAATAATGTAACGTGATTCTAGTCTGCGTAACCTCATCAGTCTGTCCCCTCCCTTCGGATTAGCTGGGACATGATCTATGCCAAAATATTGTAATAGGTCCCTATTACTTTGATGTTCTTTGGCAAAATGCCGGGCCACGGGGTAAGTTACATCCTTATTGCTAATGGCCCGTTGATGTTCCAAAATACGCATTTTTACATTGTTAATCGTACTGCCCATGTATTTGAGCCCACATGGACAAATCAGCTAGTACACAACATATGGGGTTTGGCATGTGATGAACTTTTCTATTCTTTTGGGTGTTCGCAGACCTGGAATGTTATAAGGTAAAACCCGTTTGCTGTTCTCACATGCTTTGCATTTTGCACAGGGGAAGAATCCTTTCATGTCTTTTAGGGTACTGGGCTTCTTTTGTTTAGGGGGCATGAGATGACTCTGCACTAACTTATCTTTCAAAGAACTCAGTTTGCGAAAGGTAATTAACGGTCGTGAGGGGACATCTTTCCCTATTATTGGGTCTAATCGTAATATGTGCCAGTTTTTTGTGAGTATCTTCCTCAATTGATTAGCGTCATCAGAGAAGGTGGTTATCATCCTAAACTTGATAATGATTTAAGGTTGCTCAGTTTTCTCTTTCTTGCTCAACAGACTCTTTCTAGGGATTTTAAAGACTTTGTTAAAGGTTTTGTCTAAGAGGATAGAATCATATCCTCTGATTCTGAATCTTGTCATGGATTCTTCAGCTGCACATATAAAATCAGAGTCTCTTGAGCAGTTACGCCGAAGTCTAAGTAATTCGCCGTACGGAATACTGCAAATTAAACTTACAGGATGACTACTCGTGGCATGTAATATACTATTGCCCGATGTGGGCTTTCTGTATAGTGATGTCTCAAGTGTTACCTCACTCACAAAGACCCTCAGATCTAAGTAATGCACCTCACTCCTACTTATTTCACTGCTAAACTTCAGATTCAGGTTATTGTTGTTCAAATCCCTGATGAAATCTTCTGCCTGTTTCAAGGAGCCCCTCCATATAAGAAACAGGTCGTCCATGTAACGACGCCGCACAACCACATACTCCGCCCATTTAGCATTGTCGCCTGCAAGGGCCACCTGCTCCTCCCACCAGCCTACGAATAAATTTGCATAGCTGGGGGCGAAGCAGGTGCCCATCGCAGTCCCAGAGATCTGTTTAAACAAGTCATTTTGAAACAGGAATATGTTGTGTGTCAGGCAGAATTCCAATAGTTCTATTAACATCACCCCATGTTCAGTGTACTTCATAGCTCTTTTCTCCCAAAAATATTTCACTGCCTCCACTCCCTGGGCATGTTGAATGCAAGTATAGAGACTTGTGATGTCGATATACACATAAACACACACAAACATATATATAAATACATATATATACACACGCACATATATATATACACACACACATTATATATTAGCCTTTATTATTACTTAATTTTTGAGGAAGTTTAAAATGCAAAGGTATTCTGTGAACCTTAATTTGTGTTTGTTCATTGTGTGACAACACATTTATGGATACATTCCGGTTTAAGACAGTCCTGAATGTCTTTCCGTATATTATTTATATTTATAAGAATTTATAGAACATCTTTAATTCAGCTCAGATACTCATTTTACCCAATTCTCTGTTCGGGTTGCTTTAATTAATCACATACTATTAAAATATGTTGAGGTAATAATTCCAGACCATCAAGCACCTCTGAGCCAAATAAGGTTCCAATTGTTGTGAAACAGGACCTAATAGGTTGAGCTACAATCCTGATATGCTGTACTCTAACAACTTGAATCATGAAGTCAACATGAAGGGATCGACTTGCAACTAGTTAATAAGCGACTAGTGCCCAGCAACCCCTAGTAACTATCCAGTGGATTCCAGTAGAAACTCTTCTTCAAATTATTTCCCCAGAAATTGGAAAAATTGTCTTATAGAAAGCACTTTATTAATTTAACCACACAGTATTCCAGAAGCACTATTTCATGCCAGATAATTTCATGACACTAACACTACTAGCTATGAAGGAAAAAAAATGGCAAACATGAGAGTCTTCTGACCTGTTTCATAGACTCGTTTGGCATTTGATTAGGAAAATGGAGCCCAATCCTTGGCCTACATGTGAACTTTTTGGAATTGATGAAAGCCAACTGTATTTTATCATTGAACTCGATAAACAAACCTGGATAAGAGCAATACTGTCTGGCAATATGCGAATTTCACCAAAAATCACATCAGAAACAAAGATAAACTGGTGCTCTTTAATTCTTTTACTTTTTGATTTACATATAGTAGATTACTAATCAATCTCCGACACAGCTGACAGAATCCCCCAAAGCAGAGTAACATATATAGAAGTAATCTGATTTACATGGGTGGTCTGGCTTTATAAGACATTTCCCCACATGAGACTTGATTTTTTTTTTAAAGACACAGTTGTTGCTGCTAGCAGCGATTGTAACAATTACAAACGCTCTCGAAATCTTGTTTGAGAAATCCAGAAAAGCAACTGTGAAATTCTTTCAGTGTGTGAGGGATTTTCGCATCATTTGTGTTCAGGAATAAAGTGAAGCCCTTCTTCCTTTCCGTGCAAAAAGGTCATTTCTAGGCCGCAGCAGACTCACTACGACCTGTACTTATGACTTGGTCTGTCCCTTCCATACTGACCTTTCAGAGCATTAACCAGTTTGGAAACCTCCCTATTTCTCTTTACTAAATACGGTTACTTGTAACTCTCAAACGGACACGGGGGCCTTGTCATAATATTGTGGTATGGAAAATGCAGTGAGAAAGCAGGGCAACTAATGGAGAGAAATAGTTTTCCATTTCTAATATTTGTTTTGTGTTTGTTTAAGCTGAATCGTTAAATTACAGAAGTTCAGCGACATGCTGCATTCTTTACTTATAAAGTTGTAAGAACAGGATAGTCGAGCTTATGCCACGCCAATCCAATCCAATTTTTGGGATAACCAAGAAACATTGCATGTCCAATTAATTAAAGTGGGTATCCTTAACATCTGGCAGGGGTGGGACCATCCTTGAACCAACAAGTGAAAGGTTTAGAGCAGGACCTAAGGTAATCTAGGAGGTTTGCAGACAGGTCAGCGACTCTGAAAGCCCTGTAAGACTGGGAGAGGCCCAGATGCGCAGCTTGGCATTTTTACTAAACAAATGGATTTACCTGCAGTACATCTGCCCATACACCCGCCCAAAAGACCCTGCGCTGCCGCTCACCTGGATATGCTCAGAGGAGGAGTTGCTGTTGGCCAACTGAGCAGAGTGGAGTGCCATGTGCAGCTCTAGCTGGACCCCATACTGGACCGTGTGACCACAGAGTGGGCAGGTGAAGTTTCCCTCTGGCTTGTGATGGTCTCTGAGGTGGTCACTCAGGGAGATGCTGCTTCTGCACTCTTGCTTGCAGTGTGGGCAGTGAAGTAGCTGAGAAAAGGCCTTCAGTGCTTCAAACGTCCTGTCTAGAAGAAAGCAGACAACATTTGCCTTTTGAAGCTGAAAACGTAACCTACCTACCTGAACTGCATGCTGAAACTGCTGGAGCATCTGTGCCTGTCCAGAATGATGATAACTGCAGTTTCCAGCCGCGGCCCATGCAGGTAAGAGCGGTGGGGCAGTGGGGCCGGGTTTCGGGGGGGATTCGACAGACGACCAACAGGGGACATTAAATAAATAAATAAATTCCCCTCATCGTTGTCTTTTAAACCTCCCCCCCCCCCCTCAGCCAGCTCCATCTCTCTTACCTGCACGGGCCGCAGCAGGCCGTTTCCCACATGTCATGCAAGCTGCGACCAAGCCTGCATGGTTACTTTCTTATTCATGTTGTGCTTTCATGATACTTATGGATAGGTCAGTGAGACTCATCATAAGTAATGTGAAAAAAGCGGAATTAAAAGTGTTTGCTACTGCAAAGCCCGCTTAGCATTCTTAGGGTGTGCCTTGAAATAAGACATTGCACCATAAAATACATTTACTTGCATCGTTAAGTTCTTTGATGAGCCATCAATATTACCATCCAGGCAAGCTCGGTCACAGCAGGCAAAGCTACTTTCTGAAATGTTCTTGTTGTAGGTGCTCAGACTTGTTGGTGTTTTATAATAATATGTTATTTATCATGTATAATTAGCTCACATACCTTGTGCATCACAATGATGGAAATTATTTTACTAATCTTAGCAGCCATAAGATAAAATAGGATGAACATTAGAAACATCCAAATTATTTAACATCCCACATCCATACTAGCTGTAATACTTGGCTTACACTCTATCTAACACACATATCAATATTATTATCATCCTCATGATTATTTTATCAGCTGAATGATTAGTTCTTTCCCTTACTACTTTATGCTAAGCCATGTACTATCCCTGTATAGCACTGTTTTTTTTCAATACCTATGGGCACGAAATATATACTTATCATTGTATCGTACAGGGACTTATATTAATTCCATTGGCATTAATAGACATTTACTGACTTCACCTATGAATTACTGTGAAGGATTTTCAGCATGTATATTGTGGACTGTTACGTTTTACGATGTATGAATACAGTTGCATGATATGATGTTAAGCCCTGAGGAAGTTCCAGGAGTAGTTGGAGCGAAACGCGTTGGCTGGATTTTATCTATTTTTGATCATTGAATAAACACAGTAAAAAATATATTAGATTTCTACTATTTGCTGGTGCACCTTTCCATGTGCTATACTATACCTGCATACTTAGGTTTCAGGCCTACAGTCGGATGACGGCATTCCTTAATTGTATTATCAATAGGGACTAGCCTAATTGTGAAGAGACTCAGATTGGTACGTTTTGGGGTAAACCATTTGGTTTGATCATGAAGCCCTCACCCACCAACCTGGTTGGTGGCATGCTTCATCATCGGGCCCACGAAGTGACACCGAATGTGTCCCGGGTGTGCTACGACACCTGATTACAGCGGAGCAGGTATAATTACTGAGTGAGCAGTGTGGTGGAGTGAGAAGTGAACAGTGGTCCCAACCCAAGGGTAATAGTATTTTAATCACTGGGCCTCTGTTAGCATTAAAAAAGGCTGATGGATGTGAATTGAATATAGTTTGCACCACCACTTATTTATTGGTGCTGAGGAAAGCCAGTTTCAAAGATAAAGGCCTGGCTGAAACATGTAGACCACACCTGGATGCAGGAGGCCATAATCCATACTCCTACACATCCATCAGCCTTTTTTTATTGCTAACAGAGGCCCAGTGATTAAAATACTATCACCCTCGGGTACTGGGACCACTGTATAGCTTTTAATCTTCACTTCTCACTCCACCACACTGCACACTCAGTAATTATACCTGCTCCGCTGTAATCAGGCGTTGTAGCACACCCGGGACACATTCGGTGTCACTGGGTGGGCCCGATGATGAAGCATGCCACCAACCAAGTTGGTGGGTGAGGGCTTCATGATCAAACCAAATGGTTTACCCCAAAACGTACCAATCTGAGTCTCTTCACAATTATGCTAGTCCCTATTGATAATACATATAATCCTTGGGGATACGGACCAGCTATCTAGTCCTCTCTCTTTCTCTTTTGATTAACGGCATTCCTTAATTCCCCCCAAGAAACCAATTTTGGCAGGGTATGCTCAGACGGGAGTCCCTTGCTCACTTTGCCACTGGATTCAAGCAAGCCGGGCTGAAGACAGCTGGAATGCCAGAAACCGGTCCTCTGAAGCTTGTTTCCGGTCCAGGGAAGACATGGCTTGGCAGTTCGGGCTGGACTGTTCCCATGAGGCACAGGGTCAGACTGATTTGCATATAGCCATGTCTGAACAGGGGTGGCAGAGTGGGCTAAAGAACGGTGATGGATTAAACCCAGATCTTTTGACTGGGTGTGAGTGTTTGATTGATTCAGATGCTCCGTCCATCACCTCCCCCTTTTGTACCGCTTTTGGCCGACATAAGTGTGGCAGGGTATGCTCAGACGTGAGTCCCTTGCTCACTTTGCCACTGGATTCAAGCAAGCCGGGCTGAAGACGGCTGGAATGCCAGAAACCGGTCCTCGGAAGCTTGTTTCCGGTCCAGGGAAGACATGGCTTGGCAGTTCGGGCTGGACTGTTCCCATGAGGCACAGGGTCAGACTGATTTGCATATAGCCATGTCTGAACTGGGGTGGCTGAGTGGGCTAAAGAACGGTGATGGATTAAACCCAGATCTTTTGACTGGGTGTGAGTGTTTGATTGATTCAGATGCTCCGTCCCTCACCACCCCCTTTTGTACCACTCACTACATGTAGCAATGTGGGCAACAGAATGGAAGTGCCTTTCGGTTTTCTTGCTAGCATGACTAATGTGGCAATCTGGCACACTTCGGTAGATATAATTGTCATTCAAAGCATTTGTTTTCTAGGCCCTAAACCTTTCATTTATGCACCATAAAGACTTAGGTGCTGATTTATATTTTGGTGGAGAGGGTACTTTGTCGCAACAGCAACAGAGTACCCTTCCCGCCAATGATAGTGGCCCATCCCCAAAATCTTATTGTCGCCAGATCTTAAGTTTGGCCTCGGCGGCGACTACTCCTTCTCCTCTGTGACCAAACTTCCCTGATGGCCCTGGGCTCTCGGAGAAATGGCTACATATCCGTCCACCCAATTTAGATGGGCGGACACGTAGTAATTTTTACTGTTTCCTAAAGCCTGGTAAAACCTGACCGTAAGGAACAATAAAACCATTAAAATGCTCCCCCGAGGGGTGCATTTTATTTTCGTCTTTACAAAAAGAAAATTCTGTTTCGGACTTTTCGTTTTGTAAAGAAAAAAAAATACTCTGTGCTACATGACTGAGTACTGAAACTGCTCACCAAAGCCTCTGTCAAAACCTCCCTGTGTCCCCCAACTCAACACTCAATGTGTAGGAAGCAATAAGCAATTAGTTCATTAATAAAAAACTGCATTTAGCACTTTTTGTGAACAGATACAACCGAAAGAAAGGCGGTATACGTTTCAGCTCTGTGGATTGTGCCAACAATGCATTGCTAACTTTTGCACTAGCTGTGCTGCGGGGGAGTTTCATTTTGCCATAGCTTGTGTGGTAACCATGGGATCGTAAGTTATAATTTTGATTGGTGTTTCTATGCCCAGCGGGTTCTTTTGAAGCACATTATTGTCATGCTGGAGACCGGCTTGTGGTAGATTTGGAGAATGCAAACTTGTGCAAATGATGCAAGAGCTATGTGGCGAGTGCACACATTGCAAGTGTTCTCGGTGTACCAGGTTTTAACGCCTGTGGCTCCAACGAGGGCAAGCACTGGCAGAGACGTTTCAAGGCATGGGCACAGTGGGCAGTTGCACCGGCCCCCACCTCTGAAGTGGCCTTCACGGAAAGAGAACATTCTCTGTTTCACCTCTGTCTTTTTATGTATCTGAACCTCGCTCCTGCTCTTTGCCTACCTGTCTACTCCTGACTCAGTGTCATGTTAAGGATTTGTGGGGCATATTATCAAGGGGGTTTATCTCCGCTTTTTGGCTTTAAAAGCCAAGAAAGCGGAGATAAAATTATCTCCCTATTACCTAGCTGTCGCTAACACCAGTTAGCGGCAGCTAGTAGGAGATAGCGACCATCTTGGGCCCCGCTTTGCATGTCAGTGATATTTATCACTAATGACATGCAAAGTGGGCGTGCCAAGATGTTAGCTACTGGAAACAGTCGCTAACATCGCTATCTCCTATTACCAACTTTTGGAGATATTCGCGCTAAGCGCAAATATTTCCAAAAGCTAACACCTGCCCCTGAGCAGTTCTTAGCCATGTTATCCAATGGTAGGTGGATAACATGGCTAATAGCATTAGCTCGGTAATGAATGAATATCGCTAACTTTTCAGCGATATTCATGCATTTCGAACGATTTTTATTGCTTAGGAGATAAACCTTGATAATAGCAAGGTTCCTAAGCAATAAAAATCGCCGCAGCTCGGCGATAAAAATATCGCTGCTAAACCAACATAGCGATAATTATCGCTAGTTGTTGGTAATATGCCCCTGTATTTCAACTATTTTTGCGTAAACCTAACGCTGTTCTTCGAAAGTTTAACATGTCATTCAGTATTATTTAGAATCATGCGGGTTTGAGTTTGCAGAAAATGGGTAGTAAAGCCCCATGATATTATGAACATGGACCCAAATATATCTTGCCCAGGGCCCCAATACTCCTTAAAATGACAGGGTGCACTAGTTTTATTTTTGCTCCTTGAACCCTTAATTTGCCTCAGAACACTCAAGGCCCAATTACAGGCATGAGGTCCACGTCTTCATATGTGAGAATGGGAAACATCCTTTACAACGCAACTTTTACTCCGCACTACCATTACGACGCAGCTATTACAACGCAAGTTGTTGTTACAACGGCTTGTGCTGGAGGGCGCTGTAGGATAGGGAATAGTTTAATTTTCTAACCAACACCTTCCCTACTATCCACGGGGACTGGAGTTGGAATAGAAAATTAAACTATTCCACTATCCAGTGCCCCCCCAACGCAAGTCGTTGTAACGACTTGCGTTGTAAAAATTGCGTTGTAATGGCATGCGGAGTAAAAGCATTAGTTGTGATGACATACATCCATGAGAATATTTCTTGGAGATGGAAGGCAGAGTTTGGAAGTCTTATAGCTGGAGCCCAGTGCAGTGGGGATGACTGCTCTTTACCTCTTACCTGCCTCTTGACATTCAGGGTCTTCCGGTGCTCCTGGGTGGAGAATGGCTGTGCTGATGCACGTGCTAGAGTCCCCACTGCTGCCTCTGGACAACCCCTCCTCCTCTGCCATCGCTGAAAGAAAGGAATTCAACATGTTTAGTGACGATTATTTAGGAGGAGAAGGGAGTGCCCTGAGTCCTGCCTTCTCTGTGGACAATGTCTAAGGTCAGGGTGCTGAGTTAACTAATCTTAGTGCTCAGTTGCTACTAGGTGAACTAGCGAATAGGCCAGGATGTTTAGGGTTATAGAGTGTAAGTGTTAATCGCGCTTCCTAGGGTGATAGACTATAGGTGTTTAGCACGTTTCCTAGGGTGATAGAGTATAGATGTTTAGCACACTGCCCCTAGGGTGATAAAGTGTGGGTGTTCAGCACACTGCCCCTAGGGCAATAGAGTATAGAAGTTTAACGCCTTGCCTCTAAGGTGATAGAGTATAGGCATTTAGCGCGCTCCCTAGGGTGACCGAGTATAGATGTTTAGCACACTGCCCCTAGGGCGATAGAGTATGGGTGTTTAGCGCTCTCCCTAGAGTGATAGAGTATAGGTGTTTAGCACGCTGCCCCTAGGGTGAGAGAATATAGATGTTTAGTAGGGTGATAAATTATGGGTGTTTATAACACTGGCCCAAGGGTGATGGAGTATAGAAGTTTAACGCTCTAGGGCGATAGAGAATGAGTGTTTAGCACACTGCCCCTAGGGTGATAGAGTATAGGTGTTTAGCACGCTGCCCCTAGGGTGATAGAATATAGATGTTTAGCACATTGCCCCTAGGGTGATAAAGTATAGATGTTCAGCACACTTCCCCTAAAGTGATAGAATATAGATGTTTAGCACACTGCCCAAGGGTGATAGAGTATGGGTATTTAGCTTACTGCTCCTAGGGTGATAGAGTATGGGTGTTAAACACACTGCCCCTAGGGTGATAGAGTATAGTTTAACATGCTTCCTCCAGGATGAAAGAGTATATGTGTTTAGCACTCAAGTGATAGAGTATAGATGTTTAGCACACTGCCCCTAGGGTGATAGAATATAGATGTTTAGCACACTGCCCAAGGGTGATAGAGTACGGGTATTTAGCTTACTGCTCCTAGGATGATAGAGTATGGCTGTTTAGCCAACTGCCCCATGGGTGATAGAGTGTAGTTTAACACTGCCTCTAGGGTGAAAGAGTATATGTGTTTAGCACTCACCCTAGGGTGATAGTGTATAGATGTTTAGCACACTGCCCCTAGGGTGATAGAGTATGGGTGTTTAGCACACTACCCCCAGGGTGATGGAGTATAGTTTAACACGCTGCCTCTAGGGTGAAAGAATATATGCGTTTAGCACTCATCCTAGGGTGGTAGAGTATAGATGTTTAGCACATTGCCTCTAGAGTGAAAGAGTGTGGTTGTTTAGCACACTGCTCAAGGGTGATAGAGTATAGTTTAACATGCTGCCTCTAGGGTGAAAGAGTAAATGTGGTTAGCACTCACCCTAGGGTGATAGAGTATAGACGTTTAGCACACTGACCCTTGGGTGATAGAGTATGGGTGTTTAGCACACTGCTGCTAGGGTGCTAGAGTGTAGTTTAACATACTGCCTCTAGGGTGATAGAGTATAGGTGTTTAGCACGCACCCTAGGGTGACAGAGTGTAGATGTTTAGCACACTGCCGCTAGGGTGACAGAGTATAGATGTTTAGCACACTGTCACTTGGGTGACAGAGTATAGATGTTTATAGAACTAAAGAAGAGGCTTAGGCGCACAGCAAATGTAGAATAAGCACAAATTGTAAGGGGCGGTTGATGGGATGAAAAAAGGTAAAGGTGCTCCAACAGGTGACGTAACTAGCCAGAATACGTCCAGTAATTATAGCGAAACAGTGTGTTACGTGGTACGTAAGCACATCCCTGTATGCGGGCACACTTATATAGTTCAGCGTGGCTGATTCAAGAAGAAGTTCAAATACGGAGGTTTTCGAAATTTGTATGTATTTAGTACATGTTCAAAAAGTCCATTATACAGTGGCGTTACATCACGCCATGTGATCGATTGAAAGTAATCCAATAATATATTTCAAGGTATGCTCCAATGCATTTCGGACTCGTGTAGTCCTTTGTCAAGGAGCACTGTGGGAAGGATACAACAACAGCATTTTAGATCAACGGAAAACGAACAGTTGTAAAGTTGTGCACATGCAGTGAGGGGAGCGTAAGTGAAATATGACAAAAAAGTGAGTGCATGCGGTTTAAGGGAAAATATGGCATTAAACATGCGGTCCCGTTTTACTGTTATCTCCATTCCTGTTCACGATCACATTACAAACCATTGCTGCTTTAAGCAATTCATCTAACGCACCGCATGATTGAAGTGCACTCTGGTTATCACTATACAAGCATGTTCACCGTATTACCCGTTTTTACTGACACGGACCCACACCGCTCACAAACCGTCGTTCTACGACCGCATGTTTAATGCCATATTTTCCCTTAAACCGCACGCACTCACTTTTTTGTCATATTTCACTTACGCTCCCCTCACTGCATGTGCACAACTTTACAACTGTTCGTTTTCCGTTGATCTAAAATGCTGTTGTTGTATCCTTCCCACAGTGCTCCTTGACAAAGGACTACACGAGTCCGAAATGCATTGGAGCATACCTTGAAATATATTATTGGATTACTTTCAATCGATCACATGGCGTGATGTAACGCCACTGTATAATGGACTTTTTGAACATGTACTAAATACATACAAATTTCGAAAACCTCCGTATTTGAACTTCTTCTTGAATCAGCCACGCTGAACTATATAAGTGTGCCCGCATACAGGGATGTGCTTACGTACCACGTAACACACTGTTTCGCTAGAGTATAGATGTTTAGCACACTGCCCCTAGAGTTACAGAGTATAGATGTTTAGCACACTGCGGCTAGGGTGCTAGTGTATGGGTGTTTATTGTGCTGCCACGGAGAGATGAAGATGTCAGGGTGAAAGGGTAGGGATTCTGGAGTGTTTTTTCTAGATATATACTGCTGAATGGACTGTTACTACGTTCAGGGTAGTGACGGCATGGGTGAGTTAATTGTAATGAATGTCACAAAAACAAAAATAGCCATTTTTCATGGTACATGGTACATGTTTTGGACAGAGAAAGGGAGAAATCACTTCTAATGAGACAATAATTAGAAAATGCTGTAGCCCAAAAAAAGGCAACATTTACAATGCTAGTGTGGTTAAAGGCTCAAGAAGGATTACAGTATTTTTCAAACAAGTGTAAAAAAAAATATGGGTGAAAATGCTTGAATTAATCTTAGCCACGGGTAATTATTCTGGGCTGCATTATATTTCATACTTTTTGCTCACTGCACTATGACACAAACTAACAATATGCAAACTAATCATGGACTAAACAGTCCACCTTGAACAGCTAGGTCACATGCTCTCTGAAGAGGAGCCACTAACAAATCCAGACAGTCAGTGAGGTCCACTTCGAGTTCTATGTTACAGTGGGTACCGGACTGATGTCGGTCTTTCGTTTCATTTCATAAATACTTTATCTGGTTTAAAACAACCATAAAAGCATACAATAAAACATTAAAACATCCATAAATACACTTGTCTATATGCAGAAGAAAATTCATTACAATAAACATGTCCAGATAAAGTGCTTTGAACAGATTTAAAGCAGTAATCAAAACAATAAAACATTTCATTCAATGAAATGTAAAACAAGGATCCTAAAAGTACATCATTATTTCCCCACTATTGTCCTACATTTTATAACATGAGCGAGAAATCTGCATGCAGAAATACATACTTGATCCATCTGGAGAAGTTGCAAATAAATACTCTCTGATATTACATAGTGGAGACTTTTATTTTTTATTTCTCGGTGTCTGACCATTTTATCTTGGTACTGGCATGGTTTATTTTGCCTTAGTTCAGAGTAGATGAGGGGGCAGGTAACGATGGCAATTAATTGAGGTATTGTCTTTAGAATCCCGCCACTGCCAGATGTCTGGGGTCTTTAGCTGGATCAAAGGAAGGCTCCGAGTACAGGGGCGGCTCCTAATCAGGAGCAGAGGAGCTTCGCCCCACCTGCTGCGAGCGCAGCAGGCAAACACAAATAAATATTTATTTGGCACCGCATCAGCTCGCGCTGTATATAGAGTGAGGTTGGGGGTGGGGCTGAATCTTGCAAATGCAGAATGAAGGCACCGGCCTACAGTGCGCATATTGAATTGTCCGGCTATCTTGCGACGGCTAGCCCAACATGCGCACTGTAGACTCAGCAATCCAAAGGCAGTGAAACAGCCTGGGGGTTGCTAGCACAGGCCTCAGCCTCAAAATGAGGGTTGGGTGAGCCTGCTCCCACCAATCCTGGAGCTGCTTTCACAGCATGAGAGCAGCTACAGGATTGGTTGGAATTGCGTTCCACAACCAGGAAGGCTGCACCTGTCATGCTCCCGCTCCCGCATTTATGGTGAGTCAGGAGCCTCACCATTTTTTACTGAAGCTAGCGGCCACTGCTCTGAGGACACATGAAGTGTTTATGTTGAGGTAAGGTTGTCATTTAGCCCCCAATTTTGGGTATCCTTTTCTAATATTTCAAATAACAATTATTACGTAAAAGTCTTTACATTGTATGCACCATATTGTATTGGAATGTACCACAATGTAAACTACCTTTACAACACTAGTCATTACAGCGCATACTTTTTAAGTGCTGCTGTCATTTCAAAAGAAAGCATTTATTATCCATAATACAACTTTTAACATTTATTGTAAAAAAGTGTGTGTGTTTTTTTTTTTACAGAGTGGCAGTAACTACTCTGTAGCTACAGTTAGGGTGACCAAAGATAGGGATGTTTTGAGCTTTTGTCTCTTAATAACTTTGCACATGATTGACAAATGTTTGAGAAAATTTGCAGACTTGTTGCACCTGTTTCATTGTCAGAGGACTGAAAGTTTTGTGGCATTTGGTCAGGCGGGTGCAAAACAGGCCTGAAATCCAATGCATCATACATAGACTTTTGCATTTCGCGTAGCACAAAAAATGGGCGGTCGAATTTTGCAGAAATTTGGCAGCATAAGATATTAGAGTGCACAGATTATTCTTTTGGGTACTGCAGGTACGTAGAGTACATGTTTTGTAAGTTATAAGGTTATTAATCTTAGTGATATCCTAAAGTACATTACTACTAAAAGTAGCAAGGAAACCCAAAAAAATAAACCAGATTTCATAGCTTAAGTTTCAGATTTCATACATGTACAACTGAAAGACCCCTTTGTGGTTGCATGCTAATGTAACCCTATAAACAAATACATAATAAATAGAATGCACCTTAATCTACATACATTTTCTTTGAATGCTCTCTGGCTCCCAAATTAAACTATACTCAATAAGTCAAGCAAAAAACATCTTCTGTATGTGCTCCTGTGCGACAAAATGGAAAAGTGACTTAGCAGTGAGCAACACAAATTGCTATAAGGAGGATATGATAATTGGCCAGTAGGTAAAAAAATACTAATCTTAATTTTTATAACAACAATGGCTGGCTTTCATTCACTTTGGGCTTCATATGTAGCATAACTCTACTAAAAGTAGCAACGAAGCCCTAAAAATAAATGAGACTGCACATGTAAAGTTTCAGAATTACTACATGAACAACTAAAAGACACTTTTATGGTCACATGATTATGTAAACAAATAAACATAAACATAACAAATGCAATAGATAAAAAGAAAGGAATCACATTAAATCTGATTGCCACTCTGTAGTTATAGTTAGTATTCCCAAAGACATGAATTCTTCAGATATTACCTCCCTAATAACTTTCCACCCATTTTTACAAATCACCACAAAAACTTCCAGAACTGTAGCATTTTCTACATTTTCAGATGATGTAAATTTTTGTGGTGAATCATCAAAGGGGTGCAAAGATAAAAGGGGTCTTAAAATGTGTTTTTTCACCAATGCATTTTCTATAGACTAGTCTACTTGATGGAGCGTGAAAACGGCTGAATGAATTTACATTAAATTTGGCAGGATTATACATTATAGTGCAGATATTATGCTTATTGGGTATTGCAGTCAAGTACTTTTGTGGAATACCACACATTTTGTAAAATTACCACTGTACATGGCCGTAAACGGGTTTAAAAATAATTAAAAATATACAAATACATTTCCCTACATATTACCACTTAAAAATTGTGGTAATAGGTAGTGACCTACTACTTACCTACATCTAGGCCCTAACACTGAACACAGCCAAAGTGTGGTAAAAAAAATATTGCCGCCTTTTCATTCTCTAAAAACATCCATTACCAAATTATATACTGGATTGTCATCGCCATGTACTGCAGTATACTGCAAAGGTATCATGGGATACCGTGTCCCAAAATATAACTAAGGCCTAGCTGTATTATTGGATTGCAGTACCCTTGTGCCACTCATGGTGTTGCATGGGCAATGCAATACTTAAGTCAGATTTACAAAGGAATGCAAGGCCAGCATCCGTGGCCCTGCGTTGAGTGGTAAATCGGGAGAAACGCACCGCAGCACAACTCGCTGTTTTGCATTACTCTGCAGACCATAATCTATATTGGTGCTGAATTTTACAGCCATCGTATGCAATGCCAATGTAGCCACTCCACTATATGCTATTCCACTGTACGACTCTTCACCGGACGATACTTCACTATACAATATTTCACTCCAATTCTACTGTATGCCACTCCACTCTACTCTATTCCCCTGCATGCCGCTCCACTCTGCAACACTACACTGCATGCAGTTCCACTGCATGCCATTCCTCCTAACAATACTCTACTCTATGGCACTCCAGTGTGTGGAACTCCACCCTATGCTATTTAATTCTATGCTATTTGATTAGACCCCAATTCAACGTTTACCACTCAACTGAATGCTATTACACTCTATTCCGCGCCACTGTACGCCACTCCATTATACGCCACTCCACTGTATGCTACTCCACTATACACATTTACACTCTATGCCTCTCCACTGTACAACACTCCTGTCTACACCACTCCACTCTACGCTATTACACTGCACACAACCCCACTCTACGCCAGTCAACTTTACGCTATTGCACTATATGCAACTCCACCCTACACCTCTTCAGTGTATGCCTCTCCAGTGTATGCCACTCCGTTATATGCTACTCCAGTATAAGCTATTCAACTCAGCCATTCCACTATATGCCACTGCACTCTATGTTTTCCACTGTACGCTACTCCAGTCTACACCACTCCAGTGAATGGCACTCCACTTTATGCCACTTCATTGTACGCTATTCGATTGAACTCCACTCCAATGTACGCCACTCCACTGTATGCTATTACCCTCTGCACTGTTCCAGTGTACACCACTCCAGTCTACACCACTTCACTGTATTCCACTGCACGTCAATGCACTGTATGCTACTCTACTATACGCTATTCCAGTCTATGCCGCTCTTCTGTATACCACTGCACTCTACGCTATTCCACTGTATGCCATTCCATTATACGCCAATCTACTCCACACTACTCCAGTCAGTGTACACCCCTCCACTCTACACTACTCCTCTATATGCTGTTTCACTCTACTCCACTCCAATGTATAATAATCCAGTGTACACCACTCCTACACTATTCTACTCTATGGTATTCTACTCGCACTTTTCTACTCCAATCTATGGTACTCCACTCCACACTATTCCACTGTACGCCACTCCATTCTTTGCTATTACACTGTACTCAAGTGCAATCTTTGCCCCTCTACTCTATGGCATTCCACTCTACCCCACTCCACTGTGTGCCACTCCACTGTATGCTTTTACATTCTACCTCACTCCACAATACACAATTCCAGTCTAAACCACTTTACTCTACACTACTCCACTGTACGCAACTACACTATACTCTATTACACTCTACACCACTCCACTGTATGCCTCTCCAGTCTATGCTACTCCACTCTATGCTATTCCAATTCCAATCCAATCCAAAAATTCTTTATTTCGGTCGTTTAGACCATAAAAGATGCAATACATATTCACATTTAAAACTTTAAATATTATAAAAACACATTACATACAATTACTTCCCATTATAATCCAGGCACAAGTGAGGGTTTAAAAAACAGTTCATGACATTGTCTGTCCTTTCAATTTATGACACTCCACTGTACACTGCTCCACTCTATGCCACTCCAGTGCACTCTCCTCCACTCTACACAACTCTACTACACTCTATGCCACCGGTACTAGACTCTACTCCACTCTATCCCCATACACTCCACTGTCCAAATCTGCACTTGACTCTGTGCAGGACACTCTATAGTACAACACTGTATTCCACTCTACAACAGTTTCCAACACTGTACGACACAACACTCCACTCTACTGTATGAGTCATCACTCAAATTTTTAAGTTTCTCCGACTCTGCGCTATGCCACTTCAATGTATGCCACATCACTCTATGCTAATCCACTGTACCCTATCCCAATTTATGCCACTGCACTGTACAACACTCCATTCTACACTATTCTACTTCACTCTTCTACGCTCCACTGTTCATTATTCCACTGTCCACTATTCCACTGTATGCTGCTTCACTTTTCAGTAATTCACTCTACGCCATTTCAGTGTACGACACTCCACTCTACACTAATCCATTGTGTGACACTCTCCTCCGCTCTATACAACTCCACTCCATAACAATCTACTACACTTCATGGCACTCCATGACATTCTACTCCATTCTATCCCCATACACTCATTTGTCCAACCATATATTCCACTCTGTGCCCGCACACTCCAATGTACAACAAGCTATCTATTCCACTATGCAACATTTTTCTATACGACACAGCTCTCCACTCTACTGTACGAGACCCCACTCCAGTTTATAACCATTTACTTCCTACACTACAACAGTAAACTCCACTCCATGCTACTCTACGACACACCAATAAACTGTTTTGTACTTTACTCCACATTACGGTACACCCCTCCACTCGACTCTACTCCACTGTACAAGATTGTACCTTACTCTACGTTACTATACAACAATCCACTCTATGCAGCTGTTTCACACACTACTGTACTCTATGCAGCTCCACTCAACAACACTTCTACAACATTCACTACAATGTATGCCATTCTCTGACACTGTAGTCATGTCTATACAATTGACTCCACTGTACAACACTGTACTATACTGTATGCCACTGTACAACACTCCACTCTACTCTACGATACTCTAGTCCACTATACAACACTGTACACAACTCTTTGTTTTCCACTGCGCCCCACTTTACTCTGACACATTACTCCACTCTACTCTACTGCTCCACTGTACACCACTCCACTTTAAGCTGCTTAATGCCATTGTACTCTATAACACTGTACCACATTGTACGACACTGTACACCACTCCACTCTACAAAAATCAACTAGACTGTATACCGCTCTACTATACTGTAGTCTTCATCACTTTCCAATACTGTATGACACCCCACAACACTCCATTGTACAACACAGCACTCCAATGAATGCCCCTTTTTTATCTGTATGCTGTGTCACTCCACTCTACTGTACTCCACACCACTATAGTCCACTACACTTTACTCCACTGTATGACACTTTACTCCACTCTACACTACCCCACTCCAGTGTACTCTATTCCACTTCACTTTATCCCACTCTACGCCACTGTACGATACTCCACTCTATGCAGCTCCACTGTCAGACACTCAACTCCACTGTATGCTACTCAACTCTGCAACACTGTACTACATTCTATGCCACTTTACTCCATTCTTTGCTCATCCACTCTACAGCACTGTATTACACTGCATGACACTCAACAACATGCCACCCAACTTCTCTCTATGATATGCCCCACCACTCTATGACACATCACTCCACTCTACGACACTCTCCTCTACTGTACTGTACAACACTCCACTTAACAATATTCCACTCTATGACACTCTACCACACCCTACTCTACTGTTCGACACGCCATTATACTGTACAACTTGCTGCGCCAGTCTACGATACTTGACTCCACTATATGAGACACCATGCCACTACACTATATAATACTTTACTACAAAATATGATACACTACTATACTCTACTCAACTCCACTTGATTCCAATCGACAATACTCCTGTCTGTGACAATAGACTATATAACATTCTCCTCCACTGTACTGTACGACACTCCACATAACAACTCTCCACTTGTGACACTGGACTCTACGGGCCAGATTCACAGAACTAGCTTAAGACAAAATCCTAAACTTAGTACCATTTTGGTATTCAGAGAAGGGCACTTACTCATTTTGGTATTCACAGAAGGCACTTACTCATTTCAGTATTCACAGAAGTTAGGAGTCCTAACTTTAGGACTCCTAAATGCCTTCTGTGAATACCGAAAGTCTTAAAGGTAGGATTTTTCTCAGTTTAGGAGTCCTAAAGTTAGGAGTCCTAATTTTACTACTCCTAAACTGAGAAAAATCCTAACTTTAAGACTTTCGGTATTCACAGAAGGTATTTAGGAGTCCTAAAGTTAAGAGTCCTAACTTTACTACTCCTCAACTGAGAAAAATTCTAACTTTGAGACTTTCGGTATTCACAGAAGGCATTTAGGAGTCCTAAAGTTAGGAGTCCTAACTTTACTACTCCTAAACTGAGAAAAATCCTAACTTTAAGACGTTTGGTATTCACAGAGGGCATTTAGGAGTCCTAAAGTTAGGACTCCTAACTTCTGTGAATACCGAAATGAGTAAGTGCCTTCTGTGAGTACCAAAATGAGTAAGTGCCTTCTGTGAATACCAAAATGGTAGTAAGTTTAGGATTTTGTCTTAAGTTAGTTCTGTGAATCGGGCCCTACTATTTGAAAGAGACACATTTTGATTATTAAAAAACATTTAAATTAAATGAAGAACCCAAGGTTAAAGCTTAGCGATAGTTAGGAAAACTTAATTTCCCTATACAAACCAAGTTTAAACTGCACAAACTTAAAACATTCCAAAGGTATAGTTATAACTTTGATTTACAAGTTTTCCACCACCTTCAAATTATTATAAGAAGCGTACCTCATTATATACTGTTTTCAGCTCGCTAGACAGTCAGCACTACTAGAACTTGCCACTCTACTATGCAATGTGTTCTTACAAATAATGATACACCATCGTGCAACACTACACTGTGCGAGACTCTCCACCACTCTACTCATGACACTACACGCGACAACACTGAACTATACAACGCTCTACTCCACTGAACTCCACTCTATACCACTACAATATACAAAAATCTATGTCACTCTATGATACTCTACTTGATGACCCTCCACCCCACTCCATTTCATGACACTCCAGTTGACGACACTGTACTGTGCAACACTCAGCTCTACTGTTCGACACGCCACTACACTGTACAACACGCCACTCCACTCTACGATATTCCACTCCACGATACGACACGCCAATCCACTAACACTTTACTTCACTGTGAGCTATGTCACCCCACTCTACTCAACTCCACTCTATTCCACTCTACAGCACTCCATTCTATGACACTAAACTCTAAGACACTCTCCTTCACTGTACTGTACTACACTAAAGCTTTATAGCCTGCTCCAGCGTTAAAGGCGCAAGCGTAAGGCAAGGGTCTTTTACAAGGGAGCAGGACTTTAATGCCGGTATAGCCCAGCTACAGAGGTCTAAAAGGCTTTTAGAACAGTCCGCCACTAGAGGGCAGAATGTTCTAACAAATAAAACAAAAGCCTCATGGAACGGGCTCTGTGAGGCCTTTGTTCACAGCAACAGCTCTGAATGAGAACATTGGAATATTGGAGCTCCGGGCTGCTACCGGTCATTAGGAGCCCAGAGAAGCCCATTGTTCTCAATGGAGCTCCCAACATTCCAATGTTCTAATATACTTTACAACACTCTAATCAGTGACATTCCACACTGCGATTTGAATCACATTTTTATTAAATAAGAAATATCATTAACATACAAGGAAAAAACAAAGGTTAAGGATAATTTACAGTTAGAAATATGTTATGTACTCTTTCTATACAAACCTATTTAAAATATAGAAACATTAAAAATTGTAAAGTTATAATTATAACTTCATGTGAAAATGGAATAGTAGTAGAAAAAATGACATTAATTGTACACATGTTCATGTTTTCCTGGGTAGCCTGTCTTCTTGTTGGGACTGTCATGACCTTAATGTTCGAATTGTTGATTTATTATTAGCGGTTGCCTTTCAACAGATCACTATCAATTGGAAGTCTGCATCCAGTATCACTTTTAAAGCTTGGTGGTATAATGTACTTCACAACCACAGACTCGATACTGCTTTTGTTTTTCCTCCACAGCTAGCAACTAAACGTGCTGACTTATGGCTTCCTATTACATTGTATTTAGATAAATGTGCACTTCGTTCTTTCCGCCCTCGACCTGCGCAGCAGGAAGTACCTAAACCTCCTTGATACCCTTCACATTACTTTCTATTTAATCATTCTATTTTACTGCATAGCCATATTTGCATTTTATTACATTACCTATTTATTGTGCCCTTTATTTTTTATGCTTTCTCCAAAATGATTCACCTTTATATTTTGTATGTTGTATTGATTTTGTTGCATTGCATTGCTCTCCTTTTTATTATTCCATCATTGTAAGTTTTTATTTCCCTCCCCCCCATTCCCTTCTTATTATTTCTTCACCATTGCTCCCTTATTAGTTCTGTCCCTGATTTGTATTATTACCATGCTTTTCTTTAATAAACTTGATTTTGAACTGAAATAATTATAACTTCAATTTAGAATTTACGTACCACCTTCAAATTACTATAAGTCATGTACCTCTGAACCCAGTCTTGTAAACTCACTCCCCACACTACATTAACTATAACTCATTGCTTTTCCATGCACTGTTTATACCCTTGCATACAACATCACTTATTATATGTGAATTCGTAGCAATCATAAAAACACCTATAACTTCTCAAATTACATTATTTGTCACAACACAGTGCATGGTAGAGTGGCTTGTTATAGTTAGTGTTGTCTGGTTAGAGAGATGAAAAGAGTGTGCAGCGAAGTCAGCTACTTATAATAATGTGAAGGTTGTGGATAAATTGTAAATAAAATGTATAACTATAGGTTTAGAATTTTTTAAGTTTGTGTAGTTCAAACTTGGTTTGTATTGGGGAAATACATTTTCCTAACTATAACTAAGATTTAACATTTGTTTTTTTAATTGACACACATACATTTATATGATTGTGGACAACGCAGCTGTGACTGCCGAAACACATCATGCCTTCTAAGCCGTATCATACTGAAGTAAAGTTGGAGAATTGAGAGCGATCCTTGGCAGTGTTGGTTCCTGTTTTTTGAAGTCCTTACCACCATTTACCTGTACTGATCCAATCCATACACCCTAAACACCTCTTGTCCTCTTTACCTCTATCCAAAACTGAACACTAAAAATACTTTACCTCTTTTTAACTCTACCCACCCCTGAACCCTAAAAGCTTACCTTGATACTAGATACTTACCCTCTTCTGCTTAAATGCTTTGTACAGACATGCGTTGTTAAGACACTTGTAAAGGATCATGCGATGTAAAAGCTTTTTTGTAAAGGGAGGTCGTTGTAAAAAATGTGTTTTAAAGGTGACATGCCATTATTACACTACTAGTAAGGGACAACTTAAAATATTGCATGAACACTTATCTTTTATTTGGCATATTTCCAGAGGATGAGTTCCTAGCTGCAAACTGAGCTTATTTCATGTGTGAAACCTTCAACCAGGACAGGGTTTTCAGCCGACAGCATTACAGGACTTTTGATTTTTGAGTCAAAACTTACAGTGATAAATTCAAAGCTATATTTCTTAGAAAGCAATGTGTTTGGGGGGGAAAGCCAGGACTGGCACAGGGCATGTAGCCACTTGGCAACATTGAGTGATCTTAACTATCTTAAAAGAGCAGACAAACATGCTATTGGTAAACATATTTTACTCTACCTAGACAATGATTTAATTCTGTAATCCACATTAGGCAGATTGGATAACTAAATGGTAGCATTTGCTGAGTAGTATTGAGGGGCTGCAATCGGATAGCTCTGCAGCCTATATGATTTAAAGAAACTGCTTCTCCTCTCTATGCATATAGTTTTTGCTTTTTACAGTGAGTTTCTGTTTGCTTCTGTTATCAATCCATTTATATTCACATGCTGCAGTTTAAAGATGTGAATATCCGGTGGTTAATTTGAGCCAATGGTTTCTGGTGGGGCCCATCGGCACTCATTTTTGTGGACCGGGACTTATTTTTCCTAACTAGATATTGACTGAGAGCAAGAGAGAAAATAACAAACAAAGGGGAAAGAAGGAGGAAAAGAAAGAAGGAAAAATTGTCATAAAGGGCGAAAGCACGGACCTGCAAGAGTGAGATAAAGGGGCAGTGAGTGTCTGGTGGTGGATTAAAGAAGCCTAAAGGGAATCCAAGACTATCTAGCCTTAGTGTTCGGCGCGTCAACATTTAATAACACAGGACACAAGCTTCTTAACAGAGCTTTGTGTACTGGCACTTATTATTTTACAAATTAATCACTGGATATATGACTGCCGGTGACAGCACTTGTGGTGAAGTCACAAAGGTCAAAGGTTGTGCCGTATAGATCAGCAACACATACCCCAATGGAACATTTGGAAATTGCCTCCTCTGCTCAGGATAACAGTAAATAATGTATACAATACTGAAATTAATCTTAAACTATGATAATTACTCTGAGTAGTATTTTGCTCCCTGTGCCGTTACAGGCAAGGATCAACTATATGCAAGTCAGTCTTGGCCGTATTTTAAAAGTAGGAATCCATCATGAACCTCTAAAGTGCAACAAAATCAACCCCCAAACTTGTGACAGCTTCAGTGGGCCCTATTAGAGAGGTGCATCCTGAATCCCAATACCACATCAAGTTATGGGTCTCACGTCTGAGAACTCTTGTGAACTAAGGTGACTCAAAAACATGAATAATGGAAATGCTTGTATTAATTTTCCTACTTGGAATTACTCCAGCCAGCACCTCTCTAATCTGTTTTGGCCATTGTGCAGTTACCAACAGAGACCAGTCATGCACAAATCATTGTTAATGCTAGCCTCAAAGAAGTAATCCATCCTGAACGTTGGTTGCATAGCTCCCTGCACCATGCAGGCTCAAGCAGCATTTTAGTGGGAAAGCATACATTAGACACATGTTTTTTATGTTTTTTCTATGCACACAGACGTGTGACTGAGCAAACTTTATGCCAGCGGTCTTGAGAGGAAGATGCGTCTAGAAGCCCCTTGCTGAGTGACAATGTATGTACATTAGGACACCACATGCATGCGAATTCTTCCTTGATAGTTGGCCAGTATCACATAGGTTGGGAGTGAGGCCAGCTTTTAGGGCATGAGAATTTTTAGTGGCTGTGCAAGAGGAGGGAATAACTGTACCAACGATGGAAAAGAAAATTGCGGTGGAACTGTGATCTGAGACACCATCAATGAGGTTAACCCCATACAACCCCTTAAAATGGGTTAATATGATTGTGTTTCCCCAGTAAAACAAGGGTCCTCAGATAAGTACCATTGGAAAAGTTGTTCAATGGGCTCTGCCCTCTGCATGGTTGGTACAACTGCTAGTCTAGCTCCTTTCTGCTCCTACTGGGTTAGCCATTCAACACCGGGTGGCATGTACCACCAAGCTGCCATTTCACTTAGCGTTGGAGGTGCCACCTGCCCTGGGCTATCCCTGTCCAGGACCTAATCTTTGCTATGTGTTTGCTATCAGGTGGCCCCGTCTGCATCTTTCACCCTAGTTAGGACAGAAACTAGCGATTGCTGAACCACAACTCAATCTGAGGAACGTGGGTTGAATACATTATGCATTCGCTTGCTGCTGCATTCAACTGCATGTAGAAGACTGGTGCTGTGGAATCCATCAACAGGTATCGAGATGGCCTATCCCTGTTGCCTAACCCCCTAATCCTTCAAATTGTTTTACACTTCATTCTGTGAGTTGTATACCGACATTGAGGGCCAAACACTGTCAGTAGAAACAAACAGATGGCATGTAGAACGGGCTGCAATGTGATTCAAAACCAGTATTGATCTTTTTTGCTATCAACCCTACATTGCACCAGTTGATTCTGCTGAACATGACCAACATTTCCACAGAGGTTTGTGGAGTTATAGCCCCTGAGAAATGTTGGGAAAATTTAATCCCAAACGCCTTTCCTGTATAAAGGCATTTTTTCAAATAAGAAGAAGCAGTGTGTGTATGACACAGTGTGCCCTGCTGGAAAAGCCTATGCTAAGGAGAAGTATAACCAGTGTTAATTAATGTAACAGGATATATTACCCATTACTGCCCCCTAGCCAACGAAACAGTCTATTGAAATGTCACTGCCAAAAACAAAAATACTATGGAAATTCATACTTCTCATTACTAGAATGTTACCAATTTATGTTTGGCGACACCTAAGATATATCCGAATAATTGCTCAAATCATTCACCGAGTTGCAAATTATCTTTGAATGTATCTGAAGAATCCCTTGGTACTGCTCATAGAGTAAACTCCGATGCCCAGTCATGCCTGTCATGCTGATCAAACACCCTAGAGTTGTACTCGATCAGCCAGGCATGACCGCTGTTAGTCAATTTACCAGCAGGTTGCTTATGTTAAGTTAGCTGGATTTGTACAGCATGGCTTATCCCCCGGTAGGGTATCCAGATGCTGGAGCAGGTGTATGAGAGTTGGTCTGGTGAGTGAGACGCCCATGGGTAGTTAGTTGAAGACAGACGCGCAACACCTATTGGCCTCAAAGGGCTTCAGCCCCCTCCGTTGTGTGTGACAGCCCGGGATGAGACACTTACCGGGCCTGCTAACAGCCGCACCCGAGCACTTCACAGGTCTTTAAAATACCTTGTGCGTGTTAATGGGGCTTTGTTGTTGTTTCACCCCTTCTAAGAGCTACTGCAGCTCGACTCTGCCGATTGCCTAAAGATTCAGCCCCCCCCCCCGCCCCGAATTTTTTTCTGAGAGGCCCCCCGAAATTTGACTCTAGTTGCGCCTCAGGTTGAAGAGCCAGGTGTTCAGCTTCGTGCGGAATTGTCACTGTTTCAAAGAGCTGCTGAGAGTAAGGTGCCTAGGGTTGTCATGAGCGCTGAAAGTAAGAGTGCAGGGGGGGGGGGGGGGGTGCAGCACTACCAAATAACGATGCTGAAGTTCAGAAGGTGAATGAGCAATAAAGACGCCTTTAAATGTTGTTTTAATTTTGTGTCATAAGTCAAAGGTTAGGCTCTGTCTTCTGATAAATTGCTACTTATTCTTTTAATATGAAGATTGGTGTTTACTTTTATATCTCTGACTGCAAAGTGAGAGGATTTTGCAATGTGAACTATTTGGCAATATTGCTGAAAGGCTGTAGGTTGCTAATTTCTTTCTAACACACTACAAAACTTGAACAGTTCAAATATTTCAAAATATATCAGCAGTTAAGCAAGCGCAATTGAATCACTTTTTTTGTACAAAACTAATGGAAGGTAGTGGTCGAAAGAGGGGTCGCACATAAATAGTAGGAACATTTATAAGTGGGCAATAAAGTACTTATATAATCAAATAACATGAAAGAGTAGTATTGGTGCCACTTAGGGTAATAGAAACACCACACTACCTTGGCTGTAGAGACACAATTGACAAAGAGTTACTTGTGTATTAACTTGCAAAAACTGGATATACCCCTGAAATAATTACTGATATTGTTGAATCAAAAATAGAAAAACTAAGGATAATCGAAACACAGGAAGCATAGGAAATTGTGTTTGAAAGGACATTCGATGATTTATTTCATTAATGTACGTTGGTTTGTATCAAAGTTACACAGGTATGTAACAAAGTATACAAGGACTAAATACTTCAATCAAAGTGATACATTCAAAGTGTAAAACAGTATAGCGACGAAATAACAATCCAGCCATTGATGAAGAAAACACGAAACAGCCAACACTTGTTTCATCACATCCGTCACTTTTTCAAGGCTGTAAGAACAATAATAAAGACATATGCATACATATAATTTATCCTTACACTATATACTACATCATATCCACATTTTACTGGACTGAGTATAAAAATGATAAACAGAGAAGAAGGTCCAAAACCGTGCGATAACAACACAAATATAGTCCGATGTGAAGATAGAAATATAGAGATTGTAATCCCATTCTGAAACGGTTTTGGACCTTCTTCTCTGTTTATCTTTTTTATACTCAGTCCAGTAAAATGTGGATGTGATGTAGTATATGGTGTGTAGAATAAGTTCCTTCAGTTGGAAGTTGTGGACACAGCCAGGATGTCCGGGGCGTTGCCGCGGCTCAGCAGGGGAGGCCCACTCGATGCACTCTGTCGATTGGACATCAGTGGTGTGTTCCGGGCCTAGAATATGATGAAAAAGGGCTTGTACAAATCCACTAATGTCGGCTTCCTCCGCTCATTGTTTCACTCCACAGATGCGTACATTGTTGCGGTGGGAGCGGTTCTCAAAGTCCTCCGCCTGCCCCTGCAGTTTGGCATGCTGTTCTTTGAGGAGAATAATTTCCTGTTGTAACATCTCAAGTTCCTCGTCATGCCTGTTTTTGTGCTCCTCCAGTGTCGCAACTCTGTCACCTATATCCGCGATGTCTTGGCGGACCTCGCGGAGGTCCACCACCAATTGGTCCTTAAGCTCCTGGAGGTCTTCCTTGATCGCTGTAAAAAGTGAGGTCATAAAGGCCTTTGTGGCCGGCGCATTGGCTCCCTCCGCCGTCCCCACAGCCAGCTCTGAGCCCTGACTGACGGCCTTGGGTTGTAGCATGTCTCTGACTGAGCAATCCTTCCCAGGTCCTCTCAAAGCCATGAGGGCCTTCTGCCCGTAAGGCCTGATGGAAGAGGTCTTTGTCACCAAGTGACGCAGCAGGCCGCACAGAGATGTCAGGCGCGGGTGGGGCGGGCACTGGGGTTAATTGGGCAAGGCCTGGACTGTAGGAAGAATGCGTTCTCTGGTACTGGGGTTGCTCCTGCCGGGGGGGGGTGATAGGACGGACCCGCAGGCCTGTATGGTGTGTAATGGAGTGCAGCAGCCTGGTGCACCACCGGGTAGTGCCCGGTTCTTCTGCTCCAGCCCAAGGTAAGCAGTGCCGATGTAGGCTTGCGCGAAGGCCGTTACCTGGGTAGTCGCGACAGTTAATCGCAGCGTGGAGGGGAGCCTGTGCAGCCGCTGATGGAAGGAGCCACACCTGTATCCTCCGGGTGTAGATAGGGTCTCCCCGGCAACTGACACGGGGTGCTGTGTGATTAAAAGTGCAAGGCCGCAATCAGGGGCAATGTCTAGGCACAGGCGTCTGGGATGCACAGGAGGGAGGCCACAAGTGAGAGAAGGCCAAGCCGAGGAGTGGTGGGCCCGATGGCACGTCCCACCCCAGTTAGGACTACATTGAATAGGCGGGCACCCCACTTCTTCACATATCAGCAGCCCATGGGCTCCACCTCCCAAAGCAGATGAGAGGCGCGGGCCACGGGTGCCGATCCCCACCCCAGAGCGAACCCGTGCCGGAAAATTCAGAGGACGGCAGGGGGGCTGGGCTCAATCCCAGGCTCCACAGAAGCTGCTCCCGCGCCACTCCAACCCCGGCGGAGCCCAAGAGCAAACAAGGCCCCCCGGGGGAAGCAGGGCACTGATGGCGGGAAGCTACATCCGGGAGGCCACTGGCAGAGCACCCTGGAGAGGCTGCACAGCGGCGGGTACCTGGAGCCCACAAGGGGCGGAGATCCTGCCAACAAGGTCACTGGCATTCTGCTAGGCTCAGCAGGGAGACCCGATGAAGGTTCCAGGCCGCTCCATTCTAGGTCTGGGCCGTTGGTCTCTGGGCCGCACCTTGCAGTCGACAGGCCCGCGGCTTCACACAGGGTGCGGCAGGGATGTAGCGGCCAGCCAGGTCCACCAAAGGCAGTCACCACAGGACAGCCGGTAATTGCAAGAGTCAGCCGCTCGCCACACCTCTGGATGGAGTACTATAACAAGGCTTTAGCACTCGGTGGGCTGGAGCGATCGAAAGCCACGTCCTATGCGGTCGCCATCTTGGCCACGCCCCCCTGTCTGTACTTTCAAGGTTTTGGATGCCATGGTGTTGCAAGGAGTGTGCAATGAAAAGTGATGCATCACTGGTTTGGCACAGCAATGTGCCTCTTTTCATAGCTGTAGCACTAAATTTCCTCTTCCAAAGGAACTCTGGCTGGTCATCCTGGCTGTTGGGGAGCTTGGGGGGAGTGTTGATCTGTGCTGCAGTTAGCCCTGGCTGCTCCATTCTGCATTCCATTGGCTTTATTTCCTATTTTGCATTGGAGGTGGACTTATAGGCTATTTTTTGTCTCTAGAGGCAAAAAAGTCACGTAGTGCAAACTAATGAGAGTTTTTTTTGCCGCTAATGGGCCTTTTGTCCATTTTCGCCCGCTAACTCCAGAATTTGTATCGCCTTCATGCTAGTGTTACTGGCAGTTTTCACCGCAGCTACCTGTAACTGTTGCCATGTAGCAGGGCGATAGTTTTTGGTGATAGACCCAGGGGCGTAACAAACACCCCCGCAGCTCCCGCAGTGCGGTAAATGAAGGGGGCCCGGGCCCCTCAGCACTTCAGAGAGCTGTGAGAGAGGCTTGTGCTTAAGCAAGCCTCTCTCCCTCTGAAGCAGGGTGCAGGCTGTCTGCAGCCTGCTCCGAGCCCCTCGCCCCCTCCCTCTGACTGAAGAGAAACAAAATAACAAGTTGCAATGTTTCTCTTCAGTCAGAGCTAGCAAGGCCCAGAAGGAGGATGGGGTGGGTGGGGGCCCCGAGCAGGAGGCAGCACAGAGCAATTAGGACGCAGTCGACAGGTTTTGAAGGCACATACCACACTCATGACAAGAGTATGGATGCAAATATCCATGTTATTCATGAACTGGTTGCAATTTCCTAAGGAAGAATGGGCAGACGGGTAACACGCTGTCCCACACACTTGCAAGACTATGTTTTGAATTAATGGTTTCAAGATCCTATCTTCTCAATGTTGACTTGTCAAATATTATAGTACTATTTCACAACTTTGGATGTCATGTAACACTGCACCTTTAGCTGTAGCTCTCCACTGTGAAGTATTTTAAACAATAGCTTGATTCCTATAGGAAATCTTTGGGTTGGATATTTTCGAGCTTTCTGGTGAGGGTGGTGTGGAAAGTTTGTATTCTTTAGTGAATTTGCCTCTATAACATCAGTATATTGTTTCTCTGCATTTAAACTGTGAGAAAGGTGGAGTATGTCTTGAGTCGGTATCCCCTTTGGGAGGGGGGCCCTCAGAGCCAGACTGTCAGCATTCTCAAGGGCAAAGCTCATATGAGCAGGGGCGTAACACAGGCCCCTGCAGCCCCTGCAGTGCGGGGGGGGCCCCACGCTCCAGGGGCCCCCTCGCTCTCAGCAGAGGAAGATGGCTGCAAGCAAGGCAGCAAGCCTAATTAAACAGTGCGTGCACGCCACGGATAGTGACAGCCTCTGTTTAAACATTAAATTACAGGGGCGTATTAATTCAGGCCCCCGCAGGATGGCCCCACGCTCCAGGGGCCCCACACGGGACCCCCACCCTCCAGGGACCCCCTCACTCTCGGCAGAGGAAGAGTGGAAGACGACGGCATCACTGCAAGCTAGCCAGGCATGTAAACAGTCAGTGTTGTGCACATCGGAAGGTGACGTGACGGCCTGTCTATTTAACCATGAATTATAGGGGCTATTAACAAGGCCCCCCGCAGAGGGCCCCCTCGCTCCAGGGGCCCCCTCACTCCAGGGGGCCCCTCACTAGTCTCAGCAGAGGCAAGCAAGCCAATAAACAGTGTGCACCACCTCGGACGGTGACGTGCCTCGGCCTCTATTTTAACAATTAATTATGGTGCTGTGCATACGCCCTACCGGCCTTCCTGAGCTTTTTTCATTAAAATAGTTGGTGCGCACTGCGCAGTACGGCTCTCTTGTTGTTTTTATAATTAAATTGGTCCGTGGGCGTGGCGGCGCGCAGTTGTTAGTCTGCGCGCCGCGGTTTTCAGGGTGGGGGCAGGGCTGGTGACAAATGCGTGCAGCGTGCCCATTTTGTCATGCGCATTGTAAAAGTGCGCGTGACTTTAGTACAGAGGGTGCGGCAGCCGTGATACCGTACTAGAAGAGTACTAGCCCCTGCCTGGCCCTGGCCCCACGCGCCCTGTCTTCTGCCGCCTGCCCCATGCTCTCCTTCAAAGCTGCAGGCCAGCTATACCCAGGCCTAAGGTGAGCTGAGCGACGAGTATGTGTCTGTTGTGTCCTGATTAGGACCCGGTGGATGTAATGATAATTTATGAAGTATGCCGGCTATGCATTCTCAGGGCGGCATTGGTAGTATAGGAGAGGCACAGAAGGGAGATAGCGAGAACTGTTAAGGAAATATTCCTTAGCACTGCCTGGCAGGGCTGGATGTCGATGAGATGGGTGGGCGGTGGGCGGGGGCTGCGAGAGAACGAGTACCGATAGTACTGCTGAGCGGGATCCTGAAAGCAGTTGAGTAGGTGGACCTGGGACGGCCAGGAAAGCTTCAATGTTCCCCCTCAAGTGCGTGCCAAAGAGATGAGAGGCCCCCAGCGTGAGGCACCGAGCGTGGGGTGGATGGAGCCCCCAAAAGTCACCAGTTCCGCTGTCTGTCTCCCACCCTGCAGGTTTAAGAAATCACTAATAAGTGCTGGGGGAGAACTGTGGGTGCTCAGATAGCCGAGGGTTGCTGCCTGGCCCTGACCCCCAAAAGCCACTAGTCCCGCTGTCTGTTTCCAGTCTCCCAGTGCAGTATCCCATGCAACGTGAGGCGAAAAAAGCGCTACGCTTGTAGAGGGTAGGAGAACTGCAGCGGAAGCTTCCTGGCTCACGGCACCTGGGGGTTGCAATCCCCCAAACGACACCGGGCCTGCTGTCTGTGTACCACGTGCCTACCACGCTGATGCCACTGCTGGTGTGGCACTGGCACTGTTGCTGGCATCACCATTGTTCAGGCGCCCCCTCAGCAGAGACTCTCGCCAAGAGCTCCTGATAAAATCCAGAGCAGGGGCCTCAAATTTCGATACACCACTGCTTGAATCTGCATTGCCCCCGCTGCCAGAGATCTCGTGCTACGCCGTGCCTTCAGTTCAACACAACCTTACAATGTTCAGCTCAGAACGTAAAACATAGTTCTCCAGCCACAACGCGATTTAATAAAAAGAAATATGGAGGTCTTAGTTACAGTCAAACAAGGGTTAGTTAAAGCCACGGAGGACTTACTCAGCGCTCTGAGTGACAAGCAAGCTGCATTCACACCAGCAGGCCGCCGAGTAGCTGAGGGTGCTGAGCGCCACAACATGCGCTTACAATGAGGCAAGCATACGCAGGTGCTACTGGAAGTGCTAAAAAAAACACACCCATTATATTCCCCAACTACAGCCAAGATGAACCCTGGGCTTCATGTCCTCTCAAATACGTGCCACTACCGTGACTGCCACCTCGATCCTGCCGACAAACACGTTTTAAAATATATTTAAGAATGAAGTTTTCTATTTCTATATGCACAATCATGATCCACGTTAGTTCACCGGTGACAGAATGGTTACAGACTGGCAATACATTTATAGTACTTAACACCTAGCAGCGCGCTGCCCACATGTACCTTACGTTTATTTTATATTTGAGGCTGATGGAGACGCCATTTTGCCCAGGATCACACAATTATTGCTCAAGTTCAGATCCTTCAGCAGAGAAAGGTTTGAAAGGAGCGGAGGGTAAGTCCCTGTCTAGTGTGTGCAGTGGGTAGATAGATTTATCCCCCACCTCCCTTTCTTAAACTCCAGCAGGGCACTGTGTAAACATGATTGTACGATAAATAGCTCCTTATGTGATAAGGACATTAAATATTTGTTTGATTAATTAAAATCATTACAGTAGTTCAGAACATAATAAATAAATAATTTCAAAAAGAGACCATAGTCTAAAAAAGGATTAAAATACAAAACACAGTAATTCTTATTAGATAGCTCACTCTAGAAAGGGGTGTAGTCAAAGGGAGTCTCTTGGAAGTGCAGTGTTCCTATTAATGAGCAGGTAAGTTGAGAAATAAGGACATAGTTGGGAAAGCTGGCTGGTTGTCTCTGGGAGTTGAGCTGCCACTGCAGATCTGTATGTTGACTTGGACCAGAGTTCAAATCCATCTCAATGCGCCTAATGTTATCAACATTAGAAGGATTACATTCTAAATAGTGCCGGGATGGGTCGGAAACCAGCAGTGGGCACTGTAGCCCACTTTATTTTACTTTGTGGCCTTTCTAAAAAAAAAAAATCACACTTTGTGTATGTAATCTTAATCAAGATTTGGCCTCTTAAAAAATGTACCACACTGAATTATCTTATCATGCAAGTAGAGTACACAGGTTGTTTTATGTTATCGCTGTTCACTGTGTAAACATTTTATACAGAGAACCATATCATTTTTTGATCTTCATTTCAGCCTTATAAGGAAGATTTTATTCAATTTTTGTCAGTTAGAACTCTATATCTTAATTGCAAGTTATTAATTTTGTTTTCATATAGTGCATGCTACAACTGATAAGTAACACGAGAAAACCTGCTACTCCAGAACCCAATATTACAGTTAAAGTTAAATAATTAATGGATTAGTAATATGTTCTTTCTTTCTTTTTCTGGATAAGATGTGGTAAGTTTGTGTACGTTTGTAACGTTGTTGAGTGATTGTGCATTTAGAGGTGTTTTCGTGAGGACAGAATGATGGAATTGGATTAGAAACAGGAAGTTGTTGTCTTTGGGAATAGTGGACAGGTGTGCATGTTCAGTCAATTGTCTAAAAATGTGGCTGAAGTTAGAGAAGGAGGTTTGGGAGTTCAAAGTAGTAAGAAAGGGATGAGTCAGAGAGAGGTGGGTTGGAACAGAGGTTGAAGGGAATAGATCTTTTTTTTTTAAAAGAACTGAAATTAACTTGTATATCTGTAGAGACATACCCACACAGGGGCATAACAAAGGCCCCAGCAGCCCCCGTAGTGCGGCCCCAGGCTTACCCATAATAAAGAGGGCCCCATCAGCCCCTACTGATGTGAGTGTGAGGGGCCCCTTCAGCATAACTTGCAGGGGGGCCCCCTCACGTTTTGTTACGCCACTGCATATGAGAAGGGATGAGGCAGCAAAATGATGCCCTCAGGTAAGCACTCTTGTTAGAAGCACCATGTGGGCATCCGCAGGAGGGTTCGTAAGGGGGGGGGGGGGCCGAGAAGGGTGCAAGGCAGAGGGGAGAAGGGTGCAAGGCAGAGAGGAGATGAGTTCCAGGTCTTGTGAGAAGGGTGCAAGGGGGAGGGGAGAAGGGTGCAAGGTAGAGAGGAGAAGGGTGCAAGGCAGAGAGGAGATGGGTGCAAGGCGGAGGGGAGAAGGGTGCAAGGCAGAGAGGAGATGGGTTCCAGATCTTGTGAGAAGGGTGCAAGGGGAGGGATGAAGGGTGCAAGGTAGAGAGGAGAAGGGTGCAAGGCAGAGAGGAGATGGGTGCAAGGCGGAGGGGAGAAGGGTGCAAGGGGGAAGGGAGGAGGATGCAAGGTAGAGAGGAGAAGGGTGCAAGGCAGAGAGGAGATGGGTGCAAGGCGGAGGGGAGAAGGGTGCAAGGTGGAGGGGAGATGGGTGCAAGACGGAGGGGAGAAGGTTGCAAGGCTGAGGAGAGAAGGGTGCACGGCGGTTAGGAGATGGGTGCAAGGCAAAGGGGAAAAGGGTGCAAGGTAGAGAGGAGAAGGGTGCAAGGCATAGGGGAGAAGAGTACAAGGCGGAGAGGAGATGGGTGCAAGGTGGAGTGGAGATGGTGCAAGGCAGAGGGGAGAAGGGTGCAAGGTAGAGAGGAGAAGGGTGCAAGGCAGAGGGGAGAAGAGTGCAAGGGGGAGGGGAGACGGGTTCAAGGCAATGGGGAGAAGGGTGCAAGGCAGAGGGGAGAAGGGTGCAAGGCGGAGGGGAGAAGAGTGCAAAGCAGAGGGGAGAAGGGTGCAAGGCAGAGGGGAGAAGGGTACAAGGCAGAGAGGAGAACGGTGCAAGGTGGAGGGGAGAAGGGTGCAAGGCAGAGGGGAGAAGGGTGCAAGGCAGAGTGGAGAAGGGTGAAAGGTAGAGGGGAGATTGGTGCAAGGCAGAGAGTAGGGTGTAAAGCGGAGGGGAGATGGGTGCAAGGCAGAGAGTAGGGTGCAAAGCGGAGGGGAGAAGGGGAGAAGGGTGCAAGGGGAGGGGGGAAGGGTGCAAGGCAGAGGGTAGAAGGGTGCAAGGCAGAGAGGAGAAGGGTGCAAGGTAGAGGGGAGAAGGGTGCAAGGCAGAGGGGAGAACGGTGCAAGGCAGAGGGGAGATGGGTGCAAGGAAGAGAGAAGATGGGTGCAAGGCAGAGGGTAGATGGGTGCAAGGCAGAGGGTAGAAGGGTGTAAGGCAGAGAGGAGAAGGGTGCAAAGCGGAGGGGAGAAGGGTGCAAAGTGGAGGGGAGAAGGGGAGCAGGGTGCAAGGCAGAGGGGAGCAGGATGCAAGGCAGAGGAGAGCAGGGTGCAAGGAAGAGGAGAGAAGGGTGCAAGGCAGAGGGGAGAAGGGCACAAGGTGGAGGGGAGAAGGGTGCAAGGCAGAGGGGAGAAGGGTGCAAGGTAGAGAGGAGAAGGGTGCAAGGCAGAGGAGAGTAGAGTGCAAGGGCGAGGGGGAGGAGAAAAGGGTGCAAGGCAGATGGGAGAAGGGTGCAAGGCAGATGGGAGAAGGGTGCAAGGTAGAGAGGAGAAGGGTGCAAGGCAGAGGGGAGAAGAGTGCAAGGGGAGGGGAGAAGGGTACAAGGCAGAGGGGAGTAGGGTGCATGGCAGAGGGGAGAATGGTGCAAGGTAGAAAAGGGTTCAAGGCGGAGGGGGAGAAGGGTGCAAGGGGAAGGGGGAGAAGGGTGCAAGGCAGAGGGGAGAAGGGTGCAAGGGGGATGGTAATGAAGTTAAAAATGTGCCCCCCCCCCCCTCGGAAATATTTCTGCGTACGCCCATGGCAACACACACTACCTTGTGAGAGAGAGTGGGAGAGAGAGTGGAGTGAGAGAGAGAGTTGAGAGAGTGGAGAGAGAGAGTGGGAAGAGATATAGTGGAGAGAGAGTGGAGAGAGACAGTGGAGAGAGAGAGAGAGTAGAGAAAGAGGGTGGAGAGAGACAGTGGAGAGAGCGTGGAGAGGGAGAGTGTAGGGAGACAGTGCAGAGAGAGTGGAGAGAGTGGAGAGGGAGAGAGTGGAAAGAGAGAGAGTAGAGAAAGAGACAATGGAGAGAGAGTGGCGAGAGAGTAGAAAGAGAGTGGAGGGAGAGAGTGGAGAGAGTGTGGAGAGAGTAGAGAGAGACAGTGGAGAGAGAGAGTGGAGGGAGAGAGAGTGAATAGAGAGTGGAGAGTGGAGAGATAGAGTGGAGGGAGACAGTGGAGAGAGAGTGGAGAGAGAGAGAGAGAGGGAGAGTGAGAGAGTGGAGAGAGAATAGAGAGAGAGAAAGTGGAGAGAGAGACAGTGGAGAGACAGTGGAGAGAGAGTGGAGAGAGAGAGAGTAGAGATAGAGTTGACAGAGTTGAGAGAGAGAATGGAGAGAGAGAGAGTGGAGAGAGAGTAGAGACTGACTGACTCAGAGACTGAAGACTGAATGACTGAGAGACTGACTGGCTGAGAAACTGACAGAGAGAGAGAGAGAGAGACTGACTGACAGAGAGAGAGAGAGAGAGAGAGAGAGAGAGAGAGAGAGACTGACTGACTGACTGACAGACTGACAGAAAGAGAGAGAGACTGGCAGACTGGCTGACTGACAGACTGACTGACTGAGAGAGACTGACTGACTGAGAGACTGAATGACAGAGAGAGAGAGAGAGAGACTGACTGACTGAGAGAGAGAGACTGACTCACTGAGAGAGAGACTGTGATGGAATTGGGGTCACAGTGTGTATGAAGCTATGGAATGCCTCTTAAGATTGCTATTGTCTATTAATAAAAATGTATTATCAAAATTTGCTCTTTGTAGTTACATCTGCTTTTCAAATACTGCATTGTCGCATTGTCTAATGTTTTAAAACGGAAATGAAAAGGAGTATTGGATGCACTTTTGTCAAAACTGAAAGATGAGGGGGCCCAATGTTGTATATCATGACAGGAGTCTGCATCAGAAAACCCACCTAGAATTGGGCAAACTTCCCGGCCTACTGATGGCAGGGACCCTGTAATGAATGAACCACCACCTATGATAGCCTGCTGGCAGACTAAGCCCTACCTTTGACTCCACCATCCAGTGTTACTTATAACGGCTGGATTAGTTACAGTGATGTAACAATCGCCCCAATCCCCTGCAGTATGGCGGGTCGCTGGCTTGAGAGCTCTAGACTGGCACGGAGGATGGGAGGGGGCCCCCTCCATGTAGTTTGCAGGGGGGCCCCCTCAAGTTTCGTTACGCCACTGGCTAGACCGTGTTATGAAAACTGCTGCTAACTAGCATTAGCGTAAGTTAGTGGCAGTTCTTGTACATATGCCCCTAAGGTTTCAGTTTTGGAGCTAGGAATGGATTTTGAAACCTGTGCCAAGCCCTGGGCATGCGCAGTGTTGTTTACCCTTGCATCTTTGTGCGTCTGCTATGCTCCTGCCTGACATTTTAGGCTTAACGTTTCTATCGCGCTTGCTGGCCTGGCTCAGTTATGCCAGTCGCTTTAGGAGGGCTCATGCCCCCCAAAAATTACTTCCTCAAGTTCGCCAAGGCCCTGACGTTAGAACATGATCGTAGCATCTGAAACAGCATTCGAACTAACACAGAACACTTACACTCTTAAGTCGGACTCGGACTGCTGAACCACACCAGTAGTGTCTTTCTAAATTGCACACTCAATTAGAAACTAAGCTGGTGAGGGACGCCTTTAGAAGTTGACACTGGCTGGCCACCAGACCTGTGCGCTTCGAAAACCTTACTAACCACATGCTACACAACTCGTTTCCTATAGGTCCGTCTTGATGCCAAGGTGGGGGTTCTTTCAGAACAGCACCTTGCCGAGAACTAAATTTGCAATCTCGCAACCGCAAGGGCAGCAGTGCTCGCCCACTACATATGCCTAGTTCGATCTACGGTTAAAAAGTATTTCAGTATTTTAGTAAAAGTGTCATTTCTTTTGCAGTCTTGTTTCTGGACTCTTTTTTTCTAATCGACTGTGTACTCAAATTCTCAGTTCAAACCGAGACCTAGCTTTAGATTTTTTTTCTCCCTGTCCTCTGATTTTATCACATTGTCGGGGTATGTTTCTAGTTTACTCTAACATCTGCTTTAGAAACGACCAGTTAGTTACTGATATGGCCTCTAAGTGCTTTCTGTCCTTCACAGGGACATATTTCCCCTCCAACACATATCCCGAGGTAGTATAACCCTTGTGCCCTCACCAAGGCAGTGCTTAGCGTCCAATCAATAACCGTCTCTAGTATGCGCACTGGGGCCCCTGTGGATTAGGTCTAGCTTTCTTGAAGTCCAGAATACGTCCCATTTGTGTTGAATAATTCTTCCAGTCTTGAACCGGAATAGTCGGGAAAACTCATAAATTAAAGAAGGCCATCAGCATAAAGTGACATGTGTCTCCTACCCCGGGTGGGCTCTGGAAGCTCGGTATCCCGCTGTCAGAGCACACCTGTTCTGCCACACCAGTTAGGGGATAGCAGATCTGGCCACGAGCACGTGCGCTCTGGCTCTTTTATTGCCAGCGTCACCTGACCCAGTGACGTCTGTGGTGGGTGGGTGTTTAGTGTAGGATTACACACAGAACAACTAGACTGTGTCCTAGCAGGACACTACATTGTTGACGTGCACCCTCGCACTTGTATTTGAAAGGAGGCGGACATGGGCAAAGAATTTCTGACATGGGTTCAAACCAGGAGAGTTTAGTGAACAAGTAGTCTCAGACTGCGACTTTTCCCATTCCCCCACCCTTCACTTCTAGCAACGAGGTATCTGATAATGAATCCAGGGCAGGAGTATTGGCCTCCAGTTTCATTACGGATCACAACCAGACCACTCTGGAATCCTAAAACTCCTCTTCCTAAAATTACAACTCATTATTTCAACTATCTAGTGTCTTGGCACGCCCATCAAAGTGAACGTCTCCACTTGCGCACATTTAATGTTTTTTATTTTTATTGTTTTTTTTTAACCAAGTAGAACATAACAGTTTGTACAATCATTCTTGCAGCGGGATAATCGTTGAGGGGTGTCCAGTTTATGACAAAGCATAGTTCCCCAGTTCTTGTTTGTCTCCCAGTAGCTTTAAAACACCCACTTCATCTCCCCTGTGCCCCACATTGCAGGCTGAGAGACGTTGTTATCCTCAAGATCCCCTGTATGTCAGCTATGTCCCCCAGATCTTAGTGCATTTTTGTGGTCAGCCGCTACCTTCAGATATTTGCCGTTTGGCCAGCAGACACCAGTCCATGCTTTCTTTCCAGGCCAATACCTCGGGCATCTCTCCCTCCCCCACAGCCTGGAAATATTCCTTTTCACCACCCCCCCATCCCAGGGTCAGCCATATTCTTGTGTATTTCTGGACACTGTCACCTCTCACCCCCCTCCCCCCCCCCCCCGTCCCCCACACGCACACACCCAAAAAAAAATGTTCAGTAGCAATTGTTTCTCCAAACTGGGTTCGCTAAGTCCCACCTCTTCCGCCATGCAGTCACCTATCCCATCCCAGTAGCCCTGTATCTTGGAGCATGTCCACAGGATGTGGATGATGGATCCTGCATGGGTGTAGCCTTTAAGACAGCTGTCTGGGTCTGCCCTTCATATTTTTATGAGTTATTCTGGAATAGTACGATCTATGGAGGATATATTGTTTCACTAGTATACATTTATCATTAAGTTTCAATTCAAGATCACTACCAGGTATGTCTTATGTAAATCCATGCCTTGTAACCCTATATATTGAGCCTGGGCATAATTCTACATGTAGACTCAGACTATCTCAAGAAGGGTGAAGGGTATTCCCTGTCTGTCCTAGAGGGGTCAAGCCATCTCTGCCGGGTATACCAGAAGTTCCTCAATCCCCTCTGTGGCCTTTGTTAAGTTTCCATCCCTTTTACCATTAGGCGTTTCTTCCTGCACATGTTCACAATCAGAGTCTAGTGATCAGTCATCTGTGGTCCCTTCTGTTAGTAGCAGGCCTTCAATTTCCGTGGAGGCTGAATCTGAATGTTGCCCTTTTCTCTGTCTTTGTCTACTTATTATCTGCCCCTCTTGTGAGGGATTCGCATGTTGAACAGCTTCTTGTGGTGAACTTGGTCTCACAGATTCATCTTTTTTCTGTCACTCAAGTTGTTTCAGTTGATTCAAAGAAGTATGTTTTTGAATGGAATAGATTTTTTTTAATTTAAACGAGTTTTAGTAATTTTAATACAAGAACACATTAGGAATTCTGTTACAGGGTTAGCATAGGTTATTCCAATCGCTTTTTAGGCATTATTATTCTTAGCTAGCCCTACATGCCGTTAACAGTGAAGAAGAGAGAAAGAAGACAGAAAAGGACAGGAAAGCAATGGGTGAAAGAAGAGATAGGGGACAGGCACCTGAGAGTTGCATTGCTTATTAATTGCATCTGACATACAGTGGGTATTTGTTACATAGGATGTCATACATACAGGCCAGAGAGGGCCACATTGGTTCCGACCAGTAGGGCACAGTTAAGTTCTTTTGAAAGGTTGGAGCTTACATAGGGTTGCCAGGCAGTAACTCGCCGGCTTGACTTGTTTTCATGGGGGCTCAAAAGAGTCAAGGAACGTGTCGAGGGACTTCTACATCCTTCTGGAGGCTGGTTTCCAGGGCGAGTTCTGTAGTGCAATGTTGTCCTCTCCTGTGAGGTGCGTGATCCAGTGGAGCCAGTCTTTGTACGATGTCTTACTTGTGTCTTTCCCATTGGTGAGGACCATTTTCACAGCTGCTGTCAGTAGCAGGTCTAGTAAGTCCTTATCGTGTTCTGATCTCAGCTCTGTGCTAATTATAATCTTTCCCAGGAATGGGAGTATATAGCGCCAGGCAGTAGCTATCAGTTTCAGAAGGGGTAAGCAGGCAAGGAAAGAACGCTTAGCTCGCCTAGCTGAAAAGAGAAAAGCTCAGTGAAAACCTGACTATGTGAATAAACAGACAGAAGCCAACCATGGCATTTGGGGACCTTGTGTGGAACACTGGCTGCAGTAGTAGCCCTTTGATCCCTTTGACGTTCATTTGTCTTTTCACCCTGATGATCTAAAAAACATGTAGACCTTGAATACCCTCGACAGATGACTTCTTTTGATTCTTTCCTAGTGAAGAATTTTCTCTCGAAAATATAAAGTTCCCATTTGTTTGTTTAGGCAGATCCCTTTAAACATAATTTATTAGATCTATAAAATCACCATTATTCCAAAAAACAGCATGTACCATTTTTCACAAACAACAATAAAATCAATGTTTAACAGAAACCTTTCCGAAGCATACATAATGTCCTGCCTCTTCATAGCTCTACATGAATCCGAGTGTGAGCATGAGTTTTCACTCTGTACTTAATTAATACAGGTTTCAAGAAATGTTACGACTAGAGTGAACAAATAACTTTCCAACAATAAATGTAGAAAAAATATTTATTTTTCAAGATGCACAAACATTTGCAATCATTACAGTTTATCAGTTTCATAAACCCTTCGATGGTGAACCAAGATTATTACTAATTTGCCATCTGAAGATGGCATAGTGTATCTTAACACTAGAGAATGTATTTAGATAACAAAAGACATCACAGCTTTCTAAAAATCATGTGCATGTTTCACTGAATATTTTCTGCAAATATACTTCCAATAATTCAATTGCTTCCTCTGTAAGATAACACTCTAGATCAATTTCTTTTTTTTCTGGATAAAGTATAATCAGATTGAATACTGATCAGATCACATTATTTATTTTCCTCTTTAACTGATAGTAGCACTTTATTTCACTACTTAAAATTTGAATAGACAAGTAAAAACGTATTAAAATAGTAACATTGTGTTAACTTAGTGCCGTCAAAGTTTTTTAACCAAGCTGTACAGTTTATCAGGAGCTTTACCACTAATATCTCCAAACTGCATATGTACAATGCTATTTTCACCTCCTAAACAGTAGGGGCTGAAGTTCATATCCCGTATGTAATTACACAATTTTTGAAACCTCAATATTCCTATCCTACAGGATCTCAATCTTTTCAGTTAGCTGGGGTAAACCCTCTTCTTTATCCCTCAACTTATTATCTTTCATCAAGGCTAGGCTAGAACCTCTTGAATAGGGGTAATTAGGTCCTGCTTAACACTAATGTTGATAGTTGGCAGATCCCAAGCTGTTTCAGCCAAACCTCCTTAAAATATCAACACCCTATTATCCCAATTAACCCTATTCATGCTTTACATGCTCTTTTTCCTGATCCTCATTTGAAACCTTTGCCTACGATGCTCTTACATTTCTTAGTGGAGAGTTCTATGAGGATTTTTAAATTTTCTTACATCTGAGAAATCTCCCTTTTCTTATATCTTAGAAATTGTAGCCAATTGGATAGGAAGACTTCAATTCAAGGTCCCAAATTTCTTTCCCTTTTGCCTTTTCTAATAAATATTATATCTTCCACAGGACTCATTGTTAATTGGCCCTTCATTAATAATAGATGTACTGGTTACTAATTCAGAGGACATATTTATGTGCACTACAACCCTTCCCTCTCCTTTAAGACAATTATCCTATCTGAACTTAGGGAAGCATGATTATAATTCAGTGCATTATTACTATCTCCAGAATAATCTAAATGTTTATGTTTATCTTTAAATGGAAAAGTTGAGGTAACCCTATTTGTCCTGGAAAGTGCTGATATGTGTAATCATATTCCTTTGACTGGATTCCCAATTTCTGAGGATGGCTAATTAGTGTATTAAATTAATGATAAGTATTTGATATAGCATTCATATCAGAGAGAATCAGATATGTAGGGAAACTGTTACCCAGAATCCTATCTTTCACTGAATTTTCCAAAATAGCTGGATTAACATTTTCACAAAATCTTATTACGGGGGCTGTTAGTAATCTTCATGGTGCTAACAAATCAAGATCAGCACTTGAGGCATTGTCTGAAGTGTGATTTCATTCTTCTTCAATTACATATGGGTCAAGTTCCTCCTCATAAACATACATTGAATCCGATTATCCTTGATTTTCTTCCAGTAATACCTGAATTCAGTCATTTTAATTATGCATAATTGACTCATTGTAAAATGTATTATTATAATTACTAAGCTTATCTTTTTAAAAAGCACTTCAGTTTTCTTTTGCACGCTTATTCCTCGTTAAAATAATTCCTATCTATTGTGCCATGTTAATAGGGGCAACTTTCTTCGTTAATTTCCAAGGTAACTTTCTCCTCCTTACAAAATGTCTGCAATCGAGTTCTCATCCTGTCCAGGAGAAACATATCTATTACACACAAGACGATATCTTAATGAAAAGTTACCTTCATCCTTTCTCACAGTTCAGTGTCCAGTTGGCCTAATGAAACCCTTTTCACACTGAGCACTATTTCATTGCATTGTTCATCACATCATGCAAACATAGTACTTTATTTTTAAACCAGCGCGGAGATATCTCCTCGGAGATCGAATTCCTGCGCTTTATAAGAAACATAAATAAATAAATAAATAAATAAACCCCCCATTGTCCAGTTTACAACCGCCACAGCAGAAGACCTATTTCCACACCTCTCCGTCTGGCCCACTTATTTCTCTAAGTTGGGGCGAGAAGGCAATTCATTCACAGGACACAAGAAGAAGCATCCAACCATGTTTAAAATTCCGCTTGAGCCTTTGTTTCAAAGGCAGTTAAGTAGCGGTATTCGTTAAAGTGAAAGGAGTTCTCTGAGATTCGCCGCCGCTTCCACTTTCACCGCATTTTGAACCCCACCATCCAGTCCTAGATCACCACGTCAATAGCCTTAGTTCTGCCCCTCTCCGCCTAGCACACTAACTTCTCTACCTCACTATGACGAGTCCCTTTCTTCATAGGAGCACAGAACACAGGTAGAGGTGCCTAACCACACTTAAAATCCAGGCAAAGCTTCGATTTGAAGGCAGTTAAAAAATAAAAAAATATAACATCTGTGTTCATTAAAGTGCCAGAACCTCTGAGTACCTGGATAAGGAGCCTATGGCAAAATTTATCGTTTGGCGGACAGTTTGCCCACCCATTGGGGCAGTGGAGGCCCTGCTTCTACTGGCCTTGCACATTCCACCCACTGTATTGGGAGTTCCCTGTTGTGTCGGTTGGGAATTTCCACCAAAAGCGCATTCACCAACACAGCAGGAGCGCTTTTGGTGAAACGTCTAGGGTCGCAATGTCATGGCAGCTAGTCTGCATTGCTTTAGTTTCACAGAACAAAACGCTTGAAGCAGTGTGAAGTGTTGTTTCTGTAAAACAGGATAGCCATTGCCATGATATTTTCTTCCAGCACCAAGGGGGCCTTGCTGCTATTTTCTGAGTTGAACAGCTGACCTGTGCAGGGAAAATCAGTGTTGAAATGCCAAACCTTCCAATTACAGCCGTTCCAACATTTTGAAACCATTGGTCATATGACGGTTGGGCACCGTGGGCCATTTTTGATGACAGAGCCAGCTGAAGTCCCACTGTTGGAAATAAAGCAGTTCCTTACCTCTAAATAGTGGTTGGAAGGGGCTATTCACAATTGATGATAGATGCACCTCTTTCACCGCACTCTAAATGGTCTCCTTAAGTCTGAAAGTTACTTCCCCTGCAACGCCTAATCCATCAATTTTTCATGTGCACAAATAAGAGAAGCTTCATGGTACGCTCCAGAATACAACATAGCAGGAAAGTGGGCAAAAATCCAGATGCACAGACAAAAACCATACATCCAATGAGAAATTATTGATCATAAATGTTTGCACAGTTTTCTGATAAAATCCAGATGCACAGCCAAAAACCATACATCCTATGAGAAATTATTGATCATAAATGTTTGCACAGTTTTCTGATAGATTTGCTTTAGTGTGAAAGATGATAGGGAGGGAATACCAGCATCTAACTACTGAAATGTAAAAGGTCATTCTACCTTACCTCACCATTCCAGCCTTGAAAACAGAAAGAAGGGCTGGGGTAGCTACTAGCTTTGCAGAGAAGGCTGCCATGATGTTGTCATTTTTAGGTCAAGCCTACTAGACAGCCCATGCGTTTTCGGTTGCGAGGTATAATGTGGCTCACCAAGGGAACACAGGAGCATGGAGGCCCCTGCCCCATTGCTTAATATTGATTGGCTTTCTTTTTTCAATCCCATTTGCCTGCTGCTTATTTGTATCCCAGCTTATTAAGCTTGTGTCTGCCCCTCCGTGGAGCATTACCTCTTCGCAGTCTCTTCCATTGGCTGGCATTGCTGCTTCCACTGTTTGCTTCACAAGCTCTACTTTTTTTCTTTTGTGTGAGTGAAGCACTCCATTAGCATGCATGTGTTTTTGAGTTATCTCTCTTGCATCTCTCTCCCCTGAACTCCCCTGTTTCTCTCTGTTTCCCAACTGCTTCGCCCAACCTCCCCTTTGCACTTGCTTGTGTACTTCTTCCAATTGCTTCCCCCTACCACGCCTGCTGTGATCCTTCCCCCGAACCACATGTTGCTTTCGCTCCGGTCTTCCCCCATTGCTTTCACGTTCCTTCCAGCTCTCCCCCCCTCTTGCTTTTGCGCCCCCGTCTTTTTACTTCGGTGTTCCCCACACCCTCCTCTTTGCTGCATTCCCATTCACCCCAACTCTCCCTGTGATGCTTTACTCTTTCCCCCTCCCCTGTGTTGCTCCTGCTCCCCTTGCCCTATTCAACTCAGATTGGTAAATAAAAAATAAAAAGCACAGCTTTTTTTTAACATTAGCCACACTGCACAGCATAAAGGATGCCGTTCAGCGTGGCAAAAAAACATTGGCAAAGCCAATAGATTACAAAAGCGAGACCTATTGGCTTTGTCAATGCTTGTTTAAACTCAGTGACTGTGAAGTCTGGAGGGTTCTTGTACACAGCTTTTTGCACAATCCTCATGCCCTTTAGAACAGATTACTCTACCGATGAGCAGCGAGTGGAGTGATTTGAGAACCAAGATGATAGTTTACTGTGGAAAACCCTGTAATTATTTGGGCTGCTGTGATTTCTACCTCCTGGAATCAATGTAAATATTTAACCCATTTGGGTAGGTGAACAAGGTTACAAAAATCCTCACCTTGCTGGACGTGGATGCGTGCTACAGGTATCTGCAACCAAGGGTCTGGAAAATGTGAGTTCTCTTCAATAACTTGTAAGAACTGAGACTGTTACCTTCTCAAATGGTTCGAAGCACGACTTTGGGGTTTCCTTGTATTAATGAGGTCAGGTATTCGAGGATATTCTGAATTAATGTGAGGCAGTTCCCTAAAGAGAAGAGTAAGGGAACCCCACACATTTGAGGTGAAGTGATTTCACCTTGAGAAAGCATAGGCAAGGTCAAAAGATCTGTCCTGGGCAAGCCGAGGTAATGGTTCTTTTTTTTAGGTCTCGCACCTGCGAACCGATCGCGAAGCGATCGTCGCTGAGAGACTCTATTGCAATCGTTTTGGCTTACAAGGAGGTACAGGGAGCGACAAGAGATGTGCACGCGCCGCCTGCCGTAATCCGATAAGGTCGCGCGCGCATTCAACATCTCCTGTCTCTCTCAGCACGGGCGTGATCGTGCCCTCCCGCCTAAACAGCCTCACCGCCTCCGTGGCACCTCTCCGATATAGTTAGTGGGCCCCCGGGAGGCGATGCGAGCGCCTGTTTCTCTCCCCGCCTTTAAATACTCACCGGCTGCAAGGGGGGCTCCTCTGACGGCGGCAGGACGTCTGTGGCTCTTGCGGTGGGGGCAGGCACCGACAATGTGCCTCGTGTCCCCTCCGCTGTCCTACAATGCTTGCTGGTTCCTCTGCCGGGGCTCCCTCCAGTACATGGGAGCCCCGCAAAGCTGTGTCTCCTTTCGGCTGGCGGACCCCGGCTCTCCACACTCCACGGGAGCTCCGGGCCACGGGAGGACGTCCCTTCTTCTTCCGGGCGGGCGCTGGCCAATCACAGTGCGGCGGCGGCCGTCACTCCACGTTAGCCTCGCTGCCGTGCTCCCTCCCCCCGCTCCTCTGTTGTGCGCGCGCGCACCACTAGTTTAACTTTGAATTCACGCACGTTGGCAAACCAAATGTGTTATTATAATGAAATGAAGACGATCACATTGAAAACTCTGATCTGATGCTATAGCAGGTGTTCAGGATTTCCCGTGCCTCCTGTAGACGGCTTTCCCTTTAAGAAATGCCTGCTCGCCTGACAGAGTGCGTGTGTAGGCGCTGGAAGGCAAAGGCTGTGCTCAGGCGCCTGTCTCCTGCTCTGCTGCATGCCTGAGCCTGCTGCTGGGGAGCTCAGGAGCCTCGGCGCTGACAGGCCGTTACCACGAGTTCATCGAAACCGCGAAGGCCGCACACAAAGCCGCAGGAAAGCAGAACTAAAACTCCACGTGCTCGGGCTGTGATTGGCTGCGCGCTGTTGTCAGTGCCCGGGGCCCCTCTCTCCTTGGACAGGTAAGGTTTCACTCTTTAGTGCAGACACCCCAGCAGCAGCTCACCTGGTCTCTGTGGATACAAAACGTCCTCCTGGCCCTGTGCGCGCGCCCCGCCCAGCCAGCCCACCACCCACAGTGACTCATCCATCCACCCTGCCAGGCGTGCATGTGCTGATAAGGACCGGGGGGGGGGAGGGATGAGGCCGCCGTCTTCACCCAGCTGAAGCCCGTCTTGATGTCCGGGGAGGCGGCCAAGGGCGGCCTCTGGGGACAGCACCTGGTGCAGGTGAGAGGCCGGGCCCCAGGGCGCATGGATCCAGTGGCTTTAGGGCCCCAGGGGAGGGCGTGCGGGGGACTAGGGGCACCAGGGAGGCGGCAGGGGGCTTCTGGGGGGCAGTGTATGCTCCAAGGGAGGTGGAAGGAGGCTTTGAGGAGGGGTAACAGGCCCCTTGTATGGGGGCTTCGGGGAATGCCCAGGGCTAGCCCAGGTAGGGGAGAGCAGGGGAGACTCCACCGGAGGGGGGGAGGGGGGCTTCAGAGGGGGGCAATGCGGGATCTAGGCGGCCAATGCTGGTGCCAGGGAGGGAAAGGACAGATTCTTGTGCAGGGCAGGAGGGGGGCCCCCAGGAAGGGATCAGGGGCAGTCTGGAGAGAAGGTCCTCTGGGGGAGAGCGGGCCCTTGGGGGGAGGGAGGCAAACCCTTAGGGTCCATGAGCCTGTAGGGTCAGCACCCCGTAATGCAGGAGCGAAATAGCAGGGGCCGCCCCTGGCCCTCGGGCCCCGAGAGGCAGCACCCCGTAGGGCAGCAGAGAGGGGCCAGGAAGGACCGAGCCCCTTGGCCTTGGGGCCCTGAGAGTCTGCACACCTTAGGGCAGGTGAGATGGGCCAGGAAGGGCCGAGCCCTTGGGCCACGGGGCCCTGAGAGTCTGAGGGACCTCCGATAGTTCAGACCATCAGGCAGGATCCTTATGGGGCCCCTGGACTTGCTTCTAGAGCCCCAAACTGGGGGCTGATTTGCTCCCACGTGTCCAGGGACGAACCTTACCAACCGGTCTGGAGCTCGTGTGCCGGGGCAGGTGAAAGGTCACGATCTTTAAGGTGTTACTGCCTGCAAGCACAGAGGCGACATGCTGGATAACGGGGCGAATGGTTTCATCCGGCTGCCACAAGAGATTATTTCCACTTTTGTTAGGCACAGAGGGTCCCCGGGTCAGATCATATGGAAATATATGATTTAAACACGTGCTGGGTGAGAGATCAGAGCAGCCGCCGAGATATATATATTTATGTGTGTCTGTGTGGTTTGTGACATAGATGTCATGTTAGCATCTGTGTATGGCATGTCTACCATGTGTGCGGCCTCATGGCGCTATAGAGCCTGGGCGCCCTCTCTGTACCAGTCTGGAGTTTCCACCAAGAGGCCATGTTTGTTATTGAATAAGTGATTTGTTTCATAACTGTCCGTATTGGTTCCTGCGTGAAATAACGCGTCTGATCCCGCTGGGTTCTTCGGAAATGTGCCAGGGGCGTGGACCCGGTGCCAAGGACTGGCACTGTGCCCCTCGTGGGTGGCAGGCCAGGCCTGGGCACCCTGGCACCCGCAGCTCCTGCGCGCTGATGCGCACGAGGTCGGTACGTATCTCTGCATCAGTCCACAGCGCCCCCCGGTCACTGAGGGAGGGGCGATGCAGATAGGGGTGCACTTTAGCGGCGGGACACCGTCACCCCAGGCCCCTGGGAGGAGACACGGGGGGTCACTGGGTGCAAAGAAAGCCCGCCCAAGGTGTGCACTCCAAGCAGTAAGCGTGTGTGTCTGTCAAAAGCTGTTTGTGCACATGGCCGGTTTTTATCTTCTAGCACTTTGAAAAGTTCAATTTGCAAAAAACATATTATACATTTTTATTTTTGTGCAAAATAGTTATGTGTCACATTTTAGATACACTTTAACCGTGGAGGCGACCAGGGGGGCACAGAGACTGGCAGCTTGGCTTCTACGGTATTGTGAATGTCTATAGCACTTTGAAGCGTTTTAGCACAGGTTTGCTATCCTTGAGACTATTTCCGTTATTTTAGCCCCCCTTGTTTTAATCAGCATTTACAAAGCGAGTAGATATCGGATTGGCTACCATCCTTGTGGCTTTGCCAATGCTTATTTGTCTAGTTGGCAGACTCAACTGAGAGGCCAACAACTGAATGGGGGCATGCAAAGAGTCGGTACTTCTGCCACTACACCAATTCAAAGTTTAAATTTTTTTTGGGATGCAAAGCATTGTCATATACAATGCCAACAACTAAAACTTTAATGCTGCGAGACCTATTGCATTGTAAATGCTTGTTTTAATTGTAGGAATACTCCACAAAAAAATGCACTGCATACACGTGGCAGCCATATGCTTGGAATAACTAGTAACTATAACTTGTGCCCTTGCCATGCACTGCTTATGACCTCCCATATGAGATCACTCGTGACATGTTCTGTGACATCATTGATAAAATCACTGCAACTTCTGAAATGACATCATTCATGACAACGCTGTCATAGGTTTACTAAACCTATCCATCTTCAGAGTCACTTAAAAGATCCCTAATTTTAAAATAGAACATTCTGGTTTGTGTGTATATTCTGAAGATGGATAGGTTTAGTAAACCTATGTGGTAAGGGGGTGTTATGTTTTAGCTATTTTAACACATTTTTTACCCTTTTTAAAAATACATTATGCCTCAAATTACTAAAAGCCCACACTTCCTCTCACAGTTTTATCCTGCTGGTTTCATGCCCGCATTAACATCCCAATTCTAATTTATTTCAGCCTGCTCTTCAGGAAAGGTTTTACATTCAAGAGCTCCTATACTAACAAAATAGCATTCAGGCATTCAGGAGTGCCTCTCTTTTGTTTTGAATACAAAGTGTTAGCACTGTAGTTGTTCATTAGAAGTCTGTGAGATGCTGCAATTTATTAGAACGCTGTGGTGAGGTTGTAGGTGATTACTATGGAATTAACTGGCAGACTGCTCCTGGTTTTGGAAGTAAGGTTTAACTCTGCATATCGGAATGTTTTACTGAAATAGATGAGGAAGATATTTGAGAACTCATAGCCCGCATTGAAGCTTTCTTGCGCATAACCATAATTTCTGTGACAAAAAGAAACTTCTCATTTCTTCATTTACTACAGTATCCACTTCTCAAATGCTCTCAGTTTTACAACTTTGGTTCACTCAGGAAAGGTTCAGGTGTGCCACACTTTTATCATAAATTCAGAATGTTAGCACTCTAGTTGTTCATTTTTTTTGGGCCATTGTGGGATGCTGCAGTTGATTACATTCCTTGGGATGTACCTGGCAGGCTTCTTTTGGTGTTGGAAGTGCATGTTTCAATCTATATGTCATAATTTTTACTGAAATGGAAGAGGAAGATATTTGAGAACTCATTGAAAGTGCGTCTTCATTTTAGCTTTCTAGAGCACTAACTATAATTTTTATGAAAACAAGGACCACCTAATTTTGTTAATTTCTAAAGGAAATGATTTAGGTTTTACAGTTTTGATTCCATCAAGATGGCTTCAGGTGTGCCACAATTTGTCATAAATGCAGAATGTCAGTGTTCTTGGTTTTCTTTAGAGCACTGTGGGAAGCAGCAGTAGAACACTTGGGAATCAACTGACAGCCTGTTGCTGCTGTTAGAAATACAAATTATACTCAGAATTTCAGACTTTATTTTCACATGGCGGAAGAAGATTGTGTGTACATATAAAAACGGTGTTCTTGTTTTAACTTCTGCAGCATCTTCCATAACCTCTATGAGAAAAGCATGAGAAAACAGTTTCATCTCCAACATGGTTCATCAAATCCCAGCAGAGGAGCAGTATTTTTCACTGGGTAAAATAGCTTTATACCACATCACAGTTCCTAAACTTAGTATGGTACCACCATCAAAATGATATGCATTGTGAGTAACATCTGTTATTACACATTCTATGTGTTCCATTCTGATTGATACTTCTATTTGCAGATTCCTCGACTGTAGAACAATCCCAGGCATCATGCTGAATCCAAAAGCTTCAAAGCTCTCACTTCCCCGGTAAGGGGTGCTGGCTTTGGTCGATGCCAGAAGTAACGTCAAGTGATGACCCCAAAGCCACATAGCAGACGCCCTGGTGTAACAATTTCAGTTCGACATGGATCCGGAGCTAGATGTCTTCTGAGAGTTGTGAGTTTTTCCTCACACAAGAAAAAGTATTATTCTTTGTTGCAGTACCATGTCTTGACCCAAATGTTCTGGCATCAAGCCCTGTAGGGACTGCAAGGGAAAGATGTCCATCCCTAACCCACATGCTGTTTGCCTTTAATGCTGGGATCTGACTATGATTCTCATTGTTATGACTCCTGTCTCACTATGAACCCAAATGCCTTCAAGGAGCAGAAGGCTAAGCTGTTCATCGCCAAGAGCTTGTGAAGAAAGAATAAGTCTTGGTCAATCTCAACCCTGCTCAAGATGACCTTCCTCTACCTAAATCACAAGGAAGGAACTCAAGAAGCGCTTGGGAAAGGTAAGTCTCTCAGATGACCCCTGGACTCCCACAGGATTTCATCCTCGCAGCAAGAGTTAGTCCCCTTGTAGCCCAACGAACCTGCTCTGGGAGACATTGCACCTATTCCTCAGGCTGACCTTATAGGTAAGTGCCCTTTTTTGACATGTACACCCCCACTTTTTGCCCTGGTACTAATGCTTTTCGACTGAAAGTGCACTGGGTCCCTGCTAACTAGGCCTCCAGTGGCTGTGCTCTTTTCCTTAAAACAGATACATGTCTAAATGTAACCCAATTGGCAAGGACTTTAGCTCCCCTGTAAGTCCCTAGTAAATGGTTCCTCTGATACCTAGGGCATGGGTACTAAAGAGGGTCCCTATGGGCTGCTGCATGTATTGTGCGACTCAAAGGGGCCCACACAAAAAATGCATGCAGCCTGCCATTGCAGGATGAGTGAAATGGTGCAAACCATTTTGAAAACACGACATGGCACACTCCCTGTGTGCCATGCCCATGTACACTACATGTAGTATATGTAAGTCACCCCTAGAGCAGGCCTTAGAGCTCTAAGGTAGGGTGCATTTTATTATATATGAGGACATACCTGCATGAGCAGATATGCCCTACGATATCTGGTTCCATTGCTATTACATTGCAAGTGATCAGGAAGCCATTTTAAGCATATGTACGGTGCATGAGTTACCGAGCTACATAATGGCTTCACTGAAAATAATGGTGTTTGATATCAAACACCTTGTCTTAATAAATCCACACTAATGCCAGTATTGGATTTACTATAACAAGCACCCAGAGGGCACCTTAGAGGTACCCCCTGAAACCTACCTGTCTTTTAGTGTGCTGGCTGACTAGACTCCCTCAGCCTGCCACTAGACATGAGTTACTGACCCCCTGCTTGGTAGAGCCAATGCTCTCTGAGCTCAGGAACAATGCTTGCTCTGGAAGAAGGTTATCACACCTCCTCCAGGAGGATGGCTAGTGAATTAGCATACCAAGGCCAGAGGCTCCGAAGCCTCTGCCACCTTTGATATATGACCCTGGCTTCCTCTATACCTGGAGAATGCCACTCCCTACCCTGGGGCTCATTTGACTCCTGATCAAGCTGAAAAATGTGCTAATCAGTAGGGATGTCGCGCTATTAGGTTAGGCACCTAAGGTGGGCCACCTGAAGTAGACACTCGAAGAATGGCGTCACCATCTTGATTTTGGTGAAACTTGGAACTCTGGGTCAGGTATATGCCAAGTCTTCCCAGGAAGTGGTCATATAGGGAGTGTAGCCACTCAAAGTACTTCACCAACCAAGTAGCATCTCCCTTGAGGTGAAGGAACCATCTCCCTGCATCTGCAGGCACAAACTGCATCTGCTTAGTTCACAGTTTTGCTGACCATTGGGTCCACCGAGGGAGCAACTTGCCAGGAGGTGGTCACCAAGCATCTAGGAGGTCAGCCGTATCGCTTCACCAAGTCTTGAGACACCTAGGCTATCTTCACCAATACCTGGGGCACTGGAGCTGTGGCTAGCACCAAGGCTTGTTGTGTGTCCATCCTGGACACCACCAATTCCAACATCAACCTGCCGACGAGAGGCATCAGGATCTCCAAGGTCATCACTGAGAGTGGCCCTGCAGTCTTGTTTTCCCTCCCTCTCCAGGTCACCAAAACCAAGTGAGAGTCTCTGACTCGAGTGACCCACCGGACACAACACCTCTGCACCCGAGGCCCCAGCCTAGGTCCACGTAAACCGACTGTGTCTTCATGCTCCAGAGACCCTCAAGAGCCAAGCCCCCCTTTGAGCTCTGCCAGACTGGTCCCCCAGTCTTCACTTGCAGCCTTTCTTTTTGCAAATTCTTCTCCATTGACTTTACCGCATAGCGCTTGAGGTTACCAACGCAACCAGCGCCTCTGCATCCGAACAAATGAGGGTAGGTAAACCCAAACTGCAGGTGGTTTCTTGGACCTTGGCCCCCAGGCCCCTGGAGAACAAGAAAAGAACTGTGAAAACCGTTTGCAAGTATTTCAATGCAATGTATGTTTCTCTCATTGGATAACATTACCGCTTTCGAGGCTCATACTGCAAAACTATTATTTGAGCATTTTACTGTTTACTGTAAAACTCCTATCTCTGAAAATACCTGCCTGATCCTGATGATCTTGGTGTCAAAAATTGTATACAAATCTGTGTTCTTTTTCTAAATTGGTCTCAGATTTCTTTTTGAGTGTGTGTCTCATTTATTGACTGTATGTGTACAATAAATGCTCTACTCTACCCTTTGATAATCCTTAGCTGCTCGCTCACACTACCACTATAAGAGCACTTGATTATTAAAGTAAGCCCCTGTAAATCAATAAGGTTCATCTGGACTATTTGCATGGTGTACCCCTACATTTAGTGCACTATATAAATAGCCAGCGCCCTACAGACCCAATCCCTGAGTTCATCTAGCCAACTCCGGACTCAGTTGAGCTGACTCCTTCTGGATCGATCGGCACCGGTGCCTCACTTATCAAAAGCCCTGCTGCCCTCGACAACTCTGCCATAGTTCAAGGTTCCAGGCACAGATCTGGAGGCCTTCCAGAATGCTATGTTCAATATCATCACCAGGAATCAGCCAGGCCCTATTTTCATGACTATGACTCCATACGGCGTGCCCAGTTGCCGACTCCTGCCTTCACCACAGTTGCCAACTATACACTACATCCATGGGCGCCGTGGCTGGCGCCTAGGCGCTACTAATGCCACCTCCACCTCTAATGGAGCTACAAGGGGAGCAGAGGACACCACCACCTCCTCCCCCTGCAACATCAGAATCTGACTAACACAGATCCAGGAGGGGGGCTCACAGGTTGCTCAAGGAAGAGAGTTACAAGGAGAGGTTACACCAGTTATTTGTTTCCAACTTTGATCTCTTACCTTTATATGAGGAAGACATTTCTGAGAACCCATTTGACATTTCTGGATTATCTTCTGCGAGTGGCCTTGATGCATCACCAAAAGTTGAAATGGAGTTCCCTGTGGGCCCCCCACTTCAGAAGTTCCTTAACTTCATTCTTTCATTAAAAAAGCGACAGAAGTTCTCGATCTTCATCTTCCAACAGTTAATGTCAAAACAAAAGTCTTAGCTGAAGTTATTCTTACTGCTCAGCCAGCCTCCGAACCATTATTGTCCTGGTGATTGGGAAAAAGCCATCTTTTGCACCAGCTGTAAATTGACTAGTGGACTGCTGCTACCACTTGCTCCGGGTGACCCCGTTTTTCTCTCTGCTCAATCGACATCTGAGAGCCTTGTCATTCAAGCATCGTGCTTCTCTGGCCAGTTGTAAAGAACATTCCCCACTACCCCGTCAAGTACAGAATACAAGCGTTTGGAAGCCTGGGACAAGAAGGGCTTCACTGCCGGCAGCACAGACTTAAAATGACTAAATGCCAAATGTTTGTTGGCGCATTGATTCCATGCCTTGTTATGAAGGCCACAGATTTGTTGTTCCTCATGTTCCGATCAATCAATCAAGCTCCATTTGTATAGCATATGGCTGCTTCATAGTAGGCATCCTGGTGCTTGAGGGGAGAACTGACAACAAATTAGCCCAATGCAGATACGATTGAAAAAAAGGGAAATTTGAGAGCTCATGATTGTGGGTTGTAACCTATCTGTCAGCCTCTTCACTCCAGAACTTGAGGAAAAGGTAGCATGCATTTTTTGAATTTTTTATTCAAGAAATTGAGGTAAATCATCACAAAGTTCCCTGGATGGACTAAAATTACTGTTAACAGCCTCTGGAGAGAGAAAGGAATGAACAATTTTAGATACTTCCAGTGAAGTGTTGGGTGATAGATTTATAAAAGCTTCTTAACACTTCCATATATTGGATATTAGTTTCCAATCCATAGGATGTTCTCCAAACTTGGTCCATCTTTCTACAGTGACTTATTTTTCTCCCTTAGCACAAGCGAGGACCAAAGCGCTGAAGGTTTGGTCCTCTTTACTATCAGAGGTTTTAATTGTACAATCGAGTCCGGGGCAATGGTGATCCATTTATTAAACTTGGCCACATCCATGTCAGGACTCCCGATTGGAGATGGAGTCATGGATTGTAACTTTCGAGAGAGGGATGTCTCTGTAATTTTATGCCAAGCTCTAGAAAAGGATGAAGGAAAGACTACCGTTTTCCAATTTGGCAGCCCATTAAAAGAAATGGGAATTAAAAAATGATCAGACCAGATAAGACACTGCGCTGGGTAAGCTACAGGTCAACAATATTAGAAAAAATTGGATTGAGCATATGTCCTGCTTGTGTGTGCGGGAGAATCTATGAAACAATTTTCAGGAAGTCTTTACAGATGGCAACACTGCAGTTCGACATATCATCAAGTCATCCTTGATACAGCAGACTCTTTAGCCCCTCCATTAGTACTTTGGCTGCCATCAGACAACATACCTGGCTCAGGGATCTTGTTGGATGTGCAGGCCACCTTGATGGATCTTTTGTTCAATGGCATCAAGTTAATCAGTGAGAAAGCAGACGCAGCACTCAAAATGTTTAAAGTCAATAAAGCCATGACTTGCTCATTAAGCTACAACAAAACTATCAATTGTGCAATTTTTGTGGCTTAGCAAAAGTGTTTTGCTTTCGGCAGTGGCCATCCTATCAGCTTCAAGGACACCCACTTCAAAACCTGTTAGTCACCAATACAAGGGCAGAGGCAATGGTTGAGGTTGTGGATCCCTCCAGCAACACTTCTTCTCTTCCTCCTCTTCCCACCCCACAAGAAGCAACCATAGTTCTCTTCCTATCACATACATGGAGCCTGTAGGGGGAAGTGTGTCTTCCTTTCTGTCGGCCTGGAAGGCCATTACTTCAGACCAGTTGGTCTTTCTGATTGTAGAAAGAGGTTATGCCCTTCCTTCAGGTTCCACCCCCCATCCCGCCCCTATCTTAACACGCCCCCCCACCACTTTGCCATTCTGCAACAGGAGATGGCAGCACTCATGTTGAAAGGAGCAGTGGAGTTAGTGCCAGAACAGGAAAAGGGCCAAGGATGTTATGCATATTACTTTGCAGTGCCTGAGAAGCACGGTTATCTACATCCAAATCTGGACCTCAGGGAACTAAACTGATTTCTTCAAAAGGGAAAACAAGAGACTGACCATAACTCAAGTTTTACTGGCATTGCAGACTGGATGGTGTCACTTGGCCATCAGGATACATACTTCCACAGCCGTATCCTGCAGACTCACCAGAAGTGATTTATTGTGGGTTCCACGCACTACCAGTTTGCAGTACTTCCCTTTGGCTTAACAGGCACCTCAAGTCTTCCCATGGAAGAACGTTAACAGAGTGGTAAAGGAGATTGGAAAATGTGTTAAACGATGGGAAAACATACAGCTGACTAAATATGGTGGAGTGAATCTAGTTAAAATGTCCATTTTTTTTTTTTTTTAGCCTCCGTGAGGATGCCTTGATGTTCCATATTGTTTAAATTTAATACATGTTGTTACTTTATATTTGCATTTCTGAATTACATTTGTTTTCATTGTGACTGTTATGTATAGTATATACCTTCTCAGCTGTATTTTGTTATAGTTATTAGTCGTGCTTAGAGCATATTGCATTTTTCTTTTTCTTTCCTTCTCTCTTTTCTTTTTCTCTTCCTTTTCTCTCTTCTCTATACCTTCATTCTTTTCTCTTTTGCAATGCTTTATACTTACTTCTTTTCTTTAAGAATATTTGAATTCATTTTTATGTAACATGTTTTTATGATATGTTATGCTTACCTTATCTGAACTTCTTTTAATAACATTTTGTTCTTGAAACTTAAAATGTCCATTTTACCAAAAGCAACATGTTTAATGGCATTTGTCGAAAGATGGCTTTCTATACAGTGTACCAAAATCAGGTACCCTATGCAAAAAGTCAGGACGACCCTTATTGGTGTACAGGGGCTTTCTTTAACAATCCCAAATGCTCTATTTTGGGTAGTGTGGTGAGCAGATTAGACTTATCAGAGGGGAGTATTAAGCATTTGTTGTACACACATATTCAATAACTGTGACATACACTCAAGAAGAAATTTGAGGCCAATTTAGAAAAACAAGTTAGATTTGTATATTAATTTAGATACTATGTATCATCGGACTCAGGTTGGTTCTTTCAGAGTTCTTGTTTTTACAGAAAATCAGTGAATTAGCAAAAGCTGTCAGATTTGAGACATGAGCCTCGAACGCAGAAATGTTCTCCTTTGGGAGAAACATGCACTGCATAGGTATACTTGCAACCGGTTGTTAGGGTTTATCTCTTGGATTTAAGGTTTTTAGGGGCCAAGGTCCACAGAGAAACCAGCCGTTTAGTTTAACCTGTCCTGGTGTGTCCAGTTTCAGAGGTTCTGGTCGTGATGGTAGCCTTGAGCTCTACGTAGTAAAGTCAACAGAGAAAACTGTAACAAGAAAAAGGCTGCAATTGGGACTTGGGGGGACAACTCAGGCAGAACCCAAGGTGAGGCTCTGCTCTTGAGGGTCTCTGGGGCAAGGGGACACTGTTGGTTGGCTCTGACTCAGGTTGTGGGGCTAGGGTGCTGAGGTGTTTTGTCAGGCGGGTTGCTTGGGTTGAAGGCTCTCACTTCGTGGGGTCAACCTGGTGATGGGGGGGAAAAGGACAGCAGGGCCACTCTTGGGAATCGCCTTGGTGATGCTGACATCTCTCATCGGTAAAACGATCTTGGCAGGGTTGGTGTCTGGACTAGACACTTAACAAGCCTTGGCTGCTGCAAGGGCTCTGGTACCCAGGGTATTGGTGCTGAGGGGCTCCTGGAGGGTCTACAGATCAAAGTTCTCTAGGGAGACAGGGCTGACACCTGGGAGCCTCGAAGTCCTCCTCCTGGGTTGCTGCTCCCTTGGTGGACCTGATGGTCAGCAGAACAGTGTACTCTGAAGATGTGGTTGGTGACCGCAGACTTCAGGGAAGTGGCTCCTCCACTTCAAGGAGAATGCTGGCTGGCTGGCAAAGTGCTGGCATCCCTCCAAGTTGTGAGTAGAACGCACAGCTGCTGGGCAAGTCGTCTCTTTGCAATAGTCGCAACAGTATCAGGCAGGCAGGGTTTGGTAACAATTTCGGAGCTCGTCCACAGTTCTTGCATTGTTTTCCCTTCTTTGTCCTTCCTCTATTCCCAGTCAACAAATTTGAGTTCCTTGTGTCAGGGGTCACCTAAATGCTGAATTTAGGGCTTTTCAGGGGAGTGTAAGGTAGTAGCCAATAGGCTATTTACCCCTGGGGTTACTACACCCCCTAAATGAGCACTTCCTAGGGAGAGTGGGCTTAAACCTGACCCAGAGTTCCTAGTTTCCCCATAAACAAGATGGTGAAACCCTTTTTTCGTTGTTTACTTCAGGTTATCCACTTTAAGGGTGTGACTAGCCTGAGAGTGAACACACCTTCTGACTAGCTAATTTCTCCCCCAGTTCTGGTGCCAAATGGTCTCAGGGCAGGGGGTCAGGGCCGGACTGGCCATTGCAGGCACTGGGCATTTCCCCAGTGGGGCGCTAGGGTGGGAGCTGGTTTTGGGCCCTGAGTGGGCCGTTTTTGTTACCGGGGTATGGCAATATCGGCCCCCTGTAACAAAATTGACGAAACCAGCCCTCGCAAACTGCTCGGCTGCACTCCCCCTCACCCTGGGGGTGGGGAGGGGGGCTGAGCACTGTGCCAGGGCTGGTTTCTGTTCCTAGTCTGGCCCTCCAGGGTGTGGCATTCCCAGGTCTGGGGGGAAGCTGGGATCGCATATCAAAGGCAACAGAGGCTTTGCAGCCTCTGACCTGGATATGCTAAAACACTAATGCAAAAATAACAGTTGATGGACAGAATGCAGAACAATGTCATACATTCACCCCAGTACAGAGATCTGGGCCTAAATCCATCGTTTTTTTGCACTCCACACCACCCCAGTTCACACATGGCCGTATGCAAATCAGCCTTGACCCTGTGCCTCATGGGAACAGTCCAGCCCGAACTGCCAAACCATGTCTTTCCTGGACCGGAATCAAGTATCCTAGGACCGGTTTCTGGCTATCAGCCGTCTTCATCCAGGATAGCTTGACTCCAGTGGTGTGGAGAGCATGGGACTCACGTCTGAGCATACCCATCCCACTCGGGGTGACAAATGCAAAAATAACAGTTGATGGACAGAATGCAGAACAATGTCATACATTCACCCCAGTACAGAGATCTGGGCCTAAATCCATTGTTTTTTTGCCCTCCACACCACCCCAGTTCAGACATGGCCATATGCAAATCAGCCTTGACCCTGTGCCTATTGGGAACAGTCCAGCCCGAACTTTCAAGCCATGTCTTTCCTGGACCGGAATCAAGCATCCTAGGACCGGTTTCTGGCTATCAGCCGTCTTCAGCCAAGATAGCTTGACTCCAGTGGTGTGGAGAGCATGGGACTCTGTTATTTTTGCATATGCTAAAACACTAGCCATCCTGCTGGAGGAGGTGTGAACACATTTCTCTAAGTAGGCATTGTTTCTGATCTCAGAGAGCACGGGCTCTCACCTGCAGGGGGTCAGAAACGTGTCTGTGGTTTCAGGCTGGACACTAGATACAGGTACATTTTTCAGGGGGCACCTCTAAGATGTCCTCTGGGTGTGTGTCATAATAAATCTAGTACTGGCAACAGTACAGATTTATTAAGACAAGGTGTTTGATACTAAACACCATTGGTTTCAGTAAAGCCATCATTTAGGTGGGGAACTTGTGATGAAGAGTGCCCAGTACATATCCTTAATATGCTTTCCTTATCACTTGTAATATCTAGTAATTGAACTAGACATCACAGGGTTATATCTGCTTATGTACATATGTCCTCACCTGTAATATGATGCACCCTGCCTTAGGGGTCTAAGGCTTGCTGTAGGACTAACTTAAATATATGACATTAAGTGTTTGTGGGCATGGCACACATGGTGTGTGTCATGTTGTGTTTTCACAATGGCTTGCACCATTTCACACAGCCTGCGATGGCAGTCTGCATTATTTTGGGTATGGGTCCCTTAGGGTAGCATAATACATGCTACAGCCCTTAGGGACCATCTTTAATACCCATGCCCTAGCTGCCAGGGGTACCATTTACTGTGGATTTACCGGGGTGATAGTCCTTGCCAATTGGTAAACAATTTAACATGTAGTTTGTTTTAAAGAAAGAGCACTGGCTCTAGGGCTTGATATACAGGGACCCAGTGCAGATCCGTCGAAAAAACACATCAGTGCCCCTGGCAAAAAGTGCGGGTGACCATGTTCAAAAAAGGGCACTTTCCTTCAGCATTCTTTAAGCTTTGAGAAATAATATCTAGACAAAATATAAAGAAAGGACGATAGCTTCATCTGGAACTCCAAAAGGGCAAGGCTGTTTTACAAAAACGAACAAAGAAACTTCTAAAATGTGAACTAGGTCTCCCTAATTTCCTTTTATACTGTTGGACTTTTCAACTCAAGACTTAAGATCTCTGAACTGTATACCCAGGATATTCAAAGCTAGGACTGAGGTTTCAAGAAATGTAGGAGGGATTATGTTGAATTATTTTTCGTTAAAAACGTGTGGTACTCTTAAATATTTTTTAAATGTCTGATTAAAAGTACTTAAAACAGCAACAAAGCTTTGGTACAGAGTCAAGAATATATTGAGGATTGTCTACTATGGCAGTTTAGCACCAATTTGGGATTTTCCAGAAACACCAGAGGTTCTGAAAGATTACATGAGGCACTCTTGTAGGAAAGGAGATATAGTAGGGGAGGGTCAGCGTATAGAGGACCCTTAACTACATTGGGCTACCTACAACTAGCCTCATGGTGCATTCAACAACGCTAGGAACCTCATCTGAAATGGAACAAGCACTCAATAATCTGGGCCCAAGAGGAAAGGAAGCAGCATTCTGGAATGATGTGCTACTTAAAGCAGAGGATACGAAGCAGCAAGTGCCATACGAAATCTAGGATGGGGGCTTGAAAATGCTTAGGATTCATTATATAAAATGGTAAAATATGTATCACTTAAGAGAAACCACTTTTTTACCATCCATAGAATAAATTGGACTCTGAAAAAGATAGCCAAGCTATCAAAACAAGAAGGATGAAGATGTAGGAAATGTAATCAAATACAAGCCGATGATATCCACGTTTGTGAGTAGCCCAACTTTAATGGAATATTGGAATGAAATAGGAAAGACCAGTACCGAAATATATCAGCAAGAACTCAAGGAAAGCCCTGCTTTGGTAAAGTTTGGAGTAATGGATGAAGCTGAGCATGCACGTGTGAATTGGGCAGACAAAAGATTGTTATTTTATTTAGCACTCCTGGCCAGAGTGGAGATATGAAAGAATTGCATTCAACCTATGCAACTAACCTTTCACGAATGGTTAGCAAGACTATTATGTCTCTATACCTGAAAGAAATGTCAGGACAATACTAGATCTGTACTTTGGACGCAAGATGGGATCGGTTCCATGATTGCACCAGTTTAACCTTTTCCGTGCTGATGACGGAACCGCTCAGTCATCTGCCGCGGTGGCGCTGTGCTGATGATGGAGCGGTTCCGTCATGGCCCGCCTGATGCGCCTGCGGGGCACGGATTCCGCACCTGCGCTGGGTGTTCTATTGAGCGGGCGGGGCCATGATGGAACCGCTCCGTCATCAGCATAGCTCAACCGCTGCTGGTGACGGAGCGGTTCCGTCACCAGCATGGACCTGCCGCGCGGCCGCCCCACCCCCTTAGCGCTGCGGCGGAATAGCCGCCTCAGCGAAGAGGTTTAGTACTCTCGGGCCATTGTGATGGTTGTAAGCGAGCCCGACCTCTGGTGACAATACAAGACACAAACAAGATAAGGCTAAAGGATAAATCATGTCTTGTATGCATCAGCATAATGAGGTACATTTGTATGGTAAATGAGGACAAAAAAACCAAACCTCAGTACTTTGCCCCCAAATTTAGAGCTAACCATTTACCCAACAGTGATCTCTGTACATTTAAAGGAAGCAATGGCACAGTGGCTCCTTTCAATCTATTTAAAGTTAGTTGAATGGCAGCCCTTGAGCTTGATGGCTGTGCACCAACACTTTTAAAAAGTTTATGTTTTTCAGAAACAAACTCTGAATCCAGAAGTTTGTTTCTGAAAACCTAACGACACCACACCCTGGAAGTACTCTCCCAGGGTGTGGGGTCTTATTGTTTTTTAACCCTTCCCTTGCTTGCCAGGTTTTTCCTGCCAGTGATGGACACAAAAAAGAAATCACACCATCCATCCTAAATAGGGCGTGCGGTGTAATATCCTTCCTCTGATGGCCTTCTACTTTCTTGTGTCCTTGAAGGAAGAATTCTGTTGATGGAGCTCACAGATGTTACATCAACAAAATACTTAAGGTATGCCCGTCTCTAAATGAGGCTCGTTGAGCGAGGGTTTGGCAGGCTGGGACCTCTGTTGCATTTGTGACAGAGAACCCTATCTTCAGATTGGGCCCCAAATGTACCAAGGCATTTGGAAAGAAAATCTACAATGGTGGTCTGTCACTCAGCCATACTAATGCCAATGCAATCATGGCAACCCATGGATTATTTATGCTTTTGGCACAAATGTATCTCCCTCCTTCTCGGTCATGTTCAGAAAGAGTGTACTTTTATGCTAAACCTACAACCTGGGACAGTAAACACCAGAGCAAAAGCTGTTGATATTCATAGACCACAGGAACCGTGCTTCGTGGTATGGTGGAAGCCTTCATTCATAAATTTAGAGGTTCAGGATCAAGTCATCAACTTGCTATATGTTGGGGAAATCTGTTGTCACTCAATGGACAAAACCGGCCATGACAACACACTAACGCTAAATTCTATCTAAGCAGGACATGCCAAGCCTCCTTCCGACTGGTCAAGGCTCCTCGTGCTTCTTGGTGAGGGGCGCTCTATCCCTCGTGCCTCTTTTTGGTCTGTGTCTCCTCTTTAGAACTTTAGAGGGGGCAGAAGGAAAAACATGCTATAAGGGGACTTTATTTCACAAAAGGAAGTCGGGAGGCAGCGCACCCACACTTTAGAAGGAAAAGTAGCCGCTGTATATGCGAACACGTTTGTGCATCATATTAGCCGCATACATCTTTATTAACAGAGTTGATCATCTGTGTCCGGTCTTGCCGCTAGGTGGCAGAATATACACAAACTGCGAATACGAGTCAGCCTGGACTTGAAGTGACAGTCACCACAAAGGACGTTTTCATCCTCTGGGTGCCACACACACGAACTCTCTTACGACCCCCGCCCCTCCCCGTTTTCTTGCAGTATCGGGCAGATTTTTTTTCTTTTTCATCTCCTCTTCATGGTCGAGTACAGCTTAAATTCTCTGAGGCCTGTTTTGTGTTATCGCGTTCTCGTGAGGGGAACATCAGCGCACCTAGCAAGTGGCATTCTCAACTAGAGCACCGCATTGATCTACAGATAAAGAGAGCGGCAAACAAAAAGCAGAATTACAAAAATCTCAGATGAGTTCCGAAACAAAGAAGATAAGATACCAGGAACAGGCTATGTTGTGTGTTGATGACTGTGTGATAGCGAGTTAGTGTGAGCAAAAACTTCTGTGCTGGACGCTGATGTGGAAGTAGAGATGCGCTGAGAGGACACGGAGCAAAGAGCTGGTGTGAGACGGAAAGGGAGGGAAGTAGTGAGAAGAAGAGAAGAGGACCGAGATGGGAGGAGAGAGGATGAGAAGGAGGGGGGAGAAGATGAGAAGGAGGGGGAGAGGATGAGAAGGAGGGGGAGAGGATGAGAAGTAGGAGGAAGAGATGGGATCGGAGAGAGATCGAGGAAGGGGGTGGGGAGAGAGACGCAAAAGAAAACAGAAGCGCAAGTGTGTGGGGATTGCGTGCGAGAGAAAGATGGCGATCTAGATGAGACAGAAGGGGTGAAACGCTAACCTCGAGAGTGCAAGAGAGAGTGAGTGATGGAGAGGAACGGAAGGAGAGAGGGACAGAATGACACGAGCAGTGGAAAGAAGAGATAAAAAGAAACATCTGTGTCAGTGGAAATGAATGAATGAAATGAAATGAATGAATGAAATTTGATTTGTAGAGCACATGGCTGCCCGAAAGCGTCCCAGCGCTTGCTTAGGGAACCCGTCCTGGTATTCCCCAGCGAGATAACCCATTACTGAGCATCCCCAAGGTGAAAGCCAGGCATCCCGCTGCAAGGGGCCGTTGTGGAGATTAAGCAAGCTATTGCCCAGAGTTACAGAGTGGGACTCCATGATTGGAATAGGCACCGAGGCGAGAATTGTCAGGTCTGGGGAAATTGGAGCCCAAGACCCGCCGAGGCGGGTAATTGAACCCTGGTCCGGGACATACCTCTGCATCAGGGTCTGCCGCTCCAACCACTTGAGCCACACTTCTCCACTCACTGGAAAGAGGGGGGGCAGAGAAAGACCAGCCATGACGAAGAAAGGAGACCGTGGGGGAGATGTGCGTGAGCGTTTTTTATTTATTTTTATTTATTTAATCCGATTTTCTATAGCGGGAACATCACCCGAAGGTGTCAGAGCACTTTACAAAAGAACCAGTTGCGATACATAAGGATTTAGTATTACATGAGTTACATAAAAGATACAAACAGGATTTTTTTTTACAAATGTACAAGTTGTAAAGTCACACAGGGAAGAGATACAAATAGAAACAATTGCAAATGTACAAGTTGTAAAGTCACTCAAGGAAGAGATACACATGGATAAACTCTAAGAATCACATAGGAATGGTAGTGAGTACAAAGGTCTACTACAAATACTAGTGGTTAGAGTTATCTCTATATACATATATATACAAATAGTAGATTTTCGCAGGATTCCATTTTACCAGCGATTCGGCTTGGATAAGTATATATCACATATTTACAGAGTGAAAAGAGAAATAAACATTTTAAAAAATAAAATAAAATTAAAATAAAAAGGGGTAGAGAGCGGGAGAAGAGTTGGAGGCTGAGATTGGTGAGAGGAGAGAGGGGGACCTGAGGGGGAGAAAGAGATAAGGCAGTCCAACGTAAGAGAAATGTCTGAAGGTCAGCAGGATGGAATCCAAGGGACCAAAGGAAAGGACAAGAATCAACAAAATGGCGGACCCGTATCGTGGGTATTGATGGAAACCATCTCAACATGGCAAGATGCACCCAGGGCAAGAGCGACAACAGGAGAGGGTCCCAAAATGGCGGGGCGCACTCAAGTTCCAGTCCAAACGTTACGAGGGCCATGGAGCCGACCCAACCGAGGAAGAAAAAGAGGGGAAAAGGAGCCAGAAAGTCAAAAGGAGGAGCATCTTCAGTATTTGCACCTCCTTTCACCACTGCTACACACACATGATCCCTGGTCTAAATGCTCCCATGCTCCTGTACTGGGCACCACAGTCCACCCGTGCCATTAGCTGGAGGGGTGTTAAAACAAATCCCCAGGTCTCCACCCAGCTTTCATGCTCGACAAAAAGCTGATGTCTATCTTGGCTCTCCCAGGGGGGTGTTAGCGACTTTGTCATATGTAGGGGGAGAACGCTGTAATTAATATCCTCTCCCCGTCTTGTAACCTGTCCCGCCCATCCGCTGTGGCCACTGGCCCCCATCCATGCACTGCGTTCGGGCCACACAGGTGGATGGAGGCTGCAGATCCGGCGATCACGAGCTGCACCAGCCTCAGGCGCCCGCCCGGGAAGATGAAAGGGCAGCAGGGGGTCCGCTCCTGATGTTGCGGCCCCCGCATTGTTACCTCAGAACGCGTGTGAGGGTAAAGAAGAGAGAGAGGGTTCAAGGGGAGAAAAGAAGCTCCTCATGTCCATGAGTGTGAGTGAAGGAGACAGACGGTGACAGGGCACAAGTCCTAAAAAAAGAAGTGGGGGGGGGCGCTGATGTCACAACAGGAAGTGACGTCACAAAAGGTGGCTTGCACCATCAGACTCATTGCCTCCCCTCGCTCACCCCTTAGATGCAATTGCATCAGAGAAGTCAGCGCATGAGCAGCATTCTGAATGGGCTCCGATCTCTCCCCAGAGAGGCCAAAGAGTGACCGTGTGGCTCCATTTGCTCCAGTAATCGAGCACCCAGTAAAATAATTGGGGGGACGCCGTCCACCCAAGTGGTACCCTGACTCAAGCCCTGGGTCACGGTGATAACAGTCGGACAGAGACACAGTCCGATGTCAGTGGGCCGTTGTGATGAATCTGCAGCAAGGCACTATAAACCCTGGAGGGAAGCCACGCTCTTACCAGTACGGGCTATGGGCCAGATGTATCAATATTGCATTTTGCGATTCCATAATAGCGAATTTTACCGATTCGCTATTATGGAATTGCAAAATGCAATGTATGCCGGTTTTGCAATATTAATTGCGATTCCTACATATTCCTTATTTGCGACTCGCAAATTGTGAGTCGTAAATAAGGAATGGCTTCCCATTCATTTCTATGGGCCTGGAGGCCCATAGGAATGAATGGGAATTACATGCTCAAATTGCGAGTACCCAATAGGTACTCGCAAATTGCGCATGCAATTTCCAGGGTGCAAAAGTGCCAAATGGACACGCTGTTGCACCCCTGAAATATGCATGTGTGTGGATGTGGCGCACACACATACCCTAAGGACATGTATGAATGCCACATGGCACCTAGAAATATGCAAAAAAGTTACTTTTTCATGGAATTTGCAAATTACCACCAACTAGAAGTTGGTGGTATTTTGCGATTCCTTAAAGCCAGGTCGGATTTTTTTTTTGCTTTCTGCATTGCATTTAAGAGATCGCAAATTGCGATTCCTTAAGTGCATTCGCAGAATAGGTAATCGCAAAAATTGTGATTCTCTATTTTGTGTATGCCTTTTAGGATGATACATCCCTAAAGGAGTTTTCCTGTTCACAAATGGGCCAATTCTGCTAATCAACCTGTTTGCAAACGGAAAAACACTTGATACATCTGGCCTATATGTCTTGGCTGGCTCCCGGCTTTGTGTGGGCTCGGTAGTTCAATCTCTGATAATCAAACGATCCTCGATTAACCAATACACTCTCTTCCAACAAAATACGACTTTTTAAACCCTCTCCTGATAATGTGATTGTAACTAAATCTCGTGGGCCAGCAGTTGTTTTACTTTGTATTGCTGTACACGTGCCTCACCACAGAGGCAGCATATGCCACCACACGCCTTCCTCTTTGAAACTTAGGGTTAGGCAGCGTGAGCTGCACATTACAGGACTGAACATAAGACCAACATTTTGCAGTTACAAATATCAGCAGAATTTGAGCCTATCTCGTTATAAAATTATAGCTCGAGAGGAGTTCCTTTCTAGTGGTTATTGCAGTGGGCATTGTTTGAAGAAGGGTGGTACAGGTCGGTAATCTGATGGGAACATTTCTTCTCATTGAGAAAGTACCATAGGTTCGATTTCGCTGTCGTACCTCCACCTTTGAGGTCACATCCTCACAGATACACAGTTAGTCAGTTTTGCTGACCCATTGCTATTTTGTTGTTGGTAGATATAGTTGTCAGGGGTAGTAGCAATGCATGGTCGGTAAACATCCCCTAGGACCCCCTCTTTTTGTACTTATGTTCTTGAGCAGCTGATGCTGCGGGTCCTTTTATCTATTAACTTTCATACTCTGCATATCAGGTGGAGCAAGAAGTGTAGTTCAGTCGAGTGATTTCTTTGCAACTGTAAGACGAAAAACGAGACTGCTCGAGTTCGGAGCAGTTCGCCTGACACGTTGTTGCAATTTGTTAATCCTTCCTTTAATACCTTCTTTTCTCCCCATCAGAGCGGTGCTCCGTTTTACCTGCGCTGTGGCCAGGTGAGGTGGGGCGAGCATTCCCTAAAATATAGGTGAGTGAGAAGGTAATCAAACTGATACATGATCACCATTTGTCACTCTAAAAGAATTTGACAACCTTGCTTGATGAATGATTAATATATCTTGATGGCACATTGTGAAAAACGATACACTATTAATCAAAATGTGTATGTTTTCTCTATCTGTGTATTTGTTTGTGTGTTTGTCTGCTCCTTCCTGGTGCACATTGGACCACGAAATCAGGAGAATTCCAGGTGATATCTAATATCTCTTTTGTTTCACTTATTTTCACTTTATATCTAGCAGTAGCATTAGTCACGGTCCTGAAGAAGCAGAAGAAGACCTCTTGGCCCCGATTTAACTGCAGAAACATGTCGACCCAACATCTACCTTAGTAGTCATTTGTTTATACTACTATGCACTGTTTTAATCTTTGGGAGTGAATAGGTACCCATTACATTACTTTTTCACCTCTTCATTACCCAATTTTATGAGGTTTCACACCAATCACTTATTATTTTCACTCTTTCAGCACTGCTAGTCAAATTGCCACTTGATGCCGAGATACACCACACTTGCATTGGGACATACTTGAGAGATTAGGCTGAGATCTGCCAAATCTACCGAGGGTACAACCACTTACCTTCATGGTGAAGGATCCCAAATGATGCAGGGTGGTACAGGTCGGTAATCTGATGGGAACATTTCTTCTCATTGGGAAAGTACCCTAGGTTCGATTTCGCTGTCGTACCTCCACCTCTGAGGTCACACCCTCACAGATACCAAGTTAGTCAGTTTTGTTGACCCATTGCTATTTTGTTGTTGGTAGACATTGTTTGAAGAAGCCAATGGTAAAGAGGATTGCAATTTGGTCAGCCTAGCAGTTACCCCGAACTCAGTGCCGTCACTTAGTCTTACCTGGGTTCAGATCCTTCATGATTGGTCCTGCCACCATGTTGACACCTAATACTTCGTCTTCGTGGTGGGCTTCTTTGGTCTCTTCTGGGGAGTAACTTCCCGAGGCCGGTCGTTCTGCATCAGGGCTGGACCCTGGAGTCACCATGCTCTCCTCTGTAATGTAGGGCTCTTGGGTGAGAGGGCTCTCCACATTTTCTGTTTCCTCAAAATGTGAACCTGCAAGAAAGGCAGCAGTCAAACAATAGGCTCAAGAAGCAGTGTAAGTACATTCCTACGGTCTGTATATCATTTTTGAACACATGTGACCTAAGGCATTCACTCCCTGAGAGAGTGGACGGGCACTAGTGGTCCACAATGGTATGGTTTCAATCTGAGATCCTCTTGTTAGGCCCCAGAGACATGTCACAGGACTCAGACAACACTGTCTTTTCATCCACCTGCCAGTTTCATCACCTATACCAAACCCATGGGTTTTATGTTTGATGAATTGTGGCACTGCTGACAAGGTGCAGATGCCGATCTGTGGAATTTGACACCACCACTACCAGTATGGTAAGCTCACACTTTCTGCTGGTGTAAAAGGAGGCAGTCCACTTCTCACGCGCCCTCCTCTTTGACCTGGGCTCCTGCATATGGCAGACCTGATGTTTCTGGAGATGTTTAAAATGGAGCCCAACAGAATGCCAAGTAATCCATTCTCCTGACACATTTATTGATCCACACCATTACTACCCACTTCTCAATGAACCTATTGTCAGTACTGGTCTATACTTCTTCCGCTGTCTCCCGGGTAGAATCTATGTAGGTGCCTCGTCTTCCTCTGCCTCTAATGCACAGGCTGCGGCTACGACTAACACAACATGTCCTTCTAGAACCTCAGCCAGCCTCTAGGTTCAACAAACCACCAATGCCTTTGACATTTTGTGCAGGTCAATAGTAAACACTTGATATGTTAGTAGAACACTGGGTGATTCCACCACAGGGCACATGTGCGGAGCAGTAGAAGATTGGAAACAAAATGGAGTATGGCTGCATCTTAACACAGTCCGTCCTGCAAAGCCAAGGAGCTTTGAGGTGGGGACACCACTAGATGCTCGAGTCTGCTTCGAACCACAATTGGTCCTGCAACTCTTTTTTTCGCAATAGGTCAAAAACTCTTTATGATTCAAAAAGCAATCAGCATGCAGAAGTCAATTCAGCATATAGTGGTTAATACAAAATGCACCTGATAAAGGAGTGTAGACATCCACTGTTATAACAAAAACAAGTCTATTTATTTCATAGTATCAAAAACACAGAATAGACAGGCAATAATAAGGAGGCTGCTCCAAGAAAAGAAAAAGAGGGGTGGTCATTGACTTCTGCATGCTGATTGCTTTTTGAAGTATAAAGAGTCTTTGACTTATTGCGAAAAAAAGAGTCCCAGGACCAATTCTATACCGTACTATACCCAGGTCCATGGACATTGATTGGGTTACCCCATTAGCTTATAACAAGTCTGCTTCGAGCCAGATGCCCGGCTCTGGCTTATCCCGAGGGCCTCTAGGGCAGTCAGGCCAGAAACAAGCTACGATTTGTTGTAGGTTCTTTTTGCCCTACCTCCCCTCCAAGCCACCTCTGCACACCAGAGGAAAGGCTGGCCAGTGCACGGGCTTCTTGCTTCTTGATTAACCCAAATCAAAATGGGCAATGCCTGTAGCACTGACCTGTCCCTCTTCTATTGAACACAAGGGTTCCACCAGCAGCTCAGGATTTTTGCAACTCTGGGAAGGTTATGTCTGACACAGGAGAATGGATGTGGGGCGTGCATTGCTTGTATCTTAGACACTGCCTTGTCAGCGCTTCATTGCTATGTTATGGTTTGTAGCCCCTCTACCTGTACTACATGGATACTTTTACATGCATGGATCCGGGAAGGGAGGGTTGGAGAGTGTGAGAAGGGAAGGGCGCAGAAAGAGGGTTGAGAGATGAAGAGAGGAGAAAGAGAGAGAGGACGAGAGATGGGAGAGGAAAATAGATATGGTGAGAGCAGGATAGATAAAGACGCAGGGAGGCAGAGTCAGGGTGGGTTAGAGAAAATAAGAGAAAGCTAGACCACGAGAGAGAGAGAGAGAGAGAGAGAGAAAGATGGAACCAAAGAGGCAAAGGGAACGAGAGAGTGTATGTGTGTGTGAGGGAATGGAATGAAATGTGTGATGTTGCAAGTAAGTGGCTATCTTAGAGCCTTGCCAGTGATCGTAGTCAGATATCGCTGAAGCTATCCACTTTCTTGTTGCCGCGGCCCATCCCTGGGCTCTTAGCCCAAGCCAGACCCCTGGCTCGACGCCGGCTCAGCTTTTCCCATGAATTCTCTGCCTTGCCCACCACTAACAAATGGTTACCATATTTTTAAGAAAGATAAGTATGTAGCTAGAAAAGTGAAACTAATGCAATGAAGTACACAAAGAAATGGTGCTCTGTCTAACCTGCAGAATCAGCTCTCCTACACCAGTCACTGTGAAACCTCCCCACTGCTCACTGAGCGACCTTCATAACTGGCACCTCTCTGGCTAATCTGAATCCCTGGATAAGAACACAGCTTTAAATGAAGACAAGGAAAGCGTCCATTGGGGTGAACAAAGAAAAGTCCCAATCAACACACATAAAAACACAGAAATGTTTGTAGGAACTCATAACACTAAGGAAAACCACATGCGAACCACAAGCATACAAACCTATCCTCGCACAACATACCACACCAAAATGAGAATAACCAACCACAAAGAAAAGTACCGTAACAAACTGAACTGTCAGATAAAACATATAAAAAGCAATACAATCCACTCAACACAATAAACCACAAGTAAAACCAACACACGAGGGAAATGTTTATAATTACACTTGCAAAACCATTCAAGGATTTGCAAACGTTCCTCATTCCCATAAACCACAGTTCAGTACATGGTCAATTGAAAAAAAAGAAATATTCCAGTGAAGAAATGTAACTACAAGCTCACAATTCGACTGGAAGCAAAAACAAACTGCAATAGAAAATAGTTGCAAACTCCCAAAACCGACAAAACCTAAATGGACACATACATAGGTCATGCTAGTTTCTCCAAGGAAAAGTCAGAAAAAAGACACTGGTTCAGAAACTGATATTTTACACACTTATCTCAACGATAACTTTCTGATAATCTGTTTTGTTCCGACTTCAGTGTGCTAGTCACTAGGGAACTAGTGGTGAAGAAAATAACACCAATAAAACAAACATTAACATCAACGTATGCGAGGCTATTTCCTCCTGCTTGTCTGTTAGCAAGTAGCGCGTTTCTTAGGGCTGCAACCCGAGCAGTTTATCGTAGTTTGGTGTTCGGTAAAATACTAAAATAGCCTTGCACTTTGGGCTTTGTGTAGTTTTGTGGAGTTCTTTATAAACAAGAAACACAGGCTGCGGTTTCCATGGGCAAGCCGCATGCCAGTTGCTGTTTTTGCACACTGACTGGTTTGCATCTTGCTTTTCATTTTGTGCTGCAGTTCATGTACCACTCAGAGGCATGGCAACATCATCTACCTGAGTATCATGGATGAGGCAACAGGTACTTTGTGACCAGCAGGAATGCCTTCTAATGCAGAGACATGGGGCCATATGTATCAAAAAGTCATTTTGCGATTCTCAAATAGCGATTTTTTGCGAATCGCTATTTTAGAATCGCAAAATGCTTCGTATGTAGGATTTGCAATACATTTTGTGAATCCTACATACTCCTTAATTGCGAATCGCAAATTGTGATTCGCAATTAAGGAATTTCTCCCCATTCATTCCTATGGGCCTAGAGGCCCATAGGAATGAATGGGAAGACATTCTCAATTTGCGATTCGCAATTAGCGAATCGCAAATTGAGAATGCAATTTCAAGGGTGCAGGGGTGTCAAAAGGACACCCTGCTGCACCCCTGAAATAAGCGTGGGTGCACATGTGGCGCACATACATGCCCTAAGGGCATGTATGTGCTTTACATTGCACTTTGAAAAATGCAAAAAAGTGCATTTTTCAAAGAAATCGCAAATTACCACCAACTTGAAGTTGGTGGTAATTAGCGATTCTTTAAGGCCAAATTGCACTTTTTAGCTGCTTCTTACATTGCATTTAAGGAATCGCAATTTGCGATTCCTTAAATGCAATCGCAAAATAAGGAATCACTAATTTTGCGATTCCTTATTTTGCACGCAGATTTGCCTTAATACATACCATTTGGCAAAATTGCATTCGCAAACGCCGAAATTCTGCAAATTTCACCGTTTGTGAATGCAGTTTTGCTTGATACATATGGCCCATGGACGCCTGCAAGGCACAGCCGCCCTCCATCTCTGCATTCCCATTCCCTGACACCTTCATTTTCTTGAAAAACAGCCCTTGTTCCATCAAGGGGCGCCAAGCAGTTGTCCACTGTATCCCTGGACTATTGCCCTTTCCTCCAAGCAAGCCTTACACAGTTCACAAGGTCAAGGTCCTTTAAATCCATTCCGATTGGTGGTTTTTGACCTCAGTTGTGGTCTCAGACAATCTATATTTAACGTTCTAAATCACAAAGATGTGGGGAATGCCAATTCCAAGCCTCACCACTTTGTGATTTAGGATGAGATGTAAAAGGCATTCTGCCTGTAAGTTTGTAAATGGCAGGCTTTGCCACTACAAATGCATTTCTTTCATCAGTCCCCCAGGCCTGATGCACTAGTATAATCCTTGTTCTATTAACAATAGTGTCTGTGGTGACAGTGAGAGATCTTAGAGTGTTGAGGTACTGCTTCCAGGATGTAGCTAGCGACATGAGGGCGAGCCAGTTTTTTAACCAGTTTTTGAATCATGCTAGATTCAAGACTGAAGGACCTATTCACAAAAGTAAATTTAAACGTGTACATTTATTAATGTATACATTTAATATGGCTATCCAGTAGTAACTTTACACTTTTTTGCTATTCACCATTTCTGAGTGTTAATTTATTTAATACTAGGTGCAGACTTGATTGTTTCCACCCCCTCAAAACAGGTGTTGGAACCTTCTTGAACAGCATTTAAAAGTGTAAAGTTACTACTAGCAACTTTTCACATGTAAGCAGACTTCTTTGCCACAGGGGCAGTGATCTCCCTTTGGTAAAGTATAGGGAGAAAAAATTAAGTTAAATAATTATTTAAAAAAAATGTAATATATTTTTATGAAAATTATCTTAAAATATGTATGTAATTATTTTTAATATATAACAAAAAAATACAATGTTACAGAATGTTAACTCACCAAATTAAATGTTTGTAAAAATTAAATAAATATAATATATTACTTTCCATTATAATTACTATTTGAAATACATTTTATGAATCCAACCCTCACTGTAATTTTTAGATTTAATTATTGTTTATTACATGTTATTGAAACCTTTTTTTAAATCAATTGTAGTTTTTTATTAACAGTTGTATTTAATTATTTTAACATATAAATGTAAATAATAGATTTAAAAAAGTAATTTTAAATTGAATATAAGTTTTAAAATATATACCAACGCTCGGATATATATACCAAAGTCCAGGGACAAATAAGCCATCCCACAAAGCGAAAATAGAGTGCAACACCAAATTTATTACAAATACATTTCCATGACACGTTTTGGCCACACAGCTTTGATCCCACTTTGTGGGACAACTTATTTGTTCCTGGACTTTGGTATTTATAACTGAGCATTGCTCTCTTGGTCACCATAACACCTCCTCAGTTGAGGGGACTCATAAATGAGCTGTCTTGGTATCGCTCTAAATGTTGCTATTTATGTAAAATTATTGTATTTCAGTCTCATGTCTGACCACACTATATACACCCACATTGGGAAATTAGCAATGACTGCTAACTTTAATCTTATTCCCACGTAAGTTTTTTCATATAAACCTAGCAATTTGGGACTGTTGTATGGCGTTTTAGATTCCGAATGGATTTTCCTGATTCATGCCCTTATATAAGCACAATTCACGTTGCCCTTATATAGGCATAGGAATCAAGCCCTTATTTAGGCATGGCCCATGCAACTCAAATACAGGGAATGGCGACCTCAATCTGTTCACCAAACGTCACAATGATTTCATGGAAAAACAGCTTAAGCCGTTAGGGACTTCCCCTTGCTTAAATATTGATTTCTCCAAGAACTCAGTTAGTTTTACAATGAACATCTATTCCTTAGGGGTTCATTCATGACCTTCATATGCCCGACTTTATGTCAAAGAAGTCATTCCTAAACACCTTCAAGGTATAAATATACTTTCACTTGCTATGGCAAAGCACGGTGTTTCGGAGCAGTTCGACGACCTACTTGCCCAACCCAGCTCGCTACAGCAAGTACCGAAGGAAGCCGACTCTCCAGCTGACGCACTGATCAGGAAGCTGCCCTCCTCTGCTGAGAAATCCAGCTCCAGTGTTTCTGACTCCCCTTGCGGGGTGTTGGGAAATCGAGTCCCAAGACAGAGATACCAGACCTCCTTCATTCTAAGGTTTGGAGCTGATAAGAACCTAGAGAAACATTTAGTAGATTCTTGGCAAAAATTAAACCTATGCTAAAGACCATACTTACATCTTCCCTCGTACTAGACCTAGGTTAGGTACATTGGGTATGCGTATTTTAGAAGCACCAGTTGAGTATTTTAGCCTGTGTTATTTATGTATGTGTTTTTATATGCCTTAGAAACCATGCAATGCTATTACAGTATTATTTTATAATACTATTCCTGCTGTACGCATTATACTTTGCATTCTGTCTAACGATTGTAGCAGTTCACCTTTCGCATGAGAAAGAAGACTGTTCAATAAACCTTTTATTGGAAACGCCCGTCTCACTATTTCCCTGCAGACTCTGTTGAAACGAAGCATGAACGATTGACTGAGTGAAATACTTATCTATTCTTTCTATGACTCTGAAGATAGTTATTCCAGTCTTAGGGAAACAAAGTTGTCATGTTTATGCGGTTGTCAGAAACTAATCCCTTCTTGTGAATTCGAGAAAGTTTCTAGTGACCTCTGAGCCAGCTGGCACTCACAATTAAGTTTAGTATATTTGATAGAGACCTACTGACCTAAGTCCTACGTCATATATATAGGATATATTATTCCAATGCGCAGAACCTATTGGGAATATAGGACCTACACTGCAGGCCAAGCCCTATTTGTGTCTCGGGCGGAATTTGAAAACTCAGTGTTGCTGAGTCTACCAAAACAGCTTGTGTTTCTCTGCTGGTTGTCTTTCATGCTGCCCACAAGTGGGTTGCAAGCAATGCTTAATTTGAGCCGGTGGTTTCCAGTGCTGCGCACCGGTGCTTAATTATCAACACTGATGCTTGACATAGCGCCACAGGGTGGAGCTGTCTGGCTTCTTAGAGATGACCACAACAACAGTTAATTAATAATTCAATCTCCATTAAAGATGACTAGTATGTGCCGCCCAAGACATTCTTATAGCTTTGGGGGCCTGAAATAGTCAGAAATGTCACGCTTGTAGGAGTGAGCTCATTAGTAGTTGTGTTGTGACTATCATTGGCAGCGCTGGGAGGGGAAATGTGTGGTGCAAGCTGCTGTTGCCTCCTTATGAGAGCCCAGGCACTGAGTTCTTTACAAATTAAGCACTGGTTGCACGGTCTAGAATGTTTTTCCATATACCACCTATTTCAATCAATCAATCAATCAAAGCATTTGTATAGCGCGCTACTCACCCGGAGAGTCTCAAGGCGCTTGGGGGAGGGGGGTCCTCTACTCCTCGAACAGCCAAGTCTTGAGTTGCTTCCTGAAGGCGAGGTGGTCTTGGGTCAGGCGGAGGTGGATGGGGAGGGAGTTCCATGTCTTGGCCACCAGGTAGGAGAAGGATCTTCCTCCCGTTGTGGCTCTTTGGATGCGGGGGACGGCGGCGAGGGCGTGGTTGGTCGATCGAAGTTGACGGGAGGGAGTGTAGATGGTCAGGCGGTCGTTGAGGTATTTTGGGCCTTGGTTGTGGAGGGCTTTGTGTGCGTGGGTGAGGAGTCGGAATGTGATTCTCTTGCTGTCGGGGAGCCAGTGTAGGTTTCTCAGGTGTGCGGAGATGTGGCTGTGTCAGGGGATGTCCAGGATGAGTCGCGCTGAGGCGTTCTGAATGCGCTGGAGTCTTTTCTGGAGTTTTGCAGTGGTTCCGGCGTAGAGGGAGTTGCCGTAGTCCATTCGGCTGGTGACAAGGGCCTGGGTGACCGTCTTCCTGGTTTCGGTGGGGATCCACCGGAAGATCTTACGTAGCATGCGTAGGATGTTGAAGCATGACGAGGAGACGGCGTTGACTTGTCTGGTCTTCTGGCTGTCAATTCGAGCACCCGTTAAGCTGAAGATCATCTGCCTTACTTGCAAGGCTTCGCTTACTGGCTGCTTATTTAGACTTAGGGGAATATGTATAACAGAAGTGGCGGAGTGAGTTGTTAGCAGTCATGGCTTAACGCCTCACCCCGCCACTTCAGAAACGCAAGGATGCACCATATTTACAACAATATGATGCAGCCTTGCATTTCCCCCTGCGATAGCACATATGCAGGCACCCTTGCACCATCAAGGGTGTCAGCGTGTAGGGAAGGAATGTTTATGTGTAGGAAGGTGTCCCTTCCTGCACATAAACAATCCTGAAATGCCATTTTGTCACTTTTATGTGTGCTGCTTCATGCAGCACAAATGAAAGTCACAAAATGGCATCGTTTTTACAGACTGTTTATATACAGGAAGGGGGAGCTCCTGTACATAAACAATCCATGGCACATTGCTTGTTACATGTGCGGTGCACAAGGTAGCACACCTTGAAAAATAAAAAAACAAGGAGAAATAATCCATTTCTCCTCGTTTCGACAACTTAAGACCAGGTTTTCCTGGTCTTCATTTTCGTGCTGCTTCCTATGTATGCCACCCTTGTACATAGGGGGCAGCGTAAAATTCAATGGGTGTTGTGCTGGAACGCCCACCGCAACACCCACTGCCCACCCCTTTCACGCTAAGCATAGCGTGAAAAGGGGCCTTATTTACAAGGTAGCATTAAGCCACGTTAAGTAAATAAGGCAAGGGCCTTATCACCACCACAACATCGATAAAAGTGACGTTGTGGTGGAGATAGGGGCTTACACATATGCCCCTTAGTTACCAATTTGAACATTTTGAGGAAATAAGATTCTAAATACCTCAAACTGTTCCTTTTTTTATGGATCCTCTTATGACCTCGAAATTGTTATGGGGAGCGGCCTATAGAAAAAACCTAAAGGCTAAATGTTGGAATTAATTTTGCTGTGTTTTAGTATTGTTTTATTAGATAATTGCTGTATCTTTGTATTTCACGGTATTTCTCTCTCTCCTTGTTAATGTCTCTATAAAGCACATTAGCAATTGAGTCCACCCTATGGCAAAAACGAAGGTTTGCAGACCAATCCACAAAGATAACAGGCAACTATATAGTTGTAGTATTTCCTACCAATACCTATCAGTAATTTATCTTCAATGTAAAAGACATATTTGGAATAAAATATCAATTTTGATTGGCTCTTTAATCAAATAAAACTATTTGACACGCAATCATTCCATAATTTACATCATCAGCAAAAAATGAGTCACTTTGTTTGTGCAGCTTATGAGATAAGATTTTTCCAAAATCGATTTGGTAAACGGTTTGAACGTGGAAAAATCAGTTCACTCTGTTCAATATCAAATAAGAACCACAATGGCACAGGATCACATAGGTAAACATCAAATATTGTGGCTTCATATGTATTCCATGAATCAACTCAATGTTCCTTTGACAGACTGTGAATGCAGTGCAGAAAGAACATTACAAACTTGCATAACATTTTTTAACATTTCTAATGATGCATACATATTTCGTGGACTTTATTAAAGATAGTAGCAGCTGGATGTTGCTTTAGGATTTTAAAAATTGAAAAGGTGACCTCTCATGTAAAGGTTTGGTGTTGTGAATTTGACGTGAAATAAAACACCAGCTTAGACACAGATGCACTGTATGATTTGGGGCTATTCAGAAGTATCCTTTATTTCACTTACTCAGTTGTAAGCCTAAAGCATTTAGAAATGGGATTTCCCCTTATGATTCACTGTATAAAACAGGCAGTAGTCATGAGTCATCCTATCACTCTGAGCTATTTTCATATTGAAACAAGCACTATTAATTCAGCATTGACTGTTCTTCCTTGGAAAGAGCCTACATGAAGTGCTGGGGGCGCACAGAGACCTTAAAGACCAGGGGTCGATTTCCCACTGTAACAAGTAGACAGTGTGCAAACAGAAAGCTCTTTGTAGCTACGATTGGCCCCCAATCATTATGCACAATTGACAACATGACTGGAAAGTACCTCTTCATAGACAGAAGTTCATAGCTATCGTTATCCGTAGTTGTTGGAGCTATCTCATAACATTGTCTTCATGTGACACATTTGTCATTCCAGATGATGAAAAGGCCCTCAACAGAGCATAACTGAATTAGTTAACCTTTTTGTTTCTAAGTCAGCAGGCTGGTGAGATTTCCTGTTTCACAGCAAAACAAGCATCATATATTAAAAAAATATGGACAGTGGTGGTACAAGTGTCCTCGCTATAAGCTCTTAATTCGAACCAAACAGACATTGCTACTACATTAAGTTGCGAGTATGTGGATGAGATTTTGACTAATTACTGAGAGATACAAGTGCTTTATACAGAATTTAGTGACTTTATTTATGTTTGCTGGTTTCCAGTACCTTGAAATTCACACAATTTGCTACTATTCTTCTCACTGCAAGACTAAAGTGCAATAGCTTTAGCAAGAGTGCCATGATCAAGAACATTTTTATATTATTTTGATACTACATGGAAAATATAACACTGCCTGATCATGTAGAGTACAGAACAAAGTGATCGGTCTCTGCATTTTTGTTACCTGCTCAATGGTACTTGTTTTTGCGATTTTAAGATGATGATGTGGTGAGTCTGCTTGGAATAGGAGTAAGACTTACTTGCAGGATTATAGGTTGATGCAGTGCAAAACCCACTCGGCTATGTTATTGAGCTCAGTTGGATATCTCGCTTGAAATATTCATGCTGATTATCTCCAGTTGCCAACACTTTCATTGACATATTAAAACCATTGGCAAGTTAGAGAGGACACACACCTTCAAATAGTGGTGATCTCACTGTTTTGGCTGCATTGCGGTACGTTTTTTTCAAACGTAAAGATTCCGGGCCATTTATTTTCATGCAGAAACACACAAACACACCACAGTCCCTCACACTAATTAGTGTCTGCACTAAAAAAGAATCTCAATGTAAGATTGAAATACTCTGAACAAATATGACAACACATGATGTTGTTATGAGGTGTGCATTGCAATTTATTTATTTATTTATTTAAACACTTATAAAGCGCAACGAAGGCCCATGGGCATCTCAGCGCTAAGTATCTGCTAAATTCAGCCCTACAGGAGGATGTGATTATTGGTCAAATAGCCACGTTTTAAGGTGTTTTCGAAAGGACCATAGGGAGGGGCTGCTCTTTAAGGACAGTGGCAAAGTGTTCCAGAGCTTAGGTGCTGAAACGAGGAATCTTCTGTCACCCCATGAAACCAGTTTGGTACGGGGTACTTCCAGCTGGAAGCGATCAGAGGACCGCAGGGACCTGGTGGGCCGGTAGGGAACAAGTTGTTGAGTGAGAAAGGCCGGTCCCTGGTTGTGCAACGCCTTATAGACAATGCACAGGGCCTTAAACTTAGTTCTGTTCCTGATGGAAAGCCAGTGAAATTCTCTGATGGTTCCTGAGACTGATTGAAATTTGGGGATATCACCCAGCAGTCTGGCAGCAGCATTTTGAATGGTTTGCAGCTTATTGAGGACTTTTTCTTGAGAGTTCAAGAATAGGGCATTGCAGTAGTCCAAGGTGGACAAAACCAAGGAAGTGATCAGGGTTTTACCAGCTGAGGCAGGAAGGAAAGGGAGGATTTTTTTAATGAATCGTAGCTTATAGAAAGCGGAGGAGGCAATCTGATTTGCGTGAGGGAGAAAAGTGAGACGGTCGTCAAACATGACACCTAGGTTCCTCACTTTGCTGACTGGAGTGGGGGGAGGACCCATGGACTGTGGCCACCAGCGGGAGGACCATTCTGGGGTTAAGTTTCCAAAGATGACCACCTCGGACTTATCCGAGTTCAATTTAAGACAATTGGAGGCCATCCAATTCCCTATGGCCTGCATGCCCAGATTGAAATTATCGGCGATTTTTTGGCCGTCATTTCTGATGGCTAAGACCAACTGGGTGTCGTCAGCGTAGGATGTAAGGCTCATCCCATGAGCTCGAATGGTATAGGCAAGGTCCGACACGTATATATTAAATAGTGTCGGACTCAGGGATGAGCCTTGGGGTACTCCGCACGGCAGGGACAGGGTGGTGGACTGAAAAGGCCCTATGGTGACCACCTGAGTTCTTTCGGCAAGAAAGGAAGCCAGGAGAGTCCTAGCCTTGTGCCGAATCCCCAGGTCTTCGACACGGTCGATCAAAATGGCATGATCGACCGTGTCAAACGCCGCTGACAGGTCCAGCAGTATCAAGACTGCTGTGCCATCCGCATCGCGAATGGTTCTGATGTCCTCTGTGGCCTTGATCAGGGCCGTCTCCGTCCCATGATGTTGGCGAAAACCAAAGTGGGAATCATCCAGTAGATGGTGGATTTCTATAAAGGCTGACAGTTGGACATTTAGGGCCTTCTCGACAACTTTAGCCAAAATAGGCTTTATGTAGTAATAGCCAAAATGTGCATTAACTTAAGAGATCCGGGCAATGCTTCTCAGTTACACATACAAAACAAATGTAAAAAGACCTTTTTGTTGTTGCTTTTTGGCAGACATTTTGTGAAACTTAACCTGCTCGATGAACAAATATATAATATCTAATTTGCATTAGTCTTTTGATGATCTCAAATTCATTGCAGAATTTTTTTTAACAATAGTAGATGTTTATCTTGTGTTTTGCTCCACGACTGTAGTGATGTTGCATACACTGTGTTGGTCGTTTCATTGTTTCTGTAACATCAGCTATGCAACATTTTGGAAGCGATATTGATCAAGCCTTTTGCTATCTTGGGCTAACTACGCTATAATGATGGACTTAAAGAAATTGGGGGCCATATTCAATGGATTATTTAACATCAACAATAGTGGAGTAGCTAATTTACCTTTCTTTCCTGCTTGCTATAAATAATTGGACAACCACACTTTGCTCTACACTGTTGCTGTCAAGGGCATCAGAAGGCCGTAGTGTGGTTTGTACTTCAACTTGAAATTTCGTTTATTTATTAGTTAAATCGTTTTATTATCAACGACACTCTGTCAGCATCCGTATTAGAAGTCAAACCATAATGTACAAAAGAAACACAATGCATCCTGAATTCCTCTCAATGTAGCTTCCTGTGTTCCACCCCATTTTTCTCTCCTCTATCGGTGGGACATTGTGAGGGCAGAGCTCTCTGAGCCCACCTTACCTTTCATTCTCACCTCACCCATACTGAGATCAATCTTAGTTCTACCACAGGCTCCCAGAATCTGATGTAATGTATAAATAAGTACACACTGGTTTTCCTTCTGCAATCCCAGCATAACAGTAGTTCATTTTTAACGCATTACTGTTCATGGCTAAACTCATGAGTGAAATCACAAATGCATATATGAGACGATACTCCAAACCCACCACTTACTTAGTCCTGGAAACCACTGATTCACTTTATTGCCCTTTCCCTGAAACAGTGCAGATGGAAGCAGCTTGCTGACGTGCTTGGAAGTGTCCACCACCATCATCATTCTAAAGTAGTATTCCAAATGGTGGGCGAATGAGGTTTATAGGGATCAAGGATGCCTGGGAATCTCTTTGGGGTTTATTCCATAAAGAGTGTGCCTGACAACTGTCAGAACCAACTTTTTCCCCTCTGCCCCTTTCCCACTTGGTTCTCAGATCTGCTAAGTGTTTGTTGCATATCCAGGGCAGCATGGTACATGCCCAAGACATACTAAATTTGCATCTATCATTGGTGGATAAACTGTCCATTTCTTTGTACTGAGTCCAGACCAAAGTGCGGCCATGCAATGCCAAAGGTGGAGCTGCCTCAAGCAGCCAGACCTTGGTTGCTCACGCGTCCTGTGGAGTTGCTCAGAAGACATGAAAAGACCTGCATATAATACCCTGAGCAGTTTTGTGTTTCCACTGTTTTCGAACTGGGGGGTTCCCTGATGTTGTTAAATTGCCATTCATGTAAATAGTATTTAAAAATAAAGAGGCAATATCTGATAGAGTCCCTCTCACCTGTACCCTCTGATTCAAAGTGTTAGTTCACTTCTCTCAACCAGTCTAGGGCAGGTCTAGATTGACTCTGTTTATGTATTTTCCATCTCCATTCTACAGTATTGGTTAACCAGACCAGCAAGAGCGTATTTATATCCGCCTATTCAAGCATTTTCTGCCCTTCATGTGTACACAGTCTTATTAGGCCAGTTTCATGGTCCATTTATCCCTCTTGAAGTTGGTATACGAGCCTTCGTTTCATTGCTGATGTTTATCCTGTAATGCAGCCTGGTTATTGGCTTGCTCTTACTTACCATAGGAACAATTGGAATAGGAGGCAGCAAATGCTGTTAAGTCTGTCAACAGTGGGAACAATCAGCTGAATGAATTTTCAAGCATAACTAATGCCTTTACTTTTGATAGGTGTTAGCCAAAGTGTGGTATATGAGTTTGTCAAAGCTGAAAGATTTGAAGACCAAACAATAACATTTCATTGCTAAAGTTACCATTGAATGACGTGAAATTAGCACTAGTCTAACTTGATAACTGGTTTTCTGCTACACTTTCCATTGTATATCTGCTACTGAAGTCAATATACATGCTGGTGTTGCTGTGCAGTGCTATCTTCTAAAGTATGCAGTGAGAACATGGATTACTTGCACAAGGACTCAGTGAGACTTACAGTTCAGCCCAGTCACTATTGCAGTCCTTTCAATTCTCAATCATTTTTAAACCCATAGATGTATTTAATCAATTTTTGCTTCATTTAATGACCCAGAAAAATCTCAGGTTGTGAAATGGGTGGAGGATTTAGTTTTGCTCCTTTTTTACTTTCTGGATGGTATAGTTTACCTTATAAATGTAGTAACACAAATACAAGAACATAAAAAAACAAGATTGTAAGCACTACTAACTCCTGACATGCAACAATTTGAGATACTTGTAGTGCATATAGATATACATTGCACACTTCACCTGCTTTGTAAAATGTGGAAGTAAGTTGTCCTGATATAAGATTTGCCATTGTTTTATTTATAGAGTAACATTTTTATATTTGAAGAACAGTAATTCATCGCTTGACAGAAAATTAGAGTAATTAAATTTACTAATCTGCTTATCACTTTTGAAGCTCATGTGCAACTCATAAAAGTTAAAAACAGCTGATGGAAAAAAAACATATTTCCCGAAAATATATTTTTTCTGACATTTGGACACTAAAAATGGGTAATACACTTGTCTGAGATAGAAGTATTGTAGGAGAGTAGTATCGGCTTTCATGGTTACCCCCACTTTCTGCTTGGTTTCAGTGTGTTTTTGGCCTAGGCTGCTGGGATCTTGCTAATCAGTACCCCGGCAACTGTGCTTTCTCCCCTAAATTGACATGGTAGGTAATTTGGCACCCCCACAATTGGCTACTAGTGTACCCTTATAAGTCCCTAACATATGGTACTAAGGTACCCAGGGCATAGGAACACCAGGGGTATTCCATGGGTTACAGCATGTGTTATGGCACCCATGGGAGTCTTAAAACTGTGACTACAGGCCTGCCATTGCAGCCTGTGCAAGTTGGTACTTTCACCTCTCACGACATATTTAAGTTTTCTTATGTCTGATATCACTGCACTTAAAACCTATAAGTCACCCCTACGGCAGGTCTTCAGTCCCGCGGGCAGGGTGCTTGGTTATAAGAGTGAGGGTGCCCCTACATGAGCAGGACACCCAGTTAAACGCTAGAGTCAATTCTCCAGGCTTTGTAAGTGTGGTTGGCCATTTTAGGACATATAGTGGGTATCAGTCATTATGAGATTTCTAACTATGTAGTGGCTGAACTGAGCCCTGTCATGTTTGGTATCAAACATGTTGGATACATACTCCAATACCAATTCCAGTGATGGAAGTATGATCCCATGTACTGGGGGGCTCCTTAGGGTACCCTCCTGTACACCCGGTAACAGACTTTCAGGGTGTGGAAGCAAGCTTATGCTGCTGCCGACCATAGACACGATTCTGCTCTCCTGCTGCTGAGCCAAGCTCGAGCAGGGGAAGGTAGAACAATAGGTTTCCTGTCACAGGGAGGTGTGATCACCTCCCATTCAGCACTTCGTGTATTGGGCTGGGGTGGGGGGGCTTGCCAGCGCCACCAGACTGCACATTTGGCGCCCTCCTTGCATACTCCAGTTTGAACCAGTTCAGGGAGCCCTTTGCTCCTGCTCTGGCATGAAACTGCACAAAGGACATGGGAGTGCCCTCCGCTCTGTCCAGCCCCTGAGTCATCCTAACCCTTTCCTTAGGGCATTTAAGGGCTCCCCTGTGGGTGGGTCCTCAGATTCGTGGTGGGACAGTAGAAAACACAGGAACTGCGTCACTCTTCAATTGTCTGGACACTTGGACTGCGTTGGACATTGGCTGGAACTGACACTGCACCAAGGAAGACTCCTGCTGCTACTAGTTTGGCTGTTCTTCAAGTCTTTCCCGTCCCCTATGTCTGTGCTTCATCCTTGTTCTACAGCAGACCTGTGGGCATCAAGCACACCTGAAGAAATCTCCCTTGTAGTGAAGGAGTCACTCCCCAGCATCTGCAGGCACCGCAGCAAAGCTGACAGATCTGCTGCTCCTGTCAACCTACAGACTTCCAGAGGCTCGGCAACATAGGTGGTGATTTTACTACTACCTCGTATCATGACCTGCCCTCTCTGCAATTCTGAGGACAGTATCCCTTGTGGGAACCTCTGGAACCAAACCTCTGTGCACCTCATCAACTTGCTGCTGCCAAGGCTTGTTGGCTCTTCACGCCAGAGATCTTCTGGCTACAAGAAGCTCCAGCCTCCAGCATCTCATCCCTTCAAGATCAGCGTCTTCACCGCATCCTCTGCACAGTGGATCTTCATCTTTAGTGAGCTGCTTAAGGACCTCTTGTGACTCCTGGGCCTTCCGCCTGTGGGTCCTCCTGAGGGTCTTCAATTGCTTCAGTGGGCTCTCCTGCTTCCTTGGGTCCTGCCCTGACTCTCCTGATGTGTGTGAGTCCTTCGGACCTTGTTGGTCCCAACGTTGCTCCTTTTTCATCTTCGACACCAGTTGTGGCTACGAATGCTTGTTGGTGGTCCCACCGGACACCAACCACATAGTCACTAACATCCAATGTGGTACAGCTTGTGCATGGCTCCTGGTCTTCCTCAGCATTGCCTAGTCCTCACAGCTGCAGCCACAAGGTCACTGTCGACTCTTTAGAACCTCCCTACATCAGTGGGCATTGTGTCTCTGTGCCTCCTTGTCACCTCAGAGTGGCATAGACTCTGACCCCACTGCTTGCAGGTTCTTCACTTCCAAAATCCATCCTTGGATTCTACCGGACTCCTTCACAGTCTTCTCCAGAAGCATCTTCTTCTAAGTCATCCATTGTTGTCTATGGCAGGTACCGACGTCACAACACCCTTATGCACCCAGCTCCCCTGGTGCAGGTAACCTGGTTCCCAGGGCATCCAATGGTGGGGTGGCTCTCCAACCTTCTGTCTTCCAAAGGGTTTCCTCTGGGTCCCCCGGGAAGGGTCCTTCTTTAAAACTGCAAGTGTGACTTCTCCATTGACTTCCATTGGTCATTCGGCTGAGTTTCCACTCTGCACACAGCCTCCATGGGGTTCCTAGGTACTTATCTTAGGTGGTTCCTGGTGTCCCAGCTCCTCTAGGTTTTCTGGTCCAAGTCCCATTCTCCTCTGCAGTTCGCATTCCACTTTCTTAGTACATTGTTTGGTCTCCCCGTAGAGACCAAACAGACTGTAGCACAGACTGTATTTTGTGCTATTTAAGTGATTTATTTTGAAGTATTCTTGTGTATTGTGTTGATATCTCCGGGTAGGAGATATACCAATGTGATAGTTAAATTGTGTTGTAATAAATAGACTTATTTTTGCTAAACACTGTGTGGTTTTTTTTCAACTAACTTACACTATAGATTAAACTGGTAAAACAAGCTGCTTAACACTCCTTCAAGATAAGCCCGAAGGCTGCTCTCCATAGCTACCACTTTGAGAGCTTTCTATGGTTATCAAACACCACTAAAAACAACATAAAGGATTGCCTGGATAAGTGCAAGGTGCACCACTTGAGTAAGTGTGCACCATATACTAAGCCAGCCTCCTACATGTTTCATTTACAATATCCTTTACTCTGTAGTATGTGTTTCAAAAGATGTCGTTTCAGCTTTTCAGTGAACGGGAAGCACATGTATGGGAAAAGTAATAACGCAATACTTTTTATATTATAAAACCACTGTCTCCTAAAGAAAACGTATGCAACTTTGGTCACTCAAAAGGAAATACATGGTTAGTTGTGTGTCTAATTGACATTTAAACTGCAAATTTGTATAACTGTGCAGTGTATCTATCACTGAATTAAATGTCTGGGTATTATATGATTATGTTTACTCAATTCTGCTGGGCGTTAAGGAGATTTCAAAAGCTCTTTATGGTTGATAGATGAATTTTAGAGAAGTATGTAAGTAGAATGATTATTGCAGAAATATATGCATTGCGTCTACTTCTTAGTTAAATCTGCTTGTCAACCAGTGGTAATGTGTGACTACGAAAGGTGTGAGTCTTGCATGGGTGGGGTTCTATTTGAGACATCCGGCCTGAACCTATCTTCCAACCTCTTTCACATGCAGTGTCAGCAAGCAGATAGACATCTGTTCACATCTGCAAACCACTTCATCGGGTAATAAGGAGACGAGTGGCATAGTTTGAACCAGAATATCAAAGTTAACATATCATTCTTCTAAATAAATGTATCCAGAATAACGACTACCACAATATCGTAAAATTAATTTTGTTTAGGCAGGTATAGATTTAATATTCTTAACTCCACATCTATGTACCTTGATTATGCATATCTTCAATGTAGTACAGATAGTAAATCTATATTTATTTCTAAATACTTTCTCTCACAATATTGTGGTAGTTGATATTCAGGAGTTGATATTTTTGTAGGAAAATACTTTTGTTGTCAATGTTCTAAAATACATCTACTTCTAACAGGACTCATCGTAACAGATGGTATAACATCTAGTTTGCCCCTCACACCCTACAAGTCCCTTTCTTTGCCTTTCAACTTCTGCCCCAGACTTGGGAGGCCCTTCCTACCAAGGTAATAAAGCTGAATCCCTTCCTAACAGCACTGCGGGTGGCAGAGATGTTACATCATAATCTAGTGCACTTTGCTAACAATGGGAAACTGAAGGAGGATGTGGGAATTTAGAATTAACCAGGTGTGGAAGGAGAGTAGGATTGGGGGTGTAAAAGTGTGGAGAAGTGTGGCTCACTGGTTAGAGGAGGCAGACCTGGAAGCAGAGGTCAGCCCGGGACCAGGGTTCAATTCCTGGCTCGGCGGGGTCTTGATTCCTAAAATGTCCACGGACTCGACAATTCTCGCTCCGGTGCCTAATCGATTCACGGGTTCACACTCTGCGACTCCGGGCAATAGCTTGCTTAATCTCCACAACGGCCCCTCGCTGTGGGATGCCTGGCTTTCACCTTGTGGATACCCTGCCGGGGTTATCTCACAGGGGAATACCAGGACGGGTTCCCTAAGCAAGCGCTTAGATACCGGGTCGGTGATTTGCGCTATATAAATACATTTACATTTAAAGGTGAGAGTTTTCATTTTCCTCGTGGTGTCAAGTAGTAAGCTTTCTTGAGGAAAATTACCTTGCTAATTGAAAGTGATTGCCACTTGCCTGGTGTACGAAGTACTGAGTGAAATTAAGCAGGAACGGAGTCAATCACACTGACCCCGAGTATATCTAAGGTTAGTTTCCTAGAAGATTGAGACAAGACAAAGTCAATGAAAATATGGGCACATGGCCCTACATACACATGGAAAAATAAGGTTCCCTGTTTTTAGTAAAGTAGGCTCTCTGATTTGCTTCTCATTGCACTTGTGTTGTACATAGAGACAAAAGCACCCTAGTTCTTTATTTATGCTCTCCAACTGCAATAAACGTATCCAGAGCATGTCCCTAATCACCTACTTGCCAAATATCACATCACCCCTACTTTCAGATCAATTCCAGCTTATATTGTTCCATAAATGTTTGAGGTGGTGTGGTCTAGCAACACAAAGAGCTCTCCTTTGATATTTGACAGACTGTAGCCCCCAAATTTGCCAATCAGTACTTTTCTGAAAACACTTCAATATTTTTATATTAAACAGTGGAATTCTATCAGAGATCAGGCTACCTATATCAATAACAAGTATCTATGGGGTGCAAGTTTCCGAAAACAGGAGGGTCCTGGTTGTCTCTTATGACTAAAGGACCTTTTTTAAAGCCAGGAACAGCATAGCTGTTTAGGAGCACTTGCCCTCACCAACCAATTTGGCGTCATGCTTCATCATTGGGCGTATGCCCCTCATAGAGTTGGATGAGGGAATTTGCTCCTGTTGCAGGTATTCTGCTCTGGAACAGAACTATGCTTAGGACCATAGAACATCGTCAGGTAGGGACTGAGTCACCATACCACCTCAGTGCCCATGAGCCTGAATCCAACTAAAGATAGTGCCTCACTTGCACCCCAGAACACAGCACTCTCGAACCTCTCAGGGATTGCGGTAACAGGACACCCTCTTTCGCTTTCTCACTCGTACTCGTCCGCAATAAAAGAAGCAAAAGACATGAAGGAAGTTTAAAATATTTATTCAAACTATTGTGTCCTAAAATGTAGTATTCGTGCTACAATGAGAAAACAAATACATATAAAAAATACTGTTAGCATGGCTATTGAACCGTATACTATTAAATGTTCTGTCATGCTATAAGACATATTTAACCTACCCCTCCCCCTTTCCTACTGAAGCGAAATGGTTATATATCAAAGATCTCTTGGATTAGTAGCAGGCCCCGTACCTTAGCATACACAAATTGGTGCTCTACATCTCCATTGCCACAATGCCATGTTGGAAGGTTACACAAATGACATTACCAAACATTACTTTTTACTGTCATGACACTGTTATGCATAGCATGAGAGTTGTCCTTGTTCTCCCTTTTCCGACACACACCCACAATCTTGAATAAATACACATATCCATTTTTGGTGATTGACAATGTCGCAAGAATATTAACTTTAATGATAAAATTGGTAACTTCCAGTGCATAAGAGTGTCCAACATCCAAGGCTGTTGTGAGTGTTGTTTTAGAATACAATGTGGAATTTTGAAAGGCACACGCACACTACTATTTATCTCCCTGCAATAAGATTATTTGTTGTGCCAAAAACCCTTAAGCAAAATACTTTTGGGCAAAAAACTTGGAACTTTCGCTGAAAATTCCTAAAACCTTGACCTTTACTTTGGTGAGTCACCACGATGTTAACAAAACCCCCAATTTGTTCTATTTATTTGTTAAAAGCAATGTACATGCTGGTGTTATTCTAATCAGATATGCCACTTGCAGTTTTTAGAGCATGAAAATATAATTTTGCCAATAAGTTATTTTTTATTAGTGTACGATGCATAAAGGATACAATATACTCTGAAAGTCTGAGGTGATTAATTCTGTATCATATATTGTATAGAAGAGCACTGATAATCGAATCTGAGCTGACCCCCTCCCCATTGCTTGCATTGTTGGGTTATGTAACCATTAAGTGCTGCGCCTCGATGCTGTCCTGCCAGTGCTTTATTACTAGCCAAGAGACAGATCTCCACGCAGTGGGTCAGCCTTACAGCATCTACAGTTAAAGCCTGGATGAGGAAGCTAATGAACTGCGACACCACCAGTGAAGTGTATGCAACGCTGCTGCCCTCTCCTCCAGGCCTAAAAACATTTGGCAACCACTCCCTTCGTATCTGTTGCTCCACCCTGAATTGACAGACTGAATCTTGGCCATTTCCCTTCACTTTTGTCTGCCATGTGAGCTGCCATTTTGTGTTTTGACCTGTTGATATTTCTAGGTAACTGTACATTTGCGGTAAATGATGTGCTTGCCGGCTAACTATGATGGCTGCCTTATTTTTTTCGCCTTTCTTTACTATACGCACCTGCATTTTTAATGTTCTGTTTAAATTGTATTCTGCCATTTCGAACTCTATTACTATTCAACCCATATGCTCCTAATTGTATACGCTATGGCAGCTCTATGCGAAAAATGCAATAAAAACAATTTTATATATATATATATATATATATATATATATATATATATATATATATATATATATATATTATTGTATAGAAGAGATCAAACTTATTTAAAGTACTTCATTGTTTCACAGCACTGATTTACATTTCAGCAAAACCCTTTTGAATGTGGGTTAACTCCAACTGACTGAGACAGACTTTTCAGAATTTTAAGTCAGCAGAAACCAGACATTCTCAAACGGTATGTTTTCAAGTTTCCGAAAGCATCATAATACTGGCAGGAGAATTATGTGCATATGACTACAGATATTTTAAAATATTTGTGTAGGCCAAAGGAGTAGGGTTTGGAAGGAGAAGTGTTTATTCAATCCAAAAGTCAAAAAGCAGCAAATTACAGTCCCTTGTATTTTATTGCACTCACAAAAGTTGAACGCCAATTTATCATCTTTGCACATTGCTCAACAAAATGTATCAAAATCTGTAGTTCTAGAAATATAAACACACACACCTTATTCTTTCCTTTACCGTCCAGGCTCGGTCTTTGTTTCCCGAGTGTTTGATTCCTGCTGTATTTCACAGTTCTGAGGTGGGCCCTCCTTCTCTATACACTATGGTGTAATGGGATCTACTGACAGGGTTCTGTGGCTTGGACTGCTAGGAGAAGTTTCCATCCCTTTTCCTGAGGCAATTGAGCTGGCTTGCCTTTAAAGTCAAGCAACTGTCCACCCTGCTGCTCCAGGGAAGATTAGGTGAGAAAAGAAAAGATGGGAATCGAACAGCAGATGACCAGCCAGAAACGTGAATTGTATTTTGCCGAATACTTCAGGTTAGGTTTCAGTTGGTCTACATGACATCATTTAAAACATGGATAAACAGTGTGGAAATGAAGTATTAAATGATTCCACTGATTTTCACAAGTTTATTACTCATATTTTGTGAAATTGGAGTTTGTATCATTTTCTTAACAGAGGATTGTAAATTGTGTTTTTATTGTCACTGTTGTACTATCAAATGAAAGCTGCCTTTAAGAGCATTGTTATTTTATAAGAAAGTGGCAGAAAACCCCTTCACTCTTCCATCCCTTAGTTGAACTTTGCTCACCTGCTAATAACGTTTTCATACCATTACAACGGGCGTGCTAATTTGTCAGTTATTGCATCTTTACAGCAAAAAAGGTTTGTGTAAAGTGCTTGTAGATGGAGCCTGCTCACCAGGGCACAGTCACACTAGAGATTAAATACCAGATACTCTAAGCATAAAAATTGGCAAACTCAGCAAAACGCTGGATTTTCTCCCTGTTGATATTCCCTCTACAGCTGCTGTGTTGTATTATAATATACAATATACTACAGAGAGATGCTCACCCAACATCCTTTTTAGTGTCAGGTAAAAAATAATGGTGAAATGAAATGAAAAAACTATTTATAAAGCACATGGCTACCCTGAAGCATCCCAGCGCTAGGTCTCACACGAGGAAGGCAGAAAGGACTAAGGGAACAGAAAGTTCTTCAGTTGTTTACGAAAAACAAAATGATTGGGAGTCCTGCGTAGATATAGTGTCAGGGAGTGCCAAAGTTTGGCAGCGTTATAGGACAAGAGCCGTCACCCACTTCTGGCCTTCTTGATCCTAGGGACCTCAGCCAGATGCAACTCATCTGACCGAAGTTTCCTATTAGCCTTGTAGGGACGGATCATTGTTGAATTAATAGGAGACCTGTTTCCCTGCATGTTTTTCTGTACTAGGAACAGGGCCTTGAATATAATACGTTCCTGCACTGGGAGCCAATGAAGGTAGTGGAGTGCTGGTTTTGCCGATTGTCTATTAGTGGCTCCGGTCAAAAGTCTGGCAGCGCTGTTTTGAACAGACTGTAGTTTGGAAACTACTGTGGTGGGGGCACCTAGGTATAAGGCATTACCAAAGACCAGTCTGGAAAGTATAAGTGATTGGATCAGTAACTTTTTTAGCTTGGAAGGGGAGGGGGAGAAGGACTTTGCGGGCCATTCTGAGCAGGCCGTAACAGATGGCTGCCGTCTTCCTGGCCTGCACCCTCAAGTTCAGATTCTGGTCCAACCAGATGCCCAAGCTCTTGATTTCTGATTTAGGGAGCGGAGGAGGACCCATACAGGCTGGCCACATGGAACTGGATTTGAAGCTAAGGGGGTTGCCCAATATCATGAGCTCAGTTTTCTCACCATTAAGCTTGAGGTGAGACACATCCATCCAGTTCGAGACGTCCTCAAGACAAGAGTAGAGGCCATCGTTTTTTTGATCTGCTTGGTTTAACGCTACCACCAATTGCATATCATCGCCATAAGTCACCATGCAGATTCCAGAGGGGTCTACGATGGCTGCCAGAGGGGCCATATACACATTAAAAAGCATTGGGCTAGGCGATGAGCCCTGAGGGACCCCGATCGGTACAGAGGTATGTTTTGACGCAATGTTCTCTTCGAATACCTGAAAGGATCAACCCTCCAGAAAGGAACGTAGCCATTGAAGCACCATGCCTGTTGCTCCTATATTCCTGAGCCGGTGAACCAGGATCCTATGGTTCACCGTGTCGAACGCTGCGCTCAGGTCAAGGCGTATAATGGCAGACGATCCTGCTGGGTCTAAGATTTTTCTGCTTTCCTCCACCACTGCTAACAGAGCCGTTTCAGTGCTCTGTCGTGGTTGGAATCCTGCTTGAGAGTGGTGAAGCAGGTTGTTTGTTTCAAGGAAACAGGAGAGGGTTTGATTAACATATTTCGCTGCAATCTTGCCTACTCCTGGCAGAAGGGAGATGGGGCAGTAGTTGCCCATATCCGTTGGGTCCAGATTAGGTTTCTTAATTAGGGCTATCACCATGGCCCCTTTACAGTTGGTAGGAACTATCCCTGTGGACAATGAGGAGTTAATCAGGTCTGTCAAGGTAGGGGCTATTGTCGGAGCTGCCTGTTTCAGCATGTTAAGCGGTGCGGGATCCTTCAGTGATCCGCTCTTTACTGAGGACATCAGGGTGAGAAGTGATTCCTGGGATAAGGGGGGGAAAGCCTCAAGTGTGTGTTTGAAAGGACGCGGGTCAGTATCCATCTGCTTGTAGAAGGTATCGCCATTATCATCCTTAGGCGGCAGGGATTCGAGAATGTTCTGAACCTTTGTGGGTTAGTTTTCTGTTTGTTTGTTGCAACGTAGAACAGATGTGTCTGGTACTACTCGTGAGACTTGCAAGAAGTGAAGTCCTCACCCCACCTCGCAGTGGCTCAGGAGTAGAGTGAAGCACCGCTCTCTCCGTCGGTACTTCTATACATGACCTGTAAGAAAAAACAAGACTCAACACCTAGAATCTTCAGGTGACCTCTGTGCTTGTTGTTATACCCGTTTTTTCTTACGTTTTTTCTTACTTTTTCACTTTATATTATAGTTTGTTTTGCAGTAGCAATAGTTGTTGTTAGGTCCTGAAGAAAGCAAGGACGACTACATCCCTCATTGCTGAAACATGACGACCTGGTACTATATCTAGACAGCTAATTTTGAAACTGTCTTGACAATTTTTAATATTGGTAGAGCGAGTAACACCAGAATAAAATCATTCAGTACTCCCTCATCCAATTTTAATGCACTTTTTTCATTTCTTTCACTTTCTCCTTTTTGCACTGCACTTTTGTGGTCACTTCACTTTTTATAACTCATTCTTATAGGGAAGTGGTAAGACCATATTGCCTTTCATCTCAGTGGAGAGGACCATTTACCAGCTTGGTCACCTCTTTCCCAAGAACAGTACATCTGGGCGCATGGTCTCAAAGGAATCCCAAATGATGAAGGGCGGTTCCGAGTGGTGACTGATGGGTATCTTTGACCACCTGCTTAGGTGTCTTAGTTTACCATTTTTATTTCTTAGTCATTTAGGGAGTTTTTTTGCTAAGTGGCGATTTGCACCATTAACTTACACTGTCTACAGACCCTCTGGTACTTTTGTGTTGTTATACAGAGTGCGGTCTGCCTGGAATGTATACAGAGGGGACCTATGCGACCCATTACCAGAAGACGATAGTATTAGCTCAGAAGAGGAGGAGGAGGGGGATTAGAAAGAGAATAGAAGGGGTTATGGTCTAAGTAGGAAGCATTGTGATATACCACTTAACACAGAATACTTCACATCTCCGTCTCCATACACATGTATATATAAACTGTGTGTCACCATGGACATGCTGCCAACCTACGTGAAAGTTTGCTATCTTGAACCTCAGTTGCAAGTTGTTTTAAAAAATAAACATATTGGACCTATGACTTATCCGAAACGTGAACTGGATGCTAATAAGTATGCTAAATAGTATTACGCCGCCGGACCCCAGGGTTGTCGGCTTAATAGCTGTGTTTTCATCCGAAAGTATTGACGAGCAACCACAAATGTCGCGGCTGGCCCCCGGGGTTGTAGGCCTTATGCAGTGTCTTTTCATAAGTGTACATAAAGGTCTTTAAAAAAAACTGCATCCTGGGCTATAGGCAATGTGAATAAACATTTCCTCGTTTTTTTCCTGGATGTAACATTACTCATTGCTTATTTCAAAGTTTAAAGACAGACTTCTTGCACAGTACTATTTTTGTTCTTTTTATGTGCATCATAGGAGAGAGAATGCTTGGAGGGGAATACTGAAGGCATAACCAGGCAGAGCACATATTACAGGACATGTATCCCTGGTAGGAATTTATAAATACCACAAGGGGTTTAGTGAAGAAATAAGGAGAGGGGCAACAAGGATAACTCTCCTATATGTTCTTTCTTATTTTGTGTTTCTCAATAGAGCTTCTGTTCTGACTGTGCCAATACCCTCTCCTTTCTTCTGCTGTTTATTGCTTCACCTTTTATTGTTTCAGGTAGGAGTAATAGGTGTACTTGAATGTCATTGTCAGCAAAGAGAACTGAGAGTAGAACTCTTATGGTGTTTTCTTGTATTCTTCACAGATCTGCCTCCCCGCAGTTCCTACCCTTTCCTTCCCCCGCTCAATTGCCTCAACAGTCTGTGTGTACATACATATTCCAGACTTGGGTTCGCTTCAGAGGTGGGCCCCCTTTGAGCATCAACACAACCCCGAGGATACGGAATCGAGGCATCTGACACCAACTAAAAACCTGGCTCTTCACCCTCCCATGATTGTAGCACTCTGGTTTAGGTAGCTGTCTTTCTATTCCGGTTTAGTGCTTTGACGCCTATGGGCATAATACACTTTATAAATCCATTTCATTCATTCATTATATGGCATTTATTATCCCTGACGGCGCACTGGTCTGCTTTTATGCTGGGAAGGACGCATCTCCAGTCCCAGTGTTAGCGTTTTTTTTTATAGTTATTGTTGATTATTGGGGTTAGTCTTGTGCTCTTGTGTTCTACAAAAATCATTACATGCCTTTGCTCCAGTTTCCAAATGGTAGGTTGCATTAGTACGAATTAGGCGTGACCTTTAGCTCGGAGAGGAGGGATATAGGAATTTCATACATTGGTTGGTGTTATTAATAGATGAGCGATAGGAGACGAGTTATTGTTAGTGTGCAGGCTATGACTTTTAAACAAGAGGTTGTGATCTTTCTACTAAGGTATGGGAAATTTGCATTGACAATAGTAAGGATTAAGGCAAGCATGCATGTGATTTTGAATAGGCTGTACTCAGAAAGAAGAAGCATGCAGAGGATGTAATGGAAGGAGAGAGACATTTCGAAGAAAAAGGACAGTCCAGACTGGAAGTTTTAAGTCAAAGTCAGATTTCATGCAGGGTTTTTAGGAATATCGTAGAAGCTTTTTGAGGCAGCATGCAGACCTATAGAAAGAAATAGCATTATTTGCATGTGTTTAAATATCACTGTAGTGCCATGAGAGCGCCACTGTACCCTCACACCTCCATCACTCATGCGAATATTAGGTTTAATGTTCCCATAACATTGAATGGAAGGAGAGCACAGACTAGGTCGTTTAACTGTTTGTGCTATAAATGCACCTCCCAACTACACATAAAAAATATTTTTGTTTAGTTCTCATACCTTGCGCTGAATTTTGACATGTTTTTGCATCTGTAACTGTAGTGTAAGTCTGTATGAGTAGTGTTGTTTTTGATGTATATTTTGGATAGAATTTTTTTTTAAATTGTTTTCCTCCTTCAAATACCGTTTGAATTCCTTTCTGAGAAAGTTATCTTCTATTGAGAAGAATGCATTAGTATAGATTTTCTAAAATGCACATTATAGACTTCGAGCACTCTAGTAGCCTTGCTATAAAGTGCAACAAAAATCCTATATGTTCCCCATAAAAGTACGCATGGGTGCATATTGACTTTCATATGTTCACATCTAGCTGCAGATTGTTTGCCTTTGAATTCCGAGGCGTCAGACTGGACCCAGAAGATATTTCTTCAGGCAATACATTTGCGTGCCAGTAGGTGGCAACGGTCTACTCCCTGTCACCGCAGTTGTGACGTCCGTATCACTTATATAGGTGTCTCCTTGGCACGCTGATGTCAGTTCTTTTCTTTCCACGCCAGCCAGCTCAGATCCGTGAGAAGATCTGCCCTTTGTCACTTTTTGACAGGCTTCTTTCGATGTTTTGTTGAACAATATTTGGGTGTAGTTTTTTTCCAACATGTCAAAGAAGACTTCTGAATTCAAACTGTGCAGTCTCTTGACAGAGATCTTGCTGCTGGGTGTCCTTTCCTCTGAATCCCTCTTGCCATTCAATGAGACCTTGACTGATGTCCTTCTGAGAACCTGGACCAAACCCAGCACAGGGGCTCCTGTGAATAGAACAGTTGTCCACCATCGCCCTGCCCCAGGCAACTCACATTTCCTCACCAGACACCCCATCCCGAGAGCTTGGTGGTCCAAGCCTCTACCTCACAAGGTTTGTTCCCTTCTGCACCCCTGAATAAGGAATCCAAGAGGCTGGATAGTTGGGGCAAGAAAATGTTTTCTTCTGCCAGCCTTGCATTGCGGTCAGAGAGCACTGCATGCCTATTGTACCGTTATTCCCACTCCCTGTGGGAAACGGTTGCACAAATGTTGCCACAGGTCCCTGAGGAGGCCTGTGCCATCCTCTCCCAAGCGATATCAAGTGGGAGAGATGTGGCAAAGTTCGCCATTCGTTGGGGGCTTGACACAACCGACTCACTGGCCGGAACAATTTCATTGACGGTGGCTGTTCGATGCCACACTTGGCTGAGAACCTCTGGCTTTTCTGGGGATGTCCAGGCTTCCCTCATAGACATGCCCTTTGATGGCACCTGTCTCTTCCGAGACAAAGCAGCCATTGTCCTGGAGTCCTTTAAGGACTCACAGGCTATGGCCAAGTCCTTGGGCCTCTCAGTGGTTACATGCCCCCATCTGCTTCTCACCCTTTTTGTGGCTACGGAAGGGGCTTGCAGCCACACCAGCCATATTCCAGCCACAAAGCTGCGCAAGTTCAGCAACCTCTACATAGCCATGGGCGCGGTTCGTTACAACTCTGTGGGTCAATCAGCCAGAGGTCAGGTCAGTCCACTACCCCCACTGTCACCTTAGCCTCTAAACCTTCCTAGTCTGGCCCTTCAAGATCATAGGCAGCCGTTAGTGGCAGGATCAGCCATCACCTCCACCACTGGCAAAACATCACATCAGACAGGTCGGTTTTTCAGATAGTTTAAAGGGGCTGCTCCCTCCACTTTGAGACTACCCCTCCCTCCATGCCCCCATCTTATGACTGGCTTACAGAGGATCACCTTGCTTTGCTTTAGGAGGAAATCATGATTCCCTTGGCCAAAGGAATGGAATGGAATTGTGCCACTGCTCTAGGATGCGGGCACCAGGATCTCCTCGACCTGTCCTTTTGAGGAACAAGAACCATATTGTAGTCTCCTCCCTACAGAGAGCCCCAGGCCCTAGAGTCCCAATCAGTCTCCAAACCTCTGCAAAGAAATCAGGGTCATGAGTGTTGGGGCCGTTATTAGATACAAGCCTAAGCAGGTGTCCCCAAGCCTTCCAGCGAGCAGCACATACCCTGTTTGTCACACAGTGCAATATGTGTGCGTCAGGGCAAGCCCTCCTGATGAGTAGAGCCACCCCTAGCAAATAGTTAGAGAAGCTGCTATGTGCCTTTCTCTGATCCATCCCACCTACAACCATGCACAGGAATGTTCCATCAAATGCAATTCCTGTAGAAAGCAAATATCCACACCATGGCGGCTCAAGTGCGCAGCTACCAGTCTCCCCTTGTGCCGATCATTCAAGCCATGAAAATTCCAAGTAATTACTTTCAGTCGAGCCATACTCGGCAATCAATAATACATGCACTAGCCTGCCACTCTATCCTCGTTTACATCAGCACCCCAGGGCCGGTCGAATAGGAGGAGAAGGTTGGGGAAAAGGGGGGGAGAGGAAAGGAAAAAGAAGAAGCTCGCTAGAGCCAGCACTCCGAGAAATTACCACACCCACTACAGCCTCCCATTCACACTGAATAAGACCCCCCCACCCCAAACAAAGCCTATAAAGGCTAACATTTGAATAGAGCACAAGAAACATCCTCGGGGAACCTCTAGGTGCCCGGCACAACCCAGCTCAGGTAAGCCCGGTGGCTGGAGAGAATGGGTTCGGCGGCTGGAATAAACCACACACTGAGGGAGGCACAGCTACGCATACTCCAGCGGAGTGTACGAGAACTCATCAGTCTCCAAGCCTCATCTCAGTGGGACCCAACAGACTATCACAGATGTGGTGCCCTTCCCAGCATCCATGGGCACCCAGCAGAAGTCATTCATTATCACTAGTGTGGCCATGTTCATCAGGGTCCTGCTCCAATCGGGCATCCGCCTTGGATGGTCGAAATCCCATCACAAACCGGGAGGCAGCCTTCGGGCCCGTGAAGTAGGACGTTTTCCCGGCGTGAAAGATGCACAACTTCGTTAGGTAGTGTAAAGAGTATTTAGCATCAGCTTTTTAAGCGATCTCTTCACCGGCAAGAAATCGCGCCTCGCTACATGCACTGCCAGGTTGAAGTCTGGAGAAAATGACACTGTGTTCCCTTGGTAGGCTACAGGTTGCTGTTCCCGGGCTAGTCTGTGTACAGCGTGAGCTCCCCAAACAGGGTGCGTACCATTTCTTCTATGTAGTCCTTGACACGGGTCCCAGCTGTGGATTCCAGAATTCCTAAAATTCTAATGTTGTTCCACCTGGATCTGGGCTCCAAGTCCTCATTCTTATTACGGATCACCTCAAGCACTTTCTCCATGTGGAGCAGTCTCTCCTGTGTTGCATTTTCCTCTTCCTCCATTGCTGAGGTTCTCTGTTCCAGCTGTCCAATCCGTTCTTCATGTTTAGATACCTTGTCCACGAGGTGATCAAACCTATCTACTACGGAGGCGATTTTGGTATCAATGACCGTGAGGGACTGTTTTAAGTCTATGAACATCTCCCTAATGTCATGATCTGGTACCAGCATGCCATCTGGTTCAGGCTCCCGCGGTCTGCCACCAGCCAGAGCCGACACCTCCCTAGTCGGCCTGCGTTGGTCAAAAGTTAGCTTGGGTTGACAGGCATCGGATTTTCCCATGTCAGCAGCGGGGGCATATGACCCAGTCCAAGCACCCTAACCCACCAATAATGCTCACCAAAGCGTCCGGTGCTCCCAGGAGTCTCAATCATCAGCAATTGTTCTGGAGGAGTCTGAAGGTGGAGCACGCCTGCCCCAGGCAGAAGCCACCCCCCTCCAGACACGAAGGCAAGTCCACAAGGCGAGAGTCAAAATGTCAATTGGTGCTCCTGGGCCGCACGCTCCCACCACCAGCAGGGATTGCAAAACTCAACTTCGGTCCGCCCAATTCCGGGTTTTCCGCAGGCCACCAGGGTCCTCTTCCAGCTACAATCAAGGCCCCAGGAGCTTCAGCACCTCACACCCTCCGGTATGCCTCACGCCAACACTTAAAGGTAGACGGCAGGGACCTCTGTGCCAGTTACCAGCATGCCCCAAACAGCCGCACTCACTGCGGGGTGTCAAGCGGTCCCGGTCGCCGTCTCCGCTGCTGCCTTGTATCACTTAGCTGCTCCACTTCCCGATGATTCTGCCTCTCAGGTTCCCAGCATGCCTCCTTCCCCGGCATTCCAGCGAGGTGCGGTCAGCTGAACTTTCCAGCGCCCGTCAGCGCTGTTCTTCAGGCACCAGAAGCGCCACAGTACGCACTGCAGCTGCCCGGTCAGTCAAGGTCCCTGCAGATCCACCAAGCCGCTGCAGATATCTTCAGGTGGGCAGTCGGCGAATTCCATCCAGTGCTGCACATACAGGCTGATTACCCCAGTTCTCCCTCACGGCCTCTGCGACTTCCTTTTGGGGGGACTGCCGTCGGGGGAGGGGAGGCTCCGTCCACCCGGTCTCTCCCACATGGGCACTAGCATCCCGGCCAGCAGCGGTTCAGTCACCAGAAGGGTCAGCATCCTGCCACATTGGTCCAAGATGGATCTCGTCGCATTCCCTGAATCTGGAGGAGTCACCTTTGCCTCCTCGCGGTCAACGATGCCGCCTGCAGGAGCGGATAAATCACGGATAAAGATCCAAGCTAGCAGAGCCTCACAGAGTGGCGGCCATCTTTCCGCTGAGCTCTCTAGTTTCCCCCTAGGCATCAAAATTTGCTACGCTCTGGCCAAAAAACAGCTTCATAAAGGCTTAAGGGCTCATTCCGCCAGAGCTAAGGCTGCTACCCTGGCATTGCAATGTGGAGTTCCAGTCTTTGAAATTTGTCAGGCAGCAACGTGGGCAACCCTGCACACGTTTACCAAATACTGCTGCCTGGACAGTCAACTCCAAAGGGACGCCCTTTGGCTGCTCTGTCCTGTATGATTTCCTAGTCTAAACTTGTCCGGAGTCCCTCCTCCGGGGATGGTACTACTTGTATATTTACAAAGGTAAGGAATGTGCAGTTACATGTCTCTCTCAGATGGACAAGTTGCCTACCTTCGGTAACGCCTTAGCTGGAAGAGACATGATCTAGCTGCAAATTCCTTACTGACCCACCCATCCTCATCACAATGGCAGAGACAACGCCAACAACGTCACGCGTTCTGACCAACGCCACCTACCGGCACGCAAGGTTTCTGCACGAAGAAAACTTTTCTGGATCCAGTCTGATGCCTGGGACATTCTAAGGTAAAGAATCTGCTGCTAGAATAGATCATGTCTCTACCAGATAAGGCATTACTGAAGGTAAGTAACTTGTCCTTTTTGCAGCTTATTCAACCTAAAGTACATTACTGTTGGAAGAAACAATGAATGTCACTTGGAAAGATACACCCTGTGGCAGAACCTTCCTTGAATATGGCAGCTTAACGGCAGGAATCCTCAAGATTTATTTAACTACAATCGGGTTGGAGGAATGCCCCCAAGAAGGCTGTGGTTATTTTCAAAGCTACCTTTTTGGAAATGGATATCTCCCGCAATCTCTGGAAAACTAACCACATACCAGCATGGAAAAGACGTACAAAAGGGGGTGGTGATGGACGGAGCTTCTGAACCAATCAAACACTCACACCCAGTCAACAGATCTGGGTTTAATCCATCAGCGTTCTTTAGCCCACTCTGCCACCCCAGTTCAGACATGGCCATATGCAAATCAGTCTGACCCTGTGCCTCATGGGAACAGTCCAGCCCGAACTGCCAAGCCATGTCTTTCCTGGACCAGAATCAAGATGGAAAAGACATCGCAAGAGTGTGTGACAGGCCTGCCTGGACTGTTTGTCAACTTAGAGAAGGATTAGCCCTTCCACCGCAAAGGATGAGGAGGGTGGCCAAAGCTGCATCTCTTGCTACCAGTCTGTGTCAGCTGGGGCATCTTGGAACGTCAAGAAGGTGCTGCCTGCTACCACCTCCTTCCTCCAGTGTGAGATCTGATGACACAGCGCCAGCGAGTGCTCTCAAGTAAGAGGAGGCCACCTCGCCCTACATAGACAATCCACTCGGGAGCAGAGCAGAGCTGACCACATTCACTCTTCATTATCTCGCTCCTGATGCTCGGGCTGATAAAAGCACAACATGGCCTCTGTTGACGCTGCCGGAGGGTCTCCTCTCAGGCAGGAAGATGAAGAGCAAGCGATGTCAAGCGAGGACACTGCTCCATGCCAACATGACAGCTTCATCAAGAGGTCCCTTTCAAGATACAATCAAAGGCCTCCTTCTTTTAGCACAATGGGGCACATTTGTCGACTGCAACATTCTCACCATGCAGACACGGTCACTTTTTTGCACCATATAACTGCTTTTCTGGCCCTGCACGCACACATAAACATCACAAATGCTAATATGGCGTTTAAGGCTGGGGAAAATATTGTCTAGTTTGCAAAAATTCAAAAACGTGATGACCTAAAACAGACACCCTTATGGTCTTCATTTTCCTGAAAGACTTATAATTCTAAGCAGACATTGAAGAGCAGTTTTTCAGAATTCTAAGGCAGCTGTGGGGGAGTCAGCAAGGCGTGTTTGTGTTTTGCCTAGGGGCGGATTTCTCTGGGCTTTTATATGGTTCCTTGGTACAGGAGGGGCTTTTCTAGTTTTCTTTGAGACAAGGCGGTGGAGTCTGATTAGTTGCTTGTGTCATTTCAATCACAAATGTGGTGGATGTAGTAGGATTTCTGATGTTGACAACAGTGAGTGTACACACTGCTGATTCCGGGCTGCTGCCCAGGCAGCCACGGTGCTAGGGTGCCAGGCTCTGTCCCGAAAAGACCAACAGCTAATGGCAAGATGTGGCAAATTACACTCCTCTAGGGTCAGATTTACAATAACTGGCGCATCCCTGCATATCAGCAGGGATGCGCCAGTTATTGTGGGTCACGGCTCCGGCACCATGGATGCTCCGCATTTACAATGCGGCGCACCATGGGGCAAAAACGGCACAGATGCGTGACGCATCTGCTGCCGTAAAGGCGGTGCAGTGCTGAAGTTGCATCGCAAGCGCGACGCAGCTCCAGCAAGGCTTGGGGGTGCCCTACCTGTAAATGCTGCGTCAATCCTTATGCCTGCTTCAAGCAGGCGCAGGGTTTTGACGCAGCATGGGCTTAAAAGTGACTGAGTGAAATCTTGTAGATTTCACTCAGCCACTATTAGGAAGCGTTCCGGCACCAGAACGCCCCCCCCCCCCTGCACAGGAACGCCTACATGTGGCGCAGGGCTTTACAACATGATGCATCTCCTAGATGCGTCACGTTGTAAGTACCCCGCACCATGGTGCTGGATGTGCGCCACCGCTGTGTCACAAAAGTGACGCAACGGCGGCGTAAAAGAGGCGCAGGGGCTTGTAAATCTGCCCCCTAGTAATTAACAACACCTCTTTCTGCAGCAGTGCATGACACCGCACATCATGGCGTTGAGTAACACCTTAATCACGGATCGTGAGGAAACCTCACCGTTTTAGCAGTATGCCCACAAAAAGCAAAAAGAAGGGTTTCTGGAGCGGACACACCATTGTTGCAAGTGGCTTATGTCGAAGAAAGATTAGATATTCCAGGAAATAAAGCAACCAGAAATAAAGTTGTCTAAAGTTTATAGTTGCCAGCACACAGCCTCTTCCACCTGACATTAAACTGAAGGGAGTGTGTGGCCAACAGACCAAAAAGCTTGTGAGTTTGCACATACCATTCCTTCAAGAGCCACCCCTGCGCAAATGGGGGAAAACCGGTGGAAAATGCAGGGTTGAGTGATACAGTCTGCGACACTGTGTTCCTTCCAGAGGTGATCCAGTGAGTGTCTTCAGGGAACATGCTATGGCCAGTAGCCTCCAACCTATTGTGTGGTGTCAACATGGTGAGACGTTCTCTGGAACAGGCATGTATCTGGGTGAAGTAGTGACATGGGAGAGCCTACCGGTACATAATGCCAGCATCCCTCTGCTCTAGTTAAGGAAACTTCTGAAAGCACACAACTCTTTAATAAACAGTAGATCGTGATGCAGTAATATTTCACTTTGGCTTTTAGAAATCAGCCACCTCTATAACCACACGTTGACTGCCTTTTTTTCCTTGGAACCTGTAGAGCTCTCCGCTGTCTTTCAGTTAGGTTGACGCTATATAAATAGCACCTACCCATAATTCGTATTACGTGTTATAATATTGTGGTAGACTTTTAATCTCTTGTGAATCTTGACATTGTAATACGCAATGTTAGTGGCCTTTTAATGGGTCGCGATGCTGTCCTCAGGCATGTATGTAGTTTTCCTACTCTTATTACACTAATTTTCTGATTCTATACTTAGACTATAACTTAGTAAATAAAGGAACCAGTTTAAAAAAACAGACGTATCCGCTTTTTAAATGTTGACTTTTAGCACAGCTATTTTTAATGATATTTATAACATATTTAGCAGTAGGAGCTTTCAGCCACCCTTCTTCAGTCATTAGCCTGTTCTGGTGTTAGTCACTTTTTACTTCTGCACACTAGAGAGTACAGCATGGCACAATGAGTTAGCCCACGTCAGCCATTGACTAACTTCACTGTGAGTGATGGCGTTCTGCGATTTCACAAGAGCACATCCTCACCCTGAGGTGCCAGGGACTACTATGACAATCTGTGCTTTTTGAGACCAAAATATGTTTTCTTTTTTGCTCAAAGTTTGTATTTTATATTGGCCCAGCAGCTCCCTCAATCATACAATCTAAAGAAAATAACAAAACAAAACAAGCATTGACAAAGTCAAAATCTGGCAGCCAATGACAGACCTATTGGCTTTGCTATGCTTGGTAACTACAAGGTTAGACAACCAGCATTTCACCATTAACTTTACTCACATTTTTCTATTCTTGACATTTATCAAAACTTTTAGATTTTTTTATCATTTGATCAACACATTTTTTAAATGACAGAATTTCTGTCCCATTCCTTAGTCATGGCATTTACAGAAACTCCAGAAACCAATATCGTATTATATTTTGGCGTGAAAAGCAAATTTCCCTTTCCCTTTGCTTGCAGTGGCAAGGCTTGGTGCATTTAATATTCCTTCATACTCATCTGACCAAGACTGTTCTGAAACAGAACACCCTGTAGTGAAAATTTTATTTGGGCCCCAAATAAGGCTGTTTTAATGTCATTTAAGGGCATTGCGGGACAGTCTGGAGACCTCTTGTGGTTGTTTGTGGTAGTGTTGTTGGACAGCTCCATGTAGTAGCCTTACTATAGGACTAAACCTGGAACTGAGCAATCTTTGGAATAGCCTATGCACAACAACCCCATAGCACAGGCACGCAAGAAGTTGTAACCATTGATCCAGGTTTATGAGTCTCTTTGCTGTATGCCTGGGGCCCTATAGTAACTGGTTGTCTCATAACTTGGTTCAGAACTGTGGGGCCTTCAGAAGAATGGTCTGGCATCAGTTTGCCTTTTTTTCTTCATGCGGATGCATTTTTGTATCACAAGCATTAAAAGGCGCCAAAAACGTCGCAGTCAGGAGGACATGAGGTAGCATGGCCATGAGTGCATCTTGCGATACAATGCAACAGTTAGCAATCCCATAGCATTCTCATTTATCAGATGTATAGAACGGTTAGAAAAAGCAGCAGATAATGTTTGTAGGACGCAGAGGAGGAGGGGTCGTAGGAAGTAGTAGGAAGAGGTTACAAGATGCAGTAGGTGGGGGAAACAAGAGGCACTAGATAGCAGTTGCAATGGGCATTGGACAGGGTATCTCAGGAGGGAAAAGGACTCCAGGCCAGGAGATGAGCAGAAAGAATGGCTCCTGCACACACACATATATTGCGGCCAAGGTACCTGCCCATGGTCGCAGTCTCAGTAAGATGCGTTTCAACGTATACTGGTGATGGAGACCAGCTTCAAGAAAATTTAAAGCACCCTTTTTGAGGAGCTGTTCATGAATAATGATAGATGTTTTCAGGAACTTCGGGGCATATTATCAAGAACAGGCGATAAAATTATAGCCGCTTTATCGGCAGGAAACTGCCGCTAAAGCAGCGGTAATGGGCTTGATAACAGGCCCTTGTGAATTCCCATAGCAGCCCAGGTTCTGGTGTTAACCTGGGCTGCTATGGGAATTCACAAAGGCATATTATGAAGCCCATTATCGCCACTTTAGCTGCAATTTCCTGCTGATAAAGCTGCGATAATGTTATCGACTGTTCTTGATAATATGCCCCCTCGTTCGTAAATAGAATCTTCACAATAAATGAAAAGGAGAACTATCAGGAAAAGCCTTTCAGCAGCCATCAAGTGTACCTAAAATCCTCAATAATGCAGGTACTATTGAAGGAAAGAGAATTTTCGATCGGGAGCTCAAAGTCTGTAAAAGATAGAAAGGTCCTAATGAGTTTGGAGTTTGTGGGAGTGAGGGAAGACCACCAAAATGTGACAGATCTCAGTGGTGTCTCCCATTTCATAATAAGCGAGATGTTTATATTGAAGATTGCAAGTGGCATTTAGCAGGTTAAAGCTTTAATTCAGCAATGTGCACACTAGTAAAATGAGGGAGAGGTCACCGGATGAGATGCCTGGTTGTCACGCTGTTAGTTTCACTTCTGTTTTTTTTTATTTGGAGAAGTACAACCAACTGAGTTCTAATGCTCACATTACACAAAAAGACTTAAAGTGTGACACATTTCTCCTTTTAGAGTGTTGCCCAGGTGAAGAGATAGAGAAAAGGGAAGCTTTTGCTAAGTTCCTAATACATAGACTCTGGTGCTGTGTAGCTAGATCTTTTAATTTCCGTTTGCGAATCTATCCCACACGCTAAATATTGCCTTACGCATAAAAGGTTTATCTCCAAGGTAGGCTAAGCTTAATGTTTCAATAACAACGACCATTAGAACAGACATCAAAAAATATACTGCTTCAAACAAAGCAAACCTCTTGCAAGTCACCAAAGAAAGCGTCACCACTCTCACAAATTAACACCCAACTCTTACAGAAGCCATTTAACTTCCTGCCAGCAACATCCAGAGTGGTCAAAATGCCTCTTTTACAGTCATTAACTATATTAAACAACATCTTATTCTACAGGTGCTGCAAGACACCTGTTCACCCTAAAAAAAGATGGTGTCCAGGCGCTGGTAAACAAATGGCGAGATGTTAGCTAACCACTAACAATATGTTTCCCTGACATGATGATCTTAACCCCTTCCATGCTGATGACGGCCCCCGGCCGTCATGCATCACAGTGTTCGTGTGCTGATGACGGCTGGGGGCCGTCATGAACCCGCCCACTCTTCAGAAGTGCTACACAGGCGCAGAATCTCGGCCGCGCCAAAGGAGTTAAAGAACAGAGGAAGAGTTGTTAGTTAACTCTTAAAAAGTGAAATACTTGTGCTTGATTATTTAGCTAGTGGGAATTAATATATATTTGAGTTAACTTAGAAAAGTCATCCTTCCCTTCACATGCTCTATACTCATACCTTTCGAATGCATTTCAGAAACATTTCAGAGAGACTGCATGTGTTTTAAATATGTGAATGAGTAGCAAGCGTTGCATTTTTAAGAGGCTTGTATTTGGAAGAACATCGTGTTAGAACTGATGTGAAATTCCCATCACTGATAACTTGTAAACATGAAACTATTATATGACCTAGCTGCCAATCACGATAGAGGCCTTCCATGGGTTTGCCGATGACACATCTTATTCTACACACTGAAAATGCACTATCCTTTATAAATAGACACCTCACATTCATGAAACACTGAGGATGCAAACTGGGTCAGACAAAAATCAAATAACACTAGTTATTAGGGGTTTTTCACCTCCTGTGCGGGGGGGAGGGGGGCCCGCGCGGCGCCGCCGTGCTGGTGACGAGCTCAGCTCGTCATGAGGCACAGTGAAGCTGCACTCATGACGAGCTGAGCTCGTCACGGCCACACCCGTTTTTCGAACGTTCAGCACAGCGGGGAAATATTCCCCGCGTGCGAACGTTCCAACGGGCGTGACGAGCTCAGCTCGTCATGAGTGCAGCTCAACCGTGCCTCATGACGAGCTGAGCTCGTCATTAGCACGCAACGGGTTAAAGAACAGAAGTGCGTAGATCGCTTGCCCATATTGATGGCCCTCAGCTTAAGGTCGAACCGCACAATTTATTGCACAACTGAACATGGAATAGCAATTAAAACATGTTTTTAAAGATCCACCTAAACATAAAACTCTTTAAGAAACCTGCCAATCTCCTAAAACTAAAGGAAAGCTCCTCAAAAGGGATGGCAGTCTTTGGAACAAAAAGAAAATAACACAGAAAAGCCTAATACTTCATAAGCAAAGAACAATTAATCTAAGTTAAAAATGTGTGCTGCTAGTACAGCCAACCTGTCCTCATACATTCATAACACAGAAACACACTATATAGTTAATTGTATAACTGTAATACAAATAGTTCATTTTGAGTTCATACTGCAGCGAACACAGGTTGGATGAGGATGCTTGATTGGAAATGATCATTCAGATTAAAAGAGAGCTTGCCCCACACACCAAAGAATAACTTAATAATAGCCACAGACGGTTATCTTCATTATGCGTGATCAGAAAAGACAATAGTTGCTTCGTCATTGTGAGCTGTGACAGTCACACAAACATACATTCAAAATATGAATTAGTGATAAGCCACTAAAAGAATATGCTATCCTTATAAAGGCTAAGCACATAAGTAAAAATTGGGCATCTCAAGATAAAGTGGTGTTCCACAACACCACTCATCTTTGAAAACTATGTTCCACACATGTGTGTACATCCAACCTGTATCATAGTCCATCCTTTTGTCTTTCTTAGGTGGAATAAGAGAAATAATGTAGCCACTTCTGTCCTGTAATCCTATTCATCTTCACAAGCTGTGCTAAATGTACACATAAAAACCATAAATTCATAATAAACCACAAAATCTTTTTGTTGGAATAGAGCTGAGCAGAAAACTAAGGTGCAAAAATCCAACTTGTACATTTTGTATATACACATGCTCTTTCCCACAACACAAAACTTCATAAGAAAGCAGTAGAGGAAACGAAAGTAAAAAGAAACTTCCCTTAAAATGAAGGGGGTGGAGCTTACGCCCTGTTCCACTTTGGGTTTCGGCCTTGCCAGTGTTGATACTCTCTTTGATGTTTCCAAATTGCATATCATTGCACTACTGATGATGTGCAATTATCTGGATAGTAATGCAATTACAGGGAGATTTAAAAAGATCATTTTACAACCCCCTCTGTTTATAATTTGGTAAAGGTAAACTATTATAAAGTATATTGACACAACATCTGTGCTTCCTAGAATTCTATCAGCATTTACATTGAAATGATGGGGTTTCGTGGATTATCAAAATATCCACAATTATTGGTCTTTTATTTTTTTGTGCACTTGCGGCTTGGGGTACAAAGTCTTAGCTTGACTCCATTAACCAGGATGCCATGTATTGATGTTCACTTGAATATTCAGAATTTTGATCAATTCAGCAAGGATTTGTTACAACCTTTTCCAAGCTAAGCCATACTTCCATCTGAAAGAGCTGCAGACATGTTTTCATAATAGGTAGGTTTTTTCTAACCGACCTGTAAGTCTTTAATTTTTATGTTCCTTGGGATAACATGAATATTTGTTGAGAAATTATAATATTTCATCTACCTTTCCCAGTAATATTTTTTATTTTTATTTTGGATTACATTTTGGACATCTAGAAAGAACGAGCCATTCCTTCCAAAACAAAAATGTATAAAAGGCATGAACTTACAGTGTCTATTGATGCTACATTTTTTAACCCCTTCGCTGCGGCGGCTATTCCGCCGCAACGCTACGGCGGTGGGGCACCCGTGCGGCGGCTCCATACTAGTGACGGAACCGCTCCGTCACGGCTCGCGGGCGAGCTGGGCTCGTGACGGATCGGGTCCGTCACGAACCCGCCCGCCCATTAAAGCGTCAGCGCAGGCGCAAAATCAGCGCCGCGCAGGTGCGGCGAGCGGGCCGTGACAGAACCGTTCCATCACAAGCACAGCTCACCCGTGGCTTGTGACGGTGCGGTTCCATCACAAGCATGGGAGGGGTTAAAGAATTACACGAAAGCGCAGTTTTTAAGTGTGTTCCATTGTTTGGGGAACGCACTTAATCTCTGCCCTTTCCTGTATTTCTTTAAAAATGTTACGCGGATTCATGCTTTTCTCATACATATGTGTTCTGAAACGAATGACTGATTGCAGTGAAAGTGCTATCTGCCATGCTTGACATCTCACTCTGATATCCTCCTGCTATGAATGGAATATCTGTTTTTTGAGAATCTCATAATTATATTTTTGAGTATTCATATGTGGAAAAAACGAAAACGTGCCCTTTAAAAAAGGCTGACAGTTAAGATAATAATAAAAATGTAAATTAAAAGTAGACCAGTGTGCGCCTACTAAATGCACGTGTATTTTGGGACCTATCCATTTTATTTATTCTCAATGGTGTATGCTTATCGAGGCATATCTAACATACCTCTCTTGTGTCTTTTTATCTCCTTTGAAATTGTTTCCTAACATAAAAAAATGCCTCATGGAGTTATTATTATTATCAACACTTGTAAAGCGCAACTACCACCCTACGGGTACGTGGGGCTATGATACGAATGTCTGGCTAAGCGTAGACACAGGTGGAATGCAGTTACCAGAGGAAGAAAACTAACAGGAAAGCAGAGGACGTACTCGAGTGTAAAGCCATGTCTTTATCTTTTTGTGAACTGCAAGAGATCATCCACTTGTCTAATGTCAAGTGGGGGTTTGTTCCAGAGGCGTGAGGCTGCTGTGCCAAATCTCCTGCCTTCGGATTTAGTTTTCCTGACTCTGGGCACCTTCACCAGGTATGCTGAAGAAGAACAAAGAGTTCGGGGAGGTGCCTACCATGTAAATTTGTCCTGCAGTGATTTGGGTCCTCCATCATGCAGAGCTTTCAACACTATACACAGTGCCTTAAATTGTATCCTTTGTGATATTGGGAGCCAATGTAACTCAGAGAGTACCTGAGAGGCAGTGGTCTCTTTAGTGTCAGTTTAGCCGCCATGGTCTGTACTCTCTGTAGTCTCTCGATCAAGTATCTTGGCGATTCCAACAGCAGGGCGTTACATTAGTCCAACCTGCGGAGGATAGTACTTCTAACTATCAATATTCTAGCCTGTTCTGAAGAACATCAGGAGGATCTTCCGAAAAGCTCTAATCAAAGAGAAACAGCACCCAACTGTTTTCTTCACATGGTTTTCAAGTGTCAATCTAATATCGAACATGACTCCCAGGTTATGTACCGTGTTATGGGAACCAATGGGGTAGTAGTGGGAGTGGGAGTGGGCCAGAAATCAAACGGAAGTGTAGGGGGAATTCTACCTATTGCACAGCGCAGGACCTCTGTCTTGTCGGCATTGAATTGAAGAGAATTCTCTATAAGCCAGAGTGCTGTGTCCTGCAGACAGGCACGGAAATCTTCCAAAGATACAGATTGCTCTCTCTAGAGACAGATTTATGTTTCATTTCTTAAGAATGGGCTTTTTTGGTCCAAAACTTACTTTACTAGACCATTGTTATAATCATTTTGTTGTTTTAACAGAAATATCTCTAGATACACAATTATTTCACATTCAATTAGTCAACAGACATTTTGTTTGCCACACTTTAAAAAGGAATGCAGAACACACTGCATTCTAGCATAATAGGATTCTTATGAGATGACTGGGCATTGTAAATCTCTTGAGGACAGGAGAGTTGTCAGCAGAAGGGTTTATTATGACAGATAATGATCAAGCATCTTGAAACACCAACTGCCCTTGGAGGTTTCGAATATTGGAATACAGGCAAAGAGATTGTGCCAAAGAGGGTGGGAAGGGGCGAAAGAAATACAAGTGAGGACAAGGAAAAACAAGAAGAGATGGGTTACAGTGCATATAAATGTGGACAGCATGCAGAGAATACAACCCTTGACTTCTTGGTAAATTGCTTTTGAAAATTCATAAATTGCTCACCACTGATTCCTGGTTATCAGAATCGCTGGTCACTAGAAGGACTATATTAATTGCAGTGGAGTAGCAAGGTCAGGTGGTACCCGATGCAGAAAATTTCTTGTCACCCCAGGCTTGGCAAAATGTTAAACATATGTGTTTAAAACAGATATTTTGCCATTACGTCACCCCCTCAGTGATGACACTTGCCACCCCTGGCTTGACAAAATCGCAAAAATATTGTTTAAAATACATATTTTTGCCATTTTGTCACCCCCCTCAGTGATGACACCCGGGGCGGCCCGCACCCACACCCTCTTCCTACGACACTGATTAAATGTGAACTACTTTATGTGCAACACAGATGGTATCCCATGAATTTAGAAAGGAAGACGTTCTGTGTCTTGATATCTATGCAGCTCTACAGAAACTTTGCTTTTCATTTTGTGGTGAATAGGTGTGGGAATCTAAAAAGTAAATTAAAATGGCAGGTGTCTCAGAGTAATACGATTCATTGATATGAATACCTTCTAAGCCAGTGATTACCAATCGTACTCTATCAAAACAAATCGCCAAATGAATACACCTAGTATACCGTGACAAACAGCATGCGCTTGGGAATCTACCACCTCACTATCCCACAGATCACATTAAATAAGTGCAAGGAAATAGAAATCAAAAATGCCTCTCTCTCCCCCATGGATTGACGCAGCTCCTGAGGACCAGCTATTCCACGCAAAGACAACTTGTGAAAAACAGGCGTTGGCCCAATCCAATTTTTTTGTACTCGTTAAATATTAAAATGCAAAGGACCTATCTTTCCCATCTTATTTTCTGAAGACGTTCACATCATCACTCAGAGCCTTGAGTGGGTTTCAGGTCAACACTGAACCTCATGTGAGCCTGCAAGCAGAGCTCGAGGTGTGCACATGCCCTCTCATTACAGCAAAGGAACGCACAAGGGATAAACAAGTAATGTACTTTGTTAGAAAGACTGCAGAGATGTGCTTTCGGTTCTGAGTCACAAGCACCACAAGAGAGAGCCACCTCCCACGCTACTGGTGTAGCTTCGAATCGGAGCTTTGCACCCAGGCCTCACTCGTGCTGCCTGGTGAGCAGAGGGCGCTTGTGGTGGACTTGTTTGGTCTGCTGGTCAACTTCAAGGCAAGACAGCGAAATACCAAATTCTGAGTCATCTTTATGTTAAGCACCATAGAAAGAATGCAGCTAAAGAAATACGAAAAGGAGATGCTTTTCACAGATTAAAAGATGGCAGAAGAGGAGAACTTCCCAAACTGCCATAGCCTTAAAACTTATTTTGGGATTCCTTAAAAAATCTTGCTCTTTGATTTTCAAGGACTTGGGGTTCACAAATGCCTTTTTTACTGCAGGTTATACAAAAAGACTTCGAAGATGAGAGGCTGATTTATAATCCCAATTCCCCAATATGACAAAACTGTGTGAACTTGGACAAGTCATACCTTCTCTCAGTGTCTCAGGCTTTTTTAATTGTATGACTTGGAATTTTTCTTTTTTTAATAAAATGATCTATTACAAAGATTTGCTTGGTATGTTTAAAAATTGTACATTTAGACCTTTGGAAAGCAGCATACGTGATCGCAGCCATACGGCATTTGTGTCGGAGGTGGCGCGTAAAAGGACAAGGCAGTTTTTATTGTCAATTAAAAAAAGTATGTTTGAGCCATTTCAAGAATTCAATGTGAAGGGCCACTTTTTAAACAGAGCTTATTAGTTTGGTTACGTTGCTTGTTAGGTTTCCCACTTCAGACAAACAAAAGCACAAACAGATTAGGTAATTTGCCCAGAATTATACATTGTGGTAAAATGGGGAAGCACAGATTAGAGCACAGGTCTCCGGATTGACAGGGTAGTTTGCAACATAGCTGTTAGACCCCGCCCCCTCCTGCACACTTCGGGGCAGATTTACAAGCCCCGTACGCCATATTTGCGTCGCCGTTGCGTCACTTTTGTGACGCAGCAGTGGCGCAAAGCCAGCGCCATGCTGCGGGGTATTTACAACGTGACGCATCTAGGGAGATGCGTCACGTTGTAAAGCCCTGCGCCACATGTGGGCATTCTGGCACGGGGAGGGTGGGGCGTTCCGGCGCAGGAACGCCTCGGGAAAGTGGCAGAATGAAATATACAAGATTTCACTCAGTCACTTTTCCGACCCCGCTGCGTCAAAACCTTACGCCCGCTTGAAGCAGGCGTAAGGAATGATACAGCAGAGCTAGTATAGGGCCCCCAGCAGTGCTGGAGTTGCGTCGCGCTTGCGACACAATTCCAGCACTGCGTCACCTTTATGGCATCAGATGCGTCACACATCTGTCTATTGTTGCACCATGGTATGCCGCATTATAAATACGGTACATCCATGGTGGAGCAAGAGGTGTCTTCTGTGACGCAAAATACCTGGTGCATCCCTGCTGATATGCAGGGATGCGCCAGTTATTGTAAATCTGCCCCCTAGGATTCCTAGTTGTAGATCCAGTTCAGGAGAAGGCTGCAGCATTCAACGGGCGAGGGGGTGCCCTGTGCTTGTCATGGATAGGGGAGGAGTGCGACTAGGTACGTCATGACCTTCCAGTCCTTGACTATAATTTTCTTTAAAACATTTTTTTTATTCATACTAAGAACATAGAGTATGACGTTAAATAATCCAAACTTCAAAATTCAAACACAATATCCAGATTACAATCTGCTAGTTTGAAAAGTCAAATAAAAGAATGTAGGAAATACTCTTACCAACAGAGTAGTCTCAACATTCCATCCCACCCAATATCAGCAGAAGAATTATTGGGGAAAACAGACATAAGTAACATCTGTAGATGGTGGGAATGTGGGGGGTTTGTAAGGGGAAAATAATAGTCAAACAAAGATGAAAGGAAAATAAGGAGGAGTAGAAGGAAAGTAAGTAGGAGAGAAGAAAAGAAAGAAAACGAGTGCCACTACGAGACTGAAGGTTCTATTCGAACGAACCTGTCCAGACGCCTATCCCCCAGATTCATCATGGTCATGTTTTGCGAGTCCTTAATAGCGAATTTTAAGGATTCGCTATTAAAGACTCGCAAAACGGGATGCATGTAGAAATCACAATATTTTATGCGATTTCTACTACTTACTTATTTGCGATTCGCTAATTGCGAATCGCAAATAAGGAATGGCTTTCCCATTCATTCCTTATTTGCCATTAGCAATTAGCGAATCGCAAATAAGGAAGCAATTTCAAGGGTGCCAGGGTGTCCAAAGGACACCCTGTAGCACCCCTGAAATGGTAATGTACACTGGTGTTGTGCACACACATGTCCAAAGGACATGTGTGTGTGTAACATACAACTTAGAAAAGTGCACTAAAGTTGCTATTTACCACGTAGTTAGACTTTGCGGTAAATAGAGGCCCCAGATTGCAAATTCGCAATTTTTAAATGGTTCATGAATTGCATTTAAGGAATCTCAAATTGAGATTCCTTAAATGCAATTAATCGCAATTTAGCGATTTCTAGAATTGCGATTTTTGCATTTGGGATGATGAATCCAAATGCAAAAATAGCGCTCGCAAAGGGCCAGGGGGCATATTACCAAGCAATACCGATAATTATCGCTATTGATTGGTTAAAGACAAAAATTTACCGCTGAGCTGCGGCGATTTTTATCGCAGATAAACCTGATAAACCTTGGTATTACCAAGGTTTATCGCAAATGCGATAAAAAACGGCCACAATGCATGAATATCGCTGAAAAGTCCGCGATATTCATGCATTACCGAGCTAATGCTCTTAGCTATGTTATCCACCTCCCATTGGATAACATGGCTAAGAACTGCTCAGGGCAGGTGTTAGCTTTTGGAGATATTCGCGCTTAGCGAGAATATCTCCAAAAGTTGGTAGTAGGAGATAGCGATGTTAGCAACTGTTTCCAGTCGCTAACATCTTGGCACGCCCACTTTGCATTTCATTAGTGATAAATATCACTGACATGCAAAGTGGGGCCCAAGATGTTCGCTATCTCCTACTAGCTGTCGCTAACTGGTGTTAGCGACAGCTAGGTAATAGGGAGATAATTTTATCTCCGCTTTCTTGGCTTTTAAAGCCAAAAAAGCAGAGATAAACCCCCTTGATAATATGCCCCCAGATTCTCAGAATCTGGCCCTTTGCGAGCCGATTTCGGCTTGATGAATCTACCTGTAAGAGTCAACCATGTACCAGCAACCGTAGGAGATCATCTAATACTAGAAGAACACGAAAAGAACAACGGTACCATCTGTGGTAAAGGAACTAGCATTTGGTTTATCTAGCAATGCTCATGAGCCAGTCCAGAGACTTTGCTTGAACTTCGAGCTCCAGTAAAAACTCGCATTTTTTCTACTACGATTTAGAAAACATGTAGAGATGAAAACATTTTGCAGATTGTTCTGGAAGCAATAATGTCCACGTGTGAATTATATTATGCCCTGATAGTATTATTTTTTCTTTTACATTTTAAACAACAATGCAATTAAGTCAGGGAATATTGCTGGCTTTTCTTTGTACAGCTAATCTATGTCGTATTCTTTCAGACAGCATGTTCAAGGCTAAGCCCGGAAAAGCAAATATGCACCTCAAAGCCCATTTACCGTTCTCATTTTCTGGACTTCAGCCCCCCCCCCCCCTATCTCCCTCTCCACTTTCTTTCTCTCTCCGGGGGGGGGGGGGGGGGGGGGGGGGGGGGGGGGGCTAATATTGCATACTAAAGGTCAAGCCAAGCCTGTACCCTAAAATATGTATACAGCGTACAACTAACCAACCCCCGAATGTATACACCCCCCTCCTCTGCATTGCTCTGTACTGTTTGTATCTTCTGATATGCAATTTTTATATTTTAATAAAAAAAATTGTAATATAAAAGAAATACCATAGTCTCGACTAAGGGCCTAATTTATATTCCAGTGAACGGATAACTCCGTCGCAATGGTCCGCTCCACTGAATTAAAAATTCCATAGGATATAATGGAATTTTTAAATCGACAGACAGGATATCTGTCACCGTTGTAATGGAGTAACCCGCCTGCCACGATATAAATCAGGCCCTTAGCTGCTATTCTGTGATTGCTTTTCTACTCCGCTTGCTAACCTATACCTTTCACAGGAGGTATTGACTTCTGCTACTGAATTCGCCCCTATCTGAATTAGTCAATAAGAATCTGTGACTGGGGTTGTGATTATGATTGTGTTATGGTTCTTGCAGAAATTTGATTTGAATTAGGTGAAGATTGAACAGACTTTAAAGGGAAGAGAGTTGTTGTCCGACTGCCCATATGTAGACGTTGGAGGAGGCGGTTATTAGAACAGACCTACTGTCTCTGAGACTTCTGGAATGTGGCGCTGTGTGTCGCAGTCTGTCACAGTGCACTTGGCTATGCGTCTAATTGGTATCAAGCAAAGAGTAAGTGACACCATGAACAGCAACAACACTGTATGTGAAACCGACAATACAGGAGATCGTGACAAAGATAGAAAGGCAGAATTTTCATGGAAAAGATTTCCATCTCGAACAATATGGCATTCATCAGGAGCCCCACGTGCTCCCAGAGCTGCTCGCCCCCATGACATGGGCAGGTTTCTCGCCGCCACCTCGCAGACACAGAGCTCAATGGTACAGTGTCTTCCCATTTCACACTATGGACAGAGGGAGTATTGATCTGACTGCTCTGCATGGAGAAGGGGGGCACTGGAGGAATGCTTGGCACCATAGCGGCATAGAGCTGGATCATTCCGAGGGGCAGGGCACCTGGGCAGGGCAGACAGGGTCACTCTGACCATAAAGTGTGGATAAGAACGCTGGGTATGATGAATGTGAGGATGCAGGGGCTGGGGAAGTCTGGAAAGATCTTGCGGACAACTGAGAGATCTTGGCAGAGGGAACCATTCTGAGAGATGAGGGCACCTTGGCAGGAACATTGAGGGTAAGGTGGTTATTGGAAGGCTGGATTACACCACTCTGAGGATAGGATGGGCTTGCGGAGCCGAATCGGCCAACTGTAAGTGCAGGGGGCACCTGGGGAGGCAAGACTATTCTTAGGATAGGTTGAGCAAAGCAAGAACTGGCAGGCCACTGTGAGGATAGAGGGTGAATAGGGAGAATGACACAACCACCTTGAAGATGGAGGGGACATACATATGCCAGGCAAGACCACCCGCGGCTCGGTTACGCAAGCCCCTTCTGGACTAGACAGAGTCTGAGAGGGAAAGACCATTTAGAGGGTAAAAGGCCCCTTTCTCTGTAATACAAACCTGGTTTAGGGACTTTGCGAAATTGATGAGTTTGGAAGATTTGTTGTAATGGCAGAGAAGACATGGGCATGACAGACAAGACTATGCTGAGGGCAGAGAGGACCTGGGGGTTTGGAAAATCCCTCTGACAATAGAGCGTGCTTGCACAGACCAGGCAAGACCTTAGTGAGAAAACAGGGACAAGTCACACAGAGCCGCTCTGAAGATGGAAACGATTTGTGCAGTTTATGCAGGGCTACTCTGTTGATACATGGAGACAGGGCACGCAACGCATGGTCATTCTGAATTTACAGGTGCCACACATGGGACCTGGACAAGCTAGGCAGGACCCTTCGGAGTACTGACGATCCGTAGTCAGGGGCGCTGCACTGACAGAAAGACCCTGGGTAGGCCAGCTAGTAATTCTGAGGATAGGTGGAGTCAGTGGAGGTCGAGCAGTGTCACTCTGAAGCTACATATAAACCGTGTACATCAAATATTAATGACACCGGGAAGCTGGGCATGCCAAGCAAGACTACTCTAATGACTGTGGGTAGGCCTGGAAAGACCTATCTGATGATAGAGATGTTCCAAGATGGTCATGCAAACTCTAGTTTTTGAAAGAGAGGTCCACTTAGACTGGAAAATGCCGCTTCTGGGGGGAAGGAGGGGGGTCTATCTGTGACCATCTTCACACAATTAGTAGCTTCTGCTCTTGCACAAATCAGCTACTAAAAGAAATTGGTAATCAATTAGATTACCCAGATAACCATCTACTAAAGTAAATCATGGGCACAGGTTACAGAGGTCTCACTGAACTTTATAGAGTCTCCCAAATGCAAATGTTGGTAACTTAAAATGAAATTCGTTTTTTTTCCTTATCGATTTCCCAAGATGTATATACATTCCTAAAAATCTCCATGAAAAAAACAATCAAATTACCCCACCTATCTCAAGAATTTGTCTCTATGTCTTCCAGAAAAATACAATAAAAGTCTTCCTAATAAGCCTGTGGAGAACATAAATTTCACGAATGTACCATAACAGTACACCATGGCATATTTTCTTGAAATGAATGCAGTTTCCTCAGTCTCCTTAAAAACACCATAACATTGTGTCAAATGTCTCTTGAATTTATAACTTGCTCGAATGTGCATAAAGACACTAAGATTGTGCAATATCTTCTGACTTGAATGCACTCACTTCGGTTTCCCAATGCGGGAACTGCTTGGTTAAATGTATTGAACTGAAGACGAAACTAGGAAACAAATGCACCAGAGTATTGTATTTTATCGTACTGCTCTGGGTTTGTGATTTATGTAGTCCTTCATTTTTTAATCCACAGGGTCTCTGCCCATCCTGTGGATTGTCTGTGTAGATTTTAGTCCGTGTTTTATTGAGTTTATTGCTATTGTTTTAAGTAACTAAGCAACAAATAATTTCTTCGTCTTCTTCCTAAAAATGCATCAAATCATCCCACATCTCCATAAAATTAAAATCGTTTCTTGAAAGTTCTCTAAAGGCTCCTTTAAATTATCCCATATCATGGTGGAATGTTCTAAATGTAACCTAAATGTTTAGAATTAGAGACGCTGTCTGATTCGAAGATATATGAGACCAATATATTTTTTTCTACCAGGGTCTGCCTAGAATGAAATCTTCAAACTTGAGCTGCCTGCTCAGCTGTAATCAGACCAGAATGTTTGCTACTTCAGTGACAAAAAGGAGTCCGAATGTGGGGCAGGAAGTGAAGGAGCACATTCTGGAGGATTTCCGTGATTTCTATCTGTTTATTTCCTTGCACTGCATAAACATCTCTTGATAATAATCATCTACTTGCTTAGAAAGAGTTTTCTCATGTTCCCATATGATATAACCATTGGCCAATCATGTCATGACTATGGCTAATGAAACAGAGGTCCAGGTCAAACTTCACCTGGCCATCAATCGCTCTAAGGTGGTTGCATGGCTTAACTAAGGGTCAAGATAACATTTCTATAACAGTTTAAAAGAAAAAAAAATCTGTACAATATTTTTTGGGTACCTCTACTCTTTGACGTCATATGATCGGTACTCACTCACCAAGTGGCTGTCTATGAACGAAACTCGGGCATGCCTCAGATTTAGGATGTGTAGACTATTAGGACTTTGTTTTCAAGACACAATAGATGATCTGAAAGAGAATTGACCGATTCATGGGAAGACATGATCTGAAGAAGACCTCCAAGTTCGCCACTACTCGGTAGCACCCAGTGAGCCTGAATCAAGTTTGTCCTCCCTTGTTCCATGGGAGCCCAGGCCATGCCTATATTTCTCATGACACACATTTATACACAGTCAATCTATATTGCAATTATTTACGCAGGCAGTAATTATCCTGAAAATCTGGCATGGACCTAACCCTCAAGGGCATTGGGCATTAAGGACCTTTAAAGGGCACAGCTTTATCCTCATTGACCAAATCTTACTGTCTATGGAGGGAGGAGAAGGGGCGGTATCAGATTTGGGTCCCTTGATATCTGTCACAAGTCTATAGTCCATATTTTCCAAAATGTAAACTGTGATTTGTACTCAGCAGGCCAAGCCAGGTAAGGACTATTTCACATAGAGATCCTCACAAGGGAGATCTCCTTCTGACACAGCTGGCTTTCCAATTCACAATGAAATATGTTTAAGCATTACCTTTTTATCATCAGAAGCATGTAGTGCACAGAATTGTTAATTGCATCAAAAATCATATAAAGAGAGGTACAAAAAGCCTCTAAGCTGTAAAGTTTGAAGGACAGGAGAGAAACAAGAGGGAGATCTAAATACTGCAGTAAAGAACTGAGCAGAGAGCGACAGAGGAGGTGTAAGAGATATCTAAATACATCAGTTAGTAATTGAGAGCAAGTGGAGAGGGAGGAGAAATATGAGAGAAGTATTTAACTTCCACAGCGAGGAACTGAGAGCAGGTGGAGAGAAGGCATGTGAGAGAGGTATTTAAGTACCACAGTTAGAAGCTGGGCACATTCCAAAAAAAGGATGCTTTTAGAAAGGGCTATGAGATAAGACTTGTTGTGGGAGGCTCAGGTATAACCTAATAGAGTCCTCCACTGAGAAGATGGTTAATGTATGAAAGCAACAACAACAAGTTTTATATTATGATAAGGAACTCCAACAGAGGTCCACATAACGAAAAACAATGCCAACAACAGTAATACAGATCACATTATAAAACCAGTGTAAGATATAGTTCCTCCAAGCCAATACATAGATAGCATTTTATAAGCTCGACCAACCGACTTCGTTCAGTTCATCCATTATTGAACCTTTGAAAAGCGACTTTGTGCATAGTGTAACGTAAGATGTACAAATTTAGCATATTTAAAAATCATCTAAATGCAACTTTCGAAAAGTGGCAATGTGGATAATGAGATATACGTTTTACAAATAATGCATGAGCGCAACCAATGAGCTTCATTCAATTAATTTTCAAAAATTAAGCAGTGACATAGTTCATAGTCAGTACACAATGACTAATACATTTTACAAAAATATGTAAGAAAATGATCTCTCCTTGCTACACAGCATTTCCTTGGGTAGAAACATTACAATACAGATTTGCCTGCCTCCAAATTAGAACGTATGTTATATTTGGAAACAAAAGCATTACAAAGTGACGACGTGCATTCTGTAACGCAGGGCAAACAGAGATTACATACTTATAATCTTGAATATGGAAAAAAAACATGCACTTTCTCTAATTTTTTCAGGGCTTTATCTCAGATGGCAGTAATGACAAGACAGGGGACCAACAACACAGATCCGCATAGAATCCAATAGAATCACTAGTAAATATTTTTAAAGTATCTGAAGAAATGATAGATCTTACTACAAAACATTTCACTGGTTGGAAACATTATATTACAGATTTGCCTGCCTTCAAAGCAGAACGTATGTTATATTTGAGAAACAGATACCTTAAAAAGTAACGCAGGGCACTCTGTAAAAATTACATGGTTGAGATCTTGAATATGTAACTGGCAAAGTTCGCACATTCTCTCCTTTTTTTAGGAGTTTGTCCCAGATACCAATAATTACACGAAGAGGGAGCAAATGCACTCACAGTAAAAGGGTCAATCTTCTAACCTCATGGGGCAGATCCCAAGTTAAATAAGGCTCAGATGTATTGCCCAAATAGCTCTCCTGAACCACTTGGTTGCTCTGATTTGACTAACATAGGGTGATGTCTCTAATGGAAAAAAGGGGGGGGGGGTGATGTCTCTACCCTGACTTATGTTAGACAGGGTGTTTTTTTATATAGCTCTTTAGAGCAGACCGGAGCATAAACGAATCTACATTCAGGTCAAGCCCAAACATGTCTTAGCCCACTCAAAAGACCTAAAAAAGAATCTCTTTTATTTTTGGAAAGAGAATATTTCAACCTTCAGGGCTGCCCGCAGCTCCCTCCTCTCCGTACAGGCGCGAGTTTCCCCACCTCAAGACAGCAACCAAAGAGAAGGAATAAGAAGGCAATAAGCCAAACTCAAAACGAAGAGCATGAGGGGCAACAAGTGTATTCTGAATAACATATCTGGTGCAAAATGTGTCCATAAATCCCCTCAAAAGAATGCCAAGAGCTCATATCCAACACTTCAAAATGGTGTCTCCGACAAATTTTATAGAGTCTAATCAGAGCATTTGCCTGAGACAGGGTCCTGCTCCAACAAAGCTTCATATAATCATTGTCCCACCCACTCTTAGAAAAGACCTTGCCAAAATAGAGATAACAATCCACTTTTTGTAATTTGTCTGTGCCTAGATACCAATTAAACTTTCACTTAGGGGCTCATTAGGATTGCGGATAATCCGCATCCTCCGGGCCGGCGGAAGCCACCACCGGCCCGGAGGATGCGGATTATCCGCTGCGGACTGGAAAAAGACCCCCCGCCAGATTAGGATGGCTGGGGGATCTATTTTCCGTCCGCCGCTTTTCCGCCGCGGTCGCCTTCCGACTGCGGCGGAAAAGCTCTAACATGGCTGGTGGTGTCTATCAGACACTGCCAGCCATATTACGATAGCTGCGGTCATATGCCTTTCCACGGCGGCATTTCCGTTAGCTTCATTTTGTTCCGCGATCCGGTCCGCGAATCGGTAAACGTTCCGTTAGCGCAACTACCGCGTTAGAAATCAACATTGTGACGCGTCGCATAAGCGCGACGTATCACGTTACCGCGTAATGCGTCTTATGACGCGCCGCGTTAGCGCACCTGGAAGCGCTCTGGAACGCGAACCGAGGCGCGAAGCGCAGCGCCCCGGAAGCGATCCGGGGCGCGGCGCCGAGCACGTAACGTAAGCATAACAGGTCATGTTACTTGTTTATTAAACTTTTCATTGGTTCATTTTACTTTTGGTTTCCTAATGATGGAAGGCTTGGTCATATGACCTAAAAATAACACTTTTCATTGGTTTAGAACATTTTTTTTCCCCAAATGATGAAAGCCCCACCTTTTTTTTCTCACTCTGACTTGTAAAGCAAAGGACCCAGATGCATTTACAGTTTATCACTAACAATGTTCCAGGCTAATGTATTTTCCCGGGAAATTTACAACTCTCCTGCAAGTAAAATATTCCTTTTTCGAGAAAAAGGGCGTTGCTTCGTCCCATGAGGGAGCCGTTGAGCAAAAGAGGCTCGGCCTGCTGTCTTAGTCGCTGATAGGCCTGAATATCGGATTCTTATCGATCACTTTATGTTACAGGAGTGGAAAACACAACAGCCCTTGACCATTTATCTTTACAGCATTCCTGCGTATTATACCTTTTAACCGTCATGTAATCGGGCTGCTTTATTTCACTTGCCTTTTACTGATTCGAAAACAGTGGCTATTATTCAAAACTTTACCAATCTAGGTACTACTACCATGTTTTGTTTTAAAAACCTTTATTGTGAAAATGTCAGTATACAAATACGGGCCTATAACCACGTGGGCCGGCCACGGAGCAAACTGGAATCGTATATGATGAGGGGACATTTACACTGTTGAAGAACATAACGGGCGGGCCATTAGGTTGCAAGAACTAAGGTGTCTAACAGATGCGGAATCGGTGGACGTAAATTTTATAATTAAAGTACGACAGGGCCAGTTACAATAAAATTATCTAGATATACATTTGCGGGCAAGTACCATGGGTGACGTTAATTCAAACTTTCAATAGTACAGTAATCAATAACACATCAGAACTTAATATCAATAGGGATGTCCAAATGTTCAATCAGTACTCATCCCCGCCCGCCATGTACTTCAAAACTGCATACGTATCTCGTGATATCAAGGCTGGGCAACCAGTACACAACAAGGAGTTGCGAGTCCCATTTATACCGGCGCCATTTTGGGCGAGGCCGGGCAGGTCCAGGATATAGTCAAAATGTCTCCACCAACCAGCGGTCGGACCAGAACCCCTTTCGGCAGTCAAAAAAGGTTCCGTTAAATGACAACAGAAGAGATAGGCAACAAGAACCATCAGTCAAAAGAGGGGAGGGCAAGTTCTTCCCTACCGGGTCACGTTGGGGCTCCACCGGAACTGATCGAATTGGTAGTCTACAGTGTTTCTGGATGTTTCAGACTGAAGCTGGCGTCAGCATGAGAGCACCACCATCTCGTGGCTCCGTCGTGGCCATTCCGCAAGCAATCATGGCAGCCGCTCCCCACCGGAAGCCTGCGGGAGTCGGGGGCCCCGGTGACTTTTGTAGAATCTTCAAGGCTGAGGGGACGCTTTCGGGAATGGGGCCCATGCCCTAGCAGGCAAGCGTCCGAGTTCCAAGGTGTCCCAGGGCCATTTTAGTGGACCAGGCCCAAATCCGAAGAGCCGGCAGCCATTTTGAGAGTCCTGTGGCAGCCGCCTATCGCTGCACCGCAAGAGTGGGCGCAATTCAGCTGGATGGTGGGCGAGACGCTGTAGCCGCAAGAGCGGGCGCAACTCAGCTGGATGGCGGGTGAGGCACTGTGCCGCAAGAGCGGGCGCAACTCAGCTGGATGGCGGGCGCCCCACTGCAGCTGAGGAGCCTCCACCTGGGGAGGCGGGGGAGGCCCATTCGCGCCGCCTCCCCCCCCCGGGGCGCCCCACGCCGTCTTTCGGCGCAGCATTGTAGGATGGCCAGACCAGTGCGGCAACTTGCTGGACACCACCTCGGTGCCGTCCGGATCTCGGCGCGTTGTGCTGCCTTCGGCCTATTCGCACAACGGTCCGCTACTGACGCTGCCTCACAGGCCGACGGATTTTGTAGGCTTTTTATAGCCCAAAGCCGACTAAAAGACAGCCCAAAGCAGCCCATTGTTGCTACTCCGGGGAGGGAGGGGCAGGGACAGTGTCAAGCGGACGGTGAATGCTTTGAGATGGATGTTGCAGCAGGCTGCCATGTAAATAGTTGTTTAAAATGGTTTTTTTAATGTGTTTACTTTGTTGGAGCGTTGTATATATTTATAAGTTATTAAAGTGTTATAATCCTACTACTTTGTTGGAGTGCTATATATTTGTAATGTGGCAACGAGCACAAAGATGTTACTGTATAACCAGAAAAAGACATAGTCCAATTGTGCGTGATCTAGTCCAATCTGGTGACGCCGATAGTGGGTATCAGCAGACTTTCATTTGTATAGGGTTTGTCGGTTATTGGGCGGGGTGGGTGGTAGGGCAGGCATGCTTAGGCAGCGAGGGCGGCGGAGCCGAACTACCTCGTGGCCATCCCGACCGCGAGCTTGGCTCCTCCCCCTGGTTTCATACTTTTTGCGGAGGGCTATTTCCTGGTGTTTCTTGTTTTAGCAGGGTCAGAAAGGATCCTATCAGTGGCCTACTGATTTTGTTCGATTCCTTTCGTTTTGCCATAATTTGCTAGGAAGGTACCGTGGCTAATCCGTATTTTATATATATGTCCTCTTTATTAGGGGTGCCCTCCGGTGGGGCCGGATGAGCTACCTCTAATAAATGGTCCGGGTAGAACCAATTACCAATCAGTGGGGAGAGGATAGGCATGACAGATTACAAAAGGGGGGACAAGGGTCCGCACTACCTATCTTTTCACTGCTTGCAAAGACTAGACGGAATATCTCTATTCCACGTTATTTGTAAGCAGAGAATACCTCCAAAGAACTAATATCAAACAACCAGTGTTCGGACAATCAAACAATCAAATGGTGAGAAAGAGATAGGCACGACGGGTTACAACGGGGGACAAATGTCCGCGTTACCTACCCTTCACTACCTGCAAAGGAAGAGAGAATCTTCGTATTCCTCTCCGTTTGTAGACAGAGAATCTCCAAAGAGGACCAATGTATCAAGTAGCGACCAAGGCTAAACAAACCAATCAATCGAATAATACTAGTATTTTCAAACAATTCCGATACAAACAATCAATCAAATAGTCAATCAGGTGGATAAAACCATCCTGCCAATCAGACGTATAAAACGTCCTACTTAACCTTACCCGGACCACGAGGACAGTTCTTCGCCTTCCCCTTCCAGCGCCCGATCGTCCTCTTACTCCAGTTTTACCACAGCACTCCTGTGGGGTCCTAGTCAGGACAGCAGGTCACTCAAGAGAGGTCCGTTCAGAATCGGTGAAGTTCACTCGATCGGCAGCCAGACGAGAGTCCTCTCCAGGCAGGTATACTCCAATCGTTTAGACGTTCACCCCGTCGTCAGGACCTCTCTTACTGAACCCACATGTCGCTGATGGGCCCCGCGTTGGGACGCCAATTGAGGAAAAGCAGCCAGTTACTGTCGAATGCCCAGGCTGTTGGCGCAAGGACGCCTCTAATTTCCCATAGCAAATAGTTACCAAATAAAGAGACAGGCGCTGGAAGCTGGAACGCAAGAACAGGGTTTATTTCTCATGAGGAGAGCCTGTCATTTCGGACACGCACACAGAATGTCTTCGGGAGGTGCTCTGACCACATCTCCGAGGCCTGGCCTCTTATACACAGGTTTATTGCTTTATTACATGTGACACATTCTTGTGAAGACTTTGATGTACAGAAAAGCATCCCTGGAATCTTCCGCTTCAGGCTCGGTCCCACACACCCTTACAGTGAGAATTCCCTCCCCAATCACAATACAGGATCGTTATCAGATACTAGGAACAGCAGGACATTCCGCCGATTCCCGGAATGCGTGTGGTGTGACGGATCTCATGGGGTGGGGGCCTTGATCTAATATAACTCCTTTGAAGAGGGGTGATTCTTTACAGTTGGGGCCATAAACTACATCCGCAGGGCTAGGTGATAGCCTGGGACCGGCCTGGACAATCGGACACAGAGGAAGAGGAGTGTCAGAGGGTGCGGTAGTGAATAGGGTGAAAGGGAGGTGTCGGGCGGGCACGGGGTGTGATTCTCAGGGAAGAGCAGCGCAGATGGGGGGAGGTTTATGGCCCATGCATGAGAGAGAGAGCGGGGGTGACCAGTGCGTGGGGGAGATGCTTGCGAGGGTGGGGAGCCGTGCTGAGCATCGGCGGCGTGCAGAGAGTGGGTCTGGTCAAGGCATCTAAAATGGCTGCCGTGCACGACAAAAGTGTGGCATTGGAAAAAAGGCAAGATGGCGCAGACAATGTTTATCAATACGGATTAATTTTCCACAGAGAGAGCGGGGGTGGTCAGAGAGGAGGGGTGTTCGTAGCACCAGGGAGACGCGCTGGGGACCGGCGTGGGGCAGAGGGGCCATAGCGCTTTCAAAATGGCTGCTGCTTGCTAGAGCGTACGTGCCTGAGTGGGGACAAGGTGGCGCCGATTATGTTGACATCGCAAACCAGATTTTAACACATAGACATGGAAGTGAAAACTGCACCATTGCTCCCCCCCCGACTGACACCCTCCTTTGCCTCAGCTTGGATCATCATTTGCTAAAGTGTTTGAAGACCCCACCGTGAGTATAAGCACAACCGGGGCCTTACTGCACACCCTGAGAAAAACTACGCAGCAAGACAATCTCTACCTTCTCCCTTTTCCATGTTCCAACGCTTTGAAATGAACAATATATTTACTCGCAGTGACAAAATGGCGGTCAACACTTCCTGATTTCCTTTGAGTCGAACGTTAACAGACGTCACACAGCAAAAAAAAAATCCGCTCACCCGCAGCCGCTGGAAGACATGTATCAACATATATGAGCCTCCTCAGCCACCCTCAGAAAACCTAGGGGGTCAGGATACGTCTCCCGTGCCCCCTTATACCCATTTCCCACATTGTTTTTCCTCCATCTTGTGATTTAATTAAAACGAAACACAAAATGGCGAACTCCCGTTACGCTACCGGTGAGCGACCCGGTTCGCGTACCGGGAAGCGCTTCTACCACGAAAAATCTAATTTTTTTTATTTGCTCCACGGGACCCTTTAACCCCTTCCACGCTCATGACGAGCTGGGCTCGTCATGGCGTAGCCTCCTCGCACGCTGATGACGAGCCCAGCTCGTCACGTAACATGCGCTTTTGAATATCTCAGCGCAGGAGCAGAATTCTGCTAGCGCGGATGCGGTTAATAACCCCAACATCATTCCTAGGGGGTCAAGAGGGGTCTACCTTGCCCCCTTTCATTAAATTCCCCCTTCGTTTTTCTCCTCCTCTTGTCTCTCGATCCTACCGAGAGACAAGATGGCGGCCGGTCCGGACTGTTTAGAATGTTGACAGACACAGGAGAGCCAATCAGCTTCGCTTCGCGAAGTTCCGTTACGCGTCAGGTACGCGAACCGGAGCGCTAACCGGAGCGCTGTCACAGATATATCTGTTTTTTAAAACGTTAATTTCTCAAAATCCTCTGGAGCACATATATTGAGACATAGCAAAGGCACGTCGGGCAAACCATATCTACAATTTTGCCAAGTTTCGTGTAAATCCATTCAGCCGTTCGAGCTAAAAGTGAGTCCAACCGCCCTATGGAAAACTCAATGTTAAAAACGCGTTTTGGGACCCCCCTTTTTTCTCGGCCCCCCCCTTGACGAAACCCCCCCCAAATTTTCAGGGGCTGCTCAGAAACAAAATGTGCCATTTTCCTGAAAATTTCAGCCAATTCCGTCCACAAACGCTAAAGTTATTCGACATAGAATTTTCAAAAATCCCATAGGAAAAAAATCCTAACTATATATACCTACTGGCGACCGCCAGTATATATATAAACGAAACTCCACCACGCCACTTCCAATCCTTCCTCGGATCAGCGAAGCGATAACCAGCAGACGGACCACTGGATCAGGTTACAAATTCTTTATTTTGGTTCAGCTGGTAAAAAGTGCATAACGCGTTTTGGGCTAAGCAAGCCCTTGCTCAAAAAGAAGAAGAGAACTCTGGGTAGTTCTCAGTTTAGGTGAAAAGCAGCTCCTGTTAGAGCACTCTCAACACCAGCGACACTCTAGATCTGCTCGCCTCAGATGTCTGCTTTTCTACCAAAGTTTTTAAGCATAGGATTAGCATTAGATTTTAGATTAGATTTTGACCTAGATTCTGTTTTGGGTAGAAGGGTTTGTCCTTGTTGATATAGATACACCTATCAAGTTTCAAGCTCTGTGATGCAGGAATCTTTGAGGCATTTAAAATACCTTTGGACAAGAGAAGCAGCTACAGAGCACTTCGATTTTAGAGGAGGTTGAGGGGGGTTGGGAGTTGGGCTAAATGTGACTATCTGGGGTAGAAATCCCCATCCTTGCCTGTGGGCCCACCACCCCAAGGCAGTATTATATACAGTGGGATGTATTTCAAGTTTTGTAAACACAGACTGGGCTGTCCCTAGTTAGGATTTCTACAGGATTTTTAGAGATGCGTGTCCACTGGGGGCATCTCACAAAAAGTGAAGGACCGGCCTCACACACCACCTGGTGTCATGCTTCATCATAGGCCATCCTTGCCCTCTAAAAACTTTGTTTGATAGAGGGCGGGCATACACCTAGAGGCAGGGATGCACTTCTAAACTAAGTGGGGGTCACTGAGTAGTGAAAAGTGATCTAAAAACCATTAAAGTAGTCAAAAAGACTAATTTAATTAAATGGGCAACTGCATGGTATTAAAAGAAGTGAGCAGTGATTTGGGAACTAATTATCCCCTCACCGTGCTAGATGTGGTCAACATGTTTCTGCTAAGGGTCCCCGGAGGGTACATAGCATTCGTCAGGACCAAGTATTTTTTAAGGGCTCCGCCTTTATACACAGATTGTCTAAAAGGATCAACCACTAAACAAGGCGGGGGGTTTGTAAATATCACTCTCCCCGCTAGTGTAGTACTCAAAAGAAACGCCCTTGGTAACTATCCTACTTACTCCATAGGAGGTCGAGGGTGGAAGGCCATACTTTGACATTTGTCATTTTCAGCACCTCCAGATGTGTCTCCTACAGTTGTCTGCTTCGCCTCCCCGCCGGTGAGATTTCAAGTTGTTAGGTCTGTGGTTTGAAGGTATATGTAGATGGAGAGGGCAGGGTTTGCAGCAAAAGATTGCGATTGCTTTACAAAGCTGCTAGCAGATGTATCACAGAAGTGCGGCACCTGAGGATTGAGGTGTACTGGCTGAGCTGCTTCTGGCACCCACTCTTAAAATTATAGGAAGAATAGTAGGTCAAGATTTCCGTGAATTGACCAAAGTGTTTGTTGGTCCCAGATGTGAAACAACTCAAGGGTGGGATGCTTTGAGAGAGCTAAGTTTTAGTCATAGTTCTAGGATAGCAATGTGTGCCAGGATGAAAAGACAGAAACAGTAAGACATGCGCTAGGCCCAGAATGAGGTGCATTGACAAAGCAATGAGTGGGTTCCATTCATGGACATCAATTCTCCAAAATGCCAGAGTAGCGGAAGTGACATCACGTGGCCTTTAATTCACCATGATTACATCAAAGGAAGTGATAACACTTGACCTGTAGACAGCACAGGAAGTAATGTCATGGAAACTTTGAACCTGGTGACATTTCTGAAGTTAAAGACTCAACAAAAGGTCCACGGTGGAACAATAATTAGTAAAATATTACAGACATTACCATATCATTATATGTATATTAACTAGGCTGGTATAATAATACGCCAAGAGTGCAACCAATATACATGTGGAATGGGGCTGTGACATAACCTTGGTACTAATATTATACACCAGATAGAATAGGGAGACATGCCCAATTAGAGCCCCAATTGCCCTTGCAATCACAGAAACCCATTCACATTTCAAAATGTTTTCTCTTTTGGTTACCTTGAATTTCATTTCAAAACAAACATTGGCCATGAACCCTCTTTTCAGAGCAGTGACGTAATAATGATGCTGTTTTTTCATAATGCATACCATGAACCTATTTGTCTTCATGTTGTGGTACTACTAATCATAATAGTGTTTAATTTATGGATGTTATTAATATAGGATACTTGTCTAACTGGGTAACGCCATTATTTAAACCTGTAACTCTCAAATGATGTGTATATGGCTTCAGCAAACACATCAGCCCACTGAGTTTTCTTACAAACTTTGTGAAGACGTGTGTAAGAAAGAGCTTTGGATAGACATTTGTCTATCTGTCAAAGTATTTACACCGCGACATGTTACTTCCTAACGTACAGAAGGCCCGGTGGTTATTCGTTTCTTCATAGAAGAAGGCAAGAAGTGTTTCAAGAACCGCTAATCATTGAAAACACAAATTATGTATATGGACTAGGACAATATGGTTAAATCAATGTTTAAAAAAAGGTAATTGCAATGTTAATTTATTGAATGTAACAAGCTATACCTAAAATTATTTGGAAGTATTCGATAAGTGAAAGCAACAGTTTAGTCTATTTCTATTTTGCCACTTTGCCATTACTTTATTCAAATGTCTATTTCATTTTCTCTTGCACAGCGAATGTATAATAATATGGTACATATTGCTGTTTTGGGAAAGCTTGTATCATGGTATATTGTGATAAACATTAAAAATACGAAATTCCACAGCTACACTTCACAGTAAATGTAAGCAAAAATGTCCACATTTGAAAATTCCATGAGTCCAAAGTTTGCGTTTCTTCTTCCCTCTTTTATTCACAATTTCCTGTATATAATAGATTCTCTGTCATTCCATTAGTTTGACATCGGCACAAACAGCAGCCAACATGTGTTTCGTGGAAAAACTCTCAAACTTCTGTGAAGTACTGCCACACGCTAATTACATTTATCAAGCAATCAAAATCACATTCTTAATTAAAATAATGTATTCATTACATCATTTCTTCTAACTGTGATGAACTTCTTTCCAAATCTTGTCGTGCCAAGAATTACTATCTTATTTAATAAATTCTGCACTCCTTCATCTGACGTTACCTTTAAACACCCACATTACATATATTTTATGAAGAGGTTCGAGCTTTTTAAATAGAAAGTATGGAGTAATGCCTGACAAATGTACATATTACATGTGTCTAGAGGAAAGTGCTTGTGGTTTCTATGTATTCTAAGTATGTACATCATAGTAGTGAAGTGATCTTGGTTTTTATGTAGTATTTGTGTATACATAGAAGTGACTTTGATTTTTCTTTGATGACATTTGCAGCTCAAAGGAAGTGAGTTGGCTCATGGAAGTTTTTAAATATGGACTGTCTTGCTTACACTTTGCTGTGAAAAGAACCAGTGGAATTTCGCATTTTTAATGTGCAATACAAGATATTAAAAGAGAGGCTTTTCCAAAACAGTAAAATGTTGGTAAAATGGTAACATCTAGAGGTACTGAAGTTGTGGAAGTGCGAGCGCCAGGCTACTTATGGAAACTTAGGGCCAGATGTATCAAGATTCCGTTTTGCGAATCCTAAATAGCAATTTTTTGCGAATCGCTATTTAGAATTCGCAAAACGGAATGTATGTACAAAATCGCTATTTTTTAGCGATTCCTTATTATCCTTTATTTGCGAATTTGCATTTTGCGAATTCGCAAATAAAGAATAATTTCCAATGCATTCCTATGGGCCAGGAGGCCCATAGGAATGATAGCGCAATAATTCTCAAATTGCTAATTCGCAATTTGCTAATCGCAATTTGAGAATTGTTTCAAGGGTGCAGGGGTGTCTCAAAGACACCCTGCTGCACCCCTGAAATGTACATGTGTGTGCATGTGGCACACATACATGCCCTATGGGCATGTATGTGTGTCACATGCCACACTCACAAATGCCAAATAGGGCATTTTTAAAAGACATCGCAAATTACCACCAAGTACAAGTTGGTGGTAATTTGCGATTTCTTAACACAAAATAGCAATTTCAAAATGTGTCATACATATCATTTAAGGAATCGCAAAATTTGCGATTCCTTAAATGCTATGGCAAAATAAGGAATCGCAAATAATTGCGATTCCTTAAATTGCGATTTTTTCATACTTATGAAAAAATGCAAATCGGCCGTTTGCGAGTCGCAAAGGCCGAAATTCTGCGAATTTCGGCCTTTGCGAGTCGCAAAAGCCTTGATACATCTGGCCCATAGATCTCATTTTTAATACCTGAAATAATATGATACATAATAATTTCTTCACTGTAAATAATTGTTTACATTATTATACCTGCTCAATTGTACTCACTGTACACCTCCACTCATTTGGACTCCTACCCACACATACCCGATTTTGCCTTCTCCTACCTCGCTCTGGAATGACCTGGCCCTTCACATCAGAGCCAGCTTCCCCTCAGTTCTAGAATTCCACAAGAAACTGAAGACCTGCTTTTCACCAAGTCCTGACCCTGGCTCGGCCCACACAGCTTCTGATTCAGAGCTAGGATACCTTCCCTGGTGAGATGTCCACTATACAAATACACATAGCATAATATGTTATCAGTCTTGAAAAATAAGATTCCCTGGGGAAATGCTGAGACTTAATTTTTGAGTGTGTGCTGCACTGAGATTTCAGAGGCAGGCTGAGACCCACTGAGCTATCTAGTGTATGTATTGCTTACATTCTTCTCTTCACAACAGTTGGTCTGTAATGCAAAAACCGTACCATGAAATAGGCAATGGGTAAGTTCAATCTTCTCACTGATCTCTTGTGCTGATTACTATAAGAAATGTCAGAGACCGAGTGTTGAAGACTCTCATCTCTTCCAGTAGCGACTGGTGAGCGGGGGGAAGAGAAATCAACTATGACAATACATTTAAAAAAAATAACATACCTGCCTCCCGCCAAATTGCCGCTCTTCTGCTCCTCTTTGGCTCCACCCAGGCTCCTAGACTCCCTGTGACCAATCCTGAGGCTGCTCTCAGCATGAGAGCATCGTCAGGATTGGTCTGAGCAGCCTGGATGTATGCTTCTAGAGAGACTGGGAGTGTTTGCCTGCTGTCTTCAACCCGGCAACACAGTTGGAGTTGGAGACAGCTCAGTGCGCATGTCGGTTTGGCCATCCTAAAACAGCCGGCCAAACACACATAAGCACTGACAGCAGTGCAACCACTCCCCATCCATGACTGTCAACCCCATGGCCCCACTCCCAAGACTTAGCCTTTAGAACTTGAAAAATAAAACTTTAATAAACCTGTTTTATTATCATTTCATTTTCAACTTGGGAGGCTGCTGGCATGGGGGACCGACGCTCCTCCGCCATAGCGGGTGAGCCGCCGCTGTACCATCCCTCCTAATGAATCACTCTTACATCATCTATGCCTTCTCCTCCTCATTTTGACCTTTGATCTCATTATGCATCACATTTAGTAACCCAACTTTTCCGAGATCACAGACATGGTTCTTTACCTTAAAAACCCTGAAGCTTGCCAGGAAAAAGGGGAGGAGGCTGATGGAGCAGGTTTCAGGACCAAAAGTGACACCTGGTTAGGCAGTGTGTCCGGCATAAAGGTGATGCTCGCATGTACAGATGACCTCTGTTATCAAAGGTAGAATGTAAACAGAGCTCTCTACGAGCTGTACTTTCTCACAGCTCTTCTCCCACTGTGTCAGGCCTCGGAAGAGCACAGCCAGGGTAGCAAAGAGGCGCCGAGGGGCAGCAGCTGCTAGTCCTGGTGACGAGCTGCTCGAGATCACACTGCACTGGCTCGGTGCAGTTTAATCGCTGTCTGGCTGAATTGCATGTGGGTCTGGTAGCTGGTCAGGCCGGATGTGACGTGCACTGGGATAGCTGTACGTGGTGTAGTGTCGTAGTGCCTGACCCTGGGTTCAGACAGGACAGGCACCTCGACCGGAAACAGGAACAGGAAGGAGTTCTAGTCTGTGAGCCAGTTAGTTGCTGGCAGGCAATAAAGATAGAGGTTGATAATCCTGCTCCGACTCCAGAGTCATTATTTCAGGGGAGAGCGTGACACTGGCGACGAGGGTGGGATGCAAATACTCCCACACAGTCCCGCTACCCTGCCGGAAGCAGCCGGCCCGACCAGTGAGTCCGCAGCCATCGCCGTGCGAAAGCGCGAAAGAAGCGCGAAAGGAAAAATTCAAAATCGGCGCCGAGACTGCAGGAGCCAGTACAGCAGCCGTCAACACACGGCACCGAAGCAAGAACCGAGCGTGCACAAGAGGCGCATGACGCGCATGCACACGCGGCGGTGAACATACTTGAGCGAGCGCGTCGCTGAAGACGCAGCGAAGTCAACCCTGAGGCAACAGAAATCGACGAGAGCAGCAGAAAGCTGGGGTGAGTCCTGAAGGGGCCGCGCGAGTGAGAATAACTGCAAGGCAAGGTGGTGAAGCCCAGACCCGAGGCATAGTGTCTTACGCGGCGGCCATTACTAAGTCAGGCGCCGGTCATTGGGAACTCCACGACACAACGACGGCGGCCATCTTTAAACCAGGCAAAACCCTGAAAATAGTCGAGAAGCTTGAAAAAAAAAAGCGGGAAAGCGCTAAGAACCCACCTACAATCTCTAGACCCCTACAATAAGGGGTGAGAAGGCACAAACAAAGGGAATCAAGCATCATAGCAGATATCAGCAACATAAAACAGAAACCTGCTAGAAAAAAAAAAAAAAACACCTCAAAGACATTAAATCACTATAACCAACAGGAAGCCACCACAAAGGCGTGATGTCCCTCCAAGCCACCAGCAGCACGACTGACGGAAATGCCACTAATGCCACAGCTGACCCAGCACCTCAAGCCACCACAGCCACGGCGCCCCAGGGGCCCATTGGAGCGTCGTTCATGCGACAACCGCAACCACTGACGCTAACACCGGGCAACACCATGGGACCCGCCTGGAAAAACTGGAGTGAAGACTTTGAGGACTACATGGTTGGCTCGTCAGTGCAAGACCCCAAACAAAAACTGGTAGCCCTAAGAAACCTCATAGGCCAAGACATAGCACAATTCATCAAAGACCTACCCAACGCAGCGACTGCAACCTATGAAGAAGTCAAGGGTACTCTTGACAGGCGATTCCTCCACAAACGCAATGTCGACTACGAGCGACACATGTTCTTTCAAGTAACCCAAGAGAAAGATGAGTGCATGAGCGACTTCATCATTCGCATCAAAAAGATGGCGAAATATTGCGAATTCGATAACTTCAAAGCGGAGGACGCGCTACGCCTCCGCATCATTGATGGCTGCACATCAGAATCTCTACGCCGAAGACTCCTGAAGAAACCTTACTCTCTGGAAGAGATCGAAGAACTGACCAGAATTAATGACCAGGCGGAGAACTACGCCAAGCGCATGGGTACTCTCAAACTGGACCGGAAAGAACACGCCCTCCGGATCCAAGCACACCAAACATCCAGGCCCAGCACGAGCTCTCACGACTCTCACAAGTCCAAGCACTACTCCCGGAAAACTTCATCCCGCCGAGACTCAAGACAAGACAAGCCACTGAAGCCATCACCGTCACCTGCATGCTACAGGTGTGGTCAAGAATATCCGCACTCAGGACAATGCCCGGCCATCGGACAGCGATGTCATCGCTGCGGAAGAGACAACCACTTTGAAGTGGCATGCCAAGCCCGAAAATTCACACAGAAATCATCGCCCCTGCGCCGTGGCACCAGGCACCACGCCCGCGCCATCAGAGGACAAGAAGACCGCTCATCCAGCTCATCGAAGTCTAGCTGTCATTCAGTGAGTCCGTACCACGCCAGAGATCGATCAGCGAGCTCTCATCGCTCACGACACCAAACTGTGAGGCTGCACAGGTCACACAGAACCACATCCAGTGACTCCTCCTCATACACACACGCGTCGCAAGACAGCGATGAATTCATCTGCATGGTCTCGGATCCAGATCGTCTGAAGCGATATCCCAAGCTTGACATCATGATCGGTGAACACCCGGCGAAATTTGTGTTAGACTCAGGTGCCTCACTCAACTACATCTGCGTGTTAGAATACCACAGCATGAAGCACAAACCCAAACTAGAGCCAGCGGCGGTCCGCATCTTCACATGGATGGCACGGAAACCCCTCAAGTGCCTGGGTCGCTTCTTCACAACCCTGACATTCAAAAATAGGAAAATTCAAGCCTACATCCACGTTGTGGAAGGGCCGGACATTGCAGACTGCCTACTCAGTCTGCCAACAGCAGAGCGACTGAGGTTAGTGGAACTCCTCTACATGACGGAGGACGCCCCCGACATCGTGGCGAAATTCCCAAAACTCTTCGCAGGACTTGGAAAACTAAATCACTTCAAGGTGAAACTGCATATTGATGAGCGTGTGACGCCCATTGCTCAGCACCACCGGAAGGTGCCTTTCCATCTACAGCAAGCAGTGGACGATGAGCTGCAAGATCTTCTACAATCTGACATCATTGAGCGCACCTCGGGACCCACCCCATGGGTATCCCCAGTCGTAGTCGTCCCCAAAAAGGGACAAGACAACAAAGTCAGACTATGCGTCGACATGCGTGCCCCCAACACCGCCATTGAGCGAGAACGCCACCCTGGGCCGCACATAAGTGACATGATCACCAAACTTAATGGCGCCACTGTTTTCTCCAAACTCGACCTTAATAAAGGTTATCATCAGTTGGAGCTCCACGACCAATCCCGATACATTACGACATTCACCACTCACCAAGGCCTCTTCCGATATAAACGCCTAAATTTTGGCATCTCGTCGGCTGCCGAGATCTTTCAAGAAGCCATCCGGAAGGTCATTCAAGGCATACCAAATGCATTCAACTACAGTGACGACCTATTGGTGTTCGGGAAAGACCAAACGGAACACGACACAGCCTTGGACAGAGTCTGCCATGCTCTGTTGAATGCCAACCTCACCCTCAACGCTGCCAAATGTGAATTCCACAGAGACACCCTGAAATTCTATGGACACATATTCTCCAGAGAAGGGATGAAGCCTGACCCGGACAAGGTACTCGCACTTGCTGACACCCCAACACCCCGCGATGTCAGTGACCTCCGCTCCTTTCTAGGCATGGCGAGCTACTGTGCACGATACATCCGCGATTATGCTACCATCAGTTACCCCCTACGGGAACTCACACGTCAGGGTCAGCCCTTTGTCTGGACAGATGCATGCAAACAAGCCTTCACCACAATTAAGCAGGCCGTCGGATCAGCCATCAATCTTGCCTACTTCGACACCAGTAAAAGGACCGAGATAACCGTTGACGCCAGCCCTGTGGGTTTAGGCGCCATCCTAGCCCAGTATCGCGACAACTCAGACCAGCGCCACATCATCGCCTACGCGAGTCGCAGCCTCACAGACACTGAAAAGGCATACTCCCAGCCAGAGAAGGAGAGCCTAGCTGTAGTTTGGGCGTGCGAACATTTCCACCTATTCATCTATGGAAAGCACTTTACGATTATCACGGATCATCAGGCCCTCATCACGATATTCGGAAACCCGAATGCCAAGATGCCACCTCGCATCGAACGCTGGGGACTGCGTCTCCAGGACTACATCTACACAATCATTCACAAACCTGGCAAAGCCGAGAACCCGGCTGATTTCATGTCTCGCCATCCGCTGGATACCATGGCTCCGGCCCACTCTGTAGCCGATGATTACATCCACTTCGTCATCGATGCAGCATGTCCACCCACAGTCCCTCTTGCAGCCATCCAAGATGCTTCCGCCAGTGACCCTCTGATCCAGGCTGTCATGACCCGAATCCGCTCTAACTCCTGGCGTCACCTGAAAAGCACATCGCAGGAGTCAGATCAGCTCCTCCACGACCTAGCTCCGTTTCAGCGGGTTCATGACGAACTCTCCATCAGCGACTCTGGTCTTCTTCTGCGAGGGGGAAGGATTGTGATCCCACACAAGCTACGGCAAGGAGTCATTAACCTGGCACATGAAGGCCACCGAGGGATAAATGCCACCAAGAAAGCGCTGAGGGAACGTGTGTGGTTCCCCACACTGGACCAGATGGTGGAGACAACACTAAGAGACTGCATGACCTGTCAACTCGTCAGCAAAGATGAACCCCCAGCCCCTCTCCACATGTCCGAACTACCAGATGGAGTCTTTGTAAATCTGTGAGTCTGTCCAATTAGCAAAAGAACAGTGGATGGTTTGGTACAACCTTTTGTAGGCCACACAATTAGCATGTTGTCGGGCTCTGCAGGCCACGGTGGAGGTGCATTGCCAGAGGTCCCTGTGAGTTAAATAGCTATGAGCGAGAAGCATAGGTAGAGCGACGCCCTGGAGCATAAAGGCATGCTGCAGGTCAGACCTGAGGCTCGTTTGCAGAGCTGTGTGTGGGGGTGCCAGTTTCCTGAATACTGTGGGGTACCGCAGTCTAATCTCAGGTGCGCTGCTAGAGTTGTTAGAGGGTCCTCTGTGCCATGGACATCAAGAGGGTCGTTCATGAGGGCGCCCACTAAGGTGTGCCTGGGTCCCAGTATTGCACAGCAGGGGTGCGACTGGCCTGGGTGGAGGCGCTTTAGCAGACCTAAGATGGCGCCTCAGGACTGACACCGAAGGAGCTGCAGTGTGTCGCTGCGGGCAGAGCTTTGTCTAACACCTGAGCAGCACCCTCTTTCACATCAGGACACACTAGCGTCTCAAAGTTCACACTCCACCCCACCTCTCTTGCCAGACGAGAAAAGATTCGCTTATCTATAATCGAGAAGGGTTGGCTTGGTGGGCCCCTCACACCCCCACCACTGCAAGCATTACATGCACCTTGCGCATTGGCCGCACCTCGCATCCTGCCCTTCACGCTTTGCGAAAGGTGAGGTGACCACAGGAGAGGGGGCGTCCTGCAAGCGATGCAAGCACCAGGGGAAATTCCCCCACCTCCAGCTGAGTCAGCGAGTTTCTCTTGCCAGCCAGCGAGGGCTTCTCCGCCAGGCTGCAATGACAGATTACAGATCCAGCCCCCATAAAAGCGGATTTATTGCACCTTCCTCGGGGCTTTAAGTGGGATGAAAGAAATAAGGGGTCTCTCAAAGGGGCGTGGTCGATGTAACTAAGGGCTTAAAAGCACATCAACTAAAAAATCCATGCTTAGCATAGTGTGCTGCCCGACTGGTATTTTTCTGCTTCTGTCATTGTATCCAGATATATAATACAGCAGGTAACATTACATCTACAACAAGCCAGGATTATTGGCTTTGTCAGTGGTTGTTAGTTGCATAAAATGAATAAGCAACAAGCGTGGCTTCGCTGTATATAATATTGAAAATGCTTCTGTATTGAAACAATCAGACTGTGAAAGTACTAAAACGAGTCTCTTTGAAGTGACATCAAAGGCAGTGAAGGAAGGGTGGTACTGCTGCTGAGTTAAGATTCATTTTTCTTCCTGATGGTTAGTGCAAAAAATGGAGAGCCCGATAGAGACTCGTCTCGGACCTGAATTAAGAACGGGCGGTGCTGAGCACAGGCAGGACCCAGCCCACTTAAAGCCCTGACCGTCCTTATGTTCTTCAAGGGTCTTATTTCCATTTCTTCTGTGCGTGTAGTGCTCTACAGTCAGTGATGGATTGAAGGGGTTTGAGGGCAATTGAGAGGTCAGCTGATTCCCAACCCATTAGAGGGTCCATACCACTTAGCCTTTTGGATCACTGAATTCTTCTAATTCCTACCTGTGGGTCTTCCGACAAATAGTGGTTGGTGGGACTGAAAAATGCTTCTCAAAATCTGAGTACCCATCTAAGCATCCATGCACCCATCCCTTGCTGGTTGCCTTGTTTCTGTTGTTTGGTGTGGATTGGAACCTACTTCTCTCATGCTCAGCAACTCCAAATTTGTGTTCCCTCTGCTTACCGTTACATTTTTCTAGAACCTGAACAATTGCATCTCCTTCCACCAACCCCTCAGACACCGCCACTCTGTAGGACTCCTATTTAGACACATCCCACGAATACACATAAACAGATCCAGAGGCAGGGACTTCTCGTACATTGTTCTTAAAGCGTGGGATGGCCTCCTAACACACTTCACAGCCTCCTCCTCTCTTCTTGAGCTCCACAAGAAGCAATGGCCTGGCTTTTTCATTAATCCCGCACTGTAGGCAAGACCTCGCACACACACGACTCAGTGCTAGGATACCCCCCCAGGTGATAGTGCTCTCTCCAAATACACAGTGCTTTAAATGGGCCGGTACTGTCCGATACTGAGTACTGGCACTTTTTTATCTTGAGAGGGACAGTGCCTGCACTTTTCAAGAAAATCGTAATACTTTTAATTGGAGAGCACCGGCACTACTCAGTAACAAGCAGATACTCTGGTACAGAGTACCGGCACTTCTGTTTTTCCATTTCAAGCACTGCGAATACACATAACATAACTTGTTGTCAGGTTTGTTTGTCTTGTGGAACAGGATTGGCACAAGCTGCATTTACATTTGTATATCTTCAAATCAATCGTCAGCTGGACTTGTGTCAGATGTGTGGCAGGTGGACGACACTTGAATCTGGTAAGTTGCTCCCCCTGTTACAAATTTGCTAACTCTGTTACAGCTCCTTTGCTTCCCCTTGAATCTAAGCGGGAAACATCCTTTACGACGCAACTTTTACCATGCAGTACCTTTACAACGCAGGTTTTTCAACGCAAGTCATTACAATGAATTGCGCTGTGGGCGCTCTAGGATAGGTAATAGTTTCATTTACTATCCAACACCTTCCCTACTATCCACGAGGACTGGAGTTGGAACAGTAAATTAAACTATTCACTATCCAGCACCCCCCCCAACGCAAGTCGTTTTAATGACTTGAGTTGAAAAACCTGCGTTGTAAAGGCATGCGTGGTAAAAGCATGCGTTGTAACAACGTACATCCATCTCAGCAGGTGTGTCGGCTTCCAGCGACCCTAGGAAAGAACCCTAGCACGCCAGCACTTGGCGTATCGCTTTGGATAACCTTGCTGGCTTTTTGAGAGTGTTTATCGGGAAAAACTCAGATTGCATTACTTCTCTGTTTTCTTGTCAGGTGACCTCATCTCGGAAACGTTCGCTGGAACAGAGCAATTTCGTGAACAGTGAGCATGTGATGCTTTTCCTGGCAGAGAAGGGTCATGGGACCTAAGTCCCCCCTGCACACATGGGATAGCGCTTCTGTTCTATTGAAGAATTGCTTACCGTCTATAGCTATAGAGTCTGAGGTCTGCAAATACTGCGTAACCTAGGTGACACTTATGCGCCTCTGGACATTCAGAGTTGTGTAATCTGTCGATCATGTACGAGAAATATTGTGGGGGTCTGCAAAGAGCGCTATCATTTAAAGGAATCCTGAGAGGCAATTGAGACATGTGAGGCCTGTAAAAGCTGTGGGTACAATCAGATTGATAGCTGTGCTAACTGTCCATCAACTGTTGTTTTTGCAGCTGTGCTGAGGCCCGAAATAATTGTATAACCTGCGGGATAGTTTAGGTTTAAGTTTAAGTTTAAGTTTAAGTTTATTTGCACAGTTAATTAAAACCAATGCAGTACAATTACAAAATATGAATTAAAATGAAACACAATATAAAATAAGATATATTTTAAAACCAGCATGGCGTAGACGTTGCTGTTCTGTTCATCCTGATTGTGAAATGTGTTAGCCTTTCATTTATCACACAAATATTTAAGCAATAGACACAGTTTCTGTTTTAAAACAGGTTAAAATCAAATGTTTTTTTTTTTTTGTTTTTTTTTGTTTAAGTCAGTTCAAGGATCAAGTCCGGGCATTTTTTTTTTCACTGCCTTTAAAAATTTTACAAGGCTAGAGCTCAACTGAGGGTCCTGAGATGAAAAACAGGGGAGAACTGCGCTCCTTCTTGTGCGTGTCCCATGTCGGATAAAATGGCGTTTCAAAAAACCTGCAGGATAGTTCTCCTGTCACAAGGGTATCTGAATATTGCAACTCCTCCTCGTCCATCTTCCCCGATCTAGTCTTTACCTGTGAGATGCATCTCATTTTCTCAGACATTGTTGCCTAGCCAACTTCAAAATACTTCCCCCAACATGGCCGCCATCACCCAGGTGCTACTACAAAGGGGAACTAGTAATCCCGTCACACTCCCTGTCTATTTTTTCTGCAGACGTTTCCCTAGCTTACTCAGGTAAATGGGGTGTCAGGGGGAAATGACATCAGCACTGGCTCTGGTGCCTTGGAGCTGGTTACATCTATATCCCTTAGTCTACCGTCTCTTGAGCCACTAGGATCCCCTCTCCCAAGATTTCGAGGCCTTGGTTCTGGTCTCTCCTCAGATCCAGAAAGAAGTACACTTGTGGTTGGATCTAACTTACAGAAGTGGTCCCAGTTGAAACAACCTATCCCTCTAGTCATGGGAACGGATGTCAGCAAGAAGGGATGGGGTGCAGTGTTTGGGTAAGCCAAGGCTCAGGGATGGTAGTCGTTGCTAGGAGCCCAGTATTCATCCAATTGGAGGGAGTTGGCTACAGTAGGGGCTGCATCTTCTGTGGTTCCTTCTTTTGATAAAGAGTCCAGCGGTCTGTTTAAAGATAGACAAGCAAATTGTGAGAGCATATATCAACAGGCTGGGAGGGATGGTTTTGTCTATTTACCTGCTGGCCAAGGAGATATGCTCTCATAGAAGTCAATCTTCTCTCTCTCCGGGCAGTTTATCTTCCGTGCAGGGAGTATGGGCCTGCCGATTGGTTGAGCAGGACCATCCCATCATCGGTCTCCCTGTGTCTTTCTCCCCTGATCTTTCAAGAGGTGGTGCTGAAGTTCCGCCATCTTTGGTTGGATATATTTGCCACGTTGGAGAATTCCTTCCTGCTTCACTTTTGCTCTGTAGTTACAAGTAGAGGGACATGGACAATAGATGCATTGTCAGTGAGGTGGCCTCAGGGCCTTCTGTATTGCTTCCTGCCTTCCCCTTTAATGCCCAGGTTATTACAGAAAATTTGGGAAGATTAGGCCTTGGCCATTCTGAGAGTCTTGGGATGGGCAAGGATGCCTTGGTTTCCTCTTTTACAAGAGATGGCAGTCACTCCTTCATGGACCTTGCCCCTTCAGTCATTCCCATTGAGACAGCCGAGTCTGCCTCAGGAGTCCCCCAGTCACTTGAATCTGGCGGTTTGGCTGCTGAAAGGTTAAGGTTGTTGGCCCAGGGTTGTTCGTCAAAGGTAGTGGATCCATTCAACAGTACCGTCATCCTTCTACTAAGAAGTCATACAAAAGCATTGGGGGACTTCGAAAAATGGTATCAATCTAAGCAGTTGCAGTCCAATAATCCAGGCAAGATTCTGGGTTTTATAAGGTTTGAATTTGTAGTTACATTAGTAGTCTCCACTATTAGAGCTCAGTGGGCGGAAATTCAGGCTTTCAGGGGTGAAGAGGTATTGGGATTGGCTCCTTTGGTTTCCCGGCTATTGAGGAGCTTCTTTCTACATCGCCCTCTTGTCCGTTCTCTGGTTCCTCCTTGGGACTTGCCGTTGGTCCTTCAAGTGTTGACAGAGTTTCCTTTTCAACCTGTGGACTCTGTGGAGCGTAAGTATTTGACACAGAAAGTGGTATTTTTGGTGGCAATTTGTTCAGGGCGAAGAGTAGGTGAAATTGGTGCTTTTCCATCCATCTCCCCATCCATCCGCTTTTCCCCCTGCCAAGTGGTCTTGCGACTTGCGCCTGAGTTCAGATATTTTGCCCAAGTTTCCTTCAGCCTTTCACTGTTCACAAGATATCCTCGGCTGAGGAGGTTTGCTTACACGTGTTAGATGTACACAGAGCTTTGCAAGCTATTTGCAGAGGACATTATCATTTCATAAGGCAGACTCCCTGTTTATTACTTTTGGGATTGGAACTAAAGGGTCTCGTCCTTCTACGTCTTCATTTTCCGGTGGATTAAATCTAACATTTTGTTGGTTTACGACATATCCAAAAGATCTGTTCCCCCCTCGTTATGGGTAGGCATACCAGTGGAAAGGCAGCCTCGTTAGTATCATTTAAAGAGGCATTATTGAGAGACATTTGCTGTGCAGGCACATGGACCTTCCTTCCTGCATACTTTTCTTTCACATTATCGAGTTCAGTTAGGGAAGGGTTTTTCTACATCATTTAGTGACCATGGGCCAGATGCATCAAAGGGTTTTGCCCATTCTGTGTCTATGGGAAAATGTGTTCATGCATATGGCCCCATGTGTTGTCAGCAGTATCTTTATGGTGCTTTATTTTTACATTTCTTTATTGGAATTGTCACACTGTTTTCTTCTTAAATCTATCTGCATTGATATAGCAGGGTGGTGTTTTTGGGTTGGCACCTATAATCAATCTGTGTTGCTTGGGTATTTCTCCCAGGTAAGACCTGGATCAGGGAAGATGGACGAGGAGGTAATGCATCGGTTCTGTACAGATAATCTTCATTACTCCAAGTCTAAGTCCTAGTCTTCCCGGATAGAGCCCTGGGTTTCCCACTCTCCCGACCCTAATGGGATAGATTATAGTGCTTTATATTCTTTTTCTTCTTGGTAATAACAAGAAGTGTGGAGTGACTGTTTCACCTTTGTAGTGGCGCCTGGGTGATGGTGGCCATGTTGGGGAAAGTATTTTGAAGTTGGCTAGGGAACAATGTCATTGAGAAGGAGATGTTATCTCACAAGTAAGGACTGTATCGGGGAATACTTGGACTTGGAGTAATGAAGATCACTGGTAAGTAACTGGTGCACTACAACTCAGAGAGGAGCTACTTCTGCTGTCTAATGACCCCTGGACCAGTCTGGACCTGAAGGACTTCTGTCTTGGAAGAATGTAAGAGCACTTTAACCAACAGCATATATGTGCTGCATGAGGCGTATAAGGGCTGTGTGGGACCACAGAGATAGCTCTGCTGTCCAAGAACAGTCAGTGCTGTAATAGTCTAGGCAGGATGATGCAGACGTAAGTGAAATACAGTTTTCTCAACCAATTAAGCCTTGATAAAAAGTCTTCAATGTTTCTACATGTAGATTCAAGTTGGCTTCATTCAGCTGGATAGCACAGTACTCAGTTCTATTTCCAGTGCCCCAATACCTTTGCAAACACACAGCAGTCTCACACACTGCATCAGACTGGATCTAGAAACTTCAAAGCTCTCAGATCGCCAGCAGGGTATGCTGGCTTTGTGACGCCGCCAGAAGTTGCTTCATATGAATTCACTGAAGCCATATGGTGCCCACCCGGCACAATCAATCAATCAATCAACATTTGTAAAGTGCGCTACTCACAGTGAGGGTCTCAAGGCGCTGGGGGGGGATTGGGAGAAGAAGCAGCTACGGATCGAACTGCCAGGTCTTGAGAAGTTTCCTGAAGGTCAGAGGGTCCAGGTGGGTGGGGAGGGTGTTCCATGTCTTGGCGGCGAGGTGGGCGAATGATCTTCCGCCTGTGGTCGTTCGGCAGATGCTTGGGACAGTGGCGAGGGTGAGGTCCGCGGAGCTAAGCTGGCGGTTCGGTGAGGTATGCTGATCCAGCTTTGTGGAGTGCTTTGTGACTGTGAGTGAGGAGATTGAAGGTGATCCTCTTGTTGACCAGGAGCCAGTGCAGGTCTCTCAGGTGGGTGGTGATGTGGCTGTGGCGAGGGCTTCCGAGGGTGAGGTGTGCAGAGGCGTTTTGTATGCATTGAAGTCTTATCTGGAGTTTGGCCGTGGTTCCCGCGTAGAGGGCATTGCCGTAGTCCAGCCTGCTGCTGAAGATGGCTTCGGTGACTGTCCTTCTGGTTTCAGTGGGGATCCATCTGTAGATCTTGCGGAGCATGCAGAGGGTGTTGAAGCCACGGTTTCAGTTGTTTTTTTTAACCTGCCTACGATGTGGATACGGAGCTTGCTTATCAGAGCTGTGAGATTCTCTAACAAAACAAGAAAGATTCTGTGCATTACCATGTCGTCACCCAATCGTTCGGCGCTGGGGAGGTTGGGAGAAGAAGCAGCTACGGATCGAACAGCCAGGTCTTGAGAAGTTTCCTGAAGGTCAGAGGGTCCAGGTGGGTGGGGAGGGTGTTCCATGTCTTGGCGGCGAGGTGGGCGAATGATCTTCCGCCTGTGGTCGTTCGGCGGATGCTTGGGACAGTGGCGAGGGTGAGGTCCGCGGAGCTAAGCTGGCGGTTCGGTGAGGTATGCTGATCCAGCTTTGTGGAGTGCTTTGTGACTGTGAGTGAGGAGATTGAAGGTGATCCTCTTGTTGACCAGGAGCCAATGCAGGTCTCTCAGGTGGGTGGTGATGTGGCTGTGGCGAGGGCTTCCGAGGGTGAGGTGTGCGGAGGCGTTTTGTATGCATTGAAGTCTTATCTGGAGTTTGGCCGTGGTTCCCGCGTAGAGGGCATTGCCGTAGTCCAGCCTGCTGCTGAAGATGCCTTCGGTGACTGTCCTTCTGGTTTCAGTGGGGATCCATCTGTAGATCTTGCGGAGCATGCAGAGGGTGTTGAAGCCACGGTTTCAGTTGTTTTTTTTAACCTGCCTACGATGTGGATACGGAGCTTGCTTATCAGAGCTGTGAGATTCTCTAACAAAACAAGAAAGATTCTGTGCATTACCATGTCCTCACCCAATCGTTCGGGTTTTAAGTTCTGCAGGGACTGTGAGGGACCGATGTCTATCACTGACCCTCATTCCATTTGTCTCTGGTTTCTTGAGTTTCCCGTTGGAGCATTATTAGATTCTGTGTTTAGAACTCCGGGCATATGAGCCACCTTGGCAACCACTGCCTAGGTGGAATGAGAATGTTGGGGGAGGATCTGGTAGTTGCTGGTTGTTGTTTGTTCTGCCGGTCGTACACATGCTACTTCTGCAATAAACTGTAAAGAACCTACTTACAAATACTGTGTGATTTGTGTTATAATTCTTTATTAGCAATTTTAGAATAAAATAACATCGTAGGACTGTCAGCACTGGCCACACAAATACAATGGCCATATAGATATTACAACAGAAAAAATTGTGTGGTACTTGCCTCTTGAATCCTGTGTGATTTGGGGACTTTTCAAGCATGCGCCTAAAGGCTATCAAAGAATGTGAGACCAAGCTTATATGGCTCACGGAAAAGATTACAGGCAAAGTCGTCAATGGTATAGACCTTGTTCCAGGTGCCTTTCTTCAGATTCTTTGAGTGCAAAACACAGAAAATATAAGAAGCACAATAAACAAAAAGGTAAGTCACTCAGATGCCCTCCGACTGGCACAGAATCTTCTTCTTTGGAGCTGGAGTTGCTGGCCCCATGCCAGCAACTACACTGGCATGGGCTGTCCCTGGAGCTGCCCCAGCCTCCACTGGTTTCACCTTTTACCTCCCAATGCCGACACCAACTCTTCTGAAATTTCCTGCCCTGAGCACTGAACAGGTGGCATTATTCACTGGCATGTATGCTATCTTTTCCAGAGCGTTGCGCCATCGGGTGCACCTTCCCACCCCATGGTGCCATAAAGCTTCCCACTATTCATGCTTCAGGCCCCCGGTGCTACTGAAATCCACCCCACCCAGGTAGATACCAGCCCCTCCGGCCTTCAAACTGGCTTTGAGGTACAGAGCACCACAACCACCTATGCTATGGCTGGCACCGTCACCTCCAGGGCCAACAACACCACCTCCTCCTGAAACCATGCATCAAAACAAGTCAAGGAGGGAGACACAGAGAATCCTTGAAGAGGATGACTATTGAAGCAGGATACATGGTCTGATTGGAACAGATTGGGGCCCTTAGACCTTTACCCATATGGAGAGTATGACTGCTTTTCGAATAACATGCCCAAATCCCGGATGTGACCCTCCCAACAACTACAGTTCATAGAATCAGTATTGGGCACAGCCCTTCACCGAACCTTTCTGCCTCCACTGAGGATTGATGACATCAACGAGATGGTTCCATCCTTCCAATAAGGCTCACAAATTCCAGTTCTGAGGGTGCTGAGAATCCTGGGTCTTCTGCTTTCCGGCATTCTACTGGTCATGCACGTACATTGTTATATGAGGGCCTTTTAGAGTTGCCTCCGAAGGCAATGGCTACATTATGAAGGAGATCTCTCGGACTCTTTTGTGATCTCCTCCAAGGATGCAACAGAAGTAATTTGGTTGGGGAACAAGATGAACCTGACCATGGCTAGAGTAGTGACGGATGTTTCCACCTTGGAGGAGCTTATTTGGAATCTGGAAACCAGAGGTATCTGGTCTCAGGAAGAACAGGCTTTTCACATCAACCTGACCTGTTGGAAATGCCGGTAATTTGGATGGCACTGAAGACATTCCTACCCTTCATCCAAGGTCTGCCTGTCCAGATCATGGCCGACAACACACCGGCAATGTGGTACATCAACAAGCAAGGGGGAAGAGGGTCTCACCTCCTTTGCCTGGAAACTTTAAGACTGAAAACTTGGCCACACAGCCAAGGAATCAGGCTCACCGCCAATTACCTAGTGGTGGTCTTTGAATGCCAGAGCCGACTGATCTGGCATTATCTTGCTAATCACGAGTGGCGTCATCTGCAACAGATAGTTCAGAACACCTTCACCCAGTGTGGCACTCCTCAAGTGGACTTGTTCGCCTCATTGGAAAATAAAACATTTCAGCATTTCTGTGCCCACCAGTATCTGTTGAGAGGAGCCTTGGGGATTGCTTTACAGTTGAGGTAGATTTTTCAGAAGCATCACGCGCTCCACCCCATACCCTTGTTGTCTCAGATTCTGAGCAAGATTCTACAAGACCTGGCCCTAGTTATTCTCATTGACCCTGACTGGCTAAGGAGGGCGTGGTACACGGATATTCTGCCCTGCTCCACTGGTCCCCTGCTTGAGCTGCCATTCAGACCGAGCCTCCTCTCTTTATCAAGAGGAATGGTTCTGCACACCCTAACCACTGAGGCCTTCCCTTCAGGCCTGGACAATGAGCGGAGACATTTGAGTTCCTTTCAGCTGCCACCAGAAGGGGTTTGGCGTGAATCTATCGGGCATCGCCCAGCCATCAAATCTGCTTACTTTGGCAGATAGAGAAAATTTGTTGCATGGTGCACAGACAATAATATAGACCCCTTGCGAGTCAAGCTGTCACAGGTCCTACAATTCACACTATCCCGTGCCCAGAGTGGGTACGCAATTGGGACTGTCAAGGGGTATTTGGAGTCACTGTTGGTTTTCCTCTGTGTCTCGGACCAACTGTCCCTTTTCATATCCCCTACTGTAATACATTGTCTGAAAGGTTTATCAAATTTGTATCCTCCAGCCCCCTTTGCATTAATTTGGTTTTAACTTTTCTGATGGGGACTCAGTTTGAATCCCTGCAAAAATGTCTTTTACGACTGTTGACTGTAAAACAGTGTTTTGGTTGTTATATCACTTTGTCCAGATGGGTGAGCGAGTTACAAGCTCTTAGTTTCTGTCCATATTTTACCTCCTTTTATCCTGATGAGTTGGTGTTGTGAACTAGGGCCACTCTCTTACCAAAGGTGGTGACTACCTTCCATCTCAGTCCATCACCTTTCTGACCATTTATCTCCTTCCAAATATCACTATTGAGGAGGAGCAGTTGCACAGGTTGCACCCCAGGAGGCGGAAACTACTACCAAAACTCCATTAAGGGCATCACAACTGGATGACCATCACTTAGTGGGCTGCTGTGGTGCCAAGAAAGGCAAAGCAGTGCAGAAAAGGGCCCTATCCGGGTGTATAATCCACTGCATTAGGACCTGCAATGCTTTGGCCAAAAGGAATCTCCAGAAGGGATCAGATCCTATAGCACTAGAGCCAAATCCACCACTTTCGCTCTTGCAAGAGGAATGCCCATTGCAGAGATATACAAATCAGCCATGTGAGCATCTCAACACACCTTTGCCAAGCATTACTGTCTGGTTTCTGAAGTGCGCATGGACAGTCACTTTGCCTGGGCTGTCTTACAGGATTTCCTTGTATAACCATTCATCAACCCTTCTCCTAAGTCGGGTATTGCTCTGTAATCTTTTTTACAGGTAAGGAATCTGCAAGTAAAAGTATCCATCAGAAAAAAAAGTAACCTACCTGTGGCAATCAGGGCCGGACTGGGAACTGAAAGCAGCCCTGGCAAATTTTGGCAGACCAGCCCTCGCCCGGCGTGTAGCGAGTGAGCGTTGCGAGCGAGCCCAGCGAGCGAGCCCAACCACTACTAGGAGGGTTTGGGGAGTTTTTCCCCCAAGAAAATTTGGGAAAAAGACAGACCAACATGGTGAATTTTACAGCACATTTTTCATTACATATTCAATTGTATCAACTTTCAAAGCACAGTAAATAGTAGATGATGACCTTAAAGAACATCAGGTTACCCACCCAGTCATATGTACCCATAGACATCCTTTCAGAGAGCACCAAAAATAGACAAGTAGTGAATAAGAGAGAACAAAGTAAAAGTGAGACCAGCCCCCACATGGTATGTAGCGAGCAAGCGCAGTGAGCAACCACTACTAGGGGGAGTTTAAGGGGGTTGTCCCCAAAAGAAAAGTTGGGAGACAGAAATGCCAAAACAAAGCATTTTTCAACACATTTTCTCTCCTAAACTGCACTGATGACATCAACCATGTCTGCAACGAATGAGGCAATTCCAATAATTGTTAATAGTAAAAGTGGAAGTTGTTCCTCTAGTAGTGGAGCCTAGGCAGTAGGTGTGCACCATCCATCAGAGGATGATGATGCTGGTGGAGGGGTACTAGGAATGGATGGGAATCACAGGGGATCCTGCTTTTACGGAACTAGGGTCCTCACACACCCAGCAACCTAGGTGTTATGCTTCATCATCTGGAACTGCTCCTCGTTGGGTCGGCGCTGCAATACCCAACGGGCACCCGCGAAGGGGCTCTTTGTCGTAGATCTTTTGTTCCTTTGCCGTTTGATGAAGTGGGGGTGTGTGGCCCGTGAAAGTGTAGATACAGTGAGTTGTTTCTTAAAAAAGGTTGGATATTCCAAAGGATAATTTTATTCAGGTTGGTTATCCACCTTATTAAAAAATGTGAAGAGTGGCAGCTGAAGCTATGCTCATCTCTTTGTGGTCAACATGTTTCTTGCCTCGTGGTTATTAAATACCGTGGCAATTCATCAGGACCATGGAAGTGAAATCTATCTACACTTTGTGGTGCTGCTAATTGCTAACTACCACTAGTAAAGAGCACTACTTCAGGATTCTACAGTAGTGCTGTTTGAAGACCTAGGGAAAAATTAAGTAAATGGAAAATGCGTTTGAGTTTTTCTAGAAACAGTATGTGGATATCCCTATAGTGGTCGCTCGAAGTGTTCATCCAACCTTCTAGTTTTCACCTTGAAAACAAATGGTGAGAAGCAAACACGGACACACACAACATGAAAGTGCACCGAGAATAACATGAATGTGGGGCGTGAATTGCACACCAAGTGCAGGTTAAAAAATATACAGGTGGAGATCCACCGTATATAGGAAGACTGGTCTCTTAGTTAAGAACTAATGGCCATTGATCGGTGGTCGTATATAACAACAGACATACAGGTGAACAGGCTCAGGGGTGTAGGCAAGGCATAATAAAACTCATGGTCATGTGCCTGTAAAGTGGTGGGAGGCGTTAAGAATACCACGGTTGAACTCACCTTCCTGTGTTGGTGTGTCTCCTCAGCCGGTGCGGCGAGTCAAAAAGACACCTCACCAGCACCTGTGGGTGGGCTCCGGCACAGTGGAGGAGCCGATCTTCGTGGCGATTGTCCGCACGCATAGAGGGGTGGATTGCTTTTTAAAACACGGCGGTCCACCAATTAACACGCTACCTATGCAAGCTGTATAGCTTATTTCACAGGACACCATCTTCCGAGGTGTCTTTTTGCCACATGACAACCATACTAGTAGGCAGTATAGTTTAATAGCTCACTTTTATATGTTAGGATTTTAACTTATAAACTGCAAGTAACAAAGGGATCTCTCTGACAAAAGCAGTAATCTACTAACCTAGTTAACATTATGTGCACTTTGTGATCTGCATGTTCTTTGCAGCAGGCACATTAACCCTCTGCGCTACCTTTCCAGGAGTCAACCCTTCCACTAGACAAAACTCCAATCTCTCTCTAGGAAGAACATTAATCACCAAATTTATCATGACATTTTTATTGTTGCTGAAAATTGCTGGAGGCAAAGAAGGAGGCAGCAAGTTTTTTAAAACCATAATATACTTGCAAACACTATGCACCCACCCGAAATAGGTACCCAGAGTGGTCACACAGTTCGTAATACCCTAACCTGCTCAAGGTTCATGTGACCTCAGTGGCAGAGTCACAGTGACTGGATCACTGTTGCTCTAGGGTGTGCTGCTTCGTAGGCCTGCCCGCAAGACTGGAGATGAACTTCAGTATGGATCGTGGTGGGCAGGCCTTCAAGGTTAACCCACAATTGACTCCACTAGGATACATCTGCTTGTGCTAAGACATCAGGCCTTCTAAGGTCTAGTGGGCCGTCTAAGGTCTAGCATGGGAATATGCTCCCTCAGTAGAGTGGTCTGGTGGACTGGTCATTCAACAGCTCTGGCCAAAGTGCAACATCCTATCCCCCACTGAACACCATACTGCCCCACTGAGAGAAACTTGCACTGCCTTCAGCTACAACCTAATTGTGCCACGCTATAAACACTTGGCTGTGGCTCAATTCAAATTATACACTTAATAGGAGTAATATGCTGCCTAAAAAAAAAAGTAAAAGTACACACTAATAGGGAAATAAAGCATGTGAAATGTAAGCAGAAACAACATGGTTACCTTAACTATCTCTAACTCACTATTCAGAAATCAGCGAGTGGTTTTACCTGAAAAGTTAAGGACATGCCTACAAGGCCCTGAAGGGAACCATTTCAATGTACATTGCTTATATCCTCACAAACGTAAGCATTCTGGTTTAACCCCTTGGCCGCGTAGCTAATTCCACTGCGGCGCTGGGGGGTGGGGTGAGCGCGGCGCTGCCATGCTCGTGACGGAACCACGCCATCATGAGTCACGGGTGAGCTGTGCTCATGACGGCGTGGTTCCATCACGACCCCGCCCACTCACTAATTCGCCCGCACAGGTGGGGAATTAGTGCTGCGTGGGCGGAGCGGCCGCAGCATGACCGAACTACGCCGTCATGAGCACACGCCGCCCGTGGCTCATGATGGCGTAGTTCCGTCATGCGCAGGGAAGGGGTTAAAAAGACCACATCCATAAACACAGAGCCAGAGTACACATTTTGTTTTCCAATCCACCCATCAACCAGGTATTGCAATACATCCAGGAATGGTGCAGTTCCCCACCTGGGGACAACAGTGCTGTTCAAAGAAAGACGAGAAAACAAAAGTAGCACTTCACTGCAAAGTCTGTAAAGTGAGGCTAATGTGTTTGGATGTGAATAAAACCAATTTGGCCACTTTGCAACCAATCTGTCTTGCTTTATTTAGTTATGTATTTATTTTTCATATTTAAAACCTTTTATTTCTCTCCATCCCGAGGCTGCACTTTGGAATAGAAAAATGTCAGAAAAAGGGCATTTCCCGCAAGTTTTTCTTTTTTGGATCCATTTCACAGGGAAGCATCTAAATTAAAGAAGGAAAGAGAGGTTGTGAACTGTTTCTTCAAGTGAATCAAGTGACAGTTTTCAGTAAGTGAAGAGCAAGACAGAAAGAGACAGAATAATAGGAAGAGAGGGGGGGCAACTGCCAGCACGGAAAACAGAACCGGACCCCTGTCCCAAAACCAGCCCCCACTGCATTCAGCCTACCAGGGGATTGTCCGGTGCCCGGACTTACCAGTCCGGTCCTGGCGGCAATTATCGTTCTGGTGGATACTCTATCTACATGCAGATTCCTCACCGACCAGCCCGCCTCCCCGTTGAATGGATTTTTATAGGGAAAGTTAATAAGATCCCAAATCAGTGATACTCAAAGTACTGCCTGGGTGCCACATGTGGCCCTCCTGACCTTCACATGCGTCCCCCAGCTTACAGAAGCACTGGGCTGCTATTTACTCGACTCAGCACTAACACTGAAAAATATATTAAATAAATGGGCAAGCCTTAATTTACAGCTTAACTGAAGTTAAACAAAAGAAGTAACTAAGGTGTCCTGCACAACTTAACTTAAGGAACACCTTCATTTTTTAAGATCTCTTGTAGCAAACATATAAAAATATAACGTATCTTCAAAATTCAAAACGTCTATTTCATCAACCTGCAGAAGCATTTTGCCTTAGTACACCAGATTATACTAGTACATGAGTACTCACAAACATTTTTCCAGGGTCTAAAAAGTTTTTTCTGTGATGTGAGCAAAAGCCACATTTATGCCAGCAGGGTGGTGGTCGGGAGCAGGGAGTTCCGGGGGGAAGTGCCAATAACATGGGTGTAGGGGAAGCGAAGCACAGACATCTTATGACTGAGTTGCACAGTGTGAAACCAGAAAACCTGTAATTAATACCAGCTTCCCCACTTTGCAAAATTGTCTGATCCTAGGCAATCGTTTCATTTCAGTTTCCCTACTTTTCCTCATTGTAACATATAAAACGAAGTTGAAACACATGACTTCAGGATATGCATTGCACAAAACCTTCTCCTGCGTTTGATTTAATAAACTATAACGTGGTTCATGTGTAATAGGAAGCCAGCCTAAAGAGTGCATCTTAGTTCACTATTGAAATTGATGTCAGGGTGTGGAGGAAGAATGAATGTTTGTAAATTCATGTTTGAAACCTATCGCTTTTGAAAAAAAATACTTCTCACTCCACTGATTTAATGTGATGTACTAAGGTGAAATGGGTCTGCATGTTAATGAAATATGTTTTGAATTTTGAAGAGACCTTATTATATTTTTACACTTTTGCTGCAATATGTCTTTCAAAATAAAGGTGTTTCTAAGGTTAAGTGGTGCAGAATAACTCAGTTACTTCCTTTCTTTAACTTCAATTAACCTACAAATAAAGGCTTGCCTGTTTATTTAACTTATTTTCCAATGTTAGTGCTGAGTTAAGAAAACAGGAGCCCAGTGCTGCTGTTGACCAGGGGACACATTTAAAGGTCAGGAGGACCACATGGGTCCCTCGGGCCTTACTTTGAGTATCACTGTACCAATACATTGTGAAGTCTTTTTTTTAAAGATAGTTTGCAAACATGAATTTAGAAAAATTCATGCTTGCCCCCACCCTGGCAACAATGCAAACAGTGAACTAAGAGACAAGTCAGTTGTTATGTTCACCCTCTGAATGGCCTTGGATGCTATTATACATGTACAGCATTATAGTTTACCAACTTAAACACAGGAGAAGGTTTTGTACAGCACACATGCTGAAGTAATGTATTTCGAGGTGCTCTTATATGTGATTTTGAAGGAAAAGGAGGTAAAGTGGAAAAAAATTGCATAGGATCACACAATTTGGTCAGGTTTTCTGATTTCACAATGTGCAATTTAGCCTTTATATGTACAGACTTTCCCTAGGAACATCATATATTCCCCACCCACCTGCCACCCTTCTGGCATCAATGTAGCCCTCAGTCACACAACAGACCAAAGTTTTTGGCCCTCTGTAAAATGTATGTGAGTACCTATTTCCCAAATTATGTTTTGATACTGTACTACTGTACCAAAGTCAGTCCGTTCCTTTGCAGACAGTGTAAAAATGAATAGAAACTGACATTATTGCGACAGAATGGGTGCTATATGAATTCGGTGAAGCAATCTGATCCATTTCCAACATTGACACGGAGTAAGCGCCCCTTGCTGGTGACGTGAGAGCTTTGAAGTTTTCGGATCCCGTTTGATGCCTGGAATTATTCTACAGATTAAGACTCTGCAGATAAAAGTATCCACCAGAAAAAATTATTACCTCTATAGTAAGTAGCTTTTTCTTCTTGCCTACCCCAGCACAGTGTGAATGTTACTCTATGTCCCCTTTCCCCCTTGTTTTTCTCTCCCCGGGGGCCGAAGTTGAAAAATAATATGTGACAGTGCCCAAACATTTTCTCAGGAGCTACGGAATGCTGGAATTGCCGAATACCAAGACTGGCTAGTTTTGATTCCACCTCATGCCTCCTTCACCCACTACCATAGGCTTTCGGCCCCTTTATCTTACTCTTGGAAGTTGTTGTTATCCCTGCCTTTTCCCCTTGTTGCTTTTTTTTCCATCACTCCCTTTCTCTTTTTCCCCCTTTTTCTGACTTTCTCTCTTGTTCTGGGTCAAAGTCTAATAAAAGAAAATAAATTCTGGTCCCCACAAAAGAGTGCGGTGGGTCCAATCTGCAACCACTGGCTCTAATTAAGGACTGTCTCTTGCTAACATCCGTTACTGCTGAGAGTGCCCAGCCCGATTTGAACCAATGACTTTTTACATTGCAGGGCGCATTAACACCCTGAAGTATCGCATGCTCACAAGCAGATCCATACTAATATAATAAAGAGAGAGCCCAAACCTTTGAGGCGGGTAATCTCAGGAACCACAGCACCAATCACAACACCCAATACAGCGTTGGAAAGGGCAGTTGCAGCAGAAGGACATAGGCTATGCAGACGCCACCATATACATTTAAAAGGTAAAAGACCCATGCCAGCAAAGTAGTCCCTTGTGGGCGTGTCTGCGTTGTGCTGTGGGCGTGTGCTGTGGGCGTGCCAAACGCTGGGGGCGTGTGGTACGTTCCGCCCTTCATGCCATGTCTCATATCGTGTGCTAATCCCACCCTGCTTCCTTTAAATACCCCTGCACCCCATAATCATAACCCACCCGTACTCCTTAAAATACTCCAACACCCTTAAACACTAACCCATCTTAACCCTATAAATATACCCTGTACCCCAAAACACAAACCTATCCCTAAACCCTAAAAATACCCCTGTACCCCAAAACCCAAACCTAGCCCTGAACCCCATAAATACCCCTGTACCTCAAAACCCAAACCTACCCCTGAACCCTAAAAATACCCCTGTACCCCAAAACCCAAACCTAGCCCTGAACCCTAAAAATACCACTGTACCCCAAAACCCAAACCTACCCCTGAACCCTAAAACACCCCTGTACACCAAAACCCAAACCTACCCCTGAACCCTAAAAATACCCCTATACCCCAAAAGCCAAACCTAGCCCTGAACCCTAAAAATACCCTCGTACACCAAAACCCATACCTATCCCTAAACCCTAAAACTACCCCTGTACCCCATAACCCAAAACTATATCTGAACCCTTAAAACACCCAAACACCCCAAAACATATACCTCAGTACCCCAAAACATATACCCCTATACCCATACTTACCTTATCCAAACATTTTTTTTAGAAAACATGCTTTTACCATTCATGCATTTACTACGAATTTCGTTGTAAATGTATGCGTGGTAAAAGCATATAAAATGTAATGCCATGCGTTATAATGGCATTGCGGAGTAATGATACTTTCGTAATGAAAGTATGCGGAGTGATGGTATGCGGAAAGAAAGTTGCGGAATAATGGGTGTTTACCCTCCCCCGGTAAGTACATTGGTGGCACGGCGGCCCACATCTCCAGCAACATACTCATATTTTTTCACCACCCATTTGAAAAATGCACAGGTCTCTCTCATTGATGGCCAGCACCGACATACACTTTTAGACACACCTCCCGCCACAAGTTCTAGAATTGCGAACTTTAGAGCTGGGGAGCTACTTTTGAATCTCGGCATCAGCTCAACATCCTGTGATTCCAGGCAAATCGCTTTGTCTCCAAGTGCCTACGACAAATGAATGTGTTCTGTAATGTAAATTGTGCTCATGCCATGTTGTCGAGTTTGCGCTATATAATATTGCAAGGAAAAATAAAGTGGGGAAACTCGAGTTCACACACTACTGAACGCGCACTCTTAAGTGCATCAGCAGTGCACTGTGAATCGGAGCGTTTCACAGGCCTGTCACAGATAAGAAATGCTATCAAAACAAAATCCTACAAAACAATATACTACTGGCCGGCAGCAATTCATACCCGGACAACGTCGGGACGGGCTGCTAGTATATACATATATGCATATCCATATCATTTGCATTCCGTAGCCACCATTAGCATTCCTTTGTTGTTTAACTTTAAAACAGAGCACAGGAGCTATTTTTGCTCTCACTTTGCATTTTAATTTCGTTTGTGACACCACTTGACTTAATTGGATGCTATGTAAACTAAAACAAGCCACCACTAATTGGGTGATGTACTGTAATACCCGTTATTACTATGCTTTTTTACAGTGCATTTTCTTCTGGTCAGTCAGTCACAGAAAAATGTAATTATATTAAAATAATAATATCATTTTGTTTTTCTGTGATGGGCTCTGGCTGAGGCATGCGTAGGTGCGGGGCTGGGCTGGGCCATAACGGGGAGGAATGGTGGGCACTTAGAAGTGCGTATGTAAGTTTGGCAGGCTGTCTTTGGTCGGCCAAACAGACATGCATACTTCCATTTCTCCAACACAGCTGTGCTGCACAGCCGTGTTGGATAAAAGCCGCAGGCTCTCAGGCACTGTCTAAGCAGCCGCTCAGAACAATCCTCGTGCTTCTCTCATGAGAGCAGCATCTGGATTGGGTTGGGGAGCCTGTGCTTTCCCAAAGACTGCTGGGAGTGGAGCACAGAGGCGACCGCTGGCATCAGGGCAGCGAGAGGTACGTTTTAAAAAAATATTATTTTTGCCCTCAATTCCCTGTTGAGTCCTCCCCACCCCTCCACGTTCGTTCGTTTTGCAGCAGCCGCCACTGGTAGGAGTCATGTCATTCATAGCTTGCTGTGCTATATTAGAAGGATTACGATTTATGAACTGCAAGTAACATAAGGATCTCTGTGTTAAAAGCAGTAACTTACCTAGCTACATAAAGTACAAACCTGTCCTCTGCATATTAGATAATGAGCTTTGCAGGAGGCTCACTAACCTTCTACGCTACTTTGATTCAGAACTGGGACTAGAAAAAAAATAGGTCTCTCCAGCAAATGCATTACTCTCCAAAGTAATCCTATCATTATTATTGTTTCCTGGGATTTAGTGGGCACACAGAGATCTCTGCAGAAGGTGCCTTCACCCCATAAGATATTTTAAAATTCAGACTTTGCAATCAATTAAGCAGAAGCATTAAGCAGATTTACTTTTATGTTTCTCCTTGATGCCAACTTCTTTGCGGCAGAGTTTTTAGCAAATAAATGAAAAAATTGAGGCCCATTTTGCGTCGGGTTGCGTCACTTTTTTTGCACAACCCAGCCACTAAACCTCATTTATTAAATTTGATAATGCGCCCAAACGTAGTCACGATAGACCTGCAAAATGTGTGGAAAGTGTTAAGATCTGATGTCACTTTTTGTAATGTCACTTCCTGTGAGGTCATGGGTTGTGATGTCACTTTCTGTGATGCTGTGATGTCGTGCTGTAATATCTTGCACCATGATGTCACTTGCATATTACCTAACTTGGCTAGTCCCCCCCACTACTTTTTTTAGGACTTGTGCCCTCTGCTTACTTGCACCCCCCAACTCCACTTACCCGGAGCAGTTCTAGATCATAACGGTCCCGTGGCCCTTGTGTAAAGTGCACTTCACAGTAAGGTAATGTACTTGGGGTCGTCCTCTTGCAGATGCACAGGAAGTGTAGTCATAAAGGGCGGGGTTAGGCAGATGATTGTCCAGTGACAGATTTCAAAGATACAATTCTCTTCAACCAGGGCTTTAAGAGGGCCAGGTCTCACCGGTGCTGAGCACCGGCAGTTTTTTAAAGAAGACCACAAAACGGGTCTCTATCAGGCTCTGTTTTGTCCCCTGGCACAGGCAACCCCTTTTTTTTCAGACTGCAGCGACAGCAGGCACATCAAGTGCGCGTGCTCACACTGCTTACTTCACACTCGTGGAGAAGTTACGGCATGACGTCATGCCAAGTGAGCGTTGTAGGGGAAGGGAAACCCTTTAAAGAGAGTCATTTCCTCTCTGGATTTCCCTTCTCTTTTTGAAACTCATGAGCAGCAACATTGTCGAAGTGTCACCAGGGCTTTAAGTGGAAGCTTTTTCAATATTATATACAAGACTTGTTGTAGGTATGTTACTTGTTGTATTATATATCTGGATCAGGGCACAAGTCCTGAAAAAAGAGGTGGGGGGACGCTGTCACCGGAAGTGACGTCACAACAGGAAGTGGCGTCACGAAAGGTGCCGAGCTCCTCGTCCCAGAGGGGCCAAAGAGTGAAGTCCAGCTGTTTGGCAGGGGGGATGGGGTCCCCCTGGTAAAATAAGTGGGGGGACGCCATCCACCCGCGTGGTACCCCGACTAGAGCCCTGATCTGGATGCAATGACAGAAACAGCTAAATACCAGACGGGCGACACACTATGCTAAACACACATTATGTGTTTTAAGCCACGCCCCTTAATTACATTGGCCACACCCCTTTGAGAGACCCCCCAGTTTTTTCATCCCACTTAAAGCCCTGACTACAACGACTGTTACCAGCAGGGCCTCCAGGCAGTCACATCCAGACAATGCATAGGCCTTCTCATGCAGGCATTCTTGGGTGTTGGAGATTTAAGTCGAGAGCACCTCCTAAAGCCATGTGTATTCTTTCTTGCACATTATTAAATCTGTGAACGTCACATTTATGTTGCCATTTGTGCATACATACAGTGTCTGTGATGAATCTGGCTGTGAGGCAGCGTTAGCTCCATCGAAAACACCTTGACACAAATATCTTCATACATTGCGCAGCCAGTCTGCCACGCAGACCTCTGGAAAATGGCAGGAGGCATTGCGATAATTTTTCTTCTTGAGTAAAAAAATGCACCTCAAATTTATATTGGTGGTTAGGAAAGGGATCCTTAGACAGCTTTAGCTGTTTCTTGCTAAAGACTGGCTCTACCAATGCTTGTTAGATGTCGTTGTCTTGTGACTCAGTGTGATAGATCAGTGTTTCAAAGAAGGTGGCTCACGAGGCACTAAAAGAACATGTTTCACCACAATATCTTTCATTACCACTTCTGGCCTTCTTCAAAAAAGAGTGCTAGGAACGAGCAGCCGTCTTCCTGCAAATCAATACTTCACCCATGGCTTTAAGCGGGATGAAAAAACTGGGGGGGTCTCTCAAGGGGGGCGTGGCCGATGTAATTAGAACGTGGCTTAAAACACGAAAGCTAAAAATCTGTGCTTAGCATAGTGTGCCGCCCAACTGGTAATTTGCTGCTTCTATCATTGCATCCAGATATATAATACAACAACTAGCATTACACCTACAAGCCAGGACTATTGGCGCTGCCAATGGTTGTTAGCTGCATGAGATAAATAAGCAACATCTATGGATTCGGTTTATACAATATTGAAAATACTCCAGTTCAGAAATCATGAGACTGTAAAATAACTACAATGAGTCTCTTTGAAGTTACATGGAAGACAGTGAAAAGTGGTACTGCTGCAGAGTCATGAATTTTGTTTTCATACTGAGGGTGAAGGCCAAAATGGAGAGCCTGATAAGGACCCGTCTCAGGACCAGCTTTTTAGAACTGCCGCTGCTGAGCACTGGCAGGACCAGGCCCACTAAAAGCCCTGCCTTTACCATCTGCTCTAACAGGAATACTCTTCTTGGCCCCGAAGAACACTCCTCATGAATTGAAGCTCCATTAATAAGCTTACTTACTCCCTTAAAACAGGGCCATGGAAAGCCCGTCCATGCCTGACCCTACTTTTTTTTAATCTTTTAGTTTTATTCAGCGCAACCTCGATCCGAAGGCATTGAAGGCTTTACATGAGCACCACTTACATTACACAAGGACATATAAAATCTTTGGTAGGCAGGGGGAGATTTTTTTTTTTTAACAGAGTTTTATATAGCGCCAACTTGACCCAAAGGTATTGGATATCAGAGCTCTTTACACGAGCACCAGTTGCGTTACATGAGGACACATTAACTTTTATTGGGCACGGGGAGATGAAGTGATTTACCAAGAATCACAGGATGTTCAGATTACACCCAGACTCGAACCTGATTCCCCTGCTCCAAAGTCGGCAGCTCTTGCTGTTGAGCCACATCCTCTCACTGTTCACGACTCCAGTCCATATACATTTCCTGTTTGAACAGGTAATAAAATGGTCTGCTTCTTTCTCAGTTTCTATGCACTTCCTTCTGCCGATTTGATATTCACACACCCTGAGCATGGATGTACATTTTGTGATCCGTGTATCAGTGCACAGTGTTGCCACTGTTTCACTCTCCAAGCAGCAACTGGTGGTCCCACAATCAGTATAAGATGCAGCAAGGCCAAAGTGGAATACTACAGTGCTCCTTGCCGAGTGATTTGCAGTCCCTGCAAGAGGTGAGAGGGGAAGGAGGGAACGAGAAATATCTAACTGTGAATGTATCCTGCAGCAAAGTAGGGTTATGGAATACCCGCCTTGCTGTGGAATGAGGCAAAATCTGATAAAGGATGATACTGCATCTTCACTGTTTATTATTTGTAGTTCTTGTATGATTCAGTTTCCAGCCTGCTGCTTGCACTACCCCAGTGTCCATCTTCTGCTGGTCTTCAACCTATAGCCTACTAGAAGGGTGGTTGGTGCCACCCTTGAACTGTGCCTCGTTTCTGCTTGTATTGCATTGCATTATTTATATGGTGCTTCACCCTTCAATGTGTGGCACCAAACCGCATTTTCAGTGAGGGAGCCCACCGTGGGAGAGTGCGTGGGTGCAGTTTTGCATTTCTGATCCAATGTGAGAAGCCTTTTGGTCTCATGCTCGAGGGCCAGAAAAGGGCCTTTACCTTTTCTTGAGGCGCAATGATTAACAATATGATGGAATAGGAGGTGTGAGGATAAGTTCACAAATTATACTTATAATTAGGAATAAGCCCAATAGGTTGTGGCTCAGCCCCAAGCATGCCATGGAACAATGTGGTGCTGTTTGCGTGTATACCAAAAATAAAATGGTTATCAGAGGAGCAGTAATCTATATGGCAACATGCTCCAGGCAGAGATGCTATTGAATGAGTAAGGTGAAGAATAATTGTTCCCTTTGGAGATACTCTACATAAGGTCTGTACACTTATTCTCCTCAAGCATTCACAATCACTCACACTGTATGTACTTAAAGTTCGAGCAATGTAATGAATTTGCACAATTGTGATACAGATGGGTTTTAATATGTTTTGCATGATTTATTTTAATCAATTATCGTTGTTTCTTTGCACACTTTTATTGTGAAACTGTGAATTAAATATCTTTAGTAAGTGCTTAAGCATCCCGAGTGGAAAGGTTTCTTACGTGAAGGCAGTATGCACTGCTGCTTGGTGTACTCTAGCTGTTCTGTGTGGCTAGTGGCCGTGGTGACTACCTTATCACTTACTACACATATGCCAAAAAGCCTGTCTTTGTCAGGGATTGGTGAATACACGTTCCCGCACAGCAGTTTAGCCGAAATCTAGAATAGGTGCCACAAAATGTATTTGACCTTAATACCAATGAGGAGAACGGGCCCCACCTCTGAAGGGCTGCTGGGCCACTCTACCTCTCCTGGCTCTACAGACAGGCAGAGAAATTCTCATATGTCGCTGCGGGATATTCTTCCTGGACCTGGACGCGACGCGACGGGCCTTCGCGCTTCCTGCCAGTGACCTCATCGCGCAGCTGCGCGGCGCACACAGAGATCTTTGAGGTGGAGCAGCTGAGCACACACAGCAGCTGGGACCTGCTCAGCAGGGCACAGGGTGGTCGCAGACAGCGAGGGCAGGACCATCGGCCACTGACTCGAGGTACGGGGGATATCAGACCAGGCGCCCGCTGTGACACCCTCACGCACACTCCCAGCCTCTTGAAGGAAGTGCTGCCAAACATTGTTAGGTTCTTTTATAAATTCATTTTTTTGAAGTTTTTTGTGGGGGAAAAATCCCTAATTGCTACACTGAAATGATGTTTATATTTCACCATATTAATTCACCACTAATCCTGTATGGGCTTTCTGAATAGCGTGCATCAACACCCAATCAGGGTTAACAAGCACTATATAAATGCAAACCCTTTTCCTCCTCTATCCTTCTGCTATCATTCCAAATCCAAATAACTGACTAACCTATCCACCACCTTTAAAATGCACTTGCATGTTTCACTATACTAATTCAACACTAATCCTCTATGGGTCCCAGAGTAGCGTGCTACTCGCCGAAAAAGCGCTTTGACGTCTTGTCAGGGGTAGTAAGCGCTATATAAATGCAATTACAATACAATACATGAATGTATATGAACGAATCCATGAGAACCATTGTTGTGTTTTCCTTTCCTGTCCAGGTTCTATGGAATACAGGGTCAGCCCATGAGTTATTTATACTTGTCTAGCAGGTGCATACATGCGGGGGGAATAACGAGCCCCGCTTAGCAAGGGATGGTGAGCTTGTAATGTATTTGCAGCTTTACGTGTCTCCTTAGGACATTAGAAGGGGAGGCACTTTCCTATAGTGAGGATTACATGAAATATATATTACAGAAGCCCCCATCCTCCTTTCTTTGTACTATTCCGGCACAGGTGGATGATAATCTCCAGAATCGAATTAATCACCTGGAGAAACTTGAAAAGCAATTAGTGACAACAAAAGCGTACGGTCACTTACACAGTATTTACAATTTAATGTAATTTAAGTTAGGCTACTTGTAAACAACAAATCAGCCAGATGATCCGAAATTCAGGGAAGCCTTCTGTTTTGTAGCAGGCATTTGTTCCCAACACTCGATGGTGCTAAGAATAGACATGGCAGAAGAATAGATTACAAATTGAAGAAAGAAAAAGTAGATCTCAAGCAATAACAAGAAAGGTTGAATCATCAACCTTTGATCATTGCCAGGGATGAATTGTACAAATTAGAGCACACAATGCAGGAGCTTAGATCTATCATGCACCAGAAGAAACTTGTTAAACTTACAGAAGAGATAAAGAAATACGACAAAAAATACACCTAGCCCTACATGTCGGAAGATTATTCTTCACAGGACAGTCATTGGCGTTTTGTCAACAGAGAATATCAAAACGAAAGATGATTTGTAACTTTTTCAGAGTCATCATTTTCAAGTGACCCAGACACAGACACCAACCTCCAACTGGACAAGAGAGTGTCTTCTTTTCTTCCTTGACCCAGCAGTGAGGAGCAAACTTATTTATCCTTTTTTGGAAGAGGCAAACAGGCCAACGATCATGTCAAAGTCCTGAGAGGGACCGGTCTGAAGGAGGGAAAGAGGTGGGCAGTATCACCCACAAGAGCCACACAGGAAGGGACAAATATGATGCCTGTCCAAATGTATCTTGTCTGACTCTGAAGAATCTGTACTTAGTAAACATATTTCTTTTGTATCCACTAATCGTCCCAATAATTTCAACATCAAATTGAAATTAGAATAATTCTTTCACAAGGTAAGCCTCCAAGCAAAGAATACTGAGCCTCAGTAAGGACCTATATTTCTTTTTAACATTGAATCAATCTCATCATTTTTTAAGAGAGATGCCAAAGAGAGAAACTGTAAGGTATTATTCAAAACAGATTTATTAGTATTTTCACATTTTTATAAAAAAGATGTTTTAGACACATTTTTTCCAACTAGATTGGTCATTATATACTCAGCAAAAAATTGGTGAAGTTTACAAACATACTTTCATGACAGAAAAGACATTACATTAAGAGTGCCCTCTAATAGCAGCTAATCTAAACATTCATACAGACATACTTACATACCAGTCATACTGTGATCTATTCTAAAAGTGACATATCTATCATCACACATACAAAAGACTAATTTATACAAGACAAAAGACTAATACAGTTGGCAATTCTGAGGTGTACTATGCGGAATACACTTGGGAACCAAGATGGTATAGTTCTACTAGTTATGATGGAAATAACTAGTTCGTATCCATGACAAATGATGTTAGGCCGACGTACGTTTCGGTGAGAGCCACCTTCCTCAGGGCCAGAGACAACATAAACAACAGTTTATACAAAAAGATTATTTAAAAAAGGTTTATGAGGGCATCAGACAATTTTTCTGCAAAATAAAAAGTACATAAGAAAAAACATGTAAATGTCAATTTATCTATTACTTCTTTGTATAACATTCTCAAGCAATGGCATCATATATATATACACATATCTACATTTTAGAAGTAACAACTAAGTGCTCATAGCTAACACAAACTCCAAAATGAAAAGTGAATTGGGTAGTTCAGAAAATAAAAGGTTCAGCGGTGAGAGAGAAAAGGTCAGGTCCTGGTCATTCCCTTACATTTTTTATGCACCCAAGAGGTGGTATGGTTAAGTGCATGCAGTGCTTATAGAGTATATACTAAAGTGCTGATATGTGATATTGGCAGCGAGGCGAATAGACATTACCAGTGGTGGAATCTTTGTAGTCACTGAAAGTATATTGGGGCAGATCCTGGACAGTCTATGGTTTAAGACAAGAACTGGAAGGCAAAAGGAACTTTCATGATTATCTGTTGGCATGGGGTAGCGTTAAAAGGATGTCTATAAGGTTGCGCTATATTACCTATGTTGATGGCGCGGGGTTTGCTGGTTAAGGAGACCGGGTTTTCCAAAGGCAGAGAGCTTCCGTAAGGTTAGCATGTGTTCTGTATAAACATTAAACATCACCTATTAAATGTTTAGCCATATGTGACACAGCAGATAGATATAGCTGTGTGGGGTGTTTATATTAATTACCTGGTTGTATCTAATTTTGGATGATGGTAAATCCTCACATTCCGCCTTTAATTGTATGCTAAAACAGACAAGATAGGGATGTTTTACTCTATTTTATTACGTTGGGGTAACCCAAAAATCATTAGTTCTAAAGCGGAGCTTTTCCTAGCGGTTCTAAAGGACAGCTTTGTGGGAGGCAAGAATGTAGAGCCTATGTATGTTATATTAAATTGCGATTAGGGGTTTTACAACACAATAAGGAAGCAATAATAATAACTATGAAAAAACATAGCACTGATGTTACTAATATTGCCCATTGGTGCATTACTGCATAGACCAAAGGGTTACTGATCTATCTTTATTTTAAGAGAATTGGCGTGGTAGATGGCTAAGCTATGTCTAGTTACAGATTAAAGTTTGTTTAACAATGCTTGTTTAAGATAGCGGTAACAACGCGCCTAGAGAAATAACAAGACGTATTCGTCTTCTAAGGCTCCCGTTTTGGTCTTACCTTGTGCAAAGACCTTTATCTTGCCGCTACGGTAGGTTCTAGGATTTGTAGCCCAAGGTTAAAAATATCCATCACCGAGCCCTAAAAATAATGTGGATTGCCGTAAGAAGCAAGGCAAGTTGAATTACCACAAACGTCACAAGTAATGGCATGAAGTTAAGGTGTGCATCGAGCTTTGGAAAGGGGCAGTTTACATAACGGCCGCCTCCGATAGCATTAGAAAATTTTAGCAGAGGGCTGGCTGGCGAGTTACATTTAAAAGGGGCAGAATACATAGCGATTGCAAGCATTAGGTACGGTGTCATAATCTAAGCGTTTTTACCCGCGAAGTTAAGACATGTCTTCAGAGCAGTTTCTTACCTAATGTAAACTCGGCAGTTTCCGCGACCTGGGGTTCTTGTGACTGCTCCCAGGGAGAGAGGTTTTTGCCAGTGTGGGGAATACTTTTAAGCAGGCGGTTCGGTAATTGCACCCAGGTGAAGATGCATAGACAGAGAAACAGGTTTCCTGTTCTGCGTTTTTTTTAAAAGAGAAAAGGGGGCATGAACATAGTTAACAGACTAAGGCTGGGTTGCCTATGCTGTTGCGGCCATATTGGAGCTGGTTTTATTAGTTTGAAATAGTGTAAAAAGAAGTAAAACACATGAAGGAATTTCATCGTGTTCTAGTTTGCACGGTTGATTACAAAGATGCTCAGATTTGTGAAGGTTTGCAGTGTAGAGACACCTGCAATTGGTCCAATTATACACATAAAAGTACGTGTATATATAGTACAGAAAGGCGGATGATCAAATTCACTTCGCAGAAACACAGGTATTGTCAAAGAGTAACTATCCAGGAGATTTCTTCGTTGTGCCCATAGCGAACAGTGTTACATAGATGGATCCAAAAGGTTTCACGTTTTTTGCGAAAAATAGTGGGATCTTTACCTGGCGGTGTATGGACATGTTCTAAAATCTGCCACCGCAGATCTTTTTCTTTGTGGCCATATTGGACAAAATGAGGAACCATTGGGGCATTTGTTTTTTGCGTTCTAATTGCAGATTTGTGTTCCGAGAGTCTAATACGGAATTCTCTTGATGTTTCACCTATATACCCAATGCCACATGGACATTTGATAAGGTATATGACATTTTTAGTTCTGCAATTAGTCATTTCTTTTAGTTTTCCTTGCTTTTGACCATAGGTCCATGTTTCACCGGGTATTATCTGGTCGCATGCGTGGCAGTTACCACATCTATGATTGCCAATTGGTAGTGGGTTTCCATCAATGGTTTTCTGTTTGTTTGTTTCTTTGTTTTTCCACCTGCTATGTACCAGTTTGTCTCGCAGATTCTGATTTCTTCTGAAAGCCAGAATGGGTTTGCTCAGTTTATCTTCCTGGTCGTTGGTATTCAATATCTTCCAGTTGTTATGGATCACCTTCCTTATTTTGTTATTAATGGTGGAGTGGTTCAGGACACACACAAGTTTTTGTTTGTTGGATTTCGGAGTTGGGTTTAAAAGGACATCTCTGTTATCAATATATGTTGGCTATGCTGGGGGCACAAGAGGCCCTCTTGTGCCCCCAGCATAGCCAACATATATATGGGAGAATTTGAGCGCAAGAATATCTACAATGAAATTGCGCCCTTTTTTGAGAACATATCTAGATGGCACAGATTTATAGACAATGTGTTTTTTATTTGGTCAGGGACGGAAGAACTGCTAAAGGAATTCATAGAATGGCTCAATCTGGCGGACATAAATTTGAAGTTCACCCAAAATTACTCCTCAGATAAAGTGGAATTCTTAGATATATGGATAAGACACGTAAATGGAGAACTGGCAGTCGACCTATATCGGAAACCCACAGCCAAAAATACCATCTTGGAACATGGCAGCTACCATCCTAACTGTCAAAAGGACTCCATACCGTTCGGTGAATTCCTACGAATAAAAAGAAACTGCACGTCTATGAAGGACTTCACAACACATGCTAACCAATTAACAGAACGTTTATTGGCGAGAGGATATCCCAAACGTCTTATACGTAACTCAATGAAAAGAGCAAAATATTATAACAGAGATGTCCTTTTAAACCCAACTCCGAAATCCAACGAACAAAAACTTGTGTGTGTCCTGAACCACTCCACCATTAATAACAAAATAAGGAAGGTGATCCATAACAACTGGAAGATATTGAATACCAACGACCAGGAAGATAAACTGAGCAAACCCATTCTGGCTTTCAGAAGAAATCAGAATCTGCGAGACAAACTGGTACATAGCAGGTGGAAAAACAAAGAAACAAACAAACAGAAAACCATTGATGGAAACCCACTACCAATTGGCAATCATAGATGTGGTAACTGCCACGCATGCGACCAGATAATACCCGGTGAAACATGGACCTATGGTCAAAAGCAAGGAAAACTAAAAGAAATGACTAATTGCAGAACTAAAAATGTCATATACCTTATCAAATGTCCATGTGACATTGGGTATATAGGTGAAACATCAAGAGAATTCCGTATTAGACTCTCGGAACACAAATCTGCAATTAGAACGCAAAAAACAAATGCCCCAATGGTTCCTCATTTTGTCCAATATGGCCACAAAGAAAAAGATCTGCGGTGGCAGATTTTAGAACATGTCCATACACCGCCAGGTAAAGATCCCACTATTTTTCGCAAAAAACGTGAAACCTTTTGGATCCATCTATGTAACACTGTTCGCTATGGGCACAACGAAGAAATCTCCTGGATAGTTACTCTTTGACAATACCTGTGTTTCTGCGAAGTGAATTTGATCATCCGCCTTTCTGTACTATATATACACGTACTTTTATGTGTATAATTGGACCAATTGCAGGTGTCTCTACACTGCAAACCTTCACAAATCTGAGCATCTTTGTAATCAACCGTGCAAACTAGAACACGATGAAATTCCATCATGTGTTTTACTTCTTTTTACACTATTTCAAACTAATAAAACCAGCTCCAATATGGCCGCAACAGCATAGGCAACCCAGCCTTAGTCTGTTAACTATGTTCATGCCCCCTTTTCTCTTTTAAAAAAAACGCAGAACAGGAAACCTGTTTCTCTGTCTATGCATCTTCACCTGGGTGCAATTACCGAACCGCCTGCTTAAAAGTATTCCCCACACTGGCAAAAACCTCTCTCCCTGGGAGCAGTCACAAGAACCCCCGGTCGCGGAAACTGCCGAGTTTACATTAGGTAAGAAACTGCTCTGAAGACATGTCTTAACTTCGCGGGTAAAAACGCTTAGATTATGACACCGTACCTAATGCTTGCAATCGCTATGTATTCTGCCCCTTTTAAATGTAACTCGCCAGCCAGCCCTCTGCTAAAATTTTCTAATGCTATCGGAGGCGGCCGTTATGTAAACTGCCCCTTTCCAAAGCTCGATGCACACCTTAACTTCATGCCATTACTTGTGACGTTTGTGGTAATTCAACTTGCCTTGCTTCTTACGGCAATCCACATTATTTTTAGGGCTCGGTGATGGATATTTTTAACCTTGGGCTACAAATCCTAGAACCTACCGTAGCGGCAAGATAAAGGTCTTTGCACAAGGTAAAACCAAAACGGGAGCCTTAGAAGACGAATACGTCTTGTTATTTCTCTAGGCGCGTTGTTACCGCTATCTTAAACAAGCATTGTTAAACAAACTTTAATCTGTAACTAGACATAGCTTAGCCATCTACCACGCCAATTCTCTTAAAATAAAGATAGATCAGTAACCCTTTGGTCTATGCAGTAATGCACCAATGGGCAACATTAGTAACATCAGTGCTATGTTTTTTCATAGTTATTATTATTGCTTCCTTATTGTGTTGTAAAACCCCTAATCGCAATTTAATATAACATACATAGGCTCTACATTCTTGCCTCCCACAAAGCTGTCCTTTAGAACCGCTAGGAAAAGCTCCGCTTTAGAACTAATGATTTTTGGGTTACCCTAACGTAATAAAATAGAGTAAAACATCCCTATCTTGTCTGTTTTAGCATACAATTAAAGGCGGAATGTGAGGATTTACCATCATCCAAAATTAGATACAACCAGGTAATTAATATAAACACCCCACACAGCTATATCTATCTGCTGTGTCACATATGGCTAAACATTTAATAGGTGATGTTTAATGTTTATACAGAACACATGCTAACCTTACGGAAGCTCTCTGCCTTTGGAAAACCCGGTCTCCTTAACCAGCAAACCCCGCGCCATCAACATAGGTAATATAGCGCAACCTTATAGACATCCTTTTAACGCTACCCCATGCCAACAGATAATCATGAAAGTTCCTTTTGCCTTCCAGTTCTTGTCTTAAACCATAGACTGTCCAGGATCTGCCCCAATATACTTTCAGTGACTACAAAGATTCCACCACTGGTAATGTCTATTCGCCTCGCTGCCAATATCACATATCAGCACTTTAGTATATACTCTATAAGCACTGCATGCACTTAACCATACCACCTCTTGGGTGCATAAAAAATGTAAGGGAATGACCAGGACCTGACCTTTTCTCTCTCACCGCTGAACCTTTTATTTTCTGAACTATCCCATTTCACTTTTCATTTTGGAGTTTGTGTTAGCTATGAGCACTTAGTTGTTACTTCTAAAATGTAGATATGTGTATATATATGATGCCATTGCTTGAGAATGTTATACAAAGAAGTAATAGATAAATTGACATTTACATGTTTTTTCTTATGTACTTTTTATTTTGCAGAAAAATTGTCTGATGCCCTCATAAACCTTTTTTAAATAATCTTTTTGTATAAACTGTTGTTTATGTTGTCTCTGGCCCTGAGGAAGGTGGCTCTCACCGAAACGTACGTCGGCCTAACATCATTTGTCATGGATACGAACTAGTTATTTCCATCATAACTAGTAGAACTATACCATCTTGGTTCCCAAGTGTATTCCGCATAGTACACCTCAGAATTGCCAACTGTATTAGTCTTTTGTCTTGTATAAATTAGCCTTTTGTATGTGTGATGATAGATATGTCACTTTTAGAATAGATCACAGTATGACTGTTATGTAAGTATGTCTGTATGAATGTTTAGATTAGCTGCTATTAGAGGGCACTCTTAATGTAATGTCTTTTCTGTCATGAAAGTATGTTTGTAAACTTCACCAATTTTTTGCTGAGTATATAATGACCAATCTATTTGGAAAAAATGTGTCTAAAACATCTTTTTTATAAAAATGTGAAAATACTAATAAATCTGTTTTGAATAATACCTTACAGTTTCTCTCTTTGGCATCTCTCTTAAAAAATGATGAGATTGATTCAATGTTAAAAAGAAATATAGGTCCTTACTGAGGCTCAGTATTCTTTGCTTGACTTGTCTCTCCCCCCTCGGGGCCTGAAATTACCAGGGAGAACTCTTTCTCACTTTACAAGGTAAGCCTCCAACATTATTTTGGTAAAACCCCTTATTAAAGCATTCACAATGCAACAGGCTCCCGACCTCCTTGGACATTCTTTTCAACAGCACATAGTGTCACAAGTAAGTTCCTAGTGTATGAGCAAGTAGTATTAAGGGAGTGCAAAACATTAGATTATTATTTTGAGTGGGTGACTATCTACCTCAAGGAATAATCACAACCCTGTCAGAATGAACCCTCAAAGTCACTAAATTATGGGAAGCTCAACCCCCTAGTATCTATGGCACAGTGCAGGCACGCTTAATTTAGGGCAACATGTAAAGTATTTATGAGAACAAGAAAAATAGTAAAGGGCAAGACAGTACACCTGGGAACCTGGGTAAACATTAAAGTGTAGAAAATAATGGTTCCCTCTGAGGAGGCAGTAATACTTCAGTAAAAAAATAAATCACTGATGTGTACCAAAAAAATAGTTATTTAATAACTGTTATTGTACCGATGGATATATGCATATAAATATGAAGGTAGGTGTTCCATAAAACTGTGCAGTAAAAGTGCATGGTGACAGCTGTGAACAAAAAGTGTGTTGGTGGTTTCAGCAAAAAGGGAACCTCAACTGAATTAGCTATAGGATTTGTAAAACACAGACTTCTGTTCCAAAAAAATATTATTAACCTCAATATATATATATTAACATTGCGACTCCCTACCAGAGATTCCTAATGAGGTCTTCATCAGGACAAGTGAAGGTAGCGACCTCTCACTGACTTGTTTTTAAGTGATGGACCAAGTTCATACAAATTCAACTATCTGATCGTATTAATGCAGTCTTGGGATTATGCACTGGAGCCCTGTCCTAGAGGCTGTTGCTTCCATTACTGGAACCGTCTGTGTTTTACAAATCCTATTGCTAATTCCGGCGTTCCCCTCTTGTAAACACCAGCGTACTGAGTTTTTATTAACTATAAAAATTAGTTGTTCATGTGTTTTCTAGCTAGTCCCGTTCCCAAGATACAGTGTTAGGATTTTAATCTGTATTCTGGTTTTCAACATAGGACAGCTAAACCCTCCAGAGTAAAAAATAAGTTTTGGGTGCAAGTCATGGTAAGGGCATTACATTTCTACATGCCCTACTTTTAAAAACCATGCATCCTGTTTTATGGGCTGTAAGGCCTACATAGGGTGACTTATAAATATTTAAAAGGAAGGTTTTAACCAGTCAAAAGGATTTAATATGGCATTGCACTTTTTACACTGTTACAGTTGGGCTACACTTGTATGACTGAATCTCTATTTGCACTGTTACTGTAGTGGATGGTAAATAGATGTTGCAGTCCACTAGTGGGATTCAACTTCCATGTCCTGGGGATATCTTGTACCATATACTAAGGACTGAGGTAGAAAGCTAATATACCAATTAGGAATATGACTAATTGGCCATGCTTAAAAGGGGAGCTCAGTGACTTTACTACTAGTTCGAAGGGGTAAAGTGCATAGAGTTTTAAAGCCATTAAAAATACAGGGTCCAGCAAAAGGTGAAAAATCAGGGGTGACCAGACTGAAAAAGAGGATTTTCTACAGGAAGGTTAACAAAACTCTTGGCACAAAGAAGTAAATTAAGTACAAGTACAATATTACTCAAGAACAGCGAGATGGACTGCCTACTTTGGCGAAGAGTGCTGATTTAGTTACCCAACTAGCAGGAAAAGAGAGTGCTATAGCGGTTCAAGACTATTTGGCATCTTACAAACATGAGATTATTTAGCTATTATCAGTACTCAGGCAGTATGTTTAATTAAGATCTGAGTCCATCTCTGCAATCAGGATAATTATGGATGGGTCTAGAGAAATGGGCTTCCTAAGTCAGAAAGAATTTGAATAGGTCAAAAGAATGCTTTCCAAGGATTCCTTCAGTATACACACTTCCCAAAATACATAAAAGGTAGGAAAACCTGCTAAGAGACTTATACGCTCAGGCTCCTGGTCCGTCGTTGACCCTCTGTGCATGTACATTGGCCACTTTATCAAGCCATTTGTCATTCAGACAAAAGCATACATAAGGGACACTATGGATGTCATTGAAAGCATTGAAGGATTTCCCTTTAATCCTTTGGATTTTAGTGACAATGTAATCAGTCCCCTTATACAAACATCACACAGCAAGCAGTCTATGGGGTCGATAAAACAGTTCTGCCTAGTAAGATCAGACACAGCCCAAGTGCCCAGTGATTTTATATGGTTCTTCTTGAGATCACCCTAACTAAAACCATTTTCCACTGTCAAGTTTACTATCACTATCAAATGAAAGGAGTAGCTACAAAAGCTGTTTTTGCACTGACCTGGCAGTCTTATATATGGATTACTTTGAAAAGCTTCATGTCTATAGTGAGCCCAATCTATATCGGACTACTTTAACTCACTGGCATAGGTATATTGACGATATGCTCATGATTTGGTTTGGTGACCTTGTAACTGTTGAGGCATTTGTTGCTTGGTTTAACGCAAGAACAGGAGATATATATTGTTTACTTTGTTCCATAGTAATTCACAGATTACCTTCCTAAATCTTTAGATCAAGAATGAGAAAGGTAAAATACACACCACAATCTATTGAAAATCCAAAGAAAGGAACACCCTTTTGCATTACACAAGCTGTCATACTCGTAATCTAAGGGACAATTTACCTTCTGTGCAGTTGCTTAGAATTAGGATTAATTATGGCTGCAGTACTGATTATTTTAAGGAATCCAACAATTTGGTATCCAAACTCATTGAAAGGGGCTATTCTGCAACACTATTCCAAATTTCTTGAAAAAGAGTGTGGTATACCATCAGAGAACAACATTTGGGCCCCAGAGATAGGAAAGAATGTGAAAATATGGTGGTTTGTGTCATCACCTTCTGCAACAAGAGCAATCAAGTAAGGAACATTATAAACATACATTGGTATTTAGTACAAGATGATTACCTTTAAAAGAGGTAAACATATTAGGGGTTGTCCTGTGTGTTCTTTTTGACCTGTTAAACAGATTTAATGTGGTACCAGGGTACCATTTCTTTACAATAGACATTACTGGCAGTGGTGGACCTTTTCAGATGTGACAGATGTAGGGTATCTGATCTATGTATAGAGACCAAAACATTTGATCACTCCAATAAGAGATTCCTCTTCGGGGCTTTATTAGCCGAAACACAACAAATGTTATTTATTTGATTTTTGCCCTATCAAATTGTTAAATATTGGACAGACAAGACAAAGTGTGAAATCTCTAATACTGCAAAACAACAGTAGAATCAGATGTGACACTCTCGGCGCACCCTTGATTGAACATTTTAAAGCATTGAACCACACTGCTGATGGCCTGAGATAGCATGTAATCGAAAACGTAACAACCAATCCCAGAGGCTTGAATCTTTTAGTAAGACTGAACTGCAGACAATACAGATGCATGGACATTACAGACTCTATCCAGAACAAGCTGTTTCGTTCGACGGGTCGCTGCTGTTAGAGGCCATCACTAGAGATCCAGAGATCTGGAAAGGGGAAGTAAACAAGATTGAAGGGTCACTCTCAGTGATGGCCTTGGAGATCCTGACATCCCTCGTGGGCAGGTCGGTGTTGGTGTTGTTGGTGCCAGAACTGGACATGCAACAAGCCGTCACAGTTGCAAGCGCTCCAGTACCCCTGGTATTGGTGCAGGAAGGCTCAGGGAAAGCTCAGTGTCTCGAAACTTGGTGAAGCAAAGGGAATGACCTCTGAAACTCTCAGTAATCTCCCCCTGGTGAGTTAATTCCTCAGGGGTCAGCAAAACGGTGAACCAGGCAGGTGCAGTTTGTGCCTGCAGATTCAGGGAAGTGGCTCCTCCACCCCAAGGGAGATCTTTGCTGGTTGTTAAGACACTGGACAGTCCTCAAAGAGCTTGGGGAAGATGTGCATCTTTTGGACAAGTCAGTCTCGGCGATTGTGAAGGGGCAATCAGCCTGGCAGGGTTTGGCACCAATCTTTGGTGTAAGCCCTCTGTTCTCGCTCTGTCGGTAATTCTTAGTCCTTTCTCAGTTACCAGTAGTCTAATCTGAGTTCCTGGTGTCAGGGGTCCACCTAAATACTGAATTTAGGGGCATTAAGGGGAGTGTAAGGTAGTAGCCAATGCAATCCTTACTCCTGGAATGCCTAATTCCCCTTTATGACTACTTCCTGTGGAGAGTGGGCATAAACCTGACTCAGAGTTCCTAGATCTACCAGAAACAAGATAGTGGAACCCTTCTTTCGTTGTCCATTTTAGGTAGCCAACCTTGGGGGTGTGACTAGGCTGAGAGTGAGAGCTAGCCAATTTTTCCACCAGTTGTGGTGCCAAATAGGCCTCAGGGCAGGGGGTGGTATTTCCCATGTCTTGTGGAAGCTGGGGTTGCATATCAAAGGAGGTAGAAGCTTTGAAGCATCTGGCCTTGATATGCTAAATCACTAGCCATCCTGCTGGAGGAGATGCAATCATCTTCTGCCAGAGCAGGCATTGTTCCTGACCTCTGAGAGCACGGGCTTTCACCAACAGGGGGGTCAGAAACTCATCTGTGGTGGCAGGCTGGGGGATACTAGTCAGCCAGCACACAAGATGACTAGTATGTTTTTAGGAGGCACCTCTAAGGTGCCTTCTGGGTGCATGTCACAATAAATCTAGTACTGGCAACAGTATAGATTTATTAAGACATGGTGTTTGATACCAAACATCATTATTTTTAGTGAAGCCATTATGTAGCTCGGTAACTCGTAATGGCCAGTGTCCAGTACATATGTTTAAGGTGGCTTCCAGAACACTTGCAATGTTGTGGCAATAGAACCAGACATCAGTGGGTCATATCTGCTCAGGCAGATATGTCCTCTCATATAATTTAATTCACCCTACCATAGGGCACTAAGACCTGCTGTAGGGGAGGCTAACATATAGTATATGCAGTGTGCATAGGCATGGCACACAGGGAATGTCCCATGTTTTCAAAATGGTTCGTAATATTCAGTTTCTCAAAAAGTATGCCACATTCTTAAATATAAAACCTGTTGGTTTTATAAAGATGTTCAGAAACTTAAGGTAGAAATACAATAAATTTTCATAGGTAGTAGAAAGATGTGGGAGTGACCCTTGGAAAGCTTCACACCGACTGATGATGACTGCGTGAACCAGCATTAATATTTCCAGGGTTGCAGCTATCATTAATGCCCGTGGCTTGCAAGACCCCTACAACCCAATTATAGCTGTTTTACTACCATAAGTGGGATGAGGGGGTTGATTGACTATGTTTGCCTTCGTGGACCTGGCACACTTGATATGCCACTGAGAAGATTATGCGGTTGTCAATGGGATGATACACATGGACCTGGGCAGCATTTTTCTGTGAAAAGGCAGAAAACATTTGAAAATCAATAAAAGACACAATTGAAATAACTATTCATTGTCTTCAGCAGGCGTTTCTTCCTATGAATGTTAGAGGGCTAGTTTTATTACAGGCGTTTCAGCAAAAAACTGAGTCTGACCCTCAAGAAAGTGCATTGTGGGATAATTATGGTATATAAATAAAGGCTCCCCGCCACCACCACAGGGATCTTCTTTGACGCCTCTACTCCAACCTGGCGCCAGGGATCCTCGTAAGCGATATGGGGCTCTAGGCTTTTCGGCTGACTTCTAACCACAGAGGAGCTTATGTTGCAGACAGTAGGTTTTAGCTCCAAAGCTGATTTTTGGTTTACATAAGATACCATTCCTGCTTTATCCAACTGGCACGGCTTTCTTGGTGCGTGGAAGATTTGTTTCTGTTTACGAATGCCTTGGACATGTGTTTGGGCTTGGGGTTGTCTTGTAAGTTCAGTGTACATCAACCTAAAGCAATGTCTACTGCCCACAGTACATCTTTCGTCCCTTTCTACTAGAGACTGAGTGGCTAATATTGCATTGAGGGTGGAGATTGTCCATAAGAGGGAGATATTTTGATGTTTTAGCACCATAGGTATTGGATGAGAACAACCAGAGCTACAGATTGTTATATACTGAACAAGGTGTTGGCACACTGGAAAAGACACAGATAACTGTCCAGATATAAATATGTGTGTGTGTGTATATGCATGTGTGTGTGTTGCACGTGTGTGTGCAGTTATGGTTCAGACAGTGGCTCAATTGAAAAATACATTTTTGATTTACTTATAACTTTTAACCCCATGGATGGATCAGCACGAAAGTTGACTATCTATTTTCTACTGTCTACTAAATTTTGGCAGGCCAAGTTTTATAAAAATCTGTCTATGGGCGGAAAAAACTAGGTGGGTTAGAAAAAAGCAGTGATTTGCCAGTTGAGCAACCATATCACATTTTGTTAAATGATACAGCACAAACTGCTACACTGATGTACACCAACCTTGCAGCCGCGGCCCGTGCAGGTAAAGAGCGGTGGGGCTGGGTGAGGGGGGATTTCGATGGACGATGACGAGGAAAAATTCATTAAAATAATTAATTTTCCTTTGTCATCGTCCGTAGAAGTCCCCCCTCACCTGGGCCCACCGCCCCACCGCTCTTACCTGCGCAGACCACAGCTGCAACCTTGGCATGAAAGCAGAACTCTACTCTAAAAGTGTTATTTTTTGATTTGATGTAAATCCATTCAGTGGTTTTTGAGATATTAGCATTTAAAAAAGTTATCAAGGGGGATTTAAAGGGTAAATGCTTTTGTGTATGTCTGCTCTTTTATCTCAGACATCATATCAATCACATTTTGAATATTTTACAAACTTTGATTGGATGGACCAGGGCTGAAAATAAATTACTGCCATTGTGAAACTCGTGAGTTGGTTTCAATTCACAAGTTTTGTGCTGTGGCAAAACATTTCTTTGAGCCATGTATACCCCCAAAGGTGACAAACTGCAAGGAACTGGTTAGGGGTGCCAAGGCATGCAGCTAATGCAAGCCACTTCTAGGAAAAAACTCACCAATGGGCACTTTTCAGTTGAAAGATTCTACTGCCATTTTGTGCATGACTCACGAGGTTCACGCAGTATAAAATAAGAAACACAAGCAAATTCAAACACTAAAATCAGTATCATGCTTTGCTTGGAAGGCAGGAGTAGTACATAGGGCCTGGCCACAGGACAACCACCTCTGAAAAAAACCAACAGGATATATATATTTCATTTTTTTTCACTGAAAAAAACAAAGGTTACAGGGATGTTATAGTTAGGCTTAGATATAACTTGTACGCAGCCATAGAAATTCAGCAGTTATAGTTACCTGAGCTAACTATAAAACGTACTGCCCAGCGATGCACTGCCTATGACCTCACATAACATCACTCATGACATGGTTAGTGACATCACTGATGACACCTCAAATGACATCACTGATGACATCATCAACAAAGCCATTCACATACCCACTCACACCCCCATGCAATCTCCCACACACTCACTCACACACCCACAGAACCATTCACATACCTATTCACATAACCATACAACTTGTCACACATCCACTCACTCATCCATGCAAACACTCACATATCTATTCACTCACCCATATAGCCACTCACACAACCACTCACTCACTCATGCAGCTACTCATACAACCACTCACTCACCCATACAACAACTTTTATAAGCCCCAGGAGTGGGGCCCATGAGACCCCCTGGATTTAATTCCTGCATGCCCCCGGGGACTGGCCCACAAGGGGGCCTATTAGTGAAGAACCGTGGGAGACCACGTTTTTTAAAAAATATATTTTGTTGGGAGCCACATCTCCATCTCAGCTCCGGCTCATTATTTAAAAAAAATAGGCATGGGGTCAATTTATTCCTACTCTGCCACCTTCTCTTTTGACCATCTTTTATGGGATGCAGCTCAAGTTGAGTCCCAAGATGGCTGCCAAGACTTCCTGGTTTGAAGTGTTGTCAGCCAATCAGATCTCAGTACGAGATTGGGAGGGTTCGCAGAGCCTTTGCGTTCCTATAGATAAAAATTAGGATTTTGGTTAATATCTCTAAAACTGCTGAACGGATTTTCACCAAATTACAAAAAGGCATTTCACTGGACCAATATCTACCTTTCTGCCAAATGTGGTGTAATTCCGTTCACCCATTCAGGCTGTAGTCGTTTCTAAATTTCTTATGGGAATTAACATTGGGAAAGCATGTTTTGTGACCCCCCTTATCCTCTGCTCCCGCTTGACAGAGCACCATAAAACTTTCCAGACAGCAGTTGAAGTGAGCGCCATACTAGGTTTGAAAATTTTGCGAAGAAACGTCAAACGACGCCAAAGTTATTGGCAAATGAAAAAACGCTCTTGCTATGGAAACTTCATCCTAACTATAACTACCTACTGTTGACCGTCAGTGGGAGATATATATATATATATATATATATATATATATATATATATATATATATATATATATATATATATATATATAATTTGCAGCTCAGAAAATAAATACATCTGTGCCTGAATTTGGGATTTGTGTTGTCTTTTGGTGTGCCTAATGAAAGCATTGAGACAGCGAACTTTCTTCATATATATATATATATATATATATATATATATATATATATATATATATATATATATATATATATATATATATATATATATATATATATATATATACATATACATATATATATATATATATACATATATATATATATATATATATATATATATATATATATATATATATATATATATATATATATATATATATATATATATATATATATATATATATATATTAATTCCAGTTTCCCCAGAAAGGGGATTTAGTCTTCAAGCACTCCCGGGTATTATTTTCAATTTACAGCCATACAACAGGGTTTGTAGAACGGTTTAGTTTTATTTTCAATATATCAGCAAGCCAGCAACACCCAACGCGTTTCGGTCTCTACGGAGACCTTGCTCACAGGAAACCTAGAGGGCCTCCCCCCAACTTTTGTTTTAGGACATTTTCTCCACGTAGAACATGCCAGTGCTTCTGCATTATGAATCTCAGCTCTCTATGCTGCTTACTGTACCCAGTAATGAAGAGTATTTGGTGTTCTTGATCTTTTGGTACCTTTCTAACAGATCTATTTGCAAACAGCAGATGCTCTCTTGGATTACTGTTGGCCTTATCCCTTGCTGCCTTCAAAACAGACTTACTGTACCCCCTCTGCTCAAATCTCTTTGTGAGCTGCTGTTCTGCTTGGGACAATTGGGCAGGACAGCTGCAGTTACTCCGCATTCTCAAATTTTCAACAAAAGGAATGCTGGTGATCAATTTTGGAGGATGGAAACTGCGGGCATGCAATATTGTGTTGCCCGCAGTCACCGTGCTGAAGGTTTTGGTGTTAATTTTGCCCGCCACGATGTACACTGTTAGATCAAGAAACTGAACTTCATTGCTGCTTATGTTTGATGTAAAACTGAGATTCAAGTCGTTCTTTTCAATGCTTTAAATAAAAGCTTGGCTGGATTTCAGTCACCTCTCCAGATTATAAAAAGATAATCAATTTAATGGGTCCAAAGGACCACGTTATCACACATTTCCCGGGCATATTGTGTGGCAAGCACATGCTCCTTCCACGAGCCCATATGCAAATTATAGCATAGCTGGAGGTGAAGCAGGTGCCCATTGCCGTCCCTCGCAATTGATGATATATGTCCTTACCAAACAGGAAAATGTTGTTTCTTAGGCACCACCCCAACATGCTAACTAGCATTTCAGTGTGCCTGTACAATGTCAGTGATCTAGCACTTAAGAAGCTTTGATTCCATCTTCATCTGAAATGCTCATGTGTAGGGAAGTGACATCCAAAGTTATCATAATAAAACCCTCCTCTCAATCAATTTCATACACTTTTCTTTAAAAATCCCCAGTATCTTGTGATGAAGATGATACATTTGTCACATGTTCCTGTAGAAAAAATCTAAAACCCTGGAAGTATTTTCAAATAAACTTCAGATCGGCAATATAATCGGACGACTGGGTGGTTTAGTCAAATTCTTATTCACCTTAGTTATCAGGTATGAAACTGGTGTCACAGGAGAATCAATTTTAAGAAACGTATATTCTGATTGTGAAATTAGATTTGCGGCTCTCCATTTATCTAGCTGCAAGTGACTGTTTGACGTAAAGTACCCTCATCCACCCTTCGATAGCAATGCCTGTCTCTAAGTTGCAATTTAGCTTCCTCTTGATACAAGGCAAGCAGCCAAAGGACAATGTTTCCGCCCTTGTCTGCCTGCCAAACAACTATATCAGGTCTTGCTTTTAATTTCTCTACCACTTTCCCATATCCTTTGTCCCTTGCTTTTGTGGACTTATTACTGAGCTGCTTTGTGTGTAATTCCTTCAAATCTTGAAAGACTAGCTCATTAAAGGAATCAATTGAATCCTTTGGTACCATAGGTAAGAAAGTGGATCGTGGTCTGAAAGGTGTGATGGGCTTGTCATGGATTTGGAGGTCTTGTTCCATTAAAAAAACACACCATAAGATGCCTCCTGTGCACTGCCCATAGCTAAACTGTTCAAATCTCTCAATACTCCTAAGTCTGAAACCTGCAGTGCAGTGATACTCTCTGCGTGTTCAATTCTCCTCATCTCCGTGGATTTAAGAACTGAAAAATATTTAGCAAGCCTGAGATTACGCAAAAATGTAAAACAGTCAATTCTGGTTTGCACATAGTCCATGTCTTGGGGGGTGCAATAAGAGAGGCCATGTGATATAATTTGCAATTCATCAGTATTTTATACCAAGTCAGACAAGTTAATGATATTGACACTCTTATATATATATATTTATTTTTTCTCTGAAGAAAACAAAGGTTAAAGTGATGTTATATTTAGGCGAGTTTGTCAGTGACAGCATTAACATTTTGAACTAAAAACAACCAGAGAAATTACCAGTTAATGTTAGCGGAGCTAATTATAGCTTGCGTTCCCGTCATGCAAGGCTTATGACCTTACATAATACACCACTCATGACATGTTCCATGACATCACTGATGGCATCTCAAATGACATAATTGATTACATCACTGATGGCATAATCCAAGCTTCTTTTGTACACATTGCTCTATAAACGGGTATAGCATTAGAGCTCTGAAAGTAGATACAAAGTAGCTCAGAAGAATATATATAACTCCCTTAGGTGTAAAAAGCATGGGTTGTGTTCCACATTGATGCTATACCATACATTTCACAGGTAACATAGTTCACATTGACAATTAACCACAGATATATGGAAAACCCTCATTACATATGGTGTTCAAATTGTATACACCTGTTCAGAGAAAGCCAACTTCCTAAAAATATTGAGCATCTGTTCCAAAACAAATGTCCTACTACAGACAGCTTTTATCTGTATCAAACCCCTGATAATCACCAAACCTAGATTGAGAAATGAAGTTGATATTAGTAGAGAAGTGGTTTCTATAAACAGTATTCACTCTATGGAGAGAGTTTACCCTATACCACACTGTTTGCAGACAGTGAAACTCTCATGAGAACTACATTACAGAGTTCAAAACTACCCATACACACTTACTCGTAGCTTCTTTAATAAACCTAATTCTACCTTTCAGGGCTTTCTGCTGATGTGGCCTCATACTACATAGCTGCTCATCTTATATTTCTAAATGGGTGGTGGTTTGGTTCTGAGCGATATCCTGCCTTTGCCTCCGAATGGTGGGCAGTGCAGGGAATACAGTTGCTCCACTTGCTTTATGGAGGTACAACCCACATGGATCTCCCACCTTGCTACCAGAACAGTACTGAAGATATGGTTAAGGAAAAAGGGAACGGCCCAGAGATCCCAATTCTGGATATGAATCCCTAGATTGCTGGAGTAACTTTGCTCAAGGCTCTGGACCTTTACAGCCTCGAAAAAAACAGGTAGGGGAGGGGTGTGAGCATATGTTCCTCCTTTCCAAAGGTGTGTATTCTGGTCAGTAGGGTAATTTCTTATTAAAATACAGCACAGTAATACAGGTTTATTTGAGTGAGTATAGTTCTTTTTATTCACCACTTGATTAAATCCATTTCACTCATTTTAAATTTTTCACTGAATAAGTTATTAGGGAAAGACACGTGTTTCACCCTATGTGGCAAGTAAAGACAGGGCTTTCTCAAGACTAGTCATTTCGTTTCAGCAACATGGTGTCAACGATTAGTCTGTACATTCCCAAAGTTGTAATAGGACATTGTATTCTAACATCCAAATTTAAGAGGTGGGTCCAATGATGTTCTCACGTAGAGTCCCCGTATGAATCTGTTATGCTATCCTGAAGATATGGCACTAGACTTTCAGACTGCTGGGGTGGGAAAATAACCTCACTAAAGAGACCCCACTGTGGGTTGGGTATAGACTCCCCTAAGTTATGTAATTAATGGGTTTTCGCCAATGGGAGTTAATTGTGATATCTAGATTGGGGGACGTGATGCTGTGGACGCAAATAAAATCCTGTGGCAAGCTTCATACTTAATTCCAACTTCCCCAAAGCCAATTCTTTAGGTACCTGCAGCTTCAGCACACACTGACACCATTACTGATTTACCAGACTTCAATACATTGGAAGCTAAATGCAAATTTAGAAGTTACAGGAACACAACCGTGCCTACATTTGTAAATTGTTAGTGGTTAATACATGACTCCTTCAGTAGACTTGGGAGAGTGCCTTGGGCACCCTCACAGATTACGATTGGTGGGACATACTTGCTGCACCGAGGGAAAATGGTGATTGCATCACAGTTTCGTATCATTCAGTTGCAGTACCTGCATCACACATATTTTATAAGACTGTGGCTATGGAAGAGAGGTTTAATTGATACACTGGATTGTCTATTGTCTCTGATATAGGACAGTGGAGGGAGACCTGATGCATATCTTGTTTGAGCTCTGGGGTATTGGACCCCTTCAAGGAGGTCTTATCAACCAGTGGCAACGTCCTGGGCTGGAAACTTTCTTATGACCCCAAAATGGCCCTTCTACATATCTACATGGATCTGGACAGTTATAGGTACATGATGACATTGCTGTGGCTCACCCTTGTGGTTGCAAAGAGAGATATCACTTTGAATTGGAAAAATATGACCGTTCCATCATTGGAGGGTTGGAGGAAGGGGCTGGACCCTTGCATGGCAATGAAAGGCCTAATTTTGGGAAGCTTGTGGGTTGCCCCACAAGTATCCCAAAATGTGTAGGGACTGAACCCAATACAGAGGAATCCAGATAGACTTGATTGGGTAGGGCTCGTGGTCATTAGATGCCGAGATCCACTCCTTGTTTGCCAAATCATGACATGTATCGTTTGTGCTGAAATGTTGTATCGGAATAACATGCACAGGGGTGGAGATAGAAACTATGGTGTATCATACTGCCCAGTGTTATGGGCAATGGGAAGTAAGTGCCTCTGTTTTCCGTTACAAAATGCAATTGGTAATAAAATGTGTTAAATGTACATAAACAAAAAGAATCCACTCCTTGAGTGTAGAGCGGATCCTCCAAATGTGGGGAACACCCTTGTTGTTTTTGGTCCCCTCACACACCAACAGGCCCCTTGGTGTCATGCTTCATCATCGGGGTCATCGTACCCCTCTACGGGGTACGGCGTGCTGCGACCTACGGATACGCGGGAGCACTTAAGATGACTATGTGTGGTGTGGAAGGGTTATTTTAAATGTGAGTGTATAGTGGGGTTTAGATCTAAGTGAGTGAAGTTTAAAAAGAACCTGGCCCGTGGGGTAACAACAAACTTTTAATGGGCCCCCAGGCTGGTGCTATTAAAGTAGAGTGTGGGAGGTTAATAACGCAAACAATGTGCATTACCTCCTCTCTGTGTGCGTCAACATGTTTCGGTGAAAACACCTTCTTCAGGACAGGGTACACAAATCCCCACCTTACTCACGTTTCTCTATCTTATATCAGGATTTCTAATAAAAGTGAGACTTTAAAGTGCAGGTAATAATGTACCTAACAAAAACGTCGCTTATTGGTCGACCTGTTGAGAGAAATAGACAACATTTTTTTTTGTGGTGGTCTACTTTTCAAAACCATAGGTTACGGTGACCAGTGGTTACAGGTGACATGTAGCGGTAAATGTGTTTAGACTATAGGTGTCCATTGTGCCTTTAGTGGAAAGAAAGGGGGGACAGACTAGACTCACTAACATAAAACATAAAACACACACTTTTTTGTAAATTCAGCACTTTTAGCGATATTTAGAACATTGCACCCTTAGTGGTTAGGAGTTGTCAAATATATTGTTGGGTGCTCCTGTGAAGAAGAAAAGAAGACACTACATGCCCCTAAACATTGGTAACATACTGTTTTGTAGGGGTAGAGATGCCTCATGAGCCCAGCGTCAGGGTCCCTTTCTGCTATTTAGCACCTGTCAAACAATTGGAGTTTCAGATTCTCATTTTTACTTACATTGGCGTTGTGGAGATAATGCTGCTCTCTATCTTTACTACTCACGATTTCAGCGAGGAAATTCCTCCCGACTGACCCCTCCGTGGCTCCGCTGGTTATGCCAAAGGGAGTCCCAGGTACCGGTATTTGTACTTTTTTCAAGTTCCGATCATTGATAGATTGGATAATTGGCATTTCCTGCCTGCCCTTGTAAGGGCTTGATGCCGGTTCTGCTCGCGTCCCCATGCCTTAGTGTTGCGTTATCGCGCATGCGTGCTGCCTGTGGCACAGATGTGTATGTCCGTGAGGCCGCGCATGCGTCCTGCTCACCCTCACGTGTATTGCGCTCGTGGGGTTTGAAGCGGGCGGCATGGACAAAGGTATTCGTTGAGCCGCGCATGCGTGCTGCTCACCCTCACGTGTATTGCACTCTTTAGGTTGAAGCTGGCGGGCGTATGCGTGTACCGTTCCTCTTTTCAGAACTTTATTCAGGTTAATTATTAGGAAAAAAATATTACTACGATACCGTTTATGGATGTGTTACCTGACCATTGGTGGGTGTTGGCAAGACCCATCATACACTAGTGAAAAAACCCAAGAAATCCAGGACGGGAAGGTGTAGTTTTACCGGGTAGATCGAGTAAGGCTAGAATGGGTTCAATGTTAGGCACATCAATGTAATGGCTCAGTCTTACGCTCATGGCTCTAAAGAACATTGGAACCGGTCGGATATGGATCTTTTGAGTGAGTATTACAGTATTAATCCATGTTCATGACCTTAACATGGTTTCTTGTGGTCTGTAAGAGGGTGAATGGGGATGCTTGGTTACGCCATCCCTAGGTCAGTTGTCCCCACGGAATATCATCGTTCAGGCCTTGGATACTGGTCCCCAGGCGGAAAACCCACCTTTGCTCTTTTTCAAAGAGTCCTTGTTCTGATTGTAGTTGTTCAACCACCGTCCACCTTATGTCGTTGACACAATGCTCGTTCTCCCAAAAATGGGTCGCGATTTTCATTGTGATTTTTTTGCAACGTATGTTGCTCTTGTGCTCACTTATTCGCACCTTCACTGGTCTCGTTGTCATGCCAATGTACTCCAAATTACACGGACAGGTAATCATGTAAATAACATTTCTGCTATTACAGTTAGTTAGTTTTCGTTGTTCCCACTGGGTACTGTTGCTGAAGATCAAATGTTTACTTTTCTGAGTGAGGTGGCAGCTTGCACAGCTTCTACAAGGGTAATGGCCCCCCAGGCCATGTTGTGCGAGGTGAGCTTGCTGTTGTGGTTTTGGGCGCGTTTGTACCAACATGTCTTTGAGGTTTTTACCTCTTTTGTGAGCAAACATTGGTTTCTCAATGTTCAGTGTCCCACTGTTTAGAATGCGCCAATGTTTGTTCATTAGTTTGGACACTTTGTTGGTGCTGGAGCTGTAAGTGATAACACATATAGGTCTAGTGTTTACCTCCTTTGTCGGGATTTTGTTCTCCAGTAGAGCTTCCCTGTTATTGTTTCTGGCCCTTTTCATTGCTACATCAATGATCTTTTCAGGATACCGTCTTTTTTGCAATTTCTGTTTTAGATCTTGTGCTTGTGTTTTGTAATCCTTGACTTGGGTACAGTTTCGCCTTAGTCGTAGAAAGTATCCATACAGTAGATTGGTCCGAAGATGACGTGGATGGAAGCTGTCATACCTGAGGAGGCAGTTCCTTGACGTTGGTTTAAAATGAGTGGCAGTTTGCAATTTGCCATCCTTGGGGAAAATATTTAGATCAAGAAACACCAGTTCTTTGTTAGAGACTGTGTGGGTAATTTTCAAGAAAAGATTCTGCTGGATCAGCCACTGCATGAACTCTGTTACTGTTTGGTGGTCACCCTCCCAGATTACAAACACGTCGTCAATATATCTCCTCCAGGTGACGATAAGTTGTTTGTATGGGTTGTCGATGTGTAGAATTTTTGTGTTTTCCAAATGGTGGACATATATTCCTGCCAGGCTCGGCGCGAATGTGCTGCCCATGCTGGTGCATTGGCTCTAAGGTAGAGGGTTCCCTCGAACTCAAAAAAGTTTTTTGTTAGTGCCAGAGTGATGCACTCCATTACCACTCCACGTGGGGTCTGGTACTTCCAGTTGGCACTGTACAACACCTCCTCTATTATGTTAATGGTTTCATCATGAGGGAGGCTTGTGTACAAGCTTTCAACATCTAGGCTTAGTAATAGTTGGCTGTTGGGGTCAAAATTGAGGTTCTGTAATAGTTGCAAAACAGATTTGGTGTCTTTGAAGTAGGTGTTTGTCCCTTGTACCAGAGGGCGCAGAAATGCGTCAGAGAATTTCGAGAGTGGTTCCAAAATGGAGCCAATGCCCAAGACAATCGGTCTCCCGGCTGGATTTTCCAGACTCTTATGTATCTTGGGGATACAATAAAAGTATGGAATTCTCGGAGTTCTTTGTACTAGAAATTCTGCTTCCTTTTAAGAAAGCCAGTTGTGTGCTAGGGCTTCCTCCACCATGCCTCCGATGGTGATCCTGATGGATTCTGTCGGGTCTGTGGGAAGGACGGTGTAATTGCGTTGGTCTGATAACAACCTGATACACTCCTTTCTGTAGGCTTCGGTTGTCTGCACCACTATCGCTCCCCCTTTGTCAGCGGGTTTGATGGTTATGTCTCGATTGTTAGACAGTTCACGAAGAGCCTCCTGTTCCCGGCGGCTGGTGTACTTTGGTCATATTTTTTAGTTCACCCATTATAGCATTTTCAAAAGCCAGAACCTCGACTGGAAGAGTGTTGTCTGGTGGTGTGAAGGTGGACTTGGGTCTCAAACCTGTATCGGTTTCGTGGCTCTTCTCTTTCCCTTTTAAAAAGATTTGTAGTTTAATCTTTCGAATGAACTCCTGTACTTCAGTATGCAACCTGAAAATATCCAGTTTGTTGGTGGGGACAAAACCCAGTCCTTTGTTCAACACCTCTTTTTGAGGGTCCGATAAGTCCCACGGGGTGATGTTTATCACTACGTCCCCTTCCGGCTGGTTGATAGGTTCTCCGGTAGGGCCCCTGTCATGCTCCTCGTGTTCATACGTGGATCCGGTTGTATTGGGTCTTGCCACATTACTGTATTTCCTTTTCTGTTTCGGCCGCGGCGTGGTCCCGGGCGTGACGCTAAAAAAGATTGGTTTTGATAGAAAATAGTGTCGTACTCTGTTGCCCATTGCGGGTATATAGGACGCGGTGGTGGTGGACCATAATTATATGGGGGGTAAGGGCCCGGCCCTCCAAATTGGGAATAGTATGGCTGCTGTTGATAACCTCTCCACCCTCTTTGTCTATGGTATTGTTGACCTCGTTGTCTTGGTGTTCCACTATACCTGGGGTTGCTGTTTGTGCTTGACCCAGACGATCCTGTGTCGGAACCGACGCTGTCAATGTCGTTGTTCATGTTGCGTGGAACGTAGTCATCTTTTGTGTAAGGGTACGCAGTCTCTGGGGTAAAGCGATCCTTGTCTTTCCCCAGTTTTTTTAAATTTACTCTGTTTAAGTGTGGCCTCGAATTCCGACATCTGTTGGTTCAGTTTGTCCAATCTTTTCTTTAGTTCAGCCGGTTTTATATAAGTTTTTAGTTGGACCTCAATTTTTTGTATGTCGATCTTTAGCTCTTGCGTAATCCGTTTGGCTGTCTTTACGATTAGCACTAGCCAATCTCATGTGCAGTGCCATGAGATTAGTGACCATTCTTTCTTGAAAATGTTATCATTTTGAAAGATGAAAGGTTCGTTTTTGACCAGTAAGCCTTGAGGTGCTATTTTATTTCTTAGGTACTCTGTCATAAGGAGGCCGTGGAGAGCTGCCTTGATGTGTGTTTTTCTGAGGTTCATCAGCTCATCCCAGTCGGCCACACTAGGTCCCGGTTTCGAGCTGCTCAAGCCTTCAAAGGGGTTGATGGCTGCCAGAATTTCATCTATTTCCTCCTCCGCAAATGTGAGTCCATGTTCAGACTCCATCGTGCTGTTGTGTGTGTGTGGACTTATGTGTATTATTTATGTAGTGAGTGGTAGAACAAGGGAATAGGGGAACTCCCGCAGCTGTGCGCTGCCAATATATTATCACTAACAGTGTGGGGGGAGAGAGAGATATATCGAAATGGATTCGTTCTCCCTGGTCAAATGTACATAATCAAAAAGAATCCACTCCTTGAGTGTAGAGCGTATCCTCCAAATGTGGGGAACACCCTTGTTGTTTTTGGTCCCCTCACACACCAACAGGCCCCTTGGTGTCATGCTTCATCATCGGGGTCATCGTACCCCTCTACGGGGTACGGCGTGCTGCGACCTACGGATACGTGGGAGCACTTAAGATGACTATGTGTGGTGTGGAAGGGGTATTTTAAATGTGAGTGTATAGTGGGGTTTAGATCTAAGTGAGTGAAGTTTAAAAAGAACCTGGCCCGTGGGGTAACAAAAAACTTTTAATGGGCCTCCAGGCTGGTGCTATTAAAATAGAGTGTGGGAGGTTAATAACGCAAACAATGTGCATTACCTCCTCTCTGTGTGCGTCGACATGTTTCGGTGAAAACACCTTCTTCAGGACGGGGTACACAAATCCCCACCTTACTCACGTTTCTCTATCTTATATCAGGATTTCTAATAAAAGTGAGACTTTAAAGTGCAGGTAATAATGTACCTAACAAAAACGTCGCTTATTGGTCGACCTGTTGAGAGAAATGGACAAAAAAATGTTTTTGTGGTGGTCTACTTTTCAAAACCATAGGTTACGGTGACCACAGGTTATGGTTTTGAAAAGTAGACCACCACAAAAAAAAATGTTGTCTATTTCTCTCAACAGGTCGACCAATAAGCGACGTTTTTGTTAGGTACATTATTACCTGCACTTTAAAGTCTCACTTTTATTAGAAATCCTGATATAAGATAGAGAAACGTGAGTAAGGTGGGGATTTGTGTGCACCGTCCTGAAGAAGGTGTTTTCACCGAAACATGTTGACGCACACAGAGAGGAGGTAATGCACATTGTTTGCGTTATTAACCTCCCACACTCTATTTTAATAGCACCAGCCTGGGGGCCCATTAAAAGTTTTTTGTTACCCCACGGGCCAAGTTCTTTTTAAACTTCACTCACTTAGATCTAAACCCCACTATACACTCACATTTAAAATACCCCTTCCACACCACACATAGTCATCTTAAGTGCTCCCGCGTATCCGTAGGTCGCAGCACGCCGTACCCCGTAGAGGGGTACGATGACCCCAATGATGAAGCATGACACCAAGGGGCCTGTTGGTGTGTGAGGGGTCAAAAACAACAAGGGTGTTCCCCACATTTGGACGATACGCTCTACACTCAAGGAGTGGATTCTTTTTGTTTATGTACATTTGACCAGGGAGAACGAATCCATTTCGATATATCTCTCTCTTCCCCCCCACTGTTAGTGATAATAAAATGTGTTATACATTTTTTTTTAAATTCAAGGACTCTCGTTCAAGTGTGGTGTGGCAATGACCCCAAGATCTGAAACTTCATTCTACCTTCTATCATTACAGTTACTTCTTTCACCAGTGCCAAAAGTGAAGAGATGCCTATTGGCCTTTCCTAGTAAAAGATCTGTACAGTCCCCCACAAATTGTCTACTCAGTTGATCCATGTGGGACATAGATGGAGAGTGCATTTTTACTGAGAATGTAGGTTTTAGGGTGAGTGGGGAGTGTGTGTTGTGCTTTACTGGACAAGGACAGGAGTCCATCTTGGAACTCCTTGTGTGGATGAAACATAAACAAGAAGCTGGAGGAGTTTAGGTACTTTTGTGGATTGAGGGAAGCTTTTAAACATTCCACAGTTTATCCTTTGAAGTTAGTCATGATGGGGCAGGGGGTAGTCTTTAGTGGGAAGGTCACCCAAAACAGAGAGGGTCTCTGGAAGCCACAGCCAGTAAAGGATAAATACTGGACAGATAGCCTGGGTCACTGTTCCAGGAATGTCTTACTGACTGAAGTACAGGCGACACAAACCAATGTCGGAGGGAGAAGATATCTGAGTCCCAGGGCTTGCTTCTTTAACCGTTAGCTCTCTGGCCGTGTTAGGAACACAACAATTCCTTATATGAGCATGTGTGGTGCCACAGACGTATATGTACACTGTGCCTTCATGGTATAGGCATGATGTGCTCTAAGTACTCTTGGTTTTTTGGTATAAGTATACATGTGCAAGTACATTGAGCCATAGTCAGCAATATATGTGTGCTATTCCAGAGATGTAGAAATATATGTGTGTTACGCCATAGATGTTCATGAATGGGGTACCATAGATGTACAGTAAACACCACAGTACAGCCATCATGTGTCAAGGCACAACCTCAGATACCCAGGCCTAAACCCCTAATCCCAGGCATTGCCTCACGTGCCCAGGTGCACCCATTTTTATATGGCATTGCAGAGTCTCAAAAGTCAGAGCACAGACTCATAGTCTCATGATCAACCACGGCATGACCATACATAACTTTTTTTATCTCAAGCCACCGCCAGTAGGGTTCAGTATCAGCCTCAAGATCATATGCCTATTTTATTTATTTATTTTGAAAGTTTTATATAGCGCGAACATGACCACAGAGGGTAACAGAGCGCTTTACAGATTATGCAAAAGTACTAGTACATGGAACACACAAACAATCATCCAATCGATAGGTAAAAATATTTAGAATGTAGAACAGTCTCAAGAACATAGCATCTAGTGCACAGAGCAGCGTCAAATGGTCTGAGAATCAAGTGGGGAAGGAGGTCTGAGGCTGAGATTTTTTCATCAAGAGCTCTTTAACTTCTTATTTGAACAGGGCAGAGGAAGGGATCACCATGACTTCGGGGGGAAGAGAGTTCCAGATCCTTGGGGCCATACCTGAAAATGATCGATTATAGGTCTTTTTTTCTTGAATTTTTGTGGTTTGAGTAATAGGGTGCTGGCACTTCTAGAGGCTCTTGGCCCACATGAGAGCTCCAATTTCTGAGCGAGGTACATCGGGGTCTTGAGGTGGGTGGCTTTGTGAGTCATGCATGCAATTTTCAGCTGTATCCGAGCTTCATAGGGGAGCCATTTCAGAGCTAGCAAGTCAGGAGAGATGTGTTTGAATTTTTTGTGCCCTTAACGAGCCTGGCTGCGGCCTTGAGGGTCACCCTAAGGGGAGCCGTTTTCACTCCGGGCAAGCCACACAGCGTAGCATTGCCATAGTCCAGCTTTGGACATCCAGACACACCCTCAAAAGCTAATATATCCACAAATACCCATGCACGTCCTGAAATGCCCAAGCACAGCTTCAAATGCCCCTAGGCATCCGGGCAGCGTCAAATGCCCAGAGACCACATGATATGCTTACCCACACCACAGCCTCAAATGTCGAAGAACACAGTCCTCATATGCTCAACTGAAGCTTCAGATGCCCGGGCACCATCACCAGTGTGCACGTATTTGACTGAGATTGTGACAGCATACTTCATGGGGTACCACCAGTATATTCAAAGCGCCAAAACCCTAACCCCCATGTGTGTGGCCTGCTGAGGTAGTGATTGAGCTGCACTTTGAGCAGTTCTTCCAGCCTTGGTGCTGAGCTGGCCAGAGAGAGAAAGGAATGCAACTTCTGTAACCCCACCCTTGTCTTCTACCTGCCCACACCGCACTGGGATGGCCTGTTATATATATTTGTAAAGCGCACTATCACCCATGATAGTGTCCTGGAGCTGGTATCCTGAAGGTGTTTAGAAGATTTACTGCTTCTTGTCCTGCTCTATAAAGGTTGGCAGCAAATAGAAGTAAGCGGGTGGCTTTGGTGGAGTGGGGGGGGGGGGGGGTGTTGCGGGTGTGGGTGGAGAGGGGCATGGAGCAGGAAATTCAGCAAGTAACCTTGGATCTCAGAAGTATTTCCAGACTCTGGGAATGAATGCCTGGTATCATTCGAGTGTACAGATCCTTACCGCCAAAAAGGGTCTGAGGGTCAATGCCGGTGGCTACATTTACGAAACCTTTGTATATGTTTTAGCAGACGCTCGATTCCCTGGAAATAGACTCTACACCCCTGTAAACTGGGGTCACTGGGCGTTGGATCACGCTCACTCGACAGTGTGCATGATAGCATCGGCCGTGCTTTGACAGCTGTGGTGCCAGCCATGCCTGCCCTGAACTACAGGGCAGTGCCATGCCAAAGATAGCAAGAGGTTTGCCAGGGGTAGCAGAAGGATGGCTATGGGTAACAGCTACTGCTTACTTTTCACTGAATAACATCCCCGGAAAAGCATCAGGGTTTAACCGGGTAATTGAAGTGATTTAACGCAATTAAAACACATAAAAAAGTGAACTTCATCAGTAGCGGTTCCAGCTAAAGGGTGCACCACCAGACACTATGACTCCCCCAAAGGAACCCCATCCTCACAATAAGAAAACTAGCGAGAAGTGAGGTTCAAAAACGTAACAGCGTGACGCGTACGCATGCACCAGCCTCATGCTTTTACCGGTGCTGCTCTGCAGGTATATGTAGATCAGTGGCACAAGCAGGGCTTTAAGTGGACCGGGTCTCAAGGTGTCTGAGCACCGGCAGTTTTTTCAGGGGGCCTCGAAACGGGTCTCTATCGGGCTCTGTTTTGAGGCCTGACACAGGCAGTCCGTTTTTTCCCCAGACTGCAGTGACAGCTGTTTGCTGTCATGGCATTCCGGAAAAAAAAGTGCCAGGGCGCAAAACAAAGCCTGATAGAGACCTGTTTCGAAACAGCAAACACATGGATGTGCTCTGCTCACACTGCTCACTTCTCAGTAGTAGAGAAGTTACAGCATGACGTCATGCCAGGTGAGTGTTGTGGGGGAAGGGAAATCCTTTAAGAGTCATTTTCTTTCTGGATTTCCCTTCTCTTTCTGACACTCAGAAGCAGCTACATTGTGGTAGGGTCACCAGGGATTTAATTGGAAGCTTTGTCAATATTATATACAAGTCATTGTTGCAGCTTATTTATCTTCTGCAAGTAATAACCATTGACAAAGCCAATATCCCTTACTTAATGTAGGTATGATGTTACTTGTATCAAATATCTGGATGCAATGACAGAAACATCAAAATACAAGTCGGCAGCACACTATGCTAAGCACAGATTTTTTGCGTAAGTGATTTAAAGCCACGCCCCTAATTACACTGACCACGCCCCTTTGAGAGACCCCCCAGTTTTTTCATCCCACTTAAAACCCTGGGCACAAGCAGCATCGTGCCCCAAGGGGCAGCTCTACTGATGCGGCTCTCTGATCTAAAAGAGAGGGCAAAATAGTAGAGAAACACCCAGGTTTTTAAATGAAAATATATTTCATTGCCTACAAATACTGCAGTCGAGATTGAGAGTGGCATCTTTACTCCCTGAAAGAGGTTTTTACCCCCAGCATTCGAAAATAGGGATACAACAGCTACCACGCGAAACCTGATGTTGTGCCCTGTTGGAGATAGCACAAGATAGCGGACGGTGCTCTTTGACAGGGAGGGTGGGTGGGGGCAGGTATTTTTCATGCTGTGATGTGGCTCACGCAAAGACAAGCCATGAGCCAAATAACTTTGATAAGTGATCATAGTATTCTAAGAGACCACTACCGTTTCTCATTCGCATCTGATAAGCTATAATTCAGTTGCTGAGGAAATGTCTCATACAAAATCCATTAAAAAAAGTTTCTTTTAGATCAAAACAGGACTTCACACATGAGAAATGGCAGTGTGCCACATAGATTATTTGCAGTAATATTAGTGAGCTGCTGCTGATACATTAACACAAACACAGACTCTCATACATCAGCCACATTAAAATTAATTAAGGGAAAACGGTATCTTAAACAACAATCTGTTTCAGAATAATTTAAACAGAGCTGACTCTACCAGGGGGCTGCTTCAAAGGCTGGGACCCTGAGCCAGAGCCCACTTTGCCCATGCTTTAAAACGTCTCTGTTTCATTGGCAGTTATCCATGGCTTACATATGAGTCACCCATGTCCGCGAACGTCCATGATTGGACCTTGTTTTGCCCCTGCGATTGACTGGGGACTGTCTCAAAGTATGACGAAATCCAATAAATGATCCAGTTTCAGTTTCTGAACAGTTGTCAAAATCCTGTATGGCTCTTGTGGGCTGGTTTCTGAGAGTTCAAGAAGACTTTGGCGGTGTGTTTCCAGAGAAAATCTCATTTCGCATCTGCCAACTGCTCCAGCCCCTTCCAAGGAGTGTAGCCCTCCCCTCTGCTGCTTGCAGCTCACCCTGCCAGCCCTCAGAAACCACTACAAAGTGGCCACAGGCCTCCATCATGTGACCAGACCCTGGGCTCCAATTTCCTTCCCTCCCTTTTAACTCCCAACCACCCTTCAAACTGGAGGTTTTCTTGCTCTCCCGCTGGGAAAATCTTTCTATTGCCATGAGACTCTGTATTTTGGGACCCAATATTTAAAAATGTTGCTCACATTACTGTGATAGTGAAACAGATGAAGCCACTGAGAGTTCATACTTAGGCCACCTCTAAAAAAGGCAGAATTAAGGTTTATCTTTTTAAAGCAACAGAAAAGAAACCTATTGAGCAGAATGGATTGTTAGGGAGAAAATACATTAAACGTTTCAATATCTAGACACCAAAGTCTGGTATTCAAATCTATGAGGGCAGTGCTGGTTTCGAAATCAAGATCCAAGTACTATAAATCACACGCGCCTCTATCTATAGTCTGTAGCAGCATCTACAGGTTTGTCACTTAAGGCTCACTAGGTGTAGCAGATTCTGCCTGTGGCATCACTCCTCTAGCTCTGACTAATCTATTGCTAGCTCTGGCACTGTCCTTTAGGTCAGGGCTTGGGGGGAGGTGCTGTAAGAACACAGGGTTTTAAGTTCACCTTGTCACTGGCTCCCCGATCTTGAGTGATCTGATTTATCACAGGCAACCAATAAAGTTGCTTCAAATGAGGGGATATGGCCTTCCTATTCAGGATTTTTTTGATCAACCTCTCTCCAGCATTCTTCAAGGTCTACAATCTGCAAATTAATATATCAGGTAGTCCTATGTATAGACTATTTGCGTAGTCCAACTGGGAGGTGACCAAGGTGTAAACCACTATCTTGGCATATTTTATGGGTTCAGATGCAACTTCTTCCTTAGAGATCTCAGTTTGGCAAAACAAAAACACAGAAGAAACTTGTTTGATTTGTGTGGAGAAAGAGAGACTTGAGTCGAACATGACTCCCAAATTTCTTACAGGGTCCACAGGGGCAGGCAGAGATCCAAGTTCCTCGGGTAGGTTAGGAGGGTGGAGGGGATAGGAGCAAGTACCAAAGAAAAGGACTTCAGTTTTATCAGAGTTCAGCTTTAGAGAATTATCATTCATACATCATGCAACTTCCTTGCGGAATTCTTTGAACTTGAACAAGGCTGAGTCTGAGTTTTCCTCAAAAGATAATAGAAGCTGCATGTCATAAGCGTAGGACACTACTTGTACATCCCAAGCTTCAAACAGTTGAGTCAAAGGGACTAAGTGAAGGTTGAAGAGTGTAGGGCACAATGCAGAGCCCTGTGGGACTCCCAAATAGCTCAAGATGGACTCTCTGTGATCTCTCCTGTAGAAAGGACCTCAACCAAGAGAAGTCTTTGCCTTGAATACCTGCCACTTTGAATCTCTCTAAGAGGGTAGCATGAGAGACTGTGTTGAATGCTGTTGATAGGTCTAAAAGTACCACCATCACTGCACAACCGACATCAAGATTTTCTTTGATTAATTCTGAGACATCCAGTAAGGCAGCCTCACTGCTCACCCCTTGCCTGAAGCCAGATTGTGTATCATGCAACAAGCCATTAATTTCCAGGTAGGCAGAGAGCTGCCTGTTAATCAGTTTTTCTGTAATGTTGGCTGCTGCTGGCAAAAGGGAAATGGGTCTGAAATTATCAGTATGGTCGGATCAGCGGTCGTGCCCGAGTAGTATAAAACCAGGATAATCCTCTCCGACCCATGCTGCCCCTTTCAAGGGTTTGCGGCTTCAAATTCAAATCTGTGAATCTATGATAGGCAAGACATGGGTCGGAGGAGCTTGTCGTAGGTTTGCGATACCCAGGTATTAAGCTTGCCCGGGATTTGCAGTACCTTTTCGGGATTTACAGGTCCCTCGTACCTACAATGGTAGCCGGAGTGTTTAAGTATCAGCGATCTGTGAATACTGAAACGCTACTGTGGATCCCGCCCCCTATTGTAGCCTTTTTATTGGGTTTTTTTCAGGACTCAATGACCATGGCCATCATCCTGAAATGGCCGCTGCAAAAAAATGTTTCTTTTACGGTAGCCAATCAGATCACTCAGATTCATGGTGCTAACTCTGGAACAAATGACCTGAAAGAGACAACAGGAACAAAGGCTTTTTTTTCCAACCAAATTCCTTTCTTTAATTGCTGGATTAGCAAATGTCAATTAGCACAGATATACACAACCTATTTAAAAGCTTATATCTCAAAAGCTATTTTACGGTTTTACATCAAACCAACATAAGTTCTACTTTCAGGCCAAGTTTGGTATAAATCTGTTCTGCGGTCTGGGCTATAGACTAGAGCAAAATGTGAATGCTGGAACGTAGCTGACTATGCAAAGTGGCTGCCAAAATTTGGTACTGATCGATTTATGGGTACAAAAGTTATAGGCAAATCAATGGAACGTGCGCTAAACCATGGCTACATTTTGGTAACTGCCACGCTGTAATATATATAGTATATATACACAGATGCACAGAGTGTAACATTCTATTTGTTATCCCTCTTGAGTGTGAGGAGAGGTCATGACTCACGCGAGGCGAAGCTAGGCAGGATCTAATATTTAATGGTGAGGGTTCCAGATTAATGAATACTTTCAGAAATGTAGGTTGGATATTTAGCTGATTTCCCACCCAATTCCATTCATGGTTTGAGTGCTGTCGAGACCCTTTGCCGGGCTGGCTCCTGCCTGCATAAAGGGCAGGTGGAGTATAAAGCAGGGTACAAAGCACTAAGCAGTGCTTGCCTTGCTCAGAGCTGTCACCAGGCTGCAGAACTGGCTGCTACTGATATGACGTATTTCCGAAGAAGGATCAAGGGCTTGGATTGAGATGACTGAATTGCTGCTGCCTGCACCATCACCAGGCTGTCACTTCTCAGCAGGCCTATAGTCTCGTCCTTCACTTCACCCTAAAATGGAGGGAGTGGGTAAGGTGCCAATGAGGGAGTAGAATTGAAACTGTGCCCTTAAAATGCTCACACTCTCTTTTCCTGCTTTATAGTGATTGGCGCTACAGGCTAGCATCTCGGGAGTTGCAGATGTTCCAGTCTGTAATGCTCTTTCCTCCTATCATACCTGACAATGCAGTTTAGGTCTGTCCTTAAAGGGCCATCCAGCTTGGAGGAAAAATGCATTTATGTGTATCCTGCTTCCCCTACAATCTGCAACAATGGACATTTCAGAATGTTCCTTTGATCGATGATATCCCCCTTGGGTTGAACCCTCTTCTGACATCGTTCACTGAATGTCCCCTTTAAACTCCAGTACGATACGTTTGAAAGTCAACATGTGTGTTTTATTATCTTCAGCTAAGTGGCTTCTATCTTTATGTCCCTCTGGCCTGTGTTCACCTGCGTGGCAAAGAAGCAGCTGCTCTTGGACTGAGTGGTGTAGCCAGTGTTTCATGGGCCTTGCACACGTAAGATTATGCCCTCACCGAACACTTTTTAAGTGTGAAATACAGCAATAATCAGGGATCGGTGAGTTCTCAGCTTCCTCAGCCCCGGTGCTACTGCACCTGCCTCACAAATGGAAACTACGCACCTGTCAGGACCAAAACCCAGCAAGCAGCCCCCGTAAGGACTCCTCCTGAATGCCTGCAGCAAAAAGCAATCTGACCAGGGCCCTGCCATCTATTTTCAGGGCCATAAACAACAAGGTGGTGGATCTCAGATAATGGCAGTCAGTTGGGCTGCATCTTGTGTAAATCAGTCTTGGTTCTACTCCAATTGGAAAAGTTCACGCGGCCCTCCAGAAAGGAACACAAGCAGCCCAAGACCAGTCTGAGCCTACTTGCACCGTGTCAGTGAGGCACTTCATTACTCGGGCCTGTATCCCAGTCCATATTCTTCTCCAACTGTGCCAGGTATGCACAAATCAGACTTGGGACTGCTCCAGTAGGAACAGTCCAGACCAAACTGCCAGGCCTGCCCCCTCTGGGGGGGGAACAGAAGCAACCCCTGAATGGATTCAGACTATTGTATCCTCATAATTGCCGTATAACTGGAGTCCTGTGGCACAGCGATACAGGACCCACATCAAGACATACCTTCCCACCTAGGACGTCTGCTGCAACAAACAACAACGTGATGGAAGTAATGTGTGAATTCATCTAATCCACTGTCAATTGTTTGGGCTGCATCCCAGGTCATCCCTTTGTGCCCACTATGCCACTGCAGCATAGCATGCTAAAAAGGATTAATGTTAGCACATGCAGAATCACATAAAGGACATGAAAGGCAAGACAAGTCTTTTGTTTTTGTTTTTAGTGCTTGAATCTCGTCTGCTTTACACAAAGTCCTCCCAACGTCCCTGCCAGGTTTAATCCCAAAACACAAAACGTTATACACAAATGTGTAAAGAGCTATCAGTTGAGCAATGGAGAAGGGGACAATTGTGAAAATGGGCCAGGTTGTGCTGTGTCTGGAGTGAATAGCATCTATGGTACGCGTTTTAGTGTTTCTAATACTTGCACTTACACTCTTACCATGAAAGTGTTGGATTACATGTCTCAGTATGCCGAAGGGAACAGGACTAGATGAGACATTCACACCTGACAAGAAGAAACGTAAGCTGCAGATTGAGGCATCTGACAGTCCGGCAAACACAATAGCATTTTTTTTCCCGTCACATATATTTTGGGCTATAAAATGGCACCACAAAAAGGAAAACAAAACCATTTTCTGCCAGAGGCTTTACATAAACAAGCACTGGAAGAGTCCAATAGGCCTGACTTTAATGTGCCTAAGCATGTGAACACAGGCATTCACAGAATGCTGTTCACGTGTTGAATGCAAAAAGTTGTTTATCACATGAAAGACAGCCCTATTGGCTTAGCCAGTGCTGCGTAAAAAAGGGCATGGAGCGCTGTCAATGTCAACTTGGTATTTTGCCCAGAGCGCTAATAATCCTTGCCCTAGTTCTGAGCAGATCGCTTGTATACATCATTATGCTTCCTAGAGAGTTCGTCTTAACCCCTTCGATGCTCATGACGGAACGGTTCCGTCATGAGCATCGGTTGGCCTGTGCTCATGACGGAACCGTTCCGCCATGAGCCCGTTGGCTCTTTAGAACGTTCAGCACAGCGCAGGAATCTGCGCCCCGCTGATGTGGTTAATGGAGAGTTGTGTATAGAGCACAATTTTGCATAATAAAAGGTAGCTCTTCCTGTCCCATAATGTTCTAAGTATAACACAGGGGCTCAAAGTTCAAGCCTGAACAAATGTCATCGCACGGTTTCTAACCACGGGAGCAGGGCTGGGTAAGGCCCCCAGCTCTGATGGCCATCAATAACTGCGTGAAGGGGGGACTTGGTACCGAGGAAGACCACCTCAGTCTTGTCTGATTTAGGTTTCAGATAGCTTGTGTTCATTCAGTCCACTGCGGATTTCAGACAGAGCTTTAAGAAGTTAAGGGGCGTGGGCATGTTTCCCTGGAAAGCCAAAAGGAGTTGAGTATCATCCGCGTAGGGTTTACCTCTAACACTCCAGGATTCAACTAACTTAGTCAGCATCTCCAGTTAAATAATAAAAAGTGTTGTCCTGAGAGCCGAGCCCTCTGGAAACCCACATACTAAGGGTTTAGTCTCATAAGTAAAAGGGTGAAGGAGAAGAGCATGAGATCACCCACTGACGAAGGATTTGAGCAAGCATAGAGCTTTGCCTCTACCGCCCATCATGTCCAGTCTCTCCAGCAAAATAACATGGGAGATCGTGTTGAATGCTGTAGAAAGATCCAAAAACTGCACCATTACTGGAGTATTTAAATTAAGGTAAGCTTTATTGTATTCCGAGACTTCAAGTAAAGCAGTCTTGGTGCTATATCCAGCGTGGAACCCTCATTGGGATCATGGAGCAGGTGGTTTGCTTCGAGAAAGTTTGATATCTGCCTATTTTTATTCTTCTTTACAAGGGGAGAATAAGAGCTTGTTGCCAGCTAGAGGAAACCAATGCTTGGTCAAGAGATGTGTTAACCAGCCCATTCAGCCAGGGGCTTACCACCTTTCATGCTACATTGAGAATGGCAGGAGGGCAAGGGTGAAGAGGGGATACTGATTTACACTTTGAGCACTCTATTGTCGATTTCCCATTTGAGATAAGGGAGAAAATTGATAGTGGGAGCCAGCAAAATTATCAGATGATGGTGCTTAAGTGGTGTAACTCTGACCTGGGAACTCTTCATAGATAACTTGAATTTCCCTATGAAAGAAGCCAGAGAGGCTCTCATAGAGCTCCAAGGAGGGAATAATAATGTTATTAGAAGCCGTAGGGAATAGAAACAAGTTAACTACTTTGAACAGTTGATGCGGGTGGTTCGAAGCTTCTGAAGTAGACAAGGCAATGAATGATTTTTGAGCTAACAAGATGGATGCATGATATTTTTTCAGAGCAGCCTGATAAATCACTTTTGCATCTTTGTGATGGTTCATTCTCTATTGGCATTCCAACTTTTTACTTAGGAATGTATTCACCTGAAGAGAATCGCAGAACCATGGAGCAGAGGGCTTAAGCCTCTTTGAGGATTATGCTTTGCAGAGTGCAATGGTATCAATCGCCTTCATAATCCAACCAGTTAAGTTGGATATATCATGCTCTAAATCCCCAGCCCTCTCACAGGAAAGGACTGAAGAGACTCCGGAAATTGAAACTGAGTGATTTTATACCAGGGTCTGAACCACTTCTTTGTGGGTCTCTGAAGTTCTGGGGGAGTAGAAGTAAAGATATTGAATGGGATCAAAACATGGTCCGACCAACTAAGATTCAGAACTGGTTTCACCTCGACAGTCAATTTGTTGGCCAGAATCAGGTCCTGTGTATGACCAGTGGTGTGGGTCTGCACTTTAATTAATTACTCAAGCTTAAAAGCTTACACAGAACTAAGACATTGCTGAGCAAGTTTATTAATAGGGTCATCCACATGTAGGTTCAGATCTCATAATGCCGTGTAATTGGAGTAAAGTATGAGTGTAAGGCATGAGGTCATTGTGAGATGTAGAATGAAGCAATGGCTGTTGTGGAACATAAGTAAATGCTATCCATACTAATATAATAAAGAGAGAGCCCAAACCTTTGAGGCGGGTAATCTCAGGAACCACAGCACCAATCACAACACCCAATACAGCGTTGGAAAGGGCAGTTGCAGCAGAAGGACATAGGCTATGCAGACGCCCACCATATACATTTAAAAGGAAAAAGACCCATGCCAGCAAAGTAGTCCCTTGTGGGCGTGTCTGCGTTGTGCTGTGGGTGTGTGCTATGGGCGTGACAAACGCTGGGGGCGTCTGGTACGTTCCGCCCTTCATGCCATGTCTCATATCGTGTGCTAATCCCACCCTGCTTCCTTTAAATACCCCTGCACCCCATAATCATAACCCACCCTTACTCCTTAAAATACCCCAACACCCTTAAACACTAACCCATCTTTATCCTATAAATATACCCTGTACCCCAAAACACAAACCTATCCCTAAACCCTAAAAATACCCCTGTACCCCAAAACCCAAACCTAGCCCTGAACCCTATAAATACCCCTGTACCTCAAAACCCAAACCTACCCCTGAACCCCAAAACCCAAACCTAGCCCTGAACCCTAAAAATACCACTGTACCCCAAAACCCAAACCTACCCCTGAACCCTAAACACCCCTGTATCCCAAAACCCAAACCTACCCCTGAACCCTAAAAATACCCCTATACCCCAAAACCCAAACCTAGCCCTGAACCCTAAAAATACCCTTGTACCCCAAAACCCATACCTATCCCTAAACTCTAAAACTACCCCTGCACCCCATAACCCAAAACTATATCTGAACCCTTAAAACACCCAAACACCCCAAAACATATACCTCAGTACTCCAAAACGTATACCCCTATACCCATTGGTAAGTACCTTATCCAAACATTTTTTTTAAAAACATGCTTTTACCATTCATGCATTTACTACGAATTTCGTTGTAAATGTATGCGTGGTAAAAGCATATAAAATGCAATGCCATGCGTTATAATGGCATTGTGGAGTCATGGTACTTTCGTAATGAAAGTATGCGGAGTGATGGTATGCGGAAAGAAAGTTGCGGAATAATGGGTGTTTACCCTCCCCCGGTAAGTACATTGGTGGCACGGCGGCCCACATCTCCAGCAACATACTCATATTTTTTCACCACCCATTTAAAAAATGCACAGGTCTCTCTCATTGATGGCCAGCACGACATACACTTTTAGACACACCTCCCGCCACAAGTTCTAGAATTGCGAACTTTAGAGCTGGGGAGCTACTTTCGAATCTCGGCATCAGCTCAACATCCTGTGATTCCAGGCAAATCGATTTGTCTCCAAGTGCCTACGACAAATGAATGTGTTCTGTAATGTAAATTGTGCTCATGCCATGTTGTCGAGTTTGCGCTATATAATATTGCAAGGAAAAATAAAGTGGGGAAACTCGAGTTCACACACTACTGAACGCGCACTCTTAAGTGCATCAGCAGTGCACTGTGAACCGGATCGTTTCACAGGCATGTCACAGATAAGAAATGCTATTAAAACGAAATCCTACAAAACAATATACTACTGGCCAGCAGCAATTCATACACGGACAACGTCGGGACCGGCTGCTAGTCCACTTATAAAGCTTGCCATAATGTCTGTCAGGTTCCAAGAACAATAAAAAAAAAATGACTTCAGGAGAATGTAGAGGAGGGCGCTGGTGAATCAGACATGGGGAAGGGTGGCACAGTGTATTATGAGCCTGGTGGGCACAGCAAACTCACTTAATGTGGCAGTAGAGGAGGCAGCAGGCATTTTAGTCAAGTGGAAGTGCCGGCGTGGTCAGCTGTAGGCATTGTGAAGAATACACACTGACCTAGAGCGCCAGTAAAGAAAAGGGCAGCCATTTTAGCAAGATGGAACGTTGGGCGCCATTCTGAAGTAGGAGACGTGTGGTGGTGGCTTTGGACGTTGGAACTGCTGCCCAGCTCTGTGTTAGAGAATGCCAGACCTGCTGGGCGGAAAACAGGGCACTCACATAGGCATTCCATGCCCTTGGGCCTCCTGCTTTACTGGGCACCGAACGGCGGTGATTCCCAGAAAGCACGGGGTTGTCCTGTGGCCTGCAGTCAAAGGTCTGACCAGGCGCCATGCCAGTCTTGCACAATGGCTCCTCGGAGCACAAGCTCATCTGGGGATGACGCTGCGTCCTTATATTGGGCCACGCAATGCCAGTGGAGAGGTCAGGCCAGAGACACTGCTGGTGACTGTGTCACAACCGGGCCGGCAGGACAATGGGCTTCCTGTTGCCTATGCCCCCGCGGCCACCCTTCGCTATTGGAGAAGGCAGCTTAGCACAAGGCCGGCCTGTGAGCCCCACGCAAGCCCCCGGACCCGCCATGCGACCCACGGGTACAGCCGGACTTGTACAAGCTGTTTTATGATACTCTCTGGGTGCCCTCTCATGACCTCCACCTCTTTATTTTCTTCTGAGTAATACGGCCTCAGAAAGCTAACCTTCAGCCATCGAGCAAAGAAAGCAACGCTTTAACTATCAAATTATATTAGAACTGTGGGCATTTACCCATATGTTTCAACTCTGCTAGTAACTGGGGTCTATCCACTTCCAAAAGGCCAATAAAGTGTTTCGAGGTTACACAAACGTCCCTCAATCACAGACAACACGTAGCCGAAGTGTGGGTAACAGGCACAGCCCTGTCAACAGCAACGCAAGCTTCACTCACACACCGACAAGTGCAGCGAGGAGAGCTAGGAAATCAAGTCAACCTCTTGCACACGACATGGTCAATATTACGGAGTACCGGCAATGTTCTATTTTGAGATGGACAGTAGATGGACCACGCAAGATAGACGTAATACTGTTAATTGGAGGGTACCGCACTGCTCAGAAACAAGTAGTGGGTACTCTGATAGAGTACCGGCACTTCTATGTTTCCATTTCAAGCTTCGCCCACACACGGTATACATTGTAAAAGGGCAGTTCGTGCTAAGCACAGGACGGTGGCTGGAGGGGAGGGGCGAGGGGGTAAGAGGAACCCCTTTGCCAGCACACCGGCCTGGGTGAGAAGCTGGACAACACCTCTTCTCGGAGGTGAGTAAGTATTTCCAGTGGCTGCTGCTGTGTCAGCTGAAGGCAAAAAGGAGAAGTCAGGGTGTTTGTGGTCCCAGCGCAAGGCATGTGACCAGGGTGGGTGTCAGCAGAGGGCGGAAAGGGTGTCAGGAGGGACTCAGAGGTGACCCATCGGGACAACGGATTGATACACGGGGTTGCTCTGCAGAAAGTTATCGCCTGATGAACTACACGAAGGGGTAGAGAGAAGGGACCCGGTGTCATCCCATGGTCCACCAGAATGGGGCGTGAGGCAGAGGGGCCCTCTGACGAGCTAACATGAAAATGCACTCTGCAGCAGGTTGTTATCTGATACATCCCCATGCCCTCGGGGAATCTTCTGGCTGTATCCGGCCTTGCTCCATGCCTGGATTGCCCGGTCTAGCAATATTGAAACGCAGCAGCGACTACCCCAAAAAGTCCAAAATGTACACCCACATCACCACAATACATGCTACTGATATCCCAAGCCGCTTTTGCATGATTTTACTGACCTAGTGTGTTTTGAAATGTACCACTTGCCACAAATGTTCCGAACATACTCCACCCAATACTACCAAAACAGTGTCGCACGTTCTCACAATTTGTGAATATATGACACTTTTCCGGCGGCGCTCGGTGCTTTTTTTTTTTTATCCCTCTCAAATCAGCCGCTGGCACGGTCGTCACTCCACCCTCTCTGAGCATGGCCTCTCGGGGATGCATGTTTAACGGACGAGGCAACACAGCATTGTCCTGAGGGCTAACCCCGCACTGGAGAATGCAGTGCCCGTCAAACAGGCACCAGGGTCTGGATGAAACTGGGAGCCTCTCAGCCTCATACAGTGAGGCCAGCTTTATAATGCCTCAGATTAGGACAATGACGTTTCCTCCCCACTTCTAATGGCCTGGTCTGCAGGGAAATCATATGGACTACTTTCCACGGCCCTGGCCAGCCTCATGGATGTGGAAGAGTCAGTCACCCAATGATGGCACATACAAGATCCGCAGGCCCTTCCGGACCATTTCTGAATCTCTGCCTGCTGCCTGGCAGCGCAGCACCCCTGCCTTTGCTCCTACTCGGTAATTACTCCACCTGTCTCTCCCAACCGTCCCGCGCATCCCGTCACTGTTTACCAAAGTGAATCAGGTTGGACCCACGTGCGAAAACAGATACAGATGGTAGGGCGGAAATGTGTTGGAAGGAGATTTCGTGACTGCCATTATTTTGGTGTCCTCGAAATTCGGAATCACAGCGCATAGGAGACAAATTGGGACGGGATTCTAGGGAGAAACAGTGGCATAGCAAGTGCGCCACGGCCCTCTGTGCAAACAATGAAAATCAACGCCCGCGCCGGAAGTGCGTGCCGTCAGCCCCTACGGCTTCCGGGCCCCGCGGCCACTGCACCTGCTGCATTACTGATCGCTGCACTTCTGGGGAGAAGCTCCCGACGGGCATTGCGCGAGCACGGGCATTCCTGGCCCGCGCCTGCCTGCGTAGGAGTCGCTGCGGTGGGTGCCAGTTCCACGGGGTACCTGGCCAGCACAGGTACACAGACGGCCTTACCCAGAGACAGCCTTATCAAAACCAGGCCTTTGAACTGGAAAAAAAGATTAAGATGATGGATGGGGTTAGTGTTTCCTTTGACAGTCCCCTCCTTTTTTTCTCCCAGAGCACTGCGAACAGCAGCGGGGCACGTCTGAGCGCCTTAAATCTAGCCATTGAAACGGACTTGTTGTGGAAACCATTTCGGTGTCGTCTCATTCGACACCGACACTTCAATATTTAGAATACATTGTGAAATTATAGGGGTCGAATTCTCTCCAGTAATAACCATCATGAGTCCTGTCTGCATCGCGAGCTGCATTGCCTCTTCGCGATTCAATATTATTTGTTATCTATCGCCAAACTCCGAGGTACTCATTTTATCGACCACAAAACTATGCACTCCTGAGTAGGGCCTCACCGGGGGTTGGACCTCTGACTTGCAACTTGCATATATCTCACAAGCAATTACTCGACTCCCCGGGCTGTTTTAACAACTATGCCCCAGTCAGTGCAACTTTTAGGACTTTATATGTGTTTACAGCTCAATTTTCCGACCGTTTTCAGAACCAATTAAATACATTTCCCAAGACAAAAGGAACAAGACACTTCTGAATTTTCCTGTCATTAACCCGTGATAAATAAAGGTGTCACATGAAAAACATTTTAATTAAAATAATGCAAGTATCATACATTCCTTCCACTTTCTGAAAAAGTGTAGTTAGCATAAGGGTTTTTTAGAGACATGGGAGCAGGATCTCTGACATAAATTGGCAGAGCTCCCACTCTGCCGAACTCCAGTTTCCTCCACCCCGTTTAGGGGGACACCTGAGCACCCATCACTGTAGCCTCACCAACAGAAATCCTTGTTCCAGCAGCCCATCCACCACAGGGCCACCAGGTCACAGTGACAGTAGCTGCCACATTTAGGCCCTCATGCTGATGTCGGTCGGACCAAAACCAGCAGCTTGTCAGTTGCGGCCCGACCAACATATGCTGCTGCGGTTGGATGCAGCATTACAGTGCATGCGGTCAGAGGCAGCAGGCGTAGGGACCGTCCAACGCTTTCTGACGAGCTGAAGGAGCCCATCGGAGGGACAGTAATTCTTTCAATAGAGGCGGTACTTGCTCAGGCACTGCCGTAGGCATTACAATGTCCCTTTCCGCCTGCCCTTTCATGGCGGTTCGCCTGCTATGAGGAGGCATGTGGAAAGTGATTTGGGGGGCCCCTAGCAGGGTCCCCTTACCCTCTGGCCCTCCGCCATAGGGCCTGGCTAAACAACCCTGCACCATGTAGCAGTCACCGCATGGTGCCTGCCACACGGTGCAGGTATGTTTTAAAAGTATATATTTCCGTTTGTGGCTTATGCGACCTCCATGAAGGCGGTCGCATTGTAATAATAACAGCGGGACCGCGTCTCCTTGTTAGCAGTCCCGTTTCCACAACGATCGTCCGTCTGACATCTTAATGAGACTCCTTAAGAGTGGGATACCAACACAGGTTTTACCTATGCCAGATCCACATGCCTTGCTTTTCAGTCCGAGCAGGAAACCATAAACATTTTCCTGAGGTGTGGACAGTAAACTTCCTTTGTGGGAGGGATGTTTTCTGCAGCAACACCCTACTGAAAAGCTAATACGAATGCTGGGTGAGCCACACCAACATTGCAGCCTGCTGGGCATTCATCAGTTACCAAATGACGCACCAGTAGCTGCCCTTTCTTCTCAGAGACCCCACCAAGCATGTGCAATTATCTGGATGTTTCAGGGGTTGAAGTTAAGCGCCCCTGCTACCTGGTAGGCTGCCAACCAAAGTCTACACCAGGCACTGAAACCTTTGCAGGGGTTGGCAACGTTCCAAAACTTCACCTACTTAAACTTAGTCTTTTTTTCTCTAAACTTGGCAATGTTTATGAATTTCACAAAGTTTGTAAAATGTATTCATAGATCAAGCGAAAGTGTATGAAAAACTGTAGATATTGTGGGAGAAAACCTCAGCAAAATCTATTATTTTCAGGACAATAACAAGTTAGTAGGAAAACATTTTGTTGGGCTGGGTGCACACTCTATGCTTCTCTGTGAATTGCAAAAGTTGTGCAGTTTTTGAGCTGTATTACAACTCTGCCCATACCAACATTTTGTCCTTACTTGTATACCCTTCAGAAGCCGAATTGCAATGTTGCCAACCCATAGAATGTTGTCATTTAAATACTGAAATTAACCAAATGTGAGCTCGGATTTACCCTATGTAAAGGGTAAACATACTGATCATTAACGAGCCCATTTCAGGACATGGGATCTGTTAAGAAAAGCCATGGCTGGCCGATAAATGCATTGGCAAAGCCAATGGGTTGCACCAATGTGTTTTTAGCCATGTTGTATACCACTGTCTCTCAGAAGACATAGCCTAACATTTGACCTCACTTGGAATGCACAGCAATTGTGACAAGATAAAAACAACATTTTAAATCCTGTTAATTGCTCACTCACTTTTGAACTCCAGCATGGCTATTTTTGGGAGTGCTTCAGCACCCCCACTCTCTTATTTCTAGAACCTATGGCATGGGCATGAAATTGAGGACGAGGATTGTTTAAGTTATGCTACTAGTAAAAAAGGACTGTCCAACATAAAGAAGCTTTTAGACAGAACATTATTCCTCAGGCATGTTAGATTGATGAACTGGTAGTGGCAGAGATAAGTAGAATTTATCAAGCAGAAAGAATAAGAGGCAGGAAACCTTTTCAAACGAATAGAGCATGTTTACTGCTGTGAACTAGCACACAAGGGAGACAACTGAAATCACATGTCCTCTTGTGGAGTGCCCCAAAAAAAAGAAAAAAGTGTCCCCAGAAATCGAGAATTCATGGAAGAATACAAGGAGTCAGAGAGGTGAAAAACAGGCTATCCTCCACGGGAGGGACAAAGACCTGCTGGACAGCTAAAAGCAAATAAAGCCAGCAAGCAATTGTGAGTTACAATACACAAAGCCAATGGTAAAGAATGGATAGAATGCATTCACAGGGAAGCTTTCAGCATGTCCCGAATATGTCTTTGCAACCAGACAACTGCACTGTCTGGTAGGCTTCAATCTAAAAATAGCTTCCCTTCACAATGCACATTATTTTGTGGAAATTAGGAATGTTTTCAGAATGGAGTAGAGACCTGCTGTAAACCAATGAGGCTTCCGCCTTGCCAAACCTATGGATCACCCACCTGATCAAGAGGTGAGTGATGCACAGGATTGTCACCGGCATAGCTGCACCTGGCTCTGCCAGCGGAAATCATATAGCTAGGGGAAAGAGAGGTTGAGCAGTCCACGATACGTCTTCTCAGTAAAACTATCCTAAAAATAAAGTATGATGTTCAGTGATGATAAAGTTGCCCGAAAGCCACGACAAATAGGCACTTCATAGTTCTGGGGTACTCCTTTCTCAGGATGCATGCCAAGGTGGCATGCTTCCTCATTGGGCTGGGCTCCAGGATTTGTGGTGAATAACTGCGTGCTATGCATCCATTCAGTTTTTTAACCTTTACATAGATTCCAACATTAGTTAATATTAAACTTTCAGTCTCGTGCATCCGCAGATAATTTCAACAGTTTTGTCCCAATCTATATTTGTTTTTTTATTCCCATTAGAAAAACCTTTTTTCCAGAGGTGTTCAGAGCATCCTTGTAAACCTACAAACTCATGATAAAAAACTCTCTGGAAAGCACTCTGCGAGGAGCCTATTGAGAGCACTCAATGTGGAGCATGACCTGTTGATGAAGCATTCCGCCTTGGTAGGTGAGGGTCCATGCATCCTGAAAAATGAGTGTGCCAGTGAAAACCCTTGAGCTGGTGTCTTAGCCACAGATGTTCCAAATCACGCGGTGCCACTGAGTGTCACACAATATTTGTCCCATTCCCAGGATCGCCTAGTTAAGAGCTAATATCACACGGTGGCAGCAAAAGTTTGCTGGAAACCCCTACATTGACTGCCGTTTCATCTTTTTTTGAAAGCTTTGAGTAGCTGATGTCCCTTAAGGGTTTTGAAAGACCCCAGGGCATCAGCAGCAGCTCCAGTAGGCTTTTGATTTTTTTTGGGGGGGAGGATTAGTGGAGGGAGGAGGCAGCAGTGCCCTCACAGCTAGTTCTTAGTACAGTGCCAACCCCCTCCAAGGCCCTGTCCCCTCCTCCAACTGTGACATTTTTTTAAAGGTGGAAGGTCTGCAACCACCACTCAGATACCAGGTCTTACTGACGGTATCCCATCCTTTTAATGGCATTGCAACTGTCGCTATATTTCCGTGCTGGGGATTGCATGCATGGCAATCCAAGACATGAATGGCCCCCATGTTCAGAGAGAAAAGTCCCTATGTAGCAGGGCTATTGATTGTTTTACAAAAAAACTCCCACTTTGGGAGATTGTTTGTGTAAAACAAACAAATATGCAGGGCGGGACAAAAACTAAATGGCTCCAGCAGGCATTTCATTGAGCCTACAGTAGAGCCACCTGATCAGAGATCTCTAAATAGGGTAGCCGATTTAATTACAAGAACGGAGGCTACATTATGCAATATCTTTTAATGCAGTCTCCAAGCAGCCGCATATGTCATAATACAAAGGTTCCAGAAAAGAACATTGAAATAAAGGAAATGGCATGAGCTGACAACAATCTGCCTCTTTTAAATGCAGCTCCGAGCAGATAAGTAACCTCTCTCTCCATTTGAGTTTATCTCTCATCTACTTATTGGTTGCTTTTTGGTGGCCTAATCCCCACCCCCAGCCCCTTCCTATCACCTTACCGATCTCCAATTTACGGAGATCTCCCACCCTCCCGCCTCACCCCTGTAGTTGGGAATTTTACCATCATTAAATCGCTTTCTTGTGTATTTTTATGGTATATGTTTATTAACATCCTTCCTTTACAGCACACATAAGTATTACTTCTTTTCTTGTGTTATTCCTGATTTGTTCAAATTGCCGCTTACACACCTCGCGCCTCTTCACGCGCTAGCAGTGGTTTGTTTCAATTTCCCTCGCTATCTACTGCGCACTGCTAGTGCCTTGGTCTGACTCAAACCCTTGGGCAATGCATGACTCCTCACTTTGCCCCTTACGCGCTGCCGGTGGTTTGTCTCATCCAAGCCCATTTGTTTGTCTCGTCCGAGGATTACGGACGCATGTAGTCGATACTTCTTCTACTGCAATGCGATTCAGGCAACACATTGCGTCGCAGTGGAGATTAGAGGAATTTACCTTGGCAGCAGACACGCTTCGTGCCTAGCTCACCAAGGGTCTTTCCTCTGTCATTCCGATTAACATTATTAAGCTCGCGATCGTCAGTTGACGATCAGCTGTTCAGTACACAGAGCCTCAGCGAAGGATTCATTTTACAACGTAGACAGATCTACATACATTTCTTGAATAACTTCATTATAACAAAAAAAGAGGGGTGAGATCATCACTATTATTTAGGGAATCTCTGTATATCTTGAATATATTCATTATAGAAAAATAATAATAAATGTCTGACTCTGATTCAGAGCAGGCTAGCGCCTCTTTTCCCAACTTTGACAAAGAAAGCTTTAGATTAATGCTCCAAAGGGAAATGAGGTCATGCATGTTAGAGACCCTTGGACAGGTCATTCCACATAAAAGACCTCTTCCTGCTCAAGAAGACGAAACTAATGAGGTGCCTGCTTATGATGATCATGATTTAAGGGGTAAACAAATTAAAAGAAGTAAAAATATTGAACTCTCTACCCCTATGAGCACTGGAGGTCCTAGCACCTCTTTAGATATGGGAGGTCTTAGCACCTGAAATCTAATTGGAAGTCCTCGCACCTCTTTCTCCAAGGGTGTACCTCTATCTCATAGTGCTAAACATAATATGGGAGATGACCCCTCTTACATCAACGATTAATTTTCTGATGTACCTGACGAGTACATCTTGGATTTAGACGAAGAAGACAATGATTTCTTCAACACAAAAGAATGAGGCCCTATATCCTCCAAAGACAACATTCTTGACCCCTTAGGCAAAGAAATGTTTTCTCCCTTAAAACTAAAGCACCCTAGATCTTCAGAATGGTTCCCATAGGACCACGTTCCAAAATGTATTAAAAAATGGCTTCGCAATCTCCTAGAAAGGGAAACTAGGAATATTCTTAGAGCAGAATGCTCAAGACCTTCCTTTGAAGATAAGACCTGTCAGACTCCCAATCTAGACCCTGAGCTTATACATTTTCTTTGTAAGCTCGGTCGTGACCCTAGAAAAGGGATATAAAAATCACTTAAGGGTTGCCAGAAGCGTGTTCTTGATGTCCTTGGCCCCCTTGCAAGAATTCTCGACTCAGCTGAAGAGAACCATGGCCAGTAAATCTCTCTGGTCTGGAGGTAAGTTGGATGACAGTCTTAAGGCTGCTGACTGGTCTAATGCCAGTACCTTTGCACGCCATTATTGTAAACCTATTGAACACATGGCTGATGTTGTTTCAGAAAGCTACCAACATGCATAATGTAGCCTCCAGTCTTGTAATGAATTTGCAATTCTCATATTTACATGCCTAGAGAATCTGGATTTCCCCACCACTCTGGAACTTGCATATGATCTTCCCTTCCTAATCCCTTCTCTAGAGAATCTCCTTACAGACATAAACGGAGATTCCCATCTCCTAACCCAAACAGGGAGTTAGAATCTTCTTGCTTGGAGAGTGTCAGGAGATCCAACAAAATCTCAGGACTTTTGTCATCAGCTGCGACTCTCCTCAGAGAGTCTTGGACACCAGGCACTCACTACAGATACAATAACACTTGGAAATTTTGGGTTCATTGGTGCCTGGAAAGGAACTTGGATTCCCTACAGGCACCTATTGTTGATGTAGTGAACTTTCTGGTCGAACTATTTGATAAAGGTTTAAGCTATAGATCTATCAATTGCTATAGATCTGCCATCTCTGCTGGTCATATACTTGTCAATGGGAAAACAGTAGGTAAAAATGTCATTGTTTGCAGAGTGATGAAGAGCATTCAACTAAGGAGACCCCCAAGACCCAAATTTGATACCCTCTGGGATGTAAACTTGATTCTAGATCTTTTCGACTCCTGGCCTGATAATTCCCTTCTGAATAGAAAGCATCTCTCCATCAAGCTTGCAACTCTTCTTTGTCTTATCTCCTGTCGTAGAGTCTCTGACGTTAAAGCCCTGGAGATCTTTAACAGATCTTATAACATTTTTGGAGTCAAATTTGAGATTTACAGAAGAACCAAAACCATGTCTGATTCGATCTTTTATCAACGTTTCGACCCTTGCCCAAAACTTTGTGTGGTAGAGTGCATGAGAGTATACGATCAAAGAATGTCTAATCTACGTCCTGTTTATGAGAAACAACTTCTCATTTCCTTTGTAAAACCTCATAAAGCTATAACCTCTACTTCGATTGCTAGATGGGTTAAGACCGCCATGAACTTACCAGGTATTGATTTAACAAAATTTCAAGCGCATTCTGTTAGAGGTGCTATGGCCAGTAAATCTCTTTGGTCTGGAGGTAAGTTGGATGACATTCTTAAAGCGGCCAACTCGTCGAACGCTAGTACCTTTGCTCGACATTATGGTAAACCTATCGAACATATGTCTAATGTTGTGTTACAAAACTACCAACATGCATAATGTAGCCTCCGTTCTTGTAATGAAATTGCAATTCTCCTATTACCATGACAAGAGAATCTGGATTTCATTAAAGACACTGAGACTGACATTATCCCACTCGTTCCATTCCCTAGTGTTTGGTGATGTCTTCAACAAAGACTATTTATTTACATTCATACCTATGTAATGCTTTGAAATAACTCTTATTTCCTTTTTATATTGTCTTTTATGTGGTTTGTTTTGTTCTAGAGACATTAATTGCTTTCTTTCCTGTTAGGTTACCCTTCTTCATAACCTACGGTCCTTTTGAATGAATTCTTGTTGGGTTACTTCCTTCTGCACGTCTCCATTTGGATCCTTTAGAAGCCTTCAAGTCTTCAATCCGATACCTTTGAACTTTCTTATTTTTCTGCGCTTCATTTAAAAGAGGCAGATTGTTGTCAGCTCATGCCATTTACTTTATTTCAATGTTCTTTTCTGGAACCTTTGTATTATGACGTATGCTTCTGCTTGGAGACTGCATTAACAGATATTGCATAATGTCAGCCTCCGTGTCTTTAATAAAATCCTGATTCTCTAGTCATGGTAATAGGAGAATCACAATTCTCTGCCATGGTAGCAGATGCCATGTTCTTGCTGACCTGGTTAGTTGATTGGCCGTTCGCCTAGTTCCTTATGACGTTGCAGGTGAATGTTTCTTGTATTGAATCATTTGTTTGGAGGATGGGAGCGGACAATTTAGTTCACAGATTCTTTTGTGTATATAAAATTAATTGATATCGGTATTTTCTTGTAATGCTTACTTAATGCCTTTTGGATTAATAAGCTTGTTTTTTTTCTTATTCTTCAATTGAGCCCCAATATTTAAAAATTGTCTCTTAAAGTCCCATAGTTTTGAACCTCTGAGGATGGTGGATGGAAATGGAGGATACCAAGAGGTGTTAAGGAATTTAAGATCTTAACTGGGAAATGTGTAACTTTTCAAGTTCTATAGGTTTTACGTCCTCCAATGTAAGCATTTTCTGTGAGTTTTAAGTGTTCTGTCCTGATTTACCATATGTTTTTTGTAAAGCATTTTTGAAGTATTTAGTAGAGATTGGTGATAGAATTTAGGTTTATAAATGTCACGAGGAGCCCAAGATAGTATTAATAGTCCCCAACACATGATAAATATTATGTAAATGGCTTAAAGTTAAGTTTCACCTGAGTTCGTGGAAACAGCACTGACCACAATATTATAGTACACAGACTCTACTACGGTCTTTGTTGTGTGTCCTACATTGTGTTTCTACTTCGTGCAACAAAACCATGAACAGCTGTATTATTTGCATGAGTGTTGAGTTTTCCAGGGTACATCTCTTTCTCCAGAGCATTTCAGCCAAAACACCTCCTTGGATAATGAGAGATCAACAATCTCTCAACATGCACAGTATTGAATTACACTCTAAATGGTTGTCTTCAAACATATCCAGATGTCACAGTCTCATCCAGATGGGCACCTCCAGATCTCACCCATGACCTATGACTTACTTAGTACTTCAGGTATCTCTCCTTTTCTGAGTGATTTCCAGTGAGTATTTGGAGCCAACCGGAAGACTCCCTGCCAATCACAGTATTGAGATTCCCCTGTACAGTGGCAATACTCTATCTGCAAGTCTCCACTTTTACAGGCATCCATTCATTCAAAAATGTCCCCATCCTTAGCCAACAATAGACTTAAAGCTTCCACCTATAGAAGAAACCGTGAAGGCCAAATGTATTCTGGTTGCCAACAGCTCCAACCAAGACCAAAGTCAGCCACTCTCAAGCATTAAGCTAGAGAGATGGCCAGCCAAGTCTCTGTCCCTTCCATGCACAATTTTCTTATCAATTATTTAATTGCAAATGTTGCATTGATATTATCAATGATGTCATAGAAGATGTCATGAGTGATATAATATGTGGGGTGATTAGCACTTGAGATAATTATAACTTGTGAATTTCAATGGTTTTGTAAATTTCTTTTTAGGAGTTTCATATAGCGTGAACTAGACCCAAAGGTATCAGAACGCTTTACATGAGCACCAGTTGCGTTACAGACGGATACATTCATTTATAGGCACAGGGAGATTAAGTGATTTGCCCAGAATCACAGGATGTTGAGTGTCCCTGCCGAGACTAACCCATTGTCACTGAGATTTTTCCCATTCTATAATGTTATTTTAACCTTGTTTTTCCATGCATTTCTTATTTTCTTTTTAATGTAATGTAAGATATAGTTACAATTCATAACACTAACGCCACTTTTCCAAATTGACCTACAACAACACTAAAATAAGAATATTGACTACCACTATATCATCAAGGTCAGTATATTTAGAAAAGTATAGATGTAATATTCTTAATTCCCGCCTGCTTACCTTAACAATATGTATATCTTAAAGTGGTAGGCGATGTTGTGGAGGGAGTATTTTTGGAGTCTGATATTTAGTACCTTGATATTGAAACATATGACCTCTCAAACTGTGCACCCTTGATCAGAAATAATATCCATCCACACATCCCTGATGCACTTTAGAAAGGAGATGAAAACACATATGTTCCAGGTCCAGCAAATCCCCCACAGAGAAGGAATTAGCCCATTTGTCCAGTGTTCCTTGGGCAACAAAAAAGAGACCATCTTCTTGTTACCTGCCTATGTATGTATGTATATGATCTTGAACCACTCTTGCACTGCTGCACATTCGTACTAAGTGCGCAAACTTGAATCATGCTTTACCATCTCCCTCTCCCTTTGTATGGAGCTCTGACTGGAAACCAGCATCAGATCTGGTGGAAATGTTCAAGCCCGCCCCACTCTGACAGATGCTGTACCTACAATGGAGCAATGGGGTCTGTCATGGTTGAGTCAAGGTAACCTATCCTGCTCTGAAATTAACTCTGTAGCTGGTAGCCCACTAGATAAACTCCAGAATGGCAGAATGCCAGTCCGGCTCCGGCTACCAAGACTAAAAGAGCAGAATCACTTACCCTGATCAAAAAAGTGCTCCTCAAAGGAAGAACTATTTTAGTCAGAGAGCCTGAGTTTGGAATAATAGGCATCTGTTGGCTCTAAAAATCTCATGGTTATCTCATACCTAAACCTCGTTTCCCCAATGGCAGTTAAAACGTAAAGGAGTCGCCACAGGAAAATGCCCCCAACAAAAAGGGGAAGCACCCACCCGACCTATGATCTAAAAGCTGCACCCTATCCAACTCGTGCAATAGTATGACTGTAAACTAATCGAAATGCATTAAAAATAAAAACAGTACCTGAAAACGGAATGTTTTCATTGGATTTCACAAGGAGAAAAATATTGCCAGTTTCTATCAGGTTTCTTCTTTTTTCAAATAACACCTGATTCCCCATATTGAGTTGAACACCACACATATTTCTGGATCGCATCGCTATGCATAGACCCATCTGCTACTGAAGGTAATGCACTATTCTTCTTTGTTTGGTCAGGGCTGACGACTTTGGATGGGGGAGATTGGCATGGTAAGAGATATCGACTCTAGTAAGTGACATTCCTCCATCATCATGCAGTTTGTTGAGCTCTGTGTTCAAAACAACTTTGAGTTTTATTACTGATGCTCTGCTAATCCATCCCGACATGTTGGCAAACAATATTGAATTATATATTTAACTTTCAGAAACGGTATTACACAAAACAACCAACATTTGTCATGTCTTGTCTTACCCCAAAATTCTTAAGCTGACACTGGTTGGAGAGTGACAAGAGTCAGAGGTCGAGATATGCAGAAAGAGGGAGAGAGTTTTATAGAAACAAACCGGTGTGGGATAGAGGAAGATATCTTTTCTAGGGGCTCCTTGGTAATTTGGGAAGCTACAGTCTTGGGAGATGATGTGGCCTAACGGCTAGAGTGGTGGCTAGAGTGGATGACCTTGAAGCTGAGGAACTGGGTTCGAGTCTCAGCAGTGACGCTCAACATCCTGTGATTCTGGGCAGATCCCTTAATCTCCCCGTGCCTACCAAAAATGAATGTGTCCGTCTGAAAAGTAACTGGTGCTCATGTAAAGCGCTCTGATACCTTCAAGTCGAGTTCGCGCTATATAAAACTCAGAAAAATAAATAAATAAAAACAGCAATTGCCTGCATTGTCATTGCCTTAAAATGTCTCTTCCTGCAATGAGACCAGTATTGCAAATCCATCGTCATTGTGCTGGTAATGGAAAACAAAAGCAACCAAGAGATAGATCAAAATAAAAGTCAGGGGATGAAAAAAACACACAAAAATGGAAGCAACCTTACCTGGTGAATACAAAACAGATGCAGAGATAAAAATGGTTAATAAAATAAGGCAGTGCATCTGGTAAAATGAATATAGAAGTGTTCAATTTTGTCTTAGGCATTTAATATAATGCAAGCCTAGCCCCAAGGAGAGGCATAGAGCTTTACAGAGAGCATGTGTATTGCAACGGGGCATCTCAAACATGAGGTATTTTACATAGGGAACACCATTCTGTGCAAGACCCCTGGTTGCAACCATATCAAAGAAGCCAGGCATAATGGGGAGGGTGAGCCAGAACGTGTAACTTGTACACTACTAAACATTGTATTTATTTTTACATCACACATTTGTGCAAATTTTAATATTATGTACATATTGAAGCACCCAAAGATATACTGATTTGTTAAGAATGCGCGAGGTCAGGATTGGAAGTTGCAGGATGAAAGAAAGTAACTGAGGGCCTTTATTAGGTTGTGTTGGACTGGATATTCCGTCCAAATGTTAAGGAGACCTCGTCCTGAATATTGCAAGGGCCAGAAGATATAATGCACTTGTAATACAGTTGATGGCATATCCACCACTTAGGGATGGAGAATGCCGTCCATCAAACTCTAAATATGGTCCTGAGGCACTGTATCAAATTTCAAACATTTCTGCATATTTGAGTAGCTTAGAAACAGATTAGATGGTCCATAAAGGACACATGAAGTTGAAGGCCTCATGGTGCTTAGGTTCTGCATCTTCTGATTGACAAAGAGCTGTCTTCACATGCTCTCATAGTCATAAGATTGAGATAGAAACAGATTGAGCACTTTCAGGACCTTATTTGTGAAAAAGTTATCTTTCGCATTGTTGGCCGAGTCCCAACAATTTTGAGAGCTTCAGTCTCTTCTGTGGTGGGGCTACCTCAAAACCTAAATTCCCCTTTCTCTCCACTTAAAGTGGAACTACGTTTGGAAAGTGTGGACACACCTCCTTTTTTTGCGCTTCACCTTCATGATGATGTTTGATTTGCAGTGAAAGAAGCCGCAGGTGGGTCGGGCGGAAATCAGCCGGTGATTCACATTTTTAGCACCAGTGAAAAACCTAAACGACAAACGTTTACACTTCAGTCATGCTTTACAAACCGTCAGAGTCTATGGAAGCTCTGGAACATGGTGTGTTGAGGTGTGTCCTTAGCTTGACTGGCGGGAAAACAGATTTCAGCATTACCCTTCTGGATGGTCGGTAGTCACTTTTCGGTAAAGGCAGGTAGAGACAATATAAGTGGCAATCAATACAGAGAACCAGATACGGGCAATGTCTTGAGGTTGTTGTGATTTGTTTTAGACAATGAGTACTCGCAAACATTTGCAAAGGGGCCACAAAGTTTAGTCTGTGTTGTGACCGAGGGCCGCACTGATGCCACCATGGGTGGTGGTAGTGGGTCTGGATGATTCAGGGATTGTGGGAGGAGGTCTAAAAAATGTTAAACAGGCAAGCATTTATTTGCATGACACCACAATAGTTACTTCATAACTTCATTTAACCTGCAAATCAATGCTTGCCCAGTTATTTAAAAAAAATCTGAATATCACTGCTCAGCAAGTAAACAGCAGCTCGTGGGGGGGCGCATGTAAAGGTCAAGAGGGCTGCAAGTGGCCCCAGGGCTGTACTTTGACTATCACTGTTCTAGACCATAGGCGGCCACTTGACCTGGCATCTTTCTTTTCCTAATTATTCAATTTCCCATGGATTCTCCTTTGCCCTAGATTCGGGTACTTAAATTGTGCTCCTACAGCTCCTTGTCGTCTTGGCTATCAGGTCTTTGCAGAAGTTGGATTAGATTCCTGGTCTTCCCGAAAGTTCCTTAACTCATTTTCAACGATTAAGCCTGGAACGAGAAACTGAAACTGTGCTTACCTGTTAATATGTATTTTCTCAATAAGTCAACTTGTTCTGTTTTTTCATTACTAGTGCAAACAACAATTGAACCTGATATTTGCCTTCTGACCCATAGCACCTACAAAAAGCTGCTGCGCCTGGTGTCTGATTCTCTCTTCCCTTCCTCAATCTCTGAGTCTTGGTATCGCTGATCTGAGGTAGGTATTCATTGAACGTGTGGGTTTCACTACATGTTTTTACAGTCCTGGGATATAGAGTGGCCCACGCCACAAGCTGCCATTTTAAAAACCACATAAATAATATTAATAATAAGTGATAACACCAAATCTTATTGGAAATGTTAATCTGCAATTGGGCTAATAGAGAAGCATTAGGGCTATCTTCGAAAGAATATTGTCTTTTAACTTCTGTCATTATAAACGTTGATAACTGGATAACCATAGAACTTAAATGATCGGAACAGAGCTTCCATCTTCACGACGAGAACATGATGGACAACCGCCCTAGGGTGGCTGCTCTGAAACACACTATAAACAGCAGTAATATTTTAAATGGAAATCTAGAAGTGCGGGTAACCACTATTTAGAGTACCTGTTTTTCTAATGAGAAGTGCTGATACTCACCCATTAAATGTATTGCAGCACTGCTGAGAAGTGCAGGTACTCTTCCTTGCAAATTAAAGAGGTGAGGGTACTCAGTTCAGGACGTAACTTGCCCATTTAAAAGCACTAAATAGCAGTTTAGAAAGTCACTGTGCCTATTGAGTCAAGATTTGCTTAGCATTCTTGGAAAGGTCTCTTAAAAAGAGGTAGTGTGCAGAACAATTTAGAGTAATACTTTTTGTGTGAAAATGGAGTATGACTGTTAAATAATTTAGACAGTGGACTAGTTTGTTTAGCACACAACAAAATCTATTATTTCTTTTTGTAAGTTGCATTTATACCAAATGTTATTGCGTCACATGTATGGTCTTGGCCTCTAAACAGTGCAAAAACAGCAGCCATATTAAAGAAGGGCCAAACAATGAGAGCTATAGCAACAACTACAGCAACGCTGAAACTCCTTACACCAGTGATCCATCGACTGTTGTAAAACAACTTTAATGGGGAAACAGCCTTTTCAACGTTGGTTGAGCCATGCATGCCGTTTTCCCACCAGCAGAACCACGCTTGCCTTAACCACACATATGCATGGTTAATGCAGTGCAAAGGCTAGATGTGCAGATGGGCGGGCACAGGAAGAGGAAGGTTCGGGAGAGGATGTGGTCTTGTAAGTGGGACTGGGGCTGAGTTTTTGGGGGTGGTGGGGTAGTTTTTAGGGGTGGGGGTAGTTTTTAAGGCTCGGGGGTCATGGTTGTTTATAGGGCAGGGAGCCTGGTTTTAGGGTTGGGGGAGGTCAGGGTAGTTTTCAAGGGCGGAGGTCCGTTTTTAGGGCTCCTGGCGAGTTGTGTGACAGAGGCACTCATGGCTAAACCATGCGTGCCTCTACAACGCTGCCTGAACGCGTGCGTCTGTAAAGCGCATTCTTTTTCCGTGCATGCCTTTACCGTGCATGCCGTTACCATGCAATTACGTGGTAAAGGCATGACTGGTAAAGGGTTATGTGTGGTAAAGATCACACCCCAGCCCCTCTCTGCCCTGTGCCCTAAAAACGACCGACCCCTCCTGAGCCCTAAAAACTACCCGCTTCCTCCCTGAGCCCTAAAAATGACGACCCCCACTGAGCCCTAAAAACTACCCAACCACCCTGAGCCCTATAAAGTGCTCCGACCCCTCAGAGCCCTAAAAACTCCCCCCCAAACTCCCCCTGAGCTTTAAAAACATCCCCTACAACCCCCCCTCAAAAACCCAGCCCCATCCCCACTTACCTGAGTGCGTCCTCTCTTGATCCTTACTCTTCCTGTGCCTGCCCATCCCAGCATCTAGACCGTGCACTGCCTTAACCATGCATATGCATACGCCTATGTGTGGTTAAGGCAAGCATGGTACAGCTTGCGAGGAAATGGTGCGCATGGCTCATCCTGCGCTGTAAAGGCAGTTTCCCCTTAGGGTGGGGTAGGTTAGTTTTTAGGACGTGGCCATCAGTTTTTAGGGCTCAGCCAGAGGTAAGGGACCGTTTTCATGACTGGGGGCAGTTTTAGGGTTCATGGTGAGGGGGCTGGGTAGGGACGTTTCTAGGATGTGGGGGTGAGTTTTAGGGCTCAAAGTGGGTGGAAGAGACAGTTTTCATGTTGGGGCAGTTTTAGGGCTCAAGGGTGGGTCTGGGGTCGGGGTAGTTTTTAGTACGTGGGGCCAGGTATTAGGGCTCAGGTTGGGGGGCTGGGGTATGATCTTTACCACGCATATCCCTTTACCAAGCCCACCTTTACCACGAAATTGCGTGGTAAAGGCATGCCTGGTAAAGGTATGCGTGGTATAGGAAAGTGATGTTGAAATGCATTCGTTGTTGGGGCAGTGTGTTGGAAGCACATGTGGTTTTAGCATGGGTGCTTCTGTCATACAACCACTGTAATGCTCGGCTTGACACAACTAGCTTTCACAACTTAAATCCCATTGAGATGCTTAAAATCATTCAACCGTGAAAATATGCTGCAGCCCAACAAACTGAATAAGGTAAGGACAAGAGAACATCTTTGGAGGCACCCAGCTACTTCTAGTCAAGAAGCCCAGTCCAAAGTACGATGCCCCACATCAAGATCTCATCTGGGGTGTATCATGGTCCCTTCTCTGCACAACGACAATACAAAAGGGGGTTGTGTGTTTCTTTTTTCCATCTACAGCACTTACATTAACTCAAAAAATCTCCGAGTTAGTACATGTGCTGCTGAGAGTTAACTAGGAGATTTTTAGAGTTCATGAATGCACTAAAGACAAAAGACAGAAATGCACAGGCCCCTTCTACTTCGGCACAGCATAATGAACGGTATCCTGGTACATCCCTTTGCCACTTAACATTCAGACAAGAGCTAAAACTGTGCTTTCACATTATCTATTCTCCTTCCTCATTAAGAGTGCTGGGACGATTGTGCTAAACTCCACCAATGTAGAGTCACAGTCTGTAGGCTCTATGGGGTGGGTAAATTGCCCGGGTACTGAGCAGGGCCGGCCTGGGAACCAAAACTGGCCCTGGCAAACTGATCTGCCAGCCCCGGGGGGGGGGGGGGAGTTTGTGACCGAGCTGTTTGCTATGGCTGGTTTAGGATGATTTTGTTACAGGGGGCCGAGTTTGGAGGGCCCCGGTAACAAAAACGGAGCCCTGGAGGCCCAAAAATGGCCCCCACCCTGGCAGCCCACCGGGGAAACGCCCAGTGGCCGCTAGGGACAGTCCGGCGATGGTACTGAGAGCTGACTACTTCGGCTACGCAAATATATTCTGGGTGCTTAGAATTGTGTGGCAAAGGAAGACCCAATTATGCAGCAGAATTGGCTAAATTATGCGGCGTCATGCAGGACATTCTGTGGCAATATTATTTCACTTTTGTGTCACTGTACCCACTATAATACAGTCCTGTTAAAGATTTCATCTCATTAGTAGTAGTTTATTACCCGAATACAGCAATCAGCTACTAAAAGGTGACTAGTTAACCGTTGCAATATATCTGCCTGTGTCGGTACCATAGGTGGTGCACGTTGTGCTACCAAGCATCAATGCTGACACCCTTGTGCCATAGTGTGGAGGTGTTTGTGTTGCTGTGAGGATAGTTTTTGTGCAGGCAGGGTCACCTTCCAGTACAAACCGATCCTTTAAGGCTATTTTCTATTTGTATGCACGCTGCAGAATGCTGCACGCATGCAAAGAGGAAATAATGAAGAGAAATAAAGAGATTTCTCCTTCATATGCCAGCCTCGACGAGGCGCAGAATTTTGGTACAAATTCATGTCTACAAATCTTTGTGGATTTCAGCTTGCGTCAAAATCCACGAGTGAAAGCAAAGGAAAACCCGTACACCAACCTTGGAGCACTTCCTTGGTGCAAAGTAACACAAGGCTGCACAATGCATTAACTTTTGTTACTTTTTTTTACTAAGCATCACTAATAGCCATTTCCATTGCTTTGTAAATACCAAAAAGGATTTTGTGTTGCGTCTGTGCTGAAAAATGAACGCAAACTTGACGCAAAACCTTTAGAAATCTGAGCTAATGTGCTTACTGTAAAATCATGTACTTACACTAATTTGGCGGAATTTGGTTCACATTCCTCTTTACCGCACTAATACAGAAGTATCTTTTGCTGACAAACACATGCAGACCAAAGTTAATTTCAATCACTATTAGCTCTATTGGCAGAATATGCAATGTTTCATTGCATGCGCTACATCGCATGCGATTACAACGCTGTTGTTACAACGACTGCGTTGTTACAACGCAAACCATTACACTGCAAGTCATTTCTACGACTTGCTGTAGGAGGCATGCTGGACTTAGGAATAGTATATTTTACTATTCCAAGTCCAGCGTATGCAACAGTAGAGAAGATGTTGGAATGGTAAATTATACTATTCCTTAGTTTAGCTCTCCCCCCTACAGCAAGTCGTAGAAACGACTTGCGATGTAATGGTTTTCATTGTAACAACTCGGTCGTTGTAACAACCACGTTGTAATCGCATGCGTTGTAGTGCATGCGATGTAAACGCTTTTTCCCCTATTGGCATAATGTCATGGTCAGGACTAGAAAGTTGGCAAGAGGTTACGAGTTGATGTACCTGGAAAGTACCAACGCCCTTCTTTTATTTTGTTCATATATTTTAGAAGCAGTGGTGTTCAGTGTCTATATGCAAAATAATTGCCCCTACAGGAAAAATTGGTCTAGGCCTTAAGTTACAACAATGTGTTGAGGCTGGTCTTCTACTAAATATACTAGAAGACCCTCTGCAAAGCAGGGGACTCACTGAGGGTTGGCGCCACTCTACAGCACAGAGGCCTGTGGTGCTCTTCTGGTGATGTTGGGTTGCTGTCTGGGTGGTGTTGTTTATGAAGACTGGGCTTCCAAAATATTTACGCTAAAATATCGGCCTACAAAAAAAGCCGACTGTAAGAAATAAGTGTACACAGTATCGTCAACCAAAGTAGATATGGAATAAGAATAGTAAATCTATACTCCTCCTGTATTCTCACCATGATAATATTGTGCAAGGCGATGTTTTACAATTAATATTGTTGGAGGTTAATATTTGGTGCTTTATATTTGGCATAGAACCTGTTTGTCTTATGTAATTTCCTGAACGTGAAATTTGTAGGCATGACATCTTGTAAAGAACTAAAGAACTTGATGCTCGGTATGAGGAAGGTCCAACCTGCCCAAAAGCCCGATTCTGTCCTTGTATGGTGACTGCATGTGCTTCCCATGTAACCTCTGCATATGGCTTTTTTTTTTTTTGCACCAAGGATATGCATAGTTCCCACAGTTTGTATTTGGCACGGTAACTCCTTAACTTCCCCCTTCACTCCTGCAAAGGTTTTCCGCACATTGTGAGATCATTTTCACCATTTTGTGGGATATTTTCTGGTCTGATCTAACCCAGCCCAGGCATATAGACTTTTTATGCAACCCTTTTCCCCAGCAAATGTACCATTCGTGGGGTTTGTCCTGATGCACAACGGCAAATAGGTGCAGAATTTTCTGCAAGTTTACGGGCTGCCTGCAACATAAAAAAAATGATGCAAAAGTCAATGCTTAATAGTGCACAGTTTGTCCTGAACCCTGAATTGTGGTCTCACGGCGGTATGTGCACTATCTAGACACCTGCCACGTTAAAAAGCACAGGTGATTTATCGGTACATAAACTCTGGGCAGTGGAACTCTGTAAGAAGGGTTTTCCAGAAAGGTCTTAGTTTGTTGGCCTGTGGGAGGTAATGTACGCTCGCTTTCCCTGCGTACCTCATAAGAACAGGTCAAAATACATTTTTACCAACAGAATTCCTTAGGAGTTATCTGCGGCTACTCCGAAGATAGCACTTCCCTGCTTCGACCCGCCCACCCAGGTACCTGGACCAGACAGGTACAGTCGTTGGCCCTACCTTGAGAGTTCAGAAGTTCAGTTCATTATTCATACATGAGAATTTTTCCCTTTCACGTTTCAGGTATTAAGGTTTCAAGCTCCTCCAACTTCTCTCTGAGGTCTCCCACTTCCTTATCATGTTAAAAACTGCTGGCAGGTCACTCGCTGAAAGGAATTTACCTTGACTTGTAAGGCAGAAGAGTAGGCTAATACAGCCAGCAGCCTGCAGCGCCTAAAGTTTTTGGAACAAGCTAAGCCTTTTTAGATCTGGCATTAGCCAAGCCTTTTCATTTTGTTAAAATTGTGGGCCCGATTCACAAAGGTAAGCTGAGACAAAAGTCTAACTTTATGACTTTCGGTATTCACAAGGACGTTTACGAGCAGTAAAATTAATCTTTTGTCTTAGTGAAACTTAAGTTTTGGTCTTAAGTTTAACTGAGATCAAAACTGAGACAAAAGTCTAACTTTACTACTCTAAATTACCTTTATGAGTACCGAAAGTCGCAAAGTTAGACTTTTGTTGCAGTTTACCTTTGTGAATCGGGCCCTGAATCTATAATGTTCTTATAAAGGCTTTCAGCAAACCTTCTTCATCCATTCTACTGTTGTTGTGTCATTCACATTTAGCTTCCGCCCTCTACAGCATTAAGTATGGGGAACTGGGCCAGCCTAATTCAGTCATTTGCTATCTTCACTGTGAGTGATGTCAACCCGCCCTTTCACAAGGCACAAGCGCATACAAAGTAGTTCCCTTAACTGCTGACAATGTGTGCTTTTTTGAGACAAAATCATTTTTGCTTTTAGCCATTCATTTCTATTTTTCTTTTTTTTAAAGAAACGTAGGCTAGACAGCCTGTCAATTATAAAGTTTTACAAAAACCATGACAAAACAAAACAAGCACTGACAAACCCAAAAGGCTGACAGCCAACTCCAGACCTGTTGGCTTTGCCATTGTCTATTTCCTTTTAACATTGAATATTTCAGTACTCCTGAGTTGGCTAACAGATATATCTTGTTACAGGACTTAAGACGTCTGTGGCCGACTACAAATTCAACACTATACAGAGAAGCAAATGATTATTATTATTGTTATTAACCGCTAGTATGGTCTGCTTCTTCTTTATTCCCTTTAACCCCACAACCCACAAATTAAGTTTATCTGGGAGAAAAAGGGAGAGAGAGGGAAAAAAGGAGCAAAGAGAGACGAAGAGGGGGAAAAGCGAGAAGGAGGGAGCGGGAGGGAGGGAAGAGGGGGCTAGGGAGAGTGTGTGTTGTAAATATGCTTTTGTGTGTTTACACAAAACCACTGCACAGGCATTAGGCTTCGCTACACATGGATGTGACTTGTTGATTGGTAGGTTGTGGAAGTTGGAGACCTGAGGTCTAATCCCGGTTTCTGCTCCCTTAATGCATATGTGCCCATGATCAAATGGTACAAAAGGGGGTGGTGATGGACGGGGCATCTGAACCAATCAAACCCTCACACCCAGTCAACAGAGCTGGGTTTAATCCATCACCGTTCTTTAGCCCACTCTGCCACCCCAGTTCAGACATGGCCATATGCAAATCAGTCTGACCCTGGCCCCATCATGGGAACAGTCCAGCCCGAACTGCCAAGCCATGCCTTCCCTGGACCAGAAACAAGCTTCCTAGGACCGGTTTCTGGCATTACAGCCGTCTTCAGCCAGGCTTGCTTGAATCCAGTGGCAAAGTGAGCAAGGGACTCACGTCTAAGCATACCCTGCCAACTTATGGCCAACAAAGCGGTACAAAAGGGGGTGGTGATGGACGGAGCATCTGAACCAATCAAACACTCACACCCAGTCAACAGATCTGGGTTTAATCCATCACCGTTCTTTAGCCCACTCTGCCACCCCAGTTCTGACATGGCCATATGCAAATCAGTCTGACCCTGTGCCTCATTGGAACAGTCCAGCCCGAACTGCGAATCCATGCCTTCCCTGGACCGGAAACAAGCTTCCCAGGACCGGTTTCTGGCATTACAGCCGTCTTCAGCCAGGCTTGCTTGAATCCAGTGGCAAAGTGAGCAAGGGACTCACGTCTGAGCATACCCTGCCACCTTATGGCGAACAAAGAGGTACAAAAGTTGGTGGTGATGGACGGAGCATCTGAACCAATCAAACACTCACACCCAGTCAACAGATCTGGGTTTAATCCATCACCGTTCTTTAGCCCACTCTGCCACCCCAGTTCAGACATGGCCATATGCAAATCAGTCTGACCCTGTGCCTTATGGGAACAGTCCAGCCCGAACTGCCAAGCCATGCCTTCCCTGGACCAGAAACAAGCTTCCCAGGACCGGTTTCTGGCATTACAGCCGTCTTCATCCAGGCTTGCTTGAATCCAGTGAGCAAGGGACTCACGTCTGAGCATACCATGCCAACTTATGGCGAACAAAGAGGTACAAAAGGGGGGGTGATGGACGGAGCATCTGAACCAATCAAACACTCACACCCAGTCAACAGATCTGGGTTTAATCCATCACCGTTCTTTAGCCCACTCTGCCACCCCAGTTCAGACATGGCCATATGCAAATAAGTCTGACCCTGTGCCTCATGGGAACAGTCCTCCCCGAACTGCCAAGCATTCTGGCATTACTGCCGTCTTCAGCCAGGCTTGCTTGAATCCAGTGGCAAAGTGAGCAAAGGACTCACGTCCGAGCATACCCTGCCAACTTATGGCGAACAAAGCGGTACAAAAGGGGGTGGTGATGGACGGAGCATCTGAACCAATCAAACACTCCCACCCAGTCAACAGATCTGGGTTTAATCCATCACCGTTCCTTAGCCCACTCTACCACCCCAGTTCAGGCTGGACTGTTCCCATCAGGCACAGGGTCAGACTGATTTGCAAATTGCCATGTCTGAACTGGGGTGGCAGAGTGGGCTAAAGAACGGTGATGGATGAAACCCAGATCTGTTGACTGGGTGTGAGTGTTTGATTGGTTCATATGCTTCCGTCCATCACCACCCCCTTTTGTACCGCCATGATCAAATGGTGTCTCCCAGTTTGGGGCGGACTGGGGAGTAGGGCAACCAGGCATTGCTCATTGGACTGGTCTGACAGATCCATGCGTGGCTGATTCCTAGCAGTTTCTAAGTCTGTTTTATAGTCAGAGGAGCTGGTTTTTACTGTTGATTTCCTTGATATCCCCACAAACATTTGATAGAATTCACTTTTCGATACCCCAATTACCCATTGATGATGTGTGAGTTAGCATCATATGGCTAACTGATGAAGTTCGTATATGCACCTATGCTGAATTATTTTACTTGCTCCTTTACTCATATTCAAATGTACGTGTGACCATATTAGTTCCTTAGCTTAGCCTGTGTGCCACCATTTTGTGTATCCCTCTGTGCCTGCGGGCCCTGCTCGCTCATGTGCCCCTCCCGCAGGAATACAGAAATTCACTAAGACAGCAGTTTTCATTTCTCTGCTTGCTGTGGCCGAAACTAACAAGTCTCTTTATCAGTAATGTTCTCATGCCCAGAGACGCCGAAGCCTAGCTCCATGGCCTTGAGTAGAGATAGCGATGTATCCCTTGCAGGTGCAGATGCCTGCTGTATGATGGCATTGTTCACTGGTCCGGGTTTCGGTGATTTTCCACAAGGGGCGTACCCTTACTAACTGTATTGCATTATAATGTATTGCTGTGATGCAGAGAGTCAGTCCTCTCGTTCGCACTCCTAGGAGTGAGGTCGGACAGGGCCCTCTCATATGAGTGTTGTTTGGCCTAATAAAGACTTTTGTTTATTCTTCTCCACTGTCCGGCTGACTTCCTATATAGTGACTATAGGTGAGTGCGGTAAGTCACTCGGGTGGATTTGAGCCACGCTTATCAGATGGCGCCCGAATAGGGACCCCGCGATAAGGATCTTTCTCACCCGTGAGTGGGTAGCAGAAGACCGGGGACCCGCTGGTCGGCACGGTGGGCCCGGGTACCCATCTGATGCCGAGCTTGGTTCTCGCAGCGCTGCCCCACCCTGCTGATCGGGAGAGGTCCCGGTTCGGATCTTACGCCGGGGTCCAGAAGGCGGAACTCGAAACTGACCGTGTTGGTCCTGGCAGCCGGAGGTGGAGAATGGTAGAAGTCGGTGCCGCCTACGGAAGGTGAGTGGTCCACCTGTGATTGTTTCAGGAACAGGAGCGTTCCGGGAGACTAGGGTGTCTCCAGTGGTTTGAGGAGCCGGTGTGCTCCTGGGGCTAGTGTGCTCCGGGGAACTCAGAGTGCGAGTAAGCGCTCTGACAGACTTGACGAGGTTGGGGGAATATCTAGATGTATTGTTTGTAGCGATCCGACCGGGTGGTACTGTGGTGAAGGCGTGGCTCATCGCGGGTGGACTCCGGTGCTTGCCCTGAACTCCTAGAGTGGTGGTTCAGTGGAGGTGAGTCCTGGGTCTCCCGTGGTAAAGTGCGCAGTGATCCGTAGTGCCGCACGGGGAGCGGATTCGTTTCCCATCCTCAGAACAGTTAGTGTACTGTTCGGTCTGCGGTAGAGTCCAGGTTCCCCAGGACTTGGTCGACGGGCCTTGTCCCATTTGGTTACACGTGTTTGGAGGTATTGTATACGTGCGTGTGTGGTTTCCTAATGTATGTCTATATGTGTGTATGAACGAGCTCGAGCTAGCGACTCAAGGTAACGTAGTCTGTGGAGAAGTGTTTCTTTCACACCGAAGTAGAGATGCCGTGTTTTAGTAAGTTACGATGTTTTGGATGTTGTTGTCGACCCTCAGATACTAGACTGGCCGAGAGCCAACCTGCACCCCCTGCAGGCACTCCAAGCTTTGATATGTATGTCAAGCATGGATTGGTCCCGCTTTTGTTTGGCACTTTGTGGCACCGGTACACTGCTGATAATGTGGATTTACAATGGCCTTTAACGGGTTCTTTCGATGAAGCTAAATTGGATTATTTGCAAGACAAATTGTTTGCTAGGCGTAGCCGTCAGAGTATGTTTGATTCTTTGCAAGTGTGGCAGAAAGAGGCCAGAAAACGCAAGTTGAGAGACGAGAAGGAGGCTTATAAAAAGTCCACTCAGACTATGGCGCAGAAGGCGAGAGAACAGGTTGGAAATGAGAATGCGCTACGTATGGAGCGCTCAGATAGACTTTGTAGGTTGAAAGAAAATAAAAGTTATGTAGTGCGAGAGGACGACCCAGATGAGATGGAAGACATTTTGAATACCCGACCCCCTCCCCCTTATGCCCCATAGCCCCTGTACCCCTCCTTGCCAGTTCCGGCCCCCAGTAGTGGAGTTCCGGGTCTTTCAGCAAGTGCCCCCCAACAATCCTCGCCCTCGACACCCCTTGTTTCTTTACTCCAGACTACTTCGCCTGCACCCTCCCAATTTTCTTTAGCACTCCCTACTGTTTCAGCTAGTACCACCCCCAGTCAGGAGATGCTAACGCCGAGTCGAGGCGCAGGTAGCGGATTACTCTCGCAGGTACGGAAGTTGCTTACGCGTTCTACAGTTGGTTTAGATGAGAAGAGTATGGTGGCTAATCAGGCATGTCAGTGGGCCAGGAATAATATTTATTCGTTTGAGGATATTTGGTCCACTATGAAGGATTTTGAGTCCTTGATGCAACAGCACGCTTTGTGGCATATGTCAAATGTACTGATACCGCTATGGGAACAGGGGTATGGAGGTGTGGCTCCAGCGGTTTTACGAGACATACAGGCCGGAGCCTATAGAACGAATACCAGGGTGAAAGAGGTGATGAGTAGTTTACGTGCTATATTACAATACAGAAATGAATTGCCCTCTACAGGCACACCCCATTTCCCAGGTCTACATCCTATGTGCGAGGTGCACCCTATTTTTCATCCCGAGATCCCCGAGGTGGTAGATCCAGTCACGAGGGCTGTCACCAGGAACAGGATAGATGCGCATTTCCAGGAGCAATGGGTGTATACGCCATGGAAGAGAAGTGAGGTATTATCATTGAAGGCTCAGCTACCAGATTCTAGAAAGAACCTGACTGCCTACTACAAAGAGCTAACAGAAGCTGCGTCTTCCACTGTAATGACTTTGGCTGATGTTGAGTTGTTTTTCGGGCTTTTGGTCCCAGTTGATGTGTGGCGGCAAGTGAAAGGTACTGACCATGCGGAAGAGTTAGGAGGTACGTGGCAGGAGTTGCAGGACTGGGATAAGGAGCGTAAGCCAGGGGAGAAGCCGAAGGCTGAGATTTTAGCTTTACCGGGGCGCATAATAAAATATATGCATTCTCTCATTCCCCCGAAAAAGGTAGATTGGGACAAGTTGACGGCTTGTAAGCAGAAAAAGGATGAGGCAGTCTCGGACTTCTTTACGAGGTTTGAGGAAACGTTCATAGATTTTAGTGGGCAAGATGTGTCACAAGATGGAGGGTTACGGCTTTTTGTTAATAGGTTTGTCATGAACTTATTGCCTGAAATTTCAGCGAGATTGCAAGCGTCGGAGAGCACGTGGACGTCTTCTCCTTCGGGTATCCTCAGTATGGCACAGTATTATGAGCACAGAGAAAATGAGAGTAAGGACAAGCAGGAAAAGAAAGCTAAGGATTTGAAGACAAGAGTTTTGTTGCAGCAAGTGGCTAGAGGCAGAGGAAGGGGTGCAGCGCCGAATCGTGGGGGCGGCTTCGGGAGAGGTGAGTGTAGGGAAAGGCTGGGACCGAATCAGTGCGCGAAGTGTAAGCAGGAGGGGCATTGGTGGAGGGATTGCCCACTGCTTCAGTCGAACGCTGGTCCAGGGCGAGGACGAGGAAGAGGTAGTGGTGATTTTGGGAGACAGGCTGCACGGTCAGAAGGAGGCGGGAGACCGGGAGGAAATTACTTTGACAATGGTGCAGACAGACAACAGTTGCAGAGGGGCGGTGGTCAGTACTATAACGATGATTACTCAGTGGACGATTTGACAGGGTTCTCCCACAACTAGGACAGCGTAGGACAGAGCATGGGACCAGTACTTGTGGAAGTTGATCAGAGGGGACCCTATGTCGAGGCAGACTTATTGGGGTCTCAACAAAAATTTCTAGTGGATACGGGTGCAATGAAAAGTTCAGTGGCTCGTTCTCGGGTCCCAGGGGCGGCTCTGTCTGGCAAAAATAACATCTCTGTGGGTTTCGCAGGAACTCCGGTGATTAGCCCCATTTCTAAACCTCTCACGTTGACGATTGGCCCTTTCACTGTTGATTCACCGTTTCTATTGACATCGAATTGTGGGGAAAATTTGCTGGGCTTAGATCTATTGAAAAGGTTGCACGCCACCATCTATTGTTCCCCAGATGGCGTGTACCTCACTTTGGGCCCGAATGTCGCCCGCCCATTGCAGTGTTTTTCGAAAGATGACCCATTACCACCTGAATTTCAAGGCATACCCGACAGCTTGTGGGCTGTCAATGATACAGATGTAGGTAAAATGGATATTGCCCCGGTGACCATAAGAGTGAAGGTGGGGGCAAAATTACCCAGGGTTCCACAGTACAGGATTCCTAGGGAGGGAGAGAAGGCCCTGTTACAAATAATACAAGATTTAATACGGTCTGGTGTAGTGGAAGAGACTGATTCGAACATATGTAACAGCCCTATTTTACCTATCCTTAAAAGATGATCACCTGAAGCTACTGATAATACTCCTGATGTCTATAGGTTTGTGATTGATTTGAGACACGTAAATAGAGTAGTGGAGCCACAGTACCCGGTGGTCTCGGACATCACTACAATATTGACAATGATTCCCCCCTCTGCTAAATATTTCTCTGTCCTGGATTTGAAAAATGCTTTCTTCAGTATTCCAGTACATGAAGAAAGCCGTTATCTCTTCGGATTCTCATTGGCTGGCCGAAGCTTCCGCTTTAAGAGAATTCCCCAGGGGTACACTGAGAGTCCGAGCATATATAGTCAAGCACTGAAGGCACAATTGGATGAACTGGAACTTCCACTTGGCAACGTCATGTTGCAGTATGTGGATGATATCCTGATAGCGTCGGACGACGAGAAGGGTTGTCGGGATGCTACTGTGAAATTACTACACCATTTGGCTAAAAGGGGGCATAAAGTGTCCCTTCCAAAGTTTCAATACTGTCGAACGGAGGTAACCTACCTTGGTCACCTCCTTTCGAAAGTGGGGAGGAGATTGACGCCAGAGCGCATAAAAGCTATCAATAACATGAAGGTACCTAACACGCAGCGAGAGGTGCGCGCGTTCTTGGGCATAACATCGTATTGTCGCCAGTGGATACCTAACTATGCGTTACTAACAAAACCCCTATTGTATCTGACTACCAAGGAAGTGCGCGAACCCCTACCCTGGACCCCCGCATGTCAAGAAGCGTTTGAGTCACTAAAAACGGCTTTATGTTCTGCGCCTGTTCTTGGAACACCTGATTACCAGAAGCCTTTTGTTCTTTACGTACATGAGGCGGAAGGTTGCGCGTTGTCTGTTTTAACTCAGTGTTACGGGGGGAAACAGAGACCCTGCGCTTATTTTTCTGCAATGCTTGACAATGTGGCAAGAGCGCTGCCGAGTTGTCTGAGAGCCACGGCGGCTGCTGCGGTCTCCATAAGACAATCGGCAGGGCTCGTATTGGGATCAGATCTCACAGTCATGGTACCGCATGCTGTGGACATTTTGTTGAACAGGACACAGACGCAGCACTTAACTAGTGCTCGTCTTACGGGTTATGAGATGACTCTTTTTGCACCCCATGTTACGATCAAAAGGTGTGCAACACTGAATCCGGCCACATTGTTACCTATCCCCACAGATACAAAGGACGATGACATACATGACTGTCTGTTTAGGACAGAGGAGGAGACAAAGGGGAGGGTGGATCTGACAGACAGGCCCTTGGACGAACCAGACGGGGAGTTGTATGTGGATGGGTCCTGTTTTAAATTGCCAGATGGTACATCGACAGCAGCATATGCAATAACAACATTACAGACGGTAGTGGAGACCTCTAGGATACCTTACAATTCGGCCCAAGCTGCTGAGATTATAGCCTTACTGAGAGCATGTGAATTGAGTGAGGGACTAGACGTGAACATTTATACTGACAGCCAATACGCCTTTGGCGTGGCTCATAATTATGGGCGACTTTGGGCAGAACGGGGATTTCTGACTTCTCATGGACAACGCATACAACATGGCCCACTGATATTACGACTGCTAGCGGCACTGACACTACCCAAAAGATTGGCTGTGATAAAGTGTAGCGCACACAAGACAATAGTGGATGATGTAGGGCGAGGCAATGCCTTCGCCGACGAAACAGCAAAAGAGACTGCTAGGGAAAAATTACCACGAATGTTTGTGGCAGGACCAGCTAGATGGGTCCCAGATGTTCATATGTTTTCAGACACTGTACAGAGTGTAAAGAATATACAGGGAAAAGCGACAGAAGATGAATTAAGGGCATGGAAGGATGGGCAGGGACGATTGGATGCGGATGAATGTTGGACAGATGTGACCGATAAGAGACGATGGTTACTCCCAAATGCATATGTTCTTCCAGTAGTGACGATGGCGCATGGGCCTGCACATGTTAGTGCAAAAGGGATTTGTAAATTGTTAGACCCAGTGTGGAGCAATAAGAATATCTCTAAAGTGGCCACTCACTTGGTTCGACAGTGCATGGTGTGTTTGAGGCATAATCCTGGAAAGGGTACCCCTGTCCCAACTGGAAACTTTGCACCTCCTTCTTTCCCTTTTGAGGTGATTCAGATGGATTACATCGAAATGGAAAGGGTCAACAACTTAAAGTACGTCCTTGTAGTCGTATGCGCCTTTAGTAGGTGGGTGGAGGCGTATCCAACGAAAGATTGCACGGCCATTTCTACTGCTAAAATGTTGATAAAGGAGTATTTTTCTCGTTTTGGATTACCCAGGGTGATCTGGAGTGATAATGGCACGTCCTTTAATGCAGAACTAGTCAAGCAAATATGTCAAGGCTTACAGATTTCCCAAAAATTTCATTCAGCCTTACACCCTCAGGCAGCAGGACTTGTGGAGCGGTTTAACGGCACGCTCAAATTGAAAATGGCCAAAATATGTGAGAGTACAGGTCTCCGTTGGCCAGATGCCCTTCCCTTAGCCTTGGTTTCAACGAGAGAGTAACAGTGAATTCGAAAACGGGCGTATCCCCCCATGAAGTGGTATTCGGCCGCCCGGCCAATATCTGGGGAGTGCCCAGGCCTAAGTGTTTTTCAGAAATACCATATCCTTTGTTGACAGACTATCTGTATGCTTTGACTAAAGATCTTCGTTCTATTCATCAGCAGGTAGCAGACACTCTGAAGCCGTTGCCGGAGGGGCCAGGACTTTCCATCAACCCAGGGGACTGGGTTGTTGTCCGAAGATATCAGCGGAAGTCCTGTCTGGAGCCAAGGTGGTCGGAGCCGCGTCAGGTGCTCCTCACCACGCGTACGGCACTTCGGGTGGAAGGAAGAAAGGCGTGGACCCACGCCTCACACGTGAAGAGGGTCCCGCTCCCGTTGCCCTATGACCAGTGGGTAAAGGACGGCATTGCTGACGAAGAGCATGAGAATATACCAAGGTATGCTCCTTTCTCGGATGCTTCACTGATTGGAGAAGAGCGAAGCGGAATAGAGAATTCAGTGAGCTCTACTACTCCTGTTGCTACTAGTGAAGAGACACCAGAGAGTCCAGCATCTGCCACAGATACACCTGCTTTGTTCACTGATCCCGAAGTGCCAGGGAGCACTCGATACAATCTGCGGCCCCTAAGAAAATAAGTAACAGTGTCAAATATGATGGACTAAACACTGGAAGAAGGGCTTAGTGCATTTTCTGAATACGAAGATTTAGTGGTAGGGATGGACTTGTAAGAGCCCTGGTGTTTAGCCGAAGATTGCGTTTTATGAGACTATAGAGTGGTGCGGGGCCCGGATTAAGTGCTCCTCTGTTTTCAGTTGTTAAAAAGCGACGTTGGAATAAGGTATGGACGGTAAAAGCCTGCCTGTGAGGCTTTGAAGGACACAGGGAGAAGATCCCTTTTAAGGGTTGAAGAACCCCTCTGGCCGGTTGAGGATTGTCTGGGACTATTTTTTTAGTAGAAGTGTTTTTCTTTTATTTTTCATTTTTGGTATATTTTGAACGTTCTTGAGAATGTATCCTTTTGGGCGCCCCATTCCTGATGAGGAGCAGCCCTTTGCGGCTCCTCCAAGACCTGTGCCTGATTCCCCCTGGTTGGCTCTTCCCCGAAAAGGAAAAATTGTGGTCATCATTATTATTCTAATTGCTTTTATAGTGACTCTTGGAATATTGTTTTTCCTGGATAAAGCTTACCCCGTTCACGTGTTTGCACCCACACCCACTGCCATTCCTGAACATAATATGATTACTGTAGATTATGGTGAAAGAATGTTGAGAAAGGGTTACAAAGAAAATGTTTTTATTAAGACTTTGCACCATGCACATGCCACCACCAATTTGACAGATTGTTGGGTTTGTGGGCTTCTGCCTTCTGCTGCCTATAAGAAGGATAGATTTCTAGCACTCCCTTTGACGCCTGTGAACAGTTGTGTGGGGTGGTATACTCTCATAGGTCTTGTTAAATATTTCCAGCAGCCAGATTTCCTGACTCCTCGACTGCAGAATAGGGGGTGGACAATGACAATGCGAGTGCGCCCTCTGCCTCCATCTTCCCTTGGACGAATATACACTGACGGACGTTTTGACCAGACATTTATAGAGACGTGTGAGAAAAAGTTGGGCCGGTTTCTGACACCAAATGATACTGACAAACTTAGGGAAAGTTTCCTGAAATTGAATGCTTCTCTATCCTACAGACACCCCCCGAAGGGTAACACCAGTGCCAAGTCTCTGATACCCCTGGCTGTGGTAGGTCCTTCTCCATTTTTCTGTATAGAGGGAAGGGGTCCCATCAAAGTTGGTAATAGCACCTGTAATGTGACTGCATCGATACGTTTGCCTCTCAGCCCCTCTTTGATTGCCCCACCCAGCATCTATTTTGTGTGTGGAGATAATGGATACTTATGGTTGCCCGAGGGTTGGGGTGGGGTGTGTTACCTAGCTCACATGATTCCTCCTGTATATGTGGCTCCTTCTGATTACCACAAAACTCATCGTCGATTCCCCAGTCCACCAGAGCAGCGCAAAAGGAGGGAGCTTCAGGTAGATGACGTTGATCAGACGGACACCTCGTACCAACAATGGACTGATTTTTCTAAGGGTTTGCTGCCTTTCTGGGGTCCGATATTTAACAGCAGGGCTATTCGGCGACTGTCCAGGGTAATGGAAAAAGTAGTTCTCACTGAAGCTGATATTACGACTAACATATCTGTCGAAATTCAGGCTATGAGATTATTTACGATCCAGAATAGGATGGTGCTTGACATCATACTGGCCGATAGGGGCGGGGCCTGTCGCGTCATCGGGACATCTTGTTGCGTGTATATCCCTGACTCAGCTCCGACTGTTAACTTGGCAGTACAGAAATTACATAGATTAGCGACTGAACTGCATCAGGATAATGGGACATGGTCCTTACAGGGGTGGCTCTGGGGTGCCTTTTCTTCCTGGGGTTGGAAAATATTGATGGGTTTAGTTGGTGTGGTGAGTGTAATACTGACTTGCTGCCTTTGTGTATATTGCCTCCCTCCATGTTGCTCTATGTGTGCTACGAATTTACGTCCGAAAAAGAAGTTACCTGGTCAATATACAACTTCTATGATTACTGAAATTCCTGCTGATGCAAGTTGGTTGATGTTTATTGCAGAGGATGTTCTAGACTAAAGAAATAAAAAGAAAGGTGTAGAAATGTCCTGCCCCTAGAATGGATGTCGACACTACCTTTTGGCAAATAAATGAGGCCATAGTTAGCCAATTATGCTAAAAGGAGGGTCTGATAGAATTCACTTTTCGATACCCCAATTACCCATTGATGATGTGTGAGTTAGCATCATATGGCTAACTGATGAAGTTCGTATATGCACCTATGCTGAATTATTTTACTTGCTCCTTTACTCATATTCAAATGTACGTGTGACCATATTAGTTCCTTAGCTTAGCCTGTGTGCCACCATTTTGTGTATCCCTCTGTGCCTGCGGGCTCTGCTCGCTCATGTGCCCCTCCCGCAGGAATACAGAAATTCACTAAGACAGCAGTTTTCGTTTCTCGGCTTGCTGTGGCCGAAACTAACAAGTCTCTTTATCAGTAATGTTCTCATGCCCAGAGACGCCGAAGCCTAGCTCCATGGCCTTGAGTAGAGATAGCGATGTATCCCTTGCAGGTGCAGATGCCTGCTGTATGATGGCATTGTTCACTGGTCCGGGTTTCGGTGATTTTCCACAAGGGGCGTACCCTTACTAACTGTATTGCATTATAATGTATTGCTGTGATGCAGAGAGTCAGTCCTCTCGTTCGCACTCCTAGGAGTGAGGTCGGACAGGGCCCTCTCATATGAGTGTTGTTTGGCCTAATAAAGACTTTTGTTTATTCTTCTCCACTGTCCGGCTGACTTCCTATGTAGTGACTATAGGTGAGTGCGGTAAGTCACTCGGGTGGATTTGAGCCACGCTTATCACATTGCATGCAGCAAATACAAATAAATACAATCTTTTATACCTTGCAAAATACCCATACAGCATGCCTTTACAAATTCAAAACTGCCTGATTTTGAATTGCGAGCCACTTTTTAAACTATCTGGTTCACTAATGGGTACCACTTTTAGTTTGGTGCCTGTGCGTTTTTTCTCCCAGTCCGACCCTGCTTCCTGTCAGAGGTCGAAGTGAGCGGGATCTTTGGGGAACAACATGCCCACTCTTTTTTTTTATTTAACAAAAACATTTACCTTTTTTAAAATTAAAAAACAACTATTCTGGGATGTACAACTGAGATGCCTCGGTTGAAAGGGAAAGGGTTGGTCTCGTGCTGTAGAGCTAAGGAATGGACAGGAAGCTAAAGAAGATGCTTACTACCTGAAAAAAATGTCAATGTGTGCAATACTCTGCAAATGTAAAGGCTTCTTGGACCTCAGTATTGGCTTTGATTGATAAAGTCTCTTGAAGCTTCATTATCACAAAGAGGTATTCTTTTTGAAAGGTATTGCAAAGGTGTTACCAGTTAAGCCTGGAGCGCATGCTTTTCATTGTACACCTATAAAAAATTACTCCACTATCTACAAACTGATTGTGTATTTCTAAAATGTATATTTTGAAAACACTTATTGTAAACCCAAATCTTTTGGCACTTTTAGAAGCAGTTCATCGTATACTATGTGTAATACAAGTTTAAGTAATGACTTACATATTCACAGTGCTTTCCTTCACAGGCTGAGACCTCGTAGCACTTAAAAATACACAAGTCACTATTTCACACTGCACCAACTTGAATTCACTTCTGTGGCTCTCTGGTCACACACATACTTATGTAGTGATCACAGTGTAAAATATGAAATTTCCAATGTGTACTTTAACTGTTTTATTTTTCATTTAAGGTATGTGAAATAATTTATATGCAAAGACCAACAATGTCAATGCCTACACTGGGTCAATGGTACCCTACAAGAGTTCAGCTCCATGGACATAGCTGAAAGTTTGTAATTTTAGAGTCTATGCAGGCACATTATGACTACAAAAGATCATCGTCATGTCAAAATCCCGGCATGATTTTGGAAATGTAGGCTTCTTTTCTGTTATTCATGAAATAAATCAATGTTGAGTTTTTTATTATTGTTTTCATACATTGTTGTTGCGTTTTAAGCTATGTGCACACGTTTCCATTCATGTGAGTTCATTCGTTAGATTACTTTGAAAGATCCCTCCTTCTTAGGCTGCCTTTCATGCTTCATTACACCAGCATGCTTACTATTTCCCATTATCTCTCCCAAAGATCCTTAAGTTGCAATCTCCCTGTCCTGCCCCTCCTATTTAGATCGTATCCTTTACCTTCTAGGCCATTGATACTTAGATGGTCTTCATCTCTTTGATTATCAATAACTATTATTCCTTCCCTCTTGGTTCTTGTGTCCAGTATTTGATGTCCCTTTGTGTCTTCAAGCTTGATGTCACCTTGAATAAAAGACAATTTGTATAAGTTCACATGGGGGCAAGGGTGTGTGCTCACCAGGCGCAGTCACTGCACTGGGGAATGCAAAACTGGATGTGGGTTCTGCAGGTCTCCTCCATGGCTTGGTGAAGCTGTCGCAAGACCAATAATTCTTATAGGCTTCCACTGTGGTCTCCTTTTGTCGTAAAGACTGCTTCTGTCCTATTAGCATGCAGCCAGGAACAGGAGCAGAACTTGCAGAGAATAGCCACAGCGCAAATGGTCTGTCTTTTTCTCCAGTCATATTTGTTGTCGAGCACTCACAAAGGGCCTCCCCACTCGTGATGGTACCTCTGCAATGAGAAACTGCAATGCCAAGGTCCCGCCACAAGTGCGGGTCCCCTGCCACGACTCTGGAGCTCCGCCACAAGTGCGGACCCCACGCCACGACTGTGGAGCCTCCGCCATGAGTGCGGGCCCTCCGCTACGAGTGCGGGCTCCCCGCCACGACTGTGGAACCTCCGCTACAAGTGCGGACCCCACGCCACGACTGTGGAGCCTCCACCATGAGTGCAGGCTCCCTGCCACGACTGTGGAGCCTCTGCCACAAGTGTGGGCCACACGACTGTGGAGCCTCCTCCATGAGTGTGGGCCCTCCGCCACGAGTGCGGAGGCTGTGCTGCGAGTGCGGGCTCCCCGCCACGACTGCTGAGCCTCTGCCACGAGTGGGTGCTCTCCGCAATGACTGCGAAGCCTCCGCCATGAGTGCGGAGGCTCTTTGTGAATCAGGCCCTCAGTGTTTCCTCTGGGAGGTGCTCAGGGGCTGAGGTTGGGCTCAGATACTATGCTGTGTATACAGTACTGACACTTAAATTAATGAGTGTTCAGCCAGAGGTATTTCTCTAAGGAACACTTCACCCACTCATGTTTATACACACAGAATAGTTAAACCAGAGCACAATGTGGAAATATGTGTGCTGTTACTGGATGGAGTCAAAATGCAACACAATGCAAGTCTATTATGCTTGATTTCTGATCACTTTGCACAGAGCTCGGTCTTCGTGTTCCTGTTTTTCAGATCACAGTTGATTGAGGATTAAACAGTAACAAGAGGTGCTAATTGAGTCTATCCCAACTTTCTAGGTTTACTTTGCTTTAGGGTAGAAGGTAAAACTGGGAGGGAGGAGGCTGGCGAGGGACATCAGCTTTGCCCCCGGAATTTTACAAGTCTGTTTTTTGACAGTCAGCCAATGACCTGTGCCTCCCACGGCTCAGGGTTATGACTTGCTATTTAAGTGCTGTGGGGGTGTAAGTATCTTTAAGTGCCTATATTTCAAAGCAGGTTGGTCGCTGTCTAAATATGTTGGTGCCAGGGTCTGGTGTAAACCAGTGGCTGCTGATAAGGTCTAGTGAAAAAGCATTAGCCCCTGTTATCTAGGGAACTAACTGGCCTGCAGGAGAAAATATTTTAGTATTGGTGCCTGGACAACCTTCCGGGTTGTGTTTGGGAGCACCCAAGACAAGACCAGTGTTTAGATCTGTCATAGGGTCTAGGCGGGTCTGTGGTTCACAACCCAGTGTTGGCCAATGGTGATGGCCCTCCCCTTCTTCAGAGACCTCTGAAAAGCCCTCTTTGAATCCACAACCTAAAACATGCCACTTGCAGGCAGTCTTTACCTGAGCTGAGTTCTCTAGATCCACTGTCATATTTGGAATTTTGGGTCTCCAGGCAAGGCATTTTTTGGTACCCCGTGTTGCAACTACCTCTAATTTTTTTACATATTTTCTGCTAATTCACACACGCTTGATACCAAATAAAATGGAATCATTTGTTAAATTTTCAGAAAAGGTATCACACGAATGCAGCTGGGATATGTCTTGGCTGTAACCTCAAAATCTTTATGACCTGGGTAGATAAGAACAGTCTGAGGTTTAGCTAGGCCGAGAGAGTGGAGGAGGTTGCGTAGAGAAACTGAGTTGCTTATGAGAGAAAAACCACTACCCCAGGGCCCCTTGGCAGATGGGGACCATAGGCATTTGCCCACTTTGCCTATACCCTAAAAAGTCTGTCTAGATCCAGCATAACAGTGAGTAGGGAGGAGACTGTGGTAAAGGATGGAGGTTCCCACAGGTAATGAAACACAAGGTACTTTTATCAGTGCTGTGGGGACAAGCTAGCCAATGAGAATCAATACTCCACAGTTACTCACATGACTCTTAGTTGTATGTCATTGCCTTTCTTCCCGGATCTGTGGATATGCACTAGAAGGAGGGTAGGAGGTCTCGGGCTCCTTGTAATGCGGGTAGATGTTCCCAGCTGAATGGATACGGTCACAGGAAATTCAAAGGCCTGAGTCACACCAGTGCAAGTGCCACAGTGCAAGTTTGAAGACACACGCTTCCTGTTGTGCGGTGAAAGTGGTCCAGTACTAATTAAATTAAGGTATGGGAGGGAGGTGGGGAGGGAGGGAGGGAGTCTCTGTTTGGAGCTTTCAGATTTAGCCTATCAGGAACAAAGCTGAAATTGTGTTTATTTCTCTGTAAGGGCACACCATAATTAGTATCATAATAAGCTGAATGTTGATTCTTGCTCCAAGGCAGAGTAGTCTCACAGCATCATTTTTTCCTGAGACAGGAGGTGGGGGGAAGAGCAGAGAACAAAGGGAATCCTTCTAGGGATGAGAGGAGGGCCATGCACACCAGTGACCCTGCATAAAAGAACCAAAGCAATCTCCGACAATACAAGAACTCACACAAGGCAGAAGGGTGGCCATGCAGTGGGTGAACGATGATCGCTGGCACGCATCATGGCTATAAAAACAAGCATTTGCAATGCAATAGGTCTCGCATTAGGAATGTTTGAGCTATTGGTATTGTAAATGACACATTTTTTTATTAATGTGTTGGTTTTGAAAATAGCGAAAGTAATAGCTTTGTCATTTACAATGCCAATAGTTTTAACTTTCGCAAATGTGACACCTATAGCATTTGTAATGCAATATGTGTTGCATTTACATGACTTACATGTATTGATATTACAAATAACAATGGCTTTTAGTTTATTTTTAATATTTAATACTTAAATAAAAGTTATTGTAATTTATAATGGCAATAGCTTAAACTTTTGTAAATAACTTTTATGTACGTTATGTTCAGTGTATTTTATTGTGACGGAAATCGAAGAACAGAAGTGAAATATTAACATCTTTTTGTGACATTTGTAATAAAGCTTGAAACATTGAGAGAACATATTTGAACCAGTTGTTGTTGAATGGTTGCACAGATTGATGCTGTGGTGGCGCTGATTGATGTTGTGGTGGCGACGAGTGATGCTGTGGTTTCCAGTGATGCTGTGGTAGCGCATAGTGATGTTGTGGTGTCCCTGAGTGATGCTGTGGTGGTGCTGAGTGATGCTGTGGTGATGCGATAGGTATATCGGGCTTTACGCAACACAAGGTCCCTGTCAGTGAAATCCAGCACGCGGAGCAGAAATAACTGGGGGCAACAGTACAAAGCATTCGGTTTTAATCCACACACATTAGTTAATGTCAGCGCTGAAAAGTTTGCTTTTAGTAAAGTGCCGCTGCTAAGGGCTGCTATGGGCTTGCTCCTCTTCGTCCCTTTGATCAAATGATGGCTTCCCCCATGCCCTCCCCCTACTGCTGCTCGTTCTTGGAGTATATTTACCATCAGGAGGTGGGGAAGTCCATCTCCTGAGACTCACCTCCCCGTGCCTGTCCTCAACCACAGGAAAACCTCTCCCATCCTATAACGTCTCCAGCTGGACTCCTGCAGGGTTTCTAAGGCAGGCAACATGTTGGAGAACTCTCTCTCGTGATGGCAGACGGGCACCCCAAAGCGGGGACCCCAGTGAGCCCCAACTGTATCAACAGCACCTCTGTTGCTTTGATGCTGCGGCAAGGCTATAATGGGTGTAAACAGAGCCTAGCAAGACTGTGAGGTTTTGCATTCGGTGAAAGAGATGTGAACCAGTGGTTAGTGCATCAGCTATGGCACCAGCACTTGCGAGGTCTGAGAACTGCGTGATCCTGAGCAGACTACTTTATTTTGTTGTTTCTCAGTTATCCCCGTATCTGCTAAATTGTAAATGCTTCAATGAAGGGTAACAGTGAGTACTGAGTACTGCTTTTGAAAACACTTTATTTTCCTTTGCTACGGAGGCAAATTAGCATTAATTGACATCTTCAGTTTTCAAAAAGCAATCGGAAGATTAGAGGCATACCTCACTCTTACCACGGATCATTTACTCATTCGTCTTGTAAATAGAAGGACCGTTATTCAGAAAATGGGATATTTGGGGATTTTACAGGGCTCTCATGTTTCCCGATTCCGTGTCCGAGTAACTCGTCCAGTTCAAATTAGTTTATTCGTCTGCTGGTGTTTTTAACCCTTATTAGCCTTCAAAAACCTGTGGCAGCAAGTACCAAAGCAAGGAAAACAAGTCGAAGCCTTCTGGGCTGGTGCGCAGTCTGGAATTAAACACTTGGGCAACAGGAGAGCGTGCTGACATTTTAACCCATACCCTGTAGATGGTAACATGCCTGCGGGCCTTGCTGGGGCTGGGAGAGAATGTTTCTTCCGTCAGGCTCAGTGACTCTGTGCATAGCAGGAAGAGCTCTGACGTAATGCCCTCACATAGTGGTGATCACTACCATTAAACCAGCTGCACAACTCCCTGCCCGATACTAACAATCCTCTGGCAGTGCTGAGACCAGCACTGCACGGGCACACACCACAGCAGTGTACAGACAAGAGCCCACGCAACAAGCCGTACATTGCGCTGTGGTCCTTGTGCTTGATGACGCACACACACCCCTGCACCAGTTTTGTGGAACAGAAACTCCTGGGGTGTCTGTGCCTTCGCGTGGACCGTCGCACACCTCTGACTGTGAGTTGTGCATCACAGGAGCCGTCCCTGAACCTGTGTGTACTGGGTGGGGTGGAGGGAGCGGGGGGGATTTGTGTACCTATTGTGAAGCGCTCCGACACCTTCGGGTAAAGTCGGGGCTATATAAAAACGCATAAAATAAAGAACCTGAGCCTCACTGCCCAGACAAGGAGGTGTGTACGCAAGCCTCACCCTCTGCTGACCCGACTGAGGGGCAAGTTAAGTAGGTGCTTTAGCTGCCCGCACAGGGAGTGCTCTGCCAGTGATGTCGTAGGAGCTAGCAGCACTCTCCCTCTCTGAGATGCCCGGCCCAGGGCTGAGCGGTTTTATTCCTCTCCTGCCTGTGTCTCCTCCCGCGCCCACCATCGCAGCAGCTGCCAAGGCAGGGAGTCTCCTGAAAAGTATGACTACCTCCGGACAGGCAGACGAGGTGGCGGGGCGAATGAAACATTAAGCAGGGCACCCGGGAGTGGGATGGGGTTGAAGGGCTGTGAGCCACGAGCCACAGGCGCATTTTTAAAAGTGTACGCTCGTGTTATTCATAAAGTGAGGTATGCGTTCTGCCCGCTAATATAATAAACATGGAGCGAGGGGCGCGAACCAGGTGCCATGGAAACAAGCTCACGCGCGCGACCAAATCCCAAGGCGTGCGTCGACGTGCGCGACCCAATCCCAAGGCGCGCGTCGGAATCCGACTCTGCCATGCTCCTCAATCTGCGCGTGGCCAGCTCTTGTCGCAACTCTTCGGCTGAGCCGACAGCTATAGTCTCGCTGCGAGAGCGCGCTTTCGCCAGGGCAAGACCTAAAAAGGATCCCAGGCATGCAGATGTCAGTCTTTATCCCCGGGGAACATATACACCCACACATACACACACGGTCCAGGGGAAAATGGTCAAAGCAGGACTGAACATGTTGGATACATTTCAAGGCTGCCCCGTGTAACAAATCACTCTGTGGCCAGCCATGCAGTCACCTATAGTGTACTTAAGACTTCAGCCTGTGAGCTCTTTGTCCAGTCCTTCGCTTCTTTTGCACCCTCTGTTCGTGGGCTCACTTCTGAGTGCTGTGGTGCTGCCTACCAAAATGTACCTGTAGTAATTTACACCACACAAGTGTAAATTCAACTTCTTTTATTCAGTTCACCAGTACAACAACCTCCAGCAGCTCCAGGCTTCTTCAACTGCCAGAGCACCACATTCTAAAGCATCACAGAGAACACATCATCATAAAGAATGTTTCCTACACATCTTTCCCCATTAAAGAAATAGAACAATATGTAATACATGGGAATACAACAACATAGAAAATTAATGAAGGAAACATAAAATCATAATATAACACAACTAATAATGTACAATAATTTCAAAAGTATAATGATATTCAACGAACATTAAGGAGGATCAGGAGCAATGGCTTGCTAAGACTACCAAAACTCTGTTATTTACCATCTTCCAGAACTATTACATTTTTCTTGACATCAACCACTCTACTAGGTTGAGAAAACTTACTTTCCCCTTTTTTAATAATTCCTCCTTTCCGTGTTACTACCCAATCTCCACGCCTCCAGTGAGTGGATTTTACTCCTTTTTTTATATCATACATCTGTTTATTCATACATTGTTTCTTCCTTACTCTCGATCTCATAGCATTCCGATCCACACAAATACTCTTTTTATCTTGCAACCACATGGGGGATTCCTTGGTAGCAGGTTCTCTACTTTTTAAAGCAATAAAAGGTGAAACACCAGTAGTGGAGTGTGGAGTCAATCTGTGAGCACATATCATCCTGTTTAATTCTTCCCTCCAAGGCAAACCATTGGCCAGAGAAAGTTGAAGATTTTCCATTATAATACGATTGATCCTTTCAACCACACCATTTGCCTGCGGTTTAAACAATGCCACTCTATCATGTGTTATTCCCAAACATCCCAAAAATGTTACCATCCCAAATGACACAAATTGCACACCATTTTCAGTAGTAATGGTTTTCGGAATGCCTTCCTCCATAAAGACATCTTGCAAAACTCTCTTGACATTCTCCGTCGTTATATATTCCATAGGTCTCACAATAAACCATTTACTATGATAATCAACAATAACCAACAAAAAACGTGATTGTCTTCCCAACTTCTCTACTGGCCCAATAATGTCCATGGCTAAATGTTCCCATGGTTATTCTGGAATCTCCAAAGAACACAGAGGAGGTTCTCTCCCAATTTTGCTCTTATCACTAATGGAACATGGTACAAAATCCCTCACTTTTTCTTCTACCATCCTGTCCATTCCTGGCCACCAGAAAAACTGTCTCAACCTTCTTTTGGTCAGACTCCTGCCCAAGTGTCCTTCGTGACACATATCAACAAGTGTACATCTTAAAGCGTTTGGAGGAACTACACGCCCAGCAGGTAATGCTTTGAATCCACAAACACTTAACTCATCCTTGACCATTCCATATTGTTTCACTGTCAGACTATTTTCATCTTCATGACGCCAACCACTAGCAATCAACTCTTTTAACTTATTGTATTTGTCATCTTTAACAGCTGCTCTCTGCCAATTCTCTTCAGATAACGCAAATCCATTAAGTTCATCTTGGTATTTGTCTGGCATTCACACTAAGATTACTCACAGGAAAAGTGAAGTTCAGCTCTAACAAGCTGATAAAACCTTTGCGTTGTTTGTTAGACACTCACACGGCCTATTGGTGTCATGCTTAATTATCAGGTCTCATCCTCGTTCCCTAAAAACAAGGATGGACTCAACCATTTTATGAGGAGCACGTTTGATATTATCCTGCTGGGGTCTTAAGCAAATGTTCCCTCTATGTTTCTTGCTGTGTGGTAATACAGTGTCTCTTTGATCTTTTGTGTGCAAATAATATATAACCAGAGTCATCACACTGAGATTTCTCACAGGAAAAGTGAAGTTCAGCCCTAACAAGCTGATAAAACCTTTGTGTTGTTTGTTAGACACTCACAAGCCCTATTGGTGTCATGCTTTATCATCAGGTCTCATCCTCGTCCCCCAAAAACAAGGATGGACTCAACCATTTTATGAGGAGCACGCTCTATATTATCCTGCTCGGGTCTTAAGCAAATGTTCCCTCTATTTTTCTTGCTGTGTAGTAATACAGTGTCTCTTTGAGCTTTTGTGTGCAAATAATATACAACCAGAGTCATCACTCGAACAAGTCTACTATCTCCTAAGGGATGTTTGCAAGGAAAGCTGTGTTTCCTTTTTGAAAGAAATGGCAAAAAATTCATTTTTAAATATTATTATTTCATCTCTACTGGCAAACAGTTTTAGAGAGTGGGACTCGTGAAATAAATAATATACAGCCTGATTCATTAAAGGTAATTGCGCTCGCAAAGGGCCAGATTCTGAGAATCCGGCCCTTTGCGAGTGCGATTTTTGCAATTGGGATTCATCATCCCAAATGCAAAAATCGGTAATAGCGAATTCGCAAATTTGCGACGAATTACATTTAAGGAATCTCTATTTGAGATTCCTTAAATGCAATTCATCATCCATTTTCAAATTGCGAAAGCGCAATTTCGGGCCGCTATTTACCGCGAGGTCAAACCTCGTGGTAAATAGCGAAAACTCAGAAAAATGCTTTTAAAAGCATTTTTCTGAGTTGCATGTTGCACACACACATGTCCTTTGGACATGTGTGTGCGCAACACCTGTTTAAATTAGCATTTAAGGGGTGCTACAGGGTGTCCTCTGGACACCCCTGGCACCCTTTAAATTGCTATCTTATTTGCGATTAGCTAATTGCTAATCGCAAATAAGGAATCTGTAGGAATCGCAAAAAATTTTGCTATTCCTACATGAATACCGTTTTGCGAGTCTGGGATAGCGATTCCTTATGATTCGCTATTTCAGACTCGCAAAACCTCCCATTGATGAATCAGGCTGATACTCTTTCAAGATTTGACTCCACACCTTGAAGGAACATTGCACTGAGGCAGAAAACTCATTTAGGCACCCCTTGATTATTTATTTAAAGAGCATTGGATACTGCTCGAGTGCAGACCACGTATATAGCACAGAAGAAATCAGGCACATTTGGGAAATCAGGCAATAGCTAAAATCAAGAGAAATATCATCCAACATTCATGCTGAGAAAGGATATATACTGGGTACCACATGTACTATGGTAGAGAATATGCTCAGCAGAATTGCCATGCCACATAATAAGTCAGTTGGAATTTATAGTTCATATGCCCCAAGAACAGCGTAGAGAAGCCGCTTGCTGTTTATATCTAAAAAACATATGAAGAGCTAAATACTGTGCTACACTTGGGTAACATGAGTTACTGGTGGGTTGCTAATAGTACCAGGCTGTACACGGCCTAGGCTGACAGTCCAATAAAAGATCTGAGGAGCAGTATGATTAAAGTTACCAGCTGCTGACTTCATGCACTGTATCTTGTCCCTTGCCTCATGATTCTGCATGCAGTCATCTAGAGTGCAGCCTCAACCTTTTGTGCACACGTGAAGATCCTTCTAAACTGCCTCCCTCTCCTAAAAATGTTTCCAGGGCAGCAATCACCATGGTCCTGACTCAGCCCTAGATGCACGTGCGACATTGGTATCCCACCTGTACACTTTCTCAGACACGTTCCCTTTCTCACTCACTCCCTAAAACTCACTTATTCTAAGAGTTTGTCTTACTCACTTTCTAACATAACACTAAAACTCATACTTTCACACTCACCCTTGCTTTTTATTCACTGGCACCCAGAGGATCTGTTTACAATTGAGCCGCTTTCTCATTTGAAGCACAAACTCCTGTATGCGTCTTATAAAGGGGATTTAAGGTGTAGTTGCAAATTTTCCTGTGTAGATTTTCCCTCTGAACTTTCACCAAGTAACATCTGCTGCAAATCGGGAGATGGGAGGGATCAAATTGTACTACTGGTCGGCTTACAGAGCTGTGACTCAGTGAAAACTTGCGTAGTTGGCATGTATTCCCCATTCTGGTAGCTTTTCCACACCCTAGGCAAATGGTAGGGAGATGGTGCTCAGATTGTACCCAAATTAGCACTTGAGTTGCAATTAGGACCTCACTATTCTTCACCTTCTTAACTTTGTTTTATTCAAGCAAAATCTGCCCTTTTTAACAGCACTTTTCACTGTCAGCTACCTAGCACACACACATTTAATTTGCTGGGAAATGGGCACCTATGTCAAAAGAGTAAATACAAAAGCAACTACGTACAGACTTTAGTCTCACCCACTCACCAAAACTCACAAAATATGAAAACGGACACCCTCACCCTACTGAAGCCACAGCTACACAAAAAAAGCAAATGAGACTCTTGTCTGAGATGGAAAGTCATGCCCTAGAACCACCGATATGACCTGTAAAGCCATACTAATGGCAGATTGCCTGCAATGCACTTGCTACTTAACTATTCAATTTGACTTTATTCGGTTAAAAGAATAATAACCATAAAAGTACATAAAAACAGTTCATAATGATACAATATCAGTACATAGTGCAAAGCTTTCAATTAAAACATGGATTAAATTTAAGTAAACATGGGGACCCCTTCCCAACAGATGGGTATAATCAGCCTTTAACCTTGTTGACAGGATATGTCGGGTACTTTGGGTAGAAATCGTGTAGGTCCCATACAGATATGGGGCCGTCTCCTATTTGGTGCGGGTTGGATCGTAGATAGGGGACAATGTTCCTATTTCTAAATTTCACAAGGATCAGGTCCCCACTGATGTCTTTGGTTAAAGACCCTAGCCAGCCCACCCTTCTAACACACAGGATTCCGCCGTCGTGATTTTGTGCAAGTGATCTATTTTTAGATAGCCAAAATATGACCTTATTTAAAAGCTCCTGGCGACTTTCGGGTTTCCCGTGGGAGGGTGCCGGTATTCCCGAGAGGACAAGAACAAATGGGGCGGCTTTTGGGGGTAAGTGTATGGATGCTACTCTTTTTGGATCCACTCTAGCAGCAGTATACTTAGTAAACCCAAGTTTAGGGGCGACTTTAGGGACAGTTGTAGCATTTTTGTTAGGAGGCTGTGAGGAAGTTTTGGGATGTTTACTTATTTTAATAGGCAAAGGTGCATTGGGGCCAGTAAGTAGATCAGAACCATTCGAGATTACCTTCTTCGAAGTGAATGGAGAATTGGCTTTAGTGGTTATCTCTTTTGTTATAGTAGTAGCCGGCGGGGCTCTTCCCCCGTTAGAAGAATCTTTAGTGAGTGATGAAGAGTTAGCTAGAATTATTTTCTCAATACCTGTTAATCTATCACCCAGGGCATTGACTTTTTCTACCAGTGGTAGTACGATAGAATTAAACAGTAGCTCTAACTGGGACAGTAGGGGGAAATAGGGAGAAGGTACTTGGTCTTCATATTTTCTGGTCTCCACCGTAGTTAAGGTGGGGTTAGAGACAGGCGATGTAGGACCAGCGCACAGTTTAGGTGTTTTAGGATGATTCCCACTCTCATTTGTCCCGTCATGCTTCCTTTTAGTATTTGGGCCCTGAGAAAAAGCGATACCTTGGGTATTGTTTGTTAGAGATGGTGGAATTGAGTCACTGGGTTTGCTAGTTGGAGTGATAGTGCTGATGCTTTTTATGGGGAATGGGGATGCCACTGGGGCGTACTTAGTTCCGCATAAGGCGTTTATTTCCTCCCAAAAAGGCAAAATCTGCGAGCTATCAGGAATCACTGGGGGAGATAGTGAAGTTACTAACGATTGGCGTGGCTCATTCGCATCTTCGCTGGAAATGGGCGGTGCTCTATTGGTCACGGTAAAATTTAGGATCCCCTGGCCTGAGTCGCGTGAAAAAGTAGTTTTCTTGTTGGCCCCCTTGCGTGACATAGTTCAGTCAAAAGGCTTTCAGGAGAAAAAGAACTGGCCAAAAGAGTTTCAATGTATGGCTCTAACAAATGTACCTCCTCTCCTTTTCGTGGAGCCAAGGGGGCTCCCCGTCCCGTCCTTCTCGGTCCTCTGAGGGCCACAGAGGGCCCGCCCTTTGCCCAAGCTTCGCCCCGGGCTATGTCCCGCGTCGCAGGGATAGAAGCGAGATTAAATCACTGCTGGCGGGGGGGGCGGGAACGCCGAGGGAAGAGGCAGCAGCTGAGTAGCAGAGAGCCTGCTGGACCTCGCAGTCCCTCGGCGTCTGTGGCAAACCAGGTCCTATCCCCTTTGCACAACCCACACAGAGTGACAAGCGCTAGCAATGCGCAGGAATCCCACAACGTCCTTCCCTCGCAGCCGGGAACAGCAGCACACCGTGAGCGGCTCCCGCGGAGCGGGGGGCGCAATAAGTTTTTGAAATGTCCAGGCGGGAACGCCGAGGGAAGAGGCAGCAGCTGAGTAGCAGAGAGCCTGCTGGACCTCGCAGTCCCTCGGCGTCTGTGGCAAACCAGGTCCTTTCCCCTTTGCACAACCCACACAGAGTGACAAGCGCTAGGAATGCGCAGGAATCCCACGACGTCCTTCCCTCGCAGCCGGGAACAGCAGCACACCGTGAGCGGCGCCCGCGGAGCGGGGGCCGCGATAAGTTTTTGAAATGTCCAGGCGGGGGGGCGGGAACGCCGAGGGAAGAGGCAGCAGCTGAGTAGCAGAGAGCCTGCTGGACCTCGCAGTCCCTCGGCGTCTGTGGCAAACCAGGTCCTTTCCCCTTTGCACAACCCACACAGAGTGACAAGCGCTAGCAATGCGCAGGAATCCCACGACGTCCTTCCTTCGCAGCCGGGAACAGCAGCACACCGTGAGCGGCACCCGCGGAGCGGGCCGCGATACGTTTTTGAAATGTCCAGGCGGGGGGGCGGGAACGCCGAGGGAAGAGGCAGCAGCTGAGTAGCAGAGAGCCTGCTGGACCTCGCAGTCCCTCGGCGTCTGTGGCAAACCAGGTCCTTTCCCCTTTGCACAATCCACACAGAGTGACAAGCGCTAGGAATGCGCAGGAATCCCACAACGTCCTTCCCTCGCAGCCGGGAACAGCAGCACACCGTGAGCGGCCCCGCGGAACGGGGGCCAGGATAAGTTTTTGAAATGTCCAGGCGGGGGGGGCGGGAACGCCGAGGGAAGAGGCAGCAGCTGAGTAGCAGAGAGCCTGCTGGACCTCGCAGTCCCTCGGCGTCTGTGGCAAACCAGGTCCTTTCCCCTTTGCACAACCCACACAGAGTGACAAGCGCTAGCAATGCGCAGGAATCCCACGACGTCCTTCCCTCGCAGCCGGGAACAGCAGCACACCGTGAGCGGCTCCCGCGGAGCGGGGGCCGCGATAAGTTTTTGAAATGTTCAGGCGGGGGGGGGGGGGGGGCGGGAACGCCGAGGGAAGAGGCAGCAGCTGAGTAGCAGAGAGCCTGCTGGACCTCGCAGTTCCTCGGCGTCTGTGGCAAACCAGGTTCTTTCCCCTTTGCACAACCCACACAGTGTCAAGCGCTAGCAATGCGCAGGAATCCCACGACGTCCTTCCCTCGCAGCCGGGAACAGCAGCACACCGTGAGCGGCACCCGCGGAGCGGGCCGCGATACGTTTTTGAAATGTCCAGGCGGGGGGGCGGGAACGCCGAGGGAAGAGGCAGCAGCTGAGTAGCAGAGAGCCTGCTGGACCTCGCAGTCCCTCGGCGTCTGTGGCAAACCAGGTCCTTTCCCCTTTGCACAACCCACACAGAGTGACAAGCGCTAGGAATGCGCAGGAATCCCACAACGTCCTTCCCTCGCAGCCGGGAACAGCAGCACACCGTGAGCGGCCCCGCGGAACGGGGGCCAGGATAAGTTTTTGAAATGTCCAGGCGGGGGGGCGGGAACGCCGAGGGAAGAGGCAGCAGCTGAGTAGCAGAGAGCCTGCTGGACCTCGCAGTTCCTCGGCGTCTGTGGCAAACCAGGTCCTTTCCCCTTTGCACAACCCACACAGTGTCAAGCGCTAGCAATGCGCAGGAATCCCACGACGTCCTTCCCTCGCAGCCGGGAACAGCAGCACACCGTGAGCGGCACCCGCGGAGCGGGCCGCGATACGTTTTTGAAATGTCCAGGCGGGGGGGCGGGAACGCCGAGGGAAGAGGCAGCAGCTGAGTAGCAGAGAGCCTGCTGGACCTCGCAGTCCCTCGGCGTCTGTGGCAAACCAGGTCCTTTCCCCTTTGCACAACCCACACAGAGTGACAAGCGCTAGGAATGCGCAGGAATCCCACAACGTCCTTCCCTCGCAGCCGGGAACAGCAGCACACCGTGAGCGGCCCCGCGGAACGGGGGCCAGGATAAGTTTTTGAAATGTCCAGGCGGGGGGGCGGGAACGCCGAGGGAAGAGGCAGCAGCTGAGTAGCAGAGAGCCTGCTGGACCTCGCAGTCCCTCGGCGTCTGTGGCAAACCAGGTCCTTTCCCCTTTGCACAACCCACACAGAGTGACAAGCGCTAGCAATGCGCAGGAATCCCACGACGTCCTTCCCTCGCAGCCGGGAACAGCAGCACACCGTGAGCGGCTCCCGCGGAGCGGGGGCCGCGATAAGTTTTTGAAATGTTCAGGCGGGGGGGGGGGGCGGGAACGCCGAGGGAAGAGGCAGCAGCTGAGTAGCAGAGAGCCTGCTGGACCTCGCAGTTCCTCGGCGTCTGTGGCAAACCAGGTCCTTTCCCCTTTGCACAACCCACACAGTGTCAAGCGCTAGCAATGCGCAGGAATCCTACGACGTCCTTCCCTCGCAGCCGGGAACAGCAGCACACCGTGAGCGGCACCCCTACTTAACTATACCAGTTTATTTACACACAATGCACTCTAAATTACTGTAGAAATACAACATGCAAAATAGAGAATGGGGGGGTTCACAGCAATGAACAAGCCTTGGCACGGATTGCACATAGGGTAGGTCAGTCATCACTTCCGCAACCGACGTACGAGTCAGACACAACGCCATTCAGGGTCCCGGCAATCGGGATATGTTTGGCACAGTTTCAACGTCGTTTTCTGGTCCTTACAGGGTACTCGCCATTATATCCCAACGTCCAGCTGACGATGGCATCCACAATGGCGTTTGTTGGTCTCTCGTGTGAGATAGGGCCCAGCAAAGCTAGGAGACAGTTTTACAACTAATTCTTGGAAATAACTTTATGGAAACACAACTTGAAGACCAAGCACGATCCTCTTATCACAGATCACTTTTCACAGTGGACTTGCTCGCCTGTTACCCCGAGAAATTGCGTGAACCTCAGTGCCAGGTTCCCTCACCACGCATTCAGTTTTAAAAAAAGCCCGGTAGTTCGCAACTTGCTGTGCACAAATAACGATAATCCGTTTTTAATTTTACCACTCACAATATATTCAAAGCAGAAGAGAGTTACACACAGGTCGCCTCAAGAAAAAAAAAAACAGAAGTGAGGAGATCCAGATTATTCTGCACTCTTTTTATGCTGACATTTCACATTATTGACCGAAAAAATCGTAGGTTGTTCCCACCCACAACCACAGCAGCGCGAAAGTACGCCTGAGATCGCCTTCTCAGTCACCGTTCTAGAGAGTTCTGCGGCCCTTCCGCCTGCACTGGGCCCACCTCACGAGGAAGCCACAGCGCGCGACCGTTAGAGCGCGCGCGCACACCGATCTACCCCTGCTGACGCCAGTCTCTGCGGCCCTTCCGCCTGCACTGGGCCCACCTCACGCAGTAGCAACGGCGCTCTACGGGAAAGCGCGCGCACACCGGCATCACCCCTGCTGACTCCAGTTATTGGAAGCCCGGCTATTTCTGAATTTCTGCATAATGTAGAAAAAAACGTTGCACTGCGGTTTTGGTGGATGGTGAAGTGAGGAGAGCGTCGGTTCCGTTTTTCCCCTTCTCTGTTTTAACCCCTGATTATTTGATTCTGGAAAAAAAAATCAGCTTAGTCATTGCAGAGAAAATTCGCAACAGGAGGAGCAGGCCCCTCGAATGCTTTAATCGAGCATCGGCCCCATTATGACTGGTGTTTACAGTCAAAGGGTGTTTTTCTACCAGAATTAATGAACAGAGACATGAAATCATAATCAGCTTGGGGAAGTGTAGGTAAAAGTATTGCAGTGTGGTGCGTGTGGCCCAGACCTTACATGAGCTCAGAATCAGTGGTGCTGGAACAATTTTCAGAGTGGGTGCTGTCATCAGTGTTAAAACATTGCACTCATAAGGATTGTGAAAAATCCGAGCATCTCACAAAGAACAAGTGTTGCACATGAGCCACGCCAATTTACCAGGAGAGTGGTAAGGGTGTATAATATGTAGCTGGTGTTGCATTACAGAGCACACTCTCACAAATATATTATTACTAAAGCATGGTGTGGTCGCACACTGTCATTTACAGACAGCACATTTTCCATTGAAATGAGCACTAAATTTGCATAGACATGTAGTTTTAGTGATAAAACGTATAGTCCACATACAACGATTTGTGTAAATTCGGTTTCAGTGAATTCTTTTCATTTTCACATCACCAAGTAAAGTGTTGTGATTCGTTTTCATCCTATTATCTTGATTGTTTCCACCATACTGCAGGATTAGGAAAAAGCTCTGTGGTGCTGTCCTGTCTATTTATTTTGAAATATTTGCACAGTTAATTTATAGGTATTTAAATTGTGTTGTTTGCTAGAATAAAATAATATCGCACAGCCTGTCCTTTCATACCAGCAAGACTGTCCCATAGTTCACTTCACAAAATCTCACACTTTGCAATGAGAGAAAGAAACAGTAGACGCCAGTGTCCTTGTTAAAATGAGCAGCAATTTGTCAGAAGACTAGATTGACATTTGACCTGTCTTTAAACGCACAGCAACTGTAACAAGATAAAAACAAAATAATGCTCCCTTTCAAAAATCCAACATGGGTATTTGGGGGGTGCTGCAGCACCCCACTGCATCCCTACTTATAACGCCTATACTCAGAATGTCAACTATTTCCAAAAGATGTGAATGATAGCTGGGAGTGGAGGCGGGTCGTGCGCAGAGGTTCTGCATGGTCAGACTACTAGACTTCCACCATTTGATCTCAGTGTACCGGGCATATTCGGGAGTAAAGGACTGAAGCGTTGATAAAATCAGCGAAATTCTCAGCAAGATCCATCACGTTTTTGTTTCACACTAGGATGTCAACCCCCCATCCTGGGCATTACAAGTACTGTTTCCACTCTTGGACTTTGGTATCATACCCTATTGCATTCTGGGTGTTGTAGGCTTCTTCTGCTTCCACTTAACTAATTAGACTAACACATCTGACGCAGTGAGGTCTAGGTGACAAGTACAGGACTGGAGGCAGTATCCATAATGACCTGGTGTGTGGGGGTCATTCTATTTCACGGGAATGGCAGGGGCAAGGCCAGAGATCATTCAGGGTCTATGCTATGAAGAGTAAGATGGAAAGAGTGTTGGTCAGATGGCCGAAGGGTTCTGCAATGCCATCGAGCTGTATCTAGGCCTTGAGCACTGCTCATTCATCAGTGGTCCCGTTGAAGCTGTGTATTAAAGGGCTTTGCGCTCACCTTCATCAGTGTATCTCCCAGCTCACACTTTTCGTAGTAGAGGGCAGACTCTACCATTGTAGTGATAAGGATTACGCACCTGTATCACTGGAAAACAAGACTTTGGCTTCCTAGGGTCTTCAGGAGCCTTCCTTCCAGGACTATGGTGTATGTGTGTCTTTGAGTCTATAGTGGTGGACTGACAGCCTCTCTTTCCTTCTTAAATTTCTACTTACAGCTTCGAGGACTCCCAGCATATCCTCAGGCTGGTAAGAGAGTTGGTGCTGTGGTTGAATAGATTAGAAATGCATAGTTAGTCATTTCTGCTGTGCCAGAAATTTTTAAAACCTATATCTGACCAAACAAGTGGCAATTGTTGGTGCCCCGCCCGCTCCCCGAACAGGGCTTGGAAGTGGCACTGGTCTTTCTTTAATTCCTCAGTATGAGAAGGTTGCTTAGTCTCCCATTGCATCTTTATTCACTGGTATCACGTTGGTTGGAGTTTTCCCATCCCTAGAATATTCAGATTTGGGTGGTATTGGTTGTGTTAAATACCACACCCTTTATTAATTTTTAGCACATCAAATCTGCTGGAATTTAGCTGGGGATAACAATAGAGTGTTTACAGAGACGGCATGATTCTTTCTCTAGCCACCATATCGGTTTCAGCAAGCTTAAAAAAAAAGTGTATCTTTAACATGCTTCACCTTATTATTCTTCAGGCCTGCCACTGTCAATGCCTGTGGCACCTGCTGCTTCTCTGACTCGCCTGTAAGTACCATGGCACTCGAAGTAGTTGTCACAGTTTTTTCTATTTAGCCTCGAATACTCAATTTATCCTGCCTCTCGCAAGTTATCCTCTGACTATCCCCTGTTGTCTGAAAATAAATGAAATGTTGGTTCTTTTGCCTCTCAATCTCAGTTTTTTGTCTCAAACTAGATAAATTAGCCAGCTAACTACCTTCTGCAGTTATCCTCAGCCAAACCAGTCAGCTCAAAATGTGATGGATGTGTTTTTTCCCAGTGATCCTTGCAAGCGCCATGAACACATTTTGGACAATAAAGCACTTTGCAAAATGTGAACTGAAGTCGAAAGCCCCTTGAGACTAATCCGTTCGTGGAGATGTAGTGAAACAGTATTTTAAAATCTTTCTTGTTCATATTACAGAAGAACGATGACATCAAAGCCTGGTGGACTGATGACTTCAAGGTGAAATGCGATGTCAGATCTGTTGTGTGACAAAGGGAAACTGACGTCATCTTCTAGGACCAGTCCATCAGAGGAAGAGGAAGACAGTGTGTGAGAATGCAATTACAACAAAAGCGTAAGAAACCGTCATTTACCAAAAGTCCAGCCGCTCTGTCACAGTGTTTGATGACAGAAGAGGGCAATGTGGACTACTGACTAATTCGCTGAGCTTGGAATCTTAAAACTATTCTAATTCCTGCATCGGAATCGTCCGAAATGCATGTGGTTCAGGGTAGCCCACGTCTATTCGTAGCACTATGTAATATAAAAGATTGAAACATTGTCCAACGAGCTAAGTAGCACTATCCTAGTTACATCCTTATGTGTTTACATTCGCTGATAAATCCTGGTTTCTATAATGTGGTATCGAAAGAACACTACATATAATGGTAAGACTGGCCAATATACAGCACCTCGTGTTTTAAATGTTCCTTCTGCAAAGAAACAAATTTCAGTTAAGCACACTGCTGCTCCTTGGAGTTCGATCTATGTTACACCAATCACCTAAAAATGCCTCAGTAAATATCCTCAGAGCCCTATACCTAGGATCACCACTGAAATTATGCAACTGGGAGGACCAAATTATTTGGCATGGTTGTTATTATTTTGGGATTTATACAGTGCAACAGCTACTCAGCGCTTGGCAGTGAAATCTGACCCGAAGAGCCAGGTCTTACGGAGTCGTCTAAAGATCTGGATGTCCACCGTAGCGCAGAACTGTAGAGGGAGGGCATTCCATTTCCCAGCGGCCAGATAAAAGAATGAGCAACGGCCCACTTTTTCCTTCTGAATCGAGGAATTACCACCAGCACGGAGCTGGAGGACCGGAGTCACCTAGTCAGTTGGTATGGAGTGAATCTTTTGGACAGTCACTGAAAGTATTTGTGGTAGAAAGATCTGTGTGTCAGAACCAGACCTTTGAACCTCACAGGTTCTTTGATGGGCAGCCAGTGTAGTTCTTTTAGGACGGTTAGGTGTGAGCTCTCCTGGGGAGTCACGTCAACAGCCTGGTGTTGGCTTTCTGCACCAGCTGTAATCTCTTCAGGAGGTAGGCAAGTAGACCCCAGTATAGTGAGTTGGCATAGTCCAACCTAGAAGGGATCAGGGCCTGGAACACAGTTTTTTGCTGCAGAAGAAGGAGACATTAAGGAACTTTTTAACCATCTTTAGCAAACACAAGGGGACAGATTTACAAGCCCCATGCGCCACTTTTGCGTCACTTTCCCCATGTTAAAAATGACGCAAAAGTGGCGCAAGAGGTTTGTAAATCTGCCCCAAGGAGATTATGGATGGAGCGCTGAAACTTTTCAGACACTCACCCCAGTCACAGATCTGGATTGAATCCATCGTTCTTTAGCTCACTTCGCCACCCCAGTTCAGACATATATATATATATGCAAATCAGTCTTGACCATGTGCCTCATGGGAACAGTCCAGCCCGAACTGCCAAGCCATGTCTTTCCTGGACCGGAAACAAGCATCCTGGGACCAGTTTCAACTACTATCATAATATAACATAACATGCTGACTGAGTGTAAGCACACCTCCTAATCTAAGTAATTTTCACACCTGTCCTCCTGCCAAAAGGGGAGCAGGAAAGGGGGGGGGTTTGAATCCTTCACTATCTGGTGATGCCTGGGTTGCATTTCAAAGGTGGCATCACCTTTGAAGCTTCCCACCCTGTAAGGCCTTCCTGGCCTGGGGGAGGTGTGAAGCACCTCCGCCAGAGTAAGCTTTGTTCCTGGCCTCTGAGGCCACTGGCTCTCACACCATAAGATTAGAAACATGTCTGGTGGTGGCAGGCTGGGTAAGATTAGTCAGAGTCCACCCCCATGCTTTGTAGGCTTTCAAGGGACCCTCTAAGGTGTCTCCTATGTGCATTTACTATTTAATCTAACACTGGCTTCAGTGAGGATTTATTAAGACAAGATGTTTGGTATCAAACATCTTATGGTAGAGTGAAGCCATCGTGGAGCTTGGAAACTCGTGATGGCAAGTATCCAGCCCATGTACTCTCTATGGCTTCTCTGTGCACTTACCATATCCAAGAATGGACTTAGATATTATAGGATCATAGCTGCTCAATCAGATATATCCACACATAGGATATAGTGCACCCTGCCTTAGGGATGTGAGGCCTGCACTAGGAGTGACTTACCTATACCTCATGCAGTGTATGGGGGCATGGCACACAAGGCCGTGTTCCATGTTGACTCTTTGGTTTTCTCTGCACCAAGACATGCAACCTGCAATGGCAGTTTGTACAGTCTTGGTGAGGGGTCTCTGGGGTAGCACTATTTGTGCTGCAGCCCCAGTGGACACTCTACAATCTCAATGCCTTAGGGGCGATGGATGCCATTTACTAAGGACATATAGGGGTTACTGAAGTTGTGCCAATTGTGATAAATTTTTAGGAAAAGAACTCTGGTACTGGGAACCTGGTTAGCAGTTACCCAGTACACCTCAGTTAAAGTTAAATCAAAACCCCCAAAAAATCAATTTTTCAACAAGAACCCAGTTTCCCACTTTTATGTTACAAAAACCGTGGAAATTCACTGAAAAAAATACAAATGTTAAAGCTGCTTTAAAGTTAAGTCTGATAATATCTTACTTCATATTTAAAAACTTTTGAAATTCACAGAAAAACAAAGGTTAAAGTGACCTTATAGTTAGGTGAAAATTACACTTACAGCATAACATTTAAAACCAAAAGAAACACTGAAATATGCCAGTTATAATTAACTGAAACAACTATAACTCTCACCATGAAGTAACTGTAACTCGTGCCCTCACTGACATATTCTAGTGGAAATAAATGAAATTTTTCTAAAGCAGCCTTTTGAAAGTGCTCTGGCACCCGCAAGCTGAGTCCACGAGACCTTTTACTACATATGTCACAAGATGGTGACTGTGAGGCAGGGCGTTTTCCTCTACATCTGCCTTCCTGCTGCCAGTGCTGGATTTCTCCTCAAGCGGAGTCATTTGGGCTAAATAAAAACCCTGAGATTTTATCTCCCTGCAGAAATGTTGAAATCGGGTTACGTGACAGCGCCGCTTCCAACTGTTCTGCGTGTCTATGGGGATGGGCCAGAAGTGGGGTGAGGCGAGGATGCTTTGTCACACTTTTGGCTGTAATGGACAGGCTTGTTAAGTGACAGGAGCTATGTGCAAAGTCTCTGGGCCATTACTAAGACCTCACCTCCTCTAGCATGTGGATTAAAGCTAGAGCTGAGGTGGCAAGCCTAGGCTCGGAAGGGTTGAATTTTCATTATAACCACTGGCTGTGCAGTGGACCTCCATTAACTTTTGTTATATGTAAATGTGCCTTAGGAGGCTATTGTGAACATTTGGCATGCAACAGTCTCCCCTGGACACTCCTCCACTCAGAAATAAGCCCTGTGCAGTCAAACTTTATTAACCAAGGTTCAAGTGTACAGTTAGAGCGATAGGCATTGCTTTATATGTGCATAGGGCAGGCCTTGCACCACCATCATTAGGAGGCATGTCAATGTATAAGAAGGGATTTAAGTGGGATAAAAAATGTGTGTGTTTGGGGGTCCCTGAAAAGGGCGTGGCCTATACAATTAAGTGCGTGCGTTTTTTAAAAAGTATTTATTTATTGGCATTTACAATTCCAGCCGTCAAACAGTTATACAATTCCAAAAAGAAACATCAGATTAAAATATCAAGTGCATTTTCACAGATCTTGTACATATCGTATCCCTTTCTGCCCATGTGTCACCCATTCGCAATTTGTACCGATTACACCACTTTATAAAGCAAATAAGAAAGAGAATGGCCATTTAAGGCGAGTTTTCCTCATGAAGTACTCAGGAGAGATCTAGCGCTATGTTCTTTTAACCTTGTCAGTTGATTATGTGTGGTTTGAGATCGGATGTTTGACTTCAGGGAGGGCCAGAATTATTGGTTTCCCCAGTGCCCAGGGGATTTAGCAACATATATGCCTTTAAAGACTCCCATATATCTTTTGGTCTGGAGGATGGTGGCAATAACTCAGAATATATGGGCATTTTTTCCTTACGGTATGATAAAACATTCAGCCAATCTTTAAATTTAAGAGCTCACATGTCCCCATCTGCTTTCCACTCTACATGTGGCCATTAATAGCCCCAATGAGATGAACCGCTTAACCGATAATTGTACATTCTCCATGTAGCCCAACAGCGCTATGAGGGGGGGGGAGTTGTATCTGTATTCCCATCAAATGTGTCAGGCCTCGGTTATCTTTTTCCAGTAGCGGAAGACCAAGTTGCATGTCCATGCTAGATGGAGGAAATCTCCACCCTCTGCCCCACACCTGCCATGCGTGTCAGTGGTCCACAAATGATACCGATATAGCCTAGCTGGGGGTTAGTAGGTATGGTGTAAAAACTTATAATGGATAATGCAAAGCCGACCACTGCCCGTTATCTTCCCTTTCTGCTGAGAGCAGTTGTTACACTGCGTGTCACTAAGCGGGACTCTGAGCTCAGTCTACCACCCCGATCGAGACCCACCCTCCACTTCTGCTTGTTCTGATTGGGTGCTGAGATATAGTTGTGAGACTATGTGCTTGGGATGCGATGCCTGAAGCAACGTGTGTAGGGGACAAGCATGGGAGGCTTGACGGGAAGTCTGGAGTAGTTGCTTTGATATTGTGCCTCAACCAAATGTACACAAATGTCTCCATGGGGGTTGGTATGTTGTCTCCAAAGAAATCCTCTCTGTTCTGAAAACCGCCTTCTTTATATAGGTCCCCCCACGTATGCATGTTGAATCTATAAAGCGTCTGTCTGCAGACCGCCTCATGTGTCATGGAGAGGAGGGATGGTAGGACAGTTGCAGTAGAGGGGAGTAGAGCAAAGATATGTGGAGCCTCCTAGCCAGACCTCGCCAGGCCGCAGTAGTGCAAGCCACCATTGTTATATCAGCTTCCATGCCCTTTGAACATGCTCCTAGGAAAGCAGTTGTTATCATTGGTGACATATGTCCCTGTTCTATTGTCAAGTGGGGCATATAAGAAGGCGGGTGAAACCAATATGCTGCATAGTGTGCTTGGGCACATAAAAAATACAATTCCAAATTCGGGGCTTCAAAACCTCCCTTTGAAAAAAGCTGTACTAGTATGTCCCAGTGGAGCCTCGGTTGCATCCCCCCCAGGTTAAACAAATTAAATGCGTTTTCATATTTCTTAAACACTGGCAGCCAGTAAAATAGGGAATATTAAGGAAGAGGTATAACAGCTTGGGTAGTACTATCATCTTCATTAATGATATACGACTTGCCATAGACAAGGGCATGGAAATCCAGCGGGTGATGGAATCCGTCGGTTCGTCAAGCACTCTGCCGTAATTTGCCCGCATTAGTTCTTCCTTATCCCTAGAGATTACTACTCCCAGATATTTAATCTCTGAGTTGCACCATGTCAGTGGATAATCTGGGACACATCGGGAGCTGTTAGGGGTGAGGTGGAAGATCTGGGACTCCTCACAGTTAATCATTATTACGGCGAGTCCTCCGTATTTTATAAATTCCTGAAGTATTGAGTTGAGACTGACCTTGAGATCTCTTATGAACAGAGTAATTTCAACGGCATACAGGGACATCAACAAATGTCTGATAGGGTATCTTAGTGCATACTCCTAGTGGTGCTGCCTGAGCTTGCCTGCCAACGGCTCTATTGTTCAGGCAAAGAGGAGGGGCGACAACGGGCACCCTTGCCTTGTTCCACTGGAGTTGGTGAAGAGCACACGCTTTTTATTGAGTTTCTTGCCTGTGGCTAATGGTATAGCAGCCTTACCCAGGAAGCCCATGCGCCTCAATACAATTAGGAGAAAGTCCCTTTCCAGGGAGTCGAACCCTTTAGTAGCATCTAAAAAGACAACCAACGCAGCTAGATCCGAGTCGATATCTTGAAGTATTGAGAATTGGGTACGTAAATTATAAAAGGTCTCTCTCCCTGGTATAAACCAGACTGATCTGGCCTCATCAGGGATTCCATTAAAAGGTTGAGTCCATTAGCCAGAACTTTAGCCATAATTTTCACAACACAAATAAATTAATGACAAGGGTCTGTATGACTCATAAGCATCAACTGGTTTGCCTGGTTGTATACTGGAAATGATTAAGGCTTCTCGCTTTGTGGGCAGGAGGAAGCCCAATTCTATCTGAATTTCTCAAAATGTACATTTACAAACATTTTAATTCACAAGTTGTCACTGTGTGTTACACAATCTCAACTCTCCACCTTCGTGACCACCCACTTGCGACAGACTGATGGAGGACCACCTCTCCTTACTCCACCAGGAAGTGGCGGCTCTCTTGGCTAAGGGAGCCACAGAGAGGGTCCAACATCAGAAGTAGGTCATGGTTGCTATTCTCGCTACTTTCTTGTGCCCAAGAAGGACAGAGGTCTCCGTTCTATACTGGACCTGCGCTCTTTCAATTTCTTTTTCAGAAGAAGAAATTGAAAATGCTCACACTCACTCAAGTTCTGTCTGCCCTCGACCTGGGAGATTGGATGGTTGCATTGGACTTGTAGGATGCATACTTCTACATTCCTATCCTGCCTGCCCAAGGTATTACCTGCGGGTCACGGTGAGCCACAAGAACTTTCAGTTTGCTGTGCTCCATTTTGGCCTTACCACCATCCTTTTGGTGATGGCAGTGGCTGCAGCTTTTCTGCGGAGATCAGGGGTGCCAGTCTTCCCCTATCTCAACAACTGGCTGTTGAAGGATGGCTCGCCCCAAACAGTTGTCTCCCACCTCCAGACTACAGCGGACCTCCTGCACTCACTGGGGTTCACTATCAACGTGCGGAAGTCACACCTGACTCGCTCGAATACACCCCCTTTCAGCAAGGCTGTTCTGAACATGGTGCAGATTCGGATTGATCCTCCTGAACAGCGAGTTTAGGATATTGAAGCAATGCTACCAATGTTTCAGCCTCTATCCTGGGTCTCAGTGAGACTGACTCTGAGGCTGCTGGGTCTCATGGCCTCCTGCATCCTGCTTATGACACATGCCCGCTGGCATATGCGGGTTCTGCTGTGAGACCTCATGTTCCAGTGGGCGCAGCATCAGGGGAATCTCTCCAACATGGTCCAGATCTCAGAGGGTAACACAAAAGGTCTGAAGTGGTGGGTAATGAACCGCAATTGGGTCAGCTGCAGACCCCCCTCCCTTCTCCAACCAGATCTGACTGTACTAGCAGATGCTTCAATGCTGGGATGGGGCAAACACCTGGGAGTGGTGGAGATCAGAAGACTCTGATCTCCGGCCGAATCCGGACTCCACCTCAATCTATTGGAGCTCCGAGCGATCCGCCTGGCATTGAAAGTCTTTCTACCCTCAATCAAGGGAAGGCTAGTGCAGGAGTTCATGGACAACACCACCGCCATGTGTTACTGCAACAAACAGGGCGGGTGGGCTCGTGGACCCTTTGACAAGAGGCCTTGCGCCTCTGGATATGGCTGGAATGCTAGGGCATTTCCCTAGTGGTTCAACACCTGCTGGGTTCTCTGAACGGCAGGGCGGACAAACTCAGCCGAAGGGGCCTAACGGATCACGAATGGCATCTTCATCCGGAGTTGGTGCAAGGTCTCTTTCAGCAGTGGGGGGAGCCTCGGTAAGATCTGTACGCCACCACTGAGAATGTGCAAAGTTAGCACATCTGCACTGGAGTTTCCAAGGCATCTCTCGCTCCGAGATGCTTTTCATCTCGAGTGGAGCTCTGGCCTCCTTATGCCTTTCTGCCAATACCACTTCTGCCCGGAGTTTTAAAGGAGATCAGGAACGACTGGCCCCAAGTCATCCTTGTGGCTCCAGACTGGGCTCGGAGGGTTTGGAGTCTCGAACTGTTGAGCATCGCCATCGGTCCTCCGATCAGGCTGCCCCCTCTGGAGGACCTTCTGTTGCAGCACCAGAGGAGGGTTCTCCACCCAAACCTATCAATACTGCCTACATGTGTGGCGATTGAGTGGGGACTGTTGACAGCATTCGAACTTCTGCCTCAGTGTCAGTAATGTCATATTGGCAGCCAGGTGTCCCTCCACCAAGATGGAATGCGCCTGCCAATTTACGAAGTTTGTGGCATGGTGTGCAGGAGAAGCCATGCGGAGACGAATGACGCCACCTTCCCGCGTGCAGGGGTACTGCCCACAAAAAAATTCTGTTTTCAGTCTGGCGCTTAAGGATAATGCTATTGTAAAGAATCTGCAGCTAAAGTCTCTACCAGATAACATGTTACCAAAGGTAAATAATGTGTTCTTTAATGTGAACGCTGCATATGTGTGCATTTGGGCAGGCACATTAGGGCAGCTGACTCACAGAGATAGAAGTGTGCAACTGATCTTGCACGCTCAAGGGTGCATGTGTGTGTATGTGCGTGCGCATGTGTGTGTGTGCTTGCATGCATGTGTATGTGTTGGGCCTTTCAGGAGCGTAGGACAGTTAATCCCTTACAAGTCGTTCATTCATGGGATGATAACAAGTGTAATCAGTGTTTCTGCGCTGATTCATGCATGTTTTTCACCACTACCAGGAACTTTTCATGTTGTTTTTGCTTTGAACTTGATGAAAACAGAATATGAGATGGGTTTTCCAGTGAATCAGGTAATTACCGCTCTTGGCAGAATAACTGGGCCTGGAGTGAAGGCCCTAGCCTTTGGTGAGTTAGCTCTAAAGCAGCCAGGTCTTGGGCAGTTTTCAACAATGTGTAAGAGAAGGGTGGAAAGACAGTTTGTTTATAAAGGGGGCGCCGGATTTTCTGTTGCTGGAGGGTCACAGCAAAGCAAGTATTCTTCGGGTCCCTCAGAAATTGGATAGAAAACATACAGTTCATATAGTCCTCCTTAATAACCACATTGGTACTGCGTTACTTTCAGAGGACCTGGAATTGGGTGGTGATAGAGGACCAATTTATTTAGCAGGTATATTAAACTATTAAGTAATGAAAAGTACACGACGCAGCAAGAAAAAACAATTATATGGTGTACCATGGAATTGAAGATAAGCTGTACAATGACTTATGTGGCCCTGTTATCTTGCTGTTGTGATATTTTAAGACACTTGAGGGAGAGAGATTCAGTTTCCATACTAACAACATGGATTTCTTAGGGGGGAACTATACATACTCAGCACATCTAATCAAAATTGTATCCACCAGGAATGAATAATTGTGTCTTCCACCGAAGCACTGCAATACCATTTTATTAAAACTATTGAAATTACTTCTCAGAGTAAAACAGATTGGTAAAAAAATACATGGTTTCTTTGACAAAAAAACTTTGACAAAAAAATACATGGTTTGACTAAGGAGCATGTTTTATTGTACATACTTCTTATCTTAAAAGATGTGGCTCATTTGTTCGGCGCATCAGAGCTATATTCCAAAACGTATATATAATTTCAGATTCCACCTGTGTTCACACTACAGGGCCTCAGTAAGCAACTTTTCCAGTAGTGGGGGGAGAGGCTGGGGGTGGAGGGGATGGGGGGAGGCACCATTTTATGCGATACACTCTACCACAATATTATCAGCAGACAGGGAGATGGAATGTTACGTATGGCAATGCTGTACTTCCCTATATAAACTCAACCTGATTGTATAGGCATTGCCTATAAAGAGAATGTGATGTAGGTCGATATGTCGAACACAATATTGTGACATAACCCCACTCTTGCTATTAAGATGTAGCCCTTTTGGGCTGAAGATATTGAATTTTCAACAGAGATGGGACGTGTGTGGAACTCTTCTAAAGTCCGAGTTTCCTCTTGAAAAAATGCTACTTTAGAAACTGTGTGTGTGCTGTAGGCATACATTTGTGTGCCTAGTAAAGCAAAATATCTTCATGAGAAAGAAGAGCGCGTCTTCCCCCTGCCCATGATATGAGGATGCTCACACTATCTGGGGTACATTATGACCTCTCGAAATAATACTCCGTTTTAAAAGGAACAAGAGAAGTTAAACTACATGTACCTTGAGGTGTAATTGTGGTTTTAATATTATCATGTTATGCTGTTGCTCTTTCTCTTTGCTGAATATTGTCATGTTTTGCTGCTGTTTTTTCTCTTATCACGGAATGTGGGAAATGTACTTTTAAGGTTTTAACAAATCAAATAAAGTTTTGTTTGACTGACTGACTGACCTCTCGAAATAGCTGAACACAGCAATCAACATCAGTGAGGTGACAGTTAACCTTTGCAAAGCGGCTGGTGCGGCATTGCAACCCCGTGCACACCAATGTCAGCATCTTTTGATGTGTCTGAGCTTGAGGCAATATCACAGCATATGGGATGGTGTGCCACGTGCAGCAAATTCATATTCACTCAAAAAGGCTATAATGGCAGAATTATGTTTTCTAGATTCCCTGGTTATGTGACTACTTGAATGGCTCGCACTACAGAATATGTTTCACTTGGCGCTTAAATATTAAACATGTTAATTACTCTATGTTAGTATACTTGGAAGGAAGGGAGTGTGAGGTTGCCCTGCCTCGATCCATGCCTTTGAACTTCTGCTTACACTGAGATCTCTAAAACATGCGCATAAACCCGCCGATCTATCTTACCTATTAATAATGGGATGGGGCAAGATTCTGCCTGATGTGGATAATACACTTCCAGACGTTGACGGAGACGCCTCTGTGAAACACAGGGACTCTGCTGATTCGTCTTCTAAAGTCCGTAAATTCGTGACCTCGCTATACCCCGGAAGTGTATTTTTTTTAAAGCAGGACCGATGGTTATTTCTTTTAATTTGGAGTCATATCCCGCGCAGTTTCGTTCGGACTGGAGAATCCATGTTTGCCCGCAAAACCGTTCTCAGCCCTAACCATCTAAAAGTGTGGATTTTAGTGAGTAAAACTGGGCGTCACCAGGCCGTGAGTGTGTAACTGCCCACGAAGGCCTGGGTGACTGTGCGCGTGAGTCTTGCACCTCAATACGAGACGGTGCACGTCGGTAGAGGCCCGTCTAAGAGAGCGCTGAGGGTCGAGTGAGGTTCCGGGTCACCGTCTGCTGCTGCTAGTGAGCGGCCCCCGGTGCTATACGCTGTGCCTTGTGCAGTTTGCACCACTGTGCCACATTCAGCAGCGCCTGCACGTCCCCTGCTTTGCCTTCAGAGCAGCAAGCAGGCACAGAGGGAGGCCTGGTATCTTTAATTCCAGTACCACGTAAATACCCCACTGAGAGGACCCCAGCACTCCTTTTATTCCAGTGTCATCCTGGCTGGGAGCTGGTTGGAGCTACAACGTGTATATTTACTACTTCAAAGAACTCTTTTAAAAACCTCAGAAACACAAACTGTGAAAACACGGTAAGGTTAGAGACTTATACCACACAGTTTGCATGTAGCTTTTCAATGCGGTTACTAACACTCAGATTCTTTACAAAGCTTACAACCTGTAAGTAACACAAGGAGTTATACAACAATAGCAATAACCCACTGAGCTATCCACAGAAAGTCAGTGTTTGACCTGCATGTTACAGGCTATGCTTTGCAGCAGGCGCATTAACCCGCTACGCTGTTTTATGATGAGTCAGATCTGTGGCTAGACTGCACAGCGATGTGTCCAGCAAGTGCATTAACTGCCAGGGCTATTTTTCAGGTATTGCCCCCTGAATTTTCTGGGCATACAAAGATCTCAGCAGCAGGTGCCATAACCCTGCAAGATATATATATTTTTTAATCTGTCTGTTTGTGAACAATTAAGAAACCCCCCCAAAACTTTAGTGTCACAACTGTCCTTGTCAATTTCTTTGGGGGCAAGGTTTTTTTGTTTTTTATTATTATAAAATAGGCCTTATCACAAAGGAGTTTGGGGGCAGGTAAAACAGTGTTCCGGTGGTACTGTTTTACGTACTCTTATTATACACATGTGTGAGAAAAAACTATACCTATAATGGGATATTCCAGAATAATCGTATGCAGTTAGTACAAACAGGAAAGTGTGTGCCCTCTTTATACTTGAGTATCTGCAGATTGGACCTTTCGGGGCGATTGAGTACTCTGCCATACTCATGAATGCGGCTGAGACTCGGTCCTTGCATGGGCGACTGGACTGGCGGACTCTTCTCCTCAGCACCCACCCTATCGTGGCTGCCATCTCTTGGACCCCATGTCGGGGACCCGGAGTAATTTTTTTTCACATTAGGCCGCAGTCCTGGCAGGGACAGGCGCGAGGAAGCCCTCCCAGTAACTTCTTCAATCCTGGGCGCCACTTGCACTATTTATACACACTTCCTGTGGTGAGCACCAGCCCCTCTGGGAGGGCAGAAGAGTCAGTGGCGGTGAAACGTGCCACCGTAAGTGTGAACAGTGACAAGCTGAGAAGATGTCGGAGCAGGCTCACTTCACACAAACCACAGGCCCAGGAGTGGCTTTGCTCCGGACAGTGTTGCTAGGCTGACACAGAACAAGCATGTTCACAGTGCTGGTGTGAGAGCCCGGTTACCTGCGCAGACCGCAAGCGACCCTTGTTCACCGGCGCAAGGCCTCGCTGTTTGATCTTGTGCCGATTCATTAGGTGACTCATCGACCGACTTGAAGCGGGTTTCACTTTTATTCCGAGGCACTTCCGACCTCTGAGTCACTGGAGAGGCATACACGGAGGCGCACAGTTGAGGAGGCTGGGGGATAGCGACCCCTCGCCCCCTGGTCCACATTTCGGGAGCTCTCTTCTCCCTTCTTGTACTTCTCTTCATTGGGATGCGAAGGGGGGGGGGGGGTCATTCGTGAGTCGTCACATTCCGGAGACAGTCACCCACAGCTTATTGTAGGAGCCACATTCATCCGACGGGGGTGTGGGTTCAGCCGCCGCAGCATTGTCTTTCACACTCCTGACAGAACACTTACATGAGCCGAGTAACTCTAGTCACTTGGGCCACACCATGCAATAACGCAACGCTGTACCGTCAGTCACTGCGGGCCATACCATCCATGCAATAACGCAACGCTGTACCCCCAGTCACTGCGGGCTACATGCAATAACGCAACGCTGTACCCCCAGTCACTGCGGGCTATACCATCCATGCAATAACGCAACGCTGTACCCCCAGTCACTGCGGGCTATACCATCCATGCAATAACGCAAGGCCGAGTAAGTTCAGTCACTGCGGGCCAAGCGCACGCCAATAACGCAAGGGGTTGGGGAATTGTGAAGACACGTGAGTGTTAACCCCCATCCTGCCTCCGGTCCTGTGCAGAATCCCGAAAGGCCGAGCCTCGATTTTGGTTGGACTGGGAGATCTTTGATATTTTTTAATGGACAAAAAAGGGGGTACAATGATCTAGGGTGTAACCAGGTCGGTGCGTTTTTATAGTGGTCTCCCAAGGAAGAACATCTGCGAATCACAATGGCCTCCAAGTCCTAGGGTGTAGTCTACATGTTGCGGCTGCAATAATGCCACCCCGAGACATTTGGCCTTCGTCAGGACAATAGACATCCACCAAACAGTATTACAGGAATCCACGAGTGATTCCACTTTCTTTAACAGTGAAAACGTGCACACAGCGATGCTGACATTTTACCCATCACTGTTTGTTTTCTTCTTCTCGGCAGAGAGGCCAAGGTGCTAGTTGGCACTGAACCTGAAGTAATAGATCTGAGGCCGAGGAGGCCGAGGGTGGGCACGGTGCTCAAGTGGCACCGTTCTTGTGTGGGTCTTCGAATAGCTCACTCTGAATGTGGGCACATGCCCCGCTCCCTGGCTGGCATGCCCCTGCCTCAGTGTGAACCCTGGAGTGGGGGGCATCTGAGGCCCGGGAGTATAGCGGTCTGAAGCAAGCCGTGCCTTTCACGACCAGCTCTTCCTCGTCTTCTTCAACATCAAGCCTTCGTGCTCAGCACTACCCTCTTGCCACCGCAAAGTCCCCTCTGCCCTAGCGTGGCACAGACTCGAACCTCCCATTAAACGCAGCTTCCAGTTCCCAGGCTTTTAGCTAGGTAACTGGGGGCCACCCTCAAAACTGGACACCCCTCTTCTTAAAGCAGCAACGTCAGCAGAATCTTTAGAAACATGACAAACGGGACCATTTCTCAGCTCTGTGCCGCCATGGCGGGGCCCTAACAGATCAAACACATTATTTATTTCCCGGCGTTCACATTTTATGACGGGTTTCCGACATTCTGTCGTTCTGTTATGTGACTTCGGATGAGTTTTGTTCGAAAGACGGTGTCAAAATATAAATAAAGTTTGACTTGTCTTGAAGTGTAGAATGCAAGGATTTTTAGAGCAATTGGTGCGTCAGGCCGCCTTGGTTTTTAGTCCGTCTGATGTCACTAAAATGATTACCATTTAGTTAAACAACAAAAACACCCAGTCTTAAAGCGCTGAAAAACATGAAACATAGATCTCTTTTTGGTGGGCGCTATGTGGGTCCTTAGTGGAATTGCTCGTACCAGATATTTGTCTCTCTGAGCAGGAAATGGGCGCTGCCAACAGACTATTAGCCCTAGCGAAGTGTCCAGGTCCGACAGAGGAACGCCTGGCCATTTTCAAAATGTCCAAATCACGGACAATCCTGCTGTCCGAATTGGATAGGACGGTCCCAAAATATGTGTTTAATATCGTGAAACATTTTGTGATCATTCGTCTTTGAGATGGCGATCTCACCATCTGAAGTCCACACTTCACTTAACTTAAATGTACAGGGAAATATGCATTGTTTGGTAGGCCTGGTCACCTGGCTTTGCCGCTTGCGCTCTGTGAATCTCTATTCAGACATCTAAGGCAACTGCCTTGGGGGTTATGGTGAGCGCCCCAGAGCGGCAAAGGACAGAGCCTGGAGGCTAGACTTATTTTCCATCGCTTTATTTCTCTGTTTGTATAAGACTTTTCCATCTTAAATATTACTCTAAATACAACTATATGCATTTTAACTCAGTCTAGCGAATTACTTATATCGATAAGTAATAATTGAATGAAGGCGGGAAGTGTGCTCAGCGGGTTCAGCGCTGGCTGCTCAGAGAGGCGCGTGGTCTACAGGTCGCCTGATTGAATACAGACAGTGTTGCCCGTGGCTTCCGTACTTTCGAGTTCGATAAAATAGTTACCCATATGATCATAATTCTAAAAACGTTCTGCCTAAATCAAGCACTGCTAGCGATTGTTAATAATGTTCCAAGGAACATAACAACATTGATTCTCGCTATGGGGGAGGGTCCAGAAACATGCGAGGGGGTCGAAGCACGGAGACCTGGCCCAATCCCAGCTTTGTGCGGCTCTGTCACAGTTACTTCATCGCAGGCCTCCCCTCACTATGCGCCAAAAATTTCAAGTGCCAGAAAAGAAACGAAATACTGCCTCTGCAGCTGGACGTCACCTGTGCCTGTCCGTGCGACGGCATTCAAGGGGAATGCAGTCGGGCACTGGAATTATGCTGTTCTGTGGGCGCAGATTTTCCGCATAATTATGGATTTACTGTAATTGCCACATACTCTTATCATCTGCTGCATAATCTTCTGGTTTTTACAACAACATCAGCACAAATCTGGCTCAAACGGATTAAACATTACTAAAACGTGGCCCCTTGGCAAAGGTTGACTGGCTTTACAGTTGCTTTTTGCTGTATACCGGTGTTAAACTGGTACTAATGTGGTGAAACCTTGCATAACTGGTTTTAGCATATGCCGCACAATTGTCACCAAATGTGCGGCATTACGTCTTTTATGTTGCCTTTTCTTGCCGCATAATGTAGTCAACCGTGCCACATAAATTGCCTGGTCCTTGTCGCATAATTCCAGCGGCCCTGGGTGTAGCTCCTGTAAGCACAGAAGGGCATCCATGGGACTGGACATGGAGAGCCGCGCCTCCTCGTCAGCCATGATACAGCGAACACAGAATCCCATCTGACAACATTTTCGTGTCATCTGTTAGGAACCGCTCAGATTCTCAAGGTAGGCGCTATAACGCGAGAGAAAGAGGGTCGACCTGTCTTCGCAGTTGGGTAAACAACCTTAAACGATGTGTAAGCTCCGTCCTAATGGGTCGGTTGCAAATGGATCTAGTTGTCGCCCTTGACTTGCGGCTCAATAAAAATCAAACATAACAAGCGGTTGGTGTTTATGTTATGTTATGAATGTTTTTAAAGCGCGGGATTCCCACAAAGGTGTCTTGGCGCTGTCTACGCTCACTACCTACCTGCTGAGGCCACGGTAACCCACAGAGCGCATATGTATGTGCACATCACACATTTATATAGCTCGGTATGTAAAGCAGGCGCTTCAGTATTTTGGCAAATTGGACGTTTGTGCTTTTTTTCTTTATAAAGAGAAAAATATTCACTTTTCTACAGTTAGCTTAGTAAATATTGTGTCCTCGTGTAATTAAACTGGTGCTATGTAAAGCGCTCAGATACCCGAATCGGGTCAAGCTCGCGCTGTATAAAACTCTGGAAAAAAAGAAGGAAAAAAAGCGCTGTAGTTAAGGTATCACATAGTGACCCGGGTTGGCAGAGGAGCTATGTAATCTCATGCGTGTGTTGTACACCCAGGTGACCAGCCTCTCGTCACAGGGATGCCCTGTACAACATCCCAAGGCAAGGCACCCGGGTGGCGCGGACCCCAGCAGTCAGTCGTTGTCGTCAACAAGCAATAAAGTGCCCTCTCGTTCAGCCAGCCACAAACTTTTCCCTCTTTAGCATAAACTTTTCATCTCTCTTCGAACATGCCCGAAATACGAATCATTTGTGTAGCGTTTACGCCTCCCAAAGACCACAAGGCGCTGACATTTGGCTCAAGCGGTGGAGATACCTGCAGTCAAGCTGCCCGATTGGCCTGTTATGTGTATGAGGTTGGCTCCAAGGGGACCACAGGGGGGGCATCAGAGAGAGAGAGACAACAGTGGGGTCTGAAGCTCAGTGAGGGTTCCGTGCCTACCCTTTCTCACCTGCCCGGCCCCATGCCACCCTGCCAACTTCAGGCTCTATCGTGCCAACGCGCGCTCTGGAGCAGAGTGCCGGCACTTTAAAGCGCCGAGCACGGAGCGCCTGGCCTCTAGGCGCGCGCGGAGCTGCGGTTCCTACCGTGGCTCCTCCTGGGCTTGGCCTGCTTGCGCCTCTTCCCTCGGGGGTCCTCGGCCATGGTGGCTGCGCGCCGAGCCCGGTCCTCTCCCTCCTCACATGCCGGGCAGCCCCCGGCCTCTGGCTCTCGCACACATGATGCTCGGGTGTCTCCCCGCTGTCAGCCTCCCCCACATGATGTCACTGGCAGCCGAAGGGGCTGGGCGCCGTGACTCAAAACTCCAGGCCACGAAGAAAGCGCGGACCAAGGGCGCTCGCACGGAGAAACAGACAAGTATTTTTAGGCAAGCGCCCAGGGCGCACCGGACCCTCTTCCTTGGGTGTGGCCGCCACTGGGGGGCGTGTGCCCCTCGCAGGGCCAGCGTTCGCGTTGGGTTGGAGCGAAGTTTTCGGCTAATGTCCACAGAAGAAAAAACATTCTGTGGAGACGATGGCACTTTTTATTGTATCTAATAATATTATTAATATACAGATCTTATATCTACAGGAGGCGACCGGACCGGGCTGAGCGTGTGACCTTTGCTGACCTGGGCAGGATGTGGGAGGGGCTAAAGGTGTGGGATATGAAACACTATATAAAACAAGATATTCCTATTATAACATGATTAGTTTTGCTTTTTGTCAGCCCTGCTGTTTTTCACTGGCTGTACAGATCATGATATACCAGTCCTAGGGGTGTGATCAGTCTCTGGATACAGGGGTCCGTACCAGACTCCGAAGATGGTCATTCTCAAAGGGTGATCAGTTATCTGCTCGTTGGCACTGTAGAAGTATCGAGGCATCGTTCACAGGGGGCACCACCGGAGCCTCGCTGCAGGTTTTAGGGGCTGAGCGGGGGCTTAGATCCCGCTGAACGTTAGAAAGGGGTTTGTGGACGCGAGGGCAGAGTGACTCTTGGGCAGTACAAACATCAGGAGCATGGGAATTATGCGGCAACGGGAAATCAAAATATGCTAGTAGGTTGGAGAAATGATGCAGCAAAGAAAATCAAGTTATGCGGTGCTATGCGGCACAATATGTGGCTTTATTATGTCACCCTTTTTGACATTTTAACAGATTATTAGAAAACGAATCATAACGGAGCAGAACATATAACATGTTATCAAGTAATACAACTATACAGGCACAACACATCCTATTTAAAATATAATAAACTAAAAAGTAATGATTCTGCCTTGCATGGAAGCATAAATCACCATTTAAAAAAAAACATAACCCTTTGTAAGAGCCACAGTAAATGTTTGTGTAAAACTTGCAATGTTATACTCAGAAGAATACAAGTCTACACATACACGCCGGTTGTATTATTTGTGGTGTCTCACTATCTTTTATTCTTTGTGCCCCAGACATGTTTTAAAGCTGTCATTCAACTCATGTTTCACACATGAGACCCATGGAGGCAACAGCATGTAATAATAAACACACCTGAAGATCAGCTGTGTACTCTACATAGCCCCACTTGTAGGCATTCTACGGGTCAAAACACAAAACCCTTAAAAAAGAAGTAAAATGCTTCGGCTTCTTCTAAACTCTAACATTGTCTGGAGAGTAGGTTACATTTGCACAAATAATGAAAACCATTGTCAGAACAAAGGATTCATCCTTTCGACATTGTTGAAATTGTATAAGTATATACCTAATGAGAGCGATCAACTTTCGAAAAGTGGTCACTTAACTCTCTCAGGGTGTTGTCCCTCATTAACACCTTGTGGACAGTGTTTTTAGTAACTTTTGATCTGTTTGAACTAGAGACTTTTGTTTATTGAAGTCTGAAATTATGCAGTTGACGGTGGATTATGCAGCAAATCCTTATTTTAGCACATAATACACCACACTCAAAGTCCCAGTTCCAGAGGATCTGTTAACGCCTGGGCATATTGGTTATGTCCCTGGATGCTAGGCTGCCGGGGCAGGGAGACAGCCTAGAAGCGTCCTAGGAGTCCTAACTTTACTACTCCTAAACTGAGAAAAATCCTAACTTTAAGACTTTCGGTATTCACAGAAGGCATTTAGGAGTCCTAAATTTAGGACTCCTAACTTTACTACTCCTAAACTGAGAAAAATCCTAACTTTAAGACTTTCCGTATTCACAGACGACATTTCGGAGTCCTAAAGTTAGTAGTCCTAACTTTACTACTCCTAAACTGAGAAAAATCCTAACTTTAAGACTTTTGGTAATCACAGAAGGCATTTAGGAGTCCTAAAGTTAGGATTCCTAACTTCTGGGAATACCGAAATGAGTAAGTGCCTTCTGTGAATACCAAAATGAGTAAGTGCCTTCTGTGAATACCAAAATGGTAGTAAGTTTAGGATTTTGTCTTAAGTTAGTTCTGTGAATCGGGCCCGTAGAGTCTATTTGGTTGATTTACTTAGGGGTAGCTAGTGGTTTGGAGTTTTCCCCGGCATCAGGCCTTCTGTCACCTACTAGTTTGGGTACAGAAATGGGCTATTCTCTAGCTGGTATACTCAGATGCTTTTCTACCATTCTGTCAATATCCCAGTTCCCTCTGTGGAACTGACAACAGATCCATTACTTAGAGTTTTGTATCAGAACCAGGCGGTAGAGCCGGTGCTTCCTTTTAGTGAGGTTCTTTCTGGTATTCTGTTAGGGGCCTGGGCAAAACCTGTTTCTCACATACATCAGCCGACCCTTGGAGACCCAATATGTCTCCTTCGGCACCCGACTCAGAGTTTTGTGGTGCAGGCCGCCTTGGTTGCCCAAAATATTGATATATTCCCTGCTGTCACCTCAGAAAAGATGGGCAGGAAATTGAATAGCTGTGGCAGGCATATTTTCACCTCCGCTAGTTCAGCATTACATTCTCTCAATACCTCTGGTGTCCTTGGACTCTTTTCCCATGCATTATGGGACTTGTTAGAGCACCTGCTGTCCTCCCTTAACCCCTTCCATGCTCATGACGAGCTCAGCTCGTCGTGAGGCACAGTAGAGCTGTGCTCATGACGAGCTGAGCTCGTCATGAACAATGGTAAATCATGGGTTGCAGCACAGGAGGGGAAAAGTCAAAGCAGCCAAGGTGTTAAAGAAGAAACATGGAACGTTCTTGTCTTGTTGGTGCGGAACAGTCAACAGGTGGCTAAACTGATTATTCATTGTGCTATGGACACTACTGATTCTGTAGGTCGGGCAATGGACTCTTCACCAGCCCTCCGTCGTTGTGTCTGGTAGTGCATGTAAGCATGGGCGGAAAATCCGTTCCGCTCGCGGATTTTGCGGATTTTCGGTAAATTCGCAATCCGCGAACGCTCGCGAATTTACCGAAAATCCGCAAATTCGCACGCAGCGGATTTTTTTTCTTGGTGATACAATTTTGCGGCGTGCAGTGTAAGTTCGCAATTGCGAACATGTAGGTGCGGCGGGCAGCAACAATCTCGCACTCGCGAAATTACAAAAATTGCAATTCTGCACAAGAAATCCACGAGCAAGCACCATAGACCTTCTGAAAATGATGATTTTTATGAGAATAACTCCTCAGGTTGACATTTGCCTGCACTTTTTTGGATTTGAGGCCTTTTGACTTTCTTTGGATCACTTTTGGATTAGAAATCAACTTTCTCAAGTAAGCTTGCTTGGGGCATTAGAGTTGCTGTAATGCTGTTCTGCAGAAAAACGAGTTTTGCTAAACTGAAAGCACTCAGCAGGTGCAAAAGTTCAAATTCATCATTAGTAACCATTCCCTGTAGTGCTTCCTGACTGGGGCCCCTCCAGAGTTCAGTTGCTAGTTGCAACAATTGTATGACCCTGCTCTGACCCTCACAGCCGGATCATAGAATCGCTACAAGTAGGCCACAAAGGTCCTGGAAAAAAAAATTGCACTGCAACAGAAAGCAAATTAGAGATAAGGAAGCAGGTGCCAGACTGGAATTTTAAAACAGTGACACAATAATAAATCAACCCCAAATTAATTCATGTCAGTTGAAGCAGGGAAGGTGTGCTTGCTTTTCCCCCCCATAATCTGCAGTGATGATGAACCAGAGGGTGGCATTGATGTACCAGAGAGTGGCATGGGTGAAACAGAGGGTGGCAGGGGTGAAACAGAGGGTGCTGGGAACCTGTGATGATGAACCAGACGTAGAAACAACATAATCGCGACCGTTGCGAGCCGACATGTAAGTTCGCAATTGAGAACTGGTACAAAACCCTCGCGAACTGGCAGAAATCTTTGCGAACACAAAAAAAAAATTCGCGAGAATTCTCAGATTTTGCGGATTGCGAGTTCGCAAATTTGCAAAATTCGCGAACGCCAGATTCGCAAAATTCGCCCATGCTTAAGTGCATGTCAGAGTTTTCAGATGCACTTCAGGCCACTTTGTTTGATATGCCTTTTGATGGTGCTTGACTTTTTGGTGCACATCCTGACTCTGCTTGCGGAGATTTAGAGATAGTTGGGTTGCAGCAGTCTTTTATTTCAAATCTTTTTTATTGAGAATCAAGACAGTACAAAAGGACGCACAAAAATATAAAATACCAAGAAAATACAAAACCATGAAGATAATTAACCAATTACCCCATGGTAGCAGTGACCTTAGATGCCGAAAAAGCATTTGATAAGGTTGACTGGGTTTATCTGGAAGCAACTCTACATGAATTTGAATTTGGGACGGATTTCATCCGCATGGTGATGGCCCTATACGCTAATCCATCAGCAAGAGTGAGGGCGGGCGGTTGCCTCTCAAGTTCATTTGAACTTCAACAAGGTACAAGACAAGGTTTCCCCCTCTCCCCCTCACTATTCCTGCTAGCGATTGAACCCTTCTAGTATTCTTTGAGACATAACGACCTCATTAAAGGCATAGGTTTTGGTGATGTCACAGTCAAAATTTCGGCTTATGACAACAATGTGTTGGTGGTATCCGAGAACGCAGATCTAGCAATTCCTGCTCTAATGTCATCGACTGCGGAATTTGCCGAAGTATCAGGATACAAACTCAATAAAGATAAGACGGAGGTTAAGCTACTTAATAACATAGGTGATAAGGGCATCCTAGGTGACTCCGGATTATGCTGGCAAACAAAGAGCTTTAAATATCTTGGCATCGAATTCGAGAAAGACTTAATTAGCACTCTCAAAATCAACGAGCTTGTCCTATATAAAAAGATCTCCTCATTATTGGACGGCTGGTCTCCAAAATTCTTGTCCTGGTGGGGTAGAGTGGAAACTCTAAAAATGATGATCACGCCACTCGTCAATTATTTAATAAGCATGCTACCCATGTTACTTTCTGATGACTTCCTCACCAAACTACAAAAGACCTTTAATACTTTCCTGTGGCAAAATAAAAAACCTAGAATATCCTTACGGAAACTCCAATTGCCAAAAGATAAAGGAGGTGTAGGTCTACCAAACTTTAGATGCTATCAGACGGCATATCTATGCAAACAGGTTGCTAACTGGTTCAACAAATATCAAGAATATACTCCTGTATGGATCCAAGTTGAAAAATCTATCATTAATGACTTACCGCTTCGTTTTGTGTCCAGTGCAAATCCCCCTCCTGTTATTTCCCTTAGAAACATAGTTGAGGAGAGCGTTCAATGGAATTGGTTACCTGGTGTCCTTTCTAGTAGGACAACAGACAACATGATTTCCCTTTCTCATCTTTAGTTGTGACTTAAAGATATTATCATGGAATGCCGCAGGTGTAAAAAATAGTCCAGATAAACTTCAATTTCTTCACTCTTTTGATGCTAGCGTGATTTGTCTCCAAGAGACTTGGTGTGTGGATAGAATTCCTGTTGGAGGGGGCTATATTTCCTTGGAGGGTGGAGCCATTCCTTCCAGGAGAGGCCATGCCAAAGGGGGCATTGCATGTCTCTTATCTAATCAGATTAAATGGAACTTCACCCACTATTTGGATTCAAGAAACCTTTTTCAGGTGGTAACATTGTTTGGTCATGCTGAGGTAGAGGCGGCCAAATCTATTACGCTGATAAATGTTTATATCCCCCCAGATGCTTGTTATAATGTAATTGTGAAACAGGTCTTTTCTTACATAAAGAGTATTAAGGCCAAAGTACCTGCAACCCACATAATCTTAGTGGGCGACTTTAATTGTAAGGTCTCTAATTTGAGTCTAGCTCTGTTCAGAAACAAATATAAAGAGGAAGCACTACAGATTCCACAGGCTCTTTTCCCTGGTAACATTAAAACAGATAAGAGAGGGAAATTGTTTCTGGAAGAACTGTCCGAACTGGAGGGGATCATCGTAATGGTAGGCTTCCCTCTGACATTCCAGCAAGTTTCACTCACAAAGCAAATCAGAGTGAGTCCATTCTGGACTATGTGGCTGTGGATAATGATTCTTTTTATCTTCTAAAAGATCTGATAGTCACCAAAACCCTAAACAGCGATCACAATGTGATAACCCTAACTGTTAATATAAATCCACCTAAAATGGATCCATGGTCGCTAGATGGTAACCTGGTTAGTTTCGGTAGTAAAACAGGGAGATGTTTCTGGAACATAAGGGCCCTAAGGGGCGTGTCTACTGTACTGGAAAAAACTGTAAAAGAACTCCCTAGTTGGAAAGGGTCGGAAATATTGTATTTTGCGGGGTTTATGAGGGAGGTAGTCCTGGTCGCAAGAAAATCTAATTCGCACAGAAATACGAGTCCTGTCCCCAGTTCCCTACGCTTGCTTAATAAAGAAATAAACACACTGGTTAGGGAACAATACCTGAATAGGTCCACAGAAAGGTCTCGCTAAATAACCCTACTAAGAAGAAGGAGAAGTAGAGTAAAGTTAAAAATTAAAAAAGAGAGGGAAGATTCCTTATGGATAAAGTTAAGGGAGGCTGTAAATAGAGGGAATGTAAGACTATTTTGGTCTCTCATTGGTGAGGGTTGTGGAACAAGAACCAGGTCCCTTCCTCCCCCCATTTCCGAGAAAGTTTGGGTGGGTTATGTTGCGCAATTATATGCTGGTAATGGGCCTGTTGAGGATGACAGAAGGTTGGGCGATGTTGGGCCGTTGTGTGAGCCGCCCTCCGAAAAGATCATTGAATCGGCCATAAAGGATTTGCGCTCTTCTGGCGCACTGGGCCCTGATGAGCTCCCGGTTTCGGTGTTAAAACAGGATGCCGAATCATGGAGTAAAATCCTATTTCCAGTATATAGATTTTGCTTCCTACATAGTACTGTTCTCCCTTCCTGGAAGGGGAGTATACTGGTACCCCTGTTCAAGAAGGGGGATAGGAATGCGCCCCAAAATTATCGACAAATAGCTTTGCTTGACGCTATAGGGAAAGTATTTGCGAAATGTCTTTTAACACTAATTTCTGACTGGGTAGATGGGGGTCAGTTACTGCCATTGGAGCAGACGGGTTTCCGTAAGGGACACAGCACAATGGATAATTTATCCGCCCTGCAGATAATTTCAGATAAATACATAGGGGTCCGAGGCGGAAGAGTTTATGCTGCGTTTATAGATTTCTCCACAGCATTCGACAAAGTCGATCGCCCCCTGCTGTGGAGGAAGCTATCCTCCTTTGGAATGCCCTCACTGCTTTTGGACTTAGTTAGAGATCTCCATTCTGATACCTGGTGCAGGGTTTTATTGGGTGGCGATAGAGGGCTATCCCAGGCGATACCTACTGCCAATGGATTGAAACAAGGATGTTTATTAGCGCCACTACTATTCTCCCTATACATTTCTGATTTACCTTCGTTTTTGTCTTCAAGTGATGGTAATGCCCCAGTACTAGGGGGCTCTCCGATTGCCTGTATGTTATATGTGGACGATATCCTGATATTGGATTTAACACCGAAAGGTTTGAATAACCGTCTACAAGCACTTCACGCATATGCAGAACACCATCACCTGAAAATAAACGTAGCAAAAAGCAAAATCATGTGTATGGCTGGTAGGAGAAAGACGAAATATGAGAATTTTAAGTGGACGGTGGGAGGACATAGGTTGGAGGTGGTGAATTCCTATGTGTTCTTAGGGAAGATAATATCTGCCAATTCGAGCGATAAGGATCATATTGCTAACAATTCTTGAAAGGCTCTGGCTCAAGGTAAAAGTCTGAGTGCCTTTTATAGCGCGACGGGAAAAAGACATTTCCCTTATTTGCTAGAGGTTTTTCGCGCAAAGATTTCTGCATCCCTACTCTACGGTGTTGAACTAATTGATTTGGGGCAATGGAGTTTTCTGCATACTGTAGAGGGAAAAATCCTCCGACAATTAGCCTCAGTTAATACTGCCTGCACAGCGGCTGCCCTTAGATTAGAGTTTGGAATCCGCAGTAGTTGGGTGCAGGCTTTAGCAGGGATTGTTCGCTGGGTGTCGTGCCTGGCCCGGGGGGACTCAGGGACCATGTGAAGTCTTATGAAAAAAGAATTGTTGGGATCCTTGAAAGAACACTCTAGAATTGTGAGGAATTTTAGAAAGGCGGTTGAATACCTGCAATTATACGAATTAACTTTATTTACATTGTCCCCTGACCAGCTGAAGGCTGTTTTAAAAGTGTCCACTTGGAAATTGAGTTTCAGCCTAGACAGGGAGGCATTTCTTGCAAAAAAGGCCCCTCTCCATTTACTGACTCCTGCCTATATAAGAAAATGCAACCGTATGTTTCCTGGAACATACCTCACGGTATACGGCGTTTTTGGTTTCTCTTGAGGCAGGACCTCCTCCCTCTAAATAACTTAACATCTAGATGGTATGGGTCTCCTGCAATTTGTCACCTTTGTAATATGTCCACCCAGGATATTGTGCATGTCCTTTTTATTTGCCCCGCCTTGCGGATATCACGTAGAAAGTGGTTTAGACATATATGTTTAAAATTGGGTCTCATGACGGCGAGCTCTTTCTTAAATGCTTTGTACAATCCGCCCAATGAAATGTTCTGCTTTAATATATTTAACTTTTTTAAATGTTTCTTAGATATCTATTAGAGGGCTTAGGAATCAAATGTTTGTCTGTATTTGCTTTTTTATTCTGTATTATGTAAAGTCTGTGTATGCACAAAAGTATGTTGTATTTCTTTTATGTGGATCTCTTATGAGTTCCAAAACATAAATAAAGAATTGAATTGTGACTTACCGCTTCCTGCCATAATGACTATGGACACCACAGCTTTCCCTCATTTTAAGTATATATTCCTCAACATTAAAAGGGCTCTCCTAAATCTAGAAAGGCACTGTAAAGCAAAAATAAAGTTCTCCAAATCTAATTTAACCTCATTATGGTTTAATCCAACTTTAAAATATAAAGGTCATCTTCTTTTCTGGGAAGAATGGTCCAAGAAGGGAATAACCTATTGCAAGATATTTATGAGGGAACCACACATTTACCCTTTGCCATCTTACAAACAAGGCTCGATCTCCAACCACTTGACTTTTACAGATTTCTACACCTCAAAGCACTAATAACGGCTAAAGATATCACACCACAAAATCCTACACTGTGTACTAAATTAATCCAGCTTATGTCTATGGGACATATGGTTTCAAAGGTATACAAGATCTTATCCCCTATGCCTCAGAAAGCACACAGGAAGTGCGAACAGGATTAGGAATGTGAACCAAACACCTCCAAAGTGACCTTTGACTGGGACAAAGTCCACCTCACTCGTTTCTACTACAAAATATCACCAATTTTGTCGCAGACCAAATTTATGCTGATAAACAGATCATATTGGACACCGGGGAAACTCTTCAAATTGAAACCTATAGATAGCCCCCTCTGCTGGAACTGCAAATCAGGAGTGGGTGTCCTAGCACACATGCTTTTCCACTGCCCATTTCTGCAAAAGTACTGGGATGAGATATATAACTACATCCAACGTATCTTTCACTACAGGCCTCCTAGGGAGTTCAGCTATGTTCTTCTGGGGGCAATTGATCCGAATATAACAAAAGACCACAACAGGCACCTTCTAGATCTCATGATTACTCTTGCATGCAAAGTAGTTCTCAGTAAGTGGAAGAATGCTTCCGACGTCACCTTCAAAATCTGGCAAGAACGGCTGGCGTCCCTGAGGGGTGCTGATAATGACGTTCTTCATTCATCTCCTTGGCAAAAACCTCACACCAAGCTATGGAGCTTGCTTGACTCTTTAGAGCTTTGTTATGACCCGCCTTAAGCTAAAACACCTCATATTATACCTGTGTCAGTAAGCTACATATCTTCTCTTGTATTGTGAGCTTGCTGCTCTATCGTGTGCTTAGTATCTACTGCCATACTATTGCTGCCTAGACTTTCCCCCTCCCCCCTCCCCCCTTTCTTCCTTATCCTTACCCTTCCCCATCATCGGTGCTCCTTGGTTCCAATATGTTACGTATGGATGGTAAACATTACTACCGATTGTCACCTGACCATCAATTTACCACCTCATGAACATCTTATGTATTACAGTATATTGGCATACTAGTGTCTCAATTACAGTACCGTATGTATACACTTATGCAATACTCAATATTCTCTGTTCCCCAATTTTTGATATACCATCCTTACACCTTATATTCATTTCGTGCTTTACTGTAATTACCATAGCTTAATGATCTTCATGGGTTGCAGCAGTCTTAACCCTGCTGACTGTTTCCTGGTTTTCTTGTATTAGTTTATATGGGGAGACATTCCATTCCTTTATTAGCTATTCATGGGACGGCTCCCATTGGCTTTTCCTTTCAGTCTTCCATTTATGGGGTGATAGCCGATGAGGTATTCCTGCTTGCTGTAGGTACTTCTGTTCAGTATATTCTGTCAATGACAGGTTTAATTTCCAGTAATCTGGGTCATATAATATCTTGTAACTTTGTGTACACCAGTACTAACTGGGTTTTGTACTGGGGATGGGTTTCTACCCGAGTACTCTTCCTATTATGAGTACCTTGTGTGAGTTGTACGGATGCACTGTGACCTTGTTCCCTGTTCTGCAGGGGTCAACCATGGTGTGCCTTGTGGGTACTTTGGGGTTTACCTCTGTATACTTAAGTTCCCATGTAGGGACTCCAATTATCTGTGTCTGAACTTGGAGTGTTAGTGGTCACGCTACGCACCAGTGAAATGTTCATTTCTCTTCCTCCTGCACCCTTTTTTTGAATTTTGTCTAAAATTGTTTTAATGCGTATAAAGATAACAAACAATAACACAAATTGCAGCACATTACTTGCTGACTGGCCAGCCGGCCATCCAGAGATTCAAACAAACACAATATCATTGTTATACATCCATACCACTTTTGATGAAATACAGCCCCGTAGTTCACTCCATTAACTTAAGACATGCGAGACCAGATAAATATGCATTGTAACTGCTACATCCAGAACCCCAACTATTTCCCCATTGTAGGCCAGGGTACTTATCCCAGTAATGCTTATATGAAGGATCGTCTGCATCAGCCGAGCACAGCCTGTGCACAAACGGGCCCCAGATATCTAGTGGGCGGGATTGCGTCGGCAAGAGTTCCTAATAACGTTGCAACTAGGCTCTACAGTATGTAACATTCTTAACCCACTTCTTCGCGGTTGGGGGGAGGAGCAGCACCCCAATGTAAAGCCACTTGTCTCTTAGCCAGCAACAACAACAACAACATTGCCAGGAGTTTCCTCGACTTCAGTGGTATATTGGACACAACCCCCAACAGCGCCACCAATGGGTTGCAAGGAAGCTCCTGCCCCGTTATGTTCTTGATATGATATAGTATTTCCAACCAGAAGTTGGCTTTAGGTCTGCACTGCCAGGCCAGGTGTAGAAAGGTGGCCTGGCAGGCCCCGCACCGCCAGCAGTTGTCATCAGAGCGCAATCCCATCCGATGGAGATGCGTTGGAGTGCGATAGAGACGATGAATATATTTGATGTGGATAAGTCTGAGGCATTAATTAGTATACAGCTGCTCCAGCTGTTTACAGCTGAAGCCCCACTGCTCATCTGTGGGTGCACAGACAGAATATCAAGTTTTTTATTTCAACCTACCATAATATCGAGTTTTAAATATTGTAGGTCAAGAATATCGCCTGCAAAGAATATCGTGGTACAGAATATCGACAGTAGGGTAAGAAATATCGTTTGTTTTAATATCGAAGACAGTAATATAGTTTGTAAAAATATCATTGTTAATTATATTGATTTTTATATTAGGGTTCTGTATTTTAAGATGTGTGTTAAAATTATGTGAGGTAATATTTTGGTATAAGTGTAGTTTTTTTTAAATGTATGTGTTACATTTTTAGCAGTAAATATTTTTATGTAAATAAATTTTTGCATAATTTAGTTCGGTAGCGTGTTGTGGGTTTATAGGGGAATAGGGTGGGAAGTAATTTAATTTTAATAAAGTAATTATTAATGTTTCTTTATTCATATTTATAATTAATTTATAATTAATTAATTGTTAATTGGCTATTAATTAATATTAAATAATTAATTGATAATTATCTAAATTGTGTATATTTTTAGGAGCGGGTTGTGGGTTTATAGGGGAATTGGGTGGGAAGTAATTTAATTATAATAAAGTAATTATTAATGTTTATTCATTAGTTTTTGCAATTACATTATTAATTATTAATTATTCATTGGTATACATTAATATTAATTAATTAATAGATAATTGTATTCATTGTGCTATTTTTTATGAGTGGGTTGTGGGTTGATAGGGGAGTTGGGTGGGAAGTTATTCAATTTTCATAATGTAATTATTAATATTTATTTATTAGTATTTATACATAATGTATTATAAACGAATAAAATAAGTATTAATTATAAATAATGTATTTATTGATAATTATATTATTTGTGTTTTTTTAGGAGTGGGTTGTGGGATTATAGGAGAATAGGGTGGGAAGTAATTTATTTATAAAAAAGTAATTATTAATATTTATTTATTAGTATTTATAATTAATTTACAAATAATTAATTATTAATTGTTTTTTTATTTTTAATAATTATTTAATTGATAACTATGTAAAAAGTAACCCTCTGCTATCCAACACTTTCCCTACTGTTGCACTCACTGGAGTGGGAATAGTAATTGTTACCCCTACGCTATCCAACACTTTCCCTACTGTTGCATTCACTGGAGTGGGAATAGTAATTTGTACATCTTCGTATCCAATACTTTCCCCACTGTTGCACTCACCGGAGTGGGAATAGTTATTTTTACCCCACCGCTATCCAATACTTTCTCTACTGTTGCACTCACTGGAGTGGAAATATTAATTTTTACCCCTACGCTATCCAACACTTTCCCTTCTGTTGCACTCTTTGGAGTGGGAATAGTACATTTTACCCCTACGCTATCTGACTCTATCACTACTCTTCCACTTTCTGGAGTGGGAATAGTAATTTGTACATCTCCGCTATCCAATACTTTCCCTACTGTTGCACTCACTGGAGTGGGAATAGTAATTGGTACTCCTCCGCTGTCCACAACTTTCCCTTCTGTTGCACCCACTGGAGTGGGAATAGTAATTTTTACCCCTACGCTATCCAACACTTTCCCTATTGTTGCACTCACTGGAGTGGGAATAGTAATTTTTACCCTTACGCTATCCAACACTTTACCTACTGTTGCAATCTCTGGAGTAGGAACAGTAATTTTATCCCCTCCGCTTTCCAATATTTTCTCTACTTTTTTAGTTAATGTAGTGTAAAATGTATTTTAAAAAGATTAAAAATCTTGTAATAACTCCACATGGATATGTGATTCTGAGATGAAAGTTCAAACGGAACCTTGTGACTACAACTTATGCCTTAAATTTCAATAAAGATTAAAAAAAAAATCTTGTAATAATTTAGTTATATATATTGTAATTTTTTTTATTTATATTACTGGTTTATGTGTACATATATGTATTTATAATTTTTAATATGTTTTTTACACGTTATAAGTTATTAACATAATTATTTAATAAATATTATTAATATTAAAAAAAATCTTTTTATTAACAAAGCTCGAAAGACCACATTATACATAAGCATTGACGTTGGTACATCAGTTATCAAACACAGAGTATCAGTGCCAACACGTTCATGAATAAAGCGGACATGTGTACAATCTCTTATCACAGCGCTAGTCCCACGCTCCCATCCCTTTATACTTTTGCCACGACAACCATACTTTCTTCCATTTTTTTGACACATTCCCTACTTTTGAACACTGTTTCCTTGGCGCTTTGGCACCAATCAAGGTCTCGTTTCCACTCCTCCACCTGCGTGGATGAAGGCGCCCCCCAGTTCCTTGCAATGTTCCGCTTCACCACACCCGCTGACAGTCATATCCCTACATATCTGGGCCATTCCGCATCACCTCTAATCATCAATAGAAGCCATTTTGGTTCTAGTGGAACAGGTTTGCCCACCACCTCGACACTTCAGGACAGCTCCACAGTATGTGCATAAAGGTCCCCTCCACCCCACAGCCGCGTGCGCGCAGCGCCGTGAGTGCCCTACCCCAAGTGTAGAGGTGGGTGCTCGGATAGTATGTGCGGTGGAGGTCTTGAGCTGTACTAGGCGAAATTTGGAGCATATGGCAACCTTTCTAGGGCTCTGAATCGCCTCCTGCCAGTCCTCATCGTCTATGTCCCCCAGGTCCCTGACTTAGTCTTCCCTAAGAGCAGTCAGAGGGTCCGGGGTGTTGTTCATCAGTTTGCGATAGATTGTGGAGGTTGGCTTGCCCTGGATGGGATCCAGCAGTAACCTGTCCTTTATGGGTGAGTAGTTTGGAATGGAGACCCCACTGCGGACATGTGTGCGCAGAGCATGCAAGAGCCTCAGATATGGGTACAATGCAAATCATACTCTTTTTGGAGATACTCAAACGTGCGAGGAGAGTCCCCCCTCCACACATCCCCTAGGTATTCTATTCCTATGAATTTCCATCCCTTAAAGCCAGACAGCGCAGCCACTTCGCTTAAAGGGTCCCCCACCCACAGCAGGGTTTTGCTTGTCAGTTTCCTGGCCCAGCCCAGCAGTTTGTTGGCTTTCCTCCAACACTGGATCACCACTTTAGTATGTTCCGGCCATTCCTGTTGCGATCGACGGGAGTAAAAGAGGAATTCACAATTTCCCTGGGGCATGACTGCTCTATCTACTCTGTAGGCTGGCTCCTCCCCCTTACGTAGACCAAATCGTTAATGACCTGTAGCTGCGAGGCCAGGTAATACAGCCTAACATCCGGCACAGCTATACCACCGTCGGTGACTCAGCTGTGAAGCTTATGTAACGAAAATCTAGGCGAAACTCCCTCCCACAGCAGCGTCCGCACTTCCTGCAATATGCGCTTAAATGTGGTCCGCAGGACCCGAACGGGAGTATTCTGTAGGATATAGAGGAGCTGTGGTAGCGTCATCATTTTAAAATGGGTCGACCTGCCCAGAAGAGAGAGCGGAAGCGTACGTCAGTGACTGACATCTGCAGACAGGCGACTCATTTGAGGTCCCAGATTCCTATCTCGGAATTCCTTCTGGTCCCTCGTGATGTGTATCCCCAAATATTTGAAGCCCTCTAACACCACCAGTACCGATCACCACAGCGAAACTTTGGGGGGGCACCTGATAGTGGAAAGATCACCTATTTTGACCAATTAATATTATATCCGGAATAGCTACCAAAAAGCTCGAAGATATGAAGGAATCGTGCTATAGAGTAGTAAGGTCGAGTCAGGTACAGGAAAATGTCATCAGCATATAGGGAGATACACTTTTCCCATCCCTCCAGCGCCTGTATTCCCCAGATCATGGGATATCTCCGGACCCAGTGGGCCAATGGTTCCAGCACGGGAGCAAACAGGAACGGGGACAGGGGGCACCCCTGCCGGGTGCCTCTCCGTAACTGAAAGGACCTAGACCGCTCCGTTCAATCGCACCCGCGCCATGGGCCTCTTGTACAGAAGTCTGATCCAGCCACAAAAAGTGGGGCCAAAGCCCAACCTCTGAAGGACCACGAAGAGTTATGGCATTTGATACTATCGAAAGCCATTGAGGCGTCCAGCGCCATCAAAGCAGTCTGTATTTATAAATATTATTAAGTAAGTATATATATTTTATTTGATACTATATATGTTTAATTGATTTTTACATTATATGTATTACTTATAATTGTTAATATTTTTAAATATTTTTATGTTTTTTTAGTTATATATTATTTACTTTAAATTACATTTTTATACATAAAAAAACGATATTTTTAAGAACAATCTTTTTTTATCAATATTTTTGTACTCACCATTATGTAGATAGGACTTCGGTATTCTGGACATCGATATTTTTGCGTCGATATTTCTGTAGCTCGATATCCTGACTGTCGATGTTCTGTCAGTAATCCCAACTGTTAGACTCATCCCTAGATCCGTACCCCACGCCCCACGGGATGTTGACACGATGACAGGGAAATCCCTCTGTGTTATAGTGTAGATGCGAGTGATTAGCTTCCGACCCGACTCCACAGTGAGTATATTTATGAAGGCGGATAAGGTAGAGGGTGGATTTGGAAATAAACCAAATCTGCTTCTGCAGGAGGCCCGTAATTGATAATATAGCAACATATCTAGCGCTGAGCGAGGTGCAGGGCCACACATTTGCTGTAGTGTTAGGAAACCATCCCCCGGGTATAGGTCCTGGCCTACCTGGATGTGGTGTAAGTGCGCACCCTCCCGTGCCTTGCCATCCATGAGTGGAGGGAACAGTGGATTATTTTCTAACGCCATGGAAGGGGCATAAAGTATGGCAATATTTGCCTGTTTACACAGTCTTCCCCAAGCCCAGCGCATTGTTTCTGCTGTGTCTACTTCTTCGTGTGGACGTCTGTACGTTTGATAGAGGGCTGTGTTTAAGGGACGGGGTGCCATCTTTTCTATTTCAATTGCCACGTGAGGCTGAAAAGGTGTAGGGTTTACCCAAAAATGTAACAATTGTGCCTGGGCACTCTAGGCATAGCGAACAAAGGTTGGAGCCGCCAGTCCACCCTGTGCCTGCGGCAACATTAGTATTTCCCAGGATATCCCAAGCTGTCCCCCCGCCCATACCAACTGGTTCATGAGTGATCTGAGGCGTTTAACAAATTGCACCATGAGAGGAACAGGAACATTAACAAATAAGTACAATAATTTGGGCAGGATTATCATTTTTGCCACAGCTATGCGGCCCACCAGGGAAAGGGGAAGCGTCTTCCATCTCCGCACTCTGTCCTCTATCCAGTCCACCACTCTGCGGTAGTTGGCTGTCCATATCTCCTGCAAGTTGCTGCTTATCCAGATACCCAGGTATCGCATCGGGCCCGTTGCCCAGGCTATCGGGTAATCGGTATCAAAGGCCTGAGTCTCGGATGTCAGTGGGATGATAACAGATTTACTCCAGTTAATTACTACCCCGGACATACCACCATATCACACTAACTCTCTTGTCATCAGTGCAAAGTTGTCTTTCGGGTTTGTCATATATAAAGTGATGTCATCTGCATACTTTGACATTGTGAGCTCCCTTGTGGTGAACCCTATTCCTCGATTTGTGTGGTGCTGCCTAATTCTGCGTGCCAGTGGCTCTGTCGCTATCGCAAACAACAACAGTGACAGGTGGCAGCTCTGTCTGGTGCCCCTAGTGATGGATATCGGGTCTGAAATCAGGCCATCCACCTTCAGGCACACTGTGGGCAAAGTGTAGAGAAGCCGGATCTGTTGTATCAAGAGAGGGCTCAGACCCAACCTATAGAGAAGCGGAAACAAGAACCCCCATTCTAATTAATCAAAGGCCTTGGTGGCATCTAAAAGAAGCTGCAATCGCTGGGACATAGTGTATTAATGCAAACAGCGTCCTGTGGTTATGGGATGTGGACCTCCCCGGTACAAAACCGGATTGGTCCGGTATAAAAATCAGCGGGAGCAGCGGCTGGAGTTTAGTGGCAAAAAGTTTGGCGGAAATGTTGGCGTCTAAATTAATCAGTGAGAGCAGGCGATATGAGTCGCACTTCGAGGGGTCCTTATCAGGCTTTAATGGTGTGATAATGATGACCTCTCGAATGGAGCTGTGCAGGGTCCCCAGCTGGGTGGCTTCTTGATAGACTGCTAGGAGCTGCGAGGTAAGCAACTCTGAATATTCTTTATAAAATTTGGCAGTGAGACCATCCGCCCCATGGGCTTTGTCTGCCGGCAGTCCGCCAATGACCCAGCGCACATCCTGAACCGTAAATGGAATGTCAAGATAGTATATAGTTGTGTGTAAAAGTTCCTCATGGTGTCGAGAATAGTGGGTGGAGTGCGCACCACGTCATCAGCAGGGGTGGCAAGCTCAGTAATAAATGTGGAGCCTCTGGGTGGTCGCAGGAGATTTGCTAGCGTCCTACCCGGCCTGTCTCCCTCCCCGTAGCGGCATGCAGTTGCTTGTTTATGTAAGAAATTGGTCTCCCTAACTGCTTCTTCCTGAAAATCTGTTAGTTTGCTATGGATTTTCCCTAAAGTCGCAGACGACGGCAAGTGAAAGTACTGTGCGGGGTCCCAGGAGGATGGGGATCAGCACCTCAGCGCTCTACACCGCTCCCTGTGAGTCACCCCCGCTGCACCTTGCCGCAGGCTTACAGCCAAAAGATGTCCACCAGGCCGGGGAAGGCCGCGGCTTCAATATGTCGGCAGTCGCAGAGCCACAACAGGCCTCTGCCCACCGGCCGCCGCAGCCTCTTGGGCTCCTCTGTATGCCCTGTCTCTCTTCATGGGGGCCACAGCCGCTTCACCAGGCTACGGGTGGCGGATTGGAGGCATTCGGAAGCCCAGCGCGGCCCCCAGGCGGCCCAACAATGCACGTTCTCTGGCTCCAAGTTCGATATTGCTGCAGCTCTTTCTCACAGGTCAGGAATAGGCCACAGGGCTGCGAGGCCAAACTCCGCTGTAGCGGTCAATTCTGCTCCGGTTTTGTCACACCAGCATGTGCCCCCACTCTTGGCGTGCACTCTGCCCCTCTATGTCGGCTGGGCTCGATAGATTTAAGGTGGAAAATTGCTGGATAGTGTGCTCGGCAACAGGGCCCCTTCACCGAGCGGCCATCTTGCAGTTCGGCTTGGCCACACACCCTTTTTCCTGCAACCTTCATGTAGGTTATATTTCTAGCTATGGGGTGTTCGTACCTTTATCGCTATCTTCTTTTCATATAGAAAGTATTGGAGAGGATGGCAGAATTTGTGGCTGGACAGGATTTAGCTTGGACCTGGTCTTTTTATGGCAGTCTATATTTTGCTTTGTTTTGGTAGCAAGGTTTTCTGACAAGGCTCTTTCTAGTTTCTTGTTAGGTATGAGTTGTGAAGGTCTGTCCAATACAATGTTTCGGATCTCACCTCTGCCTCAAGATGTTCTTGGTCTGGTGCCACTGTCCTTGTCACCTTTTCTCTTCCTCATCTTTGAGAGGATGTATTTCTTCTTGTATCTGGAATGCTCTATATTTTTTGTTTTCCATAGACATTGGCAATTAACTGCAGTAAGCTGTCTCTGTATATTCTATTCCAAAGTCAGGTATAGTGTGCACATAGGTATAGCAGAAGCTAAATTAGATAATCACTAACAGCTCAATTTATGGTAGTGTGGTTGAGCAGTTAGGCTTATCAGAGGGTGTGTTAAGCATTTATTGTGTTCACTCAGGCAAGAAATGATAACACACTCAGAGACAGAATCCAGACAAACTGGATAAGTATAAAAAAGTTATAATTATATTTTATTTCTAAAACCAAGCAGAACTTGGCACAGGTAGGTAAAATATGCTTCCAAATGCAAGGCTGTACACAGAAATGCAATTCTAGATGAAATTGGTATTGTTATAGGTTTGTATTTGCTTTAAAAACAGCTCAGAATACTTAGATTACTTTTGATTACTTTTGCATTACTTTTTAGTTACATCGACTACTCAGGGTGATATGCCTAGATACCACACGATGGGTCCTACAATACAGAGGTAAGTATGAGAATGTACATTTCAAAGCAGAGATCAACTGCGGAGTGCCTCAAGGATCGTCACTTAGCCCTACGCTCTTCAACATCTACATGGCAACCCTCGCCGTCATTGTCAGACAGCAGAGACTCAACATAGTCTCCTACACAGACAACACCGAGCTAATCCTCTCCCTCTCCAAGGACCCCGTCACCACCAGACTCAGCTTTCAGGAAGGAATGAAGGACGTCGCATCCTGGATGAGCAGCAGCTGCCTGAAACTCAACTCGGAGAAGACAGAGGTCCTCGTCCCCAGACCCTCCACCACCACATAGGACATCACCTGGTGGCCCACTGCCCTTGGCAGCCCGCCCACCCCCACCGACCACTCCCGGAACCAAGGCATTGTACTCAACTCCTCCTTCTCCATGACCCGCCACGTCAACGCCATCGCCTCCACCCATGGATCCCTCCATCACCCACGCACTCATAACCAGCAGACTAGACTACGGAAAAGCCCTCTACGCCGGAATCAACAAGTCTCTGCTCCGCAAATTCCATACCATACAGAACACCGCAGCCAGACTAGTCCTCGGCATCCCTTGACAAGAACACATCACCCAACACCTGCGAGACCTCCACTGGCTCCACGTCGAGAAGAGAGTGACCTTCAAGATACTCACCCAAGCCTTCAAATGCCTCCACAACACCAGACCTCAATGAGAGAATCTCCTTCCCCATACCCAAAAGAAACCTCTGATCCACCGACCTTGCCCTCGTCAAAACCCCGCTCACCCACAGAGCCAGAACGGGCGGAAGGGCCTTCTCCTACATAGCGCCCAAGATGTGGAATGAGCTCCCCATCGACATCAGCCGTGCTCCTTCTCTGAATATCTTCATGAAGACACTCAAGACCTGGCTCTTCGACTGAACGGAGCTACTTATCCCCCCCCCCTGCACCTTGAGACCCTCACGGGTGAGTAGCGCACTTCAAATTTCCCTGTTTGATTGATTGAAAGAATAAGCACACAAAAGAATTGGGAACTGGGAGCAAAGTTAGAAAGGAAAGAGGTTCAGTACCCGTGCTCCCACAAGAGAACGTTTGTACACTGGGGTGGGGGGTGAAAGTTCCTCAGAAATCAGAAAGTTAGCAAATTATGGTACCTAAGATTCACAACAGGTTGGATCTACATAAGCGAAGGGGGGGAACTTCACCTTTTGAATATAGTGCCCTCACACACACTTGCGAGTGTCATGCTTCATCATCGGGCGTTCCTCCTCGAGGGGGTGGGGCTGCAGTCCATCACTGGCCCCGTGAGGGGTCTCTTTGGCGGAGATCTTTTAAGGAGATGCCGCAGTTGTGCATGCGGTATGTGGGACTCTTAAAAAAGGTGAGTGAGTGTTAATATTACCGAATGGTACCCAGAACCTGTGTTTATTTAGGGGTCTATATGGTAAATTAAAATGGTGTGGATCCTGGAGCTCCTCTTTAGAACAAATAAAGAGGGCAGATGTGTGACAAACCGCTGCTCTCAGGATGTGTGCTATAGTGAAAAAGTCCTACATAAAAATAAGGTCAACATGTTTTGCACTCTCCAGTGCTCCCTAAAGAATTTTGTGGCGCTTCAACAGGACCGGGGTGTGAAGTGAAAAACAAACGACATGAAACAGGTTCCAGGAAAGAGAGCCTGTGGACCTGTGATATCTTATTCTTAAGGAGTATTAGTGTCCTTGCGCTGATAGGGAATCTTACTGTAGGTACCTATCACCAACCCCTCTATTTAGGAGATCAGGCTCCGTTGGCACCCTCTCGGTTGGAGGCTGAGTAAATGTGCTCGCCTATCCTGGGGTTCAGTAACCTACCGTAGTGGAAGGCCGGCCAATTGATTGAAAGCCCAGATACTTTTCTGCCATATAAAAAGCAAGTCAACAACATTTCAGGGGAGAAACCACAACATGGGTTCTTCTGGGGAAAAATAATGTTATCGGTTTGCAGGTAAGTAAGCAACTTACAATGCTGGGTGTCTGGGGTTAGAATTAAGGTTCAAGGAGGTACTCGAGTTGCACCACCAGCGGCACTAGGGTGTCGGGTGCTGAGTGCAGAGACCCAGTGTTAGCCAATGGGGCTGGGGGCATTCGGTTGGGGGCTGCTCACAAGCAGAGCACTCGGTATTGGGAGCAAAGCTCCTGGGTTTAAGATCAGCCCTGCCGGGGTCAACAATCAGCACAGGAGCTGCACCACCAGCGGCATGGGGGCGGCAGGGTGCAGTGTTCCAAAGGGGCATCGGCAGCCCTGTTGATTCTAATGGAGATCTCCAGTTCAGAAGAAAGGCTGAGGACTAGGACTAGGAGACTTCTCGAGGGTGACCAATGGCAATGGAGAGATGGAGTTAGGTTGTTGGGGGATGCTTGGACACCGTTGGTTGGGCCGTCCAATGCCATGGAGCATCGGGTGCAGGGGTGTCTTTAGGTGTCAGGCTTTCTTACAAACTCCAGTCATGGTCGGAGGAACCCCTCAGGTTGAGGCTGCAGGGGTCGGGTAGAAGATCGAGGAAGGTCAGGGATCACCGGATCCCAAGTCAGGATCACTGGGGAGACTCCCTCGTGGTGTTGGGCCACTCAAATGTGGGCTGTGGGTGTCGGGTGCAGAGTTATGCAGAACCACAAAGCCGGCTGGATCCGGGGTCTGTGTTGGATTCTTTGGTTGAGCATATCCGCTGCTCACGGGAGCCAGATTATTTGTGGTGTAGGCAGGACAGGTCCTCTGGGTTCTGGATGGCAGCTGGCTGCTAGACACACAGGGGTATCACTGGTTGCAGGTCGAAGTCGGGATAGGCCGGTAGGGCTGGGGCCAAAGTAGTTGTTGTCCTCCTCTTCCTTGTTCAGCAGGGCTCTTAAGTCCTTCTTTCTTCTTATTGAATCTGAGGATACAATGCTCAGGGTCACCCCTAAATACTAAATTTGGGGTTGTTATCGGGTTGTGCAGGTTGGGACAAATAAGTCCCTTCCTTGGGGGGAGTATACCCCTTATTATGCCACCCTCCAATGGGAGGGGATGCATGAACCTCTCTCTGATTGGCTGGGTCCCCTATCTTCTTAATGGAAGGGACTGAGTTGTGTGCTTCACCTTGCCTCCCCCACCTGAGGGGTGGGTTCAAAAAGGTGGGCACACCTCTCTTCCTCACTTGGTTTTCCCACTGATTCTCCCATTTAAAGTGTGGGTCAGAACTGGTGGGAGCCTGTTGCTGGGGGCAGCAAAAGGCATTGTCAGCTAACAAAGGTGACAGGCATTTGAAACTTCCTCTTCATGGGCCCAGCCCATCCTTGGGGAGAAGGCATGACACCTCTGCCCAGGAGAGGATTTGTTTCTGAACCCAGAGAGCAGAGGCTCTCTACCCAGGGGTCCCAAATCCTGTCTGGTGGTGGCAAATGGCAGGTAGCCATTCAGGAAACACATCAGATCTGGGTATCTAAGATGCCCTCTGAGTGCACTTTACATTAAATCCCACATTGGTATGAGTGTGGGATTAATGTGCTAAGAAAGTTGCTACCAAACTTCCCAGTTTTCAGTAAAGCCATTATGAAGCTGTGGAGTTCGTAATGACCAACTCCCAGACCATATACTCATTATGGCTTTACTGCACTTACAATGTCTAAGAATGGGCTCAGACACTGTAGGGGTACAGGGCCCATGCAACTGTACCCTCACCTGTGGTCTAGTGCACCCTGCTAGAGGGGTGGCTTACCTAGGCCACAGGCAGTGATTTGGAGGCATGTAAAACAGGGCTGTGTGACATGTCGACTCTTCACTTTTCTTTGCACCAAAACACGCAGCCTGCAATGGCAGTGTGAGGGTGTCAAGGTGCAGGGTCTCTGAGGGGGGCACAACAGGTGCTGCAGCCCTTAGTGGCCTTCCCTGGTCACAGTGCCCTTGTTGCCAATGGTACCTTTTACAAGGGGCTTACCTGTGGCCAGAGAGGTGCCAGTTGTGGGTACAAAGGCACAGTTTTGGAAAAGAACACAGACCCTGGGATCCTGATTCGCAGGGACCCAAAGCACATCAAGTCAAAGTGCATCGAGTGTCAGGCAAAAAGTGGGGGTTAACCATACAAAAAGGGGGACTTTTCAACATTTACTAAATCTGGATGCAGCTGGGGCGTTTTCTCAGTATCTGATTGTTCTTGGATGTCACCATCTTATTCCTCATTGTTGATGGTTGGTGGCTAATTTTCATCTAGGATTTCCTGGAATGTGTTACTTTAACGATATAGTTCCTGTCTTCTGATGAAGGAAGCAGAGGCCTTCCTTACAATCCTTACCCTGGAGGTTCTTTTCCCTCCTTATAGGGCATGATATGGATTTGGTCTCTTAAAGGTCTATTAAACCTTTTCTAACTTAATTGTGAATTATGTCTGATTCTTCCTTTTCTTCCTTCAGAGGATTAGGTCAGTATGCCCTTTTTTAGCAAAGGGTACTTTGTGTCTCATCTTGGGATGGTACTTTCTGGCCTCAATCCTTCTGGTGTCTCTATCACTGCCATCCACCTTTCTGTTTCATAGGGCACAAAAGATGCGTGCAGCAGAAGATACAGTATTTAGATTTGCAAAAAGGCTAGGCCACAAGCCGGTATACAAAATGGTCCAACTTTATAAAAGAAGATTCACAGAAATGTCCTTTGGTAAACCAATATAGAACCAACTCTTACACACAACACCATCAGAATCACGAACATTCAGTCTTGAGGGATACAGTTGTGACTGAAAAAGCAGTCTACCTACAGACCAAAATTATTCGCAAAATTGTATAACAATTTATTAAACATAAATATACCAGATTAAAAACACTTGATCATACAACGTGCATTGTCTATAAAAAAGTCATCACAACATAAATAAAAATTGAATGGCAGATGCAATGCAAACAAACATATTAAAAACTGATGAGAGTATTACAAAAGACACTACACTTTGTCATAAGTGAACCATATCCATATAGGGTAAAGTTGGGGCTAGACCCTGATGTGTAACAACCAATCGGCATCTAGTGTAACAGCCCACTGAACGGATTATGGTGTAAAAGCGTCAGCGTGTTTTGATGGCTTCTTGATTTAGACCATCTTTGTCAAGACTAAGAATGACACTGTCTGCTGATTGTGTATCTTCAAAATAATTGAACCGAGTGCGGGAGTTCTTTGTAGGGGTATATTAGATCCTTCTCCCAGCACCGAGGTATGTTTTTAAAAAATACCTTGCTATGAAGCGGACAGCTCACATCGAACACAGAATAGGCAACGGCTAGCCTCAATAACTTTATTAAATCTCAGGATCTCTAAATAAATAGATGATAACAGCCATTTACGGTGTAATGCTTCTGCTTTGAAAGCAAATGTCGGTGCTCTTATAAGCCCTCTAATCGGTAGGGTTTAAAAAATTACCGGCGCCACTCCGCGTCCGTCCCGTCTCTTCTAAATGATAAGAGACTGCGATAGAGGTGAGTTATAGGTTTTAAGTGTAGTGTAGTGATCTCAGATATAAGGAATCTTAAGTCTGTTGTGCAATCACCAATTCACACTAGATGGATTGATAGGCCTGTGGTCACAGTTTGAGTGGTCTCTAATGGGTGGCACAATACATGCTGCAGCCCATGGTAGACTCTGGTGTACCTATGCCCTGGGTACATCAGTACTATATACTGGGGACTTACAAGGGTACACTAGTAGCCAACTGTGGATGTACAACAGTACTAACCATGGTCAATTAAGGGAGGAAGCACAGTGACTGGGGTCCTGATTAGCAGGATCCCAGGCAGAGTAGTCAAAAACATACTGACACCAAGAAAAAAGTGGGGGTAACCATGAAAGCACATTCTACTTTCCTACATTTGGGCTACCAGCTCGGTTCCTCTAAATGTGCCCTTTTAGCTTTGCTTGTAGCCCAAAGTTAAAAATGGGTCAAGCCTCCTAGTCTTGGAGCCTCTGATGATTGCTTTAGGAAGTTGGCTCTGCATATGCTATACTAAAGTAAGGTATAGTGTGCGCAGAGTCCAGTGGGTCCCCAGAGGTATTACCGAGGCTAAATTAGATAATCACTAACAGCTCTATTTGTGGTAGTGTGGTCAAGCAGCTAGGCTTATCAGGAGGGCGTGTTAAGCATTTATTGTATTCACTCAATCAAGGCTTATGTCACACACTCAGGGACAGAATCCAGACCAATTAGGTAAGTACAAAGAAAGGTATACTTATGGTTTATTTATAGAACCAAGCAGGACTTGGTACAGGTAGGTAATAAATACTTGGAAATGCACGACTGTTCAAGGAAATGCAGTGGTTCTTGTAATTGTAACAGTTACAAGTTGATATTGCTTTTCATAATACTTGGAATTACACAGTAAATACTCTGATTACTTTTGGAGTACTTTACAATACTGCTCACTTTTCCCTATACATTGGCAGTTACACATAAAACCCTTTCTAGACCCTAAATCTCCAACTATGGGTCCCTGTGGGAGGAAAAATGGTTATCGAACTGGGAGGTAAGAATTTGACTTACGAGGTTGAGGTTTCATGGTTAGGACCAAGGTTTCCTAAGGTCCAGGTGAACACTCTAGTTGCACCACCATCAGCACTGGGGCGGCCGGGTGTAGAGTGCAGGGGCTCAACGTTTTCCTACGGGCTAAGGGGGCCTTTAGATAGGGTCAGCTGGCAAGCAGGCCACTTGGGTGTTAAAGCAAATCTCCTAAGGTTGCGGTCGGTACTGCAGGGGCCAACGACCGACACAAGAACTGCACCTCCAGCGGCACAGAGGTGGCTGGGTGCAGGGGGTAATGTGGATGTCGGGGTCCCTGGGCTTCTCAGTGAAGACAGTCGTGTTCAGAAAGCTACAGGCTTGGTTGGGGGGCTTCTTGGAGGTGATCCTAGACTGGGAAGGAGACTGGAGATCTGGGAGGATGCTTGGCCAGCGTCAGTTGGGCCAGCTAAGGCCAGGAAGGCATCGAGGGCTGGGGTGTCATAGGCATCAGTTTCCTGAGGCTGCAATCGGTTGTGGTCGCCGTCAGTTGGGCATACGCTGTTGGACTTCCTGGACCGCTTTGGTCAAGGGAACAGCTGTCTTACTGCCTTCGGTCACGGTTGAGGGGACCCTTTGAGTAAAGGCTGCAGGTTTACTTTTTAGGCTTGTGGAAGGTCAGGGGTTACTGGATCCCAACATAGTATTGCCGGGGAGGCCTCTTTAAGTTATGGAGCCTCTCTGCCTTGGCCCGTGGCGGCCGGCCGCAGAATCGCAGAGCCTGGACTTTGAAGGTTAGCCTTTCGGAACCAAGTTGAACTTCTTGTACAGTTTTCGGACATCATAATTGGTTTTTCGGAAAACTGCACAATATGGTAGGAAACAAGGGTTCTGAATCGGATTCAGCAATACCAAATCCATTCCGGAGCCCTTCCTAACGACATTGTAATTGGCCCGATAGTCTGTTAGTTGAGTGCAGGGCAGGTCCTCCAGGCTCTGGGCGTCTGTTGCTGCTGAACATGCCAGTTTCCTCACAGCGGTTGGGTCAGGCCGGTAGGGCTGGGGCTCAGTCAGTTGGTGTCCTTGGTTTCTTCCTGGGTGAGCACAGCTCTTCGGTCCTTCTTCTTTCTTCCTGGAATCTGCATTCTGAGTTCAGGGCTGCCCCCTAAATATTGTATTTAGGGGCATTTTATGGGTATTGAGGTCAGTAGCCAATGGGCTTCTGACATTAGGGTGACTACACCATTGGTGTGCTCACCCCATGTGGGGGAGTGGGCACAATTCCTAACCCTGATTGGAAAGTGCCTGCCATCTACAAAATGGCTGGCACTGAAGAGTGGGCTTTACCTTGCCTCCCTCAACTGTGTGGGGGGTTGGGAGAGGTGGGCACACCTCTGGGTTGCTTTAATTGTTCCCGACTGTCTTCCTGCTGAAAAGGGGGGGGGGACAGGAGGGAAGCCTGCTCCCGATAGCAGGAGAGGCTGGGGTTGTGTTACAAAGGCAGCAAGGCCTTTAAAGCTCCCCTGCCACAGATGGCTCTTCCTGATCTGGGGGAAGTGTGGGGAGGTGTGCATACCTCCAGCCAAGAAAATCTTTATTTCTGGGCTCAGGGAGCAAAGGCTACAACCCCAGGGGCCCAGAAACATATCTTGTGGTGGCAAGCTGGTATTTACCAGGGGAAACACCCATTACATCGGAAGCACTACATCGCGTTACTATCGCATCGCGACTATTACATCGCAGATGGCTTCACACCGCATGCTAAGACGCCGCATGCTAAGACGCCGCAATGACTTTTAAAGCGGCACACATTACATCGCATTAAGCACCAAAAGACATTACATCGGAAATGACACGAAACGGAATGATTTATGGCCCAAACAATACAAAAGATGATTTGCGACCCAAACAATTGAAAATATTTAAAGCACATATTTATCGGACCAAAAGACATTACATCGGACGAAAAGGAATGATTTATGGCCCAAACAATACAAAAGATGATTTACGACCCAAACTATTGAAAATATTTAAAGCACATATTTATCGGACCAAAAGACATTATCGGACCAAAAGACATTACATCGGACGAAACGGAATGATTTATGGCCCAAACAATACAAAAGATGATTTACGACCCAAACAATTGAAAATATTTCAAGCACATATTTATCGGACCAAAAGACATTACATCGGAAATGACACATTACATATTCGCAAATGACACATAATATTCACGATCATAAATGATTTACGACCCAAACAATAGAAAAGATGATTTACGAGCCAAACAATTGGAACTCTTTACGAGCACATTTAAAGCACATATTTACATAAACAATGTACATTTTTTAGGGGCGCCAACATTCTAAGAATAACTTACTTTTGATACACTGCATATATTTAGAATAACTTACTTTTTTATACACTGCGTATATTTGATTTTTATGCCTGCATGGGTGGGGTGGATCGGTTGCTGGGTGCGTGAATGGGTCGCTTGCTTGGTGCGTGAATGGGTGGGTGGGTGGTTGGACGCATGGTTGGGTGGACGGATGCATGGGTGAGTGGGTGGGTGGATGCATGGGTGAGTGGGTGGGTGGATGGGTGGGTGGGTGGGTGGATGCATGGTTGGGTGGATGTATGGATGAGTGGGTGCGTGGATGGATGGGTGGGTGGATGGATGGATACATGGACGAGTGGGTGGGTGGGTGGTTGGTTGCGTGGATGGATGGATGCGTGGGTGGATGGATGCATGGATGAGTGTGTGGGTGGAACTCTTGAAAATCCCAAAAAGAAGTCAATCTCCGTCCATTCGAGGTAGCAAGCATCAAGGTGCTAAATTTGTGACTTTCTTAGTGAAGATGACCCAGGATGTGCATTTTTCCGAAATACCATTAGTTGGCAAATAACCATATTCATATTTTGGTTGATCAAATGATAAAGTTGCAAAAAATATTTTCAATAGATATTCACATATTTGATTGATAGAAGCATACACACATGGTTTTAGTGTTTTTTATATTATATTTTATTGATTTTAAAAATCGAAAACAAACAAAAACCGAAAAGTAACACTACAACGAAACCCAGCAGCCATCGATACAGCAACTACAACCCGGTCTCCTCCCACCCCTCCTCATGCCCCCCCTACCGCTCAGAGGGATAATCCCATCCCTTCCCACCATTCCGCTATACTCGGGTAGGCAGGCTGACCCAGTGTCTATCAAGGTATCTCTCCCTGCTTAAGCATGGCAAGAAAACATATTTTCCATGAACACAACGATAATGTATACAGCGCCACCTCAATTATACTTCTGAATGTTACCGCACAAACTACAGACATTGATTTGAACCCCCTTCCGTTTTTGTACTGATATCTTTCCTGTTAATGAGTTCCCCCGCAGCACGAACCTATCTTGCCACGTTGTACGTTTTTTTCATTTTCACATTCACACATCCCTTCTGCCCTGCCCTTCTAAAACGTCTGCTGCAGTTACTTGATGTGAGAGGAATATTACTCAAAAACACATTCGAGTGCATCGTATCCTGAATGTCTTTCATGACTCACACCCTAAAAAAACAGGACCCAGGTTCGTGTCTAAACACACAATATGTGGTGGAATTGCGTTGTTAGTAAATAGTAAATGTCAATTCAAGTACGCGATACAAGGATCCTGACTAGGGGGGGCCGACTGGCATAGATGCAAATGCAGGACGGTGAGTGTAAAGAATCCGGACAAAGGTTACACATCATGACAAAAAGTAATGAGAATCGGGGCAAAAGGTACGTCATATAGACACATCAGAGCGCAAAGAGCTGGTTTCACGCTCCATAATATTTTCTTGTCACTTACTTGCAATGTGGGGCGAGTCCTTTTATACCACCCCAATATGTGTTCCCAACATGTAAGGCGAAGCACTTTAAAAAGCGTGCAATTTCTTAAGATATAATTATAAATGTAATTAACACAACACCCCAAAAAAATGCAATATGTGCAAACATCCGATAGAAAGTGAAGATTTGGCGTTCAAGTGGGGGGTGGGGGGGAAGAGGGCCAGGGCTTAGAGGCGGGTTCTCGCAGGTGATTTCAAAGACCGCGTTGTTTTGCCATGCGACATGCTGTACTGCGGGGTAAAGTACGGCCCAATAGAAAGCAATGGAATCGCGTTGCAATAGATTGCGAGGTAATAACAGACGATGTCATGGACTCGGCGATGAAATAGATGCGGGGAAAAAGCACACGATGTAAATGTGCGCGATGTAACGTCATACATCCATTTACCAGTCAGTGAACCCACCAGCATCTGGTTGGTTTTCAGGGGGCATCTCTAAGATGCCCTCTGAGTGCATTGTATAATACATCCCACACTGGCATCAGTGTGGGTTTAATATGCTGAGATGTTTGCTACCAAACGTCCCAGAATTCAGCAAAGCCATCATGGTGCTTTGGAGTTCATAATGACAAACACCCAGACCATATACTCTTTATTTCCTTACTACACTTACAATGTCTAAAAATGGACTTAGACAATGTAAGGGTACTGTGCTCATACAACTGTACCCTCACCAGTGGTATGGTGCACCCAGCTAGAGGGTTGTCTTACCTATACCATAGGCAGTGGGTTGCAGGCATGGCACATAGGTATGTGTGCCATGTCGACTCTTCACTTTTACTACACCAAAACACACAGCCTACAATGGCAGTGTGTGTGTGTTAAGGTACAGGACCTCTAAAGGTGACACAATATGTGCTGCAGCCCTTAGAGGCCTTCCCTGGTCACAGTTCACTTGGTACCCATAGTACCTTTTACAAGGGACTTACATATGGCTAGAGAGGGGCGAATTGGGGGTACAAAGGTACAGTTTTGGGAAAGAACACAGGCCCGGGGAACCTGATTGGCAGGGACCCAGGGCACATCAAGTCAAAGTGCATCAGAAATCTAGCAAAAAGTGGGGGGGGGGTGGAGGGGTTACTGCAACAGAAACCTGCTTTCCTACCTTTGTCTTTACAATGAGCTCAGGGTGAAAGGCAGTGCAGTAACTCATGCAGGACATTCCCACAGCAAAAATCAGGGCAATATTATGTAATTGTATATTATTCATGTTAGGTTATCTTATGTTGTACTTAGATGTGGTCAATCTACCAAACTAATAGGATGAACCGAGCCAGTGGTCTAGCTTAGTTCCAAGAAGCATAGTACATCAGTACATTTGGTGTTTAAATTGTGAAACACAAGTCTTGTAAAAATACAACAAAGATGCTTCAAAAATCAAATGTGGAAGCGTTCTACTTTAATACAATATATTGTATCACTATATGAGGGTCATTTATTATTATTGACAATTTCTAAACATTAACTTACAAATATCCATGGCCCTTTTCCCATTGATCCAACTACAATGCCATTAGTGAACCTAGATATACTCAGAACCATATGCACCCTATCTGATAGAGACTTCTAGCTGCAGATTCCTTACCTTAGAATATTCCCCAGGCATCAGATTGGTTCCAGAAACATTTGGTGAGCAGAACCCCTGCACTTCGATAGGTGGCATCGTTCGGCTCTGTGTGGCATCGTCAAAGCCATCAATTTGAAATTGAAAAACAATAAAAAAACACGAAAATATCTTATCGGACCTGAAAAGCTTACACAAAATTATGACATGCATGTACCATTCATTTCCAAAAATATATGTTTTTTTATTATTTTTTGTGATATTTTATTAATTAGTCATATTGAATTTCATATAAAATAGCAATAACTCCAGTGTCAACCATTGCAAAAAGATTATTGGGAATAGTTATTCCAGCTTTATCTTTCCAAATAATGCGATACGTTGTTTTCAATCTTAAAGTTCATCAAACATTCACTGAATCTATTACTATGTGCAAATTGCTACTCAAAATCAGAACAACATGATGATTTAAGGCATGGCTTTTCTATACATAAATTCCTACGCGCGTTTCGGCCGAAGCCTTCATCAGGATGCCATGTACATCTTATAATTTGAAACCTTAGTTTCTCATGTTGGATTGTTAGGCTTCCTCTTTGTGTCTACAAGAGACAATTATGTTCTCTGAATAGGCTGGGATAAACCAGACTTTTGTGTATTCAAATCTCTTATTTAAAACAAAGGGGGAAGAATCCAGACCTTCTGCAGATTTTGTCTGTCACCACAATCTCTAGCTGAATAATAGAGATCTGAGCCTCACTGGGCAAATAACTTGTGGGCCGAACTGTGTGCAATTTACGCTGTTTGTGCATTTTCCCCCGCAATGCTGTGTTTTAGTAAAGGAATTGCTCGTATGTCCAAATACGGTTAATGGATGCCGGTCGCCTCTCAATGAGGGTGTCTGCAATCCGTGTCCATTACTATGATGTATGTCCCGAGGTGTTTCGATGAATTCGAAACGGTGTTCTCTGGGGTCTCGGAAGACACGCGTCTCACCGACTCGGTGCCATGAATTCTAAGTTCGTCAAAGCCATCCGCACCAGAAGTGAAGTGTGCGGTGCCTATATAGGTGCCAACCCAACACACTTACATCAGTTCTTTTCTTTCTACACCAGTCACTGAGGATCCGGACAAGAGCTACCCTCAGTCACTTTTTGACTGACCTCTTTTTGACCTTTTATCAAATTTTCAGGACTATATCTACTGGTATGCAGGATGTCCACCAGAAAGGCATGTTATAAGCCATGCAGTGCCGGCTTTTGGGGGGTGAGAGCGTTGTCACCACACTGGGTGCCAATGTCAGGGGGGCACATCTGTGCTGTGAAATCGACGCCAGTTGCTTTGCCCGAAAGCCTGCACTGAATCCGAAAATAAAATTAAAGATTTTGCATGAATGTTCGGGAAGTTCATTGAACTGATCTAGGCACATAGAGCCGAGTTCCGCTCTCTCCTCGGACCATCCGCAATGTCTTCTTACCACCTTGATTACTAGAGGCATTCTATGCCAGCTCAATTTTGTGTAATTTACTTTCAGTTTGTGAATTGAAACAAAGTAAGTTGTAGGCAGGGCTGGCTCTGTGGCGGTGCAACATATATTCTGGTTTTAAAAGCACCTGCAGCTGCATTCTGTAGTAATAAATAAAGGCAGCACAAGTAAAATGTGAGTTGCAGGGGGATTTATTCCTGAAGTAAATTCCTGAGCAAGTAAAGCGTGGCTCTCCCCTGGCCAGTCAAACAGCAACTGCCAGGGTAGAGAACATTTAGACACAAGCAGAACATGGAACATTACAGCAGAGAGCTCCACGCTCTATAATGGAAATAGAAGATTATAACATATCCTCCTCTCTTATATAAATGAACAAAAACAAAAGAAATAAAACAGAAAGAACGTAAAAGAAGGAAAGGTACAGTCTAATTACAAATGTAATCTTTCAGATAACTCGGAGGGTGACAATTTCTAAATGATCTCACTTGACGAGCGCAAGGAGGTTCAGAAGAAACTGAAGAGAGAGAAGCAGGAGCATCACCTCCACCTTGCACACTATAATGAGAAGAACTCACAGCCTGGGAATTTTGAAGAAAATCATCATCTGACATGGATAGAAAGGTGTTACTAACAGGAGTATCATGATGTAAGGAATAGGTACCAGATTTGACATTAGCATCAGTAAGATCATTTTTTTTCTGGTACAAGGCGACCCTCCTGTAATTCCATTTCTCACCACTATCCAAAATCACCCCATGTGGCAAAGTGACTTTAATCCTAAAGGGTCCAAGAAACTTTGTAGAAGAACCAGGCCTGCCAGAACGTATTTTGATCAAATCTCCAGGACAAATTCTTCTGCTATAGTTTTTTTTAAAAAAACATACGATTTTGGGAGATAACTGAAGGTACATCAACAGAGACACTTTTACCAGAAATAATGTCTCTCATCCAAGTCGGTACAAGTTTAGTATTGGGCAACCTTCCACGCATCATTTCGAATGGTGTCTTACCTGTAACACTATGCACACTTGATCGATGTGCCCACAGCATCTCTGATACCACAGACTCCACATCTTGCCCACTAGAAATCGCCATCTGTATGGCACCTTTAATTACACGGTTGGCCCTCTCAACAATGCCATTTCCCTGCGGGTTATATAGAGAGGTACGGCTGTGTTTAATACCACAAGTTGATAAAAATTTCTGCATCTCATCTGACGTTAGCTGCGTGCCATTGTCCGTTAAAAGAATTAACGGTATGCCCTCTTCTCTCCAAATGCATCTCATAGCACGAATAGTAGTGGAGGTGGTAATGTCCTTAGTAAATTTAACAATCATCCATCTTGTGTGCACATCAACAACTACTATACCAAAACGTAAATTCTCTTTTAGACTATTCATTGGTCCTATAAAGTCTAGACATATGGTATGCCAAGGTTGACCTGGATCAGAGATGTGTCCAGAGGAAGCCTGAACACCAACCTTCAAGCGTTTATCACTCTCCTTACAGACCTCACATTTAGTGACCCATGCATTCACCTCCACATCCATACCGGGCCACCACCAATTCGCTCTCAATCTCTGCTTAGTTCTTGTTTGACCTAGATGTCCTTCGTGAGCTAACATGATCAAACTATTCCTCAAGGAAATTGGAGGAACAAATAAGTCACCTTGCATAATCACAGTATCATCATAGACAGAAAGTTCGTCTAACATTTTAACAAATGGTCTGTTGGTAACTGAAACAGTGCTTTCTCTTTTACATCCTGTAAGTATCAGCTTCTTAAGCTCAGTCATGGAACAATCTTTAGACATAGCATCAATCCACTCACTTTTGGTTAATGCTCGAGGTTCACATATACTTAAAACGTCTTGCACAAACGCAACAGCACCCTCATTCTGTTTTTTCAAAACAGCCACTTCGCCAACTGTCTTCCAGTCCAATGACAATCACGATAAACAGTCAGCTTGTGTATTTTTCCACCCTTGAATGTACTCGATGTTGTAGCAGTACTCCTGGAGACGAGAAGCTAACCTAGCTAATCTAGCAGAACACTTGGCATCTCCACCAGGTAACAATACCTTAACAAGAGGTTTATGATCAGATTTCAAGGTAAACTTCGATCCCCACAGGTAGGTCCTGAAATATTCACAGGCCCTGGCAGCAGCTAAGGTCTCACATTCTATGACAGAGTAATTTTTTTCAGAACTGGTCAAACTCCTTGATGCAAATGCTACAGTCCTCTCATGACCATCATGGATTTGTGCCAAAACGGCACCAAGACCTGTAGCACTGTCATCGACCGTGAGTACTGTGTGACATTTAGTGTCGAAAGGTGTGAGTATTCCTGCCTCACAAATGTCTTTTTTTATATTCTCGAAACAAGATTGCTGTGAAGTACCCCAAGAAAAACTAACACCTTTCTTCATTAGATCCCTAAGAACAGTTGTTTTTGAGGAAAAGTCCTTGACGAACTTGGAATAATATTCCACTAATCCTAAGAAAGATCTAAGTTTGTCCTTATCAGAAGGAACAGGAGCTAGCTTAATGGCATCAATTAAATTCCTTTTAGGTTTTACTCCTAAATCAGAAATCTCATACCCTAAGTAGTCTACTTTGTCTACCAAAAACGTACACTTGTCACGTCTAAGTGTTAACCCTGACTCCTTAATCTTTGACAAAGCTTCACGAAGTGTATAATTGTGCTGAGCAATTGTATTACCAAATACCAGGATATCATCTTGAAAGAAGACGATATTTCTCACCCCTTTAAAAAGTACATTCATCATCCTTTGAAAGATTCTAGCAGTGGAGCAAAGTCCGAAAGGCATCCTGGTACACTGATAAATACCTTCCGTGGTGATAAAGGCAGTAAGAGGTTTGGAGTCTGTATGTAACTTAATCTGGTGGTAAGCGTTCTTTAAGTCCAATTTTGAGAAACATTTACCACCACTTAACGCCAGAATAAGTTCGTTGATATTTGGGAGTGGAAAAGTGTCAACAACTACATTCTGATTGAGAGACCTAAGGTCAATGCAGAATCTGAATTTGCCGTCCGATTTCTCTGTGATCACCACTGGAGAAACCCATGATGAGCTTTCAACCGGTTCAATCACTCCAGAAGTAAGCATCTCCTGAAGCATCTCCTTGACAGCTTCTTTAGCCACTAAAGGTGTCCTTCTTGCCCTATGCTGTATAGGAACAGCATTAGGTTTCAACACTATCTTGTGCACATACCCCTTGAAACACCCCAATTCGTCTTCAAATACGTCCTTGTTTTCTTCTAAAATTTTATCTATGGGCAAATCATCCACAACTAGAACTTGGGTTGGAGCTCTTGGATTTACAACAATTGAAAGGTCAAATTGGTGCACCCAACCCAAAATAGGAGGACCATCACTTGCTACATAAACTTTGCCCACAACAGATCTACCTTTGAACTCAATTACAGATTTCATATAACCAATAATGTTTATCGTTTCGCTTTGGTACCCCCCTGGATTTATATCTTTGGGCAACAGAGTGCAATTAGGCCACAATTTGTCATAAATCTGTTTTGGAATGATGGTGTACAATGACCCACAATCAACCATCAAGTCCACAGAGACATTGTTGATCTTAAAACTTGCTTTGGGCCTATTTCTCCTACCACTTTGGTTGTTAGAGTCATCGTTTGGATCATCAACAAGCAAGATACGATCAACCTGTAAAGGAATATCATTAGTAGTATCGGATACATAAGCATTTTGGGTTAAATGATCATTATCATCATCAATAACTGCCACACGTTGTTTAAAAGATTTTCTACACATATTAGAAAAGTGACCTCTGCGTCCACATTTTAAACAATTCCTTTCTAAAGCGGGGCATTTACGAAAGTCAGCATTGTGAGACGAGTTCCCACATCTAAAGCAAGATCTAACTTGTTGTCTTCCTCTTTGAGAAAATCTTCCTGATCTTGACACAGCTGCTACATCTGTATCCACATTGGAGATAGAAGAGACGATTCCATTTCCACTTTCTTTTTTTTTAAGCTCCCGCATACAATATTGGGAGTGTTCTAAAACTTTTGCTATGTCTATAGCATCCTTCAAGGAAGGGTTTTTTGCAGCCCAAAGTCGTTCCTGTGTTTTCTTGCATCTACATTGTACTATTAATTGATCCCTCACCAATTCGCCTGTCATGGCTCCAAATTTGCATTTGAGGGACAACTCTCTGAGTTTGGATACAAATTCATCTATGGATTGATTTTCTTCCTGCCTATTGGTATCGATTCATAACAATGTTAATCTCCTTCGCAAATCTGACTTCAAGACGTTTTTTAGCCTCAAGGTAAACATCTTCAATAGCATTTCGATTAGGTAGAGTGGCTACCGGTAAATACCTAAAAATGTGTTGACCTTCTTTACCTATGTTATTCAAAAGTAAAGCTTTTTTCCTTGCAGAACTAAATTTTGAACCATCTAAAGCATCTAAGTAGTTCTCAAACATAGGTAACCAATCTTCCCATTCTATTGGTGAAGGTCCAGGAGAAGATAAAAAGATTGGAGGAGTTATTATTGAGCTTTGACTCTCCATCACATATTGAACAGGAGCAACAGTGGAACTCTGACTGTCCATACTGGAACTCTGACTGTCCATACTGTACTATTAGGCAGGTCAGTAATGAAGAAGTAATGTAGTTACTATCACTGTATTAAACTGCCAATAACACTGTATTAAGCTTTCACAATATCAGTGAGACTATCACAGTATTGAGTAGTCACAGTCCTGTAAGTAACCAAGGTTCGACATCCAAGAATTATTTGTTTTCTATAGATAGATGCTGGCACAAAATAAGTAAATAACTGTTGCAAATTGATAAAAAAAACCTTCGATTAATACCTGTTGTCTGATTCTGTTGATGCTTCGTGAAAACGAAGTAAAAGTCGGAGTTCCGATGTAAAAGTAAAAATCAAAATGGCCGCCACGTTTTTGACGTTGATTTCTGCTGGAAGTTGGCCTTGTTATGCTAGCGTGCTGTGGGTGTTGTTTCTACGGGCGATTGGGCACACTGGATGAAGTCACTGTGACGTACTACTTCACTTGAGACGGCATCGCTCGAGACGGCAACATTCAAAACACGCACGAGCTGCAGCAAGGCAACGAAAGAACTCCATTTCACAAAAGTAGAAATAATCATTGGCAGAATTTACTCACAACAGGTCCATTTCGCGAGGTAAGCGCAAATGTAGAAGATTGTCCTTGCATCAATAGTAATCGCGTAGGTCTCACCACACTTACTCAGGATGATAAAAATGCTGGCCAAAAACGTCGCCAAAAATATTGTAGTAATAAATAAAGGCAGCACAAGTAAAATGTGAGTTGCAGGGGGATTTTTTCCTGAAGTAAATTCCTGAGCAAGTAAAGGGTGGCTCTCCTCTGGCCAGTCAAACAGCAACTGCCAGGGTAGAGAACATTTAGGCACAAGCAGAACATGGAACATTACAGCAGAGAGCTCCACACTCTATAATGGAAATAGAAGATTATAACACATTCTTTGCCTCCAACAATTTTCAAGCAACAATAAACATGTCATGATAACTCCGGTGATTAATGTTCTTTCTGGAGAGAGAGATCTGATCTTTGTCAAGTGGAAGTTTTGATTCATCGAATGGTAGAACAGAGGGTTAATATGCCTGCTGCAAAGAACGTGTACCATGCACATCACAAAGAGCATATAATATAAGTAAAGCAGTAGGTTACTGCTTTTGTCAGAGAAATCCTATTGTTACTTGCAGTTTATAAGTTAAAATCCTAATGTAGAACAGTGAGCATTTAACTGTCATCACAGAGCTACCTGAAAACTGCATGGTATAGGTTAGAGTGTTATTTTTATCCCCAGACTGTCTTTTGTAACGTTTCCCCTACATTGATTTATACCAGTGTAATTGATTCAGTGGCGTAGGAATGGGGGCGATCCGCACCCAGCGGAACGAGTTTTGGGCTGTGGCCTCCCCCCACTCTAACCTGCCGTCTCAGGGCGGCAAACCCCGCCCTACTCTTCAATCAGCTACCCTGGGGCGGCAAACTCAGTGACCACCACAGGCAGCCAAAGGGTTAGCTACGCCACTGGATTGATTGTCTCTGTGTAATATGTGTGATGTAAGGCTCTGACAACCTACACTGGTATGAGTGATGTTATAAAACTAATTTAATGCATCTGTGAAAGAGTAGTTATGGAACCTTGAAGGGCACTGTGGAAGGGTTGTAATGAGAGAATCCGTGACTGAGGTGGGCATTGGGGGGGCGCTAACAAACCTTGTTGCACAGGGCGCCACCAGAGCTAAAGCCAGCCGTGAAGCCATGTGGTGCCTGTCATCTGCAGATGTCGGTGACTGACCCGCATTTAGTTTGTCTCTGGTGTCTTGATCAAGACCACAATGCCAAGACATATGAGGACTGCCACACCATGCACTCTAAGGTGCTGAGGGAGTGCTCCCTCAAGCTCCTTGAAGCCCCATTAGCATTCCCGACTCCAATATAGACCCGGACAGGCATCATCTGATGCCTGCGCCAACTGTGTGAAGACTCCCCTTATTCATATGACAGGCCTGGATTGGGTGATGATTGGGAGGGGTCTGTGGACCCTTATGAATACTAGACATTAGAATATATTGAGGACAACTAGAATGAGGATCTGGCAGATGCCAGTGGACTGGACACCTCATTAGACACTTGACTAGTCTCTCCCCCTACCTTGGCTGTGGAGTCTTTGGGCTCTATGTCATATCCTCAGCCTTATTCAGAAGGGCTAGGATTGGAGAAAGATTGGGAGGGGACGCAGAACCCCTTAGAAGTCCTGCCTTATACAGAAGAAATAAACTGGTTTGAGGAAGTAGGCGATGGTGGCATGCCCTCCCCTCCTAACCTGGCTATGGAGGAGAGATCTTCCTTCGCCATGGTGGTGCGTAGGGCTGCTGAGGTCCTGGACCTGCAGCTTACTACTGTGGCAGTCAAGACCAATGTCTTAACAGAGGTCCTGCTGCCTAACATCTCCACTATGGAACCTTTGCTGCCATTAATGAGGCCTTGACTGATGTTCTTCTGGGGACATGTTTCAAACCCAGCACAGGTACTCCTGTGCATAGAACAATTGCCCGCCGCCACCCACCTGCACCGGGTGACCCAGCTTTCCTCACCTCTCACCCAACCCCTGAGACCTTGGTGATCAATGCCTCTACTTGGCGCATTCCCTTCTGCACCCCCGGATAGGGAATTCAAAAGGCTGGATAGCTTCGGAAAGAATTTATTTTCTTCTACCAGCCTAGCATTCTTGGCAGTAAACACAACATGCCTCTTGGGCTATTACTCTCATTCCCTGGGGATGGCGGTTGCGCAAGTACTGCCACAAGTCCTGGAGGAGGCCCAGGGTGTCCTCTCCCAAGCTGTTGCAGACTGGAGAGATGCAGCAAACTTTACTATACACTGTGGCCTTGACATGGCAGACTCACTGGGCAGAACGATTTCCTCAACGGTGGCCATTAGGTGCCAATCCTGGTTGAGAACATGCTTTTTGATGTCTCTCTCTTCGGAGATAGGGTAGACGTGGTGCTAGAGCAGTTCAAGGAGTCCCACGAGACGTGTGCGGGATTTTGACGGACAGCCAAACAAACTAATTTAGGATCTATTCTTTGAAGATAACAATTGCTACGATCATTTTAATTTTCTGCAGATTGATTAACCATCATCGTCGAGCCTTACTGATAACTCGCAGGAGAGGCTGCCTTTTTGGAGGGTGAAAAAGCAATAGAAAAATAGACTCATACTCACGGAATTAAGATAACAAACGTTACCCCGAGAATAAAACGTGGAAAAGAAGTTTATACCCCCCAAAATGGAATTATGAAAGATCTTACACTCAACCCTCTTTAGGACTATCCGAGCCGAAAGAGAACCCCATGGAATAAGTAACCATTGTTTCAAAGAAGGACATCTATGTGAAAACTACGATAGGCTACAGTATTGGTTCTACTTGCGAAGTACCAGGGTGTACAGAACATTGTTTTATAATCTGGCGGGTCCTGAGGAAGGTGGCTCTTACTGCTATCTATTGCCACCGAAACGCGTCAACCATGTCTATATAAAATCCTACATTTTGTAGTGACCCTGTCTTTGGGCGTTAGACTAGAACCAACGAAACGCGACAACTTGCACAGATAATTTTTGGTGTGAATGTGTGTGAAGTATGCATGTGTGGTTTGATTGTTGATTGTTCTTTACCTGGTCATATTGTGTCCATTATATGAATTTGTGAATTATCTCTTATGTTGTCAAATTGTGTATACAAGAAATGTCTTTTTGTACTTTACAATGATAATAATGTTTAAAAGATATAACAAAGAAAAAAATAATTCAAATGATAAATAAAAAAGTTAATGGAAATAAGTAACAGTAAAATTTGTGTTTTGTTATGCCCATGTTAGAATTTAAGAGGCTAAAACCCTTAAATAAATAGAGAGGTCATGAGGGAGTTTGTGCTTTGAGTAGTTGCTACATTATATTTCTTTCCCCTCTTCTCCCTGACCTGTGAATTAGTACCTTAGAGGGGGTCCCATTACTTTCATACAAGGAGTCGCAGGCTACAGCAAAGTCCTTGGGCGTCTCTATGTCATCCCAGCCTGCGCCCGCCTTTTGCTCCTTCAGTGGCTTCAGAAGGGGCTTCCAACAGCGCCAGCCCTCTCCTAGCCAGAGAACCGTGCACATTTCACAGCCTCTGCGTAGCCATGGGCGCAGCTCGCCCTGACCCTGTGGGCAGAGCGGTGTTAGACAAAAATTGAGTATATCGAAGAAAACCTGCCCATAGGGAATTAGATAGGATACAGCAATATTTTGTTGTAATCTCTTGTCTAGAAAAAATACTTTTTTTCTAGAGACTCCTCACCGACCAGAGTTGCCCCTAGGTGGCATGCTTCACGTGGGTTGAACGGCCAGAAGTCAGGTCAGGCCACGAACCCCCCTTCCTCCTCAACCTCCAGGCCCTCCTAATCCGATCCTCCCAGATCATTGGGCGTCCAGTTGGTGGCAGGATACACCATCACCTTCGCCCCTGACGGGGCATCACCTCAGACAGGTGGGTTCTACAGATAATCCAATGGGGTACTCCCTCCCCTTCAAGGCTACCCTTCCCTCCATGCCTCCTACATATGATTGGCTGATGGAGGATCACCTTGCTTTACTTTGGGAGGAAGTCACAACTCTCTTGGCCAAGGGAGCCATAGAGAGGGTTCCGGGTCCAGAAGAAGGCTGTGGTTGCTATCCCTGCTATTTTCTGTTTCCCAAAAAAGGACGGAGGCCTTTGTCATATCCTCCACCTAAGAGCCTTCAACTACTTACTCAAAAAAGAGAAGTTCAAGATGCTCGCTCTTGCTCAAGGTTTGTCTGCCTTGTACCAGGAGACTGGATGGTAGTGCTGGTCTTGCAGGATGCTTACTTCAATATTCCGGTCCTGCCTGCCCATCGTTGCTACCTGCAGTTCACAGTGGGCCACGAGCACTTTCAGTTTGTCCTGTTCCCCTTCGGCCTCACTGTAGTAAGCAGGCTCTGTATATACTAAACCAAAGTAAGGTATAGTGTGCACAGAGTCCTGGGAGTTCCCAGAGATATAGCAGAGGCTAAATTAGGTAAGTACTAACAGATCTTTTTGTGGTAGTGTAGGAGAGCAGTTAGGCTTATCCAGGGGTGTGTTAAGCATTTATTGTATTTATTGTATTAACTCAACGAAGGACTGATTACACACACTCAGAGACGGAATCTAGACCAATTGGGTAAGTATAAATAAGGTATACTTCCATTTTATTTCTAGAACCAAATAGGACTTGGTACAGGTAGGTAAAATGTACCTTTACACAGATATGCAATTGGGAATGGATATGCGATTGTTACAGGTTGGTATGTTTTCAAAAAGCAGTTTAAATTACACTGTAATTACTTTTCGAATACTTTTTGATTACTTTCAGATTACATCAACTACTTGGGGTGGTATGCTTAGATACCACACCGAGGTATCCCACAATACAAGGTAAGTAAGTATTTTATTGGTTTAAGATATAGTTACCTTTTCCTCCATACAAAACAGTAGTTCAACACTTGGAACACTTTAAGCACAAACACATGAGTTCCTAGTGGAGAAAAATGGTTATCAGTTTCACAGGTAAGTAAACGTCTTATGAGTGGGAGTTTTGGGGGTTAGGACCAAGGTTCCCCAAGTTCTAGGTAGGCACTCAAGTTATACCACCAGCGGCACTGGGGCAACCGGGTGCAGAGTGCAGGGCCCCAATGTTAGCCAATGGGGCTAAGGGGGCCTTCGGTTAGGTGCTGCTTACGAGCAGGCCACTCGGGTGAGGGAGCAAAGCTCCTAGGGTTAAAGTCAGCACTTCAAAGGTCAGTGATCAGCCTGAAAGCTGCGCCACCAGGGGCAGCTGGGTGCAGGGTGCCAAGAAGACATCCGGACCCTGTGGTTTCCAATGGAGACCTTCTGTTCGGCAAAGTTACTGCAGGCTCGGGCAGGGAGACTTCCTGAAGGCAACCACTGGCTGGAGAGGTAAGTTTGTTTCTTGGGAGATGCCTGGACACCATCAGTTGGGCCACTGAAGGTCGTGGGATGTCAGGTGCTGGATTCTTTTTACCATTGAGTTTCTTCATCAGCTCCGGTCGCGGGCGGGGATGACTCTTCAGGTTGAGGCTGCAGGCGTCGTCTTGAGGCTTGAGAGAGGTTAGGATCCCCAGATTCCAGGTCAGGATCACTGGGAAAACCTCCTTGTGGTGTTGGGCCTCTCGAACTCGGGCCGTGGATGTCGGGTGCAGAGTGGTGCAGAACCATGGAGCCTTCCGGGTCCAGGTTCTGGTCTTGGAGTCTTGGTTGATCAAATCCAGTGCTCACTGGAGTCTGTAAGGTGAGTGCAGGGCAGGTCCTCTGGGCTCTGCGGGATCCAGTTGCTGGGGACAACAAGAGGCAGATACAGGTTACAAAGGCGGCAGGCCTTTGAAGCTTCCCTTTTGTGGACCCTGTCCATACTGGGGCAGGAGGAGGCATGACACCTCTGCCCAGGATGGGCTTTGTTTCTGGACCCAGAGAGCGGAGGCTCTCTACCCAGGGGTCTAAAAACCTGTCTGGTGGTGGCAAATAGCAGGCAGCCATTAAGGAACCACACCAGTGCTGAACTTTTTTTCAGGAGGCATCTTTAAGATGCTATCTAAGTGCATTTTACTTTAAATCCCACACTGGCATCAGTGTGGGTTTATTGTGCTGAGAAGTTTGCTACCAAACTTCCCAGGTTTTAGTAAAGTTTGGAGATGTGGCTAATGGACAAATCTCAAACCATATACACTTACAATGTCTAAGAATGGACTAAGACCCTGTAGAAGTACAGAGCTCATACCACTGTACCCTCACCTCAGGGCTAGTGCACCCTGCTAGAGGGGGTGTCTTACCTAAGCACCAGGAAGAGGGTTGGAGGCATCCTATCTTCTTCAATCTTGACGACTGGCTGTTGAAGGCACAGGCCGTCATCTCCCACCTCCAGACTATGGCAAACCTCCTGCATTCGCTGGTATTCACTATCAATGCGCCAAAGGCACACCTGACTCCTTCCCAGGTGCTCCCTTTCATTGGAACTGTTCTGGCCACAGTGCAGTTTCATATCTATCCTCCCAAAAGGTGAGTCAAGGATATTCAGGCTATGATACCGATGTTTCAACTTCTATCCTGGATTTCGGTGAGAATGACTCTGAGGCTGCTGGGCTTCATGGCCACCTGCATCCTGCTAGTGAATCATGCCAGATGGCACATGCAAGCTCTGCAGTGGGACCTGAAGTTCCAATGGGTGCAGCATCGGGGAAATCTCGGAGGAAACTGCGCAAGACCTGCAGTGGTGGATGACAAACCACAAATGGGTCCACGAGCAGAGCCCACTCCCTTCCACATCAAGATCTCACTGTGGTGACAGATGCGTCACTCCTGGGTTAAGGAGGCCATCTGGGGGAGGTGGAGATCAGAGAACCCTGATCCTTGGCAGAAACAGTCCTCCACATCAAGCTGTTTGAGCTTTGTGCGATCCAATTGGCAATGAATGCCTTATTACCATCTCTCAAGGTAAGGAGTGTTCAGATATTCACGGACAACACCACTGCCATGTGGTACTGCAGCAAACAAAGTGGGGTGGGGTCCTGGACCATACGTCAGGAGGTCCTGCATCTCTGGACTTTGCTGGAACAGCAGGGCATATCCCTGGTGGTTCAACACCTGTCTGGTTCCCTCAACACCAGGGGAGACAAACTCAGCCCTCGGTGCCTAGTAGATCACGAATAGCGTCTCCATCCGGAGGTGTTGCAAGGACTCTTATAGCAGTGGGGATAGCCTTGGTTAGATCTGTTTACCTCCATTGGGAGCGCGCTATGTCAGCAGTTTTACACATTGTAGTTTCCAAGGCGGTTGTCGCTCAGCGACGATTTTTGTCTCAAGTGGAGCTCAGGCCTCCTTTCCACCTTTCCGCCCATACCACTTTTGTCCAGAGTGCTCAAGAAGATCAGGAGCGACTGGGCACAAGTCTTTATTGTGGCTCCAGACTAGGCACGGAGAGTTTGGAAGCCCGATCTTCTGAAATTAGCATCAATCCTCTGATCAGGTTGCCCCTTCAAGTGGACCTTCTGTTGCAGCAGCAGGGAGGGCCCTCCACCAGAACCTGTCAACTCTCTGCCTTCCTGTGTGGAGATTGAGCAGCAATATTTGAGAGCATTCGACCTTCCTCCTGAAGTATGCAATGTTATTCCGGCTGTCAAAAAGCCCTCTAATGAGTTAATATATGCCAGCTAATGGCAAAATGTTTGTAAAAATTGTACGGAACGGTCGGTGATTTTAGTGATCTTTGATAGCCATACAAAGCTCTCAAAGTGGTAGCTGTGGAGTGCAGCCTTCAGGCTTATCTTGAAGGAGTGTTGAGTAGCTTGTTTTACCAGTTTAATCATGTACTGTGTGGGTTAAACGAAAAAGAACCACTCAGAGTTTAAATAAAAATACTTATATTAATTACACAACACTCACTAACACATTGGTATATCTCCTACCTGGAGATATTAACACAATACACCAAAAATACTTCAATTGAAATACGCTAGGAATCATAAAATGCAGTGGTATCAAGGGGGAGACCAATTGATATATTAAGAAAGTGGAATGCGAACTGCAAAGGAGGATGGGACTTGGACCAGAAGAACTAGAGGAGTTGGGGACACAAGGAACCACCCAAGGTAAGTACCTAGGAACCCTAAGAAGGCTGTATGCAGAGTGCGAACATAGCCATATGCCCAATGGAAGTCAATTGAGAAGTCGCAGTTGCAGTGTTGCAGAATAGGATGCTTCCCAGAGGACCCAGAAGAATTCCTTTGGAGGGCAGAAGTTTGGAGGAGCACCCCACCTGTGATGCCCTGGAGACCAGGTTACCTACATGAGGGAAGCCAGGTGCATAGGAGTGCAGAGATGTTGGAAACCTCCATGGATGACAACGGAAGAAATGTTCCTCTGGAGAAGAACGCAATGTTGCTGAGCCTCTGGAAGTTAGTGGGACATCAGGAGCAGCAGACCAGTCAGCTTTGTTGCGTTGCCTGCAGATGCAAAGGAGTGACTTCTTCACTCCAAGGGAGATTACTTTGGGTGTCCTTGATGCCCACCAGTCTGGTGAAGATCCTGGAAGAAGCACAGACACAAACAATGAAGACAACTCGCAGAACATCATGAACAGGAGCAGCAGGAGTCTTCGTTGGTGCAGTCTCAATTCCAGGCGAAGTCCAAGTGTCCAGATGGTCGAAGATTGATTTGGTTTCAGGCTTGATCTTGTCCCGCTACCACCCAGAGGTAAGCCCTTACGTACCCTAGGGGAAGGGTTAGAATGACTCAGGGATCCCTCCCAGAGGAGGGTCTGGATAGAGGGGAGGATACTCCCATGTCCTTTTTCAGTTTCACGCCAGACGAGACCCAAGGGCTCCCAAACTTGCTCAAACTGGAGAATGCAAGGGGGGTACCAAATGTGCCCTTCAAAGCAGTCTGGCTGGTGACGCTGGCAAGCACCCACACCCCAGCCCAATACACTAAGTCATGTCTGGGTTGGTGATCACACCTCCTTGTGACAGGAAGCCTATTGTTCTACCTTCCCCTGCTCGAGCTTGGCTCAGCAGCAGGAGGGAAGAATTGTGTCTGTGGTTGGCAGCAGCACTAGCTTCCTGTCAGACCCTAAAAAGCTGTTACCAGGAGTACAGGGGGGTACACCAAAGGAGGCCCCCAGTACATGGGATCATACTTCCTCTGGAGTACATGTTGGGGTAGGATTGCAACATATTTGATATCAAGAATGACCGATTTAGGTTCAGCCACAATATAGTTAGACATCTTGTATTGACTGATGCCCACTTTATATATTAAAATGGCTGACCGCACTTACAAAGCCTAGAGAATTGACTCCGCGGTTTGTAGGGGTGTCCTGCTCATGCAGGGGCACCCACACACCTATAACCTGGCACCCTGCCCTCAGGACTGGAGAGCCTGCCATAGGGGTGAATTATAGGTTTAAAGTGCAGTGACCTCAGATATCCTCAGATATAAGGAAACCTATATCTGTTGTGAGAGGTGCAAGCACTAACTCACACAAGCTGCAATGGCAGGCCTGTAGTCACAGTTTAAGTAGACTCCCATGGGTGACACTATACATGCTGCAGCTCATGGGAGACCCTTGGTGCACCTATGCCCTGGGTACTTTAGTATTATATACTAGGGACTTACAAGGGTACACCAGTAGCCAATGGTGGGTGTACAAAAGCACCTACCCTGGCCAATTAAGGGAGAAAGCACAGTGACTGGGGTACTGATTAGCAGGCTCTCAGTCAGACTAGGTCAAAAACATTTAGAAATGTGTGTACTAAACCACTCAATGTTCATAAATCAATATTATTATTGTCATGCACAGTATTGTTGAACAATTTCCAACATAAGTTTGCCAGATTAACTGTCCCTTTTCCACTATTGAACACAGATTTCTGAAGGGGCTTACACATTTGTTTCCCCCTTCCCCTTTCTTCATGCTCCAGTGGGACCATTACTTGGTCCTCACTTATCTTATGTGGGCACCATTCGAGCCACTGCACAATTGCCCCCTCTGGCTGCTCACCATCAAGACAACCCTTTCAGTGGCAATACCTTCTGACAGGAGGGTGGATGAGTTGCAGGCACTCTCTTATCAGCCTCCTTACCTGACCATATTCCCAGACAAGGTAGTGCTCCACACTATGGCTTCTTTTTTGCCTAAAGTACTGACACCTTTACACCTAGGGCAATCTGTCACCTTGCCCACCTTCTATTCTCCTCTTTAACCTTATGAGGAAGAAGAACGTCTCCATAGTCTGGACCAAAAAAGAGAATTATCGTCTACCTTGACCGCACTAAAGAGTTCTGGGTGAATGACCAACTCTTTGTGTGGGTACATTGGAGCAAAGAAAGGACGTGCTGTACAGAAGAGGCCCATCTCCTGATGGGTTATCCTCTGCATTAAGATATGTTGTGCTCTGGCAAAGAAACAGCCTCCTGAAGGCCTCAGAGCTCATGTACCAGGGCTAAGGTGGCCACCAATGTTCTCCAGCGTGGTGTCACTGTTCTTGACATCTGCCAGCTGGCTATGTGGGCATTCCTGCACACGTTTGCCAAGCTATATTGCCTGGACAATCAGGTCCATAGGGAGGGCCTCTTTGACCGTTCGGTCCTATAGGACTTTCTGATGTACACTTTTCCACTGTCCCTCCTTCGGGGATGACATTGCTTGGGTATCTGTTCAAAGGTAAGGAATCACCCTACTGGGAGGCCCTCGTTTGCCCTGCGCTTGCTGACGGCGACCTGGGGAGCAGTCCGGTCGCTGCTTGCAGGCGGGCCCTGCTTCCTGGTGGACCCCGCATTGTGTAACTGTGCTGGCTGCCCCCTTGCTGAGGCCCGGTCTCGCCAAGCTTGGTGGGCCGCAGACCGGGCGCTCCTGCCACGCCTGCACGGGGACCCCGAGGACCTCGGCCTTCTGCTTTTCCCGCCGCATTTGGGGAGCTGTGACACCCGGGGGGCCCCCTGGACACCCTCTAGCTGCTACTCAGGGGCCGACCGGACGCTGCGCTGAGACCTGGCCCTGACCCTGGTGGGACATAGGGGCTGCGCCTTGCCAGGGATCCCCGGCGGCCTCCACCCGTGGGCCTCAGGCCCGATCTACCGTGGGTCAACGGTGCCCTTCCACGCCACCCCTGCCTTGTCGCTGCCTGACCCCACCGGTTGCGCTGCCTGCTCCCGCTCCAGCGGCCCTGCAACGTCCAGGTCCCCCCATCTTGAGTGCACCCCGCGCCCTGCCAGCAGACGGACCCCGCTACGGACTTGCCCTGCGACGCCTCGAGTGGACCATGACTCGCGGCAAGGGGAACAAACCGGACCCTCCGTCCGCGACGACCAGGGGGGCGTCAGTAGCTTCTATGTGGGGCAAAGCGGGCTCCTCATCGCCTTCCGGGGGCCCCCCAGCAGCCTCGGGGGGTAAGCCCCTGCCGCCAGCCGACTCTCCACCGGTGACGCAGGCCTTCATGACCTCCTTCATGGCTGATCTGAAGACAGAAATCGGATCCCTCAGAACGGAGGTCCACACCTGTGTTAAGGAACTGCGCAGGGAAGTCACTGACCTCGGCGATCGAGTCGACGGCCTGGAGAAAACGGTCGACTCCCGCACCGAAGACCTGGAGCAGATCTGGCAGAGAGTGGCGACTCTGGAGGAACAACACATCCAGCTCCAGATCAAGCAGGAGGATTTGGAAAACAGGGGGCGACGCAACAACCTCCGCATTCGGGGTGTGCCACTTGGAGAAGAAGGGACTAACACCATGGCCTACGTGGCCCTGCTCTTGCAGGCGGTGTGGGGCGAGGAGGACGCCCCCCCACCACGCCTCGACCGTGCACACCGGGTCTTTGGAGCGGGAGGGAAAGCGGGCCTTCTGCCCGACATCGTCACTAGACTCCACTACTTTACCGAGAAGGAGGCCATCTTGAAGGCAGCCAGGGACAACCCGGACTTACAGTACGAGGGCCACAGGATCCAGATTTTCCAGGACTTGGCCCCCACGACGCTCCATAGAAGGAAGGTCTTCCGTCCAATCACCGAGAAACTACGGACCCTCAACGTCTCCTACCAGTGGGGCCATCCTTTTGCTCTCATCTTCAAGTGGGAGGGCAAGCGTAGGGCTCTCCGATCCTATCGTGAGGCCGCGCACCTGCTAGGCATGCCAGAATCCCCAGACCACAGCCCGACCCGCTCCTCCCGCCCGGAGAGGGCCCCCCCACGCCCGGATTGGTCCACTGTGCGCCCCCGCAGGAGGTCCCCCCCGGTGGACGCACTCTCTACTTCCCAGACCAAACAGGACATCATAGCACACATTCGCTCCCTCGAGGGCGATCGCGAGGAGCGGGCCTCCCAGCCCTTTGCTTCTGGCTCGGAGGGTGGGGATCGCCCCTCAACGCCGGACGGACTCTGATCACTGCTGTTATACCTCGAGCTACCCTGAGCACACGCTCAACTCCTGGGCGCCTGGACTCGCCCTCGTCTGCCACGGTGGCCTGACCCCACAGTTTCATGCGTGGCTGGCACCCTTCGCCTCTCCCTGGTCACGCACCATGTTGCTGCACCCCAGCGCCCTGTAGGCACCTGCTCGGGCTGACTGGTCCCTATGGCCCCAGTGCACCCCCCAAACTACTTTGAGGCAGCGGGGTGGACGGACTCTGAGACAACTTGCCTTCATACTACTTCTCCAGATCTCCGCTCCCCCCCCCTTTGTCCCGTAGGAAGTGACATTCCTGAGTTCGTCCGAACCCTTGGGTAGAGGATGTCTGGTACCTGGGACACTGTACTTTGGGCCCGTTGGCCTGTTCTGGTTCGGTTTTTACTCTGTGTCTTTTTCTCTTTCCTCCTCTCCTCTCTTCCTACTTCCCCCTTGCGCGTCCCTCTCTTCCTGTTCCTTCCCCGTGCTTGCGAAGGGGTGGTATGGTGGGTCCTATGGGGGCTGCTGTGCGGGCGCTGTGCTGACGCTCCTACTGCCCCGCCTGCGGGAGAGCTCACTGGGCCAGGACTTGCGCGACCTCCATCTGCCTTAGCGCTATGACAGCAAACCTCCCCACTCCCCTGAAGGTTCTTTCCCTCAACGTCAAGGGGCTTAACTCTCCCAATAAGCGTAGACAGATATGGCGTTACCTCCTGCACCACTCCCCTGACATAGTACTCCTCCAGGAGACGCACCTCCTCAGAGGGGACTCCGCGCGCATGGCACACCCTAGGTACCCCACACAGTTCTGGGCATCCTCTGGCGCCAAGACAGCGGGGGTGGCAATCCTCTGTAGGGCTGGCATTAGGCGGGGACCCGGGAAGCCCTTCAAAAGCACTGACGGACGCTTCCTCCGAACCACAGTACAGATAGGCTGTGCACAGCTCACTCTGGGATGTGTGTATGCTCCCAACCAGTCGCAGGACAAATATCTCCAGGCACTACTGCGGGAACATTTCCCAACGGGCGACGCTGCTACAATCCTGGGCGGCGACTTCAACCTTGTCTGGGACCCCGAGCTGGACCGCGCGGGCGGCCCCCTTAACGGCGCAGGGGCGATGTCCTCTACCCTCAAGACGCGGCTCACGGACCTGGGTCTTGTAGACGTGTGGCGCTATCACAATCCGGAGACCCGAGATTACTCCTTCTACTCACACTCTCATCGGACGTACTCCCGTATCGATTATCTGTTCACCTCCCTTGAACTAGCCCGAGACTCCCTGGCTACCGCTATTTCTGACATCTCTCTGTCAGACCACGCCCACGTGGAGCTGTTGTTGCAGGACCCTCGGACCCGGGCCCCTCGCGAACGCCGGTGGGTGCTTCCGCCAACTGTTCTTCGCGACCCAGACGACGTCGATAGCATCCGTGACGCCATAGACTCGTACTTCACCATTAATGACACCCCTGACATGCCCTTTCACACGGTGTGGGATGCCTTCAAAGCCACCATTCGAGGCCACATCACCTCCTTGGCGGCGGCGCGGAAGAAGGAGGCGTACAAGCTGGAAACCGACCTGGCCAGTGAAATCAAGTTGGCTGAGGCCCGAGACCGAGACGCCCCCACTCGGGCGACGAAAAGAACCCTTGCTAATCTCAGGGGGCAACTCCGCGCACTACGCACTAACAAGGCGGAACTCTCCCTGCTGGCGCTCAAGCAACGGTATTATGAGGGGGGGGACAAGGTAGGTCGCCTGCTGGCAGGCAGGCTGCGGGCGCGCGCCGCTAGGGCCCACATTGCCAATGTCAAACGACCGGATGGCACCCGAGTCACCTCTGAAAGGGCCAAACAGGCTGCGTTTGTTGAATACTACTCCTCTCTCTATGCTGAGGAACCCACCTCTGCGGAGGCACGGGAGGCCGTACTTGCGAACCTTGAGGGCTCCCCGCTGTCCCCGGCATGCGCAGCCTCGCTGGAGGAACCCCTGCGGGAGGAGGAAGTGACAGAGGCGGTGGGGGACCTCCCCGTGGGGAAAACCCCAGGACCGGACGGCCTGCCACTGGCCTTCTATCGCCTGTTCCTGACACAGCTCCGTCCGCATCTGCTGCGCCTCTACGGCTCCTTCTCTGACGCCACTGGCCCATCCCCTGACATGGGCATGGCGGAAATAGCCTTGATCCCCAAACCTGGGAAGGACCCTGATCTGTGTGCCTCCTACCGCCCCATTGCCCTCCTTAACACCGACCTCAAAATATACACCAAGATCCTGGCCAAACGGCTGGATCCGCATATGCCGGGTTTGGTGAACCCGGACCAAGTGGGCTTCATTCGGGACCGCCAGGGGGCTGACAATGTTCGCAGGTTGGCGCACCTAGTGGGGAAGGTACACCACTGGAAGATCCCGGCCTGCCTCCTCTCGCTAGACGCGGAAAAGGCCTTTGACCGGATCGACTGGACCTTTCTGAAGGCGGTCCTCGAGAAGCTGGGTCTTGGCCCCACCATGATCTCCAGGTGCATGGCCCCCTACATCGGGCCACAGGCTAGGATCCGGGTCAACGGCCATCTGACACCGCCGCTCTCGATCCACAGGGGCACGAGGCAGGGATGCCCGCTCTCGCCGCTCCTGTTCGCCCTGGCGGTCGAACCGCTGGCGGAGTTAAGTAGGCGTGCCCCTGACATCCATGGCATCCCCCACGGGGGACGTGCCAACAAGGTGGCGCTCTTCGCGGACGACCTGATCCTTACTCTCACGAACCCTCGAGTCTCCCTCCCTGCGGTGCATGACGCCCTTACGCTGTTCGAGCGGGCATCCGGCCTTAAAATTAACCACACCAAATCTTGGGCGCTTAATCTCACTATCCCTGAGGAGGAAGTCTCCTCCCTGAAGGGGACCACGCCCTACCGCTGGGCGGACGACCACATCAAGTACCTGGGTCTAGACCTCACCCCCCACCTCGACTCGTGGTCCTCGCGGAATTGGGCTCTCTGCCGTAAGGAAGTACTGGCGGACCTGCGGAAATGGAAGCCCCTGATGGTTTCCTGGCTGGGGCGGCTCAACGCGGTCAAGATGTCAATCCTCCCCCGCATCCTGTATGTCTTCCAGTGTCTCCCCACCCCGATACCGGTCCACTGCATCAAGCACCTCCAACGCGACCTCACGTCTTTCATATGGGGGGGCAAACGGCCCCGATTCTCACAAAAAGTCCTCATGGAGCCACGTGACAGGGGCGGCCTCGCCTGCCCGAATCTCCTTCACTACTACTGGGCGGCACACCTCCGGTTCGTGATCGAGTGGGGTGCACGCGAAAGCGACAAACACTGGTTCCACATGGACCGTGTAGTTACGGGACGCACCATCTGGGACCTGCCCTGGCTGCCGCGGGCGGCGCGCTCCAGAAGTGCATACATGGCGGTCCCCACGAGGACGGTTCTCGAGGTATGGGACAAAGTGGCAGTGTCCAAAGGTCTGACCACGTTCCCCTCCCCACACACCCCCATTGCAGGTAACCCGCACTTTCCTCCTGCTGCTCAGACCCGGGCGTTTGAGAACTGGACCCAGGGTGACTGTAGGGTTGCAGGAGATCTTTTCCTTGGTGGGTCGCCCAAATCGTGGCCGGATTGCAAGGAGGAATTCGACCTCCCTTGCACCGCCAGCTTGCAGTACGCGCAGCTGCGCCACTGGACCACGGGGGACGAAATGTACCAGGCTGCCTCCAGGGAGCACACTCCATTTGAGAAGCTGGCTCGCTCCCTTGGGGGACTGAAGCGGCTAATCTCCCAAATCTACAATATCTTGCAGCATCCCACCGCTCCACCTGCTCATCCCTACCAGAGACAGTGGCAGACCGCCACTGGCTCTGACATCACGCCGTCTCAATGGTCTAGACTCTGGAACGACATACCCAAATCCTACCGCAGCATCCCGCAGAGGGAGAACGCCTACAAGATGTTAACACAATGGTACTACACCCCCCTGCGGCTCAGCAAAATGTTCCCTGCCTCCTCGCCGCTGTGCTGGAGGTGTGGCGCTGCGACTGGCGACTTCATACACATCTGGTGGTCGTGCCCTGCCCTGGCTGTCTTTTGGAAGAAGGTCCTCAGTCACATTAAGGAGGTGTTGGGCTTCCCTCTCCCTGAGGAGGTTTGCACACTACTGCTAGGCGTACGACCCCCTGCACTTAAAGCACTCACGCGCAGCGACTGGATCCTCACCCTCCACATGCTAGGCGCTGCCAAACAACTTATTGCCCTGTACTGGAAGAGGGCAGAGCCACCACCGATAGCCTCCTGGTTTGTGCGTCTCTGGCAGGTCCTGACCATGGAACTCCTTACGGCTCGGATACAGTCAAGGGGGATGCGCTTTAAGGCGGTGTGGGAACCTCTTGTGCGTCACCTGTGCTCCACCAGCTATGCCCGCCGCATGCCTCCCAGGCTCCGCGCTCTGCAACTGTTCGAGGACGCCCTTGTCCCCGCTGATCCAAGCAGGCTTGGCCCATAGTCGCTTCCCCCCCCAGCACTGGTTTGCGTCTTAGGCCCCTTGTAGACGAACGCAGGCACACCTCCCTGGCCCCTCTTCACCCCACCCCTGCTCTCCCATTTCCGACTTTCACTTTCCTCCTGCCTTGCCACTCTGGCTTCCGTCCCCCTTCGGGGCAGTTTGGTCCCTGTTGGGCCGTTGAAAATGTGACACCACTGCTCTCCTTTCCATAAGCGCCTCCCCCGTACTGTGGCACACTGCCGGCACACGGCTACTCCTTGCTTTCTGCTCCCTTAAGCCACGCGGCCGGCCCTCCCAGGGGTTGTAGGCAGGGCGCTGTGTTAAAAGCTTCATCTCCCCTGGTTGCCTGCTCCTTTTACCGATTTTTTCTCTCTGCGCGGCCGGCCCCGATGAGGGGTTGTAGGCTTATCGCTGTGTTCACAATAAAAACAGATTTGAACAAAAGGTAAGGAATCTGCGACTAGATGCCTCCATCAAATAGACGAATCACTTACCTTCGGTAACGCCTTATCTGGTAGAGAGACATGATCTTGTCGCAGATTCCTTACAAACTAACCCATCCTCCCAGCACTGTGGATCAGTTCTTAATGTCAGGGCTGTCCCCCTTCAGGGCCCTAGTTGTCTAAACACACCACTATCAGTCTACTTCAAGGCTTCGCACTTCAGATGTGGAAAGTCGTGAAAAGTACGGAAGTCAGCGCACCAAGGTGGCGACTATATTGACGACGTGCACATCACGATAATGGGGACGATGCTGATGACATCACACGGAGTCCACCAACGTCACCTTTCTGCGGCGGCGCGCAGGAATACTGCTCAAGAAAAGTCTTCTGGATTCAGTCTGATGCCAGGGAAGTACAAAAGTAAGGAATCTGCGGCTAGATCACGTCTCTACCAGATCCGGCGTTACCGAAGGTAAGTTACTTGTCCTGTACACAGAGTCAATAAAGTAGACATAAACTCAAAAAGATATTTCAGTCCAATTTAGAAAAATAACACAGATTTGTATATAATTATAGACACTGAGATCATCAGAATCAGGTAAGTCCTTTTGTAATAGCTTTTTGTAGAAATAGAAAATACAGTTGGATTACGATTTAGAGGTATGAGCCTTGAACACGGTTAAGTTATTCTATGGGCGAAACATACACTGCACATATATTCTTGTGTGCGTTTCTTGAGGGTGCCTTTCGGGACTTAACCCCTTCGATGCTCATGACGGAATGGTTCCGTCATGAGCCTCGGTCGAGCTGTGCTGATGACGAAACCGTTCCGTCATGACCACACCAGCGATTGGAAGGTTCAGCACAGCGCTGAAATTCCGTCCGCAGGGAAGGTGTTAAGGTGCTTAGCGGCTAAGGTAAAAGAAACCATAAGCAGTTCAGTTTTACCTGTCCTGGCCAGTCTGGGTGCAAAGGTGCTGGTCACATTGGAAGCCTTGAGTGCTATGCGGTAAAGTCAACAGCAAAGTACCTGTTAAAGAAAGACTGCGATGAGGGACTCAGGCACAAGTCCAGCAGAACCCATAGGGGCTCTTGACTCTTGAAGGTGTATATGTGAACCCGGGCGGGGGGGATCTGGTGTTGAGGTGTTTTGTCCTTGTGTCGCTGTAATTAGAGATGGCTTGGCGACCTGGAGAGGGAGAGAAAACAGGACAGAACACCACTCTCCATGAAGACCTTGTGTATACTGGAGTTCTTCGATGGCAGGTCGGTGTCAGCATGTTTGGTGTTTGGACTGGACACACAACAAGCCTTGGTAGTTGCAAGGGGTCTAGTACCCAAAGTATTCGAGCAGCGATGCTCCGGGGGGGTAGTCACTGGCTGGAGAGTCAGTGAGAGCAATGGGGCTGACATCCTAACCTCACAACAACCTCTTTCTGGTGAGTTGCCTCCTCTGAGGGCCCAATGGCCAGCAAAATGAAGTACTGGGTCGATGCAGTCTGTGCTTTCAGATGCAGGGGGTTGGCTCCTCCACCCAAGGGAGATGCTGCTTGGTTGTTGAAGGTGAGAACATTCCTCCAAGGGTTTGGGGAAGCTGTTCAGCTTCTGGACAAGTCGGTCTTTGAGATTGTCACGGTGCAAGCAGGCAGGCAGTGTTTGGTGCTAATCTCAGTGCAGGACCTCTGTTTTCACGACTTCAACTTGTCTTTGTTGTTTGTTCAGTTCCCAGTAGACATATCTGAGTTCCTGGTGTCAGGGGACTCCTAAATACTGAATTTAGGTGTGCTTAGGAGAGTGTAGAGTAGTAGCCAATGGGCTACTTACCGCTGGGGTGACTTAACCCCCTATATGACCACTTCTTGGGGAAACTGGGCATAATCTTGACCCTGAGTTTCTTAGTTTCACCAAATCCATAATACTGAATTTAATGGCATTTAGGGGGGTCTAGTAAAGGAGCCAATTGAATACTTACCCCTGGAGTAACGATACCCCCTGTATGAACGCTTCCTGGGGAGAGTGGACATAAGCCTGACCCAGAGGTACTAGTTTCACCATATTCAAAATGGGGAAACCCTTTTTTGGCTGTCCACTTCAGGTGGCCCACTTTAGGGGTGTGCCTGTCTTGAAAGTGTGACATGTCAACTGACTAACTAATTTCCCACCTGCTCTGGTGCCAAATGGGCCCCAGGGCAGGGGGTGGTGTTTCCCAGGTCTGGGGAGAAGCAGTTCTAGCATATCAAGGGCGGCAGATGCTTTGAAGCTTTTGGTCTTGACATGCTAATTCACTAGCCACCCTGCTGGAGGAGGCGTGATCCCCTCCTGCTGGAGAAGGCATTGTTTCTGACCTTTCTGAGAGTGCTGGCTCTCACCTACAGGCCATCAGAAACTCATCTGTGGTGGAAGGTTGGATGATACCAGTCAGTCAGCACTCTGGAGGACTAGTAGGTTTTTAGGGGGCACCTCTAAGTTGCCTTCCGGGTGCAAATAATAATAAATGTAGTACTGGCATCACTAAAGATTTATTAAGACAAGGGGTTTGATACCAAATACCATTGGTTTCAGTGCAGCCTTCATGTAGCGGGGTAACGTGTAATGATCAGTGCCCTGTACATATATTTAAGATGGCTGCCTGATCACTTGCAATATCTAGTAATGGAACTAAACACCACAGGGCCCTATCTGCTTATGGAGATGTGTCCTCATATATAATATAATGCACCCTGCCTTAGGGCGCTAAGGCCTGCTATGGGGTGACTTACATATAGTAAATGCAATGTACCTTGGCATGGCACACAGGGAGTGTGCCATGGTGTGTGTGTTTTCACAATGGTTTGCACCATTTCATCTATCCTGCAATGGCAGTCTGCATGCAGATTTTGTGAGGGTCCATTTGAGTGGCTTAATACAAGCTGCAGCCTTTTGGGTTCAGCCCGACTTTTCCCCACTTGCAGCCTTTCCTATTACAGGTTTTCTCCATAAAATAGCATTCGAGTCTACCATCAGGACCAGTACCGCTGCACCCAGACACACCAGGGCAGGTAAATCCAAATTGTTGGGGGTTATTTGGACATTGGCCCCTAAGAACCTTAAGTCCAGGAGAGTAAACCAGAGAATCATTTGTAAATTCACATATGCAGTGAATGTTTATCCCACAGGATAAAATGAATGCATTCGAGGCTCATGCCTCAATTCTGAAAGCTGTGATTTTCTACTATTTTAACTGTAAAAATCTATAAAGTCTAAAGTACTTACCTGATTCTGTTGATCTTGGTCTAAAATTATATACAATCCGTTATTTTTTAAATTGGTCTCTAGTTTCTTCTTGTAATTGTAATTGTAATGGTAAAAACATTTATATAGCGCATGGCTACCCGGAGGTATCCCAGCGCTTACAGTAGCAGCGGGGCAGTGTTACTCAGTTCGGAAAGAGGAATGTTTTCAGGGATCTACGAAAGGAAAGGTGGTTGGATTCTGTACGGAGGTGGGGGGGAGGGAATTTCAGAGTTTGGCAGCGTTAAATGAAAAAGATCGGCCTCCACTTCTGGCCTTCTTGATCCTGGGATAGTGGCCAGATTCTTAGTTTTGGAGCGAAGGGATCTATTGTAGTGTAGTTCCTATATTCCCAATAGGTTCTGCGCATTGGAATAACATAAACGATAGTTTAGACGTAGGAATGAGGTCGACTAGGTCTCTATTTAATATGTTGGACTTAATTATGAATGCCAGCTAGCTCAGAGGTCACTAGAAAGTTTCTCGAGTGAACAGGAATGAGTTACCTTTCCTGAACAGACAAGAAGGGATTAGATTCTGACAACCGCATAAACATGACAACTTTGCTCTCTCCAGAATAAGGAGTATATCTCCAGAGTTGTGTGAAAACAATAGATAGCTATTTCACTCAGTCAATCGTGCATGCTTAGTTTCACCAGAGTGCAGAGAAATAGAGAGACGGGCGTTTTCAATAAAAGTTGTTATTTATTAAGCAGTCCTCTTTCTCATGCAAGAGAAGTGAATTGCGCAATTGCAATACTTGTCATAAAGTAAAGTGCGTACAGTAAAAGGAGTATTATGAAATAATACTGTAAAAGCATTTATATGGTTTCTGAGCCATATGATACTTAAAACAGATAAAATATATACAATACATACAATGATAAAAGATGACTAAACGTACTCAACTGGTGCTTCTAAAATACGCCTACCCTGGTGTACCTAACCTAAGCCTAGTACGTGGGAAGGAGTAAGTGAGCTGTAGTTTATGTTAAGTTAGTTTTGCCAAGAATCTGAATCAAGAATTCTCTAAGGATCTAATCAGCTCCGTACCTTGGTTTTAGAATGAAGGAGGTCTTGTATCTCTTTCTCAGGACTCGATCTCCCAGCAACCCGCAAGGGTGACTGGAAACACTGGAGCTGGATTTCTCTGCAGGAGAAAAGACAGCGCCTCTCTCAGTGTATCAAATGGGAGGGTCGGCTTCCTTCGTCACTCGCATCAGCTGGGCTTTGGGTAAGTAGATAGCCGCTCTGCTCCAAACCACTGTGTGCTTGCTTAAGGCAAATGCTGGTATATTTATACCTGGAAGGTGCCGAGTTTGACGTAAGGTTGGACATAAGACGTCACTAAGAACTGTCACGAAGAATTGGCAGTTCTTTCAGGACTCTCAGGAGTTCTAGAACAAATCAAAACAGAAGCAGGGGGAATTCCCGGGCTGCTGGAGGCTTGGTTTGTTTAAAGAACGCGTTGTACTTTCTAGGAGTCTAGGGAAGTAGCCTTGTCGTATTTGGACTGCATTGGCTATGACTAAATATGGATATGATTCTTATGCCTTTATAAGGATATGATTTGTTATAACCACATAAGGGCATGAATCGGGAATATTTAATTAAGGTCCTAGATACGTTCACAACACCCACTCCACGTATAATGTCCATCATTACTAAATACTAAGCAATATATAAACATGTAAGTATGCATGTGTTTTCCAGCCCACCCCAAAATACATAAAATGCATTTGAAATGGTATAGATACACGAAAAAATTTGTATTATACTGCACGTTTTCAAGCAGTGGTATCATTCAGATAATATCTTTTGTTCATTTAGAATGTTGACTGAATGAATCACGAAAATTACATTTATGAAATGGCTCTTAATACAGAAGAGAAGGTCGAGACCATTTCATCACATATTTATACAAGATTGTACATGTGCTAGAGGCTGATTCAAAATAATGTCTCTAGAGTCTCTATAAAAAAGAAGTTCTGTTCTCTAAGAATAGTTCTACTTTAAGCAGGGTACTATGTGCCAAAAAAAGGTAAATATTTTGGGAACTGGAGAAAAATATTTTCGCTTTCGGGAAGAAAATAGTCCCAATGTTTTTTAGAAGTGCTGTTTATCAAAACTGAAGGCCGAATTTAAAGTTCAGGGGACGCTGAGTGCTCGCTATTTCAAATAATATTCCCGTTGTTAGGAGATTACAGTACCTCAGATAGGCCGGCAAAAAATTTGTCTACAACAGTAGGTGAAAGTTGGGCCATCGCTGAAAAATCAGAAATAGTGCATACATGCGATGCATTGCCATCGTCAGTGTTTAGATCCGCAATGGTCACAGAAGGTTGTACCTGTGTGGTGCCGCTTTCATCTCATACTTCACCGCCACCTAATCGTAATGGTGAAGTCTCAACGAATGGCATCATCAGAATAGGTAGCCTCTGGGGACAACACGTTGCATGAGCCGTTACCGAACCAAGCAAAGCATCGATATCCATTGGTACTGCTGATGGTAGTGTAAGACAGACGTCCAACACGCATTCTTCTCCGCATAGCAGACATCGAAGCACAGGTAAGATGCAATCTTGCCAGATTGGTCTGAATGAAAGAAACCAGGTAGTATTCAAATCTCTTAGCCGGGCCAATCCGAGGACTTTAGTGATACGTTCTCGGTATCGTATTGCTAGGATCGTTTCTTCCATCGTAGCCTGAGTTTTGTCTGTGACTTGGCTTGCCATATCGGAGCAGAAGGAACAAAAATAAAATTCCTGCTACGAGTCCCAAAATAAGAGGCAGGCCACTGAAAAAAGAATGCACGCAATTCGGGAAGATGCCCAGAACTGTTTCAAAGGGTGCTAACAGTCCCGAAAAAATCGTCTTAAATACATGTGCGATGCCACTGGTATCTGACATGTTTAACATTTGGCTTAACATTTCTACGAAATGCACGGGGCAATTTGTCGATAATAGGGAATGTACCTCTGCCGCTGTCCTTGCAACTTGCAGGTCATACGTCTCTTTGGACGAGGTTAAAGGCACAGTTGTCTGTAAAAGAATAGACTTCATTCTGCTTAAAGTATCAATTCGAATAGAAGAGATATTCACAGAAGGCCATATTGCTGCCTCCATGTCTGGATTGCTGTTTGGATACAATACTTGCATACAACAAATGACCCAGGCAGTAACGCTCACGAGATAGGCTTTTCCTGGCATCATGCCACAACAGCTGTGCTCACTTATTATAACGTAGCTACCGTTGGAAAGTTGTCTGAAAAAGGGCTCTATCTGTGTAGCAGGGGTGCCGTGCAGATGACATGAAAGGTTGTTTGATGAACCTTCGCAGGCTCCATGCAAGTTAATACCTTGACACAGAAGTGTACCGCTTAGTGATTTTTTAAAATTGTTACCACTAAGAAATACCTCTTTTTCCCCTCACTATAACATCTATGTGTATAAGGCAAATTCAAGGTTGACTTGATGTATCCTTTACCCAACCTTTCATACAGGCCTGCTGGTATATACTTTTGGCAGTATTGAAACTGAAACGTTGTTATTGGGATTGTAATGGTGCCATGTATTATCCATTAAATGACCGGTCGTTCTGACATTGTCAATGGTAATTTTTCTAGTTTTTCAATGCTCAGCACCGTATAGTCTGCTCCTTTTTGTGCCAACGAGATTTGTCTATCAATAAGGTTAAAGATAGAAAATAATGACGTTGTGTTGATTAGACTCCATGGCATGTAGCCTGAACGAAAGTTTTGTAACGTCCAGCCTAGCTGTACAATAGAACGCAATTGGGATTGACCATGTTGTAACATTAGCATATCCTGTTCTATTATATCAATAGCAGATGATACAATGCTGTCCAGTGAATAAATTCTGGAGGACAGAGTCGTTAACCCATTGTCCACTACAGAAAGTGATTTTTCCAAATTAATACGATCAATTTCTCATCATCATCTTTTTTCTGCAGTTTCAATTTGTTTTATTTTCCAAGCTTCATTGTAAGCTTCGTATATACCGGCGTATATGAAACGTTTTTGACGCTGTTTGCGAGGTCCCAGTAAGAAATCTCGCAAGTCAGTACCTTCTTTAAGTAAAGTTAATTGTTGCTTAATTTCGGATAGTGTGGATTTCTGTAGCCATCCGAGGCATAGTTTTCCTACACTGTATGTTGTAATACCCCTGGATGTTGTCTCTGGGAATATCTTGGGTCTGGCCTGTTCTGTTTGAACCCCTGTGTTTTGTTCAGGAATCTATCATGACAGTTATTAGTGTCTGTGGGCCAGATCAACCATTTGTTCCAATCAGGAATTGTTCTGTTTTGTTGTAAAATATTGGACACGTCTAACCTCTCATCTGTAGTTTTATCAGGCATAGGCTTTGGTATAGACGGGTTGTTTAAATCTTTTATCTTGGCTAGGCCAAGACAGGTTGTTTGTTGAATGGTGTCTTTCAGGAACATTATTTGTTCTGGGATCATGCAGGCTCTAAATAATGATTTTAAACCTTGTACCTGCCACTCTTTTGTACCCCAGATGTTTTTTGTCTCAATGTTATTTTTCCAAAATTCAAAACCAAATGTAGTTATTTTTTCATAAAATTTTTCAGAATAAATCAGTTTAGTATTTGTCAACCTGTTTTTCATTCCTGTTTTATTTAACATTTTGAAATAAAACATTTCTGGATTAGTGATATTAAACCCTGAGAAGTATGGGAATTTTTCATAAAATGTTTTTGAACTGCCATTTGGCGGAGTTGGACAATGTTCCCACTGATTATAACTGAAAACATTTCTAGGATTAGCAGATAATGATGCCCAAAGTGATTGAAGCAATACATTTCTTCATAATTCAAAGAACCCTATAAATAATCATGTTCTGTAAATTTTGCTGACAATTCTAAATCTATATTGAGAACAACAAGGGGCCCCAATTCAGTCAGCAAGGGACCTCGGGGAACATATTCATTCAAACAACAGTGGTCCCGTGCATATTCGAATTTAAAAACCAATGAATATACACAAGATCAAATCTATATTTGGAAAGACATGTCCAGCCGGACAGAGGTCATTCAAGTTTTACTTGATAATGAATGTTTCTAAATAACATAAAGATACCTTCCACAAGAGCCCAGTGTGGTACACAAGCCTGTGCCCAACACTAGCGGGGTGTTTACAGTTGGTGGAAAGTTAGACAGGTTTTTAAGGCAAACAAGCGTTGTTCTGTTCAAATGTTAGTTACCCGGACCAGCAGCCCTATATGGGGAAATAATCCAATTAGGATGTGGGTTGGTTAAGCCGATATGAACGGTCTTGGAAGTCTTCACTGCCAGTGAAGACTTCCAAGACCGTTCATATCGGCTTACCCTGGCGTCGCCGGTTACGACTGAGTAACACGGCAACCCACATCCTAATTGGATTATTTCCCCATATAGGGCTGCTGGTCCGGGCCAATTCACTCTTCCAGACTACTAGATACTATTCTCATGATACCTCGGCATTTTTGAGGTTTAGCAAAAAAAGGCAATTTATGTTTTGTCCTGATGATGGTCCCCACAACTCTTTAGGGGGACCGAAACACCGTCGACTTGCTTAAAGCATCTTATACACATGTTTTGATTGCTAAATTGATGTAATGGTGCTGTTTGACATTTTCTGTTTAACTAACATTTGAACAGAACAACGCTTGTTTGCCTTGAAAACCTGTCTAACTTTCCACCAACTGTAAACACCCCGCTAGTGTTGGGCACAGGCTTGTGTACCACACTGGGCTCTTGTGGAAGGTATCTTTATGTTATTTAGAAACATTCATTATCAAGTAAAACTTGAATGACCTCTGTCCGGCTGGACATGTCATTCCAAATATAGATTTGATCTTGTCTATATTTATTGGTTTTTAAATTCGAATATGCACGGGACCACTGTTGTTTGAATGGACATTTCTAAATCTGGCATCATATTATTAATATTTTCAAAGTCCCAATCATCAGAGAATGTACTAGGTGATACAAAGTCACTTAAAGAGATCTTGAATAGATGTGGATATTAAGCATGGGCGCAAAATCCGTTACGCTCGCGGATTTTGCGGATTTTCGGTAAATTCGCAATCCGCGAACGCTCGCGAATTTACCGAAAATCCGCAAATTCGCACGCAGCGGATTTTTTTTTCTTGGTGATACAATTTTGCGGCGCGCAGCGTTTACTTACCGTCATTCAGCGTTTGCCGAGTTGTTTTTCTTGATATTTTGCGAGTGCTGCGCCATTTTGGATCTTGCTGCGGGATCCCGCGGGAATTTGGCGAGCGCGATTACGTAATCGCGGCTTGCCAACTTGCACAGCGAGAGTTTGTCAACGCGAGTATGCCGTGATCACGTATCGCGGGACTTCGCAATTGCGAGCTTGTAGATGCGGCGAGCAGGAACAATCTCGCACTCGCGAAAATACAAAATTTGCAATTCTGCACAAGAAATCCACCAGCAAGCAGCATAAACCTTCTGGAAATGATGATTTTTATCTGAATACCTCCTCAGGTTGACATTTGCCTCCACTTTTTTTGGAAGGAGTCCATTTTGGGGAGGGGGTGGGAGGAAGGAAGTGCCCCACAGTCTTCAACTTCCTGTTCCTGTTCAGCAGGCTCCTCCCAGTGCTTTGTCCATCTCCTGGTCACTTTTCATTTGGATCTGGAGCTGGAAGGATTACTTTTTGTGGATGCTGCTGGATATTTGGATTTCAGGGCCTTTTTGACTTTCTTTGGATCACTTTTGGATTAGAAATTTCACAAGTAAGTTTGTTTGGGGCATTACAGTTGCTGCAACTACAATTTTGGAATTTTCGATTTTTGGGCTGTTTTGGGGCCTTTTGCCCAGGGGTACTCAGTGGTGGGTGCACTGAGTCTTTCTGTGGGGTGTTTTGAATTTAAACATCATGGAGGGCCTGGGTGGTTTGGGATTGTGCTGATTTTTCTGTGATTTTCGTTTTTTTGGCCTGTTGTTGTGGCCTTTTCACCAGGGGTAGTGAGGGTTGCATGGGCCTAGTCTTTCTGTGGGGTGTCTTAAATTTAAACATCATGGAGGGCCTGGGTGGTGTGGGATTGTGCTGATTTTTCTGTGATTTTCGTTTTTTTGGCCTGTTGTTGTGGCCTTTTCACCAGGGGTAGTGAGTGTTGCATGGGCCTAGTCTTTCTGTGGGGTGTCTTGAATTTAAACATCATGGAGGGCCTGGATGGTTTGGGATTGTGCTGATTTTTTGTGTTTTTCGATTTTTTGGGGTGTTCATGGGGATAGGCCATGTGGGTGGGGGCCATTTTGAGTGCTGGTACAGGCAGGCCATGTGCTGGGAGGCAAGTGGCCATTTTGAATGCAGTCAGTGTTGTTAGGCCTGCAACCATTTTGCCTACTTTTCAACCTTTATGCCCAGGGGTAGTGAGTGTTGCATGTGCCTAGTCTTTCTGTGGGGTGTCTTTAATCTAAACATCATGGAGGGCCTAGATGGCTTGGGATTGTGCTGATTTTTCTGTGTTTTTCGATTTTTTGGGGTGTTCATGGGGACAAGCCATGTGGGTGGGGGCCATTTTGAGTGCTGGTACAGGCAGGCCATGTGCTGGGAGGCAAGTGGCCATTTTGAATGCAGTCAGTGTTGTTAGGCCTGCAACCATTTTGCCTACTTTTCAACCTTTATGCCCAGGGGTAGTGAGTGTTGCATGTACCTAGTCTTTCTGTGGGGTGTCTTGAATCTAAACATCATGGAGGGCCTAGATGGCTTGGGATTGTGCTGATTTTTCTGTGTTTTTCGATTTTTTGGGGTGTTCATGGGGACAAGCCATGTGGGTGGGGGCCATTTTGAGTGCTGGTACAGGCAGGCCATGTGCTGGGAGGCAAGTGGCCATTTTGAATGCAGTCAGTGTTGTTAGGCCTGCAAGCATTTTGCCTACTTTTCAACCTTTATGCCCAGGGGTAGTGAGTGTTGCATGTACCTAGTCTTTCTGTGGGGTGTCTTGAATTTAAACATCATCGAGGGCCTGGATGGCTTGGGATTGTGCAGATTTTTCTGTGTTTTTCGATTTTTGGGTGTGTTCCTGGGGACAAGCCATGTGGGTGGGGGCCATTTTGAGTGCTGGTACAGGCAGGCCATGTGCTGGGAGGCAAGTGGCCATTTTGAATGCAGTCAGTGTTGTTAGGCCTGCAAGCATTTTGCCTACTTTTCAACCTTTATGCCCAGGGGTAGTGAGTGTTGCATGTACCTATTTTTTCTGTGGGGTGTCTTGAATTTAAACATCATGGAGGGCCTGGATGGCTTGGGATTGTGCTGATTTTTCTGTGTTTTTCGATTTTGTGGGGTGTTCATGGGGACAGGCCATGTGGGTGGGGGCCATTTTGAGTGCTGGTACAGGCAGGCCATGTGCTGGAAGGCAAGTGGCCATTTTGAATGCAGTCAGTGTTGTTAGGCCTGCAACCATTTTGCCTACTTTTCAACCTTTATGCCCAGGGGTAGTGAGTGCTGCATGTACCTAGTCTTTCTGTGGGGTGTCTTGAATTTAAACATCATGGAGGGCCTGGATGGCTTGGGATTGTGCTGATTTTTCTGTGTTTTTCAATTTTTTGGGGTGTTCATGGGGACAGGCCATGTGGGTGGGGGCCATTTTGAGTGCTGGTACAGGCAGGCCATGTGCTGGGAGGCAAGTGGCCATTTTGAATGCAGTCAGTGTTGTTAGGCCTGAAACCATTTTGCCTACTTTTCAACCTTTATGCCCAGGAGTAGTGAGTGTTGCATGTACCTAGTCTTTCTGTGGGGTGTCTTGAATTTAAACACCATGGAGGGCCTGGATGGCTTGGGATTGTGCTGATTTTTCTGTGTTTTTCGATTTTTTGGGGTGTTCATGGGGACAGGCCATGTGGGTGGGGGCCATTTTGAGTGCTGGTACAGGCAGGCCATGTGCTGGGAGGCAAGTGGCCATTTTGAATGCAGTCAGTGTTGTTAGGCCTGCAACCATTTTGCCTACTTTTCAACCTTTATGCCCAGGGGTAGTGAGTGTAGCATGTGCCTAGTCTTTCTGTGGGGTGTCTTGAATTTAAACATCATGGAGGGCCTGGATGGTTTGTGATTGTGCTGATTTTTCTGTGGTTTTCGTTTTTTTGGCCTGTTGTTTTGGCCTTTTCACCAGGGGTAGTGAGTGTTGCATGGGCCTAGTCTTTCTGTGGGGTGTCTTGAATTTAAACATCATGGAGGGCCTGGATGGTTTGGGATTGTGCTGATTTTTCAGTGTTTTTCGATTTTTTGGGGTGTTCATGGGGACAGGCCATGTGGGTGGGGGCCATTTTGAGTGCTGGTACAGGCAGGCCATGTGCTGGGAGGCAAGTGGCCCTTTTGAATGCAGTCAGTGTTGTTAGGCCTGCAACCATTTTGCCTACTTTTCAACCTTTATGCCCAGGGGTAGTGAGTGTTGCATGTGCCTATTCTTTCTGTGGGGTGTCTTGAATTTAAACATCATGGAGGGCATGGGATTGTGCTGATTTTTCTGTGTTTTTTCGATTTTTTTGGGGTGTATAACTGAACTGATGTTCCCCTGTCTTCCATTGCTTTTGCACAAGACTCAAGAGAACCACCAGTGCCAGGAAGAAGTTCTACAGCGGTGTGTGTGTGCAGCATAACGTCACGCGACGTCACGTCTGGCCACAGACAACTCTGCAACTCGTGCAACTGCGGCCTGCTGTTCTGACCTGCTCTGAAGAAGATGGCCCCAAAAAGAGTTCCCCGTAGCTCCTCTAGCAAGAAAGTTGCCAGTAAGGAGCAGAAGAAGCAAATTACCAAGGAGGCTAGTGTGCCGGCCACCACGTTTTTTGGGAGTAAAAAAAAAAGTATGCCTGCAGCAGCAGCGGGATCTGCTGGGGACCAAGCTGGGAGCAGCACCCAAGCTCCATTGGGCTCAGTGCCGCCACCACCACGCCATTTCAAGTCCAAGCCCTTGAGTGCTGCAGAGGCAGTCAGTGTACTTCTTCAATCACCATCAACCAGTGATGTTGGCTCATCGCAAGAAAGTATCAGCAATGTCCCTGAATCAACACAGGTTGTTGTAACTCATCTGAAAAGTGTTGAACAACCACAGCCGCAACAACAACCACATGTGCAAGTACAAGCCCAAGTACATGTGGAAGGAGAGGCAGCGCAAGGAGATGCGCAAGCAGAGGTGCATGGAGGGTCACAAGTGCCCACAATAGTTGTTCCTCCGAAGTAGGGGCACATCAGGAAATCGACAATCAAACCGAGGTATCATTTGAGGAAGCCACTCCTCCTGATGATCATTCATTGTCTTCCACATCCCTAACAAGGAAAAGATCAAGGGGGGTGTCTACATCTTCTTCAAGCCCACCTCCTTCTGATGATCTGGATGAAGATTGGGAACCATCACGGCCGTCTGAGAGTGAGGCACACCATGATCTGACAAAGGTACTTAAGCGTAAAAGGAAGGTCGTCGAAAAACTCAGTTATGGAGTGTGATGAGGCTCAACAAGAAGTGGCGGATACTGCTGCTTATGAAGCCTCTCACGACGACGAGTCAGTCATCATAAAGGTCACTGCAGCCCCAGCGGGCATGCAGCAAAGAGACATTTTGACCCTAGCCCGAGAAGCTGCTGAGCGTGATGATGATGTCGACGAGGAGGCAATGGAAACACAACAATCATTGGAGTTAACTAGTACACCAACACCTACCGCTTCCATATTTCTTCCTCGCAAGAAGGGACCTCCATCCACCTCGACCTCAATTAGTGGTGGTGAAAGTGCACAACGTACTAAAGTTCGGCAATCCACATCCTCCACTTCATCTGGCATTAGCAACAAGACCACCGCCACCAGTATCGCCGCCTCCTCCGGCCCCCACAGACAATTCAAGTCCCCAGCTTGGGACTACTTTAGGGATGATATAAAATGGTTAGATCTATTAAAAGAATATGATGTGATAGCTCTACAGGAGACGTGGGACATGGACTGCGATTTTTGGTTAGATGGGTATACATCCTATTTCCTAGCAGCACAACCTTCGAACTCAGGACGTAATAAAGGAGGGTTGCAGTTTTTAATATCAGTTCAAATGAATGGATCTGCGAAGGTATTACATACGTTATCCCAAAACTATTTAGCTTTGGAAGTCACATTGATTAATAAATCCAAATGTGTTTATATTAATTTTTATAATGCCACTCAAAGCACAGGTGATATTGAAAATGTCAATTCCTTGAATGAGTTCATGCATAATTTTAAAGAGAGTCAAACCACGCCGGTATATTTTATATTATTGGGAGATTTTAATGTACATTTATGCCAACAAAACTGTCAGCTAAGAGATACTCTGAATATAGATATGTTTCAACCCCCACATTTTGAACATTCTGTTAAAGGGGCTGCACTAGAAGATCTTCTTCTAGAGAATGAACTATATGAACCAGAGTTCTTTGATAGTAACGAAAGGGTACCAACCTATAGTGCTAGGGATTGCAATACTATCATCGATTACATATTTATCTCACCGGTTATGTTGTGCAATGTTATTTTTTATAATGCTATACACACTACACACAGTGATCACAATCCCGTTGTGCTGAACATGGAGGATAACAACCTATTTTTATTTAATAAAAACCCTGAAGTAGACATCGCCGCAGATATAACTACAAAGGATCAGGGGAGACGGGTGAAATGGAGCAAAGTTATACCAGAGGATTTCCTTTACTCCCTAAATGAGAAAGTGGGTAGCGATATTAATGTCTGCAGGGAACCACTGAAATACAGAGGGAATATTATTGGGTCCTTTGAATCCATCTGCCGCCAGGTGGCAGATGGCCTAAAATGCAAATCTATAAAGAAAGTGAAAAAGGTAGAGGGGTGGTTTAACAACGAATGCTCCAAATCACATCGAGAACTGCATAAAGCTTTGAAAAAGGTACCCCGTGATAGATTGGAGGTGGCTAGGCTTAGGAAACAGTATAACCTGGATATCTTAATGAGGAAAAGGGAAATAAAGAAACAGGCTTGGGAGGATCTGTATGAGAAAGCAACCTTGAGGGATAGCGCAAAATTCTGGACCATTGTCAATACCCCTCTGTTCAATGGGAAAGAAAATGCGCCACTGGAGGTAAATATCCCTGAGAAGGAATGGCTGGACCATTTCCAGAGAATTTATGGCAGCAATCGTGATCTAGGACAATCAGACCTAACACTGATTGACACACATGACACCCTACCAAGTTTTAACATTAAAGAAGTACAGAGGGCAATTGAGGACATGGCATCACAGAAGGCCCCCGGTCCAGATGGTGTACCCGCCGATATGTTTAAAACAAACTCAGCAATGTGGTCAGTTGTACTTGCTAATGTTTTTAATGTAGTTGGTATAGACAAGATAAGACCTCCAACTACTTGGTCACAGTCTGTCATCATCCCCATATTTAAGAAGGGTCAAAGGGGGGACCCTCGATGCTACAGGCCCATATCACTGCTAGATCCTTCATTTAAAATCCTTGGTAAAATAATACTAGAGAGAATCTCAGCCTGGAACACTGATAAAGACATCTTGTGCGAAGCTCAGTATGGCTTTCGATCTGCCAGAGGTACAGAAGATCAATGCCTTAATTTACACCTTATACTGAGCAAATATACTGTAGCATCAAGGGGGATGATGTATTTGGCCTTCATGGACCTGTCCACAGCTTTTGACCTAGTTAATAGGTCAAAGCTGTGGACAATACTCCTTGACAAGGGACTGGACCGAGCACTTGTGGATTTTTTGGCGCGACTTCACAGTGATTTAAGGGCAACTATCCGCATGTCTCAAGAAGGGAACTGTACCGCTTTCTTTAAATCGGGAAGGGGGGTGCGCCAAGGGTGCATCTTGGCACCTATGCTCTTCTCCCTTTATATCAACTCACTGGGAGAGTCCCTAGAAGCGGCCTCCATAGACGTGCCCCGCATGGGCGGTTCCGTGATGCCGGTACTTTTATATGCCGACGACACGGTACTGCTGTCAAGGACCCCTAGGGGTCTACAACATTTATTAAATACATTTGGGGCTTTCATGCAAGATCTGGATTTAGTAATTAACGTAGGAAAATCACATGTAATGGCTGTGGGTAATGGCAAGAATAAGACCAGAACTTTGTCTTGTAATGGTTCTGCACTCACCAAAGTTAAAGCTTTTACCTACTTAGGAGTGGTGTTCGACGAGAAAGGGACATGGGCACCACAAATCCAGAACAAGACCGCTGCAGTAAAAAGATAATCTGCTGCTATACTAGGGTTCGCAAAACGCCTTGGCGGTAAACCACCAGAGGCTATTTTATCCATCTACAAAGCCAAAACCCTGGCAATAGCCAGGTATGGAGCCTCTATTTGGGGTTATAAGAACACAACCTAAATTCAAAGAGCGGAGAATATGTTCCTGCGATCCGTTATGGGTCTACCTAAATCTACACCTGCTTTCTCAATCCATATGGAACTGGGGGTGGGTTATATTGAAGACATGTTGTCCCTGGCGCCATTAAGGGCATGGATTAAAACTTGGCTTAATCCAAACTTAACACTTAATCACAAGATTATTAGAGATTGTATGGGGCGGGATCGAGTGGCAGAGATTGAGTGGCTTTCATACATTAAAAAAATAGCAGGATATCTGGGCCGCCCCGACCTATATACTAACCCAGAAGGTTTAAAAAAAGAAGACATTAGTTGGGTAAAGTCTGAATATACAAAGAAAAGGGAAGCTGAAAGAGAGTCATGCGAAATTACGAAGCCAACCGTAAGGGCACATTTTTTGACTATTACATCTCTAGCTATCAAACCATATCTGGCGATAGTAAATAAACCTTTCCACCGGTGGCTTCTCACTAAATTTCGCTTCAATCAGGCTCACTTTCTGCTGGGTGAATATAGTAAGTGGTGTAAGCCCCAGGAGAACGCCCCCTGCAAGTGTGATGATTTCTCAGATCAGGATTCTTTGCATTTTCTCTTTTTTTGTCCCTTTTTTAGAAATGCTAGAGAGAAATATATCAAGCCTATACTGAAAGATCAAAGGTTTACTCAAGTCAAACCGGCTTTTCTGTTTCTACAGCTAATGGAAACACCTTTAACAATGTATGGGGTAGCAAATTTTCTTATAACGTCTATTCGGTCCAGGCAAAAAAGACTTCAATCACCGACTATTTGATTTAGCTTCCTGTAAAAGTCTGTACGCCCTGTCAGGGAAGTGCTATAAAATGATTGTATTATAGATCTGTAAATATAATTGTAAATAGATCATTTAGCAAACTCATTAGTACAATCTGTGTAAATGAACTGAAAACTTGAAGGTATCTATAGTCAGTGTAAATACGATGTAGCTGTATAAATTTCTGTACATATATCTTGATTACTATTGAAAATTTGTACATAATGTCTCTTGTTTTAACGTTTTTATATAAAAAAAAATTCTATATTCCTGTGATCAATATTGAATGTATAGCATACTTTTATGATTTTAACTTAATCGAATAAAGTGTTTTTGGCTCTGACTCTGACTCTGACTACTTTAGTGTTTGCCCAAAAAGGGAAAACTTCGCCATTTGTAGCATTTGTAAGGTTGCAGTTAGTCGTGGTAAGTTTGGTACCAACTATGGTACCGGAGGCCAGAGAGGTCATCTTAAGAGACAGCACCCTGTCCAATGGTTTGCGCACCTACAGGCGATCAAGGAAGCCCTAATTGCACGTAATGAAAACGTTGATTTTTCATCTGATGATGATGAGGAGGAAGAAGACGTGTCAAACACTTCTCTTACACCCAGTACCCCTGTCAGCAGCACACCCCATGTGAGCCACACTAAGAGTGTGGGAGAGAGTGAAACATCAATGCGAAAAAGTTCATCAGCGAGCGTAACTGGGTCGAAGATATCATCATCATCCCGTAAATGCTTGGTCCAGGGCAACATTAAAAAGATGTTGTTTACAGAAGCGCAATATGAACGCAACCACCCACTGACGCGTCTGTATAACACTAAGCTGGCTAAAATGCTAGCTCTGGACCTTCTCCCTTTTTCTTTTGTAGAAGGGGTTGGTTTTCTAGAATTAGTGCCAGCGCTCTGCCCTAAATGGAAGGTTCCTAGCCGGTTCTATTTTGCCAGAGTTGCGGTTCCAGCACTACATGAAGATGTGCTGGAGGTGATTGGGGCAGCTTTGCAGAAGAGTGCTGTTCACACTATACATCTGACAACAGACACGTGGACCAGTGGCGCAGGCGCTGATTACATGTGCATCACTGCACACTGGGTCTCTTTTTCAGGGGTTAAAGCAAAGCTAAACGCAGGTGTTGACCCGGACCAAGTTTTTAAAGCTGCTCGGAAACATGCAACACTAGCCATGTTTGGTTTGGAGAAACGAAACGCCAGATTGGTTATGTTTCCACGGATAATGGCGCCAATGTAGTTAAGGCCATGGAGCTGGGTCAGTATTTCAGAGTGCCGTGTTTGGCGCACTGTATAAACCTGGTTGTCAAAAAATTCTTGAGTGATAAAGACAGTCCAGCGTACGAGGTAGTGGAGACCTGCCGAAAAATGTGCAACCATTTCAGCCATTCTTTTAAGGCCCGGAAGCATCTGAGGAGCCTGCTACATGAACGTCGAATGCCAGTGAAAGCACTCATCCAGGAGGTGGCAACACGTTGGAACTCAACCTTCTACATGCTTGAGCGTCTGTATGAGCAGTATACGGTACTCAATCAATATTTCTTAACACAGGGTACAGCTCAGAAGGACCTGAGGATGGGTGCGGAGCAATGGGACATAGTTAAAAGCCTGACACGCTGTCACGATGTCCAGGTGCTCCAACGCTTCGCGGGGGCAGTACTGACGAATGTCCCGATCACCCTTCCACCGGTACCCTCGCTTCAAGAGCAAGACCACCAGCAGCAGGGAAAGGGGAAGTGGACAGAGAAGAGAATACCTGTACTTCGACTGGCACCCTACTTCTAGCGACTGCTATTCGTCTCGCCGTCGACTCTGTAGGTGCCTAATACACAGAAGGGAGAGAGACAGAGAATATACCACAAACCTTCCTTCACGATGCAGACTATTCTTAAATGGTAAACGAAACTTGTCCTACCAGTTTCTGCCCAGGTATTTGCCTCTCTTCTATATAGTGGAATGTTATCTGACTGAGCTTCCTGCAGTGAAGACATATACGAACATTAATATTTCCACCCAGAATACTTCTCCACTCTCGCTCACTCTCTCTCTCTGACTGAACTTGTACCTGTGAAGCCCTTCGTCAGACTTGGTCTTGGGGGGTCTATGCAGAGTTGATCTTCTGGTCAGAAGTGCGAGCAAGAGTTCAACAGAATCTCCGTAGCACGCAAAAAGGATAAAGAAAGGTACAAGGGGGAAGGAAAAGCAAGGAAAAACGCAAGGGGGAATGTCCAGGGGTAAATGCGAGTGCTGACAATACAGTTTTTGTACTTGCTGGCTTGACGAGAAGATGTAACACCTTACTTGTAGAGTTCGGGATTCTCTTCAGTTGAAAACTCAACTTCGTCGTGTCAGGTCAAGTCTTCTTCGACACTCGCCTTCTCCTGAAGAGCAGTTAGGATATCTGGATGACAGCTGTCACCGCTCTGGGACAGCGGCCGGGAGCTTCGTCTGGACGGAGGTGCCTCTCTGAGCAGTGAGAGCGCACGACAAGGATTTCTCTCATAAACGTCTCTGTAAACTCAAGTACTATGACTCTCTGAATGTCTTAGATAATCACTGTTATTCTCCCGTCATGAATAGTTGACGCGGAGCAGCGACAAGAACAAGCTTCTCGAACGGAATCTTCGTTGAAGTGCGCAGTTAGGAGCGCGCGCCTTCCAGAAGTCCACTAGAGGGCGCATCTATCGAGTACTCTAAATGGAACATTGAGCGGCCATCTTAGGGAGGAGAACTATATACAGTCTCTACAGTTCTTTAGTTCAATGACTCGGATTACCTCTGGAATATCTCAGTCTGCCAGAGGAACAAGGAAACCACACATTAGATCGTGCAGAACGGGGCCATGACAGGGAGTTGAACAACAGTCTTGAGGGAGCTACAGTGGCTACTCGATGAATCCTGACAGTACCCCCTCTCAAGGACCGATTCATCGGTCCTGATTTGCGTGGAAATCTGGAGTGAAAACGTTTCAACAGTTGTGGAGCATGAAGGTTACTGACAGGTTCCCAGGACCTTTCCTCTGGGCCAAACCCTTTCCAATCCACTAAATATTTCAATTGACCTTTTACGTACTTGGAATCTAAAATATCCTTAACCTCATATTCTGTGTGCCCTTGAACGTTAAGTGGATCAGGAGGTTTTGTAAGCCGTATAGGTGAGTGAACCTTTTTCAGCAAGGATACATGGAAAACTGGATGTACCCCAATCTTGGTCGGAAGTTTCAGTTTTACAGTAACTGGTCCTAACACCTTTTCTACTATATAGGGACCCACAAATCTAGGCTGGAACTTTCTGTTTCCCTTCAAATGTACATTTTTAGTGGACAACCACACCTGATCTCCTGCTTGGTACTGTGGGGACTTTTTCCTATGTGAATCTGCAAACTTTTTATAGGACGCCTTAGCTTTCTCTAGATTCTTTTCAGCTGATTTGTGCAAAGAACTCAAATCTAAAAGGGCTCTCTTGGCTGCAGGGACATCTAACTCCTCTTGCAAAATCATAAAGTTAGGATGTCTACCAAAGTTCAAATAAAACGGAGAGTAACCAGTAGATGCACTCTTCGAATTATTGCAAGCAAACTCTGCCATCCACAACTTTTCTGACCATTCCCCACCCTGATCCAATAAAAATAACCTCAAGTACTGTTCTAATTCTTGATTGGTCCTCTCTGTCTGCCCATCGGATTCTGGGTGATAACTAGTAGACAGTCTACCCTCTATCCCCATTCCTTTTAAGAAGGCCTTCCAGAAGTGGGAAATAAATTGGGGACCTCGATCTGAGACCACTATCTTAGGGACACCATGAATTTTTACAATATTTTCGCTGAATACTCTAGCTAATTGGACTGCAGTTGGAATTCCTGACAAAGGGACGAAATGACTCATCTTGGTGAATGTATCTACCACCACCAGGATGGTATCAAATCCCCTGCTCAACGGTAGGTCTACTATGAGATCTAAGGAAATAGTATGCCAAGGAGAAGTGGGAGTGGGCAAAGGCTGCAACAAACCTTGGGGAGCTTGTCTAGTGGGTTTACTTCGAGCACAAGACTCGCAAGACTGAACATATTTTTTGATCTGATCGGACATTCCAGGCCACCAAAAATAACACTGCACCAATTCTTGAGTCTTAGCAATTCCTTTGTGACCCGCTAGAGGATGGTCATGGCAGCTCCGCAAGGCCTTTTCTTGGAGCTCAGTGGTTGGAAGATATAAGGCTTCTTTGACATAGGGTAACTGCTGTTGACACTGGCGTTCTTCTCCTTGTAGCACCCACTGTTTAAGCTCTTCTGTGGTTAAGCTCTTACGGACCTCCTCTTTGAAATTATCCAACGTAAGTGCACCCACTATCTTTGTTTCTGGAATGATTGGTTTCGCTTCCACCGTATGCTCAGATTCTTTGGTCTGTAATCGAGACAGCGCATCTGCTTTCCCGTTCTTGGGGCCAGGTCGGTAAGTAATCACGAAGTCGAAGTCTGCAAAGTAAAGGGACCAGCGCAACTGGCGAGGAGTCAAGGTCTTAGCCGTCTTTAAAAACTGCAAATTCTTGTGATCAGAATAGACGGTGACTGTGTGTCGTGCCCCCAACAGATAGTGCCTCCAGTCCTCAAAAGCATCCTTTACCGCCAATAACTCTTTCTCCGTGATGGTATAATTTATTTCAGCAGAGTTCAGTTTTCTAGAGCGGTACGCCACGGGATGCAACTGCCCAGTCTTTGGATGGCGTTGGGAGAGGACTCCCCCGATGGCCTGATCTGAAGCATCGGCTTCCACATAAAATGGTTCCGCAGGATCTGCGTGCAGAAGGATGGGGGCAGAAATGAATTGTTTCTTCAGACTCAGGAAAGCGGAATTTGACTCATCCGTCCATTCAAATTTAACTCCTTTCTTCAAGAGAACAGTAATGGGAGTTATCAGTGGCGAAAATCCTTGAATAAATCGCCGATAGAAATTGGCAAAGCCCAGAAATCTTTGAATTTCTTTCACATTCTTGGGGGCTGGCCAATCCTCCACTGCTTTTACTTTTCCTGGATCCATGGTAACTTCCTGAGGTGATATAACGAATCCCAAAAATTCCACTTGTGACACATGAAAAACACACTTTTCCAATTTAACAAATAGCTGATTCGCTTGCAATCGTTCTAGGACCAAACGTACATGCTGGGTGTGTTCCTGAGGGTTCTGCGAGTAAATCAAGATATCATCCAGGTAGATGATGGCGATCTTATCAATTAAATCACTCATTATGTCGTTGATAAAGTGTTGAAACACTGCAGGAGCATTACAAAGGCCAAATGGCATGACACAATACTCAAAAAGACCAAACTTGGTTCGAAAGGCGGTCTTCCACTCATGCCCTTCTTTCATTCGAACCAAGTGATAAGCTCCTCGCAAATCCAGTTTGGTGAAAATTTGCGCTTCCTTAATCTGATCCAAAAGAACGGAAATCAACGGCAACGGGTACCTATTTTTAATGGTGACCTGATTTAGTGCACGGTAGTCTATGCAAGTTCTTAGACTGCCTTCTTGCTTCTTCGGTATGAAGAACAGGGGTGAGGAGACTGGGGACTGAGATGGCCGGATAAATCCATTCGCAAGATATCGATCTAGGTATTCTTTTAAATGGACATTTTCAGCTTCAGTCAGAGCATAAATTCGACTACATGGAAGAACTGCTCCAGGTTCCAAGTCTATGGTGCAATCATAAGCACAGTGTGGTGGCAACAATTCAGCTTCCTGTTCACTGAACACCGTCTCGAGATCTCGGTACTCTGGAGGGATTTCTTCCGTCACTATCGCTCCAATGGACTGTCCACCAAACGACAACAGCATAGATGGCGTAGGTTCCTTCTCAATATTCTTTGTACCGTAACAGTGGGACAGGCAAAACTCTGAATGCAGACTGACTGTCCGGTTTTCCCAATCTATGGTCGGGTTATGGAGGGTTAACCATGGCAGTCCCAGGATCAATTGAAATTGTGGGGCATCGATTAAGTTGAATTGCAACACTTCCCGATGTCCATCCCCTTGAGTAATTTTCAATTCTTCAGTGTGACTAGTAATTGGTCCGGAGGTCAAATTTGTCCCATCTACAGCACGTACAGGCTCAGGATGATCTTTTGCGATTGCTTTAATTCCCATCTGTTTAGCATAACGGATATCACAGAAGTTTCCAGTTGCACCGGAGTCAAGCATAATAGCCACTCCAAAAATCTGATGTTCACGGAATTGCATGGTTACATGAAGAATGACATGAGGAGTCATGGTCTGTAGTGTATTTAAAATCAAATGCGATTTTGGAGTCGTCTTATCTTCTTTCACCACCAGAGCGACCCCGTCTACTGGCGGTTCACCTCGTTTCCCTTAAACGGAGTTTTGGGGCGCTTCAAACAATCCTTTACAAAATGGCCGGCAGCACCACAATACAAGCACAACTTCTTTTGCCTCCGTTGTTCCTTTTCTTCGTTGCTCAAGGGGCCTCTAACTGTCCCAATTTGCATGGGTTCCGACTCAGAATTCCCTCCGGGTCCTTTTTCACTCTTCGCTCTGTCAAAGCGCAGGAAATGTATCTTCCAATCTCTCTTCTTCTCACCCTTGCGTTCTGAGTTCCGAAAATCCAATTCCAAAACCAAATCTACCAAAGCTGACAATTCTGTGGGCCTATTAGGGATCTGAGCCAGGGTGTCCTTGATTTCATCTCTTAAGCCACGATAGAATAAGGCAGCTCTCTTTTCTTCTGGCCAGCTAGTTTCCAGGATTAATTTATTAAACTATGTGAGGTAAGTAATCAAATCTTTAGATCCCTGACGCAGCTCCAATAACTCGTTATCGGTGGCCTGAGATATCCTTCTCCGATCAAAAATTCTAAGAAACTCAGCCTTAAATTTAGGGAAGTCACTAAGCAAAGGATCATCCTCACTAACTAAAGGCATGGCCCAATTGGCAGCATCTCCACTCAAATATGACAGGATAAATGCTACTCGAGATTGGGCGTCCGGAAACAGTGTGGGGCGGCACATGAAGTGAAGGGAACATTGGGTCAAAAAATATTGAGCCTTTTGAGGATCTCCTGAAAACCTTTCAGGAGTCGCCAATGGGATCAACGGGGATACCGAATGAATTACTTGAGCTACAGATTTTGGATCCACAGTGGCTCCACTAGTGACTGGAACAGCTGAACTCTGTACGGGATTCCCCATAGCTAAACCATCTACCTTTTGTGCCAACAGCCTAGCCTCTTGACGGGAAGCCACTAACTCTAATTTTAAACTTTGGTTTTCGTCCCGAACTGCTCCCAAATCTCTCTGAATACCCACTAAGATTGCACCTAATTCCTTCAAGTCCATTCCCTCAGCCATACTGCCCGGGCGAAGATAAAATACGTGGGCACTTCAATCTGTCACGATGTCCAGGTGCTCCAACGCTTCGCGGGGGCAGTACTGACGAATGTCCCGATCACCCTTCCACCGGTACCCTCGCTTCAAGAGCAAGACCACCAGCAGCAGGGAAAGGGGAAGTGGACAGAGAAGAGAATACCTGTACTTCGACTGGCACCCTACTTCTAGCGACTGCTATTCGTCTCGCCGTCGACTCTGTAGGTGCCTAATACACAGAAGGGAGAGAGACAGAGAATATACCACAAACCTTCCTTCACGATGCAGACTATTCTTAAATGGTAAACGAAACTTGTCCTACCAGTTTCTGCCCAGGTATTTGCCTCTCTTCTATATAGTGGAATGTTATCTGACTGAGCTTCCTGCAGTGAAGACATATACGAACATTAATATTTCCACCCAGAATACTTCTCCACTCTCGCTCACTCTCTCTCTCTGACTGAACTTGTACCTGTGAAGCCCTTCGTCAGACTTGGTCTTGGGGGGTCTATGCAGAGTTGATCTTCTGGTCAGAAGTGCGAGCAAGAGTTCAACAGAATCTCCGTAGCACGCAAAAAGGATAAAGGAAGGTACAAGGGGGAAGGAAAAGCAAGGAAAAACGCAAGGGGGAATGTCCAGGGGTAAATGCGAGTGCTGACAATACAGTTTTTGTACTTGCTGGCTTGACGAGAAGATGTAACACCTTACTTGTAGAGTTCGGGATTCTCTTCAGTTGAAAACTCAACTTCGTCGTGTCAGGTCAAGTCTTCTTCGACACTCGCCTTCTCCTGAAGAGCAGTTAGGATATCTGGATGACAGCTGTCACCGCTCTGGGACAGCGGCCGGGAGCTTCGTCTGGACGGAGGTACCTCTCTGAGCAGTGAGAGCGCACGACAAGGATTTCTCTCATAAACGTCTCTGTAAACTCAAGTACTATGACTCTCTGAATGTCTTAGATAATCACTGTTATTCTCCCGTCATGAATAGTTGACGCGGAGCAGCGACAAGAACAAGCTTCTCGAACGGAATCTTCGTTGAAGTGCGCAGTTAGGAGCGCGCGCCTTCCAGAAGTCCACTAGAGGGCGCATCTATCGAGTACTCTAAATGGAACATTGAGCGGCCATCTTAGGGAGGAGAACTATATACAGTCTCTACAGTTCTTTAGTTCAATGACTCGGATTACCTCTGGAATATCTCAGTCTGCCAGAGGAACAAGGAAACCACACATTAGATCGTGCAGAACGGGGCCATGACAGGGAGTTGAACAACAGTCTTGAGGGAGCTACAGTGGCTACTCGATGAATCCTGACACACGCATGCTTCGTCCTTTTGAGGTCTTCACGCGTGCAGTCAGCAAGGAGGACTGTAATTTGGGAAAAGCTATCCGATTGTTGTACTATTAGAGCGCCTACAAGGTGATGAACGTCTTAAAATGATCCACTCAAACCAGCATTACATTTGTGCTACTATTCTGGATCCACGCTACAAAAAGGCGCTGGCAGGCCGAGCATTCTTTCCTTTTGATGATGAACATGTTCCAAAGTACAAACGTTGGCTAGCCTTGTCAGCCAAGAGGTTTGAAAGAAAACGGCAGAAAATTGAAGGAAAAGGCAGTAAATCAGCATCAGCAGGCCATCCCCAGTCAAAACAATCCACTTCTGCACCTGTGGCTGTGGCACAAGTGACCTCTCAGCCGTTAAAGACACCGGCATACGGATCATCTGCACCAGACACAACAGAAACATTGGAGGCTGAAGAGGATTGGCTAGCTCGGCTTGGGTTTGGTTCTCAAAAGGTCACAGCAACAGCTAAGCAAAGTGGAGGAACCTTGGAGGAGGACCTTGAGTCGATGGTGAAGGACTATCTGAATGACTCAACAGAGGTCTATGTTAATGCTGACCCATTGGCGTATTGGCATGGGAAAAAAAGAATTGTGGCCACAGCTCTCCAACCTGGATTTAAACTACTTGTCTTGCCCACTCGCAAGCTTGTCTTCTGAACGTGTTTTCAGTGCTGCTGGTGCCATTGTAACTACCAAACGGAGCCGCCTCTCGCCCAAAAATGTGGAGAGGTTAACAATGATCAAGATGAATCAGCACCTCATACCACCAGATTACAGAGTACGAGAAAGCGCGCCGGATGAAGATGAGGTGGACAGCAACGTAGATGAGGGAATTTCTACTCTGTCAGGTGAAACTGAGCTCACCCTGCCTGAATTCGCAGAGTATGAAGACGAAGCCTTATTCTTATTCCTGGACCTTAACACCGAGCCCTGAAAATGAGACAATGAATCAATAACTTTCTTTTTCCTCCTTATTCACTTTCATTCCTGTGTGTCTGTCTTTCTTTGTTGTGCACAGTTAATATAATTCAAACTTTAATCACCTAATCACAAAAACAAGCCCATCAGCAGAACTGTCTTCACTTGTTTGCTTATTGATTAGAAGGTGCCGCAGTCTGCATTCCTCAGGTTCACAAGTTCAGAAGAACATGCTCCTCTATCCTCCTCCTCCAGACTCCTATTTCCATCAAAGCAGAGGGCTGGATTACGCCCAATGAAGAAAGACTCAGCACTTGTGGGGGTGTTCTACTTCTTTGCGGGTGAGTTGACGGCTCTGGGGCCATTGCTGGGAAGCTCCAATGCCGGATAAAAGTGGTTTGGACCAAATCTGAGGCGGAATTTTGTGTGTGTTTTTGATGACTTGCTTGCCTTTGAGGTGCTCTTTGGGGGGGGGGGGGGTTCGGCTGTTTGTGGGTGAGTTTTGGGTCTGGGAGCACTGCTGGGACAGTCTAATCTTGATTGCATTTGCTTTTCAGGAAATCCGTGGTGGAAAACTGGAGTTATGGCCTAGCTGCACTGCGTGTTTGGACCGAAGGCCGAGAAATATTGTAAGTATGAGATTTTGCTTTTGGGCTGTTTGGGGGTGTTGTGCTTTTTGGCGGGTGGGTTTGCGGGTCTTGGGGCATTCCTGGGAAGGTCTAATACCGGATAGAAGTGGTTGGGACAAAATCCATGCTGATTTATTTTTTGCTATTTCTGACATTTTGCTCAATGTAGCGTTTTCGGGGGCCTGTTTGGGGGGCGTCCTGGTGTTTGTGGGTGGGTTTCGGGGTCTGGGAGCAATGCTGGCTACGGATACTTTAGTTTGCAAGAGGTTTGAAGCAAATCCATGGTGGCAGAGGGGCTGCAGAGCGCGCGCGGAGTGATTTGGGAAATTGGCAAAAAAATGACTAAGTCCCCATTTTTGTACTTTTGCTCTTTGGCTGTTTGGGGGTCTTCTACTCGTTTTCTCCTGGGTTGACAGCTCTGGGGCCATTGCTGGGAAGCTCTAATACCGGATAAAAGTGGTTTGGACCAAATCGGAGGCAGAATTTTTTTTGTGTTTTTGATGACTTGCTTGCCTTTGAGGTGCTCTTTGGGGGGGTTCCGGCTGTTTGTGGGTGAGTTTTGGGTTCTGGGAGCACTGCTGGGACAGTCTAATCTTGATTGCATTTGCTTTTCAGGAAATCCATGGTGGAAAACTGGAGTTATGGCCTAGCTGCACTGCGCGTTTGGACCGAAGGCCGAGAAATATTGTAAGTATGAGATTTTGCTTTTGGGCAGTTTGGGGGTGTTGTGCTTTTTGGCGGGTGGGTTGGCGGGTATTGGGGCATTCCTGGGAAGGTCTAATACCGGACAGAAGTGGTTGGGACAAAATCCACGCTGATTTTTTCTTTGCTATTTCTGACATTTTGCTCAATGTAGCGTTTTCGGGGGCCTGTTTGGGGGGCTTCCTGGTGTTTGTGGGTGGGTTTCGGGGTCTGGGAGCAATGCTGGCTACGGATACTTTAGTTTGCAAGAGGTTTGAAGCAAATCCATGGTGGCAGAGTGGAGTTAGGGCCTAGCTGCAGAGCGCGCGCGGAGTGATTTGGGAAATTGGCCAAAAAATGACTAAGTCCCCATTTTTGTACTTTTGCTCTTTGGCTGTTTGGGGGGTCTTCTACTCGTTTTCTCCTGGGTTGACGGCTCTGGGGCCATTGCTGGGAAGCTCTAATACTGGATAAAAGTGGTTTGGACCAAATCGGAGGCGGACATTTTTTTGTGTTTTTGATGACTTGCTTGCCTTTGAGGCGCTCCTTGAGGGGGTTCCGGCTGTTTGTGGGTGAGTTTTGGGGTCTGGGAGCACTGCTGGGACAGTCTAATCTTGATTGCATTTGCTTTTCAGGAAATCCGTGGTGGAAAACTGGAGTTATGGCCTAGCTGCACTGCGCGTTTTTACCGAAGGCCGAGACATATTGTAAGTATGAGATTTTGCTTTTGGGCTGTTTGGGGGTGTTGTGCTTTTTGGCGGGTGGGTTGGTGGGTCTTGGGGCATTCCTGGGAAGGTCTGATACCGGATAGAAGTGGTTGGGAGTGCACAAAATCCATAAGGAAAAGCCTTTTGGCACTTTTTGTAACTTAGGGTTCGTTAGGGTTAGCCCTAACAGCAGGATTGCATGTGTTTTGGGGTGTTCTAGATTTTTGCAACTGAGTTCTGGGGTCTTAGAGCACTTGTGAGAATTTGTAATTTTGGTTGCAAGTCATTTGAAGAAAATCCATGGTGGGAAAGGGGGGATTTGGCATAGTTAAAGAAAGCCTCTGCCACTATTCTTAACTTAGAGCTTGTTAGGGTTAGCAGTATTTCTATTGCATGTGTTTGGGTGGGGGGGTTTTCGAGTCTTGGAGCAATGCTGGCTATGGATACTTTTGCTTGCTTGCAAGTGGTTTGAATACAATCCACGGTGGGTAAGGGGGTATTTGGGCCTACTTTCATTTTTAAAGTATGTTTTGTCACCCATTGTCTGCTAGGCCTCGTTTTTTGAGGTCTAATTGGGGGTCTTCTACATTTTTGCAACTGGCTTTAGTAAGGGTCTGGGTGGAAGCACTGCTGGGAAGGTCTAATTTTGTTCTAAAACACAGTTTACAGTACACCTAGCTTGAGGGGAAAGATCCGCTAAATTAATTTGCCCATACTTATTTATCCTTGAAAAGGTGACTCAGACAGAGTACGCACTTTCAAAAATGTTGTACTGTCTATTAGGAAAATCAAAGTGTGACTTTTTGCACTACACAGCGTACATACCTTATATTTATTTATCAGTGCTGTTTTTCGTTCAATAATTACAGGCCGGGTTTCAGTCTGCAATGGGGAAAAAAGGATGGAGTCAGGCTTCACATTAGCGAGCCGCAATTCAGCATCCGCCAGACAGGCAGTGGACAGGGTGTCTTCTGGTCACCAACATTGATGGACGAAGCGTCAGCTGGAATGGAGGAGTGCCGCTAATAAGAGGAATTGTTTGCTGCATGCAACTTACTTACCAAATTCAATAGGACAACTACAACAATACAGATACAGTATCCATTCTTTTATTCAATGAGTGTGTGTGACTGCATTTCTTGGATCTCTCGCTGCTTCTAAATTGATCCCTACAGCCATTCTATAGGTTTTACTTCGGCTATTTTTTAAACCTAATTTAATGTAGCCCTGTACTGTCGCATTCTGTCATTCACGGTTGTCAAAAGTACTACTTACTTTTCTGTAACAATGCATTCAGTAGTGCATGCACTTCCTTTATGTCACGTAAAAGATTTATGGTTAGCTTTGTACCCAAAAGTTTCTTTATGTTCAATTATTGTTTGTCCATGCTGTGCTTTTTTTTTCTCCCAACAAAACCTACCCAAAAAGAAACCCCCATTCCTATCCATTTTACAAACCCTAACCCTCTTCCCCCGGGTTGTGTGGTTTTGCTTGATGTGTGACTAAATGACATCAATAATTCCACACACTTGCTGGGGAGGATAAGGTCATAGCAACAGGCTGGTGAAGGAATCCGAGGATATATTCTAGACTTACTCAGCTTCAGTACTATTTCTTGTAGTAGTAGCCAATGTCAAAGAAATCCTACACAAGTACAAGTTATACTATCAATACTTTACCATTTCTTAGGCTACATTGTGGCACTGTTGTAGTCTAGTGTACTGTCACCTGCTATATTCTCTATCGTACTGTTGTAATGCTACAGTAAGGACAAACCAGGTTTCATTTTCTTTTTTTCCATAGCCATGCAACTGCCACTGTGTCACACCACTAGTACCACCGCAATGAGGAGGAAATGTCAGCCGCCCTGGATTGCAACCTTAATTGCCATTTCCCATGGAGCCAGCCCTGGGCCTAGCGCTACTTTCAAACAGAAATTACAGGTAAGATAAGCGTTTGGTTGGAGGTAGTATAATGGAGTATTAGGAGAGACGAGAGATTGACAGTAGTACTACTAAAGTCCTAGGACTATTCAGGAAAACAAACTTACTGTTAAACCCCCACCCACCAGACTCAAAAGCAGTAAAAAACAGGTATGGTCAGATAAAGTTTCAAAAAGTATATTTTTATAGCCCTAACAAAATAATCTCCCGCAAGACCCTCCCTAACCCCAACGATTGTCCTTCAAAAGTCCCCAAAAAACCCAACTCCCAATTCCCACCCCCCAAAAGTCTCTAAAAAAGGGGCAAGGGACACTATGGCAGGGTGCTGTTGACTTTAGCAGCCAGGGCATCATGCTCCTTGTGGAGGGTGGCATGTTCGAAGCGGAGGCCCTCCACCAAGTTCTTATAGTTCAGGACCTCCTGCTCCAGGTGGGACAGTCTGAGGGATAAGCGGCGCCGGCGTGCCTTGCAAATCCTGTGGGGGCAGCTGCTGTCTTTGCTGCTCGGCGGTGGCGTTTGGCTTTGGTAGCCCGGCTCCGTACCCCTGGAGCACTGCGCTGGCTGGCAGCCCGCACGGAGGAGGATGCAGCTGTCCCAGTGGACGTTGTTGTAGTACCAGACTGCGTCTCCTCCTCCTCCAGGGCCACCAGCCGCCGATATTCAGCGACAGTGGCATCCAGCCTCCGTTGCCGGGCCATTCGAGCCAGCTCCTTCCTCCTTGATGGTCTCTTGGATTTGGAAGGAGCAACTATATGATGAAGAAAGAAAGACATAGTCTGTAACCAATGCTCCTTAAGATTAACACAAAATGATTGAGCAGAAAGTTGTCACAGTACAAGTAGCAAATTGAAAGCACAGTACATAACTATTGAGGACAGTATCTATGTAACCTCCGACTTCTTCACCCTTGCTCTAACATTAGTGGGAGTTTAAGGAACAAATTCTACGAGCACTATGGACTTCCATTACAGTCGACTATGACAGTTCACCAGTCTTCTTCTTCTTCTTCTCTCTTGTTTAGGAAAATTGGTACGTTATCTTATGCAAGCTGGCATAATGCCAGCGCAGTGAACTTGCACCCGAGAAAAACAGACGCACACCATGGTGAGTGAGACAGACTTGCGTTACTGTACCGGTCCAGTACATGCAGGTGGTGAAGCTCTTACTTTTCTAATACGGGTGGCACTGAGAATAATCTGTTAAAAGGGCTACTGCTTAATTAATTTAGCTTTCACCCTACAGTGCAAATGAGTATTAGAAAAGGAAAATGAAGAAGCTAAATAATCTGATTATCTATCACTTCACATGGGATGTATTTGATGACATATGGGATGACTTTAGGTGCTTTGCTTATTATTGAGTGAACAGTGATACACCCACACATGAATGACGTACTACTACTAAACTAAAGTTATTAAGAGAGGTAGGGAGTGTCCACCGTAATAACCGGATATATGCTGTGCTTGCAGTTGCAATACAAACTACTGCTACTATTCATGGTAGTATTTGGACAAAATTATAACTTCTTTTCCTTGCCTTTCCTACACTGGAACGGACGTGCGGGTGCGGTGTTACATGCTCTTCAAAGTAACACTTAGTTCATCCAGTGACCGTCTACTCTCTCTAGATACACATATGCTATCTAAGAGTCAGATAGTACCATGAATGATCCATGCATCCATCCATTCAAAGTATATGCACACATACAGTTTCTGTTTCACCCACCCAGGCTGTTCCCCTTCCACCCATCCTTGCTTCATCATTCACCCAGCCATGCACCATACCATATTCTTTCCTTCCCAGCCACCTCGGGGACCAAGCAAACACATATCATTCTTCTTTGCCAGTCATCATTACATTTCTCGTCCTTCCACACTTACTTACACCCTTTTTTCGCTTTTCGTTCATCCCATCCATCAAGTTAATCTCAGATCTGATTGGGATTCTTCTCGCCAAAAACTTCACAGCTAAGTCGAAGTACATTTAGAGGAGGCTACTACCTGGTTTATTTATAACACACCCGTTCCACCTACAAAGTACATTTAATAATGTTAGAATACACCACTCACTACTATATAATATTTGGTCTAGGAGGAAGAAAGAAATGTGAAAAAAACAATATTCAATTTAATAATTTGTGACTGTCTACTCTAAAGTAAAAATGTCCCCTTTTCCAGAGAAGGCTGTTGTCTTGCTGCACTTTTTGGCACAACTGATGAATGCTTGCTTTTTATTTTTAACACGCACCACTTTTTCTCCTAACAGACAGAAGCTTGACTTCTAAGAACACGAGCAGGATCAAGTTCAAACCAGGTGAGAGCTCGGCTCAACCACAAGAAATGTGTAAAATTAATCGTCAGCACCAAGCACTTTTCCATTTTCAGTTAAACGTTTACTTTTATGACAAACTTGATTTTAATAAATGTGTTTACTTTTAATAAAGCTTTTAAACTTAAATAGACTCTGTGGTTTTTGGTCCTCCAGACTAGAGTGGATGAGCTAAAGGTTTTGCAATTTTTTCAAGCATTAGTCCGTGCCTCTGACATCATTGGGGAATAATCATAATCATCGGTGACTTTGGGAGCTAAATGACTCTGCCACACTATCTAGTCAGTAAGGAGATTGGGCGTTCAACTACAAAGTCTGTTATCACTGAGGTATGTGGAAAGTCCAACAGCACCTATTATAATTGATAAGCTAAGCAATGCATTATTTAGTGTCCATAGTTCTGTTTGTGCAGATTTGTCCCTGCAACAGTAGTAGAATGGATTGTCCTCCTATCCAAACCAAAAGTAAAGTAGTATCTTATTCTTTCTTGGTGGTCATTCACCTTTTTATTGTTGGCAATTGTCAAAGCATAAACATTTAGAAGACTTGAAAAGACATTATGGACAATCCCAGAGGACTGCACTCTGTGCATAGAGCTATTGCTGACTAGAATGGGAGTCCAATGTAATTGCCAAATGTGCAATCTTAGTTAGCTACACAGACAGACTAATAAGAATAATCTAGTAATACCACACGGAGTCATAGTCGAGGCAGGATAAGGATTTAGATTCAGTCTACAAGAATATCAAAGACGATTTAGAAAAAATCGAATGAGGAACGCTGGGAAAAAATAAGTACTCTATATTAAAATTAAAACTTACTGGGGCCAGCAAAGGAGCCCTCGCCTGCCCGATCCTGGCCTGCATCCTCAACAGCACCCTCCTCCTCCTCCTGTGTCTTCCTTTTGCCCCTGGGGGAAGCTGATGTACAACATGAAAGAAAGAAAAACAGAAAACATGGATGATATTTGTCAACCAAATCAAACATTTCAAAAGAACTAACAAAATATTTTGGCGAAATAGCAAATAGAAAACTATTCCACGGGATATATTATTGACCAGTCTCATGTGGTCTACTACGTTATTAGTATTGCTTGATTTGCGGACCGTCGAATTGGAAACTTCTTATTTAACTCACTACACAAAGTACTAAAAAGGTTTGCCTAGGATTGGCAGGCAGCAGTCCGCAGCACGCGAAGTGACAGCCAAAGTCCATCGTGATTGCAGATCAGCGACAACACTAAAGTTTCCTACTACATTAACCAGTCATTAAAATACTCAAACTATCAATCCACCACCACTATTTCTTCTTATCGCCATGTGTACAAAGGAAGGACTGGACTTGAGTCTGTAGGGGCTGATTTAGAAGCCCCTTGCGGCTCTTTTGTTCCATTGTTGCATGACTTTTGTGACGCAGCGGCAGCACAAAAGAGGCGCAATGGTGCGGCGTATATTAACAACGTGACGCATATGGGAGATGCATCACGTTGTAAAGCCCTGCGCCATCAGGGGGTGTTCCGGCGCAAAGGAGGGCGTTCCTGCGCAGGAACGCATCCTAAAAGTGGCTGAGGGAAATCTACAAGATTTCAGTCACTCACTTTAACGACAATGATGCGTGACTCAAATCCTGCGCCTGCTTGAAGCAGACGTACGGCTTGACGCAGCATTGGGGAGATAGGGCACCCCAGAGCATTGATGGAGCTGCGCCATCGTTGCGATGCAACTCCAGCAATGCGCCGCCCTTACGGCACAGATGCGTAACGCTTTGGTGACGTTTTGGGCCCATGGTGTGCCGTATTGTAAATACGGCGCACCATGGGTAATAGTGGCGTGGCGCACAATTACTGGCGCATCCCTGCTACTTTGCAGGGATGCGCCGGTAATTAAACATCTGAACCTTAGTGTGTAGCATTATGCAGTTCTTTAAACTACACTCATACATAATTTCACAGGCCAATGAAACGAACACAAAATCGAAAACAAATAAGCATAGTAGCAACACTACTGAGAAGGAGAGCAGTGCACCTGAAATCCACAGAAGATTTTGAAATATAATTTACCTACAATGTAATGAGCAGCATTATTGCTCTTGGTAAAAAAAATGTGCAATATAATAACACAGCAGGAGAAAACAGAGTAGTGAAGAAATAGCTACTACTACTACTCACCAAGCCCGGGGATCTCGAGGCCAAGCAGGTCGAGCAGATCTCGTTCACGGGTCAGGACATCCGTCCAGCGGTGGGTGGCCTGGCTGTAGGTGCGCCGGACCCGAGAGTGGTGGTACATGGCCCGGCACACCTTATCCCACCGCTTCCGGCGATCCTGCATCCCGTACCCGCCTCCGATCTTGCCGCCTGCCATGATGGTCCTGGGGAGGTGGCACTGTACATAGAACACTAGTGCGGCCACCTCCTCTGCGCTAAAGATCTCCCGTGGCATCACTAGCTCCCCCCTCAAACGCCAGCACGGGAGCCGGGCACGGGGTGCGGGACCCTTCCCCTTCTCGGGATGCTTCCCGGCTCCCTTCACCATGGTCTGGGCGGAAAGGAATAAAGAAAATAGAATAGGGAAGAGAAGAAAAGAAAAGAGTTTAAAAAAGTAGTTTAAAATTAACAAAAGTAGCAGTAAACACAAAAATATAGGGCTAGAAAAATAGAGGGATAGATAATAAGTAAAATAGATAAAAAAAAACTTCAAACAAGCAAAGGATGGCAGAGATTTAGAGAAGATACAAAAAGCATGCCCAGAACCATAGCAATGAATGAGAAACAAGATGGCCGCGCCCGTTCACGACCGCGCGGGTAAGTTCGCGCGAGATGTTCCTCGCGAACACTCGCGAAATTGTACTGGCAAGCCGCACACTTTGCGAGATTACACTTCGCGCCCGGAAACGGAAATACGTCATGCAAACAAGATGGCCGCGCCCTTGAACGACCGCGAGGGTAACTTCGCGCCTTGCGCTACAAGCGGCTTGCGAAAACGCACAAAACCTTGCGAACTAACACGCCGCAAAAAAGAAATCGCATATTCGCACGAATTTGCGGCTTTCGAATCCGATCTCGCGCGTATTCGCGCCCCGCGAATCCCACGAAATTGCAGAAAAACGACTTTTGCAAAACTGAAAGCACTCGGCAGGTGCAAGAGTTCAAACTCATCATTAGTAACCATTCCCTGTAGTGCTTCCTGACTGAGGCCCCTCCAGAGTTCAGTTGCTAGTTGCAACAATTGTATGACCCTGCTCTGACCCTCACAGCAGGCTCATAGAATAGCTACAAGTAGGCCACAAAGGTCCTGGAAAAAAAAATTGCACTGCAACAGAAAGCAAATTACTGATAAGGAAGCAGGTGCCAGACCTAGAATTTTAAAACAGTGACACATTAATAAACTAACCCCAAATTAATTAATGTCAGTTGAAGCAGGGCAGGTGTGCTTGCTTTTCCCCCCCATAATCTACAGTGATGATGAACCAGAGGGTGGCATTGATGTAACAGAGGGTAGCATGGGTGATACAGAGGTTGGCAGTGGTGAAACAGAGGGTGCTGGGAGGCTGTGATGATGAACCAGACGTAGAAACAACATAGTCGCGACCGTTGCGAGCCGACAAGTAAGTTCGCAATTGCGAACTAGTACCAAACCCTCGCGAACTAGCAGAAACCCTTGCGAACACAAAAAACCCCGCAAATTCGCGAGAATTCACGGATTTTGCGGATTGCGAGTTCGCAAATTCGCAAAATTCGCAAACGCCAGATTCGCAAAATTCGCCCATGCTTAGTGGATATTTCAAGAGTTCAACCGGGCCATAGATTTCGTAATCAGTTTTGTCCCATGCTATACCACCAGGTATAGGATTTGCTGTGATGTTCACTGATGATAGTTCTCGTTTTTCAATGTGAGAAGATCTGTGTGGTTTCAGGACAAAGTTGATGTTCTGACTTGCTGTGTCCATTGTACTATATTTTCCATCAATAAATTTACCCAAACTTAAAACCAAGATGAGCCACAGAAGGAGGAAAAGTACGCCTAACACAATGCATAATTCAATCCATGGTGTAATCAGATATGTTTCTCCGAGATGATGAAAGAGCTCTGTAATTTTCTTTTTGAAAGTTTTGTTTGCTGGCTTGTCTTCATGTTCACTTGGATCATCAGAAAAGTCATCGAAATTGATGAAGTAGCCAGATGCAGTTCTGTCAATTGTTTGGATGGCATCAGGATTGTTATTAATCTTTGTAGTTGCTTCTTCCTTTTTCATATTAGCATAGTCCGAGGCTACATCATTGTAGACAGGTGTTTTTTGACGAACTGTTGCAATTTGGGTTTCAAGAGGCACAAGTTCCATGGCTTTGTTGCATAGTCATTTTTTATTCACTGCAGCTTTATCAAATGTGATTAGTCCCTCAGTTTGAACCTCTTGGATTGTAGCAAGATTTGGTCTTCTGCTATTTCTTGGGAGTCCACTGGGCCTACTACTTATTATTGGCCACAAGATAGTGGTTTTACCAGGTCAATTGATACAACTCGGTTCTCCTTTTTACCAGCAAGGGGCGGTAGTACTACTGATCTTGTTCTGCTGACAGCTAAGACAGGTACTGCTTTTCTGTAAGAAGGCCCAAATTCCTTCTTCACCGCGATCTTTTCTCTGACCAGATCCCCAATCTTTGGAATCCAGACAGGTCTTGCTGGGACAGGTGGTTTTTCTTCAGTGGTCGTTGGCTTTAGCTTTGTGTTACTTAGACTTCTTCTTGTTTCATTTAAGTCCTGTAAAACAGCCAAACGATCTTTGATATCAAAGGTTTTTTGTTTCACCACTGAAGTGTGACAATCAAGATCATGAATGATCATTCTTGTACCAAACAGAAGTTCGTAGAGAGTATTGCCTCCTAGAGAATTTCTTGGCAGATTATTAACACTACGTTGGACACTTATTAGATGTTTGACCCACCCGTCACCCGAACCTAATACCCTCGCTGTTATAGATTGCTTTATGTCACGTTTTTTTCTCTCCACTACCGCATTTCCCTCGGGATGGAATGGAGTAGAATACCGCAATGCAATGCCCATGCTGGCCATGGCCTCCTTGTAAGCCCGAGAGCTTAACGCAGGACCCTGGTCAGAATGTAGCATGCCAATTGCGTATGTGCCAATAAAGACTCGCAAATCTTTTATAACAGTTCTGGCGTCAGCCGAGCGCTGGGGCCACATCCAAATGAATCTCGTCTTAACATTTATGGGATAGCATTTGTCCGGTCGGACGCCTGCGTATAGATAGTCTAATGCTGTCTAATAAAGGTGTCTGGGCTGGTCTTACTGTGTTAGAGTCAGATATCTGGTCCGGTTCATAACTGCGATCTCTATTGCAGTCCTGACACTCCATTGCAAAGTTATAAACTTGCACGCTCATTCCCGGCCACCAGTTTCGTGATTGTAATTCTATTAGAGATTTCAGGATTTCTTGGTGCCTCAGACCCAATCCCATGTGTGCTTCTTGAATCAAAAAGACTCTCCGGTTCGTGTTTGGAATTACTCTATCCCCCACTCCAGGGATTTGAGCAAAAGGAACGGAGTTCGCATCAATTATGTATGTATTGCCGAGTGAATAATTTAGAGGTAATGTTGCATTGTTGCCTTTCAATGAGGCTTTTACTGCTAGTAGCGTTTCACCGTCTATTTGTTTTTTCGTACGCTTTTTCGTAGCTACGGAAGCCGGTTGACCGGCTGCCGCTGTGGCTTTGTCAGCCAATGAATTCCCTGCAATGTGAACGCCATCACGTTGAAGACTCTGCGTATGTATCACGTGAGTCTTTCATAGTTCTTTCTGCAAAAGAACTACTTGTTCCCATAGTTTTTTATGCTTTATTGTGTCACCTGTCTCATCTTTGCAACCGTTTTTTATCCAGGTCTGCATGGAATTATTGTACGACTGGACGCAGTAAGACGAATTGCACACTATCAGTGTGGGGAATTCGCGATCAGCATTTTCAAGCGCCATCTTTAGAGATCTTATTTCAGCTTGCTGAGCTGTACAGTTTCTGAGTGATTCAGTTTTAGTGACCATCGGTCTAAATTTACCCAAGCGCCAGCGACCTTTAACAATCACGCACGCTGCATTGTAAATTTGTTTTTCCACAACGTAGTGTTGTTCAAATCTGTCCGTGTAGATTACACAGGTGTTGCAGAATTTTGATTGACAGAGGACATTCATTTTCATATTCCAGATATTCTAGTTTTTTCATTTTCGGATCAAATGCGTGTTTCACGTCTTCTGTTGCAAGAGAATTTTTCCATTGTATCCATTTTGGATCTAGTGCTTTAGCATTTAGAATGCCTGGTCTTGTTACTGCCTCAAGGGCTGATACTGCTGTTAGTACAGATATGCTCTTCCCTTGGGCTAGGGCTCTTTCTTTTGCTACAGCAGTTTGAACCGCAGTTAGAATTTTTTCTGTAGAACTGAATTTCATTTCAGCTTGTGTGTACAAGTGTGATTTATAAGCTATTGGTACCGTTTCTCCCTCATTAGAGGTCAGGCATATGAATGCGCATCTTCCTGGGATGACTTGGATTACAAGGTTGCGTTCATTTGCGCGTGTTTGCAGTTTTGTTTTAGTTAACATGTCTGTTTGTAATGATCGTAAAATTTCTGTGTGTTTCTGAGTCCAATTAATTGGTTTAAAATCAGGTTTTATTAGTTCGTAGAGAGGTTTAACCCTCTCTGCATAATTTGGAATGTATTTTCTTCCGAAATTCAGGAAACCTAGAATTGATTGTAAGTTTTCAGTGTTTTTGGAGCTGGGAGTACTGCACACTTTTCTAAGACCTTGTCTGCTAGGCTTTTGCCCTCACTTGATAATTCATATCCTAAATATAGGACAGTGTGGTGGGCAATTCGTGACTTTTTAAAGTTGAATTTGTACCCTTCAGATGCGAACCCAAGTATGATGGTGTTCACTCTTTTCAAGTGTGTCTCCAGGTCATCGTCTGTAAGATTGATGTCGTCGACATAAGATAATGCCTCATCATCATAAATTTGTAGTAACTCTGTTACCCTGGCTGAAAATAATCCTGGGCTGTTCTTAAATCCCTGTGGGAGACGACAAAATTGTTTTTGGGTCCCCATGCTGGAGAAAGCGGTTAAATATCTGCTTTCAGGTGCTATGTTTTGACAGAAGAAACCATTTGAAATATCTAATGTTGTTTTATATTTTTTGCGAACTATATTATTCATTAGTGCTGCACTGTGTGAGTTTTGTACTGCAAATGTTTTACAGCAGGAGTTTAGGTGTCTGTAGTCCAAAACTAGACGATATGAATTGTCTGGCTTGGAGACAGGAAACAAAGGATTGTTCATTTGTGAGGTGCATGTTTCAATCACCCCCTGATATTCAAGTTGATCAAAGATTTCTCTAACTTGTTTTTTAGCTTCTTGCTTAACAGGATACTGCCTCTGTGCAGTAGGTTGATGTTTTAACTGGATTTTATGGTGGGGAGAATCCTCATCCCATCCTACATGATTTTTATATAATGCAGGGGCTTGGGCCACTGCCCATTTTCTAGCAAATGTGTATTTTTTATGAATTGGAATGTGATTTGAGAAGGCAGGCATAATCATTTCTTCGCCACGTGGGCACTTATTTATTTTATTTATTTTGCATATTTATAGAGCGCTCTAATACCCGGAGGTGTCCTGGCGCTAGAAAGATAGACTGGTGTGACGGAGCGTGCTTACTGAGTGAAGAGCCATGTTTTTAGACCTCTTCTAAAGGCCATCAGATTCTGGGTCTGTCTGAGCGCAAGTGGAAGTTTATTCCAGGCCTCAGCCGCCCCAAGAGAAAGCTCCTGCCTCCCCAGCGAGCTTTTTTAATTCTGGGGACCTTAACCAGAGCCAGTTGTCCTGACCTCAAAGTTCTTGCTGGTTTATGCCAGCAGAAAAGAGATTTCAAGTGCCTAGGTCCCGAGTCATGGAGGGCCTTGAAGACCATGCATACTGCCTTGAAAGTGATTCTTTTACGAATCGGCAGCCAATGTAGCTTAACCAGCTCCTGAGATACGAGGCAAATTTGGGTGTGTCAGTGATTAGGCGGGCGGCTGCATTTTGCAGAAGTTGGAGTTTATTCAGTATGCTCTGCTGGGCATTTAGCATCAGGCTGTTGCAATAGTCTAGGCGTGAGAGCACTAGACCAGTGACTATTGTTTTCCTGTATTTCTTCTCAAGGTAGGGTAGAATTTTCCTGATGGTTTTGAGTATGAAGTGAAGGGAGGAGGAGAGGGCGCTCACCTGGGATTTAAAGGTCAGGGTGGTGTCCACCAGTATACCGAGATTTTTCACTTTTTCCACCGGTTCTGGGAGAGGTCCCATTTCGTCTGGCCACCATCTCGGGGACCAAAAGTTGTCTCTGTCACCAAAGAGCAGAACCTCGGTCTTTGAGGAATTCAGTTTAAGGCAGCTTTGTGCCATCCAGCGGCCAACTTCAAGCATGCAGTTTCTGAATCTATCGGCGGTGTTTTCTGTGTTGCCGGGAAGGAGGGACACCACAATCTGTGTGTCATCGGCGTAAGCCGTGAGTTGAAAGCCGAACGATCGAATCACCGGGGCGAGGGTGGACACATATACATTAAAAAGGGTTGGGCTTAACGAAGAACCCTGGGGGACTCCACAGGGAAGTACAAAGGGTTGAGATTCGTAGCTGCCCAACGCCACTGTCTGGGATCTATCAGATAGGAAGGCTTGTAAGATTTTTAAAGCCTTACCCTGAATTCCACAGGCCCTCAACCGGTCCACCAATAGCTTATGGTGGACCGTATCGAAGGCCGCAGAGAGATCCAATAGGATCAGGGCTGCTCTGCCCCCTGCATCCATCACCTGCCTGATATCTTCCATAGATTTAATCAGGGCGGATTCCGTGCTGTGCCCCTCTCGAAAGCCGTGTTGGGAGGAATCCAGTACATCCGCTGATTTCAGGAAGGCACTAAGTTGTGCGTTCAGGTAGCCTTCTATTATTTTGGCCGGGAGGGGGAGTCTGGCAATCGGGCGATAATTGTTCATCTCCGTGATATCAAGATTGGGTTTTTTGAGCAGGGGTAGGATGGAGGCTTGCTTCCAACTAGCGGGATATTCCCCTTTCTCCAACATCTGATTGAAGAGGGGGGTGAGAACCCTGGCAATCGCATCTGGTGCGAGTTTAGTTATTGTCGTGGGGCAGGGGTCATGAGGGGAGCCTGATTTAATTTTTAGTAGGCGACTGCTCACTTCTTTTTCCGTAATGGGCGGGAAAAATTGAAGCATGGGTTCAGGTCTGGCGGGATCGGGGGCCTCTCTCGGTGAGGAAGTCATCACTATCCTGTCTAGGGGGAGAAAGATGTTTTCCACCTTTTCACGAAAGAAGGTTGCCAAACTTTCGCAGAGTGGGAGGCTTGCTGGAATTTCAATGGGTTTGGGGTTTGCTAGGGAAGCGACCGTGAGGAAGAGTTCTTTAGGGGTATTAGTAGCGTCTTCTATCTGACTCGTGAGAAAGGCTTTTTTCGCTTGTAGGATGGATTCCTTGTAGCGTCTTTGTTCCGAGTTAAGCGTTTTTTTGTCCTATTCCCTATAGTGCATACGCCAGATTTTTTCAAGTTTTTTGCACCTTGTTTTGTGTTCCCTTATTTGATTTGTAAACCACGGGGCGGCAGGCTTGGCCCGAGTGGAGTAGATGGTTTTGGGGGGAGCTAAGAGAAGGCAAGCCCGGTCCAGCCAGGTAGTATAAGTCTTAGCTGCTTCCTCCACAATGTTCGAAAAAAGGGGCAATGTGTTGTTTAATGTGTTGTCTAGAGAGTCCCCAGTGATATTTTTCCATTTTCTCACTAGTTTCGGGTTGTTTCTCTTGTTAACAGATTTTTCATGGGTGGTGAGAGGAATAGAGAAGTGGATTGCTGAGTGGTCGGACCAGAAGACTGGTAGAACCGAGGAGACTTTCAAATGGACCTGTTGAGAGAAAATCCCGTCTAGGGTGTGTCCTGCTCTGTGAGTAGGATCGGTTACTAGTTGTAGCATGTCAGGCACTCCCTGACAAACTCTGGTGACCTCTGCTAGAAGGATATCATAACCTTTAGATAGATTCTCCCAGAAGAGACCTTTTATTTTCCTAGTTTTATCTCCCTCTATACGCAATGTAATTTCATATAGTTTATGGGGCACGCTAACTCTGGTGTCTGCAGTTTCCACTGGAATATATTCATTCGTGTCCACTGTCTCCAGAAGATTCATCAGGATCTTGCGAGCTATGGTCACTTCTGCTGCACTGTCTAGCATTGTCTGGGCCCAATTTCCGTTTTTCAGTTTGTCCTCAGAATTCTCAACATGTTTTACTTTATTACTGGCTACCTTCTTTCTGGGAAATTGTAATTTTTTACTTTGATGAGCAAGTTCCTTGTCTTTGGACTTGACATGCTCTTCCTTATGTTCTGACCGTACTCTTCTTTCCGATTTCTGTGAGGAAGTCTGAAAAGATCGAGAGGGACGTGTATCAATATCTTGATATCTGTCAGGTTTTCTCAAACTGTCCCTATTTTTAAGGTTGCATCTTTTTTCAGAGGGCTCCCTTTGGGGAGACTTGACTCCTCCTTCTGGAGATCTATCCCTTCGTTGAGGAGGCCTTCCTCTGGACTGAAACTGTTTTTCTCTGGGAGTGGTTTGTTTATTACCCTCCCACTTCTTCTTCTGAGAGTTGAGATTATTTTTAATGAAAGTATTTTCAGGATTTTCAGTTAGTGTATTTAGTCGGCAGGTTGTACCGTCAACTGTTAATTAAACTAAATCTCTATATGTTTTTGTTAATTCTTTTATTTTAACTAAGAGTTCTTCGCTTGACATTTTTTCAATGTCGGGATGTGGCTCCTGGTCTACCTAGTGGACAGAGCCTGGTAATGTTTTAGGGCGCCATTAAACCAGAGCAGGTGCTCTTGGTATGTTAGGGGAATTTCAACGTCCTCAAAAGGGGCATATTCCTCTGGAGATTCCTCTATTTTGTAGTAGTGGAACTCGCGTGTCACAGCGTGTGCTGCTGGAAAATGTATCCAGGAATAGAATACCTCTGTCTGCCGATATTCATGGGCCTCTACCACAAATATGACTATACCACCTCTTGATGATACTCCATTTTCTATAAGTTTTATAGTTATAGTTTTTCTTATATTGACCGGGATGATTATAGCATTCGGGTCAACATTTTGGATGATTGTGTCATCCGTCAAAAGTTGAGCTGCTAGTCTAGCTCTCTCCCTTTCGTCGTCACTCGCTGACATTTTGCTGACAGAAAGTTTGCAGAGCAAGTTTCAAGGAAACAAAGATTAGGTGCACAATATTTTGGAACACTGTATCCTTCAACGTTGACTAAACCAAAAACTAATACATAGGAATCTCTTCCTACTAAGTTCTGGGAGATATTAACCTTTTACCCACTCCAGACATCTATTGGAGTTTTTACGGGAAAAGGGGTCTGTGTGAAAAGCACGACTGAGTTACTCTAGTATCTTGCGTTAGATTATCGCCTTACCAAACGTTGGGCACCATGTAGTGTAGTTCCTATATTCCCAATAGGCTCTGCGCATTGGAATAACATAAACAATAGTTTAGACGTAGGACTGAGGTCGACTAGGTCTCTATTGAATATGTTAGACTTAATTATGAATGCCAGCTAGCTCAGAGGTCACTAGAAACTTTCTCAAGTGAACAGGAATGAGTTAACTTTCCTGAACAGACAAGAAGGGATTAGCTTCTGACAACCGCATAAACATGACAACTTTGCTCCCTCCAGAATAAGGAGTATATCTCCAGAGTCGTGTGAAAACAATAGATAGCTATTTCACTCAGTCAATCGTGCATGCTTAGTTTCACCAGAGTGCAGAGAAATAGAGAGACAGGCGTTTTCAATAAAAGTTGTTATTTATTGAGCAGTCCTCTTTCTCATGCAAGAGAAGTGAATTGCCACAATTGCAATACTTGTCATAAAGTAAAGTGCATACAGTAAAAGGAGTATTATGAAATAATACTGTAAAAGCATTTATATGGTTTCTGAGCCATATGATACTTAAAACGGATAAAATATATACAATACATACAATGATAAAAGATGACTAAACGTACTCAACTGGTGCTTCTAAAATACGCCTACCCCGGTGTACCTAACCTAAGCCTAGTACGTGGGAAGGAGTAAGTGAGCTGTAGTTTAAGTTAAGTTAGTTTTGCCAAGAATCTGAATCAAGAATTCTCTAAGGATCTAATCAGCTCCGTACCTTGGTTTTAGAATGAAGAAGGTCTTGTATCTCTTTCTCAGGACTCGATCTCCCAGCAACCCGCAAGGGTGACTGGAAACACTGGAGCTGGATTTCTCGGCAGGAAAAAAGACAGCGTCTCTCTCAGTGCGTCAAATGGGAGGTTCGGCTTCCTTCGGCACTCGCATCAGCTGGGCTTTGGGTAAGTAGATAGCCGCTCTGCTCCAAACCACCGTGTGCTTGCTTAAGGCAAATGCTGGTATATTTATACCTGGAAGGTGCCGAGTTTGACGTAAGGTTGGACATAAGACGTCACTAAGAACAGTCACTAAGAACTGGCAGTTCTTTCAGGACTCTCAGGAGTTCTAGAACAAATCAAAACAGAGGCAGGGGGAATTCCCGGGCTGCTGGAGGCTTGGTTTGTTTAAAGAAAGCGTTGTACTTTCTAGGAGTCTAGGGAAGTAGCCTTGCCGTATTTGGACTGCATTGGCTATAACTAAATATGGATATGATTCTTATGCCTTTATAAGGATATGATTTGTTATAACCACATAAGGGCATGGATCGGGAATATTTAATTAGGGTCCTAGATTCGTTCACACCACTATTAGACTCGTAAGGCTGGATAATGCCATGAAGAATGGAGGGCCCAGTTTTAAATAAGGACTTATGAACAATACACAAGGATTTGAACTTAACTCTCTCCTGAACTGGCAGCCAGTGGAGTGATTTAAGGGCAGATTTGCAGAGTGATATTTGGGAATGCCCAATAAAAGTCTAGCTGCCCAGTTTGGAGTAGTCTGTAGTTTGGAGAGAGTGGCCCCCAAGTAGAGGGTGTTGGCATAATCCAGACTGGATAGCACCAGAGCCTGGACCATAATTTTCCTAGCCTGAAAAGGGAGGGGAGGAAGAATCTTTGGGATCATTTTAAGGATCCCGTAACATGAGGCAGACGTCTTCTGAGCCTGAGTTTTAAATGGAAGTTCATGGTCAATCCAAACACCCAGATTCTTTAACTGAGTCTTAGGAGTAGGGAATGGACCCATGGCAGTAGGCCTTATTTTAATCAAATCATTGGGAGAGTGGTTACCCAGGATCATAGTTTAACTCTTTCCCCCATTCAATTTTTGGAAAGAGTCACTCATCCATCTTGCAATTTCTTCCAGGCAAAGGCGAAGGCAGGGAGGGGAACTTTACGCTTTATTGTGCCCAATCACCAATTGCGTATCATCCGCATAGGTGACTATATGAACTCCAAAGGGAAAGACTGTCTCCGTAAGGGTGCAGGTATAGGCATTAAATAAGGTGGGACTTAGGGAAGATCCCTGCGGAACTCCACAACTGAGGGGTGTCCGTTTGGAAGTGACTTCATTGTCAAAGACTTGGAAGGATCTGTTATTCAAAAAGGAATTTAGCGATGCCAAGGCAGTACCAGTGATATCTAATTTACTGAGCCTACGGATCAGAATCTGATGGTTTACGGTATCAAAGGCCGCGCTGAGGTCAAGAAGGAGGACCACCGCAGTGCCACCAGAGTCTACAACCCTTCTTTACTCTTCCACTACTGAAAGAAGGGCCGTCTCCGTTCCCTGTAGTGGGCGAAAACCGGTCTGAGTCTGATGAAGAAGATTATGAGTCAAAATGTCAAACAAGTTTCCCCTTTGGGTGAACTTACAATATAGCGACAACTATTCCCCACAGCATTCCATACATATACAATTGACTTTAAACAATAGACCAGGAGTAAAAAGAATATAGATGATAACTTTATACAAAAATGTACATTTTATTTCAGTATGTATAAAAACAATATAAAATATAGCATCAATAAAAACCTATACTTATACACATCAAATTATTACAGATAGTGGGAAAGAAATACAAGGAAAATAATTTCAATTAAAATGAGATGAGAAAACGTTAGTCGAAGAGGATTTGATCAAACTCCAAATTGTAAATCTATCGTGATTGGAGTAGTTGTATCCAGCGACTTAACGTATCATGACTCAAATTAGCATTGACGCATTTCGGTTTGGCACTTGTTATTTAAAGCCAACACCTTCTTCAGGATTTAAAATTAGTTTCCCACAAATATACAGTGTATCTGAAACAAAAGATATATATAACATAAATATATAGTACAGAGATAAATCAAATCATCATAAACAGCAATACTCCTGTATCTATTCAAAAGGACTACAACATTACACTCATACAATCATTTATACCCCACTTTACATTACATTATGTAGAGGATTGTTACAGTAATGACATTAAAATGTCTACCTCTAGCACAGAGTAGATAATCACTCTCTATTTCTTTCCATGGTCTAGAATGTATACACACCATAAATGCTCTAGATGTTATCGTTGACATAATATTTAGTCAGAAATTGAAAATTCCTAATTGGAACAAAACGAACCAAGTCAAGGATAGCCTATTTACTACATGTTAACCCATCTGTAACAAAATATATATACAGCTGTCCATATAAGATATCGAATATTTTGTGTCTCATTGATAATTTAGCTGTATTGTTTTCCTCGTCAAGGGTCACAAGCAGGCCTCAGGAACCTTCAAAGCTTTTTCAACAGTTTTCTTTGATGGTCATCTATATGTACCGATCAAAAAAAAATACGAATTCATTGATGTTATACCGGTCATTCTTATTGAATCCTAATTGCTCTACATTTCAAAATTATTTACGCACCTAAAAATTGTACTTGGTCCCATACAGTTTAACTCAATGGTTCCATTTAGTTTGGGTCAGTAAACGTGCGTAATCCACAGCTCTCTAAAAAGAAGAGAGGGATATTATGCTTCCATTCAATAAATTACCTAGCAAAAAGATATATTTTCCTATAGATAACAATTTGTTATCATAGATATTCCTCAAATCAAGTGATGATATATCCCCAAAAGAAGAGTATCAATATATCTATAATAAATGGTCACTAATTCATTAGACATCAAGCGCCAAATGCCCTCCCTGTGTATTTGGGTGAGCACTAGCCCGCAAGTACAGAGGGTGCCGATGGTTGATACAATTAGCTAATCTTCTTTTGGAACCCTACCCCTTCGGATATTGGGTCCCTCTCTTTTGTTAGAGAAGATTATGAGTCTCCAGGTAAGATGATATTAGATTGAAATATTTTTCAGTGATTTTGCTTAATCCAGGGAGCAAAGAAATAGGGCGATAATTTCCCAGGTCTGAGGGATCAAGACTCTTTTTTTTTAACAAAGCCTTTACCATGGCTTCCTTCCACAAGGGGAGCACTACCCCGAAAAGAGTGAAGTGTTAATAAGGTCTAAAATCACCGGAGAGACCACCCCTCCTACCTGTTCAAGTTTCCCTAAAGGGGCAGGATCGTTCTAAAACAGGCATCTCCATTGCCAGAATTCTGTCCAAAGTGGCCTGGTTGCAGAGAGACAGGGGGGCTAAGGAATCCATTTTAACAGAGGGTAATGAGGAGTAGATAATTTCAATTTTATTTGAGAAAAACTCTACTAGCTTATCACATTGAGCTTCTGAAATATCAGGAGCGGTGGGTGGAGGAGGAACTTTGGAGAGAGTTTTAACTATACTAAAAATCTCACGAGAGGAACTGGGTGCTGCTACAAGGTTATTTCCGTAGTAGTCTGCCTGAGCAGCCTTGATTTCGGCTTTATAATGATAAATGCTTTCTCTATATAGTTTTTCTTATCTGGTGAGAAGCTTCTCTTCCAGACTCTCTCGAGTGTTTTACAATTTTGTTTCAGGCCCCGTAGTGTGGCAGAATACCAAGGTTTTTGCGTGACTCCCCTTTTGTTTTTAATGCTTTTTACGGGAACAAGAATATCTAAGGATTTTTGGACCCAATTATTAAAATTGTCATTGGCTGTGACCACGTTTGAAGAGGGCGCTGGTTTAGTTTCTTCCAATACTGAGGTCCATTGTTCGATTGAAAGTTTGGACCAGGGACTACTTTTAGAGTAGGTTGGAACTTTACATGGGGCTAAATGGGGTAGTGACCAAATGAGAGGGATGAGAACATGATCCGGCCACGGGACAGGGATGGGTTTCCCTCCTCTAAATTCAAGAAAATAGGATCTAATAAGTGACACTTTATGTGGGTGGGTTCACAAATTTTTGGGATTAGATGGAAGGATGCTAAGTCCTTGGTAAGTTTATTAGCAGATATCTGAAGAGGGTCATCAAAAAGGAGATTAAAATCCCCCCGTAAGGTGAAATTAGCGAATGAACTAGCCAGGTTTGCCGCCATGTCTGGTAATGCGTTACAAAATTCCACTGAGGGACCAGGGGTTCGGTACACCAGGATACCTGAGAAGGTGAGGACTGGAGAGAACTCAATAGAGAAGGCAGTGTTCTCACAGTCTGGGACAGGGCTGCCGGTCAGACGGTAAGTTAAGGCATGCTTGTAGATAATGTTTATGCCGCCCCCTTCCCCGAAGGTCGGTCCAGCCTCAAAATGGAATAAAAGCTTGGCAAAGCCTGGATGAGATAGGGATCGGAACTGGGGGTGAGCCATGTTTCAGTGAGAAATAGTACCTCAGGCAGTACCTCCTCAAGGAGCATGGACATTTCCGCTGTATGTTTGGGCAGTGATCTATAATTTAAAACAAACATTTTATATCTCTGTGGTTTAGTAGGAACGGGCTGAGGATCTATCGTTGACTGGAAGCTGCAGAGCGAGCATATGTGGTAATCACTTGAGGGTATGATAGATGTTTGCATGTTCTAGCAATTGGGCCTGCTAGAGAGAGCAGTTTTTCAGAGCCATACTGGCCAGCACGAGGAGCAGGAGTTTTGGCCCCTGGACCCGTCCGGACGCAGACGGGCGCAAACGGGCTTGCCTCTGGCGCCACTTCGGTGCGCCAGTGGTGCGCCCGCTGTGCGTCTGGGCCTCCATCTGTATTTACTGGCCTCCGGCAGGAAGTGGGTTAGTTGGGGGAGCAGTCGCTTCCCTCCGTACAAGCGGCACACAAAAGCTGTGATGGAGCGGGGAGGCCATAGCAGGTATGAACAGTACTTTTAAATTGTGCAAAATATGGCGAATTAAAAGCTCAAAATACTTTTGAAAATAAACAGTTCCCAGACTTCCCAACACAGCACGGGCTACTCACTGCCGCGCGGCCGAACCTCCAGCTCTATTTACTGCCCTCCGGCAGGAAATGGGGTGTTTCATTTATTGACTGTTTGTGCACAACAAATACTTAAAACTACCCTCTGAGTAGCCTAAACTGCTCGCCCACACTACAACAAATAGAGCATTTGGGATTATTAATTTAAGCCTTGTAAACCAATAAGGGTTGTCTGGACTTTCTGCATTGTATACCTCATTTTGGTATACTACATAGAAAGCTACCTTCCTACTTTGGGTATCTAATCTGAAGTAAGGAATCTGTGGCTAGAGGTCTCTATCACCTTATCTCATACAGAATCTATCTAGCCATAAATTCCTTACCGACCCACCCATCCTCCTCCCTCTGTGAATGGATTACAGAATTACGGGTTTTCCCCTTTTAAGGGCTGTAGCTTAAAGCAACAGTGAATCTGGCGTGAAAAGTATCAAAAAGAAACTGACTTCAGCGCATTAGGATGGCACCTACAAAGGCACCACACATGTCACTTCTGGCGTGGACGCCACTGTCACACAAAGCTGAACGACTCCACCTACCTGCGTACAGGGGTACTGCTCACTAAAAGATTCCGAATCCAGTTTGACACATGGGGAGTATTCTGAGCTAAGGAATCTTTTGGCTAGATAGAGCCTCTACCAGATAAGTAAGTAACTTGCTCATATGTGCATTTCAAGGTGTTCCCAAATCTGACGAAGAAGGAAAAGGATGCACAGTCAAATAAAGTAAATGCCTCGGATCACATTTTTCGGTCAATTGAGGAAGACACAGTTGATCCCAGGATTCCTAGTGTCACATGTGCAATTCAGCCACTTGATTAGTATCTCTTTCTCTCTTCCATTTCACAAGTTAATGCTTTCTTTTTAATTCTTCAGAGGAGAGATATCAGTGTTGTGATAAAATATATACGTGCATTACTTGTTTAATGATAGCAAAGGGAATGCAGAGTATTCTGTTTTAATGTTGATATCCCCTGCTTCCATTGACTCAACAAAGAGTGCGATTGCAGGAGGTATCACGAGAGTCTGAACTCCTTGTGTGGATGCAGTTGCACTCATTACCAAAATAAAGGTACGTACTGGAGGGCCCACATTGTTCACATGACACAAGTGAGTGTAGAGCTGAGCTGCTTGCAAACCATCACTCATACAGGCGTTTGCATTTGTCACTACCCCCTAGTTTGTGGTGGCAATGCAGATGGGCTTACCATCAAGACAAATCGAATGCATAACGTCCACTTCCGGGAGCACGCGCACGGCATTCTGCAGGCACGAGGGGCCTCGCTCTCAGCATGGCTGCAAAACGCAGGCAGTGGGCGCGGGGCAGCGCTTCCTCTGCTGCATGAGTGGTACAGGCGGGGGCGGGGTGGGGGGACTGGTGGTTACTGAGGTAAGAGTGTGGGCGGCAGAAGCCACATGAAGGCTCGGCTCGAATTCGGCTTAATGTTCTGAAGGAATCTTCGTCAGTGTCAGACATCAGGCTCGAGCCTTCTGTGGCATGCCCACTTCTAAGGTGTACTGAGTTAAGATGTTATCCTCTGCTGTGCTACAGTTCCATCAAGATATTGTTATACTATGCACATTTGTGTAATGACAACCATCATTGTGATGCATTGCATTACAGTCTGTATTTGGCTGCCATTTGACGTAGATCTCGGAAAGCTATAGAACAGACTGGATGAACCATCATTTAATATCTATTATTTTGTTAATGTTGTTGTGTGTGTTTAGTAGGGTTGGTCCAGTTTTAAGATTTGAAATGGTTTTGTGAGCTATTTTGAAAATGAAGTGATTCTTACCTTGGGAGATATTTGTCTTTTTATATGTTAAGGGGAGGGTCTGTGGAAGGACGTTCTGTTTTTCTTACAGTTTGGGTGATCAGTTGTTCTTCATTCAGCCAGAGTAAGTGCTTTTTTATACAGGCATCGCAACAAAGATCGACAAGTTGTAGTGCAGGGTTTTGTGCATGAGGGCATTTAATGTTCATTGTAATATTATCTGTATGTTTCTGGGGTGCATGATGGTTTGTAGTATCATAGTGCTGTTTGTTTGGCATTATTTTCCCAAGTCTATGGCTTTCCAGCCATGCTGTGCATATGATGGTGGGGATGGTGGGAGGTGTGGTATAGCATGTGCTGTTTGAGTATGACATTGGTTGCTTGTATGGTCTGCCCTGTTTGAGTGTGATAATTTATAGGTGGGATTTGATCATCAATGGTGTATTGTATTATTGTTGGTTATATAATGTTATGTCATGTTATGTTATGTGTATTTGTACAGCACGCTGTTACCTGAGAGGTTATCTCGGTGCTGACCAGGTCTAGCCACGACTGGGCGGGTGGGAGATTTGATCGAAGAACCAGGTCTTCAGCTTCTAGCAGAACTCAAGAAGTGAGGAGGAGGCTCTAATGTGTAATGATAAGTCGTGGTGAGGTTGGAGAAGGCACTACCTCAAGATCTGGCCTGCGTATGTGCAGGATGTGGGCAAGTAGAAGACAGAGTGCCTTTGAATGTCTGATAAAAGCTGAACTATAAGTTATTGAAGTCTGTGTGTAGTGTATGGAAAAGTCTGACTATAATTTAATGAATGCAGGGTTGTGTTGTGGGTTTGGCTGAAGAGTGTAGTCAGAGAAACCCGATTCATTCTTCAAAATCAGAGTTGCTTTTATGAAGCAGTAAGAAGCAATGGATTCTCCTTCCCTCAGCAGCCGGCTGCCTTTCTCTGACTGCTATATTTATCTTCTGATGGATACTTCCACCAGCAGATTCCTTCCTTCTTGAAATTCCCATGTGCCAGACTAGGTCTGGAAACTTTCAATACTTTTTCCACACCAGTAGAGGGCACTGTCCTCACACTCTAAGCTATAATGTGCACACCTTGTCAACCTGATGCCAGATCCTTTTTTTCCACATCTAACAATGCAGATATGAAGCTCACTCTGGTTTTCTTCACAGGAGTTTTGTAGAAATTGGTGCAGTGCATAGGAATGCCACTCCCAAGTGCTCAGAGTTTAAACCATGTAGAGATTGCCACGGGGAGATGTCCGTTACATTTCCCCATAACATTTGCTTGTGGTGTTGAGTTGGGGCATGACATGCGGTCATGTGACTCTTTGCTCATCATGCATCCGAAGAAGATCAAGGAAAGGGAGGCCAAGCTTTTTGTTCCGGGCCCACAGCGAATGTTATGGTCAACGCCAATCTCTGCTGAAAACAAATTCCCCTTACTTTCCTTCTTCCACTGAAAAGAAAAACAACAAGCTCAAGAAGTAGAAGCAACATTAGTCTTCTCCCAAAGGGAAGTCCCCATTGTGTTTGTCTCCTCTTGAGGGGTCTTCCTTAGAATAGGAGCTTTTGGTTATCCCACCATCGGAGAACACAGAACTAGTGGCACCACTAGCCCCAGCTCCAGACCAAGGGGCTTCTAACAACGTGCAACTTTTGATGCTCCAGTCGGAGACCCCGCAGTGCCCCATGCCACCCCAGGCCTACCCTGAGTTTTTTTGCACCTGTGCATCAGGTGTTTTTCGCAATACTGTGTTTTTTGGTGGGCAACAGTTCCCTCTATAGTGCCTAAGAGCCCAAAGGGGCCCCTTTTAGGATGCCGTAGTTCATGCCGGCGTGTCCTTCCCCAGTGCACTTAAGCTCCATGACTTCCCTTGTACAGCCTGAGGGTACGCTGATGCCAACCTTTTACCTGGTACAGACATCTCAGTCGAGCAATCAGCTCCTTGTCCAAGGCCCTCAATGCTGCCACAGAGGCCTCAATGCTCTGCACGGATCTGCCGGCCTGACAACTGTTCCTTCAATATCCCTGGGCTGTCAGAAGAACACTCTCCTTCAAAATCACAGGAGATAGTTTGTCATTCCTTGTGGATGAGCAACAGCTATGAAAACAACAGGAAAAGGGGTCTCATAGGCAAGATTAGAGGACTATGTATGCCCTCCTTGGGTCAGATTCTGATCCTGTGGTTGTGCTTGAAGCCATTTTAAACAACATGGATGACAGTGGTGAGGCGATACACTTGCTACCTTCCCTGCCATCAGATATGCTGATTTTCCTGCATGAAGGAATATGAATGGACTTGATACATCTCCAGAGACAGAGATTTATGTATCTTCTGTGCCCTCCACTTGAGGTGGCCCTGTTTCACTCAGTTATACGTAAGGCGACAGAGGTCCTAGAACAGTCTTTGCCAATGGTGGAAAGCAAATCCAATCTCTTAACTAACAAACTGTTGCTGCCTTCCCTCCCTATTAACCTGACTTTTCCTTACGTAATGTCTATGCAGTTGAGTTGGACAACTAGACCATATCCCAATGCGCTCAATCGACCGATTAGACAGGAAGTCCCTTTATCCGATAATGATATCCAAACCCTCCTCTTGTCATATAACTCTTCCCTCCCTGATATCACTGACAATCATCGTTGAAACCATCCCATCCCAGCAAACCCACATTGAGATATTAGGCTCAACCATAGAGTGGTCAACAAGCACAACTTCAGGGGAACTACCCCTACACATTCTATCCCAGCACACCACAAACAACAATTGAAATGCATGCTAAGCAACTGCAGACCAGCTTCAAGACAGCTTCAAGACATGTGGGAGATATTGCGGACCTTAGGCTCACACATGAAGTTGACCTGCTAATCCCGACTGAAACTTGGCTAAATTACTCCTCTGCTGCTATCCTCGGCATACTAGCCCCACCTAACCATGGCATTGCTAGATTAGATAGAGCAAGTAGACCAGGTGGACGCATCACCTGCATATACAACATCAACCTGTCAGTTAAACACACACAAACCCCGTTTTATCCACCTGCAAATACCTTTACCTGGATATCACTTGCAACAACAGACCTATATGCAAACTACATACGATCTACCTCCCCCCAATTAACAATCTGGGTTTCATAGAACAAATCATTGTAACGCCAATCAACATTGTACGCAAATCTTCCTGGGATATTTCAACCTCCACTGGAATGATATGAACGATCCTGCAGTTAACAGTTTTAAAACCTTCCTTTCTGATCTTAAGGTGAACCAATTTTGTCACAGGCCCATCCCCAACAAAGGGCCGACCTTAGACCTTATCATCACGAAGCCCAACTCAGGGAAGATGTGACAACGAATACAGCCCAACTAATGAATCACAGACACTGGAAAAGGAGCATGCAGGACATCAACCGTAATAAACTGACCTCTCTTAGCCACAACATCCTACCCACTCTTTGAGAGATGTCAGATGTCATTGATCTTACAAATCACTACACTCACTCCATGGTGACTGTTCTTGACACAGTCGCTCCACTACAACTAAAACAGTGTCCGCAAAAGATTCCAAACTGTGGTATAAAGGTAGCCTAATACAGAAAGACACAACGTAAGGCTAGCTGAAAGTCAGTGGAGGTCAGCTCCATCCCTTGAACACCTCAAGCACCTGAGATCATTGCGGAACAGATACTACTAAAGCATCAGAATTTTATAAGCGATTTTTTTCAGAAACCAGTTGAATCAAGCCAACAACCGACCCCAAAAAAGTTTGGAACTCATAAAAGCCCAATCGAACTGCACACCTATTTCATCCCCTGCTGGATCTAATCTGCTTCCAAACTGCGAGGAACTCGCTTACTTCTTTCTCCAGAAGACAGAGAGATGATAAATAATCTGCGGACTGCCATGGAACAACTTCCTCTCTCACCTCAAACCATCCTCTCCGGCTCCCGAACTACTTTTCCTTTGTGCCCCTGGGGCACTTTCCAAAAACAACACCTCATGGAACTCTTTCAAAACCTTTGAAGAAACTACCATTCATAATATTCTAACAACTCCTCAAACCACTTCACTGAGCCTCTACCTCCCAACTTCCTCAAGGAGATCATACACGCAATACTGCCACTTTGGACCAAGATTGTTAATGCCTCCCTGTAGCGATTTTCCAGAGCTGGAGAGCTAGTGTAAAGAAATTCCGCTGCAGCACTACATCTCCCAGAAAGCTCTGGGGCCTGATGAAACAGTCCACGCCCCCGGAGAGGGTATAAAAACACTTCCGTCCCATTACAAGTTGCTTGTCAATCCTTCCGGTTTCTTGATCGTGTATGGACCTAGCCTTCCGAGATCAGAGAGTGCGCGGACGCTTGCTTTCCCGCTGAGGACGCCGAGAGCAGAGGGTGCGCGGACGCTTGCCTTCCCGCTGTGGATGCCGAGATCAGAGAGTGCGCGGACGCTTGCTTTCCCGCTGAGGACGCCGAGAGCAGAGGGTGCGCGGACGTTTGCCTTCCCGCTGAGGACGCCTAAATACTTTGTGTATTTCTAGTAAGTAGAAATCTGGTGTATTTATTAATTAGCACGGCCGTGCTATCCGAGAGTAGGTATCTGTTACCAACGGATAATTCCTGGTAGATCTTACTGAACCTAACTCTTACAAACAAAAACCTTATTCCTCCCGATAGTGAATAGAACTACTCGAGGAGGAAGTTAACCTGAATATACCGTCTTGTGTATCAAGCTGTGACTTAACAGCCCCCATTCCGCTTGAACTAGAGTCTTCACCTTTTTCCAGACTTCAGGTCGATTCAAGCGGTCATTATACGTAAGTGACCCCTTGTTTATATGTGTATATGCTTCCTTTGTAAACTTTGCCTCATAGCAGTACTAAACAAGTGTTCTTGTATTTACAGACATTGTTGTGACTTGAAGTCATCCGCAGCCTTAGACCAGACCTTGAGGGGTGTCTTCACAACAACCTTCCCCGAGCAACTACCCTTCCCTTTACCTGGAGGACTACCTGTCTCCGGTGTGTACCTCACCCGGAGAGGGTCAGTGTTATCGGGTATAGGGAAGACTATCTTCTCTCCGTGGTCCCCGCTGGCTAGACATCTAAAGGTTAGTGGCTTGTGTTTTCTTCTCTTGGGTTACTTGTCTGCCGCTAACCTTGACAGATTGACAAGCCCAAGGAAAGAGACCAGCCTGGGCCATGGATACTAATGCGGCCTTGGCCTCGTTACTTGAGGGATTTAGCGTACTACAACAAGAAGTTCATGCTTCCCGAGTTGAGAATCAAGAGCTTAGAAAAGATATGAACACCATGCGTAGAGAAGTCGCTGGTATGTCACGAAGAAATCCCGGGGGTGGGTCTTATATTAGAGAAGCTACGCTTCCTCCTCCCGGACAATCCATATCCCAGCCCGCGACCCCAATGGCATCAGGGGGTGGGTTCTTTAACCCCACAGCCGTACCTTCATCCTCCACAGACCACACTCCCACAGTGCACGTCATCCAGAACACTGGAATACCTTTGGCTGCCCCGGAGAGGTTCTATGGAGATCCCAAGAAGTTTGAGACCTTTTTAAACCAGTGCCGTCTCCACTTCTTATGTAAACCTACCGTGTTTCATGATGATGCCGCAAAGACCGCATTTATGATGTCATATATGGGAGGAAACGCTGCGAGCTGGACTATCCCTTTGATGGAAAAGAATGATCCCGTTCTACACCGATTCCCAGACTTTTGTACTGCCTTAAGGAAACTTTTCGATCGCAAGACTCATATGTTATCCTTAGACAAAGAACTCCTGACATTGCGACAAGGGTCACAGGATTTACTAGCGTACATCACCTCTTTTAATCAGCTCTTAGCCGAAACTGACTGGCCACAAGAAAAGAGGACCTCGTTGTTCTATCAAGGCCTGTGGAGCGAATTGAAAGACGTCTTGTCACAGGTAGTCCAATTACCTGCAACATGCGAAGAACTCATCGACCTCACAGTACAATTAGATCATCGGCTGTTGGAGAGAAAAGGAGATCGAAGCAGAGGTGATGGACGTGGATGGTATCCTAAATTCAAAATTCCATCTGAAGACAACACCAAGAGTTCTGATGGTACGGAGCCCATGCAAATTGGGGGTATTCGTGGTCCTCTGACGTCGGAAGAACGAGAGCGACGGAGAAGAATGAAACTCTGTATGTATTGTGGTAAAGGGGGGCACTTTATAAGAGAGTGCCGAGCAAGAATCCCACAAACGGAGAAAACCACTGTACCAAGGAAGACAGCTGCTCTTGGATCTCGTGAGACGTCGGAAAACTAGAACGTCCAACCCAGATTGAGATCTCTGGGATGGACCGGCAACCAACAATGATCTCCACCTTACTTGCCAATACGATGATGCCTGCTGTGGCACACATGAATTTGCCAATATCCCTGTGGACTACCCGGGATAACTACACGCAGATGGATGCGTTGTTAGATTCAGGAGCCACGGGAAATTACATGGATATTGACTACGCAGACTCCCTGTGGATATCGTGGGAACAGAAGAAAGAACCTGAACAGGTAAAGGCCGTGGATGGATCCGTTTTGTCATCCGGGCCTGTTGTTAAACATACGATCCCTTTGCGAATGCAGCATGGAGAACACTCAGAGTATATACAATTCGATTTGATTGCTGCTCCTCAGTTTCGTCTGATCTTAGGCATGCCATGGCTCACGTTACATGATCCAGTAGTGAGTTGGTCAGCTCGCACAGTCGCCTTAACCTCACCCTATTGCATGGAACATTGTTACAACCTCTTCTCCGTGGCCGAAGAAGACAATGAAGAACGTCCTAGTATTAGACACCTGGCTGTGGCTTGCTCAGAAAAACACCTATGCAGTACTTCAAGTCTACCTGAAATATATAACGAATATCGTTCCCTGTTCGACAAACAGAAGGCCACTGGTTTGCCCCCACACAGGGTCTATGATTGTTGCATCGAACTCCTCCCGGGTGCCACTATTCCGTGCAGTCGGGTGTATGCCCTGACTGAACATGAGAACCTCTATTTACAAAACTACATTGAGGAGAATCTTGCTACAGGATTCATCAGCCATTCCACGTCACCTGCTTCTTCGCCCCTATTCTTCATCCCGAAGAAGGACTGTGCAGAATTACGACCCTGCATAGACTACAGAGCCTTGAACAACATCACGGTGAAGAATAGATACCCCCTTCCATTGATTCCTGTCATGATGGACCAAATAAAGGGCGCTCGTTACTTCACCAAGTTAGATCTCAGGGGGGCTTATCATCTGGTTAGAGTGAAAAAAGGTGACGAATGGAAAACCGCGTTCCGTACGAAGTTCGGCCTATTTGAGTATAATGTTATGCCCTTTGGTTTATGCAACGCCCCTGAGGCCTTCCAATTCTTTATGGACGAAGTGCTCAGGGGCCTTCTGGATACCATATGTATGGTGTACATTGACGATATCCTTGTATACTCCAGAACTCTCCAGGAACACGAACAACATGTCAAAGAAGTACTGAGTCGTCTGCAACAACACCAGCTGTTCGCCAAACTGGAAAAGTGCCTCTTCCACGCAACAGAAGTCTCATTTCTGGGGTATGTGATCAACGCCAATGGCTTTCAGATGGAGAGTGGCAAGGTGGAGGCCATCACTAATTGGAAAACCCCTCAAGACGTGAAATCGGTGCAAAGTTTCCTTGGCTTTGCGAACTATTACCGACGTTTTATCAAAGACTTCTCTAAAATCATCCACCCCATTTCCAATCTATTACGGAAAAATGTTCCTTTCAAGTGGGGAGAGGAGGCAGAACAATCTTTCCGCATTCTGAAAGACAGATTCACCAAAGCCCCTATCTTGAGGCATCCTGATGCCCAACTTCCATTCATTTTAGAAACTGACGCCTCACAGTATGCCCTGGAAGGGGTGCTCTCACAGCGCCACCCAGAAACAGGACAAATACACCCAGTGGCTTTCTACTCAAAGAAGCTTAGTCCCAGCGAAGTCAATTATTCGATCACGGACAAGGAGTTGCTGGCAATCAAGAGAGGGTGTGAGGAATGGAGACATTACCTGCTGGGGGCACGACATACCATTGAGATCTATACGGACCATCGGAACTTGCTGTTCTTAAAAACTGCAAAGGCTCTAACCCCCAGGCAGTTGAGATGGACCCTCTTTTTCTCTGATTACGATTTTGTCATCAAGTATCGACCAGGCTCTCAAAACGGAAAAGCTGATGCCCTCTCGAGAAATCAAGACACTCATGAAACCCATTCCGAAATTCCTGTAGAACCATCATCCATCCTTCCTGAAAAATCCTTCCCTGAAAACACTATTGCCTTACTCACCTCCATTGATTTCCTCGAAGATACAAGAGTGGCTTTAACAGATATCGATGCCCAGGCTTGGCTAGATGAAGATCCCCAATGGAGGACACAAAAAGACGAACTCCTGTACTACCGACAGGCCTTGTATGTGCCGGACCCTGGGTTGCAAATGCAGGTACTCAATTGGGCACATGACTCCGTGTTGGGCGGACATTGGGGAGTGTATAAAACTATAGCTACCATTGAGCGTTCATTTTGGTGGCCGACTTTACGAAATGATGTCAAGAAATGCGTACGAAACTGTTCGGTGTGCACCCAAGGAAAAGCAAAACACACCAAACCCTCGGGTCTGCTACGCTCAATTCCTATCCCTCCTGCACCTTGGCATACGGTCTCGATGGATTTCATAGTGGAGATGCCTTTATGTCAAGGAAAAACTACGGTACTGGTGATAGTAGATCACTTGACAAAAATGGGACATTTTGTACCTCTGGAAGGTCTACCTACTTCAGCCGAACTGGCCATGATTATTTTGCAGCACCTCATCAGAGCCCATGGCATTCCCCGAGTATTCATTACAGACAGAGGGACTCAATTTACATCCCGCTTTTGGAAAGCCCTTTGCGATTCATTAGCTATTGATGCTAGACTCTCTACGAGCTACCACCCGCAGACAGATGGCAAAACAGAGAGGCTTAACCAAACTATCGAACAATATCTGCGTTGCTTCACATTGCAAAACTTGACGGATTGGGTCACCCTATTATGGCTAGCAGAATTCACGTATAATAACTCTGACCACTCCACCCTGGGGTGTTCCCCCTTCTTTTGCCTACTTGGGTACCATCCGAACATTCTTCCCTTCGAGTGGCCTGTAACGACCAACCTGCCCAGTATCCAGGAACATCATGCTCATTTACAGGCTGTACAGATAGACGCGAAACGGCACTTGGCGGAAGCTCAGGCATCACAGAAACGCTTCGCCGACAAGAAACGCACTCCTGAACCGGTCTACCAGGTGGGGGATAAGGTATGGCTTTCCACTAAAAACATTCATCTCCGGGGTATCAACAAACTCAAACCTAGATACATAGGTCCCTATAGTGTTGAGGAAGTCATCAACCCTGTGGCCTTAAAGTTATCCATTCCCCAGAACTGGAGAATTCATCCTGTATTTCACGTCTCACTGCTCCTACCTTGTCCTCTAGACACTAGATTGCCCGTTCATCCTGCACCGGTGTTGGTAGAAGGACTGGAGGAATACGAGGTAGAGGAGTTGTTGGATTCTCGGATCCATAGGGGCAGAGTGCAGTATTTGGTGGGTTGGAAAGGATTTGGGGTCGAGGAGAGAACTTGGGAACCAGAGCAGAATCTCCACTGCCCCGAATTAGTCTCACAATTTCATCAGCAGTATCCGGGGAAGCCGGGTCGACCGCCGGGTCGGCGATCCTCGAGAGGGGGTTCTGTAGCGATTGTCCAGAGCTGGAGAGCTAGTGTAAAGAAATTCCGCTGCAGCACTACATCTCCCAGAAAGCTCTGGGGCCTGATGAAACAGTCCACGCCCCCGGAGAGGGTATAAAAACACTTCCGTCCCATTACAGGTTGCTTGTCAATCCTTCCGGTTTCTTGATCGTGTATGGACCTAGCCTTCCGAGATCAGAGAGTGCGCGGACGCTTGCTTTCCCGCTGAGGACGCCGAGAGCAGAGGGTGCGCGGACGCTTGCCTTCCCGCTGTGGACGCCGAGATCCGAGAGTGCGCGGACGCTTGCTTTCCCGCTGAGGACGCCGAGAGCAGAGGGTGCGCGGACGCTTGCCTTCCCGCTGAGGACGCCTAAATACTTTGTGTATTTCTAGTAAGTAGAAATCTGGTCTATTTATTAATTAGCACGGCCGTGCTATCCGAGAGTAGGTATCTGTTACCAACGGATAATTCCTGGTAGATCTTACTGAACCTAACTCTTACAAACAAAAACTTTATTCCTCCCGATAGTGAATAGAACTACTCGAGGAGGAAGTTAACCTGAATATACCGTCTTGTGTATCAAGCTGTGACTTAACAGCCCCCATTCCGCTTGAACTAGAGTCTTCACCATTTTCCAGACTTCAGGTTGATTCAAGCGGTCATTATACGTAAGTGACCCCTTGTTTATATGTGTATATGCTTCCTTTGTAAACTTTGCCTCATAGCAGTACTAAACAAGTGTTCTTGTATTTACAGACATTGTTGTGACTTGAAGTCATCTGCAGCCTTAGACCAGACCTTGAGGGGTGTCTTCACAACAACCTTCCCCGAGCAACTACCCTTCCCTTTACCTGGAGGACTACCTGTCTCCGGTGTGTACCTCACCCGGAGAGGGTCAGTGTTATCGGGTATAGGGAAGACTATCTTCTCTCCGTGGTCCCCGCTGGCTAGACATCTAAAGGTTAGTGGCTTGTGTTTTCTTCTCTTGGGTTACTTGTCTGCCGCTAACCTTGACACTCCCTCCTTCAAGGCACTATCCTCAACTGCCTAAAGTCCGGTCAGGTTTCCCCCATCCTAAAAAAACCAAAAGCAGATCAAAGTGACGTAAACAACTTCCAACCTATCTCCAATATTCCTACCTTGGCTCTTCAAAAAATGTGTTCACATCCAACTCTGATCTACATCAATCATTTACATTTATTAGACCAATTTCAATCCGGTTTCCGTCCAGGGCACAGCACAAAATCGGCTATGACACACATAGTAGGCGATGCCCTAAAAATGGTGGATTAGAACCAATCCTGTCTTTTAATCCTCCTTGACCTATCATCTCTATTTGATGCGGTTAATCATGACAACCTACTAGACCTTTTGGAACAACGTTTGGGGTTATCAGGTTCAGTCCTTAATTGATTCACCTCCTATCTCCATAACAGGACTAAAAGAGTCAAGGTTAATCACTCACAATCGCAGACCACGCCAGTCACATTGGGGTCCTATGGGGCTCATCATTTTGGCCCACTTTCTTCAACATGGTCATTGAACCTCGTATGGAAATTGTGAGTTCATCCACTATCCCATGTACGCTTACGATACTCAAAAGGGTGTAACCAGTCACCTGCCATTGAAGAATGGTTAAAACATCTAACAGCCCTCAACTCATCCCATAAGTCATTGACTCTGTGAGATCACTGGGATTAACTCATGACTAGAACCCCAATATGCAGAAACACATCAGTGCAGTCACCAAGGGAGCGATGAATCACCAAATGAATAGTCTAAGAAAATGAAAACCCTTCATCTCCCCCGACGATTTCATGCATGCTGTGCAAACCCTAGTGAGTCCCAGGTTGGACTATGGAAGTGCAACCCTCTCTGGACCACCCCGATCCAAACTGGCTCCTCCGAGAGCCTCGCTCAACTCTTTGCTAGGCTCATCACTGGCTCAAAAAGAAACAACCACATCACCTCTGATCTGAAATCCCTCAACTGGCTCCCTTTTGCCGCAAGAATCTAGCAAAACATTGCCTGCCTGACATACAAAGTCCTCCACTTCAAAACCCCTAGATATCTTCCTCAGAACCTAAAACTCTCTTGTAGTTCCAGAACATCCAGAAACTCTAACACCTTACTTCTGAAACGCCATGAAGAAAACTTACAACCGATCTTTCTCTGGGATTGGTCCGAGAATTTGGAACACCTTGCCCCCTGAAATCAGAATGCACTCCTCAACTGTACCCTTCAAGAAAGAAGTAAAAAACTCCTTTTGAACACATTTCTTCCCTAGATCCTAAGATAGCCATCCTGATTCCTAAATTTTCCTTATGACCACGGCATACCAACTACTTTGTGTTTTTGACTTCTCAGTCCTGAAACTATCCTCCCTTTTTTCGACACTGCATGATAGTGCAATTTTCTTGACTATGATACTTTTATTTTTATAGGTTTATCTCCTCTGCTCTCTGAATATTGTAAGGCATACCCTTCCTTTCCGGGGATTACTTTATCCTGTGTTTTTCCCAAATATGATATTGTTGTTTCTGCTCTGCTCTCTGTATACTTGTAAAGCGCTCTGATACCCGCCAGGGTCATGTTCATACTTTAAAAAAACTACCAAGATAAATAAATAATGCTGTCCTTAAACTAGTCTTGGCAGGCAGCCTGGAAGAAGCTTACTTCTGCTCTGGTGGTCAGCAGGCTCGTAGTGACATAAGCAACAGTAGCAAGAAGCTATTCCACATTTATTAAAGTCCATCCGTCCCTGGAGAACTTGGTGGTCTAAGACTTATGCTGTCTGAAACAGATTCTGAGTGAGTTTCTGACATCGCTAGAAGGCAGAGATTCCAAGAAACTTGAGTCTGTCACAAAAATGACTTTTGCTCTTATCTGGCACATAAGTGCAGCCTTTTTGGATGCGCAAAACTTTACAAGCTCCACCCTTCTTTGAGAGTAAAATGCCAAATGCAAGTCTGTTCTGAAGGACCATCAACCTCATTGCTACTAACTTGGAATGTATAGCATCTAAAGCACCTGTGGTGTCAGCTGCCAGTATGTCAACTAAAGTGGATAACTTTCTAATATTCACATCTTTCAAGTTCACACCTACATAGGGAATCATTGCACCAGATATGTCCCCCACTATCGTCAATGCATTTCAAGCAAATCTCCCATATTCAACCTGGGCCTTGCCTTCTAACTTATCTGCATGATACACCTTTAGAAGCACTACACCTAGGTAACAACTACCCACCCAGTTCCAAAAACACAGAAAGCAATTGGCAGCTCCCATAAAAAGGATACTCCTGTCTCCCAAGACTAGGGAATTATTAGAGAGCGAATATAAGTGCTGTTATGCAGCATCAAAACACAGGAAGGAGAAGACTAAAAGCATGGAAAAAGATATGAAAGAGGCAAGGAAACAGCATAGAAAATAACCTGAAACCTGAAACAACAACAAACTCAGGAACAATGGAAACACATATACGCGTTGTTACCGCCCAGTAAGACCAGTGAATTCTGGGGATATGTAAATTGCCTAACACACACAATGACCAGCATGGAGAACATCATACCAGCCAAAATATGGGAGGTGCACGTAAAAAATCTATATGTAGATCCAGATAAAACAAGGGTCATCAATGCAACACTGTTGGTTAACACATTAAAGGGCCTGGAAGACTGCCAAATAACAGTCACTAAGTCGGAAACTTTGAAGATCTAAGAGAGTATTTGGAGGGACAGGGCCCCTGGGTCAAATGGAATTCCCAGGGGCATTTTCAAAGAAGATGGAACCTTTTCGTCTCCTTTGAGGCTCAACCTGTTCAATTAATGCCTCACTACATCTGTCATCACTGATGCTTGGAAAGGCTCCATCCTTCATTCCGTACACAAAAATGGCAATCTACCCGACCAGAGAACTACAAGCTAATAGCCCCACTTGACTTTGATGGCAAAGCCTATGCTAAAGTTCTACTGCATGGGCTAGAACACTGAATCAATGAGAATAACGTCATTCCAATTTATCAAACAGGGTTCAGGCCAAACTCATCCACAATGGATAATGTCATCACTCTCTCATACCTGGGCTCCAAGGTTTCGTAGACTAAAGCGCCGCATTTGATGGTATTGATCACAACATCCTCTGGAAAAAAATGGCAGGTTGGGGCATACTGAGAAAACTGCTTGCGGCAATAACATCGTTATACACCAACACTTGGGTGGGGACCAAGATAACACAGCCACACAGCAAGGATCTTCACCAAGAAAGGGCTTAAACAGAGTAGTGTTGTGGCCCCCACATTGTTTAATCTATATACCCCAGATCTAGGCGTGGAACTACTGAAAGGAAAAACTCTCCCACCACAATTTGGCCAGATGAAACTACCAATAATACAATATGCAGACAACCTGGTATTATTAGATCAAACCCGCATGTGGATGACGCAGGCCCTGGACATACTGCACGCATACAACGATCGGAACTTTGCAGGCGAACGATGAGAAAACTAAAATCCTGATTTTCAGTCATTGAACCCAAAATATCAACCTGTATGGCAACTAGACTCATTGAAAATAGGCACAACTAATAAATATAAATACCTCGGTGTCTGGCTGGCAGACACTGGAAACCCTACATTGCAGGTAACTGTGTTAGTAGGAAAAGCAGCCAAAACCAGGTATGCCCTACCAAACTATACTGTAAATGAAACAGCCACGGGGGCGTGGCTTGAGCGCCAATGGGTGAGGAGGCGTGAGCCGGAGGCTCCGCGTTAGACCCCTAGAATATCCTGATTAAAACTCCTGAAACCAGCTGAGTTTGATGAGAGGAGTGTCGGAGGAGTAGATCGTGAGAATCCGACCAAAACTGAGGACCCTGCTGCCCAGCAGCGCCCTGGCCGTGACCCAGCAGGAATCCAGCTCGTAGCCCGAGAACGCAGGGGATCAGAGCCCATACGGCAGGGCGCTCTGAGTGTCTTACCGCTGCAGCGTTGATATGGGACTGATACCAGTGGATCAAGCGGATCGGCGGGGCAACGCCCTAGAGCAGCGCGATACCTCCTGCAACTCCTGGAGGCCCTGCACGAAACTGGAAGCGCAGTCGAGCGTTCGGAGCTCCGCCGGCCGGCAAAGGAGGTGTGCGGCAGCAAGAGGAGCCCGACTGCGATCCCCGGTAAGTGTGAGGGTCTGGACCTGCGCCCGGTACTACGGAGGTGGGGTGGGAAGCAGGTCTGGGCCTCGCATGAGCTGGGGATAGGGACGCGCGGCCAGCTGAGACGGATTGTTGCGACAGGCCTGGGCTTGGAGAGTGTGGGAACCGGAGCAGCCGGAGATTGCCATCAGCACCTTCCAAACTCGACGGATGTACCCCTGGGGGCCTGTGGCCACAACCAGCAAGGTGTAGCATTGTGAAGAAGCCCGCGCTGCATTACAACGGAGACCGGAACAACCGACGTTACAGGGACAGCTAGTGGAGGCTAGGGAGCTACTAGCGGCGGAGACTGAGAGACTACGTTGTTTTGACCACAAGGGGTATCTAGCGAAAGTTCATGCGGAGGGGGATAAAGTTGGCACGCTGTTGGCCAAGCTGGCTGATCCAGTGCCGAGGAGTGGTCCGATTATGCGGATAGAACTGGACACTGGCTTGTTGGTTCACTCGCAATCGCTGGTGTTGTCCCGGTTCGCCACTTATTATAAATCCCTGTATAGCAGTAGACGAGTGGGAACAGAGGCGGATATAGAGGAATACTTAGAGAGGACCCCGTTACCGCAGCTGGGTAGGGAACAAGCTAAATTATTGGGCCAGGACATCACAGTGGATGATATACGCGGTGCAATTAAGCACATGGCCAGGAACAAGACACCGGGTCCAGATGGGCTACCTATCGAATTTTACGTACAGTACATTGACGCACTGGCTCCCCGCTTGCTGGAGGTATACGGGGAAGCGAAGACGGAGGGGCGACTACCATGCTCGATGCGTGAGGCACTGATCATTCCCCTCTTAAAGCCGGGACGTTCAGATGTGGATGTGGCCTACTATTGGCCGCTATCCATGCTAACAGTGGACTACAAAATCTTGAGCTGGATATTGGCAACCCGACATATGCCGCACATGACGTATGCGGACCAAGCGGGGTTTATTCCCACACGGTGCACAGCCTTGAATATTCGTCGCTTCCTGCGAGTTATTGCGGAGTACCAGGAGGAGCTGAGCTCTGCAGCGGTCCTCTCTGTGGACATAGAAAAGGCGTTCGACAGCCTGGAATGGGCCTTCCTCCACACGGTCCTGAGCCGATTCAGACTGGGAGACCAGTTTGTGCAATGGACAATGGTGTACTCCTCTGCCATGGCCAGGGTAAAAATAGGAGAGGTGATATCTGACCAATACCCAATCATGAGAGGGACGAGGCAGGGCTGCTCGTTGTCGCTGCTGCTGTTCGCACTGGCAATAGAACCTTTTGCGATCCAGGCGCGTTCGGGACTGTTGTATAGGGGGCTGCTACACCGAGATAACCCACACTATATTTCGTTGTACGCCGATGATTTGCTTCTCTTCCTCCAGGATGCTGAGGCCGATCTACGTGGGGCTACGTCCCTGCTGTCCCGGTTTGGGACGGTCTCCAGACTCAAGGTGAACTGGAATAAGACATGCCTCTTCCCGACTCGCCATGGTCTGCCTCCTCCCGCACCCCTGGGGGAGATCAAGTGGGAGCCAATTTGCCTCACCTACTTGGGGGCTCGGATTTATCATAATGACAGGGACCTGTTTGAAGGCGATATAGGTAGCTGTATAAGGGCCTTGAAGGGCTGTATGGAGTTCTGGTCGATGCTTCCCCTTTTGGTAATGGGCAGAATAGCGGTGCTCAAGATGGTAGCACTCCCCAGACTATTGTACTATTTCCGTACTTTGCGGATATGGATCCCGCCGCGAATATTTAAAGACCTGATATCGCTGACTGTGGGTTTCATCTGGGGCAGCGGTAGGAGGCGAGTGGCACTAGCAACATTGATGAGACCTAGGCTTGATGGCGGATTGGCGGTGCCCGATTTTGAGCTCTACTATCTGACAGCACAATTGCAGGTCCTAACACAAAATATAGCTCGAGAATATCGGGGTCCGGAAGACAGGCAGGGACAGGGGATACAGCGCCATGTCCTGGCCTACATAGCTCTGCAACAAAACCCTGATATGAAAGATCTGACTGGAGAGGAGCGGACCCTGCGGCTTTGCTGAAATAGAACCCAACGTAAAGCGGGGGTCACCCACCCATATGCGGCGGAGATTCCACTGGGTATGTTGACGGCATTGCCGCATGGGGGGTATTGGACTCCATTGGCAAACTGGGAACAGTTAGGCATACAGGTGGTGGGGGACTTATACCTGAACAGGGAACTAATGCCCTTTCCTGAATTACGAGATATGTACGGGCGTCCAGAGGGGGATTTTTTGATTCATGCAGCGGTCACAACCGCGATTCAAAAGCACTGGAGAAACGGGAAAGCTGAACCTGAGCTGACACTTGCTTGCCAATATGCCGTGATGGCGGCGGGGACTGTTAAAGCTGTAATGTGCCTCCACTCCCGATTGCGACAGGAGGGTTTGCGCCCTTTGACGGCTCTTAAAGAAAAATGAGAAGAGAGCATAGGCCGCCCAATCCCAGATGCCGCATGGGACCACATTCTCAATGGTTCGGGTTGGACTGTTCCCACGAGGCACAGGGTCAGACTGATTTGCATATAGCCATGTCTGAACTGGGGTGGCAGAGTGGGCTAAAGAACAGTGATGGATTCAACCCAGATCTTTTGACTGGGTGTGAGTGTTTGATTGATTTAGATGCTCCGTCCATCACCACCCCCTTTTGTACCGCTTTTGGCCGCCATAAGTGTGGCAGTGTATGCTCAGACGTGAGTCCCTTGCTCACTTTGCCACTGGAATCAAGCAAGCCGGGCTGAAGATGGCTGGAATGCCAGAAACCGGTCCTCGGAAGCTTGTTTCCGGTCCATGGAAGACATGGCTTGGCAGTTCGGGCTGGACTGTTCCCATGAAGCACAGGGTCAGACTGATTTGCATATAGCCATGTCTGAACTGGGGTGGCAGAGTGGGCTAAAGAACGGTGATGGATTCAACCCAGATCTTTTGACTGGGTGTGAGTGTTTGATTGATTCAGTTGCTCCGTCCATCACCACCCCCTTTCGTACCGCTTTTGGCTGCCATAAGTGTGGCAGGGTATGCTCAGACGTGAGTCCCTTGCTCACTTTGCCACTGGATTCAAGCAAGCCGAGCTGAAGATGGCTGGAATGCCAGAAACCGGTCCTCGGAAGCTTGTTTCCGGTCCAGGGAAGACATGGCTTGGCAGTTCGGACTGGACTGTTCCCATGAGGCACAGGGTCAGACTGATTTGCATATAGCCATGTCTGAACTGGGGTGGCAGAGTGGGCTAAAGAACGGTGATGGATTCAACCCAGATCTTTTGACTGGGTGTGAGTGTTTGATTGATTCAGATGCTCCGTCCATCACCACCCCCTTTTGTACCGCCTTTGGCCGCCATAAGTGTGGCAGGGTATGCTCAGACGTGAGTCCCTTGCTCACTTTGCCACTGGATTCAAGCAAGCCGGGCTGAAGATGGCTGGAATGCCAGAAACCGGTCCTCGGAAGCTTGTTTACGGTCCAGGGAAGACATGGCTTGGCAGTTCGGGCTGGACTGTTCCCACGAGGCACAGGGTCAGACTGATTTGCATATAGCCATGTCTGAACTGGGGTGGCAGAGTGGGCTAAAGAACGATGATGGATTCAACCCAGATCTTTTGACTGGGTGTGAGTGTTTGATTGATTCAGATGCTCCGTCCATCACCACCCCCTTTTGTACCGCTTTTGGCCGCCATAAGTGTGGCAGGGTATGTCCAGACGTGAGTCCCTTGCTCACTTTGCCACTGGAGTCAAGCAAGCCGGGCTGAAGATGGCTGGAATGCCAGAAACCGGTCCTCGGAAGCTTGTTTCCGGTCCAGGGAAGACATGGCTTGGCAGTTCGGGCTGGACTGTTCCCATGAGGCACAGGGTCAGACTGATTTGCATATAGCCATGTCTGAACTGGGGTGGCAGAGTGGGCTAAAGAACGGTGATGGATTCAACCCTGATCTTTTGACTGGGTGTGAGTGTTTGATTGATTCAGATGCTCCGTCCATCACCGCCCCCTTTTGTACCGCTTTTAGCCGCCATAAGTGTGGCAGGGTATGCTCAGACGTGAGTCCCTTGCTCACTTTGCCACTGGATACAAGCAAGCCGGGCTGAAGATGGCTGGAATGCCAGAAACCTGTCCTCGGAAGCTTGTTTCCGGTCCAGGGAAGACTTGGCTTGGCAGTTCGGACTGGACTGTTCCCATGAGTAAGCATGGGCGGAAAATCCGTTACGCTCGCGGATTTTGCGGATTTTCGGTAAATTCGCAATCCGCGAGATTCGCGAATTTCCCACAAAATCCGCAAATCCGCGAGCAGCGGATTTTATGGCTTGCTCGCACTGTTCGCGTGAGTTCGCGGCTTCCCAGTTCAACTTCGCGCCCCGCGAATAAGCCCTAAATTGCAGAAATACGATCTTAGCAAAACTGAAACTACTTACCAGGTTCGAAAGTTCAAGCTCATCATTAGTAGCCATTTCCTGTAGTGCTTCCTGAGGGGCCCCTCCAGAGTTCAGTTGCCTACTTGCAACTATTATGTGACCCTGCTCTGACCCTCAGAATAGTTACACAAAGGTCCTGAATTACAGCTAAGGCAGACAAGCAGGAGCCAGGCTGGAAGTTCAAATCCAGTGACACATTAATCAGCCCCTAATTCATTATTGTCAGTTGGGGCAGGGCAGGTGTTGTAACTAATTTTGCAACAATGAAAGCACTTAGCAAGTGCAAAAGATCACTAATCAGGAAGCACTAAGGAAGCAGGTGCCAGCTAAAAAAATATTCTGTGACACATTAATCAGCCCCAAATTAATTCAGGTCACTTGAGGCAGGGAAGGTGTGCTTTGCTTTGCCGAAAATAATGTACACTGGACAACCAGAGGGTGCGGTGATGAAACAGAGGGTGGCATGGGTGGGCCAGAGGGTGGCATGAGTAGTCAGAGAGTGGCAGTGGTGACAGAGAGTGGCAGTGATGAAGAAGAGTGTCCCAAACAGGCTGGACACGTAGAAACAACAAGTTCGCAAAACTTGCGACCCGACAGGTAAGTTCGCGTTTGCGAAATTGTACAAAACCCTCGCGAACTGGCAGAAACCCGCGCGAACACAAAAAAAAATCCGCAAATTCGCGAGAATTCGCGGATTTTGCGGATTGCGAGTTCGCAAATCCGCAAAATTTGCGAACGCGAGATTCGCAAAATTCGCCCATGCTTACCCATGAGGCACAGGGTCAGACTGATTTGCATATAGCCATGTCTGAACTGGGGTGGCAGAGTGGGCTAAAGAACGGTGATGGATTCAACCCAGATCTTTTGACTGGGTGTGAGTGTTTGATTGATTCAGATGCTCTGTCCATCACCACCCCCTTTTGTACCGCCTTTGGCAGGGCCTTTGGCAGGGTATGCTCAAACGTGAGTCCCTTGCTCACTTTGCCACTGGATTCAAGCAAGCCGGGCTGAAGATGGCTGGAATGCCAGAAACCGGTCCTCTGAAGCTTGTTTACGGTCCAGGGAAGACATGGCTTGGCAGTTCGGGCTGGACTGTTCCCATGAGACACAGGGTCAGACTGATTTGCATATAGCCATGTCTGAACTGGGGTGGCAGAATGGGCTAAAGAACGGTGATGGATTCAACCCAGATCTTTTGACTGGGTGTGAGTGTTTGATTGATTCAGATGCTCCGTCCATCACCACCCCCTTTTGTACCGCTTTTGGCCGCCATAAGTGTGGCAGGGTATGCTCAGACGTGAGTCCCTTGCTCACTTTGCCACTGGATTCAAGCAAGCCGGGCTGAAGATGGCTGGAATGCCAGAAACCGGTCCTCGGAAGCTTGTTTCCGGTCCAGGGAAGACCTGGCTTGGCAGTTCGGCTGGACTGTTCCCATGAGGCACAGGGTCAGACTGATTTGCATATAGCCATGTCTGAACTGGGGTGGCAGAGTGGGCTAAAGAACGGTGATGGATTCAACCCAGATCTTTTGACTGGGTGTGAGTGTTTGATTGATTCAGATGCTCCGTCCATCACCACACCCTTTTGTACCACTTTTGGCCACCATAAGTGTGGCAGGGTATGCTCAGACGTGAGTCCCTTGCTCACTTTGCCACTGGATTCAAGCAAGCCGGGCTGAAGATGGCTGGAATGCCAGAAACCGGTCCTCGGAAGCTTGTTTCCGGTCCAGGGAAGACGTGGCTTGGCAGTTCGGGCTGGACTGTTCCCATGAGGCACAGGGTCAGACTGATTTCCATATAGCCATGTCTGAACTGGGGTGGCAGAGTGGGCTAAAGAACGGTGATGGATTCAACCCAGATCTTTTGACTGGGTGTGAGTGTTTGATTGATTCAGATGCTCCGTCCTTCACCACCCCCTTTTGTACTACATTCTCAAGAGGGAATGGAAGGGTAATAGGAACGCTAGGCTCCAACAAATTCAATATTTCATCCTACACAGGACCTATCTAACCCCAGGCAAGATCCGGAGATATTTCCAGGTCCAAAACGCGGCATGTCCCAGGTGCCAGGAGGAGGATGTCGAGCTAGAACACATGCTATTGTTATGCCCATGAATGGAGGGTTACTGGGAGGAAATTGGGGATCTTTTGAATGCAGTTACAGACAGACAACTCGAATACGATATGGGCACCTGTTTATTGCATTGGCTAGGACCAAGATAACCAGCAAATTTATTGATCTAGGGCTCTTATTGGCTAAACGCGAAATTACGTGGCATTGGAAGGCGAGGGAGGGACCTTCGAGTGGGCGATGGCGAAGAGAATTTTGCAAGTGGGCAGGCTGCGAAAGTGTAAAGAGGCTCAGACAGGCTACCCGCGTAGGCAATGAAAAAGTGCTAGAGGGGGCTAGGTCGTGGGAGGCCCTAGTTCAGACTTTGAGGGATTAACAACAGACCGAAGAGGTGGAGTGAGCGCTCAACATCCATGTGATTGGAACATACGATACACGGCTTTGCCAGCCCTATGGAGCACTGTGGTGATAAGTTGTGAGATTCTGACAATGCCCACACCAACGATTTTATTAAAGGGGGAGGGTGTTGAGGGGAGGGGAGGGCTGTGTATTGGAACGAGTGTATTTCTGAAAATGGGGGTATACCATGATGTCGGTTTCTTTTGATTGTATGATGATTGCATTGAAGTAATAAAGTAAGCTTTAAAAGAAGTAAGATAGAGTGATAGTAAAGTAGGGGTGAAGAGACCTGGTAGTAACTGTAGGAACGATTAATATTGTTTCCAGGGATTGGTTAACTTTGTAGGTTGGGGGAAGGGAGACAAAGAAAAAGTGGATACAAAGAATTCTCGCTGATTGATCACAATTGTATTTATATTGCATATGAGCTGACTCTACTTTCCTGACTCATGCCGCCCGACCTCCGGGTTGTGGGCTAAATGGCCGTGTGCTGCAATTGTCAGTGACATGTGCATCGCACATGCCGGACGCTGGACTGTTGATCGAATTAGTTCACACTGTACTACTCTGCAATAAAAATATATTTTCAAAAAAATAAATGAAGCAGCCACTCTGCAGAGGTGATGCAACGAGTCATAGAGGCAAAATTATAGCCAACAATAAACTATGGCCACCTTGATTTCCCTGGCACACTCACAGTGCCACTAGGAAACCAGGAAACCCTGCGAGGAGCACTAAATATAATATGTCTGGATAAAAAAAGCAAATGGGCCAAGTCCTTTAGCTCGATGAGAACATCATTAAATACGGACAAAGAAAACTCAGAATACCCCCCAATTACCACAGCACAACTAAAGAAAAAGCTAAAAGAACAGGGCAAGATTGCTTTTAGAGAACACAGTCTAAAACAAATCAGAAATATTAGAAGAGCAGAGGGGCTTCAGCATCACGCAAATCCACACATTCTCAACCATACTTAAAATCAGCCATTGGGAAACAAACCCTTATGAATACACTAGCACTTAGACTTTTACCAACCCCCATATGGGAATACAGGACACATTGGAAGAGCATGATACAGAGGCATAGGCAATGTAGGCTGTGCCAATACCCCTCAGAAACAGCTGCCCATATTGTATGCTGCTGCACAGGCCTGTTACAACAGAGGCTCAAGTACCTAAGGCCAATATTTTTGCAGCATGGGCCAAGAAGATGCTCAAAGGCACAAAAACTACTTTATACCACAGTAATACCAAAAGAATTAGCCCAGTTTGGAAAATTGTTTTAGGAAGCTGAACTGTTCCCACGCGAGACCTTCCCAATACTGAGGCATTAACTGTAAATCCCTAAAAATTGTGGACAAAGGGCAGGCTAAACACATGGGCATAGGATGGAACTAATAGTACGATGTATCCGATAGAGACATCTAGCTGCAGATTCCTTAACTTAGAATATCCCCAGGCGTCAGACTGGATCGGGAAAATCTTTTTCCCCCGCAGTACCTCTACATGCCGGGAGGGCAGCGTCCTCCTGACGTCGTCCATGGAAGTGACGTCAATGGAGCCACATAAGCACCCCTCACCCCCCGGTGTGCTGACGTCAGTTTTTCTTTATTCCACGTCCCAACGCGGATCGGGAGAAGCAGTTACCTCTGGCCTGTTTTTGCTTTTCAGGCCTTCTTGACGTCTTTGGCATCTGGGAACAGTGTGTGATGCCTTCGGGCTTCAAGTTGTGTGAATCTGTACGTGGCAGATGTCGGCGACGGATCCACATGCAATATGTATGTTGTGATTGGAAGAGCACCATCACTCCAAGGAGTGTGACCCCTGCCGACAGCTGAAGCCGAAGTCCCTGTTGGAACGTCACATGAAGTTGCTGTCCGTCCAGATGTCCCATTCGGAGTCCTCACGCTGCCGGTCTCCTCCTCGTTTTGAGGGGTCGGTTTGGAACAGGTCACGTAGTCGTTCCCGCGGAAGTCGCTTTCCAGCCACAGGTAAGTACAAGAAAAAGAAATCACAGAGGTCGCCGACCTCACAAGATGGAGGGGCCCGCTGCTCCTGGTCCCCACTGGACACGGGCCCTTAGGAGTCGACCCCACTTACCCGCTATTTCCTGGACCTGGGGCGACTAAGGCCCAGATGGTGGCCTATTCTCTGCCTTAGTAGCCATCTTTGGGTCACGCCTTCTCCCTGGCACACCTTCAGGCCCCATAGAGGGGGTAAGGGGGAAGGGCTCAGACCGGGATTTCGCTGACAACTTCGCTCTCTGCGCCAGCCGAGCACCTTGACTCTGGTTCCGGAGTCACTGCAACGTCAGGACACGGCCCGGAGGGGCATCTCTCTTGCACGTCTAAGCCTTCCTTGTCGTCTCCGCACAGCCCTGTGAGGCTCCCTGCCCCAATGCCGGCTGAGGCTGCAGCGCAGTTCTCGACTCCGAGTCGACTACATTCCTCTACGCATGTTCCCACCTCGGTGGAGGTCGCATCGACGCCAGCCCGACGCCGAACGGACAATGCTCTTTCGGGGATCATCAGCATCGAGACGCTGCCGTCTCAACGCCCATCGACACCGGTACCATCCCCGGCTGTTCATCGGTTTGTGGAGGATGTGAAGCCGAAACCGAGGAGGCCCCGGTGGGCTCGCCACCCCCAGGGTTGTTTCGCTGTCCCACGGGGCAGGACCCTGGCTGTCCTCGAGCTGTAGAGCACCCACGTTTTGGTGGCAGGATTAGCCTCATGCTGTCCCCTATGGATGACCTGTTGTCTCGAATGGCCACAGTGGCTAGTGCGTCTTTTGCAAGGGCGGTTTGCGGGGCGACAGAGATTTTACAAGTGCAGCCACCCTCAGTCTCTCTGCCCTCTGATCCCTTGCTGGATTTACTCCACCAGGGCACCGTAGAAGTGGAGCACTTGTTGCCTTCTGGCAAGTCGTTATACAACACTCTTCTGGGGACTTGGGCGAGGCCCTCTTTGGGGGACCCGGTGGATTGTGCTATTGCACATCGACATCGCCCTGCTCCAGATGACCCTGTCTGTTTGTCCTTCCATCCTAGGGCTCAAGGGCTGGTAATTCAGGCGGCTTCAGTCTCGCTGCCTTCTGCCCCTCCTCCGTTACTCCCCCTCACAGTCTTGATGATTGGAGTCACGTGGCCGGCATGTAGTTGCGTCCACCAGTGCAGGCCTTAGGTCCCTGAACATGTCTTGCATGTTTGCACGGGCTACTTCTACCCTTTGGGACTCGGTCGAGCACCTCCTTCTCTCTCGTCCGGAGGGTTCTCGGACTGACCAGGATCGGTTGATTCGTGATGGTCGGGAAACGGCGCAATTTTCCATTCAGTCGGCCATGGACACCACTGATTCGGTGAGTCGTGCTAAGGCCCAGTCAGTTGCCCTGCGTCGCCATTCCTGGCTGTGCGATGGCTGTTTCTGTAGGAAGGTACATCCTGACTATGGTTGCCCCCAACTTTTTGCCCTGTGTTTTAGCTGGTTTTGGACATAGTCGACCTGGGACCCTGCCAATCAGGACCCCAGGCCTACTGCTCTCCCTCTAAAATGGATTCCATGTACCCTAGGTACATTTCCAATTGGTACTGGGCCACCTTATCAGACCCTGTAACTCAGGGCATAGGTGTACCCAGGGCCGCCAGGGGCTGCAGCATGTATTATGCCACCCCTGGCTGGCCTCCTAAATTTGACACAACTGGCTGCATGACAGCTGGGGCGAAGTCGTGTAATCACCCTTTGCTTTGGATATAGTAGCCCTATATCTAACCATACAATGGACACCCGAGTTCCTATCAGTCACTCCTATGGCAGGCCTTGACAATCCTGAAGGCAGAGTGCATGGGCTCGTGTGAACTGTGTTCTGGCCCGAGCCGAGCCGGTTGCAGCTTGCGGAGAAAAGACCCAATGGCTGTTCCATGATAACGCGTACCACATCGGTAACTTCGGTGTCGCGTTATCAAGACATGTCGAGTAAGGTGTCATACGAATCGGGGTGCTGCCCTCTCACCAACCCTGGCGACGAGGTTAGCATTCCGCCCTTCTAGAGGGACACGACATGTACGTAACTGTGAACCCCGGTTAAAGTTAACGAAAGCCTCAGCTCCACAAAATGGATGCTGCCACCACAGACACGAGTCTGACCTCCTGCTGCTGGGAGTCCTTCCAGCGAGGAGCGCTTGGACAAAGGGTTTCCTGTCGAGGGCGGTGTTCGCACCGTCCCAGACAGGGTTTGTGTATTCTGGGTAGGTAGGGCTTTTGCGAGAAGGTGACTGCGGAGTGGCACCCCGGTGCTCACTACGCATCTGCCGGTTAGAACCAGTTCCAGGGGCGACAGCCCTGGCCTGGGGAAAGTCCGGCAGGGGAGAGGGGTGTAACTACCCCCCTTCCTGGTCCCACCCTTAGGGCAGGACCTAGTCATGTACCCACCCCTTTCTTTAGGATAAAGGCCGGAGCGGGGACCCTTCCAAATTAGATCATCTTTGAATCAAGAATACTTTCTACGAAAGGACTTCAAGACTCTTCTCAAGATTTCTCCCTTGTGGCTAAGGAGTAGTCACCCTGCATCAGCGGGCACCATCTAAGAACTCTGCGGTTTGCTGTAAGTCCTTCCTCAAGGAATCCGACGGCCCAGCTCGACGAGAACCGGCTTCCCTGGCACCTCTGACCTCTACCCACGTCATCAGCTCAGCTGTGATCTGTGGGTGCGACGAGACCTCGAGGGACCGGCCGTCATCAGAACCTGCACGCTCTTAAAAACCAGCACGACCATCGAGGTAACTCTCTGGTGAGTGCTCTGGGGTCCGAGAAGCCCCGACCCTGAGCCGCTCCAGCACCGAAGTGCAGTCTCCCAGCATCTCCACGATCTGCGTGGGGCCCTTCCGCTCGCTGCTCAGCACGTTGTCTGGTCACTAGCCGCTGGCTTGTGCCCTTCTGTGACGACATCCGAGAATCATCACTGCCGGTCTGGTTGCTCCAGACTGGCCCTTGCTTCCACCTTTGCGAGAAGCACCCCGGACCCTCCTGGTCCACCCAAGACGCCGACAGCGCCATCCTTCGTGGGACAGCTCGCACCTCCACCGTGGTCGCCGACAACGCCTCCTGGTCCGTGAGACTGCAGAGCCTAGCGTCGCCCACTCACCTGGTCGAGGTGACGGCCAACCGGTGCCTTCCTGGTACCCTCTGACTACTGGCTAGTAGTACGAACTTGGTCCCCTCTGCTTTCAGGTTTCATCAATCTCCGATCCAGGCTTGGATCTCTACGAACTATTCATCACTGGTCGCCGGCCAGCAACTCCTTTTCTTCCGGCTCCTGGCTCGTCAGCGAAGACCCCGACGCCTGTAAGACTTGTGCAGCCGCAGCCCTCGTGGCTAGGTAACTCGGCATTTCGGTGCCTGCATAGCCTCCTTACTCTAGGGTCCCGAGTCCCTCGCTTCCGACTTGCCTTAACCTCTCCGTGTCTTCGGACACTTGTTTAAACGTGCACTTGAAGTATTTGCTAAAGAGATTTGGTTGTGCTTAGTACCCTGTCCTCATAAAGAGTACAGGGCTGTTGTGATTCTTAATAAATATACTGTTTATTTTCATAACACTTGTGTGGTGTCCTTTCACTGGGTGTTCAAGGGGTACATGTGTGGTAAACAGCTAGCTTAACGCGCCCTCTCGAGTCTTTAGCCTTAGACTGCTCGTATCCACGCTACTAGGATAGCTGGTCTATAGGTTGACTTACAACCAAACACCATAAGGGTCGTTGGAACGATACATAGCGGTCGCTAGAATAGCGAACGTTGCATATCGGGCCAACTTCTCACATTGGTGGCAGCGGTGGGATTTGAGCTTGCTGTTGTTTTACCACAGGTATCCTAAGAATATCTTGTTGAAAGATCGCACAAGTACTGTTAGTACATATAACTAAAGCTTAGAATACTCTGAGTTCTACTGAACCAGCTGTTGTAGCTCCTCAAGGCTTAGCACACCTTGGCTACAACTCTTAGCAAGGGAACAGTAGGAAAACACATAGTGTAGGTAGGTGCATCACTTACACCACACTAGAAACAGTATGTCGGGCCAGGGAGGAAACTCTGAGTCTCCCCTTGTGTCAGTTGACCCTCCACAGGTCATCCCTTCAGGATATACTGTGCTGAGCTTCAAGGAGTTAAGACGACTGTGTCACTCCCGGAAGATTCAGCAGGGGTCTAACCCCACAACGTCCTTTCTGATTGGTCTCTTGGAGACTTATGATGCCAGGAGAGCTGAGAAACTTCGTAGCTCTTCTAATCCAGAAGGAGACATGCCTCCCCTCGAGGGAACCCGGGACGATCCTGACCTCATACACCTCGCAACTGAGAACGAAGATGGCGAGGAGGATGAGGATGAGGATCTCTCTGGGGACGAGGCAGATAAGGGACAGGTAGAAGTCGTCAGACTAACACGGTCCAACTTAAGCAAACACGATAGTGGTACTGGGGAAACCCCGGCGCTACTGTCGGGTCCGCTTAACATGGGGAATGGACGAGCCAGATCTCTGTCAAGAGGCTCTGGCAGATCCCTTCATACCAACGGCTCTCACAACTCTTCTCAAAGAGGGATGACGTCCCCTCAGAGGAGAGTGTACGAAGCGAAAGAAAGAGCAGCTAATCTGAGGATCGAAAGGGAAGAACTTGCCCTGGCCAAGGAAAAGCTTGCTTTTGCTAGAGAGCAACAGTTAAGTGGGGCAGTCCCCACTGGTGGCAGCAATGTACCTAGTAATAGGGAAAAGAGTTTCGATACGAAACACCTTGGGAAGATAGTGCCCCCCTTTAAACAAGGGGACGACATCCACAAATGGATTACTGCTTTGGAGAGGGCCTGCACTGTGCAGGGTGTTCCCCAGAGTCAGTGGGCAGCTATCTTGTGGCTCTCCTTTGAAGGAAAAGGAAGAGACAAGCTCCTCACCACAAGGGTGGAGGACGCTAACAATTACCAAGTCTTGAAGAATACACTCGTTGAAGGGTTCGGCCTAACCACTGAGCAGTACAGGGTGCTGTTCAGGGATACCCAGAAAACGCAGTCTCAAGATTGGTCTGATTTCGTCGATTGTGCCACTAAGGCTTTTGAAGGCTGGCTACTGGGTAGTAAGGTTACTGATTACAAAGGATTGTATAATCTAATTATAAGGGAGCAAATCTTAAATAATTGTCAGAACCAGTTATTACACCAGCACCTGGTAGACTCTGATCTGACCTCTCCACAGGAATTGGGTAAGAGGGCAGACAAATGGGTCAGAACCAGGGTTAGGCCTAAAAACCAGGGTGGTGACCAGAAAAAGGAATCGACCAAGCCTCAAGAGAAGGGTGGGGATAAATCCACAGAGAAGACTTCCCAAGGGCCCCAAAACTCCAACAAGGGTGGTGGGTCCCAGAACACTCCCTCAGAACAGAAGAAACCTTATTGCCATACCTGTAAACAGGTGGGCCATTACAAAAGTGATGCCAAATGCCCTAAAAATAGCAATAAGGAAAACATACCCCCAAGTAACACTCCCAGACCTCCTGTTACCACTAGTGGTAATCCCCCAGGTGGTGGGAGTGCCCCCAAGAATGTGGTGGGCATTACTTTGGGCAATCAGGAGGACTATGGCCTAGCCAGGTTCCCTGACCACACTCTTGTCTGTGAGACTGGCATGGGGTTTGCCAACTTCACTACTGGACCCCACATTTTGGGAAAGTATAGACAAGAAGTTTTAGTGAATGGTCAGAAAGTTGAGGCATTCAGAGACACAGGGGCCAGCCTCACCATGGTGAGTGACCATCTGGTCCCCTCTGCTCAACTGACCCCTGGTTTTACTTATCAGGTGACAGACATTCATGGAGTGAAGAGAAGGCATCCCATGGCAGTGGTCAAGCTCAGCTGGGGTAATGTCACAGGGCCCATGAGAGTGGCAGTGACAGATAACCTACCTGTAGATTGCTTACTGGGGAATGACCTGGAACTCTCAGCATGGGCTGAGGTGGAGCAAGAGACTCACTCCAGAATGATAGGCCTATCCAGACAGGTTAGTGGGGCAGTAATAGCTACAGCCCCAGTCCAAGCATCATTCCACCCTGAAAAGGTTGGAAGGGCAGTGGTAGCCACTGCCCAGGCTCAGACAGACTTTTCAGAACAGGATAGGAGGGCTGTGACAGTCACAGCCCAAACACAAACTGAGTGCCCTCCTGAAAAGGTTGGCAAGGTTGAAATGGTCTCAGCCTCTACTCAAACAGATAGTGAGGTTGTGAAGCCTGAAACAATGGATCACTCCACTCAAACAGAGAGCATTGAGGAGGAAGAAGAGTCTTCCCCCTCCCAGACACTAGGTGAGAGCCAGCCTCCTCAGGGAACTGACTCTACCCCTGTTGAAGGAACTGCTCCAGAGGTAGTCAGGCCTAGCCTGGCAGAGCCCCTGATGGCAGTGGACCCTTCCCAGGTGGGACCCAGTCTGGAGCAGGTAACCTGCACCTCTCTACCCTGCCTCAGTCAGCCCAGGGCTGAAGAGATCAGGGAGGCCAGTGGTGGACCCAAAAGGGCCCCCTGTCCAAAAGAACCCCTTAATCAGAAGATTAGGATCACTGAAGCTGGTAAACCTAGCCAAGTGAAAATAGAACAGACTCCTGAGGGATCCCCCTTAAAAGTAGTTAGGGAACTCCCACAGCTGGACACTGTTGGGCACAGCCAAACATGGGGCCTAAAAACCCCAGACCTGACCTGTCCCTCCAGTAAGCCAAACAGAGGGACTCAGCCTCCAGCTTTAGGTAGCCAGAGGCTGACCCTGAGAGCTCAGTGCATCTCAGCTAAAGAAAGAAAGGCACACATGATGGATGGTGATTGGAGGAAGTTGAGCCCAAAGGTAGAGGAGCCTCACTTCAGTACTCCATCCCAGCATCAGCCTTCTTCTTTCCCAAGACACACCAGAGACAGAGATTCCCTATGGTGGAGACCCTCAGATACCCTTAGGGTGAGGGGTTGCCTAGTGGACCATGACACAGGGGGAAACCAAGCCAGAGCTGGTCCTTCCTTATATGGCCACTTAGGTAATAGAGGCTTACCTGGACAAGGATAGCCTTATCTCCTTTCGTTTGGGGGGGGGGTTGTGTAGGAAGGTACATCCTGACTATGGTTGCCCCCAACTTTTTGCCCTGTGTTTTAGCTGGTTTTGGACATAGTCGACCTGGGACCCTGCCAATCAGGACCCCAGGCCTACTGCTCTCCCTCTAAAATGGATTCCATGTACCCTAGGTACATTTCCAATTGGTACTGGGCCACCTTATCAGACCCTGTAACTCAGGGCATAGGTGTACCCAGGGCCGCCAGGGGCTGCAGCATGTATTATGCCACCCCTGGCTGGCCTCCTAAATTTGACACAACTGGCTGCATGACAGCTGGGGCGAAGTCGTGTAATCACCCTTTGCTTTGGATATAGTAGCCCTATATCTAACCATACAATGGACACCCGAGTTCCTATCAGTCACTCCTATGGCAGGCCTTGACAATCCTGAAGGCAGAGTGCATGGGCTCGTGTGAACTGTGTTCTGGCCCGAGCCGAGCCGGTTGCAGCTTGCGGAGAAAAGACCCAATGGCTGTTCCATGATAACGCGTACCACATCGGTAACTTCGGTGTCGCGTTATCAAGACATGTCGAGTAAGGTGTCATACGAATCGGGGTGCTGCCCTCTCACCAACCCTGGCGACGAGGTTAGCATTCCGCCCTTCTAGAGGGACACGACATGTACGTAACTGTGAACCCCGGTTAAAGTTAACGAAAGCCTCAGCTCCACAAAATGGATGCTGCCACCACAGACACGAGTCTGACCTCCTGCTGCTGGGAGTCCTTCCAGCGAGGAGCGCTTGGACAAAGGGTTTCCTGTCGAGGGCGGTGTTCGCACCGTCCCAGACAGGGTTTGTGTATTCTGGGTAGGTAGGGCTTTTGCGAGAAGGTGACTGCGGAGTGGCACCCCGGTGCTCACTACGCATCTGCCGGTTAGAACCAGTTCCAGGGGCGACAGCCCTGGCCTGGGGAAAGTCCGGCAGGGGAGAGGGGTGTAACTACCCCCCTTCCTGGTCCCACCCTTAGGGCAGGACCTAGTCATGTACCCACCCCTTTCTTTAGGATAAAGGCCGGAGCGGGGACCCTTCCAAATTAGATCATCTTTGAATCAAGAATACTTTCTACGAAAGGACTTCAAGACTCTTCTCAAGATTTCTCCCTTGTGGCTAAGGAGTAGTCACCCTGCATCAGCGGGCACCATCTAAGAACTCTGCGGTTTGCTGTAAGTCCTTCCTCAAGGAATCCGACGGCCCAGCTCGACGAGAACCGGCTTCCCTGGCACCTCTGACCTCTACCCACGTCATCAGCTCAGCTGTGATCTGTGGGTGCGACGAGACCTCGAGGGACCGGCCGTCATCAGAACCTGCACGCTCTTAAAAACCAGCACGACCATCGAGGTAACTCTCTGGTGAGTGCTCTGGGGTCCGAGAAGCCCCGACCCTGAGCCGCTCCAGCACCGAAGTGCAGTCTCCCAGCATCTCCACGATCTGCGTGGGGCCCTTCCGCTCGCTGCTCAGCACGTTGTCTGGTCACTAGCCGCTGGCTTGTGCCCTTCTGTGACGACATCCGAGAATCATCACTGCCGGTCTGGTTGCTCCAGACTGGCCCTTGCTTCCACCTTTTCGAGAAGCACCCCGGACCCTCCTGGTCCACCCAAGACGCCGACAGCGCCATCCTTCGTGGGACAGCTCGCACCTCCACCGTGGTCGCCGACAACGCCTCCTGGTCCGTGAGACTGCAGAGCCTAGCGTCGCCCACTCACCTGGTCGAGGTGACGGCCAACCGGTGCCTTCCTGGTACCCTCTGACTACTGGCTAGTAGTACGAACTTGGTCCCCTCTGCTTTCAGGTTTCATCAATCTCCGATCCAGGCTTGGATCTCTACGAACTATTCATCACTGGTCGCCGGCCAGCAACTCCTTTTCTTCCGGCTCCTGGCTCGTCAGCGAAGACCCCGACGCCTGTAAGACTTGTGCAGCCGCAGCCCTCGTGGCTAGGTAACTCGGCATTTCGGTGCCTGCATAGCCTCCTTACTCTAGGGTCCCGAGTCCCTCGCTTCCGACTTGCCTTAACCTCTCCGTGTCTTCGGACACTTGTTTAAACGTGCACTTGAAGTATTTGCTAAAGAGATTTGGTTGTGCTTAGTACCCTGTCCTCATAAAGAGTACAGGGCTGTTGTGATTCTTAATAAATATACTGTTTATTTTCATAACACTTGTGTGGTGTCCTTTCACTGGGTGTTCAAGGGGTACATGTGTGGTAAACAGCTAGCTTAACGCGCCCTCTCGAGTCTTTAGCCTTAGACTGCTCGTATCCACGCTACTAGGATAGCTGGTCTATAGGTTGACTTACAACCAAACACCATAAGGGTCGTTGGAACGATACATAGCGGTCGCTAGAATAGCGAACGTTGCATATCGGGCCAACTTCTCACAGTTTCCCTGCCAATGTCCAGGAAAGTCTCAGGGATTTGCCCTTTGATGGGGTCACCTTGTTCGACAGACATGCTGACTCAGTGGTTCAACGTCTCATGTCTGAGTTTCCGTGAGTTCCATGGTTTAGAGTCCTTGCTGTGGACTTTTGCTTTTAGTTGCTGTATTGTCACTGCTTTTTCTGGTACTCTGTCTTTGGGTTCACAACGTTATTACCCAGACGGACTGTGCAGCTTTTTGCCGTCTTACCCTTCTTTTGATACACTTGGCCAGCTGTTTCTGCTTTTCTTTTTGAGCCCTCTGCCTAAGAGTTCGTCTCAAGAGGTGTCCCTTGTTTTTATAGGGATGTGCCATACCCTATGTGGGGTACTTGTTGGCTATTGTATAGCTGCTCTTCCTGGATTTGGAAGTTTTGATGGCTCCCGCGGAGTCTTCTTTAGAATGATTATTTTCTGTCTATACTGTGGGTCTCCTGATTCGTCCCGCTCTTCCTACTGTGTTAGGACGTCCCCTCTGGGAGGGCCACAGATTTGGTGTGGCTCTCTCCTGGGGCTTCTGGGTTGTCATCTACGGTTGGTCCGTAGCTCTCTCCTGCTTCTGTGGAGGCACACTTCCCTGAAGTGTTGTTTGGGTTTCTGCTACGCCAGGCTCTCCATGGCGTGTTCTTTCAGCTTCGCTGTGCTCTTTCTGCCTGTTGGCATGTGCCCTTGGGGGAGAGGGGGGGAGGTTGTTCTGTTCCATTCCGGAACAGTTTCTTCTGTGTTCTTTGTGGATTCCACATGTGTATACACACAGGATATGTTCGCTGCCACGGGGTGCCTGCAGTGTTCCTTTTGCTTCTGTCTTGGCTGCGTTCTATTCTGGTATTGCCACGTAAAGGTTTAGGGGGTTCTGCTCCTGGTCGCTGCTGCTGCTGTTTTCTGACCCACTGTGGCCTAGTGGTTGAGGACTCTGACTCTTACTCCAAAGGTTATGTGTTCCACTCCAGGTGTTTCACTGTTTGCGGGTTCTCAGACAGCACTAAAGGCGATAATTCTTTTTTTTTCTATCAAACTTATGTCTGTGTATTTTTCACTCTTTCCTCTTGAGTGTAGTGGTCAGTGCCCCTGCCTGTCTCACGGGAGACCAGGGTTCCTTCCCGGTTGATGGGGTACTGTAGCTTTTTAGGTGTCTTGACATTTTTTTGTCCTGCACTGCTTCACACTGGTGCTGTTGGTACCTCTTGTGGAGTCTCCTTTTACCTGGGGCATGCTCTCCAAGTTCTTCCCTTTGCTTTTAATTTTTTCACATTTTGTTTAACTATACTTCTCTCTCTCTCTCTCTCTATATATATATATATATATATATATATATATATATATATATATCGGAAACAAGAAATTACGTGGCACACTTCTTGGCAGTAGTTATTTTCTTTTATTTCAGGTCTATCGCAAAACTCCTACGCGTTTCGGACAAACGTTCTTGGTCACGGCAGTGTTCTACATTAGTCCCTTTTACAATTTCCACATTTTATACTCAATCTCAGTGAATTTGTAGAACAATGCATTCTGGGCCGTATAGTTATTATATATTTTATATTTGTCATTTTGTTTCATTTATTAGGGTAGTAGTGGGGTCGCATAGCATTAAGTGGTGCACTATTACACGTTTACTCTAAAGTAGAATATTTTACGTGTTTCACGGAATGACAAAAGGTATATCCGCGTATATTAACATACTAGTGCCTTTCACTAAATGATGTCAACTTTATTCCTCGGGCTGAGTGCTGATAATGTATCGCCCTTTCTTGATAATATGGCCCACACTTTCCTTATTGCCCGCCCATACTTCCCGTTCTGCAAGGGCCTTCCAGGTGGTGAATCTGCCCACTTGCCTCTTTACAGGTGGCCTTGGGGTGCTTGAGGGTACTCTAGTTCACCTGCGTCTGGGGTAGGGTGTGTCATTCTGTTCTGGCACATTGGCTTTCCACCCATTTTCATTTTGGGTATCTAGATTACGTGCTTTCCAATGCTTTTCCACCCTGGCCTTCTGGCGTGGAGATTCTCATGTTCTTTCACCCTCCCTCCCTCCGCCCTTGTCTGTTTCTCCCCATTACCTTGGTGGCTCCTTCTCTATGCTGCAGTCAATTGGGTTGAGGTTCTATTTGACTATGCTACAGTTCATTGGTCATTGTGGGGGGTGTGGTGAATGTTCTCTGCTGTTGCTCACTTTTGATCACTCGCCATGAGTCACGTTGTTCCAGTCTTCTTGTCTTTTACAGTTACGTCCTGTGGTTACAGACTGTCTTTCATACAGTTCCAACCTGTGGTTGCGAACTGTCCTTCGTTTGTCATGCCATTGATTTCCAATGCCGTTGTATCTTAGGGGGGTGCAGCTCTTCGCTAGGGAAAGACTGTTTCTAGGCATAGCTGCTTTGTTCGCTCCCTTCAGTCCTTTCAAATGTTGAATATTCTTTTAACATGGTCCCTTCCAGTGTTGAGTGCTCTTTTCACATGGGGAGGGTTATCTCATCACTCTAGGATTTTGTGTTGTAGTGTAGTTCCTATTTTCACAATAGGCTCTGCGCATTGGAATAACATAAACAGCAGTGTAGACCTAGGACTGAGGTCATCTAGGTCTCTACTGACTATGTTAAACTTAATTTAGGTTTGCGCCAGCTAGCTCAGAGGTCACTGGAAACTTTCTTGAATGAATAGGGAGGGACAATCTCCCCTGGCTCAGACAAGAAGGAATTCAGTTTCCGAAAACCGCATAAACATGACAACTTTGCTCCCTCAGAATAAGAGTATATCTCTAGAGTTGTGTGAAAACTATAGACAGCTATTTCACTCAGTCAGCAGTGCATACTTAGTTTCACCAGAGTGCAGAGAAATAGAGAGACGGGCGTTTTCAATAAAAAGGTGTTATTTATTGAGCAGTCTTCTTTCTCATGCAAGAGAAGTGAATTGCCACAATTGCACTACTTAAAGTAAAGTAAAGTGCGTACAGTAAAAGTAGTATTATGAAATAATACTGTAAAAGCATTGATATGGCTTCTTAGCCATATGATACTTTAAAATGGATAAAATATATACATACATAAATACATTGACTAACGTACTCAACTAGTGCTTCTAACTAAGCCTACCCCGGTGTACCTGACCAAAACCTAATACATGGGAAGGGATGAGTAAGTAGCAGTTTAAGTTAAGTTAGTTAAGATTATTTTGCCTAGAATCTGCATCCAGAATTCTCTTAAGGGTTTAGTCAGCTCCGTACCTTGGTAATAGAATGTGGGAGGTCTGGTATCTCTTTCCTCAGGACTCGATATTCCAGCAACCCGCAAGGGTAGGCTGGAAACACCGGAGCTGGATTTTCTCGGCTGGAGAAAAAGACAGCGTCTCGCTCAGTGCGTCAAACAGGAGGGGCGGCTTCCGTGGGCACTCGCATCAGCTGGGCTCTCGGGCAAGTAGATGGCCGCTCTGCTCCAAACCACTGTGTGTTTGCTTAAGGCAACTGTGGGTATTTTATACCTGGAAGGTGCCGGGTTTGACGTAAGGTTGGACATAAGACGTCACTAAGAACTAACAATTCTTTCTGGACTTCTGGAGTTCTTGTTCCAATCAAAACAAAAGCAGGGGGGTTTTCCCGGGCTGCTGGAGGCTTGGTTTGTTTGAAGAACGCGTTGTGCTTTCTAGGAGTCGATGGGAGTAGCCGTGCTGTGCTTTGGATTGCATGGGCTATTACTGAATATGAATCTGATTCCTATGCCTTTATCAGGATATTATTGATTATAACCTCACAAGGGCATAAATCGGGAATATAGAATTAGGGTCCTAGATATGAACACGACACCCAGTCCACGGATTGATGTCCATCATTACTAAAAAAACTAAGCAATAGTAAACATTCAATGATGCATGTGTGTTTTCCGACCCACCCCAAAATACATATTTCGCATTTGAAATGGTATAAGGTAAATACACGAAAAATGAGTGTGTGTACTGTACGCTATTCAAGCAGTGTCATCATTCAAATAAATGCATATATATATCAGCTGAATGAATTGCGAAAATTATACATGAAATGGATCTAAAAACAGAAAAGAAGGTCGAGACCATTTCATCACATGTTTATACAAATTGTTGTATATGTGCTAGACTAGAGGCTGAGGTAAAATATTGTCTCTAGTATCCTAAAATAGAAGCTCTGTTCTCTAAGAATAGTTCTACTTTAAGCAGAGTACCATGTGCCAAAATAAAAGGTTAATATTTTGAAAAATGGGCAAAAATAATTTCGCTTTCAGGGGAAAAAGTTCCAAATATTTTCTGTAGCATTGTTTATCAAAAACTCAAGGCCGAATTCAGAGTTCAGGGAACGCTGTGTGCTCATTGTTTTTATTAAGAGTTATTCTCGTTGACTGGAGAGAGCATTATTTCAGACAGACCTGCAAAAAATTGGTCTACCACATAAGGTGAAAGTTCGTCTAAGTTTGAAAATATTGCTACTGCGCAGTTCTCTGTGTGAGTGCTATCATCGATGGTTGGATCAGCAATGCTCACAGAAGGCTGTACCTGCTCGGTGCTGCTTTTCTCTCGTACCTCACCGCTACCTACTCGTAGTGGTGAAGTCTCAACGAATGCCGTCATCAGAATCGGTAGCCGCTGGGGACAACACGATGCATGAGTCGTTACCGGACCTAGCAAAGTATCGATTTCCATTGGTATTGCTGATTGTAGTGTAAGACAGATGCCCAACACGCATTCTTCTCTGCATAGCAGACATCGAAGCACAGGTATGATGCAATCTTGCCAGATCGGTTTGAATGAAAGAAACCAGGTTGTACTTGGATCTCTTAGATGGGCCAATCCGAGGACCTTAGTGATACGGTCTCGGTATCGTATTGCTAGGATCGTTTCTTCCATTGTTGCTAGAGTCTTGTCTGTGGATTGGCTTGCCATATCGGAGCAGAAGGAGCAAAAATAAAACTCCTGCCACGAGTCCCAAGATTAAGGGTAGCCTGCCAAAGACAGAATGGACAAAATTCGGGAAGATGCCCAGAACTGTTTCAAAGGGTGCTAACAGTCCCGAAAAAATTGTCTTAAATACATGTGCGATGCCACTGGTATCAGACATGTTTAAGATTTGGCTTAACACTTCTACGAAATGTACGGGGCAATTTGTTGATAAAAGGGTATGTATCTCTGCTGCTGTCCTTGCAACTTGCAGATGATATGTTTCTTTTGATGACGTTAAAGGCACAGTTGTTTGTAAAAGAATAGACTTCATTCTGCTTAAAGTATCAATTCGAATAGAAGAGATATTCAACCGAGGCCATAACGCAGCCCCCATATCTGGATTGGTGTGTGGATACAATACGTGCATACAGCAAATGGCCCTGGAAGTTACAGTTGTCAGATAGGCTTTTCCTGGCAGCATGCTACAACAGCTGTGGTCACTTATTAAAATGTAACTACAGTTAGAAAGTGGTCTAAAAAATGGCTCTATCTGTTTTGCAGGCGTGCCATGCAGATGACATGAAAGGTTGTTTGAAGGCCCGTCGCAGGCTCCATGCAAATTAATTCCTTGACACAGAAGTGTACCGCTTAGTGATTTTAAAAAATTTTTACCACTAAGAAATACCTCCTTGTTTCCTTCACTATAACATCTGTGTGTATAAGGTAAATCCCAGGTTGATTTGATGTATTCTTTACCCAACCTTTCATACTGGCCTGCTGGTATATACTCTTGGCAGTATTTAAACTGGAAAGTTGTAATCGGAATTGTAATCGTTCCATGTATTATCCATTCAATGACAGGTCTCTCTGACATTGTCAATGGTAATCTCTCGAGTTTTTCAATACTCAGAATCGTATAGTCTGCTCCTTTTTGTGCCAAACTGATTTGTTTATCAGTAAGGTTAAAGATACCGAATAATGACGTTGTGTTGATTAAACGCCATAGTACGTAGCCAGACCGCAGTTTTTGCAACGTCCAGCCAAGCTGTACAATAGAACGTAATTTCGACTGACCATGTTGTAATATTAGTAAGTCCTGCTCTATTATATCAAAAGCAGATGATACAATGCTGTCCAGTGAATATATTCTGGAAGACAGAGTTGTTAACCCATTGTCCACAACAGAAAGTGATTTTTCCAAATTGATATGATCAATTTCTCGTATTTTTTCTGCTGTTTCAATTTGCATTACTTTCCGTGCTTTGTTGTATACAGCGTATATACCACCGCTATGAAACGTTTTTGACGCTGTTTGCGTGGTCCCATTATGAAATCACGCAAGTCAGCACCGTCTTTAAGTAAAGTTAAGTGTTGCTTAATTTCAGCCAGTGTGGATTTCTGTAGCCACTCAAGGCATAGTTTCCCTACACTGTATGTTGTAACTATCCCTGGATGTTGTCTCTGGGAATATCTAGGGTCTGGACTGGTCATTTTGAACCCCTGTGTTTTGTTCAGGAATCTATCTTGACAGTTATTCGTGTCTGTTGGCCAGATCAACCACTTTTTCCAATCAGTATGTGTTCTGTTTTGGTGTAAAATATTAGATACGTCTATCTCCACATCAGTAGTGCTGTCACTATCAGGTATGGGTTTCGGAATAGATGGTGTATTCAAGTCTTTTATCTTAGCTAGGTCAAGACAAGTAGTTTGTTGAATTGTGTCATTCAAAAATATCATTTGTTCTGGGATCATGCAGGCCCTAAATAGTGCTTCTAGGCCTTGTACTTGCCAATCTTTGGAACCCCAGATTGATTTTGTTTCAATTGTGTTTTTCCAAAATTCGAAACCTAATGTAGACATTTTGTCATAAAATTTTTCTGAATAAATCAATTTAGTATTTGTCAACATTGTTTTCATTCCTGTTCTATTTAACATTTTAAAATAAAACGTTCCTGGATCACTGTTATTAAACCCTGAGAAGTATTGGAATTTCTCAAAAAAAATTTCGAACTGCCTTTTGGTGGAGTTGGACAGTGTTCCCACTGGTTAAAAGATAAAATATTTCTAGGCTGACCAGTTTTATGCAAATAGTGATCAACATAATGGTTGTAGCAGTGTAGCTCTTCATAATTGGATGAACCCTGTAAGTAATCATGTTCTGTAAATTTGGCTGACATTACTAAATCTGACATCATATTATTAATGTTTTCAAAGTCCCAGTCATCAGAGAAGGTACTAGGTGTCACAAAGTCACTTAATGAAATCTTGAGCTGGTGAGGGTACTTCAAGAGCTCGACCGGGCCAAAAATGTCATAATCAGTTCTGTCCCATGCTACCCCACCGGGTATTGGAATGGCTGTGATGTTCACTGATGACAGTTCTCTTTTCTCGATGTGAGAGGATGTGTGTGGCTTTAGCACCAAGTTGATGTTCTGACTTGCTGTGTCCATTGTACTATATTTCCCATCAATGAATTTTCCCAAACATAGAACCATGATGAGCCAAAGCAGGAGGAAAAGTACACCTAACACAATCCAAAATTCAATCCATGGTGAAATTAGATATGTCTCTTTTGGTTGCTGAAAAAGTTAAATTACTTTGTTTTTAAAACTTTTTGTTGGAGGCGTTTCTTCATGCTCGCTTGGATCTTCAGAGAAATTGTCGAAATTGATGAAGTAGCCTGATGCAGTTCTGTCAATTGTTGGAATTGCTTCCGGATTTTCATTTGCTTTTGCATTTTTATTTGTTTCATTTGCATAGTCCAAGGCTGCATCGTTGTAGACAAGTGTTTCTTGGCGAACTGGTGATATTTGTGTTTCAAGAGGCACAAGTTCCATGGCTTTGTTGCATAGTCCTTTTTTATGCACTGTAGGTTTATCAAATGTGATTAGTCTCTCAGTTTGAACCTCTTGGATAATTGCAAATGTTGGTATTCTGCTATTTCTTGGGAGTACACTGGGCCTACTACTTATTATCGGCCACATGATTGTGGTTTTACCAGGTCGATGGATACAACTCTGTTCTCCTTTTTACCAACAAGTGGCGGTAGTACAACTGATCTTGTTCCGTTGATAGCTAAGACAGGTACTGCTTTTCTGTAAGAAGGCCCAGATTCCTTCTTTACCGCGATCTTCTCTCTGACCAGATCCCCAATCTTTGGAATCCAGACAGGTCTTGCTGGGACAGGTGGTTTTTCTTCAGTGGCTGTCGACTGTTGTTTCAACTTTATGTTACTCAGGTTTTTTCTTGTTTCATTTAAATCCTGTAAAACAGCCAAACGATCTTTGATATCAAAGGTTTTTTCTTCTACCACTGAAGTGTGACTATCAAGGTCCTGAATATGCATTCTAGTTCCGAACAATAGTTCGTATGGAGGTAGACCTTTTAGAGAGTTTCTTGGCAGATTGTTAAAACTACGTTGGACACTTGTTAAATGTTTGACCCACCCATCACCCGAACCTAATACCCTCGCCGTTATAGATTGCTTTGTGTCCCGGTTTTTTCTTTCCACAACCGCATTTCCCTCAGGATGGAAGGGAGAAAAATACTGCAATGCGATGCCCATACTGTTCATGGCCTCTTTGTAAGCTCGAGAGCTAAACGCAGGACCCTGATCAGAAAGTAGCATGCCAATTGCGTATGTGCCGATAAAGACTCGCAAATCTTTTATAACAGTTCTGGCATCAGCCGTGTGCTGGGGTCTACATCTTTAAGTGAATTCAGTCTTAATTATTATGGGGACGCATTTCTCCGACTGGATTTCTGTGCTATAGATAGCCTGAAGCTATCTAATAGTGGTATCTGGGCTACAGGCTGGTCCGGTTCACAACTGCGATCTCTGTTGCAGTCCTTGCAATTTTTTGCAAAATAGTAGATATCTACGCTCATTCCCGGCCACCAGTATTCCGATTGTAGTTCCATCAGAGATTTCAGGATCTCTTGGTGCCTCAGACCTAACCCCATATGTGCTTCTTGTAGTAAGAAGATTCTCACGTTCGTGTTTAGAATTACCCTATCCCCCACTCCAGGGATTCGAGCAAACGGAACGGAGTTTGCATCAATTATGTATGTATTACTGAGTAGATAGTTGAGGGGTAATGCTGACTAATCGCCTTTTAATGAGGCTTTTACCACCAGCATGGTTTCCTCATCTATGTTTTTTTCTGAACGCTTTACAGTGACTACGGAAGCCAGTTGAACCGCTTCCGCTGTGGCTGTGTTAGCCAATGAATTCCCTGCAACGCAAACGCCATCACGTTGATGACTTAATGCGTGTATCACATGAGTTCTTCGTAGTTCTTTCTGTAAAAGAACTACCTGTTCCTAAAGCCTTTTATGCTTCATTGTAGCACCTGTGTCATCTTTGTAACCATTTTTGATCCATGTCTGCATGTCACTGTTGTATGATTTGACGCAGAAATATGAATCGCACACTATTAGTGTGGGGAATTCGCAATCGGCATTTTCAAGCGCCATCTTTAAAGTTCATATTTCAGCTCGCTGAGCTGAACATTTCCTGAGTGATTCAGTTTTGGTAATCATTGGTTTGAATTTACCAGAGCACCAGCGACCTTTAACAATCGCGCACGCTGCATCATAGGATTTATTTTCTACATCATAGTGTTGTGCGAATCTGTCCATATAGATTACGCAGGTATATTTTTCTAGAGGTAGAATTTCAGCAGGCAGAGGATATTCACGTTCATATACTAGATCATCTAGTTTTTTCAATTTTGGGTCAAAATAGTATTTCATGTCTTCTGTAGCGAAATAATTTTCCCATTCTATCAATTTTGGATCAAAGGCCTCTTTAATCAGATTACGTGGACTTGTTAATGCCTCAAGGGCTGATTCTGCTGAAAAAACTGATATTCTCCTGCCTTCGGGTAGGGCTCTTTCTTTAGCTACAGCAGTTTTAACCGCTGTCAGAATTTTCTCTGTAGAGCTGAATTTCATTTCAGCTTCAGTGTACAAATGTGATTTGTAAGCTATAGGTACCGTTTCACCCTCATTAGAGGTCAGGTATGTGAATCCGCATCTTCCGGGGATAACTCGGATTACAAGATTGCGTGTATTTTCGCGAGTTTCTAATTATGTTTTAGTTAACATGTCTGTTTGCAATGATCTCAAAATCTCTGTGTGTTTCTGAGTCCAATTGGTTTGTTTGAAATCTGGTCTTATTAATTCATAGAGAGGTTTAACCCTCTCAGCATAATTTAGAATGTATGTTCTTCCGAAATTCAGGAAACCTAGTAGTGATTGTAAATTCTTCAGCGTTTTTGGTGCTTGGAGTACAGCACATTTCTCTAAGAAATTGTCTGCCAGGCTTTTGCCTTCACTTGATAATTCATATCCTAAAAATAGGACAGTTAGATGGGCAATTCGTGACTTTTTAAAGTTGAATTTGTAACCCTCTGAAGCGAATCCAAGTATTATGGTGTTCACCCTTTTTAAGTGAGTCTCCAGGTCATCATCTGTGAGATAGATGTCATTGACATATGACAATGCTTCATCATCATATATTTGTAGTAACTCTGTTACCCTTGCTGAGAATAATCCTGGGCTATTCTTGAATCCCTGTGGTAGTCGGCAAAATAGTTTTTGCGATCCAAATATTGAGAAAGCGGGCAAATACCTGCTTTTAGGTGAAATGTTTTGACAGAAGAATCCATTAGAGATGTCTAATGTCGTTTTATATTTTTTGCGCACAGTGTTATTCATTAGTGCTGCACTATGTGAGTTTTGTACTGCAAATGTTTTACAACAGGAGTTAAGGTGTCTGTAGTTCAAAACTAGACGATATGAATCGTCTGGCTTGGAGACAGGAAACAAAGGATTGTTCATTTGAGAGGTGCATGTTTCGATCACCCCTTGGTATTCAAGTTGATTTAAGATCTCCCTGACTTGTTTTTTAGCTTCTTGCTTAACTGGATACTGCCTTTGTGCAGTGGGCTGATTTTTTAACTGGATCTTGTGGTGAGGTGAGTCCTCATCCCATCCTACATGATTTTTGTATAAAGCAGGAGCTTGGGCTACTGCTCATTTTCTTGCCAATGTGTATTGTTTATTAATCGGGATGTGATTCGAGAAGGCAGGCATAATCATTTCTTCACAAACAATCAACAAGAGAGTAAGGGTATAACTATTCACTCTCTTACCCCTACTAATAATATTCATAAACAACAGAAGAGTGAAAGGACAAAAGGCGACCTCAAACAAATTATGTGAGGGTTAAATTGAAGGGAAAGAAAGGTGGAAACACAACACAAATAATAGGATGTTTAAGAACCCTCACTCACCAGCCTGGTGGTGACATGCTTCATCACTGGGTTCCTACTGGAAGGACCTAATATCCTTCCAGTGTGCTACAACGCCTGTTTACAGCGGAGCTGGTTCTTGTGTGTGTTGAGGTGGTGAAAAAAACAAATTGTGCTAAGTGAGTGCAAAGAGGTGTAAAATATAAAAAGTGCAAAGTCGTGACTGTCAACTATTTTATTAATAGTCCAACCAGCACTGATTAAAAACAAATAATGAGTGGACTCATAGGGTTAGTCTCATCTATTAAAGACCCCTAGTCCTCAAGGAATTCTAAACGAATTTGGTCGACATGTTTCTGCTTTAGGAGCCCGAGTCGCTCAGCTTTCTTCAGGACCAGTTAGTGTGATCCTCCGGTGAGCTCCACTATTGTGATTAAAAGCGCCGACAAGGGCGGAGGCATAGTGGTTCAGGACAAACCAGCTTACGATGCTGAGTGCAGAAGGTTACTGAATAACACCAACAACTATGCCATTTTGAGAGAGGACCCTACCCTTCGCAACGAGATTTTAGAACTGGTCTCCACGGCAGAGGGTGACGGCTGGTTATCAAAACGAGAAGCCAACTTCCTTACATCGTCAACGGGCAAAGTGCCATATTTCGACACGCTGCCGAAAACGCACAAAAACACCTTACCACCACCTGGACGCCCAATTGTTTCTGGGATCGGTTCATTATTGGAACCTCTTTCGCAATATTGCGATTTTTTTCTGAAACCGATAATCCAATCGACAGAAACTTACATCAAGGACACGAAAAGCCTCTTAGCCATGCTACGCACCATCGAGATACCAGAGAAACCAAGTTTCCTAGTTACCCTGGATATCGAGAGCCATCACCTCAACACACACAAGAACCAGCTCCGCTGTAAACAGGCGTTGTAGCACACTGGAAGGACATTAGGGGAACCCAGTGATGAAGCATGTCACCACCAGGCTGGTGAGTGAGGGTTCTTAAACATCTTATTATTTGTGTTGTGTTTCCACCTTTCTTTCCCTTCTATTTAACCCTCACATGATTTGTTTGAGGTCGCCTTTTGTCCTTTCACTCTTCTGTTGTTTATGAATAATCATTTCTTCGCCATGAGGGCACTCCCTGACAAACTCTGGTGGCCAGTCTTTCTCAGCTAACAGAATGTCATAGCCTTTTGAGAGTTTTTCCCAAAAGAGACCTTTTATTTTTCTAGTTTTATCTCCCTCTATACGTAATGTTATTTCATATCGTTTATGGGGCACACTAACTCGTGTGTGTGCAGTTTCCACCTGAATGTACTCATTCGTGTCCACTGTCTCCAGAAGATTCATCAGGATCTTGCGAGCTATGCTCACTTCTGCTGCACTGTCTAGCATTGTCTGTGCCCACTCTCCGTTTTTCAGCTGCGTCCTCAGAATTCTCGGCATGTTTAATCTTAATACTTGCTGCCTTCCAGTGGCGGCTGGTGACATTTGAAGGTGGTGGGGCGTAAAAGTTTTGTATGAGTGCCCCGGAGGCGAGAGCGTGTAGCGAGTGAGTCCAGCCACCATTTGGTGGGGTTCGAGGAGATTCTCCTTAAACCCCTTCCCTCACCCCCGAAAAAAGAACAGGCAAATGGTGCATTTAAGTAAATTTGAGGAAGCAAGAGAGTTGATAAAGCAATTGTGAAAGTGTAGTTATGGCATAAATAAAGAGACCCTGAGCCATAATCCCTATTAACAAGCCCTAATCCTTAGCCATGAACACCAACCATGAGCCCTAAACCATAAAATGAAGCCTTAAACCCCATTGCCCAGCCTTAAGTCCTAATACCTAGCCATAAATCCCAACTCTAAGCCACAAACACTAGCCCAAAACCCTTATGCCTAGCCCTAAACACGAGCCCAGCTCTAAAGCCTATCCCGAACCATAAACCCAATTCCTCACACCTAAAACCCCCTCCTGTGGCTCTCGTATGCAACATACCTCCCGACCCGCCAAACCGTGTTAGAACTAGCTGGAACACCCCCAAATTCGACACCCAAATCACGTAAAAACGCATAATCGCGACTAGGCCTCAAAATCGTGTCCAACTCACAATCACAAAATAAGCACTTCCCCTGCTTCAATCTTCATCACACTTGCAGGGAACATAGTTCCAGCGATTCCCAACATCCTCACCAAGCCACAACTTCCTCGATCTACCGGAACGGGTACGACTTTTCTCCCGAATTTACCCCACACCCCACATTCAAAAACATCCAAAATTCAACCAAACTTGCATCAAACCTTGCCCTAATCCTTAGCCTTGAACAGAAAGTAGGAGGAAAAGAAAGACAGGAAAACAGGGACAAAGAAGAAGGGATGCAAAATAAGCGATAAGGGTGAGGGTTGTGGAGAAAGAGGAACGTGGAGGAATAACAGTTAGACAACGTTGGCATTTGACAGCCTGGCATTATGTTCTTAAGAAAACTTTGTCCCCACATGTTTTTTAACATGTTAAGTACAAGTTCATTGACGGACCCACACACAACTGACACTCCTCAGAAAGAAGGTCGGTAACAAGAAAAGCCAAGGACTGGAAACGTGGTGTCCGGAGAAACCGCATGTCAACTCTTGTGGACAAAGTAGATTCCCACGTGACAACTGCTGGCCACATCGTGCCTCCAGGCCCCTTGAAAACCTTGTGCTGTCTGTTCCCTCGGGTCGGAAGAGGCCGTCACGAAGACTTTCCTTTTAAAGGTCTGCCGTCTCAGAGTGCAGCACCCTGCAATCCATCAGGCCTTCTCTCTAGCTCTCCGCATATTGTCCGGGCCTGCGTGGTGGCGCCGAGGCAACACTTGGGCCACCGTCCGTGGCTATGAAAGGAACTGTACAACGAGCGCCTGACTCACCTTCCTGGCCCACTAGAACACTCCCTGCAAACAACCACGCCAGAGTCGGCATTTCAGACATCCCGGGTTTGCAGGCCTTGAGGCCTGGGTCCCGGATGAAAGATTTGCACCTCGCACACAGTCATGAATCCTAGCGCCGAAACACAGTGGTCATCTGAAATAAAGCATTCTCTGTCTTCAAACTAACACCAAAAATTATAGTCTTCAAACTTAGTTTACCTGTGGGAAATAATAAAGCGGCTGCTGTGTTGACAGAGAAAGTGTGCGTGTATTCATGAGTGGTTTGAAAATTATCAGACTGGGACCAAAAATAGCGAAAAAGGCGCCCGGCGTCCTTACCTGCGTTTCTGGGCTTCTTGTTCTTCATGATGACCAGGAGACTGCCACTCCCGTGCCACTGCAGCCAGCTTGACTCCCGCCTTCCCGTGCCACTGCAGCCAGCTTGACTCCCGCCGGGCGCCGTTTTCAAATTAATTTCTTGCAGGCAGGACTGCACGCACACAGGACTACAGTAGCCAATCCTGACGCTGCCCTCTTTAGAGGAGAGCATCAGGATTGGGCTGAGCACAAAAAAAACGCCGCCCTTTTTAAAAGCACTGGGGACTGTTGCAAATGCTAACCCCGTACTCTGCAGTGCTTGCTTTTTGAAATCCATTTCGTTTGCTTGCTGCATAAAGGCAGTCGGGAAAACGTCACATGCGCAGTGCGCACTGGCACTCCAGCGCCACCCAGTGTCTGCTGACAGTATACTGACACATAAGTGAAGCGCTTGACACCACGGCCGCAGCAGGGCAATAATTATCGGACAATTTATTCGAGCGGCGCATTAATTTATAAAACTTTTATTAACGCGCTGCTTGAATAAATTGCCCAATAATTATTAGTGGGGCAACGCCCCACCGCCCAAATGGAAAAACCGCCACTGCTGCCTTCTTTCTGGGAAATTGTAATTTTTTACTTTGATGAGCAGGTTCCTTTTCTTTGGACTTGACATGCTCTTCTCTGTGTTCTGAGCGTCCTCTTCTTTCCGATTTCTGTGAGAAAGTCTGACAAGATCGAGACTGACGTGTATCAATATCTTGATATCTATCAGTTTTTTCAAATTATCCCTATTTCTAAGGTTGTATTCTTTTTCAGAGGGTTCCCTTTGGGGAGACTTGTCTTCTCGGCCTGGAGATCTCTCTCTACGCTGAGGAGACCTTCATCTGGACTGGAAACGTTTTTCCCTGGGAATGGTATGTTTATTACCTTCCCAACTCTTTTTTGGAGTTTTTAAATTATTTTTAATAAATGTTTTCTCAGGATTTTCAGTTAGTTGGGGTTTTACCAGTTTCCCACCCAAACTATCTCTTCCTAGCTCTTCATAGGATTTTTCTATGATTCTGGCGAGTTCAAATGGTGGTTCTGCTATATCTGTTTCCTTCAATTTCTGGAGGTTCTTTATATCATCCCTTGCCACTTGAACTAATTCTCTATATGCCTTTGTTAATTCTTTTAGTTTAACTAGGAGTTCTTCACTTGACATTATTTCATAGTCTGGGTGTGTTGCATAATTGCATAGGACCGGCCCCGTTGCTTCTTCTCTACCTAGTGGACCGAGCCTGGTGATGTGATCATTATGTTTTAGAGCGCCTTTAAACCAGAGCAGGTGCTCTTGGAATTTTAGTGGGATTTCAATCTCCTCAAAAGGAGTGTATTTATCCAGAGGTTCCTATATTTTGTAATAGTGGAAGTCTTTTGTCGTAGCGTGTGCTGCTGGAAAATGTATCCATGAATAGAATACCTCTGTCTGCCGATATTCATGTGCCTCTATCACGAATATGACTGTAACACCTCGTGCTATCAGTCCATTTCCTATAAGTTTTAGAGTTATAGTTCTTCTTACATTGACCGGAATGATTATTGCATCCGGGTCAGTTTCATGGAGACTTGCGTCTTCCTCTAAGAGTCGAGATGCTATTCTTGCTCGCTCCCTTTCTTCGTAACTTTCTGCCATTTAACTGACTTAAAGTTTTCTTTTGCAGATCGAGTTTCAAGGAAACAAAGATTAGGTGCACAATATTTTGGAACACTGTATCCTTCAACGTTGATCAAACCAAAAACTAATACATAGGATTCTCATCCTACTAAGTTCCGGCGGATATTAACCTTTCACCCACTCCAGACGTCTATTGGAGTTTTTACGGGGAAAGGATTCTGTGTGAAAAAGCACGACTGAGTTACTCTAGTGTCTTGCGTTAGATTATCGCCTTACCAAACGTTGGGCACCATGTAGTGTAGTTCCTATTTTCCCAATAGGCTCTGCGCATTGGAATAACATAAACAGCAGTGTAGACGTAGGACTTAGGTCATCTAGGTCTCTACTGACTATGTTAAACTTAATTTAGGTTTGCGCCAGTTGCTCAGAAGTCACTGGAAACTTTCTTGAATGAATAGGGAGGGACAATCTCCACTGGCTCAGACAAGAAGGGATTCAGTTTCCGACAACCGCATAAACATGACAACTTTGCTCCCTCAGAATAAGAGTATATCTCTAGAGTCGTGTGAAAACAATAGACAGCTATTTCACTCAGTCAGCAGTGCATACTTAGTTTCACCAGAGTGAAGAGAAATAGAGAGACGGGCGTTTTCAATAAAAAGGTGTTATTTATTGAGCAGTCTTCTTTCTCATGCAAGAGAAGTGAATTGCCACAATTGCAATACTTAAAGTAAAGTAAAGTGCCTACAGTAAAAGTAGTATTATGAAATAATACTGTAAAAGCATTGATATGGTTTCTTAGCCATATGATACTTTAAAATGGATAAAATATATACATACATAAATACATTGACTAACGTACTCAACTGGTGCTTCTAACTAAGCCTACCCCGGTGTACCTGACCTAAGCCTAATACATGGGAAGGGATGAGTAAGTAGCAGTTTAAGTTAAGTTAGTTAAGATTATTTTGCCAAGAATCTGCATCAAGAATTCTCTTAAGGGTTTAGTCAGCTCCATACCTTGGTAATAGAATGTGGGAGGTCTGGTATCTCTTTCCTCAGGACTCGATATTCCAGCAACCCGCAAGGGTAGGCTGGAAACACCGGAGCTGGATTTTCTCGGCTGGAGAAAAAGACAGCGTCTCTCTCAGTGCGTCAAACAGGAGGGGCGGCTTCCGTGGGCACTCGCATCAGATGGGCTCTCGGCCAAGTAGATGGCCGCTCTGCTCCAAACCACTGTGTGTTTGCTTAAGGCAACCGTTGGTATTTTATACCTGGAAGGTGCCGGGTTTGACGTAAGGTTGGACATAAGACTTCACTAAGAACTAACAGTTCTTTCTGGACTTCAGGAGTTCTTGTTCAAATCAAAACAAAAGCAGGGGGGTTTTCCCGGGCTGCTGGAGGCTTGATTTGTTTAAAGAACGCGTTCTGCTTTCTAGGAGTCGATGGGAGTAGCCGTGCTGTGCTTTGGATTGCATGGGCTATTACTGAATATGAATCTGATTCTTATGCCTTTATCAGGATATTATTGATTATAACCTCACAAGCGCATAAATCGGGAATATAGAATTAGGGTCCCAGATATGAACACGACAGTGTCATTATTGTTTCATAGATTTTTTATCTTTTTTGGCACACTGTTCTTATACTCTCACAGTTTTTGTCGTGGCTCTGCGTTGTGGTGCGGAAAAGTTCCACAAAAGAAAACCAACGTCAGCACGCGGGGGGCGGGTGGGCGTATGTCGCACAGTTGACGTCACTAGTGTGGACGACGTCAGGACGGAGCCGGGAGATCAATTATATCTCATAACCCCTTTTAAACCATTTCTAAGGAACACATTTAGGTTGTTACGGTTTGAGAGATACCCTACAAAGGATGGAATACCCAAATGGGAAAAAAACTTAACCACAAAACCCTGTAGGTTATGTGGCTTTTATAACGAATCTTTAAACATATTGTAACTAGGTGCCCCCAACTGTTAAAAGAGTGGAAGATTCGGTTGAGAACCATTTTTAATGAACTAGGGTTGAGAATATGTTGACACACCATTATCATCTGTCTCACTGGGAATATGCCCCGCCTGATCTCACAATTTGTAAAGTTCTTTTATATTATTGAAAAAAAGCTGCTAACCAAGACTGATAATGATTGTTATTGCAGCAACATGTCACCAAAGACATTAATGCCAAAATTATCATTTGCTCCTATAAGTTTAGTGCATGACTCTGAATCTGAAGCTCCAAAAGGTTTTACAATTATTATAGTGATTAGGAAAACAAATCTGAGATTTAAGAAAAATGGTTTACATTTTTTTAAAATACGCACAATTACCTGTATTTTGGGGGCTGTCCGACCAAGGAGAAAATTATGTATTTCTTAATAAAAGTTTTTGGAAATGTCCGCCAGCCGCCAGCACAACTGCACTTTACTTATTGCCTCTAAATAAAAATAAATAAAACAATCCTTGCACAATTGTACTTCAATTATTGATTGGCACAGGCACTTTTAATCATTGCTGCTAACTTCTTAGTATAAAGCTGTACATGTGTTTTGTCGGTAAAATGTAATGTTCTTAACCTTTTGTGTTTTATTCTTGGTTGTAATGATTTTTATTAATCAACAAATAAAGTATAACTACTAACACTTGTGCACCCCATCTCTTTTGGATTTTCAACTCATCTTTTGGACATTATGAAACAAAACTTTCCATCCTTTAACCTATCCAGACACAACTTAGGATATACTCCTGTATCCTTCAACTGTTATTCTTCCCTCTTCCGATCCATAACCTCACCTTTTGATGAAGCCTTTGCAATCTGTTCCTTTCTTGTCTCTAATTCTTACATAAAATCCTTGTTTTCCCTGCTCATCTTACAAGTAAGTTTCCGTTCTAATAGGTCAGTAAATTATCACCAGGTATGAAGTATCCCTATGTGTTTACCCATGCAATGGCATCATATGGGATCAATGCTCTAAACATAGGCACCTTATACATCGGTTTGTCAACATTTGAAAAATTATATCCGAAAACACCTTGTCTATTTTACAAACTAGCTTTGTGCTACAATTTATAGGTAGCTTAGTGAAATATGATGGTAACTCATACCATCAGCAAAAGACAATGGCAAATAACTCCATCTATAGCATCCTTTAGCATCCAACACCTGCAAATAACCATGCAACAACTAAAAGAACACATTTTTGGAATAATTTCCTTCTGTTACTGTACATAGCAAAGGCTCTAAATTAAACTCTTGTTGCTCTTCTACATCATGTAAACTATGCTGCTCTTCTACAGTGGCAGGGCTAGGTGCACTTTCGAGGATAGCTGGTTCTGCGGGGGAGCTCAAACCAATTAATAAGCCTACCATTAACATAAGGGAAATAACTGATACTATGACCACTATTGCTCTACATTGATTGGGTAACCGCCAACGCCAGCTCCCAGCAGCCAGCCAGCCAGGAAGGACTTGCCCCACACCCGCTCTTAAGGGCAACATGGTCATGCGGTCTGTGCAACCACTAATGCCATCTCCAGGGGAGAGGACTCTAACTCCCAGCAGCCAGCCAGCCAGTAAGGATATGCCCCCCACACGCTCATAAGTGTGACATGGACCTGCAGTCTGTGTAACCACCAATGCCAGCTCCAGGGGAGAGGACACTAACTCCCAGCAGCCATCCAGCCAGGAACGGCATGCCCCCCATGCGCTCTTAAGTGTGGTGTGGTCAGAAAGGGATGCACCTGGGATGTGCCTGGGTAAAGCCCGGGCCAATGGTGAGCCCATCCACTCCCATTGGAGCCTGAAGGAGGCTGGGCTGGGCCCTGCCTCTAAACTCTACTTACCGGGAATTAAAAAGCAATATGGGGAAGAAAAAGGTGAGTTATGTGGCATCTGAAGAGGTAACCTTAACATCCCTTGACTCTTTCCTAGCAAAAGCAACCACAGCCATATCTAAGGAGATCGCCCTTACGGAAAGGAGACTCTCTTTGGGTCCCATGGGAGGCAAAAAAGGGGCATTATTGTCTTCTGGGTCTGAGTTACATGTATCACCAACTGAAGAGGCTGCCTGGCAAGTTTCCACCCCTGAGGTGCCTGCTCCCTCTCAGCCAACATTGGGTCCCACTATTGACTCTTCTGGCAAAAGGAAAAGAGGACCTTCAAACGATCTCCCACCTAATACCAGTAAACAGCCCAGAAAGTGTAAGACTAACATGATCACGGAAGTACACCTGCAGGGTACCGCGACAATGACTTTGAATTGGGCTGATCTACATGACAAATGAATGCTGCTTTTCCAACCAATTTTAGCACATTCAGATGCCATTGACTTTACAATTAAAGGACTGAAAGCTAACAATTCACTGCCAGGGGGAGTAAGGGGACCTGACAATAACACCAACTCCCAACCCACAATTATTGTAACACACATTGATAATGTTGGTGTACAAGTAACTGATCCCAAAGTAGTTTTAACCTACTCCCTCCTATTCAAGGGTTCCAAATGGGTATCCGTCATGCGTTTTAGTCTCAGGGGCCTCAGACAACAGCGCAAATCTTAGAATGTGGGGGGAGGAGTCTTCAGAAAATAATCCCCCTGTGAGCGGTTCAACTAAGATCAGTATATACCGCCCCCAAATATTTATTCCCGAGAAGGTAAAAAAGCCATGTTATCTAAATCTATGACCAGCAGTATGCCCGTTTGTTCTAACATTGGTAAATGTTCCAGTGCTAAGAACAGATGAACAAGAATCTACGTGCCAGTTGATGGATAAAGCCCGGCACTGTTAAACGACACATGCCAGAGCAGGTGGCTTTATACAAAATCATTTGATCATGGCTAGAAGATTTCCCTGGGTCGGACCAGCTCTTAAGATGATTGATAATGACTGTATTGTTCTGAATTCCGTTCTTAATTTGAGCAGGTGCTTTCAGGTGCTCAGCACCGGCACTTCTTTCACAGGGCCGGGGCTATGATTTCTGGTCCTGCAGGTGGTGGTCTCAATATTAATTGCCCAATTTAAAATAAAAAGAACCACATACCTTGCATGGTGACGCTCTGGTATGTTTTCATAGGCAGGCATACATCTGTTCAGGCAGGCATGATTGTGTATCATCACTTTAGTGATGATGTCGTCACGCCTGTCATGAATCCAAGTCATCATTAACGAATGGCTTGCATTCTATTCCCGGAGTCTGCTGCACCCAGCCACTGTCTGAGCCTAAGCCTCTCATTGGATAATTGTAGTGGGGGCCTGCAGCCCTGTATTGCTACTAACCTCAACGTGCTTGATGTGGCGGTGGCCCACCGCAACTTTTGTGCGCTATGGAGTCACCTGTAGTTTCCATGCGCTGCCTCCAAGCATGCTAATTGCTGAGTGTGCTTGAGCCCAGTAGGTGCAACAGCCATATTCACATCTCACAGGCATTGTAGCATTGCAGCTGGGGGCAGTGCTTGGGCTGTGGCAGGCAGGGGCATGTAAGCTGAGCAGTGGATGCCCATGCCGGTTTCATAACTGGACCAAACTAATTACAGGCAGCACTAGCAGTGACATGACCTGCTGTGCTCAAGCAGCCTCCTGACCTACAACAAACCCAGTCAGACCACACTGATTAATATGTTAAAAAAAACATTTTCATTTGGTGTACATTTTGTTTTCATCTGTCAGTGTAGGTAAAGACATAAAACGCTTGTCTTAGGGGACAGACAGCAGAGCATGGTTACAGGATAGAGACTGAGGCTGTGCGGGTGTTTAAAGTTGGGCACACCGGAGGTAGAAGTGGGCTGCAGCCTCCTTGGCAGCATTTTCAGCCCTGGCACTTAATTTTTTTCAAATTAAGCACTGCCTGAATCCTGATAATTCAAGATTGGTTGGGGATTTGCTATTGCAATTACCATCAGCATCCTTGCCAACTTTCTAAATATACGCCGTCCCATTGGGTTTCTTTTACAAACCTTCCTTCCCGCATATAATTAATAAAGCAAGGGACTTCATACAGGGAAAATAGAGACATAAATTGTGTATCCAGGAAGGAAAGTTTAGGCATACTCACCTCAAACAGGTTCTCTTTATTGGAGAACATGGATAGCTGTGACTGACACTCTTTCCCTAGCAACACATTGTACCCTTTACATAACACAGATGGTAGTTGTTACCATTTAGGAAATAACCTAGCGAGGACAAATGTAGTGGACCCCATAACTTGCAGTGCTGACAATTCGCAGGATGAATTGGCTGTTATTCAGTCAAGGGAAAACTTACCAATATTAGGCAATGATGAGCATACACTTGTTTCATGGAAAATAGCAGGCTATAAGAATAAAAAGAATAGTCCTGACTGGCATAGGGATTTGTGAAATTATGAAATTATTTGCATACAAGAAACCTGGGAGGTGGGCCTCATTCACTTAAATGGCTATAGAACATTTTTAATCCCAGCACTTCATTCTAGAAAGGGCAGAGCACAAGGAGGGATTTTACCATTTTTAGCTAATGCTGTTGTATTAGAGAATGTATTTTTTTTTAAATAATTCACAATACCTCCATATTTTAGTGGTAGAGGAACATAGCAGGGAAGATCTAATGATAATAAATTATTACAATATTCAGTTTGATAATCCAGCCTCGGTGGTAGTGGTAGAAGACATATGGCAAAACCATGGAAGACTTGATACATTCCACCGCAAACCCTTATATATTGTTTGATTAGGTGATTTTAATACACATAGATGCGCAAGAACTGACGCACAAGTATGCAGTGTAACAGATTGCAATACGACCAAATCAATAATTTAAACCATTTATTTTATGGTTACGCTCTAAACACCTTATTGATGACCTGGGGTTTCGAAATTGTTAATACAGTACATTTCTCAATGGGTCACATGGAAGTTGGAACCCCCCTGAGAAAATTTGCGATAACTTTGCACCTAAAGCGATTTTATCCATGGAAAATGGTTATGTTTTACATTGGGAAAAGTTGACTTAAACACAACAATTACAAAGATTGTGTCTTCCAATTATTTACAGTTTTGCCTCTGCTTAGACCAGCAAACTGACGATAATAAGGTAAGCGAGGCATTTGGTAAAATCCTATCTGGTACAAGATCCTAACTAACTCGCCCATTGACAAAACTCAATCTCCATCTAGCTCGTTGGTTTGAGAGGAATTGTAACAAAGCATCAGCGAACCTCCGAAAAGCATTAAAATGCAACCTAGAGACACAGACCTAGTTAGAAACCTTAGGGCACAGAAATCAACCAGGGAATTTAGGAAAAGGCAGCTTTGAGCAGAGGCCTGGGAGAACCTCAGGCAAGCCTCAAATAGTAATGATAGTAAGGCCTTTTGGCAAGAAGTAAATTCTCCTTTCCTGCAGGAGGAGGAAGGCCCATCTATGGACCTTCATATAGATGAAGATACATGGCTAACACATTTTCAGAACAAATTCGAAACTTAGGAAAACACTTCTTTGGTGGCTCTGGAAGTGACAACTAACAACATCCCTGCGTTGGTGTTTAATATCGATGAATTCGAGTGTGCCCTATCACAATCTTCTATTCTGAAAGCGACAGGCCCAGATGGTGTCCCACTGGACATTTCCCAAGCAAATAAGCCCTTGTGGGTTCCCCTTCTGACTATAGTCTTTAATACAATAGCTAAAGTAGGCCTTCTGTCATCATGGAAAAATTCTCTAATAATCCCTACTTATGAAAGGTGTGACAGTTCAAAATCTGCAAACTACCATCCAATTGCCCTAATAGACAGCACAGCCAAACTAATGGGCAGACTTTTACTTAATAGGATGGAGGAATGGGTGATAGAAAATAATATTCTTGTTGATGCACAATATGGCTTGAGAAAGGGGAAGGGAACACTGTTCAATGTCTTAATTTAGCCCAAATATCATCTAAATATGCCATCGCCAAGAAAAACCAATTTTACATGGCGTTTATCGATCTTTCAGCGGCCTTCGATTGCACTTACCACAGTAATCTGTGGTTGATCATGGAGATAATTGGCGTGGAGCCAGCTATAATTATATTCATAAGACATATTTACTCAGAGGCAGGGGCAGTGATCTGTTATGGTAATCAATGGGAATGCTCCAAACCATTCAAAATTGAAAAGGGCATAAGACACGGCTGTGTCCATGCCCCTTTCTTAGTCTCGCTAAATACTAACAAGCTCAATGAGGTTTTAACTGGGAAACGTAAAGATGTACCATCTTCCGCTTCATTACCTTTGCTTATTATGCTTTATGCAGACGACACAGTCTTATTGGCCAGAACCCCTTTGGCCCTTCAATCTTCTATAGGGACTTTCTCGGCCTTTATGGCAGGCTTAGGCCTTTATGTCAATAAGTCAAAGTCCTTTATTATGGCTGTGGGTAGTGAGAAGAAAAGATCACTGAGGTTCCAATTAGATGGAAGAAAGCTGGAAAGAGTAGATACTTTATGTACATAGGCCTACTTTTGAAACCAAGTTAAATTGAATGAGATGGTAAGAAACAGAGCAAATCTTAGGTCTAAAAGCATGGCTGCTGTTTTAAAGTTTGCCAAAAACCTGAGAAATAAACTAATTCAAGAAATGCTAAAAATCTATCTAGTAAAAACAATGTCTGTGGCTACTTATGGGGCAGCAATTTGGGGCATAGCACAAGTTGAGTTACTGCAAATCATAGAAGATACATTTACAAAAAGATTACTATCTCTTCCTGGGTCATGCTCCAATTTTATTATTCATAAACAACTGGCTTTGTCTCCTGTAAGCAGCCTCCCCTCCCCGTGATGAGCCAGCTGAGACAGGAGATTCGGTGACTGAGGTGACGTAGTAGGCCTACGGGCGAGGCATCAGCCGTGGACTCGAGCGGCATCAAGGCCTTGCATCTGAGGTACAGGCATTGGAAGAACGGCGGCCGGCAATCTCGGTGTGATTAGACATGCAAGGGGGCCAGGTGAGGCTAAGAGAAGGCTGCTGAGTAGGGTGACCAACCGTCCGTAAATTTCACGGACAGTCCGTAATTTTGGCTGTCTGTCCGTTGTCCGTGAAGGATTCTTTAACGGACGCCATTTGTCCGTAATTTTAACCGGGCACAGCTTGCCCCCACCTCCCTAACTTGACTCCGATGCTGTATGAAAGCTCAGACCCCCAGCAGCACTGTAGAGGCACAGCGGGGTGGCAACCCTCACACCTCCAGCCCTTGATGAGCTGTTAAGAGGTGCTTTAAGGTGACAGAGGGAGGGCTGCAGGTTCAGGAGCAGGGGGCATCCATTTACATGCAAACAGCCCTGAATGCGTCTTGTATCTGCTATTTAGAAGGGGGCTCACACATTCCATTTCTACCCAGGGCCCCAAACATCCTAGACTCGGCCAGATTACACCCCTGATTACACAGAGGCAGCACCTGCTTCTCTTCACCGAGCTTAATTACTGTCACTAATTTGTAAGCAAACCTCAGTTCTTCAAACATGCATAATGTAATACAATAAAGAAATGGCACAATCACACCCACACAGATTAACAAAGTATGGAGGACAATCAGTTCAATCAGTTCTCTTAGAGTATCTCCTGTAAGTACTGTATATCACAGTGGGGGATGGCATTTTGGACAGAGAGCCTGTCTTCTCGTTGTCTTGTGCAGGAGGGGGCGAGAAGCCCAAGATGATACTAGAATACTGCATGCCCACCCCTGTGCCCACCCTGGTGGGTGATGACTCCTGCTCCTGTCCCCCCCATGTGGTGGCTCCAGTCCACCCCCGCCTGTGATGGCTCCTGTCCCCCATGTTGTGGCTCCAGTCCACCCCCGCCTGTGATGGCTCTTGTCCCCCCTGTGGTGGATCCTGTCTCCGCCCTGGGTGGCTTCTGTCTCAGTCCTGGAACGGCCCCTGCAGCAAGGGTGAAGTTCTTGATGGGCCTCTTCTCAGAAAGGCTCAGCTCAAAATTAATATGGAAAGGTGGGCGAGTAAGTAAGTGAAGGGATGGGTGGATGGCTGGATGAATTAGCGAAAGGGTGAATGGATGAATGAATGATTGAATAAATGGATAATGAGAGAGGATAGATGGATTGATGAGTGAGGGGAAGGATGGAGAGAAAATGTAAATAGCTGGATGTATGGGTGGAAGGGTAGCTGGATGATTGATGAGGGGAAGGATGATGGATGGAGGGGAAGGATGATGGATGGAGGGGAAGGATGGATGGATGAGGGGAAGGATAAATGGATGAGGGGAAGGATGGATGGGTGAGGGGCAGGATAAATGGATGGGATGGATGGATGGGTGAGGGGAAGGATGCATGAGGGGAAGGATGATGGATGGAGGGGAAGGATGGATGGATGAGGGGCAGGATAAATGGATGGGATGGATGGATGAGTGAGGGGAAGGATGATGGATGAGGAGAAGGATGGATGGATGGATGGAGGAGAAGGATGGATGGATGACGGGAAAGGATGGATGATGAGGGGAAGGATGGATGGATGGATGATGAGGGGAAGGATGGATGGATGGATGGATGATGAGGGGGTGGGTGAAAGGATGGATGATGAGGGGAAGGGTGGATGGATGGATGGATGATGAGGGGGTGGGTGAAAGGATGGATGGATGGATGATGAGGGAATGGATGGATGATGAGGGGGTGGGTGAAAGGAAGGATGGATGATGAGGGAAAAGGATGGATGGATGATGAGGGAAAAAGGATGGATGGATGATGAGGGGAAGGATGGATGGATGGATGGATGATGAGGGAAAAGGATGGATGGATGATGAGGGGAAGGGTGGATGGATGGATGGATGATGAGGGGAAGGATGGATGGATGGATGATGAGGGAATGGATGGATGATGAGGGGGTGGGTGAAAGGATGGATGGATGATTAAGGGAAAGGATGGATAGATGATGAGGGAAAAGGATGGATGGATTATGAGGGGAAGGATGGATGGATGATGAGGGAAAAGGATGGATGGATGATGAGGGAAAAGGATGGATGGATGATGAGGGGATGGATGATGAGGGGAAGGACAGATGGATGGATGGATGATGGGTGGGTGAAAGGATGGATGGAGAGTAGGTGAAAGGATGGATGGATGGATAAGTGGGTGGGTGAAAGGATGGATGGATGGATGATGAGTGGGTGGGTGAAAGGATGGATGGATGGATGATGAGTGGGTGGGTGAAAGGATGGATGGATGAGTGGGTGGGTGGATGGTGGGTGGGTGAAAGGATGGATCAGTGGATTGGATGGTGGGTGGGTGAAAGGATAAATGAGTGGGTGGGTGGATGGTGGGTGGGTGGATAATGGGGGGTAGGTGGATGAGTGAAATGATGGATGGATTGATAAGTGCAAGGGGGAATGAATGGACATGAGTGAAAGGGTGGGTGTAAGGATGGATGAGTGAGTGAAAGGGAGGGTAGATGGACAAAAGGATGAATAGATGTGTGAAGGAGTGAAATGATAGATGGATGAGTGATAGGGGCAATGGATGGATTCATGAGTGAATGAGTAGATGGATGGATGGTGGGTGTATGGATGGATGGAAGGAAGGCTTAGTGAAAGGGTCGATGGAGAGAGAAAGGTAGGATGGATGGATGACTAAAAGAGTGGATGGGTGAAAGGATTAGTAAGTGAAAGGATGGCTGGATTGGTGAAAGGGTAAATGGCTGAATGGATGAGTGAATGGATGGATGGGATGAAGATTGGATGGATAAGTGTACAGATGGATAGGGTGAAAGGGTGGATGGATGGATGGATAATGGAGGATGAGTGAAAGGATGGATGAGGGGATGGATGAAGGGATGGATGAGTGAAATGATAGATGGAAGGATACATGATGGATAGGTTTGCAAATGGTTGAATATGTTTGGAAATGGCTGGGCTTACTTATATACTATTGCGCGACCTCTGATTTGTCTGTAAAATGTACCTATTGTCCTGAAGTTTTGTCCTGAATTTTGACCTCCTGTCCTGAATTTGTGTCCTGAATTTTGACCCTTTGTCCTGAATTTTTACACTCACGGTCCTGAATTTGCACCAATGCCAGTTGGTCACCCTACTGCTGAGGGGGGTGGGACTTCCCCCTGTTGAATAATGCCTGCTCTGTATCGGACTGCAGGTGACGATCGCTGACTCCCCCCACAACGCCTTCCTCTCTGAAGACATAGAGACCTGAAGTTGGCCCGGCACAGGAGAAGTGGCTGAAGGCCGGAGCAGGTGAATTCAGCTGGAAGTTTGTGCGGCACATAGCCTCAGACATCGAGGTGACACACGTGGCCTAGAGACTGAGAGGACTGACAGCGGGGCTGGCCAGCTGGCAGTGGCTGGATGGTGTCAGCTCCCTCAGAGAGCAAAATAGAGAGTGACCTAGGTGGAGGCGGGTCACCCCGGGGGTGTGGAGGCCATATTGGGATGCAGACGCCACAACCAGTGGTATGGGCCTGGGGGTACGGAGCGAGTTACACCGGGCCCCACAGACCTTTAGGGAGAAGCCCTGAGCGTGAGCAGCCCATTGCAAGAATCTGCACAGGGATAGGCCTTAAACAGCACAGAAAGAATAAAGAAAATACAGTGATACTACCCCACTGGGGCCCCTAACTGCAGCGCTTATCTCAGAGAGACTAGTGAGGCACTAGGTGGGGGGGCACTGCTGGTGGGGTGTCCGAAGAGGCGATGTTGCCACCCCCTCCAGCTCGCTGAAGTAGAGGTGCTGAAGTAGAGGTGCTTAACGCGCCACAAAAACCCAGAGCTGCAAAAGGTACCGGGGAGCGGTGCGAAGATGAGATCATGGATGTAAAGAGGGCCTAGGCCAGGAGAGTCATTGGGCCACACAGAAAATCATACAAATTGGGCAACCGCAAATAGCTGAGGTACAGAATTGGATGCACTTAAAGTGGTAATCCGGGGACAATGACGCTCTAAAATTGGTGAGACAAGGAGGAAACTAGAAAGGGAGTTGATTGAGGCAGAAAACAAATGAAAGTTAGTACAGCATGGAAGACAGCGGCTGGAGGCCTGGAGGGACTTTATTCTACAGGTGCAGCGTCAGGTCAGCGAGATATGGGACAGGCTAGACTGCCTCACTTGACGAGAGTACCGCCAGTTGCTCCATAGGGAAGGAAATAAATCGGGGAGATTATTGGCATGGCTGACTAAACGGGAATGGCCACCCGAATTAATACTTTCACAGGGACGCCCAGATGGCACATCAGCCAACACACAGACAGAAAACAACGCTCTGTTGTGTGTTCACCTTTAGGAGATATACCGAGAGAGTTAAGGACTGGAACAACCTGTAGATGGAAGATTTCTCCGAGAAGTGCCCGCCTCACTGAAGAATAGGCAAAAAGCCTGGAGGTAGACATTCAGGCCTGGACTTGCCGTTGCGGGCACTGGGCAATCCCCCGGTGCGCCGCAAGGGTGGGGGGGGCGGTTTTGGGCCCTGCAATAATCGGCCCTGTAACAAAATCGGCCGTAAACCGGCCCAGCCAAAGAGCTCGGTCGCACCCCCAGGGGGCCGGCCGAGCCCTTTGCCAGGGCTGGTTTTGGTTCTCAGTCCGGCCCTGTAGACATTAGTCTAGTGGACCTACAAGAAGAGGTGAAAGCTATGATGTGCTGTAATCACTGGGCCCAGATGGGAACTGTTGGACTTGGCCCTTTTGGCAGGTTCACCCCTAAACTTTTTGTTTTTAAGTGTGACCTGATACTAGTAGTTTTTGGCTTCTGCGCACTTTAGCACTGTGTCCCAGTGTAAAGTGCGTGTGCAATCTGAGTGCGTGTGGTGAGATTGGCCTGCCCTCTCCTAGGAATGCATGGGGGATATGTGTGTCCATGATAATTCCTGGTGTGAAAGGAGTGCAGGGGTGAATTTGGTATGTACAAACTCGTGAGAATAAATGCTGCGCAATGGTATTCGCAGATTTATTGTGTCTAGTGGAGAAGTGCCACTTTTCGAAGTTTATTGATCCAACACAACATGCCAATACTGTCAGATATTTTCAAATACACTTGATTTATACCTGCATATGGACAAGACTGTATGCAAGAAGGAATTTATCACATCAGAATAAATCAATTCAAATCTGCATTTTATTTGCACAATTCATTAGTTTTTTTGTTTTTTCAGAATATTTTTTCTTTTTGAGAAAGCTTTATGAAGCACATTACAAATACACAATACAAAACATCACCATGTCAAAAAATCACCTATATACACCATTCACACCAAAAAAAACATTGCAGTCATACTATAAACTCATTCAAACACCTAACACTCTAAAAGGTAAAGAAACACAATTTATGTACAATTATAAGCAATATATGGAAAAGAAACCATAGATGTGCAATTTCATATGAATCATTTTGATGAACAGATTAGTTTAATCCTCTTATGGTTTCCACGAGATAAACGTGTTATCAAAAAAAGGGGGGGTCTACGCGTTTCGAACTCCAGGTTTAAGGAGTTCTCGTCAGGACCAATAGCTCTCTAAATGTTGCAACATGTGCCTCATATATTCCCCAGTATTCGCGGAGCGGGACCACTCGGTATGGAGTGTTGTTTGTCTTTAGTCCGGAGGACGGGACCCGACTGGAGAACCCAGTGACTTAAAAGGCGCAACTGACTCAGCGCTTGAACTAAAACAGATGCCGGCTTCCCGCGTTGAGAATCACCGACGCCCCGTGGACATTAATTAAAACAAAGCCAACTTTTTCCGGTGTCTACATTGATTTACCCGAACTAAGGACAAACAACACTCCATACCGAGTGGTCCCGCTCCGCGAATAACACGTTTATCTCGTGGAAACCATAAGAGGATTAAACTAATCTGTTCATCAAAATGATTCATATGAAATTCATGTGTATTTGTAATGTGCTTCATAAAGCTTTCTCAAAAAGAAAAAATATTCTGAAAAAACAAAAAAACTAATGAATTGTGCAAATAAAATGCAGATTTGAATTGATTTATTCTGATGTGATAAATTCCTTCTTGCATACAGTCTTGTCCATATGCAGGTATAAATCAAGTGTATTTGAAAATATCTGACAGTATTGGCATGTTGTGTTGGATCAATAGTTAAGGCAGGGTTTGGCCTTACTGTCTGGAAACCCATACCCAGTTTACAGTCAGTCATAAGCTTTTATTCGATATGCAAGATATCTTATAAGCACATTTATAATACAATCAATATAATGTACAAAAAAATCATTGCCACAAGAAGTCAGTATAAAATATTAAAAGAGATAAAAGGACATAAAAGACCGTTAATAAATTAACTAAAAAGAGAATTAAACAGCTACTGACAATCTCTTACATCGAATAAGCCAAAACTGCTTTAAAAATTTAGCTGTTCCGCACACAATAGGGGGGGAAGTGTCCGTGCTTAGGATACGCAAGGCTACTAAATGACTACTTGTGCCCATATTTCGGCAGAGTGGTTTCAGCCAGAGACTCCTAGGCCTTGCGTAATCCGGGCATTCGAATAAGACATGCTCAATGTACTCAACCTTACTCGGGCAACATGCACAGTTAGGAGAAGTACGGGCCGCTAGTGACCATTTCGATACCAGAGCACCTAGCGGGAGGGAACCAACTCTAAATTTAAAATAAAGAGCTCGGTCAAAGGGGAGAGTGATCAAGTCCAGGTAGGGTTCAAAGGCCACAGTGTCTTTGATTTGTAGAAAGGCGGCAGTGGACCTGCAGTGGTTGGAGTTTGTAATTAGACGCTCCGCAGTCCATTTCCAATAGAGCGCCTTGACAACTTCTTTTGGAGGGGCTGAACGAGATGACCAGCAGTCTCCTAGGCCGATATTCTCCAAAAGCTTTTTGGTGTCACTTAACCATCTTATCTTAGCCCAACCCCCCCTGGCTCATTATATCTCCCAGGGCATCAGCTTAGGATTTTAATTCTTCGCTCCTCCAAATCCGTGTCCACAACAGGAGCGGGCGAAGCTGGGCCTGGTCTTTGATGTTTTTACATCCTGTGTCCATCCACACTGGTACTGATGGTGTGCTCAGTGGAACAGAGATGAAAGATTTTAAAAGCTTGCTCTCCGCTGTCACTAGGGCATCCAATCGGCAGTGGCCCCACAGTTCAGCCCCATACAAGGCTGATGTCGCTACTTTGGCCTTGTAGATGTCGAGTACTGGGGTAAGTGATCTCCTAGTTGAGGCCCTGTATTCCCTCATGAGAGCTCCTCCTACTCTCCTATGATTAAGAACCATTTTATCAATATGGTTTGCCCAAGTCATCCTATCCGTAATCCGGATACCAAGGTAGTCGAATTCGGCTACTTTCTCTAGGGGGATAGAATTAAGTGTAGGTGGGCGGCCCAATTTTTTAGGTGGATTTACAACTAAGTATTTCGTTTTGTCCACATTTATTATTAACCCTTTTGCAGCACAGAACTCCTGGAATCGTGTTAGTAATTTCTGCAGGCCTTGTGGGGTCTTCGAGATCAGGAGCGTGTCATCCGCAAAAAGCAGGGTTGAGATGCGGACACCTCCAAGACAGGGGGCGTCGGCTGGTTCTTGTTGAAGATGTTTTATCACCCCATTCAGATATAGTGAGAATAGGGTGGGCGCCAAGACGCAGCCCTGTCTTACGCCCCTGGACACTGGTATCTTCTCAGTGTGCTCTCCGTTTTTACCCCAACGGACCTGTGCAAAGGTGTGGGCATGAAGGCTTATGAGAAGGGACAAGATGTAAGGTGGTAATCCCAACTCATGAAGCACCCTCCAAAGCTTTTCCCGGGGGACTAGGTCAAAGGCAGTCTTCAAGTCTATAAAGGCTAAGTAAAGACTACCCTTGCCTAGTTCCACCACCTTCCACCCCAAAAGGGACAGCCTAAACACCTGCTCTATTGTCCCCATACCAGCCCGGAAACCTGCCTGGAAGTCTGATAGGATTTTATTCTCCTCCACCCAATGGAGGATCCTACCAAGGATAGCTTTACCAGCTATCTTTTGGGTGGAGTCTATCAGACTTATGGGGCGATAGTTGCCCGGGGTCTCCCTACACCCTTTTTTGTAAATCGGGACCACCACCGCCCCTTTCCAGGATTCTGGCACTACTCCTCCCCTCATAATATCATTTAAGAGAGCTGCTATGATCCTTCCCCATTCCGCTGGGTAAGCCCTCATGAGGTCACCCGGAAGGCCGTCCGGGCCCGGTGCCTTGCGCGGTGCTACCCAGCCTATAACCCCCTTGATCTCTAAGGGAGTGAAGAGGTCATAGGCATGAGGTTTAATTGCTAGTGTGAGGTCCCTCCCCACGGACAGTTCCCCATCTGGAGGGAGGTATAGGGACCCAAAGTGTTTTACCCAGCTTTGAGGCGGGATGTTGCAGGGTCTCATGGCTGCGTCGGATTTACTCCGTTTACTTATGAGATTCCAAAAGGCCCCTGAACCCCTGATTTTGCTAGCCTGTAGTAGGTCTTCCCAATATTTATCTTCCCACTCCCTTTTAGCCAAATTAAGGGACTTTTTATAGGCCTTCCTTGCTTCCTGGATCATACTTTGGGATTTGGATTTAATCGCCTCAACTAACTTTGCCTTGTGGCCCCTACATGCTTGGGTGTACCAACCATCAACTGGTTTTTTAGTTCCTTTATTGCCCGACTTTTTAGGATACAGGGTAAACACGTTGGTTAAGGCTTCAATCAGGGAGACAAAAAACCCACTCGCTTTACCCACCCCTTCTAGGGAGGTTCCGAGGGATGTTACCGCATGGTTTAGATGGGATTGAATTTCCCCAACCTTTGCCTCGGATAAAACCAGTTTCGCCCATTTTATTCTTCTACCACATGGGGAGACTTCCGATTCATCTGGTGGTACAGGTGCCAGGTTAATGTTGGTCCTCCTTAAGGGTTGCCACCACTGTTCCATTTTTAGGGAGAGTGAGTTGTGATCACTTTCTGTCGAAGGGACCACCTGCATATCCCTTGCATAAGACCATAAGCACACATCTATTAGAATATAATCTAGCCTAGAGGTGTGCCCTGGTCTATTGTAGGTGTGGGCGCCCCCCCTATCCGAGGAAGTCCTCCCATTCGTTGCCCTTAGGTTAAATTCAAGACTCAGGGAGTATATCTGGAGCACCACCTCTGTCCACCTTTTAATCGGTGGGATGTCCAGTGCCGGGATCCCCCGCCTAGCATCTTCCTCATCTTGGTCGAGGGAAACGTCCGAGCCCAAGGGTTCGAACGTGCAGTTCATATCACCTGCAACCAAAGTGCGTGTCTTATATGGGGTGTTGTTTAGCAGGGTCTCGAGGAGAGCTATTACTGGAGACTTTCTCCCACCCTTTGTACCCCGGGCATACACATTATAGACGTTTAAAACAATTCTTCCCCTTTGATCTATAAGGGTGATATTTTGTATGTCCGGGGAACCTGTGGGAAAGTCCACTACTCTGCAGTTTAGAGAAGCCGCGACCCAGATGAGAAGGCCGCCCGAAGGTCGCCCTCTCCCAGATTCCGAGACTCGCGCAGGGGAGGAATAGGAGGAAAATCCCACCCTATGGACCGGCACCAAGCTCCATGTTTCCTGGAAGAGGCACAAGGAGTGCTCATCAACCCATGCAGTAAAATCCGGAAGAGCCAGTTTTCCTGCAATCCCTGCGACATTCCAGCTGAAAACCTTAAAGACTAGGTCCGTCACAGCTGGAGGGTCGCTGGGCGCCTGAATGCCCCTATCCATAGAACTCCTCCTAAATATCCGAGGAGAACAGGGATCTTGTGGAATGGCTATAGAGTCTCCCATCCCACTTGCAAGGTTTGTTTGGGTGGGTGGTGCTCCTACTGGGTCTTCTCTGCTCACTGTTTCCAGTCAGCAGGGGCCTATTGCCCACATTTGGTTCTCCCTATTGCCCCCTACAACCCCAGCCCAGTTTTGACCAAAATTAGGGGAACTTACACTTCCACCATTTGGGCTAACAAGGTGCCTAGGGTAAAAATACGAAAGATCTACCAGTTTAACCCATATTTTTGATTGGAGTACAAATGGATGGTACTACTCTGGGGTCTTGGAAGTTTATGATTACACAATCCCCCTCCTGCATTTTTTTTCCTTGCCCTACCCATCCCACTCTGCGGACACTTAGGATAATGCCGTCCACACCCAGGGGGATTGGCTTGTTTGCCTTCAGCCAGTGGATACACTTGTTCTTGAGTGATTGATGGTTTTCCAACTGGCCTTCCTTTAGGGGGGGCACATTAACCATGACAGCAACAAAAGGTTGACAGTCTGGTGGGAGGTTAATCGGGGGGATCCGTCGTGCTGGATTACTGGGGGCCGGTGGGGAGGTAGATGGGGCAGAATGTTGGGTTACAGGCCTAGGGGCTTTCCCTGTCGTTAAACCGCTGGGTTTGCTACTCCCTTCTGGTTTTTGTTGGACTTCCTTTTTACCACTAGTTATCTGTTGCTGCTTTTGTGGAAGAGGCTTGGGCTTATTTTTATCAGGCTCTATATGTGTTGATGGTCCCTTGTGACTTGGGCCTGCTTTGGGATGGGGAGGAGATTTAGGAGTTGGGATTACTGGACTATTAAGAACAACTTTGTTTTGAGATATTAGGGGCTTAGGGCCTCTCTGAGCTGGTTGTTCATTCCCCTTTGCACCCAAATCCTTATTTTCGGTCACTCTAGTTGTTTGTTTAATTGTTGTTTTGAGTGAGTGGACCCCGTCCAGGGTTGACTGCTCTAGTTTGTCGATCCTCTCCCCTAAACCCTTGACTTGTGCTAGTAACGGTTTCAAGAGGGTATATACCTTCTCCAGAATATTTTCAACTGTTACTAAGTCAGGTGGCTTCGAGACCTTGGCTGGGTGTGACCCCTTGGGAGAGATCAGAACATCCCCTTCTAAGTCGGTTTCGTTCAGCATAGGGGCACCCCTTGTAGATCTCGTACTAGATACAGGAGACTTCCTTACTCTTTGGTAAAGGGCGGCCTGTCTCACTAGCCTACCCTTTTTGCGTTTACGCGGCTTTTTACCTAAGGGCAGAAACTCCTGCCTAATATCAGGAGTTTCGGTGTTAGGTGAAGCCCCAACTAACTTCCCATCTGATATAACTGTGGGGGGTGCAAGCGATTTTGGGGACTCAGGATCTCTGGTGACATCACTTGTGGGAATAGGTGGTAATGATGTGGACAAGTTACTAGGGCCACCGTCTTCCACTGTAACTATAGGTAGAAGAGCGGCCAGATTTTCCAGCCTATATATATTTTGCTCTATACCAATCAACTGGGGGGGGTCTGAGGGAACGTTGACCACACTAGGAGGGGTACCTGTTTGAACCCGGGCGATGGCTGGTGTGAGCGACTGGGCGACTGCCCCCAAGGATGAGCGTCTTGAGGGGAGGTAAACTTCAGATAGACGCCGCTCAGACATAGCGATCTCCTTTTCAATCACCGCCGCTACCCTGGTGATAAAACGGTCCATTGTTCCTATGACAGGACTCGCGGCCTTTGATCCCCTTTCAACTTCGCTCCTGAGAGGCTTTCCTGAACGGGTAGACATGATTTGAGCAACAGAACGGGGACAGGCACCGGGCGTATGTCCTCACAGCTGGTAGAAAAGAAAGGGACGTGGCCCAGCCCAGCCTCTGACAGCCCCTGACTGCCACAGACTGCCCGCCCTTTGCTCGGGCTTCGCTCGGCGTCCCGCTCGCGTCCCGCTGAGCGTCAGGCCGCTTGCTAGGTAGTGGGCGTTGCAGGCGGGGGCGTGTCTGAAGGTGGGCGCGTCCGCTCACAGGCCTGGGGAAGCAGGGACTCCTGGTCTTCTGAGTCCCTGCTTAGCGCCGGCTAGTTTGTCCTTCCTGGCGCCTCCCAGACACAGCGCGCAGCCTTCACCTTTCCCTCGAGCAAGCCGCGAAGCGGCACCCGCGGAGCGGGTGCGGCGAGGAGCAGCGGCAAGGAGCACAGCCCAGCAGCAGGTCAGTGTGGAGAGCGCGGGTCCAGCAACAACCCTCAACAGCTTTCAGGTGGGTCCCAGCAAAAGGAGCACACACACTCCTTTTACTCCTGGTCAGGCGGGGCGTGTCTGAAGGTGGGCGCGTCCGCTCACAGGCCTGGGGAAGCAGGGACTCCTGGTCTTCTGAGTCCCTGCTTAGCGCCGGCTAGTTTGTCCTTCCTGGCGCCTCCCAGACACAGCGCGCAGCCTTCACCTTTCCCTCGAGCAAGCCGCGAAGCGGCACCCGCGGAGCGGGTGCGGCGAGGAGCAGCGGCAAGGAGCACAGCCCAGCAGCAGGTCAGTGTGGAGAGCGCGGGTCCAGCAACAACCCTCAACAGCTTTCAGGTGGGTCCCAGCAAAAGGAGCACACACACTCCTTTTACTCCTGGTCAGGCGGGGCGTGTCTGAAGGTGGGCGCGTCCGCTCACAGGCCTGGGGAAGCAGGGACTCCTGGTCTTCTGAGTCCCTGCTTAGCGCCGGCTAGTTTGTCCTTCCTGGCGCCTCCCAGACACAGCGCGCAGCCTTCACCTTTCCCTCGAGCAAGCCGCGAAGCGGCACCCGCGGAGCGGGTGCGGCGAGGAGCAGCGGCAAGGAGCACAGCCCAGCAGCAGGTCAGTGTGGAGAGCGCGGGTCCAGCAACAACCCTCAACAGCTTTCAGGTGGGTCCCAGCAAAAGGAGCACACACACTCCTTTTACTCCTGGTCAGGCGGGGCGTGTCTGAAGGTGGGCGCGTCCGCTCACAGGTCTGGGGAAGCAGGGACTCCTGGTCTTCTGAGTCCCTGCTTAGCGCCGGCTAGTTTGTCCTTCCTGGCGCCTCCCAGACACAGCGCGCAGCCTTCACCTTTCCCTCGAGCAAGCCGCGAAGCGGCACCCGCGGAGCGGGTGCGGCGAGGAGCAGCGGCAAGGAGCACAGCCCAGCAGCAGGTCAGTGTGGAGAGCGCGGGTCCAGCAACAACCCTCAACAGCTTTCAGGTGGGTCCCAGCAAAAGGAGCACACACACTCCTTTTACTCCTGGTCAGGCGGGGCGTGTCTGAAGGTGGGCGCGTCCGCTCACAGGCCTGGGGAAGCAGGGACTCCTGGTCTTCTGAGTCCCTGCTTAGCGCCGGCTAGTTTGTCCTTCCTGGCGCCTCCCAGACACAGCGCGCAGCCTTTACCTTTCCCTCGAGCAAGCCGCGAAGCGGCACCCGCGGAGCGGGTGCGGCGAGGAGCAGCGGCAAGGAGCACAGCCCAGCAGCAGGTCAGTGTGGAGAGCGCGGGTCCAGCAACAACCCTCAACAGCTTTCAGGTGGGTCCCCAGTTTTGGTTTATCGACTTTTAGAAGTTGGCATTTCTGTGTGCAGTGACTGTGAATTGCCTGTCTGACTTGACAGGGGCTGGCTGGTGTGCCTGGCTCCAGGAGCCAGGATGGGTCTGCCCGGTGAGGAATAGGGAGATCTGCATGTAGATGGGAGGGAGGAGTTGCACCTGGGACCTGAATAGGGCTGTGCCTTCCCTACACAATGCTGGCTCCACCTCCTGTGGTGCGTCTGATGTCCCTAGCTTGTCCTGTGAATAGGGAGAGGGGCTGGGCAAAACAAAGTGCTCCAGAACCAGTTGTAACTGGTTCTCCCCTTGCCCTACAGTTTGTGGCAAAGGAAATGTGTGTATAAGAAGGGAGTGTGACCCCATGTAAGTGGTTCTCTTGTTCCTGACTTAATGGGGGCCTGTTGCTGCTGCTGGGCACCAGTAGAAACCGTAGTGATTATTGTGGTTACTATTCCTCCTTGGGAGGGGTATTTGCATTTTAATTTTGACTGGCCAGATCCAACGACGATACGACGCGTTGTGATCACTGTGGTTTCCGTTTTTCCCTGTGAGTTTTTCTTGAATCCAAAGAAAAAAGATTGGTTAATTTAAGCCTCTTGGAAAGAATTCATTAAGAGAGCATTCTGGATTACCATCAACCTTCTGTCCTGAAGATGGTCTGACGGTCTTATTGCTATCACAGACCGAAACGTGGACTAGGGCATCTTTTTCTTTGTACATTGATTGTTGGAATTTATGAAAAGATGTCAACATAGCTGTTGTATAGGTTAATTCACGCCACCTTTCAAACTATGTTTGGTTGCTTTTGATCTTCTATTCCCTGATTTATTGATTATATATTAAATATATTTATACTTTGAAGAAGATTTTCGCCCTGTGTGTCACAAAACAATTGTTCTTCAAGATTTGATTTCTTTTCTGAAATGTCACATTTACTGTTTTGATTAAATCAGTTGTTCACCACTATTTTGGGGTGTAACCTTGAGAGATTCCTTTGAAAAATTATCTCTAGAAGCATTAGATTAACAAAATCCCTTGTATGCAAACTCTCTTATTGCCTGAAAAGCGCTCCTTTTTTTATTCCTGGAGAGAGCTTTGCTGTCCTGCCTGAGGAGCAGTGCTTCTGAGTTTGGTGGCAGTACGGCGCTGCAATCCTTTTCAAAAGGGAATTCCCCGCGTGGAGATTCCCCGCAATCTGACCGATTTTGGCGCTGGTGCCCACCCCGCATATTTGCCTTTTTTCAATATCCCTAGCGGGTGCCCACCCCTCCAGCGACTTTATGCTTTTCAAATACCCCTAGCAGGTACCCACCCCGCCAGGGGGTTTGTGCGGTTTATTTTGAAACCCCTAGCGAGTGCCTACCCCGCCAGGGACCTTATGCGTGGAAAGGATGGGAGCCTACCCCGTATTGCAGCCTGCAGCCGCCAGGAGTAACACTGCGGGCCGCCGCGCTGCCCGCGGCGACCCGGAAGTAAAAGAAAGCAGACAGGAAGTGGACGAGAGCCCACCCTGCGCTCCTGTAAACAGAAGAAGGCCGCAAGGACAAAGGCGGCGCCTGCACCCGGGGCCCCCGAGAGCGAGGAAGAGCCCCGTGGTGCCCAGGGAGGAGCGGCGAGTGACTGGAGGTGCGGGCGGGGCTCCGGCATCAGAGGAGAGCCCGTGTGCCGCCTAAGTCCCTGGAACCTCAGAGGCTCCACAGGAAATGCACCATCGTCTCAGAGGCAGCGGACGGGGCACGAGGCATATTGCGGTGCCTGCCCCCACCGCGGTTAGATGAGAAGTGAGCCGAGAGGGAGAGCTCCGTGCCTGCAACCAGAGGAGTCCCGGAGATCCCCCGCAGTCTAGCCGGTGAATGGGGCTCCTGGGTACATTATTGTTAGTAGGGGCATCGGGGCACATTGCCGGTGCCCGCCCCCTGCCCTCCTACTATACTGACTTTGTTTGCGGCATGGTGAGTTTTTAGTCCCAGAGCGGGAATCCCCTGTGCCCAGGCCCCATCCCCGGTGCTGGTGAGGCATGATTTGTGGCACCAGAGGCACAGAGAGTGCCAGTGCTGGTTGGTGCTGAGTCCAGCAGGCAGCTGCAACGTGGCGCAGAATTGGTTGGAGAGTCCCAGTGGTGGAAAGAGGGCACAGTGAAGGCCCTTGCCCATCCTTTGAATTTTACAGCTGCCCAGCAATTAGTGGGCAGCTGCCACGTTTAGTCCCAAACTCTTGCACACTCTTCTTTTGCTGCATGCGCAGCCTGCCCTGACACTGTTGGACAAAGGGCGTTTGAGCCCCATGGAAGGCCAGGTGGACTGGGGTCAGTATCTAATGTGATTCTTGCGCAAGGTGATTGGTGATTTGTGATTATGATGGTAAGTACATGATGCCTAATGTGATGTATGCGTAAGGTATTTATGCACCCTGGTTTATACCTCCAAAAGTGTTTTATGATTAGAAGGTTGTATTGCGTATTTCGGTTTATGCTTGTGAGTTTATGTTTCACTGTGTAATCTATGCCTAAGGTGATTAGTATTGCGTAGTGTGTTCCTAACTTTTACCAGTGGTTACTGGTTGTGCTCTACAATTATTGTTTTGTACTACAGTTATTCTGCGTTCTACATCAACTATTTCTACTAAGTGCTGATTCAGACAGTGGTCCATGTGGCCCTGTCATGTGTATATAATCCCCTGTAAATACTGCCCCATACCAATTGGCACAGTGTATATGTGTGATTATGATCTAATGTGTTTATTGTAATACAAAGGCTATTTTATATATATCCTTGTGTGGAGTTTCTTTTTGTGGTGTGCCTAGTGTGTTGCTGCTGTGTGTGTGTGTTGCGCAAACGCTTTACACATTGCCTCCGGGATAAGCCTGACTGCTTGTGCCAAGCTACCAAGGGGGTGAGCAGGGGTTATCTTGGCGTCTAACTCCCTTGCCCTGATTACAGTGGTGGTATCTGCCTGGCTTTGGCGCAAGCCTTAGCCAACCAGAGATGCCATTTCTAACATTGGTTGTCAGCTGTGAGGATAGGACTTGTGTTTGCTCAATACCACAGCGACAACTGATTGCACTACAAACTCTGCATTTAGATAATCATGTGTTTGGGGATTATTAGTTCTGAGTTTTATTTTACTGTTTCTCCTAAGAGTGTCATTTGTAAATTGCGTACTCTTGCTTCAGCTCAGACAGCTAGGTCCCCTGTGTTGCACATATCTCTGAGCGTCCTGCCAAAATGGAGTCTGCTTTTAATTTCTATGGTCTGTTTAGATACAGTATGTGTGAGTTGGTAGAGTTCTGTGAAGAGAGAGACATAGCAGTGAGTGGGTCAGACACCCAGTCCAAGCTTAGGGAAAACCTAATCCAATGGCAAAAGGATGACTAGGAACCTGAGCGCAGTGAGGAGGAGAGGGCCCGAGCCGCATGCCAAGAGGGTGGTGGGTCTGAGGGGAGCCCTGAAGAGTCTGAAGAGGAGAACGAAAATGACAGGACAGGGACGCCAGTAGATAGTGAGGACCCCATCGATAGGGAGTCCCTTGCTGGGTCCAGTGTCTGGGGTAGCGCCCTATCCCTTTCTCTGTCCCCAGAGGAGTGGGTAGGTAGGAGGGAAGAAAGGGAGCATCAGCTGGCTTTGGAGAAGCTCAGGTTAGAGCGTGCCAAGGAGATAGCACAGCTGAGTGTGGAGGAGAAACATTTTGAGACTGAGAGGGTCTTAGCACAGGAGAGGATGGCGGAGGCTGAGAGGGCCTTAACTCTGGAGGGTAGATTATCCCCTGAGAGCAGTTGTAGTTTTCTGGATTCCCCAATGAGGGTGGAGTCCAGTGGTGGCAGCAATATAAAGTCCAGTGCAGGGAGTCCCATTGCCAGTTCCCAAAGGATGGTACCTGGTTCCCGAGAGGAGGAGTGCAGGTTGAAGTTCAGGGACAGTAGGAAACTATCTCACCAGGATAGGGGGGCTTTTGTGGATGAATGTTATGATGCACTGATGGATTGGCTGTCGGTTAACTCGGAGCTGGATTTTGATGCAGCAGTGAATATGGTTATCAAAGAGCAGATGCTCAGTCATTGTTTGCCGGGGTTGCGACAAAACCTGTTGAGATGTGACTCCTTTAGTCTATGGGTCCTTGAAAAAGAAGCAGACCTCTGGGAAAGTGCCCAAGGTTCTGAAGAGGCATTGGGGAGTGATCTCAAAAGTAGTGGCTCAGGTATCTTCCAGTCATGTATTTGGGAAGAGGTTCAGAGTAGCCCAGCTAGGTCCCAGAGATTAGTGAGAGGGGTGTAGGGGCTCACGTCCTGTCTCAGTGGAGTAGGAGTGAGTGTGGGACTGAGTGTTCCCAGGTGCCCCAAACCCAGCCTCAGAACGTGGATGGTTTCTTCAGGGAACACCAGGTTGGGGGCCTAGGCTGTCCTGTTAGTCCATTTGAGGAGGATCTCCTAGTGTCTAGGGAACCTGGATCGTCTGTAACTAGAGCTCCAGTGGGGGGGCGGAGCTAGCTCGCAACCAAGATGGCTGCTTGAGCCGAGAGCTCCTCCGTCTCGGGAACAATCCTATATTTATCCTGCGTGTAATTACTCCTATATCGACCCTGAGCTACCGGCCCGTGCCCTGGGGCTGCTGTGGATTCCGGACGACGCGGGTCCGGACCCCGACCCCCCCCGCTGGTACGAGCTACGCGGCCTTGATGGTTCGGCCGCAACTGGGGGCCGACCTGCCCTGCAGGGGGCGGAGGTGCTGACGTGCCTGCTGTCCTTGCGGCCCTGTCCTAGTAGAGGTGGCCCCTGCGATCGGCGGGGGCCTGTAAGGACCGCTTCACCTCTGAGACTTGGCGGGGGCTTCGGCCCGGACGGAGAGAATCTGAGGTTTGGCGGGCCTGTACCGCCGGGATCAAAACTGCGGCCTGCGGCGCGGCCTGCACCAGAGACCGGGGACGCCCCCTCGGCTGAGGCGGCGGGCGGTGCGCGGTGCCGGGTGCCACGCCTGTGACATGAGGTTTGGATGTGTGCCGGCACCCTCGCCATCGGCTGCTGCTGAACGCCGCGGGCCTGACTGGGAGGAGTACGGATCTGTCGGGCGTCTGGGGGAGGGTAAGGCAGAGGCGAGAGTTTGCACATGCCGGCGGAGTTGGAGGACCCCTCCCTGGCGCGGAATGAGTACGGGAGCCGCGAGGGCAGTCCCGAGACTGCTGAAGCGAAACTAGTGGCTGTGAGTAGATCCTATGGTGGGTAGTGCCCCCAGAGACGGGATAGACTGTGGTAGACCCCGGGGACTGCTCACTTATAGCAGCGCAAAGGTGTGGAGGACATTATTGGCTGGGAAGCGGAGGATTGTCTTGGAGAGCAGGGACGGCGGTGGAGTACTTTATGCCCGCGGAGAAAGGGCTGCTGCAACAAGTGTATATCCCCCTGGAACTAGCAGGCTTCCCACACCCTCATAGGGAGCGGCGACTGGGCCACCTGCGGGTTGTGAGGCTGGCTGCCTGACCCGGCGCTTACAGGGTCGCCTAGGGGCCCAACACTGACTCCCCTCCAAGTCCGCTGACATACTGTGATGGGGCTGGCCTGAGGCGCTGAACTAGGATTAATAAGCGGGACTAGTGGTAGCCCGAGTGCACTAATAGCCTCAGGTGCACTGGGGGCCTAAGGCACGATAGAACTGCGCTGAAGACAGCGGACCCCCTCCAGCGAGAGTGGGGGGGGTGATACAGTGTCCCGGACGACGGGCCAACAGGTCTTACCATTGTCCCCAGAGATAGGGGAGCACACAGACGCACCGGGATGGGGCGTACGGACAGGACACAGCCTAAACTGTCATTTGACCCAAAGAGGCCTAAACCTGGCAGCCCTACAGAAGAGGGGGGGGCAGACGGAGTCGGAGTCTACGGAAGTGGCTCCGCAGCAAGATATACGCCGGTCTTTTACTGGCCATGGAATAGGGCCTGCAGGGGGAGATTGCCTCACTTGGAATCAAGATTGACACTCTTACCTATAGGATGGACCGCATGACGGAGAGGCTCGACAAACAGGCGGAACGGATAGATATGTCCGAACGCCGCATAACAGAGGTGGAGGAGGCACAGACTTCCCTGGATTCAGAACATAAGCAGTTGGGCAGAGTGATACAGGTGTTGCAGGACAAGACGGAGGACTTAGAGGCACGTTCCCGGAGATGTAATCTCCGCATTACGGGTCTCCTGGAAAACACACAGACCGGCAATATGGAGATGTTCGCCGAAAACCTACTAAAGAAACTCCTTGGGGATACGGCCTTCTCCAGATGTTCATAGTTGAGAGAGCTCACCGATCCCTGGGCCCGAGGCCAAAACCAGGGGCGCCACCAAGACCGGTGATCGCTAAGCTGCTTAATTACAGGGACCGTGACATGGCGCTGAAGCTTGCTAGAGAGAAACAACCGTTGCGTTATGAGGGATAAGTGCTATCTTTGTTCCCGGATTTCACAGCCAAAGTCCAGGAAGCTCTGAGGCAGTTTGCGCTGATGAAAAGTCAACTTCGGGAGATGGGCACTGACTATGCGATGCTGTACCCTGCAAAGCTGCGGGTAAACAGGCAAGGGAAGTCCACGATTTTCACGGACCCCAGGGCACTTCAGAAGGCCCTCAGAGAATGGCGTAGAGAAGGGCGGCCCTCACAGGACAGAGAACAACAGGATGGGGGGACGGGAGGCCCCATGGACGAGCAGGATGAACTGTGATACTTGACTAGGGGATGCCCGTTTTGGGTCCCCCTTTTACTGGAAGGCTTTGAAGGGGGGCCATGAGAACTGAATGGAAAGATGCGCTCTGTATTTGACTTTTTGGTTTCACAGGATTGCTTCTAATAAGTTCTATGTTGCGGGGTGGGGGCTGACGGGATGGGAGTGGCACAAGGCGCTGATTGGACCACTACTGGGTCATGGTTCAGAAGCCCCTTCCGTTATCATTCGGATGCATAGAAACTGAGCAAAGAACGTTAAATGTGGACTCCTGTGGACGGAGGGGCCCGGATGCTATAGCTGCTGCTCTAACTGTCGACTACGAGATCATGTGGGGGCAGGCTCGGCACTACCATGAGGTATGGGTCCTTGGATGTGAGTGGCGGTTACTGTTGATCTGGGACGGGGAGGGGTGGGCGGCCACGAGACATTGCTTTTCAAAGTGGTTTTACTGCTGGTTACCTACGCCCGCGTGAATTCCCACTTATCTTGAAGGGGTTTTGTTTCTCCTGTTGGTTTGAGGGTTGGTGGGATGGGGTGGGTAGTGGAGGAGACTTTGCAGGGGTGGGGGGAAGCTCACGGCCTAGTTGGGGTTGGGCAGGCGTGGGAGGGTGCTGGGCGGGGGAGGGGCGGCACTACGGTGTGCTGCTTGGGCTGGATAGAATAGTTTGCTGTTTTCGGGCTGGTTTAATGGGTTGTTTGGCACAGAAGCGACAAGGCATTGCAAGCAGACTACCGTGCAGTCCACACTGTTGAGACCTATACATCGACTGTTCCGAACAGGATGGCACCACCAGGGGAACCTTTAGACGCACTAACGCTGATAACATGGAATGTCCGGGGTCTTAATGACCATAGGAAGGTTAGAATGGTCCTACAATATCTTTTAAGACATGGAGTCGACGTTGCACTCTTACAAGAGACACACCTCCACCCAGATAGCCCAATCTTGCGATATAGGGGTTTTATGGGTAATGTACATGCGGCGGGATTTACATCGCATGCTAGGGAAGTTCCACCGTGGGTTAACCCCAAGACACTGCTGAAGTTGACCCCAATAGAGACGGACAGGGAGGGGCGGTACACAATCACGAAATGCTGTGGGAAGGGTTTGGAGCTCTGCATCGTGAATACCTAGAGGCCCTAACTACGACCATCCAGCCTTTTACTCAGATTTAGTGGCCAGAGTACTTAGGCACTCTGGGGACAGTGTACTTTGGGGGGGGGGGTGATTTTAATATGACGAGGCAACCCAACATAGCCAGATCGGACGGACCAGACCACCACCCCTCGGCTTCTGCTAGGGCGCTGGAAGCGGCAATGACACGACTGGACTTAGGGGATGTGTGGAGACACCGACATCCTACTTTGGTTGGATATACGCATTACTCAGCACCACATAACATACATACCAGGAATGATTATTGGCTAGCCACTACTCATTTAATACATAAAGTTCAGGCTTGCACAATACTACCGCGCACATACTCAGGCCATTCTCCCTTGTTGTTGACAGTGTCGGCGAAACACATTCCACCATTCGCTTGGCGTTTTCCTCCTTATTCTCTATTAGACGGCTCCTTAAAGGAGGAACTGGCTGCGGCCATTGAGATGTTTTTTATACCAACGTGGGCGCCATAGACTCGTTCCAGACAGTCTGGGAGGCCTTTAAGGCGTACATCAGGGGGGTCGCTATCTCTAAACATGCGGGGGTCTTCAAATCAATCCGGGGTCGGCTGGAGACCCTGGAGAAAAATCTTAAGGAGCTGGAGACTCGACGCCTGCGTGACGGTGGAGAGGCCCTTGCGCAGAACCTTGTCCAAACTCTGAGAGAATATCACGAGGAGGCCGATGCTGAAGTTAAACACTTAGGAAAGTACGCCACTGCTAGATCCTATGGTGAAGGGGAACGCCCCCGGTCGGTCCTAGCACAGTTGGCTAAACAGCGAAGAAGGAGGCTGACGGTACCGGATATGAGGCCCTCCCCAACGGATGAACCTCTCTCCGAAGAGCAGTTTGCGGAATAGGTTTCGCGAGTATAACGCAGCCCCCTATTCCTCCTGTGGTCCTGCCCCGGAGGAACATATACTTGATTATCTTCCCATATTGAGCTACCCTGGCTGTCTAACTTACACCGCAAATTTCTGGTACACCCGATTGAGCGTGAGGAAATCGTATGGGCTCTTTGTGCCATGAGGGCCGGGAGTGCACTGTGTAGTGACGGTCTCACCGTTGCCTTATATAAGGCGTTCGCAGACCTCCTGATACCTCGGTTACTCACCCTATTCGAAGACATGGCAGACTCTGGCACAATGCCGCCCACCATGCGTGATGCGATATTGGTAGCTATTTAAAACCGGGGAAGCCTCAGGGGGACTGCGCCTCGTATCGTCCTCTGTCGTTATTGAACGTGGACGCGAAGATATTTGCCAAATTATCGCAAACCGTCTCAGTCCCATGGTAGCCTCGATGGTCGCCCCGGAGCAGGCAGGATTTGTGCCCAATCACAACCTCACCTATAATCTTAGGACGGTGTTCGCGGCGTTTCTGCATACACGCCCGGAGGTTCCAGCGGTCGCGGTCTTTCTCGACATGGAATAGGTCTTCGACTCTGTCGAATGGCCTTTCTTGAGACATGTCCTTAGTCGAATGGGCGTGGGCACGCTGTTTCTCCAGCTTTTAGCTATACTGTACACCTCCCCTACGGCCCGCATACGGTTTGGGTCGCTGACTACGGACCTCATACATATCAGCCGGGGCACGAGGCAGGGATGCCCCCTTTCCCCAATCCTTTACGCACTCGTAGCTGAGCCTCTTGCATGTACCCTACGCGAATATCACGGGCACAGGAGTATAAGTTTCACAACATACTATTTGATAGTGTCCACGTACGCGGACGATACCCTCTTATATGTTCGAGATCCAGAGGTACATCTATCGTCGGTGCTACGTGAGGTGGTCTTGTTCAGCTCGCTTTCGGGCATCCATGTGAATTTAAGCAAATCTCTTATGTTCCCTCTCACACCGGCTACGAGGAGGTTTGACCCTGAATACTAGATTCAGTGGACTAGCGATGAGGTGCGATATTTAGGGATCCGCCTGCATATGGACTCAGAGGTGGTTCTTCGAGAAAACTAAGGTGTAGCCGTCTCCAAACTGGAGGACGATATTGAAAAGTGGATCGCCTTGCCATTGTCGCTGATGGGACGCATCTCTCTTATGAAAATTATTGTTTTGCCGCGCTTTTTATTTTTGTTTGGCAATATTCCCATGGTGTTGTCGAGTGTATTCTTCCAACAATTGCACTTGTTAATGGTTCGTTTAGCTTGGGCTGGAAAACAGCCAAGAGTGGCGTGGAAAATTCTTATACGACTGTATGTGGCAGGCAGCCTGAACGCCCCAGATCTTGAACTTTATTATAGGGCTGCGCAGAGCGCACACGCCTACCATTGTATACATGGCCCAGCGGACACCCCGCATATACGCATAGAGTCCATAGTTGCAGATCCTGTACGCCTATCAGCATTGTTGGCTCACCCTCTGAACCACCGGACAGGTATACTGGACTCACTAAATACGGTCATAGATGCCTGGCACCATATGATGGATGTGCAGGCGTGCAGTCTGCTGTATGCTACGGGGGTTCCACTGGCCTGGTGTTCCTCGCTGACTCCATGCAGGGACAAGGGGGTGCTGGCAGCTCTGGGGACATTGAATATACACAATATGGGAGACCTATTCTCGGAAGGTATCGCACGCACCTGGGGAGAGATAGAGACGGAGGATGTTACTCATCCGCTGCTACTGCGCTTTCAGTTTCATAGGGTGAGACATGTGCTTAAGGATCTTCTGGGGTAGGACATGGCGGAACCTCCGGTGGTCACGGCATTTGCTTATGTTATTAACGCCAAGACCCCTGCTAAATTGATAACTAATTTGTACCGTATTGCCCTCTCAGAAAGGATGGCGGACTATGTTAAACGTATCCTGGCATGGCAGAAGGACCTGGCTATAGACCTGCCGGATGAAACTTGGCAATACTGCTGCTCTAGCACGAGGAGAATTTCACTTAACGGCCGTCACAGGCTGATACATTTTAAATTCCTAAACCGGGTTTACTATACCCCAGAACGGCTCTATAGATATGGACTACGGGAGGGTCCTAATTGCGGGAGATGCAGGGCACAGGTGGCAGATTTCTTACATGTGGCGTGGTCTTGCCCGGGCATCTCTTCCTTTTGGCGCAAAGTCTATGAGGAGGTGAACAGGATCATGGAACTAACGCTGTTACCGGATCCTTTGTTAGCAATCCTGGGCTACTCTAAACCTCTACGGAAGGAGCATAGAAGGAAGGTTGACATGGCCGTTCTCATAGCCAGGAGATGCGTAGCGCTCTCTTGGATACGGGGTCCGGTGCCGACACTGTCTCAATGGAACAACGAGATGATATATCGTAGCACGCAAACCGAACTATACAGCGATTTATTACCCCCACGTAATAGATCAAAGGACTTTTGGTCAATATTTCTAGACAAGAGGCCCACACGGGAGGTTTTGGACCAGGAGGATGCAGATACACATACACGGAGGATGGATTTGACTGGGGATACTTAAGCTATTGAGCGGGGCAGACACCCCATACGCACCATACGCCAGAAGGACAGATCATGAATGCAGAGACTGACTGTCTTCGACCCGGACTGAGACAAATGTTTGTGCTATTCTCACCACAGCGTGGCTTTTGTTATCATGCAATGTGAGCCTGTAATCCTATTGTGTACATGCAATGTTTTTTCTTCATAGCTTTTTTGCTTGGATTTTTGAAAGTTGTCTGTATTTCCCAATGTCGTCACTTGATGCAGATGTCTTTTGTGCTTGTTTCTTTCTGAACTGCCAATAAAAATATTATAAAACTAGAGCTCCAGTGGTTCTAGTGTCTGGCGGTGCCGCTCCAGATGGGAGGGCACAGAAGTCCGGATTGAGGGGTGAATGGGGGATGCGTTCCCTAGTGGAGGAACCAGTGTGTCAGGGACCAGCCAGTTGGGCTGAGTCCCCTTGGAGTGACCATGGTGACACCACTTCTGTTCTGGGGGATCTTCACGCACTGTCAGGTGGACAGGGGACGGGAGATCTGCGCCAGACAGACTGTCACACAACATATGAGTCATGTGTTACCCTCGGGGGATGGTGTGTGAGTCCCCAGAAGTCCTGGAGTGCCAGGCAAGTACCCTGCCAAAGGGTTTAGACCCAAGGTTGGGAGGCCAGGTTCAGGATCTGCCTGACCTGGAAGGAAGGACATCTGTAACCAGTGCCCTGACTGGTGCATCTTCCAGGGGTACCACTCCAGTTGGGAGGGTGCACAACTCTGGAAGGGGGTGCAGAGTGTGGGAGTCCTTGCCTCTGACCCCGGTGCAACCTGAGGGGTTAAACCCTAGGTTGGGAGACCAGTTATGGGAGAGAGGTCCTGAACTGTTGGGAGAGTGGTGTTCTACGGGTACCTCTCAAAGGAGGAGAGGGCGGAACCCTAGAAGGAAAGGTAGGGGAGGAGAGCCTCACCTGTGACTTCTGGTCCGCCTGAGGGTGCAGACCCTAGGCTGGAGGATCAGTGGCAGTCTAGAACTGTCCTGATGAAGGGAAGAGTGGAGAATGGCTACTATGTGCCAGGGGTTACCACCCCCCACTCTGTGAAGGGGCAAGGACCAGTGGCATCTGGGTGGCTTAGGGCCTGGGCCTGGTCCTGGCCGCGGAAATGTAGGGAGTACCAGTGGGGTAGCCCAGTTGCTCCAGACAGCTTTTTTAGAAGGAACCACATGGGTTCACCATGGTGTAGAACAGGAGGGTGTCCCTGCAGTTGCTGGCCTGCGTCCGTGTTCTCTCGACCAAAGCAGGGAAGCCCATCACAGTGGTGATTGGTCTGCCATGCGTTTTGGCTGGAAGGGGGTTGTGTTGTACTTGGCCCTTTTGGCAGGTTCACCCCTAAACTTTTTGCTTATAAGTGTGAACGGATACTAGTAGTTTTTGGCTTCTGCGCACTTTAGCACTGTGTCCCAGTGTAAAGTGCGTGCGCAATCTGAGTGCGTGTGGTGAGATTGGCCTGCTCTCCCATAGTAATGCATGGGGGATATGTGTGTCCATGGTAATTCCTGGTGTGAGAGGAGTGAAGGGGCGAGTTTGGTATGTGCAAACTCGTGAGAATAAATGCTGCTCAATGGTTTGCGCAGATTTATTGTGTCTAGTGGAGAAGTGCCACTTTTAGAAGTTAGTAAAATACTACAGGAGTGTGACCCGTAAACCACGTTGAGATCAGGGTAAGAAAGTAGAGAAAAAAAACAGTGTCCCAACAAGTAATATTCTGGAGACAATTAAACATGTATGCTAAAAGCATTACTAGTACAGAAATAAGGAGACTTGAATCAATTAAGTTTCGGTTGTTTTTGCATCATATAATTTTACAAGAAAAAAGGGAGGAAAAAAATACAGTTATAGCAGCACTGTACGAAATGAATCAATAACAACCCGATTGTACTTGGTGCTCAGTATGTGCGAGTGACATAGGTGGCGACGCAAGTGACAATGGTGAACAGCTAGGAAGGAGCGAAGTGAGTAGTTGTGAAAAATATATACAGTGAGTAGGACCATGTTGCTCAAGGGTAATTCCAATTGTGATAGTCAATTAATTAGAGGATTAGCAATTCAAATGAGCCATTGTAGAAACTGCGCCATGTATTGCGCTGTGTAGTCAACAACGTTTCGATCCTCGTCAATTGGGATCGTCTTCAGGACGGGGTTGTGTTGTTTGGAGGGTGCTGCGGGAGGGAAAGGAAAGGTCAAGGAGGCAAGGGGTAGACAAAAGCGCGAGGCGGTGGTAATGGCTGGTGGGCAGGGGGACATAGATGGTACACGAACCGTCTCATGCGTGAACACAGAGTTGGACCTTATATTAAGGAACGTTGGGCTAGGGCGAAGTGGGAGTGACAAGGCTAATGGGCACAGTATCAGTATGGTAGAAGAACCAACTGGCGTGCTGAGAAGGAAGATGGGGAGGTGGGGCCGTGTGCCAAAGGGGCAGAGTCAAGGACATAGAAAGCGGTTAAAGATCACAGTGCCAGACTCGAGGGAGGGTTGGATGAGCGTGAGCAGATTGCGAGGAAACTTTTAGAAGTTGGCATTTCTGTGTGCAGTGAATGTGAATTGCCTGTCTGACTTGTGATTGACAGGGGCTGGCTTGTGTGCCTGGCTCCAGGAGCAAGGATGGGTCTGCCCAGTGGTGAATAGGGGGATCTGCATGTAGATGGGAAGGAGGAGTTGCACCTGGGACATGAATAGGGCTGTGCCTTCCCTACACAATGCTGGCCCCAACTCCTGTGGTGCGTCTGATGTCCCTAGCCTGTCCTGTGAATGGGAAGAGGGGCAGAGCAAAACAAAGTGCTCCAGAACCAGTTGTAACTGGTTCTTCCCTTGCCCTACAGTTTGTGACAAAGGAAATGTGTGTATAAGAAAGGAATGTGACCCCATGTAAGTGGTTCTCTTGTTCCTGACTTCAGGGGGGGCTGCTGCTGCTAGGCGCAGGAGGAACCGCCACTGGGGACTGCCTCCCTGCTGGAGGACCCTGTGAGCTGGCCCCTGGGCCCAGCCTTTGCCCCCCTGAATTCTGACAGACTTCCTTGGGGCTTTGCGCTTTATTGTCTGGAAAGCGCTTCTTTTTTTTATTCCAGAAGAGAGCTTTGCTGTCCTGACTGAGCAGCAGGACTTCTGATTTTGGTGGCAGTACGGGACTGCAATCCTTTTCAAAAGGGAATCCCCAGCGTGGAGATTCCCCGCAATCTGACAGATTTCTGCACGGGTGCCCACCCCGCATATGCGGGTGCCCACCCCGCCAGCGATTTTGTGCTTTTTAAATACCCCTAGCCGGTGTCCACCCTGCCAGGGGCTTTGTGCAGTTTATTTTGATACCCCTCGCAGGTGCCTACCCCGCCAGGGACCTTGTGCGTGGAAAGAACGGGAGCCTACCCCATATTGCTGCCTGCAGCCACCAGGAGTAACACTGAGGGCCGCGGTGCTGCCTGCGGCGACCCGGAAGTAAAAGAAAGCAAACAGGAAGTGGACGGGAGCCCACCCCGCACTCCTGTAAACAGAAGAAGGCCGCCAGGACAAAGGCGATGCCTGCACCCATGGCCCCCGAGACCGAGGGAGAGCCCCGTGGTCCCCAGGGAGGAGCGGCGAGTGACCGGAGGTGCGGGCGGGGCGAGAGCCCCACGTGCCGCCTAAGTCCCTTGAGCCTCGAAGGCTCCACAGGAAAAGCACGTCATCTCAGAGGCAGCGGAGGGGGCACAAGGCACGCTGCTGGTGCCTGCCCCCACCGTGGTTAGAGGAGAAGTGAGCCGAGGGGGAGAGCTCTGCGTCTGCAACCAGAAGAGTCCCTGAGAGCCCCCAGAGTCTAGCCGGTGAGTGGGGCTCCTGGGTTCATTATTGTTAGTAGGGGCGTCGGGGCACATTGCTGGTGCCCGCCCCCTCCCCTCCTACTATACTGACTTTGTTTGCGGCATGGTGAGTTTTTAGTCCCAGAGCGGGACTCCCCTGTGCCCAGTGCCCGGCCCTGTTGCTGGTGGGGCATGATTTGTGGCGCCAGAGGCACAGAGTGCCATTGCTGGTTAGTGTTGAGTCCAGCTGCTCTGCGAGAGCGCAGGCAGCTGCAACATGGTTCAGAGTTGGTTTGAGAGTCCCAGTGGGGGACAGAGGGCACAGTGAAGGCCCGTGCCCATCCTTTGGAATTTACAGCTGCCCAGCAATTAGTGGGCAGCTGCACGTTTAGGCCCAAACTCTTGCGCACTCTTCTTTTGCTGCATGCGCAGCCTGCTCTGACACTGTTGGACAAAGGGCGTTCGAGCCCCATGGAAGGCCAGTTGGCCTGGGGTCAGTAACTAATGTGATCCTTGCGCAAAGTGATTGGTGATTTGTGATTATGATGGTAATTACATGATGCCTAATGTGATGTATGCGTAAGGTATTTATGCACCCTGGTTTATACCTCACAAAAGTGTTTTATGATTAGGAGGTTGTTTTGCGTATTATGGTTAATGCTTATGAGTTTATGTTTCACTGCGTGATCTATGCCTAAGGTGATTAGTATTGCGTAATGTGTTCCTGCCTTTTACCAGTGGTTACTGGTTGTGCTCTACAATTATTATTTTGTACTACAGTTATTCTGTTATACATCTACTATTTCTACTAAGTACTGAGTCTGACAATGGTCCATGTAGCCCTGTCATGTGTATATAATCCCTGTAAATACTGTATAGTGCCAGTTGGCACAGTGTATATGTGTGATTATGATCTAATGTGTTTATGGTAATACAAAGGCTATTTTGATATATAACCTTGTGTGGAGTTCCTTTTTGTGGTGTGCCTAGTGTGTTGCTGCTGTGTGTGTGTGTTGCGCAAACGCTTTACACATTGCCTCCGGGATAAGCCTGACTGCTCGTGCCAAGCTACCAAGGGGGTGAGCAGGGGTAATCTTGGTGTGTAACTCCCTTGCCCTGACTATAGTGGTGGTCTCTGCCTGGCTTTGGCGCAAGCCTTAGCCAACCAGAGTTGCCATTTCTAACAGGAACCCAGTAGAATTTTACCAGACATATGCCGATCACTTATTCTCATGCTTGCTGGATAGTTTGCAGGGGGCTAAACGGAAGGGCGAGCTCCCCCAATCCATGAGAGAGGCACAGATAGCAATGCTTCCAAAACCTGGTAAGGACGCGAAGGATCCAGGCTCCTATAGAGTGCTGTCTATGATGAATGTTGACCTTAAACTCCTCGCCAATGTCCTGGCAACACGCCTTAGCCAGGTATTAACCTCACTGGTATACGAAGATCAATGTGGATTCATGCCAGGAAGAGGCATTCATATGAATATAAGGCATCTCTCACATGTATTACATTTAGCAGCAGATAGTGGTTTGAGAGTGGCTGTAATCGCCTTAGATATACAAAAGGCATTCAACATTGTGGTATGAGAATCTATGGGAAACCTTGAGGAGCATGGGACTGAGCAGGGAGGATATGTCATGGATTAAGCTGCTCTACCATCAATCGAGAGATAGGGTCCGCAGTGGAGGCCTGATTTCGAAGGCCTTTACTATTGAAAGGGGCACAATACAGGGGAGTCCACTGTCACCGCTTCTGTTTGCCCTGGCGGTGGAGCCACTCGCGATCACGCTAAGACAGAGCATGGAGCAGTGGGGTAGACCTCTAGATGGAGGTACGCAAGTCGTCTCACTGTATACAGATCACGTGCTTTTGTATGTTCGGCACCCAGAGGAGGTGGTCCCAGTGCTTTGGGGTATCCTAACCTCTTTCGGAGTGTTGTTGGGCCTATAAGTGAATTGCCAAAAGACTGTTATATTCCCGCTAGCAGCGCTAGTGACGGAGGAGGCATCAAACCTCCTGGATGTAGGATTCCAATGGGAGAGAAGCCACTTCCAGTACCTTGGGATAGAGGTGGCACAAAAACAAGAAGCACAATATGACCTAAATGTAGGCAAAGTCATAGATGGCCTTAAATAGTTGGTAAAATTCTGGAACAGATTCCCCTTCTCGGGCATTGGCAGGGTGGCAATGGCAAGGATGTTGATGCTCCTGAGATGCCTATACGGGCTCCAAAGTTCGTTCTGTACTTTACCAAAAGCCACATTCGACACGCTGTACAGCCTCTTGATCTACCTGGTATGGGTGGGAGGGCAGAGCAGAGTTAAACTAGATGTCCTGAAGCTCGACACAGACTTGGGTGGTCTGGGTCTCCCAGATTTTAGGCTCTATTAACTGGCAGGACTTTTACAAAATGCAGCTCAATGGTGTGCAGAGTGCCGGAACACGGAGAAAGAATTGCTGGCAGATCGAAATCCGGGTATGGCACTCCCAGGCTACCTCATGATGGGCTCACATGAGCCAAAAGTTTGTCCCCACATGGTCCGATAAGTGGCGACAGCATAGGAACATGCGGTCACCCTGATTCTCCTGAGAGCCCATATGCCACAGCACTGCCCCGGCAATGGCTGCAGGGTTTTTCCAAAATCCAAACGGTAATGGATATTACATGGTGGTACAAGGGGTGCCTGATGACTGGCGATCTTTATCTTCCAAGAGGCGAAAGACTGGTACCGGGTCACAAATGGCCAATTCTTTCAATATGCAAAAAAAAATGTACGGCCCAGGAGACCTGGACCTCGTTCCTGGACGAACCGGTAGAATCCTACACATTCTCATTGATTCTTGACCCAGGTTCCACCAGTGGATTGATCTTGCGCCTCTATAAATCCCTAAAAGCGAATCTCACCATCGAGCTTACTCAAACTAAGGATAAATGGGAAGCAGATTTGCCCGTTCCACTTACAGAGGGTGAATGGATGAGAGCTTTTGCACAGGTTTGCGTAGTGCCCAGTAATGCCACAGTTAAAGAACCTCAATTTTATTATCTACATTGCGCATACCTGACACCTCAGCGATTGGCTCTTTTTTTTCCCTAGCAGATCAGCAGCTTGCCCTTGGTGTGGCTAAGATGCAGCCATGTTCCTTCATATGGTCTAGAGTTGCACCCGCCTTCAGGTATATTTGCAGCAAGGAAGACAGGAGATAGGTACAGCCACAGCCTTTCATGTTGAGACCTCCCTAAAACATTGTCTACTAGGAGTACTCCCAGTTCCTAAAAAAGGAACGCGCGTGAGACAAAAATTTGGACCTGATCATAGTGAAACGCAGAAACGCAATTCACTGGACCCATTGCACTTCCCCAGATATAGATAGCAGGGCACGAGTCCTAAAAAGAGAAGTGGGGGGACGCTGTCACCGGAAGTGACGTCACAACAGGAAGTGACGTCATGAAAGGTGCACTCCGATCACGTTACAGAGAGGCCAAAGAGTGAAGTCCAGCTGTTTGGCAGGGGGGACGGCGTCCACCCGGTAAAATAAGTGGGGGGACGCCGCCCACCCGCGTGGTACCCCGACTCGAGCCCGGGTGGATATGCGGGAGTGGGGTTCAACTGAGGAAATTCGCTTAAAAATAGTACGTACGGATGAGAATTCAGAGAGAGATCTGGATGAGTTTAAACATATGTTAGAAATCCTCCATTCAGGAGCCAACCAATCTTTAGAAGGGGAGGATACAGCGATACAGCTGGGACACCTGATGGTTCGACAGCCACACAGTGCCCCTCACTCATCTCCTGTACATACATAGGTAAACCGAAATCCCGACTGTAACGGGTCTGCCATTATATATAAGGTTTCTGCTATGAATGACTGAAGGCCAAGTCTAGAACAATTTCTGTTTGGCTGCATATGAAGCTGCCAGAAAAAACCGCTGCCGCTGCTCTTCCCCTCTTTCTGTTATTCACCGTACCCTTCTTTATTTTTCCTTTACCACCTCTTATATTAGACCCTGTAGTCTTGTTACTGTTTAATATATTAGGCACAAAATAATTGCACGCAAAAACCAGATTTGAAATGCTCCCCAAATATTGTTATTAGTTGTCTGACCATCTAAATGAAAGTAAATCTATGCCACACAAATGTAAAATTGAGAAGTATTGTGTTGATATGCAGATAGCTCAGAGTTGAGATGTATGACGAAAGATGGGATGCAACATTGCTGTAAAGTTCTCACATGCAATCTTGTTAATAAAGATAAGATTTAAAAGAAATAACTGGTTTTGCCCAATATCACAGATACCATCAAAATGGCCCCTTTATTATTATGGATATCTATATGGAAAAGGAATTCGGTCCCACAAAATCAGTTTATTATAAAAGATATTATGTGCCTTGACCGTGTCACATCCATTACCTGGCTCACTTCTGTAAGACAGTCTTTTTGTGCCTTGGATTTGGCGGACCTTTATGAAGCGCCCACACAGTGTGCAACTTTTTCTAAATGTAAACTAAACGATCTTTTTATAAGTAAAGCCAACCTAGACAGATGGAATAAAAACGAAGCAAAAGGTTCAGTAATAATGTATCAGGCGATGGCCCCCTACCTGTCCGGAAACTCTTATCATTGTTCCAATAGTGCAAAAACTGACCTTAAGCTCTCATAGATTAGCTCTCGCACTACTTTCTACTTTTCTAACTGCTGCTTTAAGATCCAGAAGGACCGCTCCTGTCTCGCTAATTTATTCAGACATAGTTGTTTTATAATTTAGGGACACATGTGGAGGGAACTTTGAAATTAGATTGCTGCTAAAGCTCCTGTAGCTACGCCTTTTTAGATAGGTTACCTTTTTTTATACTATCAAGGCGTATATTGTCCATTAAATTAAGTGCAATTGTATCATGGCCATCTTATAATAATATGTAGGCCGTGCTGTTTAAGATTTTAGGGTTTTAGAGGATTGTTTCTGAATTACTGTAAAATTTAACTGAATGTACACACTTTTATGCATTTTAAAAGGCATTTCCTGACCCCCCTCACACCTTTTCAGACTTCGTTAGTCCCACCCTGGGGCCGTCAGGAAGATTAAGCAATTGTTCTCTCTCTCTCTCTCTCTCTCTCTCTCTTTATTATTATCATTATTAATATTATTATTCAACCAGGTCTTTGTTTTTTAAATTTATGAGTGGAGGGCATCCTGGTTCTCTTTCCCTCTCATGTTCCTTTCTGTGAGATGCTATTAAGAGTCGTCAGGGGGGATGCATGGGATAGACTGGACAAGCTCACTTTACGAGAGTATAGACAGCGATTGCACCGGGAGGGGAACAGGCCCGGCAGATTACTAACCTGGCTACTTAAAAGGGAGACAGAGAGACCCCGCCCCCTCCATTATGACGCTCTGCCGCCGCGAAGGGACTATGGCCAACGCACAACTTTTTAATGAGGTGCTGTGGGACACCTATGGAACATCGAATGGGGTGTATATTGGCAGACGACGTAGATGTGGCTGACTGCCTGGTGGGTGTGGCTGTCCCTGTATTAGACCCCAGCTAAGGGAAGGACTGGAGGTAGATATCTTCCTGGAGGAAGTGAGGCAGGCGGTTGCTAATATGAACAGTGGGAAGTCCCCAGGAGTGACGCATTTCCGAATGGAATTTTACCAAGGATATGCAGCGCAGTTGACGGGTCCACAGTTGGAAGTATTCCAGGAGTCAAGGGAGGGTGGTTTGCTGCCCCCCACTTTGAGAGAGGGTTGGAATGTATGGTGCCCAAACCAGTCGGTGATGCGGTAGACCCATCTTCATATAGGCCCTTCACCATGTTGAGTGTGGACATGAAAATGTTATGTAAAATACTGGCAGAATGACCGACAAGCGCAATGAGATCACTGGTCCATGAGGACCAATGTGGTTTTATACCAGGGTGCAGTAGGGCCCTTAACTTGCGCAGATTTGCTCACGTCCTGCATGAGGTCTGTGGTAGCAACAATGACAGACCATTGTTTCTGTGGATATAACTAAGGCATTTAACAGGGTGGAATGAGGTGATCTACAGCACACACTTGAGAAGATGGGCTTTGGCCAGCCGCTTCCGTCAATGGGTGACAATATTATATAAGGAACCAGCACTAGGGTAGGCAGTCGACATCTGACGTCAGAAGTATGGGGTTTGCAAAGGGGCACGCGGCAAGGATGCCCACTCTCACCGCTGCTCTACGCCTTGTTGCAATGGAGCTGTTGAGGGGTCCTGAGGCTCTGTTGGAATAGGGTCCTACGACGCCATAAAGGGAGTCCGGCATATTCGCCCGAGATTCCGATATGGTTCTGCGTGGAACTGCCTTACGGAGGGGATTGACAGCGACTACATGAATGGGAGGAGTTCAGGATCTCCACCGTTGGGGATCTATACGAAGATGGAACACTTCTACCATTTCAAGATCTCATGGACAGACACGAACTGCCTGCTCAGGACTTTCTTATACATGCGGCCGTGATGGCTGCTGTGCGCAAACATTGGAAGAAAGGATTAGAGGAACCATGGGTCTTCCTTCCTTGCCAATATGTGGTCAACTCCACGGGTAGGGTTAAGGTGGTCACGTGCTTGTATCGAAGATTGACGCAGGGCTTGAGGACTCCACTAGAGGGATTGCGCACTAAGTGGGAGGCTGACCTGGGAACGCCTATAGAGCCTAAACCTTAGGAAATGCTGATGGAAAGGGCATGGAAGTGTTCCCAAAACGCAAGATTCCAGCTCATCCAATTCTACGTGTTTCATCGGGCGTACCTCACTCCTTCCACACTTAATGAGTTCTTCGGCTCCCACGCTGTCTGTCCGCGATGCAGACTGGAAGACGCAGCTTTCATGCACATATTCTGGGATTGTCCACTGCTCCAGGGGTACTGGGGAGAGATAATGGCCAAATTGACAGAGGTAATGGAGAGGGACCTGCAAAATTCTCCAGCTGTGTGCCTGCTGCACTAGTTTCCCCACACTGCCCGCAACAAAACAACCAGCAGGTTCCTGGATTTGGGTTTGGTCCTAGCCAAGCGCGAAATCACTAGCCATTGGAAGGCGGTCATAGCCCCCAGTGTGGCGTGCTGGCTCAGAGACTTTATCAAGTGGGCGGACTGCGAGGGGACCCTCCGGCTCCAACTAGCATGAAGAACTGACAATGACAAACTATGGGAAACAGCGAGAGCCTGGGTGGCGCTGACAGATCTGCTTAAGGACCCGACTGACGATGAGGACTGATCCTTCCGGCCTTGCACACCCCCTTGGCTACATGGGACCTTCGCCACAGATAGTGGGGTGAACAAGCAGGTGGGTGGAGAGGTCACTTGAACGGGCGCATCCTCCCAGGTGGGACATGGGCTACTGACAAAGGACTCAATTGGAGTGTGTGGAATACATTCCGAGTAACATGCATGATGTTAGGGACGCGGCATGTCTGAGGGGAGGGGGGAGGAGGGGCTGGCAGAAGGGTGGGGAGGGACCAAGGAAGGGGGCGTTTGAGTTGAGCGTAGAATGATTTCCCTGTTGCCTGATCCGATGAATGGAAGATGGCAGTGCCTTGTATGAGTGGGTAGCAATCTGATTGAGCCTGCGGGGGTATGCCTCATGTCAACTAAGTTATGATTCTCGACCCAAGAAAGGCCGTACTCGCACGCTGAAAATGCAGATGGGGTAGATTAACCACTGTGAGGCGAGGCAATGTTATATTGTGTCCACAATCGTCGATTGGACTTTGTAAGCTTACCGTATATTATGCGATCACACATATGAGGCGTATGGTCTCAGAATGTCAAACTCAATAAAATCTGTTTAATAAAATAAAAAACTAGTACCAGTTTAACACCCACATATAGCAATAAACAACAAAAAGTGAACAGTCCAGCTTTGAAAAGGACCTTCTACTGCGCTGCAACACGTGTTGCTGCTTTTTAGTAAATTTTGAATGGTTTGAGCTATAAACTATTTTTTGTTAAAATCATCAGATTATACACCAGATGATGGATTATGTGGCAAATGCAGCAGATCTCAAATTATTCAAAAATTACAGCTGCCTCACAATCGCAAAATTGCAATGACCCTGGGTACAGTGGTAAAGGGTTTTATTTTTAACATGAAAACAGATGCTTCTATTTTAACAAAAATGTATTCCTGATTATATTAATTTGCTGCTGCTGTTGAACTTCAGTCATGTTTGGTGGGGCTGGGGGGCCTTGAAAGTCTAAGTGTTAGAGCGGAGTCAAAGGTGTGGCTAAAACAAAATATTCTGTAGTCTTTTGGATCTTTCACCCTCAGGTAGCTACAGATAAAATAACGGGCAGCTTAACTTAAATTAAATTAAATGAAAAATAAATTAAAAAGTTGTTACTCAGTGGGAAATGCACTATAGTACATTATGATACCTCTATTAGTTAATGCACGGCAAATGTCCGTGTAACCAGAGAGCTGCAAATTTAAATCTTGGTTGTTGCAGTGGAGAATTGTGATTTGTGTATGTTTAGTGCTACGAAGTCACAGCCTGTGACAGAAAGCACTGTGAATATGTAAGTCATCATTTTATACTTGCATTCCACACAGTATAAGAAAGACTGCTACAAAATGAGAACAATTTATGATAAAATGGTGCTTCCAAATATAGTTTTAAGTAATAACCAGACCATACGTAATGCAATTTTTTTTATAACTGTCCCTTCAATATTTCCTCAGATATAGTAAACGCTATGTAAATACAATTAATTAAAAGTACACATTTCCCAGCTCAGTTGTTAACTCTTTGCACTACCACTCAAAAATAATAAATCTTTGTAATCACAGAGCTTCCAGTGATTCGATCATTTAAAACCAGAACCGGCTCCTAAGCATCCTATGCACCCTGTGAGGAAAGCTTGTTTAGCTGTCTGCCCGGCTTCAGTTTTACAACACAGGACACCCCATGAATGACACTCCAGCGAAAGCATTTTTACTATTGGAATTAACAGTCTGTGAACGGTTGACTTTTTCTAAAATAAAGAGTAAACATTTTGGATACCAGGCAGAAGTGAGGCTGGGGACGGCGCGCTCCCACTCCCTTGACTTTACGGCCCCCCTGGGGGTCGCACCCAGGCCCGGACTGGCAATTTCGGGCACCGGGAAATCCCCCGGTAGGCTGGATGGGGTGGGGGCCGGTTTTGTGACAGGGGGGCCGGTTCTGTTGCTGGGGGCCGATTTGGCCGTGTCGGACCGACCCTGCAAACAAACCTAGCATTAACTTCCTTTCCTGCTCACTGCCGCCTGCCCTGAACATAATGATTCTCTGCATAAAATGCTGGTGCTGTGACGTGAGCAGTGATCTGACCCGCCAGCAGATTTCATTTCATTTAGGCCCGACTCGTTATAATTTAAACCCCACCTGACCATGTGATCATGATGACCTAGCTGCTCACTGATGTCACCCCCTCCGCGTCTGCGCACAGCGATTTTAGTTTAGTTCAGCCTTAGGGTGGGGTCTGCTGCCTGGTAATGCTCATGCGCAATTAAAAGTAAAAGGGCGCGTGACTCTGAGGCAAGGTCAAGGAGGAGGCAGGCATCGCTCGCTCTCAGAGGGCAGACAGACCATATAATTTGACCTCCCTGTCTGCCCCCCGCAGCCACAGGTGAGTCTATTTACGACTGGACCAGGGGAAGACCTCGGAATCGGACTCGGTCCGGTCCCGGACCTCTGATCCAAACGTGTGCCTGATACCAGGCAGGTTCTTAAATGAAACGGCCGTCTCCAAAAAGTGTATGAATCGCCTGCCCAGTCAGTGCCACAACACCGAGTGACGTACACTCGTCTAAGGCAAGACACCCCCTGCCCGCCAAACCCCACTTCACACAATTACCTATTCGCAGATACCCACAGCCCAAGGAGGGAGGGCTATGGGTGAAAAAAAATCCCAAGGTCGTTAACCCTGTCCTCTCCTCAAAATAGGCCCGTTCCAGTAAAGAGTGAGAGCGCTCTGTCCAGCGCTTGGATGAAGTGCTGATGACTATTTTCAGAGGCCCTACCGAAAAGGATCATTCTGTCCAAGCAAACAAAACAAGGGGCCCTTACCCTGGTCAGACCTTTAAACTCTTGCATGTGCAATACACGCAATTCGTATTAGGTTTCATTTTCAAAGCGCTCTAATCTATTGAAACGATTTATGACTTTCCTCTGACGAGGAAGCCACTGCTCTCACACGACGCCTCCATGTATTCGCTCCTCTGACTGTACCCCGGAACCCAGGGTTAGTGGTAAATCCAGTGATGGTTGTTGATGACTACGATTACTTATGTACTCTCAAAGATCCATCCATCCGTCACCGAGGAGCCACACATCCTTCCCTCATCACTGCCTACTCCATCCACCACCCCTGACCCCACCTCTGTCCAGTTCATCTTTGCCTCTGTGTCAGACTTCTTCTCTTGTCTCCAGCATCCTCCATCAATTTACATTGACCCTCTTCTCGTCTCTCGCACACACGCCTCTCTTTGTCTTCATTCTCATAATGTTTTTGCTTTTCCTTCCTTTCTTTTCCTCCCTCTCCTTCCTACATCGCTTCTCCTTCGCTCCCACTTGTAAACTGTTGCTTATCGTCCCTCCCCCTGTCTGTCTCTACTTCTCTTCCTCCATTCTCTCTTTCCCTCACCACATCCCTTTCTGTCTTGCTTTTTCACTCTTCATTTCCTTCTTCCCTGTACCGTCCATCTCTATCCTCCGCCTCCACCCCTCTGGTTCTCTCCACCGTTATCGTCTTCTCCCTCCTCCGCCGCATCTCTTCTCCCTTCTACCATCAATGTAAACACTTTCTTTTCTCATAACTGCATTTCCTTCGTCCCCACCCCTTACGTCCATCTCCTCTCTAGTCTAATTTCTCTCACACCCCTCTTTCACTCCACCCCCCTTCCTTTCTTCATACCTCATTCCTTCTCTCACTTCCTTTCTCTGTCCAGTCCTATCCCTCACTCCATTTTCCCACAGGTGCTTGCTGCCTCGTTTCCATCTCACCCCTCACCTGCCCTCTCTTCTCTCGCTCCATTTTCCTGTGCCTGTTTCACTCCCTCTAACTCACCCCTTCCCTTTTCCCTTCCCTGCCTAATCACACTCTCTCTCTCTCCACTGACCTTTTTCTCTCTCCCCTCCCTCGCCTTTCCTCCTCATCCTCTCTGTCTGGCTGTGTGTGTGTGTGCTCATCTCCTCCGAACCTCCTTTCTCTGACTCCCTTTTCTTCGCCCTGCGTGTCTTTCCTCCCCGCCCATTTGCACCCTTCCTCACGACCCCCTTCCCGTCTCCCTAGCGGCCTCCCACGGCCAGTGCCACTCATGCCCTCTGCCTGGTCTCAGTGGCTGCGATCTGCTGCAGTCTGTACCCATGGCTGTCTGTCTTTCCCTCACTGACCTCACCCAGTCAGGGCTGAGCCCGTCACTCTCAGGCTTGGCTGAGAGTAGGGTGCACATTTGCACTGGACTCCTGTCTGTAGAGGGCCCGCACCCCGACACTCTGGGCTGGGGGAAGGGGTGATGGCTAAGTTTGCGCTGCCGCCCTTCAAGCCCGTGAACATTTGCACGTTCTGCCTGAATTCAGTCTTTAGCCAGCCAACATGGTCAGGTGTCCCCTCAAACCAGCCAATGTGGTTTCACTTGCTTGCAATATTTAAAATGTTAAATAATACTTGTGAGAAAATGTATTTGGTACTTTGGCTAATGGTGCTCGAATAAATTATTGGACACGGGGGTAGGGCACAGAATTAAAAAGTTTGAAGACCATTGGTCAGATGATAAGTTGCTGAGCTTTGAAATCAACACCAAACGTATGACACAGTTCAAATAATTCCTTCCCTCTCTGTGCCTACAATTGCAAATCAGTGCACCTGTGTAATTCGCGTATGTGTACAATCCAGTGTACTGTGCAGAACTCTAAACATGTTCCAACCCTTCCCCCTCAGCCCGTGCACATGTTGCATCCTGGCAGACGCCTTTAAGCACTGACTGCACAGCTTTTCGTCTGAGCTGCTGAGCACAGGGGACATTGTGGTAAACACGGCTTAGTGGGTTAATGCATGTGCTGGTGAGCAGATCGCTATGTAGGGGGACAGATTAAGACATTTCAGAGGGTTAATGTAGCTGCTTTGAAGCTCACTAACCTCCAGGTTCCAATCCGGTAAAATAGCATAGTGCAGAGTACCAGCAGGGAACAGACTTTAAGTCAGCATATATCAAAGATTTTAAGTGGAAAGTCCTTAGCTGGCCCTCCGATTCTAAGGTCCCTAACTTTACAAGCAAAAATACTGGTCAGTTTCACAAGAATGACTGTATAAATACTCAGTCAGGGTGATCTAGGTCACCCATGCAGCCCCGCTTACATTTCACATTTTACTTATTGCATTCCTTATGAGTGTTTGCTTTCTCCATATGTGTTTCTGTAGTTTTTATACAGGGTGTGACTCTTGTACAGTGCATATTGTGAACTGATCTGACTCTAGGCTTATGAGTGAGTTCAGGTTGTTGGTGGGTGTTTACGGAGGAACACGATTGATAACTCTGCAGCTGAGGTTGAAGAAGAGTGGGTTTCTTTCAGTCCTTGTCAGTAGGTTATACAGGTATTCAGACTGAATGCACATCCCATCCTTGGCCTCTCCGCAGACCGCACAGAGCGATGGTCTCATATTTTGCAATGATAACTGTTGGGAAGTGTGTGAAGGAAGTACACAGCTGTCAAAATATAGACCGTGCCAAAGGAATAGAAATGAAATGCTTCCAGGTGTGTGCGTTGAGTGTGGCAGGGAGGGTAGAGTGGAGAAGATAAAAACAGGTATGTGCAGAAGGCAAGAGTGAAAGGAATGGCGCAGAAGAGGAAAGAGATGACACTGTTTTGCTATGACGTGAAGAACAGAATGTTAGTTCCTGTGTTTTCAGCCATGCCCTTCCTTACATAGACCACGACTCTTGGAAAATAATTCTAATTCTACTTCTTTTACCACATCCCTTCTAGAGACCCCTTGCTGTTTTTATCCTACTTGAAGCACTCGGTATGTACATAGTACACTAAGTTAATGCGTCTGTTGTCCATATGCGTGCATAACCCGCAGTCAGCAGGCTCGATTCCTCATCTGACGCGTTTTCACTCATGCTGCAGCCAGCTGCAGGCTGCACGTTCAAATCCCAAACCCACGAGCCGCAGTCTACCCTACAACAGTGGGTCATTGAGTGTACCCAGTCCCTTTCCAGTCTTTTCATTTCTCTCAGACTCATTATTCTCATGGTCAACAACTTCATCCTTCTTACACAACTACAGTATATCTAATGTCATTTGCTTGTGCCTTTTAAAGGAAAATAAAGAAGAGAAAAAAAATCAATAGCGAAAAAAGAAAGGGATACAAAGGGGAGAAGGAAGTGAAAGAGAAGCTAGGATGGGAAAGAGTCGAAGGCAGAGGAGACAAGAGGAAGAAGTGAGAAGGAATGGAATAAAGTAATGGGATGAAAGGAAGGAGGAAAAGGGTAAGGGAAGGAGAAATGAGAGAGAGTTAACCAGGATAGAAATTAAGCAAAGAACCTTAGGTGATCATGGAGAGATGGTAGGGGAGAGTGGTAGGGAAGAGTGAAAGGGAAAAGAAAGGAACACAATGGAATGAGAGGGGAGATTATATTTAGAACATGGGTTATAAAAAAAGGAGAGAGCATGAGGATAAGAACTGAAAGGATAAGAGAGCAGAGGAAAAAGAGGAAAATCAAATGGCAAAAAAGGTTTAAGAATGGAGAATTTGATATCTGAGTAAAAAGCGTTTAAGGCAGGATTAGGAAAAAGAGTAGCAAGGGAAAGAAAGGTAACTGAGAGAATGCCCTTCTTTCTGGGAAAGAACACGTTTAAAAAACAATGGATAATAAACAGCTTGATGAAGATTATTGAATCTGACTGAAAGTACTTGAACAGGAGTGAATGTAATGAAGCCAGGGACATCTCATAGGAAATTTGTTTAATAGCCAAAGTAGTGCAGTTAGAACATACCTTGCAGTTGCATTTTATGGAGATAGTGGTCTTGTTCTACCTGGTGCTCCTCAGTGAGACACTAGATGCCACCCCCAGTGTATTTATTAAAATGCAAACAGAAAATAAGATACAAGTCAGTACTTTTGTCTATTTTTGGTGCTCTCGTAAAAAATGTCCATGGGTACATATGAATGGGTGGGTAACCAGGTGCTCTTTAAGGTCATCATCTACTATTTACTGTGCTTTCAAAGTTGATACAATTGAATATGTAATGAAAAATGTGCTGTAAAATTCACCATTTTTGTCTGTCTTTTTCCCAAACCCCCCTAGTAGCGGTCGGGCTCGCTGCGCTCGCTCGCTAAGCTCGCTCGCTACGTGCCGTACGGGGGCTGGTCTGGGAAAATTTGCCAGGGCTGCTTTCAGTTCCCAGTCCGGCCCTGGTCGCACCCTACAGACTGAAGACCTCTGCTCTAGAAGCTTGGTCACTAAGGAAACGTTGGGGATCCACTGAGAGCAGCAGTCCACCATTTCCAGACACATCCCTATTTCTCTTTGCATTTTCGAAGGATTTTGCCAGGATTTATCAGTAATATGGCAGAAATTCTCGTTTGAGACACTTTCCGTGCTCCTTTCTCAGCGTGATGTCCTAAATGCAGGGCTTACGTTTTGCAGGTCCGCAGTTTGGCTTGGGATACTTTATGTCCAATTGAAGCTAAATGATTCAGCATGGCTGTCATATCTTGCCTGCATGCTTCTAGCACTGTGGACACCCCTTATAGGTTGTCGATATACTGAATCAAGTCTAATTTACATGGCAACTTGGGGTCTCCAGATTCTTTTTCAAGAGCTGGTTAATGATTGTGGGGCTCTCTGGATAACGTTGTGGTGCTCTGCACCGACCAGAACCCTGTTTCTGAACTGGAATGCAAAAAGCAACTGGCTGTCTTAATGCAAAGATATGGAAACACATGCTTGGCACAGGTCAATGACTGTGAACCACTCAGTAATCCAGGGGATCTGAAACAATAGTATATCTGGATTTGGTACCACAGGACAATTTAGGACAGTAATATTATTAATCTTTCGCCGGTCTACATGAACCGCATGTAGAAAAGTTCCCATTTTGACATGGCCACCCCCACATTCTGCCCTAGTACTGTTGCTTTTTGACTAAAAGTTCATGGGGTCCCTGGTAAGCAGGCTCCCGGTGCCAGTGCTCTTTCGCTAAAAGGAGGTAATTGTATAATTGTAACCCAGTTGGCAAGGACATTGGCACCCCTGTAAGTCCCTAGAAAATGGTACCCCTGGTACTCAGGGCAAGGGTACTAAAGAGGGTCCCTAAGGGCCGCAGAATGTATTATGCCACCCAAAGGGACCTACACAAAACTGCATGCAGACTGCCATTGCAGGCTGCGTGATCTGGTACAAACCATTTTGAAAACACGACATGTCACACTCCCATGGTACACAGCATTTACTATATGTAAGTCACCCCTACAGCAGGCCTCAGAGCCAAAAGGCAAGGTGCATTATAGTACATGTGCGGGCACATCTGCATGAGCAGATAGGCCCCTGTAATGTCTAATTCCATTACTAGATATTGCAAGTGATGAGGCTACCATGTTAAGGACATGTACTGGACACTGGTCATTACGAGTTACCCGGGTACATGATGGCTGCACTGAAATTAATGGTGTTTGGTATCAAACACCTTGTCTTAATAAATCGATATGTATGCCAGTACTAGATTTATTATGACATACACCCAGACGGCACCTCAGAGGTGCCCCTTGAATACCTACTAGTCCTTTAGTGTGCTGGCTGACCAATATCATCCAGCCGGCCACCATAGGCAAGTTTCTGACCATCTGTAGGTGAGAGCTAGCACTCTTAGAGGCTAGAAACAATACCTGCTCCGGAGGAAGGTGTTCACACCTCCTCAAGCAGGATGGTAAGTGAATTATCATATCAAAGGCCACAGACATCAATGCCTCTGATGCCCTTGATATGCAACACCGGCTTCCCCCAGATCTGTGGAATGCTACCCCCTGCCCTGGGGCCTATTTGACACCAGAGTAGGTGGAAAATTAGTTAGCCAGAAGGCGTATTGCCCTCTCAGGCTAGGCACACCCCTCAGGAGCGCTACCTGAAGTGGACAGCCAAAAAAGTGTTTCACCATTTTGAATATGGTGAAACTAGGAACTCTGGGTCAGGCTTATGCCCACTCTCCCAGGAAGTGGTATTATATGGGGTGCAGTCACTCCAGGGGTAAGTATTCCATTGGCTCCCCTAAATACCCTAAAATTCTGTATTATGGGGTCCCCCTGACACCAGGAACTCAGATTCTCCTACTGGGAGCCAAAGAAAGGAGAAAGAAGAGCCGAAGTCATGAGAACAAAGGTCCTGCACTTAGATTGATGCCAACCCCACCTGACTGCTTGCACCGCGACAGTCACAAGGACCAACTCGCCCAGAAGCTGCACAGCATCCCCAAACTGTCCCAGGACTGTTACCACCTTCAACAACCAAGCCATATCTCCCTTGGGGTGGAGGCACCACCACCCTGCATCTGCAGGCACCAACAGCATTGACCCAGTACTTTGTCTTGCTGGTCATCGGGCCCACTGAGGGAGCAACTCGACAGGAAGAGGTTGTTGTGAGTCCAGGAGCTTTGACCCGTTTCTTTCACCACGTCTCGAGGGTCTGACCCCTCCAGCGGTGTTTGGACATAATATTGATTTAGAAATATGAGATACAGAAAAATCAAGTTTTAAGTATCATGACACATAAATATTGTGATGCAGATATAACGTTAACAAGAATATTGTTTATTTAGTAATATTTTTTTTAAATATCCGTCTTTTTAATGTCGTTTTCAATAGTATAGTTGTAAAAAAAGATTGTTTTTTAATTATCTTTGTGTTTTAGTTCGCCGGTGAGAAGTTGCGCTTTACCAACCCTGATTGATTGATACCAATTTTATATGTGAAATACTGTTTGTATAATTGCTGACAATATTTTTAACCCCTTCACTGCGGCAGCTATTCCGCCGCAGTGCTAAGGGTTTTAGGTGCAGGTTATTGGCTTTGCAGAGGTATAAGTAATAATTGATTAATAATTATTTTATTACTTAATTGATTATTAATTTTGTAAATTGTGTAATCAATACATTTTTCAATTATATTTTAGATGTGGGTTGTTGGGTTTGTAGAGGTATAGGGTGGGGAGTTAAGTAGTAATACATTAACAAATAATGTTGTATTTATTATTAATAGATTAATTGCGGATACATTATGTAAATTGATGAATAATTATATTTTTTAAATTATATATTAGAGTGTGGGATGTTATGTTTGTAGGGGTATAGGGTGACAAGTTATTTAAGTAATAATTACAAATTAATAATTAATACTTATTTGATTACTTATATGTTCATTTTGGTATACTTCTTTATTTTGGTTGTATTGTAATTGTGGGCTGTTAGGTTTGTGGGAGTACAGTGGGGGAACTTAATTAAATAATACATTAATAAAAAAAATATTTAAAAATGTAATAATCCTGGAAACTGTTTAAATGTTTTTTCATTTTATATTTATAATATTTATATTAAGACTTTTATATTTCCAATTAAGTAACAGGGTTATTAAAATACGTTATGTGTTTAAAGTTAAGTACTTTTCCTATTGCTGCACAGACTGGAGTGGGGATAGTAAACGTTACCCCTCCGAAGATCCAACGCTTTCTCTACTCTTGCACAGGCTGGAGTAGGGATAGAACATGTAACCCCTCTGAAGTCTAAAACGTTCCCTACTATTGCACAGACTGGAGTTGCACTAGTAAATGTTACCTCTTTGAAGTCCAACGCTTTCCCTATTGCTGCACAGACTAGAGTTAGAATAGTAAATATAACCTCTCCCAAGTACAACGCTTTTCCGACTATTGCAAGGACTGGAGTGGAATAATACATTTTACCCCTCAGAAGTCCAGCGCTTTCCCTGCTGTTGCACAGACTGGAGTTGGAATAGTGCATTTTACCTCTTTGAAGTCCAACGCTTTCCCTACTGTGGCACTGATTGGAGTTGGAATAGTACATTTTACCTCTCCGAAGTCCAACGCTTTCCCTTCTGTTTCACAGACTGGAGTATAAATAGTAAATTTGACTCCTCCAAACTATAACCATTTTCTTACTGTTGCACAGACTGGAGTAGGAATAGTACATTTTACCTCTCCGAAATCTGGCACTTTCCCTACTGTTACACAGACTGGAGTGAGAATAGTAAATTTAACTCCTCTGAAGTCCAACGCTTTCCCTACTCAGTCAAAAATGTTTGTGTTGGATACACAGATCCATAAAACACAACAATAAAAGATAAAAACAGCAAGTTAAAACAAAATACCAGCAGCACAAAAGTAAAACAATGTCTCAGTCGCCAAAATATACAGTAAAAAGGGTAGAGAAAAACCCCAACAGAAATGTAACAACAGGTAGACAAAAAAGAAAAGAAGTAAACTAATAAAAAATAGCAGTTACATATTTACAGATTGTGCATACGGATGAACCAAGCGGTATGGAGATATTTCGTCATGGCAATAACAATTTGTAGTATCCTAGTTTCCTGTCCACGTTTATGTAGGCCATTTTCTACCACATGCTCAGCCAGTGGAATGTTACAGTATGATGATGTGTTATGGAATGTTGGGTGTCTGTCAAGAAAAGCCACAGTTGAGATGGGACTGCTTAACATGCTGGCTTCTCCTGGTGGGGCTCATCTACATATCTACAATAAATCTTCATGAACTACATCAATCTGTATGGACTTCATTACTACATTTTTATGGCGATAATCTGGAAACTTACCCTCATTTCTACGTGATCAACAAAAGAAGTTAATGTCAAAGAAGTCGAGATGTTGGGAAGAAGCAACAAACTACAATTCGAACAAAGATTCTGGCATCCTAGCCCCACCAGTGACCACTACACCGGTCGCCCCCAACCTGTGCGTGTCAGATCCCTCTTCACATGCCTGTCTCAGTGAATGCACTTCAAAAGCGCCGCACAACAAAATTGTGGCTCTATGGATGGTTCTGGCTTCTCAAGCGCCTCTCAAGATCATAGCAACTCAAGCGTGCTGTACTCTGTGTCATGTGTCTACATCAACAAGAACTGCGCCTTCAAGTACACTAAGTCGTTCTGCAACTGGACACATCTACTAAAACTGCGCCTTTCATCAAAGAATTTCAACGGCATTTCAAAACTGTCAAGCGTCACTGTCATCTCCGCGTTTGCGGTAAAAGGGAGATATCAGTACGCATCGTATTGCTCAAGTTATCAACCTTTTTGTTGCTTGTCAAAAACAGGTGTTTATATGGATCAAGATGTTACCAAAAACTGTGAGTTTTGTTTGTTATCTGTGGCAAAAATTAACCAAATCACTTAGTTCATTTAAGCATTCTGGCTCACCGTCTGCCAGCTCATTTGGATTTAGGTGGATTTCAATTGGTTGTGTGGTCGGGCCATTTTTGTCTCAAAGTCAGTGGAATGGTAATTTTTATTATTCATTTTGCGGCGCATCCCGTTTTAGCCCATGTAATGTTGTGGCTGACGTTTTGGAGCCAATTGGCAGATACGAGGTACAGTGTTCATTTATTTTGTTGAAATATTGGGTTTGCTCTTAATTTTACCATATGTATGGTGCTCCCTATGTAGTTTAATCAAATAAAAGTATTGATCTTTTTATCGTCCCTCAAGCCTCTGATTTTGTATGTTAATACCCTTTTGCTTGAGGCACAAGCCTTGCACCTTCCGCAGGGAAAAAACCCTTCATATCTTTTAAGGTTCCTTGCCTTGGTGACTATATACCAGAGAACGGAAGGTGCTAGGCTTGTGCCTCAAGCAAAAGGGTATTAACATACAAAATCAGAGGCTTGAGGGACGATAAAAAGATCAATACATTTATGACATGCCAGACTACTCACGCAGTATATTGCCTAATATGTCCCTGTGGATTAAACTACATAGGGAGCACCATACATAAGGTAAAGTTAAGAGTGTTAGAGCACATGCGTGCAATAACGAAAAAGGATTTTAGTTATCCGGTGGCGCGCCACTTCTCTGTGAAACACAATAGTAACAGGGATCTGTTACAATATTTTAGCATAGATTGTGTGCCCCCACATGTGAGAGGAGGAGATAGAGGAGGTTAGAGTCCCGCTACATCATAGACTTAGGTACTAAATCCCCAAATGGATTGAACAGCGGGGAGGAACTGACAATTCACCTTGGTAATTAATGATGAAATAATATTGGTCATTGATTTTTTTATGAGATGATAATTTTCAAATTGCTATTTTCATTCTTTTTCTGTATGTAATTTGTTTATTGGAAGCATTGATTTTAAGCTGATACATGGCTTTAATTATATGGAACTGAGGGAAAAGGCCAGCAACCGGCTACAAAATGGTTGCAAATGACGATCCACGGACAGATTATGTGTACTATAAATTGCATCATGTAAATATATGTTGAGAACATCGGGCTGCCACCTGATGTTTACCTAAGATGCTTTTATATGCAAAGACTACGTGTCTTTGAGTTTGGGGATTTTCCTCTGTTAAGATGGCGCCCGTGGAAATCGGACCCGAGTCTCTCGCTAATTTCCATAATTGAGTATGCTTTCCTTTAAAAATGGTGATCGTAAATCAAAATGTAATAACACTGACGAAGGAAAACTCTTTTGTTTGGAATAAAATTGCTGCTATAAAACGAAGACCCGTGAGTGCTGTTTTTCCTCCTACACTGATACGGAGTGATTGGAAGCTGGATATATATACATGTATATATACACCAAGGTGTATTGAAGAATGAGTGGGTGTATAAGTGCCTGGATGGAGGATTTAGTAGGTGCGTGACTGCCTGCATAAGTGAGTGATTAAATGTGTCTTACTGAATGCATGGGTTAGTGACGAAACTGTGTGAATTCTGTATCAGTCTGTCTTTTGTTGTGTAAGCTGCTGCATGGGTTGGTCAGTAGCTACATGAGTGTCTATATGGGTTATTGATTGGTTGCCTGAGTATTTGTATGGGAGACTGAGGGTGTGTGAATGGGTGGGTGGGAGGTGTGTGACTGCGCATAGATGTGTGAGTGGTTGTGTTGTAAATTGCAATGGGTTAGCATTAGCAGAAGCCATCTTGTAATTAGAAGTTATCTTATCCGCTTTGTGAAAGCCATTTTGTATTTCTGGCGGCCATTTTGTCTGCCATGTTCTCTGTCCTACCTTTCTGTTAACTGCTCTTGTAGCTTGCCTAGAGACAAACTATGTTTAGCATCTTCCACTTCGCACATGCCCAGAAGGGCCTAGCTAGTAGAATGCATCTGCCTCTCTAGTATAACTGTCAGGCTATTTTTGCTGCTGTATGGAGAAGTAACTCTCCTCCCACTTTGTTGAGCAAGTAGATTCTGCATGCCCAACTTAGTCATTTTGCATGCTTACATGAGCCAGGACTGCCCCTTGGTTTTATGCTGAGTATGTAACCCTCACATATGTAAGGCCCCAGTGTTCTGTACTCTTTAGACTGCCTCATTCAGTTGCTAAGGCTTCTGTGTGACGTAGGCTGACCTCATTTGAGGTTATTAAAACTCTCTGTTATATTTCAGCTTCGGTGCCAATTTCTTCTTTGTTGGTTTAAATGGACTAATTATCAGTGGAACCCCTGAGAAGTGGATTTTTGATCACTTCAGTTGATTCTCTAGGTTTATGGTTTCAAGAGTGCATGTGGAAACAGCTGTATGGGTAGGTGAGTGTGTGTATAGGTGTGTTGGTGAGTGATTGGATGTCTCAGTGGTACATGTCCAAATAACTACATATGTAAAAGGCAGTGCATGTGAGAGTTGAAGTATATAAATGACTATACGGGAGAGTCAGTGATTGCTGAGAGTGGCTGTATGGATGAGTATGTACTTGTATCAGTGATTGTATAAGAGAGTAAGTATGCATTAGTATCTGTATGAATAAGTGAGATGGTGTGTGTATAACTGTATAGGTGAGTAAATGGGAGTGGGATTGACTCTTTGCATGACTGACTAGGTGTGTGAGTAACTTTGTGGATGAGTAGCGGTGTGTGAGTGTCTGTATAGGTGTATGAGTACATATGATAGAGTTCTATTGATGAGTGACTGTATGCATGAGTGATTGTATGGGTGAATGAGTGGATGTGTGTTTAGACCTAGGAATCAGTGAGTGCATATGTAGTAACTGGTATTGGTGTGTCGATGGTTTCGAAAATGGTAGTTTGTATTTTACAGTGGGTATATCAAAGGTTATATTAAAGTGTGAGGCGGTACATCAGATTTTCACCTGGATGATGTCATTTGAGATGTCATCAGTGATGTCATTAGTGATTTCACTGACCATGTCATGAATGATGTAATATGTGACGTCATCAGCAGTGCATTGCGGGGGCGCAAGTTATAGTTAGCTGAACTAAGTATAACGGCGGAACTTCTATGGTTTTTAAGAGTGAAATGTCCAACTAACTATAACGTCCCTGAAACCTATGGTTTTTTTCAGTGAATGTCTAAGGTTTCTTAAATGCTAATTTCTAACTATAACATGCCTAAAACCTATGGCGTTTTCAGTGAATTTCAATGTTTTTTTCAATGCTAATTTCTAACTATAACGTCCCTGAAACATGTTGTTTTTTCAGTGAATTTCAATGTTTTTTTAATATGAAAATTTCTAATTATGATGTGCCTCAATCCTATGTTTTTTTAAATTATTTTCTAAGGTTTTATAATTGCTAATTTCTAACTATTACATCCCTATTAAGTCCCCTTGAATCCTAAAGGTCCCTGGTGGCCAAGTAGCCCACCATGTACCTCCATTAAGCACCACAGAGCTGCGTTGCAGAGAGGTGTTCCTAGGCCACGCACCTTTTTAGACCACGCTGCAAACGTGGCTTCTGGTGCACTGCTGCTCAGACGATGAAGTCCACTTGTGTCCTGAAGACCTCATCGCCCCACCAGCAGTGCACCAGAAGCCGCGTTTGGCAAAGTGGTGTAAAAAGGGGCGTGGTCTCGGAACACCTCTCTGCATTGTAGCTCTTTGTCACTTACTGGAGGTACCTGGTGGGCTAGTTGGCCCCCAGGGACCCTCAGTATTTAACGGGAGTTAAGCAACCGCCAGTTTTGTCATATTATTTATTTTACATTATATTAATGTTAAAATATTTTAGATTTACTATTTTATATTACGTACATACTAATGAAAATTGATAATCTTGTCTTATTTTTAGCAATATTAGTGTTAATAATATTTTTGTTGCTATATTTTTGTACTTACCATTTTAAGCATAGGTATATTTTTGTCATCCATGTTTTTGACGCAATATTTGTGTATCACAATATTTGTTGTTCCGATATTATGTCAGACACCCCCCTCCAGGAGCCTCTCAGCACCAATAAGTATTGGAGGGGAATTAATCCCCAACTTAAAACACGCCAGGGGGTGCGTTTGCACAGTGTTGCAGGGAGGGAGCTGGGCCTGATGTGACAAGTGTGCAAACTTGCGCCGTGGCGTGTTTTAAGTTAGGAGATTAAGTACACTTGAATCCTGAGAGTCCCTAGGGGCCAACTAGCCCACCAGATACCTCCAATAAGTGTCACAGAGCTGTGTTTCAGAGAGGTGGTCCAAGGCCATGCTCCTTTTTACACCTCTCGGCACCGCAACCCTATGGCGCTTACTGGAGGTACCTGGTAGGCTAGTTGGACCCCAGGGACCCTCAGGATTTAAGGGGACTTAATCGACCGGCAGCTCTATGGCGCTTACTAGAGGTACCTGGTGGGCTAGTTGGACCCCAGGGACCCTCAGTATTTAACAGGACTTAAGGAACCGCCAGTTTCGTCTTATTATTTATTTTACATTATGTTAATGTTAAAATATTTTAGATTTACTATTTTATATTACGTACATACTAATGAAAATTGATAATCTTGTCTTATTTTTAGCAATATTAGTGGCAACAATATTTTTGTTGCTATATTTTTGTACTTACCATTATAAGCATAGGTATATTTTTGTCATCCATGTTTTTGACTCGATATTTGTGTATCACAATATTTGTTGTTCCGATATTATGTCAGACACCCCCCTCCAGGAGCCTTTCAGCACCAATAAACTGGGTACGGCACTTACCAAGGCTTGTTGCATGACCAGTCTGGATACCACCAACGCTTAGACAGACCTGCCGTCGAGGGATTTCAGGATCCACAAGGCGTTCATCGAGAGTGACCCTGCTGCTGTGTTTTCTCTCCCCCTCCAGGACACCAAACCCAAATGAGAGCCTCTAACTACAGCAATACGATGAAAAAATCACCACTGCACCCAAGCCTCCCAGCCTGGGTTCACATGAACCAACTGTGTCCCAGTGTCCAGAGACCCTCAGGAGCTGAGCCCCCTTTGGGTTCTGTCAGACTGGTCCCCAAGTCCCACCTCAGCCTTTCTTTTGCAGGTACTTCTTCCGTAGACTTTAATGCGCAGCACTCAAGATTACCAATACAACCAGCACTTCTGCACCTGGAAACACCAGTGCAGGTAAAATCAAACTGCTGGTGGTTTTTTAGGTCTCGCGACCTATCGATGTGCGCAAGCGCATCGAGCGGAGCGAGAATTCAAGTGGCGAAAACATCTTCAAACCAAAGGGCTTTCAGCCCCGCGGTTTTCATGCTGTTCACGTGAACCACGTGATAACATGCACGCGCATTCAGGGCCAGCCAGCCCAGCACATCAAAGGGCTTCTCCTCCCCTAATTATTCATGGCCGGCCGCAGGCCGGCCGTACTTTCAGTTTCCCGAAACGGCTTCTCCTCACCTAATTAGGGGAGGAGAAGCCCTTTGATGTGCTTCACACCAATGCGCCTCCCAGTCATTCCTCTTGTTTGTATTTGCTTCGGCTGCCATTCTCAGACTCCACGATCTGCTCATGTGCACAAGACGCTTTACACATTACACTCATCTGCCTGAAGTGGGAGTTTTAAACAAGCAAAGCTGGTCCTTCTGTACTTGCAGTTTCACTTCTAATGTGTGTTGTTATTTATCATGATTTTTAGCTGAGGTGTATCACGCTCGTTCATGAGTTTGATCTTTTCATACTGTGAAATGTTTTCTAAGTTGTTTTTGATTGTCTTACCGCTGGAGGTCTCCCTGTGCTACATTTAGCCTCTGACACATGCAACGCCACTCAACCACGCAACGCCACTCAACCATGCAACGCCACTCAACCATGCAACGCCACTCAACCATGCAACGCCACTCACACATGCAACGCCACTCACACATGCAATGCCACTCACACACGCAACGCCACTCACACACGCAATGCCACTCACACACGCAACGCCACTCACACATGCAACGCCACTCACATGCAACGCCACTCAACTACGCAACGCCACTCAACAACCCAACGCCACTCAACAACGCAACGCCACTCAACCACGCAACGCCACTCAACCACGCAACGCCACTCAACCACGCAACGCCACTCAACCACGCAACGCCACTCAACCATGCAACACCACTCACACACGCAACGCCACTCACACACGCGACGCCACTCACACACGCAACGCCACTCACACACGCAACGCCACTCACACACGCAACGCCACTTTTACCCACGCAGCGCCACTTTTACCCACGCAGCGTCACTTTTACCCACGCAGCGCCACTCTCACACACGCAACGCCACACTCACCCATGCAATGCCAATCACACACGCAACGCAAATCACACACGCAACGCCACTCACACACGCAACGCCACTCACCCATGCAACAACACTCACACATGCAACGCCACTCACACACGCAACGCCACTCACACATGCAACGCCACTCACCCACGCAACGACACTCACTCAAAGCCACTCACACCCACGCAGTGCCACTTTCACACACACTGTGCAGTGCACAATAGGTCTCGCAGTAGGAAAGTTGGAGATATTGGTTTTGTAAATGACTTAGGGCCCGATGTAGGTACCAAATACCGGTCGGAAACGGCCGATTTCGGCCGTTTCCGACCGGTATTTGGCCTACTGAGATGTAGGGGACCTTTTTATGTCCGATTCGGTATTTTACCGATTCGGTAAAATTACCGAATCGCAAAAATACCGAATCGGTAATTTTACCGATTTTTTACATTTGGGATGTAGGTGGGACTACTTTCAGTCCCACAGGCCCTTCAGATTCGGTATTTTAACATCCAATCCAATTGGATGTTAAAATACCGAATCCAGGTGTGCATGCACATGTGTGCATGCACACCTATGCCATGTGACAGACAGACATGCCCTTAGGGCATGTCTGTGTGCCACATGGCTCACATGCCTTTTTTTGGGGTGCTGGAGGGTGTCAAAGTGACACCCCCTGCACCCTTGCACAAATCGGTAATTACCGAATCGGTAATTACCGATTCGGTAATGCCCATTGATTCCTATGGGCTTCAAGGCCCATAGGAAGCAATGGGGGATACCGAATCGGTATTTACAGAATCGGTAAATACCGAATCTTACAGATTCGGTATTTACCGAATCTGAAATACCTACATCTCCCCCCCTCTAATTTACCACTTCATAAATACCGATTCGGTATGATTCGGTATTTATGAAGTGGTAAATGTAGATTTACCTACATCGGGCCCAAAGCCCTTTATGTTTTTAACATGCAAAATAAAAATAAAAGGCATTGTTATTTGCAATTGTAATAGCTCCAACTTTCCTACTGCGAGACCTATTGGCAACGCCAGTGCTTGTTCAACCTTAGCCCCTAGGCACTTTAAACTGTAGGAGGCACCCTCCAAAAACATTTGCCAGTATATCTATGCAGTGTAAGTTTCTCCCATAAGATAACATTACCGCGTTTGATTCTCATATCTCAAAAACGTTATTTGACTGGATTTTCTATTTTGTCAAAAATCTATAACTCCGAAAATACTTCCCTGATTTGATGATGTGTCTAAAAATATACATAAATCTGTGTTATTTTTCTAAATTGGTCTTGAATTTCTTTTTGAGTATGCGTCTCATTTTTTGAGTCTGTGTGTACAATAAATGCCTAACACCACCTTCTAATAAGTCTAAGCAGCTCAACCACTTTACCACAAATAGAGCAATTGGGATTATTCATTTAAACCATGTAACCAATAAGGGTTGTCTGTAGTTTTTGCATGGTGTGTCCTTATATTGCCACTACCTCAAAAAAGACAGCTTACTACATTGGTGGGAGTGGTGGGTTTCAAGACTTTGCATTTGCTGATAGCTCTTGGTCAATAGATGATTCCACAAAGAAATCCACAATCCCAAAATAATGTTGCAACTTTTTCGATTTTTCCCTACATTTTCTAATTTTAACTGTTAGCCCTGTGTTAAGTCCCCTAGTCCGTAGTATTATAGATTTAAAAAGTATACTAGTCAGTTAGGCCTTAAAAGGTATTTTAGAATATTCTTGTTGATTTTCTAAAAAGGTCCACACTGTACTAAAAATGTCTGGCCCAGAGGGGATGATGGTCCAGGAACTCAACCTAACCCCTTATGTGCGTCTTAGTACCAAGAAGTTAAGGAACCTCTGCACAGTCAGCAAAATCAAAATTGGCTCAAACCCTACTTAAACACAGTTCCATGAGCTCCTTGCAGAATTTTATGCAACCCATTTAACAGAAGATCCTGACACCCCTCTAGAGGAGCAGGTAGACGGTGACCATGAGAGTGGGGGCAGTACTTCAGTAGATTGTCCCCCTAAACTCACTAGAGAAGGTGATAAGGTGCCACCTCACATCTACCCTAAAACTGTACCTAGAATGCCATCCCCTCCTGGTGGTAGGACAGGCAACTCAATGTTCAGAGAAGAGTAGGATGAAAAAGCAGTTCTAGCCAGAAGAGCAGCTACAGAAGCCAAAATACTCGCTATAGAGAAAGAAATGGCTGAGATTCGTCTAGAACCCTTTACAGGTGGCAGCAACAGACAAAATAGGGAAAGAGAGGAAACCTTTGATCTCAAATTTCTCAAGAAATTGTCCCCAAATATGTTGAGGGTGATGATATCACAAAGTGGTTTCCAGCCTTTGAGAGGGCTTATGAAATGAGGAAATTACACCAGAGACACTGGGGTTCTCTACTGTGGGAATCATTCTCAGAAAAGTGCAGGGATAGAATCCTGATACTGGATGAGGAGGATGCTGAGTCCTATGACCTCTTGAAGGATACCCTGATTAATGGTTTTGGACTCACCACTGAGGAGTACAGGATTAAGTTCAGCGAGACTCACAAAACATCAAGCAAGTCCTGGGTACATTTTGATGACTTTTCAGACAAAAAACACTAGGTGGATGGTTGAAAGGCAGTAATGTGAAAGACTATGAGTGGCTCTATAATTTGATAATGAAAGAGCATCTGTGGACTGAATTTGCTTCAGAAAAACTCCATCAACACTCAGTGGAGGGTTAGTCTCTCCCCAATAGCTGGGGAAAAAGTCTGACCACTGAGTCAAATCAAGGGTCTCCAGAAACACCCAAGCTGGTGGTGACCAAAAGAAAAGGGTTACTGCTCCCCCAAGGGAAAGATGTGGGACACAAAGGAGAACAACCCAAAGAATCTCCTAGGAGCCTCCAAAACCATGTTCAGGAGGGTGGGCCCAGAGACACTTCCCAATCACAGGATGAGTACCATGGAAAAAACTTGGATACCAAGAAGGCTTGGTGCCCTTTCTGCAAGCAGAATAGCCACTGAACTGGGGACTCTTCCTGCCCCAAAAAGGTTTCCCCTAGTCAAACATCTTCAGGGGTTGTTGGTCTCTAGATGTTATGTTATGTTAATATTTATTTATTAAGCGCACGTACGCCCATAGGCTTCATGGCGCTATCGAAGGAACATAACACACAAAAAGTAATACTCTAAAAATAAGCCTATTTGAAAAGCCACGTTTTGAGAGAATGTCTAAAAGTAAGGAGGTCTGGACTCTGCCTTACAGGCAGAGGTAGTGAGTTCCAGAGGGTCGCTACAAGATGGTGAAAGCAGCTGCCACCCAAGCGTTTTTTCTTAAAAGTCGGGACAACTAAAAAAGCTTTATGGGCAGAGCGGAGGTTTAGTGAGGGATTGTACCTAGACACACGTTTCTTGATAAATTTTGGGCCTGTATTCTGTAGGGCTTTGAAGATAATAGATCCAGTTTTAAACGCAACCCTTTGCGTCACAGGTAGCCAATGTAGTCTCTCCAGACCAGGTCTGATAGACTGCCATTTTGGTTGTTTACAGATGAGCCTGGCTGCTTGGTTTTGAACAAGTTGAAGTCTTTTTAACTGGCCTGCTGGAAGACCCAAATACAGACTTTTGGAAAATTCCAGTCGGGATAGAACTAGGGCAATAATAACCTGGATAAGTGCAGATTACGTTAGGAACTGGGCTATTTTTTTAATTTTCCTAAGTTGAAAGAAGCTGGCAAAAACTACTGTTCCAACTTGTCCCTTCAGTGAGAGATCTGCACTGAGCGTGACCCCTAGACTTTTAACCAAGAGGGATTTGGTGGGTGGGTCCCCCATACTAGGTGGCCAGAAGTGTGGGCCCCAACTCAGTTCGCTTTTCCCAGGCAAGACCAATTCTGTCTTGCCTGGGTTAAGTTTGAGATGGTTTAGGTTCATCCACCTCTGTATGTGTGTCATGGTGTTCTGGAATTCTATCACAGAATCTGCAGTATTAAGGGGGAAGACAAGTTGGAGGTCATCCGCATAGTTATAGATAGTAACTTTAAAGTTCCTCAAGGAGTGTAGTAGTGGGCGAAGATAAAGATTAAATAGTAAAGGTGACAATGAGGATCCCTGAGGGACCCCACATGTAGTAGAGATTCTGGGGGATGTGAAGGTACCAAGTCTCACAGATTGTGTACGTCCTGTAATAAAGGAAGTGATCCAGCTTAAAGCAGGGCCCCTGAGGCCAGCCTGTTCGACACGGTTGATAAGGATGGTATAATCAACCGTGTCGAACGCGGCCGACAAATCAAGGAGCACGAGGGCCTGATGTATGCCACTGTCAGCATTAGATCTTAAAGATGGGATCCCTGTTGGGCCCTGACCCGGTCAGAGAGCACACTGATGCTACTTTAATCTGGCTGCCACAGTGGTCCTTTACCACGATGAGTCACAACTCTCACATAGGTGAGATGACCCACAGGCTTATGGTTCTTCGCGGTTTTATCTGTTTCTCTCCTCAACTGCTTTGACTGCTTTGTTCCTCCTGGAGTACTTTTCCCCTTCAGATCTACCTGACGCTGTCTGCTTTCCTCTACCCTGTTTACCTTTCCCCCACTACCTTTCATTCCCCATATGACGTGTGTCATGGATATGCTACGCACTAATATCTTATATTATTGTGTTAGCTCACTTTTTTTCTCCTAAGCATATACTGGTAACGGCAACAGGGTTGAATATGGCTACCCTGGTTGTCTGGTCCAATAACCTCGAGAGATACAGACAAAAGCCATATACTAATGGGGTTAAAGTAGAAGCACTGAGGGAAACAGGTGCAATTTTCACCATGGTGACTGAAAAACTAATATCATCAGAACAGTACTTAACTGGACAGACATATCCAGTTAGCAATGCTTATAACATTGTCAAGGTTGATCCAGTGGATATTGTGCCTTGGAATGGGGAGGGGTTACTGGCATGGCCCAAAGAAGGTGGCTGTGTCCTCTGCAATTCCAGTAGAATGTCTGCTAGTTAATGAACTGGAGAACTCAACATGGGCTGGGGTGGAGATGAGAACCCATGCAGCCATGCTGGAAATACCTGAAGGGGTGTGCATGAAACGAGCACAAAGCAAAGTCTAGGGTGAAAAGAGGTATTGGAGCCTGGAATAATGGTCCAATCCTCCAAGAGAAAAGGGAAGAAAGCCAACTTTGATGAGACACAAGCTCAGGTCCCCTCAAGAAAAAGGCCTGTTAGTCCTTGAGGGAACTGAGCCTCAGGAACTTGGGCCTTACACAGCAGAGCTCCTGGACCAGGAGGACCCTCTAGGGAAGATCTTTGGCAGGGACAGAGGACCTTTCCCACTCTTGAGAGGCTGACATAGCAAGCTGCGAACCAGGAAAAGGGAGATGTTAGTGGCTCCCACAGGATGTATTGGGAGGAAGGACTCCTATATACAGAGGCCAAAGACCCCATGCCTGGTGCTACTAGGAGAGTGGTAGTGCTTCAGCAGTACAAAGAGTTCTTACTCACCATAACACATGACATCCCCCTAGCTGGGCATATTGGCCGGACTAAAATGTGGAGTAGGCTAGTCACTCACTTCTACTGGCATGTCCCAGAAAGTGAAGGAGTTTTGCTACTCCTGTGTTACATGTCAAGCCAGGGGCAGACAAGTAGCAAAACAAAGGCCCCCTTAATTACATTAACAGTGGTTGGGGTTCCATTTGAATGGGTAGGGATTGACATTGGTGGTCCCCTTGACTCTCAAACAGCATCAGGAAACAGATTTATACTGGTGGTAGTGGATCATGCCATCAGGTATTCTGAAGCAATTCCCCTTATGACTGTCACTGCTCCTGCAGTTGCCAGAGCTCTCATAAGTATTTTTACTAGAGTGGGTTTCCATAAGGAGGTGGTTTCAGATAGAGGTAATAACCTAATGTCTGCCTAATGTAAGCTATGTGGAATGAATGTGGTGTGACTTACACGTTCACTACCCCATATCAACCACAAACCAATGGTCTGGTTGAGAGATTAAAAAAGAACAAGAAATTTATCTTTTTTTGTGCTTTCTCATTAAATCCATTTTGGACATGTAAAATAACGATTCTAACCACTCTGAGTGTTGCAGAGAGATATCTCCTACCCACTTACAGCAGATTTCCCTTCTTGCCAGAAGTATAGCATAGAACAAGATATCTCTGGCAGGACCTGTAATACCCTCCAAAACTACAAAGATAATCAGTGAAAGGCTTAAATTAACATGAAACCCCAAAATACTTGAGAAGGTTTTACCCACTTCCTCCCAGAATTTCGGAATACAGAGGCATTGTTGAAACATATGCCTGTCCGATGCTTTTTCTAATCCACATTTCATGCATTTGACACATCTTCCTTTTGTCATCTTTGATATCCTTCCTGGTGTTATATGTGCCCTTTGGAGTGAAAAGAGGTGATTTTTCCTTAACCAAGCAGGCTTGACAATTGAATATAATGTGCGCATCCATAAGTGCCAGATGTTTTGTAACTGCTCCCTGGGCAAGCATTCTCCCGACAGGTCATCTGCCTAAATTAACTCTCCGTCTGTGGCCTCTTGTAGTGCCCAATACCAGACTGACAGTCCCTTGCTTCCAGGAGGTTCTCCACAAGCTCTTCTTCCAGATAATTTCCAATGCCTTAGGGGGACCTCCAAATTTGCGCCCAGCTTTTCAGTTGTATATATTTGAATTTCGACTTTTTCCCGGGAACCTCTTCGTCAGCTCTGCCCAGGATATAAGATTGCCATACTAGGTTAGTTCGCCCCAATAGCGTATTCCAACATCTCCTTTTGGCATGGATAATTTGTCCTTTAGGCACTTAGGGGCCCCTGGTGAATCCCATATTGGAGCCAAATTAGAGTAGAAGTCTAGACTTGGCAATCGTCTTATACTAACCAATATTCTTGCTATTGCTTGCAGTATTTTAAGTCTGATTTTTCTGCAGAATTTCGGGTCTCCAAACTTAAATAGGAACCGATCTGTGCCTACATTAATTCCCTTTAGCATGACCTTACAAAGATTGCCCAGATCTGAACAATCTGGCACATTGAGCAGCATTCTTGTGTTTGTTTAGATGGAAAGCACTGGCATAGTATTGAATATCTGGGAGGGATAGCCCCACCTTCTCCCTTTTCTGCTGCAGTTTTTCCCATGAGAATCTTTTACCCTTGTAGGCCCAGATATAGGCGTTTATGACCTGCTGCACCTTATTCATCAGTGACTTATCAAAGTGCAGAAGGATTGTGTTAAACAAAGAATGTGATTTTAGGCAATATCACTCTTTTCACCAGGTTCACCCTCCCGCAGATTGTTAAAGGAAGATGTACACATCCCTTTATTATCCATATTCAGTCCCTTAGTGTGCTATTCAAGTTTACTTCTGGAATTTCCTTGATGTCCTGTACAATCTTCAGACCCAGGTATCTCATTTATTTTTTAATCAACAGGTTCCTTTCTTCTTGATTCCATGCCATTACCTCTGGTTTCCCAGCATTTACTGCATACTCAGACACTTTACCAAGTTCTGAAGCAATCTGTAATACAAATGGCAAGGCGGCAGAGAGAGGCGAAGTATAAACCATTAAATCGTCTACATAAAGTGCTACCTTCTTTCCTCAGCCCTGGAAGGGTGGAATATTAGCAGGATTCTGATCTTATGTGCTAAGGGCTCTATGTAGAGATTGAATAAAGAAGGGATAGGGGACAACCTTGTCTAGTACCTCCAAATATTTTAAAAGGAGCAGTCAAATTTCCATTTACTAGAATTTTTGCTGAAGGAACCTGGTATAGTAACTAAATAACCTTACATAATTTATCTCTCAACTTGGGTTCAAGAAATACTAGAGCTTCTTAATAAGGAGGTCCATGGAGTAGTTGGGGGGTAAACAACAAGAAGTACAAGGGAGCGTATGTCTTTTGCCCAATGATTACACTATTTACAACAAGGGCTGGTGAGGGACAGAGTCTCTGAATTAAACAGAATACTCTCACCCAGTCAAGAGATCAGGGCTAGATCCAACACCGTTTTTTAGCTCACTGCACCATCCCAGTTTCAGAACCTGGCTGTATGCAAATTAGTCTGTTCCTGTCCCAGTGCATGATGGGAACAGGGCAAACCAAACTACAAAAGCCAATTCTTACACTGGGAAGGAAACAAGCTACCGGGGACCGGTTTCTGGCATTTCAGCCGTCTTCGGCCCGGCTTGCTTGAATCCTGATGGTGCAATGAGCAAGGGACTCACATCTGAGTATACCCTTCCACGCTTAGGGTGGACAAAAATATTTACAACAAGGGGTGGTGAGGGACAGAGTCTCTGAATTAAACAGAATACTCTCACCCAGTCAAGAGATCAGGGCTAGATCCAACACCGTTTTTTAGCTCACTGCACCATCCCAGTTTCAGAACCTGGCTGTATGCAAATTAGTCTGTTCCTGTCCCAGTGCATGATGGGAACAGGGCAAACCAAACTACAAAAGCCAATTCTTACACTGGGAAGGAAACAAGCTACCGGGGACCGGTTTCTGGCATTTCAGCCGTCTTCGGCCCGGCTTGCTTGAATCCTGATGGTGCAATGAGCAAGGGACTCACATCTGAGTATACCCTTCCACGCTTAGGGTGGACAAAAATATTTACAACAAGGGGTGGTGAGGGACAGAGTCTCTGAATTAAACAGAATACTCTCACCCAGTCAAGAGATCAGGGCTAGATCCAACACCGTTTTTTAGCTCACTGCACCATCCCAGTTTCAGAACCTGGCTGTATGCAAATTAGTCTGTTCCTGTCCCAGTGCATGATGGGAACAGGGCAAACCAAACTACAAAAGCCAATTCTTACACTGGGAAGGAAACAAGCTACCGGGGACCGGTTTCTGGCATTTCAGCCGTCTTCGGCCCGGCTTGCTTGAATCCTGATGGTGCAATGAGCAAGGGACTCACATCTGAGTATACCCTTCCACGCTTAGGGTGGACAAAAATATTTACAACAAGGGGTGGTGAGGGACAGAGTCTCTGAATTAAACAGAATACTCTCACCCAGTCAAGAGATCAGGGCTAGATCCAACACCATTTTTTAGCTCACTGCACCATCCCAGTTTCAGAACCTGGCTGTATGCAAATTAGTCTGTTCCTGTCCCAGTGCATGATGGGAACAGGGCAAACCAAACTACAAAAGCCAATTCTTACACTGGGAAGGAAACAAGCTACCGGGGACCGGTTTCTGGCATTTCAGCCGTCTTCGGCCCGGCTTGCTTGAATCCTGATGGTGCAATGAGCAAGGGACTCACATTTGAGTATACCCTTCCACGCTTAGGGTGGACAAAAATATTTACAACAAGGGGTGGTGAGGGACAGAGTCTCTGAATTAAACAGAATACTCTCACCCAGTCAAGAGATCAGGGCTAGATCCAACACCGTTTTTTAGCTCACTGCACCATCCCAGTTTCAGAACCTGGCTGTATGCAAATTAGTCTGTTCCTGTCCCAGTGCATGATGGGAACAGGGCAAACCAAACTACAAAAGCCAATTCTTACACTGGGAAGGAAACAAGCTACCGGGGACCGGTTTCTGGCATTTCAGCCGTCTTCGGCCCGGCTTGCTTGAATCCTGATGGTGCAATGAGCAAGGGACTCACATCTGAGTATACCCTTCCACGCTTAGGGTGGACAAAAATATTTACAACAAGGGGTGGTGAGGGACAGAGTCTCTGAATTAAACAGAATACTCTCACCCAGTCAAGAGATCAGGGCTAGATCCAACACCGTTTTTTAGCTCACTGCACCATCCCAGTTTCAGAACCTGGCTGTATGCAAATTAGTCTGTTCCTGTCCCAGTGCATGATGGGAACAGGGCAAACCAAACTACAAAAGCCAATTCTTACACTGGGAAGGAAACAAGCTACCGGGGACCGGTTTCTGGCATTTCAGCCGTCTTCGGCCCGGCTTGCTTGAATCCTGATGGTGCAATGAGCAAGGGACTCACATCTGAGTATACCCTTCCACGCTTAGGGTGGACAAAAATATTTACAACAAGGGGTGGTGAGGGACAGAGTCTCTGAATTAAACAGAATACTCTCACCCAGTCAAGAGATCAGGGCTAGATCCAACACCGTTTTTTAGCTCACTGCACCATCCCAGTTTCAGAACCTGGCTGTATGCAAATTAGTCTGTTCCTGTCCCAGTGCATGATGGGAACAGGGCAAACCAAACTACAAAAGCCAATTCTTACACTGGGAAGGAAACAAGCTACCGGGGACCGGTTTCTGGCATTTCAGCCGTCTTCGGCCCGGCTTGCTTGAATCCTGATGGTGCAATGAGCAAGGGACTCACATCTGAGTATACCCTTCCACGCTTAGGGTGGACAAAAATATTTACAACAAGGGGTGGTGAGGGACAGAGTCTCTGAATTAAACAGAATACTCTCACCCAGTCAAGAGATCAGGGCTAGATCCAACACCGTTTTTTAGCTCACTGCACCATCCCAGTTTCAGAACCTGGCTGTATGCAAATTAGTCTGTTCCTGTCCCAGTGCATGATGGGAACAGGGCAAACCAAACTACAAAAGCCAATTCTTACACTGGGAAGGAAACAAGCTACCGGGGACCGGTTTCTGGCATTTCAGCCGTCTTCGGCCCGGCTTGCTTGAATCCTGATGGTGCAATGAGCAAGGGACTCACATCTGAGTATACCCTTCCACGCTTAGGGTGGACAAAAATATTTACAACAAGGGGTGGTGAGGGACAGAGTCTCTGAATTAAACAGAATACTCTCACCCAGTCAAGAGATCAGGGCTAGATCCAACACCGTTTTTTAGCTCACTGCACCATCCCAGTTTCAGAACCTGGCTGTATGCAAATTAGTCTGTTCCTGTCCCAGTGCATGATGGGAACAGGGCAAACCAAACTACAAAAGCCAATTCTTACACTGGGAAGGAAACAAGCTACCGGGGACCGGTTTCTGGCATTTCAGCCGTCTTCGGCCCGGCTTGCTTGAATCCTGATGGTGCAATGAGCAAGGGACTCACATCTGAGTATACCCTTCCACGCTTAGGGTGGACAAAAATATTTACAACAAGGGGTGGTGAGGGACAGAGTCTCTGAATTAAACAGAATACTCTCACCCAGTCAAGAGATCAGGGCTAGATCCAACACCGTTTTTTAGCTCACTGCACCATCCCAGTTTCAGAACCTGGCTGTATGCAAATTAGTCTGTTCCTGTCCCAGTGCATGATGGGAACAGGGCAAACCAAACTACAAAAGCCAATTCTTACACTGGGAAGGAAACAAGCTACCGGGGACCGGTTTCTGGCATTTCAGCCGTCTTCGGCCCGGCTTGCTTGAATCCTGATGGTGCAATGAGCAAGGGACTCACATCTGAGTATACCCTTCCACGCTTATGATTACACTTAGGCATCTCTCTAAGCTGTGATGGCCTTCCACCCCCTGCAGCGGCTGGTTACCGGATAATCTGAGAGAGACAAACCCATTCTGGGCAATGTCCACACGCATACCCGACTCTTGTGATCTGTGGGTATGGGTAAAAGGTATGGCTATTGAAGTCAGAAGTGAATGAGGAAAAAAAAAGAACAAGGAAGGTATGATCATGAGAATCCCTAACAAACTCAGAAGGAGATGGGATGTCCTTTGGCCATGCCTATGTTTCGCCTACAGAGAGGGGCCACCGAAAGGAGTGGGCTTTAGTCCCTTGGATCTTCTGTATGGCCATCCTGTGAGGGGGCCACTGAGTCAATTGAGGGAAGGCTGGAAGAAGCCTCTAAAAGAGCCCAAACTTGACATTGTGGATTATGTGCCTGGTCTTTATTCCAGAATGGCTGAGTTAATTCAGAAAGCAAATAAAAACTTTGATTTTAGCCAAGAGCTCCAGAAGCATTTGTTTGACCCAAAAGCTGGACTGGTTGAGTTTCAGCCAGGGCAGAACGTATGGGTGTTGGAGTCTGTGGCTCTCAGGGCCCTCCAGCACAAATCGAGTGGTCCTTACCCTATCCTAGAGAAAATAAGAGAGGTTAGTTACCTGGCAGACCTAGGCACTTGCAGGAGCCCCCCCACAGCCATGTAAACCACCTAAAACCCTTTCATGATAGTGCTGATGTGACCATGCTGATGGGCACAGATGAGATCAGGAAGAGAGTGACCTCCTCTCAAACAACCCTAAGATTGGTCTGTTGATGGAGTTGTCTTCTCAGACACGCTAACAGCCCAACAGCAAACTGACTGCAGGCACACCCTGAGGCAGTATGCTGAGCTCTTTTCTTTGACCCCTGGTCAGGCAACCTAGTGTACACATGATTTGGACACTAAGGACAGCCTATGTGTCAAAAACTAAATTTACAGTCAGTCTGATCAAGTCAAAGAAATTATCAGAGCTGAAGTCAGCAAGATGCTGGAGTTAGGGGGGACTGAATCCTCTGAGAGTCCCGGGGCCAGTCCAGTGGTCTTAATCCCCAAACCTCATTCCAAGGGAGGTAAACCAGAGCTTTGTGTAGACTATAGAGGTCTCAATGCTGTCACTAAGACAGCTGCACACCCTATTCAAATAGCTGATGAACTGATTAACAGCAGTGCTTAATTTGAGCCAGTGGTTTGTAGTGGGGGGCACCAGCATTATTTATCTACATAGACGTTACTCGAGAGCAATAGAGGAAAACATTTAAAAAGCATTAAGACGGAGGAAGAGAAAGACATAAACACTGTCACAAAGGGAGAAAGCTAGGATATGCAGAAGTGAGATAAAGGCAAATGTGGTGTCTGTTAGCGAATTAAAGGTGAATGCAATGGATTTAAGAATACACAGCCTTGGAATCCAACAACCCACACTCAAGTCAGGGCATTCCTTTGCTTGACTGGATAATACAGGAAGTTTGTGAAGGGGTATGGTACTATTGTGGCACCCCTCACAGAACTAACCTCCAAGAAACAACCCAAGAATGGAAACTGGACAGTGAGCTGGTAAAAGGTTTTTGTCATTCTGAAGAAAGCAATGTGCTCAGTACCCATTCTAAAAGCTCCAAATTATACAAAGCAGTTAATTGTGTAGACAGATGTCTCTGAGAATGGGATAGGAGCAGTCCTACCACAGACCAATGATGATGGCCACAACCAGCCTGCTGCTTTTATCAGTTAGGTACGGTCTGCATTAATCGCGGGTGGGGGGCAAAGGGGTGTGCGGGGAGGGTCGCGCAGGGGTGGCGGTAAATTTAATAATTAATTTTAAAAGCATACCTGTCCCCCGACACGGTCCCGCATTTTTACAGCTCCTGCTCTCCTCTCCTGCCTCCGGCAGGAACAGGAAGCAGGCAACCTCCATCCCCTCTCCTAAGCCAATCACAATGCTGCAGTGGAAGCATTGTGATTGGTGGGAACGCTGCCCAGCCAGGCGCCTATGGGGAGGCCATTTTCTCCATGTAGGCAAAGATGCCCTCAAAACTCCGAAGGGAGCAACCACCTGACACCCAGTCAGAAGAGCAATTAGCATTACCTGCTTCGGGCTAATCACAACGAGTCCTAACGATGCACCCAACTCTCGTCGAAAGCACAGCAAATAAGCACAATCCCAGTCACTCCCCTGCCGAGCCACAGAGGGGCCACAAACAACTCCCCGACTACCTCCAGTATACTAGGTTAGAAGCAGCATCGCCCAAAAGCATAGGTAAACGTCCAATGGAACCTGCAGAAAAAAGACCAAAAGTAGCCCAGAACCTTCCAGAAAAAGTCCATAACCTAATCAGCCAACTCCACTAGGGTGGACCTCATTACACGCCACATGCAGATACCAGAGGGACATACAAGTGACAATGGAAACATTGCCATAACCCACAAAGCCCCTAAAAATCATTACACACTTCTCTTCACATTGCACAGCGTATGTGCAGGTCAAAAGGATACCCCACACCGATAAAGTGACACACACACACACATACATTTAAAGGAAGCAGCCCACAAAGTGAAGTACACTCCCATGCCATAGCGAGGGGAAGTGGACCAAAGTACCCACAAAATAACCCTAAGGCAACCTAACTTCAGCAATTATTCATCTTATGGTTATCCCACACATCCATACCTTAAGATATGGGGGCAGAACTTTCTCTTATACAGCCCCTTATTGCTGGAACAAACTCCCTCTCAGTCTTTGCTCTTGCTCAGAGATCGCCTACTTGAAGAAGGGATTGAAGTCTTGGCTGTTTTAGAATGTTTTATCCTCTTGATCAGTGCAACGCCGGGAGTGAGTTGTGCGTGATACCGGAATGTCCAAAATAAAAATAAATACATTCCCTAAAGTACTGCCACCTCCTTCCAGTACCCCACTAAAAAGTTTTGCACATACTGGTGCTACAGAAAATACCCCAAAAAAGGAGGCACAGGAATTTCCCAAAAACGGTATAGCGATATGGTTTTTTCAAAGCTAACCTACTACCCATAGCTCTTATCCAACAGGTCTGCAATCGACCCGCATGTGCACCATCTTTACAGCGGCCTGCCACCCCTTCAGCCGAAGCTCCCAAAAGGACGTCAACGAGGCCCAATTTCTCAAGAACACAGACTGCAAGCTGCCTTTAAGAACACTTTTACAAACAGACTCTTTATTGCAATGCATCAAGCCAAGACACCCCTGGGCACCCTGACGACAGACATCTTCAATGGAGACCATCCCAAGACCTACAAATGTTTCCAAAGATATGTTTTTATGTATTTTTGGACACTCTGTCTAGCATGGGTGCCCTCGTACCCTTCCGAAGCCAAATATCTCCCTAGTTTCATGGAGCCTGCCTCAACATTCTCCTAGCACTTGCGTAGGGACCTCTTCCATCTCATAGAGTAGAACTCTGTAGAGCAGTAGTAAACATTACACGGTATGATCCACAGCACTATATTTCTTTTAACTGAACCTTGCAACATTAAAACTGAGCTAGACAGGATGTGTAGAACAGGCACTATTGGGGAGGACATTGTTTGGCCCGAGACTTCGTAGAAAAGTGGTTCTTAGAGGTAGCGAAACCACTGGACAAGTGCACAAATACGTTTGCTCCTGCCTCCATTTGTGGGACCAGGATGGCCCTTAACATATTTTGGGCAGCCTTTCTTAATGAAAAATGAATGCCTGGTATAGAATTCCAGTGCAGGGCTATTCACCTCGATGATGCTAGAGGAAATTAGTCTCATGAGAGGGGGTCAAACATCAGCACAAATATCACATGTCAGGAAATCTGGGATACCGAGATAAATATGTACAAATGGTTGGAAGGGAAGGGGCAACTCCTAATTGTACAGAAACCTACACTGCATTCTTTGTGTTTCAAAGGCAAAGGAATAATACTGCTCGGTACCAATGAAAACTGTGAAGCAATACTGCACATACCAGACCTGCAATGGGCGCCTCAACATTGATGGATTACTACTGGCAATGCAGAGAATTTGTCTATGCACAGCTTATCCCCAGATGGCAGAGCCTCTGCACCCTCATTTGTTTATTTATTTATTTATTTGCAAAGTTTTATATAGCGCTGGCTAGACCCGGAGGTATCAGAGCGCTTTACATAATGATCAGCATGTTACAGGTTACATAGTTACATCAGTAAAATCAAGGAATCACAGAGGGAGGAGGGGGAGGGAAGGAAACACAGACAAGGAGACAAGAAAAACAATGTCAGATGAACAGCTGGGTAGGTGACGGCCACGGCGGTGAACCAGAGCCAGACTCCTCTATAGCTGCCTAGGCAGCTCCACTGGGTATCGGCCAAGGTTGCTTAGGCTCCGTGGTAGGTACAAACAGTTTAGATATCCGCCTACCCATCAGAACGCCACCACCAACCTTGAAGGCCTCAGCCATGCTGGGCCTGTGCTAGTTGGAGCAGCCGGGCCTTTGCGTTGTTCAGCAACTATGGCTCAGCTCCTCCTGGGGCCTTCGTCTGCGGGGTTTCGCTGTAGGGGACCTCTGCTGATCATAGCAGGCACTTGTCTCTCGCCTGCTGCGGGAGCTCAAAAACGTGACCATTCACACCCCAACCCTGGTCCTCCCTGGAGAAGATCTTTCTGGGTTTGTTCCAACATCCGCTACAGAAGAAAACAACTCTGTTGCATCAGGGTCGAAGAAGAAGAACTGCTGACTATTTTGGCTGGGATCAGTTGAAGGACATTCGGGAAGAATTCAGACTGTTTTCGGACACTCAGGTGAACGCAGGGGAGTCCAAACCTTTCTTCACCATACAAACAAAGGCAAACTCCCGCTGTTTAACAATAACCAGGTGGGAACTACTGAAGATGATGAACGATGCTGAGCTCTGCCTAAATGCTATCAGGAAAGAAATAAGAGCCATCTGCCTCATGGTGATGCAACATTGGTATGTGTTGGACTTGATGGCCACGACAGAGGGTGGGGTGTGTGCCAAGATCAGTGCCTCCTGTTGTACGTTTATTCCTGGAAATGATCTTGAAAACAGAACTTCGCTTTTGCCATCCAAGCCCTGTATTGTCTACAAGCTGACATGAAGAAAAAGGGAGGTGCCCCTGAGCAAGATTGGTATCATAGTATTTTTTCCTGGCTCCCCCTGTGGGTGACCAAACTGTGCATGTCATTGCTTCTGGTTCTCATTTTTGTACTGCTCTTGTGTGGTTTCCTACAAGTGGGGGTTTCCTGCTATAACAAAGCAATCCTCAAATTAGGTATCATGTAAATAGCTAGAGAAAGGATAGCAGACACAATAGAAACACACCCAGCCTCGAATAATGTAACTTTTATGACATATGAGAAAAATTATGTAGCTGAAAATTCAACTAGAGGGGGGAATGTTAATATTGGTGAATGCGATGTCAATATACGCCATAATATATGTACAAATAACAATGCCAATACTGGTAAATATGATGTAGATGTACGCCATGACAAATGTACGCATAATAATGAGGATGTCAATAAATGAGATATCGATGACCGCCATGTTATATGTACACGTAATAACAAACTTGTATCAATGCTGTCGCATCCACCCAAGATGACCTCCCCATCAACCCCAAGTCAATGAAACAGGGTCAAGCTGGCCCTGCAACCCAAACCCATGCCTATCGATTGAGCGGTCACAGTTGAGGTTACACTTAGCACGAAGAAAAACGCACGTATTGGGAAAACCCAGAACGATCCCTCAGGTAGGCAGCTACATCACAAAAGGTCAGAGGATATTGTCTCCATTAAAACATGTTTGGCCAAAATACCACAAAGTCAGATGCCACATGTTATTACAAACACTGAGCCAATCACAACACGGCATATACACAACACACAGTGATCATGCGCTCTTAATGCAGGACATCTGGGCACATATACACTGGCCCACATTAGGTCTCCACAAAGTCAAGAGACACCTGTGCCCTTTATGAGTTGGTTCAATTTATGGTTTATAACTAGGTCCAGATTTACGTGCTCTACAATAATGGGTAATCAGTTCATTGTTCTTCAAGAACTGTATTTAATGCCTGCCAAAACCTCTGTACATCGAGACAGTCTTCAGATACAATTCTGTTTTAGCTCTCCCAGCCACTGCGTTTAATTAAACCAATTTGTTCCTGTTTTGCCAAACACTTTTTGCCTTTTCATTTTTTCTAGGTAAATTCATATCCGACCAACAACTGAACAGTCTCCCAAACCGTTGGTGGACTGTTGCCACCTTCAACAACCATTTTTACATAAAAAGGGGTAAACCCAATGGTACTGGGACCTGGGTGAAAATTGGTATGCTATAGAGTGGCCCCAGTAATGTAAGGAAAAACTAAAGTTAGTAAATTTAGAAACATATGAGTGAAAAAATCTGCAACAGTTATGTCATAAGAGAATGTTATTTAATCACATTACCACATTGGACTCATTTTTCATTTTTCAGATAATTTCAATCATCACAGTTTAAACATAAGGTGCCCAACAGGACAGGGAAAATGGGGGAGGGTGAGTGAATTTTAAGTGAGGATAGTGATCATGTGAGAAGCATGGAAAAAGAGGTGAAATCCCGAATCATTATGCGGATAAAATCAGGCTAATATTTATAGGCTAAAGCTCCACGATTTCATATATACATTTGAACATCACTATGCCCTATTGTTGGAAATCAGAAAAAATCTTTGTTGATGTAAGGGCAAGTTGCAAGCAAAAGGAATGTCGACGTTTCGGTTGGTTGACACCTTACACTGGGGTCTTCATCAGGACAAAAGGTGAGTGTAGGAGGGCACCTAATGTGGGAAGTATAAAAAAATAAAAATCGGCACTATGCAACCAACTAAATTAAGTCACATAAAAACCTAATGTATTGACAAATATTTACCAAGTGGTCCCGCAATAAAGACACATATGGAAACCGGGCCAGGTGGCTCCTATGGAGTAGGGTGTGACATCAATCCCTGAAGGGAAATACAAGTACAATTAGAGCGCAGCTGTCGCTCCTAAATAAAGATTCAGATTCTCAAAATGGGCAAACTAATCACTTACACAAGAATGTGGGACAAGCAGCGTGTCCCTTCTACATATCAATCAAAAGCCATGGTCAATTCTGAATTTTATACCAAATTGCTGCAAAAACGTGGAATTCAATCGCAACGATCTAGAAGAGCAGCGGGGGAGGTCAAAACAGTAGGAGGGAATTACTAAATCAACGTAATATATCTACAAGTTGTTAATGACAAAGTCTCATGGTAATAAAAATACCTGTCCTAGAATACATGGTGAAATCTCAGTCGATCAATACGCTGAAAAGACACAGAACCATAAGTATTAAATACGATCTACAGAATGAGTAGAGCCAAGTTACAGGGTCTAGTTCTAAAAACAAGAAGGTCGTAGGACTCACCGATCTTCGGTGCTACATACAGCCCAATACTCAGGCAGTGCAAAATTCTGGGGGGGAAACAAATAACAAAACAGCAAGCGTCATGCCAAGTGAATTCACCAAACTACTCGTAAAATATGAGCGTATTCATGTACGCAAAAGGACCACCAAGCAGCATCTCCCTTGGGGTGGAGGAGCCTTCCCACTTCCTCTGCAGACCACAACAGCATCAACCCGGTACTTTGTCTTGCTGGCCATCAGGGCCACAGAGGGACCAACTTACCAGGAAGAGGTCATCGTGAGTGCCGGAGGTTAGCTCTGTCGCTTTTACCAAGTCTCAAAACGCTGACCCCTCCAGCAAACTCTCAGCCCCAATACCCTGGTACCGCAGCCCTTGCATCTACTAAGGCTTGTTGCATGTCAAATCTGGACACCACTGACACTGACACTGACCAACTGTCGAGGACCTAAAGGATCCACAAGACCTTCATCGAGAGTGGCCCTGCTGTCCTGTTTTCTCTCCCTCTCCAGGTCACCAAAGCCAAATGAGAGCCTCTAACTACAGTGACCCACCGGACCAAACACCACTGCACCCAAGCCTCCCCAGCCTGGTTTCACATGAACCAACTGTGTCTCTGTGCTCCAGAGACCCTCACAAGCTGATCCCTCCTTTGGGTTCTGCTGGACTTGTATCTAAGTACCCACTAATAGCCTTTTTTTTGCAGGTACTTATTTTATAGACTGTAACGTGTAGCACTCAAGGCTACTAATGTGACCAGCACATCTGCACCCGGACACACCAAGACAGGTAAAATGCAACCGCTGGTTGTTTCCTGGATCTTGGCTCTTAACCCTTTCGCTGCGGCGGCTATTCCGCCGCAGCGCTAACAGGGCGGGGCGGCCGCGCGGCGGCCGCATGCTGGTGACAGAACCGCTCCGTCACCAGCCGCGGTTGAGCTGTGCTCGTGACGGAGCGGTTCCGTCATGGCCCGCCCCGCTCAATAGAATGCGCGCGCAGGCGCGAAATCAGCGCCGCGCAGGCGCGGCGGCCGGGCCATGACGGAACCGCTCCGTCATCAGCACAGCCCAACCGCAGCTGATGACGGAGAGGTTCCGTCATCAGCATGGAAGGGGATATATGATGTTACAACGCGGACTGTAACAACGCATACCGTTACAACGCATCTTTTACAACGCGAATACTGTTACAACTCATGTATTTACAACGCATTTTTTTACAACGCAGGTACCTTTACAACGCATACCATTACAACGTAAGTATTGGTAAGTATATATTAATATTAATATTATAATCGTAAATTAATTTTCAAAAATATATTTTAATGTAATTTAATTTAATTTAATTTCAATTAATTAATTTAATTTAAAATTAATTTTACTTTATTTTTACCCTGTACCCCTGTACCCCAAAAACTCAAAACTGACCCTCAACCCCAAAAATAAATTAAAGTAATTTAATTTAATTTAATTCCAATTAATTAATTTAATTAAATATTTTAATAATTTAAAATTAATTTTTACTTTATTTTTACCCTGTACCCCTGTACCCCAAAAACTCAAAACTGACCCTCAACCCCAAAAATAATTTAATGTAATTTAATTTAATTTAATTTCAATTAATTAATTTATTTTAAAATTAATTTTAATTTATTTTTACCCTGTACCCCTGTACCCCAAAAACTAAAAACTGACCCTGAACCCTAAAAATACCCCTTTACCCAAAAACTAAAAACTGACCCTGAACCCTAAAAATACCCCTTTACCCAAAAACTAAAAACTGACCCTGAACCCTAAAAATACCCCTTTACCCAAAAACTAAAAACTGACCCTGAACCCTAAAAATACCCCTTTACCCAAAAACTAAAAACTGACCCTGAACCCTAAAAATACCCCTTTACCCAAAAACTAAAAACTGACCCTAAACCCTAAAAATACCCCTTTACCCAAAAACTGAAAACTGACCCTGAACCCTAAAAATACCCCTTTACCCAAAAACTAAAAACTGACCCTGAACCCTAAAAAATGCGTTGTAACAGGTGTATACCCATGGAAGGAGTTAAGCACCTCAAGCCATAGAAGGTACCCTCCAAAAATTTTGCAGTGTATGTTTCTCCCATAGGATAACATTATCGCTTTTGAGGCTCATACCTCAAAACTGTTATTTGACTGCATTTTCAATTTCTACAAAATCCATAACTCCGAAAGTACTTACTTGATTCCAATGAACTTGGTGTCTAAAAACATATAAAAATCTGTGTGATTTTTGTAAATTGATCTTGGATTTCTTCTCAAGTGTCTGTCCCATTTATTGACTCTGTGTGTACGACAAATGCTTAAAAGTACTTTCTGATAACCCTAAACTGCTCAGCCACCTTACCACAAATAGAGCACTTGGGATTATTAATTTAAGCCCTATAAAGCAAAAAGGGTTGTCTGAACTTTTTGTATAGTGTGTACTTACATTGGCACTACCACATAAAAAGCCAATTTCCTACACCACCACTTTTTGTTCACTTTCTGTATCCTCATGATCGGGGAGTTAAATGGACTCCCTAAAAATCTCCTTTAAAATGTCCGGCTCTAATATGCAACCAATTATGGGGTAATTCCTGCCAATGCCTCTGGTGAGAGGTTGTTTTTGGGTGTTCAAGGGAACTCTGTGCCTTGTTAAATTGTGATCTTTAAAGTCTTAACACCTTTAATCAGGCTGATAGCTTTAAAAGAAAAATTCTAAACTTCCTCTTTCATAGGGTTTTGCAAGTTGGGCGGAAAAAACGTCTTTTTTCAAAATAGGGAATAACCCAACAAAGGGCTTCTGGGTACTCAATTTAATATCTGCATCTTTGTCACGTGTTTGAAGCTCATCACCATTTGGTGTACAATAGATCACACAGTTAAGTTTGCACAGTAGCTCTCTCCCCAACTGACTTACTGGACTTGAATCAGGGCCGGACTGGCCATAGCGGGCACTGGGCGTTTCCCCAGTAGGCCGCTAGGATGGGGGCCGGTTTTGGGCCCCCGGGGTGACGTTTTTGTAACCAGGGGTTGGCAATATCAGCCCCCTGTAACAAAATTGGCCAAAACCAGCCCTCGCAAATTGCTCAGCTGCACTCCCCCTCACACAGGGGGGCCAGCTGGCCAGTTTGCCAGGGCCGGTTTCTGTTCCAAGTCAGGCCCTGACTTGAATCACCAACTATAAATTGATGGGCTTCTTTGATAGGGCTAATCTTAAAATCGTAACAGTAACTTTAGCTGAAAAAGGATTATCTATCTTTTTTTAGCAACACCCAGATCTTGGATTTGTTTTCTCGAGAGGAGTAGGTTTGTGACTTCTACTGTTTGTACAGTAGAACTGGTAGCACCAGTGTCAACGAGAAAGAACATCGGGTGACCATTCACCTCTCCTTCCACATATGGATCACACTAGTCTACATCTGGCACGTATGCAGTCCTCCTCCTCTCTCAGGCACTGTCCTTGTGATTGATTTGACCCAGGGTCCTCAAAAATGCTGAAGACTGGGTACTGATGGAAAATATTTGGATTCTGGAAAGAGTTCTATAGGGCTCTTAGATTTAGACCGACATTAAACCATGGGGTATTCAAATAATGCTGCATTTTGAGGGCTTGGAGCTAGGAGGTCTCAGAATTTGTAAATTTGAAACTGGAGCAACATTCACATTAGGCCCTTGGCCTTCAAACTGTACTTGGTTGGGATTTGAATGGTACTCACTTTTCCAGTGGCCCAACTTGGTACAATAATGGCTCTCCATTGTTTTCTTTAACATAGCTATATCCGTTCCAGAATTTGGGTCAACAGGCATTCATCTTCCTCTACCGAGTGGAGCACTATTTCCACCCTACGTCATAATTCCACCATGTTGCATACTATTACTTTACTGGAGCCATAGCTAGGATTCTCCATGTATGGACCATTCTGAAACTGTTTCTGAGCTAAGTTTGTCTGAGCCAACATGAATTTCTCCTTGATTCTCTTTGTCTGCCTTCCAGGTCATCACTGCAATACTTTTTGTATCACAGGATTTAATCAAAAGGCTTTGCTGGCTGGCAAACCACATTCTGCTGGACCTGCAAACTATTCCCCCTGTGAATACCAAGGATGAAATAGCACTCAAAATTACTAAGATCCCCCCACTTGGGAATTTCAACACCACTATGCTAACTTGCACAAGCCTTGCGTAATAGGCATGCACTGACTCCTTAGATTGCGGTGTCATTGTCAAGTTCTTCAGCCAATCAATCTCTTTCTGTGGAACCTTAGTTTCAGGAAATGTATCACTTGATTATACTTCTCCATGACCACTGCAGAAGATGCATGTGTTTTAACAATGTCGGAAGCTGACTTTTTATGTTATAGGCCAATTTAAGGGTACACCATGCAAAAAATCCAGGCGACCATTATTGGTTTACAGGGCTTACTTTAATAATCGATTAATAGAGTCAATAAAAGGTGCACACACTCAAGAAGAAATCCAAGACCAATTTATAAAAATAACAGATCATCTGAATCAGGGAACTACTTTCAAAGTTATGGAATTTACAGAAAATCGTAAGATATCCAAATACCATTTTTTGAGGTATGACCCTCAAATGCGGTAATGTTATCCTATCAGAGGAAAGACATATACTACAAACATATACTTGTAGTTGAAGTTCCTGGGTACCCTTTGGAACTTAAGGTGCCAGGGGGCCAAGGTCCAAAGAACCACAAGCAGTTTTAGTTTACCTGCCCTGGATTGTCCAGGTACAGAGGTGATGGACGGATAATTAGCCTCGAGCGCTTCACCGTTGTAGTCAATGGGCACCTTAAAACAAAGGCTGCAAAGGAGGACTTGGGGACAAGTATGGCAGAACCCAAAGAGGGGGGTCGGCTTTTGAGGTTCTTTGGAGCAAGGTGGCATGGACAGTTGTCATGAACTCAGGCTGTGGGGCTCGTGTGCAGAGGTGTTTGGCCGGCTGGCCAATTACGTTGGAGGCTATCAGTTAGAGCTGTACAGGGGAAGAATACAAGACAGCTGGGCAGCCCTTGGTGTAAGCCTCATTGGTCCTGAAGTCCCTTGTCAATCTGAGAAAAAAACTGGGATGATTTTACCCTGGATAGATAGTGGGACTCTCAGATTTCGGTAATATTATGTTGCTTATAGTCGTTTTAGTTAGTGGGTGCTTAGGGAGGGGGCAATCATCCAATTTCCCCTAAATTGGATCAGCAGATTCCTAATGTTTGTGTTGATCCCTATCACAGCAAAATACAGATTATTACAAGTACATAACTTGAGATTCCAAATGACCACGATAGTTTGACAAGATGCTTTAATGTTAGTATCTTGCTCTGAAACCAGTCAACACGTGTTTCATCGTATGGGATATACCCACGACTTCCTCAGGGCTTGCGAACTTCAATTTGTTTCAGAGTTGCCTTCTGGGGTGTGTTACCGTTACAACGGAACTTTTACAACGTAATGCTGTTACAACGCAGCTATTACATCGTAAATACCATTACAATGCATGCCATTACAACGCATGGCATTACATAGCAGATGGTATTACAACGCATACCATTACATCGTAAGTATTGGTAAGTATTTAAATTTTTATTTTATTTTTTTTAATATGTTATTATTGATTTAATTATTATTAATTATAAAAAAATATTTATTTCGTTTTTAAATATTATAAATTAAATATATTAATTTAAGTATTTTTAAAAATAAGTATGAGTATAGGAGTATATGTTTTGGGGTACTGATGTATATGTTTTGGGGTGTTTGGGTATTTTTAGGTTTTAGGGCAGTGTTTGGGTTTTAGGGTACAGGGGTGTTTTTAGGTTTTTGGGCAGGGTTTGGGTTTTGGGGTACAGGGGTGTTTTTAGGTTTTAGGGTAGGGTTTGGGTTTTGGGGTACAGGGGTGTTTTTAGGTTTTAGGATAGGGTTTGGGTTTTGGGGTACAGGGGTGTTTTTAGGTTTTAGGGCAGGGTTTGGGTTTTGGGGTACAGGGGTGTTTTTAGGTTTTAGGGTAGGGTTTGGGTTTTGGGGTACAGGGGTGTTTTTAGGTTTTAGGGCAGGGTTTGGGTTTTGGGGTACAGGGGTGTTTTTAGGTTTTAGGGTAGGGTTTGGGTTTTGGGGTACAGGGGTGTTTTTAGGTTTTAGGGTAGGGTTTGTGTTTTGGGGTACAGGGGTGTTTTTAGGTTTTAGGGCAGGGTTTGGGTTTTGGGGTACAGGGGTGTTTTTAGGTTTTAGGGTAGGGTTTGGGTTTTGGGGTACAGGGGTGTTTTTAGGTTTTAGGGTAGGGTTTGGGTTTTGGGGTACAGGGGTGTTTTTAGGTTTTAGGGTAGGGTTTGGGTTTTGGGGTACAGGGGTGTTTTAGGTTTTAGGGCAGGGTTTGGGTTTTGGGGTACAGGGGTGTTTTTAGGTTTTAGGGTAGGGTTTGGGTTTTGGGGTACAGGGGTGTTTTAGGTTTTAGGGCAGGGTTTGGGTTTTGGGGTACAGGGGTGTTTTTAGGTTTTAGGGCAGTGTTTGGGTTTTGGGGTACAGGGGTGTTTTTAGGTTTTAGGGCAGTGTATGGGTTTTGGGGTACAGGGGTATTACGACTTTATATAAATTAAATTAATTAAATTAATTTTATTTAATTTTATTAAATTAATAACAATATTTACAATTATTAATTTAATTGTATTAATAAACGATTACAATTAAATTATATTATTTAAAAATGTTTAATTAATTAAATTCTTTTAATTTTTTTAAATATAATTATATGATGTATTATTTATAACTTAATTAAATTATAATTATATTTATTGTAATTAATTGCATTATATTATTTTCTATTTATAAATGTTTTATATATCATTTATTATATTATTTTAAATATATTAAATTAATATATTATTAATTTAATTGTATTAATAAACGATTATAATTAAATTATATTATTTAAAAATGTTTAATTAATTAAATTCTTTTTATTTTTTTAATTATAATTATATTATGTATTATTTTTAACTTAATTAAATTATAATTATATTTATTGTAATTAATTACATTATATTATTTTCTATTTTTAAATTTTTTATATATCATTAATTATATTATTTTAAATTACTATAATTACATTAATTACTGTTTTAAAAATGTTATATTATTTTTATTATTTTAATTTAATTTAATTAACTTTATTACATTTTTTAAAAAAAAGATATACTTACCAATACTTACGATGTAATGGTATGCGTTGTAATACCATCTGCAATGTAATGCCATGCGTTGTAATGGCATGCATTGTAATGGTATTTGCGATGTAAAAACCGCGTTGTAACGGAACGCGTTGTAAAACATCGCGTTGTACTGACACCAATCCGCCTTCTGGATAGTTCTATTTCCGTCCCAGCCTAATATTGGCTGGGTAAATGATTTCAGTCCCGATAGTCGATCTAGTCCAGTATTCAGAATTCCAAAACGCACGGATAGTATGCGTGGTCAGAAGAGATTATTTCTAAGTTGCACGGTTAAATATTCATGCCAGAACGCGGACTGAAGTTGGGTCCGTTTGCGATGTTTTATCTGGTATCACCGGTCCATCTTACTCGATAGTCGGCATCTCCGTATGGCCATACGGAGATGCTGACTATCGAATAAGATGGAACACTTGTTGGCTGGATTCAGAGCAAGATACTAACATTAAAGCATCTTGTCAAACTGTTGTGGGTATTTGGAATCTCAAGTTATGTACTTGTAATAATCAGTATTTTGGTGTGATAGGGTTCATTCCTTGTCAAGCTGGTTGATTTGATGGCAGTGGTGTCTGGGCTGGACACCCAACAAGCCCTGGTTCCTGCAAGTGCTCTGGTACCCAGGGTATTGGTGCATGAGGGCTCAAACTTGGCGAAGAGATGGCCTGACCTCTTGAAACCACAAAAGCCTCTTCCTGGGGTGATGCTCCCTCGGTGGACCAGATGGCCAGCAAAACAATGTACTGGACAAGTAAAGTAGGTGCCTGCAGATGTAGGGGATGGCTCCTCCACCCCAAAGGAGATGCTAAGTGGTTGTTGAAACACTGGACAGTCCTCCAAGTGTTTGGGAGGATGCACCACTTTTGGACAAGTTGGGTCGGTGCAATTATCGAGGTGCCAGAAGACAGGCAGGGCTTGGTGCCAAGTTCGGTATTGAGCCTCTGTTCTCGCTGTTATGGCTCTTCTTTGTCCTTCTTCTGTTCCCAGGTAGACACATCTGTCTCTTTGGTGTCAGTGGGTCCTCTAAATAGTGAATTTAGTGGCATTTAGGGGAGTGTAGGGCAGTAGCCAAGGGCTACCCAACCTTGGGGTGTCTATAACCGCTATATGACCACTTCCTGTGAGCAGTGGGCATAATCCTGACCCAGAGTTCCTAGTTTTACTAAAACAAAGATGGTGAAACCCTTCTTTGACTACCCACTTCAGGAGGGCCACCTTAAGGATGTGCCTCGCCTGTAAGAATGAGACGCCTTTTGACTATCTAATTTCCTGCCTGCTCTGGTGCCAAATGGGCCTCAGGGAAGGGAGTGGCTTTCTCTAGGTCTGGGTGGAAGCCAGTGTTGCATTTCAAAGGAGGTAGAGGCTTTGAAACCTCTAGCCTTGATTCGCTAATCTGCTAGCCATCCTGCTGGAGAAGGTGTGAACACCTTCCGCTGGAGCAACCATTGTTTCTGACCTCTGAGAGCATGGATTCTTCATTGTAGGGGTCAGAAACTCATCTGTGGTGGCAGACTTGAAGATTCCAGTCAGATAGCACACTATGTAACTAGGAGGGCTTCAGGGGTCACCTCTAAGGTGCCCTCTGGGTGCATGTCATAATAAATCCAATACTGGCATCAATATACACTCATTAAACAAGGTGATTGATACCAAACACAATTATTGTCATTGAAGCCATTATGGGGCCAGGTAACTAGTAATGACTAGTGCTCAGTACATGTCCTGAAGATGGCTTCCTGATCACTTGCAATGTTTACCAAAGGAATTAGGCATTACAGAGACACCTCTGCTCATGCAGATGTGCTATTACATGTAATATAATGCACCCTGCTGTAGGGGTGACTTACATATAGTACATGCAGTTTACATTGGCATGTCACCCAGTGAGTGTGCCATGTCGGGTTTTCAGAATGGCTTGCACCATTTCACGCATGCTGCAGGGGCAGTCTGCATTAAGTTTTGTTTGGGTCCCTGAGGGTGGCATAATACATGCTGCTGCACTTAAGGACCCTCTTTAGTACCCATGCCTGGGGTACCAGGGGTACTATTTACCAGGGACTTACACAGGTGCTAAAGACCTTGCCAATTGGGTTACAGATTAGCATTTGTCTTGTGTTTAGAGAATGAGCACTGACACCGGGGCCTAATTAGCAGGGACCCATTGCAATACCAATCAACAACATCAGTACCAGTGAGAAAAAATTGGAGGTGGCTATGTAAAAAGTGGCACTTTCCTACAAGTATCCCTTAGCAGTTTAGCACTCTGCCATTGCATAGACACTTTACATTCAGCCCACAGATTGGCTAACACCTCAGTAGCTAGGAAAGTATTCAAATCCTCTCACACCTGTGAGATTTCCATGAATCTTTCAACCTGGATGTACCATTGATCAGTGCTTTCTCTCAATTTTCGAAATAGAGTGGTAAACATGGAAAGAGCACCGCGACTCAAGGGTACATGCATATAAGCTCTACCATGTATCTCCCTCAAGGGCAGATTTCTAGCTTCTAAGTCACTTTTAGTATTAGCCTATTTCTTTGGTCCTTCCGTATCATCCTTTTTCCCTTTCATCTCGGCCAACCTATCTCTAAACTCCACTGTTGGATGTTACTAACCACTTCTCTCAATTGCAGCTTTAACCCAATGGTTCACATATTCTTAAGTGTCTCTGCAGTCATGAATATCATAAATTCTTCCTCAGAGTCAAACTTTTGAAAAGGTCAATCCCGAATTCTGTAGCTACTTCTTACGGGACTCATGAGTTATACAAGCATGTCTGGCAGCTTCTTTGCACAAGAAAAAAAGCTCATCTTAATTGTACCCATCTATGAATTCCAAGTCAAGGGTCCCTTCGATGATTTCCTCCAATTCTTCCTTAATGCTTAGGCGGTCTAGCATCTGGAAGGGGTGTCAAACTCTGATGACTGGAGCTTGGGGCTACCTATTTCTATAGTCCGCACACACCCAAGGGGAGTTACTCCAGTTTGGGGTCTTGCGCCCAGCTCACGTAAGGCACTAATCCCAGGCACAACAGTGGTGGTGGTGATCATTGGAGCAACAGGAGTTGCAACAACAGTTGCAATATTCCGGGACACAGTCAACATTTCTGATTTAGGAACTGGGTACCTTATGTGTGGAACTTTGAAGCCGAATGAGTGCTAACTGCGGATTCGGAACTTGAGCCAGCGTTAATTGTAGAGGTGAAAGGTTCCAAGCACCCCCATATCTAGGAGGTCCTGCTCAGCAGTGACCATGGGTGGCGAAAGCCAAGATAATGGGCAGATTTCCTTCAGTTTTCTAAACAATACAAAAGGAAGCCAACAAGTCATCAAAGAAGTCATCACTAGAGTCCATATCACTACTTTCGTCTATCCAGATTTCAGTCTCACACCCCTCTTGTGCTTTCTTCCTTTCTAGTTTCTCACAAGGCAGTACATGTTACATCTATACTCCCTCTATGACATCCTTCAATGTTTGCTGTTCGGTATCCCACTTTGCTTCCCTCCAACTCTTGACTTTTCTCTTAGCTCTATTCTAATATTTCTTGTTCTCGCTAGCATGTGCAACACACTCTCATGCATTCAAGGCTTTGTATTGGGCTCGCCAAGGCGGGGCTTTATTTCATACAGTACCCAACTCAAATTCTCAATTATTTTCAGATTAAAGGTATCCTGGAAAGTAAATTACAGGGACCCATCTCTTGCAGTAATCCTATCCCATTGTTTAAGCTAAACACAAGTGTATTAACCAGCATTGGTTGCCATATAATCACCAGGCGTGCCCTTAGGTGGGACCTCCTCGCCTTCATGGGCAGGATTTATGACATTATCACTAAACCAAGTCCTTAATTTCTTGAAAAATTCCGTCTATACTCAATATATGGCACAATACAAATTAATTCAAGGATCTATTGATATTACCTGAAATTCGGAGCAAATCACAAAGCAACACGAAACAACACTAGCTTCCAATGTCAGCATGACACTATAAACTGTCCATTCACAGTGTGGTACCCTCTGACCTAATGACCAATCCAAACACAGCACCTCCACCAACCGACCAATACCAGCGCAACAGTCTTTGACTAAAAACCACAGCACCCTGCAGCAGCTCTCACTGATCAGCTGCAAGATAGCACAAATATTAATTAATTAAACAAACCTAACTCTTGTCTGTTAGAAAAGAAAGTTAAGAGTTCGCAATCACTGTAAACGTAAAACTCAATAACGTTCTCCTGATGTTACCACACATATAAAGTAAAATTTCGACCACCGGGAAATCGTCCTGACTAGTGCATCTACCCTCTGTGCAATAGGGGAACCAAAGGGGCTAGTTAATTTAGCCTCACCAAAGTAGTTAGTAGTTTCTAGCTGAATGTGTGGCCAATAGCACTTTACGGACTACACTACAAACCTTAACAGACAAGTTACGACATGAATTACTTCAATGTTTATCCAGGGATATATCACTTGAACTAGTGTGATATCTAAATTTCCTTTGTCAAGCAACAAGCATGTTTCTTATTTAATAAGCTCAAGCGACATACATAAGTCAGCATCACTGATTTAACAACAATATGGGGCTTCTTGAACTCAAAATGGACACTACATAGCGCAACACACTATCACAGCAAAAACTGCAAACATCACTATGCACACCAACATGTGACCGAAAACACGTAAACTGTCATGTTCACACTAGAAGGGTACGAAAGACACAGCAGCAGACCAAGGCCAAGCACATAAATTTCGTTAGTTTCAAATATTATGCACAGGTGTAACTACTCCCAACACCCGCTGCCGAGAGATGTCAAATATAAAAAATGTCCCCAGAAAAGGAAGGTGCACTCCAATAAAAGTCAGTTAAACGGAAAGTATTTTTTCAAAAGCTCTTCTCTTTATTCATGTAGATTCTTTCGTAAAACCGGCACAGCCAACGCGTTTCGTTGCCCCAGTGCCACGGGAGCTTCGTCAGGGCTTACAAAAATACCCTTTCTGTAGACATGTCATGTTCACACTACTAACACACTGCAACCGCTCAGGAATACAAAAACACTGCCAGTTCTCCAACATGGACCATTGGAAACTCGGGAATGCCTATTGGGCTGGGGAAGATTCAGACAAATTTTGGTGCAACTTCCAGCTATTTATGCCGCAACGAGAACCATTCTCTGCTACTAGATTTGGTAGCGAATAAAATAAGGATGGTTCTGGCACCACACTAACTGGACGCAACTCGAAACTCTGCTATATCCACCAGGAAGGAGCTTCTTTTCAAACTGAGGCTGAAATCACACAATCTGATAGAGACTTCTAGCCACAGATTCCTTTCCTTTGAATTGCCCCCGGGGTCAGACAGGATCTGAAATTCTTTTCATGAGCAGTACCCCTGTATGACTGTAGGTGGAGTCCTTTGGCTACACATGATGTCATCAGCGTTATCTGTGCTGGGAGTGACATGCACAGTGCCTATATAAGCAACACCTCAGCAAGCTCATAGCGTCCTACTAGCCCAGGTACTCTCCAATACCCACACCACACAGGGAGAGTAGTTTTACATCTCTTTATTCCGCTGCGTGTAAGTCTGAAGTCAACACTCTAAGTCTGTCTTCAACTCAGCCCTCCAACGCTTACGTCACAGGCCTAGGGTGGCCAGTGGGAACCAAAAGAGTTCAAGTGTTGTTTTGTTTACAAGACACTACATCTCCCGTTTTGTTAAATAAAAAGGTACAGCTTTTTCAAAATAGATAAATAAATGTATACATGAATATACACACAGATGATCATAGATATACAGGCAATTATAATTATAAAAATAATAGTCTTGGCACCTGAATCATACTGCCTGATTGGGTCACTGGAAACCGGGAGCTGACAGTCAAAGTGTCAGTGATCTACACAAGTGAGGTGGAATGATCAGCAGACAGAGTCTTCAGCAGTCTGTCGGGACCCAGTCTCTATATTTACATCGAAGTTTGGTGAGTGATGGGCCGCATGTCGAAAGTTAGAGGAATCTCTCTTAAGGGACTTCTCAAGACACTGGACAGTCACCATGTGTCCTTTGGTGTCAGTGATGGCAAATGGTTCAGCCTCAAAAGGAGTATCAGACTTTCTTTTTCGGGGTTGTCTGACAAGCACTTGATTTCTTGTAAAAGTGACATCTTTCAGATGACATCATCAGTCAGCATATATTTTAATTTCCTGTTTGCTACCAAAGTCCGTAGTATGAATTTCTTCTTCTTTCTTGGATCTGAGGTTGGTCCATTGGGGCTGCTTGGTCATCATGCCTCTTCCAATCATGAGAGTTGCAGGGCTTTCCCCTGTCGTTGAGTGACTTTGAGGTTGAGCTTCTCCAATTCAGCAAGCTGAACAGCTGAACAGCTTTCTTTAGAGTACTCATGAGATGTTCTACCAGGCAATTGTCCTGGGGCCGAAGAGGAGTGCTTTTTTTGATGCATTATATTGAGGTGATTTAAAAACTCTTTTAATTTTTGACTATTAAAAGGTGGGCCGTTGTCAGATTTTAAGATTGCAGGTACACCCCATGTTGCAAGGATGCCATCTAAACTTTGAATAACCTTTTCATGTGTAGTGGATGAGAGTTTTTTTACCAATGGAAAACGGGAGTTTTCATCAACAATGACTAGAAGATGATGTCCATTCTCAAGAGGACCAGAGGGGAGAGGATGTGGCCTAACAGCTAGAGCAGTCAGCCTCGATGCTGGAGAACCAGGTTCAAGTCTCAGCAGGAACACTCAACATCCTATGATTCTAGGCAATCACATAATCTTCCTGTGCCAAGCAAAATGAAAGTGTCTGTCTGTAACGTAACTGGTGCGCATGTAAAGTGCTCTGATACCTTCAGGTGGCGTTTGTACTCTACAAACTCCCCAAAAAATATTCAACAGCAATTCTCTCCCAAGCATGATGTGGCAATTCTGACATGTTTAAAGGGTCCTGAATAACTTGAGACAAAAGACAGTTACATATATGATAATTCTTCAATTCTTTTTCAACCCTTCATCGAGATAAAGAAACCAGACTCGTTCATGGATAGCTCGCATGGTAGAAACTATTCCTCGATGTCCCTCATAGGCGACTTCAATCACTTGTTGTCATGGACTCTCTGGAATAAAAATTCTGTACCTCGCAGAATGAGGTCTTCTTGTGTCCCTGAAAGTTAATCTCTTACATTTTTCAACAGGCCCATCTTTAGCGCTGGTGACACCTGGTGCAACATTCTTTTTTGATGACCCCTACATATGACCTACTCCTCATATTTCCTCACTACCACCCGGCAAAACTGACCCTCATCTCTCCATAGCCCCTCTCTCACATACATTTAATTTATTTTAAAATGCCGGTAAAGGATGACGTTACTAATCCACTACGCTATTCAAATAAAATACTGATCTGTTCTTTGCAGCAGGCATAATAACCCTTTGTGCTACTTTATGGCAAGCTAAAACTGCCACTAGACAAAAATCCGATCTCTCTATCTACCAGGAGCATTAATCACAAAAGTTATCTTGAAGTTTTAATTGCAAACTGTGCAGGAGGTGCATTTAAATTGTAAGCTATGCTAAACACAGTGACCGCTGAGGTCAGTGCCCCGCCTCCGGGTCAGCGCTCAGTGCAGTTGCATCAGTCGCACTGCCCTAAAGTTGGCCCGTTTTTGAACTTCAAATATTCACTGTCACTGGTGAGAGGTCTAGAGTGCTGTTTCCACGATTGATGAGTAATAATGTCTTCTAACTTAAACATGTCACTATCATGGCTCGTGGCAGTTAACAATTTGTTCAAAAACATGGCAGCTGGTGTTCTCGATTTCACAATAAAATGGATGGAGACCTCCGCTGTCTTAGATGGGGTACCACGGCACTAAAATGGCACTCTGAAAAATAATCCTCAGGATTCTGATCTATCCCTGAATGATGAACAATTGTATAGTTGTATTCTTGTAACCTCAAACCCCAATGTTCAATTTGAGCAGGCAATTCAGCTTTTTAGATTGCCAAATATCATCAACAGTGCTTGATGATCAGTCACTACTGTGAAAGGCGTTCCATGCAAAAATATATGGAAATATTCACAAGCCCAGACCACTGGCAAAATTTCTTTCTCAGTTTGCGAGTAAGCATGTTCTGTTTGTGACAGGCTTTTACTGGTGTGTGCCATAATATGTCTCTGGGCATTTGGCTGTCTGCTGTGCTGTGCAAGGACTGCACCGAACCCAACAGGGCTAGGGTCAACTACAACCTCTGTATGAAGTTTGGGATCAAAGTAGGTCATTTCAGTGGGTCTCTCAATAGCTTGTTTGTTTTTTTAGAAGCTCTTCACACATTCATGTGACCATTGAAAAGACACATTCTTTTTCATCAGTTCTCATAACGGCGCACTGACCATAGCAAACTCTTGTATGTATCTAGAACAGTAACTGACCATTTCAAGGAATGATCGTAACATAGAAATGTCTTGTGGGCGATTTGCAATAGACAGTGCTTACACTTTAGCTGGATTAGGTTTCATACCCCCAAAAGAAAAGACATGGCGTGGAATTCACATTTGTCAGCATTCAGAGTTAAGCCTGCATCGGTCAGCAAACAATAAACTTTTATGAGAGCATTTCCATGCTCTTTCTGTGTGGGTTCAAAAACCAATATGTCATCACTATAGTTGAATGCATTTACTATTGGCTGTATGATACGCTGAATGGCATCTTGGAAAAGTTCTGCAGCAGAGGATACACCAAAACTCATTTTGCTTATAGCGAAACAGACCAATATGCGTGGAAAAAGTTGTAATGTACCTGGATTTTTCCTCAGGTCCCAATTGTTGATAGTCTTTATTTAAGTTGAGTTGAGTCAAGAGAAGAACTTCGCACCATTCAATTGAGTGACCATATCAGCAATGTGCGGACCTGGATGTCTCTCTCGCTCAATTGTCTTGTTGGCCTGACGCATTTCAACGCATATGCGTACAGCTTCTTCACAGTGTCTTTTGGGCACTATTATAATGGGAGAAACCCATGGCGTTGGGCCAGTGGAGCTTTCAATGATGTCATGTTTAAGCACCAAATTAAGTTACTTTTCAACAGCTTCTTGCATGTGAAACGCAATTTGTATGTGTCTTTGAGCAAGAGGACGATTATACTAATTTATATGTAACTTTACTTTCATTATTTTGAGTTTTCTAACTCATGAGATAATGAAGGAAATTGGCCTACAATTTCATGATCAGCATTCATATTGTAGTTCACTGATATCAGTCCCATATCAGCAGCAGTGTTGAAACTCAGCAAACAGGCACTTGAAGCTATTCCTTGAAGTACATGAATGGGTGCTTGTACCACAGTTTTCTTATGTTTCATTGTGGCTACAAATGAACCTTGACATTTTCAGGCAGCTGAGGCTGCCCATGTGTATGCTTTAGTCTTTGACTTCGTAGATTGTGGTAACGGAGATAATTTTTTATACTTCTCCTCAGGCATGATATTTATCGATGTGCTGCTGTCAATTATGAATGGTATTGAAAACCTATTTAACTTTAGAGTGATCTTTGGACAATGTTTGAATGTTTTTGGTGCTTTTTCATGTCAATATTTTTTCACTTTTTGTTTTTTCTCACATTTGACTAGTCCCACATGTGTATGACATTCTGAAGCAAGCATCTACATTGCACAATCATTATTGTCACTTTCACTGGAAACTGATACTGAGGAACTCTTTGTCGATGATTTAGATGATGATCGACCTCATTTGGTGTCGATTTGCTTCAGTTGATGTAACCGTTTGGCCTTGTGGGAGCGCATTGAACGTCACTGAGGCAGCGTTCGGTCGCCCATTTGTGTTCATGCTGTGATACACTTACTTTTCTCTTCAGTTCGCTTTACCGGAGCTGATGCATAAATGTCCAAAGATGGGACATTTACCTTTGTGTGAAAACAACAGTCCACATCTGTAACACGTTTTCTTTTTCTTTGGAGACATATCCTTGTGTTTCTTTGCTTTGTACTTTAGCTTACTTTTCATAATAATGACTGACGCACTTTGGGCGCCGCTGGCCTCCATGTCAGTCGCTTGATGATCAGCATGCTCTCCAGCATGATCAGGCTTGAGGACTTGTTCTAAGCTCAGAGTTTCCTTCAGCGTTCATCTGTGAAAGGAATCTGAAAGCATCCATCAATTATTCTGAAGCAGATTGCTTTATCATCATTAAATTTATTGAATTTATAGTGCTTCACCAGAACGTCCAGACTCTCAACAAACTCATTGATGGTTTCACCTGATCTCTGGCATTCTTGACTGAATATGTATCTTTCATAAACCACATTTGGCACTGGATTAAACTTGACGTTCAAGGATGTTTTGATTTAATCGTATGCCACTTCATGGACGCTCGAGGCTTACCAGAGCGACTTCATGGGATTTATGCTATCTGCTCGATGCAATTCGCGCATTCCGCGCATTTTAATGCAATTTTACTGATTGTGCTCTTAATCATTTTTTGTTGTGCAGGTAACTTTGTGGTTGCGCGCTGGGCGCTTTCTGCGCTGCACCTACTCCCCTTCTTTACCACTCGGCCCCTGCAGGAGATTAAAATCCTGCCGGGACTCATAGTTGGCCGCCATCTTGGGTGAGGAGGGTCACTAGGCGAGCGGTATAGCGCTCGGCCCCTCACACCATCAGCCCTATAAAAGTCACAATATCTCGGCCCCCCAATTGATAGGACGCTCGAGGCTTACCAGAGCGACTTTATGGGATTTATGCTATCTGCTCGATGCAATTCGCGCATTCCGCGCATTTTAATGCAATTTTACTGATTGTGCTCTTAATCATTTTTTGTTGTGCAGGTACCTTTGTGGTTGCGCGCTGGGCGCTTTCTGCGCTGCACCTACTCCCCTTCTTTACCACTCGGCCCCTGCAGGAGATTAAAGTCCTGCCGGGACTCGTAGTTGGCCGCTATCTTGGGTGAGGAGGGTCACTAGGCGAGCGGTATAGCGCTCGGCCCCTCACACAATCAGCCCTATATAATGGCGCCCCCCTACAGGGAGCGCAGCGGGCACGCCGTCAGCGCGCCGAAGTCGCGGAAAAGTCCAGTCCGTCTGCGCCCGTCCGTGGCCAGACGGGCCCAGGGTCCTGGGGCGCTGCCTCTCCCATCACTTACTCTTCCACCACACTCCGAGGTTTGCAGCACCCCCCTTGCGCCCTCCTGGCTCCAATCTGGGACCGCCTTGTATCTCTCGGTATCTCGGCGGCTATACCCTCTCCCAGACTTACCTTTATACCCTCGGTGGTCTCTACCCCGCCTGAGACTTCTATTCGCATACTCTACCTCAACATACGCTCCCTTCCTCAACATCATGCTGATATCTTCCTCTTGCTGACAGCTGATAACCCCGATGTCTTACTGCTCACTGAGACCTGGCTGTCTGACCTCTCCCTTCCTGATATCTTAGCCGCTCTGCCCCCTAACTACTACATGCTGAATGCCAACCGGCCTGCAGCCAGCCGTGGCGGGGGGGGTGGCGGCAATCATACGGAAGGACCTGACATTCATTGCGTCTTCTTCGCTAAGTCTTCCCGAGGTCGATAATCTTGTCATCAGCCTGGCAACGGAAGCAGGTGCCCTGACTCTCATTGTCCTATATCGTCCTCCCACCTCTATGCCCCTGTTCCCCGCTGCCCTCTGTGAACAGCTTGCCGCTTTGATGACCTCTTCTGCTCGCCTCGCCATGTTCGGCGATTTTAACTACTGGTTCAACCATGCCGACGCAGGCCCCCACGCTACTGAACTGTTCGAGGCACTCTCTAGTCTAGGCCTGACCCAGCATGTCGCCACCTCCACCCACACCGGTGGCCACATCCTGGATCACATTTGGACGCAGGGGGTATCGCTCACTGGGCTGAACATCTCCCCCTGCGTCTGGTCCGATCACTCCATGATCGACTCGTCCATTTCTGTAAAGGGCCTGGTCAAGCCACCACCGCGGGAGGGCGGGATGGCTCAGAAGTGGAACGCCCTTGATTCCTCTGCTTTCCTCTCCTTCCTTGCGGAGACTCAGCCCCCACCTAGTAACAATTCAGACATCAACACACTGGACGCCAACATTGCCTATTGGCTCACTACCGCTAGTGACAAGTTCGCTCCCCTGTCCTGCTTCCCCCACTCTCGCCACAGTAAATCTCACAAATGGTTCAACCCAACACTGAAGTCACACCACCTTGAGCTGCGCCAACTGGAACGTAGGTGGAGGCGTAATTACCTCAGCACAGACAGGGAGGTGTATGTGCTCGCACGTAGGGCATATAAAAATGCCATTATCACAACTAAGGCTGCCTATTTCTCAGACAGAATATCCATAGCTCCCAATAAATCCAAAGAGATATTCAAGGTCCTCGGCGAACTAACATCGGACACCAGGACACTCCCGAACCTGCCCCCTTCCGCAGAGTCTTGTAATGCCTTAAACACCTTCTTCATCGACAAGATTTTGGCAATTAAAAACTCCATTCCTCACTCCTCTCCTTCAGCAATAGCCGCAGCTCCTTCCACTAACACCTCCACTCTGGCCTGTTTTCCCACACTCGACCCCGACTCCTTAGCCAAGTTGGCCACTCGGGTGAAATCTGGCTCCCCCAAGGACTGCTGCCCCCCTCTGTGTTCCGCGACATCTGTCACACTCTCCCGCACTGCATCTTACCCCTTCTCAACACCTTCCTTAACTCTGGCACAGTTCCCAAATCTTTCAAGGAGGCTGTACTGGTGCCCTTGCTAAAAAAACCTGGCGCGGACCCAGCTGCCCTTGCTAACTACCTACCGGCCCATCTCTCTCCTGCCCTACCTGTCAAAAATCTTGGAGGCACATGTGACCACCTGCCTCTCGCAGTTCATCGAGGAGTCCAACTTCCTGGAAATGAACCAGGCCGGCTTCAGACCAGCCCATTCCACCGAGGCTGTGCTCCTTGCCGTGTTGGACAACCTCAGATGTAATGCTGACAGAGGCCGCCCCCAGGCATTGGTCCTATTGGATTTGTCGGCGGCATTCGACACGGTGGACCACAACATCTTACTCCACCGTGTCGAGTCCGCCAAAGTCCGCGGGCCTGCTTTGTCCTGGGTTAAATCCTTCTTGGAGGGTAGATCCCAAGCAGTCAGTCTGGGCCCCTTCAGTGCTACCTTCATCCTGCTGGGTTCCTCAGGGTTCTTCCCTCTCCCCCCTCCTTTTTAATTTGTACCTTCAGCCTCTTATCCACTCCCTAGGCAGTTGGGACGTCACCGTACTCAATTACGCGGACGATTTACAAATTATTTTTCCCCTCTCCTCCCCTGACGCCGTCACCAACTTCAAGGCGGTCATGATACACATCCAGCAGTGGATGAACCAAAATCAACTAAAGCTCAACCCTGGGAAAACTGAGGTCCTCCTTCCTGGGAGAAGCGCTTCCCATTGGGGCCCACAATTCTGGCCACCTGAGCTCGGCCCATCTCCTCCCCCTGCTGGCTGTGTAAAGAGTCTCGGCGTCATAATTGACTCTGAGCTCACTCTTAAGGCCCAGGTGAGCGCCGTAACATCTTCCTGTATGTTCCAACTATACAGGATTCGGAAAGCCGCCCACCTTCTGACCCCTGAAGCTCTGCTACAAGTTTTCATAGCACTGGTGCTGTCCCGTCTGGACTTTTCTAACTCTTTGTACCTCGGTCTTTCTAAATCCCTGTTGTCTAGGCTACAGATTATTCAAAACCAGGCTGCCAGACTGGCATTTAAAATCCCCAGATGGCAGTCGGCCAAACCTTTACTACATCAATTACACTGGCTACCAGTCAGCGAAAGAATATCCTTTAAGGTCGGCTGCCTGGTTTTCAAAGCCTTGACTGGTCCCTCTCCTGCCTTCCTGAAGTCCCTGGTTACCCCCTACTGCCCTTCCCGAACTCTGAGGTCTACCCACCTCCAGCTCCTAGTCACTCCCCGGTTCAAATTTACCAAATTAGGTGGCCGCAGTTTTTCCCACCTGGCCCCCAAATTATGGAATTCTTTCCCACTCTCACTTAAATCCTCACATTCCCTTGTATCATTCAGGAAGCCCCTAAAACTCTGTTGTTCTCACATCCCCACTAAAATCCCTTCTGTTCAGCTTCAGTGTTCCTATCAGCGCCAGGAAATTCATGGTGACAGTGCGCTCAACAAATGCCCATTAACATAACATAACATAACGTTCTTGTGGTATCTTTTTAATGAATTTTTTCACTCCTTCACAAGCCTTGTTCCTCAGATACTTTATAATTCATTTTGCCATCTTTTTCATTTATTGATCTATGAAATCTTCAAAAGTCTCTTTCCATGCAGTATATCTATTGCCAATATTGGGCTTTTTGTCAGTATCCAATGCAGATGGCAATTTTAAGAATGCAATAAATAGATGTATACACATTTGTGGACAGAAGTGGTCTCTCAAGTGCTTCTAGTGGAACCTGATCAGGTAGAGCTTCTCTAACGCCTCGTGACGTGCTGGCTTTGGGGTCAGCCTTAATGACTTTTGGAGCTTGGATCTCGCCCTGGCTCTCCATCTGAGATCTTTGCTTGATGGCAATAAAGGGAGTTGTTCTGAGCCCCTACATGGCAGCTTTGATGGTGGGCTGCTTCGTTTTGGAACAACTCCGCTAGCACAACCCATACCCTCTCTCTGGGTCTGCTCTGCAGCACGCTATGTTATGTTATGACTACTCTTTTTAGTCACTTCGGTAAGTAGAATAATCTTGTACACTATTAATCCATGAAAGCAGATAATGTTATTATATTCAGTCTGCTTAGTACTTAAATGCTTCTTCATCAACACCTTGTTAATCTCTAATTCATAGCACATGAATTTTAGTTTGACTTGTAATGAACTATTGCTATTTGTAACCTGGCTGCATTCCCCATTATCTTTCTTATTCTGTATAGCGTATGGCATTCATTTGTGTAACGGTGCAGTACCTTTTATTTGCGGCTGTTTCATTCAGTTTCTGGTCACCGATATTTAGTCTTTCAGTGTCGCTTTATCTTCAAGCATTTTATACGGGCAGGTGTTGCGCTGAGACTACACTGGTGCCAGTGTCGATTCTGCTCTACAACTGAGGCACGTGGTGGCACGCATGAGTAGTTTGCTGGACCACAGCGAACTCTGTGGAAGAGCGCTTTCAATATATGGGCTTCGTACCCCTTGTCTTGTCACCAGTTGTAGTGTCCTACCAGCCCAGGTAATAGCCAATAACCAAGCCACACACGGAGAGTAGTTTTACACATCTTTATTCTGCTGGGAGTAAGTCAGAACTCAACATTCTAAGCCTGCCTTTAACTCATCCCCCAGTGCTTAGGTCACAGTCCTACAGTGTACAGTGGGAACCAAACATTTTCTTTTATTTACAAGACATTACAGTGCTGACATCAGATCTTTTCTTTCTGTACCAGTCAGCGCAGATTCGAAGAAGAGCTACCCCAGTCACTTTTTGATTGACATTTCTCGACTTTTTGTCAAAGAAATGTTGAGAAATTATCTCCTGGTGTGGCAAATGTCGGTGACAGACCCACACCTCGCCTGCCTCTGGTATCCCGAGCACAACCACAAAGCCAAGACATGCATCTATTGTTGAGCCATGTTCCCCAAAGCCTTGAGGGAGCGATACCTCAAGCTCCTAGTTGCTCGATGTGCAATGCCATAATGGTTTTGATAACGGTTGGGAGGATGGTTCTGGGATCGGTCGCAGAGCCACCGGCCATTATCTCAGTCGAAGTCGTCTGGACACTCAGGTAAGTCCCACAAAAGGAAGCACAAGAAGTCGAAGATGTGTTTGACTCTGCCCCATCCATTTAACTAATCCGGTGAGATGAGGGAACCTCAGCATTCAAGGCCTGGCTCCGCAGTTGAGCCAGCACCTGGGCCATCTCACTGAGTTTCCTGGAGACGGAGCGACCACTGACCAACTTCGTGAGTTTTATCAGGCCACCTCCTATTTGGTTGTCCTGTCCCACGGGCACACCTCGGGCTTCGCACAGTTAGGAGGGGCCCCTATTGGTTTTTCGCCTGTGGGTTCATCCCCGGCACCAGTCAAGCCCCTTGGATCCATGGATGGATCCGGAACGACGCCAGTCGAGCCTCCTTGACCCTCCCCAGCGAAGGCCTCACTTAAACAACTGTTAATAATCACATGAATGTGGCATATTCAAAGTTACTGCAGGCAGTTCAATATACCATTTAATGAACAAATAGTTAAGGCCAAAGTCTGCAAGTGACAACGTTTTTGTTGCCACATAAAGGGAAACCCCTAAGACTAACCAAAATGTATGGTCTGGAAGGGGAATTCTAAAGCAGCAGGTGTCAGCAAATGCAGCATCAGAAGAGGAACCAAAAAGGGGTTTCTATCAAAATAAGAAGTAAGGTGCTTGCTCTTGCCAGTATCTCTCGGAGCAGGAAAACGAGGAGCATTTAGTCTGAAGAGAAGGGAGACGTGTCTGCCTGCTAAGGTGGGCAGGGACAAATGATCTGGCTAGCTATCAAGCTTCACACATTCAAATCATAAAGTTACATCTAAGTGATACATCCTATCGGCTCCCATCCCAACCAAAACACAGTGTTGCTTCAATACTGAGGATTGGCTTCCTTCTAACAGATAATACAATGCCAACTTCTTCCATTGTTGAAAACTTCCCGATATCTCACAAAGGAACAGTCACCTCCTCTCCTCCCATCTTTTAGGTGCTGGGAATCATCGTCCAAATGAGTTTCTGTCTATGCTACAACCTCCAAAATGTAAGCTAAGAAGAATAACATTTCTAAATGAGAACATAATGACTCTTGTGTCTTAAAACGAAAAAAAGGTTATGTACAACAAGCAGAAATGCACCATCTATTTCACAACGGATTGAGGCAGCTAGGCCCAGTCATGTCATCTTTATAATGCATATCCTAACTCCACTAATACAAGATCATATAAATCATTTGTTCTCTACACCTAAGTGTGAAATAATTTGTGTACACATATATTCAATAGTTAAACGTGTTACAGGTTAACGTTTTATTAGGCAAACCTAAATGAAGGTAACTTTGCGCCTCCATATATGCTCATGTCACCTTGATGCCTGTCTTCACATAAACTGATTTTAGAAAAAGGAGGGCAAAATGTAATAAATCTCAATGAAGAGCATGTAATTCTTTCCACTAGGAATGTTCTTCTTCTTACAGAATCCATGGGCCCTGAATTGAATTTGCAGCAAAAGTCAGCCCCAGCATGTACTGCTGGCAGGAGTACATGGTCAGATCCAGGGAGGAGGAGTCAATTACATCTTCCTGTCCAGAATCTCTTGCACCAACCACACTGAAGAACTTGACACATCTGTGATGTCACAGATACCAGGGTCTCGTAATCCCCTAATATATTTTTCCATTAAAAAAGCAGTTGCTGTAAGAGTGGCTGCAGGTGAAGGTGGAACCTAGACACATCTAGAAGACAAACTTGGACGGGGTGGGGGGGGGGGGGTAGATTTCCTATCATCTGTTGCTCAGGATACATTCTTTGAAAACGAGGACAGAACATTTCCAGGTTTACTTTATTCAATGGACAGGTATGCCCAACCCTCTGAAGCACAAACCCTTTCTCTGACAGTTTACAGTACCGATCTGAGAATGGATTGTCTGCCACTAAAGCAAGATTTTTATTTTTGGGGCAACTGGTTCTAGCTTGTATGATTTATTAATGCAAAACCTTTAGAATTAGGGCCAGGGTTTCAAGTAAATGCTTTGAGGTGTGAGCTCTGAGTGCATTACTGACAGTGATTCCAGCACAAAAACGTGTACACTTGTTTGCAAAATTTAGCAATTTGAGGCTATTTGTAATGCTCACTGGTTATATGAAGGAGTCTAAAAGGGAAGATTGGTGATATTTAGCTTTAAAAAGTAAAATATACACACAAATTGCAACTTGAAATAAGTGTTTTGTCAAACTGATGCGTACCTTTGGATACTACTTCTCTGAGACATCTTTTAGTAAATGTGTGCCAATATTTTATTTTAATTGGGAGATATATGTCCTTGCATTGGTACAGAATTATGATTTTCAGGAATTCACAAAAGTTTACTAAAATATGTCTGGAAACTGCATCCCAGCAAACGGTTGTGAATTCTGTTTTCACATGAGCAAAACTACATGGTCACATGTTCAAATCTTGATGGTTCCACACAGCCTCTCATCCTACAATGGTCAATAAAAAGAGTACCATTGAGTTGGGTAACAATAAACAGCTGTTATGATAGCACCAAAACACCGAAAAGTGAATGTGTGCTTTACAGATGCACGTTCTATGGTATGTTATATATGTTCTTGTGAAAATCTGCTGAGCCATGACAAGTTCACTTTTTCTACAGTAGCTTTTTTGCCCATCCTGGAAAATGATCTATCCTGCCCTTGCCACGAGTAAAATCACAACTTTTTTCTAGTGTGGGAAGAGATTGGAGAGGACTTTGATGAATACCCTTCAATATGCAAATTAGTGGGTGTACACAAACTCATAGGACATTCCATCCTTGGAACTACCGCTTCCCACCTGCTTCCCGCTCCCATACATAGATTTACAAAAATGTCAGAAAATCAGAGCGTTGCTAAAATCCAAACCCTCATATAACAGGAGCATAATTGGAGAGACTGGCATACTTTGTCACCTCAGTGTATGGCACCAAATGGGAAAAATAGATTATGTATGAAATTCCATACCGCTGCCTTGGAGTAGAGGACACACCAAAAGGGAACACTTGTTCCCCTTGCAAACGCAGCTTCGCCTGGTAGCTGTTGCCTCCTGGCCCTTTCAGGTCCTAAGTTCCAGGACCTCCTCCACCTTCAGGCACCCTCCTGCGCCTCATCCCTGGTAGTCCGGTGAGGAGCATGTCTGCTCTTCTGCTGCTCTCTGCCCTCTGTTTTACTGCTTTCTGCCTTTTTGCTCCTCTACTCTTTTTTCACCTTCCTTTTTATCTATTATTGCTTTTGTCACTCTCTCTAATTTCTACTCTTTTTTGCACTTTTTTCCCTTTCTGTGCCCTTGCGGCTATTTGTCCCCCGTGACCACACCCCCTCCAGCACTGTTTTCCATTTCTATCTCCTAGCTGTCTAGCCATCCCCAAACACTACTTAATGGGGGCCGCGCCGCTGGCACACCAAAGGCAAGCCCGTCTACGCCTGACCGCATCGGGACCACACCAGGCACCACGTACCTTGGGCCTTGGACCATCCACTGCTACAACTCCAGCACCCTCCACACACTCAAACCTGGATGGTCCACTGTCTGCCACCTAGCATGTTCACCTGCCGCAAGTGCGCTTTTTCTTCCCTCCGCACACCAGACCCACCAACTGCACAACCCTCAAAAACCAGACACAACCACCTCAGATGCATCTTACTCAATACCTGCTCCCTCAAAAGACATGTTGTGGAGATCTGGGACTTGCTTGAATCCAGCTCCCTCTATGTCACCTTCTTCACGGAAACCTGGATAAACCCCACTGGAGCCCCGGATATGAAAATCGCCATCTCTAATGGCAACAAAATCATGCACAAACACCATGTCAACCGACAGGGAGGAGGCATCACTATCGTACACAAAAACACCCTCTGCCTCACAACCAGCTCCGGTGACCATTCATCTAGACCAATTTGAATGCCACCCTCTGCAACACCCTCATCTACAGACCTCCTGGACCCCACCCGCCCCTTCAGCGAAGCCATAGCAACTTCATCACTCACCATGCTCTCGTCTCTACGGACTACATCCTCCTCTGCAACCTCAGTTTCCACCTGGACAACCGCGACAACCACAACACCTAATCCCTACTGGACCTCACGACTATCTGACTCAAACAACTGGTCTCAACACCAACTCACTCAGCAGGACACACGCGACCCCATCTTCTCCGGAAGCAACAACATCTCTGTCAGCCACACCTTCAAGCCACAGTGGACCAACCACCACTGCGTCCACTTCTTCACCAAATCCACCATATGCCACCACACCCATTGCGATCCTTGCAGAAGCTGGAACAAGGTCACCGAAGATCAGCTCACCACCTCCCTCAGCAAAACCCCACCACCGACATTCATGGACGCCACAGCACGCAACTTCCACCACTGGATCTTCAACTGCGTCAATACACCCGCTCCCCTCAGGCAAGCAGCCCTCGACCAAAGCCAGCTGGCTCTCCCCCGCCCTCCAAGAGTCCAGGGCCACCAGCATACGGCTCGAGAAAAGATGGAGGATCATCAAGATCAAGGCAGATCATGCAGCCTTCAAAACCACTGTCATCGCACACCACCACCTCATCAAAACAACAAAGTAAGCAGCCATACAGAAACACATCAATGCTAACGAACACAACAGTACATAACTCTTAGTCATGATCAAAGAATTAGCCAAACTCAGCAGAGAGACAGCAGATATTCCCCCTCTCAAGACCTCTGCGACAACCTTGCCACCTTCTTCCACTGCAAGATCAAGGAGATGTACTACAGCTTCACAACCCAAGACCCACCCACTGCACAGACAACCACAATGGCTCCAGACCCCAACTGGACCACCCTCCCTTCTGACAACACCCTCAGGATCATGAAGAGCATCCACCCCGGAACCCCTTGGGATCCCTGCCATCACCACACCTTCAACAGAGCTGGCATCTGCATTGCACCCGAACTCTGCTGCATCATCAACTTCTCCATCAAGTACGCCACCTTCCCGGAAGACTGGAAGCACACAGAGATCAACCCCCTGCAGAAGAAACCCTCTGCCGACCCAACGGACCTCAAGAACTACAGACCAATCTCTCTACTCCCCTTCTCAGCCAAAGTCATTGAGAAAGCCATCAACACCCAACTCTCTCAGTTCATCAAAATGAACCACATCCTTGACCTCCCCTAATCGGGCTTCAGAAGCAACCACAGCACCAAGACCGCTCTCCCCGCTGCAACAGACGACATCTGCACCTGCCTCGGCCAAGGCGAAACTGCTGTCCTCATCCACCTGGACCTCTCAGCCTCCTTTGACACCATCTCCTACCACACCCTCTGCGCAAGACTCCATGACACTGGCATCCGTGACAAAGCCCTAGAATGGATCTGCTCCTTCCTCACTGGCCAAACACTGAGAGTCAGACTTCCAGCGCTCAACTCAGAACCCACAGAGATCAGCTGCGGGTTGGTGCCTCAGGGATCCTCCCTGAGCCCCACCTTCTTCAACATACTCATGGTCCTTCTTGCAGCCATGGTCAGATACGACGGACTCCACATTGTCTCCTACGCCGACGCCACCCAGCTGATTCTCTCCCTCACAGACATACCCAAAGCGACTAAGAGCAACTTCCACAACGGGATGAAGGCAGTCACCTCCTGAATGAAGGACAGATGCCTCAAGCTTAACTCAGACAAGGCCAAAGTTCTCATCCTGGGTTTCATCCCCTCCACCTGGGATGACTCCTGGTGGCCCGCACTGCTCGGAACCCCTCCCCTTCCCCGCACACCCACGAACCACAAACAAAACCTCAGCATCATCCTGGGCTCCTCGCTCTCAATGAACAGCCAAATCAACACTGTTTTGTCCCTCTGCTTCTACACACTCTGCCTGCTTTTTAAGATCTTCAAGTGGATCCCCACAGAGTCTAGAAAAACGGTCACCCATGCGCTTGTCAGCAGCAGACTTGACAACTGCAACGTGCTCTATTCCGGCACCACCCAGAAACTCTTAAAGAGAAACTGCAGAACATCCAGAACACCTCAGCCAGACTCATCCTGAGCATCCCACGCCACAGCCACATCACCAGCTAACTTAGAGACCTTCACTGCCTACCTATCAACAAAAGAATTACTTTCAAGCTCCTAATGCATGCCTACAAAGCCCTCTACAACAACGGACCAGCATAACTAAACCCAGTAGCCCAGTGGGAAGGAAAGACAAAATGGGATGATCACGTTGAGAACAACTCAAAGATGCAGGATCATCCAAAGATACCAATAGGTTTTGGAAACTGATTACCTGGGGAAGCAAGACAGGTGCAAGCCCACCCCCAAATTATATCACTGGTCAGACTTGGCATGACCATTTCAAAGGGCTCTACTCAACAACAGAGGCCAGTGAGAAGGGGAACTAGATGGGCTAAATTGGCCTATGGCAGAAGAGGAGTGTTTTAACTTACAGGAGGCAGAAGCTGCAATAAATAAAATTGTCCCCTCCAAAGCAGCGGGTCCTGATGGCTTGCCTGGTGATCTCTCTTCTTGTCTGATCCTCGCCACTGGGCACACTATATTTCATTATTAGCAAATGCAACAGCCAATGGAGCACCAGTTCCGGCGTCATGGAAGGCCGCCGAAGTGGTCCCCATTCACAAAAAGGGAGCCAGGGATGAGCCTTCCAATTACAGACCAATCAGTTTGATTGATGCTATGCAGAAGGTCTTCCGCCGGATGCTTCTGCATAGGATACAGTCATGGTTCGAGGACGAAGCTATCATCTCCCAGTATCAGGCCGGATTTAGATCAAAGACTGGTACATTGGATCAGGTGTTTAGACTCCTCCTCATTTATTGAAAGGTAGTGGTGCTAGGCAAGGGCAGTCTTTACCTCGCATTCATCGATCTGAAGACTACCCTTGACCTGGTCCCCAGATCCAGGCTGTGGACGATGCTTGGTGAAATGGGTATCCCTTCCCTTATTCTTAAATTACTGATTCGGCTCCACGAGGGGAATTTTTCCCAGGTTAGGTGGGGGGAGCAGGGACAATTAAAGAGCGCATCCCTGTCAACAGAGGAGTCCGACAGAACTGTGTTCTGGCCCCAACTTTGTTCTCCCTATACGTGAACAGGTAGTTGATTTCCTACTGGAGGAAACCGCAGACTCACCCACCCTGGGGGGCAACAAGATACCAACCTTGCTGTGTGCAGACGACACCCTGTTGATAGCAAAGACCCCAGCAGGGTTACAACACCTTAACAACAGATTCAAAATCTTCTGCGACACTCGGGGACTGGTTATAAATAGTTTGAAAACCAAATTTATGGCGTTTAACTGCCATAGGTCATACAGGAACAGCCTTCTGCTGGGTGGGGTACCCCTTGAAAAGGTGGACACCTTGGATTACCGAGGTGTAAGACTTACCGATAAAATGTCCTGGAGATCCCACCTAGCAAAGATGCTGCTGGGACACAAGCAAGTGGCTGGAGCAATAGGGAAAGACTACCTTTCGAACACTAGGCCCGTAGCTCAGGCCCTCCAAGTATATGACGCTAAATTAGTTAGAGTTGCTCTTTTCGGAGCAGAAGTTTGGGGCTTCGACAAACTCAATGAGCTCTGCAGATCGGAACATACATTTTCAAGAGACCTGGTTATGGCAGCCAAATATGTTCCTATCACCCCTTTACTGTTGGATATGGGCAGCGGTCGATAGGCGACGTAGCTAGGCTACGCCCTTTACTCTTCTGGGCTCGCATTAGGCAGACCCCGAGCTTTCTCTCTATGCTGAAGCCCTTGCTGTGATTATCCGCCTAGATACCGGCTGCAAAATAGGCTGGATCGCTGATATAAAAAAAAATGTGACAGCCATAGGACTCCGAGCCTGTTGGGCAAGCCAGGAACCCCCAAAGAGAGAAGAACTCAAACATTTATAGTGGGAATGGGTGGACCAACGGGAGAATTCCAAACCTAATGTGGGCAAACTAGCAACAGAATTCTTGGGCATATTATCAAGGGGGTTTATCTCCGCTTTTTTGGCTTTAAAAGCCAAGAAAGCGGAGATAATTTTATCCCCCTATTACCTAGCTGTCGCTAACACCTGTTAGCGACAGCTATTAGGAGATAGCGACCATCTTGGGCCCCGCTTTGCATGTCAGTGATATTTACCACTAATGACATGCAAAGTGGGCATGCCAAGATGTTAGCGACTGGAAACAGTTGCTAACATCGCTATCTCCTATTACCAACTTTTGGAGATATTCGCGCTAAGAGCGAATATCTCCAAAAGCTAACACCTGCCCCTGAGAAGTTCTTAGCCATGTTATCCAATGGTAGGTGGATAACATGGCTAAGAGCATTTGCTCGATAATGCATGAATATCGCGGACTTTTCAGCGATATTCATGCATTTCGGCCGATTTTTATCGCTTAGGAGATAAACCTTGATAATATCAAGGCTCCTAAGCGATAAAAATCGGCGATGCTCTGCGATATAATTTTGGCCGCTAACCAAGCTGAGCGATATTTTTCTCTCATGCTTGGTAATATGCCCCTCTATTCTCACAAACAAATTAGATATTTCTAGCCCTTCCTTGATACAATACAGGTACCGAGAGATAGAATGTTGTACATACATTTTAGGTTCAGAACTGTTCCCGTCTGAGAGGTGACAGCAAAGTGGTACACAAGTAATGGGAAAACCTGCCCATGCTATAATGCCCTGACAGAAAGTATTGCCCACCTAATGTTTGATTGCCCAGCATACAAAACATCACGGAGTAACGGGCTGAAACCGCTTTGCCAGCAATTGGGCACACTGGACCATCATACAGCACTGCGTATCCTCGGGTCCGACTCTAGGCCATTCTTCGCATGCTGTGTAGCAAAGTTCTTGGGACAATCATGACTCACAAGGTAGAAAGCTCTTGCAAGATTGGTATAGTTTTAATCAAAATTAGGATAGTGATAACCTCATGATACAACACCAGATTAGTTTGTAATCTCATGCACAAGCACTTTATTTGTCAAACCTTTGCTGCTATGTCAGGGATAATTTATTAATTTTTTTGTATACTAATGCTTCTCCAACAAGACGAAGTACTGACTGTTTTTACTCTGTTTTAATTGTAAATATGTATTCAACAAACTAAATAGTGCATTTGCTATCGCTCTCCTGTTTTTTAATATCTCAAATACAATACATGCATTATTGTACCAATGGCTCATCCGATTACTTCATTGTATTATTTGTTCACATAAATTGAAGCTGCTGCACATTTGTATTCCTTTAATAAAGGTATACAATGTATTTTTATTTATAGCAATTATGACATTTCTGTCAAAATATAGCGTAAATCAAAATAACTCAACCACCGCCTCTCCTTTTACAGTCCTACCAGACATCTCTGCTTCGCCCAACTGATCCTGGTACCATCCCACGGATCCGCAAGACCACGGCTGCAGGAAGATTCTTCTCCTAAGTCGCTGCAAAGACCTGGAACTCCTTGCCTCTGCACCTCAGGCAATCACCATCACTGCTGCAAATCAGGAAAGACCTCAAGACCTGGCTCTTCGATTGAGCCGCAAATCCAGCTCCCCTCACTCAGCACCTTGAGACCCTTACGGTTGAGTAGTCACGCTTTATAAAAAACCTGAATGATTGATTGCTTGGAACAGAGAGAAATGTTCCAGAACACTGAAGAGAAGGAACATCTAAGATTCTATATAAATTGGAACATAAAGTATTGTGCCCATGATATCTGATGATGCCAAAAAAGCGTTTGTACATATCAGGGGTAGGATAGACTGGAGAGTTACCATCTTGAAAGATAAATGTCACAGTAGACGCTTACATTTTCAAGTTCAAGACTGGTCAGAATTTCCTTCAAGGATTCGGAATGAGAAACAGTATTGAGTAGCACCCCTGCGTCTCTTTTGAGTTTGATGAGCATCACAGTTTTGACGAGCAAGTCCTAGGTACCTTCCAGAAGAGCCTAATGTTGGTGCAAATAACTGGGCACTGGAGCTGGGCAGAGTACCTCAGCCTGGAATCTCATTAAACTGAATTAGATAAACCCTTTATGTGATGGGCAGCACCCAAGCATCTAACATCTGAGAGTTCTAAACGTTCCAGACCTTTCTTAGCCAGCCTCCCATGGATTCTTGCATTGGACTGGCCTAGTCAGGCTTTTGGATGGAGGGGGGCATGGAGGACGACTGCTAGTAGGCTGTACCGAATTGTTTCAGTAGACGGGGCTCATGCCCACGACACCGTCCATGGAAGGGTTGTTTTAAACACCTGGATATTGTAGATCGCCCCCAGCCACACCCCTTGTTAGGTGACCACATTGGAGCCATCAGCCTGTGATGCTCTGCTTATTTCTTGATTACATTTTTCAGCAGAGGTCCAAATAGGTTTAGCTCCAGTAAAAGGAAAATTCATTAGCTGGTTCTTCTATGAATTATCAGTGTTTCTTGACCACATCTAAATACTAAAGAACCAGAGGTGCTGGCAGAGAGATAATCTTAGACATTGTAAGTGCAGTAATGCCATAAAGAGTATATGGTGCTGGGAATTCGTCATTACAAACTCCACAGCACCATAATGGCTTTACTGAAAGCTGGGAAGTTTGGTATCAAACTTCTCAGCACGTTAAACCCACACTGATGCCAGTGCAAGATTTAATGTAAAGTGCAATCAAAGGGTATCTTAGAGATTCCCCCTGAAAAACGACCTAACACTAGGGTCCTGGCTGAGTGACTACTTGCTCTTGCTGTCCTGAAAGAAAGCACTTCATGGGACGAGGGCCAAACCTCCTTCCCCAGGATGGGCAGGATACACAAAGGGGTAGAGTCAAAGGATTGCCGCCTTTGTGAGATATCCCAGCCATTGGCTGCTCCCCAGCAACTAGCCCCCACCGTTCTGTTGCCCACTTTGGGCGGGGAATCGTCGGGAAAACCAAGTGAGGTAGGGAGGTGTGCCCACCTTTGTCAACCCCACCCCTCAGGTGGGGGAGGCAAGCTAAAGCACAACTCTCAGTCCCCGCCATCTTGCAGATGGGGGGACCCAGCCAACCAGAGTGAGGCGTATACCCCCCTCCAACTGGAGGGTAGCATAATAGGGGGTGTACCTACCACAAGGAAGGGTCCCACTGGTCCTGACCAGTACCTACCTCTAAGGCCCCTAAATATAGTATTCAGGAGCTACCCCGAACCTTACCCCTCAGACAAGAAGAAGAAGAAACAAAGAAGCTGTGCTGAAAGAAGATCAGAACGACACCAACTGACTTAACCCCAGCCCTACAGGCCTGTCCCAACCTCAAACATGCTCCAGTGAAATCCCAGTGTGTCCTGCAGCCAGCAGCCCCCAAGAACCTGGAGGACCTGCCCTGCCTTCCCAAACCAGACTTTTTATCCTGTGAGCATCGGATTTGCTCATCAGCAGACTCTGGCTCAGGCCATATCCGCGAGTCTGGACCACTCTGCCCCCGACACCCACGGCCCGAGTGGCCAATCAGCACAAGAAGGTCTCCCGGGCGATTCTGACCTGGGATCAGGTGATCCCTAACCTGTCTCAAGTCTCCAGCCAACACCTACAGCCCCTTTCTGGAGGATCCCCCAGACCATGACCGGAGCTGGTAAGAAAAAACAGACACCAAAAGACACCCCTGCACCCGACGCCCCACGTCCTTGGGTGGCCCAACCAACAGTGTTGCAGTGTCCCCAGACATCCTAACTAACCTCCTCAACCAGTGGTCAGCTCCAGTAGATCTTCGTCTACAATCCTGCAGTGTTTGTTGTAGCTGGGGGACATCCCTATTGAAATCAACAGGGCACCCAACGCCAAAACAGCACCCTGCACCTGGCCGCATCTGGGCCGCTGTGGGTGCGCCTTGTGTGCTAAATATTTTTAAAAGAATTAACATATAAGCATGGCTGTCGAGGGATTTCAAAGCCAAATGTTCTAGCACTGCATGAGTTGGTTAGGAGGTTCTGCATTGGCCAGTTCTTTTGCTGCATTTTAAAAAAAGTTTATGGCTATGCAGGACAGTGGGATAGATGAGCCCCTGAGACAGTGAATCACTGCTGTTCTGCAAGTTCTTATTTGTTCCTTCCTGAAGACCTCCAAAAGGCCTTTTTTGCGTGTTTCTATTAGAGCATATTAGATGCAGTAAAGACTCGTCCCAAGCTCCGCACAGGCGGCATTCCTTTGATTGCCATGTGTATTTTCATCTAGGGGTCAGGTCCTTTGATGGATATGACCCAAACCTTAGTATCGTGAAAAAATGCTTTTTCTGATGCAGGAAATGGTCTAGCAAGTAAGGTTGGGGTTGCAAACTCTGGTATGTCTGTATCACGGATCAGGCATGTTTTTTTTTTGCTAGGGCTGTTTTATCAAATGATAAAGAATTCCGTTTTATGGCTTTGTTAACCACAGATTTGAAGCCAGGGTAGGAAGAGGCAGTAAGCCAGGGCTCCTCTGACTTCAATGCCGAGAGCGAAGCCTTCGGAGCTTCGAAGATTGAATTTTTGAGCTTGGCTTGCTTTTCAATTTCCACCCAACAATAGTGGGCGAGTGTGTTCTCCTCTGCGTTCCACATCCTCCAGTAGTACTTGACTAATGTGCCTTGTCTATTTGAGAACTGACCATATTCAAGTCGGATTTGAGCTTGCGGAATATGGCGAGGGATTGCAAACAGTTTCTTGAAAAGAACTGATTGTGCTAGGTTCAGGCCTTTGGCGTCCTTGCTGTTCAAGATTTCTGTGCCGTATGAGATGGAGGGCAAGAACTTTGCTGCTATGACCTTTAATAGGTGACCTGTGGAGCCGCCTGCAAGCTTGTTTTTTAAGACTTTGAAGGCAAACTGCAGCTGTTTAGATTTTGTTCGACCTTGGTGCAGATGTGTCTTATAGGTAAGTTTGCGAACAATTTGGAAGCCTAGGTATTTGTATGAGTCCATCTTGTTCAATGGTCGCTTGTCCAAGGTCCAAGTGAATGTTTGGTCGCCTTTATGGTGTTTGTTAAAGTAAATAACCTTCGTTTTTTGGTGATTGATGGTTAGTTGGACCGAGGTGGTATAAGCTCCAAGTTTGGTAATTAATCGTTGCAATCCAACTGGCGTTTGCGCTAGTAAAACGATGTCATCTGCATATTGAAGGCTGGGTATGGGTATTGTGTCAAGTTTCGGAGGGTCAGATTGAATTGACTAAAGGTGAACGTCCAGATCAGCAGTGTAAATGTTGAAGATGTAGGGTGCCAGCAGACTTTTAGCATGTTGTGTGTGGATCTTCTTAGTAATGCTGCGCCCATCTCCTTTCCTGATCTGGACCCATGTCTGAGAGTACAGGTTGATTGTGGCCTCCAGCAACTTAGCTGGGACCCCCCGTTAGTACATTTTTGCCCTTCGCTTGGCTCTTGAGACCTTGTCGAAGGCCGCTTTGAGGTTGATGAAACATACATAAAGTGGCCTTGATTTTACGAGGGCTTGGTTGGTCCGGAGGGTTACAGCAGAAATGTTCATCAGAGTGCCCATCCTGGCCCTGAATCTGGTTTGCGTATGAGGAATAAGGTTTATTCCCGCCGCCCAGTCCTCTAGGTCTGCCGGCAGGTTTAAAGCGTATATTTTAGCCTCCTCATCAATTAACGTGATCAATATATAATTTGAAGGATCGGAACGAGAGCCCGATTTGTATATTGGGCTTAAAATACTTCCCCTCCAGTAGTCAGAGATCGTGTTAGAGGCTAGGATGACCGAAAAAAGAGGAGTTAGGTTATCCACCCAAAATGGAAACAAGGCATTTGGGAAGCCTTTGGGCCCAGGGGCACCCTCAGATCTTACATTTTTTCTTGGTTTTAAGACTTGTTCTTCAAGGATCTGCTGGGGAAGGTCTGAATTGGGGGAAGTCGTTATTTTCTTGATCTCTGGCAATAGCTACATTATTTTGCTGGGGAAGGTCTGAATTGGGGGGAGTCGTTATTTTCTTGATCTCTGGCAATAGCTACATTATTTAGTTGGAAGCCACAATCTACGATGCCTGGAGGTGGAGTTTCGTTATATAGTAATTCAATGTGGGCTCTCCATGTTTCATCCATGATGTCCGAGTTGTGGTGTCGGTTTCTGCTGTTGGTGAACTGGTTGATAAATTTAGGATCTTTCCCAGAAGAGCTTGGAGTCTCTTTGTTTACAAAAGTAATGGAGTTTTGCCCAAAGATGTTCATGGAATGCTTTCTTAGCTGCCTTAATGCATCTTTTAAAGACTTTTCTGACTTTGGAGATTAGAAGCAGTTGGTCTTAGATTGAGGATAAGCCCTGAGTTCTTAGTTCTTGTATATATTTATTCAATTGTTGTTTTTGAAATCTGAGGCTTTTGGTGAACCATGCTGCCCCCAATGGTTTTCCTGCTTTTCTTCCAGTTGTTTGTTTAGAACATTTTTGATTTAGCTCTCTGGTAAATGACTCCCAGGCCCGGATTGCTAGAGGATTTCGTTTTGGATTTCTTCAAGAGCTGATACATGAATCCATAAAGTCACTTATGTTGTCCTTTTTCCTGGTGAGGCGTTTAAGAATATGGAAATGGAGTTGTTGCAACATTGCGTTAATAAGAATTGGATTTATGTTTTTTCTTAAGAGCGTGAAGGATTGTGGTTGGTGGTCGCTCTCAGCTCTATCCAACATTTGAAAGTTTGTAATGTGTTGAACGAGGTTGTGGTCCGTGAAAGAATAATCAATAATTGAAGCTGACTTTTGAGTAACCCTTGTGTATGCTGCTGGATTGTCTGTGGGGCTGTGACCATTGAGCATTCGCATTGATTGATCGTACAAGTGAACTGCGCATTGCTCGCCAGAGGTGGAAGAGTATCGAGAAAGTGAAAGTGAATGGCAGCTGCCTGAATATGCTGTAGACGTTGGATAAAACAGTTAGCACCACCCAAGAATAGAGCATTCCCGTAATCCAGTTTACTTAAAGATGTACTTTGGACTACCATAGAACAGCAACAAGTGGACAACAGAGGTAGTATTTTGAGCAATGCCTTCATTAATCCAAAGCAAGTGGAAGATAATTTACTTACATGCGAAGTAAGGGGTAGATCGTTATCAATATAAACTCCTAGGTTCAGAACTGAACCAGCTAGTGGTCGAATTATCTTCAGGAGGCCAGAAATCTGCTGGTAGCGGTCTCCCAGGGATCACAAGAAGCAACTCATTTCTCACGTCTTGTCCCCATTAAGCCTGAGAGAACAGGCTTTGAAGCATTGAGAAATATCTCTCATGCATTTGTGATACCGGGACATTGGATCGGGAGAGGCACAATCTAGATGACAGAATTAGCTGGGTGTCAGCAGCAAAATTCACAAATTTAAGGCCATGCGATTTGGTCAAACTAGCAAACGGTCTTAGATACACATTAAATAGTTCTGGGATTAGGAAAGAGTCCTGAGGTACTTCCTGTTTAACTGCTCTGAAGGATGAATGAAAAGAGGAAAGATAGACTGCTTGCCTTCTTCCCTCTAAAAAGGAAGCCAGACAGTGTTCTTGCCTTTATTCCTACTTCTGACAGCCTTGAGAGTAAAATGCTGTGATCAACCATATCAAATGCTGCTGATATGTCAAGCAGCACCCACACTCTGTGATGACCTTCATCTGCTGCCATGCGTAAGTCATCCACAGCAGTAATGAAGGCTCCCTATGGTGCCATGGAGCGGGCAAATACCAACTGGGCCTTATTTAGTAAATTATACTCCTCTAAAAAATTTGAAAGATTTTATTAACAACGTTTCCAGACTTTTACTAGGAAAGGGTAAAAGGGAAATGGGCCTGAAATTACTAAGAAGTGCAAGATCGGCAGAGGGCTTCTTCAGAAGGGGTGCAATAGTGTCTTTTTTTTCAATCTGGAGGTACCATCATCGGCGATTAATTGCATATCGCAAGTGGGCCTGCCACACAGTCATCATGCTGCTTCCAGGCTCTAGGAGGTAACGGATTCAATGGTGAGCCCAACGAAATTGAGCTAGCTATAACAAGAAGCTCACTCTGTGATAGCTGACCAAAATCATCAAGCACACCTGCCATAGAATCTGTGTTTGAACTTGCCCAAAAATTCTCCCACTCCTAGAATAAAAATGAAGACCAAAAAGTAGATGTTTTAGAAGTTCAGTCTCTTGCCCTTCTAAAGTGCTTAACTTGCAGAAAGGAAAACTGTTACTTACCACGTCTGCACTACAGGCTGACTTAGCCACTGGATGCAAGCAAGCCGGGCTGAAGACGGCTGAAATGCCAGAAACCGGTCCTCGGAAGCTTGTTTCCGGTACAGGGAAGGCATGGCTTGGCAGTTCAGGCTGGACTGTTCCCATGAGGCACAGGGTCAGACTGATTTGCATATGGCCATGTCTGAACTGGGGTGGCAGAGTGGGCTAAAGAACGGTGATGGATTAAACCCAGATCTGTTGACTGGGTGTGAGTGTTTGATTGGTTCAGATGCTCCGTCCATCACCACCCCCTTTTGTACCGACTTAAGTATTCTGGCATGCATGAAAGACTGGAACACAAAACAAAATGGCGTTCCAATTTGGGAAGCCAGAGCAGTAAAAAAATGGCGCCTATCCCCAAAAATGCAAGTAATAGAAATACACAGTTCTTTCTAATTCCCCACTACTAGAATAAAAACGAAGCTTAAAAAGTAGTTGCTTCCCAAAATGAAAACACCCTAATACTCTTAAAATGCAACAAGTCCAGTCTCATGCCCTGTAAAGTGCTTCATGTGCAAAAAGGAAAACTGATATTTACCGCAGCTGCACTTAAGTATTCTGACATGTAAAAAAGACTGGAGCGCAAATCAAAATGGACCCCCTTAATGGGGAGACAGAGCAAGGAGAAATGGTGTCTGCCCCCAGGCGTTCGACGAACACATTTCACTGTGGTGTTCCACATCACCACACTTAAATGCATTGTCACTCATAATAAGGCATAGCGCCACGGCCTCAGCAGTCATAGAAGCACTACCTAAAACTGTTATATTGGAGTGTGGCAACTGGCAATGCGCCACCCATGGTGTACGTGTGCTGCTCCTGCAAGCTTGGTTTCGCTGCTGAGCTAATAGCCTTCTGGCAGACTCCGTGCTACAATGTATCAAGATCCATTGATTCCCGCGTACAGCTCTCAGTCTGACGTCATGTTGAGGTAGTTCCCAATGGCTACTATGAGACATGATAGCCCATCATGTTGTAATATACAAGTCTGGAGTTGTGGGGCCGTTGTGTCCTGCTGCCGGAGCGGAGTTTGTTGTAGGAGGGTAGCTGGATAATGGTTTGCGGCAAATCATGGTGCTTGGAGTGCGCCCTGCTTCTCTCACTGGCCGCCGCTTGCTGTCAACTGTTATATTTAAATATGACCCTCTTGCCGAATTCTACCAAGGGAGACAGTGACCGTTGCAGCCGCCACCAAGACAGTCTGTCACTAGAGGACTCACTAAGGACTAGGAGGTGTGGGCTCAATCACTCATGGGTCCATCTCCTCTACATATTCTCAGGAAGTGAGTTGTGGTTGCCTTGTAACTGAAACTCATTAAAAATGTGAGACTTTTTAAAAATTTATGTGTCTTAAGGTTCTATAAGCATATTAAGGTACATGGAAATCCAAATCGAAGAGCAGTAACCCACATAAATGATCCCCCTACCCCACCCCACGGCATATCCGATGACATTATATTGTTCATTTGGTGAATCCTGAGCATTACAGACACATATGAGTAGAACATCATTAACAAGAGCAAAGGATGGAGTTCCAATTTCAGGCAACCAATGCCCACGCACAGAGCAACATATAAACTATCAAATTATTAAAGGTCAGGATTGCTCAGCAAATATACCTTAAGCAGGGCCCATAAATCTTTGGGCCGCGAGGCCTCAGGTAACTCCTCCGCATAAGCCTCCAGTTGGTCTCTACAATAAAGTAAATCATGATCCATTTTCTTTTTACAGTGAGAGTGGTTTTTGCCCCCCAATTCTGCGCTACAGACCTTTTAGCCAAGAGGGCCGAGATCGCAACAATGCGCCGGTTGCAGGGCTTTAGACTCTTCACACTACCTAAGGAGGCAAACTTACGGAGCACAGTGCACAGGTTCCAGCACAATATCAGTAAGCACGCGCACCACCTTGGACCAGAATTCAAATATACCTGCACACATCCATGCCAGATGCAGTAAATCAGCAACTGCTTTCCCACATCTCATGCAGCTAGCTGTTTCATGCAGACCAAACCTACAAAGTTGCAGTGGGGTATAGTATAGCTGGTGCAAATACTTAAAGTGAATCATGCGAAGATTACAAATCACCGTGAGGCGACCAGTTAGCTCACAGCAGAACTTCCATTGTTCAGGCGTCAGTGTGGACCCCAGCGCAGCATTCTATTTAAGATAAGAGAGGGTTTCCCCTGGCTCCCGGTCCCGCAATTATGTATTATATAGCTTGGTTATCAGTCCTTTTCTCTCTGCTCCAGCCAGCACCGCCTGCAGGGCAAGCAAAGTGTTAGGTTCCATCGGATAATTCGGGTAGATAGCTCTAACTGCTTGCCGTACTCTGACAATTTGACTGATGCCAACAGCTGCCTGCTCACGCAGCGCTGACTGCTCCCGTGCTGCCGAAATGTCAGGGTGTGCGGCCAATGGCAGTGACGGGGCGTATAGAAAGGTAAGCTGTGCCCTTTTGGCAAGAGCCCTCCAGGCCAATGCAGTGCATTGTACAGGATTGATTCTGGTCCTGGGAACACCCACCTCCCCTGAAAGGATTGCCGCCTGCAGCGGCCTAGGGAGAATGGCATCGGACTCAATCGCAGTATGGGGCAGAAACCGCTGTGGACAGTGCCAATAGTGTGCAAACAGCGCCTGCGCGCACAGGTAGTATAACCGCAAGTCAGGAGCCTCAAATCCGCCACTATCAAATGGTTACACCAGATTATCCCATATGCATCTGGATTTCTTACTACCCCATACGAATGTGAGCAATGTCGACGGAAGCGTCTTGAACAGCGCAATGTTCAGCTTAATAGGGCTATTTACAAATAGATAGAGCAGCTTGGGCAAGATAGCACTTTTAGTAACAGCAAGTTGATCAGCGAGCTAAAGAGGCAAGCGAGCCCACCGCTCTGCCTGCTCAGAGATCCGTGTGATAGCTCGGCCATATTTCTCAGAGATAACCCGATCCGGGTCCCTGTGTAACCATATCCCCAAATACTTCTCCTGATCCTGAGTCCACGTCAGCGAGAAGTCTAATGCTACCTCCAGCTTACCAGACGTTAGTGGGAACACTATCGACTTTGCCCAATTAATCCCTAGGCCAGAATTTCTCTCAAACTTGGCATACTCCTGGAGCAGTTCCGGTAAGAAAGTGGCAGGCTCGCGAACATACAGCAGCATGTCATTGGCGTAGAGGGAGACCACAAGTGGTCACTGCTGAGAGCGCAAGGCAGCCACTGCAAGCCCCTGGCGCAGTTTACAGGCTAAAGGCGCCAGTGCGAAAAGCATCGGCGTTAAGGGGCAGCCCTGACGCGTGCCTTGTTCTATGGGAAAAGCCGATGACACCCACCCATTGTCGCGCACCCAAGCCAAAGGCTCCGTGTACAGCACCTGAATCCACTGAAGAAAGAAATTAGGAAGGACCATCCTAGTTAGGACAGTGAACATATAGTCCCACTGAAGGGAATCAAAAGCCTTTGCTGCGTCAAGTAGCACAGCCATGGCCTGGAAATCTGGATCTAAGTAATGTAAAGTAGAGAACACCGTACACAATTTGTGTGTGGTAGATCTGGCAGTCGCAAAGCCCGACTGGTCTGGGAGGACCAGGAGGGGAACAAGTGGCTGAAGCCTTTGGGCTATCATCTTTGTCAAAATCTTGGCATCTCTATTGATAATTGAAAGTGGACTATAGGAAACACACTGATTAGCACCCTTGTTGGACTTCATTAGTGTCACCAATAGGGCTTCTTTAAGGGTGAGTGGGAGTCTCTCCTCCTCGTATGCCTCCACATACACCTCCAGAAGCCTAGGGGCCAAGTCGTCTCCATAAACCTTAAAAAATTCTCTGGGGAGCCCGTCCAGCCCCGCAGCCTTACATGTAGGAAGTGACATTATGGCAGACTTAACATCTTCAATATCAAATGGCTGTGTAATATATTCCTGTTGCTCCTGGGAAAGCCACCCCAATGCGACATCGCCAAGATAAGAATGTATATCCGCTGTCGACACTGTAGACCTTGTTGCATATAGTTTGGTATAAAAGTTGAGGACTATCTCACTAATATTAGGAGTTGTGTAATGCGCCACCCCATCATCATCCAATAACTCAGTAATGCATTCCTGACTGTGCGGTGCCGCCAACTTTTGAGCCAGTGAGCGGCCTGGGCGTCCCGCCTCCCCTTAGTAGCCAGCTGTACTGCATCTGGATCTATGTAATAACTCTTGGTCAACTGTGTGATTGTGCTCAGTAACAAGGTCCCGTATAGCAGCTAACTTTGTGGGAGAGGGGTTTTTCTCATACTCACGCTCCAGTGTAGAGAAGTCAGCTGCTAATTTATGTATTCTACGTCTTAGGTCCAGCAACACATACGCCTGTGCACCAATGCAAATTCCCATGATGGTCCCTTTAAATGCTTCCGACAGCACTCCAGCACTCTTAACAGAGCCCTTGTTCTCCCTAAAAAAAGTGAATTGCCTCGCGAATAGTCTGTTTAAAAACAGGGTCGGTCAGCGAAGCCAGCTGCAAACGCCATGTAAAGGGCTGCCTCTCACATGTAGGTACCTGTAGCTCAAGGACCACCGGATAGTGATCTGAGAGCATTCTATCCATGTGGCTAACCTTCACTGTCCAATTGCAAACAACCTCTGTAACAAGCCAGAAATCTATGCGGGACCATTTCCCATGAACAGAGGATATAAATGTGCTTTCCTTTGCCCCAGGATTTTGAATACGACAGACGTCATGCCGATTCCCAGCATCCAATATCCCCATCAGCGCCTCAGACGCCTGCTTAAGCCGCACTGCACCACTGCTTACCCGGGTCCAGGGCCACATCCAGACAAACATTAAAGTTGCCTCCCCAGAGTATCTGAACCGGAGGAAACCCTGAGATACGGCGCCATTCATCCGAACAAAAGGACGGATCGTCAATATTTGGCCTGTATACATTGACAAGTAATACACACATACCACGAAATTGACCATGAACCATCGCCACTCTTCCATGCTCGTCCTTGTCAGCCCGAATTACAGTAAATGGGACTCTCTTTTAAACAAGGATTATTACCCCCCCGGGAGTAAGTAGAATAAGAGTACGCCATTCTTGCACCTGCCCAGCGTGCACCCACATTTTGTTCTGATTCCTTAGTGAGGTGCGGCTCTTGGAGAAAAGCTACTTGCACATCCATCCTGTCCAAATACGCCAGTAGAGATCGGATTTTTTTGGGAGTGTTAAGTCCCCGCACATTCCAGGTCAGGAACTTTACTCTACCACTCATTCAATCCATACCATGGCAAACTAATACCAATACAATAGAACTCACTACGTGTATCTACCATTCCATGATGCAACTCAGATTCAGATTCACACGCAAAAGGTAACGCCGGCCCGCCCCCCCAGCCACAACCCCCCCACCCACTTCAGCATTCCCAACTCGCCAAAGCAATCCCATTTTAGTTTAGCCCTTCCCCAACAAAGACAAAAAAGAGAAACTTGCATGTGAGAGGCGTCATAGCGCTACTAGCCTCCCAACAAGTAGGAGGTGGATGAGCAGGTCTATTAACTCTGCCAACATTTCTGCCCCCAACCACCCCAGCGTATATCCTAAAATGAGCCCACTGTCGCTGAAGAGCACATTAAGTCCAACCTACAGGTGAGCATGTAGATAGTATAACAGTAATGAGTGCATTGAACAACCATGAATAATAGGATGAAGTTTCAATACAACAGGGAGCCGCCCCCCCCCCCCCCTACTGCTCCTCATCTTCTCGTGCCACGCTGGACTCTCGTTGTCTGCACTTCAGCTGCTTGGCGTGCTCAAGGGCTGCCTTGGGATTAGAGAAAATGTTAGAGTCGCCTTCGAGGCCTATGCGCAAACGAGCGGGATACAACATTGCATAAGGGACCCCCTCAGTCTGCAAAAAATAATTCACAACGCCAAATTCTCTTCTGGCAGCCTGCACAGCAACTGTAAAGTCGGGGAAAAAAGCAAGTGTGTTACATTGATGTTCAATATTACCCTTGTCCCTGGCCATATGCAAAATAGTGTCACGGTCCCTGTAGTTTAAAATTCTTGCTATTATTGGACGGGGAGGGGCTCCCGGAACAGGTCTTGCCGCGAGAGAGCAGTGAGCACGCTTGATAATAAAGATATTGGACAACTGCTCAGTGCCAAAAATGACTATGATTAAGTTTTCTATGAAGGTCTCCATCCTTCCCACATTGGTTGATTCCGGCAGCCCTGTAATTCTAATGTTATTGCGCCGGGACCGCCCTTCTAAATCCTCATCCTTGGCCTGAATGAGGGCTAGAAACTTTTCTATGTTGAATGCTTTCCCAGCGACTTCACTCAGGCCATCTTCTGTCGCAGATACCCGTTGTTCAACCTCTCCCATGCGGGTGTTTTGTTTTTCCAGCTGCGCAGACATGTGATCCAGGTGGAGGTTCACTGCCGCGATTGTGCCCTCGATGGATTGAAAGCTACGCTGCATTGCCAACAGTGTGGTCTCGAGTGAGGGAGGGACATCACTGTGGGCATCCGCCTCTGAGTCTGAGGCCGCTTTCTGTGGCGTTTTAGCAGTCTTTCGTGCCTCAAATGTGAGGCGAGGTTGGGATTTATCAGTTCTCCCCATATCTGCCACTTGTAGAGTGCGCAACTTATCTAATTGGTAAACAAAGTTGAGGCGGCACTAAAAAATGCGCACACTGTAGTCGATACTTAATCTGAAGCAGATGGAAGGAGAAAACCTAGCAAGTAGCTCCCCGGGCCACAGAACCCAGAGGGACCCCTCACACTGGTGCTGCCTGAGGAGAAAAAAAAAACAGCGTGGGCCAGGAATACTCAAAGGCCCACAGCTGGGCAAGGCCCCAGCCACAGAGCCCTCCACGTAATGCACCTCCGTGCATGCAAAATGAAACAGGGAGACACCAGGCACACAACTCTACAGGTCACATGCCTGAAGCATCAGGCCCGAACTGCAACACAGCACCTTGCCAATAAACAGTGCAGACTCATACACACAGAGTCCGACAGCCTCAAAATGCAGTGCATAAAGTACTCCTTACACACAAATATTACGGCCAGTCACGGATTAAATGTACATTTTTGGCCAGTCTTTTCTGCAAGCGATAACAGTATATCAATCCGCTCTGTAGGCAGGGAAGGATCCAGGCATGCCAGTGTGGTTACAGGCCCCAACACCCATCAAATCACTCAGCCGGTAGCAGTAGGTTACATGGCGGCCAGTCCCACATCCGGAGTCCAGTACTAACAGCCCTGCTGCCCGCACGTTCCTCCAGGTGCCCGCCGCAGCTCGCAGGGTGCGACACCCGCCAAGGGCCCACACCCGCCACCGCAGCCATGGGCCCAGACAGAGCAGCACCCCACTTACCACCGCTGGCACCAGGAGCGTCTCAAACAGCTGTCGGCCTCAGGAAACTCAGTCGGGCCCTGGCTCCACTCCGCGCTCAGTCAAGGGCTCCGCGCTCTCACAGCAGGGCCCGGTGTACATGCATTCTTCTCCTCTGCATCGAGGTTGCACCAGCTCAGGAGACATCGTAGCAGACCGGTTCGTGTCACCAAGTTGTGACCCGCAGCTCTCCCCGCCACCTCACTGCCCTCACGATAAGGGCTCCAGCGGGTGAGCTACTCCTCAGGGCCGTGCGGCGGTCGCCATTTTTTTGAGCCCTCGCCTGTACAGCAATAGGCAGAAATACACAAGCTGTGTCGGCCCAGCGCCCACTTCTTCACTCCCAGAGGAGGCAGCAGGGCAACACGTCGCAGCCTGTACAAAGTAGGGGTGTAGATGCAGCGTTTTGATGGCGGATTTTTGGCAGATAGTGGCTCAGCGGGACAGAGCTACACTAGGGTGCGGCCATCTTGCCATGCGCCCTCTAGCGGCCCCCAGCAATGTGAGACAGGGTTGCTAAAAAACTATTGTGCTAAATCCCTAACGCAAGGTGCGCTCAAACACACAGCGCCAGATCCAGGCAACCCCCAGACTCCGGGTTCCTCATTGGCCCACATGCGGCACATTGGAAATCTGCCCCCCATCCCAGACTAGCAACATGGGTGGGGAACGCAGCTATGAGCAGAGCACATACTACTCCAATTCACCTGGCATCATGGTGAGCACACAGTCAAGAGTATATATAAGTAAATTCAAAGAACTTTTATCGTAGTTCCTTTACCTATGGCAGACAGAACAAGCATTTGCAATGCAATAGGTCTCGCATTAGTGAAAGTTTGAGCTATTGCCATTGCAAATGTTAATGTTTGTTAGATTTTTGTTTTTGTCAAATAATATCATAGCAGTAGCATAAGTAATACAAGAAAAACATTTGAAAAGGTATGCTGAGCTGCAATATTCTTTTTTATGATTGCATTAAGGATGCAGTCCTTTATGTGGCTAATTGATGTCTCTGTTGAACTCCATAGGGACACCTAGTCACAGCCTGTGGTATGGCACCCTTTTCTTGCTTTGTGTATTTTCTTTTATTACTGATGTCACTGCTGGGATATTTTTTGAGCAAAATAAATCTTGCAAACATTATTATTTGCAACAGCAATAGCTCAAACTTTCAGTAATCAAAGACCTTTTGCATTGCAAATGCTTGTTCTGATAGGTGGGCATGACTTTTGTCGCAGGCCAGCTACTAAGAAATAAGGCACTTTGGTATGGTGGGCAAACTGAAATCTTGGAATACAGGAACAGTTCCCCTTCAGAACTGCCTGGACGCAACAGATGGATGTTTTGCCCCCAATAAATCTATAACTCCTGACTGTAAAAGGCACTGGGCCGGATAAATTTAAACTAGTGTAAAAATAAACAGAGAATAACATCTCCAGCTTAAAATCCTTGTACTTTTTTTTCAATTCACAAACATTTCCAGAAGTGTATGGGCAAATCTGACCCAGAAGAAGTTTTACAGGAATGTCATGTTTGCTTTCCTATGTACCCCTATTTCTCCTGTGCAGAAATCTTAGTTGTTGATTCTAGCACACGGGGAACATAACTTTTACTGTTGTCACGGATGCATTTGCAAACAAGACAGAGCATTGACAGGCCACCAAGAGATGTGACATCAAATTAAATGCTATCTTAACTAGACCAGATGTGGAAGAAGAGAGGCCTATAGTTTTACATCCTCAGAGGGTTTATGAAGGTGGGTTAGGGAAAGCTACAGTAAGGACTGTTACATTTTGAGTCCATAAGAACTGTGCAAATGGTGATATAAGTGCGCATTACTGTCATAAATTTGAATTCCTGCAGGGCAGGTTCAGTCCTTTTTTCTTCCACTATTGATGGATTGAGAGCCATAAATTAGCGAATATCGACACCTAATACTTCAAAGCATGGGAATTTTTTTTAACTGTTATCCTAAAAAAACATTCTAAATTTTGCAAAACAGTGAGACAGCACCTTGGCATGATAGATACTGTTTAAACCCCATGGAGTTGTATTCAATTCAGATGGGTGAAAGGATGAGTTCTTCTGAAAATCCAACCTCTGAATTGTAGTCGGAATATAAATCTACTCAGCAGAGGCGACCCTGTGCCTACTCAACTACCTCTAATCTCACACATCAAGCATCAGTGCAGCGATGCCAAATCACCACGTTTAGAGCATGTTTCTAAACCTCGATCCCTTCAGTCAACACCTTCCACAGAGATCAATTAATAAACCACACCCTTTTCAGCTATGCACTCTGAAAGAGCCCCCAGTACCCTGAAGCAAAGTTGGGTGATTTGGGGCCTTGTCAGGGATATGAAGCAGCACAAAAATCCTGCAATACAATTAGTTAGCACACTAAGCTGTGTAACTGCAGAGTATAATGCACGTTTCCTAGACAAATAATGTTTGCACATATAATGTTCAGTATTCTTTTCATAATTTGCACTTTACCTCACTAATGCCCACATGCATCAAAGTAAATTGCATTCGCAAACAGTGCAAATCGCAATTTTCAGCCGTTTGCGAATGCAATTTACAAAATTGGGATGCATCATGTTTTTCGCAATTTTAGAAATCGCAATTACGTTGCGATTTCTAAAATTGCAATTGCATTTAAGAAATCGCAATTTGAGATTTCTTAAATGCAATGCATGAACATTTTAAATTTGCGAATTCGCAACTAGGGAGAGGTAAATTACCATGAAGTTGACCTTCATGGTAATTTGCAAAAACTTTAAAAATGCACAAAAGGGCATTTTTGGAAGTTTCATTTTACACACACACATGCCCTTGGGGCATGTGTGTGTGTAAAAATGCACTAAAGTTATATTTCAGGGGTGGAGGGGGGGGTCCTTTGGACCCCCCCAGCACCCTTGAAATTGCATTTTCAATTTTCAATTCGCAAATTGCTAATCGCAAATTGAAAATGACTTCCCTTCATTCCTATGGGCCTGTATGCCCATAGGAATCAATGGGAAGGGATTCCTTAATTGCGATTTGCAAATTGTGAATCGCAATTAAGGAAATTTAAGAAATCGCAAAAAAAATGCGATTTCTTGGTGCTTAGCCGTTTGAGATTTCTTAATTGCGATTCCTTAATTTTTGCAATTAAGAAATCGCAAATGGCAACAATGATGCATGTGGCCGTATGTTCCTCAGGCCTCATTTATCCACCCATTTTTTGTCTCACACCTTTCCCACTCTTCCTGCAAATGTTCTCTCCATTGGTGATCTATCTGAAGCACGAGTTGTCTCTCGCTGGGAGGTTTAGATGGGGCTCATGCCCAGCTCCATTGTCCTACTACCCCAAGCCCTTACACCACAGATGCAGCATGGTGCCAGGCAGCAACAAAGAACAAGAAACACTTTTCTACACACATCAATTTTTCTATTTGAGGAAATATGCGAGCAGACATATCTGCATAAATGTTTAGATATGACTTTATGTCCATGTGTGCATACTTGCACATACACATACATCAAACAATACCTTTCAGGGGAAAAAAATCAGGGAACTCTGGGCAGCTTTTTAGTTTTGATGGAGAGCTGCTCCTATATAGAGCATCCTGTAACTCATTATTTTGACTTATCCAGAGTGCCCCTGTGTCTGGACAAAGCTATAACTATCTGAAGAGCTGTAATGGCAGCGAAACACGTATCAGTGGTTGCTTTTATTAATTTCAGGTGGCTAGGATGGTATTTTACAAACCCAAAGCTGTAATACTGTGCCTGATGTGGTAAAGGCTTGTCATTTTTCCGCTGGGAATGTAATAACCTTTTCGGTACATATAAGCCAGTGCATAAATACAATTCGACATCTTACTGTCTTAAAATCGGAATCTATTGTGTATTCCTCAACATAGTCAAGTGCGGAAGGTGTGCCCAGAAAAAGTAGTGCATTCCTTTATTTGACTGTCTGATAAAGCTGAAAATAAAAGCACACAGGTATTGTTCTCCTACCTGTACTGCACTCTCCCTGGCTTACTCACGCAGCCGTCAAACTCCAGGTAAAATCCACAGCACAAGGCCATTTCCCATCCTACGGCTCTCGCACGCCATAGCAGCCGGGTCCCTCGCGAGTGTTTCACTCCCCACGACGCATCTCTAACCACTACTCCACCCTCTCCCAAATTCTAACCGTCGCCTGAAGGCAGGCCTCTTAGAGTACTGCACAGCAACAATCTGTATTTGCACGAGCATTGTCCCGGCGCCTTCTATCGCGACATGGGACACAAAAGGCGGGCGTTAACTTTTTCACAACCAGCGCAACAGCGGCCAGACAGTCCCCGGCGCGCTAACACCTCCCAGCCGCCTTCATGAGGGTAATGGCGGCTCCGGCGCCAGCCGCCTGACGAAGAAAGCACGAGGACAAACACCTGTTAGGACAGAGTGCGGGGCAGGGGGTAAGCACGGCGATCTTTAAACCTGATGATATGTGTTAGGACAGAGCGGGGGTACGGGGTAAGCACGGCGAGCTTTGAACCTGATGATAAGTGTTAGGACAGAGCGGGGGCAGTGGGATAAGCACGGTGAGCTTTGAACCTGATGATAAGTGTTAGGACAGAGCGAGGGGCGGGGGGATAAGCACAGCGAGCTTTGAACTTGATGATAAGTGTTAGGACAGAGCGGGGGCAGAAGGGGTAAGCACGGCGAGCTTTGAACCTGATGATAAGTGTTAGGAGAGAGCGGGGACAGGGGGATAAGCACGGCAAACTTTGAACCTGATGATAACTGTTAGGACAGAGCGGGGGCAGAGCGGTAAGCACGGCAAGCTTTGAACCTGATGATAAGTGTTAGGGCAGTGCGGGGGATTCGCACAGCGAGCTTTGAACCTGATGATAAGTGTTAGGACAGAGCAGGGGCAGTGGGATAAACACGGCGAGCTTTGAACCTGATGATAAGTGTTAGGACAGAGCGAGGGGCAGAGGGGGTAAGCATGGCAATCTTTGAACCTGATGATAAGTGTTAGGACAGAGCGGGGCAGGAGGGTAAGCATGGCAACCTTTGCACCTGATGATAAGTGTTAGGGCAGAGCGGGGGCAGGGGTGTAAGCACGGCGAGATTTGAACCTGATGATATGTATTAGGACAGAGCGGGGGCAGGGGGTAAGCACGTTGAGCTTTGAACCTGATGATAAGTGTTAGGACAGAGCGGGGCAGGAGGGTAAGCACAGCAAGCTTTGAACCCAACGATAAGTGTTAGGACAGAGCAGGGGCAGGGGGTAAGCACGCGAGCTTTGAACCTGATGATAAGTGTTAGGAGAGAGCGGGGGCAGGGGGATAAGCTTGGCGAGCTTTGAACCTTATGATAAGTGTTAGTAGAGAGCAGGGACAGGGGGATAAGCATGGCAAACTTTGAACCAGATGATAACTGTTAGGACAGAGCGGGGGCAGGGGGGTAAGCACGTCAAGCTTTGAACCTGATGATAAGTGTTAGGCCAGTGCAGGGGATTAGCACAGCGAGCTTTGAACCTGATGAGAAGTGTTAGGACAGAGCAGGGGCAGGGGGGATAAGCACGGCGAGCTTTGAACCTGATGATAAGTGTTAGGACAGAGCGAGGGGCGGGGGGATAAGCACAGCAAGCTTTAAACCTGATGATAAGTGTTAGGACAGAGCAGGGGCAGAGGGGGTAAGCGCGGCAAGCTTTGAACCTGATGATAAGTGTTAGGACAGAGCGGGGCAGGGGGTAAGCATGGCACGCTTTGAACCTGATGATGAGTGTTAGGACAGAGCATGGGCAGAGGTATAGGCACGGCGAGATTTGAACCTGATGATAAGTTTTAGGACAGAGCGGGGGCAGGTGGTAAGCACGGTGCGTTTTTATCTGATAATCAGTTTTAGGACAGCGCGGGGGCAGGGGGTAAGCACGGCGAGCTTTGAACCTGATTATAAGTGTTAGGACAGAGCGTGGGGCAGGGGGGTAAGCACGGCGAGCTTTGAACCTGATCATAAGTGTTAGGGCAGAGGGGGCAGGGGGGTAAGCTCGGCGAGCTTTGAACCTGATGATCAGTGTTAGGACAGAGCGGGGGCAGGAAGGTAAGCACAGCGAGCTTTGAACCTGATGATCAGTGTTAGGACAGAGTGGGGGCAGGGGGGTAAGCACGGCGAGCTTTGAACCTAATGATCAGTTTTAAGACAGAGTGGGGGCGGGGGGTAAGCACGGTGAGCTTTGAACCTGATGATCAGTGTTAGGACAGAGTGGGGGCAGGGGGTAAGCACGGCGAGATTTGAACCTGATGATCAGTGTTAGGAGAGAGCGGGAGCAGGGGGTTAAGCATGGCGAGCTTTGAACCTGATGATATGTGTTAGGACAGAGCGGAGGCATGGGGGTAAGCACGGCGAGCTTTGAACCTGATGACAAGTGTTAGGACAGAGCAGGGGCAGGGGGATAAGCATGGCGAGCTTTGAACCTGATGATAAGTGTTAGGACAGAGCGGGGGCAGGGGGATAAGCACGGCGAGCTTTGAACCTGATGACAAGTGTTAGGACAGAGCGGGGGTAGGGGGATAAGTAGGGCGAGCTTTGAACCTGATGATAAGTGTTATGAGGATAAGTGTTAGAACAGAGCGGGCAGCAGGGAGTTAAGCACGGCGAGCTTTGAACCTGATGATAAGTGTTATGATGATAAGTGTTAGGACAGAGCAGGGGCGGGGGGTAAGCACAGCGAGCTTTGAACCTGATGATAAGTGTTAGGACAGAGTGCGGGGCAAAGGGACAGGCACAAGTAGATGGCGATGCAAAAACGAGGAGGGAGGGGAGAAGGTAGGGGGTAATGAGAGCAGAGAGCAAGGGGGTGGAGGAGCATGATTCACGTTCTGTAAGGCTTAATGAGACATTACAGAAAGCCAGATGGCCTGTCACACGTGGGTAACCGCAAGCTTGAGGCCAGCAAAAGTGTTTGGTAGCACTTTGAAAACCCACTTACTAAATGTCTCGCATACAACGCATGCCCTGGCTCAGGCGAGACCTAAAAACGAACTGGAGGTGGGGAAGGAGGAAGACAGCTTTAGTAAATGGTGACATACACTTAAAGCAAGGACTTGCATGTTAGATGCCTGTCTGGGGGCGGGGTCGCCCTCACTGTTTAATGATTAGGATGAGGAGCACCTAGGAAGGGCTAATGAGGGCTTGGAATTAGAGTGACATGCTTGGTTCGGAGTGAGAGTGACCTGCTTGTTTGCATCTGTTCTTTGTGCACAGTCCAGCAGAATTGTTCAAATAACCCTGGTTGTACATTGTACTTTTTACACACTATAACAGTTCTTTGCTTTTCATCACTTACAACCTAATATTGATCTCCAGATAAACATCATGCAATGCTTAAAACAATGTACCATATTTCACTGTGTGAATATCTGCTGTCTTTTGCTGAACGTGTTTGAACCACCATCATTATGGTGCTTTGCAACAGTTTTAAGATCTTCTTAGTGTTTCTTGTTGCCTAAATTAGTGTCATTTCTGATATTTCCCTCATCTTTATTGCTTGATTTTGCTAGCAAGAAAGTGTCACTCATTGTTGTTGAAATGTCACCCATAATTACACTGAAATTATGAAAATGTCACACATAGCAATCTGAAAACCTTGGCGTGCCCCCGAAAGTGCAAGTAATAGAACTACACAGTTCTTGTTAGTTTCCCTACGCCTAGAATAAAAATGAAGCCCCAAAAGTAGTGGCGTCCCAAAATTAAAACACCCCAACATTCTTAATAAGGGAAATTTAAGAAACTAAGACAAAAAACCCAACCTGGCAAAAAGCTGAGGTGTAGGGGCCCATATAATTAGATTAAAAATATCACAGAAATGGAACCGCTGAAGCAGGTCCCACAGAAAGCAATACAGATTCTACAGCGCATGTATTTTTGAATGAAAATAGACCACCTTGAAGGATAAGAGTAGACATCCCTTGATGGTGAAACAGGAAAAGAAACAAAAGTCAATAGGGCAAGTTCCTCTTGCAATGGTTAGTATACAAAGTCTAAGGAAGAGACTGGGAGAAAAAAGCATTTGTGGTGGCTTCAGTTTGTAAGCTAGGTATGCAAATCCAGTCTGGTCAACGAGAAAGCCTCATTTAGTTAGGGCTGGGGTGGCAAATGTAGCAGGGTGACTCCGGGTAGTGAAGAGGCCCCTGGGGGTTACGTGCGGGCCCACTGACAGCAATGAAGTACACATACACAGAGTGATACTACCCCCATACGGGCTACATCCCTTTATTATAAAGTTTCTGGTCACCCCTGGCCTGATGTATAAGGGGCCTATCTGGGGCATTTGGTTGCCACAGGAGAAGCCTGGGTGGCTTAGTACATCCCTTCCCACTTTGGCATCGAACTTTACAGTTGAGTTTGGCACACAAAGTCTTTAAGCTGCTGGCTTGGCAGTGGATTTGGCCTGAGATTGTACAGCTAATGTTGTTTGCGGTCTGGTGTCCTTTCTATGCTCAGACTACTGTGAGCATCCATGACACTTCTGTCCGTTTTACTGGTTTGCTCTGGGGTTTTGCCACCGGGGGTAGTACTACGGGGCCTCTCGTCCTCAGGTGGATCATCCACCATGCCATCTTCCTTTCCTTCTTCAGGCTTCTGTCGACTGGGAAAGACTTCCTTCCGAAGCCAAGACATGTTCCTGGTAACTGTTTCACTGCTTTTTCGGGCTGGTACCATGGTACCGTCAACACAGATCACTGTCCACACTTCTGGTTCAAAAGGTGTTCTGAACTTCCACCCAGGTCTACGGTCTTTGATGATTACTTTGTCATTTGGCATGATCAGTTGTGTTGCTGCTCATCGTTTCAGGCTTGTGTGCACATTGTTTTACATGTGCTGTATTTAAGCCTTTACAGGGATGTAGGGTGGTTAAGTCCATTCTGGGTGAACTGGGATGGTGTCCCTCCTGGGACCGTTGAACATCAGCGACCACGGGGGGCACTGTGTGTTGCAATATGGTGTTCCTCAATATTGTCGTAAGAACTTCTGGAGGCTGAGTTTGGGGTTGGTTACTTTGAACCTGGCAATTCTGAGGGCTGTATTTAAGGTGCGTATTAACCGCTCAGCTTCTCCATATGCTTGCAGCCACTGAGCAGTGACGCAACAATTTCATATCCATAGGTATTTGAGCAGTCAGTTTTTTTAACTTCAACCCTTGGAATGGTGGTCCATTGTCAGGGGCTTATTTACAAGCCCCTTGCGCTGCCAGTCCCTCACTTTTTCCCATATTAAAATTGATGCACTGGTGGCGCAAGGGGCTTGTTTTAATTTCGTCTGGCAAGCCGAACAGTGCAAAGACTTTCTCAAGCATCAGTGCAATGTTCGTAAATGGCACTGAATCGACGATGTCGGCAACTGGGTATTTTGAGTAACTGTTTATCAGGACCACTCTTCCTTCAGGGAAACTTCCTAAATCCAAACTCACTTTAGACCACAAGGCAGTGAAGGAGAATTCTACGATGATGCATGCTTCTTTGGAGTAGGTGAGTTGGCATGTGTAAATGTAAAAAAATTGTAAATTGATACTTGTATAGCGCACTACTCACCCGCAAGGGTCTCAAGGTGCTTGTACGAATACCGCTGTGGAACCCATCCTGGCTTTCCCTGTGAGGCGTCCACTCCTGGGCACCCCCAAGGTGGAGGCCAGGCATCCTTAGCGTTGTGGGGACTGTTGTGGAGATTAATCAAGCTATTGCCCAGAGTTGCAGAGTGGGACTCCATGATTGGAATAGTCACCGAGGCGAGAATTATCAGGTCCGTGGAATTTTGAGCCCAAGACCCGCCGAGGCGGGGAATTGAACCCTGATCCCGGGCTAGACCTCTGCATCAGGGTCTGCCGCTCTAATCATTGAGCCATCACCGCACCATTTTGTCTACTTCATCTTCAAGGTTCGGGAACCACACCTACTCCTGCATGCCTTTCCTGTCCCTTGATGCCATCCATGGGCTAGCGTTGTCACTTGATGTTACAGGCTTTCGGGAATTACCAGCCGGCAGCCTTGCAATATGAGGCCATCTTGAGTAGCACTGAGTTCATGGCGCATCCTCCACAGTTTGGTAAGCATCTTCTTATCTGGGCCCAGGGCCGGACTGAGAACAGAAACCGGCCCTGGCAAACTGCACATCTGGCCCCCCCCTGGGGTCAGGGGGAGTGCAGGTGAGCAGTTTGCGACGGCCGGTTTCGGCCGATTTTGATACCGGGGGCCGACATTGCCGACCCCCGGTAACAAAAACGGCCCCCCAGGCGCCCAAAACCACCCCCCACCCTAGCGGCATACTGGGGAAACACCCTGTGCCCGCTATGGCTAGTCCGGCCCTGTCTGGGCCATGCCAGTCATTGGCGATGAGCAGGAAGTTCTGTAAGGCATCCTTCACCTTCATCAGCTCTGCATCCGTCTTCGTGGCTTCCTCGATTTTGGGTCGGTGAGTGCCTTTTATCATGCTGATGTGTTCCTCTGTCGTCCCCATGTTATCATCACTCCCTTCTGAGGCAGATGACGTGAGAGAAAATCTGCTGGGTTCTTGAACTCTTGCAGATAAACAACTTCCATGTGGTGATGTTGTAGCCAAATGGTCCATCGCTCGATTTGCAGCAGTGGGTGAGTTGCCATGCCTCTGAACAACGGAACACGTGGGTGGTGGTCAGTAACCACTCTGAAGGCCCTTCTGCAAAGGTACCGATGGAAGTGTCTGCATGGCCATTTGATGGCCAAGGGTTCTCCTTTGATTTGGGCATATCGCGCTTTAGTCTGTGTTAGTGCTTTGGTGGTGAACGCCAACAATGCCCAACTCCCAGGTTCTACCTTTTGGGTTAGTATGGCGCAAAGCCTACAGGCCTTGCCTCGAAGAGCAACTCAGTCCACATTGAGGCCTTACTCAAGAGGGCCGTCTTTATCTTCTGAAATGCATTGTCCTCCTTTTGGCCCCATTTCCAAAGGACATCAACTTTGGATTGTGCCCTCAAAGGCTCAGCAATGGTCGGGAGATTGGGAATAAACCTGCAGCAGTAAGAAACTGCGCACCTCTGACAAGGTGGTCAGCGCCAGGGTTTGTTTGATGGGTTGTGACTTCCAGGCGTCAGCCTGTACCCCTTCTTGATTGAAGACATATCCGAAAAACTATGAATGTTTGAAAGTGCAAGCATTTCTCTGTGTGGAGAGTGAAATAATTTTCTCAGAGGAGCTTTAGTGTGGCTCGCAGGTGTCTATGGTGTTCTTCAGCAGTCCCAGAGTAGATTAGGATATCATTGCTTACATTCATGACATCTTGGAGCCTTGACAGTGTGTCTCATATTGCATCATAAACCACCTCCACTGTTGAGGAAATGCGGAAATTCGTGTGGAGAAAACTGTTATGTATCTGCTCTCTTCTGAGAGGTGCAGCTGGGGGTATCTGATGTTCAAATGTAGGTTCGAGAACCACCTCAAGCCATTCAGGTCGGCAATAATATCGGCCATTGTGGGCGTGATATGCCTCTCCCGGTTTATGGCTTGATTTGAGAGATGCATATCAAAGCATAAGCATATTTTTCCTGGTTTCTTAAGGTATTCTGCTATGACCATGGAGTAGACCCAGGGAGTTAGTCCCGACAATTTCTCGATCAACCCCTGGCTTTCAAGCTTATCCAGCTCTTGTTCGACCAGTGGCCTTAGGTAAAACGGCACACGTCGGTTATACAGGGCTATGGGTTTGAGTGATTTGTCAATGTGCAACTTGACCAGTGGGGCTTTCAGACACCATAAGCCACTGAACAGTTTGAGGAATCGACTTAGCAGTTTGTCAGCTTTCACGATCCCTGCAAATTATATGAGCTCCAGATCTTCTGCCGTGTGGCTTCTTATCAGGGTGTTGGCTTCTTTGGTGACCGTATGGAACGCCGTCAGGATCTCCTGGTCATTTTATCTTATGCTCACGGTCATGCAACCCGGTGGAGGTAGTGGGGACTGGCTCCCATATGTAAATATTTTGGTGTTTGATGGTGACTGTGTTGGGTTGGGCTGAAGGTGACAGTACTGCTGAATGCCCATCAAGTTCACCGATGCACAAGTATTGATAAGGGCTTTGACTTCGGATCTGCCGATCTCAACTACACATGTGGGTTGCAGCCTCCTGTGTCGCTTCAGGTCATTCGTGAATGAGATGAGGAAGACGTCTTCTTTATCATGCGGTGATGAGTCCTCAAATCGACATCTGTGTACGGTTGCGGCTATTTAGTGGTCCCGTGAGGATCTGGTCCATATAATGACAGCTGTAGTATTGCTTTGGACGGGGATTGCCTTCCTCTGGCATTGCTCCCTCTGAATCCCCCACTGCACACCGTTGAGAAAGTGATTAATGTTGCCACAGTTCGAGCAGGTGCAACCTTGCACGGGACTGTCGCCTAGGGAGTTTTCGTCATGGCCACAATACTTGCAGCGAGGTCTTGTTAGAGGGGAAGCAGGTTTCCTGTGCTTGTTCGCTCTTACCTCTCGTGTGTATTGCATCACCTCATTCTACTTTTATGATGGGAGCCTTTTCTGGGGTCTGGTTAATGGTAATGTCAATCTTTGGCTCTTGCAACTGATAGATGATGGGATCGTGTCATGATGAGGATATCACCCAGGCTGATGTTTGGTTGTCTTAAGATGAGACCTCTGAGGGTCTTGTTTCAGCACTCTTAGATGATCTGTGCTCTTATGTATTTTGGCTGGTCATCTGCTGTGCACGTGAGGACTAGCTTGTGCAAGAGCACAAAAAAAGGAGTCTATGGACTGCCCTACTCGTTGGCTTGCTTGGCGGAGTTTGATGCACTCGAAATCTGGGTTCAATTGGGGGGTCAAAATACATATTGAGGGCTCCCACAGCCACATCGTAATCAATCAATCAATAAAATCTTTATTCAATCTCTTTACAAACAGATCATAAAAGCACAGATTTAATCAGTGTTTAACCAAGCACACCATAAAATAACAAGTTAAAAAACCCAAGAGAAAAAGATGTGCTAAAAAAATACATTTAAAACGTTTTTCAGAAAACGTTTTAAAAACATGCGGTACTATATGTGCCTTATTGACCGGGACCAATTAATTTGCATACATATAATTATTACTTGAGGCATTATACCATATATCAGCCTCACGCCTTTCTCTTTTTCATACAGGCCCACAAGAAGGTAGCTACTGAGAAACAGACAAAAGGGTCAGGTAGGGATTTTAGAAAATTGAGTGCCACCCGACTTTGGCTAAAATTGTGGCACCTTAAATTGGAAAAAGAAAGGCTTTTTTCCTGTCTTGTAAAACTCACCAAACAATACTGTATGTAGGTCAGTTTGAGGAGAATGGGTGTCGCAAGGGCACAGCATCAAGTCTGAGTGTTTAAATTTTCTCTTGGGGATACCCTAACATCAAAGGGACGAGGTTCAGACGAAATCTCAGTAGTATATATCTATGCTGCGCTATTGTAGCGCTATTGTAGTGCATGCTAGGTAGGAATATCCTCCCTCTAATCATAGTCATTTGCCGTGCTTGTGTTGGGTAGGTGCTCAAACAACTTGTATATTTCTTCTGCTTAATGGAGAAGGAGGGAGCACTTTCTGGACCCATCTGTTTCTCAAGTGGTAATGTAGTAATTGTCCAGCCTTCCTACCCATGCTTTCTAGTGTGGTGATGCCGTTGCTGGGTCAGCTAGCTCACTGAATGACTGTAGTACCCCTACTAACGCATGTTGTGGGGAAAATTGTCTCTGTTGCTGCCCTTGCTGGGGTATTGCATTTACGTCACCAGTCATGGTGGTGTGTGAGATGTCCACTCTCTCTTGGGCTTGGACTACAGCTGTGCCTGCACCCTCTCGTACACTGTGTTATTGGGTGTGTCGCACTTGGCCTCTTCCTTGCTCTGCATCCTCGATGCATCCTGCAAAGGCGATCAGATAAGAAGGCTGCAGGTGCAGTGTGCGCATAGTCTTTAGATGGCGCCGTGAAGTTGTTTGATGTGCGGCAAATAGGGCGTGGCAAGTCGCAGCGGGCGGGAAGATTCATTGTGCTTGAGGGCTTGGAGTGTAGGCACTTGCGGTGAGAGTGCGGATGGCAGTAGGCACCACAGGACGAGGCATGCAGCTTCTATCATTCCCAAAGGGTGGCAGCCTGTTCAGCACTACCAGGGCCCAGCGGGGGGCGCGTGTAGATCGGGGCAGGGCCATGGGGGCAGACAGCGCTTGACTCAGCGAGGTGCAGCTAGCCAGAATAAGCAAAGTTGCAGGGGCACGGAGGGTGACCAACCGTCTGTAAATTTCATGGACCGTTCGTAATTTGGATCTCACGTCCATTGTCCGTGATGATCCCTTTTACGGACCCCTTTTGTCTGTAATTTTGGGCATTGGGGAGCATCACTGTTCCCCCGGCCAGAAGCCTCAGCTTCTTGATGAGCCGCCTCGCACTCTTCCTGGGAGCACAAGAGCAGCCCCACCCCGCCCATTGTCATTCTGTATGAGGCTGATTGCCACAGACAGAATGACAATGGGCCAATCTGGACTCTTGCAGCATGTGGTGGGCCTCCTCCTGCCTTGGTCTAGGGCAGGGCATTCTGTCAGATGGAAGAAATGTGCAAACACGCCAATGCTGCTACTTGAGAATCCAGTTCATTCAAAGAAGGTGGTGAAACAAGTTAAAAAGAAGGGGCTAGAGTTCTTCCAGTCTCATCATTTTAGAACTGGTGCAGCTTCAATATTGTATTGAACGAAGCCATGGTTGCTGCATTTTTATTTTATGCAACTAACAACCAATAAGTTCGGGCTTGTTGTAGGTGTAACGTTACTTGTTGTACTATACATCTGGATTCAATGACAGAAGTGGCAAAATACCAGTCCGGCAGCACACTATGCTAAGGACAGATTTTTAGCGTAGGTTTTTTAAGCGACACCCTTAATTACATCAAACACCCCCTTTGGATAGACCCCCCCCACATTTTTTTCATCCTGCTTAAAGCCCTGTAAACAACACCATGTCACAGTCACCTCACGGCCTGGCACTGTGCCTTATGCATGACTCAAGACATCCACTTTTTCAGATTGCCTATGTGCAGGGGCATAGTGAACCCTACCCCCACCCCTTGCTTTAGGAACTACAGCAAGGGTGAAATTCTCGATGGGCCTCTTCTGTCTGCAACTATGCAGACAAAGGCTCAGCTCATAATTAATATGAAAAGGTGGGTGAGTGAGTAAGTGAAGGTATGGGTGAATGGCTGGATGAAATAGTATTCTAGATTCATTGCTAAAATATGTGTTATTTTAAACAAAATTCTGTACAATTTTAGATGATGCTTTTATGATAATTTTTTACTTGATCGAATAAAGAGTGAAATTGGAGTTAAAAGGGTGAATAAATTAAAAAAAAAAGGGTGAATGGATAGAGGGGTGAGTGATAGGGTGGGTTTAAGGATGGATGAGTGAGTGAAAGGGACGGTAGATGGACAAAAGGATGGATAGATGAGTGAAGGAGTTAAAAGGTGAATGATGAGAGAAAGGATTGATGGATGAGTGATAGGGTCAATGGATGGATTCATTAGTGGCTGAGTAGATGAATGGGTGGATAGATTAAAGGAAGGATGGCAAAGTGAAAGGGTCAATGGTGAGAGAAAGGGAGGATGGAAGGATGACTGAAAAGGTGAATGGCTGGAAGGATGAGTGACTGCGTAGATAAATGAGTAAGTGAAAGGATGGCTGGATGGGTGAAAGGGTAATTTGCTGAATGGGTGAATGGATGAATGGGTAGAAGAGTGGATGGATGAGTGTATGGATGGATAGGGTGAAAGGATGGATGGATGAGTGAAATGATGGATGGAAGAATACATGATGGATAGGTTCGCAAATGGATGAATATGTTTGGATGTAGATGGGCTTACTTAAATATTATTGCGCGACCTCCTCTGAATGTCTGTAAAACGTACCTTTTATCCCGAAATTTTATTTTTGTCCTGAATTTTGACCTCCTGTCCTGAATTTTTGTCCTGAATTTTGATCCTTTGTCCTGAATTTTTACATTTACCGTCCTGAATTTGCACCCATGCCAGTTGGTCACCCTCGGGTCAGGCGTGGAAGTCCCTTGTTGCCAGTCTAGCAGGGAGACTCTGGGTAGTGCAATGTCATTCTCTATCTTGGGTCAAACAAGGCCGTGGTACGTAGACTGCAGCTAATCCAGAACTCTGCCGCCAGGTTGCTTTGTAGGGTCCCTAAAACTTCCAGTATTTCTGGCTACCTACGTGACCTACATTGGCTCAGGGTGGAGAATCGCATTAAATTGAAAGCCCTGAGCTATATGTTTAGGATAAAAGCTGGCACCGCTCCCAATTATCTTCAAGCGCTAGTGCGTCCCTATGTACCTGCTCGTCATCTACGATCTCAAACCGCGGCAAACTTTTGTGTGCCTAGGTTTAAACTTGCTAGAATGGGTGGGAGATCGTTCTCCTATCTAGGCCCATCCATCTGGAATACTCTTCCCACCTCCATTCGAAAAGAAACAAACTATTTGCGTTTCCGAAAAAACGTCAAAACCTGGCTGTTTGATCAGTAAACATCTACGGAAGGTTCTGCTCTGCTGTATGCTCCGTCTTGGCGCCGGGATTCCCTTTTTGGGTAGCTGTGCGCCTTATAAGCTTAACAAATAAATAAAATAAAATGTCCCCTGGCTATGTGCGGGCCCACTGACACAAATGAAATACACACAAATACAGAGTGATAGTACAGGCAGAAGGCCCTGTGTGGTCTATGCCCCTTTATTATTTGGCCTCTGGCCATATCTGGCCAGAGGATGTACATGGTGCATATCCGGGGCAGGGAGCTGGCTGGCATTGGAGAGGCCCGGTGGCTCACTAGAGCAGAGACAGAAGTCGGGGGTAATTAGTTACTCCCTGGGGGTTATTGGAATTTGTCTTCTGCTCGCAAGAAACTATTCCATGTATTTACTCCAGTACACCTCACGTTCTGTGTCCATAGGATGGAAGGCTGAGCGGCCATACCGGGGTTCGAGACTGTGGCCCACATGCAAGCTATATGCAGCTCAGTGTAGCAGTGATGTAAGCCTCAATCCGAGGCTTATAGATTCAGGACTCTGTAATTACAGGCTGGAAATGCAAGTCACAGGCGGAGACCTTTTCTGGGGTGACAGGATATATTTTCAAAATCGAGTTCTAACAGCTCTTAACCGCAGGACAACTAAACCTCAAAACTATGGCAGCAAGAGCGGAATTCATGACAACATATAAACATTGAAATTACATTTTATACAGCACTTACCGGTACTACCCTTCGAGGCGTTGAAATCATTTTTATTAATTTTGCAGTCAGTGGTGCGCTAAATTAATTGAAAGAAGCCCACGCCCCTCTGCTTGGGTTTCTCCTGTACCAAGAAGTCTCCAGGGGCCTATCATGATGGGCTGAGAGCCTGTTTATGTGCGTGCAACGTGTCTAAAGTTTCAAACACGTAGGCTTTTCTCCGAGTTAATGCGCGAACTATAGACAGAACAAGTCGGAAACAGAGAGGCGATCCCTGCTTAGTGTTTCCGGCTTGCTCTGCTTAAAGTTCATGCATTAACTTGGAAAAAATCCTGAGTTATATGTTTGAACTTTAGACACCACGCATTACAAAAAGGCAGGCGTTCAGCTCATTGTGATACGGCACTGCCTGGTGCTTTCCAAAGCGCGGAAAGTGCGCTATCGTGTACTTGCGAGCTTCGGAGCGAGCGGCGAGTTAAACTTCCGCGCAAAGCTGAGGTCAGGTGCAGAGCGCGATAAACGAAAAGGGCACTTCCTGACCGCGGCTGCGACAAAGGTATCATTTTGATTGTAGGAAACAGCGACTTTTTCTCTGGTGCTAAAAGAAACACAAAAATTGTGGAGTTAAGAAGAGACAGTTGTTAACAGAGAGCCCAGGCAGTCAAGCATCAAAAGTGAGCAATTTTCCAAGTCCGGATTTAACTTTTTTTTTCGTTTCATCCAAAAGATAAGAGTGATGTGCATGAGACCACACGGTTCTCTTAAGGTCACACAGACAGCGTCTCGCTATTTAAAACCAATATGAAAAGCAGTAGCCCAAACCAATCGCACTCGTCTTTGAAATTAGATATTGTGCACACTCATATTGGTATCCACCACTTCTGGATACCCCTGCTATGCGGAAAATACAATTTCACAAGTTTAGTGGTCACCCAAAAATTACAAAAGTCCAATCAAGTGGTAGTCTTGTCCATTTCTTCTTTGTTTTGTATTCAAGCCATAGCCACAGCCAACACATTTCGTTCACCACCAGGAACTTCTTCAGGGCATGCAATATCAAATACAAGTCATTCAAAAATGATTTTAAAAAACAGCCACAATATGGTCTCCTATTCTTTTTGTACCATTGAATAATGCATCAATTCATAATTCCAAAATGCTTCTAAAGTACCCAAATCCTTTCATTCAGGATCAGGTTCACCTCATTGTGGACACCCACACCTGTGTTCAAACAGAAGCTCGACCCGCAAACGACACTCCGCAAAGCCTTCGCTTTGCAGAGTGTCATTTGCGTGCCCTGAACAAGTTCAGGGTGGTGAATGGAACAAGTTGGCTGTGGCAGTAAAAATGTTGTCATTTTTGGGTTCACCACTAAATTTGTGCAATTGTCTTTTCGCTATTTGTTGCCGAAGACCTCTGGTAAGTCCAGTGCTTACCAATGATTGGCTTTCTCGTCAATCTCCTTAGCGTCACAATCCAGGGCTTTCACCTCAGAATCAAGGCACAAAAAGTGGGTATTCCCATTTTCAGTACACACCACCCACTTTTAGCTTCAATTACAGAGTGCAAAGCTCAGAGGGAAAAGTACATCTACACAAGGGTTTCAATTATAACATGACCTTAAAATCCGAGGATCACAAATATCAATAAGCCCAACCTGATTACATACTTCAGGCCCGAAAAAACTAGGAAAAATATATACAGATCTCTGCTTTTGCCTGAACCTAATTTTCCTACTTTTTCCTATTCATCAGTGCTAGGAGAACCCCTTGAAAGACACACCAAGAACAGATTTATGGTGCACACTTGGGAAGGTCATGTGACCTTCCATCAGGATTCTTTTCCCGCTAAAGGAATTTCTCCATAGTGGAGTACGCTGCAAAGGGATTTTAGGTCTTATTAAAATGTTTTTGTCCTCTTCAAGAGGACAACACCGCATCATCACAGACAATAATACATTTTAGATAAAAGATGAATAAATAACAATCAAGAAAAAATTCATGTTATCATATTGTGTAATTTAACAATAAATTAATCAGTAAAAACTATAAAAAATAAGTAAAAAATATGATGACAACAGTAGCCGTCTGGAAAAGGGGGTTGGATTTTTGTATGGGGTTGGAGCAGCCGATCTTTGTGGCCAGGGGGTGCCAGCGGAAACATTATAAAATCTGGAAGTGCTGGGCAGACTATAGGGGCCTATGGCTTGAACCCCCTGTGGAGCCGGAGGATCTTCCTGGGGCGGGATGATAGGGGCGGGTGGTGCTGGGGAGAGGAGCCGAGGGGCCCGGGAGGCGGGTGTGCTCATACAGCTATTTTACTTTTCCTGTGTTCCCACGGTATCGCGTGGGTAGAACTTGGTGGATGTTGTGCGACTCTGGGAGGAGGGAGTTGGGGGTGGGAGGGAGTTGTGGGGCTTGGGAGGGGGGAGGCGGTAGGGATAGGATTGTTACGTATTGCTCGATTATACATTAGCCTGTTGGTGATTGCAATCAAAATGTCGATTGCCTTTTGGATACTACATGTTTTGAACCTGCAGATGACCCTGGATTACAAGGGCCCTGCATCGTATGTCCAGTCTGACAATAAAATTTGTTTAAAAAAAAAAATATGATGACAAATGGGAGGCGCAGATTGTGGCATTAGTAGAGAATGTGCGTCCCTTGCAGATTTGCCATTATAGCAAATAAACATCAGTTGTAGTAATTTTCTTCTATTCATCAGCAAAGCACTGCACAAGAAAATGAATAACATTAAAATCTTGGATGATCAGTGTTCATATTAGAGAAAATAGTTCTTTAATAAAGACACCTTCTTATGCACTAAGGAGGGATCTCAGTGGGAAACCACTTGTTCTTAAAAAGAAAATATATATTCTCTCAAATCGTCATTTTGTGTCATACCAAGATACCGGCGTGGCTTCACCGGAATTCAGAGTCTATTAATAGCCGACAAGTTCTTAAATTAGTACAATCCTCCATATCTAATGCATGGTTTATATTCTATCCTTTGATATATATATATAATTTGATTAATCATTGTACATCCATCAGAGTAATTTTATGTGAGGTAAAACTCAATCGCTGCACTTATAAACCTTATAAAAGTTTTCTGACATCCCTTCTCACCAGAGAATACTCATTTTCATTTTCACAAGCTCTCTCAGGTTGCCAGGGGTAGCTAAAAAGACCCAATATCCTCATTTTATAATCGCTGCAATTTCCCTCACATATGTACTAAAAAATCCAAATTATAATCTGAGAGCCTTTACCATGGTAGGTTGCCTTAATGTGCAGTAACTAAGGCGTTTCCCCATGTCACCTTATAGACGTTTTGTAGATGAAGAAAAGGCCTACGACTCTGATGTTAAATGTTTCATGTATTTAATGTCATGTAATTTGTATGACAGAACCATTTACTAATAAACATTCTCCAGTGTGTCCTCCCCAAATGCCATTTATTGGAAGACTTTTGAATCTCCCCTTAAAAACTGACTTTACTTTTAATTGTGTTATTCTTTAAACAGTAATGGTTGGCATAATAAAGTTCATCCAATCCATGCAATGGATGAAATACATCCTTGTCATGCATTTAAAGGTGCTGTCAACAGCCCCTTATGCAACTGAGGGTAGTGAAGGAAAGGACAAACACTGTAGAAAACTCATAAAAGTACAACAAAAATAACAATGGGGCTAATATACCTCCCCGTTTCAACCAGTTCTCAGTAGTTTTCGAGATGTAAGTCCTCTCTTTCAACTAATTCAAATTCGCTGCTGGGTTGATGTGAGGAGGGCAAATATTAACGGCAGGAGACCTTTGAGAATATCAAGAGCAACTAGCATTCACATGAGCGTAGGCTAGTCAAAGTGGTCAAATGCTGTAGTAAAACGAATGGAAGCTACATGGATAGTCTGATTCCTAGTACAGACATATTTGTCAGGAGTAACATTTACCACAGTTATATTTTCGAGGAATGATGAGTTCGTTTGGAAACCTTACTGCCCCAGTGTAATAATTCCCTTTTCCAATATACATGTCTTCAGATGTTCCATTAAACTACTAGCAAACAACTTGCCCATGAATGGCTTCATGTCGGACTATTTGCCTGTAACATTGTGGGAGGGTATGAGGGTATTTTTTTTTACATCACTGTGATTATACCGCTCTACCAGCTGCTGGGGATAGATCCCATCCTGAGAAATAGCTATGTGCATAACAAACCCCCAATATTTGGATCACTCTTTTTATTTGCTTAGGACTCAGCAACATAATTTATCCACATACTCTGGAATGAGCACAGGCCTTTGAGTTTTATTTGGCTCTGTATGTATATAAATGAAGCGCTAGAAACTCCTAATATTTTTTTCAGCTGCTTTCTGTGCGTCATGCCATGTTTGCTGCTGTATCCTGTTTTTACCATAGCTCCGATATTTGCTTAAATTACTTCTTAATGTCTGTATGCATGAATATACGTATGCATATGAACACACACAAACATATATATATATTCACTGAAAAAACATAGCTTTCAGGCACGTTATAGTTAGGAATTAGCATTTAAAAAACCTTAGAAATTCACTGAAAAAACCATAGGTTTCAGGGGCGTTATAGTTAGTTGGACATTTCACTCGTACAGAACCATTGAAATTCCCCCGTTATAGTTAGTTCAGCTAACTATAACTCGCGCACCCGCAATGCACTCCTGATGACATCACATATTACATCACTCATGACATGGTCAGTGACATCACTCACAACATCATTTATTTATTTATTTATTTATTTATTTTTTACATTTATAAGGCACACAGATACCCACAAAGGGTTTCCCGGCGCCGGGGCTTATGGAGACAGAGCTGTACACAGAAGGCAAAGGACAGAAGGCCCCCTACTTATCGAAAAGCCATGTCTTAATGCTTTTCCTAAACGCGGCGAAGTTATCTTCTTTCCGGATGCAGAGGGGGAGGGAGTTCCAAAGGGTCGGGCCCAGATAGGAAAGGGACCTTCCTCCAACTCTAGCCAGTTTAAATCTAGGCACTGTGAATTTTGCTGCATTGAGGGAGCGGAGGTTGCGTTTAGGGAGGTACGGCCTAACCAACTCCTGTAGGTACTTGGGAGCAGTACCCGCTTTAATTCTAAACATATAACTCAGGGCTTTAAACCTAACCCGGTTTTCCACCCTGAGCCAATGCAGATCCCTAAGATGCTTAGAAATCCTCGCTGTTCTGGGGATTTTACACAACAACCTGGCCGCGGAGTTTTGGACCAGTTGAAGATGTCTCACGACAGCTTGGTTGGAACCCAGGTAAAGGATGTTACCGTAGTCAAGACGGGATGTAATTAGAGCATTGACCATGGTCTTCTGGGTCGCAGGAGGCAGCATCCATAGGATCTTACGCAACCACTTGAGGATGACAAAACAAGTGCCCGTTACTCTACTAACCTGTTGCTTCATCGATAGGGAATCATCGATGTAGACCCCCAGGTTTCTAACCTGGGTAGCTGGGGTAGGAACAACACCCAGGGAAGACGGCCAGTGAGTGTCGTTCCAGAGATCTCTGTTTTTACCAAGAAGGAGGATCTCTTTTTTCTCCCCATTGAGCTTCAGCTGGTTTTTAGACATCCAGCTGAAGACTTCATGGAGGCCTAGTTTAAGAGCAGATGGAGATAGAGGATCAGATTTAGATAACGAAAAAACAATCTGCGAATCATCAGCATAAGTCATCAATGCTAGGCCAGCTCTCTCTGCTAGGTCAGCCAGGGGGCGGAGGTACAAATTGAAAAATAACGGACTCAAGATTGAGCCTTGTGGCACACCGTGAGGCGAGCTGAAGATGTCCGAATGGGCCCGAGATGACGAGATCTGAAAAGTTTGATGGCTCAGATAGGATTCTATCCATTTCAGCGCCATACCTCCGATACCATTCTCCCCCAGCCTAGCAAGTAGTCTGGAGTGAGAAATGGTATCGAAGGCTGCACTTAGATCGAGCAAGACAGGTGCGATCGTTTGGCCGTCGTCAAGAAGCTCCCTAATCTTCTCAGTAACTCCAAGAAGGGCAGACTCAGTGGAATGCCCCGCCCTGAAGCCCGACTGAGAGAAATGCAGTAGACCGTTATTTTCAGTAAACATAGTGAGAGCACCATGAATATGCTTCTCCAGAATTTTTGAGAATGCGGGAAGCAAGGAGATGGGTCAGCTGTCGGTTTTTTGAGTGGGGGCTCACCATGGCATGTTTCCATGCCAATGGAACTTTGGCGAGTTGGATAGAGGCATTAAGTGTCTCTGCAATAGTGGCCAAGGAAGAGTCATCCAACTGACTCATAATACTAATAGGAATGGGGTCACAAGGAGAACCTGACTTGATGGAACGTGATAGAGATTTCATAATGTCTAGAGTGATAAGGGGCCAAGATTCAAGCCGAAACCCTCCTGTCAAAACTGGAGAAGTGTCTACTTGCTCGTCCATAATTGTCGAGGTTGTGTTAATGTTTGAGATGATAGTCTCAATTTTCTCCACAAAGAACGTGGCCAAGTCTTGGCATTGCTGGGTATTAAGAGGACCTGCCGCAGCCAAAGAATTTCCTCCGGCTAATTCTTTGACCGTATTGAAAAGAGTACGGGCTCTGTTAGAGGCTGCGTTAATAGTCTCAGTCACATAATAGGCTTTGGCTTTTGTACATGCAGAGTGGTAAATATTCCTAGCTTTACGGTAGATCTCTCTTTTCCTAGGATCATATTGTTTGCGCCATTGCCTTTGGAGCGCCTTACACTTTGATTTTTCTTGTCTAAGACATTCGGTGTACTCAGGAGCAGGTGGGCGGTGCATGTTCCCTCCACAACGAGTTAGAGGCAAGCAGGCATCGACCGCATTCTCCAGCCATTTTTGGGTCACAAGTGCATTATTTTCCATGTCACTGTCCAAGACAGGGATTTTTTTCTTCAGGGCAGAGTGAAGCTCAACCATGTCTAGCTTTTTCCAGTTTCTCATGAGAGCCCGTGGTCGAGCCGGGACCAGGCGTGTGGGTACTCTAAGGGAGATGCTAAAGAGTGTTAGGAAATGGTCTGACCAGAGAATAGGGTCAGTTTTTAACCATTTAAGTTCCGGCATATTAGATATGACAGGATCGAACAAGTGGCCAGCTTTGTGGTAAGGGCCCTTATTACGCAGCGTCATGTTAAAAGCGGCAAGATCCTCTAACAGGTTCATACCGACGACATTAGATTCATCCTCTAGATGAAGATTCAAGTCTCCCAATACGGTGAAATTTTGGGCATTGAGATAATATGGCGAGATAAAATTAGCGAAATTAGCAGCCCAGGAATTACCATTTCCAGGTGGCCGATAGACTAGGAAGCCAGAGAACATAAAATTACAGTTCAGAGAAATTTAAAAAAATGCTGCCTCACAGTCCGGTATGTCAACAGACTCAAGATTACATTTCAGGTCTCTATTGTAGATCACTGCAATTCCCCCCCCCAACTTGTCCCACTCGGTCTATTCTAACAATAGCGTATTTTGAAGGCAGGGAGGCCGCTACATCTGGCCCTGCACTATCGTGGAGCCAGGTCTCTGTCAAGAACACAGCACTTGGTTTTTCCTCAGTTATAAGATGAAATATATCTAATTTGTGCTGGGGTACTGCAATTAACAGTATAGAATGTGTAATCGCGGTGACCTTTGCCTAGAAGAGGTGCTGTTCTGCTGTGGCTGTTTTTAACCATAGGATATGGCTGGATGTTGGTCAAAGTTAAGGCGCAATGTACACAGGATTGTGGGCCTGATAGTGATGGCTGTAAGGTAGTACATTTCCTATGTCTACTAGGGCGGAGGGCCCTTATTTGATCAGCCGATAGCATACTTGGACCAGAGTATCCTGCCCGTGTCCCGGCCTGACCCGGGCTCGTCTTCGGCGCTGGATGAGGCGCCACCCTGCGCGCCAACGCTGCGCGCTGTACCCGACGAGGGGCTAAATAGCCCTGCAGGAAGCGGAGGTGTAGAGCGCTAACCGCTCGTCACTCCGTGAGGTACCGCCCCTGCCCCGCCCTCCAACACCGCGATTGGTTGCAGTGTCGGTAGCGTCAGGGGGTAGAGCAGCCCTGTGAATGCGCTAATATCCCTGGTGTGTGCAGGTAAGAAATCGTAAACAGCGTGCGTCTAAAATACACAATTAGTAAACACGAGCAATATTAAAAGATAAGGAGAAGTGCAAATCACGCTACATAAAATTATCAAGTAAAGACTCGGGTGCCTCGAGGGTAATCACGTTAAGCCCAGAGTCACTGCCTTAAGAGTACAGGCTCAGCGCCAAGCGGGGAGTAGCTGCCACCAACTCTAACCGCAAAATCGCCGTCCTCCTCGCCGCCTAAATAGCCCTGCAGGAAGCGGAGGTGTAGAGCGCTAACCGCTCGTCACTCCGTGAGGTACCGCCCCTGCCCCGCCCTCCAACATCGCGATTGGTTGCAGTGCCGGTAGCGTCAGGGGGTAGAGCAGCCCTGTGAATGCGCTAATATCCCTGGTGTGTGCAGGTAAGAAATCGTAAACAGCGTGCGTCTAAAATACACAATTAGTAAACACGAGCAATATTAAAAGATAAGGAGAAGTGCAAATCACGCTACATAAAATTATCAAGTAAAGACTCAGGCTGCCAACACTTCCTGGTTTGGAGTGTTGACAGCCAATTAGCACACAGCTCACGATCGGGAGGGTGCGCGGATCCTGCGCGGCCATAGATATATATGTGTTTTTACTTTTGATTTTCTCAGCAACTACTTATCGGATTTACACCATTTAACAAAAAGGATTCTTTCTGAACCAAGAACTACCTCTTTGCCAAATTTGGTGTAATTCCGTTCAGCAGTTCGGGCTGTATCCGTGTCTAAAGTTTCCTATGGAAAATTGCATGGGGAAAACACATTTTGGGAGACCCCTTTTTTCTCATCCCCATTTGCCGAATCACCCAGAAACTTTCAGGATAGGAGCGGACTGGATCGCCCCACCAGTTTTGAGAATTTCGCGAAGATTCATCAACCTGTATCAAAGTTATTGGAAATAGAATATTGTGAATTTCCTATGGAAAATAGGTCCTAACTATAACTACCCACTGGCAATATATATATGTGAGATTCAAGAGTCCGTCTCTCTCGTTTTCTTTGGCGTGGTAACATAGCACGTAGAGAGTGGTTATCGTATACATATATATATATATATATATATGTAGTCTTATGCTTAAAATCTTTGCTGTAGAAATGGCAAAAGACTTTGCCCATTCCTATCTTGGCGTGGATGGTACTGTGCTAATCCTACGCTTAAAGATAAGCAGACATTTGAGGTGAGCAAATTTAGAGTGTCCCTGGCGTTGAGGGTGCACTATACAGGAGCTGCTTTCCACCTAAACTATTGCTACCCAGAGTTCTCTGTTTCTTTTTTGTGAGTATATATATATATATTTATATATATATATATATTTCTTGCTTCGCCTCTCATACTCCTTTCAGCCAGGAATAGACGATAGCGGACCCAAGTTGTAGTGCTATATGTTTTAATATTTCATGCCTTGCACCACCGCCATAACGCTTTTCGGCCTTCAAGAGGCCTTGATCACATGACGCACATGTGGAGTGCCTTCACAATTTTAAGTGACAGTGCTAAAAAATTAGTGACCGGACAATGAGGTATTTTCATAGACATGGAAAACAGAACAGTTCTTGTAGTCTCAACTGTATGTAATCGGAACTTACCAAATGGTGGGAGAGTAAATCCCTACAAAAGTATAAGGAAGCTGGAAGAGTCCCCAGAGGGTTGAGAGTATTAATAGCACCCTCCTTCGAAAAACCTAATCCTGAGCTGTTAAAAGAAAGGGCAATAAATAATCTTGATGCCTCAATGAACATGGTGAGCCTGCTGATAAAATATGCTGAAATTGATAGAGTGGATATTTTAAAAGAGATAGAGGCAGTTTTACTGGAATTAGAAGCATTTGAGAAGCAAGATCTGATCAAAAAAGAGAAGGAAAATATCACCAAACGGTTGAATAAACAACAGGAAGTTATTAAAAACAGGAAAATCTATAAATTTGCAAGAGACAAAAAGGACTACGAGACGGGGAAAATCTTTACCTTCTCGAAAAAATTTGATAGTGTAAAAAGAAAAGCGCTCTTGCCCAAAAAGTTGCAACAACTGCAAGCAATGTTGAAAGGGAAATGTCTTCTATCTCTACTGAGGATACAAATTCAATAACCACCCCAATAAGCAGCAACAGTGGCAGTGTGGAATCCATAGATGACGTGGGAATAAATCTGAGCGAAGCAAGCTTTACACCCTCTGAGGAATTGGGGTTTATGGTGGAAGACCGCAGATATTCCCTACGTTCGAGGGGGACACAACAAAAATCGCACAATCAAGCCGGAACAAACGCCGCAACCAGAGGCGGAAACGCAAGAGGCAATTGGAGAAACAGAGGAGGGAAAGGGAGAGGGAAGGTGCAACAACCCCAATAGGACAAGAAGGTATAAATAGTCATAACACAGTGATCAACTTAAGTAACTTGGACTTAGACAAGGCAGAATTACAGCTACTTGCTCTGGGTCTATCTTTCTGTCCAAAAACTGACTTACAATACACTCAAGCTAGAATTGATGTGTTCAAATTTATACGCAAACTAAAATTGGTCAAGTTCCACAAACTAAAAAACGCCAATGACAGGGCAATGGACATCAGTCTTTCTAACACACCTAGCACAAAATTTCAAGTCTCTGATATCGCTGGGTTAAGAACAGTACAAGCATTGGCGGCGACATCTGAGGGTGATGATTATGAAAATACCCAACAGGAGTTAAGAGATATGGGTATAATAAGCACATGTCATGCAGAGAGCCCCTTCAAGCCGGGCTCTACTTTTGTACCCATTATGCCACGCGATGCAATAGACATTTTCAGTGAGGTGGTCATTGATGACCTCAAGCAACTTAACAGAGACATGAAAACCAAAAAATCTAATAAAAACTACAAGGAGCAACAATATACTAAATTGATGAAAAAAATCAAAGATGCGGACAATGTAATTGTAAAAAATGCAGACAAGGGCGGAAACATAGTACTTTGGCCTAGAAACATGTATATTGATGAAGCTAATAAGCATTTGAATGATCTAGAATGCTATAAAAAAGCCAGTACTAGGGAACTGTCGACAACCAAAGACCTACTATGTAAGGAATTGGCCAATTGGAAAAGGAGAGGTCTTATTAACAAGGATGAATATGGATTTCTAAAAAATGATTTCCCAAAGACCCCTACCCTATACTTTCTTCCCAAAGTACATAAACAGGTGGATCCAATACCAGGGCGTCCTATTATATCTGCCCAGGGAGGACTGTTGGAGCCTATCTCTAAATATGTGGACTTTTTTATTAAAAGCTATGTTGAAGCCCTGGACTTATACATTAAGGATACGGGGCATTTTTTGAAAAAACTTAGTGAAATAGTCTGGTGTGATCAATACTGTTTCATTGTCATGGATATCTGTGCCCTATATACCAGTATCAACCATGAACAGGGTTTAGATGCAGTTAATTTCTACCTATCCAAGAGAGAAATTAAATTCCATGAACACAATAAAATGATCCTGAGAATGATTGAAATATGTCTAAAACACAATTACTTCCTTTTTAATGCAACAGTATACCAACAACTTAGGGGTGTGGCAATGGGGGCATGCTTCTCCCCCAGTTTTGCATGCTTGCATGTGGGTATAGTGGGAGGAGCATGTCCATAAGCCCATCCTGGAAAAAAGCTTCCCTAACATAGTAGTTGCCTGGTGGCGATTTATAGATGATGTCTGTGTCATTTGGAATGGATCTGCAGAATCAGCACAAAGCTTCATTGATAAAATGAATGTGAATGAATTGAATCTTAATTTCACAGCCAATGTAAGCAAAACAAAAGTGGAGTTCCTAGATGTAGAAAATCTATATCTCTAATGATATAATAAATACCAGACTGCATAGGAAGACCACGGCTGGCAATCCGATTTTGCATGCTAGTAGCACCCATCCCAGACACCTTATCAAAAGCATCCCCTATGGGGAATTTTTGAGGATTAAAAGAATTTGCAATAATACTGATGATTTAAAAACTTGTTTAGATGCATCAGTACAGAGATTTATCATCAGAGGATATAAAATGGAAGACCTAAAAAAAGCCTTGCTAAAACTTGACACTCCAATAGCTACACCTGATGAAAATTTGATAATCAATAGTCTTGAGACTACCAGGGGAAAGATACCAATCAGATTAATTACGGCTTACAGCTGCCAACATAAAAGAATAAGACAGATAATAACAAAAAATTGGTCTATTCTAAAATCTGACATTACACTCGCATCTGAGATTGAAAAAGTCCCCAGTATTACGTATAAAAGAGCTCCGTCAATGCGTGACATATTGGTGAAAACCATGCCAGAGGTAGTAACTAAAAGTAACATCAAGAGTGATTGGCTAACCAATAGAAAAGGCTTCTATAAATGCAGCTCATGTCGGGCATGTAAATTTGGAATCAATGTGAGAGAAATATTAGATGCTTTCTCCACTGAACCATATGAATTAAAAGGTCTTTTTTCTTGCAAGACAGAATATGCTGTATATATCCTAGAATGTACTTGCAAACTAAAATATATTGGCAGCACAAAATTACCTGTTGCAAACCGTATTTTACAACATTTACGGGCAATTGTCAATTCGGATGCCAGTTACCCTGTGGCCCGCCATTTTAAGCTTGTCCATAATAACAATCTTAAGGACTTAACTTATTTTGTACTTGATGCGGTGCCAAAAGATTTAAGAGGAGGAAACCGGGATAAAAAATTGAGACAACTGGAAAGTCGATACATTATGCAATTTGACACTAAAATACCGAACGGTTTGAATACAGGAGAAGATTTATATAACTTTTTGTAATAATTTTGTAATAGGTTTTAGAGCGGAGCTTTGTTTACAAAATAATATTACTAATTGATTATAGTTTATGCTGCTATGTCATAAAAATTGCACTTTACCTCATTATGAATTTATGTGTACATATATATTGGATTGTTTTTACTGCTTTTTTTATGAAATCTTAACGTGTATATAAATGGTTTTGTGTAGATGGTTTTGCCTTCCATGTACAGGATTTTAGCAGGTTTTACCAAATTTTGGTTTTACTTGTTTTTATCTGGTGTTTGGTGGGTGGATGATTTGCACTTTGCTATTTTTGCACATATAAAGATAAGCATATTAGGTGGAATATGGACGCTTTGATGTATTTTGCATGGTACAATTATATTGATAATACCACTTTATCAAAAATGATTTTCGCAGTTTTCTGTCATTCGCATTAGTCACTTTATATCAAGGATATTTAAAAGGACAACAAATTGTTTAATATTGTAACTGTACTCTGAAAGAATAATACGGTTACGTTGATTTAAATTCTACATTGCACTCGTTTTAGGTTTATATGTAAGAATTACACTATTTTTTTCCTCTTTACCTAGCCCTCTTTTGTAAGTATTATAAGCTATGAACTATTTACCAATATCTATGAAGGATAATATTCATCTTATCCCCCCATTTTTTTTTTGTAATATGGAGATGATTTGCTATCGAATGAACTACCATAGAATACAATTTGGAGCCAGGGCACTTGCCCAGTATATCTGACAAAATGACGAAATATATATTATATATGCATTGATATATATGTTCCAGGATAAAGCCACTATAAAAGAAAATTATTGGCAAGCTCGTAAAAAGGAAAGTCAAACAGCATTGTTAATAGAATTAGTTGGTTGAAGCTTAGTCTATTTTTCATGTCTATGACAGAGATGGGAGGAGCCTTGTGAATAGGAAAATTGTATTTAATCACTGTGGTGGTCACGGCATAGTATGTGATCAAGTCCGGGCTTACCGGACGAAACGCGTCATGTCTGTTGGTGTGAGGAAATAAAAGCACTTTAAAAACGAAAACTTGCCGTGTGGTCCGTATCCTGGTTTGGCGTCCGTGAGGCGATATATATATATATATATATATATATATATATATATATATATATCTATATATATCTATATATATATATCTATATATATATATATATATATATATATATATATATGTAGTCTTATGCTTAAAATCTTTGCTGTAGAAATGGCAAAAGACTTTGCCCATTCCTATCTTGGCGTGGATGGTACTGTGCTAATCCTACGCTTAAAGATAAGCAGACATTTGAGGTGAGCAAATTTAGAGTGTCCCTGGCGTTGAGGGTGCACTATACAGGAGCTGCTTTCCACCTATACTATTACTACCCAGAGTTCTCTGCTTCTTTTTTGTGAGTATATATATATATATATATATATATATACATATATTTCTTGCTTCGCCTCTCATACTCCTTTCAGCCAGGAATAGACGATAGCGGACCCAAGTTGTAGTGCTATATGTTTTATTATTTCATGCCTTGCACCACCGCCATAACGCTTTTCGGCCTTCAAGAGGCCTTGATCACATGACGCACATGTGGAGTGCCTTCACAATTTTAAGTGACAGTGCTAAAAATTAGTGACCGGACAATGAGGTATTTTCATAGACATGGAAAACAGAACAGTTCTTGTAGTCTCAACTGTATGTCACATCAATATTGAAACATTATATATAAACAAATTTGTTATTTTCAATAGTGACAATATAAATATTCATAAATATGTGAATACATAAACACTTATATAAATAGGCAATGCAACATTTATATTTTAAAATAGTGCAAACGAAAATTAAAACCACAATTCTGAGTAAAATACATATCAAAAGTCGAAGTAGTGCAAGCCTTTCATATATAACAACATTCCCAGTCCTGTTTCAATTGGTAAAAAAATCTCATGCCTATATCGCCCCATAATGATATTGCTTGAGCTCTAGGGCTTTGCAAATGCAAACTTTTACATGAGTTGATTGAACCCAAGTGGGCCTTGACTGTTTTCGATGCTACCCATACAAAAGTGCTAGTGCTAAGTTAAATGTGCTGCCACTTTCAGGACCCCCAATCGGTTCTTAGCCCCTTCGATGCTCATGACGGAACGGTTCCGTCATGACCACACCCATTTACATTGGGGCCCAGCACCGGGGGTAAATCTGCACTGCACGCAAGGTGTTAAAATGCATAAAAAGTGCAAAACAACACATATGATGAAGACTTAAACTAATGCAGAGGCACCTGTAAAAGAGCGAATACGTAGATGTTGAAAAACTGTGTTATCAATGGCAGGTATAAAAATCTTCGTTGGAGTTGAGGCCTTGCGGCGTCTTACAGTCCAACTCCAGTATAAATCTAGTCTTGAGGTTCCTTAATAGTGCTTTCCAGTTGCCTCCTCTCCTCAAAGGGGGAACAGTGTCAACAACAAAGTATTTGAGATTACTCGCATTATTGCCGTGGTGCTCCTTAAAATGCCTAGCAACCGGGTAAGACATGTCACTGTTGTTGATGGCCCTTATGTGTTGAAGTATCCTCTTGTGGACCTGCAGCTTCGTACTTCTGACGTACTGCAGGCCACAGGCAAACTCCAACACATACACTACATATTCTGTTTTGCAGGTCAATTATTTAGTAATGGGCACTGGCTCTGTCTTAAATGGTGTGGTGCTTTCTGATTTACTCACCCCATGTTTGCAGGCCTTACATGTAGCACATCTAAGAACCCCTTTTCTGGAGTCTAGCCATGACGTGTTAGTTCTTACTTCCAGGCTACTTTTGACTAATGAATTACTCATTGACCGTGCCTTTCTGAAGGTGATGTTAGGAGTTCTGGTTATTCTGGCCCCCAAGACTGGATCATTTTTTTTACCAGGACCCAATTTTTGTTGATTATTCTGCGCAGTATTTGATGTTGGTTACTGTATGTGTGAATCAATCTGGATGGTTGGGCTGACTGTGTTTGCTGATGTTTATTGGTGATTGATCTACAAACCAAAGCTTGGGATCTACCCATTTTGTTGGCTTTGTAAATCTCAGTTTTAGAATAGCCCCTAGCTAGGAACCTTTCCGGACTCTCACTTTGTGCTTTTACACAGTCCTCATCTGAGCTGCATATCCTTTGAATCCGCAGCATGATCCATAGGGGATGCTGCAAATCAAATGTATAGGATGATGCCTGGAGGTATGTAACAAGGTATTGCCAGCAGTTGGTTTTCTATGTATCCTTGTTTCTAGCCTATCCTGTGCAGGTATTATTTCCACATCCAAAAAAGAAGATAGAACTCTTGCTAATCTGAGCCATACATTTTAGGTTCAAGCTATTGATATTGATTTGCTCTATAAAATGGAGGGCGCTGTCCTCCGTTCCTCTCCAAATTAAAAGCAAATCATCTATATACCTGTACCATCGTACACCATGGTTGGACATTATTGTACCATGGGTCAGACCAAGGGCTTGTTCGTCCACATAGTCCCATATGCAAGCAAGCATAACTAGGGGAGAAACAAGCCCCCATAGCTACACCTCGCACCTGTTGGTACCCCTGATTTTGAAAGAGGAAAAAGTTATTCTCTAAACAAGTTGAAATCATAGTAAGCAACATTTTGTTATGCAAAAAGAATCCCATAGGTCTTGTGTTCAAGTAGTGCTCTACTGCCTTAACACCATCTTTATGGTAAATACTGGTGCATAAAGAAGAGACATCAAGTGAAATGAGAATACATTCAGAATCCCACTTGACATCATTTAATTTTCTTAGCAGGTCGCAAGTGTCCTAAATGAAAGATGGCAGTTTTTTCACATGTTCCTGAAGAAAGAAATCCATGTATCTTGAGGCACTCACCATTATGCTGTTACAGGCAGATATTATTGGCCTTCCTGGTGGTTTAGACACATTTTTGTGTATTTTCGGTATAAAATATATCTCCGGCATAATGGGATGATCATTCTTCAGGAACTTGAACTCGTCCATGGTTAACAATCCTGCACTCTTCCATGCCAGAAGCTTTGTGTAGAAATTGCTCCATGAGTTTTTAACTGTTTGCATTGTGCTGCGCCTGTAGCACTCTCTGTCGTTCAGCAGAGTCAACGCCTCATCCATGTATAGGTCTCGGGCCACAGCACAACGTTGCCGCCTTTATCCGATTGTCGAATAATTATATCCTCATTGGAATGTAATTTTTTCATGAGTTGAAAATATGCATTGTTCTGTCTGGAGTATTTCCTTTGAACACTTGCATTTTTCAGATATAAATTTTTAGGTCTCGTAGCGAAAACACAGCGCGTCAGCGCTGTGTCTCGCTAGAGATCTATTGTTGCCGACTGTGCTTCCCAGGAGACAGTGCCGGCCGCGCGCATCGCCTTGGAGGCGATGTGAAACTGGAACGCGCGCTGTGGCCAGGCGCAGTCTCCTGGGAAGCTCAGGCACCACACACGCATGCGCATACACACAGACACACACACAAGCGCCCACGCACGCACATACATACATACAGAGACACCCCCCTCACACATACACACACGCGCGCACACACCCACAAGTGCACCGAGGCCCCCCTCCCTCCCCCGCCGTCACCGTCGCACACATACATACACACACGAGCATACACACACACACAAGTGCACCAAGCCCCCCCAGCCTTTTGGAACTTACCTGGCCAATGTCGGGGACTCTGCTCTCAGCACGCGGCGCCCAACCTCCTGCTGGCGCGGCCCCGGGGCTCTACACCGCTCACAGGAGCCCCGGGTCGCGAGACGCATTGACTCCGCCTGCCTCCTCTTCTGGTCTGGACGTGGCCCCGCCCCCATCCTAGGCGACCGTGCCTGACTTCCGGGGCAGCCGCGGCGGGTAAGTAAGCACAGTTGTTGATCTTGCAAAAGCGTGCACTTTTTATCTGCCGAAACATCCAGGCGCAAAAGAACCTGACCATATCAATGGGAATTAACTAAAGTTTGTGGTCCGGCAGTGTGTCTGGAGCATTTTCCAGCTGAAGCACAGAAGACAATTTCATGACATTCCTGATCTAAGGAATATTTTCAAACTAAACATGACCATGACACTGATTCTATTTTATTTTCATTGTTTGTATGTATTGTGAGTGCCTTGATAATATGGAAGGAAGAAAACATCTCATTTGCATATGGTAATTCTGAGCATCATAAGAAATGATGCGCTCATTTAAGTGCGCCGGGTGGATAAATTAACAGTATCAGTTCCTAGTGATGGCTTCTTTATTTTCATATGACTATAAATCAAGCCGGAGGAACATAGTAACATAAGGACTGGATATGTGCTGTAGACCCTATTGCAATCTATAGGTTTTATTTATTATCTAAACATTCCACAACATCTTTGGTATATTGAATATGCAAAAACCATCTTGTTGACGATATGAGCACTCTTCTTAAGCAGCCCCCCATCTGTCTGGTTCCTGTCGCATGACACTAAATATGCTTAGGTTTGATTGTAGTCTAGTTTCGTGGTGTGTAATAAATCGCCCTTATTTCCCTGTCCCTAGTCTCCCTGTCCTCTAATTAATTGCAGGCTGTTCCTGCTGCAGTGGCTTGCATCCGTCCAATGCATGATTTTCACTTTCATTCTGAGCTTAGCTTTCTTCTGTAGGTGTCTGATTGTAGTTTGCTCACTGTATTCCTTAATTTACCATTATTGCATGCCGCTGTGTGTAATAACAGAGGTTAACGACCTGCCCTGAACCGCACGTGACAGGCTACGAAGAAGGAGTGGGTTATTTACAGGCTTCATTGAGCCGCAGCTCAGGGTAAGGAGCCCATCAGCACCCAGCCTATTCTTTCTGAGGGCGCAGTCGCCTCCATGCAATAAAGCACCATCCTTTATCACATATGTTAGTGGCGAATGTCATTGTTGTGCAAATTATTGCTGCTGTTACTTTCACCAATAAGGGCTTCTGAACATCTATATAGACTGGGCAGCCTTGGAATCCATTGTTTGCTGGCCTGTCTTAATAATTGTTGATCATTCAGGAAGCGTTTTGATTGGTTGGCCAGATCCAAACGGTCGAATCTAGGTGCTGATATTCTAATAGGTTCGGGGGTCATCAACAAGCTTTCGAGGCATTTTGGCCTTTTTGTCCACGTGCTAATTACTGTTACTGTGTGTTGCAAGTGTTAAATAGTTTACAGGAAAAGTTACTGGGGTGTGTGTGGAGGTTTACATCTTAGTCTTGGCAAGTAATCCATGTATACCTCGCAACAAAATCTCTTCATTGTTTGTTAATACTCATGAGCACATTGGCTATTTATTTATGTGTACTTTCATTACATAACTGTATTGCTTTGCTGTTTACAATGTTTCCAGATTTGTTCTGGTTTTGACTTGATTAAATCCTCGCTGAACTGCTTCTAGTATTTAAATCCACAAGCCAGTTTTGAGGAATTCTTATCTGTCCACAAAAGGGCACTGTGCACGTAGAGAACATGGTTTGTTGTTCAACTCTTTATTGGCATTGTCATAGCCTCCCCAAATGATCTTAAATACCATCTAACAGCGAGCGTTCAATAACATTCTGAGCTGGAGACTATGTTTATCAATCTACGGTACTTTCCTTTTTTGGGTCTGATCATCCTTCTGCTTCGCCTCCAATCACCTAATGAAGCGGCAGTACTTCTACTGGTAAACGGTAAAATCTAGAGGACTAGAACTTAAAGGCGTCTCGTTAAAGGGTGTTATTGATAGACACTTACAATACTATTGAGCTTCTATAGTCTCTGGGTAATAATGAGGGTTGTGACCTTTTCTATTTATTTATAAGTATTTGTAAAGCGCCAGACACGTACCTGTGTGGAGACTACATAGCACTGGCAGAACAGCCAAAGTCTGAAACTTGGTTGCAAGAAGGAGCTAGAGGCCATCTCAATGCGATATGAAGCATCTCACTTTGGATTTCCTGTAAATCTGCTCTTGTCAAGACTGGATTGACTTAATTCCTGTCCAAAGAATCTGATAGAGACTTCTATCTGCAGATTCCTTACCTTTGAATTTCCCAGGTCTCATGCTGGATCCGGAAACTTTTGCTGAGCAATACACCTTGCGCGCGACGTCGAGTGGCTCCATTCGGCTCCGCGTGACGTATTCTGCATCGGTAGCGTCGGTTATGACATCGCGGTGCCTATATATGCACCACTCGCGTGCCCGGACATCAGTTCTTTTCTTTCTGCGCCAGTTAAGCGCCGATCAGGGAAGAGCTCCCCTCTGCCACTTTTTCTCGACTTTTGTTGAAGTTTTGGGAATTTTTCGACTTTGTGTGCGAGGAATGTCTTCGAGGGAAGACAGGTTTTAAACCATGAAGGACCTGTTCCTGCATGATGTCGATTACTAATCCCCACTATGTATGTCTGTTGTGTCTCGAGCGCGACCACGATACGAAGTCGTGTTCGGACTGTCGGGTGATGGCTCCGAAGACCTTGAGGGAGCGAGCGATGAAGTTACTTGCGGCCCGGCAGTCGACACCGTCAGGCGAGACTCTGAGGACGTCACGTTCCCGTTTGAAGAGGAGGAGGTTGCGGGACCACTCACGGAGCCCTAACTCCTTTTCCTCCCATTCGAGGACCTCTGGACACTCGGGGAAGAGGCACAAGAAGAAGAAGAAGTCCAAGCGGACTTTGTCTTCACCTCAACTGGCGTCCGTTGTCGAGAGAGGTAAGGAGCACTGATTCTCTAGGCACGTTTCCGCAGAGCCGGAGCCAGAGTCGACTCCGCGCCTCCCCCTCTTTCATAGAGCCGGAGCGGCTCCGGCTCAAATAAAAGAGTTTTATGAGGCCACACGGTGCGGCGGTCGAACCCGAATGCTGTGCCTGCCATGTCACCAATGCCATCGGTGGCGCAAGCCCCAAACTAATCCCAGACGACACGAAGCCGGAATAGAGCCGATCGAAGCCGATACCGACATTGACAGAACCGAGAGGTTTTATGTTGTTGCCTGAGCACTTTGAAAACATGCCAGGCTCAGGAGAGAAATGGGAGGGGTCTGGGGACCTTCTTGAGAACCAGGATGTCTCTGAGGAGAATTTGGACTGGTATGGAGAACTTGGGGAGGCCAGAAGGCTGGATACTTCGGGGTGATATTGACATGAAGTTCATTGTCGGGGCGGCGTCTGAAAGATAACTAAAAGGCAAGTGCGGATGTTCGTGAAGTTTTTGTGCTTAAATTAATCGGCATTACAAAGATTCCGATGTATTTTTCAGAACATCAAGAAGTGTTGAGAGGCGTTTGAGGGAATTCGTTTGTTAAGCGTAATTGACAGTTTACTTCCAACCGTCAGCTGGAGGTGACGCATACCTCATCCGCATTCAGTTATCCGCTTCAGTGTGAGCAGCTGGTCATAGCGCGTCAATACGTCATTGATGTAAGTACGTGCCGCCATTTTGAGCAACACGTTTTTTTTCCCCAATTCTCGTCAGAGGTTCTTTCAAGCACAGTCTCAACAATCACAAATCACAGTCTTCGATTAAAAAAACCTCAGTTCGGAAAAGTGCACCTTGAAGTCCATTTGGACACCACCACTGCCATGCACACACAGACACCACCACTGCCATGCACACACGGACACCACCACTGCCATGCACACACGGACACCACCACTGCCATACACACACGGACACCACCACTGCCATGCACACACGGACACCACCAGTGCCATGCACACACGGACACCACCACTGCCATGCACACACAGACACCACCACTGCCATACACACACGGACACCACCACTGCCATGCACACACGGACACCACCACTGCCATGCACACACGGACACCACCACTGCCATGCACACACGGACACCACCACTGCCATGCACACACAGACACCACCACTGCCATGCACACACGGACACCACCACTGCCATGCACACACGGACACCACCACTGCCATGCACACACGGACACCACCACTGCCATGCACACACGGAAACCACCACTGCCATGCACACACGGACACCACCACTGCCATGCACACACGGACACCACCACTGCCATGCACACACGGACACCACCACTGCCATGCACACACAGACACCACCACTGCCATGCACACACAGACACCACCACTGCCATGCACCACACCACTCAGGGGCACCGCCACATCACTCAGGGGCACCGCCACATCACTCTGGGGGCACCGCCACATCACTCTGGGGGCATCGCCACATCACTCTGGGGGCACCACCACATCACTCTGGGGGCACCACCACATCACTCAGGGACACCACCACATCACTCTGGGGACACGACCACATCACTCGGGGACACCACCACATCACTCAGGGACACCACCACATCACTCTGGGGACACCACCACATCACTCTGGAACACCGCCACATCACTCGGGGACACCACCACATCACTTGGGGACACCACCACTTCACTCGTGGACACCACCACATCACTCGGGGAAACCACCACATCACTCGGGGACACCACCACATCACTCGGGGACACCACCACTTCACTCGGGGACACCACCACTTCACTCGGGGACACCACCACACCACTCTGGGTCACCACCACATCACTCAGGGGCACCACTCGTCACTCGGGGACACCACCACATCACTCGGGGGCATCACTCGGGGACACCACCACATCACTCGGGACACCACCACATCACTCAGGGACACGACCCACTTCACCCTTCCACCAACTCAATTACAATAACTTTTATTTAAGTATTAAAAAAATGAAAAGCCATTGTTATTTGTAATATCAATACATCTAAGTCATGTAAATACAACTCATATTGCATTACATATGCTATAGGTGTCACATTTGCAAATGTTATCAAACTTTAATGCTGCGAGACCTATTGCATTGTAAATGCTTGTTTAGTTCTTTTGTTACCTTGTCACTGAATACGTCGATGTTATCCCATAGCATGATTGGACAAAATGTAGACTTTGGTTTAAAATGTGTCCTTGTAGCCCCCCCACATGATGTCAAGGCTTGGCTACAGCTGGGTACAACAGTACTGCTTTCTAGCTGAAGTTGTTGGAGATCGTGTAATAATCGAACATCACCAGCTGTTAAGACTGGGGGCTCTCAATTTCACTTGTCTGCACATCAATTTGTTTGTGGCTCTGTGATCCTTGCAAAAGATGGTACTTGCGCAGTTTAAGTTTGCGGACGAATCTATACATGTCTATGCGCGTTTCATCATAATTGAAATTGCTTATTGGGCTGTAGGGGAGTCCCAGCGCAAGTATCTGCCGTTCATTTTCACTTAATGTTACTTTGGACAAATTGATGAGTGTTTGAGAGTCACTCCTATTCCTTTTGGTTCTATTTGTGCTTCCATCTGTTGGCCTGTTTTTTGTTTGTTTCCCTCCCTGAGGTTGCTGCACTTTCGCCTCTCCTGACGTTTCAGGTTATATATTTATATTTTTACACTAGTCCACCAGCCTGCGCACCACAGGCCGCGGGACCTGCTCTCCGTAGGGTAGGTTACCGTTCCAATATATATATATGGTATTTCTATAGCAGTAACCTAGCCAAAGCAGCAGATCGCTGTACGTGGTCAAAGGCACGCTTAAAGTCAAAGCTGATTGTGGAAGGTAAATATATTGTGATGTAGTGTTCTTTAAAGAGGTTTGTCTTCAACTCTTTCCTAAATTGGAGCAGCATCGGAGGGGTTCTGGTGGATGCTGGGATGAGGTTCTAAATCCTGGGTGCATAGATGGGAAAGGCCTGTTGTCTGTTTTTTTCTTTTTATACTTCTTAGTAATTGCTGCTGTAGTCCAGAGAAACACCAGAGATGGTGACCTTGTCTGCAAGTTAAGTGGGGGGGGGGGCTAGTTTGCAAATAATACAGCCGGTTTTAAATATGGTGTGGGCTGTCAAGGAGATCCAATGGAATTAAATCAAGATGGGGTGATGTGATCATATTTCTTCAGGCCCTGGATGAGAAATGCTGTGGCATGTAGGATGCCCCTATGGGTCCAAATATGGAGTCTGGGAGGTTATTGAGTAGAATATTACCACTATCCAGATGCGAGAGTACAAGGGCTTGAATAATAGTTTTGAGGTTGGTTTTTGGAAGAATTTGTTTCACTTTCTTTAGAAGAGAGAGCTGATACTAGGCCGTCCTTGTTTTATTTTAGTAATGTGTTTCTTGAGGGCGAGTTTGGTGTCCAGCGTGAAATCAAGTAACTTGCTATTTAATGAGAGTTGGTGTTTGAAGCTGTCAACGTTCATGTAATTGACCCATATTTATACTGTATCTTGTTTGTTGTTCCGGGCAAATAATAGGTATTCTGTCTTAGTTGGGGTGAGCTTCAGGTAGGCGCTGGATATCCAAGTCTGGATGATGTGCAAGCAGTGTCTGAGGCACTGGATGTCTGAAGCAGAGGAGATTTTCAAGTAGAGTTGTATCATCATTATATGTTTGAATATTGATGTTTTTATCTGTGAGTAGAGTGCCAAGTGGCTCCATGGACATTTGAAGATGTCAGGGGACAGTATGAACCCTGGGGGACACCACAGGTGATAGGGGTCTTTTGTGAAGTGAAGGTGTCCAAATCGGTGTCGGTTGGGAAGGTTTCTATCACTTTTGCCCTCATTTTTGATCTGCCTACGTATCAAGTTGTTTATTACAGAAGACATTGGCTGTTCAGTTTTGTCCCTTTTCACAATTCGAATGTGTGGAGTGTTATTGTATTTATGTGAATTCTTGTGATAAACTTTAATATGCTGATTTCATAATCTTCAGTTGTTTTATATGAGCAAACCAGAATGGAAGATTTTATAATCACACTTAATTTTTCACAGATCGTGTCCTGTTAGGTAGCAGTAATCCATGAGTATTAATATGTACGATTACAGGTAGGTCGAACCCCCAGCGTCCTGGTTCTCAAGTTCCAAGATTAACTTTGGTGTATGGATAACTCAAATTCGAGATTAAGGAGGCAGTGGTCACTTAAATTAGTAGCATATACTTGAACCTTGTTGAAGAGATGGAAGGAGTTTTAGGTTGTTATCACATAATCAATTATTTAGGAGCACGTGGGGCCCCTTGTGTATCATTCGAAAGGATATCATCCTCACTCCCACTTAGTATTACACAACCGTTTTCTATCAGTTTATCTAACATTAGTGCACCATGCTGATCTGCTTTATGACAGAAATTGGATCCTTTTTGCAAATTCAAAAAAAATATTTCCTGTGAGGAAAGTTATTTCTGTGGAGAACACCCTTCTCCTGCACCAGCAGGAAATCTGTGGGTGATCCTGAAAAGGGATTCCTGTCAGCCCTATGGACATTTCCAACCCTTTCCAGAGTGGAAAGGAGAGGGATCGCTGCTTGGGAATACCCACAAATGTTTGAGTTTGTTGGGATTCCCAAACTTCCAAGGGCGACTACATCTTGGAACACCAACTATCTCACCCTTTGAGTGGCACTTGTGGGTGCAGAGAACTTGGCCATCGATTGTGGCAGATATCACAACACACGTAAACGGGATTACACCTGCCAGGTATCCCTTTGCTTTGTGAATTCCTTGCAGGTGCAACAAAGAAAATTGTTGTAAACTTGCATTTACTCACAAATTATATTACATTCAACAAACATCATGAAAACACATCTATTCTAACCCTTTCTTAAGTGCTGTGTACGCAGTAACCTGACCCTTCCAAAAGCAGAAATGACAGTTCGAATTCCCCCTTCTCAGTAGCTCAAATGGGAGCCTCAATTCCAATCTTGTCTGGAAATATTTTCCGCTGTGTCTATTACTTCTGGACAGCCTACTACCGTTTTTGGTTAGTTATCCTTTGTTGACTTGCCGTTAATCAATCTTAATAGCTCTTCCACCATTTCAGCTCATTTTTTATTGTGCTGCCATATTCATTGCATAACACCTTTTAAAATGTAAAGCGCCTAATTGCCCGATGCTGCTGGTGTGCTATCCTAGTATTACTAAAAAAAAAAAAAAGTGAATACATTGACAAATACATAGAAGAGAAGTTAACTGAAGATGAATAAGAGGAAACCATGGGCAAGATAGAGAGGATAATGAAATGTAAGAGGAAAGGAGAAGAGATGGTAATGGAAGAGTAGCGAGAGGATGTGGAGAGGAAATGTTAGTGAAAGAAAAGACAGAGAGGAGGATAGTTGAAGAGGACCGGGATGAGACATAATCAAGTACTGTGAAAGAGAAAAGGGCAGTAGAAGGGGAAAGGGAATAGAAGATGGGGAGGGGAGTGTGAGAAGAGAGCAGTGAAGAGAAGTCGGAGGAGACAATATTGAGAAGGGTTTGGAGGGGGTCATTTAGATGGGGAGGATAGTGAAGAGAGGAAGAGAAGAGGACAGAGAAGATGAGCAGAATGAGAGGAGAGAGAAGAGATTATAAAAGTAACGGTGAAAGAGAGAATGAGTTGGAGATAGAGGCAGGGTTAGCTGATGAAGTAACGAGGGACAAGAATGACATTAGGAGAGATGAGGGCATAACGTGGGGCAGTCGAAAAGAGAAGGGGTAATGGAAGGGGGGGGGGGAGATAGAGCAGAGTAGGCAGAAGAGGGACACAATAGGAGGAGAAAGGGTAGTGGAAGAAATGCCAAAGGAGATGAGCGAACAAGAGGAGAGTATAGCTTAGCAACAAAAGGTCAAGAGGATGGGGAGGCAGGAGAGCAAAGTGTATACTGTGGTGAGAGGGAGAGTATAGCTAGAGAGGACAGTGGAAGACTAGAGTAGGAGGGAGCGGCAATATAGTGGGAGACAGGATGGTGGAAGAAAACGAATGAAGTATGGAGTAGTAGGGTAGGATAGCAGAGTGTACTGGGAGGACTTGGGAACGAGAGAGCATAAGAGGACTGAATGTTAAAAGAGGCGATACATGCTAATACTAGAGAAGAGAGAAAAGTAGAAAAGAGATGACGTGACAGTGAGAGACAACAGATAAGAGAGGAATGAGAGAGAGAAAACGATTAGGGAGAAACGCGAAGTGAAGAAGCTAAGGTGATGACAAGGAAGAGTCTGGGGAGAATTAATGTGAGGCGAAACAAGAGAAGTGAACTGAAGATGTGGGGAGAGAGAGAATGTGAAGAACGAGACAGGAAGAGCTCTTATGTGAGTCGAGACTAATCAGGGGAGTGGTGCGAGGGTGGGAGAGTAGAGTACGTGGTTTTGGAAGGGAATAAGGGCCAATAAAAAAAGGAGCCATCCAAAATGATGTTCGAGAAACACGAGCAGAAAGTTTGGTAAGGAGGAAAGATCTCCACAGGAAAGGGACGTCAGCCTCCCGGAGACCTGCGCGCACAGACCTTACTTCCTGAGCCCGACTGCACCCCTCCCTCCCTCCCTGCAGCCCCCTCACCACCACAGGAAGCGCCGGGTCAGATTCCTGGGAGCCTGGCCCTGGGCGCGTGGGCTGAGCGGGACGTAGATGGCCCAGCTGGCGGGAGCGCATGGGTTCGACACTTACTGGAAAGAAGCTTTCGAGTTTCGACCCCAGAGCCGCTGTCAGGATTGCTAGCACCGGGCGCGCTTTCACAAGATCCGCAGCACAAATAGAACCAGCACAGGTACGGGGTCCTTCGTACACATCCGGGAATGTCCAGATCATGCCCGAAGTCTGATGCCTTCTTTGCAGCCAGGCAGGCACAGGTCCGGCTTTGGGGAGCAGAAGTAGAGAAAAAGCCAGGGCGTGAAGCCCTCCTAGAAAATTATGTTGACTTTTTCTGTAGTAATCTTTTTCTTGGGTCTTAGGTCAAATCCGTAACATTTACATGTATAGTGTGTCTGCAAATAAATATATCTAGAGTGCTAAATGTTGCTTACCTTGTGGTCACTTCCACCAGCTGGGTACTGGGCAGGTGGGAAACAGTCATACCCACAGGAGAGAGTTCAACTAGCAGGGGGGGTTTGTTTAGTAGGTGATAGTTTGTTCTGTTCACCTGCGTATAAAAGCTCGGAGGGCTTATGATCATGCTCTTTTACCAATATTAATCACTAGGCAAACACCAGTAGTGTCAGTCCTTTGCTTACCATTAGGCATAGGCAAAACATTCAGCCAAAACGCCAATAAACTGAAATTTAAGTTAGAAGGTGTTTTGAATGTGAACAGATTTATTACAGACTTTGCCAAAAACGTGTACTGCGTTTTTGCTTTTTCATGAATGTTTTATGAGGTTTTGATGTTTTGAGGTGGTTCACCATTTGCCCAAGCCGTTCACCATGCCTGCTCTGGTGGGTAAAACAGAAATATTGGCAAACTGGAGCATACCCACCAAGGCTCCAGCTCCTCCATGCTCTACAATGCCCAGATTCTGTAATAACTGTATAGGGTTAGGGGTACTCATAAATGCGGACAACCCGATACCATGAGCCATTGAAGTGCAAAGCCATGATCATGGGAGTTAGAATCCTTCTGAAGACCACAGCGGGTGACTGGACTTAGGACCTTATCAGCTGGGCATTGAGCTCTTGTGAACATTACTTGCATAGGCAGCTCTGTTCACACTCCCTTTAACTTGCAGCAGTTGCCCTCAATTGCTATAGGAGGGTAGAAGTGCCAGGTACTGGCAACATTTGGTATCTGATAGAAACTTCTAGCTACAGATTCCTTACCTTAAAATAGTCCCCAGGCATGAGGCTGGATCCTGAAATTTTTAAGAATCAGCCCTGCATGCCTGTCGGTTGCGTAGTTCAGGCTCCCAGACCCACACTTGGTTTATCTGTGGTGCTTGGAGAGGGACCATGACTCGAAGACCTGCCTGCAAGGATTAAAGTGCCATATACCTGAAGGCACTGACAGAGCGTTCCCTCAATTTCCTCGCAGCCTGACGTGAGACTACCGCGTGACGTTAATGATCCCAGTCAAGTGGGAGGTCCTTGGACATTTAACAGAGTCGCACCCGTCGGACTGGTCTCGATCTAAGTTGTTGGATAAATCTCACTGCAAGAAGAAGGCAAAGAAGTCGAACAGGTCTTCGACTTTGCCGCACCTATTCAAATTCTCGGATGATGTGTGGGAGCGTTGGCACTCCTGACCTCAATCCTCGGTGGAGTTTGCACCAGGGTCCGCTCAGCGTCTCCCTGACTTCCCTTGAGCCGGAGAAACCCCGCCCAACTAAAAGAGTTCTATGAGGCAATGCACCTCATATATGGGCAGCCCGACCCCTCTGGAGTGCCTTCATGTCCCATGGGTTTGGGAGGGGCGTCCATTTGATTCCTGCCAACGGATTTGCCCTCAGCACCAGTTAGGCCCCTTGGATCCGGTGCTGGATCCGGAGCGGCCCTGTCTGTGAGACCACGACCTTCCTCAGTGCCTACTCCAGTACTGATGCGCACAACGCCCCATGGTGGCGCCATCCCCATCGTCATTCCCGACTCTGATACAGAGCTGCAGTGGCGTTGTCCAACTCAGGCTCCTGTGATGACCAGGACCATGCCCTCTGAGTTGGAGCCAGTGCCTATTTTATTCGACGGGCCTGGAGAGGGAGACAAATAGGAGGGTTCTGAGAAACGTTATGTATACCATCATCCCTTAGATGACATAGAGAACAGTTGGTATGAGGAACTGGTGGATGCCAGTGTATTTGACTACTAACCGGACACTGGCTTGGTCTCTTCCCCTACCATGGCTACAGAGGAGGGTGCCTCATTTGGTATGGCGGTGCGAATGGCAGCTGAGGTCTTGGACCTTCAGTTGCCATCAGTGGCAGCTAAGATGATTGTTTTTACAGAGGTGCTTTGGCCAGGAGTTGCCCCCTCCGAACCCATACTCCCATTTAATGAAGCCCTTACCCATGTCCTACTCGGGCCTGTCCAAGCCATGCACAGGGGCTACTGTGCCTAGTACAATTTCCTCACTCAGCACCCCACCCCAGAAAGGTTAATGGTCCATACCTCCACTTCCTGAGGCAACAGTGAGATATTACCTACCGCTACAATGGATAGTGAATCCAAAAGGCTGGATACCTTCCGTAAGAGGATGTTTTCTTCCATCAATCTAGCACTGTGGTCAGTTAACACTGCATGCCTCTTGGACTGATACACTCATACGATCTGGGACTTGGTTGCGCAAGAGCTTCCCATGGTCTCAAAGGAGACTCAAACCATACTGGCAAACAAAATTGCTGACTGCAGGGATGCAGAAAAGTTCACTATCAGATGTGGACTAGATACGACTAACTCTCTGGGCAAAGCAATTTCATCATCAGTGATCTGGTCACCACATCTGGCTGAGAACCACTGACTTTTCGGGGGATGTCCAACCTTTGCTCATGGACATGACCTTTGATGGCTCTTATTTTTTTGCTGAGAAAGAGGACTCAGCGCTGAAGCACTTTCAGGATAGCAGAACTACAGCCAGGTTCTTGAACCTATCCATGGCCCCTTGCCAACCCCGGTCCCACTTCTGCCCCTTTCGTGGTTATGGAAGGTGATCGCAGCCATGTTCATTTGCACCTGGCCACCATGGCAAACAAGCTGACCAACCTTTTTGCATCCAAGGACACGGTTCCCACAGACCACGTGGGGCCAGAAGTCAACCCAGTCCTCCACCCAGACAGACTTAACCTCCAAACCCCTTAAGTGTGCCCTTATACCAACATGGGCTTCCAGGAGTAGCAAAATATGTCATCACCTGCACCACTGGCAGTCAATAATATCAGACAAATGGGTTTTACAGATAGTCCTAAAGGGCTACTCCATCCTTTTTCTGGACATTCGTCCACCCATTCCACCCACATATGACTGGCTGATGGAGGACCATCTCTCCTTTCTTTGTCAAGAAGTGTTCTCTCTCTTGGCCAAGGTGCCATCAAGAGGGTGCTGGCATCATAAATAGATTGTGGTTGCTATTCCTGCTACTTTCTGGTGCCCAAGAAAGATGGAGGCCTTCGACCTATTATAGACCTACACCTTTTTAATTTCTTTTTGAGAAGGAGAAGTCCAAAATGCTCACCTTTGTTGAAGTCTTGTTTGCCCTCGATCCTGGAGATTGGATTGTTGCGTTGGACTTGCAGGACGCATACTTCCACATTCTCGTCCTGCCTGCCCACAGGTGTTACCTGCTGTTCTCTTTGGGCCATAGCAATTCTAGTTGGCTGCAATTCCTTTCGGCCTCACCAGTGCCCTGAGGGTGTTCACAAAGGTGATGGCAATGGTTGCAGCTCATCTGCGGAAATCAGGGGTGTCAGTCTTCCCCTATCTCGACGACTGACTGTTGAAGGCGGGCTCACCCCAGGCAGTTGTCTCCCATTTCCGGACTATGGCACATCTCTTGCATTCACTGAGGTTCACTATAAACATGCTGAAGTCACACATGACTGCCTCTCAGGCGCTCTCCTTCATCAAAGCTGTTCTGTACACTGTGCAGTTTCAGGCCTATCCTCTCGAATGGTGAGTCCAGGATATTCAGGCTCTGATAGCCTTTCTAACCGCCACCAAGGGAAGGCTAGTGCAGGTGTGCATGGAAAACACCATCTCCATGTGGTACAGCAACAAACAGGGCGGGTGGGGTTGTGCACCCTTAGTCAAGAGGCCATGCATCTCTGGACCTGACTGGAATGTCGGCATTTCCCTGGTGGCTCAACACCTGGCAGGCTCTCTGAACCTCAAGGCAGATGAACTCAGCTGAAGATGCCTAGCGGATCATGAATGGCGTCTAGATCTGGAGGTGGTGCAAGGTCTCTTTCAGCAGTGGGGAGAGCATTGGTTAGAGCTGTCAGCCACTGCAGGTAACACGCAATGTCAGAAGTTCTGAGTGTCCAAGGTAGCTCTTGCTTGGAGGTGCTTTTAGTCTCGAGTGGAGCTCAGTCCTCCTGTACACCTTACCACCCATACCACTCCTGCCCAGAGTTCTCAAGGAAATCAGGAACAACTGAGCCCAAGTCATCCTTGTGGCTCCAGACTTGGCTCGGATACTTTGGTATCCCAAGCTGTTGAGCATGGCCATTGGTCCTTTGATCAGACTGCCTCTTCGGTTGATCTTCTGTCGCAGCAGTAGGAGAGGGGAGAGTTCTCCACCCTAACCTTTCCACACTCTGCCTTCTTGTGTGGAGATTGAGCAGTGACAGTTGACAACTTTTGACCTTCCGCCTGAAGTCTGCAATGTTATTCTAGCAACCAGGTTTCCCTCCACTGAGACAGTATACACCTGCCAGTAGAGCAAGTTTGTGGCATGGTGTACAGGAAAGCAGAGTGACCCCATTTCTGCTCACTTTCTCTGGTTCGTCTCTTTATTCTTTCCCTTGGCCATCAGGACTCTTTTGCAGGCATGATAAGCGTGGCTCAAAACCACCTGAGCAAACTTACCTCACTCAGATATCATTCCCATAAAATAAGCCAGCCAGACAGTGTAGAAGAATTAGAAAACATTTATTAGGCCATTAGTATCTCTATAGTGAGGCCCCGTCAGGACTGCACCCCAAGAAGTGCACCAAGAGGACTGCCGGTTCTCCAAACGACAATACATTATAACACGTTACAGCAACATTAGCCACACCCCTCTGCACCTGCGAGAGATGGCTCTGTTATCACCCCCAAGGCCACGGAGCCGAGACTCCGCTCTTCCCGGGCATGAGAACATTACTGATAGCAAAGAAATATATTTTGTTGTTAGTTTTATGCAAATACCAACTCAAGGCGAGAAATGCTGAGACCAGGGATTTTCTGTTCATAAGAGAGGGGGCATTGCAGTGTGGCCGCGGAGACATGTTCCCACAGGAGCTAAGATAAGAAATTACTAACGGGGACACGAAAATAACCAGTTAGTCCTAAAAACATATGCAACACATTATTCGGTTAGACAAACTATGCTAACTTATACGTCATCATGTTAAGTGAATTTAGGGGCGGGAAATACAAAACCTATCAGACCCTCCTTTTAGCATTGTGTGGCTAATATGAGCGCAGCCTTTATTGGCCAAAGGAGTGCCTTTACAATAACTATGGGAAAAGCAACTGGCTAATAATATCCTCAATCCTCAAAAATTATCTCATCAATAGCCATAAGCGATTGAATCTCTTTGTGTATCACATTATTCAAAACTGGATATTGTCGAGATGGAGATTTTGAGGAAGACATAGTACTGGCACAAAGCGAGCAACAAGGAGGAAGGCAATAAACACAAAAACAGCAAATCAATAGAAACCCCAATACTCCCACTACCCCCATCAAGATCTTCCAAACCCAGGAAGTGAAGACACCCCGGAGCCACCCGCACAATGATCAGGTGCCAGTGTCCTGATGTAACTCAGCAGCCAATCGATGGAGTTTTTGTACAGCCAAATTGACAGTGGGAGCGGAATCAGGTATATAAACACAACAAGAGGTCCCGATGACGCGACAGGCTCCACCCCTATCAGCCAGGATGTCGTCAAGAACCATTCTATTTTGTAAAGTGAAAAGTCTTATAGCCTGCATCTCAACTGTCATGTTGGTCACAATGTCAGCTTCTGTATTGACCACCTTCTCCATAACCCTAGACAGTCTCCTTATATCCCTACTATTGAACATGGGACCCCAAAATGGCAGCAACCCCTGGGTAATGTCCGTCCATTGTTGTAAAGAAGTATCAGTCTGGTCAACGTCATCTGCATGGAGTTCCCTACTTTTCCTCTGTCCGGGAACCATTGGGAACCAACGATGGGTCTTATGGTAATCAGAAGGAGCCAAATAAACTGGGGGTAGAAGATACACTAAATGGCAGACACCCCCCCCCCACCCCCCTTGGGAAACCAGAGGTATCCATTCTCACCACAGACAAAATAGATATTTGGTTGAGGGACTAAATAGGGGCTGATGGGCATTTGGATTGAAGAGGTTGCATTACAGGAAATGTTACCAACCTTGATAGGTCCCCTTCCTAGGATGCAGAATGGAGACTGGGGACCTACCAAAGCAATAGGGACTAAGGGATGTTCGCTGCTATTCCCTGGGGGAGGGCGTCGGAAAATCAAGGAAGAGTTCAACTGCCGAAAACTCTCTCTAACGAGATCTGTGTCATTCAGTGCGGTATACCATTTCACCTTTCTGTAACATGTACCTACAAAAGTCTGGCCAAAACGTCCGTCATTAAGAAATGGTCCAGAAGGGGGTTGTTGTATAGGGCGTACTCGCATTGTCAGGGTGGATCCACTATTGGTGAGTCGGGGCTGCAAGAAATCAGGTTGCTAAAAGAATTTCACCAAACTAATCAAAGTGTACCATCCCACACAACTATTCACATAAGATAATGGGAGCGCCAGCAACCTATCCTTTTTGTGTACTGCTGAAGGCAATAACCCACAAACCCAACAGTCAGTAACATTGTATACAGCATGAGCATGGTGTAATGTCTTAATGAAAACATTATCCTGGTAACCCTTATGCATGATTCTTCTCAATAGCCTAAAGTAACCACATTATGTTCAGGTGTCGGGGTAGTGGTAGACATGAATTGGTGAACTGGGTACTTCTCATTAAGGAAAAATAGAATCCCAAGAACTATTATGAATGCAATGATGATCACTACTATAACTACAATTTTTGCGTTCCTTGATAATGATGACCAGGGTGAATCAGGTTCTGCTCTGCGGGGAGCCGCAAAGGGCTGCTCCTCCTCGGGAAGGGGACGGCCAAAAGGGTACATATTCACCTAGCTATAAGTCCAATAATACACTAAAAGAGAGGATCAGTTCACACTGAGGCCAACCAGAGGGGATCTTCTCCCTGTGTCCGTTAGAGCCTCACAGGCAGGCTCCTATTGTTCATGCCCTAACTCCCACGTCGGAGTTGCACAGCTTCACAACTCAGAGGAGCACTTAATCTTGGCCCAGACATAACCTAATGTTCTCGTAACAATGTCTCGGCTAGTGCACCAGGGCTCAATCTGTAGTCCTTCCCTACCTCTCTCACTTTAGTCCTTCCCTATTTCCCTCGCTCAGCCCCTCTTCCAGTGCACTGTTCTCCTTTTCTGGGCCGCAGATTGTAGCGAGTGCTCCCTCGCACCTCTGGATCTGTGAACAAAATGGGGGGGTCTACGGCAAGGGACTTATCCACTGATGTCGAATCAATTCGATCCCAAGAGGCTTTGTCTCTCTCAACTGAGGTCAGCCCATCTTCGTTCTCAGCTAGCTCCTCTCCCCTCAACTGAGCATCAGAGAAGGGCACATACCGAGGAACCGTTTCACTTTCCTGATCAGCGACGCCCTCCCTCACCCACGCATCATAGGGCAATGGAAGTGGAACCTTCATCGCGTGACTGACATGCGTCCACGACTTGTGGCCCTGGATCCTGAGTGCGGTAAGCATTGCCAATAACACCAAACGAGGCTCGCTCCACCTCGGCTCCAAGCAGGATTTTCGTTGATACCAATACCCAGTCACTGGGTTGGATGGAATGTCCAGGCCCCTCCGGTTGCGGCGTCAGCGTGTCTGCTGTCTGCTGGTGAAGGGAACGGAGATCTTTAGTCAAAGCATACAAGTAGTCTGTCAACAAAGGATATTCAATATCAGCAAAACATTTAGGCCTCGGGACACCCCAAACATTAGTTGGGTGACCAAAGACCACCTCATACGGGAAAATACCTGTCGTGGAGTTCATTGTCACCCGAGTAGAAAGCAGAGCTAGAGGGAGTGCGTCTGGCCATAGCAGCCCTGTACTCTCTTGGATCTTAGCCAAGTTTAACTTCAAAGTCCCATTATATCTCTCTACCAAGCCTGCAGATTGGGGATGTCGTGCTGCATGAAATTTATGCTGAATTTGCAGTCCCTTACATACCAGTTTCATCAAACTGGCATTAAAGTGTGTCCCGTTGTCACTCCAGATCACCCGAGGCAATCCGTATCTAGAGAAATATTCCTTAATCAACACCTTTTGCTGTTGTCATAGCTGTGCATTCTTTTGTTGGGTAAGCCTCCACCCATCTACTAAAAGAACACACCACCACCAAAACATACTTAAGATTATTGACCCTCTCCATCTCAATATAATCCATCTGGATCACCTCGAAAGGGAAAGAAGGGGGTGCAAAATTACCGGGAAGAACAGGTGTCCCCCTCCCAAGATTGTATCGCAAACAGACCATGCAAGGTTGTACTAAATGTGTCACCACTCTAGAGATATTGTCATTACGCCATGCTGGGTCTAGTAATTTACAAATCCCCTTTGCACTAACATGTGCCGGTCCATGAGCCATTGTGACCACAGGAAGAACATATGCGTCAGGGAGCAACCACCTTCATTTGTCTGATAAGTCTGTCCAACAACCATCCGAGTCCAGTCGCCCCACACTCTCCCTCCATACCTTCAACTCGTCCTCTGTCGCCCCCATCTGAATATCCCGTACGCTGTCCACAGTACTCATAAACATGTCATTGTCTGGTACCCACCTAGCTGGTCCTGCCACAAACATACGTGGGAGTTTTGTCTTAGCAGTTTCCTTAGCTGTCTGATCTGCAAATGAATTACCCCGGCCCACATCGTCCATCACTGCTTTGTGTGCACTACATTTGATTACAGCCAGTCTTTTGGGAAGTATCAATGGGCCATGCTGTATCTTCTGTCCATGCGATGTAAAAAACCCCCTTTCTGCCCACAGTCGCCCATAACTTTGAGCCACGCCGAAGGCGTGTTGGCTGTCAGTATAAACATTTACATCCAGTCCCTCACTCAATTCACACGCTCGTAACAAGGCCACCAACTCCGCCGCTTGTGCTGACTGATAAGGGATCCTAGATGTCTCCACAACCTTCTGCAATGTTGTTATGGCATAGGCTGCAGTCGTAGTGCCATCTGGAAGTTTAAAACACGAGCCATCGACATACAATTCCCCTTGGGGTTCAATTAGGGGAGTGCATGTCAAGTCTATCAATCCCTTTGTTTTTTCCTCAGTCCGAAACAAACAATCACGGACGTCATTGTCCTTTTCATCCCAAGGGAGGGGTAGTAACGTGGCTGGATTCAGAGTGGCACATCTTTTAATTGTAATATGAGGGGCAAACAACGTCAACTCATAGCCCGTGAGACGAGCACTAGTTAAATGCTATGTCTGTGTCTTATTCAATAGGGTGTCCACAGCGTGCAGTACCATCACTGTGAGATCAGTCCCAAGGACAAGCCCCGCCGATTGTCTAATCGACACCGCAGCAGCTGCTGTGGCTCTAAGACAGCTCGGCAATGCTCTTGCCACATTGTCAAGTGTAGCGGGAAAAATACACACAGGGTCTCTGCTTCCCCCCAAAACACTGGGTTAACACCGAGAGCGCGTAACCGTCCACCTCATGAACATAGAGTACAAAAGGTTTCTGGTAATCAGGGGTGCCAAGTACAGGTGCAGAACACAGAGCAGTTTTCAACAACTCAAAAGCTTCCTGACAGGCGGGGGTCCAAGGCAAGAGCTCAGGCACCTCCTTGGTAGTCAAATAAAGATGGGGCTTGGTTAGTAAAGCATAGTTAGGTATCCACTGGCGACATTACGATGTTATGCCCAAGAACGCGCGCACCTCTCGTTGGGTCTTAGGAACAGACATATTAGTTATTGCCATAACACGCTCCGGCGTCAACCTCCTCCCCTCCTTCGATAGGAGATGACCTAGGTAGGTAACCTCCTGTCGACAATACTGAAACTTAGAGAGTGACACCTTATGCCCATTACGTGCCAAATGATGCAAAAGTCGGACAGTGGACTCCTTACAACCTTCTGCCGTGTCAGACGCAATCAACAAGTCATCCACATATTGCAACAACACGTTACCCGCAGGGAGTTCCAAATCATCCAATTGCGTTTTCAATGCTTGACTGTAAATACTAGGGCTCTCAGTATAGCCCTGGGGAATTCTAAAAAATCTGAAACTACGGCCAGATAACGAGAATCCAAAGAAATGGCGGCTATCAGGATGAAGAGGGATACTGAAAAATGCATTCTTGAGGTCCAAAATGGAAAAATATTTGGCCGTGGGAGGAATCATTGTCAACATTGTAGTTATATCAGAAACTACCGGGTATTGGGGCTCAACTACTTTATTAATCTGCCGTAGATCAATTACAAAGCGATAAACATCTTGTTGATCACAATTAGCATCAGCAGAAGGCTTCTTAAGGATCGGGAGGATAGGACTATTGCACACATTAAAAGCCGTCTCCTCCACCACTCCCGATTGTATCAAATCGTGAATGATCTGTAAGAGCCTTTTCACCCTCCTGTGAAATCTTATACTGGGGAATATGTGGTAAACAAGCTCCCTGCTTGACCTTAATGGAGACGGGTGCAATATCCAATTCACTCACATCAGTGTCACTGCTTGCCCACAAAGCTTCTGGCACCTCTTTAAGCTCCGGTGAGAGAGGCTCGTCCTTATAAAAACATTGCTGAGCCCCTGGAACAGAGGGGCCCAAGGTAACATAAACACCATCCGGAGAACAGTAAATCGTAGCATGCAATCTCTTCAACAAATCTAGACGTAAAAGATTTTCACCACAATGGGATGTGAGAAGGAACGGAGAATCAACAGTAATAGGACCAATTATAAGAGTGAGTGGTTTAGAAATGGGGCTATTCACCGGTATACCCGAAAACCCAACGGAGATGTTATTCTGGCCAGACAGAGCCGCCCCATGGACCAGGGAACGTGCCACAGAACTCTTCATAGCTCCCGTATCCACTAAAAACTTCTTGGTGGACCCCAGCAAGTCCGCAGTGACATAGGGCCCTCGCTGATCTACCTGCAATGACACTGGTCCCTTACTCTGTCCTACGCTGTCCTAATTGTGAGAAAAACCTGTCACTTTGTCTACATCATATTCATTTTGATGATACTGTCTGTCCAGCTCCCGTCACAATCTCCTCGTTAATGCTGTCTGTCCCTGTCACCATCAAAGTAGTTCCCACCTGACCGCCGACCCTCACTAGGTTGCCAGTCATCCCTTCATACTTCCCCGCGACCTCTACCTCTGCCCTGTCCTCTGTATACATCCTGCAACTCCGGACACTCCCGCCACCAGTGACCCTCCTTCTTACAATTACCACACTGATTTTCCCCTAATGCCAAACTCTGCCTTCCTCCACATCCGTATCCTACTCCACCTTGCCTGGCCGCAGTGGGCGGGGCCCCACGTCCCCGTCTTCTGGTTACTTGCTGCAACAACACTCTCCTTTTCAGGTCCTTTGCTTTCTTTTCTGTTTTATCTTTACTCTAATTCTCCCTATGCTCATAGTACTGAACCATACTCAAAATGCCAGAAGGGATGGACGTCGTCCACGTACTCTTAGAAGCCTGCAACCAGGCCAATATTTCCGGTAACAAATTATGCACAAATCTGTTCACAAAAAGCAGCAGCACACCGTCCTGCGACAAATCCTGACCACTGAAATCCAGGAATGCCTCCTCAAAGCGAGTAAAGAAGTCAGACACACCCTCCTCTTTCTTCTGACAACATGGAGTCAACTTATCCAAATCCACTTTCTTCGGTAGGAGAAGTGAATGCATGTATTTAATGATACGTCCAGGCAGGGCTAAATTCTCCGGTCTCAGTTTATCCCCCGGCTTCCTCTCTTTATCCCAATCCTTAAACTCCTGCCATGTGCCCCCCAGCTCATCTGCATGATCAGTACCACTCGCTTCTCTCCATACATCCACCGGAACCAATAATCCAAAGAATAACTCTATGTCTGCAAATGTCATGACCGTCGAAGTAGCCGCCTCAGTCAATTCCTTATAATAGGCCGTCAGATTCTTTCTAGAGTCGGGTAGCTGTCCCTTCAGTGCCAACACCTCACTCCTCTTCCAATGGACATAAACCCATTGCTCTTGAAAGCGAGCCTCCACCCTCGCCCTTGTCACTGCGTTTGTTACCGTATCCACCAATTCAGGTCTTTCAGGGTGAAAGACAGGGTGTACCTCATGCATGGGGTGTACCCCAGATGTAGAGGGAACCGTAGTCTGTAATTCATTTCTGTAGCCAACCAATGTACGCATATTTCCATAAACCTCTCCCAAACTAGTATTGGCCCTGTAAGCTCTGTCTCTAATATCATAGATAAACTGGGGCGCCAGGTCCCCGCGGCACTGCTCCCACAACCCTATCAACGTCACTGACATATGCCACAAAGCATGCTGCTGCATCAAAGGTTCAAAATCTTTCATCGTAGAACAAATATCCTCCACTGTATAAATGGCATTCCTAGCCCATTGACATGCTTGATTGGCCACAACCTGTTTCTCTTCCATACCCACATTAGAACGTGTAAGTAATTTACGTACATGGTCAAATATCATACGCCCATCTAACCCCCTTCGACCCCTAGTCGGAGTCTCAGGTATAGTCTGAGGGGTAACACTCGCCGAAGCCGTAGGTATCGCAGATCTAGATAGCGGTATAGTAACAAGTGGGGCAGACGGAACTGAAGTTCCCGTCGACAATAGAGAAACGAGGGGCGAGGTTACAGAAGTCAATGCAGCTTCAACACCCTTCAAAACACTGGAAGTAGAGGCTAGTATAGCGAAAGGGTCAGAGGAAGAGGGTGCCTGTGAAGTGTCTGAAGCAAACAGAACAGTCGGAGAAGTAGATAGCGTGGGATATATCGATTGCGGTGCATAAGGGGGCGCGGTCGGGCATCCAAAAGGTCCTCTATCTCATCCTTCTCCTCCGCTCTTACCACATAACTCTTATCTGCTTGCAACCTATGAAGCCTATCTGCACGCACAATCCCTGCCTCTGTCTCCGCTTTATTATAGGCTCTCACTTTCTGCACCATCGACTGGGTAGCTTTCTTCTGAGCTATCTTCTCATCTCTCATCTGTCTTTGTCAAACCTGTGTTTGCCACAACCTTAGGAAATCGAACATGCTCTGGCGACTACGCCTAGCAAAGAATCTCTCCTTCAAGTAATCTATCCTAGCTGCCTTGAATGAATCGGTCAACGGCCATTGCAAATCCACATTACTCTTGGTGTACCGATGCCACAAAGTATTAAACAAAATCGGGGTAAGTCCATATTTCACATACGTATCAAAATTGGGAAAGCCTTCTACAGGAGCAGGCTGACTCTCGTCCAATCTAACATCTGTTGAACGACAACGACACCCAAAACATCGCAACTTACTAAAACACGGCATCTTGCTCACACAATCAGACACCACCAAAGAACTCACATACACCCAGACACAGAAAAGACCAAACAGCTATCCCCACAAACTACTCATGTCCTCGCACACACATATTTCCTATGGACATACATCGAGTCACCATACCAAACACGTGTTACCACAATGGGACAAGGCCCGTCGACTAAGTCCTGGGGAACCAGACCCTACCGCAGACTTAATAAACACTGAACAGTGCAGTAACTGTTCCGGAGGCCGGAGGACAGGTCAGCCACACGGGCGGTACTACGGACCACTGCACGGATGCACCCCGGGAGGCCTGGGACCCTTCCAGCAAACCCCCCTTTCGGGTTAGGCTTGGGCCCTTTCCCAGTGTTCCACCAAGATCAACCGCGACTTCGTCCGAGTACCGTCCGGCCGGATGTTCTATAACATAGGAACATCAGGCGTCCCCCCGAACCTCCACCAAACCACAAACAGTCTGTCAGAGCGTCTCATGCACTCTGAGTTCCCCGGGGCACCCTAGCCCCTCAGGGCACACTAGCTCCTCCAATCACCAAAGGCATGCCTAGGGACACACTAGCCCCTCACTCAGATATCATTCCCATAAAATAAGCCAGACAGACAGTGGAGAAGAATTAGAAAACATTTATTAGACCATTAGTATCTCTATAGTAGCCACACCCCTAATGGAAAATTACAGGACTGGACAAATGGTGAACAATGGGCACACACATGAAGCTCTGCACCTGCGGGAGGATGGCTCTGTTATCACCCCCAAGGCCACGGAGCCCAGACTCCGCTCCTCCCGGGCATGAGAACATAACTTATAGCAAAGACACATATTTTGTTGTTAGTTTTCTGCAAATACCAACTCAAGGCAAGAAATGCTGAGACCAGGGATTTTCTGCTCATAAGGGAGGGGGCATTGCAGTCTGTCCGCGGAGACATGTTCCCAAGATGGCGGCAAAGGAGCTAAGCTAAGAAATTACTAACTGGAACACGGAAATAACCAGTTAGTCCTAAAAACATATGCAACACATTATTCGGTTAGACACACTATGCTAACTTATACGTCATCATGTTAAGTGAATTGAGGGGCGGGAACCTACCAGGCACCACAAAGGGTTATCTTTCTGCTATCTCAGCCTTTCTGCAGTTGCTTGACCAGCCATCCCTATTCTAATCCCCTATGGTACATAGATTATTGAAAGGTTTGCAATATATGTTTCCTCCTTCTCTCTTTATCATGCCTCAGTGGGACCTAAATCTCGTCCTGTCGTTAATGATGTGCACTCCCTTTGAGCCCTTGCCCAACTACCCTCTCAGGCTTCTTACCATCAAGAAACCTTCCTATTACAAATAACATCTGCCCGGGGTCAGTGAGCTTCAGGCTTTGTCATCCAGGCCTCCATACATGTAAATATATGCAGACAAGCTGGTTCTACAAACTAGAGCTTTCCTTCTACTAAAAGTCACCACTCCCTTATATGTAGTCCAATCCATCGCTCTGACCACTTTCTACACTCTGCCGCATTCCTCTAGTGAAGAGGAGCAACTTCACCATCTAGACTTAAAAAGAGAATTGTCATTCTACCTTGACCACACAATAGAGTTCCGAGGGAATGACCAACTCTTTGTGGTGTATATTGGAGTGAAGAAGGGAAAGGCTGTGCAGAAGCGGACCATGTTCAGATGCATTGTGCTCTGCATTAAAATCAGCCAAGCATTAGCCAAGAAGCAACCCCTAGAGGGCTTGCATGCTCATTCCACCAGAGCCAAGGCTGCCACCTCTGTGTTAGCTCGCAGTCCTGGACATCTGCTAGCCAACTTCCTTGTACACGGTCACAAAACCCTATTGCCTGGGCAGTCAGGTCCTTCAGGACCTTTTGGTATGAAACTGTTTTGCAGATCCTTCTCCAGGAAGATATTTCATGGGTATCTATTCTAAGGTAAGGAAAACGCGGCTGGAAGTCTCTATCAGATGATTAAGCTATTTACTTTTGGTAACGCCTTATCTCAGTAGAGACAATATCGCAGATTCCTTACCGCCCACTCATCCTTTCCTCTCTGCAAACAGATTTCTAGGGACAGGGCGTTCCCCTTTCAGAGCCCTAGTTCTCCACACCAGTGGCCAGTGTTCTTTGTAGCTGCTCACTCCTAGTGTGGAAAGTCGCAAAAAGAAATTGACCTCAGCTCCCTGGGATGGTGCCTTTATAGGCACAGCACACGTCACATCCGGCACAATGACACCAACCATACCATTTTGAGCCAAAAGACGTAATCTACTGGCATGTAGGGATAATGCTTATGGAAAATTTCCGGATCCAGTCTGACACCTGGGGATAATTGTAAGGTAAGGAATCTGCGGCTTGATAGCGTCTCTACCAGATAAGGCGTTACTGAATGTAAGTAACTTGTTCAACCCTCCCTTCCTTCCCCCGCTCGGCAAACTGGTTACAGTGTGAGGCCTTAGAAATTCACACCAGCTATCAGTGTTCCTCGTGGCTACGCGCTGCTGGCATGGAAAGTGACGAAAAAAAGCTGACATCATTGCGCCGGGGTGGTGCCTATATAGGCCCCATGCATGTCACTTCTGACGCGGAGCCGAATGACACCACCTATCTGGACACAGGGGTACTGCTCGAAAATTTCCTGATCCAATCTGACGCCTGGGGAATATTCTACGGTAAGGAATTTGCTTCTAAATAGTGTCTCCACCAGATAAGGCATTTCCGAAGGTAATTAACTTGTTCTTTAGGTCTGCTTGCTTGAACGTGTTGTTTTTAATTGTCGATGCTGGGCTCATATTGTTGAGGACTGAACATTGAGGGATGAGTGACCAGTGCCTGTTGGACAAGTGAGCATTCGGAAGTGAAATAGCACAACCATAATGCTAAAGTACACAAGTGAAAGAGTGCATGACTTGTCTTTGGGGACTTTAAAAAGAGAAACCACAGGGCCAAACATAGGCAGAAGTGCACAATAACATTTACTCCTTTGCCCCTGACTGACACCAATACTACCTACCCCATGCTTCAACTCAACATTTCCAGTAGAGATTTGTTCTTTCAAAGCTGAAGGCTTGGCTATATTTGGAGTTCGGAGCACCTTTTAATCTCAATCGATCAGGAAACCTGTGTATCTATGGAACCAGGTGCAATGTATAACACTCGTACATGCATAGCAACCAAATTATTGTGTATGTGTCTAGTATTCTGTTCTTGTGTGCTGTTTTCAGTCTCTACGGTCCTTGGCTACTGTTTTTTGCAAAGGTTAGTGAAGCCTCCTATAGTTTGCTCTTCTCTCTTGTGGTGCTTGGGGTGGAGAAATAAACATTTATTTGAGGACGTGGCTAGAGTTAGGAATCTGATAAAAATTCATCAGAATGTACAGCTTTCAGTATATATGAATGTTTTGCCAGAGATGTTTCTTTAAAATAGATCACCAATAGAAAAGGATTCTAGTTAAAGCAGGGGGGAAAAGTGCCTCACACTTGCAGGGGAGTATAGCAAAGAAACATTCCCCAAGGCACCACTCAGTGTTCCACTGTGGAAGAAACCACACCCGTTGCTAGATTATGAGGACAGGTTTGTTGCACTTAGGACGGGCATGAATCTTCGCGGTTACAAAGTCATTTAGTACTGGGTTAACCATCAATGGTTGGGCACTAAGACTCACTCATTTGCCGCCAGCTGACAACATTAGGGTATGTTATGGTTGGTAAGCAGGTCAATCAAACGCAATGCTGTCTGCAAACTCTGGGTGACCCTAGTCTTTTTTTGTTTCAAAAGGAATTTTATTAAACATAAAGATTGCAATAAAGAAGAATATGGTACAATATCAATATGAAGTATAATGCAATAAGAAATGAAAATAATACAATGAAATATGGGGGAAAAATAGAAAAAAGAGAAAAGGGGGATGGGGAAGGAGAAAAGGGGGAATCAGCAATTATATTACAATCTCTATAGATAAAATATATCAAGCAAAAAACATGCAAATCTTCCAACAAAAATTCATATAATAACCAAAAAGAAAAAGTTACATACAATAAAGAAGTAAAATTATGAGAATCTATATCAAGGAGGTTTGGGTACTTCTTCAAGGCGAGGGGTATGTAATGAGAAAGATTGGGCTGATATATCTAAAAAAGTAGTAATGGGTAACCATAACAAATCACGTTTGATAGCAAGCGTCATAGGATAAACATATGCCCTGTCTAGTCTATGATTAAAGCAAACACCATACCACCAAGCTTGAAATGAGACATTTGATGCATTTTTCCAAGACGTAGTAATTTGTTGAAATGCCACTGCCAGGAGAAGGTCAACAATGGAGGTGTTAGAATTGAAAGAAGACCATATGTCAGAGAGGCTACCTAGAAAAATGTGGATAGGGGAAAATGGGAATTGAGTGAAAAAAATATTATTAATTTGTTGCCATACTTTGGACCGAAAAATATGAATCATAGGGCAGGTGAAAAGCATATGTTTGAGATCTGCTCGTGTAGCCAGGTAGGACCAACAGGTCGAAGGAATAGAGGGATCTATTGTATGTAATTTGGAGAGAGTAATCAAAAGTCTATTATAGATAAAAAATAGTGTTTGAGTGGTATTAGCTACCCTAGAAGATTTCCTTATTTTATTCCATATATTGTGCCATAATGGGATAGAAAACGATTCTCCTAAATCTATTTCCCAATCACGTTCTATTTTTGATTTATCTCTAGTAATAGAGGTTTCTTGTAGTTTTTTTTAGATTTGTGAAGCCGAGGAAGAAGATAATAAAAAGGGAATAGTGAGAAAATAACATTTGCTACGAGAAACGGAGATTGTTAGGGAATCATAACTAGTCTGAACAGCAGCACGCAATAGGTTATAATTGGGAAGGAGAGATAGGGGGAGAGAAAAACGAGACTGGAGAAAGGAGAAGGGAACACAAGTACCATCCTGAAAAAGTTGATGAGTCCAAGTAAGCCCACGGTCTTGCCATTCCTTCCAGAAAAAAGTCCTATTCCTAATTTTAATAAGAGAATTATACCAAATAGGAGATTGTAAAAATCGAGCACGATCATCAAGGTCATCTAGGAACAGGGGAGGAAAGAGTTTCCTAGAGTTCTTAAGAATAGGGAGAGACATCTTCTGTGGAATATGTGATAGAGAAACAAATTATTTAAAAGTAAAGGGGTGAAGAAAGGAGCATTCAACCTCAACCCATAACGGAGGAGAAGTGGTATCGATACGGAGTCCGATAATAAAGAAACCGAATGAGAGAGAAATAATGAAGTATGGTAAGAGGAAAAGTCAGGAAAGTTGACTCCACCCAAATGTTTAGGGCGTTTAAGTTTGGAAAAAGACATCCTAGCTTTTTTGTTTTGACATAGAAATCGAGATAAAGTAGAGTAAATATTTTTATAGCAAGACTTTGGGATATTGACTGGGAGATTGGAAAGGAAAAATAAAATTATTGGGACTAACATCATTTTAATAGAATCCAACCTGTCCCACCAAGATAAAAATAAAGGATGCCATCTTGCCATAGAATCTAGTAAAGTGGTTTGCAAATGTTTAATATTGAGAGCTCTGCCCCTGAGATTCAGGCTTTTCACGCCTGGCTAAACTAACAAAACTCATTCTTAAAATTCACTATTGAGTTTAGCAAGGTCAAACTTTCATTCCTTGATGTTTCCATCTTTCCAGAAAATGGGAAACTATACTGTGAGCTTTTTAGAAAACCAATGGCCAGAAACTCTCTCTTGGCATCTAACAGTTTTCATCCCAAAGCCTTACGCGAAAGTCTTCCGGTGGGCCAGTTTCTCAGGATCCGTAGAAACTGCTCAACTACGAGACTCTTTGAGCAGCATGCAAGAGAGTTATCAATGCAACTACAGGCACGTGATTATCCCAATCGTCTTGTACGACGGGCCTGGAAGAGGGCGTCCAATAGTAATCAAAATGCCCTACTAGAACACAAAGTCATCAAACCAACGACAGACAGATTAACTTTTGTTAACACCTTTTGCACACTTTCCAATAGAGTGCAAAAGACTGTGCGGAGGCATTGGAGGATCTTGAATGTGGCGACAGAGACTATTCCTATGCCTCTGTTCGCATTTAAGAGAGGCCCGAGCCTTCGTGACAGTTTGATACATACACGACCCAAGTATCAGGTAACTAATCACACCAATACACTTTGGGATCTTCCACCAGTACGAGGCCACTACCCATGTGGCTCATGTAGTGTTTGTCCACAGACTGTCAAGACTACATCCGTAGACATAGGTACAAGCAGGCCATGGATCCTAAAAGCACACACAAACTGTAATTCAGATCAGGTGATCTACATGATTACATGCCTTGTTCTCTGAAATATATAGTCCATACCACAATCCACCATGCCAACTGAGACCCCCATGTTCTATATAAAATTGGTGTTAAAACCCACTTTATATATTGCGCTGATCTAACTCGAGCTATTGCAAGAAGGCTGCTTACCCTATTGTCAAATACTACATATTGAGCCTAACAGTTTAATTTTGAGCTCTACTACCGTTGCCAAGAATTTTGGGAGTTGGCTCTTATAACCATAAGCCTTTTTGTACATCACATCGAATACAAAATACTTCAGTAACACTGCAGCCAGGGCAAATGTTAAACTATAGTCCCAGTCCCGATCTTTTGTATTGCCTGGCGGCCCTGTGCTGACACTGCCCCTACAGCTCAATTAGTTTTAGGTGATCCACGCGCAGCACGCAGGACTCTATTGTAAGCGCATGCGCGTTACGAATCACATTACAGTGACTGCGCTAGACGCATGTCTTCCTACGTATTGGAAATTTAATGGTCAATAGTATTTGAGTGACGGGCGGGCGTCTTAACATGCAGCCATCTGATTGGAATATTGAATGATTATCGCTCACCTGCCCAATCAGCTATACTATAAATAGAAACACCTCCCTGCCGTTCGGTACCTTCCCTTCGGCTCGGAACACGATAGGAGGTACCGACGGACAGGTAAGGAATTAGATTAACTGGTCTCTGACCTTTTCATGTTTAACTTAATTTTTAACTTGTTTTTGATGTTGCGCTGTACCCTATTGTGCCTAATCCAACATTAGAATGAAGCAAATAGTATTTCATCTCTTTTTGTTGTTACTCCCTCTGGTGTTACTCTGCATTATCTACCATTGGAGAACTTGATTTCGTGTTGGTTTTCTTTAAAATGAGTCTTAAGCAACCATACTTGTTTAGTCATAAATTTTGAATTTTGTATGCAAAATTTGCTCAAATGAATCACATACTGTATCAACAGTGCAGGCCTTTGTGAACAACAGCGAGTTTTGAGTAACGACCAGATCGTAGCTACAAGAATTCTTTTTAAGACATTCCCTTACTAGACAGACTGAATGTTTGTAGGGGCCTTCCTGCTTTTCAGCAGTGTGCTTGAATGTCCAAGGTCTCTTATTTGATTTAGGTTTTAATTTATTTTGATGTAAGAGTAGAATTAAGGGACCATGATCATACCATTTATGTTCCCCCCCTTTTTTTACTCACAAATAGAGCGCGTCCTCAATCACCAAGCAGTTGCCGGGTGAGATGAGGCATACTCCCACAGAAAGCTGGGTGAGTAATTTTACTATTAATAAATTAAATTTACACATAGATGGAGCCACTTACAAGGCCAATACTGTCGATTATTTTCTAGAGTCGACAGCAAACTTTTTTTCTTGTTCAGAAGGTTGTGTTCTTTACTTATCAGTCTGATTTTCCTTTTGTTGTAGGAGGAATTAGAGTACATACTTACCTACTGTCCAACGCACATGCGATCCAGTTCTGGTAGGGTTGTCCTGTACCACTGATGTATACATTCCTATCACATATTTGTAAATATTATGTTTTTCATGCAGTAGCACATTTAATCTATTAGGTCCTGAAGAAAGCCGGGTAATTCACCATAGCGGCTGAAACATGTCGACCTCACGTATTACCATGAGATAGTAAATTTGTTCCACACTATCAGGTTTTTTATCTATGACATTTGGACGATTCCTAATAAACATATTTTTCGCCCTCATAGCCATTTTTAACTTCACTTTCACTTAGCACTGCACTCTATCAACACCCTCATATCTTGAAAAGCTCTTTGGACGAGTAAACTAGTAGTAATAGGTCTGGTATTCAACTCTGCTAGCCTATGGGCAACATTGGCTGCAAAGACACGACTCCTTTGTTTTCCAGATGATGAGGCTCCGCCAAATGAGTGGGCTGATGGAATACATACTCATGCCAAGCGCTAGGCAGGTTGTCTGAATTTGTTGAACGCTCCTTCTGAGCTTCTAGAATTTCAGTTTGATTAGAAAAGACTGACTATCTCCTTTGTGTTGTATATAATATTGAGAGCTACCATATCCTTAATTGAAGGAGTAAACCAGAGACCTAAATATTTTATTTTAGAAGCACTCCAATGAAAGGAAGAGGCCAGAAAATCAGCATGAAAACAAAACTTATTAAGACGAAGAATTTCACACTTATCTACTTTAAGTTTATAACCCGATACCGCTGCAAAATTCGCAACTTCAGATAGAAAAGCTGAGACAGAAGTCTGAGGATTGGAGATGAATAAAAGAATGTCATCCGCATAGGCAGAAAGCTTTAGATGATTCTCACCATAAGGAAAACCAGTGATATCATTATTCAATCGGATCTTTGTCAAAAATGGCTCTAATGCAAGAATAAAAAGAAGAGGAGAAAGAGGACACCCATGACGAACACCTCGAAAAAGAGGAAAAGAAGAAGACACAAGACCATTAGCAAAAATAAAGGATCTTGGAAAGGAATATAATAATGAGATATAAGAAAGAAACTTTGGGCCAAAACCAAACCAAGTAAGAGTAGAAAAAATAAATGACCAATTAACTCTATCGAAGGCTTTTTCAGCATCTAATTCTATAGTAGCTAATGATTGATTATAAGCATGAGATTTATATTTACTAAGAACATTAAAGAAAAGACAAGTATTATCCGAAAGATGACGCCCCTTGATGAAACCACATTGTTCTTTACCAATTAGTTGGGGTAGAATTTTATCTAAACGTACTGCTAAAATGTTGGCAAATATCTTGTAATCGAGATTGATCAAGGAAATAGGTCTGTAATTTTTACATAAGGTATGATCCTTGTTATCTTTGGGAAGAAGACAAATCAAAGCTACCTGAAAAGAGCCTTCAGACTTCTGAGAGGCTATAAAAACGAAAACAACTGATGAAGTTTAGGAACAAGGAATTGGAGAAATGAGAATAAAATTCTATGGAGAACCCATCAGGGCCAGGAGCTTTGCCCTTTTTAAGAGCTTGAATGACTTCCAAAATGTCTTTAGGGCAAATATCCTTGTCTAAAGAGGGAAAATCTACATCAGACAACGAGGGGGAGGGAATGAAGGACAGATATTGATCAATGTCAGTGGACAAGGGAGAGGATTCCGGGGTATAAAGATTCTGATAGAAATTGGTAAATTCAGCCAAAATATCTTCATCTTTGGGAAGAGTAGTATTGGAAGAGGAAACTATCGATTCAATCTTCATTCGTTCCTTTTTAACTTTAAGATAATTAGCAAGCATGTTTCCAGTCTTATTTTGCGTAGAGTAATATTTGGCGCTAGATTTAAGCAAAAATAAATTGGCAGAATTAGTAGATAATTTATTGAAAGAAAGTTTAGCGGTAATGAGCTGAGTAAGATCAGATTGAGATTTAGTCGAATAATATGAGTGTTCTAACTGCTTAATTTGGGAAGTTCGCGAGGTTAAAGACTGATTAGCTGGACGTCTTTTTTTGGCAACGTAGGAAATAATGAAATCTCTAGAAGCAGCTTTAAAAGTGTCCCAAATTAATTGAGGAGACGACTGAGGAGATTCATTGTCTGCAAAAAAGTGGGATGCAAAGTCAAGGAAAGCAGTTGTAAATGTTTTGTCTAAAATAAGGGAGTTATTGAATCTCCATCTCCTAGTTCCTTTAACAGGGGGGAGTAAGTCAAGATTTAAGGAGACTGGAGCATGGTCAGAAATTAAAATGGAACCTATGTCCGAGTGAGTAATGTGTTGGGTCAGAGTTTTGGAGATAAAAAGATAGTCTATCCGTAATTGGGCAGAATGAACAGGCGAAAAATAAGTATATTCTTGTAATGTGGGATTGCAAAGCCTCCAAGAGTCAACAAGAGACCGTTGAGATATAGTGGAGGTGAATTGAGTATGGACTTGAGAGGGAGAAAACAGGAATTAGATTTCCTATCCAGAAATGGATCCATAATCATATTACAATCCCCACCTAAAATAAAGTAATCGTCCGTGTATTGCATCATTGAAGAAAGAGTTTGAGGCAAAAACAATTTATCTTGCACAATGGGAGCATATAAATTAAAAATAGTTAAAGGAATTTTGTTAACCAACAACGATACAACAACCCACCTACCCTCTGTATCAGTATCTTGATTAATAAGCTGAATGTTCAATCACTTATGACAAAGAATTGCAACACCATTACGTTTCGCCGAACCAGGAGATGCAAAAACATTGCCTACCCAATTACGACGTAATTTAGAAATCTCAACATCTTTGATATGAATTTCTTGTAATAACACTATGTCCCCTTTCAAATGAGCTAAATGAGAGAGAACACGTAGCCTTTTAATGGGAGACCCCAAACCTTTAACATTCCAAGAAATTATGCTAACTGACATTTAAAACTCTAGGAAATATCTAAAAATATGAAAAATAACCACATTTGCATGAGAAACCAGCAAAAATGCAATTGGAACAAATGTAGGCAATATATCAAAATAGTAAAAGAGGAGGAAGAAGAACTAAAGAAGATAAAATAATGAAAGACAAGAAAATATGTAGAATAAAATACTACTACTGCTACTGACTAAGGTAAAAAAGGATTTAGAGAGGATGAACAATCTGCATCTCTCTCTGGTTCGGTGTACTAATGTAGTGAAAATGGTCATACTACCTAAATTCTTGTATTTATTTAGATCGATACCTCTTTTTTTAAATCTAAATGGTTTAAGACATTGGAAGGCATATTAAATAGGTTTATATGGGCCCACGGGAAAACTCGGAGGGCATATAGATTCATGTCTCTGCCAAGAGAAAGAGGTGGTTGGGGTGCGCCAGATTTCAGGTTGTACTATATGGCGACTGCTCTTCAATATATGCAGAGTTTGATTGGTGGTGGTGGTATTCTACAGAAAATAACAACTATGTCCACAGACGTATACGCAGCAGTACTAGGGCCAGAGGTAGAAAATTGTTTCCTGCACCATGTCGATTTAGGATATTTTAGAAGGAAACCGGCCAAAACTATCGGTGCAGCCTTTAAAATTTGGAACGCCTTTTTGAAAAAGGCTGGCTTGGGTAGATATAACAGATATGTTAAATTGTGCAACAATAAATCCTTTCTTCCAGAAATATTTTCCGATTCAGTAATGTCCGCTTGGGAGGATAAAGGTGTTAGGCAGATTGGTGATCTAAGGAATCCAGAGGGAGTAGCACAGTTCGATAATTTAGTAAGAAGATACAACATAGATAGAAGAGATTTCTTTAAGTACTTACAGGTTAGGAGTTTCTTGAGCAGTAAACAAGGGGGTCCAGTTGGATACAACAGTAATGAGTTCATGGAAAATATAACTACTGGAGGCGAGACCACGATTAGATCAGCTTATGCGTTTTTAGTAAAGGGTAAATCAGATGATATAGATAAATATAGGAATAAGTGGGTGGAGAAAGTAGGGATAGAACCTGAAGCCTTTCAAGATTCACTGGACCTGGGTCGCACTATTCTGTGTTCAGCCCCCCTTCAATCTCAGCATTATAAGACTTTATACTCACTCTATCATACGCCAGCTAGGATTGCCAAATGGGGGGGATCAGAAGGGACAACCTGTCCAAGATGTAATTTCCCTGAGGCGGATATTCAACATATGTTCGCTACTTGTCCCCAATTACATACTCTAATTAAAGGTATTGAGGAATTCTTGGATAAATCATTGGGGATTCAGATACTTTTAACTCCTAGTTGGATTCTGATGGGCATTGAAACAGAAGGAAACAAAGTTGCTCAGTCTGATTTCATGTTCTTGGCAATGGCAGTCTTCAGACTAACCTTAGCAAGGGCCTGGCTTGATACGACGCCCCCGCAACTGCAAATTTGGTTGGCAAACTTAATAGCTGCTTATAATTTGGAAAAACCTATATATGCTAGGAAGGGAAGGGTTGTAAGAGCTCGGGGTGCAAGAATATGGGAACCCCTAGCTAAATGGAGGGACTGGATAGGGTAATGTGATAATGCCTAAGTTTTCGTCTTAATTTGTAATTGTTAGGTAGGAATATAGGGGGATGTCTGAGCAATTAATGTATAACACTGTGGCTATGAATTCAATGATTACTTTATTTGGGAAAGGTGCTGTTCTGCAATACTATAATGATATTGTTTGTGAAGGAAACTAACTTCCGTATGTATAATGTATAATGTGTGTGTCAAAGTATAATAAAAACAAGGTTTAAAAGAAAAAAAAGAATAAAATAAGAGGCAACTAGAAGAGAGGAGAGGACAAAAGAGCTGAGAAAAGAGAGAGGCGACAAAAGAGAACAGAGAAGAAGGAGAGATAAAACAGAAGAGGGAAAAACGAAAAATAGTCAATGAAAAAATACTGAACAAAAGACATACCACAGAAAAACAAGAAAACCAGGGATGGTGGAACCACATGAGGGAGATGAAACGATGAACGAAAGACTCCAGGACGAGACAGCGAGCAGGGAGACAACCCCCAGGAAGAAATGAAGGCGATAAAAACGATGAGGGACCACAAATTGCCATCTAAAAAATAGGAAAGAAAGAAAGAAAGAAAGGAAGAAAGAAAGAAAAAGTCATTTACACAGAAACATATTGAGAAGATAAAAAATACACAAACTGTCATATAATATCTGAACATACAAGGATATACAATATCAAAAATCACAAAAGAAAAGAAACAAAATATGAAGAAGGACAAAACAAGTAACCAACAATATCAAATTATGAAGCATAAGTCTTCATGGTCTAGGTATGTCCATGGACTCTACTTTGCAGCTGTGCAGGAATTGTTGGAGGACTGCAGTATCTTCATAATTGGTAGTTTTGTTATTGTAAGTCACTTTAAAAAGGCAAGGGTGGAACAGGCCATATCTTGCATTCAGATTACGCAACGCAAGTCTAATTTCCTAGAATTTCTTCCCGTGTTCCGCAGTGGTCTTGGCATAGTCCTGAGAAAAAAAGAGAGTAGAACCAATCCAAATAATCTTTCCATGTTGTTTAGCAGCTTGGAGAACTCTAAGTAACTCAGTGTATTCAAGAAAATACAAAATGACTCCTCTAGGTTTGGTAGAAGACGATGAAGATTGTGAACTTGGACCAAGTCGGTGAATACGCTGAATATTCAAAGCTGGAGAGTCAGGAAGACCCAGAAGGTTTGGTAAGAAAGTTTGAAAAAAGGAAATCGGAGTAGGGCCCTCAAGTCCTTCAGCCAAGCCATAAATGCGTAAATTATTACGCCTATTGCGATTTTCCAAATTTTCAATCTGCTGTTTAAGTGGTACTATCTCTCTGGACATGAGCAGAACTTGGTTGGTGATACCTTGGACAAGATCAACACGACTTTCCAATTCCCCTACTCTCTGCTCGGTGAGTGACCAGTTGGTTTCCAGATTATGTAAACGAACATTAGTTTCCTCCATGTGAGGCTTGAGAGCACGAAGTTCTTCAAGAATAAGTTCCATAGAAATCAAGGAAGACGAGTTAGTAGGAGATGGAGGATTTACTTTTACTCGTTTGCCTAGTAAAGTAGTTGAAGCTGTCGAAGCAGAGGGTAGCTTAGTACTTTGTTTGGAATTCGAGCGAGAAACAGGAGTAGCAGACCCCTTAGAACCCGTAGAATCAGTAATATGCTCTTCTCTGGAGTCTTGCAAGACGTTGAAAGGATTAAAATCTTCCAAAACCGCTTTGTTTGATTGAAGAGACCCATTACGGTTGCTGCGTGACTTTACCATGAGAAAAATCAGGAGGAAAACCACCCCCTATTTTATAGAAAGCAAGTAGACCACGCAGGCTCCAATTGACTTGAGCAGGTTGAGGAAACAATAATGCGTGTAAGAACAGGAGATAGCAACCCAATTAAACAGAGCTAGCAGAGAAAGAGTTAAAAAGGAGGTCAAAAACAAAGGAAAAACGATGGCATGGCAAGAAAAGAAGGTTTTGTTTGAGGAAAAATCATCTCACAGCGATTCCGGCGGGAAAACATGGAAACGCCGAAAAACAAAATGGCGGCTGCGATGCTGCAATGAAGCGCGGCAGCAAAAACATTCAAATAAAGACACTAGCCTCATCTTGTGACGTCGTCTTTGTGGCATTAGAAGGAGTGACGGTTCCGACGTTGGTATCATGCAAATTCCGGGTCCAAAGCGAAAAATTACTTCATGGAATCGCCTCAGTCCCTCACGTCTCGGCGGAGCTCCCGAGAACCGCGGCCATCTCCTGAGGCTCCAAAGCCACGACCCCGGGTGACCCTAGTCTAATAAGCATAATGACCATTTTGCAAACATTCCCATGAGTTGACACAGTGGGAGATGGTGCCTGCCATAACTTGAGTTTTTGGATCTAAGCCAGGCTACCAGCAATATCATAGTTCTCTTCGGATTTAGGCCTTGTCTCTTTATACTTTTGAATCTTGATTTGTATTGGTGTTATGTTCTTGATAATTAGAACTTGGGCGGTAATTCAAAAGAGATGCAGATGCCCCCTCTAATAATTCATCAATAGTGTAGGATGAAGAGCCATTGGTCACTGGGCCTGTTTAGCATGTAGCTTCTGGTGTCATTTGCAAACCAGTTCCAACCGCAAGACCAATTAAAATCCCTCCACTTTCACATACAGGCCATTGGGTAGCCACTTCCCTTTCCACTTTGGATCCAGCATCAGCCTACTTTTTGAAACTGGAGGATGTTCCGGAAGTCGAAAGGGCCTAGGTGGTCATACAGGGAGTTCGCCCTGTAAGTCAACCCTGTTTAAAAAGGGGTTTTGTCTGAACAGTGGCAGAAGATCATCAAGACACACCTGGTTTTTAATGTAGGGAAGTAAACCAGGCAAAACAGAGGGAATAATCTTAGTTTTGTAGGGTGCCCTTGTCAGGTTTCTTGACCCTCAGTAGGAAGACTGTCCTGATGGATGTATTTTAAATTTTACTAATGCTTATCCTTTCCCTTTCCAGTAATTGATCTAATTTTGGTTGGACTCGCAGTTAATCTTTTGCTGGTGGGTTCCTCGTATCCAGTCCGTAAAAATAGCCTGTTTAATCTTGTAAAATGACAGATCATAATCTGAAGGATTTACTGATATAGAGACTGACTGAAGGTCTCTACGCATTTTCTGAAGTATCCTTCTTTGTACATTGAGAACCACCAGAAGCTTCCAGGGCAACAAACTAATCTTCCTGCTGGTGTTCAGGGTCACTTGAGGAAACAAGCATCTTGTTTGTTTCTTTTTATCAATATGCATCAAGTGTAACATTAAATACCTGCACAAATAATTTGTAGATACAAAACCACAGTTGGAAAAGTGAACATTGGCAAACTCAATAGTTTAGACTTTTGCACAGTGAAGACGATTGCTTAAGCTACACTTACACACAGAATGCAGAGTGTGGTCAATAGCTTCAATGTTCACTCACAAATGGAATCTGGCTTTTGTTGAGGTGATTCTGTAAGGGTGCTACTGCTTTACCTAACCTTATAGAAGTGCCGGTTCTGCCAGGAGGCGAGTTGAGGGATGTGATTTAGAGTATGGTAGCAGCCTGTTAGCCCGTCAGTCACACTTACAACAAGGAAACCCTACCTTCTAAGGAACCAGGGTGCATATTTATATCAAAAAACAATGGTTCCAGTGGAACAGATAAGAGTATACATAATAAATACTTGAACAATGTCGAATAATAATCTGAAGGTTACTTAGGATGTAAGAAGGAGAAACAAACTCATGACACCTAATGAATTACCATCATTTGTTATTTTTGCAAAAAATACACAATAAATTACACTGTAATGTACATCTCACAACGTGAAGATTTTTCCTTGTAAATACACCCCTGTTGAAACCGTGCACATATTGTCACTTGTTGTCTTCTCTATGTGCTTCAACCATTCTTTGGTTCACACTTTATACTTGGGACCCCCCCCCCTTTTTTCATCCCCTTCCTTTCTTCTTTTTTTCTAAAAATCTTCACGTTGTGAGATGTACATTACAGTGTAATTTATTGTGTATTTTTTGCAAAAATAACAAATGATGGTAATTCATTAGGTGTCATGAGTTTGTTTCTCCTTCTTATATCCTAAGTAACCTTCAGATTATTATTCGACATTGTTCAAGTATTTATTATGTATACTCTTATCTGTTCCACTGGAACCATTGTTTTTTGATATAAATGTTAGCCCGTCAGGTCAGTGTAGACTATGGCCCCCACACCTCTGGCAGAGGACTGGCCGCCATAGTTAGAAATTGCTGAAAAGGTTCAGCGTTCCGTCCATCATCTCCTTGTGTTTGCTTTGCTCGCCCTAAGTTGGCAGGGTATGCCCAGATGTGGGCCGCTTGCTCACTTTGCCACTGGATTCAAGCTAGCCTGACTGATGAGGGCTGTTAACCCAAACCGGTCCCAGGATGCTTGTTTACAGTCCAGGAAAGACATGGCTTGGCAGTTCGGGCTGGACTGTTCTCATGAGGCACAGGTTCAAGACAGATTTGCATATAACTGTGTCTGAACTGGGGTGGCGGAGTGAGCTAAAGAACGGGTGATGGATTTTTTTTTTTTTTAATTTTTAAAACCTTTATTTTAAAAGAGCACACAGCTATTCAGCCTAACATCCCGGAGGCAAGGCAGCATGGTAAGAGAGGAGCGTAGTAGTGCAAAACAGGTACATCAGGACAATGCAGGTTGTTTTTAGTGTTTTATAATGAAGAGAAGAGAACAAAAGAAAGAAGACGCCAAACGGCGCTAGAGAGTGGCAATGGGATAGAGAATGCAGCAAGGTGTTGGTAGCATGCAGGGGAGAGAAGCAACGGATCAATGATACAGGAGAGTGGAGGATAGTAAAAGGGAGGAGGAAAGACAGGATCAACCAGGTAACGTGTCACAGTTGGTGTCACAGGCTACGGCGACATATGTTCATCCAGAGAAACAGGCTCGGGCGGCAGGCATACATCCCCACGGTAAGCATTCCAGGCTCCCCACGCTTTACTCCATTTACGGGGCCTACCCCTGGCAACATAGACCGTCTTCTCCCGGAACATACACCAATCCATGTTGGCTTTCCATTGTACCACAAGGGGAGCCGTAGCGGCACCCCACTTCTGAGCAATGTCCCGCTTGGCCACCATATTGCCTAGGGTCACCCATTGGGTCTGTGCCGTGTTATGATCAGACGGTTCCCAAATGTTAAGGAGACACCTCCGAGCCTCCGCCGTAGTCGCCACTCCAGTCACTTCACTCATAACACTGTGTATCCTTCTCCAATAGGAGGCTATGACGGGGCATTCCCATAGAATGTGCAGGAAGGTAGCGAGGGCACCACAGCCTCGACGACAAAGACCGTCGGGCGAGTATCCCATATGTACTAATCGGGGGCCAGTCACATACACCCTGTGCAAGATCTTAAATTGCACCAGTCTAAGACGAGAAGACCTCCTTAGGGGAGGACACTGCGCTCTGCCAATCTTCATCGTCGATCTCCAGGCCATCACTCACCCACTGATCACGCACTCCAAGGAGAAGGTCGGTGCGGACATTGATTAGTTTTTTGTATGACAGTGAGATAGCACTATCAGGCATATGGCCGTCCAACACTCTGTCCTCCAGCGGAGAGCTCTCTGGAATCGCTCCCTCCGGTGGCATGGCAGAGAGCAGCGCGTGCCTCAGCTGGGCATAACGGAAGAACTCCGAGCCGCCCAACTGGTGTTCAGTCTGCAACTGAGGAAAGGTCTTGATTTCACCCTTAGAGATCTCTGGAATCGCTCCCTCCGGTGGCATGGCAGAGAGCAGCGCGTGCCTCAGCTGGGCATAACGGAAGAACTCCGAGCCGCCCAACTGGTGTTCAGTCTGCAACTGAGGAAAGGTCTTGATTTCACCCTTAGAGATCATGTCGTCCACCCTAGAGATGCCAATGAGGTCCCATTTGTCGGAACCCTTGGTGTGCCATAACCTGCCCAAAATGTCGGAGTCGTACAGAGGGGTGAATCTGGTCAGTCTGCCCTGCCATCCCTGCGCCTTGGTAATCGCCCTCCAGATGGAGACCGCCGTCTTCGTTGGACCCGACATCCGCCGATCCAGGGATCTCGAATACAGGGCCCGGTAATAGTTACCACCACTCAAGAGCCATCTATCCATGGCGTAGCCGGGGCTGTTCACCGGGCCGTAAAACCCGTGATTGAGAGCCGCGAGCTGGGAGGCCCAGTAATACCTACGTACATCCGGCAGAGCTATGCCCCCGTCGTACCACGGAAGTGTGAGCTTCGTGACAGCGACACGGGGGCGACCATCCCAGAGCAAGGCTCGTTGGAGACCTTCAATTTCCCTGAAGTAGCGGGCCGGAACTGGATCTTGGGTGTTCTGCAAAGCATAGAGAAACCTGGGCAAGGACATCATCTTGAACAGGGCCGCACGGCCGAGTAAGGAGAGCGGGAGCTTCCGCCAGCTATCCACATCACGTCGGAGACGCTGGAGTGGAGGGAGCAAGTTGTGGTCGTACCGCGCCTTCGAACTCCCAGAGATGTAGATCCCTAAGTACTTGAAACCCTGTACAACCACCTGGATATTGCAGCCTCTGGGGAGGCGCGGCGTGTCCCCTTTCAGGACGTAAAGGGAGGACTTGGCCCAGTTGATGACTAGGCCAGAGTATCTCCCAAAAAGTCTGAGTACGTCGCAAGCCACGATGAGGGACTTGCAGGGGGAAGTCAAGTAGAGCAGGATATCATCGGCGTACAGGGAGACCCTGTCCTCGAAGCCGGGGGCCCAGATAATGCCATGCAGGTCAGGGTGCGCGCGCAACATGGGCGCGAGCGGCTCGAGAGCCAGGGCAAAAAGGAGCGGCAACAAAGGACAACCCTGTCTGGTACCTCTGTGTAAGGCAAAGGACGTCGACAGACGACCGTTTACTAATACGTTAGCCAGTGGGCTAGCGTAGAGAAGTTTCACCCAACCCACAAAAACCGGACCAAAACCGAGCTTAGCCAACACTGCCCAGATGTAGTTCCACTCAAGGGAATCGAAGGCCATTGTGGCATCAAGAGAGGCTAGGACTGCCGGTTCCTCAAGGGTACGGGCCCTAGCCAGGACACCGTGGAGTCTGCGTAGGTTGAGGGCAGTGTTGCGGTGAGGAATAAAGCCCGACTGGTCCGGGTGCACTAAGTCGCCAATAACTCCAATCAGTCGATTGGCAAGCAGTTTGGCAAGAACCTTAGGCTCGACATTCAGGAGATAGATGGGGCGATAGGATCGACACATGTCTCTCGGCTTCCCTTCCTTGTGGATGACCACAATGGTGGCCAGCCTCTGGTCAAGGGGAAGAAGGCCGGCGTCTCGCGCTTCCAGAAACATAGTATGTAGATACGGGGAAACTACGTCAGGTCTTATCTTATATAGCTCGACCGGGATGCCGTTGGGACCGGATGCCTTGCCAGACCGCAACGAGCGGATCGCGAGAGCGATCTCGTCGGTAGATATGTCTCTATCCAAATTGTCACGGTCCTCATCAGAGAGACAGGGAAGGTCAACCGTCGAGAGAAGCGCTGTCGAGTCAGCCTCGGAGTAGTCTGAATTAGAGGTGTAGACACCCCGGAAATAATCGGCAAAAGACTCAGCAATGGCAATGGGGTCGGTGACAGCAGTCCCGTCGCCCCCCAGAATCTCGGGTACGACGAGGCTAGCCATCTCCCTCCTGTCCAACCAGGCCAGCAGCTTCCCAGCCTTGTCTCCAACGTCATTAATACGACCTTGTTGCTCCCTAGCCAAGGTCAGGGCAGCATTCGTGGTAAGATCGCGGTATTCCGACTGTTTGAGGGAAAGAGCATGCAGGAGAGCGGGGTCAGGTTCGGGCCCCAACTGGGAATCAAGGTCCATAACCTCTTCCTCGATGCGTAGTAGGTCAGCATCTCTGACCCTACGGGCCTCCGCTATCAGTGCGAAAGCCTCGCCCCTCAAAACAGTCTTAAATGCCTCCCACAGGGTCCCGGCCGACCTAACCGAGCCTTCATTTTCAGAGAAATAAAGGTTGATGGCTTTGGCTAGGAGAGCGAGAGTTTTAGGGTTGCGGAAATTCCACGGATTAACCGCCGCCGGCCGGTCTGACAGGATGACGTCAAAGTTGAAGGAGACCCATAGCGGAGAATGGTCGGAAATGCCCCGCACCAGAAATCGGGCCTCAGACACGGCAGACGTGTGTGCTGCTAAGGTGAGAACGTAGTCTATGCGGGAGAGACTGCCATGTGCACCGGAAAGAAAGGAGAAATGGCAAAGCGTGGGGTGCAAGAGCCGCCAACTGTCCACTAAGCCCATGGACTCTAGAAACGAGGGCAACCACAGTTGGGAGCTACGGAGATCTCTAGGCGGATGTCGGTCCAGGGAGCCAGATCAGACTGAGTTGAAGTCACCCCCCACAATCAACAAGCCAGCAGGCAGAGTTAAAATGGCGCCACCAAGGTCTCGAAAAGTACTGGCCTGTAGGCCTGGGGGGACGTAAACCGAAAGTAGAGTGAGGGCACGCCCCTCCCATCTCCCAGCCACCGCGGCGTAGCGCCCTCTATCATCAATCGTAGTGACGTCAATCTCAAACGGAAGGGACGTACGTACAAGGACGCCCGCCCCTCGAGAGCCTGACGAGAACCCCGAGTGGGCCACCATCTTGTAACCTCTGCGATTGAGCGCTTTGCATGAGTTACCAAACAAGTGCGTTCCCTGTAGAAGGACAACATCAGGCATGTGGCGCTTAAGCAGTTGAAGCACAACCCCTCTCTTGATACGGTCACCCAGCCCATTAACATTCCAACTGAGTACTTTTAATTTCTTACCCCCCATCATCGTGCCGCCCGCCCCATCCAGCCCCAACAATCCTCAGCAGCCAGAAAGAATCAACAATATACACAACCCATTGCCTAAGAGAAGAAAGAAAGAAAGAATAAACAAACGAATGAACTTGCCCAAACCCACCCCCCACCCTGCACCCCTGCATCAGACTAAAGAGCCCCCCCAACCAGCAGTGTGCCTGTCGCCCCATTAACTAGTCTACAAGAAGCCCCCAAAGGAGTGAGGAATCTCCACGGACACCTCCCGCCACCCTCCTTAAAGCAACAGGAGATCTGCAAAGTTAGCTCAATAAAGTAACGATAGTCACATATTGCAGGACCACCAACCGCCAAAGTTCTTGTAATAGAGCCAAGTCTCACTGATCAGATCCACCAGTCGCGCCCTCATCGTGTTCGTCGTGGTCTTCCCTGCGTTGCGGCAGAGTGTCCAGCCATTCGCTAACGTTTTCCGGGAAGTCAAAGAACAGGGCATGACCATCATGTTCAATCCGAAGCTTGGCAGGGAACATCATCGAGTACTTTAGGCCCATGTCCCTCAATCGCTGTTTCACTCCCGCATAGCTCTGGCGCTGCCTCTGAACCGCCCTGGTAAAATCAGGATAGAAATGCACTTCAGAATTCTGAAACTGGAGCAGTCCCTGCCTTCTAGACGCTTGCAAGATAGCGTCCCGGTCTCGGAAGTTGAGGAGCCTGGCAATAATGGGTCTAGGCGCCACGCCCGACTTCGGCGGGCCGTCCGGTACCCGGTGATCGCGCTCCACCGAGAAGAATTTACTCAGCCCGGGAGGAGCTAGATGATTCTGTATCAGGTCCTCCACAAATAGGTCCGCTGCCGCCTCTTCCGAACCTTCCGGAATCCCAATGATGCGGACATTTTGCCACCTGGCACGTCCCTCAAAATCCTCCAGCCTCCTGGAGAAATGTTCAGAAGTTAGTCGCAAAGTCCGGACCTCAGTTTGCAGGTCCGAGACGTCGGTGGTGAGGCTAGAGGTTTTGATGTCAAACGACTTCACCCGGTCATTAGTTTTACCCAGGTCGGCTCTAATAAGGGTAAGATCCACTGCCAAAGTGTCCACCTCGTGGGTTAAGACCTCATGCTGTTTCTGCAGTTCGGACCGTATGCCCGAGATGGCCCCCATAATGTCACTGAGGGTGGGCTCGGATCCATCGGGCAAGTCGGATGAAGGAAGGTCTTTAGTGGAGGGCCCCGCTGCAGGTGAAGTGCGCGGCTGAACATATCTCTCAATTCTGTTCAGTTGAGTTTGGGATTTGCCACGAATGCCTTTGCTCGACGTCTTGTCGGGGTCGCCTTTGCCCGCCATGTTGGGTCCGATGAGAACAAAGGGGCACACCACACGAGCCCAAGCCAAATATACCAAGAGCAGTGGTTGGAGCCAGATGTTCAGGCCAGGCCGATGGTAGTAAACGCCGCAGTCACAGGCACTTCGCCCTTAGGGATCACCACCGAGCACTACGCATTCCAGTCGTGCGGAGTGGCGGAGACCAAGGAGACAATGGCGCACCCTTGGCACGGAGTCCCACTCGACGTAGCTCAGCGTAGGAACCACCGATTCAAAGGCGGAAAGCAGCTCCCGCGTCAGTGACCCGTCAGCTAGTAGAATCCACCAACGTGGAACAGGATTTCGAGCAGGATTATTGCGGAGGGTCGGAGGGTCCGCGGAGCTCCGAGCTTACGCGGCCATCTTAGTTGCCCGCGAAGCTCCTCCTCCCACGGGTGATGGATTTAACCCAGATCTGTGACTGGGGGTGAATGTCTGAAAAGTTTCAGTGCTCTGTCCATCATCTCCTTTGTGTTTGCATAGTTAGAGAATGCGCCAGGCAGATTGGATCCATACTGCCTTCAGTGGATCTGCTGCTGCCGCAGCCCCATTGAAGGCACTACTTTCGTCCTGTGTGTGAGAGACAAGGTGCATTTTCCCTAACTGAGGCAGTAAGTCTCACATAGTTGTCCCAGGCAGAGAAATCTAAATTGGGCAGGGTGACCATCAACGATCATACAGCCCTTCTGCCATACACCTTCAAGGCCATATGTTTATATCAGCGGAGGCTCTACTGGTATAAATGTAGGGCTACCCAACTCTAAACAGAGCAGGGAAATTGTGAGTTTGTCCGGGCCGAAGTATCGCTGATTTGCAGTGGTGCTCATGCCCGGCAAAGCTGTAACTGACTCCCTTGGTATTTTACTGTGAATAATCAATAACTGGCAGCGTAAGATATGCAGTGATGTTGGTGATGCTCATAGGACAGGCGGGTTATCTTTGTCTTGGTCTAGTGGATGGGTGGTGTTCATGTCATTTCATGTTTCGCCTGCATCCTCTTCCCATTTGGGAATCGTGTTGTCAGTAACTATAGGCAGTATTGAAGGAAGCAAACTTCCCATCCCAGTTAACTAGGATAATTTTGACTTTATGCCAGGGTGCTTCCACAGAACTGATCCTCTATAGCGAAGCAGTGTAGCCGAACCTGGCGCTGACCCTTTAGGGGGGGAAGCGCCGTGTTGAAAATAAAACAGGTTTAAAAAGCACCTGCTGCAGAAAATTGGTGATTAATGTCCCTGCTAGAGAGAGATCAGAGTTTTGCCTAGTTGCACTTTGCATTCATGGTGAAGTAGCACAGAGGATTAATATGCCTGCTGCAAGGAATGTGTACCACACAAATCACCAGATTGTATTGTATGTGAATTGATCAGTAAGTTACTGCTTTTGTCACAGAGATCCTTTGGTTACTTTCAGTTCACAAGTTACAACCTTAATATAGCACAATGATCTATGAACTGTCATCTAAGAGCTGAATGCAAACTGCAATGTATAGGTTGTATTTGTATTTATTATGCGAATCAAGCCAAAGCGTCTAAGTGCCAGCACTGGTATAAAACTGCCAAGATGAAAAGACCAGGGCATAATTTTGCTTGAAAGAAAAGCCAGGTTTTTAGCTGCTTACGGAACACTGCATAGGAATTCAGAGTCGCATTATGGATAGGCAGGGTGTTCTCTGATTTGGCTGCTGCCACAGAAAAATCAAGACCACCCCATCTAACCGTTCAAAATCTGGGAATGATCACCTCCCTCGTAGTTGCTGATCTGAGCTATATTTTTGGAATATAACTGCTGAAAGCGGTCCTCAGGGGCATCAGTCCCTGGTGATGAAGAGCCATATAGACCATGCAGAGTGCTTTGAAAATCACCCGCTTCCTAGCAGAAAGCCAGTGAAGAGAGCGCAAGCCCTTCTTGACTGAGAGATGGTAAGGAACATCCAATACCAACCAGGTTTCCGCATTTTTGGATGACCTGAAGTTTGTTGAGTGAGGACTTGTTAGAGTTTAAATACGCAACATTGCAGTAGCCAAAGCGAAATGTAATGAGGTCTATTACTACTACAACTCTTAGTTCAACAGGCAAGAAGGGAAAGATCTTCTTTAGGATCTTAATAATAAAGAAATAGGAACTCAACGTCCTGTTGACCTGAGAATTGAAGGTGAGTTTGTTGTAAAAAATCACCCCATGATTCTTTGCGGCCACCACAGGGTTGGGTATGGAGCTGCATAACTCTGGCCGCCAGAGCTCAGACCACACTGAGTTTTGTTCCATAACACCAAGATCTAAGTCGTTTTGGCGTTAACTTTATGCCAGTTCTCTTTCATCCAGATGCTAATTTCAATCATGCAAGACTTGATATTGTCTGGCACCAGTGTTATATTATCAGATATAGAGACAATGATTTGGGTGTAATCTGCATAGGACAACACTTCGAAACCAAAAGATCACACCAGTTTTGCCAATGGGGCCACATAAAAGTTAAACAAAGTGAGACTAAGAGAGGACCCCTGCTGGACTCCACAATCGAGCTGGAATGGTTTAGCCCTATAGTCCCGGCAGCTGACTATTTAGATCCTCCTATTCACCCAAGAAGATCCAAGGAGATCCAAAGTTGTATCCCTCATCTCATCTTGTCACAGTCTTTGCACCAAATGGGATGGAGATATTGTATCAAAGGCCGCGGATGTTGGGATGTTAGCAGCCGATCTTATTTTATTAATAAAATAGGAAGGCTTGGCGACTTTAATCACGCTTTTAGCAATTGGAACGTTATGGTTTTTTGCCCAGTCCTTCATTATCCTAATGTTGCTAAAAAAGGTTAATTTGGGTAGAAATATATTCTTATTTTTAAACCCTGAGTTTGCGATTCTCCTGACCAAAAATTCTTATAATAAGCTACCTACCAGTATCGGTGACATGTGACTCCTACACCTTGTAATCCTCAATGTTTTATGTAACATTTTCTATATACTGATTCTCGCATGTATGATTTATTGGCTCTGTATAATGAGCGTGTGATGTAAAGTGCTGTGATACCCTACACTGGTATGAGTAGTTCTAGAAAACAAATTAAATGCCTGTGAGAGAGGGGCTATGGAGAGATGAGGGCACTGGTGGAGCATGGCAGTGAGTGGATTAGTGGAAAAGGATGATTTGGGGGACAGGCTGCTAACAAGTATTGTCGCACTGGACGCTACAAGCGCTAAAGCTGGCCCTGATCAGAAGTGGGGGGTGGTAGTGGGGGGGGGGGGGATGGAGCAGACAGGGCATTATTTATTTCCCATGCTCCAATCATTTTTAAGCCCTTTTCCTCATGTTTCAAAACTACTTATATATTTTGAAACAAGCCTGTCGTATTTATTTATGGCAGCTAAAATGACCAAAACCACTAGATGTTACCAGTGTTTTTCATTTCCTGATTTCATGGTTTTTACTTTTAAAAAAACTGCTTGTTACAGGTGTATTCCAGCATAATATTTGTTTCCCAGGCCATGGAAAAGCTTCTGACATTCTTGCATTGGGGTAATTCACTGTTGAAAGGGGAACCCCCAGGGGGCACGTTGTTACAGTTTTTTAGGTCGGGCCTGCAGGCAGCGCCATGCGCTGCTCTCACTTGGCGACCTATTGTATCTAAAAAAAAGAATTCTCAAAAGGTACTTTTAGCCCGCCCATTAATTACCATTGGTTGATATTATTATCACTCTTCATAACCGTGTTCTAATTTGGCATTGCGTACCAGGCGTCTAGTCCTGTGTCACTTTTGTTTTTTAGTGTGGTGCATGGCTGGAGTATAATTTCACTTAGTGTCTATCCGCTGCTCACGCTGTGATTGAGGTACTATTTCTTCTTGTTTTTATAGTACAAGCTCAACTGGACCGAAGGTATCCGAGCCCTTTACATGAGCACAAGTTACATTACACAGTAAAAAAAAATTTTTTAGGGTGTGCGTTTGGAGGCAGAGTAAAATTACACAAGTCAAGTTAATTTTTTTTAGCGGACTTAGACACGGTACTTAAATAGTGGTGCAAACGCTTTACCTTAATCCCTATAAATGTTCTTTTTTTGTATCGTTTTTTTAGCGTGTGCTTTTGGAGGCAGAGCTCTGGGAGCTTTGTACTTGACAGCAACTGTGCAAGGATGACTCTGTGTGTGTGCATTTGCGTTAACCTTCTCCCCACGGCACTGCACTCCACTTAACTCCACTCCACACATCTCCAATCGACTCCACTCTATTCCACTGCACTCTAATCTACTCCAATCCAGTCCACTCTAGTCCACTTCACTCTAATTCACCCCCCTCTAATCCACTCCACTCAACGTCGCTCCAGTATACTCTAATACACTCCAATTAATTCAACATAATCAAATCTACTCCACTCTAATCCACTCCAGTTAAACTAATCCACATGACTCTATTCCAATCCACTCTATTTAAATCCACTCCACTCTAATTCAATCCACTCTAAGTATCTCTACTCAACTCTAATACACTCAATACACTCGTGTCCACCCAATCTAATCCAATCCACTCTACTCCACTCTAATCTACTTCACTCAATTCCACTCCACTCTTATCCGCTTCACTTGAATAAACTCTACTCCAATCCACTCCAGTCACTCTAATCCACGCCAATCCACTCCAGTCTACTCCAGTCTAATCAATTCCACTCTAATCCACTCTGATCCACTCCAATCCTTTCCAGTCTGTTCCACTCCACTCTAATCCAGTAAACTCCCTCCAGTACATTCCAATACATTCAATCTAATCCAGTCCACTCCGCTCTTATCTACTCAAATTCACTTCACTTCATTTCAATCCACTTGAATTCGCTTCAGTCCACTCCACTGTAATCCACTCAAAACACTCCAATCCACTCAATCCACTTCACCCAACAATGGGTGGCGATCCCCCGATTCCGCAGGACGCGGCTGGGGGTCAGTCCCTCTCCGTTAAAGCAGATATAGCATGGAATTCCCTTCCCGCTGAACTACGGCATATTCAGGACTTCAAACTTTTTAAAAAACAACTTAAAACTTTCCTTTTTAATCAGCCGATTTAAACTCTTTGCTCCACTTTTTCACAGTCACTTTGCGCGCCAGGACACTCATGAGTATTTGTGCGTGGTATAAATACACTATATCATAACATTTATCCACTCCATTCTAATCCACTCCCCAATTTATGCACTCCACTCAATGCCGCTCCAATACACTTTAATATACTCAAATCCACTCAAATGTATCCAATCCCCTCCACTCGAATCCACTTCACTTCATTTCAGTCCACTCCACTCAACTCTGCACCAGCAGACTCCACTCCACTCAATCGAATACAATCCACTCCACTGTAATCCACTCCAATCCACTCCAATCCACTTCACTGAAATCCACTCCACTCAAATCCACTCCATTACACTCCACTCTAACCCTCTTCAATCCACTCCAGTTCAATCTGATCCACTCCACTCTAATCTACTCCACTCAACTCTGCTCTAATACACTCTAATCTACTCAATCTAATCCAATCCTCTCCACTGTAAGCCACTTCAATTTAATCCACCGTACGCCACTCCACTGCACTCCATTCCAATCCACTTCACTCTAGTCCACTCCAATCCACTAAAGACACTCCAATCCACACAATCCACTTCACTCTGAACTACTCCACTCTAATCCACTCCATTACACTCCACTCAAACCCACTTCAATCCACTCCATTCCCCTCTAATCCACTCCACACTAATCCACCCCACTCTATTCCACTCCACTCTAATCCACTCCTCTGTAATCAACTCCAATCCACTCCACTCTATGCCACTTTTCTCCACTCTATGCCACTCCACTCTACAGCACTCTTTGCCACTCCACTCTATGATACTCTAATCCATTCCACTCCACTCCAATCCACTCTACTCAACTCTAGTCCTCTCCACTTCAACCCACTCCACTCTAAGTCACTGTACTCCAATCCACTCTTAACCACTCCACTCTAATCCACTCTAGCCACTCCACTCTAATCTACTCCACTCTAATCGACTCAATTTTAGTCACTCTAATCCACTCCATTCCATTCCATTCCAATCTTCCCCACTTCAACCCACTCTAATCTGCTCCACACCACTGTACTTTTCTCCATTCTAATCCGCACCAAACCCCTGAAATCCACTCTAAACCACTCAACTCAGCTCTAGCCCACTCCACTCAATCTACTCTAATCCACTCAAATTCACTTAACTCTAATCCACTCTAGTCCACTGCACTCCAATTCATATACTCCACTCTAATCCACACCGCTCTAATCCACTCCAGTCCACCTGACTCTGAACCACTCCAGTCCATTCCACTCTAATCCACTTCACTCCACTCTCCTGCACTTGAATCCTCTCCAATCCACTTCACTCTAATCCACACCACTTCACCATAATCCACTCCACTTCACTCCATTCCACTCTAATCCACTCCACTCTATGCCACTGCACTCTATGATACTCCACTGTACAACACTTCACTATATGACATTCCACTCTACGACACTCTACTTTTCGTCACACTACTCTACAACACTCTACACAACTCCACTCTATGCCACTCCATTCTGTGACACTTTAAACCACTCCAGTCCATGTCACTCTAGTCCACTCCACTCCAATCCACTCCCCTCTAATATACTCCAGTACACTCCAATACGCTCCAGTCCACTTTACTCTAAACCTCTCCAGTCTAATCCACTCCTCTTCAGTCTAACCCAGTCCAGTCTAATCCACCCAAATCCACTCCAGCCTAACCCACTCAAGTCCACTCCAATCCATTCCACTACCCTCTAATCCACTCTCATTTACTCAAAACCACTCACATTCACTCTAATCCTCTCCACTTTAACCCACTCCACTCTACTCTAATGAAGTCCACTCCAATCCACTCTTCTCCTATCCAGTCCACGCCAATGATTACCACTCAACTCTAATTCACTCCACTCCAAACCTCTCTAATCCACTCCAATATAATCTACTCTACTCTAATCCACTCCACTCCACTTTAATCAACTCCATTTAACTCTAATCCTCTCCACTCTAATCTAATCCACTCAACTATAACCTACTCCACTCAAATTCACTCCACTCTATGCTACTCCGGTCTATGCTACTCTATGATTCTCCACTATAGAGCACTCCGCTCTATGCCAACCCGCAACACGCCACCCTATGATACTCCACTATACAACACACAACTATATGTATGACACTCCACTGTACGATACTCTACTCTTCGACACTACTCTAAGCTACTCGACTACACTCTATGCCACTCTTCTCCACTCTACACCACTCCATTGTACAACACTCTAAGCCACTCTATGATACTCTAATCCATTCCACTCCACTCTAATCGAATCCATTCCAGTGCACTACACTCTAATCCACTCTAATCCACTCCAATCTACTTCACTCTAATGAACCCAAATTCACCCTACTCTAATCCACTCTTAACCACTCCACTCTATTCCACGCTAATCCATTTAACTCCAATCCATATTCTCCACTCTAATCCACTCCACTCTAATCCACTCTAGTCACTCCACTCTAATCAACTCCAGTCTACTCCATTTCAATCCACACTACGTGGCACATACAATCTCTGCAGTGGGATCTAAGGTTTCAGTGCGCTCAGCATCAGGGCAATTTAACAGATTCCATCCAGGTATCAGAGGAGATTACAAATGACCTGCATGGTTGCTGCTTGACTGCAGTTGAACCGGTGACAGACCAATTTCCCTCCCCCACCCAGAGAAAATGGTAGTGATGGATGCATCATTGCCGGGTTATGGAGGTGGCCATCTGAAAGAGGTGGAGATCAGCGGGCTCTGGCCTCCCACGGACAGTTGCCCCCACATCAATTTGCTGGAGTTACCAGTGATCTGCTTGGCAAGGAAGGCACTCCATCTGTCCAACTGGAGAAATCAGGTACAGGTTCTTTCAGCGAACATATCCGCCATGTGGTACTGCAACAGATAGGGTGATGTGGGAAGTGGGTCCTGTGCCAGGAGACTCTAACACTCTGTAAGTGGCCTGTAGAACGAATAAACATATATAAGGTTAAGTGTGTAACAACTGCTCTCTATGGAGCTGGTGTATGGGGCTATTAGGATTGCAAGCCCCTACAACTGGTGGAGAATTCCCTTTTAAGATTTTTACTAGCTTTTCCGAGTGGATGTTCCACCTATGTCTGCCATGCGGAGCTGGCGCTAGCTTATCTATCAGATATAATTAAGACACAGGCAATTCTTTTATAGCAAAAGATACGCTCCTCAGAGAAAATCATCCTTAATATGGATATTATAAGGGACTGACGTAAATTACAGTGAGTACTCTGTATACCTTGGATGAAATATATCAGAGATTTAAAGAACAGCCGGAATCCCTAGATCATATCAGCAGAAAATATCTTTAACCCTTTCGATGCTGATGACGAGCTCAGCTCGTCATCACCCACAGGTGTCGTGTGCTGATGACGAGCTCAGCTCGTCATGGTGCCACTAAAATGGCATTTTCCAGCACAGGGGGGGGAAAACGCCCAGCAGCCATGTGGTTAAGGAGCGTGCATGACGTTACTGGAGACTTTTAGATTATCCTCTTAACTATTAAAGCCGAGTGTTTGTAACAAATGATCTTGACCACTTATGACATACAACCATCCCCCAGATTCATCATTGTCATGTTTTGCGAGTCCTTAATAGCGATTTTTAAGGAATCGCTATTAAAGACTCGCAAAACGGGATTCATGTAGGAATCGCAATATTTATTGCGATTTCTACAGCTTCCTTATATTAGCAAGTAGCGATTCGCAAATAAGGAAGCGATGTCAAGGGTGCTAGGGTGTCCAGACACCCTGTAGCACCCCTGAAATGGTAATGTACATTGGTGTTGCGCACACACATGTCCAAAGGACATGTGTGTGTGTAACATACAACTTAAAAAAATGCACTAAAGTGCATTTTTCTAAGTTTTCGCTATTTACCACGTAGTTAGACTTCGCGGTAAATAGCAGCCCCAGATTGCGAATTCGCAATTTTAAAATGGTTCATGAATTGCATTTAAGGAATCTCAAATTGAGATTCCTTAAATGCAATTATTCGCAATTTAGCGATTTTTAGAATTGCGATTTTTGCATTTGGGATGATGAATCCCAAATGCAAAAAAAGCGCTCGCAAAGGGCCAGATTCGCAGAATCTGGCCCTTTGCGAGCCGATTTCGGCTTGATGAATCTGGCTGCATATTTCCAACTCCTGGTGGGGACTCAGGACAGATTTGTTTTAACCCGTTTTAGGTTGGGCATTTTCCATCGCCTAACAAGCTTTCCTGATATAAATGAATGGTCATGTTCCCTTTACAAATGTCTCTGTGATGGCACGACACAGCAGACAGCAATTCATTTTGTGCTTTTTTGTAAATCTTTTGAAAAACAGAAAGATTTGGGTTTTTCCGATTTTAAGGTCGCTTAGGATTAGGCAACGTCACCCAGCGTTTTCATTCTTTCAGTTGTTATCCAATGAGTACACTATGTTGTCTATGGCAAGGTTTTGAAAGAATGTAATCAAATTTAGAAAGACCATTAGATTGTGAATTTTTGGTGATGTAAAAGTGTCTGTATTTTATGATAAATTATTTTTTACGATAGCGATTGTTGCTGAAAGAAATTAATTTCTAATCAAGATTGCTGTATATTTAACTAGTTTGTATACATACAAGTTTAGTCTTATAAATATCAAGTGTTTTGTAAATGTATTCTGCTTTTATAGTTTCCTCAGAAAGAAATTGAATAAAGCTTATTTGACTTTGACTTTTTGAAAGTAGCTGAGGGCTCAGGGCATCTCTCTGATAACGCAGCACCTGGCAGCGTCTTAAAACTCCTGAACAGACAAGCTTAGCCGATGTCGCCTAGTGGATCTTGAATGACAATTGCACTCATAGATGGCATAGAGCATCTTCCAAGAATGAGGAGAACCCTGGTTTGATCTGTTTACCACTACAGACAACTTACTGTACCCAAATCTTTGCACATTGGAGTTTCCAAGGCAGCTCTCCCTAAGAGACACTTTCTACGTGAATTTGGGTTGGGACCCCTGTATGCCTTTCGATCCCTACTTCTCCTGTCCAGAGTGCTGAAAAAGACCAAGAAAGACTGGACCTAACCCATCCTAATGGCACTGGACTGACAGAGGAATGTGATTACCAAAATGTCTGGCGAAGAGCATATGTCGTTTAATCCAGCTGCCCCTTCCGGAGGGCCTCCTGTTAGAGCAGAATGGGCAGGTTCTACACCCAGCCTGCACAACCTAAACTTCCATGCATGGTGATTGAAGGGCAGTAATTAATAGCTTTCAATCCTGATCCAGAGTTGGCCGGTGCCATTCTGGCAATCAGGCAACCCACCATCAAACCTGAATATGCAGGACGCTGGGAGATGTTTGTTGTGGAGTGTTCTTCCTATGACAGTCAACCTTTAGAAGCTAAGCAATCCAATATTCTAATGTTTTGTCTTTCTCTAGCCCATCAGTGCCTTGTTATGGCAACAGTTGGGGATTAGCTTTGGCCTTTTCACCCTTCCTACTTTTGCCCGATCAGCCATCCATGCTCAACTTGAAAGGGCTGATCTACATGTTCTTGCCAATATCTTTATGATGCCGCAGTTGGACCTTAATTTGATTCTCACATACTTATTCACAGCTGTGCTCTAAGCCATCTGATCATAAAAACAGTGTTTCTCATTGCCATAACATCTGCTCAGTGAGTGATCGAAGTTGATGAAGCGAGTTTCAGAAATGAATTTTTGTTTTTGGCTCGTTAAGTTAAACTTCCATAATAATTAATTATATTAATGAGTTTATGCACGAATGTGTACTAATCAACCTAGAATAAAATGCATTCACGACATGTGGGTTTAACATTATGTGCTCTTTGTTGCACTTGCAAGTACGTTGAAAAATAATGAACTAACCTTGTCTATTTGTCTTGTCAATATTAATTACGGCTGTTTAATTAATGGCATGTGCTTATTTTTAATGTGCTTTTGTCTATGTTGTGTCTTTAATGTGGCAAAGACTCGTGGAGAATCCTGGAGGTCTATAAGAAGAAGGTCTTTATAATGCTGCATTTATGTGCTTAAAGCTAGATAACATAAACTAACGGGTTAATATTTAGCAAGGGGGTGGGTACCAGAATATTCTTCATTACTCGAATTAATTAATGTTTTGTGTTTCCTTGCATACTAGTTTTCGGAAAAGAGGCCTGAGGCCTAGCTTTTAAAGGGTGTTTGAAATCCTGTCGTGATGAGCCGAGCACAGCTAAAGAACGTGGAAAAGTTTGCCACAAATGATGTCCGTCAGTAAATAAATTAATGGAACTGTGCAAGATGTGCTCTGTGTTGAATAATCTACAAGGACAGGAAGCGGCAGAACAGCCAAGCTGAGGAAGCAGCAAACTGTTATTCAATAAGTTGTTGCAAAATCCTCGGAAGCCAATGTCGCTTGTGGACAAAGGACAAAGACGTTTTAGAAAGGCACAAAAAGGTTATGATCTCACATGAACTGATAGTTGACAGCCAATCAGAATGCTGATTGTTGGAGAAAAAGTATTTCTTTAGTTAGTTTTAGATAGAGAGAAGGTATAAAACCTGACCCCTTGGGAGGAGCTTTGCTGGCTCGTTCCTGATTCCTGAAGGGCGTGAAGTGATGTCGGACTTTTGACTCACGTAAGGATAAACTGAACTAATGACTTTTCCTTTTAGGTTTTAATGAGTATAGTCAGGGAAATAGAATTTAGGGAATGAGACCTTTGCTGCTTTAATTCTTTGCAGGCTGATCCGTTTTGAAATGCCAGTTTAATGTGCCTTTAATTGATTAAAAGATGCTTTCATATAATGCTAATAAAATATTTCTTAATTCTAAAATGCTCTTTGATTGATAATAAAGTTAATAAAAATAGATTTTTAAATGACAAGCTGGTCTTGTTTATTCTCAGTCTAGTTACCATCAGTTGATCCATTGCCTAAGTGGCTTAATTAAATGTTTCCGTTATATTTACATGATTAAGATGATGATAAACTGCAGTTGTATATGAAATGTAAATAGTTTGTGAATAGTTTCGATTAATTAGGTCACATGATTCAGTTGCCCAAAATTTGTCTCAGTTATTTATGGGCCTTGTGAGAAAATATGATTAATGGTGAGTATCATGGTGTTGGGTAGTGTTGTTGAGACAGATTTTCTATAGGGGCGCTGGATCAATTTTCTGGTAGCAGAGTTACGGTTACTATGGTAACGGACATGCTACATGGTAGTTACATAGGATCCATGTCTAAAGCATGTTAAGTTTGTTTTCTTGTTACATGTAGTCGAAAGGTTTTTTCCAGCAGTGTGAAAATTCCTAGTTGCCGGCAAAAGAGTAGTGTAACAGGTGAAGTTACACAGTGCATTTGTCCTGTTTCAAAATAGTGGTATTGATATATCGCTAGTGTTGTGGACGTACAGCACAAGTTTAGGGATTTTAGGTGTGTTAGATAAAATGTACAGTGAGGATTGCCTATGAAATTGTAGCTTTGAGTATAGGGACTAAGAGCCTGTTTTAAAACTCGCTGTGAATAAAGTAATAGGATTTATCTAAGCTTGAGTGAAGGGTAAGGAAGCGTTGTCTATTCTTACTGGCGAATGAGGATTTTCTATTGGCAGGTTAAAGTCCTACCAAAGATTTCACATATACATGGTTAGGGTTTTCTGTTTGAATGTTTAGAAATGATTTTGTGAGTATAGCGTCGTCTATTTCACGAGAAAGGGTACTCGAATGATTGAGAAAACTATCGCTTTATTTAGCGAAACAGGCAAATGGTTTGTTTTTCTGTAGTTACTAACTGAATTTTATTTAAAAAATTGTTAAAATGACGCTGTGAAAATATTTTGAAAGGAGGGGTGAGTTTACAGAGTGGAGACAGTGAAGCTGCAGCGGCAGCATACGTCACAGGGTTCACTCTGTGATTGGTTAGCATACGTCACAGCAAGCGCACTGGTTGGTTCATGTGACCAAAACGAGCTGATAGCTGATTGGTCCTTTCTAAAAACAGTATTTTCATTGGTTGAGCAAGGTAGTGACGTGGCTTAACCTGATTAGCTTGTTGGTGAGTTTCACGCACGGATTGGCTAGAGTAGCGGAACGACAAGAAATACTTACGATCTTTTCCAAATTAAGCGGAATAGTTTTAAAACATGAGTTATTGGTACGGAAAAGTGGAAAAGAAGCCTACATGGTTTCAGAAATTGAAAAATATATTCAGCCCTGATAAGAAAATTGAAACGCGTGGTGGAAAATTACTTCATAAGTACAAAACACCTGCAGCATATATGGAAGGTGAATATGGTTATCATACTGTCCTTTGTTTCGAAAATTGGATGCAATATACCAAAGATGATCGTGTATTAGCGTGGCCGGAAGATGGGTCATTTAACATTAAGGTTTTGAAAAACTTGAGAAAAAATGATGGCTCTTATGCCAAAGCCTAGACCTGCTCAATTTGAAGCTTTAGTTGGATGGGAGGTTGAAATGATGGAACTCGAACGAGAAACTAGAGGTATAGCAAGAGGCCCAAAATTAAACATTAATAGGGAAACTCATGAAGATAAAGTACGTCGTTGGAGAAAAGCAGACATGTGTGATGGTTTATATCCAGTAAGAGTGATGATTACTGAAACACCAGGTCAAAAGAATACCCGAAAGAAAAATAATATTGATGAAGAATTAGATGATGCGGTTTTAGAAGAAATGTATTCTACAAAACGTAACCCGCCACCCTATCAAGCAGATTCATAGTCTACCCTGAGGGTTTCCTCAGGAACCTCTCCAAGTGCACCTCCCAGAGAATTTGATGAAAATTCACCTAGATTTTTAAGGTTACCTGAAAGAATAGGGACAAGAAGTAATTCTAGTACTCCAAGAGTAAACAGAAATTATCCTGAGATTCCAGAACAGATAAATGAATTTCCGAGGAATGTAAAAAGAACAAAGAGACTTGAGGATATACCAGAAGTTTCGGAATATTTAAGAGAAAAAGAGGAATTAGTACAGCAATTAACTAAAGGGATGGAATCAGTAACAGTACCAGTAACAATTGGTCCTGTTGTTTTTGACCAAAGAGAAAATAGACACTCAGCTATGACTGTTCCATTAAATGCGGAAATTCAGAAAGTGGCTGAAAATTTTTATTCAGAAATACATTGAGAAAAAACAATGCCAGATTTAACTTTTAATCAAAGTTTGTCATCTGTTGTAGGATCTGATTCTGGTTCTCCAGAAAAGAGCATGAATAAAACAGATTTAACACAGACTCCACAAACCCCACAAGTCCCTGAATTTAAACAACTTGATGTTGGAAAATTGAAAGCAGATTTGGAAGAATTAATTATTGGCACTATTGGAACTGACAGTTTAAAGCGGTATCAGGATGATGAATTACTGTTTATATGCAAAAGCATTCAATGGAAAACAAAAAACAAGTATGATCAATTAGAGGAAATGGCTGCTGAACTAGAAATAGATTTGTCTAGACAGAAACAATTGCAAAAACATTACAGAGTGGATTTTTCTGAAAAAGATATTGAAAATTTGAACACCACAGGTAGGATAACTCATGTAAAAGAATTAATTGTGTTTCTGAAAAGATTAGGTGAATTAAGTAAATGGAGAGTGAAATGGACAAAGAAAAGAGAAGAAGAAAAGAGAGAAAGAGGGGAAGTTGCAAATGAGTTTCCAATGAGAGAAATAGCTGGCAGAGGGTACGTCCATGTCCCTTGGACAAGACAGGACATTTTACTGTTTACAAATGATTTTCCTTGGCTGCGAGAAAAGCCAGTAGAATGGTATCGCCAGGTAGACAGATTCATTAAAGTTTCAAAAGTTCTGTGGATTGATCTTGATGGATTCTTTGGCACTGTTGTCCCATCAGATCTTTGGACAGAATGTAAAATTTCTGTAAGTTGGCCCAAGGAAGAACCAGCTCGAGACAAAATCACAGGTGCTCCTTCAGCAGATGTCATGGATTTATATGACAAAGTAATTGTGTGGTTGAAAAACAAAATTGCCCCAAAATAAGTTGATTGGGTTAAAATTGACAGAACAAATCAAGAACCAAAAGAGTCAGTACATTCATTTTATGAAAGATTACTGCTGGTATTTAAACAATACAGTGGCTTTGAAAAATTAAGTGAGAAAGACATGAGCCACTTCATATACAGGTTTGTTTATGGCCTGCGACCTGAAATTGGTGAAATGATCAGAAATGGGATTGTAGGCTGGCAATCACTTACAGTTGACGACATTCTGAGAAAAGCAAAATACTGCAGTGATGAGATAGATGCCAAGCAGAAAAAGCTTAAGGAAAAAGCAATGTGGGCACAGGTGAAAGTAGCTGAACAGCAAATAGCGACCTTAGAAAATAAAAACGTTTATCAGAATCAAGGCAAATTTAAAGGAAATCTGAACAAACCAAAATTTAATGTAAATATTGAAGAGCTCAAGCAGAAGCTCCCATGTTTTAATTGCAGCGAAATTGGACACTAGCCGCCCAGAATCCGCCCAGAAATTTAAAAATACATCATTAAATCCACAGATGCAGAGTGAAATAAATCAGCAGCAACAGCTACAGCGACAGTTAAATGAAATAAGTCAGCAGCAACAGCTGCAGCGACAGTTAGTGAATCAGCAGAGCCAAATTCCATAACCGCCACTACCAAACTGCGTGAATGTGCAAAGATTCAGTCCCGAAACAGGATTCTGCGGAGGTGAACAGGTAAGTAGATCGCTAAAGAGTGAATGTGTCAAATGTTTCTCAACAATTTTGGTTGAAAGAAAATGAAGGGAGTGATTCAGAGGATTACTCATGACGGTGCCTGAGAGAGGAGGAAGAGCTCCTCTGCTTGGAGCCACTCTTGAGGTAGATCAGTCCCGTCCGTTTGTTAATTGTAAAGTGAATGATGTAGAAATCACTTGTCTTGTGGACACTGATGCTACCCGTTCTACTGTTAGATCAGTGCAAATAGAAAACCTTCCTCTCCCTGGTGAGTCCATCCAAGTAGTTGGTGCAGCAAATCAACACACTAAAACAGATTTAACAGAACCAGTTAAAGTCGAGATTGGTAATTTCAAAGATAAACACAAATTCGTGGTCTGTAACAGCAGTCCTGTAAACCTGTTAGGCAGGGGCATTTTGTGCAAAATGAATTGCAAAATATATTGCTCACTCGATTGTATTGAGCTTCACACTTTGGAAGAAGATGGTCTGTACAAACTAACAATGCTAATGGTTGAAGAAGAAAATAAACTATTTCCTGCTTTTGATCAAAATAATTTACCTGAAGAACTGAAAGAGACAGTTAATGCAAACATTTGGGATTTAACTGGAGATGAAATGGGTTTAATGAAACATGTAGACCCAGTGCAGATTACTGTAAAACAAGGAGTAGATTTCCCAAACATTCCTCAGTATAAAATGAAAGCTGAAACAATTGAGGGTGTCATTCCTGTGATTGAGAAATTCATAAAACAAGGTGTTTTGAAATAAATTGAGAGCAGCCCATGCAATTCACAGATTATGGGAATCAAAAAGCCAAACGGAACTTACAGAATAGTTCAGGACCTGAGAAAAGTTAATCAAATAGTTGTTCCGTGTTGCCCAGTTGTACTAAACCCAGAGGTAATTCTATATCAGATTCCGCATGATGCAGAATGGTACACGGTCATAGACCTGTGTAATACTTTCTTTACAGTTCCACTGCATCCAGAGAGCCTACACATGTTTGCGTTCAGATTCCAGGACCGCATCTTAGCATGGTGTCTTATCCCTCAAGGGTATACTGAGAGTCCATCTATTTTTAATCAGTTGTTAAAGAAATCTTTAGAAGATCTAGATTTACCTGGAAAATCAACATTGATCCAGTACATTGATGACCTTTTGGCGGCTGCAAAAACACGAGAACATTGTGTAACAGACACCATTACGCTTTTGAATCGTTTGGCAGATGAGGGACAAAAAGTGTCACCTGCAAAATTACAGTTTTGCAAACAAGAAGTCAAATATCTTGGTCACAGAATTGCAAAGGGAATCAGACAAGTGACAGTTGACAGAATAAAAATGATTCGGGCAATACAACCTCCAACAACACAGAGACAAGTCCGAATGTTTCTAGGAATGGTTGGTTATTGTCGTCAATGGATTAGTGGATTTTCAGTAATTGCAAAACCACTGCAGAGACTGACAAAAGCAGACATAAAAGACCCGATTGCCCTAACAAAAACTGAGTTAGAGGCTTTTGAGCAGTTAAAAAAGAGTTTGTGTGAAGCTCCAGCTTTGGGGATGCCAGACTACGAGAAAGAATTTGAGCTGTATTGCAGTGAAAGGGAAGGTTGTGCGTTATCAGTTCTGATTCAGAGACATGGAAAACTGAGAAGGCCAATAGCTTATTTCTCAGCTGTTCTTGATCCTGTTGCAAAAGCATTGCCAGGTTGCTTAAAAGCAGTGGCTGCAACAAGTGTAAGTCTTGAGCAAAGTGAAGGAATCATATTTGGGTTTCCTGTAAAAGTGTATGTACCTCATTCAGTTGAAATTCTTCTTACCAGAAGCAAGACACAACATCTAACGAGTAACAGGTTGACGAAATATGAAAAAGTTATTCTGGGATCAGATAATGTCTCAATTGCAAGATGTGTGAATTTAAATCCTTCCACATTATTGCCTGATGGTGCTATTACTGAAATCAAAAATGAGACTGATGTTGACCACGAATGTTTAGATGTTTTGGATTACTGCACCAAACCTAGGAAAGACATAAAAGATGTGCCCCTTCCAGAATCAGATTTTGTTTACTTTGTTGATGGCTCCTGCTTAAGAATAGATGTAGGCATTCTTAGAGCAGCTTACTCTGTCTGTACAGTTGCAGAAGTAGTTGAAGGTTCTTCTCTTGAAGGAATTCGTTCAGCTCCAGTGGCAGAATTAATTGCTTTAATTCGTGCTCGTGAAAGAGCAAAAGGAAAAAAGGTTACCATAGTGACGGATAGTCACTATGGATATGGCGTAGTCCATGACTATGGCCAGCTTTGGTCTCAAAGAGGTTATTTGACTTCTGCGGGAACTCCAATCAGGAATGTAAAATTGATCAAAAGATTGATTGATGGCATTCAGTTACCAGAGAAAATTGCTGTTGTGAAATGTGCAGCTCATAAAAAGGGCGAGGACTATATTACTAAAGGTAATTCCTTTACTGATGAGATTGCACGATACTGTCCGAAAAACAATTTTTCAATTAATCGTGAAAATGACAATGATCATGTTTTGAACTCACTCATGCTAATATCTGTAGTTGAGACATGGCAAGGAGTAAAAGAGCTACAAGATGAAGCAGATGATGAGGAAAAAGACACATGGCTAAAAGCAGGTTGCAGACAGCGAGAAGAAGATGAGGTTTGGGTTTACAAAGATGACAGACCTGTAATGCCAATTTGCATGATTGCTGATATGGCACGGATGTACCATGGTCCAGGTCATTTAGGGAGAGACTCTATGATCAGGTTGTTTAGACAAACTTGGTCTAATCCCAAATTTAGGATTATTACAGAGTCACTTTGCCAAAGATGTTTGATCTGCCAACAAATTAACCCAAACAGAAAAACAGTTGTAAGTATGGGATCCATAGGACGGGAGGGTGGTCCTTTTACCAGGTTGCAAATGGATTTCATTGACATGCCACCTCACAATAGACTGAGAGTCCTAGTGATTGTCTGTCTGTTTTCAAGTTGGGTGGAAGCGTTCCTAACACGTCACAATGACTTAGTTACTGTGGCAAAACTGCTTTTGAGGGAGATCATACCTAGGTATGGATTTCCAGTCACAGTTGAAAGTGATCGTGGAACACATTTTGAAAACATATTGTTACAATTGATTTGTGAAGCCCTGAACATCAAGCAAAAGCTACACTCTGCATACAGACCAGAAGCAATTATGGAGTACTGCAAAAACTTGTCTGATGTGGTGACTTCTGTATTCCATCAGGTGGGAACTGATGTGATTTCAAAAGAAAAGGAGCAAGCTCATGATCTAGTACCAGGAGACTGGGTGAGAACAAAAGTTCACCGGAGAAGAAACTGTTTAGTACCCAGGTGGCAAAAAGTAAGACAGGTGATATTAGTCACAACTAATGCAGTTAAATGCAAATGTTTGAAAAGGTGGGTGCATGCGAGTCACACCATTCGTGTACCACCTCCTGATAATCCTGAAGAGGATAGTGACACGACAACTGATTCAGACTCTGAAGAAGAACCTGAAGAGAATCCAGATTCTGAAGATCGACAAGAAGGTCCACATCTGGAAGATTCAGATGCAGATCAGCCATTGAATGAAAATGATCTAGAGATTGTGATTCTAGATTCAGAAAATGATGAAGATCTGCTAGGAAAAGAAGCAGAAAAAGAATCTGAGTCAAAAGAAAATCAAAATCAGGAGAGTATTGAAAAGCAGATTGAAAGCTCTGAAAGCAGGAACAAGAATTCTGAAACTGGGAAGTTGGAAGTAATTCCAGTAGAAGAAGACGAATTACCGAGTACCAGCTACAAGGATGATGTTCCTAACGGAGTGAAACTGCCGAGTAAAGAAGAACCTGGTTATAAATTCGAAGTCTCTGAAATTGATTCAGATGAGAGTGATGAAGATTCTCAAATAAGAAAATTCAGAAAAGGAGATAATTGGCCAAAAGAAAATGTAAAAATTAAATTGGTGAATGAGTCAAAAGAGCAAGTCAATGAGATATCAAGTCAAAAAGGTGATTCTGAGAAAAATCAAGCAGGAAATAAAATAGAAGTGATTAGTAGTAGGGGAAAGAGACCATTAAAGCCAAACCAAAAGTACAAGTCCCCTGAGTGGACCTACATCATAATACCACCAGTAGCGGAAATTAGTAGTAGTAGTCAGGAGGATTCAGAGGAAGCAACCAGTGACAATGATTGAAGATATTTTCTTTTTTAGTTGAGGTTTTATTTTTGGCATAAGGCTGAAGAAATTGTGTTCGGTGACACAAGGTCGAAGAAAATGTGTTAGCTGGAAAAACACATTCATGGAAGACGCAAGGTCGAAGAAAAGCTGTTAGAGGGTTACTAAAAAAAATGTAAAAGGGTCTTTTAAAAAAAATTAAATTTTTGTTTTTTTGATTTAAGTAAAAAACTCTTGTAAAAAAAAAGATGCCTAATACTGACAATTCAAGATGTGCTATTTTTAGAAGATGCTGTAAAATGTCTTCTATTTGTGTGATCCTAATAATTTTGGTTTGGTTGATTTTGGCAGTCATCTTTCCTTTTGGGATAGACAACGAAAATTACAAAGCTAACATGACAAGTAAAGCTGAAACTAAACAAGCTGTTCATGGTGTAGCAGGCAACACTAACAGAGTTATTGAGCACAAAGAGATCCACCAAGATAGATCTGTTGGTGATTTTTCTACTAACTCCTTCTCAAGACTATTTTCAGAATATGTAAAAGTTATGGATGTGAAGGACTGTTATGTCTGTGTGAAGCTTCCTGCTTCTGTTTCAGAGGGTGTTAAATATAACATGCTACCCCTTACTTATGGCATTACATGCAGTGTTATAGCTAGTCTGTTCTATCAAACAGGTATTCTGGAGTACTCTTACTCAGATTATGATGACATTTTTGCTAACCTGAAAGTTGTAAATAGCTTGAACAAAGTTAAACCTGCCAAACAGATGAGGGAATTCTTTTTAGTAACTAATTAACTGACATATGAGTATGCTTTTAAAAACAATTTAACCTGCAAAATGAGAGCTGAAGAAAAATCTTTTCTAAATTTGGTTGAGGAGAGAAGGGCAATTTACAAGAGAAATGAGATGCTGAAACAGACCAAATCCAGATTTTGGCAGATAGAGGAGGAGAAGCTTAATGGTAGAAATGGTTACGCTGCTATTCACATAGATGAACCTGTTAGTGGAAAATTCTGTATTAGGAGAGACAATACCTTATATGATAACTTTTTTGTGGGTGCAAGTCAATGTGAGGATACTTATCGTATCATAGGGGGATGGGGATTTAAAGGTGGCAAAGACCCAATTTTTCCTGGAATTTATTTTGTTTGTGGGAACAAAGCTTACTTTAGCCTCCCAGACCATTGGTATGGGACGTGCTATCTTGGTTTGGTTTTTCCAAAAATCTTTCATGTGGACAGAAATACAGAAGGTTCGTTCGAAATTGGGAAAAACCTGAACAGGTACAGGAGGGAAACTTTTTCAGAAATCATGTGTGACATTTTTGGTGCAATAATTCCTATGGTGGGAATAACCCTGATTGCAGTTAAAATCAGAAAAGTTTCCACAATTGTAGATAGATTGTAGATACCGCAAGTGGTTTCCAATTAGTTAACACTGAAGTTGTTGCCACAAGAAGCATGGTTATGCAGAACCGTCTTGCATTAGACATTCTGCTAGCAAAAGAAGGAGGAGTTTGTGGGATTTTACATGTCCAGCATTGCTGTACATATATCCCAGATAAGAGCCAGAATATAGGAATGCTTATTAAAAACATCACTGAATTTCATTCTGAAATAGAACCCCTAGAAGATGACAATTTTTCAGAACGTTTGAGTAAAAGATTTGCAGCGATTGGACATTGGTTTCGAGAAATTGGCAGTTCAATCATTGGCAAAGTACTTTACCCTATAATAATCATAGTCATAGTGACACTTTTGTTAAAAATCAGTTGCATGATTCACAAGAGAAAGAAGCATGTGAGGGAAAAGAGAAGGATTTATAAACTCAGAAAGGAGCAGGAGAAGGAGATAGAGTTGGAAGAGTTTCGAAGAACACAATATGAGAGTTGTAGACAAACTGCTGACAGGAGTTTAGAAATACTAACACAGAGAGTGTTCAAAACATGTTGTCTTCTAAAATTAAAATTTGGTAAAATTTTTGGATAATGTTTGGTGATTTTGAAATCCCCAGATGAGGGAGTTGATGAAGCGAGTTTCAGAAATGAATTATTGTTTTTGGCTCTTGAAGTTAAACTTCCATAATAATTAATTATATTAATGAGTTTATGCACGAATGTGTACTAATCAACCTAGAATAAAATGCATTCACGACATGTGGGTTTAACATTATGTGCTCTTTGTTGTACTTGCAAGTACGTTGAAAAATAATGAACTAACCTTGTCTATTTGTCTTGTCAATATTATTTGCGGCTGTTTAATTAATGGCATGTGCTTATTTTTAATGTGCTTTTGTCTATGTCGTGTCTTTAATGTGGCAAAGGCTCGTGGAGAATCCTGGAGGCCTATAAGAAGAAAGTCTTTATAATGCTGCATTTATGTGCTTAAAGCTAGATAACATAAACTAACAGGTTAATATTTAGCAAGGGGGTGGGTAACAGAATATTCTTCATTAATCGAATTACTTAATGTTTTGTGTTTCCTTGCATACTAGTTTTCGGAAAAGAGGCCTGAGGCCTAGCTTTTAAAGGGTGTTTGGAATCCTGTCGTAATGAGCCGAGCACAGCTAAAGAACGTGGAAAAGTTTGCCACAAATGATGTCCGTCAGTAAATAAATTAATGGAACTCTGCAAGATGTGCTCTGTGTTGAATAATCTTCAAGGACAGGAAGCGGCAGAACAGCCAAGCTGAGGAAGCAGCGAACTGTTATTCAATAAGTTGTTGCAAAATCCTCTGAAGCTTATGTCGCTTGTGGACAAAGGACAAAGACGTTTTACAAAGGCACAAAAAGGTTATGATCTCACATGAACTGACAGTTGACAGCCAATCAGAATGCTGATTGTTGGAGAAAAAGTATTTCTTTAGTTAGTTTTAGATAGAGAAAAGGTATAAAACCTGACCCCTTGGGAGGAGCTTTGCTGGCTCGTTCCTGATTCCTGAAGGGCGAGAAGTGCTGTCGGACTTTTGACTCAAGTAAGGATAAACTGAACTAATGACTTTTCCTTTTAGGTTTTAATACGCATAGTCAGGGAAATAGAATTTAGGGAATGAGACCTTTGCTGCTTTAATTCTTTGCAGGCTGATCCGTTTTGAAATGCCAGTTTAATGTGCCTTTAATTGATTAAAAGATGCTTTCATATAATGCTAATAAAAGATTTCTTAATTCTAAAATGCTCTTTGATTGAAAATAAAGTTAATAAAATAGATTTTGAAATGATCAGCTGGTCTTGTTTATTCTCAGTCTAGTTAGCATCAGTTGATCCATTGCCTAAGTGGCTTAATTAAATGTTTCCGTTATATTTACATGATTAAGATGATGATAAACTGCAGTTGTATATGAAATGTAAATAGTTTGTGAATAGTTTCGATTAATTAGGTCACATGATTCAGTTGCCCAAAATTTGTCTCAGTTATTTATGGGCCTTGTGAGAAATTATGATTAATGGTGAGTATCATGGTGTTGGGTAGTGTTGTTGAGATAGATTTTCTATAGGGGCGCTAAATCAAACTAAAAGCCTTTTCCGTGCAAAAACCAGACACATCTTTTTTATCTGACAAGTTGGTCCTCCAGACAAGCGCACATTCCAGCCGAAAGAGGTCACTCCCTTCCACACAGTGCAATCCATTACCTTGCCAGCTATTTACACTCCACGTCACCCAAGTAAAGAGGAGAAATGCCTCTGCCCCCTAAACCTTAAGAGTGCCTTCAGCATTTACATCAATCAAACCATAGAGCATTGATTGGATGATCAACTTTCATGGGCTTCATTTTTTAGGGAAAGTTGTGGGAAAGAGAACCCTCTCCCGATGGATTGTTTTATGCATGAGGATCTGCTATGTGCTTGCCAAGAAGCAGCCCCAAGAATGCTTGTGCCCTCATTTTACAAGAAGAGTACTAAAAGTAAGGTAAGTAATCTTCAGTTAGTAGTCTCTATCAGAATAACAAGTTTATTTTACCTTTGGTAATGATTTTTAGGTCTTGCCTGGAGATAGCAGCGCATGCGTTGCTCTCGCTATGTAAGTGCCTTTTGCGATCGATTTTTCCAAAGCTTTACAGGCATGCGTACCGATGGACAAAGATGGCTGCTCTCGCCATTCATCCAAACCTAACAACATGCACGCGTACGTACAGACAGTGGACAGTCTGACGACATCTTGTGCCAAGCTTTCTATTGTCATGGCAACTAAGCTGCCGCTTCGCGTATGCAGCTTGCCGAGTTACCTACAAATGCGCGGTGTGGAACTTGTTTTTAAAGCCGTTATCCTGTGTTTCACAAGTCATTTCTTGCACTTTTTACATTCCGAATATGTTGATGGCTTGGCTGGACTCTGCTCATGTTCAGGCTACTAGAGCCGAGCTAGAACACTGGGCCGGGTCTGGCTCGGCTCTCCATCTCTGTGTGCTCTACTCGAACCACGATTTACAGATCACTTTCCAGCGTGCCCGCTGCACTCGCATTACAAGTCTGTCCTTCAATAGGGGGAAGAGAGAGTGCCTTGGGGGCATCAGACCAGGCACTGGAGGGGACGGGGCTGCTGGGGGCGTTTAACCAATCCATGCTGTGGGCACAGGCTCGGAAAGTACCTCACATTCACACCGACACACACTCATCGCCACCTGAGCAGAGTAGAATGGAGGGAGGCCCAAGCTCTGTGCGTGCGGCTACGTGCCTCTCGGCACTTTAATAGTGCCGAGTTACACAGCGCTGCAAGCCACACTTCTGCCACTGTCCACATTGGCATGGACGGCACAGCCTGCGCTTCAGCCCACCCCACTTGCCCGATAGAGGGGTAAGAGGTGATGCACATTCCTCTGTGAGTTCCTCCATTGTCTGCCCCCCCACACACACACACATCAGTGTCCCTCGACCATTCAACATGCCCCAGAATCGCATTACTACACAACCCAGGGCATTTCTGTGCAAAAGTGATTAACACAAAATAATGACCCCCCTGCAAACAGGGGTCTCCACCTTTGGCGTCCATCCCTGATCAGCCAACTTCGGCATTGACGTCGGTGGCACCAATCAATGTCATTTCTCCTCTTCCTCTGGACGTCGAGAAGTCGCCTCCTCTGTGTCGACCCGGGTCGGGTGTGGAGTGGGTAGAGTCAATCGTGGAGCATATAGTTTTTTTCACTTTCCTCTCATGGTGGGCTTCTGGAACTCACCTTGTAGTGGGTAAAACAGAAGAGTCTAGGCTGTTAGAGCCTATTTTGGAGACTATTCCACCTTCTATAGAGGAGACTTGGCTATCTGCACTTGATGAGGCGAGTGGTCTGGAGTCTTCCCCAGGTTCTGGGTTACTTTCCCTTCCTAGTCTTGCTACTAAGGCGAGTTCCTCTTTTGTAAATATGTTAAGGAGAGTGACTACAGTATTGAAATTATCTCTGCCTATGGTGGAGAAATTCACTGATCCCCTGATTGATGTCCTTTATCAAGGTCAGACAGGGGTGGAGCCTGTTCTCCCATAGCAAGGCCCTGTATGACATATTGTTGGGCACTTGGGCCAAGCATGATATGGGGTCTCAGTGGATCAGGCTATATCTCTCAGGCTCTTGCCTGCTCCGGGATATACAGCTTGTCTCCTAAGATATCCTGCCCCTCGTAGTTTGGTAGTTCAGGTTGCTTCGCATCACAAAATATGGATTCTGTACCTAAGGTTCCATTTGATCGAGAATCTAGGAGACAAGATTTGTTTGGCAAACATATTTTTTCCTTGACTATTTCTGCTTTAAGGACCACTAACACGTTTTGTGTTCTTTGGCGTTTTTCATACGCTTTGTGGGATTCTTTGCAGGATATGTTTCCTACACTTTTGGATGAGCTCCAATCTAATCTTGAACAGATGATTTGGGATGGACAGCAGGCAGCTAAGCTGATTATTAGATGTGGCATGGATACTACCAATTCAGTAGGATGGGCCCTGGCATCCTCTGTGGCAAAAGGCCTTGTTGCTAACCTCAGGTTTTCCAGAAGCTGTCCAGGCTACTTTAGTCAATATGCCCTTTGATGGCAACCATCTTTTTGATGCTCAGGCCGACTCGGCTTTATGGCGTTTCCATGATAGACGAGATGAAACAGAGTTTTAGTTTCTCTTTTTCTAATTATATACCTATCTGATTTATTCCCTATACTATGGTTGTATGGGGGATATTAATCTGTTTTTTATATGGCTGGGCATGTTATGTTAGTGTCATGGTGGTAAACGTTCTGCCTGTTGGTGACACCTCATGTGGTGTTCCTGCCGTTAGCGGATATTATTGTTTGAATGTTGTCTTTTACAGATTATGTGGTATAAGGATAACTATTGCAGAGGTTGTTCCCTTCCCTTTTGTCCTCAAGAGTAATTTGCTTGTGATATTTCTTCCGGTTAGGAAGTTTACCTATACCTCATGCTTTTTTGGAAGCATTTTGGTATGCTGGTATACATTACTTTTGATTTTCAATATCTCTTATAGGGACATCTTGCTTATGCCTTGTGGGAGACCTTCTACACAGAGAGTATGCTCATTCTTTAAACCTACTCTTGAGTTTCCACTTCAGTGCAATTTTGGGACTGATTTGACCAAGATTTCCACTAGGGCATTCTTGTTTGATCGGTCCTTAGTTTGATGACAGTTGATATGTATTTCTCTTTCTTAGAGGCATTACATGTGGCAGGTTCAAGGTCTCTATTTTGTATTTTTCTGAAGGATAATATTACTAACTCTTACATCCATTTATGGAGGTTCTATGGTCTACTTTCATTCTTAGAACATGATTGTTCCGTAATCACTGCTTTTAATGTTATCTGGAATGCAGTGTCATAATATTAGCTTTTACGGCCATGCTCAGCATATTCTGGGAGGATATCTTCTTTTCTTGAAGAGAATGTTCACCTCTATGGTTCTTCTCGTCCTTAAGAACATCCTGCATCCTGAGTTTTCCTTTACATATACTTTGATATGCTCGGGTAGTTACACTTTTCCAGTCGGGAGGCTGGATGACTTCTGTCTGTTTGGGGACATTTTTGTTTTTTTCTAATAAGCAATTGCTGTTTTTGTGACTTACAGTCCTTTTAAGGTTCTGATATAGTGCCTATCATATTATACAAAAGAGAGAGGGGGGGACCAAGGAGCTATTAAAAGGTCCAGTGTCCATGCTCCTTATTTTTATACTGATTTCCAAAAAAGGGACACTGTTCCTAATGCAGGGTGCAAAAAGTTACCAAATGCATAAGGGTGCAAAAGTCACCCATATGTGAGAAAAGGAAATTAAAAAGGAAAGGAGAAACAGAATCCCTAGGTAAGGGGACCCACAGAAAAACAGGGGAAACAATTTGTGTCCTCTGTTGCCCTCACACACCTCGAAAGATGTCATGCTTCATCATCGGGCTGTTGCTCCTCGTAGGGCCGGCGCTGCAATCCCTACGGGTCCCCCGAAGGGTCTCTTTATCGGAGATCTTTTATAGGACTGCCGGATGGTGCATGCGGGTGTGCGGGGTGGTGGGTCAATTGAGGGAAATAAAAGGTGCGTGCAAGTGTAAAGTGAAATTCATAATGGGTAACCATGCAGCTATTGTTTTAATCATGTACCCTGAGCAGACTCAACTGCTAAATAAAATCTAGCCCCAGTGGCATGCTATGCCTGGGTATAGAAAGACATAGGTCAACATGTTTCGTGCCTTCGTCGCCTTAAGGGTCGTCGGCGCTTCGTCAGGACCAAAATTCTAAAAGGTAAAGTGCACGTGATAAACAAGTTAAAAATACCCTCATAATCGATCAGGGCGGGCAGTAACCTGTATACCCAAAGTCTGGCTACAGCTGCATGTTTGTAACCGCTCCTGGTCAGTACCTAGGAAAGAACAAAATAAGATATACATTGAAATTAAATTTAATTAAATTTAATTAAATTTAAGCACCAGGAACACCTTGATGCCACATCATGTGCCACCACTGTGTACACATCCAAAACATGAATTTATCAAAGATAGCAGGCGCATGGGACACAAGTTCACAACAGGAATTTGAAGATATGTGGGCCAGTAAAGCATAGATATTGCATATGAGTGGGCCCAGAAAACTGGATGCAGAACCCTCGTATGGGAAATATTGAGATGTGGGGGTGAGGTGGGACCCAATTATGCCCCGATATTCTGTAGCAATAGGTCTCAATCACTCTAAAACATGATACTTGAAAAGCCTCGTCAGGAGTCAGTGCCCAAGAGATGTTATCTCTTACTACGCTCTCACCTCGCTATGCTGAGGAAAACGATCCGCTGGCACCAGGCAACGGACTTACCCAATTTACCGGGCTAAAAAATAACAGAACAACGGGAGTTTACACACAAACACGGGACGCCCAATATAGAGCGCTGAAAGATCACGGTATCACAGTCCCTTAGAAAGGTCTACTCACATCTTAAAATGGGTGCTCCCTCCTCCACACCTACCCCATCATTGCGTCGGCCAGGGAATGCCATGGCACTCCCCAGTAAGTTTATAACCAGAACGCATGGGCCTGAGTTTTCCTTTACATATACTTTGATATGCTCGGGTAGTTACACTTTTCCTGTCGGGAGGCTGGATGACTTCTGTCTGTTTGGGGACATTTTTGTTTTTTTCTAATAAGCAATTGCTGTTTTTGTGACTTACAGACCTTTTAAGGTTCTGATATAGTGCCTATCATGCAAGGGTGAGCGACTGCATGAATAGGCATTGGCATCTTGTTAAAGGGGATTTGACACTGAGCAGTCTAGTCTCACGTAGACCCCTCATTTCTTACAGAAGAGCCAAATCAATGAGGCAGCAGTTAATGAAGAATAGCCCTGAGGTATTTGAAACCGACAGTTGGTTGAGGGCAAATCCAGGAATCAATAAGTATTTGTAGTGTAAGGCATGCACACATGGAATGAATAAGAGGGCGATCCAACTACCATTAATGAACAAACAATGGAAAATCCCACGTTTTTTCAATTGTAAGAGCAACCATGTAGTGTTCGTCCTTCAATGTACCTGCCGAAGATCTATGTGGGCAGTACAATCCACATGGTACATGTCAGGATTCTCCAGCACCTCAGGGCAGTAAAAAACAGAGATAAGTCATATCCTGTAGCCCCACATATCAATGAGCTTCATGGAGGCAAGGTAGAGGAGCTGATGTATTATGTAATTGATTCAGTCCCTAGAAGCAGACAAAGTGGGACTCTTGAAGGCAGGCTAAGGCAACTAGAATCCCGATACATATTAATGTTTGATAGTAAGACACCTCGAGGCCTGAATGCAGAAGAAGACATGTATGTCCTTCTCGAATTAGGGAAGTACGTAACTGGTCAAACTATTTCTACACTAGGAGAGGAAAAATTAAAAATGCTGACTGTATCTAAACAAAGCTTTTATGTTTTAAAGACTTTTATGTTATGGACATGTATTTTCACTTAAACAACTTAGTTTTTAAGATCTTGCCCCAGCATTTTTTATATTGAATAGGCAACGTAAATAGGCGAAAAGGTTACTTCTTAAATTTGTATGTACATGTTTGGGTATTATTTAAATGCAGTCAAAAAACTCGGGGGAGGGTCTACAGGGACAGTTTAATGACCCCAAAATGCTACTGTCCCTAGGAACAGTTACAACAAAAGGGTAGCACGGAGTCAAACTGAACTAAGTAAAACCCTAAAGAGTGCCTCAAAGGAACAACAAACATGAACTACTAATGTATGAAAAAGAAGACAACCATGGGACCACTCCCACGACAGCCCAGAGGGACGCCCGGGGTACCGACGGAGAGAGCGGTGCCCTGTTTTACCTGCGCTGTATGCCAGGTGAGGTGGGATTTTCTCTCCTGCATAATTGCCAGGAGAAGGATAGAATCACTGGATTGCAGGTGATATCTGTTTTCTTCTTTTTTGATATATGTTGGTGTATGTCTCCAAAGCAGTAGCGTTTAGGTCCTGAAGAAGCAGCTGGATACTATGTTGGTCTTGTCAGTCTGCAGAAACATGTCGACCTCTTTTTTCCATCAGTGGTTATTTGTTTAGACCACCTACGCACTCAAGTTTTTATTTTAGGAGTGAAGTGATTCTTTAATAAATAATTCTTTTTCACTTCCCTACCTAATTTTACATTTCACTTTTCACCTTTTGCACACTGCACCTCACTAGTTCTAGCACTGCTTCCAGTCACCATACTACCTTTTTTTGAGGTTTTTTTCCCCCTCATTTTAGTACTATGCAGGTGTGATTAGGTTTTAACAACTGACCAGTCCACTGTGAGTACCTTACTTGTGTCTCTGAGGGTGTCAGTTCCCAGATGATGAAGGGCGGAATCGGATGGTGACTGATGGGAATTTTCTCCTAAAGAGTTGAGTGGTCCCATGGTTGTCTTCTTTTTCATACATTAGTAGTTCATGTTTGTTGTTCCTTTGAGGCACTCTTTAGGGTTTTACTTAGTTCATTTTGACTCCGTGCTACCCTTTTGTTGTAACTATTATTTAAATGCTCCATGTTGCTCAGACTGCATTAATATATTTTTTAACAAGTATCATATATAGGAACTTGCACTTTATGCAGACGCTCTAGTAGTGTTTCCAACTAATGCAATTGCACTTTATACAAGAAGTAAAATGCACTGATGCACTTGCACTTTGAAATACCTGAGATCACAAGATAACAGATTACAACAGAAATGGGTAATGTGATCAAAAAGTGATGTGGGTCTGTAAAATTACATCAAACAGCATTTGCACTTTTTGGCGAAATTGCACATATTTGGGCCCCAACCTGGATGGTGAGCTGATATAATTTTTTTATTTTAACATGTTGGTAGGTACATCAAATATTGATACTTTAACAGTGACGGTATTTAAGGCACTTGCACTTTAGCTATCAAACGTACGGTATTTGCACTTGCACTTTATTGCATCAGTATATTCATTAGACATCTTGTATGTATCACTTGGGAAAGTATTTCCAAACTAGCTCTGGGAGGGATTCAAGGTCGTCATTCGCGGTGAATGTATCTATAAACAATCCGGGGGTCTTACGCTCCATTCGCAGCACTCTCGACAAGCTGGAATCGGAAATTAAATCTGTGGATTCCCTCCATTCTCTTCTCAATAGTTCGGAAAAACGTGCTCGCCTTCGCGAGAAACACACTGAATTCGCCGAGGAGGCCAACAGAGAGATCTCCTTCCTTGGCAGAGAGGCCCGGGCATGCCGTTTTGGTGAGGGCCATCGGCCCTGCAAAACCCTGGCCAACTTACTTCGCCCCGTGCCGGTTCCTATATTACAGCGCTTCAAGACGGAAGCCCCATTCGGACTACCTAAAGAAATCAAGCCACGTTTTACGGAGTACTATTCAAAATTATACACTGCGGGTTCCACCCCCTCGCGCGAGGTCCTCACCCAGTACTTTGGGAACCTTGAGCACTTATGGATCGAAAACTATCACCGAGAATTTCTCGGCGAGCCCTACTCCAAAGAGGAAATACTTGCCGCCATCAATGGTATGCCTGGCAACAAGGCCCCCGTTGGATGGCTTGCCTGTCTCTTTCTATAAGACATTCGCCCTACTTTTGGTACTGCACCTGGCTGCCATGTGTAACGATTCTCTCGAGAGCGGTCAACTCCCACCGTCACTCCGCGAGGCTATGCTAACTCTTCTTCTCAAGCCGGACAAGACCCCGAATACTGCGATTCCTACCGCCCACTGTCACTTATTAATACGGACAATAACATTTTTGCCAAGCTTATCGCTTTGCATCTCCTTCTTCTCATGCCACTCATCGCTCGCCCCAATCAGTCCGGCTTCATTCCTGGCTGCGCTACTTCACACAATCTTCTGAACATCTTTTCTGTCCTCCATCAAATTAATCCTGCTCTCCCCGCAATAGCCGCTATTCTTGACGCCACTAAGGCCTTTGATACCCTTGAGTGGCCCTTCTTGTTCTCTCTCCTAACACGTCTTGGCTTCAGTCCACTTTTTTAACGCAAAATCTCACTCATATACACTTTACCCACCGCCTGTCTTCGAATTAACGGACTAATATCTGATCCCATCCCTATCGGCCGCGGGACCCGCCATGGGTGTCCGCTTTCACCCATGCTCTTTGCTATCGCTATGGAGCCACTGGCGGCCAGACTCCGACAACACCACACCCAGAGGGCATTGGCTTCGCAGCCCGTGCCCTCTTAGTCTCCATGTACGTGGACGATAATATGCTGTATGTCCGCCATCCCCAGGAAAATCTCAGTCCTCTGTAACACGAGATCATACGGTTCTGAAGCTACTCTGGTAAACAGGTGAACTGGAGTAAGTCAGTCCTCTTTCCTCTCACCGACGCCACTATGCCATTCACTCCAGACTTACCTTTCGTGTGGGCATCAGGCACTACTCCCTATTTCGGTATCTGGCTCAGCAGGGACATGGATGAACTTTGGAGGGCTAACTTTGGTCATGCAGTGGACTGGCCGAATCCAAGATTCCCCAATGGAGCCTGCTACCCTTATCCCTAGCCGGACGCATAACTATTGCCAAGAGGTGGTCCTCCCTAAATTTTTATATCTTTTTCTGAACATCCCTGTTCCCCACACTGCACACTTTTTTCGTAGGATCTGCTTGCAGATTATCTCTTTAATCTGGGCCGGAAGGCAACCCAGGATTGCGAATGACACTCTTACACTCCCGATGTTGTGCGGTGGCTTGGGTGCCTCAACTTTAAACTTTACGCATTGTGTGCTCAGGCCAGTTTGAAGCACTTCTGGATTCATCCTGCTCCCTTCCAGCAGCACGTGGCAGTTGAGGCGGACCTCGCTGCCGGTGGCCGCTCGCCACCGCCCTGTCCGTCCCTCCCAAACCCCCACGCACAGAAATAGACACAGTTGAGACCTTGCACTGGGCCTGGGATGGTCTACGCTGTCTGTCTGGCGCTCCGGTGCTCTCAGCAAATAAGATGCCAATCTTTCAGCATCCAGCTTTTCCTCTTCAGCCCTCCAGGATGGCTAAACACGCCACTTACCTGGGGTTGACTACATTGGCGGGTCTCTACCCGGAGAAGACTTTCTATTATCCCGCTGACGATTCTGGTCTCATAGACACTTTACTCTTTTATCAGCTTTGTGCTATCTGCAGAGCACTGTATCCTTCGTTCCCCTTGCCTCCCCCCTCAATGACCATTCTTGACTTTCTGTATTCGTCTCCTTCCCCTTGGAAGTTGGTTACCAAACTCTATGCCCTCACTCTGGCCACCACCTCCATCTCCACTGATGGCGCTCGTGTGGCATGGGGCGAAGATCTTGGTGTTGACATCTCCCAAGCTGACTGGCTTTATTGTTGCAACCAGATGAAGCAACTATTCCCGAACTATCGCCAGCGCCTAATTCATTTTAAATATTTGCACAGGCTTTACCTCACCCCTGTTCAGCTACACGAGCTAGGACTCACCTCCAGCGATAGATGCCTGCGCTGTTCTGCTCCCATGGCGGATTTCTCCCATCTCGCCTGGTTATGCCCTAAGGTCTCTGACTATTGGCGTGAGGTCTGTACCGCTATCTCCGAGATCACTTCCTCACTGGTTCGGCCCGACCCTCTGCTTTGCCTCCTATGCTTTGTCAAATATTGCCCAGAAGCCTCCAGTCACTTGATGGCTATGCTGCTTGTCCTCGCGTGACGTAGGGTATCCATGTGCTGGGGGCGCAAACCTGCACCTAAGTTCGCCCAATGGCTCGAGGATGCATCGCGATGCCAGACCCTTCTATCTGAATTCTGGGACCTTATGTCAGCCAGGTCTCGTCCACTGGACATATGGGGCCCCCTAGTGTCACACCTTCACGCTCACACCCCTCAAAGCCAGACTGCCTCTCCCGCGCTCCCCGCCGGCACTCCGCCCTCGGCGGCAGGCAGTGAAGGTCAGTAGCCGCCCTTTGCCCCGTTTCTATACCCTTTCCGGTCCGACCCGCTCCCTCTCCCACAATTTGCCTAATGTATATCCACTGTTGCTCACTGTCCTGATGTGCATTGTTAATGTCTACTTAGCCGTTGTACTCTGCCGGTCTGTGTTATTGGCCTGTCTTTATATCCTCAAGCGTTGCTCTGTATACAGTGCTCTGATTTGATGCTAGATTGTAATGTGTCTATGCTATTTTGTCAATAAAGGTTTTTGAAAATAATAATAATAATATTAATAATAATAATTGTTGAACAAAACTTACTCTTAAAAATGCATTAAAGTCTATCTATTGCCAGAACAACGTTAACATGATTATATACAATCTTTTAGGCATTTAAACAGTAATACATATATCCCATCAGTCCAATTGGCGTCGAATATAACCTACGCAGCCACATCACTGTAGGGAAATCCCGAGGGACTACCAATCCCATAATGCCCTAGTGAAGTAAACTCTTTTCATTATATTAGGAAATGGGAACTAACAAACATATATACATACATGAGCCCTCTCCGATTTTGTCGTATAGTTTCTACTAATCCGTAGGATCTGCGCGTTTGTGGGACAACTTATACTTTGGGTGATGCTCCTAGACTGATTCGTAGCCCCCCCCGCAGGATGTGTTGGCCAAGAGAGACCAGGAGCTCACAGTGCCACCATAATCCGCCCTAACCCTACCAGGGAGAGAATGGTTTCTGGCAATCACTGAACATGACAACCTTGACCCCTCAGGGATTGTGGTAACAAATTAGAACCATTCGCTCAGACACTCGTGCTTATGCGTACTCAGAGAAATATACAGAATACACAGTTGGACGTTTTCAATGTATTTATTGAACCAACGTTATTCTTATATAGAATATGTGTGCTGTGACAGAAGCATATGAAAGTGATTATAAGCACCAAAAGAAAAAAAAACATCAGAGATATTTCTACCATGATGCTAAAACAGTGTACATATGCAGGCATATAAAACAAGGCAATAATCAGCCAAACTCCTACTATGCAAGCCCTACTCTGCGTGTACATAGAATGTGTTTAGATGACTGGGCTTTTTCATTCCTATTTCAACCGCACCAGGAGACAGACGTGCTAAGATGCGTTCCACCCGAGTGCCAGTAGGTGTTATTAGACAGAGGTGTGCTTTGAGGAAGTAAGTTTCTTTTTCCTCCAGATTCCTCCACACATTTCAAAGCACTATTTTTAAAATTTTTCTGTTTCTTTGAGCATCTGCCATCCACATTATGGGCAGACACAGCAATATGTTTTGCTGGTAGTTTTTTTTTTAAACCTTTATTTATAACTTTTTGAGAGATAGACAATTATATATATTTTCACAGTACACCATGTGAATCATAGGTAACATTAGGCCATAATATCATATTCATTCTTGTTTCTTATATCAGTTGCAGGTGTCGCCTCTCATCAGTCTTGTTCAGATATGACATCAGCATTGCTAGTTATACAATACGGTTATACTGTACACGGTGAAAGCGATACGTAGGTAGATTCAATGCATGGCATTCCATACCATAAGCTGTCCAGCTTGACAGTCCATTATGCATCAGCAACAGTACAAGTGGTTATGTAATCTAGCCATGGGCCCACCCGGCAGCAGCAATGTCCATTCCATTGGGCCTACAACAAGAAGGTTACTCCGAACCCTCCCCACCATCCAGCACTTGAACAGCATCCTATGATGATACCTCTGATCCCCTATCTGCACTTTGTATAAGATAAGCTTGCAACGGCCCCCATATATCTCTGGGTCTAGAGGCCAGCGGTTGTGTCTCAGCATGAATAGCAGTCTGCTCTTGACAATATATAACATCTCTTAGCCATGCCTTAAACTTTGGAGCCCTCCCCCTGCCCCAACGACAGGCCAGTCTTCGTTTAGCTAGCAGCAATGTAGTATCTAAAAACTTCCTGCAGTGTTTTGGTACATGCACAGTGTATCCCAACAGCATAATCAGTGGGTCTCTTTCCAGTGTGATTTCCAGCATGTTCTCAAGGGCCGTATGTACCTGCGTCCAATACTCCCATACCCCCGGGCACTCCCACGTTAAGTGTAAGAATCCCGCTCCAGCACTTCTACACCAATTACATCTATCATTGTCTGACAGCTGAAATTTATATTTTTTAGCGGGGTGTAATAAAGTTGTTGTAAAAACTTGTAGTGGATAACTTTGAATCTACAACTAGCTGAAATATGCTTTGTGACCCTACATCAATATGTGCATTGGTCGTCTGATATTTCCTTTCCCATATCCTCGCTCCAGTGCATACGGGCCGACCCCTCAATCCCCTGTTGATGTGCGCTGATACTGCTGTATACATCGGACACTAGATGCTTCCTATCTGTGGAGCTTAGCATGAGATGTAGTGGAGATAGCGAAAAGGAGCGGGGTGAGCGGGCATCCCTGCCGAGTACCCCGCGATATGGAAAGTGAGGAGGACAAATGATCATTGATAAGCACCCTGGCAGTTGGTTGGTGGTACAACAATTGTACCCAAGAAATAAACATCTTAGGGAATCCCATTCTCTGCAGGACTGCAAACAGGTATCTCCATTCAACAGAGTCAAATGCCTTTGAGGCATCGAGAAACACCGCAGCAACCGGAACTCAGGCGCCACGGTCTGTATTTAAAAAAACAAAGTGCGCAGATTATGATTAGTGACCCTACCAGGGACAAAGCCAGACTGATCCAGAAGTATGATCTTGGTCATCAGGAGAGACAGCCTAGTTGCCAATACTTTAGCTAATATTTTTGTGTCACAGTTAATCAGTGACAATGGGCGGAAGAAGTCACAGGCCCCAGGGGGCTTACCATGTTTTGCTGGTAGTTCTCTTATTGTCTCTGCTTTGCTCACAGTTAACTACAATGCACTGTATCTCTTTAGGGTATGATTACAAACCCCTCTACTCCGGCAGACCATGAGGCATGGTATTACAAAAGCATAAGTATGTTCCAGAAGTTTTGAGAACATTACGTGTTTATATGTTGTATGTCATGTGGTGTCCAGTTGTTTCACGAGTGTTTTTAAAGTTATATCCCTGCATCTAGCTATGCTTTCTCACAAAGGAGATGTCTGATGTGTTTTATAATGTCACATTAGATTAAAGCACTAACTAATTATTATCTCTAAGGGCACTAACTGTAGAGGAGCACATTGACCGGATTACCTCATTGGGTATGGACCTGTCCACGTTGTTGTGAATGTATCTAGGACCCTAATTAAATATTTCTGATTCATGCCCTTATGCGGTTATGATTAATCATGTCCTAATGAAGGCATACGAATCTTACCCATATTCAGCCATAGCCCACGCAGCCCAAATACGGCAAGGCTACTTCCTTAGATTCCTAGAGAGCACAACAAGTTCTTTCGACACACCAAACCTTCAGTAAACCTGGGAATTCCCCATGTCTTTGTTTTGATTTGTCATTAAACTCCTGCGAGCACTAAAGGAACAGTCAGTTCTTAGTGACATCTTTTATTGATGTCTTATGTCCAACCTTACGTCAAACACGGCACCTTCCAGATATAAATATACCAACACTTGCCTTAAGCAAACACACAGTGGTGTGGAGCAGAGCGGCTATCTACTTATCCGAAGCCCAGCTGATGCGAGAGCCGAAGGAAGCCGCCCCTACCCTTTGACACACTCCAGAAGCTGCCTTTTCTCACGCCGAGAAATCCAGCTCCGGTGTTTCCAGTCACCCTCGCGGGTTGCTGGAAGATCGAGTCCTGAGAAACGAGATACAAGACCTCCTTCATTCTATAACCAGAGTACGGAGCTGACTCAAACCTTAGAGAGAATTCTTGATTCAGATTCTTGGCAAAGAAACCCAACTTAACTTAAAACTGCAACTTACTTACTCCTTCCCTCGTATTAGGCTTAGGTCAGGTACACCGGGGTAGGCGTATCTTAGAAGCACCAGTTGAGTTTGTTAGTCAATGTTTTTATGTATGTAAATATTTTATCCGTTTTAAAGTAACATATGGCTAAGAAACCATATCAATGCTTTTACAGTATTATTTTATAATACTCCTTTTACTGTACGCACTTTACTTCATGATAAGTATTGCTATTGTGGCAATTCATTTCTCTTGCATGAGAAAGAAGACTGCTCAATAAAATAATACCTTTTATTGAAAATGCCCGTATTTCTATTTCTCTGCACTCTTGTGGAACGAAGCATGCACGATTGACTGAGTGAAATAGCTGTCTATTGTTTTCACACGACTCTGGAGATACACTCCTTATTCTGGGGGAGCAAAGTTGTCATGTTATATGGTTGTCAGAAGCTAATCCCTTCTTGTCTAAATCAGGAGTTAACCCCTCCCTATTCATTCGAGAAAGTTTCTAGTGACCTCTGAGCTAGCTGGCAAAAAACTAATTAAGTCTAACATAGTCAGTAGAGACCTAGATGACCTCAGTCCTACGTCTACACTGCTGTTTATGTTATTCCAATGCGCAGAGCCTATTGGGAATATAGGAACTACACTACATGGCACACAACGTTTAGTAAGGCGCTAATCTAACGCAAGATACTAGAGTAACTCAGTCGTGCTTTCCACACAGACCCCTTTCTCTCGTAAAAACTCCAATAGACGTCTGGAGTGAGTGAAAGGTTAATATCCGCCGAAACGTAGTAGGATGAGAATCCTATGTATTAGTTTACGGTATAGTCAACATTGAAGGATACAGTGTTCCAAAATATTGTGCACCTAATCTTTGTTTCCTCAAAAAACTTACTCTGCAACAAAAACCTTTCTGTCAGTAAAAATGTCAGACAGTGAGGATGAGAGGGAAAGAGTTAGACTAGCAGCTCAACTCCTAGCGGAAGACACAGTCATTCAAAATACAGAACCGGATGCAGTACTCATCCCGGTCAATATAAGAAAAACCATAACTATAAAACTTATAGAAAATGGGGTATCACCAAGAGGTGGTACAGTTGTATTTGTGGTAGGGGCACATGAGTATCGGCAGACAGAGGTATTCTATTCCTGGATAACTTTTCCAGCAGCACATACTGTGACACGTGAGTTCCACTACTATAAAATAGCGGAATCTTCAGAGGAATACTCTCCTTTCGAGGAAATTGAAATTCCACTAACATACCAAGAGCACCTGCTCCTATTTAATGGCACCCTAAAACATCAAAATCACATCACCAGGCGCGGTCCACTAGGTAGACCAGGAGCCACGTGGCCGGTTCTAGCCAGCTACACACCACACCCAGACATTGAAGGAATGTCAGACTAAGAACTTTTGGTTCAACTAAAACAATTAATTAAAATTCATAGACAATTGGTCCAATATGTCATGCGGACTTCAACAGTCCAACCTGCAATTAAAATTCCTCAAAACACCCCTCATCAGGGGAATACAAATAAAATTACACCACAGAATATTCAATCATGTCTTGGAAAAACACCCGTAAAACGGGAACAAATTCCCTTTTGGTTAGCTCAAAAGATCACCCAGATAGAGGCAGTATTTCCTGATACTACCCCTCACGAAAAACACAGAATTCTGACTATCTGTCTCCCAATGGGGATCGCACCACATGTGGAGGACTGTGACACTTGGGGCACGGTCTTTGCTTCTATCTATACAAAAACACATGGTGTTCCGTCAATGGCGGTTATACCAGATGTACTAAGACAGATTCAAAACGAATACGGTCCAGAACCTGCTTTAACTCTGGGTATGAAATTACTGAAAGACTTCAAGCAGGTCTCGGCTAATTATTAGCCAACATAAAAGGCGAAGCAGCATGTGTGGCAATCCGCCAAAAATTGAAGGAAACAGATATGGCAAACCAACCTTTTGAGCTTGCTAAAATAATCGAAAAATGCAATGAAGAATTAGGCAGAGATGATTTGGGTGGTATACCAGTAAAACCCCAACTAATTGAAAATCCTGAAAAAACCTTTATTAAAAACAATCTCAATACTCAAAAGAAGAAATGGGAGGGTAATAAACAAACCACTCCCAGAGAAAAACAATTTCAATCCAGAGGAAGGTCTCCCCAACGAGAAGTAAGTCTCCAGGCAGAGGGGACAAGTCTCCGCAAAGGGAGCCCTCTGAAAAAAGATATATTCTTAGAGACCGGGATAAATTAAGAAAACCTGACAGATATCAAGACATTGATACACGTCCCTCTCGATCTTTTCAGACTTCCTCACAGAAATCGGAAAGAAGAGGACGGTCAGAACACAAGGAAGAGCACCTCAAGTCCAAAGACAAAGAACCTGCTCATCAAAGTAAAAAAATCACAATTTCCCAGAAAGAAGGTAGCAAGTATTAAAATTAAACATGCCGAGAATCCTGAGGACACAACTGAAAAACGGAGAGTGGGCCCAGACAATGCTAGACAGTGCAGCAGAAGTGACCATAGCTCGCAAGATCCTGATGAATCTTCTGGAGACAGTGGACACGAATGAATACATTCAGGTGGAAACTGCAGACACGCGAGTTAGCGTGCCCCATAAACTATATGAAATAACATTACGTATAGAGGGAGATAAAACTAGGAAAATTAAAGGTCTCTTTTGGGAGAATCTTTCTAAAGGCTATGATATCTTTGTTAGCTAAGAAAGACTGGCCACCAGAGTTTGTCAGGGAGTGCCCTCATGGCGAAGAAATGATTATGCCTGCCTTCTCAAATCATATCCCAATTCATAAAAAATACACATTTGCAAGAAAATGGGCGGTGGCCCAAGCCCCTGCCTTATATAAAAATCATGTAGGATGGGATGAGGATTCTCCTCACCACAAAATCCAATTAAAAAATCAACCTACTGCACAAAAGCAGTACCCAGTTAAACAAGAAGCTAAAAAGCAAGTCAGGGAGATCTTAGATACACTTAAATATCAAGGGGTGATTGAAACATGCACCTCACAAATGAACAATCCTTTGTTTCCTGTCTCCAAGCCAGATGATTCATATCGTCTAGTTTTGGACTACAGACATCTAAACTCATGCTGTAAAACTTTTGCAGTCCAAAACGCACACAGTGCAGCACTAATGAATAACATTGTGCACAAAAAATATAAAACGACATTAGATATTTCTAATGGATTCTTCTGTCAAAACATTGCACCTGAAAGCAGGTATTTGACCTCTTTCTCAATAATGGGGTCACAAAAACAATTTTGCCGACTCCGACAGGGATTCAAGAATAGCCCAGGATTATTCTCAGCAAGGGTAACAGAATTACTACAAATGTATGATGATGAGGCATTATCCTATGTCGATGACATCTATTTTACAGACGATGACCTGGAGACTCACTTGAAAAGAGTGAACACCATAATACTTGGGTTCGCATCAGAAGGTTACAAATTCAACTTTAAAAAGTCAAGAATAGCCCATCTAACCGTCCTATTTTTAGGATATGAATTATCAAGTGAAGGCAAAAGCCTAGCAAACAATTTCTTAGAGAAATATGCAGTACTCCAAGCACCTAAAACGCTGAAGAATTTACAATCAATACTAGGTTTCCTGAATTTCGGAAGAACATACATACTAAATTATGCAGAGAGGGTTAAACCTCTCTACGAATTAATAAAACCTGATTTCAAACCAAATAATTGGACTCAAGAACATACAGAAATTTTGAGATCATTACAGACAGACATGTTAACTAAACCAAAACTGCAAACACGTGCAAATGAACGCAATCTGGTAACCCGAGTCATCCCAGGAAGATGCGAATTCACATACCTGACCTCTAATGAGGGAGAAACGGTACCAATAGCTTACAAATCACATTTGTACTCACAAGCTGAAATAAAATTCAGTTCTACAGAAAAAATTCTGACAGCGGTTCAAACTGCTGTAGCAAAAGAAAGAGCCCTCGCACAAGGTAAACGTATAATATTAGTTACACCTGTACCTGCTTTAGAAGCAGTAACAAGAGCACGCATCCCAAATGCTAAGGCACTACATCCAAGATGGATACAGTGGGTTAATTCTCTTGCTGCACCAGACGTAGTATACAAATTTGATCCTAATTTAAAAACACAAGAGTTTCTCGAATAGGAATATGAATGTTCTCCGCCGAATGAAATCCTGCCTCTAGAACAATACACCTGTGTAATCTACACAGACAGATTTGCACAACATTTTGTTGTGGAAAAGCAAATTTACAACAACGCGTGCACGATTGTTAATGATCGTTGGCGCTTAGGTAAATTCAGACCACTGGTCACTAAAACAGAATCATTCAGAAACTGTACAGCTCAGCGAGCTGAAATAAGAACACTAAAGATGGCGCTTGAAAATGCCGATCGCGAATTCCCCACGCTAATAGTGTGCGATTCTCATTACTGCGTCCAATCTTACAATAAGAACCTGCAGAAGTGGATACAAAACGGTTACAGGTGCCACAATAAAGCATAAAAAGCTTTGGGAACAAATAGTTCTTTTACAGAAAGAACTACAAAAGACTCACGTGATACATACACTGAGTCATCGACGTGATGGCGTTCGCGTTGCAGGGAATTCATTGGCTAATAAAGCCACAGCGGCGGCTGGTCAACCGGCTTCCGTAGCCACTAATAAGCGTTCAGAAAAACAAATAGATGGAGAAACCATGCTGGCAGTAAAAGCCTCATTAAAAGGCGACTATGCGGCATTACCTCTCAACTACCCACTCAATAATACATACATAATTGATGCGAGCTCCATTCCGTTTGCTCGAATCCCTGGAGTGGGGGATAGAGTAATTCCAAACACGAACCGGAGAATCTTCTTGATACAAGAAGCACACATGGGATTGGGTCTAAGGCACCAAGAGATATTGAAATCTCTGATACAATTACAATCACAATACTGGTGGCCGGGAATGAGCGTAAAAATTTACAATTTTGCAATGAATTGTAAGGACTGTAACAGAGATCGCAGTTGTGAACCGGACCAGACACCAGCCCAGACACCACTATTAGACAGCATCAGGCTATCTATGCGCAGACGTCCGACCGGACAGATGCGGTGCCATAATTATTAAGACTTGATTCACTAAAGATGTGGCCCCAGCGCTCGGCTGACGCCAGAACTGTTAAAAAAGATTTGCGAGTCTTTATCCGCACATATGCAATTGGCATGCTACATTCTGATCAGGGTCCTGCGTTTAGCTCTCGAGCCTACAAAGAGGCCATGAGCAGCATGGACATTGCATTGCAGTACTCTTCTCCCTTCCATCCTGAGGGAAATGCGGTTGTGGAAAGAAAAAACCGTGACATGAAGCAATCTATAACGGCGAGGGTATTAGGTTTGGGTGATGGGTGGGTCAAACATCTAACAAGTGTCCAATGTAGTCTTAACAATCTGCCAAGAAATTCTCTAAAGGGTTTCACTCCATATGAACTATTGTTCGGTACTAGAATGAGAATCCAGGACTTAGATAGTCATACTTCAGTGGTAGAAGAAAAAACCTTTGATATCAAAGATCGTTTGGCTGTTTTACAGGACTTGAATGAAACAAGAAAAAGTCTAAGTAACATAAAGTCTAAGCCAACAACCACTGAAGAACCACCTGTCCCAGCAAGACCTGTCTGGATTCCAAAGATTGGGGATCTGGTCAGAGAAAAGATTGCGGTGAAGAAGGAATTTGGGCCTTCTTACAGAAAAGCAGTACCTGTCTTAGCTGTCAGCGGAACAAGATCAGTAGTACTACTGCCACTTGCTGGTAAAAAGGAAAACAGAGTTGTTTCCATCGACCTGGTGAAACCACAATCATGTGGCCGATAATGAGTAGTAGGCCCAGTGGACTCCCAAGAAATAGCAGAAGACCAAATCTTGCTACAATACATGAGGTTCAAACTGAAAGACTAATCACCTTCGATAAACCTTCAGTGAATAAAAAAGAACTATGCAACAAAGTCATGGAACTTGTGCCTCTTGAAACCCAAATTGCTACAGTTCAAGAAACACCAGTTTACAACGATGTAGCCTCGGACTATACAAATATAACTAAAGAGAATGCAAAGATCGATGGATATCCGGAAACAATCCCACCAATTGACAGAACTGCATCTGGCTACTTTATCAACTTTGATGACTTTTCCGATGATCCGAGTGAACATGGAGACAAGCCAGCAACAAAAACTTTCAAAATGAAAATTAAAGAACTTTTTCATCAACTCAAAGAAACATATCTGATTTCCCCTTGGATTGAACTATGGATTGTGTTAGGTGTAGTTATCCTACTACTTTGGCTAATCCTAGTTTTACTTTTGGGTAAATTTATTAAAGTACAATGGACACAGCAAGTCAGAACATCAACTTGGTCCTGAAACCATACAGATCCCCTCACATAGAGAAAAGAGAACTATCATCAGTGAACATCACAGCAAAGCCTATACCTGGTGGTATAGCATGGGACAGAACTGACTATGAAGTCTATGGCCCAGTAGAGCTCCTGAAGTATCCAAACCAATTCAAGATTTCATTAAGTGACTTTGTGACACCAAGTTCTTTTTCTGATGATTGGGACTTTGAAAACATTAATAATATGATGTCAGATTTAGAAATGTCAGCAAAATTTACAGAACATGATTATTTACAGGGCTCATCGAATTATGAAGAGATGTACTGTTATAACCACTATGGTCACCATTATCTGCATAAATCTGCGAATCCTAGAAATGTTTTTACTAAGGGTGGGCGTAGTGGGCGTAGTGGGGCTTCGCGAAGCTACGTGAAGTGGGCAAAACACTACGCCCACCCACGCACTTCGCGTAGCCCCACTACGCGCCACCCGCCTCCCTCCCGCCCTCCTCCCGCCCTCCTCCCGCCCTCCCTAAATGCTTACATTATTATATAAAAGATTTATAAAACCACTTACCTTGTCCTGCCGCGTCCCCGGGGCTCCCGCTCGTCATTGCACCGCCGGCGCGCTCGTCTTGGATGCTAATGCGCATGCGCGGCCGCCGGCACATGCGCATTAGCATTCAAGACGCGCGCGCCGGCGGCGCAATGATGAGCGGGAGCCCCGGGGACGCAGCAGGACAAGGTAAGTGGTTTTATAAATCTTTTATATAATAATGGAAGCATTTAAGGAGGGCGGGAGCGAGGCAGGTGGCGGGCAACTTTGCTACGCCCACGAAGTGGGCATAGTGTTGCCTGCTTCGCCTACTTTGCAAAGGGCGAAGTAGGCAACACTACGCCCACTTCGTGGGCGTAGCGAAGTTGCCCGCCCACCCTTAGTTTTTACTTATAATCAGTGGGAACATTGTCCAACACCGCCAATAGGCAGTTCAAAAACGTTTTATGAAAAATTCCCATACTTTTCAGGGTTTAATTCATACTGATCCAGAAATGTTTTATTTCATGATGTTAAATAAGACAGGAATGAAAAACATGCTGACAAATACTAAATTGATTTATTCTGAAAAATGTTATGACAAAATGTCAACATTTGGTTTTGAGTTTTGGAAAAACAACATTGAAACAAAAACAATCTGGGGAACAAAAGAATGGCGGGTACAAGGTCTAGAAGCATTATTCAGAGCCTGCATGATCCCAGAACAAATTGTGTTCCTGAATGACACAATTCAGCAAACAACCTGTCTTGGCTTAGCTAAGACAAAAGATTTAAACAACCTGTCTATACCAAAACCTATGCCTGATAGAAACGCCACTACAGATGAGGGGTTAGACGTATTTTAAAACAAAACAGAACAAATCCTGATTGGAAAAAATGGTTGATCTGGGCCATAGACACAAATAACTGTCAGAATAGATTCCTGAACAAAATACAGGGGTTCAAACAGAACAGGCCAGACCCTAGATACTCCCAGAGACAACATCCAGGGATAATAACAACATATAGTGTAGGAAAACTATGCCTTGACTGGCTACAGAAATCCACACTTCCAGAAATAAAGCAACACTTAACTTTACTTAAAGAAGGTGCTGACTTGCGAGATTTCATAATGGGACCTCGCAAACAGCATCAAAAATGTTTCATATACGCCGGTATATACGCAGGTTACAATGAAGCTTGGAAATTGAAACAAATTGAAACTGCAGAAAAAATACGGGAAATTGACCGTATCAATTTGGAAAAAACATTTTCTGTAGTGGACAATGGGTTAACGACTCTGTCCTCCAGAATCTATTCACTGGACAGCATTGTATCATCTGCTATTGATATAATAGAGCAGGACATGCTAATGTTACAACATTGCCAGTCCCAATTACATTCTATTGTACAGCTAGGTTGGACGTTACAAAACCTGCGTTCAGGCTATGTGCCATGGCGTTTAATCAACACAACGTCATTGTTTTCTATCTTTAACCTTACTGATAAACAAATCAGTTTGGCTCAGAAAGAAGCAGACTATACAATACTGAGCATTGAAAAACTTGAGAGATTACCATTGACAATGTCAGAAAGACTGGTCATTGAATAGATAATACACGGGACCATTACAATCCCGATAACAACTTTTCAGTTTCATTACTGCCAAAAATATATACCAGCAGGCCTGTATGAACGGTTGGGAAAAAGGATACATCAAATCGACCTGGAATTTACCTTATACACAAAAATGTTACAGTGAAGGGAAAAAATAGGTATTTATTAGTGGTAATGATTGTAAAAAATCACTAAGCAGTACACTCCCGTGCCAAGGTATTAACTTGCATGGGGCCTGTGAAGATTCTTCAAACAACCTTTCATGTCATCTTCAGGGCACCCCTACTACACAGATGGAACCATTTTTCAGACAGCTTTCCAACAGTAGCTAAGTTTTAATAAGTGATCACAGCTGCTGTGGCATGGTGCCAGGAAAAGCCTATCTCGTAACTGTGACGGCCAGGGTCATTTGCTGTATGCAAGTATTGTATCCAAACAGCAATCCAGACATGGAGGCGTAAATATGGCCTTATGTGAATATCTCTTCTATTAGAATTGATACTTTAAGCAGAATGAAGTCTATTCTTTTACAGACAACTGTGCCTTTAACCTCGTCCAAAGAGACATATGACCTGCAAGTTGCAGGGACAACGGCAGAGATACATACCCTATTATCGACAAATTGCCCGGTGCATTTCGTAGAAATGTTAAGCCAAATCTTAAACATGTCAGATACCAGTAGCATCGCACATGTATTTAAGACAATTTTTTCGGGACTGCTAACACCCTTCGAAGCAGTTCTTGGCATCTTCCAGAATTTTGTGCATTCACTCTTCGGCGGCCTGCCTCTTATTTTGGGACTTATAGCAGGAATTTTATTTTTGTTCCTCAAGCTCCGATATGGCAAGCCAAGTCATAGACAAACCTCTGGCAACAATGGAAGAAACAATCCTAGCAATACGATATCGAGACCGTATCACTAAGGTCCTCGGATTGGCCCGGCTAAGAGATCTGAATACTACCTGGTTTCTTTCATTCAGACCAATTTGGCAAAATTGCATCTTACCTGTGCTTCGATGTCTGCTATGCGGAGAACAATGCGTGTTGAACGTTTGTCTTACACTACCATCAGCAGTACCAATGGGTATCGACGCTTTGCTTTGTCCTGTTACGACTCATGCAACGTGTTGTCCCCAGCGGCTACCTATTCTGATGACGGCATTCGTTGAGACTTCACCATTACGATTAAGTGGCGGTGAGGTACGAGATGAAAGCGGCACCACACAGGTACAACCTTCTGTGAACATTGCTGATCCTGACATCGATGATGGCAATGCATTGCACATTTGCACTATTTCCACCTTTTCGGAGTTGGGCCAACTTTCACCTACTGTTGTAGACAAATTTTTTACCGGCCTATCAGAAGCAATGTTCTCCCCTAACAACGAGAATAATAATTGAAGAAAAACGAGCTCATAGCGTTCCCTGAACTCTGAATTCGACCTTCAGTTTTGATAAACCGAACTCCAAAAAGACAGTGACACTATTTTTTTCTCCCTTCCCGAGAACGAAATTATTTTCCCCTAAATTTCCAAAATATTTACAGTTTTTTGGCACATGGTACTTTGCTTAAAGTAGAACTATTCTTAGAGAACAGAAGTTCTATTTTTTGAAACACTGGAGACAATATTGTGAATCAGCCTCTAGCATATGTACAAACCTATATAACTATGTGATGAAATAGTCTCGACTTTTTTTCTGTATTCTGAGCCATTTCATAAATGTAATTTTCACAATTCATTCAGCCAATATTCATATTTACATTTCCCGAATGATAACTCTGCTTGAAAGCGTACAGTATAATACTCATTTTGTGTATCTATACCATTTCAAATGCATTTCATTGTATTTTGGGGTGGGTTGGAAAACACATGCATACCTATATGTTTATACATTGTTTAGTATTTAGTAATGATGGACATTATACGTGGAGTGGGTGTTGTGAATGTATCTAGGACCCTAAATAAATATTCCTGATTCATGCCCTTATGCTGTTATGATAAATCATGTCCTAAAGAAGGCATACGAATCTTACCCATATTCAGCCATAGCCCACGCAGCCCAAATACGGCAAGGCTACTTCCTTAGATTCCAAGAGAGCACAACGAGTTTGTTCGACACACCAAACCTTCAGTAACCTGGGAATTCCCCATGTCTTTGTTTTGATTTGTCATTGAACTCCTGCGAGCACTAAAGGAACAGTCAGTTCTTAGTGACATCTTTTATTGACGTCTTATGTCCAACCTTACGTCAAACACAGCACCTTCCAGGTATAAATATACCAACACTTGACTTAAGCAAACACACGGTGGTGTGGAGCAGAGCGGCTATCTACTTATCCGAAGCCCAGCTGATGCGAGACCCGAAGGAAGCCGCCCCTCCCCTTTGACATACTGGAGAAGCTGCCTTTTCTCACGCCGAGAAATCCAGCTCCAGTGTTTCCAGTCACCCTCGCGGGTTGCTGGAAGATCGAGTCCTGAGGAACAAGATACAAGACCTCCTTCATTCTATAACCAAGGTACGGAGCTGACTCAAACCTTAGAGAGAATTCTTGATTCAGATTCTTGGCAAAGAAACCCAACTTAAATTAAAACTGCAACTTACTTACGGGTTGCTGGGAGATCGAGTCCTGAAGAAAGAGATTCCAGACCTCCCACATTCTATTTTCAAGGTACGGAGCTGACTAAACCCTTAAGAGAATTCTTGATTCAGATTCTTGGCAAAACAATCTTAACCAACTTAACTTAAACTGCTACTTACTTACTCCTTCCCACGTATTAGGCTTAAGTCAGGTACACCGGGGTAGGCGTATCTTAGAAGCACCAGTTGAGTTTGTTAGTCAATGTTTTTATGTATGTAAATATTTTATCCGTTTTAAAGTAACATATGGCTAAGAAACCATATCAATGCTTTTACAGTATTATTTCATAATACTCCTTTTACTGTACGCACTTTACTTCATGATAAGTATTGCTATTGTGGCAATTCATTTCTCTTGCATGAGAAAGAAGACTGCTCAATAAAATAACACCTTTTATTGAAAACACCCGTCTTTTTATTTCTCTGCACTCTGGTGGAACTAAGCATGCACGATTGACTGAGTGAAATAGCTGTCTATTGTTTTCACTCGACTCTGGAGATACACTCCTTATTCTGGGGGAGCAAAGTTGTCATGTTATATGGTTGTCAGAAGCTAATCCCTTCTTGTCTAAATCAGGGAAGTTAACCCCTCCCTATTCATTCGAGAAAGTTTCTAGTGACCTCTGAGCTAGCTGGCAAAAAACTAATTAAGTCTAACATAGTCAATAGAGACCTAGATAACCTCAGTCCCACGTCTACACTGCTGTTTATGTTATTCCAATGCGCAGAGCCTATTGGGAATATAGGAACTACACTACAACGTGAGAGGTGGGCAGGCATTATGTGCGAACTTTTCATTCTGTTTTATTCCCTGTACAGATACTACTAGTCAAAGACTAAACCGTATGTATTTTGAATTGGGTGCTCACACATTAGGTGTGCATCCCCACTTTATTAATATGTTTTCACAAGGAGTGGCACACATGGGGCTGGTCCCCGTGTGGTCCTGAAGCAGAGGTTTAGGGGATACCTCAAAACATGTCGACCGAATATTAGGGACTGTATACACATAACAGTTATATCTTTTCCCTATTATTTAACCCCTTTTTATCCTTACCAACTAGGTATGAGAATGAGAATAAAATATTAGCTCACTAGCTAGGTATTTTTAATATCACTTTCACCACTCAATGAACAACAAAGTAAACATTGTACCACTGTGACATGTAAGACATTCCAGTATGTTTACTGGTGTTCCCCCATCCAATAGTGTGGAAGACAAGCCCTCCAGCATTGCGAGTAATCAGTCCAGCTGACCCGTCCATTTGCCCCATATATGAACATGCTTGGCCTGGCACCCTCTTGCTTCTTATACAGCTTTTTCTTGGATGTCCACCTCCTTAGGCTATTTTGCAATAGACTAAGGTACTGAGTCTTTCCAGGCTGCTGCAATGTCTTTTTGGGAAATCAGAATGGCTGTTCCTAGAAATAATTTGTCAACAAGGGAGCCGTCCATCCCCTCCATCACTCCCAGGAGAATGGCAAGAGGATTAAGAGAGACTTCCCACCCCAGTATATCACTCAGCTCAGGTACAATTGACCCCAGTATTTAGATAGGACAGTGCAGGACCAGACCATATGGTAAAAGTTGGATGGTTCCACCCTACAAAGTGGACATTGCGGGGCTGGGAGGAATCCCGCTTTGTGGAGCTGCGCCGGTGTAAGATATGTGCAATGAAGATAATAGATTTCGATGAGGTGGAGCCTGGCAGAAATAGTGAGTGTCCTAGGGGCCATCAGAGCGTTCCTCCAGTCTTCCACCTCCAGAGGGCCTATCCATCGGTCCCAGAGGGCTCTGAGAGTTTCTAATGTGTGACTGATAACTTTGGGCCCGATTCACAGAACTAACTTAAGACAAAATCCTAAACTTACTACCATTTTGGTATTCACAGAAGGCACTTACTCATTTTGGTATTCACAGAAGGCACTTACCTATTTCGGTATTCACAGAAGTTAGGAGTCCTAACTTTAGGACTCCTAAATGCGTTCTGTGAATACCAAAAGTCTTAAAGTTAGGATTTTTCTCAGTTTAGGAGTAGTAAAGTTAGGAGTCCTAACTTTACTACTCCTAAACTGGGAAAAATCCTAACTTTAAGACTTTCGGTATTCACAGAAGGCATTTAGGAGCCCTAAAGTTAGGAGTCCTAACTTTACTAGTCCTAAACTGAGAAAAATCCTAACTTTAAGACTTTCGGTATTCACAGAAGGCATTTAAGAGTCCTAAAGTTAGGACTCCTAACTTCTGTGAATACCGAAATGAGTAAGTGCCTTCTGTGAATACCAAAATAAGTAAGTGCCTTCTGTGAATACCAAAATGGTAGTAAATTTAGGATTTTGTCTTAAGTTAGTTCTGTGAATCTGGCCCTTTAACTCCGAAGTGCTTTTTTGACAGATTCATATCTGTATAATTGCCTCTGTCCGTCTGTATGAGTTCTATGCGTTATGGGACCCTTGTAGTGGTCATTTTATCTAATGATGTTTTCTTCAAGGATAGACTTTCATTTGGATCAGTTGTTTGAGCTTGGTTTGGTCTTTCTGACCTTACTATGAATGCGTAATTCATCTACCTTCTTTTGTGGATGAGTTCGGAAGATCTTTTTTTCTGGATTTCTTGGGACAAGTTCTTTTGAATATTTCCTTAATGATGTAGGGAACTGCAGTTTACAGGGCATTCGTTATTGCCTTTGGCCTTTTAGTCCATAGGCTCATTTCACCTTTTGGGGGTCATGTACTACTGTCCTACTGTAACTGTTGTCTTCTGACACAGTATTATTCAGCTGCCCTTGGAGCAACTTATTTCTGTGCCTATGGGGTTGTTTTTATGTGTGTGGCCTGTGCTCCTTGCCACAGTTTCTATAAGGAGCTCATGCTCTTTTTAACCTAATTCCCACATAAGACTGGTCCATTGTTAATTTCTACTGGCTGGTACTTTTTGAGAACGTTTGTAGGATTATTTGCTGACCCTCCTCTGGGTGGGTATAGCTATGGTGTTTCATAAAAAAAATAAGGAATCTGTGGCTAGATGTCTCTATCAGATGAACAAGTTACTTACCTTCAGTAACCCATTACCTGGTAGAGACACAGTCTAGCCGCAGATTCCTTAACTCCCTACCCATCCTCCCCACTCTACGACTATTTGTAGTGTAGATGTATTTCCTTTTACAACCCTGGTTTATAAACTGTTGGTCAGTGTTTCAAGTAGCTGTTTGCTTAATCTAATCATTTGATCTTTCCTTATGGACCTTGTCTGAGTGTAAGGGTTATACCCTTTTCCAGCACTGATTTTATTGGCCAGTGATCACTCTTTCGTATAGTTGTGTGATTCATAGAGCCATTTGGTCTTACCCAGTTGAGTTTGACTAGGTATGGACATACTATTCATTTATGTTTTCTAGTTATTGTTTCAAACATACATTGATCTTTTTTGGACCACTGTTTCCACAGCCAGTTTCTGTAGTGGCTCCGGGTTGTAGCGTGGACGGTTTCATAGAAGAAACTGACGTAAGCGCGCTGGAGAGGAGTTATATGACTCTGCTGACATCACCACCGGAGTCGACGTCATCATGGAGTCGTACAATGCCGTATCCCAGCTCGCAGAGGTACTGCTGAAAAGTTTCTAGATCCAGTCTGATGCCTGGGGAGAATTCAAAAGTTAATGAAATTGCAGCTAGACTATGTCTTTACCAGATAATGCATCACTGAAGGTAAGTAACTTGTTCATTAAGTCATTCTTACCTGGTGATAGTACTTTCTTTCCCTTGAGTAAGGGATTTGTCAGTCAGTAGAATGTTCACCTAGAAAAGATCCATTGATATTTTTGAATTTGTATAAATATGGAGGAGCTTCGCGGGCGAGCAAGATGGCTGCGTAAGCTCGGAGCTCCGCGGACCCTCCGACCCTCCGCAAATATCCTGCTGGCTATCCTGTTCCACGTTAGTGGATTTCGATTGGTGAGAGGTCGCGGACGCAGGAACTGCTTTCCGCTTTCAAATCCGTTGCTCCTAGACGAAGTTAGGTCGAGCTGAACTTTGTGCCAGGGATGCGCCATTGTCTCATGGGTGGCCGATGATCGTCCCGACGCTCCGCATGATTGGAATGCGAAGTGGAAATCTCCGATCCCTGCTGGCGGAGTGCGTCTAGCTGCGGAGTCGCCTGCTGTCGGCCTGGTTTATTTGCTGGCTTCGCCTCTGTTCTGCACATCTGCTTCCCTTGTCCGGGCGGTGTAGCCCTTTGTTCTCCTTGGGTCCATCATGGCCGGCAGAGGGGACCCCGACAAGACGTCGAACAGAGGCGTTCGGAGGACAACTCAGACACAGTTGAACAAGATCGACCGTTATGCTCAGCAACGGACCTCGCCCTCTGTGGTGGCCTCTTCTAAAGACTCGCAACGCGCGGGCTCGCTTGATGACTCTGAGCCCACTTTGAGTGATATTATGGGGGCCATCGCGGGCATTAGGACTGAAATGCAAAAGCAGCATGAGGTCCTGACTCATAAGGTGGACACCCTGGCTGTTGATCTCAACTTGATCAGGGCCGACCTGGGAAAGACCAATGATCGGGTGAAATCCCTTGATATTAAGACCTCCAGCTGACTACCGATGTCTCGGACCTACAGGCGGAGGTCCGGACCCTACGATCGGTTAACGACCAATTTTCCAAACGGCTGGAGGATTTCGAAGGGTGTGCAAGGCGACAGAACGTTTGCATCATTGGGATACCGGAGGGTGCGGAGGAGGCGGCAGTGGACCTTTTTGTGGAAGACTTGATACAGACAAATCTCGCACCATCTGGACTGAGTAACTTCTTTTCTGTGGAACGGGCTCATAGGATACCTGGCGGCCCTCCGAAGTCGGGTGTCGCACCTAGACCCATCATTGCCCGGCTCTTCAATTTTAGAGACCGGGATGTAATCCTTCAAGCCTCCAGGAGACATGGGCCACTTAAATTTCAGAACTCTGAGGTGCACTTCTACCCGGACTTCACTAGGGCCGTTCAGAGACAACGTCAGAGCTTTGCAGGGGTGAAACGGCGCCTTAGAGACATGGGTTTTAAGTACTCTATGCTATTCCCTGCTAAACTACGGATTGAGTATGAGGGCCGAGCCCTGTTCTTCGACGTGCCAGAGAATGCGAGCGATTGGCTGGACACTTTGCCGCAACGTTGAGAAGAGCACGACGAGCGCTCCGGTGGCGCAACTGGTGGCCTGGATCTCTAGGACTAGGTTCTGCTGTGCCGATTATGGCGGTTGGTGTTTCTGATGTCTGTGACTGCTAATACCAAAGCCTTTCCGTTCTTGTTGTTTCTTCTGTTTTTACATGGAGGGTGGCGGGAGGGGGTTGCGGAGATTCCTTACTCCTCTAGGGTCTTTTTGTAGATTAGTTATGGGGCGACAGGCACACTGCTGGTTGGGGGAGCTTTTTAGTCTGCTGCAGGGGTGCAGGGTGGGTAGACAGTCAAAATATTGAGTTGGAAATATCGACCTACCATAATATCGAGTCTGAAATATCGAAGGAGCATAATATCGAAGGCAAGAATATCGTAGGACAGAATATCGACCCAAGGTAAGTAATATCGAAATACTTAATATCGATGTAAGTAATATCGAAGTTAGTAATATCGATAGCATATATATCGATGTTAATAATTTCGATGACACTAATATCGATATTTGTATTATTTTATAGTTTTTTATTATGTATGTGTTATATGTTTAATTTAAGTATTTAAAATAATTACTATTACATGTGTATACATTTTCTATAATAATATATACATTTATAAGGAAATTTGATGTTTTAGTACCGGAGCGGGTTGTGGGTTTATAGGGGAATAGGGTGGGAAGTAATTTAATTATGGTAAGTTGATTAATAATTAGTAGGATTAATTAATTAATTATAATTATTTGCTAATTAATAATGATTAATTGGGAAATAATTAATTGATTAATTGATATATATTTTCTGTAGCGGGATGTGGGTTTATAGGGAATAGGGTGGGGAGTAATTTAATAATAATTAATTAATTAATATATGTTTTTAAATATTTATAACTAATTAATTGGCAAATAATTAATATTAATTAGTTAATTAATTAATATAATTTTGTACATATTTTAAATTAGTAATTAATTGGTAATTAAATAATATTAATTAGTTAATTACATTAATTAGAGTAATTTATTTATATATATAATTTTTAGTTACTGTTAATTAATTAATTGGCGAAAAATGATATTAATTATTACATTATATTAATTATAGCTTATGTGCTAATATATTTACTTTATTGTTATTGTTAATTAATTATTAATTGCTAACTAAATAATATTATTTAACTTTGGGTTAAGGAGTATTTTTAGGGTTCAGGGTCATTTTTGGGTTTTTGGGTAAAGGTTTTTTTTTAGTGTACAGGGTCAGTTTTGGGTTTTTGGGTAAAGGGTTTTTTTTAGGGTTCAGGGTCAGTTTTCAGTTCTTGGGTAAAGGGGTATTTTGAGTGTTTAGGGTCAGTTTTCAGTTTTTGGGAAAAGGGGTATTTTTAGGGTTCAGGGTCAGTTTTCAGTTTTTGGGAAAAGGGGTATTTTTAGGGTTCAGGGTCAGTTTTCAGTTTTTGGGTAAAGGGGTATTTTTATGGTTCAGGGTCAGTTTTCAGTTCATGGGTAAAGGGGTATTTTTAGGGTTCAGGGTCAGTTTTCAGTTCATGGGTAAAGGGGTATTTTTAGGGTTCAGGGTCAGTTTTCAGTTCTTGGGTAAAGGGGTATTTTTAGGGTTCAGGGTCAGTTTTCAGTTCATGGGTAAAGGGGTATTTTTAGGGTTCAGGGTCAGTTTTCAGTTCTTGGGTAAAGGGGTATTTTTAGGGTTCAGGGTCACTTTTCAGTTCTTGGGTAAAGGGGTATTTTTAGGGTTCAGGGTCAGTTTTCAGTTTTTGGGTAAAGGGGTATTTTTAGTGTTCAGGGTCAGTTTTCAGTTGTTGGGTAAAGGGGTATTTTTAGGGTTCAGGGTCAGTTTTCAGTTTTTGGGTAAAGGGGTATTTTTAGCGTTCAGGGTCAGTTTTCAGTTCGTGGGTAAAGGGGTGTTTTTTGGGTTCAGGGTCAGTTTTCTCGACTGTTGCACTCTCTGGAGTGGGAATAGTAATTTTACCCCTACGCTATCATACGCTTTCCCTACTGTTCCACTCTCTGGAGTAGGAATAGTAATTTTTACCCTTACGCTATCCAACGTTTTATATAATTAATTGTTAAAATATCACATGTTGATTTTTTTTTTATATTACTTACATTTTATTTATGTTATTGTTTTATGTTTGTAAATGTATTAGTAAATTAGAATATATTTCATTAATTTATAAATTAGTAAATTAATTATTAATACCTATTGTTCAGTACATATATATTATATCTTTACTGTATATATTTAATTAATGTATTATTAATATATATGTATTATTTATTAATTTTAAACATTATTAGATACTTTTAAATATGTATATTTTATTTATTAGTGTTATATACTTACTTTTACATTTATATATATAAAAAAAATCGATATTTTTAACATCGATATTTTTTACATCGATATTATTTTTTCGATATTTTTGTACTTACCATGTTGTAGATAGGATGTCGATATTTTTGCCCTCGATATTGTTGACTCGATATTCTTGTAGGTCGATATTTCTGAGGTCGAAATTCTGTCAGTGATCCGCAGGGTGGGGGGTGGTGGTGGGGAAGTTTGTTTGTTCTTTCTTTGTTCTCTCTTTCTATCTCTCAGGCAATGGGTTGTGTGTACTGATTTGTTTCATTTGTTGTTGAGGCTTTCTGGGGTTGGGTGGGGCCTGGGTCACGACGATGGGGGGTAGGAAACTACGAGTTCTCAGTTGGAACGTTAACGGGTTGGGTGACCATATTAAGAGGGGAGTTGTGCTTCAATTGATTAAACGGCATAGGATGTTGTTCTTTTGCAGGAGACACACCTGGTTGGAAATACATGTAAAGCGCTTAATCGTAAAGGGTACAAAATGGTGGCTCATTCAGGGTTCTCTTCAGGATCTCGGGGGGCGGGTGTCCTTGTTCGTACGTCCCTTCCGCTTGAGATTGACACTACTGTGATCGATGAGAGGGGGCGGTACGCCGCCGTGGCGGGACGATGGGCAGGGCGTGCCCTGACATTACTTTCAGTTTACGTTCCCCCGGGCCTACAGTCTAGCACTTTCCAGGACCTTGGTGGCGCCATTTTGAATTTGCCCACTGGGTTATTGATTGTGGGGGGTGATTTCAACTCGGTTTGCTCCGGTTCCTTGGACCGCCATCCGCCTAGAGACCTCCGTAGCTCCCAATTGTGGCTGCCAACTTTTCTTGAGACGCTGGGGCTGGTAGATAGTTGGCGGCTTCTGCATCCCGCACAATGTCACTATTCCTTCCACTCTGGCGCCCATGGTAGTCTTTCTAGAATCGACTACATTCTTACATTGGCGGCTCACGCTCCTGCTGTTTCTGAGGCTCGTTTTCTGGCACGGGGTGTTTCTGATCATTCCCCGTTGTGGGTCTCATTTGACTTCGATATTGTCATGTCGGAACGGCCGGTGGTTGTTAACCCGTGGTATTTCCGCAATCCCAAAACTCGCAATCTCCTAGCCAAGGCCATCGACCTCTATTTCACGGAAAATGTGGGGTCGGTTACGTCGGCCGCAACTTTATGGGAGGCGTTTAAGACAGTTTTGAGGGGCGAGGCTTTTGCTCTTATAGCGGAAGCCCGTAGACTCAGAGATGCAGATTTGGTGCGCATTGAGGCGGAGATCATGGAGATGGACTCCCAGTTGGAGGCTGAGCCCGATCCCGCTTTCCTACATGATCTCTCACTCAAACAGTCGGAGTACCGTGATCTTGCTACTAACGCTGCCCTTGCCCTAGCTAAAGAACAGCAGGGTCGGATATACGAAATCGGTGACAAGGCCGGGAAGTTGCTGGCCTGGCTGGATAGGAGAGAGATGGCTAGCCGTGTTGTACCCGAGATACTGGGGGAGGACGGAGTTGTTGTCACTGATCCAAGTGCCATTGCTGAGTCCTTCGCAGATTACTATCGAGGCGTCTACACCTCCGTTTCGGACCGGTCTGAGACCGATTCGACAGTCTTTCTTTCAGCTGTCGATCTCCCGTGCCTGTCGGACGAAGAACGCAATGACCTGGACAGGGACGTCTCTGTAGATGAGGTCGCACTTGCGATCCGCTCACTGCGATCGGGTAAAGCACCTGGTCCCAATGGTATCCCAGTTGAGTTGTATAAGATCAGGCCGGACGTGGTTTCCCCACACCTGCGTAACATGTTCCTGGAGGCGCGGGAAACTGGCCTACTTCTCCTTGACCAGAGGTTGGCCACTATCGTGGTCATCCATAAGGAAGGGAAGCCGAGAGATTTGTGCCGGTCATACCGTCCCATCTCCCTCCTGAATGCAGAGCCTAAGATTCTCGCTAAGATACTCGCCAATCGTCTGGTTGGAGTTATCGGCGACTTAGTGCATCCGGACCAGTCGGGCTTTATTCCGCACCGCAACACCGCCCTTAACCTGCGTAGACTTCACAGCGCCCTGGCCAGGGCCCATATCCTTGAGGAGCCGGCTGTCCTCGCGTCCCTAGACGCCACGATGGCTTTTGACTCTCTCGAATGGAGTTACCTGTGGGCGGTGTTGGCGAAGCTCGGTTTTGGCCCGGTGTTTGTGGAATGGGTTAAGCTCTTGTACGCTGACCCGCTGGCTAACGTTGCTGTCAATGGCCGTGTTTCGGCGACATTTGCTCTTCACAGGGGCACCAGGCAGGGTTGCCCATTGTCGCCTCTTTTGTTTGTGCTCGCACTCGAGCCACTCGCGGCCTTGTTGCGGACTCATCCGGATCTCCATGGTATCAGCTGGGCCCCTGGCTTCGAGGACAGAGTCTCCCTCTACGCGGATGATATTCTGCTCTACCTCACTTCACCCTGCACGTCACTTATTGTGGCATGTGATGTACTGAGGCTTTTTGGCCAATACTCTGGCCTTGTTATTAACTGGGCCAAGTCTTCCCTGTATGTACTGAAGGGGGACACACCTCGCCTCCCTAGAGGCTGCGGCATCCAGGTAGCCAGCCAGGGCTTTAAGTACTTGGGGATCTATATCTCTTGTAATGCGAAGGCGCGCTATGAACACAACCTGCTTCCCCCCCCTTCTCCGCCTCCGGCGAGATGTGGAGGGTTGGCGCAAACTTCCGCTTTCCTTACTTGGGCGCGCGGCACTATTTAAAATGATGTCCTTGCCCAGGTTCTTGTACGCCCTGCAGAATACTCAAGATCCGGTTCCCGCCCGGTACTTCCGGGAGATCGAAGGCCTACAACGTGCCCTGCTTTGGGACGGCCGGCCCCGCATCGCTATCACGAAGCTTACGCTTCCGTGGTACGATGGGGGAATAGCGCTACCGGACGTGCGTAGATACTACTGGGCCTCCCAGCTGGCGGCCATCAATCACGGTTTCTATGGTCCGGAAAATAACCCTGGGTATGCAATGGATAAATGGCTCTTGAGTGGCGGTAATTATTATTATTATTATTATTATATCTGATTTTGTAGAGCGCTCAGCTACCCGTAGGTTTCCCGGCGCTAAGAGAAAAGTAAAAGGGCGCTCTACTAGAGGTCTCTGGACAGGCGGATGTCGGGCCCAACGAAAACGGTGGTCCATATTTGGAGGGCGATCACCAAGGCGCAGGGCTGGCAGGGCAGGCTGACTAGGTTTACCCCCTTATACGACTCAGACATCCTGGGCAGGTTGTGGCACACCAAAGGTTTCGACAAGTGGGACCTTATAGGTATCTCCAGGGTTGATGATATGTTGTCGAGAGGAGCGATCAAGACCTTCTCCCAGCTGCAGGATGAATATCAGCTGGGTACCTCGGAATTTTTCCGGTATGCCCAATTGCGACATGCATTGCTTTCTGCTAAACCGGACGAGGGGGCGATCCCGGAGAGCTCCCCATTGGAAGACAGGGTGCTGGACGGCCACATGCCGGACAGCGCCATTTCACTGTCCTATAAAAAGCTTATTAATGTTCGCACTGACCTCCTCCTGGGTGTACGGGACCAGTGGGTGCGTGATGGGTTGGAAATCGATGATGAGGACTGGCAGAGTGCGGTGTCCTCCCCTAAGGAGGTTGCCATCTCTTCCCGTCTCAGGCTGGTGCAGCTTAAGATTCTGCATAGGGTGTACGTAACTGGCCCCCGGCTTGTGCATATGGGCTATTGGGTCGATGGACTTTGTCGCCGCGGCTGTGGTGCCCTTGCCACTTTTATGCACATTCTCTGGGAATGCCCCGCCATAGCCTCCTACTGGAGACGTGTGCACCTGATTATGGGTGAGGTGACTGTGGTAGTGGTGAATGCGGAAGCTAGGAGGTGCCTCCTCAACATATGGGGACCGACGGACCACAATGTGGTGGCTCAGACGCAGTGGGTGACCCTTGGCAACATGGTGGCTAAACGCGACATCGCTCAGAAATGGGGGGCTTCAGTAGCTCCCATGGTGGTGCAATGGAAAGCCAATATGGATTGGTGCATGCTCAGAGAGAAGACGGTCTATGTTGCCAGGGGTAAGCCCAAAAAGTGGCTGAAAGTGTGGGGGGCCTGGAATTCGTACAGAGGAGACATTTGTGTGCTCCCGGAACCTGTCTCCTTGGAGGAACATCTGTCGCCATAGCCTGTGACACCAACTGTACCATGTTGTAATTATTATCCTGTTTTTTCCTCTCCCCCTTCCTTTCTCCTGGGCTATTCTCCTGTTTCCATGCTTGTGTTCCCTATGCTCCCCCCCTGCCCCTCTAACGATGCCTCGCTGGTTTTTTCTACTCCATTGCCACTCTCTTTGCGCCTTTTCTGGCGCCCCTTTTCTTTTTCTTTCTTTATGTTCCTCTGTGAAACGACAAAATATTAAAATCAACCTTCATTGTACTGTGACACTCATTCTTGCACTATTGTTCTGCTGTTTCATTATGCTGCCTTGCCTCCGGGATGTCAGGCTGAATAGCTGTGTGCACTTTTTTCAAATAAAGGTTTTAAAAATTAAAAAAAAAAAAAAAGAATTTGTATAAATATACAGTTTCTAAAATATTATTTTGAATACTTAGCGCAACCTATGTCAATGGGGTTATTTGTCAAAATGTTAGTGTTGAAACCCTAAAAAAGTAATAGCATCTTTTGTGTAACTTTTCTGTCAGTTGTTATCTTGACTGCACTACAACTATACCTTTGCAATAATAATTATTGATATACAATTTTCTAAGTTAATGATTTAATCCATAGTTCTATTTATTCAATGTATAGATAATTAATAATACGTTATCTGTAGTAAATCTTAAGTGAATCTATCCTGCTAGAGATATTTGTTTCTTTTCTCAATGTTGTTTGGCCAGCAGATGTTGGAGGATTGTCCCCAGACAGGTGTTGGTGAAGTTCTGGGCTTTGTTGGTGGTGGTCACTGTTGTCCTATACAAAAGGACTGATTTTACGTTGGTGTTAAAGAGGCTGATCTTGGTTTGCAGCATTAGGTCATTGGAGCTCCAGGCACTTTTTAGCTGAATAAAGGCAGACACTGGTTGCCAATTCTTGCCTTGACATTGGCATCTGTGCCTCCCTGTGTTTTTATGACACTGCACAGGAAGGTGAAGGCCTCACCTTCTTTCAGTGCATCGCCTACAAGAATGACTGCTGTTGTACCAGCCTTGTTGGCCTACAGAATTTTGGTTTTTCTCCTGTGGATGTTGAGGCCATGTTGTGCTGATGTGGCTGCCACATTGCTGGTCTTATCTTGCATCTGTAGTTGGGTATGGGAGAGTAGGGCCAGGGCTTCTGCAAAGTACAGTTTGTTGAGCTGCGTCCAAGGTGCCCATTGGAGCAAACAACCCTGGTGGACTCCAGTCCTCACTTCCATGAGTTGTCCTCCATGGACTGTGTTGCAGGTCATTCCCTCAAATGAGTTCCTGATAACTCTTTTGAGTTTATCTGGCAAACCATGGTGTCACAGGAGTTTCGAAAGGGTCTCTCTGTCCATGCTATGAAATGGCTTCTCATAGTCGATGAAGTTAACATAAAGGGAGAGTTCTATTCCACCGACAGCTCAATGATGATGCGCAGTGTTGCAATCTGATCTCTGTTGGATCTATGTTTGCTGAAGCCAGCTTGCTGGTCTCGCAACTGAGTGTCGGCTTGTTCCTTCTTTCTGTTCAGGATGACTCTGTTGGACACTTTGCTGGTGGTTGATAAGCGTTAACCCTCTGTAGTTTGCACAGTTACTCAGGTCACCTTTCTTGGGGATCTTGATGAGATATCCCTTCTTGCATTATGATGGCAAACTTTCCTCTTCCAAAATCCTTCCAAACATGAGGTAGAGCATGCCTACTTATGTTTCAATGTCTGGCTTCAGTGCCTCTGCAGGAATGTTGTCAGGTCCTGCTGCCTTCCCATTTGTCAGATGCTTGACTTGTCATATTTCTTCCTTTGTTGGCCTGCTGCAGTCAATTGGCAAGTCTTTGTCAGCTGGCAGTATGTGTGGTCGAGTCTGCGGCACAGGCTGGTAGCAGTTCTTTAAATTGCTCCACCCATATCAGTTGTTGTCCTTTGTTACCCATGATTGTCTTCCCAGCTTTGTATTTAATAGATTTTCCTGGCTTCCTGTATCTGTCGGAGAATTTACTTGGTATGTCATAGAGTTCTTTCAAGTTTCCATAGCTTGCTGCTTTCTGGGCAAGACCATTGATGAATTTTCACTTGTCTGCTCTTAAGCTTCTCTTTGCTTTCTCGTTGGTTTTGGTATATTCTCCTTGAGCTTTCACTTTTTCTCCTCTTGTTCAGTGGGTGTTGGCAGCAGCTTTCTTTTCCTTTCTCTCTTGGATTTTGATGAGAGTCTCGGTGGAGATCCCTTCTTCATGTTGGTGTTTCTTGGGACCCAGTACCTTCGGACAGGTTGATGTCACTTTTTCTTTGATCTTCTCCCATTGACTTTCTACTTGGTCTGTGTCATCCTCTAGTTCTTGCAGAACTTGAAACTTGTTACTGAGGGTGACTAAGTATTCACTCTGTTTCTAGGGTGGTGCTAGATTGCTGGCGTTGGTTTGTCCGTTCCATCCATGCTTTCTTCAGCTTTAGCCTGACTATGACCAGGTAATGGCCTGACGCCACGTCCGCTCCTTCCATCACTCTCACATGCTGCAGGGTCCTCCAGAAGGAACTTCCTGGCATTGCAGACGTGGTCGATCTGATTTTCTGTTGAATGGACTTGTGTATTCTTTTGTGTGGGAATACACTACAGCTAATCACAAGACTGATTAGGGCACAGAAATCTGCCAGCCTTTCACTATTTCAGTTCATGTCGCCAAGGCCATGTTGGTCCATGACTTCTCCATACCTAGTGTTGTCACTTCCAATCTTGGCATTGAGGCCCCCCATCAGTATGGTTGAGTCTCTCTCAAAGCATTTCCCCAGGATGGACTGGAGTCTGTTATGAAACTTTCTTTTTTCCTCTTCTTTGCCGTCATTTGTGTGTGCATAGCACTGGATAACAATCATATTGATCCTCTTTTTCTTTGTGCAGAAGGTCGCTATGGTGAATCTGGGACAGTGAGCTTCCCATTCAATTAGAGCTCTGTTGACTGCAGGTGTTAGCATCAGTGCTACTTCAAAGTGTGTGATGATTCTCTTCCGCATGCCCCGAATACAGCAGCATTCCTCCTGAAGCCAGTCTTTTCTTTCCGGACTGTGTTCATCTGGGCTCGCTGATGCCAAGCAGGGCAAGGTTGTATTTTACATCCCGCTGCCATTTGGGCTGTCTTGCCTGTCTCGTACATGCTCCTCATATTCCATGTCCCGATTGTGATGGTCTTGGTCAAAAGCAGGTGGATCTACTTTGTGGCTTCCAGGGATTTCTGGCTTTCACCACAAGGCGTCATAGCTATCCATAAAGGATATTTCTCTTTCCCCAAGACAGGGATGTCTTTTAGTCTTTTGGTTGACGTTGCTGTATAAAGAATTTTTTACATGGTGGGGTAGCTAGCCCGATGCATAACCCTGCTCCTTTCACAGTTCGGCTTGTGACCGTCCATGGTGGAGTTGTTTTTGGGTTGGTCTGCTCATTTATGCTATTAGGTGGTTTGGTATTTTGCCTGGGGGAGTCTGTCAGTTGGGTTTTGCATTGCTTTCTTTGTTTTCTCCTGCCCTGTGTTGGTCTTGGGAACACACAGATGTTGGTCTGTTGGTTTCCCTCTAGCTTGTCTTTCAGATTGGATTCCCTCTGGTGATGCAGAAATTCTATTTGATGGCATCTTGCATTGCTGTTGGATTTTGTGTGTTCTGTTAGAATTGGGCCACTGGCTTAGTTTAACTATCCTCATGTTGTAAGGATTGGGACAAAGAAGGGTTGAGGAGGCAATGTGCTGATTACTTACCATCAATCTTCATTACTCTGGTTATCCTTTCTTGTCCCAGTACTAGTCTTTCCCTCCCTTCCTGTTGTTGCAACTTTGTTCCGGAATGTTTTGGGATGTCAGGAAGTGATGTGGGCATCCTTCCTCTTTATGAATGTAGGAAAGTAGGATCTGCTTTCACAGTTACCCCCACTTTTTGCTGGTGTTATTCTGTTTTATGACTAGTCTGACTGGGATCCTGCTAATCAGGACCCCAGTTACTGTGCTTTCTCCCTAAATTTGACAGTGGTAAGTACTTTGGCACCTTCCCAATTAGCTACTAGTGTACCCATGTAAGTCCCTAGTATATGGTACTAAAGTACCCAGGGCATAGATACACCAGGGGTATCCCATGGGCTACACTATGTATTATGCCACCCATGAGAGACCACTCAAACTGTACTACAGGGCTGCCATTTCAGCCAGTGTAAGTACTAGCACCACTTACAACAGATATAACTTTCCTTATATCTAAGGTCACCACATTTAAAACCTCTAAGTCACCCCTAAGGCAGGCCTTTCAATCTTGAAGGCAGGGTGCTAGGTTATAACTGTGAGGGTGCCCTGCATGATCAGGGCACCCCCTACAAACCCCGGAGGTGATTCTCTGGGCTCTGTAAGTGCTGTTAGTCCTTTTGATACATATAGTGGCATGCGTTATTATGCTATGGATAACTATATATTGACTGTGCTGAACCTGGGCAAGTTTGGTATCAAACATGTTGGAATCATACCCCAACACTCTTACTGGCTTTGGAGGTATGATTTCGGGCACTGGGGGGCTCCTCTAGGAAGCCCCCAGTACTCCCGGTAACAGCCTTCCAGGGTCTGCCGGCAAGCTACTCCTGCTGCAGAACCCAAACACAATTCTGCCCTCCTGCTGCTGAGCTGAGCTCGAGCAGGGGAAGGTAAAACTATAGGATTCCTGTCCCAGGGAGGTGTGACCACCTCCTTGACAGGACTTAGTGTATTGGGCTAGGGTGGGGGTGCTTGCCAGCTCTACCAGACTGCTTTGAAGGGCACATTTGGTGCCCTCCATGCATACTCCAGTTTGAGCCAGTACAGGGAGCACTTGGCTTCAGCTCTGGTGCGAAACTGTGCAAAGGACATGAGAGTATCCTACCCTCTGTCCAGCCCCTCCTCTGGGAGGGACCCTTAAATCATTCCAACCCTTTCTCTAGGGTACTTAAGGGCTTATGTGAGAGACTGTTTTAGTATATGGTGTTCACTTGTGTAAGTGTAGCACTCTGCACTTATCCAGACAACCTGTATGGTGATTTTAGTGGTCTTAGACAACCATAGAAAGTTCTCTAAGTGGTAGCCGTGGAGAGCAGCCTTCTGGTTTACTCTAGAAGGAGTGTAAAGCAGCTTGTTTTACCAGCACTTAATCTTATGGTATGGTAAAGTAAAAAGGAACCACACAGTATAAAAATAGGTATTTAATATTAACACTCACTAACACAATGTATTATCTCCTACCCGGAGATACAACAAAACACTTTGTCAATAGAATTCGGAAATAGCACAGAATACACAGTGCTCCTTAGGATGAGACCAAACCATATACTAAAATAATGGAATGCGAACCACGACCTAAGTCGAGAATGGACCCAGAAGACATAGAAGAGCCGGGGACCCAAGGACCCACCCAAGGGGAGTATCTAGGAACCCCACGGAGGTTGTGTGTAGAGTGGGAACACGACTGCGTGCTTAATTTTAATCAATAGGTGAGTCGCGGTTGCACTTTTAAAGAAGAAGGAACCTTCGCAGTGGACCCCGCAGAAACACTGTGGAAGATGGAATGTTGGAGAGTCACCCCTCCCGTGGATACCCCTTGAACCAGGATATCTACACCAGGGAAGCCTGGTGCATAGGTGTGAAGTGAAGTTTGAAGAACGCAGTAGACCACAGTGGAGGACTTCGGAAAAGATGCCGCTGGCAAAGAAGGTGAAAGTGTCTGGTGGAACCCAAAGGTGGATTCAAGGTGAGCAGTAGCTTTAAGCAGAGGGGACAGAGTCTATGCTTCTCAGGAGTAACCAGGAGGCACAGAAGATGAATGCCCACTGATGTCGGAGATGTAGGAGAGTTGACGGTGCCCTTGAAGTTGCATCTGTACGGACCAGGTGACACAGAGGAGGACTAGGAGCCGCTCACGAGCTGACCCATGTCGGATGTCAAGAGCCAAAGGGTCAGTGTCCAGCAAGGACACCAACAAGCCTTGGCAACAGCAACCAATATAGGTGAAGAAAAAGGTGTGGGTTGGGACCAGCAAGGTCCAAGTGACTCACCACGAGCAGGTAAGTTAGAGCAGGCCCGAGCAAGCAGAGGAGACCACTGGAGCCAAAGAGGACCCACAGGCCGAAGGCACAGGAGTCGCAAGAGGACCTCGAGCAGCTCACCAAAGGATGCAGGACCACGGTACAAAGGATGCGATGCAGGCAAAGATCTTGGCTTCAGGTGATGCTTGAGGTTGGAGCTTCTTGGAGCCCGACTGGAGGAGACAATCAGCAAGCCTTGGAAACGGCAAGTTGACGCAGTGCACAGGGGCTCTGTTCCTGGGGTTCGACGAGGGATACTGGCTTCAAGCTCGGTGAGAAGACAGTGCAGCCTCGAAGGAGTTGCAGACCCACCACCTGTGTTGCTGAGTCTATCGAAGTCCATGGGGGCCCAGGATCAGCAGATCAGTCAGATGCGTTGGGGTGCCTGCAGATGCAGGGGAGTGACTCCTTCACTCCAAGGAAGATTCCTTCAGGTGTCTTGGATGTCCACAGGCCCTGTAAAGAACCTGTTTGGAGCACAGGCACAGACAAAGCAGGAGACTTGGAGGACGACAAGACCAGGAGCAGCAGGAGCTTCCCAGTTGCAGTCTCGGTTCCCAATGTGAAGTCCAGTGAGGTCCAGAATGCCCAGATAATCGAAGTTGAAATGGTATGTGATCTGAATCTTGTCCCACAACAAATCTAGGGAACCACCCACAGGTAACCTCATAAGAGCCCTAAGGAAAGGGTTGGAGCGATTCAGGGGTCCTTCCCAGAGGAGGGGCTGGACAGTGGGAAGGATACTCCCATGTCCTTTGTCCAGTTTAGCGCCAGATCGGGAGCCAATGACTCAATGAACTGGTTTGGAATGGAGTATGCAAGTAGGCCACCAAATGCGCCCTTCAAGCAGTTTGAGTGGCACTGGTAAGCACCCCACCCTGTCCCAATACACTAATCCTGTCTGGGAGGTGATCACACCTGCTTGTGACAGGACATTTTTTGTCCTGCCCTCCTCTGCTCGAACTTGCAGGAGGGCAGAATTGTGACGCTGTATCGGTCTAGAAGATTGGTACCGCAAGCATTAAGGGCCTCCCAGAGGAGCTTTACAGTGCATGGAATCATACCTCCCGTACTGTTAGAACCGGCTGTCTCTAGTTGGCAGAGGTATACACTTCTGACAAATAGGGACACACCTTTTCTAGTCAGGGCAAGGGGATCACACCCTTCGATAACCCCTGCTCACCCCCTTGGTAGCTTGGCAGAGCAGAACAGGCTTATCTCAGAGGCTGTGTGTTAAGCATTTATGACCACATACAGTAATACAGTGAATACACTACAAATGGACACGACACCGTAGTATTATAAAAATAGGTATTTTTATATAAGGCTTAGCACAAGACCAAATAACGACAAAAATGTACACAATCTTAATAAATACTTGGGGAAGGGAAAAAGGATAGTTCAAAGGTAGTTTCTTCTTTAGCACAAAAGTCTTTAGTATCAAGCAAATCTTCTTCTTGGCAATACAGTTCTTAGCAAAAGGGTAACCCACACGGGGGCTACACAACGTCGAGGCAAAGTTAATCCAAAGGTTCGGCGTCGACCGCGAGGAGCGCTACGTCGAGCCCGGAGCCACACGGACTCTCAACAACACAGTACCTTTGGGAAATGAAGCACACGATGATCAGCGGCGTCGAGCAATCCGGCGTCGTGTCTTCGGTGTCGATCAGGCCTCAGCAGGCGTCGTCAGTGATGCGGTTGCACAGAGTGAGCAGCGCTCACGGCGTCGAGCGGGCACACAGTTGATGCGATCAGCAGCGGTGCAGACATGAGGTCCTCTGGAGCTAGAGCCGTACTCCCACTCACTGGCGTTGCTGCTGGCGTCGGTCGGGCCCGGCGGCCGGTTGTCGAGGAAGCGGGACACTGGGGCCGTTACCCACTATGTCGAGCTGGAGTCGGCGACGTCTGTCGGCGTCGGGATTGCTGGTTCTTTCAGAGGTGCTGGATTCACAGTTCCAGCAAATAGCACTTTAAGCAGATGAAGTCTTTTAGCCCTGTGACTTCAGCAGGAGACTGGCACTCTTCCAGTCCTTGGAGATTTTCTTAGCAAGCGTGAGAGTACACACAAAGTTCCTCTCTCCTGGTTCCTTGGCAAAAATAAAGAAGCACTGCAGGATTCCCCCCAGCAAACAGCACACTGGCAGAAGGGGTAGGCAAGTCCTCAGATCAGCAGGCCTCTTGTCCTTGGTTACAGGGTTCCTTGTCAGAAGTGATCTGATTTCTTAGTTCAGGGGTCCTTCTCTTATACCCCTTTCCGGCTTTGATCCCTTTGTCCATGTCGGGGACTTTCCCAACATCCTGGGTCTGTTGTGGGTGGAGCCAGGCAGAAGCACCTGGCGTATTCACTGGGCAGGGCTGGGTCCTCACACGCCCAGCAGGAGGTGGAGCCAGCATTGACACTGGCAGGAGCAGAGCTATCGGCCTCCTGGCAGGAGGTGGGGCTAGGATCGTCCATGGCAGGCACAGAGCCATCAGCCCCTTGGCAGGAGGTGGAGCCAGCATTGTATCAGGCAGGGCAGGCTATCAACAACTACTCTCCCCCTACTCTCAACGCAAATGTCCCACTCATCCCACGTTGACTCATCCAGACCTGTGGAGCCACCCAGCTCCTGTCACACACACGCAAGACCAGCAGAAACCAGAAATGGTTAGACAAGAAAATAGACACTTTCTAAAAGTGCTATTTTCAAACCCAGAGTCCAAAAACCATCCACACCAATGGATGCGTAATTAAACCCCGAGCTCAGGGATACCAAACTCGACATTGCACCATGCTCCCCGAGCCAACTAGGATCATAGCATTAATAATCCCGGCGGCCCATTCTACCCAACAGAGAGCAGGCTACCTCGCAATAGTGAAGAACGAAGATGGAGGTAATTCACTATTAGGACATGCCAACTTGGTCAGGCGTGTCCTACCTTATACTTACAATGCACCCTGCCCGTGGGCCTACCATAGGGGTGACTAACATGAAGTCAAGGGAAGGTTCAAGGGGCTGGCAAGTAGGTATACCTGCGCAGCCTGCGTGACAGCACGAGGCTGCACGTGGGTCTCGCAATGACCGACCCGTAGACATTCTTTTATGAGGCCGCTCCTGTGGGTGGCACAACACGTGCTGCAAGCCCACGAGCGGCATTTGTATTTACAAGCCCCGGCACTCCTGGTGCACTAGACGAGGGACTGACAGTAAACCAAATAAGCCAAACATGGATACAATAGATACATCAATTTAACATAGAGAGCACTTGCGCTGTGGCACTGATCAGCAGTGACACCGCGCCCAAAGCATATACCAGCAAAACATCGTAAAACAGTGGAGGCAAACAGAAAAAATGGAGGAGAGACTCAAGCCAATGATGTCAGGTCTAACACGTGTCCCCTCCAGCTGAAATGTGGGGAGAACTACCCTTGACCGAGGGAGTCCTCATCACTAAGGCAGAAAAATCGGGACAGACCATCAGCATTGTCGTGATCGGTACCAGGGCGGTGTTCCACCATAAAGTCCATCCCCTGCAGGGAAATGGACCACCTCAACAGTTTCGGATTCTCACCCCTCATCTGCATCAACCATCTGAGGGGCCTGTGGTCTGTCTGAACCCGGAAGTGAGTCCCAAACAGGTAGGGTCTTAGCTTCTTCAGCACCCAGACCACAGCAAATGCTTCTCTCTCTATCGCACTCCACCTCGTTTCCCTGGGAAGTAACCTCCTACTGATGAAGGCTACAGGCAAGTCTCGGCCCTCTTCATTCACCTGAGCTAGAACAGCCCCCACGCCATGCTCTGAAGCGTCCGTCTGGACAATAAATTCTTTTGAAAAGTCGGGTGCCTGGAGTATAGGTGCTGTGCACATTGCAGTTTTCAGGGTGTCGAAGGCCGTTTGACAGGCATCAGTCCAGATCACGTTTCGTGGCTGCTTCCTGGAAGTCAGCGAAGTCAAGGGGTGCACAATGTTACCGTAATCCTTGACAAACCTCCTGTAGTAACCCGTGAGTCCTAAGAAGGCTCTCACCTGAGTTTTGGTTTTGGGCGGCGCCCAAGCCAGGATGGTATCAATCTTGGGTTGCAGGGGGGCAACCTTGCTGCTCCCTACTTGGTGTCCCAAGTACACCACAGAACCCTGCCCAATCTGGCACTTACTGGCTTTGATTGTGAGGCCTGCTCCGCGCAGGGCCAACAACACTTCCTGGAGGTGGCGCAAGTGTTCCTCCCAGCTGGCGCTGAACACTGCAATGTCGTCCAGGTAGGCGGCACTGAAATCCTCAGGTCCAGCCAAGACCTGGTTGACCAACCTCTGGAAGGTGGCAGGGGCATTCTTCATCCCAAAGGGCATCACCCGGAACTGGTATAGCCCATCTGGTGTGGAGAATGCGGACCTCTCCTTTGCCCCATCAGTCAAGGCGATCTGCCAGTACCCAGACGTTAGATCAAACGTACTGAGGTACCGGGCAGCCCCCAACCGATCGATGAGCTCATCCGCTCTGGGGATCGGGTGCGCGTCAGTCTTCGTGACCGAATTGAGTCCTCGGTAATCCACGCAGAACCGGAGTTCTGGGGAAGCACCAGGCGCTGCAGCCTTCGGGACCAAGACCACTGGGCTGGCCCAAGGACTGCTAGAGGACTCAATCACCCCTAACGCAAGGTCCTCTGGAGCTAGAGCCGTACTCCCACTCACTGGCGTTGCTGCTGGCGTCGGTCGGGCCCGGCGGCCGGTCGTCAAGGAAGCGGGACACTGGGGCAGTTACCCACTATGTCGAGCTGGAGTCGGCGACGTCCGTCGGCGTCGGGATTGCTGGTTCTTTCAGAGGTGCTGGATTCACAGTTCCAGCAAATAGCACTTTAAGCAGATGAAGTCTTTTAGCCCTGTGACTTCAGCAGGAGACTGGCACTCTTCCAGTCCTTGGAGATTTTCTTAGCAAGCGTGAGAGTACACACACAGTTCCTCTCTCCTGGTTCCTTGGCAAAAATAAAGAAGCACTGCAGGATTCCCCCCAGCAAACAGCACACTGGCAGAAGGGGTAGGCAAGTCCTCAGATCAGCAGGCCTCCTGTCCTTGGTTACAGGGTTCCTTGTCAGAAGTGATCTGATTTCTTAGTTCAGGGGTCCTTCTCTTATACCCCTTTCCGGCTTTGATCCCTTTGTCCATGTCGGGGACTTTCCCAACATCCTGGGTCTGTTGTGGGTGGAGCCAGGCAGAAGCACCTGGCGTATTCACTGGGCAGGGCTGGGTCCTCAGACGCCCAGCAGGAGGTGGAGCCAGCATTGACACTGGCAGGAGCAGAGCTATCGGCCTCCTGGCAGGAGGTGGGGCTAGGATCGTCCATGGCAGGCACAGAGCCATCAGCCGCTTGGCAGGAGGTGGAGCCAGCATTGTATCAGGCAGGCCAGGCTATCAACAACTACTCTCCTCCTACTCTCAACGCAAATGTCCCACTCATCCCACGCTGACTCATCCAGACCTGTGGAGCCCCCCAGCTCCTGTCACACACACGCAAGACCAGCAGAAACCAGAAATAGTTAGACAAGAAAATAGACACTTTCTAAAAGTGCTATTTTCAAACCCAGAGTCCAAAAACCATCCACACCAATGGATGCGTAATTAAACCCCGAGCTCAGGGATACCAAACTCGACATTGCACCATGCTCCCCGAGCCAACTAGGATCATAGCATTAATAATCCCGGCGGCCCATTCTACCCAATGGAGAGCAGGCTACCTCGCAATAGTGAAGAACGAAGATGGCGGTAATTCACTATTAGGACATGCCAACTTGGTCAGGCGTGTCCAACCTTATACTTACAATGCACCCTGCCCGTGGGCCTACCATAGGGGTGACTAACATGAAGTCAAGGGAAGGTTCAAGGGGCTGGCAAGTAGGTATACCTGCGCAGCCTGCGTGACAGCACGAGGCTGCACGTGGGTCTCGCAATGACCGACCCGTAGACATTCTTTTATGAGGCCGCTCCTGTGGGTGGCACAACACGTGCTGCAAGCCCACGAGCGGCATTTGTATTTACAAGCCCCAGCACTCCTGGTGAACTAGACGAGGGACTGACAGTAAACCAAGTAAGCCAAACATGGATACAATAGACACATCAATTTAACATAGGGAGCACTTGCGCTGTGGCACTGATCAGCAGTGACACCGCGCCCAAAGCATATACCAGCAAAACATCGTAAAACAGTGGAGGCAAACAGAAAAAATGGAGGAGAGACTCAAGCCAATGATGTCAGGTCTAACACGTACCTTTTACGGTGTGTATGATTCCAACATGTTTGATACCAAACACGACAGGGTTCGTTACAGCCAGTTTAGAGATGGTTATCGTGCAATGATTCATGGCTACTCTATGTATCTTAATGGCTGATGCACTTACAACCCAGGAGAATGGACTCCGCAGGTTGTAGGGGTGCCCTGCTCATGCCTGGTCACCCTCCCACTTAGAACCTAGCACCCTGCCTTCAGTATTGAAAGGCCTGCTTTAGGGGTGACCTATAGGTTTGAAGTGCAGTGGCCTCAGATATAAGGAAACTTATATCTGTCGTAGGTGGTGCTACCACCAGCTTACACAGGAAGAAATGGCAGGCCTGTAGTCACAATTTGAGTGTTCTCTCATGGGTGGTATAATATATGCTGCAGCCCATGGGAGACCCCTGGTGTACCTATGCCCTGGGAACCATAGTAAAATATACTAGGAACTTATCAGGGTACACCAGTGGCCAATCCTGAGTGTACCTAAGTACCCACCATTTATTTATTTTAAAAGGTTTTGAGTAGTTCGAACATGACCCCTGGGGGTATCACAGCGCTTTACAATTCAGCAATCACGAAAGGGTATGAGGAGGTGAAAGCAGATCAACAAAACAAGATACAATCTTAACAGTCTCATAGAACTAGGGAGCCCTCTGGAGCATTGGAAGCTAGGCATCTAAGGCAAAAGTTTCTTCATCAGCATAGTTTTTGCTTCCGTGAAAACGGCAGTAGAGGGATTCAGTTTATGTTGCGAACATGACCACAGGGGGTATCAGAGCGCTTTACAGTATATATGTTGCGAACGGAAAAAGAGTAGGTAATAGAGGACCAACAGATGAACAAAACAGTCTTCACAATCTCTATGTCCAATTTGGGGAGGAAGCACAGAGACTGAGGTCCTGATTAGCAGGATCCCAGTCAGACTGGTCACTAAAACATAATGATGCCATCAAAAAGTGGGGGTGACCATGAAAGAAGATCCTCTTTTCCTGCAGCTTACCTGTGGGTGGCTCTTCAGATCTGTTGTGGGACAAGATTCAAACCCGAAACAACTTCAACTTCGGCCGTCGGGCATCTGGACTTCGCCTGGAACCGAGACTGCACCTGGTCTTGCTGCTCCTGGTTTCGCTGTTCTGCAAGTCTTCTTCAACATCTGTGCCTGTGTCCTTCCAGTTTCCTCTCCAGGTCTTTGGGCTTCAAGTACACCTGAAGTAATCTCCCTTGGAGTGAAGGAGTCACTCTCCTGCATCTGCAGGCGCCGCAACAAAGCTGACCGGTCTGCTACTTCTGACGTCCCACAGACTTCGAAAGGCTTAGCAACACAGGTGGTGGTTCTGGAACTCCCTCGAGGCCTGACCTGTCCTCTCAGCAAATTTTAGGCCAGTATCCCAACTTGGAACCGCTGGAACAGAACCCCTGTATACCGCGTTGACTTGCCGTTTCCAAGGCTTGTTGGCTCTGTGCTCCAGAGATCTTCCAGGTACAAGAAGCTTCAGTCTCCAGCATCTCCTTCAGCCAAGATCTTGGTCCTCAACGCATCCTCTGCACTGTGAGCCTGCATCTTTGGTGAGCTGCTCGAGGTCCTCTTGCGGCTCCTGTGCCTACCGGCCTGTGGGTCCTCTTGAGGGTCTTCTTTGGCCTCAGTGGGCTCCCCTGCTTACTCGGGCCTGCTCTGATTCTCCTGCAGTTGATGAGGCCTTTGGACCTTGCTGGTGCCAATGTTTCTCCTTTTTCGTTTACCACGTCTGTAGCTGCTGCCAAGACTTGTTGGTGCTCCCGCCGGACACCGACCCCCTGGTTCTCGACTTCTGGTGTGTGACAGCTTGTGAACTGCTCCTGGTCTTCCACAGTGTCGCATGGTCCTCACAGCTGCAATGACAACGTCCCCTTCATCACTCCTGCATCTTCCGTTATCGGGAGTCATTGCTCTTCGGTGCCTCATGGTCACCTCAGATTGGAATAGACTCTGTCCCTTCTTCTTGCAGGTTCTTCTCTTCAAGAATGCACCCTTGGATTGCACTGGACTCTTTCACCTTCTTCATCAGCTGCATCTTTCCTGAAGTCCTCCATTGTGTCTATGGCGGTTTCTGACGTCACTTCGCACGTATGCAATCGGTTTCCCTGGTGTAGGTATCCTTGTTCCTAAGGTATCCATGGGTGGGATGACTCTCCAATCTTCTGTCTTCCACAAGGTTTCTTCAGTGTCCACTAGGAAGGGTCCTTCTTCTTGAAAACTGCATCCCTGACTTTTCCATTGCCTTGCATTGAGCACACGCTGCAGTTTTTCCACTCTGAAAACAGCCTCCATGGGGTTCCTAGATACTTGCATTGGGTGGTTCCTTGTGTCTATTGAACTGAGGCAACAGGAGACGAACACTTAACCTGAGCCCGAAGGGTAGAGAAGTATTCATCGGGGGGATAAGTCCTTCCATTTCTAATTCTTAATCCAAAACAGTATCCCAACTAATATGGAGACAGTCAGGCACTATTCTCAACTAGTGGGTCACCATCCGCTCAGACACGGGAAAGGAAGCAATTCCTTTTTCCTAAATAACATTCACACACTCTAGTAGTGTCATGCTTCATCATCGGGTTCACCCTGACTCATAAAGGTCAGGGTGGGCTCGACGAAATTCCAGGGAGCTCTTAGGAGAAATAGGCCAGGGGGTTTAAAGATTAAAAATCCTCCTCCGACTCCAGGTGTGCCTTTATTCGCGGGGTCGTAGGGGATATTAAAAATGAAAAAGAGGGGTTGTAAGGAGGTAATGGTCCTATGACCCTATTGCCAATACGTTTCAGCCCTTTTAATATTCCCAAAAGGGTCCTGGGCTTTCTTCAGGGCAAATGGATTTCCTTCCCTGGTTCTGTGAATAGGTCTTTCATATATATCAATATAAAGTGCAGAAAGCTGCACTTATTAGGACCGGTAAGTAGAATACTTATCTCTCATTCGGTAACGTAGAGTATGTTGTCCGCCTGAAAACGAAACATTGATTGATGTTATCACACTTGTTCAACTTGTGCTGCGCCTATATCACCCAAGAACTTAATTCAGAATGGGTACTATAGCATGCGTTCATACAACATCCTTTGTGTAGTCGTGAATTCATTGAGTACTCTGGGTATAATGCTGTCCCAGGTAGTTACTATTTCTGAGTGGTAGCGCCATTCACATCTCACCACCCTTACCGTGGAAACCAGTAATACATTTGCGTTGTGTTTCTACACCCATACATATTAAACATACTGCACCTTTACACTCATACGTATACTTCCGGGTTATAGTATTACCCGTAGTTTGTCACCTTATAGTCGATTTCACTTACTGCATCCCAATTTCTTACCCTATTGCGGAGGTTCTAGAATGTCTCAAGAGACTGCGGGTAAAGAGGGTAACCCTGTAGTCAGACTCTGTACGAGTGCGAGCCAGGAGTAAGAAGAGGGAGAGAAAACAAAAAAAAAAGGGGCACTCGCTTGTTATTGAAATCTGACCGATAGTCTCACACATTCATCTCTCGGTAGCTTTGATGACATTCTTATTCATCCTTGTCCCCTACTTACTTCATCAAATGTCCTGCCCCATTGCTTCATCTACTTGGGTCCGCATCTCCTGGCATTTCCGCCATTGTTTGCTGAGACTGAGTCTTATAGTGTGTTTGTGACTCTGCATTTCCGGTTTGCCCAGGGGTGGAGCCCCACTGGTGGTGCTCACTTTTGAAGTTGTTCTGTAGGTCCCGGGATAGGACTACGGAACACGACGGAAAAGAAGTCCATTTTTTTTTGTGAACATGGACCCATACCAAACACCCGAATTCAGAATAATTGATGGCAATTTTGGTCACTCCAAGTCAAAATGTTATATGTGTATGACTCAAATTCTGCATGTCTGAATTACCCAAGGGTAGAGCCCGCCCCTTATGTTTGCTACTGGCATCACTCTGTAAGTCCTGGATACAGGACTACAGGATAGTGATTTGCGATTGCTACTGACGTCATTCAATAGGTCTCAGATACAGGACTATTAATTGTTGACGCAGTATTGGGATATGTAGTCCCAAGGCATAACTCACCATATGTCAACCGGTAGTATGTTAACCATCTGTGTTTCATTTACATAATGGCTATTTAGTCGTTACGCGTCGATTAGTTATCACATGTATGACCTGTATTTTGCAATTCCCTTTCTATCTGTTAGGATATGTAAAGGATAGTTTGTATGTATATACGCAGACTAGTTCTCAGCGCGTATTCCAGCACTACATACTCATAAGTAATGGTACGTATGTATCCTGTAGTTACAAATTGATTGAGAAGAATCGGGTTGGAAAGGAACCATGTACTATCCTAACAACTTGTTCTTGACATGCAAATGGAACGAATGAGGAAAGCGATAACATTCTAACGTGCATCTATTCAATGTAAGTGCATATCTCCATATTGATTCGAACTGTAGTCATTGAACTATACTAGCCCTTAGTGTTGCTTTAATTAGGTCCATGTGAGCGTTTATTAGTCATGTTTCTGATACTATCACCGAATTTCCATCGGTTAGGGAATTCCAATATAAGGTCATGGGTTTGGAGAGCAAGGAAAGCCCTATTAAGAAACAATGGAACCAAATCATCTAGTAGGGATTTTCTCATTCCTGATTCAACTGATTCCATGGAATGGAGTCATTAAGACCTAGTGTGTGGGTCTGTAATCTGTAACCCCATCGCTGTTCTTTCTCAAGCAGAATCTTGGGGCTAGATGTAGGTAATTTAAATTTACCGATTCGAAAATACTGAATTTTACTGATTCGGTATTTTCGAATCGGTAAATGCAATGTAGGTAATTATTTGGTAAAAAATACCGAATCGTTAAGATTCGGTATTTACCGAATCGGTAATTACGGATTCAGTATTTGCCATTCATTCCTATGGGCCTGGAGGCCCATAGGAATGAATGTCAATTACCGAATCGGTAATTACCGATTTGGTAAAATTTGAAAAAAGTCAAGGGTGGCAGGGTGTCACTTTGACACCCTGCTGCACCCCTGATTAGTGCTTGTGTGCACATGTGGCACACATGTCTGTCACATGGCACAGGTGTAAATGCACATATTTGCATTTACATAGGAATTCGTTATTTACAACCAACTAATAGTTGGTGGTAAATAACGAATCCTTAAAGCTCAGATGCACTGTTTACAGTGCTTCCTACATCTCATTTACCGATTCGGTAAATACCGAATCGGTAAATGATGATTCGGTAAATACCGAATCAGTAAATACCGATTCGTTATTTACTGAATCGGTAAAAAAGACTCCTACATAGGAAGAGTCCATTACCAGTCGGTAATGGCCGAATTCGGCCGTTACCGACCGGTAATAGCCTACCTACATCTGGCCCTAAGTCTTTTGTCCCCAGCTCCTCTGAGTCTCCTTGTCAAATTCCTGACTTTAGTCACAGTTCTCATTTCACTTCTTTAGTATATGGTTTGGTCTCCCCCGGAGACCACTGTGTATTTGTGCCTACTTACCTGTTTACAATTGAAGTATTGTGTTGATATCTCCGGGTAGGAGATATACCAATATGTTAGTGAGTGCGTATAATCAATAGACCTATTTTTATAACTACACTGTGTGGTTATTTTTTCGTTTAACTTACACTATATGATTAGTTCTGGTAAAACAAGCTGCTTAACACTTCTGGACTAAGCCTGAAGGCTGATCACCACAGCTACCACTTAAGAGAGCTTTCTATGGTTGTCTAAGACCACCAAAATCACCATAAAGGTTGACTGGATTAGTGCAAGGTGCTTCACTTAAATAAGTGTGCATCACATACTAAGCCAGCCTCCTACATTGGTGTGCAGCAGTTGGGATTTAAGCTGGCACTGTTTTACCAGCTAATCTACATGTGGTTAGATGAAAAACCATCACTAGCATTTAGGCACATATAAAATATTATTGTAAATAGTAAGTTCTAGTGAACATTTAGATTGGGTGTTAAGGACCTAGCACAACCCTTTCTCCAATTTTTGGAATTTTAGTTTCACTAGGGTGGTAGGTGCAACACCACACTACACCTAGTCACTATGTCTTTAATTGTGGAAGTCAGAGGGTCCCAACCCTCTAGATACAATGGTCTTACGTTCCAGGAGCCAAGGACCCTGTGTGCCTCTAGAAAGATAAAGACAGGTAGCAACCCCAACACTAAGCAGCTCCTAGAGCTGCGTCCGCAGAATGAGATTCACAATCCTGAAAGGTCAGAAGGGCAGGAAAAATTGGGTGGGGAGTCTATAGAAGACAAGTCAAGAGGGGTCCCCCCTAGTGACCTTAATTATGAACATGACCACAAGATGTCTGATGCCCCACACTGGTGAAATCTGATCCCCCAGGAATTGTACAGATGGTGCAGGGAGAGTCCCAAGAGGTAGGTCCCCCTTTATTCGTCTTAGGAGGGTGCAAAGTATACAGGGGCGGTCTATATTCTCCTCTGTCCATTCCAATACCTCAGACACATACATAGGGACCTTGATTTCTAGCAAAAGGGGGGACTCCTTAGGGAGGGGGTAACACCTTCTCAAACTTGAGAGAGCCAAGCTCAAGCTCCAGCAAGAGCAGTTGACCCTTGATAAGGAGAGCCTGGAAGTCCAGAGGGCTTGGAAGAGTTTGGGCTTAGAGTCCTATGGTGGCAGCATTAGACTTCTCTATGTCCAAGAGGACGATGCAGACAACTATCCAGTCTTGAAGAGTGCCCTCATAGATGGGTTTGGTTTAACCACTGAGCGATACTGGGTTACATTTAGGGACATACAGAAGGCACACACCCAAGACTGGGTTGATTTTATAGACAATGCTAATAAGGCTCTAGAATGCTGAAGTTATGGAAGCAAGGTGCATGACTATGAGGGATTGTATAATTTGTTGATGAGGGAGCACATCCTTAATAATTGTCAGCATCAGCAACTACACCAGTACCGGGTGGACTTTGACCTGACCTCTCCCCAAGAATTGGGAAAGAAGGCAGAAAAATGGGTCCGAACCAGGGTTAAGCAGAAAGCTCATGGTGGTGGTGACCAGAAAAAGCAAGATTCTTCTAAAACCCAAGTGTTGGCTTAACCAAATGGCTGTGATGACTGTTTACCAGCCAGGACAGAAGGTGTAGGTGTTGGAGCCTGTGGCCCCAGCAGCTCTCCAAGGCAAGTGGAGTGGCCTTCACACCATCCTTGAGAAAAAAGTTGAGGTCACCTTTTTGGTTGACCTAGGTACTCCTAGAAGTCCCCACAGGGTACTTCATGTGAACCCCCTAAAGCCTTTTGTTGACAGGCTGACATGAACTTGCTCATGGCCTCTGATGAGGGACAGGAGGAAGAGAGTGATTCTCTCCTTCATCTCCAGTCTCGGGATGCTGTTGTTCTGGTTAGTTGATGGAGTAGCCTTGGCAGGGAGCCTCGCTGACCAGCAGCAAGCTGATTTAAGGAAACTCCTCAATCAGTTCACACGTCTGTTTTCTTTGACTCCCAGTCAAACCACCGAATGTATCCATGAAGTGAACACAAGTGACAGTTTGCCTGTGAAGAATAAAATCTATAGTCTGACCATGTCAGAGATTGCATCAAGACTGAGGTCCAAAAGGTGCTGGAGTTGGGGCGTGATTGAGCCTTCAGATAGCCCTTGGGCTAGTCCAGTAGTCCTTGTGCCAAAACCTCACACCCATGATGGTAAGAGAGAGATGAGGTTTTGTGTAGACTACAGAGGCCTCAATGCAGCTACTAAGACTGACGTCCATCTGATTCTCAGGGCAGATGAGCAAATTGATACTCTAGCCTCAGCCAAGTATCTTAGTACATTTAACCTGACCGCTGGCTACTAGCAAATCAGACTCCCTGAGGATGCCAAGCCCAAAACAGCATTTTCAACCCCTTGGATTGAAGGAGTCACTCCCTTGCATATGCAGGCACCTCAACGAAGCTGACCAGTCTGCTGCTTCTGACGTCCCTCAAAAGGCTCAGCAACACAGTTGGTTGCTCTGCAACTCCCTCGAGGCCTGACCTGTTCTCTCAACCAGTTTGAGGCCAGTATCGCTCTTAGGAACCGCTGGAACAGAACCCCTGTCTACTGCGTCAACTTGCCATTGCCAAGGTTTGTTGGCTCTGTGCTCCAGGGATCTTTGGGCTAGAAGAAGCTCCATACTCCAGAATCTCTTCCTGCCAAGATCTTCGTACTCACTGCATCTTCCGCACCGTGGGCCTGCATCTTTGGTGAGCTGCTTGAGGTCCTCTTGTGACTCCTGTGCCTTCGGCCTGTGGGTCCTCTTAAGTGTTTTCTTTGGCTTCAGTGGACTTCCATTCTTCCTCTGGCCCTGCTATCACACTCCTGCAACTAGTGAGCCCCTTGGACCTTGCTTGTCCAAACATTGCTCCTATTTTCCTGTTTCGTTTACTACGTCTGTTGCTGCTGCCAAGGCTTGTTGGTGCTCCCGCCGTACACCGACCCCTGGTCCTCGTCTTTCAACATCGGACAGCTCCTGAATGGATCCTTGTCTTCCACAGCGTTGCCTGGTCCTCACAGCTGCAGCAAAAAGGTCACCGTCATCACTCTTACATCTTCCGTCATCGCAGGTCATTGCTCTTCTGTGCCTCCTGATCACCTCGAGTGGCATTGCCTCGGTCCTCTCTGCTTGTAGTTCCTTCTCTTCAAGAATCCACCCTTCGATTCCATTGGACTCTTTCTCCTTCTTTGCCACCTGCTTCTTTCCTAAAGTCCTCCATTGTGGTCTACGGCGGTTTCCAACGTCACTTTGCACGTATGGACCCGGCTTACCTAGTGTATGTATCCTGGTTCCTGGGCTATCCACTGGTGGAGTGACTGTCCAACCTTCTATCTTCCACAGGGACTTCTTCAGGGTCCATTGGGAAGGGTCCTTCTTGAAAACTGTAACTCCAACTTTCTCATTGACTTGCATTGAGTGCGCAGCTGTGTTTCCACTCTGCACACAGCGTCTGTGGGGTTCTTGGGTACTTACCTTTGGTGATTCCTTGTGTCGCCAGCTCTTCTAAATCCTCTGGTCCAAGTCCCGACTTTAGTCACAGGCCACTTCTTTAGTATATGGTAATAATGAATAATAAATTGACCTATTTTTATAACTACACTGTGTGATTCTTTTTTGTTGAACCTACGCTATATGATTAGTTCGAGTAAAACAAGCTTCTTAACACTCCTTCTGCACTAAGCCTTAAGGCTACTCACCACAGCTACCACTTAGAGGGCTATCTATGTTTGTCTAAGACCCCTAAAATCACCATAAGTATTGACTGGATTAGTGCAAGGTGCTTCACTTAAATAAGTGCACACCATATACTAAGCCAGCCTCCTACAATGGTCCCTTGTAGAGGAAAAGGAGGAGCCTAAACTGGAGACTGGAGCAGCAGGTTAGGGAGGATTTGTTGTTTCTTTTTAGCTAGATGTCATGGTGAATTCTGGAATAAGAATGTGTTATTGGAGTAATAAAGAACACTTGTAATACATTGGTGCAGTAATTTGTGGTAGTGTGAGCAGTGGATATTGCTTCATCACAGTGTTTGGCAGGGCTAAAGTCCGACTTACTTCTCCATATTTTTCAGAAGCAATATTCTTCATCATATTTTTGTATCCTTAGTATATCAGATACTTGTGTAAGGAGATCATTTAACATACATTCTAAATGCTACCATGTCACTGAAAGGAAATCAAATTCTTTTTCACAGCAAAGTAATCTTTAGAAAGTACTTTTTAAACTTTTCTAGGAGATCCAGTTAAGCAGGGCTTACTGTGGTAGAATATGATGTGCAGATAAATGATCTGACATAAATATTGTGTCCTAAATATTGTTTATAAAAATAACCTCCCATTGGGCATTGTCAGCTTGCTCTTATAGACCACTGGCATCACCTCTCTGGTTTCTGCCACTTTTTTTTATTATAATAGACTATAATATTAGGTTATTATTCACTGTTTATAGATACACAAAATGCCAACTCTTGCTGCAGCCTGAGACAGTGAATCTGTCTGATTGCTGGTGCAAGCACACAGAAGTGTCTGCACCAAAAACTGAACAAATTGTCAAGAGCCGCTTAAACCCCAGTCCTGGCCTAGGCTCAGGTGTGTGACGTGCTATGGTACCTCCCCATTAGTTTTGTGCTGCAGCATCACCTGTAAATGAAGCCCTAGAGACTTTAGCTTCAGCCCTGCAGTAAGGTAACAAAGTAAGAGACTCAAAGCCTGGAGCCTGCAGAGGTCTCTGCTTCAATATCTGAGGCATAAGGGAGCATTGTGCCTGCTCCAAGTGTGCACCAGCATCAGCAGCTGAAAAGGACAGGCGCAGGCAGTTGAAGATAAGTAAAAAAAAATCTCTCAAATTTGTCCATGGGTGTGGCTGAGTATACATATGGGAGAAGGAGAGCATGTGCATGCGTGTGCCTGTGAGCATTTCTGTGTGGGTGAAAGTGAGTGAGACTGAGCAACAGGGGAAGTGTGTGAGAATACACAAGAGCAAGTGACAGTGTAACTGAGTGAGAATGAGCGAGTCAGAGTGAGTGAGAATAAGTGAGACTAAGGGTCTGATTTAGATTTTGGAGTACAGATTTTATTCCGTCAAGACAACAGAGTAAAACACTCTGTTGACCTGAAAGAGTGACTGCACATCGAATATAGAGATGTCCACTGGCCCAGCTAACATCACTTACATTAAGTGAGGTTTAGAGTTGGGTGGGGAGAGTACTCCATCGCAATATGAATGAATGAATGAATGAGATAGTTTTATAAAGCGCGCATTACCCAAGGGTGTCTTAGCGCTAGGCAGATCCAGGCCAAGAGAAGAAGCCGCAGGTTTAAGGGGAAGAAAAAGCAAGACCAGGGTGACCCCACTGATTAAAGTGGAAATAGCCAAGTCTTTAACTGCTTTCTAAAGACCTGCAGTGCCAGCTGTGGGTGGAGAGCCAGGGGGAGAGAGTTCCATAGCTTTCCCCCCTGAAAGGCTAGCGTTCTGCCACCCCAGTTAGCTCGTTTGATTCTTGGGACCATGACCATAAACGCAGAGCTAGATCTGAGACTCCTGCTGAGCAAGTACCATGTGAACCATTCTTGAAAATAGGACGGGCCAGTCTTGTGAAGCGCCATGTGCGTAAGGCACAGTGCCTTAAAAGACACCCACTTCTCCACTGGCAGCCAAAGTAAACCATGCAGTAAATGAGATACAGGTTTGAATTTGGGAATTTTCAGAAGTGTCCGTGCTACAGGGTCCTGAATAGACTGCAATTTTTTTTGCAGATATTTGGAGGTCCCAAGGAAGAGTGAATTACAATAATCCATTTTTGATGTGATGAGGGCCATCCTCTTCGTCTTCTGCGAGTCAAATGGAATGTACGGGTGGACTTTTTGGAGAACGCGCAACATGAAAAAACCTCCCAACATTACTGCATTGATTTGGGCAGAGAAGCACAGTTTAGTATCAAAAATTACTCCCAGGTTTTTTGCCTTCAGCACAGGCTTCAGCAGGTTGCCCAACTCTGCCGGCCACCAGGCCGCATTCCAGAAGGAGGTCTTTTTCCCTCTGTTTTGTCCGGGTTTAACCCCTTCCTTGCGCCCGTCGGCCAACAGCCATCACGAGCACTACCTCCGTAGTGCTGCACACGTCAGTTGGCCGAAGTGACCCGCCCACTTAATGGAACGCCCGCACCGCTGCGGAAATGCCGCCGCAGTTAAGACATCAATTTGAGGCAGTTTCCCCGCATCCAGCTCGCCACTGCCGACATACATCTGCAAACATTTACAGCATCTTTCTCAACCTGAGATGAAATGGATACCACTATCTGTGTATCGTCCGCATAGGACAATACACTCAGACCAAAACTGAGGATCAACTGCACCAGGGGGGTCACATACACGTTAAAAAGAGCGGGACTGAGTGCCGAGCCCTGCGGCACCCCACAGGGGAGCGAAAAAGGGTTTGATTTTGCGTCTACCATCTCCACCCACTGTGTTCTGTCTGCCAGAAAAGACCTCAGCAGTGATAGTGCAGATTTCCTAAAACCTAAAGCAGACAGACGCTTAATGAGTAACGCATGGTGGACCGTATCAAAGGCAGCAGGGGGATCCAGTATTAGAGCAGCTCTGCCGCCTTTGTCCACCCTTATTATTACCTCCTCTGCTGCGACTACCAGAGCTGATTCTGTGCAATAGTTAGCCCTGAACCGATATTGGGCCGAGTCTAGCAGTTGATGCGTATCCAGAAAAGATAGAATTTCTTCATTCATAGCCTTTTCTAGCAGCTTAGCAGGGAAAGGAAGACGAGAAATTGGTCTGTAGCTTTCCACAAATTTAGGGTCCAGGGAGGGTTTCTTCACCAGGGTAAGAATGGATGCTTCTTTCCAGCTGCTTGGGTAATGCCCGGAGCTAGGCACCTCATTCAATAGGACTCTGAGGGGTCCTGCCACTGCGCTGGCCACCTTGTTAAAGATCATGGGGGACAAGGGTCCGAAGGGGCCTGAGATGTGATGGAGCTCATAAGAGTGATCATTTTCTTCATTAAGAGAGCAATAGCAAGGGAGTACCCTGTCCCTCAAATTGAAGAACTGGCAGCCTCATTTAGAGTCGGACAGATCGTCAGTATATCAGTAATGGAGACTACTCCATCTCCATTGCTGAAATACACTTTAACAACTCTCCCCCCCCCCCACCCCCCTGATTTAAGGTGAGCGGTCAAATGGCCAGTTTATACTTTAAGATCCCACCATCCATAATGTGGCAGTAAGTGAAAGTAGACACATTTAAATTTTCCCCCCACCCTTAGTGAGAGGGTCATTTTTTTTTTTTCAAGAAGAAAATCCAACTTTAGTATTGTGTTTTTGAAAAAAAAAATATATATATATTAAAAATTTGACTGGTGGTACCATCATGTTGAATGAGCCATCCATCAACCTTCTAATACATAGACAGGGATTACCATGAGTGCGCTTTCTGCCAATGTAAGAGATGTCTGCTAGGCCGGCGGATATCTCTGAATTCAGAGTGTGGTCACTCTGTCAGGCCGGTGGAGTGTTTTATTCCGTTTCACGGATGGTGTTAAATCTGTACTCTGACATCTAAATCAGGCCCATTGGCAGGAACAGCCATCAGAAGAGTGTCAGCAGTAGGAGTAAAAGCAAGAGTAATAAATAAATAAATAAATAAATAAAAGAAGATTGAGTGGTTTCTGTCTCTGACATTCTGAAATTCAGCCTAAGGCAGATAAACCTTCAGTATAGCAGAGAGGGTACTCTGTTGTCTGTAGTAATGAGTGTGAGTGAGTTAATGTATGTGAGCATAAGTGAGTGGTGAGTGTGTGTGTATGTGAGAGATGGTGTGTGCATATGTGCAAGAGAAAGTGAGAGATTGAGTGGCAGACAAAGTGAGTGGGAATAAGCAAGTGAGAATAATGAGGTAGAATATGTAAAACTGAGTGAGAAAGCGAGTGCAACCTTGAGTGAGGCTAAGAATGTGTGCAAGTGTGTGAGTGAAAGTGACATAAGTGAGAATGAGTGGGAGGCAGTGCGGGAATGTGAGATAGTCAGCGTAAGAGAATAAGAAAGAGTGTGTGAGTAAGAATAAGTATGAGTGAGTGAGTGAGTGAAATACTGACACTAGCCTACTGGAGGTAATTCAAAACATATGGAATGACAGCCAAGGCATGTGGGGAAAGGAAGAGAAAACCATGTTAAAATGTGGGCCCTGGCATACTAAGAATAATTTTTGACATTTGTGTCACTTATGGTATATTGATGCATTGATGGCAAAATGCTGGCCCTGGCACAATGGGGGTAGTTATTGCCATATGTGGACACCTGCTGGACATGTAAAAAAAATGATCACACCTGCTTGGAGTATCAGGCTTCACTGGCTTGACACACCGTGAAAGTACTTTAATATTTAGGGAGCCACCTTTCACAGCGAGTAAATGAGAATGAAAATTCTTTTTCAAAATGCAATATTGCAATATTTTGCCCCTTTTTTCAAACTTTTTTGATAGGTGGAGGGAAAAATCTTCTTTCACTGTCTTAGAAGAAGTCGGGCTCTCTTCACTTTCCCCTGTATTTCAGGACAAGAAAAATACTCCATCACTTTCATAGATCACCAGCCACCACTGTCATTGGGTGTAGATTCTTTATTAACGTCAATGAAGAGATATTTTGTAAACTATTTTTATGAGACAATAATTCTGATCTAGTTATGTCCGATTATATTCTTACAATAGTTGTGTACCACACCTCACCCTTTATTTCAGCTGTGGTAGGTCTGAGCAGTACCTGATCCGAGCACTACAGGAGACGGCTGCAGTGACGTAGCAAGGAGGGTGCGGGGTGGCAGCAAGTTTCGGGGGTGGCAGCCTCCCCCCACCCACTCTTACCCGGGACGTTGCAGGGCTGTGGCCGCAGGAATCACCAGCACCCCTCCCCCCACCCCCTCCCTTGCCCTTACATTTAGCCAAATACAGAGGCCGCCGCGGGCACCCTCATGCCTGGCTACGCCACTGGATGACTGCATCATCAAAGGGCCCGGTTAGCTCATTTTTGCAGCCATGCTATGCAGCGGTGCTGGAACCATTTTTAGAGTGGGGGTGATGCCATTAATATTATACCACTGAACTCATAGAGATTGTGAAAAATCAGGTATAGCACATGTGCCATGCCCATTTAGCAGGAGAGTTGCAGGGTTTGTGTGGTGTGTAGCTGGTGGTGGTGCATTTTGAAGCACAGTCATTTACATGTGGCACATTTTCCACTGAAATTACCACTAAAGTTGAGTTGACATGCAGTTTTACTGGTAAAACTATATAGGGCGAAAACAATAATGTGCGGAAATTGAGTTTCAGTGAATATTTATCCTTTGCACATCAACAAGTAAAGTGCCTTCAATGTTTTGATCCTATTAAAATCTTTGTTTCCCTTACGCTTCAAAATTACAAAAAAGTGCTTAATTTTTGTTTTCCTAATTACTGGTATGATTTGAAATGTGTGTATAGTTCATTCCCAATATTTAAATTATGTTGTGTGTAAGAAAAAGACTGACATGCTACAACCTTGTCTTTCGTTTCCTGTATCCCATCATGATTGTTACCTAGATCACTTTTGCAAAATCCTTTCACTTTTCAGTGAGAGAAATAAAAGTACACTCCCGATTTCCAATAAGCAACAATTTGCCAGAAGATGTGGACTGATATTTGACCTTTGGCTTTGAATGTGCAACATGTGTGACATGGTAAACAAAAAAAAACATAAAGGCAGCTATATTGCTCATTCATCTTTTGAACTCTAGCATGATTATTTCTGGGGTGCTGTAGCACCCCAACTTCCAGTGCCTTTGATGCTGTTAGGCCTAAAGGTGAAAGGTTTTCCGCACTACAGATTTTCTCGGTTGCCTCTGCTTGAAACATGTTTTTAAAACCAAAATATAAATAAAAGGCATTGTCATTTACAATGCCAATAGCTCAAACTCGCGAAATGCGAAACCTATTGCATTGCAAATGCTTGTTGTTTTAGGACCTAGGACTCTGGAATATTTTAGTGTTTCTCTGTTAATTTCCCCGAAGATGGAGTTCGCTTTTTCTGCTCTTGGGCGTGGGTGTCTCTTCTAGAAATAAGGTTTTCCTGCTTGGGCCTGTAACTGCGGCCGGAGAAGAGGAAGTCCCTCTCGGTTACAGGGGGGTTCCTGTGTTTACACGGGCGGTGGTCTCCCTGGGTTTTCACTGTCCAGTTTGATTTTGCTGAAATTAGTATAAAAAAAATCTAGTTTATGATTCAAGAGGAAGCTTTTTATGTTTTGTGGTTTAGCGATCTGAAGACTTTCGAGCAGAACTGGGTACTGTGCCAGTGGTAAGTAAATATGTTCAGCAATCTCAGCAATTCGTTATTTTTCCCGTACATGCAAATAAATAGCCTGACGTGGCCAGGCCCAAAAGGTGCGCGGGACGACTTCCGGATTTCTGCTTTGACGCCAAGACTTCCGCATTGCTAGGCGGCCCAGCCTGCCAGCGTTCTAGCCATCAGCATGTGGGCGCGTGGACACTGCTGTCCACCAAGACTGATTTGTTTTACTCTGTGAGTTATTAGGGCTGTTTCGCATAAGACCCGCAAGCGCTTCCCGGTGTCTCGGGCCTCAGCTCGGCCTCTCAGGCAGCCTCCACTGCAATGCATGTAGGTTATTCAGGCGTTTTACGCAAGGATCACAGAATTTAAGAACATCTCCCTGGAGTTTCTGATTTGTGATAATGAAATTGAACTCAAATTGTATTTGTAATTGTATTTATTTAGCGCTTACTACCAGGGCTTGAAATGGATAAATAAAACTTTACCTGCTTGTTTCTGAGAAGTGCCAGTACTCTCCTATTAAAAGTATGACCCCTCTCCAGAGAAGTGCCGGTACTCTCCCTCTCAAAATAAACAAGCATTTACAATGCAATGGTTTCGCCTTTGGAAAAGTTCGAGCTATTGGCATTGCTCATGACATTTTTTTTTTTTACTTATAAATAAATGGCATTGCTATTTACATTGCCAACGGCTGACACTACAGGTGCAGGCACACCCGTCCAATGGCAGAAGTACTGAGGCTGCCATGAATCTAGAGTTCTGTACTGCCATTTACCAACCTGTGTTGAGAGTTGAGAGGTTAGATTTCTAAAAGTGAAAGTTGAAATTGCATTGCGCTTAGAGCAGCAGGGTGTCCGGCAGCTTTAGCCTGGGAGCCGCCCCCTCTCACCCCTCAGCGCCAGTACACAGAGTGACGCAAACACATTGTACTACTGAAAAGGGAGGGCTTGGAGTTATTAAAGAAATGGATATGCCCAAGACTATCAAAGATGTGTGAATAAATTGTGGCTTGCAGTATAACGAGATCGCAAATTGTTGGTCTGTGCGTGGAAGCTTTCTCTGATGCTTTTCCTGCCTGTCAGGTTGGCACAGCTTTCGAACGCCACTAATCTGCGTGAATATTAAATGGGTAAACATGATCATCCTTTAATATTTGTTTGGATTGAGTCCTTCTGTTGTTTTAATAAGTGGAGTCTTCTAGAATGCTTGTTATCTGTCTGCTATGCAAACAGGATTTATTATTCACATCGAGCGGATTTTCCTTAGTGTTGTAGCTCCTGGCAGTGTGCTTTCGAGTTACGGGAACTGACTTTTTTTTTTTTTAATAAAATAGCTGCAGCATCATAGGATATTGATTAACAGCCCTTTCACTGCAGACCTCGTTATCTAGACAGTTTATTGCGGTTTGTTTCTGCATCCAGTCACAAACCAAGAATAGGCCATGGGGCATTACCGCTCCATACATCTATCGAAGCGCTTGGAAGAGAGCTGCCTGTCACAACAGAGTGATCATGAACCCAGGCAATCTCTGCTTACACACACTCGTGTTCATCATCTACGTATTCTCACGCGCACGCACTCTTCCACTTACTCACCCAAGCACGCCAACATACTTACATTGATGTAAACACTTGTGCACCCATGTGCTCTTACTCACATCCACAGTCACGCACTCGCACTCACTCATGCATCCAGACACTCACTCGTTCACAGCAGGGCACTCACTCAAATGCGGACACTCACACTCTAGGGCTGACAGACACTGGCACAAGCTACCTCGCGGGGGGGCGGGAAAGACACGGAAGCGGGAGGGGGGGGGGCGGGAAAGACATTGACAGCGGGGGAGGGGGGGAGGAACGCACTCACCTGGACTTCTTCCGGCCACTCTAGGTCTGACAGAGACTGGCACAAGCTACCTCGCGGGGGGGGCGGGAAAGACACGTAAGCGGGTGGGGGGGGGGGAAAGAGACGGACAGCGGGGGGGGGGCAGGAAAGACACGGACAGCGGGGGGGATGCACTCACCTGGAATTCTTCCGGCGGCCGTGGTCGGCATGAAATGAGGAACCCTTATATTTGGGACCAAGGTGCACGGTAATGGATGAATGGTTTAAGTGCAACAGTTACTACGAGAGTGCCCCAGCACAGAGGGAGGCGGCCAGTAGCCAATATGTTTTGCAGGTTCCAGGGATGAGATGCTTTATTGCAAGCCTATGTAGAGTCACACCTCGAGAGAGCAGAAGGTGCTAAAAGTAGTGTTTTTGTAAAATGGCAGAAAAGGCACTTAGAACTAAAGATCGCATTTAAGAGGGCTTGCAGGCTGCTTTAGGCCCATTACTTGCAAGCAGAGGGCCGTAGGTCAGGGCTGGATGCATTAACACAACATGAGGAGTTGCTGTAGAAACACCCTAGAATATATACTTATTAGGTCACAATAACAAACTCACTGCTGACTTGGATATTACATTTAGTAAAAGGTTACAATGCAGCATGCTGAGTAAGTGTTTAGTCATACCTTGGCTGGCCTACCAAAAGGTAGTATGCTGCCCAAACAAATGAAAGATTGAGCGTATACAAGTGTGAATCAACAATAAACAGTAAAACGTTATGAAAGTAGATATCCTCCAGTAAAATGGAAGCCCGTTCTTCATTGAGTTCTTAACGATCCCAACAATGCATGCATCACTGTTCAGGGCATAATATGTAGCACGTTGACTTCCACCTAAACTGTAAAGATAGGTCAGAATCAGGGGAGTGGAGTGAGCGCGTTGTCAACTCCGCATCACTACCCTAAGTCCAAAATAGTAATTTGTGTAGGCCAGGGTTCTTTCCTTTGGTGGTAGCGTCCCAGAGAGCACAGTACCAGAAACAGAAAGGCATGACTTCTGTGTGTTAATGGTGTTTTCAGAGTCATTAGCAATATTGCCCGTTTCCCACTGCATCCCCCAGCCCCCATTTGTATATATGCCTGTATATAGTATTTACATAGCACGAACCTTGCCAAGAGTGCCTTAATCCAATCACCACAGTACCACATGAAAACCAAATGACAATTATAGCAGGACTGGCCTGTAAACAGAAGCAGCCAGGGGTAGTGTAGCGTTTTAACTGGTATGTGGAGAATAAAAAATGATAAGTAGCACTGACAGAGCCACAGGCAATCAGCAGTGCAATCCAGTTCTTTACATAGTAGCACAAGAGTTGGGGGGTAACCACGGTCAGGAAAGGGGTGTAGTGGTGGAGACGTGCGGCACCCTGAACTGCATTCATACGGACTGCTTTAGGGCAGCACTCCGTGTTTTAAGAAGGGCAACGTAGTTCTGCGCCCACTGCAGGGCAGTACGAGGCTGGCCTGCATTTCTGGTAAACACGTTCAGAGACGAGAATACATTCTGGCACGCTCTCGGCTCAAAGAAGCAAGGAGGCTTGTTTTGCTGTCTGCGGAGCTCCCTCCCTTCTGCAGAGCTGGACACACCTCCCTGGAAGCACACGAGCCGTGCCACGTGAGCCGACAGTGTGCCAGGCAAACACCGCACGCATCAGTCCAAGGGCTGCCTTAATACGAAAGGACGAGCCCTTTCTTCGGGAAATGGGAGAGAGCAATAAGGGAAGGACAGGGACTGGAAAAGCAATCACTCTGCCCCAGCGTATTCGGTCATTTAGAGGCCCAGCCTGGGCTCGTCAGCACACGATCCAGACCAGAGTGTGGGCTCGGATCTGAAGGGCAGAGCAGCACGCTGTCACCAACAGCAAAACAAGCATTTACGGACGGACAGCGGGGGGGCGGTAACGGGCAAATGGACAGCGGGCGGGGGGGGGCGGGAAGGGGCACCCGGACAGCGGGAGGGGGTGGGGGCGGAATCGAACTAAAAATGGCGCACAAGTAATCATGAAGCTCCCCACATCCACTCGATCTCTGCCCGTTCACGTTCTTGCCGTGGTCCCTTCTGTAGGATGTTTACCCGAACAACTCCTGAATTATGCCGCAGATTTGAAAGCAAACACAACAAGTGATGGACCGAATGTGGATCAATGTCACACACTCGCCCCAGTCCAAGGATCTGGGCCTAAATCCATCGTGATTTTGCACTCCACACCACCCTGGGTTAGACAATGGCGATATGCAAATCAGCTCTGACCCTGAGCCTCATGGGAACAGTCCAGTCCGAACTACAAAAGACATGTCCTTCCCAGAACGGAATCAAGCATCCGAGGACCGGACCGGTTTCGAGGTAACACCTCTCATCAGCCCGGCTAGCTTGACTCCAGTGGTGTGGAGTGCCTGGGACCCACGTCTGGGCATCCCCAGCGCACTTATGGCGGAAATTGCAAACACAACAAGTGATGGACCGAATGTGGATCAATGTCACACACTCGCCCCAGTCCAAGGATCTGGGCCTAAATCCATCGTGATTTTGCACTCCACACCACCCTGGGTTAGACAATGGCGATATGCAAATCAGCTCTGACCCTGATCCTCATGGGAACAATCTAGTCCGAACTACAAAAGCCATGTCCTTCCCAGAACGGAATCAAGCATCCGAGGACCGGACCGGTTTCGAGGTAACACCTCTCATCAGCCCGGCTAGCTTGACTCCAGTGGTGTGGAGTGCCTGGGACCCACGTCTGGGCATCCCCAGCGCACTTATGGCGGAAATTGCAAACACAACAAGTGATGGACCGAATGTGGATCAATGTCACACACTCGCCCCAGTCCAAGGATCTGGGCCTAAATCCATCGTGATTTTGCACTCCACACCACCCTGGGTTAGACAATGGCGATATGCAAATCAGCTCTGACCCTGAGCCTCATGGGAACAGTCCAGTTCAAACTACAAAAGCCATGTCCTTCCCAGAACGGATTCAAGCATCCGAGGACCGGACCGGTTGGGATCCCCAGCGCACTCCACACCACTGGAGTCAAGCTAGCCGGGCTGATGAGAAACCGAAACCGAAACCGGTCCGGTCCTCGGATGCTTGATTCCGTTCTGGGAAGGACATGGCTTTTGTAGTTCGGACTGGACTGTTCCCATGGGGCACAGGGGCAGAGCTGATTTGCATATCGCTATTGTCTAACCCAGGGTGGTGTGGAGTGCAAAAAAACGATGGATTTGGGCCCAGATCTTTGGACTGGGGTGAGTGTGTGACATTGATCCACGTTCGGTCCATCACCTGTTGTGTTTGCAGATTTGAAAGCAGCCCGGGCTGGCGTCCCCGACCCCCTCCCTCCCTCCCTCCTTCCAGTGCATCTATCTATTCTTCCCAGGCACCTTGCACCCCGGGCCGGCGTGCGGAGATTGTCTTTAATCCACTGCAGGTCCCGAACGGGTGTTCCCTGGGGAGCGCCGCTCTGCCGTTCCCTGGGAGAAAAAATGTCTTTTTCTAAAATTCTACACGGGGAGGGGGGGGGGAACGGACACACGGACAGCGGGGGGGGGGAACGCACAGGGGTAAACTTACAGAGTGAAAACACATTTATAAACAAAATGCTCCTTACCTGATTGCCTCGTGGGAACTCGAATCTTGCAGCCAACTCCAACAACAAACACTTGTCAAAAGAAGAAAACAGGCCGACTCCCAAAAAAAAAATAACACACACCCACCGCCGCGATGACCAACACAAGTGGGTGGAGAGGGAAAAAATTGCGGGAACGCCCCCGAATCTGGTCCGGCCTTGACGGACAGATCTCTGTTCCAATGGCTAGCCTCCATTTATGGAGCTAGCCAATGGAACAGAGGGGCGTATTCAAGTGTCCTTACTGAAATCTAGAGATTTCTCCTGGGGGCGGAGCTGAAGCTCCGTGCCCCAGGCGAAAACTAAAAAGTGTTGGAACTCCGTGCCCGACAGTACCGGCCCATTTAAAGCGCTGCTTAACACCCCTGAGAGGCGTTGAAAGGCGTTCTAAGGAAGAAAAGAATATTGAGCCGGGCAGTAGGCACCTAGCAAAATCCCTGGGAAGGAATGTCACGGTCGGGGCGGCTGTCCCATCTGCTTCACAGCCTTCTTGGGTCTTTGACGAGAACACACTTCTGCCTAGCTTCTGTAACAAATCTTATCTCATTTGTTGAAAATTGGTGTGGGAGCACACTGCTTCACCTCCCAGCAGGGTCGCCCCTAAGCATCATGGTAGATGCAGTCCGACAAGCGGGTACACTTGCAAAGTCCTTAGAGTGTTTCACCAGGTGGGTGCAGATTAGTGCTGGCCATCTCTGGACACGTGTTTCTAGATTATTATCTGTCAGCAGCAGAGATTAGGCATTATTTGGGGTTGCTGAGCAGGCTGCCGTATCCTTGGAACGTAGTATCTCTCCAGGCGCGCAGGTGCCTCTCCACGAGCTCGTCAGCCCACAGCGGCTCGAGGGAGCCTTTAAGTAGAAAATTGGTGTGGGAGCACACTGCTTCACCTCCCAGCAGGGTCGCCCCTAAGCATCATGGTAGATGCAGTCCGACAAGCGGGTACACTTGCAAAGTCCTTAGAGTGTTTCACCAGGTGGGTGCAGATTAGTGCTGGCCATCTCTGGACACGTGTTTCTAGATTGTTATCTGTCATCAGCAGAGATTAGGCATTATTTGGGGTTGCTGAGCAGGCTGCCGTATCCTTGGAACGTAGTATCTCTCCAGGCGCGCAGGTGCCTCTCCACGAGCTCGTCAGCCCACAGCGGCTCGAGGGAGCCTTTAAGTAGAAAATTGGTGTGGGAGCACACTGCTTCACCTCCCAGCAGGGTCGCCCCTAAGCATCATGGTAGATGCAGTCCGACAAGCGGGTACACTTGCAAAGTCCTTAGAGTGTTTCACCAGGTGGGTGCAGATTAGTGCTGGCCATCTCTGGACACGTGTTTCTAGATTATTATCTGTCATCAGCAGAGATTAGGCATTATTTGGGGTTGCTCATTTGTTATTGAACCTCTGATTTTGAAATAATTAAGACTCCTAGGTCAGACTTTATACATAAGTCAGGGCTTGTGCAGAGGCACCATGCTGCCACTCTGCACAAGGATGCCGGGTTCTATAACAGATGCAGATGCTTGGTGTGGCAAGGTAGAGTCCTTTTCAGACCTAAGCCTGAAGCACAAAGAAATCCGGCCACTATTCTCTAGGCAGGTCTATCATCAGCGCAGAAGCTACATGTGGCTGCAGAATGCCCATGCGTCCGTGGGAACCTCCCTACCTTCTGTGACTTGCTGGGGCACAATCAAGTGCAGGCAGGTGCATCCTGGCAGGTTGGTGACAACTGCTAGATGTCAGCCCCTTCTCCGGTGGGACTCTTGCATTCCTGGAAGCTGAGAAGAAGTGAGCAGACATCTCCCACTCGTCAAACATTGGAAGAAAGGCCTTGAGTTATACACGACTTGCTTGGAGGCGTGGGGCTAGTCTTGAGGGACGAGGAAGAGAAAGAAGGTCTAGGTCTGACCATGATATATCTGCATTCAGTCAGTTCAGTTAAGTAAAACTTTATTTGGTCTATTACAACCATCAAAGTAACCAAATAAATAACACACCTCATAATAAAATCCAGGATATACAGCTTCTAAACATCATCCAAAAACCGACCATCCTCACATCCTCAAAAAGGAGAAAACATTAAAAACTAACATTTAAAAAAAAGTCTAAAACGCATAATTTCAATTTAAAATCTTGAAGTATAAAAATGTTTTGTTACCACAGTTTTTAAACTTATGTTTCTCCTTCGCCTAATACGCTTGACCTAAAACTCTCGATAGTCATTACATTTTAGGAACTCCTTAACTTTTTTTATATATTTATCCATGGCACACGCTATGTCTAGACTGACCATTTCCAGTAAAAGGTTTACTGCTTGCAACCTATTTTTAATATCATACTTTTAAAAAATCGGGCATAAAAATTGTCTTCGTATTTCTAACAACTTCTGGCAATCTAATAAAATGTGTATAATATTACAAGTTGTTCCTGAAGTGCAAGTACATTTTCCTTCATTATTTGGCATAAAGCTTTTTACCTCTTTACTCGCATTAACATGGATTTACCCCAATTTTTAGTCTTAGCACTTTCCGCCTTAACTGGCAGCTGGGTAGCCTGTCAATATAAGGAAAATGTTGATCTTTTTGACACACTCTAACCATATGGACAACTGAGCTTTTCCTAGAAAGATAGTCTTGATGCAGTGCTCGGGAGACTTCAGATCCCAGCATCTTAAGCTCTATCTTATTGATCTCCGGTTTGTAGGGGCTGGGGTCGCAATTCAATCTTTAACTGACAATACGCTTTGCAAACTATAGCTCTAGCTTCTTTTGCCCAGGTTAAATTACTTTTTATAATTTCGTTCTGGTGCCAATGAGAGATTTTAAGATCTTGACCCAAGCTCACACGTTGCGAGAATCGTAGTAGGGCCATGCACGTTATAATACGCCATGAGGTGGTTGCCAGTTCAAGTCTCACTGCCTGTACCATAAATGATTTAGGCAGAGAAAAGAGATTTTTCAAACTGTTTCCCTCCTCGACATACCACCTATTTTTGCCACTCAGATATAATATCTCTGCACCATAAGTAAATTGAGGTGGCACCATGGCTGAATAAGCTTTTAGAACTGGTCTGTCCGACATTTCCCCATACACACCATTAAATCTTTTTAATCCCTTCCACGAGGCCGAAGTCCTCCGTTTTAGTGCCTCCAGTTGCATGTTCCAATGCAAATTTCTTTGAAAGCACATCCCTAGGTATCTTTATTCAGTTACTTTTTCCTATTTTTCATTGCCCAGGTACTAGGAGAACCTAGTTTTCCTTTTACCGAAACATAAAATCTTAGTCTTCTCCATATTAACTACAAGTTTTTCAACTTGGCAATATTCTTTGAACCTATGTGATTTTCGTGGTAGACCAGTCTCTGTCTGGTCCATAATTACCAGGTCATCCGCATAGAGTAGACACAAGATATGTTTCCAATCTAGTTTAGGGCTTGCCCCCCCATGTATTGCATAGAGTTAGTGGCAGATCTGCAATAAACAGGGAAAAGAGCAAAGGGGCCAGAACGCACCCCTGTCTCAGCCCGTTGCCAATTTCGATTTTCCGGGATAAACCTGCCTCTGCATCTAAGATTATCTGGGCCCAGTTTTCTGAATGCACGGCTCGAATCAGGCTCAGTATGTCATCAGGGATATTATAACCTATCAAGGTGACCACAGCTGCCCCCGGTCCACCAGGTCAAATGCTGTGCGGAAGTCCACGAAGCAGCAAAAAAGGCTGCCTCTCTGCTCAATCGACTTCCGCGCTATTGCCCACAGAGCAAAGCAGTGGTTCACCGTTGAGTGACCCTCCTTAAACCCTCCCTGTTCTGGGGGCACAATCTGATTTTCTTCTACCCACTCTTTTAGTAATCCCGATTACTTTGGCGAATACCTTTTCTCCTATATCCAAAAACTTGAATAATCTGTAGGAGCATTTACATCGCCTTTTTTGTGGATAGGTCTAACGATTGCTCATTTCCAGTTTTCTGGCACAATTCCTGTGTTGAGGATCCCCTGAAACATATATGCAAAAAACTCAGCCCACCAATCTGGGTTAGTTTTCAACACTATGGCCGGTAAATTATCTGGCCCAGCTGCACCCGTTAAATTTAAGCTACAGATAATCATTCTAATGTGGCTTTGGGTAAAATGCTCTCTTAGGTCTTCTCTCACACCTGGCCATACCAATGTTCTAACTCTATCACCAACTGGCCACTTCCCGTAGATTTCCTCCAGATAATCCACCCATTTATCCTCAGGAACCGAACACTGCAAAGAGGCCTGGGCTTTACCGGAGCTTTCTTGCACCAACTTCCAGACGCCCTTCACATTCTTATCCTCAGTTGCCTCGAGCAAATTTGCCCAGCATCTATCTTTAAAGTTTCTTTTTTTATTTCTGGTAATTGTTTTATATTTTCTTCTTAGCTTCCAGAAGTCAGTTAAAAGTTCTCCATTAAATCGACCACTAAGACTTCTTTCCTTTTGCCTGATACAAGCTTTTGCTTTACGGCATTCGTCATCGTACCAGGGTCTGTTATTAATGTTTAATCTTTTACTACTGGCTACTTCGGGTTTACCATATTTTAATTTTACCCTTCAACATTCTACCAGTTGACTTATTGAATTTGCGTACCAGGCATTATCATTCTCATGTGGCAATTTTTCTAATACAATTATCTGCTGAACACCACTTAATTTTTGAATGTGCTCATCTGATATACGGGTCGTGAGCCGCTTAGGATATTCAACCTGTACTTGGAAGACTTGTTCTCTCTGTCTACCCCTTTTTGCATATAATTTAGTCAGCAGAGGATAATGATCACTCCCTTCCACATTGACCACTTCGAAGTATTTGATTAATTCAAAGCTCCAAGCATGTGTATACACATAATCTATTGGGCAAAGTTGCTGATCCAACGTGAATGTGCGTCTTGCCGGCCGGTCAGATTCCATTCTACCATTTACGCATAAAAGGCCCATAGAACCCAAAAGTTGACCTAGGGCCATATCTTGATGTGAAATTTCTCCGCTGGGGAACATGGCAGACCCTATATTATAGGCTTTTAGTAATTCTCTACTCCATGAGTCTATTCTACCGGGATCTAATCTATGGTTAAAATCCCTCAGCATTAGAAACACATCGTGCAAGTAGGAATCACATATCTTATCTTATATATCTGCATTCCCATTTCCTATTAAGTGGCAGAGATGGTCAGGCCTGAGTCCTGTCTCGCCTATTCCCCTGGCGCCCTTAGCAACCCCATGAACATTATGGAGAATGCCAACAGACTGCAATTCGAACATGCACAGAGAGGTATTCTAGAAACTCTGAATAACTAGTGAGTGAAAATAAACTACTACTGTAGCTGTTAGTCTAAAAATAGAAGTTACTCTTAACAAGAGTAAATGGAGTAGAGGCATTATTGCTGATGAGCGGGGTGGGTTGTATCTTGTTCTAGGATGTGGTGCCCCCAACCCTGCAAAGACAGCATGCAGGCAAAGGGTTTGGATTAGAGGTTGGCTAACGAAATAAAGGCTGTTAGGGCGGCGAAGGACTTTGCATCTATCACTCTGTCCTTACTCTGCCAGACAAATTCAGAGTTTACTGCCAGTGCGGTGGTAAACTCTAAGGTTTGTGTGAACTGCCACCACAGTGTTTATACAAAGCCATTTCAAAATTTGATGTGCATCTGTCATTGGTGATGAATGCCTAAACCAAACTTGTAAAGGTTTATTCTGTTCCACAAATGAACTCCCAAAGCACGAGTATGTGTGACAAGGAAAAGACGAATAGCCCCAGCACCAATAGAGTTTTCTCCAATCATGTGGAGGTTACTGTTGTAATTAAAAGTCCCAGTTACTTTTTTATTTTTATTCTCCCTCACTGTCAGGATATTTCTAACAGTGGAGGGTAGTAGAAAAAAAGCCATCCAACCACCCACTCTAAACAGGTCAAACTGTCAAATGGTTTACCACCGACAGTCCAAACTTCATAGGGTCCTTGGAGAAAGGATTACATCTACAGGGTACATTTTACTCTATCGATTTAAGCCCAGCTCAAAATAGGGGTTTGCGGTCGACCGAAAGTTTAACAACACACTATAGCAATGGAGCACTTTGTCCGCCAAACTCTAAATCAGGCCCGAAGCGTTCTGGATAGTTCTGGATGGTTCTGGATGGTTCGCTCCTTTGTTTCTGTTGGCCTGTTCTGCACTTAGCAGATGCTGCATATGGGGGCAGCTGCTGTTCTTCTCCTCGTCCTGCTGCTGTGTGTTTTCCCCATCCTCTCCCATTTCCTGTCCAGCTCCTTTTCTTGGATGTGGTGTCCAGAAGTGTCTTCAGGGAGACCCGCGGTCACACAGCCCTGTTGTCTTGTCCACAACAGGACAGGCTGTCTTACTGAGGAACGAGGAGAATTCCAGGCAAGCCAGCGTTCCTGAGAGATCAAGGGGACCACAGATGCCTGCTGTAATGATGGCACGTTGCAATACAAACCACGTCAAGCGTTTGTTCAACCGTTAGTTTACGTTCCAGACATACCGACCTTGTGGGAAATATGCAAATGTTACTTTAGGCCAATCTTCCTGCAATGCTCAAGACATAGGAAGGGAAGAGAGACAGCCATAAAGCCACAGACACAGTTGTGGAAGGCTCCCCACCTCAGTGCATGCCCAGTGAGCTGCTCATGTTCAAAACGTAAAATTCCAAATATTGAATATTTCAGTCTCAGTGAAGTGTGTACCTTGGACGACCTGCCTTTTGTTCCTCTCGGTCAGTATTCCAAAGTACAAACTCCCATTTTGAAGAGAAATTCAGGACCCATGCTCACCTCGAGGATCTTGAGATTCCACATTGACTCCTCATCAGTGGTATTCGTCCCAGTCTTAACCAGGTGCGCAATAGTCTCTCCCTCCACAGCTTTACGAACATCAATTCACCAACATTCCAGGGGCAGCAGAAGTGACATCATCCAAATGGACAGCGGCCGATGACTTCACAGGAAGTGAAATAACATTAACTTTTGAACCCTGATAATGTTATAGAAAGTGTTGTCACATGATCTTTTACATAATGGCATTAAGGTACTGACGCCGCAACCTAAAAGTACCAGCAATAAACAAAGGAGTAAACATTAAATGAAAGATTAAATAAACAATGTGAAAGGTTTCTAAAGTAGATACAAATCTATTTCTGTATCACACATATATATTTATTCATGTAGTGCCACGAAATGCTATGATTTAAGCCATTGTGTGCCATGAGTGCTGCCTTAATGCATCAGCTTTATAGCAGTCATCTACTTAGATACAACCAGCATGGACACATCCACACACGCAAACGCACAGGACCACATACCAAGACACAGGCATGGAAGTTTCATTTTGCGATTACCAATTAGCGATTTTTTATAAATCGCTATTTGGTAATCGCAAAATGCAATGCAACAAAACAGACAGCAAATAGTGATTCTCTAATTGCGAGTCCTTAAAAATCGCGAACGCAATTAGGGAATCGCTATTTGCAATTGCAACTCCATTCTTTCCTCAAGGCCCATAGGTGAGAATGGTCTTAAAGGCAAGACTGCCCGGGGGCCTAAGGCCCCCCTGAGGCTCCCCTAACAAAAAAAGATGGCCTAGGGGCATGTGTACGCCACATGGCACTTTGAAAAAAGCAATTTTGTGCACTTTTCAAAGTATGCACATGGTTACCATGAACTTGAAGTTGATGGTAATTAGCGTTTTCTAAATTCACAGTTCGCATTTAGGAAAGGTTTCTTGCATGTGGGAATCGTAAATGGCGATTCCCTATTTACATTCGCAATTTAGGAAAGTGCAAAAATTTGCGAATACCTAAATTGCGATTGAAAAAACTTTTATGCATTAGAAAAAGCCATTTTGCGATTGCAAACTGCAGATTTTTGCAAATCACACTTTTTGCGATCGCACAATAGCTTGATGCTTGTGCCCCAATGTGCCCAGGCCCACACAAAGGCAGAACACATAAACCCATGCCCAGACATAGCCTTCAGTTCTTCCACACAGCCACAAATGAGAGGCTCAACCATTATTTCAAGTGTCCATCATACAGCAAAGTCCAGATTTACAAAAACGTCATTTACGCAATGCAGTGCAGCAACTACGGTTACTGCGCTGCATTGCGTGAAAGAGAGAAAACAGTAGGCGTAGGCGGTGTACTCTGCTCCGCTGGTCGGAGTTTGTGGAGTTTTTGCGACTCCGACGCTCTGCTTGGAGAGCGGAGTTCCTCCCAATCCGCCTGCCGCCAGCAGAGCGGAGTTTTATAGGCATGAGCCTCTCACTTAACCCTAAAGATGTGCCTCAGGTCCCTTTAATGCCTCTGCTATGTGGAACCATAGATTTCTAATAAAGATTAAAGAACTCGACTGCAGTGCTGACCTTTCTCAAACTGTCTCTGTCGGTGCGTCTGCTGGAGGTGAGATATATATTTTTTAAGAGCCACTTTTTTTTTTAAAAAGCACCGGGCAGAAGTGAGGACATACATCATGGGGGAACCTGAAAATGGAGCCAGAAGCAGTGCGCTTCACGTCCTGTGCAGAGCGGGAGGAAAAAACGAGACTTGCCCTGATTCCTCAGGTGCCAACAAAGGGAGCCGACTGGCCCGAGATCACAGGAGCCTTATCAGTTGCCATACCCGGGAGCAATGCAAAAGGTTCCGAGGTGAGTGTAGCATCAGCAAGTCCCGCCCACTCCCAGCCAAGGTTAGCAGCACAGTCAAAGGCCATCAGCTGGCAAGGCTCCTCTCTAATTTTATTATGGGCCCCCCACTTATTTCTTTTTGAGTCGGTGAGAGGAGACCAGGGCCGGACTGGCGGTAGCGGGCACCAGCGTTTCCCCGGTGGGCCGCCATGGTGGGGGGCGGTTTTGGGCCCCTTGGGGCTGTTTTTGTTACCGGGGGATGGCAATTTCTGCCCCCTGTAACAAAATCGGACGAAACCGGCCCTAACAAACAACTCGTTTGCACTCCCCTCCTGGTGAGCCCGCCGAGCCGTTATCCAGGACCAGTTTTGGTTCCCAGTTCGGTCGTGGAGGAGACGTTCGGTCAATTCCTCGAAAGGGCTGAGTGGACTTAGCAGCTGGGACAGAGTTACCGGTGGTGGTGTAAGTGATTAGCCAGCGCCCTCAGCATGCAGCAGGAGTTACTGTTGACAGTGTCGGTGATTGGCCAATCCAGTGGCCTCAGCATGCAGAGTCACCGGCGTCAGTGATTACCTGAGCTAGTAGGCATCTCTATAGGGTGCCGTCTGTAGGCATGACTGACCTCTAGGTTTACACTCCATGAAACCTCCGCTTGGAGGATGCTGATTGAGGAGGAATAACTGACCCAGACAGCTGTAGTGAGATTCCCAGGCACGAGGTCCTGGTCATCATTAGGGCGGAGCGGAACCTGTGGAATGCCACGTAGTGCAACTCTACCCACCCCTAGAAAATAGAACACCACCATATCTATCAAGATATAGTACTGCTTTCCTCTCTGCCTATGCTGGTGCACTTTAAGCTTCCATGCTCCAATGCACACCCTTGCACCATTGTGTAAGGTTGTGTACGTTCTGTAAAAAATAGTTTTTTTGTACTGGAAGGGGATGTTTCTAGTAAAAAAAACGATCTTGTAAAAGTTTCCTGATTTGTGTGCACGCTGTATAATGCAGCACACATGTAAAGTCGGAAAAGCAAGGAAAAATGCATACATTTATCCTTGTTACCCTTACCTCAAGGAGGCGTGAGATTTTGGCGTAAATTCCTGTCTACAAATGTTTGTGAATATGGATTTGCGTCAAAACCCATGGATGGTTGTAAGGGAGCGGACCACCCAATTAAAGCCCCCTTGATGTAAAGTAACATAAAGCAGCACATAGCAAGACTTTGCCGTACTTTAGGAAAGTATCCAACACAAACCCTGATTTGCATTGGATAGTACTTCACAAAACGTTAATAAATCTGGGTCCAAGTATGAATCTCATGAGCAGCAACAGAACAGATGCAGTCAGCCAAATGGCTGACCATAAGTGAATGTGGTGAAGGAATAACTTGCCAGGTCACCGGTAGGTTACAGTTGTCTTCTCTCCTCTCCTGGACGGAGAAGTCCTGGAAAAGAACCTGCACAGTTCAGGGGCTGCTGTTGGTTCCCCTGAAATTGAGGTTTTTGTAATAAGCCTACAAGAAAGTAACATTTTCCTTCATTGAAGTGTTGCATCGCACGCACATCAGAAGGTTATCTATTTGCATTCTGAAGTGGGAAACACATTCTAATGAATGGAAACCTCCCAGTTCTGATGGAATAGAAAGAAACAGGGCTCATTTGAGACCCGTTTTCCTTCTGTTCTTTCCGCTGTCTGTGCGATGTCTGACCCACAAGATAGCAAAAACAGAGCCGGAGGTCGCAAGAAGCAAGCTAGGTTCACAGCTGCGACCTCTGGTGACCCCTAAATGACGTCCATGTACAGCTTTAATATATTTTATTAAAACATTATTCATCTCTGCCTACATGCCCCTGGCAAGCACTTTTGGTATTAAAACTAGGGCTCCCGGTATTATTGTATTTTTTTTTTTTACATTTCCATCTGTATTTATCCATATTTATTTTTTGCTAATTTTATCTGTATTTTTCCATATTTATTTTGTTTTTTTTGGAAAAATTAAGCTGAAATTAGTATATTTTCACGTTTATTTAACCAATAGATTTGCACTCCTGCTTGAATGCCTGCCAGATTTCAGTGATATGAACATCCGCAGAAGATAAATCAATACACGATTTAGAAAATATGCACATTTCAGTATCCACCTTGAGCATATCTACTGGTGTTAAAGCCGCTATACTAAAATTTCTTTTTTTTTAACCCCCTCACCTATCAAGTCACACAGCGATTGGCCTGGCAGTCATTGCAGACAATATATAGAATTAATCAAAAAGCAACCCAATTTCCATTTTTATCCACATTTAAAAATGAATACAGACAAGAAAATAAAAGTTTTCTGTTTGTATTTATCTGTAAAAATCAGTAAAAACTGAAAACAGGGAGCCTTAATTAAAACCCATAAAGGCATGGAAAACCGTTGTATTTCTTGATTTTTTTCCTATATTGGTAAGTACTGGTTTGATGTTTTTATTGAATATTTGTGTATTCATATTTATTGATATATTTTTCTCTTTTAGGAGAGTATGTGAATAGGCTTGCTCTAGTGGCATTCCTCTGTAGCTGATCGCAAGTTTCCATCTGCAGAGGTTGGGCATACCAGCCTTCCTATACCTCAAAGACTGGCTACTGAAGGCGGGTTCACCTTAAACAGTCGTCAACTACCCAGACGATGATCAATCTGTTATTATTGTTTGTTTTTTCCATCAAAGTGTTGAAGTCACACCTGACTCCTTGACAGCAGTTCCCCTTTATCAGAGTCATCCTAGGTATGGTGCTTTCTTTAGCTATTCCTCCGCCTCAAAAAGTCTAGGACATTCTGCCTATTATCCCAATGATTCAACCATTGATCTGTGTCTCAGCGAAATAGGTTTTGAGGCCTCCTGTATCCTGCTTGTGACCAAACCAGGTGGAACATGCAGGTTCTGCAGTGGGATCTGAAGTCCCAGTGGGCTCTGCACGAAGGCAACCTGTCAGACTTCACCCAGGTGTCGAAGGAGACTGCAAAGGATCTTCAGTGGTGTCTGCTTGAATGCATTTGGACCTGTGGCAGACCTCTCCCCCTATACCACTCAGAGGTAATGGTTGTGACAGATCCATTGGTGCTGGGTTGGACATCAACTGGGTGATGTGGAGATCAGGGGACTCTAGTCTCTGGCAGAAGCTTAGCTACACATCAGTTTACTGTAGTTGTGATTGATTCGCTTGGCACTAAAGGTGTTCCTCCCAACCATTAAAAGAGAAAGGGAGCAGCATCTCACAGACAACACGACTGCCATGTGGTACTGCAGCAACAGACGGGAGAGGCCTTCCATCTTCTTTAGGGATCAGAACAAAGACCAGACCCAGGACATCTTAGTGGCTCCGGAATAGGCATGGATAGTGGGATACCTGAAACTTCTGGTCATAAGCATTTGTCCTCTAATTCTGCTGCTTCTTCTGGAGAATCTTCTGTCGTAACAGCACGGTCGAGTTCTGCACCGGAGCTTGTAAAACCTACACCTACAGAGTAGAGATTGAACAGTGATTGAACAGTGACATTTGCTGGCTTTTGATCTTCCTCCTAGCGCCCTTCCACTAAGTCATTTTATTCAGGGAGCTGGGAACAGTTTGTTGCTTGATTTTTTCCATATCATGTTCAACCCTTGCAAGCAAGTTAGTCGGACATCCTTTTGTTTTGACTTTCATTGGCCCAGCATGGCTGTGCGGTGGCCACCGTTAAAGGCCATTTGTCAGACCTTTCAGCCTTCTTACAGTTACCAGAACAACCATCTCTCTTTAAGTTACCCATTGTGTTTTTTGAAGGGACTGACCCACATGTTCCCACTAACACCTTTTGTGATGCTGCAGTGGGACCTTAATTTGGTTCTTATTTTTCTAATGTGTATGCCATTTAAATCTGTACACAGTTGCCTCTAACACCTCTTAACCATCAAGACGGTGTCCCTTTTCGTAATCACATCTGAAAAAGGAGTGAGGGAAATAAGGGCATTGTGTGTCCAACAACCATACACTTAGATCTTTCCAAACAAACTAGTCGTTCGAACAAAGGCAGCTTGTAGGAAAGTAGGATGTGCTTTCATGGTCACTTCCACTTTTCCAGTGTGTCATTATGGTTTACTGACTAGTCTGACTGGGATCCTGCTAATCAGGACCCCAGTCTCTGTGCTTCTTCCCTAAATCGGACATGGTCAGTACTTAGGTACACTCTAGATTGGCTACTGGTGTACCCTTGTAACTCCCTAGTATATGGTACTAAGGTATCCAGGGCATAGGTACACCTGGCATCTCCCATGGGCTGAAGCATTTAGTATGCCATCCATGAGAGACCACTCAAATTGTGACTACAGGCCTTCCATTGGAGCCTGAGTAAGCTGGTGCTAGCACCACTTAAGAAAGATATGTTTCCTTATATCAGAGGTCACTGCACTTAAAACCTATGTCACCCCTAAGGCAGGCCTTTCAATCCTGAAGGCAGGGTGCTCGGTTCTAAGTATGAGGGTCCCCCTCCATAAGCAGGACACCAATACGATCCTCGGAGTCTATTCTCCTGGCTTGTAAGTGCATCAGCCATTACGATACATAGAATAGCCATGCGTCATTGCGCAATGGCTAGCTCTAAACTGGCTATAACGAACCCTGTTGTGTTTGGTATCAAACATGGTGGAATCATAAACGTTGTGGGTGGTCTGATTCCATGCACTGTAAAGCTCCTCCGGGAGGCCCTCAGTGCTCCTGGTACCAGTCTTCTAGAACCAGACAGCAAACTATGGCTGCTGCCGACCAGAGAGACGATTCTGCCCTCCTGCTGCTGAGCCAAGCTGCGAGCAGGGGAAGGCAGGACAATAGGTTTCCTATCACTGGGAGGTGTGACCACCTCCCAGACAGGACTTAGTAGATTGGGACAGGGTGGGGGCGCTTGCCAGCGCCACTAGACTGCTTTGAAGGGCACATTTAGTGCCCTCTTTGCATACTCCAGTTGGAACCAGTTCAGGGAGCCGTTGGCTCCCACCCTGGCATGAAACTGGACAAAGCACATGGGAGTATCCTCACCACTGTCCACCTCTCCTCTGGGAGGGACCCCTGAATCAACCCAACCCTTTCCTTAGGGCACTTAAGGGCTTGCCTGTGGGTGGATCCCTAGATTCGTTGTGAAACCCCTTCAACATCAACCGTCTGGGCATTTTGGACTTCGATGGACATCGCTTTGCGAACCGAGACTGCAACTGGGAAGACTTTGGCTGCTCCTGGTCTTGTCATCCTGCCAGTCTTCTGCAACATCTGTGCCTGTGCTCCATACAGGTTCTTCACAAGGCCAGTGGACATCCAAGACACCCAAAGGAATATCCCTTGGAGTGTAGGAGTCACTTTCCTGCATTGGCAGGGACCGCAACAAAGCTGACCAGTCTGCTGTTCCTAAGCTTCTATGGCCTCCTGAAGGTTCAACAACACAGGTGGTGGTTCTGCAACTCCTTCGAGGGCTACACTGTCTTCACAGCAAGTTTGAAGCCAGTATCCCCCGTCAGAACCGCTGGAGCAGTACCCCTGTGCACCGTATCGACTCCAGAGATCTTCAGGCTCCAAGAAACTCCAGCCTCAAGCATATCCTGCAGCCAAGATCTTCACCTGCACCGTATCCTTTGCACCGTGGGCCTTCATCCTTTGGTGAGCTACTCGAGGTCCTCTTGTGGCTCCAGTGCCTTTAGTCCATGGGTCCTCTTGAATGTCTTCTTTGGCAACAGTGGGCTCCCCTGCTTGCTTGGGGCCTGTTCTGACTTACCTGTTTGTGGTGCGTCACTTGGACTTTGCTGGTCCCGACACTGCATCTTCTTCAAAGACTACTTTTGTTGCCGTTGCCAAGGCTTGTTGGAGCCTTCCGGACACTGACCCCTTGGATCTTGGCATACGACGTGGGACAGCTCGTGAACGGCTCTTGGTCTTCTACAGCTTTGCCTGGTCCACACAGCTGCAACTTCAAGGTCAACGTCAACTCTCCTGCATCCCCGACATCGGTGGGCAGTCGTCTTCCGTTCCTCCTGGTCACTCCTGAGTGGCATAGACTCTGTCTCTTCTGCTTGCAGGCACCTCTCAACTTGACTCAACCTTTGGGTTCCACTGGACTATTTCCTTCTTCGCCAGCTGCATCTTTGCTGATGTCCTCCATTGTGTTGGTAATAGTGGTGGGTAACCCAATATACCCTTGCGGGCTTGGGCAGTCAAAGTATTTTAAGGAAAAAGTTGCCAGCAAGGGATTTATTTGGTGATTTGAATTTAACAGTGTAATACAGTCTATACTAATTAGACTTAGCAGCTGAATGGAACAGCAACTGTTCAACGTGTTATGAATCTGTTAACAAGATTCTATAGAAACTACCACACCCTTCATTGGATACAGAGGGCATGCTTCTTATGTTTCACTCGTCGAACTATCTTGGATCCTGAGACTCACACCACAGGTTCCCTCAACACAAAGATTCAAAACTTTGTTTGGCCTGCATATTTGGATATAACCAAAGGGCAGACTTCAAGCTTCCCTAAGGCAACTAACTTCTAAATTCTACGTGAGTTCACCAATAGTTTGGTCCTATACACTGTATAAGGGTCATCCTCATTTGCATTATCTCCTTGTCCTGATGATGGTCTCTGGATTACACCACTGAGACCGAAACGTCGACAATCCAATCCAAGTCTCTTTCCCACCTTTGGCCTTCTATTCATCATCTTTTAAAGAAGTCAACTTTTCTTATTTTGACACAGACTGGATTGTTTTCTTCTGTATTTATGGATTGTTTTATCAGCTCCATTTACACAAGAAACACATGCAATTGTCAATAACTGTACACCCTTGATTTTCTTCAATGATTTATTTCTGTATGAATATAAAAAATAATATTTTTTTCTAAGAACAAACCTTTTCGTGTTGCTTCACCTTCATTCTTGTGTTCGATACTTCATTCACTGTTTGAAATCACAAGATCTTTACAGAATCTGTCTTAGTTATTACATTTCTATAGGGCTAGTGTGGTAGTTTCTATAGAATCTTGTTAACAGATTCATAACACGTTGAACAGTTGCTGTTCCATTCAGCTGCTAAGTCTAATTAGTATAGACTGTATTACACTGTTAAATTCAAATCACCAAATAAATCCCTTGCTGGCAACTTTTTCCTTAAAAGTCCTCCATTGTGGGCACTTTTTCCCCTCTCCAGCCTAAGGAGAGGACACAGTTCAGAGGGGAGGGCAAGATGGCCGACGCTGGATTGCTGTGAGCAGTTGCACTTTTTCCCCTCTCCAGTCTAAGGATGAAGTAGCAGGATATATAGAAGTTGGAATCCATGGATTTCCTAGTTCTTTTTGAATGGCACTGATATGGCTAGTACTTGACGATCCTGAACTATTGAGGACATATTATCCAGGGTTTATAGTAAAGCAGGTTTACTATTGCTACCGAGCTATCGACTGGCTAAAGAGAGGCGCCAAAAGCCTGATGAGTACGATTGGGCTTAGGATCAAAAGGAAAACCCTGATGCAGCAGGCTATCCCTAAAACAGGGATCGTGGTCGGAGGAAAAAAGAAATCTGACCAGAAAAGCAGTAATACAGACGAACATTCTGGGGCAGCTACTCTTCGATCAACAAATCTCAGTAAACCCGGCAGACAGCAAGAAAAACAGAAAGGCAAGGATACACTGTTGAGGCAGCCTACCGTTACCGAAGCCTTCTCTCCGAGACCCCTTCAGCGCATAGACGTTTCACAAGGCAGACGAAGGAGCGGTAGCGCTAGTAGCAGCGGGATCAGCGGCTCCATTGGTCCCGGGGAAAGCAGTGGAAAACCGGACGCTCGGGAGAGCGTCCTCGAGGACGCTGTCGACGCCGTAGGTGAGGTTGCTAGGCAACGCCATGATCGCGGACCCGGCAGCAAGCCAGAGCTGGGGGAAAAAGCTGCCGCTGACACAGCGGAGGCGGAGGTGCTTACACAACAAGAGAAAGGGCAGCAACCAGAGAAAGAAGGGAAGATGCTGCATCCAGAAGGTAATACTGACGTCCCTGAGGTCGGTGAAATTTTGAAAACTCAGGAAAGTCAAGGGCAGCCTTTGTTTGAATTCGGCAATGCAGATATGCTAGGTGCCTTGTTAGTGGTGGAAAACGAAATGAAACTAGCAAGCGTGGAGACCTTAAAAACATGGGGGAGCACCCTTAGCCTGGCGAGCAAAAATGGAGCTGGTGAAGGAATAGGTAAAGCCGAAGGTGGCTCTGTAGAGGGAGATTGTTTCTACTCATTGAATGAGGAGTCAGATCCAGAGCAAACGAGTATTGGAAGTTCAGAGGTGTGTACACACTCAGACTCAGACTCAAGTACTGATAAAGATACCACCCTGAAAAAGAAGTCCTTGAAGCTATCTAGGCAGCTCGCAGGGGGTTTTGAGGGGGCCCAGAAGAAGCTATTATGGGATTACTCAGCGACATCACAGTCATATCAGGAATTGGATGATAATAACCCAGATCCCCCCCCAGCAGGCTCCGGTACAACGCATCAGCTACCAGTTGAGCTCTTGTTTAATACCCTTAAGCAGATGCAAGCAGAGGCTAGAGCAGAAAGCCGTAGAGCAAGACAGGACGCTAAAAAAATTCAAAATACAATGAGGAAAATGAATAAACTGTATGATGAACTAGCTGAAAGAGTAACAGAGGCTGAAGAACGCACAGGCAAGCTGGAAGATGAGATGGGCGACTTCAAATCTTTTAAGACAGATCAAGAAAAACTTTCGGAGGATTTCCAATGGAAGTTGGAAGATTTTGAAAATCGCCAAAGAAGAAACAACATTAGACTTTTGGGTGTGGCAGAAGGGATTGAGGGGCAGGACACAAGGCGCTTTGTGGTGAACATGTTAAAGGGGGCTTTCCCTGAGTCAGATTGGCAGTGGGATAAAGAGGTGCAGCGAGCGCATAGATATCCCTTTACATTGAAGCAGGGGGCCAGAAAAGATGGTCAGGGCTCTTTTCCTAGAGCAATCTTGGTAAATGTAGGGAACTTCTTGCTGAGGGAAGAGATTATCGCCACAGCTAGACCAGATAGCAAGAGGGTATTTGAGGGTACTGCATTTTTTGCCAGGCCCGATTTTTGCCACGTGACAGTGGAGAGAAGGTGGAGGCTAAGACAGCTGATTGCACCACTCCAGGCATTAGGGTCAGAGGCATATCTCCTTTTTCCTGCTAAATTGAAAGTTGTTACAAAAGGGAAAATAAGAGTGTTCAACTCCGAAATCAAAGCACAGCAGTTTATTGAAGAGCTGAAGAATAGGAAGGGGGAGTGAGCTGCTGGTAAGGATATAATAGGTGGGTCTTCATAATAAGTATATCTTTTTCAAGTGATAAGAGGAGCCATGGACTCAGCTAGTGATTAGAATAGGCTGAGAGGGGAAGCGACTGACGCAATTCAAAAGCGGCCACACATAGGTCTTTCTGACCTATTTGCCCGTAGAGGGGGGGGGACTGGGGGTGGGAGGGGTGGGAGCTGAGGAGACGGGAGAGAGGGGGGGGGAAAGCACAAATGTACGGTACACATTATTTGATTCAGCACAGTTACACATTCTACAAATTTCAGAGTATATGGTATACAAAAAGATCAGGTTTTCATATAAGGAAATTGTGGCATTATGATGACGTGTAGGATTGCCTCAATTAATATCTGTGGTCTTAATTGAGTTAACAAGAGGTTGAGGGTGGCAGCTTTGCTAAAATCTCTGAGATTGGACTTGGTATGTCTGCAAGAGACACATATTGAAGGTACAAGAGGTTATCTATTGGAACAACTTGGTTTTAGATTATTGGCCATTACTAAACAAGGGACAAAAACAAGAGGAGTAGCAGTTTTGGGTAAGACTAGGGAGATAACTGTCAAAAGAAAGAAAGAAGATCAGTGGGGAAGGTGGGTCATTCTCGAAATTTGCTTTAAAGGAAAGACCTTTACGCTGGCGTCAGTTTATGGCTCTACTGAGGATGACCCTGACGTTCTACAATATTTGGACATAGAATTAGCTCAATGGCCAGAGCCTATAGTATGTTGCGGAGACTTGAATATCCATGTACCAGATAGCTCTTGTTTGCAGGCGGGTGGGCAATATGGTGGCAGGAAGAAGAAAGTATATAAAGCTTTAGTAGATTTGGTTTCACATAATTCCCTGGTAGATCCTTGGATTAAATTACAACCACAGGTAGATAGTAGCACATTTTTTTCTGCCCCACATAGGACTTTGGTTAGGTTGGATTATTTTTTAATTTCTAGAACAATACTCCAGGAAGTTCAAATCGAGAAACAACCCCGGATAGTATCAGATCATAGCCCGTTGATTCTAACCTTTAAAATGGGACAGGATCAGAATATTAGGTCACAATGGACTTTTGAAAGATCACTACTAACAGATGAGGCATATAGAGGACATATGGATAAATGGATAAAATTTTACTGGGAAATTAATAGAGGATCTGCCCCTCCAGGAATCGTTTGGGACGCTTTTAAAGCAGGGGTAAGGGGGGAGACAGTCAGTTTTGTCCTAGCAAAACACAAGAAAGAGAGGGCGAGACTGGAGGAAGTAAGATTGAGACTGATAAAGGAGGAAGAAGATCTTGCCCTGGCCTTAATATAGAATCTTCCAGTGGAATCACATCTGTTCAGAATTATAGCTGTGAAAGCAGAAGCAGTAGAAGGCATTGTAGAGAAAGAGGCAAAGAATTATCTGTCTAAAAAGGAGAACGCATATGAATTAAGTGAGAGGGTAGGACATATCTTGGCGGTCCGCACGAGACAGAGAATGGCTACTTCGGATATCAAAGAAATTAAGGATTGCCAGGGCAACATGGTAAGCGAGTCAGAACAGGTTAGAGAGGTATTTAGGAAGTATTACACAACCCTCTATACCCCAGAGAAGGAAGAGAGTATTACTGATATAGAGAGGTACCTCAGGGGAATTGAGACCTATAAATTGTCTGAAGACAGTAGAGAAGAACTTGAGATGGCAATACAATTAGATGAGTTTAACACCGCATTGAATAGCCTACCATCAGGCAAAGCTGCAGGGCCGGATCAGATTCCGGTGGAGTTTTATAAAGTATTTAAAGGTTTATTGATTAATGATATGTTTAACATTATGATTTCAGCACAAAAAGGTGATGGGGCTCCCCAATCCTGGGGAGGTGCAGACATTATTGTAATTTTAAAAAAGGGGAAGGACCCAAAAAACACAGGATCTTATAGGCCGATCACCTTGATGAACGCTGATGTCAAGGTCTATTCTAAAATATTAGCAACAAGGTTGTCAGGGGTCATTGAGAGTTTGGTAAGTCCTGTTCAACACGGATTCATACCTGGCAAAGGGACAACGCAGCATACCAGGACGGTTCTAACTATGTTCGATGCGGCAGGTAGCCTGGGAGACCCTATGGCAGCGCTTTTCTTAGACGCCGAGAAGGCATTTGATAGGGTCTCCTGGGAGTACTTATGGCAAACTATGAGGTGGTCTGGGATAGGCGAAGGGTTTATCAGGGCTATACAGGCGCTATATAAGGATCCTATAGCCAGAATTAGAGTTAATCGAGGGTATTCGGCAGATGTTAATATAGGAAGGGGGACGAGACAGGGGTGCCCCTCATCCCCATTGTTGTTTGCCCTGTATTTAGAACCATTGCTCCATAGACTAGAAGGTAATCCTTTGATCACGCCAGTTAGGTTGAATGGTTGCATAGTCAAATCCCTCGCCTACGCAGACGACGTAGCAATACTTACTCCCGACCCTCATATGTCAATTGGTGAAGTTGAACGGGAAGCGGAGTTATTTGGGCAAATCTCCGGTTATAGTCTTAATAAAGCAAAGACCCAGATAGTAGAGAATGTATATTCTAATTGTAATGATCCACGTGTTGTTACCTCGGCAGTCTATTTAGGGGTGGCTATCTCATCAGACCTGGATAATGTTGTGGGAAATAATATCGCCCCCCTATTGTCAAAGGTTAAAAATGATTTGGAAAGGCTCAACAATCTGCATTTGTCTCTGGTAGGAACTACAAATATTATCAAAATGTTAATTCTTCCCAAGTTCCTTTACTTTTTCAGAGCTATTCCCCTTTTTTTCGAGAATAAGTGGTTTAACTCACTAGAGATTATTCTGAATAAATTTATATGGGCACAGGGTAAGACCAGAAGGGCTTATAGATTTATGGCTTTACCGAGAGAAAAAGGGGGGTGGGGAGTGCCTGATTTTAGGATGTATTATGTTGCTGCTGCCCTGCAGTATATGCAGGGGTTAATTGGGGGAGGAGGAAAGACGCAAAAAGTTACAAGTATGTCTACAGAAATTTATATGGCTGTTTTGGGTGAAGAAGCAGAAAATTGCTTCTTAAATTGTACGGAGTATGGGTACTACAAAAGGACCAGATTTAAAACACTCAATGCTGCTGTTAAAATTTGGAATGTTTTTTTAAAGAAGGCAGGCCTTGGTAGATTTAACAGATATACTAGATTACACAAGAATAGGACATTGCCTGCGGCAATCTTTGCGGATAGTACAATGGCTAGCTGGGCCGAAAGGGGAATTATACAGATTGGGGATCTCAGAGGGACCGAAGCGATGTTACAGTTCACAGATCTTGTGACGAAATATAATATTGACAGGAGATCTTTTTTTAAATACCTTCAGGTCAGGAGCTTTTTGGGTAATAAACAAGGAGGACCTGCAGGATATCAGAGTAACGAAATTTTAGAGAAAATACAAATGTCTGCAGACTGCACAATTAGGAGCTTGTATGCATGCTTGGTGAAAGGGAAAGGAGATGATATGGAAAAATTTAGTAACAAATGGGTATCTAAACTGAGTATTCCAAAAGAATTATTTCAAGAGTCACTTGAGCTTGCGCGTACGGTTTTGTGTTCGGCACCTTTACAATCACAGCATTATAAAACGCTGTACTTCTTATACTTTACCCCAGCAAGAATAGCTAAATGGGGAGGTACTACGGGTATCACTTGTCCAAGGTGCAACCTCCCAGAGGCGGATATAATTCATGTTTTCGCCACCTGTCCACAACTATATACCTTGATTGAAAATATAGAACGATTTCTAATTAGATCATTGAAGCTACAAATAACCCTCACACCATCAATATTACTGTTGGGGATAGATCAGGTTGGGGGTATAGTACATAAAGGATTTATTTTTGTTGCTGCTGCAGTTTATAGATTGACTATAGCTAGAGCCTGGCTAGATAAAAATCCACCTATCATGCAAACTTGGTTGGCTAATTTATTGGCAGCTTATAATTTGGAGAAACCTATTTATTCCCGAAAAGGGATAAGAGGTAAAACGAGAGGATTAAAGATATGGGAACCTATAACTAGATGGAAAGAGAATATTGGGTCTCAGTAAGATTAAGGGCTGTTTTTTCCCTATTGCTTTTTGTACATATATCAAATTGAGTCGTTATTGCCGATCCTATGTTTTTTTTTTCTTTACAGGCAATTAATATGAAATGTATAAATGTATGATGTGTAAACTGTGCAAAGTATGGAATTAAAATTAATAAAAATTAAAAAAAAAAAAGTCCTCCATTGTGGTCTGCGGCGGTTTCCGATCTCACTTTGCACCTATGCACCCGGCTTCCCTGGTATAGGTATCCTGGTTCATGGGGTATCCACGGGTGGGGTGACTCTCCAACCTTCCATCTTCCATGGGGTGTCTCAGGGTCCGCTGGAAAGGGTCCTGTTTCTTTAAAACTGCAACTGTGACTTACCCATTGACTTGCATTGAGCATGCTGTCCTGTTCCAACTCTGCACACGGCCTCCGTGGGATTCCTAGATACTCCCTTTGGGTGGTTCCTTGAGTCCCCAGCTCTTCTACATCTTCTGGGTCCATTCTCGACTTAGGTCGTGGTTCGCATTCCACAATTTTAGTACATGGTTTGGTCTCCCCCTAGAGACCACTGTATATTTGTGCTACTTACGTATTTCCAAAGTATTTGTGTATTTTGTGTTTATATCTCTGGGTAGGAGATATTGCGATGTGTTAGTGAGTGTTTATAATAATTACCTACTTTTTATACCCACACTGTGTGGTTCTTTTTCACGTAACCTATATCATAAGATTAAGTACTGGTAAAACAAGCTGCTTTATAATCCTTCTGGACTAAGCTTGAAGGCTGCTCTCTACAGCTATCACTTAGAGAGATTTTTAAGGTTGTCTAAGACCACTAAAATCACCATTAGGGTTGTCTGGATTAGTTACATAAGTTACATTGGTGAGCACCATATACTAAGCCAGCTTCCTACACAGCTTTTCTGTAGTTATACCCTTCCTCACCCCTCTAAGAAGGAGGAATGGCTTCACCAACTTGACCTAAGTGGGCTTTTAGTTTCTCACATCGGCCAAGCTAGAGAATACCAACAGGATGACCAGATTTTCTTTGGCCTCTCTGTTCGAAAAAAGGAAAAAGATGTAAAGAAGAGGGCCATTTCACGGTGGATTGACGTGCATAAAGATCCGCTACAGGCTTGTGAGGAAGCGGCCCTCAGAAGGATTATGAGCTCACTCCATAAGAGCAACGGCTGCTACCACTGGGCCAGTGTGTGGTGTGCTAGCATGGACATTTGCCAGGGCGCTAAATGGGTATCCCTCGACATGTTCACGAAGCACTACTACCTGGACAACCAGGTCCGGCAGGATGGGCACTTTGCCTGATCTGTCCTGTAGGATTTCCTGGTCAGGATCATTCCACAGACTCACCAACTATTTGGTATCTATTCACAAGGTGAGGAATCTGCTGTTTGAAATCAGAAGAGCAAATCACTTATCTCCGATAGCACCTGTTCAGGTAGAAAGGAATCTAACTACAGATTCCTCACGACCCATAACTCCCCACGTACAGTTGAACCTTCTCATTCAGTTCATTAATAAGTCCTGAAATCTGAAACATCTGCTCACTGCCCTTCTGATTACATTGGCTCTGTGTCCAACGGTGCAGACGAAGATCAGAAAGAATTTTACATCAGTGTAGAAGGGTAGCGGTCTTAAAGTTCCCAGATGCCACATCCGGACCTGACAGACCCGACGCAGAGCTGCAGAATGCCAGCTGTCGTAGCACATGGGAATTGCCATTAAAATTTTCCGATCCAGTCTGGCACCTGGTGGAAATTCATAAGGTAAGGAATCTGCAGTTAGATAGAGTCTCTACCAGAAAATGTGTTACTGAAGTTTAGTAATCTGTTTGTTGAGCTGCAACGTTGGAGAATCTCTCTGTTCAGGAAGTGTGATTGAATCAGGAGGCTCTTGCATCTTCCAACTGAAGGATGCTGACAGCAATTCTTAGGGCCCTTATGGCTTTAGATCCTCAGCTGCAGAGCCAGGCGGTTTACGTTCTCACAATGAAACTACCAGGGCATATATCAGTAATCTGGTTTGCTCTTTAGTCAATCTGGTGGAGGAATTTGGGATGTGGACAGAGTAGAATCTCCTCTCTTGTCAACAGTCTATCTACCAGGGACGGAGACTGGGCTTGTGGACAATTTGTGTCGAATATTTCTCTCCACCATGATGATGTGTCTATACCCTGAGAATTCTTTAGCCTTTCAAGAGAAATTCAGGGATCCTTGGCTTGATCTTTTCACCTCACCAGAGAACTCTCTGCTGACAAATGTTTGCTCCAAGGGTGTAGGCAGTGGATACCATGAGCATTGTCTGACCCTGGAGCGTTCCTTCCATTTGGCTCAATAGGGCCCTTCGAAAGATAATGACAGATCAAGCAGAAGTGATTCTTGTAGCCCCAATGATAAAGGCGCCAATCTTGGTACCCTCTTCTTTTTCAGTTGCTGATGCAGCCTCTTGTTATATTTCCCTTCCCTCCTTCTTCTCTGAGATTCCGTCTTCTACCTGTAAGAGCCAGCCTGCGCCTTTCTCTGAAGGCATAGAGAAAGGCAAAGGTTAATTGCAATGAGTTGTTCACTGGATTTAGAGGTTTGTGTCCAGAACTCAAGAAAGCAGAGTGCCCTTAAGTTCTATGAAAAACACTGGGAAAAAGGTAACTCCTGGTGTATTTAAGGACTTTATGTGGCTCTTCTTACATTGGGACCATCATTTTGGTTTTTATTTGAGACGGTTTTTTAATTGGTTTACAGCAATGGTCAGCTAGTAGAGAACTGGATCTGGCTTCCTTTGTAACCTCAGTGAAACACATCCTAAAAAGATTTTCTTTAAGAAGACCCGTGGTACATGCCCCTGTTTCCACCTGGGAACTTTCATCAGTTTTACATTTTTATGGGTTCCCTGAACTGAATCCCTGGATTCCGTTTCCCTGAGTTTCCTTATGTATCAGATCTTTTTTGTAGTAACTATCTCCTCCGATTGAAGACTAGGAGAAATTGGAGCTTTATTAGCCAATGATCTTTTTATAAGATTTCTTGAGTATATGTGCTTCTAAGTCTGAACCCCTCTTTTCTGTCTAAGGTAGCATCATCTTTAAATTGGTCTCAAGATGAGATTCTTCTGTTTTCTTTCTGCTCCGACTTTAGACTGGAAGTTCTGTGGCATACACTAGATAACTATAGGGCCCTTTCCATTGATCTAAATAGAACTTCTTTTGTCAGACAGTGATTCTCTTTTTGTTACCTTTGGACTATATATTTATTTGGTCACTCAGGCACATTTGCACAAGTCAGCTGTTTTGGAGTAAATTTCCTATTTATTTATGCAGCTTATTTTTTTATGTCTTTGTTTCCCATTTTTCATACATTACCACAATAACGACAGGTGTGAACCATAGTCTTCCAACAATAACAGATGCATGCCCAAATGTCATAGTGAATTCGACTTAAATTCTTGTATACCCTGTTCACAATATATAAAGGGATACAACCATGAAGAATGGCATTTCCATTTGTTTATGTCAAATATACATTCATCAAGTCAATTCCGCACATTGTCAAGTCCCTCCTATCACATATGTCCTTCAAACACTCTACTTCTTTTCTGAGGTACTCTCCATGGGGTCATTCAGTTGTGGATGTAAGCCCTCAGGGTCTGCCGTCCAATGAGTGATCATTCTCCCCAGTTTTGCAAATCAGTGCCCTCATTTTTATCCCTCCACACCTCCCGCAGCTGACTCTCCTCAGCTACAGCCCATTCTGTCAAATCTAGGAACCAAGGGCCGGATGTACGATCCGACCAATTTGCGAGTCGCAAATCACATTGTTTTTGCAATTCGCAATTTGAGAATCGCAAACTGGAATGTACAACAGTGTCTCAGACACTGTTTGCGATTCCTAATGGGGTTGCGAATTGCATGCCTCAGTAATATTCATGAGTCAGGTGCGACTCCATTAGGAATGGCTAGCACTGGCAGGGATGGTGGCCTGCTGAGGTCAGTATACCACCTTATCTGTGACTGCTTTTTAAATAAAGCAATTTTTTTTTTAACTTAGCCCGTTTTCCTTACAGGAAAACAGGATGCATTTAAGAAAGAAAAATTAAACGTTTTTGTTTTCTTTTTTAAAGGCAGGCATGCCCGCTCTTAAAAGATATTTTTGCATCCATTCACAAACGCGAAGTGGTCCCCTGGGGACCCATTCCCGTTTGCGAGTGGTTCATCACCTACTTGCAGTAGGTGATAAACTGCGAGTGTTCTGGGCCACAAAATCAGTCGCAAAACAATGGTACATTCCATTGTGACTCACATTGTGAAGGAGTGGGACGCTCCTTCCTAATAGCAAGAGCCAAAAACGCTATTTTGTGAGTCACCAACTCGCTAAATAGGGTTTGTACATGCCAGAACCCTTTTTGGGGGAAATTGCGGTCGCAAACAGGCCGATTTCCCGTTTGCGTGTGCAAAAAACGGTCGTACATCCGGCCCCAAATTAGAAGTTTTAGGGCCATGGGTGAAAGCAGTGCTTAATTTGTATAATAACAAGTGCCAGGGTTGTGAGCTAAAAGCCACTGCAGTTTGCACCACCCATTGCCCCTGACATCGCTGCCAATGGCGGTACCAAAACAACTACTACTCATTTCTCTGCCATGCAAGTGGGAAAGTTAAGATTATTCCAGGTCTCCAAAGATAAAGGAATTACTGGGGAGGCAGGTATTAGTATTTTTTTAATGTATATTGTGTTCATAAACAACAGTTATTCTGCGCCTCTCTAAATTAGATGAGCAGCGCCAACATGTGGCAGACTTTCATAAGTGTGGTGTTCACAATTAAGTGCTGGTGCTGAGCACTGTAAACCACAGTTTCAAATTAAGCACGGGGGAAGGGCAATGTGTGGCTATACGTCTCCCACTTTACAGCAGACCAAGTGCTCCAAACCTGTTCTTTCTTAGTTCTGGTTATTAACCCAGGCAGGCATTGTTTCACCACAGTGCATAATTTTAAGGGGGTCACCGAACAGAGCACAGCCACTATCTCCTGCAAGTAGTAGGACACCCTGACACAAATCCATGCCATATGCACAAATGAAGCCACACCGCTCCATATGTAGGACATGTTGCTGGCCTTGTTGGAAATATTTTAGTAAGTCTCTGGGGTGTAAGGTACGTATGATATCAATAATACAAATCTGGAAACTTAAATCTTGCATTGCTAACCACGGTCTGAGCCACACTGTCCCCATTCAGTTCGCTGTCCATCACGGGCTCCTGGAGATCTGCCTCCCATTGCTCTCTCACCTTTAGTGGCCTATGTTGACTGTTTCTATAGAGCAGCGTAAAGGTTTGTATCACATCTCTACTAAGCCCTGCATTTAACTATAACTTCAGTGTCTGGGAAGTCTCCACCACCATCGGAAAATCAGTCCAGATCTCCTGTGCTGTTCTCGATATTTGAAAAACTGAAGGAATTGGTCTAGTCCTAGCTGAGAGGTCTGGTGTGCCTCTTGCGTGGCTTGATAAGAAAGAAAGGGCGAATCGTGTGGTCCCCGTGATTCAGAATTTGAGTGGAGAGTGTGTGACTGATCCGAGCAAGATTGTGGAGTGTTTTGCGGACTATTTTCGTACAGTGTATTCCCCGGTCTCTGATAGAGATGAGGAGGACTCACATTTGTTGCTACGCGATATTGCGCTGCCATGCCTATCGGAGGTTGACCCTAACGGTCTCCCCATCGAATTATACAAATTGCACCCGATAAAGTCGCACCTTATCTCCGAGATATGTTCCTGGAGTCGAGAGACCTTGGCTCCCTCCCTTGTGATCAGCGTTTAGCTACAATTGTGGTAATTCCTAAGGAGGGCAAGCCTCGGGATCGCTGCTCCTCATACAGGCCCGTCTCCCTGTTGAATGCTGAACCTAAAGTCCTGGCCAAAGTTCTGGCTAATCGGTTAATTACGGTGATTGGTGACCTGATCCATCGGGACCAATCTGGTTTTATCCCTCATCGTAATACCGCACTCAACTTTCGGCGTTTGCACGGTGTTCTCGCGAGGGCGGGGTCTCTTATAGAGCCGGCCATCTTGGCCTCCTTGGATGCCATGATGGTCTTCGATACTATAGAATGGTCTTATCTCTGGGCCGCCCTCGCGAAGTTTGGTTTTGGTTTGGAGTTCATCGGGTGGGTGAAACTTCTATACAAGGAACCGCTGGCTCAGGTGGTCGTTAATGGCCGAGTATCCAATTCCTTTACTCTTGGATGGGGTACAAGACAGGGGTGTCCTTTATCTCCCCTGCTTTTTGCACTTGCCTTAAAGCCCCTCGCAGCCTGGCTCCGCTGGGAGCCTTCGATAAAAGGTATCCAGTGGACTCCGAAATTTGAAGACTGGATCTCACTTTATGCGGACGATATCTTATTATACCTTACTTCTCCCCGAAAATCGCTTAATGTCTTGTTCGATGTTCTCACCTCCTTCGGCAAGAACTCAGGTCTGGTTATCAATTGGACTAAATCCTGTATCTATGTAATTTCGGGTGGTCTTCCCCCCTTGTCGTGTAGATTACCCATCCGGATTTCGCAGACGGGCTTCAAATACTTGGGGATTTTTATATCATTGGACCCTGTTGCTCGCTATGAACACAACTTGCTCCCCCCTCTCCAGAGGCTGAAGCTTGATGTGGTTCGTTGGCGTAGATTGCCACTGTCACCGCTCGGTCGTGCCGCGCTCTTTAAAATGATGTCTCTGCCACGTTTTCTGTACACACTCCAGAATTCATTCAACATCAGCCCCGCAAGCTACTTCCGGGAGGTGGAAAGCCTGCAGAGGCAGCTTATCTGGGACAGGCGTCCAAGAATCGCTCTCGCGAAGCTAACCCTTCCCTGGTATGACGGGGGCATGGCGCTCCCAGATATCAGGCGGTACTATTGGGCCTCTCAGCTGAGCGCGATTAATCACGCGATGTATGCACCCGGCCCGAACCCGGCTTTTGAGATGGACAAGTATCAGTTGCCGGGTGGGAATTACAACAGGACGCTCTATTCTACGGCAGCAGGGAGAAATTTAACAGGACCTACTAAGATTGCTGTGCGAGTCTGGTCTGATGCAAATGCTGCCCTGGGTTGGAAGGATCAATTGACACGCGCGACTCTTTTGTAAGCGTCGGAGAGATTGGGATGCCTCTGGACAAAGAAAAGGTTTTGAGAAATGGGACATGATTGGTATTAGCAGAGTGGGTGACCTTTGGGCTAAGGGTGCTGTCAAGACTTTTGAGACATTGCAGAAAGAATATGAGCTGAGTGACAGGGAGTTTTTTAGATACGTGCAGGTTCGCCATGCCTTGATCTCGGTCTTCGCTGCTGATTCCAATATCCCTGAGTCCTCTCCGCTGGAAGACCGTGTACTTGATGGTCATCTGCCTGATAGCACGATTTCCCTAATATATGAGAAGCTGATCAACAATCGGGCAGATCTCCTCGTGCGTCTCAGGGAGGCCTGGACTGGGGACGGGCTGGAACTAGATGACGAGGACTGGCAGTCTGCATTGTCTTCACCTAAGAAGGTTGCCATTCCAGCCCGTCTCCACCTCGTCCAGCTTAAGATTCTTCATCGCGTGTATGTTACCAGTCCTCGTTTGGTCTCCATGGGTTTTTCTGCGGATGGGTTATGTAAGCGTGGCTGTGGATTGAGTGCTACTTTCCTCCATATCATTTGGGAATGCCATGAGGTCTCTGCATTTTGGAATCAAGTGCATGCTGTGCTGGAGTGTGTCACCGGGGTTGCTCTGCTGCCCGAGGCCCGGCGATGTCTGTTGAATGTGTGGGAGCCGAATGATTACAACGTCGCCCAGACTCGGTGGGTGGCCCTTGGGAACATGATCGCAAAGAGAGATATTGCGCAGTTGTGGGGCTCCCGACGGCCGCCCACCGTGTCAGTATGGAAGGAGAATATGGATTGGTGTATGTTTAGAGAGAAGACTGTGTATTTGGCAAGAGGCAAGCCTAGGGCGTGGGTTAGAATCTGGAGCCAGTGGAACGCCTATCGAGGGAACATATGTACACCCCCGTTCGAGGATAATTTAGACAACTCCTTCTCCCCCTGATCCGACATTCCATGCTTAGTTTACTTATGTCCCTATCTTCTGACTTCCCCACTGGTCCCCCCCTGACCACCTCCACCACCTACTAATTTGTTTATCTTGCATTTGAGGGTCCTCCCCCGTTCGAGCACAACTTCATATACAATGTCTAGGCCTTGAGACTTGTTTGTTTTCTTTCTTTGTTCCTTTTATAAAAAACAAAATACTACTTTATCTTGGTTCCATCCTGTGTTGCTACGAATCTTATCCTGTATTGCAGCCGGACCTCTAAGATGTCGGCCAAGGAATTGTGGTACATACTGATTGCTTCTATTTTTGATAGCGGCTGGCCTCTGTGGTTGTAGGCCCGTGAGTGTAATCATATTTAAATGCACAATAAAGTTTAAAAAAATAATAATAATAATCTGATGATGGCAGCACATGCCTCGTAGAGCTGAGATATAAGGTATACCCCTCTCTTGCTTCCGATAACTATTGTGAGCGGGGGAAAGGACAGGGGTTCTACAGGAAAATCAGGGAGTGTAGCACGCAGCGCGGAACAGAGTCTCATAAGGACAAACCTATTCATAAATGTCACATCAGGGAATAGGGTCTCATTGTCGGGATCAAAAATATGGCAATCCGGAAACAGATCACCCATTTTTACAATGTTAAATTTAGCGCAGGTCCTCTGTATGAACTTTTCACCAGTAATAGGTAACCATTTGGTGTTCGGGATTGGAAGGGCGGAAGAATAAAGCAGTGGTGTATTTGTAATTCGCCTTAATTTCTCCCAAGCCCAGCTGGTTGTGGATACAGGTTGGATATCTTTGGGGTTTCTGGGAACGCCCTTAGGTAATACGATAATGTATCTGGGAGAACTAGATCAGACTCCGGACGGAGATAGGGAATCCTAGCATCAGGATGGTACCATGTCTGTGCCGAAACTGCACTGAGTGGCTAAATAATACAGTTGTAGATGAGGGACTCCATACCCCTCTCTATCACAGGGAAGTGTCATAACCCGCCAGCGTACCATGGCCCTCTTGTTGCCCCATACTAATCTAATTAAGTGGGAACGAAGGGTTGAAAAAAATCTGTTCGGAAGGGGATCGGGATGTTTTGAATTAGATATAAAAACTTGGGAAGCACGATCATCTTGATAAGAGCTACCCGCCCGGCCATGGAAAGTGGGAGTTTGAGCCATTAGTCTATTTGTGCCTCTAGCTTGGAAAATGCTGCCCCGTAGTTACGGCAAATGATCTGTTTAGTCTCTAGGTGTATGTGTATACCCAAATATTTTACCGAATATGTGCACCACTCCAATGGGAATTCTAGGTCCTATCTGATGGTACTGGCTGTGAGGGGAAAAATCACTGATTTGTGCCAGTTGATGCCCAGACCCGAATACGTTCCAAATCGCAGAATTTCACAAATAAGGGGTTCTAAATTGACATGAGGGTTGCAAACGTAGAGTATTGTATCATCTGCATATACGATACTAACAATGGGCCCGTGTTGAATTGTAAACCTCTATGAAGGTGATTCTCTTAGAAGTGTCATATCAGTGGGTCCATGGCTAAAATAAATAAATGGGAGACAATGGGCAACCTTTTCTCGTATAAATTAGTTTGTTCCTTATGATCAGTATACACTGTATTATGTAGAATGATCTATACAGTCTCTCTTTGTAAATTATGTATCATGTAATTGAGGACCGATTTATCAATGTTTTGAAATACATAAACAAAAATATTTTTCTACAAAAAAATAAATATACAAGATCAAATATTTTTATATAAAACATTTGTCTTATGTTTATTAGAGCATCCTTTGATGTGCCCCGTACGTGAGGTTTTTGAAAGCCGCAAATAAAAGAAATATAGGTCAAGAGGGATACTATCTTTGTAAAGTTCTGATTGTTGTTCTTTTTCTTCCCCCTTTTCCCTGACCTTGCAGTTACCCTATAGGGGGGGTGCCTTATCCACATACAACGTTCAAAGTTTCACCACACATATCATGCTTCCCTTTATAATAATGTAACTTGCTTTGTGGAAATTTGAATTTCTAGACAATATTCACATTTATTTAAGTAAGATATTTGTGTTTAAAGTCAAACTTTTTTAAACACCGGCTCCTTTATTAATGTTGCAACAGGTGATACGATTCAAACCATAACAATAGTATTGGTGAATACATTGGGGCAAATATAAGTAGCAATGGATTGGTGCACAAGCGGGGAAGGTAAAAATTAGGGTAGAAATGTATGTTTTGTACTAATTTTTAAAGGGCTGTTTTGGTAGCATCAAGATACACATGCTACTTGAGACTTGCCTATCACACTGCTTTTATAAACCTACTATATTTCAAACTATTCTTAACACGATTCAGGGTTTTGCAGGTTTAGTAACATTATGTGGACTTACTTAGCAAAAAGATGTTTGTGTAAACTGGGCAGAATAGGTTCAGCCTAGACTGAAAAAAGAAAGCAAAATACAATGCGTAAACGAGTATCAGTAAAAGTCGCATTTACATAAGACATTCAGAGTAGGCAGACTAATACAGTGTGAAAAAGCAACATAATGCAAAGGACTATCCTTCAAACAACAAAAACACACTAATATAGTCTGGCACTAGAGAACACATAAAAAACACATAAAAAACTTCCAAACGCAAAACCAAACTTTGACAGAACACAGAAAAGTACACATCGAAAGTCCAAAAAAATCTAGACGGTAGGACTCTGTGAGGCGGGAGAACTCGAAGGAGGGGACCGGATAGGCACCGGGGCAAACATAAATAGAATAGTTGTTTTCCGGATTTACAATGCACCGGCAATACAAACGCACGTGCCGATTACCTTGGAAAACACGATCGGTTTTTTAGCGTCATGTGCCTAATATGAATAGCCACTGCAAAATTTAGTTGACATTATGGTACTCTAAAAACACTCAGTATACCGTGTCAGAGCTTGGTTGCTTACTACATATATTGAGCCACATGTCTCCCTTCTGCCGCTCTGAGCAAAGCGTCTTTACAGTAGCTCTTAAAAGGCGGTTTTAGACTTAATAATGTAGACAGTGCTAACGGAAGCATGAGATTACATTTGCCCATGCTAGAAGATCATAGGGTGACATAAACATCAGTAACTCACTTCTACTTCTGATAAGAAACACCCAATGACAGAGGTAATGTGTTGTCGGATTGAGTTCTAGCGAACTCTTCCTCTTTCATTTATCCTGTTTTTGTTCACATCTAATAGAGCGGTGCTCCATTTGTACCTGAGCTGTAGCCGGGTGAGGTGGAGAGTGCATTCCCCAGAACTTGGGTGAGTGAAAAAAACTTGATTCAAGCCCAGGATATATGCACCTGGCTCATATGTTTGATTGATGCTACAAACACTGACCATGAATTGCTTGGCATATAAGTACCTCACGAGCATATCTCTGTGTTTTGCAGCTTTCGTCCTTAATTGTGTGCATTTTATTGTCTTTTATGTGTGTTTGTCCATTGCTCACTGACTGGACCATATCCACTGGCGCTCGCAGGTGATATGATTCTTTTTTACACATTTCACATTTGATAACAGCAGTTGCACTTTATTCATAAGAAGGTCCTGATGAAGCAGACTGGTATCTTTTGAACCAACTAATACTGCAGAAACATGTCGACCCAGTTAAAATCTGAGTAGTTATTTGTTACCACTACTTGCACTGTTTTTTAGCCTAGGGTGTGGGTAGGACCTCATTAAATTCTGTTTCCACTCCCACAACCCAATATTAATTCCTTCACTTTCACTTGCCACATTGAGCACTTCATGCACTGCTTTTTGTTAATTCTTTGTGCCCCCTGATACCTTCATAAAGTCTAAACCCACACACTCTACATTCCTTCACACTTTGATTAGGCCACAATCTACCTAATCCTAAGTGGTTCTTTCCACTTCCTTCTGGTGAAGGATCCCAAGTGATGTAGGGCGGTACAGGACGGGTATCTGATGGGAACATATTTTTCACCAAGAATACTTGGGATTCAGGGATTGTGTCCCCTTCTCACACACAGACACGTAGTTAGCTGCATTATATTTTTTCTGTTGACCCATTGTTACACATTGTTTGTTATATTGTTATAGGGACTGTAACAATGCTAGGTCATTAAACATTTTCCCACCCATGCCCCCCTTAGTGTATTATTATGGCAAATATAAGTAGCAATGGATTGGTGCACAAGCGGGGAAGGTAAAAATTAGGGTAGAAATGTATGTTTTGTACTAATTTTTAAAGGGCTGTTTTGGTAGCATCAAGATACACATGCTACTTGAGACTTGCCTATCACACTGCTTTTATAAACCTACTATATTTCAAACTATTCTTAACACGATTCAGGGTTTTGCAGGTTTAGTAACATTATGTGGACTTACTTAGCAAAAAGATGTTTGTGTAAACTGGGCAGAATAGGTTCAGCCTAGACTGAAAAAAGAAAGCAAAATACAATGCGTAAACGAGTATCAGTAAAAGTCGCATTTACATAAGACATTCAGAGTAGGCAGACTAATACAGTGTGAAAAAGCAACATAATGCAAAGGACTATCCTTCAAACAACAAAAACACACTAATATAGTCTGGCACTAGAGAACACATAAAAAACACATAAAAAACTTCCAAACGCAAAACCAAACTTTGACAGAACACAGAAAAGTACACATCGAAAGTCCAAAAAAATCTAGACGGTAGGACAGCAAAAGCACCTAACGAGGAAGAATTAACTTAAATCACCCAGACAATGCACAACAAAATGATGCAATACACGGAAATGTCATGTAAATGAGACAAAAATACCTGAAAAAATGTCTGGGTTCAGGAAGGAGCGCATAAACTGAAACATCAGTAAACTTGACTAGCGCCGGGACACCCCGTTGGGGTAGCTGCGCGCTATACAAAACACACAAATAAATAAATAAATAATAGCAGTGGCAAAGCTATCAATGCTGAAACCAGCACTGTGGTGCGAGGGCTAAGAGCTGAGCTGGCTGGGACCCATTGCACCGGTGGCTCTACTGTATTGTATGGGCTGCCTCTGATTTCCACTAGCTGCTTAAGGCTCAGATCTTCTCCGCCCTGCTTCGATAAAAACTGGAGAGAGTTGGATTGTCTACCACGACTGCAGACCGGCATCGCAGTGCAATGTGAACACGGGAACTCTCGCTACATGGGAAACCTGGGTGTTTATGTGACTGAACAGGCCCAGATGATGATAAAGCGAGCTAATGGGCGACCGCCAAGCCTTATAATTATCATCTGCTTTCCCCTCTTCTGGCAAAGAAACACTCCATCCATTTGTAGAAATCGCCCACGGAAACAGTACATCAAAACTAATCACAACAATTAAAATTAGCTTTTTGTGCACGGGGGCGAGAGGGAGCAATAGCAAGTTGGAGGCTGGAGCGAACCTGATTCCCCCCACACACAGGCACCGAGAGAAATCAGACACAAAAATATGCCACATAAAGATATCCATACTTTTTAAATCAATCTTCCATGCCACCCCAGTCCCTCCATGCACCTACACCACACCACGTGCCCCGCAGGACTCTGAAAGCTCACAGCTCTCTTGCCTCCCATAGAAATGGGCCTGTTGGTCTGGCACATAACTTTGAGAGGGCTGTCCACATACATTGTGCCACCTTTTATCAAGTGCAACACAACTCTAAAATATTTTCCAGCACACAAGAGGCATCTTTCTTTGAAAAAAAACAATCAGAGACATGTTTAGTCGTTTTCTTGATTTTCATGTGATGCACTAGTAATGACGTAAGTAGTGTCAAGGTGATGAATGTGTGTAAGCAGCAGCCACAACTCCATCCATGACACAAGTGAAAATACCAATTTACAAGATAAGGCAACTAAACAAACCTCAATATCTCATCTAAACCTTTGACACCAGCCCAGATGGCGGTTTTGAACAAAGGAATCACTTTTGTGCCTACATATAAAACCAACTTGGCGGAAACTGAGATAGCACTCTTTAAGTTTTTCAGAAACCTCAAACTGAAATATTTCTTTAAAGATGCGCCAACTTCCAATACCACTGATATCACAGTCTTTAAACCCAAGAGCACATTTTGCGCACCGTATTCTCATAAAACCATTGAAACTGTGGAAAGAATGATTTTGACTGACATTCAAAAAATCAATTATAACAAAACCACTAAGAATAATTTGTCTAAAAATGAACTGAGTACCATCATACAGTTGTCTAAAGATACCGAAATTACTTTCCAAAAAGCAGATAAAGGGGGAGCCCTGATTGTCATGGACACCAGCTTTTACAAATCTAGTGTCAACTCACATGTAAATGATGTGAATACCTACATTCCTTTGGACAAGGATCCTACCGATGAATACCAGAAAATCCTCACAGTAATCCTGGATCAAGCTCTAGAACAAAAATGGATTGATGAAAGAACACAAAAATTTTTGGTAACCAAATACCCAAGGAGGCCAAAACTTTATATGTTACCAAAAATACACAAAGACTTGAGAAAGCCACCCTTTAGACCAATCGTGTCTGCGTGCGGGTCTATATCTGATAGTATTGGCAAATACCTGGATTGTTTTCTACAACCGATTGTACAAGGTGGGCAAACTTACATCAAGGATACCACGGCTTTTCTCAACTTACTCAGAACCATTGAGTTGGAACCCAACACTGAATATTGGCTCAGTACAATCGACGTTGTGTCACTGTACACTTCTATACCGCACAATGAAGGTCTGGAAGCGTTTGAATGGAATCTTTTGAGAGATGATCAATGCGAAGCTAATAAAATCTTTCTCACTGTACTCATGCACTTCGCTCTTTACCACAGCTACTTCGAATGGGATGATAAGTTCTATAATCAATGTAATGGAACCTCAATGGGTTTCGGGGGGGCTCCCTCGTATGCCAACCTGTACATGTCCAAATTTGAACATGAGAACATATTAAACAACACAAATTGGACTGATCATTTAGTAATATTCAAGAGATACATAGATGATCTGTTTTTAATTTGGAAAGGTGACAAAGAGCAACTCCTGACCAATATCACGGAAATTAATCAACTGAACCCAAGGATTAAGTTCACACATTCTGTTCACAAAGAAACCATCTCTTTCCTGGATGTACAGATAACCATCACCAATCAAAAACTGCACACTCAAGTGTACAAAAAACCCACTGATCGGAATTCCAGCTTGCTGTACCAAAGCTTTCACCCTGAAACTCTCAAAAAACATTTACCCACGTCCCAATTCATACGCCTGAAAAGAATCACCTCTGACCCTCATAAATTGGAAGAAACCCTGAATGATCAATTTCAGCAATACCAGAAACGTGGATATCCTAAAGATGTCCTGGATGAATCCATCAAAAAAGTAAGGAATCTCACAAGAGACCAATTGTTAACACCGTCTCCTCCATTAAAAGAAAACAAAACAGTATGTGTGTTAAAACACTCAACTACATCCACTCAAATCAAGAAAATAATCAACCACCACTGGAACTTGATCAGAATGGAACCTGACCTAACCAACCTCTACAGCGAACAGCTGACATTCGCTTTCAAAAGATCAAGAAATCTGAAAGAGACGCTGAGTGCTAAAAAAACATTGAATACGTCATCTAAAGGTATGCTCAAATGCCTTAATTGCATACACTGCAACAACATAATACCTGGCAATACTTTCATGCACCCAACTAGAGGTCATAAAATTGATTTAAAATATACTGGAACCTGCGACACAAAAAATGTGATTTATGCCATCAAATGCCCATGTGGCAAAATTTATGTTGGACAGACGGAAAGGAAGATCAAGACAAGAATATCAGAGCACAAAAGCAATATCCGGACAAAAAACATGAAATCAGCAGTAGCAATTCATTGGCTGGAAAATAACCATCAAATCACCCAATTAAAATTCACCATACTAGAGGTACTCCCGCAACGTCCAGACATGGATCCTACGAAACAACGACTTCAAGCAGAATTTTACTGGATTAAGAAACTGAATTCCCTCCAACCAGCAGGGATCAATGACCGAATCGAATTTGCATGTTTCTTGTAACTGTACACACTCCTATCGGTTTGATGAGTGACCTCATACTCCTCTGTGGATAACACCTGACCTTTTTAAGTGGTTACTCCTACGTTTGCATGTTCATGATTTGCTAATGTACTTCAGCTTTGTAAGGGAACACTGTTTTATGCATCTTCGTATTTTTTATTTATTTTTTATTCATCATTTATTATCCTTTATTTTCTCATGAAGGTTTATTTTTTCAATAATGGTTAATATGTATATTCTGGTAAACAGGTTTTTGCCTATTGTCTTTCACGTCACACTGTATATATGTCACCCATTCCAGGTACCATTCTTTAAGTTTCGTGATATGTGCGCTGATCGCACACTACATTTCCGCATCGATCTTTGTTTACCTTCTTTTTCAGTCATATCACATGACCCCCATTGACCAATCACCTCCTCGAAAACCGCGAGGCATTTCCGCGCGCTTTAAGATTGCGGTTCGCCGCTATTGAATTATTTTTTTCTTTACCGTTCTGGTTTAACATCTTTTGTGGTGCACCACACGATTTATATTTTTCACTTTGCCTTGCGTATTAGCTGAATTTCCGTTCCCGATCTCTCCGTAAATAGACCACGTGACCTCCCGATATCCCTATAAAACCCCTTCCCATTGGTTCTATCCTTATCGGACCTGTTCCGCGCTCGGAACTTCGAGACGACAACTCGCGTTGGTTGCGGTAAGCCTCCTCTCTCTGCCTACAGTCTGCCTTTCCGCTGAGCTCGCATTTCTCCCTCCTGGCCCCCAGTACTCTAAACTGCCAATCTCATTTACGAGATTATTGATTTCTCATTTTGTTTTTTCTTTCTTGCTACCAGTGCCCTATGAAGTATGTTATGTTATGTTGAGCGCCTTCGATATAATTAGCAGTGTTTATGTTTAATTATGTTGCAATGAGTTAGAGGTACTTTTCTATGCTATGTGATATATGTTTGGTCATGATGACCCAATGGCTCTGTTTTCCTGAAAGTGATGGTCTTGTATGTTTTTCATTTATAGGCCCCTGATGAAGGGTTACCACTCGTTAACCCGAAATGCATTGGGCAAGCATCAAGTAATGCGAGGATGTATGTGGAACACAACATATGAATAATTAATTAAAAAAAAATTTGCAATTGGAATGAAATAAATTCTACATGAAGCATCTAATTAAATTTGTTTTGGAAGTTTGATTTGAAGCCTTGGAAGAAACTGCACAGTTTCATGTAAAAATGCGCGCCTGGCAGTGATTTCTACATCACATTTTGTTTACTCAATTTAAGGCACTTCCTGGCAGAGTGCGACAAGGAAACGCGCTTGAACTAACTGAATGTGAAAATTTTGTGAGTGCACGGAGATACTATAACCTCTTCACTAAACAAACCTCCCCAAAGCCCATTGGAGTGCAACATATATTACATGTGCATTGTCTGTGATGCTCTCGTGCACATATGCAGATAACACACAAGCAGCTCACAACAGGTGCTTTGCCTTTAACACTTTATCATTCTTTACAGCAGAAATCGTAGCTTTAGCACAGAGATGCCACTGAGTAGTCAGGAGAGGTGTTTGGTGACCCAGGATTGGGACAGTGAGTGTGATATTACACCGCTGCACGGATGTAAGGAGAGCAGGGCAGAGACAGCGAAAGCCCCGGGCACCAAGCAGGAAAGAGAATGAACGGATTAGACTGGCTAAATCCTCGAATTAATCGCCCGACATCCTGCTGTAATGATATTATTATCGTCAGCATTAGCGTTAATTTGACATTGTTGGACCATTGCTAAGGTGCAGCCGCGGCTCGCAATACTTGTGAGCCACGGGGGGTGTCGTGCGGGGGGGGTTGGTATTGTGCGTGGGGGGGGAGTGGGGCTGGTAGGTTTAAAAAAAAAGTTTAAAGAAATAAGAAAACTTACCTGCCCGCCGGGTCTGCACCACCTCTGCTGTGTGCTCCTGGGCCGGGGTCCGAGTTGGTGTCTTCCAGAGTGGCCACTGGCTCGTGGCAACCCCTCTCAGCCAATCCAGACGCTGCTCCTGCAGCGCCGGATTGGCTCGAGCAGGGACTGTCCCCGCCCATAGGAGACCGGGGGCTGTGGCCACTGGCCAGTAGCAGCCCTCGCTCGCTCTCCTAATTTGCAGCTGGCGCAGCAGCACTGCAGGCTAATACTAGTGCGCATGTTCGGGGTGGTCAGAAATATGCCCAGCCCAAACCCGAACATGCGCACTGGGCCTGCCCGCCTGCTGCGCTACTTATGTCAGTCAACAAGTGCTGCCCCACCCCCTTCAGCGACGCATCCTCTGACTCCGTTCGGCCGATTTCGAGTCAGGATGCGCCAGTGAAGTTAATCTTCCTCGCTGTGGGTGCGGCAACGCCCCAACGCCCCAATGGATGCACCACCCCAGTATCTGATTACTCCACTTTGCATAATTTTGTGGAATTTGGCTAAAAAATCCTACCGCAGAAGCACAGGAACAATAAATTTAGTGAGAGTGTGAGCGACTACGGGCTGGCTGTTGTTGTTCATGTTCTGTGTCATTTAGACTAATTCTTAGTGCAAAATACTTCTAGCCCTTTTTGGACATAAGGGTGCCTTTTGGGTTAAATAAATAATGCTAGATGTATATTGGGTTACACTCCCTGAATAATTATGTCTAATTTTGCATAATGTTGCCCTAATTTCCTGTAATTACCCCACAGCAAATTATGCAAGTGATGCCCACCCCTAGTAATTTCCTCCCCAATGATTGATAACAGACCATATCATCAGTGTTAGGGGCATATATATTCACCTAAAATATTTGAGCCCCATCCAAAACACTACACTGAGATGAATCTACAGTCTACATCTGCTTTAGAATCTTTTATCTTGAAGGGCACATCAGGTGTCACCCATATCGACATGCCACTTAGCATACTTTGGGAAAGAGGAGGAGCATAACAGACTTCTCCAGTTGTTCGCTAACTTTTGCTCTTCTGTGTCAAGGAGATGAAACTCCTGTAGGAATGCAATTTGAAAATTGTGGCATTTTAGTAACAAATGTACTCTGTAGCTCTTGATGAAATCATTCAAGCCACACACATACTAGGTGACTAGTCTTATGGGCCCAATCATCTTGCTTCACATTGATCCTTCCAGGTGGGTCATGACCCCATTATCTCATTCCCCCTGACAATCTACCCACCGGCTCTATTTGATTTGTCTACCAAGTCTCAGGCCACTCTGCATCAAGAACTGCCACGACTGCTTGATTCAGATCACCATCTCCCACCCACCCTTCTTCCTGGTAAACACACATCAAAATCACCCTGTGTATGCCTATTGTTCTATGCACCAGATCATGACCTCATGCCACCCAACTCTTGACCCAGAATAACAACTGTATTTTCCCTAACAAGAAATATGTCAGAAGTCTCGACCAACCACCTTAGAACCCCAAGCCAAAGGCCAGAACTCAAAACAAGGGTGTTGGTACCTCTCTTACTAAAGTCCACCTAAAGCCGCACCTCCAGTCTCAAACAAGGAACTTTAATTTTCTATCTATTAATCGGAGTAAGTGCACGCCAAGCTACTACAACTAAGGAATAGGAAACTAAAGAGGAATCCCTCGCACTAAAACATTACATATACATGTGTATATGATAGGCTTTTTGCATCTACATCAATCCCCCTGTGAGAAGCTGGCCTGGTATATGATATCCACTAATGTCAGTGGGCACCTTGCATGGATCCAGACAACCCTTATGGTTATTTAATAGGTCTTAGACAATTTTAGAAAGCTCTTTAAATGGTATCTGTGGAGAGCAGCCTTCAGGCTTAGTCCCGAAGGAGTGTAAAGCAGCGTGTGTTACCAGAATGCAATCTTATAGTATAGATTAAGTGAAAAGAACCACACCAAGTATTTATAAAAATATGCATTTATTATATAATACTCTCTAGTACGTTCAAATATCTCCTACACGGCGATAAACGCAATGCACACAATATTTTAGCAAGGAAACATAGTAAATAGCACATAATTCACAGTGGACCCAGGTGGGGACCAAACCATATGCTAATAAAGTGGTAGAATAAGAACCATAACTCGGGTCAAGACAATGTCAAGAGGACGTAGGAGTGCTGGGGACCCAAGGTACCACCCAAGGTGAGTAGGTAGGTATTCGTGCTTTGTACAACTCTACGTGTAAGTCGCAGTTGGATTTTTAAAGATTAAAGAACCTTTCCAGTAGACCCTGAAAAAAAAACAATGGAAGACAGAAGGCTGGAGAGCACCCCACCCGTGGATACCCTAGTACCCACATTACCTACACCAGGTCAGCTGGGTGCATACGTGTGAAGTGGTGTCGGAAACCGCAGTTGAACCCAATGGAGGACTTTAGGAAAGTGCCGCTGCTGAAGAAGGAGAGAGTGCCCGGTGGAATCCGAAGGTGGATTCTAGATGAGAGGTACCTGCAAGCAGAGGGGACAGAGTCTATGTCACTCAGGAGTGACTATGAGACTTGGAAGACGAATGCCCTCTGATGTCGGGTGTTACAGGAGGAGGAGGTCCAGGAGCCGTGCACAAGCTGTCCCACGGTGGATATTGAGTGCTGAGGGGTCAGTGTCCGGCGGAACCATCAACAATCCTTGGCAAATGCAATCAACGCAGGAAGTGTAGAAGGAGCAACATCGTGACCAGCAATGTCCAGGGGACTCTCCACAAGCTGGGAAGTTAGGGCAGGCCCTGAGCAATAAGGGGAGCCTAAAAGAAACAAGTGTGACCCTCAAGTGGACCCACAGGCCGGAGGCACTGGAGTCGTGAGAGGACCTCAAGCAGCTCACCAAAAGATGAAGGCCACGATGCACATGATGTGGTGTGGCTGAAGATTCTGGTCACAGGAGGTGCTCGAGGTTGGGGCTACTTGGAGCCTAAAGATCTTCTTGGAAGAAAGCCAACAAGCCTTTGCAAGTGCAAGTTGACGCAGTGCACAGGGGTTTGTTATTGCAACCCCCACGAGAAATACTGGCCTAAAACTTGGTGAGAGGGTAGGGCAGGTCTCAGAAGCTGTGGAAAACCACCACCTGTGTTGAAGAGCCTAATGGAGTCCGGAGGAGCTCAAGATCAGCAGACTGATCGACTTAGTTGCGGTGCCTGCAAATGCAGGGGAGTGACTCCTTCACTTCTAGGGGAGATTCCTTCAAGTGTCTTTGATGCTTCACAGACCTTGGAAGGTTCCTGTATGATGCACAGGCACAGACGGGAAGGGAGATAAAGTCAGGCCCAAAAGAAGTCCAACGAAGTCCAGAGTGCCCAGACAGTAGAAGAAGTGGTGTCTGATCTGAATCTTACTCCACGACGAATCTAGGGACCTACACCCAAGTAAGCCCTTAATTACCCTAGGGAAAGGGTTGGGAAGATTCAGGGGACCCTCCCAGGGGAGTGTCTGGACAGAGGCGAGATTAATCCCATGTCCTTTGTCCATTTTTGCTCCAGAGCGGGAGACAACGACTCCCAGGACTGGTTTGAGCTGGACTACGCACAGGGACACCAAATGTGCCCCTCATGCAGGCTGAGTGGCGCTGGCAACGCGCACCCACCCAGTCCCAATACACTGAGTCCTGTCTGGGAGGTTGTCACATCTCCCTATTACAGGATGCCTATTGTTCTGCCTTCCCCTGCTCAAGCTTGGGTCAGCAACAGGAGGGCAGAATCGTGTCGGTAGCAACATTTTCGTTCTGTCCTGTTCAAGAAGGCTGGACCCGGGAACACTGGGAGCCTAACGCAGGGCTCTTCCAGTGCATGGAATCATACCTCCCACACTGTTTACGATGTGGGAGTAGTATTCCAACTTGTTTGATACCAAACATGATAGCCTTCGTTGAAGCCAGTTTTGAGAAGGCCATCGCGTAATTACACGGTGCCCCTCTATATAGTATATGGCTGCTTCACTGGTAACCCGGGAGAATAGATTCCGTAGGCTGCAGGGGTGTCCTGCTCATGCAGGGGCACCCTCTCACTTAGAACCAAGCACCATGCTTTCAAGATTGCAAAGGTCTGCTAAAGGGGTGACTTATAGGTTTTAAGTGCAGTGACCCTAGATATTTCGGAAACCTATCTCTTTAGTAAGTGGTGCAAGCACCAACTTACACAGGCTGCAATGGCAGACCTGTGGTTCAATTGTGAATGGTCTCTCACGGGTGGCATAATTTCTGCTTCAGCCCATGGGAGACCTCTGGGGTACCTATGCCCTGGGTGCATGGGTATCATATACTTGGGACTTATAAAGGTACCCCAGTATCCAGTCTGGGGTGAACCTAAGTACTGAACAAAACTATTTAGGGAGAAAACAGATAGACTGGGTTCCTGATTAGCAGGATCCCAATCAGACTAGTCAAATACAGCTTAGCACCAGGCACAAAGTGGGGTTACCATAGAAGCAGATTCTACTTTCCTACATCCCCCATAGTGCAATCAGGTATGGGTCATCAGTATAACCCACATCGTCCAAAGGATACGGAAGAATGTCAACAGTCATGGCTCATAATCAACATTGATCCCGCTATCACTACTGGTTCACAAGTCCGTTAAGGAGTAAGCTGTTCTTATCCACCCAACTCAGACCCACTCAGCTCTGTTTCAGCCATCCTTCAGAGCTATTATCTCATCCTCTTTGACCACAATTCGAGAATCTGCAGATGTAGTGGTCTGAACTCAAGGTGACCCCTCATTGATGATCTGGTCAGTCGCTTTGGGGTATCAGGTGACCGGGCAATCCTGATAAACTGCTTGTACATACGACCACTCCCACTGTGCTCAAGTCAGTCCCCATCTCCCTTTTGGGAGGTGAAAAAGTAGGACCTCCCTCCGTGCAGTACTTTGAATTTTGTGGGAAACGTGAGCAGTTTTTGCCTTACTGCAACAAGCAACTTTGCAAGCTTCTGGACCTTCTGCGGGCAGTCTGAATAGACCTTTGTTACCTGTTCCTCGGATGTAGGGTCACCAGACTTCCTGACTGCCTTTAGGATTACATCTTATCGCTATAATTAAGATTTTAGACAATAAATATTCTTGAAGGGTCCTATGTGTGCTTTCTACCACAAAAAGGTCCTATAATCCTGCAGGTTTTAGGAAAGTTTAAATACAATTTTCAAGAAAAACTTCCAGCGACAAATTCTGCACTCTCTCTGGGAACCCTATGAAACAAAGGTTACACCTTCTGGTCCTTCTCTCAGCATCCTTCCGTCTGTCATCCAATTGCCTAGACAGTTCAATAGGTGAAGTTACTGGGCTCCTGAGTGACTTAATTTCTGTTTGCTGGCATTACACTTGCTGTTTGGTCTCCATGGATCTCTCTGTCACCTTCTGCAGATCCAAACAAAGGAGATTCACCTCAACGGAATATTGTTTATTTTTGCCTCAAATACGAATTTATAATTTTTAATAACTGCAATGATTTTGGCTCCAGAGGGACCCTGTGGGTCCTGTGTGCCTCTGCTCAGGCCAGCATCCAATGAGGTCCTGCCGCCTGCAGCATGACTACCCATTTAGTGATCTTTCTTTGTTTTGACGGTTTTAGTCTAGTTGCCCTTTACCATGGCTGTAGCCTTATGGGCAGGGGGGGGGGGGCAAGGATTCAGGTCTAGATGACAAGAACAAGTGACTGCAGTGAGCCCCAAACTAGCAATCATTTGATCTCTATCCCCGCCAAAACCAGTCTAGGACATGACCATAGTCATAGACAGCCCTGTCCCCAGTGCTTCACCAAGAATCCCAATGGGGGTGTGAGAGGGTTCACTCAGTCACAGACCCTTTCAGGCTCAAACATCGGATTGATGAAGATGAAAAAAGGGGTGCCAATTTATTGGTCTCTTCCAATTTCCTTTGTTCCTTCATCAGGTCTTGACTTAATAAGTCTGGAGTCCCCAGTTATCACCACAGTAACTTTCCTCCCTACAGACCTCTCCACTCTTCCATACAATCAGATCCCACAAGATTTTGCCACATCAAAATTTAATTTAAGCGGCGCAAAGTAGCATTTTTGTGGCAATTTGGCATTTTTTAATTTTACTTATATTTCTTGGTTTATTGTTGTTTAAACGATGGCTCTTTTTGCACATTTTTTGTGGCTGCCTATCTTATCCAGCATGCAAGGCTGTTTTACACCTCATGCGATACATGTTTTAAACATTGGCCGCCAGTGCTTAATTTGTAAAAGTATAAATGTTGGGGCCCATTCTTTCTTTCAGAAGCCTGCAGCTCGTGCTGTCGAAAGGTCAGGGTGCTGGATACCAAGACTGCGTGCTCCTGGTTCCCTCATGCCTCTTTCATCCAACTGCCAGACACGCCCCATCCCTTTACTTCAGTCTTGCAGGTTCTTTTTCATCCATGCATGCTCACTTTGTCACAGCGTGCCCTACTATCTCTACCTCCTTCTTCCTGCTTTGTGGTTTTAACCTGCTTGCTCTGGGTTAAAGTCTGATGAGGAAAAATAAGTGACGGCCCCTTAAATTGAGTGCCAGCGGGCGACAGGCTCAAATTAAGCACTGGTGGTAGTGGATCATCTCCTTTATCACGCTTCCTTTACCACACATGCCTTAACCACGAAGATGCCTTTACGACCCCTGCTGCCTTTAAATAACACATTGTAAAGGGAGATCGTATTAGGGTTGAGGGGTGGGTATTTGTAAAAGGTGATGAAGGTAATTTTAGGATTCATGGTGGGTAGAGGCAAAGAGAGGTAAGGGTAATGTAAGGTTCAGGGGAAGGATGTGGTAAAGTGAGGTAAATGTAATTGTAGGGTTCAGATTAAGGAAGAGGTAAAAAGGGAGGGTAAGAATACATTTTTTTAAAAGTTGTGAAGAATCCCCAAAATAAAAAAGAATAATTAAAAAAAAGTTTTGTATTTATGTATATTTATGTTATTTGAAATATATATACACTTGTGTGCCAAAGGTATTTATTTGCGTGCTAAAGGTTGCGTGGTAAAGGCATACATCCGAAAAAGCGCCCTAGCTCCAAGGGGCACCCTCGGCACTGAACTCTGGCCGGGAAAGCTCCTGGTTGAGCCCGGAGGGCCCCCCCCCCCAAAGTACCGTGCAGGGAAGCCCCCTCACATTTCGTTACGCCAGTGGCACGGGCACAATTAGGCGTGTATTGTGCAGACAGGCATTCATCATTAATGAAGCGAAACAAGGGTTAAAAAACTAAAGGAAAGGCTATTCAGAAGTTTCTATTTTAAGCAGCCAGAGTAATAAAAAAATCGTGGGCATTGCCCCCCATAAAAAATTTAGCGTGAAAATACAAATTCACGAAATCGTTAACAGCCAGTCAGTCAGTCAGTCAAAAGTTCTTTATTTCGGCCATTAAGACCATAAAAGCACAGAAAAAAAAACAGCACAATCCATTCATTCAATATTCCTAATAAAACTTCCATTGCTCGAAATACAAATAACTTGATACGGTGCATGTGCATTACAGTATTTTTGTATAAAATTCAATTAAAAATAGGAATTTAAAATAAGTGTAAGATGCAAACTTGCACAATTAAAATATTACATAATCGGCGTGAAAAGGACCAGGCACAACAATAGAATAAGGTGACCAAATTAGGCAAGACCTAGCTTTAAAATAGCTGGACGTACACACCACATGGAAAATAAAACAAGCATTTACAATGCAATGGTCTCGCCTTTGCAAAAGTTAGAGCTATTGGCATTGTAAATGACAACATTTTTAGGTCTCGCCTGTCAATGCGCATGCGCATTGAGCTTGCAAGACTATAGGGGCTTAAACAGACTTCAACTAGACTGGCGATTTGATGCAGTGCATGTGCGATTTTAGCTCAATGCGCAAGCGCAATGAGTTAAAATGCGCGTGCCCAGCATCAAATCGCCAGCCATGTGTTGCCCAGCTTGGTGCCGCCAGCAGCTCTTCCCGCTCCACCCCCTGCTGCATCAAAGGCTTCCATGGCCGGTCGGCCGTGCTTTCAGTTTCATGGCCGCCAGGCCGTGTCTCCTTTGTTGCCCAGCTTGTTTTATCTCTTCCCTAGATCCCCTCTGTCCCCTTCTCTTCTCGATTCACCCCAGTTATCCTCCTGGCGCTGATATATACATAGCCTTTCCCCATTTTCTTTCTGGCAACCCTGCTTCCGCTTGCCACTTAAAAAAAAATATTTCACCAAGTGAAACGCATTTGTTACATCTATATTTAATGGACCGCAAAGTTATTGGACGCTCTGTGTAACATGATAGCAGCGCCATTACTAAGGCTGCAGGAGCCAAACTGTGCCGAGTTTTTTCCCGACCTGGGGTCTGTCGTTTTCCCCCACCAGCCCTCCCATCCTCTTCCTTCTCCCAGGACTCGTTCCTTCTGCGTCCTTCCTGGTCTTGGGCTCCAGCTATTCAGCAGCACTAATACTTTCAGGCAGCTCCTTTTTCACCGCCGTCTCATACGTTTTCTTTTCAATCTTGCTCAATCATGCACTGTTTCTCTTTGCAACTTCCTTCTCTGCTACGGGCTCAGGCCTGCAATCTCCTCTGCTCACTGAATGAATGGAGGGTTAACGGCAGCCCTACTGCCACATATGTAAATGCTGCTGCCCCATGTACCTCAAGCCTCTGTCTCTTGCCCTCAAGTCTTCGCTGCACTTATTCACAACTGGCGGCAGAACCAGCCTTCCATCCCCAAGTCAATTTTATTAGGATCCACTTTTTTCATCTCTTCCCTAGACGCCCCCCCCCCCCTCCCCCCCCGGAATGTTGTAGGTAGTCATTTTCAGAAATACTCCAAGGGGGGCTTCATCCGGTGAGAGACTGAAAAGGACCCCACCAATCTCGGCTGCAGGTCAGTTCAACTTCTTTCGAGCAATGCTGTTTCTTTTTGTTCAACTCATGAAAGTAAAAACAGCATCATGATTACTTATTTTATTAATTGTTTAATATATTTTTTACCAGGGGTCATGATGTCACTGACACACGTGACCATGGGTAGCACGGAACAAACACTTAAAGGCTGGAGGACACTGCAGTCTGTCTTCTTGCATGCTTGCTAGTTAAGGTTTTCGCGCAATTTACATTCTCCATATTTTCGGCTTCCCAGGCTCACTTGGGCAATTCTGCCTGGATATCCGATACACCGAGACCAAGATTCTAGGTAAGCACTTTTGCACAGCTTTGCCGACATAGACCCATAGAGGCATTTTTATTTTATTTCATTTTCTTTACAGCCCGCACTCCCCTTTCCCCCAAGCGGATTTTAAAACGTTTGCTGCGGCTCACTGCACTTATACTAGAAGACAGCCCGCCCCTCCTGGCTTCCCACAGCCATCATTTATATACATGCGCCGGTCCCTTTACTGCCCTTCTGCCTCGTTTCCATACGCTGTCCCATTCAGTTTTCCATAGTCACTTTCTAAGCATCTACCTCCATTGGTTAGACCCCCCACATACCAGCACCACCAGTGTGCCATTGCTTGGCCGGCAGCGTTATTGACGACCAGCGTGCATTCCGGCCCCTCGTTTCTCCGCAAGCCTGTTAGCTCCTGGGGCTGAGTGCTTCCCAAATTCCGTTAGCACACAGCGCCCACGGGCCACCACCACCTTTTCGAGGCATCATTACCATGTCAGGCCGCTACACGCCACTAGTGCAGCTGCACGTCACCGCTTACTGGTGACTAGGCTCCTTTCCCCCTGCGCCATCGTTCACATCCCATCATCCGAGCATATTGTGCCAATCCGGGGTCAACAGCCTTCGCTGCCATGTTTGCTCACCAGCCCTCTGCACGCACCGCAGTGAGGCGCTTACCTTCGGTTTCTTTTCATCACATCAAGCTAGTATCCACGGGCTGACCATGACTGACCCTGATTCACAGGCTCTCATTTTCTTCAGGTCTCTCATCACCGGCCCTTATCAAGGTGGCCACTTCACCATTGCCAGCACTGAGTGCTGCTGATTCCGTTCCCACGCACCAGGAGCGGCCTAGGTTGGGCCTACTGCACCCAAGTCCTTGATGCACCATCCATCTTACATCAGCATTGGTATGTACCCTTCTGTTTTATTTACCTTACGAGGGCCAGGACGTCTGTCATTAGGCCGGTCCTGCCTCAGAAGCACCACTGAGAACTGTATCCAGTTATATATTTCGAGCGCATATGGGGTCCCGTAGGCATTCAGCCCCATCGTATGTTCTGTAGCCTATTGCATGTGTGGTTCAAATATGTTCTCTCAATATTTCAAGCTTTATTACAGATGTCACAAAAAGATGTTAATATTTCACTTCTGTTCTTGGATTTACGTCACAATAAAATACACTGAACATAATCTTCACAAAAGTTATTTACAAAAGTTTAAGCTATTGCCATTATATTTAAGTATTTAAGTATTGATTATTAAAAAAAATTAAAAGCCAATGTTATGTGTAATAGCAATACATCTAAGTCATGTAAATACAACACATATTGCATTACAAATGCTATAGGTGTCACATTTGCGAAAGTTATAACTATTGGCATTGCAAATGACAAAGCTATCAATTTAGCTATTTTAAAAACCAACACATAAATAAAATAATTGTCATTTACAAGACCAATAGCTCCAACTTTTCTAATGCGAGACCTATTGCATTTCCAATGCTTGTTATTTATGTGTTGGTTTTGAAAACAGATAAATAAATGGCATTGTCATTTACAATGCCAATAGCTTAATCTCTCGCAAATGCCACACACACACACACACACAGAGCCCCCCACACACACACAGAGCCCCACACACAAACACAGAGCCCCCCAGACACACACACAGCCACACACACACACACACACACACAGAGCCCCCCCCCACACACACAGAGCCCCCCCACACACACACAGAGCCCCCCCACACACACAAAGCCCCCTCACACAGACAGAACCCCCCACACACAGAGCCCCACACACACACAGAGCCCCCCTCCAGTTACACACAGCTCTCTAACGGTTGCATCACTCCACCGCGCCAGATTACCATTCAGTGATGCGTTCAGGTGTAGATATGAAGATTCAATACAAGCCGCCCTACACGTTTAAGCCATTTTACGGGTGAGGTCTCTCTGGTGGGATGTTTGACAAATTTAAATCCACACAACAGTCCCGATTGCAAAATTCTTTGTAACTCTGAAACAGTGCACCTTATTTAGGTATTCACAGTAATCCACGTACAACGGACAATTTGTGCAAGTACTGCGGACATGTGTGTTAGCACAGTTACCATCTGTTTCAGTTTTTTGTGCATCAATTGCACTTCCCAGGTGTTGACACGCCTGTCCTTAGACTCCCAGTGACGGCATAAGTGAAACTAATGCGGCCCGCGGCTCCGCCGCCCTAAGGCCGCCCGACCGCGTGGCAGCCAACGTTGTGGCCCTGTAAACCTTTGATCTACCTCGACCTAAGGTGGCCCCGCCGCAGATGACAACCCGTCTCGACTGAAACAATTGTACTACAAAGTCTGAAAGCAAGCGTCTCTAAATGGAAACAGGCAGTAGATAACGAGGTTCCTGCTGACCTGGAGTCATTTGGCACCTTAGCGTTCATTAAAACAATTGCACTACAAAGTCTGAAAGCAAGCGTCTTCTAAATGGAATTAGGCACTTGATAATGAGGTTCCTGCTGACCTGGAGTCATTTGGCACCTTGGAGTTCATTAAAAGTCGTAAAATCATTCCCTTGGTGCTGGGACCATTTGTGCGACATCCTTACTGCGGGATCGAACCCGCCCCTCTTCCATTAATAGCGTCGGACAGCGCCGAACATGTAGAGCCATTAGTGCTTTCCCAAGATACATGTATGTTGACCCAACACGACATTCCTCTCACTGTCATCCCTAAACATTGCATTGCGTCAAAATTGACCCCTGCTCCCTGCTTTGAAGCCATTGTGGGTGTGTGACATTACAGCGCATCGTCCCGTGCAGTAACAGAGGTCTAAATTGCTGGGACGTGCCGATATTTTGGTAGCTTTGGATACAATTGACCCGACTCGGGTATCGGAGTGCTTAACATTCCTAGAGGACACCTTTATTTTTGTTAGGCCTGAGGATATGATTTGCCCAAAATCACGTGAAGTTCAGCGTCCTCGCCAAGACTCGAGCCCACTTCACCCGCTTCGAAGTCGAACTCCCTGGCCGTTAGGCCAACACCCTACCCCAAACAGGTGGTGTACGCTTGCCCCCGTCCGCCCATTAAACCACAAACATTTACCACAACCTTGTGTCTGAAACTGGCTACACGCCACAAACAAGTGCAGGCACACGTGCAGCCGTCTCAAGAAGGGGTGCAAAGACAGACCTTCGCTCTCAACTGCCCGAAGCATGCCCCATATCTCAGCTAAGGAGAACGCTGCGCCTGCGGTCTGACAACAGAACGGGTTACTGTAACAATGCCGGCCAGCACGCGCCCCCCCCCCGGAGGGTATCAACAACGTTACGGGCTCCCTGGAAACCCACCTCAAGGCCCAAGAGCCCCATAGACCCCGGGGTCCTTGTCCCCCTGTGTCTGGGTGTCGGCAGGGAGACCGACCTGTATGGGCTTCCCGGCGACCGAGTGTGAAAGCGTCTACTGGCAAAGAATACATGGGTAGAGGGAAGGGGGGGCTAGAGCGGGACAAAGGAGAGCTGCGGGCAGAGGGAAGGGGTGCACAAACAGGGAGTCAGAGGCAAAAAACAACGGCACAAACGGGGGGCAGGGGCACGAAGAACGGCACAAACAGGGGGGCAGAGGCTTACCTCATGTCCTCGGTAGACGCTGCTCGGAAAGCACAGCGCGCCCTGTAGGGATTCGGGGGCGTGTTTTTCGTGCTCTCCCCTTCCCATTGGCTGGAAGGTAAAATTCCATCCAATGGGAAGAGGAGAGGGCGGGACCTAAAAAAAGACCCAGAAACGCCCCCAAATCGCATCGTGACGGGGAAAGAGTGATTGACAACCAATCTCTTCCAATGGCTAGCCTCCATTTATGGAGCTAGCCAATGGAAGAGAGAGGCGGAACAAATCCCCACACTGTACATCAAAAGATTTCACCTGCGCGAGCACTGCTGCGCAGTGCTACGGCCAGGCGAAACCTAAAAACGGAAAAGTGAATACGCAATAGGCATGCTAGTGTCCTATTTTAGTATCCTGAAAGCCTGTGTGCAGTGCTTTTTCCAGAGATTTCTGCATAACTGCAATAACCATCGGTGTCTCGCCTTCTTATACCCAGGTGCATTGTTCCATGCCGGGCATCCCAAGCTTGGTGTACCCCCCTGTTGTTTGAAAAAGCACGTAATGGAAGTACCCCATGCCTGAACTGTAAATAAAGCTTTTTGGAAAGTGCTGGCTGAATATCATCGAGGGCAGGCTTTAACCTATGTTGATTTTTTATCTCTAAAAACACTGCGATCATTGTACTTGGTCCAATATATTCCACAGACAAGCCCAAGAGGGGTGGCCACTGTTTTGAGATGTTGTTCCCGGATCAATTGTCTGATGCCTCAAAGTTGGTGCTTTGCACTTTTGCGCTTTTGGTCATGGCTGCTATGTGGCTGTGAAGATTGAGATGATTGTCAAAGGTGATACCAAGTGATCTGGCACTCTGGACAGTGGCAGGGCAGTCATCCAGGGCGAGAAAGTTAGCCATCCATTCCTATACTGAAGATTTTGCTGTCGGAGGCAAACTCAAAAGAAATTCTGTTCTAGTTTGGTTGAGTTTTAAATGGTGGTTAGACATCCAGCTTTGAATATTTAAGAGTGTGATTGAAAGCAAAGAAACATCTTTTGGGTATGGGATTTTCATGAATATTTGGGCGTCTTCGGCATAGAGGTGAAAGAGAATCCCAGAGTCTTTCTTTGCCGAACCTGTGTTATTAGCAATAATTTGATTTTGCTTTTGTGGAATTTGATAAATACTACTGGTTGGTGCAGTAGCTTCTGTGATGATGGTTATATCATATCTAAAGCAATTTTTGTTAGTTTGGGTACATGCTCACCTGGTTAAGACTAGGACAAGGAAGACTGAAGAGGGTGTATTACTCAGACTACTTTCCGGTAAGCGTTATTATTCCAACTCACGGTCTTCCTCATTTCAGCCTTGCTTCCCTGTTCTCATGCCTGAGCTAGGTGAAAATATAATTGCTCATGCTATGGATTATTGGCCTTTGTTATTTCAGGAAGTACAAGGATTTATTCCACCTTTAGGAGTACTGACACAGGAATTGTTTGTAGCGGCCATATTTGTAGGGGGGGGAATCATTAAAAAAAAACTAATATTGGGTAAAGCTGTTGATTAAGAGACTATGGGACACTTAGTTAAGACTGTGACATGAACCTCATGGCTCGGATTAATGATACTTAGGGCCTTATTATGATGTCAGGCAGACGCATCGTCATGGAAACGGGTCAGACTGACCTCTGGTTGGCGGTCTCGACTGCTGATTAAAATGTGACTGCACATGTTGCGGTCACATACACCCATTTCTCAATGGGAGCTTGTGCTATGGCCGTAAACCGGCTGTAGCACAAGCTCCCATTGAGAAACGGGAGATTGTGTTCATCCCTGCCCCGCGTGGCAGGCACCTCAGGGGGCCTTCTACACTGTGCAGGGATCAATAGGGAGGCACCCTAGGTGTCCCCTCAGCCCCCAACCGGAGGCGGCAAGGAAAAGGGGGCCCTGCAAGGGGCCCCTCAACTCACTTTCCGACAGGCTTCCCATGTCGGAAAGCCCGGCAAGGAAAGTCTATGTGAAACTGAGCATCGTAATCCAAACGGCGGAAACGCTGTCCAGTGGGATTAGGGACTAGTTTCCGACTGGACGACGGGCTCCTGCTGGAATGACTGGCAGGTTTCAATTCCGACCACCTAAATTGTAATTAGGCGGTCGGAAGTGAACAGCAAAACAAACAAGATGATGGACGGAATGTTGCACAATGGCAAAACATTCACCCCCAGTCACAGATCTGGGTTTAATCCATCGTTATTTTGCTCACCAAGCCACCCCAGTTCAGACATGGCCTTATGCAAATCAGTCTTGGCCCTGTGCCTCATGGGAACAGTCCAGCCCGAACTGCCAAGCCATGTCTTCCCTGGACCGGAATCAAGCAACCTAGGACCGGTTTCTAGGTATCAGCCGTCTTCAGCCAGGATAGCTTGACTCCAGTGGCGTAGTGAAACCGGCGTTCTGGTCGATGGCTTTCCGACACTCATCATTATCAGCCCCTTAGTAAGTGATCCAAGCATTTTCACCAGCTCTGCCTTTTAGCGTCTCAAATAAAACCTCGTGTAGTTTGTTCTCTCAAGTGATAGCATAACATTTTTCAGAATTGGAATCGTATTATCGGCATTATCTCTTTCGAAACAATGACAAGTACATATTTTACTTCTGAGTTAAACTGCTTTTGTTTGCTAAAACATCACCCACTCAGGCAAAGTGTCCCTCTCAGAATCCTAAATTCTACACAGAAGCCACAACTGTTCTCAGTAAATGCGCTGTCCACTCTCGGGTGAATTATAAGAGTTGGTGCCCTGTACAATATAAGCAAGCGGTTGCAATGCAATAGGTCTTGCATTCACGTGAGTTTGAGCTATTGGCTTTGTAAATGACAACGCCTTTTATTTAGGTTTTGGGTTTTAAAACATAAATAAAAGGCATTGTCATATACAATACTAATAGCTTAAATTCTCACAAATGCGAGACCTATTGGATTGCAATGAAGGGCCTTCTAGACCGCTTGTTAGAGTGTAAATAAGGAGGAAGAGACCGGCCTGCGACGTCTTCAAAGTAGTGATAAACAGTGTAGTGAAGAAGATGTGTAAGTGTTGGAAATTACACAGCCACAAAGTGTGAAGTGAGAGTTACATACCATCTGAGCTATAAACACTAACAAACCGCTCCAACACCTTTGGCTCTGTGATTACACTGTCACGGCTCAGGAGGAACAGAGGGGGGGGGCTATTTCCTGCACTCACTCCAGGTATAGGAGGGCCCTGGCTTCACCTCCTGGAGCAGGGCGGGCTGTGCTTTATGGCAAGCATGGAGGGAAGGAAGGATGGTCTTGGCTGCTGCTCTGGCCTCGTATAGAGTGCCTGCTATTACGAGTGAGCGAGAGGCACTGAGGTGGTGGTATTCGTATTTGTGATGGTAGTGTTGTTGGTGGTATTGGTTTGTGGTGGTATTGGGGGGGTGGTATTGGTGGTGGTGGTATTTGTGGTGGTGGTGTTATTGGTGGTGGTGGTATTGGTGGGGGTAGTATTGGTATTGGTGGGGGCGGTATTGGTGGTGGTGGTATTGGAGGTGGTGGCACTGGTATTGGTGGTGGTGGTGGTGGTACCGGTATTGGTGGTATTGGTGGTGGTATTGGTGGTGGGGTATTGTAGGCGGTGGTATTGGTGGTGGTAGGGGTATTGGTGGTGGTATTGGTGGTGGAATTGGTATTGGTACTAGTGCTGGTGGTAGTATTGGTATTGGTGGTGGTGGTATTGATGGTGGTATTAGTGGTGGTATTGGTGGTGGTGGTATTAGTAGTGGTAATAATGGTGGTGGTGGTATTAGTGGTGGTATTGGTGGTGGTGGTATTAATGGTGGTATTAGTGGTGATATTGGTGGTGGTGGTATTTGTGGTGTGGTATTGGTGGTGGTGGTATTATTGGTGGTGGTGGTGGTAATGGTGGTGGTGGTGGCATTGGTATTGGTGGTGGTATTTGTGGTATTGGATTGGTGGTGGTATTGGTGGTGGTGGTGGTACTGGTGGTGGTGATATTGGTGTTGGTGGTATTGATTGTGGTGGTGGTATTGGTATTGGTGGTGGTATTGGTGATGGTCGTATTGGTGGTGGTGGTATTGGTGGTGGTATTGATGGTGGTGGTGGTATTGATGGTGGTGGTGGTATTGGTGGTGGTGGAATTGGTGGTGGTAGTGGTGGTGGTATTGGTGGTGGCGGAATTGGTGGTGGTGGTGGTGGTATGGGGGTGGTGGTATTGGTGGAGGTGGTATTGGTGGTGGTGGTAATGGTGGTGGTATTGGTGGTGGTTGTGTTAATAAAACAGGCTTGTGAAAACAACCCATCAGGTGGCTGTACTGCATATGACATGTACTACAGATGGGCTGTTGTCAGCTTCAGCCCATTAGCACAGGATTATGTGCTACCTGGAATTCACATGACTTAATTAGCTAATTATTTCGAAATCCATTTTACTTGGGGGGTTGAAACTGACACAAGATAATGCCGGGTTAAAGTGATTGAGAGCAGTCGCCCGTGTTACAGTGGTGGCTATGCTGCTTAAAAAAACACAAGAGGTTTCAGCTCAGCTGAAGCAGCGCATGTCCGGCCTGCAGTAAGAGAAACTCAAAAAAGTAAATAGTGCTAACAGACTAAATAACAGGTCCCGTGTAACAACTGAAGTAAAAGGTCCAGTCGCCATGGGAAGGTACAAATTAAGACAAGCCTGTACTAAGGACGGACTAACAAGCCAATTAACAAATCCAAAGGCAGCATTTACGAAAGACAATGACACAAACCAATGAAACTATAGGAGGAGCATTGGCGCGGCTTCTCTTCTATACTCTACTACAGCAGTCTCGCAGAGCGAGCAGTGCATGGGCTCTGCCGCTAGACTCGACCTTAAAATAGTTTTAAAAAAAGGAACAATAACTTAAAAGTACACGATAATTAGTGCTCCTAAATACAAAGCATGATAAAATTGGTTATAGTATTGTACATAAATGTAAATATTGGACTCTTCAACGCATCCCTCTTGTAAAACATATTTTTCTGTAATGAAACTGCGAAACTTTATTAATCACTTAGCTTCGAATTTTACAGATTTTTTGAATGATTATTGGTGATTGTTCTTCGTATTTGGATATTACAGGAATGCACAAAGGTGTATTCCTCAAATGTAGGTTGGTGTAATAACCGAGCTTCGTATATGTGATGCAGCGCTACTCCGGAAATATTTTCTAAAACCATATCACCTTTCCCTGAAGTACCAAATCATACATCTACTCATCAGTGGGGCCCATTGTTACATTCTCCTGTTTCTATATTATTACTGTTCCTTTAATTCTAGTGGAATGTTGGTGACTCCACTGTGTGTACATAGGAATGTAAGAGTCAGTTGCAGCTGGGTTTCTCTTCCAGTGACATCTTAGGGTCTGATCTACTAATAAACTACAGAACCACACCTGTTTCCTGTTCTTCTTACTTACAAAAGTGGCGACGAGGGAGAAAACAACCCACCGGACCCTTTGATGTCTTCATTTTCGTTTTTAAAAAAAATATTCATCTACAAAGAATAAGAAAACCAAGATTTCTACAACCAACTTATGAAGTAAGATCTTCAAAACGATTTCCAGAAAAAGTAAGATCTTCAAAACGATTTCCAGAAAAAACAGCATATCATACAGTGAGTTGTGTCTACTTTTCTATTATTTCCTTATTATTTTGACTTTCACTGGAAAACGCTCGTAAATATCGAAAAACAGCGTTTATTAAGACTTCTATTTTGAGATTACTTTGGAGGCGCTTAAAAACATTGCTTTGTTATAAAGATCGTGTTGGATTCGTGTTACATTGAAACGTTTTGGAAAGGTTACAAACATTTTGCCTAGCATCTTTTAAAAAAAAATAACATCTGTTCAACAACGCGCGGGCGTGCGCACACGCGCTGAACAATTCCAGCTGATTCTGACATCAGCGTTCAGCGTCATTGTTCACACGTCAGGCGGAACACTTGGACAGCGTCAGGCGTTCACAATAACGCGACGTCGCGTAGCAGCCATTTTGATTCCGGTTGCTTAGCAACGCGTTTTCCCCGATTTCTGCATCGGATCTTCATAAAGTAAACAACGCTCTTTGAAATAAGAAACGAACACCGATCGACTTGGCTAAAGTGAACTCCTCGTCAAGTTCTTCAATCGAAACAGCATTTCAATTATCATTCTTACTTTAACCTTAACTAGGCCTGCAAAATCAACACGACACACTCACTCACCTGCTATTCCATCTGCCATCGCAATGTACTCTGAGGAATCAGCAATGCATTCTGGGACATTTCAATAAAAAAAAAAAAACATACTTTATTAGTCTTCACAACAAACTGTTTATCAATACTATCTTCACAAGAAAGCCAGCTTAACCAGTTTTTCTTCTAGAAATCGACGAAGACAACGGTGACTACCTTTTGTTTGTTAATTAATTTTTTTTAAATCGACGAAGACAACGGTGACTACCTTTTGTTTGTTAATTAATTTTTTTTTGATTTCCATTCTCTTTAATATTTTCTTTAATTATATTGTTATCTGTGTTATGTTATTGTGTATACCATATCATAGTTAGTGGAGAAGTGTGGCTCAGGGGTTAGAGGCGGCAGACCCGGAAGCTGAGATCGGCCTTGGACCAGGGTTCAATTCCCTGCCTCGACGGGTCTTGGGCTCAAAAATTCCACGGACTCGATAATTCTCGCTCCGGTGCCTACTCAACTCACGGGTTCACACTCTGCGACTCTGGGCAATAGCTTGCTTAATCTCCACAACGGCCCCTCGCGGCGGGATGCCTGGCTTTCACCTTGTGGATACCCTGCCGGGGTTATCTCACAGGGGAATACCAGGACGGGTTCCCTAAGCAAGCGCTTAGATGCCTGCGATGTGGGTGGTTTGCGCTATATAAATACCTGTACATTTACATTTACATTTACATTACTTAACATGGAAACCAATAATATTTTAGCTCCTCCCAAATTTTTACAAGATCCTGGTGTACCTCCTATGAATTGGGAGGATTGGAGAGAATCTTTTGAAACTTATTTGGAAGCAATTGGAGGAGAGGTATTCCTTGCTTCACGAAAATTAGCATTACTCAAGCATAGTCTTGGTGTTGAAGGTAGGAAAGTACTGAAAACATTACCAATTGTATCGCCTGTTAATTCAAAGGTATGTGCAGGCGGAGATGAAGATCTCAGTGAGGAAGAAATCGTATTTGATTGTTCAAAACTTGAATCAACTTTATCTGATGAATATCTAGATGCACTTAATGCACTAGAAGAGAATTTTGGCAAGAAAACCAGTATTGTTGTAGAAAGACACAAATTCTTTTCAAGAGCACAAATGGTTGGTGAAACTGTAGAACAGTATGTTACTGCTTTAAGAAGGTTAGCAGTTACTTGCAAGTTCAAAGAGTTACATGAGGAAATCATAAGGGATCAGTTCATCAATAGAACTAACAATGTTAAAATCCAAGAGAAATTACTTGACTTAAAAGATCCATTTCTCCATAAAACTATTTCTGTTGCCAGGAGAGTGGAAAATAATTCACGTTATGTCAAGGAGTTAAACAATACACATAGCACTGATCGAAAGTTATCTGATAACAAAGATTCTGGTGAGGTATGTACTGTGTCCAGTAAGCCAAAAACTTTTGATAGTAAGTATAATGTTAAACGTGATAGTAGAATTAGACCTCGAAATTTTTCAGGTGTCAACAAAAGCACTGTGTCATATAACAAAGCGTCCTCTAATAAGACTGTAATTCCTAACAATAAGCAATTTTGTTTCAGATGTGGAAATTCCAAGCATACCACTGAAAATTCTTGGTGTCCTGCATCAAATGTCACTTGTTTCAAGTGTAACAAATCCGGTCATTTTTCAAAAATGTGCAGATCAGGAAATCCTAATGCTTGGAAAAGTTCTGTAAATTTCATTGATGAATCTGTTTGCTCTAATAGTGATAGCGACATTGAAGTTATGACCATTTGGAATGATGATGAAGTTAATCAAATCTCTGAAGAGATTCAACCACCTAAATGTGAAGTCACTATCAATAACCACAAGCTATTTCTTTGGGCTGATTCTTGCTCGTTATATACCATTATTGATAAGACCATGTGGGAAACGTGTGGTAAACCCATCTTAGTTCATTCACAAAGATCTCCTGTGGGTTATCTATGCATTAGATTACCTGTGATTGGATGTTTCACATCTGAAATCATTTTTAAGGATAGGAGCACTTTTGGAACTGTTTATGTGGTGGAAAAAGGGAGAGCATTATTAGGGTGGAAGGAAGTATGGAATTTAGGATTGACCCTCGATCCAAATCATCCTGACCAAGTTTTACTGTCTCCTAATTGGCATAAAAAAACATCTGAAGAAGTTTTAGTAACTCAGGATGACAATGCTGTGTTAGAATTGCATAATAAGTTCCCTGATTTGTTTAATCCTAAATTAGGTTGTCTCAAAAAATTTGAACATAGAATTGTTCTTAAACCTGATTGTGTTCCTATTGTCCATAAGGTACGGAATGTGCCGTTAGTGTTAAGATCTCAACTCAAATTAGAATTAGATCGCCTTTGTCATCAAAACATTATTGAACCAATTGAAGCATCTGATTGGCTTAGTCCAGTGGTTTTGGCACGAAAACCCAACGGAAAATTGCGCATGTGTGTTGATTTAAGAGATTTGAACAAAAATATTTGGGTAGATCGCTACCCCTTGCCAAAAATTAACGAAATGGTTGCTTCTGTTAAAGATGCAAAATTTTTCTCATCCATTGATCTATCCAATGCATACCATCAGATAAAGTTACATCCAGAATCCCGGCATCTTACATCTTTCATCACTCCTGAGGGTGCATTTCAGTTCTTGAGAATGCCTTTTGGGTTATCTTCTGCCTCGGCTGTTTTCCAAAGAGTCATGTGCAAAGTCCTTGAAGGCACACCTAATATGTTAGTGTTTCAAGATGATGTACTTGTATGGGGTGCAGATAAAAGTAACCATGATATGATTCTACATGATGTATTGGGTAAACTTCAAAAGGCTGGGTTAACTGTAGCTGCTGAAAAATGCAAATTTGCGACAAATGAAATAGAATATCTTGGGCACACTTTATCCGCAGATGGTGTTAAACCAAAAAAAAATCTATTAGATGCCATCAAGAACGCTCCGGCACCATCTGATAAAGACCAGCTCCGTTCTTTTTTAGGCCTTGCCGAGTACTACTCGAAATTTGTACCAAATTTTGCTTCTAAGGTCTTTTGCTTGAGATTGTTAATGAAAAAAGGTGCGAAGTTTTTATGGTCCACAGAGTGTCAAGCTGTGTTTGATGATGTAAAAAAGGAAATTGCAAATGCTGTTGCACTTAAACCTTATGATCCCAGCAAGAGGTCGATCATCGTGGTGGATGCGAGTGCATATGGGCTTGGAGCTGTTTTGATGCAAGGGAAAGACAAATTTGAGTGGGTGGTAGCCTTTGCCTCACGAACATTGAAAGGTGCTGAACCTTCTTACTCTGTCATCGAGAAAGAGGCTTTAGCTTGCTTTTGGGGTGTGAATTATTTCAGGAACTATGTCTGGGGCACTAACTTTGAGTTGAGAACAGATCATAAACCCCTTGTTGATATTTTTTCCACTAAGGGTGCAGGGAAAGCCACGCCTAGAATTGCCAAATGGATTTATAAGTTACAAGAATATGACTTTTCAATGGAATATGTACCTGGAATCAAAAATGTCAATGCTGATTGCCTATCTCGTCTTCCTATTGGAGGTGAAGATGTTGTGGTTGAACAAGATGAAGACTGGTCAATTGCTTCTGTGGATGAAGCTTGCAGTGGTGCTATAAGTTTGGAAGTATGGAGACAAGCTGTTCAGGATGATGTGGTATTGAAAGAGGTAATTGCACGCTTAGCATCACCATGCAATAATTTTTCTTGGAGTGATTCTGACTTGTCCGAATATAAAACAGTTTGGCCTGAACTTTCTTATGACCTTGTGGTGGGTGTGGTTAGAAGAGCTGACAAACTTGTCGTACCGTCTTCGTTACGAAATAGGTTACTGGATCTTATGCACGAAGGGCACTCAGGCATGTCTGGCATGAAAAGAAGATGTAGGTGTGATTTCTGGTGGCCAGGTATGGACAAGGATATTGATAGATGTGTTAGGAACTGCGCTGCTTGCACATGTAGTGATAAATCTCATGTTTCTCAAGAAACCACAATCTCTGCTGTTCCATTTCCTGATGGACCATGGCAGAAACTTGCTATGGACATTTGTGGCCCGTTCAGTGTTGGTAGTATTACTGGTAAATTTGCCATTGTATTGATGGATTATTATAGCAAATGGCCTGAGGTTGCATTTGTTAAGGAGGTTAAAGCTTCCAGCATTGTTAACTTTTGTGAGGAGGTTTTTCATAGGGAAGGTTTTCCTGAGAGCATCACGACTGATAATGGTCCGCAGTTCGTTGCTTTAGAGTTCCAAAGTTACTTACATTCATGTGGTATAAAGCACATTACTACGGCTGTTTATTGCCCAAGGGAGAACGGCATGGTAGAAAGGTTCAACCGTGTTTTAAAAGATTGTATACAATTAGCTGTGTCAGGTGGCAATGATTGCAAAGTTGCTGTCAAAAATTTGGTTTGGAGTTATAGGAATACTCCACATTCTGCTACCATGGTATCTCCATTTCATCTTTTGAAGGGGCGTTCTGCTGGTAATAAGGTGACTCCTGCTTGGATGCTCAAGATTTCTGCAGGTCGCAATTATAAAGAAAATCTCAACAGTAGGATGAGCTCTTACCAAAAGAAGTATGTGGACAGGCATAATGATAAAATTATGAAACGTGTATGTAGTTTTCAAGTTGGTGATTTGGTGAGATCTTCTCGTTTTGGGTTATCCAAGGATGGTTCTTCCAGATGGTCTCGTCCCAAGAAGGTGTTGAAAGTATTGGGTAATTGCGTTCTGCTGGATGATGGACAAAAATGGAATGTATGTAATGTTGTTAAGTGCAATGATTTAGAACGTGATCTTTGGTTGGAAAAGGGGTCTGGTCCTAGTTCTGTTCCAAGTTCTGTTCATTCTCCTCATGTTCAATCCACGTCATCTGATCTTCCAAAGGTGGATGTTTCCAGCTCCAGAAGATTGTCAGGACGAATCATTGTGAAACCTGTCAAGCTTAAAGATTATTTTATGTGACTCTGTATATATATATATAGAATGATCCTGTATGTCATTGTAATGTATATAGTTTTTTTTTATTTGTTTTTTTTATTTAAGAAGAAGGATGTGTTACATTCTCCTGTTTCTATATTATTACTGTTCCTTTAATTCTAGTGGAATGTTGGTGACTCCACTGTGTGTACATAGGAATGTAAGAGTCAGTTGCAGCTGGGTTTCTCTTCCAGTGACATCTTAGGGTCTGATCTACTAATAAACTACAGAACCACACCTGTTTCCTGTTCTTCTTACTTACAAAACCCATAACACTGCGAGTTACTCACAAAACACTTCCATCCTATTTCATGGATCGGTGAGATTCAAAGGAGAGCTGATGTATCATAGCGGAGTGCCTAAATTAAAACTAAATATTTATACTATTTTCACCTGCAGTTTAAATGAGTTTTACCATGGTTTTTATCAACAAGTCATTTTTATTCAGACACACCACCATTATGGTCGATGAATCTGCTAGTAAAAAATTAGGCGTAGGAAAATACAAGACCAGCTTAATTCTCCATTTATCTAATTTTTATTAAAACAAAGTTTAGCGTGTCTAACAGTTTATACACTTTATTTATTTCTAAAGGAGTAAAAGTTTTATCTCAAACAGTTATATTCATTTATTTCAGAGATTCAGAAATAGACATTATTATTTAGATTTCAGAACACAAATATTAGCAAAAGACAGATAGTTCCCAAAATTAGTTTTCTCCTAACTTCCCTAACCAATAACCTCATCTAAAGCTCAGTTCCCACTCAAAGAAAATAAAACATTTATTCAAGAATCAGGGCGGCTCTAGGCTCATGGTGGCCCTGGGCATGAAGCTTAGGTAGGGGGCCCCGGAAGAGGGGGTCGGGGCAGAGCCCCCCGGAGCTCAGGAGGGGGTCAGTGTGTTAGGAAATGGAACAGAGCTGGAGGCCGCTAAAACCCTGACAGAGGCCGCCACGCAAATATGTATCCATCCTCAGAGGATTATTATATTAAGGATATATATTGGCATGGAGGCCCCTGGGGTTTGGTGGCCCTGTGCAGGTGCACAGCTTGCACATGCCTAAGGCCGCCCCTGCAAGAATTCTTACATCTCAGGAAAATCAGCATACCGACAGCATCTCAGGAGGAAATCGGAAGAGAGTTTTCTCTTAAGAAAATCAAGACTTTTTATACCTTTTTCACTAACTTTATCTATTTACAAAAGTAACTATCAGCCCAAACTCAAGTTCTGATTGGACAATTTGAGGGTGGATGAGCAACACCTCATCATTCTAATATTCAATTTCCGTAGCATCAGCTGAATTTTAAAGAGTCCTTTGTTTGAGAAAGTCTTTGGACTAGTCACATCTTCAACTAGTTACTACACGATCCTTTCCCACGATCAGTAACTTAAATCTTCATTCTTTTCGCAGTCATCTGGACTTCCAGGGCAAGTCGTCCTTGAACTGCTTTCATTCAGGCACAGGCAGCTCACATTCAATCTCGGCCTTGGGCTGCGCATGCACAGTTAATTTTCCATTCACAGTTAATGATGCAGCCATCTTTTTACTAGGCCTCACGGGCCAGAACGGGAACTATCATAGAAACAACACAAATAAATGTTAATTATTTGAAATATAACCCTTATGTTTACCTCCCCCCATACTAAGGGTTCCCCTATTAGTTGTTACCTAGCAACTAAGAAACATATATGCATGATATACTCACTTATCTCCATGTCTTTGCCACAAAACACATGAACAGAAAGCACATTTATGCTGCTTTTGATTAAATTAAAGCTTTGCAATAATAAACAACATGACAACATTACTAAATTAGTCAGTTATAGTTCTCCGTGCAAGAAGATTAGTATTTCCCACGTTTATTTGTGTGTGCATTCTATACTATGTTAGTTAATTTTCCACACCACACAATTTAATAAAGGTTCCAGTTATGAGGAAATGACTTCACAAGAGGTATACAAAATGTTGTTTTTCCACCTCGCTCCATCATATGCATTTGTACTAGCAACGGAAGCGAATGTAAAACAAGGAAAATAATCACTTTTGTATTTTCATAACTCACTTGGGTTCTCAAAAGTTCTCATGAACGTTTGTGGGATTTGAAAAAACACAGATATTGGCAGCTCCACTGCTTTCACATTTTCTGTGGGCCAGAAAATCTCTTGTTTGGAGCTGGAGTTGGCTGACCCACTTGGCATGTTTGCACAAAGGCAATGGAGGATACTGCATCCTGCTTTCCTGATGCATCAAATTCTCATTTGCATTGTTTGTATGGCGTCATTCCCTTCTAAAACTGGTCCCCAACATAAGGGGGGGGATCAGACTTTATCCCCAATCTTTAAATCAATTCTTAGCCTTTTCCGCCATGAAGGTGTCACTACTGATTGGGTTGGGCATAGCGTAGGCATTGCCTGGGGGGTTTCCACGATGAGGTCTGAGAGGATGTGACTCTTGGTTGAGTGTGAGCGTTAGTCAGGGTCTCTCCTGCTAACTTCGCCCCAGTGCTTTCCCAGAAGTGGGCAGCATGCAGAGATGGAAGTGTTGATGCTCCTTAGCAATGAGGAAAATGCATTGGCAAAGCCAATAAGTCTTGTCTTTGTTCTTGTCTTTGCGAGATCTATTGGCTTTGTTGATAAAACGAACAGACTCACATATCCACTGCTCAAATAAATTTCATAATTCCCTATACTAATTCACCCCTATTCCTTTTTGGGTTCCGAAGTAGTGTGCTACTCGCTGAAAAGTGCTTCAGTGCCTCGTCAGGGATAGTAAGCTCTATATCAATGCAATTACAATAACTGTTGCCCAGCAATGGGATTGCTGTGCAGCATGGCGGAAAGTAAAAAAAAAAAGGTGCTATGACTCATTCAATTCTCACTCCATCATAGCGTTTTTTTTTTCCAATCATGCTGCACAGCAGCTGAGCTTATGTACAAAATTGCTTAAAAAACATTGACAAAGTCAAAAAGTAGAGCCAAATGTCGAGTAGGGTGGTAGGGCCGGTGGAAGCAACAAAAGGGAGTGGGTCAAGCAACATGGTGGGAGGGGGAGAGGGCAAGCAACGACGACAGGGCCACAAAGCAGGAAGGCAATAACAAGGGGGTGGGGCACGGTGGAAACAATGACAGTAAAAGAAGGAAGGGGGAAGGGTCAAGATAAAATCTGTGAGGGGATTGGGCAAGAAATAATGCAGAGGGAGGAGGACAGGGCAAGAAATGACAGGGCAACAATACAGGGGAGGAGAAGGGAATGGGGAAGTGCGATGTGGGGTGAGACGTGAGGAGGAAGGGAGATGGCTTGCAAACACATGCACTCTTAGTAAGTGCTGCAAGTAGAAGAAAAAAGTAACGGGGGCAGAAAACACGAGCAGCTGAAGGGCACTCACAAAGAAAGGAAGTAGTATTCGTACCATGCTCTCGAAAAGGGAGAAACACATGAAAAGGAAGTGAAGCTGGCACTTGCTGACCAAACAAGCCAGCAAATAAAAGTGATGATAAAGCAAACCAATGGTAAGCAGTGGGCATGCTATAAGCCAGCATTAAACTTGCAAAATGTCTCACATGTGACAGCGAATGTGCTGTCTCAGACGAGATCTAATAAGAAGCAAGCAAATGAGAGTGGCAAGAAAGCAAACTAATGGATGAAATGGGCATACTTTAAGCCCATATACGGCTTTTGGTATGGCCCACAGGAGATCTTTCACAAAAAGGCAGGTAAAAGCAAACCATTTTTATTTTCAACTATTTTTTTCTGAACCAAGCCATTGCTTTAAAAGAGTATTTAAGTTGTATATGAAAGCATATGTGGTATGGTGTGGCATGATATTTTATGATATGGTATGCTATGATATAGTGTGAATGTGTGGTATGGTATGGCCTGTCATGGCATAATATGGCCTGTCATTTTATAGTATGGTGTGGTATGGTACGGAATGTCCTGTCATTGTGTGATATGGTATGGCCCGTCATTGTATAATATGGCATGGTGTGATACAGTATGGTTGATATGGCTTGCCATGGTATAGTATGGTAAGGCATGTCATGGTATGGTATGGTAAGCTGTGACCTGACATTGTAAGGTATGTCGTGGTGTGGTATGGTATGGTCTGGTCTGTCATTGCTGCCGTATGGTATGGCCTTTCACTGTATAGTATGGTTTATTATGAAATGGTATGGGCTGTCATAATAAGATATGGTATGAAATACTATTGTATAGTATGGCCTGTCATCTTAAATGATGGTATGGCCAGGACCACTGGAATTATGCAGCAGGAGAGTTCCAAATTATGTAGAATGGTTGAGTAAATTATGCAACCAAAAAGGGGAATTATGTGGCATAATGTGGCACATTTTGTAATAGTATTACTTCATTTTTTCATACTTTTTAAACTTGGTAACACTCTCTGGACCTTAGTTGCCTTACATTAGTAACAATGTATTACTTAAATATATCAATAAACAGCAGAAAGGTGACCAGTCCACCTTTGCAAAGGTCCCTCCACTGCACAGCAACATGTTTTGTCGCATTTTAGTAACTTTTGAATCGTTTGAGCTAGAAACATTTTTTTGTTAAAATCTGCAGGTTATGTGGCAGATGTTGGATTATGTGGCAAAATCGGCTAATCTCTAATTATGTGAAAATTGCAGTAGCCGCACAATTCCCTTGGCCCTGGGTATGGCCTGTGATTGTATATTATAGTTTGATATGGCATTCCATTGTGTAGTATTATATGGTATGGTATGGTATGGTATGGTAGTATGATTAGCAGCCCGTCCCGACGTTGTCCAGGTATGAATTGCTGCCGGCTAGTAGTATATTGTTTTGTAGGATTTCGTTTTGATAGCATTTCTTATCTGTGACAGGCCTGTGAAACGCTCCGATTCACAATGCACTGATGATGCACTTAAGAGTGCGCGTTCAGTAGTGTGTGAACTCGAGTTTCCCTACTTTATTTTTCCTTGCAATATTATATAGCGCAAACTCGACAACATGGCATGAGCACAATTTACATTACAGAAGAACACATTCATTTGTGGTAGGCACGGGGAGACAACGCGATTTACCTGGAATCACAGGATGTTGAGCTGATGCCGAGATTCGAACGTAGCTCCCCAGCTCTAAAGTTCGCAATTCTAGAACTTGTGGCGGGAGGTGTGTCTAAAAGTGTATGTTGGTGCTGGCCATCAATGAGAGAGACCTGCGCATTTTTCAAATGGGTGGTGAAAAAATATGAGTATGTTGCTGGAGATGTGGGCCGACGTGCCACCAATGTATTTACCGGGGGAGGGTAAACACCCATTATTCTGCAACTTTCTTTCCGCATACCATCACTCCGCATACTTTCATTACGAAAGTACCATGACTCCGCAATGCCATTATAACGCATGACATTACATTTTATATGCTTTTACCATGCATACATTTACAACGAAATTCGTAGTAAATGCATGAATGTTAAAAGCATGTTTTTATTTTAATGTTTGGATAAGGTAAGTATGGGTATAGGGGTATATGTTTTGGGGTACTGAGGTATGTGTTTTGGGGTGTTTGGGTATTTTAAGGGTTCAGATATAGTTTTGGGTTGTGGGGTACAGGGGTAGTTTTAGGGTTTAGGGATAGGTGTGGGTTTTGGGGTACAGGGTATTTTTAGGGTTCAGGGCTAGGTTTGGGTTTTGGGGTATAGGGGTATTTTTAGGGTTCAGGGGTAGGTTTGGGTTTTGGGGTACAGGGGTATTTTAAGGGTTCAAGGCTATGTTTGGGGTTTGGGGTACAGGGGTATTTTTAGGGTTCAGGGCTAGGTTTGGGTTTTGGGGTACAGGGGTATTTTAAGGTTATGGGGTAGGTTTGGGTTTTGGGGTACAGGGTTATTTTTAGGGTTCAGGGCTAGGTTTGGGTGTACAGAGGTATTTTTAGGGTTCAGGGGTAGGTTTAGGTTTTGGGGTACAGGGGTATTTTAAGGGCTGAGGGCTAGGTTTGGGGTTTGGGGTATTTTAGGGTTCAGGGGTAGGTTTGGGTTTTGGGGTACAGTGGTATTTTTAAGGTTCAGGGCTAGGTTTGGGTTTTGGGGTACAGGGGTATTTTTCGGGTTCAGGGTTTTGGGGTACAGGGGTATTTTTAGGGTTTAGGGATAGGTTTGTGTTTTGGGGTACAGGGTATATTTATAGGGTTAAGATGGGTTAGTGTTTAAGGGTGTTGGGGTATTTTAAGGAGTAAGGGTGGGTTATTATTATGGGGTGCAGGGGTATTTAAAGGGAGCAGGGTGGGATTAGGACACAATATGAGACATGGCATGAAGGGCGGAATGTACCACACGCCCCCCGCATTTGTCACGCCCCCAGCACACGGCCACAGCACAACGCAGACACGCCCACAAGGGACTACTTTGCTGGCATGGTTCTTTTACCTTTTAAATGTATATGGTGGGCTTCTGCATAGCCTATGTCCTTCTGCTGCAACTCCCCTTTCCAACGCTGTATTGGGTGTTGTGTTGGTGCTGTGGTTCCTGAGATTACCCGCCTCAAAGGTTTGGGCTCTCTCTTTATTATATTAGTATGGATATGGTATGGCCTGTCATTGTATGGTATGTTGACTTTTAGGACTTTGTGCACTTTATGACTGCTAACAAGTGCTAAAGGGCTTTTTCTCTCTCCTTTTAGCATGGTAAAATTGGTTTACATCCAATTGGCACATTTCATTTACTTGTAACTCTCTAATAAAGTGGTACTACATGCACCCAGGGCCTGAAATTAAATGTTACTAATGGTCATTACGCATGGATTGTGCCACCCTTTTAAGTAGCCTTTTAAACATATTTCAGGCCAGCCATTGCAGTTTGTGTGTGCAGTTTTAAACTGACATTTTGAATAGGCAAAATAACCCTTTTTCCAGGCCTAAACATTCCTTTTTAGGTCTCGCCTGAGCCAGTGCATGCGCTGCTCTGCGAGACATTTAGTAGGGGCTTCAAAAAGTGCTACCACAAGCTGCTTTGCCTGGCCTAGCGCTTGCGTTCACGCAAGCGTGCACGCGCCCAACCGCCAGCTTTCCATCTGTCTTTCCTCTCACTTGAGTGCTTGATTAACGCTCCTCTGCCCCTCCCCTCCCCCGCCACGCTGCTTTCACTTTTGACATTTGCGTTTAAGATTAGCGCGGTGCCTGCCTCACGGCCTCTGCGCTACTTTAAATCATTGCAGCTGCTTCCGGAGACTGCACGGCTTTCTTTTGTATGCATGCACAAGAACGTAGCATTTTGTTTAAGATTAGTGTGGTTCCTGCCACATGGCCATCGCGTTAATGACTTCCTTGGAGACTACACAGGAACGAAGCAAAGGATAGGAGGGCGCTGCTTCGCAGAATAGAGACTCGTGCAAAGATTCTAGCCAGCACTCGTGCAAAGATTCTAGACAGTGTGCTCTGTATAGCTACTGGACAAAAAGTGCTCTATCCTCGCATGTAATGTCCTCAGCATTAGTTTCTTAGGCGGGTTGGAGGAACTCGTTCCAGGCTAAATGGGCAACATCGGTTTTACGTGTAGGGTTCCTAGGCTTGTGCTTTTTGGGGTGCAGCAGTTGTCAAGAAGCTATTCCATCAGTCAAAGTTTTCTAGCAACGGAAGGTTGCATTCTGGGACTCGTGGTTTCGATTTAAATTTGCACATTCAGGAAAAAGAAAACAACACACAAAATACGGTTACACGAAACGCCAGCATTTGGCAATGGCGCCCCGCCCGATACTGGACCATTTTGTAGGGATACATAATCCGTCTAATGAATCAACTCGATTCATGGAATTCCCGCAACAGCTATTAAAAACACACCTACGAGTGGCCGCCTCATGCAATAAAATCAATTATTAAATGGCGTGAACTTCGCACAGTTTAAGCACCGTCCAAAATCAATGAATAAATGGCGTGGACTTCGCACACTTTAAGCACCGTCCTTTTTTGGGGAACAGTGTGCCGACTCTTATTACAATCTAAGGACCTGCACCGAGTTCCCCAAATCCTTCAACCCACCCCACAACACACTTAACATAAATACCTTTGGCCATGATAGTTTAGCGCTAGCAGCAGACGTGGGTAACCGGCCAGGGGGGTTGATAATGAAAGCTGAACAGAAAGTAATGTGACACAGTCCTTTTAAATGTACCAAACATAAGCTGCCACTCGATTCTTCATTAGACCGATCAGCTCGGTTATCATTGCCCGTTGCCCCTGCCTTTCAAGGTTTATTTAAAATTGTGGTTGGTTATCAGCAGTGACTAATCTCACCTCTCCATAAGGTTAACGCCCTCTGGGTCTCGCTAACCCTTTAACTCTCTGCGTGCCTTTTCAAATCCCCTTTCCCTTATCTGATTGGTTGTTGGTGATGAACGTAGAACAACAGACTTGATTGCCATGGTTGAAGTAGGATGCCTCTGAATAGTAAGACGTAGAGCAAATACCTATGCAGCGCGTGGAAATACGTTGCAATGGTTATAACCTTCAACAAAGCCATAAATAGGTTGCTCCTTTTGACACAAAGAACCTTTAATTAGTACAGACTACTCCAAGTACCGATACGTTTTAAATCCTGATTTGTGTTTCTTTCGGGCATGCAATCTTAACATATATCCCCTACCTAGAAAGATATTGTGTGCATCCTACACCTTGAAACATCATTGCCAACAGTCTGTACATTTATTTACTCCCCTGTCTGATTTATTGTCAATGTTTAATGTGTGCTTTTAATGTAAAGCCCTCAAACTCCCTTCACTGGACTGAGCAACACTTTTAATGAAATAAATACAACAATTAGAAAGAGCTATTTAAATTGTTATTCATGTAGCTACTCCTACAGACAGAACCGGCCTTGGGCATGGATGAGCTGGGCCTAAGCCAGGGGTGCCAATTCTCAAAGGGGTGCATCTGGAAACTGTCCGACTTAATGTTATGCAAACTGCAAATAGTATATCCCACATGGTATCAATGAGGTTCCTTTAAAGACCTTGCAATCAACCCGTAACGTACCTCAGCATAATTGTTAGTGCCCCATCAACCCCCTGCCCTCTTCCCATCTTCCTTACACCTCTTGCCGTCACACTGCAACAACCAGGGTAGCTGTCCATTAATCTGATTTAGGGCCTACAGACAGATACATCTGATATTCTTACAAGGTATGCATGTCTCTTACACTCAGGGATTGAACAAAGTCAAATGCTTACCTCCAAATCGTAGTTTCTCTGAAGTACTTGGAAAGTGATGTGGCGAACAGCCAGAGCTGCTGACTTTGAAACTGGGGAACCACTTTCCAGTTTTGCTCAACATCCTTTGATTCTGGGCTAATCACTTCATCTTCCTGTGCCTAAAAATTAATACGAACCTATGTAATGTAACTGGTCCTCAGGTAAAGTGCTCCAATACCTTCAGTTCCAATGTGCTCCATATAAAACAAGCATTGGCATAGCCAATAGGTCTCACTTTTGGGACCTTATAAGTATTTAGATATGGAGCACAATATCCTTGGTGCAACAACATCAACTGTTGCATGGCTAAACACTTATAAGGTCCAAAAGCGAGACCTATTGGCTATGCCAATGCTTGTTAATACAGGTAAGCCACCCCTAGGGTAGCCCCTAAACAGTCCATAGGACACGGTGCAGTGTATTTAAAAAGTTGGACATGCACTTTTATGTTTTACATGTCCGGGTAGTGAAAAATTCTTACATTCATTTTTCACTACTGCAAGACCTGCCATAGGATTGCATTGGGTTAACATATTACTTTTAATAAGTGATACCTCACCATTGAGAGCTGGTAAATATGCTCGGTTTGGTGTCTAAAGAATTGTCATTTAAAACCCTTGTTCGAGGCATATGAGCTGCAGATTGTACACTGTGCATAGATCGCCATCTGGTGTTGGGCTCGGATGCTTGCACTTTGTTGTTGTCTTGGAAGAGTCTTTTGTAGTCACGAGATAGGTGACTCCTCCCTTGGAAGATAGTACGTATGGGCATTGACTCCATCCTTAGATTGTTTTTTTCAGTCATTGGGTTCGGATGTAACTTTTGCTCTCCGATTCGGCACCATATTTTCCAAACCTTCTCAACCGCAAACTATCTACAACTCGGCTGTATTGTTTTTTATCGCGTGATCTTTGACGCGCATCGCAAATACTCGATTCCGGTCGTCGACGCGGGCCGCTGAGCCTATCTACGCCGTTCGAGCCTATAGCTCATGGAAAGGCCTCCATTCAAAAAATGCCCCCAGTGTGGACTGAAAATCCCACACAGTGACCATCACAAGGTCTGTAACCTGTGTCTCTCGCCCGAGCACAATGAGAACAATTGCCAGGCCTGCGCCTCTTTTCGATCCAAGAAAACCATCCGTGATCGCTGAGCCCAACAATACATCATGGGGCAGCACGCAGCTCCGGCACCAGTCGACATCTTCGAGAAAAGGCCCCGATGTCTCGGAGGAGGATTCTGAGGACCTGGAAATCGTGTCCGAAGCAGACAACTCAGACGACCACATCACTCCTGGTCAACGAGTGAGCACAACTGCCCCTACCCCAACTGCACCCGAAAAAAGAAGTCCCTGGTTAAGACTTCGCCTCCTGGCCCCAGTCGCAACTGAAAACAAGCTGCAGAAGCCCCGGCCTCGGGGCCGGCTCAGAAAATAAAGGACAAGCCTTCCGGTAGCTCGGGACCGACCAAACCGCATATCAGTGTCCCACAGGCACCTTTTGCACCGAAGACGGGAGAGCAACCAACTACGGAAAAGAAGTCGGCACCAACCACCTCGACGCCAAAAGAAAAACCATTAGATCCAAAGCCAAAGCCTTCGGAACCGAAAAAGATTTCCGGCTCCATAGCCAAGCCAAACCACCTCCTAAGGCCTCGGAGCAGAAATCCAAACCCCGCTCGGACCCCAAGAAGTCAGTACCGAAAGCGGTTACCAAAGAGGAAGAACTTTTTTGACCAGATCCTGTTGATTTCAAGCAGAAAAAACTCCATGTAGACCCCAAAACAGGACATGTGGCTACTGTTCCACACAACATGAGGAAGCTAGACACATCAGGCACTCCTGCAGTGCCTGTAAAGAAAAAAGACTGTGCCCCTTCTCCTATAAGACCCTACTGTTCTTCCTCCTGAGCCTGTTCTTCCTCCTAAACCTGTCTCTCCTCAATAGCCTCCAAAATTCCCACCTCATTCACCACCACCACACTATGATGATGATAATAATTTAGGGGGTGGGGGAGGCAATAATGACCCTTTCACTGACCCTGATGATGACATGGACACACCACAGGACAATTGAGACGATTATGATGACCCAATAGATCCCCCAGAACTCCCTGATTCCCATCTATATCCAACAAAACCATCTCCCCCATATGACAATTTTGGCTTTGGTCAGCTTGTAAATAGAGCTGCTGTCTACCATGGTGTTCACATGCATTCAGACCCTGCAGACGAGAACTTCCTTCTAGACACCTTTGAACAGTCACAAAAACTGTCCAAACCCTGCCAATGTTAAAAGGGGTCATTAAACATGCCCCCGACATATTCAAAGATCCGGTGAGAGGGGGCGGAGTTTGCCGGCGACTGAGATGGCCGCTTGAGCCACGAGCTCTGTCTCGTTGCCCTCATTATCCTATATTATCCTGCATCAGTTCTAGGTTTTACTGTCGCTGTGCCAATCCCCGAATCGCAGTGCGGCCAGAGCTAGCGGTGGAATGTCTACGACACCTGTGGCCTGAAGATATTCGTCTGCCCAGGTGATGGTGCCGTAGGCCCAACAGCCGCAACCTGTAGTGCCGCCTGAGCCCGTGCTGTGTCGCAGTGCGTGCGGACCGGGCTGAGTGGAGGCCCGGCAGCGGTCCGGACTGCAGACCCCAAGGCCCAAGGTTGAGCTCGCCCCTGACGCCCTGCACGACCGGAGAGGTGGGCGCCCCTGCGACTCTCCCCCCCGGCACAGACTCTCCCCCGCCAGCCTACCTGGCGGGGCGAAGGCCCCTCTGTGCAGCTGTCTCCATGCCGGAGCCTGGGGACTAGAGAGACGGCGGTTCCCAGCCGTGACAACGGAAGGTGGGAGCACCGCAGTTGCAGGTGGCTGCCCCTGGAGAGAGCAGCTACGGCGCCGGCGAAGTGGAGCGGAGTGGGGGCCACGTGAACTGGCGCAGAGCACAGAGAAGGCCTAGCACCATCTGGAAGTCTGGCCTCCTCCGGAACGGCGCGATCTTGGTGCTAGCATAGGGGCAGCCCAGTGGATTCTGCTGCAGGAGTAGGTGGTCTGTGTCAGCTGGCAAGGTGGGACCTGCGGGCGGAGCAGGCAAGCCCAGCAATCACCCAGAAGGTGTTTCTCAGTCCCCTCTCTGATGGATCCTGAACGGCCGAAACTTAACTGAGTGCACCCCCCGATGTGCGGCGCACAGGGGACCCTGAGTGGGACTCGAGTTTGGCGATCAGAGGTCAGTGCAGACGACAGCAGTTTGGGACGGCTCTAGGAGCCTGGAGGTGCTTAGCGTGACACAGCTCCTGACGGGACATTGTGCTCTTATATGAGAGGTGATACTGCAGATCCCTGTGGTGAGATTCTATACTTCGCAGTACACGACCCCTCATCATCAGGCGCCCCTAGCAAGATGGGAAGGGGTGACAAAACACAGAGCAAGCTGTCCTTTGACCAAAGGCGCTCGAAGTCGCAGGACACTGCTGGACAGGATAAAGTTATCACACAATCGGTGGACGACGCCACTGCGGGCGCAGTTCTAAAAAGCTTGCTCTTAGCCATGGAAAAAGGTCTACAAAATAGTATGACGGCACTAGGTTCCAAGATCAATGCCCTCACTTACAGAATGGACAGGGTGGCGGAACGTATTGACAAGCATGCTGAAAGGCTGGATATGTCCGAGAGACGGCTGACGGAGATGGAGGAAGCGCACATGGAGCTCAACACCGATCATAAAAAGATAGAGAAGCTCATGCAGGCCCTGCAAGACAAAACGGAAGATTTGGAGGCCCGCTCCCGTTGCTGTTACCTCCGCATCACGGGCCTTCCGGAGACGACCCAGACGGGCAACATGGAGAAATTTGTCGAGCACCTTCTGGTCACCCTGCTCGGAGAAGGGCTTTTTTCTCCCATGTTTGTGGTTGAACGGGCTCACCACTCGTTGGGCCCTCGGCCTCGCCCTGGAGCACCGCCCCGCCCCATTATTGTCTAGCTACTCAATTACAGGGACAGGGATGTGGTATTGCGGCTGGCTAGAGACAAAAAATCGCTGCAATTTGAGGGCTCTGAGATCTCGCTTTATCCAGATTTTACCGCCAGGGTGCAGGAGGCCCCAAAGCACTTCGCCCCATTCAAGAGACAGCTCAGAGACCTTGGTCTTGATTACGCTATGCTGTACCCGGCCAAACTGCGGGTTAACCGGCAGGGTCACTCCCATCTTTTCGCCGACCCAAGAGCCCTCCAGCAAGCGCTGAAGGGTTGGTCAAAGGAACATCGTCAGGATGCGAACAAATCATCGGAGGGAGAGGAGAGGAGTAGCCAGCTTGATGAGCAGGAGTGATCCCTTGCCCGCTTCCAGTGTACCCTCATGAGATACAAGGGGTGCGGAACAGTGCCTGTAACGTGGACACACCTAGGGTACAGTATAATTGCTGGGTTGGACTTTGAGTGGTGGTGGGGGGATGTCGGTGGGAAACATGATGGTCCCAAATGGTGACCTGCAGAAAGAGAGGCAGGATGATGTCTGACGACATGCTGTAGTCCGGCTTGTCGGTCTCAAGCCTTGGAGACAAGTACAGACGACTAACGTAAGCTGGTTGGTATGCATGCACAGGGGGTAGAGGCATGTTGAACTGATGGGACAGCTCACAGCGAAGTCGAAATTACCTGAAGCCTCGTTGAATTCGTTCTGACTGATGCTTACGACATGGGGCAACAGGGGGCCGGAGCAAAGAGTCTACTACAGAGCACATCTGCACAGTACGCTGGTTGTGCGGCAACCTCGGCCCCCACGTGCGATGCACCCTTATGACTTCCTGAAAGTCATACACATTGGGGATGGAGCTGAAGGGTGGGTAGATGGTGGAATTTCCTGCAAGGCCAGGTTGGGGGTGGTCTGCTGTTGGTGGGGGGGGGGACTAGCTGAGGTGTTGGGGGACTCTGTTGAGGGACGGGGAGATTGTTTTGGTTTTTGAACGTACAACGGAATGCAAACCCATATAATACCCACGACACACACGCAGCACACGATAGCGGCTGATGACTCAAATGGCTGACCCACAAACGCCTAATCCCATTCCCATGATAAGAGCACTCACATGGAACGTTAGGGGGCTCAATGATTACCGAATGCTGCGGAAGTTGCTGAGCTATCTACAGCGGCACCACGTAGACATAGCACTCCTTAAGGAGACGCATTTGCCACTGTCGAGCAGAATGCTGCATGGTAGGGGGCTGGAGGGTAACATCACAGCAGCGGGCTTTACGACACACGCCAGAGGAGTTCTGACCTGGGTTAATCCCAAATCGAAGCTGTCACAGACTCTCCTGAGTGCAGACACATCAGGCCGCTTTGTTATATCGAGGTGTACAGGACTGGGGCTGGACTTAGTGATAGTCAATGTATATGGCCCAAATTATGATTCCCCGGAATTTTACCAGACCTTGGTGATGACAGCTCAGTAATATACTACGGCCCAATTCCTGTGGGGTGGGGACTTTAACTTAGTACTCGACCCGGTGTTAGATAGATCTGCAGGCCCAGCACGTAAGCCCTCTGCAGCTGCGCAGGCGCTACATAGCGTGATCACTAATTTAGACCTAGAAGACATGTGGAGGCTGAGGCATGCAACCCAAGGGGGTACACTCACTACTCGGATTATTATGACATACACACCAGAATAGACTACTGGTTGGCATCCTCCACCATACAGGGTCGGATGCGGGATTGCAGGGTCCTGCCGCGCACTCTGTCGGACCATTCGCCACTGCTGCTCGTGATTGATGCCCCAGAAGGTCGATCTCTCCGGTCACATGGCGCTTCCCGCCTTGGTCGCTACTTGACCCCGTGTTCTGAGGGGAGCTTGCAGAGGCGATAGATGTCTTCTTTGAGACCAACGTAGGCTCAGTGAATAGCTTCCAAACAGTTTGGGAGGCAATCAATGTATACATTAGGGGCGTGGTTATGTCCAAGCACTCTGTAGTGCTTAAGTCCATTAGACAGCGACTCACGGACCTGGAATGGCAGTTGGCACAGTAAGAAGAGCGTCAACAAAGCAACCCAGCTTCTTTGGTAGGTGAGGAGATCAAGGCACTCCTGATTGAGTATCATGAAGAGGCAGACAGGGAGGTCAAACACATGGGCAAATACGCAACGGCTCGCGTTTACGGAGAGGGGGAGAGGCCTGGCTCGGTGCTCGCGAGGGTAGTAAGAGGGCGGAGGGGAAAACGCCTGGTCACGGAGATAAGGAACGAGGAGGGAATGATCCTCACAGACGAGATCAAAATCGCACAAATGTTCAGAAGGTTTTACACAGACCTGTACTCCTCTAAGTGTGGAGACCTAGATGAGGAAATTTTAGATTATCTGAAACATATAAAATTACCTATGGTCACCAAAACGCACAGGGAATTACTGATGCTTCCAATAGAGCGAGATGAGATTGTTGAGGCTCTTGCGGGCATGCGGTCAGGCAGTGCCCCCCGGGGCGGACGGGCTCACGGTGGCTTTTTATAAAGCCTTCCAGGACAAACTGCTCCTGCACCTCTTGGCACTGTTTGATGACATTTGTGTGGAAGGTAGTATGCCGCACTCAATGAGAGAGGCATTCTTGGTTACCATTCTTAAGCCAAACAAGACACATGACGAGTGTAGCTCGTATAGGCCTGTCTCCCTGCTAAACGTGGATGCAAAAATGTATGCCAAAGTGTTAGCGAATAGTCTGGCGCTCCTGGCTCCCCTGCTGGTCGCTCCGGAACAGGCGGGCTTTATCCCCTGTAGAAACCTAACATATAATATCCGCATGGTCCTCGGTGCTATACAGCACGTAAAACAAGACACCAAGGCAATAGCAGTGTTCCTAGACATAGAGAAGGCCTTCGACTCAGTGGAATGGCCCTTCATGCGACAGGTGCTGCAGCGAATGAGACTTGGCTTGCCATTCCTGCAAATGATTGGTTCCGTATATAATAAACCCAGGGCCCGGCTGCAGCTCGGCGATTTGGTCACGGACTCTTTTCCGATTCGTAGGGGGACCCGGCAGGGGTGTCCGTTGTCCCCCCTGCTGTATGCGCAGGTCGCAGAACCGCTTGCATGTGCGCTTCGCGAATACCATAGCAGTGAAGGCATAGGATTTCCTACATACAGGACTGTGGTCTGGATGTACGCAGATGACACGCTGTTGTACGTCCGTGACCCAGAACATAATCTAACCTCAATGTTACGTGAGGTTGTTCATTTTGGTGCCTTATCTGGCCTGAAAGTGAACGGGGCGAAATCGCTGGCCTTCCCCCTCACCCCGGCTACTCAGGAGTTCGACATGGAGTTTCCGTTGGTATGGACCACGGACCAAATCAGATATCTGGGAGTCCGGCTACACACTGACTGTGAGACACTGTTCAGAGAGAATTACAGGGTTGCTTTCAGCAAGCTTGAAGACAATGCGGAGGCATGATGCAGGCTCCCGCTTACGCTCCTGGGTCGCATCTCGATCATGAAAATGGTTGTATTGCATCGATTCTTATTCCTGTTTGCCACCATCCTTTCAGAGACTGACGCAGCTGGTGATTAAACTAGCTTGGGCGGGCAAGCAACCTAAAGCGAAGTGGGCACTACTCACACTGCCCTATAGCTTGGGTGGCCTTGGTGCTCCGGACTTGGAGTTGTACTACAGAGTGGCGCAGGCGTCCCACTTGCATACTTGGATACATGGAGATGTCCGCATTCCACATGTGTGCATGGAAAGATTATTTGAAGACCCTCTTCCGCTTCCAGCTACAATTTTCCAACCGACGGACCGCAGAACTGGGATCTTGGATTCCATCTCGGCTACGAACCATGCATGGCATTGCCTTCTGCAATTACAGGGTGGCGCGTTGCTCTACTCGCCTAGCATGCCGGTAGAATGGGCCCAGTGGCTATCCCCCATCAGAGAGAAGGGTGTAATACGAGCCATGCACAAGCTTAATATCACCCACGCTGGGGAATTATTTCACAATGAGAAGGTTAAAACATGGGACCAGGTAGTGGGACCTGGAGATGAGGCCTCTTTATTGCTGCGCTTCCAGTTTCATAGAGTGGATATCGCCCTACTGGGACTGCTTGGAGATGACTTAGCAGAGCCGCCGGATGTTCCTGAATTAACGTACATAATTAAACCTGAATCTCCTCTTAAGCTTCTGACCAATTTATATAAGATTGCCTCGACCCATAGGGAGCACCAGTTCTCGAGGGCTCGGCTGGCGTGGCAAAGGGACCTATAGGCCTCAATTGATTATGACATGTGGCGCTATTGCTGCGTTAACACTAGGAGGATATTTTTGAATAGCAAACATAGACTGATACATTTCAAATTCGTTAACAGAATATATTATACTCCAGAGAGGCTTCATAGGTACGGTCTCCGACAGACTGCTGAATGTGAAAGGTACCATGAGCCGGAGGTGGATTTTCTGCACTTGGCGTGGCAGTGTCCAGGAGTACGTACATACTGGGAAGATATTTTCACTAAGATGAGCAGGATTGTAGAGTCGGAGTTGGTCCCGGACCCCACCCTGGCGCTGCTGGTCACTCTAGGAACCTGCCAGTTGCGATAAGTAGGCTAGTAGATATGGGAATGCTTATGGCTAAGCGCGTAGTTGCTATCTGTTGGATGAGGGGACCAGCACCCACAATCCAGCGCTGGGCGCACGACATGCTTTACTGCTGTACGCAATCCGAGCACTATAGCGAGTTGCTGCTCCCCACAAGCCGCCTGAAGAACTTTTGGGGACTGTACCAGACATATATTAACAGCAGGGGCACTGCGGAGGACCCCATGGACGCTAGTGCTGGTGGAGGAGAGACCGTGGCTCTTCAATAGGACCTATGGCAGCTAAGAAGGGGGCCTGGCATTTGAGTGCTTAATCCACATTGGTCCACTACCCGAGGTAAAATAGGCAGACTTGAATCCCCTGATCAATATCACCAGGAGATGTACATGGAACGGGAGGGAGTCCTTCTAGGTCTAGTTGGGGTGGTTGTGTCCTCCCCGGGAGCGTGGCCGGGAGTTTAGAGCTGAGAGGGTAGAGCACTTCATGGGGGACCGGGTGGGAGGCATAAGCTGGGGTGTATTGATCTTTCCGGACAGTAGATTTCTCTCTGTGATGTGTTCGCCGCCTGCCCTAATCTGGGTTTTTGGCTGAATGGCTGTGTATGGAGGGGCTGGTATACTGTAAAGCTGCCCTTTTTGCACTGTGTATGTTCGATAGGGGGGAGGGGGGTTCGATGTTTGTAATGATTATGTATGAAACCCAATAAAATGTTTAAAAAAAAGATCCGGTGAGACCTAGAATTCTCAATCCCAGGATTGACAAAAAATATAAACCTGCCCCCGATGATCCCACCTAAATCAAAGGGATGATGCCCTTATACTCACTAGTGGTAACTAACGCTAGGAAACACGCCAACTCTCAAACCTCTGGTGATGCACCACCTCCGGATAAGAAATCTAGATTGTTAGAAGCCTCTGGCAAGAGAGTTGCAGCCCAAGCAGCTCACCACTGGCGCATAACCAACACTCAAGCATTATTTGGTAGGTACGATAGGGCTCACTATGACCGACTAGAAACCCCATTACAACATTTACCTGATCAATACAAAACCCAGGCAAATGACTTAATTCAAGAGGGTAAATTAATAACCAACGCATCAATGAAGTGCGCCCTTGATGCAGCAGTGTATTTTCTAATCCCCAAAAAGGACGGGACCCTAAGGCCGATTCTCGACCTCAGGCCCCTCAATCTGTATATACAGTCAGATCATTTTCATATGATCACTTTCCAACAGGTCCTCCCACTGCTGCAACAAGGCAATTTCCTTGCCATACTAGATCTCAAGGATGCCTACTTCCTCATTCCCATACACCCTGCTCACAGGAAGTATCTAAGGTTCATAGTGGACGGACAACACTATCAGTTCAAAGTCCTTCCATTCGGGGTCCCCACCACACCCAGAGTGTTCACAAAGTGCCTTGCGGTGGTAGCAGCACATTTAAGAAGACAACAAATCCATGTTTTTCCATATCTCGACGACTGGCTAATAAAAGCCAAGTCATTCAACCAGTGTGTTCATCACACTCATCAAACCATCCAGCGGTTAAACAACTTGGGGTTCAAATTAAACTACCCCCAAGTCAAATCTTCAGCTCTCCCACATACATCAGTATCTAGGGGACACACTAAACGCCTCCAGAGCTCTTGCATATCCCAATGAGGCTAGGATAGCCAGTATGCAATCCCTAACCACCACATTTCAACCACAGCACCCCCTCCCAGCAAGGGTATTCATGCAACGTATAGGAATGATGGCCTCTTGCATCTTTATCGTCCCTCATGAAAGACTTCAAATGGGCCCCTTACAGGAATGCCTGGCACGTCAGTGGAATCAGGCTGAAGGACAACGTACAGATCTGGTGTTGGTGGACAGCCACACACATCGCTCTCTGCAGTTTTTTGAACACACGAAACCTATTCAAAGGGCGGCCGTTTCTCAAGCCAGTTCCACAGATAGTGCTAACAGCAGACGCACCACTCGCCGGTTGAGGAGCCCATCTCCTAAACCATACAATTCAAGGCAAATGGACCACTCAACAGAAAGTGCTCCATATCAATCACCTAGAATTACTGGCAATATTTCTAGTATTAAAGTCATTCCAAGGACATTTACAGCACAAGACTGTCCTAGTCCGGACGGACAATATGACAGCCATGTATTACATACAGAAACAAGGAGGCACACATTCTTTGCTGCTGTCCCAGCTCGCACAAAACATTTGGAGATAGGCCATTCCACAAAACATATACCTCATGACAGGACATCTTCCAGGAGTTCACAATCAGATTGCGGATCTCCCAAGTCGGCAGACACAGTAGAATGAGAACTTCATCCCCAAGTTCTTCAACCATTTTTCCAAATGTGGGGTCAACCAGACATAGGTCTCTTCGCCACACATGCAAACGCAAAATACCCAACCTTTGCCGCCAAGTTTCCACACCGGTTGTCCAAAGGCAATGCAATATGGACAAACTGGTCAGGCAGATTTGCGTACATTTTCCGCCACTCCCACTGATTCCCCTAGTAGTACGCAAGCTCAGGCAACAGTCTCTGAAGATGATCCTGGTGGCTCCTACATGGGCACGCCAACCATGGTTCACAACACTACTGGAATTCTCAGTAGTCCCACACCAAAAACTACGCCTCTCCACAACATTGCTAACACAGAACCATGGAGAGATAAGGCACCCGATCCAGGTCAACTGAAACTAGCAATCTGGCTCCTGAAGACCTAGAGTTCGGTTATCTTAACCTTCCACCAGACTGTATGAACATCATTAAAGAAGCCAGGCGACCTACTACTAAAGCTTGCTATGCAGCAAAATGGAAAAGATTTGTCATCTATTGCCATAACAATCATATTGATCCACTGGATGCTTCCATCCAGGACATCATTTGCAACTTACTACACTTGCAAATATGTAATCTAGCATATTCATCCATACAATGACATCTAGCAGCACTTGCTGCTTATTTACAAAACAGACAACACTTGTCACTATTTAGAGTACCTGCAATTAAAGCCTTTATGGAAGACCTTAAAAGAATAATTCCTCACAGACTGCCACCCTCTCCGGTGTGGAATTTAAACATTGTTCTTACTAGGCTCATGGGTCCTTCATTTGAGCCTCTACATAAATGTGAACTTCAGTTCCTCACGTGGAAAGTAGCTTTCTTTGTCGCAATTACCTCTCTCAGAAGGGTAAGTGAGATCCAGGCTTTAACCATACAAGAACCATTCTTACAAATACATCGTAACAAAGTGCTCCTCAGAAGAAATCCAAAATTTCTTCCCAAAGTCATCTCTGCTTTTCGTCTTAACCAATCAGTTGAGTTACCTGTGTTTTTCGAAAACCCAGACTCTGTGGCCGAGAGAGCTCTTCACACACTAAACATCAATAGAGCACTACTTTATTACATTGACAGGACTATATCCTTTCGAAAAACAAAACAACTGTTTGTAGCCTTCTCCCCACCTCATAAAAGTAACCCCATCTCCAAATAAGGGATCGCGAGGTGGATAGTAAAATGCATTCAAATATGCTACCAAAAAGCTAAATGCACATTAGCAATTCCCCCTAGAGCGCATTCCACATGCAAATTAGGGGCTTCCATGGCATTCTTAGGGAACATTCCTTTAGATGACATATGTAAAGCAGCAACATGGTCTACACCACACACCTTCACCAAACACTATTGTGTTGACTTGAAGGCTAAGCAACAATCTTCTGTAGGCCAGGCTGTTCTTAAAACACAGTTTCAAACCACTGCAACAGATACAGGTGACCACCGCTGGGGGAGACACTGCTGTACAGTCTATGCATAGTGTATAATCTGCAGCTCATAAGCCTTGAACGGAAAATTCTACTTACCAGTATGCATCTGTTCTTGGCATGTAGAGCTGCTTAGCTGTACACGCCCACTCCCCTCCCCGGAACCTGTATCTGTTCCAGTATTATCTTAATTAGATATATTCACATAGTCATCTCTGACTTCTTACTGACGCCATCATTTCCCATTATGGCGAAAAACAATCTAAGGATGGAGTTGATGCCCATGCGCACTATCTTCCAAGGGAGGAGTCACCTATCGCGTGACTAAAAAAGACTCTTCCAAGACAACAACAAAGTGCAAGCATCCGAGCCCAACACCAGATGGAGATCTATACATAGAGTAAAACTCTGCAGCTCTACATGCCAAGAACAGATGCATATTTGTAAGTAGCGTTTTCCTTTAGTGTCACAAGTCTGAAAATGTCACTTTAGTTGCCATTTTCTTGTCCCAATCATTTTTGTGCCTGCAGTCTGTATCCTGGGTGACATGAGTAGGTGTAGCTGGCAGTTGCTTTTAGTATATTGCACACAGACAGTGTCACAAAGGTGGAATAGCTGTTAACAGGATGAACCATCTCTGACTTGACAAGGGGGAGGAGCTGTCACCTACCACACTTGCACACAACAAATGCTCTGCATAAGCACACTTACAGAGAGTTTCACACAAGTCTGCTGTGCCCCCAGACAAGCTGGGGCCAGGGTAGAGGCATGAAATCCCAGACACCTCTCTAGGAGGAGGGGTCTAGAAGTACCTCCTACTTCAAAGTGGGCACTAGGTGTAAATACAGGACCATCAACCCCAACACTTCATAACACTTCTCTACCTGTGGAGGACTCAGATGGCCTGATATTCTGCTCTGCTGCAAGAAGCACCATTACTCTACTGCCCTGCTGCCTGAGTGAGATGTACTGGCCCTACATCTTGAACCCAGGACCACCAGAGTGACTCCAATGACTAGTTGGCTGGTCTCCTGATCAGGGCCTCAGAGACAGGATTCCAACTACCTTGAACCCTGATCCTGGACTCTTCCTGCTCTGAGTCTTGCCTCCCCCCCCCCTAAGTGGTGCCACCCCAGTCCTGGGCCCTTGGAAGTGGGCCAGAAGGTGCTCTACCAGTCCAGCTCTCGTTCAAGCAGAACTGATGCAGACCAACTCATTCCCTCGTAGCCTTGCATCAGAACCACAGCTGCACAATGCATCCCCAGCGCATGCCCCCACAGCTTTCTGGAAGCACTGCTGTATGATGTCGTGATACCGGACCCCGCATTAAGACCTGCAGCTCCTCAGAACCACCACTGTGCAATACATCCTCATCACAGAACCTTGCACTGCAGCTTCTTGGAACCACTGCTGCGCAATGCATCTTCCACACAGGACCTCGCATTGCAGTGCTCAGCTCATCGGAATGGCTATGCGTTAAAACTTGTTATGCTGCACCAAAGAATAGAAGGGGATAGATTGAAAAGTAAAAGAGGGCATACACAAACACAGGAAACGACAGGATGAAAGTAACAGCGTGGAGAAAACCCAGGAGGACAACTATTTAAAAACACATAGTAATAAAAATTTTGCTATTATGCTGCTTCACATTTCTCGTCCAGAGAAATGCCACCTATTGCATTTGAAATTACGTAGGCTCAACAAAGCATCAAATCTTTGTTACAATGTACACATTAAGCTATGGGAGGAAGCACAATAGGAGCGGCCAAACAAGCAAAAAATCGCTTTAGAATATAATGTTATTTTGCCGCTAGAATGTTCTGTCAAACCAGTGATCATGAACACATAAACCAGTTTAAAACACCATGTGTTTTGCTTAAAACATTTTAATCACGCCCAAGACATCCTATAAATAAGAAAACATGAACCTCAAAAGCACTTTGATACAGACTAAACAGGTGATTCCTTAATAGCAATAGTGCAAAGCCATTAATGTATTTTAAAATCATTGTTAAAAGCGACACTGACAATCTATGGCCTGCTGGTGTCACACACACGAGGCGAGACCTTTTTTTGAAAGACTTGCATTTTGTTTAACAATCTGGTTCTCATGCTGCTTTTTATGTGGTGTAGTGAGAAAAGCAATATGCTGCCAAATAATTCATATAAAAAATTCAAGAGACGCAAAAGACCTTCAGTTGGAGGTTTATTACAATGTTGTTAGTATGCTGCGCCAAAGGGTAAAAAAGGAGAGTCTGAAAAGTAAAAGGTAATAAACACAAACAAAAGAAACAAGTGGGTGAAAGCAACTGCGCGGAGCAAAAAAAACAAACAAAATGGGGGGATACACCGTTTGGAACTGCTGCATGTGGAAGAAATAAACAGACCAGGGCAGAAAGTAGAAGCAGCGAAGGGGCAACACCAAAAAAAAGGAAGCATTACTTGGTCCATGCTCTAGGGAAGGAGAAACACTTGAACAGAAAGTGAGGTCAAGATGCCCTTAGCAAACAGAAGCCAGCAAATAAGAGTGACAATGAAGCTAACAAATGCAATAAGCGGGCTCCAAGCCCTCTTTACGCTAGCAAAATGTCTTGCAAAAGACAACACGTGCTGTCTCAGGCGAGACCTAAAAATGTGCAGACACACCCAGGGAGGGGTAGCGAAGAATGCTTTTTAAAGCCAATGTCAACCCTCCATCTGAATTTACAGTTACAGTCGTTAATAGAGTTTTGGTAACTCTTTCTTTTAAATCTTAATATAGATCTCCTGTCCTGCAACCTGTGACAAAATCAGTGGTAATGCTTTTGTAGGCAACCATATAGCTCTGAATACCATTACTATTTAAAACATGAAGATTCAAATTTATTACAATATTGAACTCGCCACTGTTGCTGTTGGTGAGGTCAATGTTACCAAGTTTGACTATTTTTGCACCTACTTTTTCTCATATGCATGATGGGTATTTTCCATGCTCTTAAGTCGATGAGTAGAGGCTAGAGTATGCCTATAGTGTGACCAAATAGAAATTTGGAAAGTGGTGCACTTTCTCTCGTACTGTCCTACATATACAAACACTAGAGTAAACACTTTTACTCATTCTAGGTAAACAAAGGAAACAGGAAACATACCAAAAACATTTCTCTGCAAAATTGCTTTGCAGGCAACAAAGACCGAACATAGGAGCATATTACCAACAACTAGCGATAATTATCGCTATGTTGGCTTAGCGGGAATATTCCTATCGCCGCCCTTCACCTGTTTTTATCACTGAGATACCTTGCTATTATCAAGGTTTATCTCAGAAGCGATAAAAAACGGGCGAAATGCGTGAATATTGCTGTCAATACAGCGATATTCAGCCGTGACAATGCTCTTAGCCATGTTATCTACCTCTCATTGAATAACATGTCTAAGAACTGGTCAGGGCAGGCGTTAGCTTTTGGAGATATTCGCGCTTAGCGCGAATATTTCCAAAACTAAGCCATTGTTGGTAAAAGGGGATAGCGATATTAGCGACTGTTTCCAGTCGCTAACATCTTGGCACGCCCACTTTGCATGTCATTAGCGATAATTATCGCTGACATGCAAATCGAGCCCCAAGATGATCGCTATCTCCTACTAGCTGTCGCTAACTGGTGTTAGCGACAGCTTGGTAATTGGGCGATCAAATTATCGCCGCTGTAGCGGGAAAAAGTACCTCTAAAGCGGCAATAATGGCCCTTGGAAATTTGCCCACCAGGTCTTTATGGAAGTCTGAACCTATTTCTGTTGTCTCTTTTTTTTCAAATGCACTCTTCTTAACTGAGACTCAATTCCAGTTTTGGTAGTGCAGGAATATGGTCTGCTGCTTCCCATGAACGTGAATTTACAGAAATACCAAGGGTAGTACAAGTGACATCACATTCCCCTTGGCCCATGGTGACATCACAAGATTGACCCCTTATCCCACCCTTAGCCCGTTAATAGCATCCTAATTGCTGCCAGTGGGGCTTGTGGAAGGACAAGGACTGTTCCTATTGCTGCCTTTATGACCTTGAGATGTGGGGCTACAAGAGTGGTAGGAGCAGCAAAGGGGAAGAAGAACAGCTGCTGTCCCTAGCTACCCCTAACTGACATCCATGCTGCTACCATGTCAGAGTCTGCTTTTTCAAAAAGGTTTTCCTCAGTCATTTTTGTTGTTGCTTTAGCTTCCTCCCAATCCCTATGAGTGCTGCTCTGAGGACAAGTCCTCCCTCTCCAGATCTCTCACACACTCCTTCTTTCCAAACTCTTCCCTTCACTCCACTGCTTTTTACCTGTCCATCCTTCTCCTCCACACACACTCTTCTTCCCATTCATCTTCCTCTGCTTGTTCTTTGGCAGGCAGTGGGAGAAAATCAGTGAGGTAACAAAATGAAGAGATTAAAGTCTGGGCCTGGAGAAAGAGACATTTACCAGCTCGTCATCCAGACATACATGCCCTGAAGGTTTGGGGATAGCAGCGGCCATCAACACCTTGGTGAATACTCAAGCCATGCCAAAGGACCGTGTAATAAAAATGTCAGATGCCCACCATAAACATGAGATGGTCCTTGGAGAACCCCAGACTGGAAAACATCTAATGGTCCTGAAGAAAGCTTGGACTAGTGGTCCTCCCAGCTGAAACATGTCGACCTCCACGCACTACGCCATGACATAGTTAATTCTTAGACTATGCGGCGTTGTTTTTACTCTTGACCCTGGACAATACTGAATAAACATATTTTTTGTCTCAGGAGCCAATTTTATTCACTATTGTTTTTGCATGAGCACTGCACTCCATCGGTCCTACCTCTGAAATACTGTGGTTCAGATCAACACCGTCCAGAACCTTTCTCCGCATCATTACCAGGTGCATTGGGAGAAACTATGGTTCATGGTTTACATCCCACATGACGACACTCCACCAATAAGGGTGGGCTGATGGGAACTTTTCTAACCCAGTATTATCACTGTGAGGAAATGTTGGTTTAGTGGTCTTTTTGGGCATGACAAAACACTTAGGTAAGCGATCTGACCAGGTAACTCTTGTTTGTTTCTTCAGTTGATAAAGGGGTTTGAGTTACCGTGGTCATTAAACTTCCCCCTTTTGACCCCCCTACCTTCTTTTTTCTAGTGCTGAGTGATTATCCTTGGGGGACGGTGCAGATGATGCTCTTGGGATCGGAGGTGAAGGGCGGAAGTCGGATTCTCTGGGTCCGTCCTTTTAGGATACACACTCGTACTCATATATACACTTCACCTTCGTGCATTGGAGTCAGTTCCTTACTTTCTGCACCTTATGACATGGATCTGAATCATCGAGTCCTGCCATCTGCCAGACTTATTGCCCTCTAAAATTTGTTAGTGTGCAGTATGTCTCCCCCTAAAACAACAGGTATCAATCCATGTCGTGACTGTCATCATCATATGTCGGTGACTGACAAGCCCGATGTGTGTCTCTGGTGCCTTGGCTCCAAACACGAATTGGTCTTGTACCACTGCTACCGGCAAAATGATCCATAATGCTGTCTGTAACTGTGAAGCTAAACTGCTTGTTCCTGAAATTTGCAAGTCGAAGCAAAAGAATGATCCTGGTCGAAGTTGAGGGTGCAGACGGGCACTCTCTCCTGAGACCCTACTGTGACCAATCATCATCGAGGTCACGGGATTGTGGTAAGTTGAAAAAGGCCAAGCAACATAAAAAGTTCAGACCTGGGTCTCCTATGTCCCGTCATGTGCACCACTTGGAATCGTTCGACGCCCTGGGCACCTCTAAGCCTCAAAGTTGGTCCTCCATGTTGGAACTGACATCAGCTTTGATCTCAATGTGCCCAGAATTTCTCAGGCCATTGGCAATGCCACAAATACAGGCATTTTACACAACATTGGGTGACCTACCGGGTCCCTCGGGCATGCCTTCCGCCCCAAAGGATCCAAGGGGGACTCCAGTAGGATTACTGCTGGCGGATCCATCCACAATGTGTGCCTCTCGACCTTGATTCAAGGCCTGTCCCTTTCCGGAGCTTGGCTCTGCCAACTCAGGCCCTGGTGTCATGGATGACGCCTCCCACAGTGGCATGTATGGCGCTGCCATCTGCACCACGGTCAGTGCCACTGGTCTAATCATTGACAGAGAAAATCAGTTTCAGAGACCCATACCCTTTCACCTAGACCATGACAATATTCCCAATCAGAACGTGACACATATGTCCCCCACTATGATGATGGGGACTATGATAATCAAGAGAGACCAATATATTGAAGGCAATATATTAGTTGAGCTTCAAGATGCCAGTGGTCTGGATAGATCCCCGGATATTGTCCTCTCACCACTGACCCAGGCTATGGCAACGGAAGACTCTGCTTCATTCGCCACAGTGATCAGAAGGGCCGTGGAGTTTTTGAACCTCAGTTCCCCAACCACTGAGGTGAAACCAAACACACTCACCGAGGTCCTCAATCCTGGAAACATCAGCCAAGAATCTCTATTGCCCTATATAATGTCTTGGTGGGTACACGGGGAAACAAGAATCTTGTCCAACAATTAATATGCAATTGACAAGCCCGCACAGACCTAGTCTTGTTGATCCAGATTTACTCCTTCAACATCCAATTCAAGAGAGCTTGGAGGTACAGGCGTCCACCAGTTGCTTTAACCCCATTCATTCACCACCACTCCCTTGGAAAATGGAAGCATTCACCAAACTAATTCTCTCCCCTGCCAATTTCGCCCTCTGGTCTGTAACTACGTCTTGCCTCTTGGGCAGGTACTCTCATTTATTGTGGGACAGAGTTGCAGACAGCTTGACAGCTGCCCCAGAGGAAATCCAGCCAAAGTTACAATGTTTGATTTCGGATAGTCAAGAAGCAACATTATACTTTATTTGCTGTGTCCTAGGTACCACCGGCTATCTGGGTTGGGCAGTCAAGACAAGCATATTGCTTTGTCGCCACTCTGCGTTTGCTGTACAGGTCCTTCCTCAGACGTCCGACAATCCTTAAAGAGCATGCCATTCGATAATTGAAGGCTGTTTTGAGCAAAGGCTGACTCTGCCTTTGAAAGGTTTAAAGAGTAGAATGCCACTGCTTAATATCTGTGCCTAGCTCATTCTGCTCAGCAATTTCCACAGAAATGTTGCCCCGTCAGAGGCTTTGACAGGGGATACCAGCAGATGCAACGCTAAAATATATCTCATCAGAAAAAGGTCTTTCAGTCTTTTTTCGGAAGAAGCTGGGATACAAACCTACAGCATCCTTCCCCCCAGGGGTAATGTGCTACACAGATCACAGTTGCCTACCAAGCAGCTGCCACAAAACCTCTTTAATTTGTCATTGGTTGCACAAAATCACCCAGTCAGAGATCCCATTACTTTTCACTTTCACGTAGGGAGGAGCATCATTTCGGACCAATGGGTGTTCCAGATAATTTGACAGGGCTACTCCTTAGCTTTCTTGACCCATCCATTGGAGATGCCGCCAACAATAAACACCTTCCAGAGGACCACTTGTCCTTATTCCGTGGAGTTCAAGTTCTCTTTACAATTGAAGCAATAGAGAGGGTGCCAGAGATTGGTACTGGCTGTTAATCCCTTTATTCCTTGTTGCTGAAGAAGGATGGAGACCTAACCCTATTTTAGCTCTTTGCCATCTGAAATTTTTCCTCCGGGAAGACAAGTTCAAAATGCTCACCCTGACCCAAGTTCTATCTGTCCTGGATTCCCTAAATTTGATGGTGGCATTGGATTTGCAGAATGCCTATTTTCAAATTCATGTCCTACAATCCCACAGACTCCCCCACAGTTTCAGGCAGGCCAAGAGCATTTTCAGTGCTCAGTGTTCCCCTTTGGACTTACCACTGCACCTCAGGTGTTCACGAAGGTGATGGAAGCCCATCTGCAGAGGTTTGGAATATCAGTCTTCCCATACCTTGATGACTGGCTCCTAAAGGTGGGCTCGCCTCAAGGAGTTGGAATCCACCTCCATCCGACGGCTGATCTGCTGATATTGTTGAAGTCACACTTGACCTCCTCACAGTGCCACTCCTTTATCTGAGTTATGGTGCTCTTCCAAGTCTTTCCTCCATCTCAACGAGTCCAGGACATTCTGATTATGAACCCAATGTTTCAACCATTGACCTGGGTCTCAGTGAAAGTTTGTTGGGCTTGCGAGTGAGTCGCTTGGTACTAAAGTTTTTTCTCCTGGCCATCAATGGGGAATGGGTACAGCCTCTCATGGGAAACACTGCCTCCATGCGGTCCTGCAAAAAACACAAGGCATTGTGGAGACATGGGTCATGTGCCAAGTGGCATGATGCCCTTCGAATTGGCTGCACAATCAGAGCATCTCCCTGGTTGCCAAGCACCTGGCAGGATCTTTAAATGCCATGGTGGACAAACACAGCTGATGTTGCCTAGCAGATCACAAATGGTGGTAACACTCAAAGATGGCACAGGTCATCTTCCAGCAATGGTGAGGCCCATGGCTTCACTTATTCGCCACTGCAGAGAATGTGCAATGTCCAAGCTTGTGTGCAGTTGAATGCGTTGCACGTTAAAGTTTCAAAGGCAGCTGTCCCTCGGAGACAACTTCTGCCTACAATGGGGATTGGAACTCCTGTATTTTTTTCCACCCCTGCCCCTCCTGATCAGGGTACTGGAGAAGATCAAGAAAGACCAGGCCCAGGTGATTCTGGCGGCTCCAAACTGGGCAAGGGGAGTATGGTAGTTTATTGTTTGGTAATCCTCCCGTAACTGCAAAGTTGTCTAATGTTCTGATGTTCAGTCTTCCTTTAGGTTAACAAGACTTTGCTGTGGTAATAATGAAAGGTTACCATTCAGCCATTTTGGCCTTCTTAAATTTGCCGGATAAGCCATCCCTCTTCAAGTCACCAGTTGTGATGGTTTTTTTGATTGGGTTGATCCATATGCACCCTTAAACACTATTTTTGATGCTACAGTGGGACCTTAATTTGGTTCTTACTTACCTGATGTGCACTCCTTTCGAACCAATGCACAGCTGTCCTCTCCATCTTCTCACCATCAAGGCAGGTTCTTCTTTGACCCACCCTTTTCCTGTAGAATGGTCTCATTTAGTCCATTAGTAAAATCTCAAATCTGAACGTCTTCACACTGCTATGTTCTGATAACAATGGCTTTGTGTCTGATGGTGCGGAGAGAGAGTCTGCATACCATCGGCACTAAGTCTGGCTCTATTCTCATCCATTAAAACATTAATCCACTCTGCCATTCATCCATCCATCCATCCACACTGCTATCCAACCATCCATTCATTTACTTTGCCAACGATCCATTCACTCTGGCATCCATTCATCCATTCACTTTGCCATCCATCCCTTTCTTCTGCCATCCTATCACCTGTCCGTCCGTCTATCAATACACCCCTTTACTATGCCACCTTTCACATCATCATCCACCTATCCATTCACTCATCCATCCCTACATTTACTGTGCCATCCTTTCCCCTGTCTCTCCACCTAGCATTCACTCATCCTTTGATCCACATGCTCATTCATCCATACGTCTGTCTATGCACCCTTCCTTCCGATATTGGAGTTGGAGTCTTTGGGCTCACTGCTGGAGGAGGGGTTCTGCGCCAAAACCTTTACCATCTTGGGCGACTTCAACTTTCCTCTCGAAGACTCCTCCGACCCAGATACCTCCAGACTGCTGGAAATAATGGGGGGAGGGGACCTCTCACAACGGGTGGAAGGCGGGTCACACCTTAGATGGAATCTTCACTAATTGCTCTAGTCTATTTGTTCTGAATATATTGCCACTCCCTTGGTCAGACCACGCCGGAATAATTATTGCTAGTGCCCGGCCCCACACCAAATTACCCAGTTCAAAGCCTAGGGAGAAGAGAGCTACACGAGCCTGGAAAAATATCAACAGTGCCAGTTTTGACAAAACTTTGACAGACTCGATTCCTAACCTTCCCACCAACATAGAGGAAGCCACAAGGGCTTTCCAGGGGTGGATTGACTCCGCCTGCCAGAGACTAGCACCTGTCAAATGGTGCTCTCCCAGACGTGGATCTCCCTCTGCCCCATGGTTCTCTCAGAACCTACAAGATCTTAAATGAGAGTGCAAGAGGCTGGAGCGTCTCCGGAGAAATGGGTACAGTCTGACCAATAAAAAAACCTATAAAAGTAGTCTTACAGACTTTAACCCTTCGGTGCTCATGACGAGCATGAGGCACAGTGCTTGTGTGCTCATGAGGAGCTGAGCTCGTCATGACCACACCCATTTCTATTAGGGCCCCGCACAGGAGAGGAATATCTCAAGCAGCCAAGGTGATAAAAAAACACTTCAGGAAGCAAAAAAAACTATTTCTCCCAACAGATTGCTGAAGCAAAATTTTCAGTGAAGGAATTGTTTAGAATAGTGTCTAATCTTACAACTCCCCCAAACCTACTACTCACTGTAGCCCAGAATTTTGTGACTCCTTAGCTTCTTTTTTTTCTAAACAAAGTTGAAGTAATCTTTTCTTCTTTTTGCAACAATCAAGATGAGGCTAGTGTTGAGGCACTCAGGTTTATTGAAACATACCACCCCACGACGTTCAACAATTTTATCCCATTGGGGAATAAAGCGGTTAAAAACCTTTTGGTGGGTTGCAGATCTGGCTCCCTTAATAACCCGTGTCTGGCTGCGGTAATGAAAAATTCATTGATCATCATCTCCGACACTCTAACCTCTTTACTTAACCAGATATTTGGAGCAGGGCACTACCCTGTTGCCTGGAAAACGGCCTCAATCCTGCCACTTATAAAAAACAATTTACATTGCAGTGATCCTAATAACTACAGACCTATCACCCGCCTCCCATTACCTGCTAAAATTTTGGAGAAAGCCATGAACACGCAATTAAGCCTGTTCCTGGAGAACAATAACATTCTGTACCCCTCTCAATATGGGTTCCGCACGGGTCACAGTACGGAGTCAGCACTGATTGAAGCTACGGAGGAGGTGCGTGAGGCAGTGGACCAGGGAGGCTCAGCAATTTTGATCATGCTCGATCTGTCGGCTGCCTTTGATACGGTCCATCATGAGGTTCTGATGGATTTATCAAAGGCTGGGGTCCAGGGTGATGCCTGGAACTTATTAGGATCTTTTTTGGCCCACAGAATACAATTGGTAGAACTTGGTGAAGTAAGATCTAAACCATTCTCCCTCCCCTGTGGGGTTCCACAGGGGTCCTCACGTAGCCCAACTCTCTTAAATTTATGTGAGACCACTGGCTGCCCTTATAAGGTCCTTTGGGCTACTGTTAACTTCATACGTCGATGACACTCAAATCGTGTTATCTCTGCAGATAGGTAAAGAAGCTGAAAAGGCCGGTATACAACGTTTAGCACGCATTTTTTACCACGCACTACACTTACAACGCAGGCATTACCACGCATACCATTACAACGCATTGCGCTGGGGGGCGCTCTAGGATAGGGAATAAGTTTAATTTTATATCCAACACCTTCCCTAGTGTCCACGGGGACTGGAGTTGGAATATAAAATTATACTTACCACTATCCAGCACCTCAAAGCGCTATGCGTTGTAACGGTATGCGTTGTAAATACCGCGTTGTAATGGTATGCGTGGTAAAAGTATGCGTGCTAACGTCATACATCCGAAAAGGCCCCAAGCTGCCATGACTGTATGGTGGCAGTAAACAGCTGGATGTCTGCCAACTGCCTGAAGTTGAACGCAGACAAAACAGAGGTGATCATTTTTGGGAATAATCCTAACCTCTGGTCCCCAGCATGGTGGCCCAGTGATATGGGCCCCCTGCCACCACCTGTACAGAAGGTTAAAAACTTGGGAGTGATTGTGGATAACACCCTTACTTTTGGGGACCAGGTTAGTAGCGTGGTATCCACCAGCTTTTTTATACTGAGAAAACTAAAGAAAATAAAACTCCTCCTCACGGACGAAATATTCAGAACAGTTGTATCAGCTCTTATTCTCTCCTGCCTGGATTACTGTAACAGCTTGTATCTGACTATCAACAAGAAACATCTTAACAGATTAGAGATGGTGCAGAACGCTGCGGCCAGGCTGCTCACAGGCACCCCGAGATTTGTGTCGGTCAGAAATGGGCTACGCCACCTTCACTGGCTCCCGGTTAAACAACTGGCCCAATTCAAGGTCCTCTGCACTGTTTTCAAAGCCCTGAGGGTACTGGCCCGGAAGATCTAACAAAACGCATCCAATGATATGTTCCTGGAAGAGCATTGCGCTCAATGGACGCAAAGAGGGTGGCCGTTCCGAAGACCAAAAAGGAGAACTGGGGCAGGAAGAGCTTTGTCTTCAGAGCCACCTCGGCCTGGAACGACCTCCCGATCTACCTAAGGTCTGCCACAGAATTCCTATCATTTAGAAAAGGCTTGAAAACATGGTTGTTTCGAGTTCAGCCTTAGGTCCGTTGCAGGTATGGATGCTCTCAGGTAGACAGTGCACAGCGCCAGGATACCTTTGGGTAGCAGCGGGCTTTACATACTCATATAACATAACATATTCCTTCTTTCCTTCAATTCAGCCAGACACTGTTTTTTTCCTTGCTACTGCTGCGCTTCTATTGACACAGTATTTATCAACTTTTGTCTGCTACGTTGCAGACAGAAGAGGCCCATAAAAAACCCCAATCGAGCTGCTTAACCAGGGGGGTTCACAACGCCCCTGGTCTATGACAAGATGCTGCACTTCTAAAGTATTATTGTTTCCACAGGTGACGTGGTCAATGACTTTGCTAAGTGCACTTTAAAACATAATTTCAGTTAGACTTCGTCGTTTGTTCATTGGATTTTAGTGCTTGAATTGCATACAGTTTAATTAGCTTATATGCACACATGTATTACACTGGTGGCAATAGCACTAGTGTAGTTAACCTTAGGTTGGTGTTTCTATCAAGTGGGGGATCAAGTAATTTGCGGTGGTCAAATAAGTGGTATTTGCCATTTTACTCCCATCAACTCTTTTCTCTCCGCAACAGAAAAATTTCTGAATGGAGTTATATCAAACTCGCCATTAATGTAGAACTTTTCTCAAGGTTTTGCCTGTGCTTGGTTTGGGGAAATCCATTCTGTAGTTTTTGAGGAATTAACATTTGAAAATTGTTTTGGTCTGGGCATGAAAAGGTTAAATTATAGAGATTCCCTTGACAGTGATAAAAATGTATTTTTTGGTTTACTTATAATTTTAGCATGGTTTGATGTTTTGCACAAAATTTGGTAGCACCCGCGGCTGCTGCAGGTAAGAGCGGTGGGGCTGGCTGGGTGGGATTTCGAGAGACAACCACGAGGGGAAATTAAATAAATAATTTATTTTCCTTGGTGGTCGTCTCTCGAAATCCCCCCTCGCTTGACCCCACCGCTCTTACCTGCAGTGGGCGCGGCTGTTTGGTAGCATCTTAGTGTGTTGAGCTCATTGTTGGTATTTTAGAATTGGTGTCAGTTCGTGAAGAGATGCGCAGTGAAAAAGATGGAGATCAGAATTGTGTTAATTTAGTAATAAGTGTTGCATTCTGTGGCAAATCCACAGAGAATTCAGAGGACATTTAATATATTTAGTCCCCTGCATGGTTGCAAAGTTAAAAGGGGGTGAGGGGTATTTTTCCAAGTGCTAATAACTTTGGTGCTCAAAAAAATAACCTGCATCAAATCTTACAGGCTGTTAACATATTGACAAATTGACAGTGAAGGAATCTGCAAATCTGACACAAGATGGCAAAGTTAAATGGAGTGTCTAAGAAAAGTAATCTGATAGAGGCTTCTAGTCGCAGATTCAATACCTTAGAATTATCTCCAGGCGTGAGACTAGCTTTGGAAAGTTGTCATGAGCAGTACCCTCGTGCGCTGGAAGGTGGCGTCTTTCGGCTTCACGTGACATTGTCGGCGGCGTCTGCACCTGAAGTGATGTGTGTGGATTATATAGGTGCCACCCCTGTACTCTGACGTTAGCTTTTTTCTTTCTGCACCAGTCAGCGAAGATCTGGAGAAAGTTACCCAGTCACTTTTTGGCTGACCCCTTTTTCTTCTTTGTTGACGTTTTTTCAAGACTTATCACCTGGTGTGGCAGGGATGCCCACGAAGAAGTCTGGATTCAGGCCCTGCAGCGCCTGTCACCAGCAAATGTCGGTGAAGGACCCGCACCTTGTCTGTCTCTGGTGTCTTGATCGCGACCACAATGCCAAGACCTGCACCGCAAGTGCTTGAGGGAGTGATTCCTCAAGCTCCTTGCTGCTCAATTTGCGATGCCACGACAGTCTCGATCCCAGTCGAGAGGAAGGTCCCAGGATTGGTCACGGAGCCTTCGATCTTTGTCACAGTGGAAGTTGTCCCACTCCGGTATGTCCCAAAAGAAAAAGAAGAGTAAAAAGTCTTTCACCCCGTCTGTGAAAGTCATCTGACGAGAAGAGGAAGTGTAGTTACTCGAGGCCTTGCTCCGCTGTAGAGCCCGTGTATGGGCTGTCTCCGCCCTTGCCTGAGTTTCCAGGAGCTGAAGTGCCCCCGCCCAGCTCTGAGAATTTTATGAGGTAACGCACCTCATATATTGGTGATCCATCCCCTCTGGAGCTGGTGGGTCCAGTCCCTGCGCCAGTCAGGCCCCTTGGATCCACCGATGGATCCAGACTAGCGCCGTTTGTACCACCTTGACCTACCTTGATACCGGTCCTGATGTCAATGATCCTGGCCGGCAGCGCCCTTCGGTGGCACCGTCCCCATTCTCATCCCAATGCCGACTCTGGCACCAAATGGAGCCATTACCTCTAGAGTGGAACCTGAGCCCTATTGCTATGGGCTAGGACTTGGAGAAGATTGGGGGGGGGGGGGGGGCTGAGACTCCAACATGGACTAGTGTGAGGAGTTGGAGGATATTAGTGGACAGGATACCTCCCCAGATACTGGCATGGTCTCTCCTACCACGTCTACAGATGAGGGAGACTCTTTTGCTGTTGTGGTGAGCAGGGAGACCGAGGTCTGCCCTCAGTGGCAGTCAAGACTAATATCTTGACATAGGTTCTTCAGTCAGGAGTGACACCCTCAGAACCACTTCTCCCATTTAATGAAGCTCCTATGGACGTCCTACTTGCGCCTGGACCAAGCCCAGCACAGGCGGTCCACGCTCGGCTGTCCACACTTTCACTGCCCTTGTAAATCCTGCTGCATTTTCTACCCCCCCCCCCCCCCCCCCCTACCCCCACTGGATAGGGAATCCAAGAAGCTGGGCAGTTTAGGAAAGAAGATATTTTCTTCTGCGAACCTGGCACTGTAGTCTGTGAAAACTGCATGCTTTTTGGGCTGTTACTCTTGGGCACTTTCTGATTCGGTTGCGCAGGTGCTGCCCATGGTTCTAGAGGAGGCAGGGGAGATGCCCTCTCAAACTATGGCAGACTTGAGAGATGCAGCTAAGTTCATGATCCAATGTGGGCTGTGTAGAAAGCTGGCTTTGTATTTACTGGACCTATGTAAGGGAATACCATACAAAAAGTCCAGACAATCCTTATTGGTTTACTTGGCTTACTTTAATATTCCCAAGTGCTCTATTTGTGGTAGTGTGATCGAGCAGCTTAGGGTTATCAGAGGGTAGTGTTTTTTTTGTGTTGTAATTTTTTATTGTTAAACAAGGGAGCAACTTACATTAAAGTGTAGTATACAATGGAAACTTACAGCTGGTTCATATTGCACTAGTAATTCGTACAATGTAAATGACAATACGTGGGATCTAGGTGAGGGATATTGGGTGGAAGTAAGGGTGGGAAGGGGGAAGAGAGGGAGAGCAGCAAGGTCGTGGGGGGCTGGGGAGTGCGAGGCTGCAATGTATAGCTAGTGTGTTAACCAATCCAGCTCTCCTTTACCTCCTGGTGGGCCTTCACAATGGATTGCAGTGCAGTGGGCCCTGTCGTTCGTCAGGTGGTGGGTTGGGGAAATGACTGTCACCCCTTTTGGTGCATCATCTTGAGAACTGAGAGGGGAGAAAGGAGAGGGGGGGGGGGTCCTGTATGCTCGTGTATTGTATGCATTGGTGCTGGGGAGAAGGGATGTGCGTCTAGGAGATATGGAGGAGCCGGGCTCAGGGTGGCAGTGTGGTGCATGCCATCGATCCTGGTCTATGAGGGTTGTTGTCGCCTCTTGGGTGAGCTGGGACGGGTGTGGTGAAGGAGGCTGGGGCGATAGTCCAATGGTTTCAGGGGAATTGATACGATCAATGCGTGGGTGCATGGCTCCAAGGGTCGTCATCAGTAAAGGGTGGTTTAGGTGTTATAATAATCTTCTGGTCTGTGTGGCCTGTGTGCCCGGCAAAGGGTAGTGTTAAGCATTTGTTGTACACCTTGATTCAATAAATGAGGCACACACTCAAGAAGAAATCCCAGACCAATTTATAACAATAATACCGTTTTTTATAGTAATAAAGGCCCACATGCATCATTGTGTCATTTTGCATTTCTTAATTTGCGAAAAATAAGGAATCGCAAATTAAGAAATGCAAAATGCTATGCATCATTTTTTTCGGTATTTCTTTGTGATTCGGTAAAAATCGCAATTTTTACCGAATCCCAAAGAAATACCGAATTCTTAAGTTAATTTTCGCAATTCCCATTGATTCCTATGGGCCAAAAGGCCCATAGGAGTCAATGCAAATTGCGAGTGGCACTTAGAAAATTTCATGGGTGCAGGGGGGGGTCCAGAGGACCCCCCCATGCACCCCTGAAATGTATTTTTCGCATCATGTTGCACACACACATGTCCTAAGGACATGTGTGTCCGTAACATGAATGTTGAAAAAAAAGCATTTTCAACATTTTAAACACTTTTTCCAAATTTACCGAGTGGTTCAACCACTCGGTAAATTTGGCACCCTATTTGCGAATTTTCACTTTTTAAAATAATGATGCATTGCTTTTAAGAAATCGCACATCTGCGACTTCTTAAAAGCACCCCCAATTTTAGAATTCGCAAACATGTTACGAATTCTAAAATTGCTTCATGCATCCCAAAAAGCACTTTTGCATTCGCAAACGGCCGATTTTAAGGAATCGCACCGTTTGCGAATGAAAAAGTGCTTGATGCATGTGGGCCTTAGACACCAAGATTTTCAGAATCAGTGAAGTACTTTCAGAGTTATCGATTTTACAGGCAAACAGTAAAAATGCTCAAATAACGGTTTTTGAGGTATGAGCCTCAAACGTGGTTATCTTATCCTATTGGAGTAAAAACATACACAGCAAACTTATACTTGCAGTCAGTGTTCGTGGTGCCCTTTAGGAATTAAGGTGCTTATAGGCCAAGGTCCAAAGAACCACCAGCAGTTTGGGTTTACCTGCCCTGGGGTGTCCGGTTGCAGAGGTGCTGGCTGTGTTGGTAGCTTCGAGTGCTACACTGTTAAAGTCAATGGTACACGGAACAAAGAGGCTGCAAGGGGGGACTTGGGTCCAAGTCCGGAAGAACCCAAAGGGGGATTCAGGTCATGAGGACCCCAAGGAGTCACGGCCCTGGGCTGTGGAGCTCGAGTGCAGAGGGTCTTGGCTGGCTGGCCACTGGAGGTCGAGGCTCTTACAGTTGTTGGTTGGTTCTGCAAAGGAGAGAGAAACATGACAGCAGGGCCACTCTGGTCGTGGATCGCATTGGGTCTGAAGTCCCTGGTCGTACAGTTAGTGTTTCTATGAGGGTGGTGTTGGGAATGGACACAAACAAGCCTTGGCTGGTGCAGGTGAACTCATACCTTGGACATTGGTGCATGGGGGCTACTGGAAGGTCTAGTGTCTCAAAACTCAGCAGAGAGACGTGGCTTACCTCTAGGAGCCACAAGGACTTCCTCCTGACATGCTGCTCCTTCGGTGGGCCCGATGGCCAACAATACGTTGTATCAGACAAGTGTGGTCCGTGCTTGCGGATTCAGAGGGATGGCTCCTCCACCCCAAGGAAGATACTAGATGGTTGACAAAGTGCTGGACAGTCCTCCAAGTGTTGGGGAGGATGCATAGTTTTGGTGAGTCAGGCGCTTGCAATTGTTGAGGTACAAGCAGCCAAGCAGAGTTTTGTGGCAAGTTCAGTTTGGGTCCTGAATTCTCGTCATTACTGCTCTTCTTTGTCCTTCTTCTGTTCCCAGGTAGACTAATCTGTCCCTTTGTTGTCAGGGGGACCCCTAAATACTCAATATAGGGGAGTATACTATAGTAGCTGTAGGAAGCTGTCTATGTATATACAATGCCAAAATAAGGTGTAGTGTGCACAGAGTCCAGGGAATCCCCAAAGGTATAGCAGAGGCTAAATTAGGTAAGTACTAACAGCTCTCTTTGTGGTAGTGTGGGCGAGCAGTTAGGCTTATCCAGAGGGTGTGTTAAAGCAAAATATTCACTCAATCAAGACTGATGGAACACACTCAGAGACTGAATCCAGACCAATCAGGTAAGTATAAAAAGGTTTACTTATGTTTTGCTTTTAGAACCAAGCAGGACTTGGGACAGGTAAGTAAAATATACTCTCAAATGCAAGACTTTAAAAGGAAATGCAGTTGTGGTTGAATTTGCAATAGTTACAGGTTTTTATTGGTTCAATCAGCAGTTTAGATAACACAGTAATTACTTTTGGATTACATTTAGATTACATCGACTACTCAGGTGGTATGCCTAGATACTACCCCGGGGATCTCACAATACACAATGAGTAAGACTTTTTAAGATTTTCAGTGAAGTTACTTTTTCTCCATACAAAACATCAATTCAACATAACATTTTATTAACAAAAATGCATAACATTGGTTTTATGGGAGAAAATGGTTGTCAGTTTCAAAGGTAAGTACTCTACTCATGAGTGGGGGTTATGGGGGTTAGGAACAAGGTTCCCCAAGGTCTAGGTTGGCACTCAAGTTGCACCACCAGCGACACTACGGGGGCCAGGTGCAGAGTGCAGGGGCCCATTGTTGGCCAATGGGGCTAAGAGGGCCTTCGGTCAGGGACTGTTCACAAGCAGGCCACTTGGCTGTGTGAGCAAAGCTCCTGGGGTTAAGATCAGCAACAACCAGCACATGAGCTGCACCACCAGCACCGCAGGCCCCCGGGTGCAGTGTGCCAAGGCGACGTTGGGGTCCCAGTGGATGTCAATGGAGATCTTCGGTTCGGCAAAGACACTGCAGGCTCTGGCAGGGAGACTTCCTGGAGGCGACCATTGGCTGGAGAGGTAATTTGGGATCTTGGGGGATGCCTAGTCACTGTTGGTTGGTTCATCCAAGGCCGTAGGTCATCGGGTACAGGGGTGTCTTTTGGCAGTGGGTTCTTACCAGCTCCAGTTGTGGGTGGGGGACCCTTCAGGTTGAGGCTGTATATGTCGTCTTGAAGCTTGAGGGAGGTCGGGAATCACCAGATACCAGGTCAGGATCGATAGGGGGACCTCCTCTTGGTGTTGGGCCACTCGAACTCAGGCCGTGGGCGTTGGGTGCAGAGTGGTGTGGAGCTGCTGGATCCGGATTCTGTGGGTGAGTCTTGGCGTGAGCAAATCCGGTGCTCACGGGAGACAGAGTCTGTTAGATGAGTGCTGGGCTGGTCCTCTGGGCTCTGGGGGTTACTGGCTGCTGGACTCGCCCCTGTTCTCTCTGTAGGCAGGTTGAAGTCAGGGCAGGCCGAGAGGGCTGGGCCAAAGCAGTAGGTGTCGCCTTCTTCCTAGGTCAGCATGGTTCCTCGGTCCTTCTTTGAATTTGAGGAGGTATGGTTCAGTGTCACCCCAAAATTCTAAATTTAAGGGTTTTAGATGTGTGTGCAGGTCAGGACCAATAAGCTCCTTCCTTGGGGTGAGTACTTCCCTGATTTTGCCTATCTCCAGTGGGGGGGGGGAGCCTCTTCCTAATTGGTTGGATCCCCTCATCTCCAAGATGGAGTGCACTGAGAGGTGAGCTTCACCTCACCACGCCCACCTGAGGGGTGGGTTTGGCAAAGGTGGGCACACTTCTCCTAGCTCTGGCTTCCCGCCGATTCTCTTGCTCAAAGTGTAGGTCAGAACCGGTGGGATCCAGTTGCTGGGGGAAGCAAAAGGCAGGGACAGCGTACAAAGGTGGCAGGCCTTTGAAGCGTCTCCTTTCATAGACCCAACCGATCATGGGGGAGAAGGCATGGCACCTCTGCCTAGGATGGGCTTTGTTTTATGACCCATAGGGCGGAGGATCTCTACACAGGGGTCCAGAAACCAGTCTGGTGGTGGCAAATGGTGGGCGGCCATTCAGGAACCACACCAGGGCTGGTCAATTTTCATGGGGCATCTCTAAGATGCCCTCTGGGTGCTTTGTAGGGGAACAGCGTTTACAACGCAACTTTTACAACGCAGTACCTTTACGACGCAACCATTACAACGCAAGTCATTACAACGACTTGCGCTGGGGGGCGCTCTAGGATAGGGAATAGTTTTAATTTACTATCCAACACCTTCCCTACTATCCACAGGGACTGGATTTGGAATAGTAAATTAAACTATTCACTATCTAGGGCCCCCAAACCAAGTCGTTGTAACGACTTGCGTTGTAAAAGTTGCATCGTAAAGGCATGCGTTGTAACGACGTACATCCTGCTTTGTACATTAAATCCCACACTGGCATCAGGGTGAGTTTACTGTGCTGAGATGTTTGCTACCAAACTTCCCAGGTTTTAGTAAAGCCTTTATGGGACTGTGGAGTTCGTAACGACCTACTCCCAAACCATATACTCTTTATGTCTTTACAATACTTACAATGTCTAAGAATGGACTTAGACCCTATATGGTACAGGGCTCATGCCACTGTACCCTAACCTGGGGTCTCGTGCACCCTGCTAGAGGGGTTGCTTACCTAGGCCACAGGCCTAGTGATTTTTTAGGCATGGCACACGGCTGTGTGCCATGTCAACTCTTCACTTTTCTCTGCACCAAAACCCGCAGACTACATGGGCAGTGTGTGGGTGTTAAGATACAGGGCCTCTAAAGGTGGCACAATAGCTGCTTCAGCCCTTAGCGCACTTTCCTGGCCTCAGGGCCACTGGTACCCATGGTAACTTTTACAAGGGATTTATCTGTGACCAGAGATGTGCCAATTGCGGGTACAAAGGTATAGTTTTGGGAAAGAACACAGGCCCTGGGAACCTGATTGGCTGGGAACCAGGACACACCAAGCCAAAGTGCATCACGTGTCAGGCAAAAGGTGGGGGTGGGGGGGGGGGGGTTCCATGCAAAAAGCTGCACTTTCCTACAGTAGCCTTGGAGTGGTCATCTCTGAGGACCTATCTATGAAATCCCAGATCTCGGCTGTCACATCATCCTGCTTTTTTCAACTGCGTAGGATCCGTAAGATCTGCCGATTTCTTACCAGAGAGGCACTCATACTAGTCATACTGGCTTTGGTCATCTCCAGGATTGACTTTGCTAACATCTTGTATGTGGGGATACCTGCCTATCAGCTTCAAAAACTCCAGCTAATTCAAAACCAGGCCGCCCGCTTGGTGTTCCATCAACCTAAACACCAGCATGTCTCTCCCCTTTTAAGGAGCCTCCATTGGCTCCCAGTGGCCAAACGGTGCTCCTTCAAACTTGGATGCACCTTATTCAAATCTCTCCATAACCGCGCCCCTGAATTCATCTCCTCCAAGCTAAAGAGATACCTTCCTACCCGTAATCTCAGATCTTCTGCTGATAACCTTCTCTGCATTCCATCTAACCGCTGCAAAAAACACGGCGGAATGCGTTTTTCTTTTTTAGGCCCTTCCTTCTGGAATTCCCTCCCTTCTTCTTTTCGCCACTGCCCCTCTTATGAGTCATTCAGGAAAACCTTAAAAACATTTCTCTTCAAAGCAGTTTCAGAATAATAACCTTTGCCCTGGCTCGTTATGTCTGTTATGAGCGCCAAGAAACCGTCTCGGTGTACGTGCGCGGTATAAACTTTTTAACATAACATAACATAACAGTAGCCAATGAGCTACCTACCACTAGGGTACAACACCTCCTATATGACCAATTCCTGTGGGGAGTGGACATAACCCTAACCCAGAATTCTCTATTTAAACCAAAACAAAATGTGGAAACACTTCTCTGGGTGTCCACTTCAGGAAGTCCACCTCAGTGGTGTGACTAGCATGTACATACACAACATCTTCAGCCCTCAACCGACGCACGCCACGACCGAACCACCGCCCCCCACCACCACCCTCCGCGCCTGGACTCCGATCAGCACCGAAGACACCGTCCGCATGATGAACTCCATCCACTCCGGATCTCCGACCGACCCCTGCCCTCACCACGTCTTCAACAAGGCCGACGCTGTCATCGCACCCCACCTGCGGGACATCATCAACACCTCCTTCGACACCGCCACCTTCCCGGAGAGCTGGAAGCACGCCGAACTCAGCGTCCTACTAAAGAAACCAACAGCAGACCCCACCGAACTCAAGAATTACCGCCCCATCTCGCTCCTCCCGTTTCCAGCCAAAGTCATCGAGAAGACCGTCAACAAACAGCTGGCCGCCTTCCTCGAGACGAATGGATCCCTCGAGTCTTCACAGTCTGGCTTCCGAGCCAACCACAGCACCAAGACCGCCCTCATCGCTGCCACCAATGACATCCGAGCCCTGATGGACAACGGAGAAACAGTGGCCCTCATCCTTCTAGACCTCTCCGCGGCATTCGACACTGTCTGCCACCGCACCCTAGTGCAGCGCCTCAGCAACGTCGGAATCCAGGAGAAGGCACTGGAATGGATCATCTCCTTCCTCGACGGAAGAACACAGAGAGTCCGTCTACCACCGTACAAGTCAGAGGCCACCAAAGTCATCTGCGGCGTCCCTCAAGGATCCTCGCTGAGCCCCACCCTCTTCAACGTCTACATGAGCCCCCTCGCGGCCATTGCACGCCAACACAACCTCAACATCATCTCCTACACTGACGACACCCAGCTGATCCTTTCCCTGACCAACGACCCCGCCGCCGCCAGAGCCAACCTTCACAAAGGGATGAAAGACGTAGCCGAGTGGATGACGACCAGCCGCCTGAAACTGAACTCAGACAAGACGGAAGTCCTCATCCTGGGCGCCTCGCCCTCCGCCGGGGACGACTCCTGGTGGCCCCCCGCCCTGGGCACCGCACCCAAACCGACAGACCACGCACGCAACCTGGGCTTCATCCTGGACTCCTCCCTCTCCATGACCAGACAAGTCAACGCCGTCTCCTCGTCATGCTTCAACATCCTGCGCATGCTACGGAAGATCTTTCGGTGGATCCCCACCGAGACCAGGAAGACGGTCACCCAGGCCCTTGTCACCAGCCGACTGGACTACGGCAACGCCCTCTACGCCGGAACCACCGCCAAGCTCCAGAAGAGACTCCAGCGGATCCAGAACACCTCAGCCAAACTCATCCTCGACACCCCACGACACAGCCACATCTCCGGACATCTGAGAGACTTGCATTGGCTCCCCGTCAACAAAAGAATCACCTTCCGTCTCCTCACCCACGCACACAAAGCCCTACACGATCAAGGCCCGAGCTACCTCAACAACCGCATCAACTTCTACGCTCCCAAACGCCATCTACGATCAGCCAGTCACGCCCTTGCCGCCGTCCCCCGCATCCGAAGAACGACAACAGGAGGAAGGTCCTTCTCCTACCTGGCCGCCAAGACCTGGAACTCCCTCCCGTCCGACCTGCGCCTGACCCAAGACCACCTCTCTTTCAGGAAGAAGCTCAAGACCTGGCTGTTCGAGCAGTAGCAGCACCCCCCCCCCCCCCCCCCCCCAAGCGCCTTGAGACCCTCCGGGTAAGTAGTGCGCTCTATAAATGTCTTTGATTGATTGATTCATTAAGTGAAACTTGCCTCCTGAATATTTAATTTCCCACCTGCTCTGGTACCATATGAACTTCATGGCAGGGGGTTGCGTTCCCCAGGTCTGGGGGAAGCCATGGCCATACATCAAAGACAGCAGAGGCTTTGAAACCTTTGTTCTTGATATGCTTAATTCACTAGCCATCCTGCTGGAGGAGGTGTGATCATCTTTGCGGGGCAGGCATTGTTCCTGACCTGTGAGAGCTCGGGCTCTCTCCGGCCGGGGGTCAGAAACTCATCTGTGGTGGCAGGCTGGATGATACTAGTCAGGCAATACATAGTGACTAGCTGGGATACAGGCGGCACCTGTAATGTGCCGTCTGGGTGTATGTCTTCATAAACCCGATACTGGCATCAGTACAGATTTATGAAGACATGATGTTTATACCAAATAACAGTATTTTCAGTAGCTGCGTAACTCGTAATGACCAGTGGCCTGTACAAACCTATAAAATGTCTTTCTGCTGACGTGCAATGTCTAGCAATGGAGCTAGACATCACATGGGCGTATCTGCTCAGGCAGATGTGCCCTCACATGTAATATAATTCACTCTACCTTGTGGCTCTAAGGCCTGCTGTAGGTGCAACTTACATATAGTACATGCAGTGTGTTTGGGAATTGCACACAGAGAGTGGGCAATGTCCTATTTTCAGAATGGCTTGCTCTGTATTTTACGCATTCTGCAATGGCAGTTTGCATGCAGTTTGTGTGTGGGTCCCTTTGTATGGCATAATACATGCAGCAGCCATAATGGACCCTCTGTGGTACCCATGTCCCAGGTTCCAGGAGTACCATTTATTTATTTATTTATTTATTTATTTTTGTAATTTATTAAGCGTGGCGAATACCCGTGGGCGTCTCGGCGCTAAGTGATTCCATTAATTCCCTCATTGCTCATAGGAACTATCTTAGATTACTGATCAAATAACCAGGTTTTTAGTAATTTACGGAACTGCAAAAGTGAAGGAGATGTCTTGATGCAGAGTGGCAAGGTATTCCATAGCTTTGATGCCGCCACCAGAAAGCGACGGTCTCCCCAAGAAACTGTCTTGGATCGAGGGACCACTAGATGGTTCAGCGTGGTCGATCGGAGCAGTCTGGTTGGTTTATAAGGTGTCAGCTGTTCCTTAAAAAATCGGGGAGCCTGGTCATGCAATGCTTTGTAAACTATGCATAAAGATTTAAATTTTATTCGGTTGCGGATCGTTAGCCAGTGGTATTTCTTGAGGGTGTCAGAAATTGGAGAGAATGTAGGTGTTCCTGAGAGAAGTCGTGCTGCTGCATTCTGCAGTGACTGAAGCTTGTTTATTATTCTGGTTTGGGCATTTAGAAATAGCCCATTGCAGTAATCAAGGGATGTTAAAACCAGGGAACTTATTAATGTTTTTGCGGCAGTGTCAGGAAGAAATGGAAGGATTTTCCAAATCAGTTTTAATTTATGATGGGCTGTGGCCGCTACCTTATTTGCATGTGCCATGAAATTTAGGTCCACATCGAATGTTACTCCCAGGTTCCTAACCTTAAGTGCTGGCCTGGGTGGCTCACCCATGGCTGATGGCCACTAGGTTGACGACCAATCAGGTCTAAGGGGTCCGAAAATTAGCACCTCCGTCTTATCGGAATTTAGCTTAAGACAATTAGATGCCATCCACTCACTGATTGCGAACATTCCGTGCCGAAATTGGTCAGCCACCTCTGGTCCATTGTCTTTAATAGCCAAAACCAGTTGGGTATCATCAGCGTAGGAGGTTACGCTCATCCCATATGCTTTGATGACATTAGCAAGGTCAGACACATAGATGTTGAATAGTGTTGGACTTAGGGATGAGCCTTGAGGAACCCCACATGGTAATGACAGATTGATGGATTTACCAGGGACTTACAAGGGTGCTAAAGTCCATGCCAATAAGGTTACAATTAAGTATTTGTCTTTTTTTTAGGGAAAGAGCACTGACACTGGGGCCTGGTTAGCAGGGACCCAGTGTTCTACCAATCAACAATATCGGTACCAGTGAGCAAAAAATGGGGGTAACCATGTCGAAAAGTGGCACTTACAGGCTGGACAAAAGCAGCTTGCGAGGCAAAGCAGTTTTTTCGCCGGTGGCCTTGCGGTACCACGTCTAGCTGAGGATAACTGGCTTTCTCAGGGGAGGTCCAAGGTTTGCTTATAGACATGTTCCTTGATGGCTCCCGTCTCTTGGAGACAAAGCGGCCTCAGTGCTGGAGCGTTTCGAGCATAACAGAGGTACAGCCAGGTCCTTGGGCCTTTCCATGACCTCCACCAACCCCAGCCTGCCTTCCGTGGCCACGGAATTGGCTTCCAGATACGTCTTTACCAAACCCAGCCGCCACAGCCCCAAGCTCTCCAGTCCCTGCGTGGCCAGGAACGCGGTATCCCCAGACCCCTTCAGTCATGCAGCCAGAGGTCGGGTCAGTCCACCACCCCTCAGCTGCCTTCAAACAACTGGGGGGTAACCAATGGGAGGCAGGTTACGCCATCACCTGCACCACTGGAGGTCAATAACATCAGACCAGTGGGTTATTCAGTTTGTCAGAAGGGCTCTCTTGACCAAGGTAGCCATGGAGAGGGTGCCGAAGCCGGAAGTAAGTAGTGGTTGTTATTCCTGTTACATTCTAATACCCAAAAAGGACGGAGGCCATCGTCCTATCCTAGATCTGAGCGCTCTCTATTTCTTCCTGATAACGTAGAAAATTAAAAGGCATACGGTCGCTCAAGTTCGGTCTGCCCTCGACCCCGGAGACTAGTTGGTAGAGTTGGACTTGAAGTATGCATACTTCTAAATTTCCATCTTGTCTGCCCACATGTGTTACCTGTGCTTCACAGTGGGCAGCAAGCACTTTCAATTTGCTGCGCTCCCTTTTGGCTTTACTAGTGCCCCTTGGGTGTTCACCAAGTTGACGGCGGTAGTTGCAGCTCATCTGTGGAGATCAGACGTACAGTCTTCCATTATCTCAACGATCGGCTGTTGAAGGCAGGCTTGCCCCAGGCTGTCATTTTCCACCTCCAGACTACAGCAGACCTCCTGCATTTGCCGGGGTTCACTATCATTGTGCCGAAGTCACACTTGACTCCTTCGCAGACGCTTCCTTTCATCTGAGCTGTTCTGGAAACAGTGCAGTTTCCGTCTTATCCTCCCAAATGGCGAGTCCATCATATTCAGGCTTTGATACCAAAGTTTCGGCCTTTGTCTGGGTTTTGATGAGATTGACTCTGGGGCTGCTGGGCCTCATGGCCTCCTGCATCCTGCATATTTTAATTTGTATTTATTTATAACAAATGCAGCAGACAGTTTGACCCACACTTAATAAATAACATTTAAAATCAACAATTGATTAAGTAAAATAGTCCTGAAGGATTAATATTAAATAAATTAACAATATTAAGGAATGGTATTGCTTATAGCCACAGTTTCACGGCTCTAAAAGAAAAAGAACAATTCATTAGTTGAGTGCCATAATTCAGGAGGTTTAAACTATGAGCACCACCAATAATTGAGGGAGGCTTTTCTTACCTCCCACATTTAGCTAACCAAATCCATTATCGATGGATTCACTCCTACACCTCTCCAATTTGACCAGATTTTATTAAATTGCTTGTTGGCACCAACTGTCTTTACATAAAGATTCTCATGATTCTTTACCTTCATCATTTGTATGTATCATTGAGCCATAGTAGGTATGTTTATTGATTTCCAGTTTGAATATTAACATCTTTACCACTAAAGTGGCAATGAAACAGAGCAGATTAAGTTCAGTAGAAAGATTATTTGCGACTGATGGGGTACCGAAAATAACCCCCAGTGGATCAGAGATGATCACTCGTCCCATCCAAGCCCCTATCTCGTCAAAGATCTTAGTCCAAAACATTTTCAATTTAGGGCAGGTAGAAATCATGTGGAACCTCCTCCCCCCTCCGAATTCGATCCACTCCTAAAACATCTGGGACCATATGTAGGCAGCCTAATACCGGTCGGTAACGGCCGAAATTACCGAATTTCGGCCGTTACCAACCGGTATTAGTCTTTTTAGATGAAGGATGCTTAAATGAAAGATTTGGTAATTTACCGAATCGGTAATTTAAGGAATCAGTAATTTAAGGAATCGGTAAATTACAGAATTCTTAAAATACTGCTTCGGTAAATTACCAAATCCTTAATGTAGGGAGCACTGAAATGCGTGCTTTTCCCATTTCAGGATTCGTTATTTACCACCAACTACAAGATGATGGTAAATATGGAAAACCCTATAAAAAGCTATTTATTGCAATTTATGACAGTGCCATGTGGCAGACATACATGCCGTTAGGGCATGTGTGTGTGCCACATGTGCACCTATGCACTATTCAGGGGTGCAAAAGGGTGTCAAAGTGACACCCTGCCACCCTTGAATGTGTTCCCCCTTTTACCTAATCGGTATTTACCAATTCGGTAATTCCCCTTCATTCCTATGAGCCTGGCCCATAGGGATGAATGGGAAATACCGAATCGGTAAAGACCAATTCTGTATTTACCGAATCTTACTGATTCGGAAAATACCGAATGAATACCTACATCCCATTTACCGATTCTAAATGATCAAGGGCCAGATGTAGGTAGCCCTTTACCGATCGGAATCAGCCGAAAATACCGATTTTTGGCCGTTTCCGATCGGTAAAGGGCTATGGAGATGTAGGGGCATATATTCGGTAATTTTACCGAATCGTTATTATTACCAAATCGGTAAATTTACCGATTCGGTAATATTTACCGATTCGGTAAAATTACCGAAAATGCAATGTGGGTAGCCAATATTCCATTGGCACATGGCTTTCAGAATCGGTATTTTACCATGGAATACAAATCCATGGTAAAATACCGATTCCTGTGTACATGCACATCTGTGCATGTACACATGTGCCATGTGACAAACAGACGTGCCCTTAGGGCATGTCTGTGTGCCACATTGCACACATGCCCGTTTTGGGGGTGCTAGAGGGTGTCAAAGTGACACCCCCTGCACCCTTGACAAATTCGGTATTTACCGATTCGGTAAATACCGAATCGGTATTTGAATTGAATCCTATGGGATTCAAGGCCCATAGGATTCAATAGCAAATACCGATTCGGTATTTACCGAATCGGTAAATATCGAATTCTTAAGGAATCGGTAACTAATCCAGATGTTGGTACGTACCTACATCACATTTACCGATTTTGAAATACCGAATCGGTAAAATTCGGTATTTCAAAATCGGTAAATGTGATTTACCTACATCTGGCCCCTAATCAGTAAAATTCGGTATTTTAGAATCGGTAAATCTGGATTACCTACATCTGGCCCTATGTGTCTGCTCCGTTGTACATCTGCTGAATCTTTTACGATGTATAAAATAACATCCATTTACAATAAAAAGCCATGCGCTTGAAACTTGCTGCCTGAATAGCTATTATGGTAATCTGGTTGTAATATTTCAAGTGTGCTATAGTTACTCTGCAGCCCGTAACAGTAGCTATTTTACCCATATGATCGGATACTAACTTCGGTCCTGTGTTCTGACATAACACTCTGTACCAATTTCGAGTGCCGGACATGTGGGAGATGAAAGAAACTGACTTATTTTCTCAGCTACTTCATTCATCTCAAACAAGTTAATATAACATAGATCCTGTATTTGAATGAAACTGAAATAAAGGATAGAACTGATAGATACATTCTCCTGAGCGAGTGTTTGCTATGAGACAAAATGTTTTTGTTTTTTTAAATCTTTTTATTGGTAGTTACAGATTACATAATGACGAAAATAATCTGTCAACTGCTGAAAACCAAGACCTGCCCATCTATTGATAGTGGAGTGATCGAAGCTTTGACCAAACCCTGAACAGAAATCCAGTTTTAACTCAGGATGAAAATATAGGACTTTATATCCTTGCCAGATGAGATTAAAACGATTGACTATAGTTTGGAGAGTTTTATAGGGAGTTCTCTTTAGTAGTCTGGGGATCCGTACGAAAGAGACAAGGTCAATGCTGGCAACTTTTAACGTATTATTCAGATAATATTTATCATCGCCAGGTTTTTTTCTAACATCCCATTCAGTTTCATGGGAAGATGCTGTCATAATGAACAATGCATTCTCTGATCAGTTCCTGATTAATTTAGTCATATCGTCAATTGCATTATCAGCACAGGGATTAAGATGGCGTTTCAATAAAACACTTCTCACAGATTCCAGATAATGAGTAACTTAGAGGAATTTTTAAATATTAATGCAGACTTGGCTACCGATTTTTCAGTATAGGAGACTCTAAGGGCGTTTTTCAGAGGTCAGGTAATTTCCTCCCTGGCTCTTTAAGACAAGAGGAGAAAATACAGTACGTTAGGTTATGTAAGGGTTTCGATGTAGTAGTAAAAACACATGTTCAGACCCTCAATAAAAATTCACAGATGGCTTCCACCAAATAGGTATATGCCTGCCGCCGGGCCAAATTTGTGGCATGGTGTGTATCGAAAAGCATTGAACCCCTATTGGATCCTGTTTCTTAGGTACTATTATTTGTTCATTCTTTGACCAAGCAGGGCCTGCTCTGGGAAGAGTTAAGGGCCATCGTTTAGCCATTTCTGCGGTTGCTGCACCAGCTTTCCTTATTTAAGCCGTCTGTTGTGATGAGATTTCTTAAAGGCTTGCAGCACGTTTTACCTCCAGGCCATTCATGGGACTTGAACCTTGTGATCACTTTCCTGATGTGATGTGCTCACCTTTTACGCGGTTACATAACTGTCCTCATCATGTAAATAACCATCAAAACCACCTTTCTGGTGGCCATTACATTGGCCAGGAGGGTAAGGAAGCTGCAGGATCTCACGTTGCACCCACCTTGCACTACTATTTATCCTGAAAACCTGGTACTCCGGACATGTGCCTCCCTCCTTCCGATGGTAGTTCCCCCTTTCCATGTAGGCCATATGCATCCCTTTTCTGCCCCACCTCACCCTTCTAAGGAAGAGGTGAATCTCAAACGTCTGGATCCAAACTGAGAATTGTTGTTCTACCATTACATCACAAAAGAATTCTGTGTGGATGACCAACTCTTCGTAGGGAATGTTGGGGCCAAGAAAGGGAAGGCTGTGCAGAAATGAACCATTTCCCGATGGAGTGTACTCTGCAAAACAATATGCTATGCACTGGCCGAAAAGCAACCACTTGAAGGCTTGTGCACTCATTCTACTGGAGCTGAAGCTACGACCACTGCGTTAGCTCTGGGACTTCCCGTCCTGGACATCTGTCAGGCTGCAACTTGGGCTTCACTGCATACATTCACAAAACACTACTGCCTGGACAGTCAGGTCTATCAGGATGGGCATCTTGCCCGTTCGGGCCTGAGGGACTTTCTGGTCTAAGTTGAGTTTGAAGAACCACCTCCTGGGTCACATTGCTTGGGTATCTATTCTAAGGTAAGGAATCTGTGGCTTGAAGTCTCTATCAGATGAACAAGTTACTTACTTTCGGTAATGCTTTCTCTGGTAGAGACTATATCTAGCCGCAGATTCCTTACTGACTCTGCCATCCTCCCCGCTCTGTGATTGATTAAAGGATGGTTTCCCCTTACTAAGCGTCATAGAAGCTCACACCAGTGGTCAGGTTTCATCGTGGCTTTGTGCTCCTGGCGTGGAAAGTCGCAAAAATGAATTGGTATCAACACAGCAGAGGGGCACCTATATAGGTACAGCTCACATCACTTTCGGTATGGATGACATCGACAATGCTGATACAAACCCTAACGATACAACCTACCGGCGCGCAGGTGTACTGCTTGAAAATGTCCTGTTCCAATCTAATGCCTGGGGATAATTTGAAGGTAAAGAATCTTCGGTTGGATAGAGTCTCTACCAAATAAAGTCTTAACGTAGATAAGTTACTTGTTCTTTAATAACGTTGTTTCAGAGATGTGGTTAATGATATAATTCAGCAAATGTTCATGTTGACAGATTGTTCTGTACTTACTATTTAGCCATGCACAGTGGGCTCTGGCCACAGAATTTGGCCAGTGACCCAATGGGTTTTGCACCACCCTCACTGCACACAGTGTGCTCTGGGCTCAGGTCCCAGCCTGTGGCCAGGCCCATCCCAGCCCAGTTCTGTGGCTCAAAGCCAGCTCCAGGCTCTCAGCACAAGCCCTAGTGCCTTCAAAAGCCCTTAAAAAAATGTGCCGTGGGCTTTGGGCACAGGGTCTGGCATACTGCCACTTTAGCAGCCCTAATGCCAACGGCTTGCAGCGCATGACTCTCATCCATGTGCAACAAGTTCCTATGATTAAAACCTCAATCTTGTCCATATTTATTTTTTAAATAATAATAATCCATTCAGCTTTTGACATTACAAACACATACATGGATGATTGTTAATGGAGCGAGAACTACTGGAGAGACAAAAATTAAGTTGCACATCTTCTGTATATGAAAATAATGCACAGCATACCTTCTGAAAAATGTAGAAAAAGGCGTTATATATATCTTAAACAACTAGTCCTTCATGGGGATTTTGCTTAGGGCAGCGCAACAAGTCAGCTAGCTGCGCTGCCATACGCCAAAGTGAAAAAGCAGGAACTTACCATATTTATGCAATACGGTGCATTCCTGTCCTTTCCCCCTGTGCTGGGCCCCCATCACTTTGAAATGTCACCAGATGCCACTGCGCTGGTGCCGTTTTGGCAGCCCAGCACCAATGCAGGTACCCATGGTGCAAGGGTGCCTGTGTTGATGGAGGGATTGTTTTTGTGCAGGAAGGGGCACCTTCCTGCACAGAAATAATCCTGAGAGTTGTTTTCCTCTTTCTAAGTGTGCTGCAAAATGCGGCCCACATAGAAAGAGGAACAAACAAGGAGAAATAAAGTTATCTTTCCTCGTTACGCCTCACCTCTGGAGGCGCAATGTTTTGGCGCTTCCCCAGGTTTACATGTTCTTGTAAATCCGGAGAAGTGTCAAAATCCATGGGTGTTGCGTGCTAAAAACTCAACACAACACCCGTGGAACGCCTCCGAACCCAGAGTAAGGCAATACGATTTGCACTGCCTTGTCGTACTCCATATCTATGAGGACACTCAAAGCCTCATATTGGCTTTGCACAACCACAAAGATATGAATTTGTGATTTGCGCCACTGGACCGTCACAAAAAGTAACACTCCAGTGGCACATGGGGCTCGTAAATACGCCCACTAGCGAGATAATTTGAATCCTTGAGATGCTAGATTGCTCATAGAGGAAGAAGTGCAAACATTATTAAACATGCTCCTTTGTATCTATGAGAAAAGAAATAAACCAGGTTAAAGCTGTTCCTCCAATCCCACACTCAAATTTGTCTTGTGATATGGAGATCATGATGGACAGTATCGAAGGCTGCCGACAAGTCAGTAGTACCAGGGCATTGGTGAATTGGGGTTAGCAGCCAAACGAAGGTCGCCCAAAACTGCAACCTAGGTCGATTCTGTACTACAGTTAGGATAAAAGCCACTCTGTGAATCGTCCGGGAGTGAAAAGTCTTCAAGACATGGACAAAATTGTTTGCCAATATTTTTCGTAAAATTTTTGAAAAAGTAGTAAAAAGAGTAATGAGATGATTCATTGGAGTTATTTTTGGATGGAGGGTGGGCTTTTTGAGAAGGGGTTTAACAATGACGCGTTGAAGCTCTGCAGGCACATTTCTCAACTGTAAAGAGAGGGGGGAAATGTAAGTAGTTGAAGTGAGATTGGGAATATCTTTGTGAATTACACTGATAGGAGCAAGAGGTAATGGAGAAGGTGGTTTTCGTGTTTTATTTAGACTTTCTAGGGTTGCTAATCTTATCTTTACCAATTCCATTTAGCGTGACTGTCTTTTAGTCCTTTGAGGGTCTTGGTAGTACTGAACTTGCATTTGGTCCGACTTCTGCTACATCTTGCTACTGAGAACAGTTTTCAAAAGTTATTTTGTGCCTTTGGGTTTTTTCTCCTGCTTGGTAATTTCATATAGGGTACACTGGCTAGTTTTTGTTTACAATTCACTGACTGGCAAAGTGGTTGCTGAAAGAAGTAGCCAGTTTCTGAAACTTAAGATATCCTCATGAGAGGAGCAACCATTGAGCCCATGCTCAGAAACAACCTTTACAACACAGTCTATACCTTGCAATGCCGGTACCATTTAGGTAACCACCACACAGGTAAGTATTCATATTTTTGCCACACATGTGTTTACCACGGAGGTAAGTATTCATTTTCAATAACATTATTATTAAGTTATTGTAAAAAAACGTTTAGGTACAGATAGTGGTAATGGGAGGTAATGGCAATTTTAGGGGTTAGGGATGGGTCGTAGTAAAGGGCGGTAAGGGAAAATGTAGGGTTTGGGGTGGGTGGTGGTAAGGGAGGCCTGGTAATTTTAAGGTTTATGGCTATGTAGTGGCAGAGGAAGGTAAGGGTAACTTTAACTTAGGGATGGGAAGTGGTAAAGTTAGGTACAGGAAATTTTAAGGTTTAGGGGTAGGTACTGTTAGAGGGAGGTAAGGCTAATTTTAGAGTTTATGGGGTGGGTAGTGGTAAAGGTAAGTAAGAGCAATTTTAAGGATTAGGGAATATAGCAATAATGGGAGGTTAGAAGTAAATTAAAAACATGGGGGGGGTTGGGTGGGGTCCCCCCCAAATATAAATTAAGTTGTTAAAAAAAATAGAAATTATATATACTAATCATATACTTCCTATGCATGGTAAAGGCATGTGTGATAAAGGCATCTGTATGGATGACCCCAGCAGTCAACTGAGCCACCCCCTGCCCCCAAGTGTCTTGAGACCCTCACGGGTGAGTAGTTGCGCTTTACCAACTCTGATTTGTTGATTGATCTGCGTGGTAAAGGCATGCATTGTAAAGTTATTCATTCTCTCTCACTATATAAATGCATCGGGAACCTCAGGTCGGGCCAGCTAGGGAAAGTCTGGGCTACCTCTGACTTGGCACTCTTGGCATTGCTCTTACTAAACCAGGTCTCAGGGTCATGAAGGCAGTTGCAAGAATAGGAAAGTGCAAACCTGAACGAAGAGAGGGCCCATGATATAAGATAAGGGGAAAACGTTTTTCCTACGTTTTATTGTCTTTGTTTACATTGTTTTAGGCTTACTACCCTCCCTTTCCAAGTTCCCTTCATAGTTTTATATGATAGATTTAAATGGGGTGCCCTGAGGAAGGTGTGCGGCTGGTGTGCCGAGCTGCACCGAAACGCATGTCGGCACACTACAGGAGATCCAGCATACAGAATAGAGCAGAGATAAAACAGATGTCCATAAGTGACACATTGGAGAAATATATTTGATGAAATATGTCCATTTTATGTGTTTATGTTAGGAAATTATATTTATGAAGAATGTATACATATGAATTATGTATGTTATAGTTTGCACGCCTTATGGTGGTATTAGGATTTTGTTGATCTGCTAGATCTTGCGAGTATCCAGCAGGGCCAGCTTTTGGCATGGGTGAGCTGGGCCCAAGACCGCGGGGTGGCTCTAGGCTCATGGTGGCCCTGGGCAGGGAGCGTAGGTAGGGGTCCCCGGAAGAGGGGGTCCGGGCAGGGCGGTGCACGGTTAGCTGACTTGCTGAGCTGCCTTGAATACATCTTTAATTCCCGGCCATTTCAGTTCCTTGTTTCCAAGCTGCATGTAAATGATGTTTTCTTTTATTTTCTTAGCCACCTTTGATTACCTCTCTCCAAGCCCCCTTTCCTTCTTGCACTGCCCATAGACTCTATCCTCCAGTTTAGTAACGGAGTCGGTGATGGGACAAGGTGCAAATGTGTGTTCATGGGCTGGTCACTGCTCCATGGTATTTAGCCTGGACATGACTTGTGAGCAAAAACGGGCCCCCACTAGGATCACCATGATGCGGCAGATGGGGAAGGAGTAGAGGAGGACGATTAAGAGGGACACCAAATGTTGTTTTGAATTGTCCCGCGCAATGCCCGAGGAAAGGCCCTTCTTGGTGTGCGGACATTTTATTTGATTGTTACAAGAATGAGTGAGGTATGAGTGAGCGTGCTCGATGGGTGATCGTTTTTGGGGGGATTGTTACTGGATGGGGAGAGGTGGGAGGAATATACATTTTGATACGTGGCACATATGTATAGTTTAAGTATAATAAAGGAGCTATGTAGTGTATTTGATAAATATACAAATTAATAAAATATGTGAAATGTTGTTAAATACTGGATGGGCCCTGTATTAAGTACTATTGTGATTAAGTCTATTTGTACAAAGAACAGTGACATTAGCAGTTGGAAATACGGTGGGGTAGGCGATTTCAGTCTCTGTTGTAAGGAACAGCGAAGTAAACAGGGCTCTAAATGCCGATGTACTTTCTGTATTTTCCACTCGTTGCAGCTATCTTAGCCATCCGCAGAAGAGAGTAGGCTCTTGAAGGGCTACCAATGGGGCAAAGGTCAATACAGTGAGGTCCTGAAGTGTTAATGGGCGCGCGAGTTACGTCACTTCCGCCACCCATGATTGGCAGTGCATGTCTGTAGTGAAGCTAATCTGTCCACTTCCACACTACTGTTCCAGCTTCCCCAGATCTCTTCTAATTTTTTCCGCTCTCCCTATTTCAGAGACCTGTCACAAATAAGACGGCTATTTTAGGAAAGTTGCCTCGCAGCTGCAGAGGGCTAAATCTGATTAACATGGGACTGTTGCTGAGGTCACAGGAAATAGGGAAGCATTGGGCAGGGCCAATTTGGGCTCGAGGAGCCAGATCATGTCATCTCCCTGCTGTGCCCTCCATTCAGTCACTGGAGGGTCTGAATGCGGACATTGTCCTGTGGAAAATAGCTGGGAGCCGGGGGCGTAGAAAAAGCGACTTAGCGTGGGATGCACGAAGCAGTTAAAGACATGAAAGGTTCTTAGCCCCTCCCGTCCTCGGCATTGACTGCGCTTTTGTCGTGTTCGGTTCCTTTTCTTGAATAGTATACCCTGTGTGTTTGTGTAGAGCTTGTATATACTGCTAATACACTACCCAACAGCCTGAGCACTCTGGTAGTAAGTTAGTAGGCCTACTAACTTACTACCAGAGTGCTCAGGGTTGGATTGGGAATGAAAATCGGCCCGGGCACACAAAAAATAATCGGCCCACATTTGCATAAACACTCCTCATATCACTGCGTTGGTGTAATCTTATAAAAAAAAAAACGTGGGGGGGGGGCGCGTTTAGGGGGGTAAAAAAAGGCACGTATTAGTTTACACTGGTGAAACAAGTGAGGCCACTTCCACTCAGGCCCCCTGCCCCCGCTCAGTATGATTAATGGGCCGGCCCGAGAGACAAAGGGAGTGATACCTGTGCTAAACGGAGGTAATGAGCGCCCATCCGCCTCTAGAAAGGCCACTCAGACTCCCACTGGGCCGCTGACTGTATCAGAAGAACCGAGACAGCGCCCAAATCCCCCAGACTGCTTAAAAAAACAACCCACAGCAGCCCTCGAACACCGGCCCCTCGGGCATTGCCCGAATGCCCGCGCTGCCAATCCAACACTGGGCCCAAATGCCAAAGCAAAGTAGTGTTCTGTGAGAGTGAGATTGAGCAGGGTGCATTGTGCACCAGAGGAGGTTAGCTCCCCTCTTTCCTGACACGCCCAGAACGGCCAAGCCAGGCTGCACAGGAGTAATGCACATCCAGAGGAAGGCGTTGGCCAGAGTGGCCCCTCAGTGCAAATGTCCTGATCTGAGTCTTATCGGAGCACACGTGCTGGACCGATACTTAATTTGCTCCCAAAAATAATTATGTATGCGTTTTTATACAGCGCATACTTTACAGGAGGTGTCAGACCGCTTTACAATAGAACCAGTTACATTACGTAAGGACTTCAGAGTATATGAATTACATGAAAGATAAGAAACAGATAAACTCTAAACTCACATAAGAAAGGTAGTAAGTACATATGTCTACTACAGATACTAGCGGTTAGAGTTACATATATACACAAGATGCAAATTCATTCAAGATTACATTTTAAGAAAAGTTGAAGCAATTATGGTTGGACAAAAAAAATATTACATATTTACAGAGCATTACCTGCCAATCGCTGGGGTTCTTGCAGTGCTCGTTCAGGCAGGGTTTCAGGGTGTTGCGCTCAGGGGCAATAACCCTTGTCCTGGTTGCCTCAACATCTCCAAGGTAGCAGCAGAGATCCCAGGGGCCTGTAGGGTGTCAAAGGGGGGGACAAGAGTTTGCTTTTGAGTTGCTCACGCCAGCACATGGACTGGGGGTTAAGAGGGGGGGAGGGGGGAACAGCTGAGTCGAACGATCTGCGGGGATATTCAAGTCAGAGGGGTCCCCAGGCTCACCTTTGGTGCCTCCACGTCGGCCGCGGAAGAAACCCTGTTGCCAGTTGACTGGGAGCAGCATGTCACCGGCAGCGACCCGGGCCGCACGGCAGAAGACCAGCGTCAGCCTCCCTAACACCAAACAGCTGTGCTGAATAGCATCTGCAGTGGATCTGGGACTACACGTCAGACGTGACTGGGCTGTGCCACAAAGCACACCACCCTCCCGCTGGAGTGGGCCGCACTGGCAAGATGGTGGTCTCGTGCGTCACCCTTCCCTGTCGTGGTTGTGCGGTCTCCGCTGTGTCACCCCTTTCCACGATCCTGGGTTCCACTCTCCGCCATGGAGGATAGAGGGATCGTCTCCCTCGACTGCCCAACACGCAGAGGCCAGATGGAGGGGCCCACCAGGATCCATGCCGAAACGCCGATCACAAGCCGTGGAGCTCCAGACTGGAGCTCCTTAGCAGTCCATTTAACTCAGCAAATGACAAAAGCAAAATATAGTGAAATAAAGCCAAAATTGGCAAGCATAAACAGATGAAGCGAGAGGTTGTCTTTGTGAATTGGATCCTTTATTTCATATTCTTTGAAGTAGTGTGAATACAGCCAATGTGTTTTGCCCCTATCTGGGCTTCTTCAGGGCTTCCAAGAAGACAAACTCCTCGGTTTCATGGTTGTTCCCAGTGCGTTATCTTTTTAGAGACCCAGAAACGATGGGTCTCTAATTGAGTCCCACAGACACAGTTCAAATCTGACAATGCTGATTACAGTTTTCTATTACCAGTGTGTGTGCGGAGAACCTAGTCACACCGCTTTTCACTGAAGACTTTCAGTGTCCACAATTTTAAAATTCTTGTATGTGGAAAGAAATGAAACACACAGCTTCTGGATGTCATCCAGGAAAACAGGTTACAAACATTGTGCCACCTGTCACCACGCCATGTCTGTGACTGACCCACAGCTTGTTTGTTTGTGGTGTCTGGAGCGACCACCACCCGAAGTCTGCAATGCTATTCTGGCAGCCATACGTCCCTCCACCGAGATGGTATATGCCTGGCGTTGGAGTCGATTTGTATCATATTGTGCAGAAAAGTCAATTGATCCACTTTCTGCCTCCCTTTCTGGTATTTTGCTTTCTTTTCTTAACCTTGCCCAGCAAGGCTCAGCTTTAGGCCCTCTGAAGGGTTTTCTTTCTGCTCTGTCTGCCTTCTTGCGGCTCCCTGACTGACCCTCTTTATTTAAGCCCCCTATTGCAAATAGATTTTTGAAGGGCCTTGTATATATGTTACCCCCTTTTCCTTTTATTATGGCTTAGTGGAACCTTAAATTGATCCTCTCATTCTTGATCTGTCCTTTTGAGCTTCTTCACAATTGTCCCCTCAGGCTGCTAACCATCAAAACAGCCTTTCTTTTGGTGATTACCTCGGCCTGGAGGGTGAGTGAGCTGTAGGCTCTATCTTTCAAGCCACCATTCTTATCAGTTTATACGGACAAATTGGTGCTTCATTCTATGGCACTTTATTGCCAAAAGTGGTAACACCATTTCATTTTGCCCATTCTGTCACCTTACCTACCTTCTATGCTCATCCACATCCCTCTAAGGAAGAGGAATGACTCCACTTACTGAACCCCAAAAAAGCGTTGTCATTCTCTCTTGACTGCACACAAGAGTTCCGGGTTGATGACCAACTCTTCATGGGTTATGTTGGTGCAATGAAAGGTCGGGCGGTACAGAAACGCACAATCTCTTGATGGGATTATTCTCTGCATCAAGATCTGCTATGCACTGGTCAATAAGCAGCCTCCTGAAGGCTTACAGGCTCATTCCATCAGAGCTAAAGCTGCGTTAGCATATGGAGTCCCACTCCTGGACATCTGCCAGGCAACATTGTGGGCTTCCCTGCCCACATTTACCAAGCATTACTGCCAGGACTGCCAGATCCGCAGGGAAAGGCATTTCGCCCATTCTGTCATGCAGGACCTCCTATTTCATATCTGTTCACAGACCCACCACCAGGAATGGTATTGCTTCGTTATCTACTCAAAAGTAAGGAATCTGCAGATAGAAGTCTCTATTTGAAGAAGAAGTTACTTACCTTTGGGAACGCCTTATCCGATAGACTCAATAGTTAGCTGCAGATTCCTTACCGACGCATCCTTCCTCCCTGCTCTGCGAACAGATTTCTAGGTTCAGAGATGATCCATTTCAGGGCCCTAGTTTGGACACACCAGTGTACGTGCACTTCATGGCTCTGTCACTTCTGGTGTGGACGCTGCCGCACGGAGCTGATCGACGTCACCTACCGGTGCGCAGGGGTCTTGCTCACAATTTTTTTCCGGATCCACTCTGACGCCTGGTGAAATTCAACGGGAAGGAGTCTGCGGCTAGATATTGTTTCTACCAGATAAGGCGTTAACGAAGATAAGTACCTTGTTCTTTGATGTTTAACCCCCATAATGCTCAGACATGGACTTGTCGGGTGTGATTTTGTAACCTAGTTAATAAACGGGCTATTTTCGCATGACACAAGGTTAACATACGAATAGAGTTACTGTCTCCTGGTCATTATTTTTCCCCCGCTCAAAACGACACTGTGGGCCTACCTATGCCACCATATTGACGACGAGGGAGGGAGTCGACCCGCTTACTGTGCCTCCCTCAGCATGCCTCACCTGCTTCGCACCGGGTGCCTCCCGGGCAGCGTGCACATCTCGCCACTCACCTGTATGAAGAGCCGTCTTCCCTGACAATGGTTGGTTCCTGGACACGCTCTGCCTTCCGAGCGCCTCGCTCCAAAGGGCGTGTGTAGTATATTCCTCTTACTTCTTTAATGGCTAGGGTAGTTGTAGAATGTATTAGTGTTATGGACAGAACACTGAATATGTAATGTGTGATGTCAAGACATTCTGCGTTAGAGATTCACATGTAAACAGGAGCAGTATGAAGATAAACTGTTGATGTATGCTGACTGATCTTGGATGGAATTTCTTATGGAATACATTTATGAAGATTCAACCTTACAGAGTCATCACTTATTTAAAGGAATCTTATATTGGCGTAGTCAGCAGGATCTTAAGAATCTCAACAAGTTGGAATTGGTGAGAATTTTTTTTTTAATCAAAGTAGGATTTCCCCATTCATCAAACAAACTCTGTTACACAGCATTGGGATTGGGAGCTTCGCCGCATAATGGACATGTTGATGGTAATCTTTGTCGATGCGGGCTCATCCTTTTAATTTTGTGCTGGATTGAGTTTGCTATAAGACCTTAATACTGCATGACTTTGACACTGTGATAACTTATTGGAGGTTAAACTAGTTATCCTGTGCTTTCTCTTACCTGGCAGTAAAGGAAAACAGTTGGCAACCTGCACTTCTACTACGTTTTGAGAAAAGAGGAGAGAGAGAAGTGTAATATAAAAAAAAAAGAAAATAATAACTGCGTTAATTGTTAAGCTTAAAACGTGGATTATAGCGCTAATTGTCTGGTGTTCATTTTAAGAAGATTGGCTGCTCTTTAGACTTGAACTCCATGCTACATTTGGCGTAACGGAAAATAGTGAAGGCGTCTTTTGAAACGGCATCTTTGGACTTGCCTCAACGTCTTGATTTTCAGCTCGTGGTCTTCTATCTCTGCAACGCCCTTATTGTTCGGTTCATTCCAGCGTCATCCCAGGTTTCCTACAGATCTCTTCAACACTCCATCATTCCTCGTTATTTCCAGCGTCATCGCAGGTTTCCCAATTCGTCACTGCGCAAGGTCACGCAGTGTGACCTCGCGTGTGACATCACGACGGCACATAGTGTCCATTTTTAATGAAAATAACACAGTCTTTCTGTGTGCAGAAGTGAGCATCGCTAATTACGCTGATGTGCACAGCAATAATTATAAATTTCAGGCTGATGCGCACAGCAATAATTATAATTTAAACTTTAATGTACATGCGCACGCTGATGCGCACAGTGATGATTATAATATAAACTTGGATAAGCACGGCAAAGAACATTTGGTGTGTACATCAGTTGGTGAGCATTGTTAATCACTTTATTGCGCACAGCATTATTTGTGTTTGTATTACTGCACACGGCAGGTATTCTTCTAAATACGCTGACGTGCACAGCTTTATACATATGAACGTTTTGCAGACAACAGTCAAGTGTATGCACAGCATTTGAGTGTATTGAAAGATGTAATATTTATATAATATGCTTATGTGCTTAACATGTGCTCTTTTTTAACAATTATTTTATTCACAGCTTTGAGGGTCTGTTAGAGTTTGATTGTGTCTTCTCACATGCAAAGGTGTTTTGAGGAGCAAATAGTCATCGATTTTATATTTTACTTTATCTTTTGAATGTTCATTTAGAGATCTTGTGCTTCAGTGGGTAATCTTATAATACCTATTCCTTGCATATTACGATATTTCCTCATTCATAATGCAGAATGTTACAGCTGCTCCGTTTTTCCTTTCATGTCATGGGGATCCTCCAATCCAATGGAAAAAATGGAAGGTGGTTTTTGAGAGATATGCAAGGGTGTGCGGACCATCATTAAGTGCTGAAAGAAAATCTTCGTTATTATTACATTGTCTTGGTTCCGAGGTACAAGATGTTTTTGATAATCTACCTGAGTTATCTGGGGCAGATGCTAATGGACTCAATGATTATGAGATTTGCATTAAGAAATTTGACAATCATTACCTACCCAAGGTTAGCACTATACTGGAAAGGTATAATTTAGCGAAAAGGATGCAAGGTGAGTCTGAAACAGTGGAGAGTTATGTAACTTGTTTAAGGAAGTTAGCATCATCATGCAAATTTGGCACGTTGACAGATGAACTCATTAGAGATCAGTTCATGTTTGGCTGTAGAATAGAGAAGGTGAGAGAGGAGTTATGGTTAAATTATGATCCAACTTTAGAGGAGGTTCTACATGTTTTGAAAAGGATTGAGCATTCAGTAAAATGCGTAGCTATTTTAAAGAAAGACTCGACTAAAGAGTGCAAAATACAAGAGGTTAAAAGTAAAAACAAACTGAACTTGAAAGATAAGAATGGATGGTAAGAATCAAATATATAATAAGGAAAAAGCCAATGGAAAGTGGGAGGAGGCCAAGTGTTTTAGGTGCAGTAAAACTGGACATTTGGCAAACTCCAAGAAATGCCCAGCTCTTAATCAAACTTGCACCAAGTGTAAAACTGAAGGACATTTGACTAGTTTGTGCAAGAGTAAACCAATGTCTAAAGTGAAAGAAATAGAAGTGTTTGATAGTGATGAAGGTGAGTCAGGTAATGATGATTGTGAGTGTGGTCAGATAGTGGGGCAAGCTGTAGATGGGGTTAAAAAGAAAAATTGCCCTTGGGACAGCATTCTTGTTGAAGGTGCAATGACGAAAGTTCTATTTGATTCAGGCGCAAAGATCACAATTGTGTCTAGTGAATTTTACATGAATAATTTGAAAGGAAAGGTGAAGCTATTGAAACCTCATATCAGACTTTTAGCTTATGGGGGCAAACCCATACATCTTCATGGATATTTCTTAGGATTGGTGGAGTACAAAGGCAGGTTAATGTCAGGTTAAATCTATGTCTCAAAGAAAGGAGACAGCATTATTAGCTGGATTCATCAAGGGGAATTAGGAGTTTTCTTAGATCCCAACGCAGATCCACCAATTCAGTTAAGAAGCATAGTGAGCACAGTTGAGTCTAACACGAGTGAATATGTCTCTGATCTCATGAGTAATCATCCTAATGTTTTTAAGAAACAACTAGGTTGTTTAAAGGGTTAAAAACACAAAAATGTTTTGAAACAAGACTCAATTCCTGTGTGTTCAAAAGTGAGGAATGTTCCGTTGGCAGTGAGAGAAGATATGAAGAAGGAAATTGAGAAACTGAAAGAAGGGGGCATTACTGAAAAAATTGAAGGCACTGAGTGGCTGGCGCCAGTAGTGGCAGCGCACAAGCCAAATGGTGATCTGAGGCTGTGTATTGATTTCAGACAACTTAACAAGTGTGTGGTCATAGATAAGTATCCTTTGCTGAATATAAATGAACTACTGGTGCTGCTCAATGGGGCTAAGGTTTTTAGTACAGTTGATCTCAACTCAGCGTATCACCAAATTGAGTTGGAAGATTCTTGCAGAGACTTGACTTCTTTTATTACTCCATTTGGAACGTATAGGTTTGTACACATCCCTTTTGGTTTAGTTTCGGCGTCCTCCGTATTTCAAAGGGTCATGGAGGGCGTTCTTGAAGGTTTTGAGGGAACATATGTGTATTAGGATGACATTCTGATCTTTGGTGAATATGACAGTCAGCATGATGCACGTTTGAATCTAGTACTGAAAAAATTGTCAGGTCGTAATCTGACAGTCAAAGCTGAAAAATGCAAGTTCAAGACTAATTCAATAGATTATTTAGGTCATAATATCATGTGTGATTGTGTAAAACCAAAGGCTGATCTGATCAATTCCATTCAAGAGATGAGCTCTCCTTCAAATAAATCAGAATTAATTACATTTTTGGGGGTAGTAGAATACTATGCGAAATTTGTAAATAATTTTGCGGAAGGTGCAGTGAATATGAGGTATCTACTAAAAAAGGCTACAGATTTTGTCTGGTCAGATGCTTGTGAGAGGGAATTCGCTGAGATCAAAGAAAAGCTGAAGTCTGCTCCATCCTTGAAGAGCTTTAATCCAAAGTTAAAACCAATTTTAGTCACAGATGCAAGTGAAAAGGGGTTGGGAGCGGTATTACAACAACAAGGTCAAGAGGGTTTGCAAACTGTAATGTTTCTGTCCCGGAGTCTCAAGGAACCCGAGACCAGGTACTCCGTAGTAGAAAGACAATCCTTAGCTGTGTTTTGGGCGGTGAAGAAGTTGAAGAAATTCCTTTGGGAAGTTGATTTTGAAATAAGAACCGATCATAAGCCTCTGGTTCAGATTTTCACAAAGAAAGGGTTAGATTCGATTTCCAGCAGAATTACTAAATGGGTAATAGGGTTGCAGGAATATAATTTCACAGTGAGGTACATTCCAGGCATTGAAAATACAGGGGCTGATGCATTGTCTAGACTCACTCCTAGATCTTCTGTGATTGAAGATGATGAAGATGACTCTGAGGAATGGGTTTGTGTGATTGATGAGGTGATGATATCTGAAAAACAGTGGAATGGTGAGATAATTCAGGATTCTATATTGATGGAGGTCATTGATTTGATCAAGAAAGGCTGGAATAGCAATAAAATGGGCTCTGATGATTCGAAGAAGTATTGGGCAATAAGAAATGAATTGTCAACTGTTAATGGATTGTTGTTCCGTGGAACTAGATTAGTTCCTCCTACCAAACTCAGGAAAGTGTTAATAGACTTGGTTCATTCCGGCCATTCTGGAATTTCCAAATGTAAAGAGAGACTACGATCTTCATATTGGTGGCCAGGAATGGATAAAGAGGTTGAGAGGACAATACGTGACTGCATTCCTTGCAATTTGAAATGGTAAATCGAAATATGTACGCACTCAACCCATGGTTCGGAAAAAACGCCCGTCAGGTCCTTGGCAAGAAATAGCATTAGATATCCTTGATCCTGTGCATCATAGTGGATCACAAATTTTTGTATTGGTGGTGACTGATATGTTCTCAAGGTGGCCGGAGATATTATTTCGTACTGTCATTGACTCAAAGAGCATCATTACTTGTTTGGAAGAGTTATTCTACAGAAGGAATTCCTGAATCTATATTGACAGATAATGGTATGCAACTTGTTTCAGCAGAAATGGAAACATTTCTTTCTTCAAAAGGGATTGTACACAAGACATGCACTCTCTATCATCCAGAGGCAAATGGAATGATAGAGAGGTTTAGCAGTGTGATCAAGGAGACCATCTCTGTGTCTAAATATCAGTCTTTGAATTGGAAACGTGACGTTTTAAAAAAAATAGAGGAGTTCAGGTTAACTCCGCATTGTACAACGGGGAAAACTCCTTTCTTATTATTCAGGGGTAGAATACCTAATACTGTGGTGGAACCGACATGGGTCAGTAAATATTAATTGGACAAAGGAAAGGAAAAAAAATGCGAGAGAGAATATATACTAGAAAAGGAGTAAGAAATGGCTAAACGAAGAAAACAATATTTTGATGAAGGGAAGAAAGTAAGGAAAATAGTTGTAAAGGTGGGGGATGTAGTGATGATTAAACGTCCCGGTTTGATGGGAAGTTCAGTGTCTAAATTTATTAAACCAATTAAAGTAATCAAGGTGTTCAAAAATGCTGTGAAGACGCTTGACCATCGTATCTGGAACATGAATAGAGTTGTAGTGGTAAAAGGAAAGATTACAGAGAAAACATTGGATGGCACTTCCTCTTTGCAAGATGTGAGTAAGAATGGAGAAAACAAGAAAAGGTTGTCATCAAGAGTGTGTAAACGTCCATAATATCTTGATGATTATGTTAAGTGAGGCGTGTATACGTCCTTTATATTTTGTATCTTTATTTTATTCTTTTTAACTTTATTTTATTTTAGTTAAGGAAGGGAGGTGTGTAGTATATTCCTCCTACTTCTTTAATGGCTTACGTAGTTGTAGAATGTATTAGTGTAATGGACAGAACACTGAATATATAATGTGTGATGTCAAGACATTCTGCGTTAGAGATTCACATGTAAACAGGAGCAGTACGAAGATAAACTGTTGATGTTTGCTGACTGATCTTGGATGGGATTTCTTATGGAATAAACTTATGAAGATTCAACCTTACAGAGTCATCACTTCTTGGAATCTTACAGCGTGGTCACCTGCATCCCTGCCTGTGACTGCACAGTGCCCACACGTGGATCCTGCAGCTGAAGGAGTTTGATTTTTTTATTGGTGTGCCCACCAGACACGTGCAACAAAGCGGATTTCCTGTCACGGCATGCACGACCAGCCACTCCTCAGGAGTCCCAGGATGCACAAGAAACTGAGGAGTATGTTCGGCTGGTGATCAACTGTTCTAATCCTCTTCCGATGTCAGTGAGAGATGCAGTAACCCTCACAAGCAGGGCGATTGCCTCCAGCTAGTAATCACTGCAGTGCAGGCCAATGACTGGAAGGCTTGGGGTACGGATTTGGAATGGTAGAGGTCAGGTTGACCCTGCAGAGTCTGCACCAAGTAAGACAGGAGCTGTCAGTAAAAGCAGAAGGGTGCCTGATGAGAGCCACCGCGTAGTCCTTCCTCCTAGCCTCTAACAATGGGCTGTCCAACTTGCCCATGGAGCACACCAGGGAATAGTTCAAACCAAAAACAGACTCCGCAACAAGGTATGGTTTCCCGGCCTGAACCAGAGCATTGAAGCCATAGTGAGAGACTGCATTGCCTGCCAAGCCAGCAATCTCCTGGACACTCTTGCACCCATCATCACAGAAGAAGGGCCCACCTCTCTATGACAGAGGGCAAGTGTTGATTTTGGAAGCCTCCCTGATGGCACGCACATGTTGGTGGTGGTGGACGATTTCTCCCGATACCACGAGGTAGAAATAGTCGCCTCCACGTCAGCAGCCAATGCAATTTCCAAGATGGAGAAAATAATTGCAGCACAAGGTTTCATCAGAGAACTGTGTACAGACAATAGTCTCCCATTCAACAGCCATGAACGGGCAGACTGCCTGCTATCCAGGAACATGAAGCACTGGCACATCACCCTACCATGGCCACAAGCAAACAGAGAAGTAGAGATTTAAGAGCACAAACGCGAAAATGATCCGCGTAGCCACAGCCAAAAGACACAGTATGGAAGGTGCTATCAATTAGCTCATGGGGGAGTATTGAGTAAGTCCACACTCAATCACTGGAATAGCTCGCCGGCCGACCCAGCTTAGGGCAAGAAGTTCAAGATGTGATCTCACATCACCACAGGTGGGCAGAACACCCAACCCCCATAATCAGTCCGAAACCCAAAGGGCCAGCAACAGTGACCATGCCTCACAAAGGAGGGGGTCTGCGATACAGCCCCTTCACCAAGGCGATTTGATGCTCGTGCAGGATAGACACACCGCAGGTCCCTGTCAAAGGCCAGCTTCCTCAGAAGAACCTGTACCAGCAACTGAGCCAATGAGGAGGAGGCTATCGATACCTTTGAGCTTACCCCACTCTGTCCCAGACTTTGAAAGACTTTGTGTCAGACTGGGCCTCTCATTGGTCTGACCCATCTGTTGAGAGGTCCGTACCATCACCATGGAGGCCGAGGGCTCTGATTGGTACGGCAGAGAAACATTCAGTTTGTGTTATAAGGTTGAAGCCGTTTGATTTGTTATTTTATTTTCATTCCAAGGTTAAGGAGGGGTGTAGTGTTTGCCAGCTGGGATGCACCAAAGGGAGCACGAAAGGAGGGGGTGCAAGTTAGTATTATTGTTTGATGTTTAATCCCCCCATAACGCTCTGACATTGCCGGGCTTTGTCACTTAACTTAGGCAATAAAGGGGCTAACCTCGCGTGACACAAAGTTAGCATATGAATGAGAGATATAGGGCCAGACGTACAAATAATTTTACTGCTCACAAATGGTGACCGGTAAAATGCTTTTTGGCATGTACCAACCCTATTTGCAAGTTGCTAACCTATTACCAACTCGCAAAATAGAGTTCGTGAGTTGCTGTTAGGAAGAGCAGTGTTAAGGGTGTCCGTTCCTAATAACGAGTCACACTGGTATGTAGGAATGCTTTGCGACCGGGAATCCAGTTGCAAAACATTTGCAGTTTCCAACTTCAAGTTGGTGGTAACCTTCCCGCAAATGGCAAGGGTGTCGCCAAGGGACCACTTCCCCTTTGTGAATGTGGACACCAACATTTTTTAAGAGCAGGTGATCTTGCGAATAAAAATGAAAAGGTAGCTTTTTATTTTCAAAATGCATCCTGTTTTCCTTTAAGGAAAACGGGCTGCATTGCAAAAAAAAAATTGCTTTATTTAAAAAGCAATCATAAACATGGTGGGCTGCTGTCCCAGCAGGCCACCATCCCTGTGAGTGCAGGCCATCCCTAAAGGGTCGCAAAGCGAGACATACCTCAAGAATATTAATGAGGTAGGTCTGTTTGTGACCCACTGGGAATCGCAAAATGTGTCTAATACACATTTGTACATGGGTGTTTGCGATTTCCTAATTGCGAAATAAGGAATTCCCCAACTGACTTTTTTTTACATCGGGCCCACTGTGAACCCATGGTCATAATTTTATGGCGGCTCAAAACTACACTGTGGTACTCCACCACAAATGTAGTTCTTGCCTAACTCATAAACCCGGCCCTCCTGGTCCTGTGTTGGACGTCCGGCATGGATCTTGTAGGTTTGCTCCCAGGCAGACAGTCTCCAGATGTTGCAACCAAGGGCCGCACTTCAGCTGAGACAGTGAAGAATGTCCTGTTATTTCTACCCCCTCTGGATGCAGATTCCATCGCTTCCCTTGAACAGCTTTCTCACCCTTTGCTGAAATAAAAGGTTAAAGATCTGCTAATGCAGACATTTTGGACCCACTGCAGAGGCGCAAAGAAACGCACGGGGCCGTGGGAAAGTGCAGTCAAATTTGCCAGTCATACCAGAAGATCTCCAGCTCTAAATTTAGCAGTGGGCGTGTGTGGTTTGTGCGCGTGGATTTGCTGCCTTCTAGTGGACATGAGCGACATGTCAACATGCATTTTGGGCAGATGCTTTAACCCTCAGTGTTTATTTGCAAGTGAGCGAGCTTCCCTCCCCACTGCTATAAATCTCATGGAGTTACTACAGCTGAGCTGTCCATCAAAAAGCTTAGATACGGTGTAACAAATAGTGTCACGGGAAATGACGCATTAGCACTAGCAACAAGACGGCGCTTACTTTGCACATAATAAATGCAGAAAACATTGCATTGTAATTGTGTTTATATAGCGCTTACTCCCCCGGACGAGGCGTCGAAGCGCTCTTCAGCGAGTAGGGATCTACTCCGGAACCCAAAAGGATTAGTGGTGGATTAGTATAGGGAAAGATGAGTTAATTTTAGTGGTGGACATGTGAGTGTTAGTTGGATTGAATAGGACAATGGAGGGATAGAAGAGGGAAGAGTCTAGAAAGTGTTATTTGGTAAATCATAGTAGTAAAATGAGGTTTGGGTTGAGTAAAAAGGAGAGATGGAGGCGGAAGGAGTCTCTAGAAAGGGATTAGAGAGATCATAGTAGTAAAATACGTTTGGGATTAGTCAAAGGAGGGGTGCTTGAGGGAAGAATTTAGAAAGGGTTTTAGAATGAGGTTTGGAGTGATTGAGGGGGAAAGAGTCTAGAAAGGGTTATTATGGAGATGATAGGAGTAGAATGAGTTTTGGGATCAGTCAGAGTGGAGGTAGAGGATGCATTGAGAGAGGTATAGGGTGGGACAGAGTAGTGCACTGGAGAGAGTGAAGGTTTTTTTCTTTGTATATGAGCACTCCTAGTGTATCAGCAAAGGGGCAGCAGGGCACAAGCGCTGATAACACCAGCATCAATTACAGATTGGCATAGATCAGAATCACTCAACCACACCGCAGGACTGCAGCATGCAGAAAATAAAACACAACTGCAGCGTCAGAGCGACAGCACTGACTTCAAGGAAGATACTGCACCACAGTCATAGACAAACAGCACACCATACAATAACTGGCAAACATAACAACATGGAGTAAGACACACCCAACAAAAATATACAGCAGCAGATTTTGAGTTATACCTCCTTTGAATAACACAACAATATGCTTTTTAACTGAAATATATTGAGTTGTATATTTATAAGTACTGTGAAGTGACAACTCAGTGCATAACTATTGCTAATCGAGCCATGTTTAAGAAAGGCTGTTGTGAATGAATTACATTTACACTACATCAATATTGGTTGAATAATTGATACAATTTTAAACTAATTGCTCCTCACCTCAATTCCTTTTAAAATTAACTAACAGAGGAACTTTCAAAGTACATTTAACCGAAGACCTGAAGGTCTGATATTCAAAACCGATTTAAACTTTACACACACACCACACTTCCTCCACCAAGAGACTACACGCACTTTCAGTGGCCTCTTTTTACCATAGCAATCCCCGGAGCACTTTCTCCCGCATTCGCAAGGTGGAATATGCTGACAGTTACTCGATTCCTCACGCGTCTTTTTCGTGTTTCAAATTCCTTGGTTTTCCTGCGCTTACCATTTCCCTCCTGCCACTATTTAGCGACTCTACACGCACAACCATGGTCCTCTATTTACAAGAGTAAACCCCGGAGTACTTATTTCTGCGTTATGAAGGCAGAATAAGTTGCCAGCTACCTGATTTCTAACGCACCTTTTACGCATTTCAAACCAACCAGCACCGCTCTTTCTATCCCGCTAGGCACTATTGGGGGTGCATTCACACAACCGTCGCACCCCCCCCCCCACCCTGAGCAGATACTTGTTGCTTCTAGGTACCTGATTTTGATTTGATTTTGATTGGGATTTATAGAGCGCGTAGCTACCCTAGGGCATCCCAGCGCTAGTGACCAAAGCTCCAGAAAGGTGGGGAAACAGGGGATAAGTGATCAGGGGAAACCTGATACTCCACCACAAGAGTCTGGACAGTCGCCACGCAGTGCTAGTCATTGTTAACTCTCATAGTGGGCTCTATCTGGGATGATTCAACTTCACACAGGAGGTGCAGATATGAGTATCCAACCTACTACTTTAACTGGGCACAAAACTGATTTCCACCCCAAACGACAATTTTTCTTATTTTCTAACGCCGCTACCTCTACTTATTAGGTTGGATCGGCGTATGAACCGAAGTCTACCAGCCAGGGACAGATGTGGTATAATACCTGACTTTTGCAGGTGAGTTACACACAACCTAGCAATAAACTAGGTGAAGTGTCACACTAATTCTGTTGCACTACACAAGTTATATACAATTGTCTATGTTGATATGTGTTAGTGTGGTCCAACAATGCTGTACCTAACTATTTTGCTTTAACTGCGCTGTATTTTTTTCACAGGTTTTACCAGTGAATCTGCTGAACTTCCGAATCACTGGTTTTGTATCACATATATGCACACCAACGCTTTCTATTCCTTCACTTATTGTATTTCACTCACATGTAGCAGTAGCCGTATAAAGAGATCTTGATGAAATCCATGACACTTTTATAGGTCAATAGGCTGAAACATGTTGATCACTTTCTAGTGCAACTGCCTCTAATGTTGGCAGTTACACTACCCACCACTTGTTTTTAATCCTAGTACTAGGTAGCTATAATAAATTGTGTCTGGCTAACCTCGTCGCTGGTTTTAATCACTGTTTAACTAGCACAGCACTCCCTCCACCACACACTACACTCACATTGGCTTTATGAATACCCCTCTTCTTTGAAAACATCCCTGAGCTCCTCCCTCGCAGCGAGGGGTTATAGCCCTTGTCACTACTTAGTTCATGTCGCGAGGAGGTACCCCTATGATGAAGCATGACACCTCTGTTGTGTGAGGGAAAACGTCCTTAAAAGGGACACACCCCTCAGCATAGTTGTTCCCACCCATACACTTGCATTATGCGACCCCAGACCCTAGGGCTCTTTGTGTGTTAGATAGTTCAGGATTGGGGAATTTGCCCTCGCTGGTCCATTAAACCTCCTCAGGCCCCCCTTGTTGTGTTCTTGTTCTTTTACGTAAATTGCCAGCCATCAATAACGTGAGGCCAAAAATATATAGTATTAAATCAGAGGTGTGTGAGACAAAAACAATTTCATACAAAGAAAAGCAGCTGTTAAGTGCAATGCATTTTTAAAGAAGACAATGAGGTAAATATTATACATCTCAATGACGGAAAATACGCATTCATTTCATTTTTTGCTGTTTTCATGAGATCTCTGCTTTTTTAAAATATATATGGAGGAGGAAAGCAAACTGACCTGAATGTGCCCCCATGGCGATGAGCGAAGGGAAGTACTTTCCTGCCTGGAAGGGTCCGGGGTGCTGCACTGCCTCCGGGGCGCCCTCTGGTGTGCCAGGTTGCCACGGTCTGACGACAGGTGGGGCAGGGACGGAAAGTCCCAGACATCCATGCCGGGTGGGGGAAGTCCTGTGAGGGACTCCGGATACACAGCAGCCCGGGGAAGAGTAACCCAAAAGGGGTGAGGGGGGAATGTCCATGCTCCGATGGATCCCTTGAGAAGGTGTGGAGGGTCACACAGTGCTGCCACGACATCTACCAGGCAGCTGGGCAGCGAATGTGAGATGTGACTGAGTAGGTGTGGTAAAAAATGTTTGCATGTATGGTACAAGAAGGAAGCACAGGCAGTATTAGATTTAAAAAAAAATATTAAGTTCTACTTACACTTACCTTATGGAAAGTGTGTAGGTTTGTAGTCCCCATGGTGCTTATACAAAGAGCCAGGTCTTCAGCTTCTTGCTGACCTCATAAAGTGAGGCGGATGCTCTGATGTGTTGAGAGAGGTCGTTCCATGTCTTAGGTCTGATGTATGAGAAGGAGCAACCTCTAGTTTTATTTTTGCAGTTGCAGGGAATTTGTGCAAGTAAGTGAGGCGTAGGTGTCTTGTGGGTTGGTGAAAGTGTATGCGGCTGTTCAGGTATTCTGGTCCTGTGTTGTGTAGTGTTTTTTATGTGTGTGTGAGAAGTTTGAATTGACTGTGCTTGTGAATAGGATAAGGAGCCAGTGAAGCTTACTCAGGTACGGTGTGATGTTGGTGTTGCAGGGTAGGTCGAGTAAGAGTCTTTTAGTGGTGTTCTGGTTGGCTGGAGTCTTTGTAGGTGTGGGTTAGAGATTCCGGCGTACAGAGTGTTGCTGTAAGCCATCTTGCAGGTGATGAGCTCTTGCGCGACAGTTCATCTGGTGTTATGAGGTAACCGTATGAAGATTTTTCGCAGCATGCAAAGGAAGTGGAAGATGGAGGTGCACACTGCATTGACCTGAGCAGTCATTTTGAGCTTGTCATCTAGGATGATCCCTAGATTTCTTGCGTGGTCTGTGTGTGGGTTCTAGCTCCGACGGCAATCAAGTGGAGTCCCATGGGGAGCCCTTGATACCGAAGGCCAGTATTTCAGTCTTGTTGGAAATGAATTGCAGGAGTTGGTTCGCATCCAGTTTGCTACCACGTTCGTAAAGGTCGTTGTGGCAGTGGTTGTTTTGACTGTCAGGGAGAGGATGAATTGGGTGTCAACAGCGGAAGAGATGATGGTGATATCTTGTGACGGGATGATGCTGGTGAGCGGAGACTTTTCTATGTTAAAACGGGTGAAGCTCTGGGGCGATCCCTTTAAGACTCTGTATATCTATTTCTTGGTCTCTGATGTGAAGAGTGGCAGCCTGACCCCAATGGGTTCTTCCCAAGAGGAAGGAACAGATGCATTTGAGAGCAGAGACTTGAATGCCAATCTCGTGGAGACTTCTGATGAGGGTGTTATTGGAGACCGTATCGAAGGCTGCAGCATGGTTGGGCAGGAAGGGATGTTGTTTCTACTCAGTCCAGGATGATTTCAATGTCCTTGGTGTCCGCATTGAGTGCTGTTTCGGTGCTGGAATTCTCTCTGAATCGTCACTGAGATTTGGACAAAAGATGGTGGCGTTCGAGGTAGGTTGTAAGTTGCTTGTTGATGGCTTTCTTGATCACTTTGGCTGGATAGGGAAGCAGAGATGGGTTAGAAGTATCTCAGTTGATTTGGGATTCTTGAGGAGGGCATTGGTTTCTGCAAGTTTCCATTCATCCGGAAAAGTGGCAGATGTGATGAAGGTGTTGATAATGTGGGTGAAGTTGGTGCTGATTGGTGATGTTCCCAGGTTGTAGATGTGGTTGGGGCATGGATCTATTGGGGCCCCTGAGTAGATGGTCTGCGTGACTGCCCTTGTGTTGTTTCTGGTGACGGGTGTCCATTTGGCCAAGTGACCATCTTGGCTAGTAGTGGGTAGGTTAGCAACAAGTTCTCTGGGGTTGAGTTAGTGTGCTTAGTTGCTGTAGATGAACAAGTCACTAACGTTCGGTAACACATTATCTGGCAGAGACAATATCTAGCTGCAGACCCCCCCAACCCCAAATTTTCCAGGTGCCAGGCCGGACCCGAATACCCAAGGGCAAGTAACACCCCTGCGTGCCGCCGGGCAAACAGCCCGGCTCCACGCTCCACCCCCAGTGTCGGCCATGACCCTGCAGTAACCCACACAGGCACCACTCAGGTGCGCGGACATCAGCTACCCTTCACCCTTCCACGCTAGAAGCACAGAGCCATGAAGTGATCATACTGACGTGTGTCACAAATAGGGCCCTGAAAAGAGAGCAAACCTAACCCTATCAAATGAGTCCGCAGAGCGGGATGGCATGGATGAGTCTGAAAGGAATTTGCAGCTAGATATTGTCTCCATCAAAAATTACGTTACCGAAATTAAGTAACCTGTTCATCATGCATTTATGTTCATGCCTTTAATTATATTTCCCAGTTATTGTACAAGCCTTTAAATCCTTGAGTTACACCACACCTGGCGTCTACTGAATCTCTCAGGCAAGCATTTATCTGGGAATGCGGTCTGGAGACTTTAAGGATAGACCGAGGTTTACCTGGGCTGGTGGAGTCTAGCCGTAGAGCTGATGTGAGACTTCACAAGGGTTGGGTTTTGGTGCTAATCCATCATCTAATAAAGCGGGGTGTCTAAGCCCCATGTGGCCATGCAACAATGAGAGCTTTCCCTTCCCAGCTATTCTATTGTTCAGTCCAATTCCTGTCTTTCTTCCTGTCCTCTCTTGATATCCCCTAGGCTTCGGCTCTATCGTCCAGGTGGGAGGGTGTCATGGACACTTTACAGTCTCTTAACCTGTTGACCGCTGCAAGAATTCCGCCGCTGTGCGGGAGAAATAATGAGTGGGCGGAGTTCGGACGGCCCCCGGCCGTACTCCCCACATGCCCACTGTGATGTCGAACGGCCGGGAGCCGTCTGACGCATCAAACAGGTTAAATGAGATGACAGCGATCCAGAGGCCACGGCAGGATCTGGGCATAGCCTGTAGACAAATGGGAGAAACAGATCGGCCAGACACAGCGACTGGCTGTCCTGTGGTCTGGATTCCTAGGATTTTTAACAGAATTGAGACTGACAGAAGGATTCTCATGGGGCTTAGATGCATTGCCAGGAAGGATATGCCCCTACTATACCAGCCTTGGTGGATTCTCAATGATTTTAAGCCCAGATTCGTATGGAGACAAATGGAGATGTCTGTAGCATTTCCTTAGGGCAGATGAAGCTTATGTGCCTTCTCTAGCTTTCAAACTTTATTATTTAATGCAATTAGCTATTTTAGGTAATACCAGTCTTTCACCAAGTCTGCAACATGCTTTAGGGTTGCACATTTGGAAGTTAAGCAACTATAATTGCTAAGAGGCAGTTCAAACTCCTTTTTTGGCCCATTGTACTGAATCCTTCAAGACCTCCTTTAACCTCTCAATCACTCTTAATCAATCCAAGCAGCACCCCAGTCATTTCAGCAAACAATAGCCAAGTGAGATATTGATAGATGGAGTCACTTTTGTATTTTATTGTATGGTTAATAAAAACCTTTACAAAAGATAAAAGAAAAGTGAACAGCATGCAGCTAAAATAAAAAATAGATATCATAAGTGCCTGTAGCCCTAGTACTTGTAGGTTAAGCTGCTTCTGATGCAGTTAAATGTTTATCAGTGAACAGAAGAGGAGGCCTCGGACCTAGTTCAGGACAGGGCATAAAAAGTGTCTCAGGAGGGTGAGCGTGATTCTTTAAATAATTAAAAGCAATAGACAAACTCCTTTAAAATTGGTTAGGACAGCAGGCAAGGCACCAGGGCGGGATGGCTTGACAAAGACGCTGAAAGCAATGTGCAAATGTTGCATACCACATTACTTAAAGTACGTTAATCGGCTTGCTGTGGCAGACAGCAGGCGGGTTCTCATGTTTAAGGTGTGCCTTGTGCAGTCCAAAAGGTAAGATGTGATACATTTCAGAAATGTGGAACGGTCAGCCTGCCTCTTTTGTGCAATTGGTAGTGGTTGCCGGACAGGGGCGAGGTTTTTGATGTTTGTGAGGACGATACTTCAGTGTTAGTACAGTTTGCTGAGTCCAGTTTATTTCCTGCGGTTAGAAAACATATGACAGTTTTAATGTTTAGTGATGTATTTGCTGGGTTCAGGCTGGCAATTACTGCTTGCCGGCATGTGCGCACCCCTAGCCGGATAAAGTCAACTTGGAGAAGAGTTCTCCTTTGCTCCATGAGTTGAGGACAGGTGCATAAGATGTTGCATGGGGTTTCTTTACCTTGTCCGCATAGGTGGCAGCTGATGTTGTGGATAGCTAGGCAGTGCCAGGGCCGGAAGTGGGCCCGGATGTTCCACTCGCCCATTCATAATGCCACAAGCCGCAATTTGATCGATATAGGGTAGGTGCAGGTGATGTAGCACTGCTGCTTCGGTTGAGAGTATGAGTTGATGGCTTCTAATTTTGACAGTTTTTTGGCCATTTGGGATGCTAAGCTCTTGAACATCTGTTGTGAGGGATCACTGACATAATGTCGAATACACAAATATAGAATTACCAAAATATCGAAGAAAAAATATAGAATGGAAAAATAACAAATTCCTATCTACAAACAGGTAAGTACAAAAATATTGATTCAAAAATATCGTTTAAGAAAATATAGTTAGTCAAAATATCGATTTTTTTTAATGTCTTAAAAGTAATTTAAAATTATTGAAATAATAAATATAATTAACTAAAACATGCTTACAAATACTTAAATAAACGTAAAATTATGAAATAATTAATTTAAGTTATAAAAAAAACATAATTTTTTAAAATTTATTAGATTTATTTTGGCGGTTTTGTATTGCGCGAACAAGACACTCCACTCCAGTGAGTGCAACAGTAGGGAAAACGTTGGATAGCGTAGGGGTAAAAATTACTATTCACCCTCCAGTGAGTGCAACAGTAGGGAAAGCGTTGGATAGCATAGGGGTAAAAATTACTATTCCTACTCCAGTGAGTGCAACAGTAGGGAAAGCGTTGGATAGCGGGAGGGTAAAAATTACTATTCCCACTCCAGAGAGTGCAACAGTAGGGAAAGCGTTGGATAGCGGGAGGGTAAGAATTACTATTCCCACTCCAGTGAGGGCAACAGTAGGGAAAGCGTTGGATAGCGGGAGGGTAAAAATTACTATTCCCACTGCAGTGAGTGCAACAGTAGGGAAAGCGTTGGATAGTGGGAGGGTAAAATTACTATTCCCACTCCAGAGAGTTCAACAGTAGGGAAAGCGTTGGATAGCGGGAGGGTAAAAAAGACTATTCCCACTCCAGAAATTGCATCAGTAGGGAAAGCGTTGGATAGCATAGGGGTAAACATTACTATTCCCACTCCAGAGAGTGCAACAGTAGAGACAGCGTTGGATAGCGTAGGGGTAAAAATTACTATTCCCACTCCAGAGAGTGCAACAGTAGGGAAAGCATTGGATAGCGTAGGGGTACAAATTACTATTTCCACTCTTGTGAATTTAGCAGTAGGGAAAGTAATGATTTAATATATTAATAAAAATAAATTAAATATCAATACCAATAAAACATTAATTAAAATGAATTGCCTGTTTAATATTATGTAATAATTAATCAATTATAAATACAAATAAATATTAGTTATTAAAATTAATTACCCATTCATAATTAATTGACAACTAATTAATTTTCAATAACAAAAACTAATTCTTAATAAAAATTAATACCAATTAATAATTAATTAACAGTAAATTAATTATCAATACACAAAAAGTATTTTTAAGATGTAATTAATTTCAATTAAATTACTTCCCACCCTATTACCCTATAAACCCACAATCCGCTACAGAAAATAAATTGATACAATTATCGTAATTATCAATTAATAAATAAATACAAATTAATTACCAAATAAAAATTAATTAACAATTAACAATTAATTAACAATAAATAAAAAATCAATACAAATAAATAAATAAAAAGTATTTACTTAATTACAATTAAATTACTTCCAACCTTATTAAACCCAGAACCCGCTACAGAAAATAAATTAATAAAATTAACATAAATATCAATTAATCAATTAATAAAAATGAATTACCAATTAAAAACGAATTAACAATTATTTCAAAATGAATACCAATAAATAAATACAAATATTTATTTAATTACAATTAAATACTTCCCACCCTATTCCCCTATAAACCCACAACCTGCTACAGAACTAAAACGCAAAATTAAATTAAAAATAGTTAGTAATTTCTAAAAATGTATATTTAATTTAATATAATTAAATTACTTCCCACCCTATTACCCTATTAACCCACAACCCGCTACAGAATTAAATTACGCAAAAATTAAATAACATAAAATTAATTACTTAAAATAAATTACAAAAATAATATACACTTCTTACTTATATACTAACCTACAAAACACTTTAAAAAAGTCTATATTATTAAAAATTCGATATATTTTAATACCTATATTATATACTTCGATATTTTGACTTTCTATATTTTAGAAAATCGATATTATATTACTTACCTTCAATTCGATATTTTTCACCACTATATTCTGTCCATTGATTTTTTGTCCATTCTATATTTTGACTTCGATATTTTGGTAATTCCATATTTTGAATTCGATATTTTGTCTTGTTACCGTTGTGAGAGGTGTTTTTTCCATGCTTCACCTAGAGAGAATTCAGACAGTTTGGCCTCGAGCTGTTCTTTGTATGAAGCTGATCTTGAGTCACAATGCTCTTGTTCACGCCAGTTTAGGCCATGCATGGCGCTAGGTGGTGCCTGTCTGATCCTGTGGCAGAAGTTGAGAAAGAAGCTGCCTTTGGGCCAGTGCTGTCTTATGATGTTGAACTCATGTCTCACTTGCACCGGTGATGTTCTTTTGGGGAGACGCAGAATGGATTTGTATATCTTGGTGACCAGTTTGTCTACGGTCCCTGCTTTCTTGTTCAGGGTGACTTCACACCCGTACGTTAGAGTTGGTGTGATTTTTGCTTTGATCTCCTGGAGGAGGGGGTCAAGGCTATGGCCTTGTAGCTTTGGCGCAATAGATGACAGGGCAAACATTAGGCTGGAGCTCTCGTTCTTTATGGTGGATATGTGAGACGTGAGTGATCATTTGCCGCCTAGCACTATTCTTAACTATTTGCAGTGCTTACTGAGCAGGAGCCTGGTACCCTTGAGCAGCTACCGATTAGCCTAGTTTGACTTTTGGCTAAATATGACCGTTTTTGTCTTTTCCTTATTGATTTCCAGCATGTTCTTGCCTGTGTAGTCGTGTAAGGTGGTCAAGAGCCGTGTGAGGCCGACCTTTGTCTGATTTAGGAGCACCAAGTCATTTGTATAGAGCATATGCGACATGCTTTGACCTCCTAACTTAGGCGGGTGGCAATGTGTTTCACTGAGTTGCTGCGACATGTTAGCTATGCATGAATTAAATAGCAGGGGGACCAGCACGCAGCCTTGCTTCAATCCAGAGCTCGTGGGGAATGGCCTTGCAATGCAGGAGCCGTTTCCTACTTTGATTCAAACCCATGTATTGGTGTTGAGCTGTATTATTGATCTCAGTAGGTTGCCTGGCAGCCCCCAGTCCTGCAGTTTGTGTCAGATGAACCCTCTTAGAATGCTTTCAAAGGTGGCTTTAAAGTCCACGAAGCTGGAGTTAAGCGGCCTTTTGCCTTTGAATGATTTGTCGCACATGAGAGCCAGAGCCATCAGGTTTGAGGAGGTGCCACACTTGTCCCTGAAGCCGCATTGATTATTGGGTATGATCTGATGAAATTCTGTCCAGGCTTTGAGGTTATCAAGTAGCAGGCTGGTGTACAGTTTGGAGTTGATGTCAATTGGAGATATAGTAAGTTTGTAAGTAAGTAAGTTTAGTTTATTGCTTGATTAATTAAAATCTTAGCAGTACACACATCAATAAGAAATGTATAAAAGGATACATATATTTGACGTTTGAGATATGAGGCGGTAGTGGGTGGGGTTGGATTTTGAGCCCCCTTTAAAAATTGGTTGGATTATGGATCCTCTCCAAGACTCAGGGATGGAATATGTTGCGAGTCAGTGTTTGAACAGAGAAGTTAATACCTCGGACCAAGGAGCTGGGTCGGAAGCGAGGAAAGCAGTGGGTATCCCATTACATGTATGTATATGTAAAAAGGAGAGAGAGACCCCTTGTTGTAGCCAAGGGAGTAGGGTACCCTTGAGAAGTAAAACAAATATTCCTTTGGGATATGGAAGGAACAGGATACAATTTTGAACTCACAACTAGGTCGTACCTCACAATGCGCACAATAATAAAATTCATCAAGGAAAATCCCACCTAATATTTTAAACAATTGCTAAATAGCACTGAAGTTTTACAAAAATCTTTTATTATTAAAAAACTGGTTACAATGTTAAAATTTCAATACACTTCCTATCTAGCACAGTTTCATGCAAAACAATTGATAAAAATAATTCATAAAAGCAACAAATTTAAAATCCCCAATTACAATCAGTTTACACAATAAACTATGACATAAAAAGAGAACAATGGTTAGACAATATACTTTGACTTTCAAAAGAACATATCCTATGGGACAGTTTAGAAACCTGGCCTGGATACACTCATTTTCGTATCTGCAGGTCCAAATTTTCACTTGGATTATGTACAATGATGCGTCGACGTGTTTCGTTGGGCATGATTATTATTACATTTTTATCAAGATAATAGTTAATTTGTTTCTCTCTGTATTCCTTATTGTATTGTATTCCTTATTGTATAGCTTGGATTACATGTCCTGTATAAAGCAAATATATATAGAGACATTTTGTTTAAAATACACAAAATGCTATTTACAATGGCAAACACAGTCTACATATAAATATAATATAAGATTTTATTATGTTTTTGCTTTGTTATGCACATCTTTAAAAAACAATTAAGCACCATTCAAAAAACACAATGAATCCACATGATTATTGTATACATTCACTAAAACAAACCTAATTTCACCATTTGTAAATACACTGTGCCTCTATCTATAAAAAATGTAATTCATTAGAAATCATGACTCACATTTCTATAGTCATTATCAAATGGATCTCATATTATTACCTTGAAAGAACCGAAATCCTTGCTAAATCATTACATAGGTCAGACCACAAATGACATATACAGCCACCTATCTCCTTGCAAAAGGGTCAACTTGTCCCCCAAACTTGCAACATTTAGTTAATTTCCTCTTGAGTCAAACTTTATAAGTGCGTTCAGTTTTTCTATGGATTAAAACTGTTTTCTATTCGATTTTTCTTCAGTTTAATGCAGATACTCTGAAAGAATTCAATAATGCACAAACTAAGCAGAGTAATTCTAGAGTTTCGATTCTGTACGTTGCTCAAGGGCTAATTATTACTATCTCACCTCCTTAGTCCACTCGGTGTACTTATACGTTCTAACTTCCTTTTAGCCAACCCGAGGGGTCGCTTCAATTTCCTGTCGAGTGGCTACTGTATTTAAATGCCTAGAATGAGAAGGGGACTATTACTTTTGACTATACACTCGATAAGGTCCCTGCATTTCTGCTCATAACTGTTCAACACCGTCAGCCCATGTCGTACCTTAAATACGTATTCACTTTCTTGTACACTCTCCCTTGTCCGTTCGTTCACGAAGGTAGAGGGGCTTTTTGATTCTACACCTCCTCTAACTTGTTGCACTATAGGGCAAAATAAGAAGGCCCATTATATTTAGTACTGTGAATAAAATTTCTACAGCCTTTTATATCAGTAGAAAGTCCATATTAACCTCCCGCTCTCTACCTTCCTCAAAATGGACCTTTCCAATTCTCACCTCTTAAGCTGCAGAGAATCACAGAGCGAATGCTCCTCTTCGTGGGCGGGTAAAGGAAACCCAGAAGAACAACTCAGGTTTAAATAATCCTGCGTGTCATCTGATTGGTTATCCTGGCCTATTCCTACTTTGCAACATTTACATGTGCTGTCTCTGCCTCTAATGAACCAGGAAGTTATTCTTTTTGTCGGTAGATTTTATTATCGTAGCCCGGAAATACTGATACCAGGACCAATTTAAATGTCACCATGTAATTTATCTAATGCATTATTTTTAGTATTTAAAAAAATGTGTGTGCATATATTTCTGTTACTTGCTGAATATCTCTTAGATTGTGTACAGATATAATAATGTTATCAAAATAAACATTACAAATGCGCATAATGCGTCCATTACAAATGCAACTATAGATCTATCTATCATCTTTTCAGGGGCCTCATTCTCTAAATTATCATAACTTCTACCCAATGTGGTTGAAGTGTGGTTCACAGTTACATGATGCTCTTATAGCAAGCGCAGTACTAACTCATTTATTTGACAATAGAGACCAACCCTGTTATTGGTTAGCTACTATTTTCATCCAATCCTCATGTGAGTTTAGTCTATTATCTATTATGCTTAGATGGCACATATACCACTGCTCCCATTTTTTCCTTATTGTATCCAGATCACCTCCTCTTCTGCTGATACTTATTTTGTCAAGAATGAACCACCTGAATTGATTACAATCGTGGTTCAATCTTGAAAAATGGTCTGTATGCGGAAGGCTAACGTCTCTCGCTGCCACTTCCTTGTACATATACCCCTAGATATTTGGTCCTGTGCCAAGGAAAATACGACCAAATACTGCTGATTTATAGTCATATCTTGTTACAAACATCACCAAATTGAGGTCAGGCAAACTCAGAGGAGAGCCTGTGATACTCCTACATGGAAGGATAGAAACAACTCTGCACAGTACCACCAAGCACCAAATTAAAACAAAGTCTTGTATCCAACGAAGCAGCTGCTCTTCTTTCGCCACCTCCACATATGTTTGACAGCAGGCCTAAACTGCTCAAAATGTCTTCAGCATTTTCTTTTATGAAAGATGGTGGGGCAGCTTTGTATCCGACTACATAGGAAGCTTGTGAAGCATTGCCAGCTCTACTGGCCCCTCTAACTCCTCCCTTAGTGCCACAAGCCATGGGATGCGCTGCAAATATTGAATGAAGATCAGTTAATTATCACGTCGGTCAGGCAAATTACTACAAACTTAACTACTATAAACTTAAATCCTCATTCAAATTTGCAAACAGATTTAACCATAAAGTCCACACTTGCAAAAGAATTGAGCAATCAGCAAAATTCTGCTCCATCAACCCGGACGGTAACATCATCAAATTTGGATTCACCTGATGCCGCAACTATAAGTATAAAAACGTTGCACCAGATCAACACTCCTCTGTGTATCAACATGCGCCGGCAGGAGCACAACAATCCTTGCCAAACAGGTCCTCTTCCACCCCAATATGTGAGATTGGAAGTAGCAACCGAATGGTGGCGGTGGGGCCGGGGAGGGGACAGGGGGCGGTAATTAATCTATTCCCCCACCCTATCAAATAAGTGCAAAGGACCCGGGTACACAGGAACAAATGCTCACCAGCGGTGTAGGAATGATGGTGCTGTGGATGCGGGCCACCCCTGGTGTCATCACTGAGGGGGGTGACAAAATGGCAAAAATATGTTTTTAAAATAAAAACTTTTTTTTGGGCTCACAACACTTTAAAAAAATATATATTATTTATAATGAGTGGTGCGCAGCAGAGAAAATAACAGAAAGGCAAAGCTTTAAGTATCTTATTTTTCCTTTTTTTAACAATTTCAATGTGGGGGGGTGACAAGAACTTTTCCGCACCGGATACCACCTGACCTTGCTACTGATGCTCACTTTTGACTTTCCAACAGTTTCTCCTGCTGCTTGCAATCGAGTTGCAGACCCTCCATTGGACATTAGGACCTGGCAACAACTAATTACATACTTAAAATACCACAGCTAAAGCTCTGGAATTCCAATCCAATACATTTGATATATAAATGTCCTTATTGGAGACTTTAGCCTAATATATGTTGATTCTCGTTTCGAACGTTTACATTCCAGCATCAGAGGATTTTTGGCAAATGCCATTAAACTATCCGCATCCCCAGCCACTAACACGCAAGACTAAGTCTGTGCCATACTCATTGGCAAGTTAATTTCCTTGCTGTCTATAGTCTACGTGGGAGAGGTGAACAAGGTCAATGGAACTCATAATAATTCATATCTTCGCCTGCAAAACAGATCCACGACCTTCCGCACTTTTTTGGACTCACAAATAGCACCGAAACAATAGTAAAAGCATGCAGCCCAACAGCATCCATTACTGCAGTAAACCTATCTAAAAACCCTGTTCGCCATGCCACCTCAGTTTAGACCCAGCCATATGCAAATCAGTTGTGACCCTGCTCCTCATGGGAACAGCCCAGGCCGAACTGGGCTGGAAACAAGCATCCTGGGACCGGTTTCGGGGTTTCTCCCCTCATCAGCTAGGCTAGCTTGAATCCAGTGGCAAAGTGAGAAAGGGACCCACGTCTGCACCCAGATCTCTGTACTGGGGTGAATGTTGATGTTGTTCAACATTTTGTCCATCAATTTTTCTTTTTGCATCTAAGTGAACTGGTGTCACTTTTGCACAGTTCTTGTACATTCTTCATGTTATTTAAAATGCTATGTGTAAACGTTTGATCTTAAAGACTTGAACAGTTCGGTAACTCAGTGGTACTTGATTTGATTAGTGCTGGTGTTGCTATGGAAGGATGCATGAGACCCATACAGTGAATGCTTGACTTTACAGTGAATGATAGTATGCCTGTAGAAATATATTTGTGGTTGATTTAAATCCCAAAGGAGACTTTATTGATGTTTAAGTCCGACACGGAGACCTGTCCCTTTGGTCTAGGGGCCCCTCTCTTTTTACCTTTATAGGTCTGGATAAACTTTGCATGGATAAATATGCTATGTCTTTTCTACTTTCCCTTACATTATATGCATCTAAGAATCCTGGTAATAATTTGAAACTAATTTTGAAGGATATTATGAGTTTTTTTCTCCAGCCACCAGCTCCCACTCTAAAGACCATGTAAAGAGGGACTCTTCGTCTGTCTTTTCACAATTAGAGGTTTTGCCACTACAGAGTATTCCACCGACATAAGGATTTTCTTTGCATTGAAATAAAACATTTTAAACACAACTCGTCTATTTCTACTAAATGTGTACATACAACCAGCAACATCAGGGAAGTGCTAAAAGGCGAAAGACTTAGCACAACTCATTTCAGATATTAATCTCAAACCCCCTCATGTACATTTTCTCCTGACTGGAGATTTTTATTTAAACCTATTACAAATGTCTTTCTGTAGCATTGCAGCAAAAATAACAGACTCGCAGTGGCTGATCCTGTCACAAGTCACCAGGCCCCAAAGACCAGAATCTATTGGCACCACCTTCTTGGCTGATCTGGAAGGCATGTCTATGCGAGCCTTGAATGGTCGCTTTTTGGATGAAGGACCATTGCGTACTACACAAGCCTTGAATGGTCGCTTTTTGGATGAAGAACCATTGCGTACTACACATACTTCAGAGACAAAATTGGCTGTTTTAGACTATGCTTTTATCTCAATTCTGCTCTTCAATGCAATACTTTCCTTTTTAATTGTAGCACGTTGTGAAAAAGAGCACATACACCAGCGGCTGATTATAAAGAATTCCATTAAAGCACATCCACGCTTGGAGTCCATTGGATCGAATGATGCCCCAAAATGCTGGAAACTAGTTAAATAGAGCACAGAAGCAGCCACAAAGGTATGCCCACTGGTATTCAGTGATAATCGATCAGTGTAGCTCTGTTTTATACTGTGACTGGGAAATCAGTAGCATTTGCATACTTTGGGTAGCAGCTTGCAGTCCGCTTCCTTATCCAGAACATCCAAGGCTACTATCAAGCATCCCTAGTGTAGGTGGCTGGCTTAGTATATGGTGTACACTTTAAAGAGTGATGTACCTTGCACTAATCCAGGCAACCTTTATGGTGATTTTAGTGGTCTTTGATACCCATAGAAAACTCTCAAAGTGGTAGCTGTGGAGAACAGCCTTCAGGCTTATCTTGAAGGAGTGTAAATCAGCTTGGTTTATTACATCTGATCATCAGTGTAGATTAGATTAAAAAGAACCACACAGTGTTTATAAAAATATGTCTATTTATTATGCAACACAATCACTAATACATTGGTATACCCTCCTACCCGGAGATATCAACAATACACACAAGAATACTTCCAAACAACCAGGTAAGTAGCACAGATATACCCTGGTCTCCATGGGGAGACCAAACCATATATTAAGAAAGTGGAGTGTGACCTGCAAAAGAGAACAGGACTTTAACCAGAAGACTCAGAGGAGCTGGGGTACCAAGAAGCCACTCCAGTAAGTACCCAGGAACCCCACAAGGCTGTGTGCAGAATGGAAACACAGCCACATGCCCAAAAGAAGTCAAGGAAGAAGTCCCAGTTGCAGTTATAAAGAAGAATTACTCTTCCCAGAGGACCTTGAAGAAACCCTTTGGAAGAGGAAAAGTTGGAGAGCCACCCCACCTTGGGATGCCCCAGGAACCAGCTTACCTGCACCAGGGAAGCTGGGTGTATAGGGGTGAAGTGACGTCGTAACCTGCTGTAGACGACAATGGAAGACTTCAGAGAAAAAGCCTCTGGAGAAGCCTCTGGAGAAGTCTGGTGGAAGACAAGGGTGGATTCTTGAAGAGGAGAACCTGCAAGCAGAGGGGGCAGAGTCTATCCCACTTGGAGGTGACCAGGAGGCACAAAAGCACAATTCCTACCAATGTCGGGAGGTTCGTGAGTGAAGAAGATGACCTTGTCGCTGCATCTGTGAGGACCAGGCGATGTGGAGGAAGACCAAGAGCTGTGCATGAGCTATCTCACGTTGGAAGGCAGTGTCTAGGTGGTCGGTGTCCGGCGGTAGCACCAACAAGCCTTGGTAGCTGCAACTGGCGTGGAAAGCAAAAAGATGCAAACGTTGGGACCAGCAAGGTGCAAAGGACTCACCAAATGCAGGTGAGTCAGAGCAGGCCCTAGTAAGCATGTGAACCCACTGAACCAAAGGAAAACCCTCAGGAGGATCCACAGGCCGAAGGCACAGAAGTCGCAAGGGAACCTCCGACTTCTCATCCAAGATGGAGGCCCACGGTGCAAGGGATGCTATGAGGATGTTGATCTTCAAAGGATGAGGTGCTGGAGGCTGGAGCTTCTTGTAGCCCAAAGATCTCTGGAATGCATAGCCAACCAGCCTTGGCAGCAGCAAGTCTACGCGGTGCACAGGTATTTGGTCCCAGCGGCTCCTACTAGGGATACTGTCCTTAAAATTGCAGAAAAGACAGGTCAGACCTCTAAGGAGCTGCAGAACTACCACCTGTGTTGGGCTTCGGGAAGGCCATAGGATGAACAGGAGCATCAGACCGATCAGATTTGTAGCAGATGCAGATGCAGGGGAATGACTCCTTCACTCCAAGGGAGATCTCTTCGGATGTCCTTGAAGCCCACAGGTCTTCTGGAGAACCTGGGTGAAGCATAGATACAGACGAGGCAGAACACTTGGAGAACAGTGAGACCATAAGCAGCAGGAGTCTTCCTTGATGCAGTCTCTGTTCCAGTTAAAGTCAAACGAAGTCCTAGTGTCCAGATGGTTGAAGAGTGTCTTAGTTTTAGAAATGAGTCTTGTGAACAATGAATCTGAGGACCCACCCACAGGGGAGCCCTTAAGTACCCTGGGATAAGGTTTAGAATGACACAGAGGTCCCTCCCAGAGGAGGGGCTGGACAGAGAGGAGGATACTACCCTGTCCTTTGTCCAGTTTAGCGCCACAGCAGAAACCAAGGGTTCCTGAACTGGCTCAAACTTGAATATACAAGCAGGGCAACAAATGGGCCCTTCAATGCAGTCTAGTGGTGCTGGAAAGCACTCCCACCCCAGCCCAATACACTAAGTCCCGTCTGGGAGATGGTCACACGTCCCTGTGACAGGAAACCTATTGTTCTACCTTCCCCTGCTCTAGTTCGGCTCAGCAGCAGGAGGTTATAAATATTTAGTTATGCAGCATAATATCCTTGGTGCAACAACAACAACTGTTGCACGACTAAACACTTATAAGGTACCAAAGGCGAGACCTATTGGCTATGCCAATGGTTGTTTTTTTGTTATACAAAAGTCTGCACACTACGTTTCCTGTTTACAAACAAAGGCCCGCAATGTTATTAACGTTACATCGTATCTGTGGCCACATTTACTGTCTTTAGATAAATGGATACTCGCTTAATCAATATTTGTACTGTATTTAGGCACTTTAAAAAAACCTCGATATTTTTAGGTATTGGTTGGTGCACGAGCCCCAAACAAATGAACAAGATTTCTAGGTTTTTCTTAATGCCTGTTCCCTACTTAAGTTCGAGAATGAATAATGAAAAAATACATAATGAAATGCATATGAGGTATAATAAAAAAAATAGAACACTCTGCTCATAAATTTCAAACGATATTTCTTTGGTCAAATGAATTTTTAGACCTGCTGGTACTCGGGGACAGTTTAACACACCTTTGAATCGATTAATCATACTACAAAGCGCCCATGCATACTTTACATCCTTATATGTTTTAGAACTGTGATTAGTCAAATGTCTGCTCAGTTATCACTGTGGAAAGACATATTGACGTTAATTGTTACTGAATTAAAACCATGTCTAATATCGTACCTGTGGCCACATTTACTGTCTTTAGATAAATGGATACTCGCTTAATGAATATTTGCACTGTATTTAGGCACTTAAAAAAAACCTCAATATTTTTAGGTATTGACTGGTGCACGAGCCACAAACAAATGACAAGCTTTCTAGGTTTTTTTTAAATGCCTGTTGCCTACTTAAGTTCGAGAATGAATAATGAAAAAATACATAATGAAATGCATATGAGGTATAATTAAAAAATCTAATGGTCTGCTCACAAATTTCAAACGATGTTTTGTTAGTCAAATGAATTTTTAGACCTGCTGGTACACTGGGACAGTTTCCACACCTTTGAATCGATTAATCATACTGCAAAGCACCAGTGCATACTTTACATCTTTATATGTTTTAGAACTTTGATTAGTCAAATGTGTGCTCAGTTATCACTGTAGTAAGACATGCTGACGTTAATTGTTACAGAATTAATACCATGTCTAATTCTGTGGAAAAAAAAGTAAGAAAGACAACATTAAATAAAACATGATGGAAGGAAGAAAAGCAAAAGAAACATAAAAAGAAAGGAAGAGCCCACCAAGATGCCCCTAGATGCAGCAGACAGGAGGTTGGTGCAGTGGCCTGCTGTCCCTGAGACAGCGCAGAGCCGTGAGTGTTGAGTCGCTGAGGCCCTGCTGTTCTTTGCCCGCGCTCCACTGCAGCTTCGGAAGGCTGATCTCCTGGCATCACTGGCAATAAAGGCCGGAGCGGATCGCGGCCAGCATCGCTTTCAGGAACATCGCGGTAAGGAGGCGCTGGGTCGATAGCCCCCGCGACTGCATCCACGTGTCCCCCTTGATCCAAACAGAGGAGAGGGGGGACGGCTTAAAGCGTGTGTCGGGTGAAATACCGATCTCTGCCAAAACCGCGCGCAGACCACTAATTGGCCGGCAAGGCTCCGGGGAGCACCATCATCATTAATTAATTAGCGATGGGGAGTGAGGCGTCCCAGGGTAAGGTACAGCAAATAGCAGAGGGCTACAAAGGAAAGTGGATAGCAGAGGGCTACAAAGGAAAGTGTCGGCAAAAGTGAAAGCATTTCCCTTGCGGGAGCGTAAATAGCAGAATGCTACAAAGGAAAGTGTCAGCAAAAGTGAAAGCGTTTCCCTTGTGGGATCGAGCAGCGCCTGGAGCGATAATTGCTAACACATGGCGCCAAAGCTCGCTCCCGCAAGGGAATCGCCAAACGTGAATGCGTTGCCATTGAAAGCAATGCAACACGTGCAGATTTTTAGGGCGAAAAGTGAATCGATTCCAAAAGGTCTTTTTTCCTAACCAGCGCATGCGCTCTGCATAGGTGAGACCTAACAAATCATGAGGTGAAGCAAACACCAGACAGATCGACCCTGCAGACTAAAGGGAGTTTATGTATTGCATTTCTAGTTAAAGTGCCTGCCCTGAAAAATAAAAATACATTTGAAAAAATGTACTTACCAATGCTTCTTCTTCCTTGGCTCCGTGTTTCTTCTGGATTCAACCAACTCTCCTCAATAAATAGGACGCTGAGCTCATGCTGCTGAAAATATTCGCAAAAAGAACAATTGATGGACAGCATGCAGAACAATGTCATACATTTATCCCAGTGCAGAGATCTGGGCTTAAATCCATCGTTTTTCTGCCCCCATGCGATTCCAGTTTGAACCCAGCCATATACAAATCAGTCTTGACCCTGCGCCCAATGGGAACAGGCCAGCCCGATCTGCCCGGCCAGGCCCTCCCTGGCCTGGAAACAAGCATCCTAGGATCGGTTTCGGGGTTACACCCCTCATCAGCCAGGATAACTGGACTCCAGTGGCATGGAGAGCACGGGACCCATGTCTGGGCATACCCGTCCCACTCGGGGTGACAAATGAAAAAAATATCAATTGATGGACAGAATGCAGAACAATGTCATACATTCACCCTAGTACAGAGATCAGGGCCTAAATCCATAGTTCTTTTTGGCTCCCCATGTCATTCAAGTTTGAACCCAGCCTTATGCAAATCAGTCTTGACCTTGCGCCCAATGGGAACAGTCCAGCCCGAACCGCCCGGCCAGGTCCTCCCTGGACTTAAAACAAGCATCCTAGGACCAATTTCGGGGTTTCACTCCTCGACTCCAGTGGCTTGTAGAGCACGGGACCACGTCTGGGCATACCCGTCCCCCTCGGAATGACAGCTGCAAAAAGAACAATTGATGGACAGAATGCAGAACAATGTCATACATTCAACACAGTACAGAGATCTGGGCCTAAATCCATCGTTATTTTGCTCCCCATGCAATTCCAGTTTGAACCCAGCCTTATGCAAATCAGTCTTGACCCTGCGCCCAATGGGAACAATCCAGCCCGAACTCCCGGACAGTACCTACCTCGACTGGAAACAAGCATCCTGGGACCGGTTTCGAGGTTTCACCTCTCATCAGCCAGGATAGCTTGACTGAAATTTCTTCATTATCATTTTGTTTTCCATGCCTGCTGCACAGTCAGTCAGCTGGGGAACGCTCCACCGCTCCAGAGGAGGAACCGCTGCTGTCCTTCAGTAAAAGTCTGTTTATTCATATCAGTAGTACAGGTAGCAGAGGCCCTTGAGTTGCTCTTACTGACAGCCCTGCCTAAGTCCAACATAAGGATGGTAATTCTAAAGGCTTGTTTAGCGGACAAGGATCACTTTTATTGATTAATGTGGCTTTGCTTTAGCAAATATTGATGCTTGAGAGAAACTCTTTTTGGGCCCAGCAGTTAGCAGACATATAGCTCAGAATCATAGGACTTCACTGCCTGATCCCAAGTTCTTATCAACCCACTCTTCTCCAAAGCGCTTTGGAGGGGTCAGGTGTCCTCTGCAAAGCTAAACATCAGTGCTTTCTGCTCTGTCCCTCTGGACCTTAAGTCTAAATGACTTCACTCCCTGGGCCAAAAAGACTTTGCTTCAGGCAGCTTATTACTGCACACTGCCAACACCATGTGCTTCCTTGGACGGCATGTTCTTTGTGTGACTTGGCAAAGACTGCTTTGACAACAATTCTGGATCACATGAAGAAAATAACCCTCTGGCTAGATAGAGAAGGTCTGGATTCCTTCACGTAACCCTTAAATTTGTCGTAGACTCAGCTGACAGAGTGAGCCGGTCTATGGCTACAGCAGTCAGTATCCACAGGCATGCCTGGATGTGTTCCAAAGGCTGTTCAGGGAACTTCTAGACTACTTTAATGGACCTTCCCTTCAATGGAGAGAGGCGAAAAGCTGACTTATCCATAGAAAGGTAAAAAAATTGCCACTCCATTGCATGATCGTGGGCCTGGAATCTGTGGATAAGCAGTTCCACCAATAATATCATCACTCTGGTGCTTCTCCAGTAGCACAAAGGGGCTAATGAAGCAGTGCACTTGGAAGAGAGGTTGGTGGGAATTGTTTCCTTTTATTTCTTGGTTGCTAAGAAGGATGGGTATCTCATCCCCATTCTAGACCTGAGACTTCTGAATCTCTGTTTCTCAAGACAGGTTTAACATGCGGTGCCTGTGTCCAGTCCTCCTGGACTTCAATGTACAGGATTTGATGGTGTTCATAGATCGCCAGGACGTAAGCTCTCTTCCAATTCTGCCTGCTAACAGGTGTTATCTCAGCTTAGTAGTAGAGTCTCAGCACTATCAATTCAGGTTCTGCTTTTGGCCTTACAGCTACTCCACAAGTCTTCACCAAAGTATTTTTGGGGTTCTGACTTCCCTCAGGTGGTCAGGATCCCATGTATTTACAAACTGGGACAATTGACTGGTGAATATGGGTCTCTCTCTGCTAGTCATGGCCAATCTGCAGCACACCATGACACTTCTTCACTACCTTAGTTATTCTACGCCATTCCACTCTAAGCCATTTGACTCTGCAATGCTTTATTCCACTTGATATCACTCCACACAACGTTACTTCACTTCATGCCACTCCAATCTATGACAGTCTATGAAACTCTATTCCACTCTACAACACTCCACTCTATGACACTCCACTCTACGATGCTCCACTCTACTTCACTCTATGTCACTCCACTTTCTGCCACTCCATGACACTCTACTCCACTCTATGACATGCCACTCTACGCTACTACACTCTATGCCACTCTGTGACACTCTACGCCTCTCCACTCTATGACAATGTATTTCACTCTACGCAACTTTAAACCACTCAACTCTATAACACTCTACGCCACTTCACTCTAAGCCAGTCCTGAGGCTTGAGCCGGGAGACAGTTAGATTGTGGCACGTTTTTTTTCAGCTCACATCCGCATTGTTTGGCGGGGCCGCCATCTTGGGGCTACTTCTTGGTGAGCAGACTAGTTTTTCTCCTCATCACGCTATAATTAGTGAGGCTGGCACGAGCGTGCAACATTACCTCTTCTGAGGCTTGAGCCGGGAGGCAGTTAGATTGTGGCACGTTTTTTGCACTGAAACAGAGTTTTTTGCACAAACCTAAAATTTAAATTGATTTTAAAGGGAAAACTATATTTTAGATAGATTTGTTTTTAATCTAGTTGCTGGTTGAGTTACTCACTGTCGATCCCGATTTTTATAGCTCACATCAGCATTGTTTGGTGGGCCGCCATCTTGGGGCTACTTCTTGGTGAGCAGACTAGTTTTTCTCCTTATGATACTATAATTAGCAAGGCACGCCAAAGGCAAGCCTGTCTGCGCCTGTCCGCGCTTGGCCCGCGCTCAGTGCCAGGACCCCTGCCAGTCCTTCGTCAGGTAAAACCACTGTCATCAAATATTCCAGAACAGCTTTGATAGGTCTTAACATGGGGGTTAAAGATTCAGAATGTATGTGCCTTATGTTCAACTCCAAGCCCGCATCTCCTATAATGACCTGTCCTCATTGCAAAGTGACCATGCCAAAGTTTCAATACCAAGCTATTAAGCATAAGAAGGACGCCAGTGCAGTGTCAGCGGGGCATGAAACACTGGTGTTTAACAGCATCCTGCTGAAGGCAAGATCGTTGGTCAAGCACAGCATTGAATGTGCAAGCCTAATCGAGGATAGGGGCATAAAAATGGCCTTTGTTATGGAAGGCTGGACTGACGAAGCATCAGGGCCAGACTTGGTGAAAGCAACTCCTACTGGGTTCCTATGTCATACTCTGAATAGGCCTCATAGGAAAGGGGGCGGACTGGCAGTCGTTTACCCCAGTTCAATGAAGGCGGTTTTTCGTTCCCCCTCAAACTTAGCCTGTGAAACTTTGTCCTTTAATCTTACCCTATCCCACCATCACACCTTTAAAGGTATCCTACTATATAGACCACCAGGAGCTAGGAACACCTTTAATACATCCATTGGTCATCTGCTGGAAGATAGCATTTGCAAAGAAACCTATACCATCATGGGGGATTTCAATTATAGCCTGAAGATTCCATCGGAACCGGACACAGCGATCCTCATGGATATGATGAAGAGCGCAGACCTCCAGCAGCATGTAACTGGTCCTACTCATGTCTCGGGACATACCCTGGATGGTATCTTTACGAACCACCCAGGTCTCCGGTTCACTGGGGTACTGCCTCTTGTTTGGACAGACCACGCCGCTGTTCTGTTCGAGATAGTTCTTAGGGACCAGCGCGCGAGTGGGACATGCATCAAGAGGCAGGTAGAGGTCAGAGCTTGGAATAAAGTGGATGGTAATGCATATACGGAATGGTTGGAGAGAGCTTGTGGTAAACTAGCTCCAGTTAAAACAATCTCTCCCAAAAGAGCACTCCGCTCCATGGTTTACGGAAGAACTGAGACATGAAAAACTGAAGTGTAAGTGACTTGAGTGGAGATGGAGGAAAGAATATAAGGAAACTGAGAAGAAGACCTATTAAAATAGCCTTGTGAGTTACAAACAACTCCTGTTTTTGGCAAAACAAAAGTTCTATGCCAACCGAATTGACTCGGCAAAAAACTTGACAAAAGAACTCTTTAGAACAGTTTCTAGCTTGGCATCACCACACCCAGCTAAAGTCCAGTTGAGTCAGGAACTCTGCGATGATTTAGCTAAATTGTTCCTAAAAAAAGTGGAGACCATTTTCTCTGTGTTTAACGAACCAAGTGCATTTGGGAGGGCCACAGCTAAAGAGGAACATAACTTTCTTCATGTGTCCTCCCATATTCTTGAAAAGTTTGAGCCACTATCTTTGGACAAAACTCGGAGCATGTTCATGGCAACAAGTTCAGGGTCATCCTATAACCCATGCTCGGTTGAAGTAGCCCAATTAGCGGTGGAACTAGTAACCCTTGCCCTTTTGCCTATTTTTAATGCAATGATTGAAACTGAATAATTTCCTAAATCTTGGAAGGTGGCTTCGATTCTGATCTTTCTGAAAAAGTCCAGCTTGGACCCCAAGGACCCAAACAGCTTTTGTCCAATTTCGAGGCTCCCTTTACATTCTAAAATGATAGATAAAGCTATAAACGTACAACTTAGTACCTTTCTCCGTGAGTCCCAAGCCTTGGATCCCACCCAGTATGGTTTTAGAGAGGGACATAGTACGGATCATCAAAGCCACAGATGAGATTAGGAAGGCAGTGGATCAAGGTGGCAAGGCTGCCTTGATCCTACTGGATCTCTTTAAGCCTTTGATATGGTCCATCACGATCTCTTGATGGGCCCTTTAACCCCTTTGCTGCTAGGCCTTCCCCCCCCCCCTATGCTAAGCCTTTTTTTGGCTATTTGGGGTAGTTCGTGCTTAGGCCCCTGTAACTTTTTGACCACATAAGGTATCCACGCCAAATTTGCGTCCTGTTTTTCCAACATCATGAGAATTCCAAAGGTATCCAGGGTTTGTGGATTCCCATGGAGGGGACCCAGAAATTAGCCAAAACACAGCTAAATTTGTATTTTTTGGGGAACTATGCAAAAAAAGGGCTACAGATGAAAGCGTATGTTTTTTTCCCTGCAAATGGCACCAAAAAAGGGATTGTGGTGCGGAAATCACCATCTTCCCAGCTTTCAGGGACAAGCAGACTTTTGTCAGAAAACCAACATTTTTGCACAGTTTTGGCATTTTTCTGGGACATTGCCTATTTTTGCTATTTTTTGTGCTTTCAACCTCCTTCCAGTTAATGGTTGAAATGGGTATAAAAGCAATAATGGATTCAGGAAAGCTATACATTTTGGAAAAGTAGAAAAAACTCTGACTTCAGCAAGAGGTCATTTGTGTAGACCCTTCAAGGTTTCTTTATAGAAACTAACAGTTAAATATAGGAAAAATTGAACATTAGTTGAAAAAAACAGCCTTTTGTGTAAATGTTTTTACATGTAACTTCTTCTAATTATGATAACTCTTTGAAATCAATATACCGTTACATCCACTGGACCTTACTGGTTGTGGGAATATATAGGACTTGTAGCTTCACCAAGAACCTGACGAACCCTGAGCCAAAAACTGAGCCGCGACTTGCAATGGTTTTTTATCATGTACCGGGTGTATATTAAATTATTCTGGGAAAATGTATACATGGAAAAACCGGTATGAGAGACATCTATGTATTTATGAAATGGGAACAAAATATAAAGTTTAGAAACAATAGATATTTGCACATTTCCGTAAATGGGAATACTCATACTAGCATGAGAATTATCGATCTTTTTTCAAAATTACTTGTTTTTTACACATTGTCTTTCATTTGTAAGGCAGAAATGCATCGAAAGTCAATAGGTAATAACAGTTGCTTTACAAATCTGAATTACCCTAAGTCTCCCAATAAAAATGGTACCTCACTTGTGTGGGTAGGCTCAGTGCCCACGACAGGAAACGGCTCACAACGCAACGTGAACACACCACATTTTCACAATGAAAATTTACCTTTTTTTTTGCAAAGTGCCTAGCTGTAGTTTTTGAACCCTAGCTCTGCCGGAACCTAGGGAAACCTAGCAAATCTATAAATTTTTAAAAACCTAGACACGCAGGGGAATCCAGGATGGGGTGACTTGACTGCCTCTCACCAAGTTCTGTTACCCAGAATCCCTTGCAAACCTAAAACATTATTAAAAAAAACAAATGTTCCTCGCATTTCTGTGGTGAAAAGTTCTGGAATCTGGGTGGATCCACACATTTCCACCCACCCCGCGTTCCCCAAAGTCTTCAGAGAATAATGACACCTCACTTGTGTCGGTAGGCCTAGTGCCCGCGACAGGAAACGGCGCAAAACGCAACGTGGACACACCCGAATTTCACAGTGAAAAATGACCCTTTTTTGGCAAAGTACTTAGCTGCTGTTTTGAACCCTAACTCTGCCCGCACCTAGGGAAACCGATCAAACCTATTCATTTTTGAAAACTAGACTCCCAGGGAAATACAGTATGGGGTGAGCTGACTGCCTCTCACCAGGTTCTATTACCCAGAATCCCTTGCAAACCTAACAAATTATTTAAAAAAACAAATTTTCCTCACATTTCTGTGGTGAAAAGTTCTGGAATTTTCGTGGATCCACATATTCCACTCACCCCGCTTTCCCCTAAGTCTTCCGAGAAAAATGGTACCTCACTTGCATGGGTTGTTCAAGGACCCGTGACTGGCAAGGGCCTAAAACCTTTGGAGGCGACATCAAAATGACCTATCACAAAACAACCTGGTTTTGCAAGGGGGGGTCCCATGAGTTTTTGGCCCTGGGTTCGGTGACCATCTAGGGAAACCTACCAAACCCACACTTTTGTGATAGGTAATTTTGATGTCGCCTCAATAGGTTTTGGGCCCTTGCCTGTCGCGGGTACTTGACCAACCCACGTGAGTGAGGTATCATTTTTATCGGGAGACCTGGGGGAATGCTGGGTGGAGGAAATTTGTGGATCCACGTAGATTCCAGAACTTTCCCACAAAGAAATTCGAGAAGAAAGTGATTTTTTCAGCTAAATTTTAGGTTTGCAGGGGATTCTGGGTAGGCAAACGTTGGGGCACCCACGCAAGCCATACCTCACTGGACTCCCCGGGTGCCTAGTTTTCAGAAATATGTGGGTTTGGTAGGTTTTCCTAGATGGCTGCCAAGTCTGGGGCCAAAAACTCATGGGACCCCCCTTGCAAAACCAGATTGTTTTGTGATAGGTGATTTTTATATCGCCTCAATAGGTTTTGGGCCCTTTCCTGTCGTGGGCACTTGGCCTACCCACGCAAATGAGGTACCATTTTTCTCGGAAGACTTTGGGGAATGCGGGGTGGGTAGGATTTTGTGAATCCACGCAGATTCCAGAACTTTCCACCACAGAAATGTGAGAAAATTCATTTTTTTTAAACAAATGTTTAGGTTTGCAAGGGATTGTGGGTAATAGAACCTGGTGAGAGCCAGTCAAGTCACCCCATCTGGATTCCTCTGGGTGTATTGGTTTAAAATCTGTACATGTTTGCTAGGTTTCCCTATGTGTCGGCTGCGCTAGGGCTCAAAATCCACAGGTAGGCATTTTGCTAAAAACAACTCAGTGCCTAGTTGGCATTCTGCCGCCCTGGGGGAATATAACTCGGGGGGGGGGGGGTGTTGTCCCGCTATTATGGGGGGTGGGGCATTGGTATGTCTTCTGGGCAGCCCCCACCCCCATGCATAAAAAATCCAGCGAAATCATTGACGTCTAGTGGGCTTTTCTGCCCCCGGGGGCAGATTGGGGGCTACTGCCCCCATCTTCCCCTCAGGGGAGGCAGATAGGCTTTCATTGTTGCGGGTGGGGTGTGGTGGCATTGACATGCCCGTTTTGGGCGGCCTCCACTCTAATTAAAATTTGCCCAAAAAAATCCCTGGCGTCTAGTGGGCTTTTTGCCCCCCAGGGGGGGGCATATTGGGGCCTACTGTATCATCTGCCCCCCAGGGGGGAAGGTAGGCTGTAATATTTGCAGGGAGGGGGTGGGGGCATTTGCATGCCTGTTTTTGGCAGCCCCACCCTAATTCAAATTTCCCCCCCAAAAATCCCTAGCGACTAGTGGGCTTTTAAGCTCCGCCCCTTGGGGTGCAGATTGCTGGCTAATGCCCCCATCCCCCCGCGAGCAGAAAGCCTACTACACGCCAGGGATTTTTTGGGGCAAATTTTAGGGGCTGCTCAAAACGGGCAAGCCAATGTCCCCACCCTAATTAAAATTTGCCCAAAAAAATCTCTGCCATCTAGTGGGCTTTGTGCCCCCCCCGGCGAGGCAGATTGGGGGATAATGCCCCCATCTGCCCCCCAGGGAGGGCAGGAACGCTGTAACTTTTGCGGGAGAAGGGGTGGGGGCATGGGCATTCCCGTTTTGGGAGCCCCAAACCCTAATTCAAATTTGCCCCAAAAAAATCCCTGGCATCTAGTGGGCATTGTGCCCCCCCCCCCCGGCGAGGCAGATTGGGGGATAATGCCCCCATCTGCCCCCCAGGGAGGGCAGGAAGGCTGTAATTTGTGTGGGGATAGGGTGGGGGCATGGGCACGCCAGTTTTGGGCAGCCCCGGCCCTAATTCAAATTTGCCAAAAAAAACTCCCTAGCGTCTAGTAGGCTTTCTGCCCCCCCCTGGGGGGGGCAGATGGGGGCATTCGCCCCCAATCTGCACCCCCAGGGGGCAAACAGCCCATCCATCATGAGCATCGAAGGGGTTATGGGCATGTGGGATCCAGGAGAAAGCATGGAAACTCCTACAATCATTCTTAACAGATAGAGTTCAAATTGTACCTCTGGGAGATTTCCAATCAAAACATTTTGCTTTGCCATGTAGAGTCCCTCGGGGGTCATCGTTGAGCCCCACATTGGTTAATGTATATGTCTCATCCTTGGCTCCAATCATTAGCGCGTTTGGTTTTGGTCTCACCTCCTATGCGGATCACACCCAAATTGTGGTGTCTCTGCTTCCAGGACAGGAGTTAGGCATAGACAGGTGATTCTAGGACTATATGGAATCTGTGGGAAGCTGGATGGCGAAAAAGTGCCTAAAACTGAATGCAGGGAAGACGGAAGTCATATTATTTGGGAACTAGGCCAATTTCTGGAACCCAAATTGGTGGCCGTTTTCTATGGGCCCTCTTCCTCTACCCGTGAAAAGTGTGAAAAACCTGGAAGTAATAGTAGACGAGAGACTGAATTTTGGGGACCAAGTAAATGTAGTCTCCTCTGTAACAGCGTATGTTCTTAAAACAGTGAAGAAAATACTACAGTTTCTACCAGCTGACAGTAGGCAAACGGTGGTTACTGCATCAGTCCTATCGTGGCTGGATTATTGCAACAGTTTCTATTTAAACATCCAGGAACGTTTTATGAACAAGCTCCAAAGGCTGCAAAATGCGGCGGCCAGGCTGCTCACGGGCACGTCCAAGTTAGCCTCAATCTTCAAAGGAATCAAAAAACTACACTGGCTCCCGATGAGTAATCAAGTGTGTTTTAAATCTCTTTGTTCTGTCTTTAAAGCACTCCAAGTAGCAGGACCCGACTACCTACAAAAACAATTTAAATGGAACATACCAAAAAGAAATCTATGCTCGCTAGGAGTCAAGCTGGTTACTGTCCCAGCCACACAAAAAAGCAAGTCGGGAGGCAAAGGCTTCATCTTTGGGGCAGCCAAAGCCTAGAATGACCTTCTGGTCCACCTTAGAAATGCCACAGATCTTTTACCTTTCAGGAGGGGTTTGAAAACATGGCTGTTTGATAAGTAACTCTACCTTCACCGCTCTTGTCGAAAGGATAGGTAACTAGCGCCAGGACACCCTTGGGTATTCGTTGCGCTTAATAAATATCTGTAACATAACATAACATAACATTTCACCACCCTACTCCAATCTATGACAATCCACTCTACAACACTATATTCAACTCTACTCAACTCTATGACACTCCACTCTACGTCACTCCACTTTACAATACTCCACTATATGACACTCCACTTTACTCCACTCTACGTCACTCTTCTATATGCTACTTCACTCTACTCTACTCCACTCCATTCTATGCTAGTCCACTCCAGGACACTCTACGCCACTCCACTCTGCGACTCTCTATGACCCTCTACTCCACTCTGCATTACTCCACTCTATGACACTCTACGCTACACCACTCCATTCTACTCCACACTACACCACTCCACTCTACTCCATTCTATGATACTATACAACACTATAGAACTCTATAAGACACTCCACTCTACACCACTCCACGACACTTCACTCCAATTTTCTCCATTCCAGGCTACTCCACTCTACGCCACTTCACTCTTCACCACTTCATTCGATGACACTCTACTTTATTTCACTCTATGCCACTCCACTTTGTGCCTCTCCACTCTATAGCACTTTACTCCATCCCTTTTTACAACACTCTATTCCACTCCACACTGCACTACTCCACTCTGCTCCATTCCACTCTATGCCACTTTACGGCACTCCACTCCACTCTGTGCTCTCCATGCCACGTCATGCAGCTCCACTCCATGCCACTCAACTCTATGTCACTAACTTTTAGCCATCCTGAACAGCAGCCACAGTGGTGTACAACATGGCTAAAACACTTAGCCAAAAAGCCAATAGCTCTGCATTGGCGAGACCTATTGGTTTTGGTAATGCTTGTTGGCTGCTGCTGTCAGCAGGAATTAATGCTTCTGTGACTCTAGCTTCCAAAATAACAAATTAGGCCTTGCACCTATTTATCAGTGATTTGTATAGACACCAGAGGCCAGAAGCCAGAGCCGCTCGAATCTTCGTGCTACATACCTGATAATAATTTATTCTAAAAAATTACAAGCAATCACGTGAAACAAATAATTAGAACTTTAAAGTCTAGCATATATAGAGGCTCTGATGAAGCCATCATTGTAATAATCAAAAAGTTTCCTGAATTTTAGACATCAATTTTTTTAAAACTTTAAATTTTAAAGTATATTATTTTGACAGGTAGATTACTCCCTGTTTGGGTTCCTATAAAAACAATATATAAAAAAGTGAAACTGATAACCCAGGATCAAATAGGCTTATTTCTTTTCTAGACTCTTCTTGCATAATTTCTGCAAGGCTTCTGCTTTAGTGCTTGGAGGAGAACGGAGAGGAATTGCACCATGTTCAGGCTTTTGATAGTTGGAGTCTCGCACAGGTTTCTACAATGAAGGGGTGTCTGTATGCATGCTTCATTTACTTCTACGCAGCATTTAATAGGTTGAACAGGCTTTGTCTGTTGGAAAAGCGATGGGCCAGATGTACAAAGCATTTTTTTTGGTAGCAAACAACACGATTTTCAGAATCATGACGTTTGCGATCATAAAAATGCATTTTTATATATACAACCCACAAACTGCAATTTGGTAGAAAGTTACCAAATCACAATTTTGATTTGTGATCCTAAACCGTTTCGGTATTTGGAAGGGCCTTTTTAGGGCTTCCCTTCCAAATACTGAATAGGATTAGGATGCATTACTGTTTTACGACAAAATTCCATTCTTAAAACATTAATCTTTTACAACCTCCTCAAAGGGGGTGGCAAGCCATTCGGAAACGGGAAGGGTCTCAAAGGGACTCCTTCCCCTTTGTGAAAGTTGACAAAATGTTTTTTTTAAGAGTAGTCAGTGGTTCCATGAGCCACTGATTAACTCTTAAGAATGAAACTTACACTTTTCATTTTTAGGTCGAGCCTGGGCAGCGCATGCCCTGCTCTGCGGTATGCTGTATTGGAGTATAGAATTAAAGACCCACCCACTGCTAGCCCATATTGCTCATTGGCTTATGTTATTGCCCTTCTGAAATACTGGCTTCTGATTCGTTAATAGGCTTGTTAGTCCCTCCTTAGTATCGCTTTGACTTCATTTTTAACCACCCCTGAGGACTCGCCCTTTTACTTTGGTTATTACACAGTATGTCTGTTTTTCTTTAACCGCATCGCTGCGGTGGTTATTTTTCCGCTGTGCGGCTTTTTTTCTAAAAGCCGCGTTACATGACGAGCTCAGCTCATCATCCGCACACGACCACCGTGGCTGATGACGAGCTGAGCTCGTCATCAGCAGCGAAGGGGTTAATGAGTTTCTCCTACTGCAGGCAGGACATGCTTTCCTGCAGCATTCAGCGCGCCATGCACGCTTTAACTTGCTGAGCAGCCCGGGACAATGCTTTTTATTTATGTGTTAATAAGCAAAACAGATAAAAGGCATTGTCATTTGCAATGCCAATAGCTTAAACTCTCGTAAATGCGAGACCTATTACATTGCAAATGCTGGTTTTAAAAGCATCCTGTTTTCCTTTAAGGAAAAAGTGTTACATAAAAAACTGCTGTATTTAAAACAATCACAGGTGTGGTGGTCTGCTGACCTCAGCACGCCACCATCCCTGTGATGGTCGCAGTTCCTAGTGGGTCACAATTTGCAACTTGGCGTATTAATATTCATGAGCTAGGTTGAATAGCGACCCACAAGGAATTGATAATTTGCAAACCGACCTATTAGTACATAGGTCGGTTCGCAAATGACTACATTGGTGGCAAAAATACTGGTTTCAAATAGTGATCAGTATTTTGCAACCAGTTCTTAGTACACATGGCCCTGTGTGCTAAGAGAGTACCTTGGTCATTAATATATTTGGTCAAGGCCTAGCTGTCTTTCACATGGTCGAGAGTTCTGTGAAACAATAAACGGGGTTTGACAGGTAAACGCTCTGTGCAGAAGATCTTGTGCTATTTGAATAGACTCCAAAAGGTTTGCAGAGGCAGTTAAATGCAGTTGCATCTTAGTTTGAACATAACTGTTTGACAATTAATCATGTTAAAATTACGGTAATGATGTTTGGTAGGAAGTTACCCGGCCACTGAGGGCACAGATTGAGGGTGGTCAAGCAGCACCTGTACTTGGAAGTCCTATTTGTAGGAATTTAAGTTGAACTTCACATTGGAATGAAGGGAGCAACCCAGCCTTGCAGGATATGAATCGACCGAGGGCTGTTAACTTAAATTATGGAGGCTATTTCTTTAAGGCATTCCTTAAGGCCAATAAACAAAAAATACCCTAACCGCCCAGCCTGGTTCTGCAGCTTTATTCCTTGATTCATTTAAGAAAGCTTTACTGGGGGGCGTGGCCAGTAACATGGCTGGGTACCTGTACCGATCAACAACACTGTCAGCCCCAAACGAATCCTGTCCGTTTCTGTCCTTCTGAAACAATCAAAAAACAGCAAGAGGTGCCTAAAGTCTCCAGACCTACAGCGGCTGCAAAAGAAGGGCAGAAAGAAGATCCTGGGCAGAGGAGAGCCTCCGAAAGCAGTCGGATGAAAAACGAATGCAGTGGGTTAAAATGGCAGCAGCTTACGAGACTTGAGCACCGCCGAGTGCGGAGACATCCGATACGAAGGGGAAACGTGATTAGCAAGAGTGCGAGTCCTAGGTTCCCCTGAAGCCAGATCCCTGTTGTGGAGCAGCAGACCAGGATGCCAGATCAGCCATAGAGACGTGGGAGCTGGAGGCGGACCTAACCATGGTCATCCCCAGGGCTCCGATGAGACAGACATCATGGGGCCAGTGGAGAAGCTGATTGAGAGAGAGAGAAACATCGGCGGCACCAGAGAGAGGTGACCTGGTGGTGGGGAGCCGCGGGTGGCTGTAGGGCACTTACCCACCGCGAACGTGCTGATGGGCCGCGGACCTCCACTATGCTGAGGATAGCGGCGCCATCCCCAAGGAAGAGAGCGGGTGAGGGGGTTAGACGGCCGCAGAGAGGCCAGGCAGGAGCAAGATGCAAAGGTCCTGTGTGCTACACGTCGACCCCCCGCTGGGAACGAGCTGTAGTGGGAGCCGATAACAAAGCACACCGCTATCGGGAGGAGGCCGGGAGCCCCCCACCCCCACTGGGACAGCCTCCACCTCTTACTCATCTCCTTGGCAGTTCGGCCAGAACTAACAGGGTAGCACACACCCTCGGTAAGCGTAGAGGCGGCCCCAGAGACATGGAAGTCACCAGCCCTTGGGTTACATTGCTAAGATAGCAATAAGATATCTCACAACAATGGCTGAGGCACTAAAAGTAGCGCAAGGCAAGCCAGAGTTGCTCCTCCGTGGTGGGGTTCCCATGGACCGCTATTAGAGGGGAAGGCGAATGTGCGGTGAAGAAGGGCATTAACTGCCTCAATCACAGGTGACACAAGCAGGCACTGCACAACACAAACACGAAGGAGACCTGCTAGAACGATGCAGAACAATTAAGTGGGGCCTCGAACAGCACCAAGTGAGATGGCGAAAGATAAAGACCCCAAACCAACGAAGCAGCAGAAAATGGACCGGTATGCAAAAGTGCTACCCACAACATCTGAAGTGAAAGGAGAGAGGACACACACCTGCTAGACAATGCAGCCATATTACAGGCGATACACGCTTCCAGAGAGGCCCTGGAGGTTAAAATGGCTGAGGTGCGCTCAGAGGTGACGCTGCTGCGCCAGGATTTGCGCAAAGGTTCGGAGAGGGTGACTGGAGCCGAAAACTGCGGTGGAGGATGTGTCCCCCTCTATGCCTAAAGAAGTTTCGGGGTTGGTGGCCTCGCTGAAAGAAGTGTCCTGGAGAGTAGACGACACAGAAAATAGAGTTCGTAGGAACAAACTCTGTTTCCTTGGATTTCCAGAGGGAACGGAAGGGACAGATCTGGGACAATTCTTAATGACATGGCTCGAGGATTCCCTCCCAAAGGCGCCTTTCTCACCCTGTTTTATAATTGAGAGAGCCCACAGGATGCCATGTTTCCGCCCTTTAATTGCCCGCTTCCTAAATTGCCAAGACCATGATTTGATACTCCGGGAGCTGAGGCAAAGGGGGAAAATCAAACATGCTAACACGCAAATAATGGTGTTCCCTGACTACTCCCGGGAAGTGCAAAAGCAGAGGCGAAGTTTTGATGCAATCAAGGCAAAATTGAGGACTCTTGAGATTCAATATATTCTGCTCTCATCAGCAAAACTTAAAGTGATTTTCCAGGGCACCTTTCAGTTTGTCCAGACCCCAGAAGAGGCATGGACCTGGATTGAGGGGCTCCCCCTGGAGATGTCGACTGGACCCAACGGGAACACCCCAGGTAGGCAAACAGGAGAAATCAGTTTACAAGAGAACCATAGGGAAGAGGCTGAATGCTCAGCAGCAGCACGCAGACCCAACATGGGAACACCTTTTCGCCTCACACAGACCGTAGGCGAGAGGACACAACATTTGGAATCAGCGGAAGAAACCTTGAGAGGAAACACTGGACAGAAACAGCAGAGAATCCAAGATTGAGCTGCCTCTGAACCATTGGAAAGAGAATATTCAGCTGATGCTGATAGTGGGGAAACATCCTTTACATTGCGGTGAGTACACCACGATGCAGTTGCAACACAGCCGTTAGAACGCAAGTCTTTATATTGACTTGCGCTGCATGGCGCTATAAGCTAAGGAATAGTAAGATTTACTATTCCAACACCTTCCCTACTGTACCTAGACTGGTGTTGGAATAGTAAATCTTTCTATTCCTAAGTCCAGCGCCCTTCAGTGCAAGTTGTTGTAACGACTTGCATTGTAAAAACTGTGATGTAACATACTGCGATCATTTCGATCGTGTTGTTACATCACATATTCGGATAGTGACCTTCCACTTCTTAAAAACATTCAACAGATCAAAGACCCGGCCCCAAGTTCGACAGTCCTGGATGTTCAGCAGCAGCAACAATCCAAGAGTGGCGAAAAAAGTTGAGAATGCGGGGCTAAACGGCTGCCAAGAGACAGTAAAACACAACTAAGGGCCCACTAGACACTATAGGGTTCAGGGGTTGTAGGACCGATAGTAGATACATAGTACATGATCAATAGTTGATTGTTTTAGGGGAGGGGGACAGACCTCTTTCAAATGTACCTTTGCTGCAGTTGTCATGTTGACGAGCTGGGGGCGGTGTGGGAGAGTGTAGGTTGGGGGGGTTCATATTGGGAGATCAGAAATGTCAAAATGCGAGTTGGAGGAAAGAGTTGTTATACTTAGAAAATAGTCAAATGATACTGAGAACAGGAGCAGAGAAGGGAACGGCCATAGCTCTGACAGAACACACCAGAATAGTCATGGAAAACAAATAAATCAACACTGGTCGAGGGAAACTACAAAATAATGACGTGGAACATCAATGGGTTAGGAAATACAATTAAAAGAGGGCTGGTAACTAGATATCTCAAAAGACTTAAACCTGATATAGTCCTCCTACAGGAAACGCATTTGATGGGAACACATTGTTCCTTTCTAGGAAGAGGACAATACACTACACTTGCAAATGCAGGATTCTCCACAAGGTCGAGAGGAGTGACCAATTTAAATAAAAAATCACTCCTCTTCCGTGCTACCAATACAAGGACTGATCCAAATGTATGTTTGTGGCGGTACAAGGGACATGGGGACGAAGAGAGTCATGCTTGTTAGTGTATACACATCCCCATGGCTGCAACAGCAAATACTAGACAAAGGAGCCGGGATACTTTTGGAGTCAGGGCCCTCTACGCACGTTAAAGGAGGCGACTTTAATGATGTCACAAATCGGCACATAGATCGCACGCATGTAAGTCCTGGGACATGTGGCCCCACTCACCTGGCTCAATTCCAGGACATGCTTAATCGAACTGACCTCTGGAATCAACACCTTCCAGCAGTGTAGGCTTACTCCTACTTCTCAGGCACCCATAGGGTATTTTCAGGATTGGACCACCTTTTTTTCCCCCTGGCGGGAGTGGTAGAGACGGTGGAGAGAGTGGAGTATCTAGCGAAGGGTTTATCTGATCACTCACCTCTCTGACTGACAGTGGGAAGGAGAACCAGTGGACACAGAAAGGAATGGAGACTGAGTACATGGACCCTACAGCACAGGGACGTTGCCAGTGAAATCCGAATAGACTCAGAACTATACTTTAGCAAGAATGAGGGCTCAGTGATATCAGATGTCACTCTATGGGAGGGGTTTAAGATGGTGGTACGAGATAGGGCACAAAACATTATAGCCCACAAAAAAAGAAAGTAGACTAAAGAGATTGAGACTCCGGAGTGAAGGCTACTGAAACTAGAAAGGAATATGGATCCCAAGGCTGAACAACATACTCTCCGCCAGATGGAGATAACACCAGGGTAATACAGGGCACTGGTGAACCATGAAGTGAAAACCCAACTTCAGGCCACTTAACATCGTTTATACGAGGCAGGCGATAGAGCAGGGAAGCTCCTGGCCTGGCTAAGAAGAAAAGAGAAAAAGGCAAGATGGGTGGCCGTCATACAGGAGCAGGAGGAGACTCACACTACACCCCAAGACATAGCAGGTGCCTTTGCCCTCTGCTACGCAGAATTATACAGAGATAGCCCACTAGCGGGTGACACACAAATTAGTGGCTACTTGGTGGCAACAGATGTCCCCACACTCTTGCGGGAGGCCTGAGACATGTTAGAGAAGGAGCTGACCCTTGAGGAAGTGTTGGATTCCATTGGTAGACAGAAATGCCAGCTTGCTGGGCCCACACCTGTTAAATATGTTTTTAGCAGCAAAAGAAGAGGGGACACTCCCACCTGATCTCTGTACTGCCACGGTAGTGGTGATCCACAAAATAGGGAAGCCCCCAGAGGACTGCGGGTCTTATTGGCCAATATCGCTACTTAATGTAGAGATGAAAGTCCTAGGCGACCATCCTGGCGACGCGCCTTCTGACGGTTATCACCTCACTCATACACTGGGACCAATCTGGCTTTATGCCAAAATGAGCCACATGCCTCAATGTTCTTGGGCTTGCCAACTGGATGGATACGGTAAAACATAGGGAGAGCTCACATGTGTTCCTCTCCCTTGACGCAGAAAAAGGCATTTGACACAGTTCACTGTGTGGCAACACTATTGAGGTTTGGATTTGGGCCGGTTTATATGGCCTGGGTTGTGCTATTTTATACTAATCCAGAGGCTACAGTTCGAGTTAATGGAGCGACCTCGACGAGCTTACCTGTGAGAAGAGGTGCTAGACAGGGATGTCCCCTATTCCCACTACTATTTGTTTTAGTCCTGGATCCACTGGCCTGCGTAATCAGATACCATCCAGAAATAAGTGGCTTTAAGGATGAAGGGGAGATGTTGGGCGACGAGCGAGTTTCGGTTTACCCGGATGACATCCTAATATATGTCACTGATCCAAAAAGAACGCTCCCAACAGTCTTACACATTTTTGAGGAATATGGTCATCATGCAGGGTATAGAATTATCTGGGACAAGTCTAGTTTATATTCAGTGGGGAGATCCATTTAAAATCAGGAAATCCAGGGGTGCCTGAAGGTCCCTCAATGAAGGGTTCCGCTACCTAGGCCTTTATATTACCACCAATGAGTTTGCGAACTTGATGCAGCACGTTAAACGGGTCCTAACAGAATTCCAGAAAGATGTAGGAAGATGGTGGTGACTTCCGCTGACAGTAATGGGTAGGGCCCCCATGTATAAGATGATTACTCTTCCCAAGCTGTTGTACATATTACCAAAAACCTAATGTAAGGCACCAGAGGCCATATTTACTGAAATAAACAATGATCTACCCACACTTCTGTGGGATGGGGCGCACCCAAGAGTGGCGGTACAAACACTTCAACGCAACCATAATAATGGGGGCCTTGCACTACACGATATAAGAGCATATTACAGGACGGCCCACTTAATGATCATCAATGAGTGGGGTCATACCACAAAAGACCACCCAGCATACGCACTGGACCAGCTTCAATTTCGACATCATACACACTTACACTACTTATACGGGGGCAAGGGCACTAGGTGATTGTTGCCAGCTACACAGAGGGTGGCAGAAGCCTGGAAGGGAGCAGAGAGACAAATGAAGTGGGACACAAGACTCTCGAGAGAACCCCCCACTGTGGGAAGGAGAAAGATTACCAGAGATTGGAAAAACCTCCAGGGCTTTAGACAGTGGGACATGATAGGAATCTCCAAGTTGGGAGATATACTAGAGTTAGGCACCCTTGGCCACACTCCAGACCACATATCAACTAAAGGACACTTAAAACTATGCTTATCTCAGATTGAAACATGCATGGAGGGCGAAGGGGTTGGATACAACAGATATCCCTGAATTTGCCCCCTTAAGGATAGGCTCTTGCAGGAGGAAATCCCTAATAAAGCCATCTCATGGACATACAAAACACTACTTAATAACATCCCTGACAGGTTAGGACCACTTAGGCCCAAATGGGAGGGCACTACAGGACTACTTGAAGATATCGACTGGGAGGTGGCCCTGAGGCACCCACGAGAGGTAGCCATAAAACAGAGATTGTGTCTCATACAATGTAAGATCCTACACAGTGTCTACTTCGACAGAGCACAGCTGCATAACATGGGGAGAGCAGACACACCCAACTGCGTATGATGTAGGACCCTGCCGGGCACAGATATCCATACACTATGGGAGTGTAGCAGTATAAAAATATGGATGTATGTCGTTACTACGCATGCTTTCACAACGCATGCCTTTACCACGCAACTTTTACAATGCAAGTCGTTACAACGACTAGCGTTGGGGGGGGCTGGATAGTGAATAGTTTAATTTACTATTCCAACTCTAGTCCCCATGGATAGTAGGGAAGGTTTTGGATAGTAAATTAAACCATTCCCTATCCTACAGCGCCCCCCCCAGCGCAAGTCGTTGTAACGGCTTGCGTTGTAAAAGTTACGTGGTAAAGGTAGTGCGTGGTAAAAGTTGCGTTGTAAACACTGTTCTCCAAAAATATACTTGGAGCCCAATCGAACAGGGGTCTCCAAACCGGTCCTGGAGGCCCGGATCCATGCCAGATTTTTAAAATTACTACATGTATCTCAATGGGGATATCCCAAAAATCTGGCATGGATCCGGCCCTCCAGGACCGGTTTGGAGACCCCTGAACTAGAGGCTAAGTATGTCCTGTTTGGTATCCCCACGGAAATAGACCTGCAGCGTGGTAAACTTTTACTATGCAACTTAGGTTTCGTGGTGGCCAAAAGAGCTCGTTATTGGTGAGCCCCAAGCCCACCTACACTGCCTGAATGGAAGACCTGCATGGATCAATACATGGTAGCGGAGAGAGTAACATATAAGGCCAGAGGGTGCCCCCGAAAACTCAAAGAGATCTGGACCCCCTGGTTGAATTACTATGGGTTGGAAATGAGAGGTGAGGGGGAGGCATTAAACGCAACACTGGAAGGTCCAGTGAAGAAGAGAAGATAGATCCTCCACCCCCCCTTCTCACTGACTGGCCCTCACTGTATAATTATAGTTCTACGATGACCGAATCAACTGTGACCTGTGTTAATAGCATTGCCGTCCTATTCTGTTGTCTATGTAAATTTGTAACGTCATGCATCTTCTCGCACAACTTGTGTATCCAAGTTTTTTTATTTGCGTTATTTGTGTTAATAAAAACATTTTTTTTAAAGAAAGCTTTACTGCTGCCATGGTCTTCCAGTTTTCAAAGGTTAAGACTGCAATTAGGTTTGATTGCGTGATATTTCCAGACGGAAGCTTTCTGTCCGAAGCTTTTTTTGCACCTTTTGAGAGAAGACACTTACCTAGTAGCCTGTGCCTATTTTCAGACACTTTTTGACAGCGAAATGACCTTGGCGATTGGCAATGAAACATCAGGATTTAAAACGATTTGCTAATTATGAAATACCTAAGGCATGTCGCTCAGTTCTGCTCTTTTACTAGTGATTTTGGCTGCGTTGTTAGTAGATTAAGATCACGGAATCCACATCAGATGTAAATGGTATTTACATTCTGTACTAAATAGGATAAATCAAGATTATTTTGATAGCCAGAGTAAGCCTTGTTCTAGGTTATCAAAATAGATCTCTAAATGTTGTTGTTATAGAGAAAATTGTATCTGCCCTTTGCAAACTCCTACTAAGCAGGGGTGGCTCGTCCACGTGGGCGTCGGAGCGTCGCCCCACTGCTTTCTCGCAGTGCGAGAAGCAGGAACATAAAATGGTATGAATACCATTTTACATTTCTGCTTCTCGCACTGCGAGAAAGCAGAAGAAGGGTATGCCTGGTTGGGGGCAGGCGGGTGGGCGGGTCGGGGAGGAGTGGCTTGCCCAATGTTATGGGCGATGACTATTTGGTCGGCCCCAGGGCCGACCAAACCAGTCATAGCACTCTCCTCAGCCTGCATGAAGAAAACGGCCTCCCCACAGACGCCTGTAAGGACGGTGTCCTAGCCTTGGAAGAAAGGGAGGCTGCCTGCTTCTGCTTCATGTGAGCAGAGAGCAGGAGGCACAATGTGAGAGTCCAGCACCGGAGGTGAAGATAAGTTTTAAGAAAAACATTTTGTTACATTAATCATATTGAGGGCCGTTTTTGTCATTTTTGTGTGCCTATTTTCTGATCTGGTGGGCCGTTTTTTCTGTTGCTTGCCCTGATATTGCCACAAATATTGCCTGTCGTAAGCACAAATCTACCCAGTCTCTGCTACCTTACCAAATACCTTTACTATTTGTCCTTACGAATTAAAAACTGCCCCAATTTGCAAATGTGATCAACTTTTTTAGCTATTTGATTTACTAATGGGGGCCACTTTTATTTTGGTGCACAGGCCTATTTTCTTGCCCAGTCTGGCCCTGGGCACAGTTAATGCAACTTCACAATGTCCTATATTACAGCTGTATCAATATGGTCAAAGGCACACAGTGGACTCAAACCAGAGAAGGTAAGCCAAGAGTGTGAAGTGGCATCAACTGCCACACATTTCAGAAAGCATATTAGTACAATGCTGGCTGTCCACAAGAAACATCATAAGGCAGTTTGTGAACTGACCTACAGGACAGTGAGACTTACAAAAACATGTCCTAAATAGATTTGACTTCGGGACACAGGGTATGGGAATTATGTAGAGTTGTGGAAATACTTGAGCAATGGATGAAGAAGGTACAACACAAAGGTGACACCAGTGACATTCCAAGAGTCATGTCCAGGTATTTGTTTGTTCTGTAGGGCGACTAGCAGCATCCACGTTCACTATGTATAAGAGAACTGCTAACATACAGGCAGAGTTGATATGTCAAAATGGTGCAAGTCACAAATGTATTTAACAAATAACAAACCTTTTATGCTGGTAAATTACTCAACAACCCTCTCCTTAGAGCGAAGAAGGTTCTAGTGCGAGTAGTGCATGTAGGAAAGCTGTTTTCTTTTTAAGTAACCCCCCCCCCAACACACACACTGGTTGCCAGATTTCTGATGCAGTTTGATGGAATATGCCCTGGGTCCCTGCCAATCAGTTCCCAGGGCCTGTGTTCTTTCCCAAAACTGTACCATTGTTTCCACAGTTGGCACAACTCTGGTCCACATGTAAGCTCCTTGTAAAAGATACCATTGATAACAAGGGCCTTGTGACCAGAGAGGGTCTCTAAGGACTGCAACTTGTATTGTGCCACCCTCAGAGACCCCTCACCTAACACATACACACTGACACAACTGAAGATGGCACACATCCCTTTGTGCCCTGCCCACAAACACTACCTGTAGCATGGGAATGTCACCCCTCTAGCAGGCCTTACCGTCCTAAAAGCAGGGTGCACCATACCACAGATGGGGGTATTGCTGCATGAGCAATATGCCCCTACAATGTCTGTGCCTTTCACAGACATTGTAAGTGCAGTGAAGCCATATTGAGTACATTGGCTGGGAGTTTGTTATTGCAAACTCCACAGCTCCATGATAGCTTTACTGAAAGCTGCGAAGTTTGGTAGCAAACCTCTCAGCTCAATAAATCCACACTGATGCCAGTGTTGGATGTATTGAAAAATGAACTCAGAAGGCATCCTAGAGATGTTCCCTGAAAAATGACCCACTCCATTGTGTCCAGCTGACTGGTCTGCACAAGCCTGCCACACACTGACATGTTTCTGACCCCCTGCAGTAAAATTAGTAGTCAGGAGAGGTGTGATCCTTCTCAGCTAGGACCACCCCTACGGTGTCCAAGGCTGAAGTGACCCCTCTCCTTAGAAAGTCCTCAATCTTGGATGGAAGGATTATAGCTAATCAAGTTAGGGGGATGTCTCCTCCCCAAAGGGAGGGTTCATTCAAAGGGTGTAGTCACCCTGAAGGCAAGTAGCCCGTTGGCTATCATCTGTCAGTCCCTGTAACACCCCGAAATTCAGTATTTATAGGCAACACTGGATCTTGATCCTCAGATTCCTGCTACCATAAGAAGAGGATGGACGAAGACGTTGTGTAGCCCAGCAAGAAGATAACTACTGCTTTAGCCCTTGCCCTACCGGCTTATCTCATCCTGCCTGAACCTGCAGAGAAGACAACGCTGAACCCATGGTCAGCGACTTCCAATAAGTCCATGAAGACTGACACTCTTCAATAAAGACCGAGATCTCCAGAGGACAGCGACCCTGTCCAGAAAAGCCTTAGTCTTTAAGGACTCCGGATCGAGGCGGACCGCGACCACTGCTATCTCTGCACCCGACACCCACGGCCTGAGTCTGAGTGGCTTGCCTGTCCAATGACGTCTCCCCAGCGATCCTGACCTTGTCTCCATTGGTGGTTGACCTCTCCTGGACCCCTTCACCTGCAGCCTCAACTCAAAGGGTTCCACTGACCACGACTGGCTCCAACCAAGAAACTCGACGCCAAAAGTGACCCCAGCAACCTTAGCTTTCCGGCTATGGGGAGCCCGAACCAACGATGTCTCCACCTCCCCCAACTCTCCGACTTACCTTCAACCAGTCTCCTAGCCTCTTTGTGCGACCAAGATTCCCCATTGAAACACATTGGTCTCCTGATGTTGATTTGCACCCTGCACCCGGCTGCCCCTATGCCACTGGTGGAGTAGCTTTGGTGCTGCCTTGTGGCCCTCCCTGTGCTGATCTTAACCCCCGGGGCCAGTACCCTTAAATAGTGTGTACTTAATGCAGACAGTGCCTTTCCCTGGTGCCCCCAGCCTTTATTGATTTACATTTGGCCCTGTGACTTCTGCACCCAGCCACCCTAGTAATGCTGGTGGTACAGTACTTACCTGAAAATGAACCTCGCCCAGTGTCAATCTAAACCCCTGGAGACTGAAACTGTAAGCTGAATACTTACTTGCTAATACATAACCTTGTTTTCCTTCCATAGGATTGCATTACATTTCCTATCCTAATGCACACAAAAGTCTAACTTGTACTATTGCAAAGTTCTATCGTTTATAATTCAATGTAAAAGTCTTTAATTCACTGTAAAGCATTGTTAACTGCCTTGCGAACCAAATCTGAAAGAGACTATTAGTTATAGATTCTTTACCTTAGAATTACCCCCAGGCGTCAGACTGGATCCAGAGAATTTTTTTCTTCAGCAGTACTCCTGGTTGTTGTCAGGTGGCGTTGGTCAAGTCCGCGTTCGTTGTTGGCGTCGTGATCGCAGGAATGACGTTTATTTATTTATGTATGGGCTTGTAACGCGCCGGCATCACACCCGAAGGTGTATCTCCGCGCGGTGCTGTGAAGAAACAGGTCGGGCAGCGCTCCAACTAGAATAGAGTTGTCTTTAGGCATTTCCTGAAAGCTAGATGACTCGGGCACTCTCTGAGGGAAAGGGGAAGACTGTTCCACAGACGCGGGCCCATAATGGAAAGGGCGCGACCTCCCTGTCTAGTCTTGTTATGTCTAGGAACCTGAAGTAATAGCTGATTGCTGGACCTAAGATTGCGGGAAGGGCGGTGGTATACAAATTTCTCGGCCAGATAGTGTGGACCGAGGTTGTGGAGACTCTTGTGCACCACACAGCAAATCTTGAATTCCACCCGTTTCCGGATGGGAAGCCAGTGGAGGGCCTTGAGGAGGGGCAAGGATGGAGTTCTAGGGGGGGCATTGGTCACCAGGCGGGCCGCAGTGTTCTGAACCACCTGAAGTTTATTAAGCACTCCTTCATTGGCTGCTAAGGATAGGCCATTACAATAGTCCAGGCGGCTCAGAACGAGGGCCTGGACCAAGGTCTTTCTTGTATTGTCTGGTAGAAGGGGGAACACCTTCCGAAGGAGGCTAATGATGTGGAAGCAGGATCCCGCCGTGGTGCTGGCATGATGGGCAAGGGTGAGGTCATGATCTAGACGGACCCCCAGGTTTTTCACCACCTGTTTCGGGGAAGGGGCCTGACCCAGACTGGAGGGCCACCAGTCAGGGGTCCACAGGATTTTTGCCTCTCCGAATAGCATGACCTCAGACTTTCCCACATTACACTGGAGAAAGTTCTTGGCCATCCAGCTGGCGATCGCAGTCATGCCGTTGGAGAAAGCTTGTCTTATCTCCGGTGTAAAGTTTTTAAAAGTGAACAGCAGCTGCGTGTCGTCAGCGTAAGAGATGGGCATAAACCCGAAAGATCTCATAATGTTAGCCAAAGAGGAGACATATACGTTAAACAACGTAGGGCTGAGACAGGAGCCCTGCGGGACTCCTCTGGTGATGCTGGCCGAGGGGGAGCTGAAGGAGCCCATATTCACCTTCTGGGTACGCTCGGAGAGAAAGCTGGTGAACCACGCCAAGGCAGATCTATCAATACCAATCTCCTTTAATCTGGTAAGGAGGATGGCGTGGGATATGGTGTCGAATGCTGCGGACAAGTCCAGCAGCACCAACACCACTGACATCCCTCTGTCCAGGGACAAGCGTATAGCATCCGTGACGGAAAGAAGAGCCGTCTCGGTGCTAAACCTAGGCCTGAACCCCGACTGAGAGTGGTCCAGACTGCCGGTCTGCTCAATGAAGCTGGAAAGGTGGTGATTCACATGCTTCTCCATCAATTTGCTGATGAACGGCAAGAGGGAGATTGGCCTCAGATTAGTCATATCTGACCAGGGGGTGGAGGTGTTTTTCCTGATAGGCTTGACCATGGCCTCTTTCCACTCCAGGGGGACCAGTCCCTCGGAGAGGGAGCGATTGATCACCGTCTGAATGGAGGGACTGAGGACACTCCCAATGAGGTGCATGACACGGGCAGGTACAGGGTCCACTGGGCTGCCTGATTTAATAGTCCCAATCAGGGAGTTGACTTGGTCCAAGCTAATCTCGGGGATAGAGGACAGCGCAGCGGAAACAGCGTCGACTATTCCGGGCTGGAGGCTGGAAGAGGGGACCATTTCCTCAATAGGTGGGCTTGCTTGGGAAATGTTTCGATAAATAGAATCAATTTTATCGGCAAAAAACCCAGCAGTGTCCTCACACAGTTTTTGGGTCAGCATTTCTGGACTGTCACAGGCGACGGGCTTGGTGAATGTGCAGAGAACCTGGTACAGTAGTTTGGAGTCATTGCCAGCCTCAGACAGTTGGGAGACAATGTGGGATTTACGGGCAGCTCTGATGTTTTTATGATAGAGTCTCATGGCTGAGCCATAGCGGTCTTTATCGGCCGTACTGCGTGAGATTCTCCAGGATTTCTCCAACTTCCTGCAGGCCTTTTTCTCCGCACGCAGTAGGTCCGAGTACCATGGTTCCTGCCTGCGGTCAGAACGCCGGTTACAGCGTCTTAAAGGGGCAATTAGGTTGACCGCCGTGATCAAGGCATCATTGTATTTAGACAGGGCCGAACTGGTGGAGTCAGAGGGGAGAAAGTCGGGAGGTACGAAAGTAGTTTTAAAAGTGTCAGCGGACACCTTATACCACTGCCTGCACCATAACGGGAGGGGAGCAGGTGGGGGCGTTCTTTGATAAGGGTAGGGAGGGAGAAGTTGATTACAAAGTGGTCGGTCCATTCCACCTGCGTTGGAGGATAACAAGTTAGGGAGTGCGAGTTGGACAGGATTAAGTCGAGGGTGTGACCGGCCCGATGGGTCGGACCTCGGTTGCACTGTTTAAAACCTAGTACAGATAGATCAGCCAGCAGGTTGCGCGCTTCTGTATTGTCAAACAGTTCACTGTGGACATTGAAATCTCCAAGGAGTACAAAATTAGTCCCTATGCTGATATGAGGAGCTAGTGTTTCCAGAAGGAGGGTTGAAACCTCGGCACAGGGGCCAGGGGGACGGTACACCAGTGCTCCCTTCCAGCAAGCTTGTGAAGAGGAACCAATCTTGAAAACCAGGATTTGCAGTACCAACTTAGACGCCGCTCCTGTGCGCTGACGTCAGTTCTTTTTTTTTTTCACACCAGCCAGCGTAGATCTGGAGAGAGCGATACCCTTAGTCATTTTTTGACTAGTGATTTTTCAACTTTTGTCAACATCTTTTTCAAGTCGTTCAACTCCTGGTACGCGTAGGGGTGTCCCATCGTCGGACCGGCTTCAAGCCTTGTGACTCTTGTCACAAGTTGATGTCAGTCATGGACCCGCACCTCGTGTGCCTTTGGTGCCTGGAGCGGGCCACGACCCAAAGTCGTGCTCTGACTGTCGGGCCATGTACATGAAGTCTTTGCGAGAGCGGTACCGTAAGCTTCTGGAGGCCTGGCAGTCAGCTCTGTGGCGCTCGAGGTCCCGGTCGTGTGGGAGGTCGTGTGACTGGTCGCAGAGTCACCACCATCACTCCTCATTGAAGTCTTTGTCTTCGGGTAAGTCGAAGCACAGGAAGAAGACGAAGAAGCATTGTCACTCTTCGCCTTTTCCCCGTCCGTCGGATGATGCGGTATGCATAAGGTAGTCGTCCTTCGGCTCTGCCCTCAGAGCCTGCTGGGATGGCTCTAAGCTTCCCTCCCTTCCAAGGAGCCGGAGTGTCCCCTGCCCAGCTTTGTGCATTTTATGAAGCTCTAGACTCCATCTTTGGGCAGCCTGACTCTGCTGGCACGCCTTCGGGCCCTGCGGACTCGGCTGGGGGCACTAGGCCTTCGATGCCGGCGGCTCCAGACTTGGCACCACAAGGCCTCCAGGGATCCAGGCCTTGATCCAGATCGATGCCGGTCGACCTCACGACGCATCCTCCGGCACAATACCTCTGACGACGCCTCCTCCACTTCCGATATCGGTTGTGTCCCTGGCATGCGTCGACCCCAGCCTCCCCCTCGACTTGGACACGGAGCCGAACCGGCGTCGACCGACGCCGGTACCGGTGCCGACCAGTACTTTTGTACCACTGTTCTACCCTTGTGTTCCCTATTGCCCTGAGTGACAGCCAGAAGAGGGTGAGGAGGACTGGGAGGGGTATGTTGACCTTTTGGCAGACCAGCTTGAAGAGCCAGACTGGAGAGAGGAGTTGGGTGAGGCCAGTGGTCTAGATACCTCTCTAGACCTTGGTATGCTTTCTCCCCCTACTGTGGCCATGGAAGAGGGAGCCTCCTACGCTGTGGTGTTGCGTAGGGTGGCTGAGGCCTTGGGCCTTGAGCTTCCAACGGTGGCAGTCTGGACCAATCTCCTGACTGAGGTGCTTCAGCCGGCAGCGGCCTCTTCGGAGTCCCTGCTGCCATTCAATGAGGCCCTCACAGACATCCTTCTGGGCACTCGGTCCAGGCCGAGCACAGGGGCTCCAATGGATAGGATGATTGCCCGTCGCCACTGCCAGGCCCCGGGTCACCCAATTTTTCTCTCCCAACGCCATTCCCCCGAGAGCTTGGTGGTCCAACCGTCAACATCCAAAGGCACGTTCCCTCCTGCACCCCAGATAGGGAATCCAAGAAGCTGGATCATCTTGTGAAGAATGTGTTTTCTTCCGCCAGCTTAGGACTGCGGTCAGTGAACACCGCATGTTTCTTGGGCCGTTACACCCACTCTGTGTGGGACGCAGTTGCGCAAGTGCTGCCACAGTGCCCAGAAGAGGCCCGGGCCAAACTCTCCCATGCGGTCTTAGAGGGTAGAGTCGCAGCAAAATTCACCATACGATGTGGGCTGGACAGCGTCGACTCGCTATGTAGAACAATTTCTACATCAGTAGCCCTACGGCGCTATGGCTGGCTGAGATCCACTGGATTTTCTGGTGATGTTCAATTGACTCTTTTGGACGTGCCCTTCGATGGCCGTCGCCTGTTTGGCGACAAGGCGAACAGTGCTCTTGAGCGCTTCAAGGATTGTAGAGATACGGCCCGATCATTGGGTCTCGTTGCCACCTCTTGTCCTGTGCAGTCTGAATTACGCCCCTTTCTTGGCTATGGAATGGGTGCCCCACCACGTTCCACCCAGGGCAAAAGACCGGCACAAGCTACCCAGCCTCTGCACGGCCGGGAACGTGGGACCCAACGCGCCGTGGGTCTGGGGTACAGCGGGCGGCCAGTCCACCAGTGCCCCCTCTGCAGCAGCCTCTAAGCCTTCCTAGTCTGGCCTTTCAGGTCCACCAGAGGCCAGTGGGCGGCAGGATTCACCATCCCCTCCCTCACTGGATAAACATCACGTCGGACAGGTGGGTTTTGCAGAAAGTCCGAAGGGGCTGCTCCCTCCCCTTTGAGACTACCCCTCCGTCCATGCCACCAATACTCCATTGTATGTTGGAGGATCACTTGTCCGTCATTAAGTTTTGGCTCTCTTGGCCAAGGGAGCTATCGAGCGAGTACCTGTCCAAGAATTAGGTTGTGGTTGTTATTCTCACTACTTCCTGGTGCCCAAGAAGGACAACGGCCAGCATCTTATCATCGATCTCAGGGACATCAACCGCTTCCTGTTGACATGTTGACATTAGCTCAGGTTCTGTCTGCCCTCGACCCCAGAGACTGGATGGTAGCACTGGACTTGCAGGATGCATATTTCCATGTTCCCGTTCTGCCAGCCCACAGGCATTACCTACGGTTCACAGTGGGCCACGAGCATTTTCAGTTTACTGTGTTTCCCTTTGCCCTTACCAGCTCCCCTCGGGTGTTCACAAAAGTGATGGCAGTGGTCGCAGCTCATCTGCGCCGATCAGGTGTTCCAGTCTTCCCCTATCTCAACGACTGTTTTGCCCCAGGCTGTCCTCTCCTACCTTCAGACTACGGCAGACCTCCTGCACTGGCTGAGGCTCACTGTCAATGTGCCAAAGACACACCTTACTCCCTCTTAGAAGCGCCTTTTCATCGGAGCAATTCTGGATACAGCTCAATTTTGGGCTTATCCTCCTGAGCAGCGAGTCCGGGATATGCGGGCGTTGATACAGATATTTCAGCCTCTATCCTGGATTTCGGTGAAATTGACTATGGGGCTGCTGGGCCTCATGGCCTCCTGCTGTCTGCTGGTGGATCATGCCAGGTGGCATATGCAGGCTCTGCAGTGGGACCTGAAGTCCCAGTCGGTGCAGCATCAGGGAAATCTTTCCGACTTCGTCCAGTCTTGTCAGTTGCATTGGTGGCTCACAAACTAGGATTGGGTCCGTGGCAGATCCCTCTCCCTTCCCCAACCAGAGTTCACAGTTGTGACTGATGCATCACTTCTGGCATGTGGGGGGGCCACCTGAGAGAGGCGGAGATCAGGGGTCTCTGGTCTCCGGAGGAGTCCAGTCTCCACATCAACCTTTTGGAGCTCCGGGTAATCTGCCTTGCACTAAAGTCATTCCTTCCTTCTGTCAGAGGAAGAGTAGTGCAGGTGTTCACAGACAACACCAGCACCATGTGGTACTGCAACAAACAGGGCGGTGTGGGGTCATGGACCCTATGTCAAGACGCTTTTCACCTTTGGACATGGCTGGAACATCATGGCATATGCCTGGTGGTTCAACGCCTGGTGGGTTCTCTGAATGCCAGGGTGGACGAGCTCAGCCATCGGAGCATGATGGATCACTAATGGCGTCTTCACTTGGAGGTGGTGCAAGGTCTCTTTCAGCAGTGGGGAGAACTTTGGTTAGATCTGTTTGCCACCGAATGGAACACGCAATGTCAGCAGTTCTGCGCGTTGGAGTTTCCAAGGCGGCACTCGCTCAGTGACACTATTCATCACAAGTAGAATTGCAGCCTGTTGTACTTCTTACTGCCTGTACCACTTCTACCCAGAGTGCTGAAGAAGATCAAGCGAGAACGGGCCCAAGTCATTCTTGTGGCTCCTGACTGGGCACAAAGAGTCTGGCACCCAAAGTTCTTGAGCATGCCCATCGATCCTCCGATCAGGCTGCCTCTTCAGGAGGATCTTTTGTCTCAGCAGCCAGGGACGGTCCTCCACTCGAACCTGTCCAGCCTCCACCTCCTTGCGTGGAGATTGAGTGGCGGCAGTTGACAGCTTTCGACCTTCCTCCCGAAGTCTGTAATGTCATCTTGGCAGCCAGGCGTTCCTCCACTAAAATGGTATACACCTGTAGATGGAACAAATTTGTGGCATGGTGCACAGCAAAGGCTGTGGATCCCCTTTCTGCCCCTATATCGGAGGTCCTCCTCTTTAGTCTATCTTTGGCCTTGCACGGCTCTGCACTGGGCCCTCTTAAAGGCTACCTTTTGGCCATATCTGCCTTTCTCTGCCTTCCTGATCAGCCTTCTTTTCAAGTCCTCTATTGTAAATAGGTTTATTAAGAGAACTGCTCATCTCTTTCCTCCTTCTCCTTTCAAAATGAAATGAAATGAAATGAAATGAAATGAAAACAGTATTTAATAAAGCGCACTGCTGCCAAGCGGCTTCCTGGCACTGGGGGACCTGGATCAGAACTCACAGAGGGGAACACAAGGGAACCTAAGGAGGGAAAGCCAAAGAAAAAAGAAATGTTTTTAAGGCTTTACGGAAGTGGCTAAAAATAGGAATGGAGCGAAGATGGAGTGGGAGAAAATGCCCCAATAGGACTTGAATCTTGTCCGTACTTACCTTATGTGTGCTCCCTTCGAGCCACTACATAACTGTCCTCTTCGACTTCTTACTTTGAAGACTGCCTTCCTGCTTTCCATTACCTCTGCTGGCAGGGTGAGTGAGCTTCATGCTCTATCCTCACAGCCTCATTTTCTAGCAGTCCGTTCGGACAAGGTGGTCCTTCGCACTAAGCCCTCTTTTCTGCCCAAAGTGGTTACCTCTTTCCACATAGGTCAGACCATCACTTTGCCCACCTTCTTCCCACCTCCGCACCCTTCCGAAGATGAGAAGAGACACCACCGTCTGGACACAAAACGTGCGCTGTCCTTCTACCTTGACCGCACTATTTCCAGGTGAACAATCAACTCTTAGTTGGTTATGTGGGTGGCAAGAAAGGTAGGGTCATACCTAAATGCACCATCTCTCAAAGGGTTTGTCCTATGCATTAAAATCTGCTATTCATTGGCGAAAAAGGAACCTCCAGTGGGACTGCGCGTCTACTCTACCATTGCGGTGGCATCCTCTACTGCTTTGGGAAGTGGAGTCCCCCTCATTAACATTTGCCAGGTAGCCACGTGGGCATCCTTGCTTACATTCACAAAGCATTATTGCCTGGGTAGCCAAGTCTGGAGAGACAGCTTCTTTGTCCGTTCTGTTCTCCAGGACTTTCTGGTATGAACTTAGTTTGCAGACCCACCTCTGGGGTTCGGCATTGCTGGGGTATCTATTCTAAGGCAAGGAATCTATAACTAATGATCTCTTTCAGATGAACAAGTTACTTACCATCAGTAACGATGTATCTGTCAGAGACATACATTAGATATAGATTCCTTACCGCCCCACCCATCCCCCTCCTTTCTGCGAACTGCCTTCTAGTGTAAGGGAATCCCTTTCAGGGTCCTAGTTTTGTGCACAAGTGGTCAGTGTCTTGCAGAGGCTCTGCGCCTCTGGCATGGAAAGTCATGTCAGAACTGACATCAGCGCGCAGGAGCGGCGTCTAAGTTGGCATCGCGACGTCATACCGGTGACCACAACGCAAATGACGGATTTGGAGTCGACTGACGCCACTTACCGATGTGAAGGGGTACTGCTAAGAGAAAAATTCTCCGGATCCAGTCTGACGCCTGGGGGTAATTCTAAGGTAAGGAATCTATAACTAATGTATGTCTTTTGCAGATACATTGATACCAAAGGCAAGTAACTTGTTCGTTAGGGCCATGAGTAAGTACCTTTAGTATTTTAGAAATGTAAAACTTAATGTGGTTAGGGGTAAAAGTATGTAGAAGTTTTTTTAGGCCTCTTAAAAAGATCCCAATTATTAGTAACATAATGGATGCAGAGGACATGGTTGTTGAGCTCGACCTGACCCCTTACCTTCTTCTCAAGATGGTAGAGCTAAGGTCTCTCTGTAAACTCGAAAAGATCAAAACCGATTCCAGTTCTACCAAGATCCAGCTCCAGCAGCGCTTGGCAGAATATACAAAGAACTACCCTTCCAAGGAGGATGAACTTCCAGCAGAAGGAGACAGTAGTGACAAGGAGGGTAATTCCCAACCACCTCACCTACTTAGAGAAGATGTGGCCACTGTGCCCATCTTTCCAAAAGTAGTGGTTAGGGGATCTCAATCCCACACAGGTAGGACAGGCACGCTCAATAACATTGATGACACCCTCAATACAGAAGACATCCTTCTAGCAAGGTTGAAAAAAAGACTAGCCCTAGAGTCTAAGCTCTTAGAGCTGGGAAAAGAGAGAGCAGAAATGGGTCTACCACCAGGCCCAAAGGGATGGACTGAGTAGGTCAGGGAAGCTCCCCTCCCTGTTTTCAAAATTGACCTGGCCCGGGGATGGGGTCCCTGGGGGCAAAATTAGCCCTGGAGGGAGGCCGAGCAGGCCCCCTCCACGTTTTCAGAATCAGCCAGGCCCCTGGGAATGGGGTCCCTGGGGCCGTAATCAGTATATGTAGGGTTGCCACATGCACTCCCTTCATTATAGTAGGATAACATCAATTCCCCTGAGACCTGGCACACCTGGGTAGCCAAAAAAAGCAAATACGGGTGATTAAAAACAAAAATTATTTTGGCCCCTGGTGGGATCTCTGTGGGACCCACCACCAGCCCTAGAGGGTCAGGGTATTTCTATTCTGCCCCCTTATGGTTTTTTTGGCATTTGTTCTTGGGACTCACTGAGTCCGAGTCCCAAGATGGCTGCCACCACTTCCTGGTTGAAGAGGTGGCAGCCAATCAGATCTCATTTTGAGATCTGTGGGGTTTGCGGACCCTCCGCTTCTCTAGATATACATACATCTTTTTTTCTTTAATAACTCCAAAACTACTGAACAGATTTACACCAAATTACAAAATGCTCTCTGTCTGGTCCAAGATCTAGCATTCTGCCAAATTTGGCGCTATTCCGATCAGCGGTTCAGGCTGCAGTCGTGTTCAAAATCTCTATGGAGAATTGCTTAGGGAAAGCACGTTTTGGGACCCCCCCTCCTCTTCCTCTGCCCCCGCTAGACAAATCACCCCTAAACTTTCCAAAGAGCAGCTGAAGTGAGTGGCAAACGAGTTTTGAAAATGTCGTGAAGATTCATCAAACACCGCCAAAGTTACTAGCAAAACAAAAACACTATTCCTATGGAAACTACTAGTTCATACTATAACGACCTACTGCCAACTATCAGTGGGATATATATATATACGGCGCCATCCAGGGGCGTGTCATGAACATAAAGAAAGGTCCTTCCTGCAACTATCCTGAAGATTACTTTGTCATCCTCTGAAGAAGAAGGCAGGACAAAAGACGAATCAGGACTTATAACGAACCTTGCTCCTTTGTTTCCAAGCTATCTAGCAACTTGTTGGGAGAATAAAGCCCTGAGCAGAAGCCCCGCGAGTGTGGTCGGTGTTTTCAACACATGAGCGTGCACATTTTGAAAGGTCCCATCACCTCTCTTCACCGCACCCGCCATTGAAGAGTACACAGCGCCTTGATGGGGAATGAGGGTCGCAGAGGAACTGCATTCCGCTGAGTACCGCCACACGACGTGATGGAAAGAGTCCAGAAACGGCGAGCATCCAGCTTGTTGGGATATGAACATATACTTATCCCTTGCTCTAACACCATGGCGCCGCCTGGCTGGCGAGGGGTTTCCAGGCCAGGACCCTGCCATCAAAATTGAAAACTGAGGACAGAGACGCAATATGCGATAATTAATCACAGCAGGAATACAAGTTCCATAAGGCACAGCGCCCATCCAGGGGCGTGTCATGAACATAAAGAAAGGTCCTTCCTGCAACTATCCTGAAGATTACTTCACAAAAGACGAATCAGGACTTATAACGAACCTTGCTCCTTTGTTTCCAAGCTATCTAGCAACTTGTTTGGAGAATAAAGCCCTGAACAGAAGCCCCGCGAGTATGGTCGGTGTTTTCAACACATGAGCGTGCACATTTTGAAAGGTCCCATCACCTCTCTTCACCGCACCCGCCATTGAAGAGTACACTCACTGCTCCATCAGGATTCAAGCAAGCCGGGCCGAAGAAGGCTGAAATGCCAGAAACCGGTCCCCGGTAGCTTGTCTCCTTTCTGGTGAAGAATTGGCTTGGTAGTTTAGTCTGCCCTGTTCCCATGATGCACTGGGCCAGGGACAGACTGATTTGCATATAGCCAGGTTCTGAGCTGGGATGGGGCAGTGAGATAAATAACGGTGATGGATCAAGCCCTGATCTTTGGACTGGGTAAGAGTGGTCTGTTTAACTCAGACACTCTGTTCATCACCACCCCCCTTTTTGTAAATCGTTTTTGGCCACTATAGGTGTGGCAGGGTATACTCAGACATGAGTCCCTTTCTCACTGCTCCATCAGGATTCAAGCAAGCCGGGCCGAAGAAGGCTGAAATGCCAGAAACCGGTCCCCGGTAGCTTGTCTCCTTTCTGGTGAAGAATTGGCTTGGTAGTTTAGTCTGCCCTGTTCCCATGATGCACTGGGCCAGGGACAGACTGATTTGCATATAGCCAGGTTCTGAGCTGGGATGGGGCAGTGAGATAAATAACGGTGATGGATCAAGCCCCGATCTTTGGACTGGGTAAGAGTGGTCTGTTTAACTCAGACACTCTGTTCATCACCACCCCCCTTTTTGTAAATCATTGAAGAGTACACAGCGCCTTGATGGGGAATGAGCGTCGCAGAGGAACTGCATTCCGCTGAGTACCGCCACACGACGTGATGGAAAGAGTCCAGAAACGGCGAGCATCCAGCTTGTTGGGATATGAACATATACTTATCCCTTGCTCTAACACCATGGCGCCGCCTGGCTGGCGAGGGGTTTCCAGGCCAGGACCCTGCCATCAAAATTGAAAACTGAGGACAGAGACGCAATATGCGATAATTAATCACAGCAGGAATACAAGTACCATAAGGCACGGCGCCCATCCAGGGGCGTGTCATGAACATAAAGAAAGGTCCTTCCTGCAACTATCCTGAAGATTACTTCGTCATCCTCTGAAGAAGAAGGCAGCCGCCTTCGAAACGCGTCAGGACAAAAGACGAATCAGGACTTATAACGAACCTTGCTCCTTTGTTTCCATGCTATCTAGCAACTTGTTGGGAGAATAAAGCCCTGAACAGAAGCCCCGCGAGTGTGGTCGGTGTTTTCAACACATGAGCGTGTGTATATATATATATATATATATATCGCACAAACATCCCTCCAGAAAGAAGAACGCGGAAAGCCAAGGGGAATACAGGTCAGGTAGGCACGTTTTATTTCTGCTACAGCAATGGCGGCGAATGCATTTCGGCGACTCTCGCCTTCTTCAGCGCCCAGTCATTGCAGCATGTCCTTTCACTAATGCTCCTTCCTGCTTTAAGTCGTTCCAGCACATAGCGCTCCTCCCCCTCATGCAGTCGGCCCATCCTGTCGGTGTCCGTTTGAATTTGGGACTTCAACTCCCAGGAGGCACTGTGTCGGCTCAGCTGGGTGGATGGCGTGGGGAAGTAAGGCAAACTGTAGGTTTTGCTGGTCACAGGCAGGCAGTGAAAGGTGAAATGCCTCACGAAGCAGGAATGTCCACGGCCGCTGTCCTGTATCCCCTTACAACCTCCGCTACCAGTGTACCAAGGCAATTAGCTGGGTCCGGGCAGTCAATCCGGACTGTAACGTCCCTCGAAGTAAAATACTTCTTTTGTCCCAGCAAATACATCCAGGTCCTCTGGCGGCTCCAGGAGAATATCGATCCCTCGATGAAGTTCAAGGCTGCAAGCAGCCGATTGCCAGCTTTATCTCCGAAGCTCTTGGTGCAGTGGGGCTTTCCGTTCTGTGTCACTGGCAGGCACAGGAAACATCGCATATATATATATATATAATGAGAGAGAGAGAGATAGATAGATAGATAGATAGATAGATAGATAGATAGATAGATAGATAGATAGATAGATAGATAGATAGATAGATAGATAGATAGATAGATAGTTAGATAGATACTCACTGAAAAAACACAAAGGATAAAGTAATGTTATAATTAGGTAAAATGTTCATTAACAGTGTAATGTTTTAAACTAAAAAATAACACAGAAATTCACCAGTTATAGTTATCTAAAGTAACTATAAGTTGTGCCCCAAGATAACTATAACTTGCGCTTCCGCTATGCACACTTTTCTCATCAATAATGTTATTGCAAAAGTTTCAGTTATATTTTCAGTGATGTCATAGACGATGTCATGAATGATGTAGTATGTAAGGTAATTAGCAGCGCATGGCGAGGGCGTGAGCCACAATTACCTCTAGATTTTTTTTGCGTAAAGTAATATTTTGTTGCCATACCAAAGCCAATCCCTCTTCAAGCAGCCAAGCCCATGCTGCACATGGCCTTCGGTTTGCGGCCACCCCTTCCCGAGCCTTCTTGGCCCATGGGTAACCCATCTCCTGGGGCCTCTCTTTAATTTAGGTGGGTGCCCTGGTGCCCACCTTGGGGACCTGCAAACACTACGATGAGGACTGTGTCTTCCTGAGTGAAACTGCAGGTAAAAAGAAAAATTAACTGAACATTTTCATCTCTGAGGCCCACTGGAAGGCTCTTTAATGAAATGAACACTTTGACACAGCACAGAAACCTACTAAAGGTAAAGGAATGTTGAAAGTGCACTACTGAGCCCAGCATGCAACACCTGTGACCTGTAAGGAGGGCTAATTAAATGGACATGCAGATGGGAGTGCCTTTTCACCATTTCTGCAGTATCATCATGCCTGTGATCAAGAAGCTGAGTGCTTTGCAATGCGTAAGGCAAATAAATGCATCTGAATGAAAATGCCAGTTTCCTTTAAATTCATCTGCTCTTCGAGTGCGTCTTCAAACTGGGGAAGCTTTGTTTGATGATTTATAGCCAGCAGTCCAGCCGGGAAGACTGCACCACCCCTGAAGGTCAAGGTGAGGGGGCCATGAAGACATGGAACTACTCAGAGTCTTCCTGAGTGGAACAGCAGAACAAAAGAAAAATAAACGGACCATTTCCATCTCGTAGGCCCACTGGAGGGCTCTTTAATGAAATGAACACTATGACACAGCACAGAAACCTACCAAAGATAAAGGAATTTTGAAAGTGCCCTACTGATCCCAGCATGCAACACTTAGTTGGTTTCACCTGTGAGGCCCACTGAGGGCTAACTAAATGGACATGCAGATGGGAGTGCCTTTTCACCATGTCTGTGCAGTATCGTCATGCCTGTGATCAAGAAGCTGATCGCTTTGAAACGTGTAAGGCAAATAAATGCATTTGAATGAAAATGCCAGTTTCCTTTAAATTCATCTGCTCTTCGAGTGCGTCTTCAAACTGGAGAAGCTTTGTTTGATGAGATATACATATATACATATATATAATACAATGGTTTTGTTCTGTGCCGTCCATCGTGGAATAAATTACTTTGCTACTGGATCGAGAGGAAATGCCTTTTGCTCCCATTTTTTGGGGGCTTGAGTCTGTTATTGAATATTTGTAAGCACTTCAAGCATTCCCCGAGACCGCCTTACACCCGAGGAGGAGAGTGTAGATGATTTATGTATCTTAGATAAAAATACAATTTCAAACTCAAAAAAAACATTGTAATTATTGAAACTCACCAGTTATTGTTTACTGGGCTAACTATAACTTGCCTCACCTTCATGCACTGCTTATGACCTCACATATTACATCCATCATTCAATATCATCACTTATGAGATTACTGTTGACATAATCCAATGAGTGTGGTAGTTTGCTATATTCTTCTGACAATAAAAGGAATTTAGTGGGCTAGATCTAGAGTAAATTTGCTGTAGTTTCAGTATTGCTAAAGACTATATGCCTTTTCAAAACATTTTGCCTCCTAATAGGACATGCTTGTGTGGAAGGTGGGAGCTCTCCATGAAGAGGTGTCCACAGGACAAAGGCTGTGCATAGTAGGGACCTCACCACCTAACCGTGTTTGAGAGTCTGGTGGTAGTTGGCTCTCCATGAAAAGTTGGGCATAGTAGGGGCTTGGTCACCTAATGGGGCTCAGGTGTCTAGGGGAAGTAGGCTCTCCGTGAAGAGCTGTGTACATGGCAAAAGATGTGTGTAATAGGAGCATTGGCACTGTAGGAAAGTAGGATCTGCTTTCATGGTTACCCCCACTTTTTGCTGGTGTCATTATGTTTTTCTGACTAGTCTGACTGGGAACCTGCTAATCAGGACCCCAGTCTCTATGCTTCTTCCCTAAATTGGACATGGGGAGTACTTAGGTACATCCCAGATTGGCTACTGGTGTACCCTTGTAAGTCCCTAGTGTATGGTACTAAGGTACCCAGGGCATAGGTACACCAGGGGTCCCCCATGGGCTGAAGCATGTGTTGTGCCACCCATGGGAGACCACTCAAATTGTGAATACAGGCCTGCCATTGCAGCCTGTATAAGCTGGTGCCAGCACCACTTACGACAGATATAAGTTTCCTTATATCTGAGGTCACTGCACTTAAAATCTGTAAGTCACCCCTAAGGCAGGCCTTTAAATCCTGAAGGCAGGGGGCTCAGTTATAAGTGTGAGTGTGCACCTCCATGAACAGGACACCCCTAAAATCCATGGAGTCCATTCTCCCTGGTTGTAAATACATCAGCCATTACGATACATGAAGTGGCCATGCGTCATTATGCGATGGCTAACTCTAAACTAGCCTCAATCCATGGAGAATTTTCCAGTATAGGTTTCTTTAGTGCCAAATTTAGCTCTAAGCACGTACTCATTTTTGTGACTCCTGAAGGAACTTTTAAATACAAAATAATGACATTTGGTTTAGCTAGTGCTTCAGAGTCATGCCAAATGTGTTGAAAGATTTCTGGGGCTAACGTCTTCTGAAATGACATTCTTGTCATTTGTTTGTCAACATTATCCGGGAAATTTGAATCTGCTCCATCTCTTAGCCCAGGTATTTACCCAGCAATCAGTAATGTTCTACCTCTTCGGCCAGCCCCTACTGGAGTTGGAGATTTTTCTTCTACAGGGGATTTAGACCTTGCTCTCTCCTCTGGCATAGTATCCACCACGGTAGATCCTTCCAGGTTGAGTGTACTCTCATGGAATGCCCAAGGCATAGAGACTAAGGGAGATGACGTGCTCATTAGTATAGACCCAGTAGGAAAGTAATAATAGGTTCCTACATAAGCACGTTTTTTTTCTCCTTCTCCATTAGATAACAGGTATAATGTGAGACAATGTCTGTCGGTGTATTTTAGCTAGAAAGGTAAACACTGTATAACCATGAACGTTTATGTGTCATAGAAGTATATATCTAAAAATGTTTTTTAAAATTTCTAGATAAATTGTGAATCGTCAAAGTGTCCTGAAGAAGGTGTAAAAATTTTAGATGCACACCGAAACGCAGCGTCGACCTTTGTTACTTTGACCTTGTGTACTTTGACCCCCTTTTGGCTTTTTTTAAATAACTCACTTCATCTTGATGTATGTTTTATTAAATTATTTTAGACTGTAACCCACATAGGGAGGCATTTTAATAAATTGTGTTTATACCTTTCATATTTTATCTTGTGTGTTTACCTGTTATACCATGTTTATTAATTCTCATGTTGTGTGGAGTTATACAAACGGACAGTGCTTGATTTCCTAGTCACCACTATAGAACACCGTGACTATTCACCTTTAGAAATCGGTTTCCTCTAGTACAGTCTAGCTCAGTCAGTATAACTGACTCTATTTCCACTTACTGCAAAGCACAGGTCTTTTCTTCTTTACAGTGCTCTGGCGGAGGACATTCTTAGGTTGTCATTTGATTGCCCTACAAAAGACATGGGATACTGGCGAACGTTTTTATTTGGATGGGTTTACTTCATTTGTCAAACATGCAATTCCCTCAATATCAGGACGTGCCCGGGGGGACTCCTTTTATTAGTTTCTCTCAATTTAAGTTGTAAATCGAGTTGTTTAGAGTGCCATTATCCCCATATCTTAGCAGTAGAGCTGTTTTTTAAGAATCATTACCCGTTATTAGTAGTACATTTTTATAATTCTTTCACCAGATCCTCTGTGACTGAAAATTTAGCTGCGCCCTAGAGAGTTTCCTCAACACCTATAGGAAAAGTAAATGTACTTACTTTGAAATTCTAATTCTGGGTGATTTTAGTACACATCCGTGTAATCTTAACTGTATTCCAACTAAGGCCTATAGGAATTGTTTGCCTTTTCTATAAACTTTTAACATACAGAGTCAGGTATACTCTTAAATGGGCATCTCTCAGCAAACACTTTGTATTGTTTGAAACAAACAGGGGTGAATATTCCTATTCCAACTTTTACAGGCAGAAGATACTCTAGTGTCATCGATTTCAAAATGATTTCTGCATCTCTAGCTCCTGCAGTCTGTACTTTGAGTGCCTCTTGGAGTAACTATAGTGACCATAGCCCCCTTACACTGGATTTATTATACTCACCTGCCTTTTATAATGTAGAGAGAAGGGGTATTTCCAATTCTGATATTAGCACCAAGGATCAATCATGCAGACTAAAGTGGAAAATGGTGGTACCGGAAATGTTTCTAGATCATTTGTATACGGAGCGGGCAGTTGAAGTTTTGGCATGTATGGATGTTAACGTGCAGGATAGAGCGGTACTAGGCGCTTTTGGAACACTGACTAACCAGATAGTTACCAATCTAACTGTCCCTTGTAGGGGTGATGGTCCTAAAGTGAAGATGTGGTTTGATGGTACCTGCTCTATTGCCCACAGGAAGTTAATGTTGGCCCTTAAACAAAAAACAAGAAATGAGAGCGAGATCAGGGCATGCCGGGGGGGACTATAAGCATGCCATGCAGGAGAGGAAGAGTCATTAGGGAAAAGGCTTGGGAGGACCTTGGCCAAGCAAGTACTTACTTAGATAGCAGTAAGTTTTGGGCTGTGGTTAACAGCCCGCTCTTCCCAGAAACTGGAAATGCTAGCACAGATTGCATTGAAGCCTCAGAACGATGGATTGAGATTTTTGAAGGCATGTACAGCAGAGGAGAATTTGAGGGGACGGAGACATGGGGAGCCTAGTCTTCCCCTAGAACCACTTCATTTTAATGTTGCTGAATTCCATGCAGCCATCCTTGCTACAGCTGGGGGTAAGGCACCTGGCCCGGATGGAGTACCAGCTGATGTGTATAAGGCAGATTCCCAGGTCTGGGCCACAATACTGGCACAGGTTTTTAATACAGCTAGTGCATGTGGCTTTCCTCCTTCATTGGCGAAGGCTATTATTATTCCAATTTTAAAAAGGGCACAAGGAACGATCCTACCTGTTACAGACCCATTTAACTTTTGGGCTCCGCTGCTAAAATCATGGGTAAGGTGATTTTAAACCATTTATCATTGTGGCTAGACCATTTTAACATTATTAGCAAACTACAGTATGGTTTTAGGCAAGGGAGAGAGGCTCTTGATCAATGTATTATTCTGAGTCTGGTGATTGGGAAGTACACTGTAGCAAAGAGGGGTACCCTGCATATGGGATTATTGGATCTAAAGTCGGCCTTTGACCGAGTCAATCGATCAAATCTGTTGCAGATCTTGGGGGAGTTGGGTATGGAGCTGAATTTAGTATCCTTCTTGCACTTTGCCCGTAATAGCACCACTGCAGCAGTAAGCTTTAAGGAAGATGGTAGTTTGACGGATTCCTGGGCGGTTACGCGAGGTGTACGCCAGGGGTGCATCCTGCCCCCGCTTTTGTTTACACTTTATATAAATAAACTTGGGGACCTTCTTACAGTCATATTAAAGATATTCCAAGAGCAGCGGCCAAATTGGTCCCTACACTACTGTATGCAGATGATGCAGTGTTGTTTGCTAGGACCGCTATAGGCCTTCAAAATATTTTAAATGTTTTTTTTTTATTTATGGAGGCACTTGACTTAGTGACCAATCTCACTAAATCACATACAATGACTATGGGCAGTTAAATGGCAGCTAAGACTAAGTTTTTTTGTAGGGGGGTGGAATTGTCAAAAGAGTTCACCTTTCCTTACCTGGAGATGTTGTTTGATGATCATGGGACCTGGGTTGCACAACGACAGCTCAAAAATCAATCAATCAATCAATCAATCATAGTATTTATAAAGTACACTACATACCTGTGAGGGTCTCAATGCACTGGGAGGGTGGCGCTACTGTTCAAAGAGCCAGGTCTTGAGAAGTCTCCTGAAGGTTAGGAGGTCCTGGGTCTGCCGCAGGCGGATGGGAAGGATGTTCCATGTCTTGGCAGCGAGGTGGGAGAATGATCTGCCGCCAGCGGTCACTCTTCAGATGCAAGGGACGGTCATGAGGGCGTGGTCTACGGAGCGCAGCTGGCGAGTGGGGGTGTAGAGGCTAAGTCGGATGTTGAGGTACGCTGGTCCGGTGATGTGGAGTGCCTTGTGTGCGTGGGTGAGGAGCTTGAAGGTTATCCTCTTGTTGATGGGGAGCCAGTGCAGGTCTCTCAAGTGGGGTGTGATGTGGCTGTGCGAGGGATGTCGAGGATCAGGCGTGCGGAGGCATTCTGGATGCGTTGGAGTCGTTACCGGAGTTTGGCCGGGTTTCCTGCGTAGAGTGCATTTCCGTAGTCCAGTCTACTGCTGACGGGGGCCTGGGTGACCGTTCTTCAAGTTTCGGTGGGGATCCACTTGAAGATCCTGCGAAGCATGCGGAGGGCGTAGAAGCAGGAGGAGGAGACAGCGTTGACCTGCTTCGTCATGGAGAGGGTGGAGTCGAGGATGAGCCCTAGGTTGCATGCGTGGTCTGTGGTTGTAGGGGGTGCTCCTCGTGCAGTCGGCCACCAGGAGTCATCCCAGGCCAAGGGGGTGGATCTGAGGATGAGTACCTCCGTCTTTTCCGAGTTCAGCCTCATTCGGCTGTTTCTCATCCAGTGGAGGTTGGTTTTGGCGGTGTGGTGGGTCTTTGGTGAGGGAGAGGATCAGTTGGGTGTCGTCGGCGTAGGAGATGATGTTGAGGTCGTGCATCATGGGCGAGCGGTGCCATGTAGACGATGAACAACGTTGGGCTGTGTGATGAGCTTTGGGGTATGCCGCAGATGATCTTAGTGGCTTTGGAGTGGAAGGGGGAAGGCGGACGCTCTGTATTCTGCCAGAGAGGAAGGAGGTGGTCCAGTCCAGGGCCTTCTCTTGGATTCCGGCGTCGTGGAGGCGTGTTCATTTTGTAGGGCGGCAGACTGTGTTGAAGGCGGCTCACAGGTCCAGGAGGATGAGGGCCGCGATTTCCCCGTTGTCAAGAAGCAGGGTCCTGATGTCGTCGGTGGCGGCAATGAAGGACGTTTTGGTGCTGTGGTTGCTGCGGAACCCGGACTGGGATGGGTCCAGGATGCTGTTCTCCTCGAGGAAGCTGGTCAGTTGTTTGCTGACGGCCTTTTTCGATGACCTTCACCGGGAATGGGAGCAGTGAGATGAGTCAGAAGTTCTTGAAGTCCTTGGAGTCCGCTGTCGGTTTCTTGAGTAAGCCGTTGATCTCTGTGTGTTTCCAGCTCTCCAGGAAGGTTGCGGTCTCAAAGGAGATGTTAATGGTTTTACGGAGATGGGGTGCGATGGTGCTGCTGGCTTTGTTGAAGATGTGGTGTGGGCAGGGGTCTTCCGGAGATCTGGAGTGGATGGTGTTCATGATCTTGATGGTGTTGTCGTTGTTGATGTTGGTCCAGGCGAGCAGTCGGTTGTTGCGGGTGGTGGTCGTGGGGGCGGCGGTCTCAGCGGTTGCCAGGGTAGTGACGACGTCGAAGCTGTTGTGAATGTCTGCGATCTTGCGATGGAAGAAGTTGGCCAGCGAGTTGCACAGGTCATGTGATGGTAGGATGTCATTGGTGTTGGAGCTGGGGTTGGAGAGTTCCTTCATGATGTTGAAGAACTCTTTGCTGTTGTGTGCGTTGTTGCCTAGGCGGTCTTTGAAGGAGGTGCTTTTGGCAGATCTGATGAGGTGGTGGTGTCTGCGGGTGGCGTTCTTGTGGGCTGTGTAGCTTTCCGGTATTCGTTCACGGGTCCAGTGTTTTTTTTGGAGTTTTCAGCAGGTTTGCTTGGAGGCCTGGAGGTTTTGGTGAACCAGCTGTCTCTCTTGCTGGTGTGGGTGTTGGAGTGCTTCTTGAGCGGAGCGAGGGTGTTGGTGCAGTAGTCGATCCACTGTCTGAGGCTACGGGCTGCAGCGTCGGTGTCGGTCGGGTCTGCGGGTGGGTAGTGGGCGAGGGTGGTGGTTAGCTGGTCCTCGGTGACTTTGCTCCAGCGGAGGCGAGGCATCTGCTGGGTGCGGTGGTGTGTGGTGGGTTTCCGGAAGGTGAAGTGGATGCAGTGGTGGTCGGTCCAGTGGAGTTTGGTGGTGCGGTTGAAGAAGACGTGGGAGCTTGCTGAGAAGATGGGGTGAAGCGTGTGGCAGGCAGAGTGGGTGGGTGTTGTGACTAGTTGTCTGAGTCCGAGGTTGTCGATCAGGGTGGAAGAGTTGGAGTCGTTGTTGTTCTCGAGGTGGAAGTTCAGGTCCCCGAGGAGGATGTAGTCTGTAGCGGCGAGGGCGTGTGTGCTGATGAAGTCGGCAATGGAGTCGCTGAACTGCGGTTGGGGTCCGGGGGGTCTGTAGACAAGGGTACCTCTGAGGGTGGTGTTGGGGTCGGTGTGGATCTGGAAGTGCAGGTGTTCGGCGGTGCTGAGGGTGTCATCGGTGACTGACGAGATTTTAAGGGTGTTTCTGTGGACGATGGCAATTTCTCCTCCTACTCCGCTGGTGTGATCCTTGCGGGTGATCTTGTAGCCTTCCGTGATGGCTATGGCGATGTCGGGTGCCGAGGAGGGATTTAGCCAGGTCTCCGTCAGGAAAGCGATGTCTGGGGCGTTGGTTTCGAGAACATATAGGCAAGAGCAGCCGGGGCTGTATGGGGTTTTGCAAAAAGGTTGGGGTCTGAACAAATCCCTGCCCTACTTAAGGTTTATAAAGAAAAGTGTATCCCTATGGTGACATATGGGTGTGATGTATGGGGCTATAAGGATGTGAGGGATATTCAGGGGGTCGAGAATAAATGTATGCATGACCTCCTTGCTCTCCCCTCAAGTACCCCTGCCTTTGTTTTACATGAAGAGCTTGGCCTGGGGTATATCTCCAATCACATTGCGGTTGCACCTCCGATGCGTTGGCTGAGGATCTGGTCCAGTACTTCCACCAGCTTGAACCAGATAATTATAGTGGATTGTATTTCCCTTGTCGGGTCCTTCATACCCCGTGGCTAAAATATATTAGAGACCGAATGAAGTGGCTGGGTTGTCCTGACATGCATAGCAAACCCAGACCCCTAGGCCCGGTAGCCATTAAGGATGTTAAATTGAAGTTTTTGGCCAGGCAGCAGGTGACTAGGGAAGGCCTGGAATTTGCCAAGCCCTCAGTGAGAATGTATGTTACCATGCGTTTGCCTCACAGTTACAGCACTATTTGTCATTTGTTTCTAATGTGCAACATCTCTTTGTTTTAACTAGATTCCGGCTGGACCAGGCACCTTGGTTTTAGCTTTTCCCAAGGGGTATTTTTTGCCAGGCACCTTAAAGCCGGGCCCTTGCGATAATTTCTCTGAACAGGAAATGTTGCATTTTTTTCTGTGAATGTTATGCCCCTTCACAAGAAATTTACACTGCCGTTACTGGGAGAGGCTAATTGTGTTCAAGTAAGGCCTGCATTACTATTTTTGCTAATGCTGTCATCCCCTCTGGTGTGCTTTTGGGGTTGCAAGCTTTCTGTTAGGGGTCATGAGATCTAGAAAGGAGATGTCCCTGCAGTAGCCACGTTATAGTTCTTTAAACATGGTTACGCTATTATACGCTCTTTTTAGCATATTTTAAACGCTTAAACTAAGGGGGCCTATAAAAGTATATATCCTTATGGCATTTTATTTGTGGTATTTCTATTCATGTGCTGACATTTGCTGCTGGACTTTTTTTTATAATGTTTATAATGTGTTTCATTTTAACTTGATTAAGTGATTAATTGCAGCATACACAACATGTGTAAGTAAGTGCATTTCCCTCTCTCAATGTATTGACTGTTTTTAAAGTTTTTTTAAATACGTTTTATTGCCTGCTTTCATGGCTTCGAGCAGCCAAATAAAGTATTTTAAAATTAAATGAAATTACATTCTTGTTTGCAGGGAGGATATAAAGAAGCAAGATAAGAATTTGAGGGGGGTTAACAGTATTTAAAAAGTGCAGGATGAACTATTAAGTGTTCTAAGTGTAAATTTGGTAAGAGAGAGGTCGAATATTTGGGAGACAAAATCTCAAGAGCTGGCATCCAACCAAAAAGAGATGATTTGGTTGCTATGCGAGAGCACCGGATTGAATATCAAAGGAGCAACTGTATCATTATTGGGACTTACTGAGCTCTGATAAATATTTTTGGAGAACTAAGAGAACAAAGCTGAACTGCTACGAAAATAGTTACAATACATGCGAATTGTGTGTGAATCCAGAAGCAGAAAGAGTGCTTTCAGTTCAGTAAAAAAGAAGTTGCCTCTGCTCCATGTTCAAAACCATTTGTCATAGGGGCAGGGGTGTAGTGGCCACAGATGCAAACAGTTTTAATGTATGAGCTCTATTGCTGGAGAGGCAGAGAGACAACGAATGCCTCACACGCATCCTGCACGTTGCATACTGCTGAGAGGAGCTATTCAGTAATCAAGCATACATTGTTAGTGTATCTAAGGGCTTGTGAACATTTCAGAATGTATGTTTAGAGAACTAAAGTCACATTTGGAACTGATCATAAACCCCTTGTTAATATGTTGGCTCTACTCAGATATTGGTATGATTGACTTCAAAATTATAGGCATAGCATTAGGAAGCTCATTATGTCCCAGGAAAAGTGAACGCCATGGATGATGGTAGGAGAGGAAAACGATGAGGATGGGAAGTATAAGGTTGCTTTTACAGATGATGATGTTGTGGATGGTATAGGTGAACGGGATTAGGAATTGATCTGTGAGGACAAGTGGAAATAGAAATGAACAAGAATGTCGATCTAAGAAATGTTAAGGAGTATTTATCAAGGGAATGGCCAACAGAAAGAAATGTGAGGTGATTGCGCTGTTAACTGGAAGGACAAGAACAATTAATGCTTAGTATCAATCAAATATAGTCTTTATTCGGTTTTTAAAATACATAAAAAAACATAAAAGCTTTTCACAGTTATATAAAACATTTCATATTAAAAATAAAGGAACATACAACAGTACATTAATGTACGATATCCGAATCTAACCGTGGAGGTCTCAAGCCAGTGCTACTAATTGTACATACAACTTCTTTTGCAGATTTTAATCTTAGTTACACGGCGATCTAGGGCCGTTATCATAGATTTAACCTATGTTTCCAAACAGATTTCAGAAATTTCACTACAAGTTTGCAGATCCAATCAGACTCTAAGAACTGTAAATGCAGCATGGCTGGACGGCATCTACTAACACCCAATAACTTCAACAAGGGTAAAAGCCAGCGCTTACGATAATCATCGTAGAACTTACAGAACAAAACAGAGTGAATAGTAGACTGCTCTGAAGTATCATCACAAGGGCATAAGGGGAGAGTATGGTCCCAGCAATTTTGAACCGGGAAAGCCACCAGACGATGGAAGATGTTAAATCGAAATCTGAGCAGAAGAAAGTGTTCAAAATGCGACAAATCATGCAATAAGTAGGCCTGAATTGAAAAAGTTGTCTGGATCGCCAAAGAGTGTTGAACAGAGGTTTTACTTCCTACTTTGGCGATTCGCAGCTCCTCTAGGTGGCTTAAAGCCCTCAATTTCAATTCCTTTTTCGATATCTCGCAGATTAACTCTGGTGTTACATAACAGTCCCCTAAACCCAAATTGTTCAGAAAGTTATTTACATATCTAAGCCAGCTAATTTTAGATGCAGAATCCAGTGCCATACAATCAGCGAGGATTTGTTTAGTAAATGAGTTCTTACAGGACGTCCAGATTCTGCGCAAAGCAAAATTGGTTGAATCTTTGCCAGATCCTCTAAATGTGGAATCCCCAGTTTGGTATGACAAGCAAACGTTGAAATGCATTTAGGTGCCGCTAATAGGAATCTTAAAAAAGTGTTCTCCGCCACTTGGAGGGAACCAACATTTGCATGCCCCCATACTCCGGCCCCGTACAGGGCAATTGACTGGCACTTAGCTCTGTAAATCTGCAGAAGTTCTAGTGGTGGCCTTTTTCCCAGCTTCTGCGAGAAAGCTATAAGCGCCGCAATTGCTCACACTAAATGTAATCTCCGAGCCTCTATTCCTGGTTTCCAATTTAACTTGTCATCTATTATAATACCTAGATATGGATATTGGCCCGTACTTTCAATTTTTTCTGTGGCTAGGGAGATTTTTTTACACCCTTTCCCTCTGCCAGCTACCATCACATATGTTTGTTTAATATTTATTCTTAAATCTAGGCTCCCCATAAAAGTGGCATACCTATCCAGGGCCTGCTGCAGTTCTCGTGGAGTACGTGCCAGTATTACCGCGTCATCGCGTAGAGGAGAGCGGGGACCGGACATTTTCCTATTTGTGGGAGATCCTGGGCCCCCCTCAGCATTGCCTCCTCCAACCCATTGGTATAGAGTGAAAAGAGGAAGGGGGCCAGGACACACCCTTGCCGAACACCCCACTCTACCCCAAATGACGCAGATAACTCCCCTTTCACTCCAAATCGTACCCTCGCAGAAGCATTAGAGTACAACTCCCTCAGATAATCAATCAAGGGAACATCAATACCCATGGATAGGAGAACTGTCCACAGTTTTGAGTGGGACACACAATCAAAAGCAGCAGACAGGTCGACATACACCATGTACAAGCTGCCCTGCTTTGCTGTGGCATATTTACCTAAGAGCATTGATAGGTTCATGGCTTGCTCGGTCGTCCCAAATCCCTCCCTGAACCCATACTGAAGGTCCGAAAGGATCCCACCATCGTCAGCCCACTGCTGTAAGCGCTCAAGGATCACTCTCCTCGCCACCTTGCCTAGCGAGTCCAGCAGTGAGATCGGACGATAGCAGGATGGGTCTTGCCTATCTCCTTTTTGAAAAATTGGGGCCATGATGGATTTGGTCCAGGAGGCCAGCAATCCTTTCTCCGTTGTTGCTCTAAGCACCCTAGTCAGGATAGGGGCCCACAGATCCATATTGGATTTGAAAACATCTACGGGAACCCCGTCTGGGCCTGGCGCTTTCCCATTTTTGCTTGCCTTTAACGCCAGACATACCTCACTTATAACGGATTCCCACAATATTGGATAAGCCCCTGGGCATTGATTCGCACTAGGCGCTGAGTCCAAGACTCCTCTGTCAGGGCTTATCTGAAATATTTTTGAAAAGTGTTCCCCCCAAACAGATTCCTCAATTGCGACTTCTATTGTTGGAGTATTATGAGAGTCTATTAGATAAGGGGATTTTACCACTCTCCAGAATGCCTCACTATTTCTGTCCAGGGAGCTTTTATGGAGTTGGTCCCATGATTCTTGTTTCAATTCAGCCTTCCTCTCCTTACAGGCTGTGTTGTACTCCTTTCTAAGCATTCTTATAACCTGTTGGTCTCTATTTTTTTCGTTTAATGCTACTTTCAACTTTTTATGTGCTGCCGTACATGTTTTATTAAACCATCCTGGTTTCGTGCAGGCCTCTCTTTGAAGTTTAACCATTAACAATTCCTTTATCATCCCCATGATTAACTCAAAGTTATGCAGAATTTCCTCTGCCGGAGCACCTATATCTAAACATTTGACAATCGAGGGGTAAACTGCATAAATCAGGGCTTTAGTTACTTCCCCCGGGTCACACTTATCCCATCTTAGGGAGAACCCATTTATTTTGGATATGTGCAGGGTATTCTGCGTTAGGGCACGGGCTATGTTCTGTGAGGACAGCCTAGTGGATATTAAGTGGAGCTCAATACTCAAGGCACAGTGGTCGCTTAAAGTATTCACCAACACATCAAAGCTCATAACTCTATGAGCAATTGTGTTTGAAACTAAGATGTAGTCTATTGTTGACGCGTGGCCCCTCCCCTGAAAAGTTGGAACCAATAGTCCGGAATGCACGTCAGGCTTATTAGCCATAGTAAGCACCAGATCGAATAGGACATCATTTAAATATAGCCCCATGCTAGTATGACTGAAATGTACTATTGGATCGTCATGTTCATCCACAAAGCCACATAAATTACTGTTACTATGTGGACCCGCGTACTGATTACAATCACCCCCCCCCATATTATACTAGGACTAGCTCTACCTCCCACTTTCTGCATCAGCTTGAAAAGCCTTTCGCGAATACAGGCCAAGATCGTCTTCACCTGGTCCTCCACTAGGTTATTATAAAAATTAAGAAGAAGAAAGGTCTCTTTGTTATTCAGCGCTAAGCTAAGCAGCTGATAGGGTCTAGATGTACTACTGTAGTTTTTAAGCCCCATATCGTGTTAGATATGAAGACTGCCAGTCCTCCTTTAGACCTACCTGAAATAACAGGTAGTGCGGGCGTGAAATAGGTTTTATATCCTAAAAGATGCAACTCTGTTCTCGCCCAAGTCTCCTGGAGACAGATTATACTATGATTCTGAACAAAGTTCAGTAAAGTACCATCTTCAACCTTTGGGCGGAGGCCCGCTATATTCCATGAAATGATTTTTAATGATTGACCTACATTGCGTTCAGTACTGTCCACCAAAGTGAAATTGAGACCTCCCGGTTGTGACTCACGCACAGAGACAAACTCTATGGGTGTATCACCCAGTATGTCGGAGCAAATACCACCATTAAATTCGGCCACTGTATTAGGGGATACCTCGGTTTCTTCCATACTGGAATGCGGTTGGGGAATGGAATTACTGCTATTTCCCATTTCATTTTGTAATTCCCGGCCTTCCGTTAACAAATTTCCCACCCTTGCATTCTGAATTATTGGACTAATATTCTGATTGATGGAAGGCGTAAGTCAATCCACGCCCTCCATCCCGTACAACATTGAGAAGTGGTTAAAGGTTGGGATGTTGTAGTCAAACTGTCCTATATTGTCCATATGGGAAGGCTGATTCATGGGGAAATTGTGTGAATAGCCAAAGTAAGATTGATTGGGACCGCGATGTAGTGTGTTATGTCTATATGCTGCGTGATTTCCCAAAGGAAAACCTATTGGGGGCTGAGGGAACTTCTGAGGATAAAAATAGCTTAGATAATGAGTGGAAATTTCCTCGCTTCCTTTCACATCGTACCAGTCACCGATATGTCTCACTGCTCTGTAGTCTTTGAAATTAAATATAATAATAACACCTTTTCTATCCTTTGGTCGTGCTCCTACCCAGTTCACACGTCTAACATTTAAGATTTCCTCATTGATGTGGGCCGGGAGAGGTCTAATATTGCGGAGCCAATATATGACCTTATTTTTTAAGGCTACATGATGCTCTTTTACTCCCTCCAGAAGAGTTGGTACTCCAGCCATAATTATTACAAATGGAGCAGAATCCGGGGGTAAGTCGACCCTTCTCTGAATTGGGTTAATTTTATATTGTGGGGTTGCTGGACCAATGTCTGATTTATTTTGTTGGATTTCCTCTTTACCCCCCGTCCCGTATTATCTCCATTTCGCGTGGTCAGTTTTAGTTTTGGGGCCACTTTTGGGGCAGATAATTTTTGTATTAAGGGTAGGGTTTGGGCATTATTTGACGGCAGAGGTGGTGATCTATCCTCTACACAAGTCTTTTTTGTTTGTACTGAAGGAGGCATAACACCCTGAATATTAGGCAGCGATGAATTTTTTAAAACCTCCTTTTCTATAATGACTAATTGTTCCCCTATCCTCTTCACCCTTTCTATCAGTGGGGAAATTAGTGATTTAATCAGTTTTTCCATACTAGGCAATAACTCTTTGGCAAGTGTAGTTGGCAACTGTTCCACTATGGTGTTTTTTGTTATTGTCTTTCTCGACCCTCTCAGTTGGACTCTAGGATCTGGTTCACGCTTCTTGCTCTTATCACCCAAACAAGCTTTGGCCAGCTTCCTTTTTTTCGACGGTGGGGGTATATTGCTAGTGGTTTTGATTAGTGCCTCATCTGTAGTGGGCCCGTTCATCAGTGACTCAACTTCTACGATTGATGAAGCATTTAATGAGTTTTCAATAGAAGTTGCGGTTTCATTTAACTCCTGTGTTAATAAATCTAGACGAGGCGAATGTGATAAGTCTTTTGCATTTTGGAGATTGTGAATTTGGGCTTTAACTACCTCAGCGTTCAGTTTAAGAGGTGTCACCGCTGTCTGTATTTGTCCCAATGAGGTTTTTCTGTTAATACGATCTCTTTTTCAAGGACTGAGGCAGCCCTCGTAATGAAGGTGTCTAGAGTACCCCTAACAGAACCTCCCCCCAATGAAGGCCTACCTATACCACCACTGAGTCTACTCATAGTTATATACCCTCAGAGGAAAGGGAAAAAAATATATCAGAAAAGCCCCTAAGGAAATCCTAACTTACTTCCTAAATACTTATAGGAACACCAATATAACGAAGGAAACAACTAAACAAGTAGGGGTCAACAACTCACAATAAACCTGCGCTAAGTGTCCCGGTCTCTAATGTAAGTGGTGTGGCCCAGCCCAGCCTCGGCCTGCCCCGGACGGCCACAGACGGTCCCTCCCTTGTCCCGGGCTTCTCCCGGGACGCTCCTGCACGCTCCAGCTCAGCGGTATGTTCTGCTTGCTATAAAGGGAGGGAAAGTGGTCAGGGGGCGGGGCAGGCAGGCAGGGAGAGCGGACCAGGTGATGTTAATAGGTCTTACAGGGACTCCTGGGAAACAAAGTCCCTGTGTTAACGCTTGCAGCCCTGTTGCCAGTTGAACCCTCACCTTTACCGAGCACAGCGCTTCAGCGCTAGTCCAGGTGCGGGCTGTTGCAATGTCCACAAACCGATAAGGGGGGCCCGCGAAGCGGGTCCGGCGAGCAGTGGGCGAATCCTCGGACAGAAACACAGGCAATACTCCACTTCAGCTAGACCTCCTCTCGATTCACGAACAGCATCAAGGAGCTTAGTAATTAATCCATCATGTGAAGTGACAACGTTGTTCTACCATTAGGATTATGTATGTGACGATTCCAGCCTAAAGAGAAAGGCCAGGGACAGATCTTGGTGGCCTGGTATTGACAAAATGAGTACAGAAGGGTACGCAATTGTGGGGTGTGTTGTGGAAAGAAAACTTTGTTGAAGTTTGTAATATGCAAAAACAACAGTTGATGGACAGAATGCAGAACAATGTCATAAATTCACCCCAGTACAACCATGTCTGAAATAGTGTGGCTTGGTGAGCAAAATAACAATGGATTAAACCCAGATCTGTGACTGGGGGTGAATGTTTTGACATTGTGCAACATTCCGTCCATCATCTTGTGTGTTTTGCTGTTCACCCTATGTGGGAAGGGTATGCCCAGACGTGGGTACCTTGCTCACTACGACACTGGAGTCAAGCTATCCTGACTGATAAAGGCTGATACCCAGAAACCAGTCCTAGGATGCTTGATTCCGGTCCAGGGAAGACATGGCTTGGCAGTTCGGGCTGGACTGTTCCCACGAGGCACAAGGTCAAGACTGATTTGCATATGGCCATGTCTGAACTGGGTGGCTTGGTAAGCAAAATAACGATGGATTAAACGCAGATCTGTGACTGGGGGTGAATGTTTTGCCATTGTGCAACATTCCGTCCATCATCTTGTGTGTTTTGCTGTTCACCCTATGTGGGAAGGGTATGCCCAGACGTGGGTCCTTTGCTCACTACGCCACTGGAGTCAAGCTATCCTGGCTGGTGAAGGCTGATAGCCAAAAACCAGTCCTAGGATGTTTGATTCCAGTCCAGGGAAGATATGGCTTGGCAGTTCGGGCTGGACTGTTCCCATGAGGCACAGGGTCAAGACTGATTTGCATATGGCCATGTCTGAACTGGGGTGGCTTGGTGATCAAAATAACGATGGATTAAACCCAGATCTGTGACTGGGGGTGAATGTTTTGCCATTGTGCAACATTCCGCCATCATCTTGTGTGTTTTGAAGCTTGTAATATGCCTGCTGCATCAGTGGAATGGCCAGAAGGGTCATGGCTGACCTTGGTGGTTGATTTGATGGGACCATTCAATGTGCTTCCTCAGAGAGAGTCATATGCCATTGTTATTATTATTTTAGGTTGAACTGGTTGGCAGTATAGCCATCAATGTTGTGATTGTCTTTATGGAAAATCTTTTTTCCGGAGAGAGTTTACTATAAGAAATTGTTTCTGATAATGGTGTACAATTTACTTCAGAAAATACCTTTGTGAGGAGTTATGATGTGAAACATTCAAGGTTTGCATTGTCCTACTCAGAAGAACATGTCCAGTGGAGTGGTTCAACAGAGTAGTAAATGAGTCAATCCAAGCAAGGGGGTGAGACCAGAGCGAGTATGGACCTTTGAAAGAGTGCTGTTGAAAGATCCAGGATATGTACAACATATGAAGGAATGGATTGTTGGCTTCTGGGATATTAATAGAGGAAGCACCATTCCAGGGGTAGTCTGAGATGCATTTAAAGCTGGGATACGAGAGGAGACGCTGAGCTACAGCTTGCATAGACAGAAACAAGAGGCACAGGTAGAGAAAAAGTTATGTCAGGTAATAATTGATATAGAGGAGGAGCTGAATGCTGCAATTACTATGGGCATATCGCTGGATGATATTTTGCTTAGATTGGCTTTGGTCAAATCTGAAGCTCAGAAGATTATAGCCACCAAGGCAGCAGCAACTTTCCTTGCAAGAAAGGAGCAATGTCACGAGCTCAGTGAACGGGTAGGGCAAACATTAGCGGCGTACCTGAGACAGAAAACAGCAACCGGGGAGATTAACCCCTTCACTGCGGCGGATATTCCACCGCAGTGTTAAGGGGGGAGGGTGGCCGAGCGGCGGGCACATGCTGGTGACGGAACCGCTCCGTCACCAGCGTCGGTTGCGCTGTGCTCATGACGGAGCGGTTCCGTCACGGCCCGCCCGCTCAATAGAACACGCCGCGCAGGCGCAAAATCAGCACTGCGCAGGCGCGGCGGCAGGGCCATGACAGAACCGGTCCGTCATCAGCACAGCGCCACCGCAGCTGATGACGGAGCGGTTCTGTCATCAGCAGGGGAGGGGTTAAGGAGATATCGGATGGAAATGGGAATATAGTTGATGAACCAGCAGGGATCCGAGAGATATTTAGGCAATTCTATGGTAAATTATATAATGAAGAATAGGCAAAGGTATCTTAATGAAACTCTAATACAGTCATTCACTGATGAAGATAGGGAGGCATTGGAAACCCCACTAACTGTTGAAGAGATTTATGCCGCCTTAGGCAGCCTCCTTGTGGGTAAGGCAGCAGGACCTGATCAGATCCCTTTAGAATTGTATAAAGTTTTTTGGGAGGTAATTGGACTCAACTTAGTCGAAATAGTACTTCAGGCCCAGTCTGGTAACTCGGTTCCAGGATCATGGGCAGGGGCCGATATAGTAATCTTCTTGAAAAAAGGAAAACCACCTAGAGAACCAGGGTCTTATAGGCCAATAACTTTAATGAATTGTGATGCCAACATTTTCTCTAAAACCATGGCGACCAGGCTAAGCAACATCATTGGTAAAATGGTTAATCCCACTCAGCATGGCTGCATCCCAGGGAGAGGAACAACGCAGCATGACTGCAGGGTTGTAACTCTCTTTCTCGCTGCTGAAGTCGCAGGGGTTCCTATGTCGGTCATGCTAACGGATGCTGAAAAAGCAATTTACCGGGTCTCCTGGGACTATCTCTGGGCAGCTATGAAGCGGTTTGGCATGGGGGTGGGGGACTATGTCAGAGCAATACAGGCCTTATATAAAGATCCGACAGCCCGACTTAGAGTGTATGGGGGATATACAGCACCTTTAACAATCAAACGTGGTAGACGGCAGGGCTGCCCATGCTATTGCTCTTTGCGATATACATTGATCCCCTAATTCAGAAGCTGGAGGCAAATGGCGGCATTGTTCCTATAAGATTTCATGGCCTAGAATATAAAACCTTGCTTATGCAGACGATATTGCACTGGTGACTCCAAGCCCAGAAAACGCCCTTTCTGAAATCGAGATGGAAGCTCAAACCTTCGGTCTTGTATCAGGGTATGCCTTAAACAGGTCTAAGACTCAGATAGTCAAGAATACGGGGGCTCTGTGTGATGACATACGTGTAACTGACTCAGCTGTCTATCTGGAGATAAATATATCAGCAGATCTGGGGAAGACTGTAGGCAGAAACATTAAGCCAATAATGACTAACGCTAAAAAGGATTTTGATAGAATGCACAATTTACATCTTTCGCTAGTTGGGCGGTGCAATGTGGTAAAAATGGTCTTTTTACCAAAAATGTTGTATCTTTTTAGGGCTATTTCACTTGAATTTGAGAAAAATTGGTTTTCTGCACTGAAGTCATGGTCAATAGGTTTATTTGGGCACAGGGTAAAACTAGGAGGGCATTGCGATTTATGTCACTGCCAAGGGAAAGGGGAGGATGGGCTGTTCAAAATTTTAGAATGTATCATTGAGCGGCAGCCTTTCAGTATATGAGCGGGCTAATCGGGGGAGATGCGACTGATCCTTGGGTTAAGTCTGGATCAATTGATATGTATTCAATTTTGGTTGGAAAATATGCTGAGAATTGCCTTTTGAAATTTACTGAGCCTAGCTACTTTAATAGAACTAGGTTCAAGACCCTGATGGCTGCATACAAGATCTGGACAACATTTCGTAAAAAACTGGCCTCTGTAGACTAAACGGTTATACTCAACTATTTAAGAACCCCACTTTTCCTGGGGAAATTTACTCAGACTCTATAATGGCGGATGTGAAATGCATGGGATCTGGCGACTGGGTGATTTAATGGGGCCACATGGAATTCGACAGTTTATAGACATACAGAATAGTTATGGTATTAATAAAAGAAATTTCTGTAAGTATCTTCAAATTCGAAGTTTTGTAGGTGGGAAAAAGGGGGGGCATGTGGATTTAGTAAAAATAAAATTATGGATGTTCATTTTATTAGAGAAGGGGTAGATTGCACTATTCGGAGGATATACACTGAGCTCTCTCCATTTAAACATGATGATCTTGAAAAATACGAGAAGAAATGGGTAGATAAACTTGGTGTAGTGAGAACAGGCAAGATCCATCTCAATGCTTTCTCTTTGCGGCCATGTCAGTACTCCGCATTTGTATTGCCACAGCCTGGCAGCTCCAACATTCCAACAATGGATTGCCATGTTGTTGTCTACCAACAACCTCGAGAAGGGGATCTATGAGAGAAAGAGGAAGAATTGGAGTCTGCTTGGCAAACGTATCTGGTGGCCCATTTATAGATGGAAGGAAAACAGCAGTAATTATTGTCTTACTGGGTCACTTGGGGTTGTCCTCTGCTTCTCTTCTTTGTGTTTTCTTTTTGAATAGGTATCTGAATAAGGAGGATACATTTCGCATCACTAACGCTCTGTGTTATAAATGCTATCCTGTTTTCTTTTCTTTTTTCTTTGTGTCTCTCTCTATGGTTTTTTTGTACTGTGACGTTTGTATATGTCTCAGTTGATATCTGTATGTTTTTCGGCTAAGCTGTTGTGCTAAAAATAAAAAACTTTAAAAAAAAAAGAAATTGTTTCTGATAATGATGTACAATTTAAACGTTTGTGAGGAATTATGATGTGAAACATTCAAGGTTTGCATTGTCCTACTCAGAAGAAAATGTCCAGTGGAGTGGTTCAACTGAGTAGTAAATGAGTCAATCCAATTGATGCTTATGTCTCGGTTACAATGAATGACATTTTTGAAGTTGGTTCATGGTGACTCATTAGCAGGTATGCTTTGGGCCATCGGTGAAGGATGAAGACACGAGAGAGAAGAGGTGAAACTACTATACTGGAGTGAATGTTTGACAATGTTCCTCATTCCACCCCTCATCTTTTTGTGTTGTTTTAAGGTGAAAAAATACCAGGAAAAAATGAAGTCTCATAAGGATCGTAGATTTGGGAGTGCTGGGAAGTTACCCAGTATTCGTAGTTGTTGGTCAATATGTGAGAGTTAAAAGGCCAGTTTTTTTTAAAAAGGTGATACCACTTTGGTCTGAGCCTAAAAAGTGGTATAGGTAATGTGTTTTGCTGGAGGATGGCAAGGTTTGGAATTTGCATTGAATATCTGATTGTCGTGATGTTTTTGGAAACGGAGAAGATATGGTAGACGACCTAATGGAATCCGAGAAAGGAGGAGTTTAGTGGACAATGGTGGAAGAGTAGAAGTGGATGGAAATATGTATGGTTCATAACCGATGTTGTTGAGTGATTAGACACAGTCTCACAGGGAAGGAACTTATGGGTCATTGGCGTCTCTGGCTTATTTGGTGGATCATCAGGGAAATGTTCATGTTTCGGGTTTACTGTGTTCAGAAACTAAGGATGAGACAGAGAGACGGATACGTAAGGTACTTAAGATTTGTGATGATTTTGTTTTAGGTTCCTTGGCTTGTGTGTGCTGCAATGTTTTGAATCCTTGGAATGGGCAGAATGGAATGTAGACTGCTGTGTGCATGTAGGTGAGAATGTGAGGAGAGGGATGACGTAGGAGAGCAGTTTGGCGTGGACGGTTTGTGCAGTTGAGAGGACAGGTTCCTGCATTGCTATTTATACTACACATACCGCTTGAATAAAGGCTTTTGTTGTACATCGCCCGGGTCCTTCTTTGTTCTTTGAGGTGGTTTACATAACACCTTGGAGTGTGCTCATCATATCATTAAAATACTGGTATATGTGCCAGTGTACATTGACTTACCTACTCTCTGCAACATGCGTGATTTATCGTAATGAAAAGGTCCACAGCTTAGCTATTTCCTTATTGTCTTTTTATTTTATTATTATGAAATTTTGCTAGCAAAACAAAGAGATTTACATATAAAAAATACACATACTTTATATATGTACAAAAACAGCATACAAAATTGTAGGCACAGGTGACCGGCATGCAGCTAGTTAAAAAGCTTTATTTCTTTAAAAACTCTTGTGTATGCAAAACATCAGTCCTTTAAAAAACAGCATTTGTTTGTTTTAAACGAATACAAAAACGTACCATTATTTCTTTAACAATAAAACAAACAATATCTTTGGTTTTTTCAAGTTAGTTCGAATGTGTATTTCCAAGGATTGGAGCTGCCCTTCCCACACATCAATGAGAAGTGTTTGCGTGCATGAGGGAAGCGGTGAGATTCTGGAAATGTGATGTAAACAGAGCCTCATTGGCAGTGGAGCAACGTGGGGGAGAAATGAAAGAAACCTCCTTATTGGAGGAGGAAAGAAATCTGTGACGTACTCTCGTGGGAGATGGGTGCCCGTTAGCTCTCTGCTGGTGGCATATGAGGTATAAGTGAAGGCTCTAGTGAGCAAGAAGTAATGTCAGACAGTAACATATTAAACACATAGCATTGCCATGGCGATACTGTTGTCCTAGTGGGGGTATTTGTGCAAAGTATTTTGTGGGTTCACCTGGGTTCACTATAAGCTCACAGTTAAATGGGTACTACCAAGCATCAGATTCTGGTATGGAAAATTGAATACCTTACAAACAATTCACAGGTTTCACATTTACCGTCATCTTGGAAAAATGTGCTGAGTTTCACAAGTTCTTTAACGAAAATGATTGTGGACACCCTGAATTCTGTAAACATGAAGATATTTTTTGGGGTTCTGTGAGGCCTTTAAGCCAAAGGAAGTTGTACGGGTTTATAAGAGATCTCTAATATCGAATTGTGTGTGTTTTACAAGATCACTACTCCTATAGAAAGGGAAACATCCTTTACCACGCAACTTTTACCACGCAGTGCTTTTACAACGCAGGTTTTACAACGAAAACCATTACAACGCATTGCACTGGGGGGCGCTCTAGGATAAGTAATAGTTTAATTTACTATCCAACACCTTCCCTACTATCCACGGGGACTGGATTTGGAATAGTAAATTAAACTATTCACTATCCAGCGGTGTTTACTTGTTACAACGCATTTTTTACAACGCACTACTGTTACAACGCATCCATTACAACGCGGATACTGTTACAACTCATGTTTTTACAACGCATTTTTTTACAACGCAGGTACCTTTACAACGCATACCATTACAACGTAAGTATTGGTAAGTATATAGTTATATTTTAAATGTTATATGTTTGGGGTTAAGGGGTATTTTTAGGGGTTAGGGTCAGTTTTGGGTTTTAGGGTAAAGGGGTATTTTTAGGGGTTAGGGTCAGTTTTGTGTTTTAGGGTAAAGGGGTATTTTTAGGGGTTAGGGTCAGTTTTGGGTTTTAGGGTAAAGGGGTATTTTTAGGGTTCAGGGTCAGTTTGGGGTTTTAGGGTAAAGGGGTATTTTTAGGGTTCAGGGTCAGTTTTGGGTTTTAGGGTAAAGGGGTATTTTTAGGGTTCAGGGTCAGTTTTGGGTTTTAGGGTAAAGGGGTATTTTTAGGGTTCAGGGTCAGTTTTGGGTTTTAGGGTAAAGGGGTATTTTTAGGGTTCAGGGTCAGTTTTGGGTTTTAGGGTAAAGGGGTATTTTTAGGGTTCAGGGTCAGTTTTGGGTTTTTGGGTAAAGGGGTATTTTTAGGGTTCAGGGTCAGTTTTTGGTTTTTGGGTAAAGGGGTATTTTTAGGGTTCAGGGTCAGTTTTGGGTTTTTGGGTAAAGGGGTATTTTTAGGGTTCAGGGTCAGTTTTGGGTTTTAGGGTAAAGGGGTATTTTTAGGGTTCAGGGTCAGTTTTGGGTTTTAGGGTAAAGGGGTATTTTTAGGGTTCAGGGTCAGTTTTGGGTTTTAGGGTAAAGGGGTATTTTTAGGGTTCAGGGTCAGTTTTTAGTTTTTGGGGTACAGGGTAAAAATAAATTATATTTAATTTTAATTTAAATTATTTAATAGCAAATAAATTAAATTAAATTAATTTGCATTATTTTTGGGGTTTACGGTCAGTTTTGAGTTTTTGGGGTACAGGGGTACAGGGTAAAAATAAAGTAACATTAATTTAAATTTAAATTAATTTACGGAAATTAAATTATTTAAAATTACATTAAATTATACTTTTAAAATTAAGTTACTATTATATTATTCTTATTTATATATACTTACCAATACTTACGTTGTAATGGTCTGCGTTGTAAAGGTACCTGCGTTGTAAAAAAATGCGTTGTAAATACATGCGTTGTTACATGACCCGCGTTGTAAAAACCGCGTTGTAACAGTATGCGGAGTAAAAGTCCGCGTTGTAACATCATATATCCCTATCCAGCACCCCCCAAAGCAATGCGTTGTAATGGCTTGCGTTGTAAAACTTGCGTTGTAACAGCATGCGTGGTAAAAGCATGCGTTGTAACAACGTACATCCTATAGAAATGTTGTTGTGTTGTATGAAATTTGCTACCATGTTTAAGTATTGTTGGTTTCCGCAAGTTCCAACACGATACACATGTTTAATTGACTTCGACAATATCTCTAATTATAGAGAATGTTTTAGGGTTTGTATGAGGCTTGTAATCAGGGTGATTAGTTTAGTTTTACCAACTCTGTGATCCTGGAAAGAAGATGCTCGGGTACCATGAATTCTATATTGGTAGAACTGTTGATTGGGTTGTACGAGTTTTCTGATTAGATTTGTTTGATTCCATGTGCTCTCTATGCATGCTGACCAGTTGCTGGGTTCTAAGTACATGTAGTTTTTTTGTGCTATATTGATCATGTAATGAAATAGAAGTTCGGCTCAGCTCTTAGAGTTTTGTAACAATCCATTTTTTGTAGCATATAAGTTCTATTGTAATATAGTTTTTTTTGCTGTGATTGAGGCATCAAATTATGTAGCATTTTTGCTGGATTCTGAATTATCTGATCATGGAAAAGTTTAGTTGGGTTTTATGAGTTTTTGTGGTTATTGTTGCCGGGTTCTGGAGCACTATGATCACACAGACCATTTGCTGGGTATGAATAGTGTCATCATGGTAACATGTTCAACCCGTGTATTAGAAAGATGGCAATACTTTGCCGGAAGAAGTAGTGCATAATAATCAGAGTATTTCCAGATTGTATGTCTATTTTCGTCATCACAACTCCTCTCATATTGTTGAGTTTGATGAGTGAAGGGTTCATAAAATGGCACTGCTTTTTTATTTTTTTGGGCAGCTGGTTCTCACCAAGTAGTTTGAATTGTTCTGTGGACAATGTTCTAGTTATGTAGAACTACTGTCACAGTCCATGATATTGCTATTAGTGGAGAAATATTGGTGGATGTCTGGAGTGTGAGACAGAACTGTTGTTAGGTCCATAAATACTACAATTGGGGAGGATGTTTTCTGGATTCCTGCAGCACTGGCTAGAACAAGGGCACCGAACACACGCCCGGTGGGACCTGCTCTAAGGAAGATTTTTACAATATCCAATGACACTGAAAACAATTTCCCTCAATGGTTATTGAATGTAACTGCATCCTATGTAGATGTTGTGAAAATGTAGTGTAAGGTCAGCCACCCTCTACCCGTGCTGGAGCCCTGCATTCGGACAGCCCTTGTGATAATCGAGAATTGTTGGTGTTTCCTCATCAAGTTATTGCTATGTTGCTTCTCCCCGGTCCTCCGGCTTACAGGTCACACACACTCTGACTTACTCAGCACCAACGGCATGTCCATGAATGGCAGAGACTCATAAAGCCATTATCGTATCTTCGCAGTAGACCCTTTTCAAGGTAAATAGCGGTCCCTTTTAGAGGATAACAGGTACAGTACATCATTTCCTAGTTTTCTGTGATCCATTCTTGTGAAACTGCCGACCAGCGGCAGTGCAACTCCCTTCCCACCAATCATGTCTTAAACACAAATTTGCCTATAACTTGAAACTTGGAGAGCTAGGATCTACCAGGCTTTCAGGAGCAGCAGGCGTAGGAGGAGTCCTGCCAACCTTTTACTAGCCGCCTGCAGCTTAACTTGAACACTCTGCTGCCACCAGCAAAAAGTAAATTCAAGGTCAACAAAACTCTCCCATTTGCCTGCAAATGTTTCTTGGGGCTAGGCACCATGTGCAGAAAGGCTATGCCCTAACTTTTAACTGTACCATGAGGTAGGCACAAAATGCTTCTTTTGTTTGGCTTTTTGATGTTGTGGCTTGCAGAGACAATAGAAGGTCACTTTATCTATAAAGACATTCACTCAACAAAGCTAAAACTGGGTTAAAGTTCACTTGAAAATGTTGAACTTTCCGTTATTCATTTTTTTATTCTATCAAGTATTGCTTTGTTTCCCTCACTGGTTAGGGAAGCACTAGTTCCTGGACCAGGGGTCCTTTGCGATGATTTCCCCTTTATCTGATATTTATTTGGGGAGCACCATGGTGTTCGAGAGCATTCCATCGAGAGAATCAGCATTCACAGGAATAGCCATGATATCCATGCCTTTGGACAAAGGAGTTACTGCATTTCAGATTCCTCCATCGGAATACACGCAGCTGCGTCGTACTGTCCTCAGAGTGTATCACTGTGCACCCCACTCTCAAGAGATTGTATTGAGGAATTTGTTTTCTCCAGCCAATGATGTCAACATGGAGCTCATATCTCCAATGGCCATATTCGGCGTCCCGGACTGCATCATTACGGCAGAGTTCCGAGGTGTGGTAAGGCGGGAAGATGTCTGGGATGAACCATGAAGGGCACTTGGACTCAAACACCCAGGCATCAAAGAAGCAGAGTCTGCATCATCAATAATAGCTGCAAAATCTATTTGGGTGTTTTCCAAATCCAAACTATCCAAAGAATTGGCAACTTGACCTTGAGGGTAAAGTGCAGAGCTCGACCTCAGTTGGTCCGATCCTGGATTGTACTGGCCTGGACGTTGACTTTCACAGCTCATATGTTCATGGGATTGGGGACCAGTCAACTTGTTGATACCCACTTTGCTGGGATGCACGGGGATCTGCCCAGAGCAGTACATCAGGGAAGAATTATCCGGTGTCTCTGGTTGAGCTTGAACTGGTGGGAGCCGAAGTAGTCTCCTTGGACTGGTCTCTGACGGTGGATAGGTTGGGCTTAGCTGGGATGAGCTGCCCATACTGTTTTGCCTGCTCATTGGCTTTGGGCCACCAGGGGGACGCGGAATTACCCCTTGACGGAAACACTGTGCTCCTGGGCTCATCAAGGGTTTGCTATGAACAGACAGATTGTCCTGTGAAATGGGGCTCATCAGATTACACTGCGGTGGCTTGTCTTGGTAATTCATAAACTTTGGACTCATGTACGGTTGGGTTTGTGAGCCATGCAGGACATGAACTTGGCCAGTGTCAACGCTTTCTCCGTTCAAGCTCATCAGGTTTTCGTTTTTGTGCTGCTCTTCCCACATCAGTGCTTGCTGAGACTGCACGTAGTTTCTGACCATCATTTCCTTGACTTGCATCATGGGGGTTTGTGGTCTTCTTCCTTGGTGATTTAGCATATCAGGGCTCAACCCCGGGTTAAGACAGGCACTTTGCTGGTTTTCGGCTGTTGCCTGGTAGTCACAACTCATGTCACCGGAAGCAATAGCCATCACATTAGAATGAGCAAGATCATGCTGGTGCAGCTGCTGATCCATTGATTGTTTTGCATTCTGGCACGAGGTCATGGCTGGCACTGATTGATGAAATTGCTGCTCTGGTTTTATATGCACCTGCCCTAAATGATTAAACCTCTGGCCGTGTGGAAACATTCCTTGCTGGCTTGTACCACTCTGCGGCAGACTGGGTGCCTTAGCATGCGGGGATGGCCTAGAGGTGGGGTACTGACCTTGATACTGACTTCCTGACATGACAGTGGGATGCATCATTGTCTGGTTTGGGTCGGCAACCATGTCTATGCTACCCGAGCTGATTTCATTCCACTGAATGGGCCCGTTAGCGTTACTTTGTACATTTGATGTATTTGGGAAGTGATGAGCTCGGTGGTTCATCTGGCACTGGTTTAGATTGTAATCTGATGGTACCACACCATTATCCAACCCCGTATGGTTCTCTGGGTTTAGCATTACATTGCTCATGACTCTGGGAGATGCACTGTACACCTGTGAATTCTGCATGTTCATGGCTTGAGACTGGCAGTTAAAATTGATATGCTCATTGGTGTTAGGCACAGAGGATTCTGGGTCAGTATACGTTGTGTATGGCTCCATGTGATTATGGACCCCTAAATTTGGTTCGTTTGCGTGATTGAGTCCATCCATACCCACTGATTCCATGAAGACGTTCTCTGTGATGCTAGGAGGTCGCGGAGAGAAGATGTGCCGCTGGAGACTAGCATCAGATCCGCTAAACTGCTGCTGGAGGGCTGTCATCTGCCTGTTCATCACTGCTGTGTTCATGTTGGTCATGCTTTTGAATCTCTGTACTTTTGGGACAGCCTGCTGGTCCATGCCACTTCTTGCAGGGTCACTGGCTCGCCTAACACTGCCTCCCGGTGCCAGATGCGGATGAATAATTCCTGTTCCAAAGCTGTGATACTCGTTGGCACTGTGCCTTCGATGAGGAGCACCCATTGGAAATGAAGGCATGGGTGCACCATGATAGTCTCCTCCGTAGCCCATTCTTGCGTTAGTTGCCATTCGATCCATGTTAGGCAGTGGGGTAGGTGGGGGGCCACCTGTTGCCGCCGCATACTTGGCCTTCAGTCTGTACTGCTGCGCTGGTGTGAAGTTGGATAATCCTGGGAGGCCACCACAATGACTCGCCTCGCTGGACCTGCGTGACACATCTGTGGAACCCGAGTCATACGGATCCCCCATAGTCATGCCATTGGGAGGACCTAAGCATTCACCAGACTGCTGGTTGGAGAGGTAAGGGGACACCATCGAGGACCTTCTGCTCACGGTGTAGGCTGAACTCATGGTGCTGGTGGTGCTATTGCGCCTCTCATTGTGCTGGTTCATGGAGTTTAGGTCATTCGCAGATAGCTCCATCAATCGGCGATTGGGAGCCATCAATGGCAGCCCACAGGCTTCTCCCTGTGAACCTGAAAAAACAAATGCAAAACGTTTTAGTATACCAGTAAACAAGTGTACCATTCACAACTGTCTCAATGTAAAATGCGGACTTTCATTTAGCATTTTCGTTGGTATTCATTTTTCGGTACATGCTCAAAAACTTTCAAATTAAATTAGATAAGAAACAAGAAATTAGGGATTTGAACAAGAACATAATTTTTTTAGGAAGAAACCTGGGGCTAAGACTGAAATTTGGATCGAAATACATGGACCATCATTAAATATGGTAACAAGAGTTTATTGGCTGTACCTTCTGTCTGTTTAATTTTTCAGAAAAATAAATGAATTCTTCTTCCTTTTGAGTGTGATGAGTTGATGTTGGATACATAGATTACGTTAACTCCAGTCTGGGGCTGATTTAAACGAGACAAAGACTGATTTAAATGAGAACTGAGTCATTGAAAGTTTTAGAGGCTGATTTTGTGAGGTCTAGGGATTGGTTTATCAGTAATCCAGGTGGAAAAGGCTTAGGTTTAAGGGATAATTTGGTGGGCACGCTGATTTAGTGGCGATCTAATGGCTGATTTAATGGAAACCTGTAGACTAAATAAGGTGGAATCTAGAAAAGTTTGAGAAGGGATTTAGAAGCTGATGTAGACTCGTATGTACATAGACATTCTGGAAATTGGTTTTATTTTGCCCACATGGCGAAATGCATACATTTACAGAGAGAACAGCGCCTAAAAGGAGACTTAACCACACATTTCTTTGGTGAGTATTCCATATGGAGGAAATCAACCTTTGGAAAAACTAAGGGTTGCATGTACCATTTCTCAGGAATATGAGGGTCATACTAGAAAAACAGGAAAGCAGCACAAGCTGAAAAACAAGCCCACTGCAGCTGAGCATTACAAGAATATGAACGTGTAGCTACTTTCATTTCTTAAAACGTTCTTCATAACTGATATAATGTGTTTATAGGAAACTCCAACAGGCTGCCCATCTCCTAATTAAACACCAAAATACTTCTGGTATCAGCTATTTGCCCATGCATGCCTCCTTCCTTTATTTAGGAAACCAAGCAAAATATCTGATAGAGACATCTAGCTACAGATTCCTTGCCTTTGAATTTCCCGGGCGTCAGACTGGATCCGGAAGATTTTCCTTCGAGCAGTACCCCTGTGCGCTGGTAGGTGGCATCAGTCAGTTCTACGTGGCCTCGTCTGCGCCACCGCACCTATATAGGCACCACCTCAGCGCGCTGACATCAGCTCTTTTCTTTTCCGCGCCAGTCAAGCTCTGATCCATTGGCATTGAAAGCCTTTCTACCCTCCATCAAGGTAAGGCTAGTTCAAGTGGTCATGGGCAACACTACTGCCCTGTGGTACTGTAACAAACAGGGCAGAGTGGGGTCGTGGACCCTTTGCCTGCGTCTCTGGACATGGCTTTAAAAGCAGCGCATTTTCCAGGTGGATGAACACCTGGCAGGTTCCTTGAACACCAGGGCTGACTAACTCAGCCTTCGATGCCTAGTGGATCACAAGTGTCGTCTCCACCTGGAGGTGGTGCAAGGTTTGTTCCAACAGTGGGGAGAGCCTTAGTTAGATCTGTTCGCCTCTGCCAAAAATGTGCAATGTCAACAATGGCGGCTCTCGCTGTGAGGCGCTTTTTGTCTCGAGTGGAGCTCAGGCCTCCTGTACATCTTTCCACCCATAACACTCCTGCCCAGAGTTCTCAAGAAGATCAGGAATGACTGGGGTCAAGTCATCCTTGTGGCTCCAGATTTGGTACACAGAGTCTGGTATCCTGAGCTTCTGTAGACGAGCATTGTTCCCCCGATCAGGGAACCTCTTTTGGAGGATCTTCTGTCGCACCAGCAGGGGAGGCTCCTGTGTGGAGCTTGAGCGGTGACAGTGACAGATTTTGACCTTCCTCCCGAAGTCAGCAATTTTATCTTGGCAGCCAAACGACTCTCCACCAAAATGGTATACCCTTGCTGGTGGAACAAATATGTATCATATTGTACAGAAAAGTCGATTGCCCCTTGTCTGCTTCCCTTTCTGATGTGTTGCTTTTTATTTTGACCCTAACCCAGGAGGGCTCTGCTCTGGGCACCCTGAAAAAGTATCTTTCAACTTTGTCTGCCTTTCTGAGGCTGCCAGACTAACCCTCCTTATTTAAATCACCCATTGTACATAGATTCCTGAAAGGCCTTGTACATATGTTTTACCGTGTCTCTTTTGTTATGCCTCAGTGGGTCCCTAATTTGGTTCTCACCTTCCTCATGTGTGCTACCTGCTTCCTTGCATAATTGCCCCTTCAGCTGCTCACCATCAAAACAACCTTTTTAGGGGCAATTACATCCGCCAGAAGGGTGAGTGAGCAGTTGGCTTTATCATCCAAGCCTCCCTTCTTGACAATATTCCCTGACAAGTTGGTGCTTCAATCTAGGGCCTTTTTCCTTCCGAAAGTGGGTACACTTTTCCATGTGGGACAGTCTGTCATCTTGTCCACTTTCTACGCTCCTCTAAAGAAGACCGCACAAAAGAGTTCTGGGTGGATGACCAACTCTTCATGGGATACTTTGGAACAAAGAAGGTTCAGGCGGTGCAGAAGAGGACCATCTCTCAATGGGTAGTCCTTTTCATCAAGATTTGTTGCGCTGTGGCAAAGAAGCAGCCTCCTGAAGGCTTAATGGAATATTCCACCAGACATAATGCTGCTACCACTGTGTACCCATTGAATCAATGGGGTGACCCAACAAAAGTCAAAGGACCTGGGTATCAATTGATAAGAAAAACAAGGTGGTCCTTCACATTACTTAATCTTCAATAAATGAATGAATAGTACTTTTCACTGTGGTTTTCAAGCCTAAAAAGGAAAGAAAGGAGACAACACAACACTCAAAAAGCCAGTTACATAAACCAATTGATAGAAGATTAAACCAATTTTATGAAAAATCAATTTTCAAAAAATTCAGATACAAACAATTTATTTACAGCACAACATTATTTTAAAAAAATCTTTTTAAATAGGCACAATTTGAAAAGCACTGCTAGATGCGGCAGAAAGAGTGAAAAGGTACGTGCTCAAGGATATTCCAAGGTATTTAACCAGCCAGTCACCGGTTCTAAACGGGCCTGACCGTCGCGTCCTCAAAAGGGGGTCCGAATTACAAGGCAAACGCCAACGGGTTTAAAAAATGCTGGGGCAACAGCGTCCTAGTCCGCGGTTCCTTCCTTTAAGAGACATCTTTCACCCCGGTTTTTACCTTGAGGACGTTGTTTTCAGAACTGACAGCCTGTTTTCCAAAAATATCTTGAAGGGACATTCTTAACCCTTTCCTGCCCTCACCTTGATAGTGATTCGAAAATGGATTGGAAATAATCGCTCTGTGGCATTTCTTAAATAAATCCACAAGCTTAATTGAAGGCAAGATTTGGAACAATTGGGCACACCATTAATCAGTCGCCTTGAATTATTTATTGGTGATATATCTTCATTTCTTTTGAAACCCTGGTACTCTCCCGTTCCCCGTCCCACCCCTTCCTGTCCTGAAGAAGACCCGTAACAGAGGTGTTAATCTTCCCTCCATTGCACCAGGGTCGAAACGTCGACGCCCATTCCCCTGTTCTTACTGTGCTTTAGGGGCCTGCACCCTTGTGTCCCTTCCCGCCCTCTTGTTTTGAATTGTATTGTGGGCAGGCCTCCTTATTGTTCATCTAGAATAATTGAATTTTAGTTGAACTAAAATTATAGTAATTTCGCTCACCAATTTGTCTTAATTTCTCTTATCTTTTTCACTCACTTGAGCACGTACCATTTCACTCTTTCTGGTGCATCTAGCAGTGCTTTTCAAATTGTGCCTATTTAAAAAGATGTTTTTAAAATAATGTTGTGCTGTAAATAAATTGTTTGTATCTGAATTTTTTGAAAATTGATTTTTCATAAAATTGGTTTAACCTTCTACCAATTGGTTTATGTATCTTGTATTTTGAGTGTTGTGTTGTCTCCTTTCTTTCCTTTTTAGGATTAAAAACCACAGTGAAAAGTACTATTCATTCATTTATTGAAGATTAAGTAATGTGAAGGACCACCTTGCTACCACTGTGTAAGCACGTGGAGTCCTAGGCCTAGACATCTGTCCGGCAGCTATGTAGGTATCCCTGCACATGTTTACCAAACATTGCTTTCGAGATAGTTAAGTCAGCAGGAATGTCCATTTTTGCCATTCAGTACTGCAGGATATCCGAGTCTGAACTTGTCCGCAGTCCCTTCTCTGGGGATGGTATTGCTTGGGTCTCTATTCAAAGGTAAGGAATCTGAGGCTAGATGTCTCTATCAGATGAGCAAGTTACTTACCTTCTATAATGCCTTATCTGGTAGAGACATTATCTTGCCGCAGATTCCTTACTAACCCACCCATCCTCCCTGCACTGCAGAAAGGTTTCTAGGGTTAGGGCTGATCCCTTTCATGGCGCTAGTTTTCTAACACTAATGTCAGTACACTTCATGGCTCCCTGCTTACGGCGTGAAAGGTCAAGAAAAAGTAACTGATGTCAGCGTGCCGGGATGGCGCCTATATAGGTGACGCAGATGTCACTACCACTGCGACCGCTACCACTACACGGAACCGACTGATACCATCTACCAGTATGCAGGGGTATTGCTTTAAGAGAAATCTTCTGGATCCAGTCTGATGCCTGGGAAATTCAAAGGTAAGGAATCTGCGGCTAGATCATGTCTTTACCAGATAAGGCATTACCGAAGGTTAGTAACTTGTTCTCTGATGCTAATCTTGATTATTCGTTTTCTGTAATGGTACTTTTCCTGCAGTAGGACAGAGGATGAGATGAGGGGGTGTGAGTGGCAAGTAGGCCCTGTCAGCTTTCGGGGATTTTCTTTTTAGCTTGAGTACGTGCATGTGCGCCTTTCCCACTCTGAGTACTCTGTTTGTGTGATCACAGGGCACGCAGGACTTATTCAGATGAATGCTGAAGTGGTACACATATTGTGATTATACGGATGGCTACTTGATGACTCAGTGCTTCGAATCAAGTGTGTATGTCTTCAGTATATTTTTCAATAATTATTAGAAGACATGTTGGTCCCCAAGGAAGATAGATGTTCCTGAAACTGGTTGCAGCTTGTCAAAATAAAGTTCACGTGTATAGGTGGAAATTTGAATTGAGAGACCCTCTTCTACTGACCCTTTTTAATTTTAATTAGGGAGTACCTTATTTACGGTTTTAGTAAGAGAAAACTTAAAAATGAGTAAAAGCCCAACTTCATAATTGTAACAGCCTCCTACAAGCTTATTCTACCTTTTGTAAGTAATTTTGGCAGTCCAATAAATTTGAATATCCAATTGTTATATTTTATAACTTAACCAATGGGTCAATACTGCACTGTAGTGTTGGACCACCTACGAAGAGTGGGATATTGTCAGGAGAAAGCGGCTGTGTTTGAGGTAAAACCCAGCTCACATCACTCACCGTTGCTTGGAAGGCTAGGTAGCTTCACAGGTTTGGTGGGCTGGGTCATCTTTCGCAGCTGCTTGAGTTTGTCGATCCGTAAGTTCTCTAGCTTCTTGAGCGCTGACATGCCAGCATGGCCCACAGACTCCACAGACGGGATATCCTCCAGCGTGGACAAGTCCTCAAAACTTCCCCCAGTGTTCAAATTCATTTCCACTCCACTGTCATTGTTGTTGGCACTACCGAGGGGTGAGCGCTCACTACTGCAAGAGGACTGGCCACCGGGGCTGTGCTGTGGTTTCTGAAAAGCAACAAACAGCTTTATTAGACACAGGCTGAATATGCCACATATAAGTAGTTTCAGAGTGGCCTATTTGAAAAAATGCTGCTATGGCTGAAAAGATCAATCATGTCATGCCTTTAGGGCTTTGGGTTCTCTGCATCTGTATAGATTCATATAAATACAGAGAACACAAACCCTAAGGCTGGTTTGATGCTGTATCTGTATGGTCCTACGCCTAGGAGCGGCAGTATGGCTGTAGTCGGGATTCCCCTGTTTGTGTGAGGCACAGGTTACTTTAGGGCATCTAGGTTAGGCTCCGAATCCCCATACGTCCAGTTTGCCCTGGTTGACCTTATATGTTTCTGTATGGTAGAATGTCTGGAATGTAGACTGGGATGGGAACTAAAACCAGTCCTGTAAAATATTATGACATCATTACCAAGTGAACATAGCCTGTCAGTCTCAATATCTGCAAGGGTGTGTCAGGGCAGAAGGCAGTTAGTCGAGTCCACCAGCAAGCACCTTTAAAAACAAGCATTGTCAACGCCAATAAGTCCTGTCAGTGCCTCAGCTGTTGGCTGTCAAAAGTGAATGTCTTTTAGCCATGTTGTCTAGCAGAACATCTGCTGTTCAGCAAGGCTGAAGGTTTCCGAAAGCCCAGAATCACAGGATGGTGAGCAGACCTGGTGTCTCTTCGTCCCCCAAGTTGAGGTCACTTTCCTGCCCCTCCTAACACAAAAAAGCAATATGATATGGCCTGGGCTGCCAGCAGGATATCGCTTTTTTTAGTGACTTTCAGCTATGCTGAACAACAGATGTGCTGCTAGACAACATGGCTAAAAGACATTCACATTGACAGGGTCAATAGTTCAGGCATTGCCGAGATCTATTTGCTTTGCCAATGCTTGCTCGGTATTGACAGGGTCTTGCTGAACAAATGTGGAAGTGATAGTGAGAAACAGTTCAGGAGCTTTGTAGTGAAGCGAGGATGTGGTGTAATGACCAGAGCTGCAGACAAGGTAACTGGAGAACCAGGCTGAATAATTAGTGATTCTGGGAATTCACGTATGCTTCCCCCTGCCTATGACAATGACTGTGTCATTGTGTAATGTAGCCAATGAGCACTTAAAGTGCTCCGATACCATTGCCTGGTTTTAGCACTATGGCAAGACGCAGGACGGAGCGAGCGGTCCAATACCATTGGAATGTGCATACAAAAACAAAAGAAGCAGCGACGAGGGAGGTAGTGGGGGAACTGGTCAAGCAGGGAAGCAAGATGGGATGGGGTGATGGGCAATCAACGATGGGAGAGGGTGGGAGGGAGCAACAATGAAGGGGAATAAAAATACCTTAATTGAAGCTGGATTAGTGATAAATATGAATGTGTCATTCTCTAATGTAATACCATTGGCTTGTGTTTGTGCTATGGCAAGATGGAGGATGAAGCGAGCGATCCAATACCATTGGATCGTGTTAAAAAAATAAACAAGTCCTGTTCTTCTTTTAACCACTTTTCAACCTGTTTGATGCGTCAGACGTCTCGGTGGGCATATGCGGTGGACAGCCGGGGGCCGTCTGAACCACGCCCACTCATTATTTCACCTGCACGCGGCAGAATTCGCGCCGCAGTCAGTGAGATATGGAATGCATTTGTTTATGTACATGTGCATGCATTTCAGTGGTATGTGTGCAAATATGCATAGTTTACGCCATGATCTGTGTGTAGACTTGTATACAGGAATATTTTACATGGGCGGGGGAAAGCAGAGGGAGGGTAGAGTAGAAAAAGACGGGGGCAGCAGGGTTAAAAAGAAAAGCAGCACCACATTTAAGGGAGTCAGCCTGAAAACACAAGAACTCCTATGGAGTGCTTGAAAACAAAGAAAAAATTAGCTCCTAAAACTGGGAGCAGTGTAAGGAGACATGTACTTCGTCCATGCACTATGGGAGGGCCAAACACAAGAAGAGGGCATGATGCCTTCATCACATGATGAATGGCATGAAAGAAAATGAGAGCGACGTGGAAGTTTACCAATGGTAGGAGATCGGCGGCCTGTAAGCCCATAGATAGAACTCAATGCGTCTCTTTGAGACAACGTGTGCACTGTCTAGCCAAGACCTAAAAACAGGGCTAAATGCAGTATTTGTTACAACAGTGTTTGCCATAGTACCCAGGAGCATCATTCCTCTGCAGCAGTATGGATTGTTGTAGCCCATAGAGAAGTCTCCTTGCCATTCATGACGTGCTCTATTTCTTCTAGGGGAGACAGGCTGGCTTGGTTCTGGATTCTCTACCTCTTTATGGTAGCATGCATAGAAAAGTCAGGCTGATGCAGTACCTGGGAAAAATCATGAAGCTGGGATGATCACATTAGGTGCAAATCTGAAGAGAAAGAGGCTGGTCGAATTAAGATTAGCTGTACCACCATTGTTACCCTAGGAGGACAATGGTGGTAGGGATCCTGTGTGTGCCTCTCACCCCTGGTGCAAACCAGGGCATAAATGGTTGCTTGGGACCCCTGTGTGTATGTGGCACTTTAGTACACAGCCTTAGAGGTAGAGGTTGGTTGGGACCTTGTATGCCTTTAGCACTATAGGCAGAAAGCCTGGGAAGAAGCTGCATGTGCTTAACTCAGGGCCACTGGATGTGATTTTGCGGCTGTGGCATTTTCCTCATAATTATGGATTTACTGGACTTTCATATTTCTGCTCCATGGAAAACTGCTTGCAAAGGTTAACTAGTTATCATTTCAGTCATGCTGATTGCTTTATTTAGGTGTTAAACTGGTACTAATGAGGTGTAAAGGTCAGTGGCATAGCTAGACCTTTGTCCGCCCATGGTGGTCCCTGCATTTGCTGCCCGCAACGGCCCCAGGTAACAGCGGGGGGTGGGGTGCTAGCGATCCCTCGCGGTGGCCGCTGGTAAGAGCGGAAGTGGGGGTGCTCGCGATCCCTGCTTTTGCTGCCTAGATACTGTTATACTGTTAACACGTGTAAAAAGGATAAAATAATAAAGTAATACAAATTGTCCTGCAGCATGATTTTCCCTTTCTTGTGCAAGAATTGGTCCTCCCTGCCACATAGTTTGGTCTACCACTGCTGCATAATTCCAGTAGCCCTGTTTCAGTTTTAGGCACAGAACTTGAGAGGGAATGGATGGTTGGGATTCTGTGCTGGCTTGGTAGGAAAAGCTGATTGTGTTGTGTCTTTCAGTAATATATTAGATTGCACTCTTTTGATGGTCCCCTACATTTCTAAAATGAGCAGAATGCACAGTGTATGTCCTTGCTTACCAACGCCCCCTCTGGCACCATCAGTTTGCCCTCCTCTCGCCTGCCGTCCAACTCCTGATCTCCGCTGGGTCCTGCCAGGGACCTCACCCCATCAGCTCCTCCAAGGGTCCTCATGACGCCCTCCCCTCTGTGCTTCTTGGTGATGTGCGCTTCGGGCCCATGCACTGTCTTCACGTGCTTGCGCAGCGAGCTGGGGTCTGTGTACCTCTTGGTGCAGCCGGGGATCTTGCACACGTAGGGTTTCTGGCACAGGAAGAGAGGATAAGTAAGAGAGAGCATCTTTCCAAATCAAGCCATTGTTTGCAATCAGATTTAAAAACAAGGCATCAGTAAATCGTCTCAGGGCAGAAATGAGTTTCCTTTTTCGCGGTGTGGCCTTGAACACAATACTAAATCACATGCTCCCTACCATGAGGCTCCCTGAGCAGCAACATGTTCCCTTATTATATCCTGGCCACTTATGGTTCCCAAGTCCCCTCCACCAGAGGTGCTGGACCAGTTTTCAGAGAGGGGTGCTGTCATTGATCAACCAGAATTGTAGGGGCTGTGAAAAAGATTCACACAAAGAATAAGTGTAGAAAATGTATTCAGTAGGAGAGTGAAAATGGTTTAGTATGTAATTGATGGTGCATTTTTTGTCCTGTACAGACAGCACATTTTCCATTGAAATGGGCACTAAATTGGCACAAACATGCAGGTTTCTTGATAAAACGATACAGTGCTCAAACACTAACGTGTGGAAATTGGTTTCATCGAGTATTTCATTCATGTATCACCAAGTGTATTGATTATTTTCGATCGGATTAGATTTTTGGTTTCCATCACATTTCAGAATTACAGAAAAATGGCTTTATTTGTGCTTCTCTAACTGCTGAAATATTTTGAAATGTTTGTACAGTTCATTTACAGATAGTTACACTGTATTGTGATTCACAAAAAAATGACGTCCAACAGACTTTCCTTTCACACTCCCAGTAAGTACCCAGCAAGATCGTCATAGTTTAGTTGACAAAATCCTATCACTTTACAGTTAGAGAAAAAAAAGTAAAGACCAATCTCCCTTTTAAAATAATAACCAGAAATGTGTCAAAAGACATTGGGCCCGATTACGATGAGGGCAGGAAGGGCTCCGACCGTCGGTCGGAGCCCTCCTGCCTGCATCGTAATCACCAATCCGGATTCCCTTCCGACCGAGCCATTTCGATGGGCTCAGTCGGAAGGGAATCCGAATCAGTCTTCCGAATGGCTAATGACGGGCTCGGAGAGCCCGCCCGCCATTCGGAAGGCCCAAAGTATTGCCCTTGCAGGCTCTTTCCGGCCGAGGTATTACAATGGCAGTTTCCCCCTGCCTTTTTGTGCCGGCCTTTCTGGCACAAAAAGGCGGTGGGAAACAGCTTTGGAGGCCCCCAGCAGGGCCCCATGGGTGCAAGGCTGCCGAATGTCGGCCTAGGGGGCACCTATTATGTTCCCCTGTTGTTCCCTGCAGGGATGAACTGAACCTTAGCATTTTGCTATGAGAGCATGCATTCCGAAGGTTCGTCGCATCCTAATTCCTGGGCTGGAACAGACGACTGAAGGTCGTTCGGTTCCAGTTACAGAACAATGCTGGATGGACTCGGGTCCGTCTGCCTTCGTAATCGGCCCCATAGTCTGACATTTGACCTCTGTCCTTGAAAGCACAGCAAATGTGACAAGATAAAAACTAAATTTAAAGGACCTATATGCTTATTCGCCTTCTGAACTCCAGAATGGTTATTTTGGGGGTGCTGCAGCTCCCCCTCCCATGTTCATCAGTGCCTTCACACCCACTGTTAATAATGACAAAATGTACTCTAGCCTACATAAATATTCAGTTATTCTAAAAGCAGGATTTAGCTGAAGAACAGGTAGACAGTCACATCAGGCCAACCTGACATGTGACTAAATGAACTAAACACACTGGCCTGTCAGAAACTCCTAACTTTCTTGAAATCTTCATATATGTCCTTCACTCTGCTATCATTTTCTTGAACAAGAAGGCGCAAAAGAAACACGCAAATAAAAGTGATGGCTAAAATTTTAGAAATGTAGTTGACATTTGTTTTGAAGATGTACAAATCCATTTTCTAGTCGCAAAGCCGGTGTTTCACAAAATCACAGGGTGTGCAACTGTAAAGTGGCTATTTGTTTTGTACTAAACCCTTTTTGCATTTTAGTAAAAGGTTACTGAATCACAACATGGGTTTAGAAAGGCATAAAGAACTGCACTTTGGAAGGAACATGTTTAGGGTGTTCTCTTTGAAATAGTGATTCATTAAGGGCTGGATCCTTGTTTTGGGAGTGGAACCTGATCACAAAACATTGAAAAGTTACCTACTTTTGAACTGGAATGGTAACACCTTCACAAACTGGAAGGGGTCCTCTTGCTAACATTTCTCTTTTGTTAATGTAAAAAGGAGTTTATTGGAAAGTAGCCGGTGGTCCTGGGGACCACTGCAAATTCGTAAACAAACTTTTCTTTAAAAAATTATTTTGCATGCAGTTCCCTTTCCTTCAAGGTAAATGGGTTGCATCAAAAAAACAAGTTTACTTTATTAAAAATGAGCTCACAGACACGCTAACCCCAGCAGCACACCATCACTGCTTGGCATCCAATTGTAGTCACAATTTGCAACTTACCTCATGAATATTGAGTGGGTCGGATAGCAGCCCACTAAGATTTGGAATTTTGTGAACCAACCTTTTATTACTTAGGTCAGTTCACACAATTCTTTTCCATTCGCAAAACGTCATTGCGCAATTTGCAACCACTTTTTCAGCCTGATTCATGTAGCTAAATTGCACTCGCAAAGGGCCAGATTCTCAGAATCTGGCCCTTTGCGAGCGCAATTTTTGCATTTGGTATTCATGATACCAAATGCAAAAATCGCTATTTAAGAATTCGCATATTTGCGTGGAATGGCATTTAAGGAATCTCTAATAGAGATTCCTTAAATGCTATTCATGACACACAACAAAATAGCGATTTTGGACTTTTGGGGCCGCTATTTACCGACAGGTCAGACCTGTCGGTAAATAGCAAAAACTCAGAAAAATGCTTTTAAAAGCATTTTTCAAAGTTGCATGTAGCACACACACATGTCCTTTGGACATGTGTGTGCGCAACACCTGTCCAAAAGTGCATTTTAGGGGTGCTACAGGGCGTCCTTTGGACACCCCTGTCACCCTTAAAATCGCTATCTCAGTTGCGAGTAGCAAATTGCTACTCGCAAATCCCCATTCATTCCAATGGGCCTCTTGGCCCATAGGAATGAATGGGGAGTATTTGCGAGTAGCAAATTGCTACTCGCAAATCCCCATTCATTCCAATGGGCCTCTTGGCCCATAGGAATGAATGGGGAGTATTTGCGAGTAGCAAATTGCTACTCGCAAATAAAGAACATGTAGGAATCGCTATTTAAGTAGCAATTCCTACATGAATGCCGTTTTGCGTGTCCTCAATAGCGAATCGCTATGATTCGCTATTAGGGACACGCAAAACGGCCCGTACATGAATCAGGCTGATAGTGAATGGAAATTTCAGGCATCAGGCCATTACTTCCTACTTCCTTCTTTCCTTCTTGTTTCATAAGTATTTTTGGACATTCATTTTTACGAAATAATTGATGAACACATGGGTTCAAGTTTTGGTTTTTTTGTGAGGGGATGGGTTCTGGAACAATGATGGATGTTTACAATTCAGAGAAGCCTTTCCGAAATATTTTTTATAAATTTTACTAATTAAAGTGAGTTGTATGAGGAAGGTATTTGTGGCCTTGGAGGGGGGTTATTTGGAGTCTCTTGGAAACAGCATACTAAGGAATGCAAATCACAGATAGGTTCATAGAACGTCACTGCCCTCGTGTGGATATTTAGAAGTATATATAAACCGATTGATAAAACATGGGCCTAGCTAAGGGGTTTTGCTGAACTTGGTTGGTTAGATAACGAATATTTAACCAAGAACACAATTACTTCAAATGTATTCATAAAACAAACTGTAACCGCATCGTCTATTGGTAAGGAATTATGAGATCTGACATGCAGAGCAATGTGTGTGAGCAAGGGTAAATTGTTGGTGAAACACATAAAAATGGTTATGGTTTCTTGGAAAAGGGCTAGTGCTACTGGGTTTTTGGGTTATAGAATTTGAGATTATCCCATAGATCCAAATCGACAGCTCTCTGAAAATAGTAAGGTGATTTCATCAACTTTTATCCCAAGGAGCGGGCAGAGTCTAAACTGTGAAACCCTGAGGAAAAAAAGATGAAATTGGGCTTACCCTAATGATCTGGGTTTGTATAGGTTTATGGGGCAGATGAGTCCAGATCACACTTAAAACTCCCGACAGTGAAGTTTATGAACTTTTAATGGTCACTGACCCTTTCGGTCATTGTTTGTTTTTTTGTTACTAACCGTGAAATTCTAATATTTTAGGCCTTTCCTTAACACTTACTGGGTTTTAAAATATTTACATCAAAATCGTTCGGCCTGGGAGTTTTACAAGTAGATTTCTGCCAAGTTATTTATAAATAGCGATTTTCCTCTTTTTGCAAAACACGTTGAGGGTTAAATACACCAGGAGGGTACTCTAAAATTGTAAACCAATGCAGTTTTCATCGTGTTGTACATTAAAATCACTCCTGTATTTGTGACAGACAAGAGCCAAAGTGGCCTATTTTGTGGGAACTGCATAAGCAAACCACATATCCATGAGTAATAGCACGTACAAAAGTTCTGTTAACTAGCACTTGGATGCATTAACCTCAATTTTTAAAACTATGGTGTAACTTCGGTACAAGTAACACCTGACCACAAGTTTTATCTGCACCTGGGTGTCTTTCCACCCTCTTTTCGAACCTCTTGCCAAAGTCCCCCATTTGTTGCGATACCTAAGTTATAAATTGGTGGTTTGTTAACTATTGTTGCTATGGATAACGTGGTTTACTACGGCCAGGAGTCAGAATGACCCAGCATTCTCTGGCATTCAACAATACACAAGTGTGGCCAATGTCAACAACCGAAACACAAAAAGTGAACATGAGTTCTTAAAATTGGTGCATTTCTAGAGCCCCGGTTATATGGACTGCTATTAGGAGGACACTGCTGTGTAAAAGACATTGCTCTAAGTCTGACCATTAAAATACAGGGGGCTTCTGGAGGAATTGCAGGGAACCCAGGTGCAGATTTATAATTCTTTCACACTGCAAGCTATCTGGCTGCACTGCACTGAAAGCTCAGGAATGCGCCACAAGTCATTTTGCTGCACCGAGCTCTGTCATTTTAAAAGCACAGGGATGCGTCGTATTTACAACAATACGACACATCTGTGTGCTTTCTACTACGCTGGCACACAATTGGCTGCCATGAGCCATTGCTTCATGTTACAAGGGTGCCTGCATTGCGGGGATGATTGTTTTGTACAGGAAAGGTCACCTTCCTGCACAAAAACAATAACTGATGACATTTCCCTTTTCAATGCTTGCTGCAGGAAAAAAAAGGAGGAGAAATAAAAGTATTTCTCCTCGTTGCGCCACTCCTACACCTCCCATGGGGAGGTGTAGGATTCTGATGCATTTCCAGCTTTACAAACCTTTTTAAGTCTGTGAATGTCTCGGGTTCCATGGATGTTGCATGGGAACACCCACAGCAACACCCATGGAACACCCCTTCCATATTTACAAGGCCATGAAAAGTCATGCAGGGTGACTTTACGTGGCCTTATAAACATGGACAGGCCCATTGCGCTGCTGGTGCGTCAAAAAAAAGTGACGCACCAGCGGCGCAGTGACCTGGTAAATGAGACCCTTAATATCTCTGCATTTGCACCTCTCGCCCTTTGGGTGATAAGGGGTAGTTTTGTTTAACCTCAAGGAGTTTTTGGGTGAATAGGAATGAGTGGCAGGTGCCGCGTTAACAGGTAGACTCCCTGAAGCTCAATTTGACGAGGGATTTCTGGCTTGGCTTTTGGCTGCAACTTTATGCGAGCACACTCACAGAAAACACATCTTTTGAATTTTTGCATAGTAAAGCAAGCAAGGTGGAATGGTACCAGAATATTGTGGACTCAACTTCTTATGTAAATTTAGTGTCCTGAATATCTTTTATGAAAACATCAATGCCCTTGAGTTAATATCAGATAATCTACCCTTACCTTGACACCATTTTTGCAGGTGATATTTAGGAACAATATTTATGTGAGATAATATTTTCAGCAGCCCTATTCTGACATACAGCCAGAGGGGCAGGGCAGTATGGCTTCATAGGTGGAGTTCTAGGGATCCTGCTTTCTACCGCCTCACTGTTATCGCCACTGACAAGGCGGTGCCCTGTCCACTCTGTACCTCATTTGAGTGGGTTCGGTTCTGGTGCTTTGCCCGGTCAGAAGCGTTGGAAAAGGCTTTGTTGCAGCCCTCGTGCTCGCAGACATAAGGCTTCTCGCCCGTGTGGGAACGCAGGTGGGTTTTCAGGTTTTCCAGCCGTGAGTAGGCCTTGTTGCAGCCCTCGAACTGTAGGAAAAAACACAAAGGAAAATGAGGCGCCAATTCCATTCACGAATATGAAACATCACCATGGACGACAATATATATAACAGCTCAACAGTGAGAAGAGGGTACTTATGTCTGTAATTCAGATGCATTGTTGGTGTCCTCAGATAAGAGTGTTTGGTCTTAGATCACGCCCATGCCCAATTGAACACAGCAAAGAAACTATGAATTCTCAAGATCTGTTTCACTCCTCTGCAATACTTTTTTATGCTATTGCTTATTTAAAATACCACAGAGGTGTTTCAATGTCGACCATCTGAGGGATTTTCTCACAAGCATTGTGCATCTATAGACCATGAACAATATTACTGACTCTTCCGAACCCCGCTGATGTTTCGAAGGCGGAGGCCTGACAGAAAATCTCCAGATTTCTCTGTAAACTAGCCTGTGAGCTTCGATTTCTACACTGTAATCTGGCCAGTCCTTTAGCTTCTTGCCAGCAATCCCTTCAAAAATCAATCTCTTTTGATAGGAGTTTTACAAATTCCTTAAACCCAGATTTGATATTTATGCTCCTTCAGTGCCCACAGTGTATGTGAGTGGGAGAGCAATATAGCTGGTGTTCCCACTTAGTGTTCCCACGAAGTTTTCCAGGTAGCTGGTCTCTAATAATAATGGTTTTTTTTTATATAGTGTACTCCAGTCATTTCTAAACACTGTAAATAACATGCACTAATATTATATCACATGGTTGCAAAATGTAATAGCTTTTTATTTTGCAATTTAACACCCAAGTAAGCATGAAAGGTTCAAACTCATGACCTGCAGGTTATGGCATATGTCCGCGGTAAGTGTTTAGCTCACTTAGCCATCCTATCGGCTAATATTGGCCCTTTTCCCTCAGTCATGCACTTCACCCACTCTGGATTTATTCTTCACACCCTCATTGTCAGCTGAAACTCGTACACACCCCGTTGTACATCCCCATGACACCTTGTCACGACACATGGCTACTCACCGTACATTTGTGGGGCTTCTCGCCCGTGTGCCTGCGCATGTGGACCACGAGCATGTACTGCGCTTTGAAGGGCCTCTGCTCTCGCGAGCAGTCCTGCCAGTGGCACACAAACTCTTTCTTCTCGCCGTGGATGTGCTCGTTGTTGATGTGCTGGAGAGGAACAGAGCAGAGGTCAGTGCTTGGCCTTCTGGGGAATGAGGAGTTGCACTTGAACCATAAGAGAACATTGAAGGAAAATTGATGGCCGCCGAGATTTACACTTCAGAAGGTCTGGTTATCATGGCCATCTGGCAGTAGCTAGGACAAATAGGGTCAAGCCTTTTCCTCATGCTGATAGACCTTTGATCATCAACAAGCATTGTGGTTGAATTAACCCCTTCGGTGCTCATGACGAGCTCATGACTACATGACTACACCCATTTCCATTATGGTCCAGCACAGCAGAAGATTATCTCAAGCAGCCAAGGTGTTAAACTACTTGTATATCAGTTGCAAACATCATGTCTTTGGACAATTTCTACTATTGCGGATGGGGCAATTTGTGGGACGTCATGCCAAAAAAGATAAGGGTACATGGAGCATATTAAAGTTTGTATTTTTTTAAAGAAGGGACTGGTCTACATTTTTTGTCTAGGTGGCCAGCCCATTTTCTGAAGATCGATTCTTTGAAATGAACATCGACCGACCATACTGATTATTTTACTCAACAGCTGCAATAGTAGGACGGGTACTCTTGCTATTCAGTATTTCCTCAAATACCTGAGGGTAGAAACTCACATGCACAAGCTGTTCCTGTAGGTCGAACTCCTTGCTGCAGCCTTCCCAGTGGCAGTTTGTTTCGTACACCACGTCCGCTTCTAGTTTTCCATCCTCCTTATCGAGGTCATCCCGGCCATCCAGCATCCCAAGCAGAGGGTCCTATGGAAGGGCAAAACAAGTCGTCAACCATCAGCAGGAAGCATGAGTGAACTGCCAATAAGAGCATTGCATAGACCATACACTGTAGGGCAAAGTGTGCTTCCAACACTGCCCCTGAGTGCACATCAGACCTCCATAGTAGGGTGAGGGGTCATCAAGTCCATGCTTGTTAAATCCTACGCCTCTCAGCTAAGAGTGAAATGTCACCTAGGATTCTTCTAAATAAAGCTGATAATAGCATTTAAGAAACAAACCAGGCTTCCCAAAGAAGTTGCCAGGTTTGCTGATGAAGTTTCTGAAAAATCTAAAAAAATCACTTGGGCTAAGTTTCTGTTGAAAGAAAAGTCTCACCTTTTTTACAGTGCGTAAACACTAAGCAATGCCTTGAGACCCTTACAGATGAGTAGTCGCGTTTTACAAGCCACTTGATTGATTGAAAAGGGATTTTAGAACACTTCTCTACACCCTAATCGATAGGACTGAAAACTTAGCAACTTTGTCAACATCAAGTAGTTTCACCCACCTTTGGAAATTTGGAGGAGGCAGAGGTTCTAGTACTGAAATTCTACTCTGTGGCCTCAGGCACTTGTCCATCACAGCGTTGCTGTATGAAGGCCTTATTTAGCATGAAGGCCTTATTTAGCATGGGCACCAATCCATATTAAGGCTTCAATTACTTACGGGTACCTCCAGTACTCCACGCCCACATTTCCTCATTCCAGTCGTTATAGATTGAGGTGAACTTTCTTCGTCATACAGGCACTTCATTGCCATATAGCTTTTCATCAAACAAGTTTTTCCCCTACAGGCACTTTACTGCCATATAGCTTTTCATCAAATAAGTTTTTCCCCTAACACACCCTCTAGGGGCCGTATATTAGGACCACCTACTCTGAAGACATCCCCACTTGCACTCATGCCTCCAGGTTGTCCGCTCTCAGTGACTATACGTGGGTTTCGGAGGCTCCTACATAGTGACTCAAAGGAGAAAGGATGGACTGAAAGTTATGGAATTACAGACAAGTAATTGATACATTATCTATCATCCACTTCCTTCTTTCGGCCAAAATGGATTGAGACGTACATAGTACGCCTCTTCGATGGGCTCTACATGTCCTCTCTTTACATAACCACACAGACACTAAACTGAAGCAGCACTTGTACAGAACCTTTATTGCAGTGGAACAGAGACCAGCAACCCACCTGTACAAACCTGCTTTTTTTCTGGGTAGGCGGTTGTAAAATACGCCTACTTGAAGGCCTGTATTGGGGGACATTGCTACAGAGTAAACAGGTACCTGGTAGGGGCGATGGACTTGCTTAGATCCGTAAAGATTGAACGAGAATGTGGATCACAATTAAATTGCCATTAAGCAAATCTTTGTGAATTCCATTTAACTTCTCGAAGATACTCCAGGATCACTGGCTGGTTCCACCCATCATATGAGCTTAACTCCCCACCCAACATTAAAAACAGGATAATAGCCCACACCACTGCACTGGGGTCACCTCTGTCCCAGACCACTTTCAGGTAAAGATCCACAGAGGGCACAAAGGGGAAGGGGCCAGAATGGAGCCACATAGTAGGTCTACATGATGCGGATCCGCAGTACAGGCGATCTAGAGGAGACCTGGGACACCATGGAGAAGTGTGCACTGATATGTAGAGTAAGAGAGCGAAGTAACAAGAGGTGGATAGCTTCACCTGTGTCCCCGTGGACGCCGGGCTGGAGACGTCCCCCTCAGACCGCTCCTCCAGACACTTCCCATTTAGAGAGTCAAGACCAGGAGTACCCAGTGGCTCCAACTTCATCTGCAAGGCACCATGAAAGGAAAGACAACAAAGTCTAATAATTAAACAACCAGATTAATGCACACATCTTATCTTTCCATAGCTGTGGTATCACTATAAATTACACATAGTTTTCTGTCTGGCTGGTGGTCACCTACACATATGCACTCAGTTCACAAACCCCAATGCTATGTTGTTAGCTTCTGGGCGGCGCCAAGAGGCCATATCACTGCAAATATTGTTCTTTAAAAAAAAAAAAATAAGCTCTTCAAATCTCCCGCATAATGTCACTGAAAAAACAGATGCTATCCATGTTTCCAGTGCCATTTCCAAAAATCAATATGGATTTCTTTTTGGAACAAAACATTAGCAAGAGAAGGAAGATCACAACATCTGGTGAGGTTGAACATGTTTTTGAGAAGAAACCGGATAATTCTTCACAACATAAAATAATATCCCCTTTGTGTTCAAATACAATTTTACTTTATGTCAGAGAAGGAATATGTGTGACAGTCATGAGACAATTTAGTTTCTTGAGTTCCAAAAATCTAGTGCCTTTGCAACATTGTAGGAAGTTCTTCTCTAAATTTTGTTTCATTACCCGACTACTCGGACCCATTCACCCGTACACTATTCTAGGTATTGCTACCATACTGCATGTATTGAGCGCAAGGGCAACAGTTTGATTATGTCACTCACCTGGCAGTGCTTGGTGGAGCCGCGGACTGGCAGATGCTGGACCATCCCACCGGCCCTGTTGTGGTAATGCTCGAGGTGGCCCATGAATGGCATGGATGGGTTGTTGGTAAATGATGATCCCTGGGCCTTCGGATGCCCAAGGTAGTTTTGGTACCCAAGCGATGGACTGAAAGTAAACACGAACAACTTGTGTTTTATGCACATGAAAATCTGAGCAAAAAGAGTGAACATTAGTGTGGGATGAGTTTCTACCATTTAAAAAGACTTTACAGTGTGGGGAGTCAGGATGGGGGCTGTGGAATCCTGAAAAATACTTCACCTTCACATAAGTGCCCTGAGGCCCCAACGGGGGTTTGCCCCCATTTTGCGTGCCCTAGGGGCACTTTGGTATATCAGAAGAGGCCGCAGATGCTTGTTTGTCCCCTTCTGTAATACCTATAGCGTAAGCTCACATAAAGTGCAGCACTATCTTCAAGTAGTGTACCCTCATTTGCGCGGGGGTGTGGCCCCATGTAAATGAGGGAATCCCTTTGCCTCTGCTCCTGCACCGTATTACAGATGCGGGTGCAGATGCAAAGAAGCTCTCAGGAGGCGCACTGACAATGCAACATCTAAAAGGTGGCGCACTGTGAGTGCGCCACTGATGGCAGCCCTCTGGAGGGTGGAAAGGATGTCCCATGGACTCCCAGACATCCCCATGCAGGTGAGTGCAGTCACTGACTGCACCCGCCTGCAAGGGGATCTCTAATCCCCTTTAAAAGTGCAGACAGGTTGCCGCCTGCACTGTGAAAACACGGAGCAGCTTCAAAGCAGCCACTCCATTTTTCACAGCAATGTGCTGCCCAAAAGGGAGCGCAAGTTGGCGGCTGCCCTGGGGCAGCGCACTCCATATAATAGGGTGCACTTTCCCTCTTTACTCCCGATGCACCTGTTTTAAAGTGCACCAGGCACAAACAGGGAAAGTGCGCTCTTTACATAATAGGACCCTCAGTGTTTAAATCCTTCTGGAACACACTCAGCAACTAAGGCCTAGCCATCTTTCAGCACTCACAGTTGGTTGTTGTAGAATGGTGAGCTAATTGGGGACTTATTACTGATAAAATACCTATCTGATAGAGATATCTAGCTGCAGATTCCTTACCTTTGAATGTTCCAGCCGTCAGACTGGATCCAGAAGATTTTTGTACAAGCAAGACCCCTGTACGCTGGTAGGTGGCGCCAGTTGGCTCCATGTGGCGTAGTTGTCATGGGCCGTGCCAAAAGTGATGTCTGTGCCACCTATATAGGTGCCACCTTAGCGCGCTGATGTCAGTTCTTTTCTTTCAGCGCCTGTTAGTGCTTATTCGGAGAAAGAGCTACCCCTCTGTCAGTTTTGGACAGACTTATTTTAGACGTTTGGTCAAGTCTTTTTTGAGGAAATACTTTCTCCTTGTGTATCAAGGGATGTCTTTGAGGAAGACAGGTTTTAAACCATGTGGCGCCTGCCATCACGCGACTCCTCAGAGATATGGATCGAGTGGGATGTCGAGGGACCACTCCAGGAGTCCCAAGTCGTCGTCTTCCCATTCCTGGCCCAAAAAACAGGAGAGGCATCCCACCTTTTCCAGCAGCTGGAGAGACCCCACTCAAGTCATTACGAGGCAATGCGCTGAGTGTTTTAGCGGACCAACCCCTATGGAGCGCCTTTGGACCCCTCTGAGTCTGAGGGGGTCCCATCTGGTTCTGCACCAATGGCTCCGGCCTCGGCTCCGATGAGCCCCCATGGATCTGGTCATGGATCTAGACTGGTGCTGGTTGTGCCTTCATGACCTTCCCCTATTTATTTCGAACAACAGTTGTTCCATGCAATTATTGTAGTAAAGAAAATAAATATAGACAGAATCACTCTATATTGGTTTTGACATGCCCAGCCGGACAGAGGTAACAGTCTTTACTTAATAAACAATATAAAAGAGAGCATTCCTTCAACAATTCACTGTAGTGGGGCACAAGCCTGTACCCAAACACAAACAGATAATTACAGTAAAGGAAAACACAAAACAGGGCTATTAGGCAAGAATTGAGGATTTCTGTGAATAAAAATACAGCAGAAAATTCAACCAGCACCTTTGCATATACATGGTACAAATATACGTTTTGTATAGGGTGCACAAAGAGGTCGACGACGTTTCGATCCCACTAGGTAATCATGGGGATCATCATCAGGACAATTAGGATACAGCCTAATAATTATAAGCCTCTATTGCCTAGGGCAATTATACCCTGGCGAAATCGTGGGGCCAAATTTAGAGGAGATGGCAGCAAATATTACCCCGAGTCGGGAACTTGGTTCACCCGCGTCTCAAGGATCGCGTTGCCGCGCGGGGCAGAATAAATTCTGCGATCCTTGAGACGTGACGAGGTGCCGCCTATATAGGTGATGCTGACGTCACTTATGGCACGGACGATGTTGACGATGCCAAACAGAGCTGATCAACACCACCTACCGGTAAGCAGGGGTACTGCTCGAGCAAAAATCTTCCAAAAATCTTCCAGGTCCAGTCTGACACCTGGGAAATTCAAAGGTAAGGAATCTGTGGCTAGATCTTGTCTCTACCAGATAATGCGCTACTGAAGGTAAGTAACTTGTTCAATGGAAGCATGTCTAGCGGGACTATACTATGTGATGGAGAAAGGAATACCATGAAAATAGCTATTCAATGTGATACAGTTACCAGCAGCTAATATGTTTCACAATGCACATTTAGGGGCACCATAGCTGTCTGATGAGGACATGTTTCCTGCTGTACGAATTCATACTATTAAATACCCACCTGACCTTCTCTATAGAGAGACGTGTCATAAGACATAGAAATTCTAAAATGTATCAGAATATTATGTATGTGTTTGTTCCTTTTCACATCTATTGCATAAAAATGTAGAAAATAACAGTTGTGAGCTACTTCTCAAAAAGTCAAAAATGGAAAACTGCCCTTACAACGTGTGCTGAGCCATGGAGGGCATTTCCACGCAAGTAGAACAACGCTTGCCCAAACCACCCATATTCCTTAACCACGCATATGCCTTAACCACACATATGCCTGGTTAATGCAGTCAGCGGTCTAGATGTGCGGATGGGCAGGGAGAGGAACAAGAAGGATCGGGAGGGGAAGCTCCGGGACGCGGCATGGTAAGTGGGGCTGGGGCAGGTTTGAAAGTGGGAGTAGTTATTAGGGGTGGGGAGGTTTTAGGGCTCAGGCTGAGGGGAGGGTAAGGGTAGTTTTTTGGCAGGGGGTAAGGTTTTAGGGCTCAGAGCAAAGGGGTCGGAGTAGTTTTAATGGCTGGGTCCAGGTTTTAGGGCTCAGGGAGGGTGGGAAGAGGCAGTCTCCAGGGGTGGGGCAGTATAGGGCTCAGGGTGGGGGGCTGGAGTTAGGGTTATTGTTTGGCAGGGGGCAGGGATTTAGACCTCAGGGTGGGGGGAGGGGAAGGGGCAGCTTTCAGTGCTGCGGGCAGTTTTAGGACCGGGGGGAGGAGGGCTGGAGTCATGGTAGTTTTTTGGGCAGGGGTTGAGTGTTAGGGCTCAGGGTGAGGAGTCGGGTAGTTTTAAGGGCTGGGGCTGTGTGGATTGCAGGGCTGGGGTATAGGGTGTTACGGCACAGGCCGGGGGGCTGGGTTGCACAATTTACCATGCATATCTCTTTACCAATCATGCCTTTACAATTAACTTTGTTTTAAAAGCATGCATAGTAAAGATACAGTTGTGGTTTAGACTGTGTTGTTTAGTGGTTAGATGTTTGAATGTACAAGGATTAAAGGGGACATTGCTCGTACAATAAATTTGCTCATGTTCAAAGCTTTATTTTTCTTTTCATTGTCTTTCAATCCCTTCAATGACCAGGTCCACTTCGTTTATGGTTGCCCTGAATGGCAGATATTTTTGGAGCACCATCCTTCCTTTACCTGATTGTTCCGATGGACAGATGGCCATAGGAGCCATTGGCTGAGCTACAGCGGGAGTTGATGAAAGCCACCAGAGAGTTGGGGGAAGTTCGGATCACCGTCTGCAGGTCAACGCTTGCATCCGACAGGGGAGATATGGAGAGAGCCCGTTTCTTGTTCAACTTCATGTTATTACGAGGGGTGGAAAACCGAGACCCTGTTAGGGGAAAAACAGACAAGTGGGGAAAATGTTAAGTATGTGAGGAAGAGGAGGAGAAAGGCTGAGCAGAGTGGACACATCTGAGCAGGGTCAGACAAGAAATCAAAATCAGCCCTGGTAAACATTTTCAAATCAGTCCCACGGTGAGGCCGGGGTTAGACTGGGGCAAAGGGACTTCCATTGATGGGTTTTGGCACCCCATCCTGCTCTGACACAGCCGCTAGTCTGTGGACCACAGGGCATGCCAGAGGGCCCGCCCGCCTCTGAATCTGAGTACTGGAATTCAGATATCGCACTGCACGAATTATTACAGCCAATGTAATAATTTATTTTGATTGTTCTTCATGATTTTGTTTGAAGCCAGTAACCACAGAGAGCTTATTTGCATTTGGTGGATGTGCTGCTCCACCTGCACCTTAATCATGGCTGTAGTGTAGGGCTCAAAGTCCCAATATTTGAACACGTGTACTTTTAAACACAGAATCTCACACTTATAAACCCAGTGCAAAGGTTTTGTTGTCAAAGGAGAGCTGTACCTGATTTGAAGAAACACTGAGTAGTGTCTCACAGATTCCATTCAAGAATCACTTTACAGAAGGAACCAACCATGGCCATGCTCACTGGTCCTAGTCACTGTCATTTATTCTCACTGCATAGATTGAACCCCTTCTGCTCTGCTTAAGATTAAACATCTATATTTATAACTACTTTACATGAAAGAGAGCCTGGCATCAACCATGCAAGCAGATTCTGTGGTCAATATATACTATTTTATTACCATTGTTGAGGGTGGAGCTGTTAGGGAACAATTCATATTTTCCCAACAGGAGCACTGTGACCCACTTGAGGCTTCATCTCTAGCTAATCAAGGGCCGCCAGACTCAATAATTGTGGTAAATATAGTATATTAGACTATTAAACTCTAGGCTTATCTAGCATCGATAAATGTGTTACATATATTAATTCACTCACCGTGTTCCATGAGAGCGGGGATATTGAGCAGAGAATTCCCTCGCTGTGTTCCATGAGAGGGGCAGAGTGAGCTCTAAATTCCCTTTCTGTGCTCCATGAGAGGGGCAGAGTGAGCCCTGAATTCCCTCGCTGTGTTCCATGAGAGGGGCAGAGTGAGCTCTAAATTCCCTTTCTGTGCTCCATGAGAGGGGCAGAGTGAGCCCTGAATTCCCTCGCTGTGTTCCATGAGAGGGGCAGAGTGAGCTCTAAATTCCCTTTCTGTGCTCCATGAGAGGTGACAGAGTGAGCCCTGAATTCGCTCCCTGTATTCTGTGAAAGGGGCAGAGTGAGCCCTGAATTCCCTCGCTGTGTTCCATGAGAGGGGCAGAGTGAGCTCTAAATTCCCTTTCTGTGCTCCATGAGAGGTGACAGAGTGAGCCCTGAATTCGCTCCCTGTATTCTGTGAAAGGGGCAGAGTGAGCCCTGAATTCCCTCGCTGTGTTCCATGAGAGGGGCAGAGTGAGCTCTAAATTCCCTTTCTGTGCTCCATGAGAGGTGACAGAGTGAGCCCTGAATTCGCTCCCTGTATTCTGTGAAAGGGGCAGAGTGAGCCCTGAATTCCCTCGCTGTGTTCCATGAGAGGGGCAGAGTGAGCTCTAAATTCCCTTTCTGTGCTCCATTAGAGGGGACAGAGTGAGCCCTGAATTCGCTCCCTGTATTCTGTGAAAGGGGCAGAGTGAGCCCTGAATCCTCTCGCTGTGTTCCATGAGAGGGGCAGAGTGAGCCCTGAATCCTCTCGCTGTGTTCCATGAGAGGGGCAGAGTGAGTAGTGAATTCACTCGCTGTATGCCGTGAAAGAGGCAGAGTGATCCCTGAATTCTCTCAATGTATTCCATGAGAGGGACAAAGTGAACCCTAAATTCACTCGCTGTGTTCCAGAATAGATGGCAGAGTGAACCCTGAATTCACTCGCCGTGTTCCATAAGAGGAGCAGATTCAGCCCTAAATTCACTTTCTGTGTCCCATGAGAGGGGGCAGAGTGTGCCCTGAATTCAATCAGTGTTCCACGAGAGGGGCAGAGTGTGCCCTGAATTCAATCGGAGCAGAGTGTGCCCTGAATTCAATCACAGTGTGTCATTAGAGGATTAGAGTGAGCCCCGAATTCAATCATAGTGTTCCAGCAGAGGGGGCAGAGAGAGCCCTGAATTTACCTGCTGCATGAAGTCATCATGTGCACAGCGGGTCCCTGAATTCAATCAATGTCTGTACTTATCATGTGTACATTTGTGCTTTGATTCGCTCATTGCTTTCACCCCTGATTTACACTTTGTGCCCGAAATTTACTTACCATCTGGGGTGATGATGTGCTCGTTGGGCTGAGCCATGCCGCAGCCATGGTAGCTGGTCATGAGGTTTGCTTGGTGGCAGTAAGGCATCTCATTTATTGCTGAAATAGAGACAGAAGTCAGCAGTTAGTGCACTATTTTGTTAGCATGGTTCTCAGTGTGTCCTCCCACATCTCCGACTACAGAAATCACATGTATTCCCATAGAAGTCCCTATCTGCAACACCCTAGGAAGACCATATTATTGCAGGTCATTAAAAACCTCCACTAGGACTCTGGAGCTACCATACTGTGCCATGCGGCACCACTCATGACTCCTAGTTCATCGAAAACATCACAGTACGCCATGGGACTTCCCACACCCCACATGCCTGAAACTAGAATACTTTGTCAATGTTTTTTTGGTTTATTTGATAGTTTGATATCTTGCCAATAAGGCAATACAAACAATAAATTGATATACAATTACAACTGAAAAAACAACATAATTCTTAAAACCTCCATTCATCATAAATGACTTTCATTGCATAAATAAACATAAACGTCTAAAATACACCAGTCATAAATATGAAATATTCTAAAAACGGCAATCAGGAATTTACCTAAAATAAAACAATCTCCTTATTATTTGTGCAAAATACAATTGTTACGGTTCAAAATACGCCAATCTTAAGCACAAAATATTCTAAAAGACCACAGGCCGGTATATAATATAATATATCCGGAAGAAAAAATTAGGTATGGATTCCTCACCTTAGAATTACCCCCCAGGCGTCAGACTGGATCCGCAGAATTTTTCTTCAGCAGTACCCCTGCGTGTCGGTAGAGGGCATCGGTTGACTCCGCGTTCGTCGTTGGCGTTGTGGTCACCGGAATGACGTCGCAGTATCTATTTAGACGACGCCCCTGCACCCTGACCACAGTTCTTTCTTTTTCCGCACCAGCCAGCGCAGATCCAGAGAGAGCGATACCTCGACTCACTTTATGGCTCTCTTTTTGCGACTTTTTGTCGACATCTTTTCAAGTCGTTTGACTCCTGGTGTATGTAGGGATGTCCAGTCGTCGAACCAGCTTCAAGGCTTGCAAAACTAGATGTCAGTTACGGACCCGCACCTAGTGTGTCTTTGTTGTTTGAAGTGCGACCACGACCCGTAGACGTGCTCCGACTGCCAGGCCATGAACCCGAAGTCTTTGTGGGAGCAGTCCTAAAAGATTTTTGAGACCCGGCAGTCCGCTCCGCGCCATTCAAGGTCCCGGTCAAGAGGGAGGTCGCTGGATCGGTTGCGGAGCCATCTCCACCTCTTCTCGTCGAAGTCTTCATCTTCGGGTAAGTCGAAGCACAAGAAAAAGGCGAAGAAGCATCGTCGCTCTTCGCGTTCTCCCCGTCCATCGGCCGGCGGGAAGCAGACGGTAGTTGTTCGGCTCCGCCCATGGAGCCCGTTGCGTTAACTCTTGCCTTCCCTCCCTTACCGGGAGCTGGAGCGACCCTGCCCAACTTTGTAGCTCTCACGAAGTCCTCCATTCCATCTTTGGGCAGCCTGACTCCACCGGCACGCCTTCGGGCCCCACGGTCTCCGCTGGGGGCTCTAGGACTTTGATGCCGGTGGCTTCGGCTCTGGCTCCGTAGGGCCCCCAGGGATCCAGGCCTGGATCCGGACTGGCGCTGGTCAACCTCGTGACACCTCCTCCAGCGCCGAATCCAGTGTCAACACCTCCGCCCCCTCCGTCACCGGTTGTGTCCCCAGCCGACGTCGACCCCAGCCTCCCCCTCGATGTGGACACGGAGTCGGACTGGCGCCGACCAGTACTTTTGTGCCATTGTTCTCCCCTAGTGTTCCCTATCGCCCTGAGTGGCTACCAGAAGAAGACGAGGAGGACTGGGAGGGGTCTGTGGACCCTTTGGCAGACCAGTTAGAGGAACAGATTGGAGAAAGGAGTTGGGTTAGGTCAGTGGTCTAGACACCTCCCCAGATCTTGGCATGCTATCTCCCCTACCATGGCTACGGAGAAGGGTGCATCTTACGCAGTGGTGCTGCGTAGGGTGGCTAAGGCCTTAAACCTTGAGCTTCCTTCGGTGGCGGTCAGGACTAAACTCCTGACCAAGGTGCTTCAGCCTCTTTGGAGCCCCTGCTGCTGTTCAATGAGGCCCTTACAGGCATCTTTTTGGGCACTTGGTCCAAGCCCAACGCAGGGGCCCCGGTGGTCAGGATGATTGCCGTAAGCCACCGCCCGGCCCCAGGCGGCCCCATTTTCCTCTTCCAATACCCTACCCCTGAGAGCTTGGTGGTCCAATCCTCGACTTCCAAGGGTGCATTCCCTACAGCACCACCTGATAGGGAATCCAAGAAGCTGGACCATCTTGGGAAGAAAATGTTTTCTTCCTCCAGCTTAGGACTGCTGCATGTCTCTTGGGCCGTTACTCCCACTCTGTGTAGGACACGGTTACACAGGTGCTGCCGCAGTGCCCGGAGGAGGCCCGGGCCGTGCTTTCCCGTGCAGTGGCCGGAGGGAGAGACGCAGCAAAGTTTCCCATCCGAAGTGAGCTGGACACCGCCGACTCCCTAGGCAGGACGATTTCTGCGTCAGTAGCCCTTAGAGGCTATGCCTGGCTGAGATCCACTGACTTTTCGGGTGATGTCCAAGCTACACTTTTGGACATGCCCTTTGATGGCCATCTCCTGTACGGTGACAAAGCAGACAACGCGATCAAGCACTTTAAGAACTCCAGGGCTATGGCCAGATGTTTGGGCCTCGCTTCCACCTCTCACCCCACGCAGTCTGCTTTTTCCCCCTTTCGTGGCTATGGAAGGGGTGCCCTGCCACTATCCACCCAGAACTACAGGCCTGGGGAAGCTGTCCAGCCTCTGCACGGCGGGTATCGTGGGACCCACCATCATGGGTCTGGGGCCAGTGGGCGGGCTAGTCCACCTGCGCCCCCTCTGGCAGCAACCTCCAAGCCCTCCTAGTCCAACCTTTTAGGGCCACCAATCGCCAGTGGGTGGCAGGATTTGCCATCACTTCCCCCACTGGCTGAACATAATGCCGGACAGGTGTGTTTTGCAGATAGTCCCAAGGGGCTACTCTCACCCCTTCGAGACTACCCTTCCATCCATGCCACCTCAATTCCAGTGCATGTCGGAGGATCACCGGGCCCTTCTCCAAAAGGAAGTTACGGCTCTCTTAGCCAAGGGAGCCATCAAGGGAGTTCCTGCCCCAGAAGTAGGTCATGGTTGTTATTCCCACTACTTTCTGGTGCCCAAGGACGACAAGGGCCTGCATCCTATCTTGGATCTCAGGAACGTCCACCGCTTCCTCCGGAAGGAGAAGTTCAAGATGTTGACACTGGCTCAGGTCCTGTCTGCCCTCGACCCTGGAGACTGGATGGTAGCATTGGACTTGCAGGACACTTATTTTCACATCCTTGTACTGCTGGCCCATCGGCGTTACCTACGATTCACGGTAGGCCACGAGCACTTTAAGTTTACCCTGCTCCCCTTTGGCCTTATTAGCGCCCCATAGGTGTTCACAAAAGTGATGGTGGTGGTCTCAGCTAATCTGCGCAGATCAGGGGTTCCAGTCTTCCCTTATCTCGATGACTTGCTGTTGAAGGCAGGCTTGCCCCAAGCTGTTGTCTCCCACCTCCAGAATATGGCCAAACTTCTCCATTCGCTGGGGTTCCCAATCAACGTGCCAAAGTCACACCAGATTCCCTCTCAGAAGCTCCTTTTCATGGGAGTGGTTCTGGACACAGCGCAGTTTCGGGCTTATCCTTCCGAGCAGCGAGTCCGGGATATTGGGGCTATGATTCTGATCTTTCAGTCTTTATCCCGGGTTTCGGTCAGAATGACCCTGAGGCTTCTGGGCCTCATGGCCTCCTGCATGCTGCTGGTGGACTATGCCAGGTGGCTTATGTGGGCTCTGCAGTGGGACCTGAAGCTCCAGTGGGCACAGCATCAGGGGAATCTTTCTGAATGCGTCCAGATCTCGGAGGGCACTGCACATCAATTGCAGTGATGGCTAACGAACCAGGATTGGGTCAAGGGCAGGTCCCTCTTCCTTCCCCAACCAGAGTTCACAGTGGTGACAGATGCATCACTTCTGGGGTGGGGCAGCCACATGGGAGAGGCGGAGATCAGAGGCCTCTGGTCTCCGGCGGAGCCGGGCTCTACATCAACCTTTTGGACCTTCGGACGATCCGTCTTACAATTAAGGCCTTCCTTCCTTCTGTCAAAGGGAGAGTAGTGCAGGTGTTCACGGAAAACACCACCGCCATATGGTACTGCAACAAACAGGGCGGGTGGGGTCGTGGACCCTATGTCAGGAGGCTCTGCGCCTCTGGAAGTGGCTGAACATCAGGGCATGTCCCTGGTGGTTGAACACCTGGCAGGTTCTCTGAACACCGGGGCTGATGAACTCAGCCACCGGTGCATGATGGATCACAAATGGCGTCTTCACTCGGAGGTGATGGAAGGTCTCTTTCAGCGGTGGGGAGAGCCTTGGTTAGATCTATTCACCACTGAAGAGAAAGCACAATGTCAGCAGTTCTGTGCATTGGAATTTCCAAGGCGGCACTCGATCTGTGATGCTTTTCGCCGCGAGTGGAGTTGCGATCTTCTATACACCTTTCTGCCTACACAACTTCTACCCAGAGTGCTGAAGAAGATCAAGCGCGAATGGGCCCAAGTCATTCTTGTGGCCTCGGATTGGGCTTGAAGAGTATGCCATCCTGAACTCTTACACAAGGGCATCGATCCTCTGATCAGACTTCCCCAATGGGAGGATCTTCTGACGCAGCAGCAGGGGACGGTCCTCCGCCCGAACCTGTCCAGCCTCCACATCCTTGCGTGGAGATTGAGCGGTAACAGTTGACAGCTTTCGCCCTTCCTCCCGAAGTCTGTAACGTTATCTTGGCAGCCAAGCTTCCCTCCACCAAAACAGTCTACGCCTGTAGATGGAACAAATTTGTGGTATAGTGCACAGCAGAGGCTGTGAATCCCCCTTCTGCAAACCTTTCAGAAGTTCTCCTCTTCATTCTTTTATGGCCCAGCAAGGCTCTGCTCTGGGCACTTTAAAATGCTTTCTTTCGGTCATTTCTGCTTTTCTTCCGCTTCCTGATCAGCCTTCTCTTTTCAAGTCCCCTATTTTAAATTGCTTCCTTAACCCTTTCGATTCTGATGACGAGCTCAGCTCATCATCACCCACGGGTGTCGTGTGCTGATGACGAGCTGAGCTCGTCATGACAACAGCAAAATGGTAATTTGCAGCACAGCGCAAAAATCACCGCAGCAGCGATGCGGTTAAGTGCATTTCTCACTTGTTTCCTCCAAATCCTTTCAGAATGCACCAGTGGGACTTGAACCTGGTTCTGACCTACCTTATGTGCGCTCCTTTCGAGCTGCTACATAACTTTCCCATCAGACTTTTGACTCTTAAAACTGACTTTTTGGTAGCCATCACCTCTGCTCACAGGGTGAGTGAGCTTTAGGCTTTCTTCCAAACCTCCTTTCCTGGCTGTTCATCCGGACAAAGTTGTCCTAGGCACTGGACCTTCTTTCCTTCCCAAAGTGGTTACCCCTTTCCACATAGGACAGACCATCACTTTGCCCACCTTTTTCCTGTCCCCGCACCCTTCTATAGAGGAGAGGCTTTGCCGTCTGGATCCAAAACGTGGATTTCACAAAACAATTCCAGGTGGATGACCAGCTCGTTGTTGGCTATGTGGGTGCCATGAAAGGTCGGGCCGTGCCAAAACGAACCATCTCTCGATGGATCGTTCTTTGCATCAAAATCTGCTATTCCTTAGGGAAAAAGGAACCTCCAGTGGGGTTGCGTGCCCATTCCACCAGGGTGACGGCAGCTACTACTGCTTTGGGTTGTGGAGTCCCCCTTCATGACATCTGCCAGGCAGCTACATGGGCTTCATTGCACATGTTTACCAAACACCACTGACTGTACAGCCAAGTCCGGAGAGACGGCTTCTTTGGCTGTTCAGTTCTCCAGGACTTTCTGGTGTGAACTTGGTTCGCAGACCCACCTCCGGAATTTGTGTCGCTGGGGTATGTATTCTAAGGTGAGGAATCCATAACTAATTGTCTCTTTCAGATGAACAAGTTACTTACCTTCAGTAACGATATATCTGTAAGAGACACAGATTAGTTATGGATTCCTCACAGCCCCACCTTTCCTCCCCATTCTGCGAACTGACTTCTAGGGTAATGGACTTCTCTTCAGGGCCCTAGTTTTGTGCATCAGTGGTCAGTGTCTTGCATGGCTCTGAGTTTCTGATGTGGAATGTTGTGTAAAGAACTGACGTCAGCGCACAGGGGCGGCGTCTAAGTAGATACTCCGATGTCATTCTGGCGACCACGGCTCCAACTACGAATGCGGAGTCGACGGACGCCACCTACCGACGTGCCTGACTCCGGCCCACGGGATTCCCGGTTCAATCCCCGGTGCTGATCGCAGGTTAGCCCAGCACCATGTGACTCTGGGCAATAGCTCGCTTAATCTTCCTGACGGCCCCCAGCGCCGGGATACCTCTTCGGAGATTGCTGTGCACTTTACAAATGCTGGTATTTCATTTCATTTCATTTCACAGATAGTACGTCAAAAGTATTCTATTAACCACAAACATGAAATTCTCCATAGTATAACAATATCAGTATTGTTTGTGCAAAATACAATTATTTTGTGCAAAAATACAACTATAGCAAAAGAAAAGCTGATCTCCACTTCTCAAGTTAAAGAAGCAAGATCCAACTAAAGCTTTAGAGAGGAATACCATGAGGGTTCTTCCAGTTCCTACTTCGTATCTTATGATGTCTTATGGTGCTCTATAATACTCATATGTAAACTCAATTTGACAGAGCTCGCAATTCATAGATATTTGGATCGAATCTACCTATTCCATAAGAGTACAACAGTTGCTGTGAGCTACTCAGGTTCAGCAAACCATTCAGCAACTACAGACCAAAATTTCCCAACGGCAAATCACAATCTCAAGGTATTCCATTTAAATATTATTGGAATTAAGTTGTTAATGTGATGGACCTGTACATTTCTAAAGCCAGGAAATAACACACTGCTTCTTACTGTGTCACAGCATGCAAAAAATAGAATTATGCGCAAAAAAGACAATGGAGCATTATGACAGAGGGGACAAATTCCACTTTCCACCCCAACCCCTTTAATCAACTTCCGCTTTATAAAGGCCGGGTATCTGCCCCAGCCTAACCTTCAAGGCCCATTTCCTAATGTAGCCGATTTTAATATCACACAAATAAGCATGGATATGACCACCATATTCTGACTCCATTAGATGTTCCAGAGTGCCCACATTCGAAATCTCCCTTTCTTGAATACTCATCGAGCAAGCATTTTAATATTTGTTTCTGCTGTGATGCAGACAAGTTATGATGGTTAATCCCTAGTGGGATAGACAAGGAGGCCGTAATGTAAATTAACAACCCATTTGGCTGAGCTCTTCTCCAGAAAATAGAATGTTATTATTTGCCTCAGGGAGCCCTCATCCACCTTTGTAAGACAGGCCCAAAAATTGAGAATCATCTTCTTGTATTTAAATAATACAATAGTCAGGCCTAGTTCCGGCCTCAGAGCGCAATTCACCAAGCCTCTAGGCAGGCCGAGCCATCGTTTCCAGATATTAGTTTCAATAATCTACAGCCGCTTTATGTTCTTTACTGACAAAGCTTCACAGCCATACAAAAGTAAGCTTTACACTTTTTGCATTATAAGCCTCTCTAAGAACTTCGACGGACGTATGCCCCAGTGCTAGATCCAACCTATGTAGAGCCCCTGCAATCTCTCTGGAACAAACTTCCTGAAGGTCTATGTGAGATTTAAAGTTTAGGTTATATCTGAAGAGGAGACCTAAATATCTATATTCTTTTACCACTTCCACTTAGTTTAACCACAACTTACGCCTGATGGACTGCAAACTTCCTTTCGAAAAGACCATGAGCTTAGTTTTAACTGTATTTATTTTCAGTGCATTGGCCTTACAGTACCCTGAAAAGGAATCCAGTGGCATTAGATCCAATAGCACAGTATCATCAGCATACAACATACATTATTGAAATGGCCTCAGCTCCTACTTTTGGCTGGAAAGACTAAATCTGTTTTAATACTGCCGTAGCATCTGCAATATAAATTGAGAACAGGGGCAGAGACAAAATACACCCCTGCTTATGGCCATTGGGGGTAGCTATTTTTCTAGACAGAGCTCCATTGCCCCCTAGTTCCACCCTTGTCCATGAGCCCTTATGTAATTGAGTTATAAACTTTAATAAGCCAGGCGGGCAACCCCATTTACACATTTTTCCCTGAGTAATGCCCTATTGATAGAGTCAAACACTGTTGAGAAATCGATGTATGACACATAGAGAAGCTGTTTTCTACTTAAGCCGTATTCTTCGGCAAGAAGATTTAAAAGTAGGCAGCCATCTGTTTTTGAATACGCTTTACGAAAACCCATTTGGACCTTTGGTAAAACTCTGGCACTGCTTACCCAGTCTTCCGGTAAAACCAACAGATGTTTCGTATACATTTTACTGGGAATGACCAGCAGAGTAATCCTACAGTAACTCGAGGACAGGTTGCGTTCACCTTTTTTATACAACGTAACCATAATGCTTCCTTTACAGGTTTCCGGTAGGTCATATCCACTTATTATGGCTCCAAACACTGGTGCCAGGACTTGAGCCCACAAACTAGCATGAAGTTTCATTACATCAGATGAAAGGCCATCAAGACCTTGGGCCCTAGAACTTTTCAAACCTTTTATTACAGCCTTAATACAACTTACTGAGGGGACCAGGGAGCTCTCCGCCATCCCCTTCTCTGGCGGCCTCACATACTCGGTCGCCAGTACTCCCTTTTCTTCTTTTAATTTATACAACTCGCATATATACCTGACCCATACTTCTTCAGGGACTGGCACTGCTGCAATTTTTCTAGACAGCCCAAGAGCGCTATTAACTATGTTCCGGAAGCCCTTCAGGCTACCCGAACAGGGGGAGACGATTGCCTTCGCCCTATCAATTGATTTTTCTTTCCATAATATTTGTCTTACTTCTCTCCTATGAGTTATCCTATGCACTATAATTAGGCGCTTCCTATCTAACCTGTCTGCTTTATAGGCCTCCCTTATGTTCTTATTTAATGTGGACTTAGCCCTCGCCTTCTCTGAACTATATGTACCCTACCTAACCTGGCCCCTATTAAGGCCCACCAACGCAATGTCCCTTATGGAGGCAATTAAGTTCCCAAAATCATGTATTATATACTGAGATGGTTGATCAGTATTAGGATGGCTGGTGGACTTTTTGCATAGGCAAAAGGGACACCCCGCCATAGGTGCGCGGTCCCACAATACAAATTACGATGCGCCCACCAGTGTGGCGGGCGCATCCCGTATTTTTACATTGCGGTGGGCGGCAGCACCTGCCACAATGTAAAAATACATGTTTTGCATATGTATGTACAACGTGGTGCCTGCCACCTTGTACATGCATATGTAGGGGGGTACCATAGGTACCCCCCCACGTGCAGCACCCCACCCCACCGGCTGTCTTTTTGCAGCAGAATCTCCGCCCAAAAAGACAGGCATTCAAATGCACACAGTGCTGCCTGCAAGGCACCACCAGTATACCCCCATTGTACCATGTTCATGGTTCACAGTTTTTCTGTGAACCATTATGATGAATTGCGACATAAGATGTGTATTATGCAAGCATATGAAACTTAACTTGAACATGGAATTGAATTGAAATTCTTTGATTGGATTATGAACATTTAATGAAATAAATTGGAACTTTGTGAAGAAACCCAGTGTTTCATGATAGAGTGTGCACACATTTTCAGTGGGTTGGTGATCCTCCTCACATTACGTTTTGACATTTAAAGACACGGACAGACGCCGTGTGACAAATGAGCGCCTAAACAAAACTGTTTGAACAGATTGATCTATTGAAGAGAACATAAGAGTGCACGGGGATAATACCAATTGCTATCTACACCCCTTCCCATAAGACCAGAATGCCCTGCATGGAGCAATCTCTTACGTCTACCACCTTGTCATCATACCCTGTGTAGGGAGTTTATTCATATCTGTGTGTTCCCCAGCACCTGACTGCAGCATTACATTTGTCACTAATGGCATCAATGGCCACTGCATGCACCATTTGTAGGGTCATGATGTGTCTTGAAATATACGATTTATGATGCCACCTCCTTACAGCAGTACTGGACTACTTAGCTCTTCTCAATGTCACCAAATATTCAAAATACATCAAATGGTGACTGGCTGTCACATACCAGTTGCCTTCCAATTCTGTGGAAGTGTTCATAAAATTAGAGCTCTGCTGAAGTCTCAAATAAGCTGGAGAAAAAAATTAAAAACAAGTTCATGATTTTTGGATAAAATGAGTCTGAGACAAGAAGATGAAAAACTAAGCTCTGCGCACAGATGAAAGTGGTTTAGAGGACTTGATCTTTTTTGTCTAAATAAGTCTATTGTTGAAGCACACTACAGTCTTTGGATCTGGTGATTGCGCAACGCTAACGGTCTGTAGTGGTGACAGGGTGTATCTGCTGTTCATTGTGCACATGACTTCCTTTGGAAAAGCTCCTTGTGAATCCCTGCCTCGTTTTAAAGTCAATTTAAGCCGTTGCTATGGGTTAGTTTATAGGAACTCACCTTCAGTCCTGGGAGCGGAGGAAGCCTGTCCGTGGAGCGCCCGGCGGTAGCAATGTTCTGTGTAGCTGTTCACCGGTGGGTTCATGGCATTATACATGGTCTGCCCAGTGCAGATGAGGAGCTGGCTGCAAAGGAGAGTGGGCCTCCTTCAAGGACCACATGCGATCGAGGCTGCAAGAAAAAGAAATGGCAGCACTGAGTAAACTCTCTGCACTTGGGGAAGATCTAGAGAACAGAAATAGGTGTCTGCCACATTTGTCGCACTGGGCGCCCTGAAGAAAAAGAAGGAGATTGTAAAATAGGGCGCCCTGGCCTGTGATGTTACATTCTGCTGTGCTAGTTTCATTCTGTCCAATTTATTGCTTGTGGAATACACCAAACTAATGCAAAATTTACTCAGTAATATTATCAATATTCTAGCAAATCCCTGCCATGGCCTCATCAAATACTGAAAAACAAGACATGAACGTGCAAAAGCTTTGCATCACCCTCAACACCACCTTTCATTTGGTCCCTATGGCATGCATAGGAGACATGGTGCATCAAGGATGTGTCCAAGACTGGTCTACGAGGGCCTGAACCGTGCCAGATAGTTATAATAGCCATAAAGAATATATTCAGAGGCAATGCATTTAGATGAGAATAATGTCCTTACTTAGTGATTATCCTATAAGTCTAAGAACGCACCAGTCTTTTGAGTCCTGTATTTGACATAGACGGGCGCTTTAAGTACACACCTCAAGTGTGTATTGTCGGACCATTTTGATCGATCTGCTTTTATCAGGAACAAAGGGTCTAGATTTCTAGCAATAACGCTTTCACTGACTCACTCTAAAATTCTCATGCTCACCCACTCTGCCTTACTCACGCACACTCATACACCATGTTATTGTTCACATATACACAGTGTGGCAGTTCCATAACATACTGCTAACTTAGCATCTTCCCTTAGAAAGCACCACCGGCAGGTCACCCCGAATGACAGGTGACCTCATCACCCTTTCAGCTCTGTAGCCTGACCTATTTCGTAAAGGAAAACAAAAAAACGATAGGTGGAATGCTTGAGTTAATCTTAGACACTAGTTATTATCTGGGCCACACCTCAGCCCATCGGATTTTGCCCACCATGACACCTCAGATTGGAACTGGATATGTATGTATGTATAGGCATTTTATATAGCGCACTACTTACCCGTAGGGTCCCAAGGCGCTTCGACCGCTGCGAAACCCTTCCTGGCTTCCCTGAGAGATTGTCCCTTAATGGGTATCTCCAGGGTGAGACCAGGCATCCCCGGCGGTCTGGTGGGGCCGTTAGTGAAGATGAAGCAAGCTAATGCCCAGAGTTGCCGAGTGTGATCGCTGATCAGAGTGGGCACCGAGGCGAGAGAATTATCGAGTCCGCTGACCCTGGTCCAGAAACCTGCCGCGCCGGGAATCGAACCTTGGTCCCGGGCCGTCCTCTGCTCTCGGGTCTGCTGCCTCTAACCAGTGAGCCACACTACTTCAGTGTATGTGTAAAGCAGCTTTGGCCCTGCTCCAATAGGAACAGTCTAACCTGAACTGCCAGGCCAGGTTCCCTCTGAATGGGAGCACAAGCAATCCGAAACCCCAGAACCCTGAGGAGTGGCCTGTTGTTTTGGGGATGCTGGATTGATACGTCCTGCGGTTCCCTGTTTGTTATGCAGGTAGCACATAGATATGTGTGCATCACAAGCAGCATCAAAACTGTGTTTTGATGGGGCGCGTTCCTGTTCAGAACTGGTTGACAGGGATAATTATTGCAATGTACTGACGTAAAGGGCTGATTACTTCACGTCACTGACTGACAGGGGCTGATATGTGGCTCTGGTTACTGCATAGTAATGATTTGTGCATCCGATTACTACACTACTGCTGGTGTATGGCGCTAAATAATGAACATTAGGGCTGTAGGAAGTGTGTTTCTTCGCTAGTGAAGTTCCCCTATTTTCACCCTCAACAAAGATTTTAAGGCTCATGGTTTACCTTTGTTCAACAAAGTTTTCTCCATATTGAAGCATCATTTTCACAGTTACTCCAATCAAACTCAGTCAAGCTGGAAAATATGTACAGAATGTGTCTATGCAAGATTTTACCCCTTGCTGAGATTTTCAATACACGAAGCCATTGTGCACAAAAAGAATATGGAGACTTTGTGTCGGAGCTGGGAGGGGATCCTGATTCAGCCAGTAAAAGCAAGGACTGACAGTGGTGCTGGAACATTTTTCAGAGTAGGGGGCTGGCCAATAACACCACCTCAGAAAGACAAGGGATATGTGTTAGTCTGTCTCAGAAAACTAAACAACTTCTGCCTGGAGAAAGAAACTTGAAGGACCTATTTCTTACTCGTTCTCTATCTAAAGACCCTCAAGTTGTATGGTGTGCTGCAGTACCTCCAGCATCCCTAGTTCCAGCGCCACTAGTTACTTGCTCAAGTGGGATTACAAGAAATGGGACTTCCAAGTTTGATATTGCTGCATAAAGAGTGTATAACTCCCTTAATGAGTGCCTGAATAAGGACATGTATGACAGGGATTGTTGCAATTATCATGATTGGAATATGTAGGTGGCAAAGCAAACTCTTCACAACATTTGCAAAGTAACAAGGGTTTACATGAAATCTTTAATATTGCATAAATAAACTTTACTTATCCATAATGAACATATCAACGTTTCAGGTCCACAGTTATATGCTGACTGTATGGTTAATGCAGGACAGGGTAACAGGAAGTTTCAAACTTGCCGTCATATCAACTTTTTGAAGAAACCTAAAGCAGACACTGAGAGGGGGTATTTCCAGCTCCCCGCTCCAGTATTCGAATACTGAAACAACAGAACCTAACAGTTGTAAGGCTATTCAGGTCTCTTCAACAAGAACAAAATGTGCAAGGTAGAGAAAGTCAAGCCAAATGCAATTGTGGAATAAAAAAGATACAGCAGCAGTTGGACAGACAGAATTATTACATTAGTTTAGTAATTGTTGAGACAAGCCAAGAAAGGGGTAGCGCAGCGGTAGGCGAAAGCAAGGGTTTTCCTAGAGACCATTTAGGTAGGGTCTGTAGAGATTAGTCTCTAGCTTGACGTTCCAGTTCTCATGACAACACGTGCACATAGGAAGTCTTGAAAGCTCAATTCCCTGCTAATGTTCAGTAGGCCGTGAAATTGTTCAAACTTCCTTTTCTTGGGTCTCTCTTCCCAGACCTTGGAAATCTGATGTTAATCCCTTGCCAAATACTGGATGTTTTCACCAACACCAACTGCCGTCCTATTACTTTGCTGCCAGCCTTAGAAAAGGTGACGGGGACAAATGTGTCAAAACACTTCTCTCACTATTAGATACAAGTTTGTGCCCTTTATTCCTGAGAGCTTGGGTTCCACCCAGGTGCGGGGGCCCAGTCAGCCCTGGTGCTGGTGACTGAACTGAGATCTATTCCTGATGACACAGATGTGGCAGGTGTGGCTGTCCTTCATCTCTTCCCTGCATTCACCGCTGTCGACCATTCAATCTTAATTGAGTGGCTTCCCGAAGTGGGTGGTGTAGGAATCGCTTTTGTGTGATTTAGCTCCTTTATGAAAGGTCAAGCCCAAATTCTCTCTGTTACATTTTGTTGAACAAGCTTACCTATTTGTGGGGTCCTGCAGGATCTTTCCTCTCTCCCAGCGTTTTTAAGTCTCGTCTAGGCAGCGCATGCGCTGTCTCTTTAAAGACATGTTGTATCTAGGATATGGGCTTCAAAATACACCGATCTTTTTCATCGGTTCCTCTTGCTGTCCTTTAGAAATGCTGGGTTTTCATTGGTGAATACACTTAGTAGTCCCTCATTTTGGAATTTTGTATCCTCCCATGAGGACTGACCCTGTTACATGTGTTCTTACTCTTGAGGTTATTTATACTTTGAGAGCTCTCTTTTTTTGGTTAGCCTGCCTCTTTGTTTGCTAAGTGTTCTGTTTACTTGTGCAATGAAACTTCAGACCACTTCATTTGCTTGCCATTCCTTGATCTCCCCGTGCCTCCCCCTCACACAACATGTCTCACAGGCCCCCACCACCCCTCCAAGGCTGCTGCTCGTTTTGCTAATTTTTTGTTTGGTTAAATTACGTATGATTTGCAGTGCAGTGCCCTCATTTAATTTCCCTTTGCCGTCCCCCCTCACACAACACTGCTTGCTCTCCCCACTTCCGAGATCGCTGCATTGATTTATTATTGTTATTTTAAACTAGTAACTTTCATTTATATATCGCAGCTATCCGGGCAATCTGGGGAAATTAAAGGATCATCCCATAATCACAGGTCACCAAACTCAAACACAGATCCTCAGCTTCCTAGTCTGCAGGTCACACCGCTATGCCATATCCTTTCCCTATCCATGTTACATGGTGCAGTACCTTACGTTGCCTAAAGAGGCCGAAGAGACACCTAGTGACAGCCTGTGGTACTGCACCCTCACAACACTTCTTGCCCACCTTCGAAATTGCTGCATTGATTTTTTGCATTATTCTAAATTAGTAGCTTTCATTTATATAGCGCAGGTATCCAGGCACTCAGGGGAAATTAAAGGATCAGCCCATGGTCACAGGATGTTGAGCACGCACCAGTCTCGAGCATGGATCCCCAGCTTCCCAGTCGGCAGCTCTGGCCACTGCGCCTTGTCCTTTCTTTAACCATGTTGCAGAGTGCAGTACCTTATGAGGGCTTTAAGAGCTCTCAAGGGACACCTAGTGACAGACTGTGGTACTTCACCCTTTCACTCCTTCGTGCACAGTAGAACAGTAATTGTGCTATACCAACAATAATGTGCTGTATAGCTAAATACTTATACCCCCCAAAGGCGAGACTGATTGCATTGTAAACGCTTGTTAATATTTGCTCTCTCTTGCCACTCCAGAAGACAAGCAGAGATGGAATAATTCACTCTAATCTTCTTTAACATCTGCAGACTGTCCCTGTCTCAGGCTATCTTGCTCTACAACAATCAATTCCAGATATTATGCAAATAACATGCAACTCAACATTCAAATTGACAAGAACTCAGGCACAAAATGCCTAAAACACAGCTGGTACTATTTGAAGGAAAACTTCCCCTGACTTGAAAAGTGTGAAACCTCCACACTCAATACTGGAGACACCAGGGCTGACAAAATGATGAACTAGGTTCTGCCAAAACCCCAGAACATCCAGCAAACAATTTCATGTCGTGGTTTGATCCAGAACTCCCCTATGCACACTAGATCGTGACTGTTGTAAAAAACACTAGTGACAATGATTCAGCCCAAACTACCTACAGCTAGTAACATTACTTTATACACCCTATCAAAACCTACATTTATACAGGGCACCCTTGTTTCTACAATCCAGGTTCAAGCAGGGAAACAAAAGATGCAGAATGATGTAGGTCATTGGCGCACAACTCAAGAACTCACTTGGCTGTGAGCTGAGAAGCCAACAGAAACTTGCAGCCTTCACTCAAAACCGGATGTATGACGGTACAACGTGTACCATTACAACGCATACCTTTACGACGCAGGTTTAACAACGCAAGTCGTTACAACGACTTGCATTGGGGGGCGCTGGATAGTGAATAGTTTAATTTACTATTCCAACTCCAATCCACGTGGATAGTAGGGAAGGTGTTGGATAGTAAATTAAACTATCCCCTATCCTAGAGCGCCCTCCAGCGAAAGTTGTTGTAACGACTTTCGTGGTAAATCCTGCGTTGTAACGGTACCGCGTTGTAACGGTTCCGTTGTAAAGGATGTTTCCCCTCAAAACCTGAGAGCCAGGCTCCTCCTAGAAGCCTTCTCAAAACTTCTAAGTAATGCAGAGGCTCCCACCCCTGTGATAAGGGGCAGAATTCCGCGCTTCAATATTACCATTCTATGAGCCAAAGGGGAGTGGCTGGCACCCCCCTCTCTGGATTATTCTTTAGCTCCTCACTCACCAAAGAGTTGTGCATAAGAGATTGGTCACCTTAAAATCAGCTCTACTAAGTTCTCTCGATACAGTGCTATGAAATACACCCAAATTAATACGATGGGGAATATTTACTAGAAAATGGCACAGCACTGCAAGCCATCTTTCTGCGCTGAGTTGCGTCATTAGGAAAGTGCAGGGATGCAGCGCACTTACAGCAATACGATGCATCCCTATTCTTTCCTCTGTGCTGACGCACAATTGGCTGCCTAACGCCAATGAAGGCATCCTTGCACCATGGTGCAAGGGTGCCTGCAATGCAGGGATGATTGTGTTTGTGCAGGAAGGGACACCTTCCTGCACAGAAACAATAATTGATGGTGTTTCCCTCCTTCTATGTATGCTGCAGAATGCAGGACGCAGAGAGCAAAAAACGAGAAGAAATAAAGGTACTTTAAAGTCTCCCCTATGTGTGAAAGGGGGCCATATTTACAAGTCCATGAAAAGCCACGTAGGGTGGCTGCGTGGCCTTGTAAATATGGCTCAGTATTGTGCGCCACCGGAACATCAAAAAAAGGGCTGCTCTGGTGGTGCAGGGGCTTTGTAAATATGCCCCAATGTTTGGACCCCAGGCCGGCTTCCAAAGTGAGATGCTAGTGAGTGATTTTAGATTACAAGCTATCTCTAAACTGTCAGATCAACCCTGTTATGATGGCTTGCACCTTCCAGGCGTGCCCTATCAGAAAGATCTGTCCTTTCCTCCCTACAGACTATCAGGCTACAGTGTAGGGCCATGTATACGCCCATAGCTTTACTACTGCGCTATTCCGTATCCGGGGCTCCCTGCTTATGTCCTTGCTAACTTCCAAAAAATACAGGTCTATGCAGTTTGCACTAAATACAACTTTCAGAAACGCATGTGATCAATTATCAGAGGCCAGAAGATCCCTCCATAGACTGCCAAACAACCTTAGAAATCAATTTACATCTTTGTGTTTGATGCATAAGAATTTCTGCCTGCCTGAGTAGTTGCTTTCTTTTGCCACAAAAACGCAGCCCTTCGTTCCGCGACTTCCCCACTGCTTCGTTAGTCATGCTCAAGTGTTGCCATTGGGGTGACAAAGCTGTAAGCGCCTCAGAAGGCTAATGTGGTTCTACAGGAAAATTAATTTAGAGAGCACCTATTTTCAGAAACATTTTCACCTAAACTGTTTAATCGAAATTTTCTAGATGAATGGCATTTATCAGTTGGTACAAAACAATTAATAGAAGTTTAACATTCTAAATTACCTTTTGGATGATGTTCAAGGTGCGAATGTAATTTATCTTGAAAGTGGATCCTTATCGTCGGTCGTTGTACAATGCTGCATAGACCATTTTCCCTTCATCCCACTCGCCTTCCACATTCTTTCACTAGGTGTATTTCATTTTATAAAAATGCAACCCCACTTTTTCCTAATTTTACTGCTTTGTTCCACCCAATATTCCTCCACCCGTCAAACATCTGCCTCCTCCCTCCCCATCTTGAGTTTTAACTAGAGGAAGCCCCATCAGCCCTCTTCCTTTAGTCATTTTAAAATGAAGGTATTCCCCCTCTCTTATGCTCCTCCTTCTTTCAGCTATTTTTGCGGGCGGTCCTTTGCTCTAGCGTCATTCTTCCTCTTATACTTCGATTTCCCTGCTCTCCTCTACTTTTGTTTCTTTAAGTCTCTTCTTTTGCTTTAATTGTCAAACAATGTCTGCTCACCAGTATTCCCAATAGGGTCTACAATTGTTTTTTTGATTCAGCAAAGTTTGTTTGTTTTTTTGTTGTTTTTTTGTAAATTCTTATTGGTATTTGTTTTTTTTCCTCTAGGGTTATTCAAATGATTTTTGATCAAACTTGATTTCTATAAATTTTCCCCTATTTTTTTTTTTTTTTTTTTTTACTATTTGGGTTCTCAGAAATCTTTTTCTGTTTATTTTTATTGTTTTTCTTTGAATTTACATATTAAGGTAAAACTCAGGAAGGAACTACCTATTTTCTTACTAAAATTAATTCTTGTGCACTTCTGAAAACGCTTGAAACCCTAATTTTGTGAACTGCATCTTCTATTTTCTGTTTTTCGGGGCTTTTATAGCCTGTTGTGCAGCCTACGGCCATGATTATTTTTATCATACAATTTTATTGTGCCAGCCCCGTCAAGCCGCGTTGCGGTATAGTATATACTCTGCAAGAACCTCAATAAAACTCTAAAATATCAATTGTGTAGATGTCCTGGATAGGCCTCGGCCCACTTATGATTAAAACCGCAGTGACAAATGTCACTCGCGCCTGAGCGCAGCTTTCTGATGGCCACCAGATGACGCTGTCGTCTTACTTTTAAGCAGTAGCAGTCAGGTCCGGAACATCTCCTGTAGTGGCTTGTAACTAATTGGGAACGTTATATAATTGTTGATTACAGATCTTTGCTCGTGAACTGGTCTGCAAGGCCAGGAGGCGGGCGAACAGATGACCCTCCGCAGCCAAACACTCTGCGGGCATATGTTCAAAGTAGGTGCATGGTTCGGTTCCTTGTCATACTCTGCGATGATTTATAGAGCATCTATCGTCCTTTTGTAATAAAAGAAGAGCCGGAAACTGTATAGTTTATCCTGCCGCTATGACTAAAACGCATTGTTTATTCATTTAAGGTGAAATAACTCAATGATTCAATGTGTTTGCTGAAAAATGTTGCCGTGTGCTTATTTTCAATGCATTGGAGTGTTTCTGAAGCAAGGATCTAGCTGAGAGTGCAGTGGTGCTCTTTGCATAGAAGGGAAAAGGGTAGGTGTAAGATTTCTGTCGTACTGTGTTGTTTACTTAGCTGACTAATCAGGGCACAAGTCCTAAAAAAAAAGAAGTGGGGGATCTAACCAAGTTAGTAGGTAAGCAAGTGACATCATAGCGCGTGCCATCACGACGCGTGACATCCCACGTGGCAGCACAAGAAGTGACCTCACTGGAAGTGACATCATAAGAAATAAAATCACAAGCAGTGACGTCACGTATTAAGACCACACACGTTTATCAGGTATATCGCTATATCGCAACTACATTTAAGCGCATTATGAGATTTAACAAATGAGAATTTTCGTTGGGGTTGTGCCAAAAATACTTATTTTCTTTAAACCTTGCCAAAAAGAAATTGGCAACAAAGTGAAGCATGGTACTAGATCTGTTCTGCTTAATTGGTTGCAAAGTCTGTATTTCAAATATTTTATGGGGTTAAGGTATCTGCTCCAATCGCAGGGAATAATAATAACGGTGAGATATCTCTGGAAGTCCGAGATTTGAATCAAAGTAGTATAAAAGGTTAATGTATCTCCTGCAAAGCACATCATGCAACATACAGATGACAGGTTTTTATTTTATATACTTAGGTAAGTGGGTTACTGTTTTTAAAACAGAGATCCTTTTGAAATCCTTCTAATGTAGCACTGTGAGCTATAAAGAACATGTGCTTCCTACATTGTAACCCTCACTGCCTCATGTAACACATCTTGAACATTGATTTACACGCTTACATGATTGATTGTCAATGTATAATGTTTATGTTATGTAAAGCGCTATGACATCCTGCACTGAGATGAGTAGCACTCTAAAAGAAATAACATCGTGCTATTTAAATTATTTGTGTAAATACTGGGACAGACCAACACATCTGACATTCTTTTAATGCATGTCCTTACATACATAATAATATTAATAATTTGAGATTTGTAAATCGCGACTTAACACACAAAAGGGTCTCCAGACGATGAGGGCCGTCGGGGAGATCAAGTGAGCTATTGCCCATAGTCACTTGATGCTCAGCTGAGCTACCGCAGGAGATCGAACTGTGACCCCGCGCTCAGCAGTCAGCTGCTCTGGCCGTTGCGCCACACCTCTCCCACCACGAGATGAAACCTACTGGCTTTGCCAGTGCTTGCTATGTTTTGGCACTATGTGTTTCAACTAAATAAGGGCAGATATGTTACAGCAAAGTTTGAAAAAAGAGGGCATCAGAAGACATGGAAGTTGCAATCCAATTCTCTGCATCCACCACTGCAAAGGCGTGCTGCAAATGCCGTTATGGCAAAGCACTGTGCTGCAACATAGCATAGTGAATGTGTCATGGCTGTACTGACCTTCCTGGCATCTGGCTGTTTTTTCGAGGGCTGGAGGCTTCTTACAGAGGGTGAGAGGCTACAAAGACCCACTCATGAAAGCCCCCATGCTCCAGTCTACGTGGCTTCCTGCAGTGTGGGGCTGGGTTGAACTTTTTTGCAAAGGCTGATCTGGTTTCCAGCCCGGCCTGGCATTTCTTTTATGCATATACATATACCGCTGTGTTGGAACAGGGTGCCCTTATGGGCACTGTTGGTGTAGCTGAAGGCAGCAGGGCAGAGGACACCTTCATACTTTTGAACCCAAAGGAGTGGGTCAGGGTGATCACAGAAATGGTGGTTATTTACTCCTCCCGATGACGCCACGCCATACGGAATGCCATTTTAAAAGGATGTATGCCAAATGAAACAAGCATTGTTAAGAGCAATCGATGTGGCATTCCTATAGGAGAAAAGCCTTAACACGCATCCCAAACCACAGATGACTGGTGCAACATTTCCTGCGGCAGTCCGTGTCTTTAATATGCAAGATAACTCTCCATTTTGCTGTGCTTTCTTGTTCCTGAGAGTCCACCTCTAGCATGTATCTGAACGCTGTTTTGAACAGGGCGGCCTATTTTGACTCTGCATCTATGATATCAAGCTTGGGAGGGACAGGTGGTCTGGGTCCTGGATTCCCTTCATCCATATGCTCACGGCCCACAGGTTAACCCAACAGTACTCTAAGAACTCAGTGAACACACATGCACCCAACTCAGATATACCTCAAATGGCTGTCAAGGTGCCATGAAAGCACTAAATACTAACACAACCTCCAACAGAACACATTAGACAGGTCTGGGCAGAACCATGTGGACAACACAGCTCCAAGCCATCTAGGTGGCTATGTTTTTTCCACGACCAGTGGCACATCCGTTCCTATACATAAACACCCATGTACACCAGGAATGACACACAAGCCATGTAATGGGGAAGGATGCCTTGAACTATAATTACCAGCTGTGTCAGGCAATGGACAAAGACACACCCTAGCGAAATGAAAGACATGCCAGAGTCCTGCAGAACTAATCGATCCGTGTATGCTTGGCACAGACTTATCACCATATCTAGGTGGTCACAATAGAGCCCATCACTAAACAAAACATCCCTCTACATCCTCACTTGAGACCATCCAGTATGACTCCCATCAGAACAAGAGGAAACACACTTAAATACAACATCAACAGACAACTCAGAGGCTGGTCGAATACCATTGCAGAACTGTACGGGGGCCCCTGATTCGGAATGTGCTATGAGGCTGCAGAAATGTTGGAAATATGCACTACAAATGCGTTACATAACAAACACAACCTAACATAACACGCCGCAACTCCTGGAGGAGAGAGCTTGCTGCTTTCAGATAAAGTCTGGATCATTGATTCCATATAAATGTAATTATAATTTGCACATGCCCAAATATGAAAACATGCATTGCCATACCGGCTTTACCATTTCCACACACTTTCTGTGTCATAACAGTATGAAAACCATACAGTTCCAGGGCAGCTTCTATATTACTATGAATTTTCATATTGGCCCAGTAGGGGAAGCATAAAAGGTCTAACAGTTCCTCCTCACCATGCCTGTCTCTTCACAGGTCAGGTACAAGCACCACACATTGCTCCTCTCATGCTAGTTTCCGCTTTGTCATGCCAAGTTCTGCACTGCCAATCTACAACAAGCATTTGCAATGCAATAGGTCTCACATTTGCGAGAGTTTAAGCTATTGGCATAGTAAATGACAATGCATTTTATTTATGTTTTAAAAGTCAACACATAAATAAAAGGAATTGGCATTTACAATGCCAATAGCTCAAACTCTCGTAAATGCGAGACCTATTGCATTGCAAATGCTTGTTTTCTTTATGTTTCTCATTCGTGTTTCTCTTTATGCTACCCCGTTGCTTCTGCACCTCCCACCCTTCAACCATTCTCTGCTGCTTCTTCCCCTCTCCTCCCACTCCCACCCATGACAGTGTTGCTTCTTTCCTCTCACCCTCATTCTCCTATCTGTGTTGCTTCTTCCCTCCCATCTCCCTCTCTCCTGTTGTCTATGTGCCCCCCCTCACCCGACATGAGGGGAAATAAAATTCCAAGATGCCACTAATATTGCCTTTTTTATGCTTTCCACCCTCTGCCCTGTTGTCCATGATGCCCATCCCCAACCTACATAGAGAATACATTATTATAGAACTGTGTAGCAAAGCTGAGCATAGGATTGCTTATGCTATAGTATTGCAAAGCACAACCTATTATGGGATCGCAAAGCATAACATGTTAAACAATATCAAAGCAGGAACACAGCATACTACTAACATTGAATATCATGGAATAGCATAAGAAAGCACATCATGTTATGGAAAAGCATAGCAAAGTATTGTACAGCAAACCAAAATATGGCATGTAACATAGCATAGTTTGCCATGGCAAAGCATAGTTGAGATTAGCAAATGACAGAGTCCCACAGCAAAGCCTCTCAAACTGCAGTGTAGGGAAGCAAATCGGAGTACAGCACAGTGTGGCCTAGCAAGGCACAACATAGCAACATATAGCATGGTGATAATCTGACGACGTATAAAGCATAGTAAAGGGTAACACACACACTGCTTAGTACTGAATGTCCAAAAAACAAAGAAAAAGCAACAGGACAAAACTTAGGACTCGAGAGGGTAAACTGTCAGTGAATTGCATCAGAAAGCTCAGACGTAGTGAGTCGGGAGAGAGTAAAGAGTGAAGGGAGAAAGGAGTCAAAGAAGGTGGAAAGTGAGAGAGAAGGGGTATGAAAAAGTGCTAAAGAGTCTCATGGAGAAGCGCAAGTGTGGGAGGCCTGCGAGAAGGATGGGGAAGAGGGAGGACACTGTAAGAGGCATTGAAGAGACACATGGGAATTGAGACAGGAAGGAAAAGAGAGAAAGAAAGATGGGAAGGAAATGAGGTGAGAAGAGACAGCGAGAACTAAGAGCAGCTAGAGATGGGTGGGACCTGGGAGTACCTCGGGGAGAGAGGTAGGGGGCACAGACAGAAAAATACTAAAGTGCAGTAAACACATTTTCAAAAGTCTTTCAAAATAACCCTGCGTTGATCTGTACCTGCAGAGTTGATAAGCTGTAGTTTGCAGTGGTGCTCGTTGAAAAAGCGGGTGCCCACCCCGCTATTATCTTTAATTTGGAACGGGAGCCTACCCCGTATTGAAGCCGCTGTATTAAGGAAATCACTGCCTCAGCCCGGCTCGGACAGGAAGCCAGGCAACCTGTGTTGGTATGGGGCCGCAAGAAGACAGGAAGCAGACGGGAGCCTACCCCGCACTCCCGTGCCCGTGAAGCCAGCCGGAATTAAGAGAGCGTGTGAGCCAGCAGGGCTCCCGTGCTCATGGAGAGCCCCGCCTGCTACTGAGCCTGCCCCGCTGACGAGAGAGAGCGCCCGGTGAGCAGGGACTCCTCGAGAGCAGCGGGGAGTCCTGAGTCAGCCCGGTGAGTGAGTGGGGCGTTTAAACACAATAGCTATTCCCTGTGTGCACACCCCGCATTAAGGGAGACAGGAGATGTGCACAGCACGTGACTGTACGTGGTGAACACGCGTGTTCACATTTCCAGTCCGGCCTGCGCATGCCTATCTCCTGTCTCCCTTGAGAGGCAAGTCAGCGACAATAGGTCTCGCTGACGACAGCGCTTCACGCTGCGTCGCCAGGCGAGACCTAAAAAGTAGGGACTAGCAAGCCAATTTCCAAATTGCCACAATATATTCTAGTCAGCAGAACATAAGTAAAACAGGTTTGGGGGGATGTAGTGAAGGTGTAGGGGCAAAGATGAGGGCTGTGGCACAAAGAGAGTTGGAGAAAAGTGAGGGAGCAATTGATCTAAGAGAGGAGGTAAGAGCAAAGTGACAGAGTATTGGAGCAAAGTAGGTTGTAGCGGCAGAAAGAGGGGCAGCACGAGGGATTAAGGTGCTGTGAATGGTAAGGGGAGAGTGAAGGGTTAGCGGCCAAACAAGGTGAAACATAAGTGATAAGAGCTCTCTGAGGAGTAAGGGAGATATTGGGCTTATTAGCAAAGTGAAGGAGTGGAAGTCAGAAGTAGAAAAATAGGACCGGAGTAAGAGAGTGAGCACGGAATGTGTGGTAGAAGCAGGGCGTGGAGGCAAAGCATAGTGAGGGGACAGGTGGGAGTGATTGGCGGGAGGAAGGTGGTCTGAGCACCATGAGAGGGTTGGTTCAGAGGGTCGGTGTAGCTGTCAGTCTAGTGAAACACTGCTCCTGCTCTAGATAACTTCATCCGAAGAGCAGGATACTACTTGGCGGGTTCCTGAAGAAGATCCGTGTCATCTCTTCCAAGATTCTGCTGTATGTAGTTTTAAGTAGAATATATATGTTGCTCCCATTGCTTTCTGTGTTTCCTAGTTATAAAGCCGTTCGGTTGGAATACAGCTGTCATTTCATATCATTTTACCTCTAGAACAGGCCAGGTCATAAGGCATGTTTCTAAGAAAGAGCTGTGGTGTCCCATGCTTCTGTCTGTGTGCAGCTTTTACTTTTTACTGCCTTTACACTACATTATGTTATCTAACCAAGAAACATGGCTGTCATTTTACTGGAGCACAGCTATCCTTCCATGTAATTTCACTGGTAGAAGTGGCACTTTATGTTGTGTATAACGATGCTGAACATTTGTTTGTTTTGTCTTGCGTTTGGAATACTTAAACGTTTCACTTTTTGTTCACAATATATTCAATTCCCATTCCATTCTCTGTAATCTGATCAAAGAATAGGACATACAACAGCAGTCATTCTGTAAAGTAAGCTGTTATCCTGTAGAGTGCAGCTTTCATTCTGTGGAGCACAACTGCCATTCAGTAAAGTGCAGTTGTCATTCTGTAGAGTACAGGGTGCTGTTCTCATTCTGTAGGGTGCAGTTGTCATTCTGTAGAGTACAGGGTGCTGTTGTCATTCTGTAGGGTGCAGTTGTCATTCTGTAGAGTGAAGCTTTTATTCTGAGGGGTGTGGCTGTCATCCTATAGAGTACGACTGTCACTCTGTAGAATACAGCTGTCAATTTACGGAGTGCAGATTCCATTCTGTGGAGAACAGCTGCCATTCTTTCGAATGCAGCTGTCTTTCTGTGTGGTAAGTGCTCATTCTGTGGAGTACAGCTGTCATTCTGTAGAATGCAGCTGTCTTTCTGTGTGGTAAGTGCTCATTCTGTGGAGTACAGCTGCCATTCTGTGTGGTGAGTGCTCATTCTGCGGAGTACAGCTGTCATTCGTGGGAATGCAGCTGCCATTCTGTATGGTAAGTGCTCATTCTGTGGAGTACAGCTGTGATTCTGTAGAATGCAGCTGCTATTCTGTCTGGTAAGTGTTCATTCTGTGGAGTACAGCTGTCGTTCTGTAGAATGCAGCTGTCTTTCTGTGGTAAGTGCTCATTCTGTGGGAGGACAGCTGTCATTTTGTAGAATGCAGCTGCCATTCTGTCTGGTGAGTGCTCATTCTGTGGAGTACAGCTGTCATTCTGTAGAATGCAGCTGTCTTTCTGTGTGGTAAGTGCTCATTCTGTGGAGTACAGCTGTCATTCTGTAGAATGCAGCTGCTTTTCTGTCTGGTAAGTGCTCATTCTTTGGAGTTCAGCTGTCATTCTGTAGAATGCAGCTGTCTTTCTGTGTGGTAAGTGCTCATTCTGTGGGAGTACAGCTGTCATTCTGTAGAATGCAGCTGCCATTCTGTGTGGTAGGTGCTCATTGTTTAGAGTACAGCTGTCATTCTGTAGAATGCAGCTGCCATTCTGTGTGGTAAGTGCTCATTCTGCGGAGTACAGCTGTCATTCGGTAGAATGCAGCTGCCATTCTGTGTGGTAAGTGCTCATTCTGCGGAGTACAGCTGTCATTCGTGGGAATGCAGCTGCCATTCTGTATGGTAAGTGCTCATTCTGTGGAGTACAGCTGTCATTCGGTAGAATGCAGCTGCCATTCTGTGTGGTAAGTGCTCATTCTTTGGAGTACAGCTGTCATTCGTGGGAATGCAGCTGCCATTCTGTATGGTAAGTGCTCATTCTTTGGAGTTCAGCTGTCGTTCTGTAGAATGCAGCTGTCTTTCTGTCTGGTAAGTGCTCATTCTTTGGAGTTCAGCTGTCGTTCTGTAGAATGCAGCTGTCTTTCTGTGTGGTAAGTACTCATTCTGTGGAGTACAGCTGTGATTCTGTAGAATGCAGCTGCCATTCTGTCTGGTAAGTGCTCATTCTGTGGAGTACAGCTGTCATTCTGTAGAATGCAGTTGCCATTCTGTGTGGTAAGTGCTCATTCTGCGGAGTACAGCTGTCATTCGTGGGAATGCAGCTGCCATTCTGTATGGTAAGTGCTCATTCTGTGGAGTACAGCTGTGATTCTGTAGAATGCAGCTGCTATTCTGTCAGGTAAGTGCTCATTCTGTGGGAATACAGCTGTCATTCTCTAGAATGCAGCTGCCATTCTGTCTGGTGAGTGCTCATTCTGTGGAGTACAGCTGTCATTCGGTAGAATGCAGCTGCCATTCTGTCTGGTAAGTGCTCATTCTGTGGGAATACAGCTGTCATTCTCTAGAATGCAGCTGCCATTCAGTCTGGTAAGTGCTCATTCTGTTGAGTACAGCTGTGATTCTGTAGAATGCAGCTGCTATTCTGTCTGGTAAGTGTTCATTCTGTGGAGTACAGCTGTCGTTCTGTGGTAAGTGCTCATTCTGTGGGAGGACAGCTGTCATTTTGTAGAATGCAGCTGCCATTCTGTCTGGTGAGTGCTCATTCTGTGGAGTACAGCTGTCATTCGGTAGAGTGCAGCTGCCATTCAGTCTGGTAAGTGCTCATTCTGTGGAGTACAGCTGTCATTCGGTAGAGTGCAGCTTTCATTTTGTAAAATACAACTGTCATTCCGTATGGTGTTGCTGTCACTCTGGAGAGCAGCTGTCATTCTATGTAGTTCCCCCAGTACTTGCAGCTGGCGGCCTGATTTACCTGAGAATCAATATTGTATGTCACTTTGCTTTCCATTCGATTCACCAGTACATCATCAGCTTCCTCATATTCCTTTGAGTATATCTCTCTCCACAAATGCTGACCAACCTAGGCCCTAAAATATAGATTTTCTTTGTTTGCCTCAGGACCGATCAGCAGGGCTTAGCTTCAGGTGCTGGTGTGAAGAGTAGAGTATGCTCAGAATGAAAGCTGGGTATGACTACTGTTATAAAATGCCTGGGGATCGGTGCTATGTTATGTCAACACTGATGCGTATAGCGCTGTATTACTTGTCGCTCTGGTTGGGCAGTGAGAGGGCCAAGGCAGGGGTGGAGACTAAGGAAGGGATGGGATCTTCCAACAGGCAGGGGAGCAGGCTCCCATGGGGCCATTCTTGTATACAGTAAGCGCAGTGAAGACCTGGATGTTGCCAAGTAACTGACCATCGGAGCGGTCATATGTCAGACAAACAGACTCTGAGGGGTATTCTCAAACGTGACTTTGTCTTCTCCGCACCCTTCTGGCGCACTTGAGATCTCGGTACAGTTATTCATTCACAGTGACACGGATATTGCAAAGTTCAAACCCTTGGGCACAACACCCAGGGGCCTATTTACAAGGTGCTAGCACAGCTGAAGCACCATTTGTTTTTTACACAGCTGCGGTGCAATCAATGCTTCACACTGCTCCATATTTACAAACTGGTGCATTGGGCCCAATGCATCAGTTTGTGGAGGCCTACGTCACATTATACTTGTGCCAGGTATAATGTATACAGGGTAAGTGTTCCCACGTTAAAAGCCACGTAGAACTGACCCAGTAAAATTACAACTTTTCACTGCATCACTCTACGACTTGACTGCGTCAAAATCCCATAGGCCTTCTTAAACCAGGTGTAAAGATTGAAGAAGGCCTTTTAACATGGGACTCTCTTCTGTGTTCTGACGCATTGCTGGAGTTGCATCAATCTTACAACCAACTCCAGCAATGCGTCACTTTCTGACGCATCAGTGAATCCTTGCGCCATGGAGCACTGTATTGTAAATGCAGCACATCCATGGCGTTGTTAGGACATTTGTGGCAGGCGCAAGAAATCTGAAACATCGATGCTAATGCGTCAGGTCTTGTAAATATGCCCCCTCATATCCAATTGTCCAGGCGAGTGCTGTAGCGCCATGACAGTAGTGTAAAGTGCTATACAAGCACTACAGTGTGGCTCAATGGTTAGAGCGGCAGACCCTGATGCAGAGGTCTAGCCCGGGACCAGGGTTCAATTCCCCGCCTCAGTGGGTCTTGGGCTCAAAATTCCACGGACCTGATAATTCTCGCCTCGGTGCCTATTCCAATCATGGAGTCCCACTCTGCAACTCTGGGCAATAGCTTGCTTAATCTCCACAACGGCCCCCACAACGCTAAGGATGCCTGGCCTTCACCCTGGGGGTGCCCAGGAGTGGACGCCTCACAGGGAAAGCCAGAACGGGTTCCACAGTGGTATTCGTACAAGCGCCTTGAGACCCTTGCGGGTGAGTAGTGCGCTATACAAGTATCAATTTACATTTTACATTTACATTTACATCGTATACAGCTCGCTCCCTTTCCAACTGTGTGACATGCAGCATTTTTCTCTGTTTAAGAAGTAGATAAAAATCTTCCAGTTATAGGTCAGTATTAGAGACCCCTGTGGGGACTCTTCTTAGTGCTTCGATGCCGTTGCTGCCTACGTATTGGCACCTATAAACTAATGATAAATAAACTGTTCATTGTGTACCGCCTTTAGGTTCTATGACATAGCGCACTTCAGCCATTTACTGGGCCCCTTAGCACCCTTAACGCAGAAGTACTTTTCAGTCACTGGGGTTCTGTTTGCCAAGGTGCTGCGTGTGCAGGGGAGCCCCTACCGGGCGTCCTTGTGACTCAGGATCAGAATCACAGGTTTGTGGCTGACTCCGCCCAGCCCCGCCGGACTCTCAGAAGCCGCGTCCTATTATGGCTTACTCTGCACCATTTCAGCGCCCAGAAGCAGATTCTTCCGGCCAACACCCTTTCAGTGAATATACCGTATTTCAATTGAATCACCTTTGAACTGCGCACTCACTGTTGAGCCTTGTTACTACAGGCTGCTCCGAATGAAAACCGCATGTGCGAGAAAAAGATTCGAGAAAGCATGTCGGGGGCTGACCTCACCCCCTGGGTGATGTGGTCTCTCAGGCCTTCCCTCTTAGGGACGTGAACGCACAGTTTTTGCGCGGACGGACATTCCTCGCGTGTTCACTGGGTAGTTTCTTTAAAGGCGTTAGCGTTGCGGGGCCTGGGCCCACAGGAGAGGCGAATGGTTTCAGTTCTTCTCACTGAGGGAAGGACTCCATCTGGTACAGGACATGGTTCCTGCACTCCCTTCCTCAGGCCTTCTCGGCGCTGCCCTGCGCAGGCCCCAAATGCGAACCACCCACGGTGCCTGGATTCATAAACCAATGGGGAAAACAATTAAAACCATGGATTAAACGCAGACCGTAAATTACATATCGGATTAACAATAACTCAAACCTGACGCAACCCCCAGCCACATCAGTTGGAGGAGAGGGGAGGAGTGAACGAGAACTGGGAGCGAGTGGGGAGGCTCAGCTCCAAATATTATTCTGTAAGGAAATTTCACTCACGTGCACCTTCTGCCGGGCCCGGAAGTCTCTGAAGACAGGACAAGAAGACCATTGAGTTGGGTAACAATAAACATCTATTTATCAGCGCCAAGATACCGTTCTGGGTGAACGTGCACAAATACATGTTATGTTATGTTATGTTATGTTGTGTTGTGTTGTGTTGTGTTGTGTTGTGTTGTGGTGTGTTGTGTTGTGTGTGTTGTGTTGTGTTATGGTGGGTGATAATGTGCTCAACCCCGCCTCAACCATTCTCACCACCTTGGTCAACAACATCCCCCTGCTGGTTGTGGGAGAAGTGCGGCCAGTGATAAAGCAGCGGCACCCAGTGGCCAGTCTTAGTATTACATTGTCCTGGACTTGGATGAAGCTGGCATGTCAATTATTGCACTGGGTGAACTGGAGTACTAGATGGTGCAAAACAAGTACAGCAGTGAGACGCCATGGCTATTTACTGTATGTCATCGGTGACGTCCTGTGGAACAAGTAGACACTAGTGCAATAATGCCAACGCTTTATAGGGTGCAGGTAGACAAGAGCACAGAACAAACACCAAGTAGCCTACTACAAAATGACAGTGTGTACAAAAAAAAGTCCAACGGCTTATAGGTCTGCACCTCACGCTAGTTTCGTAAGTATTGTGTCCTCCGCACTGACTCTCCAGCACCAGCTGTTGTGTGGTGCCTCTGTTTTCCAGATCCGTGAAATTTTGAAGCAATCGGGCGTGTGCCAGGAAATGAAGTCCATAACACTGTTGTAGTTTCAAAACCTTTATTTCAATTTATTATTTTCTTTCTTTCAATATGACATACAGCTCAGCCAACTCGTTTCGTTCCCACAAGGAGAACTTCATCAGGGCTTAAATGACTGAAAAGTCTTAATCCTTATGCATTGATATCCAATGTGATTCCTCCAGTTTATTGTGCTGGATGAAAGGGGAATTCCCAGGGCATTATCATGCCCATAAGTGATGACCTTGTTCACAAGTGTAACATCTCAGTGTCCTAGCTAACTTGTTTCTACAAAATGACAGTAGTGGAGAGCTAAAGAGAGAGACACTGGGGCAGCAGTGACACCCAAAGACCATTCACAGTATGGCATTAGTTGAGGTCTTGAAAAACAGAGTGGAGACAAAGGGAGTTATTTTGAATGTGGCAGGTGATCTGATGATCTTAGAGGGTGACAAAGGATAGTCCATCCTATTTCAGAAATCCCCACCTGCCTGACTAAGTTTTCTGTGCTGTGAAGGGAACCACTCTGTTGCGTCCTAAGTAGACGTTAGATGCTATTTCTTTGCAAAGGTAAGTTTATTAATTAATTTCATCAACGCAGTCACTGCCAGACAAGACACAAACCTCTCCCAACAGCCTCCAGCCTAACCACCATTGTCCCAAACCATTCCCCTTAGCAACAGAACCTTAACACCCAAACACTCTACGAACATCAGGGCATAACACTACCTTTTTTCAGGTTTTTTTTTTTACAAAAGAAACATGCATGACTACTTTACCAAAATAAACACAATAAACCCCAAAGAAAACAAAAACTCAAACATTTGAAACAGACATAAAACTTAATGAAAGAAGGACATTACTATGTACTTTACAAATATCATCAATAGATTTGCACAGGATGGCTTCAGAAATGTCAAATCACTGGAGATTCAAATGCAGCCTTTTGAAATGACTAGATTTACGTAGGGCGACTCCAGCTTTGCCCACACCACCTGAATTGTCCTGATCTATGTCCTCCGGTACAAAATTAAATGTAACATTGTACTTTTAGTGTACTATCGAAGGTTCTGCTTGATCTTTCAAACTATTCACTACCCTTTCTATGTTTCACCATTGATCACACTGGACCACAAGAGCACTTCCGCATACCCTCATAACTTGTAGTGGTTCGCTAAAAAAAAATCCCCTTTTGTCACAAAACTTGATTTCTTTATACGCACCCAGTCTTCTACACACACCTTTCTATGTTTGGAACATTTTCTTTGACCATACCATATCTTTTGTGTTTTCTTGTGCCTTGCTTAACTCTCAACCATGCATCGAACTTCTTCTCCGACTCATTCTTGGGAAGTCATTTATACATCCATGCAGGAAACAACACAGTGGTTGGTTTCCGTCCCCTTAACAGTTCAAATGGTGAAACCATGGTAACTCAGTGAGTGGTGGTCTGATAAAACCACAACATGGAACAGCTCTGTCCACAACATACTCATTATTCTTTTCCCATTTCATGCACTCCATCACTACCCTATTACTCGTCTCTACTAGTCCGTTCGTTTGGGGGTGATACAGTGAGCTCTTCAAATTTACTCAGGCTGGAATGGATTCCTCTTTGGTTGCCATATTCCATTTATCTTTAGAACAAGCACTTAACTTCGAAATGTCAATAACTGCAATGCAATAATTCTTCCTATCATCCTCATCCTGAACTTTTCTCACCTCCTTCTAGGAACATATAGAAAGAAAATCAGCAGTAGCATTCCCTTTACCAGGTATGTGCTTAACATCAAATATGTACTGTAACAACTTTGTCCTATATGCGGTGTTGAATTCTTGACCTCCTCTCCATTGAGGATATATACTAAAGGTTTATACTCTGGAGCATAAACGTTTTTCACTACACATATGGCCTACATTTCTCGATAGCCCCAAAACAGGCCAACAATTCTTTTTCTATTACTGGATAATGTAATTCTCAATCCCTCAAAAACCTGGATGCAAAAGAAATGGAGACCTCTTTTCCACCAGTGTTCTGAGTGAGCACATATCCAATCCAATATTTCCTGACATCTACTGTTAATATAGTGCATGGATATCTTGAATCAAAAGTCTTACGCAGGCGCGGTGCGTCGATAGGGGCGTGGGGGCGTAGCCCCCCCGTCCGCAGCCGCCCGCAGGAGACACCGAGGGAGAACTGACAATGCATGCCAGTCAGCATGACGTCGGGAGGCGTCATGTTGATTGACATGATTGTCACCAGGCAGGCAGCAACACAAGTGCGCATGCGTGGGGACGGAGGGTGAATTTTTTACCCGTGCCCACGCATGCGCACCTGTGTTTGTGCGTTTTTGCGCATGCCCATTAGGAGCCCTTCGGTCTCCTAATGGGCGTGCTGTGGGCGTAGAGTAACCTGTGCCCCTGCAGCACCAGGATTGTCTGAAATATGGAAACAATTAGTGCGGACATGGCAGCCTGTTGACACGAGCTGTGCAAAAGAGTGACCACACGCAAGTAAGGAGGAAAAAAGTGTTTTGACGTGTTTTATTTGTTTAAGATGCCTGACAGCAATGCAGTGCTGAAAGAAGAAAAGTGTGCAGTCTTAAGTAAAGAGTGCACCCTGTACGAATGTGTGCAATGTGGCTATTAATCAACCGTAGACAGTGTGAAAAAAGTTCAGTGGGGATGTAAATCACAAACTTTTAGCCAGTTTCTCGCAGACTCCTGTCAGGTCAGTTTTCCTCCAAAGAGACCACGGATGTTTACAGTAAGGGTAAAATGAATGTGAATATATTAGGTGGTGGAGTTGGGGGACCCAGCTTAAACGTGATTGGCCAGTTTCTAAGAGCCGCAGCAAACGAAATTGAACAGGGAGAGTGGGTGCATGGATGGATGCATGCATGATGGGTGGATGGATGCATGGATGATGGATGCAGGTTGGATGGATGGATGGGTGGCTGCATGAATGATGTATGGATGGATGCATGGATGATGGGTGGATGCATGATGGATGGATGGGTGGATGCATGAATGAATGATGTATGGATGCAGGATGGGTGGGTGGATGGATGGGTGGATGCATGAATGATGTATGGATGGATGCATGGATGCATGCATGATGGGTGGATGCATGATGGATGGATAGGTGGATGCATGAATGAATGATGGATGGATGCAGAATGGGTGGGTGGGTGGATGCATCAATGATGTATGGATAGATGCAAGGTGGTTCGGGCTCGCTCGCTGCGCTGCGCTTGCTCGCTGCGGTGCAATATGCAAATTAGTTTACGCCCCAACACTTTCAAATGTCACCAGCCGCCCCTGGTCTTACGTACTGTAGCTTCAGTCATTTTGCTTTTAACACAATCAAATGTTGCTTGACAGATTGAATCGCACACAAAAGGTACAGATTTTTTAACAAATTGGACAGACCTTTCATTTTTATGGCATAGACAGGAATGAACTTAGCACAGAATTCACAGAGTCCAATAAATGAACAAAGCTCATCTTTGTTCTTTGGTACAGGGCGGAAAAGAGTTGAAACAACACGGACAGAGCCACGCGTGTCCTAACTACGCAGGCGCTACCACGCTTGCCTTAACCATGCATCTGCTTTAACCACGCATAGGCGTGGTTAAGGCAGTGCGAGGTCTAGCTGCTGCTTGGTGGAAGCAGGCAGAATCAGGAGAGGGCGCTGTGAGTTCAATGGGGCTGGGGACGGGTTTTCGGGGTGTTGTTTGTATGGTTTTGGGGGGTTTGAGGTAGTTTTCAGGGCTGGGGGTCAGGTCATTTTCAGGGCTGGGGGAATCAGGATAGTTCTCAGGGCTGGGGGGATTCGAGTAGTTTTCAGGGTTGGTGGGGGTTCGGGGTGGTTTTCAGGGCTAGGCGGGTCTGGATAGTTTTCAGGACTGGGAGTTGGGGTCGTTTTTAGGGCTGGGGTGTAGTTTTCAGGTATGGAGGAGCGGGTTGTTTTTTTGGAGGGAGGGGATCGTTTTAGGTGTCAGGGTAAGGGCTTGGGGGCCATTTTCGACCTCTGGGCAGGGATCAAAATACTTTTTATGGCTTAGAGGGGCAGGATAGTTTTTAGGCCTGGGGTGGTTGGGCTAGTTTTTAGGGATTAGGGGAGAGCTATGTAGTTTTTAGGACTCAGGTAGTTTTTAGGGTTAAGGGGAGGGCGGGGTAGTTTGTAGGACAGGGGTTGGGACGTTTTTAGGGCTTGGGGGAGAGGGTTGGTTTTTAGGTGGGAGGGGTAGTTTTAGGACTCAGGGCTTGGCAGGGGTCCGGGGTAAAGAGGTACCTGTCAAGCCTTAACCACGGATATGTCTTTACCATACATGCCTTAAAACCGCTTAATTCATTGTGAAGGCATGCGTGATAAAGGTATATTCGTGTTTAAGACTTGAGTTGTTGAGACTGCGTGAAACCAGCATGTGTGGAAAACACATGTGTGGTTCCATCACACAACCTTACAGGGCAATCCACCACCGCTTGACCCACACCTGGTTCGGCTCAGAACCGTTCCTTGCTGTATCATGCTGCTCTGGTTTCCTGGCGAGTACCAACCTGTCTGCTTGCTATACAACCAGTTTTGAAATGTCACCAAGAAGATGGAACATGATTCTTTGAAAAACGGATGCTGCTGCCCCCAGCCCAAACGGCATGCAACCGTACTGAAAAGTACCTATGTGAGAGTCAAATGCAGTGAAATGTCTGGATGAGTCTTCTAATTCCACTTGGTTATAAGCAGCTGTCAGATCTATTTTGGAAAACAAATCAGCACCTCATAGTCTTTCTAGAGTTCATTGATTTTTGGCAGATGGTGTGAATCAACCCCTATATCTCTGTTCAAGCTGCACCAATCCACAAGACCCTTATATCTCTATTCTGCTCACAAGCTGACACCAATGGAGATAACCACAGAGAGGCTTCAATAGGTTCAATAACTCCTTTCTCGTGTAAACTCTTCAACTCTTTCTCTAAATCAACTCTCAAACTGAAAGGAATTGTTCCTAACTTGTGTTTCACAGGGAAGCCCCCCTCTTGTACCTTAATATTGTGCATACAATCTGAGATCCTGCCTAGCGCTTCTGAAAACACTTTGGGAAATTCTAATGACAACATGTCAAGTGCAGATCGTTCTTTGTGCACCAAAACATGTTCTTTTGCTCCGGGTCTAAGTATCAATCAATCAATCAATCAAAGCATTTATATAGCACACTACTCACCCAGAGGGTCTCAAGTCGCCCTTGGTGAAACCACCCCAGAATCTTGAGGCCTCTCCTAGCTACATACATTTTCCCCTGAATTCTATGTCCTATGAACTTGAGAATGTCCTCTTAGTATCCTTCTAAAATTGACCTTCTGCCTTCATATGACAGAGGGGATCTGTATGGAGGAAAACGTTTTCTGACACCCCATTTTTCATAAAAGAGATCCCACGTAATCATTACGAGCCTTGCACTAGAATCAACTAAAAGAGGGAGTGTTTTCTCACCAACCCCAATGTCTGCATACAGATGAACACACTCTAAGGGGTCTACTTCGATCACCTCATCTTAAACTACAAAGACTAATCCCTCAAAGTCCTGGACAGCGTGCTCCAGTGACGGTGCCTGACTCTCCTCCGCACAGGATACTCTCAAAGATTATTGTCTACCACTCTGGCACACTTTTGTGAAATGGCCTATCTTAGAACAAATTCTAAATGTCAAGTTCCTAGCGGGAGATAATCTGCAACCCCACCCTTTGTGTGTGGTAAATTGCCACATCTAAAACAAATGTTCTTTAGTTTGAAAACCCCTTTGTTGTGCTTAATTTCTTTTTTACTAGCACCCTTCACACTAACAGCTCCTACTAACAACTTTTGGGTATCTTTTAATTCCTTCAAGGATAAATAAGAGAGTTCTATGCTCTTGGCAACTTTAATGACTTCATCCAAAGAGGGATTACCCATTGTGCATAGCTTCAGTTGGAAATATCTATCATGTCAATGGCCAATAAATTGGTCTCTAATTAATCAGTCATTAAAGTTTTCAAAATGACATTATGAACTGAGTCTGCATAATTTGCTTACATATGTATCCATCCCGTTTGTGATTGTATCCTCCTAAAACATTTGTGACGCAACACTGCCAATCTAAGCAGAATGTCAAACCTTCTTTCCAACTTTTTAACAGTTTCTTGATACTTATCCAATTCTTCTGCTACCACACCTTCGTACTCAGGTAAGTGTTTAAACACTTCTCTGCATTCAAATCCACGAGAATGAGGCAGTAAGAATTTCTTTCTTTCTAGATGAAAACTAGATGCGAAAATAGCCCCTAAATATATTTCAAATGCATCAAGCCACTGCGTTCTGAGTATGAGGGGTGTGCCGGGGCTTACAAAAAATGGTGTGGTGGATTTACAAATTGCATTGACACAAAATGACAGGTTCAATCAAAGTGAAGGGAAGGAGAAGCTTTGGTCCATTCGGCTTCCATTCGTCAATTCAAAAAATCAAAAAGAGGAGAGAATGGACCACTTGTCCTGTGTACCAGGGTCAAATTTGTTATTGTTCCATCTAAAACAACCCTCATTCACGTACAAAGGATACTGGTGGTATATCTTGGTTCGCCGCCTTTCTGTAATGTGACAGCATCATCATAGGGTTTATTCTTAGAATATGCTGACCTCCCCCTGGAGGAAGACCAACTGGTATTGCAGTAGTGTCCAGAAATAAACAATGGAGTTAAGTGTCCTTGTGAACTGAGTTAAAATTTCCTACATCACCCTATAAGTAAATACTTTAATCGATCTGGTGGTGTTAAAAATTTAAAACAGAGTGGTGCGTGTGTAGAACAAGTTACTATTCTACTGCACTATTGGTGGTCAACATGTTTCAGCCTCGCTGTTCTTCCGGAGGCTTTCATCAGGACCAATAGGTATATAGTAGCACGTTATGGCGAGTATTAGGAGTGGTTTATTATCTTCTTCTATTGTTTGTAGTCAGGTCAGTTGTACCTGTAACCCTTAATTCCCTTATTAAGGCTTCTTCAGGGTGCCGGTCGGCTCTGAGGACCTGCTCACTTGAAGCTTGAACCTGACTTGTGCTGGCTCTGTTCACAACACCAAGCTGCAAGTGAGCAGGTCATCAGAGCCGACCAGCACCCTGAAGAGGCCTTAATAAGGGAATTAAGAGTTACAGGTACAACTGACCGGATTACAAACAATAGAAGTGGATAATTAACCGCTCCTAATAGTCGCCATAACGTGCTACTATATACCTATCGGTCCTGATGAAAGCCTCCGGATGAACAGCAAGCCTGAAACATGTCGACCACCAACAGTGCTGTAGAATAGTAACTTGTTCTACACACGCACCACTCTGTTTTTAATTTTCCACACCACCAGATCCATTAAAGTATTTACTTATAGGGTGATGTAGGACATTTTAACTCACTTCACAAGGGCACTTCACTCAATTGTTCATCTCTGGACTCTACTGCAATACCAGTTGGTCTTCCTCCAGGTGGAGGCCAGCATATTCTCAGAATAAACCCTATGATGATGCTGTCACATTGCAGAAAGGAGGAAAACCAAGATGAACCACCAGTATTCTTTGTACGTGAATGAGGGTTGTTTTGGACGGAACAATAACAAATTTGACCCTGGTACACAGGACAAGTGGTCCATTCTCCCCTCTTTTTGATTTTTTGACACAAAATGACCAACATGTACTATTTTGCAGTAAAGTGCTTACAAATCCATCAAAGTTCCTCCTTTAAACTACTATGGTGTGCTTGTCACGCAAGCACAAAAGATCAGAATGAAAACCTTAACACAAGGAGACTGTAAAATTTAATATGACATAGGCTGGCTCATGTAGCTAAGGTGTGCCTGTCACTACAAGCACTGATGCATGCGTTTATTGTAGATACATTTTTCTCCAAGCAACCAATGAATTGTGGTTGTTGACCACTCACTTAAGAAGAGGTGTGCATGTCACCACAAGCATCGATGAGAGAGCACTATGTTGGGTCATCATGCGTTCTATACTAGTGAATGATAAAATGCCTAGTCTCCTAAAATGGCCACCAAAGTGTCATGATCTCTGATCTCTAAGGGAGATTGAGCTTATTTTGCTGTATGCCTGATGTGTTTTAAAAATTGAATGTGAAGCAAGAAAATGTCGGCTAACCATGTCCTTATGACGATTAATGTATGCACGTGGATGGACTAACCTCCTGTAATCACCCTCCTCTTCAGTTGTACATCCTCCTAATCTCGGATGTGAGGAGGAATGCCCCATACCTCTGGCTGCAGTGGGTGGGTCACCAAGTGAGCGGGTCCTCCAAAAGTGAAAGAACTTGCGTAGGTACCGTTGTCGGGCTGCAAACGTCACTTTGCTGAGACCGATGGTCTGTCTTCTTCATACCACGTGTGAAGCGAGAGTGTTTGGCGTTTCATGGAGATGCCTTCTGTGAAGACTCTTGAAACTCCCACGTTTCACCAGTGGCACCGTGAAGCGTGGGTTGGAAAGGCGTTGACTGCCTCCAGCTTGTTGCCAAATATATGTTACGCCTTAAGAAGACGTCAGACGGGTATTTTCTTTGTAAATGTAAGTTTATTCATTTATTTCATCAACGCAGTCAACGCCGGACAGGACATCACCCTTTTCGAACAGCCTCCATCCCAACTGCCGTCGTCCTGAACCTTCACCTAAGCAACAGAATCTTAATACCCAAACACTCTACAAACATCTGGGCATAACACACTCCTCCATCATTACATCACTATCACCCTGTGGCGAATGTACCCTTGGGCAGGGCCACTGGAATTGTGTGATTGTGTGGCTGCAGAGGTTTTTCCGCATAATTATGGATTTGCCACATTTGCCACATAATTAGGGTGACCAGGCTTCCCGGATTCGCCAGGACTGTCCCAGTTTTTCACCACCTGTCCGGGCAGATTTCAAGAAATTTAGCGCATGCCCTGGTTTTTAAAGAGAGTCAACTGAAAACGGGGGAAGTGCTTTTTATGTTTTACAAAGCAGGGATGGTCAGCAGTTGCTTCAAGAAAGCAATTTAATTACCAGGCAAGCTACTGGGCTTAAAAATTGCATTTAATGTACGTTCATTCTCCTTCTTCTGTAATTCTCTGCTGAGGAGCGCTGTCATTCTGTGCGCTCACTTGAAGTACAAGTGTAGTCCTTCTTATATTTTTGTGAAATTTGCCGGTTTTTGGCTTTAAAATTCTGGTCACCCTACACATAATCCATCCTCTGCTGCATAATCTACTGATTTACACAAAAAATGCGTGTCTAGCTCAAATGGCTTGGGGTACACAGACAGGCAGTATAAGATGGTGGGCCACATGTGTGAGGAGCGAGGGAAAATACATGGACACGTGGGAAGAGTCACTGGGAAATGGGCACAGCTTTGCTTACATGCATTCAGCTTTCACTGCATTCATACTAGAGCTCTTGAACACCTACACAGAAAAATTCTCTGCCTCGTTTAAGCTGCACTTCCCTTGGGCTCCGCTAGTTGGTGACAGCGCCGTAAAAAACAGACTCCAGTTTGCTGCTCTCATTGAATAGGTCTGCTTTATTGTCAATTAATTTAATAGCAATAGCAGCTCCTGGCAGCGGCCCGCCGCCTGCTGGTTTATGGTGAAATGCAGCACTTTCTCGTTCAGGGCAGGGCTCCTTACGGCCTCTACAGCACCTCGTTAAGCGTCGCTCGAGACGGGAGAGCGGGAAAAGAGGCCCGGGGACTCAAGAGACGAGGTAAAATCTTGTCCATCACTGCTTCGTGTGTTTCACTCTCACAGCCAGTCCCAGAGTGGGACATGTAACGCTGGGGAGGACGTTCGCTATTTTGGGGCAAGCTATGGAGATGGGACAACTCTTTTAACCAATCATTGGCTAAGTCAGAAGATTGCGCCTCTAAAAGGGCGTTTGGCTTTGGATCGGGGCGTTGATAAAACAACTGGATATAAGTGGTAGAACTGTTTTTTTTTATGTATGAAATGCCATGGGCTGAAATCAAAGCTGATGAACACCTGTAAAGCCTATGCCTGAAGTAAGTTGATCCTCTGTAGCCAGTGGCTGAAAGAGGCTGCCTAAAAATCCCTTTCTGCATCTGCATGTATGTGTGTATGTGTAAGTTGTGCTACATGTGTTGCGGGATGTGTAGTGTGTGACAACATGAGCTCTCACTAGACAGCCATTGATGTTGGTTGACGTTACCTAAAAAAAACCATCTTTGCACTCCTAGACAAAACAATGATCTTGCTTTTAACAAGCATTTGCAATGCAATAAGTCTCGCATTTACGAAAGTTTGAGCTATTGGCATTTACATTGCCTATAGCCAGGGCTTTAAGTGGGCCGGGTCTCAAGGGGTCTGAGTACCGGCAGTTTTTTAAAAGGGGCCTCGAAACGGGTCTCTATCGGGCTCTGTTTTGTGCCCTGGCACAGGCGGTCTGTTGTTTTTCAGACTTCAGTGACAGCAGGCACGATGTACGCTGCTCACACTGCTCACTTCTCACTAGTGGAGAAGTTATGGCCAGACCTAAAGGGAAGGGAAATCCTTGCTTTTTACATCTCTCGTGTCTGCTTTTTTAAACACACGACTCCGAGCGCTGGTACGAGTGAGGGAGCCCTATTGAACAGCGCATATTGCCACTTATCTTTTTGAAGGTCAGGAATAGCAACATTGTTGTGGTGTCACCAGGGCTCTAAGTGGAAGCTTATTCACTTTCTATGCAAGCCTAGGTGCTGCTTATTTGTCTTATGCAACTAACAACCATTGACAAAGACGATAGTCCTGACTTGTTGTAGGTATTTTGTTACTTGTATCTTATATCTAGATGTAATGACAGAAACAGCAAAATACAAGTCGGGCGGCACACTATGCTAACCACAGACTTTTAAGCTTATGTGTTAAGCCACGCCCCTAATTACATTGGCCACGCCCCTTTGAGAGACCCCCCAGTTTTTTCATCCCACTTAAAGCCCTACCTATAGCTCAAACTTTCGTAAATGCAAGACCTATTGCATTGCAAATATTATTTGTGTCAAAGCGCCCCAAGCTGCGCTTTCACGTTAATGGAGGGTGCGCCCCTTTCTTTAGACAAGCCGAGTCTAAAGAACGGGGCGTGACCGACATTAAAGTGAAACTGTGGCATGGGGGCTTTGACTAAAAAAATGCATGTTTGTCAAGTTCACAAACAAATGCTTTTTTTTGTAAAAGCGACTCATGCCCGCTTTCACTTTAACCCCTTCGGGGCTGATGACGAGCTGGGCTCGTCATGGTGTAGCCTTCTCAAACACTGATGACGAGCCCAGCTCGTCATGAGCCCCACCCTCGGGGGAAGCGCTGGCGCTCCCCCCGAGGTTCTCTGATCTTCGTTGTTTTGCTGGGGGCGGCAGCGGAAGACCTTCCGCTGCCGCCCCCGCCCCCCCCCATGGGAATCCCTGATGACGTCAGCGCGCACAGCGCGCGCTGACATCATCAGGGATTCCCAGCGCTCGGGAAGCCATCTGCTTCCTGCGCGTCTGGGGAAAAGGTAAGATTGCGGTGTCTGGCGGGGGTTTGGGGCAGCGAAGAGGCATCAGGGGAGAGGAAAGAGTTTTTCCTCTCCCCTGATGTCTCTTTGCAGGGCATTTCTGCCTCACGATCGCGCACAGCGTCGCGATTGTGCGGCGGAAATGCCCCCACTAGCACCAGGGATGTAATTTTAGATTACAGGAAGCGACCCCTTGGGCAAGGGTCGCTTCCAGGCGGGCTGTGATAATGTTTTCGTTTTTCTGCCCCCCCTGGGGGCAAATCGGCCCGTTTTTTCGGCCGTTTTGCCCCCAGGGGGGGCAGAAATTCCCCACTAGCACCAGGGTTGTTTTTTGGAGCCAAGATGGCGGCCATATTTTTTGTTTACATTTTTCTGTCCCCCCTGGGGGCAAATCGGCCCGTTTTTTTGCCGTTTTGCCCCCAGGGGGGGACAGAAAATGCCCACTAGCACCAGGGATTTTGTTTTTAGCTTTTAGGAAGCGACCCCTTGGGCAAGGGTTGCTTCCAGGTGGCCTCACACTTAACCTTTTGTTTTTCTGCCCCCCCTGGGGGCAAATCGGCCTGTTTTTCGGCCGTTTTGCCCCCAGGGGGGGCAGAAATTTCCCACTAGCACCAGGGAAATTTGTTGGGGCACTGTGTTTCTTTTGGAAAGCGACCCCTTGGGTAAGGGTCGCTTCCAGGTGGCCATGATTGTGTTTTTTGTTTTTCTGTCCACCCTAGGTGCAAATCGGCCCGTTTTATTTGCCTTTTTGCCCCCGGGGGGGGGGCAGAAAATACCCACTAGCACCAGGGAATTTATATTTAGTTTTTAGGAAGCGACCCCTTGGGCAAGAAGTACTGCTTGGCTGGCGGTGTGTGTGGAGTGGCACTTGGCTTGCAGTGTGCGTGAAGTGGTGTTTGGCTGGTGGAGTGGCGCTTGGCTGGATGGTGTGCGTGGAGTGGTACTTGGCTGTCTGTGCACGGAGTGGTGCTTGGCTGGCAGTGTGCGTGGAGTGGTGCTTGGCTGGCGGTGTGCGTGGAGTGGCGCTTGGCTTGCAGTGTGCGTGGAGTGGCGCTTGGCTTGCGGTGTGCGTGGAGTGGTGCTTGGCTGGCGGTGTGTGTGGAGTGGCCCTTGGCTGGTGGTCTGCATTGAGTGGTACTTGGCTGTCTGTGCACGGAGTGGTGCTTGGCTGGCGGTGTGTGTGGAGTGGCGTTTGGCTGGATGGTGTGCGTGGAGTGGTACTTGGCTGTCTGTGCACGGAGTGGTGCTTGGCTGGCGGTGTGCGTGGAGTGGTGCTTGGCTGGCGGTGTGCGTGGAGTGGCGCTTGGCTGGCGGTGTGCGTGGAGTGGCGCTTGGCTTGCAGTGTGCGTGGAGTGGCGCTTGGCTTGCAGTGTGCGTGGAGTGGCGCTTGGCTTGCAGTGTGCGTGGAGTGGTGCTTGGCTGGCGGTGTGCGTGGAGTGGCGCTTGGCTTGCAGTGTGCGTGGAGTGGCGCTTGGCTTGCAGTGTGCGTGGAGTGGTGCTTGGCTGGCGGTGTGTGTGGAGTGGCCCTTGGCTGTCGGTGTGCGCTGAGTGGTGTTTGGCTGGCGGTGTGCGTGGAGGGGTACTTGGCTATCTACGCACGGAGTGGTGTTTGGCTGGCGGTGTGTGTGGAGTGGCGCTTGGCTGGTGGTGTGTGTGGAGTGGCGCTTGGCTGGTGGTGTGTGTGGAGTGGCGCTTGGCTTGCAGTGTGCGTGGAGTGGTGTTTGGCTGGCGGTGTGTGTGGAGTGGCGTTTGGCTGGTGGTGTGCGTTGAGTGGTACTTTGCTGTCTGTGCACGGAGTGGTGCATGGCTGGCGGTGTGCGTGGAGCGGTGCTTGGCTGGCGGCGAGTGGCGCTTGGCTTGCGGTGTGCGTGGAGTGGTGTTGGCTGGCGATGTGTGTGGAGTGGCCCTTGGCTGTCGGTGTGCGCTGAGTGGTGTTTGGCTGGCGGTGTGCGTGGAGGGGTACTTGGCTATCTACGCACGGAGTGGTGCTTGGCTGGCGGTGTGTGTGGAGTGGCGCTTGGCTGGTGGTGTGTGTGGAGTGGTGCTTGGCTTGCAGTGTGCGTGGAGTGGTGTTTGGCTGGTGGTGTGTGTGGAGTGGCGCTTGGCTGGTGGTGTGTGTGGAGTGGCGCTTGGCTGGTGGTGTGTGTGGAGTGGTGCTTGGCTTGCAGTGTGCGTGGAGTGGTGTTTGGCTGGCGGTGTGTGTGGAGTGGCGTTTGGCTGGTGGTGTGCGTTGAGTGGTACTTGGCTGTCTGTGCACGGAGTGGTGCTTGGCTGGCAGTGTGCGTGGAGTGGCGCTTGGCTTGCAGTGTGCGTGGAGTGGCGCTTGGCTTGCAGTGTGCGTGGAGTGGCGCTTGGCTGGCGGTGTGCGTGGAGTGGCGCTTGGCTTGCAGTGTGCGTGGAGTGGCGCTTGGCTTGCAGTGTGCGTGGAGTGGTGCTTGGCTGGCGGTGTGTGTGGAGTGGCCCTTGGCTGTCGGTGTGCGCTGAGTGGTGTTTGGCTGGCGGTGTGCGTGGAGGGGTACTTGGCTATCTACGCACGGAGTGGTGCTTGGCTGGCGGTGTGTGTGGAGTGGCGCTTGGCTGGTGGTGTGTGTGGAGTGGCGCTTGGCTGGTGGTGTGTGTGGAGTGGCGCTTGGCTGGTGGTGTGTGTGGAGTGGCGCTTGGCTTGCAGTGTGCGTGGAGTGGTGTTTGGCTGGCGGTGTGTGTGGAGTGGCGTTTGGCTGGTGGTGTGCGTTGAGTGGTACTTTGCTGTCTGTGCACGGAGTGGTGCTTGGCTGGCGGTGTGCGTGGAGCGGTGCTTGGCTGGCGGTGAGTGGCGCTTGGCTTGCGGTGTGCGTGGAGTGGTGCTTGGCTGGCGGTGTGTGTGGAGTGGTACTTGGCTGTCGGTGTGCGCTGAGTGGTGCTTGGCTGGTGGTGTGTGTGGAGTGGTGCTTGGCTGGCGGTGTGTGTGGAGTGGCGCTTGGCTGGTGGTGTGTGTGGAGTGGCGCTTGGCTGGTGGTGTGTGTGGAGTGGCGCTTGGCTGGTGGTGTGTGTGGAGTGGCGCTTGGCTTGCGGTGTGCGTGGAGTGGCGCTTGGCTTGCAGTGTGCGTGGAGTGGTGCTTGGCTGGCGGTGTGTGTGGAGTGGCCCTTGGCCGTCGGTGTGCGCTGAGTGGTGTTTGGCTGGCGGTGTGCGTGGAGGGGTACTTGGCTATCTACGCACGGAGTGGTGCTTGGCTGGCGGTGTGTGTGGAGTGGCGCTTGGCTGGTGGTGTGTGTGGAGTGGTGCTTGGCTGGCGGTGTGCATGGTCTGGTGCTTGGATGGTGGTGTGGGTGGACTGGCGCTCGGCTGGCAGTGTGCGAGTACTAACTTTCTGTTGGTCACTACACACACTGCTAGTTGAGTGACACTCTACCCAGTCCATCATTTTGTGTAGTTGCTGTGGCAGATACGTAAGTGATGGGCCCTTGAATGGCGCTGTCTGCTGGTGTGAGTGTTGTAATGTGATGGGTCCGCGGCTGGCGGTGGGTGGGCCAAAGGCCTGTGACTAAGGCAGTGGGACTTAACTTGTAAAACTTACATGCTACTTTTTTAAAAATTCATTTTTGGCCTGTTCTGCTTTGGGGCACCCACGCAAGTGAGGTATCCTTTTACTCGGGAGAACAAGGGGAACGCTGGGTGGTAGGACATTTTTGCCGGCACGGAGATCCCACGCAAAAAAGTTTGGAAAAGTGATATTTTTACCTAATTTTAAGGTTTGCAATGAGTTCTGGGTAGGAAAACATTGGGGGACCCACGCATGCCATACCTCCTTGGAAGCCCCCGGGTGTCTACTTTTCAGAAATGTGTGGGTTTGGTAGGTTTTCCTACATGGCCGTCTCGCACGGGGCCAAAAACCCAGGTAACCCCTCTTTCAAAAGCTGGTGGGATTCACATTCAATACCACCAGCTTTTGCAAAAGGGGTTACCTGGGTTTTTGGCCCCGTGCGAGACGGCCATGTCGGGAAACCTACAAACCCACACATTTCTGAAAAGTAGACACCCGGGGGCTTCCAAGGAGGTATGGCTTGCGTGGATCCTCCAACGTTCCTTTACCCAGAATCCCTTGCAAACCTCAATTTTTGCTGGAAAAATCAGTTTTTTCACACTTTTTATGCGTGGGAAAGCGTGGCGTCACTGGGCTCACACAAATTTCCTCCCACCCAGCGTTCCCCCAGGTCTCCCGATAAAAATGGTACCTCACTTGCGTGGGTAGGCATAGTGGCTGCAACAGGAAACGGTCCAAATCGTACGGTGGAGAAATTACAATAACCAATAGCAACATTACCTTCTTTTTTGGGGGGTAGGATTGAGTTTTTGGACCGGGGCTCGGCGGGCATCTTTGGAAACTACCAAACCCAAACAGTTCTGAAAACTAGACACCCGGGGGAGTCCAGGGAGGTATGGCATGCGTGGGTCCCCCAATGTTTTCCTACCCAGAAATCCCTGCAAACCACAAATTTAGGTTAAAAAAACAGTTTTCCATACATTTTTGCGTGGGATCGCCGTGTCGGCACAAATGTCCTACCACCCTGCGTTCCCCTTGTTCTCCCGAGTAAAATGATACCTCACTTGTGTGGGTGGGCCAAAGGCCTGTGACTAAGGCAGGGGGGCTTAATTTGTTACACTGAAATACTACTTTTTTCAACATTCGTTTTTGGCCTGTTCTGCTTTGGGGCACCCACACAAGTGAGGTATCCTTTTACTCGGGAGAACAAGGGGAGCCTTGGGTGGTAGGACATTTTTGCCGACACGGTGATTCCACGCAAAAAAGTTTGAAAAAGTGATTATTTTACCTAATTTTAAGGTTTGCAATGAGTTCTGGGTAGGAAAACATTGGGGGACCCACGCATGCCATACCTCCTTGGAAGCCCCCGGGTGTCTACTTTTCAGAAATGTGTGGGTTTGGTAGGTTTTCCTACATGGCCGTCTCGCACGGGGCCAAAAACCCAGGTAACCCCTCTTTCAAAAGCTGGTGGGATTCACATTCAATACCACCAGCTTTTGCAAAAGGGGTTACCTGGGTTTTTGGCCCCGTGCGAGACGGCCATGTCGGGAAACCTACAAACCCACACATTTCTGAAAAGTAGACACCCGGGGGCTTCCAAGGAGGTATGGCTTGCGTGGATCCTCCAACGTTCCTTTACCCAGAATCCCTTGCAAACCTCAATTTTTGCTGGAAAAATCAGTTTTTCACACTTTTTATGCGTGGGAAAGCGTGGCGTCACTGGGCTCACACAAATTTCCTCCCACCCAGCGTTCCCCCAGGTCTCCCGATAAAAATGGTACCTCACTTGCGTGGGTAGGCATAGTGGCTGCAACAGGAAACGGTCCAAATCGTACGGTGGAGAAATTACAATAACCAATAGCAACATTACCTTCTTTTTTGGGGGGTAGGATTGAGTTTTTGGACCGGGGCTCGGCGGGCATCTTTGGAAACTACCAAACCCAAACAGTTCTGAAAACTAGACACCCGGGGGAGTCCAGGGAGGTATGGCATGCGTGGGTCCCCCAATGTTTTCCTACCCAGAAATCCCTGCAAACCACAAATTTAGGTTAAAAAAACAGTTTTCCATACATTTTTGCGTGGGATCGCCGTGTCGGCACAAATGTCCTACCACCCTGCGTTCCCCTTGTTCTCCCGAGTAAAATGATACCTCACTTGTGTGGGTGGGCCAAAGGCCTGTGACTAAGGCAGGGGGGCTTAATTTGTTACACTGAAATACTACTTTTTTCAACATTCGTTTTTGGCCTGTTCTGCTTTGGGGCACCCACACAAGTGAGGTATCCTTTTACTCGGGAGAACAAGGGGAGCGCTGGGTGGTAGGACATTTTTGCCGGCACGGTGATTCCACGCAAAAAAGTTTGAAAAAGTGATTATTTTACCTAATTTTAAGGTTTGCAAGGTGTTCTGGGTAGGAAAACGTTCGGGGACCCACGCATGCCATACCTCCCTGGACTCCCCCGGGGGTCTACTTTTCAGAACTGTTTGGGTTTTGTACTTTCCAAAGAATACCACCGAGCCCCGGGCCAAAAACTCAGGTGCCCCCCCCCCAAAATCAAGGTTGTTTTGCAATTTGGTATTGTAAATTCACCACCGTACAATTTGAACCATTTCCTTTCGCAGCCACTATGCCTACCCAGGCAAATGAGATACCATTTTTCTCGGGAGACCTGGGGGAACGCTGGGTGGGTGGAAATTTGTTGATCCACGCAGATTCCGGAACTTTCCACCACAGAAATGTGAGGAAAATGCGTTTTTTTTTCCAATTTCTTAGCTTTGCAAGGGATTCTGGGTAAGAGAACCTGGGGGTAGGCAGTCGAGTGACCCCATCCTGAATTCCCCTGGGTGTCTACTTTTCAAAAATGTATAGGTTTGCTAGGTTTCCCTAGGTGCCGGCAGAGCTAGGGTTCAAAAACAAAAGGTAGTCTCTTTGCCCAAAACGTGCACAATTTCACTGAAAAATTGAGTTGTGACCACGTTGCGTTTTGCACTGTTTCCTGTCGCAGCCACTATGCCTACCCAGGCAAATGAGATACCATTTTTCTCGGGAGACCTGGGGGAACGCTGGGTGGGTGGAAATTTGTTGATCCACGCAGATTCCGGAACTTTCCACCACAGAAATGTGAGGAAAATGCGGTTTTTTTTCCAATTTCTTAGCTTTGCAAGGGATTCTGGGTAAGAGAACCTGGGGGTAGGCAGTCGAGTGACCCCATCCTGAATTCCCCTGGGTGTCTACTTTTCAAAAATGTATAGGTTTGCTAGGTTTCCCTAGGTGCCGGCAGAGCTAGGGTTCAAAAACAAAAGGTAGTCTCTTTGCCCAAAACGTGCACAATTTCACTGAAAAATTGAGTTGTGACCACGTTGCGTTTTGCACTGTTTCCTGTCGCAACCACTATGCCTACCCAGGCAAATGAGATACCATTTTTCTCGGGAGACCTGGGGGAACGCTGGGTGGGTGGAAATTTGTTGATCCACGCAGATTCCGGAACTTTCCACCACAGAAATGTGAGGAAAATGCGTTTTTTTTTCCAATTTCTTAGCTTTGCAAGGGATTCTGGGTAAGAGAACCTGGGGGTAGGCAGTCGAGTGACCCCATCTTGAATTCCCCTGGGTGTCTACTTTTCAAAAATGTATAGGTTTGCTAGGTTTCCCTAGGTGCCGGCAGAGCTAGGGTTCAAAAACAAAAGGTAGTCTCTTTGCCCAAAACGTGCACAATTTCACTGAAAAATTGAGTTGTGACCACGTTGCGTTTTACACTGTTTCCTGTCGCAGCCACTATGCCTACCCAGGCAAATGAGATACCATTTTTCTCGGGAGACCTGGGGGAACGCTGGGTGGGTGGAAATTTGTTGATCCACGCAGATTCCGGAACTTTCCACCACAGAAATGTGAGGAAAATGTGTTTTTTTTCCAATTTCTTAGCTTTGCAAGGGATTCTGGGTAAGAGAACCTGGGGGTAGGCAGTCGAGTGACCCCATCCTGAATTCCCCTGGGTGTCTACTTTTCAAAAATGTATAGGTTTGCTAGGTTTCCCTAGGTGCCGGCAGAGCTAGGGTTCAAAAACAAAAGGTAGTCTCTTTGCCCAAAACGTGCACAATTTCAATGAAAAATTGAGTTGTGACCACGTTGCGTTTTGCACTGTTTCCTGTCGCAGCCACTATGCCTACCCAGGCAAATGAGATACCATTTTTCTCGGGAGACCTGGGGGAACGCTGGGTGGGTGGAAATTTGTTGATCCACGCAGATTCCGGAACTTTCCACCACAGAAATGTGAGGAAAATGCGTTTTTTTTTCCAATTTCTTAGCTTTGCAAGGGATTCTGGGTAAGAGAACCTGGGGGTAGGCAGTCGAGTGACCCCATCTTGAATTCCCCTGGGTGTCTACTTTTCAAAAATGTATAGGTTTGCTAGGTTTCCCTAGGTGCCGGCAGAGCTAGGGTTCAAAAACAAAAGGTAGTCTCTTTGCCCAAAACGTGCACAATTTCACTGAAAAATTGAGTTGTGACCACGTTGCGTTTTGCACTGTTTCCTGTCGCAGCCACTATGCCTACCCAGGCAAATGAGATACCATTTTTCTCGGGAGACCTGGGGGAACGCTGGGTGGGTGGAAATTTGTTGATCCACGCAGATTCCGGAACTTTCCACCACAGAAATGTGAGGAAAATGCGTTTTTTTTTCCAATTTCTTAGCTTTGCAAGGGATTCTGGGTAAGAGAACCTGGGGGTAGGCAGTCGAGTGACCCCATCCTGAATTCCCCTGGGTGTCTACTTTTCAAAAATGTATAGGTTTGCTAGGTTTCCCTAGGTGCCGGCAGAGCTAGGGTTCAAAAACAAAAGGTAGTCTCTTTGTCCAAAGAGCGCAAGATTTCACTGGGAAATTGAGGTGCGACCACGTTGCGTTTTGCGCTGTTTCGTGTCGCAGCCACTATGCCTACCCACGCAAGTGAGGTACCATTGTTTTCGGGAGACCTGGGGGAACACTGGGTGGGTGGAAATTTGTTGATCCAAGCAGATTCCAGAACTTTCCTCCACAGAAATGTGAGGAAAATGTGTTTTTTTTGTCAAATTCGTAGGTTTGCAAGGGATTCTGGGTAACAAGACCTGGTGGTAGGCAGTCAAGTCACCCCATCCTGAATTCCCCTGGGTGTCTACTTTTCAAAAATGTATAGGTTTGCTAGGTTTCCCTAGGTGCCGGCAGAGCTAGGGTGCAAAAACTACAGGTAGGCACTTTGCTAAAAAAGGGTCAATTTGTAACTGCAAAATTTAGGTGTCACCACTTTGCATTTTGCGCCGTTTCCTGTCGCAGGCACAAGGGCGACCCACACAAGTGAGGTACCGTTTTTATCGGGAGACTTGGGGTAATTCAGATTTGTAAATCAACTGTTATTACCAATTGAGCTTTTGCGCATTTCTCCCTTTCAATGAAAGACATTGTGTAAAAAAAAAATAATTTTGAAAAATGACCAATAATTCTCATGCTAGTATGAGTATTCCCAATTTTGAAAATTAGCAATAATATACTGTTTCTGAACTCTATATTTTGTACCCAATTCAGAAATACATAGGTGTCTTTCATACAGATTTTTCCATGTATACATTTTCCAAGACAAAGTGCTCTATACCCAGTAAATGAAAAAATACCATTGCAAGTTGCTGCTCAGTTTTTGGATCTGGGTTCGTCGGGTTCTTGGTGAAACTACAAGTCCTATATATCCCCACAACCAGGAAGGTCTAACGGATGTAACGGTATATTGCTTTCTAAGAGCTGTCAAAACTAGAAAAAGTTATAGGTGAAAACGTTGAGACAAAAGGCTGTTTTTTTCTACAAATTTTCAATTATTCCAATATTTAACTGTTAGTTTCTATAAAGAAACCTTCATGGATTTAGACAAATGACCCCTTTCTGAATTCAGAATTTTGTCTACTTTTTGAAAATGTACAGCTTTCTAGGATCCATTATTGCTTTCAAACTCATTTCTACCATTAACTGGAAGGAGGTGGAAAGCTCTAAAAATAGCAAAAATAGGCTATGTCCCAGAAAAATGCCAAAACTGTGTGAAAAATGTCGGTTCTCTGACAAAAGACTGTCATTTCCTAAAAGCTGAGAAAATGGAGATTTCAGCCCCACAAACCCTTTTTTGATAACATTTTCAGGGAAAAACCCAGAGGCTTTCATTTGCAGCCCGTTTTTCCCATTTTTCTGAAAAAAACAAAAAAATCACTATATTTTGGTTCATTTCTGGGACCCCTCCAAGGTAATCCACAAACCCTGGGCGCCTTTAGAATCCACATGATGTTGGAAGAAAAGGACGCAAATTTGGAGTGGATAGCTTATGTGGTCAAAAAGTTACAGGGGCCTAAGCGCGCACTACCCCAAATAGCCAAAAAAGGGCTCAGCACAGGAGGGGAAAAGGCCTAGCAGCGAAGGGGTTAACAGTGGCCGTAAACCTTTCTTTATACGTGGCTTGTCTAAAGAAAGGGACGCATCCTCCATTAACGTGAATGCCAGGGCCGGACTGGCCATAGCGGGCACCAGGCAATTCCCTGGTGCACCGCACGGGTGGGGACCGGTTTTGGGCCCCTGGGGGTTGTTTCTGTTACACGGCCGTTTTTGCAGCATAGCTGCAAAATCAGACCTGTACCAAAATCGGCGGAAAACCGGCCCCGTCGAAGAGCTAGGCGGCACCTGCAACACCCCAACGCCACAACCCCCCCCTCCGAGTGGGGAGGGTGGGCCGGCTGAGAACTTTGCCAGGGCCGATAGTGGTTCCCAGTCCGGCCCTGGTGAAAGCCCAGGATGGGCAGTAGTAAACAAATAAATACATAAATGAGCGCGGCGGTTATACTTAAAGTGGACCGCTCTGATAAAATAAAGATAGAGAGAAACGCAGCAGCTATAGTTAAAGCGGATCAGCATTAGTGATTAAAATAAAAGCAAGCAGCATGCTGCGATGTAGTGGCTGAAATAAGAGGCAAATCATTGAACAAAATAATGCTCACAGCCAAGATAAATCAGACCATGTAACAAGGCAAGTAAAAGGTCCAGTTGTTATGGGAGGTTACAAATGCAGACAAGGCAGTACCAAGGAGGGACTAACAAGCCTATTCAGGAATTAAAAGCAACGATTTTCCAAGAACGGTAACAAGAGCCAATTGAAAAGATGGGTGGGACATGGTTGGAGCTTTCAGTTCCTAACTCAATACAGCATGCCGCGCTGAGCAGCACATGCGCTGCCCAGACTCGACCTAAAAATGAAAATACTGCTTCCCCCTATGAGATACGTGTCTGCTTTTCTCCTCTTCTCGGCTCTATTATTCTCTCATACCTATACCTATGCTTTTCTATCCAGGTATGCTTTCCTGCAGATGCTCCGGTACCTCCTGGTCCTTTTCCTTAGATGCTATGATGCCAGAGTGTTTGTTTCTGCACATTCTCTACAACTTATGTGTTCTTTTCTACAAGTGCCCTGGTGTCTATACTTTATTTACTAGTCGTTCTACCCTTCTCACATTCAATAGTTGCCCTGATACCAATGTGCCCATAATGTAGATATTCCTGTACATGTGTGTTCAAGATGTTAATTTAGCTGTGCATCCTTTTCTAAGCCTGCTTAGGTTCTTATGTGTTCTTGGGTGTCTGTGCCTTGTTTCTAACGGGCATTAATTTTTGTTTTTTGTTTTTTAAGCCCCTTCTAAGACGGCAAATGCATTGTTGGTTGTAATACATTTGTTTACATAAAGGATGCTTCGAGCCAGCCCACCATTGGTTGGCTCCAGTGTCACTCTTATTTACTGGATCCTGTTTGGTCAGCGCATGCTGGCTTCACTTTGGCTTCACTTTCAGTTTGTGTGTTTCCCCCTGGAGCATGGACCAAGCACTGTTTTCTTTTCCTGGGGGAGAGTGCCCTTCCACAGCTCCCGCTTTGTATGTTGTCCTATTTTTCCCTTCTCCTTGCAGCACTTTTGGAAGTGCATGTATTTTCAGGTTGTCTTGCTTTTGTTTTTTCTGCATTGTTGTTTTCACTTCTCGTTTCCGTATTCCTTCCCTTTTACTTTTGTCCTCCCCCTTCTACTCTGTCGTGCAGCATAACAACACCAACAGGTTGTCAGCATAATTTTTAAAAATGATTTCAAGATACATTAATTACATTAATGGCTTTGCGTTATCGCTATTAAGTAATCACTTGTTTAGTCTGTAACAAAGTGCTTTTTTGGTATGTGTATCATGATTTATAGAATGTCTTGGGCATGATTAAAATTGTGTATGCAAAAACAGGGTGTGTTTTAAGTTGGTTTATGTTTGCATGATTACAGGTTGGATAGAACATTCTAGTATAAAAATAACATTGTATTGTAAAGCACTTTGTGGCTTGTTGGCCACTTCTGTTAAGCTTCCTTCCACAGCTTAATATGCACATTGTAATAAAGCTTATCAAACCATACTATACTATACAATAAGAGGCAATACCATAAGATGCCATACCATATCATACATACCATACCATACCATACAATGACAACCCATACCATACTATACAATGACATGCATACCATACCATTCAAAAATTATCATACAGTTATATTATATTAATCCTATTGTACAAAATGTGTACAACATGGCTAAAAACATTGACAAAGCTAATAGATCTTGCTTAGGCGAGACCTATTGTCTCTGCTAATGCTTGTTTCTAAAGATGTCCCGTTCACTGTTTGTCCCTTTTATGGGTTTCCTATTTGCCATTTTTACGGATTCCCTTGTATCCATTTCAACAGGCTGTCGAGTAACTTTGTGTTATTTTCTACAGATGATCTTATCAGTGTGTGTACATTTAATCAAATGTACAAAGAACCGATTTTCCTTTTTTTTTTTTCTTAGTGCATGGGTGTCCTTTTTTACATTCTTTGAGAGAGATGCACCTGTACCTTGGCCTTTTTTTAGTTCTGATCTAGAGACCACTATAGTAGTTTTTCCAGCCTTAAATATTAAACAAGTTTTAGCAATTCAATTGGACTTGCATTTGTTACAGTTGGCGTTAACACCTTCGCTGCGGCAGCTATTCCGCTGCAGGGCTAAGGGTGCAGGGGGCCGCGCGGCACGCCAATGCTGGTGACGGAACTGCTCCGTCACCAGCCTCGGTTGAGCTGTGCTCATGATGGATCGGTTCCGTCATGGCCCCGCCTGCTCAATGGAACGCCCAGCGCATTGCGGAATCCGCGTCGGGTGGGCCATGACGGAACCGCTCCGTCATCAGCACAGCGCTACTGCGGCTGATGACTGAGTGGTTCCGTCATCAGCACGGAAGTGGTTAAAAATGACAATGTTTTTTACTATTGTTTTTTTATTTGCTTTGGAGTGATTATATTTGCATAACATTATTGCCATTGGTATGACCTTGTGGCGCTGGAGAGCCAGAAAATAGGTTAAAAGGAGGGGAGACAATAGCAGTATGCTACCTGAAAAAATAAAAGTAACAACATCCTGGAAAAAGCAAACACTCATAGCATAAAATTGGAGCTGCGCTACCAGTGAAGTACTGCCTAGATATTACGTGCAAGAAAGGTGGGCCGCGCTGTGCTGTGATCCTCCCAATATGCACATGCAAGAATGCGACGGCCTGCAGCACACCGTGTACGTGAGCTACAAGTAAAACATAAACACCTGTTTTATAAGAGCCACGCTTAAAGTTAAACAAAGGAAAGGCACGGCCACCATACTTTGCAATTAAGCCATTTGCGAGTGTGTACGTTTGGGGGTGAGAGGGATTACTGCCCCCGGGCACAGTTTGTAAAGTGCACGTGAAAAGCACTCATAGTTAAAGTATGGTGTGCTCTGAGCACATGACAAGCCCTCGGAGTTAAAGTATCTCGGAAGGTGAGCCACACCGTTCTCTGAGCCTCCCAATCCTCACATGCAGAAAGGCAACTGCCTGCAGCACACCGTGTCCATGAGCTGCAAGTAAAAGATAAAGTCCATCGCCTGTTTAAAGAGCCCTGCGCTCAGACTTAAAGTATGTTTTAAGGCAAGAAGTTCAGAACAAAAGAAAGGCGTGACCGACAGACTTTACAATTAAGCCATTTGCGAGTGTTTGTGTTTGAGGGTGAGAGGGATTACTACCCCCGGGCACGGTTTGTAAAGTTCCCTGCTCTTCTACTGCACATGAAAAGCACTCACAGTTACAGTATGGTGTGCTCTGAGCACAAGAAAACCACTCACTGTTTAAAGTACGTTCAAAGGCGAGCTATGCCGTGCCCTGAACCTTCCAATCCGCACATGTAGGAATGCTACTGCTTGCAGCACACCTTGTCCATTAGCTGCAAGTAAAAGATAAAGCGCAGTGCCTGTTTTACGATGCGCTGTGCTCAGCCTTAAAGTCTGTTTTAAGTCGAGCCGCACTGATCGAACAATAGATAGGTGCAGCCGCCATATTTAGAAACACAGCTCGACATGCCACGCTGCCATAATTAGACAAAATAGTTCTCCGAACCAACAGATGAATAATTGAAGAGGAAGGAAACTGAAATTAGGCAGTGCTCCTCTGCCAAAACCGGAATTGACGTATCGCTGCTTTAACCACTTAGGAAGCAGCAACAAAGAGTGACACTGCACTGAACCAATGGCAAACAGCAGGCAGGAGCAAAGTTCTTTATCTTCTACAGCAAGTCTTGCAGACAGCGGATGTGCGCTGCCTAGGCTCGACCTAAAAAAACACTAATACAAAAATACATAGATCTTTAGATACTTAGAGGGACTTTAGGTCAGCCTTCTATATCAATTGGCCTTTTCATTTGTCGTTCACATTTTAGTCCTGGCCAACACAGTATAAAGCTTGAAGCAAAGTTCCAACACAGCCTTTGGCTCTCTTGCATGGTGAGCAATGGCACTTTTAATGATCACATCTGCCTAAAGAGGTGCACTTCAGTGCCATTCTGTTAGGCCAATACTTAACTTAGCCATGTTTTCTTGTAATGTGCTTTAAACTAAGAGGGTTTTATATCCCAGTTCTAATTACACCTAGGGCGCACCCATACTGCTAACATTATATGCAATAGTCTATTGATTTTAATGGGAATTGTTTATTGGAAGCATGTGTTCATCACATTTAGGCAACAGAATAGTTTCTTTTTTTTCTTCTTTCCATTTTTGTGGTATCTGCTTTGATTAAGAAAAATGGCAACAGCTTGACAAGGTCAGACATCCTGGCGTTGCCAGTCCTTGGTTCTAGATACTCTCAGATTGCATGTCTTCTCTTCTGAAAAATTGCTATGTGAATGTTCTTTTCGAGAGACACCTGAGTGCCTTGTTGTAGTTTTCTACAGACACTTATGACACAGTGTGTCATTTTCTATATCCAGTGTGATGTCATTGTTGTGAGGGCTGCTCCCAGTGTGATGTCACAGCAGTGATGCAGCTACAGATGTTATGAGTGTGCGCCTCAGGCCTTTTCTAGAGGCTGGCATCTGTAATGAAGTATTTCCAACAGAAACACAGGACAGTGTATCACAGTGGCGCCAAAGGTGAACCATGGGCAAGTGCTGTGGAGGACCATGACTGTGGGGAAGAAAGGGTCCTGATAGCAACAGTGTATGCGTAGGAGGCTGGCTTAGTATATGGTGCACACTTATTTAAGTGAAGCACCTTGCAATAATCCAGACACGCCTTATGGGGATTTTATTGGTCTTAGACAACCTTAGAAAGCTCTCTAAGTGGTGGCTGTGGAAGCCTTCGGGCTTATTCAGGCGGAGTGTATTACCAGATCTAATCATGTAGTGTAGGTTAAACAAAAAAGAACCACACAGTGTATTTACAAAAATATATCTATTTCTTACACAACACTCAACAATACATTGGTATATCTCTAACCCGGAGATAACAACACAAATACACAATAATACTTCCATTGCAAATAGGTAAGTAAGTGCACTACACAGTGGTCTCTAGGGCGGAAACAACCTTTACAACGCAGTCATTACATCGCACTACACTTACAACGCAGTCATTACATCGCCACATCCTTTAAAACGCATGTCACTACAACGGAGGCATTACAACGCAAACCATTACAACTCATGACACTACATCGCATGTCACTACAACGCAGGCATTACAACGCATACCATTACAACGCATACCATTACAACGCATAGTACCCCTACACTGTCCAACGCTTACCCTACTGTTGCACCCCCTGGAGTTAGAATAGTAATTTTACCCCTACACTATCCAACACTTACCCTACTGTTGAACCCCCTGGAGTTAGAATAGTAATTTTTACCCCTATACTATCCAATACTTACCTTAAATGCAATGTAATGGTATGTGTTGTAATGGTAGGCGTTGTAAAGGTAGTATGCGATGTAATGGAATGTAATGGAATGCGTTGTAAAGGTATTTTTTTAATATGCGTGTAGTGTCATTTGATGTAATGGAATGCGTTGTACTGGATGTTGCGATGTAAAAACTGTGTTGTAAGTGCATGCATTGTAAATGTATGCGTTGTAACGTCATACATTCCTCCAGAGGGAGACCAAACCATATACTTAAAAAGTGGAATGCGAACTGTTCCCAAAGTCAGGACTTGGACCAGGAGACTCAGAAGAGCTGGAGACACAAGGAACCATCCCAGGCAAGTACCCAGGAGCCCCACGGAGGCTGTGTGCAGAGTGGAAACGCAGCTGCGCACTCAATATAAGTCAACAGGAAAGTCACAGTTGCAGTTTTGAAGAAGAAGAACCCTTCCCAGTGGACCCTGATTAAACCCCATGGAAGACAGAAGTTTGGAGGGTCTCCCCACCTGTGGATACCCTAGGAACCAGGATACCTACACGAGGGAAGCCGGGTGCCTAGGTGTGAAGTGATGTTGAAAAGCACTGCATGGCCACAATAGAGGACTTCAGTAAAGATGCCACTGACGAAAACTGTGCGCGAGTCCGGTGGAATCCAAGGGTGGATTCTTAAAGAGAAGAACCAGCAAGCAGAGGAGACAGAGTCTATACCACTCTGAAGTGGCCCATAGGCATGGAAGCGCAATGCCCACAGAAGTCCGAAGGTGCAGGAGTGATGGCAGTGACCTTGCTGCTGCTCTGAGGACCAGGCAATGCTGAGGAAGACCAGGAGCTGTGCATGAGCTGTCCATTATCGGAAGTCGAGAACCAGGGAGGTCGGTGTTCGTGGGGAGCACCAATAAGCCTTGGCAGCTGCAACAGGTGTGGAAAGCGAAGAAGGAGCAAAGTTGGGATCAGCAATGTCCCAGGGACTCTCCAATTGTATGAGAGTCAGAGCAGGCCCCGGGCAGGCAGGGGAGCCCACTGAAGCAAAAGATCACCCTCGAGAGGACGCACAGGCCAAAGGCACAGGAGTCGCACAATGACCCCGAGCAGATCACCAAAGATGAAAGCCCACGGTGTAGAGGATGCGGTGAGAATGGTGATCTTGCAGGAAGGTATGCTGGAAGCTGGTGCTTCTTGTAGCTTGAAGATCTCTGGAGTGCAGAGCCAACAATCCTTGGCAACGGCAAGTCGACGAGGTGCACTGGGGTTCATTCCCAGTGGTTCCGGCAAGGTATACTGCCCTCAAACTCGCTGAGAGAACAGGTCAAGCTTTGAGGGAGTTGCAGAATCATCACGTGTTGTTGAGCCTTTCGGAGTCCATTAGATGTCAGGAGCAGCAGCATCTTTGCTGCGGTGTCTGCAGATGCAGGGGGTGACTCCATCACTCCAAAGGAGATTACTTTGGTTGTCCTTCATGCCTAGAGGTCTGTTGCAGATCCTGTATGAAACGAATAAGCCTTGCAGAACAGCAGGACCAGGAGCTGCATGAGTCTTCTGTGATGCATTCTCGGTTCCATGCCAAGTCCAGCAAAGTCCAAGTGTCCAGACTTTCGAAAAAGTGACGTGGTTTCAGGCTTGAGTCTTGTCCCACAGCAAATCTGAGGACCCACCCACAGATAAGTCCTTTTATACCCTAAGAAAGGGGTTAGGATGATTCAGGGGTACCTCCCAGAGGAGGGGGAGGGGCTGTACAGAGGGGAGGATACTCCCATGTACTTTGTCCAGTTTAGGGTTAGAGTGGGAGCCAAGGGCTCCCTGAACTGGCTCTAACCAGAGTATGCAAGGAGGGCCCCAAATGAGCCCTTCAAAGCAGCCTAGTGGTGCTGGCCAGCGCCCTCATCACAGCCCAATACACTAAGTCCTGTCTGAGAAGTCGTCACACCTACCTGTGACAGTAAACCTATTGTTCTACTTTCCCCTGCTCGAGCTCAGCTCAGCAGCAGGAGGACAGAATCATGTCTGTGATCGGCAGCAGCACTAGCTTGCTAGCAGAGCCTGAAAGGCTGTTACTGGAAGTACTGGGGGCTTCCCAGAGGAGCCGCCCAGTGCATGGAATCATACATTCAACCCCGATAACGCTGTTGGGGTAGGATTCCAACATGTTTGATACAAAACATGCCCAGGTTTGGCACAGCCAATATATAGTTAGCTAGCGCGTAATGACGGGTGCCCACTATATGTATCAAAAGGGCTGACCGCACTTACAAAGCCTGGAGAATCGACTCCTGAGTTTATAGGGGTGACCTGCTCATGCAGGGACACCCACACACTTATACCCGGCACCCTCTTCCTTATGAGTGACTTATAGGTTTTAAGTGTAGTGACAACAGATATAAGAAAATGTATATATGTTGAAAGTGGTGCTCGCACCAACTTACACAGGCTGCAATGGCAGGCCTGTAGTCTCAGTTTGAGTAGTCTCTCATGGTTGGCACAATACATTCAGCAGCCCATGGGAGATCCCTGGAGTACCTATGCCCTGGGTACCTTAGTACCATATACTAGGGTCATATAGAGATACACCAGCAGCCAATCGGGGACGTACAGAAGTACTTACCATAATCAAATTTAGGGAGGAAGCACAGTGACTGAGGTCCTGATTAGCAGGATCCCAGCCAGACTAGTCAAAAACACACTGACTCTGGGCAAAAAGTGGGGGTAACCATGCTAGAATGATCCTACCTTCCTACAGTATGTTTCCATAATAGTGTGGTGAGACTGGGAGGGGTGCATGGTCAGTTGCAGGAGCCCTTCAGATTAAAGAGGTGGGTTCCGAATGTATGCTTGAATATTGAGGGGGAACATTTCTGCCTGAAGGTTGCTGGGAAGTCTGTTCTTGTGTGTGTAGGTGGCGGTGGGGGCTGAGTAGCTCAATATAACATGAATTGTGTGCAGCGTAGTCTGAGGAGGAATAAGTGACTGAGGTCAGTGATGTAACTTAAAATGATGCCCTCACCACAATCCACAGAATCCGGAGAACCCATAGCAGGGCTCGAGTCGGGGTATCACGCGGGTGGACGGCGTCCCCCCACTTACTTATTTTAACTGTTTTTTTTTACTGGGTGGACGCCGTCCCCCCTGCCTCACAGTTCTTTCCTGGAAGAAGAGCTGGATGCCTGAGGCTCCGGAGCTCTTCCGCGACAACCCATGAGACGGAGAGACACCAATAAATGCGACCATGCCACAGTTGGTGAGATCGCGGGGCTCTATTACAAAACCATGTGCAAAGCAGACACCAGTCGTTTCTTGGCACTTTTAATATGAATCATTAATCTACTAATTTCATAAATCTGAAAAAACTATGATGCACTAAGTCAGCCAGGCAGGCCCTGAGCGCGGAGGGGCGACAGAGGGTCAAAGTGAAGGACTCCCTGTAATGAGAGGGGACTCCCTTTCGTGACGTCACTTCCGGTGACTCCATCTCACTTTCAGCATCCCCCCACTTCTTTTTTATGACTTGTGCCCTGCCCAATAGTCACGGATATCCATAGTATTCATAGGCCTTGGTTTGATTGGCCACGTGAACAGGACCCCACCCCCTTCCCACCACCACCCCCAGGGCCTGCAGTGGCCTGGGTTATGCCCCTGGCTGAGTTTACCTCTGTGTAGTGGGAGACGTCCTGGTTGATGTCGGGATGAGGCACCTCGAAGACAAGAAGGAAGTTGGAGGCTTGACTTGTATGTTACTGAAAGCCTAGTGGCTTGGTTGTGGCAGGGAGAGGGAAGTGTGTGTCGAGAATGAAGAGCAGGGCAGGGCTGAGGCGATGGTGTAGTTTAGTAATAGATGCTGGAACGTGGCTGGAAGCTGACTGCGCAGTGCCTGGGCTTAGCAAGTGTGAGGACAGTGAAGAGGTGTGGGTTAAAAGAATGAGGTAGTTTTTGCGGAGTGGGAGAAGGGAATTGAAGGGAAATTAAACCGGCAAAAAAAAGGACAAAGGCAAAACCTGAAAGCATGGAAAGAAGGGCATAAAAGAAAGACGAAAAGAGATGTCCGAAGTAAGAAACAAAGATTTGAAGCTGAAAGGGAAAGAAATAGCAAAGAGGTAACAGGAAAACCGATATACATGAGATGTGAAATAAAGAAGAAAAAAAATCAAGTAAAAGAAGAAAGCGAATATTTCCTGGAGTCATTGAAACTAAGCGAAAGCGGCGGCAAACCCAGAGCCCGTCGTCCCGGCAACGCACAAGCCCCATTCCTGGCGCTCAGTGATGTGGAAGGCGGCTCCGGCTCCGCGGAGCGCTGGCTCCGGTGCCAGGTGTTGCAGCTCGCCGGCCTCCCCGCTCCAGCCTGCGCTGCAGGCTTGGTGGGTGTTCTGGGGTTTGTTATGACTTGGAAGCCAGCAATGCTCGAAGTCTGCCTTACGCGCACCGCGGGCCCCGGGCGGCCTCTTCCTCACTTCGAACTTTTTTGTGAGCGTTTCTGTGATTCCCAAAGAACTGGCAGCCCTGGCGTTCCGCTGCAGGGTCTGAATAAATGCAAAGGTTGAGTTTAGCACAGCACTGAAAACTGGTTTTCAGACGGAAACTTCGCCACGCGGACGTGGAGTCATTTGTCCAAGATCATACAATGCGAACAAGCGGGTGAACAGTGATTGTACCATAATTTTCACCGCTTAATAATAATATTTCATTTAGTGCTAGCGATGCGAACCCTTTGCGTACTTCTAACAGATAGTAATGCTACTCAGTAAGGTAGGGTCGTCCCAGATTGCGTTGTCTGCCATCCGCAGACGTGTGGGCAGCAGGCGCATGAACCTGCCGAGCAGGAGCGCCTCCTCCTAACACATAGACCGCATCTGAGAGGCGCTGAAACCTCCGGTGGCCGGAGTGGTCAGGTCATCACCACCCCCAGACCGCGGCGGGAAACCCGAGGGGCGACTGCAGCGCCGTCCCGAAAGTGTTTACAAAGACAGAAGAAAACAGCTACTCTCTAAAAGCGTTGGTTTTCTTGGTTAAAGAGGATGTTAAATCTTGTTGCAGTGTTTTTGTAGTGAACCATGATCTGCGGGCAGTTTTCAGCCCCACGCTCTTCAGTCTGCCCTTCCCAGGGTCACCATTCCTCAGTGGCGTGCTGGAAGGGCAGTATAGTGCAGGGGGCCTGTGCACACGTGTTGTGAGTGCTTCACAAAGTGTGCCGCCGTGTGTGAGCTTTATTCTTCACAACTGCCACCTTATGTGGGTTTAATGTGAGTCACACAACCACTCCGAGGCTGTCCTTTTACAAGGCTGTTCTCCACGGTGTCTCACTCTCTCATACACTTGCACCCCCCCCCCCCCCCCCGGCCCAACACATCTTTATGAAATCTTCTATGGGCATTTCTCACACATCATCTCCTTCCACTTCATTACCGTGTCTCCTCTTTGTCCTTCTGCTGGCTTGCGTCACTCCCCTCCCTCACACACATGCGCCCTCTACTGTAAACACAGCATTCGTGTTATCAAACGTCTCAACAACTGTGCATACCTACCTCACACTTTCACAAAAAATGGCACTTGCAATTGTCACACAAGTGACCATCAATCTGCGCACCCTGCAGAGAGGCCAAGGATTGGATGAGCATTTATGACCCACTGACACATTTAAGCCATTACATTACACCACATGCTGTAATTGGTGGCACCCAGGTAAAAAAAAATCCCATCGCAGCAGCACCAGAACATGTAAGGTGACAGAACAGGAGTGGCATATGTGTGTCTTTGTTGCTCTTATTTGACCGGAAGCGCGCCCTTGCATCAATTTTAGACGTAAGGTGCACTTCACAATAGGAAAAAAAGTGGACGAATGCCAGATTTACGTTTCACACACTTTTGCATAATCTACTGATTATTTTACGTAATTGCCCAAACAGAAATTAAAATTGTGCACGCCTCTACTCAGAAGTACATCGTCTGTAAAAAAGTAAACCCCGTTAAGGAACGGAAGAAGTAAAACGTGACATTTAAACAGCAACTCAACCCCTGAGACGCATTGTCGTAAGGATTTCAACAGTCATTTTTGCCAAATCGAACAGTGTGGTTTTTTTTTGCCTGTGACGTTAAGGACGTAAATTACCGAGTACTTAGCTCGGCAGGGCGCCGTTTGCCAATCAGTTTTTAATGACTGCCAGGTGTGAGACCTCGGAGGACCCGCCCTACTTAAAGCCCTGTTTCCAACGATGTGGTCACGTCACTGAAAACGTGAGCAGCCCTGCTATATATCAAGCCCAGAGCTCTGTTCTTTCTCCTCTCTCCAGGCAGGAACTGCGCGGGGCTCGCAGCGCTGGATACCGCCACCGCCTGGTCCTTTCCGGAACGTGGGTGGGACGCACCCCACAGCTGCTGGCCAGCTGGGACACTGAAGCAGCGGTCCCTCAGCACCACCACATCCTGCCTTCTTAAAGGCTGCCTGGGTGAGGCTGAGGCTGAGGACCACGGATGCCTCGCACAGGCAGCATCACCTGGGTGATGCTGGGCTCCTCTGTGTTACCCGTGATGGCCTGGCAGCGATGGACACTCTCTAAAGAACAATGTAGGTCTTGAAAAAGCGACCAGGGAAACAATAATTGACAAAGCCAGTAGGTCTGGATTGTGTTTTGAGTCCGGACTAAAATATATTAAAGCCGGCTGCAGTGGAAATGGAGCAAAAACAATAGCATTCCGCATACAGTGCATTTGTGGGGTAAAGAATGCAGCGTAGTTCTGAGGTATTAAGTCGACCCTGATGCATTGCAATGCAAACACTAAACAGGAAGCGGAATGGTACACCAAACAGCCAACATGAGGCGACAGAGAATAGTTCTGTGGTTAGAGCCACAGCTCACATTGTTTATATTTTGAAGAATAGGTCAAATTAGGTCAGCAGACAGCTGCACTAACATGCCAAGCAAAAAGGTTCAGCTAAAGGGAAGTTGAACATGGCAGGGACTTTCTCTATGGGTCCCTGTCAGCCACAGAGGTGACACAAGAGGGATCTGTAGTTAGATGTATGTGAATGGGTTCCTGTGAGGCTGCCTTTCATATGTTATGTGTTGGTCTTCATATGTGGCTAAAACATGTATGGCAACAGCAGGCTTTCTAAGTGGCCCTGCCTGGTTCTGTTTTAATTTATGACAACAAGTGACCCTTGAGGTGTTTCCTGTACATTGCACTGGTGTATTTTCCTGAGGGTCATTCAGAAGTCTATTCCCTTCGGCTTAGTTCTAGTGCCAAAAGTATTAGACAAGCAGTTGCAAAGATGAGTACTGGAATGCAGGCCTGGGTTGTGCCGGATAGGTATATTGTGGCTCTGCAAAGTTGCCTTAAAAGATAATTCTAGTACACAGGTATAATACCATGAACCTTAGTTGGGAGTCATATCTTCTGCTTCAGAAAGGAGAAATTGGAGGTGATCAGATGCCCTGTCCATGCAATCGCAGAATGGTTACGACAAGGAAGAGCATGAACGACTGGCGGATGGACTAACGCCAAATAAGACGGAAACGCTGAAACGGACAATCCCCCCCCCCCCCCCCCCCGGCGTTTTTTTTTTCTTCTCCTTCCTTTCCCTTTTTTTTCTCTTCTTCCTCCCATGTATATGTTATGCTCCATGTAAATATCTTTTTCAATAAAAAATTACTATAATCAAAAAAACAGACCTACTGCTCTTCAGCAGTGAATGTGACACTGGAAGCTCCCCGCTGACTAGGCTTCTCCACCGATCCTTAGTCAGTCACCAAGGCAAAAAGCCTAGTAGCCACCTCAGCTGAAACATGACTCTTAGGGCCTAGATCAGAATTGTGGTCAGCACAATCTAGCACTTCCTCTTCCACATCTTTCCCTTCTTTCATCAGAGCACCATCCACTGGTAGTTGGCCTTGGCTGTGAACTCCGCTCTGTTCGCTGAGTTTGCAGAGTATTCCGCACTCCGTGTAGTGGATATTTTTCCTTGCTACTCTCTATGTTATTATTTTGCTGTGTGTTATTGTGAATTTTTTTTTACTATATTTATCCCCTTCCTTGCTGCCGTCGGCCATTGGCCGACGGCAGCACTACCTCCCCAGTGCTGCCGTCGGCCAATGGCCGTCGAGGCCCCACCCGTTTTGCGGAAGTGCCGCACTGCTGGAAAATTGGGGCTGCAGTAAACTGGTTAAGCTAAAACAATTTGCTTTGTCAACTGAAGGCTGCAATGTCTGCCATTTTTTCCCCATATCGCAGGAACGGAATGCCTTCCTGCAGTAAAGTCAGTTGAATAGCTGTCATTTTTAGGTCTGGCTTGACAGCGCAGTTACCTCATACCTTATGTGATCAAAAGAAAAATAACTTTCAGAAATACTACAAAGAGCGGGATTTGGCTCTGTTCACATATTGATTCCATTGTGTACATAATTTGATTGGCCAGAAGGTGTATGCTTCCACTGTAAAAGTGCTTCTATTGCACTTTTTGGCTCGGGAGAAAGCTTATTGGCAGTGCAGCAGGACTGAGTTGATTATTGTGGAAAGCCAATGATAAAGGCATAGGCCTGATCAGTTCACTATGAAAAGTTTCGATGAATATTGTAGGCCTGACATATATATCGTGAAAAGCACATGTTAAAGTCAACAAGCATTTGCAGATAGATTACTCTCTATCAAAGCCTGCAGAGAATTATTTTGTTACACAAAATCTCACATATTGCCCTAGTAGGCATACTCAAATCATGGGGACAAATATTTGCATTATGATAATAATTAAAATAGAGGGCAAGGGTTTTGGTGTTGGTAACCTTATCTTACAAACCCTGGAGATTGATGTGCAGTGTGGTAAACATTGTCAAGTCGCCATCTGAGAGATTTTGTTTTGTATACATTTGTAATTTTATCGCTGTAGGCTTTCTGGTTATGTCTGTCAGTGTATAATAAAAATTACAGCAATGGCAGAAAGCCTGGTTTATGTGTTAAAGCCAAGAGGCCTTTAACCCCTTGCCTGCGGTCGGAATTCCGCTCCTGTGCGGCACATTCCGATCGCGGGCGTGGTTGTGACGGCTCCCGGCCGTCATCAGCACACGAGCACTGTGTGCCATGACGGACGGGAGCCGTCACCAGCATGGAAGGGGTTAAAAGCAAAATGTTATCACACTGTGTTACAGGTTGCGGTGTAGAAAGGCATTTTGCTATATGACATATTACAGATTACCATAGTAGCATATGCTAAAGTCCATAGGTACTTGAGGGGGGATTGATATTACTCTCGATTGAAGCCTGCTGAGGGGTATTTTGTTACATGGAATCTCACAGGTTACCCTAGGAGGCAAAGGTTTAAGTTACATACTCGATCAAACCATTGAGACAGACGGTTTGCATTATGATAATCCTTAGTAGGTCATTTTAGAAGGGATTTTATATTGTTTATACAACTGTAATTTTGTACATATTGGCATAAAGCACCTTAGGTATGACCCCATTCCACTAAGGCCCCAAACTCCATCTCGAATGAAAATCCTCCTGAACTCCGTCAACTCACTGTTGTATCTATTAACAATAATAACATGAATGTCATCCACCCATATCATTCCTAGGAATGATAGAGTGTCAAGTCATTCTGATAATGACCCAGATATAACACCTAATAAGACACCTCAGTCTATAACAAGTATTTCCTTATAAATATGTCAGGGCTATCAAGAAACATCTGTAGATAATTCATCAAAGATGTGTTATTCAAATTGACGTCCCTTTATCTCCTATCTTCTTAGAAGCTATGTATAGAACCCTTTCTCAGACACCCATACTCTATGTACCACATTCCTGAAAAATGGTCCAAGGTTTTCATCCCTGATAATGTTCAGTATTTAGGGACCACCACTCAACCATTTAGGTAGAGAGGTCCTTTGCCCCAGAATTTCCTGCAAGGTATACTTTGAAGATGATCTTGGTTAGTGCTGGCACTTAGATAAGATGATCAGGGGCGGCCGTAGGCATGTGCAAGCTGTGCACCTGCACAGGGCCACCATACCCCAGGGGCCACCACGCCAATATATATCCTTAATATAATAATCCTCTGAGGATGGATACATATTTGCGTGGCGTCCCCTGGCAGGGATTTGGCGGCCTTCGGCTCTGTTCCACTTCCAAACACCCTGACCCCCCCCCCCCCCCCCCTCTTCACTGGCCTCCGCGCTCCGCCCGTACCCCCTCTACTGGGGCCCCCTACCTACGCTCCCTGCTCAGGGCCGCCATGAGACTAGAGCCGCCCCTGAGATGATGCATCTTGACTGACACTGATAAGAGCGGAGTACCGGAGGGAGGCTGCTACCACAGCGTTGCTGGCCTTTTGCATGGAACATTTCTTCCATGACTCTTCCGATAAGGATGAGCCTGGGCTATCAACAAGGTATGGAATACCTCGCTTCTCCCTGAAAAACTCTAGACTGCAAGTTACTCTACCACACGCTGTCCTAGGGTAGCGCATAGAAGTAGGTTTTAGGGTGTTAAACTTTTAGATCACATGGTAAGCATGCTAGAACTGTTCATTTTATTCTAGTTGTTTACTACGTGCCTTCTTACGTTTTTTAATGATATCTGTTGTGATTATTTTAGACATACTAAGAAACAGGTTTGCACTGTTGTAATAAATATTTATAGTTATATGTGTCTATTCTTTTTAGTACAGTGTGCGTGATATTGTGCAGAGTTCATTCGGTTTACTGTTACCACAATGTCCCTGATCCCCTTTACAGGATTGTTGGTAACCCAAAAGCAATTATTTCACTTCAACTATGTACTGAGTGGGGTTCTGTGGTACTACAATAACCTGTCTTTCAAGTTCAGCGCTGGTGCATTGAACCAAGTTCACTCCAGTCACTGTTGTGTGGGAAAGCAAACCTTGTAGAAGTACACCAGAATCATAGTTTAGCCAATAATGTATATGGCACTCTAAGCCTGAAAGGGGTTTGGTTTGACTTATACTGGGTGCTCCCTTATGTCTGGACAAATCTAAACCTCTCTGAAAAGCTACAATAATAGTGAAACACGTTTCAGGGGTTGTTTTTAATAATTCCAGGTTGGCTTGGATGGTTTTCTTCTTCTTTTTGAACAAATATATATATTTGTAGAAAGTATGTATCACAGAGATAACGATACATACAACTTGCACTCCAGGATCGCGTTTCTAAGATGAGATATATATATATATATATATTTGCTTCACCAGTTCCGGTCGAAAACATTCAGGCTGTCACGGGCGGTCTGAGTAGGGACGCCAGAAGTCCCACATATTCTATACAGCAAGTCTATGTCATCAACAGGAACAACTCAGACACTTTCACGTGCTGCAAAATTTCAATATTTAATGGCAAGTTGAAACAAAACAACTTGCTTTTGAATAATGACATTTTGCAGCACGTGAAAGTGTCTGAGTGGTTCCTGTTGATGACAGAGACTTGCTGTATAGAATATATATATATTTATAATATATTTATAATGCCTGGAGTTTATATATATATATATATATATATATATAATATAGCACATTTATAATATGTTATATATATATATATATATATATATATATATATATATATATATATATATATATAAACACTGGTTGAACTTATGAGTGTGGATTCTTCTTTGAGAAGACGCTTGTGTGGAGATATATATATATATATATATATATATATATATATAGGATCGAGGACGGGCCCACTTGGAGGGGCCATACAGGACTTGATTGTGTGCTCTCCGAACTACACTTCCCATAATGCACAGTCTCATCTGAGCCTCCCATTGGTGGGTGTGTCATATGGAAAATGGTGAAGTGGGTCAGCGATTGCGCACACCCCTTCCGTTAAAGCCTCTGAAGAGAAGCATATGGAGCTTCGAAACGCGTCAGTCAAATCCATTACGGAGCGGCATCTACAAGCGGATCCCCGTCCTTACCTACACATAAATCAAGCTGCTGGTCGTGTGCTACTTAAAGATGGACAACTTTTGGAGCGATAATTAACATGCGGCCGTCCAGCCGTGGAGTATGCATCACCCCGCAATTCTTGGGGGTCACGAAAGTGAAACAGCAACCGTATACAGGATCGAGGTCGGGCCCACTTGCAGGGCCCATACAGGATTCGATTGTGTGCTCTCCGCACTACACTTTCCATAATACATAGTCTCATCTGAGCCTCCCATTGGTGGGTGTGTCATATGGAAAATGGTGAAGTGGGTCAGCGATTGCGCACACCGATTCCGTTAAAGCCTCTGAAGAGAAGCATATGGAGCTTCAAAACGCGTCAGGCAAATCCATTACGGAGCGGCATCTACAAGCGGATCCCCGTCCTTACCTACATATAAATCAAGATGCTGGACGTGTACTACTTAAAGGTGGACAACTTTTGGAGCGATAATATACATATATATATATATATATATATATATATATATATATATCAGTGCAGGGAGGTCTGCACAATAAAGCATTTTTCGCTTTGAAACTCTTTGAGTGCTCTCCATTTGTATAAGGGATGGCGTCTGTGGTTGTTTCAATATATATATATATAAAATAGTATATAATAATATATATATAATGCCTGGAGTGTTGATATATTTTATATATATATATATATATATATATATACACACACACAATAATTATAATAATAGTATTATATATATATATAATCGAAAAAGGCGAAGCCGAAACGCGTCCTGTTTGTTTGGAGATTCAGTAAATAAACAGAGTCTTTTCACCTCTAATGAGAGTGCAGTCTCTTCATTTTTTGGAGTCCTAAGCTGGATATATATAAATATAATAGTTGGGACCTAGTTTCCATAGGAAAACCGTATTTTGTTGTGCTAATAACTGTGGTGCGGTTCAAAACTAGTATGCACAGAGTTCAGCTGCTGTATGGAAAGTTTCAGACTGATTGTCAAGCAGGGTCAGAGAAAAAGGGGAGTTCCAAACACATTTCCCCCATGCAATTTCCCATAGGGATTTTAGACATGACTACCGCCCGAACGGCTGATCGGAATCACACCAAATTTGGCAGAAATCTAGCTCTTGGTTCAGAAAGAGCTCTTTTTGTAATTTGGTGTAAATCCCTTCAGTAGTTTTGGAGTTATTTAAGAAAAAAGAAAAATAGATATCTGATAGAGACATCTAGCCGCAGATTCCTTATCTTTGAATTTCCCAGGTGTCAGACTGGATTTGGAATTTTTTTCTATGAGCAATACCTCTCTGTGCCAGTAATTGTAATTGTAATTGTAAGATAGTTTTTATAGAGCGCATACTATCGCTCCAAGGAGCATCTTGGCGCTGTAGTCTGTAGCCTAGAATGGTGGGCCGGAAACACTACTCACATCAATTTCATAGTACCTGAGGGATATTTAGAGCCTAGACTAGCTGTTTGCTAACCGTGTCTGGTAAATTAAAAATCCAGGTTTTCAGGGCTTTCCTGAATTCGATTTCAGTGGGGATTTGCCGTAGGCTTTGTGGGAGTTTATTCCAGGCTTTAGTACCAAGGACGGCCAGGGATCTTCCTCCTTTGGTGGCTAGTCTAAATCTGGGGACTGTTAGAAGACACATGTCTGATGACCTCAGGTTCCGACCTGGTATGTATGGCTTGAACCGTGGGAGCAGATATTTAGGCCTTTTTGTGAGGTACGCTCTAAAAGTAATTACCAGTATCTTAAAGAGCACTCGCTTATGTATGGGGAGCCAGTGTAACTGTTTTAAGGCAGCAGAAGCAGAAGAGCTCCTTGGAAGATTAAGCACCAGGCGTGCAGCAGCATTTTGGACAACCTGCAGCCTATGCAGGGTAGATCTATTCACTCCTGCATATATGCTGTTGCAGTAGTCCAAGCGTGATGAAATTAGTGCCACTGCAACTGTCTTCTTTGCTTCTAATGGGATAAAGTTAAAAAACTTTCGAAGACCACGTATGATGTTGAAACAAGATCCTGCCACTGCAGCCACTTGCTGTTTAAAACAGAGTTTTTCATCAAATCTGACTCCCAGGTTACGTGCGGATAGTACTGTTTTTGGCGGAATTTCCTCATTTGGGGGCCACCACAGCTGGGGGGGAAACAGATTTTGGGGACCCACAGGGAGAATTTCAGTCTTGCCCGTGTTCCATTTCAGATGGTTAGTCTTCATCCAGTTAAAGGTTGCAGTGAGGCACTTTCCAAGATTCTCCTCCGCTCTTGTAGACTTGCTGTCTAAAACTAAGATGAGCTGAGTATCATCTGCGTATGATACTGTATTGATGTTAAATGATGTTATTAGCTCAACTAAAGGTGTCATATATATAGATTAAACAGCACCGGGCTTAGCCTTGATCCCTGGGGTACACCTGTTGGATTTGATTTTTTTGCTGATAGATACTGTCCGAGGACAGTAATCTGTTTCCCGTCCGCAAGGAGATTTTCCATCCATGCCAAGGCCGTGCCCCCTATGCCCACCGTAGCTAAACGGTTGATCAGTATCTCATGCGAGATCGTGTCGTAGGCCGCCGACAAATCCAGGAGAACTAGGACAGCCCTGTCCCCCTGATCCATGGCGGCCCTCAGTGTCTCCGTTGTGTAGAGGAGAGCTGATTCCGTTGAGTGGGAGGCTCTAAAACCCGATTGGTTGTGGTGTAAAAGATCCTCATCCTCCAGAAATTTGGTCAGTTGTTTGTTTACAACTGCCGCAGTGAGCTTAAAGAGAAACGGTAGTAATGAGATTGGCCGTAGGTTTGATAGAGTGGTGGGATCGGCCATCGCTTTCTTCTGTAGGGGTTTGACCGCCGCTAACTTCCATTCCTGAGGAATTTTGGCTGATGCAAGAGAGGAATTTATTATGTTATTAATAATCGGGTTCACTAGATCAATCAAAGAGTGAAATATCTTGGGGGGGCACGGATCAAAAGGAGATCCGGATCTTCCAGTCAAGATTGCCTGACGGCTGTCTTCCAAACTAATTGGCAGAAATTCATTCAACTCCGCCTTTCTGGTATCTGGGTCTAATGTTCCTATTTTATATCCCATCAATGGTGTAGGGAAGGCTTTTGTGAGCTCCTGGACCTTTGCCTCAAAATAGTTCGCAATGGAGTCACAGAGGGTCTGAGAGGGGGGGATGTCTTGCCTGTTAATCTTTGGATTTAGGAAGTCATCCACTATTTTAAAGATCTCCTTCTGCTTATTTTCTGCCGACGAAATTGCCTCAGAGAAGAATGCTTTTTTGGCGTCTTTAATCAGCACATGATATTGATTTCTTGCTTCTTTGTAAATTTGTCGTTCTTCTATTGTGTATGAGCGTCTCCATTTCCTCTCCAAAAGTCTGACCTCAACACGCTTCTCTCTAAGAGATTGTGAGAACCAGGGTGCTATTTTTTTCCTTTTCTTAGACATGTTCTTTGATCCCTTAGTACTAATTAATTCTAGGCTAGTCGTGATCCAGTGATTAAAGGTCTCATTGTCTACCTCAGTGTCCCCCGTCAGGGTGGGTTTGTCCTGTTTCATAAGATCCTGAAAGTCCGGGTCCTGACTAATTTTACTCCAGTCGTATTTATTTTGGGGAGGTACTATTAGCTGCTTTTTGTTCGCTGGTTCCTTTGTTATAGTTAGTAGGCTTCATGTGACATTGTCCGCTTCGGAAGTGACATCCACGTCACCTATATCGAAGCTACCTCGGTGTGCTGACGTCACTTCTTTTCTTTTTGCATCGGTCAAGCACTTATACGTGAAGAGGGCTACCCTCTGTCCTTTTTGTCAGGATTTTTTCGACTTTTTGGCGATCACTTTTTTTTGTATAGGTACTATGTCTAGAAAGACTTCAGGTTTCAAGCTGTGTGGCACCTGTCACTGGGTAATGTTGATGATGAACCCGCATTTGGTTTGTCACTGGTGTCTGGAGTGCGACCATGACACTAAGTTGTGTTTGATTGCCAGGCCACGGCTTTGAGGGAGCGGTACCCAAAGCTGCTTGCGCTCCAGCAGGTGACACTGCATTGCTCAACTCCCCGGAGGTCCGGTCCCAGTCAAAAGGAAGGTCCCTGCACCGCTCCAGGAGTCTCAAGTCCTCTTCGTCTCACTTCAAATAGTCAGGACATTCAGGTAAGAGGCACAAAAACACAAGGGGTAGAATCGTGCTTCAACTTCTCCTTGTCTGTCGGCTGATGCGACGGAGGAGCCTTGGCGTTCAAGCCATTGTTCTACGGAATCTGCGCCTGGGTCTGCTCCACACTGCCCAAATTTTCTGGGCAGCCAAAGCAACCACTCCCCAATTTCGAGAATTTTATGAGGCCATGCGGCTTATTTTTGGGTGTCTTGACCTCACTGTCGTGCCGTTGGCCTCCTTGGGGCCAGAGGGGGCTCCATCGGGTTCTCGCTGGTTTTTCATCTGCGTGGTTAAAAAAATATATATTTCTGTGAATCCTCCGTGAAGTCGCTCCCAATTATTTTTTTTAAATAAAAATTTTTGGACCTGTGGGTCCCCACCACTAGGCCTACGGAGTCAGGCTATTTCTACCCTGCTCCTTTGCGGTTGTTTTGCATTTTTCTTGGGACTCAAGCCGAGTCCCAAGATGGCTGCCTCTACTTCCTGGTGGAAGTGGTGGCATCCAATCATATCTGAGCACGAAATCTGTAGAATCGGCAGGACCTCAGTGTCTCTAGATATACATAAATCTTTTTTTTTCATTACTTAAAAACTACTGAATGGATTAACACCAAATTACAAAAAGTACTCATTCTGGCCCAGGTTCTAGCTTTCTGCCAAATGTGGTGTAATTGTGTTCAGTGGTTTGGGCTGTAATTGTGTTTAAAATCTCTCTGGAAAATTGCATGGGAAAAAAGCGCTTTGGGACCCCTCCTTTTTCTCGGACCCCACTTGACTAATCACCCTGAAACTTCCCAGACAGCAGCTGAAGTGAGTGGCAAACTAGTTTTGAAAATGTTGTGAAGATCCATCAAACGGCGCCAAAGCTTTTAACAAAACAAAAAACGCTATTCCTATGGAAACTAGGTTCTAACTATAACTACCTACTGGTGACCACCAATTGAAATATAAATATATATTAAAGTAGAGGAGCTTTGAGTCAGCCTTCTTCTGCCTTTGGTCTGTATGTGTGTAATTTACTCTCTGCTTTCATCCATGACAGCATACAGCATGGGGCAATGGGTAGGCTCACTTTAGCCATTGGTGTTCTTGCCCTGTGGGTGACAGCATTTGTCTGATCACATATGACATCCACCTGAAAATGAGAGCACTTTAGTGCCACAGCTGGTGGGCCAGTCTTTTAGTTTTCTATTTTATGGCCACTGTCTGATATGTTTCATTATTTTCCATTACAAGCATATGCCCGCCATGTTTAGGTAGCGGCATACTATGTTTATTGTTTTAAACTATCATACATATGTTATTCAGATTTTGTATGTATTTTGTAGGTGTGTAATTGTGAGAATGAATAAATGAGTCATTATGTGGCTATATGGATGTATGAGTGCAAAGGTGAGTGACAATGGTGCATGTATAATGACTTAACGAGTCCCTAAAAACTATTGGTATTGCTAGAGCTTGTCCCAGAGTGCTACAGGAAGTAGCTGCCGTCTTTCTGGAAGCTATAGGAAGTAACAACTATTTGAATGCCACAAGAAGTGGCAATTATTTTTCTCAATGGTGCACAGAGTTGTTGTGGCCTTGCTGATTGTCACAGGAAATAGAGGTGATTTTTGCTAAATAGCTGTCATCTTTTTACCCATGCCACTTTAATTTAGGTCTCATGTACCAAGCAGATTTTACCTGGTCTGAAGATGAAAACTTCCTCCGTCGTAGTGGCCAGGTGGGAAAAAAGGCCAAGGCACACTGGGTCTTTATACCCCAACCCCAGACAACCCCAACGGCGGCGCCCAGTGATGACCCGCTTCCGGCCACACATCAATTGTAGAGCGGGGTGCTGGAAGGCGTGGAAGCTGTATCCGGTTTTGGCCACCCGTGGTCGGCACCCTGCCGGATCGTGGGAGTCCTGGTCCACAGGGGCCCCGGTCTTAAGCGCTGCGGCCATACCCCATTCAGAGGGCGGACGCTCTGTCCATATTCTTTTACCATTTTTTTTTAGATTGGATGACTTGTATCCTCCCACTGCTCACATTCAGGGAACTACTTTTTTCCTTTTAGCACTCCATATAAGTGTGTCTTTTTTTGTTTCTCCCCCTTAAGTGCTGCTCCCCCTCCAAAGTATCCCTCATGCTATCAGTGTTGTTTTCCGCCTCCCCAGCTTTCCTGTAAAACACAGCAATATGTGTTTTTGTTGGGCTGCGACTAAAGAGCAGAATTTATGGGTTGTTTTTGCTTTATCCTCTGCATCCTGATTATTGCACGAATACCGAGCCTTGGCACATAAATACTTTTATGGTGCAGGATAGAGACTGGCTGTTGCACTCATTCAGCTGGCATTGATATGAAGGTGTTCTTAACATGACTAAAAAGGATCTGCCTCTTCCACTGAAAATGCATAAATCTGCTCCCTGGGCTACTGAAGAGGACCGAATGGCTGGAGCATGTTTCAGTGTTGAGTAGTGTGAAAGGTAAATTGGGATTTGGCAAGCAATTTCCTTTAAATTCTAACATCTGATGGAATTGGTCATTCAAGCCAAGTGTCCCTGTCATTGTTTATTTTTCTGGTGGTTCTTATATAATTATATTGTATCCTATATAGGTACATATTTCATTGTATTTAAGTTGCTTGAGAAAAAACTCCGTAATTGGATTCCACGTGCTATAAATGCACAAAACTATATACCCACATTTTAATATTTTAGCTACTGCCACTCATCCCTGAGCTAGGATGGGTTTGGGGGGGCTGACTAACCCAAACAATGAAACACTCTGCACCTAAACCCCATTTCGACAAGACTTAGACGCTGACCTGTTATGGAAACCTCAAAAACGTGAAAGGCAACCAGATCATTGATGGTTCCTAATAAGAAATCTTCGACCAGTAAGGTAAGGATAATGCTCACAGTGGATTCATTTTGCCAGTTCTGCCTCAATGGATAATACTGTAGTGGTGTAGCTATGGAATCTAGCACTTTTCTATGCAGGGGTCAGCATTTTGCTGAGGTGCTTGTTCTGCTGATTAATTTGGTTGACAGTGAATCAGACCTGATATTGATGATTCTGCTCATTTAATAATAAAGGAATCTTGTCATGCGCAAACTTAGCCCAATGGGCGTCAAGGCGCTTAGTTCAAAGAACCAGCTCATAGCAAATGCCTGCAGATGACAGCAGTAGTACATTGATGGGGATGATGTGAGATCAGTTATGTTATCAGCAGTCAAGTCGCGGCTTTGGTGTGTGCTCCGGTAGTCTCTGTGGAAGGTAGGAATACAAGATAACATTGGCGATTTGTCTTGTAAGAGTGAATGCCGTGGGATAGACAGTATTGTGGAAGGGGTTGTGCAATCTAGAGATAAATCATCCTGGTTGCTCTGGTCATAGCTTCTGCAGATCCTATTGTAGTTGTTACTCTGGGCAGTGTGGCAGCAGAGAGTGGGAGCAAATAGTAGTTGTTGGTCCTTCTAGTTCTTGAACGGATGTGGTTTGGGCGAGGGAGGTGTGGGTGTCGGATGTCTCTAGAGGACAGGTATCAGATGTACTTGGAGGTATGGAGGAAGGGAATAGCTATGGTGAGATTATTGTAGACGTGAAAGGCAGTAGAGAGTTGTAGTGGGGTTGTAGAAGGGAGAGTACGATGGAACGGATAGGATATTGATGTGCCTGGTCGGCATCCATTATGATGGATGTACCTGCAAGAAGCATTAATAGGAGGGGGCATGCTTAATTTGAGCCTGTGGTTTCCAGTGCTCAGCATCAGCACTTAATTGCCAACACTGGCACTTGTGATAGCTGCCACATGGTGGTGCTGTTTCTGTAATTTAGAGATGAGCAGAACAACAGTTGTTTATTAATTCAATATACATTAACCCCTTGCATGCGGATGACGGCCCCCAGCCGTCATACACTACAGTGCTTGTGCCCTCATGACCACACCCGTGCTTGGAATGTCCAGCACAGGAGCAGAATCGTGGCAGCATGGAAGGGGTTAAAAACAGCTTATACCGACCACCCAAGCCATTCCTATATCTTTGGCGACCTCGAACAGTCTGAATATTCACACTTGTAGCAGTGTGATGGTTAGTAGTTGTGTAGGTGCTGTCATTGGCAACACTGGCAAAGGCAATGGGTGGTGCAAGGTCAGGTGGCCTCTTGACGAGGGCGTTAGTACTTTTTTCCATTTCAAATTAGGCACAGGAAGGCAGTGGTAAGAAATTGTTAGTGGCAATTTTACGTGATTTGTAGATGGGGACTGAAGACATTGAGCACAGTATGTTGAATGTTTAAAAATAAGAATATTGCATTACTCCAACAAGCTACCGTACTAGTTTCCTATGTTTGTGTGTGGCATTTTCAGACTTGCAGTAGGGGTGGTGTGTGCAGTAAAAAATAGAAAAGGAGATAAACCCCCTAAAAGGTGGAGGGGTGGTTAAAAACCTCCCCGCTCTTTGACCGGAATTCTTCTGGAGAATAGCCAATTCTTATGCATGAGGTCCCCTTTTGAGAACCTCGCCTGAGACTATTGTGAGGCTGTCGTTACAGGAAAGAATGAAATGTTGTTTGAGGGGGTGGGGGGGAGAGGGCTGGGTGAGGAATTAAAAAAGAACTATTTTTGGGCAGGAGGGGGAGAACTGTGGAAATAGATCAGCTGGACGTGCTCGCAATCCCCTGCCTTAGGCCTTAAAATCATATGGACAGACCCCAGGCTCTTGAGTAGGCCGCAAGTAGTTTGCAGTGCACTTCCAAAGTTTGCTAAGTAATTGAGGCGATTGTTGGCCCTTCAGGGACACCCCCTCTCCCTTTGACTTCTGTAAAACTGCTTAGCTGGTGCTGTGCCCCCACCCTGCACACACACCCTAGCGTTGTGTCCCTTGGCCATTGAGCCCGCATTGAAGGCGGTTTGATTTAAGGCTCAGAGCTCAATGCCCTGGCAACTTGTCAAGAGAAGGAGGTGGGGGTGACGGGTAGGAGGGGGGATAAGCACTTCTTCCTCGTTCAAGCCAGTCCGTGGGTCAACGTGCCGTGAATTTTAATCTAGTGCAGTGTTTGATATTCTGCCATTCGTGTAGCACAGGCCTGAGAAGTGTATACTGTTTCTTTGGAGTACAGCACCCGGATCAGCATATTTCACTTCTCTCTAACTAAACAGCAATTTCTGATAACAGCATTCTTATTACTTCTAGTGCTTTGCTGTTGTGGCCATAACTAGAACAATTTCCCTAGTATCTGATCAAAGGCTCTGGTGCAGTCATTCAGTAGATTTGCAAACACGTTGTATTCATCTCAGAGTCGATCAGCAGGGTCAGCATCTAACTGATATTGAGGAAAAATACAGCTTTCTTTGGATGAAAAATCTATAATTTACTTCGAAAGGCGGTAGAGGCTAAATTAAACAATACAAACATGTTTTTTTTCTGTTCTCTCGTTTTAATTACACTAAATTGTACGGTAGTCACCTCCTTTAGAGAAGAGTTTATATTTTTTTAAGTAAAAGATTTTTGTACACACGTTCGTCCACCTTAGTCAACAACAGTCTATGGCTCTCATTATCCTTATGGGCTGGAATTTATCAGGTACAATAAATAGCATGTATTACAAGTGTTTTCTCCGATAACGGGAGCAAGGGGTTGCACAGGGGTCAGAAAACATTGGGTCTCACTTAATGATGTCTTATGAAAACTACCAGACTTCCTTGCTTTTAGTCGGAGAATGTGTTCAGGCAGCTTCAGCAGCATAGAGGGACATTATTTTGCCTGGACCGCAGGGGAAATTCAAATTCTGGGTTTCATGGTGCTTCGATGCTCAGAGCCCGTCTCTCCTTCGTCCTCCAGAGAAACTCTCAAACTTAAGGCTCGTATCCCTTTAAGAAGACGCAATTTCGAGAGTTCATTGTGCTTGACAGGGGCAGACCGTAACACTGGGGGTCGGCGCGGCTCGCCCAGTGGCTGCGAGCCCAACCTTGCGGAGTGCTGTTCCCGGTAAGGCCCTGCTGGCTGCCACCCCACCCCCCCCCCCCCCCCTCCCGGCTGCCGAAGCACCCCCGGCGAATGCACCGCATGTCAGGCGTAAGCTCCCGGAGCACTTTCTCCCCTCTTCTGTTCCGCTAATTCCTAAGCAAACTCCAATATTGATCTTTCCTTCTCAATGAGGTCTGCGGTTGGAGGGCTTCAAGTGGTGTGTTGACAAACAAGATTTTTTTCCACCCCCTGGTCCCATCCCTTGGTGCTTTGGGGTATTATAAGCGGAATGCCGAGAGTGGGTTTGTGAGGACACTTCTGCAGACTGCGAGTATTCTGTGGCACTTGAGGGGGCAGCGCTTACCCTTGCTGAGGGCCAGTGCCACACAAGTGTGGGCCTCGGATTGGGGATGTTTGGCCGGTCTTCCTGACAGCGACAGGACACTTAGCAGGCCAGACCTCGTGAGCCGAGACCTTCCGGGCAGCAGAGGCTTTCTAGAAGAATCCGCAGCCTGGTCTGGGACTGGCTGCCCCCGCTTTACCGGAGCCTGACGTGCGACTCACTCAACCGAAGACATACACCCTTCCAGAGCCCTAAAGGTATTTCTCTAATTCAGCCATACAGAGGGGCATATTTACAAGGCCCTTGCGACACTTTTAACATTGAAAAAGTGACGCAAAAGTGGCGCAAGGGGCTTATAAATATGCCCCAGAGTCTTTATTGACTCAGTCCCTGAGGTGAAAGGAGTGCGATGGACTCTGCCTCAGCGGTGCCTGAAATGTTACTGACTGTTTCCGGCCCTACCGTCGCCGGAAGTATTTTTTTGTCTCAGCCTCCACGGCCTGCCTCTCTGAAGCCCAGTCTGCACCTGACACCACGCCTAGTACAGATTTTATGTAAGCAAGTACAATTTTACTACCAATTTCAACTGCCCATTTATGAGTGGGCTCAGAAAAATCTGACTATTCCGTTGCAAAGGCGACCCAGTTCATACACCAGATGGAATAATTATCTTCGAAATTATAGAACAGCTTAATCTTCAAAGCGTGTGGTGGGAACCCTTAACTTTATATCTCACTCAACTGCACAGATTGAGTGTGGCAGTTTTACACCAGAAACCTGGTAGCTGTAAGCACAAGTCACCGCCGAGCCCTGGATTCGGAAAGCTTCTGTCTGTGCCTGGTAAGGCCCAGCTTGCTTGGGACTTCCTAAAAAGCGCCACGGAAAAAAAGAATCCGGACAAGACGTGAGAAATGCAAGGTGACTTATTTTCAGTAAGACCAATAAAAGGTCCCAGATTTCGGTCGGTTCCGCCTGTTTAACTACATGTTAAAGATGCGAATACACCCAAAACACCTAGCCTGTCTGCCAAAACATGGCTAGGTCGAATGTCAAGGTTGCCTGGCAGGTCATGCAGTTTCTTTCTTGCCTGGGAAGAGGTCACTTCCGTTCTTCCAGCCAGCCTGACCTTTCAGGTGGAGCTGCCTTCAGCTATCACCAATCACAGCCCGCGCCCTCCTCAGGTGACGGCTCCGTGACCTCCTGCATCAGGCCAATATTCAGAGCCCACTCCAAACGCGCTCGGAGGCCTCGCGCTGCATGGCCCCGCCCCCACTGGACACAATGGAATCAGCCTGTGATGGATAGCACTGTGGCCTTTGTTACTCGTCGGGGAACAAAGGGACATCTTGTTGCTCTGCTAACTGCTTCCTTTTCCACCCTCGATGGGGAGGCGGGGCTATTACCCGGACATCATTCTCATTTTGATGAGGGCCCACCCAGAATGAGCTTGGGATGCGCCATTGAATATCCACCCCTCATTGAAACGAATGAGCACCAGACGCCCGAATCTTCAAAGGATTAAAAAGGGTCCTATTTATTTTTTAAATTATTCATAAGTCATTATTCACACCATCATGGTGGTAATAATATTTCCGGTAGCAGAAAATTCGTAGAGGACTGTCCCCAAAAACACAGAAATTAGTATTTGCGTTACCATTCTGTACGTCACACGCAAGCCAGACAACTCTCATGTCTGCTCTGTGGGGATGAACACCCGCGCCCCCCACAAGTCGCAGAACTGCTATTGGGTCCAGTAGGGTCCTTCGCTGCCAGGTTAGAGGTTAAACCCCGATGCCTACTAATGTCTCGATCTTTTGACCCCGCTAATGAGGGGAATACCAAATCAATTCTTCGGTGCTATTAAAGCTGTAGTTACTCTGACATTTTTATGCAATTGTTCTCCTTTTCAGAAAAATCCAATCCAGCAGTGTGCCCCGCCCATAAAAAAATGACCAAACAAGTGCCTAAGTGACCACTAGAAGTGCCCTTATCGCACAAAATGAAATACATACACACTCCTCTCCCCCTAAGGCAGACATAACCTTGAGCGGCCCTAACACTAAGGGTTGGGAGGGAGGGACATGAAGCAAAACCACCCACGTCGTGTTGGAGCAGGGTCCAGGCCGAAGAGCAGGATCGAGGTCAAGGCGTCCTCACACCACCACCGTATATACCATATATACATACCTGCTCTCACCATCTAGCCGGCCAAGATGTCATGGATTTAAGAAGCAACTTCCACCAGGTTCAGCCACCTGGAGCCAAAATTATCATACATAAGGGGTAACAGCCCCCAGAATCTACCCAGGTGCAGCTTCTGCGGGGGGGAGGAGGGGGGGCAGAAACATGCATCCTTCTAGGACCGTTTTTGGGGTTTCACCCCTTATCAGCCAGGATAGCTTGAATCCAGTGGCACAGGGATCCTGGGACCCACGTCTGGGCATACCCGGCACATTTAGGGAGAGTAAACAAAAGGCACACAATTGATGGACGTCTCACTGTGCCACTGGATTCAAGTTATCCTGGCTGATGAGGGGAGAAACCGGTCCTAGGATGCTTGTTTCCGGTCCAGGGAGGACCTGACTTGGCAGTTCGGGCTGGACTGTTCCCATGAGGCACAGGGTCAAGACTGATTTGCATATGGCCAGGTCTAATTTGGGGTGGCATGGTGAGCAAAAGGATGATGGATTTAACCCAGATCTCTTGACTGGGGGTGAATGTTTTGCTTTTTTTCTGCATTCCGTCCATTAATTGGGTGTCTTTTACTTACTGTAATCATCAGGGGTGCAACTAGATCTGAACTTCGGGGGGGGGGGGGACGACTACCACTCCCAATAAGGGCTGGCCCTAACACTGGAGCAGTCTTTTTTGGTGCCCCTTCTCCCATTTCCTCCTCTCCTTCTCCATGAATTCCCTCAGTACCACTCACCAACAATGCACCAGAGCTCCCGTTTGTCTTTAGTGGTTGCTTGTTTTCCGTGTCCGCTTGTTTGTATTTTTGGCTCTTGTACTCTTTAGTGACTTTTCTACCTTAGCTCCCATTTTTTGTGCCTGTTTATCTTTTGTAAGAAAAATGGTCGGTGGTATACTATATAGGGATCTTGGCGCTACAAGAGTACTCGTATTTGAGGGACGGGCACAAAACTGACGTGTGATCTGCATAAAGTGAACACAACGACATACCCAAATATTCAGTTGTTAGTGTATGAACATATTGGAAGTCACCTAAATACATTGGTCCACGCCGGAGGATCGTGTGGGTTGGAATTATCACCACATATGAAATGGATGAGAACAAAAGACATTAGAGCCTTGAAAAAGTTGCGGGTTTATATTCCCACTGTGGTGACGAAACACGTGTTGGCTGGCTAAAATCATGTTTGAATAAAAAGGAACCAGAAGAAAAAGAAATAAAGAAACAAGGAACCTCATTGCAATGTCTGTTGTGTGTTGAAGTGGACTTACGTATGCTACTGCTGTCCCTTTTTTGAAATCACAAGACGTGTGCTAGGGGTTGTAATTCTGTTTGTCTTTTATGCCTATTTCATTCTGCTCCTTCTACTTTTTCTTCTCTAGTCTCTCCCGCTTCTCCCTTCACTTCTGGGACCCCCCAAAGCTCCCTCCTCCTGGGCTTTTCTCTCCTCCCTACTCTGTCCTCTCCTTATCTGTTCACCTGCATGCATTCTCCTGCTACGGTTTCCTACTGTTTGTGCCTTTTCTGCTCTAAGGGCACTTTTGTCTTTTGTGCTCGCTTTTCTTCTGTGCCAGTTTGTCTGTCTTTTTGATTCTTGTGCTCCTTTGTGCTTTTTCTGCTTTAGTGCCCATTTTTTGCGTCCGTTTGTATTTTGTGCCCACTGGTCTTCTGTGTCCGTTTTATTTCTCAGCCCAGTCTTCTCTGCCCATTGCCGTGCTCTTTCCTAGTCTTCTCTGCCCGTATTTGGCCCATTTTAGTTGACTATCTCCTCCTTCTGCTTTTGCTCCTCTTGTCTCCCCTTACTTCAGAGACCCCCGCCTCCCCCTCCTGTGCTTTTGCTGCAGTCCTCCTACCCCCTCTCCTTACCTGTGTTGCGATTTCCCCCACTCCCTAGCCCCCCCTCGCCGCTCCCCCCCCAGGACCTACTTAATTGCTGTCGCTGACCCACTGTGCAATGGGTGTACGCAATAGACGCATGCAAAGGGCACACCCTTGGTGTTCTCAAGGTGTGCCAAAAGCAAGCTGTGCCAGCACCACGGACCCTGGTCCATCCAATTGCCACCACTACACCGTCACTAACCTGCTAGCTCTCAACGAGGAAACCGCCACAACTGCTGTCCCTGTTCTGCACCACATCGCACTGCAGGTCCTTTTTCATGTGCCCACTGTGCTTCTTTTTCAGTATCTCCCCCACGCCACCCTGTGCACATTCCTCACCCCGTTTCGCCTGCATGCTTCTTAACACCAGATCTCTCTGCAAACATGCCACTGAGGTATAAGACCGCCTCAACACACACTCTCTGAAAATACTCTTTCTCACTTAAACCTGGCTCAGCCTATCATCCATCCCTGCCATTGCAGGTGCCATCGCCCGGCTACATGATTGTCCACCGCAACAGGCTTCACAAACCTGGAGGAGGTCTCCCAATCATCCACAAAGACACCATCACCTGCACAACCGCAACAAAGTAACCAACCATGCTCATGGAAAACTTGTACTTCCAACTGCATCCCAGCAACGCCACAACCATCTCTGGCACCCTTGCTTATCGATTGCCAGGACCCCATACCACCTTCAGCAAACTCCTTACCGTCTTCATCACTGCCATCACCATTAGATCCAACAACTTCCTTCTGCTCGGCAATATCAACATTCATCTTGACAACCCAATGGACTGCAACGCCACAGACCTCCTAGAGAGCCTCAACAACATCAGATTAACAAAGCTCATACAAGGCCCGACTCACATCACCGGGCACACACTCAACCCAGTCTTCACAGCCATCAAAAAGATTACTTTAAGCCCCACTCACATGGATAGACAACTCCAACGTACACTTCTGCATCAACGCACCCCCCCCACAACAAACCAAAACCAGCCATAAACTTAAGCCACAAATGGAACAACATAAAAAAAGCAGACTAGACCCACACCCTCTGATCCAACCAGCCTATCCTCACAGGCGACCTACAGAACGACCTATCCACTTACAACAACTGGATCTCACACTGCTGGGTCTCATGAAGAAGATCAGACATACAAGAACATGCAGGTACACGGAAGACTTAAGGAGTCCATGGGTTATTGCAAACAGCTGGGAAAAAGATGGAGAACCAGCCATTGCAACACCTCCAAAGACACCAGAAATCTGTACTAAGAAGCTACCACGCACAGAGCAAAGAAGCCAGTAAAGCTGCCCTTGTGCTTAGACTATAATCCGTCTCCAACTCCGCCAAAGAACTCTTCAACGTTGTCAAAGAATTCGCCAAGCCAACAGCAGCCTCCAATACCATAATTCCCTCACAGATCTTCTGCGACTACCTTTCTTACAAAATACTCCAGATCTACACCAACTTCCCACCTGAAGCCACCGTAGAGGACATCATCACTCAATCCCCCACCTCCTAATTAACTGGAGCCCTCTCACCACAGATGACACCGCCAGAATCATGCAGTCTATCCACTCGGAGTCCACCACAGGCCCCTGCCCCCACAACCTGTACAATATGGGAAGAACACTGATCAGTGACAACTTCACCGCCATTATCAACTCTTTCATCTGCGGAACCTTCCCAGATAGCTGTAAAAACGCAGAATGCACAGCAGTCCTGAGGAAATCCTCAGCTAACCCGAAAAAAGCTCAGCAACTATAAGCCCATCTCAATCTAGCTCTTCCCAGTGAAATCCTGGAGAAAGAGATCAAAAAGCAGTTCTCTGCCCATCTTGAACAGCACCACCACGTGGACTCGACCCAGTGATCAACCAAAGCATGGAAACCACCCTTCTTGCAGCAACAGATGACATCCTGTCCATCATGGACAGAGGAGAAACTGCTGCTCTCATCCTGCTTGACCTCTCAGCAGCTTTCTATACTGTCTCTCATGGCACCCTCATCACCACACTCTAGGACTCAGGAATCCAAGGGCCCACCCTGAATTGGATCGCCTTCTTCCTCTCCAACAGGACACAATGAGTTAGACTCTTCACCTTCACCTCCAAACACAAGAAGTTCATCCGTGTAGTCCCCCAGGGCTCCTTCCTACATGTCACCCCTCGCCCACATCATAAGAATCCACGGCATCAACATTGTCTCCTACGCTGACATTCAGCTCATTCTCTCTCTCATCGACACCAACAACACCATCAGGACCACTTTCACTGGTTGCATGTTCAACGTGGCCAACTGGATGCGAGAATCCTGCCTCAAACTTAGCACAGACAAAACGAAGATCCTGATTTTCAGAAACAAGAGCTCCCCTTCAAACTTCTCCTGATGGCCATCCAACTTAGGTCCCAAGCTCTTACATTTAGGCTCAGGCTCGAGAGTCGCCCCCACCTACCACCATAGAAGGGTCATGATAGCCATGATAGTTCCCACTGGTATCGGAATACCCACGGCAGGCCTATGAATCCGACATGGTGTGATGTTGCCTCTACATTGTTGTGATCCTCACTCCTTTAATTGGAGAATGTCATTTGATATTGATTTGTGTATAACTTGTTGATTTTAGTTAATTGCCTGCTATTATTTGATTAATTCTAAGTGTGTATAATAATTTTGTATGATTTTATATTTCATTGCTCTCGGTATGTCGTTTATATTTATGATTACTGTGTGTTGTATTAATAAAAAGCCCACCCCCCATAGACCATGCCAGGAACCTCAGCATCACCCTTGACGACAAACTCACGATGAACAAACAGGTCAACGCTGTTATCACATCCTGCTGCCACATCCTCTGAATGATTCACAAGATTTTTAACTACTTTTGATCTTTCGCCTTTTCATAATAAATTGGATGTACGACAATTAAAGCACTGTAAAACCCTGCAAACAAAAATAATTTAGCAATCACATATAAGTCAGAAAAGTAATAAAAAAGGGCTGTTCCCTAAACCTTGATTTCAACTGTTCTCATGCTACAAAAGGAACTGGCTTGTATACACAACTTGTCACGCTATCTCACACCCTTTTGCTCTAAACTGCTACTACATGCTTGCTGAAACATGACTGGAGCACGCCTCCTAACCTCACACACAACACTAAATCATAGTATTCACAGAGTACACCTCAACCAATAGTCTTCCAAACATTACATTGGCCACGTCCCTTTGAGAGACCCCCCCAGTTTTTTCATCCCACTTAAAGCCCTCGAAAGGCACATATTTGGCAACCCTAAAAGACTTGTGTCCTGTTTGGTGTAGAAACGCGCTATACAAATGCCACTGCCATACTTTTGCATTGCTTCACCCCTATAAATAATGCAGTGTTTACTATCTGTATGTACTAAGCTGCATCACTACTAAAATTGCAGCGTTAGTGGTCTGCAAGTGTCTCGCTGCACCATTACAAAAGAGTGTTGTTTTTGTGTTTTTGTGTTCTGCATGTAGCAGCGTGTTAAAATTACTGGGCGTGCCTCGCTGCGCCGCTAAAAACATGCAGGGGCAGATTTACAACTGCTGGCACATCTCTGTTAATAAGCAGGGATGCGCCAGAACAGTTGCGACACGCCAAACCACCTGTGCGCCACCATTGATGCGCCGCATTTACAATGCGGTGCACCGTGGCGCATGGGTGGGCAGATGCGTGTCGCATCCCCTGGCGGAAAGGCTGTGCATTGTGATGACCAAGACAGACGACGACAGACGCTGGACGCTAGGACCCTGTGGGTCACAGGGTGGTGACCAGGTCACCGGACACAACTTCCTGTCGAGGGACAGGAAAGGACATTATGCAGTAGGAAGAGGACTAGGACAGACGTGCCCTGACGGACTGACGAGAAGCAGAAATAAAGAAGTACCTCTATATATACGATCCGTGTCCTGAGTAATTACTGCGTGCTGCGCGCCGTGTACACGACATCTGGCGACGAGGATGGGATCCGGTCCCTGCGTGCAGAAATCCAGAAAGCCCACACCGTTGAGGATGTCGGAACTGCCATTGGCAGTATGGACTGAACTAGCGGCAGACTTCTATGGGCCACTGGAGACTGGAAAATACCTGCTGGTAGTCATTGACGAATTTTCGAGATTCCCAGTAGTGAGGGAAGTGGCATCGACATCGGCAAATGCCACCTTACCAGTGCTGGACGACATATTTGCTGCCTGGGGCTCACCACAAACACTGAAAACAGACAATGGTCCTCCCTTTTCAGGAGAAGAATTCCGCAGGTTCATGGACTACCTGGGGATCAAACACAGGAAAATAACCCCACTGTGGCCACAAGCCAACGGAATGGCAGAACGATTTATGGGGACCATCAAAAGAGCCATCCAGCGAGCAAAATTGACACAGATCTCCATTGGACAAGCGCTGTGTCAAGTACTACGAGATTATAGGAACACCCCTCACAGCACCACGGGCAGATGTCCAGCAGAACTGGTGTTAGGAAGAACAAGCAAAACAAGGCTACCACAGAGAGAAGCCATAGCAGACACCAACAGACAAGAGATCGCAGAAAGAGACAACAAAGAGAAAAATAAAATGAAAGAATATGCTGACAAAAAGAGACATGCAGCTGAACACCAACTAAAGGAAGGAGACTTAGTAATAGTGAAGCAAACACAGCAAAGAAAATCCAACAGCCCTTTTTCAAAAGATCCGCTGGTAATAACTGGAGTAAACGGGTCAATGGTGACCGCGGTCTCAGACCATCGGAAGATAACAAGAAACAGCTCACACTTCAAGGAGTTCAAAATGGAAGAAGGAGAAAGAGCAATAACGACACCGGAAGTGGAGGAAAGAGAGCAAGGAACAAACGGAGAAGTGACAACACACAAAGAAGAAGGTGGAGGACCAGAGCAGAGCGGAGAACAAAGACCAAGAAGAGAATGCAAAAAGACAAAGAGACTGCTAGAAGAAATGTAGAGACTCTCTCTCTCTCTCTCTCTCTCTCTCTCTCTCTCTCTCTCTCTCTCTCTCTCTCTCTCTCTCTCTCTCTCACCGTCTCACCGGCGTTCCACAGTGTGGATAAGTATTGCCAGGACTTGTGCAAGGACTTGTGCATGGGGAAAGTATTTGTTGTAACAAGGGGGGAGATGTGATGACCAAGACAGACGACGACAGACGCTGGACGCTAGGACCCTGTGGGTCACAGGGTGGTGACCAGGTCACCGGACACCACTTCCTGTCGAGGGACAGGAAAGGACATTATGCAGTAGGAAGAGGACTAGGACAGACGTGCCCTGACGGACTGACGAGAAGCAGAAATAAAGAAGTACCTCTATATACGATCCGTGTCCTGAGTAATTACTGCGTGCTGCGCGCCGTGTACACGACATGCATTGCTGGAGTTACGTCACAAGCACAACGCAGCTCCAGCAAACCTCGGGGTGCCCCTATGCCTAACATGCTATGTCAATCCTTACGCCTGCTTCAAGCAGGCGCAGGGTTTTGACGCAGCATAGCCGTAAAAGTGAACCCCCACCCCCCCATGCCGGAACGCCTACATGTGGCGCAGGGCTTTACAAAGTGACTTATCTCCCAAATGCGATGCAACAGCGGCACGGACGGGGCTTGTAACTCTGCCCCGCAGAGTTTATTTTCTGCCTGTAGTTCACTGTTTATATTCTGTATGTAGTGCAGCTTTTAAGCTCTATGTGACCCTCTATGCCATACTACAAATAGTGCAGTTTGCAGTCTGCTTGTAGTGCTTTGTTTATGTTCTGCATGCCTGTGTGGCAGCAGCCCTACAAATAGTACAGCATTTATGGTTTACACGAGTCTTGCTGCACTACACAGTGCAGTGTTCCCCCTTGGCATGTGATTCACTGACGTGCACGTTGTCCAAGCGACATTGACTGTCTGCACGAGCCTGGCTGAATAAGCGCAATAGAGAGCCGTTCTCATCAACAGTGTCAGTGCCAGGCCAATTGGCTTCGGCAGTGCACGTGAGTTATTCTCCCAGGCTCCGCCCCTTCCCCTCACTCCTTCTCCCCAGTTGGCCGTACAGTGCTGGGCCTTTGAAGGACTTCCTGGTCTCCGCCCCTCCTTCGCTGTGCTGTGTGAGGTCTTGGCAGGGCCTGTGAGTGACGGGGCCTTCTCCATCATGGCGGCGGGCAGGTCAAGGCTCGCGCTGCTCGTGGCATCTCAATGTTCTGAGTCGGTGTCAGACATTACTCCCGGCAGGCTGCAGCAGCGGGGAGCCCGTGCCTGCAACCCCTCAGGAATGTTCTGGCAGCATCTGTGGATGTCACGAAGCACCAACTCTTCCCCGCCATCGATCAGCTCCATCTCCCGTCTGCAAAAATACAGCCTCCACCCAGTTAGCTTCTTCTAGGAACCTGCTGCGTTATGTCAGTATTATCTGAGCGCCATGGCCGTTCTGTCTAAACCACGACGGAGTCCTCACTTTTCAAATGCGTGTGTTGGTTAGTAGCAGTGGATGCGTTCAAAGAATGCCAGGGCCTCTAATGACACAGTCATCGCGAGGCCAGAGGAACACACCACGTGACATCAACAGGCTCACGGAGCGGTAAAACCATCAAGGAACACATCAAATTGGGGTTGTGGTAAAGTTCGAGCCTGATGGATGACTTATTACACCGAGGCAGTTGGAAATCCTTCAATGACATCATCAGTCAGCAGCTGCATGAACAACTTTTTGGATGACAGCTACACTTAAGAAATGCCTCCACATTTGATATCAAAAGCATCTTTTGAGGACATGACCTGGTTGCATGACGTGTTGAAAAGGCGACGTCTGCAGGCTGAAACTGCAGTAGAGCCACCAGGATGACATCATCAAAACGGGACCGCAGGAACACCGCCCCATTAAACAACATGAAGCTCGGGCTTCAGAAAAGCACCAGCAATGACAATGTATCTGAGACATTGGGAAGCACCTGTAGAGCGACAACAAACGTTCGAGGCTGCAGGAAAAGCCAGAAGGTTACAGTCGTGCTGAGACTGTCGGTTCCAGTACATCGTAGTATGACTGCGGCTGCTGGAAAAATTGAAATAATAATATGCCATCCAGCTGACCCTGCAGTAGAAACTCTAGCATGTCATGCAAACAATCAGCGTGTGGGTCCAGGACGAAGTCAATGGACGACATGCAAAGTGGTGCTACTGGTGAAGAGCCTCTAGCACAAAAACATCAGAGTGAGGATGGAGAAAAGTGCCTAGAATTGCATCATTCCAAGGCTGAAGACCAGCCCTGGACTCGTATCCTGGGGGTAAGGCAGTGGGAATGTGGCAGGATAATAATATATTCATGCTTAGCAAAGCCTTCACAAGAATAAGGCTGCGGGTGATTACCCTGAAAGACCATTGTGAGTTGAGACTGAGGATAAGACTCCTGAGTAGCAATGTCGTCTAAGAGAGCTTTATGCTTTCTGATGCATACGTCTAACCACAGATTCCTTACTTGTGGCTTACCCTAGGCATCAGACTGGATCCTAGAAAACTCAAAATGCAGTGCTTTTACACATCGGTGGTGCTGTGTGACTCAGCATCAACACCATTCTGCTCCGGGAGTGATTAGTTGGGTCACATATAAGCACCACCATTGCAGGCTGATGTCAGCTCCTTCCTTTCTGCGCCTTTAGATGTGCATCCAGAGCTCTGCTCCTCTTTTTCTTCACTAGCGATGAGTTTTATTTCTCTACATTTTTCCAGAGTACAAGGGAACATGTCACCCCATAAGACTACTGGGTATAAACCTTGTACAGATTGTCACAAGCAGATGCCTGTGACAGATTCTCATGAGGTGTGCCTCCTGCGTTTGGGTTCAGTGCACGACTCCAAAGCCTGCAATAACTGCCCAGATTATTCCGAAAGTCACCTGTGAACATAAAGCAAAGCTTTAAGTGGCAACCCACTGCAAGACTCCACACAGGTCCTGATCCAGGTGGAAATAAAGAATGTGGACCCACTTCCCAAGGCATTCTCACTGCAATATTCTCAGTCAAAGTCCAAGAAAAAAACATAAGAAGTTCAAATGGGATTTGGACCTTTCCCGCTACTCGAATTCTCCAGAGAAGGCACAAGGTCATCACTGTGCCTCCAGATCTCTTTACCATTTCACAGAGGAGCTGATTCCATCTTTGGTCCTGATGCACCCGAATTTCCGGGTGCGTCTGCTATGTTGCAGCAAGTTAAAGGCTTTGTAGAGGCCATGTGGCACATCTTTGGCACTATTCACATGCTTTCTGATGTGCCTTAAGGCCCCAGGGCTCTACAGGGGGCCTCAAGTGGGGTTACAGCCAGCATATCCATCCATTGTGCCATGGGTATCACTTTAACCCGTTTTAGATCCCCCATAGGCACCAGTGGTGAGTTTGGATGTGGTGCTGAAATGTGAGCTGGTCCCTTGTATCTTGACCCTGGCACATACATCTCCAATGCTGGAGGTAGAGCAACAATCTAATGTGGTACTCGACGGAGTTGAATCTGTCTTATCCTCGACCAAGGCCATGCCCAGATCCTGATACAGCACTGCCAATACTAAATCTCTCAGTTTTAGACGCTGTTCAATTAACTAGTCGTGCAGAGACTCTACACGAATGTTTAGGTTATCAGTGGGTTAGATACCTCACCCTATACTGGGTTAGTTTCCTCCCAGACCCTCTTGGCTTTTTTACGTTTGATGGACCAGATGTCCCTGTTCAAATCACCTATTGTGATGTGTTCGTTAAAGGTTAACAACATATGCTTCCACCAGACTCCTTTGTTGATGCCACAGTGGGACTTAAATTTGGTTCTCTCTCCGATGTACCCCTTTTGAACCAATGCACAGTTGTCCATTGCATCTCCTCACCTTAAAAACTGTCTTCCTAGTTGCGATAACATCAGCACACCATGTGACTGAGCGTTAGGTACTATTGGTCCAGCCTTCACATATCACCTTTTTGTCATTGGACAAACTGATGTTAAGGACTCAAGTGGCACTCCTGGTGATCGTGGTAACATCTTTTCACGCCAGACAAGACTGTTCATCCATTCTTATTTGTTCTGTCTCATACCTCAAAAGTAGAAGGATGACTTCATTGTTTCAAAAAAGCATTCAGCTTTTACATCAATCTCATTAAGAGATATCAGGTGGACAGTCAGCTGTTTGTGATGTTCTCGGGGGGAAAAGAAGCTATAGGTGGTACAGAAGTGGACATCATTGGACATCACATGATGGATAGTCCTCTGTATTAAGACGTGCTACGCATTGGCTAAGTAGCAGCCTCCAGAAGGTCTTAGGGCTCATTCCACCAGAGCCAAAGCTGCTACCACTACCCTGGTATACGGAGTGCCTGTCCTGTATATCTGTCAGGCAGCTACATGGGCATCAGTGCACATGTTCATGAAACACTACTGCCTTGATAGTCGTGTCCGCCGTCATGGGCATTTTGCCCGTTCGGTTGTGCTGGAATTTTTAGTGTGAGCCATTCTGCGTAAACACAACCATGGGAGGTACAGCTTTGGTATCTATTCACAAAATGAGGAATCTGCAGATAGAAGCATTCATAAGAAGAACAAATGACTTAAATTCAATAATACTCTTTCTGGTGGATACTCTTATCTAACTGCATATTCTTCAGTGCTCTCCCACTTCCCTGTTCTGTGGAATGATCTCCTTTCCATTTGATGACGTCCGACTTTAGGAATCTGAACACAAGTTCTTTGAGTTGGCGAATGGGCTCAACATCTCAAGGCGAGGTTTAACTTACAAAAAATACTTGCTGTCAATTCACACTGGTGGCGATCATAAGCGGCCCTGCTCGCCACCTCCGGAAATGAATGGAGTCACACATTGCCATCTACCGATGCAGAGAAGCACTGCTTTTTGAGTTTTCCTGATCCAGTCTGGCAGCTTGGGATGTTCCCAAAGGGACAATATTATTAAATGTACAAAGCCTCTAACACCATAGATTACACACGTTATTTTTTGTTCAAGTCCTATTTATTGACTGTGAACGCTATTTATCTTAGCACATTATTTTAGAGTTCAAACAGGTACACATGGGGTGTGAACAGCTCAGCTTGGAGTATCTCCTTATGGCATAAAGTGCATTCACTATTTACAACAACATGAAAAGACAATTGCAAAATTACAGTGGAAAAATAAATTCAACAATTGACAAAAAAGCAAAGTATGTTAATGTGACAGCAAAATCCTATTTACAAGTGAAATTTCAAGGTCCTACCATAAATCTAAGGGAGATTGCGTTAGTGTCCCAGGGGAATATTATCAATTTGTCCCTCAAAGGGAAACGTTAGTTATCCTGTATCTTGCCAGGGACAATCATATCTTCAAAATTATTAAATGCCTGATGGTGAGATACGCCTCTCACTATATGTCCCAAGTATCTAATTGGATCATATGGCTAATGTTTCTCCTGGCAGTCGAGTTGAGCCTACGCGTTTCGACCTGGATAGAAATCTTGACAGGATAAGGGTTTTAAGGCAGGTCTTCATCAGGGCTCACAGTAGGTGTAGGGGATCGTCATGTCACACCTAAGGGAGATTTATAAGGGGCATGTTTTAGTGATTGAATATGGGACATAGGACCAATTACAGTAGTTATAGATGATATTTACAAATCAGTGTGAGTGTTAGTTCTTAGGAATCACGTACCCGGGTGTGGAGAAATCGGTACTGCATTCTTTGAGTGCTGGTGGGTTTCAGGAGGCGGGGTTTCTCACTAGCCGGAGTGGCTGTGTGTCCGCAGTCTTTAGTTACTGTGGAGGGAAGTGGGAAGATGAGTTTGGAACTTCGTGTGAGTCAATAGAGTCCTGTAGGCTTATCTGTGTTTGTAGCCTATTGCGTGCTGCATGCGCTCTGTGTGGCTTGTTGCCGGTCTGAATAAATGTTACGCTGGCATAACGCTTTTACACTTTGTTTTTAGGTGGCCGGTTTATCTCGTACCTGGGGAAATCCGGAAACATCCCTTAGGGCGCCTCAGCGTTACCGTCGCGGGACGGGTTCTCTGCACAGTGGAGGGGCAAGGGGTCATTCAATTCCCGGCGTCTCCTCGTTGGCGTGTTGTTTCTCTTTACGCCACCTCTGTGAAGGGTTTACACTGCGTTCCAAAGCCTGAGAGTCTTACGTGTTCTTCGCAGATGAGAGCGGAGCTCTCATTGGCTGGTGCACCGGTTTAGATGTTAGAGCGCTGCTGATTGGACGGAGTCTCACGTCATGGGCACTTGCGCTTGTTGCTAGGTGATCGGGACGCTTGTAACTTCGCCGAAAGCTGCTGGCAACGCGCTGGAGCCAGAAATGGCAATAATGTACATGGCCCTATATGAAGCCACTTGGATTTACAATAACAATCCATATGAAGGACATATAAAAGTTTGGCGACGTTACATAGACGACGTTTTCATGCTGTGGCGAGGTGAGGAAACAACATTGAAGGAATTTGCTGTCTGGCTCAACGACCGTAACCCTAACATCCAGTTCACTCTGACATTTAACAAAACACAAATAAATTTCTTGGATTTAATGGTCAAACATGAGGAGGGCAACATGTATACCACACTATATACCAAAGAGACGGACCGCAACACTTTTTTACATTTCTCTAGTTTTCACCAACGCAACCTCTGTGAAAATCTACCATTCAGCCAATTCATGAGACTGCGCAGAAATTGCACAAAGAAAAATGACTACTTCCACCATGCCCAAGAGTTGATATGTAAATTGATCGAGAGAGGATATCCCAGGAAACTACTAAAGAGAAGTATGAAGAGAGCATGGTACATCCCGAGAGATACCCTTTTGACTCCCAAAGACAAAAATAAGGAAGAAACACCAATGGTATGTGTGACAACCTTCTCAGGAGCAACCGCAGAAATAAAGAAAATAGTCACAAAAAATTGGAATACAGTCCGGAGCCTAAAACCGTTTGAAGGTCCACCTATTTTCGCACTCAAAAAGAACGAGAGTGTAAGAAACAAATTGGTTAGAGCTGACACCACACTACCAAGGCAAGAAAGTTCAATCCAGTCACTCCTGCACCTTCCGCCAGTCAAAGGACACCATAAATGCGGCAATTGCATTTCCTGTAGTAGCACTATAGAAGGAACAGTCTTTTCCTATGGCCTGAAACAAATCAAACACGAGGTATTTACAAATTGCAATACCTGCAACGTAATCTACTGTGCCATATGCCCGTGCGGGCTTGCGTACGTTGGAAAAACCAGCCAGCCCGTAAAAACAAGAATATCACAACATCGCTCCAGAATCCGATGTAAAAAGGAAAATGCACCAATGGTCACACACTGCATTGAAAAACAGCACGGACCAGATGACCTGAAATGGACTGTGGTGAAACAAGTGAAAGGGAAAAATGTGGCTGATAACTTGTCCAAGCAAGAAGCAAAGACAATTATGTATCTAGACACAGTCAACCACGGACTCAATGAACTATCAGAAATATCTAACTTCATGTGAATCACAATGTAAACTCCAGCGCGTTGCCAGCAGCTTTCGGCGAAGTTACAAGCGTCCCGATCACCTAGCAACAAGCGCAAGTGCCCATGACGTGAGACTCCGTCCAATCAGCAGCGCTCTAACATCTAAACCGGTGCACCAGCCAATGAGAGCTCCGCTCTCATCTGCGAAGAACACGTAAGACTCTCAGGCTTCGGAACGCAGTGTAAACCCTTCACAGAGGTGGCGTAAAGAGAAACAACACGCCAACGAGGAGACGCCGGGAATTGAATGACCCCTTGCCCCTCCACTGTGCAGAGAACCCGTCCCGCGACGGTAACGCTGAGGCGCCCTAAGGGATGTTTCCGGATTTCCCCAGGTACGAGATAAACCGGCCACCTAAAAACAAAGTGTAAAAGCGTTATGCCAGCGTAACATTTATTCAGACCGGCAACAAGCCACACAGAGCGCATGCAGCACGCAATAGGCTACAAACACAGATAAGCCTACAGGACTCTATTGACTCACACGAAGTTCCAAACTCATCTTCCCACTTCCCTCCACAGTAACTAAAGACTGCGGACACACAGCCACTCCGGCTAGTGAGAAACCCCGCCTCCTGAAACCCACCAGCACTCAAAGAATGCAGTACCGATTTCTCCACACCCGGGTACGTGATTCCTAAGAACTAACACTCACACTGATTTGTAAATATCATCTATAACTACTGTAATTGGTCCTATGTCCCATATTCAATCACTAAAACATGCCCCTTATAAATCTCCCTTAGGTGTGACATGACGATCCCCTACACCTACTGTGAGCCCTGATGAAGACCTGCCTTAAAACCCTTATCCTGTCAAGATTTCTATCCAGGTCGAAACGCGTAGGCTCAACTCGACTGCCAGGAGAAACATTAGCCATATGATCCAATTAGATACTTGGGACATATAGTGAGAGGCGTATCTCACCATCAGGCATTTAATAATTTTGAAGATATGATTGTCCCTGGCAAGATACAGGATAACTAACGTTTCCCTTTGAGGGACAAATTGATAATATTCCCCTGGGACACTAACGCAATCTCCCTTAGATTTATGGTAGGACCTTGAAATTTCACTTGTAAATAGGATTTTGCTGTCACATTAACGTACTTTGCTTTTTTGTCAATTGTTGAATTTATTTTTCCACTGTAATTTTGCAATTGTCTTTTCATGTTGTTGTAAATAGTGAATGCACTTTATGCCATAAGGAGATACTCCAAGCTGAGCTGTTCACACCCCATGTGTACCTGTTTGAACTCTAAAATAATGTGCTAAGATAAATAGCGTTCACAGTCAATAAATAGGACTTGAACAAAAAATAACCTGTGTAATCTATGGTGTCAGAGGCTTTGTACATTTAATAATATTGACCTAGATTCCTGCCGCTGATCACCTTAACAGAATCTATCCCCAGTGATTTTTGTTCCCAAAGGGACAGTCACAGTGTGAGGAATAACAAGGTGAGGTTGGACAGAGTTTCCACAAGAATGAGCTTTACAAAAGGTAAGCAACTTGGTTGCCCACCCCTCCATGTGTTAAAGGTAGACCTCAATCCCTCACCCACCATCCAAGCCATCTGTCCTTCACACTCCAGTATCCAGCTACAATTAACTCAGCCATACCCGCCCTCAACACCACAATCAAGCCACCTCACCTATCACGTTACGAGGCAAACTTGTTCTAAAGTGCAGGCATAGTCCTTTACCGCAGGGACAATAGGAGTGTAGTCTCAGCTCATCCTATTGCCTACACGCTTATACAGGGGAAAATTGAAGTGCTGATGCAACATTCCATATGAAAGACTTCGAAGCAAAACATTTTGTAGGCAACCACTAAGAACATTACAGTAGGACTAAAGTGGGCACATGACAGACAGGCGTAGCCACACTCAGACGGGATCTGGTTACCCAAATAAATCATTAAGAATCCTAGAAGTACCCCAAGGTCAGCCGTTGAGTAAGTTCAACAGTTGTATCAAGGGCATATGTTGAAATGCTTGAACATTCTGAGGTGTGATATGTCCGATCAAGAGATTTCACCAACAGGCAGGATCCAAGGAAGGAAAATGTATCTCTCTGGCCTCACAAAAGGCATGATTTAGCAGCCCATTGTTGAAGCCAGTATGACTTAACTAAGCACTCCAGTCATTGTTTTAGATGAGACACCTTTTTCCAGCTGTTACTTGGTCTTGTTTGTCAGTCCCTAGGATGAAAAACACGTTTGTATATGCAATAATGTCAATGACAAAAATGACGAATGATCGGAACCAAAGGCCTCATTTTGAATAGTTGTCAAGAACTGAATTCTGGAGAACTCGTTCAGAACATTGTACCCAGCTCTGGAGCCTCCATTGATTCACAGTCAAGAAGCCTGTCGCCACACATGTGTTATATATGCTCCGCAGCTAATCATTCATTCAATCACCTACACACTTTGCCCCCTGGAGGCCTGTTTTGAAGCAATGTGCCCAGTTCTAGAGGCCTGTTTTCCAAAAGATTAAGGATTGTTTAGAGGCAACTCTGATGAGAGCTGACAAGGTGGTGCAAAGCCTATACGAGGCATCTTCCAAAGTGATGCACGAAGGCTTAGATCTTTATTGACCTGAAGAGAAAGAGAACAGAGGGGGACACGATTGAGACATTTAAATACCTAAGGGTACCCATATATTATAAATGGAAAACATACAGCAGCAGGATTGTTCAGACCGAAAGACAGTGAAACAAGAATTGGGAACAGATTTCAGGAGTGAAATAATTTTTAATGGAAAGGATGGGACATGCACAAAACCCTCTTTCAGTGGAAACTGTGGGGTAAAGTCAGTGACATAATAGTGGTCATCTCCACAATTGTGCCATTTTTACACACTTACTACCCTGTACCATTCCCTGTACGTTTGGGCTGATGTCTAGAATGGGCAGATGAATGGTGTAATAATTCTATCACACCATTCATCGGTGTGTGATCTGCTTTGGAAGCTAAGAAAGAAGCACTGTTGGAGGGAAAATGGGTCCCTGACAAGACTTACCTGCTGTTGCTATAGCCTACGGACATAATGTGGAATAAGGAACGTACCTCTTACCTAGTGGCTCTAGACTCTTGCGTGAGGACCTTGCCTTCCAGCTATAAAGTTTCAGCGACAAGTTGTTAAGGTCCTGTGTGAAATGCAGCAAATCTGGTGGCTGTTGAGAGCCATTTCTGGCAGACATTGAGGCCTTCTAAGGGAAGGAATTTGACTGTGTGACCGTGGAGGACTAGGTTGGGGCTGCCCACTCTCAAATCCACTGGCAAAGTGGTATCAGCTGCTGGGCAGGAAGAGCCTAGTGAGGAGGTTGGGTAAGGTTGGCCATGAAAATGAGCCAGCTTAGAGGAGTTATAAAGTGAGCTGATGTGTCCCTGTGTATAGTCCTAAGTATTCGGACAATGCTTCGGAGACAGTGCTGTGAGACAGCACTGTGAAAGCAGGGGCAAGTTGTATGACATCTCCTTTACTGTAAGCATAGCTCTGAAATGACCCATGGATCTTCAGACAGTAATACATTCAATTCAACAATGACATGAGGAGAGGCGATGGTGAGTGTGCAGTATGATTTCTCACTTAAGGTGACATGGTACAGGCTAGTCCATGCAGTTGGAGGATCCTGTGTGTCTGGTTGGTATTAGTGTACTGTGACGGTTGCACATCACTTCATTTTGATTCAAGTATTATTGTACTGGGTGCATAAAGCACTCACAATCTGCGAGCATCGCTAGAGGGGCGTGCACTGTGTGAAAAGCAAAACCCTCATGAACTCATGAGAGGCCTTACTGAGTTTGAGCAGAACAGTGTGCCATCTTTAAGATTGGAGTGCTGGTTAATGGCATTTCGCAGATTTTATGGCACTCAGCGCAGAGTGACCACAGCAGATGGCGTGGCTCATATTAGTGCTGTGGTCAAGACAATGGACAGAGGTCTTGTGACAATGCGCCACACCAGGGAATTGGGTACTTTCCTCTTTCACACTAGTCGATCAGCACTGGAAGAGATTGTGGTGTTTGGGGGCATAGCAGCACAACTTGCTTGCGAGGGAATCTCACCAATGTCTTGGAATCCAGCACTGGGTGTTGGAGTGGAGGTGCTGGCTATGTAGACTTTAATATCATGAAGGAGGGCAGTAAGCTTAATTTTTATTTGGACAAGTCTGAAGACGTCTAGGAAAGACTACCCAGGCATTCTGGTTAGTTTGGAAAGGAAGTAGGACTACCTCCATGAACACTGAAGATATAACTGAGGCTGTGTTGTTTGAGAGTATACTGTGCGGAAATCGAAACATCACCTGCCTGGCATGTGCCCAGTTGCTAAATAAAAATTCGACACTCTGTTAATTATTCAGTGGGATCATTTGGCATTCATGGAGTTCATGTAATACCATGTGCTTTGGTAAGAAATATGCCTTGTTTCCCACTAGCTGTGTGTTTTTATTTAGATTGGGGCACAGTTTGGTAGGGTATCCTTCCGTATTGGCATGCACCAAATACATCTTATTGGTAATGCATGTGTTGGGTTAGTAAGTTTCTGTGTATGTTGACTTCTGTTGTCTGGTAATTGCGCGTTATGTTATGGTTATGGTGTGCTGAATGCTTAGTGCTGCAAGACAGTTTGGGAACGTTTAAATAATCCACCTGCAGGTTGTTTTGGGAGTACTTTGTGACCATTTACTTTTGACTCCATCTACAGTTTAGTTAGAAGTTTGTGGCAAAGAGTAAGTTGCCCACTTGCAAGTTGTTGTACAGATTTGTCCTGTTTTGCATGTCAATGTGTCATTGATGCGGGAAAGAGTAGTACCCTGTTGCGAGCAATACAAGTGTACTATAGTTGGGTGTGTGTTGGTGCAAACTGGGAAAAGAGCCTACCCTGTCGCTGGAGGTTGTATGTGGGGAGTACCCTGTGATATGTGAAGCTGTGGAAATGTAGTAACCTGTTGTGATGAGATGTTGCACCAGGGAGTACTCCGTGATATGCAACATTGGGAAAACGTAGTACCCTGTTGTGTGAAGTTGCATGCAGCAGTATCCCATGGTACGCAATCTGGGGAAGAGTAGTACCCTGTCATAAGAAGTTGCATGGGGAGTACCCTGTGGTGTAATAAGTCCGGTAAGAGTAGTTATCTGTTATGAAAAGTTACATGGCGGAGTACCCCATTGGCACAATGTGGGAGAAGAAAAATACCATATTGTGAGGAGTCTCAAAGGCAAGTACCCCATGGAGTGAAAATGTGTTAAGCTGTAATAACCCATGATATTGTGGCTGATAGCAGTATGGTTTGCTTGACTGTTGTAGGTGATAGCCACAAGTTTCACCTGAGTCGTCATTCTGTTCACATGGAAGACTTCATAGGTGTGTTGTAGAAGAGGCAGAATGTCTTTGTGATTGTTTTGTGGTGAGGTTTACTCAGTTTGCATATAATACAGTGGGTCAGTGTTGTGTTTGAATTGTAGCATTTGATGTAATTCTAATATGTTCTAGGTTTGTACTTCCTTACCTGCTGACATGATTTGGTGTCAATTGTTGTATTGCTGGACTGCTCATGTGTCTTTTTCAGTATGCGTCTTCTGGAGGCTGTCATCATTGTGTTCGGAAGAAATCCAGACTTCTCTAGTGCAGTTTCGATAGGGTATGGTACTGGGAGCAGATGAATAGCTTTTTTGGCCCAGCACGTGGTCATGTTGATTTGGCCGGCTTGTGTGACTGGGTGTGTGTCATATTATAGCGCTGGGCTTCACTTTTGTATGTGACTCTGTGGTGGTGAAGTGTGTTGTCCTGCTGGGGTTGTATATGCTGCCTGTGGACGATGGAGAAACAGAGTGAGAGTTCTTGTGTCTGTCACCTGCGTAGTTCAGTAGTTTGATGTGGAAGTCTGGGGACTTGGTGTATACTCTGGCTGTCACATGACTGGGCGTCTGTGGCTACAAATCATGCATAAATGTTGAATGGTAATTTTTAGTGTGCCGACATGTTGTGGTAAGGTCTCACGTCCGAGGAGTTTGCAAGACCTGCACGTCATCGACCGTTGTACAATGGCAGTCACAACCAAGTTGTTGCCTTGTTTCTTTGTTTGACATGAGGTGTGGGAAGCCTCATATCTTAAACTGTGTCAGAGTTTTTGTGACTGATGTTTGTTGTCTTTGTGTTTCCACAAGGGTCTTGGAGATTTTAACAGGATGGTGTTGGATGAATATGTAAGCAAGACATTTTGGAGGTTGAGTATTGCTGAATGATTGTTCCTGTACTTTATATGCAAGAGAATGGTGAAAGAGAAGTGTGTAGCATTGTGTATGCCCCCATTCCCTGTATGTCTGAGCTGGTGCCCAGAATGCGGAGACAGAATGATACAACAGCATGTTGGTATGTGATCTGCTGTGGACGATAAGAGATAGGTACAGTTAAAGAGAGAATGGCTCCATGACAGGACTTACCTGCTGTTGCAGTACCATAAGTGTTAACGTTAAATAAAGAGCTTACCTCCTACCTAAGTGGCTCCAGACTCTTGTAAGAAGACCCTGTCCTTCTAAGCGGCGCCGGACTCTTGTATTAAGACCCTGCCCTTTAGCTACAACACTACCCTTGAATGCTCTGGAGAGGAAAGGTCATAGGTCAGTGCGGATTTTTTGGGCAGAGCTCATTGATTTGAGAGTCATAAGAAAGTACCACAATTTTCTGTTACAGTTGCTGGATCTGACTATAGAAATCCTTTTGAAAATGTGCCATGGTCCATATGCAAGTGAACGGCAAGCCGCTGGATCTTGTGGTCTGAGACTCTCTTGTTTGCGCTCTGCTTATTGGCGGACACCCCACTTGCTTATATGATGGATGGCAGATCATTGTGGTTCTCCAAGCAAGAATCCCTAGGTTCCATACTGCAACCCTGCTCCGGAGGCGAACCGGCACCGCAGCACGAAGTCATGCAAGGATGACGTTTGTGGAAATATTAAATACCAGAAGACCTTTTCCTCTGTGACGCACATTGCCCTGTAACGCATTCTGCGCCGGAGACCGCAAACTACAACAATGTTCGGCGGAAAAAACGTGATAGCAAATATCCAAGACAGGTTATCGTAAAACAATGGTCACAATGCAATCAAACCTCTTTCCAGATAATCATGCTTATAGCAAAGGATACTTGATGACTGGGTAGAACTCCTGTTTCCAAGCCTTTCGTTTGTAAAACTTCTGTTAGCAGAACATTCCATTGGTAGATATCAAATTAATTAAGCGTTCTGCAAGCATACACACCTTAGCATAAAATACTGCTCATATAAAACCAGCCAATAAGCATTTGATTTATCAAATTAGCCGCAACAAGAATTTACCTCCGAACTTGATGAGGACGAAATTATTGTTGCACCTGTGTAATCTTGCGTAATTTCGGCCATTTCACATTAAGCTTTTAACTCAAAATGCCTAAAATAACGCCTTTACAACACGTTGAATAATTTTTCATCAGTTCCAGAAAGATCTTATCACAGGAGCACGGGAACAACGTGAACAAACAGAACATGATATTGCTGCTCTTTGTGTCGTGCAATTTAGCCCTATTGTTTTAGCGCAAAATGCGCATTTGCGTCCACAATGGACAAGAGTACCCATTCATGGAAAACAGTGGGAAATGCCGGATTTGCCTTAGCGTAATTTCTTGCGATGTTGTGGAATTATGCAAAGGGAAAGTACAAGAATTTTGCAATCGCTATCCTACACTGAACTGTTGGCAGAACAATCTCCTAATAGCACTCATGTTTTGCGAAAATGTTCCCACTCAAACACATTGACAGAATATATCTCCTATTACAGAAAAGCACACTATTTGAAGTCGCGTTGGCAGAACTTCCTGCCATGAAAAGCGCCCAACAACTGGAAACATGCATCCAGACTATATAACCTCAAAGCTTCAGTAATAGAGTACTTGCTGTCATAAAAAATTCTAGTAGAAGAATTCCTGTTTTCTGCAGTGTGCCAATAATTAAACACATTTTGGCAGAACATTCTGATAACAGACTCATGTTCCCTAAATGAGTCAGAAAAAGAGGACATGTTGGCAGAAACTTTTGCAAAAAAAACTAAGGACCTGATTTTAGATATCGGCGGACAGTTTACTCCGTCACAATGGGGGCGGATATCCTGTCCGCCGAAATATAAATCCCATAATATCCTATGGGATTTAGATTTAGGCAGACAGGATATCTGTTCCTGTTATGATGAAGAAACACGTCCCCCGATATCTAAATCAGGCCCTAATTTATCATAGCTTTCGGCTTGCAGAACCTGCAAGAATTTCAAAAACCAGACTGTTACAATGGTAAGCCTTTATGAATTGGCTAGACCTCTCCAATTATCTTCTGGTGGCATCTTACAGGCTAACATTTTACTCAATCACAGCTTAATCATTGCATCGAATACTACCCATTGATGGAATTGTTAGGAGGTGTATAGTTGAAAATGTTAAAACCTAGTGTATCGTATTGTGACATTAAGACTATGCTTACTTCCCCTGTTGGGTCCCCGAAACACTCACCCACATGGGTTGGTTGGTCAGAGAAGTGCTCTTATAGTGTATCAGGATACAGCATGTAGCGGTGTGCCAGATAAGGGGCCTGAGAGATAGATGCACCATTTATGGTGGAGTACTGCATTGCGATAAGCTCTGAGTCCAATTTTATATGCAGATTGTGGCAAGAGTTTATCTGTGCTGAGATCTTGTGGATCTGGGCAGAGCAATAGTGTAGTAAGGTATGCAAAAGACAGAGATCATTTGAATTACAATGATTCTTTATGCAGTTGTTAAAAAAGCCTCTGGCTGCAGGATTTCAATTCATTTTCACAATCTCAAGGTACTCTGGCCCTGTAGATATAGGCTATGTTAGATTCCTCCAGTGGCTACAGTGTGAAGTAGATCTCTTTAGATACATCATATAATTTCTGCGGGTGTCGAGAAAATATTTATAGTGGACTGGCTGAGTAAGTCTAGTCATATGGATGACTCAAGATTGTTTAGTTGGAACTTGTGGAATGTTGTAGCTACTCAAAAGTTGGGGGGAGAACTAGGTGTCTTCTGATCAGGTAGTTTACCTGTATCTGTCATCATCTGTCAGCCATTGTTGATTGTTGCGAGCCGAGTGTTTGCCAGGACCACCAGCCTTGGGTTTATAATAAAAATTGACATGTTTTCTCCTTTCGTCTGAATCTCATTTGCTCCTGTATACTTCATATTTTGCTTGGGAAAGAGTTCCATGGTTTAGCTGCTTGGTCCGAGAAGTCTGCATCTCATATGGATTTTGCCATGTGATAGAGAACAATAGTCCAAAAGCATAGTTAACTGTTTTGTGAGCATTGTTTAAACTGGATGTATGATGCTCCTTTTCATTTGGGGGCTTGGCTAACAATGCAGAGTACATTGAACATTGATCCCCTCCTTATAAATAGCCAGTGAAGGGCCTGTAAGATTTAAAATATGCATCCCCTTGGCTTTCAGCGCAGTAGAAACCTTACCACATGTTCTCAATTCATTGCACACCAGGAAGCAAAAGACTAATAGATATAGGCTGTTGGCATAGTCAACCTTGGTGATCACAATGGTGAGGATGGCTTGAAGCTTTTGTTAGTACCCAAGGTAAAGGAAGATGCAGCACAGTGATTTCATGCTGTAGAAGGTGTTGTTAGTGACTCTGTTGAAATGTGGGACCAGGGACTGTTCTGAGGCTATGGTTAACCCCAGGTTCCTCACTTCTCTTTACATGACCAGGAGGCATCAAGTTATTTACCAGTGTTCAGAGCAAACCCAAATGCCTTGGTCACTCCTTCGCGATAGAGAAACATGTGCCACTCAGTGAGTGATGCTGCAGCTGTCCAAATGACTGAGTCCCAGAATGCATTGCTGGAGGTAAAATCCTAACAGCTGTACAATCACACTCAGCACCACACCCAGGAAGGTGATGTCCACAAAAGTGTTTCCCAGTGGTGCTGAAACAAGGTTCAGATCTGTGGTAAGGGGCAAAGAAGGATTGTGTAATTAATTGAACTAAACTGGGTTATAATTATCTGATCCAATGAAAATTATATTATTTTAACATGCCCCATTTCCCTTAGCTGCAAAAACCTGAAGAGTTTACATACACTCCACTTTCATATTCATAGCCATGAGCATTGAACCGAGGCACTGCCGCACCCTTTACTCTTGTTCTCCTTCTTAACCCAGAAACTCACTCTTGTTAAGGGACAGTTCTGGCTCCCTTACCTGTTCTCAAGGGGATAGAGGTGCAAGACTAGTAATGCATGTGTGCCCGTTATACCAGTGCTAGAGCTTCCACCGGCTCTAGGATAGATGTGGATCCAGGCCCGGGAGAACATCTTTCATCCCATGTGAACATTAAACATAGTGATATCGCCAAAATGCTCAGATAACCAGTGTATTTTCCTTCTAATCGTATTCGGCCCAAAAAAGACAATGTGAGAAGTGGAAAGATGACACAATTTTCATTAACAGATGTTATGGTCGGTTATAAAAATTGAGAACCTCTGCAATTGGCCAGTTATTGTCACAACCACAATGCTACCAAATCCTCGCTTGTCACTGTTAGAGTTTGCCCGTGGGTGCATTGGTTGCAGTATTGACCATTAACCATAAATATCTATTTTCAGAAGTTTTTTTTTAATTTAACATAATGCGCCTTACATTAAGTTTTGTCAATCAGTTTTGGGGAGTTATCTTGATGTATATTTCCTACTCCCAGCATTTTTGGTGCTGTGAAAGGTGTGGGTTTTTAAAATTACATTAATTTTATTATTCACCACCTGAGATTCCGAACCAGGCTTGGTACATGGAAAGTTTTGAGAACAATATATTGACCTTCAAAACCTTAAAGACTTAGGCTCTCTGCTAGCCCTATGTCAAGTATCCCTACCGGGCAGGTCATCTTGGGCACAGCCTGCCTAAGTGCTCAGAACCTCTGCCAGACTACAAGACAATGTGTCCAGTGCTGAATAATGTAGCCCCTGGTACGTACTTGGTACAGTATGTTGCCATGCCAGCATGTACTTGGAACAGGGAATGGTATTCTTCCATGCCCTCTGCCCTATAACTCTGACCCCAATTCCACCCGATATAACCTATTGCTGTGCCAATTATCCCTTTCCCAGTTACTTGTTTGCCCTGACTTCTGGGTGTGCCCTGCAGGCACTGGGTATCATATCAGCCACACACAATGCCCTGACCCCACACCCAGCGGGCACAATCTAAGATGGTATGCAATGCCCCTGCCACAAACATAACCTAGGCAAAGCCTGTGGCAATGCCTAGTAGGTACAGTGTGTGGCCTTCGGCTATGCCATGCGACTACTGCCATATGAGCCAATGATATGGCCATTAGTCACCCTATGCCCAGTACTCCTGCCTGGTGCTTACTGGCTATGGTCTGCAGCACATCCAGCAGGCGCAGCGTTTACCGTGTGACATTACAACTGTGCTTTGTGCCGAGGTACCCACTTGGCATGGCCTGTGACCATGCTATGCTGGTATGAGGCTTGGGGCATGGCATGGCCTTGGACATGCACCTTACAGTTCACAGAACATAACCTTCTGGTACTTCCTGTGCTTCATACATTATCTGTTAAGTGTTTACCCCTTTTCCAGTGCCTACATTATTGTGGGGTTTTTGGCACCCTAAATGTTGAAGGCGGTTTAAAAGTTCACTTGCTGATTCCTACCTTTGTCTTAATTTAGAATTGCTTTCATTAAAAAGGACTCCATTGGTGGAACCCTATGGGGTGTGTGCTCATCAGTGCCAACGCATATAACCAACATATCCTTTAAAAAAATGTTTTTTATTGGGGTGCACAAATTATAAGGACCATTTCACAAATGGGAAATATTTAACAGAGATAAAATGGCCAGCTCTTCAAATGCAGTCAGTTTTATTTGGTTAGATGTTCATGAATGAAATGCCTGGATACCATCACATATTTAGGATTTTCGGCCTTGCTTTACAGTGCAGCTGTTGTTTAACCTTATGTGATCAACCTAAAAAAGAGCTTTCGGGGGTACTACAGAGAAGGACTTTGGCTCTGCCCACGTGTTGGTAGACAGTAGAATATGCTGTGATTGGGCAGAGGTTGTGTTTTCCGAAGAAAATGTACTTACTCTCCAAGAGCTGTAATCATTTTTTTATCTATTTGTGCGCGGCAGAGCTCTTCATCAAGCCTAGCAAATTTGTTGCAACAGAGCTTGACCTTTGGGTCAAACATATGCCACTAAAATACTATATGTCTCCTAGATAATTATGCTGTTTGTTCTGCAGTCTAAAGTATAAGAAAAAGTGCAGGATGGCCACTCGTAATTACTCGGGCTGGCATCGCAATCCATCCATATTTTGGTCACCATGTAACCTCAGTTTGGACCCAGCTATATGCAAATCAGTATTGACCCTGCTCCAGTTGGAACAGTCCCACCCAAACTGCCAAGCCAGGTCCTCCCTGAACCAGAACACAAACAACCCAGGACCAGTTTTATCCCAGCTATAGGCTCATCAGCCGAGTACAGATCGGTTCCAGTGACAAAGTGTGCATGGGACGCACGTCTGTGCAAAACCCCTCCCACTTAGGGCAACACACTAAAGTATACAAAAAAGTGATGGATGTAATGCTTGAAATAATCTCAGCCACTGTTAATGACTTGTGCAGTATCCCAAGCCATAGTTATTTTGCACACCGTGTCACCTCAGTTTGGACTCCGCTATAAGCTAATCTGTTTTGACCCTGCTTTCGTTGGAACAGTCAGCCCGAACCAAGCTGTACCCGGCTGATGACTCAATAACTAGGGCGCACCGGTCCTGGGTTGTTATGAGTTTTGGTTCAGGGAGGACCGGGCTTGGCAGTTCGGGCTGGACTGTTCCCGCTCGAGCAGGGTCAAAACTGATTTGCATATAGCTGGGTCCAAACTGAGGTGGCATGAGGTGTGCAAAATAACGATGGATTAATTACCACTGAGAGAGATTAATTCCAACATTCCATTCATCACTTTTTTGTATTTTTTGGTTTGTTATGCCGCAGCACAGAAGGAAGGGACTTAGGAGGATGTATTGCAGTACCAGCCACCTACCTTCTTCTCATTCCATCGTCAACTTAACGCTGCATTCCTTAAGAGAATGGTGTTTGTTCTTTCTAATTCCTAGTTTTAAGACTCATGGACTACAAGGAATTTTTTTAATCGCCCTGGTTCTAAAAAGAATAATGTAATAATTTCAATTTATTATTTACATTTAAAAAATGCATTACTCATATAAATTTCGTTTACTTCAAATGTAATATTTTTATATATTCATTCAAATTAATGTACCTATTTGATATATTGTAATTTTAAAATACCCTTGTTTGATCTTAAAACCCTTACTGCCCCTTAATGCTTTAATTCTCTGAATCTTTCAGTCTACTTGTTACCCATTGAGGTATCATTGCCTGAAACCTAAAAACCCTTACTGCTCCTTAATGCTTCCCATCTCTGATCCCTGAAAATCGAAACGGTCCTTACTGCTGTCCTTACCTGAGCCCGAAAAACTCCTTACTACAATATAACCATACCCTTCCATGAATTCGAAAAATTCATTACTATCCTTTGATGCTACACTCCACTGAACTCAAATTCCATACTACAACTAAACGCTATACTTCTTACTACCCCTTAATGATATCCATCCATGAACTCTAAAAACCTATAATATCACTTAACACTACCTTCCTTGAATACTAAAAAAAAACTTACTACTCTTAATGCTAACCTTCCTTGTACCATAAAAACTCCTTAGTACCACTTAACGCTACCCTTTCCTGCACCATAAAAATTCCTTACTACCCCTTAACACTACCCTTCTGTGAAAACTAAAAATTCCTTACTACCCCTTAGCACTACCCTTCTGTGAACACTAAACATCCCTTACTACCCCTTAACACTACCCTGCCCTACCTACCTCTACAACCCTTAACAATAGCCATCCGTGAACTCTAAACAACCTTATCACCCCTTACAGCTACCCATCACTCAACCCTAAAACCCCCTTACTACTCATTATCCTTCCTTGAATCATAAAAAACTCCTTGGTACCACTTGACGCTACTCTTTCTACCCCTTAACACCATTCTTCGCAGAATCCAGAAAAGGCCATTACTAGCACTTAATTCTACCATTCCCTGAACCATAATAATTCTTTATTACCCTTCCCGGAGCCCTAAAAACTTGATTTGTATAGGCATCTTCAGTGTTTACAATTATTTTTAACATTCATTTAATGTCTACTTATTTATTAATATGTTATACTTTGATGATATACTGATCTGAACTGTTTAAAGTTATATGAGTAGTTCTATTTTATGTATGTTTGTTTTTAGGTGTTGGGCATTGCACTAGTGTTATTCTCTACCTGGAATGATTTCTGTTTGGTTCTTTTTCAGTACCTGTGAGATGTGATTATCCAATGCTAGGCTGTACCAGATTTGAGCTTGGTTGGACGGTAGTAGTACTACTGAAATAGATATGATGTAAACTCATCTTTCATAGTTTTGTTTTCGTGTTTACATGGGCTAGGGAAAAATATAACCCAGGGCACGAAAATAATGGAGGCCCCCATTAGTGAATCAGGTTGCTAAAAAAGTGGCCCAAAGTGCAAATCGGGTGGTTTTGAACATTAAAAGGCACACTGTTCAGGTGGTTTGTAAGGTACGGGAGAGGTGCTTGCTGCAGGCAATGTTTTGGTAACATCAGGGAAATCAAAAGAAAAAAAAAGTCCCACCAGACCATAAAACAAACCCACAAACAGCCAAAAAACCGTCCCACGCACTGTCCTGTAGGACCATCTCCTGGAGCACTGTCTAATTGTCCTATAGGCCAGTCCGACCCTGTTTACATGTCTCTCCCCTTGCTTTATTCCCCTTTCCAGCTCCCATTTAGCATAGAAGGTCTTGTCACTCCCCCAAAATGTAGACCTACGCTTGTGGAGTTATCTGCACTCATGGCCTAGAATCATATGCATGCGAGAGAGAATATATGTACGCTGAGATCGACGCCCGGAATTTACTGAATTGCATTTTTGACTGAGTTCGCTTACCCAAAAAGGGTTTTCTGAAATTTTTAAGTATTCTCTGCCAGTTTTGGTTGGAGCCATAAATAAGATCATCTTGCCTGAAACCAGAATCCCACAGACACATAAATGGGTCCACGCGCAGACTGGGCTAAATAAACAAGTTTTGATATGACATTATTGTAAGAAGATACACTTTGTGCTGGGTGAGGCAGGAAATGTAGTAAACATGGCTTGGGTTAGTGGCGAAGGTTTCCTGGCCACACTATCTGCGCACAGGCCATTAATGGCCCTCCCCAGAGAGCTTTAATGACACCTTCCACTGAAACCTTCTCCACATAAATATTTGCTCTGCTTTTCATCTTTTACAGAAGCTCCTTAATCCCCCTCACCACCCCTTCCCTTACAGGATCCAAGGCTGAGATGTCCCTGTATGTAACATTGCATACCTTCTCAGAAGAGGCCCTGCAGGAAGCAGGTCGTGAACCCTCTCGCCCGGGCACTTTTATGGAGTTTGTGGTCACCAACCTGTGATTTACAGGGCTGGCCTGCGCTTTCCTGGCTCAGCTATTAAACATTGCATTAGCCCACTGCCATCTGGGCAGTAAAGCTCCTACTGCTGTGTGGGGCACTACCTGATCTCCAGAACCCCTCCCCAGGTTGAAGTGAGGGGGCAGAGATAAATACAGCGCCTGGACTCCAAGATATATTTGTCGCACAATCTCCTAGCGTTTAGGAAATCTCTGAAAACTTGGCTATTCCAGATGTAATTTCTCTGTTGCGGTCACTCTACACGTAATCTGTTTTTTCATGCCACAGCGCCGGGACACTCATCTGAGTAGCTGAGCGCTATAAATCCTCATTTAACATAACATAACATTTCTACCCTGGTACCTTTTAGTCCGCTCCAGATACAAACACTTACTGTGGTGGTAAATTAACAATTTTAAGGTTTTAAATCTGTACTTTAATCCTAGCCTTAGGTATTCTTCTAGGATTAGGTCTGCACCATAATTCTAGCTTTCATTTGCCAATTACCTATCCTAGCATTTCATGTCAGTGCCATCCTCTGTTGGTAAATTAGCCATCCTGGGATTTTTGTACACACCAAAACTATAGCTGTGTTGGACAATTATTCGTCCCATGGGTAAATGCCTGCTCCATAATCATGACCATAGCAGTAAATAAACCACCATAAAGCTTTATGAATGCACTATAATCCTAGCCAGTGTAGTGAATTATCCATTCTAAGGTTTCATGGCTGCACCATAATCCTAGCCCTGGCTGTGATAATTAACCATCCTACAGTTTCATATATACAATATAATCCTAACCCTGGCGGTAAATTAAATCCTTTGGACCCCTGCCCTTTAAAGGTCCTGAGAGATGTAAGGATACCTTGTTACCACCATTATTGGAGGTGATGAATGGCGCTATCCTTCAGGGCATTTTTTCGGCAGCCTGGAAAAAGGCCATTGTTAAGCCCCTTCTAAAAAAAACTACCTTGGACCCAGAAAATCTTAAAAACTTCAGGCCCATTTCCCTGCTCCCTGCCCCTGCTAAGATGCTGGAATCTCACCTTAATTCTCATCTCACCACTTTTCTTGATTCCTCTGGCTACCTGGACCAGTCCCAACATGGGTTCAGGAAATCACACAGCACGGAATCTGCACTTACTGTGGTGATGAATAATATCCGTACTAAGGTTGATCAAGGACAGACCACCCTGCTAGTCCTTTTAGATCTGACGGCAGCATTCGATACCCTGTCCCCCTCGACTTTAACAACTCGTCTGAGGGAGGTAAGGTTGCAGGGCCCAGCGTTGAGCTTGCTGTCTTCCTTTTTAGAACTCAGGGAGCAGAGGGTTAAGCTTGGAGAGTTCCTCTCCCCTGCTAAACCGTTGCAATGTGGGGTCCCTCAAGGGTCGGCGTTAAGTCCGACCCTGTTCAATATCTATGTGGCCCCCCTTGCTAGGTTAGTTAAATCGCAGGGGATGGAGGTTGTATCATATGCAGATGATACACAGATTATGGTGTCCTTGACCCACTCAGTCAGCACCACCGCGTCCAGCTTCAGGAATTGCATGCAAGTAGTTGCAGAATTCCCTGAAGCTGAATGGCGATAAAACCGAGGAGCTGATCTTTGGTAAGGACCAGGATGTCTGGTCCAGTGAGTGGTGGCCTCCATCATTGGGAGCTTGTCCTACACCATCGCCTTCTGCCAGGAACCTTGGAGTCATCTTTGATACCTCGCTGGCTATGAACCTGCAGGTAAATCGAACGGTGGATACCTGTTGGGGAGTCATTAGGATTCTGAGGAGAATCGCCCACTATCTCTCCCCTCAGGCACGTAAACAGACTGTAGTCGCGTTGGTGTCTTCTCGATTAGACTACTGCAACGCTCTGTATGCAGACATTAATAAGGGCCATATTCAACGCCTTCAGAGCGTGCAGAATGCTGCGGCGAGATTTGTGTTGGATGCCTCCAAGTCCTTCTCTGCTACTCTAGCCAGGAAGAACCTCCATTGGCTCCCGATCCAGCAAAGAATTGTGTTCAAAATCCTCTGTCTGGTTTTTGGAGCGCTTCTGGCAGGACCATCAGATGCCCTAGGATCTCTGTTAACCTCTTACTCTCCTAGTAGGAGCCTTCGTTCTTCCAACAAGAATCTTTTGTGCATCCCGCGTAGTAAAAAAGTCAGATGGGGAGGCAGGGCCTTTGCCACCGTGGCCCCCCGCCTGTGGAATGCCCTCCCCTCCGACATGAAGATGCAACCTTCGTTGCCTCTTTTTAGGAAAGCATTAAAAACATGGTGCTTTATTAAGGCTTACCAATAAGCTTGCTATGTGGATATCTTTTGGATTACGCTGGGACACTTCCGGTCGGCCAGCGTGCAGAGCGGTTAGCGCTCTAGTGCACAACTTCCTGTGGCTATTTAGGCAGAACAGGGCTGCAGCGCTTCGCGGAAAGGAGACAGTGGCAGTGTCCCTGACCCGCTTTGTGACCTGACCGAGTGTAAGCTTACGCGCTGATTTGAAAAAACGATCTTTTAAAATTGTTCTGAATGTATTTACTCCTTGACTAGTGCTTTTTTAAAACTCACTTACCCCTGCACCACACGCCACTTTACTGATTGTAGGAGCCGTTTCCCTGCATCGGTTCGCTGGGACACTTCCGGTCGGCCAGCGTGCAGAGCGGTTAGCGCTCTAGTGCACAACTTCCTGTGGCTATTTAGGCAGAACAGGGCTGCAGCGCTTCGCGGAAAGGAGACAGTGGCAGTGTCCCTGACCCGCTTTGTGACCTGACCGAGTGTAAGCTTACGCGCTGATTTGAAAAAACGATCTTTTAAAATTGTTCTGAATGTATTTACTCCTTGACTAGTGCTTTTTTAAAACTCACTTACCCCTGCACCACACGCCACTTTACTGATTGTAGGAGCCGTTTCCCTGCATCGGTTCGCTGGGACACTTCCGGTCGGCCAGCGTGCAGAGCGGTTAGCGCTCTAGTGCACAACTTCCTGTGGCTATTTAGGCAGAACAGGGCTGCAGCGCTTCGCGGAAAGGAGACAGTGGCAGTGTCCCTGACCCGCTTTGTGACCTGACCGAGTGTAAGCTTACGCGCTGATTTGAAAAAACGATCTTTTAAAATTGTTCTGATTGTATTTACTCCTTGACTAGTGCTTTTTTAAAACTCACTTACCCCTGCACCACACGCCACTTTACTGATTGTAGGAGCCGTTTCCCTGCATCGGTTCGCTGGGACACTTCCGGTCGGCCAGCGTGCAGAGCGGTTAGCGCTCTAGTGCACAACTTCCTGTGGCTATTTAGCCCTCACATTTTTTCGAGCGCGCAGCGGTCGCGCGCAGCCCCGCCGAAGACCCGCCAAAGAGCTGCCCGTCTGCGCCCGTCCGCGCCAAGGCAGCGCCGGGCACTCTGCTCTTTATCCTGGCATAAGGCGGCAGGATGTGTTACTCCAAATCCGAGCTGCTGAGTCTTCAGCATTCCTCCTGTTCTTGCACCAGACGCAATCCTGCTCATATACACCATCCGCTCGTTACTCCCTCCCAACTGTGTTCCACTTCCAAACGTAAATCCAAACCCCTCCCTGCCCACACCTTCAGGCTAGGACACCTCAATGTAAGATCCATGTATAAACATCATTCAGAAATACATGACCTTTTAACTGACCATTCTCTAGATGCCCTGTTCATAACTGAAACTTGGCTCCTTGATGAGATGGACTCGGTCTGCAACCTGGCAACACCTACAGGTTACTCTATCTATACGGTGAACAGGGGCGCGAGAGGGGGCGGGCTAGCGCTCATACTCAAATCCCATTTTCAGTGTCAACTTGACAAAGTAGACATCAAAGGTAGTGAAAGTGCTCGCTTCTCGATTAAAGTCAACCCCCAGTTCTGTGCTACTGGCCTTCTGGTCTATAGACCCCCTGGCGCTGACGTTCCCTTCACTAACTCCCTTCTACAATATCTAAATACCAATGTTATTAACTCCGCCAACTTCACGATTATTGGCGACCTTAATCTGCATCTTGACAAGAATACCGAGTCTAAAGCGGCAACTTTTTTAGCGGATCTTGCGGCTTTCGAACTCGAGCAACTTGTCCACGGCCCTACCCACAGAGCAGGACACCTTCTTGACCCCATTTTCACCAACATCACCGGCGTGTCCTCTGGCATACCTATTCCCATGACCTGGACTGACCACTACTTAGTGATGTTAACCATCCCCTGCAACTCAAGTCCTGTTGTAGCATCCACCCCTTCAGTTCAGAAACGGCCATGGAGAAAACTCCATCTTGAAGAACTCTATGATATCCTGGCATTACATCCCCTACCCCCGAGTGAAGACCTGGATGCAGGATACGATCAGTTCTGCCTTTGGATTACCCAGGCTCTCGACACTCTTATCCCTGCTAGATGGACCAAGGCCCGCACTCACACGGCGAGTCCTTGGTACAACTCAGAACTTGCCACCTTGAAAAAGGAATGTAAGAAGGCAGAGAGACGTTGGAGGAAAAGTTATGATGCCAGCCTTAAACAAGAATATGTCCTGCTCCAAAAATCCTACCACCGTAAAGTCTGCAGAATAAGAGCGGCATACTATGCCAGTGAAATCAACAACAGCTCTAATACCTCAAAATCGGTTTTTAAAATTCTGAAAGACCTCACGGCAAAAAAAACTGTCAACACCATTACTACCTCGCCCGACCTCTGTAACAACATGGCTAATTTCTTCACAGACAAAATCAAGAAGATATACGACACCTTCCCCAAAGACCCACAGTCACCGGTCACCTTTGATCCTACCAGGCCTTCCCTCACTTCCCTTCCCACACTTGACCGTGAGACTTTCTCTAAAATCTGTAGAAAGATTAAATCCGGGTCTCCGGCAGACCCCTTAAAGCCTGACCTTTTCTGTGACGCTCATGTACTCATCACAGATCACGTTCGTGACATCATCAATCGGTCACTTTCCACTGCCAGTGTCCCTATCAAATGGAAGCAGGCATGGGTGTCCCCCATTCTAAAAAAACCCACTTTGGATCCCTCACTTCCGGAGAACTTTAGGCCGATCTCCTTGCTCCCTTGGCCTGCTAAAGTGGCCGAGGCACACGTCAATAACATCTTGTCCAACTTCCTCCTCACCAATAACCTCCTGGATGACTCCCAACACGGGTTTAGAGCTGGTCATAGCACCGAGACAGCCTTGCTCAGTGTTTCTGAGGACCTCCGTTCCATTCTTGACGCCGGCGGTACTGCAGCACTGGTCCTATTGGACCTCAGTGCTGCCTTTGATACGGTGTCACATGAGGTCCTCTTGATGAGACTGGAAGAAATTGGAGTCACAGGGGCAGCCCTGGGGTGGCTTAGAGACTTCCTGTCTAACAGGTCTTTTAGAGTCTCCACCCCCCCTTACATCTCGAAGGAGCATAGCATTGGGCAGGGAGTGCCGCAGGGCTCGTCCCTGAGCCCTACCCTGTTCAATGTCTATGTCCGCCCGTTAGCGGAGGTGGCTAGAAGGAATGGTATGGCTTTGGTATCATATGCAGATGATACCCAGTTGGTGGTGGCGCTGAATAACAACAGTGGTCTGGAAGCCCTTCACTTTAAACAGACACTCATCGACATCACCAACTGGATGACGGCGAACTTTCTCCAACTAAACGCCGGTAAAACCGATATTCTCCTCTTGGGAAAAAATACAGCTTCCTGGGGAGATAATTGGTGGCCTGACATTCTGGGCCCACCCCCCAAGCCAAAAGACTGTGTAAAAAATCTAGGTGTTTGGGTCGATTCGGCTCTAAAATACACCATCCACACCAAGAAAGTGGCCGCCACGTGCTTCGGCATTTTACGCAACATCAGGCCCATCCTGAAGTTCTTTGACTGCCGCACTCGCCAGCTTATCGTCCAGGCGACGATCCTTTCTAGACTGGACTATGCCAGCTCTCTCCTTTTGGGAGCGAACCTGGCTGAAACCACCAGACTGCAGAGAGTCCAGAATGCGGCTGCCAGGGCTCTGGTCGGCCTCCCTCGCCACTCTTCTGTCTCAGGAACTTTAAGAAAACTGCATTGGCTCCCGGTGGGAAGAAGGATCCAGTTTAAGGCTCTATGTCTAGCCTTCAAGATCCTCAAAACCGCCTCTCCCCCACTGCTGAGTCCCCTCCTATCTGAGTATACCCCCAGCAGATCCCTCCGCTCAGAGGGACAACATCTAGTGACCATCCCCCGCACTAGACTTGCTAGAGTTGGGGGACGCTCTTTCAGCCTCCTTGCTGCCAAGCTATGGAACAGCCTGCCTGTAACCATACGGGGGATGCATGATCTTTTAGCCTTTAGAAAAGCCATCAAAACCCATCTTTTCCAATAATCCGTTTTCTTTGTGCACCTTCATTCTGCACTCTGGCCAGCTTGCAGCGCCGGGACGCCCCTTGGCTGGGGCAGCCGCGCGCTATACAAATTCTCATAACATAACATAACATTAGGCGCCTTGACGCCCTTCGGCTAAGTAGCGCATTATAAGATGGATTTCATTCATTCATTCAATTAAGCATTTTAGAGTTTCATGCGTACACCATAATCCTAAATCTGGTGGGGAATCAACGACTGTGAAAGATCCGGAATCCCTACCTCGTCGGAAGAGCAGAGTAGGCGGGGAGGCCACACCCCCCACACCGGGAGGAACATCGTCCCTTGGTCATTGGGCTCCCTCTCTTCGCCCACAGGATCCGCATACCCCCGAAGACCCGGAACCAGAACAGGATACCGGAAGCAGAACTCCCGCCGGCAACCCGGAACCCGAACCGACCGGAACCGGAAGTACGTCCACTGCAATCAGCCGAGACCCTAGAAAAGACGGCAGGAGCGAGGAAACAGTGTTCAGCCCAGCGGACTCGTGGCAGGAGACAGCGAACGACGCGGAACTCCCGACGGAGAGCGGAAGGAAGGAGGAGATCGGAGAGGAAGCGGAGATCGGAGAAGAGAACGAGGAAGAAGACCTGTGGACGGAGGATTGGTGGCGACCTCCGGAGGTGGCGGGAGAGCGGCCGTAACTCGGATGAGAGTTACGGCGGGGCACGTGAGTACACTCTATCCTTCTCCGTGTTTCCCTAGTGTAAATATTGTACCTAACTGTAAGATCTTGTATATAGAGCCCCCATGAGCACCCTGCACCAGCCTTAGTACTTAGGAGAAGTCTCACGAGCACTGTACTTATAGTGCCCACACTTATCCCGGACACCTCCCATCACAAACCCCTCCTGTTTGCCGATTGCTCTTATCCCTACCTACCCTCCCCTCCTTCCCCACGTTCATTTCCTGGCCATTCACTTCCCGGTGACGGTGGTAGTACTCAGTAGTCCTTACTGGACGGGACTAACCCCTGTACTCTCTCTTACTTATCTCCGAGGAGACCCATCGACCGGCCGTAACCTGACGACCACAGCCCCGCAGCGGACCACAGACCAGATACCTACCTACCATCCAGATCCTCCCGGCTGGGAGCTTCCCTGCGGATTATTCCTCACTGCAAACTCTTTATTCCGGACTTTGTGTATACTTTCCATCAATAAATCCTTGACCATAGCGCACTACATCCGGCCTCCCCGCTTGTTATTCCGGTCCGCCCAGCCCACAGTCTCACAACGACACTAGGGTTTCATGTCTGCGCCATAATCTTATCCATGGTGGTGAATTAACCACCCTATGGTTTCATATATTGTATTGTATTCTATTATATTGTAATTGCTTTTATATAGTGCATACTGCCCCTGACGAGGCATTAAAGTGCTTTTTCGGCTAGCAGCACGCTACTCCGGAACCCATTAAGGATTAGTGGTGAATTAGTATAGTGAAAATATGAAAGTAATTTGAGTGGTGGATATGATAGTCAGTTGTTTGGATTGAGAAGGATAGTGAGGGGAAAAGGTTTGCATTTATATAGTGCTTGTTACCCTTGATGGGGTGTTGAAGCGCTTTTTCGGCGAGTAGCATGCAACATATTCCTAGCCATGGTGGTGAATTTACCACCTTAGGGTTTCAAGGTTGCACTGTAATCCTAGCCCTGGCGGTGAATTAACCACCATATGGTTTTATATATGCAACATATTCCTAGTCATGGTGGTGAATTAACCACCGTAGGGTTTCATGTTTGCGGCATAATCCTAGCCCTGGTGGTAAATTAGCCTTCCTAGAGTTACAAGTCTACACTATAATTCTTGCTTGGCGATGGAATCAGCCGCCCCAGGGTTACAAGTCTGAGTTTAGTCTAGAAAAATCCACTCTAGGGTTTCAGGTCTACTCCTAATACAAGTGATCTGAAATCTGTAAAGGGTTATTTGTCCCTTTTATGTGGTGCCCATCATGTCTGATATTGGGCATCTTATTGGAATGGCGACAGCACGGCGAGTCACAGGTCCAGCTTTTTCAATCTCGACACTCCCATATATGACCTCTCCTGGTGCATGTGAGGTGGGTGTGACACTGCCATATAGGACCTCTCCTGGTGTATCTCAGGTGGATGTCTACACTTCTATAAATTACCTCTCCTGGTATATATAAGGTGGGTGTCGGCACTCCCATATATAACCTCTATTGGTGTATCTGAGGTGGGTGTCGGCACTCCCATATATGGCCTCTCCCGGTGTACCTGAGGTGGGTTTGGACACTTACATATATGACCTCTCCTGGTGTATCTGAGGTGGGTGTCGGCACTTACATATATGACCTCTCCTGGTGTATCTGAGGTGGGTGTCGGCACTTACATATATGACCTCTCCTGGTGTATCTGAAGTGGGTGTCGGCACTTACATATATGACCTCTCCTGGTGTATCTGAGGTGGGTGTCGGCACTTACATATATGACCTCTCCTGGTGTATCTGAGGTGGGTGTGGACACTCCCATATATGACCTCTCCCAGTGTATCTGAGGTGGATGTGGACACTCTCATACATGACCTCTCCCGGTGTATCTGAGGCGGGTGTAGGCACTCCCATATATGACCTCTCCCGGTGTATCGGAGGTGGGTGTAGGCACTCCCATATATGTCCTCTCCCGATGTATCTGAGGTGGATGTGGACACTCTCATATATGACCTCTCCCGGTGTATCTGAGGTGGGTGTGGACACTGCCGTATATGACCTCTCCTGGTGTATCTGAGGTGGGTGTAGGCACTCCCATATATGACCTCTCCCGATGTATCTGAGGTTGATGTGGACACTCTCATATATGACCTCTCCCGGTGTATCGGAGGTGGGTGTAGGCACTCCCATATATGTCCTCTCCCGATGTATCTGAGGTGGATGTGGACACTCTCATATATGACCTCTCCCGGTGTATCTGAGGTGGGTGTGGACACTGCCGTATATGACCTCTCCTGGTGTATCTGAGGTGGGTGTAGGCACTCCCATATATGACCTCTCCCGATGTATCTGAGGTGGATGTGGACACTCTCATATATGACCTCTCCCGGTGTATCTGAGGTGGGTGTGGACACTGCCGTATATGACCTCTCCTGGTGTATCTGAGGTGGGTGTAGGCACTCCCACATATGACCTCTCCCGATGTATCTGAGGTGGATGTGGACACTCTCATATATGACCTCTCCCGGTGTATCTGAGGTGGGTGTGGACACTGCCGTATATGACCTCTCCTGGTGTATCTGAGGTGGGTGTAGGCACTCCCATATATGACCTCTCCTAGTGTATCGGAAGCGGATGTCGTACAAGTCACCATAGATTTTTTTTTAGGGTCCCAGTCGCAATACAGAGCACCCCTCAGGTTATATTCTTACCAATAGAAAGTTTCATATCCAAGCTTGTGAGTACCGAGAATTTTTCCCTTCAGCTAAAAATATGCTCCTCAGGCCACCTCTAGTGAAAAAAAAACTGACAGTAATTTGCACGGTCAGCACGTCTTTGAAAATGTTTTGTCCCCTCCCCGACCACCCAAGAGAAGGTAAAAATTCCTGCTCGGGTCAGACACCCCGGTCGCACCACAGCACCTGACAAAAACTGGCCCATTTGGTGCCCAGAGTGATGTATCCCGGGGAGTTTGTCCCTGAAATAGAGAAAAAGAAAACACAAGTGAAATGAACTCACCATGTGTCCTCACACCAGGGCCCTGTTTAAGGGGCAATTAGAAGTCGCTGGCCGTCCACCAGTGGTCCGTCCCTGCAGCCCCAGGGGGACTTTCAAAGGTCCCACGGGACAGCAGTCCAGCCTCGAACAGCAGGGAGATATTTGCACTTCTTGTTAGCTAGAGAACAGCACCAGGGGGACTTGCACATACCCTGTGAAACAGTAGCTCAGCACATTAACACCACGAAGAGAGTCACGCCTTTGTAAAATGGTAGGTCAGCCCCACAGCATCGGCAAGCAACGACCAAGGTTCCTGACAAGGGGGACTCCACTTTACGTGGGTGTTTTACAAAGGCTACCTTACTTCCTATATTGTGGTTACATCAGGGCAAATCCAGACACATCCCACGGCGCAAAGGGTTTATGCATTTATTGTGCTTCTAACACGGTTGGCACTGTCAACAACTCAGCATGCGTGGTTTCACAAACTATGAGGAGTGGGTAAGGTTTGAAAAAAAATCTCTCAAAGATGGGCCAGGGGTTCAAGTCACACTGGGCACATTTTGCAGAAAAGTAATGTTTAATTATGTGTTCTACTTTTTTAAAACGATTTTTGCTCAAGATTCCTATTATTCTAAAACCGTGTTTTTTTCGAGTTTTTCCTCTGCAAACCTATTCTCGTTTCTTCCTGCTATTTGTTTTTTTTACCTTTGCTTTTCAAAATGTACAAATTAATATTGAAGTTCATGAATTTGTGATGTTTCAAAAAACAACTTCATGAAGTTGCAGTCACAGCCATCATAAGTTTGCAGACCCCTAAAATTAACACTCTCACAAAGATTGTCTGCCTCCAAGATAAGATACCTCAAGAGCGCGCGCTTGAGAAGAATGGAAGAAAAGGGCAGTTGTCCTTTAAACTTACCAAACGTGGCCACATCGCTGGTATTTAGACTAGACTTCCTGAATAACAGCAAGGCTGGCTCCAAAAAGTTTAAACACTGCTGGCCTGTGCACTCCCTACCTATAAAAGGGCAACCCATTACCCCTCTCGTGGGGACCATCACTGGCGCGCAGGGCAAGAATCACGCTTTAAATCCAAATCCTGACTATCAAATGGCACTGTAAGCCTCTACCCCGTCAGAAGACATCTTCGCTCTCCAGCCTTCTTAAACTGATCACCCACAAAACATAAAACATACAGACAGATGCCAACATCATAACAGAGTACACAAAAACAGTGATGGACGGAATTCTTGAATTAATCTCAGCCTCTGTTCATTACTCAGGCCGCTTCCCAGTCTATTGTTATTTTGCACACCGTGCCACCTCCGTTTGGACCGAGCCATATGCAATTCAGTCTTGACCCTGCTCCAATGGAAAGAGTCCAGCCCGATCTGCCAGGCCAGGTCATCCCTAAAGCAGAACACAAACAATCCAAGAAAGATTTCGCCCTTATTCGGGCTCATATGGCAAGTATAGCTTGGTTCCAGTGGCACAGTGAGCATGAGACCCACGTCTGGGCATACCAGTCACACTTTCGGCATCAAAAACAAGGTGATGGATGAATGCTTGAACTAATCTCAGCCCCTGGTAATTACTCAGGGTTGCATCCCAGTCCATTGGTATTTTGCACACCATACCACCTCAGTCCATCCCGAACTGCCAGGCCGAGTTTTCCCTGAATTGGAATCAGGGCCGGACTGACTACCGGGCGTTTTGGAATTCTGCTGAGCTGGGGGCTGATTTAACTGCGATAGGAGCTGATTTCGTTCATGGAACCTGCGTGTTCTTCGAAATAATTAAAGCAAAGCAAATTTTGTTCAGTACATGCAGGTCCCCATCAACGAAATCAGCCCCCAGCTCAGCAGCATTCCAAAACGCCCGTTAGCCAGTCCGGCCCTGATTGGAATTCAGGGTGGACCTGAGATTAATTTAAGCATTCCATCCATCACGTCTTTGCATACTTTGGAACTTCATAACAAGCCAGCCCATCCTATTAATTCCAGGAAGGGCCTAGAAATCTCTCTATTGAATTATACCTGAAAGCACCTGCAACAGAACATGCATTTTAGGTACTACCTAGGCCCCATCTCTGGATTTCTTCATGGTGATTTGACAACGGTTACTTTGTTTAATTGTACTGCAAATTATTTTTTTTGAAAGAATATCATTTTTCAGTAGATTTATTCTCCTTCGGGGGTTTCTGAACTGGCGTCCTGATTAGGTATAGGATTGTTGTTTTGACATATTCTGTTTTCTTTTTGTTTCAGGGGTTAATGTGACCCTTTACGAGTTGCATTTTTTGTTCTTTATTATAAAGCATTCGGTTGTTGACTGGAACATGTTTGCACTTTTATAACTGTTGTAAAAATAAATTAACTAACCACTATCTAGAACATTCAAACAAAGTTGCTGGAAATGGTCCTAGAGCATTGCGACTCACAGTCTGAGTAACATAAACATGTAGCAAGAACAGGTCAAGGTTGGTGTATTTTTACCACATTTTTCATGGGCTCTCCACAGTGCTGATCACGCTCAGCAAGTGCCAAAGTGGCTGATCCTGAGCCTTTGCTGCTAGCCAATTGTGTGCCGAAGGTTTTTGTCCCTTGTTTTTTGTGACCCCACTGATTAATGGTGTACAGCAGTTATGTTACACGTCTAAATAAAAAAGACATTTACCCATTGCTGTTGTATAGTTAGATACAGCGTGGCAGAGGTGAGAGAGGTTGGTACTATGTCACTTTATCAAGGTTGGCACCAATCCTTTACCTAACCCTGGGCTCTTGTACACGGAACATGGCTGCCCGACTTGCCAATGACTAACCAACGGGTGATTAAACCTTTCTTATACTATCCCTAGTTACCCTCTACTTCAAAACGGTTTACTTTCAGTATGGCAGGACGGTGTTAAAAAAATATTTTTAACAAACATGAGAAGACACCCTTCGTCCTGAGAGAAAAGGTGATCTGTAGTTGAGGAGAGATAAGACTGGACCAATCTGAAACACAATATTAGAAAAAAATATGGACTCATGCAAATTCCAGGTGCCAGCAGAGGTTTGAGTCAGTTCCACTTTGGAGTGGGTTGCCTTGGCTGAACCTCTTTTGGGGGCGTTAGATGACGTAATCTGCATTGGGTTGAAATAGGCAGACACATGAAACTGCACCATGGTGAATATTTTTAACTTTGCAGATTGTGATAAGGAATGTTTCCAACATACTTGATTCTGGATGTTCAATTTTCTTGTGGCAAATGATGGCCAGTGCAAGACGGAGAAACGAAGCCAGACATATATTGAACCGAAATGCCTGGACCTGTGTCATTATTATCATAAACATAACAAACCTCTGATAATAGCTTCATACTTGGTTATAGTGCCCTGTCCTCTTAGGCACATGTCTCCTCAGTCTGTTAAATCCGCAAAATGCACTGAATGTTATAGTCAGTCAATTAATGTACTTGTTGAGTGAAGTAGCATGCTTCCACTTATGGGAGCATCAGTGTGCTAACCAACCACAAACTATATAGCCCAGTTTATGTCTACAGCAGATACACCTCAAAAGTAGGCCACAGCTGAAAAGGTTTAGGATTGCCATCTAAATACATATATGTTCCATATGTAATTAGCTACCAGAAAAAAACTGTCCAGAGTTGTTGTTGTTAATATTATTATTATTAATATTAACAACAATAGCAATAATTATTATCATAATAATACTAACAATAATAACTGTGATGCACTATGTGGAGTCAGTGGTCATGCCGCACTCATGCGCTGCTGATGATCGCTGGACGATACAAAGTTAGACCGTAACACCAGGACTACTGTTAGAGCTGAAGATTGTGGACACAAAGTGTCCACTCGTTGTAAAGTAGCCAAGTGTAACAATACATATTGGTTTCTTCCTTTAGCAGGCTGCATAGTGAAGGTGTGCACTGTCTAGTGGCATGATTCGCTTGCTTCACGCAATTTTGAATTTTGTCACAACCTGGTAAGGCATAAAGTTTCCCGGGGGTGCCTAATGCGCATCAAACAAGGTGGGACAATTTTGCAAACAAGACAGATTCACAAATACATATTTTCAGTACTTTGAACTGATGTGCTTGTTTCATTGAATTCTAGCATGTGTAGGGCACAGTTTTCTCTATGCCTATTGAAGTTACATGTTCTCCTCGAATCTAAAAACACAGCAGTACAAAACTATGTTCAACCTATATTATGCGCCGGCGAAAATTGCACGCTGGGGGGGGATAAGTGAGGGCAAATGTACCAGGTGTGGGAAGGATCAGGCAGATATAGTTCACATGTTTGCCACATGCCCTGAGCTAGGATTATTGATCAATAAAATGCAGACTTTTTTAACGGAAGTTACGGGGTACAGATTGAGATAACCCCAACAGTTATGTTGCTAGGGGTGCTGGAGGAGGATATGCATACACAGGGAATGTACACATTTAGATATTTAATATATATTGCTGTGGCAAGATCATGTATGTTCTCTGTGGCGACAGAAAGAACACCCTACGTTTGAGATGTGGAGAGGAAGACTATTCGCTATATGCAAATTAGAAACCAGCTTGTATGCTATTAAAGGGCTACAGAAGCGTAAAACGGGCGCTAAAATTTGGGGGGTATTGATTGAATTCTTGGCACCCGCAGTCTAAGATCAAATGCAGACCCCGCAGGCTTGGAAAGTTCGTAGCCTCCCGGGTGGTTGTAGCTATTAGCTAGCGGCAAGCCATTAGTTAGATTTATTTTTTTAATTCCTTTTGATACTTGCTCATCTGTATGTAGAACTGAATTAATGTGTTAGGGGCTGAAATTTCCATGCGAGAGCCTATATAGGTATCGTTTACTACAGATTATACAAATGCTATTTAGTCTGTATGTTTTTTTGTACTTGATTAATCTCTCGTAATGGTTTTCCTGTTTTGTTATATTGTGATGTTCTTTGTAAATGTATACTGGCTTAACAACAAAAAAAGTTACATGTTCAAGAGGGTCGACTAAATGACTCCCTGCCTGAGTTATAACAAAGGTAAGCCTGTTACATACATTTTATTACGCAGGTGCAATGCTGCAAAATAACCAAACTTTGTGCTGTGAAATCATGTGCAAAATTGTTACCATTTCACCTGATACAAACTGTGGTGGGATTTTTGCCCCCTGGTGACTTCTTTGAGCATGAAATGTCTTGCTGAGAGGCATTTCTACTCGGACCACTTTCCTCCTGTAGTAATAACTTTTTGTGTGTGCAAGATACGCCCTTTTTGGAAAGTCACACTAGATAACTGGCAAACACCTTTTTTTAGACCCCTTTTGTAACTGAATGATATCGCAGAAATTTCATGAAATATTAGGTTAAAAAAAAGTATGCAAAATGCAAACAGATTTACAAAGCAGAGGCTCTTTTTCACTTTGGTCCTGCAAAAATCTACAAAGCCAACGCTCAAGACTTGAAAAAACACTTGAATATTGCGCAATAGAAAAGAAACTGAAGACCTTAAAAAATACTGGTAATACATTTATGTTTTTCATTGTATTTTATGTTTGCTGTCTTATTTTTATTAGCTTTTGTATAGTGCACAACCTCCTATTTGTATGGCCTCGTAGCACTACTGTTTATTAGACACAAAGTTTGTATACAGGACGTGTTCTTATGAATACTATAATACTGTACAGGATGTTCTGATATTCTACCCCAGATGATGCTTTTTATACAAACACTTATATCTGACAAAATGTATGTCTATCATGCGGCTTATATGGTTAGTTAACATAAGCGTGTCTGTAACAAGGGTCATTTTTTGCTTTAATATATCTATCATTTCATTTGTCATTTCATCTGTAACTTCATTTCATTTCATGTCAGCCTGTTGTTTCTTTCATTTTCACTATTCTCGATTTGGAAAACCCAATAAAATTGATTTGAACAAAAAAAATCCTTGGGAAGAAATGCTTATTCACTAGCCATAGACCATTTCTAGCTGCTGGGGAAAGGGAATGTTACCATCACGGAGATGCTTGGGAAATGAATAAATGCTCTCCAACACACCCTCCAGGCATCAAAATGTACACACTGACAGTTCACCTAATAAGCCACCCATCAATGACAAAGACATGAATCGCCTACAATGCCCAGAACCTCTCCTCAAAGGATGACTCAGACTCCAGTCTGCGATGGGAACACTGAAACCGTCGACTGAGGCACCACGGATAACCAGTAGTGCTACGAGGCCATACTAATAGGAGGTTGTGCACTATACAAAAGCAAATATAAAATACAATGAAAAACATAAATGTTGTTTATTTGGGCAGCATGTGTTGTGTTTTGAAAGATAGCCTGCTACATAATTCCATATGCCTTTAGTGGGGGGATGTTACTGGCCAGCACCACTGCACTGTCTTTAATAAGATGTTTTCTTGGGTGCTTACCAATTCGTGCTTCTCTCTCAGATTGGCCGGTGTCATTTGACCCCTGTGCTTTTCAGTCCTCTTCCGATCATTTAGACATTCACAGTCCAACAACACTTCCCTAAAATGGGACATAGCAGCAGGAACCTCTCGTGATGGTGGACAGGACAGAAAGCAAGCACTGGTAAGAGGGGAACATGCTAGTGCAAAGGAACATGGCTGGGCAAGGCAGTTCTAGGAGTGCATCCTAAAATGCATCAATAAGGATTGCTGATGTAGCAGTCCCTCTAGTCTTCCAGATGTTGACATTCACACAACAATCCCTGGACTCGGCCACAATGCGTTGTCCTTGGCTTCGTAAAAGCCACAGTTGAAGCACCTGGTGCTGTTATCCTGTTTGATAACTTTACAAGCCTGAGTCCTGGTGAGTTGGAAGGGGTGCGCAAATCTAGAGTGTCCCCTACGAGAAGATCTGGTTGTCCTGCGTGAGGGCTAGAAATGCGGTGCTGACATGATTGTGTCTGGAAGTGCTGAGACGACAAGGCAGAAGTTGTCCCATATACTGTGCATGGATAGAGTGGTGGTGCACGGCTGCAGTTGCCCGGCACAGGACTGGTTGGGTGTCACACTTGAGGGTCGGAGATGTACTCTGATCCTGCCTCTGAATATGTTGCTGCACTTCAGTCGCGGAGAAGTGTACTCGCTCAGAGAGGCAAGCATCCATACAACCTCGGTGACGCTCCCTGGTTACATATGAAGAGGTGACTGAGGATCAGAGGCACAGGTCACTCTTATGGGCATCTTGGCAGCCAGCAGGCAAACCTCAGAAACACTGTATTAGGATTAAGGGTGCAAATAGCCATTCATATATGACAGTCACAGCCAGTATCATTCTGCTGTGATTGACAGGACTGAAGAGACAACAGAAATGATGTAACTCCAGGCAGCTTGTACATACACTAACCAATCCAATATATCATGTGCATGTAATCCCTATGCAATAGAGATGTGGTGTGCAACACAGACCCAGGAGAGGAACATCTGGCAGGATTTTCAGGCTACCCTGTGACTACGAAATGAGCGCCATTCAGATTCAATGTATATGATGTATGGTATGTGGATGTTCTGAAAGTCGGGCATGGGTCTGGCCCATGTGACTCAGTCTGGATACCTCTGTGATAGACTATAAAAATAATTTTTTAAAAAGTACACGATTAGTTTCTGTTCAATGTATTGTTATGCGTTAGCGGGAAGTTCTCGTGGCGATGCACGCTGGAATAAAGAAAATCGCTGTAATGTAAGGAATGAGGCTGAAAGGAGGTGTTGTCACCCAATGACAGAACAAGCATGTAAATCTAAAGTGTGAGACCGGAAGTGAGTGCCAGCCCGTGTGTAAGGAGTGTACAGAGCAGCCAGAGGGGGTCGATGAGGACGCGTGGCTTTAATATGTCAGATTGAAGACTGGTGTGAGTCACCAAGCCTCAGTGTATGACACACTCCTCGGACGCTGCTGCCAGCTCCAAGCAGCAGACAAAACACTGCGGGCAGTGGCGTGCGCTGCAGGCCAGGCCGCAGTGCCTGCTGCTCGCTGTGTGGCCCCGAGTGTGGGCCAACTTTCACCGGAAGCCTCCCATTTGTCCAGCCAGGACAGGACTTTTTAAGCACTTTACTCTCCCCACAATTACTAGGGAGAAGAAACCCACTTACATGGAGCCTGTCACTCCCAAGAGCTGTGCGGTGCTGGAGAGCCTGAGCTCCCTTTTACGCATCATTTCCTACACGTGCAACTACTAATCCTGCTTCAGACCAGCTGCATCACTGAGGCGGCAGCCAACCAGGCAGTGGACAACGCCCTGCTCAGCACAGACCAGGGCGGACCAGTCTCCTAGTCCTGCAATCCGTCCGCCATCGTCTCCTGAACAACATCATGCCCAGGACTTTGCAACAGGGCAGTGGCTGGTTTTCGTAGCTCTCCATCCAATAGCAAATTGTGCGGATGAGAACTTCCAAGTGCCGGGCCAACTGGTGACTTGAGCGGAGCCTTATCCCCATTGGATTTAAACTATACATGGTGCCTGCTGGATTCCTCTTAGCCACCCTCAGAAATTTACAGTACATCAATTGTGATTCACCAGTAAGCTGTTGTATACACATTTGTATCTTAAGGTCTAAAGGAGCAAAAAACATGGATCAGCTCAAAGAATCCCTCATCCTATCCTGGATGCCAAGTACCTACCTAAAGCTGTGCCCACCGAAGACCACGTTCATTCTTCTGGACAACAGCAACAAACAAGCCCATATTCAGGACTGTATCACCAAAATGAAGCCAGATTTATTCTCATTCCAGCTCTCAGCAAACACGAAAACCTCTTGGATTCATCAACTACAAACACATTTTATTAATGGCGATCACTTCTACCGAAACACCACCCTTTCATGAATCGATTTTGAGAACTATATTATGTGCCTTGGCGCTTTCAAATCCGTCGACCAGATAGTGGCAACAAACCACTCATTATAGACCCCAACTCTACCATTTGCCTCCACTAAAGAGAGTGCTGTATACCGTTGCTTTGCTCACCAAAGGGATAAAGAAATTCAACCACATCACTCCCACAGACTTGCATGGAGTCTCCCCACATGCCTGCGTCATCTTCAATACACATGGCATCGCCTGGAAGGCAGTAACAACCAACACAGCACCCTACCTGGACAAAAAACTCACCATCTCAGGAGGCCAAAGCCACACAAGAAGACATCATATCAAATATCCCCAGATTTCCACTCCTGTCTGGCACTCTCTATGCACGTTAAATATTCCGGAGAAATGCAAGCATTTGCACTTATCGCAATTGCATTTGGGACCTTAGACAAAGTCCCACGTATGGACTGGGTTATCCCTCTACCCTTTCCCTTTCTCCCCTCTGCTTTGCCCAATCCTTCCCCCAATGATGTGAGTTGTACCTTGTGTATTTCTCATACAGCAGACGTATCTAATACATAAGATTTACTATTTCTTGTTCTGTTATCTTAGGGAGACTTACACCCAGATTCATGAAGGTGAATAGCGCTCGCAAAGGGCCAGATTCTCAGAATCTGGCCCTTTGCGAGCGCAATTTTTGCATTTGGGATTCATCATCCCAAATGCAAAAATCGGTAATAGCGAATTCGCACATTTGCGAGGAATTACATTTAAGGAATCTCTATTTGAGATTCCTTAAATGCAATTCATCATCCATTTTCAAATTGCGAATTCGCTATTTCGGGCCGCTATTTACCGCGAGGTCAAACCTCCTGGCAAATAGCGAAAACTTAGAAAAATGCTTTTAAAAGCATTTTTCTAAGTTGCATGTTGCACACACACATGTCCTTTGGACATGTGTGTGCGCAACACCTGTTTAAATTTGCCTTTAAGGGGTGCTACAGGGTGTCCTTTGGACACCCCTGGCACCCTTTAAATCACTATCTTATTTGCGATTAGCTAATTGCTAATAGCAAATAAGGAATACTCCCCATTCATTCGTATGGGCCTTTTGGCCCATAGGAATGAATGGGGAGTTATTCCTTATTTTGATTAGCAAGTTGCTAATCGCAAATAAGGAATATGTAGGAATCACATTTTTTTTGCGATTCCTACATGAATCCCGTTTTGCGAGCCTGTAATAGCGATTCCTTATGAATCGCTATTATAGACTCGCAAAACGGGTCTTTGATGAATCAGGCTGTTATTTCCCAAAGAGCGAATCTTCACTGATGCAGTAAATGTGGTCTCTGTATAGGTGGATCTGTATTGTTTAACCTGAGTTTGTTTGCTGATTTTCACGAGGACTACTTTATGTACTCCTTCTACTACTTATCTATTATGGTACATTACTTTTTATGCCTCGCAAGGTTTCTACGACACTTAAATGTTTGTATGTTACTTTTAAATGCCAATAAAATATTTGGAACAAAAAAGACTAGAAACCAAGGTGCAATAAAGGAAAGAACCAACACTGTAAAGACATTCTCCCAAGCTCTGGAACAACATACTTCAACAGATCTGGTTTGTCCTTCACTGAGCCACTACATTTCTACACATTTCTCACTTAAAGCAGCCCCCAAAGATCCATATACCCTTCAGTCAGTCTATGAGGAGAACTACTCATGCTTCCCACCACTCCTTGCCCTCCTTACTGATCTTGCATCGTGCCCTCACTCCTTCTTTATGTACAGTGGTCTGTTGAATTCTACATGTGTTTGTGGTCTGTAAGTTCCAGTATAAGCAAACATACCTATGTCCCCCTGATTCTGCAATAATCTCTTTCACCCTTTCAGATGAGCCTTTTTCTTTTTTCATGTTCATCCCCTTCTTTTCTAAACAAGCATTTACAATGCAACGGTCTCGCCTTTGTAAAAGTTAGAGCTATTGGTATTGTAAATGACACCATTTTTATTTATGTGTTGGTTGTGAAAACAGATAAATAAATGGCATTGTCATTTACAATGCCAATAGCTTAATCTCTCGCAAATGCCACACACAAACCCACAGTTTCTTTTTGTGTATTCTCAGAAAGCCCAGTCAAATCCAAATCACAAACACGCCTATCTTATTTATTTGACAGTCCCAGTTTAAAAGCATTTCTTTTGATCATGAGGTTGTACACAATTTGGTGTCCTTTACATTTGGTGGGATTAACTAAAGGACTGCAGAGAAAGCCGTTTTTTTCAAAGTAGAATGTTTAACGGAGTTAATGTGGAATCACATATTGATGAAAGTTAATTTGGGGATACATTTAGGTCAGGGATCATTTCATAGGGTTATTTGGTGGTCAGAATGAGTGATAACTTATATCCCTGCTTCATTTTCATTGCCTGCAAAGGATTTCCGGAAGAGACAAAGGGGAAAAACTCAAGGGCACTGACTCTAGACCTAGTACTCTTCAGTGATATATCTTGATGGCAATACTGTAATTGGTTTTAGGAATGCCCATAATTTCCATGGCACCCGTTCGTGGTGTTTAACATGTGCCTAAACTTTTTTTTATTAGACCCCAGTATTAAATGCATCTTGACGTCAGGTATTAAAGCATTCTGGACAGGTTTTACAGTATGTGCATGTTTAGGGTGTTAACAAAGTACCCTGGAGCCGCCGACAAACATACAGCATACCATTGCACAAGTGACATCATTACTCGGTTTTATTTCAGGTGCCCCAATCAATTCCATTAAATGTTGTGACGTCGGCTTTAGCAATATTTCATTATTTTTACTTTACTGGTGAATTGACAGTAACACAAAAGTGTCATTGTGCAGTTTGCCACTAAAGAGGATGTGGAAAAAGGCTGCATATAGGGTGGTGCGGATGGCTAGCAACTTTTACTTGGTTGGCTTATTTACATTTTCACTAGAGGGGCGACGGGTGTTGGGAGTGTCGGTAATTTTAACCGAATTCCACGCTCTACCCCGTGAGGGGAAAAAACGTTGAAGTTCTGAGACTGCCACAGAGCGGGTCAAATGACGAAGAGGATCGATGTGTGTTGGTGAAAGGGAGGAGTGGAAAAAAGGGGAGTGGGTAGCAGCGATACTTGTAACTATTATTTCGCTAATTAAACAAAGCTGGGCAGTCAGCACACTCCCACCTTCTTAAATAAATATTAGCACTTGAGACACGGAAATCAAGAACGACTTGACCCAACCAACAGCTAGACTCCGTCGGATGGAATTGAAAGACAATGGGACGGGGGAATCGGGGATTGTAGGGAGGAAAGGTGGGGGCCGGAGAGATGATGAGGAGGAAAAACGGGGAGGGCGGACTTGGCGGCGGCCGTGCTGCTAGAGGAGGGAGAGTTAAGGCTCTGGGGAGGCTCTGGTGCTGAAAGTAAAACGGAACTGTGTGCGAGTGCGCTGGCAGGCTTTGCGCTCGATTGAGGATCCTGGTGATCGTCTGGTGGGCGCCACCACCAGCACCACCGCTGCATGGAGTTATGTGCCCATGTATGTAAGCGAGGGGCAGGAGTTGCTGCGCAGCTGCCGTGCGCACTCACACCGCACACTGGCGCTGAGTGACGGAGCTCTGAGTTTCGCCGCTGAGCGAGAGAGTGGAGGAAAGAGGAGGAGGAGGAGCAGAGGTCAAACGCACAAGATCCACAACTGCAACAAAGTAGCTAAAAACCGGCAGCCAACTCCCGCCCACCAGGCGGCCCCCGGCATGGCCTCCAATGAACTCTACACCCGTCTGCAAATTACTAATAACCCTGCCTTCAGATTTATGGCCATAATATGACGACACGTGAGCTCCAAGTCAAAAACAATGCAGAGGCAGTACAAGCAAGCGCTCGCCATTTGTCTGTAAGCCCCATCCTTTTCAGACTGGGGGCGTGTTTTTGACTGTTATTTACAGCCTAGAAAGAATGTCAAAAAACACGCCCCCCCAATCTGAAAAGGACGGGGCTCGGATTGAAAGAAGTACGTCACTAGGACCTCTTCTCCCATGGCTGCCCACCGTTTAGGAGGCCAGCCAATGGAGAAGAGGGGCGGGGCTTAACCCTCGCTAGTGAAAGTACCCTAAACTCATTAAATCTTGTGAGCTCGAGTGCGCATGTGCGTACCCGACGCCACGCGAGACCTAAACAGAAAGAAAGGAGGAGGTGAGAATCGGTCTAAAGTGATAGGAGAGTCAGAGAAACTCTTACTTGTTGCCCTCACACATCCCAAGAGACGTCATGCTTCATCATAGGGCGATTGTGTAACACCCTACAGGTCCCCGGAAGGGTCTCTTTTGCAGTGATCTTTTGGAGAATTCTCGCCATATGATGTGTGTGAGGAAGTGCTCATAGGGTAGTGAGTGAGTGAGTATAAAATTGACTACAGGATATCGAGGTTGTGTCAATTTAATGGGTGGATTCCTTTGTCAAAAGTAAAAAAAACGTAGTTTGGGGCTACTAGAGGGTTATAATGGCCCTAGGTAGCAAAGTGTAGATATGTGTGGTGACCGTTTTGTATTTATTGGGTCAACATGTTTCACACCCCCGTTGGTCTCTGGCAGAGATCCTTGGCGCTTCTTCAGGACCATAAAGAAGAGAATCAAGGTATCTATATGAATAGCAATGTTAGGTCATAATCATTCAAGACAACTATTGGGATAGCATGGTTATGTCATAACATTTCGATTTTCTGCACAACTGCTATGCCTTTGACATTTGAGCCAATCATTACTGTAATTTGTGCCTTTTCTCCCCATTCCTCTCTGCCTGTGTTTTTTTATTTTGTGTAACTGTTCATTACTGAGATTTTATACTGGGTCATTCACACTGCTACTACGAATGTACTCACAACGTAAGAATGTACCATAACAGTATACTCAGATATGACTTCTCATAGTATCGAAACGAGCAGTTATACAAGTACACACCATTGTACTAAGACCTAGGCCTCCTCCTATAGGCAAATACATTTATATAGGCGAAAATGTTTATATTTCACCACAAGATTCGTGTGTATATCAGACCATGTCAAAATTGCTGCTTCTTTGTACATATATAGAGGTTATGCCAGCTACAGATAAATACAATAGGAGGACTGTGTATATTTATGTATATATAACTTAATTACAGTTTTATTTAAAACCATAAAAAATGTAACATAAGATAAATGTGGACAGCAGTCCATGTAAATATGGCCTCTTCAATATACATATGGTTATTTATATTGAGGAGTTTAATGAAGCAAACAAAACTTTACCAAGCATCATGTTTATACATATAGTATGGGCAAATTATTTACATTTTCCTATAAAAATAAATCTGTCTGTCCTTCCCATCCCTCCTCCTTCTGGTTCATCCAATTCTGTCTGACTAGTCTGTGCTCCCAAACATCCTTCTGAATCTTTTACCACTACTTTTTAGCCATGTCCCCCAACTAACAAGCACACGCGACCACTACTCAAAAACTACTTAGTACGTCCCATTTTCAAAACCATTCCTATAATTCTAGGCCTACTCCAAACTTTACTAAGCACACAATAAACCAAATTCACAAACTTAACTAATGCACAAGAAGAGGAAAAAAAGTACTAAACTACTAATCTTGGGTTCCGGAGTAGCGTGTTACTTGCTGAAAAAGCACTTCAATGTTTTGTCAGGAGTTCGAAGTGCTATATAAATACATTGGGTACCAGTATACGGTTTTAGAGGCTAACTCTACACAGTTTCATGCAGTTTCACAATGCGCGCTCACAAATGCAAAGCTACTCGAACTGTTGGCATGTATTTATGAAACGGTCAGTTTGTACGAACGGGCTCAGGAAATCACTAGAAGAGCAATGAATGTTGAAGGGGACTTGTATGAATGACAGTGTCAGGGAGAAGACGGACAGAACAAGTCAGGGGGTGCGTCCCATTCGAAACCCTCCTTGTACTCCAGAATAGTGTACACTACTCGTTGTTCCATCATAAATAAGGCTCCCTGTTTTCCGTTTTTACAAAAAAATACAGACAGAAAACCATTTATTTTCTTGTCTGTATTTATTTTTAAATGTGGATAAAAACGGAAATTGGGTGCTTTGTGATTCTTAATACACTTTGCCGTGACTGCCAGGCCCATAACTGTGTTGATTGATAGGTAACAGGGTTAAAAAAGAAAAAAAAGTAATAAAGAGGCTTAAATAGCAGTAAATATGCACACGGCTGAAACAGAAATGGGCATATTTTCATATAAGTGCATTGATTTATCTTTTGCAGGTGTTCATGTTACTGAAACCTGGCAGACTTTCAAGCATGACTCCATATTTATTGGTTAAATAAATGTGGCAGTATACCAGTTTCAGCTTTATTTTTTTCACAAAACCCATAATAAATATGAATAAATACATATAAAGTTGACACCAAAAATAAATAGGGATAAAAACAGACGGAAATGTCACAAACATAAAAACCATAAAACCGGGAGCCCTAATCATAAAGCAGTCAGACGTATGACCCCCTGACACTTCATGTATGGTACAACATCACAACATCTTGAAGAGCGTGGCAATGCAAGCCCTCCTTTGTCGAATACCGCATTCCTGCCACATCACTGACATGTTGACATGACAGGCCTGCGAGGGGGAGGGGCTGGGCCCCATCTCGCCTTTATCACCTATATGCTATTTACAAAACCCATTAATGCTAATTCAGTCTAGGCAAAGGGGCGGTGGGGAGGAGGGGGCGGGAGGGATTGTAGGAACACCTGTCCTAATAGTTGTTAATGAAGTCACTTGCTGACGTGTGAACAGGTGTCTTCTTTTGTCCGCCTGTCCCGGTTGACAGTCACGGCGCTAGACTGCTTGTGGTGGAGGAAACTCAAGCAAGGGTGAGGATTTTTTTTAAGGGAAAGTTGAGGGCAATCACTAAGCGCAAGTCTGCACTGGTTGATACAAACCGTGGGAAATGATTTTTTACCCACCTTTGAACAAAAACCTCAAAGTCTCTTTTTTAACCTTTTTTCAAAAGAGAATTGTACGCTTTTGAGTTTGGACTTTTTATTTTATTTATTTATATACATTTTTAATATAATTTGAAATCCTTTTGTAGTACAGCAAGGGAGAAGCAGACTGAGTAGAGGAAAGAAGTGAAAACAAATTCCTCCCCTTTTTAATGCGTCACGTGCAGATTTGTACCGCTGATGACATCCATTGCGACAGAACCGCTCACAGCAGATTGCATTACCCCAGTGCTTATCTGGTAAACCAGATCAGTGGGCGAGAGAGCCCTGTGTAACCTGATAGTGAAAGGTTTTATCTCACTGAGCCTGCACCTATCCGAGGTGGACGAAATGGCTACCGTTGGGAGTGACAACTATTGGCCAGGTACAAGCGGTGATTACGTGCGTGTTGGGAAGTGGTGGAAGTGGCATTAAAAGTGTCGGGACTCATTGCCCCGAGTACCTGTATGGTACTGGAATCTCCCATCAAAGATATTGAACCCCCACTGAGAAGTGCCGGTACTCTCTCTTTAAAATGAAAGAAGTGCAGATACCTGCCCATTTAAAGTGCTGGTGGTGGGTGCAGTGTTCTTGCATTTTCACTAGTTCTTCCGTGCAGCACTTCTGCCCAGACTTCAGGGCGCGCTGGGCTCGGGTGGGGGTTTGGCTGATATGTACAAATGGGAGATCACCGTTTTATACTGTTAATATGGTAAGTGCTCCATGAAGGTATAATGGTCTTCAGTTGGCTATAGGGAAGAAAAGATGACATTCGACAGCACCTACGCCACAAATCCCTTTAAAAATGGTGCGTAAAAATACATTTTTATTGGGACTAGAATTGTGCAGCTCACTTGTATTTCAGTTCACCTCACGGGCATTGTTTTCAAAGACTCAACACCCTTATTTGCAGTGACATTAAACACAGAAGTTCTCGGCCCAGAGGTTATATACTTTGTCTTTATTCTTCAATTATATCGAAAGTGGGGGATCACCTAGCACCAGGCATGCCTCAATATGAAAAGCCTTTTTATAGGATACTTGTTTAATTATTTTTGGGCCATTTTTACGTCTAGCCTGGCTGTGGAGCAGCGAATGCGATTTACTGATACAATTCTTTAGAATATACATAGAGTGGGGTTGGCTCTGTCCAGAGGAGTGTGTCTCTCTCACATCATGCTATTGGCTTTTTGGTGTACTATTCTGCCTTCTATAGAGTTCTATTACAATGCCAAGGAGGCGGTTTTTCATCCCAAAAGTACACGGAGTCACCATACTTTAAATTCTTTGGGCCAGATATTCTTATAATTCAAGCAGTGAAGGAACAAGAGTCACTGTATAGCGTGACACGGAGACTTAAGGACGCGCCAAGAAATGGTGCTCCTGCTGTCATCCCCGGTGGTGGCGCCCTGCAGGCGGCCTTGCATCACACACATACCTGTGCAGAGTGGGGAAAGGGCCTCTTTGATGGCTAGCAGAGATGTGCAGGAAGGCTAACCTTCCAGTATAAAATAATATACTTAGAAATAGTTTAAAAGCTTTCCAGTTGTGTTTGAGAGTGGTACAGTACAGCAAATGTGCAAAGTTTGAAAAGTTTGGAGAAAAGAAAACTGTTCTTGCAAATTATGCCTTCCCAAGGACGTGTACAATTTTGGCGCAAAGCCCTGTCTACCTTTTTATAGTTGATAGGGCTTTGCGTCAGCTCCATGGATAGTTGTATAGGGACACCCATGGGACGCCCCCTTGATGCAAAGTAGCATAGAGCAGCGCAAAGTGCCAGTTTGCCTTACTTTGGGGCAATTTTCCAGTGCAGACAATATTTGCACTGGACAGTAATTCCAATTCAAGTCTTTGCACTATATTGCATTGCTTTAGGCAACACTGCACTGGCCCAAAGGCCTGATAAATCTGGCCCTCAATCTCATAAGTGCATTGCATACAGAAATCCATCTCTTTTTCATTGTTTTCACTGCTGCAGGAGGCTTTTGTTAAACTATTTCCGTCCGGACTCAATGCTCAGTCAAAATAGTCCGACCCAATTGACTTTGCTATTTACAGTTGTGATTGGTAAAGTCATGAAAAGACCTAACGAGAAAGAGGGCCGCATTACTTTTTATACATACCATGGCAACAACCATCCACTTCACCCTGACCCCGTTAGTAAAGTGACGAGAATGTTACTGAAAGGTACTGGCACCTGCCTGTCATCTCCTTGTAAGTCTTGACAGTTTTAGATCCTGGCGATGCCGCCACTTTCTTACAAGGAGGATCAGAGCGGGATCAGCTGCTGCAGCAACATGAGCCACACTTTCAGAGGGCCTATCAGTTAACGTGCTCCACCGCAGTCCGCGCTTAAAATGAGGAGATCCTTCTACGCAAGCATTGGACAGATGGCCACCAAAAACGAGGAATGCCATTAGTGTTACCAAGAACGGGTAGGAGCTTGCTCAATTCTTACAAACTTCACATCGGAGAGTGTGGAGTGTGCTCCATTGGAGAAAGTCCCGAGACAGGCATTGTGGCAGGCACCAAAAGAGTGGTGAAACCTCTCCTGCTCCCTCTCACCGACTCACAAAAACGCCTATTCGGTAAACTACGAAGATCATAAAATATAACACACCTGGAATGTTTCAGTGGAGATCATGAACTGTAAACAATCCTGCTCACTCATTCATTCATAAGGTGTTCCCTGCCCAGCCAAAATGTCCCCATGCACTCTTTTGTAGCCTATTTCCAATGCAGTTGTTGGGTGGGTGGTCTCCTGTAAAAACAAGGAACAAAATGGTAGAGTTAACAAGCAAATTCATCTTTTTTTAAAGAGGGATGTAAATTTGGACATGGGGCTTCGTATGGGAGGCTTTGAGACCACAGTACATGACTCCATCTTGTGGGATTTTTCGAGTCCGTGGACTACACCCGTATACTGCTAGACTTTCCAGAGATACTTACATTTACTCCATCCTGGCTAAATACTCCTAATTGAAGGAATTTTCCGTCTGTATTGTACCCTTCTGGTCTTCCTTGTTTGTGGCTTCCTGCCTACATTCATACTCTGGGGGTCATTAGGATGGAGGATTTTCCGCATCCTCCGGGCCGGCGGAAGCCACCGCCGGCCAGGAGGATGCGGAAAATCCTCTGCGGACCCACCGCCAAATTAGGATGGCTGGTGGGTCCTGGTTTAAGTCCGCAGCTTTTCCGCCGCGGCTGGCTTGCAACTGCGGCGGAAAAGCCCTAAAATGGTGAAGGTGTCTCTTAGACACCGTCAGCCAGATTAGGATGCGCTTGGGAACATGCTTTTCCGCGGTGGCTTTTCCGCCGTGGAAAAGCATGTGTAACTGCACTGCAGGGGCCCATTCCGGGCCCCCTAGGTGTAGTGGGGGGTGCACATGGGGGGTACCTATGGTACCCCCCTGCATTTGCGTGCACAATGCAGCAGGCACCGCGCGGTGCCTGCCGCTTTGTGCACGCAAATGCGGTGCTTGCATTTTTTACATTGCTGCGGGTGCAGCTTGAAGCTCCACCCGCAGCAATGTTAAAAATAGAGGATGTGACCCCCACCCTGGCGGTCACATCCTAATCTGCACAGAGGGAACGCCGCAGCACATGCGGACGTTCCCTCATGCTCTGAGGTCGCGGACGGACTCAAGTCCGTCCGCGATCCTAATGACCCTCTAAGTGTGGTTCATGCTCAAGGGACTGTTCTCCTGTACCACCGATCTCGTTGTCCTTACACCGCCTCTTCACTGCAAGGAATGGGTATTACTTACTTATTGTTTTAGGGCAAGGTCTTCTACCTTTGATGGCACAGGCACCTCTTATACAAGCCATCATGCACCACCCGTGGCATCAAGGTGCCTCAGTATTGCTTCTTAAGGCACCGCAATGTAGCCTTCTTCTGCTTTAATGGCTATCTTCCATCTTACGGTGCATTCCTTGTTGCCAATGGTAATGAACATTGTAGTCCTATTTTTCTTGGAATTAGTTCGCAATGGGGATTGTTTATTCCTCTCAGACGCAATCTCCCTGGTCGGATCATAATGTTTCTGGCCCTACGAGGTTAGTTATTCTGCATCTGCATTATTATTGGCGTTCCTTTCTTCTTAAGGGAATAGCCCCTTCTTGCTGTGTACTTCATTTCCTTCGAAATGAGGCTAGGTTTCTTCCTCCATATACATTAGTAGAATGGAGGCTGTGTGTGTGCTAGGCCTTCTACCTTTCTCTACATTTGATATCCTCTGCTTCCTTTGGGAAAATATTTTCCTATAATGACCACTTGTTGCTCTTGTATACGTTCTTCCACTTTCATGTGTTTTTGTCTCTAAGGACTATTTATTTTACCTCTCACTCAATTCTTCAGCCAGATCCCGCTCTGTCTGATATAACTTCCCATTGGATGTTGAGGCTGAATGCCTGTTCTAGGCCTTGCATGTGATTGCCTCTATTTCACCTTGACCTTTTTGTAAGACCAAGTTGTGGCCTTGTTTTTTCTATGCTAGCAAGATTTTTCACCCCTGTTGTCTTTTTCAGGCTTCCGAAATCAGTGGCTTGATTGTGGCCTGCTCAGTCAGTTAGCATTGTTTTAAATGCGTCAGCAGTCATTCCTCTTGCTGGGACGTGTGATGTCTCTCACTCTCTCCATCTTCTTACATTAGCACTATGTTGCTGGTTTCTTGGCTTAGTCCTAGCATATATTGGAGATATCTTCATGGTGACGACTTCTGTCTGTGGTCGATGTATATGATATAGATATATTTTTGCAAGTCTTTTGTTGCAATGCATTTTATTAAAGGGCTTACATATATGCTTATGTAAATGCGCCTTTTATTATGTTGCAGTGTGACCTTAACATGGTCTTAACATATGCAATTGTTTTTCTTTTCCTCCTCTGAGTGTTAGGTCATCATAGAGGTGTTAACTCATCTATGCGAATTTGTTCTCAGGACACAAGTTGGTTCTATACCAATAGTTGTTGTTGTCTTCGCTATATTTCTGTTAAAGCATTGGTCAATGCTTGCTCTATCGTGAATGCGCTCTAGGATCCCTTTTCTTTGTGTTTCTCAAAGCAGGTTTGGCTCACATAGTTGTTTCATAAAGTTAAGGAGCTGTAGCTCAGTGGCATTTGCGGTGGACTCAGGTCCCTCAAACACCAGCTGACCATGGGTGCAAATCCCATTATGGGAGCTCCGTAGTATTTATGTTTCTGTTCCCTGTTGTCTTCCAACACATTTTTGTTCCCCTGCCATGGGTAACACTATTCACATGCTTTTCAATGTCTTTCTGACTTCACTTGCATGCGTTTTTTACCACAGTTCTTATGTTGCAGTATATGCTCCTCCTCACCTATAATACTTAGACCGTCGGGTCTCTTCTATCTTATTCTAGACTGGCTGGGTCTATTCAGGGACTTTTAGTGGGACCAGTTCGCAGACCCTCCTCCTGGCAAGGTATTGCTCCAGTATCTAATTCAAAGGTAAGGAATCTGCGGCTAGATGTCTCTATCAGATGAACAAGTTACTTACCTTTGGTAACATGTTATCTGGTAGAGACAGGATCTAGCCGCAGATTATTTACCGACCCTTTCATCCTACCCATTCTGCGAACTGGGGGAATTCAAAGGTAAGGAATCAGCAGCTTGAACCGGTCTCTACCAACTGTACTCCGTTGGTTAACATAGCCCCATTAATTTTGTAGGTGATAGTCACTGTGGGTAGCTGGATTGGTATATGGTGTACACTTTTGTAAGTGGCCACATTGCACCAATCCAGACAACCCTTATGGTGATTTTAGTGGTCTTGGACAATCTTAGAAAGCTCTCTAAGTGGTAGCTGAGGAGAGCAGCCTTCAAGCTTAGTCCAGAAGGAGTGTAAAGCAGTTTGTTTTACCAGAACATAATCTTATAGGTATAGATTAAGTGAAAATGAACCACACAGTGTATTTATGAAAATATGTATTTATTATAAGACACTCACTAACGCATACCGATATCTCCTAGCCGGAGATATACACAATACTTTTCAATAGAAACAGGTAAGTGCACAAAATACACAGTAGTCAACAGGGAGACCAAACCATATACTAAAATACTGGTATCCGAACCATGACTTTAGTCAAGACTATACCCAGAAGACGTAGAAGTGTGTGGACCCAACGAACCATCTGAGGTTAGTAACCATGAACTCCTTGGAGGCTGTGTGCAGAGTGGGAACACAACCGCAGGCTCAATACAAGTCAATGGGTAAGTCGCAGTTGCAATTTTAGAGAAGAAGGACCCTTCCCAGTGGACCCTGAAGAAACCCTGTGGAAGACAGAAGGTTGAAGAGCAACCCCACCTGTGGATACCCTAGGAACCAGGAAACCAACACCAGGTAAGCCGGGTGCATAGGTGTGAAGTGGCATCAGAAACCACCCTCAAACTCAATGGAGGACTTCAGGAAGATGCCACTGATGAAGGAGGTCAAAGTGTCTGGTGGAGCCCAAATATGGATTCATGATGAGAAGTACCTGCAAGCAGAGGGGACAAAGTCTATGCCACTTGGAAATGACCAGGAGGCCCGGAAGACGAATGCCCACCGAAGTAGAGTATTGCTGGAGAGTTGACAGTGACCTTGAAACTGCTGTTGTGCAGACCAGGTGATGCTGGGGAAGACCATGAGCTGTCCCACGTCGGATGTCGAGAGTTGAGGGGTCGGTTTCTATCGGAAGCACCAACAAGCCTTTGCAACTGCAAAGACCGTGGAAAGTGAAGAAGGTACAGTATCGGGACCAGAAAAGTCCAGGTGACTCACCACAAGCGAGGAGTCAGGGCAGGCTCTGAGCAATCAGGGAAGCCCCCAGAAATCAAAGGAGACCCTCAGTCGGACCCACAGGCCGGAGTCGCAAGGGACCTCGAGCAGCTCACCGAAGATGCAGGCCCACGGTGCAAGTGATGTGGTGTGGAGGAAGATCTTGGTCACAGGAGATTCTTGAGGTTGGGTCTACTTGGAGCCCGAAGATCTTGGCGGAAGGAAGCCAACAAGCCTTTGCAACTGCAAGTCGATGCAGTGCACAGAGTTTCTGTTAACGAAGCTCTGACAAGGGATACAGGCCTCAAGCTTGGGGAGAGGACAGGGCAGGCCTCGAGGGATGTGAATGACCACCACCTATGTTCCTGAGCCTTTCAGAGTCCATGGCAGCCCAAGATCAGCAGACCGGTAAGCTTAGTTGTGGTGCCTGCAGATGCAAGGAAGCGACTCCTTCAAATGTCCACAGGCCTTGGAAGGTTCCTGTATGGAGCACAGGCACAGACGTTGCAGCAGATAAGCAGGGCGATGAGATCAGGAGCAGCAGGAGTCTTCCCAATTGCAGCCTTGATGCCTAGGGCGAAGTCCAGAGTGCCCAGAGGTCGAAGAAAAAGTGGTGCCCTGAAATGAATCTTGTCCCACAACGAATCTAGGGACCCACCCACAGGTAAGCCCTTAAGTACCCTAAGGAAAGGGTTGGGATGATTCAGGGTTCCCTCCCAGGGGAGGGTTCGGACAGCGGAGAGGATACTCCATGTCCTTTGTCCAGTTTCGCACCAGAGGAGGAGCTAACAACTCCCTGAGCTGGTATGAACTGGACTATGCAAGGAGGGCACCAAATGTGCCCTTCAAGCAGACTAAGTGGCGCTGGCAAGCACTCCCACCCGGCGCCAATACTCTAAACCCTGTCTGGGAGGTGGTCACAGAGAAAAAGAAACACTAAATTATCTAGTTAAAACACTTTAACAGCATTACAATGCAATGTGTGTGCCCCTGGAAGTTAAAGCTTGGGCAATCATTCTGCTGCTGGCTCATAATGCTGGATAAACAAAATAATTGTAGCTTCATGAAGGGGAAGCACTGTTTTTTGTGGAAGCACACACATTTGGTCCAATCAAAACGTGATACTGGCTACCAACATGTGGGCGAAGCCAAAGCCCCTCTGTAGTACTTTTGAAAGCTCTTTTTAAGGTTGATTACATAACGCCGGAGGACAGCTGCACTGCCAAGCAAGACATAATTAGCAGGCGCTGTGAGTTATGGCATGTGTTGTGTGCATACCTAACCATAACTGGCGATTTTCACCACACAAGACTTGCCAGAAACAAGTTTATTGTTGGTCCGTTTCTTTTCTCTTAGATGGGGCATGAAGCTGCTCTACTAGCCTGGCCCGTAGCAAGAGGTTCGGGAGAAAAAGCCAGAAGCACATGAACTACAAACATTCGCGGCCAAGCACCATATACAAACTATCTTTTGTTACATATTCAGCAACACATTGTATTTCAACTAATGAAGTTGGGTTTTCATATTAAATTCAGGGTAGATGCCATCCCGACCTCTCAAATCTAAGATCAAATAGGAGGTGATCATGGCATAATTTTCTGCAGAAGTCTGTGATGGCAAGTTCATTACTCTGGAGCAGGGTATGAAGAAAACACACTTCAAAGCCTTAGATATATGGGAAGGTTTTGGGTTTGAAGGAGGGTTACTTTGAAATAATTCGATTTCTATGAAAAAGAATATTCTGAATCAGCCGAGGGGCTCATATGAAGTTCTGGCGCTTGAACCGTTCGAGCGCCTGTAACCGCCTCAGTGCTCTACGGGTTAAGGCAAGTGCACACCTCAAAAAATATTTATTTTAAACTGAGCCCACCAGGAGACCCAGTCAAAACATTGAAACACACCACAAAATTCATTACATTCCTGAGGAGAAATAAGCATTTTTGGATTGCAGACCCCTCGCACTTGGCAAAGCTCATCTGACAACTTTCACAAGTGTGAAACTATTTATTTACTTGCTTATGTAGGTGTTTTGTTGAGCTTCGCATTTGACCTTAGGGCCACTTTATAGTGTTTACCTGCCTGGAGGATGTGTGGCTACTTGACAGCCCTGGTTCACTAAGCCGACGTGTGGCTACTACAGAGCGCTTGTCTACCAGGTAGACCCAGGGTCACTTCAAAGCAATTATCTAGTAGGCAGCCGTGGGCCTGTCTGCCAGGGAAACATTCAACCACTTCAGAGAGCTTGTCCACCAGAGAGACTAACATCACCTCACAGGCCTTGTTCGACAGGGAGACTCGGGCCTCTTCAGAGTTTTTTTTGGCCAGGAAGACAACCAACCTCTGAAAAGCACTTGTCTACCAGTCGATGCGGGATCACTTCAGTGTGCTTGTCCACACAGGAGACATTCAACACTTCAGAGTGCTTGTCCTCCAGGAAGAAGCAGAAGCACTTCAGAGCACTTGCCAACCAGGCAGACGCTGTGTCACTTCAGAGCGCTGGTCTACCCGCCAGACACAATGCCCCTTTACATCTTTGGTCTACCTGCCAGATGCAGAGCCTCTTCACGGCGCTGGTCTACCTGGAATAGGTTGGGACACTTCAGAGTGCTCGCCCATCAGAGACAAACGTCTGCACTTCAGAAGACACTTCCACTACAAAGACACAGGGTGGTAGTTTGCATCTCCAAGTGATGAGCCGTGTTGAACCCCAACTCATAGTCATTGCTTTAAATGTACAACCACTGTCAGATGTTGGGCACCCTTCTTTCATTTGAAATGGAGAGTACCAGTACTTCATAGTAGCTGGCAGGTAGCCTAGGGTAGTGAGTGCTTGCAGTTTTTTTATTAATACAAAAGAGAGAGTACCAGTGCTTGTGAAAATGATTGAAATATTTTTAACGAGAGAGCCTGAGCCTCATCAGTAGTAAACAAGTGCTCGGGATTGTGAATACCCGAGGAGGTCTTTCTGAATGGTGAGGGACAAGAGATACATAGAGGAGTCCTGGTCCAGTGTGATATGAGGAGGCGACTGCATCTCAAATTCTTGTTTGCAAAAATTGAGAGTGCTTAAAATCAAGCTAATTGTCAAAATAAAGTGCTACATAGTGTCTGAACATTTACATAGTTTGCAAAAAGGATTGGGACACCTCTCTTGTGTAATGTTTTCCCAGTACTTCTCAATAAAACTTGGGTGAAGGTCCAAGTACAGGTTGCATTAATTACCTCACCATGTCTTCTCCTGAAGCCCACGAGCATGATGCTTCTAGCGCCCCTCAGGAGAGGGCATTGGAAATCTTTCCCTCACTTCCTGCTCACTATTGCCACAAATAAGTAGACCAGTTAGTTGGCTGAGAATAAGAACAAACAAGTGGTGGTTGGTGCTCCTCTGAGTACATTGCCCTGAACATGTACCCCACCAACGGGGAGACCATGAATAAGGAACCTTAGACAAATCTACTCTTTGGACAGTGAAACAAAGTTACTGAAACAGAAAATACATAGTCAAGGTAAGTCTGGCATAGATTGACACACGGTTGGAAATTGTCGACACAAGAACAAATGAGCAACAGGAGTTAAGAACAAGTGAAGACAAGCTGAGAAGAGTAAAGATCTACCTCAATACAAGAATCATGGGAACCAAGAACACATGGAGGCCTCAAGAAAACCACATACCATACAAGAACAGAAAAGTCCCAAAGATTACACTACCAAGATTGTGACACACTAAGAAGACCTCAACTATATTCTGACACACCAAGAAGACCTAAACTCCCCTTTAGATCATTGCTGTAAAGAGAGCCCTCGCCCTGCAAACCCCATCATTCACACTTTTGTCAGTTGAGAGCTGACCAAACCACCGTTCACGGAGACCCTTCTCTGGCCAAGTCAAGTCAATAAAACTTTATTTGATTAATACAAATCATAAAAGCAGGCATATAGCGTTACACATGCATTATAAAATGTAATTTTTACAAAGAGTTAAAAGTCAAATAAAAATATAAATAAATACAAATAGAATTTCATAAAAGGTAAACATTAAAAACATCAAATCAGATAGGTACCTTCTTTCTAACCCTAAGAGCCACAATTAAGAAGCTTGCGATATTAAAACAGATTAAAGAACTTGTCAGAATTTGTAAACCAACGCTGGTCTAACTTGCACACAAATATGGTCCTTGAGTAAGGCCATTAAGTAGTGATTCTCTAGGCAAAATCACAATCCCTGACATCAGCCTGCGCTGAGATCCTGTAGCTTTCAGAGTCCAAGAACTTGGCAAATGTTGTGCTACACAGAAAAACTAAAATATAGCATGAGATGGATCCAGCTTCTAGCCAACAGCGGGCTCTTCGAGTATGTGGCTCAACTTATAGTAAGCATAACATTGTGTATAGAAAACGTCTTATTGCAGATCCATAGCAGCGTGATTGCAACTTTTAAAAAAGCAGCTTCACTGGAACACAGGAAAGACACTGAATCGAGGCTGTGTTCATCTTTGGCAGCTACAAAAAGTGAGTGGGTGACAGAAGATTCCAGGGAAGGGAGAGAACAGGGAGGGGCCTGAGAGAAGACACATTTTGGACACCCCAAAGTGTTGCTCAAAGAGTCTTCCCCAAGGCATGCTTCTCAAGGAAAGACTGTCTCAAAAAGGGCTTTTGTTCTCCAGAGAGACCTGGGTAGCGGGCACAACAGAGCCATCTTGGGTTGGGCCTTCCAGCTTCAGGGTGAGGCAGAGAGCCTGTGCTAAGCGTCCAGTGACATGCTTACCTTTGTGTTTCCACTTTAGTGCACAAGAAAGAGATGCGGGTGTCGGATGTCCCAGCACACAGATTATGGCGACCCTGCTCTGTGCAGCACTCTGTAAACATGATGTAGGTGGTGAGGGGAGGCGCCTTGCTATTGAAACTGCTACTGCTGTGGCTCCAGCTTTCAGTAGGAACACAGATTGGGCATTTTCACTAGAAGAGGTCTTATTTTAACCGTTAATTGAACTCGGGAGTGAATGAGCTTGAGGGGACCCCACTCTGCGCCACGGCTCTGGAATGTGCTCACTTGGATGGGTGTTCCTGTCACGGCCTAAGAACGAATATGCAGTACAGACAGGGCGCCTTCACTACACCCCCTCCAGCGTCCTGGGGATATACTGATGTTCTCCTTCACTGAGCTGCCTCCATGCTCCTACGGGTACATTGGGGGCACCTTGGCCATAATTCATCCAGCATCCTTGGCCTATTATAGAGAAGGGCCCATTAACCCCCTTTTACTGATTGTATTAACCTGTTTCTTTGTAATGGATGTGGATAGAAGGAGAGCTGACATACACCATCCTCTCTTTCTATTGGAATGAACAGTGTTAGCGACAAAAGGGACAGGTCGTCATTTACAGTGAACAGGATTAAATGGAGACAATATGAGGTGACGAGATGCATCCAAAAAGCGAGCCTGCAAAAGCAGCAGCTCCTCCAGCCAAGATTCAACATGTTTTTAATTTGCTTTTTACAAAATAAATGTTAGCCTTACAAGGATTGCCAGATCCCGGGGGCAGCACCCGAAAGAGGTTGACTCCCGCCCGCTGCCTCCCGGGTGTTGCCTGCAACGCAGTCAGCTGGAAGAGGCAGACTTCAAGCACAGTGCCTCTAATGCCGCCTTCAGTTGTATGTTCTATGGACATTAAATGTAAAGCTAGAATAAGCTAAATGGAGCAGTTCTCAATATGTACATCCTAGCTGACAGTGGCAGACTAGTCTGACCTGGATTCTCCATGTGTGGAAAGTGCCTTGTATGGAAAGGGCATGCTAATAGAGCTTTGCGTCCAGTTGTCTAAGATAGCATATATGAGAAGAACTCGCAGACCATGTTCTTGCAGACCATGTTGTAGCCCTCTAAGTATAAAGTAGCACTGTATAGGAAGGAAATGCTGGAGAACGTTGTAACCCCGTGGGAAGGATGTGCGGGTAGTGTCCTGGATTCCCTGTGTTGGTATGACCCATGTCTTGGACGATGCTGGATGCACTGTATTTGTATGATGTGTGCTGGTAGTATGTAAAAGAAGGATAGAATGGTAGGCCAATTGAATCCCATTAGCTAAGTGATTGCCTGTATGTCTTGAGTAACATGCTTGGGAGGAGCATAGTAGTAAAGCACAAGATTCCCTGATTAGTTGTTACTTTACATCATCAGTGCTGTAACCTCTTTGATGCCCTTGACCTCTGCTCAGCTCGTCAGTGCCAGTGTTATCGTCTCTCACCTCTAGATCTCCCCATCATTGCTGGAGTTGGTGTCCTTCAACTCTAGGCCAATTTATCAGTGCTATTGTTGGCCATCAACTATAGCCCATCTCACCGCTTGTAATGTTGATGTCCCTCACTTTCTTCAAACACAAATCAGTGGCAGTGTCTCTCAGTTTTAACCCAAACCCTCAGTGTGTGTACTCCCTTCCTTTAATTTCAACTACACACTAAGCCATCGGAGCCTATGCTCTGTTGATGTTCATCAACTCCAGGACTACCTACAAGAGAAGAATTTTCTGATTCCTCAACACACAGTCATCCCACTACAACCCTCTGTGGCCCATCAACCCCAAACCAGTCCATTAAAGCTGGGCCACATGACTGGGTAACCTGTACCCACTGAACTGCTCACTCAAAGTTAGTTTGCCACTGACCAACTGCAGGCTGTTGGTACCCCTCCTCTGTACATGAATTAAATAATAAAAGTGGCTTGTTTCAAATTCAAGTGAAAATAGAGTAGCACCACCTAGGGGCATTGCCGTCCGTTTGGGATGGGGTCCAGCAAGCCTCTTTTTTAGGTCTCGTGTGGTGTTGCAGGGCAGAGCCCTGCTCCGCCTCCGCAAGAGATTTTGTAAAAGAGGACTTTCAGAAGAGGGTTTTAAGCCACGCCCCTCATTTCCATTGGCTGCGTCATTGATTATGCTAAACTGTGGCCTGCCATTGGAAATGAGGGTTTTCTGGAGACGCCCTTTCTCTCCGAGCTGGACTGGCTCGCCTGGTTTACGTCTGTCGTGAAGACATTTCTTATCAGCTTGTTTATTTAACAAGCTGATAAGAAATGTCTTCACAAGAGCAAATATAAACTGCGCTATGGCGAGCGCTTGTTCTCATTTGCAGTGCCGTCCACACGCTTGTAATGGCCGCTCGGCCAGCCTCTCCTGCTTCAGCCCCCCCACCCTCGCAAAATGTGAAATTCTGCTGCATCATCAACGCACCTTATCTCTCCGGTATTTCGCTTTTTAAAGCACTCTATTCATGCATCCATTTACGCATTATGATGAGCTGACGAATATATTTAGTGTGAGGCGGGGTTGGACTACAGAGGTATGTTTGAATGGTCCTAGTTAAGGATACAATGTATATTTGTAATACTTGTTCTGGTTTGCGGACATGAACTCTGTGGTTTTCGGGATAGTTAGCCAGGCCTTGGTAAAAACATAGACTTTCGTCACACAGGGAGTGCAGCGTCATCTTAGATCTTGCACGGCAAGGATGCAATGAGCCCCAGTGGGACACTCACCACTTAAAGGTGATGCATACACACCACACAATGAACTCAAGTGCCTTTTGTGCACCCCGCATGTGCTTCTGTTGTGACTCAGTGCTTGTGCCCTAGTGCTGTGCACACGGAAGCAGGGCTGCGGGAACAGAGGCGCCTGGAGGGTACTGGGCCTTTGTGTACATTATCATGACCCTCTGTCGGGCAGCAGCTAAGTGCTGTATTTAATGATTGGAGGAGATGAGACCCCCTGATGTGCACACACACACACTCGCTGAGCATCAAGAGGCAGAGAACCAGGTCAGCAGAGCTGCTTTAGAGGGAGAAAACCAGGTTAGCAGAGATGCTCTAGAGCCTAAGAACCAGGTCAGTAGAGCTGCTCTAGAGAGAGAACCAGGTCAGCAGAGCTGCTTTAGAGCCAGCGAACCAGGTCAGCAGAACTACTCTACAGCCAGAGAACCAGGTCAGCAGAGTGCTCTAGAGCCCAAGAACCGGGTCAGCAGAGCTGCTTTAGAGCCAGAGAACCAGGTCAGCAGAGCTGCTTTAGAACCAGAGAAACCAGGTCAGCAGAGCTGCTTTAGAGGAAGAGAACCAGGTCAGCAGAGCTGCTCTAGAGCATAATAACCAGGTAAGCAGAGCTGCACTAAAGCCAGAGAACCATGTCAGCAGAGCTGCTCTAGAGCCTAAGACCCAAGTCAGCAGAGCTGCTCTTGAGCCAGAGAACCAGGTCAGCAGAGCTGCTCTAGAGCCTAAGAACCAGGTCAGCAGTGCTGCTCTAGAGCCAGAGAACCAGGTCAGCAGAGCTGCCGTAGAGCCAGAGAAACCAGGTCAGCAGAGCTGCTCTATAGCCACCAGGTCAGCAGAGCTGCTTTAGAGCGAGAGAACCAGGTCAGCAGAGCCGTTATCGAGCCAGAGAACCAGGTCAGCAGAGCTGCTCTAGAGCCTAAGAACTAGGTCAGCAGAGCTGCTCTAGAGGGAGAGAACCAGGTCAGCAGAAGTGATTTAGAGCCAGAGAACCAGGTCAGCAGAGCTGCTTTAGAGCCAGAGAACCAGGTCAGCAGTGCTGCTCAGGCTAACACTGACTGGCTGACACGGCCTGACATTGACTGACACTGACTGACTGACACTGACAGACTAACTCAGACTGACACTTACTGACTGACTTACACTGATGACACTGACTGAAACTGATTGACTGACACTGACTGACACCAACTAACTTTAGGGCTCGCCTTTCATTAAGTTAAAGCCATTTGCTTTGCTATACAATACCATTAGCAAAGCATATGGCTTTAACTTAATCAAAGGTGAGACCTATTGCATTTTCAATGCTTGTTACTTGAGGCCACTGGTGGTCTTTTAATATCCAGTCCATTTCCCACCCTTATCCCTGAATGCTTCATATCCTAGGTTTGATATGATTGCCACAATTTGCTGCGTCCTTGTGGGTTTCACAAGCTGCCCTACTGCGCAAAATTAGTTTACTGGTGTCTAGTCCCATGAAGCCTCATTGTAAGAGTCGACCCTCCAAGTAATTCCCAACCTTGTAGCCATCCAATAACTATGAAGGAATTGCTGTCCATCTGTCACATTTTAGAAACAGTAGTGTCTATTCGTTTTAAAGGTGATACCGCATGTTCTCTCCAGTCACCTATAAATTTAGATACAAGGATTGCAACTGTTAGAAATAGCCCTGTAACTTCCTTTTTTTTGGGGGGGGGAAAACCTTTATTTGTAATTCAAAGTACACCGCTATTCAACCGTACATCCTGGAGGCTAGGCAGCATTATGAAGCAACATGGAAGTGTGCACAAAACAGTAAAAGGAGCAGTCAGGTTCCCTGTAACTTCCTTGACACTGATATGGTAGCTATGGGTGAGCAATCAGGGTTGGGTTCATGGAAGGTGGTGTAGAGGTTATTAACAGGCACAGTGTAGCACATGACATCCCAATCTGTATTGACCACTCAGAGGTTATACTGCTAGGACTCAAGTCCTTAGGATGTGACCTCAGCACCCCGAAAATGGAAATCTTAAATCCGCGGCACTTAAGGGAAAGAAGCAATTTTGAATACATACTTAGGGGCCAATTACAATACCGTTCGGAAGGGCTCCGAATCGGATTCGGGCTTGCTGACTCCGATTCGGAACCCTTGTTGCAGACCGAATCGTACCCAGTTCCGAATGACCGATTACAATGCCTGGAAAACCATTCGGGCGGTCGGAATCGGCTCCGAAAGGCATTCGTTCAGGTCTTGCCTTTCGTAGCTGATTCGTACAGCTCTACCGAAACAGTTTTCCGAGGGAGCGTATATGACAGATTTGGACAGCCGTTCCGATTTGGTTTGCCCGGAACGAAACTGCTGTCTGAATCGGTCTTTGGGGGCCCTTAGCAGGCCCCCTTTACCCGGGGCTCTCCGAATCAGACCCCTGGGGGTACACAACATACCCCCTTTCCTACCATGCAGTGTGGCAGGCACCAAGGTGTGCCCACCACAGGGTGCACTATTTTCCCCAGCCACTCCTTTCTTCAACGGGAGTGTGTGTTATTGTTCGGAACACAGGCTTCCATTGAAGCCAATAGGAGTATGACCAAATCGTATCCAGAAGCATCTGTATGCATCTAAATCAATAAGTCGGACTCCCCCGATCCGAGTCGACAAATTTCCATTCAATTTTACATGGTAGCAGGTTTCAGATATTTCAATCGAATGCTTTCAGAGAGAAACATGGTTGGAATTTGGGTTTTGGAACATACCTTGGATCATACTTCTGTTTACATGCGCTGTGAGATGTGGATTGTCCCATATCTTGGAATTTAACATTCTTAGTCAAGATTTACTGGAGTCTGCAGCTGGAGTTTGTGGACAGCAAAAGAGCCTGCTTCTCAGAGTATATTCATCATGTTAGTAATTTTGCAGATTGAAAGGTAAGCTCTAATCCTGTACTGCCCCATGGTGAGAGTGTGTGAACATAGAGAGGCTGTAACTTTGTTCTAGCTATTTGCTGCCAGGATTTTCTTCATGGCGAGCATCAATTCCAATTATGCTGCCTTTTGATCTTGGTCATGAGCTGATAGATGGTTCAGCGCTTCTTACAACAGTGGGCAACAGTTCCTCGTACAAAGACCACAACATCATCCAGCGGGGATCAAGTTGGAAGGTGGAGCAGATTTTCTCACACACAGCAAACAGGTAAAGGGTTCAAGGCCCCTGATTCATTGGCTACTTACCTTAAGTAGGTGATCTGTAATATGGGAGGACACCTGAGGGTAGTCTGCGTTAAGGAGTTGTTTATTAATACCTTGCCTGCGGCGCCGATTCTCCCCCAGTGCTGATTATTCCATTCGCGGGTGTGGTCATAACGGAACGGTTCCGTCATAAGCACAGCGCGACCGATGCTCATGACGGAACCGTTCTGTCATGAGCATCGAAGGGGTTAAAAAATGGACTGCAGCATGCAGAATCTCACAGGTTATGTGGCCAACCTGAGTTTTCAGGCACTGTCTGACTGGGAGCTATTGTCTCCTTCTGGCAGGGGTATTCTTCGCAAGCGTGGCAAGCAAAAATGTCTCTAGAAAGAAAACTTCTCTTTTAGAGTGCAGGAGTGTCCTGAAGGGGTGGTATTACACAGGTTCCTTTTTAAGATACTGCATCTCCAGGAATGTGTGTAATAATTGAAAAGACATTGTAACATTATGGTGGCACCATCTTGTTTTTGAGAGGTAGATCGCAGAACCAACTATGCCCACATAGTCCTACACTGAACCCCAGCTGGAGGCCCCCGAGTTGTTGCTCCAACAGAGCGGGAGGAGGAATCGCCATCGTCCACAGGAACACTCTCAGAGTCTCGACCAACACCGACAACACCCTCAGCATCGCCGAACACCTGCACTTCCAGATCCACACCGACCCCAACACCACCCTCAGAGGAACCCTCATCTACAAAATGCCCAGACCCCGACCACAGTTCCGCGACTCCATCGCCGACTTCGTCAGCACACACGCCCTCGCCTCCACAGACTACATCCTCCTCGGGGACCTGAACTTCCACCTCAAGAACAATGACGACACCAACTCCACCACCCTGATCGACAGCCTAGCCAACCTCGGACTCAGACAACTCGTCACAACACCCACCCACTCCCCCGGTCACACGCTTGACCCCATCTTCTCCGCAAGCCCCCACATCACCTTCAACCATACCACCGAACTCCACTGGACCGACCACCGCTGCATCCACTTCACCTTCAAGAAACCCACCACGCACCACCGCACCCAACAGATGCCTCACCGCTGCTGGAGCAAAGTCACCGAAGACCAGCTAACCACCACCCTCGCCCAGAGCCCACCCGCCGACCATACCGACCCCGCAACCTCAGACAGTGGATCAACGACTGCGCCAACACCCTCGCCCAGATCAAGAAACCCTCCAACAATCATACCAACATGAAAGCCAGTTGGTTCACTGAAGACCTCCGGGCCACCAAGCAAACCTGCCGAAAGCTGGAGAAGATCTGGCTCTGTGAACGAACACCAGACAGCCACGCCGCCCACAAGAATGCCACCCGCAGACACCATCACCTCATCAGATCCGCCAAAAGGGCCTCCTTCAAAGACCGCCTAGACAACAACGCGCACAACAACAAAGAGCTCTTCAACATCGTGAAGGAACTCTCCAACCCGAGCTCCAACACCAACGACGTCCCACCCTCGCAAGACCTGTGCGACTCGCTGGCCACCTTCTTCCACTGTAAGATCACAGACATCCGCGACAGTTTCAACGCCACAACTGTCACGACAACCACTGAGACCTCCGCCCCCACGACCACCATCCGCCTGCTCTACTGGACCAACATCAACGTCGATGACACCATCAAAATCATGAACACCATCAACTCTGGATCTCCGTCAGATCCATGCCCACACCACATCTTCAACAAAGCCAGCACATCCATCGCACCCCATCTCCGGAAAGACATCAACACCTCCTTCGAAACAGCAAACTTCCTCGAAGAGCTGGAAGCACGCCGAGATCAACGCCTTACTCAAGAAACCCAAGGCGGACCCCAAGGACCTCAAGAACTTCCGGCCCATCTCCCTGTTCCCATTCCCGGCAAAGGTCATCGAGAAGACCGTCAACGAACAACTGACCCTCTACCTCAAGGAGATCGACATCCTGGACACATCTCAGTCCGGGTTCCGAAGAAACCCCATCACCGAGACTGCCCTCAACGCCGCCACCGATGACATCAAGTCCCTGCTGGACAACGGAGAAACTGCGGCCCTCATCCTCCTGGACTTGTCAGCCGCCTTCGACACGGTCTGTCACCACACACTACGAACACGCCTCCACAACACTGGGAATCAAGAGAAGGCCCTGGACTGGACCACCTCCTTCCTCTTCGGCAGAACACAGAGCGTCCACCTTCCCCCCTTCCGCTCCGAAGCCACCTAGATCATCTGCGGCGTACCCCAGGGCTCATCCCTCAGCCCAACTCTGTTTAACATCTACATGGCACCGCTCGCCCACGTCGCCCATCAGCACGACCTCAACATCCTCTCCTACGCTGATGACACCCAGCTGATACTCTCCCTCACCAAGGACCGCCAAAACCAACCTTCATGAAGAAGTGAAGGCCGTTGCTGAATGGATGAGGAACAGCCGACTGAAGCTGAACTCGGACAAGACGGAGGTCCTCATCCTCGGATCCAACCCTTCGGCCTGGGACGACTCCTGGTGGCCGACCACACCGGGAACAGCTCCAACACCCACTGCACAACCTAGGGTTCATCCTCGACTCCACTCTCTCCCTGACTAAAGAGGTCAACGCCGTCTCCTCCTCCTGCTTCAACACCCTCCGCATGCTCCGTGGGATCAACAAGTGGATCTCCACTGAAATAAGAAGAACAGTCACCCAGGCCCTTGTCAGCAGTAGGTTGGACTTTGGAAATGCCCTCTACGCAGGAGCCTCGGCCAAACTCATGAGACGGCTCCAACGCATCCAGAACGCATCTGCACGCCTGATCCTCGACATCCCTCGCCGCAGCCACATCACACCCCACCTGAGAGACCTGCACTGGCTCACGGTCAACAAGAGGATAACCTTCAAGCATCTCACCCACGCACACAAGGCACTCCACAACACCGGGCCAACGTACCTCAAAAGATGACTCAGCTTCTACACCCCCACCCGCCAGCGCTGCTCCGCTGACCTCGCCCTCGCTACAGTCCCCCGCTTCTGAAGAGCGACCTCAGGCGGCAGATCGTTCTCCCACCTCGCCGCAAAGACCTGGAACACCCTCCCCATCCACCTCCGGCAGACCCAAGACCTGCTGACCTTCAGAAATCTCCTCAAGACCTGGCTTTTCGAGCAGTAGCAGCATTCCCCACCCCAGCGCCTGGAGACATTCACGGGTGAGTAGTGCGCTTTACAAATGATATGATTGATGGTGTCACCTTATCCAAACATCCCAGAATTTACAGTAACCAAAATGTCAGAGAGAGAGCAGGTCCTCCTACCAGCACCACAGTGGGACCTGGGCCTTACACGGGTCAAGCATGAGTCTCTAACACCTAGACACAAAAAGGGTGGCATTGGGAATCTGAGACTTCCTTCACTGTCAGATATAATGAGATGATTTGGCTATGAAACTTGTTATCGGTGGCCCTCACCTGGCAGAATTTGAGTGAGGGTCTCATGAACTGAAGTAGTTTACCCACTTTTCAAGATATTGTAAATGTTGATGCAAAATGTGATATATTGCCTGTTAGATACATTGTATCCAACCTTCAGATACAATGGATGGCCGGTTATATTGCAGTAGGCTGTATCAAAATAGCACTTTATGTAACCCTATGGTGGCCTCCAAACACGAAGAGGCAAGGAGAGGGGAAGAAGGGACAGGAAGGAGCAAAAAAAGTGAGGTATCTTGTAAATGAAGTGTTCATCCTTAAATGCTAGACTTTCAGAAAACTGAGCTTTGTGAGTAGCTGGCTGGCAATGTGAAACCCCCAAAGTTGTATTTTCCACATTCATTCGTCAAAGAGTCTGTCAAAAGGTTTAATATTCTGTGTTTTCTTTCTGAAGACACAGTGCACTTTACTGAAGATTACCAGACTGCCAGCTAGTCCAATATAAATTCAGGATCACATTTTGCATGCATGGTGAAAACCAGGCGTGCATGAGCCACTGCACCATCCTGACGGACAGGTTGCATCCGGACACTTGTTGTTTTGGTGCTCACTTTAGAAATGTTGGACTACAAGTACCGGCATGAATAGTAATAAACAGTGATGTATGATGCACAGTCACCTGCAAAAACACAACTTGTTCTCTGTGGAAATACAATGCAAAGATATCAATGTCTCCAAGGTTTTCAAATATAAATCTGGGACCACACACATCAGGGTGAAAAGTGAAAATCTAGGGCAGTATCATAAGAGCTGTGATGGCTGAGTGTAGAGATTTTTTTTAGCTTTGAGATATCCAAAGTTAACTTCGAATTTCTCCAACTTCATAATTGAAATGCAGACAGCACAAGTAGGAAATGGTGCAGAGCCATCACTTCTCTCGGTTTCCAATTTGTACTGTTTAAAGTGCATGCTTTTATGTGGAGCATTTCCAAGTTGTTTGTATGAAAGCAGACACCTCAAATGCAAAAGAAAAGGCGTGCGTCTCTGCGCTGGGCCAACTCTTCGTGATACAACGCTTGGATCAGAAGGTCCACTCACACCTGACAGGTTAGACCAGGGGGCATATCATGATCTATTGTCTGCACTGCACAGATGCAGGAGGGTCTCTTTATTTTTGTGTCTTTCTTCCAACTTCAGTGCATACAGTAACACTAAAAAACGCTGCGCTAGTGCACGGGCTGCAGACAGCTGAGAAGCACAGGTCAGCAACTGCTTCTTCGCGTCCCAGCGGTCAGCAAAACGTGCACTAACCAGTGCTTTAAATGGGCCCGTCCTGTCTGGTACGGAGTACGGGCACTTTTTAATTTTGAGAGGGAGTGTGCCGGCACTTATGAAGAGTACCCCACCACCCGAACTTTTACACAGCGCGAACTTGACCCGAAATCGGGTTTCAGAGCGCTTTACATGAGCACAAAAGAGAGACGTAATACGTTTAGTTGGAGGGTACCGGCATTTCTCGGAAACTTCTATTTTTCCATTTCAAGCACGTGCACTAACCCAGGGATGTTCGAGTTGCTGTGCGAGCAGTTCGTAGACGAATAAGAAGCGAGTCGCCCCTTCCGTGAAGCCGCAGCGAAAGGATGGGACCACGAAGCGGCCCCTGGGTTATCATTTCAGTTGACGCGCGCCGTGTTTGAAATTTCCCATCTCTTCTTGCAGGTTATGGTCGGAACAGTGTTCACAGCGAAGATGCTTTTACTTGATGGAGCAACGCGTATTGTTTTCTCCCCCTGTGGCGGAGGAGCAGAAAGCCGCTTGGCTGGCTGACTCCTCGGCACTCCCTGCCGCCTACTGAAGCGAACGCGGCCCACCCAAGTGGAGGCCCAGAGGCCTGAAGTCTGCGAGCCCAGCCTGCGCCGTGCCAGGAGCTGCGCCGAGTGACGCACGACGCGCCCCCGCCATGCCAATGCGGCGCCGGCCGGTGCGCGCACGCGCAGAGCGCTCTGTGGCGACCCCGGGAGGCGGGGTCTTCCCTCGTGAGCGAGCCATGTGCAATGAACTGGGGGTTGTAGAATCATTCCACTTAATGAAAGAGCACGTCCAGTTTACAAATATGAGCAACGGGAAAGATATTCTTGCCATATCTATGTGTATTGAAATGTTTTTAAATGTCTCTGCCAGATTGTGTGCTGGAGATCTATGGAAAGGTTGCAGTCCTCTCATCAGTCACAGGTAGGCTTTAAGTGGGATGCAAAAACTGAGGGGTCTCTCAAAGGGGCGTGGACAAGGTAATTAAGGGCGTGGCTTAAAAACACATAAACTAAAAACCTGTGGTTAGCTTAGTGTGCCACTCGACTTGTATTTTCCTGTTTCTGTCATTGCATCCAGATATGTGATACAACAAGTAAAATCTTCCCTACAAGTCAGGACTATTGGCTTTGTCAATGGTTCTTAGTTGCATAAGATAAATAAGCAGCAACTATGGCTTGTATATAATATTGAAAAGGCTTCCACTTAAAGCCCCGGTAAAACCACGAAGATGTTGCTACTCCTGAGTCTCAAAAAGAGAAGGGAAATCCAGAGAGAAAATGACTCTTTAAAGGATTTCCCTTCTCCTACAACACTCACATGGGATGACGTCATGCTATAAGTTCTCCATTAGTGAGAAGTGAGCAGTGTGAACACGGGCACTGCTGTCACTGCAGTGTGGGGAAAAACAGACCGCCTATGCCAGGGCACAAAACAGAGCCCGATTGAGACCCGTTTCGAGGCATCCTTTAAAAAACTGCCGGCGCTTAGCACCTTTGAGACCCGTCCCACTTAAAGCCCTGGTCCCAGGTCTTGAAACGCCCTACCCATCATACACTTTAGCAGAGGCTCACCCTTCCTTGCATCCCTGACCTCGTGCTTTTCAATTGAATCTCCTTCTACAGAGCCTCCCCAATGACGTTTACGTCATTGATGTCACTTGCTCCGATGGATTCTCACCTTTAGCCCATGTCAGTCTACTTGCCCATTTCGAAAGAGTCTCTTTTTTCTGATATCACTGATCTTGTACACTTTAATAGGGATTCAGTTTCCCATAATAGCCTCCTACTCCTCTCCCTACCCACTGGGTCATACGCTCTACCGCCTTTTAGCTATGTTCATGTGATACAAGCATCATATGCATACATACTTACTTGTAGGTTCCAATTACTGACTTGTAATCTTCCTGACACTCAGTTTCTCTTACAATCCTACATTCTGAGGGTGAGTCATGTCTGGGAAACAGGCAACAGTCCTTCACATTTAAATCTTTTAGCTAATCCTCTTTTTCCGTGAGTACATAAAAACCTCAACCATCACCCAGGAGTTATGATGTAATACCCAAGCAGTACAACAGAGGCCAATGACAGACCACACGGATGCGAGGGTCCTAGGACTGTGACCAGTTAAGAGCAGAGCTCAGAAGAAGATTACTGATAAGTGCTTGGAGATGTGGGTATATTGATTCTAGAACAACACTTTAGAAGTGCCAGAAAATGTCTCCCAATGTGAAGACATTGTTAACAATAAGCAAAAATGAATTGAATGCCCAGAAGGTCCAACCTGACAACCACAAGGACAAGAGGGTACATCTGCAGGCATATCGTCATCCAAGCTCGATGAGCGAGAGTCCAAGGACCGGAACTGGGTGCCTTTTCCAAGAAGGACATTTCTGCCTGGACCACTTGTGCCAGTCAGTGATGAACTTGCCATCTTAACACCAAGGCACATTGAAGAGACTCAATGGAGAAGGGCAAGAGACTCAAAACAATGCAGAGTGAGGACACCACAGCATAGAAAAGATACATTGTTGGATATGTAATATAAAAAGGCAAGCTAGTTTGATACAGATACCACTCAGTACATAATATGCTTAAAAAATCAAATGTTACAATCTGGACTTTCAAGTGAAGGGTCAACACTTTATGTCCGCCTAGCCAAATGAGGCCTAAAACATTTTTACTTTAAAGTGGTAGTGTGGTTAGCTCCTGGACATGACTTACCCTCATAAAATTACTAATGTCACAAGATGGGAGACAAAGTGGAAATTTAGTTCACATATTTGATTACAGCTTTTCAGACATCTCATCAGGAGCTGAACCTGGGACAGATCTAAATGTCTTCCAAGTTATGAGTAGGGCAGACAAATTTAAACTACGGGGAACCCACAAGCATTGTTACAACTAAGGAAGTGCTTGTAAAGAATCTGTCCCCACAAATTCTACATCTTTGAAACCTTCTTCAAGTAGTTCCAAAGAGCTTCAAAGTGGCTGGCCAGAGAAGACCTCGCCACAGCCCAGAGAGTAGATTCAAATAACATTTAAAAAATCCCAAGTGGTTCTCTTTCACGTCTCGTGATCCAGCACTTTCATAATCAGGACAGTGATATGTGCTTTTTAATTACTGTGTACAGGTATGTCAGAAGCTTTTGCAGGGCCTGGGTCAACAAACTGAAACGAGATACTTCACAGGTCGAGAATCTGTATAAAAGTTTAAAAATGTCCTGCAGGTACAGAGAAAATATGGCAGATACAGCATCTGGTATCGTCTAGTGGCTGTAGCATTGTTATCTAGCTTGTCATTAATTAATAGGACAGCATTAATTTAAAAACCAACACATAAATATTGCACGTCGCACAAGAACCTAAAAAAGTGGGCCAGGCGACTAAGAACCTCTCTGCCTTCCCTACATTCGAAAGGCCTAACTTCGTACCCTATTAGTACTGAAATAATGCATGCTCCCAAAAACTTCACAGGTACAAGGAGAAGCAAAGCCACCAGCAGTTGGACTGAAGCATTCATTTGAAATTCTGATACCAATTCAGGGAGAAAGAGGTGCTTGGCTCAAAAACCATTGGTAATTGCGTAAAACAATTACAGTGCAATGGTACAGATTTGTTAAGACAAACAACACATTGAAATTACCCACTCATCAAGCAGAAGTAGGCGACACTGAGCTCAAAGATTAGGAATGGCCACAGGAACTTCAGTGCACACCAGAAATTATCATTACCTCAAAGAACTCTGGTTAATTTCACCAGGAATACTGAGCTCACAGGAGAGCGGGCTGTGCTTGCCAAAGGTTCGCTGGAGCCGAAGTCTGTCTACGTGATGACCATTTATGTATATGCATAGTTATGATTATTTATACAGTAATCCTACATTCAAGGTACTGGCATAAACACATGATGTTTGGAAAAAAACTTGTGCAATAAGGCTATTATACGTACAATTGCATAAAGAACAATTGATGAACAGAATGCAGAACAATGTCATACATTCACCCCAGTACAGAGATGTGGGCCTAAATCCGTGTTTTTTTTGCTCAGCATGCCATTCCAGTTTGGACCAAGCCATATGCAAATCAGACTTGACCCTGCGCCCAATGGGAACAGTTCAGCCCGAACTGCCAGGCCAGGTCCTCCCTGGACTGGAAACAAGCATCCTAGGACCGGTTTCGGACTTTCAGCCCTCACTAGCCAGGATAGCTTGACTCCAGTGGCATGGAGAGCACGGAACTCACGTCTGAGCATACCTGTCCCACTCGGGGTGACAAATGCAAAAAAAACAATTGATGGACAGAATGCAGAACAATGTCATACATTCACTCCAGTACAGAGATATTCGACATATAATAGATTATATCTTACCCCCTCCCCCTCCTCCTCAAGCGCCTCGAGACCCCCTGGGTATATGAGGCGCTATACAAATGCCGAACTTGAACTTGAGATCTGGGCCTAAATCCTTCGTTTTTTGCTCACCATGCCATTCCAGTTTGGACCCAGCCATATGCAAATCGGTCTTGACCCTGCGCCCAATGGGAACAGTCCAGCCCGAACTGCCAGGCCAGGTCTTCCCTGGACTGGAAACAAGCATCCAGGGCCGGTTTCGGGCTTTCAGCCCTCATCAGCCAGGATAGCTTGACTCCAGTGGCATGGCATTGTGTGTCTTTTATAATACGTACAATGTCAGGAACTGGGGAACTTACTGAGGTAAAAAGTATTACAATAGGAGAGGAAATGAAGAAAACTGCTACGGCACACAAATAGGATTGGAGTGATCCTATAGGCAAAACAATCAGCGGTTCATTTTTGACCAGTGTAGGACTTTTATTTCCCTCAGACCAACATGGTTACACCTGTGGTTATAGCTCTTTCCATCTTGGAGTTTGTGAGCTGTGGAAAAATTGTAAAGAGGAAAAAGCATGCCCGTGGTCTTGCTTACCGTGCCCCAAGTATCTTGAACACGAAAAACAAACTGTGTTTCAAACTTTTACCATAGACTTTGAGGAAAGACTAATGGCTGTTAGCCATGAACATGAAAGAAAGACTGTTACTGCCCCCTCCCTGCATAAGGGCAGCATAATGGTGGTGGTGCTATTGGCAAACATGTCATATGCTTTTCTCACTTATTCTTGTATTTGTTCATATTGCCACTTAGTACAAAATTAGAGCCCTGTTTTCATGAATGTACGTGTGTTATTCTTTATCTTGTAGGTATTATGCTTATTTCACATTGTTGGAATGTTCCCACTAGAACAGCTTACTACTAAAGAGACAAGTGAAGTTCAGGGACCACAAGGTATGCCCCTCAAAAATACACCTGACTGTCGAAGTGGGAGGACTTCTACTGAGTACAACATTATGTCCGAATGCTAGTTGTTGCCAATGTTGTTAATGCTCCTCCCGATTCTGATGTGAAGTGGCGTGATGGTCTATGCACATGACACACTTTATTGGCTGTACGTTGCATGCTTTTACAGTGGACTCAGTCTTTATATTACCAATGCACTGTACCTTGGCTTTTTCTTTTTCAATAAAAGTGTTTTAAAAAAAAAACACCTGACAATGCAAATGTGGGGACTGAACTGATGTCCTCTGCTTTAGAATAAGGTCACATTACATACCACACCTGCCAGGGCGCTAAGCAGGTCCACACAAATTATTATTATTATTATTATTATTGTTATTATTGTTATTATCATTGTTATTCCTCCAAATAATGTAAGGGTGAGTAGGCCATGGAGGGACTCAACCTTGTGACCTACATATTTTATGCTGTGTGATAGAATGCATGTGTATCACACATTCACCAGTAGGTTATCCTGGCACTAGGAAGAGGTGCTGTAAGAATGAGGGATCAGTAAGAAAAATACATTAGACTTGGAGCCCGAAGAGGAAGGTCGTCATATCTCATTGAAAGATAAGAAGAGGTGCATTCTTCCCATATTAATGGGGGGGGTGTATTCAATAGAGTGGGAGCCAAATCAGAAAAGGGATGGCATGTCGAGGCAAGTGCGTACAAAATCAGAGGAAACATGGGATATGCACACACATGCATCACTTATATGGGAATACGCCAAGTGCACCATGTACCCCATTGCTGGAGTTGGCAATCTGTGCACAGTCCAGTCAATGGGGATACATGAATCCTATAGACTTACTTGCATTCCGGTGCCCAAAGAGTCGTAGGCTTATGGGTTCGGCTGCAGTGGTGTAGGGGGGACCTTGAGAAAGGGATTCACGCCGGAAACTGATTGGAAGAGGCTGATTTGGGTGAGTATGCGCCCCCAAATCCATCATGTCTGAGGACTCGAGGCAGGCAGTCGGACCGCCACGGTGGGGTAGTCGGAAACCCACATCGTAATCTGGATGGCGGATGGAGATCCCTGTACTGCCCTATGGATGCTGTTTCTCTCTGACCGCCATCTTGGCAGTCGGAGAAAGGCTGTTGGAGTCGGCTGTATTTCAGCAGTCAGTCTGAGTACAGGAGGCATGCATCGTAATCTGGCAGTCGGACCGACCACTTTCGGCGAGACTGCGGTGGTCAGACCACATCCAACAGGACAGCGGAAGCCGGTCCGACCGGTGTGGTAATCAGGGCCAAAGAAACTCCTCAGAGCGAACAGCTCTCCAGTGCTGCCAAACATTGCTCCATGAAGACCCCAACAACTGTACGACTCATTTTTCAGAATTAACAGTTCCACTGTTCTATTAATCACCATAACGAAGTAAACTTTATTCCATCGATTCACAGAAAATCTCGTCAATTAATTCAACAATAAACACTCTTATGAATTCCCAAGATTAGCACTGCTCCATGGATTCCGATTCCAGAACCAACCATCCATAAATATCCATGAAGGAAAAGCCCCACGTGTTATTGGAGCAGGCACTACTACTTGACTTTCCGGAAGCATTTGATCTATACATTTATTTATTATTAATTAAAATGCATAACCAAGGGCACCTATACAGCACTGCCAACCTATATATTAAAGCAAACTCGAGAACTATTTGAGGACAAAATCATGAGTGTAGGAGTGCAACTCGCGAGCTGCTATTTTACCAAACAACGGGCACTAATAATTTAACAATTGCGTGTAAATAGGACGTGTTTGCAGCGAATAAGATGGGGAAAGACTGGCAAGCATTTTTTTTTTTTTTTTGCGAGAGGGAACGGGAGGCTGCGTAGGCTCCTTAAATTCAAGCTATTTTTGGGAAATTGACATTCAGTGCAAGCACCGCCATGGCTTTCTTGCAGACCTTCTCATCTGATGCGGGTATGTGTATTACCTGCAGGCAGGCGTGCAACACCCATTGGGCTCACGGGGCTTCAGCCCCCCCTCCCCCATCGTGTGTGTCAGCCCGGGCAGAGACAGCTTCGGGGGCTGGCAAGCATCTAATTGCAGCCGCACCCGAGTACTTAACAGGCCTTTAAAAGACCGTACTTGTAAATGAGGCTTGTTGTGTGTACATCCCTCCTTACAGCCACTCTGTCTATGGTTGGAAGAATTAGCCCCCCCCCCCCCCCCACCCCCCGAAATATTTTCCAGCGCCCCCCCCCCCCCCCCCGAAATTTGGCTCTAGTTGCCCGCCTGCCTGCAGGTTCGAATCACTGCAGGGCCGATGCAGCCTTTCATCCTCCCGCTGCCAGCGAATGAGCAGCATTGAAGTGTGTACGGGTGACAGAAGTCATTAGATAGCAGGCTTGGCGTGGGCTGCCAGGGGGCTGGTCCGATGTCACTCCTCCCCCTCCGTTCCTCCCAGAGGCAGCAGCTCGGCGCTCAGCTGCTCCAGGGTTAAGGAGGGGAGGACTAATGCTCAGAGGAATGCGATGTCAGGGCCGCCGATCGCAGCCCTAGATAATGAGGCAGCGAGGCTCTGTGTGTGGCATGCTGCCTCCCTCCTGGGCCTGCAGAAGTGGAGAGGAACATGGCCCCACCTGTGCATCGCAATCTCTTACCTGGCTGCTGGCCAAGCCCTTCCCACGGGCCCATCCCCTCTCCCCACTGGTGGGCGGACATGGGGGTACTATCAACTGGCACGACTGCCCCCCCCCCCCCCCTAATTATAGATGTATTTTGATAACTCGTTCTTTTGGGGGAGGGTTACATACAAGCTTATGTAGTACTACGAGTACCAGAATGCACATCAAGAACCAACACTCAGTGCCCTAGAAACAACATGGCTTCCTCGTACCCCGTTCTCGCAGCCACAGTCCATGTGATATTCTGTGTTTGGTACTTTATTTTGAGTTTATTGTGACATAAGATGGCTTAAGAGTTGGGAAATCAGTTCTGCTTGCGAAGATGCATAGCATTGTGTTAGCTGGACCAGTGCTTAATTTGTAAAAAAAGAATTAAGTGCCTGGGCCCTCATCAGGAGGCCGCTGCAGCTTACACCACCCATTGCCCCTGCCAGCGCTGCCTACGACAGCACCAAACCTGCTACTGACCATCACACTCCTACAAGTGTGACAATTCAGACTATTCCAGGCCCCAAACGCTATACGTTTAGCATGGGTGGCAGGTAATAGTCATTTGTAACGTATTTAAAATTAGTAAACAACAATTTTTGTACTCACTCTAAATCAGAAAAACAGGCCACCATGTGGCAGACTGTCATAAGTGCTGGTGCTGCCAATTAAGTGCTGGTGCTGAACACCGGAAACCACCGGCTCAAATTAAGCACTTCTGGATGAACCGATGAGTCATGGCATTAAGCTGTTGAGGGGTGGTCAGTTTGGTTTGTTTTCCAAGGCCTAGTCTGGGCGAGATACACAGGTGACTGGTTGAAATTATAAGGCCAGGTTGTAGCAAAAGGCTACGGAGGGCCTTTCTGTCAAGACAAAGCAGCTGCTGTTTGTAGGGTTGGGTGGGGTAGGATTATGTATCAGGTGTGGTTTGGTGTTGTTATAATAATAATAATAATAATAATAATAATGCCACTTGTAAAACGCATGGCTACTTCTCACAAATTGCCCCATACTAGGAGGGTGAATACGCAGAAGAGTTGCACACAGACAATAGGAGTTTAACTGAAACCAAAAAGCCAAGTTTTCTGTTTTCTCCTGAGTAGGTTTTTTCCTGTTGTACTCTGGCATGCACAATAGCGTAGATTCAAGGTTTCTGAAAATGACATTTCGATGGGTGGTCCTTAGCATTTACTTTATATCTGACATTTTGGCATGAAGTGTCCGTACTCATGATTGAACTAATAATGGCGTCTGGTTGCTATATGAATTGCGGATCCTCGAGACAGCTGAGGTATCTGTATGTGTGGTTGGGTAGGGGTCTATTTATGTGTTTTTGCACACAAAAATTTGGTGTCAGTGTTGATACGTTTGTCACTATTTGTGTTTTTCACCACAATTCTCATGTCCGCACTACTACTCTATCTAGTGCACGTTTGTCTTTTCACATAGAGAGTGGCCAATGATGAGAAGTGGGTATACCGGCAATTGTTAACCGGGAACCCCCTCGGGTTGTTCTACTGTGAGGTACTCTCTCTATTCTTCACACCTTTACCTGGGTGAACTGTATGTGGTCCTGTGTGATTTTATATTGAAGAAGTACGCATCTTAACCTAAGGACTTATGTTATTAGACATATCCTGGGGAGCAATACTGACAAGCAGTCCCTATCTTTTTGGTCCTTTATATGGATGCAGTTGCATTTAGGTGAGGCTCCAATTGTTTGAATACTGTTTGAGTGGGGGGCTGCCTTACCTATTCCCCTCCCCCTCTACCCCTTGAGATTGTTCTGATATTAAAAGGTACCTGGCCTTATGGACTTTATTTAGTCATAGGCTGGTACTGTTAAAAAGGTGGTTGGGAGACATCATGCTATTAATGTGCTGATTCTCCTGGGAAAGTCAACATGTTTCTAACCTTGAAGGCTTCTTCATCAGGACTGAGTAGGATCCCTCTGTCACTCACTATGTTGCTATCAATATGTGAAAGAATCCGTGAATATATACAAAAGTGATGTTAAAATACAATACCTAGTTGGTAAGATTTTTTATGTAAAGCTCTGTCAGTATTTCAGCTAGAAACATAAGGAGTCAGTGCTCCATGTCAGTGCTCCATGAACCTTCTTATCGGGTCGAGAGGTAATTTGACACTGTCATTTAAAGTCGTGAAGTCCTTGCTTCCTCTCTCGCCATCCAGCGGTTCGGGTTCTGGGGCGAGAGAGGAAGCAAGGACTTCACAACCCTCTCTCCATTACTTTTCAACCTCAGTGAATTATTCAACTGTGTCACTCTTCCAGGTTGTACCACTAGGCCCTGTCCTTCCACTACCGACCATCCCAGCGGATCTCTCCCACCTCCCCCCCAACCCTCGCCCCAAAGAGCCAGCCTGAGCTTCCCCCAAATACCCTCCCTTAACCTCCAACATGTGTGATCCCTGGGGCCAGCCAGGGCGTCTCATTGCTTTAACCCCGCGCTTAAAACAACATCGGGTTTGGTGCTTTAAGGCCTGACCTAACCGGGTCCAGAGCTGCCAAAGTGCAAGGGAGTAAAGCACCGGAGAAATAAAGGCCCAGGTGTTGGATGTTTTAATGTCTGGGGCAGTGGAAAATTTCATCCAGAAATCCCTGTCAACTTATTTTTTTTTCCAACTTTTATGGGCATTCTGTGAGCATAATTTTGGCTCTCACATCTGAGCCGTCCTAGAAGTTCAGAACACCTAAGAAGATTTTTCCAGTTTAATTTCTTTACATAAATACGTTTAAAACTACCAGACTTCGACCGATTTCCGAGTTGCTTCACTGACTTTTACAAGAAAATGTCTGTCACACTTTTTCGATTGCTGCACCCTTGTGAAAGGCAGATGTTGAAAGAGATAGACTAATATAAAACATATATAAGCACATACTACAAACTGAATCGTGTGTCTGTATTAAATGTTGGGCACAATTATTAATTCACGTCATAGGACTCAAAGGTATCATCAGCCCTGCTGGGACTTGATCTCCTGACTTCTTGTTTACATAAAGATCTTGTGAGGCAGTACTTTTCTCACTGAGCCATTTTAATTTTTTTTAATTTAAAGTTACACTGTGTGATTTCTTCTGCTCACACTGTTGTCTCGGTAAGGAGTCTCTGGAATGTTTTTTGCCATCTCCTCATGACTGCACCCAGGGAATTTGTAGATTCCCCTTTAAAACAGGTTTGGTTTAAAGAGATCATTTAAACATGGACATCTTCCGGATGTCCATCACTTAATTTAATTTGTAGTGTACATTTTCAGTTGTCTCACATTGCTTGTATATCAGGGGCGATCACTACCCAACTTAAAGGTATTCATTTGAGTTTGGAAGGATGATGTGCTTATTTGGGCCCATGTGGTCGAGGATCGGTAACCTGCTGGTGACACACAGCTCTCCTCCATGAGAACGCAGCCCTCGAATCTCCTAAGAATCTTTTAGACACTTCCTAGGAAGGAGGCTCTTTAGCCGCGGTTCGTGCAGGTAACAGCGGTGGGGTGGTAGGGACGGGTAAAGGCAGGGCACAAGTCGTAGATAAATATGTATGACTTGTATTATTATCTTGTATGTTCTCAAAACAAAAACAAAAAAAAATTCTTAAACTGAAAAAAAAGTGGGGGGACGCCGTCACCGGAAGTGACGTCACAGCAGGAAGTGACATCACGAAAGGTGCCGAGCTCCTAGTCCCAGAGACGCCAAAGTGTTAAGTCCAGCTGTTTGGCAGGGGGGATGGCGTCCCCCCCCCCCCCCCCGGTAAAATAAGTGGGGGGACGCCGTCCACCTGCGTGGTACCCCGACTCGAGCCCTGGGTAAGGGGGATTTCGAGGGACGATGCAGAGGGAAAACTAAATAAATAATACATTTTCCCTCTGCATTGTCCCTCCAAATTCCCCCTTACCCGACCCTACTGCTGTTACCTACACGGACCGGGGCTGAGGCTCTTATACTTTTAACAGCATCATGACACTAAGCGCCCAGAAGAGTGCCTTTCAAAAACACTGATTAATCAGCATGTAGCATGAACATCACGCAGTTAACGTCAACACTGGTGCAGCACTTCTGAAATCTCTCAAGGAACCTTCCCAGCTATTGCAGGCACAAAATGCATAGTCCCAGATTGGTGGCCAGTGCATTTTGGCCCTCCTCCCACAACTGTTGCAAAAGTTAGGAATCTTGGTGTAATCTTTGATAAATGAACGCTTTTGAAAACCAAGCAAAGTAAATCGCTTCTGCTGTGTTTCACCTCTTGAGGATCATTAGAAACATCATGACATTTATCCCGATTGATCTTCAAAAACCTGTGGTAACAGCACTAGCCTTGTCTAAATTTGATTACTGCAATGGGCTGTATATAAACCTACAACAGAAATTATTGACAAAACTTCAAGCTCTGCAGAATGCATCAGCATGCCTTATTTTTAGCATTAAAAAAAACATCAGTCAGCCTCCTTAGCACTTTGCAAACTCCACTGGCTACCCAAATGGAAAATAATTACATTTAAGGCCCTATATATTGCCTATAAGGCCCTGCGTAAATCTGGGCTGGAATTTTTGTACAAAAGTTCAAATTGTACAGGCCCTCTAGAGGACTTCAGTCTTGTAATGCAAAACTCTTGACAGTACCTACCTTCAAGAAGCCACTGGGGTGGAAAAAGGTTTGTGATTAGCACTGCAAAGATTTGGAATTCCCTTCCCCTTAACCTCAAAGAAGCTCAAAATCTCCTTCAATTTAGAAAGACCTTGAAAACTTGGCTCTTCAATCACTACTTTTCTTCTTCTTCCTATAATTACCTAGCTCTGTCTCCTTCCAAGGCTGCTCCAAGACACCCTCGGGTATTCAAGTGCTACATAAAATATAATAACATAACATAAAAAAGTGTTTTCTTCTGAAATACTGAGTTTTAAATATCGTCCTGCCAGAATTTCGTATCCAGAATATCGGCTATTACAATATCATACAGGTTAGCCTGTACTATTCTTAACTCCACACTTACATACCTACAAGATATATATCGCCATCATTGAGTTAAGAATAGTAAATCTACATTGTCCTTAATATTGCAACATATATATGGCACAAAGGCTAGTCATGTAAGGTTCTTTCGAATTGAAAATGTGATTTGTCCTTTAACTCATTATAGGCTACAAAAACCCTTCAATGTACAGTCCAAAATAACATAAAGCTACAAACCCATGCCTTTTGAAGATGAGATGGACTAAGTTTTATGGAACTGGGTATATTGTCAACAGTCTAGTCCCTTGGAAAAAAACTGTAGGATTGTGGGAGTCCACTATACCTTTGCTTGGTAGATAACCCAAACAGAACGAACTGCCGTTTACTATTACAAACATTTATTATGGGCCAGGGTGAAAGGCTGCGAGTTGATGCTATGGATTTCTGCTATGTGTAGGAAGTTAACAAACTATATTTTGCAAATGTCTGATGCTTTTGTTAAATCAAAAACTAGTTATTGATAGCTCAGCACTGTCCAAGTCCTGCCACCAACTCCTATCATCCGTAAGCGCAGATTCTAAAATTCAGCGTTTGGCATCAATATGTTGATCGGAAGGTCATGTTTACAAAGCTTTCCCATAGTCCTGGTGCCAGTTAGTACAGAACACAGCAGAAGTTCCTGGTAATTCCTCATAGTACTATAGCAAGTTTCCACAATCTTGCTAGATCCATTTTGTTTATCCATGGGTGTCACGCCTAGTTCCAGGTGGCCACAAAAATGGCCCACAAAGCTGTTGTGTGGGCCTGAATCTAGTTGTTGCCTAGCGGCACACAGGACAGCATTGCCCATAGCAATTGAGTCCCCATGGAACCCATTTTTTTCTCTTGGCCTCAAAACTCTATCTCTGTTTAACAAAAAATGAATTGTACTTTCAATTCCTAATGATCTAGGAATTGTCAAAAGACGCTAAAAGCTTTTTAGGTCCAGCCTAGGCTGTATATACGCTGTCTCTTCAAGACATGCTGTATCCACTCTGTGGGCTTACAGCCCGCCCATCGCTTTTGATTAGTTGCTTTTTGTGTCCTTCGCAAAGGCGTACTTCTCTGTGGTCAGTGTTTGTTATATGTCCCTCCTTTTTGTGTGTGGACCCCTCCCATGGAGCAAGGCCCTATTACTTGCAGTCATGCCCTTTGTGCATGTCGGTTTGTGTAAAGGCACTATTTTTTTCTTTTATTTCTGCCTGTGTTTTGGGAATATTATAACAAGAGAGGGATGTGGGGCGCTTGTAGGTCCAGCATACGGGCCCCAGAGGATCCAATCAGGTGAAGAGGTATGCATTTCCTATGGGGGAAGGAGGGAATCAGAGCCTAGGTCGGTTAAACACCCTCACCCTGATGTGGTGACGGGGTGTTTCCCAATTTGGGAAATGAGGCCCACACACACCCGGCTGGGTGTCATGCTTCATCATAGCGCATGCCCCTCGTCAGGCCGGTGCTGCAATGCCTGACGGGCACCCTATGAGGGGCTCTTTGTCATGTGTGCTCGCACAAATTGGGAGACACCCCGTCTCCACCTCACGGTGAGGGTGTTTAACCGACCTAGCCTCTACCTCTCTCCTCCCCCCATAGGAACTGCATATCATTTCTTCTGATTGTGTTTTTGGAATGTCAGCTTTTCTCCAAGTATGCGTTCACCTGATGGGAGCTTAGCAGTGATTGCCTTAGTGCTAATAAACGTACGTATTGGAATTCTGCATTTGACAGTTTTTTACCATTTTGTTTCTAATCAGCATGTTTTGGGGTTTTGCCATTGTTTTATTTTGTTAACGATCAGCATGTATCTGCATTATTCTTTTGATTCTGATTGGCATGTTTTATAAAGCGTATCAGCATTTGCCATTTTGTTCCCGTTTCATGTTTCCGATCGAAATTATTTTGGGTTTCTGCATTGTATTATTATTTATTTATTTAGGCATTGAGACACATTAAACAACGTTACATTTATTTGATTTTTTGTTTTGCTTAAGCTCAGGGCAATTAGGTGATTTACTCAGAATCACAGGACGTTGATCCAATGCCGAGACTCAAACCTGGCCGCCTGTGCAGTTTTACAGTGTTTGGTGCTTTAAGCCACCCGTCTGTACTCTGCCATGGAATATGTCACTGCTTCCCCTGTAGTTGCTTCCTCGTCGTTGCATGTAGTCACCTCTATTGATTACTGTTTGTGGCCCCTCATGCACAGTGCTGATTCTGTTTGTTTCATGTACACAATTCATGTTATCATAGTGCTTTGTTCTGGTGTCAGCAGCACTGTGAAGGGACTCATCTTTCCCTGAGTTAAAGTTTACTTCAACTCTCTCTGCTTGCACATGCAGTAGACATGCAGATTTATGATATTTCTTCCATTTTCATGGCATATAACAAAATCATAATGCATAGCCCTTGTGTCATCACTCTTTCTCTTTTTGAGTTCTCCTCTGATGTCTATCTTCGATGTCTCTCATTTCCTTCATTTTCACCTCTTTTCACTCACTCCTCAGCTGCTCTAATCCCTGTAATCCCATAAAAAAAGGATTATTCGGTATGCTCAGTGCTTTAAATGGGCCAGTACTGTCCGGTACAGAGTACCAGCACTTTTTTATTTTGAGAGAAAGAGTAGCGGCACTTCTCAAGAGAAATTTGATACTTTTAATTGGAGAGAACTGGCACTTCTCAGAAACAAGCAGGTACTCTGGTACAGAGTGCCTGCACTTCTATTTTTCCATTTCAAGCACTGGGTATGCTGTACAGAATGAACTAAAGGCATTGGCAGAGGCACTAGGTAGCAAAGGGGGGTGCTGTTGACTTTGCCAGTGCATGATGTCCAGCTCTGCAGAGGAAGCAGACTTCACTCAGTCGAAGAACTCTGTACCAGCGCTGGCTCTGAGTTGGGTCATTTACAGCTGCACCTGGGTTCTGTTTGTACTCAGATAATTGGTTCTACTATGTGGAAAAAGGGGGGGCAATTAATATTATTTTCGTTCTGTGCCCCCATACGCGAGACCTATTGGCTTTGCCAATGCTTGTTTTCCTTTTGGACTTAGGATTTGGTATCCCATCTTCGAGGTTTAATTCACCAGTTCACAATTTTCTTCAATTATAATTTAACTGTTGGGCATATTGACTATCCGTCAAATCTTCACTAACATTCTAGTAATCAGATAAGCAGCCTTTATTTTTTAGTTTCATCATATAAACAGTCTTCTCTAGGAATGGCTTTCCTATAGCTATAAGAGCACTCAGTAAAGGCGGCGCATCTGATAACTAGAAACCTGCTTCACATTCTCTCTCTCTCTCTCTCTCTCTCTCTCTCTCTCTCTCTCTCTCTCTCTCTCTCTCTCTCTCTCTCACACACACACTCTCTCTCACACACTCTCTCTCAGCCAATCCTCTTCCATTCTAGAACTCCTCTACTCACTTCACAACAATAGACTTTTTTTTGCAGATCTATAACACTTTACCAGTACTCTCCACGGCGAGAACACTGCTGCTGTGTGTGCTTTTGTTACAAGGGGCAGATTTTGCAGCACTGCCGCAAATCTGGCCCCCAGTAACAACAAGCATTTACAATGCAATGGTCTCTGCATTATTAAAGGTAGAGCTATTGGCATTGCTCATGACATTTTTTTTCTTTTTTTTAAAAACATAAATAAATGGTATTGTCATTTACAATGGCAATAGGTGAGGTGAGCATTAGAGAGTAGTAGAGAGTATTCACGGACACAGAGCCACACACACACACAGACAGAGCCATGCACACACACACAGGCAGAGCCACGCACACACACACAGACAGAGCCACGCACACACACACACACAGACAGAGCCACGCACACACACACACACAGACGGAGCTACGCACACACACACACACACAGAGCCACACACACACACACACACACAGAGCCACGTACACAGACACACAGACAGAGCCACGTACACACACACACAGACAATGCATTTACAAACCTCATTAATGCACTCCGCACACTAATTACTATCACCGGCTCCAAAAGCCCTCACCCCCTTTCCAGTCTCCGGGACAGGCAGCAGCCTGGTCTCATAACAAATCCAATGAAAGATTCAACCAAATGATAATTCCTCCACATTCCCCCTCAAGCAAAGTTATGAATTTCTACCAGCTGACCTAACCCCTCGTGTGCGGGAGCACATCAGAGGAACCTTCAGATGCAAGGACAGAAGGTACAATCAGCAACTCTTCCTTGGGGGAGCGCAACTCACAAGTTCCACATTTGAATTTTAGTACTTACTATTCTTTGGGACCGTCTGAATGATAAAAGGTGATCTTTATGTACAGCTCCTCCTTCACTCGCGGCGGGGGCAAGGGCCGGACGTGGTCGGGCAGAAATGGCTGCCGCAAAGCTCTGAAATTTTCAGAATCGGGGGCGTTTTTTTGGGTGAGTGACGGATGACGTCACAGATAGAAAGAACCTAAAAAACACGCCCCCCGAATCCGAAAAAGACTGGGCTTAACGGGAGTGACGCCCCTCTCCTCCAATGGCTGGCCAGCGTTTACGAAGCCAGCCAATGGAGAAGAGGGGCGGGTTCAAGCCCCCTACACTAAGAAACAAACTCTCGGAGCTCTGCCCACTGCTTACGCAGTGCGACGGAGTCCTCGACCTAAAAATGGCCCACACCAGTCTAAAACTGGCCTAAACCCTTCCGGTCCACCGGGGAAATGTCCGGTGCCCTCTACGGCCTGTCCGGCCCTCGGGCAAATTTGGAAATTCCTGCTTGGGGTCACTAGACTACAGTCAGTTTTCTTAGATCGGTTTGATGCACATGTATCCATTTAATGGTAATCAGTGCTCAAAGTTGCAGAGTTCAAGTCCTCCTCTCCCACGTTGTATTGCTTGACCTGTTCCCTAACCCCCCTTTCATGTTGAGGTGCTTACCCTGCCATTCCTGCCAGTAAAAAAAGCGACATCCACATCATAGCGCTTTTTTTCTAACTTTTATTTATGCTGCACAACATAACTCAAATACATTGACAAATAGCTTTTGCAAAGGAGAGACCTATTGGCTTTGCCAATGTTTGCTTAAAATGTGCTTGAAAGATTTCGAAATTCAGTTAGGGAAACTTCACTTCGGTGACGAATGTTAAAGCTCAACACCTATCTCAAACTTTTTTTTTAAAGTTTAAAGTTTATTGAAGAAGAGATTATAACATACATAAAAAGAAATATAAAGCCAGGGTACAATGAAGCACTTCTATGACTATTAAAAATGGGAGGGAAAAGGATGGAAAGAAGGGAGGGGGAGTAAGGGGGGAACAATAGTAGGAACAAATCATTACCTGAATCACAATTCTAGTTCAACAACATTAGTATTAAAAAGTATAATGTGAAATATAAACACAGCTTCCATGAGAAGAAGAAAGGAGTAATATTGGAAGATATTCATCAGGAACATAAAGTAAAAAGACAACATAGAAATTATGGAGGTTTCCTAACTTCGTCCGAAGCACATATCTCAAACTTAACATGTGCCATGTGCCCAAAATGCAGAGTTTACGGTAATAACACGACATCGTCCACGAATGGAAAGAGTATTCAGTCAGTTGCATTATTGCTGCGAAAAGTAAATCTGTTTTCGGTTCCCTTTTCCTAGATTTGAGAGCCGTCTGGTGTAGGCTATTTTGTAGTGGCAACGTCACGACACCCCCTAAAGAAAGTATGCCTTTTAACTAGTTGTTATTTTAGAGACAGTCAAATTATGCATCAATGTCACGCAGGGTGCTGGCGTAATGGTTACTAAATAGTGAAACCTAAGCAGAAGGCTTTAAATTAGTGTTATGGTTTAAAATCTAACATCTAAAACATTCCTGTAGGCACACCAAAACTGACCCTGCCTCTTTGTTTAGGGTGACCAGATTTTCAGAACAAGCATTGGCAAAGGCAAAAGGTCTCACCTATGCGAGAGCTACTGGAGTTGTGAATGAATTTTTTTGCCATGTGCTGTGCAGCATGGCTTGGCTTTAAGTAAAAATAAAAGCGCTATGATCTGGTCAAAGCTAGGCTCATCATAGCGCCTCTTTAAAATTTGCTTTCAACAATGTTCCCCAGCCGTTGTACTGCTGCACAACATGGTTTTAAAAAATAAAATTGACAAATACAAATGGTAGAGCTACTTGGCTTTGGCAATGCTTGTTTTGCCATGTTGTACCAGAGCTCATGCTGTGCAGTGTGGCATAAAGCAAACAAAAAAGCGCTATGATATGGCCAGCACTGACCGTTTCATTGTTTTTTTTTTTTATCCATGCTGCATAACAGGTGCGCTGCTGTACAATATGCCTAAAAACCAGTGGCAAAGCCAATAGCTCTTGCATAGGCGCCACTTATTGGCTTTGCCAAGGCTTGTTTTCCTTATTCGTGAGGGTAGATTATTTCACAGGGGTCACATACAACCTAAGCACGGGCAAGTAAAGCTTTGCTGTCATGGTCTCTGGTATCGCCTTGAAGTCCTTGGAGGAAAAGCATCCCATTGTGAATTCTTACATGTATCATAAAGTATTTTAGGTTGCACGAAAACTAGAAATATGCTTTCGAAATCGGGCAATAATTATGTCCCGGTTTCCTCGACCCCCATAATGAAAACTGCTAGTTGGGCAGATTCGGTGTCAAATTACCGCTTTTTTTCTCATTAATATGGGTCTGCTCGCTCGATGCTTATTTCAGCTGGGCCCAGTAGCCGCAGTCACCGCGAAAAAAATAGCATATGTCAGAGGCAGGAGGGCTTATGTAAAATTCAGTAGTAAGGTCTAAATTTAGCTAGTGACTCGGAGCTCGCAGATAGATTACAGGTGGCTGCTCTTTTTCATAAGACTTTCATAGAAAAAAACTAAAAAAATAAACACTACCACCCAGACTCTGGAAAAATGAGCCGTTTCAAGGGGTTCCAAAAATGTGTCTCTGACTTTTTCGGGCTGTAGACATTTGATTCAAGGGCAAAAAAAAAATGGTCACTATGTGGCCGGCTTCCACAACGGCACCGAGGCCTTTGGCAGGTTGGGTTATAACTAAATGGAAAAGTAGTTGGCACGGGTGTCCTCTGTACGAAACAAACCGACTGTCCATCAGCGAGTGACCTATTGAGTAGTAATGCCATCGGTAAACCACTGTAGCTGTGTTAACCAAGCACAATCACTGAGGGCGAGGGTTGCCAAACCTGTACAAGATGTTTATACAGTCAGTAAGATATAAAAGTAGGTTAACATGCCTAGGCGGACATCTGTGTGTCTCTTCCAGTTCTCAGGCCTCAATGCCATTTTAGGAGCCCCAGACAAATTATATTTTGCCTTTCTTGTACCAATAAGACAATTTACTGGCCTTTTATTGCATTGTGCACCTTCTTGTGTCCAACTGTGGTGGTGCTGTAAGGCATCTGCCTACAGTAGCTTCCAGTCGTTGGGCAGCGTTCATATTTTGAATGTTAGGAAAATGGCACAGAGTTAAATTAAATAAAGTCTTTCAATAGCAAGAATAAGCAATACAGTTGAACATTTTAAAAATCTAGGGGCCAGATGTAGGTAAATTAGATTTACCGATTTTTAATTACCGAATTTTACCGATTCGGTAATTAAAAATCGGTAAATCTAAAGGGTGGATATGTAGGTATTTCAAGATGTGGAAATACTGAATCTGTAACAATCGGTATTTACCGATTCTGTAAATACAGAATCGGTATTTCCCATTGATTCCTATGGGCTTTGAAGCCCATAGGAATCAATGTGAAATACCGATTCTGTATTTACAGAATCGGTAAATAACGAATTTTGCAAGGGTGCAGGGGGTGTCACTTTGGCACCCCACAAATAGGCATGTGCGCCATGTGGCACACAGACATACCCTAAGGGCATGTCTGTCTGTCACATGGCTAGGTGTGCATGCACACATGTGCATGCACACCTGAATTCGGTATTTTACCACACAATAGGATTGTGTGGTAAAATACCGATTTTGTAGGGCCTTTGGGACTCAGAAGAGTCCCACCTACATCTGAGATTTACCGAATTGGTAAAAATACCGATTCGGTATTTTCCAGAATCGGTAAATTTACCGAATCGGTAAATTTACCGATTCTGTAAAATTGTGCCCCTACATGCCAATTCTTGAATACCGGTCGGTAACGGCCGAAAATACCGATTTTCGGCCGTTACCGACCGACCTACATCTGGCCCTAAATGCTGTCTTGTCCCTAAAATCTGCAGACGTGCAGGAGAAGTGCTGGTCTGGACTAAGGGAATAGGGTGGTGCAGAATAAATGCACTAAATATGCAAAAACTTGGAAACGGAGCAAGAGACAAATACTAGAATCAGGAGAAGAATACATAAAATAGAAAGAAGAGAGGGGATAGTGGGCAGCATTAAGGTTCAACAGTTTCAGTAGTGTTAATACCAACCATTTTCTTGTGAGGCCAACACGATAGAAAATGACATAGCAAGCAAGGAGACAGAGAGTAAAATCCAGTTCACATCAAGAATAGCAGTAAAAGAGATGTTTTATGTCATATTTAATTAGTCAATAATAATATAATTATTAACATTACTATTATATACTTCAGGTACTTTTGAGATTAATTCATTGAGTTTGCTACAACATTTAGAAATTCAGTCAGAGAATACAAATGTAAGAAATCAGCCTTTTCTGTGTGGCCACACTGATTTTTTGCCTTTTGTTGGATCCTCTATATTTGCTGACTTTGGAACTTTGTGCCCTTTACCCTTGCAAACCAGTAGTAAAGTGCCTGTGCTTTCTCTTTAAACATGATTGAGTTGGCGTATTCATATGTGGTATATTTAACTTGCTTGTAAGTCCCGACTGTATGGTACAAAGTGTACTCAAGATCTGAAATTTAAGGGCCACTAGTGGACTGCAGGATGCATTGTGCAATCCACACCAGTGACAGGACAAACATGACTTCAGGCCTACCACTAAAGCATCACTGTACCAGTGGAAGAACTGCAATTCAACCTGTCTTATTTAAACCTTTTGACAAGTGAAAACCTCCCTTTTAAATATCAATAAGTCACAGCTATGTAGGCCGTGTAGCCAACAAGGCAGGGTGCTTGGTATTTAAAAGTAGGACACGTAGAAATTTAAAGTTAACATGTCCTTATAGTGTCTAGAACCCAAAAGCTATTTTTCACAGTGGCAGGCCTAGCTGTCCTGTGTAGGAAACCAGAATACAGATTAAAATCCTAAAACTGTTTCCCGACAATGGGACTAGCTGGAAAAATAATTAAGCATCAATTTTCAATAGTTATTACAAATCCAATTTAATGGTTATGTGCATTTGTAAAGCGCACTATCACCCACCAGACGAGAGGTGCCTATGGAAGTTTTGTTTATTGAAAAGCCAGGTCTTCAGTTCTTGCCGAGTTCAGGAGAGGAGGAGCCTCTGATGTCAAGTCGGAGGCTGTTTCATGCGTTAGGAGTGATGTAAGACGTTGTAAGAGAACACCAGTCCTTGTGATCTAGTTCTCTGTATGCATGGGATGTGTGTGAGTAGGAGTCCTGCTGAGGGAGGTGCCTGGGTGTTTGGTAGGAGATTAGACTGGTCAGGTAGGTGAGACCTAAATTGTGTAGTCCCTTGAATGTGAGTGTGAGCAGTTCAATAATTGTGTTTTGGGAGCCGGAGGAGCTCCCTGAGGAGTGGTGTGATGTGAATTCTGTGAGGGAATTTGAGGATGAGTCTGGCTGCCGAGTTCTGTATCGTTTGTAATCTTCTAATGTGTTGCATGGTGATCCCAGCTTAGAGGGTGTTCTCGTAGTACAACTTGCTGCTGACTAGGGTGTGAATTACAGTTTTTCTAGTGTTGTTTGGGAGCCATTTGTATATCTTCCTCAGCATCTTCAGGGTGTGGAAACAGAATGCAATGAAGGCGTTGACTTGTGCGGTCATGCCCAGTTTGCTGTTGATGACTATTCTGAAGTTCCTGGCGTGGGTGCAGGTGTTGGTCTGAGTGCAGCCGGACACCAGTTGTAGTCCCATAGTGAGTGGTTCATGCCTAGGAACACCACTTCTGCCTTGTCTGTGTTGTGCTTGAGGGAATTGGCTTTTATCCCGTTAGCAACTTCTGTCATGCAGACTGTGAACTTGTTTCTTGTGTAGGGAGTCTTGTCCAGGATGGCGAGTATGAGTTGAGTGTCATCGGCTTAGGAAAGGATGTTAATGTAGTGTGCACGGATGACATTGGTCAGTGGTATCATGTATGTGTTTGAAGAGGGTGGGGCTGAGCGATGGACCTTGAGGCACTCTGCAGCTACGTTTTCGGACTTCTGAGGAATAAGATGCCAGGCAGGGAGCTGATGTACTATCCTTTAAAATGGAGCAGATCCAGTGGAGAGCAGGTCTATGGATGTCAGTCTTGTGCAAGTACCCCATGAGGATTGGTGGGAAGCTGTGTCAAATGCTCCAGAGAGCTCCAAGAGAATGAGGCAGTCATATTTCCTCTGTCAAGGATCACATTGAAGCCATCTGTGGCAATGATGAGTACTGCTTCTATTCTGTGATTGGGTCTAAATTTAGACTGTGGGGCATCAAGGAGCTGGTGGTTGCTGAGGTGGTCAGTGAGGCATCATTTAATTAGTTTCTCTAAGTTCTTTGCTGGGGTATGGTAGGGCGGAGATGGGTCTGCAGTTGGATCAGCAGTTGGTTTCAGCAGATGGGCATGATGGTGGCATGCTTCCAAGTGTGTGATATTGTGGCTGAGTCGATGAAAGCATTGAGAATGGATGTTAGAGCTACTTTGGTGAAGATGGGGTAGGGGCATATGTCAAATGGTACCCACTAGTGGATGGTCTTCAAGAGAGCAGCAGTTTCTACAGTGGTGATGGTGACTCCATGAGGTAAGGGTTCATTCATCGACTGTGATGGGAAGTTGAGTTGCAACAGGAATGGGGTCCGATTGAGGGTCGAAGTTGCTGTATAGAGAGGTGATTTGTTACAGAAGAAATACAAGAGCTTGTTGCAAATGTCTTCTTGAGAGGGGGTAAAGTTGCTGGAAGCGGCAGGAGCTGCTGTGAAATCTTTGATGATGGCAAATATTTCCTTGCTACTGTTAGTGCCAGCATTGATACAATGCACAAGAGCTGTGTGCTTGGTGTTCCGTACCTGCTGGTGGAAGCATCTTTGGACTAATTTGAAGAAATCTTTATCTGTTATGTCTTGAATTGTTCTCCCTTTGTGCTCCAGTTCCTTGCAGTGCAGTTTAATCAGCCTGAGGGTACCAGTAGGCTTGTAGTCAACCTTTTGCTGTTGGGTTGCTCTTGAAGGGGGTCAGAGTTTTGGCATATGATGTGCCCTGCTTTTGTCCTGCCAGGCTTCTGTCTCTGGGGTTTACATATAAGACTTAGGGTGCACTTGAAAGGCTGAGGACAGGATGCCCATAGTTAAGTTATGGTGGTCTGCTGTGTGCCATTGCTACTAGGGAGTTGAGCTCGGGTCAATTTTGCGGATTTGAGGGTTCACCCTGACAAGGGTTGTGATTTTTCCTTGAGGTGGTAGTCCCCACCCCAAATAATAATTACATTTCTTACAACATCCATGAAGATTTTTGTACATTGGATAAGAATACCAAGCTCTGGTGAGTTTGACAAACAGAATGTGTCAATGATTTCCTGAAAAAGATTATATATAATTGATTACCTTTGATTGAAACAGATCGAAAATGGGGTCTATACTGGTGCTTAAGTGCGCCCATCAGCAATGGAAGTAGTTTCAGTCCTTTTGCCTGAAAGGCCCCTTTTAGAAAGTGTAGTAGAAACAAATACTATATCTGAATTAGGATGGCAAGTTAGCCGGTGGGCCGACAGCGTGCTCCAGAGATCTATAGGCAAACGTGAAGTGGCAAGTTCAGAACCTGGCAAGACTAACACTTTTATCTTTCCCAATTGAAAAAGAATGAGTGCAAATGATATGGATAACAACTTGTATGGACACATTAGACAGAACACTGTACACATGTCCAGCCCAGCAAGGACATGATGTAGTTATTTTTTACTATGATCACCACACCACTGTCTGCAGGGATTAGTGCTGGGCGATTTTCTTTCTAGCGCATAGTGGCCAGAAGCGAATTTCAATGAAATTATGTGAAATTTTCTTTCTTCTACCATGGGAGGAAAAAAGGGCCCTTGAACTGAGAACTGACCAATTTGAGTAGTTTATGGGGTTCTCCGTGGACCCTGTTTTACATGAAAGAACCACATAAAGTTTATGAACTGCAAAATCTGTCTTCATCTAAGGTTGACCTGGAGAGTGAATTTGGGAAGTTTTTATAGCCCAACGCGTATTTAGCATTTCATGCACCTGCTTTGTCCAGCACTTAGGAGAACCCAGCAGGCACTGGCACACACCAGAACAAATTGGGAGAACTCTGAAAATATAGCACAGCCCACACATGTCATTCATTCATTGACCATCACGGTACCCAAGAGGTCTGGCTACCACCTGTTGTCTTACATTTCTGCAGCGAGTATGCCAACCACCCTAAAAGATGCATAAGTGATTCAGTACAGCCCTCAGATCTCACCCATCAACCACCAAAAATATTCCCCCATAAGTCGTTGAAGTTGACGACTATCAGAGGCCCATGTTCATTGCCAATACTGATAGCGCAGCTTCACAAACCATATCTGACTTCTGTCTGCGATGGAAACCTCAGAAGCACTGGAAACTAAGCGCCACATGTATCAAGCAATTTTGTATTCGCAAACAGGCTGATTCGCAGAATCTGCCTGTTTTTTAACTCAAAAAAGGCTTTTCCCATGTATCAAACCCTATTTTGCGATTTAGTAACCTGTTAACGAATTGCAAAATGGGTTTGCAATTTGGTATTTGGGAGGGGCGTGTTTAGTGTGTCCCTTCCAAATACCAAATCACTGCGGTATGTATGCGTGTTTTGTACCGGTGAATGCGGTCGCAAAACATTCACATTTTACCCATTCACAAATGGGACGGGGTCCCCAAGGGAACCCTTCCCCTTTGGAAATGGCAGAAAAAAGTTTTTCAAGAGCAGCTCTTAAAAAGTGAAAAGAAAACTTTTCATTTTTCTTTTTTAAACGCAACCTGTTTTCCTTTAAGGAAAACGGGCTGCATGTAAAAAAAATATATATATTGCTCTATTGAAAAGCAATCACAGACATGGTGATCTGCTGACCTTAACAGCCCACCATCCCTGTGATTTTAGCAATTCCTAGAGGGACTCAATTGCGACCTACCTCATTAATATTAATGAGGTAGGTCAATGTGTGACCCCCTAGGAATCGCTAAATGAAACTCTTGGAGTTTCATACATTAGAAATAGAGATTACCTAAGAGCGATTCGCAGGAAATCGCAATTAGGTAATTGCTATTCCTAATGTTGAGACATGTGGCCCTTAGCCCCGAACTACAGAATTCCTGTGATACCATATCAAAGTCTAGGCTTGAATGTGGGGACGCTCCTCTTTACCAGCTTCAGCTGGTACAACATGCTGCTACCTGGTCACTAAGCCATACTCCTAAAAAAGCCTGACATTGAGCTCTTATTTTTTGTCTCCCCAGTCCTTAATTTGAGCCGGTGGTTGCAAGGGGACCCATCGGCACTCATTTATGGGGACCGGCGTCTATTTTTCTTCTGTGGACTTTGATCCAATGCGAAAGAGTGTAAAAAGTACAAGAGGGAAAGAAGTAGGAAGAGAAAGACAGAAAAACAGTCACCATGGTGCAAGAAGGTATGAAAAAGAACCTACAAGATAGAAATAAAGAGACAGGGAGTGTCTGGTGTTGGAATAAAGAGGCATGAGGTGGAATCAAGACTACAGCGCTGACCACCAGTTTCTGAGCAAAACTTTAGGACCCTGCACTGATTGATTTACAAATTAAGCACTGCATCTCACTGTCCCAATCGCACAGCTTCGTATATTTGGTGGCAGTTTTTTCAATAGCTGCTTCTAAAACAAGTCAACGTGCGCCCTATAAGTAAATCCCACAGACCATGGATTGTGTGCAATGCAAATACCAAAAACACAACATACCATATTATTTACAACGTTATATTCAACAGTATTATTATCAGCCTTTTTCGCGAAATAGGGTTAGCTGCGCCCAGTAAAGGGCATGGAGCATGTATTTTACTGTATAAAATATTTGGAGGTGCAAGGGGGAGAGGTCAGGAAATAAAACATGCATTCACTTGACGGACACATATGCGATTGGGGAGGGCTGGGGGCGGGGTGGGCGGGAAAGTCTGTTCAGTCCCAAATAAGAAGAAGCAGCGCAGATTAAATATGCCCTGTATTAACATCTGATTACCAAGTGTGCGATATAAAATGAGCTCCGACTCAGCAGAGAAGCCAAGCATGAAATGGGTAAAGAGCAGGCCTCTCTCAGCCCCTCCAGGGCAGGATCCAGCACACATACCTCGATTATCCCTGTAATCGCTGGCTTCTTCTTGCTAGTTTAACGTTTTCCCTATAGCTTCTTTTGGTTAAAGCCTTACACAAAATGAATGCACTTTTAACACTTACCTAGCTCCTCAGGAATCACACGGAAACAGAATAAAGCGCCCTACAGTTCCAACCAGAATAGGTGCACATATAACGGATTACACGCGGTAAAACAGCCTCGATTACCGGGCTATCTCTGAAACAAGTTGTGTTGGGTTGTTGTACAATAGCTGCGTGAGTTTTTGTTGGTTAGAGGTGTGATCCGTGGAAAATAAAGGAGTTTGGGACCAAGGCCCCCATTTTGCTTCACTCTGTGCTGCTCTTGTAGGTGTTTTAATATGCATTGCCCCCCCCCCCCCCCCCCCGCTCCCCTGCCCAGCTCCCACCCCTTGATACTGGCTAATCTGCCAGGGACAGGCAGCTGCCTGCCTCAGATTGTTTCAGGTTCAGAGGGTCTGAAAGGGCCACATTCAGAGCTCTGATCCCAGGGACTGCATGGGGACTCAGCCAAAAGATTCAGGGTGGTCCCTGGAGGGACCGGCTCCTGTCATTGAAGGGCATCACAGAAAGAGTCGCCATTTTTTCCCCTGTGAGGTAGGGGTGTGGGGTGGATGGGGACAAATCCCCTTGGTTTAGGGGGTTGTGTGAGGAAAAGCCAGAAGGGAGATACAAGGCAGACGTAAATCCCTCACAGGCATAAATACAGTAAAGGGATCTTGGCTTTGTCAGGAGGAACTGAACTAAAACTTAGGAAATGTCTCTTCGGGAGGGAATAATTGGTATCATTGATAATATTCTGCTGTTAGGAGAAGGAGGGGTACATGAGATCCCCACACTCCCAGCCGAGGACGGAAGACAGGACTACTAGTAAGTAAGAGCAAAGACAAAGCTGGCAGCTAAAGGGTCATTCCCAGACATTTTCAAAATGGCGGAAATCCACACAGTGTGGAGAATGTATGGATTTCCAGATGCACGTCCCAGTCTAGCTCTATTCTTGAACAGCCGCTCCTGGCGAGCTGGAGATTTAGGGGGCTTAGGGGTACATGCATCAAGAAATGCTTTTGCGAGTCCTTAATTGCGATTATTAAAGAATCGCAATTAGGACTCTCAAAAGCCTATCAGGCATATGCATCAAAGCCTTTTGCGATCGCAAACGGTGCGGATTGCAAAAATTGGCCTTTTGCAATCGCAAAATTAGCTTTTGCGATGCATCAAGGGCCAAGGCCCTCCAATTTGAGAATTCACAATTAATTGTGAGTTCTAAAATTGCGATTGCATTTAAGGAATCGCATTTTGTGATTCCTTAAATGCAATGCAAGAACCACTTTGAAGTAGCGACTTCCCTACTAGGGGGCGCAAATTACCATGAAGTTGAACTTCATGGTAATTTGCAAAAACGTTGAAAAATGCACTAAAGTGCATTTTTCAAAGTTCCATTTTACACTCACACATGCCCTTGGGGCATGTATGCGTGCAAGATGTACTCCTATGCAGATTTCAGGAGTGCAACAGGGTGTCCTTTTGACACCCTGGCACCCTTGAAATTGCAATCTCAATTTGCGATTCTCTAATTGAGAATCGCAAATTGAGAATGTCTTCCCGTTCATCCCTATGGGTCTCTAGGTCCATAGGAATAAATAGGGAGGTATTCCTTAATTGCGACTCGCAGTTTTCAAATCGCAATTAAGAAATGTTTAGAAATCACTATTTTTTAAGCAATTTCAACATGCATAGGCTTTTGCGATTCCTTAATTGTGATTCCTTAAAAATCACAATTAAGAAATCGCAAAAGCCATGTGCCTGTATGCATAAAGGAATCTCTATTAAAATAGAGATTCCTAAACATTCCTTAATTGTGATGTGCACCCATGTTGCACACACACATGACCCAAGGGCATGTGTGTGTGTAACCTGAAATCTTGAAAAATGCACTTTAATGCATTTTTCACATTTTTGCAAAATACAGACAAGAGTATTTTCTCTGTATTTTGTGGCCCCAAGTAGTGAATTTGCTATTTGTAAGTGCTTCTAACATTGCATTTAAGGAACCGCAACTTGCGATTCCTTAAATGCAATCGCAATTTTAGAAACCTCAATAAATTGTGATTTCTTAAATGGCGAGTGCCTAACACTTTAATGCATTGCAAAAGGCGTTTTTGAGGGCGCAAACTGCCAATTTTTGCGAATCGCACTGTTTGTGCTCTCAAAAAGCGTTGATGCATGTGCCTGTTAGCCTCCAACCCCAGGGACTTTTAAGAGAGGTTGCATTAACACCTTAACAATCTTACGAAAATGTACCCCTCTGGCTGCTCACCGAGCTCACTTTCCAAGTGGTTTGATCCCCACTTATAATCCCCCCCCCCTTCAACCGATTCTGTAATATTCTTCACATTTTTGTTTCCCATAGGGCAAGATTCCTGTTTAATTTATTTGTCTTTGCTCATGGGAAATGGATAGCAGACAGTAGAATTTTACAAACAACTCAGGAAGGGAGTCACAGGAGTAAAACCTACCATGCTTCTAGTTGAAAGGTTTCCACTACTAGAGACGGTAAGTAGCCAATGGCCTCCTCATTGCATTTATCAAGTGTCATAAATGCCTTGTGGGGAAAATTCCCTTAAAAGTGCTTTCAGCCAAGCATTGCTCACAGTGAGTTGGTGGTTGCAGTTGGGGCCCACCAGCACTCATATTTGGGCTACGGCACATCATTTTCCTCAACAGGCTTCGTCGCAAAACGAGAGAGAGAGAAAAAACACAAAAGAGGGAAACAATGAGAATAGAATGACAAAAAAAATTCATGAAGAAAAAAAGCAAGGATGAAACAGAACCTGAACGAGTGAGGCAAAAGGGCAGTAAGTGACTGTTGGAGGCTTAAAGTGGTATGAGTTGGAATCAAGACTAAGCATGCTTGGTATTCAACACCGACATTGAATAGCGCTGGTCATTGGCTTCTGAGCGAAACCGTGGGTCCTGCCACTTATTCTTGTACAAATTCAGCCCAGCAGCCAAGGGGATATTATGGTAGACATCTTCTTAGCTGGGGGCTTTGGAAAATCAGGGGCATTCCTATCTGAGAAACCAGGCAAACGTTCTGACTTTATGGGATTTGCTCCTCACCTCTCCTATTCTCTTTGCACTAAAATCATGTACAACATCAATGTCTTCCACAACATAGTTATTTCTCATCCACTTGGAGTTCCTATTTCATCTCCCTTAATGTGGGAGAGGTAAACGAAGATCTATCTGTCTCACGCTGTCTCCGCCCGACGTTAGATTCCCTGTTTGCCACCTTCATATCAAGCCACATGGACAGAAAACCTTTTCCTTCCATCCTCAGCAGGTATGTCCATGCCCCATTTCCTCACCACTGTAGAACTTCAAAGAGGTGTGCCGGGTACATCAACGAGGGGAGTAGCTAGATCCGGGGTTGAATTTAAGAGGATTTTTCTTGGTTCCCACATGGGTGATACCACACGTGTTACTGACACACTACAGGCTGGAGGTAGAAATGGCATTTGAAACTGGAGTTTTGTCATGTACTATTGTTTGATATTTGTAAGGATTTGGTTACATTACATGTTATCAGTGGCGGCTGGTGACTATTGAAAGTAGTAAGGCGTAAAAGTTGGGGCGGAGTGTTACATCAGAACCAAGCAAAGCAAGCAAACCTGAACAACAAAAGGGGATTTTGGGGTGGTCCCCTCTGTGAAAATGTTTAAAAAATAGTGCACTTTAATACAAAACTATTTTACATGCAATTAGACATGGGGTCGAGAATTAAAAAAAGTTATAGCAACTGCCTCCTTAAACTGACCGGCTTGCGTGCACAACTGTACCTTTTATAATGTGTGTGTATGTGTAGGTTGCATTGCCGCTTCTTTTACTGTGACAATTCTGTGACCATTCTGTGTGTGTGAACCTTGCACTGCTGTGGCAGTACTGTACCTGTAGTGTGTATGAAGCATGAGCTGCTGTACTGTACCTGCTATGTGTGTGTAAGCTTGTGCTGCTGTTGCCTGACTTTACGTGTCATATGTAAGTGAGCGAGAGAGCGTGCCAAGCTTGTTCTGATATTGCTGTACTGTGCCTAATGTGTGTGTGTATGTTTGTGAGAGCACGTGCATGTGCAGCACTGCTTTTGCCATAGGGTGCCAGTCATGTGTGTGTGTGAAGCTTGTGCTGCTGTTGCCTGACTTACCATGTCATATGTAAGTGAGCGAGAGAGCTGTGAAGCTTGTTCTGATATTGCTGTACTATGCCTGATGTGCGTGTCTCTGTATGTTTGTGAGAGCACGCGCAGCACTGCTTTAGCCATAGGGCAGGGCCGGCTCTAGGCATGTGCAAGCTGTTCACCTGCACAGGGCCACCAAACCCCAGGGGCCACCACACCAATATATATCCTTAATATATTAATCCTCTGAGGATGGATACATATTTGCGTGGTGGCCCCTGGCAGGGATTTGGCGGCCTCTGGCTCTGTTCCACTTCTAAACTCCCTGACCCCCTCCCCTCTTTACTGGCCAGCGCGCTCCGCCCCGCCCGGACCCCCTCATCCGGGCCCCCTACCTACGCTCCCTGCCCAGGGCCACCATGAGCCTAGAGCCAGCCCTGCATAGGGTGCCAGTCATGTGTATGTGTGTGAAGCGTGCACTGCTGCCTGACCTGCTGTTCTGTGTGGGAGAGCAGAATGCACCGGTGAAGCTCCCGCTTGTTAGCGTAATAGCGAATCTCGAGAGCAGTGTTTACACTACACAAACCCTAAAACTGCTGGCCACGGACAATGCCTACTTTACTCACCAAAACACGGAGTGGGAGTGTGTGCAGCAGCGCCTCCTAGTGCCTAGAGAAACTGCCCTCTATCGCCAGGCAGCACCCCGCCTCGGTGACGCTGTCGGGTGATGAACCGCCCTCCTCATATCTGACTCTACCTGATTATGTGCTCCGAGGGGTCGGGGAAGTGGGTTTCCAAAGGCCATAATTAAGAGGCAGCCCCATCACTCCTCGCAGCGAGCCTTTAAGTAATTGCTGCGCAGTTTGCCTTTTTAAACCGGCTTTCTTTCTTGGGAAGAGAGAGGCCCTTCATTACCAGCTCTTAAATACTTGTGTCAACTGACTAGGGGGAGGCGTGAAGGAGACGGGATAATGCCAAGCCCAGGAGCTGTGTGCTCTGCCCACCGAGGCCTCTGCTGCTGCATGGCACCGCGGACCAGCTTTGGGGGCGGGTCCAGGAACCCACAATGACAGTGGCCCATCACTGCAGCCCTGTCTGTCAATGACAGATGGAGGCGGCCCCAGGCGCGCTGCCAGCCACTGGCCCCCAGTCCCTAGGAGAACCATTCAGTTTTCCCTATGTTATCAGCCAAGGATGAAGATAAGCCTTTCCTAATCCGCCGAGACTGAAAGCTGTGCCCAGCAGGTGACTCGCAAACCTCTGCAACAGGTGCACGAATGCACGGAACTATGGCCCACATGCATCAAGCACTTTTTCATTCGCAAACGGTGCGATTCCTTAAAATCGGCCGTTTGCGAATGCAAAAGTGCTTTTTGGGATGCATGAAGCAATTTTAGAATTCGCAACATTGTTGCGAGTTCTAAAATTGCGGGTGCTTTTAAGAAGTCGCAGATGTGCGACTTCTTAAAAGCAATGCATCATTACTTTGAGAAGTTGAAATTCGCAATTAGGGTTCCAAATTTACCGAGTGGTTGAACCACTCGGTAAATTTGGAAAAAGTGTTTAAAATGTTGAAAATGCTTTTTTTCAACATTCATGTTACGGACACACATGTCCTTAGGACATGTGTGTGTGCAACATGATGCGAAAAATACATTTCAGGGGTGCATGGGCCTTTTGGCCCATAGGAATCAATGGGAATTGCGAAAATTAACTTAAGAATTCGGTATTTCTTTGGGATTCGGTAAAAATTGCGATTTTTACCGAATCACAAAGAAATACCGAAAAAAATGATGCATAGCATTTTGCACTTCTTAATTTGCGATTCCTTATTTTTCGCAAATTAAGAAATGCAAAATGACACAATGATGCATGTGGGCCTATAGGCCCATATGCAGCTACACATTTCCCCGGAGACTCACAACGGGTAAAACATTCAGGGGCACATGCATCAACCTATTTAGGAAGTGCAAACGGTGCGAATCGGTAAATTCGGCCGTTTGCACTTCCTAAATATGTGTTTGGGATGCATCAAGCATTTTTGAGTAATTCGGTATTTTTACCGAATTCCAAAAATGCGATTGCTTTTAAGGAATTGCAAATTTGCGATTCCTTAAAAGCTATGCATCATTTAAAAAAAAATTGCGATTATTCAAATTGGAAGTGCAAATTACCACGAGGTTCAACCTCGTGGTAATTTGCGAAATTGTTAAAAAATGCTTAAAAATGCATTTTTTTAACTGTCCAGTTACAGACACACATGTCCTTAGGACATGTGTGTGTGAAACATGCACTTTCAAATGCATTTCAGGGGTGCAGGGGGGGGTCCTTTGGACCCCCCCCTGCACCCATGAAATTTTCTAAGTGCCACTCGCAATTTGCTACTGCCTTCCAATTGACTACATTGATTCCTATGGGCCTCTAGGCCCATAGGAATCAATGTAATGCCATTCCTTAATTGCACTTCGCAATTAAGGAATCGCAATTTCCGAAAATTAAGAAATCCTAAAAACTTTTAGGATTTCTTGATGCATAGCATTTTGCATTTCCTAAATAGCGATTCCTTAATTTTTGCTATTTAAGAAATGCAAAATCCTAGATTGATGCATGTGGGGGATTGATACATCAGGCGCTATTTCTACCTCCCTGACAGCCATGACTCGAAAGCCTCTGGGCTCAACATTTGATCCCCTATCAAGGAAGTCCGAGCTCTTGTTTGGCTGTATTTGTATGTCTTCATCAAGATACATTGTAGATGATGCACAAGGAAGTGGGTTAAAAGATGTTGCTGCACGCCCATGTGCACCACCAGCCGTGCAGCTTTAGAGCATACAGGTACATGCATCATTGGTGCCGTTTGCGATTCCTTAATTGCGAAAATTAAGGAATCGGAATTAAGGAATCGCAAACGGCAATGCATCAAGAAATCGCAAAAGTATTAGCGATTTCTTAATATTCCTTATTTGCGATTCCTTAATTGCGAATCGCAAATAAGGAATCGCTTTACATTGATTCCTATGGGCCTAGAGGCCCATAGGAATCAATGGGAAGGCATTTTCAAGGGTGCAAGGGGTGTCCAAAGGACCCCCCCCCGCACCCCTGGAATGTTACGTAAGTACATTTTTCTGACACACATGTCCCAAGGGCATGTGTGTGTGTAACATGTAAGTGTCAAATATGCATTTATTTGCATTTTTTACACTTTTCGCAAAATTACCATGAAGGTGTACTTCATGGTAATTTTTCCCTACAAAATTGCGAATTCGCAAAATAAAATTAATCTTGCATAGCATTTAAGAAATCGCAAATTTTGCGATTTCTTAAATGCTATCGCAATTTGAGAAATCTCAAAAAATTGCGAATTCTTAAATTGCGATACATAAATGATGCATCTCAATAAGTGATTTTGGAATCGCAAACGGACGATTTTTGCAATTCGCACCGTTTGCGATTCCAAAATCGCTTGATGCATGTGCCTGATAGTGCTTTGATGCACGCTATAGGGTGTGAAAGCAAACAAAAATCTTAGATTTTATGATCTGAAAACTAGGGGTGTTTTGCAAAGAGAAGCCTTTCCTAAATCACGAAGCTGACGTAATTAATTGACAACTTTAGCATGGATGGATGATAGTAGGGTAACAGTACCCTGCTGCCGCAGTGTGCATTTCCCACCGCTCGGCAGTCACGTTCTGCCATTCCCTCCTCCTGATAGTCCCATCTTCCAAAGGGCAGGACATCCGAAGGCAGGAACCGAGCAGCATTGGTTTACTTACTGCCACTCAGGTCTAGAGGGCGCCCTGTGTGGTAAAATCGCTTGATATTCGCTAGCTGAAATGTCAGTGCACGGCCTTAGCTGGTCAGTGGACGTCTTGCCTTTCCTGGGCGGGACATCAGACTCCAGTAGATCGTATGTGGTGAATGGGAATAGCCATGCTCCAAGTGGACCTGAAGGCAGCCGGCCATGTGCAGGGCAAAGTTCAACTTTGTTTCAGGTGATGTTGGGTGAAGTTAAATCCTTGACACATGGCCAGAGGGAGGACACACGCTCCTAAAAACACAGTAAAAAGTCAGATGCTACATGAGTTAGGAACACATAGCCAATCGGGACCTAGCACAGGCAGTGATCACACGCTCCGCATGGTGGACATCTGAACACGTTATCCACTGATCACATTGTGTCCACTCGAGACCAAGACCCACCTGTGGTAATAGAGACCTGGTTGGTTGGTAGTGATCTGATACAGGCAACAGTAGACAAGCAAGAGCAAAGCAACATATGATATCTCGACAGACCCTTAAGAGATATGGTATGACATATAATAAATGATAGCGGTAAATAAAGAGAGAAGGAAGGGGCGCTAGTAAGTATAGGATCAAAACTTATCTGTGGGTAACATCTGAGAGGATCCTAGAGCATATCATTTCAGGTGCAATTCATATTATCTGCTCCAATCCATCAAAGGATTCACCAGAGAGCTTAGGAAGGCGACATTGTCAGGTCCAGTTACTCTCGTGTTTGTTTACGTGCAAGAGGGGGAGGTGTAAGAGAATGTAGAGGTGGATCTCCTGGTAGGATTTCATGGTGCTTTAGGGGTGGCAAAGTAATTATCAAGGGAGTTCCAGACAGATGTGTTGCGTACAATCTAAGGGGAATTAGGTAGTGAGATGTTGTCTGCCCCTCTCAGAAAGAAGACCCAGTTTAGCCAGCATCGGAAGGAGGTGACGGATAAGTTCTTCCAATTAGCTAAAATAGTTTTGCAAGCAGCAGTTAGCAGGATATCAATTAGTAGACTGTCTTCACAAGATCTTATATTTGGGTCTAAAAATCCATTAGGTAGTGTTAAGAAAGTCCGCTCTAGAAGACTCCACAGGTTGAATGGATAAAGCTAATCACTGAGTCCCAAAAGGGCAGACCGCGCTACAATAGAAGAGGAGATGAGGGAGATCACCCACAGGGTCATTCCAATTCCAGCAAGCTGGAGTCTTCTTTAATGGAGAGTTTATGGAGGCGAGCAGGGGTCCAGACGTCCAGTGTAATAACCAGAATTTCATACGTGTAAGCGTAAGGGAGATTTTACATGAGACCACTGACCTCCATATCTGGTGCCAGGATTGTGATGTAATCATTTCAGTGAGGTCCCACTTAGCTTGGAGTATTGAGGATGTGGTGGAGGACTTCGGTTGTATGAGATGGTAGAACGTGGAGGCCTGGTGACCGGATTTATTAAAGGATAAGATGATCTTGGTAAGGGAAGGGTCATTACTTGGTAGTGTTAATTTTCAAAAGAAGAATCTTAAGTTTAAAAAAATCATAAAGGTCTATGTCTTGTAGGTTAAAGTGATTTTTCAATTCCCTGAAGGCTAGCGGAGATTGACAAGATCCTAGGTCTTTCAGGAAGTGGATGCCTCTAGAGGCCCAGTGAGACCAACTGGCCTGAGAACCGTCAATTCTGATTTTAGGATTGTTCCATAGGGAGGTCATATTCGAGTTAGAGATCTGAGTTTCTAGGGTTCTCAAGAGTGTTGAGGAGAATATATTTACCTGAGTTCGGGAGTTTGGGGTTGCTAGTTAAGAGAGATATCAGGTGGAATTTGCAGAGAAGCTACCTTTCTATCAGAAGCCAAGGGGGAGTATACTCCGGGGCTTGGACAAACCACATTGAGCCCTGTCTGGCCAGGAAGGCGGTTTGATCGCTCTTGAAGTCCGCAAGATTAACGCCACTGAGATGAACTAGGAGACATAATTTTTTTATTGAGAATATCTGTCTTTTGTTTTGCCAAAGGAATTTATTTAATAGTTTATGTCTAAGGTAGTTGATTATGGGTGTGATCATCATCTACGCGGCCCCCAACACGTTAAAAATGTAGGGTTCCATTCCTCGATTAAGGTTTCTACCTTTTTTAGATCTTTTGTCTCATTGTGTTTTAGGGATTCCGGTAAGTTTGAGTTGAATTCCAAGCCCAAATTCTGGTTGCCAGGTTAGGCCTGTGTTGGTGAACAGGGCACTGGAACAGAGATTATTCAGAGTGAGAATTTTGGATCTGACTTTGTTACGTTTATAATTAGAGACTTGGGCCTATTCTTCAATGCTTTGAAGCAGGGCCGGGATAGATTGGGTACCTTATTGGGATATCTTTGGCATATGCAGCAACTTTCACCTTGAGATTATTGAAGGCAATGCCATGGATGTAGGGGTTGGATCTGATCTTGCGAAGTAGGGGTTCAAGGGTTAGGATGAATACAACCTTGCCTCGTACCTCTTTCTAGTTTGAATGTAGAGGAAAGTAAGCCACATGGCCTGATTTTAGCAGACGGCCCACTATAAAGGGCCATGATCATTTTTGTAACAGTATCACCTAAATGAAATTTTCTAAGGGATTCACTGAGAAAATTTCAAGAGGCCCTGTTGAATTCTTTTTCAACATCAAGTGTAACCACTACCTTTTCAGGGGGTGCCAGATTAGCCTTTTCAATAATATGACAAAGGAGCCGGGTGTTATAGTTGGATAGCCTGGGTTTCATGAAGCCCACTTGTGAGTGCCAGATTAGGCGAGGTAGAAGGGGTTCCAGTCTCTTACAGAGTATCTTGGCGAAGATCTTTGGATTGAGGTTAAATAGAGAGATTGGTCTGTATTTTTTAACTTGTGTAGGGGCTTTTCCCTCTTTGGGGATTAGATTACAATGATAGTGGCTTCACTGGAGGTCCCGGGTATAGTGCCCGAGTCAGCAAAGTGTTGAAAGAGGGGCAGAAGAGTTGGTTTGAGTATGAGGGTGAAAGTTTTATAAAAGTTGGCAGTGTCGCCATCTGGGCCAGGGGCATTGTTTGTTTTTAACGAACGAATTGCTGAGTCTATCTCTTCTATAGAGAATGGGGAACTTAAGACATCTTTTTCTTGATCTGAGATGGACAGAAGTGGGATGTCTCTGAGGTATTCTGCACAGGCTGATGCTTGGATCCCGAGCCATCTCTGTATAAAGACAGATACAAATGTTTAAGTATTTCTAGTATTTTCTGTGGTTTGGTATGTGTAACGTCATATTTATCTGTGAGACAATCAATTCCCTTCTGGCTTTGCTTATGTTTTAAGTATGAGGCCAGAATTGTCCCTGCCCTGTTTGCAACGCATAGATTTAAGCTTTTGAATTTATTGACTCATATACCCGCTCTTTCACTTAGGATTCTGTTATATTTGTATTTCTTGTTGGAGAGTTTTGAGAGGCGCATGTCAGTCCTGTGGGCAGCCTCCAGATCTTTAATATCTTGTTCTAAGGTTAAGAGGTCTTTGTTGTAATCTTTGTTTATTTTTGTTTGAATATTAAAAAGGGTGCCCATTACTGTGGATCTCAGGGTGTCCCAGTGGTTGGAGGGGGAGGTTTCAGTGCTAATATTGTCTTCTAGGTAGTTTAGAATGGTTTTCTCAATCCTCTGTTTTGATGAAGTGTCTCTGATTAATTCATCATTGAATCTCCATATCTTACTCTGGGAGTTCATTTTGGTGCCGCTAAGGGTGAAAGTTAGGGCTGGCTTAATCCTGTTAGTCTGTCTGTTTGGTCGGTTAGGTGCACATGTGGTTTGGATATCATTAGGTAGTCGATTCTGGAGAAGGATTAATGGTGGTTTGAAAAGAAGATATAGTCTCTGGTGTCTGGGTGTTGGAGTCTCCAGGAATCGAGTAAGTTAAATCTTTCACATAGTTTGTGTACTGACCTATGTGCCCTAGAGGGGTTAAGGATGGACCTGGATTGTCTATCTAAGGTTACATCCATGGGGTCGTTGAAGTTGCCTCCCAAGATGATGAGGTCATTGCTAGGTATTTTGCTCAGAGGAAGGGTTAATGAGTACCAGAACTCTGGATCATCTGTGTTCGGCCCTTATACATTAAGGACATGAAGGTGCCCTGTGTTTTTTGTGAATTTAGATAGGACCCATCTTCCGCTCTTATCCCCTAAGTGTGGTTCAGTAGAAACACCTGCATTCTTCGAGATTTAAGTGCTCACCCCGCCTTTCTTGTTTTCACTGGACGAGCTAAAGATGTCAGCAATCCAGCTCTTACCAAAGTTCTCTAGACCTTCTTGGGGCATCTTTGTTTCTTGTAATAGTATTACATCCAGTTTCAGTTTAAAAAGATAGTTTTCAATTTTCTTCCGTTTTATCGGGTGGTTAAGGCCGTTCACATTTAAGGAAACAATTTTTAAACTTCTGTATAATGGGGAATTATTCATTGCGAAGGTAAGTAGGGATGGCTGAGCGAACGTGAAGAAAATGTGTAACTTGAGGTGAGAGATAGCCCCAGGAAAGAGCAATAAAAGAAATGTGAAAGTAATGTTCGGACCGTGGACCAAGTGCTAATGAGAGAGTTTGATACTGGGTGACGTATTTCAAGAGTAATCAAAGTAAAGTGTGATCAGTTAGAAACTGATGACATCCCTTAGGGCACTCCAGTTTTTGGTGACATCCTCCTCTGTTATTCAAGAAATGATATGAATAGCTTTAAAGAGTTTATTTTCTCCTTTTGTTTAAGTATAACACATTGTGTTAAAAAATTAATACAGTTTCCTTTGCAAACATATATTCCATTCCATTTCATATATGATTGAATCAGCTCCAATGCATTTCGGGCTATGCCCTTCGCCGGGGAGCATTTAAACAAAAACGACATATGGAGGGCGATACCATAGGAGCACCCATTTGAATGTACATATTGTACTATCGAACTTTAATCTAACACAGGTTGTGCACGGGCCAAAAACATCTTACAGTATTTCAAGAGTAACCATGGAGAGTGGATAAACATCTGTTGTGGCGGTATACCTACAGCGGAAGGAGACTGTATGAAAAAGGAAAAAAATAAAGATGAAAATGAAAAAGCAAGAGAAAAAAGAGAAAAAGGATCCCCGAACTCCCGACCCCCCTAACCCCACTATCTCACCCTCCCAGAACCTTGTAAGAGAGGGAGACAACAGCGTTCAAAAACCGCCATCACTGCCAACGACAAGCAGCAAATGAGTAACAAATAACATGTAGACTTGCGAACAGAGAGTAGAAACAAGCCATATTGGCAACTTAGGAATGATAGAAGGTGGGTTAGGTACCCAAAAACTTCCAACCTTGTGATCCAATAACCTTGTGCAAATTGCATATCGAATTAACTATACCGGTCACATCATGGGGCAATCATGCAGCAGGAGGCAGACCCAGGGATTGCACCGGGCATCAATAGGGCGCCGAGACCGTTTTGGCCGCACCGTGATGGCCCACATCTTGAGCTCCAGGGGCAGAAATCCGACCTCGCGGCTCACTTGTGAAAAGAAGCTTGGTGTTTAAGACTCCCCTCGGGGAGATCGCCATCTAAGGAGATGCCTGGTGTCATCCGTTTCCTGGATGTATGAAGCTGGGATGTCCACAGCTACTGGAGGGTGATAAGGCTGCCTGCGGACAGCGGGAGCAGCGCAGTTAAACTACCATTTACTGCGCCGTCCAAGCCACGTCCCCACAACAGAAACTTTTTTAACCTATCATGTTTATAAAAGAAGGACACAGACCAATTGTAAATTGAGAGAGTTGTCAGACCTTGTCCCTATAACTGTTCTCCCGGCCGTAATGTTTAATTAAACAAATTGTTCCTGTTTTGCCAAATGCCTCTTGTCTTCGGTTTTTTAAAAGAATTCTATCTCAAACAACATTCTGGAGAGCCACCATAGGAGGGACTGGAACCTCAAACCTGACTGCAGCCAAAGGAAGGAGACCCCGTTCGGATGGTTTCACATTTGCGCAACAAGAAAAGTGGGCAGACATCACAGTTGAATGAAAGTTCTGCTGAATCCCCAGGAAAGAGGTCTGCCCTGAATCAGCCATAACAGAGGGTAAGAGACTACATCCAAACCTAAAACATAATCTAAAGCATTTGGCATATGGTAAATCTGGAGAAGCCTAAAAAGATAACCTAAGCATTTGTGCTACTGACAGGGTCTGGCATTTTACCTATTTTTATGTCCTAACTGAATCAGTTGTAAGGTGGAATTGGAGGCATTCCCACTGAATCGCCTTTGTTCGATAGCTGAGTACACTAGATAAGGTGAAGATAGCTCTTCATAACTCCCAGGATACTGATTTTTGTGAAATAGCTGTCTTGATTGGGCGGAGTTGATACCTCAGTCTCATAGTTTTTTAGTTCAATCTTTTCCCAGTGGTAAGAGTTTCTTAACACCCTTAGTATCTGGAAGGAGTGTGGGAGGTACATTTGGCTTGACCCTGGGCGTTACAGGGCGGAATTCAGACATAGGGAAAAAGTTATCCCAGAAAAATGGGCGTAACTTGTGAGTGGCCAAGAGAGGCCGGTGATTCCCAAGTTATTACGATATGGATTCTATGATTACCACCTTCGTCTAGGAGCGGATATTGGCAGACTATCCAGCTTACTTAAGAACATGTTCCATGCTAGTCTTACCTTGCTAGAGGAAAATTGTGCTGAGAACGTACTAGTTTTTTTTTTTACCAAAGTAGTTTTTTCGGTCAACCATTATTGAATTGTATTATGTATGTGTTGAGGTTGCATTGATAGTTTATTGCAAACTGTATTGTGCTAAAAAAAACTGAGATAGTGCAGATGCTATTCTAACATATAGCATATTTAGCCAATGTTGTAATACTACATATGAATTTTAATCTTGTTTCTATTCAAATGTTCAAGTAGACTGTTTAATGCAAATATTGTAAGCGCTGAGCTCCAAGTACGTAATTTGTAAGAGTGCACAGCGGACGATTACCCCTGTGATTACACATATCAAACTACAAAGCGCCATTTGAATTGTACTAATGCAAATTACTAAAATTGCCATGGATTCCCATTGAAGCATATGGAAACTAGGTTTCCCAAACAGATAAAGAGAAATAATAAGTTTTGCTAAGAGTGGTATTACACACAATAGCACAAACATTTCCCTGGCCTAAGGAGGGAACATTGACACAAATATAATTGAGCACACTAAAACACATATGAAAAATAAATATGCAGGACAAAAGAAAGACAAAAGAGAGTCAATGTTAGAATTATGGGCCAACTTTGAAGAAGCTAAAACCGATAGCCCCACAATGCTGATAGCGAGCAAAGCATTGGCCCCTCCCCACCATATGCAGGGATGGATGTACTCACACAAGCTCCAGCTGCAGTAGAATATTCAAATCCAACAATAGTAGAAGCCGACGAGCCCCCACACCCCCCACCGAAATAAGGACAATTAGGTCAAAGCCTGGGACAACCAAAAATCAGTTGCCTCCAGCACAGCCCAAACCCCTAGGGAAGGTCCCCAAAAGCTCGACTCCCCGTCCACCACGCTCAACATGTGACACCTTAAAGGCAGGTAAAACACACACTCCCACTGGTTCAGACGAGCATAGAGGAGTGTCAGCAAAGTTTGTAGTGGTTCTCGACAACGGCTCAGCAAGCTCGAGAGAGGAAGGGAGCTCCAGTCCCCCGGTAACCAATGAGGAGGTTGGGGCTACAGGGCTTGCACAGGTACCAGAGGAGGAAACAGAGAGTGAATTTGAAGGTGAAGCCAGGCCAACGAATGTAGAGTATAGCTCAGAGAAAAAGAGACAGGCCACATGGCGCGAGGAAGAGAGGTGTGAACTGATGTTCGAGAGAGATAAAGGACACGCAACCAGGAGTTAGAGCAAGAGTACAGGACAGTGTATTCTTTACACAAGGAAAGCGGGCCAGGTACTGGGTGCAGTGCTGGGATGAATCGGAGATAGATAAAAGGCTACTAGCAGGGCTCAGCGCCACACTGTTCAGTCAACACAGGAGAGGGGCTGACCAAGAAATAAAGGAACAAGGCAGTCTGGTACTTACCCACTCACGACCCAGGAAAAACAAAATGACACCTGTGCGAGCACGACAAAGATAATCTAACCCCAAAGGAGATAATAGTAAAAAGGGAAGGCAAGAGTGTTGCGTACCCGTTTTGCGACCTATTAGCAGATTGGAATGAGGAGAGGGTCCATTATGACAGGCCGTGGCCTAGGGAAGGATCCTTTGAGGATGAGGACATGGCAGTAGTAGAGAATTACATCAGGCATGAAGGAGGAAACCCTAGTTGGGACTTCCTCGCAAGATGGAAGCGCTATGTTGAGTAGAAATCCGCAGAGTCACCTAGAATGAGAATGTATCTGTTACTGCAAAAGTCTTGTCATCAACCCCCGCAGCTCAAGGAAAAAAGAACATTACTGAAGTTGTACAAATGGAAGGAAGACAAGCATTTGCAATGCAATAGGTCTCACATTTGTAAGAGTTTAAGCTATTGGCATTGTAAATGACAATGCCTTCTATTTACCTGTTTTGCCAATTAACACATAAATAAAAGGCATTGTCATTTACAACCCTGTCTGCAGCTCGCACACTTCTGTCTGCAGCCTGTGCCCCGCCGTCTGCAGGTTTCACCCCAGCTGCCCCCCTGCACCCTCCACCCTTGACCGGAGCCTGCACCCCTCATGTCCAGGAGCAGCCCCCTCAGGAGGCGGGATGCAACGCTGAGAGTGAACAACCCGGGTGCCGAAGGTAAGTGCCCCCGCCCGCACCTGTGCACGGGTCTGCAGCATTCCCTCGTCCGTGCACGCGGAGTGCACCTTGTTTATGTCTGTGCATGCCGCGCAGCATATATATCTCTGTGCACGCTGTGTGCACCGCGTCTACTTGTTACATTGTGAGTGTGCGACCTACCTACATCTGTACATAGTGTGTGCACCCGCCGCATGCCTCCTGTTTACAACTATACACATAATCTTTAGCATACACATATCTCTCTGTGCATAACAGGTGCACAACACCTGCCTCTGTCTGTACACATAATGTGCAACCAGTCTCTGTATACGTCTTCTGCATCATTCATGAGCCTGTACACGCCACGTGCACCCTGTTTACATCTGTAGGCGCATAGTCATGTATACGAGCCACACGTACCTCTGTATATACCATGTGGGTCCTGCTCAACTTTGTATGCACAACCTGCCACATCCCTGAATCTGTGCACACTGAGGGCAGTCTATAGACGTCTGTACACACAGTGCGCATCCTACATGTACCTCTGTAGACACAGGTACTGCTGAATACATGATGTGCTCCATACCTACAGACGTGGTGCATACTAGACACCCGCTGGGCGTAGGTATCAAGAGTGCCCACTACACCCCAATGACGTCAGTCTTTTGCTCCCACAATGGGGCACTGTGGCCTATTTTCCTCGCTTGAACTCTTGCAATGCCTTTGGATGACCTGCAGAGCTTTGTAAAATCTGTCTGCGCCTCGCCCACCCCTATACCCGTTAGCTGTCCTTACTATAGTGCATGCCCTGCCTACCACTGGAGATGCTATATGACCACTGCCCAGTCCGTACTTCCGGTGAGCAGCATATTTAAACCTGAAAACACTGCATGCGCCCTGGATAACTCTGCACACACTATGCACACAACACATCGGCTATTTCTGTACAAAACGGGGGCATCTTACCTACCTCTGTACCCGCTGAGGGCACCTTACCTACCTCTGTACTCACCGAGCATACGGGTTTCAAAACACCTTCCTCTGTACATGCAGCGGGCACTGCACCTGGCTAGAAAACAAGCTCTCGCCATCGCTAAAAGGCAGCCGCTTGTTTATATATTTACATCGCGCTTTCACTTTATTGCGATGCAGAAATAAGCACGCGGCCACCCTTGCCAAAGGCAACTGAAAATACATAGTGCGTACTGAGTGACTAATGAAGGAGACCATGTAATGCCGCAAGTAAACAATCCAGTGTGGATGGGTGGGACCAAATGGAGACAGGGCATTAACCAAGAAGGCTCATTTTCAATCGGAGGCCAGCGTTTAGCATAAATGATGACGCCAGCCAATGGGAATGATGGGCGGGGCTTCAAGTCCCCTTCTGAAATCATATCGATTACAATAAGTCTCGCAGAGCGAGGAGCGCATGTGCGCTCCAGCGCTAGGTCTGCGCGACCTAAAAAAAACACTGGCCCTCTGAAACATTACAGTGGTCAAGGGTGATTGCCCCAATAAAGCACACTTGGAGGGGGTACATTCGCTCCTAAAAACACCATAAAAAGGAAGATGCCACCTGAGTTAGGAGCACATAGCCAGTCAGAACCTAGCACACGCAGTGATAACGCGCTCCCCATGCCGAACATCTGGACACGTTAACTACTGTCCATATTGTGTCCACGCGAGGTTGAGACCCAACTGTGGTAACCATCAGCCAATATAGGACTCCAAAGGCAGCAACCAACATTCTTCACCATATCTAGTACACCAGAAACTTTTATGACCTATCATGTTTTGCATAAAAGAAGGGCACAGACCAATTGTAAATAGAGATAGTCCTCAGACCTCATGCCTGTAACTGTTCTCCCTGCCGTAGTGTTTAATTGAACAAACTGTTCCTGCTTTGCCAATCCTAAAGAAATTCTAACCCAATAAATAGTTTAAAACTTCACCCATAGCAACTGAAATTTGAATTTTTAATTTTTTGTTAAAAAAAATACAAATCTATAAAGTCATGGAAACAGCAGTTTTTCATTAGTAATAATTTCATCATTTAATTCTTACTGTTGAGGTTTGGGTTGCAAAAATGATTAAGCTTGTTTGAAGACTTGGGATGTTTTTCTGTTTAATGTTGAGATTTAAAGTTAGTACTATGGTTAGAGTTATGGTAAGGAATAAGGGTATGTTTTATGTTTGTGTTAGGATGAGGTGTAATATTAAGACTGCGACTAGGGTTAAGGTAGGGTGACCAGATTTTGAAACCAAAAAACCTATACATTCCACAAACATAGAAGAAGGACTACAATGCTGCATTGACGAAGGGGTGCAGAATGAATTAATTGAAAGCACAGACAATGAGTCACTTTAGATAATTAAATGCAACTCTTACAAACAGTATCATCTGGGTTAATCAAAATGCTTTTCGCCAGGGGCTGCTAACTGATCCTGCACGGGAACACATTAAAACTTGCCTCTCTATGTGTTTATTCAAACTCGCTGAAAACCTGGATATGATAAATGTACTGAAATTCTGAGGGATACAGGATGAGCAAACAGGACTAACCCAGCAAATCTGGAATGTCCAGTCACCCTGGTTTTGAGATATGATAAGGGTAGCAATTAGGAATTTTCTTCATTGTGGTTTCTTCATAATCGCCTATGGAATATAAATACACTGTTTCTTCATAATGGGTACTTCAATCATGATCACTTTATGAAAGGAGTATGCCAAGACAAGTTCTACCTTCAAAAAAGATCCCAATGCAGTAGATAATAATGTTATAATGGATAGCAGGTGGGTGTAAGCTATACAAGTGTCAATAAATGACAGTAGGTGATATACTTGCAATGACTTTGCCACTAGAATTTGAAATTGCAGACTTTTTTTTATTATTATTCACAAAGTAGGTCTGTAACTTCCAAATGTTGCCCAGAGTGTAGTGGTTCTTTTAAATTCCAGTGTTGTTCAGTGCCTGCAATGAGGGACCCTCTCTCTCAGGGTTTCATAAAACTGGTTCTGTAGATTGAGATAGACCCAGCCTGACCATGCATAGGTAGGCTGATATCATCGGACCTGATACCTGGTGTGACTCCAAGCCCCTCAGTTTTGATTCCGCCTCAGTCAGAGGTCTCAAGTTGTATCCTGGTGAGAGGAGTATCTCACCCTGCCCAGAGTCATGTTCTGCTCATTTTGTTACTTATATTTTTGTACTTAGGTTCCCCAGTGTGTGAGGAGGTTACAGGTAGTAGAACTGAAAGAAAAAATACACAGCTCAAAAACGGCTTCTCACAACAACAAAAAGATAATAACATGAAATGTATGGAGAAAAAAAGCAATAAAAGAGACCTGCCCCAGATCACACAGTGTCGACTCGTCCATTATAAACGCAGTTCTACAAGTACATGACTAGGGAAAAAAACAGCAAAGACTTGGTGGACTGATCTCATCAGATTTAGGACAACTTTCCATCTCTGCACCTGCATATCCTCCAATCGGAAGGCCCACCTTCTACCACCTCTGAGAAGCTGCCCCTGCTGGGCTAAATGCGCGCCCTACAAACAGCGTCTGTTCTGTGAGGCATTTCCGTCAAAGCGCGACGACCAATACAGCAGGCCCGCAACGTTTCCACAGCTGCTGCGAGGAATTTTAATATTGCCACCGCAGCGAATGGGGCTCGCATGGCTAATAAACCTGCGGCCGCCTGAGTCACCTCTGCTATAATGGATTTATAGTGCTGGGCTGCTCTCACCCCACCCACCGCGACGTCACAGTTTTCCAAAAATGACGAGGGAGGAGGGGCCCTCGTTAGGAATGCTGGCACGCACCTGTGTAATTTGTGGACTGACTCAGTGTGACAACGTGTGCGTACACTCACGGTTGTATCACGAGCGTGACCCCAGGGTCCCGATGGATCAGACCACAGGAGTGGAGGGCGGGCTCTGAAGAGAGCTGCTCCCTGCTCGTGCTCTGTGTTTTGAGGGGTAGTTCTAAAACGCAGGTGCTGAGACGGGTTACATAGCTGCCCCCCCTCCCATTTTGTCATCCTTCTTAAGGCCCTGGGTACTCTAGATCCTGACTCTTCTGGCTGTCCTCTGGTTCCCTCTCCCGGAGTTACTTTAGTACCTTCCCTCCTTCATTTTTTCTATTGCTGTAAGCGAATGTTACTACCCGGCTGGATCTTTTATCTCAACCACTGAAAGGAGGAGACCTGCTTCGAATTAGCACAAAAAACAACAACAGTGAGAGGGTTTCGGGCAGTGACAGGGAGCAGGACAGGGCAGCGAGGCAGAGATGAGCTGGACAAAAGTTAAGTGGAGCAATGAGTTGGAGGGAGCTAAGGATAGGTAGCGACAGGTAGTAGTAAAGAGCAGGGACTGAAATAAAGGGAGTACAGAGTGTGGCAGGACAGTCTGGGAGAGCAAAGAAGAAATGCAGATGAAAATATACCTCCACAGGGGTATTTCCCAAGGAAGCCTTCCTTACAAACACAATTTGGCCTCTAATGCAACAGTTAGTCACTGTTAGTGTGTAAATATGCAGATAAAAGCAACCTAGCCTTTCCATTGTACTACTTCCACCAATGTTGTGGAAGCAGGGCTAGCAGGGAGACTTTTGAGAAGTCTTTGATAGGAAACCTCTAGTTTCTCTTTGTGTTGTTGAGTAGAGGGCTTATGTTGCTCATCCTTCCTCTGTTTCTATGTCTAAGGTTTATTGAAATCCTCCATTAATTATATCGTTCAGGGTTAGTAAAGACTGCTTATTAGAATTCTGTGATAGGAACATTCTACTTTATGCCTTTCTATATTTCCAGAAGGTGAAAGAGGCTGACAGGAGAGCGCAAGGCAGAAGAAAAAGGAAAGGTTTGCAAGACAGAGAAATTAAATGAAACATCAAGGTGAGATACAAAGTGACAGGATACATAATGGCAAGAGGGATATAAAACAAGCATTGGAAATGCAATAGGTCTCGCAGTAGCAAAGTTTGAGCTATAGGTGTTAATTATTTTTTTGTTTTTTATTTATGTGTTGTTTTTTCTAAATAGCTAAATTAATAGCTTTCTTCTTTACAAAGCCAATAGTTATAATTTTTGTAACAGTGACACCTCTAGCATTTGTAAAGCAACATGTTTTGTATTAACGGGACTTATATGTGACTTATATGTATTGATATAAAAAAAATCAATGGCTTTAAAAAACAATTAATAATTAATACGTAAATAAAATGGATTTTATTTTATATTGCCAATAGCTTCAAGTTTATTAAATATATTTAGTGAAGATGCTGTGGTTGCGCTGAGTGAGGGTGAGTGAGGGTGAGGGTGAGTGAGGGGTTGAGGGTGAGTGAGGGTGAGGGGTTGAGGGTGAGTGAGGGTGAGTGAGGGTGAGGGGGTGAGGGGTTGAGGGTGAGGGGGTGAGGGGTTGAGGGTGAGTGAGGGTGAGGGTGAGGGGTTGAGGGTGAGTGAGGGTGAGGTGTTGAGGGTGAGTGAGGGTGAGGGTGAGTGAGGGTGAGGTGTTGAGGGTGAGTGAGGGTGAGGGTGAGGCGTTGAGGGTGAGTGAGGGTGAGTGAGGGTGAGGGGTTGAGGGTGAGTGAGGGTGAGGGGTTGAGGGTGAGTGAGGGTGAGTGAGGGTGAGGTTTGAGGGGGAGTGTTCGAGGGTGAGGGGTTGAGGGTGAGGGGTTGAGGGTGAGGGGTTGAGGGTGAGTGAGGGTGAGGTGTTGAGGGTGAGTGAGGGTGAGGTGTTGTGGGTGAGTGAGGGTGAGTTTTTGAGGGTGAGTGAGGGTGAGGCTGAGGGGTTGAGGGTGGGTGAGGGTGATTGAGAGTGAGGGTGTGTGAGGGGTTGAGGGTGAGGTGTTGAGGGTAAGTGAGGGTGAGGGGTTGAGGGTGAGTGAGGGTGAGGGGTTGAGGGTGAGTGAGGGTGAGGTGTTGAGGGTGAGTGAGGGTGAGTGAGGCTGAGTGAGGGTGAGGGGTTGAGGGGGAGGGGTCGAGGGTGAGGTGTTGAGGGTGAGGGAGGGTGAGGTGTTGAGGGTGAGTGAGGGTGAGGGGTTGAGGGTGAGTGAGGGTGAGGTTGAGTGAGGGTGAGGGGTTGAGGGTGAGTGAGGGTGAGTTTTTGAGGGTGAGTGAGGGTGAGGTTGAGGGGTTGAGGGTGAGTGAGAGTAAGGGTGAGTGAGTTGTTGAGGGTGAGGCGTTGAGGGTGAGTGAGGGTGAGTGTTGAGGGTGAGTGAGGGTGAGGGGTTGAGGGTGAGTGAGGGTGAGGGTGAGTGAGAGTGAGTGAGGGTGAGTGAGGGTGAGTGATGGTGAGGTTGTGGGGTTGAGGGTGAGTGAGGGTGAGCGGTTGAGGGTGAGTGTGGGTGAGGTGTTGAGGGTGAGTGAGGGTGAGGGTGAGGGTGATGGATTGAGGGTGAGGTGTTGAGGGTGAGTGAGGGTGAAGGTGAGTGAGGGTGAGAGTGAGGTGTTGATTGTGTGTGAGGGTTAGGAGTTGAGGGTGAGTGAGGATGAGATGTTGAGGGTGGCTGAGGGTGAGTGTTGTTGAGGGTGAGTGAGGGTGAGTGAGGGTGAGGGTGAGTGAGGGTGAGGGTGAGTGAGGGTGAGGGTGAGTGTGAGTGAGGGTGAGTGAGGGTGATGGTGAGGTGTTGCGGGTGAGTGAGGGTGAGGGGTTGAGGTTGAGTGAGGGTGAGTGAGGGTGTGGGGTTGAGGGTGAGTGAGGGTGAGGGTGAGGGTGAGTGAGGGTGAGAGTGAGTGAGGGTGTGTGTTTGACGGTGATTGTGGGTGAGTGAGGGTGAGTGAGTGTGAGAGTGAGTGAGGGTGAGGGGTTGAGGGTGAGTGAGTGAGGGTGAGGGTGAGTGAGGGTGAGGTGTTGAGGGTGAGTGAGGGTGGGTGAGGGTGAGGGTGAGCTGTTGAGGGTGAGTGAGGGTGAGTGATTGTGAGGGTGAGTGAGGGTGATTGATTGTGAGGGGTTGAGGGTGAGTGAGGGTGAGGGTGAGGGTGAGTGAGGTGTTGAGGGTGAGGGGCTGAGGGTGAGTGAGGGTGAGGTGTTGAGGTTGAGTGAGGGTGAGGTGTTGAGGGTGAGTGAGGGTGAGGTGTTGAGGGTGAGTGAGGATGAGTGAGAGTGAGGGTGAGTGAGGGGTTGAGGGTGAGGTGTTGAGGGTGAGTGAGGGTGAAGGGTTGGGGGTGAGTGAGGGTGAAGTGTTGAGGGTGAGTGAGGGTGAGGGTGGGTGAGCGTTAGTGAGTGAGGGTGAGTGAGTTGTTGAGGGTGAGGGGTTGAGGGTGAGTGAGGTTGAGGGTGAGTGAGGTGTTGAGGGTGAGTGAGGGTGAGGGTGAGTGAGGGTGAGCATTAGAAAAGTTGGAGCTATTGGTTTTGTAAATGACAAATCTTTTATTTATTTGTTGGTTTTTAAAATAGCTAAATTGATAGCTTTGTTATTTACAACGTCAATAGTTTTAACTTTTGCGAATGTGACACGTATAGCATTTGGAATGCAACATGTTTTGTATTTACGTTACTTAGATTGCAGTTCTGGTCGTTAAGCCACATCTCTAGAGAGCAGGAGAGTGCAGCAGAGGAGAGACGCACAGCAATGCAATAGGTCTGGCATTAGGAAATTTTGAGTTATTGGTATTGTAAGGGACATTTTTTTGATTTATGGGTTTTGTTTTGAAAGTAGCGAAATTAATAGATTTGTTATTCACAATGCCAATAGTTTCATGTTTCGCAAATGTGACACCTATTGTAACACAATATGTGTTGTAGCACTGAGTGGTGTGAGGGTGAGGGGTGTGATCTAACTATGGCATATTAGAGGGGGTGAAACGAGAACAAAGGCAGAGAGGAAAGGAGAAATACAGAGGGAGTGAAAGAGTGTATAAGGAAACTAGACCGGCGCAGACATCAGAGAATAATAAAAGACACAGAGGAAGAGAAAGGAAGGAAACAAGGTGAACAAGCAGTGTAACAAGAGGCTTCCTTTCAATTTGGGTGGGGGGAGCGTGGGGGGGGGGCAAGGGAGCGAGCGAGTGTGAGGGAACGAGGGGCGAGCGCTGTGAGCGCTGGCTGCACAGGACAAAACGAGAATGAGCGGTGGGGTGGGGGGTGCAAGGGAAAGTAAATGCTCACACATAGAAACTAAAAGAAAATGTGCGGCGCTCATGAAAGAGCTCTGCGCCAAGCTAAATTATGTTAAAGTGTCTTCAAAGTTAACAAGACACACAGCTGCATCCATTTAGATAGGAGCAGCGATGGTGCAGGGAGAGATTAGGTGCAGGGCATGAAATGATCACAAAAGCCTACGGAGTCTTCCGGGATCCCAGGGGTTAATTACCATTGCAGCAGTGGCTTCAAAGCGGCTGATCACCGTGGCTGTTGCAGCTGAAGAGATGATCCCCGGGAGAAGCTGATGATGAAGGGGCAGTCTCCTTAACCTGGCAGCGGGGAAGGGGGGTGCGTTAACCAGGCAGCCTGTTTTAAGTGGTGGAAGTGAGGGCACCCTACGGACAAATGCATTGTCCAAACTGCAAGGGAAGCTGAAGAGACTGGACCGGGTCGCAGATGAACTCCTTAACCTGGCAGCAGGGGTGGGAGAGGAGTTCCATAGGTAGCCTGTGTGTGGTGGTGGGATGGAGAGCACCCTTCGGGGAGATGGGGCTTTTAAGTTGAAAGCACGGCGAACAAGCAGTGTAACAAGAGGCTTCCTTTCAAGTTGGGTGGGGGGAGCGTGGGGGGGGGGGCAAGGGAGCGAGCGAGTGGGAGGGAACGAGGGGCGAGCGCTGTGAGCGCTGGCTGCACAGGACAAAACGAGAATGAGCGGTGGGGTGGGGGGTGCAAGGGAAAGTAAATGCTCACACATAGAAACGAAAAGAAAATGCGCGGCGCTCATGAAAGAGCTCTGCGCCAAGCTAAATTATGTTAAAGTGTCTTCAAAGTTAACAAGACACACAGCTGCATCCATTTAGATAGGAGCAGCGATGGTGCAGGGAGAGATTAGGTGCAGGGCATGAAATGATCACAAAAGCCTACGGAGTCTTCCGGGATCCCAGGGGTTAATTACCATTGCAGCAGTGGCTTCAAAGCGGCTGATCACCGTGGCTGTTGCAGCTGAAGAGATGATCCCCGGGAGAAGCTGATGATGAAGGGGCAGTCTCCTTAACCTGGCAGCGGGGAAGGGGGGTGCGTTAACCAGGCAGCCTGTTTTAAGTGGTGGAAGTGAGGGCACCCTACGGACAAATGCATTGTCCAAACTGCAAGGGAAGCTGAAGAGACTGGACCGGGTCGCAGATGAACTCCTTAACCTGGCAGCAGGGGTGGGACAGGAGTTCCATAGGTAGCCTGTGTGTGGTGGTGGGATGGAGAGCACCCTTCGGGGAGATGGGGCTTTTAAGTTGAAAGCATGGCGCTCGTAAAATGGGCGCCGCGCTGAATAGTGTGAAGGTCACCGCAGTGAACGAAATATTACTTATGCAAAGCGTCAGCGCTATCATCGGTTGATAATGTGGGGGTGGGGGGGGGGGGAGGGTGTCTACATGGAATATTTTACTACGCGACATGGCAGGCAGGGGAGGGGGCGGAGCGGGGGTGTGGGAGGAGTGCGGGAACAGACGGCGAGGGGAGGAGAGTAGGAGGAGGAGAGTAGGGGAGGCACGGCCTAGCGGCCGTGCAATCAAGAAGTGAGGGGGCGGAGCTGGGGAGGCTGTGAAAGAGAGTAGGCAAGGCAGGCGGCTGGGGGCATGTGCACGCGCATTTAAGCTCAATGCGCATGCGCATTGAGCTTAAATTTCTCGTGCACTGCAAGGAGTCGCCACGATTCCTTGCAAGTTGGATAAAGAGTGGATAAGCCACCATAGACTCGCAAGCTCGATGCGCATGCGCATCGACAGGCGAGACCTAAAAAACTGAAGAAAGAGCCCGTAGGGGAGACAGGAGTGACAGAGAGGGGGGATTTGTAGATAGAGAGAAAGACAGGAAAAGACAGAGGGAAAATGTGAAAGGGTGAGTTAAGGACATAGTTAGAATGACAGACACTAAGGAGAGGAAAAGAAATAGAGTACTAGAGAAAAAGGAAGAACTAGAGAGAGGGGCAAAAAAGTGACAGAGGCCGCAAGAAAGGTGTACACAGCAAGTAAGAAAGGAGTATAAGATAGAGTAACAAAGGCATTTGGTGTGAATTCCTGCAGCTTTTCCAAATTCAAATCATGTCTCCGTGCACAATACAAAAGGCCAATTACAAAGCTGTATGCACCCCCCAAAGACATCGCCTGCACAGAGGCTCCTGAGTGACAACCAAAAGAGGAAGAGGGTGAATAGAGGCCTTCAGTCATGAAGGGTCTCTGACTCATGGCCTGATATAATACAGGATATTCAGGGATCTTGGGGGGAGCACAGACGAAGGGACCTATAGGTGACTGACAAATTGTGGCACCTGAAGTCTACAATTGTATTGGCGTGAAGGTTAGGTGAGGTGACCTGTGGGCGAGTTGCAGTGGAAAAATGGCGTATCTAGTCTCGGCCAATGCTACTGACCCCATGAGCTTTGAAAGCTTAATTTATCAGCAATTTCTCCCAAATGACTCTCAATACTAAGTAATGTTTCATGAAAGGTCCTTGTCCACAAATGTGGGCCACTATTTCTTGTTGTGCCCTGGCCTAATTTTGTTCCACATCCGACCCTGGCTTGGGCAACTTCGCCTTGGCTTGTTTCTGTACTCACAGTTTGGAAGACAGAAGCATCCTGTAAGAATATCAACCCCAGAATACGACTACCACTTGTCATGGTAAATATATATATATAGGTAAGTAGAGACTGGTTCTTATTAACTCCACATCTACCTGCCTTGAAAATATTTCACACATGGCGGGCCAGAAGACAATAATCAGAAGAACCAGAATGGATGTCACACAGTGCTATGAGAAGTGATGAACAGATGGACCGCAATGGATGTGACTGCTCTCGAAAGGGATAAACCGAGGGACGTGTGGATTTCACTCACAAGTCAGAAAGGCAATAACCAGAGGAACCACCATGGATAGGACACACGCCTATGAGAGGTGATAAACATAGGTGCCACAAAGGATGTGGTACACATCTGAGAGCTGGAAGGAAATTAACAGAGAGGCTGCAATGGATGCGACACTCTCTCTGTCTGGAGGTAAACAGAGAAAATGCATTGGACCTGATTCACTGGCCTGAGAGGCCTCCGTGGAATAGGCAGGCTGTGAGAGGGACCCAATGGATGAGACACCCTGGAAGGACACAAACAGAGAGCCTTCAGTACACGTGACACACTGATCTGTGGGCGATAAGCAGAGGAGCCACAATGGATGGGACTCACATCCCGGAAGTCGATAATCAGAACAGATAATTTTACTGACAGGCCTGGGACGCGGTGAACGAAGGACTGCGATAGGTGGGACACGCAGCTCCGGAAGCAGCGCCTCGTCAGGGGTAGTGAGCGCTGTAGAGTGTCAGGGGGAGTAATCGCTGTAGGAGGAGGACAGGCGGCTGGACTGCAGTGAATGTGGCACAGCTGTGGAAGCAGCGCCTTGTGAGGGGTAGTGGGCGCTGTATAAAGGGGACAGGCGGCTGGACAGTAGCGAATGCGACACGCAGCTCCGGGACGAAGAAACAATATATCCCAGCCGACTTCCATCCCCTCCCAGGATGGGAAAGAGATGCCTCGCATAGGACCCCTACCCAAGACAATGGACTTAACATCTCAATTACCTCCCTCCTTAGAAAGGGAAGCCCCTCCTGGAGCGTGAGACTGCGAGAGGGGTCTCATTAATTAGGTCCCTTAGTTTCACACCCACCGTCCCCCAACAGAGGCCGTTTTTTATCTCTTTCGGGACAGCCGGGCACAATGGGTTTCTAGCAGGGGTGTCGTGTGAATCTGAAAGGACTTACAAATGACTCCAGGTGTGCGAGGGCTCAGAGGACACACTGCTGGGGCCTTGTTTACAACCCAGATCGGGTGTGTAAGCTGCGCGCACCCCCACCCCCCTCGCATTCCGAAGTAATTGTGTTATTCTGAAACAAAACATACCGCAGTCTGCATGGAATGTGATACGAGGAACGGGCAGATATCCTGAACTTTTCACCCATTTTGGGAGAACCGCGGTGTTTCTAGAGCACCATTGGCACCTCTGAGCACTTTCAGTTGGACCGAGTACTTTTCCTAAAATATGCATAGTGTCTAGAGCTGTTCGAGTCCCAGCGTCCGCTCAACATCCGGTGATTCTGGGCAAATCACTTGATCTCCCCGTGATTAAAAAACATGAATCTGACCTTAAATTAATCCACTGCTTAAGTAAGGCGCTCTAATGCCCTTGGGCCAAGTTCACGCTGTATAAAACTGCAAAAGAAAAAGTTTATATAGCCATGTCATTCAAGACATTGCAAACCTGACCCCACTGAGTACAATAAAGGAACCCCCTATAATTCTACGAGCTCAGCAGCGGGAAAGAGCTAAGTACTCTAACTGTTGTACTGACACACATCCATGACACTTCTATACATTATAGCACGTAACTGAGGGAAGCAACCAAGACACGTCTACGCGCTCGAAATTGTACACATATGTTTAAGTACTACAGAGAGATGAACATCACATTCTTGTTAAACCGTCATATTATTTTGCTCCTTCATGTAATTGAAATTCTTAAACAAAGAGTATGTTATTCACACCAAATGCAAAATCTGTGCAGTCAAATATGCTTTGTTACTTCAATTTTTCGATTAGGCCTCTAGACGCTATGGGGCCGATTCAGAATCTGAGACAAAAGTCTAACTTTATGACTTTTGGAATTGACAGAGATCATTTACAAGTCGTATCTTTACTTCCGCAGTCGGGCTGGAATCTCCTCACACGAGCCGTACTCTCCGCACCTGTACCGTACTCTCCGTCTCGGGAGTACTCTCCGTCTCGGGCCAGATTAAGTGTAATCAATGGGCCAGAATGCAATTTTTATACAAGGGAACATTAGGAACATGTGATAAATGGTAGAGGAGGTCATGAAAAACTGTTTGGGCAGCAAAAAGGGGTGGCCAGATACAACATCATATACCAGAAAAGTTTGCTCCTTTGCATCATGGTACAATTTGCGTTCCCCTCAGAGTTGACTGTAGTGTTAACACTACAGTCAACACTAAGGGCGCTCCTCTTAGTGTTGACTGTAGTGTTGACACTACAGTCAACACTGAAGGGAACGCAAATTGTGCACTGCTTGTACCGTGATGCAAAGGAGCAAACTTTTATGGGATATAATGAAGTGTCCGGCCATACCATTTTCCATGCCCAAACTGATTTCCGTGAATTACTCTTCCATTTATCACACGTTCCTAATGTTCCCTTTTGTAATAATTGCATTCTGGCCCACTGATTACACTTCTTCCGGCCTAGCCGGAGAGTACGGCACAGGTGCGGAGAGTATGGCCCGGATGCGGAGATTCCAGCCGACTGCGGACGTAAAGATACAACTCTTAAATCATCTCTGTGAATACCAAAAGTTGTGAAGTTAGACTTTTGTCTCAGATTACCTTCTTGAATCGGACCCTATGTTATCTTTCTACTAACAATTGATATACATGGCCCCTCTAACAGTCAGGTTTATACGTGTGTTTGAATATTTAATGGTGTTATTTCATGGACAAACACTTGTGCCCAGAGCCTTTCCATTTCATTGAAAGGTCTGTAGGTTTCTTCTGCACTGCGTACTTGCTAGGGCCTTGCTGTACAGCTGGTCAGAAGGACCTCTTGGGTTAGGATGATGAGTGCTGGACCTATCAATTAAGTGGGTGGGTGGTGGGGTTAAGCTATCAAGGTTAATTGATTAGAGCCATCCCAACACATTCCCTTTGAGTGTTGCTGGAAAAGAACACACAGTGACTTCAGACAGAGATATAATGACTTCATGAGTTGGTTCTCGTAATCAAAAAACGTGAGGTTTGCAGTAGCCATCGTTTTCATACTTATTTGAGGTGTGTGGCCAGCGACTGGCTTTAATATTTTATTTTAAAAGTTTTACAGAGCGTTAACATGACCCTTGAGAGTTTGAAAGCACGTTACAAATGGTAAGAACAGAAGAAACATGTATAGCAAAAGAACAGCATAATCGAGGGCGGTACTATGTACAGGATGTAGTAGCTCCAAGATGGGGAAGCGACCAGCTCTAGGTCTAAACTGATAAAACAACAAACAGGATTATAACAAGCTAGTAATAAACATGGGTGTATAAATAGTGTCATATCATGGCCAGAGGTTAGAGTTTGTGGGTTCTAGAGCAGACATTTGTTAATAAATTCCACTTTGACTTCTTTTTTGAATGATGCAGTTGAGGGGTTAATTCTGAGTTCAGGAGACAGGGAGTTGCAAATTCTTCTAGCAATACCCAAGAATGCTCAGTTATATGTTTTATTTTTGTGGTTTTCAACAATAGGGTGCTGGTGCTTCTGACGGATCTACAGCCACCAGATAACTCATTTTTTTGTGCAAGGTACCTCAGGGTGTTAAAGTGAATGGCTTTTTGGGTCATGCAGGCAACTTTTAACTGTATTTCTGCCTCAATAAGAGCCAGTTAAGAGATTTAAGATCAGTAGTGATGTAGTTGTTTCTTTTAGATCCCGTGATGAGCTGTGCAGCAGAGTTAAGAGAGGCCCTAAGTAGAGCCAACTTAAATCTAGGTAGGCCGCAGAGGATGCAGTGGGTTTCTGCACACATCATGCTTTAAGGTTCACACATTGAAGGTGACCCTTTCAGCGAGACGATGACCTTTGACTGCAAGGAGTTGCACTTTGGCTTCCATAAGAAGCTAGAGAATATCATTCAGTGCTCCTTTTCTCCTCACCTAGGTGAGTGCAATATAATTCTTATGCATACTGTTAGAAATGGGGTCTTTAGTTGGCAGAGGTACGCACCCTGTAGGTGCCACCACTCTAGTCAGGGCAAGGTGTACCACATGCTAAAAGTTTACATGTGCTCACCCTCTGGCAGCTTGTCACTGAGCTGTCAGGCTAAATTAAAGAGGCAATGTGTCACACAGTAACACAGTAAAAACATCACAAAAGCAATCCACACCAGTTTAGAAAATAGCCAATATTTATCTGAGTACACAAAACCAAAGCAACAAAAATCAAGCATAACAGGTCACAATATGAAGTTTGCAAGATTAAATAAAAATGCCGTGCTTAAAAGTCAGTTGCTCCAATGGGGGCTATCTGATTGTGCTTGACTGGGGCAAATCCATAAGTTTAGTCTGACCACGATGAACCGCCGGCCGGATACAGGAGTCACGCAGACCGGCTGACAGTACCTTGAACGCGTCGATGCTCTGGGACAATGCATTGAAATACAGAGGTGATGCGTCGCTGTTTTAGGCGATATACGTCAGTTCCGAAGTCAGGCAAGGTCATTGATGTGTCGATGTCAAGAGAGCTGCGCGTCAGTTCCGAGGTGTCGATGTCGAACCGCTGTGCCCAAGGCGATGCGTCAATGAGAAGCCACGCCAAGCCATGGATGTGTTGGAGTCAGGACGGTGCATCACACATGGCGGTGAGGCAGTGTCCAAGGCTCACACAGCAGTGGTACTTTGGAGATGCTGCGGCAAACACGAGGCTGCATTGTAAGTCGAGGTCCTTGCATCACACACTCTGCGAGCGGTAACCACAGCATCGGTGCTGGCAGCGGCAATGCATCTGTAAAGTTGGGGCTGCGTTGTAAGTCGAGGTTGACGCATCACGCACTTAGCAGGCAGGGAGCACATGGCGATGCAGTGATTTCGCAGGGATGCGCTGGTTCCGGAATGACGCTTAGCAGTCAATGTGTCGGTTTCTTGGATTGTAGCACAAACACTCATTTCCACGGGCTCAGGACCGGATTTGGCACCACTTGGCAGTGCAAGACTTACAACAGAGGAGCCCAGGTGCTGGTAGCAAGATGCAGGTGAAGATCTTCATATCTGTGAGACTTCAAACAGAAGACAAGCCCAACACGCCCTTGGAGAACTTTTAGAAATGTAGGATGTAGCAAGCAAAGTCCAGTCTTTTCACCCACATTCAAGAAGCAGCAGGTAAACTCAGCAAAGCAAGCAGCAAAGTAACAGCACAACAGCTCTTTTTCCTGGCAGAATGCCCTCAGGCTAAAAGTATTCTGAGTATATGGTGTCAGAGGTCTAGTACTTATACCCATTTTAGCCTTTGAAATAGGGAGACTTCAAAGAAAGGTCTTTGTAGTGCACAAGACCCTGCCTTCCTGGCCCTGGCTCCAGACACACTACAGGGCTATGCAGGTCCTTGTGTGGGGACAGGCACAGCCATATGCAGGTGGGAATGTCAGCCCTTCCTACCGCTCTCGCTCAGGAAGACACATCAGCCTGGTGATGGGCCATCAGGATATGCAGGGCACCCCTCAGCTCCCTTTGTGTGTGACTGTCTAGAGTGAATTTACAAATCCCAACTGTCACCCGGACCCATACATGTATTCTAGGGACAGTTAGAGGCACTGAATGGTTAAAGTAAGAAAATGCCAACTTTATAAAAGTTATACGCAAAGGAGTTAGGTCCTATTGTCGGGACTGAGGGTGGGCTGTAGCATTATAACTAGAACAAAAAACACAGATGCCCACACTCTCTTTGTTTATAATACAATTATTGTATAGACCAAATGAAAAGATTCATTAAATCTGGTCAGGTACTTTTATTTATACCTTTCACTTGTATTTTTTAGCAACACTTTTTTTAGGATTTTCTTTTTTGGCAAAAGAAGAATACATGTATACAAACCACATATATCACTTATTTACACATATATAACCATTACATATTACATATCAAACAAAACAAACTTTACGAAAAATACAAACAAAGCAAAAATACATCCAAATGACAATAGATATTAAAAATACAGTTTTCTCACTGTTCCCAAATCACTTTCTTATTCAAAAACAATAGTACAAAGCAACGTCAAATAACAAGAGCAACAAAACATATGTCTATTTTTCTGTGACACTTGATGTAATATTTAGCTCTCGTAGATGTGCCGACGCGTTTCGGGTTCGAGTAACCAGTTCTCAAACCCTCATCAGGGCGTTGTTATTTTTCTGTATGTTTCTGATCAGGCTGGGGATATTTTCATGTGTGTCGCTGAAGGCGCGCTATTTAATGGACCCAGAGACCCATTAAATAGCGCGCCTTCAGCGACACACATGAAAATATCCACCGCCTGATCAGAAACATATAGAAAAATAACAAAGCCCTGATGAGGGTTTGAGAACTGGTTACTCGAACCCGAAACGCGTCGGCACATCTACGAGAGCTAAATTTTACATCAAGTGTCACAGAAAAATAGACATATGTTTTGTTGCTCTTGTTATTTGACGTTGCTTTGTACTATTGTTTTTGAATAAGAAATTGATTTGGGAACAGTGAGAAAAAGGTATTTTTAATATCTATTGTCATTTGGATGTATTTTTGCTTTGTTTGTATTTTTCGTAAAGTTTGTTTTGTTTGATATGTAATATGTAATGGTTATATATGTGTAAATAAGTGATATATGTGGTTTGTATACATATATTCTTCTTTTGCCAAAAAAGAAAATCCTAAAAAGAGTGTTGCTAAAAAATACAAGTGAAAGGTATAAATAAAAGTACCTGACCAGATTTAATGAATCTTTTCATTTGGTCTATACAATAATAGTATTGTAAACAAAGAGAGTGTGGGCATCTGTGGTTTTTGTTCTAACTTTATAAAAGTGGCATTTTCAGACCTGCAATTTATTAACCAACTTCACAAAAAGATGTGTTTTTAAATTGTGAGTCCAGAGACACCAACCTCTAATTTTCTGGCTGCTCTCAATTGTTATTACACGTGTAAAGGGTTACAAGGCAGCTCAAATGCTCACCTATGGGAGAGATAGACCTTACTGTAGTGAAAAACGAATTTAGCAGTTTTTTACTATCAGGACATTAAACTCCACAGTAGTTGTCTTACCTATTAAATTAACTGCACTGTGCTCATGGGGCTACCTAGGGTCTACTTAGGGGTTGCCTACATGTAATAAATGGGAAAGTTTGGGCCTGGCAACTAGGTGAACTTGCCAGGCTGGAATGGCAGTATAAAACTGCACACACAGGCTATGCAGTGCAGGGCTGAGACAGGTTTGAATGGCTACTCAGGTGGCTGGCACAATAAATGCTCCAGGCCTACTAGTAGCATTTGATTTGCAGGCCCCGGCACACGTAGTGCACTGTACTAGAGACTTAACAGTAAATCAAATATGCCATTCATGGAAAAACACAATGCCATTACCTTTTAGACACACAGCACGTGCACTTTAGCACTGGTCAGCAGTGAAAAAGTGCACAGAGTCCTAAAACCAGCTAACCCGAAGTTCAGCACAGTTAAAACAGGAGTTCATTAGGCAAAAAGAAAGGAGAAATCACACCCAAAAATGCCAGGTCTAAGATATACTTCCGTAAAACAGATCATTCATTCTCACACCTCAAGTGACCACTCACCTTCACTCCTCAATAGGCCATTTGCATCTCAGGAGGCTGCTCTCTCTCACACCTCAAGACGACACTCATCAGTAGGCCATTCCTCAGTGGGCCATTCACTTTCAGGAGGCCACTCACTTCAACACTCCCAGACTAATACCCACACCACAGCCCACACAACTAGATTGAATTTCCCCTGATTCAGAGGAGGGAAGAGAAGTACAGAAAAGCCGCTCCCCATACTGGCAAACAAAAATATTTGGGACAGCCTGACGGTGCTTCTGTGGCATGAGACAGGCGAGGAGCAGACGCTGGGACCCTCTGTATCCATCTCTGCAGTCCAGAAAACTCAATCATGCAATGTTCACTGCCACACAAGGCATCCTCTAAGTTAAATGGCCATCACCGTTGCCTTAATGACTGAAAATGGCCACAATTACTCAATATTCAGATTTAAAACGGATGCCAGTAATTGGGACATTTCCTGATGCTTGAACCAACCCATGGCACTTCCTTCCACCCTGGAGGAGAAATCAGAGTTTCTTGATTCGAAGATTTTTGCATCAACTTTTATCCAATGTCTGTTTCCTTCTGCCTCACACTTTAAGATCAATTAATGAGGGTGAACAGCAAAAAGAGCCTGCAGGTCAGCAAATACTCTTTTCTACAGCTTGAATTTTACCATACAGTCTAATCAAGGTGCAGTTTTCTAAAGGAGAAGCGTGCTTTTTAAAATATGAAGACCGGTGTTTCAGTTCAATTCTCACTACTTTGTCCCCTTTGCTATTCTACCAAATCAAGATATGGCATTATAAAAATGACAGATTGTTTACTGATTGCTTAAATGCTGTACACTGGCTGGAACCTTTAAACAGTGTCTTTTTGCATGCAAAGACACAGCAGATCTGATGTGAAATCAGGGTAGCTGAATGGATTGAGTTTAGGCTACATGGTATGATAAAGTTTACCAAAATGTCAATGTTAGCACTAATTACAGTTTTAATATATACAAAACCTTCAAAGAATACAAAAGCAAGCAGCAAGAATCTGCAGAACCTACAGAAATAGGGTCCCATCATTCCGGATCTCCGATGGTATCCAGCATCCAGAGGGTCAAAGAATCCCTCGGAGAATATTGTGCATCATTTCCAAAATCTTTTAAGGTGAAAGGATCTGCATTCCTGATAAACATGTGATTGCAAGGCCCACCTCCAGCTTCAACCTGAGGTCAAGAACACTGAGGATGATTTTCCAAAGTTCCCAAGTTCACTTGTCCTTGACCACTGCAACTGGATAATCTTGAACCATGAAAGAAGAATCATCTCAACCTTCCATAACATCAAACATTTATGAAGCGGGTCTTTTCAGGGAATCTAATGCCTAAGTCCGAGATTTTCACAGAACCACCCCAACACCCAGGACCACTGGAATTAAGCGATTTTGCAGCTGCAGTGTTTTCTGTATAATTATGGAATTGGTGCATTTGCCACATAATCTATAATCTGCAGCATAACCTGCAGGTTTTCCCCCCCCCAAAAAAAATCTGGCTCAACCAGATCAAAAGTTACTACAAACATGTCAACACGTACTGCCACACAGTGGAAGGCCCTTTGCACATGTTTACTGACCCTCTTTCTATCGCTTATTGCTGTATTCGGGTATTAAACTGGTACTTGCCGGGTGAAACTTTTGCCCCAGACGCTGCTAACCTATGTGAAATTGACAAAGTAAGGACGTAACACTGTCACACAAAAATAATTTGCCTTTTCTTATAGCATAATTTAGTCAACCCTGTAGCATAATTTGCTCCTCTCCTGTTGGATAATTCCAGTGGCACTGCCTATACTTATCAGATGATCGCTCATGGGCTACCAAAAGATCACTCATGGAAGAGTTGAGGAAGCAGGCTTCCTACTCATCCACGTGACTGGGTGAACCAGAGTGTCCTACTCATTATGTCATTTGAGCACTTTGACGCTGGAATCTGGGGATCATGGTTCGATCCCCGGCGCCGGCGGCAGGTTAGTCCAGCACCATGTGACTCTGGGCAATAGCTTGCTTAATCTTCCCGACGGCCCCCAGCGCCTAGAGACCCTTACGGGTGATTGTTCGCTTTACAAATGTGGATTATTATTATTATTATTATAGATCACAGTCCATTTCCATAAAAAACTGTTCATTCGCATGATTGTGCACTCGAACAACTCCAAATAATGTTTTTATATTCGAGTGGGAGTGGTTTGACACACTTAATGCAAGCACCTATGATAGACAGTGGGGTGAAGCAATGCTAAGTTGGAAGACGTGAAACTGGAGAACATGTGAAGTGTGAGTGGGTGAGAAACGGGCAGACCAGATGGGCCTCACACTCACTGCTTCGTATGTATATAATACATAGTGGTCCTATAAAAGCATCTTGGAGATAATGCATTTTGAACAAAGGGCAACAAAGAAGCTGAGCAGTATCTTTTCATGCTTTTGTTTTCTAATGGCATCATGTTGCTTTCAGCTTACCTGATAGATGGTTAGATAAAATACACGAATTATAGAAAATGGTTCTGAGTTCAATTCAATTCAATGAAACTTTGTTCAGCTATAAAATAGCCTTAAAAGCACACAGTATAATAGGGACACTGTGCAAAGAAAGGAAATACACCATATTACATAAGAAATAAAATAATAAAATATATGAAACCTAATAAAAAAAAGTAAATATTCTAAAATTGTTTTCCTAGAGGATACAGCGACTTGAAGAAACATAGCTACACAACAGCAGGATTCTCATCAATCAGAGTGTGTAAAAAACTACATGCCTGCATTCAAGACCGTATCTTTCTGGATCTTATAAGGGGCATAAGAAATTTTCTTTTATACAGCACATAAAAAAACACAAAAAAAGTGAAATTGCAACATAGTTTGGACTGGTTATTGCATGGGCGTGTCCTTAGATCAAGCTCATGTTGATGCCCGATTGGGAAGCATAAAAGATATTTTTATTGTACCAGCCCTAAAACGGAACAATAAGAACCGGACCTAACTCCTGTTTGTATTCCACAAATAGTCCGAGCAAGACTCCCCTAAACTAAAATGTAAGTAGTCTAAAACACGAATTTTCTTATCCTCCACCAGTGGTCGGAGAGGGCGGGATCGGCAGGGCACGGCGTGCCCCTACTTCTTTAATTCAATAGATTCCGTCCCCCTACTGTTTTATTTTAAAAATGCGTCCCAGGATGGCAGAAATAGCGAAGGCCTACATATAAGGCTCGGCGTTCGTGGCCTTTCGGGGAAGGGCAGGGTGGGCAGAGAAGGAAAAGGACTCTGTGTCTTCTTTCTTGCCCAGAGAAGACAAGGACAGTGTGCACTTCTGCTGTTCTGCTGCTCTGCCACTGGCAGCAGTCCCCTCTCTCTTTCTTCCTCTTCTTCCCTTTCTTTCTCTCTCTGTCTTGCTCCTCCTCACTTGCTGGAAACCGTGACTTCAAGAAACGGTTCTCACCCTCTCTTTCCTCCTTTCGTTTTTTTGTTCCTCTGTGAAAGGGATTCAAAAAAAGAAAAACACTTTTGCTGAAAATGTTGTCGGCTTTTTCTGACATTTCTCTATTCCAAAGTGCAGCCTCAGGAATAAAAGGTTCAAAATATGAAAAATAAACGACGAAATAAAGCAATACAGAGCGGTCGCAAAGTTGCCAAAAGATTTTATTCACACCCAAACACATTAGTGTCACTTGAAAGTGTTTGCCAGTGAAGCGCTACTTTTGTTTTCTTGCCTTTCTTTGAATAGCATTGTTTTCTCTGGGTGGGAAAGTGCATCAATCCTGGAGGTGCTGCAAGGCCTGATTGATGGGTGGATTGGAAAACAAAATGTGTACCGCTGCTCTCTCTTCACAGATGTGGTCTTTTTAAACCATAGTGCTTACGTTTTGTAAGGATATAAGCAATGGACATTGAAATGAGACCCTTCGGTGCCCTGTAGTCATGTCCTTAACTTTTCAGGCAAAAGCACTCACTGATTTCTGAATAGTAAGTGCCAAAGTGTTAAGGTAACCATGTTGTTCCTGCTTACATTTCACATGCTTTATACTTACTCTTGCATTCCCTATAAGTGTTTGCTTTTTTCCAGGATGTTGTTCATTTTTTCTTTAGGCAGCATATTGCTCTTATCGAGTGTGTAATTTGAACGGAGTCGCATCCAGGTGTTTATAGTGGAGCACAATTGGGTTGCAGTTAGAGGCAGTGCGAGTTACTCTCAGTGGGGCAGTATGGTGTTCAGAGGGGGAGAGGATGCGGCGCTATAGACATAGCTGCCGAATTTGGAACTGAGGAACCAGGTTCAGCCTTCATGACCAGTCCCCCAGACCATTCTCCTGAGGGAGCAAATTCCCATGCTAGACCTTAGAAAGCCCTTCAAGACCTTAGAAGCCCTGGTGTGTTAGCACCAGCAGGTGGACCCTAGCGGTGGCAAGTGTGGGTAACCTTGAAAGCCTGTCCTCTACAATATATACGGAAGTTCACCTCCAGTCTTGCAGACAGGCCTATGAATCAGCACACCCTAAAGCTGCAGAGACTCTGTAACTGAGGTCACAAGACCCTTGAGAAGGGTCAGCTCTAGGGCGGTGCAACCGATGTGACCACACTGGGCGCTGACTTTGGGTGGGGGTGTCGTGTTTGCTAGTATACTATGGTTTTAAAAATGCTTGCTGCCTCCTTCCTGGCTACAAACAAGTTTCAGCAACAATTACAATCTTAAGATAACTCCGGTGATTAATGTTTTTCTTAGATAGAGATCAGAGTGTTTGTCTAGTTAAAGATTTGACTTATGGAAAGGTAGCACAGAGGGTTAATTCAAACTGCTACAAAGAACACATACCATACACATCACAAAGTGCACATAATGTAAATAGGTCAGTGGGTTACTGCTTGCAGTTTATAAGTAAAAATCCTAACATAGAACAGTGAGCTATTAACTGTCCTCTAAGAGCTGCATGTAAACTGCAAGGTATACATTAGAGCGTTATGGTTTTTACCCCCAGTCTTTGATTATCCTAATGTTGCAAAAAGTGTTGGATAGAAACCAATTGTGATTATCAAAGAGAACCCCCAGCCATGGTATTATGGTTAAAATTCTGAGTTTGTGTTTCTCCAGACCAATCACTATTAAACTATACTGCCTACTAGCATGGTTGTCATGTGACTCCTACACAGTGTAGTCCTTTGTCTTATGTAGCATTTCCTATACTGTGATTTACACACATATAATTGATTGTCTCTGTGTAATGTGCATGATGTAAAGTGCTCTGACATTCTACACTGGTATGAGTGGTGCTGTAAATCACATTAAATGCATCTGAGAGAGAATGTGGGTATGGAGACTTGAGGGGCACCACTGTTAAAGGGTGGTAGTGAGGGAATTTGTGGCGGAGGTGGTCAATGGGGGGCACCAAACATTGTTGCACAGGTGCTACCAACACTAACGCAAGCCCTGCCCTTGAGGCCAGTCCACCTCACACATTGGTACCTTCATTGACCTTGTTTCAGCAGTAGTAGCTGCATCTCATCAGGAATCAGCAATGCAGGATTTACACACACACCAAATTAAGTTCACAAACTTCAGTCTCTCTGCTTCATGCACAAGCACTTTTAACATGGGCTGCCTGCTTTGGAGCCACTGGAAATATGCAGCAAAACAGGATAAAATGATGCCGCAGTGTTGACTAAATTATGCAGCAAAAAAATGGCTACAGCGTAATGCAGTATATTTTCTGATACTTCATTATTTTGACATTTTTACAAATGCTAACAGTCTCTGGAAAGATTTTGCCTACTGCATTTGTAACATACAAATGCAGTAGTGAGAAATGTGATCAGTCAACCTTTGCAAAGGGCCATTCACTTCGCAGCAACACAAGTCACATTTTTTAGTAACTTTTTAGCCGTTTGAACTACAACCGATTTATTAGTTAAAATTGTCAAACTATGTAGCATATGTATTATGTGGCAAATATGGCAGAGCCATCAGTATATAGAAAACATTTACAAACTAGGATATTTTGCCATTCATGTGTGAACTGGTCTTGTGGAAAAAAGGAGGAGAAGTGCTGATGACAGAAACTCCATGGCTTGGCAACAAATGGCTTGCGATTCCACTTTTAAGCGTATTTGGGACATTCCGTGATTGGAAACATATCCCACTTTGAGAATGTATTTTAATGTCAGTAACTCAAATTAAACCTTAAATAATAATGTGTATCCATTGATTGAATTAAATAACACAATAAGCTGTAACTGGTCAGTGAAATGCCAAACAAATACTAAAATACCATTCTGGCCAAACCTCTGACACAGCCCACTAATCCAATCCTCGGGTTATTCCCGCCCTCTAATTCTCCGCCATAGTTCCCCTACTTTTTTTTTCCCCCCACTTCGACCATTGATCTCGACGCAGACTGTCTGTTGCAACTTTCTCCAATTATAAAACTTTCACTTGCTTCCTGTAAACAATTGTCTGTGGCCCTATATCCAGAAACAAATCAATTGCCGTCCAGAGATTTTTTTTAACATAGAGATGAAAAGACCCCTGGCCAGACAATCATTAATTAGACTCTTTGTTAATGTGGCACCCACTTAACTCCGAATAGATAATCACAGGATGGCTGGACGACTTTGAATATAGCCACTCAAATAACCTACGTCCAACTCGCTGTGGCAAATGAGGAGGATACAGGGGATGATAATAACCTTCTACAGAAATGATTCTTCTCTCTCTGGAGTTTGTAGGGTCACCCAGACCCCATACTTTCTCACCGTAGGTCGCAATAGGAGCACACTGTGCTGAGTATATTTGCAATAAGGGTTTCAAGGCCCTTCCACCCTTTGATGAGGGCAAGGTAAGCTATGGCCCAATTTCTCTTCAGAACTCTACTCTACACTGTGCAATATTCTGGGACCAGGAGCTAAAAATGAATCCCCTCATAGGAAAAAGGGCCAGTGCTGGATAAAGTGCTCGTGCCTACAGTAATGCAAGGTAATTTTAAGCGCTTCGGCCCAAATGACATAAAAAATTACTTAGTGAAATCTAATGACAGATTTTATTAGCTATAAAATTAACAAAGGAATAGGTTAAAAGAATTTTGATTTGATTTGTGGTTTTGTAAAGCGCGCGTATGCTCTTGGGCGTCTTGGCGCTGAAGAAAGAGACCTTGTCCTGGTGTCGCGGGAGCTGGATTTAGCGAAGGTTGAAGAGCCATGTCTTTACTGATTTCCTAAATGTCATCAGGGAGGTACAGTTCTTGACTCAAGGTTTTGGGAGTTCGAGCAATTAAAACAGTGTAATCCACATAAAGTAAGGCAGGAAGGGGGTAACGCATACTAGGGGTACATCAGGGGTGCTCTTATTGAGTTCTACACTAAGCTCATTTATGTATAAGATAAAAAGTAATGGAGCTAATGCACCTCATTGCCAGACGCCCCGATCAACGCTGAGCTCATCAGAAACTTCCCCCTTACTGCCAAACCTCACTCGAGCCCTAGTGTCTGTATCTAGGGAAATCAATAAGTGCCCTATTGATCGATCCATTTTTAAGTTAATAAGTTACTGCCATAATGTTGCCCGATTACCACAGTCAAATGCCACTGATTAATCCATAAAGGCAAGATACAGGGTTGGCTCTTTGGTTACAGTATACTTCCCAATGATTAAGGTTAAATGTAGCCATTGCACCATAATCCCAATGCCACTTATAAAACCATATTGGCAGGCATTTAGTACATTATTATCATAAACCCACTGTGTTGTACAGGACTCTCCCCAGAATATTTCCTGGGATATCGATCAAGGAAATAGGGGGGTAACATTTTGGTTACGCCCTACTTCCTTTTTTAAAAATCGGGACAATGGTCGAAGAAGTCCAAGAAGAGTTAATCATATTTGTAAATATTTGAATTGATTTTAAATTAGGATAGTGAATATATTGGTTGTTATTTAAAAACTAAAAACCATTGAAATTGGCAGTCGAGGGTTGTTTGTACTCAGTCTGCTCTATGGCATTCCAAATGTAAGTTTTTTCGAATCAGATTTACCCATGAGTTTGTTATAGTTTCTGCGGTGCCGCTAATCTAGCCAATGTCTATGTGCTTGTTTTTATATCCCAGCCACAATATTCGTTAATACCACTTTTCAAACATTGTTTTAGGCTTTCTAATTATATTCATATTTTCAAAGTTACTTTTTGAACATATATGTACGCTTTTGGCTGACATTGTAGAGCCTTTCGGTCTTACTTTATTTTCTTATGCTGATGATACACGGATTTTAATTTCCTTATTAGCAGTTGCGGAAAATAGATGGCTTACTATTATACAGTGCCTTGTCGCAATGGCTCAATCGATGGGGAAAAACTGTCTAAAACGTAATGGCAGTAAAACAGATGTCCTTATTATGGGAAACCAACCACATTTCTGGGGCCAGCGATGGTGGCCAGAAGAGCTGGGGAAACTTCCTTCTCTGAAACAGGCTGGAATATGGGTGGATAGCAAACTTCTGATGGATTATCAAATAAATAGGGTATCGGCTGGCTTTTTCAGCTTTCTCAGATGTCCACCCAAAGTATGGTTGTCCAAGCACTCACCATTTTCAGCTTAATTATGGCAATGTGCTGTACCTGGGGTGGGGCTTCTAAGTAATCTCTGAACAGGCTTTAGATTATTCGGAATGCTGCAGCTCGTCTCCTAGGCATGTTCCGAAGCATGTCTTTGTTTCCATCCAGCTTTGAGTCCTTCATTGGTTCACGATCGATAAGCGTATCAAGTTTAAAGCGCTATGCTTAATGCATAAAGCAATGACTCAGACAGGACCCCTGCATTTGAGGAATCTACTGCATCAATACCTTCCCAATCATCCTCTACGCTTGGGTAACCAGGACGTAGCGGTGATCCCACTAGTCAATTTGGTAAGACAAGGAGGTCACTCTTATAAATATCTTGGGCCTAAACTCTGGAACTTCCTGCCCTCTTATTTAAGGCTTTGTACATCTATTGAGAGTTTCAGAAAGCAGATGAAGACCTGGTTATTGTAATCCTGCTGGATCTGCCTTGTTCTGTTATACTATTGAAGGCAAGCCCTTTGGGGCAGCCATTTTCTTTATAAATCACAATAACATAACATAACATTTGTCTTGAATTATTCTTTTACAGCCATGTATCAACAAGGCTCAGTCCAAGTTGTCCTTGGATGGAAATTGATCATGTATGAACAGATGTATGGTCCTGTAACCCATATCACACCACAGAGAACAATGCAATATGAATCTGTTTACGTAACCACACTAGTATGTGATACATGCTATACAACTTTCATTACAATAAAAATGTGATAGCCATCAGCAATTGTATAGTAATCATGATCACTATTAAGTTTCCTGACCCTGAGTGACTGAGATTGCTATGGTGGCGATTTTGGATCCACATATCATTTTAGTTGTCCACAACCAAAGGTGATGTAATCATTATTTAATCACTTAAAGACCACAGAATCAGCTATAATAATTAATATTTTACTGTGGTATTGTCTGGAGATAGTGTCATTTTTCAACCCCTCTAAATTGTGCCCTTTTGTCTGCGAAGCTCACATATTATCTGGCTGGCTCCCATGGTATCCTGTTTTATTTTTTCTACAAGAAGGTTGGTGGATGGTTTTCTCAACAATGGTATCACAGGCAGGAAATCTTAGACATTCAATTGTTTAATCAGAATACAGCCAGCTCACAAACCATCAATATGAGGATGGCAAATGGCAGGTATACAAGCAAGTAAACCTTTATTTTTTTCCTCCGGGCTACCTCAGGCGAAATTAGGCATGCGGGCATATTTACGTTTGCAGAATCGTCCTTTTTAGGCCTGTCCTACAGTCTGTTTTAAAGTGTCTGTTGCTGTAAGACCCCCTGTGGACTATTTAAAAATCCTGCATTGAGCTTAGGGTCAGCCAATGCTTTCCGTTTTTTGGCTAGTTTGTCCTTCTCGTTTGCTTCCTATTTTATGGTTTTCCTTCCACTCATGTAAGATTACAGTAAATAGGCTATGCTCCATGGGAGGGACCAACTAAGGCTGGAATAAAGCCAGCAAATTGAAAGCAAGCAACTCTGAGCTACAAAACTCAAAGCCAATGGTAAGCAATGGGCAGAATGCATTCCCAGTAAAGCTTTCAGAATGTCCCCAAGAAGTCTTGAGCAAACCAGACAGCTGTGCATTTCTGCTAGGCTTTCACCTCAATTGGAGGGCCTCGCAGCTGCCATTCGCTGGCAGGCTGCTTCTTTTTTGTACACATTTAAATTCATTTTTATATTTACCACTCCAAGATTGGCATCTGCTGTCTTGGAATGATAAATAAAGAAATTAACAAAATGGCAGCCTCACATTAACTGTGCATGCGTCATGATAAGGGCGCGAGCAATAGTCATCGCACTATTTTTGCAAATGCTGTAGAGCATCAGCAAGAAGCAATTTTCTTTTGCTGATCATATCAGGCATCGGCAGAAAAGTATTGGAATTGGAAGCGCTATGTTCATGCCAAGTTTAGCGTACATCTATCCAGTAATGCAGCGGTGGAGAGTAAAAATTAAGAGGTTGGGTTTTACGCACCAATGATACAGGTATAACCCTAATGACATTGGCCAATCTGCAACACATTTTGAATGAAGAATTTGATGTACATGAGCTTAATTACTAGCTAGTATGTTGCATATTAGCCATTAACCAGTCGAATGGTATTAGCAATACATAAAAAATAGTAATAAAGTGAGTGAGAGACCCTAAGTATTCATTAAGGGTCCACGGCTGGCACAGCTGGCACTGCTGCATGCCTGGATTACGAAATGGCGCGGATTCTCTCATCAGTCAGTCCATCCCTATCTCTGCTGTAGTCTCTATGTCAACACCATTGCCAGGAACAGGCATGCCAAGTGTCACGCATACAGCGTTACACTAGCCCAGTGTAACTAATTCCTGCATCATGCAAGGACGATGGAGTAGTCAGGCATGTTTGTTTTAGAGTTTTGTTTATGTGCCCGACTTTGGCTGAAGCTGAACTGCAGCCATGGACAGCAGAATGTCCGTTATCAATGTGGTCCTTTAGAAAGCACTGTTACCTCACCCCATTAAACATGGTGAGTGACGTATATGACTCGCTTAACCCCTTGCGTGCGGGGCGTATTCCCCGCCTGTGCTGACTCCGCCTTGCGTGGGCGGAGTCATGACGGAACGGTTCCGTCATCAGCACAGCTCAACCGACGCTGATGACGGAACCGTTCTGTCATCAGCATGGAAGGGGTTAAACAATGAAAGGAAATAAATTCTCTGTTTATGGCGCTACCTTTAAATAAAGAAAAAATAAACCATACATGAACCCTATAATAGATAAAATACATAGTGCTTTTTTCAATGTATGTTGCAACCTCAGCTACTATGCAGTTGCTTATTAAACTGCAGTAATAAAACATACATATCGGCATAAATAGCTTGTAGACGCAACACCATGGCCCTGGTGTTTCAGTCTTCAGATGTATTTCGTTCAGATTACAACTAACACCGCAACAGACTTAGTCCATGCTAGGGTACCCATGGCACCCAAGGACACTGACCGGCAGCCCTTATTAGTGCGCAAGAGAACTGGCCAAATCGTAGCTGAACTTAATCCAGTTGTCTGAATGATTCAGCCAATGGGTGCGGGGCTCTGATGGGTGTGGGCGGGCTAATGCCACAACTCTCCCTGGGCACTGGGAGTTACATAGTGTTGCGCCATGTGGTGGCACTCAGGGGCGGCTCCTCCACTAGGGCAGAGGAGGGTCGCCACACTGCTTTCTCGCAGTGCGAGATGCAGAAACATAAAATGGTAATAACTACCATTTTATGTATCTGCTTCTCGCACCGCGAGAAAGCAGAAGGGTTTGGTTGGGGACGGGCGGGTGGGCTCCTCTAGGGCTGGGGAGGAGTGTGTGGCCACTGCTGAGGGCGTTGACTGTTTAGTCAGCCCTCTGGGACTGCCCAAACCAGTCATGCAAACTCTATAGTTCCCCATGCAGACTGCAATGAAGCCTACACAGAGAACATGGCCTCCCCATAAGCACCTTCCTGGGCGGCGTCCTGACCAATCACAACACTCCACTGGAACGTTGTGATTGGCTTGGGGGAGGGGAGGGAGGCTGCCTGCTTCCTGAAGACGCTGGACCCAACCAGCGAAAAGGTAGGTTAAAAATATACATTTTTATTATTAATTAAATTACCACCCCACGCGACTCCCCACACGTGACTCCCACCTCCCCGTGCGACACCCCACCTCCCCACCCGCGAAACATGCCAGCTGCGACTGTCCATAGTTGGAAAAAATGGCAAAAGGCATGATTAATTTTAATGACTAAATTTGTGTTCCAGTACACCACTGGAAAGAGTCCAGTCCTTGACATCAGCTGATATCGACACAAATAGCATTGCACACTACATGTTGTACCCATCAAAGCCTATCACATAAACACACACAAAGGACACACAGACTGTGTGTGTGTATGTATTGTGCAGACAAAGATTGTTTAAGGTTAAATTAAAACATTCGATTGAGTCAGGTGTAAAACGTTCAACAAACCTGGGTAATAAGGCTGAGCCTTGAATACAATATAGTAGTAATGCTAGGAGTCTTTGACCATGCGCTACCCTGGTTAATTAGCGATTGAGGGATTAAGAAATCAATTGATTGTAGGTACTTTCTGACTGCTGTGAATATATTATAAATTGTGCCCATTCAGTCATCTTGTTTTGTCATTCTGGAATGTTATGCAATTGATATAATGTTAATAGGTATACATATAGGTGCATTTTAAATTGCATATGATTGACAGCGGAAAAAGGAAAAAAATGTAAAGAAATTAAAATTATGTTAATACACAATTGTACTTTACATTAAATGTAATGGATGCAAATTTGTAAATTCCTGTTTTTCTTGATTATTGTACTATTTTTTAAATACAATGTTTGAAACAAAAAGATATGAACAATATGTATGTTGAAAATAGTAGGCATATTTCGACAATTTTGATGGATAAGGGCACTTTACTTGTTTCTTTTAATGGTAGGTGGGTTAGCATGCACACCTTCATTTTAAATAGACTGGCTGGCTAATGGCTGCATAGCCCAGTCAAAGGCTGTTGCTGAAATGCGTCGGCCGTGTTTTGCACATTATGATTTAAAAAAAAAAAATAAACGTGACAAACTACTATTGTGAAGCCCGTTCCTCCTATTTTGACCTAGGCATGGATGTTTTTTGATTAAAGGAAGGATTTGCAGACAGACAGACCGACACACACACACTCTCTCTCCCTCTCATATTTATAATATATTAACCAGTGGCAGTCTCCACTGAATAATAATAGTTAGGTCAGCGTTTCCACAGGAAATGCCTTTTTTGTTTTGCTAATAACTTTGGCACGTTTGACGAATCTTCACAAAACTTTCCCCCCAAAAGTTACTTTTTTTAGGTCTTGCGCCTAGCATTGCAGTGCGCAGCACTGCTCGTGCAGTGTGAGACCTCTTGTACGGGGTTCTGAACGCTGACCACACGCTTGTGCGTGTGATCAGGCTTTCCCCGGCTGCCATTGGGTTTCACGTGTTTTTTTAACAAAAATAAGGCACGCAATTAGGCAAAGGCGGGCGCATGTCCCGCCTTTTCTCCGCCCATTCCCGTCCGTGTTAAGCACGCGCAGCAGCGCGCGTTTGAGTCGATGCCGCCCTCCCTAGCCCCCACTCCTCTGTGGTGCATGCACACCTCTGGTTTCGATTCCCGCTCCTCTGGTTTTAATTTTGTTTTACGAGTTTCCAGTGGTTGCATTGAAGGCGCCTCCGACTGGCTCTGGGATTTTTGCCATTGCAGTTGGACACCGAATCCGGTGATCACGGTGAGCTTTCAGCAATACCACTTATTTAGTCAAATCTCTTAATCCCGTTTACCATATGTAGCTGCTCGTAACATGCCATTGTTGCAGACTCTTCATGTCAGCCACTCGACTTGTGTGTGGAAAACGGAACCGTAAAAATTAAAGCCGAACCGTGAATATCCGCTACAACTGTGAGTCTCGTGCAGGGGGGGGGCACAATTTAGGTAACTCTGCTCGTTCAGTCCACCCCCTGTCCGTAGGTGGAGATTACAGCCCTTGCGTTCGCCATCACTGGCCCTTGTAAAAGTATTCTTTATTCTTTTGCTGTCACTGGCTCCCTTTCCCTGCTTGCCTGCCGGCGCATATAAATGTGGCTTCCCTTTGTCTGCGTTTACATCGGAATTAAAAACCTGTGTGGCGCTTATAGGTCACTGCGTCATCGAACAGCTGTCGTGCCCAGCTTTTCATTCTTAAGACGTCCATACAATTTAGCACAATTAGGTTGGATAACAGAATCACAGAAAATATGCTTTTACTTTTTGCCAAATTTAGTATGATTCCATTAAGCCGTTTCCCTGTATCACAGAACAAGATTTCCCAAGGAAAATCACAAGTTGGAGCCCCCTTTTTTGCTTGCTCCCTGACTGATCAGTGGAAGTTTCGTACAGATTATTCAAACTGCCAAAGATTTAAAAAACATGCCTTTCCAATCGAAGGTCCGATGTCGGTTGCTGCGGCAGTTGTGAGGTCATGTTGAAACCCGCGCTTCCCCTCCCTGCCCAGAAACTTGTAGGAAGTTTTAGAGGCTGGGGTCCGCTGTGGATGAACACTGACCTCGGATAGTGGAGGGGACCGGAGAATCAAGCGCAGGGCTGACCCACGGTAAAGGAGGGACTCCCTAGCAGCTTGCACGGACATGGTGTGTGTCTAACCATAGCTTTCTGTTGACGGTCTTTTGTTTGCTCATAAAGTCGCTCACCACTTACCTGTCTTAGGAGAATTTCTCATTTTATTTGCAGAGTGTTCTACCCACATGCAGAGCACAGCTGCCTTTCACACAAATACAAGTGTACACAAGTTATAAAGTAATGCTATATATGATATAATATAAAAAGAAAAACATAGAAAATATTCAACTTCACACACACAAAACAGTGATCACTGGTTAATTTTCTAAAAAGCAGTGGACCTCATCTATAACTAAAAGGATAACAAGCATTTGCAATGCAATAGGGCTTGCATTACTGAATGTTTGAGCTATTGGTGTTGCATTATCATTAGCAATGCCAATAGCTCAAACTTTATTAATGCGAGACCTATTGCATTGCAAATGCTTGTTTGACTAGTCAGTGCATGTAAAATTTTGGGGTGATCCGTCAAGCGGGAACCGAGAAAAAGGGTTGGTCCTAAAAAGCAAATTCCACATGCATTTTCCATAGACTTTTTTAGGCATCGCAACCGCAAATACTGCGATATGGATATTACACTAAATTTGGCAGGAAGCTAGATCTTGGTCAAGAAAGCATGGTTTGTGTGATTTGTTGATATCCATTCAGTAAGTTTGGAGATATTAAACTCCAAAAATAATTGAGTATCTGGGCGGTTGTGTTTGATGAACTCTCACCAGCTTGCCTCAAACCCAGTTTTAAAATATAGAGCCTTCTGATTGGTCGAGGGGGTTTACCCATGCTCCCGGGTGGAGCAAGGCTCCTGCGGGAACGAGGTTGGCTGCCTGCAACATGAGTAAAACTGTTGCAGGCAGCCACTAAAGGATACAGGGACTTAGGACCATTTGTATGAAAGTTACATTTTGCGATTCTCAAATAGCGATTTTTAGAGAATCAATATTTGAGAATCGCAAAATGCTATGTATGTAGGATTTGCAAATAATTTTGCGAATCCTACATATTCCTTAATTGCGAATCGCAAATTGCAATTCGCAATTAAGGAATACCTCCCTGTTCATTCCTGTGGGCCTAGAGGCCCAATGCGATGGTTTTCCTTCCACTCATGTAAGATTAGATTAGAGAATCGCAAATTGAGAATGCAATTTTAAGGGTGCCAGGGTGTCAAAAGGACACCCTGTTGCACCCCTGAAATGTGCATGAGAGCCAATGTGGCACACATACATGCCCTAAGGGCATGTATGTGTGCCACATGGCACTTTGAAAAATGCAAAAAAGTGCATTTTTCTAAGAAATCGCAAATCATCACCAACTTGAAGTTGGTGGTAATTTGCGATTCCTTATGGCCAAATTGCACTTTTTCTGGGCCTCTTACATTGCATTTAAGGAATCGCAATTTGTGATTCCTTAAATGCAATCACAAAATAGGGAATCGCAAATTTGCAATTTCTTCTTTTGTGAGGCTGTTTTGATTACATACATACCACTTAGGTATTTTGCATTCGCAAATGCCGAAATTCAGTGAATTTCGGCGTTTGCGATCGCAAAATTGCCTTCATACATATGGCTCTTAGTCCCCTGTCCTAAGGTTAGTTAAAAAAAATATATATAACGGACAGGGTAGGGATACCCTGCTCCCTAGGCCCTGTGGTGGGGGATCCAAAAGAGACCCCCCTGGGGCCAAAATATATATATTTCTTAAAAGTCACAATCACGTGAGACACCGGAGGGACTCATAAACTGGGGACCCATCCCTGGGTGTCAAATTCATCCAAAAGAGGAGGGGGCCATGCAGCTTTCCTCCCCGACCCTATTCCTCTGTGGCAAAAATATATTAATTGGCGAGGGGGGCATGTGGCCCCTTCCTTGAACCTGTAGTGTCAGGGGACCCCATCTCGGGAGCCAAACTGTTTATTTTATGGGCGGGAGGTCGCCCAGCCCCCTCCCTGTTCCGAAGAGCCTACTTCCGGGACACAGTAGTTTTGCATACCTTCAGGATCGTGGTCTGGGAAAGAAATGTGCTCACTCCCATTGGGAGCTTTAAAATTGCTCCCGCTCAGTGGGAGCACACTTACGTTTCCCTGCCCACACTTTTGCAGGCAGGGAAATTCTGATTGCTCCTACCCCGCTGGAGCAAGCACAAATAGCTACTCCTATTGGGAGGGATCAATGCCGGCTCCTGTGGGGTTGCCGGTTAGGGTTGAGGGGATCCTGGGGCTCCCTCCGCTGCTCTCAACATTATGTTTTGTGGGTGACTAGGGTGGGCGCAGGGACACCCTCTTACAATGGATTAGGCTCTGGTGGATGGGGTCGCAGTGGCCTCTTAAGGTTCGTGGGGGGGCCACATGACCCCCATCTCCTTTAGTCTTTGCCCCAAGACATGGAGTCCCCGGTACCCATTTGGGCTCGGGAGGGGGGGCATGTGGCCCCCCTCCCCTATTATAAACGTTTGTGGGCCAAGGGGATGGGGTTTCTGAGGCCTCATAAGTCTTAAGGCTTGTACCCTTACCCCTATAGTTATTCTATAGCCCCGGGGGATGGGGACCCCAGGCCCACTTATGCCCGTGGAAGGGCTGTGCGCCCCCCCTCTCCTAGTACATATGTTTTTAGTCCTGGGCAATGGGCTCCTTGGGGCCTCTACAGACTCCGGTAGGGGGCCGTGCACCCCCTCTCATATATTTGTTTGCTCCCACTGGGATGTGGTGCCCGGGGCCAAAAGTGGCATGAGGATGAGAGGCCGTACCCCCATCTAATTTCTAAAAGCAAAAGTCCCTGGGGGATGGATCCCCGGGGCCAATAGTGGCTTGGGGAAGGGGCAGCGCACCCCTCCCCTTTTTGAAAAAGTCCTGCTGATGGGGACTCAAGGCCCAATAGTGGCTTGGCAAGGAGGACGAGAACCCTCCTCCTTAACATTAATAAGGTTGGCCCCACCTGGCCCTTGGATGCTTGGGGAAGGGAGTTGCAGGGCCCCACCCCTTAATTCGATAAAACGGGCCCTGGGGAGTGGTTCAGGGGCCCTAAAGGCCTGGGAAGGGGGCTGTGGGCCATGGGCTCCCAGTGGGGATGCAGGACCTGACGGCAAAGACCCAACAGGGTTGGCTTTATGCAAGGTAATAAAATATTACTTTACGTGAAAAAAACAACCTAGAAAACCATTTCACAAAACCAAAGGTTACAGTTAAGTTATAGTTAGATGAACATTTCTGTGCCCATGTACATTTTTAAACTATAAAAACACTGATATTCACCAGTAATTGTTATCTCGTATCTACAACTTGTGCCCTAAGGTAACTATAACTCGCTCCCTCGCCATGCACTGCTAATTACTTCCCATTTTACATCACTCATGACGTCTTCGGTGGTGTCATTGATAACATCATTGCAACATGTGAAATGACATCATTGATGACTAGACTGTGCATGGCGGAGGTGCAAGTTATAGTTACTAGAGATAATTGTAACTGGTGAGTGTCAGTGTTGTATTTTAGTTTAAAACATTATGTTGCCATTGTAATTTCCAACTAACTATAACGTCACTTTAACATTCCACCCCCCCAAAAAATCGATCTGTATCATATATATATATATATATGTCTAGTAATCTCTTTAGGTCCAGTTTTCACAGGAATATAGGAAGTAGGCAGCACCACTGAGCATGCTGTGTATAATATATATACATCCGCGTGGTCTGTTTCACAACAGTAACATGGTGCCATTTTGTGCTTTAAATATCTATCCACCAATTAAAGTGACAGTGCATTACAAATTCACAAGCATCTCTGAACAACAAAGTTTTCGCATTCAAATATTTTCAATAAAGTTATCATTGCTTTTTAGGTCTTGCCTGAGCCAGCGCATGCGCTGATCTGGCAAGACATTTAGTGAGCGGGCTTTAAAAAGCCGACCACAGCTTTTTGCGTGGCATAGAGCGCGTGGTTACGATCACAGACACGAGCAGAGACGCCATCTGGCTTTCCTCTCGCTCGCCCAAGCGCGCGCGCCTCGCTCCGCCTCTCTGTGCAAGCAACATTCCACTTGCTCATGTGCTCGTGCATTCTGCTTGAACTGCACAGAGGGTCTTGGTAGCGCGTGCACACAGACCGGGAGCAGCGCTTTATTTATACAAGGTGGCGCGTCGCGCCCTGGGCCACCGTAGTCCCGCCCTTTACCAGACGACATGAGAGAGGTCTTTCCAGCCACAGACATTTTAATTCTGGTCACCCTACCCTTGTGCCCACCAAAAATGAATGTTCCTTGCGCGATGTAACAGTCTGGTGCTCGTGTAAAGGGCTCCAGTAGTTTCCGGTCACGTTCGCACTATGTAAAATTGCAAAAAAATTTGTTTAAAAATCCACTGATCGACCAGTTTGTTTCTCTCTTCATCACACTATATTAATTTCCAATCCTGGCACAGCTTATGTCTGTCCCCCACCGCCACCCTGTGCTTCCTCTGCCCTCTTTTCTCAATCTTCCCGCCCCTTCCTGAAACAACTGCGCACTCTTTTGATGACACTCAGCTTTGCTTCTGTGTTTTCTGGCATGGCCCTTCATTAAACAGTTAACTCGTGTGCAGTGTGGGCAACGAAGGCGATAGATGGCTTCCAGGAATAGCGGTGAACCTGGAGATATAGAAGAGGACGCGTCGCAGCTCCTCTTCCCCAAAGGTAAGAGGAAGATCCGCCTTCCTGATAAACATGCTACCCCACATAGACTCACTCCTCTTAGGGTTGCCATCGATATCAGAAATTGTAGCGTAGCACATGTTTTTTTTGTTTTGTTTGGGGGGGTTGTTGTAAGTTTCCTACAGAGACAGGACATTTTAAAGGCTGTGACTCGTCTGCACGTATTTGTTCACGCAGTTGTGTGTTTGCCCACGCACTGCTTTTCATCACATACACTAAGTGCTCAGCAGCATAACACTTTCCTTTAGGGGACTGAGGTTTCTAAATATTCTACATAAACAGCTCTAAATGCGCTTCCAGGAAGCCGTTTGCTGTTTTAAGTCTTAGAAGGAAGAAGTTTCACGTGTTTCCGAGTACGCTTCCTGGCGCATGGTAGAACCAATGTGCCTAGAAGACATGATTGCAGCCGGCCTTATTTATCCACAAAGACATCCATTAACAGAGGGGACGCACCTCTGCATCTAAATTTAAATACGTGGAAGAAATTTCAACGAGGTGTGAGGAAAATAGAAAAAGCTTCCAGAAAGTTCCTAACAACATCTTAATTAATGCAATTACTTTAAAGTAACATTTCTCCTAGCCGCTGAGGTACAGGGCAGGTCTGTGGTAGGATCACTTCTCTGCAACTAGGTCACCTTTTTCGGTTCTTTTAGATTAAGCGAGGGTTCTCGTACACTGCTGGTTGTCAAACGATTATGTTATTCTGAGGTACATCCCATAGCATTGCAATATTTTACAGTACAATGACGAAAGAGCCAAAATTACACTTCTTTATATTTAAAAAGTTCACTGCCCATGAAGTACTTTAAAAGCATTAAATACCCCCTCCCCCCAACAAACTTGTTCTCGCCACTCCCTCTCCCACTCTCTTTATCTCTCCCTGGCCCAACCACCCCAAAAAGCAAGCAAGCATTGGCATAGCCACTAGGTCTCACCTTTGGGACCTAATAAGTGTTTAGCCATACAACAGTTGATGTTGTTGCACCAAGGATATTGTGCTGCATAACTAAATACTTAAGCAAGAAAAGAGAGGGGTCAGAGCTTTAGGAATCCAGCACCAAACGTCACTACTAGTAAATGCCTATTAAGTCTGTACTGAACCTCGGTACATTGAGTCTAGGATGTGACCCACATACATCCCAAAAGGGTGGCTACAAACCACCACTATCCAAGACACATAAATGACCCTGCACCTGAGAGCAACAATAACTTTTACGTATAGATGACCTAGTACATCATATTAGAACATTAGCACAATATATTAATAAGTAGCTTCCCAGATGAACATAACAGATGGTCGCAATACTTGATTGTAGTCAAAATGTTCCTTTTATTGAAAAGCACTTTCTTCTTTTAAAAGCACCACACAATTGCTTGCCAACGCGTTTCATCCCTCATGTGACTTCTTCAGGGCTTTATCATGGTCTGTACCTGTCAATGGTATTAGCGAGCATTCATGTCAATTTTAAAAGCACAGATGGCGATACCATATATTAATCGCAAGATTCACGTTGTCGATGTTTTTCAATATGCGGCGATAAACATCAGAAGGAGTCGAAAGGCGTTGGTAATTTGAAGTACAACAGTGTCTGGAATGATCAGATTAATAATAGATTTGGTGTTATCGGAATTGTTTCCGTATGTATAATGGCCTTCCTCACGGGGTCATGTCAAATATAGAATCCGTATCAGGATCAGTGATACTTAATATTACCAGTCAGTTGTGGGCAAAATATGTAGCCCTCTGTACGGAAAACGGCCGTATGGGTCCATCACAGTGGTCGCGAGCATATTGAAAAACATCGACAACGTGAATCTTGCGATTAATACATGGTATCGCCATTGTTGCTTTTAAAACATTATGTCACCATTGTAATTTTCACCTAACTATAACGCCACTGTAACCTTCCCCCCCAAAAAAATCTATCTATATCATATATAGATGACATATATATATATCAATCTCTCGAAGCCGAGTTTTCACCGGAATACAGGAAGTAGGCAGCATGCTGTGTATATATATATATATATATATATATATATATATATATATATATATATATACACACACACATTACCATACATTACATGATTACATGTCTGAGTGCGCTTATTGCACAAGATGCAGTTGTATAAAATCTTGCACATGGACCCCAGATATATTCAAAATATATGCCTGTAAAATACGTGTTTCATCATCCTAACGACCCCATCCAAATCAATTTGCAGAGCTTTGCAGTGTTCAATGCCACATGCGTAATGTGGTAAGAGAGGACCAAATAATGTGCCAGGGTTAGGAAAATATGCAGCAAGAAAAGGCAAATGATGTGCCACTCTGTGCTACATTTCCTACCAGTATTACTTCGATTAATATGAACTGGAGACCACAGGGCCTATTCACGAAAGTACATTTGATGGAAGTGTACGTTACAACAGAAAACACCTTGTTTACAGCTGCCAGGGATTCCTGAAGGGCATACATGCATTTAAAACTGCGGATTTCTCTGGCATGAGCGCAGAGAAATCTGCATTTGTAAATTCCAATCAAGTTGTTGTTTCAAGGCATGGTTTACCTTAGAAGTTTGAGAGCGCCCAAAAATATGTACATTTTGTGGTTTATTTCCAAACTCCACTCTGACCGCAAAACCCTGAAAATGGTCAGCAGAATTCTCTTTTAAGAATGGGCATAGAAATAAATCACCCCTATATTTGCTGGGGGTGTGCAGTAAGGCTTTTTTGCACGAGGGAAAGGTTTTCGACCCAGAGAAAAGAAATGCGCATTTTCTCAAGAGGCCTCATTCCCCATGTGCATTGCCCTTGCAAATAGTCACATGACATTCTGCGTACTATCCCTGGAAATCTGTGTCTGGCGCAACATGCCAAGCAGACTACTGGAAGCGTTTGTGAAGTGCAAACAATGTTAAATTGCATTCTGACGGCAATGTAAATCTCCCCCTGTACTTTTACTTTTACCTTTTTGGGCTGAATAGAGCTCAACTTTTTTTTATAAAAGCTGCAAATTATGCCGCAAACTATTTGTCAAGTGCTGTGTATCCCTAATTATGCAGTAACCACCGCTGCCACATAAATTGCATAGCCATTTTCCATCTTTTTGGTAACAATCTGTTGATGAAAGGTAAACACAACCTAAACATTCTAATTACAATTATTATCAGCAGTAAACTACACTTTGAAGAAAACAGCGTGAATAACCTGTGCCTTCTATCGGCGGGATGTGTTTTCAACAACAAAGAGTGTACTGCTTTTTTAAATGCATTGTTAAGTGTTGTTCTCTTCTTTTTACCACAAGCAACCGAACCGCATGTAACTTATATTTTCTATAGGGAGTCCTCAATTGCAAAAACACCGTTTTCAAGGTAATACCAAAATAAACATGTAAAGTAAAAAGAAAATATACAAGCTATAGTATATATCATCTGGTCTTATATTACTATCTCGGTGTTCTGGTTTCCTACAAACCGCTAGGCCCTGTGGGTTATGACATCACAAAAATATATTGGAGCATATTACACTGTAACAAAGGCATGCAACACCCATTGGACTCAAAGGGCTTCAGCCCACCCAAGCCCCCCTTCCCCCCGTCGTGTGTGGCAGCCCTGGATGAGACAGCTTCCCAGGCACACACACAGCCCGCACCCAAGCACTTCCCAGGTCTTTAAAAGACCATTTGCATGTTAATGAGGCCTTGCTGTTGTTTCACCCCTTCTAAGAGTCCCTGCAGCTCCACTCTGCCTACTGCTTAAAGATTCAGCCCCCCCGAAATTTTTTCTTAGACCCCACCCCCCGAAATTTGGCTCTAGTTGCGCCTCTGCTGTAACATTATGTATCCTTCCTTCCTGTCTCCCTCTAAATCTACACACACATTTCTGTATAGCTCACCAGCTGACTTACTTCACCCTTTGTTGCTGTACAATATATATACAGTGTAAACCTTACTCTTTCTGGTAGCTAGAAGCCAGTGAGTCTGATTCTTTCTCTTTTTTAGGCCGAACCTGGTCAGCGCATGCGCTGCTCTGTGAGGCATGCTGTATTAAGGTAGGGACTTGAAGCCCCGCCCACTTTCCGCCCATATTTTCCATTGGCTTGTGTCATTGTCCACTGTACACTGTGACTGTTCATTGGTCAATAGGCTTAACAGTCCCTCCTTAGTACAGCCTGGTCTAATTTTTAACCTGGGCGTAGTTTGCGCAGTAGCGCTACGCGTAGCTGCGCTTAGTGCACTTCGCACGCTGCGCGAACTGCGTAGTGCGGTAGAGAAATGCTGTTCGCACGGATTGCACAGTGCCGGATGCTTGTCCGCACTGTGCAATCATTGTAAAAGGCATCTTGCACAGTGCAAGCGGTCGTTTTTTGCCGCTCGAGCAACTTGATGATGCTGATCGCGAACGAGGAAAAAGTCACGCCGGGATGTTGATTTTGCTCGCTTGCGGTCGCCAACTTGACGTTGAGTACTACGAGCAAGCAAAAAATGCCTGCTAGGTTACGCGTTTTTGGACTGTGCTACGTGCAATTCGCAATTCGCGCACTACGCAAACCAAGCACGCTCCGCGAGCTTAGCGTAGTACTGCGCACAGTGCCTGCAGCCTACATGGAGAAAATGGCATCCCCATAGGCGCCGGGCGGGGCACCGTCCACACCAATCACAACGCTGCCTTTGCAGTGTTGTGATTGGCTTAGGGGAGGGATGCTGCCGGCTTCCTGTTCCACAGGACCCGGCCAGGAGCTGAGACGGCGCGGGACCCGGGAAGGTACTTTTTTTTTATTAAACCCCCCCTCCCGTGCAATCCCCCCACCCGCGAGTCATGCCGGCCGTGACTGGTTGCTACAATAAAGAACATACATTTTTTAGGTTTTTGGGAAAAAATTATGTTTTGCACTATTCATTGCAATCAGATGAATCCACTGAGCTGCCAGGTTACCGACAATAAAATTAATTCTTTCTTGGTCTGGTTTGTTTTTCTCCCTTTGTCAAATATTGTTGTGTCTGTATTTTAAACTTTTAGCTAGGAATTTCTGTAGTTGTGAGTAGCCCATGTCCATACAGAGCCCTTTTGTAATGCCCCAGCTAATACTTTCCTTATCATTCCCTGCACGACCCAACCCCCTACATTTCCAACTGACTAGGGCAGGTGCAAAGGTGCTGAGTTACCACTTCTGCAAAAAAAATGATGTTCACTGAAGCTCAAATCAAAGCTTACTATGGCATCATTGAGTGCAGCATACGGTTATGAGGTCATTCGGAGTAACTTTTCATCTTAATGTTGTTATTCATTGGAAAATATCACCCTAATGACATAACTGTGTGTAAGTAACATATTGTCTTCACGTGAGAGGAAAAGTAAATTAAAAAACATAGTGGCCAACACATAGTGTATAACACAGAGACAGTGATCGCAACTCCTAAGTTGAGGTTAAGATTCAGTCTACTCAGCTATTTGTTGGAACCCTACAGCACGATTACCCATTAATGATATTTTAACCACATTTTCCAAAAACACTGTTGTTTGCTAGTCTGATTTCCCCCCTGATATAAGCAACATTGTTCAAGGGGAACACAAGGATAGGTCCCAAAATTGCACTTTCATACTGAGTAGGGAGCCTAGGACTTCATCTGTACATGATTTTGTAAGAATGTTCAGCTGAAGTTCCACCAAAGTGAGAGGTTGGTCAGAGTTCACTGTTATCTGGTAACCACACCTAGAAATTGGGACAGGTGTTTGGATAGAAATATGTGCGTGAAGTGCTGTGAAACTAAACCTCTCCATTCACTCACTCAGGCACCATTAGTGTTACCGGAAAAAGGATCTGTCTGTACAACCTAATGGCTTTGATGTAGCCTCGCCTTTAGCTATTGATAACGTACAGCAGCATCTAAGGCCACCTACATGCGCTGGTGGATTGGATTTCAAGTAGCGTATACTGATGACACGAACAATGCTCCAAAAAGAAAAGAGAACAAGTACCAAATCAACTAGACGTATGTCTCTCAATCACTCATCAATTTCAAAATGGGTTTCATGATTTGAGGCCACTTGTGGAGTTCAAAGTGGTTTGTAGAAACCAAATATCCAGATTGCCCTTCCACAGAAAGCCCTCATTCTTTGTCCTTCTGCCACCAGGCAGAGTAAAAAGAGCCTGTATGGCGCTGTATTGACACCAGCGTGTTCGACTATTAGCACAATCAAGTCTTTATTGTGGGTTAAACCCATATAACTGCAAGCAACACTGTAAAAATACAATGAATATGTTATCAACCTAATAAATTACTATAATTACTTAATACGTTTTACATCTTTTAGAGTGATTAGAATTGTTCTTTTCCGTAAAAAGATGCTTGTGTAGTTTTGGGGCCAGGGTTTTGCTTCCTTCATTTGTAATGCCTTCTTTTCACATTTATCAGTGGTCTCCTGAACACTCGTTTCACAGGGATGACGCCGTTTATAAAACTCTGAAATGGGAAAAAAGCTCACAAATTCAGTAATACTAAAAATATTTTTATTTATTTCGCCCAATGTTCTACTCTCTCATTTTTATGTTTTGGGAAAATTTGGTGGCGAAGCATCCAAGACGGCTCTTTCCCATTCAACATTATTTGTATGAATGTATATCAATATATAAGGGACAAAAATATCTGCAATGCACTTTTTCCGTTATTATTAACATGAAAGTGTGTGTTTGGAGGTGTTATAGGTGCAGAATGGCAGAGTGCTTTATGTTATTTATTACTGATGTTGAGTGCGGGGAGGGGCCCTTACTCTCGAAACTGGAAATTTGGATAGATAAAAATCGCTCCACTTTCTCGACAGTGGTAATAATAGCGTCTTACTTTCTGTAATAATGGCATCTTACTCTTTGTGGGTCTGTATATCTAGTGGAAACTTGGGTAGATAAAAACACCCCTCCCCTTTCTCTGCGGTGGTAATAATAGCATCTTACTCTCTGTGGAGCTGTGTGTGTGTGTGTGTGTGTGTGTGCGCGCGTGTGTGTGTGTATATACGTATACATACACACACACACACACACACACAGCTCCACAGAGAGTAAGATGCTATTATTTCCACTGCAGAGAAAGGGAAGGGGTGTTTTTATCTACCAAGTTTCCACTGTATATATATACATACTGTGACTGTATTTTCATGTTTAGTAGTTAAACGTAGATATTACACAGACAGGACGAGTTAAATCTGTGTTGTAGGATCACATTTCATTAAATAGGCCTTGTAGGTGCCGTGCTGGTTGCTTTCCACTATAAAGTCTTTGGAACTTGCAACCTATGTGGCAGTGTGCCAGAGGGTTCTTTTCTCAAAACAGAAACACGTCTTCCAAATGGGACGTAAAGCTTGTTTCTCATCACAACCCACAGGGTTCCCCCAGAATTCCCCTTGGTTTGATCTAGATTCTAGATGGTGCTCAAGCACACATCGGAGCGGAAGTAAAATAACCCTCATTCCACCTTGTAAACAACTTGCACACTCCCCCCAACATCCTTCTCAGACGCCCCCCGCGCTGATCAGCGTGTGCCTCCGCGTCACCCGTCACAGCCCCTCCGAGGCCCTTCCAGCCTCGCCTCGAGGTGCCCTGTACCCCGTGGATGTGAAAAGCTCGCCTCCATCGCTCGGGTCAGCCTCTGCGCCCGTACACTCCGGGGCCATCCCTTGGAAACCTTGCGCGGGGGAGGTGGGCACGGCTTCCGCCTCCCCTGCTGCGGACGGGTTTTGCAATTCACGATGCTGCTGCTGCCCCCTGGGACTGGCACTTGTCGATAAACGGATAGAAGCACGCAAGGGCGCGCAGTGCGCTATCCACCGCAAGGATACTTTTTGTTACATCGCCCGGTTTAGGGCCGAAGCTGAATGGACTAGAACCACGGCGGACGGCTTCTTGGAAAGAGCTAGAGTCTCTCTTTTTTGCAACTTTAACCGTGGTTGAGTCAGACAGCTGTAACAACTCTTGAGGGGTCAGGGTGGAGGGAAAGCGTGGGGGAAGGGTGCGTGGGAGGCGGAGAGGCGCGATGGGGAGCCTTTCTGTCCTTATTTTTCAGATTGTACAGCCAGCCCATCTTCAAGCAGTCTGATTCCGGAACGAGTGTACTGTATGTAGCAAGCCTTGGCACAGATAGGCTATTTCCGAAAGGGAGTCAACAAAACAGAGTGCGAGAGGCTGGGGTTTCAGAGTCCGTAAACTACATCAAATAGTAGGAATATATTACCTTAGAAAAAAGGGGAAAAAAGCTTCTGACACTTCATATTTTCTTCACTTTTCGCCCATCTACAAAAAAAAAGTCTACCCTTCTCCAGTTTAGTTCATAGGAGAGAAGGAGGCCATTTCCTAGCGCCTACAACTCCCAACTCGAGGGCGAAGGCACGTACACGTTGGACTACTTCCTGTAATCTAGCGCCGAGAAGTGGCTTCTGTGCACAAGCCAGCATTACACAAACATATTTAATTACAAAATAATACTGATAGAGAATAGGTGCATAATTTGTGAGTGTGGAGGAGGAAGGGAAATGAACAGAGTTGATGGGCCTTTAACAGAGAGAGCTAAGCCATAGAAGGAGAGAGCCAAGATACAACTGGAGAACGCGCAGAATCTCTGTGTCAAAGCGAGGCCAGCCAATGGGTGGACTAGACAGGCCTGCGGCAGACACAAATGTAAGCAGGGGGACAATATGAAGACCGTACCTTTTCTGTGAGCCAGAAGGAGGCCAAGAAATCTGCAAACTAGATGAGCCAGGGACAGACAGACGGACCATAGTACTTAGAGCATTGATAAAACTGGTGACCATGCACTGTTGACCTGAAGAGAAGGCCAGGGGAGGGGTATGCTCAAGCCAGCCCTACTTCCCTCGCCTTCCTTGGCCCAGTGAAAGGTATTACAGCCGCCATCTAATCTTATTTCACCTAGGACCAGTACTGCTTCAAAACTCTGATCATACAACTTACCAAAATGCCTGCTTCCCTCTTTTTTTCTACTTCTAATCGTTATCTGGAAGCCACCAAGAACATCTCCAAGCTACAAGACGTAGATGGACAGAAACTTGAGAGGTGTCCCTTTTGTACTGGGCCACCCACAGAGAGAAAATGGGTTTACCACTAGTTTCATAGAATATGAGCTACATACAAATCTGCCTAGAAAAACTGCTGAATCCCCGGGGAAACATGGCAAAGTGCTAATACGAAAACATATTTGGTCGCTATTGTGTGGAAGATGCCCCCTACCTCATATGGGCTGATATTTCTTCAAGGCAATATATATTTTGTACAGAATGCATACATCAGTGTAAAAAGATAGTGCTATAGCTTGAAGACACCTGTGAGTTACCTGCAGGTGACAGGTTATTTTCCCAGCAAGGCCGACCTATCCACTAAAATGAGTGCCATTGACCTGGAGATCAATAACATGGAGTTATTAATCATCCATAGATAATTCAGTTTCCGTGGCAGTTTATGTAAAGGGTCTATTTTGTTACCATGTGCTACAAAACATCACAGGCCTATCTAGAACCTCCCAATAGTCAAAAGATGAATATAAGTACATTTTGGGGCAAGTTGGTTGGTCACAACTCCCCCTTTGCAGTGCACTGGGCATAGTGGGTTATGGATAGGGACTAAGTAGAAAAGGCTCATTTTATAAAATATTGGATAGTTGCAAATCTCAGTTGCAGAACTCCCTCTCCAGAAAGGACAAGGATGGAAGGGAAAGGCTTTGGAAACACCACACGGGTGAAACTGCTCATCCTCCATGCTACTCACCCACATCTAATATTCTCCAGAGGCCCTCTTGTAGGGCTGAATAACCTTCAATTCCTCACTCGTGACATCACCCGTCCAAGTGTTTATTTGTATTCATGGATTGTTGTATTTCTATTTTTTGTGTGAGTACGAGCTCTTTGCACGCTGTCCAGAGCAGCCAATGGCCTAGTGAAATTGTACATTTGGCTGCTAACATTTGATAGTGAAGATGATTGATGTCTGAGGACAATGACAACAGTATACAAATTCCACAAGAATATCCTTGTGAATGTTTTTGTAGATTTTCTGACAATGTATACACACATATTACGAGAATTTTGACTGCTATAAAAAAGCAACACTCTAAAGTCATGTACAGTGAAACCCAAAGCAAACTGACAAGTGCGCTTTATGTGTTGTTACGGATTGGCGCATATAAACAACCCCATTGTATGCCTAGGTTCCTGCTCCTTCATCACAATCCTCTGTTTACAAAACAACTGCCAAACATCAATTTTCGTCTCTTCCAACTAGGCACCGTCAATTACAAATGGAAGTGGAGCAAATTGTCAAGCTGTGGAAAGATTGCCAGATCCGTGGGAAATTGCCCATTTTTGGCTCCTGTCTGCTTGTAATTGTGAGGAACAGGTAGTAGTTGAGCAAACCAGACCTCACACCATAATCTGCACCATAAGTGTAGAAAGCTTTCCCAAAATACCGCATGACAAAAAAGTTGAACCCGTCTTTCAAAGTCCTGTCACTGTCAAGGAACCCCAAAATCTGATTAAATTAAACTTGAATAAAAGTCTTTTTTAAATAAAACTCTTACTTTTGACGGCTTGCCACTGTTTAAACACTTCCGAATTTGGTAGGAAAAGCCATTTGATTAAAAGGAGATTACATGATTTTTCGAGGAACATAAAATTTGGGTAGTTGGACAAATCCTCTACTGCTGATTGGCTCCCCTGGTTCCGAAATTAAAGCCTTTCTACTAGACTTTATTTCCACCTTACTTCAGCATTAAATGAACCTCACTGTGCAATCAAACAGGTAGGAATAGCGGGAACACCCTAAAACCGTGGTGGTATGCGCGAGACAAATAAACATCAAACTCAAATTGGCAACAACTTTCCCAACTGAAGGAGCTTCTAGTGCTTTGAAAGTTTGTACCTTATACAATCTGCACTTATTTTTAATTTACATCTATAAACGTATAACATAACATGACATCATGTATCCGTATAGATATTTAGTGACAGAAATAAGCAACCAAAATACTTCCATCGGACTTGCTGAGCCTGAAAGTAACTGCACTTTCTACAAACCTTCACTGCAAGGTTTTAAAACTTTTTACAAAGCCACTCAGCTTTTTTAAAAGCCACCCAGCTTACCTTTCTGAAGTTTCTGCAGAAGGGAGTCGTCCAAGAAACTCCGCAAGTTTTCTACCCAAATCTGACAGCAAAAAAAATCCACGCGTTTCTTTAAGGAGCAAGGGGATTGTTAAAAAGAAAAACACTGAATAAAAAATAATATCCACGGGAAAAAAGAAATGTGATAAAAGGAGCTGAGATTTCACAGTTCTCGCCGATTATGAAAAAGATTGTTTTTTTTCCTTCCTTGGGCCAGGAAAATCAGTTCGACTCAAAGCATCTTTTTCCGCTGTGGTTCCAAGACTTGCCTTGGTTATAAATATTCCATTCTCAGACGGCAGCAGGCTCCGCAGACCACCCTGAAGCTGAGCCACTTCTCTCCGTCTTCTCTCAAAGTTCCGGGGCTGCTAACTTCTGCAGATTGTGGCACCAAAATGTTGGGGTGCGTGCGGCATCCAGTGGGGCGGAGAAGGGCACGATTGGTTCTCAGGGTGCCCTTTTCGGGGGGCTCTCTCGCGGGTGATGTTGTGGCGAGTTTGAGTTGTAAAGCCTGAAGTTTGGGAGTGGGAGGCGGATTCGCCGTGTGAGGTTGGGAGGCAGCCCAGGAGTCCCAGCTCACAGCATGCTGGCTTTGGTTACATGGAGGCGCGGCAAACCCGGCCTGGAGTCTGAAAGGAGAACGGAGCCGCGTCAAGGGACTCGGGCAGCCCGTGCGCGGACTGGAGAGCAGAGAGGCTGGCTCACGCACACACACAGCTATAAAATCATGAACACACGCACACCAGACACCCACGAATACACACATTCCTACAGAGACACCAACAGCAAACAAACAAACAACTTGCAGAAGACACTCGACGTCTGTAGAGCAGAGAGGCTGGCTCACGCACACACATATAAAATCATGAACACACGCAAACCAGACACCCACGAATACACACACGCACACAGAGACACCGACAACAAACAAACATACAACTTGTAGAAGACCCTCGCCGTCTGTAGAGCAGAGATGCTGGCTCACGCAAACACACACATATATGAAATCAAGAACACACGCAAGCCAGACACCCACGAATACACACACGCACACAGAGACACCTGCAACAAACAAACATACAACTTGTAGAAGACACTCGACGTCTGTAGAGCAGAGAGGCTGGCTCACGCACACACACATATAAAATCATGAACACACGCAAACCAGACACCCACGAATACACACATGCCTACAGAGACACCGACAACACACAAGAAGACACTCGACGTCACTTCGAGAGTCACCCAAAACCATTTACACCCCCACCGCACGCACTCCACGATTCCCAAACTCCTACGAGGCCAAATGCAAAGTACACAAAAGCCCACACTTATAGACATCTGTACAGAATTCCTGAGCCACTCACACATACATTATACTCCCAAAAACCTACAGCTTTAAACTCAGAGAAAAGGCAACTGAAAACACCCAGACCGAGCAGAGTCCTCAGGCACATGCTGTTAGATGTGCATTTCACACTCAAACACATCCATGTTCAAGCAGGACCACACGGACACGAGTGGGCAGAATGCACACCCCAGATATACAGAGAGTGAGCCGCACACATATAGACAAACACTCAATACAATAGCAATACTTCTCACTGCACTTTGTTCTTGTGTGGTGTCACTCTTTCATTTGTATTTTTAAACAAAACAAAGCTTAATTCAGCGCTCGCTCGCTCCTACCTTTAGCGCTCAGCTGATATCAAAAGCTGTTCGCTGTCCCTAGCTCCTTGCTTGCAGCCGCCATCACCTGCGGCGTGCGCGCTGACTCCGCCCACTTGAGGCCACGCCCCCTTATTCGCCCTATAAATGTGCATGCACAGGACGCGCAGCGGACGAGCGCAGCGGGAGAGCCGTTTGCGCGCCGAAGGCGCGCCTAAGGCAAGCCCGTCTGCGCCCGTCCGCGCCCGTCCGCGCCAAGACCGCGCCAGGCGCAGGAACCCCTGCCCAAATCATCATCAGGTATGTTCCCAACGACCTTCGCCAACTCCGAGTTGGGTCCGACTGCCCCTGTAAGTTTGACCTGTCAAAAGTACTCGGCTCCACCAGCTGCAATAATTGTCGCTGGACACTCAACTTCGACTCCGAGCAGACAACCTCCCCCAAAACCCAGCGACCATTCTTCACAGGTGGCCTGATAAACGCCAGGTCGATGTGCAAACACAGTCAGGACATCCACGACCTTATCATTGACCATGACCTTGATTGTCTCATGATCACTGAAACCTGGCTCACGGACGACAGTAACCCCGACATAGCCGTTGCCCTCCCCCTGGGTTACTCCTTCCACAGACAGGATAGACAGAAAGGTAGAGGAGGAGGTGTTGCAATTATTCTGAGGAACACCTTTAGCTGCCACACCTTCTGCCTTGACCCTCTCACTGACGCAGAGGGACTAGGCTTTTCCATCAAACTCAGTCATTCTCTCTCCCTCTCCGGTGGCCTGATCTACCGCCCTCCCGGCAATGCTACTAAATTCCTCGACTCCCTGAACGACGCTCTTGGACACTTCCTACTCCGCTACCCACACTTTACCCTCCTGGGAGATTTCAACCTGCACCTCGAGACCTCAACCGACTTTCACACTAGAAACTTCCTGCAGACACTGGAAATCTTTAATTTACAACAAAATGTCAAGCTGCCTACCCACTCGCTTGGCCACACTTTGGACGGTGTTTGCTCCAATTTCCCGTCCATCACCACCCTGCCACCCATACCTCAGATTTGGACTGATCATTGTCTGATCCCCTTCCACATCTCCAGCTACCCCCCTCCTCCCAGTAAAAAACGCACTCTTCACCACGCCCACTCTATAAATTGGAAAACTGTCCAGAAAAATCTTATCCTCCATCCCTTCTCCCCAACCAATGCCCCCTCTCTCTCCGGTAACATCGATAGAGATGCAGCTCGCCTCAACAACTGGCTCTCTCAAGAAATTACTAAACGATGCCCACCTAATCAACAGGACAGTACTTCGAAGAAAACTAAAATCAAAGCTCCCTGGTACACGCCTGACCTAGCAGCCGCACATCTACTCTGCAGGAAAGCGTAACGCAAATGGCGCAGAACCTATGATAATGGCGACCGCAATAATTACACTCTACAGAGGAAAAATTATCTTTCTTCCATCAAATCAGCTAAGAGAACTTATTACGTAAACGCCATTAAAGAAGCCAGCCAAAAGCAAAAAACTCTTTTCTCAATTGTAAAAACCTTCACCAACCCCAAAGCTCTCCAACCTGAAATTCCCCCATCTCAGGAGCTATGTGACAAGATCTCCGACTACTTTGATGATAAAATCACTTCCATTCAAAAAAACTTCCCCCCCCCCCCTCCAGCACACTTAATTCCGGACCCGGACCAACCGTGCTTGACCACTAACAGTCTCAAAAACTTCACCCCGGTGACTCTGACTCAGACCAGAGAAGCGATCCTTTCCTGCAAATCGGGCTCCCCCTCCGATCCCTGTCCCCCCAAGATTCTCCACCTTATCATTGATGAAGTCAACCCCATCATCAATGAAATAATCAACCTATCCCTCAACTCCGGCGCTGTTCCCCTCTCTTGGAAAAAAGGCGTGGTTAAGCCACTTATGAAAAAGGCGAACAAACCCCCTACGGACTTGACCAATCTCCGTCCCATCACCCTGCTACCCGCTCTGGGTAAAATAACGGAACAGCTAGTTCATAAAGAGCTTAAGTCCTTTCTGGATTCCAATAACCTACTCCATCCCCAGCAATCCGGATTTCGGTCCAAACATTCAACCGAAACCGCCCTAATCGAACTGACCGATACCATCAAAATCCTTCAAGACCAAAGGAAGAAGGCTATCCTGATCCTTCTTGACCTCACGGCAGCATTCGATACCATTTCCCACTCCATCCTGATCAATAGACTTATGGACATCGGCATCACCAACTCAGCCCTGTCATGGATCAGATCTTTTCTCAGTGATAGGTACCAAACCGTCACCCTTGGCTCCTTCCAATCCAATGAGAAAAAGGTGTCCTCCGGAGTTCCTCAAGGTTCCATCCTAAGCCCCCTTCTCTTCAACATTTATCTCATCCCTCTTCTCACCCTCATAGAATCGTTCGGCATAACTGTTACCTCCTATGCCGACGATACTCAGCTTATCATCACCCTAGACGACAATTCCAACAAGGCAGAGCTCAATCTTAAACACTGCCTAACAGCTGTCTTTCAATGGATGGACACCAACCACCTCCGCTGCAACTCAAATAAAACTGAGATCCTTCCCATTGGAAAGAATGCCTCATTCTGCCCTGCCCTCTGGTGGCCTGACAACTCCGCAGCTCCACCTCAGACGGTCTCGTCGGCCAGAAACCTCGGGTCCTCTGCGATTCTGACCTCTCTTTCGATCTCCACGTCTCGACCGTAGCAGGAAGATGCTTCGGCATAATTAAGTTCCTGAGAAAGTTCTTCGACTTTCTCCCCCTCGACTCCAGAAAGACTGTTGCGGTAGCCCTCATACTCTCACAAGTAGACTACTGTAATGGCCTTCTGGCAGGGACCAAAAAGTCCACTCTCTCGAAACTTCAAAGTGTTCTGCACACCGCTGCCCGCCTTGTCTTAAAACTTCCAAGCAAATCATCAATCTCTGCAGCCCTTAAAATCCTGCATTGGCTCCCCTTGCACAAGAGAATACTCTTCAAGATTCTCACCGTAGCTTTCCGAGGCTTTAACAAATCCGGTCCCTCCTATCTGTTCAGACGCTTCCCTCATTATAAACCGAGTCGCTCCCTCCGATCTTCACATGAAAACTTCATGACCCCCACCAAGTTCAATCTGAAGTCTAAAGGCGGAAAAACCCTCACTACCCTGGCTATTAGAGCCTGGAACAGCATGCCTAGACATCTCAGGCTTCAGACTCTCGAGAAACCTTTCAGGAAGCTCCTCAAAACTTGGATTTTTAATCTTTCCGATGACTGGACAAAAGCGGCCATCTAGACCCCCTCTCCTTTCACTCTGCGATCTGGTTCAAGGACCTACAGCGCCATGATGCTCCTTCCGGAGCGAACGCCGCGCTCTATAAATACCCCTCCAAATATCCAAATATCCAAATATCTGAAGTCCATATGCAGACCCCATTAGACTAACAGAGAGACCCATGTTTGCACCCACCAACACACGTTGCCATACTGTCTGGCACATATAACGTGCGTGCAGAATGAGGAGAGCCACGAACACGTACTCTTCTAAACCCACAAGTTGACACATACAGCTAAGCACAATTAAACAGATATACAGACGCAAGTACACACATGCATGCTAAGAACACACTCGCATGCACACAAACTCTCACTCACTGGAACAAGACATATATTCGCAGTGAAACGCATAGAGTCACACACAATCACATATTCTAAAACATATAAAATATATACATTCACAATCAAACAAAGACTCTAACACGGCCGCACATGCCCAAAAGCTCTCTATGCACGCAAACAGACCTATGCACACACATGCAACAGAATTATACATCTCCTCACGCAAAAGAGAGAGACACATATCAACCAATGCACAGACACACAGAGACACACAAAAGCACAACGAATCCAAGAGAATCAAGGAGATCAAAATCCACGGACACACATGGACACCCATGTCAGTCGTAAAACCCACACAGCTTCATTCATACACATGCTTATCCATGACGTGTACAAAGAGTATGGCCAGGGAGGAGCCGAGGTACCCGGAATGAACTAACCCACTACCCTGCCTTCCCCACACCCGCCTGGAACCTTCCATTGACTCAATCCTAAAACCACTTATTGGAGGTGAGATCGAAAAATCTCAGGCCGTATTTTATTGTATCCACAAAAAAACATAATTCCATAATATAACGTGCACAGTAACCACATTTCCTATTTACATGTTCGTCCACAAATGTAGCCTGTCCATAACAGATTCACGAATACATTGGATTTGCCTAACCTTCAGTGGCTTAACACAGGCCCCTGAGGCCCTCCAGGGTGTGGGGGGCCTTCAGGCTCCAGGGGGCCCCCTCAGCACAGTACTCTGCCTGGAGAGCTCCTTAATGAGTCCGGAGGGCCCCCCTCCGCGTACCTTACAGAGGGGCCCCCTCAAGTTTCATGTTATGTTATGTTATGTTATGTTATGTTAATGGTTTGTTTGAGCGCACAGCTGCCCCAGCTAAGGGGCGTCCCGGCGCTGACCGTAACATAGTACCGGAAAAGGAAACTGCAAGAGAAAAAAACCTAAGTCAAAGGAAAAAGAAAGGTCTTAATGGCTTTCCGAAAAGGGAGAAGCTCATTGATGCTATGAATAGATACAGGCAAGGAGTTCCACAGTTTGGCCGCCAACAGTCAGACGGAACGACCTCCAACACGGCAGAGTCTGAACTTGGGTATGTTTACCAGATGTTGACCTAAGGAACGCAAGTTACGCTGAGGAGTGTACGGAGTTAAGAGTGGGCGGAGTAACTCAGGGCTGGTACCTTTCAAGATTTTAAACGCTAAACAGAGTGTCTTGAACTGGATTCTGGCTTGAATCGGTAACCAGTGTAAGGCTGTTTTGATAAGAAAGGATGCCACAGTGGGCCTGAAGAGTCACCAACAATCATGACCTCATCTGCCAATGGTCAGCATAGTTCGCCTACTATCTCCCCTCTACCCCTCCCCGATGTCGAGGGCATTGATCGAGCCAAGCCAGCCATTTTTAAAAAAACATTGAGTTGCCTTCCTTGGACAAATGCATACCAGCCTGCAAGAAAAAACACTCACCTTTTATGCAACCACGAGGTATTGAAGCCTAAGAGGCAGTGTTCAGTAATTTGGCCTCCTTCCAGTTTAAAGTTTGGCTGACTCATTAATGGCCCTCACACACTTACCACATCTCCACTGCAATCACCATACAATGTGTGACCATGCTATTGTGGCTCTCGTGCATCTCCTTGGCAGCCAGCTAACCTCTGAACCTATTAATTGAAATAAGTCCTTGCACCCTAAATTGGCCAGGCCGTTGCCTCCTAAATGCACAATCACCACCTCCGGGGGTAGAAGCCTCTGTGTCAATAATCTGTCCAGTGAAGATCTCAGACCCACTAAGCTGGCCCGCAGAAAGGTTAGTCAAAATCCCGCCTGTTGGGCACACTTTGTGTAATCCCCGACTTCATATCAATCCTTTGCGTGCTTCACTTACAAATGACCCAACACCAGCATGTCTTTAATATGTCCTTCTCCTACGTTAACAGGAGAGCACAAATGACCTGACACTAGCACATTTATTATTTATTTATTTATTTAGGAAGTTTTATATAGCGCTGCTGGACCCAAGAGTGTCAGAGCGCTTTACAAGGTAGGTAGACATATTAAGAAATAATCAACAATTTACAGTGTGCAGAAAAATTCACAAAAAGGTAAAACATTGAATTAAATGCTAGAGGGGGGCAGAGAAACAATGGGATGATAAGAGGGATAAAGGGGATTTGACATTAGGGAGAGAAGGGGGTTAGAGAAGGGGAGTGAGAGAATGAGGGGGTGGGTAAAAAGTGAATCATAGTGGGGCGGTAATGAGTGGGGTCAGAGTCAAAAACATTAGGAACCCCAGTGTTTGTTGAGGAGAAGTACTTTGAGTCTTTTTTTGAAGAGAGGGTAAGAGGGGTTGGAGCGAAGGTCTTTGGGGAGAGAATTCCAAATCGTCGGAGCAGTACCAGAGAATGCACGAGATTGGGTCTTTTTACGTTTTAGTTTAGGAGGGATCAGCGTAAGGGAGTTAGTGCTCCTCAGGGACCTAGAGCATCCTGCTTTTTGAAGTATGCTTGAAAGGTAAGAAGGGGTGTTTTGGTCTTTAATATGTCCTCCACCTGCGTTGAGAGGAGAATACCGGAAAGGAAAGGCGAAGAATTCATGTCATTTTCTCAAAACATGCTCAATCTCGCATACTGCTTACAGCAATCAGACTTCCATCTCTCTATTTTTGGACTGACTGTCCTCCTAATCCCATGCCTGCCACCACAGTAGCAACCCCAATCCTAAAGGAATGAGGTATGTACTCTGCAGGTTCCAAACCTGCCATTGCCAGAGTCAGAATGAGCACCTTGGTGAACTGAAACCTAGTGATGGGTGTTTACCTGTATGAAAAGCTTGCCCGCAGTCCCTTTGGAGCGGTGTGCCATATAGACTTCCAAGTTTCCTAGTGGGCAATACTGATGTCCCTTTGCCCTATGCAGCAAAATATGCTCTCCTCTAGCCATCTGGTCAATCTTTGAGTGAGTGATAATAACTACCATGTAGCTGTTAGGCCACCCTATATCCCCCACCTGCAGACCACTCTGCTTGTCTTTTTTACCACTTGCCACCAGCTCCCCTATCCTCAGTGCGTCATAAAATGCCAGGCAGAAAGCTGCTTTGAAAAGGCAAACTTTAACCGCATGTGCGCTAGCAGGTTTTCCCGCTGTGCGCTGACATTTCAAAAAAGAGCCTTACGTGACAAAGCCAGCTCATCATGCGCGAAGCGAAGGTAACGCCCATGACGAGCTGGCTTTGTCACCAGCATCGAAGGGGTTAAAAGGTGATTTGCACACGTTTTCTAGGCTGTCGATGATCTTCCCCAATTTTAGTGGGTCTATGGGACACCTAGCATCTTGCTTGATCCATTCATGTCTCAGCCAACCCCTCAGGGCTCTTTGCATGATGAACACCCTGGTCCCATCAGTGCGCCCCTGCATCTTGTTCAAGAAGGAAATAGCTGCCGAATGCCGCCTAGCGTACGTCTCTGGCCTCCCAAAATGCTCCCAAAAATGCTATTCTAGACTCTGGTGAAAATAACTCCCCCACCCCATCTTTTCCATGGAACCTGCGGTATGTGCAAAGTTCACCCTCCTAGGCACACCTTGTCATAGGCACTAAACTGGCAACCATGCGGTCTGGTAGGCTAGGGCACCAACCTGCCATTGTTGGTCCAGTAACAGTGAGGGGAATTCTGTTGCTTCTGCTTGGTGGTGCCTGACAGCCTGCATTTTAAAACAAACCAGCGAATCTGCTGCATGGTTCAATGCGTCAGGTACATGTTTGGACTTAGAACTGACATTGAGCGTTAGACCAGTGGGGTAGCTGGAGGGGGGGGGGCAGCGGAGGTTAGCAAGATGTATCTGTCGACTACCCCCCTCCCTCCGAACAAGTTGGCCGTCGGTTGCCACCCCTGCTTTCACCTGCATTGGGCGGCAAACTTAGGAGCCGCCCCAGGTGGCAGTAAGTCTGCTACACCACTGCGTTAGACACAGCAATAAGATTTCCTTCCACAACCGACATTACCTAATATTTTGCTGCCTGTTGGATAATGCATTAAACTACAGTCATGCTGTCTGACCAGAATATCACAGACTGATTGTGAAACTGGTCTGGCTAGATTGTGAGGGCGACCAGGATGGGAAAATGCTATAAGAAAACTATGTTTGCCGCCAGCCCTGACTGCACCCAATCCGCTGGCCTAGGTTGACCACCCAAGATGGCGCCAAAACCTAAGGTACCTGCAGAATCTGTAAATAAACCTATCTCCCCATTGATCTTAGCGGGGCCAAGCCACACCACAGAACCAGTGATGACCTTCAAGTAATGCCTCCCAAATTCAGCGCAATAGGATTGAAAAATGGGCGGCCCATTAGTAGGATTCGCAATGCGAAATGCAGCTGGCCTGTTACAACCTGCAGTTGATGGAACATCTTTTTTTTTTTACACTCCACACATTCATTTAAGGCCCTTGTAAATGTGCTGACCTTCTCTTAGGGAAGCATGGACACTCCTACCTCAGAATCCAGCTGAATCCCGAAAAACTCAATTAATGTGACTGAGCCACGCGTTATATTGACTGTGCTAGTGACACACCAAACACCTCCATGGGTGCCTGAACTGAATTGAAGACCTCCCCACTGCCGGTTGTGCCTAAAGGACCTTGGAAAAGGAAATCATCCAGATAGTGCAATACCCTCTGGCTCCCCTGTCATCTGCCTTAAAGACCATTCCAGGTGCTAAATCTTTTGATGTAAGCGCAGGAGACCGAACAGCCCATGGGAATTCATTTGTCAAAGTAAATGGAGCCCAACAAATTGAAAATGCAACAAATGGAAATCCTCCGAATGGACTGGCAGGAGCCTAAACAGTAATTCTATTTCTGCCTTTGCCAGCAAGGCCTCAGCTCCTGGAGCATCCTAATGGCCTGGTCTACAGATGTGTATTTGACGGTGCACAATGCCCATCTATCGACTCATTGACCGACTGACCCCTAGGGGCAGATAGATTATGGATCAATCGATACCCACCTGGGTCTTATTTTGCAAAGGTGAACACATGAAATTCTCCAGTGGGATGGAGTCAAATGGGCCTGCTATACTCCTCAGGTTCCATTCCTTTGAATTTTCCTTCTGGCCTTTTGAATTTTTATTTATACAGAGTTTTATATAGCGCAAACTTGACCAGAATCGGGTATCAGAGCGCTTTACATAGCACCAGTTGCATTACATGAGGACACATTCATTTTTGTTAGGCACGGGGAGACTAAGTGATTTGCCCAGAATCACAGAATATTCAGCGTCATTGCCGAGACTCGAACCCAGTTCCCCAGATTCGAGGTCGACCGCCCTAGCCGTTAGGCCAACTCCTCTCCCCTAATTGGCCTTGTTACAATTAGTCTGCAATGATTGCTGGTTCCTACAAAATGGTAACCCCACACAGCTCTCTGCCAGTAATTCTGAAACCATTCTTGAAACCTTAATACAGCAACTGCACAGCCACTGTATTTTTGTACGCATTCAACCATGTAACCATTGCTTGCAAATTATGTGGTAATGGGGCCTTGACCAACAGGGGCTTCTTACGGCCCCTGTCCTTTGACGTTTTGAGACACTTAAACTCTGGGTGTGAAGGGGGACTGCAAAAGGTGCAGCAGTGTTTGAACTTACAGGTGCCCGGAGCTCTGGAACACATCTTTTTATTAATAACCCAACACAACCTTTTCTTGCTCCTCCTCCCGAGTGGGTGGTTGCCCCTGTGGCCACCCAAAAGGGCTGCACTGGGGCAGCTTCAAACTTTGCATCCTCATGTAACGCAACTATGCATTTATCTCTATCTGATCCTATGCCAAAATGGGTATGGTAACTTTTATCCTCCTAAATTCCTTATCATAGTCCTTCCATGCCGTACCCCCAAACTCATCATGTGCATACACTATTCTGATAGCACTCTAGTTGAGTTTCCAGTTTAAGGACATTTTCCCCCATGATTGCTTAAAAAATTATGAAACCTTTGACCTCATTCATCAATGCTTCCTCCACCTTTTTCTTGTATGGCCAGTGCGCACAGTCCCTGGAATGGGAGCATTCTGTACATTTCGTACCCTTCTCCCTTTCAGGGTATCGGAAATTAATTCACATATTTCAACATAACTTCTTTCCAAATCTTCTCTTTCACTTCATTTGACACAGGTCAGGCAAATTGGTCAATCTTAGAATGCACATCCCCATTCCAATGCTTGGTAGTGGCACAACTGTACGTGATAGCATAGATTCCTTGGTAGGGTGCGGGCCCCCGCTGCCGCCTGCACTACCTGAACCAGACCACCTGTGTTCTGGGCACTAACAACCACAGCATGTGCAATTACTGCTGGCCCTCCACCAACTACTGCAGGCACACTAGCTACGTGTCCTAAACTAGTTCTTATCTCTTTCCTACTGCTCAGCTGGAATGTGTGAGGACCTCATAGAATGCTTGGGTGCCTCTGTGTGTTTGTGGAGTGTCAGTTGGTGAACGGTGGCTGAGCAGCAGGGAGGCTGCTCCTGGTGGGCTACCTTTCATCTACTCTTTACTTTCTACTCATCTATCCTGGAACTAAGCTACAATAAAGATATCCTGATTATACACCCGGCCTGTGAATCTTCCATTTACAACTATTTGGCGACGATCTTTAAGGACCAATGCTTGGATTAAAGAGTAAGGACAACTAAGGAACTAAAGGACTCTCCTCAAGACCTTCAACACAGCAATTGAAACTTGAGAATTGAGCTGTGTCAGCCTGGAAAACTCCCTGGTCAGCCCCACTAGTGTGCAATCTGCAGCCTGGGTGTTTGACATCTCATCACTGGTAATCTGCGGTCACCCTGTTGTCACCTGAAAGACTCATACTGTCAACAGTCTCTCCAGCAAAAAGCTTCTCAGAGGCTCAACAAGCTTGCCTATTGTGCTGTTTTCCCTGTTTTATGCGGGCCCTCAATCTACATGGGAAGCGTCGTTCTCTGACAGCAGGAGTGTTGGTATGTTCTCACAGCCACTACATGAGAGGTGTGTTGTTTCTTTCCAGAGGCGCAACAGGTTTGCACATTTTGCTGTGTTTCCCTACTTCAATTTGCGCCCTCACCGGACTGGGGAGTGTCAGCTTTCTCAGCTGTTCCTGCCTGCATCCTTCGTGCTCAAGGCGTACACTTTCTATAATGTGTACTGTCTGGCAGTGAACAAGTCCACTCTGTTGGAACTTGTTGCAGCGATTGGTTCTGCAGACAGCAGCACTGCTGGTGAGCCTAACTACCGGGACCTGGCGGAGCATTTTCGACCTCTGTGCGAAGGGAGGCGCCACCTGTGAATTTCGCCTCTTCCCTGGAGCGTTATTCCAGAGGAACTGCCCAGGCGACTTGTTCAATGAGAACCGGCATCTTACGTGAACATATGCCCATGTTTGTGTGGGCAGAAACTGTGTGTTGTATGGTGAGTGGACACACTTTATTTTTGTTTTTTTGGTTGCTTTCGAGGGGTGGCGTTACACTTTGGCAGTTGAACCGCTACCTTTCAAATACCTCTTGAGCCGTCACCACTCGCATACCTCAACACACGCAGACTTATCTTCGTATCATGTCTCCAGCTTCTGTGACGTTTGCATCCTTTTTGAGCTCCTTGTTATAGTGCACGCTTTGTTGCACGCTCTTGCCATTAGCCATCCGGTGCGGCACCAGGGATGCGTGCAGCCATCTTGTGTTTGGGACTTTTTTTCTACTTGGCAATCTTCATTGCGGCCAACATCTTTTGCCAATCGCGTGGTCGATAATATTTTGTCAACGCTTTCATCCGCTCTACCCCATGAGTCTTACTGTTCCCTCCTGCTGTGAATAACCTGTGTGGCCAGTGAAAGAAAGGTCGTCGCGCGAATAGTGGATGAAGAAATTGAACTTTTGGCCCACGATCAAGCGTCCTATCTTAGAGCGGACCTCTGGAGCTTTATTTGGACGGCGCTGTCCAGCCCGAGCACACCGTAGGAACTCAATTGTCTCCTCTACACTGTGGTAGATGCTTGCGGCTGTTTGCAGCCTTGCGTGGAGACCTTGGGAGAGAAACCGCTCACCGGAGCTCGAGACTTTCTTTTTATTATATTTCTGGCCATTATAATGCATGTCTCGTTTTAGTGTCTGTGCTCTTACGGTCGTAGTTTGTGCATAGGGTCCATATCAGATGTAGGGCAGTCCTTCCAGTTTACTGCACTGTGTACCCACCTTTGGAGAGGTCATTGGGTGGTGTATCCTGTCCTGAGGAGGTTTTTTGGGTGGTTGATGCCTCCTATTCATTCTATGGTGCCCTTTGAACCAATGTTTACACCGATTACGAATGTAGTGAGGTTGTGGAGGCAGTCAGTGACTTAATTCAGTTTTTGCGGTGACTTTTACCCTGCTGTGTACCCTGTCATGGGGAAGTGGTATGGGCGGTCAGCGTAATTTATGTGTAGAGTGTACCTATGTATGGGGAGGTTATGAGAGCGGTGAGTGTTCAAGCCAAGTTTTGGTTTAGTAAGGAGTGTACCTGTTTTGGTAGGTTGTGTGGCCATTCAGATGCTCCAATTTGGTTATTAGGGTGATGTTTACCGTACTGTGTACCCTTCTTTGGGGAGGTTGTGGAGCCAGTCGAATGCTCCAATTTTAGTTTTTTTTGTGGTGCCAGTCAATGCCCAATTCTGTTTTCTATGGTGTACCCTTCATCGGGGAGGTTGCTGGGCCAGTCAGTGCCCAATTCTGTTTTCTAGGATTATGTTTTACTCTGCGTTGTACCCTCCTATGGGGAGGTTGTGGGGCCAGTCAAATGCTCAAATTAAGTTTTAGGGTGATGTATACCCTACAGTGTACCCTTCATTGGGGAGGTTGTCAGAGCCAGACAATGCTCCAATTTTGGTTTCTGGGGTGATGTTTTTAGGTTGTGGGGGCAATTAGCGCCCAAGTATTCTCCCTAGCATAAGAGTGTACCCTTTTATGGGGAGGTTGTGGGGACATCCTATAGCCATGCCCTTGCTATTTTGTTCTTCCCTAAGGGAGGGGGATGGGGCATATCTAGTTATTATTCCAAGTAGTTAATGTTGGAAATAGTTATTCTTCTAGTTTTCATGATGTTTTACACCTATTGTCATATGCACTTTGAAGTGTTTCTTTTCCTGTATGTTATTTATGATGTATCGTTTATAGTGACATTTCCTCTATTGCATTCCCTTTGCTGTTTTATTACCTAAGGAAAGAGGATGTGTCATAAACTAGTTTGTGTCTCTTCCCTACTGCTCAGCTGCAATGTGTGATGACTTCATAGAATGTTTGGGTGCTTGTGTGTGTGTGTGTGGAGCGTCTGTTGGTGAAGGCAGGCTGAGCAGCAGGGAGGCTGCTCCTGGTGGAGCTACACTTTACCTTCTTATCTTCTACTACTCATCTATCCTGGAACTAAGCTACAACAAAGATATCCTGAATATACACCCGGCTTGTGTAACACCTCACCTGCTTGATGAACCAGTATATATTGCCCGCCTGAACTATCCAAATGGGTCACTAGCCTCCTGGCCTTTTCAACATTATCGCTCTCAGAAACCTCCGCTAACGCGCCCCCCATAAGTGTGAGGATAACATTCCAACTGTTGACAACCATGGTAAAACACTAGCTAAGTTGGCTACCAGATCCGGCTGCCCTGCGCTGATTCCCAGAGTCGTTCCAATTCGCATATTTCGCCCTACCTCTGGGATAACGTCGGCGATAATTTCACTACCTACCACATTCTTCCTACCCCACTTTTTTACTGGCAGAAATGCTGACCTTGGGGGAACCCCAGGCCTCCTAGGCCTCTCAACCAGCGCTGCCAGCTCGGATGGCTGCCCCCCTGCAGGGCCAGTGGCGCTGAAGTGCCAACAATTCGCCCTTTGCATCCATCCTGCGCATCAACACCTCCATGTCTACTTCTGAATGTTGCTTCCCTTCTTAGACCGACCAGGCATAATAAATAGCAAATTTAGACAACACCTGTTACAAATTAAAAATCTCAGCAGAAACGCTGCAGTCACTCTTTAACCACACGCGCTTCCCAAACAACACCTTGCTACCCTTCAGTAACGGTTGTGCAAGTACACCTCTTTTGCCCCAAAAGAAAGCCTCTGAACTACAACCCTTCTCTCTATGAGAACCAGAAAAAAGTATTTACTTACCCTGCTATTTGCCAGAGAACAGCTCCTCACCACAAGATCTATTGCTCTCTTACAATGCAAGCCCTGTACAAAGCCTTGCCTACTATTGACACTTTTTTAAAAAACACGGTTTATTTAAACTGCTATCTACCCCCAATAAATGCCAGGGATCCCCTGACTGCCCCACAAATTGCATTGCTAGACGCGCTGGTTGCGCCTACAACAAACATGCATTGGCACAGCCAATAGGTCTTGCCTTGCCTTTGGGACCTTATAAGTGTTTAGTTATCCAGCACAATATCCTTGGTGCAACAACATCAAGTGTTGCATGGCTATACACTTATAAGGTCCCAAAGGCGAAACCTATTGGCTATGCCAATGCTTTTCTTCCTCCTATTACGCCTCTTTCTGTCTAGCTCCTCACTTGCTGAAAACCGTGACTTGAAGAAACGGTTCACAACCTCTCTTTTTTCTTCTTTCATTTATTTGCTTCCCTCTGAAATGGATCCCAAAAAGCAAAAAACACTCTTGCTGGAAATTGTGGTAAAGGAAGATGCAGAGTCCGCTTAGTAAGTTAAGATCCTTTATTGCAGGTTCCTTCTAGGTTAGATAGACAGGTTAATATTGTAAGGAAAACCCCACCAGGAGCCAGCTGTTAGCAGCTCAGCCTGAGATGACCAACTGCCACAGTAAGTAAGAGAGAGACACTGTGAGCCAGAGGGACACCCAGGCATTCTATGATGTCACAGATAACATAGTACAGTATAGCCAGAGAAGAACAGTGGAGAGGACATTTATTACACATCCTCTTCCCTTATGGAGTAAGAGCAGAATAAAGGAATAATCGGCAATAATACCTTAAATGCAACAATCAGCAGGGAAGTACACAATTGAGATGAACCAAAAGTAAAAATGTACAACATGAGATGACGTTAGCATGAGGTATCATTAGCAGAGAAAAGAACAAAGAAAACATCATTATGTCACAATATGCCTCATCCCCCTCCCTTAACGAAACAGCAAGGTTTCGAAAAAAACAAGACCAACAGCTAAGTTAGCCGCTGACACTCATAACCTCCCCACACATGGGTACAACACAGGGTAAACACCCTAGAAACAAAAATGAGTGTAGACTGGGAGAGACGCAATAGGGGTAAGACTCACTTAAGATAACCCAAGAGAGCAAATCCCTTTGACAAGAATTCACCAAAAAAGAAAAAAAAAACTACCCCTGATAAAGATGTGCTGACACTAAACGTATGATAGATTCACAGCTCAAAATCTTACCAAAATGAAGCCCTGGCCAGTAGCTGCAAGAAGGTAGACTTCGATAGGAAAATAGTGCACAAACAATCTCCACCAAAAGCAGGGGACAGCGCATAGTATGGAGAATGGACTACCCACAGACACTGAACCTCCCCTGAAAAGGGTACACCACAGGACAGCAATCCTGGGAATAAAAATGGCCGTTGACTACCCACAAACACTCAACCTCCCCTGAAAAGGGTACACCGCAGGGTAAGCAAAATAACCCTGGGACGGAAAATGGGGCATGGACTACACGTAAACACTCAACCCCAAAGGGTACACCGCAGGACAGTAATCCTGGGAATAAACATGGGGCATGGACTACCCGCAAACACTCAACTTCCCCTGAAAAGGGTACACCGCAGGATAAAGACAATAACCCTGGGACAAACGATGGGTCATGGACTACCCACAAACACCAACTACCCCAGAAAAGGGTACACCGCAGGATAAAGACAATAACCCTGGGACAAACGATGGGGCATGGACTACCCACAAACACAAACTTCCCCAGAAAAGGGTACACCACAGGATAAAGACAATAACCCTGGAACAAACGATGGGGCATGGACTACCCGTGAGCACTCAACCTCAAAGGGTACATGGCAGGGTAGTAATCCTGGGAATAAACAAGGGGCGTACACAACAAGGTCCTAGAACACCCTAGAAATGGGCACAGACTACGCACACAGCACACAACCTCCCTTAGATAGTGTAAACCTGTTAAACACTACATACACCCCTGCAGAGAGAAGTTAACATTACAAAAATTAATTAACACCGGTGAGCGACCTCTCACCCGGGATCCAAACGCCCAGACCATATACCAAACAGGACATACATAAAGTCAACTTGCTGTGTCCCAGTAGAAGGCTTGCGGGTCGACGGAATGTTGGTAACGCTGTCCGCGCAGCCATCACAGCTCCAGGAGCAAAGTCCTTGCCACTGCTTAGATAGGCAACTTCGCGTGAACTTCGTCAGGAGCATGGTGAAAAGCAGCAAGCAAGACCAGGAAGACCGGACTAAGGACCTCAGCGAAAATGAAGTTATGCTCCTAGTACTGGTCAAGTAATGCTCTAGTCCATAACATAACGCTGGTCAGCTCGAAGGCGTTACTTCGTGTGGGGATCTCCGACACTAAACTGGCAAAATCTCGAAAGTTTGCGCGATGCACGTTTACCACAGCAAAACTCAGCGTGAACAGAAAACGTGGCTGGCAGACAGGAACTGTAAGCAAACCTTCAAAATGATATGCTAATGCCAAGCACAGATGGCGGGACGCTGCCTCACGCCGCGCTGAGTGGCTCACGGCACGTCTGTGCGAGTGGAGACGCGGGGCAATAGCAGACAGAGGAGACGGAGGAACGTCATTGTGGTACCATGGAAACTCCACTTGACTGAGAGTAGAGGTAAGAGCGCGCGCTGAGACATAGGTGGGAACACTTTTGAAAAGGGCAGCTCGCGCGTGGTTGAAAAACGAAACTGCAAAACGGCTCCGCAGAAACGAGGCTCTCTGTGTCCACGGCAATGTGCACAAACGCACAAGAAGGCCACAACAACCCAGTTACCTCACATGACGCTGCAATACACCAACCAGGAAAAGTCTCCTCTTGTCTTGTCAGTGGTTCCTCCCAAAGCACTCTGTCAAGCACAGACCCAAGAAGTGCTGGCAGGGACGATACACCTCCGCAGAGCATGCGACAACATAGACACAGTTGATGCCCTTTTTCTGACATTTTTCGATTCCAAAGTGCAGCCTCGGGACGGAGAGAAATAAAAGGTTTAAAATATGAAAAATAAAAACATAACAAAATAAAGCAAGACAGAGTGCTTGCAAAGTGGACTGATTGATTTTATTCACACCTAAACACATTAGCGCCACTTTACAGAGTTTGCAATGAAGCGCTACTTTTGTTTTCCTGTCTCACTTTGAACAGCATTGTTTTCCCCGGGTGGGGAAGTGCACCAATCCTGAAGGTACTGCAATACCTGGTTGATGTGTGGATTGGAAAACAAAATGTGTACCACGGCTCTGTGTTTATGGATGTGGTCTATTTAAACAATCCTGCTTACGTTTTGCAAGGATATAAGCAATGGAAATTAAAAGGGTCCTTTCTGAGCCCTGTAGTCATGTCCTTAACTTTTCAGGTAAAAGCACTCACTGATTTCTTAATAGTGAGTGAGAAATCGTTAAGGTAACCATGTTGTTTCTGCTTACATTTCACATGCTTTACTTAATCTTGCATTGCCTATGAGTGTTTGCTTTTTCGAGGATGTTGTTACTTTTATTTAGGCAGCATATTACTTACTCTTATCTAGTGCATATTTTGAATTGAGCCTCTTCCAGGTGTTTATCCATCGGCCACGCTCATTTGAAAAACAGATCAACCTCCCAACTGGGCTTAGTGCCTATAATACGTATATTCAATTAACACTTAATAAAGATAACCTCCGGGAGGGCACAGGTCTGCCCCTCCTTAGTCTTTTCACTGAAAGTTCGCGGAATTCCCACAGCGCAGCGAGTGGTTAGCCGAGGTAAGGAGAGGGTACAAGGGTGGTGCAGCAAGAAATGTGAAGAAAGTTAAACCCCGGACAAGTTAGCGTGTGTAGCGTTTGTGCTCTATACACACTTATTAACAACATCCAGGGCTTTCAGAGGGGCAGATTCTTGCCAGGCAGCCTAAAACTAGGTCGCGATCCGATCGGCTCCTGAGGTACACGTCTCTCCTTCAAAATGAAAAGGAGAGGGACTAACGAGGATGCAAGCATTTGTTACGGGATGTGACTGCGGGAGAAGGCAGCATGTAGCTTACGCAGAAAAGGAAATCACGGATAGTTCCTGGTGCAGAGAGGGCAGTCACTTTGGGGGCCACTGACAGACGCCTGGTGTTTCCCCAAGGTGCTTGTGATGGGAATGAGGGGTCGAGAGAAGGAGAAAGACCCGAGCTCTTAAGGAGCGAGAGAGCTCAGGTGATCCTAGACACTACTTGGGAAAAGGGCTGTTGGAAATGGAAACGTCAGACACTCGCCACCAACCCGGAACTAGAGAAAATAGGTAAGCTGCGCGCGCTGACACACACTGTGCATGTGCGTCAAAGTCCTTTCATGCCCAGTGCGCATGTGTTGTTAAAACAAGAGCGTCGATTTTTCTACCAAAGGATGGCTACAGAACATTAAACTGAGAGCACAAACTTGCTTGTGCGCCTAATAGTATCACTGAGAGGAGGGGGCCTGCGCGATTTCCTTGTGGGAGCGAGTAGCAAGGTGCGATAATTGTTAACATATGGTGCCAGCTGCTCGCTCCTGCAAGGGAATCGCCAAATGTGCATGAGTTGCCTTTGAAGGCAATGGAACGCATGCACGTTTTTAGGGCCAAAAGGGAATCAATGGCTAAAGGTCTCTTTTCTATGCAGCCCATGCGCGCTGCGTAGGCGAGACCTAAAAATGCTCAGAACACATCCTGCTCCCCTCTCTTTCCCAGCAAAATTAACCTGCTGCATCTGTGGCCTATCTGCGTCCTCTGGAGCTGCCACCAGGGGGCAAGCACCTTGGGTCAGACTGGAAACAGGCACCCTGCCCAGGCGGCTCCCAGAGAACTGGAGGTGAGAAGCTGACAGCAGCTAGCATTCCGATGCGGGCGTTGGGAAACAGTTGTGTTGTGAGGTGTCCAGGACCGGAAGCAGGTGCAAAGAGGCCTGCTTCCCACCTCATCTCCCCTTTTAAAGATAGAGCTCTCGCATCGCACCCAGTTAGGAACTGCCCATTGACTCCGAAGGCCTAAGCCCTTCGGGGTTATAAATCGGGGGTCCACGTACCCCCAGGCCGGCATCGCCAGCGTGGCGACGCAACTGCTATGCAGGTACTACTACAGGTACGTCAAATTGGACGGCTATCCTGAGTTTGAAGGGACTTATCTATTCTTTTCACATGCACACTTGTTGCCAGAAGCATACAAGATATCTTTGCACCCACTGAACAGTTTATATACAATTTTCCTCCATACAAGGCTATAGAGCGCAAGCAGGTGAAACTTATCTAATGAGCTGGTGGCAGGTAACATCTCAAGCAAAAAAAAGCAAAATGTCCTTGAAGCAGATATACAATACATGAATACGCTACTGACTTCATTAATTTTCTTAAAATCACAATTCTGGTTGCCAGTCTCGAAAGCCTGGCTGCACTATACTACAAGATGCAGGAAAGGTACAAATGTACTCCTCCAAATAAAATGGCTTCTAGGCCTACCAAGACCATGACACTGAGCAGGCATATTGAAAGTAAAGAACACTTCAAATTTATAAGACAACAACAATCATTTTTGATTAAAATATATATCAGTGCATGTTGTGATATACAGGTGTAAAAGATGGCATTAAAGATGAACAGATACAAGTTTATGTGTCTGATTTAGATCTTGGCAGACCAGGTCCCATCGTTGCTTTTTCAGTGGTCTTCCTGGACCCACCGCCTCTGCCGAGACTCCTGCTCCTGAGTTGACGGCAGCGGAGACAGAAGCAGCTTTTGGACGCAGTCCCGTCCACCTTTCTGCCATCCAGTTTACGATGTTACTTTCTGTTGTGCCTTTTCTGGCAGGGTCACAGTCATGCGTGAGTTGGCGGAATGGAAGGAAAAGAGATGAAAACTCACCATTTTTGAGGTCCAACTAAGGAATCTGTCTTGTATGCCATTGTCCAGGCCCTCCCATTGCTGCTGCTCCCCGACCATGACCCTCAACAACCCCATTGTTGCCAGAATCAAAGGTAGGCTTCCATGTCACTTATCCTATACAGTGTATGGTAACATTTAATGTTGCCTCGTGGTATTTACTATACACAATTCCAAATGGAAAAAAGGGTCCAAGGGAAATATTTACCGACCCCCTCCAGATTCAGTCCCCAATTCAATGTTACTACAAACACATAAGGAATCTGGTGGTCAAAAAAGTATAGTGAAAGAAGAAAAAATGCAAATTCACAAATTTGCAGTAGCTTGAATATGACAAGGTCCTGAAGAAAGCCAGGGCTTGTGGCCCTCTGTGGCTGAAACTAGTAGACCATTTAGAACAGCGGCATATTAGGTAAAAGCCGCTCCTGCACTCTTTTTATTAAGGTTTGGAAACAATACGTGACTAAAGGTGTTTGTTTGTTTCCATGTCCTTTTTAAACCTCACATTTTTTGCACTGCACATTTCCCTTTCCATTGACTACTTTAAACGCACGTTAGTAGGTATTTTCCAGTCTGTTTGGATTAATTTGGTTACTGCTGTCTGACTAGTATGTTATCTTATCCACAGTGGCACCCCCCTTGGTTGTGAGGTGCAGTGGTAGACATGCAGGAATTCCAGATGATGACACTGGCCACGAAGGGCAGTTGATTGAAATCCTATTGTCTTCCTGCTGTGACGTATTGAGTTTATGTGTATGAGTAGTTACTGGATACAATACATTTATTGTGCTTCGTGGTATTTAACATGCAACAAAATGGACAATACACATTACTTACATATACGTAACAACACATACACAATATATACATGTGTTTTACGAAAACAATACGTAGTAATTACCTGTCTTTACACCAGCAGGACCTCAAGGATTCATCATGACTCTGCCCCAGGACACCGCCAGCACGAGTTATACATCTATTCGGCAGGAACCCGCCAGCCTGACAGTGGCGGAATATGGTCAGCCAGCAGAAAAGACAGCGGCAGTGGCAGGAAGCTGGCTATAGCCTCAACATCGAATACGGCGGTCAGACTGTCACATGCTTCACAGAGTACTTGGGACTGCTGCCACGGCGGGACAGCAGTAAGACCGCCAAGATCTAAATTTGGCCCTATGTTTTCATCATACCAAAGGATATTCCGGACTAGTCTGTCTTTTTTTTCTTGTGATGTTTTAGGACTCGCCTGAGACAGAGCATGCGTTGTTACTTGCTAAACATTTTAATGATTAAAAGGGGCTTAAAACCCGCCCATTGCTTACAATTCGTTGACTTCATCGTCAGTCTCATTTCCTTGCTTCTCATTGGTAATTACATGCTAGTTTCGCTTTCTTTTTGTGTGAATGGCCCCTTGATGGAGCATTGACCAAGTACTGATTAATTGCTTTATTAGTGTTCTTCTGCTGCTTGCACTTGGATTGAGGTACTATTTTTCCCCTTGTTGCTTCCCCTGTCATGGTTTCTTCCTCCTCATCGTTTGCACCTCCCTACGTTGTTGCTTGCACCCAGCTGTCCCTTTCATTGATGTTTGCACACTTCCGTCATTGTCGCTTACCTCCTTCACACCTCCTGTTGTTCTTTCTTGCCTTCCCGTAATTGTCGATGGCGCCCTCTCGCTTCGTTGTCACTTGTCCCCATGGCTGTTGTTACTGGGGGGGGGAGGTGAGCAGGGCCGGCCTCCCAGTTTATTTACAACTGCAATTCAAATTGTATTATTACTGCAAGACTGCAGGTGAGATGCAAACTTAGCCCTGCAAGTCTACCTATATTGAACTGAAAACTCTGAAGCTGTCTGCAGATCAACACAGTAAGGCAGGGAGAGATGCTGAGGCAACGGGCTGGGCTGGGGCTACAGTGTACAGGTGGCTGAACTGAATGATACCAATATGACTCCTGAAACATCACAAGTGCCTGTGCTCGGAATTGATAGCTGTGGCGTGGACCCGCTACCGTCAGTGAGGTCACTGCAGCAAGGTGACATGCATTGTGAGCTCACTGCTTCTGGACCTCTACTCTTGCTTATCTACTGACTGCACAGGCATGGAGGGCAGGTGAGTGATAAAAATTATAATAAAATCTAAACTAATACAAAAAGAAAACTATCCTACTGAAGCTGAAATAAAAGATTAAACAAGTATTAAAATGCATATAAAAATACAATAAAAGAAAGGTTAAACAAGTAATAAAATGCATACAGAAAATACAATACAATGAAGCATAAAATCTACCCGGAACTATTAATGTTCCCGGACCCTAACACCATCTTGAACATCCTCCTCCTACCATTTTTGAGGTCTCCTGACCTTCCCACAACATTCCCATCACTGTCCTCAGGAACAATAACTTGCTCCTGTGTCGTTACCTTGGGACATCCATCCGACTGACTCACATCATGACAATGCTGAGTAGTTCCACTTGAGCCAGCACCTTCCTCATTCACCCCGCTCTCCACAATCTCCTCAAGATCCGTACGCACGGTGACTCCATCCTTACTTTCACCATTAGTCGCAGAATCAACATCCAACCAGTGGAAATCACCAGGAATGTTGTGCATGGACTCTCCACTTCCAGAAAACTTGGAAGTTAAAGCAACACTATGCATATTCCACACTTGATCACTTATGACTCTAACAGCATTATTAAAAACCTCCACAACTTCCTCCGGTTAAAAAAAATTGGCTTTCACCCTTTTTAACCTTCCTGTTTTTTTTAATGTGAACCCAATCTTCAATGTCAACAGTGGCAGGTTTGGCTCCCCTTGTATCATCGCAATAAATCTTGACCTTGGCATGATGTTCCATAAACTTGTTATAAACCGATGATGGAGACCAATGACAAAAACTAGAATTACGCAACCAAACAGGGTTGTACTTCTATCTAAGTTTCCATCCTCTCATCATCAGAAAGGGTGAGAGACTACTGCAATCATTCTTAGTCGCCCTGTAAGCCCAAACAGCCTTGTACAACTGTGTTACCCAATCAAGCCTGCAATTACATGCTGACTGAATAACACCTTTAATCACTCGATTGAACCTTTCCACAGCACCATTTCTACTAGGATTGTATAACAAAGTGGTCGTATGAATGATGCCAACTTTTGTAAAATATTCTTTAGCTGCATTAGACATAAATTGTACACCATTGTCGCTCAAAATGGTCTTAGGTAAATCTTCAGATACAAAGGTCTTGTCTAAAAAATTCCAGGACCACTGAAGTGTTAATTTTATCCACAACCTCCACCACAGGCCACTTAGAAAAAAGATCTAGTAAGACAACAACATACTTTTGATCATTCCCCATAGTTTCAAACAAATCAATGGCTAGAGAATTCCAAGGACACTGAGGCTTGACACTCTCCAACATGGGGGGGGGCGTAAGGTTTGTAAGGTTTTATCTGCCGTAGAATAATTCCTACAATTCCTCACATACCTTTCCACTTCTGCATCAAATCCAGGCCACCAAAACAAATCTCTACAACATTCTTAGTTCTTACAATCCCAAAATGACCATCCTGACATAACTGGATAATGACTTTTCGCAACCCAGCTGGCGGTACAATTCCCTCACCTCTCAAAATCGTGTCATTCTTGATACTCAATTGTGATCTGAGCACCCAAAAGGGTCTTAACTTCTCATTACAGTTGGACTTATCCGCTCAATTATTTTTTATTGCATTCAGTAACTTGTCTAAATACATCATCTTTTCCACACTCAAGTAACCATTCCTCTTTACTCACCGCACAGCCACCATCATCATGCACAAATGCCACTTGAAAATTATCACAAACATCTTCACAGTCTTCTAATTTAAGTGGCACTCTTGACAAGCAATCTGCCAGTACATTGTCCTTACCAGGCAGATACACTACTTTATGGATGAAGTCTTGCATCTGAATAGAAACTCTTGCAATCCCAGCCGATACATTAACAGTACCTTCGGTTGTCAGCAGTTTAACAAGAGGCTTGTGTTCGCAAAAAATAGTGACAGGTTTTCCCCACACAAAGGCTCTAAAGTGATTTACGGCCCAAGCACAGGCCAAGGCATCCTTTCTATTGCGGGATACATTCCTTAAGTGGGTGTCAAAGCCCTTGATGCAAATGAGACAATTACCTCTTTATCACTGTCATCTGTTTGTGATAGTACAGCTCCTAATCCTTTTCCACTTGCATCAGTTGTGATATAACTATCAAGATTCGGATCACAACCCTCTAATGCCTGAACTTTATCAATGGTTGTAGTGAGAAAAAGGAATTCCTCTTGACACGCCTTTGACCATTCAAATTTTACTCTATTTTTTAACAACTGTCGCATATTAAAACTTCTGGTTGCATAATGGGCAATAAATCTGGGGCAATACTCCACGAGTCCTTAAAAGGACCTCAATTCTTCCTTGTTGCTAGGGGTAGGAGCTTTCATAATAGCATTCACCAGAGCAGCCTTAGGTTATACCTAAGCTCCCTGTTTTTGTGTTTTTACTGATTGTTACAGATAAATACAGACAGAAAATATTTATTTTCTTGTCTGTATTTATTTTTTAAATGTGGATAAAAACAGAAATTGGGTTACTTTTTGAGTAATCCTAAATACTGTCTGCCATGAGTGCCAGGCCAATAGCTGTGTAGATTGATAGGTAAGTGGGCTAAAAAAGAAAGGAATATTAGTAAAGAGGCTTTAACAGCAGTCGATAAGCACAAGGTTGATACTGAAATTTGCAGATATTCTTAAAAGTGCATTAATTTATCTTCTGCGGGTGTTTACAGCATTGAAACCTAGTAGGCATTCAAGCATGAGTGCATATTTACCGGTTAAATACTCGTGGAAATATATTTCAGCTTCATTTTCCCACAAAACCCAAAATAAATATGGATAAATACAGATAAAATTAGCAAAAAATAAATATGGATAAATACAGACGGAAATGTCAAAAAAATAAATGCCATAAAACCGGGAGCCCTAGTTATACCCTATCAATACCAATTTCATGTCCTAAGTATGACACTTTTTCTAGCCTCTTCTGTGTTGAGAGTTTAGCCCAAGATTGTATGTATCACTGCCTGAGTCTTTAATAACATTTAAACTGTCCCAGGAAATGACTTACAAGTTGATTGAAGGAAAACAAATCAATGATTAAGAACTAGCAAATTAAGATCCATGCATAAATTGTCTTTGCGTTCTACTAGTTTCAATGTAATCCATTATTCATTTGGAACTACAAATCCCAGAATACAAGGGAAAATACCTTAACTGGATGAGCTGTTCATGCAGGAAAAAGAAAAGCTTCTGAGTGCTGGTGTTTGGTAAAAGAAAAGAGTGTCCCTCACCCTGGCATCTCTGCACTGCCATTCTATAATGAGACAAGCCATTAGTTTTGTATAGGGTCATCAACCATTAGCATGACACTCAAACACGTTCTTAATCATGTCACCCTTTTTATGCGGTTGGCAGTTGTATATTTCATTGAACATGCTTGGTTAGTTTTATTGTACAAAATGTAGTGGTATAAAAATCTATATTTCACAGATAACCATGAAATGTGGACACTAATTCACTGTCCCCTATGAAATATGGGTTTTCTCTTCATAACGCCAGTACTAAACCACTCTGTTAAGTTTAAGCATTTCAGAGCCACTAGGATTATAGTTATCTAAATTATGCAGCAGGAAAAGGTAAATTATGCAACATTGTGCTGCACATTGGCTGGAAGAATATTTTTGATCCATTTGAGCTAGAAAAACAAGTATTTGGACAAAATATTGAAGAAAAAATATTGTGATTCAAAAATAGTGTCAAGAATATTAGGATGTCAAAAATATTGTTGACAGGAATATCAAAGGTAAGAATATTGTTTTGCGTGTCGTTTGTAACATCACTGTAAATAAGTATCATTAAAGAATATATAATTGTTTATATAATTTTTATGTGTTACTTTAAATGCATTTTAATGTAGTGTGTGCTATTTTAGTTGTTTGGTAATTTGTTAATGTGTTTTGTAAATAATTTGTTTATTTATGTAAAATTTCCTTTTTTAAATTTGATAAATGTTATAATTGAGTTTTATTTTATTATGTTATTGAAGCAAGATGTTGGGTTTTTAGGGTTAAGGGTGGGGATATATTTTTTTTTTTTTAAATATTTTTATTGGTATTTTTTACATAATAAATGCATTCCCACCCTCCCCGTCCCCCTTTCCCTGACCAAGAACATGTCAAAACAATAGATAAGAAGCAGCTTATTATATAGATACAACAGAAATTGATCCAGTATAATGTACTTTGCCATAAAGTTGCAAAAAAAAATATATATATATATATATATATATATATATATATATATATATATATAAATGTAAACAATTCTATGTACACAAAGTACACTCATGTATGTCTCTGGATCCACAGTAACATAGGTGACCAAATCCGCATGCCCATTGATCTTTTTTTAGCACCTTTGTTTTTATAAATTGCAACTTCCAGGCTACAAGTGGCTAATAGCCTAGCCCTCCATTGTTGAAATACAGGTGGATCCGGATCTAAGCAGGCTGAGGCAATAGTAAGTCGAAGTATTGCCATGGCCACAAATATTAACCCCTGGGTGTTTGTCTGCACTTCCAGATTTGCTACCCCCAGCATGATTTCCTCCGTTGAGATTTCTATTCTTGTTTGACAAACTTCTGATAGAAATTCCAAGATGTCATTAATCAGCTTAGTAAGTGTGTTACATGTAGCAAGTATATGTATAATATCGGCCCCATATAGTGCACAACGTGGACATGTTGTTCCCTTCCCTGTTCCCCACTTAGCGATTTTCTTAGGGGTGTAATATAGGAAGAAGAAGGTTTTATAAAATTGTGCCTGTAGCTTTATCGACATTAATGAATTTAGAGCTAAGTCATGTGCTATGCGGGGGATATTCGAATATAGTCCCAGTTGGTCCTGCCAAATTGCGCAATGTTTATCCATATCATCGGGGGCCATTAAATTCAAAGTTTCATAGATTTCCCCAATCCTGGGGGACATTTTTTTACATATATTATACATCAACTGATTGTTCAGGAAATTCTCCCGCCCACCAGTTTTCTTTGTTAGAAAATCTCTAACCTGCAAAAACTTAAAGAAATCTCTATGGCTAATAATATATTCCTCTTGCAGATCCTCAAACATCTTAAGACAGCCTTGTTTATAGAAGCAGCCCAGTTGCACCATCCCTGCCGAGACCCATCTGTTTATACAACTATCATGGAATATTAAAGGCAAATCATTATTACTGTTCATTGGTGTATAAAATGAAAATCGCCCTAACCCCAACATCTTGCGGATGCTACTCCATGCTTTATAAGCCCCTATAATAGTCTTAAACTTGACTTTCTTAAATAATTATCGTTTGTATGTCGCCAAAAGCAACCAGCACAATCTTCTCCTAATAAAAGTTCTTGAGGGGACGGGATCTCTTGATTAATACTTTCATTCGAAATCAAATTGGCGCAATATTTCAGAAAAGTGGACCAATAATACAATTTAAAATTCGGTAGGGATAAACCTCCCTTTTCCTTCGGTAGTACCAATCGTTTAAGAGCCCGTCGGGGTTTCTTATATCCCCAAATGAAGCTTGAGAGCATAGAGTCGATAGTCCTAAAGATTTTGGAGGAGAATTCAAGGCAAATAGTCCTAAAAAAATATAAAAATCGAGGGGAAAAAATAATCTTAATCAAATTACAACGGCCCCCTATAGTTAGATGTAAATTATCCAATCGTACCATCTCCTTCTTGGTTCTAGACATCAATGGTTTTAGGTTAATATCAACAATGTTTTGAATTTTAGCACATATTGTAACCCCTAGGTAAACGGCCTCCTCAGTAACTCTTGAGCCCCCCATCACAATCTTGTTGTTTAACACAATCTGGGTTTTGTTAGAATTCAATTTATAACCGGATACCAATCCAAATAAGTGTGCTTCCTCTTCTATCACCGGCATAGCTCTATTTGGGTCTCTAGTGACAATTGCGATATCATCGGCATAAGCCAAAGTTTTGGTATTATGACTACGTATTTTAATTGGTGATATACATACACAATTGTCCAGCCATCGAATAAATGGATCGATGTATATTGCAAATAAAAGGGGTGAGCAGGGGCATCCCTGCCTGGTTCCTCTCTTGATCGCAAAGTTCTCTGACAGGAGCCCGTTGACTAATACTCTAGCACTCGGTTTATTATATAGTGCTTGAGTAGCCGTAATGAATTTGACGTTAATTCCAGTATAGGACATTGCCGTCCATAAAAATCTCCAGGAGACCCTATCAAACGCTTTCTCTGCGTCCAGAAGTATAAGCGCCATAGGGTCTCCTGTAGATTCTGTATAGTCAAACAGCGAGATCACCCGTTGAACATGATCAGTTGTTGACCTTCCTGGTATAAATCCATTTTGGTGTTTGGATACTATTTTATTTATTATTGGTGCCAATCTGTCTGCCAGGAATTTCGAATAGATTTTTGAGTCCCCATTAATTAGAGTAATTGGTCGATATGACCCTAAATCAAGGGGATTTTTTTTTTTCAAGAAAACGACAATTTTAGCTTCTGACCAGGAAGGGGGGGGTGGGTACCTCCCTGAAATATGTGGGCAAATAAAGTCATCATTATTATTTTTAATTGATCAGCAAATTTCAGATAGAACTCAGATGGTATTCCGTCCATTCCTGCTTTTTAATGTTTTTAATGATAGCAGGATCTCAACCCAATTGGGTAATGCGTCCAGCATGTCCTTGTCCTCCTTCTCAAATCTTGGACCTCGATTTACATCTAAATACAGATCTGGATCTCCCAATCCATTTATAGGTTCTGTATATAGATCTTGATAGAATCTCTGAAATGCGGCCCTTACTTCATCTGGTTCTGTTTTTAAGCCTAGTCTAGGGTCTTGAATTTCTCTAATGGTACTTGCAGATGTCTCTTCTCTAATACGCACCGCTAGCTGATGCCCAACCTGTTCGCTCAGCTCCTATATCTTTTCCTTATTTATTGATGCTTTAATGATAGCTTTTTCCACTATTATTTCTGTGATGAGATTTTTTGCGATGGCTACCTGAGATAATGCATTATCTAGCCCCTGACCTTGTTGAGCTGCACCGATCAGATCTTCTTCGGCTTTACCCAAGTTATAATGTAGTGCAGCTAGGTGGGATTTCCCTTCCTTATTACTCCTAAGAGAAAATTGTAATGTCTCACCTCTTATAGCTGATTTGAGAGCATCCCATACAAATATTACAGAAGTGCTTCCTAGGTTATCTGCAATAAAGCCGGGAATCCACCCCTTCATATGTTCGCAATATTTTTCATTCATTAACAGACCCCTTTCAAACGTCCAGCTCTTGGTTGGATGATTATTTGGAGTGTATGAAAGCGTTAAGATTAACGGGTTATGGTCTGATAGTAGGCGTGGTAATTTATCTATCATACATGCATTTTTCAGAGAATTTGATATGAGCATGTAATCAAGTCTTGCGTGTCGCTCGTGTGGATATGAATAGAATGTAAAACCAGGATCTCCCCAGTGATTATGTTGCCACCCATCTATTAGGCTATGTACCATACATAAGTACGTCTTTTAGAGCCCGAAAGACTCTAGGTTTCCTACCATGATATTTAAATTCCGGACCCATGGTCCAGTCCCCGGGGAGATGTAGGTTAAAATCCCTGCACATTATAAGGGGTAGAGGCCAATGAGCAAGCTCGTTGGAGACCTTTATTAGTATCTCTGGTTCATCAAAAACACTCCCATAGTGCAAATTGTTATTTTATTTCGGCCCTTATTGTACTTGCATTCAGCGATTGCCCATCTTCCGCATTTATCGGAAAGTACTCTATCAAATTGGAGCCCCCCACCTTTAGCTAAGATTGCCACCCCCTTAGTTCTAACTCCCTGTGTAGAAGCAGTAATGAGATTATATCCTAGTGACTTCAATAAGTGATGCTGAGAGCCTTCGATATGAGTTTCTTGTATGCATACGATATTAGCCTCCATTACTTGTAATCCTACCACCACCTTCTGTCTTTTTTTTTATATCATTGAGTCCGCAGATGTTTAGAGAAGATATTTTTAAAATGTGAATATTTTAATTACATTTTATGTAAAAAAAATTTATGCAATTGTTAAAATGTTCTTATTTCTTATTTCGTTTTAATAAACTTATTATTATAATGAAATATTTTTGGGAAAGTATTAAACATAATTTCTTTTTAAAATGTTTGCTAAATTAATTAAACAATAAATTTATATTTCGAAATAATACATTTTGAAATTAAAATATTGTATTTGTTTTATAGTTTAATGTAAATATCTATGTATATTTTTTCCAATTTAATTATTTCAACAAATGAAATTTATAAAACACAACAGGCAAAGAATGGGGAGACATATTTACCAGAATACTGATTTCTGCTACCAGTAGCATAGGGTAAGAGGCACTAATAAAAATGGCACACTACTGGTATTACAGATCTGAACAACTACATAAAATAGTGCCCATATATGTCCCCTAACTGTTGGAGATGTTGAGGAGGTGTAGGCACCTTGCCACACTTAATATAGGATTGCTGTAGGCTACACCAATACTGGGAAGGAGTACTCAACAGTATTGATGGTATGTTCAATACCGCTACCCCAAGGTTTCCTGCATACACACTGCTGAGCCTACCCAATCAACTAACAGTCCCCCTACGCTCACACAGGAGGAGCTCTGTAACAAAGGCCCTATGTGCTGCTAGACAGGCAATAGCAGTACGATGGAACACAGTGCACCCACCCAATCAGGGAGATTGGCTTTAAGGCTTCTAGTTGTTAAAGGGAATGGAGAAAATCATGACCCTCACCCCCAGAGAGACAAGAGGTAAATTTTTAAAAGACATGGGAACCCTGCATTAGCATTCTATCACAGGAGTTTCAGAAACTCATGTGCCCTAGATACCTACGAGTACTACACCTTACAAAGATAGGTACCCCTTAAGATATAGAGCTACAGAAGACATTGTCAGTTTTCGGCCACCAGTTGTTTTAAGAATATAAATTTGTTAAGTAAAACACAACCATATTCTTAATCAAGAGGGGGTGGGAGTGTTGGGGTGGTTTTGGGAGGGGGGGTTCTTTGGAGATCATCAGGGTTTTGCCATGCGGTGCTCTTTTTGTGTTGTTCTCTATGCTGAATATAATGCATAGAAACATGATAATCACAAAACTGAGGGATATCATTGGCTGTACCATTACTTGAGATTATATCCTTACCTTTTCTGTGTATTCTTTTAATGAAATATCATTGAATTACATATTTAAACCATGCAATTAAGTAAATTATATATATTCAGATTTTTCTTTAGATATATGGATTATTTTAGTTTTACTATTAACATATTAAATGTTAATATAATAAAGGTATACTTTACATGGTCAATGTTTGTTTTATGAAATTGTGATAAATATGTATAAAAGTTAATGTATTTAAAACATGTAATATCCATATTTAAATTTTATATGTATTATGATTTTCAAAACAATATGTATTTATTTGCTGTAAAATAGAAATTGGGATTATAATTTATATACATTCTATTTTCTACTGATTATATGTTTTAATTATTCAAAATTGCTAACATTTATTTTGATAAATAATATTAACATTTATGATTTAATTATTTATGTATCTATTTAATTTAAGTTATTTAAATTCTGCTATATTAATAAATATTATGTTTAATTTATTGTAGTTTTTAATTAATAAAAACAATATTTATTAGTTTAATGTGTAATGTTAAACATATACACACTTTTTATTTGGTAACAGTATGATATAAGTAATATTTTTTTATTTTTAAAATAAAAATGTATTATGTTTGACTATGAACTATGTGCAGTGCATGTAAGCGTTTTAGTGTCCAATACCTTCTTCAACATGATTTTGATTGTTTATTGGAATGGTAAATGTAATGCTTTAGTGTCCAACACCTTCCCCAAAATCGTTTAGATTGGAGTGGGAATAGCAAATGTGACAACTTTACCATCCAATACCTTCATCAAATTGGTTTAGATTGAAGTGGGACTGGTAAATATAACCCGTTTAGTGTCCAGCACCTTCCCAAAATAGTTTAGATTGGAGTGGGAGTGTTAAATGTAACCCCTTTATCGTTTGTTACCTTTCCCAAAATGGTTTAGATTTGACTAGGAGGAGTAAATGTAACCCCTTTTAGTGTCTAACACCTTCCCCAAAATGGTTTAGATTGGAGTGGGTATAACAATTCTAACCCCTTTAGTATCCAACACCTTCCCAAAAATGGTACAGAATTGAGTGGGACTAATAAATGTTATCCCTTTAGTTTTCAACACCTTCCTCAAAATGGTTTAGATTGGAGTGTTAACTGTAACTCAGACACTTTTAGGGGCTTATTATGATGTAGGCCTGGAGTTGCCTCCCACCGACATCGTCTTGGACTGGGGACCAACCGAACTCTGGTCAGTGCGTCCGACCGCCAGAATACGATGTAACGGAACACTATTCGGTCGAATACTCCCATTTCTCTATGGGAGCTTGCTTACCAGCGTAAACCAGCCGTAATACACGCTCCCATGAAGCAATAGGTGAGTGTGTGAGTGTAAAACCCAGCAAACTGTGGCCAGGCACCCCATGGGGCTTGCCACACAGTGCATGGATTTACAGTGGTGCGCCCTAGGTACCCTCTCGGCCACCAACCGTAAAGGCAAGGGAGTCCTGCTAGGGGCCTCAAAAGTCACTTTCCGACTGCCTTTCCGTGTGGGACAGGCGGGCAGGTACAGGGTGTGGAAAACTGAAATTTTTATCCCGATGGTGGAAACGCCGTCCATAGGGGATTACAGTGCGGTTTTGACGGGCCGGAAGACTGCGAGAGCCGATCGGAACCGCGTCAGAATGACTGACCGGTTCACGCTCCGACCACCGACATCATCATTCGGCGGTCAGAACGCAGACTGACCCTGTTGGTCAGAAAGCCTCCTACCGCGGTCCGAAAGCTTTCGACTAGCAGTCAGAGGCTTTCCATCCGACATCGTAATCGATCCCTTAGTGTCCAGCACCTTTGGTAAAATGGTTTTATATGAAGTAGGAGGAGTTAATGTATTCTAATTCGTTTCCAAGATTTTCTGAAACATGGTTCACATAGGAATTGGTTGTGCAATTTTTATTTACAGCATTAATAATCACATATTTTATTAGAATACAGGTACATAATACAGTTTGTAATTTTTATGTATATATTTTTTTTATTTATTTAATATATATTTACTTGTTTTAACATATATATTTGTGTTTATCCCCCAAAAATTCACAATTATCAATAAACACTATTTTAATATACACTTTTATTATTAAATAAAACACGTTCATTACAGTTAAACAGTTTTGTATGTATTGCATTTTTCTGTAATTTCTTCCATTGTGCTGCAGTTATTTTTTTAAAAAAAAACAGTTGTTTCAAGTACTTTTTTTGAAAAAATGTTTGCATAATTGTTTTAGGTGATATTAAATAAGAGTATATTTTTATGGTATTATTAAATGTATAGCTTTCATGTTATTAACATATATTTACAGCACTTTTCTACAAGCTTTATGTTACTTACACATTTTAACAATTTTTGAAAACCTTTTCACATTAAGGGTCTGATTACGAGTTTGACAGACCATCATTGCTGAGCATCAAATGGGTACAATCATATGTACTGGATCCCACAGTGGCGAGCTGACACCAATAAGTATTAATTGAAAACATTTATGTTTATTAAGCTTTATTGTATTCGCATTTAAAATCCATTTACAGATCACTCATACTTTTGTCCAAAAGTGCTTTAAAATATACTAGTTTACATACATTTTACCCTACTATTGCTTGGTGGACAATCAGCAACCCTACCTAGGAAGTTCTCTTGAATCAAGTCCAGTTTTCACCATTATTATTAAACCATGTGCCATTTGCCGTCACTTTGCTCTAACATTCATTGCAAAGAACTCCAAATCCACTGTAAAGCTATATGTAAATTATACCCGATTTTGATTAAAGCTATTGCTTCAATATATTTTATGATGGTCCAGTTGCACACAAAGTATCACAAAGATCCATTTTCACAGGAGGATCTACCTCCTGTAAAGCTGGCTATACATCTTGTTGAGTTTTGTGGTTGTTATTGGGCCAGCGCTCTTAAGCTTCAACACTGGGCACAAATGTTTTCAGCAATCTTTGGAAAAAGCCCCATCCTACTTTTAAAGTGTCTACATTATGTTCTGTTTTGTCTAGCATGTCTTAAAATTAACTGTGTCACTCATTTCCTCTATGCAAACCTTGGGGGCGTACCATAGCCAAGTATACAAAAAAAGAAACTACCCATTTTAATTTAAGATTTTTAAAACAGATTCTGTAAATAGAAACCATTACTTCTCACCTCAAAGCATTTCTTTTCATTATGTCAGCCATGCCGCACAAATGTATTTTACTAGCTAAAGCCCTGCTTGCCTCCTTTCCCCCCTGCCTCCCATTATTGTTGCTTACCCTCCTATTGTTGCTTGCCCTCCTATTGTTGTTTGCTCCCCTCCCCCTTCTCGTCATTGTTGTTTGCCTCCAGTTTCTACTGCCCCCGTCGTTGTTGCTTGCACCCCTCCCTCCCACCAGGAAAAAAGCACTATGACTTAGCCAGCGCTGGTTGCAACTTAGTGCTTATTTTTCGCATTTGTGTCCATTTTACATAGCAGCCGCACCGTGGTACAACATTGCTAAAATGCATTGACAAAACCAATAGCTCCTGCGTAGGCAAGACCTAGACTTTGCCAATGCTTGGTAATTTTTTCTTTCTCAGCTTTTTAGCTCAACCAACCTGTAGAACACACTCTAGGCATAAGCTATGCTTGTTGTTCCATAAACAGTTTGCAATAGGTGGGCTCAACAAGTAATGTGTACCTTGTTTGGAGAATGCCCCAAAGAGGACCCCTTCAGGCAATGACAGGGACCAAGACATTTTTGAATTAAGGAAATTAGGAGATTTATTTGCCATCATATTCTTCTCTTCCTTCGTTTTTTGGATGCCTTCCTCTTTATCTAGAGCAAAAATCTGTTCTCTAGGCTTGAGCATGGATTAGCCCACAGGCCTTCTAAACACACTGTACACATTCCGCACAAAGTTATCTCAGAAATTGCCGTTATGCAGGGCCGGACTGGGACAAAAAGTAAGCCTGGACACCAAAATAAAAGTGGCTCTCATTAGCGAAGCATAAAGCAACAATAAAGGTAAACAGGGAAATCAACAGTAAAAGCCGGCCCTCTTGGCCATAACACTTTCCCACAACTGCTAAAAACCGGCCTACACACTGATCTGTTAGATCAGTTCCTTGGGCACTGCCTGATTGCCCCATAGGCCAGTCCAACCTAGTTATTGTGTCCTGCTGGTCACAGTCTAGTGTTTCACCAGCCTCTCCCCGAGGGCTGGCCTATACCACCACCCCCCACCCATCCAACACAGACGTCACCAGTCAGGTGACCCTGCAAATAAAAGAGCCTGAGTGCATGTGCTCGTGGCCAGTTTTAGTACCCTACTAACAGTGTCCTTGTCAATCATTTATTAGCATGTGGGCCTAGGGACAACAACACCATACTAGCAACAAGGTTCCACAATGCTGCCTTTTTGTAACCTTCCTAACAACTTATTGCTGGCAAACGTTTTGGTGACTCTGTTACCCCTGGCCCAAAGCTGTTTACAGCATACTCTAAACAACATACCTGACAACAGTCAAAACATCATACCGATAGGCTCTTTTCATAGATAAAGAAGGGATGATGTGCTGCAGTGCAAAAAGACTGTATAGAGGTGCATAGTATATGTCTGTACATGATGGGATGAGTTGCTTTGAGAAGCAAATTTCATCTGTGCCACTAGATGGCAGAGTACCTATCAGTTTAACATCATAGAGCACCTTGGAGTAGGGCTAACAGAGACACAAACTAGGTAATTTCGTAACTATTTCCATTCAGATGTCACCTTATCCGTGTGAAATAGGTTGACAGTGAGCAGTCACAAGCAGGGCTGGTTCTAGGATTGGTGGAGCCCCGGGCCAAAAGGGAATGCGCAAGGCCCCTCTAATTTACATAAGTGACACATTCAGGGCTCCAGAAGCTGATTTGTGCAGACTCCTTCTGGGCCGCAGCTGCTCCTCTCAGCCACCTACAAGCCCCTCTTTTACAGCTCCTATCAGGATAAAGGTGTGAGAATTGCTTGTGGGCTGAAAGTTAAAACTGTGGGGGCCCTAAAATGCTGGACAATGGGCATCCTGCAGTGTCTCTGCATGAGAACAAACCTGCAAAATGTGTCTCCTTGCAATTGGTACAAGAAGAAGTGTTTCCCTCCTCTAGGCCTCCCCACACAATTCCTGAGAGGCCCAGGGAAGGTGCCGCTCCAGCAGCGGCCCGTGGAGGGAGTTCCATGGGGGAGTGAGGCGGGCGGGGGAGGGGCAGGGTGAGGGGTAGTAAACACCGTAATATGGATGATCGGAGGTAAGTAAACAATTAAATAAATAAAATGAATTTCTTTGTGCGTGCTGCATTGCAAAATACGATGCAGCGCGCAACAAAATTCGTTTTATTTATTTAATTGTTTACTTACCTCCGATCATCCATATTCTGGTGTTTACTACCCCCCACCCTGTCCCTCCTACGCCCACCTCACTGCCACATGGATCTCCCTCCGCGGGCCGCTACTGGGCCCCTTCCTAGGACCCTTACTGCAAGGAGACACCTTTCTTTCAGTTGGGTCGGCAGGGAAACAAGAGGACCGATGGTGAGTTGCACTGGTGCGGGCCCCATGCTGGTGGGCGCAATGTGAGGCCCTGGGTAACTGCCCAAACTGCCCATGCCTTGTGACGGCCCTGGTCACAAGACCTGTTCCTGATTGGTGAATAGGACAAAAAGTGTCTTTCTTACCCCATTTGGCTTCAAGTTTTTGCTGTACATTCACAAGACTTCAGCAATCAATCAAGTGATCCCTTTATTCATTTCACACTCTTTTTCAAATAATTCCCTATTGTAGGTTCTGGAAAACATCTTTCATCTGCTTTCATGTTTCTGGAACTATTTTCATTGTTTCACCAGGAGTCACATACTATTTCACAACTCTAAAATATTGAATAAGAAAATGCAAATAAACATAAAAACTTTGGGAAGATAAGTACTCTTGTCGCTACCACAATTGAAAGTACTCCGTTTCTCTGTGGACCTAGACAAGGACTGATGTTTATCCTACTCACCGTCTCTGCAGCCTTCAAAGCAGTCCTTCATGCAGTGGCGTAACACCAAATGATGAGCCCCCTTGCATAATGCGGTGAATTTCCACTGTGTCTCCCATACCTCACTGACAATCATAGGCCCTTGGATCACTGGTGGCCCCATGAAGAGTGGGTCCTTAACTCCTGCACTCTGAATGGGAATCAGGGGCCTGCATGACACCCCTGTCATCAGGATTTTCTCTTCTACTAATTGGAACCACCTCTAGACTTGAAGGATGCCACTTGAGTGCTTTTGGTTATTCCTATCATATTATTCAGAACAAATGAAAGTGGGTTCATTCTTCTCTGACAGCACGTATGTCATCCCTGAAATGTTATTCCCTTTTTCCATTCCTATTAAACACCTACATGTCACGCCTCCAACCCATACCCTCCACATCATCAACAACCACTGCCACAGCAAGGATAACTATATCCATTTCAAAATACCAAGCATTCGGAGAAGCAGATGTGCTATCAATGAATACCTCTCACAAGATTGAATTACTCAAAACTGGTGCTGCCTCAACGGAGCAAAATACAAGCTCCTACCATTAGGTACCAGAGACCATATCATGCTCCTGTTTGATTTGGTTTCCATCAAATACCTCTCATCCCTGACTCCCTCCAGCATGTTCTTAAATCTAGGGGCATTGTGTCTCAAAATTGTCATTCATCCCACCTTCATTAATGATGTGACACAAACTTGTTTACTGTATTTACCAGGGGTTTTCTTAGCCTTTTGGCGGTGTACACCTCCTGACCACCTAATTTTCCTGCCTGCCCTAGTTGCTAATGGTCCTGGGGCAGAGGTCGGCTTTTTCCTCCTCTAGGAGGAAGCCTACTTTCATATCAATGCTGGTGAAAGTTTTAAAGCTCACTGCTTTGATATGCCTCTTCATTAGCCAACCTGTCAGGGAGGGAGGTGACACCGCCTGCCTATGCAGCCCTTTGTTTCTGAGTCCTGGGAGTGTTCACATCTCCAGGCAGAGGGTCACATTTCTATCTTGGTGGAAGCAGCTGCAGGCTGTCAGCCAAAGGCTGAGACAAACAGGTGGGCAACCTCTAAGGTACCCACCTGGGTGCAAGCTGCATCAAATCCGACTTCAGGAAAAAGTTGGGTTTGATTAGGCAAGTTCTTTGATACCAAACATGACACTTTTCAGTGGGACTAATATGTAGCTGGCAACCTGGGAATGCCAAAGTGCCAGCCATGTTATCCTATGCCCCCACTCACTTATAGTAGTCCCTAACAGAATGTCAGGAAATTCATGATTGCCACAGTAATGAATCAACATCCATGCAGTACTTTAAAAAGAACAAGAGTCATTGTCAAACCCAGTTTGGTTAATCTGTGGTATGATATAGAATAGGCATTTGGACACTACAAGATGGCCGCTGCATTTGTAGCAGTTATCCTTCACACTTGTAAACACAGTGCAGTCTAGTGGTTAAGGGAAGTGCGCGCGATTACTGCTGCCACTTCAACTGAGATTTGTTAGAGAACGCACGTTAGGACCGTTTCTCCTCAGCTTATGTAGAGCGGGAAAAATGGTTTTCAAAGAGAAATGCGAGTTGGCGGTAAAGTAGAATTCCGCTTTCAGTGGCGAATTATTGTACCATTCTTCGAGAGGGTTCTTTGACTAGCTTCAGCCCTCTGAGAGATATTTCCTTCTTAGTGACTCGTCTGGAGTTCCAGAGTTCTTCCGACCAGCATTGAATGGTTGGAAGTTGGGAACCAGTACTGAATATTGCTGAGAAAACAGAATACCATCGAACCTTCTTTAAGTCAGAGTTTCCAGTGGAGAGTTCAGCGCTTCAGCAACTCCGCCTTCAAGTATGGCTTTTCCAAGAAAGTAACGCTGTATATGATGCCAGTTAGCAGAGCGCTTACGACCTAAGTAGTTTTGCTGTGCCCTCTCTTACGCTTACCCTTTACCTTTCCTCCCTTTTTTTCCTTCCTGGATCCTTTTTATGCGCACCTTGATTAGAGGACATAAGCACTGGCGAAAGACTTGAATCAACCAATGAAAGACAATCACCATACCAAGACAATACTGGAATGTCAAGTTATCATATTACATTTGGAGATAGAAGGTATAATTGAGAAAGTGTACATCCAAGTTTAGCGAAATGTTATTTGAGTTCCATTCATGATTCTTTTTCTCTCCATTGCAGATAGCTAAACTCTATCCCCGATTGAACACCATTGCACCAACAACATAATATAGGAAGAGAGGCTCATACTCCGGTAACCGCTGGTAGGGAGATAACCTAATCTTAGAGCCCATTAAGAATTGCATAATTAGGCTATAGGTTGTTGTATTTATATTTTCTTTCCCCTTCTGTGTATTAGGCCCCCATTGGGCAGTCAGGAACATCTACACAGAAGATTCCTGGAAGTAGCACAAGGGTGGTAGCTGTTGAAGGAGTGTGTCTTCTCTTTCCCATTCCCCTTTTCCCCCCTATTGGTGGCGTTGCTTTGCAAAAAGTGCGACAGCACTGGTGGGCGGGCATAGGGGTCAACTGCCATTCTGCTTCTGCGAAGAAAATGAGGGTTTTGACAGATTGAAGTGGCCACAAAGTCACTTCGCCCATGCAGAATGGTGGAAGGGTTTAATTTAAAGGCAGTAGGAGAAATGCTTGTAGGAATTCAGTGAGAGATTGCGGCAGTCAGGGAAGAAAATAAAAATTTTAAACAAGAATTAATAGCTTCCCTTCAGGAAACCATGTTACTATCACAAAAGGTCGATGGGTTGGCCATGGGAGATCCAGCAGCCTCATCTTCCACTACAAGTAAAACTGCACCAGAAACTGATCCTAGAACAGTAGCACAGGTAATTCATTTGGTTTCCGCATTAATACCCCTAGCGGCCTAGAAAGGTTTCAAGGAGATCCCCAGAAGCCCCAGTTATTTTTGAGTCAGTGTTCCTTACATTTTATGTGTCGCCCCACCTTATTTCCTGATGCACATTCCTGAGTACCATTTGTCTTATCCTATTTGGGGGGCGATGCAGCAAATTGGGCCATGCCATTAGTACCTAGGGATGATCCTTTCCTTTATGATTTTGATTTATTTAAAATAGAATTTCTCAGAATATTTGATAGGAGAAAGATCTCCCAGGCCACCGATAATGAATTACTTGAACTTCGTCAAGGTTCTAGAGATTTGATTTCTTATTTGACACAATTTAACAAATTGATTGTTGAAACGAACTGGCCAGAGAAAAAGAGGGCGGCCATTTTTTATCGTGGATTGTGAGATGAGATCAAAGATACATTAGCATATATTCCCAACTGTCCTACTGAACTCTCTGTTTTAGTGGATTTGGTTTTAGAACTTGACTTTCGCTGTTCAGAGCGGAAGGGTGAAAAGAAAAAAGAATTAAAAATTAGTTTTCCTTGCTTTGATAGAATAAGATCAGATGGAGGAAAGGTTTCGGGATCAAACACAGAGGCAGAACTAATGCAGATTGGAGTAGTTTGTGGTCTCTTGAGTAGAGAGGAAAAAGAACAGCGATGATTGAAGAAATTGTGTTTATATTGTGGTGCTTCTGAACACTTTGAGAAAGAATGTCCGAAACAACCAAAAACACAGTTGAAGGGAAGCACCCTAAACCATCAGTAGAAGGGGTCGCTCTGATGGCGAAAGAGGAGAAGATGATCCCAAATTCTCATTTGATTATGAACACACTACAGACCTTAACTCCTCATGTGATTTTACATATATGACACTTAAGTCCCGTAATCAACAGATCCTTGGCGTGGCCATAATGTTGGATTGAGGAGCTACGGGTAACGTCTGTAACATCAAATATGCTCATTGAATCGGAGTTCAAGCTATCCATAAAGAAAGAAGTGAACCAGTTTGTGCTGTTGACGGAACAAATGTGTCTTCAGGTCCGATCACCAGTCACACAGAGCCTTTGGAATTAACTCAGTCTGATGGTCGTCGAGAGATTCTGCAATTTAATCTAATTGATGCACCCCAATTTCAATTTATTTTGGGATTGCCTTGGTTGGCAATTCATAATCCTACCATCGATTGGGAGAATAGAACTGTTAAGATGTAATCTCCTTTTTGTTTGGAACATTATTTTCACCCTATTGATAAGGTTTCGGAACCTTCACAAGCCTCATTGCTATCTTTCGGAGGACAGTCGATTGGAGTAATTGACTCAGTGGAAATTCCCAGGGAATATCAAGATTTTGAGGAAGTCTTTAGTGAGCAAGAAGCTGAGCATTTGCCTCCACATCGTTCGTATGATAGTGCAATAGATCTGGAACCTGGAGCGCTACTTCCATGCAGTAGGATCTACGCTCTAACTGCAGCAGAAAACCATCATCTTATTGAATGTTTGAATTATCTGGCAAATGGCTTTATAAGACCCTCCCAATCTCCAGTATCATCCCCGTTATTTTTCATTCCTAAGAATGAAGGGACTCTAAAACCTTGCATCGACTATCGAGCATTGAACCGAGCCACAGTCAAAAATCATTATCCTCTTCCATTGATTTCCGTCCTGTTGCACCAAATTAAGGAGGCCCGAATTTTTACTAAACTCGACTTGCATGGGGCCTATCATTTGGTTCGTATGAAGGAGGGTCATGTGTGGAAGACCGCATTCAGAACGAAGTTTGGATTGTTTGAATATAGAGTGATGCCCATTGGGCTCTGCAATGCTTCTGCAGTGTTCCAACATTTCATCAATGATGAAATGGGAGATTTGATTGATAAAATTGCACTAATTTATTTGGTTGACATATTAATCTATTCAAAAGACCCTTAAGATCACTGTCGGCATGTCAGAACTGTGCTGTAACGCCTTCGTTTTCACGGCCTCCATGTTAAACTTGAGAAATGCGTTTTCAGGTCCTTGAGTGTGGAATTCTTAGGATTCATCTTAGCCTCACAGGTCATAACCATGGATCCTGGAAAGGTGCAAGCAGTGGAAAATTGTCTGTCTCCAAAAGATGTCAAGGAGATTCAGAGGTTCCTCAGATTTGTGAATTTCTATTGACGGTTCATTCAAGGATTTTAACAACTGATTGTTCCCATCACTCGTCTATTAAAGAAAGGAGTGAAGTTCCAATGGACCTCAGGAACAGAACAAGCGTTTTTATGCTTAAAGAAAAGTTTTACCTCAGCTCCAATCTTGTTACATGCCGATCCCACTGAACCCTTCTTTGTAGAAGCAGATGCTTCCGATCAAGCCATTGGGGGAGTGCTCTCACAGCGGCATCGAAACACGGGACAGCTGCATCCAGTGGCCTATCGCTCTCGGAAATTGAGTCCAGCGGAAATCAATTACACTATAGCTGAGAAAGAACTCCTAGCAGGGAAAGATGCATTCGAAGATTGGAGACATTATTTATTAGGAGACAGACACACTGTCACTGTATTCTCTTATCATAAAAACCTTCAATTTTTGAAGACAGCAAAGACCCTAACTCTAAGACAATTGCGCTGGTCGTTATACTTCGCTGATTTTGATTTTATCATCAAGAATCGTCCCGGAAACAAGAATGGAAAAGAGGATGCTTTATACCGGATACATACAGAGGAGTTCGAAAATCCTGTGGAACCGCAGCCAATAATTCCAGAATCCAAAATCAGTTGTACCATTTCATTTGATAATTTCCAAGAAGAAGTTCGGAATAGCCTAACGTCCGATAAGATGACTCAATGGGCCTCTCAAGGAACTAAAAGAAAAATTAATGAGCAATTACCCTACTACAAAGAAGCATTACATCTACCTACTAAGGCTTTGCAAGAAATGGCGCTTCAAGTGTGTCATGATCAGCCTCTTGCTGGACATAAAGGGATATCCAAGACATTAGATTTGGTGCAGCGTTATTTTTGGTGGCCTGGGTTATCCTCTCATGTTAAACAATATGTCCAGACTTGTGAATTGTATGCCCGAAGTAAATCTAGTCGATAGGCTCCACAGGGAATGTTACAACCCTTACCAACTCCATCTCATCCCTGACATACTGTGTTGATGGATTTAATTGTGGAATTGCCTTTGAGTCAGGGATACAATACTATCTTGGTCTTTGTAGACACCTTCACAAAGATGAGCCATTTTATTCCATTAACTGGGATACCTACAGCAAAAGAATTGTCAAAATTGTTTAGTGAACACTGTGAAAATGCATGGGGTTCCCAAAATGGTAATTTCAGACTGGGGTTCTCAGTCTGTATCACATTTTTGGAAGGCCTTTTTAAATGGTCTTGGAGTAGAATCTAGATATTCTACCAGTTATCATCCCGAGACAGATGGCCAGACATAGAGAATTAACCAAGGACTAGAGCAGTATCTTCGTTTGTTCCTCATGGATCGGGGTGGAGATTGGTCAGAAATGTTGCGGATGGCTGAATTTGCATTTAATAATGTGAAAGGGTGTGTCCACAGGCTACTCTCTTTTCTATCTGAATTACTGTCACCACCCTAATCCCTTTCACACACAGGAAGAATTAGAAGTCCAGGCGGTGGGAGATTTAATGAAAGATTTGGCTCTTCTCCATAAATCTGCAGAAGCTAATTTGACTAAGGCTAAAATGAATTATAATAAATGTGCAGATAGACAACGAAAACCGGCACCAAAGTATCAAGTGGGAGATCAGGTTTGGTTATCCTCTTGAAATGTACTTTTGAAGTGGAATCAGAAGTTTCATCCCCGCTTTGTAGGTCCTTACACCATTGAACAAGTATTAGGGCCAGTCACAGTGAAATTGAAATTGCCTTCCAAGTTAGGTATCCATCCAATCCCGTCTTTTATGTTTCCCTTTTAAAAAAGTCTGCACCACATTTTAGAAGATCAAAGCCCCCAGAACCTCTTGAGATCAATGGACATCCAGAATATGAAGTGAAGGGAATTTTAGATTCTAAACTCACTAAAGGGAAACTTTTTTACTTGATTGATTGGAAAGGGTATGGTCTTGAAGATAGGTCTTGGCAGCCAGCAGAGAATGTTCATGCCCTCAGTTAAAAAGACGATTTCATTCACAACACCCATTCAAACCTGGACTGATAAATCGGTCTTCGAGAGGAGGTACTGTCAGGAAATTCATGTACTTAAAAAAGAACAAGAGCCATTGTCAAACCCGGTTTGGTTAATCTGTAGTATGATATAGAATAGGCATTTGGACACTACAAGATGGCCGCTGCATTTGTAGCAGTTATCCTTCACACTTGTAAACACAGTGCAGTCTAGTGGTTAAGGGCAGTGCAGGCGATTACTGCTGCGCACTTCAACTGAGATGTGTTAGAGACCGCACGTTAGGACCGTTTCTCCTCAGCTTATGTAAAGCGGGAGAAAACGGTTTTCCAAGAGAAATTCGAGTTAGCGGTAAAGTAGAATTCCACTTTCAGTGGCAAATTATTGTACCATTCTTCGAGAGGGTTCTTTGACTAGCTTCAGCCCTCTGAGAGATATTTCCTTCTTAGTAACTCGTCTGGAGATCCAGGGTTCTTCCGACCAGCATTGAATGGTTGGAAGTTGAGAACCAGTACTGAATATTGCTGAGAAAACAGAATACCATCGCACCTTCTTCAAGTCAGAGTTTACAGTGGAGAATTCAGCGTTTCAGCAACTCCACCTTCAAGTAAGACTTTTTCAAGGAAGTAACGTTGTATATGATGCCAGTTAGCAGAGCGCTTACGACCTAAGTAGTTTTGCTGTACCCTCTCTTGCGCTTACCCTTTACCTTTCCTCCCTCTTTTTCCTTCCTGGACCCTTTTTGCACGCACCTTGATTAAAAGACATTAGCATTGGCGAAAGACTTGAATCAACCAAGGAAAGACGATCACCATACCAAGACAATATTGGAATGCCAAGTTATCATAGTACATTTGGAGATAGAAGGTATAATGGAGAAAGTGTACATCCAAGTTTAGGGAAATGTTATTTGAGTTCCATTCATGATTATTTTTCTCTCCATTGCGGATAGCTAAACTCTATCCCAGATTGAACACCATTGCACCAACAACATAACTATAGAAGAGCGGCTCATACTCCGGTAACCGCTAGTAGGGAGATAACCCAATATTAGAGCCCATTAAGAATTGCATAATTAGGCAATAGGTTGTTGTATTTATATTTTATTTCCCCTTCTGTGTATTAGGCACCCATTGGGCAGTCAGGAACATCTACATAGAAGATTCCTGGAAGCAGCACAAGGGTGGTAGCTGTTGAAGGAATGTCTCTTCTCTTTCCCATTCCCCTTTTCCCCCCCATTGGTGGCGTTGCTCTGCAAGAAGCGCGGCGGCACAGGTGGGAGGGCATAGGGGTCAACGGCTGTTCTGCTTCTGCGAAGACAAAGAGGGTTCTGACACAGAGGGAGGCTACTATAGGGACATATAAGCTAGCACTTACATGCCCACACCTTTATTATAATGCATCCTGACTCCTGGGCTCTGGAAGCCTACCTTAGGGGTAACTGGCATATATTAAAAATAGTGCTGTGACCTTACCAGTCATGGTGAGGGCAAAGTTGAATTTGAGCAGTTTGCACTGGTCATGCAGTCTGCCATGACAAAGATTGCTATCATCTTTTTACTTGGATCACTCATGGTGGTACAATCAGTACTTCAGGCCCTGGTGACCCCTTAAACTCCTGTGCCCTTGGTACCACTAGCATCACTTACCAGGGACTTATAAGGGGGTTAAAGTCCTTGTCAAGTGGGGTTACCAATTCACATGCATCATATTTTAGGGAGGTAGCACTAGCACCGGGGCCTAGTTAGCAGGCTCCATTGCACTTTCAGAATAAAAATATAAAATCATTTGAGAAATAAAATGTGGGGGTGACCATTCAAGAATCGCTCTTTCCAAACACATATCATACAACTATTAAACAAAATAGCATAGTGCAAGTGCATAAAATGTTCAGCCACTCCTCCCCCATTATCATTGAAAGTGGCCTTGATCCCTCCCAGATTAATACCTAAGCACATATTAGGAGGGTGCTAAGCCTTGATTGAACATAGCACATATAGCGTAGCTCTGAGGTCTCATCCAATTAAAATTCTAATCCTCTATTCATTTTAACAGATATATGCAATGATTACATAAGCTTCCAAATAGCTGAACTTGTTGCTGTTAATAATTATTACTCACCACCCCAGGAGTAGATGAATGCCACTGGATTCAAGCAAACCTGGCTGATGAGGGGCGCTACCCTGAAACCGGTCCCAGGTTTCTTGTTTCCTTTCCAGGGAGGACCTAGCTTGTCAGTTTGGGCTGGTTGTTCCCATGAGGAGCAAAGTCAATACGGATTTGCATATGGCTGGGTCCAAACAGTGGTGGCATAGTGAGCAAAAGAACAATGGATTTAACCCAGATCTCTTTACTGGGGCTGAATGTTTGAGTTATTGAACTGGTGTGGTTTTAGGACAATCGCACTCCTGGGTGTATAAAACTTCAAAGTATGGTCTTTAAACGTTAAGTTGGTGCTATCCGGTAATCCGTTAGGGACTGTGGGACCAAGTGAAATGCTGTGTTGCGCTATCCCAAACGTGGGTAGCGACACCGGATGCACACAGAAAAGAAAATTTCCAGCGAGGTAGGTTGTGCGTTTGAAATTATTTTATTGCGAATCAAATTTTATCTTCATTCAAAATGTTGTATTCACATGATGAAATTAATACATCAATCTTCATTTCTTAATTGATTCAAAAGATTCCCCATGAATTCCCAATGCATTTCGGGCGCAGGGCCCTTCATCAGGGGATTTAATTTTACTGTTGGCAAAAAGAAAAATGATACACATATATTAATACGTCATCTAGTATGCAAAATGCAGATCTAAACATTTCATAAATCCATAGATTGTCTCTTAAGCATGAATCAAGTTAATGGCATCTGAAATCTGAAATTCACCCGGTTTAAATAAATGAATGCAGTACACATTTAACCCCTAATTGTTGTAGAATGTGAATGAAAATCAAACAACACAAAAAAGCGCGTGTCTGTGTGTTTAAGTAAAAGAGCTACGATGTCTGAGACCGTAAGATTGTCTGGGTACTAACTGAGGTCCGTTCGGTAGAAGGAGGGTAATGACGAGTGGAAGAGATAAGTTTCAACCACTTAAAAACACATAGGCAAAGAAACCCGTGTGAATTAATAAAACCATCAGACACCTGGTGTATAAGAACGTTCTCAACCCAAGTGGGGAGATGGTGGGATAGACAAAGGGCTGTGGGATGGATTCTAACGATCGGAACCCGAGGGGTACCGGCTGTAATGCAAACTGAAATGAAATAGCTTACCGATTTCAGTGCGAAGCACTGGAAACAATGTCACCCTCCATGTGCGTCGGCGGGATGGAATGCGGAAGTTCCGTGTCGATCTTTACGTGAACGTCGTGTGACGTGTGAGGTCATGTGATAGAAGGGGGTGGAAGACAGACTGCTCAGGGTCTGAAATGTTCGTGTACCGTGATAGAAAGAATCGTAAAAAGTCGTGAAAAACAAAGGTGAATGCCAGAGTTTTGTAACGTCGGGCGCCGCTGTACAGGGCCAAAAAAGCACTGTGGCTGTAAGCGGTCATGTATGAAAAAATGTAGCAATTAACACACAAATGTCAAAAAAAATTAGTAAACATCACCACAATGGGGAAATAGAATGCACATGTCTATTGCACAGTGAGGAAACTGGGTAATTTTGTGCAACTGCGGTGAGACTGGGTACAAGAGAAACACAATATCAGAGTATCTTTTTACAGAAAGCAATGAAAGTCCATACGATCATTTAGTCCTTTGGGATGGGTCGTGGTAAGACGATTTATCCAATATATTTCCCGTCTCAGTAAATACTGGCTGTTGTCTCTACCCGGTAAAATGCTCGGTTGTTCCAATACTAGAAATCTTAATTGGCTGGGAGTATGATTATGAAGATCAAAATGTACTGCCATAGGGGATTTGGAATTCTTGGTTCGAATGTTACTCTTGTGTTCTGTGAGCCTGGTTTTTATTTTTCGCTCGGTCTTGCCAACATAGGCCAAGCCACATGGGCATTTCAACATATAAATTACATTGCGACTGTCACAAGTGGCAGATACTTTCAATTTAATCTCTGTTCCTTGACTGGGATGTCTTACTTGATTTCCTTTAATGATAGCGTTGCAATTACCGCAATTGTGGCATGGTAGTGTGCCTTTGTAAACTACTGTTTTTCTTTCAGTTTTGGTGTTCAATATTTCTTTGATGTTTCTGGTTCGCTGGTATGCGAACCTGGGTGGGCTCGAGAAAATACCATTGAAATCTTCTTCAAGTGCCAGTAATGGCCAGTGTTTGAGAATGATCTTTTTGATCCGATAACTTTCTGTGGAATATTTCGAAGTGAATACTGTTCTCTCTTGCTCGGTGGTGATCACCTTGTCTTTCAATAGTGTGTTTCTGGAGATGTTAGATACCTTGGTTTTTGCTTCCTCGAGGATTGCCGTGGGGTAACCTCGCTTCTGAAATTTATCCATGATTTTGGGAAAGTTTTCATTGTAAATTTGTTCAGATGAAGATATTCTTTTTACTCTTAGTAGCTGAGAGTACGGGAGATGTTGTTTCAAAGAAGGTTGGTGAAAACTTTGAAAATGTAACAAATTATTTCTGTCCGTGGATTTAGTGAAGATCGTAGTTTCCAGTTGACCCTGTTTATTTTCAATCATTACATCCAAGAAAGATATTTTGTCTTTCTGTATGTTGTAAGTAAATTGAATTCTTTCATTTACCTCATTCAAGTTTTTGATGGCATTCGTCAGAGTTTCCCTCGTTCCTTTCCACAAAATGAAGATATCATCTATATATCTTTTATATAGAATTAAATTGTTTATCCATGTGTGGTTGTTCAAAATGTGGTCAAGTTCGTACCTGTACATGAAAAGATTCGCGTACGCCGGTGCGGCGCAATTTCCCATGGCGGTACCGGAGGATTGAATATAATACTCATCGTTCCACTGAAAATAGCTGTGGTATAGGGTGAAATTTAATAGTTCCATGAGGAATATCATGAAATTTTCCTCCATTTCTGATAACACCAGGAAGGATGCCACTGCTTCTGTTCCTAAGTTGTGCGGAATTGAAGTGTACAAGGATTGTACATCAATCGTACATAGTAGCATTTCTTTGGTATGTGTCAGTGCCTCTTCCTTCAGAATGTTTAAAAAATTCGTGGTGTCCTTAATGTATGTGGACATTTTTTGTACGATGGGTTGCAAGTGTTTATCAAGATATCTTCCTACCGGTTCATGGATAGAATTAACCGTTGAAACAATGGGCCGGCATGGTGGATGGGTGGGATGTTTATGAACCTTGGGGATCATATATATGTACGGCACTGATGGATTATCTTTGATGAGGTAATTCTTTTCCTTAGTTCCGATGATGTCAAGGTCAATGGCTTTGTCAATGATGGTGGTCAGTATCACAATGAACTGTTTAGTGGGGTCATTGGAAATCTTGTGGTATATTTGGGTGTCTTTAACATGGTTATCCAGTTGTTGTTGATAGTATTCGGTGTCCAGGATGACGAGGGCGCCGCCCTTATCAGCCTGTCGAATGGTTATCTCCGTGGTCTCTGCCAATTTTTTGAGAGCCTGATACTCCTGTTTTGACATGTTGGTTGATTTGGATGAAGGTTTTTTGTATATTGCTTCAATTTCCTTAGAGATCACCTTCTCATAAGCATCTAGTACTTTGTGACTTGTCGGAGGCGTGAATTTGCTTTTGTTACGTAAACCCATCAGAGTATCTTTGGTAGGTTCAGTGGGTTTGGGAATGACATTCGAAAAAAAGTGTCTCAATCGCAAAAGTCTCATGTTCTTCTTGGATGCTTGGGCCTTTCTCTAAAAAAGGATCGGTTGTTTTGTTACTTTGTCCTTCACTCAATGTAGTACTGGGTCCTTCACTCGATGTTGTGGGTCTTTCCATTGTTTTGCTTGCTGTGGTTTTTAGAGAAAGGCCCAAGCATCCAAGAAGAACCCGGAGGGGCAAAGGGAGGAACACAAAGAGACATAGTGGCAAAAAATACGAGGAGTCAGAAAATTTAGTCATCAACTTGTCCAAATACAAAATTTCCACCAAGCAAGAACAAGTTTTACAAAAGGGAACCACGTTTGTCTCTACATATCACTCTAATTCATTGGATACCCAAGTTTGTATATACAAGTTCATGAGACTTTTGCGATTGAGACACTTTTTTTCGAATGTCATTCCCAAACCCACTGAACCTACCAAAGATACTCTGATGGGTTTACGTAACAAAAGCAAATTCACGCCTCCGACAAGTCACAAAGTACTAGATGCTTATGAGAAGGTGATCTCTAAGGAAATTGAAGCAATATACAAAAAACCTTCATCCAAATCAACCAACATGTCAAAACAGGAGTATCAGGCTCTCAAAAAATTGGCAGAGACCACGGAGATAACCATTCGACAGGCTGATAAGGGCGTCGCCCTCGTCATCCTGGACACCGAATACTATCAACAACAACTGGATAACCATGTTAAAGACACCCAAATATACCACAAGATTTCCAATGACCCCACTAAACAGTTCATTGTGATACTGACCACCATCATTGACAAAGCCATTGACCTTGACATCATCGGAACTAAGGAAAAGAATTACCTCATCAAAGATAATCCATCAGTGCCGTACATATATATGATCCCCAAGGTTCATAAACATCCCACCCATCCACCATGCCGGCCCATTGTTTCAACGGTTAATTCTATCCATGAACCGGTAGGAAGATATCTTGATAAACACTTGCAACCCATCGTACAAAAAATGTCCACATACATTAAGGACACCACGAATTTTTTAAACATTCTGAAGGAAGAGGCACTGACACATACCAAAGAAATGCTACTATGTACGATTGATGTACAATCCTTGTACACCTCAATTCCGCACAACTTAGGAACAGAAGCAGTGGCATCCTTCCTGGTGTTATCAGAAATGGAGGAAAATTTCATGATATTCCTCATGGAACTATTAAATTTCACCCTATACCACAGCTATTTTCAGTGGAACGATTAGTATTATATTCAATCCTCCGGTACCGCCATGGGAAATTGCGCCGCACCGGCGTACGCGAATCTTTTCATGTACAGGTACGAACTTGACCACATTTTGAACAACCACACATGGATAAACAATTTAATTCTATATAAAAGATATATAGATGATATCTTCATTTTGTGGAAAGGAACGAGGGAAACTCTGACGAATGCCATCAAAAACTTGAATGAGGTAAATGAAAGAATTCAATTTACTTACAACATACAGAAAGACAAAATATCTTTCTTGGATGTAATGATTGAAAATAAACAGGGTCAACTGGAAACTACGATCTTCACTAAATCCACGGACAGAAATAATTTGTTACATTTTCAAAGTTTTCACCAACCTTCTTTGAAACAACATCTCCCGTACTCTCAGCTACTAAGAGTAAAAAGAATATCTTCATCTGAACAAATTTACAATGAAAACTTTCCCAAAATCATGGATAAATTTCAGAAGCGAGGTTACCCCACGGCAATCCTCGAGGAAGCAAAAACCAAGGTATCTAACATCTCCAGAAACACACTATTGAAAGACAAGGTGATCACCACCAAGCAAGAGAGAACAGTATTCACTTCGAAATATTCCACAGAAAGTTATCGGATCAAAAAGATCATTCTCAAACACTGGCCATTACTGGCACTTGAAGAAGATTTCAATGGTATTTTCTCGAGCCCACCCAGGTTCGCATACCAGCGAACCAGAAACATCAAAGAAATATTGAACACCAAAACTGAAAGAAAAACAGTAGTTTACAAAGGCACACTACCATGCCACAATTGCGGTAATTGCAACGCTATCATTAAAGGAAATCAAGTAAGACATCCCAGTCAAGGAACAGAGATTAAATTGAAAGTATCTGCCACTTGTGACAGTCGCAATGTAATTTATATGTTGAAATGCCCATGTGGCTTGGCCTATGTTGGCAAGACCGAGCGAAAAATAAAAACCAGGCTCACAGAACACAAGAGTAACATTCGAACCAAGAATTCCAAATCCCCTTTGGCAGTACATTTTGATCTTCATAATCATACTCCCATCCAATTAAGATTTCTAGTATTGGAACAACCGAGCATTTTACCGGGTAGAGACAACAGCCAGTATTTACTGAGACGGGAAATATATTGGATAAATCGTCTTACCACGACCCATCCCAAAGGACTAAATGATCGTATGGACTTTCATTGCTTTCTGTAAAAAGATACTCTGATATTGTGTTTCTCTTGTACCCAGTCTCACCGCAGTTGCACAAAATTACCCAGTTTCCTCACTGTGCAATAGACATGTGCATTCTATTTCCCCATTGTGGTGATGTTTACTAATTTTTTTTGACATTTGTGTGTTAATTGCTACATTTTTTCATACATGACCGCTTACAGCCACAGTGCTTTTTTGGCCCTGTACAGCGGCGCCCGACGTTACAAAACTCTGGCATTCACCTTTGTTTTTCACGACTTTTTACGATTCTTTCTATCACGGTACACGAACATTTCAGACCCTGAGCAGTCTGTCTTCCACCCCCTTCTATCACATGACCTCACACGTCACACGACGTTCACGTAAAGATCGACACGGAACTTCCGCATTCCATCCCGCCGACGCACATGGAGGGTGACATTGTTTCCAGTGCTTCGCACTGAAATCGGTAAGCTATTTCATTTCAGTTTGCATTACAGCCGGTACCCCTCGGGTTCCGATCGTTAGAATCCATCCCACAGCCCTTTGTCTATCCCACCATCTCCCCACTTGGGTTGAGAACGTTCTTATACACCAGGTGTCTGATGGTTTTATTAATTCACACGGGTTTCTTTGCCTATGTGTTTTTAAGTGGTTGAAACTTATCTCTTCCACTCGTCATTACCCTCCTTCTACCGAACGGACCTCAGTTAGTACCCAGACAATCTTACGGTCTCAGACATCGTAGCTCTTTTACTTAAACACACAGACACGCGCTTTTTTGTGTTGTTTGATTTTCATTCACATTCTACAACAATTAGGGGTTAAATGTGTACTGCATTCATTTATTTAAACCGGGTGAATTTCAGATTTCAGATGCCATTAACTTGATTCATGCTTAAGAGACAATCTATGGATTTATGAAATGTTTAGATCTGCATTTTGCATACTAGATGACGTATTAATATATGTGTATCATTTTTCTTTTTGCCAACAGTAAAATTAAATCCCCTGATGAAGGGCCCTGCGCCCGAAATGCATTGGGAATTCATGGGGAATCTTTTGAATCAATTAAGAAATGAAGATTGATGTATTAATTTCATCATGTGAATACAACATTTTGAATGAAGATAAAATTTGATTCGCAATAAAATAATTTCAAACGCACAACCTACCTCGCTGGAAATTTTCTTTTCTGTGTGCATCCGGTGTCGCTACCCACGTTTGGGATAGCGCAACACAGCATTTTGTTTGAGTTATTGATCATTCGTCTATCATTTGTAGCCAAACATTTTGCACCCTAAGTGGGATGCATATGCCCAGATGTGGGTCCCTTGCTCGATTTGCCACTGGATTCAAGCTAGCCTGGCTGATGAGAGGTGCTACCCTGAAACCGGTACCAAAATGCTTATTTCCATGTCCAGGGAAGACCCTGCTTGGCAGTTTGGACTGGACTGTTCCCACGAGGAGCAGGGTCAAGACTGATTAGCATATGGCTGAGTCCAAACTGGGGTGGCGTAGTGAGCGAAATAAAATAGATTTAACCCAGATCTCTTCACTGGGGATTAATGTTTCATTTATTCAGCATTCCATCTATCATTTGTTGCAGCAGCATTTTTCACCCTAAGTGGGATGGGTATGCCCAGACCTGAGTCCCTTGCTCCCCGTGCTACTGGATTAAGGCTGTAAGGCTAGCCTGGCTGATATGGGGTGATACCCCGATACCGGTACCAGGATTCTTGTTTTCAATCCACGGAGGACCCAGCTTGGCCATTCGAACTGGACTGTTCCTATGAGGAGCAGGGTTAATACTAATTTACATATGGCTGAGTCCAAACTGGGGTGGCATAGTGAGCAATAATGAATGGCTTTAACCTAGATCTTTTGACTGGGGGTGAATGTTTGATTTATTCAGCATTCCGTTCATCATTTGCTGCTGCAGCATTTTCCATATTAAGTGGGATGGGTATGCCTAGACGTGGGTCCCTTGTTTGCTCTGCCCCTGGATTCAAGCTAGCATGGCTGGAATCGGTGTTGGGGTAGGATTCCAACATGTTTGATACCAAACATGACCAGTTTCAGTGCAGCCAGTATATAGTTAGACATCTTGCATCTGACTTGATGTCCACTATATGTATTAAATGGTCTCACTTACAAAGCCTGGAGAATCGACTCCGGGGTTTGCAGAGAGGCCCTGCTCATGAATGGGGCACCCTCACACTTGTAACTAAGCACCCTGCCCTCACGATTGAAAGGCCTGCTTTAGAGGTGACTTATAGGTTTTAAGTGCAGTGACCTCAGATATAAGGACACTTATATCTGTTGTAAGTGGTGCTAGCACCAACTTACATTGGCTGCAAAGGCAGGCCTGTAGTCACAGTTTGAATGGTGTCTCCTGGGTGGCACAATACATGCTGCAGCCCATCGGAGACCGCTGGAGTTCCTATGCCTTGGGTACCATAGTACCATATACTAGGGGCTTTCAGGGGTACACCAGTAGCCAATTGGAAAGGTACCAAAGTATTTTATTTATAAAGTTTTATATAGCGCGAACTAGATCCCATTGGATATCAGAGAGCTTTATAGTAGGAAGGAAAGGAAGGACAATAATGCAAATACATCAACAGGTAGGGATAAAAACAAGCATGATCACAGATTACACGACAAATGCCACATGGAGTCATATTAAACAATTGTACAATGGTAGCGAAGGAGGGGCATAATATGCCGTAAAAAAGCGTAGTAGTAAATGATGGTACAATGTAAGTAGAAACAAATTCCTCGGGCAGGAGAGCCTAGCCCACTAACGGAAGGAATGTATTCATAAGGAATCTTCTGACTTCCAATTTGAACACCGTTGTTACGGAGATTCTGCGTACTTCCGGTGGTAGAGAGTTCCATATCTTTGGGGCAGTGCCAGCAAAGGTTCTGTGACAAGTTCACTCTTTGCTCAGGATAAGTGGTTTCAGGAGGAAAGTAGTGGCGCTTCTTTAGGCTCTTACACCACAGGATAGTTCAAGTTTTTGCGCCAGGTATCTGGGAGTATTGAAGTGGATGGCTTTGTGCGTCATAACGGCAATCTTTAACTGCATTCGTTTTTCATAGGGGAGCCAATTTAGTGATTTTAGGACTGGCGATATGTGCTCATTGTGTTTGGAGCCTGTAACCAGTCTAGCAGCAGCATTCAGAGATGCCCTTAGTGGAGCCAGGGTGTATTTGGGAAGGCCACAGAGGGTAGCGCTGCCATGATTTAGCCTCGGTAGGACAAGCGCTTGGACGACCTGCTTGAAATCATTAAGTTGAAGGAAAGGTTTGATGTTTCTGAGTGTCCTCATCAAGTGGTTTGCTCCCTTACAAATATTGCTGATATGATTTTTCATATTCAGGTGCCTGTCCATGGTGACTCCTAGAGATTTGGCTGAGTCATTTCATTTTCATTTCAAAACTTTATTTGGTTATTAAAACAAAATAACCATAAAAGTACAATAAAAGAAAATCATGATTAAAAAGATTCTTACAATACAATTGATTACAGTACACAAAAGTTATTTCCACACAATTCAGATTACAATTGATTTTCGTGATTTAAAAACATTTTTAAGGAATGAGGAAATAAATACGACACTTAAAATACTATCAAGCTTCTGTATGGCTAAAAAAGCAGGGCGACAGTGATTAATTCCCATGGTCTTCAGAAGTGGAATAACCCACGTTTGTCTAGGTACAGAATAAAATTTACAAAAGAATAGTATATGTATATCTGTTTGTACTGACTGTTCATTACAGGGACATTTTATCAAAGTTTTTGACCAATCATTCATTACTGGGAAACTAAGTAACCGAAACAGCAAGTTCAATCTAAAACGAATTAATTAAAACCTTTCATGGTCACTCATTGGTAAGCTCAAATAAGGTTGTACATTTCTAGAAAACACAATTTGTTCGTGGGCTACTACAGTTATTTTCTTCATTTCAATCGTGGTTCTATTCTCGTGCAGATACGTCATACACTTTTCTTTTAAAGATTTTCTAGAAATGTTACATAAGGAAGATGGTTCTGTGAAATAATGCCCCATACCCAATGCAGTGAGGAATTTCCTCACATAACACAGCCATCTAAGTTTGTCACTCTTCTCTAGCCCAACCGCATTGGTCATTATTGTGCGGTTTAATTTACATTCGTCAACTGTCCATATTCTGTGCCATAGTAGAATTGGAGCCGTTTTTATAGTATCTTCCAAGTAAGGCTCCCCTAATTCTACATAACAGACATAGGTTGAAACACTCTGTGGGACTGGTAGAAGATATTTCATAAAGAGGTTTTCAGTGACCTATAGTGAGCTCACATTGGCATGTCCCCATAGCCCTGCGCCATATGTTACAATTGCTATACAAGTAGCTTTATAAATGGTTAGCATTTCCTTGATTGGTCTCTTCCCAATTTTACGGCTAAAATTCTTTAAGGCCATAATTGATTTGCAGAACAATAGTCTCCTAGTACTGATAGTGGTATTCCATAGGCCCTTGCAATCAATTAAAACTCCTAGGTAACAAAATGTTGGGGTAACATCAACAGGGATAGAGCCGATATAAAGTGCCCTTCTCCTATTTTTAGATCCCGATCCACAAGACATGGTGAATGTCTTGGAACAGTTAATACACTAATCTAACCTTGTCATGAAATCACAGAATGAGGTAACCTACCTCTGCATAGCCTGTGGTGTTCTGGCCATGAGAACGGCATCATCGGCATATAGCAGGGTTGGTATTGGCCTTTCCCCTACCATTGGGAGGTCCCTGCACTCAGTCAGTAGTGTGTGCTCCACATCGTTAATATAGAGTGTGAAGAAAAATGGAGCTAGGACTCAGCCTTGGTGTACCCCTCTCTGAATTCCAAAGGATTCGGTACATTCCCCATTTTTCCCAAATCTAACTTTTGCAGATGCTCCAGCATAAAGTTCCCGAAGAAAGTTTATGATGGAGCAATCTACACCCATGTTACCCATAACCAGCCAAAGTTTACTGTGGGAGACGCAGTTGAATGCAGAGGTAAGATCTACAAATGTTAGAAATATTCGACCCTCCTTGGCCTTGGTATACTTTTCAGTTAAAATATGCAGGTTCAGGCATTGCTCAATTGTCCCTAGCCCTTTCCTGAAGCCATACTGTAAATCGCTTATAATTTTATTCTCGTCAGCCCATATTTCGAGTCTGTTTAAAATTACTCTTCCTAGGATCTTGACAGTGGAGTCCAATAGTGAAATTTGGCGATAACACTTACAGCTGTCTCGATCACCCTTTTTAAAAATTGGTACAATCAGAGATTGGCACCACGAAGAAAGTAAGCCTTCATGTAGAGTTGCATTAAAAAGGCGTGCAAGAATCGGGGCCCATAGTTCCCTATTGTTTTTGTACAGGTCGACCGGAACCCCATCGGGGCCCGGTGCCTTCTCTCCCAAGGATGCATTAATACATTCATGGACCTCTGCTACAGTAATTTCTGGGGATAAAACGCTACAGGGGTAAATGGAAGCTTCCATCTGGATATTATCAGTCGCACCATTCTTATTATCGTATTCATCAGAGTACAGTCCAATAAAGTATTCAACCCACTCTCTTTCTGATATTGCCACCTCTAGCGAGTCTGTTTTATTATAGTTTAAGAGAGGTGCATTTACAATTTTCCAAAATAATGCAGGATCTTTGCTCAGTGAAGCCACGCACAAGGCCTTCCAGGCCTCTTTTTTGAGGGCATTTTTTCTGCCTTTAAGAGTTTGCTTATAGATATTCCTGCATTCTCTAATTAGACCACTATCCTTTTCAGAGGCATGTAGGGTTTGCTTTAAGTTTGAATATGCCTTTGTGCATGTGGAATCAAATTACCCCTTTTCCACCCTACATCTACCTTTAGTATCAACCCATAGCAACTTTCTAATTTGTTCGGCAATCACCAGGAAGTTCTTAATTACATCAGAGTCTGTGGTGTTTTCATCTGTACATGCATAAAATTGCGGCAACATTCCCTCAAGCAGCTTTTGCAGAAAATCTTCTGGGGCAATTTTATTCCATTTTAAGGAATAGCCATTTTTTCTTCCCATAGAGATATTGTCAACTATTGTTTTGGGCTTGGCCTTACCACAGATTTTATTAAGTTTCACTCTCAGGGTTAAACTTAAGGGAAAATGGTCATTAAGTGAAATATCAAGAATAGCAAAGTCCTGTATCATGCCACCATGTCTGGCAGTCATGATAATATGATCGATTACTGTATTTGCCCCTCTTCCATTGAAGGTAGGAAGAAAGGGGGCCTCAGGACTGATCAGACCATTCACAAAACCCAAGTCGTTCCCAAATATTATTGTGGTCCCCGCACTTAGTATGGCCAAAGTGACAAAACATAATATCTTTATCAAGATTAACTCCACAGGTTCCCTTCTCACCTTTAGTACATAAGGAACAATTAAAATCTCCGGCCCATATAACACAGGCTTCCTTGAATCTCCCATCCGTCACAGTTTTAACATCATTTCCTAGTGTTCTAAAAACATTGTCAACGTCTATTCCTTCGATGTTGTTATAAAAATGTATCAAGACTAAAACCTTCACTTTATCAACTGCAATCCGAATAATGTGATAATACATATTGTTAGAGACTACTTCTATTTTTGTGCATCCTAGCATGTTAGAAACATAGGTGCACAAGCCTCCTTTGGCCCTACCATGGCGTGAACCAATTGCTGGGGAAAAATAAGTTCTATAACCATTAATATGAACTGGTTCTACTGCCCATGTCTCCTGTAGACTAACAACATTGTAGGTATTCAGCAGTTTGACCCAATGTTCATTTTCCAGTTTGGATCTTAACCCTGCAATGTTCCAACTCATAAATGTCCAAGTTCCCTCATTTATTTGGCTAGCCACTGTATCTATTTCGCTATTGTGTTCAAGGATAATCCCTGAGGGAATTTCATTGTAATGACCATTACGACACACAAGTTCCCGCCCCTTGCTCATCGGTTCCACTGTATCTATCTCATTGTTTACAAAGGTGGTTCCCATCCCACGGTCCTCATGCTCCAGCCGGTCACAGGAGATAGAATTGGTAGATCTAGAATCAGTGGGCAGTCAGTCAATATCCTCTAGCCCTTGCAGAGTATGATACTGATTTAATAATGGTATATCAAAATTAAAATTATCTCTATGTCTAGTCCTGTACTCCCTTTGCTGCCAAAACTTAGGGTTGATCATTCTAGGCCTCATTGCCGGGTAAAAATGGGTCAGATCCACAGTTTGAATCCCACCAGCATCGTAGTCGGAGTTCCAATTACATATAAATCTTACCACGTGTCTATCTCTGAAGTTAATAATTATGCAGTCTCCAGGAAGGTCTTTATACCTATGACCAATCCAACTTACTCTGCGGACATGCATAATCTCCGCTTGGATATATCCTGGTAGGGGTCTATTGTTGTCTAACCAATGTATCACCTTATTTTTTACTTCTGCATGGGTTTCCCCTCTTTTGTTTCTTAGCTCTGGCACTCCCATCATAACAACAGTATAGGGAGTTGACTGTGGGGGTAAATCCACACGTGGGTGTTTAGTCTTTTCTATTCTGCTAGGAGTCTTTTCAACTTTTTTATCATTCTTGTCCTTATTGTCTTCCCTCCTTATTGGTTCCTTGCCAGCCTCCCTCTCTAGCCCTTCTTGCCCAGTATTCTTACGGGTTTGTGCTTGAGTGCCTAAAGCTGGGGTGTGTTGGACAGGGCGATTGTCGCCCTTTGCTACCGATGGCGTGACCTACTAGTTGCCTTAACAGCGCCATTAGCCATGTTTATAGATGTTGTGGATTAGATTTGACCACTGGCTTGGCATGCGTGTTCATTTGTTTCAATATTTCTGAATTAGCCAAGCCCAACTTTTCCAAGTTCCCCACTTTGTCTACTAATACCCTTAATCTTTCCACTATTGGCAAGATAAGTGACTTCATTAAATGTTGTAGTTGTTTCATAAGATCCATCGGGCTTATGGGTAATATGTCTTGTTGGGCCCTACACCTCTCCTCCTTGTTCTGCTGTTCAGCGCTATTGGACTGTGTATTATTTTTACCCCCCTTCTGTTTTACTGGGATAGGTATCAATTTCTTCTGTCTCCCTCTCATTTTGTTCCCAGACAGCAGTTTTCTACTAGACGCCAGATTGCTTTTATAGGCTTTCCCTCTTAGCTTTGGTGGGGGTATCACACTTGGTATCTTATCTGCTAAGTCAGTGTTTTCAATATTACAAATATCTATCCCAATTGCGTCATCCGACACGTTAATCGTGGTTGGTGATTCCTCAGTTGGTCTCATGTTAGGTGTTAGTGATAATCTACTTTGGCAACATGCAAAATCGCTAGGGGGGCTTTGGTTTGAAGAAATAACGCAATTTACATCTTTTTCAGGAAGATCTGCATATGAGTCCATTAACATGGAATCCTGAAAAGACGTAGTTGCAGTTGCAGTATTTACGTGTATATTATTTTCTTGTGCAGATTGGGTAAGAAAACACATACTTGGGGGCAATGAGAGTCGCCTCTCGGTGCTCTCTATTGCGTTAGAAACAAACACAATAGTTTTTTGTAACATTTTATCTATTGCAGTTAGAGTTGGTAATGGGGTTGTTCCTAGTGCTTTTTTTCTCGATGTCGAGCGAGTTGACATTGGTGTATTTTTGCCCATGTTTTTCCTTCTAGAAAACAACTATATAAAGGCAATGTTTGGTCACAATATGCTAGACACCAAACAGTGGACCACAATGTACCTTATATGGACAATTGAAATAAGTCCAAGGGGAATGGCCCAGCCCAGCCTCGTTTGGCCACGGACGGCCACAGACGGTCCCGCCCTTGTCCTTGGCTTCTCCTGGGACGCCCCCGCACGCTCCCGCGTAGCTGGGAATAGCAGCGTTATTTAAACGCCTCCTGGCGCGTTTTACCAATATGTGGCTTCCGGCCGCATTGCAGGCTGCGAGATGTAGTTCCAGCGCAAAAGTCCCCCCCCACACTTTGGCCGCGGTCAGTTGGTGCAGAGGTGCGGCGGCGGGGGGAGAGCAGGCGCTGCAGCAATCGGCGGCGAGACCGGGAAAGAGGCGGCAGGTTCCTCTTCACAGAGCCCCCAGCAGTCAAGGTATGTCACGCCAGATTTTGCTTTGGAAAAGATCCCCGCTCTGCCGGGAATAGCAGCATAATTTAAGCGCATCCTGGCGCGTTTTACCAATATGCGGCTTCCAGCCGCGTTGCAGGCTGGGAGGTGTAGTTCCAGCGCGAAAGTCCCCCCCCACACTGCGGCCGCGGTCAATTGGTGCAGAGGTGCGGCGGCGGGGGGAGAGCAGGCGCTGCAGCAATCGGCGGCGAGACCGGTAAAGAGGTGGCAGGTTCCTCTTCACAGAGCCCCCAGCAGTCAAGGTATGTCACGCCAGATTTTGCTTTGGAAAAGATCCCCCTGAGTCTATGATGAGAGGAGTGCAGTTGAAAGCAGTGAGGTGACTCAGCCAGAGGTCTAGCTTAGGGATGTGGTTCGGAGGGGAGATGAGCTGGAATTCAGTTTTTGAGGTGTTGAGCAGGAGATGGTTCTCAGTTAACCAGTTTTGAGTAGACGTTAAGGTAGTTTTGAGTGAGATGATGTTTTCCGGGGATGAGATTTTCAAATAGAGTTGCGTGTCGTCAGCATACATGTGGAAAAGAATACCCATGGAGTTTAGTGAGTTAGATAATGGTTCTAGGAAAAGATTGAAGAGGATAGGAGATAAGGAAGATCCTTGGGGGACCCCCATGAGAACTGGACAGGGCTGAGAGAGAGAGTGGTTTGCCTTGACTCTTTGAGGTCTGTGGGGGACGTAGGACAAGAACCATTGTAGCACCTGATCACAAAAATCCATCCTGTTTTGCCAAATGGATAGGAGTTTGTCATGATTTACCGTGTCAAAAGCGGAGGAAAGGTCAAGGAGGATCAGGAGGCAGGATTCGTTTTGATTGAGCATTTTTAAAATATCATCCATAACATGGGTGAGAGCCGGTTCGGTGCTATTCCCCTTCCGAAAGCCAGATTGATGCTGGTCTTGGAGTTGGTAGTTCTCTATGTGAGCACAGAGTTGGGATTAAACGCATTTTTCAAGGAGTTTCGCTAGGGTGGGGATGTTGGAGATAGGTCGGAAAATATTGAGAACAGTCTTGTCAGCTATAGATTTTTTTTAGTATAGGAGATACCTGAGCTGCTTATAGGCAGTCGGGGATCGTGCCTTGAGATAGAGAAGCATTTACAATCCTTGTCCAGGTGGGGATGAGTGTATTCTTAATTTCCTTGAAGATGGCCGGGGGTAACGAGTCACTGAAGTGGTTGGATGCGTTAATATCTGAAAGAGACACGTTAGTGATAGATTCCTTACCTTAGAATATCCCCAGGCGTCAGACTGGATCCGGAAACTTTTGCGTAGCAATACCCCTGCGCGCTGGTAGGCGTCGTCTGCGGCTCCGTGTCCGTCGTCGGCGTCGTGAGCGCCGGGATGACGTCGTCGGAGTACTTAGACGGCGCCCATGCGCGCTGACGTCAGTTCTTCTTTTTTCCGCGCCAGCTAGCGCAGATCCGGAAGAAGCTCTACCCCCAGTCACTTTTTGACTGAAAAATTTTGATCCTTTTTGATCTTCTCTTTAGTCGACTGTCTCGACTATCGGTGCCAGGGATGCCCGGGTTCAAGCCTTGTTCGAAGTGCGGCCGACTCATGTCGGTCACGGACCCCCATCGCCGGTGCCTGAAGTGCTTAGGCCTCGACCACGACGATCGAACCTGCGCCGACTGCCGGGCCCTGACGTCGAAGGCTAGGCGGGAGCGGTCCCGCAAGCGTCTCGAGCTGAGGCACTCGGCCCCGCGCCGCTCCAGGTCCCGGTCCCGGTCCCACGGGAGGTCGAGGGACAGGTCGCGAGGTCGGAGTCATCGACGTTCCGGGAGTGACCACCGATCGTCTGGTTCTAAGTCCTCAGGTAAGAGGCATGAGAGGTCGGAGCGACACCATCGGTCCTCCAACCCGCCCCGACGCTCGCTCGATGCGGCCGGGGACTCGGGCGACACCGCCCACGCGGCTCCGCGGGAGTCGCAAGCGTCGCCGCCTGCCCCACACCTTCGGGTCCCTGGGCACGGCGCGTCGCAGGAGGAGGTCGAGAGGTACCTCATGGCCATGAGGGCCCTCCCTCCTCAGTCGGTTCCCGTGGCGCCTTCGGGCCGATCGGCTCCGTCTGGAGGTCCTTCCGGGTCGGGCGCTTCGGCCCCGACGACGTCGGGTGCTTCGGCCCCGGCGCCGCTGGCGACTTTGGTCCCGGCGCCGCGCGACCTCGCTGGATCCGGCTCCGGATCCGGGACCTCGCCGGTCGACCTTACGACCTCACCGGCGCCGTCCCTTCAGGTGTCGTCCCCGGCAGCCGATGTGGTTGCCGCCCCCAATGTTTCCTACGGTCCTACTCAGGAGTCGGAAGGGCGCCGCTGGGCGCCGATTCCGACGGCCTTTGGAAAATTCTATCTCCACGAGGAGGCCCTGGCTGTTGATCCTGGTCTCCAGGAGCCAGGTGACGAGGAGCAGTGGGAGGGGTCCGAGGACCCTCTGGCACGTGATTGCCAGTCAAACCAGGACTGGACATATGAGCTTGGGGAGGCCAGTGGTATTGACACCTCGCCAGACACTGGATTTACGTCGCCCCCGACTGTGGCTTCGGAGGCGGGTTCTGCTTACAGCGTAGTGTTGACGAAGGCAGCTAAGGCCCTGAGCCTTCAGCTCCCCGTCGCGGCCGTGAGGACTAATCTCCTCACCGAGGTCCTCAAACCGCAGTCCGGCTCCGCGGAGCCCCTCCTGCCGTTCAATGAGGCCTTGTGTGACGTTCTTCTGGGCACTTGGTCCAAGCCCGCCACAGGCCCCCCTGTGGACAGGAACGTGGCCAGACGCTACCGCCCGGCACCGGGCGACCCATGCTTTTTGTCCACCCATCCCACCCCCGAGAGCCTGGTCATCCAGGCCTCTAACTCCCAAACCGCATTCCCGTCGGCCCCGCCCGACAGGGAATCCAAGAGATATGAACAGTTCGGGAAGAAGGTCTTCTCGTCTGTGAGCCTAGGGCTACGGTCTGTGAACACCAACTGTCTCTTGGGCCGCTACACCCACACTCTGTGGGACACGGTTGCGGAGGTGCTGCCACAATGCCCTGAGGAGGTCAGGGCTAAACTCAGCCAAACCCTTGCGGACGGCCGAGATGCGGCACGCTTTTCTATCCGGTGTGGGCTGGATACAACGGACTCACTGGGCAGGGCGATGGCAACGACGGTGGCGGTTCGACGCCACGCCTGGTTGAGGTCCGCCAACTTCTCGGCCGATGTCCAGGCCACCCTCCTGGACATGCCGTTTGATGGCCGTCGCCTCTTCGGCGACAAGGCAGACCATGCGCTGGAACGTTTCAAGGACTCCAGGGCCACGGCCAAGTCCTTGGGCCTTACGGCCCTACGCCAGCAATCGGGTGCCTTTCGCTCCTTTCGTGGCCACTGAAGGGGCGCCCCACCACGTACCGTCAGCCACGCGCCGCAGAATGTTCAGCAACGCGGTGGCGGACGTGGGAACCGCCGTGGCGGTGGTCGGGGCCAGCGGCGAGGCCAGTCCACACCTCCCTCAAAACCTTCCTAGTCCGAGTTTTCAGGCCCATGTGACGCCTGTGGGAGGCAGGGTTCGCCATCACCTCTCCCACTGGCATACAGTCACTTCGGACAGGTGGGTGCTCCAAATTGTCCGAAGGGGCTTCTCCCTCCCCTTCGAGTCATCCCCTCCATCCATGCCACCTCAATACCACCGTGTGTCGGGGGATCACTTGCAACTTCTGCAAGAGGAGGTTTCGGCCCTCTTGGCCAAGAGGGCCATCGAGCGCGTTCCTGGGCCAGAAGTAGGACGTGGTTGTTACTCCCACTACTTTCTGGTACCCAAGAAGGGCAAAGGGGGCCTACGCCCTATCTTGGATCTGCGGAACGTCAACGGCTTCCTCCGGACGGAGAAGTTCAAGATGCTCACTTTGGCTCAGGTCCTGGCTGCCCTGGACCCAGGAGACTGGATGGTAGCGTTGGACTTGCAGGACGCCTATTTCCACATCCCCGTCCTGCCGGCCCACCGGCGTTACCTACGGTTCATGGTAGGCCAAGAGCACTTTCAGTTTACCGTGCTCCCCTTCGGCCTTACCAGCGCCCCACGGGTGTTCACGAAGGTGATGGCGGTGGTCGCAGCCCATCTGCGCAGGCAGGGGGTATCAGTCTTCCCCTACCTCGACGACTGGTTGTTGAAGGCGGGCTCGCCCCAGACAGTCGTCAGCCACCTCCAGACTACGGCCGACCTCCTGCACTTGCTGGGGTTCTCCATCAATGTGCCGAAGTCACACCTGTGTCCCTCTCAAAAGCTCCTCTTCATCGGAGCGGTTCTCGACTCGGCGCAGTTTCGGGTTTACCCACCCGAACAGCGGGTTCGGGATATTCAGGCTCTGATTCCTGTCTTCAGGCCGTTATCCCGGGTCTCGGTCAGGTTGACGCTGCGGCTTCTGGGGCTGATGGCCTCCTGCATCCTTCTGGTGCGTCACGCCAGGTGGCGGATGCGGGCTCTGCAGTGGGACCTGAAGTTTCAGTGGGCCCAGCATCAGGGCAACCTGTCCGATCATGTCCTGATCTTAGAGGGCACTGCGAAGCAACTGCAGTGGTGGCTCACGGACCGCGACTGGGTCAGTGGCAGACCCCTCTCCCTACCCCAGCCGGAGCACGTAGTTGTGACGGACGCGTCCCTCCAGGGCTGGGGAGGCCACATGGGAGAGGCGGAGATCAGAGGCCTCTGGTCTCCGGCGGAGTCCCGGCTCCACATCAACCTTCTGGAGCTGAGGGCGATTCGTCTTGCACTGAAGGCATTCCTCCCCTCTGTCAGGGGGAGCGTAGTGCAAGTGTTCACCGACAACACCACCGCCATGTGGTACTGCAACAAACAGGGCGGTGTGGGGTCGTGGACCCTCAGCCAGGAGGCTCTGCGCCTCTGGCAGTGGCTGGAACATCAGGGCGTGTCCCTGGTGGTTCAACACCTGGCAGGCTCTCTGAATGCCAGGGCGGACGAACTCAGCCGCCGGTGCATGATGGATCACGAATGGCGTCTGAACTCGGACGTGGCGCAAGGTCTCTTTCGACAGTGGGGAGAGCCTTGGTTAGATCTATTCGCCACAGAAGAGAACGCGCAATGTCAGCAGTTCTGCGCGTTGGAATTTCCAAGGCGGCACACGCTCGGAGACGCTTTTCGTCGCGAGTGGAGCTGCGGTCTGTTGTACGCCTTTCCGCCTATACCACTTCTGCCCAGAGTGCTGAAGAAGATCAGGCGCGACCGGGCCAAGGTCGTCCTTGTGGCTCCGGACTGGGCACGAAGATACTGGTATCCCGAGCTACTCAGCATGTCAGTCGATCCCCCGATTCGTCTGCCTCTTCGGGAGGACCTTCTGTCGCAGCAGCAGGGGACGGTCCTGCACCCGAACCTGTCCAGTCTCCACCTACAAGCTTGGAGATTGAGCGGCGGCAGTTGAGGCCATTTGACTTGCCTCCCGAAGTCTGTGATATCATTCTGGCAGCCAGGCGTCCCTCCACAAAGTCGGTATACGCCTGCCGGTGGAACAGATTTGTGGCATGGTGCACAGCAAAGGCTGTGGATCCTCTCTCTGCACCCCTTTCGGAAGTGCTGCTCTTTCTTCTTTCCCTTGCCCAGCAGGGCTCTGCTCTGGGCACTCTTAAAGGGTACCTTTCTGCTCTATCAGCCTTCTTGAGGCTACCAGATCAGCCTTCTTTATTCAAGTCCCCTATTGTGAGTAGATTTCTGAAGGGCATCACGCACATGTTCCCTCCTGTTCCCTTCGTGATGCCCCAGTGGGACTTGAATCTGGTTCTCACCTATCTGATGTGTGCTCCCTTTGAGCCGCTTCATAACTGCCCTCTTCGTCTCCTTACTCTAAAGACGTCCTTCCTGGTTGCCATCACCTCTGCCAGGAGGGTGAGTGAGCTCCAGGCTCTTTCTTCTTCTCCACCTTTCCTGTCTGTTCATCCTGATAAGGTGGTGTTACGTACACGACCTTCCTTTCTGCCCAAGGTTGTCACGGCCTTCCACATCGGGCAGTCCATCACTTTGCCCACCTTCTTTCCGCCTCCGCATCCCTCGAAAGAGGAGGCGAGGCTCCACCGTCTGGATCCAAAACGTGCGCTCTCCTACTACCTAGATCGCACACGCCAATTCCGGGTGGATGACCAACTCTTCGTTGGGTACGTGGGCGCGAAGAAGGGAAAGGCTGTGCACAAGAGGACCATCTCTAGGTGGATCATCTTGTGTATCCAAGCATGTTACTCCATGGCGAGGAAGGAGCCCCCAGCTGGATTGCGGGCTCACTCCACTCGGGCCACGGCAACGACTACTGCCCTGGGCCGCGGTGTCCCCCTGCAGGACATTTGCCAGGCAGCTACGTGGGCCTCGCTGCACACGTTCGCAAGACACTACTGCCTGGACAGTCAAGTCCGGAGGGATGGCTTCTTTGGCCGTTCCGTCCTCCAGGACTTTCTGGTGTGATATTGGTTCGCAGACCCACCACCGGGGTTGGTATTGCTGGGGTATCTATTCTAAGGTAAGGAATCTATCACTAACGTGTCTCTTTCAGATGCACAAGTTACTACTTGTGTAACGATATATCTGTAAGAGACATTAGTTAGTGATAGATTCCTTACCGACCCACCCATCCTCCCCGTTCTGCGAACCGATATCTAGGGTTAAGGTCATCCCCTTTCAGGGCCCTAGTTTCATGGCACCAGTGTTAGTTCTATCATGGCTCTGCGTATCTGGCGCGGAAAAGCTGTGTTATCAGAACTGACGTCAGCGCGCATGGGCGCCGTCTAAGTACTCCGACGACGTCATCCCGGCGCTCACGACGCCAACGACGGACGCGGAGCCGCAGACGACGCCTACCAGCGCGCAGGGGTATTGCTACGCAAAAGTTTCCGGATCCAGTCTGACGCCTGGGGATATTCTAAGGTAAGGAATCTATCACTAACTAATGTCTCTTACAGATATATCGTTACACAAGTAGTAACTTGTGCATTCAGGAGGATCTTTTTGATGTCTTGTTCACTAAATTCGGTAAAGGTGCCCCAAGACGCATTGTTCTTGGCATTCTGGGGGGTTGACTTACCATTGTCAAATTTAGGCAGGAAGTACAGTGACTACAGCAAAAAGTGGGGGTAACCACAAAAGCAGTTCCTACTTTCCTACACAGACCAAACCCCTTTATTAAATTCCCTATTGTAAATATATTTCTTATGGGGCTTGTACATATATTTCCACCAGCCACTTTCATCATGCCTCAGTGGGACCATGCCTCCTTACCTGATGATCTTCCCTGATAAGTTGGTGCTTCACACTAGGGCATCTTTCTTACCGAAAGTGGTAACACTATTCCACTTGGAGTAATCTGTCACCTTGCACACTTTCTATGCTCCTCTGCACACCTCTAAAGAAGAGGAGCGACTCCACTGTCTGGACCCAAAAAGAGTTTTGCCGTTCTACATTGACAGCACTAAAGAGTTCTGGGTGGACACCCAACTCTTCGCTGGGTACTTTAGATCAAAGAAAGGTCGTGCCGTGCAGAGGAGGACTATCTCACAATGGGTTGTCCTCTGCATCAACATTTTCTACACTCTTCCCAAGAAGCAGAAGAAGTGTCAGTGCACTTGATGGCTCCTCCCTCCTGGCGTGGAAAGTCATGAAAAGTAACTGACATTAGCGCGCCGAGGGGTCCACCTCTCAACAGCCCCAAGTCTGGATATGAATTCACACAGACTAAAGGGTGATTAAGCAGTGGAAGGGAAGGATGGGGACAGCGGGGAGGGGGACCTGTAAAACACAAAAGAAGAAATTACTACCTCAGCCTTTACAACCTTCCCTACTCCTTTAGTTCTTATTTGTACCCATACTTCCACTAACCTGTAAAGAAAGAAAAAGATGGCCGGCTATCAGGGGTGCTGACCTTGTAACATCTAATCTCCATACCATTAATTGGAAAACATAAAAGGATTTATAAGACTAAGAACTACTCGACCTGTGTATAATACAAGTGTCTAGTATCCATATGTTAAATACCTGGTATTATAGGGTTAAGGCAGTAGCTCAGAAGACCCTCTGCTATGACACCCCTGTGGAGGAAAAATAATAGAGCGTGCAAATGATCAGTCACAAATAAATACAACTCATATTCACAGCAGCATGAACATGCATGAAAGTTTGAGTGGAAACTTAATTCCGTCTTTACACGGTATCCAGGAACTTCTGAGATATAAAGGAACCAAAATGGAGAGTTGACGTCACTCTCACCAGAAGCAAGAACCTCTTGCCAATATATAATCACATTGTGGTAACACCATAAAGCAAATGTCAATGACACTTCTATTTACTTCGGATGAACTCTGTGGGCACGAGTACAGGGGAGAGTTCGCCAACGTAGGGAAATCACGTATAGTACACCCACTTAATTCACATCCACAAGGTAGCAAGTAACAACGAAACTATATCACTATTTTCCCTCACAAGAGCTCTAGAATATGACCAGAGAAGAGCTCACCAACGTAGGGAATGTGGATATTGAACACTCACGCCAGTAGTGCCCCAAAGGCGTTCAGGAAACTCCAATAAGGAACAAGGAACCAGCGGTGCCAAAGACACCCTTACCCGACCAGGATCACTGAAGAAAAGGCCAGCTTAAACCCTCTGACAACTTCAATAATCGGCAGCGTCTGTAACCGCAGCCTCGCCTTATCCCCAGTCTTCCGCATCACGTGGGATAGAGCGTCTGATGTCAGACGTCCAACGAGGCTGCCGGGAATTGTAGTCCTCCCAAAGCCTCATCACGTGCCTGTGCGAGCAGAGCCACTGTGTCCCCTGACAGTACATTCCCCCTCCCGGAGAGCCGAGGGTGACGCATGGCTTGTCAGGGTGTTGTTTGTGAAATGCAGCCGCCAACCTGGGAACATGCACCGAAGACCCATGCTCCCAAGAGTTCTCCTCAGCACCGTACCCCTTCCGGGCTATTAGAAACCAGAGGTTATTGCGACTGATCTTGGAGTCAAGGATTCTAGCTCCCTCATATTCCTCGTACTGATCAATCCACACAGGAGCTGGTTTTGCGGGTGCTGGACCACACACCGATATTAGCAAAGATAAATGGAACACTGGGTGGATTCTCATATGGGATAGTAAAGCAAGTCTCACTGCCACCGGGTTAATAAGTCTCACTACTCTGTAGGGGCCTATGGACCGTGGATTAAACACGCTATACCTTTTGAATCGGATGTTGCGTGTCGATAGCCACACTACATCCCCTTTCTAGTAGATGGGCCCTGGTATGCGGTGTTTGTCAGCCTGTCTTTTGTATAAGTCCTTAGAGTGAACTAAGTGTTTTTAGTGTGGTGCAGGATCTTCTGTATTTGTGCTATTCTTTCATGTACTTCTGGAATACGCTCACTCCTACCTGGTGTAACAAACGGTATAAATCGGGGTGAAACCCGTAAGTACTCTAGGAGGGAGAGTGATTAGTGGAACTGTGTTGAGCATTGTTGTATGCTATTTCTGCCCTCCATAACCACTCAACCCAGGCGTCTGTGTTGTTCTCAAGATAGCTCCGTAAGTACTGTTTCAGTCTTTGATTCAGTCTTTCTGTCTGCCCGTCTGTCTATGAGTGGAAACTGGAAGACAAGGCAGAAGAGATTTGCAATGCCGAACAACATACTTTCCAGAATTTGGCTGTGAACTGGGCATCACGGTCCGACACAATCACCTGAGGGAGGCCATGCAATCTCACCACATGTAACATCAATAGTTTCGCTAGTTGTCCTGCTGTAGGGATTGTCTTGCATGCTACAAAATGCCCCAATTTCGTTAAGTAATCAATGATTACTAGAATAACTGTACGTTCTTTGTCTTTTGGGAACCCCACTATGAAATCCAACGAACACCTTTCCCATGGAATGTTTGGAGTTGATAGAGGTTGTAATAACCCTTGGGGTTTGCCTTTAAGAGTTTTGGTTTGAGCGCACACAATGCAAGTGTTTATCCATACAGGATTGTCTTTTCGGAGAGAAGGCCACCAGAACTGCCGCACGATCTTTTCACATGTCTTTTCGTTGCCATGGTGAGCTGCACTGGGATTTATGTGACACCACTGAAAAACAGTCTGTCTCAGTTTGAGAGTGGGAAGGAGTAATTGAGTCCCTTTCATGAAAACGCCTTGTTTATTTTTCCATTCCGGATGATGTTTCAACCAGTCCTTCCATCGAAAGGTCTGGAGTCCTTTCACAACGTCTGGTAGAAAGTTGTCACTTTGTACCACTCCAATAACTTTCTGGGGATCCAGGATGGCTCTTTCGGAGTTGATTAATGGTACCGCCGTGGATTCTTGCCTAGATACGGCATCCGCTTTTTTGTTTATGCTTCCAGGGCGGAAAGTTACTATGAAGTTGTACTCTTCAAAATATGTCATCCATCGTAGTAACGGAGGAGTGAGTTGTTGTGCGGTCTTTAAAAACTGGAGATTGCGATGATCTGTATACACTGTGACTGTATGTTGTGCTCCTAACAACCAGTGTCTCCATTCCCCAAACGCTTCTTTGATCACTAGCGATTCTTTTTCTTATATAGTATAGTCATGTTCAGCTCTGTTTAACTTCTTTGAAATGAAAGCAACCGGATGCATCTGTCCTGTGGTAGTAGTTCTTTGGGATAGTACTGCTCCGATCGCAACGTCTGAGGCATCAGCCTCCAGGATAAATGGCAAGGTCGGATTGGCATGCGTTAAAATGGGAGCAGTAACGAATGCTTCCTTCAGAGTGTCGAATGCCATCTGTGCTTCCTGAGTCCAACGGAAAGGTGTGTCTTTCTTCGTCAGGCGAGTAAGGGGGGCTGCATTGTTTGTGAATTAGGATATAAAACACCTATTAAAATTTGCAAACCCCATAAACCACTGTATGTCTTTCACATTCTCAGGACAAGGCCATTCGGTAATGGCTCTGACTTTCCTTTGTGCCATTTCCTGTCCTGAGGGGGTGAGCATGACTCCTAAGAATTCAACAGTAGAAACATAAAATTCACATTTGCTGATCTTGCCAAAGAGATGGTGCTCCCTCAAGGCTTGTAAAATCAAACTCACATGTCTTATGTGGTCTTCTTCCTGTGTAGAATAAATCAGGATGTCATCGATGTACACTATGGCTATCCGGTCAAGATATTCCTGTAAAACATAATTGAGGAAAAACTGGAATGATACAGGTGCATTGCATAAGCCGAATGGCATGACTAGGTACTATTATAACCGATACCGAGTTTAGAAGGCCGTCTTCCTTCATCCCCATGGTGCATCCTCTCCAAATGGTAGGCTCCACGGAGTTCCAGTTTCGTAAATATCACCACTCCTTTCACCTGCTCCAATAATACCGATATTAATGGAAGCAGGTATTGGTTACGTATGGTGATGGCATTCAAGGCACGAAAGTCAATGCAAGTCCTTAACTCTCCGTTCACCTTGGGTATAAAGAATAACGGGGAGGCCGCTGGTGAACTGGATGGACGTATAAATCCCAAAGCCAAGTACTTATCCAAATACTGGCGTAGATGTTTGTTTTCAGGTTCAGTTAATGCATAAACCCTACCACAAGGAACCACCGACCCAGGCTTCAGATCAATCCTACAATTGTAGTGTCTGTGGGGGGGCAGCACTTCAGCGATCTAATCATCAAAAACGTCTTCAAATTGCTGATAGCAGGAAGGCAGATCTGTCGCCTTCTCTGCGGCAGTAGCAAGTGATGACGATTCTCCAAAGCTTGAGTAGGTAACTCGAAGGTCTGCAAACAATGTTTTTTGCAATATTCAGAATCCAGGGTTTTCTGATTCCAGTCGATAGTGGGGTTATTTGTGGAAAGCCAAAATAATCCTAATATAATCCCGTATAATGGTGCTTGGATGATGTTAAAGGATAGAAGTTCTTGATTTCCTTGATCACATTCCACTACATACGACTCGGTGGCCTGACGTATGGGACCAGACTCAAGTTGTTTGCCATCCATCGCAAACACCACCTCAGGTATTGGTTTCGAGACAAGCTGCACCCCTAATCTATGGGCTTCTTTGGTATCCATAAAAAAACCAGTGGCCCCAGAATCCACCATGACTTGTGTGGAATAAGGTTCTTGGTTGATACACACCACCACTGGTATGGAGAAATGCAACAGGTTCTTTCTTTAGGGAAGGGATACACACCACGCTCGAAGACTCCCCTTCTTCACGTCTCGAGCTCTTCAGTTTTCCGACAAGGGCTTAGTACTGTTCACAACTGATAATCCCAGGCATTTTGGATAATACCTGGGACTATCACGAAATGGCGAATAAATCGGAGGGGGACAAACAGAGGTTTAAAACCACCAGACGGGGAGGCTATACCCAAACCAACGTGATGGATCACAACGCTCAGGTTAAGGGGTCGCCCAGCGGACCTAGCCGATCGCTGGAGGAAGCGGGGGGTTCATCGACTCCGGCAACGGAACCAACTTTGCAGGATGTGATGGCCGCCATTGATGGTATCAAGTCTTCCCTCGGAAAGCAAATGGAGACCCTTGCCCATAAGTTGGATACAGTGGCGATCAACGTTAATTTGATCCGTACGGACCTTACAAAAACCAACGAAAAGGTCAAATCTTTGGACATAAAAACATCGAGCTTAACCGCTGATGTCGTCGACCTGCAGACCGAGGTCCGTAACCTGAAATCCTCCAATGACTTTGCTATGTGTCGTCTAGAGGAATTTGAAGGGAGGGCTCGGTGGAACAATGTCCGCATAATTGGTGTTCCGGAACAGGCGGAGGAACAAGCTGCTGACCTTTTTGTTGAGGACCTTATCACCAAACATCTAGCCCCCAAGGGACTGAGCAAGTTTTTTACTGTGGAACGGGCCCATAGGATCCTGGGTTGCAGACCGAAGGTGGGAGCCCCGCCGAGGCCTATGATAGCACGGATATTCAATTTTCGGGACAGAGATGCTATCCTACAGGCTTCGAGGGCGGGTGGACCCTTGAAGTTTGAGAACTCTTCTATCAGCTTCGACCCGGACTTCACGCAGGCGGTTCAGAAACAGAGGCTCAGTTTTCTGGGAGTAAAAAGAAGACTACGAGATATGGGACTCAAATATGCCATGCTTTTCCCGGCCAAACTGAGGATCGAATACAACTAACGGGTTCACTTCTTTGATAAGCCTGAGGTGGTAGCCGACTGGTTAGACACTCTGCCGGCCCAACAGGAACCAGAGAGTCCGCCTGGTGGTGCAGAGGGAGGACTTGGGATGCAGGAATGAGTGCCATTTGTCCAGTTTCTGGGGACATTTGTGTTTTTGCTACTGTGATGGATCCAATTAATGATATGCATCTGATTGTGGTTTGAACGGGGGGTTGCGGGAATACCGGTGGGTCTTTCTCCTCCTCAGCTTTACTTCTCGTAGTTTAGTTTAGATGTGGGGGCGACAGGCACACTGCGAGTTGGGGTGGCTCTTTAGTCGTATGCAGGGGTGCAGGGTGGGGGGTGTTGTAATGGGTTGTTTTAGTGGGGGTGGGGGGGTGTTTGTTTTCAGGTTACTGTTTTTGCAAGGCGCTCTATTACTGGACTTTCTTATTGATGTGCTTGACTCTGCTTGGGGCTGGATCTTCTTTCTCTTTCATGATGGGGGTAGGGGGTTGAGGTTGATGAGTTGGAATGTTAACGGGCTGGGGGATAAGATTAAGCGTGGGGTAGTACTGCAGCTCCTGAAACGTCACTCCCCTGATATTGTTCTACTGCAGGTGACCCACTTGGTAGGGAATACATGTCATGCCATGAACAGGAAGGGGTATCGTCTAGTTGCCCATGCCGGGTTCTCCTCTGGATCCAGGGGTGTTGGAATTCTTATTAAGAACGCTTTCCCACTTTAAATAGACTCCACGGTTCTTGATGATAGGGGACGCTATGCTGCTATTTCGGGACGGTGGGAGGGCCGCACGCTTTCCCTGGTCTCTGTTTATGTTCCTCCTGGCCTACAATCCACTACCTTTGCTGATTTGGGACGGGTTTTGCTCAATCTCCCCGGGGGGTCTCTGATACTTGGTGGGGATTTCAATGCTGTGGTTTCCGGTTTGCTCGATAGACACCCCCCTAGGGATCTACGGGGGGCGCTTGGATGGCTACCTGACTTCATGCACACTCTGGGCCTGGTGGACTGCTGGAGATTGCTTCACTCTGATCAGCGGCAGTATACGTTTAACTCAGGCGCCCATTGTAGCCTCTCTAGGATTGATTATGTGTTGGTGCCGGCTGCACAGGCATTTTGTATTAAAGAGATCATGCATATGGCCCGGGGTATTTCCGATCACTCCCCGCTGTGGCTTCGGTTGGAATTAACATCGGGTGCGGAGGGACGGGTAGCCCCGATTAACCCTTGGTATCTTCGCAATCCCAAGACCCGTAGTGTACTTGTAAAGGCTTTGGATCACTATTTTCGGGAGAATGAAGGTTCGGTTTCCTTCGCGGTCCCCTATGGGAAGCGTTCAAGGCTGTTATTAGGGGTCAAGCTCTATCATTGATTGCTGGAGTCAAGAAGCAGAAAGAGGAAGAAGTGGTAAAGATAGAGACTGAGATCGCTGACTTGGAACTAGCGCTAGAACGGGAGGTGACCCGTTCTGTATTGCATGTTCTGCAATTGAAGCAGCTGGAATATAAGATGTTGGTGACGGAGGCTGCAAAAGCTCTTAGTTGGGAACAACAGGGGCGTCTTTATGATGTTGGAGACAAGGCAGGCAAGTTGATAGCATGGTTAGATAGAAAGGATAGAGCGAGTCGTGTGGTACCGGAGATTGTGACAGTGAGTGGAACTATTGTGACAGAACCACAAGAGATAGTGGCGTGTTTTGCTGATCATTTTCATACTGTGTACTCTTTCGTGTCTGATAGGCCGGAGGAGGGCTCGTGCTTATTGTTACGAGATATTGCTCTAGTGTCTCTCTGTGGAAGACAGGGAACTTATGGATGGTACAATTACTGCCGATGAGGTGGCGTTAGCTATGCGTTCCCTACGTTCCGGTAAAGCGATGGGTCCCAATGGTCTGCCGATAGAATTGTACAAGCTCCGGCCTGACAAGATTGCTCCATATTTAAGGGACATGTTCCTAGAGTCCCGGGACCGTGGTTTTCTCCCCCGCGACCAGAGGTTAGCGACGATAGTTGTAATACACAAGGAAGGGAAACCGAGGAATAGGTGTGCCTCATACAGACCGATTTCTCTGTTAAATGCCAAGCCTAAAATTCTTGCCAAGCTACTGGCTAATAGATTGATCAAAACCATTAGTGCTCTAATCCATCCGGATCAGTCTTGTTTTATCCCGCATAGAAACACTGCTTTGAACCTTCGGCGTCTGCACGGAGTTCTCGCGAGGGCCGCGACGTTGCGTGAGCCGGCCATTTTGGCATCTTTGGACGCCACTATGGCATTCCATACTGTGGAATGGCCGTATTTGTGGGCGGTGCTGGCTAAATTCGGGTTTGGATCGGATTTTGTTGGTTGGGTTCGGCTTCTTTATGCGGACCCCCTCGCACAGATTGTGGTTAATGGTCGTGTTTCGGCTCCGTTTTGTCTCGGTCGGGGTACCCGTCAGGGTTGCCCACTCTCCCCCCTTTTGTTCGCACTGGCCCTGGAGCCCCTCGCTGCCTGGATCCGTTGGGAGCCCTCCATGAGGGGTATTTACTGGTCGCCGGAGTACGAAGATCGCATCTCCCTATATGCAGATGACATCCTGCTTTACTTGACTTCCCCTAGGAAGTCTTTGATAGTTTTGTGTGACGTTTTGACTTCCTTCGGTAAAAACTCGGGCCTGATTATCAACTGGGCTAAATCCTATCTTTACGTCCTCTGTGGTGATACTCCAGTTTTGCCGCGTAACTGTCCCATTCAGATAGCGCAAGAGGGGTCTAAATATCTTGGTATTTATGTTTCGTTGGACCCCCGGGTTCGATATGAGCAAAACCTTCTCCCTCCCCTGAATCAGTTGAAGCGAGATGTTGCGAACTGGCGGAAGCTTCCGCTTTCCTTGCTTGGGCGAGCGGCCCTTTTTAAGATGATGTCTCTTCCTCGTTTTTAGTATGTCCTTCAGAACACGCTTGACATAGTTCCTGCTAGTTACTTTCGGATAGTTGAGGGTTTACAGAGGAAACTGTTGTGGGATGGCAGGCCCCGTATCGCGATTGCCAAATTGACACTCCTGTGGTACGACGGAGGTATTGCTCTTCCCGACATCAAAAGGTACTATTGGGCATCACAGTTAGGGGTCATCAACCATGGTATGTATGGCCCCGAGTTAAATCCTGGTTTCGCCATGGATCGGTGGTTACTTCCCGGGGGCAACTATTACAGGGCGCTAGATTCTAAATCGGTGGTGAGGTCTTTGTTGGGTCCGACGAGGGCAGCCTTTCGGGTCTGGCAGGATGCCACTAGTGCGTTAGGATGGAAAGATCGCTTGACATTGGCGACCCCGCTTTTTGGATCTGATAGGTTTGGCAAATTGTGGAACACTAGGGGGTTCGACAAGTGGGATCGTATTGGCATTAACAAGGTGGGAGACCTCTGGGTCAAGGGACAGGTAAAGTCGTTTGCGGCCCTGCAGGTTGAGTTTGAATTGGGTGGGTCTGAGTATTTCCGTTATGCTCAGGTTCGTCATGTATTGACTTCGGTCTTCCCGGTTGGGGAGGAGATACCGGAATCTACCCCACTGGAGGACCGAGTGTTGGATGGTCATATACCGGACAGTAACATCTCCCTGGTATATAAAAACTTGATAAATCACAGGGCAGACCTACTGTTGAAATTGCGAGATCAGTGGACCCGTGATGGCCTTGAGCTTGATGATGAGAACTGGCAGTCGGCGATCTCCTCCCCCAAGGATGTCGCAATTCCGGCACGACTCAGATTAGTTCAACTCAAAATATTACACAGAGTATAGGTCACGGGTCCCCGTCTGGTTCGCATGGGCTTTTCTGAAGAGGGTCTGTGCCAACGGGGTTGCGGGCAGCTGGGTATGTTTCTCCACTTTATCTGGGAATGCAGGGAAGTTGCTGTTTATTGGAGGAAGGTTCACAAGGTTATTCAGGAAGTCACGGGGTGGCTCTCTTGCCAGAAGCCAGGCGCTGCTTGCTAAATGTCTCGGAGCCCACCGACCATAACGTTGCTCAAACTCAATGGGTGACCCTAGGGGCTATGATCGCCAAACGTAATATCGCACAGTTATGGGGATCCCAGAGGCCCCCTACCCTCGAGGTGTGGATGGAAAACATGGATTGGTGCATGTTTAGGGAAAAAACTGTATACCTGGCTCAGGGTCGACCCCAGAAGTGGCACAAAATGTAGGGTCCTTGGAACCGATATAGAGGTGACATATGTGTACCACCAGCGACGCCTTTCCTTGATGTCCCGCTTTCCCTCTGACCCCGCATTACTTCTTGATTGCTTTAAGGTTTTTGATGCCCCCTCCTCTCCTCCCACCCCGTCAATGTGCCGATTATTCCATTGTTGATATAATGATGTACCGCCTTTGCACAGTCTATGCACTTCATGTAATTTGTTGCTGCCTTGCTTGTTTTTTCTAAAAAAAAGAAATATAAAAAAAAGATAATCCCAGGCGTGAATGGCTGAACTTGGGTTTTACTGGACACTCTCTCAGATAATGTCCCTTCTTCCCACAATACAAACATAACCCGTTTTTTCTCCCATGATCTCTCTCGTCCACAATCGAGATGCCCTCACTGTTCCAATTTCCATCGGTTCGGAGGAGGTCAACCCATGATCCAGGGATCTTGGTCTTTCGAAACGAGGGGGTATCTCTCTTTTTTCTTACCTTCCCCTCTTCGCTCCCTTAATCTATGGTCCAGACGCATTTTTAACTCGATCAAAGCGGAGCACGTATTAGGTTGGGGATCCACTTGTATGATCACATCTTTTAAGTCCTCCCGAAGGCCTTGATAAAAGATAGCTTATTGCTTGCTTTCGGGCCACTGCGTTACAGCTACCAACCTTCTGAATGCATTCAGATATCCTATCAAGTCTTTATTTTCTTGTTTTAATTCGAGTAATTCCCGATCCCCCTGTGGAGGAAAAATAATAGAGCGTGCAAATGATGATGAGCTTTATCAGTCACAAATAAATAAAACTCGTATTCACAGCAGCATGAACATGAATGAAAGTTTGAGTGGAAACTAAATTCCGTCTTTAAACGGTATCCAGGAACTTCCGGGATATAAAGGAACCAAAATGGAGAGTTCACGTCACTCTCACCAGAAGCAAGGACCTCTTGCCAATATATAATCACATTACTCTAACACCATAAAGCAAATGTCAATGACACTTCTATTTCCTTTGGATGAACTCTGTGGGCACAAGTACAGGGGAGAGTTCGCCAACGTAGGGAAATCACGTATAGTACACCCACTTGATTCACATCCACAAGGTAGCAAGTAACAACGAAACCATATCACTATTTTCCCTAGCAAGAGCTCTAGAATATGACCAGAGGAGAGGTCACCAACGTAGGGAAAGTGGATATTGAACACTCACGCCAGTAGTGCCCCCAAAGGAAATGTAAGGCATTCAGGAAACTCCAATAAGACACAAGGAACCAGCGGTGTCAAAGGCACCCTTAGCCGACCAGGATCACCGAAGACAAGGCCAGCTTAAACCCTCTGACAACTTCAACAATCGGCGGCATCTGTAGCCGCAGCCTCACCTTATCCTGAGTCTTCCGCATCATGTGGGATAGAGCGTCAGACGTCCAACCGAGGCTGCTGGGAATTGTAGTCCTCCCAAAGCCTCACCACATGCCTGTGCGAGCGGAGCCACTGTGTCCCCTGACTGTACATCCCCCTTCCGGAGAGCACAGGCAGATGCATGGCTTGTCAGGGTGTGGTTTGTAAAACGCAGCAGCCAACCTGGGAGCATGCACAGAAGGCTGAGTCTCCCAAAAGTTCTCCTCAGCACCGTACCGCTTCCGGGCTATTAGAAACCAAAGGTTATTGCGACTGATCTTGGAGTCAAGGATTCTAGCTCCCTCATATTCCTACTACTGATCAATCCACACAGGAGCTGGTTTTGCACGTGCTGGACCACACGCCGGTTTTAGCAAAGAGACATGGAACACTGGGTGGATTCTCATATGGGATGGTAAAGCAAGAGGAAAAATAATAGAGTGTGCAAATGATGATGAGCGTTATCAGTCACAAATAAATAAAACTAGTATTCACAGCAGCATGAACATGAATGAACATTTGAGTGGAAACTTAATTCCGTCTTTACACGGTATCCAGGAACTTCCGGATATAAAGGAACCAAAATGGAGAATTCACGGCACTCTCACCAGAAGCAAGAACCTATTGTCAATATATAATCACATTACGGTAACACCATAATGCAAATGTCAATGACACTTCTATTTCCCTCGCATGAACTCTGGGGGCACAAGTACAGGGGAGAGTTTGCCAACTTAGGGAAAACACATATAGTACACCCCACAAGGTAGTTGTAAGAAAGTGGCTCTGTATATACTGAACCAAAGTAAGGTACAGTGTGCACAGAGTCCACAGTCCCCAGAGGTTTGGCAGAGGCTAAAGTTATATATAACCATACTCTCTAAAGTGCTAGATTGGTCTAGCAGTAAGGCAGTATCAGAGTACAGTGTAACGCATTTGTTGTACACACGCAGTCAGCAATTGGTCTCACACACTCAAGAACTGAACTCTAGGCCAATTGTTTTGTATCAAAAGATATAGTTGTTTTATTTTAGAACCAACATGGTATCGAAATATACTTTCTCAGCATGAGTTACTTTAGTTAAATACTTTTCAAATAGGCAATAGACTTTTTGATTACAATAGTTACAGTTTGTTGCAATAGGCAACACAATTTCAAACACAATGCAACATTGAGCTCAATGGGAATTTCTAATTAAATGAAATGAGTTACTTTGTAGATTACTTTTCTAGGACTGAATCCTAGATTCAGTCCTGGGACATGTCCTGTAAACAGTTTTGGTTACAGTAGTGATTTTTAAGGAATATTATTGTATTCTAAAAGTTGTCACATTGAAACTTTTTCGCATAGAATCAACAATGTTATCCTTTGGGAGGAAATTCACTTAGTAGGTAAGTAGTGTTCTGGTTACTTTTTCTTACCCAGTGTTGAATCCTGGATCCAGCACTGGTGCATCTCCTGTAAACAGTTGAAAGAATGCGTTTAACCCCTTAAGTGCTGCCTCGGTGCATTGGCCGACGGCAGCACTACCTCCCCAGTGCTGCGCACGACCATTGGACGTCCATTCAGCACTAGTTCCAATGGACAGCGCAGCACTGGGGAGGAATGTTTAATAGCATCTATGAGGTTAAGTAAAACAGGTGATTTTTAAGAATATTTGTAGTTTCTGAAAATCGACAAACTTTTCTGATGAAAACCAGACAATGGGTTCCTATGGAAGGAAATCCAAGTTACTGGTAAGTACGGTTAAAATTACTTTTCAGGGTCAGTGCTGGGCTAAAAGATGCAGAATTGGGTTCTCTCCTGAGAACAGGTGAGTAAATCAGAATTTGTTGTCTGGCTGATTTTAGATGAATATTTTAAAGTTCCAGGACTTCACACTTAGAAGAATTTTCAAGTGAAACCAGTCAATGTTATCCTATAGAAGGAAAGTGAGTTATCTGCTTTTGGGTAAGTACTCGACTGGCAGAGTTAAGGTTCTAGGCATAGACTCAGGGGTCTCCCAGGGTCAGGTAGGTACAGTTAGTACACCCTCAGCGGCGCAGGGGCAGCTGGATGCAGAGATAGTTAGGCCCAATGTTATCCAACGAGAGGCAGGGGCCTTCAATTGGTGGCTGTTGGCAAGCAGGCCACGCGGCTGTGGGAGCTGGGCTCCTGGTCACTTGCTCAGGGCAAATGGGGAAATAGATAAGGACAAAGGTTGCACTGCCAGGGGCACTTGGGCGGCTGGGTGCAGGGTGCTTTTGAGCCGTTGGGCGCTCAATGTTATTCAAAGGAGATCTTGGAAAGTGGACAAGGCTGCAGGCTCGGGGACGGAGGATCTTCAGGAGCGACCAACACTTCGAGGGGTTGTTGAGATCTTGGAGGATAGGTAGGCACCCTGGAGTTGGGCACAGGTGGCCGGAGGACGCTGGGTACATGGGTGTCTTTTGACGTCGGGAAATCTTACCCTGCTGGTACCGGTTGGAGGGGTCCCTTGTTCTGAGGCTGCAGGCGCCGTCGGGGTCATCGAGGAGGGTCCTTGGTCACTCGCTTCCAGGTCAGAATTGCCAGGTGGACGTCCTCAGGGTCTTAGTACACTCAGGCACAGGCCAGGCTCGGCAGGTGCAAAGTGTGCTGGATTCGCGGTTCCTGGCTGGCACTAGGGGTATTGCTGTTTGAGCAGAACCACTGCTCATGGGAGTCCCAGTCTCTAAGAGGGTCAAGGCAGGCAGGTCCTCTGGGGTTCTCGAGGTTGCTGTCTGCAGGAGATGCCGGGATTTAGCAGGAGCAGGTTCAAGGATAAACAGGCCTGTAGGGCTGGGGCCAAGTCAGTTGGTGTTGTCCTCTTGTTAGCAGCTGCACGGCAAGTCTTCTTCTTCTTGGTCTTCTTTCTTGTTTCGAAATCGGGATCTGAGGAAGTAAGGTTTAGGGTGCCCCTAAATACTAAATTTAGGGGTGTTACAGGTAGGGGAAGGACAGGGACCAATAGAACCCTGTCCTGGGGTGAGTACACCCCCTATCCTGCTCCTCTCCTGTGAGAGGGGGGCAGGAGCCTATCTCTGATTGGGCAGGGTTCCCCATCCATAAGATGGCCGGAGCCCGGAGTTGTGCTTCATCTCGCCTCTCCCACCTGAGAGGTGGAGTTGGGACAGGCTGGCACACCCCCTTCTCTCATGTAGGGTTCCCCTTCAGTCTTCCCACCAGAGTGGGGGTCGGAACCGGTGGGGGCCAGTTGCTGAGTACAGCAAGTGGCCTGGAGAAGTTCACAAAGGCGGCATGCCTTTGAATCTTCCCCCTACCCATCCTGGGGGAGGAGACCTAGCACCTCGCCCAGGATGTGCATTGTTGCAGGCCCAGGAGAGCGGGGGGCTCTCCACCCAGGGGTCCAGCAACATGTCTGCTGTGTGGCAGCCAAGGCAGCCTCTCAGACAAGACGTGGATTGTAGGTTAGGTTTCAGGTGGCATCTCTAAGATGCCCCCTGTATTTACATTAAATCCCACACTGGCATCAGTGTGTGTATAATGTGCTGAGAAGTTTGATATCAAACTTGTCAGTCTTCAGTGTAGCCATTATGGTGCTCTGGAGTTCGTAATGACAACCTCCCAGCACCATATACTCGTAATGGCATCACTGCACTTACGGTGCCCAGGAATGGCCCTGGGTACTGTAGGGGCACAGGGCTCATGCACCTATGCCCACACCACTGGCATAGGGCACCCGGCTAGAGGGGTGACTGATGTATGCATAGGCAGTCGGTTTGTGGGCATGGTACACAGAGATGTGTGCCATGTCGACTTTTTGTTTAGTTCTGTACCAGGACACTCAGCCTGTAAAGGCAGTGTTTGTGGGTCAGGGTACAGGGCCCCTAAATGTGGCACAATAACTGCTGCAGCCCTTAGGGGTCTTCTCTGGTAACACTGCCCTGGGTACCATTTACCAGGGGCTGACATGTGGCCAGAGATGCCAATTGGGTTTTAGTTTTAACACAGTTTTAGGGAAGGAACACAGGCCCTGGGCACTTGATTGGCAGGAGCCCAGGGAACACTCAGTCAAAGCACATCAGCAATTCAGCAAAAAGCGGGGCATACCATGCAAGAAAGATAGCACTTTCTCACAGTAGCAAGGAAATGCGAAACCATATAACTATTTTCCCTCGCAAAAGCTCTAGAATATGACCAGAGGAGAGCTCACCAACCTAGGGAAAGTGGATATTGAACACTCATGCCAGTAGTGCCCCCAAAGGAAAAGTAAGGCGTTCAGGAAACTCCAATCAGGAACAAGGATCCAGCGGTGCAAAAGCACCCTTACCCGACCAGGATCACCGAAGAAAAGGCCCGCTTAAACCCTCTGACAACTTGAATAATCTGCAGCATCTGTAGCCCCAGCCTCGCCTTATCCTGAGTCTTCCACATCACATGGGATGGAGCGTCTGACATCAGACGTCCAAACGAGACTGCCGGGAATTATAGCCCTCCCGAAGCCTCATCGCATGCCTGTGCGAGCGGAGCCACTGTGTCCCCTGACAATAGGTGACGCACATGTCACAATGAATAAGACAACGCTGACAGTGTCACGCGGCGCTGACGACACCACCTACCGGCGCACAAGGGTATTACGCAAAGAAAAATCTTCTGGATCCAGTCTGATGACTGGGAAATTCAAAGATAAGGAATCTTTGGCTAGATTCTGTCTCTACCAGATAAGGCGTTACCAAAGTAACTTGTCCATTTACTCGTTGAGTGAGCTCCTCCCTTGGATTCTGGTATTTCTAATCGCGTGCTAAAGAAGAAAGCTCCCTCATGCTAGAAACACACTGTGCAGGTGTGGCAGGGCTGCTGGGGCCACCTGACAAAAGGGGATCACAGTTTTGGTACGTATTAGGGGAAAGGTGATTCATGAGGGCCATTTTACCCCAGCCTACTCCACATCGAGCCACCCGGAGTACAAAATGGCTGAGACCTTAAAAAGTAAAAGAGGACTACTCACCTAGATATTGAAAAGCCAACAAGTCACACTCTGCTGCTGCGTACAAAGTGGCAGCCATCTTGTAACGACACCCAGCCTACTTCTGTACTTGTAACAAATGACTATTAAGTGAAGCATTCCTTTAGATCCATCTTAAAAATCTATCAATTCTTCTGTAGGTTTTGTAAAGACGTTGTCTCACCCAGATCAAGGAAAACTAGTTGGGCGCCCACTGCTTGTGCCTACAAAGTGACAGCCTGTTTGGAATGACATCCAACCTACTGATGTAACTATTTAACTGATTAATTTTAGTAGCTCTGCATAAGGACTTTCACGCAAGAAAAGGTCAACTAAAAGTTCGCCCATGGTACGCTTCCTACAAAGTAGCAGTCAGGTTGGAATGACATTCTAACGACCAATGTAATTGGCCCAACTGATTATTTTTGGACTCTCCCCATAAGGTTTTTACTAAGCAGCTTTCTGTTATCCCGTCTACCTTTGTAATCTAACCTACACATTTAATGCTTTGCCTTCCGATGTCCATCTACTTAGGTACTTAAAGTCAGAGTAGTTACAGAGTCTTCTCTTCAATCATGGAGGAAGTAACTATGAAACTAACAGGAAATAACTCCTACTCTGTCCTATATTCCTCCAACCTCTCTAGAAATGCTACCAAAACCTTCAAACTCAACCTTCTTCGGAAAAAACCCTGATACTCTGCTCCTTGACCCCTCCTTCAACATAAATAAAGGCGTAATTATTAATGACCTAATATTTTTCACTAGAAAATTGGCTAAATGGCGCACTACATTTTCTAAGCTACTAATCATCCAGGATAAGAAAAACATTCCATATGGTAGCAAGATTCTGACAGCACCCTCATAAAACGTTAAAGCAAATCTGAACATAACTTCCTACAAAAATGGCACTGTTCTTATCCAAGCAGCCAATAAGGATTCAGAACAAGTAGACAATTCTTTTACCACACTAAAAGCTCACGTCTGCAACTACTCCCTTCATACACACCATATTGGGGATATTTCACACACCCACACACAACCCATTGACCACTTGGTTCAGACAGATTCCACTATCTCTCCAGACCCTTGACGAGAACCCCAGAATGAAGCAACAGCAACTCACCACCCTTACAACACAACTTGCGACCCTCTTAAAATCCTTACATTGCTCCTATCCCCATCTCCAGAACCGGCTCCCCACCCTTAACCCTTCTTTGACCTCCCATGGAGAGCACAACAATGAGGTCCTAATAGCAAATCGTATAAAAGCCATTCACCCTGCTCAACTCCACTCGTCCCGGACCACCAATATCCCTGCCACACAAACCTTTCGTACTTCGGACACAGCTGCTGAACCTCCTAGCAATCCTAAACTTCCCTCGTACTGAATTGAACTAGATACACTTAGAACCCAAATGGATATGACATACTGGAGCCTGAAAATGTTTATCTCACAAATCAAGAAAACACCTCTCAGAAAATTCTCTCTCAAAAATCAACCATTTTCAAAAATCATTAGGCTCAGCCAACAGCAAGCTAAATACTATTCTGTAGCCTTTCTTAAATCCGGCAATACAGTGCACGTAAACACCATAACTACTTAACTGACTCTGAAATCCAAGCCTTACTACTATCTTGCCAGTCAGCTCCATGTCTCCTCACCAATAAGAATGAATTCACAATTCGTCCAGTGCCCATCAATTCAAATAGAACTTCACAGCCGAATAACAGAAAGATAAACCCTAATAACCTACAAAGAGTAACCTTAACCGCCAAAAATCATGACCTTACTCTGGAAAATGCATTGAATCAGATCTCCTGCCTCCTACTCAACTGCTGCTCAGTAATGAAACACACCTCTGACATCGCTGACCTCACCCTGTACCCAAATGTGGACATACATTACCATCTTAACTGAATCATGGGTCTTTGAATCATCTTTCCCATGCCTAGACCTTCTTGTCCCACCTAACTACAACATTATGAGACTAGACAGACCACGCAAAACGGGCAAAGGCATCGCTTGTTTACATCGATCCAACATACCTATCTTGAAGTTTCACTCCGACCCCTTTGAATCTTGTGAATACTTGACTCTCCATAAAATCATCAGATGATCATCCCGCAGACTACATATATTTTGCCATCCCCCAGATAAAAACGCCTTATTCATAGACCAGCTAATGGAAATCAGTACAATAAACTCGACCCCTCACTCCAATGTCATATTCCATGGGGACTTCAATCTTCACTGGGAAGACCCTTTAGATAAGCAGGTCAGTGTTATCAAAATCTTCCTAGCAGACCAATCCTTGATCCAAGCCTACTTACGACCAACTCACTCCAAAGGTGCTAAACTTGACTGGATCATCTCCAAAGAAAATGTGGTTGAATCTAACTTGATTGTCCCATGCATTTGGTCAGACCACCATAATATTACTTTCCAAATACCCACCACTAAAAGGAAACCTTCCTAGCAATAAATCAAACACAGGCATTGGGTAAGAGACAAGAAAAACCTTAACTGGAACATTCTAATGACCTATTGCGAGAAAGAACTTCTTCCTCTTGATAACATGTCGGACGTCAATGAACTCACGGATCACTACAACTCCATGATGACCAAATTAATTGACCACTTAGCTCCAACAAAACTCAAAGAATACCGAACAAAGACAAAAACCTGTGGTTCAACGGAGCCCTTAATGAAGAAAGATATAAACTGCGACTAACTGAACCGAAATGGAGACAACATCCCTCTTCCCTTTAACTCAAACTGCTAAGAAAGTCTAGAAACTCCTATAACAAAAGTATTCTGAAATCGCAAAAGATTACTTTAGATCAGAACTTGACAATGCCAAAAACAGACCGAAGAAAATCTTTTCGAAATGTTAAAGCAGCAATCAAACAAATTGGCCAAAACCGAGCTCTTGACTTCAAAATCGCATCTAAGTAGTGAAGAATGTTCTTCCTTCTTCACAGATAAAGCCAACTCCTTACAGAATGAGTTCATGACGGCCCCAAACAATTCAGTAACCCTAAAGAACTCTCTAGCTGATTCAATAATCTAACCTGGTCTGCCAATGCCCAAAAATAAAGCTCAATGGTCAAGCTTCAAACTTTACGATTACAGAGATATTACAAAAACCTTATCGACTATCAAACCTAACAACCACTTCAATGACCCTCCCCTTCAAAATGCCTGTCTCCTACCTACCATATCATCACTCCTCTCTGGACCTAAATCATCAATGCATCGCTTTTGCAAGGTTCCATTCTGGGTGCCTAAAAATTGGTCAAGTCACCCCCAGACTAAAAAAAAGTATAGAAAACCCCTCGGACCCTAATAACTTCTGACCAATAACCAACATTCACATGCTAACCAAGGTTTTGGAAAAATGTGTTCAACAACAATTAAGCCAACACAACACGGATTTCAAGCTACTGGACGACTGTCAACCAGGATTCATACCTGGGCACAGCACCGAAACAGCAATTCTACATATAATTGATGATGCCCTACTCGCTCTTGACCATAATGAAACTTGTCTTCTAGTGCTACTCGAACTCTGGTCCGTTTTCAATACTGTTAATAACGGCAAAATTCCAGAGAGACTAGAAAACAGGATGGGTCTCTCCGGCACAGTCCTTCAATGGTTCAAATCCTTCTTAGAAAACAGAATGCAAAGGTTTATAGTGAATCAAAATCTATCTCCTCCATCCCCATATCCATTAGGACTACCACAAGACTCTACTTTATCCCCTGTGCTATTTAACCTCTATATCGAACCCCTAACTGAATTACTACAGCAGGCGAATATCTCCTACCACATGTACGCAGATGACACACAGTTGTATATCAAGATCACATCCCCAGAAGAGATCAAGATGATGAACCAAGCTTTAGAAAAGACCATCCAATGGCTAACTATCAATTACCTTAAGCTAACCTCACAAAAAACTGAATTCCTTCTAATCTCCTCCCAAAAATCTCTTTGGTGATAAAGGATTGGACCAAGCTGATCACTGCACTAAATTGTACCCCGATCCTAGTGGACTCCAACAAATCGCTTGGAATTACGCTGGATAAGAACCTATATATGCACATGCACATCAACATGATGACTATAAAATGACCGATTTCATCTCAGCTATCTCAGAAAAATGAAACCGTTCATCGAAAATCCAGACCATAAAACTGCAGTCCGGGCATTAGTCATTTCGAGTTTGGAATATGGATGTACAATTCTATCTGGTCTTCCCAAGATGTCAACTGTCTATTTTAAAGCCTGTCTCAATGCAGCCGCAAGACGCTTAACAGGAACCAGAAAATTTGACGACATCACGCCACACCTGAAGGCGCTCAAACGGTTGGCTTACGAAGCAAGAATACAACTAAAGATGGCCTGCATCACACATAAATCAAGTCCTTAACTTTCGATATCAATAAATTGGCGCCGCTTGGCCCACATGGCTAACAAATACTTAGAAAGTGCAAATACAATAGAACTTGATGTGTCAGTTTTTAAAATTCCAAAGGCAGGTAAACAGTGTTTAAACCCCACATTTTTACAAAGAGGTACCAGCCAATACTTCCTGGATTTACTGTAAGCTGGACAGAAGAAGAGCACATGAAGTTCATCCTCTACGTCACAGCTACATCCTAGGCACGACTTGTTAGTAGAGGCTGACCATTTACTTGTAAAAGCTTTTTGGGGTAAAGTGGCGTATCTCCATTGTATAAAAAGTTTCCTAGCTAAAATCGGGAAAACAACATCCATAAAATCCTCAAAGAAATACGAATTTTTAAAGGCTAAAAAGGAATTAGTCAGGGTACCAGCATTGGGGGCGCAGACAGCAGAATTAAATTTTGTATCTTTAAAAATCCTGGTAAGGGACTTACGCGAAACCTCGGGACAGCCCATTTCCGGATTGTCCCACATAGCAGGAAGACCTAATCTTAAAAATTCATGTTTTATGAACGCCAGCCAGGGGATTTTTCCTACACTTTTATAACTTAGTATCTGCTTCAGCTCTTATCTATAATTTAGCAGAGCTGGCATTGTCTATAGCCTACACCAAAACCTGAGGGGCTTTAATACTAGCTCGTCTTCTATAGGTCCCAGTCGCAAGTCTAACCTTAAGGGGAGGAGCGGGGTACTTTGAGGGAGTGTCAGTAACTGCCTAATAAATTTTGTTTTTATTTTAGCGATTGCAGACCCACAGGAATGCCCCCACAGCTCCCCGCCATAAAGAGCTGCAGCCCTTGCTTGGGTCTTATAAATCTCCAGGGCTGGGCTCACTGGCTTAAATGTTGATGTGTTGGAGACTTTGAGAATACCACCCGCTAACTGTGACAGTTTCTTTTGAGATGTAACTTGTTGGGGTCCCCAAGACAGATTTTCATGCAGTGTAACAACAAGATATTGGAAAGTCCTAACCCTTTCCAACCTCACACTGCCCAGGGTCGGATTCGGACGAGTGGATGCCGGAGAATTAAACATCATAAATTTTGTTTTGACGGCATTTATCTCAAGACCACGGCATCGACAGAAGTTCCCAAAGCCATTAAATATGCGTTGAATCCCCATAGCGGACTTGGAAAGCAGGAGGGTATCATCGGCGAACATAATCGCCGGAACCCTCCTGCCTGCCAACCTTGGCGCGTCGTTATTGGGGACATTGTCCAGATGTGAAATTACACCATTTACATAGAGGCAAAACAGAGTCGGAGCCAGAACACAGCCCTGCCTCACCCCTCTGCCGACTGGAAACCCCATTCCTCCCACATCTAACCTGCGCGAAGTTCCCCTCGTGTAATCTCATCAACACATTCAAAATTTGGGACGGGACGCCCAATTCCAGGAGAACCCCCCACAATTTTCCCTGTGGCACTAAGTCAAATGCGGACCGGAGGTCCACAAACACCATGTAGAGGCTCCCACCCTCAATCTTTGCCGTTTTCCAATACAGTAGCATTAGGCGAAAGATTTGGTCCATGGTGGAGGTGTTCCTCCTGAACCCCGCCTGAAGAGGACTTAGGACTTCATGTTCCTCCATCCAAGCCAACAGGTAATCCAGTACGAGCTGCGCAAAGATTTTTTGCGGGACGTCAATGAAGCTGATGGGCCTGTAGTTGACTGGGAGCAGAGGAGAACTATTCTTGTAAATCGGGACTATCTCTGCTCCCAGCTAAGTACAGGGAACCTTCATGCCTCTCAGGATTGCATTTAAGACAATGAGCAGGTAAGGGCCTCAAATCCTTGGTTGATGCCTAAAAAGGTCTCCCGGGAGTTTGTCAAGTCCCGGTGCCTTTCCCACTGCAAGTTTCCCTATCACGTGAGACACCTCCTCCAAAGTGAACTCTAGGACCTCGTGCTGGCCATTTAAAACTACGGGTACCGGCATACTATCCGTAGCTGATTTGTCTGAATATAGAGCTTTAAAATGAGATTCCCACACTAAAGTGTCAATGTTAGGTTCTATGGCAGATTTTGGTTCCCCCGAACCTGTACTAACTAATGACCAAAATCTGCGTGCATCCCTTGAGTCCAAAGCAGTGGTTAAGTTAGACCACCTTTCCAAGTCCCACTCTTTCTTTGCGTGACCCATTACCTCTTTGTAGCACAGTCTCAATTCACGAATTTTGGGTTTATTACTCCCAGACTTAACCGCCATAACCAACTCGGACTTAGCCTTCCTGCAAGCTGAGTTGTACCAGGATGAAACGGGTGCTTTTTTCCTCCTCATGGGGACCTGGGGATTGAAAACCTCTGCTAGACTAGAGACTAAATCCGAGTGGAGGGACCATAATGTTCTGTTAAAATCTGAGAGTGGGGCTTGGGTGATTAGAGTATCAACCTCCAAAAATCGAGGGAGGATTATGTTATATAATTTAGCTAATTCCTCTTTGGATTTTGCTATTTTGCCCCACTTTACCCGCCGTCTATTGTTTGAAAGTGTCATCCCATCACCTAGATCAACCATATCTGGAGTTGGAATTTCCATTGGCCCTGGAAAAACCATCTCCAGGTATAATGCATTATGATCACTATCGGCCCTAGGGATTACCCTGAAATCAATGACCTTAGACCACATCCTTGTTTCGACCATGATGTAGTCGAGACGAAATTCTTGACCCCTCTTGTTGAAAGTGCACATCGATGGAGTATCGGACGGTGTGCGCCCGTTACAGGCCCTTAAAGAATTGTTTAAGGTAAGGGCAGTGATCTGGATCGCTAGGGGAGACCATGACTTGGGACGTGGGGATTAGCATGATGGAATGGCCCAATAATCATCCTCGCCCATAAGGGCACCTTCACTCATCCCCAAGAGGAGCTCATAATGGCAGTTCACATCCCCAGCCACCAAGAGATGACAATCACTGGACAATGTACTAAAAAAATGAGATAACTCATCAAAGGGGATCGATTCGGAAGCCAAGCTAACTGGACGTGAATAAACATTCACGATGGCTGGTTTAAAAGAATTTTGCCATTTCAGAACTATGCATTGGACGTCTTTAGAATATGTGACCAAGTTCTCAGCCATACAGCCCAAGTGAAGACCGACCCAGATGGCAAGGCCACCTGACGGTCGTCCTTTCCCTCCCCACCTGGCAGGTACATGGAATGAAGCAAATCCCACTCTAAAATGTTCGTCCCTGGCCCAAGTCTCTTGGAAGAGACAAATATCGCTTTGATCCACCAGGGATCCCCACTCTGTACAATTTAATGTATGCGTTAGGCCTGCCACATTCCATGATAATATTGTCATAGACTTCAATTTAATAGCATTACTTGCGATGGTATCACTGCCCGGTGGCGCTCCTTCACCTATGGCTACATGAGGGGACAGCGCTAGGTTAGGCAGCACTGTACTCCCCAATCCATCATCGCCAGTTATCGTGTTAGACCCCTGGATGTAATTATGAAGATCTATAGCAGGACTAGATGGTCGCCTGCTAAACGACTCCACAACTCCATCAGATTAAACAATGTTCCTAGTTTGGGTAATGCACAAAGTTTCCACCTTGCTATGATGTAGTCAGTCCACCATTTCCAAGCTGCTGAACCTATTATGGATAGGTAAATAACTCTGTGCAGTTGGTCGCCCCTGCCATCCCCTTTCCACCTTTCCCCCACGAAGGTGCATTACCAGGGACCAATCACCTCCACGGTCTAAAAATTCTATTGAAGGATAAAAATATGATAAAGGGTGGGATTGAATAGTTGTCCCAGTACTGTTGCAGTTCCAGTTGCAAATATGCTCCACAGTACGGGGATCCTTAAAATTTACCAACACACAGTCACCTGTGATAGTTTTAGAGCTATGACCCACCCAGGAGAGCCTACGCACCATCAATATTTCACTAGTAATATGAGCGGGTAGTGGTCTATTATTATTAAGCCAGTGGGTCACTTTATTTTTTAGGGATTTGAACGATTCCTGGCCGGGGTCACTTATTTCAGGAATCCCTGTCAATACTACCAGATATGGACTAGTTTCAGGCGGTAAATCAATTCTAGGGGCGCCCTGAGATAGTGCAGCATAAGGAATCTGTCCGCTCTCTTTTGGTTTTGCTGTAGTTACTGTAATACTCCTTCTCGGGGTATTAGTGCATACGAGCAAGGCATCAGCAGATTTTGGGATTGATACTTTGGTAACATCTGAAATAGATGGCACTGCAGGAAAAGGGGGATTTTGTATTACAGACCCATCGGACACAGTATTTATTGGTGCATTACCCAGACAAGAACCATTTAGCTTTGTATTGTCCACAATACCCCGTGTAACTAGTTCGAGCTCAGAGAGCTGTTGCTCGATGCGCCCGAGTCTCTCTTCTAACGGTCCAAGTGAGGATCTCAATAGAGCACCCAGTTTTGTAAGCAAGGGATCCTCTGCCACCATTATGCCGCTAGTAATCTGAGCCACATCTGCGAGAGTTGACCCTGGACTCAATACAGGCGGTGGCAGTGGCCCACAGCTAGTCAAATCATTCAAAGCAGTAGACCCCATATTTTTTGATGTTACATCAGTATCACCCAAGCCTTTTGCGAGTTTAGACTTCCTGCCACCAGCAGCAGTCGCGGCGGCCCGCTTTCTCTTGGGTTTTGTGCCCTCATGTCTCTCCCGGAGGTGTTGGGTGATAGATTTCTCAGGAGAACTATCCGGGATTGGAGCATCAATAATCACTGTGGCCTCCGATGTATGTAAACGGGCAATTGGTGAGGTATGCTCATCCTCCTGGGAAGTAGGTGAGGTATGTAAAGTTACTGGGACGAGAGTCATTTTGGCACGGCTGTCGTGCTCAGGTGTACGAGCATTTGCAAAATGGCCCATAGAAGAACGTTTAGCCATGGCAAGGTCTTGCGACACCCGGCGCTCCATTAGAGTTGTCCCCTGGTCAATGACTGAGTTAGCTTTAGTAATGAAATTGTCCAAAGTTCCTGGTAGATTACTTCTAGCAACCAGATTTTTGTTCCTCATTTCGCATGCATCCATACTACTGCTAAAAATCTTCGCCCACGATAGTACTTACAGCAAATCCAGGAGATGAATATGTGTTGTACAACCGACGAAAGAAGGATGGCCCGGTCCGGTCTCTCTCGGTCTAGAACGGGCTAAAACGGGCCCGCCCTTTGCCCGGGCTTCGCACAGCGTGTGCCCGCGCGCGTTCCGCGAAGCGGAAGGTGTAGTCGGATAAATACCTGCAGGCAGAGGGCGGGAGCAAAACGGAAAGAGGACACAGCTGTGAATAAACCAGGCTGCTGGTCCTCGCAGTCCCGAATTCTTTCAATCCCCAAATGTCCAAAGCAGGTCCAACTGCTGCGAGCGGCTCCCACGGAGCGGGAGCCACGAGCAGTATTTAGCCTGCAGGCAGAGGGCGGGAGCAAAACGGGAAGAGGACACAGCTGTGAATAAACCGGGCTGCTGGTCCTCGCAGTCCCGAGTTCTTTCAATCCCCAAATGTCCAAAGCAGGTCCGACTGCTGCTAATCAGGACCCCAGTCACTGTGCTTCCTCCCTCAATTTGACAATGGTAGGCACTTTGGCCTGTACTGTCTTCTCAGTAAGTTTGAGCCCAGTATCCTTCATTGAAACTGTTGGAACAGAACCCCTGTGCACTGCGTTGACTTGCCGTTGCATACAATCGAATGGTCAGGAGCTCTAGTGTACCATCCCCGGGAGGAAATAAGAGAGACTTTTGCACAGCTTTATTAGAAAGGTTGGCCCCATTTACGCTGCAAGCTGACAAGTTCCTACCCGTAGGGGACTTCAGTCGCCATCTGGAGGCTCTTGTCAATTTGGATACAACCTCTCTGCTTGCAGTGATGGAGTCCCTTGATCTCTCTTCTAGAGTAGCTAGCCCAACTCATTTGGCAGGGCATGTATTGGATACTATCTTGTCCAACATGGTAGAACTAACAGTAGAACCCCCATTGAAGGTATGCTGGATGGAGTGCTCTTGGCACTAAGTTTCTCTTGGGCCCCCTCAATCCTGCAAGGCTCTGCGCAACAGCGGAAAGAACTTCGCAGAGCCTTGAAAAAGGTGACAACCTCTGCTTTTAGTAGTGTCTATACTCCCCCTGAATGTATGAATCACCTAGACTGTGACATGGCATTAGATGCCTTTGAGGCCTCTATAATAGATGTTCTTGATTCGATCGCACCATTGAAGCTGGTAAAAATTCAGACCAGGGCATGGCATTCCCCGACCCATGGTAGTCAGACACACTCAGAAAGGAAAAAGCCCTTTGTAGGGGAAAAGAAAGGAAATGGAGAATATCCAAATCCGACCAAGATGAACAGGGCTATCGAGAGGCCCATAGAGCTTACCTAAATAGCTGCAATGCTGCCAGGAGAACTGATTTAGGTGCTCGCATACTGGAGGCCAAGGACTCCTCACAAGAGCGTTTTGCCATCTTGAAGGAGTTCAATAATCTGCGGGCGAATAATCCACTCCCACCACCTACACAGGAATTATGTGATCGCCTAGCGACCCACTTCACAAGCAAGATTGACATATTATATAGCTCCTTCGGGTCTGAGGAGGTCGTTGATGATAGAGCACATTTCCTGGAAATTCCCTGCTCCACAAGTCTTGAGTGCTTCCTCACCATTACCGGTGAGAAGGTGGGTGCTCTATTATCGCAGGCAAAATCTGGTATTAACCTTGACCCAGTACCACCAGCGGTTATGTCTGAGCTAACCCCAGTTTTAGCGGATACACTCGCTGACATTTGTAATATTTCTCTAGCAATGGCCACATTCCCACGTAAATGGAAGATTGCGCATATTAAGCCGCTGCTTAAGAAGGCCCTGGCAGACCCCTCTGACCTACAGAATTACAGGCCAATCTCTCTTCTTCCTTGCTGGTCCAAGATTATGGAGACTCTAATTAATCGACATTTGTCCTGCTATCTAGAACAGAATACGATCTTGGACCCATCCCAGTCCAGCTTCTGTGCATCCCATAGTACTGAGGCTGCCTTACTAGAGGTTGCCGATACGCCAAGAATGTCACTTGATGGGGACATTCCAGCTATGCTGGTGCTGCTAGATCTGTCGGTAGCTTTTGACACCATCTTTCATCGTACCCTGCTGAACAAGCTCCAAGAGATTGGTGTCAGAGGTCTGGCTTTTCAATGGATTCAGAATTATCTGTCCGACAGAACACAAAGTGCCCAGTTGCACTCTTTTGTGTCACATACGGCTGCAGTTGATAAGGGGGTTCCATAAGGCTCTGTATTGAGTCCTACATTATTCAATCTATATGTAGCCCCCATGGCCTCAATCGTCAGAAACTTTGGATTTGAAACCATATCCTATGCTGCCGAAACACGGCTGATCATACACATCGAAAACGACCCTGCAGTGACAAAAGCTAGGTTTTTAAACTGTATGACTGGCATAGCAAGTTGGATGAGGAAGAACTTCCTGCAACTTAATTCTGCCAAAACTGAGATATTGCTGTTTGGCAAGGTAGAAAAACGGTGGACCTCGGATTGGTGGCCATCAGAGTTAGAAGAAGCACCCTCCCCGAATGGATGGACTAAGAACCTAGGCGTAAGAATTGACAATAAGCTTTCTATGGAAGAGCAGGTGAAAACTCTTGCAGGCACCTGCTTTGGGACCATGCGGATGTTGAGAAAGAACTTCCCCTGGATCCCGCTAAACTCTAGAAAGGCCCTTATCCAGTCGCTCCTAATTAGTCGCCTTGACTATGGAAACACTTTGTTGGTAGGAATTAGGGAAGACCTTCTATCTAGATTGCAGGTAGTACAGAACACTACAGCTCGCCCTGCCCTTAACAAGCCAGCTCAAACCCCTTCCTTACCTCTCCTACGTCAACTCCACTGGCTTCCTGTTAGGGAACGAGCCCCCTTCAAGCTGCTGTGCATGGTTTTCAAATCCCTGCATGGATTGGGTCCGGTCTACCTGACTAACAAAACTAAACGCTACCAACCTGGACGGTGTCTGAGATCCAGTAACCGTTGCCTGCTCCACAGCCAGAGGATCAGGAAAGCCAAAATGGGTGGCAGCGCCTTTTCCTATCTGGCCCCCAAACTCTGGAATGAGCTTCCTGAACAAATTTGTGCCTGCCCCAACCTTCCACAATTTAATAAAATGCTCAAGGCCTGGCTATTCTAATCTAGTATGTTCCACTTGACCTCTTTTTCGGGTGCCGAGAGATCCCCTCGGGGATGATTTGTGCGCCATACAAATGAGTTTAAAGTAAAGTAAAGTTGCCAAGGCTTGTTGACTCGGTCTTCCAGAGATCTTCCGGTTACAAGAAGCTCCAGCCTCAAGCATCTCTTCCTAATAAGATCTTTTTCCTCATCGTATCCTCTGCACTGTGGGCCTGCATCTTTGGTAAGCTGCTCGATGTCCTCTTGCGACTCCTGTGTCTTTGACCTGTGGGTCCTCTTGAGAGTCTACTTAGGCTTCAGTGTACTTCCCTGCTTGCTCGGGCCTGCTCTGACTCTCCTTCATTTGGTAAGTCCCTTGGACCTTTCTGCTCCCGACACTGCACCTTCTTCGTTTACCACGTTTTTTGCTGCTGCCAAGGCTTGTTGGTGCACCCGCCGGACACTGACCCCCTGGTTCTTGATTCCCGGCGTGGGACAGGTCGTGAATGTCTCCTGGTCTTCCACAGCGTCGCCTGGACCTCACAGCTGCAGCGACAAGGTCACCGTCATCTATCCTACATCTTCAGTCATGGGTGGTCATTGGTCTTCCGTGCCTCCTGGTCACTTCCAAGTGGCATAGACTCTGTCCCTTCTGCTTGCAGGTACTTCTCGTCAGCCATCCATCCTTAGATTCCACTGAACTCTTTCACCTTCTTCGCCAGCTGCATCTTTTCTGAAGTCCTCCATTGTGGTCTATGACGGTTTCCAGCATCACTTCGCACCTCTGCACCCCGATTCTCTGGTGTAAGTATCTTGATTTTTGGGGTATCCACGGGTGGAGTGACTCTCCAACCTTCCGTCTCTTTACTTGCATTGAGTACGCAGCTGTGTTTCCACTCTGCACACAGACTCCGTGCGGTTCCTGGGTACTTACCTTGGGTGGTTCCTTGTGTCTCCAGCTCTTCTGAGTCTTCTGGCCCAAGTTGCATGCCTCTTCTTTAGTATATGGTTTAGTCTTTACCTGGAGACCACTATGAATTTGTGCTTATTTACCTGTTTACATTTAACGTATTGTGCATATTGTGTTGATATCTCTGTGTAGGAGATATACCAATGTATTAGTGAGTGTGTACAATAAAAATAACTATTTTTATAACTAAACTGTGCGGTTCTTTTTCATTTACCCTACACTATATTACTATTTCTGGTACAACAAGGTGCTTAACACTCCTTCTGGACTAAGCCTGAAGGCTGTTCTCCACAGCTACCACTTAGAGAGCTTTCTATGGTTTTTTAAGTCCCCTAAAATCACCATAAAGGTTATCCGAATTAGTGCAAGGTGCTTCACTTAAATAAGTGTGCTCCATATACTAAGCCTGTCTCCTAAAGGTACCAAGGGCACAGTGAGTAGGGAAGGCTGCTAAGGGCTGCAGCACTTATTGTGCCATCCTTAGAGACCTTGTACCTTAAACACCCACACGCTGCCATTGCAGGCTGTGTGTTTTGGTGCTGGGAAAAGTGAAGAGTCGACATGGCACACATCCCTGTGTGCCATGCCTACAACCCAGTGACTGAGGCCTAGGTAGGTCACCCCTCTAGCAGGGTGCACTAGCTCTCAGGTGAAGGTAGAGTGCCATGAGCCCTGTCCCCCTACAGTGTCTAAGTTACTTCTTAGACATTGTAAGTATCGTAAAGCATCGTAAAGAGTATATGGTTTGGGGGTTGGTCATTATGAACCCCACAGCTCCATAATGTCTTTACTAAAACCTAGGAAGTTTGATATCAAACTTCTCAGCACATTAAACCACACTGATGCCAATGTGGGTTTTAATAAAAAATGCACTCAGAGGACATCTTAGAGATACCCCCTGAACAAGGACCAGCCCTGTTGGACAATTTGCCACCACCAGACAGGTTTCTAGACCCCTGGGTAGAGAGCCTCTACTCTCTGGGTCCAGAAACAAAGCCCATCCCGGGCCGAGGTGTCATGCCTCCTCCCCCAACATGGGCTGGGTCCATGAGGGGGAAGCTTCAAAGACCTGCCGCCTTTGTAAGCTGTCCCTGCCATTTGCTGCCCTCAGCAACTGTCTCCCACTGGTTCTGCCCCCCACTTTGGGCTGGAGAATTGGCGGGAAAACCAAGCTAGGAAGAGAGTTGTGCCCACCTTTGCCAACCCCACCCCTCAGATGGGGGGTGTGAGGTGAAGCACACATCTCAGTCCCCTCCATCTTAAAGATGAGGAAACCCAGCCAATTAGGTAGAGTCTCATGCCCCCCTCCAACCTACCCCAAGGAAGGGACCTGTGGTAAATGCTTCTATGTATTTTCCCTCTCTACCACTTTATGAGAATGTCCTGTGACATCATGGAATGTTAGTGTGCCTCTCTTGGTGTAAAGATTGTCAGTTGGTCATCTGAGGCTGAGGAGCTGGTAGCTCTCTCCTGGTGGGGTTTCTCCCTACAACTTACTATCCTGTAATCCTTGTTTGTGTACCACAGTTTGGCGACGTTTCTTGGACTAACCTATGCAGCACATGAAGAGGACTGTAACTGAGCACTAAGGAAACCAAGGACTGTTTGGGACCCGGTCAAAATTCAAAAGAAGTACGTCTATTTCCTTTTGTAATTGGAGAAACGCCCAGCAAACCCCACCAGTGTCCTTTTCACCCTGGACAGCCTCCACCCTGGGCGTTTGATAAGTGAAGGAGCTCACTGCGACCTTACTGTCATCTGGAAATTGAATATCTCCAGCCACAAAAGCGTGTGGGATTCATCTGGCCTGATCACCCTATTGTTTCTCTATGGCTTTTGCACCTTGACAGTTCGCCCATTGCTGGCAGTTTCTTTCATTACTGCCAACATCAGTGAGTGTTTTATTACGTTTGCCCAGTGCTGGCACTACCCTTCACTAATTCCAATTTTGTTGAGTGTTATTTCAGGCATGTGAAGTTTTCAGCGCTGCCAGTACTCCCTGCAGCGTCTGCAAACCTGGAATTTTTGCAGTGAGTGGGGAACAGCCACCCACCATCTGTTTGTTGGGCTCGTTAGTGTGTTCTTCACAACTTTGACTCATTTAGCGTGTGGAAACAGCGTGTGGAAGCCTGTAAGCCTATTTCTTTTTTTTTGTGGTGAGTGGAGAACATTTTTCAAGCGTTTTGCAATGCCTTTTACTAACACTTTCTGTGGCTGCCCCTTCGTCACCGTTCAACTGATATTTCATTTTGAAAGTCTTCCCAAGGCGCGCGCTTCTCACCTCTCCTCTGGCAGCACCCGTCTTGACTCTATGACGTCTGTCTTCGTGTGCTCTGCTTCTGCTGCCTTGATGAGTTTTGGTGCAGCAGCGTGCCTTGAGCCACTCGGTGAGCGCCAGGTGGAGCGTCATGATGTCAGTCTGCCGCAGCTTCGAGTACTTTTGTTCCATGAAACTACAACCTTCAAGCTTTCCCTCGTGGACGTTTATTGCTCTGCCTTCTCTGTCGTTCAACTGTCCTTTGCAGAGCCTGTGCAGAGTCTGTGGGTGTTTTAACTTTTGACGAACTCCTCTTTTGGTCTGTCGGAGTCACTGTGCAGTTCCCACATTTCACTCAGCCTCTCCTCCTCTCAAATGCTGGCACAGGGGCAGTCGATACCTAAACCTTGGATGTTCTTCTTCTGCAGTTCGCTTCCCTTAGTTGGATGTTTAGTTTCCTTGAGTGGAGGGTATTGTGGACTACCTTTCTGGACTTGCCTGCAGTCACGCTTCGGAGTCTATGGACAATCCTGGCCATGAAGACCTCGGGTGAGAAATCGCTCACCGGAGCTAAAAACTTATTTGCCTATGTTTTACCTTATTTGTATTTTGGTGTATGTTGAAGCTTGATGTGTGTGTTGGGCGTAATGGATTGTTTCATTTACTTTTGGGGGTTGTACTATGTCATTGTGGTGAACTTTTTAGCATCTCTGTTCATGTTGTGGGTGGGTGTATGTTTTGAGCTGTACGTTTCCTAAGGCAACATCTTAACCCTACAGTGCCTTATTTTGAGACTAGGGTGATGTTGTACCTTATGGTGTACCCTGTATGTGCTTATAGGGGATGTTTCAGTTTTGGTCTCACAGGGTGGGTATCCTGTGTTTCACCCTGCTTGTGCAGCTAGGGTGTTTGTGTTTAATTTTTACTCCATCCATCTACTTAGGGTTAGTAGTTTTGGTGTACCCTTACTTAGGGGAAGTTGTGGGGTTGTGGTGCCAGTCAGTGCCTACTTGTGGTTTTCTAGGGTCTTGTCGTTACTCTTTGGAGAAGTCATTTTTTTTTAACGTGGTGTACCCTTTTATTAGGGGAGGTTGTCTGCATCTAGATATTTTTCTCCAAAGTTTCAAAGATTAGTTTTCTTTGTGTACCCTTTTTATGGGGAAAGTGATGTGCGTTGTCAGCGCCGCCATTTAGTGATGTTATCTTGAACAATTTCTACATTGGTCAATGGTGTACCCTTTTGTTTGGGGAGGAGTTGCATCACTCTATGTGGGTTGTCGGGGTGCGTTGTCAGCGCTACCTCTTGGTGTAGTTGTGCCACTTTTGCGTGGCTACTGTCTATTTTGTTCCAGGGGTGTTATGTTCCTCTGGTGTACCCTTTCCTGGGGAGTTGTTTTGTTCCACGGTTTTAAGGTTGCCTTTCTATGTGTACCCTTTATGGGGAGGTTGTTAGTGCACGTCATGCACTAGTCTCTTTTGCAAGGCATTCCCTTTTCTGTAGGTTGCTATGTTCATCTTTTTGTGCTTATTTCCATCTGCACTGATTTTGTGATTATGTTGTTACACCCTGCTTGATTTGCCAGGATCGCTACCTTGTTTTATTAAGGAGGGTGGATGGGCATGTTAGATAATTTGCATTTAGTTTATCTGTGCATCTTATGTTTATCTTTCTACATGCCTCTTTTTATTGTCCTTTGTTTCTGCTTTCTTGCTTGAGTTTCCTGCTTTTCAATATGTCCCTTTGATTAGCTTTTGGTGTCTACAGTCTCCTCTGAATCCTTCTGCTCTGTCTTAACTTCTTTCTTGCTGTTGTTTGTTAACGGAAGAGGATGTGTGGTAAATGCTTCTATGTATTTTCCCTCTCTACCACTTTATGAGAATGTCCTGTGACATCATGGAATGTTAGTGTGCCTCTCTGTGTAAAGATTGTCAGTTGGTCATCTGAGGCTGAGGAGCTGGTAGCTCTCTCCTGGTGGGGTTTTCTCCCTGTAACTACTATCCTGTAACCTGCCACCTAACTACCTGTCAATAAAGAGGGACCTTCCACTACACCTGGACTACGCATCCTTGTTTGTGTACCACAGGACCCATTGGTCCCGACCTGCACACTCCGTTTAATGCCCCTAAATTTATTATTATGGGGCAACTCGGAACCTTGCCTCCTAAGATTCGAGGAAGAAAAAGAGGGACCGAAGAGCTTTGCTGACCCAGGTAGAAGAGGACACCTACTACTTTGGCCCCAGACCTGCCGGCCTGTTCCGACTTGAACCTGCCTACAGCAAGAACCCCGGTGAGCTCAGCATCCCCCCAGAGCCCGAAGGATCTGCCCTGGGACCATTTTTAAGACTCTGTCACACATGAGCACCGGATTTGCTCAATCATAAATTCACCCACAGAATCTGGATCCAGGCAGCTCTACGATCCTACACCACTCTTCTCCCAATGCCCATGAACCCGAGTTTGAGTGTCCCAACACCACGAGGAGGTCTCCCTAGCAATCCTGACAAGGGATCTGGTAATCCCTGACATCCAAACCTCAAGCTGATGCCTGCAGCCTCAACCTGAATGGTCCCCCCGACCAGAGCTGGTAAAGGGACCGACACCTAAAGACACCCTTGCACTCGACGTCCCGCAGCCATGGGTGGCCCAACCAACAGTGTCCAGGCATCCCCCAAGAACCCAACTTACCTCTCCAAATGGTGGTCGCCTCCAGGGAAGTCTCCCTGCCCGAGCCTGCAGCATCTTCTCCTAACCAAAGGTCCCCATTGCAATATACAGGTCCCCAACGTCCCCTTGGCACACTGCACCCGGCTGCCCTTGCGCCGCTGGTAGTGCAGCTCCTGTGCTGATTGTTGGCCACTGCAGTGCTGACCCTACGCCCAGGAGCTTTACCCGAGTGGCCTGCTCATAAGCAGTCCCTGACCAAAGGACCCCTTAGTCCAATTGGCTAATGTTGGGCCCCTGTGCTCTACACCCTGCCTCCCCAGTACCACTGGTGGTGCAATTTGAGTGCCTACCTAGACCTTGGGGGACTTTGGTCATAACCCCTAAAACCTCCACTCGTAAGACGTTTACTTACCTGTGAAACCGATTACCATTTTTCTCTCATAAAAACCATTGTTACGAGTTTTTGTTCCAAAAACGTTTTAAGTGTTGAACTGCTGCTTTGTATTGGAAAAAAGTAAAAATGCTTTAAATGGATAATTGTCGTACTTACCTAGGGTGTGATATCTAGACATATCACCCCGGGTAGTCGATGTAATCCAGAAGTAAGGAGAAAGTAATCCAAACTAATTATTGTGTAATTTAAACTGCATTTTGAACCAATACAAATCTGTAATGATTGCAAATCTATTCCCAATTGCACTCCTTGGAATGTTCTATGATTGAAAGTATATCTTACCTACCTGTATCACGACCTACTTGATTCTAGGAAATAAAACTTAAGTATACTTTTTTTATACTTACCCAATTGGTCTGTATTCAGTCTCTGAGTGTGTGCCTTCAGTCATGATTGAGTGAATACAATAAATGCTTAACGCACATTCTGGATAAGCCTAACTGCTGGCCCAGACTACCATAAAGAGAGCAGTTAGTACTTAACTAATTTTGCCTCCGCTATACCTCTGGCGACTCACTAAGCTCTGTGCACACCATACCTTACGTTGGTATAGTATATACAGAGCCAGCTTCTTATACTCTGGGCGCCATTGCCTGACCCTCCTTCGGTTGTATGGTGAGACATCCGGCCTTCAGATTAACGAGGGCAAGTCCTGCTTGGTGGAGGTGAGGGGAGGTGCTCAGGGGCGTGTTTTGTGCTCCAACATCCCTATCTGATTCAATTACTTTAAATATCTGGGGATTCACATGCCCCCTTCCCATACCTGCATGGAACCTTAATTTCCAGGGGATGACCTAACCTGTGGACCGTGACCTTGGCCAATGGGGCACACCACCCCATTTAGGATGGTGTGCCTACCACGCTACTTATATGCCCTAGATAATTATCTCCCTTCAACGCAAATAGTTTGACTCACTGAATGCCAAAATTACTGATTTCGTGTGGGCGGGGGGCAAGCACAGAGTGGTATTCAACACACTGCGCTATTCTCCTTTCAATGGAAGCCTTGGCCTATCGGATATCTATCTTTATTTACTGGCATAATGAAACTTGAGGGCTCCATCCTTGCAAGGTACGTGGAGGGGCCCCCTCCAGACTCAATCATGAGATCTCTGGCCAGAGTACTGTGCTGAGGGAGCCCTCTCGGAGCTTGGTGGCCACCCGCATGAGGGGGCTGCGGGGTCTGTGTTGCGCAACTGTCTTTATTATCTTACAGCCCACCTTATACCAATAAAGGAGTGGTTCACAAGGGAATTGGACGACCTAGCTTACCAACTGGAGATTTATTCCGACTTTGGGTGGTCTGATGGATCTCCTGTATGGGGCACACCTACCCGTAACAGTACCTGTATGTACGTGAGTGTCCCTGACCTGCTGGAGGACGGCCCTTAGACTTATTGGCTGGGACCGTCGACTCACTGAGCTGACTCTGTTTTGGAGGGGCATGCAGCTGGGCCAGCTTTCTGAACTGGAGGGCTTGGCCCCGGATTGCGGTTTCATACCTGGGAGACGTCTTTAGAAGGGGGTCGCCTCGAGACGTACCAGAATTTTAGGTCCCGATATTCCCTTTCTAACACTGAGTTCTTTCGATATTTCCAATTATGCCGTGCTCTACATGCACATGTTCTCCTGCACGAGGCACTCCCTGAATATAGCCCACTAGAGGCTAAGATTTTCTTTGGGCGTTTGGGTAAAGGAGCTATCTCCAGGATCTATTGCTCGCTGGTTATTTATACTCCAGATGGTCTTAAAAGTGCTAAGCAGCGATGGGAGGCATGGGTTGGGGATAATAAAGAGGATGAATGGAGGGAGGCTTGCTTGGCTTCTCCGGAGCTGGCAAACTCAGCCAATCTGCGAATGGTTCAATTCAACTATCTGCATGCCACGTACCTCTCCCTCTGACGCCTGCAGCACCTTGCCCCAGGCACCTCGACCGCATACGCGCTGTGCGCACAGCCAGCAGCTGCCTTTTTCCATATGGCATGGGGTTTCCCAGTGCTGAGGTCCTATTGGGATGCTCAGTTTTGACTGGGAATAGTAAACATTGCCTCTGCAAAGCCAAGCACTTTCCGTACTGTTGCTCTGGTTAGAATCGGAATAATATATTTGACCCCCTGCCTTTCCCCCCCAAAGTCCAACACTTTCCCAACTGTTGCTCAGGTGGGAGTGAGAATAGTAAATCTGACCCCTCTAAAGTCCAACACTTTCCTTTTTAAGTGTCAAGCGAATATGAGGTTGGAACGAGAATTGTAAATCTGACCCTGCCAAAGTACCACACTTCCCCTACTGTTACTTATGTTGGCGTGGGATTAGTAAATATGACTCCTCCAAAGTCCAGCACTTTCCCTACTCTACTGTTACTGAGGTTGGAGTGGGAATAGTAGACCAAACCCCTCCAAAAGTCCAGCACCTTCCTTACTGTTGCTGAGTTTGGAGTGTGAAAAGTGAAATTAAGTACTCCAAAGTGTACTTATTTTTGAATTGTAATTTTTTTATTTTTTAACAGACATTTTTCCATTAATTTTGAAAATTATTTAGTTTTCATTTTTATTGTATGTTTTTATTTTTTGGTGTAATATTTTTTTCTAATTTTTGTAAAACAATTTCAATATTTTTATTCTATGTGTTTATTTTATTATACCTTTTAACATGTAGGTTTTCAAATTATTCTTAAATATTATTATTAATATTTTCCTAATTTATTACTCATGTTTATATAATATTTCTAATTATTTTGGGATTTTGTTATTTTTTACATTTATTTTAAAGTATATATTTGATAAAATGATATAAAATAAATTGTACATATTTTCTATATGTTATTGATATACTTTTAAATGTAATATTATTTTTAAAAATAATGCATTTTTTAAACTTAATATAACGTTAAATATTTAAAATTTGATATACTTACAATTATAAAAAAGATATTTTGATCCACTATATTTTTGTAGTTGATATCTTTGTACTTTATATAGAAAGCATATAAAGCCGAAATCTGTGTCCTCAATATTTATTATTGCGATATTTATATTAGCTATATTATGTCATAGAAGCCTCAAATCATCTTTTCTCACAATACTCATCAGGACTTAATTTCCTCACCATGTCTCTCTCTCTGTCCATCCTCATTGCATGCTCACACATCACGCCTTCCTTTCTTCCCTCTCCGTCTTCTCTTTTTCATCTTCTTCTTGCCTTCCTATCACACAGGAGTGACTCCTTTTGGTTATTTGATACAAGTTTGGAGGACGAGTCTTCTCCTCTTTCCTCTATCTCCCTCCTTTGTTTTTTTGTTCCTATCACACAATCATCACTTTTGTCACTCACCTTGGTCTGGCCGGTGTTTCACTTGGCCATCACACGCACACCTACTTCTCCAGTCAATTTCTCCCTCCCTCCCTCTGCATCACACTCCCAGGCGTTTCTCCTGTCTGTCTCCACTTTTTCTTGCCTAGTTAAAAGGAAGAATTGACCTCTGCCAGGCAGGGAGACAGACAGACATATTTAACGGATCCATTTTGCCTAGTTAGGCCTTTTGTGGAACCCACTGATTTCTAAATTTAGTTCCTGGCTCTGCGGTCCTAGGAGGGCCCATAACTTCAGGAGGGAGGCTTTCAGCCCTCAGGAACTCTGCCCGTGGGCCACATGATGGCAGCAAGCTGTGAAAACAGAAGAGAGAAGTGAAAAGAACGCCCTCTTCCTCACTGGTCCCACGTGCACATCTTCGAACGTGAAGGCCGGCTGGTCTTCTGAAGACAATCCCGAGTCCTCATTCATGCAGTGAGGCGTGGATTGCGGATGGCGGTGGGGGCGTGGGGCACGGTGTAAACTTCGAGATGTGACACTATTTTTTAAAATTTGTATTTATTTAATGCGATTTTATATAGCGCGAACATTACCCAAGGGTGTCAGAGCGCTTTACAAAAGAACCAGTTGCGATACATAAGGATTTAGGATTACATGAGTTACATAAAAGATACAAACAGACAAATTGCAAATGTACAAGACCCACAGTTTCCCATGATGAATTCTGGCAGGTCAAACCTGCTGAAATTTACCGGGGAAAAACGATGTAAACGTACACATATGACGAATTCGGTGCACAAGAAACAATGACTGTGTGTCATTTCTCTTTTTCCAGATGAAAACTTATAAACAAGTCTTTTTTTTACCGCACCTAGTAAATACAGCGCCGTCTGGTGTTGGTGTTTACAGGAAGCAGTAAATAACTCCCTTTCCAGGTCCATTGCAGTAAGGGCTTCGGGCCTCGACTATGAGCACTCCAGAATAGGGGGGTGGTGTTTACTGCACCCAGTAAATACCATTGCCCTGGGGTAATGTATTTACAAAGTGTAATAAATATCTCCTAGGCCCAGATTTGTAGAGTAAAATTAAATGCAACATGGGGATTTGGTGTTTAACCAACCACATTCTGCATTTTTTATGCACAACACATACCCCCCTATAAATTACGGCAAGGGTAATGCTGAAAAGAGCTGTTACACAGGCCCTGCAGCAGTGCCCCCCACCCGTCTGCTTAAGGGTTATGAATATCTGTGAGGTAATGGACTCTCAGGGGCCATGTCAATCTGTGTTACGTCACTGCTGTCTAAATCTGTTGGGGGGAGAGTGGGGGGCACACGACTTGCCAGTATTGTATTGTAAATGTATTGTAATTGTATTTATACAGCGCTTACTACTCCTGACAAGGTGTCGAAGGGCTTCTTCACGATTTCTGCTGATAAATCCCGTTGAGACAGGAATCAGGATTTATATATAACAATTAATAAAAAAGGAATCAGGTTGTAACTTTAAGCTGGAATAATAAAATGCGAGAGTGTTCTCAGGCGTAAGTCAGGTGCTTATAGCTGGTAAGGACCACATTGCCTCTCTACTAGTGCCTTAGGTAAATCCATAACCTTACTCAAGGCCTCATTTCGAGCCTGAAAGGCAGCATGCCAGCAGAGGCCTTGTCTCCACCCCTTGGAGGAGAGCTGTCAGCCCCATTTAGAGATCCCTACCTGTCAAGTGGCACCTCTCTGCCAAATAGGCATTCTATGCAGCAGATGTATTTTCAGTCCAGATGAATGCCAAGAGGGTAGCCATGTCGACACCAAGCCCCACATGGTGCTTCCCAGTAGGAAATACCTGTGTCAGATGCCCTGCACTAAATTGAGAGGGCATCCTTCAATATGACACCAAGGCCCGCTGGTGAACAGGCCGTTGGATTAAGGGCTCCTGACAACAGAGCCAGTAGAATCTCTGCTTTCAGAAATATTGTGGTTACCTCATCTGTAAATGTGGCAGGGAACTGCAGGTTCGGAGGGAAACTTAATTCCTGCTGATATACGGTGGCCCAACTCCTTCAAACCCTAAAAGAATCCTTTTGTTCCAAAACATTTCAGTCCTCAACTCCATCCAAGATTGGATGATATTTCAACGTCTAATTCTGAATACCTCTAAATCTGAAATCCTTCTTCTCTCAACCGAAAACTCTCCACCTCCTCTTCAATCATGGATAGATAATCTGAACATTTTTAACAACAAACCTACCATGATTGACAGTACCAAATCCCTAGGTGTCATCCTGGGCAAAATATTCCACCTACATTCCCAAATCAACACCATGGCCAAAAACACACTCTGTTAACTACGCCTTCTCTGGGGTATTCAGAGTTTAATTCCTGAGCAAGACCTGAAAACTCTAGGCTAATCTTTGGTATTCTCTAGACTGGACTACTACAATTCTCTCCTTGCTGGCCTTCCCAAAACCCACCTGTTACCTCTAAATTCCATCTTCCATTCAGCTGCATGATTTGTCAATGGGGTCAAAAGAAATGAACATATTACACCCATACTGATTTCCCTTCATTGGCTTACCAATGAAGCTAGGTCAATTTACAAGACTGCCTGCTTCACCCATAAACCCATACATACTTCCACCCCTCGCTATATGGTGAACAAACTAAAAATATAAGGTGGCTCCAGACCTTCACACAATGTTGAAAATGTACTGCTCAATGGGTTCCCCGTCGAATTTTATAAAAAAAACTATAGATTTGACGGCCCTCTATCTTCTGAATATGTTTCAGGACAGTCTCGAGACTGGCGTGTTACCACACGATCAACGGTTGGCCACCATAATAGCGATCCTTAAGCCCGGGAAACCCCCTGAACATTGTAGTTCCTACCGCCCGATCTCATTGATTAACGGCGAAGCTACAATTCTTGCCAAAATTTTGGCATTGCGAATAACCCCCCATCTGTCGTCTCTGATACACCCTTATCAGTCTGGGTTCATGCCACACAGGAGCACGGCCTTCAACCTCCGACGGTTGCAGGCAGTCATGGCCCGAAGATCTTCTATTCAAGAACCCGCGGTGATCCTCTCATTAGACGCCAGTATGGCGTTTGACGTGATAGAATGGCCATATTTATTCGCTGCTCTGCGCCATTTGGGCTTCGGACCAAAATGTTGTTCCTGGGTCCGTCTGCTTTATACCAAACCTATGGCTCATGTGGTGGCCAATGGCCACATTTCATGAGATTTTCCTCTGTCCCGTGGGACGCGGCAAGGATGTCCATTATCCCTCTTAATATTTGAGCTGGCCTTGGAACCATTTGCGGCATAGATAAGGTGGGAACCCTCCATCCGTGGGCTGCGCTGGACTGATACGTGGGAGGATCGCATATCACTCTATGCAGATGACGTGCTATTATACTTTACCTCCCCTAAAAAATCGATCCAAGAACTTCTGATCATATGTGATAAATTCGGCCGGGTGCCTGGATACACTATTAATTGGACTAAATCTGTGCTATACGTGTTGAGAGGCCCGCCACCGCTCCTACCCTCTGACTGTCCGCTGCGTATTACGGATGAAGCCTTCAAATACCTTGGTATCTATGCTACACCTGACCCCAAGGACTTCTATTTGAAGAATTTGAGACCCCCCCACTAAAATGTTTCAAACGTGATGCCCTGGTTTGGCGTAGCCTCCCCCTCACACTGCAATTTACGAAATGATGACGCTCCCCCGATTTCTCTATGTCCTTCAGAACACCCCATTCCCAGTCCCACAGACCTACTTTAAGGCAATAGCAGCTGAGGCATCGGGCTTGATATGGGGAAACAAACCAGCACACATCGCCCAAGACAAGCTGGTGCATGACTGGTACGACGGAGGGATAGCTCTCCCGAATGTGCAGATGTATTACTGGGCGGCCCACCTTAAATTAATCAACTATTGGCTACACACCCCACAGGATGAACCGGTATACAGGGCGGATAGACACAAGCTTGGGGAGAATGGCTTAATGACAGCATTATACAGCAAGCGTAGGCCCCCCTCCTTAATCGGCCCTACTGCATACACGATCCACATATGGTACCGGGCACAGGCGCGCTTGCACTGTTTGGGAAACATCACGCAGATGACACCACTCTGAGACTCCCACAGACTGGGGCGCCTACGTAATAGCAAGGGATTCACCAATTGGCACAACATTGGAATTACCACGGTTGGGGATCTTTGTAGAAAGGGTTCTGTAGTGGACTCCTCCCATCTGGAGACACTACGACATGGCGCAGACGGAAAAGTTCAGGTACATGCAAATTAGACACGCACTTCAGGCGATCCTCGCACCGGGCACAGAGGTACCAGAGGCCAACCCATTAGAGGACAGACTCCTCACTGAACATATGGTGGAGAGGGCAACGTCATTTACATATCGTAAATTAATTAATAACCTGCCAGATCCGACGCATAAGCTCCGACAAGAATGGTCCCAAGATGTAGGTGAGTTTGATGATTCGGAATGGCAGGAGGCGCTGTCATCCCCGCGGGAGACGACCATACCTGCGAGGCTCAGACTGGTCCAACTCAAAGTGTTACACCGCACCTACTACACCAGGACGACACTCCATGCCATAGGGAAGGCCCAACACAAAAACTGTTTACGGAATTGTGGGGAGGAAGGTACATTTTTACATACGATGTGGGAGTGTCCTCTTGTGGCTGCATACTGGGTCACGGTTATGCGCACTATCTCCCAAGCTGTAGAGGTCTCCCTGATGCCTGAACCCAGAAGATGTCTGTTAAATGTGTGGGAGTCCAACGACCTCAATCATCAGGAACAGGATTGGGCCATGCTTGGTATGGCCTTTGCTAAACGCAATATTGCTAGGTTATGGGGGTCTGGCGATGCACCTACACTCCGGAACTGGTGTACGGACATGGATGAGGCGATGATAACTGAGAAGACGGTCTTTACGCACCGTGGCTGTCCACGTAAATGGGTAAAGCTGTGGGGAGCACGGAATAAGTTCTGCGGTTATATTTGTGAACCACCTGAAGTTGAAACGGATGATGTGTCCCCTTGATACGATTGTTTTCCCAAGGGGTTCAAGATATGAGTCGAAAGTAGCATGTATTGTGTATGAGGAAATGGATAAGATAAGCGTTGTACTATCTAAAGCACTGTTTGCAGCCAATCATGATTGTGTTTCTAAATGTACTATTCGCCCTGATTTTCAATTCAATAAAATAAATTCAACAAAAAAAAATGTACTGCTCGAGCCTCCATCTTTCAAAAGGGAAAGACTTATGGCGCAATCCTTCTCATGCAATGCAAATAGAATTTGGAACTCGCTACCTCTAAACCTTTGGACCACCGCCTCTTTCCAGATTTTGGAAACTGGTCTTAAAACTCTTCTCTTCCAAAGATACTTCAATTGAATAATTCGCCTCATCCTACGTCATGACTCTGATTGCCACATGACACTCACAAGTGCGCAATTTTGTAAATATGCATTATGTACTTTTGTAACCCAAATCGCACCATCTTTTCGTATTATGTAATCTTGAATGTATCTGTAATTTGTTAATCTGTAACTTTCACCATGAGTACCTAGAAGTAGTTTTACCTACTTCCTTGCTATTGTCATTCCTTATGTAATTTACTTCACTCTATTGTAAAGCGCTCTGATGCCTCTGGGTAAAGTTTGCGCTATATAAAAATGCATAAATACATAGATAAATAAACATGCCTTTGCTTGAACACTAGGAAGGCTTGCTCTGTGGTATCCATAGTCTTGAAGCCAGGGGCAGGAATAGAAGTCGAAAAGGGTGCAAGATCTGTGAGTACTGTCTGCAGTTTCCACACCCTGCCTTGCCTTGTATTCTTATTAGCAAATAGGAGGATCTTATGGGGTTGAGAGCTGGGACAAGGGATCCACCTGGTGAGTTAATAGGAGAAAAACAGAGTGTGCGATGTCGCCTTCTCCAACTCTGGCTTTTTGTTTAATTGACGTCAATGTCTCCAGCTATTTTGTGTACTAGGTTTACATTAGATCTAAATATACAAATATACTTTTGAGTGGCAGAGAATTACCATCAGCCCGTCTAGTCTACCTAGTTGCTTGTCTGATCTCAAGCCTGAGACTCCCCATTGCTCACAAAGCCAAGCATTCCAGAAAAAAATCTCAAATGACAGATCTGGTATAGACGTTACCATTTTTGGAATATTTAGAACTTGTTCAGAGATTTTAAGGGGAAACATCCTTTACAACGAAACTTTTACGACGCAAAGCTATTACAACGCAGGTTTTACTACGCATACATTTACAACGCATTACACTGAGGGGCGCTCTAGGATTGGAAATAAGTTTAATTTACTATCCAACACCTTCCCTAGTGTCCACGGGGACTGGAGTTGGAATAGTAAATTAAACTATTCACTATCCAGCACCCCAAAGTGTAATGCATTGCAAAGGTATGCGTAGTAAAACCTGCGTTGTAACAGCATGCGTTGTAAAAGCATCCGTTATAATGTCATACATCCGATTTTAAGAAATAACCTTCAGAAACATTATGTTGTTCTTGGAAACAGGAAGCCGGGGTCGACGATAAATCATTCATTTCGTCTCTATTGCCAGCAACATTATGAAGGCCAAGGGAAGACAATGTGCCGCGTTTTTTTAAATGTATTTAGTCCCCCCTCATCCTTGGATAGGGTAGCATGAGACTTTGAGGCAAACACTAGCAACATCCTTGGGCAATGTGTGAGTAGTTAAAACATTATCTCACCATCTGTGCAGCAAGGCAGGGGTGGAAGTATCTGTTGTATAACTAACCCTTCCATCCTGGAACATTTTGTAAACCTCTCCTGGTGTTGGTAACATTGGGAGAGACCAGCACCATTACCAGCACCAACATTATCACCAAATACATTAATACCAGCAGCATTTCTACCACCACCAGCATTTCTACCACAACCGCCATTACAATTACCATTACCACCACCAAATTTGAAACCTGTCTTCTGATGAGTCCTTACAGCACCCCCACTCTTAGTAACTCCTCAAGGTTTGGTGGGGAACTGTCAATGATAGGCCTTGACCAGTCAAGTGGCATTAGCAAATGAAGCAAACATCAAGGATGGATCAGCTAGCCGATAATATCCCTCCCAGTCTATGAATTACTGTTGCTGTCCATGAACCCGATGAAAATTGAGGACTGAATGACCTTCATTTTCAAATTCCTTATTGTCAACTACTGGGCAGTGCTTAAATTGAGCTGATTGTTGCAGGTGGGGGCCTCCGGCACTTATTTTTGTGGACGTGTGCTTATTTTTCTGCATCAGATATTTACAGAGAGCAGGAGAGGGAAAACACACAAAGGGGAAAGAAGGAAGTACAGTCACTAAGGGACAAAGCAAGAACCTGCAAGAATGTGATAAGGGGGAGGGAGTGTCTGGTATTGGATTAAAGAGGCCTGAGATAGATGCAGGACTTTGCAGCCTTGGCCTTCAATGTTCTAACATTTAATATTGCCAGCCACGGGCTTTTGAGCAGCTCTTAGGGCATCTGGCGGATTTCATTAAAATGGAAAGGAAGGACAACGTTTCAGTAAAGAGACTTGAAAAAAATTTGATGTAAGTGCCAGTGAATTGGTATGGAAAGATGCACCGCCACTGGTTTGCTTATCTCGGAAACTGGAAATGGACCTGGAATCGAGGTTTGAACATCACATGGTATCATTGAAGATGTAAATGAGGGGTGGAGAGCCCAAATTAATCCCGACTTTATAAATAGGGCAGGTAGGAGATGATGGTAAGCACAATATTTATAAATTCTCTTGGCTTCAATCAGATTTTATGCAACGTTCTTTTGTACTTTACAAATTGATGAAGTAAGGTTTTCACTGATTGTACTATACTCAATGGTTTATGAGTGGGCATCATCGAAGGTAGAAGTCCATAAGAGCAGTAAAACGGTGATGAGTTAATAGAACTATGTAGTGAATTGTGCAAAAAAGTGCTAATTAGAATTAACCTATTCCAATCAACTTGGCACTACGTTACTACGTATTTCCATTGCTTAGCTTACTCTTTCTGTCGCACCATCAGACTGTGGGTCATAATTGCTGAATTCACACAAGTTCATTTCTAGAATGTTCTTTAAAGCAGACGAGACATTAGAAGTAAGCAGCATACCTCGGTTTCACAATTGCAAAACCAGTGATATTTGACAGTTATAGTTATCTGAGCTCACTATAAGTACGACACCGCAATGCACTGTTAATGACCTCACATATTACATCACTCATGACATGGTCAGTGACATCACTGATGATATCTCAAATGACATCACTAATGACATCATCCACAGAACCACTCATACACCCTCTCACACTTCCATACAACTTCTTACGATGTAATTTGAGATGTCATTAGTGATGTCATCAGTGATGTCACTGACCATGTCATGAGTGATGTATTATGTGGGGTTTTAAGCAGTGCATGGCGGCTTATTTAGCTCAGATAACTATAACTGCCAAATTTCACTGGTTTTGCAATTGTGAAATCTGAGCCTAATTATAAGGTCCCTGTAACCTTCATTTTTTTAGTGAATTTCTAAGGTTTTCTTTTAATTCTATTTTCTAACTATTAAATCCTTGTAACCTTTTTAGGGTTTTTTACTGAATGTGTATATGTATAAATATATGGGCTAAAGTGCCCTCTGCTGGACATTGTAAGGATATTGCAAGTCACAATTTCCTTTATAAGGTTATGAAACTCTGAGGTGACTTGCAATGTCCTTATCTTGTACACCAGGGGGTACTTTATCCCATATAATACATGGACACGCCATCGCATTTCCCACACATCCCTTAACACCTTGGTATGTAGCTCTTTCATATGAAAGTGCAAGCATGTCTGCAAACATTAAGAATAAAATTAAAACCGCTAGTGCAAAATTAAATACATCAAAATATGTTAGTTATTTGCTGCAAACAGTAGAATAGAAAAAAGCTGCACTAGCTCGGAATGTGTAAGGATATGGAGAAAGAGTCTAGCTTTTCTCTAACTATCAAATGAGTGCAAAAAATAAACATGTTCTTTCTGCTTGTCATTGTAAGCTAAAAAATACAGCAAGAAAAAGAATGTTTCGGCTCCTGACTCTGGCAGCAGGTATTGTGACATCAGAACTCAACTGTAACTGAAATTAAACATCATGCTGAAATCCTTGACCTCATTACTGACGAAACTCCGGATATATTTTTTCTAACGGAGACATAGCTTAATGGGGAAACAATGACTGAACCTAACAGCCTTGCCAGCGGAATATTTAATCTGTATGCTAAATAGGGAAACGAGGGGGGGGCGGTATCGCGATGATTGTTAAATCTTGTCACTCCTGCCTCTTCATTAAGGATGGGTGGAGAGCTGTGAATGTGCTCACTTTAGTATTAGTGTGAGCTCTCACCTGACTCTTTCAGGGATTCTGGTGTACAGGCCACCATGGTCGGCCATTGGTTTTATTAATTCTTTTCTGGAACGGGTGGGTTTGCTTGCGGTGGGGACTGCTAATTTTAGTATTTTTGGTGATTTGAACTTGCACTTTGAGCTTACGCAAGACAACACCATCGGAAGTTTATTGGCAGACCTTATCGTATTTCAATTAATCCAACTGGTCCCCAGTCCCATGCATGTGGGTGGGCATCTGTTAGACCCTATTTTTTCTAACATCGAGTCTGCTACAGTGGTGATCCCTATTCCCGTGGGCTGGTCAGACCATCTGTTGGTAGAAATGTCCTTCCCTATATTAGAGCAATTTGGCAATGCCGCTCCACGACCTGCTTTTAAACGCCTGTGGCGGAAATTGAGACTAGAAGATTTTCATGCACTCCCTATTGCTGACCCTCATGGTCCTTTTAATAATGCTGAGTCAGGCTATGATATGTTTTGTGACTGGACGACCCAGGCGTTGGATTCTCTGATCCCGGCGTGCTGGTTTAAGGGTCGCACCCATGACTCTAGTCCATGGTATATCGACGCCCTGTCCATGTTGAGGAAGGCTTGCAAGAAAACAGAACGTGCATGGAGGAAAGAGTATGACCCCAGAATAAAAGCACAGTACCTGGCCGAACTTAAATCATATCATAGAGTTGTTTGTAATGCTCGGGCGGCCTATTACACCAAAGAGATTAAGCTCAGCTCTAACGCTGCAAAATTGATTTTTAAGATTTTAAAAGATCTCAGAGTCAGGAAAAACGTGGTGCCTGCAATTACTTCGGAATTGCAGTGTGTATAAGTGACCTCCTTCTTTGTGGAAAAGGTGCATGCTATATATAGGTCCTTTACTCCTACGACCTCTTTCGTTAGACCGATTCCCTTAAGTTTAGGCTTGAACTCCAGTCTCATGGTTATTCCTGAGATTTCTCAAGAGGAGCTGATTAGGTTAAGTACGAAAATTAAATCAGGCTCCCCAGCTGACCCTTTAAAGCCTGCTCTTTTAAAAGAGTCTCTTTTGTTGTTCTTAGCCCCTCTCTGCCAGATTATTAACTCTTCTTTTTCCTCTGCCATGGTGCCAACACAGTGGAAACAGGCATGGGTGTCCCCCATCCTTAAGAAACCAGGATTGGATCCGGCCAAGCCTGAAAACTTTAGGCCCATATCTCTCCTTCCTTGGGTGGCGAAAGTGGCGAAATCACATGTTAACACCATACTAACTAACTTTTTGCATTCCAATGACATTCTGGACATGTCGCAAAATGGTTTCCGTTCCGGCCATAGCACCGAGACTGCTCTCCTTGCCATGACTGATCATCTGGCGACCATTCTTGATGCAGGTCAGACGGCGGCACTGGTCCTATTGGATCTTAGTACCACCTTTGACACGGTCTCACATGGCATATTGATACAACGACTAGAGGAGGCAGGTATCAGGGGTCTGGCTCTGGATTGGTTCAGATCCTTTCTGTCTGGAAGACCTTTTCGAGTCACTGCTCCCCCTTTTCTATCTCAGGCGCACTCCATTGAACAACGGGTGCCTCAGGGATCTGCCCTGAGTCCCACTTTATTCAACCTGTATGTCGAGCCATTAGCTGCGGTCGCCAGGCAGTGGGATCTTTCCATCGTCTCATACTCGGACGACACGCAGCTGGTGGTGGGATTGACTGAAGGCTCCACCCTGAACGCCTTTAGATTTAGAGACGGCCTGACGGCCGTGGCAGAATGGATGACTTCCAACTACCTACAGTTAAATGCAAGCAAAACTAAGGTGCTGTTAGTTGGTTAGAATGCTAGCCTGTGGGGTGAACATTGGTGGCCGACGGCGTTAGGCAAGTCTCCTGAGCCTAAGGAGGAGGTTAAGAATCTGGGGGTGTGGATGGATTCCACCCTCAGTTTTTGGATCCATACTAAAAAAGTTGCCAGTACATGTTTTGGTTTATTACGCTGTCTTAAACCTCTTCTAAAGTTTTTTTAACCCTCAACGCGTCAGCTGATTGTCCAGTCAACTATTTTATCTCGACTGGACTACGCTAGGTCCCTGCTTTTGGGGGGCAATCAAGCTGAGATTGCTTGATTGCAACGCATTCAAAACAAGGTGGCTAGAACATTGTTAGGGCTTCCTCGTTTCTGTCCTATTCCCAACATTATTCGGAAACTCCATTGGCTTCCTATGGTGGAGCGTATCAAGTTTAAAACTCAGTGTCTTTCATTTAAGATACTGAAAATTGCTTCGCCCAGCCTGCTTTGCAATCTGCTGACTCCATATGTTCCATCTCAAGCGTTGCACTCCTTCGGGCAGCACCTGGTCATGGTTCCCCGTGTGAAGCGCTGTCGAGCAGGAGGACGCTCTTTCGTTGTTTAGCGGCCAAACTATGGAACTCTCTGCCACTTCATATTCGTGGCTTGGAGGGCCTGTCGGACTTCAGGAGAGCTATTAAAACTTATCTCTTTCCATCACAATAGTTTCCGCCGTCGGTGCCTTATTGGAGTCCCTTTGCTGTGGCTTTCAGGATTGGTCTCTGTGAGTGAAAGCACCGGAACGTCCCTTTGCTGGGGCAGGCGAGCGCTATACAAGCACAGTTAACATAACATAACATAACATAACATAACATAACTTATAATAGTCAAGTTCTGACGTTTTTTCTTTATAATTGGCGACTGAGTGCATCACAAGTTGCGGATTATAAAGAAACTAGAGACTGCCATTTATACGGGGATTACAGAATCTCATGTATTTTATATATATATATATATATATATATATATATATATATATATATATATATATATATATATATATATATATGTGTGTACTTCAAAGTCATCTAGATACAGACAGACTGCTCGGACACCTCTCTTGTGCAGTTAAATATAGGTTTATTGGCAACAACAATGCGTTTCGGGGATTAAGCCTTGATCACGCTAACCATCTCGTCGTAAAGGTGCCATTTAAATCCACATACAAATATAGACATAAACAAAGGACTACTTTGCAGGTCACCATAGAATGTCAATAAACGTGTCGGCCATTTTGACATATCAACCAAATCAATGTAAGCGGTCGTAAATACAAAACCAAGTAGCAAGGCACCAGTTAAATGATCATATTCATGTAAAATATTATATCATGTTGCCACAATGCCACAACGTGTGATGAGCACCCGCCTTGCTAAGTAAACCAGTTCCGCCCCAGTGGGCGTTTCAAAAGGTCATACAGTCCAAATAAAATAAAAGACTGACAACTTGGGCGAATAAAATTTAATTAAGCACGAGAATTGGGTCCGTGTCCTGTTCTGCTGACTACCGCGTGATTGAAGACGCTGCGGCCGCGCAGGATTGGTATATATATATATATATATATATATCCATACTAATATAATAAAGAGAGAGCCCAGACCTTTGAGGTGGGTAATCTCAGGACCCACAACACCAATCACAACACCCAAAACAGCGTTGGAAAGGGCAGTTGCAGCAGAAGGACATAGGCTATGCAGACGCCCACCATATACATTTAAAAGGTAAAAGAACCGTGCCAGCAAAGTAGTCCCTTGTGGGCGTGTCTGCGTTGTGCTGTGGGCGTGTGCTGGGGGCGTGACAAGCGCTGGGGGCGTGTGGTACGTTCCACCCTTCATGCCATGTCTCATATCGTGTGCTAATCCCACCCTGCTCCATTTAAATACCCCTGCACCCCATAATCATAACCCGCCCTTACTCCTTAAAATACCCCAACACCCTTAAACACTAACCCATCTTAACCCTATAAATATACCCTGTACCCCAAAACCCAAACCTATCCCTAAAGCCTAAAAATACCCCTGTACCCCAAAACCCAAACCTACCCATGAACCCTAAAATACCCCTTTACCCCAAAACCCAAACCTAGCCCTGAACCCTAAAAATACCCCTGCACCCCAAAACCCAAACCTAGCCATGAACCCTTAAAATACCCCTGTACCCAAAAACCCAAACCTACCCATGAACCCTAAAATACCCCTTTACCCCAAAACCCAAACCTAGCCCTGAACCCTAAAAATACCCCTGCACCCCAAAACCCAAACCTAGCCCTGAACCCTTAAAATACCCCTGTACCCAAAAACCCAAACCTACCCCTGAACCCTAAAAATACCCCTATACCCCAAAACCCAAACCTAGCCCTGAACCCTAAGAATACCCCTGTACCCCAAAACCCATACCTATCCCTAAACCCTAAAACTACCCCTGTACCCCATAACCCCAAACTATATCTGAACCCTTAAAATACCCAAACACTCCAAAACATATACCTCAGTACCCCAAAAGATATACCCCTATACCCATACTTACCTTATCCAAACATTTTTAAAAAACATGCTTTTACCATTCATGCATTTACAACGAATTTTGTTGTAAATGTATACGTGGTAAAAGCATATAAAATGTAATGCAATGCGTTATAATGGGATTGCGGAGTCATGGTACTTTCGTAATGAAAGTATGCGGAGTGATCGTATGCGGAAAGACAGTTGCGGAATAATGGGTGTTTACCCTCCCCCGGTAAGTACATTGGTGGCACGGCGGCCCACATCTCCAGCAACATACTAATATTTTTTCACCACCCATTTGAAAAATGCACAGGTTTCTCTCATTGATGGCCAGCACCGACATACACTTTTAGACACACCTCCTGCCACAAGTTCTAGAATTGCAAACTTTAGAGCTGGGGAGCTGCGTTCGAATCTCAGCATCAGCTCAACATCCTGTGATTCCAGGCAAATCGCTTGTCTCCCTTTGCCTACCACAAATGAATGTGTTCTTCTGTAATAAAAATTGTGCCCATGCCACGTTGTCGAGTTCACGCTATATAATATTGCAAGAAAAAATAAAGTAGGGAAACTCGAGTTCACACACTACTGAACGCGCACTCTTAAGTGCATCAGCAGTGCACTGTGAATCGGAGCGTTTCACAGGCCTGTCACAGATAAGAAATGCTATCAAAACGAAATCCTACAAAACAATATACTACCGGCCGGAAGCAATTATTACCCGGACAACGTCATATAAATATATATATATATATATATATATATATATATATATATATATATATATATATATATTTTTATATATATATATATATATATATATATATATATATATACACACACACAGCAAGGATTCCTGCCGATCATGCAGGAAAAAACGAGCCACACCAGGCTGTCGATGCAAAGAATGTTGCAGGTTTATTTGGCAAACAGCAGAAGACACGTTTCCGTCTCGGCTGAAATCTTGGTCATATGTGTATATATATATATATATATATATATATATATATATATATATATATATATATATATATATATATATATATATATATATATATATATATATATATATAGTATATGAGAGTGGGTATAGAGAGAAGGCTCTCTCTCTCTCTCCCTCTCTCTCTCTCTCTCTCTCTCTCTCTCTCTCTCTCTCTCTCTCTCTAGAGAGAGAGAGAGAGAGAGAGAGAGAGAGATATTCAATGAAAAAAACAAAGTTTAAAGTTAAATTATTGTTAGTGGAAAATGTCAGTTAAAACATAAATGTTACATTTTACACTAAAAAAACACTAAAAGTCACCAGTTAAAGTTAACTGAAAAAAGTAACATTCCCCCCGCCATATACAGTGTGTTCATAAATGATGTCATTTCCAATGTATTCATTGATGTTAGTTATCAATTAAGTCACATAACATGTTTTGAGTCATGTAAAATGCTTCGTGGTGCCCCTGTCCCTTCGAGAGGCAACACAAGGATGTACAGATATATGCAAATAGCCCTCACTGGTCAATATCGAACGTTCCCTGGCAGAAGCACTGAATATGAAATCAGTGGCTGTTCCATTAAATTTCATATTAATGCCTGTGTTAGTTTATCTTATTTATATTTTGAATGCCCCGATCCCACCTGGTGTAACCAAGAACAGATTCCTAAGTTAGAGGTTGCGGGGAGGATCAAAGCCCCTGCAGCAAGAAGGAGCCAACATATTATTTTCTAATGGTGCCCCAGCCTCACCCAGGGCACCCAACAACATGAAATCTCTGGAGGCTGTGGAGAGGCCCATGGCCCCCGCAGCCCTGCCAGCCACCTAGGGAGCACCCATCCTGAGTACCAGCAGGAGCCAGCAATGCTTTCTTGTTTTTGTGGGTACCCAAGTTGTAACCTGGGACACCCAAAGTTCTGAAAGCTGTTGGGGGCAGGTGGTGGGAGGCCCTTGGCCCCACGATCCTGCCTGCTCCCCTGCCAGCACCTACTCTCTGTGCCTGTGGGAGCTGCCTCCATTCATTTGCTCCCGCCCAGCAAGTGTAGTTTTTGTTCCTGATCCCAGCTGGGTAGGAGCAGACCTATGTTAACTGCCCAGGAGTGCCTGGGCATGGTATTACAGTTCTGTTTCCTGCCCGGGCACTGAGCAATAGTGTCCCAGGTTTTGGGGTCCACAGGACACTGGCGTGATTTGGGCCCAGGGTATGGGGTCCCTGGAACCACTTAAATGGACAGGGAGGGGAACTGCTTACCTCCCTCCCTTTAAAAATGTTTTATTTCACTTTGACCCCAGGGGATAGGGTCTCCAGGGCCATTTAATGGCTTGAGGAGGAGAGTAGAAAAGAAAAGGGCAGGAGCACGTGCTTTTTAAAATCATTTTACCAGCAGCGGCTTCACCAGAATGGCGGAGGAGAGTCGCCCCACTGGGTCAGAGCCAGCAGCTGAAAAATAAAACAATATTTTATTATCATTTTATTTTTCAGCTGCTGGCTGGGGCAGTGTGTGGGAAGGGGTGGGCCAGGCAATTGCAGATGGGGCGGAGCGATGCACACTACTAACTGCGCATGTCTCTTTGGCCAGCTGTCTTAGGCCGACCAAACAGACATGCGCAGTTAGGTTTTTCCGAACCAGCTGGAGAAACAGCACAGACTCCCTGTGCCTGAGCGAGTGTTGAACCAGCCAGCTCAGGCCAATCCCTGTGCTGCTCTCATGCTACATGATAGCAGCACAGGGATTGCACAGGGAGTCTCTGATGCTGTCCCAGGGGCTGCTGGGACCAGGAAGCAGAGGAGCACCGAGGCACGAGGTGGCAGAGGCAGCATCAGTTATGTTTTATTTCTTTTTTATTAGCCCCTCCAGCATTCCTCCCCCGTGCCTCCTCCACCCGCCCCACCACTGTTTATATTCATCTGCAGCCTTCATTTTACTGCAGAACCACTGTACTATGGTCATTCTGAATAACTGTTAAGAAATACATTTGAGCCCTCTGGGACCCCCTGCTAGCAGGCACACGGGGTCAGGGTATACCTACCCATGCCCCATATATGTTCTGAAAAGATTTGTGAAGACCATGGGGACTGAGTCACCGAGTCCAAAACGGCTGCTGCAACATTTTTTATGATGTTGACTGCAGCCAATCAGATCTAATCTTGTGATCTATTGGGTCTGTGAATCCTCCGCGGCCTGAAATATACACTCATTTGATACCGTAATTTCTCAAAATTACTGAATGAATTTACATAAAATCACAAAAAGCATGCTTTCTGGGTAAAGATCTACTTTTCTGCCAAAATTTGGTGCAATCCATATAGAAATTGCATGGTCAAAATGCGTTTTATGACCCTCCATTTTCTCGGCCCACCTTCATGGACTTATCAGAAACTTTCCAGAAAGGAGTTGGGGGGTGCATGAGACATTTTTGGAAAGTTTTGTGAAGATTCATTAAACAGCTCCAAAGTAATTAGTGAACTAAAAATCTATTTCCTGTGGAAACGTGGTCCAAACTATAACCCAGTCTATATATGTGCGGTTAAAATGTGCTGTTATGTTTGAGATGTTGAACTGGCAATGAGTAACAGCATCTACATCTCGTTCTTTATTCTACTAAAAAGGGACACATGGTACTGGGAAAATTGATGTAGGAGGGATTGAAACCCCAGTATCAATTTACTTGGCATGAAGACAACTCATGTTCCAGAATATATTCCTTATTTTGTTTGCTGGAAATCTGTTCATTGCTTTTTGAGCTAAAGGCCATTAAATATATTGACAACCATGCTTGTGAAGATTAATATTTTGTATATCGGTGCAAATATGATTACACAAGTAGTTAATAAATTATGATTTAACATTTTTAACAAAACTGATTGGATAGCATGCTTACCGAATGGGAAACCCATTTTCTAGGTCTTCAAACCAATTATAAACCGATTGGCTGGTGCACTGCTGAACCTATCAACTCAAGGTTTGCAAACATCTCTGTCCATAAAAATTGGCTGGAGCACTCTGAGGCCCACCATTATACCTAAGAATTCAAGGGAAATATAAAACACTTCAAAAGAGCGGAATATGCTGACACCACCCCTGAAAAATAAATATTGCAATCACTAAAGGTCTGTGGTCCTAAAACACAGTGGCGGCCGGCATGGAGCATTGGTTGCAGGGGGGTGGAGTTGCTCGGGAGGATGTTGGAGTGCACAATTAAAAAAAACGTACCTTGCCGCCGGGTCCCGCGTCTCTGCTCCCGCTCTCCTCGTCTTGGAACAGGAAGCACAGCCAGGCCCCACTGACCAATCACAATACTGCAATGCAGCATTGTGATTGGTTAGCACCCAGGCTCCCCTGACCAATCACAAAGCTGCAATGAAGCGTTGTGATTGGTCTGAGCACCATGACACGGCGCTCAGCCAGGGGCTGGAGGGGTGGGCATGTTCTCCATTACAGCCTGCATGGAGAACAGGGGAAGGAGAGGGCAAATCCCTCCTCTCCTGCCCTGCTCCAAGAGCAGAGCAGCCCCGCCCACCCACCCCACAAAGCAGCCTGAAGTATAAAATGCTAATAACTCAAAGTTATTATCATTTTATGTTTCGTACTTTACACTGCTTAAAAGAAGTGGCAGACGACATGGCTTGAGGGTAGCGGATTCTGGGGATGTCGCGGGGTGGAGTCACGCAGGGGAGTCACGCGGGAGGGGTTGGGGTGCGCAATAAAACATTTTTTTTTAAAACATACCTTGCCGCCAGGTCCTGCATCTCTGCTTCTGCACTCCTCCTCTTGGAAGAGGAAAGACCTCCAGACCCCACTGACCAATCACAATGCTGTAAGCACCCAGGCTTCCCTAACCAATCACAATGCTGCAATGCACCGTCGTGATTGGTCTCAGCCAGGGGCTGGAGGGGTGCGCATGTTCTTCATGCAGGCTGTAATGCAGCCTACATGAAGAACAGGGAAAGTGTGCATGAATGGTTTGGGTAGCCATAGAGGGCTGACCATACAGTCATTGCGTACTTAGGAGTGGGCAAACCACTCCTCCCCTGCCCCAACTCAGTTATTATCATTTTATGTTTTGTACTTTGCACTGCTGAAAAGCAGTGGGGCGACGCCTCACCATAGCCGAGTAGCCGCCACTGCTCAAACACACATAGAGTTACATTCTGTGAACCAGAAAACCTGGTTCGTGGACTTCCTTCACCATAAGGTGATTGCACTAACTATTGCTTCATTTATGGTTCACCAAGAATTTGCGAACATTAACAAGAAGAAAACAGAATTAAAAAAAATATTACAAAATGGTGTATTAACCAACATTGTGTTTGAGATAAAACAACTGAAAATCACTGAGTAAGCCAGGGTGAAATGTAAGATACGCCGGTGTAATTCACGTAATTTTGTCTTTTTTTGCGTTGCTTTTAATATACAAAACTTCCTAAATCATGCCATTACACCACCTCACCTAATTACACTGCATTCATGGCAATATTATAGAATGGAAGCGCAGGAAAAAATATGAACCACCAAAACATGAGATGCTGCTGTTGCTGCTACCTGTGGTTTTGCCACAATTTTTTTTTTTTTTTTACCAGAAAATGCATCTTTGTGTCCAAATCGATGCAAGGATGCATTTCATGCTAATATCTAATACCAAATGCAGGATTTGCAGTTTTCTTAATTAGACTTATTTTTGTGTAATCCTCCAGCAACTTTGCGTAATTACACGAACACAAACAATGCTAATTTCACATACTCTTAGAAATTTGTAAATTATGATTTTAGCAAGAGTGACTCATTAATTCACCCATGGGCAAAACAGAATGGCAGTGCTTTTTTGCTGAGGTGGCGTCTGTAACAATAACTGGTACATTTTGTATGAATATTTATACATTTTAGAGGAGGCTGGTCTATAGGAATACGTAGATTATGCTGAAAGGCAGGGTCTCAGCAAGGTCATTTGGGCTGGGGTAGAGTCTGTCACACCTCAGAGTCCATATGGGCGTCATAGCACCTTACATTACTGTGCAAAACATCAGAAATAGAAAACACCGCGATACAATAAAAAAAAAAAAACATTCTATCGTCAAACCGCAACGGGTTGAATATTGTATTGGGGATGGTCGGCATGAGAGATCGAGACAAAAATTAATTAGGGTTAAACTAAGGAGGCAGAGGAGGCAAAACGCGTTTGAATAAACCTTCCAATCAGTGTTCAGGTACTGCCAGGCGTAAAGAAGGGACCCAAATAAAAAAAAGTCCTAAGTGGTTGCGTTGCGCCATCTAGAGCTGAAATGTAGGTATGTACGGAGAGAGTGGTTTTCTTTGGAAAGTAGACCAAGTAATTTACTAAAATACATACATTAAACGTTTCCTGGTCGGGCACGATCCTCATAGCTTGCAAACAAACAAGAATGATTTATTGATGTTAAAATACCGTGCACCTGAGCAACCCCGATTAAAAAACCCGCAAGATAAAACCCACAGTTTATTGATGTTAATCAAATTAATTAAACTTAGGCAGAGGGAGAGGAGAAAGGGGGTTTCCCTGTCAGTGAACGGGAGCTTCAACCCCCCGCACCAGAGAAGCGAAGTTGACGCCCCAACACACCCGATCAGATTCTGCTTCAACTTTCAGGCCAGCCGGCTCACACGGTTTCACTCCTCATCACACGGCAGCCCGGTGAAGAAGCCCCCTCACACGGTGAGCTGGAAACCCTTTCATAGAAAAGGTTTCCGGCTAATGTGTGAATGGTTTGTTTGCACAATGGGGCTCTATTTAAAAGCTTCCCAGCACATGAGGCATATGGCTTCCAGTGCTTACTTTTTGCCGGTGTTTTCCTGTAGTCGTCGTCACCGGCACATAATCCTTAACCCCGGCACCTACCGATGACAATCCTCCAGATGGTGGTGCCGCCTGCCTATTTTCAGCCCAGCACATCAGTTTATCAATTCAATATATAGTTATGTAAAATAATAACAGCAGTGCTTCTAAGCCACTGCACTTGTATTTTGCAGCACTGAGTTGGGGAGTGGGCCAAGCAAACTGCAGTTGCATCCTAAGCCACATCATCATCCCACATATAACCTTTATCTACAAATAGTGTTTCTTGGTGAAGAATAAGTAGTTTATGTTTAAAGCTTTTCCTAGCGTTTTTGGAGAAGTTGGGGGGATAGAGGATGGTCCAAGAGTTTGGGCCTTGTCTAGCGATAGGTGCATCTAGCGGAAAGGGGGTTGGGTAAGTGAGGGTGGGCATTGTTGATTTGTGAGGGGCGGGGGGGAGTAGGTGACTAGAATAGAATAAATTCCGAGAGAGTGAAATGGTGGCAGGAGATAAATAACGGATCTAAGTATCAAATGTGATTAAGGGCTTCTAGTGAGTAAAGCACGAGTGTCCTAGTCAATTAAAGGAGGTCATAATCCTCTAGTATGAGGGATAAGGTAGACCAAAGATGCCCGTTACAGTTGAGGATAGACCCAGCCTCTTTTGAAGAAAATTGTTATTGGGGTGGGGTTAGGAGCGATGTGTGTGTTCTTCTCTTACATCAGTTAATTCATATAGGCAGCACAAAGAGGGATTAAGCAATCAGTGAATTCACCAGATTCCCTAGTGGAGACCGGGTGAGTCTCCAACTCTATTAAGTCGTCGGAATTACATGTTGAAGGACCCTTATCTTATAAGGGAACTGAAACCCCGGCCTGAATTGGAACAAGTTCAGTAGGTGCCGTTGTCACGGGTTAAACACCCGCATGACGAAACACATGTCGGCTGGTTGCATTCCTTGATGTCCAATATATTTTCACTTGAAAGAAACTACTCTGATGTGTCCACTTGGTTTCATATGATGATACTTTGTTACTATGAATGAGTTGTACAGACACCAAACTTAACGTGTGCACAGGATTTGTTTACTATTTGTAGATAACTATCGCAGCCTCAACTCTATTGTTAAAACCAACTAAATTTTCTACTCCAAGCGACCGTCTACATGGAAAAGCACCTTCCTCCCCCACCTCCCTATCACAAAGTCATGTAAAATCCCATGTGGCTTAAAACTATCTACGTCCACTTCCCCTACTTTTCTTGGCGCAGTTGACATCTCCAATTTTAAATCTAGAAACATCCTCATTCAAGCCCCCGAAAAACATCTCACCATCTTTGAACACCATTTCAGAAACTTATCCTGCCTACTCTTGATACCATCCTCTGACCCATCATCCTCTCAATCTCAACCTGACCCTACACCTCCTCTGTGACCTTCTCTTTCTCTCCCTCCTATAAGCTTTGAAAACACCACAGAATTCTACCAAACTCAGGATCTCTATCTCTCCCCTACCTTAACAACGGCCCCACCTAATGACTCTCCCACTGCCCCCACATGCCCCGTACTATTCTCTCTCCTCCGCTTGAGGCACCATCATATCTCTGCAGTACCCCCCCCCCCACCAACATCCCCCTTTCACAATCTGACCCTACACCTCCCCAATTCACTCCTCCAATCCCCCCTTATACATTTTCAAAAAACACCATGGAAGTCAACCAAACACAGTTTCTCAGTCCCTCCCCTGCCTTAACAACTTTCCCTCCAACTCCCTAGACAACTACCCTTACTCTCTCTCCTCCTCTTGAAGCTCCAACATCTCTGAGCAGCTCCCCACTTCCATCTTCTTCCTTCCAACCCCCTAAATTCGACCTCCCTCCGACTCAACCACCTGCTTCAACTTCTTCCCCCCTAACTGACCTTACCCTCCTTAACCAGATCAACCCCCCCACTCTCACCGAGCTCCCTTTCATTCCACTGACTCTCCCATGTACCCAATGACTGCCTCACCCCTCTCCTCTCTCCTTCCTTCAGCCACAAAGTGGAACTCCTCTTTACTCCCCCCTCTCGGACTCCCTCCCCCCTCTCCCTAGACCTCTTGCCGTGACTATCTCAGCACTCTCTCCTAACCCTCCGGAACTCACACCTCCAATACACTTCTCCCTCATTCCTGAGACGCTTCTTAATATAGAGCTCCATCTCGCTAACCTATAGTTTGAGCTCACCTCTCTCAAAAAAGATGTACATTTCCTCCCAACACTAAACCGCCCCAATCTCTCTAGTCATGTGTACACTGAACAAAACTACTCTACAGTCACCCAGAAACATAATACCCCCCTATGCAACGACACACTTAGAACCTTACGCACCCCTGTATACACTGAACAAAACTACTCTAAAGTCACCCAGCAACATGATAATACCCCCCTCTGCATCGACACACTTAGAACCTTACGCGCCCCTAACCTCCTGCCCGCCTCTGACCTCCATGACCCCTGTATTCCTTACCCCCCTTGCTCTCCTTCGACCGACCCTTTGATCCCACTATTTCCTATCCCTGTGATCCTTGGGACAAACAGAATTCCAACTTCTCCAACCTCACCTAGACTTCCCCCGCTATTTACCACAATCTGGCCCTGCCCCCCCTTCTACAACTAACCCTATACCCCTATCTTGGATGCTAGTAAACTGTCGCTCGGCAGTCTGACATGCAATTGAAATTTCGGAAACTATCCTTAGTGAAACCATTGATATTGCCTTGCTTACTGAAACTTGGCTTAAAGATCACTCCTCTTCCATTCTTGATATACTCTCCCCCCCCTGGCTACTCCACCTCAGAAAAGATAGACCTGGCAAAACTGGAGGCGGTCTAGCAATAATCTATAAAAATGTTCTTCAACTCTCCCCTGTGCTTAGCCACGATCCTTCTACTTTTGAATCCTCCCAGCAGAACCGGCAGCAAGAAAACCTCATGGTTCACCAACAACCTCAAAGACTCCAAAAAATGCTGCCATACCCTCGAGAAAGCCTGGCGCCACGGCAAGTCAACAGAAAACATGACAGCCCTCAAGAACGCCATCCGCAAACACCACCAGCTGATCCGCACCACCAAAAGGACTGCGTTCAGAGAACGACTGGACAACAACACCCACAACAGCAAGGAACTCTTCAACATCGTTAAAGAGCTCTCCAACCCCAGCACCAGCAACAACGACATCAAGCCCTAGCAAGACCTCTGCGACACACTCGCCTCGTTCTTCCACCACAAGATCGCCAACATACACAACAGCTTCAGCGCCCAGACCACGCACCCTACCACCGAACCAACGCCCCCCACATCCTCTACACCTGGACCCCTGTCAGCACTGAAGACACCACCCTCGTGATGAACACCATTCACTCTGTCTCCCTTGCTGGCCCCTGTCCACACCACATCTTCAACAAAGCCGACACCATCATCGCACCCTAACTCCGGAACATCATTAACAACTCCTTTGCATCCGCCACCTTTCCGGAGAGCTGGAAACACGCGGAGACCAGCGCCCTCCTGAAGAAACCCACCGCAGAACCCACGTACCTCAAGAACTTCCGCCCCATCTCGCTCCTCCCGTTCCCCACCAAAGTCATTGAGAAGACCGTCAACAAACAGCTAACCTCCTTCCTCGAGACTAACGGATCCCGCAACCCTTTACAGTCCGGAATCCTATCAAACCAAAGTACCGAGACCGCCCTCATCGCAGCCACCGACGACATCAGGGCCCTGCTCGACAACGGAGAAACTGCTGCCCTCATCCTCCTCGCCTTATCGGCCGCATTCGACACAGTCTGCCACGCACCCTAACAAACCGCCTCCACCACGCCGGGATCCAAGGAATGGCCCTGGAATGGATCACCTCCTTCCTCTCCGACAGAACTCAGCGAGTCCGCCTCCCTCCCTTCCGCTCAGCGGCCACCAAGATCATCTGCGGCGTACCTCAAGGCTCCTCGCTCAGCCTCACCCTCTTCAACATCTACATGACCCCCCTCGCAGCCATCGCACGCCAACACAACCTAAACATCACCTCCTATGCTGACGACACCCAGCTGATCCTCTCCCTCACCAACGATCCCGCCACAGCCAAAGCCAGCCTCCAGGAAGGAATGAAAGACGTCTCGGAATGGATGAAGCTCAGCCGGCTGAAACTGAACTCAGACAAGACGGAAGTCCTCATCCTGGGACCATCCCCCTCTGCCTGGGACGACTCTTGGTGGCCCCCTGCACTGGGCACCGCCCCCAAGCCCACGAACCATGCAAGCAACCTAGGCTTCATCCTGGACTCCTCCCTCACGATGACCAAGCAAGTCAACGCCGTCTCATCATCATGTTTCAACACCCTGCGCATGCTCCGAAAGATCTTCCGGTGGATCCCCACCAACACCAGAAAGACGGTCACCCAGGCCCTCGTCACCAGCCGACTGGACTATGGGAATGCCCTATACGCCGGAATCACAGCCAAACTACAGAAAAGACTCCAATGCATACAGAACGCTTCTGCACGACTCATCCTGGACATACCCCAACACAGCCACATCTCTGCCCACCTGAGAGACCTGCACTGGCTCCCCGTCAGCAAAAGGATCACGTTCAGGCTCCTCACCCACGCTCACAAAGCTCTCCACGACACTGGCCACGAATACCTCAACAACCGCCTCACATTCTACACACACACCCGACAACTCCACTCCGCCAGCCTCGCCATCGCCACCATCCTACGGATTCGCAGAACCACCACCGGAGAAAGATCCTTCTCCTACCTGGCCGCCAAGACGTGGAACTCCCTCCCCACCCACCTACGACTGACCCAAAACCATCTCTCCTTCAGGAAGCAACTCAAGACCTGGCTCTTCGAGCAGTAGCAGTAGCAGCAGCAGCACAGCACCCCCCCCCCCCCCCCACAGCCTTGAGACCCTTGCGGGTGAGTAGCGCGCTCTATAAATGTCCTGATTGATTGATTGATTGAATACCTCGGAGCTGAACTTAAAGTTCAGGGCTCCCCTTCAATTAGATTACACAACATCTACCACCCTCCCGGCGACCCTCTCCCTTTTGTAGAAGAATTGTCTGACCTTCTCTCCCAATCCTCACTTTCCAACTCTAAAAACCTATTCATCTGAGATTTTAACCTCCACTGGAACAAAAAAGAGGATCCTACGGTTAACCTCCTCACTGATGTACTCAACATCAATAACCTAAAACACTATACCACTCTCCCACTCACTCCAAAGGAGCCACTCTTGACGCTATCATTACTAACAAAGAATTGGCCTCCCTTTCCTCCATAGTCCCCATCGACTGCTCTGACCACCACCTCGTCCTTTTCACGATCTCTAACACTGTTCTACCCCCTCTACCCAAAACCATCAAACAGATGAAATTGACCAGGAATCTTCACCTTATCCTCCCAGGCGAACTCGAGGACAAAATCAAAGGTCATCTTCAACTCTCTCCTCCCTCACAAAATGCCAATGACCTCCCCGAACACTTTAACAACTCCAGCGTTAAAGTCCTTGACCAAATTGCCCCAGCCAAACTAAAACGACAGAAAAACTCCTCCAATTCCTGGTTCAACCCAGATCTCAACAATGAGCGACGCACTCTTAGATCAACTGAACGCTTATGGAGGCAAAACCCTTCCCCCTATAACCTCTCTCTCCTCACCTCCGCTAGATCCAACTATAAAAAACACATCCTCAATGCCAAAGCTTCATTCTTCCGCTCCCAACTAGACCGGGCAAAAAACTGACCTAGAGAACTCTTCAGCATTGTGAAAAACCAAACTTCCTCCGCACCCCCCAAAGTGATTGCCACCACTGAAAGATGCGAGAAAATTACCAACTACTTCCTAGAAAAAATCTCCAAAATTGATCAACCCTTCATCCTAACCCCCCTCCCTCCAAAGCCACTACCTACACCTGACACTTCCTCAAACTCTCCTGCACTCTCCTTGCTCCCTCAGGACCCCTTATCACTCCCTCCTATCGTCCCTAGTCTCTAACACGGCCCCATCTTACTTGAACTAAAAAACAATGCTTCATGGCACGACTTCCGCCCAGTCACTGAACTTGATGTCCTTAACGTAATTTCCAGACTGAAACCATCATCTCACACTAAAGATCCTCTCCCCCATAACCTTCTCCAAGACCTAAAACACATCATTACCCCCTACTGGACCTCCATCTTCTACTCATCCTTTAACTGTGGTTGTCTCCCAGCTTCCCTCCAACTGGGACTAATCACTCCCATCCTCAAAAATCCTGCTGGCGACCCTAACGACCTAAATAACCTTCGTCCTATCTCTAGTCTTCCACTTTTCTCAAAAGCCCTGGAAAAATGCACCCAGCTCCAACTAGATAGGCACATTGATTCATTCAATCTTGTAGACTCCTTCGAATCAGGCTTCAGAAAGGGCTGAAGTACTGAAACAGCAATGCTAAACATAATTGATGACATCCAACACGCCCTTGACAAAGGCGAATCCTCCCTACTCATTCTCCTTGATCGCTCCGCTGCTTTCGACACTGTTAATCACTTTACGCTACTTATCACACTTAAAGATCGTTTTGGCCTTAACGGATCAGTCCGCAAATGGTTCGCCTCCTTTCTCCAACAGAGAACCCAACAAGTTGAAATCTATGACTGCCTTTCCAAACCTCTGCCCGTCTCCCTTGGGGTCCCACTGGGCTCTATCCTCTCCCCCTCTCCATTTAATCTCTTCATGGAACCCCTCACCCTCATCCTTAAACAATCGGGAATTAACTACCACCTTTACTCCTATGACACCCAACTTTACTATAAGATTCAATCCCGCTCAGATATCCTTCACCTCAATGATGCCCTGAGTAAGATTCAATCCTGGTTCCACTGCAACCACCTCAAGCTCATCCCAAAAAAGACCAAAATCATTCTCTACTTCCCTAACAACAACTTGCTCCCCATTCTAACCTGGATCTCTGACCTTACAGCTCTCAACTGCTCTCTTACTATATCCAACTCAGTTAAATCCCTCGGCTTTAACATTGACCAGAACCTTACTCTCATCCCCATATAAAAAATTCGGCCAAAAGCGCTCTCTTCACACTCCATCATCTAAAGAAAATCAAACCTTTCATTTCAGCAGACGACTTCAAATTAGTAGTCCAGTCGCTGGTCCTGTCAAAAATCAATTACGGGAATGCCATCCTCTCTGGAACTCCTAAAGACCACCTCGCCCCAATCAAATCGGTTCTGAACGTTGCTGCTATGCTCATTAGCGACCTTAAAAGGTTTGACCATATCTCCCCGGCCCTTAAAACCCTCAAATGGTTGCCCGTTGAAGGACCTGCCTCTTTCAAGACAGCGTGCGTTACGCTCAAAGCCCTGCATCAATGCACTCCACAGTACCTCGCAGATAAACTTCACAAAGACGGCTGTTCTAGATCACTGAGGAGCTCCGACACCCTCGCCCTTGTCCCTCCTCTACTTAACAAAAAATCCACACAATCTCGCTCCTTTTCCGGGAATGCACCTAACATCTGGAACTCCCTCCCCAAAGATCGTCATTGCAACTCCTCTTACACTAGCTTAAAAAAAGACCTAAAACTCCTCCTGCTGAACAAATACTGGGGTCCTTAAATCTTCCACTGGACACTCTTTACACCCCTACATCCTATTGCTCTCCTCCCCCTCCTTCGTCTTCCTCCATCCTCCAACTCCCCCCTCCAGCCTTTGCCTACAGGACCTGCCCGTCCCTACAAGTATTACCCAATCCTCCCTCCCCCTCAGCCTCCCCATATTCACTTATCCTTCCCCCCTCTTCTCAATGCTTTCCCTCCTACGCTAGGCTAATTCTCTCTGGACTTGTGGCTACCCTTTGCCACTCACTGACTGTGACGGTATTAAACTTGAACTACTCTGAATACTACCTCATTGTAATCCTGTCTCATACAATTTATTTATCTATGTATAGCTGTCTACTATCGCCTTAACTTTACCACTTCCCTGCCTCTCTCCATTCCCATACCCCCTCTTTTATATCCCCTCCCTCTCTCTCTAGCCTAATCTCTCCTGATTATTTCTAACCCTTTTTAACAATTTGTTTGTTTAAATTGTGTATTATTTAAACTGCTTTCTACCATTCCGTATTGGGTTCTGGATACTACCTCATTGTAAATTTTCTATACTGCTATGAAAACTCATGTAAAGCGCTCTGATACCCCCGGGTCCAGCAAGCGCTATATAAAACATTTTAAATAAATAAATAAAATAACTGGAAAACCTGGTTGGTGGCTCTTATACACCATAACTGTGATTGCAATAACTATTGGTTCATGAGTGGTTCATGAAGAGTTTGTGTACTTAAAACAAAATAAACTACAAAGCATTCTCTAGAAAGAGATGTATTAACCAGTGTTGTTGTTGAGATATAAAAGATTAAAAAACATTCAAATTAGTAGGCAAGAGTTGCATAATACACGTAATTTCGGGAATTTTTGTATTTCGTCTGCTAAGTAAAATTCTCAAAATTATGCCAGGTTGTGTAATTATTTACAACAAGGGGTGGTGAGGGACAGAGTCTCTGAATTAAGCAGAAAGCTCTCACCCAGTCAAGAGATCAGGGCTAGATCCAACACCGTTTTTTAGCTCACTGCACCATCCCAGTTTCAGAACCTGGCTGTATGCAAATTAGTCTGTTCCTGTCCCAGTGCATGATGGGAACAGGGCAAACCAAACTACAAAAGCCAATTCTTACATTGGCCACTATAGGTGTGGCAGGGTATACTCAGACATGAGTCCCTTTCTCACTGCTCCATCAGGATTCAAGCAAGCCGGGCCGAAGAAGGCTGAAATGCCAGAAACCGGTCCCCGGTAGCTTGTCTCCTTTCTGGTGAAGAATTGGCTTGGTAGTTTAGTCTGCCCTGTTCCCATGATGCACTGGGCCAGGGACAGACTGATTTGCATATAGCCAGGTTCTGAGCTGGGATGGGGCAGTGAGATAAATAACGGTGATGGATCAAGCCCTGATCTTTGGACTGGGTAAGAGTGGTCTGTTTAACTCAGACACTCTGTTCATCACCACCCCCTTTTTGTAAATCGTTTTTGGCCACTATAGGTGTGGCAGGGTATACTCAGACATGAGTCCCTTTCTCACTGCTCCATCAGGATTCAAGCAAGCCAGGCCGAAGAAGGCTGAAATGCCAGAAACCGGTCCCCGGTAGCTTGTCTCCTTTCTGGTGAAGAATTGGCTTGGTAGTTTAGTCTGCCCTGTTCCCATGATGCACTGGGCCAGGGACAGACTGATTTGCATATAGCCAGGTTCTGAGCTGGGATGGGGCAGTGAGATAAATAACGGTGATGGATCAAGCCCTGATCTTTGGACTGAGTAAGAGTGGTCTGTTTAACTCAGACACTCTGTTCATCACCACCCCCTTTTTGTAAATCGTTTTTGGCCACTATAGGTGTGGCAGGGTATACTCAGACATGAGTCCCTTTCTCACTGCTCCATCAGGATTCAAGCAAGCCGGGCCGAAGAAGGCTGAAATGCCAGAAACCGGTCCCCGGTAGCTTGTCTCCTTTCTGGTGAAGAATTGGCTTGGTAGTTTAGTCTGCCCTGTTCCCATGATGCACTCGGCCAGGGACAGACTGATTTGCATATAGCCAGGTTCTGAGCTGGGATGGGGCAGTGAGATAAATAACGGTGATGGATCAAGCCCTGATCTTTGGACTGGGTAAGAGTGGTCTGTTTAACTCAGACACTCTGTTCATCACCACCCCCTTTTTGTAAATCGTTTTTGGCCATTATAGGTGTGGCAGGGTATACTCAGACATGAGTCCCTTTCTCACTGCTCCATCAGGATTCAAGCAAGCCGGGCCGAAGAAGGCTGAAATGCCAGAAACCGGTAGATTGTCTCCTTTCTGGTGAAGAATTGGCTTGGTAGTTTAGTCTGCCCAGTTCCCATGATGCACTGGGCCAGGGACAGACTGATTTGCATATAGCCAGGTTCTGAGCTGGGATGGGGCAGTGAGATAAATAACGGTGATGGATCAAGCCCTGATCTTTGGACTGGGTAAGAGTGGTCTGTTTAACTCAGACACTCTGTTCATCACCACCCCCTTTTTGTAAATCGTTTTTGGCCACTATAGGTGTGGCAGGGTATACTCAGACATGAGTCCCTTTCTCACTGCTCCATCAGGATTCAAGCAAGCCGGGCCGAAGAAGGCTGAAATGCCAGAAACCGGTCCCCGGTAGCTTGTCTCCTTTCTGGTGAAGAATTGGCTTGGTAGTTTAGTCTGCCCTGTTCCCATGATGCACTGGGCCAGGGACAGACTGATTTGCATATAGCCAGGTTCTGAGCTGGGATGGGGCAGTGAGATAAATAACGGTGATGGATCAAGCCCTGATCTTTGGACTGGGTAAGAGTGGTCTGTTTAACTCAGACACTCTGTTCATCACCACCCCCTTTTTGTAAAAGGTTGTGTAATTATGCTGCGTTCAATGCAAAACAATAGCGTGGGAGTGCTGGAACAAAATGAACGACCAGAATACGAGCAGCTGTTGTTAGCACTACTTGTGTTCTTGGCACAACTTTTTACTGCAAAATGAGGTCTTGCATCCAAAATAGATTCAAGGATGCTTTTCATGTTAAGAAAATAGAGCTCAAATACCCACATGCATCAAACAGAATTGCATTCGCAAACGGTGCAAATCGTAAAATTCGGCCGTTTGCGAATGCAATTTCGTTTTTTGAGATGCATCATGTCAAAATAAATTTTTCGCAAATTTAGAAATCGCAATTGGATTTGTGATTCCTTAAAAATTCGCAAATTTAAGGAATTGCTATATTTCATCCAAAAAAGTGCATGTATCAAAAATCGCAAATTGCGATTCTCTAAGAAATCGCAATTAAGAATTCTTAAATTTAGAAGTACTGAGAGTAGGTGGTAATTTTTTTTTTTCAAACATGTGAAACCAATTTGGAGGGTACTTAAGGGGTTCCTCAGTTGAACAAGAACTCTTTGAGGATGGCAGCAGTCATTGTCCTGGCACGTAGGTGGAGGTTGAGAGCAGCAGGAAGGAGGAGAAGGATGCTTAATGAAAGAATATTCAGATTGCGCATCACTTTGTTTGATCAGACACAGGCTAAAATATATGATAAGTATAGGCTTAATGCTGACTCCATTTTGGATCTCATTGCCGAATTAGACCCTATTTTGCATAGAGAAACACGTAGGACCCTAGCCATACCCACCCATGTGCAGGTGTTATGTTCCCTACACCTTCTAGCCTCGGGGTCCTTCCAGGGAGTCATAGCTGTTGCTGGTGGGTTTCACAGAGTGCACTATCTAGATTTTTTAATGATTTCCTAAATGCAATGCTGCAAAGGATACGGCATCACATTTTTTTCCCTAAAACACAGCAGGAATTGCTGGAAACAAAGTTAGACTTCTATAACATGGCTAATTTTCCGCATGTCATAGGCTGTGTAGATGGCACACATGTACCCATTTGTCCCCCATCTGTGAATGAGTACATATTTCGCAACAGAAAAAGTTATCATTCTTTAAACATCCAAGTAATTTGTAATTCAAAATCACTCATCACAGATTTAGTTGCAAGTTACCCTGGGAGTGCCCATGACTCCTACATTTTCAAACATAGTGCCATCCATGCTCGACTGCTTTCAGGAGAATTTGGAGATGGATATTTGCTTGGTAAATACTGTCATTTTTGCATAATATTCATTTTGTACCATGCAGTGGCATGATATGTTAACTGCATGTCTACCATTTTCTCTCCCCATAGGTGATAGTGCATATGCTGTGAGGTCATATATACTCACACCATATCTTACTTCAGCAACCCGCAAACAACAGCGCTACAACAATGCCCATATATCCACCCGCAATGTGATAGAGAGGACCTTCGGTGTCATGAAGTCTAGGTTCCGCATATTGCACAAAACTGGTGGAGCACTGCAATATCGACCTGAGGTGTGCTGTAAAATAGTCGCAACATGTGCCATTCTGCACAACATAGCCACTAGGAGGGGCTCAGAACTGGATTCTGAGGATATACTACCAAACATTGACAACCAGCCACAACAACCACATGCAAGACTCTTTGGACCAGATGCAGCAGAAGGAAGGAGAAGAAGGGCAGAAATCACTGAACATTACTTTTAAATGAGGTAAGAAGCATGTTAATTTTCAGCAAATGTAGTTTCAATTTATTTTGAAACAGAAAATGAAGTAATGAGAAACACAGGACACATTGATGCATGTCAAGTTTAAATGATTGAAATATGTTGCTTTGACTTTCTCCAGTCTCTGAGCAGTATTTTCATTTTGTCAATCCTTCAGAAGGCAGTCCATTTATTTACACAAACTTTATTTTCTTCATCTCACACCTAAAGCTTTGCTTTTTACATTGCTCACACCCATAGATGTGTTTGTTTTTTGTTCAAGATGTCTTAAGCTGCGGCGTTCAACTACTGGAGTAGGTTTTGTGTTACAACTGTGTTTAGCACTCTCATCACTATTGCTCCCTTGTACTGACTGAAGCACACTTAGGTCTGGTTGCATGACATCCTCAGTACTTTTGAGGGACATCATCCCTTCAGAAAGCTTACTACAACATTTACTTAATTCCTTCTGCATGCACACTGTATGCTTAATTATTTTAGCATTGCTATTGCACAAACGGTTTATTGCTCTGGTGTAAGTGTGCATGCTAGACATTAATCTCAACTGCCTATTGCAATTGGCAATGTTCTGTGCCTGTATTGCTTCACACATGGTTTCCATGGCTGTTGCCATGCGTTCCAGTTTATTACTTGACGCCATATAAGCACTTTCAATTACATTTGTCAAATTACTTAGACTGTTACTCATGGTACTGATGTCTTGACTAATATGATTGAGTTTGCCCTTCATTACCCTTATATCTTTCCCTTGCAACCTTTGGACTTTGAGGAGCTTCGTTTCTACTACACTGGCATGGCACTCATCTTGTGAGGATGATCTCTGGTTTGCTGAACGTGCCCTTCTTCTATAAAATTGTTGTATTCTAGAACGATGACTTATCTGTGTCTTTTGATTTGCAGTGATTTCAACAGTTTGCTGCTTATGTGCATTGTGCTCTTCTTCAGTGTCTGAGTCTTGCAGTTGCTGCACTCTTTTCCTTGTTTTTTTTTGGGACAGGGGGTGATGAAGTCATATCATTTTGTGCTGTTGTGTTCTCCAATTCAGTATTGATAGTGTTGTCCAGATCAATTGTTTCACCCTCATTTTCTTTTTCTATTAATAAAAAAATGTCTGTAATGTTTACTTTCATATATTTGGGAAATTTGGCTCTATTATGAAAATATACATTTGATTTCAAATAAACATCCATTATGCTTGCAAACATACACTGACAATTGTGATATTTAATTTTGCTTTTGAAAATCATATTTCTCAGAATGTACCTATTCATATGGTGGAAAAACTACATCTCCCATAATGCATTGCTTCATTGCCATATAATGACAATTTGACCACCCTATTTATATGTACTTAAGTTAACATGCTGGGGATTGTTTAAATCCTTCTTTGAAGATTAAAAAGGCAGCTACACTCTGACACATATTTACTAGAAAAAATGATTAATATTACACACTTACCTTGCGATGTGCCAGCATGCTCAGAGGTGTCTATGTCTAACACTCCAATGACTTCTTCAGTGACCAGGGTCCCCTCAACCATGTCCTCCAGTGGGGTATTTGGTCTATCCTTTGGGGTGCCACCACCAGTTTTTTTGGCACTTTTAATCCTGCAAGCAATTTTTTCTTTAGCACGGCTGCATAAATCATACCAGCGTTTTTGGAGATTGGTGATGTCTCAGTGGGCAACCCCCACAGCATTAACTTTTGATTGTATAGCCAGCCACAGTCTTCTCTTCACTCCTTCAGGGACCTTAAAGGAATCTTTGCCAAAAAGCTGATCATGCCTCAAAGTGACCTCTTCTATTAAAATCTCCAGCTCCTGGTCACTAAACTTTATTTTCCTTTTTCTGGCATGCAGGTCTTCTACAGCACTTTCAGTAGCCATTTCTCCTTCAAGAGCACACCAAAAACACACCACCTCTTGCTGCAAGCAGAGCTCCAACTGCCAAAAGCCACTCCTGCAGTTTGAACTAGGCTTTAGGTGTGTGTAATCAGTCTCCTGGCTTCCTGGGAGTGTCCTCATTGATATGCATGAAATTGCGAATTCGCAAATTGCGAAATCGCAAATTACGAATTCGCACTTAAGAAATCACATTTTTCTTGCGATTCGGTAAAAATTGCGATTTTTACCGAATCGCAACAAAATTGCGAAAAAATGTGGCATTGCATTTTGAGATTCTTTATTTGCGATTTGCTATTTTTCGCAAATAAAGAATCGCAAATTCTTACAATGATGCATGTGGGTGTAAATGCCAAATTTGCATTTTACGTATTTGCGGGTTCTTTTGCTATGTCTTTAGAAATTTGCCATATTTACAGGAAAGCAGATTATCTGAATTTTGCACACCTCTAGAAACAAAGCAGTTATGATTATTGGCAACACGGAATCCATAATGCACCCATAAGCAAGCTAGAGGCAGGCTCGAGCCAGGTGCCTTGCTCAGGCTCAGCTCCAGGTCCTCTAGGCCCTTCAAATGAGTTGAGCTTTCATGTGGCTTCTGCCTCACAGCTCTCTAAGGTCATTCAGCAAGAAATAGAAACAAAGCAGGGAACTTTGATCTAAATCGGTGAGAGAAATAGATACCCGTTGCTCTTGGTAATTGCTGCCAAAACTCTTCTAACTTTTACTTATGCTAGAGCTGCCTTATACAGGAAAAATTCTGTCCTCCTTAATAACCCAATAACCAGCATCTTTCAAAGGGTTTTGCAACTTACCCGGACTGCTTCGCCAGGGCAAATGCATCTAGAAATTGGGTTTATGAACGAATCATTGGGAAGACTTTATACCTCTATGAAGGTTTGGTATTGTATAAAACAAAACAGAGAACTCTAGCCTTAATGAGGCATAGTGATCGGAGATTGAAAAAGATTTAAAAAATCGCTGTTTAAATCAATTCTTGCGCAACACACTTAAATCGACTTGCACTTTTGATCTTTGGATTAAAAATATGCCTTTTCGAACATTTAAGCTAGCAATAAACAAAGCTGCAAAATTTCACTCGTTAATATTGGTTAAAGGCATTTGGAGCCAAATATCCCAATTTATGGATGGTGATCAATAACTATAAAGTTCTTAAACCCGCAGTTTACCTAGATCATACATTTCTGTCCATTTAAAAAAACAATTAATGGTACTGCTTCGGAAGGTATCCCTCACTTGCAGACGCTCCACGTTGGAAAAATATTGACTCAAAAGTGTGTCACATTTGCGGCAATCAAAAAGAAAATCTCATTCGTCTGATATTCAATTCAATAATAACTTTATTTCGGCCACTAGGGCCGTAAAAGTGCATAATTAAAAATCACAGCAGCAATAAAATACATAAAAAGAGTAAGCACGTGCAAATAAATATTCCATGTATCAAAATTGCCTGCTTGGTACAGAATTCTCCAGCTTCTACAAAGCTGTGGCAATTAAAACGCAAGTGTGCTCATACACTTTTAGAATCCAATAAAAGCACTCATTTGGTAAAAACACAAGTTAAAATATTTACAGACTATGACATGAGACAGAACCCTAGTTGTGTTTGCGCTGAGGGGGACCTTTTCAGTTTCCACACGTAAATCCCCCCAGGGTGGTTCTTAATCAACCCCCGCAGTATGTGCCACATATAGTTTAAAAAACGTGACACAGCAAACACAATTGGGGGTGCGTGTCATATTTTAGCACTCTGTACGCCTCTCTATGGCGCACAAAGCCTACATTTCTGCAAATTTGGATCACCCAGCGTTTGCGAGGCAATTGATATGCAGGGCAGAAAAACAGTACATGTGCTTCAGACTAAAACTTGTAGTTACAGGCAGGACACTCAGCCGTATTTTCTTTGGCCCATTTGCTTGTGTGTGCAAATAATCGAAGATTCCCTAGTCTAAACTGCACATACAGTTTCCTGGCCAATGGGGGATGGATCACATCCAGGAAGGGTTCCTTGCTATATACATCTTTTACTTAGAGGAACTCTGTTGTCATCCGGCCGCAAGTGGGACTTCCCTGTATGGCCAGAATATTCACATGCCTGTAGAGTTGCACTAATTCCAACATAGATATCGTTGGCCATGAAGACGCAGGGGTTTTCCAGAGGTTCAGCCTGCATAACCTTAAGGAGAGATCCCTTATGTGGCATAGCCTCGGTATTTTCCTGGAAACAGAAATTGTCAAAATCTCCTTAAGCTCGGCTTTGTAGAAGGACAACTCTGGGGTCACCCATACCCGGCGCCAGAATGTAAACGTCTAAGGGCGATCTCTTCGTCAATGGGCCTCATGCCCAGGTCCATGCGAAGAGGTACTGGGGGGTGCAATGAGGAAGGCCTACTAGCTGCCTCCTGAAGTTGTTCTCAACCTTCATAAGATTGGAGGTGGAGCAATGCCCCCCCATTTCTGCCTCATATAATCTGGCCCCCTTTGCTTGGGCTTGATAAATTTCCGCAGCAGGGGCTGCTGGCTTGAATGCTGAAGTTCTGTGCAATTTCATAATCCCACCCACGGCCTGGGTTAACTTGAGTCTTGCTTTAGCCAACTGAGACCCCCACTCAAAGTGCTCAGATACCGTAACACCCCAAAAAAATCAAAAATCCTCACCCATTCCAAGATTGTACCATTTAGGGATGGATTTGGGCAGGTCGTCCTGGGGGATGGGGGGGTTTGAAGACCATGTATTAGGTATTTGATAAATTGATCTCCAAACCCCTCATGTTACAAAAGTTTGCGAAACCATCAAGGATGCGCTGAATACCCGTTGGCGATTTTGACAGTAAGAGGGTATCATCCACGAACATCAATGCGGGTACCTTCCCCGAGACTGACTTGGGGACATCCTTATCCTGGATCTTTTTAAGGTGGTCAAAAAGACCATTCATGAAAAGACAGAATAGATTAGGGGCAAGAACGCATCCCTGGCATACCCCCTTTTTGACGGGGAAACATGAGAAAAGGTTCCCGTGTTTGGCACACCTAACTTGTGCATAGTCTTCTGTTTGGAGCCTTACTATCACATTGAGGAGATAGGGTGGATTCCCAAGATCACTGAGGACTTTCCAGAGTTTCTCCCTGGGTACAAGGTCGAAGGCCGACTTCAGCTCAACAAATATTAAATAGAGGCTGTCACCCTCTATGGTCACCGTTTTCCAGAAGAGTAGCTGTAATGTGAATATCTGGTCTACGGTTGACATCTGATATGTAATTGTCAGAAACTACAGTTAGCACAAGTCACTTTATTAAGGAGAGCCTTCATGGACAGAGGAATACGAACCCGCAAGTCTGCTGTTATGGAAGGGCTAGATCCATCTGACCCCCCAAATGAATTGTAAATTGTAAAGTTCTTCCGAATACATGATCAAGCTAAGGCCATTTAAAGAGGTTATCTCATTTGGAGAGAAACGTCAATACTACCTCTACTTGTAAGATCATCACTGTAAGAAGATGGAGACTGTATAGCCCACTAATATATATATTCAGCATGCGTTTTAATTGTATTTTTAAATGTACAGGATTAACTAAACCGAGGAAGTCAGAGTAACGTTTTATGCAAACTAGAAGTGCACTATGGAATCTTCTTACGACATGAATTAATTTACCTCTGATGTTTTTAAAACACTGCATGCTAATTTTACCCTAACATTGTTAGAATGATTTTAAATCTTCGTTTTAATCACAATTGATCTATGTAGACATTTTATGGTTTTAACTAACTAAACAATAACATTTACTTACTTACTTACCCGTCTAGTGGCTTAATCACGCAGTGTGAAACAAGAATTCTTGGATTCACTGCAAGGCTAAACTAAACTGTGTGATTGAAGCAAATATTTCATTTTACTGAAACTCTTTTTACTTAATTATTTCTTATTTGGGAGCATTCAACTACCTATGTGTGTTCAGGATGTGCACTATACAGAAATCTCTTGTGTGTGTTTTTTGATGAGCTATAATGTTGCTCCTGTTTGTAATAAAAATCTACATAAGGTATAGGGTACACATGGCAGGTGACTTGCCCCTTAGTTTACTAATGGCATTTTCAAGACAGGGTTTAAAAACTATCACTTCTAATAAATACCTCTCAATGCAGTGATTTAATCTGATGTACTAAGGTAAAATGCTTCGTATGTTAAAGAAACAATTTTTTTTAATTTTGAAGAAACCTTATTGTAATATATTTTTTTACATTTTGAATAGACTTTGTCGTCTTTTTACATGATATTTGCTGGATAATTTGCTTTCCAATTTTTACAGTGGTCCACTCGCGTGCTGGTCTTAGAGGCAGCACCTTGGCTCAGCTCTGGCTCGAATCTCCCTGTTTATGAAGATAACTGTCCGATTTCAATGGTTCTTGCCTTATCCCTAACTTCCTGTAACATACATTTTTTTATGAATATTTATAATGTTAAAGGGAGGCTGACATATAGAAAATGTGTGAATAATGTAAGAAAGCCAGTGGCATATTTATGAAGGTTTTGTGTTGCCCTTGCGCCACGCAAGGGGGGGCAAGGGCAACGCAAAAACTAAGTCGAATTTATCTAATGACGCCCTGCATGGCTTGATAAATCCAGAGCTACGCAATGCAGTGCAAATCGGTGCGTTGCGTTACTCTGCCCCATGGAGGCGTTCCATGGGTGGAGCATGGGAGTGTTGGACCAAAAAGCCGAGTCTACAGGGTCCTCGTTGAAAAGCTACACTTTTGGATTGCACTGAACCAGACCAAAGTGGTCACAAGACACTAGGTGTATGATAGATATCCTATCAGCCCACCCACTTGGCGGAGCCTCGTCATGTAGGACGTCTAGAACCAGGATGGTGTGTCCAAGCCTAGATGAATTGGCTAGACAGCACACAATTATGGTTCATACAGTGGAAGTGTCCATGCCACTGGGCGGTGCTGGTAAAGTGCAGTGCAAAAAGAAAAAGTGAATAAGTGATGTTAAAATGACGGTCAAGGCAAAAGAAAAACTTTTTATTAATATTCACCTGGACGTCAGATTAAAAAGAGATGCAGGACAGTGTGACAAAATCACTGTCTACTTTGCTGTGTTGTTAAATAGGCCAACATGTTTCTGCCAATAGGTGAAACTACACCGGCATTCTTCAGGGCCACTTATATGAGATGTTGCTACTGCAAAGGTACACTCTACTAATAGTATAAAAAGTGAAGAATACAGACCAATAGTATAAGACTGTCAGACTAATGGAGTGGTCACTAGGACCATCCTACTGTATCCTCTTGAACCGTTTGTTGATAGAGGATGCAGTCCTGTAAACAAAACACAGAAAGACAAAAACTACTTTGTGTTCTTCGAACATAACAAGCTTACAGGAGCAGTTAACCCCAAGAAAAACGGGTTATGTTATTATGTCATGAGGACCAGTATAAGACTCAGCAAGGCCAGTCCCCATTAGAACGGCCACTCGATTTATTGCAGGTTGCATTTAGAATAAACCACAGAAATTTCTGAATACAAATATTGAAAGCAGTAAAAAAGACTTACCCAGCAGTATGTGGGAGTCAAGCCTCACCTCACCCGGCAACGGCTCGGAGATTGAGGCCCCGCTCTAAGCACAAACAAATAAATGTAAACATGTAAACCGGAGCGACTATAAAGGTCTGGAAAGTATCCTAAGTTAGTACTATGTTTCAAGAGTTTGCGCATATAAACAACTGCTTTTTGATTGCCCACAGTGATCACGGTCCCATGGAGAACAGAAGAAAGGGGAAGGCATAGGTGCTAGTTGGAACTAGTAGAGATACTGACTGCCAGGGCAAATCATGTGCAATTACCACTATTTACCCTTAATGCTGATTAACTTTGTAAATACCCTAAGCACACATACAGCTGCCAGTTGGAAATGTACTGTAGCGCTTAAAAATAGAATTGAAAGGGTGGTATAGCTGAGTGAGAGTACAGCCTCTGGCTTGACTAATAAAGAAAAACAACATCAAAACGCCTAAAGCTTCACTGGAGCTTCACTGAAACAGTAAAGCAAAGATCAGATGTTGACCCTTGAAGCCGATTTTAGAGTTACTGCTTTGTCAAGAAAAATGGCTTCACTGTCCCTCAATGTGCATCAGAGAGATAATAACAAGGCTTAGTTAAAGCACAACGCGTCGTCACCACTCACCTCTCCGTCGGTACCTCTCGGCTGAAACAAAGCCGAAGGGGAGGCAACGAGGAGAGGTGAAGCGCGCGTTATATACCTAACCTGATTGGTGGAGGTGGCGTTAATGACGAACAGCTGCTCTACTGCCGCCGGTAATGTGGCGCGCGAGTTCTCATCACTGAGCATGCGCGCCGGTGAGTCACATCTAGTTGCGATGCGATCGAAAACCGGGGCATGCGCAAAGTAAATATGGGCGTGCCTCCGGTTTACGAAATGTGTTGCGTCCTAGCGCATGCTCAGTTTCCTGCAATCCTGCATGTGGCAATACACTAATTTAGCAGGAACGGGGCACCGCCTCGTTTTTATGACAGGGAATACATAGCGTGGAACAGCGAAAAAGGGCACTGTGGAGTACGTAATGCGTTGTTTGAAAGGGAGAGAGCATACATGCGTCATATCTATTAAGATATGGCGCACTTCTGTGATCTCATAGGACTGGTGCACTTCTGTGATCTCATAGCACTGGCGCACTTCTGTGATCTCATAGGACTGGTGCACTTCTGTGATCTCATAGCACTGGCGCACTTCTGCGATCTCATAGCACTGGCGCACTTCTGCATTCTCCTAGCACTGGCGCACTTCTGCGATCTCATAGCACTGGGGCACTTCTGCATTCTCATAGCACTGGCGCACTTCTGTGATCTCATAACACTGGCGCACTTCTGTGATCTCATAGGACTGGTGCACTTCTGTGATCTCATAGCACTGGCGCACTTCTGCGATCTCATAGCACTGGCGCACTTCTGTGATCTCATAGCTCTGGCGCACTTCTGCAATCTCATAGCACTGGCGCACTTCTGTGATCTCATAGCACTGGCACACTTCTGCGATCTCATAGCACTGGTTCACTTCTGCGATCTCAGAGCACTGGCGCACTTCTGTGATCTCATAGCACTGGCACACTTCTGCGATCTCATAGCACTGGCGCACTTCTGCGATCTCATAGCACTGGCGCACTTCTACTCTGTCATTGCACTAGCGCACTTCAGGCAGCCTAGATTAATTGCATGTACCCTCCCACCATGGTGGAAGGGTGCATGCATTACAAGGAGAAATCTTTTTGTGCGTGATGGGATACCTTCCCGCACAACAACAATCTCCAAAGGCATACTCTTCTTTCTATTTGTGATGTAGATTACAATACACAAAGAAAGAGGAAATAACAAGGAGAAAAAAAGATTTTTCTCCTTGTTACGCTATCCTCTGGGAGGCGTCGCGATTTCACGCAATCCCAGGTTTACAAACCTTTGTGAACCTGGGGTTGCGTGAAATCCATAGGTGGATATATGGGAGCGCCCATGTTCCATCCATGGAACTCCTCCCAGAATGAAATGTAACCCAGTGCAGCGCAAGCTGCTGCATTGCATTACATTTTTTTTACAAGGCCACTCTAAGGCAGCGCAAGTCCCCCTTGCGTGGCTTTCTAACTATCTACAAACATTTTGCATCATGGATGCACCACAAAATGGCGCAACCATGGCAAAACATGTTAGTAAATCAGGCCCTTATTTTTTAAATATCTTCCTCAAAGAATTTGGCAACAAGGACAAATTTGACAGTAAATAGAGTGTTAATGTTCTTGCTTCAAGGCACATTTTGTAACATGCAGATTACAGGTTTGTATTTTCTATGTAGACAGGTAAGTGGGTTACTGCTTTTCACACAGAGAATATTTTTTTTATTTCCCGTTCATAAGTTGCAATCCTTTCGATATAGCACATTTAGCTATGAACTGCCATCAAGGGACCGCATTAAAAGTGCAATTCATGGGTTTAGATCTGTATTGTTTTTTTCTCAATCTGCTTTTATTCCAAGTTTGCAAAGAAAAGTTCCTTTGGGTAGTAATACAATTGTTTTAGTACTGACAGCCTCAGTCACTGCATTATATTGTAATCCTGACTATATGTTTTTCCTAACCATGCACACTTAGCATTTAGGGGCGTGTTTACAAACCCCTTGCGTTGCCAGTGCGTCACTTTTTCCCACATAAAAAGTGAAGCACCGACAGCGCACGCGGCTTGTAAATAGGCCCCTTATGAACGATATCTGACTCTTACTTCTTTTACCACTCTCCCACTGTCTTACATAACATTTCCTGTAGATTGATTTTCATACTTGTATGATTTATGGTCTCTCTGTGTAATGTAAGGCATTGTGACACTCTACAATTGGACGAGTGGCTTTATAAAATAATTTAATAAGTGTCATTTTCATCACAATAAGTGTAATTACATATACTCACAGGAACGCCCAGTCTTTTTACAGTGCAATCACATGTCTCAGATAGAGGTGTTAAACAAAGTGAAAGACCTACTTCCAAATCACAGTGTCACTAAAGTTCTTGTGAAGTGATAAGCTGAGTTCCTTTGTTTCCATCCACTACATTGGCACATAGGTGTTAGGCTGCAGATTGCTTCCAGACAGGATGATACTTCAACAACAAAAGGGCAGATGGTCTTTTTTAATCAGGCCTTTGTTTTGGGCACAGTTAGAAATAATGAGAATAGGAAAGCCACCTCACTGCCTCCAGGTTGCTCATCCGAACAGAAAGCAGACAATGAGCAGGCGCTGCTGAATTGAAATGAAATGAAAATGAAATGAAATGAAATGAAATAAGGTATTTATAGAGCGCACGGTGGCCAAACGGCTTCCTGGCGCTGAGAGCTCTACTAAACAGAACAGACAGGGCCGAGGAAGTTAACAGGGGTAGGCCTGGGCAAACAAGAATGTTTTGAGCGCTTTGCGGAAGTGTGAAAAAATGGGAATAGAACGCATGGAAAGAGGGAGGGAGTTCCAGAACCGGGGGGCAAGGACAGAGAATCTGGTTCCACCAGTGCGGGATTTACGAAAGCGGGGAACAGTGAGGAGGGCAGAGGTAGATGAGCGGAGGGTGCGGGCAGGGGTGTGGGTGGAGATCAAAGAATTGATGAACGCCGGAGCAGAGCGATCAACAGTGTCCATGTGTAAGAAAATAACACCAGGATAAATTCAGCATATTTCCCAGATCTGGCTTAGAAACAGCTGCCAGAAGCGGAATCCAGTGGGATCCCCCTCATTTTCTGCACTAGGTAGATGGGATCATTGTGTGTAAGAACAATTCTGAACATAAGCAGTTCCTTCTAGTCTTCAGTATTGGAGCCTCAGGCTAGGACTACAGAATGTAAGTGGGCTTGATACTTCACAGGATTAAGCCTTTTCTAAACCATGTGCTAATCCTTTAAATGTATTTTGCTTACCTTCAGTGGTCATGGCAATGACCACAGATGTTCTGATTGTGTCAGCTGATTGTTGTAGCATGACCGTACCACACATTGCAAGATAACATCAAAACGTTTTCAACTCATGAGAATAATATTGGCATCTTAATTTCACTTATAACACCTTATCCACTTGACTCATGTTCGTCAAGTATGCGTCACACCAAAGAGCAGTACGTCTTAAGAATAAAATGTGAGCATACTCATATTTGGGCTTGAAATCTGGTTAATAGTTGTGTTATGTGTAGATGAGGCTTTAGCCCTAAGTTGGTAACCTCGCCCCTCTACGCCCTTTTTATTGTTGACATATAGCATTTTTATCAATTTCTTGTCCTTGTAGGTTCAGAGATGCCTGGCTCCATTCCCTCTTTATTTTATTTCTGGCCAAGTGTTTTTCATTTTTATTTGTATTGCTTTTACTTTCTCTGTTTTATTTCACACTGCTGTTTTAGCCTACTTTTGTGTCCCAGTAGGAAATTGAAGGCTTCAGGTTACATCCAGGGATATCTAGACTCCAGTTTTTAGGCTTCACTTACCCAACAGCTTTTAGATGTCTGTAAGTAAAAGGCTCCTGTGGACCATACCAAAATCTTACAGTGGGGATAGTGCTTGCTCATTGGTTGACTTTATTGTCGCTCACATTTGTGTCCTTCTTATTTAATGAATGTACCTCGTTACCATCCTTTTGACTGGATGACTTGTCCCCTTCTACTTCTCAAATTGTGAGATATCTGGGGCATATTTATAAGGAAATGACGGAGTGTAGAGCTGCTGCAAAGTTCTGCCATTTTCAAAACACTGGGACGCGCTGTATTCACAACAATACGGAGCACCCCTGTGTTTTCCCTAACGCTGCTGCTCAAAATAGCTGCCTAGCACCAACACAGACACCTGGCGCCCTAGTGCAAGGGTGCCTGCATTGCAGGGAAAGATTGCTTATTTGCAGGAAGGTGTCCCTTCCTGCACATAAAGAAATGATAATGGCTATTTGTTATTTCTATGTGTGCTGTAGAATGCAGCACACATAGAAGTAGAAAATCGTAATTCTTTAACCGCTTCCATGCTCGTGACGGAACCGCTCCGTCACGAGCCTCGGTTGAGCTGTGCTCATGACGGAGCGGTTCTGTCATGGCCCGCTCGGCGCGTCTACGCGGCGCTGATTTCGCGCCTGCGTGGCGCATTCTATTGAGCGGGCGGGGCCATGACGGAACCGCTCCGTCATGAGCACAGCTCAACCGAGGCTCGTGACGGAGCGGTTCCGTCACAAGCATGTGAGCGCCGCTCGGCCCCCCCCTAGCGCTGCGTCGGAATTGCCGCCGCAGCGAAGGGATTAATGATTGTTTATGTGCAGGAAGGGAATTCGTCCTGCATATAAACATTCATTAATGGCATTTTGCTCTTTCTGTGTGTGCTGCAAAATGCAGCACACAGAAAAAGCAAAACTGAGGGGAAGTCTCCCCATTGAGCCCATTCTAACGCATGCTATTGCATGTCATTCGTTTTTGGCGCTGCCTCAGATTTACATCTCTTTTTTTTAAATCTGGGGCAGCGTCAAAAAGTAATAGGTGTTGCGGTGGAACACCCACAGCAAAACCCATTGCATGGCCCTTTCACGCAGATACCTGGATAGAAGGGTACCATATTTACAAAGCAGCGTTAAGCCCACAAAAAGTGGCTTAACAGCACTTTGTAAATATGGTGCATGGCATTGCGCCACCGGAAGGTAAAAAGAAATTATGTTCTGGTGGCGTGATCCCCTTGTAAATATGCCCCTACTTTTTTACTTTTTCACTCAGCACTACATGAGGGAGCATGTGTTTTCTTGCTCTCTTCCTCATTTGAAGCTTCCACACTCACATTAACACAGCATGCTCTGTGTTGCCACCAGTCCCTTCCAGCTCATCTGTAAAACCACAACAGGAGTACATGTTTTCAAAAGGTATAATTAAAGAGCAGACTTTAAGGGTTGACTTTGTTTTATCTCTGCTTTCCATATAATGCACAAAAGCTCACAAAGGCTTTTATGGCACAATGGAGGGGCAGGCTGGTGCCCTCACTTAGCTGAGGTATGAGGCAAATGGTGTAAATACCATGACTGAAGAGGAGATATCCTTCTTCTGGATGCCCCTATGTCTGCTCCCTGCGTCATTGAATAGCAAAATGGCTGGCACATGTTTCAGTTCTGAGGCTTGTGGAACTTAAAAGTACTTATCCTTTAGGTCGAGCCTACCAGACAACAAAAGTTGTCAAGTTGCAAAAGTCTATTGTAGGCTTACCAAGAACGTACAGGGAATTACAGCCTGCCCGCTGCTTACTATTGGTTGACTTTATTTCCATTCTCATAGACTTACTTCTTGTTTAGTGGCTTTCCTTGTCCTAGGACCTAGCCCATTCATCTCGTGTTTGTCACGTCCCTGAAGCATATCCTCTTTACCACCCTCTTATTGGCTGACTTCTATCCTTCCTTTTAGTGATTTTTTTTCTTTTTGTGCCACGTTTTCCCGTTTCCTTCTCTTCCATGTCCTCCCACCAAATGCCTATCTCTTCTGCTCCAAGTTTCTCTCTTGTGTAATTTTATTAGCCCGCACTCCATATTGTTCTTGACATTGTGTGCTTCTCCCCCACTCCATGTGTTGCTTACAGTTTCAAGTGCATCACAGTGTCATGTCAACTATCTGGGTCAGTGTATGACACTGAATTCTTAATTGAAGTGGATTCTAGTCCACCACAAGTAATAAAGCCACTAACATATTAGGGCCACACAGATATTTCAGAAAATTGAGTAAAGCTGAGCTCATTTCCTAGTAGGTATGACACAGAGCAGACAGGCTTAACTCAGTGAAAATGTGTAAAGCATTTGAAAGTATGGATCCTACCTAACCAATGGTGTAAAGGTTTCCAGGGAAAACCCTGCCCTCTTTTTCAACACTTCCTGTTTGCCCTACTGCAAACAATCCACAGTGCACTTTATCCTAAAATCCAAGATTGAGAAAGCTTTTCTACCTTGAGCAAAGCCTCTATGACCGCCAAGAAGAGTGCCCAGGGAAATAAGTAAGCCCCCTCCCCTGTGGTCACTCAAAACTGGTTCTGGGGATGTCTTCCCTCCCACTGGTTTAGAGCCAGCTTGGCTATGCAAACACATTTTTGCCTTCCCCATTTTCACCTTATCTTTGCTTGTGAAAGGGCAGTCCCTTTACTGGTCACAAACATTCCTGGGTCCAATTAGCAAATTTTCCTGCAGGGGGACAGAAAACACCTCCCAACACCTAATCCAATTTAACTGGTCAGAGATCAGTTTTCACACCTCATTCAGGTAAAGCATCAATAGCAGCTTCTAGAAGTCTAATGCAAATTAGCTTCCATGACCTTCAGGTATGGAAAAGCGAACTTTTCGAAAGTTACTTTTTCTAAATATGTATTAAAAAACTAGCTTCACCATTGAATTTGATTTTTTATAAATATGAACATTGTGGTCAATCTGTATTTTAGCTTGTCCTGAACCAGAGGTAGCAGAATTCATATTTTAATCTGTACTGTAATGCGTTTTTCCTCATAGCACAGCCAAAGTCTTCCACAGTGAAAATAGCTTTTAGGGCCTTTAATAAAGCAGGGAAGTCATGTGATTTCTACTTGTCCCACTCTTAAATACCATGCACCCTTCCATGTGAGCTTCAAGGCCTAAATAGGGGTGACTTATTAATAATTGTAAGGGAGATTTTTTCCAGTCAAAGGGATTATTTTGACTAGTTTAAACTGCAGCCGTCAGGATACATTGGAAGGTCTGAAGCCATGTTTTCCTTGGCACACTAGTGGATGGCACAATAAGTGTTGCAGTCCATTTGTGACATTTGCCTTTCCATGGTATGGGTGTAATTTCTACACCTTATACTATGGCTTTCCGGGAGAGTAAAATGTGCCAACTTGGGTCAGTCAATGTTTACATGTTTTAGAGATTAGAGCACACACACTTGGCTCTAGACCGCAGTGCCCTAGTGTTCAGAGTCTAAAAAAACAGTTTTAAAACGCAGTAAAGATCGGAGTGAGCATGCAAAAAAGAGCAATTTCTCACAATCGATACATTTTAACAACTGGTGCCAACATCATTTCACTGGAGAGCATACATCACGGATCTGTGCACCAGTTTAAAGGAACTACTGCTGGCAGTAGTCACAGCATTGCACCTTTTTATTTATTTGACAATGCTGCATATTATTTGAAAAAATCCCGACCTGTAGAGCATTGCTAAAACATTATTGATCACAGGTAAGACCAATTGGCGTGGCCAATGATTGTTTTAAATTATGTTCAGAGTTACCTTAGTGAAAAGGGAGACGTGTTTGAAAAAACGGTGCCATTTATAAAGATTGAAACTATTGAATTCAGTGTACTGTTTTGAGATACCTTAAGATATGTGCTTCCTTTCCCTCAATAATTAGATTATTTGTTTTTTCGTTTTTTAAACAGTGGTTTAAATATAAGGATTGGGAGAGCCACTTGCGTGGCACTCTCATTATGAAGGCGAAGTCTATTGGCTTTGTGAAAGCTTGCTATGCTTTCCTTGGCCCAGTCTTTCTTTTATTGCACTGTTGAGCGCGCTGCAGCTTAGCCTGCTACATCATGCTTCCTCGATCCATTGCCCTCGTCCCTGGTGGGTTAGGTAAGGTTGCATTTCTGAGCAGCAAGCATGCCGGCAGCTCACCAGATGCAAACCTGTCTGTGCCCATCTAAACTCTGGAGGTGCCTAGCACCATGCCCCCTGGTCCTGGTAATGGCCCCCCTCCTCTGATAAACCCTGTCACCCAGTGCTTTAAACTGAATGAAAAAAGTGAGAGGTCTCGTTTATTTCACACCTGACCAGTATTTGAATGCTTCTTGGTGAGTTTTCTGGTATTGCATCCAGACATGTCACACGACAACTGACATATACATAATATAAACCAGTCAGCCATTTTAACTGTATCAGATACATGAATGACACAATTAATTTTGTTGTGAATAATTAGAATCCAAAACATTTTAATTCAGAAAATATGTGATTGAGAAATAAACATTACTAAGGTCTGTAGAAGGTGAAGTGACCTTCTGAGTTTTTCAATCACGCCCATTCTCTCTTTCACACCACTTTCTTCTTTCACTCTCTTAAAACATATACCCTTTTCTCCCAACATCATTGGGAAATCCTCCATCTGCATATCTGACACTTTCCTCAAATGGAATTGGCACATATGCGACCGTTGCTTGGTGCGCTCTGCAGAGAAGCCAACAATTGAATGTGCATGTAGTCTGCACTCCTTTATGACCCACTGACAGACACTGTGAGAAACTTGCTCCCTGTTCAGCCTCAGTGTCTGAGCTCTCAATTGTTTGCCATCATAAACACCCACACACAATATGAATCCTCCAAGACACCTAAAGACGACTCATTATGAAGTATACAAGAGTCATATGTTGCATGATAAAACTACAGAAAAACGTGATCTTTAAAAATACAAATCCCCATGGTCTATATAAGATGAAGGGGCATATTATCAAGGACCCGTGTTAAAATTATCGCCGTTTTATCGGCAGGAAACTGCCGATAAAACGGCGATAATAGGCTTGATAATACGCCTTTGTTAATTCCCATAGAAGCCCATGTTAACATCAGAACATGGGCTTCTATGGGAATTAACAAGGGCGTATTATCAAGCCCATTATCGCCGTTTTATCGGCAGTTTCCTGCCGATAAAATGGCGGTAATTTTAACACCGGTCCTTGATAATATGCCCCGAAGTTCTCCTCAGTTTGGGAAGGACTGAGGTCTCTTCATTGGCTGCCAGTAAAGAAGTGGGTGCGCTTTAAAGCACTCTGCTTGACTCATAAAGCCCTCCACTCTCTGGGTTCGAGTTATCTCAAAGCAACCCTGAATTGATATAATCCGAAGAGACCACTGCGTTCAGCTGATCAGTATATGATAACTGTTCATCAGTATAAGAAAGTTATGTAAAGGGAACGAGCCTTTACTGTGGCAGCTGCCAGTCTCTGGAATGCCCTACTGGCAAATAGCAGGTGCCTTAGTTCGCACCTGTGGTTTCCCAAGCAGGTGAAAACTTGCCTTTGGGTGGATTGATCCATCTTTTGGGAGGGTGGGCTTTTTTTCTACAGTTGCTGAGTTGTTTTCTTCTCTCTAGTTCTCCCTCAACCATAGCACTTTGATGCCTGACTGGTCTAATGTGCTTTATAAATGCTACAGATACAAGTAAAACGTGAAATGTGAACATGGATTGCATCAGTGATATAGAATAATTTAAATGATTTTTACACTCGTTGTTGAGAAATCAATCAATGTTTTTGCCAATAAAGTTAAGAGCATAAATAGTGAGACTTGTAGAGACCTGTTTCACAGCCAGGTGTAAGAATCTATAGTCTTGCCCTGCTTAAATCACTGTTGCCCCCGCTCCTAAAGACTTGAAGTCTAACTTCCTTTCAGACAACCATAAAGTTGTGACTTATCCCTCCTTTGTTCCTTGCCTTCTCTATTCTGCCTCAGCCCACCATCACTTTGGGATCATCCTCCTCTCACTGCCTTTATCAGGCTGACTTGAATTTCACTCAAATTTAAATCCCTTTCTTGCCACTTGATCAAAATTACGGAACTCATTAGCCCTCTAAGTATTGACCCTTGATTTCTTACTAAAACTTGGCTCTGGAACTCTTCAGATCCTGATATTGCAATAGCCGCCCCAACCCTTTAACCCATAACTCATCTTGACCCCCTTTACTTTTATCACCCTGACCTTTTACTTCATGTTATTGAGACCATTCCTTTGGTCATAACAAAATATTCTTATTCAGACTTCATCTTAACCTCCACTTATTCCTTTTCCAGGGCTCTGATATATCACTCACCAGGTCAGTCCTCTAATTTTGGTCGCAGCTAAGGTGACTTTAATGCCCCAAAAATTCTTAACTCAGCTAACTGTTCCCCCCTCCACCACCACCACCAGCCCTGATATTGCCTCAGCTAACTTTTCCATATTTGGCGACCTTATTGTCAACCTTGATGCAGCCTTTCGTCCAGACACGATGCCCTCATCAACGTTTGCTTGCTGCGCGGACTCCATCAATTGACTCCAGCCTCACCCTTCTTGCAGGCCATCCTTGACCCTGTCTTGACCAATTGGGCCTTCCTGGTCGAGGCCCCTCCCTTGCACCTTTATGTGATCTGACAATGCAATAATGACCTTCCCCGTCAACCTGATTATGGGCACTCCTAAAACCCTTACTACGACCGCACAGTTCTTTCCAGATCTTGGGTGAAAATCAATTAAAATAACCGCATCGCTCATCCTAAGCACTAATGTGACTACAAACACCTCTGACAATTATTCTTGGGTTATCTCTGCCCTCAGTTCTGTTCCTCCCCTCAAGTCATTGCACTCTCATTGTAAATCTCCCTCAGCCAGTTGACTCTCTCAGGATCTTAAGATTCACAAAGGGCACTGAAAATCTCTCGAACATATCTGGAGAAAAGCCTACTGCCATGAAGCTAAAACCGCCTACACGCTAGCCATCGAAATGTACAAATTAGCTCAATAGGTCAATTCAGTGTATACTCCTCCAGAATTGATTCTGCGAGTAACCACTCTACCTCAATTTTCTCCATTGTTAAGGAACATTGTGAACCCACTGCTTGCACTGCTTCCACCCTTCCTACGAGTTATTTTCTGTTTTAACTGTATTCTTCCATGGGGAAATTAGGAACACATTTAAAACACTGTGAAAACAGTGTAACTATTGCTGCAAGTGTTTTTAAAACCACGTCCTCTTTTTAAAATTGTTATTGGTCACTGTCAATTCGTGCACTGACTCCCCGTTCCACCGCAGCGATTTATGCTGTTTGTTGTGGAGGGAGAACAGAGCGCTTTCACTTCCTGGTGGTGACTTCACGACCCCAATCTACTTGAACCTCTTGTATTTACCGCGCAGCGGAAGCGCCGTAGACGCGCCGAAGAGGCGCCTAAGAGAAGCCAGTCTGCGCCAGTCCGCGTCCATCCACTCCCTGATTCCTAGACCCCTGGCATTATGGTGGGTAATTTAATCACCTATGACTCCTTATCCTTGCATGAATTAAGACCAACCATCAACCCTAAATGTCTGCACTCGGTACGCCCTGTAGGCAGCAAGGCCACTTGCAATTTTTGCAATTGGAAACTACCTCCTAAACCTATAGGGAGACATTCCACCGATCGCTGTTGGAAGATGCTTCTTCTCCATTGCAGATCGATGCCTAAACATCACACCGAGCTGGCCCTGCTAATAGAAGAGAATAAGCCTGATGTTCTCTTTCTAACAGAGACTTGGCTCCAGCTGGAAGCCGATCCTACTACAGTATGGGCTACCCCACAAGGTTACACCATAAAGAGATCTGATCGCAACACGGGTAGAGGAGGAGGGCTAGCTATCATTTATAGAGAACAGTATAAATGCTGCATCATCCCCTCTACTACGCCAGTTTGTAAGAGCCTACTCTTTACATTAGAACTATCCCCTACCAACACCTTTACAGGCCTTTTGGTCTATCGGCCGCCCGGAACACCAGGTCAGTTTGTCGCGAACATGACTGACCTAGTCGCCAACCTAGTGCTCACCTCGGCAAATTTTACTGTGTTAGGTGACTTAAATTTGCATTTAGATGTCCCGCTTGATCCAGCAGCCAACAGTTTTCGACTGAACTTTCAAGCAATTGACCTGACCCAAAAAGGTTTCCTCCCTACACACACTAAAGGTCAACCATGACAGTCTAAACACTGAGTCGCCTGTGCCACTGCCCTGGACCGACCTTACTTAATACCCTTCACATGGATTACTAGAAATTCCCCTCTTACACAAGATCCTAAAAAACATTGGGGCAGGAAATGGGCCACACTTTTCTCCTCCAAATGGGAATCGGTGCTTGCCGAACTTAAACCTTCGAAAGCTACAAATCCCAATATAGCTAGTACTAACTTTGATAACTGGATTATCAACTCCCTTAACCTAGTCCTCCCGAAGGAACCCTTGCATTCTATAAAAAGGCAAAAAGTAGCCCCCTGGTACACTCCCACTTTAAGGGACATGAAACAATCGTGCCGTAAATTGGAAAGAGCCTGGAGACAGGACCGCTCACAGCCTAAGAAAGCAGGCTATAGAGCCGCAATCAGGCTATGTAAAAAGGAAATTAAGTCAGCTCAAGCCCAATTTTACGAATCAAAAATTAATCTGGCTGCTAACGCTCCTAAGGAAATCTTTAAAATAGGTAAATCATTGATCTCTCCTCCCCCCGAACGTATGTCACCAGATGGGGCACCAGCTCGTTGCAACAATCTAGCAACTTTCTTCTTTCAGAAGATCCAGACCATCTATTCTTCTTTTGCCGCTGATAGAATTGACTATGATGTTGCCACCATAGTAGGCCCCAATACTTTAGCCCCCTGTATGCTGGACAAATTCACTCTTTTAGATTCTGCCTCATTGGATAAAATAATTCCTAAAGTCATCTCAGGATCCCCTAGTGACCCAGCACCCCCTCAGTTCCTTACCGTGGTCATTGATGCTATCCGTCCAGTCATCCTTGACGTTCTCAACTCCTCTATCACCTCGAGCACAGTCCCGACCTCGTGGAAATGTGCAATGGTCAAAGCCCTTCTAAAAAAACCCACTCTAGACCAAAGTAACCTAGCTAACTTCCGTCCCATCTCCCTATTACCCTGGATGAGTAAACTGCTAGAAAAGCACATTAATAATATCCTAGTAGATTACTTAGAATCTAATAATCTGCTGTGTACCTCCCAGACGGGATTCCGCCCCAACACGGGACTGAAACAGCCTTGCTAGCAGTGACCGAAGAAACAAGAACTGTGCTAGACCATGGAGGGAAAGCAGCCATCATATTAGTAGATCTCAGTGCCGCGTTCGACACGGTTAACCATGCCACCCTATTACATCGATTGAAGGGCATGGGAGTGTCGGGCGCGGCCCTGGCATGGCTAACTTCCTTCCTGGACGAGCGCTTCTTCCAGGTGTTTGAAGGGGAGGTAGTATCCACCAAGCAGCCACTCAGTTGTGGGGTTCCTCAGGGCTCTGCCCATAGCCCCACACTTTTTAATGCTTACATGAGGCCACTAGCGGAGATAGTCCATCCATTTGGCGTTCGTATTGTCACCTACGCAGACAACACTCAGTTGGTGGTCTCACTGGACCACACTGAGGGGTCGTCTAGCACACTGGGCCCATGTTTAGAGGCAGTGGCTAAATGGATGGAATCCTCCTGCCTCAGACTAAATGGGGATAATACGGAAATCATGCTACTGGGCAACCCCTCACCTACCACTCTGGCTTCCATCTGGCCCACGTGTCTGGGTCTCCCCCCCCCCCCCCCCCCCAAACCTCAGATAAAGAGCCTGGGAGTTTGGCTTGATAAATCACTGGACTTTACTTTCCAGGCCACTAAAACTGCATCCACCTGTTTTGGGTTGATGAGAATGCTCCGGAAAGTGCTCCCTTTGCTCCCGTTCCAGGCGAGGAGAGTCATGGTCCAGGCCCTGATACTCTCCCGCCTGGACTACGGTAATGCTCTCTATCTAGGAGCCCCGGTGGCAGCGATCAACAAACTCCAGGTCACACAAAACTGCGTGGCCCGACTGCTCTTCCATATTCCACGCTGGCAGTCGGCCAAACATGCCTTAAAGAAGCTACATTGGCTTCCTGTGGCAGCTAGGGTACAATTCAAAGCTATGTGCCTTGTTCAAAAAGCCATTCACAGAACAGGTCCAGCCATATTGTACCCTCTAGCCACTCCCTACCTCCCCCTCAGAGCTCTCCGCTCCAGTTCGTTGCATCTGGCCACTACGACTAAGATAAGCAAAGCCCGCTGGGGCGGCCGCTCATTCTCACACAATGCTGCGAGAATATGGAATTCCCTCCCGCTTGACCTTAGAGAGAACAACAACCGGATGGCATTCAGGAGGTCTTTAAAAACTCACTTGTTCGGAAGAGCCTGTTAATCACCCCAGCCTACTGCCATGGATTTCAGTTAAAGCGCTGCGAGGCCTCCGGGTAGTCTACGCGCTATACAAATATAATTTTTCATTTCATCTAATTTTTCATTTCATTTACCTCTCGTTCACCCCCACCCAAACTTGTACTACCAGGGTGTCCTCTATCTCCTTTTCTACTGGTACTACAGTTATTTCTCCTCTCTTACTTTCTCTTCTCTCCTTGGACCCCCATCCTCCTGCCCCATCCTACACTTTATTTATGGTCTCATATACAATCAGTTCTGACAGTATTGAACCCTGCAACTTTTTACTTGTTGCTGACATGTTCCCAGAAGTATTTAAAAACCAATTCTGATCATTGCATTGCTGGAAAAAAATCCTCAGCTAATTTTCCCTTTCTTAGTAACTATTGTTCTGTATCACTTCTCCCTTTTCCAGCTAAAGTAGAAAAGGAAATTAGTAGCCAAATCACCTCCTTCATTGAGAGGCATGCCCTGCCCGATGGAGAGCCGTAAGGCTCCCATCCTGAGACTGCTCTTTTGGTCGTATGTGGCAACATCAGAAACCATGAAGGATCAGGACGTTTCTGCTGCCCTGATCCATTTGGACCTCTCTGTGGCCTTTGATATGGTCTTGCATGAGATTCTTACCCCACCGCTCTTCTCCATCGGCATTCACAACCCTGCCCTCACCCAGAGCCGGTCCTAGGCTTTCTGAGACCTTCTGAGGCCCCGGGCGAAAGGGAAGATGTGAGGCCCCTCTAAGTGCCTTACTGCTACTCTGCGGGGCCGGCAGTGGGCCCCCTGAGCGCGAGGCCCTGGGCAGCTGCCCATACCGCCCATGCCTAGGACCGGCCCTGCCCTCACCTAGCTATGCTTTTCTCTCTTCGGCAGACCCCAGGTTGTCCACCTTTCATTCCTCCTCGTTCCCAATACCTGCAGGGGGTCCCTAAGACTCGCATTTTTGAACCTTTACATTACTCCTCTTGCCTCTCTGATCCAATCCTTCCGTTTCAATCTTATGTCTTATGCTGATGACACAGGAATCATCATTTCTGTCAGTGATAATCTCATCTGCAGTCAGCTGTAGAGCTGAAGTTGCCTCCATTTGCACCAATGCTCTTAATCTGAATGGTGATAACGCAGGTTCTAATTTTGGGCCCAATCACGGTTCTATCTGACCGGCCCTATGATCACCTCCAGAGCTTGGCCCCACACAGGTCCCTCCTACCTCAGCCAATAATTGTTGCCATCTCTTTGATTGCCCGATTAAGGTGGCTGTGTAGCTTGCTCCTGTGTCTACTATATGTCTATGCTTGGGAAATCATTCTTCTTCTCCCAGTTACCTCTAGGAAAGTGTTGGTTAAGTTCTTATTTTGACCTTTCTGGATTATGGGATCTTGCTCTGTCTTGGGCTTCTCATCCACTTGCCATGGTCTTAAGATTCTTGAGAACCTGACACCCTTCTTAACTTTACAACTCCTCAGTCTCCAACAATGATCAAGTTTGCACTATATAAAACTTTATAAATAAATCTCAACCTCCACCATTGGCTGCCAATAGTCAAATGGTCTATTTTGAAATCTCTCTGTCTCTGCCATCAAGGCATTTAAAACCTATTTGAAAGACTTTTTTTATATTGATTTTATTTGAAAGAAAAACATCAGTTACAGAAACAACAGCCATCTTCAACCCTGTCACAGAGAGGGTCGTTGTGTACAGCATATGCAAATCAAAAGCGTAGTATTATTATACCCCAAAAAATCAGTTTCATGAACATAGGATGAAAAACTAAAGCCGCCCCTCTACCTTCAACAAGGTAACACCACACCCCACAGAAACAAAATCCTTGTCATCCATTGAGGAGTGCAAGCGAGAGCCCCCAGGGACCATGAAGCCAGCCAGGAGTTCTGCCCACATTCCCAGGTCGTCCCCAATCTTACCTTCATGTCTGCACTGCTTCAGCCGTGCCGCCTCAGCCACTGCCCAATCAGCCACATCCATCTCCCATCGCACCACTCTGGGACCTACCTGACCCATCCAGGTGATTGCCACCCGCCGTCTAGCCAGTAACAGTACCAAATGCAAAACCTAAACACCATTTTCTGGTCCTTTTGTTGACGGATGTCACCTAACAGGTAAATAACAGTGTCTGCAGCAACAGGTATCTGCACAACTGCCCTCTCCCAAGCCAGCACACTCAACCAGAACGTATGTACCACAGGGCAAGTCCATGCTAAATGTAACAAGCATTTGCAATGCAATAGGTTTCACATTTACGCGAGTTTAAGCTATTGGCATTGTAAATGACAATGCCTTTTATTTATGTTTTAAAAATCATTAAAAAAATAAAAGGCATTGCTATCTGCAATGTCAATAGCTCAAACTCGTGTACATGCGAGACATATTGCATTGCAAATGCTTGTTCTTTGGTTATGATTGAGATGCTATAACAATATGAAACTCATTGTGGGTGTTTAGTGCCCGTACTGTGCAAATCTGTCTGTATTTGGGTACTACATTTCATCTAGTTTTCCCTAAAAATATGCTCACTACAGTGCCTTTAATTTATATGCCTATATGTTTAAAATAGTTACTTTATTGTACCACTGCTCTAAAGTGCTCCAAAAGTGTACAAAACTGTGTTTATAAATAAATAAAGCAGTACCATGAGACCATTTGATGTATTTAATTTTGTTTTAGGTCTCGTTTGAGAATATTCATGCACTGTCACTTCCAAGACATTTTGTAGAATAAAATGGGGTTCTGAGCCCGCCCATTGCTTACCATTCGTTGGCTTCATTTATTTGCTGGCTCCTGTTTGGCCAGCATGGGCCAATTTCACTTTCTCTCAGGGTCGGACTGAAATGATGAAAGAACATAGCTACATTACTGCTTATCTATGTAGAGATTGCACAGTGAATAATCCACTGAATATTTTTGCCTCTATCTTATGTCTGGGTAAGAGGCATATGGAGAAGAAACCTGACCACACAGAACCCTCACACCAGTTAACCATCAACATAGAAAAAGAAACAAGCAACCAAATGAAGTTACATTATTACTTAAAGATTCAAAACACCTACGGCATAGAAGTCTGGGAACAGTCTAAGAAGAAAGAAGAAATAGGCAAGTTTCCCTGAACAATCAGTGACCTTATCACATGAAGGCCTGGTTGAAAAGTAAAACACATAAAATGATTGCTCAGTTATGATGCCCCAGGTTATCAAAGTGTTGTCATTAATCCCTTCGCTGCGGGGCAAATTCCCCCGCGGTGCGAGAGGGGGCGGGGCTGGGCGTGGCGCTGCCATACTGAGGAAGGCTCCCGGCCGTCATGAGTCACAGTAGGCGTGTGCTCATGATGGCCGGGAGCCGTCCGTACTCCGCCCACTGATTAATTCACCCGCACAGGCGGGGAATTAACCGCGCGTGGGCGGAGCAGCAACGTTCGGATGGCTCCCGGCCCTCAGGAGCACATGACTACCGTGACTCCTGAAGGCCAGGAGACGTCATGAGCACACAAGGTGTTAGGCATGTCGTACACACCCTCAAATCTGTGATCAGTTTTTATTACAAACTGCCTGAAATGTATTGGTGATGGGATGATAAATAAATGTTGGACATTTCTATTACAATGTTTTTTTATTCTATCACGTGGGACATGAATAGATTTCGGGGGGCAGGGGCGGCCTTAGGCATGTGCAAGCTGTGCACCTGCACAGGGCACCAAACCCCAGGGGCCACCACGCCAATATATATCCTTAATATAATAATCCTCTGAGGATGGATTCATATTTGTGTGGTGGCCCCTGGCCGGGATTTGGCGGCCTCCGGCTCTGTTCCACTTCCAAACACCCTGAATCCCCCCTTCTTCACTGGCCTTCGCTCTCAACCCCGCCCGGACACCCTCTTCTGGGGCCCCCTACCTACACTCCCTGCCCATGGCCGCCATGAGCCTAGAGCCGCCCCTGCGGGGGGGAGGGGGTTGCAATCCCCTTGAGTAAAGTTACTCAGAAAGTTGCTAATTGTTATTATTAGCCTATAAATCGTTCATTGATTAGAACTCTGCTGCTCTCTAACTAGTTGTGTTCAAACCAGTGCCTACATATATAAATGTTGAGTGGAAATACTCTAAATTAAATATGTATACAAAGATTTCAGAGTCTCAGATTTGTAGTGCATATGTCCCCACTGAAAACAAGTTCCATCTACATCAGTTTTTTTTTAAACTGGATTCTAAAAATCGCAGGGCTCCTGTAGAATTACAAATGTAACATTTTTATTTTTTTGTTGTAAATGTGAAATCTGTTTAAACTGGAGAGCTTGGGATGTTTAATTTACGAAGGGCTTCTTTTCTTTCCCAGAACCAGCACAATACGTTAAGAACATTATCTCTCTCTGTTTACTCTTGTACAGAGTTGTGGCCATTTTTCTCACTTTGGTCACACATTTCCTATTAGCCTGACCCGTGAGGCCATCTCATGCAGAAGACTGCTACAACGTGAAGCGATTTTCACACAATTGGACTGCATGCTTGCATTCATGCGTGACATACAGAGGGACACACCAGTGTGAGCGAACACAGCTTCTACACCCCGATGCAGGGTAAAGAACAGTCAAAATAATCAAGGCACCATATAAAATGTTAAATGCCTGTACAATACATGGAAGAAAGTAACAATTCAGCCATGTCTATCTCGCCAGGTATGTGAATATGGACTAACTCTTAGGGGTGTGGGAAGCACGGTAAGGAAAGAAGGGTAAAGGGGCGGGTGCTAAACTAGGGGGTATCCGCATGCTAGGAAGTGTATGACATGGGAAGCACTTTATGTACAGTGTGACGATCCTTACGTTGATGCAGCAGGCGCTGAACACTTTGAGCTAATTCACACGAGTGGTGATGGTCTGCCCCCAGAAAAGGAATTCTGACATTACAGCACTCTTTCTCTCTTTACCCCTCCTCCCCCACTCCCCACCTTTATTATTATTATTATTTTTGAAGCTTGTAAAGCGCACGGCTACCCCCGACGGGGGTGTCCCGGCGCTGTAGACTGCAGACTTAGAAAGGAAAAATGACTCCTAAGGGATAGTGAACAGCCAAGTTTTCAATTTGCTCCGGAACAGTGATTCAGAGGAGATAAACCTAAGGTCCAAAGGAAGGCTGTTCCAGAGCTTAGCGGTCATTACGCCAAACGCTCTGGAACGGCGAAAGCGAGGGACAACCAGGAGGCGCAGGTTGTTCGACCTCAAAGATCTGACCGACTGGGACAATTTTAGTCTCTTTCTGAGGTATCCCGGGCCCGACCCATTAAGGGCCCGAAAAGCAAGAGTCAGAACCTTGAACTGAATGCGACGGGCAATGGGAAGCCAATGTAACTTCCTACGATAGGATACGACCGAGTGGCGATATGGAATATTGCCAATCAATCTCGCCGCCGCATTTTGTACAATCTGCATGCGTCCAGTTAGGTACAAGGGGGCACCGGCATAGAGACTGTTGGCGTAGTCGAGGTGTGAGGTGATCAGGGCATGAATAATGGTTCTGCGGGCATCCAGCGGGAGGTAGGGAAAAATCTTTCTAATCATGCGCACATACAAAAAACACCCACACACCACTAGAAGTTTTGTTCTAAGCAAGGCCGTAATTACATCTTCTAAAATTCGCCAGTAAAAGTGTAGAAAACAAACTTGGACAGCCACTGTGATCTTGGGCAAACCACTTTACCTTCCAGTACTTGATTGCCTTATCGGCCACATGGGGACTGCTCAGAAACAAGCTACAGTATTAAGCGCTATGTGCACAACAGGAGGATCGTGTCTGCGTCCAGAATAATGCAGGCTGTAGGACACGACACAAGACCACTTAACCCGAAGTAAGGATGCTCTCAACCAACACAGACCAAGTAAGGAGGAAACGAAAACGAGGAGAAATGAATACATTTCTCCTTGTTGCGCCTCCCTACGCCTCACTTAGGGAGGTGTAGCATTCACACGCATTTCCAGACTTCTGATTCATCGTAAATCTGGAAATGTGTCTGGTTCCATGGAACATCCCTTTCACGCAAAGTGCTGTGTGCAAAGGGGCCATATTTACAAGGACAGAAAAAGTCATGCAGAGTGGCTTTTCATGTCCTTGTAAATATGGTGGTGCAAGGGGCTTGTAAATCTGCCCCTACATGTTTAAATCTGGCCTTGTTCGGTATAGACTTAACCAATACACACAATCCTCCAGATATATCCCCAGATCATTATTCCATGCCCCTCGGGCAGTAAATGAGGCGCGCTAGTGAACCGCTGTCATGGGTTTATGTAGAAGAGAGACCAGGTGGTGGCCCCTTTCCAACTTTAATAGGCCGTGAAAAGTGAGTGGAGTGCTTGAGGCCTTGAGGAAAGGGAGCCATATATCCCTGATAATTACCCTGAGACTAGCATGTTGCAAGAACTGACCCAGCCCTATACAAAAACTCCTGTGGTGCCTCAAAATTTGATCAACTCTTCATTGGGGAACAAGTCTCCTAGCGTCCCCTAACCACCCTCCCGCCAGGTAGTCACAGCCACAGACTCCATCAGCTCGCGGAAAGCTGGCCAGTCCTAAAAAACGAATTCCCTGGCAAAAGAAACAGTCCGTTCCCACAAGGAGGCTGTATGTCCAGCAAGGTGTGGTACCAGGATCACACCCCAAACTTCTGCCATCAGAAGCTGGGGAAGAGACAAGCCCATTGTCACATCCTGTAATAGAGATTTCTCCCAGTTACCCCTCTCCAGCAGTCAAAGTGCAGCTTGTTGGATCTAGGGGGCCAAATAATATTATTCCAAGTTGGGTACCCCTAGCCCCTCCCCCCATCCCCCTCCTCCAGCTGCTGGAACAGAAAGTACTCCGCCACTCTGCTTTGTCCCCGTGCCCATGTCAGCGAGGTAAGGAGGAAATGCAACCTCCGGAACACCGTGCGCGGTAGAGTACCAATTGAATACTGCATAGAGTATAGACATTGTGGCAAAAACACCATCTTGGAAACGGCCACCTGCCCCATGAGGAAATGAGGGAGGGAGTTCAAAAACTGATTGGAGAACTGGAGGACCTTCTTAACCCTCCCAATATTGTATTGACATGCGTTTATGCGTCATATGGGCTAATATCACCACTAGGTACCAGAACGTATCAGTCTCCCAATGGAGAAGCGAGTCAAGCAAGGTGTCAAATCACGGGTGACAGGGTCTTCGGAGGAAACACCAGCGATTTCCTGTGATTAATCCAAAGACCCAATAGCTCCCCAAAAGCATCCAGATGGCTCAGCAGAATTGGAAGGGATCACCTAGGGGCTGAGACGTGGAAAAGTATGTTGTCATCATAGAAGGACATCAAAGGGATTAATGTTCCTTACCCTAAAAAAATCCCCCTTCCAGGCATGACCTGTTGGACCTGACTAGCCAGGGGCTCCAGGGCTATAGCAAAACGGAGGGGTGACAGTAGGCAGTCCTGAGGAGTGCCCCTGCCCACTACCCATCGATCCGAGCATAACTTACTCACCTGCACCCTAGCTGTGGGACCTGTATACAAGATTCAAACCCAGGCGCAAAAGTGCACACCAAATCTCATCACCTCCAACACCTGCATAAGTTAGTGCCAGTCGACCGTGTCCAAGGCTTCTACAATGTCAATGGCGACAACAGCCAGTTCCTCCTCTCTAACCTCGAACTCATGCAGTAGGTGCATTAGCCACCATACGTTCATAGTAGTACTGCGACCGGGTATGAAACTACATTGGTCTTCATTGATTAACTGTGAAATCGTGGGACACAGCCGAAGGGCAGTGCCTTGCGGAGCACTTTGGTATCCCTATTGATCATTGTAAGTGGTTGATAGGCAAATGGGTCTGATGCATCCGATCCAGGCTTCAGCATCATAGAGATGCCGCCTTCCTACATGGACGGAGAGAGCACCCCGTAGTCCCTGGCCTCTGAGTACACCTCCGGCAACTGTCGAGGAAGAATAGGGGTAAAAGCCTGATAAAAGTTGTCGGGGACACTATCACTGCCCAACGCATTCCCCTTGTCCAGGTGTCATCTGGATCTCTTCAAGGATGAGATCTGCATCCAGATCTTGAACAGCAGCCCACCTCCAGCCTCAAAAGCCACAAGGAGGGCAGAAAAACATCAATGCGCTCCAGTTCAGGTGGATGCGAATTACGATACACTTGCTCCAAAAGAGACGGAAGGATATCCACTATGTCTTCTTGTGTGTAAAGTCCCAGCCTTGAAGGGACTTTAGATAAAGTATGGGGAGGCTGGGACCCTCCCACCTGAGGATCCAAGCGAACAAGTGCCATCAAGGCACTCATAATACTAGACCCAAGTATCTTAGGGGGAGGTTGGAGCCATACCGTTCCAGTCATTCCTTCTGTCTTCCTCATTCTTCCTCGCTTTAGACGGGTGCATCATGGAGAACGATCCTTCTTTTTCTTACTGCCAAATACTAGAGCTCTCCACCTGTCAAGATTCACAAATTTGACAATTACCTGTTCCTTTAGAAACACTGCAAAACTTTGTTATTTCATTTTACAGAACCTAAGGTGTTATTACTTGGATTCTTTGGAACCAGGATGACCGTAGTCGCGCCTGGAGCCGTTTTTGATGTGGATTTCTTAAGAAATCGTGTGATTTCCTTGTTGGGAATGCATTGCCTCTCTGTAGAAATCTTTCTGGAGGAAACCCCCACCGAGAGAAAAACAATTCCCTGTGAAAATGCACATTTTGTTATGATTTTTTATTCTCCATGGGCAAAATATTTGTCTTTGTAGAGAAAACCCTTCTCCTACAACCCAGCCAAATTTGGGGGTGATTCATTTTCCTTCCCAACCTACATAAGCGCTTGACTGAAGATAGTAAACCAACATTCCTGGCTGGAAACAGGAATGTTAGTAGTTTGTGAATGCCCACTAATGTACTTGTTTGTAGGCATTCTCAAACTTCCAAGGCTAACCAGGTCCTGGAGTGACCAGGCCTGACATTTGTCCCACTTCTTGAGTAGAATTTATATCTGCAGAGCTCCATACAAGTACAATTACTTAGGCCTGCCAGGAATCCCTTTATGAGATCCTGGCAGGTATGATTGAGAAAAATGTGATTATAAACTTATGTTTACAGTCAAAATTACTTTTGAGAATAGGCCCCTACATCTACAAAAAGCAGCAAAAATGTTGGGGTGCCAAATGGGCAGAAATGGAGAACATCCTTAAAAGAGTTGGTCCCCTGCTACACCACCAGTAGCCCCGGTTATTTACCTATTTGTTCGGGTTCAGCTCATAATTGCACAACATTTGTGCATCTCGTAATTAGGGATGGTTCCAGTTATCAGGGTGCCAAATTATTGTATTGGTAAGTCAGAGGCACTTGTAATGAAGTCCAAAGTAGGGTGAGAGCCCTATTTTTGTATTTATTTTTTTGCTAGAAACCTTTTTATTAACGTTTTTTCTCAAAACAAAAAGAGCCATCAACACAGCCCTGCCGCTCATATAAGAGCATCCAACAACCAGCTTTTAGGACAGCATTGGAATAGAGAGGCTCAGTAAAATCTAAAAACAAGTATAAAAGTAGTCAAAGCTAAAGGGTAGGTACAGCGTCAACGCGCATCTTTTTTAGTTCAGCACCAGCCCCATGTTTTCAGCCCAGGCAGATGAGGTTAGTGCATTATCTCAAAGCCTTGGTCACATGAGTAGATATTTAAGTCAGAAGTTCTTGCATTGAAAGCCAATCTGCTTGGACCACTAGAACACAAGGACGGTGCTGGTGTGCCTCAGACATAGGCACATTCTCACGCAGATGTACAACTCTTCTAGCTGTGGAATTATTTATAAGGAAATCTCTTTCCATTAGTTCACTGCCTCTTAAGTCTCATTTGTACTACATATCTGCAATAATGCTCCTGAGAGAAGTCTTGCTCTGGATAAATTGAAAGAGTATTTTGAATGGCAGAGTCTATGACCGAAGCTGTGGAGAGGCGAGAATAATAGTGTGCTCTATTATTTATCATCATCATAAATAACTTTATTTCGGCATACATGCCGCAAAAGTTATCACATCTTAATGAACCATAAAATAATAGAACACATGACGATTAAAATACGAAACAAATATCATAGATAAAAGTTATTTCGAATAACGCAGCTTAAAAGATATATCCTAAGAATAGAAAGACACAAAGCCATCTAAGAAAAGTTAAAATACAAGAATGATCAATTGATAGGCATGCAATCAAATTAACACATTCCGGACCTTTGCACTTATCTCCTGATACCCCCTTTTGTCCCTGTAGTTTGACTACAACACAACGTACAAGGTGGCAGCGTGTGTCCTAAGTAACAAAATATATACCTTATAAGAGTATCCTAAACGTAGATAAAATGCAAGCATAAACGTGTGTGTGTGTGTGTGTGTGTGTGTGTGTGTGTGTGTGTGTGTGTGTGTATATATATATATATATATATATATATATATATATATATATATATATATATATATATATATATATATATATATATATGTATATAATTGGAAAATCAACAATAAAACCTGGCCCCCGACCTTAAAACAGACTCAGAGACAGACATCTAAAAAAAAACATCCAGATACTAACCTGTCAGACCAGCTGTTCTGGTACTGGGTGATTGCCCAACAAGCCAGTCTAAAACTGTGGTCGGTCCACCCCCACCCCTTCCTTATTGTTGGTTGCCCCGTCCGCCTACCACCCCATCCCCTTTTGTTGCTTGCCGTATCCAGAAAATAAAGCACCCAAAAGTTACACCAGCAGCATTTAAGAAGCTGCAAAGATGCAACTACACTCCCTGCTCTAAATTGCCTTTTTAGGGCTGTGTTCAAAAGGGGGTAACATGGCGTACTTCAACTCGGAGGTAAGAAAATTAAGCTACTGAGATTTTTCCTTGATTACCATTTATGTTTTCGCTAGTTTCAGACATCCCAGTCGTGCCATGATCCACTTTGCTTTTGACATTTTCAAACCGCTTTAATTAGATTGCATCCCTCACACCCATTTAGGGATGACGGGTTATCACATATTTTTGCTATCGGTACTTAATTTGTTTTGCCCACCACACTCAGTCATTGGCTCATATTTCCTGGTCCTGTGTATTTTAATTTCTTTTTGGTTTATGTTTGCTGATGAGGTGTTATTGGAAGTTGTTCCATAAAACGATATTTTTATGTGCCGGCAGATAATAATCCTATTCTAAGAAAACGGATCACTGCCCCTTGCGGTCAGCACTTACCACGTTATAGCGCTTCGAAGCCCCCCCTCCCCCCCCCCCCCCCTAATGTTCAGCCTTGATACACAGCAGCCGCTCTGCTGTATAGCATGACTTAAAGAGAATGACAAAGCCAATAGCTCTTGCATAGGATCGACCTATTGGCTTTTCCAATGTTTCTTCTAAGAAGTAGCTGTGAAAAGTATCCACATAAATCCCATCTGCATTAGTTACAGTTAATGAATCGTGCTTCATTTTCAGTCTTTCGTTGAATTGCTTACTGTTTTGACAGACCTCCGAAGCTCGGGTGACTTTCAAACGCACCTTTGTACTGGTTTGAGGTTGTGCAGTCCTTAGCTCCTACCTAACCATCACCTTTGAAAATAATAGGCTTCGAAGACAGGGCATACCTTGCCAAAAATGCTATAGAAATGCACAGTCTAGTTAATATGCTCGCTTAAAAGATGTTTTGCGCCGGAACTACACAAACCCACACGTTTGCTATCGTGCTTTCACAAAGAACTGTGTCAAAGGTATTGCTATACACAGGTGCACTGTTTTGCAGCATTTGGATGTTTGTTATGTGTGTGTGTGGAGAGGAGGAGGGGAATGTCAATGACGAACGTTTCAGTCTTCCCTTTAGAGCGCTATGATTTGCCATCGTAGACGCTGCTCCCGCCCCTGGTCGCACCTGTCCATCAGGCGTCTCGTGCACACAGGCACAGGTCCTTAGGGCGAGGCCACTGTTGTGTCGGGTGATCTACGCTCAACAAGGGACATCTAACCCTGACTGGGCCTTGCACGTGGTCCTAGAATAAACTCAGCCAGACACTGGGAATAAAGTTGCTTGGTCGGTCGGCGCGCGTCTCTGAACGCCCTCTCACGTGCTCGACCTCTTTTTATTATAGGGCGGTCACATGACCAACTCGTCCATCCCTCCGGACCTCGGGGGCGGACCCTCGGGGACACAACATTCCTCCTAAAACAAGAAAAACAACAAAACCAACAACACACTATAACACTGCAAATATAGGCTGATCGAACCCATTGTCTCATGAGCATCGGGCCTGGCACCTTAATCGTCTCTCACAAATGCTAGCGCATTCAGTCCAAAAACACCATTGCGGGCACACGTATAAATTAGAACAGTCTTACGTGAAGTAGTCTCTCAGCCAGCTGGAGGGGGTGGGGTTAGCACGTAGCTGGCGCTGGGACCCTCGCTGAGTCATCGGCTCTGTTCCAGTCTCCACCTCTTGGCTTGGCGCCTCGTTGTCGGCCCCCTCCGGATCTGGGGCCTCATCCAGGGCCTCAAGGTCTCCGCCCACATCCTCGCCAGGGATCGGCTGCTCGGCACGTGGCCGGACCTCGTGCTGAGCTGTTGATTCACCAGGTGGCACCATAGTTGCAGTTTCGGTTTCTCTGTCGCCTCGCTGGCGCCTTGGCTCGCTGCTCGCCGGATGGTAGAGTTTGAAATGAGACACGTTGCGAGTCACCTTGTCTCGTCCTCGAGTAGCTGTGATGCGGGTGCCCTTCACACCACTGACTCGCCATGGTCGTCTTTCATAGCTGAGTTTGAATTTTCCCCCAGTGGCCCGATTCTTTATGAGCACCAGGTCACCTCTTTTGATATGAGGGGCCACCGCTCTCCGTCTCTTGCTGATCTGATCATAGGCGGCCCGCCTCCTCATTTCCACAGTCTGTTCCTTTATCAGTTCAGGGGCCCACTGGGGATGATGAGGAATGGAGTCCGTTATTACTCTTCCTAGGAGAAGGTGTGCAGGAGCTACCCCCGTTGTGGAGTGAGGGGTCTGGCGGTAGCTCCGGAGAAAAGTGAATATGGCCATCTCTACTGACTGTCCTTTGTCATGTGCAATGCGGATTACTTTGTTTAAAGTTCTCATGAACCGCTCAGCCTCTCCATTGGCCTGAGGCCACCTTGGGGTGATGCGCCTGTGGCGAATTCCTTGGGATGAGAGATAGTCTGCAAAGTCTTGGCCCTGAAATGGCGGGCCATTGTCCGTTCTGAGTTCTTTCATGGCTCCGTGCGTGGCAATGATTTTCTCCATCTTGGGAATTACACAGTCGGCACTGGTGCTGGTGATAATTTCAACTTCCGGGTACTTGGAGTGATCATCGATCATCACTAGTGTGTGCCGTCCATCCGGAAGGCTGCCAAAATCCATGCTGACCCTTTCCCAAGGGCCTCGGGGCCTGGGTTCCACGATTATGGGTGCCTCGCGGGGGCTGTCACCTGTGGTTTGGCAGGCCGTGCACGTGCGCACCGTAGTCTCCACCATGTCGTCCATTAGCGGGAACCACACCTTTGTCCGCAGCCGGGCCTTTGTTTTAACCATTCCCTGGTGCCCTACATGTGCCAGCTGAACTACTCGGCTCGTCAACGCCGTCGGGATCACCAGACGATGCCCTCGCAGGAGGCACCCTGCCTCGTCTTCGTTCAGTTCAGCCCTCACGTGGTACAGACCGTCCATGATTTTCTGGGCCTCAGGGGTGAGCACCTTCCAGCTCTCCCTCGCCTTCTGCCAGTTGGCTGTCCGGAGCAGATCTTTGGCCCGCTGTATGCAGGCGTCCTGAGCCGTGGCGCTCACCACCTCTTCCAGGGATATGGGGCGCGGGCATGATCTGGCCACGACCCATCGCACGTAGGCCTCCGTCTCTTCAGCTTCCTCCATTTCCTCGGGGGTGGCCGCCCGGGGGTGTCGTGACAGATAGTCCGCCGGATTCTTTGCTCCTGGCTGGTACTCAATGGCACAGTTGTACTCCTGTAACTGCAGAATCCACTTTTCGATTCTGGGGGGTGGTTTGGATGAGGTGCCTGAGAACAGCGACAGCAGTGGCTTGTGGTCGGTTACTACGGTGAAGGGTTTGCCATATACATACAGGTGGAAGTGCCGGCATCCCCAATGAATCGCAATGGCTTCCTTTTCAATTTGGGAGTACCTTTGTTCGGTGTCCGTGAGGGACCGGCTGGCAAAAGCGACGGGGGCCCAGTCTATTTCGTCTCGGGCTCTCTGCATCAGGACGGCCCCCAATCCCGCCGGTCCAGCATCTACTGCAATAAGAGTAAAATGTCTGGGGTCAAAAAACGCCAGTGTGGTATTGCTGGACAGCGCACTCTTGATGGTTTGGAATGCTCTTTCCTGCTCCTGTCCCCAATTCCATGGTGTGGAATCTTTGGTTAACTCCCGCAGAGGGAGGGTCAGATTGGCTAGGTCCCTTATGAAGCGACCACAGTAGTTCACCATCCCGAGGAAGCTTCGGACTTCCGTGACAGTCGTGGGCGGAGGTGCATCTTTGATATCTTTGACCTTGTCCGGATCAGGATTAACGCCATCGGCCGAGAATACGTAGCCGAAGAACCCCAGTTTGGTCTGAAGGAATTCGCATTTGTCTCGGTGCAGGGTAAGCCCAGCGCTGCGGAGCCTGCGGAACACCTGTGCCAAGCGTTGGTTGTGCTCAGGGATTGTCCTTGCGTGCACCATGATATCATCACTGACATTGATCACCCCCGGTATGCCAGCAATGAGCTCTTGGATGACATTCTGGAATACCTCGGCGGCACTGGAGATCCCGAAACTCAGTCTCGTGTACCTGCGCAGTCCGATGTGAGTGGAGAACGTCGTGATGTTCCGGGACTCTTTATCCAGCACGAGCTGATGGTACCCCGCTCTGAGGTCCAACTTGGAGAACCACCGGGCCCCGGCCATCTCTCCGATCAGGTCATCGATCGTGGGGGTGATGTGTCTTTCCCTTTTGATAGCCGCATTGGGGAGGCGCATATCCACGCATATCCGGACCGCTCCCGGCTGCTTGGGTTTCCGAGTGACCACGATGGGTGATACCCAGGGAGTGGGTCCGGACACCTTCTCAATGATGCCCGCTGCCTCCAATTTCTGTAGCTCTTCTTCAACCAGGGGCCTCAGATGAAACGCGACCCGCCTGTGTCGCAGGGCCACCGGTTGGACAGTGGGGTCCACATGCAGGTGTATTTCCCGACCCTTGAATCGGCCAATCCCCTCGAACAGGTCTGAAAAGTCTGCTATCAGTTGCTGCACTGACTCCTCGTGCACCCCAAACGCAAAAGAGACCACTCCCAGGTCTTCGGCTGTCCGGCAACTCAGGAGCATGCCTTGGCCTTCCTCCGACACAAAGATGTTGGCACGCGTGATCTTATCTCCGTGCCGGACTGCTGCTTTGAACTTTCCTCGAATGCGGAGGGGCACATCCTGGCCATAGGCGAAAACGGTGATCGGAGTGGGGCGGAGGCTGGGTGGAGTAGCCATGTCTCCATAGAGGGACGCACTCATCAGGTTTATTGAGGCGCCCGTGTCCACCGTCGCCATGATGTCCTGATCCGCCACTTGTATTGCGCACTGCGGTAGGGTCATTGTGCGTCGGGTAGCTGAGCCGATCATGTGCACCTTGTGTGGGGACCTTTCCTCCTCGTCATCGTCCATGTCACTGTTGCTGGGTCCTCCTTCCGCGCCTTCAGGCTCCGCCACCGCGTGTACTGTCTGGCGGGGCTTGCTGAACTTTTTAGACCGACACACCTTTTCAAAATGGTTCATTTTTCCGCACCCGGAGCATATCTTGCCCCGTGCTGGACATTCTGGCGCCGGGTGTCTCGGGCCTCCGCAGTAACCACATGACTGCGCCGAGGCTCCGCCCTGCGGAGTTGTTGTTCTCTTCACCCATTTGGGTTGTGGGCGGACCTGCAGTTTGTTCACCGGTTCCACTTTCATATTGGCCTGCAGAGCTGCTTCCATGTGGGCTGCCCTGGCCTTGGACAGCTCCTTCGTGCGGCCTAGCGTGAGAATGTCTGGGAGGGGTTTCCCGGACTCCTCCAAAATTCTCTCGCGCAGTTTAGCGGAAGCGCAACCCTGAATGATCTGGCCTCTGATTTCCTCCGTGACATCCTGAAAACCACACGTTAGTGCCAGTTTCTTCAACCGAGAGTGATAGGCGTCCAGCGATTCTTCTGGCAGTTGCCGCGCTTGCCTGAAGATGAACCGTTCATAGTCTTGGTTGGCCATGGGTTCAAAATGCGCATTGAGCGCGTTTATGAGCGTGTGGTGGGTTTTGGGAGTTGCTTCCGTGAGGGTGCGGGCGATGGAATGAATGTCCTTGCCACCCAGATGAAGGATCATGGCACGCTTCTGCTCCTTGTGGACCTTGGTGGCCTCAAAGAATATGAATAGCCTGTCCACCCATTCTTTCCACTTCGGTGCGAGAGTGGACGGCGCACCTTCCACCACGAATGGCTCAATGGGCGGAATGTTAGCCATCGCTTCGGACGCTCGGGAGGATGTCCGTGGGCAGCCGGGATGTGATCCAACGGCAGCCGGATCGCCGGACGCACCTCGCGCGACCAATCAGGCTCCTGTGCGCCGCAGATAGATTTAGGCCGGCGCCGCTCACCTGAGGAGAGTCAGGGATCAGAGTGTTTCTTCCAGGCAGGCAGAGCGGGGGGGGGTGTGTGGTGGCAAGGCACGAGCACCGCGGACACGTGGTAGTGCCCACAGCCGCCTCACCCCAGCAGGGACACACACGCGCACCCCGAGCAGGGAATCGATCACCACCCTCGTCGCCAATTGTTGTGTCGGGTGATCTACGCTCAACAAGGGACATCTAACCCTGACTGGGCCTTGCACGTGGTCCTAGAATAAACTCAGCCAGACACTGGGAATAAAGTTGCTTGGTCGGTCGGCGCGCGTCTCTGAACGCCCTCTCACGTGCTCGACCTCTTTTTATTATAGGGCGGTCACATGACCAACTCGTCCATCCCTCCGGACCTCGGGGGCGGACCCTCGGGGACACAACAGCCACCTCGCCAAGAAACCCTTCCCACGCCTCGTGACACTGCTCTCGCTTCCGATTGAAATATTCGCCCTTGGACTCTGGCAGCGGCACGCGGCTGGATCTGGAGTGTCAAAGTTGATGGACAAGTAGAAGTGTAGAACACAGGTGAATCCATCCAAACAAACCAGCTGCCCTCCTAGCTAAGTGGGCCACTCTGTACAAAGGGTATCTAAACACCGGCCACCCTCAAGATGGCAACTGGCGTCAGGCCACTTGGACGCTGTGCTGTAACCTTTGGCACAGATTATGCGTAGTCCTCATCTGTGATTCCAACTAAAATAGGAAAACGGCCCCCACTGGAATGCTTCGCTGCAAGCAGATGGGATTCACATGTCTGAACAGAATATGGTGACATAAACATCGAGGACCAAAGTAACGGGTTACATATAGGTAAGTATAGATTTACTATTCTTCACTCCACATCTGTGTACCTTGAATACATATATATCTTCAAGGTACGTAAGTGTGGAGTCATAGTATAGCAAACCTAGGTTTACCTATATTTATAAACTTTTACTTTGTCCACGATATTTTTGTCGCAATATTTTGGCCCCACAATATTCTGTTGTCAGTATTGTGGTAGAGTATCCTGGACATCTAATCGTGGACAAGAGTGACACGACTTATAAGTGGGGTGGACCACAATACTGGCCTTTAGGGCGAATCATAATGACACTTTGCAGTATGAAAAAGCTTTTGCCATTGGTAGATCGTGCAGTGAACAGAGTCTGGGGACATAATACAAAACACTGAAAAGCAGGCGGAAGGATTTGGTAGGTGGTATGCATGTTTGGCATTCATGGGGCAAATGTGTGGCCTCTTATTACAGCTCAAATGAGAGTGGTATGATTGGTCATTCATTCCATTTCCCCTTGTGCACCTATGATTCTTTCAATCCACTATCTGTTTGATATGTCATTGATGATGAAGTTCATGGTCTACTAGAAATTACTGCACAGGATTCCAAACTCATTCCTCTGTACCCCTTGCCCCCCTTGCAATGGCCCTTTTTGTTACATTTTGAGTAACAGTGGACTGTCAGGAGGGTCCATCCTGACCTATGGCCCAATTATGAGGCCATGAACGAGAAGGGAGAAGAGCTGAGAACTATGCCAGGAAAGTGTCTGGTGTTGGCATCTTGTAGAAGACAGGGTAATAAATGAGCACACTTCTACCCACCTACTTGCCTGCTGGTTTATGACACCTCCAAAACTATTACAACTGATGACGAGGCAGCTGCAAGCCGCCAATGTACTGAGGCTCCAATATGACAGTTCGATATTAAGTGAGTGCCCAGTACTGAGGGACATAGCTTCAGGGGGGTGTTTGGGGTGGTACATCCCCCTAATAAATGTAGTTCCTGGTAAATAGTTGGGTTCAGGTGCTTTCAGTTGGGCAGTTTGAGGTGTCTGTCGGATTTCACCAGGAATTCGTATATACACACAGACAAAAACGTGCACACACGCTGTCACTCTTTTGAAAGCCTTCAAAATGTTTGTTATTTTACAAAATGTTGTGTTGTCTCTCACTTAGTCTCCTCGCCTCTCAGAGTTTCCGGGAGTCAGAACAACACCTGCCCAACTCTGAGAATTTTATGTGGTCATGCCTCTCATATTTGGGTGGTCCATCCCCACTGAAGAGCCTTCGGGCCCTGTGAGTTTGGTGCGGCCACTACTGGTGTCTTTGGCGGGCCCGCCCTCAGAATCAGTCAGGGCCCTTGGATCCACAGATGGATCCAGACCGACCCCACTTTGACCTTCCCTGGCACTGGGACCATTGTCGACTCTCCTGATGCGCTCCGGTGGCGCGTCCCCATTCCTATCCCTGAATCCGACACACAGCCGGAGAGGCGTTACCCAACTCTGGTGCTGGCTGGAGCCCCTCCCTTCAGACCTGAGCCTGAGCCCTATTTCTATAGGCTAGGACATGGGAAAGATTGGGAGGTACCACTGGACCCTGAAGAATTCCAGCCCCTCGATCCCAGTAAGGTCTGGTGTGAGAATTTGGTTGATGCCAGTGCACTGGACACCTCCCCAGATACTGGCTTGGTCTCTTCTACCTTGGCTATGGAGGAATGGTGCCTCATTTCCAATGGTGGGGAGGAAGGCGGCTTAGGTCCTAGACCTTAGCCTGCCCTCAGCGGCCCTGACGGAGGTGCGCGGCCAAGAATTATCCCCTCAGAACTGCTTCTCCCATTTAATGAAGCCCTCACAGACGTCCTGTTCAGGGCCTGGTCCAAGCCTTGCACAGGGGCTCCTGTGAACAGGACAATAGTCTGCCGCTTCACCCCACCTCAGGGGACCCCAGTTTTCTCACCCAACATCCTACCTCGGAGAGCTTGGTGGTCCAAGCCTCAACTTCCCAAGTAAATCCTGGTGCATTCTCTACCATCCCTCTAAATATGGAATCCAAAAGGCTGTACACCTTGGGGAAAAAAGTTTTCTTCCACAGTCTGGCACTGCGGTCAGTGAACACTGGGTACCTTTTGGGCTGTTGCTTCCATTCACTCAGGGATTCGGTAGGCAGGAGCTGCCTATGGTTCTGTACAAGGCCCGGGCCATACTCTCCCAAACTATGGCTGATGGGAGGGACGCAGCAAAGTTCAGAATCTGATGTAGGCTAGACACGACCAACTCGCTAGACAGAGTGGTTTCTCCTTGGTGACGTTAGCGTGCCATGCTTGGCTAAGGATGACTGACTTTTTAGGAGATGTCCAAGCTTCGTTTATAGACCTGCCCTTTGATGGTTTCCGTCACTTCAGAGACGGGCAGACTTAGCACTGGAGCACTTTGAGAATAGCAGAGCTACAGCCAGGTCCTTGGGTCTTTACTTGGCCCCTCGTCAACCCCTTTCACTCCTTCTGTGGCCACGAAAGGGGCTTCCAGATGCATCTCTACCTGCTCAGCCACCATGACACGCAAGATCCACAGCCTCTGTATTGCGAAGGACATGGCACTCACAGACCCCATGGGTCGGCCAGGCAGAGGTTGGGCCAGTCCACCACCACATCCCGGCTGCTGCAGCCTCCAAGCCACTTTAGTATACCCTCCGTCCATCATGGGCAACGGGTGGGAGGTAGGATACACCATCACCAGCAACACTGGAGGTTGATAACATCCAACCACTGGGTTCTCCAGATTATCCGAAGGGGCTACTCCCTCCCCTTCATGACTACCCCTGCACCCATGCCACCCACTTGCGACAGGCGGATGGTGGGCCATATCTCCTTACTCCAGCAGGAACTGGAGGCACTCTTGGCCAAGGGAGACATTGAAAAGGTGCAGACACTGGAAGTAGGTTGTGGTTGTTATTTCCGCTACTTTCTGGTACCCTAGAAAGATGAATGGCTTCGTCCTATCCTAGACTTGTGCCCTCTCAATTTCTTCCTGAAAATGAGAAATTCAAAGTAATCATGCTTGCTCAAGCTCTGTCTGCCCTCGAAACCAGGAGACTGAATGGTAGCGTTGGACTTGCATGACGCATACGTTCACAATCCCGCAGTGAATGCCCAGAGGTGTTACCTGCCGTTAATTGTGGGTTTGCCATGCTCCCTTTTGGCTTTACCAGCGCCCCACGGGTTTTCACAAAGGTGATGGCGGTGGTTGCAGCTCATCTGCTGAGATCAGGGGTGCCAGTCTTCCTCTATCTCGATTACTGACTGTTGAAGGTGGGCTTGCCCCAGGCGGTCGTCTCCCACCTTCAGAATATGGTGGACTTCCTGCACTAACTGTGGATTCACTATCAACATGCTGAAATCACAGCCTACTCCCTCTCAGACTCTCCCTTTCATCTGAGCTGTTCTGGAGATGGTGCACTTTCAGGCTTATCCACCCAAACAACCAGTCCAGAATATTCAGATTATGATACTGATGTTTCAGCCTCTATCCTGGGTTTTGGTGAGACTGCCTCTGAGACTGCTGGGCCTCATGGCATCCTGAATCCTGCTTGTGACACATGCCCATTGGGGTATATGGGCTCTGCAGTGGGACCTGAAGTTCCAGTAGGAGCAGCATCAGGAGAAAATCTAAAACCGTTTTCAGATCTTGGAGGGTATTGCAAAAGATCTGCAGTAGTGGTTAACAAAACGCTATTGGGTCATCGGCAGACCCCTCTCTCTTCCCCAACCAGATCTGACAGTAGTGACAGATGCGTCACTCCTGGGATGGGGTGGCCATCTGGGAGAGGGGGATATAGGAGGCTTCGGATCTCCGGCGGAATCCAGACTATTGGAGGTCCTAGTGATTTGGCTGACATTGAAGGCCTTTCTACTGTCCATCAAGGGAAGGCTAATGCAGGTGTTCACAGACAACACCACCGCCATGTGGTACTGCATCGAATAGGGTGGGGCGGGGTCATGGACCCTTTTCTCAAGAGGCACTATGTCTTTGGACATGGCTGGAACATCAGGACTTATCCATGGTGGTTCAACACCTCAAGAGCTCTCTTAATGCCAGGGCAGACAAACTCAGCCAAAGATGCCTAGCAGATCACAAATACTGTCAGAAAGGGTGCCTCATTCTGCACCCCCAGCTGCTACACTGCTATACAGAGACGAAGTGCTCCAAGTAAACCAATATTTTTCAATTTAAACCATGTAATCCAGTGTAAACCAATTAATAATTCAAACATGTAATCATTCCTTTGTCCATCTATAGAATCACTCCGGAGACAGCGAGTATTAGACCAGAATCCTTTTATTGATGCATTTTCATATGCCTTCTGTTGCCCATCCAGGCTTGTACATTGGCAAGTGCAGTCTTCCAAAATTACGTGGCAGACACTTGTGTAAAACCCAATGCATTTCGAACCAAATAAGTTCTTCATCAGGGGACACTGAAAAAGTTAGAGACAACATTTGAAACTGATCGCTAGAGAACCAAACTTATAAATATAAAAATGCCTAAGAGTACTTATCACCCTTACAAACCGCTATTCAACCCTCCCACAACCACCCACTTGAAATTCAAAAACTTCCCTTGTGCAGATCACAAATGGCATCTCCATCCAGAGGTGGTGGAATGTCTCTTTCAGAAGTGGGGAGAGCCTATTTGTCTGCCTACTTTGAGAACGCTCAATGTCAGTGGTATTCCACGGCAGCTCTTGCTCGGAGACACTCTTCGTCTCGAGTGGAGCGCAGGCCTCCTGTACGCCTTTCCACCCATACCACTCTTGCTCAGAGTTCTCAAGAAGATCAGGAACAACCGGGTCCGGGTCATCCTTCTGGGTGTGGATTGGGCTTGGAGAGTTTGGTATCCCAAGCTATTGAGCATGGCTATCAGTCCTCCAATCAGGCACCCCTTCCAGGAGGATCTTCTGTTGCAGCAACAGGGGAGAATTCTCCACCCAAATCTGCAAACGCTCCACCTTCATGCATGGAGATTGAGTGGCAACAGTTGACAGCTTTCGACCTTATGCCCAAAGTCTATACTGTCATCTTGCCAGCCAAGCATCCCTCCACCAAGATGGTATAGACTAGCTGTTGGTATAACTTTGTGGCATGGTGTTTAGAAAAGGAGCTTGACCCCTCTCTGTTACCGTTTCTCATGTATTTCTATTTATTCTTCCTCTTGTCCAGCAGGGCTCTGCTTTGGGCACATTTAAAGGCTATCTTTCTGCCATCTCTGCATTTCTACGGTTGCCAAATCAGCAATCCCTCTCCAAATCCCCTATTGTACATAGGTTTTTGAAAGCTCTCCAACACACGTTTCCTACTTCACCTTTTATCATGCCTCAGTGGGACCTAAATTTAGTACTCACCTTTTCATGTGCGCTACACTACTGTCCCATCAGGCTCCTTCTGGTGGCCATAATGTCTGCCCGAAGTGGCAGTGAGCTCCAGGCTTTGTCATTTAAGCGTCCATACCTCAATATCTTCCCTGGCAAGCTAGTCCTTCGCACCAGAGCTTCCTTCCTTGTCAAGGTGGTCAGTCCCCTTCATGTAGGTCCAGTCCATCACCCTGCCCACCTATTTTGCTCCGCGGATCCCTCTAAGGAAGAAGAGGGGCTCCATCGACTGAGCCAAAAAAGAATGCTGTCATTCTACCTTGACCCCACAAAAGAGTTCTGGGTGGACAACTGTAGGAAAGTGGGTTTCTGTTGCTGTAAACTCCCCACCTTTTTCCTGATACTTGATGCACTTTGACTTGATGTGCCCTGGTTCCCTGCCAATCAGGTTCCCATGGCCTGTGTTCTTTCCCAAACCTGTACCTTTGTACCCACAATTGGCACATCTCCGGCCACTAGTAAGCCCCTTGTAAAAGATACCATGGGTACCAAGGGCACAGTGACCAGGAAAGGCTTCTAAGGGCTGCAGTACCTATTGTGTCATACTTTGAGGCCCTGCACCTTCACTCCCACTCACTGCCATTGCAGGCTGCTTGTTTTGGTGCATAGAAAAGAAAAGAGTTGACATGGCACACATCCCTGTGCCATGCCTGCAACCAACTGCCTAGGTAAGTCACCCCTCTAGCAGGGCCCACTGGCCCCCAGGTAAGAGTACAGTTGCATGAGCACTGTACCCCACAGTGCTAAGTCCATTTTTAGACATTGTAAGTGCAGTAAAGCCACAAAGAGTATATTATCTGGGAATTGGTCATTACGAACTCCACAGCTCCATGATGGCTTTACTGAAACCTGAGAAGTTTGGTAGGAAACATCTCAGCACAGTAAACCCACACTGATGCCAGTGTGGGATGTAATGTAAAATGCACCCAAAGGGCATCTTAGAGATGCCCCCTGAAAAACGATCAGCCCTAGTGTGGTTCCTGAATGGCTGCCCGCCATTTGCCACCACCTAACAGGTTTCTGGAACCCTGGGTAGAGGACCTCTGCTCTCTTGGTCCAGAAACAAAGCTCATCCTGGGCAGAGGTGTCATGCCTCCTTCACTAGGATGGGCTGGGTCTATGAAGGGAAAGCTTCAAAGGCCTGCCACCTTTCTATGCTGTCCCTTCCTTTTGCTGCCCCCAGCAACTGGCTCCCACTGGTTCTGCACCCACTTTGGGAGGGAGAACCAGTGGAAATACCAAGTTAGGAGGAGAGGTGTGATCCCTTTCACAACCCCATTCCGTGAGGTGAAGCATAAATCTCAGTCCCCTTCATCTTGAATATACGGGGACCCAGCCAATTAGAGAGAGGTTCATGCCCCCTCCCACTGGAGGGTGGCATGAAAGGGGTTGTACTCACCCCAAGGAAGGGACCTATTGATCCCGACCTCCATACCCCTGTAAAGCCCCTAAATGTAGTATTTAGGGAGACCTTGAACCTTGTCTCCCTAGATTTCTTCAACCTACGAAGAAGAAGTCGCACAGCAGAGAAGAAGAACTGACTTGGCCCCAGCCTTACCACCCATCTGCAGTTTCCAGAGTTCCTGCGCCAAAAGTCAACTTGTCCTGCAGCCAATGACCTCCAGTACCCCTGGGAGGACTGACTGTCTTTAAGAAAGACAGGATCTCCTGTGAGCACCAGCTCTGCTGAAAAGAAAGCCCACAGAAAGACCCTGAGCCTGCAGAGGATGAAGAAACACGATGCTTGGAACCACCACTGCTGCGGTCGCCTAAGGCCCGAGTCCTTTTAGCCCACCGGTCAGAGCAAGGTACCCAGGCGCTCCAGAGTGCGAGTCCACCGTAGGTTGACCCCTCCAGGACTCCCCGACATCGCCTGCAGCCTCTGCACAGAGACCTCTCCCCAACCGCGAGTTGCCCAGTAAGGTGAAACTAGACCTCAAAAGGCACCCCTGCATCCAGCCGCTCTGCTCCCTGGAGAAGAGGGCCTGATGTGCATCTACGTTCCCGAGCCCTCCAACTTACCTGCCTAGCTGTTGGTTCCTCCTGGAAGACTTCCTGGACCGAGCCTGCAGCCAAAATCCAAAACCAGCAACATCAAAAGGACTGCATTGGGCTCGCAATACCTCTTAAGCACCCTGCACCCAGCCGCCCCTGCACCGCAAGTGGTGTGGACTTGGTGCTGACCTGGGACCCCCTTTACCCTGACCTTCACCGTAGGAGTTTGGCTCCCAAGAATGAGTGGACTGCCCGTGAGTAGACCCCAACCGAGGTGCCCCATTGGCTAACATTGGGCCTCTGCACTCTGCACCCGGCCTCCCTAGTGCCGCTGGTGGTGCGATTTGAGTGCCCAACTGAACCTTGAGGAACCTAACCTTGGTTCTAACCACCAAACCTACTCTTGCAGGTCGTTTACTTACCTGCAAACCAATAACCTAATTTTCTCCCATAGGAATCAATGTTATGAATTTTGTTCCTAAAAATGTACTGTGTTGCTCTGACTTTTTGTATGTAATCCAAAGTAACTTTCTTTGAATCAGACATTTTCACACTTACCTGTAAATTGTAAGTCCCCTTGTTTGATATCTGGGCGTATCACCCCAAGTACTAAAAGTAACTGAAAAGTATTCAAAAGTAATTTATATGTATTTTAAACTGTTTTGAAAGCAAATACAAACCTCTAACAATTCCAATTCCATACACAATTTCCTTGTAAAGTTTTCCATTTTAAAGTATATTTCACTTAGCTGTGCCAAGCCCTGCTTGGTTCCAGAAATAAAAGCATACGTATACCTTTTTATACTTACCTAATTGGTCTGGATTCTGTCTCTGATTGTGTGCCATCATTCTTGATTGAATACATAAAATAAATGCTTAACACACCCTCCTGAATAGCCTAGCTGCTCACCCACACTACCACAAAGAGAGCAGTTAGTACTTAACTAATGTTGCCTCTGCTATACCTCTGGGGACTCCCTGGACTCTGTGCACACCATACATTACTTTGGTATAGTATATACAGAGCCAGCTTCTTACAACAACCAATTATTCATGAGGTATATCGGAGCCAAAAAGGGAAGGCCGTGCAGGATTGGACCATCTCCAGATGGATCGTCTTCTGCTTTAAAATTCGCTACGCATTGCCCAAGAAGCAACCGTCAGTGGGTTTGCGTGCTCATTCTTTCAGAGCATGGGTACTCACAAACATTTTCACAGGGGCCACAAAGTAGGGTCTTTGGTGTGTCTGAGGGCAACATTTATGCCAGCTTTGTCGGAGTAGGGCTTTGGGGGGTGGGGGTAAGGTAGGTGTTGGCGATACGAAGCATGTACATGGCATGGTCAGTGAATTATGGAGTTATTTTGAGGGTTCTATTCCATACTGCTTTCTAAATTAATCCTCTAGTATCTAGAAGAGTCCTAGGTTTGACAACACTGTGCTATACAGTATCTGAATCACTTTCCCTCTACTGCACCTTAGGGAAAGCTACTTTCTATCTCTACCTTGATGGAGTCAAGTGTAAAAGAAAAGTAAGTTCATTATTGAATTGGAATGAAATAGAAGAGCACAATGTAAAACCAGAAAACCTACGATCAATCCCGGCTTCCCAACGCGACCACATTGTGTGATCCTAGGCAATTGTTATGATTTACTTTGCCTCCCTTTTTTGTCTTTATCACATGTAAGCTCATCTTGAAAAATATGTATTTTGTATATGCACTGTACAAACCTACTTTTGTGTTTGATTTAATAAACTATAATGTTGCCCATTTATAATTGCATCCCCGGCCATCCAGTGGCTCAATGGGACAATTGACTTGCCTCTTAGTTAACTATTGGCATTGCTGTCAGGGTGGGAGGAGGCAGCAATGTTTCCTCATTCATTTTTGAAAGCTATGTCTTTTAAAAAATACTTCTCAGTGCACTGATATAATTTAATGCTCTAAGGTAAAAAGCTTCTGGGTGTTAATTAAAAACCTTTTTGAATTTTCAAAAGACTTCATTACTTTTATACGTTTGTTGTAAGATGTTTTCAAAAAGTGAATGTGTTCCTAAAGTGATGCAGGATACCTTATTTGTTTCTTTTCTTTTTACTTCAGTAATCTTGCAAATAAACACTTGCCTGTTTATATAAAAATTTTCTGAAAGTTAGAGCTATCTTAAGTAAACATTCGCCCAGTGCGGTCGTTCAGGAGGGGCCCGCATGTGAAGGTCAGGAAAGCCGCAGGTGGCCCGTGGGCCATACTTTGAGTAGCACTGCACCAGAGCAAAGGTTGTGATCATTGTGTTGGAGTACAAATTCTCGGTCCTGGACATCTGCCAGGCAGCAAGGTGGGCCTCTCTGTATACCTTCACAAAGCACTACTGCCTGGACAATCTGATAGAGACATCTAGCGGCAGATTCCTTACATTTGAACTTCCAAGCACCATGCTGGATCCGGAAGATTTTTCGTATCAGTACCCTGCATGCCGGTAGAAGGCATCAGTTCACTCCGCGTGACGTTGTGCTCCTCGTCGTTGTGATGTCCACAGCATCAATATAACTGCCACTCTTGTGCACAGTTCTTTTCTTTCAGCGCCAGCCAGCGCCGATCTTCTGAAAAGAGCTACCCCCTGACATTTTTTGGCAGACTTTTTTTGACTTTTTGTCGACTCTGTTAGTGTGTTTAGGGATGTCGAGTAAGAAGACTTTGGTGTTGCTGTGCGGCGCCTGTCACCGCGCAATGTCGATTAGAGACTCCCATTTGACTTATCTGTGGTTCCTGGAGCACGACCACGACTCCAAGTTGTGCTCCGACTACCGGGCCATGGCAAGAAAGGCTTTGAGGGAGCGGTCCCTAAAGCTTCTCACGACCCGGCGTCCGACACCGCGGAGGTCGCAATGCCAGTCTCCATCCTGGTCCAGGTCTCGTTCGAGAGGAAGTTCCAAGCACTGATGCGGTTATTCAAAGTCCTGTATGTCGAAGTCGTTGAAGTCAGGTAGGAGGCACCATTAAAAGCACAAGAAGGCGAAGCATGCTTCAGCTTCGCCCCACCGGTCTCATGACACGGTGGAGAAAGTTCGGCGCTAAAGGCCCCACTCCGCGGAGCAGGTGCCTGGGTCTGCTCTGAGTTTCCCTCCCCTTGCGGGGCCGGGAGCTACCCCTGCTCTATGCCTTTCTCCCTGCCCTATTCTGAAGGGTTAGGGATGGAGGAAGAGGATTGGGATGGGGAGCAGGACCCCTTAGAAATACCCCAGCAGTAATACCTGGATTGGTATGATTAATTGGGTGACATCAGTGGTCTGGACACCTCCCCAGACTCTGGCATGCTATCTTCTCCTACCCTGGCTATGGAGGAGGGAGCAACTTTTGTCATGGTGGTGCGTAGGGCTGCAGAGGTCCTTGGCCTGCAGCTTCCAGTGGTGGCAGTCAAAGCGAACGTCTTGACAGAGGTCCTGCAGCCTGGGGCCTCGAACTTTGAACCCATACTGCCTTTCAATGAGGTCTTGACAGGCGTCCTTCTGGGGGCATGGTCCAAACCCAGCACAGGGGCTCCTGTGAATAGGACCATCGCCCACTTCCCCACCCACACGGGGGGACCCCCTCTTCCTCACCACCCACCCCACTCCCGAAAGCATGGTTATCCACCCTTCCACATACTGAGGCGCATTCCCTTCTGCACCCCCAGACAGGGAATCCAAGAGGCTGCAAAACTTTGGGAAGAAAATGTTCTCTTCCATGAGCCTAGTGCTGCGGTCGATGAACACCGCATGCCTCTTGGGCCATTAATCCCATTGTTTATGGGGTACAGTAGCACAGGTGCTGCCCAGAGTCTCTGAGGAGGACCGGGCACAACTCTCCCAAGCTATATCAGATGGAAGAGACGCAGCTAAGTTTGCCATCAGATGTGGCTTCGACACAACGGAGTAGAGCAATTTCCATGACAGTGGCAGTTCTTCACCACGTCTGGCTGAGAACATCTGGTTTTTCGGGGGATGTCCAAGACAACCTCATGGACATGCCCTTTGATGACTCCTGTCTCTTTGGAGAAGAGGTGAATGCTACCCTTGAGCTCTTCAAGGACTCGCGGGCTATGGCCAAGTCTTAGGGCCTCACTACTGCCCCTAGGGCTTCATCCAGCTTTCGCTCCTTTCGTGGCTACAGATGGGGCTACCAGTTTCGCCAACCCTATTCTGGGCAGAGTTCAGCAACCTCTGCGGGGCCGCGGATGCGGCTCACCCTGTCGTGGGTCATGGCACCAGAAGTCAAGCCAAGCCCCCATCCCATCCTTCACTGCAAAACCCTCCTAGTCTGATCTTCCAGGACCTTTCTCAGCCAGTTGGTGGAAGAGTACGCCATTACTTCCACCACTGGCAAAACATCACATTGGACAGAAGGGTGCTGCAAAGAGTCAGGAGGGGTTACTCGCTCCCCTTCGAGACTACTACTCCCTCTATGCCCCCTGTATATGATCGTCTGACGGAGGATCCCCTTGTTTTGCTTCACAAGGAAGTCAATGGTATCTTGACCAAGGGAGCCATAGAGGGGGTTCCCGGGCCCAAAGTAGGCAGTGGTTGCTATTCTCGCTACTTTCTGGTCACCAAAAAGGATGGAGGCGTTCATCCTATCCTACACCTCGATTTATTCCTCAAAAAGGAGAAATTCAAGATGCTCACACTTGATAAGGTCCTGTCTGCCCTGGGTCCAAGAGACTGGATGGTAGCGCTGGACTTGCAGGATGCCTACTTCTATATTCCCATTCTGCCTGCCCATCATCGCTACCTGCGGTTCGCGTGGGCAATGAGAACTTTCAGCTCATGGTGCTCCCCTTTGGCCTCACCAGTGCCCCTCAGAGTGTTCACAAAGGTGATGGCAGTGGTCGCAGCACATCTGCGGAGATCTGGGCAAACCTCTTGCATCTGTTGGGGTTCCCTATCAACGTGGCTAAGTCAGACCTGACTCCCTCTCAGTCGCTTCCTTTCATTGGGGCGGTTCTGGAAACGGTGCAGTTTTGGGCCTATCCTACCGAACAGCAAATTCAGGATATTCAGGCTATGATACTGGTCTTTCAGCCTCTATCCTGGATTTCGGTGAGACTGACTCTGAGGCTGTTGGACCTCATGGCATCCTGCATCTTGCTAGTGACCTATGCACAGTGGCAATGCTTGCTCTGCAGTGGGATCTGAAGTTCCAATGGGCACAGCATCGAGGAAACCTCACCGACCTGGTTCAGTTTCAGAGGCACGGCAAAAGATCTGCCGTGGAGGCTGATGTACCTCTCTCCCTTCTCTACCCAGATCTCACATTAGTGACAAACACATCCCTTCTGGGCTGGGGTGGCCGTCTGGGAGAGGTGGAGATCAGAAGACTCTGGTGTCTGGCGGAAGCCAAGCTTCATATCAACCTGTTGGAGCTTCGGGCGATCCCACTGGCACTGAAAGCCTTGTTGCAGTCAATAAAAGGAAGGCTTGTTCAAGTTTTCACAGACAACACTACCTCCATGTGGTACTGCAACAAACAGTGCGGAGTGAGGTTATGGACCCTTTGTCTGGAGGCCCTGTGCCTCTGGACTTGGCTGGAAAGTCAGGGCATTTCCCTGGTGATTCAACATCTGGCCAGTTCTCTGAACGCCAGGGCGGACAAGCTCAGCCCAAGGTGCCTTGTGGATCACAAATTGCATCACCATCCAGAGGTGGCACAAGGTCTCCTTCAGTGGTGGGGATAGCATTGGTTAGATCAGTTTGCTTCCTGAGAGAACACGCAATGTCAGCTGTTTTGCACGTTGAAGTTTCCAAGGCAGCACTCTCTCGACAACACTTTTTGTAATGATTGGAGCTCAGGCCTCTTCTACGCCTTCCCGCCAATACCACTCCTGCCCAGAGTGCTCAAGAAGATCAGGAGCAACAGAGCACAAGTTATTCTTGTGGCTCCGGACTGGGCACAGAGAGTTTGGTATCCCGAGCTGCTAGACATGAGCATCGATTATCTGATCAGGCTGCCCCTTCGGGAGGATCTTCTGTCGCAGCAGCAGGGGAGGGTCAGTCACCCGAACCTGTCCACTCTCTGCCACCTTGTGTGGAGGTTGTGTGGTGATAGTTGACAGCTTTGTGAGGTTATCTTGGCAGGAAGGCATCCCTCTACAAAATCAATATACGCCTGCCAATAGAAAAAGTTTAGTACATATTTTACAGATCTATCTATCTATTGACCCTTTATCTGCTCCCTTATCTGAAGTCCCTCTCTTCATACTTTCTTTGACCCAGCAGGGCTCTGTTTTGGGCACTTTGAAGGGCTACCTTTTGTCCCTTTCTTCTTTTCTTCAGCTCCTGGATCAGCCATCCTTGTTCGAATCTCCGATAGTGCAGAGATTTTCAAAGCGACTAACCCATTTGTTTCCCCTTCTCCTCTCATCCTGCCACAGTGGGACCTTAATTTGGTGCTCACCTTCTTGATGTGTGCACAATTTGAGTCATTGCATAACTGTCCTCTGTGGTTGCTCACCATCAAGTCATCTTTTTTGGTGTCAATAACTTCTGCCAGGAGAGTCAGACAGCTACAGGCACTATTGTCAAAGCCTCCTTACCTGACAACCTTTCCTGATAAGGTAGTACTCCGGACTAGGGCATCTTTTCTTTCTAAGATGGTAATACCTTTCCATCTGGGACAGTTGGTTACCCTGCCCACCTTCTATGCGCATCCACATCCTTCCAAGAATGAGGAACGTCTCCACCGTCTGGACCCAAAAAGAGCATTGCCATTTTACCTTGATTGAACCTAAGAGTTCCAGGTGGATGACCAACTCTTTATAGGGTACGTGGACACAAAGAGAGGTTGTACTGCCCAGAAGAGGACTATATCCCAATGGGTTATCCTCTGCATAAAAATGTGTTATGCCCTAGCGAAGAAGGAGCCCCTTGATGGGCTTAGGGCCCATTCCACCTTGGCTCTCCAACGTGGTGTTTCCATTTAGGATATATGTCAAGCTGCCACATGGACATCTCTTCACATGTTTGCCAGACGCTACTGCCTGGATTCCCAGGTTCACAGAGAGGGCCTCTTTGGTCGCTTCGTTATACAGGATTTTCTGGTCTGAACCGTTCATGGAATACATGGAAATGTTCACAAGCCCACACCACAGCTAAGCTTTCTTTCTCAGGTTATTAGTCAGCACATTCTGTGTGGGACAAATTTCAACTTGCATAGGCCACAATATGTCTTTGAGCATTCAGGTATCCACTATCCTGTGCAAGTATAGCGCTTAACCCAACTGGGCTAGCATCAACAACAACCTCTGTATGAAGCTTCGCATTGAAATATGCCATTTAAGCAGCATTCTCAAGGGTGTGTTTAATTTTCTCAAAGCTTTTCTCACATGCATGTGACTAATGAAATGAAACATCCTTTCTCGTCAATATAGTGGCAACGCACAATGGAAACATCTTGCGGGGGATCAGCATTTGACAGCGCTTGTACCTTAGCAGGATCTGGTGTTATGCCCCTATCCGAAAAGATATGACCAAAGAAGTTTAGCTTTGTCTTATGGAGCTCACACTTGTTTGCATTGAAAGTCAAACCTGCTTTGGCAAGTAAATTATATACTTGTGTAAGAGCTTTAGCGTTTTCTTTTTGTGTTTATCTGAAAACCAATATGTCATCTTTGTAACTGATTGCATTCATGACAGGCTGTGTGATATGTCGAATGACATCTTGGAACAGTTCTATAGCAGATAACACACAAAAACATAGTCTTTTGTCTCAAAAAAGATCAACATGTATAGAAAAGGTTGTAATGTACCTGCAATCTTCTTCAAGTTCTAACTGATGAAACCCTTTATTTAACTCAAGATGAGAGAACAGGTTTGCACCATTTAATTGTGTTATCATGTTAGCAATGTGTGGACCTGGATGTCTTTCTTATTCAATTGGTCTTGTTTGCCTAATGCATGTAAACGCAAATGCGTACAGCTACTTCACTGCTCTTTGTGGGTACACTACTGTGGGAGAAACCCATGGCGTTGGACCATTGGAACGCTCATTAATATCAGGTTTAAGTAACGATTCAAGTTCTTTCTCAACAGCTTCTTGCAATGAAAAGCAATTCATCTATGTCTTTGAGTAACAGGACAGACGTCCCCAATAATATTCAACTTCAGTTTCATAGTCTTAAGTTTACCCAAATCATGAAATAGCGAAGAGAACTGACTTACAATTTGGTGGTGAAAATTAATGTTGTAATTCACAGATATCAGTCCCATATCAGCAGGTGTGCTGAAACTGAGCAACCAGGCACTGGAATCCGTACCTTGGAGCACATGGATAGAGGCATGTACCGTTGCTTCCTTAGGCTTCATTGTCGCTACAAACAAACTTTGACTTTTTAAGGCCGTTGATACAGCCCATGTATGCAGTTTGGATTTTGATGACATAAGTTGTGGCAATGGAGATAATTCATTGTATTTCTCCTCCGGCATAATGTTTATCGATGCACCACTGTCGATTGTGAAAGGTATCGAACAACCATATACTTTCATTGTAATTTTAGGACAATGTATGAACGAATTTGGTTATTTGGCATGTTGATTTTTCTTTGACTGACATTTGTCTTCGCAAGCGGCCAGTCCAACATGCGCACGCTTTTCTGAGTGTAATCATCGACATGGCACAATCATTTCCTTCACTCTCACTTGACATCGATGCAGAGGAACTGTTTGACGATCATTTAGCCGACGATCATCGTTGTTTAGTGTCGATTTGTCTTAACTGATGTCGCTGCTTGGACTTGTGGGTACGCGTCCTTTCTTCTTTAACGTTGCTGTGACCATTTTGTTTTCATGCCATGATGCACTTACATTTCTGTTAGATTTGCAAACAGTAACAAATGGTTCTTTTTACCACAGCCTTTACAAATCTATCAGAGAGTGGGTCATTAACACTCACTCTAGACTAAGAGTTTCTCTCAGCATTCATAGTCGGAATGAATCTGAAAAGCATCCATCAATAACTCTGAGACGCAAAGCTTTATTATCATTCAATTCATTGAACATACAATGTCTGATGGGTGTGTAGAGTCTGTCCACAAATTCATCAATGGTTTCTTCAGCTTTTTGTTGTTCCCGGTTGAAGATGTATCTTTTGTATTCAACATTTGGCATTGGACTAAACTTGAGATGCTACACTTCTTTAATCTGACAATATGTGACTTCTTCATCGGTATGTGACATTCTCTTTAAGACTATTTTTTAACATCATCAGCTAGATTTTTTAAATACTTGTTAATCTTTTTATTGTGAAGTGCATCAATGAAATCATCAAATGTCTCTATCCAAGCACTCCATCTATCGCCAACATTTAGCTTTTGGCTGTATCAAATGGCAGTGGTGGTTTCAGGAAAGTGGCAGCAAGGTAGCCATTTCTGGGAGTGTCTGACATTGAAGGTGGAGCTCTTTCCAGCTCCCTCAATTATTCATGTTCAACCTGTTCATGTGAGCCATCTCTAATGCCTTGAGAAGTGCTGGCCTCTGGATCACTTTAAAAAACAAACATTTATTAACTTTTTTAACATGTCTCAAAAATATAAAAATACAGTTCAGCATCGTAGCTTCAAGTACATCTCAAATTTTTAATATGTGGTGAGCACAGAGGGAGGAGAGGCACAGGGGACATCAAAGAATCAGGGAGAGCCAGTACAAACGATCTATTAACAGTCAAATATCCTTACACTGACATGTGGGATAAGAATAGGTTGGGTTTATGAACAAGGTAGCTTTTAACCCAACATGGACCCACTGGAAAAAAGAAAGGCTGGCACATGCCTGCGCATTGATGGCAGTTGCCCAGGCTATACAACCCCAGAGTTCCTCCGCCCAGGAGACTCAGTTGCGCTCTCTTACTCAGCGGCCAAATGTATTCCATCTCTTACATCCGTCCCATGGCCACCCAACAAATCTACCATGCCACTTCAAACATCAAGATCTCGTTTGGCATGTTCGTCACTTCGTACTCTATGGAGGCAGCACCCCTCCGCAGCCACCCACTTCTGGACGTTAGTCCTCCATTTAATGAAGGTTGGGGGGACAGAATTGGACTAGTGAATAGCCACACAATGACGCTCCCAACACTAAGCCTAGTTGAGGAAACCTGAACAGCATCTTTCTACTTCTCTTGGGCAGAGGCAACAGCCCCAGCAGGTAGTGACGTATGGTGAGTTCCACACCCACTCCCGACAAGCTGCATATCACACTACGTACACTACTACAATATGTATGCATCCCCAGACAATCCCACGCAACATGAACTGAAGCAGGAGTCCTCCCGCATCTAGTGCGGTCTGCAAATTGTGACGGATACACCGTGTGCAGGAGACGAGGAGTCATGTATGCTTGGTGGAAAAAATAAACAGGACCAATTTGAATTGGGATACTAAATACTTTGCACACTTGCGCTTGAACTTTGCCCTATTCCCCTTCCTTAAGAGTAGACTTCAGCTTTCTATTCCATGCTGCTCATTTCAGCACCACATCTCTCTGCTTATCTGAATTTAGGGCTACATTTATTGCAGGGATTCTGCCCAAAAACAGAACTATGCGCTGGATTATGGTACCTTGGTGTATAGGGACTGAGTCATCCTACCACTCTCCTACTCATATATATGTAGTACACACATATACATTAATCAAATACAGTTCATCTGTATATGTTTTAAAATGAAAGAATAATGTATATATGTATGAATACAGACAAACCCATACATACACATAAATACATATAACTAGATGTATACATATATACATACATACATACATACAGACACACATAAATGCATTGCATTTAGTAATATCTGTGTACAATTAATTGATTCCTATTTATTTGAACCAATAAATACATCTATGTTGTGAATAAATATAAATACTAAGGGGCAGATTTATGAAGGGCTTGCGCCACGTTTACGCCGCCGTTGCGTGACGCAACGGCACGGAAACGTGGCGCATCCCTGCACCCTATTTACAATGTGACGCATCTAGGAGATGCGTCACGTTGTACAGCACTGCGCCACGAGGAGGCGTTCCTGCGCAGGGGGGGCGTTCCTGCGCAGGAACGCCTCCTGAAAGTGGCTGAGTGAAATCTATGAGATTTCACTCAGTCAATTTCAGGGCAATGCTGCGTCAAAACCCTGCGCCTGCTTGAAGCAGGCGTAAGGCTTGAGGCAGCATTGAAAGAATAGGCCCCCCCCAGAGCATTGCTGGAGCTGCGTCGCGCTTGCGACGCAACTCTAGCAATGCGCCACATTTCTGGCACAGATGCGTCACGCATCTGTGCCGTTTTTGCCCCATGGTGCGTCGCATCATAAATGCGGCGCACCATGGGTGGCGTAGCTGTGGCGCACTGTGGCGCATGTTAACTGGCGCATCCCTCGGGATGCGCCAGTTAACATAAATCTGCCCCTTAGCATTTTTGCGAAACCTGAGTTCATTGTCAGTGGGTCTTAGATTTAGGGGTAGGGTGTTCCATAGCTTTTCCTTCCCTTCTCGCTCATCGAATGGAAGGAACCACAGCTAGATGCTCGTTGGAGAATCGAAGAGCTCTATTTGGTATGTAGGGGAGATCAGTGGTATGAGGATGGAAGAGCCTTTTTTATAAGGCCCTATGGGCAATGCAATAGTAGGCAATGCAGGTCTTTGAATGTAACAATCTACTCAATGGGTAGCCAGTGCAGAGTGGCTAGGGCATGCCAAGCTGAGTTGTATCAAGGGATGTTGAGGAGGACTCAAGCTGATGCGCTCACCACCACCTGCAATGTTTTGGTCCGGGGGCACCCAGGTATAGTGAATTTCTATAGTCCAGGTGGGAAAGAATTGAGACCTGGACTATGAGTCTCTTAGAGAGGAGGGGAAGCATTTTGCTGAGCATTCTTAAATGCCAAAGCAGCAGACAGAGAGTTAAGTGGCTTAGACCTCTTTGTTTAGTGATTTGTCCAACGATACGGGCCAGGCTCTTGATATCCGCCTTTGGGGCAGGGGCTGTGCCCACGCTATCTGGCTTTCCTAGGTTCAGATAGGGCTTGAAGTTATTCCCTATTAACATAAGTTCTGTGTTATACACATTAAGTTTCAGGCAGGAATCTGCTATCTATTTTGCTACTCTTTCTAAACATGGTCCCCGATTATGGGAAAGAGGATCCCACCCTTGAGTTAGAGAGAGTACCAGTTGGGTGTCATCAGCATACGACACTAACACATTATGTCATATGACCCGGACAATTTCTGCTAATATATATATTGTCTCGGCCAATGGCTCCTTACTGGAACCTTTATCAAATTTCATTGATTTCTACTTGAGTCCCCATGTGAAATGTCTAAAATCATACATAAAGGACACCACAGACTTCCTATGTCACCTGAACCAAATTGAGTGGCAACCTGACTACATTATGATTACAATGGATGTAGTTTCATTGTACACAAACATTGACAATGATATGGGCATCAATGCTTGCAAACACATCTTCATGGAACGGAATATTCACTATCAACATCACAATAGTATGCTTCTGGAAATGATACAGTACTTGCTATACAATAACATCTTCATGTTTGGTGACACACTGTATAAACAAAAAAATGGTGCCGCTATGGGCTTTTCTTTCAGCCCGAACTATGCCTGTACCGCCATGGGATGGTGGGAGGAAAAAATTGCATGGGATGTGAGCCTTCAACCATTCACACAACATATCATGGTCTGGAAAAGATTCATAGACGATTTGTTCATTGTATGGAATGGCGGAGAGAGAAAATTCCTGGAATATTTCCAAATACTAAACAGCAGCACACCGGGCATAAAATTCACTCACAACATCAGTCAAGCCAATGCGGTTTTCCTGGATACTGAGGTATATATCAAAAACAACCGGATTGAAACCACCCTTCATCGTAAAAACACTGCAACAAATGCAACATTGGAGGCCACCAGCTTTCACCAGCAATCACTCATTTCAAGTATTCCATATGGGGAATTTTTGCGCCTCAGAAGGATATGCAGTGAGGAACAAGAGTGGCAAAAACAGAGCAAAAGTGCCATGCAACGTTTTCACAAAAGACAGTACAATCAAAAATCCACCAAGAAATGCTGGGAAAGGGCCAACCAAACCCCAAGAGCGGACTGCCTAACACCCGAGGAATCCAATTTAACAACTGGAGAAGAACCAATCAGATTCATTACAGATTACAGTAGGGAAACCAAACAGGTAAATCAAATCCTAAAAAGGAATTGGAAGCTCCTACAATTGGACCCAGTGATAGGCAAAAGAATGGGAAACCATACCACCATAACATACAGAAGGGCCAGAAACCTCCAGGACCAGTTGATCCATAGTCATTTTCAACCAAACACAAAAGGGAAGCAATGGCTACAAACCAAAGGTTTTATAAAATGTTACAATTGTAAGGTCTGCGAAATTGCAAAACCAACTACCGCAATATCCATGCCGAACAATAAAACCTGAAAAATTAAGGAATGCATTACATGTAACAGCAAATATACCGTGTACATGATTGAGTGCCCTTGCAAGCTAAGGTACATAGGTAGCACAATCTGTGAGCTCAAAAAGCGAATATTGGAACACGTTCGGGCCACTGTCCACAAGGACAGGGCTAACGCAGTTGCAAAACACATGGAACTGAGTCACAAAGGTGATTGGAAACAACTTCGCTTTTGGGGCATTGAAACCATGAACCTTTCAGTAAGGGGTGGCCACCATGAGAAATCCCTTCGACAAAAAGAATCAAAGCACATCTTGAGCTTCAGAACAATGACACCTTTCGGGCTGAACCAGTCAGAGGAATTGTACATACACTTATAACTGTAAAATTGCTGTAACCAATTTGAACTATTGAACCTTCCATACCATACCATTCTGCCACCATGATTCACTTGAACAATTTTTGTCCCCTCACCTTTCACTACCTCACAATTTTCTCACCCTTGCAAATAACTCACAGTAATCAATGGATTGTTTTGTTGGAATTTCAAAAGATTGCCCACTGGAGGGCAGTACTTAGACACAGAAATTGCATAGGCAAATCTTGAATAGCCCACTGGAGGGCGGTAACCAAAATTCAAAACACAAATCCGGAATTGTTAACTTCAATTGCAAATTATAATTGTAATTACATTGATTGCCTATATTCCATGTAGAAAAAATGATAAATTGTATTATTATCAGGTACAACTGCACGCCCCCCTCAGTCTTTAGTTTTTAATTGTTTATTAACTAAATTGGTTAGCTCACCGGGATGTCCAAAACTACGGGTCCCAGAATGCCTAGCCAAAGTGGGTGGCCTCGGGTAAACATGAAGGTGTGGCTTAAAATATATGTTGTCCCTTTTAAAAACTGTGAGTCTCTTGCACTACACTGACCGTGACCAAGACAGCGGACGCTGTCGAAACGCGTCGGTTGTTTTTTGTTTTGACCCCCCATGGATTTGTGAAATAAACATCACGATTAACTAAACCAAGCGATTGAAGTCCGTTAATTTGTCTGCGACTCCACGCATCCCCGGGATCGGGGAAAACCTGATGGAAATATATATATATATATATATATATATATATATATATATATATATATCCAATAGAACAGGTAGCCCAAGTAGAGAAGCCGCAGACAGGTTAGAAGTGAATTCACACAATTTATTCGGCAGCTTGCAAACAGGCTCAAGACCGAGCTGGAAAACAGCAGTTCAAACACTATCGCCAGATGCGTTTCAGGATACAACTTCCTTTCCTCAGTGGCAGTGCTGCAATGGTTGACAAGGCAATGGTTTTTTCGTCGTTTTATTTTCAAAATGTCTCTGCCCCAGTGGGCGTGGCCAATACCATGACCTTCTGGTACACGTAGTTCGACATTTTACCCCAGTGGGTTTGCTTTGTGAAGTCATTTGTCATGCAAAAATAAAACCTCAGTGGGTCGTTTCAACAGTTCTATGCTGAGGTCTGTCCCGCTTTCTAGCCGCAGAATCGGAATAAATGACAGCTTTCCACCTGCGTTGGCGCTGTCATCCTGTCTCCTTTATGCCACTTCCTCAACAGGAAATGGCGGGACCTGCACTCGAGCAGTGGGCTTCTCTGCGATCGGCAATGCCACAAAATATCCAATAGAACAGGTAGCCCAAGTAGACAAGCCGCAGACAGGTTAGATGTGAATTCACACAATTTATTCGGCAGCTTGCAAATAGGCTCAGGACCGAGCTTGAAAACAGCAGTTCAAACACTATCGCCAGACGCGTTTCAGGATACAACTTCCTTTCCTCAGTGGCAGTTCTGTAATGGTTCACAAGGCGACGTTTTTTTCGTCGTTTTATTTTCAAAATGTCCCTGCCCCAGTGGGCGTGGCCAATACCATGGCCTTCTGGTACACGTAGTTTGACATTTTACCCCAGTGGGTTCGCTTTGTGAAGTCATTTGTCATGCAAAAATAAAACCTCAGTGGGTTGTTTCAACAGTTCTGTGCTGAGGTCTGTCCCACTTTCTAGCCGCAGAATCGGAATAAATGACAGCTTTCCACCTGCGTTGGCGCTGTCATCCTGTCTCTTTTATGCCACTTCCTCAACAGGAAATGGCGGGACCTGCACTCGAGCAGTGGGCTTCTCTGCGACCGGCAATGCCGCAAAATATCCAATAGAACAGGTAGCCCAAGTAGAGAAGCCGCAGACAGGTTAGAAGTAAATTCACACAATTTATTCGGCAGCTTGCAAACAGGCTCAGGACCGAGCTGGAAAACAGCAGTTCAAACACTATCGCCAGACGCGTTTCAGGATATAACTTCCTTTCCTCAGTGACAGTACTGCAATGGTTCACAAGGCAATGTTTTTTTTGTCGTTTTATTTTCAAAATGTCCCTGCCCCAGTGGGCGTGGCCAATACCATGGCCTTCTGGTACACGTAGTTCGACATTTTACCCCAGTGGGTTCGCTTTGTGAAGTCATTTGTCATGCAAAAATAAAACCTCAGTGGGTCGTTTCAACAGTTCTGTGCTGAGGTCTGTCCCACTTTCTATAAGCAGAATCGGAATAAATGACAGCTTTCCACCTGCGTTGGCGCTGTCATCCTGTCTCCTTTATGCCACTTCCTCAACAGGAAATGGCGGGACCTGCACTCGAGCAGTGGGCTTCTATGCGACCGGAAATGCCGCAAAATATCCAATAGAACAGGTAGCCCAAGTAGAGAAGCCGCAGACAAGTTAGAAATGAATTCACACAATTTATTCGGCAGCTTGCAAACAGGCTCAGGACCGAGCTGGAAAACAGCAGTTCAAACACTATCGCCAGACGCGTTTCAGGATATAACTTCCTTTCCTCAGTGACAGTGCTGCAATGGTTCACAAGGCAATGTTTTTTTTGTCGTTTTATTTTCAAAATGTCCCTGCCCCAGTGGGCGTGGCCAATACCATGGCCTTCTGGTACACGTAGTTCGACATTTTACCCCAGTGGGTTCGCTATGTGAAGTCATTTGTCATGCAAAAATAAAACCTCAGTGGGTCGTTTCAACAGTTCTGTGCTGAGGTCTGTCCCGCTTTCTAGCCGCAGAATCTGAATAAATGACAGCTTTCCACCTGCGTTGGTGCTGTCATCCTGTCTCTTTTATGCCACTTCCTCAACAGGAAATGGCGGGACCTGCACTCGGGCAGTAGGCTTTTCTGCTACCGGCAATGCAGCAAAAAATCCAATAGAACAGGTAGCCCAAGTAGAGAAGCCGCAGACAGGTTAGAAGAAAATTAACACAATTTATTCGGCAGCTTGCAAATAGGCTCAGGACCGAGCTGGAAAACAGCAGTTCAAACACTATCGCCAGATGCGTTTCAGGATACAACTTCCTTTCCTCAGTGGCAGTGCTGCAATGGTTCACAAGGCAATGGTTTTTTCGTCGTTTTATTTTCAAAATGTCCCTGCACCAGTGGGCGTGGCCAATACCATGGCCTTCTGGTATACGTAGTTCGACATTTTACCCCAGTGGGTTCACTGTAGTGGGAAGATGGCCGTGGAGCAGGATTCTTCAATGACTTGAAATGTCCTGTTTTTCATGAACGAGGGGAGCCCTTTCAATGCTGTTCCTATAACACCTGTACTGTTCATTCTCTTAAGGAGGATGTCTGGTTCACTATCTTGAATGCTGTGTTAAGGTCAAGAAGAATAATGGCAGAAGTGATGTCATGATCAAGCAGCAAGCAGCAATGTTGGCTCCTCTACAACCGCCAGGAGGGTGGTTTCTGTACTATGTTTAGGGTGGAACCCGGTTTGCGTGGAGTGTAGGGCAATATTCGTTTCTAAAGAATCTGAGAGATACTGATTGACATGTTTCTCTAACACGGTGCTCAGACCAGGAAGTAGCGAGACTGGTCTGTAGTTTCCTGGTCAGAGGGGGTCCAGGTTTTATTTTTTAGGAGGGCTTTGAGCATGGCATGTTTCTATTCAGGTGGAACTGAGCCTTTTCTCAATGATAGGTTTGCCATCTCTAACATGAAAGAAAAGGTAACCTCGGATGGATTGGACAGAATATGCGGTGCGGCAGGATCACACAGAGAGCCTGATTTGACTTTGCTGAACAGCAGTTTGAAGCTGTCATGGGTGAGAGTGGGAAAGTTTGAAAGTCCGCTTTCCTCCAATGCCTAGTAATAATTGAAAGAGTTGGGAATGTAGTGTGTGTCCGATCTGTGGGATGCTAGGTATATGTCTGTGATTTTTTTCAAAGAAAATTCCACAAAGTCATTGCAGCGTACTGCAATGGGTTTGAGAATGACATTGCAAGGAGTTTGTTCCATCAGAGATTTCACAATTTGAAATATTTCACACGGGGAGTCGGAGGCAATCTTAATCCTCACTTCATAGTAAGAGGCTTGCGTTTTTTTGGTTTCCGAGTGGTAATTCCTGACGGCTTCTCAAAATTCTTCTTTGCTTACTTCCCCGTAATCTCTCCATTTCCTTTCGGCTTTTTTACATTTCTTTTTTTTGAGTTAGGAGTGGGGGGTGGGGCGGATTTGTCCTCAGTATGCTGTGTGTTTTCGAGGGGATGACTTGGTCCAGTGAGTGACTTAGCCATTGTCATTTGCAGTCTGCGGGTCCGTGCCTAAGTCAGGTATGAAACCTTTAGGCATGTGTTTCAACTATTCACTGTTGAGTTTTGCCCAATAATGGTCTCTCCAGGTGACAGGGGTCGTGAGTGGGTTGCCACTCGGAGTGTTTGCCAGGAATGGAATCTGGAGATGGTCTAACGCAAGCGTCTACGCGTTTCGGCTCATACTGAGCATCTACAGCCGTTAAGAGCATGGAATACATAAACATAGAAAGTGGACCGGTAACTCCACGTCAGCTATCATAATACATGCGGGCCATTTCATAAAATATGAACAATTGAATACAATTTTAGCAGTTTCCATTATTAATCAACACAGGGCAATCTCTTAAATCAACTACTTTCCTGTTTCATCTCACATCAAAATCATAACATTACTAAAATATAAAATATAAATCAAACATATGCGACGTGATAATCTCAAAATATATGACGTAATGAACACCAAATATCTTTCTTTATGGAAATTTACAGATTTTGTCATTACACCAAACATTATGCCCTAGTGGGCAATCATTGCCCATGAAAAAACTATTGTTTGTCCACTTAGTGTCATGTACTGATACAAGGAAGCCAACTTGTATAGGGCCAGGAAACCCCCCAAAATTCCAAACATAATTCAATCAAACATTCAGCCCCTTGGGGCTCAAAAATACATTATGAAACATAAAATATATTGTATACGCTCTTCTATGTTTCTATATAGGTGCCTTCTAAGGATAATCTGTAAAATACTATTAGTCATTCCATATACTCAAAGAAATGCTGCAACATATTAAAAACAATGCAAAAAACTTACAATATGCAGTGATACAGAAGAAAGATGGAGGGACACAAATAAATTACTTATAGGAAAGTGTACATCTCCTCATCCACATTCAGACCAATAGGTTAATTGGTGCCCATCCTTAAAATGTACCTACACTCAAGTTGTCTCAATGCTTTTTCTCTATCTCCCCCTCATGTTGATTACTTTACTTGATCTAAAATACTGAATGTCAAAGCACTGGGATTACTATGATGACAATCCTTAAAGCGTCTTGCCATCAGATAATTAACATCTATGTGCCTTACTGCTCGTAGATGCTGCGAAATTTGTTTGTGAGCCTGTAGTTTTGTACTACTGAGGGCGCGGACACTTCAACGGATAAACTACATAGTCAGGTTTACAATTTAGTAGTTTGTTGTTCACTATCCGTTTACCCAGGTCTGTCCTACATTCTGTGATATTTTTACCATTCTAGCAGGCGTTGCATTTGGTACACCTTCTAAAACCGTTAATCAGTTTTAGCCAAGTATGCCTGGTGGTGATCTCTGATTTGACAAGCCTATAGCTCATGGACTGTGACTTCTGATAAGTTATATTAGGTCTAGCATTGACTTCTGCACCTATTATAGGGTCACGCTTAAACAGGTTTCAATGTTTATTCAAGGCTTGTCTTATCATTTTATGTTGTCTACTCTAGGTGGTGATAAACCTACACTTATTGTCTTGCAGAGTAAAAGATAGTTCAGTTTTAAACAGTAATTCTGTTCTATTCAGGTTGGATACTTTCATCTTTTCCTCCCTCAAATGTTCTGTCATTATAAACCCTTTCTCTCAACCTCATACAAAGCTCACTCTCAGCTTTTGCATATATATCAAAGTCCAAAACCTCCCACTGATTCTTCTGACCACAAGTTTGAGGTGTGTGCTTGGTTTTGGGAACCCGATATATGAAGAAACAGCATGACTCCATCAATGAAGGAGAATTGCGCACAGACTCCAGTTGTATATATTTCAGCTTATTTTTTTATTTTGGCAAGGAACCCAACGTGTTTTACCAACAGTGGTTGCCTTGATCACGAATGAACATGTGCAAGTGACGACGGACATTTAAATCAATTGTGCTGCATGTAAAAATAAACAAAGGACTGCGGAGATTATCACGTTATCATAATGTCAGCGCCATCTTGGAATGCTTTATTAACATAGATTAAGGATTGCAAATTTATTTATTTATAATGTTTTATATAGCGTAAACGTGACCCACGAGGGTAACAGAGTGCTTTACAATATTCAATTATTTAACATTAGATGGTTGATGTGGTATACAAACATTTGGTATTCACTATTCATTACAAAAGAGATAGATGGTATTATATGGATAGCATAGGTGACTAGTAGACAACAAAGAATGATCCACTAGGGCATCAGAGCACTTCACAGTACACAGTTATTGGAAATTAGGAGGTTGAGGTAGAATATATACATTCAGTAATTTCCATACAATCCAAAAGAGGTATACAGAAATATCTGGATATCATAGGTAACTATTAGTCAAGATCGAATTAAAGCCTTAGGATGTAAATTTGTTCATTAGAAGCATTTTTACTTCTTTTTTGAAGTAGGTAAAGGATGAGATTCTACGTACCAGTGGAGGCAGGGAGTTCCAAATCTTCGGTGCGATGGCTGAAAAAGCTCTGCTACCAGTTCTCTTTTTATGGAAGGATTGTGGTTTCAGTAGTAGTGACCTCGCACTTTGCAATTGTCTGCATCCTCCAACCGCTCTAACTTTAGTGCTAAGTATGAGGGGGTATTGTTATGCAGGGCTTTGTGGGTCATGCAGGCAACCTTTAGGTGTATTCTTGCCTCATAGGGCAACCAGTTAAGAGTGTTCAAGGTTGGAGAGATGTGGTTGTTTCTTTTATTCCATGAGACCAGTCTGGCCACAGCGTTGAGCAAAGCCCTCAGCGGGGCCGGCTTGTATTTAGGGAGACTGCATAGAGTGGTGCTTCCGTAATCTTATCTTGGTAACACCTGGGCTTGTACTGCCATTTTTAAGTCGGTCTGTGGGAGGAAGGGTTTAAGTTTCCTTTGTATACTCAACTATTGGCTCCCTTGGTGGCATTAGTGATTTGCGCTTGCATGTTCAGGTATTTGTCTATGGTGACTCCCAAGGATTTTGCGGAGTCAATGATGTGGGTAGCACAGTCAAAGGAAGTTAGATGTCTCAACCAAAGGTCTATCTTGGGTGTGAGTTTGGGTGGGCAGATGAGAAGGCATTCTGTTTTTTTGGTGTTATGCATAAGGTGGTTGCCAGTGAGCTAACTTTGAGTGTCCTGTAGAATAGCGTTGAGAGAGATGAAGTCTTCGGGTGAGGAGATTTTCATACGCAGGTGGGTGTCGTCAGCTTACAGGTGATATTGGATGTTCGCAGAGTTCAATGCATTTTCCAGGGACTCCATGAATAGATTAAAGAGAATGGGAGAGAGTGCTGAGCCCTGTGGGACCCCTATGGTGACCAAGGAGGGTTGATAAAGGGAATGCTTCATCTTGATTCTTTGTGTTCTGTTATTAAGGAGGGAGAGGAACCATTGTACTACTGGTCCCGTAAGGGCCATCCTTCATTACAGTAGGGAGCGTAGGTTGTCCTGCTTAACCGTATTGAAAGTGGAGGATAAGCCAAGATGTATCAATAGGCAGGATTTGTTGCGGTCTAGCATTTTTAGTATGCCATCCAATATGTGGGTTAGAGCAGATTCTGTGCTATTACCTTGCCGGAAGCCAGATTGGTGTTTGCCTAGGAGGTTGAAAATTCTCGATGTGATGACATAGATGAAGTTGTACACATTTTTCCAGTAGTTTCGCTTCCGTAGGGATGTTGGTTATCGGGTGGTAGTTGTTTAGATCTGAGGGGAGGGAGTCAGATTTCTTTAGTATAGGTGTGACATGCCCTACTTTAAGACAGTCCGGTATGGAGCCTTGTCTCAGAGAGGCGTTTACAATCTTCGACCATAGGGATATGATAGAGGTTTTGAGCATTTTGAATAGGGAAGGAGGTAAGGGGTCAGAGAAGTGATTGGAAGGGTTAATAGCTAGAAAAGTGTTGTAGATTTCTTGTTCAGGGTTGTGCAAGAAGGCGCGCCAAGAGGCATTGTTTTTGGGGGTTTCCATTAGAGTACTAGAATGGGCACAATCTGAGCATAAAATTTAGTGTCCTGAGCAATAGGTTGTGGAAGGACCTTCTTGGATTGGATGTCGAGTTGAATAGATTTTGTTTTTTCAAGGAAGAAATTGGCAAGCTGATTGCAGCTAGGAGTAGCCAAATTGTTTAGTTCCACAGATTTGTTGTTTGACTATTTCAAATAGTTTCTTGGGGCAGTTAATGGCTTGGTTCAACTTAGTTTTGAAAAAGTCTGCCTTAGCCTTTAGGATCTTCCAGTTGTATGCATTCCTCATCACTCTAAGGTGATATAGGTGATCAGTGGAGGGTGCGGATTTCAATAGTGTCTCGGCTGATGATAGCTTTCGCTGGTCAGAGTTCAGATTCTCGTTGAACCATGTTTTGGAGATTTTGGAGGAAACGTTTTTTTCTTGGAGGGGCGCTGTAGAGTCAAGAATTTCAAGCATAGTGGAATTGTAAAAGAACTTGAGGCCATGGACGTCAACCATGTCTGTCTTGGGGGTTAGGGCGGATATGCATTGGTTTACTAGGTCGATGGGGTTAATATTTTGAATATTCCTTTTCCACTGTTTTGTTTTTTGGGGTTGGCCCCTTTTGTAGCTACCTCAATATTGATGAAGAAGAGAATGCTGTAATGGTCCGTCCAATCACATGGGGTGATGGATTCTAGTGATACAGTGTTTGTTTTCACTATGATGGGGTCTAATGTCTCTCCATTGTTGTGGGTTGGACTGTCACAGAATTGAGAGAGATCCTGATCTGACAGAAAAGATTTGAGACAGCTTACAACATGGTCGTTTGAGATATTACAGTGGAGATTGAAGTCGCCCCGGAAAATCTGTGGTACTTGTGAGTTGTATTTGGATGTAATGACTTCCATTAGCTCATCAATGAATTTCAGATTGGCACCAGGGAGGTGGTAAATTATGTGAAGTTTGCTGGCGATGTGCGTGTCATCAGAGATGTTGATACAGAGATATTCACAGGAGGATAGAGAGTTACGACAAAGGCAGGCTAGTCTGCCGCCAGGGTTCTGTCCAGACAGATTATATTGTGACTAGGAGGTACCAGTAGGTCTAGGATGGAAGAGGAGGAGCTATTTAGCCATGTTTCTGTGAGGATGATATTGTCTAGATTATTCTCGAGGATGAGGTCGTAGATGTCAGGAGCATGTTTGCAAGCAGATCTGCAATTGATGAGTGCACATTTCATCTTGCTAGATGAATGGGATAGAGTAGTCGGCACTAGGTTGATATTAGTGAGGTTTTCTCTATTAATGGATCTGAAGTTGTGAGTGAGTTCTCTGAAGGGGTTAGTTTGTATGGATTGGATAACGCTACATCAGGGCTTAGTGTTGACATTCGGCCTGGCATAGGATAGGAGGAGGTCATGTAAGCCATTGTCAGATAGTTCAGCATTTGGCCTCCTGGGTCAGGATGGGTCGTTGGGGCAAGATTTCTTACTCTGCCTAGTGTCCTCACGGTGTGATTTCTTGGTGATGTATCTTCTAGTTTGGTGACTAATACAGTTTACTGTGGCACTAGTGGCTCTGTGTTTTTAGGATTTCCTTGGTGATGCTTGACAGGTTTTGCAACTCTACTTTGAGATGGGATAGGCCAGTGGCTAGCTCATTGAAACGTGCAATCCAATCAGAATTGGGATAATTATTTGTGTGTATATGTGTGTGGTCTATGATAGGCAGAGGTCCGCAAGAAAGTATTGGTTGCTTGATCTCGCTATAAGGTTGCCTGGGGATGTCCCTAATAGGGATCAATGGGGTTAGTTGATTATGGAGGATTGTTTGAAGGTCTGAATCATTGTGGGGATGGCCTTGAGATGTGGCAGCATGATGGGGACTGACGCTTGCCTTCGGGATATGGATGTAGAGTGGTGAGTTTGGATGAGCAGCGTGAGTATCAAGGGAGTTGGGAGCCGATTAAATATTGTGGTAGGCGGTAGGACATGGGGAGCTTTGCATGCCATCTCAGTTGAAGGTGGGGGGAGGGGTATGTCATGGGTGGAATTTCTGTAGTTGTATTCTCCCTTGGACATCATGGACATCAATGGGATGTCTGTAATGGGGTGGCCGGTAGCTAAGAGTATCCCTTACTCTCCTGTGCCAAGGGACCCTTGTGTGGTTGAGACCGATGTGACATGAGGGTAGGAGTCAATGGGTATGTGAGAAGAATTTGGTTCAGTAGCAATCTTTGTGGGATTTTGTGGTAGAGTTGTCGTGTCAACAGAAAAGTTGGGATGAGTAGAGTCGAGGAGTGTGATTATCTTGCAGTTTACTGCATTCTTGAGGGTAGGGAAGATCTTGTCTATGGTATCGAGATTGGAATTGGAGGCTTGCCCATAAATCCATAAATTGTGATGAATAAACGACAAAAAGCTGCATAAATACCCAGCAGCATAGTGAGAAACTTTGTAAAGTTTAACCATAAAAACTGCATGATAATAAATCTGCCAAATTAACACATAAATTGAAATTAAAGCAGAATTGATCAAAGATTACTGGCTGCTCTCTGAATGAACAACGCTCATGTGTGTAAAATGCATCATTCTGAGAGTTCGCTTGTTTCAAAACACAAATAAGTGTGTCAAACAGTTATGCATTTTCTGAAATATTGGAAGCAATAAATCATGCATTGAAATTGTAACAAAGTAAGAGATACCAACATGGTTAGTGGCAACAAAATCAGTCCGAAGTAAGCAAATTTCATTAATTGGATATAAAATATCATTTAGAGAAGTGTGGCTCACAGGTTAGAGCGGCAGACTCTGAAGCAGAGATCAGGCCCGGGACCAGGGTTCAAGTCCCGACGCGGCAGGGTCTTGGGCTCAATGTCCGCGGACTCAATAATTCTCGCCTCTGCGCGTACTCTAATCATGGGTCCCATGCTGAAACTCTGGGCAATAGCTTGCTTAAACTCCACAACGGCCCCAACAACACTGGGATGCCTGCATCACCTTGGTGGTGCCCAGGAGGAGCATCTCACAGAGAGAGCCAGGAAGCAATCCACAGCGTTATACAGCGCCGGGACGCCCCGTTGCTGGGGCAGCTGTGCGCTTTACAAGTATACTACATTTACATTTTACATTTACATATATATATATATTTCTTTTTTTTCATTGAAAAAAAAACAAAGGTTACAGGGTCATTACAGTTAGGCTCAGATTTTACTCGTACAAAATCAGTGATATTCTGAAGTGATAGTTACCTGCGCTAACTATAATTTAGGCCCCCACAATGCAGTGCGTACGACTTCACATATTACATCACTCATGACATGGTCAGTGACATCACTAATGACATCACTGATGACATCATCCAGTCGTAAGTATTTTGTAAACATTTCAGAGACTTAAAGATGCATACTAAGCTGCTGCATAAATTAAATTACTATTCTTTCTGTACTACTAATGAGTGATTCTATTTCTAACATATGTGATCTGAGTGGTTGTGTGACTGTATGTATCCAGGTGTGAGGGGCTGTATGGGTGTATAAGTGGGTGTGTGAGTAGCTGTGTTGGTGAGTGAGTGGCTGTGAGAGTAGCTGTACTGGTGAATGAATGGATGTGTATACAAAAGTGGGACAACGCCACACAAGGGTTGAGAGCAAATGTTTACACGCCAGGTAAGGAAACCGTATAGACCCTCAAGGGAAGGATACGTCCGCCCAAACAATATATTGTTAATCAAAAAGTATCCAGCCCTGACAAGAGTAGAAAGGAGAGATAGAGGCACAATTCTCTGTCAAAAGGTGAACTTAGTTAACTGCTACTACCACTATTTGGAGCAGTATGTCTTTTTTTTAATAACCCTCACACACTCTAGTGGTATCATGCTTCATCATTGGGTTCACCCTGGCTTCTAAGGCCATGGTGGGCTCAACCATGTTTCAGGGAGCACTTATGAGAAAAGGCCAGGGGGGGGGGGGGTTAAAGATTTTAAAAAAATGTAAAAAAACATCCACAACTCCCAGTATCCCTTTAATATGGAGTAGTGGTGGTAGTTATTATAAACAGAAAAAGGGTGTCCCAAGTATTATGGTCCCATGACCCTAGAGCAGCGTTTCCCAAAGTGTGGTCCGCGGACCCCCAGGGTCCGTGACACATTCCCAGGGGTCCACAGGACTTGAGTGCCTAACGTCGGTAAAAAAACCAAAAGGCTTATGAGGTGTGAATGTACTTGGCGCCGGGCAGCAAGACTGCAATACAATCTGGCCCCCAGGGGCATAGTACAGTAGAGAGGTGTGAATGTTGCTGGCGCCTGGGGCCTGGGTGGCAAGACAGCAGTGAAATCTGGCCAATCACCCTCCAGCTATAGGTGCAAGCTGAAGGGTGATTGCCCTTATATTGTGTTGTTATTTACTTCTGCCCATCACCCAACGTCGAGCTCGCACAGGAGTGCGTGCGTTTCCTGTTCTGTTTGTGACCAGGCCCAGGGCATTTTGCTATCTGTCCCCATTTGCCCTGAAAGCAGCTGCGTGGCGAGATAGAAGAGCATTGGAGGCTGGAACTGCATGTAAGTGTTTAATTTGTGTGTGCGTGTTTGTGTGTGCGTGTTTGTGTGTGGGTATATTTGAAAGCAGTCCACACTCTGTGACGCATCTACTCAGGACTACAGCATACCAGATGAGTAATTATATTTGTAAATAAGTGCGCTTGTCACAACTGCCCAGAAGTTTAAATGATTCATGCATTTTAATCTTTTCCTTTCCTTTCGCTGACTGCAAAAGCTTCTTAAACCATACCCAGTAGTGACTGTATATTTCCAGGTACAATCTTCTTTACTGATGACCCTTCCGCTTTACTTCTTGTCTTTTCATCTGCTGCACACTTGAATATAAATTAATATAACGAAGGCTTAGGATTTCATGGCTTCAGGATTGATGCGCTGTAGCAGTTTCCACAGACAACCACTTTCTTCACATTCCTCAGTTTGATCCAGCTGAGAGTCAGAGTCAGAGGTTAAGAATAGCACTTTCGTAAACGTTGTGAGGGGAATTCCCTGTGCCCTAATTTAATTTTAATTTTAAGTGTTCTATATCGCTAGATTTACCCATAGGTATCAGAGCGCTTTACATACCTTCTCTCTCTTTAAAAAGTGCAACAGGCAGTAATAGGACTAAGAGCAAGCCTGTGGAACAAGATGCTCACACAATGCGTGGGAAAGCGTGACATCTCCCAAGTGTCCCCGGTGCAGTACCCGGGAGCGACACTAAACGTGCCCACATAAAATGAGTTAATGTTCATTATTGCACATTTACACGTGGGTTTATCATGAAGAGAATACACGAGCGCGGTGAGAAGCATCAAGTCTTTACATAGGAGTGACATACAACAACTATGAGCACAGTTCTGTCTCTCCATCTGCGGGTTTCCCTACAGGCCAGTCTGACACACGCAGCATAAGAATCATTTAAACAAGCATTTACAATGCAATTGGTCTCGCATTAGGAAATTGTGAGCTATTGGTATTGTAAATGACACATTTTTTAAATATGTGTTGGCTTTGAAAATATATAAATTAATAGCATTGTTATTCACAAAGCCAATAGCTTACACTTTCCTAATGCGAGTCCTATTGGCTATGGCAATGCTTGTTGGTAGCAAGCAAGGACAGTGCTGTTGTGGTGCTGAGTGATGATGTGGTTGGGCTGAGTGATGTGGTGGTGTCCTCCAGAGTGATGTGGTGGTGTCCCTGAGTGATTTTAGGTGACCCTGAGTGGTGTCCCTGAGTTGTGTGGTGGTGTCCCCGAGTAATGTGGTGGTGTCCCTGAGTGATGTGGTGGTGTCCCCGAGTGATGTGGTGGTGCCCCTGAGTGATGTGGTGGTGTCCCCGAGTAATGTGGTGGTGTCCCCGAGTGATGTGGTGGTGCCCCTGAGTGATGTGGTGGTGTCCCCGAGTGATGTGGTGGTGTCCCCGAGTGATGTGGTGGTGTCCCTGAGTGATGTGGTGGTGTCCCTGAGTGATGTGGTGGTGCCCCTGAATGATGTGGTGGTGTCCCTGAGTGATGTGGTGGTGTTCCCAGAGTGATGTGGTGGTGCCCCCGAGTGATGTGGTGGTGTCCCCGAGTGATGTGGTGGTGTCCCTGAGTGATGTGGTGGTGTCCCTGAGTGATGTGGTGGTGCCCCCGAGTGATGTGGAGGTGTACCCGAGTGATGTGGTGGTGTCCCCGAGTGATGTGGTGGTGTCCCCGAGTGATGTGGTGGTGTCTCGAGTGATGTGGTGGTGTCCCCGAGTGGTGTGGTGGTGTCCCCGAGTGATGTGGTGGTGTCCCCGAGTGATGTGGTGTCCCCAAGTGGTGTGGTGGTGTCCCCGAGTGATGTGGTAGTGTCCCCAAGTGGTGTGGTGGTGTCCCCAAGTGGTGTGGTGGTGTCCCAGAGTGATGTGGTGGTGTCCCCGAGTGATGTGGTAGTGTCCCCGAGTGATGTGGTGGTGTCCCGAGTGTTGTGGTGGTGTCCCCAAGTGCCACCCATTTTTTTAAAACAAATACATTGGCAGTCAGTTTATATGCATGAACTTGCGGATTATCTTGCCCAAAGAGCACTGAAGAGAGTGCAAAACCAATGTGGCGACGGTCAAATCTTCGCATTACCAAATTAACACACACTGTAAATAATAAAAGCTTTAATAATGCAAGTATTTGTTTGGTGTGTACTTGTTTGTGTATTTTTTGCGAATTACTGTTAAATTTTTTTTAATTGAAATTGTACAAATTGCTTGGGGGTCCCCGGCTTCCAGTAGTGATTCAGTGGGGATCCTCATGAGTCAAAAGTTTGGGAACCACTGCCCTAGAGTACTTGCCAATATGTTTCAACCAATAGACGGCCCTAGGGGTCCATGGCTTTCTTCAGGGCAAAACAGCAATGCAAATTCCTTCCCTGGGAACAGCAAACAAATAATGATAAAAAAAGAAAAGAAAATATTATATGTATTAAGATAGAAAACACCTATACATATACGTATCCTCAATGTGGCGCTGCGACCCCCCACCCAGTCTTTTGGCCCCCAGGAGATTGTGGTCCCGGGGAGCCACAAGACCCCCCATTACTTTTTATATAGCCCCGGGAGTCGGTGGTCCCCAGGAAATACTAAAGACCTTGGGTTCGCACAGCCCCCTTCCACTATTTTTAATAAGCCCCAGGGAGGTGATGGTCCCCGGGGTTAAATAAGCCCAATGGAGGGGGGGTCCACACAAGCCCCTGCAGAAGTAGTTCCTCTCTGTAAGGACGGCAGGAAGCATATGTGATTAGTTGAATATAGCTTTATTAAGACACGAAGTTGCAAAGACCTCATCCAGTCAAAGGACCAGCTTAACTGCCACACAAACAGTTCCAAATCAGTGCTTGGCAACCTACTCCACATTCAAAAGCATGTAGAATGTGGGTAACACAAAGGTTCAGGACCCCACACTTCCTCCCCCCTTTACTACCCAAAATAAAATTGCAAACTTTGTACAAATTTACTCAAGCAAAAGCTGAATGAAACTGAGAAAAAAAGAAAGTAAACAAAACAGTATGATTAATGCACAGAATAAAACAGTGCATTTCAGATGTCTTAGGGAACATAATCATGCAAGTAGTGAGGAATGCGCTTCAAACGACAAGGCCTACCACCTCTTTCATTCATAACGGGCTCCTCCGGAACTGACGAGCACAGCACCTGCAGTGCAGGCAGAAAGAGCAGTAGATCCAACAAGACATTTTGCCACTCTGCCCAAATTCCAGATTCTATAATCACTTGTCTTTATCGCATTCTTGAAGACTTTAATTACTTCAAAGGTCCCACTGAATTTGGAAGTATTGATCCAGCAGGACACCAACCTGCGGACAAGTATCACTAAAATAAACACATTTGGGCCCATAAACCACTCTCACTTACAATATCCGGTTGATGAAACCCATGCTGGAGATCAATTTTGTGGCTTTTCTAAATGTCCGTTTTGCCTAAAAATTTGAACTTATTTATTTTCCAAGCCCTTCCTTACTCATGGATCTATTTTCGTTGAGTTAGAGTTGGTAATTAACAACATTAAAACTTTTACCTATTTATTTTATTAAATAACCACAGACTCAGTTTAAGTTTCTAATTTTAGCTGAAAATGTTAGTGAATCAAGTACAAATTACAGTGTTAACTCCATCATTCTGGAAAAGTATGGGTCAGTTACCTAAATTAAACTATAAATGTTATTGATGAGTACCTCAGGAAGAGAGGACAGCGAGAAAAGGCACATTGATACAATACACAATTGTATTTACCTAGAATGGTGTGAGAATCAGACCCCTCTGACCAAGAGTTTGGACCCCACGAAATATCAGGTAACAGGTTCAGGACCGGATTAGGACAGGACGGGTCACCACTTCTGGATTTAACGCCAGCGTGAAACCCCTCTCTGAAACTAGTTTCTATCCTCGACTATCTTCCGCATCACTTCATAGTTCCCTCGCCTCCTCGGTCCTCTTCCGCAATTTCGTTCCTACGTTTTATTTGAAAATTCTAAGTCTGCTTTCAAATGGATTGATCAGCAATCGGACAGCTTCTCTATCTCTCAATCAATCAGTCAATCAGGAGTTTGTTAAAGCGCAACTACTCACCCGTCTCTCAGTGTTCTGGCAGCAATCAGGCAGCAATTAAGCCCCAAATTAACTACTTCATTTAGCTAACTATCCCAATTATACCTTCAGCTGGCATGTTCCACCCCCAAATGTTTCAAACTTGTGTAAAATATGTATTCTGATTGGACAAGCCAAGGGGATGATCGTCACACCATACTAAGTTTATTTTTATTTATTTATTTATTTATTTATTTGGTCCTCATTTCACCTATCAAGCCTCTACGGGTCTTACGAAGCCGCTCTTACGATCTGTGGCCCCTCCGGCTTACTGCACCGCTTTGGTCGTCCGACCGAACCCTTTTTGTGAGGGAGCTTAGTGTAATCATTAGACCAATTATGTTAATCTTAAATTTTGCCCCAACTCACAAAAGTATACCAGATGTTTAATGGCTTGTCTTCTGCGCTCTCATAATCCAGACGGGCCATGGCGAATGAGGCCTTGAGCCAGTCCTCCTTTTTTGGTGGTAGAGGGTCTTTCCACCTCTTACAGATTTCCCTCCGGGCCAGCAATACCAAGTACATTAGTAAACCTCTGTTTTTCTGAGAGAGGGTCTGACTGAATCGGCCATCATCTCCAAAAAATACCAGTGACATGTTAATGTCTATAGTGGTGTTAAAAATATCTCACCCACCTCTGTCCAAAATTTTTTCAGTTCTGGACACTCTAAGAAGACATGTAGGTAATCAGCTAGGGGTAGCAGACATCTTGGACATTTAGGTGGTGGCTCCGGGGCAAACTTTGCGATCTTAGCGGGAGTATAGTAAAGTCTGTTGATGACAAAGAAGTGTTTTTTTTCAAACAGGCAGGCTTAACATATTTATACAAGACATTTACTGAGGGCTAATATAAGGACTCTATTGATGGCCCAAGGGGGGTTTGGGTCCACATCGTAGCTAAAGGGGGACCTCAAGGTCTTCTGCTTCCAACAAGTTGTTATACCAAACTGAGATTTCTTTCTTAATTGGGAGGGTGGATTGCCACAGCGCTTCAATCTCCCCATTCCCACTAACTTCCCCCTTTTCTGCGTCATACCATGACACCAACTGTAGGTATTTGAATCTAGAGAACCCTGGCCCAATCTTTGTTCTCAGGTATTCCCATGGGTGTATCCCCCCAGAGTCTACTAGCTCGGCCCAGGTAGTGATGCCCGCCCTTCTAATAGGCAACGCCAAACTATCTCTAAGGCATCCCCGTGTTCCGGGTGCGTCCTAAACAGGGGCATTATCAGAATAGTACCCTATGCCCCAGCTACATCTAAGCCTATACCATAGCTCCAAGGCCACCCTCAGAACCTTCAGACGTACCCACTTAAAAAATTTTGGTGATCCAAACTTGTATATAAATGCCTCACCGCCTCCTCCTCCTTCCACTCTCGCCATTTCTCCTAACAGCCTGCCCCAAGCTGACTCCTCTGGTTTAACAAGTAGCATCCGAATGATTTTAAACTGGAATGCTGCTGCATATAGCCTCACATCAGGAAGGGCTAGCCCGCTTTTCTTTAATCTGCGTCTAAGTTTTTTCCACGCTAATCGGACCCATTTATCTCCCCACACAAAGCTCCCAATCTTGCTCTGTAGCTTACTTAGGCTTTCTTTCGTACAGGTTAATGGAATAGAGGAAAATAATTAAGACAGCTTAGGAATAATGACCATCTTTACCAAGTTGGTTTTTCCATAGATGGTTAAGGGAAGGTTCCTCCATCTACTAAAGAGGCCATCTATTTCTTTAGTGACACTATTGAGATTAATCTGAGGTATTTTCTCCAAGTTCTTGACGATACAAATCCCCAGATATCTCAACTCTGCGCTGACACTTCCTATCCACTCCAAATTCCAGCACATCACCTCTGTCTTTGTTTTGTTAACTAAATACCCAGATAGGGATCCAAATTCCCCCATAAACTCCTCTACCCTCTGAATCGCCGCCTCGGGGTCACTCTTGTATAGTATTAGATCATCGGCATGGAGGGCTATTTTAGAACTATATCGTTCAGATCTAAAGGGATGGATTAGATCGTCCAATCTCATCGCCTGTGCCAATGGTTCCATATACATATTAAATAAGGGGCGAGATCGGACAGCTCTGCCTGGTCCCTCTCTGGATATTAAAGCTCAATGTTAGTAGCCCATTTAGAAGGATTCGGGTGGAGGCACCCTGGTAACAGTTCTGCAGGGTTTTTATAAAGATGGAACCAAACCCCATTATCTTCAGAACCTCCCACAGGTACACCCAACAGACTCCATCAAAAGCCTTGGCCGCGTCTAGAACGACTACGGCCAAGGGTTCAGTCCTCTGAATGGCCAGATCTATATTGCCTATTAAGAGCTGTGTCTGCTCCTGAATATGTCTTCCTGCACAAACCCTTTCTGATCCGAGTGTATCAACTTCGGAATCAATTTTGCCAGTCCCCCTGCCAATATGCCCATGAAGATCTATAATCGGCGTTCAGCAGGGAGATAGGATGGTAGGAGTCCGCCTTTTTAGGGTCCTTACCGGGTTTTAAGATCAAAACTATTGTTGCCTCCTTCCAAGACTTGGGCACCCTACCGGTTGGACAATAGACTGAGTTAAAGGTAACCCCCATTGCAGTTATCAACTCCTCTTTGAGGAGCTTATAAATTTCACTCGGAAGTGAGTCCGAACCTGCAGCTTTTTTATTCTTAGATTTTTTTATTTGATCGGCTATCTCCTCTAGAGTAAAGGGAGCATCTAGTTCATTCTTACCTTCTTCCGACAGGGAAGGGAGATGTTTATTACTCAGAAATGACTGGATAGCACTCTGTAGAGGTGCAAGATCCTCTCTATACAGTTCCGAGAAAATGGAAAGAAGACAGGACTGCATATCCTCAACCCTACTTGAAGTTTCCCCGCTAGTATTGATGATCAGTTCTTTTATATCATTCCTGGCGCAATCAGTTCTCGCTTTCCAGGCCAAGAGAGCGCCCACCTTCTCCCCATATTCATAATTCTGCATCTTTCTGGTGTTCCACTGTGCTCTGCATTTGGCATCTAACTTCCCTCTATATTCTGATCTTGCCTCATCCAAATCCTTCAAGACTTGTGAAAGCCGCTCCGACTCCCTATTACTTAGTCCATTTCTTTCTTTCTCCAGTTTTTTTCATCTTCCACTCGATACTCTTTAATGCCTCCGCTTCAATCTTATTCTTAAAACAAATGATTCCGGGAAGTTTCCCCCTTAGCCAGGGCTTATATGCATCCCATATAACATCCAATGTCGTAGAGCCCGTATTCAATGAAAAAAATTCCAGAGAGGAAGCCTGCACTGCCTCAATGACCTCAGGATCAAAAAGCTTGGCCCTATTCAGCGTCCATCTCAGCGGCTGCCTCTGCACCTCTTTGCTCTGTTATATAAATTGTAGAGGTGCGTGATCGGAGAGGTGGCTCGGCAGAAATGATATCCCCCTAGATTATCTGATGACAGTCTATCTGAGAAGACATAATCGATCCTTGAGGAATGACCATGTTTTTTGCTATAGAATGTGAAACCCTGTTGGTCACCTTTTTGGGCCCTCCATAGATCGATCAAATCCATATCGCGTATCATATTCAATAGCGTTCGACGTATCTTAACTGTTCCTACGTAATGGCTCAAATTGGATCTGTCTTTTAACGGATCCAACAGGACATTGAAGTCCCCCCCGATAACATAGGGCGGCAGTTCCAACATCAATACAGACTGTAATTTGTATATGTAGGTTGGATCGTCCATGTTGGGGCTATAAAAAGAGGCACATATTAAATCTGCGTTCTCAAATGCCAATTGGGCTACCAACCACCTTCCGGTGGAGTCCGATTGTGTTTTTTTTATAGTGCAAGGAGCTCCTTGTTTAATTAAAATTGCCACTCCTCTACTTTGAGATATCTGATGCGACGCACTAAAGCTTTTAACCCAAGGAACCTTGGAGAAAATTGCACAACTTTCCTCAAAACTCAAATGGGTCTGTTGCAACATACAGACTTGGGCAGTTGAGAGCTCTAAATATTTCTCCGGGGGCACCTTAACCCATTGAAATTCCAAGAGATAAAGATGGTCTTTCCATCCCTCAGGCCCTGGCTACCCACCATTTCCTTGTTCTACCTGGAAAGAATGGTACCCCTGCATGGCGTAATAATCCGTACCTAAGGTTGAGATGAGGTTGGTTATTTTTCTTTTTTTTCCCCCCACTGCTCCCCATCCTTGTGCCCCCCTTCCCCCCCACCCCTGACCCCAGTGCCCCAGTGTCCCCTCTTCCCCTGAGGAACCCTCCCTTCCAATAGGCAAAGGCCTATTTAGCCCTCTCCCCCCTGTGGAAAAATATTGAAATTTTCGAATTTAACTAAGTTTCTGCCAGATGCATAGCATACGGTGCAAAAGACCCTCTAGATCTACTACCCTCCCCTCCCGTCTCTGATCTTTGCTATGAGAGCGTCCACCTCCTCTCCAGTTTTAATTTGGTACATGTGATTATTCCACATCACCTGTAGCAATGCTGGGAACTTCAACTGAGCCTTGGCCCCTATACTGTTCAGCTCCTCCAACCTTTTCCCCAGCTCCCACTGTCTCGTTGCTGTTAAATGAAAGATATCTGATCTTATTTGGAAAGTGAAAGGATTAGAGCTATTGAAGAGTATGGAGCCTTCTTTCCCAAGCAGAAGACAGGATCTGCTCTTTCACAGCGTATGTTAAGAAATTAACTAGGATCTTCCTGTGTTTCTGTTTCACGGGGTTTCTTCTAAAAGGAATACGGTGCACCCTCTGAATATCATGTACAAGGTCAACTTCTGGCGAATCTTTTAGCACTGTACCCTTCAATAGAGATATTACAAATCCCTTAATGACAGCCCCCTCCAGAGCATTCCGGAACATTCAAGAGTCTCAAGTTGTTCCGGCATGAATGGTTTTCTAAGCACTCAAGATCTTCTTTTAGTTCTTTGTTCTGGGATGAGAACTTGATTACCTCCTCTTCAGTAACACGCATAGATTCTTTAATTTTTGGAATTTCTGTCTCAATCGCCTCAGTTCTTAGAGTGACCTCATCCAGTCTCTTAGCTAGCACTTCGCGTGATGCTTGAATTGCTGCCTGATTTGCCTCAGAGGTTAAAAATCTATTAGTCATTTCCGCTTGGTTAGCTTCAGATACCGTAAATCAGCTGGTAATTTCATCCTTCATAGCAAGAAGTATATCGGCCAACAAGCATAAGGCTGTATCTTGTTTATCTGCTATGTTCTCCATGCCCGCATTCTCAAAGGAAGCGGAACGATGTACTTGAACTAGTTGTGCTGCGTTTGGAGCATTAATATCTTTTGTTGATTCCATAGATTCCATAAAGATATTTTCTGTTCCATCTGCCCCTAGTACTGAATACCTATTTAACAGGCTAACTGTTGGATGCACTGTGACCTCCACCGAGACCGCTGACTTGTCTGAGCTCCCTTCTTTAACAGGATTCGTAAGAGCCCCCCATGAACCCCCCTGTGTCGGTGTTCACTTAACATTTACTACCACAATAGGCTGGGTAGGCGGGGTAGGCTGGGTAGGCAGAGGAGAGCTGGTGGTAGTGGTAGTGGTGGACATAACTTTGTAAAAGGTTTTAAGTGAAGGCGTTACTTTTATTTTAGGGGTAACCCCCTTTATGCCTTTACTTTTACCCTTACTTTTAACACTGTTAACACTTATATACTCTTCAGAGGTATTTCCCATAGCTTTGCCCCGCTTTACGCGAGCCCTTACTTCAGAGACCGGAGGTAAAATGCGTACGGGGTAGACAGGCTTCCCTTTGGCTGGATCAAAAACTGCCCTGGCGCGCAATGCGTACCTGTTTATTTTTAAATCTGAGCTCTTTTCTTTGCCACCAGGGCTACCAGGGCTAACCACACTGCCTATACCAGCACCTCCACCAAGCGCTCCTTCTATATCCATACACCCAGTTGGTGCAATGATAGATTTTGCCTCTATTTCTTGTGGCAGATTTAAACCTCCTTAGTCAAAAACATGTACACTGCTATAGATTCGAGCCCCTTTCACATGTCTACCATGACTGATATCCTCGCTGCCTCCACAGGGCGGGAAACGTAAAAATTGCCGACTCCCTACCTTGATAGCGGTGTCCGCTTCACCACTTACTCCATTCTCATTCTTGCCCGAGACGGCAGCCCCTCTGACCGGCTCAATTCTACTGAGACCTCCGCTAGCTCTTCCTCCTACGACCCGGAAAAGAAACAAGGCAGAGTAACGCCTCTTCCGCGTCCGAGCCGCCTCCTCCCAGAGCCAGTGTCGATCCCAGCAAGCGCCATCCTACTCGCTCTTCTCGCTCTTCTCGCTGCCCTCACCAAAGATCTGCGGGGAGCCTGGAAAAACCAGAACCAACTCCGGGGGCATGCTCAAAAAGGATTTCAAGGTATTTTTTTTAGTTGTTTGCTATAAGAAAAGCACTGTTTTGTATAAAATAACTAACAAGACTGGCAGAAAAACATCAATCCACAGTGGAGCCGGGCTACGGCCATTTAGCTGGCGGCCGCCATGTTCCTCTCCTCCACCATACTAAGTTTATTACTTTTCTTAAGAGCATTGTCTTATGTTCCCGCCAATTTAATTTGTTTCACCCAAGCTTTATTCTCACCCGTTTCTCATATTAAATTCAACATTGTATATCTTTTATACATTTGTTCATTGAGTCTTAAGGATGTTCCGTCATATTTTTGCCTATGAGAAAAGTTCGTCCTTGATCAGGTTCCAAGACTTGTGAACACAATTTCAGGGTTGGCCTTTACTGTGACTGCGCTTTAGCCACTTGGGTTTAGCTTCGGCTCTCATTTTTAGGCCCGATTAGGAACTAACAGAGAAGTCAAAAAGACAAGATGTTAGATTCAAATAAAATGGCTTCACTGTACACCACTTATGTCTACTCTAATCCCATTTAATCATAATAATTCTTTATGCATTAGCACTTAGTATAAAAAACAGTTTAGTTTCAAGCGAAGTAGATGCTTAGCGTGTGAGTTCTGAATCGGTCGTAGGCGCATGTGCAATTCTATTTCCACTGTTTTATTGCTGCCATTTTTAGTCTCAGTCCAGTTACTTGTTAGTAGACACATAGGCAAGCTTCCCATGCTTCTACATTGTGTACGAAATGTTGTATAAATTAGTATGACAAACATTTATTAGTACTTTATTATGATTATACAAGAAGATTCATCCAGCAAGTTGCTTATATGCAAATCCTTGCTCCATCAAACCCCTCTCTGATGGCATTGATGCCATCAACAACTACCCATACCCAAGTCAAATGCCAACTTTAGCATATTTCTATTCCTTTCTCTAATTTGTCCATTTCTATTTTTTCTTTCCCTTCCATGTTCTTCATTGTCTTATATAATTCACCTTTTAGTTCTTCAAGCCTAATTTCTTCATATTTCTTTTCTTTCCCTGCTTATTTATCTCATATTTTCTTCTCCTCTTAATGCATTTGCACCAAATCAGTAGTATAAAACATATCAATGTTATTCCAAGTATAGGTAGTATTATTTGAGCTATCACTCCTTTACCAAAACTAGTAAACCAAGACCCTATTGAAGTTAAACTATTTGTTAATCTTTTCCATACATTATCAACTTCCAGTGGTTTTAATTCTTCCTCCAAATTAGTAATATTCGTAATATAGTTTCCAATTTCTATACTTTTGTCAGGAATGTAAGTGCAACAATGTTACACTTTCAACATTTTACAGACTCCACCCTCTTTTGCTAATAATATATCAAGGGCAAGTCAATTTTGCTAAAACCGTAGATCTGAGAGCAACCATTTCAGTATTAATCATTAGAAATCTTTCAACAGTGTCCGTTGATAAGTGATCAACTACTGTGGAGAATTTACAAATTCTTAGTGTATTCAGAATCACTCCCACTGAAGATATCAATGCACTGAATATATCTTCTATAATTTCTGCACAACTAGCTCTTTTACTGCATGCTATTTCATTATCGTTTGCCTTGCTTCCAGTGATTCTTTTTACATGGTAAACTTTAGGAAATACTGTTCCAAACTAAGAACTCCCATACCACCTTTCAGGTAGCTTGAAATAAGCTTTGTCCCCACATATATAATAAAATCCAGGAAATACTGGAAATGTTCCTTCTTTTAGTCCCCAACCTCTAATAATCAAGAAATTATGTTCACATTCAATGGAACCAATAGACAAATCTTCCCCTTCTTTTCAAAATCTAGTGCCATTGCAGCCTGAGCCATGCCAGGTGTATAAAAATGTCCTTTCTTCACCCATGATGGAATTTTGGATTTCTTCTCTCAGGCTTTTTTTCTGGAAATCTTGTCTCCTGTCTTCTACTAAATTCAAAAATATATTTTCTTCTTCTTTTAGTAAACATGTTAGATTATGCTTATGAGCTTCTGCTATATCTATTGCATTTTGTGCTTAGAAAATTTCTCCCATAAGTTGTGCAGCTAGACTAGTGATACGGGATTCATATTCTTTATAACGGGAACTTCTGAAAATATCACATCTAAGTTTGAATAATAATACTGCAATTTTCCTGTTTTATAGAACAGACTTGTTAGTTTTCTACATGATATGCCATAGTTAACTGTAGGTGGTGATATGTAATACATTCTGCTACGGAAGCTGGTAATTTCATACATATATAACAATCGCTAATCTCCATAGTATCTACATATTCAAACAATAACTTTGTGGAAACATTTAAATCTGTGCTTTTATCTGTTACTGTGTGATGTATTTCTAACTCATCTGATGCTTCTAGTCCTACTCTATATCCCTTTACGTTAGCTAGTTTTTCATCTGTGTTTGTATTATTTTTCCAATCTATACTCATTAAATATGGTATTGCTATGGATAAACCTAACCATACTAGAATTACTAATAAGGTACTACATATACATAGTCTACAACATTTCTATAAACAATTTTGTTTTGGTCTTTCAGCAACTCTATCTTTAGCCATTTTAAGAAGATCTCTCTTCTTTATTTTATTTCAGAATATTTTAAGTTTTCTTGGTTCGTTTTCAAAGATGTCTCCCCTCTCCTTCGTCAATCTGTTCTACAATTATTTCTTCATCACTTTCTTCATTTAAATCTAGATTTTCAATTTCTTCAAGTATCACATAAGTCTATTCAGGTCCCTTGAATTTATTATTTAATATTTTTAGTCTCTGGCTTCTTCGCCTTTGCTTCTCTTTATTCTGTCCCGATTGACTAGTGACTTCATTCACTTGTTCAGGTTCTTTATCAATAGTCTTAATGTGATACCTCAATCTCTTGACATATATGGGCCAATTACCACCTTTTCTGACTCTTTTGGGTTGCACTGTATTTTCACTTTCTTTCGTCACTTTCAAGTTTTCTTTTATTTGTATTTTGTTGTGGCACAACCTATTTTCTTTGCCTTCTGAAACCCTCTCTAGTTGACCGGATTCAGGACTTTTTGAAGTTCTACTCTTCACCGGAACATGTTCCGTATTGTCTAACAGACCCTGTGCTGATTCCTTGCTAATCTGCTCTTTTCCCTGTTCTTGTTTTCCTACTCTTATTTGGCTTTGTTCAAATTTTCTTCTTCAGGATGGTCTCTTTGTTCAGTCTGTGTGTACTTTTCTGTTCTCTTCTGTTCTTGTTCAGCATCTTTAATTTCATTCTCTTTTTCCTGAACTTGATCTCCTATCTCTATCTTATCCTCATCTACTTCTTGCTTTTCTGCTTTTATTCTGCTCCTTGTTCTTACGTTTGCATCAGGTAAATTGCCTGTTGGTACCCAATCCTCCTGACTAGTGCTTGGTGGTTCTTGATCAGCTACTTCATAGTTTATTATTCTAGGTTCTTCAGCTGTATAACCTTCTGCACCTTCAACTTCAATTTCTTGTTGTTGATTTTCTTCATTAGGAGCTGGTACTTTCTTTGTATGGCTGGCATGTATCCAGTTAGGCAAACCTGCACATTTCACTGCGGTTGTTGTAACCAATGTGACCTGTTTTGGGGTATTCTACCTGGGTGCGAGACATGTTTCTCGGTGTGATTCTTCACTTCCACCCAGTCACTTGGATGTAAATCATGTGCTTGATCCGGCTGCCTGGCCTCTGCGTCTTCTCCATACTGGTGAGAGACAGAACGCCCTAATTCAGCCAGTCTTTAACAATAATCCAATAACAGATCATCAGTTATGCTTAACAATCTGTGTCCTGGTATGAAAGCTAATCTCATTGTTCTTCACATGAGCACTTCCTGGAGACTCAACCCGGTATTTCTGTCAGGAATGTTTCTGAGTCCCATCAGAACAAGAGACAATGCATCTGGTGGTAAACAACCTTTACAACGAAACTTTTACAACGCACTACCATTACGACGCAACTTTTATAACGCAAACCATTACAACGCATTGCGCTGGGGGGCGCTCTAGGATAGGGAATAGGTTTAATGTACTATTTACTACTACTGTTTATTGTGCCATTCAATTTTTCTACTATCCCAGAAGCCTCTGGACAATAGGCACAGTGCAACTTTTGTTCAATCTTGAATGCTTCACAGATCTATCGAATTATTTCATTATTAAAGTGAGAACCCCTGTCTGATTCCACCGTTACTGGGAAACCAAAACGCAGAATGATCTCCCTCAACAATAATTTGGCAACTGTTATACTGTCATTTCTCCTGGTTGGGTATGCTTCCACCCATTGTAAGAATAAACACACCACGACTAGTATGTATTTTAGTCCTCAACATGGTGGTAACTGAATGAAACCAACTTGCAACCTCACAAATGGCCCTTCTGCCTTTCCAATCCTTGCCCAGCTGACCACTGTCTTTCTTCCTGGGTTATTTTGTTGATAAATTAAACATCTCTGGCAAAGGCTCTCTGCCACATTTATAAAGTTTGAATTGTACCAATCTTGTATGAATAGTCTGATCATAGCATCCCTACCTATGTGTGTGTCTCCATGATACATTCTTGCTAATTGTGAAAGTAAACAATCTGGCATGACTGGTCTGCCATCTGGATAAATCCAGACACCATCACTTCTTCTTCTTTGACATACTATTTTGATCCACTCTTCCGTTTCGCTTACTCATACTTCATCTTGTAAATTTCTCACTTCTAATGCTGAAATAAGCATAAGTTGGCATCTGATTCCTGTAGTTTCAATTTTCTTATTTACTGCCATCTTTATTTTAGCACAATATTGAGCAACTTGGTCAGCATAACAATTTCCCGCAGTCACATAGTCATTTACTGACTGATGTGCAGAACATTTGACCACAGCTACTTCTTTTGGCAACTGTATGGCTTCTAAAAGCTCTTTCACATATTGCCCATTTTTGATAGGGATTCCTGAAGAAGTCATAAAATCCCTTTGCATTCAAAGTTGGCCAAAGTCAGTCACAACCCCACAACCATACTGACTAACACTGTAAATGGCTACTCTCCAATTTTTCCCAATTTTGCATGCTTTAGTTAAAGCAATCAATTCGGCTACTTGTGCAGACCTGACTCCTGGTAAAGAGGATGCTTCGACTATTCCAGCCAATGTACACACAGCATAAGCAGCACTCAATCCTCCTTCTTCATACCTCATGCATGAGCCATCTACAAATAATTCATTTTCACAAATGATTAATGGTTCGTCTTGAATTTCTGGGCGAGGTTTTGTACAATATTCTGTCACATCTAAGAAATCATGATCAACGTCATCCCTCACTTCTTCTCCGTACACATCAGGTAATGATGTAGCTGGATTTAAAACTGTGCACCGGATTACGGTCACATTTTCAGCTCCCAAAATAATGTTCTCATATTTTGTCATTCAACTTGGTGTAAGATACTGGGTTTGAGTTCTTGTCAAAAGAGTTACAACTGAATGTGAACATATACTTTAACAGGATGTCCCATTACAATCGGTTCACTCTGTTCAAGACTTGTGCAAGTAGCAGCTACTGCTTTCAAACAACCAGGTAATGCAGCAGGTACTGGGTCCAAGGTGGCAGAAAAATACCCCACTGGACGTATCATCCAACCATGTCTTTGGGCCAAAATTGACAAGGCACAATTATCTCGTTCACAGCAGAATAATGCAAATTGTTTTGTGTAATCTGGCATCCCCAAAGCAGGAGCTTCACATAGACATTGCCTTAATTTTACAAAAGCTTTCATGCTTTCATCATCCCACTCTACAAGATATTTTGCTTGTTTCTTTGTTAGCTGTATCAGAGGCTTGACCAGCATGGAAAACCCTTCAATCCACTGTGTACAATATCCTACCACACCAAGAAATATTCTAATTTCCTTCTGGGTCTGGGGTAACTGCATCTGTTTTATTATTTTGATTCTTTCAGGTGTCACCCTCCTTGTTCCTCTTTCTAGTAGATGTCCCAAATATTTTACATTGTTTTGACAAAACTGTAATTTTTCTGGTGACACTTTGTGCCCTCCATCTGCCAGATGGTTTAACAATGCAGTAGAATCCAAGACACAATCTTCTCGTGTTTTTGAGGCCACTAACAAATCGTCTATATATTGAACCAAAAGTGACTTCCTGGGCATTACCAATGATTCAAGGCACTTTTTAAAGAATCTGATTAAATATTGAAGGACTTTCAGTGTACCCTTGAGAAACACGATTCCACATATAAATTCGATTTTCAATTTAAATGAAAAAAGGTATTGACTATCTGGAAGCAATGGGATAGAGAAAAATGCATGACATAGAACAATTACTGTGAACCATCCTGCTTTCGATGGTATCTGATATAATATCACTGCTGGATTTGTCACTACAGGACAACAAGGTACCACTATTTTATTTATTTTTCTCAGATTTTGCACTATCCTATATTGTCCGTCAGGTTTCGTAATGCCAAATATGGGTGAATTACAAGGGCTGCTCATTATTTCTTTCAAATCATTCGTTCTATTTCTGCTGTGACACCTGATTTTATTTCTGGACTCATTTTATATTGTTTTGTATTTGGGTAAGTGGTTCCATCCTTTATGGTCACTTTCACTGGGTCCACATCTGCCATTAATCCTACTTCTTTTCCAGTGAAATCCCATTTCTTTGAAACCACTGTTAATTTTAGTTCTTCTGGTATATCATCTTTTGTCATCTTGGAGTACATCTCATCTTCCTCTGTTCCTTGTTATGCTAACATCAATTTATAGATACTATCTTCATCAGGGGTCTGGATTGTCACACCATCCGGTGTACAATATATGGTACAGTTCATTTTACAAAGTAAATCCCTATCTAACAAGTTTACAGGACTGGAATCACTGACCAAAAACTTGTGCATTTCTTTAAAATTCCCTATACACACTTCCATTGGCTCTGTAACTGGGGTTCTAATCTGTCTATTTGAACCTCCAACTACTTGGATGGCTTCTCCTGAGAGGAGCGGGATTGGAATGTCTGCTGTTCTCACAGTAGAGCGGGTAGCACCAGTATCCAATAAAAAGGTAATATCTTTTCCTTCTACTTTCCCATCAATATATGGACCTGACTGATCTACCGGTAAGGATGCGCCAAGTACGCATTCTTCTTCCCCCTCCTCAGGCACCGTCATAATTTATCTTCTGATGAATTACTATTCTGCAAACAAAATTGAGAAGTTACAGAATTTAGCTTACCACTTTCACCTTGACCTCCAGCGTCCACACTGTACTTTGTTCTGTTCACAAAATTTGGCACAGGGGCAGGTGGTAACTGATTCTGTGGGCTTACAACCAGTTGCGGTTTACTCATTATCATCTCATTCTGCGTCTGTGGATTAAAATTTTGATTTTGGCCATTATTATTTTGTATATTTTTACACTTGTTTTTCCAGTGCCCCAATTTTCCGCACCCATGACAAGGAAACTTTTTCTTTGCTTCTTCTCTACTCATTTTCCCTCTTGGTTTTCCCTCATTATTTTCATTCTGTCCTGATCTTCTATTTTGTTCATAATTTTTTTTTTAATTCTTGTTGTTCCGCCAGTTTTACTTGTGCCCACATTACTTTTTCTTCTAACTTTTCCATCTATTGTCTATTTCATCCCCGCAATATTTTGCATATTTCAAAACCTCATCTATAGGCTTAATCTGCCAGCACGCACAGCATGTGCGTCTGAATCATCTGACAAATTTCTGGTCTTAGTCCAGATACAAATCGATATACAAAATGTCCCATACTTTTATCACCCATATTTTCGAATCCACTATATTGGTTAAACACTGGCAATAGACGCTCGTAGTATGAATGGACAGTCTAATTTATTTCCTGTGTTGTTCTATCTCTATTTTTACCAAATCTGTTTCTTTTGAAGGTATTTTCCCTTTCATAAATGTAGTCACTTGATTATATTTTCTCATTACCTCTTCTGATGGAGCACCTGTTTTTTCATCTCTTGGATATTCATCACTAGGCCAATCTACTGTTGTTTTACATTCTGTTCATAAATTAGTAGGTACCACTATGTCAAACAAATCATCCAGATCCTTCAGCAAAGCCTCCGAAACTTTCACAAACCTTTCAACTTGTCTGTACCATTCTACAGGCTTCTCTCTTAACTTTGGGAAATCATTTGTAAATTATAAAATATCTTGCCTTGTCCATGGAACATGTACATATCCCCCCCGGGTACTTCTCTCATAGGGCGCAATCTTTCTGTCTTTTTAGTTTCTTTTAATACATATTCTGATGTGGCTTTATTTGCTTGATCTTCCTCCATCTTTTATGTCTACCTTGGCTTCCACTTGTCTCATTCCCCCCATTTCTGCAAAATAGTCATCAGTTCTTTAATTTGCAACTTTCTTCCTGACATATTCATGTTTTCTAAATCTTTGTCAGTGAACTCTGCTCTATAGGGATTTTGCAATACTTTGGATTTCCCTATGTCAATTCCCGTTTCGGAAGAAAACTGTTGATTTTTTATGAAATACTTTTACATGTCTGGTTATGCTTCGGCATATAAATAATAACTCTTCCTCACAATATGTATTTAATCTGTCTATTCCTACATTTCCAGCTATCATTTCTTCTAATTCTATTTTTAATCTATAAATATCCAGAATCTTTGGTGGTGGTACTGTTATTTCTACTCCCTGTGACCATCTTTCTAATTCTTCCGGTGACACTAGGGTAGCACTTGTAGTTCCTGGGGAAGTCTTCATTTGTATTTCTCGTGAACAATTTGGGGTAACTCTCTTTGGAGTCTCATTTACTTGTTCTCTGATTGGTAAGTCCATTAATGATAATACTAACTCGCATTCACTAGCTTGATCTTCAATTATTATATTTTCTTTTCTTGCCACTTTTACGGAAGTAGTTATAATTGGTGGATTAGGACAATTTCTTTTATCCCCATATAATGGGACAACAGGACCTATAGTCACTGGTATAGTTAATGCTTCAGGGTTTACACTCAATTGGGTTATTTTCTGTATTAATTCTTCTGTATTCTTATTTATGGCTTCCCTTTCTTTTTCTTGTTAAATTCTTTTATTCAATGAATCATGCAATACTTGTGGAACCCAAGGAGTCTCTAAAGCTGGTGCACTTGGTATACTTCTATTGGGTCTTTCCTGATATGGCGGAGGATTCTTTGTTAAAATATCTTCCATAAACTCATCTTAAGATTCACCACAACCTGTCATATTTTTAGTTTTTCCCTGTGCAGTTGCTTCCTGATTGCTCATCCGACATTAATATAGGATACAATCTTTCTGCAACCATGGCCTGTCTCCATCGTTTCATCTGATCATCACGCTTTATTTGTAACGTCTTGGAATATAATCCTCTATGTCCCCTAGTACTCCTGGTTCTGTCTCGGTCAAATGCCTCCATTTCTCATTCCTCTAGTGCTTCATATTGGGTTAATCTAGGTCTGGGTTCTAATTCATTCATCCTATTTCTTAAATTATAAAGTATTCTGCCATTAAATGTACCATGTTCTGGAAAAGCCAATATTCCATCACCTTTTGTATTTTCAGTCCAATTTTGTAACCATACACAAGTGTGATACCCTTTCTCCATCATCATAAATTAAGCTGGTGTCTAAGGCGGATTCCTTCTCTAGTTTTCACAGGTTTATATTTTTTAAAATATTTTTTTATTTTCTGCATAAATTAAATTTTTCTCTTTTCTCCGTACATGTTATAAGCTCTTCTCCCTATGAATTCTTGTCTAACAAAACCTTGATGTCTCCTATCCGGGCGATTCCCTATTAAAGTTGGATAATTTTTTAACATACATTTCTTATTTTGCTTTCTAATAATTCGTACACTTTTTGTTTATACTTCGTTCTCCAGTCTTATTGACGCTTTTATTCTGTTGCTCCAATAGAGTTTAATTTTACAAATTTCTTTAGTCCAATGCTAGTGCAGCTTTTAGAGAAACGTCAGTATTCACTCCTTACTACTGACCCCTCCTTTACTAATCCTTCGTAACTCAAACGCCTGCTGTCTTGACCAATCCCAGCGCAGCACCTGTTGAGGTCAGCGCAGCAACCAACCCCTCTTTTACAATTCCCTGTCGTCTCACCCACATCCGCTGTCCAATCCCAGTGTGCCACTTTGTGACGTCAGTGCAATTCCGGCAACTGACCCTTCCTTCACAAGGTAATATGAAAACTTATTTTCTTTAACTTTTTACAAACATTTCATTAAACGATAACAAAGATACATTCGCTACTCTGTCGATTTCACATAATCAATGATTTGTTTCTTTCACTACGATTAAAGCCTTCTGCTTACTCTACAGACACTACGAGCTAACTCTTCCATTTACTCTTCACATAAGCTCAGGAGAACCTACTACTCTTTCGGCGTTACCCTTTCGAGGTGATATACCACCAAAATTTCAACAGCGAACCCTTTACTATCAATTACTCTCACTGTTTCACAACTAAATTTCCAAAAATCGACGAGTAACCTCACTGCCATGTGATTTCCATTCATCACCTGTTATATATTTTCTGGGAATTTCCAGACAACATTAAACAATATACAAACAACTTTGTTGATACTTTAATCTATAACCAATAATCACCAAACTAATCAATAAAAACCATACCTCTGCTACCAGCAAACTGATCCAGCGGGACACCAACCTGCGTACAAGTATCCCTAAAATACACACATTCAGGGCCATAAACCACTCTCACTTACAATATCCGGTTGATGAAAACCCTGCTGGATATCCATTTTTGGGCTTTTCTATATGCCCGTTTTGCCTAAAAATTTGAACTTATTTATTTTCTAAGCCCTTCCTTACTCATGGATCTATTTTAGTTGAGCTAGAGTTGGTAATTAACGACATTAAAACATTTACCTATTTATTTAATTAAATAACCACAGACTCAGTTTAAGTTTATAATTTTATCTGAACATTTGAGTGAATCAATTACAAATTACAGTGTTAACTTCTTCATTCTGGAAAAGTATGGTTCAGTTACCTAAATTAAACTATACATTTTAATGATGAGTACCTCAGGAAGAGATGACAGAGAGAAAAGGCACATTGACACAATACACAATTGTTTTTACCTAGAATGGTGTGAGAATCAGTCCCCTCTGGCCACGAGTTTGGACCACACGAAATATCAGGTAACAGGTTCAGGACAGGACGGGTCACCTCTTCTGGATTTAACGCCAGCATCAAACCCCTCTCTGATACTGGTTTCCCTCCTCAACTATCTTCCATATCTCGTTCCTAGTTCCCTCGCCTCCTCGGTCCTCTTCTGCAATTTCGTTCCTAAGTTTTATGTGAACATTCTAAGTCTGCTTTCAAGTGGATTGATCAGCAATCAGACAGCATCTCTATCTCTCAGCGTTCTGGCAGCGATCAGGCAGCAATTATGCCCCGAATAGACTACTTTATTTAGCTAACTATCCCAATTATACCTTCAGGTGTCATGTTCCACCCCCAAATGTTTCAAACTTGTGTAAATTGTGTTTTCTGATTGGACAAGCCAACGGGATGATCATCACACCATACAAAGTTTATTACTTTTCTTAAGAGCATTGTCTTATGTTCCTGCCCATTTAATTTGTTTCACCCAAGCTTTAGTCCCACCCGTTTCTCATATTAAATTCAACATTGTATATCTTTTATACATTTGTTCATTACGTTGCCAAGATGTTCCGTCATATTTTTGCCTATGAGAAAAGTTTGTCCTTAATCAAGTTCTAAGACTTGTGATCATGATTTCAGGGTTTGCCTTTACTGTGACTGTGCTTTAGCCAAATGGGTTTAGCTTCGGCTTTCATTTTTAGGTCAGATTACAAACTAACAGAGAAGTCAAAGACAAGATGTTAGATTCAAACAAAATGGTTTCACTGTATACCACTTATCTCTACTCTAATCCCATTTAATCATATTAATTCTTTATGCATTAGCACTTAGTATAAAACACAGTTTAGTTTCAAGCAGATGCTTAGCATGTGAGTTCTGAAGCGGCCATTTTGAACTTTAGTTTACCTTCAAGCGTTATCACATCATGCCGAAGGCATATGCGCAGTTGTTTCCCTCGTTTTATTGTGGCCATTTTAATCTCAGTCCAGTTACTTGTAGTAGACACATAGGCAAGCTTCCCCTGCTTCTACATTGTGTAAATGAGTATGACAAACATTTATTAGTACTTTATTATGATTATACGAGAAAATTCATCCAGCAAGTTGCTTATATGCAAATACTTGTCCCATCAATACCCCCACCTTTTCTGGGAGACTTAATCTTGACCCAGTCACCCACTTTGACAGTAGTATCCTTAACCCCCTTCCTTCCATCATACCAAACCTTCCTTTTATTCATCACCTGTCTTTCTTGCCAGCCTTCAGTCTTTTCTACCTCACTATCCACAAGAAATCTCTTTGAGGTGACCCACGACGGGGTAACTTCTTTATTAGGAACCCTTCCCTTGAATAGACGGAAGGGAGCCACACCAGTGGAGGACTGAGAAGTGAACCAATACTCTCGCACTTTTTTTTTTACAGCCGATTTCAAACTTTCACCACAAGCAGGTGCTTGTTGGATGGTCTCCTTGAGCACTTTAATAGATGTCTCTACCACATCATTGCTTTCTGGGTGATAAAGAGCAGCCCTCTTGTGTCTAATTCCCTCAGAACTCAGAAACTGTTCCATGACTCCTGACGTGAAGTGAACTCCATTATCTGACAAAAGCGTAAGAGGAAAGCCTTCACGTTCAAAAAGTTCTTCTAGGAATTCAATTATCACAAAAGACTCTACTGAATTAACAATTTAGATGTCAGGCCACCGAGAAAAAATGTCAATGCAAACAATGTCAAAACGGTCTTGCGTCCTAAGCTGCAAAGGACCCAAAATATCAATAGAAATATCTGTCCAGGGACCAGAGGCTTGTTCCCTAATCACCATGGGCTGTGTTCTGCATTTCAGAACCCTGTCCGAACAAACACACTATGCACATTCTCTCACCAATCTCTCCACATGCACATCCATGCCTGGCCACCAGTCCGCCTCCCTGATCCTTTCCTCAGTGTTAGCAATTTCCATGTGTGAAACATGAGCACTTTCAATCAACTTGTCTCTCAACGTAAGTGGCGGAATGAGTTTGCTGCCACGCCAGAGAAGACCGTCTACAACAACAAGATCATCCCTAACATTCCAAAACCCCTTCAGCTCCTCCTCAAAGTCCTTCTTCTCACACCATCCCCCATTGACAAAACAGATGACTCTCTGTAAGACTGCATCACACACCAAACTCTCTCTCCATACACTCTCAGAAATAAGACCCTCATCAGACATACATTTATTTCTTCTTCAAATCCTTCACCACCAAACCTCTCAACGTCATCTGTCAAATCACCATCTTCACTGCCAAGCCTCGAAAGGCAGTCTGCCAAGACATTGTTAGAACCAGGCAAATAAGAGATACCAAAATAAAATTCTTGTAAGGCCAATACCCAGTTTCTTATGCAATGGGAAACAAAGTCTATTCCTTTTTTTGAAAAAAACATCCTTAAGAGGTCAGTAAATATCTAAAATTTCTTCCCCCACAAGAACTTTCTGAGCTTATGCACTGCCCAGAACACACCAAGCACCTCCTTCTCCACTACTGAATAACTACATTCTGCACCCCTCAATGGCGTAGAGACGAACAAAATGTTTTTCGCCTCTCCATCAACCTTCTGCTACAGAAAAGCACACAAGCCAGTTGCACTCTCATTAGTCATAATGTAAGAGACTTTTGTGGGGTCGAAACTACCTAGACAAGGTGCATTATTGAGGTGTTCCTTGATACAAAGAAATCCCTCCTCACAAGTCTTAGCTTAGACCAAACAAACTCACTCCCCTTTTTCAACTATGATCTTAGACACAAAGTTTTCCCAGCACAATTCGGAACAAATTTGTGATAGAACTCTGCCATCCCAAGAAATTTGACTAGCTCCTCCTTATTTGACGGAACTCGAAGACGGTTGATAGAACTTACCCAGAAAGCCTTCAGCTTAATGCCCACAAAAGACAAGGAATGTCCAAGGTACTCTATCTCTTTCACATCAAATTTGCATTTGTCCGCTCTAAGAGTGAGACCTACATCATGAAACTTTTTTAAAACAGCTTTAAGCCTTGTGTCATGTTGTATTACATCCACACCAAAGATGAGCACGTCATCTTGGTACTAATGACCTGACTCAAGACAGCAAGAGTGGTAAGTCATTGACCCACTTCCCGTAGTCGCCACAACGTGCCTCTACACATTTATCAGTCCTGAAAAAAGCCCCTAGATCCTATTGGACAATGAGGCTGAAACTTGTCGACCACCGATATGAACCTAAGAGTGCGCTGGATTGGTAACTCGATCTACACACGCACCTACACTGTTTTTCCTTTTCCAAACCACTATATCATTAAAGAATTCTCATAAATGGCGGTGTAGGGAATTTTAATTCACTTCACATGAGCACTGCACTATTTTTATCCCTGGACACTACTGTAACACCAGTTGGTCTTCCTCCAGGTGGAGGTCAACATACCCGTGGTAAAAACCCAATGATGATGCTGTCACGTTACTGCAAGGCGGAGAATCAATATATACCACCCACATCTTGTGTACGTTAATGAGGTTTTTTTTAGGAACAACCGCAAACCAATTGACCCTGGTTACACAGGTATACGTGGTCCATTCTCCCCCTGATTTTTTATAGCTTTATTAAGACACAAAGTTGCAGAGAACTCATCAAGTCAAAGGACCAGCTTAAATGCCACACAAGTAGTTCCAAATCAGTGCTTGGCAACCTACTCCACATTCCAAAGCATGTAGAATGTGGGTAGCACGAAGGTTCAGGACACAACAGCCCCACTCCCAAATTTAAATAAAGCTCGGGGAGATGGTGTTCCCCGGGGCTAAAAAAAACCCTAGGAGGGGGGCACCCTTGCTACCCCGAGTTTAAAAATAAATTTGGTGCATTCCCCCAGGACCTGGCCCAACCATGGGCTATTTTTAAAATAAGCGTGGGAGACCACGCTTATTTTCTTTCAAATATTTGCAGGGGATTCGTAACTAAGTCGTAATTTCACAGCAACATTTTCCGGGTCCCGGAGGACCCCATGACCAGGATTATGGGGTCAGGATATTCCTACCATGCCCCCTCTTCTTTTTTTCTAAGTTTGTTTGGGGGACTCGGCTGAAGCTGAGACTTAAGGTGGCTGCCAACACCTCCTGGTTGAATTATTGGCAGCCAGTCAGATTTCAGTATGGGGACTGTCGGATCCTTGGGCTAAAACTACTGAACTAATTTACACCAAGTAACAAGAGGCGCTCTGGACCAAGAGCTAGCTTTCTGCCAAATCTGGTGTAATTCCATCCAGCTGTTCAGACTGTAGTCATGTTCATATGGGAATTAACATGGGAAACACATTTCATTTTTTTTTACCCCCCTTTTATCTCAGCCCCCACTTGATAAATCACGCCAAAACTTTCCATGCACAACTAGAATTACCGGCACACTTTTTTTGGGGGATAATTTTGTGAAGACTCGTCAAACTGCGCCAAAGATATAGGCAAGCCAAAAAACGATTTTCCTATCAAAACTGGGTCCTAACTATAACTACCTACTGGCGACCGCCACAATCACATCACGTAACCTCAACTTATCTCTGAGTGTGAGCACGCTATGTGAAAACAAAAATATTATTATTGTTAGAAAGCGAGAAATAAATATTCCTCATGAGACCCTCAACACCTAGCAGGTCGAGCAGGTCCTGCTCCCAGTCTGTGATATCAGCCCAGCCGAGTGTCAGCTGCTGCTTTGTGCGTTGCACCCTTGTGCTGCAGCACACTCGCCACTGCGCTCTCCACCAAGAGGACACGTTGGTAGCCGAGATAGGCTATACTACATTATGTTGGTACAGTCTTTAAGCAGTGGCATGTAAGAGGATCCTTTCCAACACATATGAACAATGCTGAGTCTTGACATGGGATCCCCTTCTAGGTACAGCATACTTACCTGGAACATCTGGAAAATGGCCTTGCCCACTAACATGTACAGAATCCATGCATATTTTAAAGTAAAGGCAGACAGATACAGTTTGCATGCCTGCAAGAGATGCAGATGATAGCCTCGAAACTAGCCAAATTACGGAAAGGATGGCGAGGTACACTGGTTAGCACCACAATCTGTAGTTACGCTAGAGGGGTGTTGATTTGCATCACCCCATGAGTCCCGGTTCAGATGACATACAGCAGAGCTGCTTCAGAAGGACGCTACATAGCCTCGGAAGGATTATTAGATTGAGATCAGCTAGTGCTGATTCTGATGTACTGCCTTTCTGACCACACCCAGGCCCTCTTTGCTCTCAGACGCTAATCTACCATGTATATGGGGAGGAGACTTTAACACAGTACCTGACACTGGCAATAATCGGTTGATCCACCTGTGGCTGGGGCCCACTCAGTGATGGCGTCCAAATCACTAGCAAAATGGGCGATGGACGCTCATCAGGGATGTATGGTGACCTCGGCACCCAGCTACTTGTTTTACTCTTCGGTCAACACAATACACACAAGAAGTTATCTGTTTTACTGCAAAAAGGACGTGGCTGAAAGGTTGATGGATATAGAATACCTGGGGCGCATGCGCCTGGATCATAATCCTCCCAAACTGACACTGGCCTGGGGATGCTCCCCATCATGCATTCCCTCCTGGAGATTATCTCTGGAGACATTGCATGAGCATAGAATATTATTTCACTGAAAATGAGGTGACTGCATTGAACAGTGTATTAGAATGGGATGCATTCAGGGTGATCTTAAACGTGCCTTAGTCGGTGAACTCACAACAATTGAAGACTACATATGCTCCCTAGAATGAGAGGCTGTTGATAATAAGTAGGCTAGGCAACTACTCTCTACAAACTGAGTGGACCACAAGACTGTCTGCATCACGTACGGTGCCTCGAATATAGGGAGAGGACAGCCCAACAACATGGGGAGGGGGAGAAGACAGGTCATAAGCTGGCATGGCTCTTGAAATCCGATGGCTCTAGCACTCCGAATGCTGTGATCCACACCAGAGATGATCTGCTGCTTAATTCTCAATCCAAGATAAACAAGGGGCTTAGGGACTATTATGCTCTGATTTATTCCCTCAGGAGAGCTATTCAAGGGATGGAGCAGTATTTGGACACAATTTGTCTCCCCTGTCTTACTGCGACAAAGGGTTTCATTAGAAGAACCTTTCCAATTGTCAGAAATACAGGTGGCAAAAGCTCAGATGGGTAGCTGGAAAATATCCAGTAAAATGTTATGCCACATACAGGTCATGATTGGCAGCCCGCCTATTAAAGGTCTATGAGTCGTCAAAGGAGAGCGGTTAATTGCCTAAGTCCATGCGAGAGGGTCGATTCACAGTACTTCTTAAACAAGACAGAGATCCCCTATAGGACAGCTTCTATAGACCGTTGTCATTATTAAACCTGGAATATAAAAGTCTGGGGAAAGTTTTAGCGAACCAAATATTGTTGCTGAACCAGACCCTGGTACACAGCGACCGAAACAACTTTATCCTAAGGAGGAACACCTTCCTAAATCTTAAGCTTTTTTTGGGATCATGGATTGGGCCAGATGCCAAGATTCAGATCCTTCGGTAGCCTGCATAGATATTGAGAAGGCGTTCGATACCCTCAACTGGGCATGGGGCTGGGATTTCTCCAATGAGTGGGACTGTTATATAGAGACCCTGATTCAATGATTTGTGCGGGAGAATGATCTCAACCACCAAAAAAATAGGTAGCGGTACATGGCAAGGGTGCCATGCTCATCCCTTAAGTTTGCGTTGACTTTAGAACCCCTAGCCATGTGCCCTGGGAGCGAAGGCCATGCATTGGGGGATTCAGAAGGGGAAGAATTAGACATTGTGTCTCTCTATGCAGATACCCTGATATACCTACATAAGAGGAGAGCTACTGGTCACAACCTTACCCTCTTGACGGCACTGTTAAATAACTTTGGCAAGGCTTCTGGACTACGAATGAATTGGGATAAATCGTGTTTATTCCCCCTAACTGCTAAGACACTGGCTCAAACCGGAAACTACCTTGCATATAGCAACTGACACGTCTAAATAATTGGGGGTGAACATTACCGCAATGAAAAAGATCTAGTTGATGGTAAGGCTATTATCTCAATTTGCCACTTCCTCCCATTTTGGAATGCCTTACTGCTGTCAACACTGGGCTGAGTAGCTATGTCCAAAATGCTTATACTGCTAAGATTACTATATTTCTTTTCTGCACTCCAATAACATTCAAACGGCCCATTTGAAACAAACTGCAATCTCTATCATTGGCAGGGATATGGACTGAACGGAAACACAGGGTGCCGATTGCCAAACACTACTTTCCATTAGCAGCATCGACTATGAGTTACACTACGAGATGTGCAGCTATAATGGCCCATGTTAGACCTGGCAACATTGGCGTGAGTCTACCTTCTATTTTGAAGAATTGCCGCCTCTGTTCTCATATGTTTTTGCTGGTAATATGCTTTGCAAAACACACAAGATGATGGATGGAATGTTCCACAATGGCAAAACATTCCCCTCCAGTCACAGATCTGGGTTTAATCCATCGTTATTTTGCTCACCAAGCCACCCCAGTTCAGACATGGCCACATGCAAATCAGTCTTGACCCTGTGCTTCATGTCTAGGGCCAGTTTCTGGTTATCATCAGTCTTCAACCAGGATAGCTTGACTCCAGTGCTTTAGTGAGCACGGGACCCACGTCTGGGCATACCCTTCCCACATGGGGTGAACAGCAAAACACACAAGATGATGGACGGAATGTTGCACAATGGCAAAACATTCACCCCCAGTCACAGATCTGGATTTAAACCATCGTTATTTTGCTCACCAAGCCACCCCAGTTCAGACATGGCCATATGCAAATCACTCTTGACCCTGTGCCTCATGGGAATAGTCCAGACCGAACTGCCAAGCCATGTCTTCCCTGGACCGTAATCAAGCATCCTAGGACCGGTTTCTGGCTATCAGCCATCTTCAGCCAGGATAGCTTGACTCCAGTGGCTTAGTAAGCACGGGGCCCACGTCCGGGCATACCCTTCCCACACAGGGTAAACAGCAAAACACACAAGATGATGGCCAGAATGTTGCACAATGGCAAAACATTCACCCTCAGTCACAGATCTGGATTTAAACCATCGTTATTTTGCTCACCAAGCCACCCCAGTTCAGACATGGCCATATGCAAATCACTCTTGACCCTGTGCCTCATGGGAATAGTCCAGACCGAACTGCCAAGCCATGTCTTCCCTGGACCGTAATCAAGCATCCTAGGACCGGTTTCTGGCTATCAGCCATCTTCAGCCAGGATAGCTTGACTCCAGTGGCTTAGTAAGCACGGGGCCCACGTCTGGGCATACCCTTCCCACACAGGGTAAACAGCAAAACACACAAGATGATGGACAGAATGTTGCACAATGGCAAACATTCACCCCCAGTCACAGATCTGGGTTTAATCCATTGTTATTTTTCTCACACCTGTGCAGCGCAGGGACTCCTGGTCTTCTGAGTCCCTGCTAGCGCTCTCCCACAACAGCCGGTTGGATGCTCCTGGCGACTTCCTCCCAATCAGCGCCTTCCCCTCGCCTCAACCTGCGAAGCGGCACCCGTGAAGCGGGTGCGGCAAGCAGCTGCAGGGAATGGCGGAAGCCACAAGAGTCAAGGGCGGGCTGAACGCGGCAACTCTGGGCTCCCAGGCGAAAGGTCAGCGTTTTGGTGTCCCACCGAGTGGAGTAAGCAGCCGCCTTTTGAGGTTTTGGACAGGCGGGTGGACGTGTCTCGCTGTGGGGCGGCCGTGCACACCTGTGCAGCGCAGGGACTCCTGGTCTTCTGAGTCCCTGCTAGCGCTCTCCCACAACAGCCGGTTGGATGCTCCTGGCGACTTCCTCCCAATCAGCGCCTTCCCCTCGCCTCAACCTGCGAAGCGGCACCCGCGAAGCTTGTTTCCGATCCAGGGAAGACATGGCTTGGCAGTTCGGGCTGGACTGTTCCCATGAGGCACAGGGCCAGACTGATTTGCATATGGCCATGTCTGAACTGGGGTGGCGGAGTGAGCTAAAGAATGGTGATGGATTAAACCCAGATCAGTTGACAGGGGTGAGACTTTCCGGTGCTTGTTTCCGGTCCAGGGAAGACATGGCTTGGCAGTTCGGGCTGGACTGTTCCCATGAGGCACAGGCTCAGACGGATTTGCATATGGCCATGTCTGAACTGGGGTGGCGGAGTGAGCTAAAGAATGGTGATGGATTAAACCCAGATCAGTTGACGGGGGGTGAGTGTTTGATTTCCTCAAACGCTCCGTCCATCATCCCCTTTTGTATCGCTTTGTTCGCCCTAAGTTGGCAGGGTATGCTCAGATGTGAGTCCCTTGCTCACTTTGCCACTGGATTCAAGATAGCCTGACTGATGAGGGTTATGAACCCGAAACCGGTCTCAGGATGCTTGTTTCTGATCCAGGGAAGACATGGCTTGGCAGTTCGGGCTGGACTGTTCCCAGGAGGCACAGGGCCAGACTGATTTGCATATGGCCCTGTCTGAACTGGGGTGGCGGAGTGAGCTAAAGAATGGTGATGGATTAAACCCAGATCAGTTGACGTGGGTGAGTGTTTGATTTCCTTAAACGCTCCGTCCATCATCCCCTTTTGTATCGCTTTGTTCGCTCTAAGTTGGCAGGGTAAGCTCAGACGTGAACCCCTTGCTCACTTTGCCACTGGATTCAGGATAGCCTGGCTGATGAGGGTTATGAACCGTAAAGTGGTCCCAGGATGCTTGTTTCCAGTCCAGGGAAGACAGGGCTTGGCAGTTCGGGCTGGACTGTTCCCATGAGGCACAGGGTCACACTGATTTGCATATGGCCATGTCTGAGCTTGGGTGGCGGAGTGAGCTAAAGAATGGTGATGGATTAAACCCAGATCAGTTGATTGGGGGTGAGTGTTTGATTTGCTCAAACGCTCCGTCCATCATCCCCTTTTGTATTGCTTTGTTCGCCCTAAGTTGGCAGTGTATGCTCAGACGTGACTCCCTTGCTCACTTTGCCACTGGATTCAAGATAGTCTGTCTGATGAGGGTTATGAACCCTAAACAGGTCCCAGGATGCTTTTTTTCGGTCCAGGGAAGACATGGCTTGGCAGTTCGGGCTGGACTGTTCCCATGAGCCACAGGGTCAGACTGATTTGCATATGGCCATGTCTGAACTGAGGTGGCGGAGTGAGCTAAAGAATGGTGATGGATTAAACCCAGATCAGTTGATTGGGGGTGAGTGTTTGATTTGCTCAAACGCTCCGTCCATCATCCCCTTTTGTATTGCTTTGTTCGCCCTAAGTTGGCAGTGTATGCTCAGACGTGAGTCCCTTGCTCACTTTGCCACTGGATTCAAGATAGCCTGGCTGATGGGTGTTATGAACCCGAAACCGGTCCAAGGCAGCTTGTTTCCGGTCCAGGGAAGACATGGCTTGGCAGTTCGGGCTGGACTGTTCCCATGAGGCACAGGGTCAGACTGATTTGCATATGGCCATGTCTGAACTGGGGTGGCGGAGTGAGCTAAATAATGGTGATGGCCTGCAGGCCGAGAATCTACGCATCACATCCGCACCGGTAAAGATCACAACACATCCCCTACTCTGCGCAAGCCTTGAGGCACGACACATCATTTCCTCTGGATCACGGAACCAACGCATCTCCCCTTTTGCGAGCCTTTTGTTTACTTTGCGTTATGCATTCAGGTACTTTGCTGAGAACTTTGTTGCATTAATCATCAACTTTAACTAAGTAACGTTTATCACCTTTGAAGTAATCTTAAGTGTAGTATTGTGGATTTCTTTCATTTGTGGTCTTGTGTTTAAGTCTATATAAAGAAAACTTATTTTTATAAAACCCGTGTTGTGTCCATCTGTAGTGTTTTCACTGTATTACTGTGTATGTTCACAAATGCTTACCCCTTCCTGTGAGATAAGCCTGTCTGCTCGTGCCAAGCTACCAAGGGTGTGAGCAGGGCTTATTAAGGAGTGTAATCCCCTTATCCTGACTTAGAAGTAAGGGTCCCTATTTGGACAAAGGTGAATACCATCGCCAACTAGAGACCCCCAGATCTAACAGCCCATGAGATGGTTGGCAGACTCAGCTAATCCAGAACCGCAGGACATAAGAATCCACCATGAAGGTTTATTGAAGTAAGCAGGCCTCTAGGGAGTAGACGAGGATTGGACCACCACTAATCTGTTGTTTAGGACCGCGTGTTGGTGCTGGAAGAGGTATTTCATGAGGGGCGACCTTGGGAAACCAGCCTTTGCACCAGAATCATCCTTCTGGTCTCTACCGGAGAGAACAGCACTAGCAGAACTACATAGCACACGACCCTGGATGGAGGCAGACATCCAAGTCTGGGGGTACAAAAGGGGGTGGTGATGGACGGAGCATCTGAACCAATCAAACACTCACACCCAGTAAACACATCTGGGTTTAATCCATCACAGTTCTTTAGCTCACTCTGCCACCCCAGTTCAGACATGGCCATATGCAAATCAGTCTGACCCTGTGCCTCATGGGAACAGTCCAGCCCGAACTGCCAAGCCATGCCTTCCCTGGACCGGAAACAAGCTTCCGAGGACCGGTTTCTGGCATTACAGCCGTCTTCAGCCCGGCTTGCTTGAATCCAGTGGCAAAGTGAGCAAGGGACTCATGTCTGAGCATACCCTGCCAACTTATGGCAAACAAAGTGGTACAAAAGAGGGTGGTGTTGGACGGAGCATCTGAACCAATCAAACAATCACACCCAGTCAGTAGATCTGGGTTTAATCCATCACCGTTCTTAAGCCAACCTGCCACCCCAGTTCAGACATGGTCATATGCAAATCAATCTGACCCTGTGCCTCATGGGAACAGTCCAGCCCGAACTGCCAAGCCATGCCTTCCCTAGACCGGAAACAAGCTTCCGAGGACCGGTTTCTGGCATTACAGCCGTCTTCAGCCCGGCTTGCTTGAATCCAGTGGCAAAGTGAGCTGGGTATGCTCATACGTGAGTCCCTTGCTCACTTTGCCACTGGATTCAAGATAGCCTGGCTGATGGGTGTTATGAACCCCAATGGAACAATGCAAAGATTAAAATAGATGGCACCTCTCCATCTTGGACGTCCTTTTCATCAAATAATATCTTGTTCCTCAAAGACCTTGGCACATCGACTTTTCCTAAAACATTTGCAGAGTTACAGAATGCCCATAACCTGGAAAACATTGAATTCTATAACTTCTTCAAACTAAAGGTTGTGATGAAAAAGATTCGTACTCCACATAACTCAGACTTAATCCCTCTACTTCTTAAATTGTCCAAAACACCTTATGCTGCATCCTCAATTTATAAGTCTATAAACTCCACCAACGCCAACAAAAGAATCACATCAGAGATTCAAGCTAAATGGAGTGAGTCAGCCTCTACCTCCTTTATTTCTACCTTAAATGATCTATCATGGAAGAAGATCTGGACTTACTCTATCAAAAATTAAATCTCCCACAATGTAAATACTGGATATTACATAAAGCTTACTTGACTCCCGAAAAACTCTCCATTGTAGGTCTTCTTGAATCAGTTATTTGCTGGAACTGCCAAAACTCTCCAGGTTCTTGTATCCATATGCTTTTCAACTGCGGTAAGCACCAACAGTTCTATGCAATCTTCAACATTGATGTTTCCCTGAATTTCCATACAGTTACCGAAGGCCCCTGGGCCCACTCTACCACCTTGACACTAAACCAGTCAGACATGTGCCTCATGGACCTCCTTTTAACGAAGAAATTAAAAACATTCTGGGACATATTACCAACAAGTAGCAATATTTATCGCTAAATAGGCTTAGCGACGATTTTTTTATTGCTGCCTATCGCTGGATATGTTAGCGGAGAAAACATGCTTTTAGCAACGTTTTTCTGCATTGTGCTAAAATATCCAGCGATAGTGGCCAAATGCGTGAATATCGCTAAGAATACAGGGATATCCACGCATTAGCGACAAAATGCTCTTAGCCATGTTATGCAACTCCCATTGGATAACATGGCTATGAACTGGTCTGGGCAAGTGTTGGTATTTGGAGATATTCGCGCTTAGCGCGAATATTTCCAACGCTACACCTCCCTTTCTAATAGGCGATAGCGACGTTAGCGACTGCTTTCAGTCACTAACTGGTTGGGTACGCCCACTTTGCATGTCATTAGCGATAAACATCGCTGACATGCACCAACAGTTCTATGCAATCTTCAACATTGATGTTTCCCTGAATTTCCATACAGTTACCGAAGGCCCCTGGGCCCACTCTACCACCTTGACACTAAACCAGTCAGACATGTGCCTCATGGACCTCCTTTTATTGAAGAAATTAAAAACATTCTGGGACATATTACCAACAAGTAGCAATATTTATCGCTAAATAGGCTTAGCGACGATTTTTTTATTGCTGCCTATCGCTGGATATGTTAGCGGAGAAAACATGCTTTTAGCAACGTTTTTCTGCATTGTGCTAAAATATCCAGCGATAGTGGCCAAATGCGTGAATATCGCTAAGAATACAGGGATATCCACGCATTAGCGACAAAATGCTCTTAGCCATGTTATGCAACTCCTATTGGATAACATGGCTATGAACTGGTCTGGGCAAGTGTTGGTATTTGGAGATATTCGCGCTTAGCGCGAATATTTCCAACGCTACACCTCCCTTTCTAATAGGCGATAGCGACGTTAGCGACTGCTTTCAGTCACTAACTGGTTGGGTACGCCCACTTTGCATGTCATTAGCGATAAACATCGCTGACATGCAAAGCGGGCCCCAAACCGCTCGCTATCGCCTAAAAGCTGTCGCTAACATCAGTTAGCGACAGCTTGCTAATAGGGTGATAGAATTATCGCCGCTTAGCGGCCGAAAACGGCCGCTAAATCTGCGATAATTGCCTATCGCCCCCCTTGGTAATATGCCCCTCTATGTGAATGGAAATCTCTCAAAACCTCTCATATCACATGGTTGGCGTGGTTCTGCTTCACGAGAAGCGCAGATAACACTTCTGATAACTATGGCTACACTATTCAGACATCTCAGAAAATATGGAATAGATTAGACCAATACATGCAAAAAATAAAACCTCCTTAAAGCACATTATCCATAACTATCAACGTTGGGGCTAACTGTCATGTTGCTTTAAATAAGTTCTCCTTTTGTTGTGGAATGTTTTCTTTTAATCCACATTCTTTTCTAGTTTGGAATCTTATACTGAACCAGCAGGTCATTTGCTGGGAATTAAGTCCTGTGTAGGTTGCGCCCTACCTTGCTCCTGTGCTCTTATTTAATAAACCTCTACTTGTTCATTTTTATAAAGTGTCATACTTTACAATTGGCGACGAGGTGGAAGAAGAAGAAAAAGAAGCACTAGGAATCCCTGAACACATTATTAATTTAATTTTTCATCAGATTCATTGAACATTGGATTTACTTCTCCATTTTCACTCAAGCTGAAAACTTCAGGGATTTTGAATAATAGAATTTCGTGAGTACTGTGAATATTATCCGTGAGAGCTATGATGAGACTATTTTTTCTGCACTTATTATTGAACTGCGTGTTTATTGTGGAGAGACTGTCTCATGAATCTTCCTCGATTTAATACACAAATAAAATGCCTGCCTGGATTAATCGTATTAATTGAATGCCGCTTGGATTATCGCTCTGATTGAATGCCCGCCTGCACTGCGCTGTGAGACCTTCATTTCATTGTATATCAAAAGATATTTCCAGCGCATCTTTTAAAATTGCACATTACCTCATTGAAAGGATTGCGCAAGGCTATCATCTTCGTTCCAGTTGTGGGGGCATTCTTCTTTTGACGCGTCAACATCGGAACGCAGCTTCCTTCTTCCGATCCCTCAGTCCTGTGCATTCTGAAGTTTGAGTGCTCATTACGCCTTTCAAATGACGTTGCGTGATGATGCAAGACGTCGGCGGCCATTTTGAGTTTCCTTGACGACGGAGTTATACTTTGAAACGGAATACTACGACAGCTAAATTCCTCGTTTTTTTTTCAACTTCATAAATATCACGAACAGATAAACATTATACCGTTTGAAATAAAATAAATAGGAAGATTACTATTTTTCTTTATTTCTTCATCATCTACACAAGGAAAAGAAGATTTATTTTCATCATCTACACAAGGAAAAGAAGATATTTTTTTCTACTAAGACTTTTATATAAGCTCTTTTAGTAAGATTTTTGTTTATAATTATACTATTAAGTATTTTTACTTACCTTTTAACATTTCAGGGTGTCAACTATGGCTTCGCAAACTTTTACCATTCAATCACCTCAGGCATTTTGACCTACAGGTCCTGAACCATGCATGAAGTGGTTGCAATGGAAAGCATACTTCCTTAACTTCATTGAAACTATCGATGAAGAGGGAAAAATGAAAAAAAAGTGATGCCAATCCCAAAACATTTAAAGCTAGGAACATACCTATTTTAATTTGTGACGAAGTAGGAAAAGAGTTAGATAGGCTTGTGAATGAAGATATAATTGAACGTATTGAATCGTCAGAATGGATTTCGCCAGTCGTTATTGCCAGACATGCTAATAGAAAAATCTGTCTGTGCATTGACCTTCGTCATTTGAACAACAACATTTTGGTTGATAAATTTCCTCTACCTAAAATTTCAGAAATGTTGTTTTCAGAAAATGGTGCTACTATATTTTCTACAGTTGATTTATCCTTGGCTTACCACCAAATTTTACTCAATCAGGATAGTAAACAGTTCACTGCTTTTTTCACACCTATGGGGTGTTATCAATTTAAGAGAATGCTATATGGTTTGGCTTCGGCCGCCGCCATTTTTCCACGTATTATGTATCAATTATTTAACAAGCATCCTAACGTTAGATTCTTCCAGGATGATATCCTTATTTTTGGTAAGGACAAAGTCGAGCATAATACTATTTTGGAAGGGGCTTTGACTATTCTTGAGAATAAAGGTTTGACCATAGAATATTCCAAATGTAAATTTGGTGTCAAATCTGTTACGTACTTAGGCCATGTATTGTGCTCTGATGGTGTTTCTACCAAACCTAAATTAGTGGATGCCATAAAGAAGCTCTTCCTCCGGCAAACAAATATGAAGTTCGTTCATTTTTAGGTATGGTAGAATTTTATGCGAAGTTCATTAAAGGGTTCTCAAGTAAGGTTTTTAACATTAGACAATTACTCAAAAGCAATGTAAAATTTGTATGGTCTGCATTCTGTGAGAATGAATTCAACAACATCAAAATGGAAATCATCCATGCACCTGTTTTGAGTCCTTTTGATCCAAATTTGAAGTCTGTAATTACAGTAGATGCTAGTAACAAAGGTTTGGGTGGAGTACTTTCTCAAATTGATACAAATGGAAAATAATGTATTGTTGCATTCGCTTCTAGAGCTCTATCTACTCCTGAGAGTAAATTTTCTGTGATTGAGAAGGAAACATTGGCTGTGGTTTGGGTTTTAGAACATTTCCACAGTTTTATTTGGGGTAAAGCATGTGTTGTAAGATCAGATCACAAACCTCTTGCCAAACTTCTTTCTACTGATGGACTTTACAATGCTACTGCTAGGATAGCAAGGATGTCTATGCGTCTTCAAGACTTTTTGGTTAAAATTGAATATGTGCCTGGAAAAAGCAATGTTCTAGTGGATTTTTTATCCCGCATGCCTTCTGATTTGCAAAAGTGTCAGGTGAATGAATGGGGTTCATTACAGGTGGGGTTAGTTCATGATGAGAATTCTTTTTGCATAGATAAAGGGAAATGGAGTGAAGAATATTTAAAAGAGAATGTTTTGGTTTCTGTCATTTCCTATATTTGTCAGGGTTGGCCTGATAAAAATAATTTAACTTCTGAGGTTAAACCTTATTGGGAAGTTAGGAATGAGTTAACGGTTGTGGAAGTTACATTTTTCGTGGTGAAAGGGCAGTTCCTCCCATTGCTTTGAGGAATTCTATTCTTCAATTATGACATAAGGGTCATTGTGGAATAGTGAAGACCAAACAAAATGTTAAGAGATGATACTAGTGGCCTGGTGCTGATTTAGCAACTGAAAGAATTGTCTGTGATTGTGTCACTTGTGCTAATTCTGACAAGGTACTCAATACTTTGAGACCGGATATGTGCGAGCCCATCATTCCTGATGGTCCGTGGCATACTGTTGCCATTGACATCATGGGGCCTTTGGGAGATTTCCATAAATATATAATTTCTATTACTGATGTTTTTTCAAGGTGGCCCAACATTACCATTGTGGATAAGGTAGATTCTGTTAAAGTTTTGGAATTTTTGGACAGAGTTTTCATTGAAGAGGGTCTTCCAGTTCAAATCATAAGTGACAATGGGGTGCAGTTTATGTCTAAATTGGCTAAATCTTATTTTGAAAGAACTGGAATAGTTCATAGAACTACATCCTTATACAATCCTAGTGGGAATGGTCTTTGCGAGAGATTTAACAAAGTACTCAAAAAACACTATCCAAATTGCTGGTGTTAAAGGTGAGGATTGGGAAGCGCATGTGTTTAAGGCAGTTTGGTCTTATAGGACTAATATTCATGATGCGTTGCAAATGTCACCTTTTGAGATAATGAGAGGCCGAATTGCTAGAACTAAGTACAATCCTGACTGGTTACATAAGCAATCATGTGTTGACATCAGCATGAATGAAAAAGAATATTCTTGAGAAGCATCTTTAATACAAACGCAATTTTGATAAATAATTTGGTGATGGTTTGGTTGATGTTAAAGCAGGCATGTGGGTTAAAGTTAAAAAACCGTGGAAAGTAAAAAAAGGTGAATCACAATTTTCTGAACCTTTGTTAATTAAGAAAATTTTACATAATGCAGTGCTTTTGAGTGATGGCAAAGTATGGAACCTCCGAAGAATTGCTATTTTCAGGGGTAAGAATGAAGCTAGGAATGATTCTTTTGGGTCTTCCTCTTCAGGTTCTTCTGAAATTGGAGAGTTTCATACTCCTCAAAAGGAGGATCATGATCGCATCATTGTTTCAGATTGTGCAGGTTCATTCAGTGGAGTCTCTGAGGTGGTCCAACCTTCTGAGTGTGCGGTTCATCTTGTGGAGTTACTGAGATGGTCCAACCTTCTAATACCAGGAACACGGTATACCAGGAACACGGTCACCCGGGAGCTCGACTGACGCCGCGCACATCGCGCTATCACTCAATCCAAAACGAGAATTTCAAAATATTATACCCATTTGACGACTGTCACATTATGACTCACGGATTTTGATGGTAGGCTTGGGTTATCCGCTCGACCTCCCTCTTTCCAATATCTCAGAGCCCCTGGAATTCCTGTCCGATTTTACACAGTCGGCAGTGACCTTCTCCACTCCCTTGTTCTCATCCGAATTGGTCAAGGGCCGTACCGGGTCGGAAATATCCCCGGCAGAGCGACCTTCAAAGTTTATACTGTAGTGTTTGAGCCCTGAAGATTCGCGCAAGCAATGAAACACGTGTCGGCTGGCTGCTGTTAAATGTTTGAGAAATTAAAGAACTGAAGATTTTCATTCTACACAAGAAATCATCATTTCTCTGCAACCTTACTTGTGTTACTTATTGCATACCCTACGATATACGAATTATCTGATTTTAGATGTGTGTGCATAGGGTTTTCTTTTCTTGAATTTGTGGGTTTCACCAGCTCGCTGGTTTAACTATTGAGTGGTTATTAAGGTTTTCCATTCACCCAGTTGCACCACTAATACATTTTCTGCTCGAGACATACACTCTTGTCCTTCTATCATTGGCTGTGCGCCCATTGCTCACTGACACTAAAAACCTTGTTGCAATACTTCTAGAGATGATACTTTTGGATCTGGTGTTTCTGGCAGTGAGGTTTTGCATGATCCAGTTTGTGAGGCTTCTACTGCTAGTAATGCCAATTTGTTAAATTCTGATTTTGTAAATAGGAATGTTGTAAATAGTAATGTAGATAATCTCAAGAAACGTATTCCAGTTAAACCTAGGTGGTTAGACGATTTTGTATCTTAATTTTATTTTGTTTTATTTTATTTTGTTACAGGGGAAGATGTGTCGTGTTGCTTTAAATAAGTTCTCCTTTTGTTGTGGAATGTTTTCTTTTAATCCACATTCTTTTCTAGCTTGGAATCTTATACTGAACCAGCAGGTCAGTTGCTGGGAATTAAGTCCTGTGTAGGTTGCACCCTACCTTGCTCCTGTGCTCTTATTTAAAAAGCCTCTACTTCTTCATTTTATAAGGTGTCATACTTTACACTAACCCAACTCCCCCACACTTGCATATAGGCGCTGAACAGCAACACAACACATCACATTGCCATTACTATTTCAGTGTAGACATCTCTATCCTCTTGCTCTCTGTCTCTCTCTTTCTTCTATCCTTCTCTCTCTTTCTGAGGTACCCTTATATCATCCCGATCTCTCTCCACCACCACTCCCTCCCGGGGTTTACTTCAATTAATACTCCTGTAATTACAACTGTGTTTGGATCTATAACAAGCTGATTATATCTGGCTCTATTCTTGATTATACTCTTGTTCTAGTATCTTTCTCGTTATGTTTGCATAATACCTCAATCCTTTTCCATCCCCTTATCTTTATACCTCCTAATAACAATAAAATACTTTGAAATAAAAAAAAGTGGCCATAAAATCCAGGCTGCGATTCTACATACATTTCAATAACCTACACCACACTTCAGGTGTGCAACGCCCATTAGGCTGAAAAGCTTTCCTCTTAGTGCAATAATCATTTATGTTTAAAAACTATTACTTCTAGTAAGTACTTCCTATTGCAGTGCTATATTATGATGTAATAATGTTAAATCTTCACATGTTAAAGTAATACAAATTTTAGTATTTTAAAGCAACGTTATCATATTTTATTTAATGTTTTCTGTGTGATTTACATAGAAAACATTTTCAGGGCTCGGCTCATGCACGGGCTCTAAGATCCCAAAAAGACTTTTTGCTCAGCTCTCCCTGCTAATGTATTGATTCGCCCACCTCTACAGTGGCATCTCGGAGAGAAGGAGGCCATGCAATGCGGAGAGTGTAGATGCCTCCTGACTCGCACTCTCAACAGCAATAAAAAAGTTCTATGATGTGGTCAGCACTAGTTATTTCATTAGTTTTTGTTTAAACTGTCAGCCAAGCTACCTTGCAACTGCAGTGCTGTGCAACATGGCTAAAAAACATTGAAAAAGCCAGTAGGTCACATAGACGAGACCTATTGGCTTTGGCAATGCTTTTTTTCCTGGCCCGATCGGAGGATGGGGAGTGGAAGCAACAACGTGGGACAAGAAGCTGGAAGTCACAGAGCAGGAGGGTCTGGGGATGGAAGCAATAAAGGACAACAGGAGGAAGTGGAAACAACAATGTAGGTAAATGTTATGTCCTTGGTTCTGGCACGCCCATGACGCCATGAGCGTGCCAACGTTGAGTCATGTGACTTGCTATAATAAAGAGGGGCCCCGCACGCACGTACGCAGTTAGACGCGCAGACGGAGAGCCAAGAAGTTATTCCCAGTGTCCGCCTCAGTTATTTCTAGGGCCACGTGTCAGGCCTAGTTAGACCTAGATGCCCCGGAGTGTAGGCCCCAAGTTGATACCCCTAAGGCTGCCACTACCCACTTCAAGAACACAACAACTGGCGACGAGGGTGGCTGCCGAATCCTCGCCTGGGGTGCGTGTGTGCCTGCTGTCCCGTGCGGCGGCCGCGAGTCATGGTGCTCGTGCCTCACGGCATCACACGCCCCTGCGGTGCACAGTTGGGGCGAAGACTCCGATCCCTGGGGGAACTCAGGTGAGCCGTGTGCCACCGTCCCACGTCGGCTGGTGGGGCCGTGCTGCTCAGCGACACCCGGCAGTGCGCATCGTCACGATCGCCTACCCGCGGCAGAGGGCCGTGTGCTCTTTAATCAGTGGTTTCACACCCAGCGCCGCACCTGGCCCCTCGGCACGTGCGTGAAGCGCGCTTCTGGCCATCTTGCACGGCGAACTGAGCGGCGCCCTGCCTCCTCTCACGCATCTAGCGGACGCAGCGCCTGCCTGTCTCGCTGCTGGCCTTGTCTGCCCGTGGTAAGCGCGCCGGTCGCACGCGCCCTTCCACATCCGGCCCCTTCGAGTGCCAGCTTCGTCGGACTCCCAGCCCATCGAAGGCCTGATCAGGCGCCGTCAGGGCGATGGCTACGATTCCGCCCATCGAACCGTTTGTGGTGGAGGGTGCGCCCTCGGCACTAGCCCCAAAGTGGAAAGAATGGGTGGACAGACTCCTAGTATTCTTCGAGGCCACGAAAGTCCACAAGGAGCAAAAGCGAGCCATGGTGCTCCACCAAGGAAGCAATGACATACACGCCATCGCGAGAACACTCACAGAGGCGACCCCCAAAACACAATAAAAGGCTGATAAACGCCCTAAATGCCCACTTTGAACCCATGGCCAACCAGGACTATGAGCGATTTGTGTTCAGACAAGCGCGTCAGCTGCCAGAAGAGTCGTTGGACACCTACCACACTAGACTCAAAAAACTAGCGCTATCCTGTGGGTTCACGGATATAACGGAAGAAATCAGAGGTCAAATAATACAGGGCTGTGCCTCTGCCAAACTGAGAGAAAGAATATTGGAAGAATCAGGCAAACCGCTAGCTGACATTTTCACTCTCGGCCGCACAAAAGAGTTATCCAAAGCCAGAGCGGCGCACATGGAGGCCGCGTTGCAAGCAACCGTCAAGGCAGAACCCGTCAACAAACTTCAGGTCCAAACGCCGCCCAAGTGGCACAAAAAGACACCCCACACACCGAGCGGGGCATCTGGACACTCATGTGGATACTGCGGAGGCCCGCGTCACCCGGCACCAGAATGTCCAGCAAGGGGGAAGCGCTGCTCGGGATGTGGCAAGCTAAATCATTTCGAGAAGGTGTGCCGCTCGAAGAAATTCCGCAGGCCCCGCCAAGTGGTAAACACAGTGACGGAAGGCGAGCAGAGCCAAAGTGACATGGACGACGACGAGGAAGAAGAACGGTCGGTGCACAAAGTACACATGATTGGCACCGCCGCCCGTCGCACCAGAACGCTCCCCCAATGTTCGATCCGGGTGGCTGACCAGGACATAATGGCGGTGGTGGACACGGGAGCGTCCATAAACCTCATGAGTGCAACGCTCTACAGAACCATGGCAACGCCTCCGGCCCTGAGCCCTACTCCCATCACTGTCTTCGCATACGGACAGGACATACCCCTCAAAATCCGAGGAAAGTTCCGGGCGGCCGTCCGCCACGGGGACAAAACAATCAACACGAATATTTTCGTGTCGGAAGAGGGACAAGGCATGCTGCTAAGCTGCAGAGCGGCCGAAGACCTGGGTGTGGTGACATTTGCTTTTGGTGTCCACGAGGAGTCGGTGCAGCAGCTCCTCATGGATTTCCCTGACATATTCGAGGGCATCGGACGCTTCAATGGCCAGGAAATACACCTGCATGTCGACCCCACGGTACAGCCGGTGGCCCTGAGACACAGACGCATTGCGTTCCATCTCCGGCCCTTAGTGGAAGAGGAGCTTCGAAAACTGGAAGTGGCTGGCATCATTGAAAAGGTCTCAGGCCCCACCCCCTGGGTGTCGCCCATCGTGGTCACAAGGAAACCGAAACAGCCAGGGGCAGTCAGAATCTGCGTGGATATGCGCCTCCCCAAAGCGGCCATGCGATGACCTAATCGGAGAAATGGCCGGAGCCTGCTGGTTCTCAAAGCTAGATCTACAGTCGGGATACCACCAGCTAGTACTGAACAAGGAGTCACAAAACATAACCACTTTCTCAACCCACATCGGCCTTCGAAGGTACACCCGGCTTAGCTTTGGTGTTTCCAGCGCAGCGAAGGTGTTCCAGAATGTCATCCAGGAGCTGATCGCAGGCATACCAGGGGTGATAAACGTTAGCGACGATATAATAGTACATGCCCGCACCATAACAGAACACAATCAACGACTAACCCAGGTGTTCCGCAGGCTGAGAGATGCTGGACTTACGCTCCATAGAGAGAAGTGTGAATTCCTGCGAACAAAGATAGGATTATTTGGGTACGTCTTTTCCGCAGAGGGAGTCAACCCAGACCCAGACAAAGTCAAAGACATCAAAGACGCACCACCCCCCACCTCTGTCACCGAAGTCCGGAGTTTCCTCGGCATGGTTAATTATTGTGGGAGGTTCATCAGAGATCTTGCCAACCTCACTCTCCCCCTACGTGAACTCACAAAAGACTCCACACCATGGACCTGGGGACCAGCACAGGAGAAGGCCTTCCACGACATCAAGGAGTCCCTCTCGAGTAACACAACACTCGCATTCTTTGATCCTCGCAACTCCACCCTAATAGCGGTAGATGCCGGGCCGGCCGGACTCGGAGCTGTCCTAATGCAGAAACAAAGGGACGAAATGGACTGGGTGCCGATTGCTTTCGCAAGTCGATCCCTTACAGACACGGAGCAGCGGTACTCCCAAATTGAAAAAGAAGCCATCGCCATCCATTGGGGGTGCCGGCACTTTCACCTGTATGTGTATGGCAAGCCGTTCACGGTGGTAACCGACCACAAACCATTGGTGGCCTTATTCTCGGGGACCTCGACAAAACCGCCGCCCCGCATCGAGAAATGGATGCTCCAACTGCAGGAATACAACTGTAACGTTGAATACCAGCCAGGGGCAAAGAATCCGGCGGACTACCTCTCACGCCATCCTAGGCCAGCCACCCCGGAAGAAATGGAAGAAGCAGAAGAAACGGAGGCCTATGTCAAATGGGTGATAGCACGGTCATGTCCGCGACCCCTCTCCGTAGTTGACATTGCGAATGCCACGGCGCAAGATGCCTGCTTACAGAGGGCCAAAGAGGCTCTCCGAACAGCGAACTGGCACCGGGCCAAGGAAAGCTGGAAGGTGCTCACACCAGAAGCCCAGAAGATCATGGAGAGCCTGCATCATGTCAGGGAAGAGTTAAACGAGGACGACACCGGATGCCTGCTGAGAGGGCATCGTCTGGTAATACCCGCTGCGTTGGCTGACCAGGTGGTGCAACTTGCGCATGTAGGTCACCAGGGAATGGTCAAAACCAAAGCACGTCTAAGATCAAAAGTATGGTTTCCCCTAATGGACGAGATGGTGGAGAATGTGGTGAGGTCGTGCACAGCCTGCCAAGTTACTGGGGATGCTCCTCGTGAAGCCCCGATCATAGTGGAACCCCGACCACGACAGCCATGGGAACGAGTCAGTATGGACTTCGGCAGCCTCCCGGACGGGAGACACACTTTAGTGATGATCGATGACCATTCCAAATACCCGGAAGTGGAAATCATAACCAGCACGAGCACCGGGGAAGTCATCCCCAAAATAGAGAAAATTGTTGCTGCTCATGGGGCGATGCGTGAACTCCGCACAGACAATGGGTCCCCGTTTCAGGGACAAGAACTGGTTGCTTATCTGTCCTCCCTGGGCACCCAGCATCGGCACATCACCCCTCGCTGCCCTCAGGCCAACGGAGAGGCAGAGCGATTTATGAGAACCCTGAACAAGGTCATTCGCATTGCCCATGACAAGCGCCAGTCAGTGGAGATGGCCATCTTCACGTTCCTCCGAAGCTACCGACAGACCCCACATTCAACCACAGGGGTGGCTCCAGCACATGTCCTCATGGGGCGAGTGATGACTGACTCTATCCCTCACCATCCAAGGTGGACACCTGAGGGGGCAGACGAAGGTCGAATTGCGCAGAAAAGAAAAGCCACTTTTGCTCAAATCAGTAAGAAAAGAAGAGCTGTGATGGTAAACTTCAACAGAGGCGATCTAGTGCTTATCCGAAACAGGGTAACCAGTGGAAAGTTCAGACTGAACTATGAAAAAGGACCATGGCGAGTGATTGGCGTGAAAGGCACCCGCATCATAGCCGTCCGGGGGCGGGAAACAGTAACAAGAAATGTGTCCCATTTCAAACGGTTCCATCCCGAGCCAACGTCACCCTGCCCCCCAATGTTCGACAATGGCACTGGGACTGCAGTCAGCTCTTCACACCAGGAAACAGCACCCAGCCAAGAAGTCACCCAGAGAAACAGCGCCAGGGCAGCAGTGAGTGATGAGCCGAGTGAAAACTCTGGAGCCCCGGAAGACATGCAATACCCTGAGGCGGCAGTCAGTGAGGCGCCGATGACCGTCCCAGTCATGGAAAAGGGCATCCTGAGTCGGAGGGAGTCGCAACATGGACTAAGAAGAAACCCCACACCCTCCTGTCGGCTACGCGACTACTTCACGTAAGACTGTTCATGAAAAGTGAGAGTGATGTCAGTAATCATGCCCAGAGATTTTTGAATAACAGTTTGAGCCGAGTGCGCCAAAAGAAAATATCATGACAGACTGTTTGCTAATGTTTGGGTTTTCCTGTTGTTGTTTTTCTTCATGTTTTAGGAGGAATGTTATGTCCTTGGTTCTGGCACGCCCATGACGCCATGAGCGTGCCAACGTTGAGTCATGTGACTTGCTATAATAAAGAGGGGCCCCGCACGCACGTACTCAGTTAGACGCGCAGACGGAGAGCCAAGAAGTTATTCCCAGTGTCCGCCTCAGTTATTTCTAGGGCCACGTGTCAGGCCTAGTTAGACCTAGATGCCCCGGAGTGTAGGCCCCAAGTTGATACCCCTAAGGCTGCCACTACCCACTTCAAGAACACAACAGGTAAACAACAATTTGGGGTGGGTGGGGGCAAGTAACACTGGGGTAAATCAGTAACACTGGAAGAGAGGCTGGGAAGTGGCAAACAACAAAGCGGTAGGGGAGTGTGGGAGTGAGAAGCAGGCAGGCAAGCAGAAATGCTGCTGGGAGGGGGCAAGGAAAGCGTGGGATGGGAGGGGACAAGCAAAAATTCAGAGCAGGACTGAAGAGGGTGAAGAAGGCCTGCAAAACAAGCACTATTAAGGAGTGCTGTAACTAAAAGAAAAAGAAGCTCTGAAAGTTCAAGCTGTGGAAGAACACTGGCAAGGAAGCAGTACTTAGGCTATGCTACAGGGGGGCACACAAGTGAAGAGAAAGTGAAGCTCACAAGCGCTTCCCAATGGGAAGCAAGAAAATGAGCGACAATGAAGCCAACCAATGCTAAGTATTTGGTGAGTTCTAAGTCCCCTGTTAGTAAACAAAGGGGGATATGTACAAGGAAGTGGCGGAGAGCGGCGTTAGTCTCCTTGGCTGAACGCTGCGCTCCACCACTTCTGAAACTCAGGGCTGCACCATATTTACAAGAATGTGGTCCAGCCTTGTGTTTCCCCTGTGTGATAGTGCTAAGTTTAGCAACTTAGCCCCAACGCAGGCACCCTTGCACCATAGTGCAAGAGTGTCTGCATGCAGGGATGGATTGTTTATGTGTAGGAAGGTGTCCATTCCTGCACATAAACAATCCTAAAATGCCAATCTGTCACTTTCATGTATTCTGCTTCCTGCAGCACACATGAAAGTGACAAAATGGCATTTTTTAAAAGATTTGTTTATGTACAGGAAGGGACACCTTCCTACACATAAACAAACCCTGCCATTTTACTTTTACTGTGTGTGCTGCACAAGGCAGCACATATGAAAAAGTAAAAACAAGGAGAGATAATGCATTTCTCCTTGTTTGGCCAACTTAAGACCAGAATTTACCTGGTCTTAATTTTGGCGCTGCCTCCTATGTATGCCACCCTTGTACATAGGGGGCAGCGTCAAAATGAATGGGTGTTGCAGCGGAATGGCTACCGCATTACCCACTGCCCACCCCTTTCACGCTAACCATAGCGTGAAAGGGAGCCTTATGTACAAGGGAGCGTTAAGCCACGTTAAGTGACTTAAGGCTACTTTGTACATAAGGTGCAGCCCCTATCGCCACCACAACGTCTGTAAAAGTGACGCGGTGGCGATAGGGGCTTGTACATATGCCCTAAAATGTCGGTGAAATTGTTCTTGGCTGTCAGTGCGTTGCCTGCAGGAAGGCCAGTTAAAGCCCAAGCATTGATGTTGCCTGCGAGTCAATAATGGCATCAGGATGGTCGCTACACAATGACGTCATGCCGTCCAGTTACTCTAACAGTCCATACACATGCAGCTGTGCGGTGCAGCACCTCACTGTGCTTATATGCCTCAAGCTTGCCCTTTCACTCAGGTTGGGTAGGGGTGTATCTTCTCATCACCGCAGGGACACGTATGGTGTAATTTTCTCCAAAGTATAGCCAAGGGCTGTTGGGTACTGACCTCTTCCAGTCCACCTCACAGGAGTCCCTTTTGTGCTTTCTCCCTTGGTATTTGTTGGACAGACATGTGATAGACAGAAGAGGGAGCTCAGAATGACACCTGGTGTTCACCAGACCACTCTGCCCTTGTGCGGTCAACCTCTTGATCATTCTTACCATCTGTGTGGGTGTCAGTTAATGGTTGGAAACCTTGAGCCGAATGGAGGTGGGTGACTGCTCCACATCCATGACAGATATACATTTCAAATCCTCAAGTCAAATGCATACTGGCTGTGCAGTAAATGGGCCTTGTCTCGGGAGCTAACTCACGTTTGTTGGAGCTCACCCTGCCTTCTACTCCCAGAGTCACAGTCAGCAGGACACGGTCTGTTGTTTTCTTGTATGCCCTACACTGTGCACCCACCCACCACAGACGTCACTGGTCAGGTGACGCTGCCTTAATAAACGTGGCCGAGCGCACGTGCTCTGGGCCAGTTGTACTCAGTAGCTGACTGTGTCTGTGTCAGTCATTTGCAGCATGGGGGCCCAGGGCCCCCAACACAACAAAACGCACCTGTTTCTGAGATATGGTGCAGTTGTCTGCCCTCATTTCAATATCTGACATTGTTGTCCATCTCCTGCATCCCACCTCTTACATTTCACATATGTCTCCTTTTATATTTATTATTGTTTCCTTGTCGCTGCCTGATCGTTCCTTCTATTTCTAAATGTCCTCACCACAAATACCAAAATACCAAAATGACATAAAAGCAATGAGCGTCAAGATGTTCATAACAAAGCATACATGGGGAGGAAGAGGCCGTGCTGCTGAGAAAGGATAAGAAAAGAAGGTAACACTTAAGTCAGATGTGCAACCGGGGAGCAAAACACCTGCATCCATAGTGCTAAACCCCTGTACAGGTGCAGCAGAAGCTGTGCACGTACAGGTCATTGTTTTCATCCAGTCGAGTTCAAAGTGCTGAGTCCCTAGGCAGAAAGAGGTGAGCTCTTACAAGTATGAAGCTGAGCAGGGACGTAGTAGGTCAGTAAGATTTTGAGGGCATGATGTTCAGATTGTCCACCAATCGCACTGACATTTAATATTAAAATACATTATATGACAAACATGGTGCATGAGAGGGTCCAGAGGAGCAGTGGAAAGGGAGATGAATGCAGATTGGTAGGGGTGCGAAGTGAACGAAAACACAATATTTTGTAACATAACTAACATTTTTGAAGACTTACAACAGAGAGGGAGAGAGTGTGTGTGCATTTGTGTCTGTGTGTATGGACAATTCCTGCTGAAATCTGACAGACACCTCACCATACCTGACTGAAAGTACCTGGACCCAACTATTTGCCAGAAAACACATTTGTTATGGGGGTGTAACACCTCAAACACCCCCCTGAAGCTGAGCTCCATTGCAAACAGAGCTGAGCCCATGAACAGATATTGATTGGGGTGAGCAAATTCTCAGCCAGAATTCAGCTCAATCAGCATTCATTCCTATAAAAGCAGAATTTCTGTGAGGGCTGAGAAACTGGGACCCGCTAATATTCTGTGGGAGTGTTACACAGCTCTCACCCAAGTTGGTCTTGCAAATGGACTGTTTCTGAAAAGGGGTGAGGAGAAGGTGGGAGGAAAAATTACAGTGAGAGGGAAGGGATTTAGAGAAGAGATTAAAAAGAGACAATGCATAACGTAGTGAAAGAGACGTGAGTGTATGTGAGAGAATGTGGAGAGAGGAGAAAGTAATGAGGAGAGTGTGTTTGAGATGGGAAAGAACAGAAAATAGGTGTGAAAGAGAAGATGGCATTATGAGAGACGTGTGAACAAGTAGAATAAAATTATACTAAGGCTTCTTTTACAGCACATTTCACCAATTTTATTTGCTCCCTTCCTCATAGTAAGTCTGGCAGTCACCTTGTCAGTGGGTGATGTCGGTGCTGGCAGTGGATATTGCAGGTACCAATGTCCAATAAATAGTTTGGTCACAAGAACATATGTTTTTTTTTAACTAATTAGGCACTGGGCAGGAGTGAAGGTATTTCACACATGACAGTCACTTAGCATCTATGTTTTAGAATTGTGTAAAATGGTCAAGTGACTAGTCCATTTAGAAATTGTGTTTTACATGGAACATCAAACCTAAACCCTTGACATATTGAAGGATTTTGTTTAATATATTTACCTCCCTGGGCTTGGCTCTACCAGGCAAACCCCAATGTGACTGATAGAGGTGTAAACATGAAGTCTGTGAGAGCAAGTCAACATCAAGGTTCAAGGTTGGTGGCACTGTAAATCATGTTGCCCACTGTGGGCAAAGACTCTGCACACTTCCCTATACTACAAGCTATACCTTCCATCTTCCAGTGAGAGACCACAAGACATCTGTTGTTCAGATGAAGGAAAATCAGCTCTACACTGGCTGAGGGTGCAGGTGTTGTGTTTGTACATTGTGACGAGGTATCCAGTTTATTATTCTCTGTGGATACCCCTTTCTTTTGAGCTGTTGTTGACCCCCGCTCATTTTGTGACAGCCAGATGTAGGCTTTCCATTATTTTCTTATCCCAGTTTATTCTTCACCTAATGAGGTTCATATAAGTCTATTTCTCAATGACTGTGGGAGTACTTACTTGAGCTCATGCTGAGATTCCCTCCACACAACTCTTCGTGATCCCTGTAGCATTTGTTCATTATGCAGCTTGTGCTACTTTTAGTAAGAAAAGACACACATTTTCAGTAACCCTTCAGTTGTTCTTTTTTATGTTTCGTAAATGCACAGGACTAGCGTGGTACCAACCATCTTGCGGGCATACGATGCTCGCAGGTCTGGTGGGTACTCTCTGGGCTCCAGCAGTGCTAAGTGTCTCAGGGGAAGGCATTGGTTAAGCCAATAGATCTGGCGTCATTGTGCTACAGCATGAAAGAACAGGCATGCACAAGTGCTGTCTGCACTTGTTAGCACATTAAAGCCAGACCTATTGGCTTTTCAAATGTGTATTCTAGTACTGGCTTCTAGGATGTTTTCGCCTCCGCTATGTGAAATGGCAGCCCACCACCACCAGTGCCTGAAGTACTAGTTGCCCCAAAACATTTGAGTCTAGTTGCACCCTTGCCACACTTACGTACCCCTACAGAGGCTAAGTCACATGTACCCAGGGGGGAACTAACACTTCAATGTATGTCAGACTTCACATTCATCCTGATGCCAAGGGATGCATCTGCATGCATGCTTAGGCTGCTGGTCCATTTGAAAAAAAACAGATATGCGTATTGATTCATTACTCTGGCCCTCGCGCTAGTAAAAGTACATATTGCAATGTCCTGGAAAGGCAGCACTTGCACCAACGCTCAAGGACTGGTTGTCGGACATGCGAAGATGGGCCCAGGCTGATATTGACGTACAATCAGGCCCTTGGAATGAGAGCGGCACAGAACTGGGATGCCTACCTTGAAAAGCTGGAAGATAAGTCAGTTACTCACCTTCCGTTAAAGGGGTTCACCTGGAGTAGAGGAAGGTTGGGTGGATGGCAAGTGTAGGGCATGGTGGTACCAGAGGCAGAACAGGAAGTGAGGCGGTGATGAAACAATACTGACCTCGGTTGCAGAACTCCGGATCAATGACAACCCCACAGTTCAGTCATCCGATGAGCACAAGGAGGTTCCAAAAAATAGCCATTCAGTTTATTCACTCAGCATTTTGATTGGTTGTTTGTTAAAATGGCAACATGTGTAATTAGAGAAATGTTGGCAGTACCTGTGTGTAGAAAAGTGCCACTTTTTGACATGGTCACTCCTACCTTTTGCTCATTGCTACTGATGTTGTTGGTTAGTAATTCACTGGGTCCCTGCTAACCAATCCACACTGACAATGTTCTTTCTTGAAACATATGACAAATGTGTGATTGTAACCCAATTTGCAAGGTGTGTGTACCATTTATTAACTCTGTGTGTGCTAGACATGTTTAACACTAGACATGTTTAACACTTCCCTCTGAAAAGCCTCAGCTGCTCGACAAAACTACCACAAATAGAGTACTTGGGATTATTAAATGAATCCCTGTAAAACAATAAGGGTTGTCTGGACTTTTAGCATGGTGTGGCCTTACACTTGCCCACTATAGAAAAAGCCAGCTTCCTACACTGTGTAAATTATGGCACACAGTTATCTGGAAACAGAAACATACATAAACTCTGTGTCTACAATGTTGAGCAGTAAAAAAATAGTATTTGTTGTTTCAACCCTCCGCCCCCCAAAAAATAAGAAATTTCCCCATTACCACACGTATGTTCAGAACCATTTCGCCGCCTTGAATGAAAGGGATTGTTGGCAACCCCAGAGTATGTTTTTTCCAACAGATCGAGGAAGAGTTGGACGGATCTTTTGTTTCACCATCAGACGATCGGCCCTTGCACCCTGGCAGCCCAAAGATGAGATTTGGAGCTTCGTCTGCACATGAACAATTAAGACAAATATATTTAGTAGAAATAAAAACAAAATACAAACACAGTCATTGACACAAAGGGTCACTGTGTACAAATGTCATGCAAACACCAGGTCTTGATACTGGAACCCTCAAAATAGCTCCAGGAAACTGGCCTAATTGCCCCAACCATTTGGGAAATAGGTCTAGTTTGTACTGACTAGCCAGATGCAACTTATCTGATTGCATTTAGTTTGATGCACCAAAGTCATTCTTTTTTTTATTAAACTTTTGCCAGCTTTACAAATCCCTCTGCCTTCTTTCTCATGGTGCATTATCATTACATCAGACATTTTCTATATTATTTTGTTTCCCCTCTTCAAGAGACATACACTCAGAAATCACTGGCCCATCTCACTAGTGCCCTTCCTTGGAAGACCCTGAAGAGGGCTGAGGTAATTTTAACTGCCGCCCATCTTGATGGACATAGCCCCCTTCAGTCCTGCCAATCTGGTTTCAGATCCTGCTTAAGAAGTAAGTAAATAAGTAAATAAAATGTTTATTGTTTCTGATTAATTAAAACCATAACAAAGGTACATTTGGATACATATTTCATCAATAAAAATATTTAAAAGAAAAAGGAAAGAGCTTACTTTGTTGAAAAAGTACAAAGGTTATAAAATCAGAGTTTAAGAAATGTCCATGGTTCCTTATTTTTCAAAAACCGCCAGTGTCTATGTTGGATTGTTTGAGCATAACTAATTTCAAAAATTTTACAAACGCCCCATTTAGTTGCGGGAGTCTTGGGTTGAAGCATGCAAGGACTGCTTGTTTCCTTGTGCATATACTGTATTCGTTAAAGGTGGTTTTTAAGAGAGCTACTCTTTCCTCTTTTAACTTTGTGCAGGAGCGTAGCAAATGTTCGATATCTTCTTTCCCTGCACCACATAACCTGCATATTGTCCCGCAGTTCCTTCTCAGCCATGGTTGTAAATGGGGTATGGCTGGTAGGATACCTAGCCTGTGTTTTAGGAAGGCTTATTTTGATTTCCTGGAATACCCCAGTCCGAAGTAAGCCTGTAACCCGGGTGATTTATAGGTGCTCAGAATCATCCAGGCGTGGCGTCTATGGGCAAAGGTGGCTTTGTCCTCTATAAAAGAAAGTCTCTTTATACCCTTACTTACTGCATGCTTAAATTGTGCGGGCGATAGGGAGATTTCCCATAGTTCTTTTAGTCCTGTGGTGGCCAGTGACAAATCTTGCCAAAGCAGGTTGTTCATTGTGTTCGCAGGTGAATTCTTTATTTTATACCAACACTTAATATATGATCCTTGCAAGCAGTTGTTTAGTTAGTCCTAGTTCTAACAGGATCTGAGCTTGTGAAGTATAGGATGGTAAGTTCAAGAGGACTCTATACGCTTTTGAAATAATGGTGTCCAGCAGTTTCGCGTCAGTGCCACTTAGTGCTTCGCTGCCATAGGTTATTGATGACTGAATTTTGAGTTGGGCAACACGAAGCAATGGCAAAAGGGTGGGCCCGGTCAGTTAGGTTTTTTTTATTTTTTTTTATTTTTATTTTGCAGCATATCAATTGAAAATAGAAAGGGGGGTAGACAGTAAGAGGGGAAACAGAAAGGAAAAAAGAAAGATAGGCGACATACCGCCACGAAACCCCACACAGGGGGCGCAAAAAAGGGGAGGGGCTCATCCAGAGAGGAAGGGCGATATGGCTCCATAGTCCGCAGGCAATAAAGACTCAAGTCCAGTATAGGCACCCTCAGATCGAGAGAACCGCCCAAACTCCGCTCATGGCCCAGTGGCCCTCCCAAGGCATAGCTAGTCGCAGCGAGAGAGAAGGAAGGAAGAAGAACAAAAGACACTCACCCCAACTATCCCCCACCCTCGTCCCTCCCCAACATCACCCTCCCCCCAGTGGCGGCGACCAGCAAACATAGCAAACAATACAGACATTCTGGAGATCAAATTTGGAAGAGATGGAGAGATCGCAGCGTTGACGGGCATACAGCCGAGGGCAAACCTCGGGACAGAAATCTCACAAGTGAGCCCCAGTTGTACATGAAGTTCTTAAAGTTCCCCAGGAAGATGTCAGAGAGGCGTTCCATGCTCAACAGACGCCACAGTCGGGCATGCCACAAGGAAATAGCCGGGGTAGATGGGGACTTCCACGCTGCCGCCAGAGTCACCTTGGCCGCACCCAAACACAACCACATAACACGCTTATCCGCCCTGGTCTGGTGTTCAAGCAGTGGATCCCTAAGCCCTAATAGGACAAAGTCCATGGAATTCGGAATCGGATAACCCAAGATGTCTCTAATGTGGGACAGAATCTCAGCCCAGAACGGCTGAATGGTGGGGCAATCCCACCATATATGCTTAAAGTCTCCCAGCATCCCACAGCCCCGCCAACACCTATCCGAGGTGGCCGGGAATATGCGGTGTAATTTGGAGGGGTACATGTACCAATCAAAGATGAGTTTCATATGTGCTTCTCTGAGGTCAATAGAGTGATTGTGCGTTGTCACATCTCTCCATAGGGCCCGCCATTCGGTGGCAGAAATGTCCCTCCCCAGTGTGGATTCCCAATGGTCTTGATATCGAGGTCGTGGTGACACGGCAGAATCTAATAACAATTTGTACAGGAAAGAAATCGTACCCCTCATGGTAGAAGTGTGAAGAAGGAAGGACTCAAATTGTGACAAGGGTCTGGTGGCCACGTCTACTACGGCAGGCGACGTCGCCCAATGCAGGAGTTGGAGATGCCTAAAGCGTTCTGTCGGGAGGACATCATAGTCCCTCATACAGTTGTGGAAAGTGAGGGGTTCGATGCCATGGAACAGGTGGGTGAGGGCTCTACAGCCCCCCTTCCTCCAAGCGTCGAAGGGACCCTCCGCCAGGGCCGGGGGAAAAGCCGGATTGAAGTGAATCGGGGTGAATGGGGACGGGAACGTGGTCCAACGGTCATCACCGCTCACCGTGTCCCACACCTTCAGCACCGTGCTCGTGGGGGTGCTAATGTAAGCATTCTTGGGGCGGTCTGCCTTAGGCTTCCAGGCCAGATCCCAGATGGAGCGGCCCGCAACGCTACGATCCATGTGGAGCCAATGCTTTTCCGACTTCTGTTGGGACCACTCCACGATAACCCTCAGTTGGGCAGCTTTGTAATACAAATGCATGTCCGGGAAGCCTACCCCCCCTTCCAAGCGTGGGCGCCTCAGGACGTGGAATGGAAGTCGTGCTCGGCCGCCCTGCCAGACATATCGTAGCATCATGGTCTTCAATCGGCGAAAGTAGTCTAGCCCTATCGGAATAGGCAAAGCCTGAAATAAATACAACAGTTTGGGAAGGAGCACCATTTTAAGGGCGTGGATCCTGCCCAGCCACGAGATGAATTTAGGCTTCCAACGGTCCAGCTCAGTTCTTACTGAGGAGAACATCGGAGGGAAGTTAGCGTAGAACAGGGCATTCACGGTGGAAGTCAACCGCACGCCCAGGTAGAGCAAGGACTCCGTCGCCCAAGCTAGCGGAGTGAGCTGCCTGGTCATTTGCACCTCCCCCGCCGAGAGGGTCAGGTTTAGGATGTAGGATTTATCGAAATTAACCTTGAAACCCGCTACTTCCTCGTTGGCAGAGAGCACTGAGTGGACATGCGGCAGCGACAGCGCCGGCTCCTTGATAGACAGTAAGACATCATCCGCAAAGAGCGAGATCTTGTGCTGCTCGCCCGTAAAGGGAAGTCCTAGAATCCTCTCATTGTCTCGCACCGCTAACGCTAATGGCTCAATACTAAGAGCAAAGAGAAGGGGTGAGAGGGGGCAGCCCTGGCGCGTCCCTCAGGAGTGGCGAAAACTCGCGGATCTATGGCCATTGACCAGCACACGGGTTGTGGGCCCACTGTAATTAGCCTCAATCATCTTCACGAAAGAAGGCGAGAAACCGAAGGCCAGTAGAGTCTGGTGCAAAAACCCCCAGTCGACGCGGTCGAAAGCCTTCTCTGCGTCGAGTCCTACTAGCACCGCGGGTATGCGGAAACGCTCCGCCTTTTCGATGAGGTGTATGACGCGGCGTAGGTTATCGTGGGTCTGTCTGCCTTTAATAAATCCCGATTGATCAGGATGGATCAGGGCAGGCATCAGGTCTTGCATCCTACCCGCCAATATAGAAGAATACAGTTTGGCGTCCAGATTGAGAAGTGCTATCGGGCGGAAGGATGTACAAAGGGTAGGATCCTTCCCCGGTTTGGGAATAACACTGATCAATGCCTCAGCCATAGAATCCGTGGTCCTGCCGTCAATCGCCATTGCGTTGAAGAGGGAGACCAGGTAGTCGCACACGTTTTGTAAAAGAGGGCCGTGTAGCCGTCAGGCCCGGGGGCCTTGTGCAGCTTCAGGCCTTTAATGGCATCCAAGACTTCCTCCCGAGTGATGGGGGAGGATAGTGACTCGTTCCACTCCCTAGAAACCTTCGGGAGAGACAGGCCCTCTAGGAATCTGGATTGTGCGCCGGGATCGAGAGCGTCACTCGAGTAGAGTGCCGCATAAAAGCGCCCGAATATGGCCGCTTTGTCCGCGTCTCTATGCTGAACAGAGCCTGCTTGATCGCGAATGCCCCCGATATAGTCCTTCTCGCGTTTGTCCCGGAGTTGCCGGGCAAGATGGCGCCCGATCTTGTTGCCCTGGGAGTAGGAGGTACGTCGAAGTCGCAAAAGAGTGAGTTCTGCCCTGTTATTATAATGGGCCCTCAGTTTCCCTCGGACCGCCGTCAGGGGGCGAAGGGTCACCCTGGAGGGGTTCGCCTTGTGGGCCTGCTCCAAAGTAGCCAATTCCAATTCCAGAGCCTCCCTCTCTTCGCGCCTTAGCTTGTTCAGATTTGCGTTGAGGGCGAGGCACGTGCCCCGTAAGGAGGCCTTGCACGCGTCCCACGTGGTATACACCGACGTGTCTGACGGCGGGTTAAGGAGGAAAAAATCATCAATTGCCTTGCGTAGGGCCTTACACAATACCTCATCTCGCACCAGCGCTGCCGGGAAATACCACTTGCGCCAACCATCCCCCCCGGTGGCCCAGTGCAGTCCCAGAACCACAAGGCTATGATCCGATAGCGAGAGTGGAAAAATACTAGCTAATTGTACGTCCCCTCGAAGGGCCTGGCTCAGCAAGATATAATCAATGCGGGAGTACGAGTGGTGTACGTTGGAAAAAAAGGTGTAATCTCTGGTCTGTGTGTGGAGAAAGCGCCAACTGTCGATCAGTCCCAGGTCTCCCAACTGCCGTTTAGTTTCGTCTGAGAAGACGCCAGTGTCTGCCCTGCGGCCTCCAGAGCTATCCAGACCCCTGTCCCATACCATATTGAAATCGCCTAGTAAAAGTAAATGACCCTCCACAAAGTCCCCCATCTTGTCCAACAGATCCTGCAGAAAGCTATTCTGTCCCGCATTAGGGGCATACAATACAGCAAAAGTACACAAGCGGCCCGCAACAGTCCCTTCACCAGTAGCCAACGGCCGTCCCTATCCACACTCACCCCCATGGGCTGAAAATGCAGGGAAGCCCGAAAGAGTAGAGCCACCCCCCTGTGCTTCGTGGCTGCAGAGGCCCTGTAGATAAGGGGGAACTGCCGATGTCGAAGCCTCAACTCATCCTTCCTAGCCAGGTGGGTCTCCTGGAGGGCCACCACATCCAAATGGTGATCTATGATGTACTTCCAGAGTTTCTGCCTCTTCTGCGGAGAGCTAAGGCCCTTCACATTCCAAGTTCCTATGCTGACAGGCATAAGGGATTACACAGATTCCACGCCATGCTCACAGCCAAACAGCCACGGTGCTCGCACCGGACCCGCACACGCTCCACAAACCAAGCCCAGGGAAGATAGACAAACACGGGGACTCTAGGGAAGAACCCCAGCCACAACCAACCCAGAAGGCCCGCCGGGTCACTCCGCAAGTCCCGTGAGGCATCCACAGTCCTAGGGTACGCAAGGGTCAACGAAGGCAGATCCCCAAACCATATATAAACCTCAAAAGAAAATATCGACAAAGGTCCTCTCAACACACACTCGTCACACAACGCCGCCGCCACTCCCCGAACTCCCTTCCCCAACCCAGAACACCCCGCCATGACACCCATATTCAGAGCGCCAACAATCCCACCCCTTACCCCCCCAAGAACAAAGAATAACAAAATGCAACTCAATGCACTGAACCTGAACCACGCAGTCTTCAGTTCCAGAAGGTCCTGGTTCAAAAGTTCTCCGCTGGTCCGGGGTTGGGGCAGGGGTGTCCACCTGGGGACCCCCAGGTCCAAGTTCCGGGGTGTCTTCTCCAAAAGTACCTTAGTACCCCGAGGACCTCAGGCCAAGAGCCCCTCCGACGCCACTCCATAAGACCGGGGTCACGCTGCACCAGAGCTCATCTGGGAATCCGTCATGGTGGCGGAGGCCACCGAAGCCACCGCGGCCCCTCTCTCCTGCTCACTAGTCGCCGAATCCGGCCGCCGCCGCTCCGGGGACGGGCCCACCCTGTGCCATGAGGAAGAACGACGCCGTCTCCGGAATGGAGATCCCCGCGGCTCCTGCGACGGCTCCGTGTCCTCAATGCCCAGAAGATCCTTCGCCTCCCGCAGGGAATTGATCTGTCGCAGCCGATTCTCCCATCTAAAGATGATCCGGAAAGGATGCCCCCAGGAGTAGGATATTCCACGCCCCCGGAGAAAGGCGGTCACAGGACGGAAGTCCCTTCGTTTCTGCAGGGTCGTCGCCGCCAGGTCCTGGTAAAGCTGGGGGTGATGGCCCCTGAATTGCAGCGAGGCAGCGGTTCTCGCTTTTCTCAATATCTTTTCCTTTAACTGGAAGTCATGTACGCACACGAGGATATCTGGCGGCGGTCCCCCGCCCCTCCTGGGCAGCCCCACTCTGTGCACCCTATCCATCCGGACGTCGCGCACCTCTTCGTCCTCCAGGATCTGGAGAAACAGCGCCAGGACGTATCCACGCAGGTCTCCCGCTTCCCCGTCCCACGGCACTGCTTTAATACGAATGTTATTTCTTCTGGAGCGGTTCTCCAAATCCTCCGCATGGGTTTGCAAATCCAGATTTTGCTCCGTGAGGCGTATGATATCCTGTTGGAGTTGGTGCACATCGTTCGCAATGCTAAGCTCATGGTCCTCCAACGTCGCCACTCTCTCTCCAATCCCATCCACGTCTCTCCGCACCTCCCTGAGGTCCGAGGCCAGCTGTGTACGGAGCTCGGAAATGTCTTCTTTGATAGTCGCGAAGAGTTCCTTCATGAAGGCTTTAGTTGCCGGCGCCTCATCATCCGATTGCCTGGAGGAGCTGCTGGCACCGGGCGACGCCGGTTGCTGCGATGATTTGGGGGCTACCTCCTTCCCTGTCTTCCCCCCTCTGCGTTGTGAGTTGGACATGACTGCGGTCTGCTCCCATGCACTTCCACCTGGGCCCAGGATAACTGCAGCCGGGAGGCCGAGGCGCGGGCCGGCGATTTACCGCGTCGGGGCGGTCCGCTGAAGGTGCTATTCGCCCTCTCCGATTCGAGTGCACCGACAAAAGTGCGGCTCTTCTTCTACCAGGCCACCTCTATGCAGTGACGCCGCTAGCATTCAGGGGTCCCTCCGGCCCCAGGGAGGCCCACACCCCAAGGCTGGTGACCAGGCGCGGGTTCCCAATACAGCATGTGTCCTCACCAGTGTCCAAGACCCGGGAGGAGCCGGTCTGGACAGTCACCGTCAGAACCTCTCCAAGGTAGCGTCAGGCGCTCCGTCGCCAGTAGGGCCCACCAAGGCGGGTAGCAGTCCAGGTGCTCCGCTCTCCAGAAACTGCGCCAGCAAGCCGCAAGACCTCCGCTCTCCCTGGTGCCAATGTATAGCCGAAGGCCGTAGTTGCGCCGGCGGGGCTTCCCTCGGGGGGGGTGCACCACAGTCGCAATGGCAGGTCACTCCACAATGTCCACCAGCAGGGCCAACTGAAGAATCAAAGCCCCTCCACTACTGCGGGCCAGCCACCCGCTTTGCACGGCACTTCTTGCGTTATGCTGGCGTGTAGAAGACCACGCGCCGGCCCCCCAGCCACTCGTAGTCACCCGGCCCAAGTATGGAAGGCCCCAGCGTGGCGTGTGTCCCTGGGTAGGTACTGGGCCCCGCTACCCTGCAGCTCTGCCTTCCTTCCCCCGCCGGGATGCTCACCAGTCCGCTGCTTTCCGAGGGGGGGGGATCTGCTCGCTCTGCCCCCGCCGGCCCTGTGTCACAACGCCCATTGTCGGCGTTTCAGGGGCTGCTCTCCAGCTCGTCGCTGGCTCCTCCGTCAGCTCCCGGCGGCTCCAGTCCCCGGCGCGGTCCGCCAATGCACCTCTAAGCGCTGTTCAGCAAGCGCCCCTCGGCTGGCGCGGTCCGCATCCCGTCTCACCCGCTCATCGTGACACAGCCCACGCCGATGTCGCGCCAGGGCCCAGGACCGCTCTGCCTCCTCCGGCCTCCAGGTCACGCGAGGCCGCCGCTTCACAGGCCTCAGCTCGGCTCCCTCCAAACGGCTCCTGCCGGTCACCCCTCACCGAGGCGACGACACCGGGACACGCCGCCAGCAAGCGGCAGCCTCCGCCGATCGAGCAGCTCAGGCAGGAGGCCTCAGGACCCCGCTGTAAGTTGCTGTGCAGGATCGGCGTCGGAGAGGCTCGAGAAAGGGTCCTACTCCGACGCCATCTTGGCCACGCCCCCGTCAGTTAGGTTTTTAATTGTCTAAGTGTTGTCGCAATCAGCATGCCTTTCCTCTTGGTGGCCTTAAGATAGTTTGAAAAACGGGCTCCCCTGTCAACTAAGACGCCATGGTATTTATATTCGGAGCAATTCGCGATTAGCCTTGTTCCAAGAAACCAAGAGTGGGACTTTTTATTCCCGGTTATTGACAGTGTTTTGGTTTTATCAATGTTGACTTCGAGAAGGTTCTCCTCGGCATATCCGTGCAGTGTATTGATTAGATGTTGTAGACCTACTTTGGTGTGACTGACCAGGACCACATCATCTGCATAGGATATGCTGGACAGGGTTCGACCCCCTAATCTAGGGGCATGCGCGTTACAGGCTTCTAGGGCTGGTGGCAGGTCGGCTGTATATAGCTATATAGATATAGAAAGGGTTGGTGCCAGTACGCACCCCTGCTTGAGGCCTTTTGTTGTTGATATACGCCTCGAGAGGTGAGTACCATTTCCAAGCTTCACCTGAACCCACGTGTTGGAATGCAATTCGATCAGGAGATTCAAAAGAGGTGCAAGGAATCCCCCAAAGAGCTAATTTCCTCCAAAGATTTGCTCGATTGACGTTGTCAAAAGCCGCTTTGAATGCCATGAAGCAAAAGTGAAAGGTTTGTTTAGACATTTTTGCTTTGTCAATAAGTAATGATATTGCAAGGAGGTTTGTTGTGCTTCCAGCGTCCCTGCAAAATCCTGTTTGGCTGGGCGGAATTATATTGTGCTTAGTAGCCCATTCGCGTAGCTGTATCAGTAGAAGCCCCGCAAAGTATTTTGCCTCAATGTCCAGTAAGACAATCAGGCGGTAATTTTTGGGTAGCGTTCTATCCCCTGCTTTATATATTGGTGAAATGATAGAACCCTTCCATGATGCTGGAAGACACCTGGACTGACTGACCGAGGTGAAGAGGGGGGTCAAGGATTCTGACCAATATTCCGGATCAAATTTAAAGAGAGCTGGTGGAATTCCATTTGGCCCGGGTGCTCCGTCTTTCCTCCCCTTAAGAATTAGTTCCCTGATCGTAACAGCATTGATTTCAGTTGCCGGGTCTTCATATCGCTTTGCTATTTGCAACGGTTGTACCACCTGGACATCCTGAAGCATATTTGTTCCGACAACCTGTTGGTTGAAATGAATGCCTAGGAAGGATTCCCAGGAATTGCCTATTACATGTAATATTAGTCCACCATGTTTAGGGTTTAAGAATTTGTTAAGTGTGGACCAGAATCGGGCACTATTATTTCCTTTGGTATCATAGTGAAGTTTAGCCCAAAAGTCGTCTTCATTGGATCTTTTGATCTCCCACTTGAGTTTTTTTAGATCGGCCTTTTGCTTACACAGCTGTTGGAGGGGGCCATTTCCCCCTGAGCATATTCTCAGCAGCCTTATTAATTTGTTTATGGCTTTTTTGTGGTGTTTCAGGGCCGATTTCTGGACACTTGAGATCTTCCCTGTGGCCGGCAGGCCGTAAGACGGGAGGTGCCGTACTGTAGTTCAATATGACTTTGCAAATGCAGCCGTAAAGGTTTCCCATAAGATAGTTGGATTACCCATGGGATAATTCAGGCTGTTTAGTTGTAGCGTTACTGCCAGAAGAACCTCCTTTGTGTTTGCGACAGAAGACTTAATTCTTTTGAGATTTATAGCGTGACATGCATGTAATCCTGTTGGATTGAGGGGAGTTAAGTCTGGAGAGGCAAGAATGGAGACCTCCAGGGACCGATGGTCACTGTCCCCTTTTTCTATTAGGCTGAAGCCTAGTATATGATGGAAGAGTGGGAGAAACACTAGCGCGTAGTCTATTATGGAGATCGCGTTGCCTGAGTGGAATGAAGCGGCAGGTGGTGAGTTATCAGCAAATCTTCCTTTTAGAACTCTTAGCCCAGTGTGCTCCAGATCTTCTAACAGTTCTGTTCCCCACTTTAGAGTTTTTCCCTGGCCTCTGAGAGACTGGGTTGGGATATTCCAATAGAAAGACTGGGCTTGAATATCCTTGTTTGAGGAAGAGCCTAGGATGTATTGGTTAAAATCCCCAGACAAAATTAAATTGCAGGGGATATACTTAATCATTAATTGATGCAGATAATCCATTAAGAATTTCGACTCCAGTTTTTTATTTTTTGGATTAATGTAAATATTAGTCAGCAGCACCTCTTCTTTTTTCCCACTGAGGTTTAGTTTGATCTTTACAGTGTTTATAGCTGGAGAAGGAGATATTAATTCCTGAGCGCTGCGGATTTTTATAATTTTGATGTAGGTAGCTAGACCACCAACTAGCTGATCATATTTACTTTTCCTTATAGCTGGAGAGTGAAAACAAGTGTAGCCTCCAATTTGCGCAGGCTCCTCTAGCCATGTTTCCCTTAATAGGATGATGTCAAATGATTTTACGCATTGAAGAAATTCGGTGTCTGCAGCCTTGCTGTTTTGCCCGTTTATATTCCACGGGCATAGTTTCAATAGCGGAGTGTCCAAGTTCAGGCCCACCCTCATTGGGTTGCCCTGTCATTGAGGGTGACTCAGGGTATTAATCGTTCTGAAAGTCCGGAAGTAGTCTAGGTTATCTGAATAAGAAGCCGTTGTGCTCTTTTGGGTGTCAACACCTGAGTTTTAGGTGGTGATCGTCCCCGGGCGTCCCAAAGCACTGACGTGGTCTTGGAGCTTTTCTGGGTTGGTCCATCACGTGGTCTCTCAAGCAGGGGGGACAGATATCCTGTGTTGTGGTGTTGGACAGATTAAATCCCCCATGCTTTAATGATTGTTTGCTCCTCCAATATTTTGTTTACAATTTCAGACGACCTCCAGATTGCTTTTGTAGCTTCAAAGTTGTGTGTTTTGTCGACTTTTATAAATTCAACTGAGAGGAGGTCAGCTGAACATAGATCATTTAAGGTTGGTATGGTGCCAAGGAGTCGAAGTAAGTTCCCTCTGTTCAAGATGTCAAATTAACCCTTTGACTCATATTCTGGGGTAAAAAGAATAATGGTGGAATTCCTAGTTTGATCTGCCCACTGAACTGTTGGATTCTTGCCCCCCGGTTGGATTCCTCTATTATATGTGATGGACTGTTGTGAGGATCCAGTGGCGGCATCAGGGATAAGAAGTTGTCGGGGATTGAAAACTATGGGAGTTTTTGAGTCATCGTCTAGATGGGGATGTAGTTGGACCAGAAAGCCCGGGAGTCCAGTAACTGTAGATTCCGTAAGAAGTGAAACAGCCACCTCAGAGCTTGTGAATGATCACCTCCTCAACCAAGATCCTAGCTCTACTGGGAATCTCAAGCGCCTTCACTACCGATATTCATCGGGGGCTTAACATCTCCACCTCTCACGTGGACACAGAGATCAGAGGGCTCCAATAGTTCTCGAGATTACTAAATGACATATCAGGGGTAGCCCAAAAATGTCGTCCGGGATCCCACTCCCACCATCTTCTCCACAGTCATTTCATTGTATAAGACCAATGAAGGCCTTCCGTACCGAACACAGAATACGCATCCACCAGTTTGATGCCGAAATCCAATTTTCCTAACAACATTGTTGTTTCAAAACATACGCTATTGCCAGTATGCCTTCTATCTTCCATTTTTTTATACAAAGCACATAATTTAAACATGAACCCACTAAAACAACGTTATAGCTTCATTAAAGCTCACTGATTAAGCATCCAAGAATAACCTGAAGCCATGAAATTATAATAATTTAAAGATTCATTTTAACACTTTTTTCTGTTACTCTGATGTGTACAGAATACAAATTACAACTAAACAAAAACAACTCTATTCTCAGGTTTAAAAAAATAAAATTATCGAAAATTGGGTTGACATAGGTCCCGATTAGGACCAGCGGTCAGAGGCTCTTAGTCACACATCCTGGATTTCCCTCTGACCGCTGTATTACGATGACAGCAATCGGAAGGAAACCACTGGGAAGATTGCGCTCATCTTCTGATGGGCACTGTGAGCCTGTCGGAATAGGAGCGGAATAGCAATCTCTATAATGGCAGCAGAGCCGGGCCTGGCTCAGCCGTCGGGATTTCAGTGTTGGTCTCCAACAGCCAATCCATGTCGGCCTTTCTGACATGATTTGGCTGTTGGAAACTGTCTTTGGAGTCACCTAGCAGGGCTCCCTTCACCCCAGGCCCTCCGCAATGGGGCCTGGGGGGCACCTATGATTCCCCCCTCAACATCCCTGCACCATGTGGCAGGCACTGCATGGTGCAGGGATGTTTCAAAACCTCAATTTCTCAATGGAAACTTGTGCTGCAGGCTTTTTCTGCTCACCGCACAAGCCTCCATCGAGAAATTAAGGTTTGCAACCGCCCTGTGGGCGGTTGCATCAAAATTCTACAGTCGGAACCGCTGACCTGAGATCGGGCGGTTCCTTTCTACAATGGTGTCGTCCGCCTGACATCCTAATAAGGCCCTAAAAATTGGTAATTCTGAGCTTAGCACAAAGTACAAAATCGGGTGCAAATAAAACTACTGTGAATTTTGCGATCATTTTTACCATTACCCATTAACTATAGTTAAAAAAGAAGGCAAACATTGCAAAAAAGTGTTGAAAGTTGGTACAAAATTGCTAGCGCCATTCTATATATTATGTTGTACACCCACCCCTAAATAGGGTTCAAAAACTCGTCAGAAGCTTTGGTAAATGTTATTTATGTTGAAACAGAGAGCTAGCAAATGTCAAAGTGCAGTAGAATCAAACAAAAGCAGAATTTGACTATTTCTATTCTCCTAAGGGGAGCTGGAGTTGGGGCCAAGATGGCGGTCATGTGAAGACCGCGGTGCGCGCAGACCCGTGTTCAGGTCTAAAAAGAAATGCGAATTCATCCGCTCAATCATAAATGAGAACTGAGAAATTACTCCCAATCCTGTCGCCGAAAGGTACACTCAAACTCTGAGTGTACAGCAGTATAACAAACTAAACAGACTAATGGAGACGCTGGAGAACGGGACTATGGAAAACATAAAGCTTTCGCTCAGGAGTCAAGGTGCTACGTTTGGATCTCTAATCGGTCTTGCAGTGATTCGATATCTGTGTAGCGTTAGTCACAAGCCTCAGAGAAGCATCTGTCAGACCTTCCTTATCGGAGCAGAGGGGTGCTGCGGCTGTCAGTGGAAGCGGAATGGCGCCAAAGAATGCGGCTGCGGCGGCGGCGAAAGCAAGAGCGGCAAGATTGGCAGTCCGGGACGCTGCGGAGCCTGCAAAGAAGGCGAGCGGGGCTCCTGAGCCTCCCCCGGGAGCAGTCAAGAGTACACCAGCCAAGAAATCGTAACAGGGCGCAGCCTATACACGGAAGGGAAGTCAGACTGCCCCCTCTGTTGTTGAACTCCTCCGCAAAACACTGGCGAAACTCCTTCCGGGTCAAGGCGGGAGGAGTCAGCCGGGAACTCAACACACACCAGCAGCCATGGAGAGGCGAGAGCAGTCAGTGAACGGTATAACCAGCAAACCAACAAGGAAGATGCCCCTAGGACGACCGGGACAACAGCGATCGCTGAAACAAACACAGTAAGCCCTGCACAGTCTGATTTAGCTGGAGAGGGTGAAGGAAGCATGAACGGAATGTGGGGGGTAGAGATACAATGTGGTGGAACCCCCACGCCCCTGATTGAAAAAGCTACTATTACCCCATGCATAGCCACCGATGACATTATCCCCACAGATAATCAGGCACACACAGAGGGCAGTAAAATCCCTGACAACATAAGCCAAATAGAAGCCCCCCAGACGGAGTCAATGAGCGCTATGGCAGCCAAAATTAACGAAAAATCTAATGATGGCGACCCGGACAGGGATTTGGATCCGATCGATTTCTATTCATTTTCTGATGAACTTGGGTGGTCTGATGACACAGGATCTCCTCTGAGCGATTCGAGAGACGACAAAATGAGCGCAAAAGAGAATAGAACAAGCCAAAAGACAGTTCTTAAGCGCAGAAAGAGCCATCAGGATACAGCAGAGCTAACCTGGGATTATACACCACCAAACCACCTCTTAGCATCGGCAGCTCCAACAGGTACTTTTGATACAGTACAGCATTCGGGCTCCCCAACGTACCAAAACTCAGCTTCACCCACAATTGAAACTGTACTTAAGGCTATAGCGGCGCACAGGGAGGAGATGTCTCACGATGGGCGTAAGGCCCAAGCTTCTCTTCGTAAAGTCCAAGGAGTGGTGCGTAAACTCTCAAGAAAAGTGGGGCCCTTTAGTGATCGATTGACAGAGATAGAGTCTAGAGTGGTCTCGAATGAGTCTGAGACGGCCGCGAACCGGGAACAGATTGATGCACATGAGGCTGAACTAGCAGATGTGAGGTGGAGGCTTGAGGACATGGAAAATCGATTACGTAGGAACAATCTACGTGTGTTAGGTATGCCTGAAGAAATTGAAGGGGGAGACGCCCGCTCCTTTGTGATACAACTTTTCGGTGACTCTCTCCCTGAATTGTCTAGCTGGAACTGGGACAGAAGTTCAATGAGCCCATCATGTCCCTCTTACTTTAAAACATCAGCCCAAACCTGGGGGGTATCCGAGGGCTCTGTTAGTTTACTTTGGCAATTTCCTTCTAAGGCAGGCAATCTTTGTAAAAGCTAGGCCAGAGGCAAAAAAAAACAGAGGGCCAATGACATACTTTGTACGCCCTGACTTCTGTCACACAACTGTAGAAAGAAGGTGGCGGCTCCGCCAACTCATTAAACCTTTCCAAGACAAGAAGGTACAGGCATATTTGAACAACCCTGCTCGGCTGAAAGTTATAAATGGGGGACAAGCGAAATTTTTCACTTCCGAGATCAAAGCGAAAGAATACCTAGATGGTCTTAAATGAGATATGATGCACTTTCTCTTTATTTGGTTTCCTTAAGCTTAAGTGATATTATGTACCCTGGTTAATAACTACAACTATATCTCTTTAGTCACAAGTGTGTAAGGAGGGGTATTGACCACGGTGGGGCAAACTGAGTGTATATGGGAGGGTTGGAAAGAATAACAAAAAAAAAAAATGAAATGATGATTAGAAATAAGGGGAAAAAATATATATAGAGCTATAAGGCTTTAAATCTGCATAATCCGCAGGCCGAAAAATTCTAAGCAACTTAAAAACACTGGTCAGGAGACGCACTGTCATCAAAACAGACTCTAATTGAGTCTGCACGCCTCACTTTTGGGATTGGGGAGGGGGCTGGGGGGTGGAGTGGGCTGGGGGGGTTGAGTAAGGGTCAGGAAAACACTAAAAAAGGCAACCAAAATTGTACAAATAAAAGTTACAGTTATAGGTTAAGCATAAAAAATGTTCACATGGCAAAACTAGAATTTAAAACAAGTCGAAAAACAAAACACTATGGATAAGTTGAAAATATGTTCCTGGAATGTGGCGGGACTCAATAATAGAGAAAAATGGGTTCGGTTGTGTGGGATATTTAATCTTAATCCATTTGATGTACTATGTTTACAAGAGACCATATCCCTTGGGCAGAAAGAGAGGTATTGAAGGTCCCTGGATTTAACTTATTAGTAACTTCAACTCACACATCAAGAACTCGAGGCGTTGCTATACTAGCTAGACCATTTTTGGGACAGGCCATATGTAAGGCGGCTGACCCTAAGGGAAGGTGGGTCATCGTTGAGCTTAAAATTGGTATTACAATTTGCTCAATTTATGCCTCGAACCAGGATGATCCCTCTATATTTACGGAACTTGAAATAGAGTTAGCCTCTTGGCCTAAAACATTGATATTTTGTGGGGATTTCAATATTTCTTTGATGCAAAATGGGGCAAGACAAATATATATATGCTGGTCGCAAACCAAAAGTATACAGAGCCATCTCCCAGCTTAAAGAGAGTTTAGGCTTAGTAGACATACGGGATTTAAAACGATATTCTGACCGCGGATATACTTATTTCTCGCATCCTCACAACAAATATGTACGGATTGACTACATTTGGGTAACTAGAGATTGCTCAGATAAGGCACTAATTAGCAAACTCCCCAAGATCATCTCAGACCACAACCCCTTAGCCCTTACATTAGATATCACCAATCTGAATAGGCCTCAGTCAGTATGGACTTTTGATAGAAAACTGCTTGTAAATAAGGACTACATCGAATACATTAAGATATGGACTCAGGGCTTCTTTGACTATAACCGCTATAGCGCATCTAGGGGAACAGTCTCTGATTGTTTCAAGGCCGCACTTCGGGGTGAGACAATTAGTTACGTAGCTAAACGTAGGAAGGATGCGGATAAGGCCAATAAAATACATTTGCAAGAGTTAGCTAAAATAGAGGAAAAGCATACTACTTTAATAATGCGGGGTGAGAATGGGGGACCAACTCTAAGAGAAATGCTTATTCTTAAAACCGAGTTAAACTGTAGGCTTTCTCAGAAGTCGGCTGAAACCTTTCAGTCAAACCGTAATAAGATCTATGAAGACGGGGAGAAAGTAGGGAAGCAGCTAGCACTACGTACCCGCCAGAAGCAGTCTCTTAATACAATCTCCATCATCGAAGCGGAGGGTCATGAATATACAGCACCTGAGGATATATTAGAAATTTTTAGCAAATACTACCAAAACTTATATCAAATTGAGGATACGCTGGATTATGAATCAATCAAAGAGGCCCTGACTAGATGGCTAATCGAGTCTGAACCAAACAAAGGCATAGACGATATTACTAGGGAAGATCTGGAAAAGAATATTACCCATATTGAAGTACAACTCGCCATATCAGAATTGGCCTCGGGTAAAGCCGTGGGCCCCGACAAATTACCTCTTGAACTGTACAAAATTTTGGGAGATATTATAACACCTTATCTATTAGATCTATTCGTGGGGATTCAAGGGAGTTGCAGCCCCCTGGATTCATGGAGAGAAACGAATATAGTTATATTCCCAAAAAAAGATAAGCCTCCTAGATTACCCTCTTCATATCGCCTAATTTCCTTAATAAACTCGGATTCAAAGCTATACTCTAAGATCTTGGCTAATCGGCTCAGGAGGATCATCGAACACCTGGTCTCCTCGTTTGAAGATCCTAAAAAGGTAGATAATGCAGTGTACTTAGGAGTATGCATATCACCCAAAATAGCGAAGATTACTGAATTAAACTACGAGCCCCTCCTTAAAACCATAAAGAAAGATCTAAAAAGGGTTGATAGTCTCCACCTCTCAATTATTGGGAGAGGAAACTTTCTCAAAATGAATATTCTTCCTAGGGTGCTGTATCTGTTTCGTGCCATCCCACTAATAGTGGAAGATAAGGTCATCAAAGCGTTCGAGTCCCAAATGACTAGTTTATCTGGAAGTATGGGAAAGTAAGGAGATCTTTGAAATACCTATCCCTTCCCTTTTATAGAGGGGGTTTAGCAATCCCTAATATTGCGCTTTACCTATGGGCTACGTTACTTCAGCAAATGTCACCGCTATGTATACTACTATTATAAAGGAAGAACTTTGAGGCTTTGAGGCGGGTAAACTCGGGAACCACAGCGACAATCCACACACCCGATACATCGTTGTAATCCTCAGGGTGTGCAGATGGACATAGGCTATATAAAGTTAAAAAATACGTTATATTAAAAAAATTTACATTATAAAAAAAGTAGTCCCCTCGAAGTAGCCCCGGCCGCGACCTGCGTGCTGACGTCAGGAGCGCGGGGAGGTGCGGCGTCCAGGAGCGCGAGGAGGAGCGGCGGACACGGCGCGGGGGAGGAGTGGTGACGAGCGGCGGACATGGCGTTGGAGGAGGAGGTGAGGAGCAGCGGACCAGTGGGAGGAGCGGTGACCAGCGGCGAGGAGCGGTGAGGTAAGGCTCCGGGGGACAATGTCGGGCAGGCGGGGGTCGGGCAGGCAGGGAACAGGGACTTACACCAAAACAGAAGGAGGAGCAGTGAACTGAGGAGCGGCGGCTGAGGTAAGGCTCCGGGGGACAATGTCGGGCAGGCGGGGGTCGGGGCAGGCGTGGGACAGGAGTTACAACAAAACAGAAGGGTACAATTCACATCGGCTGAGGCTCCTTCTGCCACGACCCCTGGCCAGAGGCAAGTACCACTTTACCCCTATTTTGCAATTGGGAAGTGGTGGGAATTGTAAAGCCGCACCAGAGCATTGCATGCCCTGAAGCACCTGTAGAGCACACAGCCACTTGGGTGATTAGGTGGAGGTCTATACTGGAATCCCCTAGCCCTTCTCCTAACCTTAAGTTGTATTTTTTTGTGTGTGTTTTCACTGAGGGAAAATAAAGCATACCGCCAAGCCTCCGCAACAGCCCATTGGGAGAAAGAGAGAAGGTACCTAGCCCTGTTGTATCCTGACCAAGAGAGAGAAAGGAACGTTACAGAGGAAGACTACTTCCCTTGTCTGTGGACTCTTCCATGAACCCCTTTATTTTGTTTCTTTTACTCTAAGGAAGAAAACTCACCAATAAAGAAACACTAGCATGACGAAGTTCCCCTTTTTTTGTCATTTTGCGTGGCCGCTGAGTGATTACACTGACCAGCCACCCATTTTTAAATCACTGTTCATGATGTGCTTTCTTAAATGTTTGATATTTATAAGAACAAAGGTCCTAAGCTGAAAACAATTTCTGGAAAAATGAATAACAAATGGACCACAATCGGAAACCATGTATAGTTCTTCTAATACCCAGCCGGGCATAGAATTTATTTTAGGAATGTTTGACACAAAGTCAATTTGAATCTTTCAATCACATAGCAAACATAATATTGTTTGAAGTAAGGCACAGGCCTGTACCGAACTCATCAGAATAAAGAAAAAGTTTGTGAAAAAGGGTGCAGAGGAAAGAGTATTTTACATCAGGCAAAGGAAGAGTTGAGCATAAAAGTGGTACTGCTTTAGAATTAAAATTGGCAGTATTCCCTACAGTAGAACATACACCAGTAATTCACAATAAATAACAATGTATGTCTACATAACAGTGTCGACGGCGTTTCGATCCTATGCTCTATGATAGAAGGATCATCATCAGGACTTAATATATGCCTGGAATTTAAACAATCAAGCCTGTAAAGGAAAACAGGAGAAAACAGAGAGACAAACATATATTGGAGAACGCTACTCTGTCTTTTTTACAAAGATATGGACAGGAAGTCAACTTCGTCACACCCTACTTAACATGCACTTTCGAAATCGCAGTGTGGTGGAGGGTGTTTTTCTTGACTGACGGCGAGAGAATTGCGCAGTGGTTGGAATGTGCCTATTTTGTAAAAGATAGTCATTTCCGTGTGGGTGAGGAGATGACATCTTGTGATTACAGGAACTGCTGGAATATCGGGTATATCACACATAAGTGAGACCTAAGTGAAGGAGTGTGCCAGATTAAAACAGTGATAGATTAAAAGCAACAACGGCGTACCCAAAGGTGGATTTGAAGAACGCACTTTCATTTGATGTTTGGCCTCGATATTGCGGTACAATGACGAACAAGAGGCTGTGGAACAATAATCATGGCCCAAGTTGGTGCTCGTGGGCTAACGTGCGTCTAGCTGCAACCCTTACCTATATCTTGATTGAGCTGGAATGACTACCCAAATCGGGCTGCCTCGTAAAGAGGAGATAGATGGAGAAACAATCTGCGGGCGAAAGGTTGTCCAGATTAAGCACTGGGCAGATTGTGGACAACCAACTTAAGGGGCAGGAGCGGCTACTTGCTCACCTTAGCACGGGAAAATTGTATCCCGTAGCAGCGCCAAATGGCTGATTGAAGTCGAATGAGCGCCAAGCTTGGCGTTCTCACTCGGGTTCCAGGGGCTCTGTGGCGGCGGTCGGGTGGATACACCAATCCGCTGTAAGGAGAAGGGGAGAGAAACCGTCAGGATGGGGTGCCTGTCTGCTGAGCGTGTCAGCGCAACGGGCTCGGGCAGGGTCTGGGCTGAGTCTCACCTCGTTGTAGTCTGGACGTCGGTGCATCTGTTCCACGCTGGCGTTGCAGCTTCTGTGTCGGGAAGTTTGCGCGAACAGCTTTGAAGAGGTGGCGATCATGTGACCTGGGTCATGTGATCCTCCGTGTTGGCGGCGGACATATTGGAGTGATGAGGAATTATTCATGCGTGCCTGAAGGCAATGATGCCTCGAGTGAAAACTAATATAATACCCATAATTATGAAGGGCCGAGGTTTGACATTGATTAATACCGAAATTCTTTTAAAAAACGCTTGGTATTATCACAAGTGACCGGGTTGGTTACTTTTGCGTTTTTCAGTGAACAGAAGGTCGCTAGGCGGTGGCCATATTGGAGTGGAGAGATAGTGAATTAAAAGTGCTTAGGGTGCGTGCCCAAGGAGTGAATAGGGACACATGCAATTCCAAACGACATATGGTTAAAATTGCTCAGTATACTATATACAAATTGATTATCAACATACATGTACATTTTTTACAGGTGCCCAGCTGACAGATTTTTCATTATAATCAGAGCAGATTGGTCCAATCCTCATTCCTATTCAAACCAGTCCTGATGGTATTAAACTGAATGATGGATTTCAGTTCCTCTCTGTTCATTATCTGGGACAAATTCCCTCCTCTTTGCGGAAGTTTGATGGACTTCAAGATGGTCCACCTGATGTCATCTGCTGTGTGGTTCAACTCGGTGAAATGTTCGACCAAGGGGGCATTCGGCGTATTGCATCTTATCCTGCTTCGATGCTGGCTGATTCTGGTCTTGGCCTTTTGACTTGTCTGGCCTACATACATTTTGTTGCATGGGCAGAAAATAGCGTACACAACATTGCAAGTGTTACAGTTTGTGAATGATTTCATCTCAAAGACGTCCAGACTACAACGAGGTGAGACTCAGCCCAGCCCCTGCCCGAGCCCGTTGCGCTGACACGCTCAGCAGACAGGCACCCCATCCTGACGGTTTCTCTCCCCTTCTCCTTACAGCGGATTGGTGTATCCACCCGACCGCCGCCACAGAGCCCCTGGAACCCGAGTGAGAACGCCAAGCTTGGCGCTCATTCGACTTCAATCAGCCATTTGGCGCTGCTACGGGATACAATTTTCCCGTGCTAAGGTGAGCCAGTAGCCGCTCCTGCCCCTTAAGTTGGTTGTCCACAATCTGCCCAGTGCTTAATCTGGACAACCTTTCGCCCGCAGATTGTTTCTCCATCTATCTCCTCTTTACGAGGCAGCCCGATTTGGGTAGTCGTTCCAGCTCAATCAAGATATAGGTAAGGGTTGCAGCTAGACGCACGTTAGCCCACGAGCACCAACTTGGGCCATGATTATTGTTCCACAGCCTCTTGTTCGTCATTGTACCGCAATATCGAGGCCAAACATCAAATGAAAGTGCGTTCTTCAAATCCACCTTTGGGTACGCCGTTGTTGCTTTTAATCTAGCACTGTTTTAATCTAGCACACTCCTTCACTTAGGTCTCACTTATGTGTGATATACCCGATATTCCAGCAGTTCCTGTAATCACAAGATGTCATCTCCTCACCCACACGGAAATGACTATCTTTTACAAAATAGGCACATTCCAACCACTGCGCAATTCTCTCGCCGTCAGTCAAGAAAAACACCCTCCACCACACTGCGATTTCGAAAGTGCATGTTAAGTAGGGTGTGACGAAGTTGACTTCCTGTCCATATCTTTGTAAAAAAGACAGAGTAGCGTTCTCTAATATATGTTTGTCTCTCTGTTTTCTCCTGTTTTCCTTTACAGGCTTGATTGTTTAAATTCCAGGCATATATTAAGTCCTGATGATGATCCTTCTATCATAGAGCATAGGATCGAAACGCCGTCGACACTGTTATGTAGACATACATTGTTATTTATTGTGAATTACTGGTGTATGTTCTACTGTAGGGAATACTGCCAATTTTAATTCTAAAGCAGTACCACTTTTTTGCTCAACTCTTCCTTTGCCTGATGTAAAATACTCTTTCCTCTGCACCCTTTTTCACAAACTTTTTCTTTATTCTGATGAGTTCGGTACAGGCCTGTGCCTTACTTCAAACAATATTATGTTTGCTATGTGATTGAAAGATTCAAATTGACTTTGTGTCAAACATTCCTAAAATAAATTCTATGCCCGGCTGGGTATTAGAAGAACTATACATGGCTACTGCCAATTTTAATTCTAAAGCAGTACCACTTTTTTGCTCAACTCTTCCTTTGCCTGATGTAAAATACTCTTTCCTCTGCACCCTTTTTCACAAACTTTTTCTTTATTCTGATGAGTTCGGTACAGGCCTGTGCCTTACTTCAAACAATATTATGTTTGCTATGTGATTGAAATGTTCAAATTGACTTTGTGTCAAACATTCCTAAAATAAATTCTATGCCCGGCTGGGTATTAGAAGAACTATACATGGTTTCCGATTGTGGTCCATTTGTTATTCATTTTTCCAGAAATTGTTTTCAGCTTAGGACCTTTGTTCTTATAAATAGCTATTACCCATGGTCCAAAGCCATTAAGTGGGTCCCCCTTGTTTACTTAAAAAATTCTTAAATGTTTGATGCACATGTTTCCTCCTAAACCCTTTGTGATGCCACCTTGGAACCATACTTGTGTTCTTACTTTTCTTATATGTGCGCCTTTGGAGCTGTTGCACATGTCTCCCCTATGTTACCTGGCCCTGAAGTCGGACTCCCTCATCCTGATCTTCTCAGCACATCGCATGAGCTTTCAGCTTAGTCAGATCAGCCGCCCTACACAACCTTCTTTCCAGACAAACTGCTGCTGAGGACTAGAGCTGCTTTTCTACCAAATGTTGTGATCCTATTTCATATTAGCAGTGCATCACTCTTCTGACATTCTTTACCCACCTCACCCCTTCAAAGAGGAGGAGGAGAGACTCCATCTTTTCGACCGTAAATGAGCACTCAGCTTTTACTTCGATCGTACTAAAGACCATTGGGTGGATAATCAGCTTTTTGTGGGGCTCACGGGGTAAAGAAAAGCAAGGCAGTTCAGAAGAGGACCATGTTCAGGTGAATAGTCCTCTGCATTAAGATCCGCTTCATGTTGGCCACGAAGCAACCTCCAGAATGATTGAGGGCCCACTCCACCAGAGCAAAGGCTGCTACTACTACCCTTGTATTTGGGGTGCCTGTCCTGGATATTTTCCAGATTACAATGTGGGATCAGTGCACACATTCACAAAGCTTTACCTCCTAGACACCCAGGCCCTAAGGGAATGGCATTTTGGCCATTTGATCCTTCACTACCTTTTGGTCTGAGCCATTCTACAGACCCACCATCAGGGAAGGTACAGCTTTTGAATCTATTCTGAAGGTGGGAATCTGCAGTTGGAAGTATTTATCAGAATAACAAGTTAACTTTCTGTGAAGCTCTTTCTGTTGGATTCTCTAATTAACAACTAATTTGCCACCACCCTCCATCTCTCCATTCTGTTAAGCAGACTCTTTTCCAGGTAACAAAGACCCAAAATTAGAGGTCTGTTCACCAGCAGGAACAATTGGTTTTGAGCTCTTTGTCGGAGTGTGCAGCTGTTGTCAAGAAAGAAACTGACGTCAGCGTGCTTGGGTGGTGCCTAAAGGGGCTCCAGCTTTCACTTCTGGGGCAGGGTGGAGTCGACGCAGAGCTGCCTACTGGTGCACAAGGGCTCTGCTAAAAAATCTTCTGGATTCAGTCTGGCGCCTTGGGATATTATAAAGGTGAGTACTCTGCAGCTGAGTAGGGTATCTGCCAGAAAGGTAAGTAACTTGTCACTAGGAAGTCTCATTAAGAAAAAAATGGAAGGTTGGAATGCTTGGATTCATTTCAGTCACTGGTAAATAGTCTAGGCCACATTTCTTTCCATCATTATTGTTCGCTGTTCATCCCATACAGGGGTGTTTCTATGCAAATAGCCCTATTCCTGCCCCAGTATCATTACTACAGTAAGTGACATGACTGGCTTTCCCATCAGAAACGTCTTACCTACTTCCCTCCCACCATCCGTCAGCAGCTAAGGATGACTCAAACAGGAGGGTATATTAGGACATGAAGGGCCGTGAGCCAGACCCCTGCTCTTTTACAACCACACAAAGCACCTACAAGGTAATCTTTTGTAATATGTTTAGCTCAGCACTCCTAAGTATTCACTCCATTACTCACAGCCAAACTGAGACTAAACAAACACTCGGGTAGCATTTTCAAAACTCACAGATGCAACCCTATTCAAACCTGCTATCCACCATACCCCATCAGACACACTCCAACTGATGCTCACTGCATGCTGGGCAGTACTACATGTGTCAGACATCTCACACCTCAGAACCTCTAGCAAACTCATCACAGAGCATGACTCATCCACACATCCTCATACATCATAGATCATAGATACCCTAGGGCAGATCTACAAGTCCCTTGCGACACTTTAGCACTGCTGTTGCGTCACTTTTGTGAGGCAGGGTCAGTGTAAAAAATGCACCCAATTTACAACGTGACACATCTAGGGAGATGCGTCACATTGTAAAGCCCTGCGTCAAGTATAATGTATGCAGGGTGGGCGTTCCCACTCAGGAAAGCCTTGTAAGAGTGATGCAGTGAAATCTACAAGATTTCACAGCATCACTTCCAGGACGGCACTTCTTCAAAACCTTACGCCTGTGTCAGGAGTGACGGCGTAAGGAGTGACGCAGTGTAGTGGGAATAGGCCTCAAAAGGCATTGCTGGAGTTGCATTGCGCTTGCGACACAACTCCAGAAATGCATGACCTTTGTCCCAAAATATGAGTCAGAATTTCTGACACATCTGTCAATCCTTGTGCCATGGTGCGCCGGATGGCACATCCATGGTGGCGCAAGTGTTTCTCAGGGTGGCGAAGGGAAAGTGACGCATCTCTACAGATGCGTCACTTTCTTGTAAATATGCCCCCTCTCCCAAACCATGCTCCAAAGCGGGGAGCAGTAACATTTTAAGAGATTAAGGAATTGTGGCACTCTGACAAGATATGTTTGGATTTTTTTTTTATTATTATCTTTTCATCTCATTTAAGCTCTTATGATGCCAAACAATATTGAGTTATGTGTTTAATCAACCTGGCCTAAGCTTAATGGAGCTTGTCGTGATGTGAGCAAGCGCCACTCTAGACTCCGCTGTCATGGAGCCTACTATGTCTAAGGCCTTGCTTATTGTCCTAATGAATCCTGAAAAACATCCTGTGGACATGAGATGATGCAGCCCATTGTCTATGTTAAATTTAGATAAGATTCTGGCTACGCTGTTAGCAAATAGACTGTCCCCTTTTCTGCCCAAGCATATCCACCCAGAACAATCCAGATCCATCCCAGGTAGGAAGAAAGCACGAAGCATACGAAGGTTATACCATCTGGTGAACGACCTGTTATTAGGATGTGGGGGAGCCAGAGGTTGCTGAAATTGACATGGAGCAGACTTTTAACACCCTCAGATGGGATTACTTACAAGTGGTGATGGAAGATGTGTGGATAGGAGTGGGGTATAGAGCTTATGAGCTTCTATTATATACAAATTCTAAGGCAAGTGTAATGATTGGGAGGGTTATTTGTAAATCTTGAACGATGCAATGTGGTACTGTTAAGGACTGCCTCTTATCGTCCTTAATATTAAGAAGTCCATGGTGACCACACTTGAAAAGAAATAATTTTATAGATTGGTGTACGTCCAGAGTCACAAGGAAGCCCTATTGCTGTATGCAGAAGACCTACAGCAATATCTTCCCAACACCACTGAAGATCTCTGCATGTTCGTTGATTACTTGGAGACATTCTGAGCTCAATCTGGCCTCCTGTTTAATAAAAGTAAATCATGATTGTTTCCCCTGGAGGATCAGGCTTGCACTGAAGTGGTGAAACTTCTAGGCTTGCTGTTGAAATGGTGCTCTACATCCTTTTGATACCAGGGAATTCAGGTGTTCCATGGCAATCGGAACACCATTTAGGGTAATTTAGGGAGGATGATGGCTGTGGCCAAGTACTCAGTGTGCTTCTAGAATCAGGTTAGCCTGCCTCGTTTATTATACTTTTTTTGGTAAAGACCCTTTTATGGAGACTGGTAGATTTTTGGGGGAAATCAACAGTTTATTACTCAGCCTATTTTGGTGAGGTTCTTGGAAGAAGGTGACGTTATGTAAATTGTAGCTTCCCACTCAAGAGGCTCGACTGGCTGCACATGATTATGAGAAATATTACTTTTTGGCGCAGCTGCAGTGTGTGGTCGAATGGATGGGCACTGAGCATCTGTCAAACATATCTTAAATGGGAGGGCCTGAAATTTAAGAGAAGCTATTGACTGTTGTGTTGAACGTTGGAGGTAAATTGCAACAGCGTTTCGATGTTGAGTGTTGCTAAATATTGTTGGAAGAAATGCCTTGCTCACATCCACACTGAAGTGGCCTCTTTCCGGCTGAGGGATTACAATGGCAGTTTCCCACTGCCGTTTGTGCCGGCCTTTCTGGCACAAAAAGGCAGTGGGAAACAGCTTTGGGGCCCGAGCAGGCACCCCATCGGTGCAAGGCCACCATTAGGACACCAAATGGCAGGCTAGGGGGCATCTATGGAGCCGCCTGTTGATCTCTGCACCTCTTGGCAGGCACCTTGACGTGCCTGCCTTGGGGTGCAGGGATGAACTGAACCTTAGCATTTTGCCATGAGAGCATGTATTCCATTCAGAATGCATAATCCCATAGCAAAGTATAGGATTGTGACTAAACAGGGTTCGGTCGCATCCTAATTCCTGGAAGGGAACTGACGACTGGTGGTTGTTCGGTTCTAGTTCCAGAACGATGACGGATGGAGTCGGGTCTGTTCAGCATCATAATCGGCACCTAAGACGGGGGACTTCTGCGATAACTACAAGGTGCTGCTTATTGAACAGCTACAACAGAAAATTCAAATACCATTGGATCAGTTCCTAGAACATTCGACAAATTAAACTTATGTGGAGGCATGGTAATGCAGAGCCGCCTGTACATGCCTTGCTACTACACTTGTTGATGCATGGTAAAGCCAGGAAGGCTGTTACAGCTCTATACTGCTGTATTATTCAGGTATCCAAGAAAGACACCACCTCCTTATTGATCAAATGGGAACTCACCAGGGGAGACATAAACTTATTGCATTAGCGTATACCTCAACAGTCTCACAGCATGCCTGATTTAACATGATCCAGTTTAAGATATTCCAAAGAGTGTACCTCACACCTAGTAAATTACATAGAATTTACTTAAATATTTTCCATTGAGTGTCCCAGATGTCACCAATTTGATGCAAATATTACCCATACTTTTTGGAGTTATTTGGTCATTGCTCTGTATTGGGAAGCGGACCAACCTGTAGTGGAGGAAGCATCAGGCAAGAACTACCGTCTTTCCCTGGATGTAAACATGCTGGGCATCTACCAAAGGGATTAGCCTGCAAAACTGCAGAATAGGTTTGCGGATTTGCATAGTGGATTGCCAAAAAACAGATCGCCATACCTTTGAAATCAGCACTGGCCCTTTCTCCTAAGGCTTGGAGCCATGCACAGTTGAAATGGGTGATATCCATGACACCTTATAACAAAATTGGAGGGGTAGGATGGGAGATATATTATGGGATGCTATGATTGCTACTCTGAGGGCAAAACAGATGAGAGATCCCCATAAACTTATGGAAATGGGCTAGGCAGAAATTGTTGTATGTCATATGATACAAATATTGTGATACAAAAATTTTGTGTCAAGAATAATGGGATGTCAGAAATATCATTTGACGGGAATATCAAAGGAAAAAATATATTTTTTAGTGTTGTTTTTAATATTGTTGCAAAAACTATTGATGTAGAAAATATTGTATGTAATATCATTTGTAAGTGTTAATTAGTATGTAATTTATTGTAGTGCGTTTGATTGTATATGTTTATAATTTTTTAAATTATGTTTTCAGTAAGATAATTTATTAGTTATGAAATTGTTCAAGTTTGTATTGTTAGTTGTATTAATTTTCAAAGATAATGGTTTTATACTTTTTTTTGTAGTAGAATATTGGGATTTTAGGGGGTAAGGGAGGGGACATTTTTTTAAAGTGTATATTTAGAAGTAAATGTTATGTTAATAATTTAAATGATATGCAAATTAATACATATTAATGGTATTATATTTAAAACATTATTTAAATATAAAAAAGTACTATTGCAATAATAAAGAAATGTAAATATGTAAACATTACTTTTATAAAGTAAAATAATGATATAAATATTTGACATATTTTCTCATATTAATAATTTTAACACATTATAATTTAATATTAGGTAAATAAGAAAGAAAATATAACATATGTACATTATTAAAAATAATTTTAAAAAAATACAATATTCTAAAAATGTTATTTAATAAAGTTAAATAATGAGGATTTTTTTTATTTTTTTTATTTTAATTTTTGAAAACCTTTATTGTGCATCAATAGCATACATATACGGGCCTACAACCACCTGGCCGGCCTCGAAAGCAATTTATAGCACAACCGTTAGCAGTAAAGCAACTCAGCCGTCCCCCCAGTACGAAATACGACAGTTTTTCCAAAATAGGACTTCAGTTTGACGTGACCACTGAGATACAGGATTAGATAAGGTTATTTTTCATATTATGAAAATAAAAAGGATCAGATGCAGTACAATCAACGAGGACATAGGGTGGGCAATGCACGCAACAATGTATCAACAGAACGGGTGATCATAATCGGAAGAGCTGAAGTATACTTATCAGGATGAGAGAGCCCATATTCAATTTCAAGCTAGTCATCGCCCACCCCATGAGCGTGAGGCTACCGTAGTAATAATTACAAAGAAAGGAAAAACCAGAAATCAAAAGCGCAAAAGGCACAATGTCTAGCCGTCATGCTGACCCAAAAAAGGAAGAAAAGAGAAAAAAGACAAAGAAAAGGAGAAGAGAAGAAACAAATAGAGGCCCATGGAAACTGAAAAAAGGACGTAACAAGAAAAAAACCCTCCCCCACCCTGCACCCCTGCAGAGGCCACAGCCTACCCCCCCCCCAAGCAGCGTGCCTGTCGCCCATGAAAGTACCCAAAATTTAGTCTCAGAAAAGAGAAAGAGAAAGTTTATTATATATAAAACTGGAGGAGGGCCATCCGTACGGGCTTCCGGTCACCCCGTCCCGCAACATACACTCCTCCCCAAGATACATAGTGCACCACATTAAGCAAGCAAATCAATCAGTAATGGGGAGAATTAGCAACATACTGCACAAATAAGCGTATCAGAAGAGCGCGCGCCCCCCACCCCCGCCAGCCACCTAAATGTCAACATTTAAGAATACAGCTTATCCTTGGCCAGTCTTTGCAAGTCCCCGGAGGCAAATCTGCCGAGTAATTCTCTCATCCACCGATATAAGGAAGCAAAGTGTCCAAGCAGGGCCGGAGAGCAACCCGAGCATACAAGATGGACACCGCTGGCCACCAACAGAGTCATCAGCACATACGGCCATCTTCCCCAATGCAGTCCCAGAACACGTACTCCACATCAGGGGTGTAAAGACAAGGGTGGAAGAAACAGGTACAGGATCCAGCCGTTGCCGTGGAAAAGCAGAGGACATCGGTAGCGGTACAGAGTACGAAGCCGCCATCATCTGCTGTGAAGGGGAACCATCAGAATAGTCAAAACCCCCGGACAGTCGTCGACAATTCACAGCATAGTCTAATGTCATCCCTGCCCCCCCACACACAAGGGTGGCCACAGCACCCCCATCGGAGACAGGCTGGGGTGGATCCTCGTGCATCAGGGGGTCGTCCAACCGTACGTGCCCCAGCATGAACGTGACACCATCCAGCTTCCTCCCCAGCTCACGGGCGCCGTGTTCCCAGGCAGATCGAAAGTCACCAATAGCAGCAAGGATGTCGCCGCAAGACAACGCAGGCCCTTTCTCCCATACCGCAGCGCCATTTGACTGTACACGTTCCCCCTCGTGCTGTACCTCGATAGTCAGGAAGGCAGCCTCCATCACTTCCCGATGGCACCCTGGAGTTTCCATCACAAATGGGGACCGGAGATCGGTCATAGGCGAGTCCAGCTCGGTGCGACCATTATCCGAGTCGTGGGGACAGTGAAGGCAGATCACCAAGGGAGCGGTCTCCCGCGGCGTTCATGGTCGCTCCGAATCAGCGCCAGACGAAAATTCGGGAGCGGTCCGCGAAAACCGGGCCGAATCCTAAACCGCGTCGGGGCACCCACTATCTGCGTTCCACATATATACAAAGGTACCACCAGGTCACCGCCTCGGGGATGCTCTACAGCCGCGTTGCTTGGCAATTAGGACATCTGTGGTGAAAATCAGACAGATGGGCACTGGGCTCCAGCAGACCGACGCCGCGCCAGTAGAGATGGCCGCTGTTGTTGTCTTAGCGTCCGGCCATTTTATGCAGCAGACGTCCCGGTTGCAGAGTCTTTAGGGCCGCTGACTGTCGTTGCAATTTCTCCGACTGCGGGGCCGGCAGGGATCCCGGGATTGCGCTATCAGTTTCAGCGCTCATTCCCAAATACCAAATTGAGGCGCAATTGCAGGATGGTGAGCAGGATAGTCGTGCGGGGCTCGGAGGTTCGCGGAGCCGGGAGCCTACGCGTCCGTCCCAGTCGCCATCTTGGCTCCTCCCCAATGAGGAATTATTTTTATATTAAACTATAACATTTATAATTTTACTGAAAATGAATTTTAAATTATATAAATATTTTACATTTATTTCATTGGGGTGGTCAAGATGGCAGATGCGTAGGAAGCATTTTTCCACTTCTTCATTGCACCACCACCACGGGAAGCCTTTAGAATTGTGTTCGGGACCCAGCAAGATGGGGCAGCGACCAGGTTTCCTCTGAGAGGCTGTGGGCAGCCTGAGACAAGTGGCCACCAGCAAAGCGTACGTCTCAGCCTTTCATGGCTCAACTCGGAACTTCTGAGACAAGATAGCGGCAGCCGTATAATGCATCCAAACGGTCACCCAGGAAACAGCACTGCTTCGACCTTGACGGAATGACCCGGGACCCTAACAGCAACAGCAGCGATATCACCAGCGGGCGAGGTCATGATGACCTAGCACTGCATTTGGAGGCCCTGGGGAGCCTGTGGTGCAGAGGGGTGGTCATGAAGTGAGAGACTCTTGCCCCTGACACAAGACCAGTGGCTATTGCAGAGGAGAGAATGACCAGCTCAGTGCTTTCTCTGAGAAGAGGTTAGCGCCCCTGTTACCTGCAGCCAGTGCTCCCAATGATTTTTGCTGCTGGTGCACTTGCACTGATGACCCCATAGACCAGTGGTCTTCAAACCTTTCTGCTCTGAGCCCCCCTTAAGCAAAATGTTTTGAACTCAGGCCCCCCACTAAAACTTCATGGCATGACTTGAGGGGCGGGAGGGGAGAGGGGTGTTTATGAGATCATTTTCAGGAGTGTTTTTTTGCCGCTAATAATCAACAATAAATGGAAAAGAGCCAATACATTAAAGTTGAAATTGACAAAAAATACTACTCCCCAAATTTGGGTGATTTGAGCCCCTCGCACGCCTCTTCCCCAGTGCAACTTCAACTGCTGCAGTAATGACAGCTGTGTCACTGAGTAGCAATCTACCACTCCTGCCTGGCCATCAATAAAATCTCGAAACATAATTGAAAGGAGCTCCCACATGTTGTCCGCCTCTTTACAGCAAGAGTGTCCTCAGCCCTAATGCTTGCAAGGATAATGAGCCTCCATGCCTCTTTTGTAAAGTATGACCGTCAGAACTGTGATGCAGTGGACCCCTCTGACTCCTGGACCTCAGTGCCACTGCACCTGATTCATAAATGGGAGCTACCGTCCTGTGAGAGGGCAGTCTCCTCTGCCGCTTGTTAGGAAAAGGGCCTCCATTTGCCCCATTCCCATTGTGTTATTTCTGTGAGGCCTAATTTAAGGTGTTTCCTCTGCTTCAGTTATGCCCGCTCGTTGGCCGTTGTTCCGAGACCCATAGCAATACTGGCACAGGTTGGGTGGACTGGTCCCTAGTGAAAGCAAGAAAGGATAGTAAAACAATCATAATTGGGGTTTAGTTGTGACCTGACCCCCTTGGGCTCCAGTTTCACTGCATGTTCAGTACCATTGGTATGTATTTCACTGCCCACTCTACTAGGCCAGCACTCTTAGGCCTGAGTCCCGTCAAAGGCGGTCTGCCCTTTGTGTTAGAAAACAGGAGAAAGACCCACATTTTGCCCCCCTATAGCTCGGGGACTGTTACCAGCACAGCTAGCGTGACCTGCCCCCCAATTCCAACAAGGAATATGGCTCCCCAACCTCCTTTTTGCTAGTATCCGAACCATGGGGGTCATTAGGATGGCGGACGGACCTGCGTCCGTCTGCCACCCCCGAGGTAGAGGGACCGTCAGCATGGGCAGCGGCAGTCCTTCCATGCAAATTAGGATGTGACCGCCACCCTGGCGGTCACATCCCGTATCTTTAACCTTGCGGCAGGTGCTGTTTGAAGCAGCACCCGCCGCAAGGTTAAAAATGCATGTATTGCATTTACATGCACAAAGCGGCAGGCACCGCGCAGTGCCTGCCGCTTTGTTCATGTAAATGCAGGGGGGTACCATAGGTCCCCCCCATGTGCACCTCCCTCCCCCTGGGGGCCCGCAACGGGCCCCCAAACTGAAAAGACCACATTCTTTTCCACTGCAGAAAAGCTGCCGTGGAAAAGCATGTTTCCTGCCCCATCCTAATATGGCTGGCGGTGTCTGATAGGCACCTCCACCACATTAGAGCTTTTCTGCCACAGTCGGAAGGCGACCGTGGCGGAAAAGCGGCGGACGGTTTTCCCGTCCGCCGATGACCCCCCAGCCATCCTAATCTGGTGGGGGGTCTTTGGAGGCACTGATGCGGTGATTCCGCATCCTCCGGGCCAGCGGTGGCTTCCGCCGGCCCGGAGGATGCGGAATCACCGTAATCATAATCGGCCCCATAATTTGGGGTGTAATACACCTTCACACCACTATACCAGCACCACTGAAACTGCTGCACTAATGGTAGTGCTGGTTAATTAAAAAAAATAAGCCTGAATATCTTGCCATCTTCCTCAGGACATCTATCTAAGGAAGCAATCTCTGTTCATTTGTAAATGGAAAAAAAATGAGTCCCCACAGCACCCCATTCATTGAGTCATCACCTACAATGAATGTGAATGTGTGCAGTTGCTTACCCACCAAATGTAAAGGCTGGCTGGGAGCAAATATAGGATTACATTTTTGCAGTAACTTGAAGATTCATGGTGACAGTTTTATTATTTTTGAGAGATCATATAAAGGTGCCAGGTTTTGTAAAGTCTTTTATATGGACTTATTGAAACGCTTGCGCAGGTACCGTCTGGCTGCTTATTACTAACAGTATTTTTTTAAGTGCCTGTTTTACATGAAACATGAAATAATTTTGTGCCAGTGTATTGTACTGTGCGTAACACAATTTTAAAATTAAGACAAACCTACCCAGGATTCTTTTTGTTATAGGCTGGGACATCATGGCACTATAAATTCAGAAGTCACTATTCTGCACTGCGCCAACCAGGATTCGAATCTGTAGCTCTCTGGTCGCACAAACAGACAAAAGACATGGTAGTGATTGTGCTAACAATTTGAGGTTTCATAACCTAAAAGAGAGAACTTCCAACAAATTAGTTTAATTGGCATTTACTCTTCATTTAAAATGTGTTCATTATTGTATAGGCAGTTGCCTGAAGGGGAACAATAACAACTAAATACTTACAGAATCTTTCATTGTTATAGCCACATCTTTGCCCGTCCAGGATGTGTTTCAGGATCACACTTGTAATAATTAAAAAAAAAAAAAATTGTTGGAAAGCAACAATCCCTGAATTGTTAATGAGGACCTTAATGTGCCTCTGCATGAGAATGAAATTGATGGGCTAAACAATGCCAGTACTTCATGTAAACGAAGGCAGCCTGGAAATGCGAAAACGCACTTCCAGGCCATCCTTATTTATAGGTGTTTACTGAGACACTTGCGCCCCCATGGTAATGCAGCCACGGACCCCCAGGGGGGCGCGCCCCACAGTTTGAATGCCTCTGCCACAGACCCACCATGAATTTGTGAAACATCCTGTGGAGTGCTGGCGCTGTGGGTCTCTCCTGTGGCCTGGAACTTACATTAGTGACATGGAATCCCTTGCCCCCCTCCGACTGCACAGGCATTTCTCACATAGATATGGGAGTGAGATACTTGGGCCTGGCAGAGATTAGCGGTGTCTCATATGCCTACTGGGTTATGGAGAGATAGGAGAGACCCCACGGACTGTTGCGGACATCCGAAAGAGAGCACAGGCCTTGAGGAAGGGGTCTGGAGCATAGAGCCGTGGCCTTCGCCAGAGCCACAACATGGCATCAGAGAGGGGAAAGAAGGAGCGCTCCCTTCAAGGACATGCTAACTCACTCTGCCGGAACCCCACCTGAGGAGAGCCATCAGCCTCCGTGGCTGGAACCTGCTGTTGTGGCGGGCAAGGAGGAGGTCCCGTTAATAGGCTCATTCATGGAAGTACTCATTGCTTCCCTTTGCGAGGACATTCAGGCAGTGAAATTGGAACTAGCGTAGGATCTTTGGAAGGTCAAATGAGATCTGACGGACGTGGGCAACAGGGTGTCCACCCTGAAGGACAATGAACATGGAAGGGAAGAAGAGATCAAGCATTTACAGCAAGAGGTCCTACAACTCAGTGAGCAGAAGGAGGCATTGCAGGCCCATGCTGAATATCTCGAAAACCACTCATGTAGGAATAACATACAGATCCACGGAGTGCCGACGGGGGGGAGGGCGCAGACATTGTAGGCTATTTGAGTCCCTCTTTTGACAGCTACTGTGTGCCCTGGGGGAGCCGGATGTGCAGGTGGACTGGGTCCATATAGCCAGTCTATTGAGGATGGATGGAGTTAGGCAGCCCAATATCCTTGCCTGTGTACATAATTTCCAGTTGAAGGAGTACATCTTGTGCGGGTGAGAGATGCCCAGCCTGTGCAATTCTGAGGAAATAAATGTATGCTGTACCATGACTTGTTTGCGCTAACCCTTCAGAAAAGTAGTCTTCTGACCTTTCTCAGAATCAAGTGGCTCTCCTACAATTGGGGGCAGCTGTCCCGCCTGATTTTTTGGTGGGAGGACACGCTGCATCAACTGAAATCCTTGGAGGTGGCCGGCCAACTCCTCAACATCCCGATGGGGCCGGGGAGGGATTGCCGCGGGGGCTTCGCAGATACAAGGAGAGACCCTGTATTTGACAGAGAAAACCAACATCATCACCTCAGGGTCTTTGCTCGGACCCTGAAAACATCGCCCTGTGACGGCAAATAGTCATTGACAGCCTTGCCAGTGACCCGGAGAGGCACAACATGATTAATACCTTTGATATATGGTAGCGGTTTCTGTTGACTATGTACTCACTTCCTTATGGGGACTGTGAAGTGCGTAGAGGACCTCCTCACGCTACCTGACTGCTCCTTCAGCACTCTCCACACTACGGCTTCCCCTCCTGTCCTTACATATGGGTGTGGCCTCAAGCATTAATCTTTTATGGCCCCAGCAATTAATGAACTGAAAGTAATTACACTGAATGTGAAGGGGCTCAAAAACCTGGTTGAGCGGGAGGAGCTTTTGTCTTATTTACAGGATGTAGGTTGAGATATTTGCCTGTTACAGGAGATGCACTTAACTCCCAGCGACTGCCACAGAATGAAGTTGTGTCACTTCCAATATCAATATTTCTCCTCCGACCCTACGAAGAAGGGGTAGATTGCCATACTTTTCTCCCACTCCTTCAAGGGGGCAGTGCGGGCAAGGATGCTGAATTGAAAGGGCGACCGCTTGCATACCAAGTACAAGTTGGGTGCTTGTCCTTCACCTGTGCTCCCATTTATGCTCCTAATGAGGATCAGGAACAATTTATCACACAGGTCAATACAGATGTTATGGCATCCCCAGATCGGGCAGTTCTGGTAGGAAGGCACTACAACCTTGTGATGGACAATGGCCTAGATAGGGACAATGCTATGACCAATCCAAAGCTCTCTCATGGAAGGGAGGGGACTGGGTACGGGAGGTCAGCTTATGCGATCTGTGTCAACTGGCCCATCCACGCACTAGGGATGACACTTTCTACTCACATTCTCATAAGACATAAGCTCACCTTGATTATTTTCTAGGCCCCTCGGTGTGAAAACATTGATCAGGGGGGTGGAGATTGAAACCAGTTCACTGTCTGATCATGCCCCACTGATACTTAAGCTTCAGATGGCCCCCCTGCAGTGCCCCCATCACTCCTAGCAGCTATGGGAAACCTTGCTACAGAGACATGATGCATTATGCCACATCACACAGATGATTACAGACTTCGTAGCCATTAACAATACTGGAGATAACAATACTGGAGACATCTCCGTGGCTGACCTATGGGAGACACTGAAGGTGGTTGTTCAGGGAGAGCTTATTGTTGTCTCCGCTGCTGACAATAAGCTGCGTAAGGAAAACAGGGGAACTGGCGGTGAGAGCATTGAAGGCCATTCATAAAAAAATTGGGGCCCCAATGGTATTGCGCCAACTGGAGAATGCAAGGGCACAGCTCAGTAGTCCGGATCAGCATAGGGCAGAGTATGTGCTACGGTGTCTGCAGCACTCCTTCTATGTGGGGAAGGGCTAATGCGAAAGCTCCTCATCAACATGTTGCAAGTGAAGCAACATGATGACCGGGTTGAAGCCATTCTTTAGCAGGATGGCAGCAAAGTGACCGAGGATTCGGACATAGCAGCCGCCTTCAGGGAGTTTTATAGGTCCTTTTACGCAGCACAAGACCTACAGTCTACAGATTCATGGGCCTATTTGCAGGATGCGCACACACACGCTCGCCGACAAGCCCCATCCCTTGATCAGCCCATTATTATAGAGGAAGTCAATTCTGCCATTGAATGTCAGAAGCTTCTTAAATCCCCAGGCCTGGATGGCTTTCCAGCCCTTTTCTATAAAACGTTCTCCCAGATACTCGCCCCTATTCTTACTCTACTCTGTAACTCGCTTGCAGATATGGACACTCTTCCACGCTCCAAGCAGGAGGCATCCATCACGGTCATACCCATACCAGGGAAGGACAAATGCCATTGTGGATCAGCCTATTTCTCTTATGAACGTTGATGTCAAGGTTTTTACCAGTCTTTTAGTGACACTGATGGGAGCCCTTTTGCGAGGCCAGATAGATTCTGACCATTCAGGGTTTATACCTCACCGGCAATGCGGTGATAACACCAAGCGATTCCTCCACCTAGTTGACAAAGTCAAGTGCTCTCAATGGGAAATAAGGCTTTTAGCTATCGAGGTTGAAAAAGCATTCCACCCATTGCATTTGCCGTACCTAGATGTGGTACTGACCCATTTTGGTGTTGGGGACATATTTTGTGCCTGGATCGGGTGAACAGGGTCCAATCGGCCCCCTTCCCTATTGACAGCGCTATTAGGCAGGGCTGCCTGCTTTCGCCCCTGCTGTTTGCTCTGTACATGGAGCCCATGGCACAGAGGGTTAGCGGCGAACTGCACATTACCGAGGTAAGGTTTGGAGGTGATGAGCACACTATTAGCTTTTATATGGACAATGTTATTGTGGGACTGGAGGACCCATTGCAGGCCCTGGCCTGCTGGCCTTTTTGGCTCAACTGGAGGAGTTCAGGGAGATCTCGAGCCTTCCAATCAACCTACAACACTCCAGGCGCTTAAACTTTTGGTCATGCATGCTGTACTGCATCAGCTACTTGCACAGATCCATGTGCATGGGCATACTTCTCTGTGATGTTTCTCAGAATATAGATAGCCCCTACCAAAACTGAATGGCTTCCGACTACCAAGCCTTACTCGGACTGGTCCGTATGTACCTCGGACAATGGAAACACTACTACCTTTCATGGCTTGGGAGGGCGGCGACTCTGAAATGACTCTCCTGCTGAGATTTTTATTACTGTTCCAGGCCCTCCCAGTAACGCCCCCGGCGGGCATGCACCCATCACTCCAGGCGTAAATCCATTGTTTGATCTGGGAGGGACGGAGACCTGTATGAACCGCAATAGATTTCATTGTACAGTCCATGAGGGTGGTTTGGGGGTACCTAGCCTTTTGCATTACTACCAAGCTGTATAACTTTGGTTGCTCCTGAAAGGGAGTCATAGAGATTCAAAAGCATTAGTGTTTTATGGATAGGGCGGTAGCGGGAGACCATCTCTGGAAAATCCCTTGACTATGCAGGGGCCAAAGGCCATTAGAGCTTTATTCATCCCCTGTCATGAGTGCTACTCTTAAGGTGTGGGACCGGGATGCTCCTGGGAGGGCTTTGACATTGTTCTCCTCACTATTGACACCATTCATGGAAAACTCGGCCTCCAGACCCCTGCTTTTGTGGCTTGGCAGCCAGCTGGCTGTAGATTGATTGGTGACTTACTTGACCCAGAGGTGCTCATTTCCTTCGGACAACTTAAGGCTAACTATGGCCTGGCGGCAACAGACCGCATGTGCTACCTGTAAGTCCGGACATCTGAGGGGGCACGCAATGTGACCGTACACCCTTTGGAAAATGTTTTTTGACCAAGGAAGGTGAGCATCGCTTTATCACCAAGTTATATGCCCTTTTGATGCCACCCCACTCAGAGGAGGAAACAGCAAGTCAGAAACGATGGGAGCTCGAACTGGAGTGGACTGTGACACACAGGTAGCAAGGGGCTTTATACTACAGGGCATGAGAAACAGCACACAACACTGCATGCATTGAATCTGCCACTAAGATTGCAACATGCTTGTATTTAACGGCAGCTAGATTGCATAGGGGGAATCCCACTCCTAGTGCAGACTGTTGGAGGGGCTGCAGGCCTCCAGGGACCCTACTCCACTTCCGTTGGGCTTTTCCGAAACGTACACAATACTGGAAAATGGTTTTGACAGACAGAGATAAACATTTCAACACTGAGCTGCCCCTCTTTCCTTCATTATCCTGGATCTCCCCAACCCCTTGGCTTTTCCTCTAAAATGTAAAAGGGGTTGAAACATTGGTTAAGCACTGAGAGCAGGGTTGCAGGCCAACCTTGCACCATGGGGCTCGGAGAAATCCCTAACCCATACTTAGTGGCTCCACAGACAATGGTGTATACTAGACATGGAACGCAGGACCTTTGCCTTAACACCGTGGTACTCATAGTACGGCCCACAGGCAGCCAGCGGCCCAGCAGGCCTTCAATGGCGGTGCGCGGACCTTGCCTTGCTGTGTCTACGTTTCTAGTAAGGCCAGCAGTAAAAACAGAAGAGGACCGCAGGAGCATACGTAGTGATTATGTATTAAATAGGTATTAACTACGGGCCCGATTCACAGAACTAACTTAAGACAAAATCTTAAACTTACTACTGTTGGCATTCACAGAATGCACTTACAACTTTTGGTATTCACAGAATAAACGTACTACTTTTCGTATTCACAGAATAAACTTCCTACTTTTGGTATTCACAGAATGGATTTATGACTACTAATTTTACATCCGCACTTGGGCCGGAAAATCCGCCCCCGAAGCGGATTTTCCGCTTACGGACCAGAATCTCCACTTAATGGCCGGAATCTCCTATTTTGGGCCGGAAGCTCCAATTTCGGGCCGTTATACCTGTGCCTGTGGTCGTTGATCATTTTCCTCAAGGGTAAACACCTGTCCAAGTACCTACCATCCCCCGCCATGCATCAGCTGACACACTGTGGCGAATCCCAGCCCAGCAGGATGTATAAATGCAGAGCAGACACATACAAATCCTTTCAACATGTCGCTGAATGTGTTTGTTGCTCTGCCCCTTGCCATGCGGCAACACTACTCGAGGAGGAGGAGGAGGAGGAGAGCAGAGAGGATCTTCAGACAGAAGATTAACCTATTTGGAATGTCCAGTCAAGATGTAAGGGCCAGGTACCGTTTCCCACCAGAAGTCAACTTGGATATGGTATGTGAGTGGGAGCAGGAACTTGACTCTGTGACCTGCTGCTCCCATGCAATACCAGCCTATCTCAAGATCCTTTCTGCTCTCCATTTCTTTGCCACTGGGTCTTTCCAAAGGGTCTCCAGTGACCATGTGGGCATTTCCCAGGCAAGCCAGTTGCTGTGCCTGCATCAGGTACTGAGATGCATCACTGCTAGAGCCCACAACCACATACAAATACCCCATACACTGGGCAGGAGACAAAGGGCAGCACAAGATTTCTATCTCATTGCAAACTTCCCATGTGTGCTGGGTGCAATTGATTGTACACATGTGGACCTTCAGCCACCCTGCCGCATTGCACACATCTTCTGCAACAGACACCAATGGTATTCCATCAATGTGCAAGCTGTCTGTGATGCCAGTGCGAGGTTCATTAATGTGCATGCAGTGTTCCCAGGCAGTACCCATGACCGCTTCGTATTCCACATGTCACCTCTTGCCCGGCGGATGGTTGTGAGAGAATTTGGCAACATGTGGCTGCTGGGTAAGTACCAAGCACTACAAATTATGGATATGTGTTATTGAAATGTCTGAATACCACACAACATTAACCATTGTACAATAAGAAATCATGAAGCTACATACATAGCCCAACAGACACTGAATGTACTAAAGTAAAGATCCTGTCCTGTGCAAATCAATGAGGGAAATGTAACCAACTGCCCTTTCTTCCCTCCTCAGGCGACGCTTGATATGCACTCTCCCCACATCTCCTCACCCCTTACAGGCGTGCAAATACTGTACCTCAGCCTAGGTACAATAGGGCACACATACGGACTAGAGCCATCATAGAGCGCACTTTTGGTATGTTGAAGTCGCGATTCAGATGTCTCGACCGTACAGGGGGTGTGCTGCTGTACTTCCTTGAAGTCGTGTGCAAGATCATATTAGCCTGTTGTGTTTTGCACAACATTGCTTTTTTTATTTCAAATCTTACATACAAGAAAATCATCCAGCTGTGTCTGTCACAATAAGATACAAAATGAATATATGGGATGGGGGCATTACATCGGCAAAGGAGGAATGAGAAATAATGAGTATAATATGAGCAATTACCTACATTGCTAAAATTGAATCATTAATATGCCAATGAATATTCATGACATGGTACCTTGAGTCACAGATGGTGCTCCTCACGCTTCCTGTCTTCCAAACATAATGGGTTGTGACTGATGATTTTAATAGTGATAAAAAGAAAGAATAAAGAATGCAGAATAAAGAATAAGGGGCAACAACTGTTTGACAGAAAACGTTTTGCATAAGGTAGAGCAGTATAGTCATGGCGTAGGGGGAATACATATCTCACTTGAAATAAATACATTCTACGAGTTATCAGATTCAAGGTGGATCATAGCAAAGTTCCAGGGAATCAAGCAGACTCCATAGTTTAGTGTGGGGGTTTTGCCATGGAGATGAGTAAAGGACGTCATTGTCAGCACCCCTCAGTGATGCCAGACACTCCTGCCAGATTTTGAAAGATACGTCGGAAGCATTCTTCCATTTGCTGAGTACTACTTTGCACGCAAGAGTGATCATAAGGTCTAAGAGGTGCCTGTCTTGTTCTTTAGGTATATTCGAATCAATTGCTCCCAGGAGAACATAACTAAACTCCTTAGGGGGTCTGTAGTGAAAAATGCGTTGAATATAATTATATATCTCGTCCCAGTATTGTTGCAAAAGTGGACAGTTGAAAAGCATGTGTGCTAGTTTACCCACGTCTGATTTGCAATTCCAGCAGAGGGGGTTATCCGTAAGTTTTAATTTGAAGAGTTTCTCTGGCGTCCAATAAGTCCTGTTTATCAGCATGAATTTAGTCTGTGACAGTATCGGTGAAATTTTAGAGTGGAATGGGGTTAGATGGATTCTGTCCCAGTCCAAAGTCATATTGGAGGTGTTACGATCTCATTCCCAATCCCGTTCCCATTTCTTGTGCGCTTTCTGAGGCGCAGGGGCTAAGAGCTTGTATACCCGTGAGACTACATGGCCCAGAGATGTGAGCTTGATTAATTTAATGCACAAAGTAGGATTCTGTGGCGTGATGTCTTTAGCCATTATTAGTGCTTTAAGGCGTAGGAATCTGTAGAAGTCAAGGCGTTGGAGAACAAAACGTGATTGTAGGGTGGCATAGGGCAAAGGTGCGGAACCCACGTACATATCCTGCAATAGGTTTAATCCTCTCTTGGACCATTCTTCCCAGAAAATGAGATGACCATCGTCTTTTAAAGACGGATTAAGCCATAACGAAGTTAAGTTAGATTTAGAGAACTTTACTTTCGCTTTACAATGCCTTTCTAAGTTTAGGAGAGCTCTTTTAGGGCCAGATGTAGGTCGGTCGGTAACAGCCGAAAATCGGTATTTTCGGCCGTTACCGACCGGTTTATACAATTTGGCATGTAGGGGGCAATATTTTACCGAATCGGTAATTTTACCGATTCGGTAAAATAAAACATCGGTAAATTTACCGATTTGAAGCCACCCATATGTAGGTGGGACTCTTCAGAGTCCCAGGAGCCTTAACGAATCGGTATTTTACCATCAAAAACAATTTGCTGGTAAAATACCGATTCCGGTGTGCATGCACATGTGTGCATGCACACCTATGTCATGTGACAGGCAGACCTGCCCTTAGGGCAGGTATGCCTGCCACATGGCACCTGTGCCTGTTTTGGGGGTGCCAGAGGGTGTCAAAGTGACACCCCCTGCACCCTTGTGAATTCTTTAATTACCGATTCGGTAAATACCGAATCGGTAATGCCTAATCATTCCTATGGGCTTCAAAGCCCATAGGAATAAATGGGCATTACCGATTCGGTATTTACCGAATCGGTAATTAAAGAATTGTTAAGGATTCAGTAACGAATCCAGATGTTGGGACCTACATACCATTTACCGATTTTGAAATACCGAATCGGTACAATTCGGTATTTTAAAAAAGGTAAATGTTTTTTACCTACATCTGGCACTTAGTGTTGAGGAATATATATTTAGAATGTGGGAAGGCGGAAGCGTCCAGAGTCATTATGGCCGGGAGTGGAAGGTTGTTTATGATAGATTTTTCTACTTGGGTCCATACAGGGGTGTAGTCTTGGTATTTGTGGAACCAGTTAGCTCCTTGTTTGCATAGATATGCCGTCTGATAACATCTAAAGTTTGGTAGACCTACCCCACCTTTATCTTTTGGTACTTGCAGTTTCCGTAGTGAAATTCTCGGTTTCTTGTTTTGCCACAGAAAGGCATTAAAGATTTTTTGTAGTTTGGTGAGAAAGTCATCAGATAATAACATAGGTAGCATGCTTATTAAATAATTGACAAGTTGCGTGATCATCATCTTCAGAGTTTCCACTCTGCCCCACCAGGACAAGAATTTTGGGGACCAGCCTTCAAGTAGGGATGAGATCTTTTTATATAGGGCAAGTTCATTAATTTTAGGAGTGCTAATTAAATCTTTCTCGAATTCTATGCCAAGGTATTTAAAGCTTTTTGGTTGCCAGCATAGTCCAGAGTCTCCCAGGATACCCATGTCACCTATGTTATTGAGTAGCTTAACCTCTGTTTTGTCTCTATTTAGTTTATATCCGGATACTTCAGCAAATTCCGAAATTGAAGACATTAGTGCCGGAATTGCTGCGTCCACATTCTCAGATACTACTAGCATGTCATCTGCGTAGGCCGAGATTTTAACTGTGATGTCGCCAAACCCTATCCCGCAGATGAGTTTATTGTGTCTCAAGGAGTATAAGAAAGGCTCAATTGCCAGGAGAAACAACGAGGGAGAGAGTGGACATCCTTGCCTTGTGCCTTGTTGGAGTTCAAATGAGATTGATAAGCAACCACCCGCCCTCACCCTAGCTGAGGGGTTAGCGTACAGTGCCATCACCATACGTATGAAATCCGATCCCAGTTCGAATTTGTTCAGAGTCGCTTCCCGATAATCCCAGTCAACCTTATCAAAGGCTTTTTCAGCATCTAAAGTTACTGCTACTGTGGAAGAGTCCTTGTGTTATCACTCGATAATCTATTCTTAAGGAACCCTACTTGTGAAGGGTGTATCAATTGGGGTAGCACTTTTTGTATTCTTTTTGCTAAAATCATGGCATATATCTTGCAGTCAAGATTGATCAAGCTTATCGGTCTATAGTTTTTTGGATACGTGGGATCCTTCCCTTCTTTAGGGAGCACCACAATAATTGCCTCTGCAGGCGTGCCGTGAATTTGACCACTTGTTGCGAATTGGTCATACAGATCCTTAAGTGGTTCTATTAGAACATTTGAGATTTTTTTATAAAACATGGCACTAAATCCGTCTGGTCCCGGCGCCTTCCCAGTTTTGATGGACTTAATGGCTTGAATAATGTCTTCTTGTGATATAGGTTGGTTTAGCTCACTACGGTCAATGGACGGGAGGGAGGGAACTTTTCATTTATCTAAGTATTGTCCTAGTTTTGACCTGTCAATGTCCTTTTACTTACTGTACAATTCACTGTAGAAATCTTTAAAGATCTCCGCGATTTTGGTAGGATCTGAGTGCGGCACTCTTGGCTTGTCAATGATACTTTTTATGGAGGTTTGCTGAAGTTTAAATTTCAAGTAGGATGCAAGACTCTTACCTGCTTTGTTAGTGTGACATAATCTGAAGTTTTTTTGGTGCTGAAGCCAAATTCCTGCCCTTTCGCTAATAAGTTTGTTGTATTCATACTTTTTATTCATTATTTCATTAAGGGTCTCTGAGTCTTTTAGGATTATATGTCCTTGTTCTAATGCAGCAATATCTCTTTCTAGTTTCGAGGTGGCCGAGATAGCATCTCTATTCATGGCAGCACCTATCTTAATTAATACCCCCCTTAGTGAGGACTTTAGGGCTTCCCATCTCGTTAGGTCAGTGGTCTCGCCTTTTTTGTTATGGATAAGGTAGTCCTTTATGGCTGTTTCTATTGTCTCCCTATGCTCCTCTTTTTTTAGTACTTCATTGTTAAATCTCCACAACGTAGTTCTCTTTACCCAGTTATGGATGGTTAGAGACATCGTTATGCATGAGTGGTCAGATACTACGCGCGGTTCAATGGAGGTGGCTTCAATGTCAGCAGCTGAGTGGGCTGAAGTGAGTAAGTAGTCTATTCGTGAGTGTGAGCCATGTGGTGGGGAGTAGAATGTGTAGTCTCTGCCTGTTGGATCCAACAGTCTCCATGAGTCCACCAGGTTGAAACGCTTACAGAGGTTAAGAAGAGCTTTGTGTGAATTGGATGATCAGAAGGGACATCGTGAATCTCTGTCAAGAAGAGGGTCCATGGGAAGATTCAAGTCTCCTCCTAGTATGTGTGTCACAGAATCCGGTATCTTATCAATGTGATTACCGAGTTCCTTCCAGAAATCCTGGTCATCCCTGTTGGGAGCATATACATTAGTGACATAGAATTCTTTCCCATCTTTCGCTAATTTAATTGATACCCATCTGCCTTTGTTGTCAGAGCTACTCTGTAGGACATCGATGTTTGCTCTCTTGGCAATAAGTGTAAGAACCCCGTTCTTCTTCCCCAAGGCGTCTGACCCAATCGCTTCAATATAATACTTATTTTTCATCGAATTAAATTGGGGTGAGTCAATTTTAGTCTCTTGTAATAGTATTATGTTGCCCTTCAGTTTGTAAAGGTAATCAAGAATTTTTCTCTTTTTGATAGGGTGATTGATCCCCTTTACGTTAAGTGAAATTATCTTAATCGCTTGCTTACTTGTCGCCATATTAAATGTGTGTGGACAATGGGTGAAGACAGTTAATTATGACATTCGTAACGAAGACAAGGACTGGATCCCACACTGTGGACATGAGCTTGCATTTATACCCCTTTAAAACACCATGAGCACAATCTGCCTTTAGACATTGATGTGTGTCATTGCCAGGACACATAAACAAAAGGGGGGTTGGAAGCAAACATACGTCAAAATATACAAGAAAAATCAAACAATCCCAAACTATGAAAAGCCCTCCCCGCCCCATCCCCATCCCAAACCCACCCACCCCACTCCCAAAGTACCTTAGGGTATACCATCTAAAAGGGCAATGCAGAGATACAACAATGGAATGCATGCTCTCCACATATTGTGATAGAAAACCCCTACCATCTCGACGAATGATCATTATTGAGTAGCATCAAACCCAAGGTGGGGTTCGTTGATCAGGACTGATCACGGTGCTTCAGTTTTGGTGATTCGTTGCTGTAGCAGTGTCCATTTTTGATTCTTCTGGACCGTCAAAAAATTTCTTCAGCTGCATTGGATCAGAAAATATTTGTGGCACTCCTCGGATTATTACTCGAAAACATGCAGGGCCTACAAACCCATGTTAATATTCAAGAGAACGAAGACGTGGTCGAAGAGCAAGGAAGCCTTTTCTAAGATTAACAGTCTCTTTACAGTAATCTTGGGATATAAATATTTTGTTGGTTTTCCAGAGTATATGGTTGTGTTTGCGTATGAATGCCAAGATTTGTTCCACATGTTGGTACCTCAACGGTTTGCAGACTATTGGTCTGGGGCCTCTTTGCTGGTGTGTTATACGACCTGGAACCCTATGTGCACGGTCGAATTCCAGAGGGTTGCTGAAAGTAAGGTTTGTCGCTCGTGGGAACTGGGATTCTAGGAATGCTACACAGGAACCATCTTTATTGCTTTAACGCATGGCTTACACATACCCTTGGAACCTTGGCTAGCTCTGAATCTGGGAAACCGGGCCATTGCACATAACCGAGGTCAGGGTATGCAAGTCTGTGATCAGCTCGTTGCCATGTTTTTCACATGAGCAACATGTAGTGTCATGGACAAAATGTGGTTTGCTGTCTATTGTAAATGTTGAAACTTGGATAGACACGACTGTGTCAATATATTCCATCCTGAGAATACTTTGCAAGCCACACTCACTGCATGTTAATCACGGCTGTTGAACAGTAGTCAAAAGGTTGAGCATGCCACAGGACATGTGCCCATGTCAGCGATCAGTGTAGTGGATGTCCCTAAAAAATATTTTCATGCAGATGTAAAACTATTCATGTTCTGAGAGAGCCTACCTGGTACTTATGAGGATGGGTCACTCAATCACAAAAGGTCATAACCATTGGAGTCTCAGGCCGGTGCACTCAACAGATTTGACTCCACCAAAAATGATGGGCTCACAACGTGAGTGATGATGTCATGGGTGAATCAGGCACCATGTGTCTGTGATCTACAGCACTGTTCCATCCCATTGTTACGTAACACATCACACAACTCTTGTAATGAGCACTCAATATGGACTACGTGTACCATAATGCAAAGTAGGAGAAAACAAAACTCGGGTTTGATGTTCTGTCACCCCCCCCCCCCCCCCACCCCTTTTGCGCAGAAATTTCATTAAATGATCTGTTCCGCCTTTTGTTACATGTTCATGATTTTAAACTGCACTGTCATTTCAGGTTTTTCCACAACTTCCACAACAGAAAGGCAGGATGGCAGTGTTGTGGATGGATCAGGATGAATACAAAATGGATGCCAACAATTTCCTGTGATGTATTTCCTGTCTCCCACTTCCTGTATAACAGTTCCTGTATGAAATAATGTGTTCCGGGTTAATTTGGGAGGTTACGGCCCAAAAATGAAATTTCTGGTTTCGGAGCGTAATGAGCGAATGCGGATCTGCCGCTCCTGACCCGGAAACTATGTTTCCGGGCCGTAACCTTCGAAAATAACCCCAAATATATCATTTCATACAAGAAATGTTATACAGGAAGTGGGAGACAGGAAATTCATCACAGGAAGTTTTTGGAAGCTATTTTGTGTTGATTCTGAGTCATCCTCTATCACAGATCAGATCCTCTGCAATGCTGCTGCTCTCATCAAATTTATTTGCCCCAAAATGGCTGAGGGTTATGAAGAGAAAGCACCCCCTTTCACAGAAAGGTAATGAAACGTCTTGGTAGAGGAGGCGCTGGCCAAATATCTTCAGCTATATGGGGACCCTGAATACCAGCGGAGCACTGCAGCCCGGTGAGCGCTGCAGTGCAGAGGTAGTCCACACCAGGAGTGCTACGGCATGTTGCAAGTGCTGGGAGGACCTAAAACGCTGGGCCCAGCACAAGACTGAGGAGCTGGTGGGCCAGTCTTCCAAGCACCATTTGCATTGTCCTCGCCTCTCCCCACTGCACAGGAGGGTCCTGCAAGCAGCTTGGCCGACCCTCCATGCTCAGCTGGAGGACCATGAGCAGCAGAGACCTGGTAAGTGCATACTATGCATAATGTGTCTGGGAGTATGATGTGAGTGAAGACAGTGCTGTACCATTGTGTGTTTCATGCCTCCATTCGCCTATACCATGTCCATGGAGCAGTCATCAAGAATAAAAAGGTTCACTGTGGCATATGGACTGTACAGGGCAGAGTGCATTTTGGGAGTTGTAGTTTATTCCTGACAACTGGGTAAATGAGCCACACTTGTGCATTTGTGTCGTAATTTGCTCTGCCAGCACCACTACCAGTGAACCAAGGGAATCATAACTGATGTGTGCATTGGATGAGCAATTATACCGACACTTTCCAGTGTGTGTATGGCAGGCCAAATGGTATTGGATGCTGTGACTTTCATTGCATTTGTTGTGTTTGGGTTCTAATTGAGACAGATCATCATGTTTAAATTAGCTGCATGCCCCTAACAACTGGGGTAACGTCCTCTGGTCACTGCCTTGCTCCCTATAATAGGGCTATTTGTTTGCTTGCTGTTGGTATCTACTGTAATAAATCATTCATCCAAAGACGCTTTCTTTGTATATCTTCAGTATCTAAGTGCTCCAGATCGTAAAATACTTTACTTATTTTGGTTACTTTTTTTTACCTCGTGTACTAAAGGCTGCAATTTTGTTATAGATATTCCCTGATGAAGGCTTAATTAGAAGCCGAAATGCATTGGAATGAATCCAAATATGGGAAATGATTATAAATATGGAATGATGGAATAAAATTCATACTGAAGATATACAAAGAAAGTGTCTTTGGATGAATGATTTATTACAGGGGATACCGACAACAAGGAAACAAATAGCCCAATTATAGGAAGCAAGGCAGTGACCAGTGGACGTTACCCCAGTTGTTAGGGGCACACAGCTAGTTTAAGTTCACTTTTGTGTATGACGGAATTCACACTCTGGAGCACGCTACAACTGAATGAAAGTATTAATCTCATGGGTTGTGCAAGTGGAAATTCAACAGATCATCATGTGCCATGGAGTCAAGAAAGACTTTGAGATCCTTGCCTCACTCCTAAGTGTTTCCAAATTAGCAAAGTGTGTCCACTGACACACGTCTTAGCCTCAGTGGCTTGTATGCCATTTCACATGTACAGGTAGCTGTCACAACGACCCACCACAGGCCCCGGTGTACTGCACTACCTTATCAGTCACCAAACCCAATATGTGGCACTGGATTGTCAGATTTTGTGAGGGAACATTAAAAGGCTAGACTCACAATGTAGCAAAACAAATAGCCCAGACCCATGTGGATGTGTGAGCCACATTCGGCATTTGTCTTGTCCCATACAATGCTATACAGCGGATGGCATTTGTCCAGACGTCAAAGAGCTGCAACTATATATCACTGGGCAATTTTGATTAAATCTGGACTCTCTCTGTTCCCCTTTGGTGGACTGGTTTTAGAACCTGCACTTGTAGCAGTGACAGGGCACACAAATCCCAAGAATGCCAAAGTTGAGGGTTGGCCAATACTGTTGTGTAAGCCACAAATATTCATGTGAAATGTCCATGTCAGACTCAATTCAAGAGATGACAGGGATCATACACGTAATGTAAGCTCATAAACACTAACAACTGTATAGTGTGGTCAGAGGAAAACAAAGTCTGACCTTGGCTCATCTGAATAAAACAACCACTACATCATGATTTTGCCTACATTTCAGCAGGCACAGCTGTCCAAATGGCCGCATAGCACAACCAGGTCCGGAGTGGGAGGACATCAGTGTGCAGGCGGCTACAAACTTGTTCGACCAGTGAGGATGTGGAGGGACCCTCAACATCTGAAGGCAAGGGGCTTGCTCCCACCCGGACTGACAAGGAACACAGATCTGGTGATACAGCTCGGGTATGGGCTGTGGACATTGAAGTGGGGGGGAGAACCCAACACCTCTGGCCATGGGGTGGTGGAGTGCTACTCTTTCCAGACTATCCACCTGTGGGTTCGGTCGAGGTGTCCTCGGGGCAGGCCAATATACAACCTGGGCCTACCATCTGCCCCTCTCCACCTCCAGAGGCCCCCATTCTATCCGGGACTCCAGCTGCATCCGCTGCAACCTGTCCCCCTCATAGTAGCTGCCTGCTCAACCACAACATCGGCCCCGGACCTGAGGTACCACATCCCTCCACTCCCACCCAGGCCCCTCCCTGTGTTGTTCCTCTAGTGGATGTCCCAGAGGAATTGAGGTGAATGTGTGATGGTCAGCCAGACATGTCCTCTCGCATCACGCTGCAGATGTGTCTGGAGATACGCATGAGGCGAGCGGAGCTTGTCGCAACTCTGGCCGCCCCCATCACCAGCGTCAATTCCCTGGCCACAGCCATGTCGTCTGTTGTTTCCCAACTCCCATCCCATACCACTGTCAATGTCTCCCCCTGTCCATTGGCCCACACTGTTTCCCCCGTACCCCTCGTGTGTCACGAACCCATGTGGTGCCTGTTCCTGCACTGACCAGATGTGTGCCTGCTTCAGTCTCGGAGGATCTGGACATTGTGGTGATAGAGGATGACCAGAAAGACACTTGACTTTTTGACTGATGCATCTTTGTGGACAAAAATGTATTTTCCCCTTGTAAATAGACTGGTTTCCCTGACGCTCCCTGATGTGTTATATTTTTGTTGCCCAATCCAAGTTCCCCTCTCCATCTGCATTAAGATCTTCATTTGTTTTCCTTTCTCCCTTCCAAACGGACGGTTGTTCTAATGATCTAACATAAATATGTTTGAGGAATCCTACTTACTTTACCTTATTTGACATCATTGTGAATGTCTGGTACAGAAAATGGACAGGTATCTTCTGAGTCATCTGTGTTGTACATTATGGGTTGTTGCAATGATGGGTTACACTTGTAACTTTGTCACACACACACATACCTCCTCACATCTCCAGGCCACCTACATCGTTATACAGGACATGATACACAACAAAATATTACTTGGGAAGATCTTTACTTTTTCTTACACATATTCACAGTGGTCAATCTAATTTTGGGATGTTGTCAATGGCGATCGTGCTTGCGACATCGCAATTTCAGAGGTGATGATCGCTGTGAGTGAATGTTGCTTGTTGCCTACGTGTATGTAGGTGGTGTCCATGTGCGTGTACAGGGTGACCTACATGTACAGGGGCTGATGGTGTGTGCACAGTTGGTGCTTGTGCCTGGACAAGAGCTAGTTGTACAGGTGGTGGCAGTGCCTGTACAGGGTTTGAGCAGGTGGTGGAAGTGCCTGTACAGAGGTTGCTGGTGGTTGTGCAGGTGGTGGGAGTGCCTGTACAGGGGTTGCTGGTGGTTGTGCAGGTGGTGGGAGTGCCTGTTCAGGGCGCCGGTGTGGATGTGTACCTTTGCTGCGGTCCCAGGCAGTTGGTGGTACAGGTGTGTGGATGCGCTTCTTGCAGGCAGATATGATGGCTCCCCTCCCTGCGTTGACCGTGAAGGGAGACTTTGGATCACTTTCAACATGCCCTCCATCATCTTCATGGCCTTTGGATGGATATCATGTCTCTCATATTCCTGGACATGTCCTGCCAAGTTCTATCCATCTTATCCAAAGCATGGCTCAGTCTGTCCACCACCTGAGTTAATTGGACCATGTCCTGCACGGACTCAGACATGTCTGACAGGGTAGCCCCTATGGCACGAATGTCCTGCCTCACATCTGTCTGCTGTTGGTAGAAGTCCTACTCCTACCGGCCACCATAGTCAGGTGCAGGCCCCCTCTGCAGGTGTCTGCCTTGGATGGGACCAGCAGGTCCAACAGCGGGGGTGGGGTGGAAGGTGGAAGCCTGTGGGCAGGAGAATGGTGCACAGGGGATACCTGCCCCACAACAGGATTGGTACTTCTTCCAGATAGTGGAGAGGATGCTGGGGATACACAGTATAGGGAAGAGCGTGTAGGGAAACCACCATGTCGGTCCTGGGTGTGAGGACTGTGAGGGAGTGATGTCTGGACGTGAGGACTGTGAGGGGGTGATGTCTGTGTTGGGCGGCATGAGATGTGTGTACAAAAAGAGGGTATCCCCGACTAGAGTTCCTAATTCGGGATAAGTCAAACAATTGGAAATACGAAAAGATTAGGAACAGGTTAAGAAAATGGACTGCGACTGACATTAGACAGCAAGCATTATGTCTGAGCCAAAGTTTGAGTACAAAAATATTTGTTCTTTATTAGATCATAGTATGTTTAAAAAGGGAAAAATGTACATGTGAAGGACTTTCTACATGTATTAAATACTGTGGATTACAATTTGTGAATTTTTAAAGTGCATTACAGTACATATTAAAACATGGCAGCATGAGAGCCATGGCTGGTTCGCTCTATGCTGGGAACAGGCAATTGTTTGTTTTGGAGGAGACTGACTGACGTTGCTGGGTGGAGGATGTGATGCTGTAAATGATATTGGCAATGTGGTACGATTGCTGTTGATGGCATCCGAATCCTCATCCCCGGAGTGGATGGACATATAGTCGACATCCTCTTCCAAGTCTTCGTCCTCAGTGACTTCCTCCTCCTCTTGCCCGGGGCGTAACACAGACCCCCGCAGCCCCGCCGTGCGGGGGGCCCCTGAGCTGCAGGGGGCCCCCTCAGCACAGTATTGTAAACTAAGAGCTCTGGGGACGCCCTTAGACTGCACTGCACACATTCCCACAAATGTCCGGTCGCACGCTCATGCTAGACCCGCATATGTTACCTCACAGGTTGGTCCTCTTCTGAAAGGGGCCCAACTTGCTGCCCCCTTCCAATTAGTGGCACAGAGAGGCACCAGGTACTCCATAAAAGCAGAATAAGCAGTGAATTAGTAACTCTCCCGACACAGGCTTGCCTTAACTTAGCAAAATAAATTATTTCCGAAGGGGGCTTGTATCTCATTAGAGACAATAAAATTGATTTACAAAATAATGAAATTGCTGAAGATTACCTCAGGCCAGAGGCGCAACTAGAGCCATATTTCGGGAGGGGGGAATCGGTGGTCAGGAGCTTGCTACTGAAAATTTGGAGGGGTGGCTGACTCTTCCAGCAATATGCAGGGTGTAGATGCAGGGGCTTAAGAAGGCGTAAAAAACAACCAAGCCTCGTTAACAAGTAAATGGTCTTTTATAAGACCGGTGAAGTACTCGGGTGCAGTGAGTTTAGTGCCTCTGGGGTTCTAGACATGTTCTCACTTTCTCTTTATGTATTTATTTTAAGATGACATTTTAATGGGACAGGAAAAACAAATGCTTCGGATTTGATATCTGCCAATGCAGTCTGACTTGCCTCACCCAAATAGACTTTAGCATTACACGTCCTGGGCTTTCATTGTAATAAAATCGTGAAGTTTTGGAATAGTAGTGCTTTGTTTCAATCAAACCAATTGCGTTCGACAACTGGATTGAAATATAGTGTCCCTAATGGTTTTCAAGTTATTATATTCCCTTTCGTGTTTGTTTACTGTGTTTTGTATAATGTGCTTGCTTGCCATCTGTCATGCCTGCCAATTTGAGCGCTTCCAGGTGCTGAAAAAAGGAAGAAAACGCGTGAGCCAATCAAAGTAAAGAGAGCAAACACTATTGGTTTTGTGTGGAAATAAAGATTAGGGCAGTGTAGGAGACAGGGACAGGTTAAAGTTTCAAAATAGAGATGCGAAGAGTGAGAGAATGGAGTAGGTGAACAAAGTAAAGATGGGTAGACTGAGTGAATACTGGTGAAGGAGGAAGTAAACCTGCAGTCACGTCAGTGTACTTAATGCACCTTTAACACCTTCCTCAGTCATTGACAATATTATGTGATAACAGTAGCACTGTCCCCGATATATTTGCATCCCATACTTTGATGTTGGAACTGCACCCAAAAACATCATGACTCTCGCCTCCTGGCTGTCAACATTAATGAGGACCTACAACAAAAGACCCTGTCCAACGGACGTCAAAACATATCGGTGACTGAAAGAATAGAACAGTCTATATGTACTGTTACCTATTCCTGTCCTCTACAACTTATGAGGGGACAATTCACTGTACTCCGCCCAAATTTCAGTTAAAAAAGGCCTATCCTCCTTGACAGAGACACAGAACAACAAGTACTCTGACCCTTCTAGGTCAATATCAAAGATCCACAACACCAATGTTGGACCGAATTCTGCTTAGAAAAAATGTGCGAGAAACAAGTGACACCTCACGGAAACACCACCAACGGGGGAACTGGTATGTAATTTCCAGACAAGCCCCTGTCTCATCATCGGTAGTCACTTGATTCTCAAAGAAAGTAGAAAGAAAGAAAGTGTCCAAAACAAACAACCAAAAACGTGTAACAAACAGTGGAAAGCAGAAGCATCTGCCAGTGACAAACACACAACATAAATAAGTGCATAAAACACAGCATATAGTTCCCTTAACCAACTTTATTTATAGGGAAATGATTATATGCTGCACATATAAAAAGGCTGGTAGATATTCATGCATACCATTACCTATTGCCAGTGGAGGGCGACCCTGTCCTTTTTCCTTTGAGCTCCCATTGAGAATTTGTCAACATTAATGACCCAACATAGTTCAAGGGCCTGATAAGGAAATGATATGCCGCCACCACCACATATTTTATTATCGTGGGGGATCGAGAGCAGGTACACATCCAGTGGAGAGGAGTTGGCCTAACGGCTAGGGTGGTCGACCTCGAATCTGGGGAACTGGGTTTGAGGCTCAGCAATGACGCTGAACATCCTGTGATTCTGGGCAAATCACTTAATCTCCCTGTGCCTAGCAAAAATGAATGTGTCTTCATGTAATGCAACTGGTGCTATGTAAAGCACTCTGATACCCGATTCGGGTCAAGTTTGCGTGATATAAAACTCTGTAAAATAAAAATAAACAAAAAAAGATATACCTTTATTCCTACGTCTTAGTGGCCTCGTCCTAGTCATTTATTTTGACTCAGTCAGGAACCAGGAAGTAGGAGTGGTCATGGCCAAGCCCACCCTTCCTGATTTTGTTCCTCTCTCATGACTTAGACCAGGAGGTTTGGAACGAGATCCCTGCCGGGCATGGGGTCTAAGAGTGATGGTCATGATATTGCCTTTATGAGCTTGCCTTGCTGGGCTTTGGTGAGATATGACTGTGCATGGAGGGAGCACCACTCCCAAACAGAAGGCATGTGGTAAACCTTCTGGTTGTGAGCCCATTCAAGCCCCTCCCTGCTGCTCTGCAGTTGGTGGAGCACAGCTGTGGCATACCTTCCTTGAGCAAACAGAGTTCTTCGAGGATGGATCCTATGTGACTCCTCTATGTACTGATCGCTGGACGCAGCATGACAGGTATCGTTTATAGGTTTCTACATTTCCCGATTTGAGCACACAATACACATGCATGCGAGGGATTACTGTCACAAAGCAGGGTATGGATGCTGTATTAAATTAGTCCATTCTCATTCCCCTACATTCATTTTCTTTCAACAGCCTTCTAAGTGCATTTAAAGGAGCGCTGGATGTAGGTGAGCCATCTTTTAGACTAAGAGGGTTGTACCTTCTTGATTACATTTAGCGATTCCTTTCCTGATTTTCCTCGCCTGTGATTTGCCGTTATACGGAAACAGCATAGGAAATCTAGGCATTTAGAATCGTCCTCTGACAATTCAAGATCTAGGTCTAAGTTTCCGATTCAAAAGAAATCCAGGAGAGCCTCCGACATTGAAGACCCTCACCCACGCACACAAAGCCCTACACGACCAAGGCCCGAGCTACCTCAACAGCCGAATCAACTTCTACGCTCCCAAACGCCACCTCCGATCAGCCAACCACGCAGTCGCCGCCGTCCCCCGCATCTGAAGAGCGACGACAGGAGGAAGGTCCTTCTCCTACCTGGCCGCCAAGACCTGGAACTCCCTCCCTCCCGACCTGCGCCTGACCCAAGACCACCTCTCCTTCAGGAAGAAGCTGAAGACCTGGCTGTTCGAGCAGTAGCAGCACCCCCCTTCCCCCCCCCCCCCACCCCCAGCGCCTTGAGACCCTACGGGTATGTAGTGCGCTTCATAAATGTCATTGATTGAAGATACTACTTTTGTGGAGCGAGATAAGAAAATTCTTCTGCAGACTTCAGTGGGTATCCTAAGAAGGCCTAAGACTCCAAACAAAAGTTGTGTGGATGTCTCCTCTGCTGAAAGTGATGATGATGTTGAGGAGGGGAAGTTATCTAAGTCTTCTGATCCAAATGTCAAATACACCTATAAGGACATTTTGCCTGAAATCCTTTTCAGAATATGATCTAAGATGGCTTTCCTTCCATCTGACAGATCTTCCACTTCTAAAGAACCTGTTCTTCACAAATGTACAACCTCTACTGCTGGAGACTGCAGCCTAGATCATTTATCAGCATATCTGGGATGTAGTTCAAAGAAATGGAGGGTTCCATACAAATTCATTATGCATCGCTTTATGTCTAAGCTTTATCTGCTGGAGGGTGCTGACAAGAAGTTTCCTTAATCTGCGTAAATAGATTTATTAGTTAACAGTCTGGTGGAGTGCACTTCGATGGCCAAGGAAATATAATTAAGGACTCTTCTTATAAAGACTGATTCCACGCTAAAGAAGGATTATGCAGGGGACAATTTTGCTGTTCAGGTTGTTATTTATAGAATATATCCGAATCAATCTATACTTTTGGATTTCAAACAATTTTCAAAGCTGTTCAAGAGGGAAAAGAATGTGCTGCTCTTATTGAGTCTGGAGAACCAAACTGAATATTTATCCAACATCTCTTTGGATGTTGTGAGAGCAGAACCTTTATCAGAAAGCGCAACAATTACTGTGAGAAGAAAGGTTTTATAAGAGACTGGCACACTAATTACACACAGCAAAATGCAGCCCTGCGAATACCGTTTGAGGGGTTAAATTGTTTGGTCCTGAATTTGAAGAGAAGCTTCATCGAATCTGCAAAGAGAAAAATACTCTAGCCCATGAGCTTTCAGACAGTTCTCCATTAGATTCAATCCTTGTAATGATTCCAAAAATAAGATGGTTGTTGGATGTAAAGCACCTGTTAGAAGAGTTGGGTCTCGGAGAGGCTTGGCATTCTAGGTCCGCCCCTCCCAAGGCAATCCTGAAAAGAGTGTATTGGAACTGGGTAATGAGTAAGAGAAATAACGACTCCAAATTATGTAAATCCTCCAGTGAATTTTTAATAGTGAAGGATGTAGCCCTCCGGCAACCCTATCTCGATTTTATTTAAAAACCTAGAGACAGGGCTCTATATTTTAAATTTAGAATAGGTGTGCTCCCTGTGGGAGAATTGACGGCACGCCGGAAGATTCCGGCACAAACTGCACCCTCCTGTTCTTTTTGTCAGACCAGGATTGAATCAGTTCCCCACCTTTTATTCGAATGCCCTGCTTATAAAGCTCCTCGGAACAGATGGCTAAAACCCTTGTGCAAAGAGTTGGGTACCAGGCACTATATAGTGGCCTTGCGAATTTTAAGATCTGACACACGGCCCCTGTTTGTTTGTGGTATAGCGACATTTTTAAGCTGGGCATGGCTGATCAGATCAAAAAGGCTTTTGTATATTGTTTAATTTAGGTCAGCTTGTCAGACCATTTTTAGATAATTTATTGTCGCCATTCTAATAGTATTTTGATTGATTGAATTTTTGGCTAGACTTTTCTCTTTTTATCATTGTTGCAACATGTATGTATCGCTTTTTAAGATATTTTGTATATCGAAATAAAGCCAAATTTGACTGACTGACTGTAATGATTCCTGTTCGGATCTAGCTACCAGAACAGTGGCATAACACAGTCCCCTGTGGTGCGGGGTGCCTGAGCTGCAGGAGGCCCCTTCAGCACAATACTCAGACTTGAGAGCTCCGGATTAAATCCAGAGCAGGGGCCCCCTCAATGTACCTTGCAGGAGGGCCCCTTCAACTTTCATTACGCCACTGCCTCTTGCCCAGTACTTCCTGCTGACATAACTGCCTGGAGGATCAGTGGATTTTCCCCTCTGATTGCCCGTCGGCCCACACTGGTTGTAGGTCCGTCATCCTCATCCTCTTCATCCCCTGGAACACAGAGGTTGCAACCGTGTTAGTGATTGCCCTGGTATTACATGTGATTCAAAACAAGGGTTGGATTAACTAAACTTTGCATCAACAGATGAGGATCATGTGACCTGGTTAGTGTACCACCACAAATGACAGCTCATGCCATAGCACTGTGGTGTTAAACTGAGATGTACATTATACAAGCAAACTCACCAACTCCAGTCACAACTTTCCCAACTCCAGCCACAACTTTCTGTCCCTTCCCGATCAACCCTGTTCTCAAATGCTGAACCTGTCTGCTCATTGATGTTGTTGACATGGCTTTCCACGATCCAGCAGCTGTAAAGGGAAGTGACAACATTCTCAATGATCAGCATTACTAATTGACAAACAGGCACATGTGATACTCATAATATGTATGTCACTTTGTAAACAACAACTGCTGATTCCATACAGAAGGGGATCTTGATCTCTGTCATGGTTTAGTAATCTAAGCTAGTGACACACTTTACGCCTGAATTACATGATGGACGGGTGCGAAAGGGATTCACTGATGCAGCCAGGATGTCATGCATTCACTGGGATGGTGTACGCTGCACTGGTGTCATCCTCTCAGCAGCTGTGATGATACATACATGTCTATGTTTCAGTACAACAGATGGTAGCTATGAGATAACATGCCATTCTCAATAACCATTGACCGGATAGTCCAGGACAATGGGCTGCATGTTTGCCTTATGGACTTCACATGTGGGGCCCTGCTCACATGCAGTAGTTGCCAGCTGTTACCTCTATGCAGCCCTGACATCAACAAGATGTCACATCAACAGACAAACTTGTATGCGAAGGTTACTGAAATTTTACGGAAGGGGATAAATGACCTGGACTCCTCTGCATTACACTGATTTCACATTCACCATTAAGACCAACAGGTTTCGTGAGTGTAATGTTGTCTGTTGACAAGTGAAAAGGTATTCATGTGTGAGATGTGCAATAGTCAGGTACATAATGTTGATCATTTGTGCTTCCCTACTCAAGAAGTCACAAAGCTCATTTCTGACTGAGCGAACACAGATTTCTTATGTTCATCCTTTGAGTGTCCTCTGTTTGTATACCGTAATTCCAACATCATGGTAGTATTTAGCTGACAACGGATGGTGTCTTGTACAGCAGACATCCTACCCTCATATGTCAACCACTCACCTATATGTAAATACGGTAGAAGAGGAGGCATGCTGAATGCAACATTTGGTAATGATCCCACATTGTGGCTAAGTTTAGAAGATTTGATGCTTTCCGCCTGCACTGGATTAGCGTGTTGCTTTTCAGCCAAGTGATTTGAAAATGTTACTGCATGGAGATTCAGCTTAGCAGCCCAGAAACCTGTTTCAAAGGTACACAACTGGCCTCAGTGTGAGCCTCATCCATACCAATTTCAATATGATTTTGCCATAGATATTTTGCTAGGAAGTTTTCATATCATTGAATTGCAAGCCAGTTGTGTTTTGGACACTGCATACGTACTATTTTATGTCCATTCTGCACTCACTTGGCATACATTTTGTATCATCCTTTCATTAGCCACCAAAGTCCGATCTGGTATGTGAATAAATGCCGTATGTGAGCATAATGTGATGCAGGACAACAGCGTTGTACAACACATACAACATACAGTGGAGATTAAAGGCACATTCAATGAGCATTCAGGTACATTATTATTGGGTTTACTTACCATAGCCCAGCAGCGACCCAGTGTGTGGTCCTGGATCAGATGTCATAGCCAACCTTGTAGCAGAAGTCAGTGTGTGTCTCTGATTCTGGGAGGACCTCATTGTACCTACAATGATAAGTGTGACTACGAATCTTGAAATAAGGTCCACTATTGTGTTTTGCTGATGGCCAACAAACAAGCCATCCAGTGTGAGAAGTAAATGACCAGCTGGGTGGACTGGGGGATTTCATGTATAGTGAAAACATTCTGAGTTGGACAGTGGATGCATTGTCATTACTACTGAAAATGGTTGCTCACTTCTCGTTCCTCATTGTCATATTTGTTAACATTTGAATTCTTGATTATGTCTACAGACACCATAACAATATAGGGCCAGATGTAGGTCGCCTATTACCGGTCGGTATCAGGCGAAAATCGGTAAAATCGGCCGTTACCGACCGGAATCCTTGAAATTAGATGTAGGAGCCCAAAATTTTCCGAATCGGAAAACACGAGTCGGATTAAATCCGACTCGGTAAATATTAGTCGGATTTTAACCAACTCGGTAAATATTAGTCGGAATTTAACCGACTCGGTAAATATGAACTTGCAAAATTACCGTGGCGGAATCTACCGATTTGAGATATACCGAATATTAAGTTTCCGAATCGGTAAATAAAATACGGTAAAAAAAGGCCATGGAGATGTAGGTAAGCCCAAAAATACCGAATTTGCTGAAATTCGGTATTCCTAAGTCGGTATTTACCATTAAGTGAATGCAGGTGGTAACCAGGGGAGGGCTACAAAAAGAGTCCCAAAATGCACCTCTGCACCCATAATGGCAGCATTTTACGTCATAGCAAGACGGCGAAGACTACAGGCAGCAGGAGAGAGAGAATGGCTAAGGGAGGAACAAGTGTACAGGCAAAGGATAACAATGTTCCAACTGACAGAGCCTGAAATACTCCAAAGGTACAGGCTACACCCTGACACCATCAAGGACTTGATCAGGGACCTACACACACTCCTGGACCACCCAACACCCAGGGCCCATGCCATCCCACCCCATGTCCAGGTGCTATGTTGCTTACACCTGCTGGCCTCTGGGAGCTACCAGAGCGTGATAGCTGCAGTCAGTGGTGTGTCCCAGGGCTGCCTGTCCCGCTTCTTCAGGAGGTTTCTTGATGCCATGATGCAGAGGATGGGCCATTACATTTCATTCCCTGCTACACCAGCAGAATTAGCAAAAACCAAGACAGATTTCTATCACCTGGCACACTTTCCTCACGTGATAGGATGCATCGATGGAACCCACGTCCCACTCTGTCCACCTGCAGCCACAGAGCACATTTACAGGAATCGTAAATCTACGCACTCCATCAACGTCCAGGTCATATGTAACGCAGGGAACATCATCACAGACATCGTCGCCAAGTTCCCCGGAAGTACTCATGATTCGTATATATTCCAGAATAGTGGAATTTACACACGCCTACTTGCCGGAGAATTCGGAAATGGATACCTGCTAGGTAATTCACATTGACACACCATAACACTCACAGCAGTTCTACGTCTCATGTACATGCAATTAATGTCATTCTTTCTCCCCCCTAGGCGACAGTGCATATGCCCTGCGGTCCTTCGTGCTCACTCCCTACCTCAACCCATCCACCAGGAGTGAAAGGCGCTACAATGTTGCTCACAGATCTACACGCAACGTGGTGGAGCGCACATTTGGACTCCTTAAGAGCAGGTTTCGCTGCCTCCACAAGAGTGGAGGGGCACGGCAGTACATCCCATTAATCTGCTGCAAGATCATAGCGACATGTGCCATGTTACATAATCTCGCAACAAAGGAAGGCACAGAGGTGGAGATCACTTATCATGAGGACATTGATGATGACACAGAGGAGGCAGAGCCCCATGCTACGGTGGCAGCAGCAGCTACAGATGGGAGACTGAGACGGGAAGAGATTACACAGCAATATTTCTGAGTGAGTAATGATACACAGGCAGGCAGAGTAATTTGTGTAAGTAGTTTAATTTGCACTACGCCACAGCATTGATAGCACACATTGGGCACACAATGTCAAACAGTCCATGACTGTGTTGTCACGGTTAACACCATCGTGACTTCTTCCTTGGGTGGAGGGCAATGTCATTGTCTGTGGCCACGGACCACAGGGCGGGACTGCTGTGAGCCAATGATCTCAGTGTTGCCTGTCTCACTTACACGACGCCTGCTGCTCCGACGTAAGTCTTGCACAGGAGTGCTTGCACCACTCCTGCTGGTAGACCCCTCACTTTCCAACACACAAGTGTCGCCTCCAGTGCCAGTCTGTTGAGCGAGCACAAGCTCCATTGCAGAGGTCATCCGGGCCATTCCTTCAGATAAATTGTTGCAGCACTGCACTATTGCATCCTGCATCCTCACTGACCGTCTGCACAGCACATTCGTAGCACTGGCAAACCTGTTCAAGGCCATTATCTGCTGCCTCGTATCCACACGGGCCTTGCGTCTCTGTAAATGGTCCCGGTCCAACTTGTCACATAGGACAGTCATGCACTGTGTAATGTCAGATATTCCAGACGCCATAGACTGCATGCTCTCTGCCATTTCCCCTATGCCCTTGCCTACTGCATCGAGTTTCTTGTTTGTTGTGTGTGCCTGCCTCTGAACCCCCATCATCGCTTTTGCCTGCAGGCGCTGAACTTTGACCATGGTGGCCTCCAGTCCGCAGAAGACACCCTGACCTTGACGCACATCCTCAGCCTCCCGTGGCCTTCGCCCTCGGACACTGGCCCGCGTAACTCTGGGAGTGGGCAGCTCTTCGGTGTTGCCTGTTTCCTGTGTGTTAACCTCCTCCTCCTCCTCCTCCTCCTCCTCCTCCTCAGATGTTTCTAATATTCTACGAGGGGGCCCATCGTGGCACCTTGCCCTTCCCAGCACTGGGGATGGTGTTGTGGGTGTGGCTGAATGTCCTGTCACTCCTGTCTCCTGAGTCTCGAATAGGAGAGGGGACTGTGGATGTGGTGATGTAGGCTCCTCTGCTGACACGGCTGCCTGCTCTTGGGCATTCCCACCGTGTGATGTGCTTGGTCCTGCTCCTTCCTTCCTCTTCTCTCTATCCTCTGGTGTGCTGCGCATTGACTCTCCTGTGGACAGACATGGACATTGTGTCAGTGGAGTTGTTCACCTGTGTCTCATGATAATACACAATTCTATTGCACCTTTGCCTGTCTCTCATTTGCCTATGCTACTTGTCTGCTGGTCCCCTTGCTGCAATGCATGCTGACTGCTCTGAGGTATCTACACATGACTACATTTCCCAGGATGCATTGCAGGACACTAGTTAAACCTGTTCTGGAGTCTGATTTGGGCACACAGAGTGTGTGAGGGGAATAGGTACATGGGTAAATGACAATGTACTTGCATCTTACCTTGTTTTTTTGCGCCTCTTCTTGAGCTGTCTGCGTCCCCGATGCCGTGGATGCATTCCTTCTCAAGGGTGGATGCCACCATCTCCTCGATGTCGCTGAGTCTAGGGGCTCGGTTTCTTCCTCCCCCTGTTGCATCACTTTCCTTGCGGTGGTTAGCAAGTTTCTTCTTTGTAACTATCCGGATGTCATACCACTGTTTTTTAAGATCTTCATGGTCACGGTGGGTGACACCAATGGCATTTACCTTGCCTTGTATTTCCATCCAGGTGCTGCGCTTGATAGATTATGCAACATGCTGGGATTGTTTGCCAAAAATTTTGCTGTAATTGCTTGTCACCTCTGATACAAGCACATGAAGTTCTTCCTGGCTGAACTTCTGCTTCCTCTTGCGCTCTGCAGAATCCTTCTGTGCCTCCTGACTCTCCATGGCGCTGTGTTGGTTAGCTCAGGGAAGCCTCCTCAAGTCCTCCTGCTCTCCTGACTGTTGGTTTCTGCACCTGCATGGGCGTGGCCAGTCCCAGGTACTGGGGAGGGGTGCTTGGATCTGATTGGTTGGTTCCCCAGTGGATTAGGATTTGGGTGTGGTTGGAGTTCCTGATTGGTTCACAGGCTCACATGTTTGTCAGTTTCAAATTTCCGACTCGGATTTTACCGATTCGGGAATTACCGAGTCGGTTTTTACCGAGCCGGTATTTTCCGACTAGGTACTGCCCATTCATTCCTATGGGCCATGGAGCCGTTGGTGTGTTTGGGTTTTACCGAATCAGATTTTACCGAGTAGGTAAATTCCGACTCGGTAAATCCCGATATGGGATACCGTCTGACTCCGATTCGGTAATTTTTACCGATTTTTTATCTACATCTCGTTTTCCGATTATGAAATACCGATTCGGTATGACTCGGTATTTTAAAATCGGTAAATGAAATTTACCTACATCTGGCCCATAGTGGGGACACCCTTTTGACTTGTTGTGGCTCGATTGCAGGATTGAATACCCAGGTCTGGGATTGTTGGTGGAATACATGTTATGTTCACCAATTACAACGGTATGATGAGCCAAGACATATTATATTTTATCTTTCGCTATTCACATATGTCATTTGCTAAAGGTGAATGTCCATTGACAAATCCAATCGTTGTTAAGCTAGTTTTTCATCTCTGGTTACCTTTCACATTCGGGCACTACATGGCCCTCTGTTGTCTCCTGACAATGTATGCCTTTTCACCATCGCCTGACCAGTTTGACTTACCAGTTTGTGAGGGTGGTATGCCTAGCTCTGGGCGATGTCGTTTCCTCCCAGAAGATGCAGGGACCTCTGCTACGGGGGTTGTCTGTGCTCTGGCTGAATATGTCAATAGGTGAGAAGAGACAAAAGTAACCAAATTGGAAATGTACATGTGAAACTTTAGAGGCATTACCCCATATCTTCAACATGCTAACAGTGTTGTGAAGTTCTGCAGAAGAAGGGGCGGGTAGGTGCAGTGGGGAGTTGGGGATGGAATGGTGTGGCAGGGTGGGAAATGAACATCGAAATATATTCTGAGGATTCTCTCACCTCCTGCTTTGTGATTTTTGCAGGCACAGGGTGAGTTACTTCTTGGATAATTTGTGGCAGATTTACAGTCCCCTTGCTAGATATTTAAGCAGCTGCTGCATCACTTCTGTGACAGAGCGGTGGCGGAAACCATGTGCCATGGTGCGACTTAGTTGCAATGTGACGCATCTAGGGAGATGCGTCACGTTGTGTACCCTTGCACAACATTAAACCTGCGTCAGGTTAGATGTAAGCAGGGTGGGCATTTCTTTGTGAAATGCCTCATGAAAGTGATGCAGAGAAATCTACAAGATTCCACAGAGTCACTTTTCGTAGGCCGCTGAAACGAAACCTTACGCATGCTTGAAGCAGACGTCAGGAGTGGTGCAGCACGTTAAGTATAGGGGGTCCATGAACATTGTTGGAGTTGCATTGCACTTGCGACACAACTCCAGCAAAGCGCCGCCCTTACTCCATCAGAAGAGACACACATCTGTCTATCCCTGTGCCACGGTGCGCAGCATTGTTAATGCGACACATCCGTGGTGGTGCAAGAGTAGAATTGCGTGTCGCATTGGTGCTGGCACATCCCTGCTAATATGCAGGTATGGGCCAGTCCTTGTAAATCTGCCCCCTTGTATTGTCCCAAATTATTTGTCAGTTGATTTTCATATGCTCCGCAACCCCTTACATTTTTGACTGACTCAGACACATCTGGATGCGTGGAAAGGGCACATTGTCAATTGCTACTTAGCGGGGTTAGGTATATACAGCAGCAGTACTGTGCCCATGTTTTCAATAGTGGGAGAGGGATTTGCCCTTTCTATTACAAAGGATTCTGGGACTTGTGGTGCAACATACAGAGGGTAACACATGAGTCTTTGACTGACTATATTTTTATATACACCTTGTACAACTTCCTTATTCACAATGTCAGTGCAACACAGACAATCTTTTCATACACTTTTTCTTGTCATTACATTTTCCTGGTACCACGTTGAAGACAGCACTCACAGGCAGCCCATGGAGCATGTGGGGGTGGATTGTGGTGAGGATATCCTCCTCTAGTGGGGTGAGATGGAGGCGGGTTCCGGAGTGTGGGGCAGGGAGGATCCTGTTCAATTCGATCCTGGAGTACTTCTCCTTCACCCTCTGCTTTTCATCCTGCCACTTCTTCTTGATATCCTGGACTGTGCGCCTCTCCTCCCCCAAAGCAGTGACAGCAGTGGCTAATTGCTGCCATAGGGCTGCCTTCTGTGTGCCACTGGTGCAGTAAGGTGGGTGTCCATATAGGTGTTTGTGGTGCCTCATTATGTACTCCACAATCCACAAGCATGGTGGTCTCCTCAGTGGTAAAGTTCTTCTTCCTCCTCATTTGTTCCATTTTCCTCTGGCGATGTACAGCGATTGGAAACACAAACTTTCTGTGGCCAAACCTGTTCCTTCAATGTGTGCTGCTTTTATATGTTTTGGTGGTGCTGGTCTTGCAGTTAGTGTTAATTGACTTCAGCTGGAGCGTGGGGGGGATGGCACTTGAAACGTTCATTAGGCCAAAATGGTGGTATTCTGGCAGAAAATTGGGAGTTCCGGCCCGGAAGCGGAAATTTCGGCCGAAAAGCGGAGATTACGGCCTGTAAGCGGAATTCCCGCTCCGGATGAGGAAATTCCGGCCCGAGTGCGGACGTAGAGTTAGTAGTTGTAAATCCACTCTGAATACCAAAAGTAGTAAGTTCATTCTATGAATACCAAAATGGTAGTAAGTTTAGGATTTTGTCTTAAGTTCATTCTGTGAATACCAAAATGGTAGTAAATTTAGGATTTTGTCTTAAGTTCATTCTGTGAATACCAAAATGGTAGTAAGTTTAGGATTTTGTCTTAAGTTCATTCTGTGAATCGGGCCCTACATATGCTCCTGCAGCCATCTTCTGTGTTTACTGCCGGCCTCGGTGACCTCATGGCACCGTGGGAAAGCTTCCCAAAAGGCTCTTTAAAAGTCAGCTGTAAGCGCTTTCACAGCTGACTTAAAGGACCTTTTGGGAAGCTTCCTGTTTGGGCAAAGACAGATTTAGGCAGGGACATATTTAGGCAGGGACAGATAGAGGCAGAGACCGGGATGCAGATAGAGACAGAGACAGATAGAGACAGAAACAGAGAGAGACAGATAGAGATAGAGACAGACAGAGACAGATAGAGACGGATAGAGCTAGCGACAGATGGAGACCGGTAGAGACTGAGATAGGCAAAGACAGATAGAGCTAGAGACAGACAGAGACAGATATAGACAGAGACAGATAGAGAAAAATACATATAGAGACAGAGACAGATAGGGGCGGAGACAGATAGAGACAGAGACAGCCTGAGACAGAGACAAATGCAGATAGAGACAGAGACAGATAGAGACAGGTAAAGACAGAGACAGATACCATCTCTCCTTCAGGAAGCACCTCAAGACCTGGCTTTTCGAGCAGTAGCGCCCCCCCCCCCCATCCCTCCCTCCCAGCGCCTTGAGACCCTCGCGGGTGAGTAGCGTGCTCTAATGTCTTGATTGATTGATTGATAGATAGAGACAGACAGAGAGAGATAGAGACAGAAACAGATAGAGACAGAAACAGATAGAGACAGATACAGATAGAGATAGAGACAGACAGACAGAGACAGATAGAGATAGAGACGTATAGAGCTAGAGACAGATAGTGGGAATAGTAGATGTACCCCTTTAGTGTCCAACTTCTTTCCCCTTCTTTCCCCAATATGTTTAGAATATAGTGGGAATAGTAAATGTCACCCCTTTAGTGTCAATAGAGACAGAGACGGAGCTAGAGACAGACAGACAGAGACAGATAGAGACAGAGACAGATGCAGATAGAGATAGAGACAATAAATAGATAGAGACATAAACAGATAGAGACAGATGCAGATAGAAATAGAGACAGACAGGCAGAAACAGATAGAGATAGAGACGGATACAGATAGAGATAGAGACGGATGGAGCTCGAGACAGATAGAGACTGATAGAGACAGAGATAGACAGAGACAGATAGAGCTAGAGACAGATAGAGGGAGAGACAGCTAGAGACAGAGACAAATACAGATAGATACAGAGACAGATAGGGGCAGAGACAGATAGAGACAGGTAGAGACAGAGACAGATAGAGACAGACAGACAGATATGGAGACAGAGAAAGACAGAGACAGATAGAGACAGACACAGACAGACAGATAGAGATATAGACAGGCAGAGACAGAGACAGATAAAGACAAAAACTGATAGAGATTGATAGAGACAGGGAGAAAGATAGAAAGAGACAGAGAGAAACAGAGGGACAGTCAGAGACAGATAGAGACAGGGACAGCTAGAGATAGAGACCGATAGAGCTAGAGATGGTTAGAGCTAGAAACAGATACAGACCAATAGAGACAGAGACAGACAGAGACAGAGCTAGAGACAAACAGTCAGAGACATGTGGTAAATATAATTTACCGTACTATTTTTCCGTATATTTACTGACAAGTACAGGAATAGCTCAATCAAATGAGAGGCAGAGTCCGTGGTATCTGAGTCATACGGGCTTTAATCGGGATGGCTCGAGCCATGGAAATCAGTTCCATCAATACAAGGGTTCGGGGGTATATGCAATGATGGCAAAAAGATGTCAACAATTTATTAACAGTACATGGCATATATAGTAAAACTGTACAATGGCAATGGATACAGTAGGCGTGACAAGTGAAAGGTATATGATAAGAACACATGTGCGTAGCAAAAAGGCGTGTACAAGGGTGTGCACGGAGGCGTGTGCTGGAAACGTCACAGAAAGTGTCATAAGTGGGTGGGTGCGTAGAGGATTCTGCAGAGTCAGCTGAAACCTATGACCTGGGTGCGCGCGCAATTAGTATGACGTGTGATTGACGTGTATCTGGGGAAAGCTGAGGGTCTGACTTTTAGTACTAGTAGAGGAGACAAAAGTCGGGCATGTCAGATCGACCTGTTCCTATAACATATCTGATATCTTGTATTTGGGGGATGTTTAATCTGAAGTAAAAGGTCTCTCGGGCAGAGGCTATTCTATACTGAATGCTAGTGCGTGCATATGTGTCTACGTGTCTACGTGCGGGGCCAAGGGCCTACTATGGCAACGGGAGCTATGAATTACTTGCATGGAAACAGGAAGGCTTGCTCTTTGCTCTGCAGCCGGGGATATGTTTACCTAAATCACTAGACAGGAATGTATTTTCGAGGAGACTGAACAGATAACTTGAAGGCAAAATACTGTCTTGGCAGGCAGGCCAGGTTGAGCCAGGCACCGCTTCGCTTGGCAGGAAGTAAGGCAGAGGTCAGGGATACGTGTCCATGCTGCAGCTTTCAGAGGCAGAAAGCAGAAAGGGTTCGGAGACAGAAATCAGGGCCTAGCTCGGCAGAGCCAGAAAAAAAAAGTGTACCATGTAAAGACGTTGGCATGGTATGGTTAGGAACTGAATTATCGATCCATTCATGGTGGATCTGAAAGAGGACATGTTAACGTTGGACGCAAATGTATTTTAAGCACGTACATGGAGACGTTGGGGTACACGTTAGGGGACATACTTGACCATAAAAATTTCAATTACCTCAGACAGATAGAGACAGAGACAGATAGAGACAAATACAAATAGGGACAGATAGGGACAGAGACAGATAGAGACAGAGACTGATAGATACAGATAGACAGAGAAGGAGATAGAGAGAGATAGAGACAACTAGAGACAGACAGAGATAGAGGTAGATAGAGACAAAGAGAGAGAGAGAGAGACAGGCAGAGACAGACAGAGAGACAGAGACAGATAGAGACAGAGACAGATAGAGACAGAGCTAGATAGAGACATAGAGACAGATAGAAACAGATAGAGATGGATAGAGACGGAGCGACAGACATAGAGAGATAGAGACAGACAGATAGAGACAGAGACAGATAGAGACAGAGATAGAGACATAGAGACAGATACAGATAGAGATAAAGATAGAGACAGACAGACAGAGACAGAGACAGTCAGAGACAGATAGCGATGGATAGAGATAGAGACAGAGACAGGCAGATACAGATAGAACTAGAGACAGACAGACAGAGCCAGTTAGGGACTGAGCCAGACAGAGACAGATAGAGACAACTACAGATAGAGAAAGAGACAGATAGGGACAGAGACAGCTAGGGACAAAGACAGATAGAGACAGAGAGAGATAGAGACAGGTAGAGACAGAGACAGATAGAGACAGCGACTGACAGAGAGAGATAGAGACAGACAGACAGAGAGAGTTAGAGATAGAGACAGATAGAGACTTAGGCAGACAGAGCTAGAGACAGAGAGACAAACAGAGAGAGAGAGAGAGATAGAGACAGGCAGAGACAAAGAGAGAGAGAGACAGATAGAGACAGAGACGGAAAGAGATTGAGATAGATAGAGACAGTTAGAGACAAATAGAGACAGGCAGAGACAGAGAGAGATAGAGGCAGACAGATAGACAGACATTTAGAGACAGAGATGGATAGAGACAGAGACAGATAGAGATAGAGACAGAGAGCGACAGACACAGAGAGATAGACAGAGAGAGACAGACATATAGAGTAAGATAGAGAGACAGAGAGAGACAGATGGAGACATGGACAGATAGAGACAGACAGAGACATAGAGAGAGAGAGAGAGATAGATAGATAGAGAGATAGATAGCATGAGAGAGAGAGATAGAGAGACAGAGATAGAGATAGATAGAGATAGAGAGAGAGAGTTAGATAGAGAGACAGATAGAGAGAGAGGTAGATATATATAGAGAGATAGATAGATAGATAGATAGATAGATAGATAGATAGATAGATAGATAGATAGATAGATAGATAGATAGATAGATAGATAGATAGATAGATAGATAGATAGATAGATAGATAGATAGATAGATGGATAAATAGAGATAGGTAGATGTGTGTATGCCAGGTCTGGGGGCTCAGTGAACGAACGCATCTGTTGCAGGGGCCTGTGTGCAACCTCATGGTCACAGTTTTTTTAATGCTCTAGCCCTGCCCCCTGACCCCGCCCCCACCTGTGCGGCCATCGGCCACAAACCTCACTGTTAATTTGGCCCCCAAGAGATAGCTAGCTGCTTACCGAGACTTGTGACTACCATTTATCTCATTGCTGTCTATCAAATTCTATGAATTGACTTGCCCTAAGTATTTGCGCTTATTGCACTTGACAGAGATAGGAGAGGAGATGAGCTTGAGGTGGACATGTGATGGGATGCCAGCTGTGGGAAGGACGACTGACTCTTAGATGCTTAATGGTGGAGTGACTACAAGGGGGAGGGTGGGAGAGGGGTGGGTGGTTGGGGGTGTTGTATGGCTTGTTTTTGTTTTCTTCTCACCATGAGGGTCACCGATCAGGGACCGCTTTGCAATGTATGTTCATGGTGAAATTTGTGCAATAATAATACAAATAGAACAATATATTTATTGTGCTTTAAAATTATAATTTTATATTAAAATAATATTTTTCGTTTTTAAAAAATAAAACATTGGTTTTAAATCATTTTATTTTTATGGTTGTTAATTTTGTATTATGAATTTATACTTTATGTTTATGGTATAAAGTTTAGGAAAGGAAGTAAATATTTTTATAATGATATGAATAATGAATTGTAATAAAATATTTTAAAATAAGTTTATGTTAAATATGTACATATAGGTTTGTAGTTTTGGATAGTGTGTTTTTGGATTACATTTGACTGCATTTGATAGTTAAAAGATTGTGTGTGAGTATGGAATAATAATTACAATATAAAATGTTTAATTTATATTACCTTTCTTGAAATGTTTTTGATCGAAGTGCATATAGTAAATTTCACATCTTTAGCATCTGACGCCTTCTTCAAATAGCCATTGATTGGAGTGGGAATAGTAGATGTACCCCTTTAGTGTCCAACTTCTTTCCCCTTCTTTCCCCAATATGGTTAGAATATAGTGGAAATAGTAAATGTCACCCCTTTAGTGTCTAACACCTTCCCCCAATATGGTTAGACTAAAGTGGAATTAGTTAATGTCACCCCTCTGGTGTCCAACACTTTCCCCCAATATGGTTAGATTGAAGGAATAATAGTAAATGTTACCTTTTAGTGTCCAACACCTTTCATCAATATTGTTGTTCTAGTTGGGCAGTCGGACCTCCCTGGGACCTCCGGCGCCGCCACGGAACTGCAGTTCCCTGGAGGTGGTGCGGCAGTCAGAGACCACAACATGCGGTGGTCCCACCAAGTATATTAGGAGTTTCCTCTCCCCCGGTGCTGACATGGTGGTTTGTACTCCATGTCAACCCTGGTGGGGAGGAAACAAAGCTGTCCCTCCTACGCTTATGGATGCACAAGGGGGCATAATGTGTGCCCCTTGTGTACATGCACAACAGTTCCTGCACGGCAAAGACTTTGCAGTTCATGCCGTTCAGAAACTTGTGAAGTGTTCCCATTGCGAAAGGCACCGGGGCCTTTGAAAGACGCACTTCCCTGGGAACGCCACACTGTCCGCCAACCAGACTGCAAATACTTGTAATCTGGCAGGTGGGCGGCTGGTGGTGAGTCTCGGTGATGCTGGGGCACAGAGGTGGAGTACTGCCTGCCTCTGCACCTCTGAAACTCGAAATACGGCCCAGAGTGTCCAACACCTTCCCTAAATTAGTTACGATTAGAGTGGGAATAGAAAATATCACTCCTTTAGTTGCCAAAACCTTCAACTAATTGGTTTATACTAGAATGGGAATTGTAAATGACACAATGTTAGTGTTTAACACTTTTCAAAAATGGTTTATGTTAGAGTGTGACTCTTTAATTTTATAATTTTTGTTTGAAATCCTTTATTTTAATTTTATTTGTATGTAGTTGAAATAGTTTGTGTTTTTTTATTAGTATTGTTGGTGTTTAGAAATATGATACAAAAATAGTTACTCATGTGTTTGTAGTCAATGATAGATTAATTACAATATTTTGTAGACTAAAGATGTAACACATTTTTCTCATTCTATTTATGTTTGTAAAGTTTATTATTGTACATTTTTAAAAACGTATTTTTCAACTTAGAAAGCAACATTTATATAAAGTTAAATTATAATTTTAAATATTTTTTATATAATAAATGTTAATTATATTTAATTACTATTGTATGTTGTACATTTTCCACTTTTTTGTTATTTTTTAACAGTTTTTCACTGGTACTTAAATTGCTTCATGTACATATTTGCAACACCATTTTAATATATATTTTTTCAGTAAGTATTAAATATTTGTATATATTTTATAATATTTTTAATCTATACTTTACAATATTTTCACATTTTTAACATTATGTGACATATTTTACATGTTTAATAATTGTTTATCTGGTTTCATACATTTATTCAACATTTTTACATTATTTGCCATTGATTTCCGTTGGGACAAAGTATTTTTTTAGCTTAATTTAGTGGCTATTTTATCTCTACTACTACCTTCTATTTTATAATATATTTGTGTTATATTTAGTCTATGTTTCCTAGAACTGGGTTGTGGTAGGGGTGCTGCTATTTGTTGGAACAGGTAAGTCCTTTTTCAAGTTGGTTTAAAGGGTTTTGAGGGTAGGGGGGTTTAGGGGGAAGCATACAAGTCAGTTATAGTGTTGGTTGTGGCTGGCTTTTTTATATTTAGATGTATTAATAGTAGTCTTATTTACTAGTTTGTAGATTTTTATTTTCGTACATTATTTTAGAAACTTATCGTTATGTTAAATTGTGTTTTGCTACTTATATTTTGATGGTTAAGTGTGATATATGAAGTTCTGGGAATGTAATGTGTTTTGCGGGTGGGTTTACTAATTTACTTTATATTTATTTGTCCACAAACGTGTCCTATGGGCATTGGGAATTTACTTTTTTGGTTATATATTTTTTTTAAGGAAATCATTTTTGGTTTATAATTAACCAATGTTTTTTTCTTTAATGTCCAGTTATTTTTTATCATACTAGAATGGTTCTTTTTTAAACACTTTCTTTTTTTTTTTATAATTCATAGATACTTTGGATTGCTTCGAGGGATCTCTATTGAATTTGTTTTATTTTTTAAGTTTTGAGGTGTTTTGGACATTATTTTATCCATTTTCGGTGAATTACTATTTTTGATTACATGGATAAAGAGGAATATCTACTGCTACAGAACAGTGTGTTTTATTTATTTCATTTCTTTTGGGTTGGAAATGTGATATTTTATTATTCGTTTAAATATTATGTGAGTTTTATTTGGAATTGTGTAGTTTTTGCGTTGAAGTTAATTTATATGATGGATTGAGATTATTTTTAGTTTCCTGGTTGTGACGGTACATTTTTTTCTTTAAATAATTTATATATTAATTTGTTATCTCGGTTGTCATTAACATTGGAATTTTATTTAATATTTTGACTGACACAATAAAATATTATATTTATTTTTTAATAAAAATGTTTTTTATGTTGGTTTAGATGTAGTCATACATTTTGTTAGGACTTTGGTAGGTTAATATTTATTTGATAATATGCTCTTGGCTGTCATTTCTAAGAAATGTATTCCTTTGTTATTTATGAAAAGTTTAACTTTAAATTGTGGAATTTCATACATACATGCGTTGTTTGTTTTGGCTTCCTGTGCCAAGGTGCTGTCATAGACATTCCACCATGGAATTTTGAATTTGGGTTGGCGTCTGTGTCTTGAGCGATGCAGTCTGCCAACCTTGCTGTCTTTGGAATAATCCATTGGGAAGCTTAGTTTTTCTTCATTTTATTGGTACGAAGAGCTTTCTATCAGTAAATTGTAGTGGTTGGCTAAAGGGACATAGGCTAGTGCAATATTTTTTTTAAATTTCATATTCAAATTGGTTGTTTGTTGAATATTCTACCCTTAGGGCCCGATCACGAGTTTGGCGGTGCAGGAGTGAAGAACCAGGCTGGCACCATGCTCCGGCACCACTAAACCCATGTTTGGACCTCCCGCCAGATTATGAGTTTCCATATGTCTGGTGGGCTATTTTTGGTTTTCCCATAGTGGTGCCTCTGAAAATGGGTATCGCAGTAGGAATGCCAAAATCAGTACTTACACAGCATAGATTGTAAAATTAATGCTGGGCAGGAACTGGGGTGCATGCGCACAGGGGGGCACATGGTGTGCCCCCATGCATGCATCCCCATGCAAATGGGCAACAGGGGGCCCTGTAGGGCCCACTTAGTTTCAGGACTTCCAGCCTTTTCATGGAGGCACCACCAGCATATTATTCAGGCCCTGACCACTGTGTTCCCTGGTGGCTGCGGTATTGCAGTGGCGGCCGATCGCCCAGCTTTTAATGGGGTGGTCGGACCACTGGTGTGGAGTTGGCTGGACCACCACCATCGCCGCGCCTCCGTGAGTCTAGCAGTCCGTGGACTGTTAGACTCATAATCAGACCCCTAGTGCATATTTTTGGAGGTGTCTCCATATGCTTTGATTGAAATAAAAGTAACAGCTTGTATAGCTGCTTGGGGGTACATTTTCAAAATGGTTTGAATCATGGCTCGCTCAAAGTCTATGATTCTTTTTTGGGGGTAGTAGTTATTTGTTTTATGTTTAATGTGGTTTAAGTTATCATAGTAAGTGCTGCTTTATTCATTTGGTATTTAGGCAAATGTAAAAAGGATATTTGTATCTTGATATTCACAATGTATGGTGTATATGTGAGTGAACGGTTTGGGATACATTTTGAAGGTCCCATCCATCTTCCACGTTTGACATTGGCTCAGTTTTAATAAATGATTTGCTCTAGAGAATATTAGAATTTGTTTTTCATTATTTAGGTTGTCATTTAAAAGGAAAGGCTCTTCATTATTAGTCATTGTTAAATGTTTGGGATGTGTATTTCTTGCTATCTTCTAGGGGCAGGAGGAGAATCGCTGGTGGTGGTTTTAGTTTGTGCAATTAAACATTTCAAAGTAGGTATAGGTAATAGTTGGCCTGTTATGGGTTCGGGGACATTAGACAGTATATCTTTACATGTTTTCTTCTTTTGCCCTGGTTATAGAAAATCTAGGCGCCTCTGGAGCTCTGTAGAAATTTGGGTACCAGATGCTGTATAGAAGTATTTAGGCTACTGAAGGATAACACTTTAGCTCCTATTGTATTTGCAGTGTCACGTTTTTTACTATCTATGTGGTGTGTGCGTAGGTCGCTTTAAAAAAAATATGTCTGTATAGGGCATAGCTGACAAAACTTCTCCTATTTTTAGCTGGGCTGGCACCCCTTTTCCCTCTTCTCTAAACCTAACTTTTTATATGTGGTTTTATTGAGTCTTTCTTTCAATATTGTAGTTTATTAAATTAATCAGCACATTTTTGTCCCTAACTGTTATACATGCTTTTTACTAACCGGTCTTTTTGTATGTGCTGCTATAAAGTTTTTCAATTTATCGGGGAGTGATTAATAGTAATAATTTGCAGCTGTAATCGTGGACTCTGGGGTCTGAAGTCCATGTATCTGGGAATGTTTTTGAGTCGTTGCTTATTTTGCACTTTTATGGTCTATCGACTACAATAAAGTTGTTGATGATATACTGATATCTTTTAAGGTTTTGGCTGTGGGTTCCTGGGAGATAGTGCTTGCCCCTTTTATCTCCTATAATTTTGCCCTTAATTTTTATTTCTGTTACATTTGAAGAGTGGTTTGGATTTCTTACATGAATCGAAATTTGCCTAGCTAAAGTAACGGTAAGTTTCAATTCTATTAAGGACACGGAGGCAAGGATTATGCTTTTCTTCCTTTGCTTATTTATTATTGATACAAAACACAGCAGCCTTAGAAAAGCTTCAAACAAATGCTTATATGCAGAAAACAAAGAAGCATTCAGATTAAACTATCTCATGTCGAAAGACAAAACTACAACTCCCATGAGTCCGCTATAACAGTCCATAATGTAGTCCTTCCACCATGTCCATTAAAGGTAAATATTCAGTCCCTCTTCACTCTTCCTCCTCTTTCTTCGCATAGATTACGCTCCCTTCTCATTGGTCTTGTTTAGAACCGTCATTTCCGAGCAGAAAAATGACAGCATAAGCGTTGTACAATAACCCCACTTACAGTCATGCAAACAGAGGAACAGCACCAAAACCGGCATGATACATGAACAAAATGTAAACCTAGTTACTTACTGCCATACGGGTGGGTTCTTAATCAGCGAACTCCTGGGTGGGATAATCCTCGCCTCCGTGTCCTTAATAGAATTGAAACTTACTGTTACGTTAGCTAGGCAAATTTCGATTCTATGGCAGAACCGGAGGCTTCGGATTATGCTAGTTTAAAGCTTACTCACCACTAACTGAGCGAGATCCACCACTGGTTTAAAGTAAAACCTCTTGAACGTGGAATCTGAGGACCAATCTGCTGCCCGCATTAAATCCTCCAAGCGAGCCCCTACAGAGAAAGCCTTAGAAGCCATGGCTCCCCTGGCAGAGTGAGCTCCAAAACGCTTAGTGTCAATGCCTGCTTCTTGCATGACCCATCGCACCCACCTGGCAATGGTGAGGGAGGAGACTGCACTGTGTGGTTTTCGCAAGGCAATTAGTAGTTGTTGTTCGCCTGGAGGTCGAATATCTAGAGTCATGTCCTCGTAAGCCTTCAAGCACTGAACGACACACAACTTGGGAACGTCCACAAAGGCCGGGTACGAGATAGTCCGTGACGCGGATTTTGTGCGGTGTCCTACCGTAAAAGTAACCCCCTCCGGGGAAAAACTCTGTGCTGAAACGTCCAAAGCACGGACATCCGACACTCTCCGGCAAGATCCCAGACAGAAAAGCATAGCCAACTTAGCTGAAAGTTCTTTCAGAGATAAATACGCGTTAGGCTGCCAGGACAAAAAGAGGTTCAAAACCACATTAACGTCCCAAAGGACCGAATACCGAAGCTACGGAGGCAACAAGAGATGAATGCCTCGCAGGAGCCTACAAACTAATGGATTTTCTCCTACCGGTGATCCTTCCACCGGATGGTGGCCCACAGAAATCGCTGAACGCATAGCGTTAATTGTTCTGTATGCTAGGCCCTTGGTTGCCAATTCGGCTAAAAAGTTTGAGATGGGAACGATTCCTGCGACCAGGGGATCCAAGTCCCTTCGAAGACACCAACGCATCCACTTAGTCCAAGCGGATTTGTAGCGCTTCGCTGTACTGTTTGCCCAGGCTTTGGACAGCAGGCCCTCAGCTGACCTCGAAAGGCCCGGGAGCGACCAGCGTCGCCGGAAAGCCTCCATGCCATGAGGCGGAGAGAGCCCTGAACGATGAGAGGATGCGGCTCCCGATCCGGATTGAGCAGGAGGTGAGGAAGCAGGGGGAGTAGGATTGGAGAATCCCAAGAAAGTTCCAGAAGAACTGGAAATCAGACTTGAGACCTCCAGAGCAGTGTTATCAACACTATCTACACCTCCTGATGGCGAACCTGGGCAGCCGTCCGCACCACCATCGAGAAATGGGGAAACGCAAAAGGCCTCTCCTGACTCCAGTCCTGTAGAAAGGTGTCCGTGGCCTTCGCCAGATGATCCGGTCTCCAACTGAAAAACCGTAGAAGCTGATGATCCAGCCGAGATGCAAAACAGGTCCACCGAGAAAGGACCCCACCGTTCGTTCAGCCACTGGAAAACCTGAACGTCCAACATCCACTGACTGGAATTTCACAGATACCTGGAGTGCCAATCCGCCACCTGTTTGGCTTGACCGGGGAAGTATTCTGCAGTCACGGATATGTGATGCGTTAGGCAGTAGTCCCAGAACTCTTTCGCTAAATTCACCAGAGCCCGAGAACGCGGCCCTCCCAGATGGTTGACGTATCGAATTGCAGAGACATTGTCCATCTTTAAGAGCACACAGGACTTCGCTGAATCCTTGGTCCAGCAGCGTACTGCGAAAGACCCCGCCAGAAGCTCCAAACAGTTGATGTGCAACTGCTGTTCTTCGGAGGACCAAGCGCCGCCTGTGGAGAAATACCCGCATCGGGCACCCCAACCGACCGGCTGGCGTCGGACTCCGGCTGGGGTCGGATCGCCCGACCATTCCACGCTTCCATGTGTGATAGCCACCACGACATTTCCTCCTTGACTTCCGCCGAGAGGGGTACCATTTGATCGTAGGACATGCCCCTCCGAAGATGCTGGGCCTTGAGCCGCTGGAGCGCTCTGTAATGCAACGGCCCTGGGAAAATTGCTTGGATGGAGGACAACAGGAGTCCCACCACCCTGGCCACCTGCCTCAGAGAAGTCCGGTCTTTCGTAATCGTCTGCCGTAACGTAAGCCGGATCTTGGCCATCTTCCGCGAGGGTAAACTGAGCGAGGCCTCGACGGATTCTATGACAAACCCCAGAAAGGTAAGCTTCTGACACGGGACCAGGACTGACTTGGAACTGTTGATGACGAAACCTAGCTTTTGAAAAAGCGAGACCGCCTGTTGGAGTTGAGAATTCAAGGTTACTGGGCACTGGGCCGTCAGAAGGATCTCGTCCAAGTAGACAATCATCCGAATACCCTGTCCTCGCAGATATTCCACCACCAGATGCAACACTTTCGTGAAGCACCAAGGGGCTGAGGAAAGCTGAATGGAAGGGCGGTGAACTCGAACACTCTGTCTTTCCAGCAAAACTGTAGGAAACGACGGTGGGGAGGGTGTATGGGAACCACCAGGTAAGCATCCTTGAGGTCCAGCCGCACCATCCAATCTCGAGGAAGGAGCACGTCCCTCCGGAGATGAATCCCTTCTATTTTGAAATGTCGGTAAACCAACCACCCGTTGAACTCCTTGAGGTTGATTACCGGACGCTTGCCCCCATCCGTCTTGTCCACCAGGAAAACATTGCTGAGGAAACCAGATGGGTGAGGTGTTGATCGACGAATGGCACCCTTGCGAAGCAACTCTGAGACCTCCTCGTCTATCAATTGCGCGTCGGACTCGGAAAAAATTATAGGACGTGGGGATCCCACCTGAATGGGCTGATCGTAAAACTCTATGTGGAAACTGCGTACGATTTGCAAGACCCAAGCGTCTGCAGTAAGCGACACCCATTCCTCGTAAATGGCCGCTACACGACCTCCAATGAGAACCTGATCTGCAGGGATGACACTCACTGTTGGAATTGTTGGATCCAGAATTCTTCCAGCCCCGCCCGAAAGACGGTAAAGGCAAGCAGGACGATTCTACACTGAAAAGACCCCAGTTTCAGAAAAAGAAAGTCGCAGCTTTAACAGCGAGATATGCCACAGATAGAGAGAACGCAGCTTCAGAATCGGACATGGGCTCTGACCTTGCTGGACAGCGTGGCGGAGATTACCATAGTGCGAGAGGCCCTGCGTCCACTACTGAAGGTGACAGCGAATGACCGTTATGTTGTTGTGGAGACAGCTGACACTAGAGTAGCTCCCCCTGACAGACTTTATGAAATAGTCCTATTCATTGAAGGTGACATTCAGCGAACCATAAAAGGGGTATTTTGGGAGAATCTTACAACTACCTATGACATTTTGTTAGCGGAGTCTGACTGGCCCCCACCTTTTGTTCTCGCAGCTCCAAGAGGGGAGGAGGTGATCCTCCCTAGTTTCGCGCACACTGTATCGAAGGAGCATGCCCTGAATTTTGCAGAAGAGTGGGCTAAAGCCCTTGCGCCGGCTCTGTACTGTACGCATTGTGGTTGGGATAAATTTTCCCCACACCACGAGATTCCTTTGCGGTCTATGCCACAGCCTCAACCTCAATAAACCCATAAGACGCGAAGCTAAGGCTTCTGTTGCGGAAATCCTTGAACAATTGGAATATCAAGGAGTGATTGAAACTTGTGTGTCACCGATGAATAACCCTCTTTTTACTGTCACCAAGCCTGACGGTTCATATCGTTTGGTATTGGATTACCGGCATTTAAACTCGCATTGCCGTACTTGTGCAGTACAGAATACTCACAGCTCTGCCTTAGTGGATAGTCTTGTGCGTAAGCGGTTTAAAACCAGCTTGACATTTCCAACGGTTTTTATGCCCACCATTTGGATGAGTTCCCAATGAACCTCCTTTACTTGTGGCAGTGTAAAAAAACATTTCAAACGTTTACAGATGGGCTATTAAATAGACCTGGGGTGTTTGCTGCCCGCATAGTCTCTCTCTTGGTGAGAGTTGAACTAGATGCTTGTTCGTATGTGGATGACATTTATCTCACAGATGACGAACTTTGGGAGCATCTGTGTCGAGTTGACCGCTTAATTTGTAGCTTTGCGGACTTCGGTTACAAATTCAACTTTGCAAAATCGCACATTGCGGAGTTCACAGTGTTGTTTCTGGGTTACGAGCTCAACAATGAAGATCGAGGATTAACTCCTCACTTCTTGGAGAAATGCGCACAATTGCACGCTCTGACAACTCTGAGAAAATTACAGTCTTTGCTGGGATTTTTGAATTTTGGGAGGACATACATTCCTGAATATGCCCAGCGTATCAAGCTTTTGTATGCTTTGATACAACCAACTTTTACCAAATCAAACTGGCTGCCAGAGCACTCGGCTATACTGCGATCTTTGCAGGCTGATCTGCTTGCTTCTAAATACTTATTGACTCGTGACAACGGCACCAACCTGGTGATAAGAATCATCCCTGGGACGGTGGGTTTCACATACCTTACCTTTAATGAAGGAGACACAGTACCTATTGCTTACAAGTCTCACTTGTACACTTTGGCTGAAATGCGATTTTCCACTGTTGAGAAAGTTTTGACGGCTGTACAGATGGCGATTCTGTAGGAACGCGCTCTGTCACAGGGAAAACGCATGTTGGTTGTTACCCCGTGTCCTGCTTTGGAAGCAGTTACGAAGGCCAGTGTACCTAATTCTAAAGCTTTTCTCCCTCAGTGGATACAATGGACAGCATCATTGACGTCTCCGGATGTCACGTTTGTTTTTGATGCCTCCTTAAGGTCGCAGGAGTTTTTGCAATATGAATTTGTTCATCCTGCACCTTTGGCTATGCGGCCTTTGGAGGATTTCCATTGCATCATATACACTAATGGTTCAGCGCAGGTTGCGCATCGTTCTAAACATGCCTATGTTTCTGCATGCGCCATTGTGGTAGGTGCCATGGTGAACGATGAGTTCAAGTCCAGAGTCGTGCACACGGAGACTCTAGGGGACTGCACCGTACAATTAGCGGAGCTTCGTGCTCTGATGCTTGCATTGGAGTACGCAGATCCTAGTGTGACGACCTTAATTGTAAGTGATGCTTACTACTGTGTCCAGTCTTACAATGAGAACTTGTTCTTTTGGATTCAGACTGATTTTCGTGATTCCAAGGGTAGCACAATAAAACATAAAATGATCTGGGTCCAAGTGGCTGAGCTTAAAGAGCAGTTGCCACTCGTGTTTGTAATTCATACTCTCGGTCATCAGCCCGTGGGAGTCCACGCTGTTGACAACTCGCTTGCTGATGAAGCAGCGAAATCAGCAGTATTGACATATTTAGTTGCAGCAGTTACACAGTCCAAAAGTAAGATTGATGATGATATCTTGCCAGCTGTTGCTGCCACTGAGAAGGGAGGTAAATATCCTCCGGGGTTCCCTTCGAAGTACACATACCACTTAAGTCCCGATAAGGTTCCTTATGTGAAAATACCTGAATTTGTGGAGAGATTGATTCCCAACTCGGATCACAGAGATACACTAATCACAGCGGCCCATGAAGGTGCTGCGTCTGTGTATGCGGGTGTTTCAGCCACTGTGTCTCAGTTACAACAACGTTTTGGTGGTGGGGACTGTACAAACAGACGCGTGACTATGTCCTTCACTGTGACATCTGCCAGCAGATTAAGCCTTCAACCATTAGGTTGTGTTTATTTAGATCACTGCAGTCCTTTTTCTTCTGATACTGCGTATAAGTACATCTTAGTAGCAGTTGATTCATGCACGCGCTTTGTATGGGTGTGGCCTCATCGCAGCGCTGATTCACGGACTGTCATAAGGGATTTGCGTGTCTTTGTAGGGATTTTTTCCTGTGGTACATTCCATTCGGATCAGGGTCTGCTTTCGCCTCTAAGGCGTATAGGGATGACATGGCTTCGATGGGGGTCCAAGTCAAGTTTTCGTCTCCATACCGACCTGAGGGTAATCGTGTTATGGAACGAATGAACTGTGACTTAAAGCAATCACTGACAGCTCGAGTTATAGGCACTGACAGAAACTGTCTGGCCCATGTTAATGGCGTGCAGCGTGCTCTTAATAATCTCCCTAGAAGGTCTCTGGGTGGGCGGAACCCATACGAAATGCTCTTTGGTATCAAGATGTATGTACCGGACCTTGACTGTCTAGACTCGGTGGCTGCTGCTGCCTCCTTTGACGTAGATTAGCAGTGCAATGTTTTACAGATTCTACAAAAGACCAGAGACAGTCTTGCAAAGGAACATTTGCCCTCCACTTCGGATGATGCGTTGCAGATCCCGGTAGTTGGCTGGCTACCCCAAGTTGGAGAACTGGTTCGGGAGAAGATCAATAACAAGAAGGAGTTTGGTCCCTCATACCGTGCTCCAGTTCCCGTGCTTGACTGTGAAGGGCACAAGAACAGTCATTTTACCACCACTTCCAGGTCGTAAAGAAAACAGGTATATCTCCAGTGACAATGTCAGGATACACAGAGTGGCCGATTCTTCTTAGCATGACACCGGCAGTCTCATGTCCTTCGATGGTGAGAAATTCTGTATTGGCCACTGCTTCGGATCATGAGCCGGAAGTGGCCCTTGAGATGCCTGCAGTTTCTAGTCCTTTAATGAGTGCATTGCCTGGTACTCAACTTAATGAAACTGACTACACCTACCCAACTGACTTGTCGATGCCTGATTTGCAAACTCGTTTAGCCACAGAATCCAGATTTTCATTTGACACTGTTTCACGCACTTCAAGGAAAGCCCACAAAGATTAGGGCCTATGCAAAATTGTTTTAAAAACTTTTTTTTATTCCCCCTTGGATTTACATTTGGTTGGGGCTTTTTTCACTTTACCTTTTTATGTCAATTGGTTTTGTGTTTTATTTTTTCCGATTCATCAATGGACACTATGTCGAGGAGAGAACATGCATTCGACATCTGAATGGAAAATTGGCGCCCGATTCCTCGTCACATTCTGCCCACAGATTGAAGATAGACTTGGCTTTTGTTAACATCACTGCTTGGCCTGTCCTGGAGGGGATAGTCTGGGATGCTGTTACATTTCAAATCCATGGCCCGACTGAAGTTATTAATGTTCCTAATGTGCTTAGAGTTAACATGGGGGATGTGGTTAAACAAAAGATACGTTCTGATGATTGGGATGTTCAGGCCGTAGAGGCTTTGTTTGCTGATTTGAAATATTATGCTGCCTTTGATGCTGAAGATTTATATTTAGAATCTGCTAATTATGGTGATTTGTTTTGCGTTCAACATTTTGGCAATCACTGCCTACATAAAACTAATTCCAGGAGGAGTACTGTAAACTATACACAGTGGGACCATTGCCCAGATCCTTTAAGAGGCAGCTCTAATACATTTTTGAAAAAGTACACTTATTTTACTGATTTTAATCAGTCCAATCCCGCTTCATTTTATTTTAGAATGACAGAAAAATCCATGTCCAAAGTTAGACTTACCGATACTACGTTACTGTACTCAAAGTCCTTTCTAGACCAGCTAGCTTTTGGAGGCTACGAGTTGTGGAAGGATACCATTGACCTTAAATCAGTTTGGGGTTCTAAAAGTTGGCAGGTACAAGGCACTGAGGCTTTGCACCGTGCATGTCTCATCCCAAATCATATGTTGTTTTTGAATTCTACCATCTCACAGACAACATGCTTTGGATTGGCTACTTCTAAAAAATTAAATACTCCTTCCTTCCCTGATTTGGAAGAATATTCAGGTTGGGAAAATTCTACAAAATTTTCGATTAGAGAGTTGCAATCTCTATTGCAAAATTCGACCTTTAACATATCCAGTTTGGATCCCAAGGGTTGGTTGATGTGGCACAGAAGTGCAGACTCGTGCCAGCTTCGTTTTTTGAGTCTGGCTGATGGCTTTAAAGAGGTCATGGTAGATCCCTGTTTTGAGAGTGGCCATTCTGTAACCGCTTATTCAGTGAGCAAATTGTGTCAGAATTGGCTCAAACAGTCTACATTGGCTTCAGTCAAACTGCATTTGTCTAGACTAACTGACAATGTTGATTTGAATGATTTCATAAAAGGCCCGGCAAGAGGTAGATCTAGAAGATGGATATATGCCGTTTATAATGAACTCTGGAAAACATCACAGATTGAAGCAGCTACCCGCCTTAGGGCTATTGATCAAGTTAATTTAGAGAAAGTGCTTGCAGTAGTGAATAACAGCATTAACACACTTTCCTCCTGCATCTAACACATTGGATAATATTGTGTCATCTGTTGTTGAAATTGTACAGGATGATGTGCCTGTTTTGTACCATGGTCAAAATCAATTGCATTCGATTATGCAGTTTGCATGGACCCTGCAGACGCTGAAGGCCGGGAAAGTGCCTTGGAATTACATGAATGTCACGTCTCTTTTTTCCCCATTTAATTTAACTAATAAGCAACGTTTGCTTTCAATGAGAGATGCGTCTTTTTCCATGTTACACATTCAGCGATTGGAGTCTTTACCTTTCTCAGTGGCAGAGGCCACTACTGCTACGTGGCTTATCCATGGGTTATTAACTTTACCATTTGCATGTTTCCAGTTTACAAATTGCATGAAATATTTTGCCATTGGTAGGTACGAGCCTCTTGGTAGCTCCTATTTACATGAAGCCTGGTCGCTCCCTTTCACTTACAGTTGCCTTAGGGACGGTAAAGCGGTTTATCTGAAAGGTGAGGAGTGCACTGAAACACCAGATCACTCATTAATGTGTAGACACATACAATTGCATGGCTCTTGTAATCAGGAACGGCCTAATTTAGCATGTGTTTTAAAAGGTACACCTGTGCCCGCTATTGTCCCCACTTTCACTTTCTAGCAAACAGTAGTTATTTACTTTTAAATAATGAAGATTGCTGTGGGTTATTGAAAGGCATAGCTTATGTAGTTACAGTCAGTCAGCGTGTGGTTTGCTGTAAAAATGTGTTGTATCCACCCACGCATGGGAACTTGGATGTTTCCATCTGGCCGAGGATTCCGACCTTGAAAGCAGAGTTCATTAAGATGAGTCGAATAAGAGCCCTATTGTCACAAAAAGAAGTTGCCCTGACATCTGCTCGTGAAACATTTGTCCTTCACGTAGCTAACACCCGCACAGAAGTGCATGCTTTATTAAATACTGACCTACCATTGCATTTCGGTGAGCTGATTCATAATATTTTAAACACATCCTCCACATCGGGGCTGGTGCACTTTTTTAAAGTAGTGAGCAGTGGTCTTGTGACTTCTTTCCAAAAGATATTTGGAGTCATTCCTGCTTTCTTCCATTCGATCTTTTCCAGCCTATTTGGTGGATTTCCTGTTTTTGCTGGCGCTGGCTGCAGGCTTTCTAGTGCTATTTTCTTTTAATCAAAATGGATGCCCGTCCTGTGTTCCAAGACGAGCAGTCGCGGTTAGCACTGTTTCGCAACAGGATGCTTGAATACTATGGTACGCTGCCACTCGCCACCTTAAGTGCAGCATATGGATTATTGTTTCGATTTTCCTATTTCACCTGTGTCCAGCCTGTCTTTCATTGCCTGAGCTGCGATTTCGACTGGGCCCTGGATTTGTGTCTCTGCAATATGGTGTCTGCTGAAGTGGATTTTAATCATCTCATGAGTCTCTTAGTTCCACTTGAGTTGCTTTGTTCTGATGGAGGGATTATGGCCTTTGCAGCAATGCATGGAATACTGGGTCGTTGGAATATATTCGCAGCGGCGCAAGATTTCTTGGCACACAGCTTCATTGAGAACCTACTGAGTTGTCCTCTGATGATACTAGAGGCTCCGGTAATTGAAGAGCATGTATGTTCTTTCTCATTATTAAATTGGATGGCTGAGTTGTTTTCGGATGATAACAGTGACTTCCTTTTGGAAGCTGTTGCTGCTTATTTTGCATACTCAGTATTAGGCTGAGTCCTATCGAGGCCTTCGATATCATAGAGCTTTTTCGATTTTTTTCTTTGGAAATTATGGGGGACATTTTTAGTCACGGACCTATTGACTTTAGTTACAGTGAACACTAAATTGTCATGCTGGTGAGATTTTGTTTTTTTGGCTGACAAAAATATTTTTCCTCACCTGCTCAAATTTGAACTGAGTGCTTCTTGAACTCTGCATTTCAAAATTGAGTCCCTTATCTTATCTCATCTCATCTGATCCGTGCTCGGATCATGGGAGGGTGTAATATAGATATGCTTTGCCCATATGCTTTGTTAAATTAGCATGAGCTTATTAGGAGTTTTAACGCCATTTTACCTTTCTGCTGCTTTAGCTTTAAGCCTAGTAGAGTGTTTTGCTTCACGCAAGAATAATATGTTGTTACTCTGATATCACCCTTGCTTGGTGAGCTGTGTCTTTACAGTGAGTGCTGAAACCTTCAAGGATATCTCAACACAGTGGTTGTTATGAGGTCTGATCTTCGCACGTTCCTAAACATAACACACATGCAGCTGCGGCCAAATTCTGGCTTTAGACGCGTTTTATATTGCTTTGCACAAGAGCATACAAACACACTTGATGGTGCTTTGCATGCAGAGAGCTGGTGGAAGATGATGTGATGATCCCTTACCACTAGGATCTTGAGGTATGGGGCCGCCCTGCTAAAAACCCAAAGAGACCTTCTTAGATATAATATAATATACTAGCTATGGAGGGGGAGAATTTGGTGTTACTGAACCCTATTAGTTTTTGCATTTTACCATGCTTTCACCTTTTGTGTTTTATGGACTAGTAACTATGCTGATTACTGTGTTTCTTATAATATGTTTGCTTGTATTAGCAAAGATACTGCGTTTGAGAACACTGCATTAGTGAATAAACATTTCAAATATGCATGTGTCCTCTTTTACTCCTTGTTCTGGATTGTAATGATTGTATAACAAAAGAGTGTTCATGTGTTCCATGTTACCTGAGGTGTACTAAGTCCATGTTCTGGTTTGTCTAAGCATTGGGGGTTTGTGATCACCAATGAGACACTGTAGCTAGTCTGGTAGGGGATTTTGGGTACTAAGGTGAGTTTTGGCACATCCTAATTCATTGAGGTTCAAAGTCTCTATGCACAGTTATGTATGAGAACGGAATCCCTGCGACAGCGTCCAGGCCGCGGACCGCGGATGCATGATCTCATCCGGGTCCAACGTACCTGAACTGTCCCCGCGGCCGAGGGGCTACAAGAGCGCACCGACTCCTCATCATCATTATCTATGTCGAGGGAGTCTGCCCCCGGAGACGGAGGAGCAGTCTCTGAGGCCGCCGAGGGCTCAGGCGCCGAAAGTGTTGCGGAGGGGACAGCAGTCGCCTTAGCCAATAAAGCGTCTCTGAGATGCTCAAAGGCGCCTCTGTCCACCCCCTGCCCCCCTTCTGGTGCTCTCGCCCTGCAGGGCTTCTTCGGGGCAGGAGGACCCTCACCTAAGGGGCCTGGGAGACCTGTAGGTACTCCTGTATGGGCTTGCGCGAGTTTAGCGCACTCTTCTACAATGCGCGCTGAAAGGCGGTCCTCCATGGGCCCCACCACTTCAGTCACGCAGCGGTATATGGAACTGTCTACAGCCTGGTAAAACTCCTCATCATTTAAATAGGAGTGTGACTCATCCTCATAATAACCATCCTGGTCCATGGCTCCCTATGAGGAATGGGACCCAAGTGCTCCCCTAATCACTACCCACAATGGAGGGTGTCAGTATTAGTTATGGGCAGACCACAGGGGCTACAATTCACTTTTGGGCCAAACCACTGGCTATCAGGGCTGCACCAACCCCCAAAACATGCCGACCCTCCTCTCAAGGACCGGGTCTTGCCGCCCCACCGCACGTTTCACCACACAACCAAGGTCACGGTGCACTCCTACCTGTCGGCGATTAACGCGATCCAAACCGCAGTACAGACCCCGAAGGGCGTAAATCCGGAGCTAAATACAGACCCGGTAACCAGGCGTACAGTGGGGCGGTGAGGGTAAGGCTCAGGCTCGAACTGTTTCCTCAGCGCGGCTCCTCTGTGTGAGGAGAGTGCGTGGAGGAGCCAACGAGACGTGCGAGCGCCCTCTAGTGGGTGTTTATGCACCGCCCTGAAAACCGGGCAAAAGTTGCGTAAGGAGCGAAAATGCTCCCGCGACTGAGGGGCTCTCGAAAGGAATAAAAGGCACAACAGAGCCCCCGTCCCCCCTCCCCAAACAGACTGTGAGAACAGCACAATAACCATCAACAACCAAGAAAAAACAATAAGGCACTTAACTGGCTGTGTGAGCAGCGAAGAAAGAGGAAGAAGAGTGAAGAGGGACTGAATATCTACCTTTAATGGACATGGTGGAAGGACTACATTATGGACTGTTAAAGCGGACTCATGGGAGTTGTAGTTTTGTCTTTCGACATGAGATGGTTTAATCTGAATGCTTCTTTGTTTTCTGCATATAAGCATTTGTTTGAAGTTTTTCTAAGGCTGCTGTGTTTTGTATCAATAATAAATAAGTGAAGGAAGAAAAGCATAATCCGAAGCCTCCGGTCCTGCCATAGAATTACAACATCATGTTTTGTAGCTGCCCTTCCACGCCATGCATTAGTATAATATTTGGTACTTTTCACACTTATATTTTTTGGTTGATGCATTTTCTTGTTGTAGGTGTAGCCCATGTGATTAAGTAACTGCTTTTCTTTCTGCAAAGTTATATACTTTACTGCCTCTGTCATTGTATCTGAAAGTAGTGTAACACTATAAGTATATACATTATTTCAAAGTTTTTACATTTGTTATTTATGTGTAAAATTATGCAAATACTTCTATTTTGTATACAAATATATATATGTTCTGCTTAGATGTTTCACAGGGGTTTGCAGCTTTTTCAATAGTGCTGTTCTAATGTAGAGCAGGTGGTTTATTTTTTGTTGGATGAAAACAAATCCCAGTTTCATTTTAAATGTTAATTTGTTGGTGGTTTGTAGAGGTTGAGGTTGTTAAGTTTATTTTTACTTGCTGTTTGGGTGAGTTTATAGTTTTTAAATAATTTATGTATACTTACTTTGTTATATATTTTGTTGGTGTGTGGCAATTTATCACTTTTTCAAGTTGCAGTTTTGCCTAATAGAAAGTCTATGCAAAGGTATACAATTTGAGAGAGTTTTATTAATTATTTATTTTATGTTTTTGCGTTTATTAGCAAGCACATTTTAGTTTAAATATATGTTTTACATATTTGGTTAGGTAGTTATTGAGATGTATATATTTCTTCTTTAATGGCCTAGTGAGAGAATGCAGCAGAGTTTCATCTTGCAGCATTTGTCAATTATGAAGTGTTTAGTTGTTTAAATTAGAGTGACTTTTATATTGTTGTTGATTTAATTGTTTATCTGATTTTATTGGTTAAAGTTGTTTATACTTTTATTTTATTGGATGGTTTATTGGTTGGTTTAGTGTTAGTTTGAATTTCTTTATCAGTTTTGTCCTTCTGTGGTAAAAGCTAATTTAGGTTTGATTTTTAATGTACAATACAATGTACAATACAAAGTTTGATAGTTTTGAATATACATGTATTTATATACATTTTTATTATCATTGAGGTTGTTGTTTAAATGTTTGTAGTTAATTGTAACATATTTTTGAGTTGTAGTGCTATTATTTTAGGTATATCATTTATTGGGTTGAATGGTATAGATGTTGTTTATATTTATATTTATTTAAACGTTTATAAAAATGTTTTAGGTTTATTGCCAATAATTACTTAATGTAAAACTTATTTTGTCATGCTTATTAATGATTATTTAATTATTTTGACAATATTATTGTAGTTGATATTGTGTGAATCTATCTTTGTTGACATATATGTTTATTTAAAGGTAACAATATTTTTGTTTCTGATATATGTAAAAATTGATATTTTTAACAATGATATTTGTGTTCTCAATATTTGTGGTTTTTCTAGTTAAGTATAGGAAGTCAATATTTGTGTTATTGATATATTTAATTTCCGCTATTGTCCTGTTTTGATATTATATGTATCGATATTATCTCATTGACCTATTGTCCTCTGCCTTTACATTTATATCAGTAGAAAATGGAATGGCCTAGGCCTTGTTAATAACTTAAGCTCCAATGCGTAATGATGGCTACTCTAGGCCACAGTACTACTGACATAGGTCAGTCAAGTCTACTACGTTATGTAAACTTGCATATTCTTGTAATTTTTACTGGCCCACCTCTCAGAGATTTTGCTACTTTACCTTGATCTAGACCATGCCTTGCATGATGAGCGTTTAGTTGTATGTTCTTCTTGCTTATTATTTTCTTTTTATTTTAATTGGCTCCTTTGCTTTCTTCATTGATATTGCATTGATATACTAATCTAGGCAGTTAATTATTGTCTGAATGCACAATGGCAATGCCTGCTTGGAGTGCAAAATAACTTGAATGCTGCATTAAGAATCAATACAACAAAGTTAAAAAAAAAAGATTTTCAGTAATAATGGCAAACAAGGACAATCAACAAATTAAGCTACCTGGTGTCTGCCAGCCAAATAGTACAAAAAGAAAGTTTGAACAAGCATTACTAAAGCCATTGATTTTTTAGCTTGGATCTAGATTTATTTTATTGCAACATTTTATGTGGATTTCAGTGTCTAAACAGCTTGCTACTGCATCCATTGTAGGGAAACCTTGCTAAGGGTGACTTGGTAGGTGCTTAGTGAATTGAATCAAAACAGTGCATCATATTGAAATAAGACATATGCACAAAGTGCTTGAAACTGTAGCTTTAGTTCTTTCTGCAATAATGAAAATCAAAGCGCTGGTCTGAGAATTGTCATCAGTCGATAAGTTAAGAACTGATATTTTTCTCCTAATTTCTATTTCCCAACCTTGTCCCTCTTCTCCTCTTTATATATGTTCACATATAGAGAACAATATTGCAGGAGATTTGAAGTAGGTCGAAGAAGAGGATAGGTCCAAGAGATGATATAGACAAATATGGGAATCTGGGCAAGAAGTAAGGTAAATGGAGAGAGTTGAGGTTGTCAGAAGGAAAGAAAAAGGTAGAAAGAGGAAGATATAGGTAGAGAAAGAGAGGTACAGAGCTAGATATGGCTTTAGAGAGAGGGCCAGAGGTATATAGAGATAGAGACAAGGAGAAGGAAATGTACAGAGAGGCAGAAGAATACAGTACCACAAGGGGTAATGTAGGAAATTAGCTGAATTGGAAAGATGTAAAAGCAGCAAGAGATAGGCAGATACAGCAACTTGAGGAAAATCAGAGAGATTAAAGGTAGAGAGAGTGGGACCTCAAATTGAACTTCAATATTCAGCATCTGTCTCCAGCAAATAGTGAGACTGCTTATCCCACCCCTGTTTTAAATTCTTTTATATCCTTTATTATATTAAAAAAGTATGGAGCTAGAGAGGGCACTTTCGCGCTTGGGTCATGCATTTGCCATTGGATGAAAAGCAATGCTTTTGTTAATTCCTAGAAAGCATACAGTAACTGCTTTATTTTATCATTTTAATACCTCTGACCTGGCTAACTCTGCAAGTAGATGATTTAGCCACTGTTCAGCAGAAAATTAAAAAAATCTTCTGTGACTTTAATTTAAAAAATCAATGCGCAAAAATAACGTGTCGCAATTGGGAAAATATTAAAACCCATATGAGCTTTTTGAGAAATTAATCTGCAATTCTCAGATTAATAAAAGCCGGAATCAGGCCTGGGAGTCTAATTCATTCATTCAAACCCTTTCGGTCGGGGTGCCAGAGAGCCGCCTACCTAGATGGCTGCTTGATGTGAGAGTTACGGCTACCCAGAGTGGTAAAAACTGCATCCTTGCCTCACTCCATGGCTCCACTCTGGCCGTTGGTGGGCAGGGGCGGTGAGATGGCTGTTGCTCATAACCAACAGCTCAAATGGGAAATTAGTCCACAACAGCTGAAGCCGACCCAATGGCGAAGGCGAGGCCTGTCCCTCAGGTCAGCTGGGGTTGGAGAGTGGACCCGGCGGTGGAGGCGAGACATCAACTCTGACGTTCTCCAACCCGGAGTGGTGGTGGCAGATCGCTGACTCAGGCAAGGATAAGCAGCTTTTTAGTGCTGCAGAGAGCATGGCTACGGGGCCGGGCCTACAGGGGACTCTTACTCTTTTCAGCCGGTGTATGGTTTCCCAGACATCCTGTCCAGCTGTGGCCGGCCCCAGTGGGGGCAGGGTTGACTCTGGCATTGCGGGAGTGGGGCAGAGAGGTCCGGACCTGTTGAGGCTTCTCACTGCTGTTATACAGCCCACCACCACACAGCATCCCTGCCATCAAGTTCTGCTGTGGCCTGCCCCAGTGGGGGTAGACTGATCTTGGTGCCACGGAGGGTGGGATTGTGGGAGCGGTACCTTTTGGGGCCTCATACCGATATTGTGCGGCCAGCTATCGCGCAGATTTCTTGCTGTCCAGTTTGGCTGTGATGAGGTATTTTGGCGGGCCCGGGTTTCAGGGTTGGGCCTGGCCACTGCATCTAGACGTTGTCTGAGTGAAGACGCAACTCCTCATTTAGGGCTGGGGCCTGTTGGTGCCTATATCACTGTCCCATGGCCAGCTGCCTATACAGCTAAGCCTCCTGGGTGGCTGTTTCGGGGTTTGACAGGACCTGGGGCCTGGAACATATTGGGTCCGCCTAAACAGCTATCCACATACCCTCTTGATATTTTGGGGGGCACTTTCTCACATAGCTTCACCTGCTGATGCGGGGCTCCTTGCACCATAACGCTCGCCCCACTGCTGCAAGCGGCACTAAGGGCCCCAGATTGTGGAGCCACACGACTACCCCCTAGTGGCACTGCACATACCCTTTGATGTACGGCAGATATCTGCTTCTGCGGAATGCCAACAAGGTCTCCAAAAAGTTGTAGTTTGAGGACCGAAGACAGGATAACTGGCAGCCCTGGTAAACCTTGCTCTGAGTGAGGCCCTGGTCCTAAATACAATCTTCAATATGCTCCTCATTACTGCTGTCCCAGCTGGCTGATAATGGCTCTTCTGTGATCCTCCTTGGCTGCGTTGGGCACCTGCCTCCCTGGCTCTGGGCCTTGACATGCCCTTGCTTAGTTGTACTAGCCGGAGGTGGTGGGTCTGCATTGGGCCTAGTCCAGTCGGCATCTCCAATATCATGGGCAAGTTGGATCACTGCAAACACAAGGAGAAGATGGATGGAGCGGTGAAACTTTTCAGACACTCACCCCCAGTCACACATCTGGGTTGAATCCATCATCGTTCTTTAGCTCACTTCGCCACCCCAGTTCAGACACAGCTATATGCAAATCAGTCTTGACCCTGTGCCTCATGGGGACTTTCCAGCACAAGCTGCTAAGCCATGTCTTCCCTGGACGGGAAACAAGCATACTGGTACCGGTTCTTGGCTAACAGCCCTCATCTGCCAGGCTAGGTTGAATCCAGTGGCAAAGTGAGCAAGGTACACACGTTTGACCATTCCCTGCCAACTTTGGGGCAGATTTATGATAACTGGCACATCCCCAGGGATGCGCCAGTTATCGTGCGCCGCAGCTCCGCCACCCATGGTGCGCCGCATTTACAATGCGGCGCACCATGGGGCAAAAACGGCACAGATGAGTCACGCATCTGTGCCGTAAAAGTGACGCATTGCTGGAGTTGCGTCGCAAGCGCAACGCAGCTCCAGCAAGGCTCGGGGGTGCCCTATCTGACCAAGGCTGCATCAAGCCTTACGCCTGCTTCAAGCATGCGCAGGGTTTTGACACAGCATTGGCCTAAAAGTGACTGAGTGAAATCTTATAGATTTCACTCAGCCACTTTTGCGAGGCGCACCTGCCCCGGAACGCCCACCCTGCACCGGAACGCCCACAAACGGCGCAGGGCTTTACAACGTGATGCATCTGCCTAGATGCGTCACGTTGTAAATCGGTCGTAGGGATGCGCCAAGTTTACGCCGCAGTTGCGTGACGCAAACGTGGCGCATTCCCAACATAAATCTGCCCCTTAGTACTTTGTTTTGCCAAGACGGATCAATGACAAGCCAAACTGCAGTTTGATAAGCACAAATCTACATTAAAACAAAACAACAAACTCCCTCCAAACAGAAATGGAAGGTACTAATGTGACAGAAATGTTTAAGGAACTCAAACAGAGTTTAAAATCTATTGATATCAAGATGAACATGCTCTCTGCCCGGATTGATAATTTTAAACAGTGAGTGGAGTGGCAAGACACTAGGGTAACGCAAGCAGAGACCCATTTCGTTGACCTAGAGGAATCCCACCATGAAATAGATTGTGACCTACATAAGCTAAAGGCCATTAAAGCAAAGTACAAAGATTTGGAGTGCAGGTTGCCTCGAAATAATGTGCGGATCATAGGGGTCCCAGAATCAGTCACTGGTAACACTATGGAGTCCTTTGCTGAGGAACTGCTATGAGCTCTCTGAGGCTGTAATAGGTTCTCCATTGCTTTCATTGAAGAGAGGGTGCATTGCACTCTGGCCTCCAAACCTAAGCCTGGCCAATCTCCATTCCCCATCATTGCACGTTTGTTCAACTATAGGGACAGGGACTTCATACTGTGACTAAACTTAGACGCACCTGAACTGTATTACAAAGGTTCAAGGATATATTTTTACCCTGACTCTACACCAACAGTCGAAGAAGCTTGGCGCTCCTTTATGGCGATCAAGAAGATCTTACTTAGCCAGTCTGTTAAGTATTCTATGCTATTTACAGCAAGCCACACTTGGAATTTAAAGGGAAAACCCACTTCTTTATCCATCCCAGTGCTTCCCTGGAGTTTATAGAACAATATATCCCATAGCAGGGAGAATCGTCTTCAGCCTTATCTAGCCCTGGGGCTAATGTTGTAGGCACCACTGCTATCATAGAAAATGATTGCTTTCTAACATATGATTATTGGTGTCTCTGTGGTTTTGTATGATGTATAGCTCTGTCACACCTTGTAATTAGATGTTCTACATTAAACTTGAATACTGCTGAAGTTTATGATATTGTTATATAAGATACAGCTGAAGACTGGTAGATATTATGCAAGAATGAGACAGACTGGCTAAAGTGGTTTCTCTGAACACAGAAAATACTGAGCTTGACGCCGCCCTCTGATTTTTTTCCACTTTCAGTTCTGATGTGTATCTATCTATCTATCTATCTATCTATCTATCTATCTATCTATCTATCTATCTATCTATCTATCTATCTATCTATCTATCTAGATAGACATTTGGGAACCTTGGGCCCGATTCACAGAACTAACTTAAGACAAAGTCCTAAGCTTAATACCATTTTGGTATTCACAGAAGGCACTTACTCATTTTGGTATTCGCAGAAGGCACTTACTGATTTCGGTATTCACAGGCGGTAGCCGAAACACATCTTACAAGTGTGTTAGTCCAATAAAAATTATTCGACTCGTCCTTGCGAGTGCTGTGTACTTTCTGTACGAATTATAGCCTAGGTCTGGTGGACCAGCGTGGTGTCCATCACCCCGCCTCAACAGCACCCGGTCGCGAGTGAGGGGAAGTTGACGGAGAACGAGCCTACAAATATATATATATATATATATATATATATATATATATATATATATATATATATATATATATATATATATATATATATATATATATATATATATATATATATATATATATATATATATATATATATATATATACACATTTGGGAACCTTGGGCCCGATTCACAGAACTAACTTAAGACAAAGTCCTAAGCTTAATACCATTTTGGTATTCACAGAAGGCACTTACTCATTTTGGTATTCACAGAAGGCACTTACTCATTTCGGTATTCACAGGCGGTAGCCGAAACGCATCTTACAAGTGTTTTAGCCCAATAAAAATTATTCGACTCGTCCTTGCGAGTGCTGTGTACTTTCTGTACGAATTATAGCCTAGGTCTGGTAGACCAGCGTGGTGTCCATCACCCCGCCTCAACAGCACACGGTCGCGAGTGAGGGGAAGTTGACGGAGAACGAGCCTACAAATATATATATATATATATATACACATTTAGGAACCTTGGGCCCGATTCACAGAACTAACTTAAGACAAAGTCCTAAGCTTAATACCATTTTGGTATTCACAGAAGGCATTTACTCATTTTGGTATTCATAGAAGGCACTTACACATTTCCGTATTCACAGAAGTTAGGAGTCCTAACTTTAGGACTCCTAAATGCCTTCTGTGAATGAAGAAAGTCTTAAAGTTAGGATTTTTCTCAGTTTAGGAGTAGTAAAGTTAGGCCTCCTCACAGTGTCCTTTCTGCTGCTTGCTGACCGGCTGGAACTTCCCTTAAAGTGCTGCATCTGTTGGAAATAGCCTCCCCACCGTAGCGCTGGTGTGAGCGTGTCCTGCAATCGGCAGGACCCGACATCGCTCCCAGCATTCATCTTGTAGGTTGAGGCTCGAGCCCTAGCGTGAAGGGTAACGGCCGGGGGGACTGCGAGGCCCAGCATTCCACAGTCAAGCCCAGCTGGTGCCTCTTCCCCCGGCGGTCACGCCCACCACCTACACTTACTTTACTGACATCACCTCCTCCGCGACGCGGGACGCGCGCGGGACGGAGCTCGGGGCGAAGACAGGGCAAAGAGCGGGCCATTTGAGGCCGTTCGAGGACCGGAGAGCCTGGACTGGACCCCATCCCCTTGGTTCCTCAGTCTTCCCGCTAGTACACCTCCCATCCTCACTATACATCTTTTTAGTAAGCCTCATCAGAACCAACCTAGTACTATGTGCACACGGGCTAGCCGAAGTAAAACCGCGAAGGGTGGGAAGATGGTTAATGGAACGCTGGATGACTTTATCACTAGAACAAACACCACTATCGACCACGAAATTTCCAAAATGCAAAAACGTGTCTCTCTGGACCTAGAAGCAGCTAGAAGACTGTCCCAAAACATTGCAATGTCTAAGAAATCTTCCCTAGGTCACATAGCAACAGTAAAAAGCCCCAAGCACCCATTAATTCCTCGCCTTATTACAACACACGCCGAGGTCCATCAAACCCCACTCCTACCGCCCGGGAAGTCTGTGACCTCATGTCTTTCCCATCTGCAAAATAGCCAAACTTCCCCATTGCATGTTAGTTACCCGGATCTTGCCTCTCATACTGATACAGTCCCAATCCCGATCTCTCCCAGTTCCATTGAGGAGTATGCTAATCCCCAGGGTTCCCACTCTAAGGGCACAGTTCACAAAAGGAAACGTACTGTAAGCTCTGCTTACTCTCGTAAGAAGGCCAAAATTACCAGGGTACACTGCTCAACCAACGCCAACTTACTTAAACAGGGAGAAGTAGCAAGAACCGTTGTCCAAGACCCGGTCCCCCCAAGCCCTGTTGAGAACCGCCCAAGCCTGGACCCCAATGATATTGTCATCACACAGGCGAATACTGGGGCGCAACCAAGTAAGGTTGGGGGAAGTGACGAGGAGTTTCTAAGAATAGTTTGGAACTCTCTAAAGAAGCTCCTTACCCCGTTAGATCTAAGACTCTCCCGCATTGAAAACCACCTTCTAGAGGTGGAAAAAAGCATCTTAATCCTAGCAAGCCTTAGTCTCCAAAATACCAAAGGGCCCGCCACAGCCGAAGAGGATACATCCATTATTATGCCAACTGTACTGCCCTCCAGTAAACCAATACCTAAACCACGCACAAAGGGCTTTGAACTCAAACACACCAATCCCCCTGTTAAGCCACCCCTGCAGCCCTCACAACAGTCAACTAAACCAAACAAAGAGGCAGTTGCTCAAAGGGCGAACGACACCAAGTACAATCAAACAACCAAGCAGGGCCCACGTCATGCCGAAAATTTCTGTGGGGGATATATAGATTTACCCCCGGATGCAAGTCCTTATGTGGTAGTATTAGCAGATGTTCCCGAACTGGGGAGTCCCAACCAAGAAAATTATTGGTCCCTTAAAAACAAGGTTATCCACTGGTTGAACACTAACAGGCAGATCCCAAGGCATCTGAGAAGCAAAGTCCTAATGGTGCGTAGAGTTCCCTGGATAGGACCCTCACGTAAAACTATCCAAGGCGATTGCATTGTAGTCTCTTTTGAGGACCCACAGACTGCACAACACATTTGTTCATGGAACACTGGGGAGGATAAATCATCTATTGCTGCAAGACCCTTAACATTCTTTTACCCCCCGCGTCCTGCCTTAAACTATGGGGGCGATTGGTCACATCCTCGCTATCTGGCTCGTGGAGGGTCGAGAGGGGATTGGCAAGGTCCTAATAGGAGGTGGCACGGAGTAGCAACCGCCAATAGATTCGGCTGTCTAGAAGAGGTAGACTGACTCCCACTGCCTCTTACCTTAACCTATGAGGCAAAGGTTAAATTGCCTCCAGCAACCGTAGCTCCCTCTATCCCTAAGAGCAGCCTAACTGGGTGTAGACCTGCTATGTCTCTATCAGACAAGCCCGTTAGGTCACTGTCTAGCGCTCCAATCTCCCACCTTCCTAATAGCCACCCATTTGACTATCCAATCCTAGATGTCGTAGCTAACATTGTTGGTCCGTACAGACGAGACGTGCTTTGAGGTTGCTCCGCCCGAATTCTAGGTGATGCAGGATTAATTACTGCTCCATTGATCATCGACTCCGATCGATATTTATCCGAATTTGATATCTTGAAACCACAATTTCATACATACAGGATTTTTCTGCTTGTATTGCATTTACTTGAATATCGATGAGGAACAACCCGTCGACAGCCTGAATTATCAAATACAGTTTCCCAATCAATAACGTATAGAATCGCTAAATCATTTTGACGACAAGCTATCTACGGGATGCAGTTATTCCTGTGATACAGATAACAATCTCTTTACAGACCATAATTCAATAACAGTCCTGAGGATGGTTTCAGCAAACTAACGTCAGAGAAACCGAAACGTCGACTTTACACCTTATCCCTTTCTTTTGTTTGGTTCAATGTGATTTGGGATAGGTGTCTTATTTAGGTTCTGTTGTGTCACTCTGTAATTTACTTATATGTGTACCTACAGCCCTAATTTTATTTGCTTATTGATCTGTATATGTAGCTGATTTCCTTGATTAAGCTATTTGATAAAATCATATTTTTCGTATACACCTTGTGTCTTTGTCTTCATGTTTACATGTTATATGTTGATGCATTGCTCGTGCTGAATTACAAAATTGTTGATGGATTCATTTTAAGGATAAGTGATTGATCCTTTTCAGAAATAATCTCAATTAAACAAAATATAGTTTGAACAAATCCCTTGAAGGCAAATTTACCCTTTCAACTACATTACCCAAGCCCTCAAGGGTATTCCGGGTCGCTCACTCCTTCTAAAACGTAGCTAACATGGGGCTGATGAGTAATGCCACCCACAAGGCAGCCCACGCACTAGCTATCTCGCCCCAGTCTAACTTACCATCATGGTCACCCACACTTGCACCTATTTATAGTGATAAGGCAGTCCTTGTACCCATTCCCACGGTAGGCAAACCTATAGCCGGGGTGGGGTCATATCCCAAAGTGGATAATTTTATAGTGGATGTTATGTCGCCACCTGTAGTTAGGAGCCTGGGCCTTGAGCCCAATCCCCTTGTAAATGTTTCAACATTGGGAGTAAGGGCTACTGGGAGCACTGTATCAGACACTGCGCTCCGGATCCTGAGTTGGAATGTAGCTGGTCTTGTTCGCAATCTTAATATCCCCGACTGGAACACCCTGATTGAATCCTTCGGGATTTGCATACTACAGGAAACTTGGTGTTTAGAACCCCGTCACAAGGTGGGTTATACTACCTACTTTGTCCTTGCATCACAACCATCTGGCACCAAAGGGCGCCCATCAGGCGGCCTTTTAATTTGGGTTAGTATTTCTCTGGGCCTCTCTATTAGGCACCTACCTACAAAATCCCCCGATCTACAGAGAATATCAGTTAGAAGGCCGGGGGGAAAAATGTGGAAATATTTAACATCTACCTTAGGGGGGCAAGGGGTGGTGTCTCCACGTTGCCACTGACATGTATAGAGGAAGAACTTGGAACCTGTAATGCTAACTCTCTTGTCCTACTCGCTGGGGATTTTAACTGCTCCTTCAAACCTCTCTCCAGTGAGGACATCCTAGACACTTAGGAGGAAGACACTAGGAGAGGTATCCCCTTACTAACACTCGACCCTATCAAAAAATGGTCACAGGGGGCCATAGATCTAAATGCCCTTTGTATGGAATTTGGCTTAAGGGCAACCAACGGCAGATCCAAATCTGATCCCAATGGGGCACACACTAATAACAGGGTTGGCCAAACTTCTCGGATCGATTATATCCTCCTTAACCACAAGCTTTGGGCTCACCTGCTTGACATGGAGGTCTTAACAACAACTGATAGTGATCACAACCAATTAGCATTGTCACTGTCATCCCCTTGGAGGGGTTCGAAGTTAAATCCTCCCCCTCACTTATGGAAATCAACGCACGATGTGTGCCCCTCAAACTGTGGAAGGAGGTTTAAATGGAGAAAAGTTGCTACGGACGAAGGAAAGATGGCCCTGGCAAATTCCATAATGTCCAACGTCAAAGCGGGGCTTGATGCCATGAGCCCTGGTACCGCGGATGTCCCGCTCCTTTTCGTCGAAACAACTAAAGCTCTGGGAGAACTGTTCACTGTCCTCCCAGCAGATGGGAGACGAAAGGGAAAAAGCACCTCAAAAGGCGGAGTATCCTGGTTCACCCCTTCCTGTCGTTCTGCAAATTGTGAACTTATCAGAGCAGTGAAATCCAAGGATGCCAACCTCATAAAACTTGCCAGGAAATGCTATCGGAAGGCACTAATCACGACTTAGCTTGAGCACAAAACTCAATTCTGGATTGACCTAAAAGCGGCAAGCTCCAGGAAAGACTCGAAGGGCTTTTGGGACCTGGTGAGACTGAAAAACAAACCCGAAGACTCCCTTATTACTTGTAACATCACTGGGGAGGTGTGGTTTGCTCATTTTTCCCAGCTTTATTCCCCAACTGGGGGTCCCACATCCAGCCCCATGGTCCAACTGCCCGGCGTTCACCCTCACCCTAATAGCTTAGTACTCAATGAGGCTGCTCTTTTTACTACCAAAGAAGTTGAGGGGGCAATCAAATGTCTGAGACCGAATAAGGCTGCGGGGCCCGACGGAATCCCAGGCGACTTACTAAAGGTCAGCACAACTGAGTGGAGCAGTTTAATCGCCGCACTTCTGAATGCTGTTCTGATGGGCGGGTCCCTCCCGGACTCATGGAAGGGAGCGGAGGTCGTCCCTATTTTTAAAAAAGGGACTCGGGACGACCCTGCGAACTATCGCCCAATCAGCTTGCTTGATTCTACGCAGAAGATAGCGGGCAAAGTAGTCCTGGGGAGGTTCAACAGTGGATTGAGGAGGAAAATATCCTCTCGGACTATCAGGCGGGGTTTAGATCAGGCACTGGTACTATCGAGCAAACATTTCGGCTCCTAATGATCCTCTGGAAAGTGGTTGTCCTGGGTAAGGGCAGCTTGTACCTTGCCTTTATAGACTTACGAACTGCGTTCGATTTAGTCCCACGAGACCAACTGTGGCGCATTTTGGTCACAATGGGCATTCCCCAGCACTTACTAAATATGCTCATAAAACTACATGAGGACAATTTTGCTCAGATCAGGTGGGGAGACCAGGGCCAAAAAACACCTCGTATCCCTGTGAATAGGGGAGTCCGCCAGGGTTGCGTGCTTGCCCCCACTCTATTTTCTTTATACGTTAATGGAGTGGTGGAGCATCTTCTTAAATATCCTGCTGACGCACCTTCCCTGGCTGGCAGGAAAATCCCTACTCTCCTCTTCGCAGACGATACCCTCCTGATCTCAAAAATACCAGTAGGTCTGCAACGCCTACTCACTGGCTTTAAGGACTTCTGCGACGCAAGGGGTCTATCAATAATTGTGAGCAAAACCAAGTTCCTGGTCCTGAACGCCCGGAAGAAAACTGTCATCCCACCATCTTTGGACTCTGTCCCACTTGAAAGGGTAAAGGAGTTTGACTATTTGGGCATTCGCCTAAGTGATTCTATGAGCTGGCAACCCCACCTACAAAAGGCATCGCTGGCCCACAAGAAGGTGGTGGGGGCACTTTTGAAAGAACAACGGACCTCGGTTCTCAAACCCATTGGTCCTGTATTGGACATCTACAGGGCAAGGGGGCTGAGCGCAGCCCTTTATGGATCCGAACTATGGGGCACCCAGAACACAGAACTCTTGACCAGAGCGGAAAACAAATTTCACAGAGACCTTATGGGCCTGCCGCACAGCACTCCTGCCCTTCCAATCCTCCTAGACTCAGGTACCCGTCCCATAGGGGATCAGGCGAGGTTGCGCCCCCTCCTCCTCTGGGCACGTATCTGGAGGGTACCAGAATTGTCTAGCTATGCTGATGGTCTAAGGGAACTACTTTTAACACCTGGTTGGTCCAAAATCCGCTTGTTCAAGGAAGTCAAGCATCTTCTCATCGAACTGGGCCTCGAGGATGCGTGGGCTAACAGATCCGCCCCGCCCAAACAGACAATAAAGTCGCTATACTGGTCATGGGTGATGGCCAACAGAAATTGTAATTCCAAACTCTGTAGAACTTCTGTCGAATTTGTCTTGATCAAGGATGTCCCCTACTGTGAACCATATTTAGATCTGATTACTAAATCTTGGGACAGGGCATTATACATCAAATTTAGGTTGGGGTTACTGCCAGTGGGAAATTTGATTGCCAGCTGGAGGGCATCGTCGCATTCATCTTCTTTTTGTCCTTTTTGTAGCAGTAGGATAGAGTCTGTGCCCCACCTACTTTTCGAGTGCCCAGCCTATTTTGCCCCACGCCGCATCTGGTTAAAGCCTTTGTGTAGGAGTCTCGAAACTAGATTCCATCTTGAAGCTCTACGAATTTTAAGATCTGACCCCCGCCCTCTGTTTGCTATCTGCCTCGCTAAATTCTTGGCTTGGGCATGGCGGATCCGATCATTGAAGCTACCTATAGTACCCCAATAGCTAGCTGCCTACCCCGTACCTACGTCCACATCGTCTCCATGTAAATAATGAAATGAAACGTTTTAACATTGTATTGTGTTTTTAATATATATGTGCTTTTGTAATGCTTTTTAAGATATGTACTATATATCGAAATAAAGCTTGTTTCAATCAATCAATCACTATTGCCTAAACCCAACAAAGACCCCACTCAGTGTTCCTCCTATCAGCCCTTGTCCCTGCTTAATGCAGACAACAAGATCTTTGCCAAAATTCTCTCTCAGAAACTGCAACCATTAATGTAATTTTTAGTCCTTTCCGACCAGTCAGGCTTCACCCCACAATGACCTACTGCATTCACCCTCCGTTCCCTAATGGCTATATTACATAGAGTAGAGCGTCAGCTCCCCTTAACCCCTGTACTTCTAAATGCTGAGAAAGCGTCCGATTCGCTAGACTGATCTTTTTTAAGGGAGGCACTTTGCAGATTGGATGTTTTGTGATAATTCTTATCACTTATCAACTTATATACAACCCCAGCTGAGAGCGTGTGTATTAACAACTTACACTCTAATTTGTTTGCAATTAGCAGGGGCACTAGACAAGGGTGTTCCCCTCTTATCTTTGCATTGCCTATAGAATCATTAGCCTGCTTCATACAGAAGTTGCATTCCCATTGCAGACTTTCCCTAGGCAATACGTTACTGATAATCTCCTTATACGCTCACCATGTCATCCTGTATATGCAGAAGCCGGAGATCAATCTAGCATGTATTGTCCAAGAAATAATTTGCTCTGGGAGTTACTTTGGGTTATATATCATTGGTCGAAATCGGAGGTACTCCCTCTCACTGGTCTATTTACTAATAATGAGCAGATTATTATAAAGAGGTCCTCCCATTGGCCTGGTCTGATTGCCACGCAGTACTATTTGATATTTGTATTTTGAAACAAATTTCTCTGTACACCAGGCCTGAACCCCCTAAGTAATTTAGATCCTGGAGTAGTTTAGATCATGCTTTTCTTAGACAGCATTTGTCCATCACTCAGCCAGTACTTTCTCCAGATCCAGAGCAGGCCATTACGAGTTATACGGACCGGCTTCAAGATTCTTTTGCTAAACTAGTCCCTTACAAAACAGCCTCCAAAAAGAAAAAAACTCCTTCAGCCCCTTGGTTTTCTGTAGCTCTGAGGCTGAAGAAACAATGGTGCAGGAAACAAGAGAGGCTTTGGCGTCAAGAGTATGACAGCCAGGAGAAATCTCTTTATAAGTTATCATTGGCTAACTATAAACGCCTCTTAATAAAAGAGAAGAGCAGCTACTATACACGGGAATACAATCTGCTCAAGACTCTACTAAACAACTGTTTCAGGTGGTGTCCAAACTGGCGGCGCCTTCGAGTAGCCATGCTCACGTAGCAACTCAAGCATTTTGCGACTCCATAGCCCTTAGCTTTCAGGCTAAAGTGGATCAAATTTACTCTAACTTTAATGCCCCTGTTGCTGCCACAAGTCAGTTGGACTCGAACATTGAGCTATCAAATATGTTTTCCTTTAGGGAATTAGTGCCATCTGATAACTGATCTGGTGAGTATTGCAAAATCCGGCTCACCATTTCATCCGTGCCCTCCTTCTGTTCTGAAACGGATTCCAGACCTTATTGGTATTAACCTGGCCAGTATTTTTTAACTCTATGTTCAGCTCAGGCATCTACCCCTCTCAATTAAAAAAGGCCTCTACTCTTCCACCACTAAAAAAACCTAATCTGGATGCAACGGACACTAATAACTATCGACCAAGTGTGCATCTCCCGTTACCTACCTATCTTTTTTTATCGAACTGCACTCAACTAGTCAGCTTGGACGACTTGGACTCCCCTTTTTTCACTCCCTTGTGGAGTTCCGCAGGGCTCTACTATTAGCCCCACGTTAACGTTTATTAGCACGGGTGATCAAATCTTTTGGCCTTGCGCTCATGTCATATGCCGATGACACCCAAATAATGATGTCTGTTCATAGGAACGGGGACACTGTGTCGGTCAACTTTCATGATGGAATGCTGGCCATCAGCGCTTGGATGTCTAGACATTGCCTCAAATTAAACTCTTCCAAGACAGAGGTTATTGTCTTAGGAAATCTATCTCCTGTCTGGTCTTCTGGCTGGTGGCCAGATAAACTGGGACCACCCTCATCCTGGTAACTGGTTACTAAAACCAAGAACTTGGGTGTCATCCTAGATGACAAGTTGTTTTTTAAATGTCATGCCAAATCAGTGGTCTCCTCTTGCTTTTATGTGCGCCGAATGGTGAAGAAATGTCCCTTTCATCCCGGATGATGCAGGGAAAAAGATAATATCCGTTTTGGTTATGTCCAAAGTTGATCATTGCAACAGTTTATTGATGAATGTACAGGAAATGGTTTTAAATAATTTACAGCTGGTACAGAACGCAGCCGCCAGGATGCTTTCGGCGAACCGAAATTTCACTTGGTCTCCAAAGTGGTTAGACAACTTCATTGGTTGCCTATAAGAAGCAGAAAAAAATTCAAAGCATTGTATATTGCCTATAAGGTGATCCACAATATAGGGCCAGAGTTTCTGAAGAATTCACTGTAGTTATACACTCCCAACAGACCATTGCGTTAGTCAAGTGCTAACCTGCTTGCTGTCCCAAGAACTTACGGAACTAACTGGGGTGACAGAAGCTTTGTGGTTGTAACTGCTAAGCTAAAGAACTCTCTTCCCTCTCAGATCAAAGCCAGTCCTACTTTATTGTCATTTAGGAAACAATTAAAAACTTGGCTTTTCAATAAGTAGACTTTTACGTCTAGGCCATGGCCATGCCTCTATGCAGAGAGGAAGGCTTGGGTTACCCAACTTTTTATATATATATTATCTGGTAGAGCAGGCCCATTACCTAAAATTTTGGGCATTAACTAATGACACACCCATGCATGTCAGGGCTGCACAAGTGCTAGCTCGAACACACTCCTTGCTGGCCATATCTGTGTACCACCTCAAGTGGCACAGCAAGATATAGATGTGCTTGCCTTGACAATCAAGGCATGGTGGGAGCTTGCCTGAAAAGTGCATTATGATATTCCCTATTCTTCAAAGCTCCCAGCTCCGGATAATCCCCTATTGCCTTCTACTAGTAAGAAGGCTGTCAATGGTCTACTGCAGAGGGCAGATATACACACCATTGGCGACTTGTTTGAAAATGACGCATTTATCTCCTATAGTAATTTTTGGGCCCACTCTCATTCAACTTTGTTGACATCCTACTGCTATCTGAGGCTCCAGTCATCGGCTAGAGCTAACCTCTCCACATACTCTGCACCACTGCCCCACATGCAGCTCCTCACAACATACATAGATGGGGTTGAAGCAGGACACTCAATCTTGTATCTCTATCTGCATTCCTAGCAGTTGCGGTGGATAAGCTACCACAAGCTAAACTTAAATGGGAGACCTCTTTGGGCATCTGCTGTCTGATTAAACATGAGAATACTTCTGTACACAAGTAAAAAACACACTGCTCTCCTACAAGCATAAACTCATACAATTTAAAAATATGCATCAATTCTACAACACCTCTGAGCGCACTACTAAATTTAGTGGGGGCACAGAAATCAAATGTGTTAGATGTGATCTTCCTAATGCAAACTTTCTTCCCATAGCTTGGAGCTGTCCTGGACTTGCCGCGTATTGGCGGGTGCCTTCTTGGAGCTCTCTGAGATTGTGGAGTCTCCAGTTGACCTCTCTCCTCAGACAGCTTTACTGGCAGATACTTCCATGTTCCTCCCCCTTATACCACCAACCTGCCCATTCTTCTTGTTCTAGTCAAAATATGTGTGGACATGAGATGAATGCAGAAGGGGGGTGCCATCTCTGAGTGGATGGTTATGCGATGCTGCTTACAGTCAGAACATGTCGGAACAATATGTTGAGACAGTCATCAATATGTTGGGCACCATTTTGTCTCTATATGCCGCGCAACACTGGGTCACTGCCACCTACCTCGCCCGCTTCGGGATTGATGGGTCGCTCCCTCCAAATGGAGACTCAATGCCGCTGTGAAATCCTCTGCACTATGTGTGACATGTTTTTCACTGCTCTGTGGTAGCTGCAACATGTTTGACATAATTGAGACAATGCATATGTACTGTGCCGTGATTTTTCGTCCATGTGAAATTTCAGTGAACATAGTTAAAAAGAAAACCTTTCAGTGCACAAACTAGACATATTAATATGTGCCAAAGTCTATGACACATATAGCGTTATCAAACTTACATAAAAAATATGCACACATGACACGACCCCCTAACATCCAACATTAACTCCCTTCTAAAAGACTTCAACTCTTTCCAGAGAAAATGCACGTTCACTAACATTCTAACTAAAATATGTACGGGCGAGTCGCACCCCTTAGCATCCTGGTACTCAAAAGACCTTGGTGACAACAAACATTGCACATGCAGGCAGTTAAGAAAATTGAAGAAAAGCTGAACTGCCAATGACCTTGCACTACCACACTTCATAAGTGCTTCAATACAGACAGCTCATCCCATTAGCAAGCCAACTCCTCCAGTGAAGAAGTCAACAGAAACATAATGCTCTTTAAGGCTCTCAAGCGTTGCATCATCTCCCTCAATGACCCTCCAGTCCCACATTCTACAGAAAAGTGTATTGCTATAAACCTTATGTTCAATGATAAAGCAGAAGCACTGATAGCACATCCAAACTACCAAGAGTTTGACAAAACAGATGTGACGGATATCCTACCTGCCATATTCCAGTGCCATACATTTGTAGTAAGGTAGATAGTATATCTTTCACCTTTGTGATGGAGTATTCTGCCTGCCAAACTCTAAATAATGCTTCAGTTCTCCTTCTCTTCTTATGCCTACTGATCCACGCTACATTGTACAATGGTTATCCTTCAAACCCCTACCTCTTGTAGAATTACCCAATAAACGTTATTCCCTCAAAACCATCTCCTATGAAGTTGATGTCTGCCCCTTCATCCATCATCAAATCCCTCTCTAGAGAAGCTCTCTCATTCATATGCACCATCATCAATGCCTCCCTCATTCAAGGGTTCTTTGCAGGCGCTCTCATGATAGGCCAGTTTGGATACTCTCTTTCTTTAAGAAACCCACTCTAGACTCTACTCAGTCCATAACCCACCTAGGTTTCATAAGTAAGATCATTGAAAAACAAGTCTAAGCTCAGCTCCAAGATCGCATCACTATCAACCATCTCCTGTATGACTATCAAACTGGCTGCAAATTATGCTCTACATGAAAACCTCCACCATTCTAGACATCTAACACCTGAAAGAATTCCTGCTCCACATTCAGATGTCCAACACTTACCTGAACACCAAAACCAAATTTCTCCTGTTCGCCATGAAGCAAAAAACAGTCCAACCCTGGCTCTCTGACATGGATCTGGACAGATTTAAACACCAACTATTGACAAATGGCAATTTTCCTTTGACTCCAAACTCATTCACCAGGGACATATCACCAATAAAACCAAGAGTTCTTGGTATTGACTCTCTTTACTAAAGCAATTGAAACTGTATATCCCAGAAGCGACGTTAGAATTGCTCTTTAAGACCTTGTGCTCTTGCATTGTCTTGGTGGCAAGGCTTTACTCCACCACTATCCAGACTTAACTCTGGTCCCCCAAGGCAGTTCACTGACAAAGTATTGAGGTAAAAATATAGAAGTAAAAAATATTGATGTAAAAATGTAGAATGCAAAAATATCAACTCCCTATACTTAAACAGGTAAGTACAAAAATATTGAGAGAAAAAATATCTATGTAAAAAATATAGTTGCACAAAATATAAAATTTGACCTTGAGGGTGCGGGCGATGAAATTACTCACGGCCTGGCAGTTGACACTGTTTAGCGAGACTCCGAGGTCACAGGATTGCTCACGGAGCCGTAAGTCCTCTTCCTCCCATTCGAGGTCATCTGAACACTCGGGGAAGAGGCAGTCCAACTGGCGTCCGTCGTCGAAAGAGGTAAGGAACACCGACGCTCTAGGCACGGTTCTGCAGATCCAGAGTCAGAGCCGACTTTGCACCTCCCTCCATTTCCTGGAGCCGGAGCGACTCCAGCTCAAATCAAGGATTTTTACGAGGTCATGCGCTGTGTAATTGAGCGGAGCCACCCCATTGGTGAGCCCCGGGGGGTCAGATGGAGCCCCATCGGGTTCGATGCAATCAGCTTCGGCCACGGTGCCGGTGGGGCCTCAGGGATCCGATCTTGTATCCTGTTAGACGCCGGTTGTGTCAACACGACCTTCCTCGGTGTTGAACCTGAAGTCAGGGTGCCTTCGACGTCGCTGGTGGCTGTAGGTGGCGCAAGCCCCATCCTCATCCCTGATGACACGGAGCCAGAACGGCGTCGTGCGACGCCAATGCCGACGTCAACAGTACACAGGGGTTCTATGTTGTCGTCTGAGCACTTTGTGGATGTGCTAGGCTTAAGAGAGGGATGGGAGGATTCTGGAGACCCATTAGAGAACAAGGATGTCTCAGAGGAGACTATGGACTGGTATAGGGAACTTGGGGAAGACAGTGGTCTGGAAACTTCCCCAGACTCAGGCAGGCTCTCTCCACCTACAGTAGCTACAGAGGAGGGGGTGTCCTATGCTATGGTGGTTAAGAGGGCAGCTGAGATCCTTGGACTGGAACTGCCCTCAGTGCAGGTCAGGACTAATCTGTTGGCCAAAGTACTTCAACCTGGGGCTTCCACCTCTGAACTCCTTTTGCCCTTTAATGAGGTACTTACAGACGTCCTTCTAGGAACTTGGTCCAAGCCTAGCACAGGGGCTCCTATGAACAGAACCATTGCACGCCATCATCGCCCAGCACCGGGCGACCGAAAGTCTCTCAGTCAACACTCCACCCCAGAAAGTTTGGTGGTGCAGGCCTCAACTTCCCAGGGCGCATTCCCTTCTGCCCCTCCGGATAGGGAATCCAAGAGACTGGACTTATTTGGGAAGAAGATGTTTTCTTCCTCCAGTCTGGCATTGTGGTCGGTGAATACTGCATGCTTTTTTGGCCGTTTCTACCACTCTCTTTGGGAGACGGTTGCGCAGGTGCTGCCACAACTCCCGGAGGAGGCCCGGGCTGTGCTCTTCCAAGCTGTCAAGGATGTGAGAGATGTGGCAAAATTCACCATACGGTGTGGTTTGGATACGACCGATTCGCTGGGCAGATCTATTTCAATGACAGTGTCCTTGAGGCTCCACGCCTTGCTTCGCACAACTGGCTTCTCTGGAGATGTCCAGGCCAATTTGATGGACATGCCCTTTGATGGAACCCACCTTTTTGGGGAAAAGGCAGACCTGGTCCTGGTCAGGTTCAAGGACTCTCGAGCTAGGGCCAGATCCTTGGCCTCTCCTCCACTCCTCGTGGCCAGTCTTCCTTTCGCCCTTTTCGTGGCAGCGGAAAGGGTTTCCAGCCGCATCAGCCCTATCCTAGCCATTGTCTCGCACAGACTGCCCAAGCCGTACATGGACGTGAACGCAGTACATTCCACCCTCACAATGGAGGACATAAGTTGTCTACCACACTGTCCCCCCGGCAGCCCCAACCTCCAAGCACTCCTAGGATGATTGTGCAGGACCACACTACTCCAGTGGGTGGGAGAATTCGTCACCATCTCCCCGCTGGAGATCTATAACATCAGACAAGTGGGTTTTGCAGATCGTCCAGAAGGGCTATTCTCTTCCTTTCTTTTCTTTTCCACCTACTATTCCGCCAAGTCAGGAACGGCTGGTGGAGGATCACTTAAAGCTGCTCCAAGTGGAAGTTACAGCTCTTTTGGCCAACAGCGCTATAGAAAGGGTTCCAGTTTCAGAAGTAGGCAGTGGCTGTTATTCACGCTACTTTCTGATTCCCAAGAACAAGGGGCTTCGGCCCATCTTGGATCTTTGCACCGTCAAACTCTTCCTCAAAAAGGAGCAATTCAAGATGCTCACTTTGTCTCAGGTCTTATCTGCCTTAGACCAAGGAGACTGGTTGGTGGTGTTGGACCTGCAGGATGCGTATTTTCACATTCCCATCATGCCGGGCCACAGGCGTTACCTGCAATTCAAGGTAGGTCATGAGCACTTTCAGTTTATGGTGCTCCCCTTGGGCTTTACCAGTGCCCCTCGGGTGTTCACCAAGGTGATGGCGGTGGTTGCAGCTCATCCACGCAGGTTAGGGGTTTCAGTCTTCCCCTACCTCGACGACTGGCTGTTGAATGTGTCCTCGCCCCAGACAGTCGTCTCCCACCTTCTGACTATGGTGGACCTCCTGCATTCGCTGGGGTTCTCTATAAACGTGCCAAAGTCACACCTGAGATTTTTAATATTGTGAGCTTCCTTGTTGCAGCCGTAAGGCTGAGAAAAATTTGGCTCTCATCGTTAATTTAAGAGCACCGATGAAGCTCATGTTAGTGTTTTTTTTTAATACTTGCCTGTTTTAGTAAATATTTCCTGTAATATATTGATGAATTGTTTTTTTACATCGTTTTAATCACATTCAAGATTCTATGAACTTCATGAATTGTTTTTTTTTCCTCAAAAATGTTCTTAAGGTGCCCTATCTTTGATGATTTGGTTATGACATTTTTCTGTGTAAAGTATGTGTTTTTATTGTATCTCGTATGTGTTATATGTATTGTATTGCGATTTATTGTATGGTATTTTTACTGTTTTTATTAACCGATTAAAGTGGTTTGACTGACACACCTTCTCAGACACTTCCTTTCATCTGAGCTGTTCGGGGCACAGTGCAGTTTCAGGCTTATCTGCCCGAGCTGCGAGTCCAGGATATTCAGGTTGTGATGCTGATATTTCAATCTCTATCCTGAATTTCGGTGAGGTTGACTCTGAGTCTGTTGGGCATCGTGGGCTCCTGCATCCTGTTGGTAAGATACGCAAGATGGCGTATGCGGGCTCTGCAGTGGGACTTGAAGTTCCAATGGGCAGAGCAACAGGGAAATCTCACTGATGTGGTTCAGATTTCGGAAGGAACTGCGAAGGATCTGCAGTGGTGGTTAACAACCGAGTTTAGGTCAAAGGCAGACCTCTCTCCTTCCCCAACCAGATATCACAATTGTGAAGGATGTGTCACTGCTGGGGTGGGGCAGCCACTTGGGGGAGATGGAGATCAGTGGTCACGGGGTTCCACATAAACTTGTTGGAGCTTCGAGCAATTCGCTTGGCATTGAAAGCATTTCTTCCCTCTGTCAAGGGGAGGTTACTGCAGGTGTTCATGGACAACACCACCGCTATGTGGTACTGCAACAAGCAAGGCGGGTGGGGTCTTGGACCCTTTGTCGAGAGGCCCTGCAACTCTGGACATGGCTGGGACAGCAGTCCAGCTGGCAGGTTCTCTGAACACCAGGGCAGACAATCTCAGCCGTCGATGCCTAGCGGATCACAAATGGCATCTCCAGTCGTAGGTGGTGCAAGGTCTCTTTCAGCAGGGGGGAGAACCTTGGTTAGATTTGTTCGCCTCCGAAGAGAACGTACAATGTCAGCAGTATTGCGCACTGGAGTTTCCAAGGCAGCTATCGCTTGGCGACGCATTTCGTCGTGAGTGGAGCTCAGGCCTGTTGTACGCCTTTCCGCCCATACCACACCTGCCCAGGGTTTTGAAGAAGATCAGGAGCGACCGGACCCAAGTCATCCTGTGGCAAGGAGAGTCTGGTATCCAGAGCTTCTGAGCATGAGTGTTGATCCTCCGATCAGGCTGCCCCTTCGGGAGGATCTTCTGTTGCATCAGCAGGGGAGTATTCTCCACCCAAACCTGTCAACTCTGCACCTCCATGCGTGGAGATTGAGGGGCGGCAGTTCATGGCTTTTGACCTTTGTCCCGAAGTCTGTAATGTTATTTTGGAGACCAGGCGGCCCTCCACTAAGTCGGTATGCGCCTGCCGAAAATGTGTATTATACTGTACAGAAAGTTCTATTGACCCTCTTTCTACTGTCCTTTTGTTCATTTTGACCCATGCCCAGCAGGGCTCTGCCTTGGGAACTCTCAAGAGTTAGCTTTCTGCTCTGTCTGCTTTTTTGTGGCTGCCTGATCAGCCTTTTCTCTTTAAATCTCCTATTGTAAATAGATTTCTTAAAGGGCTGGTTTCCACCCACGCACTTTATTATGCCACAATGGGACCTTAATTTGGTCCTCACTTACCTGATGTGCGCTCCTTTCGCACTTGTGCACAATTGTTCCCTCCGCCTGTAGACCATCAAAACAGCTTTCTTAATGGCGATTACATCGGCCCAGAGGGTGAGTGAGTTGTAGGCGTTATCCAGCTTGCCTCCTTATCTTATGTCCTTTCCGGACAAAGTGGTGCTTCGCACCAGGGCATAATTTTTGCCAAAGGTGGTGACCCCATTCCAACTGGGTCAGTACATTACTTTGCCCACCTTCTTTGCTCCCCCACATCCTTCTAAGGAAGAGAAGCGTCTCCACTGACTAGACCCAAAAAGAGTGTTGTCGTTCTACCTTGACCGCACAACAGAGTTCCGGGTGGATGATCAACTCTTTGTGGTGTATGTGGGAGCAAAGAAGGGAAAGGCAGTGCAGAAAAGAACCATCCCTCACTGGGTTGTTCTCTGCATTAAAATCTGTTACACCTGGGCGAAGAAGCAGCCCCTTGAGGGATTAGGCGCCCATTCCACCAGGAGAAAAGCTGCAACTACGGCCTTGGCTTGGGTTGTCCTAGTTCAAGACATGGGCATCATTGCACACGTTTGCAAAACAATATTGCTATGATGATCAAGTGCGCAGGGACAGGCACTTTGCCCGCTCAGTCCTGCAAGACTTTTTAGTTTAGTCCATGAGTCCACAACCCACCGCCGGGATGGTATGGCTCAGGTATCTGATTCAAAGGTAAGGAATCGGCAGCTAGAAGTCTCTATCAGATGAACAAGTTACTTACCTTCGGTAACGCATTATCTGGTAGAGACTCTATCTAGCTGCAGATTCCTTACAGCCCCACTAATGCCTCCCCGCTTTGCGGACTGATGTTCTAGGTCTAGGGTTACCCCCTTTTCAGGGCTCTGGTTTTGCACACGTCTACGTCAGTTACTTCGTGGCTCTGCGCTTATGGCGTGGAAATATGAAAAGTACTGACGTCCGCGCGCCTGGGTGGTGCCTATGTAGGCACTGTGATGTCATAACCGACTCTACTGATGCCATCAACGTCACGCAGAGCCGAATGGAGCCACCCGACATTGCACGAAAGGGGTGTTGCTCAGCATACGTTTCCGGATCCTATTTGACGCCTGGGAGATTCAAAGGTAAGGAATCTGCAGCTAGATAGAGTCTTTACCAGATAATGCGTTACCTAAAGTAAGTAACTTGTTCAACAATACTTAAACAAAAACACATACATCACATACATTTAAAATATAAACTAAAATACATAACACTAATTAAAAAATCGATATTTTATACATCTATATTTTTGCAAACAATATTAATGACTTCTATATTTTTAAAAGCGATATTTCTTACCTTAAACTAAATTTTTTTACCACGATATTCTTGCTGTCGATATTTCTGAATCACGATATTTCCAAACTCAATATTTGTGTAAGTCGACATTCCTGACTCGATATTCTGTCTCAGCACCCCCCCTAGGCATCCAACATATGTTTTCATCCCCTTCCATCTTGCTTCCTTCTCTAGTTGGGTTGAACCCCTCTGATATCCCCAGTCAAACATATGGTCAAAAACACATTAAACATTGTAATGCGTACTTGAACATTTAAAAACTGTGGATAACTATGGTTCGTCCATGAATATATATTTTAGGCAGACAATCTAATTAGCCCTTTTCCTCTTTGCACTTTCATTGTTCTTTCTTGTTCCCTGCAAACATTGATCCCATTTAAAGCTAAAGTTCCGCTAATTTGTTTTCCAGTGAACTTATGGACAATCTGGACGGCTAGGAACTATTTTATGTTTCAAAATATATTTCAAGATGGCCATCTCATTATCTATGTCACTTTCTTCAAGAGGACTCCACATGTGATGCTTCACTTGTCCAGGAATTTGACCGTTCAGTGTCCAATCATCCATCTGCACAGGAAGTGACATCGCTGCACCACCAACATAGACACCTCCACCAGCTACATGGGCCACCTCACATTCAAAATACATATCAGAGTCAACTTATCATTGGGCGGAACCCTGTTTCTGCTAAATTAGTAACATTGCAGTCGACAAGCCAACAACTATGACTAGGACAGACCACGCCCTTGTTAGTTTCAGTGTACTAACTCCACATCATCACAGACCTGCCACCACATGAACTGCCCAATGGAGCTGGAAAAGCATCTTAGAAGAGTAGTGGGCTTCCACCCTCCCTGAGCATTGGTCCAAGCACAATGAGTCTTGCTGAGAGCCATCAAAGACCTCAACAGCTGGATCACCACATGTGCCGATACCTTGTCTCCCCTCAAAAAGCAACCCAAAGGCTAGAGTCCGAACAAAGGCCAGCAGGTATAAAGAGGAGCTCAGGGTGATGATACACCACTGCAACCAACTGGAGCACAAATGGAGAACAAGTCAAGACATCATAGTTGAAGACATCTTCAAATCAGTCCTAATGCGCTACCAGATGCAGATACAGAACACCAAGCACACAGCTTTTGCAGATCACATCGACTTCAGCACTAATAGCAGCAAGGAAGTCTTTGTGATCATCAAAGATTTCACCACGCTTCCTGCAGCCTCCAGCAACATCACCCCCTCACAAGACCTTTGCAACAAGCTCTTGGAATTCTTCTGTAACAAAATCACCTCCATATACAGCAACTTTGACCCTCAATCGGACCCAGTTACCTTTGAATCTCATCTGCCCATCACGGCCGATGAATGAACCTCAAACTCATGTCCTGCCGTCACCACTGTTGAAATCGCTGCTACTATGAGACCATCCACTTGTGGCTTCATCTGACTCTTGCGCCACCACTCCTTTACCAAAGGGATCCTACCAATCAGTGAAGCACTAACACCCATCTTGAATGCCTCCCATCGACTCAACCACATCCTGGACACCGGGAAACATGCCATCGTCATGCCCCTGCTCAAGAATCCATCCACTGACCCAGCTACGCTTCCCAACTACAGGCTCATCTTCCTCCTACCATGCCCGGCAAAGGTCTTGCGGAAACTAATCAACTGACACCTCACCGACCACCTCAGCAACCACCAGCCCTTCAATGCCACGCAGTCTGAATCCATGCCAACCACAGTACAGAAACCGCACTCATTGCAGCGACAGATGACATCTGCACGATCCTTAACAGAGGAGATACTGCAGCCCTTATTCTCCTTGACCTCTCAGCAGCATTTGACACGGTCTGACACCCATCCTCATCATGCACCTGCACAGGATTATATATTAAAATAGGTACCGGTAAGGGATTTATTTTGAAATTCAAAACTTTCAGCTTGATAGGGTCTGTATTACTAGAACTCCTAAACTGAAATAATCAGTCACTGTCGTCATTCTTGGCACAGTTTAAGACCTCAAAGGAGCTACCACACTAGCCCTGAGGAAATCAAACCATTTAGAAATGACAATTCTGTTCACCAAATGAAATTCAAAAAAGAGGAAGAATAATGAAAAGCAACACAGGAATTATATTTCAAAGAAACTTATTGTTTATATCTTCAAATCAAATTCATATCTTACAAGGGTACATAATCAAATTAATTGCAAGTTTCGGTCTTATGCGGTTCAAATAATGATTTAAGCCGGAAACGTTCTTGATCGGGAGAGAATGGAAGCAAACAGCCGCACGCGATGGGTGAAAGGTGACCCGACGCGTGCGGCTGTTTGCTTCCATTCTCTCCCGATCAAGAACGTTTCCGGTTCTAAGCATCGTGAAACACAACCTGGCTTAAATCATTATTTGAACGCCATCAAAGGGACAAATTTATGAATCCCTAAGGGTATGAATTTACATACTGAACTGCACTACTGAATGCTCGCAGTGCAATCTGTGTTTTTTTAATATAAGGGTCATCCGTACTGCACTAAATTCTCTGTCCTGATGATGGTCTTAGGATAAAACCGCATAAGACCGAAACGTCGACACACAAGTCCATGTCTACATTCGACATCTGACTTTCTGGTTATTCCAACAAGGAGTCATTTCTTCATTTAGTATACAGACTGGATTATCAATCTTGTGTATTTATGGAATGATTTTGTTGCTTCCTTATACCTAAGATTTACTTGCAATTAATTTGATTATGTACCCTTGTAAGATATGAATTTGATTTGAAGATATAAACAATAAGTTTCTTTGAAATATAATTCCTGTGTTGCTTTTCATTATTCTTCCTCTTTTTTGAATTTCATTTGGTGAACAGAATTGTCATTTCTAAATTGTTTGATTTCCTCAGGGCTAGTGTGGTAGCTCCTTTGAGGTCTTAAACTGTGCCAAGAATTACGACAGTGACTGATTATGTCAGTTTAGGAGTTCTAGTAATACAGACCCTATCATGCTGAAAGTTTTGAATTTCAAAATAAAACCCTTGCTGGTACCTTTTTTAATATATATTGCTTGCCCGAGCCCGCAAGGGTATATTGGGTCATCCACCCCTTCTAACCTGCACAGGATTGGCATCAAACAAATTGCTGTCCACTGGATCTGTTCCTTCATAACAGTTAGAACACAAGCTGTCAGCGTGGCAGCATACTCCGTGGAAGCCCACAAACTCATCTGCGGAGTCCCTCAAGGTTCATCGCTCAGCCACCACCCTTTTCAACGCATATATAATTCCAGAGTAAATGGAAAGGTGAGGGTGAATAGATGGATGAGCAAAAGGATCAAATGATGGTTAGATGGATTTATTGATGGATGGAAAAGTTAAAGGATGAATGTATGTATGTTGGGATAGGTACATGCACAGATGATGGATGGACATGCCCATGGATTGATGGTATTGTGAAAGATTGAAGGATGGTTGAAAGAATGAATGGATGACAGAAAAGAAAGGTGAAATGCTGGATATCAGCTGGTGGATAAGTTTGTGAAAGGGTGAACGGATAGATGCTTTGATGAAAGAGTTAAGGAAGCTCTTTTAGGCAGGGTCAGGCTCATTGCTTCGCTTGCATGGAACCATTAGCGCTTTGGTTTAAAGTGGAAGGATTTTCGTTTTCTAGCTACAACCTTGGTCTTGGACATGTATGTGCACGTTGTCACATTACTTTGTCAGTCTTTGAAGTTTTTCCACTTTCGCTGCTGTTCAAACCCAGCAGTTTTTAAAAGGGGGCCTCGAAACGGGTCCCTATCGGGCTCTGTTTTGTGCCCTGGCACAGGCGGTTCGTTTTTTTCCGGACAGCAGGCACATCGATGTGCGCATGCTCACACTGCTCACTAATGGAGAAGTTACTGCATGACGTCATGCCAGGTGAGCCTTGTAGGGAAAGGGAAATCCTTTAAAGAGAGTCATTTTATTGTTGGATTTATCTTCTCTTTTTGACACTCAGGAGCAGCACATCGTTGTGGTGTTGCCAATGGCTTTAAGTGGGTTGGGTCCTGCCAGTGCTGGCAGTTCCTAAATGCAAATGCGGAGATGGTTCCCTATAGGCCTCTCTATTTTTACCCTCAGGGTGAAAAAAAATCTCACCTCTGCAGCCGTGTCACCCTTCACTGCCTTTGATGTAACTTCAAAGAGGCTGGTTTTAGTTTTTTCAGTCTCATTTCAGAACGGTAGAACTTTCAGTATTATGTACAACGAACCGATAGTTTATTTTATCTCATGCAACTAACAACCATTGACAAATCCGACAGGCCTGACTTGTTGTAGGTATGATGTTACCTGTTGTATCACATATCTGGATGCAATTACAGAAACAGCAAAATACCAGTCGGGAGGCATCCTATGGTAGGCACAGATTTTATCGCGTAGGTGTTTTCAAGCCACGCCCTAAATTACATTGGCCACTCCCCTTTGACAGGCCACCCCTCCCCCCAGTTTTTTCATCCCACTTAAAGCCCTGATCTCACTCATGTTACCCGCCCATGGGCTCCTCACTTTTCTCCCACGTGCTTCCTCCTATGTTTCTTTCTGTGTCATCCCACCCCTCCTCAGTCCCAGAGCGCACCTCACTGTCGCCCTTCTGCTAGTGGAAGTGCACAGGTGGCGTCAGCAGCGTGGCATAGCAACCAAGTGATTGGGAGGTGAAGGTGCGTGTGAACGGGTGTGGGGGTTTCGAATAAGTGCTAGAGTTCATGAGAGGGACATGCCTAACGGTTACTGGTGAACTACTGTAGGTCTTTCAGCCAAGCATTGGCTGCGGGGGGGGGGTCATTCTAAGGTGAACACCATACGCTCACCACGTGCACAGGGCCACTGTAGCGCACATGTTAAAAAAAGAAATAATAGAGCGTTATCATGGACACGTTCAGTTGTGATCCAAAGAGGGATACACTCCTGGATCATTCACAACGTTAAGGGTAAACTCACACCCATAATCCCTCAGGTAGGTCTGTCACCATCTCCCGTTTTTAGGGCTGGTCCTATTAATCCTGCAAGGGATAATAGGACGAGAGTATAGCCGTCAAACCATCGGCCGGATTTTCAAGAGTGCATGTGCTCATGCACGAGCTTTCCATTTGCTTCCCAGCCTCCTTGCATCAGGCAGCTGGGCCTCAGGCATTCACCCCAGTGCGCGCTAATTACATTTAATTAATCCCTGCTGTTTCACACTTCCATTGTTCAACTGTAACCTTGTCGACTGTGTAGCAACATCGCCATCTACTGGCTTTAATTCAACTTCATATAAGACGGCTTCAAATACAATTGAAGAAATAATAGAAGAAATAATAAAATTCTGGCTGGCTGGCAATCTTCAGCAGCGGTCTGCATCCTATTTTCTGACTGCTCGCAGCTACTCACTGCTCATGACAGGTAGTTCGGCTCTGCACTGCAGTCAGATGGCTGGGACGTACCATCCATGTGAGTGTACCTGGCGCAGGATCTGTGTGATATCCTGTGTGGATTTCCTTGGTGAACGCACACGCAATTTGTGTTCATGCTCCACTCCACTCCACTCTTGGCCATCAGTGTCCATCTTTCTGGACATTTCCTCACCTTCTGCGAACTGCTGGGGCATTCCTGTCTGTTGGGTATACCCATGAGGGTCACTCCCTTACCATTGTAATGGCGCTGCTACCTCTGCCCTAGATCCCTCCCTCGTCAGTGTGGGCAGAGCAGTGCTATGATATGTCACGGCCCGTGAGATTCTGATTGCCCCTCCATCTGTAATTGCCTTAATTAACTTCCCCCACACTGGCTCCTCCTCGCACTCAGCGCAGGCAGCCGTAGCAGCAGCAAACGCTCCACTCTCCGTTCCTGGGCCTTCATTCAGTGACCTGGGTTCATCCTAAAATATTAAGCAAATCTGCCGCCTCTGCTACAAGTGTGGCTCCGAACACTTGAGCCCACCTGATCCTTTTTCACTTGCCTTTAATAGATTAATCGGCTCTGAGTTTCAAACCCGAACAATATAGCTGTTTTTCAAGATACTGGCATTTTAATTCAGCCTTCCAGGTAAGTGCCCCTTTACTCTACGCTGCCTAGCTTTCTCACAGAGACCCCATGCACCTGATTTTAATTGGTGCTTTTTCCTTCCTTCCCAGTCTCTATCTCGAACTAACGTGAAGTCTACTGTAGCGCTCCATAGGCTCTTTTCATTTGATGCTTAATCATACCGCAAAAACACATGAGAATGTCTCAGATCTGTTAGTCACATTGTTATGCGCTGTCCCCCGGCTTCTCTCGTAAATTCCCATCCATCCATCCCCCACTCCATCCATCCATCCCACTCCATCCATCCACCCCCCCACTCCATCCATCCATCCCCCACCCCATCCATCCATCCATCCCACTCCAATCATCCATCCCACTCCATTTATCCATCCATCCATCCCCCCACTCCATCCATCCATCCATCCCCTCCATCCATCCATCCATCCCCTCCATACATCCATCCCCCCACTCCATCCATTCATCCCCCCACTCCATCCATCCATCCCCCTACTCCCCCCACTCCATCCATCCATCCCACTCCATCCATCCATCCCCCCACTCCATCCATCCATCCATCCCACTCCATCCATCCCACTCCATCCATCCATCCGTCCCACTCCATCCATCCATCCATCCCCCCACTCCATCCATCCATCCCACTCCATAGATCCATCCATCCCACTCCATCCATCCATCTCCATCCATCCCACTCCATCCATCCCACTCCATCCATCCATCCGTCCCACTCCATCCATCCATCCATCCGTCCCACTCCATCGATCCAGCCATCCCACTCCATCCATCCATTTCCATCCATCCCACTCCATCCATCCATCCGTCCCACTCCATCCATTCATCCATCCCACTCCATCCATCCATCCATCCCACTACATCCATCCATCTCCATCCATCCCACTCCATCCATCCGTCCCACTCCATCCATCCATCCCCCCACTCCATCCATCCATCCCCCCACTCCATCTATCCATCCATCCCACTCATCCATCCCACTCCATCCATCCATCCATCCCACTCCATCCATCCATCCATCCATCCCCCCACTCCATCCATCCATCCCACCCACTCCATCCATCCATCCCCGCACTCCATCCATCCATCCATCCATTCACCCTACTCCATCCAGCCTTCCCCGCCCACACTCCATCCCTCCCCCACCCCACACTCCATCCCTCCCCCGCACCACACTCCATCCCTCCCCCGGCCCACCCTCCATCCCTCGCCCACACTCCATCCCTCGCCCACACTCCATCTTTCGCCCTCTTGCCCTGCCTCTATCTCTCACCCTGCCTCTATCTCTCGCACTCCCTCTATCTATCTTTCGCCCTCCCTCTATCTATCTATCGCCCTCACTATCCATCGCATCACCACAGCATCACTCAGCGGCATCACAACATCACTATGCGCTACCAGAGCATCACTGAACGCCATAGCATCACTCATTGCCGCCACAACATCATTCAGAGCCACCACAGCATCAATCTGTGCAACCATTCAACAACAACTGATTCAAATATGTTCTCTCAATGTTTCAAACTTTATTACAAATGTCACAAAAAAGTTAATATTTCACTTCTGTTCTTGTATTTTCATCAGAATAAAATACACTAAACATAATCTTCCAAAAAGTTATTTGCAAAAGTTTAAGCTATTGCCATTATAAATTACAATAACTTTTATTTAAGTATGAAATATTGAAAAAAATACAACCCATTGTTATTTTTAATATTAATACATCTAAGTCATGTAAATACAACACATATTGCATTACAAATGCTAATGGTGTCACGTTTGCAAAAGTTAACACTATTGGCATTGTAAATGACAAAGTTATTAATTTCGCTATTTTCAAAACAAAAACATAAATAAAAAATGTGTCATTTACAATACTAATACCTCTAACTTTACTAATGCGAGCCCTATTGCATTGCAAATGCTTGTTTTTTCTGTTCACGTGCTCCTTCACCAAGCACTTCAATGAAAATCTTACCGTGAAAAATAAAAAATGTAGATCTGTCAAATTCTGCACGGCTTCCACGCAGTGACAGTAAGGCCTATATTACAAATGTCTCCGTTAATTCCAGATCCCGTGCAATCCCCTGTTTGCAGAGATGACGGAATGATTAGATAATAGAAGGTCAAATCCGCTGATATTTACCGAGGGTGGGGACAGAAACTACTGGGACACGCAGATTTTGACGCGGAAGGCATCAAAAGCTGCATGTTTTTTTTCCAATTTAACAGGGAAAATATATAATTTACAATAGTTATACTGCATTCCATAAATACCTGTCTCCAGTGTATCGTTATTTTTGGGGGACACTAAATATCACACCGACATAAGGGCTCTTGTAATCAAGGCCAAGTAAAGCACAGTTTTGTGTCAAGCACTATAGGTCAGTAATCTCGTGCCGCACTTCTGTACATGCCATATTATTGATTACCAGCATATCACCAAAGTGAGCATACATAAGGAAGTATAGATGTTATGTTTTATCTCCACGCCTACTTATCTTGACAGCATGATAGCAGCCGATAATCTGCTATCGGTGTAAATGAGTGCCAATATTTTTAAAAATAAATATTTTGGTGGAATACTGAAAAACACTTAATTTGAACCCCCCAAAAAGTTAGAATCCCAGGCATAGCTGGTTTCCTCGAAGGCTGCATTTGTGGATCTCCAACCAGTAGCTCCTGAGCTACTGTAGCTCCCCAGCTACCTCTGAGTTGCTCACCTGTGTGCAGCCCAGCTTATTAAATTAGAAAGCTTTTGCTTGGTTGAATTATTCTACATTTACAAAAATTGCAATTATACAACACTAATATTATTAGTAGCTCTCAATGCCAACGCTCTCAGCACAGAAAAGGTTGGAGACCCTTATGCATACCGCCTCCTAACTCCATAGCTCAAGTGCCATAAATTCAGAGGCCTTCTTCGTGATTATCTATGAAGTAAAAGCCCAACTCAAAGCACTCGCTCCCTGTCCATCCACGAGAAGTAATCCAAATTGTATGCAACGTAGACAAGCGCCTCGACAGTCGAACCCCAATCTACGATTGTACTCTTGATTATTGAGTACAAGAATATCATGGCACACTAAAATCGTGGGCAAAATATCACAAAATATTGAAAGGTAAGAGCTCAGAAGAGGTATAGATTTACTATTCTGAACATCTATGTACCTTCAAGATATTTGTATACCTTCAAGGTACATAGATGTGGAGTTAGGTGTAGAACATCTATAGATACTTACCTTTCAATTTTTGTCTTTCATTATTTTATTCAGGAACAATACTCTAACCCCCTCTCTGAAAGAGTAGTCTTCTGCTCCTTGAGAGAGTAGTTCTCATTTTACGCTTGGCAGATGTCCGAGCTTCGCCTTGTCTTCACAGTAAGTGTTAGATTTTTTTCGGCTGGCCCCTGGGTGTGGAGATCGCCGAAGATGAGTCTGAAATCTTGCAGTTATTGTCTATGTGCGTCTTCTGCGCACTGTGTATCAACTACCTCTTCTTAGCGCCATTTTACACCACTAGTAGTATCCTGAACTGAGTAGTCATTAAAGCGCCGAAAGGCATATACTTCACGGAGATTATTTAAACCGAATTAATTAGGTGCCCAAGTGAATTATGAACCCTCAGCAGGGACTCGGAAGTCTCTAAGGAGGGGATGGCGGCTGTGACCTGTCTACTCACCTGCATGCTGAAGCAGCAGATTGGCCACCAGCCAGGTTTCGCGGGTTGTTCCTGATTGTGGAAATTTCATATTTTCAATTGTGATTTCGCAAATGGTCCAGGTGCTGCAGACGATCCCTCCGCAGCCCATCCCGGGCTCAGAGGGGACAGAACGTCCCAGCGCAGGGCAAAAGCTGTATATGCTTTAGTGTGCGCCAGCACAATGTCACGGCGGGACAAAGGTCATGTCAACAACACCTGGCTCGATTCAATGGATCCTCAAGGTATGCAGGGGAAAATTACTGACTTGTTCGGGGCTGTCAGTCGATCGATCCCTTTTTGTCACAGGATGCAGTCTGCCTGGCTCTAGGGAACTTACACACTTATGTGTTTTTCCAAGTGAAAGAGTCCGTCTCCCTTTATAATTCTACTATTACCGTATCTCGCGTTTGAGCCTCCGGCCTCGTGTTTTTTTTGTCATGTTTGTTACCAGAGTCACTCAGTGGCATAACAGAGGTACAGTGCATAGTATATACTCATGTATTTGTGTGTGTGTTTGTGTGTTTGAGCGATTACACTAAATGCTGTAGGTGAAGAGCATAACCTGGCTACTCAAGGTACTCTACTCTGTGCCTACTGCGTACAACTGCAGGCCCTACCAGTGGGCACTCTGGACAGGAGTACTAAGCAGAGTCTGTGGATGAAGTCACTGCCCTGTGCACAGCACATGCAGGAAGCATGGATCTGGGCACGTAGGGCCCGATTCACAGAACTAATTTAAGACAAAATCCTAAACCTACTATCATTTTGGTATTCACAGAAGGCACTTACTCATTTCGGTATTTACAGAAGTTAGGAGTCCGAACTTTAGGACTCCTAAATGCGTTCTGTGAATACCGAAAGTCTTAAAGTTAGGATTTTTCTCAGTGTAGGAGTAGTAAAGTTAGGACTCTGGACTTTAGGGCTCCTAAATGCCTTAGGTGAATACTGAAAGTCTTAAAGTTAGGATTTTTCTCAGTTTAGGAGTAGTAAAGTTAGGACTCCGGACTTTTGGGCTCCTAAATGCCTTCTGTGAATACCGAAAGTCTTACATTTAGGATTTTTCTCAGTTTAGGAGTCCTAAAGTTAGGAGTCCTAACTTTACTACTCCTAAACTGAGAAAAATCCTAACTTTAAGACTTTCGGTATTCACAAAAGGCATTTAGGAGTCCTAAAGTTAGGGCTCCTAACTTCCGTAAATACCGAAATGAGTAAGGGCTAGATGTAGGTAAATCTAATTTACCGATTCATAAATACCGAATTTTACCAATTCGGTATTTATGAATCAGTAAATTAGAAGAAGGCAGAAGTAGGTAATTTTTAAAACACAATTACCGAGTCTGTAAGATTCGGTATTTACCGATTCGGTAAATACCGAATCGGTATTGCCCATTGATTCCTATGGGCCTTGAAGCCCATAGGAATCAATGGGAAGGTATGTTACTGTTACATCGCAACTTTTACATCGGAATGCTGTTACAACGCAACTTTTACAACGCTGGTTCCATTACATCGTATGCCATTACAACGCAGTACATTACATAGCAGATGCTATTACAACGCATGCCATTACATCGTAAGTATTGGTAAGTATATAATTTTATTTTTATTTTATTTAATATTATTTAATTAATTTAATTAATATTAATTATAAATAAATATATTTATTTATGTTTTTTAATATTATAAATTAAATATATTAATTTAAGTACTTTTTAAAATAAGTATGAGTATAGGACTATATGTTTTGGGGTACTGAGGTATATGTTTTGGGGTGTTTGGGTATTTTTATGTTTTAGGGCTGGGTTTGTGTTTTAGGGTACAGGGGTATTTTTAGGTTTTAGGGCTGGGTTTGGGTTTTGGGGTACAGGGGTATTTTTAGGTTTTAGGGCTGGGTTTGGGTTTTGAGGTACATGGGTATTTTTAGGTTTTAGGGCTGGGTTTGGGTTTTGGGGTACAGAGGTATTTTTAGGTTTTAGGACTGGGTTTGGGTTTTGGGGTACAGGGGTATTTTTAGGTTTTAGGGCTGGGTTTGGGTTTTGGGGTACAGGGGTATTTTTAGGTTTTAGGGCTGGGTTTGGGTTTTGGGGTACAGGGGTATTTTTAGGTTTTAGGGCTGGGTTTGGGTTTTGGGGTACAGGGGTATTTTTAGGTTTTAGGGCTGGGTTTGGGTTTTGGGGTACAGGGGAATTTTTAGGTTTTAGGGCTGGGTTTGGGTTTTGGGGTACAGGGGTGGTTTTAGGGCTGGGTTTGGGTTTTGGGGTACAGGGGTATTTTTAGGTTTTAGGGCTGGGTTTGAGTTTTGGGGTACAGGGGTATTTTTAGGTTTTAGGGCTGGGTTTGAGTTTTGGGGTACAGGGGTATTTTTAGGTTTCAGGGCTGGGTTTGGGTTTTGGGGTACAGGCGTATTTTTAGGGTTTATTTTTTTTAAAGTACGACTTTAATTAAATAAATTAATTTAATTAATTAAATGTAGTTACATTTATTAAATTATATTAATTACAATTTTAAGATTAATTCAATTATATTAATTAAATTAAATTAATTAAATTAAAATAATTACAATTATAAAATTTATTAAATTAAAATAATAAAATTATATTAAATTAATTAAATTACATTAATTCAATTTTTAAATTTATTTAAACTAAATTAAATAAATTAAATTATTTACAATTTTAAAATTAATTTCATTATATTTGTTAAATTAAATTAATTAAATTAACTTAATTTCCTTTTTTTAAAAAAGATATACTTACCTATACTTACGATGTAATGGTATGCGTTGTAATAGCATCTGCTATGTAATGTCCTGCGTTGTAATGGCATCCGATGTAATGGAACCTGCGTTGTAAAAGTTGCGATGTTACAGCCTGCGCTGTAAAATAACGCGTTGTAACATCATAGATCCCAATGGGAAATACTGATTCGTTATTTACCGAATCGGTTAATACCGAATCCTGCAAGGGTGCAGGGGGTGTCACTTTGACACCCTCTAGCACCCCAAGTACAGGCTTGTGTGACATGTGGCACACATATATGCCCTAAGGGCATGTCTGTGTGTCACATGGCACAGGTGTGCATGCACAGATGTGCATGCACACCTGAATTCGGTATTTTACCACCCAATAGGATTGGGTGGTAAATACCGACTCCTAAAGGGCCTGTGGCACTCTGTGAAGTGCCATCTACACATTGATTTACAGAATTGGTAAATTTACAGATTCAGTATTTTACCGATTCTGTATATTTACCGAATCGGTAAATTTACCGATTCTGTAAATCAGATGCCCCCTACATCTCAAAAGCCAAATACCGGTCGGAAACGGCCGAAATCGGCCGTTTCTGACCGGTATTAAGGCTCCTACATCTGGCCCTAAGTGCCTTCTGTGAATCCCAAAATGAGTAAGTGCCTTCTGTGAATACCAAAATGGTAGTAAGTTTAGAATTTTGTCTTAAGTTAGTTCTGTGAATCGGGTCCAGAGACACGACTTACTCCAAGTGTCCACTGGGTATGGGTGCAGGCAATTGCCCTATGGACAGTCACCACAGTTCTAGATTGGCCCATTCACTAACCATGCCCAGGGGGCATTGTAGGTGTGGGCACTGCATACCATGTGTTGTGGACGGTGGCACGGAGAACTGGGCCATGTCAAGGTAGGGCCCTGTGCTCAGTGATTGTCCCAGGAGTTCTGTAGGCGATGGACAAGTTAATCGAAAGAAAACCCAATAAAGTCACACAAAAAATTCCTGAAACAAAAGGATGGTATAGATTTCAACAAATCTCAGACAAATGAAAGTAAAAAAAAAGATAGAGAAATCCCCTGCAAAAAAGCGTACTCTTTTATAGACGTTATAATTTTAAATCCCAAGACAATAAAGTTACCCTATTAGGATTACTTACGCCCAGTGCTTCATTTTAGCCTGTGGTTTCCGGTATTCGACACCGGCACCTAATTGTCAACATGGGCACTTATGACAGTATGCGAAATCGTGGCACTGTTTTGTTTTTTTGTCCTCATATATGCCACCAGATGGTATGACTCTAGATGGGATCTCTCAAATACGCCGGCACTAAACATTACTGTGCGCCATGGAATTTTGTGCTTGGCGGTTAAAAGATCTCCCAGAGGTAGGCTGTCTACTAGTCCAACTCCCATATTCAATGTCAGTAAACCTTGCCCCAGGGAGGACCAGACCACAAACCGCTGGCATAATCATTGGACTTTTCATCGTCTATCTGTCCGACCATTTTATCAACGGAGCCCAGATCTTCGCCGCACCCTCTCCACTACACATCAGGTCTAATTTACTTATGGCCATGATATTTCTTAGGCAGTCTGCAAACCTTGGGGGGGTTGGAGATTTCCATTCTCTGCACACCTCCCTCCTAGCGATGACAATCACATAAAATATAAACTGAATGATACTGTCTCTAATATTGTAATCAAATGGTAAACCCAAAAAAATCAGTCTTGGGCTGCAGGTAATTCTAATTCTAATTTCTAATTTAAAACATTTGTAGAGCGCGGCGTGCACCTGACGGTTTCTTGGCGCTAGGTAACTGGTCTTGACAATACCACCTCCAAGAAGCTGCAGACCTGTTGCCAATAATTTTTAATTTCTGGGCAGTCTACAAAAATGTGTAAGTCATCTGCAGCTAAAAGCTTACATCTAGGACAGAAATATGATTCTCCAGATATTTTTGACAATTTGGAGGGGGTCCAGTAGATCCTGTGTGCTGTGTAGAGGTGGTTCCTTCTGAGATTAGCAGGTTGTATTGTTTTTTGGGATATTATAAATGAATATATCCAAACCTCCAGCTTCTTTTCAGTACTATCTACCAATAAGTCCCCTCAGAGTTTAGAGATTTCTTCCTCCTGTCTATCTTTTGCCCCTATTAGTAAAATGTACCAAGAGGCCTCCCCCTTCCATCCTTTTTGTCTACTGGCTAATTCTAGAAATTCACTTCCCTCTTCTTCTAGTGCCCAGTTTTGGCTTCCCCACCAAGATGATAATTGATCATATTTAAATCTTGTAAAGGATCTTCCTGTCATATTAGATAAGGATGTCCAGTCTAGGAGAACTAGATTGTCATGCAGGTCTCCCCATCTTACAAAGCCTGCCTCTCTCAATGAGGAAGAAAGGCGATCTAATAAGCATTCCGGTGTTCCGGGGGAGTCCCAAATTGGTGCTAGGGAGTTGTAGTAAGGAATTTTCCAGATTTTACAGACTGCTTGCCACAACTTAAGAGCTGTGTGAAGAGTTGGTCCCTACATCGGGGGCACAACGGAGCGCTATGGACTCTTACCCCTCCGGAACTACTCCTCTCTCTGTCTTCCCACAGGCTCCACCGATAACTCCGAATCGGGACAGATTGGAAACGTCCCTCCATGACCCCGGAAGTTGGGTCACTAGCGAAGGACCGGAAGTGAACCCGCCTAACCCCGGAAGTCCTTCAACCGGATACAGGCAAGAGAGTAGAAAAGCCGACGACCCAAACGACTCGGGGTTCCCAACAGCGAGCTCGTGGCAGGAGTTAGCAGACCCCGGAGAACCAGCAGCGGAAGGACCGAAGGACCGGAACGAAGAAGCAGACGAGGAAGACGTTTGGTGTGAGGACTGGTGGCGTCCTCAGGAGGTGGCTGGAGAGCGGCCGTAACTCATAGGAGAGTTACGGCGGGGCATGTGAGTAACTCGTTACCATTTTCCCCTATTTCCACTGGTAGAGGTGTACATAGTGTAAATAGCGCCCTGAAGCACTTTCACTGTATAAACGTGCACCGACCCTGTATAGTACTTCGCACTATTTCCCGTCTCGTTCACGCCTACGCTCACCCCTACCCTTTCACCTCTTCCCGCAACCCCAACCCGTCACGTCCTATCCAATCCCTTCCATTCACGACCCAGGTGCTGGTGATAGAACTGAGAGAAGTTTTGTTACCTCTGAACTAACCGCCCTGTTTTCGTTCTCTTTTTCCTCCGAGGAACGCACCACTTCTACACGACGACGAAAAGACGACCACAGCCCAGCCGTAACCATCCCCACGGAACCCTCCCGGACCAGGGATACCTCATCTCTACGACCCCGGACCCTTTCATTCCACGACCTATGTTTCGTTTATGTGAACAATAAAGTTTTCGCTAATCATAGCGCACTTCATACGGCCTCCACGCCTGTTATTCCGGCCCGCCCTAAATCCCGCTCCACAAGCTGTAAGTAGGATTTTTAGGCGGACTTTCTTGTAAAATTTCTGGGCACCGAATTTAAACAAGAAAAATTCAAGACCCTGGGGAAGGTCGGATAGCATTGCTTGGAATAGACGGCCATGTGAAGATGAATCCAACTTGTTAGCCAAGAGTCTGAAATTTTTTAACTGGAACGCATAACTGTAAAAAAGTAAGTCGGGGAGGGCCAGGCCACCTATTTTCAACCCTCTTCTCAACTTCCTCCAAGCAATTCTTAGTGACTTAGTAGCCCAAATAAATGAGCCTATCTTGCCCTGAAGGCTGGAGATGTCTTTGTTATGGAAGGTCAGTGGAATACTGTTAAATAGAAAAGTCACTTTAGGCAATACTACCATTTTGATTACATTGACTCTACTGTATATACTAAGAGGTAGACCGGACCATCTTTGTAAAAGTTTAGTTATATCTTTAACCACTGTTTGCCAGCTTATTTTGGAGACATCCATCAATTTTTGCGTAATGTAAATACCCAGATACCTGATCTTAGTTTTCACGCCTGGTATGGGGGCAGGACTATTCCAACTCATTATATCTGTTTTGCTCTTATTAATGCTGTATCCCGAGACTGCTCCATATTCCTCTGCAAGTTGAAATAATTTAGGAATAGCCTCTAATGGATTGATGGTATACAGCAACAAATCGTCAGCATATAATGCAGTCTTTAGCTCCAGCCCACCCATTTTAAAAGGAATGATTGTTGGATCTGATCTCAACAATGAAACAAAGGGCTCGATATACAGATCGAAAAGTAGAGGAGACAGCGGACAACCCTGTCTCGTCCCTCTCGATATTGCAAACCAGTCCGTCAGGCACCAATAATCAAGACTTTTGCTCGTGGGTTCCCGTACAATATTTTAACAGCCTGAATAAAGGATGATGGAAAGCCAAACCTGATCAGTGTGTCCCAAAGGAACATTCAATTGACCTGATCAAAGGCCTTTGCGGCATCAATTGCCACGATGGCCAATGGCAGTCCTTTTTCTTCTGCAAAATCTATTGCTCCGATGACCTGAAAAGTCAACTCATTTAATTGTTGACCTGGCACAAAACCCCTTTGATCGGGATGGATAATGGTTTGAATAACTTTAGATAGTCTCTCAGCCAGAATTCCAGAGAATATTTTAAGGTCGGAATTCAGAAGAGAGATAGGTCTATAAGACTCTATTTTCATGGGATCTTTATTAGGTTTAGCTATTAAAGTAATAGTAGCCTCAAACCATGAAGGTGGAATACCCCCTCCTTGCTGGTATATATTGCTAAAGAGAGACAGCAAGTAGGGAAGAATCTCTTCCACATTAACCTTATAGATCTCCGTTGGTAGGCCATCTGGACCTGGGGCCTTACTCCTACTCATCTTTTTTAACTGTACCCTGATTTCCCCTTCAGTAATCTCACCCGATATCTGCCTCACTCAATTGAGGTAGTACCCTTAGGCTCCACCTCTTCTCCAATTCTTCTGTCCCAATGTATATATTTTCCTGATATAGCTCTTCCATGAAACCTCTGGCTTCAGCCCTAATCTCTTCGTCCTTAGTCAACTGTTTTCCCGAATTTCGTTGGGAAAGGGTATTGATGTTATTCCTGGTCCTATCTGATCTAGCTTTCCACGCTAGGAGTGCCCCACACTTTTCCCCATATTCAAAGATTTTAAGTTTGCGGGTCTCCTATCTATCATGGATCAGCTTATCTGCTTTAGCTTTAAAACTCGATTGTAGCTCTAGAAGTTCCTTTTCTAGTTCTGGGATCTTCTCTCTTTCCCCTAGTGCTGCCTGCTGTAATTCCTGTTCTTTCTTCTTAATAGAGTCCAAATCTATAGCTTCTCTTTCTTTTATCTCTTTTCTTTTTTGTCTCATCTGGTATCCCAAAAAGCCTCTAAGAAAAGCCTTGAATGACAGTTTGTTCTGTGGTCGAACCCATATTGAATAAGAAAAACTCCACTATACTGCTCTTAATTTTAACTCCAATACTATCATCTAGTAGGATAGTTCTATCTAGAGTCCATCTGCGTTCATAGACAATATTTTTGAAATTAATGTTTAATTCTACAACTGAGTGGTCTGAAAGGCCCGCTGGAATATGGGCAACTGAGGTCAGAGCAGACTCGAAGGTGTGGTCTACCAGTGACAAGTCAATTCTTGAGAATTGTTTGTACTTTTTACTATAGAAAGAGTATTCTCTTAAGTAACCATTCTTGGCTCTCCAAGCGTCCAACAAGTTGAAATCCCTTATTATGTTCTTAAGAACTGAGAGAGACCTCTTGGGCGAAACATATTTTGCTCTAGAGGTGCGGTCTAGCTGACAATCTAAAACAAGATTGAAATCACCCCCGAGAATAAGAGGTGTTTTACTCAAGATTAGAATCCTCTCGAGATTACGAAGAAAAGTTTCATTATCTTCGTTTGGGCAAATGTGTAAGGTGAACCAGCGATCAGAAGGACCGCCACCAACCACCTCCCTGACTGGTCAGTGTCCCAACTCTGTACACTAATTCCCTTGTTTGCCCTAGTAATTCCCTTCTGCCTAGAGCATAAAACATCCTGTACCCAGCGTTTTCCCTCAAAAACCTGCTTACACACTTTTGCCTCAAGATGGTTCTCCTGCAGCAAATGTATATTAGCCTCCAGGTTCTTTAAAAAATCGCAAACTCTCTGCTGTTTCTTGAAACTTCCTATTCCATTAAGGTTCCAGGAAATGATCTTACTACTCATATGTAAATTTATAGCCATAACCAAATGTTACCCAGCCAACAACCCTCCGGAAAAAATGCAGCATCTGAGTAGCTGTGTATTGTATTTCTGTGGTCAAATGAGGACTTTTTGTTCTTTTTTTCCCCTTCCCTCCCCACCCTACCCATTCCCTCCCTGAGGAACCCCCCCTTCATCTTGGGCGTTGTCTCGCCCCTGTGAAACTCCCCGTCTTTCAGCACCCTAAATCATATCCCTTCCATCTACTATATGTGTGATTTGGTGTATTTACAAAGTTTTTTTTTTTGTTTCCTTTTTTATTTTTTTTGTAAGTGTAATGTGTTATCCCCCCTTTTTTTTCTCCAAAAGAACTGATCCGTATCTCCGATATACCATGTTCATTATTCATATAAACATCAGGTGCTAGCAAAAGCTAGGTTTAAATATATGGGCAGTAGTGAAGGCTAGAAATAACCAAACTAGCCTACTCCCTCATATTCAATAACAGCTCATCTACTTCTTCTGGCTGGTTGCAAGTGTACATTTTATTATTCCACATAACTTTAAGCATAGCTGGAAACTTCATCTGTACTCGCGCCCCCAATGATCTGAGTTCAGGCATTCTCGAACCTAGTTCCCATTGTCTCTGGGCCGTTCTTCCTCCTATATCAGACCTAATTTGGTATGGATTGGCCCGATAATGGAGAGAGGCGCTCGCTAATGATCTGTTAAGTATCAGCTCCTTAACATTATAGGTCTGGAAATATACCAGAATTTTCCTGGGTCCCTTACGGACTGGGTGTAGTCTGAAAGGGTCTCTATGGACTCTCTGTATTTCTGCTTCTAGATCTATATCTAAACGATCTTTCAAAACACCCTCCCTCAGGAGTCTGCAGACAAAGGCTTTAATATCCCCCACCTCTTCCCCCTCGGGCATCTTCAATATGCGAAGATTGTTCCACCGTGAGTGAGTCTCCAACCTTTCCATGTCCATCATTAGAGCCCTATTTTGCCTTTTTAACACACAGAGATCCATGGAGTTCTCTGCCGTAGTGACTGACAGGGTAGGGACCTTCTTTTCAAGTGTGGTCGTCCGAGCCTCCATTCCTTCCAATTTGGCTTCCAAAAGGTCAAACCTATTGTGTAATCTTCTCTGATTTGCCTCGGAGACTTCAAACTTTTCAAGCAAATCACTCCTCAATGAATGGAATAAAAGCCCTATTTTATCAAGCTCGGGGGGGGGGGAAGTAGGAGACTGAGCTGTATCCTTTTCAGATCTAGCGTAAGTTTGAGAAGTTAAGGTCATTGTGGTATCAGGGTGATTACACACTGCACCTTCTGACATCAGTGTGATCGTAGAATCTTGATGGGTTGAAGTGTTTCCAGTCACACTATTGCTGCTGCTCATCAAAATGTCTTTGTCTAGACTAACCGGACTCTCTAGATCCTCTTAACACCTCCTAAGCTTGTATTTCCGCGATAGGGGAGTACCTGTTCTCCAAGACTAAAGCAGATTGAGAAAAGGTCTGAGTTATCTGGGTTGACTGTGTATCCACTTCTACACTTACTCCCTCCTTTATGGAATTCATTTTCTCCATCACTTTAAAATAACTTTTAAGGGAGGGGGTGTTCTTTTGTGTTGAAACCTGCTGGGAGGGTTTACTACTAACACTCTTCTTAGCACACCACTTCCTCTTACTCTTGTGTGGTGTAAGTGGCGAAGGTCTCACTTTTTCACCCAATTCTGCTGAGTCCCAAACCCCCTGCTGTTTTAGTTCTTGCTTCGACCTCAGTTGGTATCTATTTCTAACCACCTCCCCTCTACTTTTAGTTTGCTTAATACCAGTCTGTTCTTTCTCCACTATCTCTGAAATCACTGTTACCGGATTTGTCTCTACTGGTGCCAAGGTATCAGAGCTTGCTTGATGCTGGCTAAACAAAACTGGAGCTCCTACTGGCAGAGCTGCCTCCATACGAACACTTCCTTTGACTGGGGTTAAGTATTTAGTAGCAGAAAAGTGCCCCCAGCACACAGGGCCTCTAAAATGATGCGAAAACGCTCCTTTTGTGCATTGCCACGCTTCCCACTTCCAATTGACAGCGCCCAAACCCCAAACCACAATCCCAGATCTCGGACTTATCTTCTCTGTCTGTGTCTGATTTGGGGAAACCGAAGCGCCCGACACCAACACTTCGGCTGCTGCTCCTAGGGCCGCTTCCAAACCAGCGTCTCTCCTGACACGAATCAACCCCGCCTCGTCCTCCAGGCGCGAGTTCAGATTTACCATCTCCCCCCGGGTCCTAGCGCCGTCTCCGTCCCCGCCGCTACTACGCTCGTTTTATCAAAAAGAAAAAGAGAGAAAACTTGTTTTTACCGCGTTACTGCCTTGCGGTTTCCCTTATCACCCATTCTCTCCGCGGGAACATCTAAAACTGATTTTCCGGTGCGTTCGGGCAGGGAGCTCCGCGACAGCCGTTAGCCTGCCGCCGCCATGTCTCTCTCTCACTCTCCCGGAAGTCTCTCTCTCGTGGCACTGTTTGCCTAATTTAGAGACTAGCACAACAATAGTTGTTTATTAATTCAATATACATTAAAAATTACAAACACCAGTCGACAAAGCCATTCTTATAGCTTTCAGGGTGTAGAATAGTCAGAATTGTTACACTTGTAGGAGTGTGATGGTGAGTTGTGTTGTTACAGTATCTGGCTGAGCTGACTGCAGCAATGACTGCACAGCAATGGGCGGTGCAAGAGGTACTTATTGCTTTACAAATGAAGCTTTCGTAGTTTTCTGAAGAATTCGCTCAATTCACATTGCAATTTGAACAGGTCTAGGCAAGGGGTAGGTATAAAACCCAGGCCTTTCTCTAGGACATCTTTTTCTGTTGCACTGAGATTATAGGAAGAGAGATTCATGATCAGGGTTTCCCGCGGGCCCTTCTCATTTCCGGGCGGACGGCAGACCCGAATGCAGGTTTGTTGCGGGGAGTCGCGTGTGCTGAAGTAAGTAGCTATTCCACACTAAGACGATCGAATGATCGTAATTTTACAAATCCTCGGCATGGATTATGCCAGACGGCTAAACTGGTTTTGACATGACTTTTTACATAGAATTGACACCCCGTGAAGATATCCCACGCCGTTCTACCCATGAAGAGAGTACTCGTCTCTCAATACGTGAGTGTCTCTCCTCCTTTGGGTGTAAACTGAGTCTAGACGATGGAGGCTTGGTCACTAAGCGTAAAAATACTGACCACTAATATTGACATTTGATTGCTACTGCTACGCTGGTTTTATTTGGGGCACCACAATGATGGGACTATTATAGAAAGTCTCTATGATATTTTGCCTTGATAATGCACAGTCGCTTGAATATAGCGTTAATGCACCCCTCCTTCTGATTATTTTCAAATCTAGGTGGGTTACATTCTTGCACTGGACAATTAAAATATTGCTACCAGGACACTACCACTGGGCAATTCGAATACCAGGATACTGACACAGAGCACTGGCTTTTGCATGCTACATATATTTATCTATATATTTGGTATTTATCAAGTCAGGTCGCTATGGGCTATTTGACATGAGTGAGAAGCTAACTATGTGTCAGTGTTTGTCATTAAATGTCTTTGTGTTTTGTCTTTTCCCTTTACTTTCACAGTTTTTTTGCTCCTGTGAATTGCAGTGAGCTGCCACAGCTATCAACCGTAACACTTTAAAGCAAAGTAAGCTTTTCACACTAAGAGCCTCACGGGAGGGTGCGCCTTTGCGCGCGCATTCCACCGGAGGACTAATATTAAATTACTTTAGATCCTGATGAATGCTGAGCGACTTTGCGTTATTAGCAGCAGAAACATGTTGACCATCTAATTAAAGGACACAGGTTTCCTAATACAGAACCGAGTTTGTCCGCTTAGCACCGACTTTAACTTAATACGGGTTGTCCTTTATTAACATTTTATACAGGTTTCAACCGTGTATTTTTTAACCTTACACTCACAGTTGCACTCACATATTGTTTAGGGCACTGTTGCACACACCACCATCCCGCTCCGCTGTAATTCAGGCGTTGTAGCACGCTGGGGAGGCATTCGGCCGCCCCAGCGGGCACCCTATGATGAAGCATGTCACCAACTAGTGGTGAGTGAGGGTCCTTTTAAAAAGAGAAAGACTTGTCTTTCCCTTTCTTATAATTGCACTAGGGCTAAGGTTGCCTTTTCTAGGTATTTCCTAACTATGGTTTGCTTTTAGGGATATAAACAAAACACACAGAAATAATCTCCCCTTTTCTTTCCCCTTGTTCTTTTTTATTTTGTCACTGGATCACTCCTTAGTTGTTTATTATATACTGATAGGGGTATAGGAGTGTCCACTCATACCCTCACTCTCTAGTTGATTTAACTTATCTCTAATTATATCACAGAGGACTTCATAAATGACATCATTGATAACATCATCGGGAACATCGCATATAACAACACCAATTGCATCACCAATGCCATCACTGAAGTGCTATGAATATGAATAACACTATCTGATGGAGACTTCTAGCCGCAGATTCCTTACCTTAGAATTATCCCTAGGCGTCAGATTAAATCTGGAATTTTTTTCATGAGCAGTATCTCTGCATGCTGGTAAGTGGTGTCGTTCTGCTCTGCATGGTTTCATCCACACAGAATTGGCATGCGTGGTGCCTATATAGGTGCCATCCGAGCACCCTAACTGGAGTTTTCTTCTTTCTGCGCCTGTCAGCACAGATCCGGATAAGAGCTACCCCAGTCAGTTTTTGACTGACCTTTTTTCAACTTTTTGTCAAAGATTTTTTGAGACATTGTCTCCGGGTGTGGCATGGATGTGCATGACACATACACCTGACTGTGAAGCCTTGTCCTTTAAAATCACTTCTGGTGACCAAGACTCCTTTAAAGGTCTACTGATTTATCGCCCCCAGGCCCTAGGGCTGACTTCTTAGCCAACCTTCATTCTCCATTGGAGCCTAGTCTTCACTCTAATTTTTTTACGCTACTGGGTGATATGAACTTCCACTTGGAATCAACTAATAATAGAGATACTGAGGAAATGTTAGATATAATTTCAAAGTACGGTCTCAGTCAGAGGATCCAGGGTGCTATGCGCACGGCAGGTCACATGTTGGACCGCCTGTTTACTAATAACCCGGCCATATCTAATCCAACTACTCTCCCTCTAGTTTGGTCGGACCATCATATAATTCTTTTTAAATATAAATTCCCACATATGAATATTTGTAAAAATGTAAATTTAAAAACCTTGGGTAGAGCATGGCAAAAAATCAATCGCATAACCTTGGTCAACCAGTTGGCAAACAGCGAAGGGGAGGTAGAGAAGGTGGTAGAAATCTCAGCCCAAAAATATACCATCTGGCTTGAGTCTAATTTTGCAATCTTAGTTCCTAGTACGCAGATCAATAAAAATAGGAAAGCTCCATCAGCTCCCTGGTTCTCCGAAGCCTTGAGAATAGATAAAAAAGCTTGCAGAAGGCAAGAAAGGATTTGGCGTAAAAACTACAATCTTCTAGAACAGAACAGATATAAATCCATGCTCTCTGATTTTAAAAAGAAGCTGATTTGAGAGAAAACTCAGTATTTTACAGCAAAGATAGAAAATGCTGGTGGTGCTAGTAAATAACTATTCCGTACTGTAAAAAATCTAACCACTATTAAAAAAGATGAATCCTAAAATCTTAATTAAGAATTTTGAGATGCCCTAGCCTTTTCCCTTAGAACAAAGATAGAGCAAATTTATGATCAATTTACTCATTCGACACCAAAAGTTAATCAAACTAAACAAGTTATTGGCGAAAAACCTCAGTTACTCAATTTTTCTCTGACGTCCCCTTTGCAAATCACTAAGCTGATTTCTCTGGCTAAGTCTGGCTCGCCTGAAGACCCTTGTCCCCCAAAAATTTTACAAAGTATTTCCCATCTTGTAGGACCCCATCTATCAAAGATTTTCAACCAGATGATTGAACAAGGAAGCTTTCCCACTGTCTGGAAGCAGGCCTGCATTTTGCCTCTGCTTAAAAAGAATAATTTGGATGCTTCAGATACAGCTAACTATCGACCGATTTCGAGAATTCCACTTCCGGCAAAGATAATTGAGAAAACCATGAATATAGAACTTTCTAATTTTGTTGCAACCATTCACATCTTAGACCACAGCCAGTTCGGTTTTAGAGATAATCATAGTACAGAAGCGGCTCTAATTAAGACCACAGAGGAAATCCGTAGTTCATTAGACAGTGGTGGGTCAGCAGCCTTGGTGCTGCTTGACCTATCCTCTGCATTTGATACGGTAGGTCATAGGCTACTGATTTGTCATCTACAAGAAGCTGGGATAGGAGGTAAAGCCCTGTTTTTGCTGACATCGTTTTTAGGAGAGAGGACTCAATCAGTCCATCTGGGCAAATTTAAGTCAGCACCTTTTTCCCTTCCATGTGGTGTTCCGCAGGGCTCGTCGCTGAGCCCTACACTTTTTAATATCTATGTAGCGGAACTAGCACCACTAATAAGAAGTTTTCATTTGATCCCAACTTCCTATGCCGACGACACCCAGCTGGTGTACTCGGCAGTGGATAAGGACATTAATCACGCATCTAAGCTTTATGACTGTATGCTCTCCTTAAGTCATTAGGGGCCATATGTAGGTGGCCCAATACCGGTCGGTAACGGCCGAAATTTGGTAATTTCGGCCATTACCGACCGGTATTGGTCATTCGGGATGTAGGGGACCAAAAAGTAGCTGAATCGGTAAAAGAATCAGTAAATTTACCGAATCGGTAAAGTTACCGAATCGGAAACTTTACCAATTCGGTATATTTTCCGATTCGGTAAAGTATCTGAATCAGTAAAGTTACAGAATCAGTAAAGTTACCGAATCGGTTAATAAGAAATGGTAAAAATGAATTTCGAGATGTAGGTCCCCTTTTAAATACCGAATTTGCATGAAATTCGGTATTTAAGAGTCGGTATTTACCATGGATTGAAATCAGGTGGTAACCAGGTGGAGGCTATAAAAAAAGCCCCAAAATGCACCACTTACACCAGAATGGCAGTGTTCTATGTCATTGCGAGGCGGCTACGGCTCCAGGCAGAAGGAGAGAGTGTCTGGAGGAGGGAGGAGCAGGTGTATAGGCAGAGGATCACACTATTCCAGCTCACTGAGCCTGAGATTCTACAGAGGTACAGGCTGGCCCCACAAACAATCCTGGACCTCATGAGGGACCTACACCCACTTTTGGACCATCCTACCCCAAGGGCGCACGCCATCCCACCCCATGTGCAGGTGCTGTGCAGCCTACACCTGCTTGCATCTGGAAGCTACCAGAGTGTGGTTGCTGAGGTAAGTGGGGTGTCCCAGAGCTGTCTGTCCCGTTTCTTTCAAAAATTCCTTGATGCCATGTTGAAGAGAATGCAGCACTACATTAGCTTCCCAGCAACGCATTCAGAACTACTAAGGACAAAGACAGACTTCTATCAGATGGCGCAGTTCCCATCATTGGCTGCATTGATGGTACCCACATACCAATATGCCCACCTGCTGCCACAGAGTACATTTATCGGAACCCGTAAATCCACCCACACCATAAATGTACAGGTGATCTGTGATGCAAAATACGTGATCACTGACATAGTAGCCAAATTCCCAGGGAGTACCCACCACTCCTACATCTTCCAAAACTGTGGGATTTACACACGCCTGACTGCTGGGGAATTCGGTGAAGGATACTTGCTAGGTGAGACACTGTGTTAGAATCACTTGAATCGTATTACAGGTGGATGTGTGTGAGCATGTCATTAATGTTAATTTCTTCTTACCAATAGGGGACAGTGCATATGCCCTCCGGTCCTTCATCCTCACACCCTACCTCAACCCAACAACACCAAGTCAGAGGAGATACAACAGGGCACACAAAACAACTAGAAACATTGTGGAGCGCACCTTTGGCATGTGGAAGAGCAGGTTTCGCTGCCTCCATAAAAGTGGAGGGGCCCGCCAGTACACACCAATCACCTGCTGCAAAATGATTGCAACCTGTGCAATGCTGCACAACCTGGCGGTCAAGAAGGGTACAGAAGTGGAAATCTCAGATCACGAGGACCATGACGACGAGGAAGCAGTGCCTGAACCACACACATCTGGAGGAGCAACATCAACTGTTGGCAGACACAGATGGGAAGAGGTAACACGCAACTATAAGTAAGGAGACAAAGACAGGCGTAGTATGCTACAACACTAGTTTCATTTTGTAATGACGTTGTTTTTTTAAAGCACAAAAGTGCAACAAAAAGCATATAACTGCAATGCTCTCAGTTCTGGTTAACTTCACCATGAACTGTGAAAGTTATTTCCGTGCTCGCTTCCCAGTAACACTAGTAGGTGGTTCAACCTGATCACTCTCTTGTTGGCCTGTGGCCTCAGCATGGCGCCTGCTCCTCCTAGTTTCAGGTACAAGGGTGCTTCCAATGCTGCTCCTGCTCGTGCTCTCCTCACTTACATTCAGAAAAGGGGCGTAGTGATGGACAGAGTATCTGAACTAAGCAGAACACTCATACCCAGTCAACAGATCAGGGCTTGATCCATCACCGTTTTTTAGCTCACTGCACCATCCCAGCTCAGAACCTGGCTACATGCAAATTAGTCTGTCCCTGGCCCAGTGCATCATGGGAACAGGGCAGACCAAACTACCAGGCCAATTCTTTTACTGGAAAGGAAACAAGCTTCCGTAGACCGGTTTCTGGCATTACAGCCGTCTTCGGCCCGGCGTGGAAGGGTATGCTCAGATGTGAGTCCCTTGCTCACTGCACCATCAGGATTCAAGCAAGCCGGGCCACCCCCTTTTCTGAATCTCTTCACTTACAGGCACATCCAGAGCAGTTGTGTGTGCAGTTTGTGCATTCAACAGCACCTCAAGAGCACTGGTCATCCTGGCCATGCCCCTAGTGACCTAATTTGTGTTTTGTGTCATGGCCTCCTCCATGTTGTTGCTTCTCCTGCATAACAGGGATGTGGCAGTGGCCAGGCGGTTGATGGCTGTACTTTGGACATGTGCACGATGCCTATCCTTGTGCCTTGCAGCAAAATCATTGTCTAGTTTTGTGCATAGTAGCTGCACCGAGTTATTGATTCCCGCATCCCTGCTGCCATCTCCTTATTGACCTGTACCAACTCACTGATGCCCTTTCCTATCTCTCCCATGTTACTATTCAGGGACCTCAGCTGTCGTTGGCATGCCTAGATGGCTTTTCCCTGCATCCTTTGTATGCGCACCATGCTCCCCTCCAGACCAAGGAACACACTTAGACCCTCAACTGGTGCATCTGCTGGCCTTTCCTGCACTCTGCAGCGTCTTGTAGTACTATGGCCCATCCCTGCACTGGAGTGTGTTGTGCCAGAGCTCACTGCTACAGGCAAGTTCTGTGGTCCGTCACCCTCCATGTCAGCTGCTACGGACTCCAAATCGGGGAGTGGACCCTCGACATGCCTCCTGCCTGGTTGTGATAGGGGTATCACGTCATGCTGTGATGCTGGCATTTCTGGTGATGACAGCAGGAGAGGGGACTGAGATCTGCTAGGGGACGCCAACAACTCTTGGGCTATTGCTGTGTCTTGGGCAGGTGGATGGCTACTTGATGCAGCTTTGTCCTGTGGTACGTTGGGGGTACTTTGTCCTGCATCCTGACTCTCCTCCCTCTCAGGTGGTGCCCCTTCAGCCTCCTGCGAACGCCTGCGAGATGTTTCACCTGTGGACATATGAGCGTACATTAGCTAAGTGCTACTGTCTCAAAGTCACTACAATTAAATAATTATCACATTGGCCATGTTCTGTATGTAGTCATTACATGAACTAGTTGGTTGGTGTGCTGTATGACATGTCCTTACATTTCCTGTCTACATATCGCATCATGCATTGGCCCTGTATATTGCTAGCAGTACTGGACTTGGGTTCACTTTCCCACTAAGGGTACAGGTAGGGGTGTTGGTATTGGGGGGAATGCAGTGCATTTGTCTTACCTTTTTTGCTTGCAGCTCTGGCCGAGCTGTCTACTTCTCCTAGTCCGCAGATGCTGTTTGGTTCTATGGTTGAGGCCACCATCTCATTCAGGTCAGTCAAGGGGGGTGCTGGGTTCTTGCCTCCGTCTGTTTTTGATGCCTGCTTGGGATGTTCTGCCATTTTCTTTTTGGTTTGGCTCTTCAGGTCATGAAAACGTTTTTTAAGGTCCTCTGTGTCCCTGGTGGTCACCCAAACGGCATTTACTTTCTCCTTAATGACCAGCCAGATTTTTCTTTTGGCTGATTCACCCACAGTGAGGGACTGCCTGCCAAACAATTTGTGGTGCACCTTCACCACCTCCTCCACACGGACCTGCAGCTCCATGCTGCTGAAATTCAGTTTCCTCCTCCTCTCAGGCTGCTCTTTTTCTTGGCTGCTTGTCATTTTTCACTTTTAAAAGTGCTCAAACCCCTTTCTGCTGCCCCTGCACTCTACTCAGCTCCAACTGCCTTTCCAGAAGCTTCTAATTAGTTGCAGCTGCCTGTGTAGCCACTTCCTGGTAGGGATGGGGAGGGTGGTAGCACCTGATTGGCTGCCTACTTGAGTTTCACTTTTGTTTGCTTTCCGAATTGGTATTCTATTCATTCCTATGGGCCTTTTGGCCCATAGGAATGAATAGGGAATACCGATTCGGTAAATCCCGATTCTGTAAATACCGATTCGGTAGATACCGATTCGGTAAATACCGATTCGGTAAGTTCCGATTGTCCAATACCGAATTTTACTGAATCGATATTTTTTACCGATTTTTTTCCTACATACCATTTTCCGATTCTAAAATACTGATTCGGTAAAATTCGGTATTTTAGACTCGGTAAAATCGATTTACCTACATCTGGCCCTAGATGAGCATGCATTGATTGAAACTGAACTCAAGCAAAACAGAAGTGATTTTGTTCAGTAATCTTTTTCCGCCTTGGTCACCAGCTTGGTGGCCAGATATCCTCGGCCCGCTCCCACCCCGGTCGAAAAAGCTAAAAACCTAGGCGGCATGATAGATGGAAAGCTCAGCTTCAAAGCTCAAGTCTCCAAGGTGGTTTCCTCTTCGTTCCTTATGATTAAGATGATTAGGAAAATGTTACCTTTTATTCCAAAAACATGCAGAAAGTCAGTAGTAACTTCCTTAGTTTTGTCAAAAATCGACTATTGTAACAGACTTTACATTAAGGTGCATGCCAACCTTCTGAGGAAGCTACAGGCAGTGCAAAATGCGGCTGCGAGACTGGTTTTGGATATTCCAAAATATCAGTCGTAAGATCAGCATTGCAAGAACTTCACTGGCTGCCAGTATGTCAGCGGATAAAGTTTAAGACTCTCTGTCTGGCCTTCAAGGCGCTACATAAAGAAGGACCAACATTTTTAGAGGAACTGTTCAATTGGTACTCACCAAACAGACCTCTACGTTCAGCCAATGCATATTTGATGCGGGCAATCAGGGTAAAGAAAATGAATTGAGGGGGGAGAAGTCCTACTGTTCACACTATTAGAGAATAGAATGCTCTTCCTTTGCTTCTCAGAAAAATTCCTTCTCTTCTGGAATTTAGGAAACAGCTGAAGACCTGGCTTTTTCAGCAATAGTAGCACCTAGCATAGTATTTGGACAGCCGGTCCCCACTGGAGTGCCTTTGGGTCCCGCGGGTTCGGGAGTGGCCTCTATTGGTATTCCACCTGCGGGTTCGCTCCCCGCACCAGTCAGGACCCTTGGATCTATGGACGGATCTGGACTGGAGCCAGTCGAGTCACCCCGACCTAGCCTGCGCCTGCCCCATTGCTGACATCCCCAGCACCCACTGGCAGTGCCATCCCCATTCTCCTTGACTTCAACTCAGAGCTGGATGGGCCTTGTCGTCAGAAGAATACTCTGCACCGACTAGTGTCATTCCCTCCAGGCCAGAGCCTATACCCTATACTTGGGGATAAATGTGTGGGGCCACTAGACCCTGAAGAATACCAGTCCCTAGATAACACTGAGGAATGCTGATGTGAGGATTTGGCCAATGCCAGTGGAACAGACTCCTCCTCACATACTGGCTTAGTCCATCCTCCTACCATGGCTCTGGAGGAGGGAGACTAATTTGCTATAGTGGTGAGGAGGGTGGCCGAGGTCCTGGACCTTCAGCTGCCCTCCGTGGCTGTCAAGACAAACATCTTGATGGAGTTCCTTCAGCTGTGAGTCATCCTTTACGACCCCCTTCTAACGTTTAATGAAGCCCTCATGGACATCATACTAGGTGCCTGGTACAAGCCCTGCATAGGGGCTGGTGTTAATAGGACGCAGGGGCTGGGAATCTTGCAAGCTTTGGTGGCTGGGAGGGTAGAGACATGGTTGTGTACCTTGGGAAAAAAGGTGTTTTCTTCCGCCAGCCTGGCACTGCAGTCAGTGAACACCACATGCCTTTTGGGCCGATACTACTATTCGCTCTGGGACTTGGTTGTGCAGTAGCTGCCTATGGTCTCTAAGGAGGCACAAGCCATAGTCTTCCAAACCTTTGCTGATGAAAGTGGTGCAGCTGAGTTTGCCATATGCTGTGGGTTGGATAACACTGACTCACTAGGAAAAGCAATCTCATCATTGGTGGTCTTTAGGTGTCGCACCTGGTTGAGAACCACTGGCTTCTGGGGGTTGTCCAGTCCTCACTCATGAACATGCCCTTTGATGGCTCCCTCATTGGAGACAAGGTGGACTCAGCGCTAGAACTCTTCAACAACAGTAGAGCTATGGACAGGTCCTTTCCATGGCTCCTCGCCGACCCGAGTCCACCTTTTGCAGCCACAGATGGGAATTCCAGCCATGTCGCTACCCTCCCAGCCACCACAGCATGCAAGCTTCGCAGCCCCTGCGTGTCTGAGGATGCGGTGCTCACAGACCTCATGGGTCAGGTAGCCGGAGGTTGGACTAGTCCACCACCCCCTGGCAGTCACAGCCTCCAAGCCTCTTTAGTTTGCCCTCCAACCCTCATAGGCATTCAATGGGAGACTGGATATGCCAATCACCTGCACCACTGGAGGCCGATAATATCCTACAGCTGGGTCCTCCAGATTGTCCAAAGAGGCTACTCCCTCCCCTTCATGACTAGCCCTCCAACCATACTACCCACTTGCGACATGCTGACAGTGGACCACATCCTTGCTCCACCATGAAATGGCAGCTCCCTTGGTCAAGGGAGCCATAGAGTTGGTGCCGGCATCAGACGTAGGTCTTGGTTGCTATTCCTGCTGCTTTCTGGTGCCCAAGAAGTACAGAGGCCTTTGTCCTATAATAGACCTGCACCCTCTTCCTGTCTTGTCTGCCCTGGACCCGGGAGACTGAATGATAGCGTTGGACTTACAGGACGCATGCTTCCACATCACTGTCCTGCCTGCCCACAGATGTTACCTCCGGTTCACGGTAAGCCACCAGCACAATAAATTCGCAGTGGTACCCTTTGGGCTTACCAGTGCCTCTCGGGTGTTCCCCAAGGCGATAGTTGCAGTTTATATGAGGAGATCAGGGGTGCCAGTCTTCCCCTATCTCGATGATTGGCAGTTGAAGGTGTGCTCACCCAGGTGGTAATCTCCGAACTCCAAACTACGGGGGACCTCCTTCACTTGCTTGGGTTCACTATCAACATGCCAAATCTGCACATGACCCCTTCTAAGACACTCCCTTTCATCAGAGCTGTTCTGGACATAGTGCAGTTTTGGGCTTATCCACCTGAATGGCGAGTCCAGGATATTCAAGCTATGATACCGACATTTCAGTCTCTATTCTGGATTTAGGTAAAATTGACTCTTTGGCTCTTGGCCTCCTGCATCCTGCTTGTGAAACATGTCTACTGGCATATATAGGCTTGGCAGTAGGGCCTGAATTTCCAGTGGACGCAGAATCAGGGGAATCTCTCTAAAATTGTCCAGATCTTGGAGGGCGCTGCAAAAGATCTACAGTGGTGGTTAACAAACTGCGATTGGGTCAGCAGCAGACCCCTTTCCCTTTCCCAGCTAAATCTGACAGTGTTGACAGATGTATCACTCTTTGACTGGGGTGGCCATCTGGGAGAGGGTGAGATCAGAGGCCTCTGATCTCTGACAGAATCCGGACTCCACATCAACCTGTCGGAGCTCCAAGAGATCCGACTGGCAGTAAAAGTTTTTCTACCCTCCATCAAGGCAAGGCTAGTGCAGATGTTCATGTACAACACTATCGCCCCTTGGTACGGCATCAGACAGGGCGGCAAGGGGGGATAGACCCTTTGTCAAGAGGTCTTATGCCTCTGAACATGGCTGGAATGTCAGGGCATTTCCTTGGTGGTTAATACCTGTTGGGATCTCTGAATGCCAAAGCGGATAAACTCAGCTGAAGATGCCTAGCGGTTCACACATGGGATCTCCATCTAGAGGTGTTACAGGGTCTCTTTCAGCAGTGGATTTAGTCTTGTTTACATCTGTTCTCCACCGCCGCAAATGAGCAATGTCAGCAGTTCTGTACACTGGAGTTTCCAAGGCGGCTCTAGCTCAGAGACGCTTTTTGTCTCAAGTGGAGCTCCGGCCTCGTATATGCTTTTCCGCCCATACTACGCCTGCCCAGAGTTCTCAAGACGATCAGGAATGACCGGGCCCAAGTCATCCTTGTGGTTCCAGACTGGACTTGGAGAGTCTGGAATCCCAAGCTGTTCAGCATGGCCAGTGTTCCTCCTATCAGGCTGCCCCTTCAGGAAGATCTTTCTCTTACAGCAGCAGGAGAGGGTTCTCCACCTGAACATGTCAACTGCCCGCCTTCTTGCGTGGAGACTAAGCAGCGACAACTGAGAATATTCAACCTTCCTCCTGAAGTATGCCATGTTATTCTGGCAGCCAGGCGTCCCTCTACTAAATCAATATATGCTTGCTATGGCAAAAATGTTGTCAATATTGTACAGAACGGTCTATCGACCTTTTGTCTGCCTCCCTTTTCTGACATTCTCCTTTTCATTCTCTTATCTTGGCAGCTCAGTGTTCCTCCACCAGGAAGGTATACGTCGGCCGTTGGAGCAAGTTTGTAACATGGTGTACGGCGCTAAACAGGATGACCCTATATCTGCACCCCTTTCCAAGTTATTTTGTTGATCCTTACTCTAGCCCAGTAGGGCTTTGCATTGGGCAAGTTGAAGGGTTATTTATCTGCCATCTCTGTCTTCCTGCGGCTGACAGATCAGCCTTCACTCATCACGCCTCCTATTGTAAATAGGTTCCTTAAAGCTTTACAACACTTATTTCCTCCAGCTCCCTTCGTGATTCCTCAATGGGACCTTAATTTGGTTCTTACTTGTCTAATGTGTGCTCCCTCTAAGCCGCTTCATAGTTGTACTCTTAGGTTTCTCATCATCAAGACAGTTTTTTTGGTGACAATTACATCTACCCAGAGGGTCAGTGAACTGCAGACGCTTTCACTCCAACCTCCAAGTACCTCTTTCTTCCAAGACAAACTGGTCCTTAGCACAAAACCGTCCAGGTGGACAATCAACTCTTCATGGGATAAGTCGAGACCAAAAAAGGGAAGGCCATGCGGAAACAAACCATCTCTTGATGGATCGTACTCTGCATTAAGATCTGCTATGAATTGGCCAAGACGCAACCCTCAGAGTGTGTGCTCATTCCACCAGATCAAAGGCTGAGACCACTGCATTAGTATGCGGAGTTCCGGTCCCGGACATCTGTCAGGCAGCAACTTTAGCCTCACTGCATAAGTTCACCAAGCACCTCTGCCTGGACATTCAGGTCCATTGGGACGGGCACTTTGTCCATTCAGTCCTGCAGGATGTCCTAGTCTAAATCAAGTTCGCAGAACCACCTCCAGACAGGTATTACTTGGGTATCTATGTTAGGGGAAGGAATCTGTGCCAGAAGTCTATATCAGATGAGCAAGTTTCGTACCTTAGTTAATGCCTTATCTAGGAGAGACTCTATCTAGCTACAAATTCCTAACCAACCCACTCCTCCTCCTCACTCGGTGAATGGATTTATAGTTAAGGGGCTACTCCCTTTTCAGAGCCCTAGTTCCACATACAAGTGGTCAGTGTTCTTCGTGGCTCCACACTCCTGTCGTGGAAAGTTGCAAAAAGCCACTGACGTCAGCACACAGGGTTGGCGCCTATATAGGCACCACACACTTCACTTTCAGCCCGGATGATGCCACATTGAGCAAAACTACCAGTACTGCTCACTAAAAAATTCCACATCCAGTATAACACCTGGGGAAAATTCTAAGGTATGGAATCTATGACTAGATAGAGTCTCTGTGAGAAGTTGGCCTGATATATGATGCTCACTAATTCTAGTGATCACCTTGTATCAGTCCAAACAACCCTTATGGTGATTGGTTGTAAGTCAACCTTATAGACCAGCTATCCTAGTAGCGTGGACAAAAGCAGTCTTTAGGCTAAACTCTGCATGGCATGTGAAGCCAGCTGTTTTACCACATATAACCCCTTGAATACCAAGTGAAAGGACACCACACAGGTTGTTATGAAAATAAACAGATATTTATTAACTAACATACACCTCTGAACTCTTTATGAGGTCAGAGGGCTAAGCACATGACAATACTCAAAAGGAAATACGAGTTCGCACAGTATTTACAAGAACGCCTGAGGGGCGCAACAAACCATATACTAAATAAATGGAATGCGAAAGTCAATCAAAGGAATGGAGCTGTCCAGAGGCTGTAGGATCGCTGGGACCACACTACCCTAACTGGAGGTAAGTAATAGGAGGCCCACGGAGCGCGTGTGCAGAGTGTGAACTCACACACGAGATGCGTACAATCGTCTATGGACAGTACAGTTTAAAGAAAAGGTGAGTACGGACGTCCCTGACTAGATAGGACTAAAACGACTGTGGAACTGGACACTAGGAGAGTCAAGCTAGCCTTGAGCACCGAAATGCTCGTGTTACCTCACCCACAGGCTGCGGGTGCCTAGGTGCCAAGTCGTGTCGGGTTCCGGCGTTGAAGTCTATGGAGCCTGGAGGAAAAGATGCTGCAGGCGATCAGGAGGAAGATGTCCGGTGTGATCCAAGGGTGGATCAGTGAAGAGGAGAACCTGAAAGCAGAGGGGACAATGTTCAAAGTCACTAGCCAGTGACTGGAGTGGAACCAGATGTCGTCGTCGCGATCAGGTGAAGGTGGACGCTTGTCTCTGCAGCCACGTGGACCAGGTGGTGTCTTCGACAACCAGGATGGAGGCACGAGCTGTCCCACGCAGGCTCTCGCTGTCGACGGTGTCGTCTCCGGATTCGGGTTCAACAGGCCTTGGCAAAGGCAACCCACGCGGTGAGTGGAAACGGCGTCTGGAGTGGACCAGGAGGGTCCGGGGTGCTCCTCTTTTGGAAGGGAGCAAGGGACAGTCGGGAGCAACCAGACCAGCAGCAAAGTTGTCGGAGTTCGTCGTCTAGGAGGTCACCAGCCAGCCGGCAAGTGACCAGACAATGCGTCGAGCAGCAACCAGGCAGAAGGGCCCCACGCAGATCTCGTGGATGCTGGAGGGCTGATCTTTGATGCAGGAGCTGCTCGGGGTCGGGGCTTCTCAGTCCCCAAAGCACTTGGACGAGGATGCCTCTAAAGTCGTGCTGGAGCGAAGTGCTTCTTCTTCCAAGATGGCCGGTCCCACGTGTCTCGTCGCACCCACGGGTCTCAGCTGTGCTGCAGATGTGGGTAGAGGTCGGAGAGGTCTGGGAATCCGGGTCTCGTTGGGCTATGAAGTCTGGATCCTTGCAGGAAAACGACAAAGGGAAGCCTCTGTACGCTGATGGTGCCTGCTGGTGCAGGGTGGACACTCCTTGCCCACAAGGGAGATATCTTCAGTCTTCTGGGGAGCAGAACGTCGAAGTCCAGAGTTTCTTCTTGGGAAGTTGTTCAAGATAATCTGATTTGGAATGGGACCAGCTCCTACCTTTATTCGGCTAAAGGGGGCTGCACTACGACTAGGTCCCTCCTCTGGGTGGGACCAGGAAGGGGGGTGGTTACACCCCTTTCCTTTGTCCGGTCTTGCGCCAGCTCTGGGGCTGGAGTGCCCCAGGAACTGGTTCTGACCGGTGTATGCACGGGGCACCTTGTGTGCCCCAGGCATGTCTCATTCCTTTGAGCCCTGTCCTACCTAATACACAAAATCCTGTCTGGGGTGGTGCTAGCACCTTCCAAGGCAGGAAACCCTTTGTCTCAGCCTCCCTCGCTGGAAGGACTCCCAGCAGCAGGAGGTCAGACTTGTGTCTGTGGTGGCAGCATCCATTTTGTGATGCTGAGGCTCGAGTTAACTTTAACCGGGGTTCACAGTTACATACATGTCGTGTCCCTCTAGAAGGGTGGAATGCTAACCCCGTCGCCAGAATTGGCGAGGGGTTAGTATTCCAATTCGTATGACACCTTACTCGACATGTTTTGATAATGTTATACCAAAGTTAGCATTTGACCGCGAGGTTCATAATGCACTTAAGAGTATATGGTATAGCGTTATCATAGAACAGCTATTAGGACTTTGTTCCGCAAGCTGCAAACGGGCTCAGCTCATGCCAGAGCACCATCTCACATAATTCCAAGCACTCTGCCTTCAGGATTGATAAGGCCTGCCATAGGAGTGACTGATAGGAATATATGTGTCCATTTTAGGGTTAGATATAGGAATACTATATCTAAAGCAAAGGGTGATTACACCACCTTGCCCCAGCTGTCGTGCAGCAGTTGTGTCAGATTCGGACGGCCAGCCAGGGGTGGCATAATACATGCTGCAGCCCCTGGTAGGCCCTGAGTACACCTATGCCCTGGATACCTAAGGTATGCTGTAGAGGGACTGATAAGGTGGCCCAGTACCAATTGGTAAATGCACCTAAGGTACATGCTTGTCAATTTTGAGAGAGAACAGCTAGGCTGTGGGTCTGATTAGCAGGCCCACAGCCAGGGAAAGTCGTAAACCAGTGAAGCAAAAAGCAAAAATCGGGGGTGACCATAGGATTGCAGACCCCACTCTCCTACAGTCTCTACCAGATAAAGTGCTACTGAAGGCAAGTAACTTGTTCGTCTCACATATGATTGGATATATAAGCATGTGCATTAACTGCTGTGGTATGTAATTCAATTGTATTTGTCTATGATGACACTTTATGGGAATATAGCATGGAACAACATCTCACAGGTATATCATCATGCTTAATGATTGTGATGTTAGTGTTAATGCAGTGATGCTTCCATCAGTGGCCGCCTAAACGAAGGGTGGTGGGGCGGATAGAGTCGCATGGGAGGTGTCAGGCGGGGGGAAATACAATATAAAAAAAATGAAACTTACCCTGTGCGTCCGGTTGCTCCACGTCGCTTCTCGTCGCGCCGCCTCCCCTCTCCTCTACCTGACTGCTGGTCCCAGCAGCCCCTGGGACAGACTCCCTGTCCAATCCCTGCGCTGCAGAACAGGGTGGGGATTGGTCTGAGCAGGCCGGAAAAACACCCTGTTCGGGAGTCTGTGGGGTTTCTCCAGCCCGGCTGCTCTATGCAGCTTGGCTGGAGAAAACCTAAGTGCGCATGTGTGTTTTGGTTGACCTGAGACAGCCGGCCAAACACATATGAGCACTTAGGGAGTGGAGTGCACTAGTACTCCTCCTCCCCCTCCCATGCCTCAGCCCCGTCCCTACTAACACCGCAGGCTAAGAGCTGGGCAAATGTAAATCAAAACGAAGCAACAACAGTGTTTTATTTTACATTTGCTGGCTCTGAGCCAGGCAGTGGACAACCCTCCTCCGCCATTGTGGAGGAGCTGATATTAATTGCTTTTGGGGCCTGGTGGTAACAATTTTTGAAGGAAACCCTTTTGGGAGTCTTGCGGCATTTCTTTAGCATATATATCACTGGTGACGGTACTGTTGACTGTCAGTGGAAACAGACACTATGATTTTCCTTAACTCACTTTTTTTCTTGGTGAGATGTCTGTGAGGACATCTGGTGGGAGTCAGTGAAACTGCAGCCTAATGCTTTCAAATAATGTCTAGGAATGACAGTGTAGCCTGTCTGTCAATTATCAGACGAACCACAACATATAATCTCCTTTGAAACTCTGTGAGGACATCTGTTGGCTGTGAGATGAAGAGAAACCCCTATTCTCTCCGGAATGTCTAAGATAAAATGTTCGATGTCAGTGGAACTGCAGCCTTTTAATCTGCACATGGAATGTCGCATTGATGCTGTAACCAAGGACGCCAAGGGTGGTTTCATATGGGATATCACTCATTCTTATTAGTCTCATATGATGCCATTTGAGTGGTCTTGGTGGAGCATTAGTGTTGTGACTTAAGTGTTGCCATACCTTTTCCTTGGCTTACCTTCCCTACTGCTCAGCCAGTGTGAGTGCTGGAGTGCTTGTTGATGAGAGGAATGCTGAATGTGTGGTGGTTTCATAGAATGCATTAGTGCCTGGTGATGTGCTGAGTGTCATTTGGAGTGTGCAGGCTGAGCAGCAGGGAGGCTGCACCTGTTGGGGTTATCTACTATCATCTACTCACTTACCTGGAAGTTACCTTGTGACTAAATTTAATAAAATAATCTACAAACCTACTCTGCGGTTACCTTGACTTCTTTTACACAATACAACAATTAGGTGTAGTGTAGCTAGCCATAACAGACTTTAAATTATATAAGTATAAAGAACAAATCACTAATATGTTTTTGCTATTGGACAGCTTCCACTTTGCAAATGGGTGCCATGTCCTTTTGGGTATCAGTATCCAAACAATAATTTACAACTACAGTTGGAAAACCTCAAAACATAGCATCGCTATTCGGAAGGAGGACTTTTTCCATGCCCTCACCTCCTTCTGAATTACAATGATTCACAAGGGACAATTGCATACTCATAGCTGACTTGCAATCTGCCTTTGGAACATAGCGAGTTGGAGTTCTGCACTTACACAACCTATGATTTTGAATGTTCCTGCCTTTACAACTGCACAATCAGTTAGTAATTCGAGCCCTAAGTTATTAAATCTTAGGGATGGATGAGCATCACACGGATAAACACTTTTTTGCTGCTTAGGGGTGATCTTCTGAAGGCATGGCGGTATCTATTGAAACAATATATTTGTGTATTTTGCATTAGGAATGTCATATGTCCCAACAACAAATCATTATTTCACACTGCTATAACAGGTTTTCTGAGAGGGATACACATACAAAAGGGTAATTTGGTCTTCTCTCAATTCATGTGCTAACAAATATTGGCAGGACTGTAATGCTAGTCCAGTTACTTTTGAAGATCTACAGTTGAGTATAGCTTTGGATTTATTATGTTATTTTGGGACCCTCCATCCAAATTCCGTATTCATTGGAATATAGACTCAGTAGCTGAACTAGTAGCCATAAAACATCTACTAACATTGTTTACATAGATACTCTGTTCCCTCCGTAGATGTCTCGTTGTTCACCAGTCACTCCCTCTTGATTTTCAAAAGGTGGTTGGAAAAAAAAAATTGAATGGGGGTTCACAGGAATAAATTATCACGTCTCCTTGTGTAAGAGATGATATTTCAACATGAAGGTATGAATATTTTCTTGCACTCTAAACTATTTTTTGTTTTTTTAACACCGCCATTTTTTGGGGTATAACTTGCAATTACTTACATTTCAGAACATCATTTGTTTTTATTTTCAAATTATTTTTATTGGGTTTTCAAGGAAAAGAACATTATAATAGCATTCCAAACCATCATTTTTAACCTATTGTACCACTCTAGTCAAATGACTGCCTTATGCAAATCGGTACTGATCCTGTTTTCATGGGAACAGTACTTTCAGAACTGTGAGGCGAATCCCCTTCCAGAAGGGACCAAAACCAATTTCAGCCTTGTTAGGCCTCATGAGTGAGTTATTGCTTGGATCTTATGTTACAGTGAGCATAATGCTTGTAAATAGTCTAACTGCTGACAACCACTCTGGGTAGCATTCCAACACAGCATTTTTTGCCCATTGTGCCACTCCAGAAAAAGGCCTGAACATGTAAATGTAAATGTAAATGTAAGGTGTTTTGTAGCGCGCTCAATTACTACCGGAGTATCCTGGCGCGAATGACCGCTGGGGAACCCGTCCTGGCTTTCCCTGTCAGATGGTCCCATGCTGGGTATCTCCAAGGTGAAGCCAGGCATCCCCGGCGTCTGTGGGGGGCCGTTGTAGAGATGAGGCAAGCTTAATGCCCAGAGTTACCGAGTGTGATCACTGCCCAAAGTGGGCACCGAGGCGAGAATTATCAGTCCGCTGACCCTGGTCCTCGACCCTGCCGCGTCGGGAATCGAACCCTGGTCCCGGGCCGTTCTCAGCCTCCGGGCCTGCCGCCTCTAACCAGTGAGCCACACCTCCCAGTGGGCCCAACTGAAGAGATACAACAAGGCCAAAACTGGTCCTGGGCTCCTTTTTTTCTGGTTCAGAGAGGATCTGGCTTGGCAGTTCGAGCTGGATTGTTCCAATTGGAGCAAGGTTGATTTGCAAATGACTGAGTCTAATCTGAGGTGACATAGTGGAAAAAATAACAGTGAGTTAAAATGCTACCCCTAGTGAATGCCAGTGGTTAGACTATTTGCTGCCATTCCTCTCATCATCTTTTGAATGTTTGATAATGTCATGTTAGCTTATTATCACCTCCAATTTTTCTACCTCCTTTAGAGACAGGAGGCTTATTTACAAGCCCCTTGCGCAGCCGGTTCATCCTTTTTATTATGGGAAAAAGTGATGTACTGGCAGCACAAGGGGCTTGTAAATAAGCCCCTGGGTGTCTCTTTGTGCCATTGTCAGGTAAGTGCTAGCTTAAGCTTTGTTTTCTATGCTGTCTAGCACTTTCCTCTGAATTTTGGGCCTGGCTTTTCTATTGACTTTGGTTCTTGGGCTGGTGATTTTTGGCCACTGACCCTGCTACCTTGGATCATGTTCTATCTGCCAGTTTCCATATAATATAGATTTGCATTCCAGTGCCTCTAATCCTGTACGTCTTCAACTTGTTTTGTTTACAAATTGGGGGTGTTGAAATTGGTTTTGGTACCTCTATGTCCAATGGTTTGCTATGGTATTGTAATTGCATTTATATAGTGCTTACTACCCCGTCCACCATTACAAAGACTCGGGCTTATTAGGGCTCTTGCTGGAACAGACTCATATATATATTTTTGCTATTGACTTTTCTTTTGTGTGATAAACTATATGATTCTCATTGGATATCATTGCGTGGATATTAACTGTGAAATTTTGTGTGGGAAGTAATATTTTCACAGAGTGTTCTTACTTGTGGTCCTCGGGTCTCGAAGGACTAGGATTTGAATCTTTCATTTCCACGGATTTAACCATTTGTACATTGACTACTTATTGGAGCCTTGAAAAAGTCGTAGAATAGGACTAAACATGTGTTGGCTGTTGTTCAAACTGAACTCTGTAAGGAAATGGAATAACTCATTAAAACGAATGGAATCATCGATCTCTTGTCTGTCTTACAATTATGGACCTGTCCAATTGATGGCATATTTACAATTTAATTGGTGGTGTTCTGGACATCCAATACATGTTTTTTGTATATCAGGGAATTGTCTCTGATTTACTTTACACTATCGAGGGGACATAGTGTTTTCTTTCCATTGTGCACACTTTACTGTTGATGTGTTAAGATTGTTTTCCTGAAAATTATGTATGTGCTAGCAACCTTATAGACCACATTTGTGTAACACCAAATGAGGCGTTAAAACTCTTTTTCAGCAAGTAGCACGCTATTCCCGAACGCATAAAGGATTAGTGGTGAATTAGTATAGTGAAACATGAAATTAATTTCGGTGGTGGACATGTTAGTATGTTATTTGGATTGCAAAGGATAGTGGAGGGATGTTTCAGAGCTCAAAGCAGTAGGAGGAGGCTTGGGAAGAGTTAAAGGGAGGTGGAAGAGGAAGATTCAGAGGGAAGGGTTTAGAAAGGCTTATTTGGGGGATCGAAATAGTAAAAGAGGTATCAGATGATGCAAGGAGGGGCAGAGTAGGGAAGAGTCTAGAAAGGGTTATTTGGGGTATCATAGTAGTGGTATGGGGGTTGGGATGAATGAGAGATTGGAGGTAGAGGATATATTGATAGAGGTGTAGTGTGAGTAATAGGGTAGTGCATTGGAAAGAGTAGTAGAAAGCGGTTTGAGTTGAGTCAGAAATTTGAGGTAGAGGATATATTGAGAGTGGTGTAGGGTGAGAAATAGTGTAGTGCATTAGATATGCTGAATTAGAATAAAAGTAATAAATATATAGATCCATAAGTACATGGAAGGTATATAGATGCATAAAGGAAAGTAGTATATGTTGATTAAAGATGCATTAAATAAACTCTGACTTTCAAGTGTTGTGCTTTAAATTAATTTTATTTATTTATTTATATATTTTTTGTATTTCAATAGTGAAGCAATTGTAGATAAATAGTTATGATTAAAGATTTACTTATTTATGCAGTCACTTATCTAAATGTTAAAAACATAGACTGATGTAACTCTTCGTAATATGAATCAGAAACGTGGCTTTCCCCTAGTACAGATCCAGACATCATTCAAGCACTCCCCCCCGGATACCTTATCAAATCTCTAAATAGACCGAAGGGTATTGGTGGAGGGATTGCGATCATCTACCGGGATAATCTTTCATGCCAACTTAAAGATCGCCTCATTCTGGATAGTGAAAACACTCTGTTTTCCCTTCACCTGCCACCATCTACGACACTCTCTGGTGCCCTAATCTACCGCCCTCCGGGACAGGTAGGGGGTTTCATAGACTCACTCACAGACGCCATCTCCTCTCGGGCTTGCGTTACCCCTAATTTTACAATCCTTGGAGACTTAAATCTCCACTTCAACGATCAAAGCAACAAACTTGCAACTGACCTAAAAGCCGATCTGGCTTCCCTCAATCTTCACCTCCTTAACAAAGAACCCACCCATACGAAAGGTCGACTACTTGACCCAATCTTTTCCAACCTCTCCACTCTTACTGTACAAACTCCTCTTCCCCTCCCTTGGTCAGACCACTTCCTGGTTCCTTTCAAACTGCAACTTCCAGGCAAATTGCCTGACATTCCCCTTCCCCGAGCCCCTTCTCGGCCCTGGAAAAAACTGGACACAACCTTATGGGATCAAGCACTGACGGCTACGACCCCCTTAGTAGACCCTAACCCCTCGTCAGCTGAAATCCAACTTCATAACTGGATAAAAGACTCCCTCGACTCAGTCTTACCTCTTAAAACTCTCCCATCCAGTAGGAAATCGTCCAAACTGCCTTGGTTCACAGAGGAACTTCGCGAACTAAGAAGAAAGGGAAAAAAGCTCGAGCGCCGTTGGAGAAAAAACTGGAATACAAACGATAAAAGCGACTATAGAACTCATATTAGACAGTACAAAAACGCATTAAAAACTGCACAGGCCAACTTCTTTGAGGAGAAAATAGCTTCAGCCGCTAACTCCGCGAGAGAGACCTATAGAATTGTGAAACTCCTCACCAAAATACAAGACCCTCCATCCTCCCCTGACGTGGACGGTGCAAATTGCAATAAAATGGCAGAGTTCTTCTCGGCAAAAATTACCAAAATCCTAACCTCCCTTCCAACCCCATTGACAATCCAAGCACTGCCAGGCCCCTCCCCTCTCCAAGACACCCCGAGACTAACCTCTTTCTCCCAAATCTCCATCGAAACGTTCCTTAACGTTTTACAGAAAGTCAAAAGTGGCTCCCCATCAGACCCAGCCCCAATTAGTAAATTGAAGCTAGTTGCTTCCACTATTGCTCCCCTATTTACTAAACTGATCAATGCTTCCTTTGAAAATGGCATAGTCCCGGAGAACTGGAAAAAAGCCACGGTCAAGGCCCTCATAAAGAAACCACACTTGGATCCCTCAGACCCCTCCAATTTCAGACCAATCTCGTTGCTTCCAGCTATGAGTAAAATAGCCGAACGAGTAGCAAATCGGCAACTTTCGGATTTTTTAGAGTCCAACCATCTTCTTCGCATGTCCCAGACAGGCTTTAGACCAGGACAGGGGACTGACACCACTTTGTTAGCCGTTGTCGAGGAAGCCAGAGGCATACTGGACGCAGGAGGATCAGTGGCAGTGATCCTCCTCGACCTGAGTGCCGCCTTCGACACGGTGGACCATGCAACCCTTGTCCAGCGCCTTGGCCTAATGGGAGTGGCCGACTCCGCCCTGGCCTGGATATCATCCTTCCTCAAAAACAGGTCTTTCCAAGTAGCGGACGGGTACTCCGTCTCCCCTGCTCAGCCTCTCGGGTGTGGTGTGCCTCAGGGATCTTCCCTGAGCCCCACACTCTTTAACGCTTATATGGCTCCCCTTGAGGATGTGGTAAAGCCGTATGGCATTAAATCAATAATGTATGCTGATGACACCCAGCTGATCGTCTCCCTTAACCAGGCGGACAACGCCCTGTCCAACCTGAGCAGCTGTCTAGAGGGGGTGCATCAATGGATGTGCGAATCAAGGCTAACAAAATTCCCACTTCCCTTCCTTGGCCTCCGTGCATGGGAACACCACCCATCCCCAAATCCGAAGTCAAGAGCTTAGGGATTTGGCTTGATCAGGATCTAAGCTTTAAAACTCAGGCGAGAAAAACGGCGGGAACCTGCTTCGGCCTGATAAAGATGGCTCGGAAGATCTTACATTTACTGCCACTCCAGTCCAGGAAACTCTTGCTGCAAGGGCTCGTGAACTCCAGACTGGACTACGGAAACGTCCTGTATCTGGGAGCCCCAGCATCGGTGACCCATAGACTCCAATGCGCTCAGAACGCAGCGGCGAGAATCCTCACAGGAACTTCTACGAGGAACTCAGCTAAACCAGCTCTCAGAAGTCTGCACTGGCTGCCAGTGAAGGAGAGGGTCAATTTTAAGACCCTGTGCATCACCCACAGAATTCTGCACAATGAGGGCCCTCCCATACTCAGGACACTGGTGACCCAACAACAGTCGAGTCGCCATCTGAGGTCCAACTCTCTTTCCCTCGCCAATGTCCCCAGAATCAGGAAGGCCAGATCAGGCGGTCGCCTGTTCTCCTATAATGCTCCTAGATTGTGGAACGCCCTCCCCCTTTCCCTGAGGCAAGAACACAACTACCTCAGGTTTAGGAAACGCCTAAAAACTCTACTGTTCCCCTGAGTTCACCTCCTGACCTTTCCTTCCCTCAGTTCCGTAGTCTTTTTCAGCGCCGGGATGCCCCAGGGTAGCTGCGCGCTTAAGAAAACATAAAATCAAATCAAAAATCAAATGTGCATTTGTTAAGGAGAACTAATGAATGTCTATATTTTTTTAAACATAATTATTCTACATGTTTAAACCAAGCAATATACGTATATAGGTACATAATTATGGTACAAACAAATGCTTATATACAGAGGGATATGCTGTATATTTCTGTTTGTGTATGGTGGTTATATGGGTAAGAGCCAATTCTTGAGTAGTTTTCTGAAAATAAGGTGGTTAGCCGTGGATCTCATGTTGGGGGTAAAGAGCGCCATAGTTTGACTCTTTGAACAGAGAAGTTTGTGCCACCCCTGGTTTTTTTCTTGTACGTTGGGATTTAGAGTGGAGGTGCCATTCTAGAGCGGAGATTCCTTTATTTGGTGATTTTATTCCTGATGAAGAGCGGTCCCGTTCCATGTATCGCTTTGTGGGTGATACAAAGCAGCTTGAAGGTGGATCATCTGGCAACCAGTAACCAATGCAGACCTTTCAAGGCAACGGAGATGTGGTCTTGCGGGTTTATATGTAAGAGTGGTCTGGCAGCCAAGTTCTGAATCTGCTGTAGTCTTTTCATGGTTGTTAAAGGTGATCAGTGGTAGAGGTTATTGGCATAATCGAGTTTGGACAGATCAAGGGAAATGGTGGCCTGGCCCTTGCGTGGAAATCCCAAATGGGGGAAGATTCTGAATAATTCTCCGTGGTTCCTTCTCACTTTGGTCTGGTAATCTGTGGATCCAGCGCTGGGACGCCCCGTCGCTGGGGCAACCATGCGCTATACAAATCCAATAACATAGTTTGATCTTGCTAGTTTGTTCACTTGGGCATTCATCGACAGCTTGGAGTCCATTTTCATTGCGAGGTTTCTTACTTCCTTAAATACTTTAGGCGATGTTCCCAGATCATCAGGCCACGCAGCGATCAGGTCTTAATGTTTCCAATCACCACACGTGAGTATTTCTATATTGGAAGCCTTTAATTTGAGATGGCTCAACTTCATCCATTGATCCACAGTTCTGAGACAACAGAAAAATTGGCGAGTTTCCAATGTCTTTGGGGGATTCCAGTTGAAGGAGCATTTCTGTGTCATTTGCATAGGTATAGCATGTGAGGTGAAACTGATTCTTCTGATGGATACATCTGCCTGTGAATTCCTCACCTTTGGAATTAACCCTTGCCACCATTTCACTTAAACTTTTTTCATAGCTCTCCCACATCGACAAGGACGTCACAATGGAACTGCTCCGCTCGTGACTCCACATGACATCATCGGAGCCCCAAGAAGACCTCGTCGGCGTGCTGGCGTCAGTAACCTTTTTTCTGCGCCTCTGTTTAAACCTTGTTGGGAAAGCAGGGGTCATATGTCCATCAAGGGCCCCATGATGATTGTCTTTGGTGCCTGTTGTCCGACCATGACGTCGAGGGATGTTCTTCGTGTAGCCGGATGAATCCGAAGTCCTTCAAGGAGAGGGAAGCAAAACTGTTCATGGCCAGGGCAAAGAAGCAGAAGAGGGTCTGGAGAAGAATAAGATTGAAGTCAAAGCCACCGTCTCCACACACCTCAAAGTTGTTGAGGAAGCACAAGAAGAAGCGGCGTCATGGCTCCAGACGTTGCTCTTCTAAGGACAAGTCACTGAAGTCGGGGTCCCCATCTTTACTTCGTCACAGGAAGGATGAAGTCTTGCCTTGCCCTTCACCTCAGATGACTCCGGCTCATTCTCTAACTCCGAGGGACTCTCCGGCGCCCAGGGAAGCGACTCTTTCATCTTTGACCACTCTTCTCCCTGCTCCGGTGTCTCTGGCGCCACAGCCAGACCCCACCTTATGACCTCTGGCTGTTCCTGGGCAGGCAGTTCCGGATCCGTACCCACCTTTTCCAGCTCCAGGTACGGATCCTTCACCTTTTTTAAATGCGATGTATGGCATGTTTGCCAGGGCGGCTTACTTTTTCGAGTGCACCTGTTGACCCCGTGGGGCTGCTGTCATGCAACATGGGCTTACCACCTCATTATGCCCAGGCACCTTTTATGCCATTTATGCCAATGACCCTGAATTAGCCTCTCCCGATGCCGAGGTTCTCAACGCTGATACATCCCAGAACGGTAGGATGGATTATTCTCTGGTGCAGTCGGGCTCTGGTCCTCTGCTGTCTCGAGTCCACGCAGCTCCTCCAGCCATTCCTGAAGGGCCTCCATTGATGCCGTCTCTGAAGTCACCGGTGCCTTGTCTGCCGCCGCCGATATCCAAGATAAGGTTAAGAAAGATGGCACAGTTCAGGAGCAGCAGGAAGAGGCTAAGAAAGGGGGAAAGGTAGATTGCATGCCCAGTTTGAAGGGCTTCAGGAAGTTAGTGGGCTGGACACTTTGCCAGAGTGCGAACTTCCTTCTACTAAGTCTTCCTTCCTTCCTTCACAGGAGGTCTCCTCCACTACTCAGTCACCAGGAAGGCGGCTGATCGTTTAGATTTGCAGTTGCTTACTGCGGAGACTAAATCAAACATCGTAACAGAGGTTCTTCACTCTCCTTCATCAGTGATTGAGCCACTGCTCCAATTTAATGAGTCTTTGACAGAGCTCATTTGAGAAGTATGGCAAAAGCCTATGTCTGCCCCAGCTGTGTCCAAATTGCTGTCAAGGCGGTACAAAGCTGCGCTTGGGGATCCAGCTTTTTATCTACACACCTGTCTCCTGAGAGCTTGGTGGTTCAGGCATCATGCTCTTCGAATCAATCTTCTGGCTCTTTCCCTTCCACACTTGGAGATAGGGATTCAAAAAAGATGGAGCAGTCCGTGAAAAAGGTGTGTTCATCTACCAGTATGGCTTAAAAGTCGACAAATGCTACGTGCCTACTGGGAAGCTACATCCATGCATTGATGGATTCAGCTAAAGAGGTGATCCCTAAGTTCCCAGAGGATGTCCAGGGCCATTTTGCAGAGATGCTGTTGGACACTCAAACTCAAGCTGCGGCCCGTCAGGTTATTCAATCTGGGCTTGACATGGCTGACTCTGTTGCTAGAGTGATGGGTTCCTCAGTGGCCACTAGGAGGCACGCCTGGCTGAGGGGGTAGGGCTTTTCTCCGAATGTTCAGTCCACCCTTTTGTATTTACCTTTCGATGGCTCTAGACTTTTTGGATCCAAGGTGGACTCTGCGCTACAGCGCTTTAAAGACAGTAGAGCCATCGCTAGATCCCTAGGCCTGCAGTTTCAACTTAGGGGCTTTGGCTACCGAAGATTTCGAGGCTTTAGAAAGGCTAATCCATTTTGAGCCTGACATCAGCAACAGTAGCAACAACAGCAGATGAACCCTCTGTATAGAACATACAGAGGGAAAGGTAAAGGTCTCCTGCAAGGCTCAGTTCGCCAACAAGTTTCCTCCTCCTCCTTTCCTATTCCCCCAACTGGTTCCGCACTGGGAAGCAGCTCGTAGGAGGTCTGGTGTCCCATTTTCTATGAAATTGGAAATGTTTTACATCAGATCCCTGGGTTTGGATCTCATAGAAAATCGATACGACTTTCCTTTTCAGGAGTTTCACCCTCCTTTTCCCCCTTGTCAGGGTTGGTGTTAGGAGGACCATCTGTTGCTTCTGCAGCAGGAAGTTCTATCTTTGCTACAGAAAGGTGCGATAGAGGTAATTCCGGAGAAGGAAAGAGGTCAGGAATGCTACTTCCGGTATTTCCAGATCCCCAAAAAAGATGGGTGGTTGAGACAGATCCTAAACCTCAGGATCTTGAATTTTTACCTCAAACAGGAGAAATTCAAGATGTTGACCCTAGCTCAGGTTCTTCTGGTGCTGCAGCAGGAAGACTGGATGGTGTTGATCGATTTACAGGATGCATATTTTCACATTCCCATCCTGAATTCGCATCGAAAAAATCTCCATTTTACAGTGGGATCCCAACATTACCAATTTGCTTTCTTTCCGTTCGGTCTTACATCTGCACCACAGGTTTTCACAAAGGTGATGGTGGTGGTAGCTGCACATCTCAGGAGGTCGGGGATTCCTGTTTTCCCCTATGTGGATGACTGGCTGCTCAAAGTGAAGTCACCAGTGATGATGCTGTATCATCTCCATGTGACAACTCAGCTATTGTTCGACTTGAGCTTTTCGATAAATGTACTCAAATCTCACCTGGTGCCCTCTCAGTGCAACCAGTTCATAGGGACAGTACTGGACAGTATTGTGAGTCGTGCTTTCCGCCTTTTCAGAGGATCATAGGCATCCAGGCTATGATTCCAATGTTTCAAGATGGAACAGCTGTTCCAGTCCTGAAGGTCTTGTGCCTGCTCGGCCTGTTGGCTTCCTGCATACTGTTGAGCAACCATGCATGCTGGCACATGAGGGCACTCCAGTGGTGCATCCGCAGTCAGTGGTACAGTTAAATTTTACTCTAGATGAAGTTGAACAAGGCATTAAAGCAAGTAAGGGGGGAAAGGCTCAGGGGCCGGACGGGGTTCCAATTGATGTTTACAAAGCCGTCCCATCGCTATGGGGCCCCTTACTAACAATTGTTTTTAATGCCGCTGTAATTAACGGAGTCCCACCCACTTGGGGAGAATCTATCATTATCCCTATTTATAAGAAGGGGGATAAATCGGACGCTAAAAACTACTGTCCAATTTCACTATTAGATTCCTCCGTCAAAATAATGAGTAGGATTTTGTTAGTTAGGCTAGAAGAGTGGGCGGAGGCCAACGGGATTTTAGCTAATACTCAGTATGGTTTTAGGAAAGGGCGTGGAACGCTTGAACAGTGCATAAACCTAGACTTGCTAATTGGGAAATATACTTATGCCAAACAAGGTTCTCCTTATCTTTGCTTTGCGGACTTGAGTAGTGCGTTTGACATAGTGGATCATTCAATCCTTTGGCGAACGCTACTAGAGCTTGGGGCCCCAGAGGGAATAATTTATTTTCTAGTGCGGCTGTACGAAAGATTACAAACTTCTGTCCAATATGGGGTGCGCGGGGAGTGTACGCCTAAATTTAATGTTAAATGTGGCATCAGACAAGGCTGTGTCCTCGCCCCTCTCCTTTTCACCCTTTTAATTAATGAGGTGGACGCAGCATTACAGTCAGTAAAATCAGATGCCCCCCAGGCAAGAGGGATAGATGTACCGGTACCGCTTTATGCAGATGACGCTGTGTTATTGTCTAGGACCCCAATTGGCCTCCAGCGACTAATAGATAGGTTTGCCGATTTTATAACTAATAGGAAATTGCAGATTAACAAGAGTAAAACCTATACAATGGTTTGTGGTAGCAGTCGTAATAAACCCTATTCCTTTTTTATTGATGGACAGAAAGTCCAACAAGTGGATACCTTTTGCTATTTAGGGGTTACCTTTGCCAGAGACAGAACGTGGTTGCACGAAATAATAAACGTTAGGGCAAAAATGGCTAAAAGTGCCCATGGAGTCTTCAGATTTGCAGCTAAATTAGGCGATAGACGCATTAGGGGCATGACGCAGATCTACCAGTCTAGATGCATTCCGGTGGGGGCGTGGCTTGGACGCCGATCGGGATGGCGGCGTGAGCTTGCAGCTCCGCGCAGGGTCCCGCTATTTCTCCTGAAAACTACACCCGGGGAGACCCCTGATCGGTGCAACTTGTCTGCGAGGCATTGGGGAACCATCGGAAAGCGGCTGAGAGCTCTTGGGAGACCGCTTGTGCCGCCGTGACCCTAAAAGACGAAGCCTGAGGTGTTGCCCGGAGTGAGAAGAAAATGGCGGCGGAGTGGGACGGTGGTCTCTGAGCCGAAGCCGAGGTGGACTGGCATCGGCCTGCGGGGTGACCCGCCTTCAGCGAGATTGGTGTTACGGGGGCGTGCCCGCACGGACCTGTGGGGTGAAGCTGGGGGTCTGGAGGTCAGTGTTGGACTGGTGTACAATTTGTACGCACCCGTTTATACCTCCCCCCTCCCCCCCCCGACCCGGCCCTGGTGATAGTGGAGCGGGCGGCCCTGGCACTCCTAGTTATTTGAGTTGCCGGCGCGGCAGAGGTACTCCACCACGATAACTGTTAGTGCGCACGTTCCCCGGGCAGAGGATATCGGGATTTGGAGAAGACCGGGAGTGTCCGTGTGACGATGCCAGAGGCACCTAAGATGGCGGCTGCGGGTGGGGCAGCCATTACGGAGCAGGGCCGGGAGGACACAACTGCGCTATCTCAGATCGGTGAGGCCCGAGCTTCCCCGCTGATAATGGACCAGGAGCAGAGGTTGAACCAGCGCCTGGATACTATTCTAGAGGCCATAACCTCGACTAAGGAGGCATTGCAACAGGACATTGCGCAGGTCGCCACGGGGCTGGGTCTCCTGAGGGCGGATCATGCTAAGCTGGCGGACAAAGTAAAGGACCATGAGCAGCTGCTTCTAGACCTGAAACCGGCGGTGGTGACCGCGGAACATAAAATTACGGACATCCTCAACCGTTTGGACACACTGGAGAGACGAACGGAGGATGCGGATAGCCGTAATCGACGGAACAACGTACGGGTCGTAGGTCTGCCGGAGAGAATCGAAGGGGATGATGCAGTGGCTTACATAGAGAACTGGTTCCGGACGGTGGTGGCACCGGAGGGCCTCTCATCCTTCTTCTCGTTGGAACGGGCACATAGGGTGCCAGCTCGCCCACCGGCGCTCGGCCGCCCTCCTAGACCGATGGTGGTGAAGCTCCTACATTATAAAAATCGGGACCTGTTAATCCAGAAGGCTCGAGCATCGGGCCCATTTGAGGTGGAGAATAGCCGAGTCACGATCTTCCCGGACTATACGCAGGAAGTTCAAAAGAACAGGGCTTCCTTCCTGGCAGTGAAAAAGGAGCTGAGGGAGGAGGGCATCCAGTACTCATTGCTCTTCCCGGCTAGGCTGCGAGTAATCCTGGATGGGAACACTCAATTTTTCTAGACTCCTGATGAAGCATGGCCGTGGCTAGAATTGTATCGTGCCGGCACGGACAGGACTGGCAAAAGTCAGCGAGAGAGGCCTAAACCGCTTCAGGTCCGGAAATCCCAACGGATCCGCTCACGCAACAAGCTTCAAAGAGCGAAACGGGAAGCTCAAATGGCTGCAGACAAAAGAGGGGCACTGGCAGCGACGGCGAGCATCACACGGACGCAACAGGAGAGTGACCTGGTTGTATCGGACTCTGGTGAGGACGGAGGCAGGACCGTAGAAGAACTATCGGAGGCGGAGAGCTCGAAGGGCCCGACGGTCACCCCACAGACGTCTGACGGGATCTTTAATGGCTGACTCGTATATGGGACTTGTGACACTGTACTTCTCGCAGAGACATATTCAGTTGGTACTAGAAGGGCTGGCAGGTAGGGTGTGGCATTAGCACTGCGGGATGGAAGGCGCGGGGCGCGGGCTACTCCTGCCCGGGGTCGGCGATAATCCACCTCCTCGGGGCCCTTAAGGCCTTCTGTGGTGGCGACCACAGATTAGACTGATGTGTGTTAAGTTTAAGGTTTGGATCAGGGCTGAAACTGGGTTTTTAAGCTCTGTCCTGGGGAGTGGGGTTTGGGGAGTTTTTTCTGCAATTCTTTTGGGGGGGGGCAACTGCTACGATGTGGGTAATGATTGGCTGCACCTGAACTGGATCATTATGGATTGGCATGGGGACGTTACCTAACTTGAAATGCCTAACATGGAATGTCCGAGGACTGCGCACTATGGTCAAACGCCACAAAGTGCATGCTTATTTGGTGAGGCGGGGTGTTCAGATTGCAATGTTGCAGGAGACTCATTTACCTAAACAGGAATGCACTGCGCTACAGAAGAGATGGCGAGGTCAGGTCTTTGGAACTACTTATTCCGCGTTCGCTAGAGGGGTCCTGATATGGGTTCGAGCGGGAGTACCGTTCCAGATGTTGAATCAGTTGGTAGATCCTGAGGGTAGATACGTGGCGGTGGAGGGAAGGTTATATGGCCGGGATGTGGTTTTGTGCTGTGTATATGCCCCGAATGTTGACCAGGCTCGCTTCTTTGATGGCCTATCGTGCTCACTGGCCTCTTTCTTAACGGGTCCTGTGCTTCTGGGAGGGGACTTTAACTCAATCACTGACGTGGCATTGGATAGGTCGCACCCTCCACTGGTTGATTCCCCAGTACGTAGACTAGCTGCACACAGGAAGGATTGGCAGGAAAGGTGGGGACTGCTGGATGTGTGGCGAGAGCAACATCAAGATAGTAGGGATTATTCCTTTTCCTCGGCCCTCCATGCTCTACACGTCAGGATCGATTCGGTCCTGTGCAGTGGTTCCCTAGCTACAATGGTCACCCATACGGAGTACCTGACCAGGACCATCTCGGATCATAATCCTTTGTTGGTGCACGTACAATGGCAACGTGCGAGATCCGCGATTCCAATATGGCGGCTTCGGCCCGACACCTTGGAAGATTCGTTGTTTAGTGACGCGGTCCAACAGGGCATAGACCAATATTTTGACGAAAATGAGGGAACAGCTAATAGTAGGTCCACTGAATGGGATACAATGAAAGTGGTGGTGAGAGGAGTGTGCATGGGTAGGTTTTCGAATGCCCGAACGTCGGTGTTGAATGCGCTTGGTAGAGCGGAAGAGAGGCTGAGGGTTCTGGAACAGCGTAGACTGGACCGACCGGACTTACAAGCCCGGTTATTGGAAGCCAAGGAGGTAGTGGCGACCGAAACGGAACGGCTGCGGAGCTATGATTATAGACAATACGCCATCAAAGCACATGCTGAAAGGGATAAGGTAGGCACGCTCCTGGCCAGGCTCGCTAATCCTGAAATCAGAGGCTGCCCAATCCTGAGCATAAAAAATGCATCGGGGAGATGGTTTATTCACAGACAGCGGTGATGGAATGTTTTCGGACCTATTATGCGAAGTTGTATGAGTGCCAACTGGGGGTGGAGGCCTGGGAGATCAGTGATTACTTGGAACCGATGCAGCTTCCTGTGCTGGATGACGACGATGCGAAGGACTTGGGAGGGCCTATCACGCTTGCCGAGGTCAGGGCGGCCATTAAACATATGGCGAGGAACAAAACGCCCGGGGTGGATGGCCTGCCGATTGAATTCTATCAGAAGTATGTAGACAGTTTGGCGCCTAGATTACTGGTGGTGTACGGGGAGGCTAACAGGTTGGGGAGTCTACCCAGTTCGATGAGGGAGGCGTTGATAGTGCCATTGCTGAAACCCGGCAGAGAAGCGTCAGATGTACGGTCATATAGGCCGCTGTCCATGTTGACAGTAGACTACAAGATATTGAGCCGTATTCTAGCCACCAGGTTGGCCCCACATATGACCAGGTTGGTGCACAGGGACCAAGCGGGGTTTATCCCTACGAGGAACACAGCGCTTAATATTCGCCGTCTAATTGGGATATTGGACGGCACGACGGACGCAGACGGTGACCCGGCGATGTTATCTGTGGATATCGAGAAAGCCTTTGATAGCCTGGAGTGGGTCTACTTAGAAGAAGTCCTGATGAAGTTTGGCCTTGGCGAGGGGTTTCGTAGATGGACGAAGGTGTTGTATTCTTCGGCCACAGCGAGGGTACGCCTGGGCACTCTGGTATCCGTGGATTATCCGGTTTGTAGAAGGACGAGACAGGGGTGTTCGCTATCCCCATTGCTGTTTGCACTGGTGATGGAACCGTTAGCAGCGCGCGCCAGGTCAGGAGTCATGTACGCGGGGATCGAAAGAGGTGAGCAATCGCACTATATATCTCTATATGCAGACGATTTGCTGCTGTATATGGCGGATGCGGAGCAGGCTCTGGAGGGGGCGATGGATATGTTGTCCGAGTTTGGTCGGTTGTCGGGCCTCATGGTTAATTGGACGAAGACTTGCATTTTTCCGCTTAGGGCGACACACCGTGCCCCCCTCGTGCTATAGGGGTGGTCTGGGAGCCATCTTGCTTCACTTATTTAGGAGTCCGCATCTACCACGAGGTCGCGAATCTGTTGGAGGGTAATATTGGGCGATGTATAAGAGCACTGAGAGGCTGTATGTCCTTTTGGGCTTCCCTCCCTTTGTCAGTATTGGGTAGAGTAGCTCTACTGAAGATGGTGGCGCTCCCACGATTACTTTATTATTTCCGCACGCTGCCCCTTTGGATCCCTCAGAGGATCTTTAAGGGCCTGCGGACGATGATAATCGACTTCCTCTGGGGGCATGGTCGACGTAGAGTGGCGTTGAATACCTTGCTTCGACCCAAGCTTGAGGGGGTATGGCAGTCCCCGACTTTGAGCTGTACTACTTGGCTGCGCAGCTTCAGGTTCTCACGCAGCACGTGGCTAGGGTATTCAGAGGGCCGGAACACGAACGAGGGCACGGTATACAACGTCATGTCCTGGCTTACATTATTATGCAGCAAAAACTGGAGTTACGAGGCCTCACTATGGAGGAGACGACGCTCAGGTTGTGTTGGCATAGGAGTTTGAAGAGAGCGAAGGCGTCCCGACCTTATGCGCCGGAGATACCGTTGGGAATGTTGACTGCGCTGCCGCACGGGGGCGATTGGTCTCCGCTACTGGAATGGGAGGAGCTGGGATTGCAAGTGGTGGGTGATCTGTATAGTGATGGAACGTTGGTCCCCTTCCAGACGCTGCAGGAACAGTTTGGGCTGCCGGAGGGGAGCTTCCTCTTGCATGCGGCTGTGGTAGCAGCAATGCAGAAGCACTGGAAAGGGGGGCTCCTTGAACCGGAAACGACTATGGCTTGCCAGTATGTTGTGATGGCCGCAGGTACATTTAAAGCGGTGACCTGCCTCCATAATAGGATGTTGCATGAGGGGTTGGACCCGCTCCTAGGTCTGAAATCGAAATGGGAACTTAGCATAGGTAGGCCCATTCCGGACACGGTGTGGGGTCATATCCTGAAGCGCACGTGGAAGGGAACAAGGAATGCACGCTTTCAGCAGGTACACTTTTACATCCTGCACAGGGCTTACCTGACCCCGGAGAAGATTAAACGGTATTTCCAGGTGCAGGAGGCGCGATGTCCGAGGTGCCTGGCACTGGAGGCTGATATAGATCACTTGTTATGGGGCTGTCCGAAGCTGGAGACTTACTGGGTGGAGGTTGGGGAACTCCTAAATGCAGTGACCGATCGGGAGGTGGATTTTGACATGGCGGCATGTTTGTTGCTCTGGTTCCCACACACGAAGAATACAAAGGTGACGAGTAAATTCATTGATCTGGGGCTTATACTGGCGCAGAGGGAAATTACTTGGCATTGGAAGTCCAGGGAGGTACCGTCAGTAAGGAGATGGGTGAATGAACTGTTGAGATGGTCTGAATGTGAGAGTGTGCTCCGTATGAGACAGGCAGTCAAGATTGACAATGAAAAAAGCCTAGAAATGGCGAGAGCGTGGGAGATGATAGTCCAGGCGTTGCGTGATTCCATGGTGGAGGACGAAGACTGAATTATTTGTGTGTGCGGGCACCATGAGGCTTATGAGTATAAAGGTATCAATCGATCTGTAGCGAGACCCATAGTAGCGTTAGGAACATGGCCCACATCGTTAGCGGTAGCAGGGGGGGGGGAGTGGTTGTTTTGGGGTTGTTGGGGGGGGGGGGGGTTAGGCACCGAGGCCCAGGTCAGGAGGCAGCAGTTATTCCCGGGGTTTGAATTGCCCCCAGCGGGACGGGAGAGCCCGGATAGGCGTTGGGGAAGGGACAGGGACACATGAGACTGACATGATAGGGGCCCACCATCGAATGGACTGGGGTTCAGGATTATGAGTATCGCCTGCGTAACTGGAATGTTAGTGACTGCTAGATGGTGTTGGGGGAGGGTTAGGTGTTTAGGGGGGTAAAATGCAGATACACAAAGCGATTATTGACCAATTGTCCCTCAGGGATGCTCACTGTGATGTTCTTGCTGGAAGTTTGGATTACCACGCCGCCCGGCCTCCGGGATACGGGCTGAATGGCTGTGTACGATCTATGGTTTATTTTATCCATGCGGGGGGACACCATGAGTGTGCTGGTTGATTTATTGTATGCAATGGTTTCTAATTCTGCAATAAAAACAAATAAAAAAAAAAAATAGATGCATTCCGGTCGCATTATATGGGGCTGGGGTATGGGGATATTATCCCGATAGCAGCTTACAAACTGAGGAAAATAATTTCTTCAAAAAACTGCTCTGCCTACCAACTTCAGCACCAACAAAATTAATCCATAGAGAAGTCGGGATTAACTATCTGTCAGATTTGATATCTTTAAGGCCTCTAATGATTTGGCGATCCATTTGGCAAAAAGAGAAGACTGCTTTTAATAGACTAATAATTAAAGATTGCCTTGATCTGGACAACTATCTTAGGATACCATGGCTAAAATATATCATACATAGTTTTAAAGAAATTTATGATTGAAATATTCTGGATGATCCTCACGCCGTAGTAGAGATGCCCAAAATAGTGATGAGAAATATGTTCATGTTATACAGAGTAAAGAAGCGGTCGAACTACAGCGGGCAATTAATCACGTGTTTGTTTTATGATAGATATCTAGACTGTGAAGGCTACCAGGTTTATCTGAGCCAGGTGACAAGAACCTCACATAGATATGTTCTTACCAGACTAAGTCTTGGGCTGACGCATCACCTGGTGGCTTTTCCACATCCTAAAAAGCACCCGGTAGGTCCATGCCCTTGTGATGGCCAAACCAAACAAAGCACATTGCACTTTCTCCTCATCTGCAATCTCTATATGAATTTCCGCATTGTCTACCTAAAACCTATGTTTTTAAAATATGGTATTTTTACTGTGGATGCAGCGATGAAGCTGCTTTTTAATATGCAAGATCCTGATATCTGCTTTTTTACGGCTACTTTTTTACTTGAAACCATTAATGCCAGAAAAAGTATGACATTTTAATTGTGGTTTATAATAGATGATTAACCCTGTACTAGGCTTTTCAAATTTGTACCATTATGTATTATGTCTTATGTGCTTTTATGGTCGTTTTTATATGAACTGAATAAAGCTTTATGAAATGAAAATGAAATGAGTTTGTTCCACGGTTGATAGGTGGATGCATGTAAGGTGGTTTTTGGTGCATTGTTTAGTGCTGTTTTATGTTAGAAAGCAAGCAAATGGTAGTCTGACCATGTGACTGCAGTCATTCTTTGAAAGGTAACTAGTTGTGTAGTTGCAAAAATGACATCTAGGATGTGTCCAGTGATGTGTGTGGGTTTGTTGATGATCTGATGTAGGTTCAGTGCATTTAGGCTGGCGATGATTGTTTTAGGATGGAGCATATTTGGTGTGTCAAATCAAATGTTGAGGTCACCCTGAATACATAGGTTGGAGTGTAGTGTTGCCAGGTTTGAAACTGTGTCTAGAAGTGTGTCTGGGAATGTTGCATTGCTAGGTGGAGGTCTGTAAAAGAGCAGGACCTTACAGGAGGAAGACGGTGTAGGATGCATCTGGTGAAAAGGGCCTCACAAATCTTTTATGGAGATGTCGTCAGCTTTAATGATATGTAATGTTTGACTGAACACAGAAGCTAGGCCACCTCCTTTTTTCTCTATAGGATTTTAGGTGATAGTTTGATAGCCTACAGGACTGAAGCCATGTCATCTCTCAACTATGATGCAGTTTTGAAGAGATAGTTAGGTTTTGTGTCAGTGACAAGGTTGTAGTCCTGATGTCTGTTCTTAGAGAGCGATCAGCATTTATTAGTGGGCAGTTTAGAGAATATTCTTTGACGATAGTGTGAATTTGTTGTGTTGAAGAGTGAGCAGTATTTTGTGGGCTTTCAGCAGGTGTGTCCTTAGTGTTGGTATTAGCTGTATGAGGATGGCAATCTTGTGGCTGTTCTGTATCGTGTTCCTCGTCCAGCAGGCTAAAAAGGCATTTTGATGGGTCTGTGTGTGTAGGTGGTGGAGACAGTGGTTGAGAGTGAATTGATGTGCTGTGTTATTTTTGTAGTGAAACCTTGTGCAATAGACAGAAGTAAAATTTTGCAGTGTTGCACGTTGCTTATTTTGTTTGGTCTGTATAAGGCGGAAGGTGTATGAGTTAAGGGTGGTGGTGCAGCATGTGAGTCATGTATAAGGGTTCAAAATGATCTAATGGATGAGAGACGGTCAAAAGAGAGTTGCTGTTTTGCTGTATATGTGTTAAGTGTGGCTGAAGAGAGAAAAACGTGGGATGGGAGTTTGTTGATTTGTGTAGTCTGGAAGGTGTGTATATGTTTGTAGTTTGTGATGGAAAGTTTTATGACGTGTTGCGCTTGAGAAGTTTTGTTGTGCTGGTGTGTATGTTATGATGTTATATTTTGTTTTTGAGGAGTAGTGAATAGGGGTGATAATGTATTTGTTTTGTGAGATGGATTTGCTAGTATTGTTTGTGAGGGGGGGTTGTAAGGTAAAGGGGGTGGTAATGTGTTTGTGAGTAGAGTGTATGGTGTGTGTAATAGAGGATGAAGTAGAGTAAAGAGTGTTTGTCGTTGACTTGATTGCTGCAAAAGGTAATATGTGCGGTGCAGTGGAATGTGAGTGTTGTGCGGTTGTGTTATTGTGTTTCTGTGGTAGAAAGAAGAGTAGGGTGTTGGTTGCTGAAATTATGGAAGGCTGAGTATAGGGTTGTTAGTGACAAAAAGTGGTTTGTTGGGAGTAATTTGAGCAGGGAGTGTGTGTCTGGATGCAATGTAGTTAAATATGGTGTGGATTTGGGTTGTGTGAGTGATGAGTGGATTGGTTAGTGGCGCCTTGATGCCCTCTGGGGCTAAGTTGCGCGATATAAATCTCGTTTCATTCATTCATTCATTCATAAGATAGAGTTGTGTACTGTTTGTATGTGATGGTGGAAATATGCAGTATCTGGGATAGAAGGATGTATAGCTTTGATTTCTGGAGTTTTGTAGTGGTTGCTGGGACACTGAACTTTGTCTTGGGTTAGTCTGTAGTGAATGAACAGAGTACATGTGCTGTGAGTGTGTCACTCTAGTGTAGATGTGGTAGAGTGGGTGTTGTTTTATATGAAAATGGTCAGCATTTCTGGCCCTAGTGTCACGACCACGCTTCCTCAGGATCAGGTGATGCTTAAAAGGGGTCCACCTCCAGATTGCCTGATACTCCAACTGTAATAATTACACAGAGCATAAAGGAAATCAGGCGAGGGAAAAGGTAAGGAAGGGACCGGAACGGGAAGGGAGGCTGAAACGAGAAAAGAAGAACACACATAAAGGTAAATACAAGAATTAACTGACTACGCTCATTCAATTCTCGCTAGAACACCACCTACCACTTTTATCTAACTGTGGATTGCTCTCCTCCTCTTTCGTGGCAGGTATCAGATAAACGTCTCTATACCCTAGCAACCAATTCTGAAATACATAAACCAAAGAAATGATCAACCATAAAGATCTCACAACATGTCCCAACATTCACCTCTCAACAGAACCATTCATACCTTCCAGCCTTCCCTTTTTTGACGGAGAAAATCCCTGTGAATAACCAAAGTTTAAAATTGAACAAAAAATAGTTCTGATATTAATCCAATGCTGACCAACAGTCTTGCCCAACTAATCCAATCCGAAATGAGGAACAAATAAGTCTTTATCCTCTGACAGTCAATTCATTTCCCTCAATATAGTTCCAATTACTACAAAAGCCAAGTTCTGTGTTGTGAGATATCTTAATCCTGATTTAGGCAACTTAAGTCTTTAACACATCTCATCCATTAGCGCGTGTACTCACGAAGTGATGTATTTCCGTCAAAACAGACCACAAGGTTAACAAACCCCTGGGACTCCGTTTTCCTCCAGTAAACAAAAAGTCACAGCCGAGAACCTTCCGCTCTTTTTTCTTTTGTCCGAAGGAAAGAAACAATTCCAAAATGTGCATTCGGCAGCCGCCTGAACGCAAGTCTCTTTCACAAGGAAATCCAAACACTCTCTCTCGTGTCAACAGAAAAACACGGGCGGGATTTTTCCGACGCTCGTCAGCCGCCTGACGCCAGGAAACAAATCAAAATGTCACAGCTCCTTTATGTTACAGCCAGGACACAACGCTTCCTCGGGAAACTCGGGGGTTTCAGCAGCCACTGAATGAAAACATCAGAACACTCGAACAAGGATCAGAACCAGTTTCACGTTCGGGTATCAAAATCACGTACAACGTGCAACCCGGAAATGGCCACCTAAGTAACTGTCCAAACTCCTCCCAATCGCTATGCAGTATGGAGTATGTGGTCCACTACGTGTTTTGGCAATGTTTCCTGCTTCAGAACGTGTAAATCATGTAGGTGCTTTACGTGCAGCCAGGCAGTTCATGACGGTACGTCCCTCTCCCTAGCGCCTCCTAGCACCAGGCTTCTCCAGATGTCTGGCGTAAAACCTGCGTACTGCAAGAGAGGCATGGACCCCCGAGCTCGGCTCCCACGAATTATCCTCTGCAGTATACCCTTTCCACGACACCAGAAACCACAGGCGCCCCTGCGGAAACCGGGAATCCAGAATCCGACGGACCTCATATTCCAGGTTCCCATCACGGAGAACCGGAGGCACCGCCTTCCTGCGCGCCGATCGAGCCGGTTTCAACAGGCTACAATGGAACACCGGATGGATCCGCAATGTCGCAGGGAGCTTGAGTTTATACGCAACCGGATTCACCCTGCGCAGCACCACATATGGCCCGATGAAACGAGGATGGAAAATACTTCGAATACGGAATCGAATGTTCCTGGTGGAAAGCCACACTCGATCTCCCACCTGATACACAGGACCTTCCCTCCTATGCTTGTCTTCCCATGTCTTATACAACACCTTGGCCTTCTCCAGATGTTACTGAACCTTCCTGTGTATTTTCAGGAGAGCCTTCACTTGGCCAGCCACCGTGGGATGGTTCATATATGACAGTTCCGCCAGCCACAACAGGGAAACCCATGAGTCAGCCGCTTCGTCTGCGTAGCAACGCAGGTACTTCTTCAAGGTTTGGTTCAACCTCTCAGTCTGACCATCAGATTGTGGATGAAAACTTGTTGAAAGGGCAGCAGATATATTCAATGCCTTACACCAGGTACGCCAAAACCTGGCAATGAACTGTGGACCCCTGTCCGATATAATAACCTGAGGGAGACCATGAAGACGAACCACCTGAGTTAACAGCAGCTGAGCGGTTTGGGAAGCTGTCGGGAGATTTTTACAGGGGATGAAGTGACCCATCTTTGTAAAGCTATCCACTACCACCAAGATGGCATTATTACCCGCATCCAGAGGCAACCCCAACACGAAGTCCAAGCCGATGGCCTGCCATGGCCGGGAGGGAGTAGGAAGTGGCATGAGCAGACCCGAAGCCTTTGATTGAACATTCTTCGCTCGTGCACACGTCTCACATTGGTTCACCCATGAATGCACGTCTTTGACCATGCCTTCCCACCAAAAGTGACGTCTCAACGCATGAACAGTCTTTTGATGTCCCTGATGTCCTGCCACCAAGGCAGGACATCAGGGACATCAAAAGACAGGGATTACGCAACAAGCGAGTGATTGGAGAAGCAAGTTGCGAAAAATGAGGAATGAACCTCCTGTAATAATTCGAAAACCCCAGGAAGCACTGGACGTCTTTCACACTGGCCACTCCAGGACCGCCAACACCTTTCTCTCCGCCATTCTGAAACCTCTCGGGTTGAGAATCACTCCCAAGGACTCTACCTTACTCACGTCAAACTCGCACTTGCTCAATTTGTAATACAAGCTGTTTTCCTGTAACTTCTGCAGGATTAGGAGTACATGACTAACATGTTGTGCTGGGGACTCAGAATATATCAACAAGTCGTCAATATAAATGACAACAAAACGGTCCAGATACTCCTTCATAATATCATTCAAAAAGAATTGGAATGCCGCCGGGGCATTGCACAGCCCAAACGGCATAACCAAATACTCATAGAGTCCAAAACAGGTCTTAAACGCCGTCTTCCACTCATCGCCCGCCCTGATACGGACCAGGTGGTAGGCGCCTCTCAGGTCCAGTCGGGTGTAAATAACTGCCTGCCGAACCTGATCCAACAGAACAGGGATGAGTGGAAGCGGGTAACGATTACGGATGGTAACTTTGTTGAGCTGCCTATAATCAATGCAAGCCCGCAATTCTCCATTCGCTTTCGAAATGAAAAAAAGCGGCGATGCAGCAGGAGAACGCGAGGGACGTATGAACCCTATTGAACAGAAATGCTCTAGGTATGACTTCAAATGTGCAGTTTCCGAAACCGACAAGGCATACACCTTACAAGAAGGCACCACTGCCCCCTCCACCAAATCAATCCGGCAGTCATATTCCCTATGCGGGGGAAGGCCTTCTGCCATGACCTCACTGAACACATCCAGATGTCCAGCGTATGCCGAAGGCAATTCAACCATTTTTTCCGCTGCAGTGGCAGCGGTAAAAACCTGGGCCAGAGAGAAAACGTGCGAAACAGAAGACTGCAGACAATGACCCATACACCACTCAGACTCGAATGCAATGGATTTGTTCTTCGAGTCCATAGAAGGGTTGTGTTGACACAACCACGGCATGCCCAAAATCAATTCATATTGAGGAGCAGCAATAATGTTCAACACAATCCTTTCCCTATGATCAGTGGTCCCCCCAGGCAATACGAGATCCAGTTCCTCAGTATGAGCTACAATAGGTCCAGATTTCAGCGGCGTGCCATCCACTGCCAATACTGCCTCAGGTACCAGAGTGGGCACTCTCACCAACTCTAGTCTGTCCACTAAACCCTGATCTATAAAATTCCCTGTGGCACCGGAATCGATCATTGTCGACACAGGGAAAGTACTCTGTGTGGTGCACAACCACATGGACAACACTATGTGTGTTTCCGTCTTCTTACAGGTAGACACCTCCAAGGAGGGGATTTTCCACTCATGAGAGGACGGAAGAACTGTCAGTTTATCTGTACTGTCTTGCTGACATACAGGGACGTCAGTGGCCTTCATTACTGCTATTCTTTTACCAGGAACAAAAGGAGTACTCTTCTTAGGCCTCATGGTGCAGTCCCTAACATAATGCCCCTTTTTGCCGCAATACATACAAAGGCCCTGAGCCCTTCTGCTCTCTCTTTCGGCCTTTGTTAAGGGAGGTCTAACGGCCCCTATCTCCATAGGCTCAGGACCCACATCTTTCTGTCCTGCGCGTCCTGCCGTATCCAAACCTCCTCCCGCTCTATCACCCTTCCTACGCTCCCCTCATCTTTCTGACATGCGATGATCTAATCTCAGAGTGAGATTTATCAAGGCTGTACAAGTGGTGGGCTGAGGATCTATCTGCGCCAAAACATCCTTAATATCATCGTTTAATCCCTGATAATACAAGGCCATTCTCTTTTCTTCGGGCCACGATGTTTCAGCCACCAACCGGTTAAATGCCGTCATATAAGAAACAAGTTCTTTCTTACCCTGTCGCAACCCCAACAGCTCCCTATCTGCACTCAGCGTGGTAGCGCGCCTGTCAAAAACTCTTTCAAATTCTTTGCGAAAGTCATCCCAGTCTGTCAGTAAAGGATCGTCGTTACGCACCAAGATCACCAAAGGCCACTCTGGATATATTAGTAGGAAAAGAGGCTGGCCGGCATGAGAAGTGCAACGCTATCTGTGTTAAGAATGTCTGAATCTTACTAGGATCACCAGCATAACGCTCTGGACTGGCTAGCGGTACAGGAGGGGACACAGTGACCTGTATAGGGGAACCACTGGCTGTTGCATCAAAAGGATTTCTCCCTTGCCTATCCAATGCGTTCTTTCAGCGCTGCCGTTTCCGCCCTCGACGCTTCTAGCTCTTGTTGCACTAAGCCTAAGGCGTGAAGTACATCATCCATGGTAGCCATCTCTTAATCACCCCTGACCGGGAGGAAGTAATACTTGGGTACGTGATTCTGTCACGACCACACTTCCTCAGGATCAGGTGATGCTTAAAAGGGGTCCACCTCCAGATTGCCCTATACTCCGACTGTAATAATTACACAGAGCATAAAGGAAATCAGGCGAGGGAAAAGGTAAGGAAGGGACCGGAACGGGAAGGGAGGCTGAAACGAGAAAAGAAGAACACACATAAAGGTAAATACAAGAATTAACTGACTACGCTCATTCAATTCTCGCTAGAACACCACCTACCACTTTTATCTAACTGTGGATTGCTCTCCTCCTCTTTCGTGGCAGGTATCAGATAAACGTCTCTATACCCTAGCAACCAATTCTGAAATACATAAACCAAAGAAATGATCAACCATGAAGATCTCACAACATGTCCCAACATTCACCTCTCGACAGAATCATTCATACCTTCCAGCCTTCCCTTTTTTGATGGAGAAAATACCTGTGAATAACCAAAGTTCAAAAATGGAACAAAAAATAGTTCTGATATTAATCCAATGCTGACCAACAGTCTTGCCAAACTAATCCAATCCGAAATGAGGAACAAATAAGTCTTTATCCTCTGACAGTCAATTCATTTCCCTCAATATAGTTCCAATTACTACAAAAGCCAAGTTCTGTGTTGTGGGTTATCTTAATCCTGATTTAGGCAACTTAAGTCTTTAACACATCTCATCCATTAGCGCTTGTACTCACGAAGTGATGTATTTCCGTCAAAACAGACCACAAGGTTAACAAACCACTGGGACTCCGTTTTCCTCCAGTAAACAAAAAGTCTCAGCTGAGAACCTTCCGCTCTTTTTTCTTTTGTCCGAAGGAAAGAAGCAATTCCAAAATGTGCATTCGGCAGCCACCTGAACGCAAGTCTCTTTCACAAGGAAATCCAAACACTCTCTCTCGTGTCAACAGAAAAACACGGGCGAGATTTTTCCGCCGCTCGGCAGCCGCCTGACGCCAGGAAACAAATCAAAATGTCACAGCTCCTTTATGTTACAGCCAGGACACAACGCTTCCTCAGGAAACTCGGGGGTTCAGCAGCCGCTGAATAAAAACATCAGAACACTCGAACAAGGATCGGAACCAGTTTCACGTTCGGGTATCAAAATCACGTACAACGTGCAACCCGGAAATGGCCACCTAAGTAACTGTCCAAACTCCTCCCAATCGCTATGCAGTATGGAGTATGTGGTCCACTACGTGTTTTGGCAATGTTTCCTGCTTCAGAACGTGTAAATCATGTAGGCGTTTTACGTGCAGCCAGGCAGTTCATGACACCTAGTCCGACCAGTCTCAAACAGGCTACATCAGGCAATTGCCCTTGTTCTCTCTACCCTTTGCCTCGACTCCCTTAACCCTGGCCTTAAATAGCGTTAGCAATCAGGTGACCCCTTCCGCGAATGGGAACCCTAGCCCTAACCAGTCACAACACTAGCCCTAAACCTATCCACCAATCAGATCACTGGCCCTAAGCTCTACATCAATAGAATCACTGACCCAGGAACCAATTAGTACCCTCAAATACCCAACCAATGAGAACACAAACCCTAATCCAATAGAAACACCAGATGGAACCACCAATCAGTGCACACATGTAGCAATACTGTTTGTACAAAACTTTACTCACTCTCTTAGCTAAAAAAAAGCTATGACTCTGTCTATTCTCTTTTGCCCCCACGTTGGTACTTTCCTTTGTTCCAGGGGGTTTCTCCTTACCTTTTTGTACAGGGGTCCGCTTGTGGTCTAATGGATTTTATGGATTTTGGTTTTATGTCTCCATGGGTTATTTCTTCCTCCTTATGGGGTAATCTGTTGTGTTGAGGGGATGGTTGCTGCTCTTGGGTCTTTTTGTATTGCTTGGTATATTTCACTATTTAGGATTCTGCCCCACTTTTGTGACAAGGAATTGGACCAGGTGGTGCTATCCTAATTACTTACTAATACTCTTCAATACCTGGTGTCTAGCCTGCCTCGTCAATTTCTGTTCATTTCTCTCCTCCTCAGCTGTTACCTCCTTGGTTCACTTGCTTAGGGACTATAGGGTGTAATCATAGGCCTGCATGTCATTATACCAGAGTGAAGCAGGTGGAGTATATATAAAAAAAAATTGTGCAGAACCAAGAGACTTGCATATTTCCTATTTGAGAATTCACCTCAAGCTTAAGGATGGTGATGATGAGGGCCAGACTCAGAGTAATCAAGGTTACCAGTTACCCAGAAGTAATCTGTTTATTATACCCTAAGGTTGTCATGTCTAGTTGGTAACATTGTGTTGTGGGTTAACTATTATGTTATATGAGAGCCTGTATATTTGGGTCTCAGTCCCATTGCTGGTATATTTTCCAGGGGAATGTTGTGTAGTAACCACTAATCCATAGGACCTGCACGTTTGTTGGACAACATAAACTTTGAGTGAGGTGCCTAGACTGAATCCAGGCACCCTCGCAGGATATGCTGGCCTAGAGACCAGCTTGCTCATAGTGCCACCAAAAGCCAACCTAACCTTACCAGGAAGCGAATGGTTTCTGGCAGCCGCTGAACATGACAACCCTGACCACTCGGGGATCGTGGAAACAGATGAGAACCTTTTGCTCAGTCACTCATGCTTACTTGTGCTCAGAGAAATATACAGAATACCCAGTGGTATGATTTCAATATATTTATTGATCCAATGGTATTCTTGTATATAATACATGGCTGCGATAGTCAGTAGACAGATGCAGAAGAAAGTGATTACAAGCACCAAAAGAGTGAATAGTAGTTCTACCACAGTACTTAAAACAGTTTATATATGCAGGCATATAAACAAGGCAGTAATAAGGCAAACTCCTACTATGAAAACTCTACGTGTACCTAGAGAATGCGTGGGTGTGAAGCCAAGAATCCCTCAAGGGACGATCCACCCGATTACCTGGCAAGAGAGAGTGTAGGGGCCCGTCTTGGTCACAAACTGTACACCCCCTCAGGGACATGTCAGGCTGCTGCATGGTGATGTCTCAGCACGCAGGGACCTTTGGTGTCAGATGAAGTGCCACCTCTGCTAATGTTTTGGGATGCTGATTATTTATAATAGAAAGCATCCTTGTGATGTGCGTATAGATTGGAAATGTTATGGATATGTAGATAGCCGTCACCCCGCGGATGAAGATAGAACAACATTTGTACATAGTGCGTCAAGAGGCCTTGTAAATGATGTTCAAGGCATCATGAATGTAATGGGAAGCTAGATGTGTAAACAAAGTAGTTTCAGAGAAACTAATCCAACATTGTCACACACCCAAATATGTGCAAAAGGTTACAGCAGAAATTGTATTGTGCAAAATTAGGACAATGTAAGAAAAATGTTTAGCTCCGTTACTTGGGCCTAACCCAGGCACATAACAGGAAATAGCTTGTACTACAAAGCCTTTGCCAAGCAATGCCAATACAACACATGCCTGTACCACACATATGCCTATACTGCGCATGCCTGTACCACACCGACGTCTATATCATGCCTGGTGAGTATTGATAATGTAAGTATATATCTTTGTGTGTGTGTTTATATATACATGTATATATATATTCAAACAATAATCCAGTCCAAAGGACATAAGGAAACAGCACAGCCAAGCCGATGCATGAGTGTTTATTGTGCACAAAACAGTGCGTTTCGGCCGAGACAGCCTTTGGCAAGTTACACAAAGTGATTCACGCACTCTAGAAATTCAGTGCAAATATCATAGACATAAGTATTCCTCCAAAGTGAAAAGATTTCAAACAATTGAAAACCTATAAATGTTCTTTTAAGAGATAAACACATCTAAATAAAATAATAAATCCTTGATCATGTTAAAGGCAACAATCAGTTTAAATTAAATTATTTTCCAAAGAACATAGTAGACACACTATCTAGGCCGTGATTATAAATTCAAATTCATTATATCCTTGTAAAATGGAGGGGACAGCTTACCTGGTGAGGACCCGTGAGGATTGTGTACCGCTTGGAGACTTGGGCTGCCCTTTATCCCTCACCTCAGAGGCATACCGCTACTCCCGCAACTTCTCGCCGCACCCGCTCCGCGGGTGCCGCTCCGCGGGTGCCGCTTCGCGGGCTGAAGCGAGGGGCTTTGGTGTTGCTCCTGCAGCAGACCACGGGGGAGAGGAGGATTATTCGGCGATCAACGTGAAGGGCGGTGCGAGGTAGGGACTCGCTTGTCCAGGAGTCCCTGCAAAGCCCCGGAGATCTTGGCCACGCCCCCTTGAAACCACACCCCCCCGCCCGGCTGATAGTTCAAGGCCCGTGACGCCAGGACACAGGTGGGACAGCTTACCTGGTGAGGACCCATGAGGATTGTGTACCGCTTGGAGACTTGGGCTGCCCTTTATCCCTCACCCCAGAGGGATACCGCGACTCCCGCAACTTCTCGCCGTACCCGCTCCGCGGGTGCTGCTTCGCGGGCTGAAGCGAGGGGCTTTGGTGTTGCTCCTGTGGCGGGCCACGGGGGTGAGGAGGAGCATTCGGCGATCAACGTGAAGGGCGGTGCGAGGTAGGGCCTCGCTTGTCCAGGAGACCCTGCAAAGCCCCGGAGATCTTGGCCGCGCCCCCTTGAAACCACGCCCCCCCGCCCGCAACGCTTTCTGTCATTGTTATCCGATACTCCAGACCCGGTGGACAAATTAACGCTAGTAATGGTACCTGCTCTCTCTTAAAAGTCTGTGCCAATGTCTACCCGCTCGGGGAAGAGCTTGAGGGGAGGGGGCGAGGTGGGACCTAGTAGTGTTATAGGTACTATGGACAAATTTATCACACGGGTTGCAGCCGTCATAGAGAAGGAAATTGTAATGACGGAGCGGCGTCTTTCGCAGGGACATCACCCGTCTAAAAGATCATCCCTGGGCCCCTTAGTTCAGGCAGTGTCACCTGTATGTAACCCTGTTCCCCTTTTAGCCACACCTCATGTGTCTGACGAATTGCGGGTTGCATCTCTGAGGGCTAGTATCGTTAGATTGGAGAGCCTGGCTGCATCATCCATACCTCCTTCTGAGGATGGTGGCAATCCGGCCTTGTCTCCTACTGTATCCCCTGTTTCCATAGCAAGCCCTGTCTGCCACCCCCCTCCCCCCCCCCCCCCAGTGGAAAATCCTAAGACATTGGGCACCACTCTGTCGGCTCCTAAGATCCCTGTAATTACTAAAAGGAAAAGGATTGCTAGCCCGCGTAAAGGAAGTTCCTTGAAACTGTTTAAGAAACCAAGAAAACAGGGGACCAAGGGCATAGGTACCAAAACGGGTGAGGGCTTGGGCACGATAAATTCCTCTTCTTCTACCAAGGGGAGTGGTCCCATCTTAGAAAAAGTAGATGCAGCTCCCTTCCCAGCCATCAACCACCAGTTTTCTGTGTCCCTGTTACTATTGCACAAATCGAGGAGTTGTTGAAAACACTGTTGTCCCCGATTGTTGACAGAGTAACAGGGCTGGGTGATAGGCTAGACAGGTTTGAACAATCAACCCTAGATAGCTTTTTCTCGTTGAAAGCACTCATTAAACTGCACTCTGGTTAAGGGAGGAGGGTCAAGTAGGGCCCACTGACAACAGGAAAACAACGGAGCCCCAGCAGGCTTTGCCTGTTGTACCCACTGCGGCTATTTTGGTAACTCCTCAGTTGACTGACAATGGGCCCGATTCACAGAATGAACTTAAGACTCAATCCTAAACTTACTACTGTTTTGGTATTCACAGATTGCACTTACTACTTTTTGTATTCACAGAATGAACTTACTACTTTTGGCATTCACAGAATGCACTTACTACTTTTGGTATTTACAGAATGAACTTACTCATTTCGGTATTCACAGAAGTTAGGACTCCTAACTTTAGGACTCCTATATGCCTTCTGTGAATACCGAAAGTCCTAAAATTACGATTTTTCTCAATTTAGTAGTAGTAAAGTTAGGACTACTAACTTTAGGACACCTAAATGCCTTCTGTGAATTCCGAAAGTCTTAAAATTAGGATTTTTCTAAATTTAGTAGTAGTAAAGTTAGGAGTCCGCGGGTGCCGCTTCGCGGGCTGAAGCGAGTGCTTTGGTGTTGCTCCTGTGGCGGGCCACGGGGGAGAGGAGGAGCATTCGGCGATCAACGTGAAGGGCGGTGCGAGGTAGGGCCTCGCTTGTCCAGGAGTCCCTGCAAAGCCCCGGAGATCTTGGCCGCGCCCCCTTGAAACCACTCCCCCCCGCCCGCAACGCTTTCTGTCATCGTTATCCGATACTCCAGACCCGGTGGACAAATTAACGCTAGTAAGGGTACCTGCTCTCTCTTAACAGTCTGTGCCAAAGTCTACCCGCTCGGGGAAGAGCTTGAGGGGAGGGGGCGAGGTGGGACCTAGTAGTGTTATAGGTACTATGGACAAATTTATCACACGGGTTGCAGCCGTCATAGAGAAGGAAATTGTAATGACGGAGCGGCGTCTTTCGCAGGAACATCACCCGTCTAAAAGATCATCCATGGGCCTCTTAGGTCAGGCAGTGTCACCTGTATGTAACCCTGTTCCCCTTTTAGCCACACCTCATGTGTCTGACGAATTGCGGGTTGCATCTTTGAGGGCTAGTATCGTTAGATTGGAGAGCCTGGCTGCATCATCCATACCTCCTTCTGAGGATGGTGGCAATCCGGCCTTGTCTCCTACTGTATCCCCTGTTTCCATAGCAGGCCCTGTCTGCCACCCCCCCCCCCCCCCCCCCCCCCCCCACAGTGGAAAATCCTAAGACATTGGGCACCACTCTGTCGGCTCCTAAGATCCCTGTAATCACTAAAAGGAAAAGGATTGCTAGCCCGCGTAAAGGAAGTTCCTTGAAACTGTTTAAGAAACCAAGGAAACAGGGGACCAAGGGCATAGGTACCAAAACGGGTGAGGGCTTGGGCACGATAAATTCCTCTTCTTCTACCAAGGGGAGTGGTCCCATCTTAGAAAAAGTAGGTGCAGCTCCCTTCCCAGCCATCAACCACCAGTTTTCTGTGTCCCTGTTCTTATTGCACAAATCGAGGAGTTGTTGAAAACACTGTTGTCCCCGATTGTTGTCAGAGTAACAGGGCTGGGTGATAGCCTAGACAGGTTTGAACAATCAACCCTAGATAGCTTTTTCCTGTTGAAAGCACTCATTAAACTGCACTCTAGGTTAAGTGAGGAGGGTCAAGTAGGGCCCACTGAAAACAGGAAAACAACGGAGCCCCAGCAGGCTCTGCCTGTTGTACCCACTGCGGCTATTTTGGTAACTCCTCAGTTGACTGACAATGGGCCCGATTCAAAGAATGAACTTAAGACTCAATCCTAAACTTACTACTGTTTTGGTATTCACAGATTGCACTTACTAATTTTGGTATTCACAGAATGAACTTACTACTTTTGGCATTCACAGAATGCACTTACTACTTTTGGTATTTACAGAATGAACATACTCATTTCGGTATTCACAGAAGTTAGGACTCCTAACTTTAGGACTCCTATATGCCTTCTGTGAATACCGAAAGTCCTAAAATTACGATTTTTCTCAATTTAGTAGTAGTAAAGTTAGGACTACTAACTTTGGGACGCCTAAATGCCTTCTGTGAATTCCGAAAGTCTTAAAATTAGGATTTTTCTCAATTTAGTAGTAGTAAAGTTAGGAGTCCTAACTTTACTACTACTAAATTGAGAAAAATCCTAATTTTAAGACTTTCGGTATTCACAGAAGGCATTTAGGAGTCCTAAAGTTAGGAGTCCTAACTTTACTACTACTAAATTGAGAAAAATACTAATTTTAAGACTTTCGGAATTCACAGAAGGCATTTAGGAGTCCTAAAGTTAGTAGTCCTAACTTTACTACTACTAAATTGAGAAAAATCGTAATTTTAGGACTTTCGGTATTCACAGAAGGCATTTAGGAGTCCTAAAGTTAGGAGTCGTAACTTTACTACTACTAAATTGAGAAAAATCCTAATTTTAAGCCTTTCGGTATTCACAGAAGGCATTTAGGAGTCCTTAAGTTAAGAGTCCTAACCTCTGTGAATACCGAAATGAGTAAATTCATTCTGTGAATGCCAAAAGTAGTAAGTGCATTCTGTGAATGCCAAAAGTAGTAAGTTCATTCTGTGAATACCAAAAGTAGTAAGTGCAATCTGTGAATACCAAAACAGTAGTAAGTTTAGGATTGAGTCTTAAGTTTGTCCTGTGAATCGGGCCCAAAGTTCCCTTAGTGCCGCTTGTGGCTACTTCCGGGAGCATTGGCCAAAAAGCGCAAGTCCTTTCAAGTATCCCCAAGTCCCCCAAAGGCCCGGGTACGAAGCCGGGCCGGGTTGAGTTGCAGGGGGGGAGTGGTCCTGCTAAACCAAAGGGAACTCCAAAGGGGATGGGTAAAGGTAAAGTTACTAGTCAGGCTTGTTCAGCCAAAACTTCAAATAATAATCCTGCTCTTATCCACCCACAAACACTATTAACAAAAGCTGCCCCAAAAGTTTCATCATCCAAAGTTGCTCCAATATCTCCTCCTGTGAACTTGCCCCCAGACTGTCATCTGTATGTTGCTGTCCTTATAAATGTACCCACCCTGAAGGCTGATCAAAATGAATCCCCTCAAGCCTTAAAAAATAAAATGTTGCACTGGCTAGAGTCCAACAGACCCCTTCCTAGGGGCCTTGATGGATCAATTATAGGAGTCAGAAGGGTGGGATGGGTGGGTTATGGTCACAAGCATTTGGAAGGAGACTGCGTGATGGTCAATTTCAGGGATAGTAGAGTAGCACAAACCATTTGCAATTATAAACCTAATCCCGGGGGGCCGGAAATTGGCATGGTGGACCTAACCTTTTTTACCCAAGATCAGTCACTACCCCGATTGGCCGAGAATTCGGCATGGTTTGGAGGAATAGCTCTGCCTATTCTGAATTTCCTGCTAATCCACAATTCCACCCTCAGGCAGTCTGGCCATCGCCTGGGTGGAAACCACCGGGATATTGAACCAACGGCATCGTTGGGGTGGTCCTCGGAGTCGGTAACTCAGGTGATGTCACTGAGCTGAGTGGGCTGACCATTGATTATGGCACACTCCCCCTTAGTATAGTAGTCCCCACCCCTATACAAGAGAGTAATCAGCTTCCTGGGAGGCAAGGTGGGGTTGGCAGCCTAACAACCCAGGACCTGTTGGAGGGTGGAGGAGGCCTCGACTCTGGCGGTGACCCAGCTGTGTCGGATCCAGTCCTCAGGATTTTCAGCTGGAACATCGCAGGAATCGATAGGAAGTTGGGGTTGCCTGACTGGAACGCTCTTGTTGAGGGATATTCCATCTGTATATTCCAGGAGACGTGGGGTAGGGAGCCCTGTCATAAGGTGGGATATTCATCCCACTTTGTTCCAGCTGTCCCCCCTTTGTCAGGGAGGGGTCGCCCTTCGGGTGGTCTCCTTATTTGGGTTGCTGTCTCCCTAGATTGTAGGGTGGAGGAGCACCCCACAAACTCACCTGATATCCTCAACATCACGCTAAAGGATTCTCTGGGATGTCTGCTCCTAGACATCTTCAACATCTATGCTAGAGGTACTAGGGGAGGCGTACAATCGGCCACCATTGCTCTTTTGGAAGACCTCCTTAGGCAGCGGCCAAACAAATCGTGCATTTTGGTGGCGGGTGATTTAAATTGTACGTTCGAGCCCCTAGGCCTCGATGACATGCTAGGCATAGAAGAGGAGGATTCGAGAAAGGGGATTCCGCCCCTGGCTCTGCCCCCCATTAAAAGGTGGTCACAAGTGGCGTTGCAGATCAACGCACTCAATATGGAATTTGATCTGAGGGCGGTCAATGGGAGGTCCAAATCTGATTTGATTGGTGCACACACTTACAACAGGCCCAAACATACGTCTAGAATAGATTATATTCTTCTCGACGTATGTTTATGGAGCACCCTGAGTGACATTGAAATTATTCAGACCATTGAGAGTTACCACAATCTTCTCTCTCTTGTCTTATCTCCTGAGTGGCTCAAGGGCAAGGCTGAATTACAACCACCGTCGGCATCCAACTCTCAGATGGCTAGTGTATCTAACTGTGGGAGGCGACTGAAGTGGGCCAAGCTCGTCTTGTCTGTTGAGAAAGTCACAGCCATAGGGGCACTGATGGCTGCAGCTCAGAGCAATCTAGGCTCATTGTCTCATGCGCCTGAGGAGGCCACGCAGATTTTTTGTGACCTAACTAGGGACCTAAGTAAGCTTTTCATCTCACCTAGTAGTTCCTCTGGTGCGACTAACAGGACTAAACCCATGAATAGACAGGGATGGTTTACGACAAAATGCAGGACCATGAAAAAAGCCTTGATAGGGGCAGTCAAATCCAAGTCCCAACTAGCAATTAGGACAGCAAGGAAGGAGTACTCCCACACCTTAAGGGCAGCGAAAAAGGAGTGGGAGGAGAAGTTTTGGGAAGACCTTTTGGTAGCAAGCAAAGGAAAGGATGAAAGGGGCTTTTGGAGTTTGGTTAGAACTAGGAATAGGCCAGATGTATCGCTGGTTATGTGTAACATCCCCGCCCAGATCTGGTACACCCTCTTCGAGGCCCTGTATTCTCAACCTGAAGGGGACCTTAGTGAGTCTTTTTCCTTGGAGGATGATGTAATTGTTAGTGGCATTGATGGCTTTACCACGAGGGAGGTGGAGGCCGTAATTAAGTCCCTGGTCCCATTAAAAGCAGCTGGGCCGGATGGGATACCAGGTGACTTGCTACGAGCCGATCCCAAGGAATGGGGACAATAGGTTGCGACATTACTAAATGCAATAGTGAGGGGCGCATTAGTACCTGATTCCTGGAAGGGGGCAGAGGTTGTCCCGATATTCAAAAAGGGGTGTCGGGACAACCCCGCTAATTACAGGCCCATTAGTCTCATCGACTCTTCCCAAAAGGTGGCTGGGAAGGTGTATTTAGGGAGGGTCCTCCAATGGGCTGATGACCACAAGATACTGTCTGACTTTCAGGCGGGATTCCGTTCAGGTACTGGGACGATCGAACAGGCCTTCAGGCTGATGCTCCTGTATTGGAAGGTGGTGGTGCTGGGCAGGGGCAGTCTTTATGAATGAAACAAGATTTATATCGCGCAACTTAGCCCCAGAGGGCATCAAGGCGCCTAACCAAATAAAATGATACGGTCAGAGAGCATGATTAATGATAGGCCTTGATGAAACACCACGTCTTTAAAGCCTTCTTAAAGAGAACCATGGTGGGTTGAGATTTGATCTCAGAGGGGAGGGCATTCCATAAATTAGGGGCCACAAATGAAAAAGCTCTTCCGCCCCATCTGACCTTGTTTGTCCGAGGGACGGTGAGAAGGTTCTTATTGGCAGAGCGAAGGTTTCTGCTGGGGGCGTAGGAATTCAGAAGGGAACTTATGGCCTCAGAGCTGCCGTCGGATAGGGCACTGAAAACTAGGCATAGGATTTTAAAAGAGACTCTAGACTGAATCGAGAGCCAGTGAAGACTCTTCCTTGCAAGAGAGACAGAAGCGGTGTTAGGGAGGTCCAGAACAAATCTGGCAGCCGCGTTCTGGATGGACTGGAGCCATTGGATGAGGCCTTTATTGATGCCTGCATACAGGGCGTTACAATAGTCCAGCCGTGATGTAACTAAGGCCACCACGGTCTGTTTGCGAGCTTGAGGGGAAAGATAGTGGGCGATTTTTCTAAGTACTTTGATCACTCCCCAACAGGTAGAAACAGTTCTATTGACCTGTAGTGACATGTCTAGAGAGGTGTCAAAAATTACGCCAAGATTCCGGGCGGAATTTGACGGTACGGGACAAGCTCCGAGAGAGGGAGGCCACCATTCATTGGACCAGCTGTTTTGATCTTTTCCAAAGATCAAGACCTCTGTTTTCTCTCAGTTCAGCTTCAGGGCGTTTAAAATCATCCAGTCGGAGACAGCTTGCATGCAATTCCTGAAGCTGAGCGCTGAGGTACTCACCGAGTGGGAGAGGGACACCATGATCTGGGTGTAATCGGCGTATGACACCACCTCCATCCCCTGAGCTTTTACTAGTCTGGCAAGTGGGGCCACATAAATGTTAAAGAGGGTCTTCATTGACCTGAAGACTGCCTTTGACCTAGTACCTAGGGAGGAGCTATGAAGGGTTCTGCAGGGGCTGGGGCTGCCCCCCTACATCCTGTTGCTTTTGATTAAACTTCATACAGACAATTATGCACAGGTGCGGTGGGGCACGAATGGGGAGAAAACCAATAGGATCCCGGTGTGTAGGGGCGTCCGCCAGGGATGTGTGTTAGCTCCCACACTATTCTCATTGTATGTGAATGGTGTGGTAGAGCACCTGCTCAAAGAACCAGCAGATGCTCCGTCCCTGGTGGGCACTCGGATCCCCACCCGGCTCTTTGCCGACGATACCCTTCTCATTGCAAAGACACCCCAGGGTCTCCAAAAGCTCCTCAACCGCTTCCAGGAGTTTTGCTCTCTCAGGGGCTTGACGATCAATGTAGACAAGACCAAATTCCTGACCATGAACCCTCCTAAAAAGCTAGGGCCCTCCCCGGTTCTAAATACTGTTCCCCTGGAGAGGGTCTGCGATTTTGATTATTTGGGGATCCGCCTTAGTAATTCTATGAGCTGGACCCCACACATTCAAAAGATGCTGCTCAGCCACAAAAGGGTGACTGGCGTCCTACACAGGGAACATCGCTCATGCTCTAAACATTGCATTTCCCCGGTAATAGACATCTACAAAGCTAGAGGGGTTACTGCCGCCCTGTATGGGGCGGAGTTGTGGGGCACCTCAAACCTTGAGGTATTAGCAAAAGCGGAAAGTAAATTCCTGAAAGAACTTATTGCTCTTTCATTGAGCACACCCACAGTCCCAGTGCTTCTCGACTTGGGCTGCAGACCAATTGCGGACCAGGCGCGACTCCGGCCTTTGCTCTTGTGGGCTCGCTTGTGGAGGGTCCCAGAGCTAGCCTCATATGCAGCAGGCCTGTCTGAGGTGATCGCAATGGAGGGATGGCACCGAATAAAATGGCTAAGGGATGTTAAGAGTCTATTGGGGGAGCTGGGTCTGGATGACTCTTGGGCTACTCGTTCTGCTCCTCCCAAAGCCACCCTGAAGAAACTATACTGGGATTGGGTATCTTCCAAACTCATTGGCAATCCTCGACACTGCAATTCGACCGCAGCATTCCTAAGAATCAAAGATGTGGTTGCATATGAGCCTTATCTGGACCTTATCTCTATCCCACTGGACAGGGCTCTCTACTTTAAGCTCAGAGTGGGTACCTTACCTCTAGGCAACCTGGTGTCCAGGTGGAAATCATCCTCCCAGTCCTCGCCCTTCTGTGCTTTGTGTTCGACACGGGTGGAGACGGTGGCGCACATTCTTTTTGAATGCCCGGACTATTGTGTTCCAAGGAGGTGCTGGCTCATACCATTGTGTAGACTTTTAGGTACACGCCAGCATTTGGTGGCCCTCCGTATCTTACTGACTGATACTTCCTCCCCCATTGTCTGTGGTGTTACAAAATTTTTAAAATGGGCATGGGTGATCCGTTAAAAAAGTTTTTCCATTTCAATTTAATTCTTTTTTAAATATTTATTGTAATAGATTTCGATTGTTTTATTCTTTTTAAATTACAATGTATTTTATTCTTGGCCTTGAGAATGTATTTTTTAATGTATGTACTGCTTTTAAGATATTTATGTATCGAAATAAAGCATATATCACTCACTCACTATATCCTTGTAAAATGTAGTAGTCATCTTGATCATTACATGGAGAACTTTAAATCCTATATATCCATATAATTGATTAAGTGCGGCAAATGGGAGCAACTTCCATTCCATCTTCATCACCCCAATATAAAAGTGCATACTATGTGAGATGTTTAAGAAAACCACACGACTTTAATTCAAGGTGAGCGTAAGCACAAATCCACCCACATGATAGAGGTACATATGATAAGGAGGAGGTATATTTTATAACATTGTGTGCAAGTGCCCATTCTTTAACTATTTAATCCTTCCATCTATTTAAAGGGGTGTAAAACATCATCTCATTGAGAAAATGGGCGGAAATAGAAGCAACTCTCCATATAGTGATTGAAACACTTTGTTGTCTATACAATAAGAAAACGTCCTTTGAACCACTCTATATTTATCATATGCCAAACACTTTATCCTGGTCTAGGCCAATTGGCCACAAAACAGTCATAATTTTAAGCTGTATTAATAGAAGGGCAATGGCCCATTCATAAATATTCAATACCGTGAACAATATGCACCATAAAACCTCCCTCATAAATCTTCATAATTTATACACTCCAAATTGTGACAATCTGTGAAAATTAAAATGTACAGTGAGATTTAAAATATATGTGGCAGTAAATGGTTAACAGGACAATGACTTAAGAGAGCAGGTGATGCTATACCCCGGTGTGTGTTGCTAATTCTTCTTCACTGTTCATGCCATTAGGTATCTTAGTATTCAAGTCAATTATGTAGCGTGACTCAAAGATGCACACTTGCTTTTCCCGTCTCCCCTGGTGTTTTTCATAATATGATTTATGCCAAAAAAAGACATTAGTATATTGTTGCAACTGTGTGTGCTATGAAAGGGCCTTGCCACAGGATAATTGAAGTCCCGATTGGTTATAGCCCATTGATGCTCAAGCATTCTTCTCCTTAGTGGTAGGTTGGTACTGCCTTTGTATCTGAGGCCACAAGGGCACTCCAGACATATACCACAAAGTCTGTGGTGCAGCTAATAAACATTCTGATATGTGTCATTCTGCCATCATAAGTCAGAAAATCCTTGCAGCTATGTCTTTGTTTGCATGCTTTACAAGAATTGCATGTGATCCCAACCAAGTGGTGTGAGTGGGGGGTCTCCTGAAAACTATGAACAAGCTTCTCTTGATTGACTTGGTTCTCCTGTATGTAACCAAGGGTGAATTGTCTATGCTTGTGCCTATCACTGGATATGCTTTAGTTAGACCCCAGTGTTGCTTCAGAATGGTTCTTAATTTGTAGGACTTCTTATTATATGTAGTAATCAATCTGGGTACTGAGTCTGTTTGTTTATTCATATGGGTAAGGACATTTTTTAACAGAACATCTTCCTGTTTTGTGCTTTTCAGTTTGAACTTAGGCTGAGATAGAACCTTATTAAAATATCCTCTTTCCTGGAACCTCTGTGCTATGATGTTCTGTTCATCAGCAAAACCCTCCTCCATACTGCAATTCTGTTGTGCTCTCAAAGGCTCACCATATGGTATGCTGTGAATGAGTGAGGTGGGGTGATGGCTGTGGGCATACAATGTGCTATTACCCACAGTCTCTTTTCTAAATCAACCGTGCAGGTAAGAGTGGTGGGGCCGGCTGGGTGGGAAATCAACGAATGATGACAAGGGTAAATTAATTATTTATATCATTTTCCCTCGTCATCGTCCATCGAAATCCCCCCCCCCCATCCCCACCGCACTTACCTGCACGGGCTGCGGCAGCTAAATAATGAGGTAGTCAGTTTGTTGTTTTTGATAGTAATTGCAACATCCAGATATCTGTAATATGTTTCACTGATCTTATGTGTAAAATTGAGATTCACGTCATTGTGGTAGAGTTTTGATACATTCAAGAGCCAGATGTTCTTGCCTATCCAAAATGAGAAAAACTTATCTATGTTTTGAAACCATAAAGATATGTGTTCAGTATTTTTTTCATTGGCTTAAACCCAGACCACCTGCTTCTCCGATCAACCCAGAAACACATTTGCCAGGCTGGGGGTGAAGGAGGTACCCATTGCTGTTCCTGATCTTTTCGATACACTGTCTTATCAAAGAGGAAAATGTTTTGTTCGAAACAATATAACATCATTGATTTCAACATGTTTGTGTGATCCAACATTGATATGGGTCTGTTCTGAAAGAACTACATGCACGCGTCCACTCCCTTTCTCTAATTAGTGCTCATGTAAAAAGAACAGACATCCAGAGATATCATACAAAAGGTACTTTCCCATTTTATATCATCCCTCTTGGGAAATCTGTGCTGTCAAAATAGTACAATCTCAGATTTGTGACAGTCTGAGCTAGAAAATGATCAAGAATGATAGAAGTGTTTTCCAATTGACCACCATTGGCAGATACAATCGGTCTCCCTGGGGTTCTAGTGGGAAGTTTGTGTACCTTCAGTAAAAGGTACAAACAGGGTATCCGTGGATTGTCTGTTCTGAGACATTGTTAATCATCCTCATCTAACAGGCCAACACTTAACCTTTCAACATTCAATTGTACTTATGTATCGATGATCCATAAGTTTCCCAATTAATCACTTCATAGCAGACAGAATCATGCAATTACCGTATAGCCTCCATTTTATAATCATTGAAATTCATATGGAATTTGTTGCCTCCTTTGTCCTAGGGCTTTATGACTAGGGTGGGATCATTCACTAAATTTGTAAGAGCAGTCCTTTGTTCTTTAGTTAAGTTATCTCTAACTTTATAGTTGTGCTCGTTACATAGTTTCAACAATTCCTACATCATGATTGTATGGAAAGCCAAAATATTGTCAAAAGACACATTGGGATTACAACTAGATGTGGGTTTCAAACCAATACTTTGTGTCATATCAGACATAAACCCAGAGCCCTTAACATTTCACTCACATTGTTGCTAGCAGCAAGCCTTTGGTCCAGTTCTAATTCATGGATTGTTAGAATGGAACCAATATCCTGCAAAGTAAAGTCAGTGGATGTTTCAGTTGACATATTTGATACAATTTTTCTACCGACATTGCCATGATATCTCTTCACTTTGTGTATCTTCAATTGTTTCAATTTTTTTACATAGAGGAATAGATCTATTCTCATATTCAAATAGTTCATATTAATAGTTGGACAAAATGACAGACCCAGTTTTAATAGCGATTCCTCCTCGGGTGTTAGGGTTCGGGTGGACAGGTTGACAGCGATGTGTTTTTCAGGCAAAGGGAGCAGACCACTTTGAAATGAGAGGCTGGTGAATTCTTGTGTGAACGACTGCTGCTCAGGCCTGGTGCGGAACGGCGGCTACAGAAACTGGGACAGTCCGTGGTCGCACGGGCCCTCCGGACGAGAGGGGTGCAATGGCCTGCTACTCTGCACTACCACAGAAATACTGCTGCATCCCCATGAGGTGAGCGCCTGCGGAGCGGACGAGGAAAGTAAGGACTGCGCCAGGTAACAGCCGGTCAGAGAAAAATTGCATCCGGAGAGCGCTGTACTAAAATCGTGCAATACCTCACTGCACGTGCTGATTCCAGCGCCTTGAGATCCTAGCGGGCGAGTAGCGCGCTTTACAAATTTGTTTGATTTGATTTGATTTGATTCAAAGTGAGGCACCAGAGTGGGAGAATACCGGAGGCTAACGGAGGCACATGCGAAGGGCCTCCCCTGTCATTGCTGGTTCCGGGGGGTCGAGCAAGAACCGCTTGCCAGCTCACGGCGCTTCGCCTCCTGACCAACTCTTGAAGACGCTGCCAAGAGGGTGCACCGCCATTTTAACCAAGGGGGGAAAACAAACGAATCAAGTGAGATCACGCTGGCACAGGTACCAATTCCCGCACATACACGACCCCAACCCACTGTGGCTGTATCCACGAACTGTCATCCATGCACTCAGCCCTCAAAAGACCTCTATGTGACAACTGCAGTCTCTGGAGGCCGTGCGGCTGGAGCTGGTGGGCGACCATTTTAGTACGCGCAGAGTGCAGCACGGGTCTACCTGTAAAAGGCTGGACTGAGATTGACGGTACCAACAACACACACTCTGACAACAGCAGGAGGATCTAGCTAAGGTCGGACGCCACCTCAAGACCCTAGACACGCGGTAAGACTCACGGATATATAGTGGAAGATCCGTATGATACAGAGCCCCCCTATAATAGCGAACTGCCCTACATTGACATTGTTGTACACGAAGAGCGCGCTCATGGTCATTATACCCAGCTGTGATGGGGGAGGCAGACAAACAGAGAACTGGAATAGCAAGTGATTAGACAATTTACCACCTCAGCTGTATGTGCCTGTAGGGATTGTGAGTCACACGTATCATCTGTATGCATTACTCAGGCGGGCTAACACGCTGAGGCTTCCACGCAGGAGGTGCCAGAAGAGACGGCTTCAGGGACCAGATTGGTAAACAATGCAATACCATGAATTCCCGCCCTTTACTCCCAGGCCGCAAACACCCAGGTCCAACTCAATGGAACATACTGACTCGGATACTACAGACAACCAAGAGGAAGACTAAAAAACTTTACTACTCTGCATGAAACAGAGCCTCTCATCTATAGATGCGAAAATAGACACAATGAATGTGCGGATGGATTCAGTGGTCAATAAACGGGACCAGCACGAACAGCGGATCAAAGAAACGGAAACTAGGGTCTCTGACCTTGAGGATGGAGCCACAGCAAATAGAGAACATGTTTTACAAATGGATAAGCTACTTAAACTAATTGCGGATAAGAACGAGGATTTAGAAGCATGATCCCGAAGGAGCAACGTCCGTATTCTTGGCCTAGCAGAATCGACCAATCCAGGCCGCTTGGAGGACTTCATTGAAAAAGTAGTCATGGATTTGTTTGGAAGAGACCCTTTCTCGGCACATCTCACAGTGGAGAGAGCACACAGATCATTGGCTGCACGTCCGCCCCCGGGAGCACCGCCATGTCCAGTGATAGTGCGCTTCCTAAACTACCGAGACAGGGATACGGTTTTACACCTTGCCCGTGAGAAGAAACAGATCCACTATGAGAACACCACATTAGTGTTTTTCCCGGACTTTACACAGGAAGTGCAAGAAGCAAGGTGAAAATGTACAGCTGTGAAGAAAAAACTACAAGCGCAAGAGATTCCATATGCTATTATGTACCCGGAGAAGCTGAAGATAACACATCATGGGAAACAACACTTCTTCCAAAACCCACAACAAGCGGAGGACTATCTCAAACACAATCGCCGAGCGGCTTCTATGGAGACAGAGAGATGCAGACGCTCCAGATCCCAGTCCCCTCTGTCGAACCCAGTCTGAAGAAGACAGTCACTTCTGACAGCCATGTAGTCATCCTTGGCGATCTGACCCCGGAGAACTGTTCTGTATTGGTAAAGTATTGAAGTTATTAATGCATTGTAATCTGTTCCGCCCGGACACTCACCTCCATTCCGCTATAGCTGCCCGCCCTTAAAGCGGAGTAGCAGGTGGGTGCAATAGTGGAGGAGAGTGGGCAAGTTGCGAGCCCCTAGTGATTATCCAACGAGGGCGAACCCCTAAACTTCCTTTATGGAAGGACAGTTATAAATTGACTGACATCTTTCATTGGTGGTGAGGGTATACATGCCCAGCGAGTTAGTGAAGCCGGAGTGGGAGGTGGGTGGGTGTCCTAATTCGCACAAAATGTTATCCACCCAGTCTGCTAGCAGCAATTGCATGTTTGAACTTCACTCATAAGTATCGAGGGAATGGCGGACATCACATGTGACACGAACAATCTGAACGTGATATCATGAAATGTACAGGGGTTGAATAACACTAGAAAAAAGAGGCAGGTACTGGGGCTTGGTCTGGGGGAGGCTACACTCATATGATGTGACCTTTGCAAATTACTACGGACCTAACGCTGACGATTCACATACCGTACTTTTATTATGGAGTAAAATCCAAATGATAGGTACTACCTACGTCATATGGGGGGGATTTTTATACGGTAGTGCACCCCCAGATGGATAGATCTCAAGTTTTCCCAATGCACTACAGTAACACGCAAAAATACTAAAGGACATAATCGATACCAACTATTTACTCGATACTTGGAGATATAAACACCCTATGCAGCGGGAAGGCACGCATCATTCCACAGTCCACTCGACGTGGGCTCGGCTGGACTACCTGATTGTATCTGTAGGGATGGCACATTGGCTGGAACAAGTGACTCATCTTGCCCGTACATATTCGGATCACTCCCCTGTGGTGGCGGTGTTGCATGTCCCAATGGATCAAACCCCATACAATAACTGGTGCCTCAATCCCCTGCACCTTCAAGACACTGTTTTCAGAGCAGAAATAGAACAAGAAATTCAGGACTTCTTTGAGCGAAATGTGAAATCAGTCTCAAGTCTCACAACTGTTTGGGAGGCATTTAAGGTCACAGCTAGGGGTTGGTGCATATCCAAGGGAGGGGGTATACTCAAAGATCAATGTAGAGACTGGAAGGGGAAATCAAAATACTTGAAAGAGAACTTAACTCTGGCACTAAGAAAAGCATCACCAGGGCCAAAAAAAGGGATAAACTGGCAGAGTACAAAGAAACTGCTGATAGGGAATGCAAATTTCGAGGTTAACCTCACATGGCAATGGTTTATGACGAAGGAGACCGCCCAGGGAAGGTCTTAGCAAATATGGTTCGACCCCTCAAGTATTCTAACTATATAACGGAGATACAGGATGCACAGGGCGCTATACATTGAAACCTCTCAGATCAATTGACCACATTCAAGGACTATTATAATGCACTCTATACTTCCCAAAGAGGTACCCCACCTAATCTGTCACAATATTTTGAGGACACTGCCTTGGCTTGGTTGGGGGATACCCAGAGAACATTTCTGAATCTGGACCTGGAGGTGGATGAGATTACTGATGCAATAATGCACATGAAATCAGGGCGAGCGCCGGGTCGGACTATAGAATTCTCTAAAGCCTACGTACCACTCTTAGCTCCCATCCTGAAAAAGGTTTTCTATGTGGCGTTGGAGGAGGGATGCTTACCGAGAACCATGCGTGAGGCTCAAATAACTTCCTTATTAAAACCTGGTAAATCCCCACTACACTGTGAGTCGTACCGCCCCCTGTCCTTGCTGAAGTGCGACACTAAAATCCTCGCAAAGGTCCTGGCGATTCGGCTCAGCCTGCTGATGGAGTGACTCATACTGCCGGATCAGGCTAGATTTATCCCAAACTGAGCCACATCCCACAATCTCAGAACCCTTTTAGCAATGCTGCAAGATATAGATCTGTAATGGCAGAGTTTTTGGCTTTATTTAGCAGTGATATAGATCATTATTCTTGCTCGCATCTAGTATAGGTATTCTCAGCCTGTGTTGGCCCTTTTAAGCCCTTTTTTCCAGACCTAGAAGAGGATAGCTGTTTAATATGCCTTTATTCTTGACTTTAACCTATCTATTGCCTATTGGCTTTGACATATTAGACATATTGGTATGGTTTATGTAGGTATTCTGACAGAGCTAAGGAGCATTTCACCCCTTTCAGGCCTAAAGCTAGAGAGACTCCATCTTGATGGAAGCAGAGAGGCTTTTTAGGGCAAAGGCAATGTTTTCAGTTAAGGCTGTTGTGCTAGAGGGAAGATCCAGTTAGGACTGCTTCTTATCCGAGAAATGTGTTTTTCTCTTGGGCCCAGACGTAACAAGCAGATGGCCACTGCGGTTGCGTGGAAGCCTGGGAGCTGGCACAGGAATTCGGTAGGAGACAGCCCTCCGGTGGAAATTTCCATGAGGGGAGAGGAATCCATAATAGCGAGCTACAGGAGAGGAGGAGTAGTCAGTTCAGTTTTGGAAGTCATTGCAGCGTGGTGTGCAGTTCAGAGTGGTGCTCAGAACAGCTTGGAGCACAGGACTGCTGGGAGCCCAGAACAACTTGGGGCTCCGAATAGCTTGCAGAGAGAGAGAGGATGTCTGCTGGGAGCTGCAGAATAGAGTGCAGTTCTTGAATGGAGAAAGAAGGCAGACGATTACTGAAGATGAGGAGAGAGAATGCAGTGCAGAGAGCATCAAAGAAGGCTGTCAGCTGGAGCAACTGAACCAGAGGCGTGGTGATGTGGTGAAGGAGGGAGAGACAGAGAGAGCCCTAATCCCACCAGAGGCAGAGAGAGAGAGCCCTAATCCCACCAGAGGCAGAGAGAGAAATCTTCCTTCTAATAGGTGAGGTAGTCTGAATTAGTTACATTTACACTTTATGTCCAATCTTTTCCCTTTCAGCGGAGTGTTCCTGTTATGTGTAATTCTTCTCTTTCAAGCGGTGTGTTCTACCTATAGTCTTTGTCAGATCTGTGTTGTACTAATAATAAATGACCCCATTAATTAGTGAATTAGTGTGCATGAGTTCTTTTATGATAAAGTTATCCTGGCTTCAAGCCAGTTGCTGTTGAGCCACTGATGGATAAGAGGGGGGTAGGAGCGCTTAAATCAGAGAACAACTCTAGCACATAGTGTGTATATCTTTGTCCTCATACAGTAAGAATAATCTTTCCTGGTAAGTATTGCTGTTTGAACAGATGCTACCCCTGATCAGGTAAGTAATAGTGAGGGAGAGAGGAGACTTGCAACCAAGGGACTAAGTTAGTACACCATCCCATAATATTATTGTAGTAGCAGACCCTTAGTGAAGAGACTTCCCCATATATATATATATATATGTATAGGTGTTCATAGGAATGTGGTCGTCGTTGATATGCGGCGTTAATGAGAGCGTCGGGAAGGAGACCGACGTGTAAATCCACCAGATTGTGGCTTAAAATAAGTGAGAGCGTCAGGAGGGACACTGACGTGTAGTTTCGCAGGATCGCGAACAATTTGGAAAAGGGAGCATTGGGTTCTGCAGGCCCGTGTGTAGACGCACCAGATTGTGTGTCAGATCTGCCCTAGGGTAGAACGGTCTGGGTCAGGGTGGCCGCGAGACCAACTGATGTGAATAAGTGTGGTGTAGGGTATGGATATCCCTAGTAATCAGTGAGTATTCTTAGTATCCCTATAGATTTAGTGGTGTTCTTAATAATATGAGCTTGTATATTGCGAGTTCCCTATCCTCAGGTAGGTACCAGGTGCCTGGATATAGAGGAGTCCTGAGGACGGAAGGTGAGTACGTTTTGGCTGGGTCACAGGGGCCCCTGGGGGCTGATCCCATCTAAACAGAAAATCCAGCCATTACATTTTGGCGTAGTCGGACAGTTTACGAAGCCTGTGTGCCTGGCCATGTGCTTAGATTGTTTCCCATGTGTTGTGAGGGAGTGCCCTGAACGCTAGTTCCATCTGGCGTAATGTTGCAGTTTATGTAGCCTGTTAGACCTATTGGCTTGAACAGTTGCAGCGTGAGGAGATTGCATTACATCATGGCATTTGGTTTATTCAGGGTGGAAGGAATGGTTTTCATCTTGGTGTTTAAACTGTCAGAGTTGAAGGATGGCATTACATGAGGAAGCCAGTTACATCTATGTGATGGTTCAATTGTATAAATGTGTGTAAAAAATGCTTTTAAATTGCCCATTCAGTTGCTTGCTGCATCTGCTTATGCTGTGCAATGTGAAATGTGTTCATTGTTTTATGATCTGTGGAGTTCTGTGAATATAGCTCCTTGTAAATATGACTTGTGAATAGCGCCATATTTTTGTGACTTGTGAGGTGCAGGTTCTCATGTTGATTTATTGTGTTCCTTGTGCATTGCGCCTTGGATACATTGTTTGTGAAAAGCTTGTCTTGTAAATATGACTTGTGAATAGCGCCATATTTTTGTGACTTGTGAGGTGCATGTTCTCATGTTGATCTATTGTGTTCCTTGTGCATTGCGCCTTGGAAATGTTGTTTGTGAAAGGCTTGTCTTGTAAATATGGCTTGTGAATAGCGCCATGTGGTCATGGCTTGGACAGGGCATGTTCTCATTACGTTTGGCAGGAGAGAGCTGGATCTTTCTCGGGTGCTTGGGGATAACGTTTTTGAAAATATGTACGTGTCATTTGTAAACGTGAAGAAATGTGCTAATGATTTTCCCATGTATAAATGGACGTTGGGAAATGTTTCTATTTGAGCTGCCAAAGGGTTAATATCTTGAGTTGAGATGGCAGCCTTTATTTTTTACATGCTGTCAACATGCATGGTTATCTGACCTGACTATAAAAGTCAGTGGATTATTTGATGGTTTGATTTTGACTTTTTTTTTGGTTCCTTGGTCAGCCTACGTGCTTTGTCAGTTTCTTGACGGAAAGGTAACATCTTGTGTTTTGAGAAGGGTTCTGTTCATTTCACATTCCTTTTGAAATGCGTCTACGAATTTGTGTGGGTTCACCTTGGAACTGATGTGGTTATAAATCAACCTTACGGAGAAAGCTGTGTTCTTTTAAAATGAGTGAAATGTTAAAAAGATAGCCCGTTAGAGTGCACGCTACGAGCTGTTTTCATTAATTATTTCTGTGAGGGGTTTCCATCTAGACAGGAATGTGCTGGTTTAAGAATAGTAAATCTTGCCCGACTGTGCATGGTAACATGTGCTTTTAATTAGTGACAGGCAACTATTTGCCTTTGAAATGAAAAATGTTAATATGAAAATGTATGTTTTTATAAATGTGAACTTAAATACAATGTTGAAATGTATCTGCATTTTATGTTGTTTTACAAATTATTTCTCTTTGACAAATGGACCCTAAATAAGTGCCCATATTTTAAATGTCTTGCCTTTAGTTGAGTTAGTTGGACAAACGTCTTTTAAAAAAAAAACTGTAGCTTTTTTAATTGGCAATGCACTGTAACGGAATTGTTTTTGTTAAATTCGAGCTTCTGTTAGTTACAAAATAAGGCATGTGAAATTTGTTTTTTTTGACCTTGGCAGACCAGCTGGTCTGTGCAGACGAGCTTTTTCATTCTGCAAGTTTCGATCACGTCCCAGTGTGTTATGATTGGCTACAGTTCAATTTTCTTCCGCGCACAGCTTGTTTATTTAAGGGCGGGGTGGCCTGGCTCTTCCCTTGGAGTTAGTAAGTTGGATGGGCCTGGGCGGACTTCTTTGACCAGGGAAAATGGGAGGCTTGCAGTGCCCTGCTGATGCTGTCATCATTTGGCAGTATTACAATTTTTTTTCACACTGTAGCATGGCTCTTGCCCTGAAGGGTGGTACTGGCTTAGTTAGGATTAGGGTATGTTAGGCCCTGCGATAAAAGTTATTAAAAGTTAAATTTTGAATGTTTTTAATTAATTAGGATATTTTCTTTTCAATAATGAAAGGCACCCGGGGTGCTTTTTAAATGGAAAATTTTATTTTACAAGAATAATGATACTTCTTCTCTTGTTTCTAGGATTGCTGCAGTTGGGGTGCGTGCGTGCGTCTGCCCACTCCCCTCCCACTCCCTTTATTTGTTTTAGCTTTTTATTTTCATTTTATTATTTTAGTTTATTGTTTTGGATGATGGAACCAGACCAGACCAGACCAGACCGGGTGATGGATGGCCGCATTGGAGGAAGTACCGAGGATGCAGGGTGGTGGCCTACACTGAAGAATTTGGACATTAAATAATCCCTTGGACAATCAGGCCCCACTTTTAAAGCAAAAAAACGTTGTCACCTATTATGACTAAGTTATTTAATTCCCTGGCCTGCAATTTTGACATCACTACAAGCAGGCCCCACTTTTAAAAAAAATATGTCACCTATTATAGTTTTTCCAAATGAAGGACTTTTTTCAATGATGGTGCGCACATGTGTTTCACCGTGCGATTTAAAATGTTTTTTGTTGTTTTAAGCTTGATGTTACATTAGCTATCTTATAGACATGGGGTATTTTTTACTGTTCTTATATTTTCACCTTGATTGATCAATGGGTGGTTACCTTAAAATTTGGATTGTTCTGGGTAGAGTGTCTTTTAGTATGATTATGTATTAATGTTTGCCCAGACCTTGCAATTGTATTTCTCAGATTTCACTTTAAATTGACAAATGTCAGCAGGTAGGCCTCATTTAGGCCTATTGTTATTTTCATCTCACATACTAGCACCTACACCAATAGTTTCATGAGTCATCATTAGCTTAAGTTGCCTATAGTACGTAAGGCTCATTTAGGCCCTTTCTTGTTTTCTCATTAGAAGTTGAAACACATTTAGTTTTTAAGTTGACAACTGTAGGTAGGTCTCATTTAGCCTTAAGTTGTCCGAAGTAGGCCCATTTAGGCCCCTTGCTGTTTTCATTCAACACATAAGTCCCTACATCACTAGATTTCACCAATTATCATTAGAAGTTGAGGAACATTTAGTTTGAGGATGCTTTGGTTAGTTTCTTTTGTTATCAGATCCAATCTCAAATATGTTTCAGCATTCAAGTCAGGGGTGCTTTGATTTGTTTTTAGGTTTCTATTTTCTACAATTGAGTTTCAGGTGGAATTTTCTTGAGTTGTCATTGTTTTTAGGGAGTTTTTTAGGTTTTGATTTGTTGATAGATTGTGTTGATGTTTGTTTATTTAGATGTTATTGTTTGTCAGATGTTCGCAAGATAAGGATCTAAGGGTGGATGGCAGAGATATTTAGCAGTGATATAGATCTTAATCTTGCTCACATCTAGGATAGGTATTTTTAGCCTATGTTGGATAGATTATGTTGATGTTTGTTTAGATGGTTGTTGTTGTTTATAAGATGCTCGCAAGATAAGGATCTAGGGTGCAGTGTAATGGCAGAGTTTTTGGCTTTATTTAGCAGTGATATAGATCATTATTCTTGCTCGCATCTAGTATAGGTATTCTCAGCCTGTGTTGGCCCTTTTAAGCCCTTTTTTCCAGACCTAGAAGAGGATAGCTGTTTAATATGCCTTTATTCTTGACTTTAACCTATCTATTGCCTATTGGCTTTGACATATTAGACATATTGGTATGGTTTATGTAGGTATTCTGACAGAGCTAAGGAGCATTTCACCCCTTTCAGGCCTAAAGCTAGAGAGACTCCATCTTGATGGAAGCAGAGAGGCTTTTTAGGGCAAAGGCAATGTTTTCAGTTAAGGCTGTTGTGCTAGAGGGAAGATCCAGTTAGGACTGCTTCTTATCCGAGAAATGTGTTTTTCTCTTGGGCCCAGACGTAACAAGCAGATGGCCACTGCGGTTGCGTGGAAGCCTGGGAGCTGGCACAGGAATTCGGTAGGAGACAGCCCTCCGGTGGAAATTTCCATGAGGGGAGAGGAATCCATAATAGCGAGCTACAGGAGAGGAGGAGTAGTCAGTTCAGTTTTGGAAGTCATTGCAGCGTGGTGTGCAGTTCAGAGTGGTGCTCAGAACAGCTTGGAGCACAGGACTGCTGGGAGCCCAGAACAACTTGGGGCTCCGAATAGCTTGCAGAGAGAGAGAGGATGTCTGCTGGGAGCTGCAGAATAGAGTGCAGTTCTTGAATGTAGAAAGAAGGCAGACGATTACTGAAGATGAGGAGAGAGAATGCAGTGCAGAGAGCATCAAAGAAGGCTGTCAGCTGGAGCAACTGAACCAGAGGCGTGGTGATGTGGTGAAGGAGGGAGAGACAGAGAGAGCCCTAATCCCACCAGAGGCAGAGAGAGAGAGCCCTAATCCCACCAGAGGCAGAGAGAGAAATCTTCCTTCTAATAGGTGAGGTAGTCTGAATTAGTTACATTTACACTTTATGTCCAATCTTTTCCCTTTCAGCGGAGTGTTCCTGTTATGTGTAATTCTTCTCTTTCAAGCGGTGTGTTCTACCTATAGTCTTTGTCAGATCTGTGTTGTACTAATAATAAATGACCCCATTAATTAGTGAATTAGTGTGCATGAGTTCTTTTATGATAAAGTTATCCTGGCTTCAAGCCAGTTGCTGTTGAGCCACTGATGGATAAGAGGGGGGTAGGAGCGCTTAAATCAGAGAACAACTCTAGCACATAGTGTGTATATCTTTGTCCTCATACAGTAAGAATAATCTTTCCTGGTAAGTATTGCTGTTTGAACAGATGCTACCCCTGATCAGGTAAGTAATAGTGAGGGAGAGAGGAGACTTGCAACCAAGGGACTAAGTTAGTACACCATCCCATAATATTATTGTAGTAGCAGACCCTTAGTGAAGAGACTTCCCCATATATATATATATATATGTATAGGTGTTCATAGGAATGTGGTCGTCGTTGATATGCGGCGTTAATGAGAGCGTCGGGAAGGAGACCGACGTGTAAATCCACCAGATTGTGGCTTAAAATAAGTGAGAGCGTCAGGAGGGACACTGACGTGTAGTTTCGCAGGATCGCGAACAATTTGGAAAAGGGAGCATTGGGTTCTGCAGGCCCGTGTGTAGACGCACCAGATTGTGTGTCAGATCTGCCCTAGGGTAGAACGGTCTGGGTCAGGGTGGCCGCGAGACCAACTGATGTGAATAAGTGTGGTGTAGGGTATGGATATCCCTAGTAATCAGTGAGTATTCTTAGTATCCCTATAGATTTAGTGGTGTTCTTAATAATATGAGCTTGTATATTGCGAGTTCCCTATCCTCAGGTAGGTACCAGGTGCCTGGATATAGAGGAGTCCTGAGGACGGAAGGTGAGTACGTTTTGGCTGGGTCACAGGGGCCCCTGGGGGCTGATCCCATCTAAACAGAAAATCCAGCCATTACAAGATCCCAATTGCTTAGCGGTGGCGGTCTTCCTAGATGCCACTAAGGCATTAGATTCAGTGGAATGGGATTACCTGTTGGGAACACTGGGGTATATGGGGATGCCACTTACCTTTTTAAACTTGGTGCAACTGCTATGTAACCACCCGATAGCCACAGTACTGCTGAATGGTGCAAAGTCCCCCACCTTTACTATATCCAGGGGCACGAGACAAGGCTGTCCACTATCTCCAATTTTATTTGCCCTGGCAATTGAATCTCTGGCCGCAAGGATACGGCAACATCATAACGTGAAAGCACTGATTTACCCGTCTAGACAACTGCTTATCTCCTTACACGCGGACGATAATACTCTGTATATCAAAAAGCCCAGGGAGAACCTTAACACTGTGCTATGTGAGATAACCAAATTTGGGGCGATCTTGGGCATACAAATAAACTGGGCTAAGTCTGCAATATTTCCCCTAACGAACAAAACCCGTCCACACCAATTGGATTACCCTTTAGTCTGGGAGAATGAGAACTTAAAATATCTGGATATACACATGACCCGGTATAAGGACGCGCTGATGCGTACAAACTATGGCGCAGCCATTGACAAGGTGACAGATAGTATAACCAGGTGTATACGGCTACCACTCTCAACGGCAGGGAGGATATCCCTTATTAAGATGGTACTATTGCCAAAATTCCTGTACCTATTTATCAACATATCGTATCACCCCAGGAGATTTTTCTTCAATACACTCAAGACGCAGCTAACAAGACTCATATGGGGTGGGAAACAGGCACGACTCAACCTCGCTACACTGATGTTACCGTACCACCAGGGAGGTTGTGATGCTCCCAATTTTGAATATTATTACTGCTGCCCTCAGGCACACTGCAGTTCACTGGTTTCATCCACTTCCCTTCATACCTCACCTGGCGGTAGAGGATGGCCATATGGCCCGGATGCCTCCTGAGGGCTATCTATTCACAGCAGTGAGGGTGCGGGAGAGGGACCCCTCCACTGTGGACTGCACCATTGCTGCTTGGCGATGTATAGCCCACAGACTCGAGGCTACCATGATGTCCTCCCCTAGGATGACCCTGCTACGTTGTCCCTTATTGCAGATTCGTATGAGGGGATATGTTGCAGAATGCTTGATGGAATCCACTTCAGGGGAATCTCTATATTGGGGGACAATTCCATACCAAGGAGCAATTTTTCGGCTCACGCATACCCACTACCATGGATACATTCCTGTACATACGATTGAGACAAAGTGTTAGGGCTCTAACCCCTACATTTCCCGCAGAACCAACTACATTCGTGCCTCTCCATGTCCTACTCCAAACAGACGCCCCTCGGAATGTCATATCTCTATTGTATAAGCATGTACAGAATGCACCACCCCTCCAAAACCCACATGCCATACAGGAATGGGATAATGACCTGGGCACCCCGCTGACGGACGAGCAATGGGAACTCATATGCATGCAGATGGAGGCGGTCACAGCCAACAGCAGGTTACGCCTAATCCATTTTAAATTTCTGCATAGACTGTATCACACCCCGATTAATCTACACAAGTTACTCCTGCGCTAAAACGACAAATGTGCACGGTGTGGGTGGGAAGGAGCAGATTTCCTTCATCTAGCATGACCTTGCCCACAGGCAGCGGACTACTGGGTGCGGGTTTTTGAAGAAATGTCGATCATGATAGGAGTTTAGATACCACCGAATCCGCTGGCGGCTCGCCTGGGTCTAATCCATGACATAAACACAGTTCACAAAAAAAACTTGACAATGGGTATGTTGTTGGCAAAGCGCCAGGTAGCATGCAGGTGGGGGAGGGGCCGGGCTCCTAAATTCAAGGACTGGATACATACTATGTCCACTTGGCAGGACCACATGCACTGTTATGCTGAACAACTGCCTATAAAATCGCACCCAAAGATATCTGGGGGCCACTGACCGCCTATCATCTCACCCAAGAAACAGACAAGGATGTCAACCGGAAGGGGGAGAGGGAGGAAACAGGGAATGAGATGAGACCTGCAGCCCGATCTCCGATCCCTCAGGAAGAACCTGATGTACTATTACCCTGCAATGCGGGAGGGCCAAATGGGTGAAGACGCTGGGTTGGGTACTGGGGCCTTGATCCTTCACTAAGGCTGTAAAATCCCCAATTGCCTTTTATTCTGGTGAAGTGTAAGTGATTTTTTTATATTGTGTTTTTACAAGTCCCCGTATATGGGAAGGAGTGCTGTTGTCCGTACATTATGACATTATGCTGTTTCACATTGGACTGGGTGGGATTTTTTTGACCAAAGTGGCAGATAATGGGGGGGAATGTTCATAATTTGCAACAGATCTGTACGGGAAAGTGTTGTATACAAGAGCAACATTATTACAGTTGATTGAAGTTAACCATTACACTGATGTACTGTGCAAATGTTCAATAAAGGTTTTTTGAAGAAAAAAATATATATATATATATATTCACTGAAAAAACCATAGGTATCAAACCAGTTATAGTTAGCTGCAAATTTTACTGACATAAAACCATTGAAATTCCACGTTATAGTTAGTTGGACTCACTATAACTTGCGCGTGTAATGCACTGCTGATGACGTCACATATTACATCACTCATGACATGGTCAGTGACATCACTCATGACATCACTCATGACACCATCCAGTGAATGTGTATCTTTCTGAAAAATAAATATTTTTTATATATGTATATGTAAAGGTCGATGGAAGAATAAATGTTTAAATAAATGTTTTGATGAATGTTTTTTTTTTTTAATTGATTGGTTAACTGGCTTATTAATTGTATCTTAGTGAATACATATATTAGCGAGTAATGTTAAAATATTTAAATATATGTATCAGTGTTTCACTTTGTGTATAAATGACTACATGGGTTAGTGAGTAGCTACATGTGTGTGTATATGGGTTATTAGATGTTTTTTTAGTATCAGTATGAGTGTCTGTATGGTTTGGTGGGGGTATTACTTTGCACATAGATGCATCAATGACTGACTTACCGTTTGTATGTGTTTTGAAGACAGCATATGTGCAGGACTATATGGGTGGATGAGTGTGTATATGTGTTTGTTAGTGAGTGAATGACTGTCTCACTAGTGTCTTCATCAGTAACGACATATGTTTTAATCTAGTATATGTGAGTATTGATGTTTATAAGTGAGTATATGTGAGATTGTAAGAGTTCCTGTTTAAATAAGTATGTGTTTCTATAAGTGATTGTTTAAGAGAGTAAGTATGTGTAAGTTTCCTTAGAAGTAAGGTGGTAGTGTGTGTATAGTTGTAAATGCAAAGAAATGGATGTTCAATAGTTTATTTGCATGTGTGAGTATGTGTGTGAGTAACTTTTGGATGACTGTCGGTGTGTAACAGGATGTATTGGTGTATCACTACATATGATGAGTGAGTATATGTATGAGTGACTATATAGAACTGTTGGTGAATGAGTGGATGTGTATATAGATGGTGGTATTACTGAATTGGTTGTTGTAACTGGTATGGATATCTCAATTTTTTTGAAAATGTTAATTTCTATTTTTGAATATGTGTTTCAAGGGTTACATTACACTGAAAGGAGGTCTGTCACTCTGTCACAAAGATGGTGTCATCAGTGATGTCATGAGTGATGTCACTGACCATGTCATGAGTGATGTAATATGTGACGTCATCAGCAGTGCATTACACGCGCAAGTTATAGTGAGTCCAACTAACTATAACGTGGAATTTCAATGGTTTTATGTCAGTAAAATTTGCAGCTAACTATAACTGGTGTGAAACCTATGGTTTTTTCAGTGAATTTAATAGGTTTTTTATATGCTAATTCCTAACTATAACTGGTGTGAAACCTATGGTTTTTTCAGTGAATTTCATAGGTTTTCTAATTCCTAACTATATATAAGGCCCCAAACCTATGTTTTTTTCTTTGCAGTTCAAAATTTGATTAATAGCAAATGTCTATAGCTATGAAATGTAATATTTTTGAAAATGAATGAATCCTATATTTTATTTGTATTTGAAATTTTTCTTTTTTTTTCTTTTTTTTCTTTTTGACCCTGGAGCGCTCCCGGGGCGCGCCCCGGTGAGCGCCCCGGAGATCGTAGTCGTTTGAAGCGCTCCGGTGCGCGAACCGGGAAGCGTCCCGTTAGCGCCAATGTCGCGAACGAAAACATGATCTTGACGTATCGCGTAGCCGCGTCTGCGTGATACGCACGGCGAAAGCGCACCCGGAAGCACTCGAGCGAATACGATCGCGTAACGTAAACTTCCGATGCGCTTACGCGACGTGACCTGGGGCGCGCCCGCGGGCGCGCCGGTGGGCGCGTCGCATAAGCGCGTCAGTCATGTGACCTGAAAATAACACTTTTTAATTGGTGCAGAACAGTTTTACTTTCATAATGATGAAATCCCTGGTCTTGTGACCTGAAAATAACACTTCTCATTGGTTCAGTCCTTTTTTTTTCCAAATGATGAAAGACCCCACCTTTTTTCCTTATTCTGACTTTGTCCTTTGACTGAGGAAGACCTGTTTCAGTAATAGAGAGAGAACTATTTTGTACTTTCTAATGGCTACTGTAGCTGCATCAGCTGGAGCATCTGCACCACCACCACCACCACCACCACCAAGAGGACCACCACAACAGTACATTGGTGGTCAAGAAAAGGAGGAGGAGGAAGAGGAAGAGGAGGATGGGAGAAGATGGCTGCCTGAACAAAATACCCCATACAAGCCCAAGTCACACATTGTATGGGAGTTTTTTCACTCCCAGAGGGCAAGAAAAAAGTGAATGCGGCCAAGGTAACTTGCCTAATCTGTAAGGAACAACTTTCAAGGGGCAACCCAAACAAAAAGTATTCCTTTGGTAACAATACCATGATTCGACAAATGATCCGGAAGCACCCACAACAACTATTCTCGTGCAGAGCTCAGGGAACTGGCCAGTAACCTCCCCCAGTCATCAAGGACCACCTCCCAAACAAACGAACCCACTTCATCGGGACCAGAAACATCAGAGATGATGCCTTGTAATCAGCAAAGATTTGCTGATTTTAAAATCTCTTGTACTGCATGTGGCAAGCTTATCGCCTATGGTGAAAAGAGCATAAAGCTCATCGTCCTTGCAGGTGACAATCACAAGTGCCCCAAAAAGAAGTAATTTTTTTCTTTTTTTGTTTTTTGCTCCAGTTGAGCCCGTTTCAATTCCCTTTTTTTTGTTTCTCCCCCTAAAAAAATACAAAAAAAATAAAACTGTTTTGAAAAGCCAAAAAAAGTACAAAATGTTCAAAAAACATTAAAAAAATATAAAACAACAAAAAGAAGAAAAAAACAGTTCTTTTCAGAACTACCTCCAATTTATAAAAAAAAGGCTTCATTTTTAAAAAACCCTGTCATTCTTTTTTCACCATGGTATGCTCCCCGGTCCGCTCCCTGGTGCGCGTACCGGGCGCTCCCCCCGCGCAAAACGAAAAAAAAAAAATGTTTTGCCCCGCGGGGCCCTTTTATAGCCCCCACATCAAACCTAGGGGGTCAGGGGGGTCTACCCTGCCCCCTTATGGTCATTTCCCCCTTTGTTTTGGCCACCTCTGGTGTCTCGATCCTACCGAGATATAAGATGGGGTCCGCTCCGGACTGTTTCGAATGTTTACAGACACCCGAAAGCCAATTAGCTTTCCGTGCGCAAGTCGCGGGTCGCGCCCGGGGCGCACCCCGGTGTGCGTACCGGGGCGCTGCCATAGATATATATATTTTTTTGAACCTAAATTACTCAAAATCCACTGGAGCACATATCTTGAGACATAGCAAAGGCACATCGGGCTACCAGTCCCTACAATTTTGCCAAGTTTGGTGCAAATCCATTCAGCCGTTCGGGCTAAAAGTGAGTTTGACCGCCCTATGGAAATTAACATGGGGAAAACACGTTTTGGGACCCCCCTTTTATCTCGGCCCCCGCTTGACGAATCCCCCCGAAACTTTCAAGGAAGGACCGGAGCTCCGCGAGGCAAATTTGAGGAAGTTTTCAGGCAGATTCGTCAACCGGGGGCCGAGATAAAAGGGGGGTCCCAAAACGTGTTTTCCCCATGTTAATTTCCATAGGGCGCCAAAGTTATTCCAAATAGAATTTTGAGATTTTGCATTGAAAAAAATCCTAACTATAACTACCTACAGGCGACCGCCAGTAGGTAATATATATATATATATATATATATATATATATATATATATATATATATATATATATATATATATATACATTATAGACTATTAAATCAATCGGAATAGGAAATGTAAATAATTAAATAAATAAATAACTTCAACTGAGTCTAAGTCAAAATGGATTTCTCTTGTTTACTGTGTTCTGCTGCCCCGGTCTGATTTATGAATATTATCTAAATTTCTACAAATGTGTGACTGCCGCCGTGCCTTCTACATTGTTAATTATCTCATTTTGTACGTGACTGGTATGAGTCAAGTTTGTACGAGGTGTGAGTTGAAAGTCCAAAAATAGTTGCACAACTTTTTAGGTCTCGCGACCTGCGTTGCACTGCGCAGCAGTGCGCGCGCAGGTCGCGAGACCTCTAGTAGGTGAAAAACGGGGTTTTCAAGCTGACCTGGAATCGCACACGCTAGTGCGTGTGCGTTTCCTTTTCAGCTACCCCATTGGCCTTAGCTTGCGTTTTTTAATGAAAGACTGCACGCTATTGGCCAAAGGCGGCCGCATTGCTCCGCCCACGGCCTATTGGCCATCACGTGGTTTCAATTATCGTGCTTGCATGGGCGCGATAATTGAAAGCACGTCTCCTGTGGCGCGTGCGCACCACTCAGCAGGATTGTTCATTTTCATTTTTGGATCCATTTCTCAGGGAAGCAACGGTGCATTTCATGGAGCCGGGGGAAGCAGAATCTAGCTACCAGTGTGTGTGTTGTTTACATTTGCTGCCCGCCGTCACCACTGCTGGTTTCACAGTCCTATTGTTTTCTGTTTTCAACGAGGACTGTGATTTCAGTGAGCTATTACAGTTACTTTGGTGTTTGGTGTTGAGTTCTGAATTTTTTTTAACCTGATGACAGCAGTGGTTTGTCGCATGGACTTCTTTTTCCAAGGCTGGTGGTTCTTTCTCTTCCTGTGACTGTTGAGCATAGACTTATTTTTGCTTTTGAAGGCATAAGTCAAGCCCACTAATCTTTCTTTTGGAGTGGTGAGCGGTGGAGCGGATATAGGGTGCATATGAACCTGTGCACTCACTGTCAGTAGTGTCTCAGTGATGGGGGGGTGGGAGCGGTGTCATTTGGTATTTGTCCCGAGTATTTGGATCTGGGGTTCTCCAATTAATAAGCAGCTGTATTTACTAGATGTTTTTCAACAGAGCAACTCTTTCATTTACTTGGAGACGCACTTGCCGTAACCAAAGTTAGAAAAATCAAACACTTTCCAGTGAGTGGAAACAAGATATATCTATACTCTACATTAAATGCTGATGTAATGAATAGTATATTGCACTCTGTGTGTGTGTGAGAATGTGTGTGCGTGTGCGTGAGTGTATCTAGACAGACAGACAGACCGACCGGGTGCAGCGCTTAATTTGACATTCATTATCATTGTTGAGTGAGGAAAGACTCCTCCATGATTCTTGAGAGGCTAAGTAAGCCTCAGCAGTGGCATAACGAAACTTGAAGGGGCTCCCTTCAAAGCACATGAAGGACCCCTCCCCCACCACCACACACTCCAGACCCAGTCAGGAGCTCTCGGGTCAGGGACATGCATAATGTCGTAGAGCGCCCCTCGGGCTCAGGGATCCCTCCTCACCACAGGGCTGCAGGTCCTAATGTTACGCCACTGAGCCTCAGGTTGGTTGTGATGTCACATCCCTCCCCTCCTTCAGCATTGTTAATAAACAGATCATCACTCTCTGCTGATAAGGTTTGTGACTTTGTATTTTCACATGCATTTGTTCTATACATTTTATTTAATCAAACCAGGGTGCAAGGGTTTTTGTTTGCGGCCTTATGATTACTGGGAGCATTTTTGTCATTCAGTTTCGCTGTACTGTGGATATAACATGGAATCTGATCTTTGTACTGTAGTAATGAATACCTGGAAATGCATCTTTAGTGCACTTGCTCCAAATAACGTGCTATTGGACCAGTCTACTGTGGCATATAGTCTGCGTGCAGCGCCGGGACGGAAAAGCTGGCCTTTGTGCCTGTGGGGGAGGGAGAGGGGAGATGGGGGGATGCTCGGTGTCCTTTGTCAGTCGTCCGCCATTCATCCAATGATCTGCTTCCGCTGTACTCAATAGGGAAGAGCCCGCCAAGATGCCTGGGAGAAGGGAAAGCGTAGGGTAAATGGCATCTCACACTGCTGCACCAATTGGCACATACTTCTAGGCACTGCTGTTCGGCACTACACATTAAGTGGAAAATTAAACTGCTTGACGTTTTGTTTTTCTGAGCTGGTGCAAATGCAAATCTGCAGCCCGTTAATGCATGTCAGCTAATGGAAAAGGCCTCAAAATTAACACTTAACCAACGCACGGTTTTTAGTCTCAGCAAAAGCAAGCATTTGCAATGCAATAGGTCTCGCATTATTAAGCTTCGAGCTATTGGCATTGCTAAAGAATGCAACACCAATAGAAAAAACTTTAATAATGCGAGACCTATTATATTGCAAATGCTTGTTGATCTTGTAGTGGACATATTGCAGTTGAATTAATTTGATCTTAGGATTCATCATTTGTAGTTTTGATATGGTTTCTGTGCTGCCAAATAGCCTACTACTTTACTGGACATCCTCTTACCTTGCTACAAAGTGGTTATTTTTATTCTTACAAGAAAATGTTTTTATTACCAGTTTTGGCATTTGAATTTTCTTAAAGAAAATTTACATTTTATAACAGTGTATTTCAGCATATCTGTGGGACATCGTTCACAAGGGGTTTTTCTTCATCAAATAGTGGTTACAGTTTGGTCATTAACATAGGTCAGTGAAAATGTCTTTGCCTGTCCTACTTTAATATTAATGCTGTTATAGCTAGTCATCTTTTACTCAACATGGATTTCAACAGTTGCTTTATAAGGTTCCCTTATGAAAGGGAGTTTCTAGACGAGTAGTTATCAGGAGAGAGGTGGCTCACTGGGGTTGGCTACAGTTTAAAGTACTACAATTGGAGTTGTTTTTGGCATGAATTATGGAACACTTTCGTGTTTCGTGATGCCACAATTTATGCTTCCCTACATATGGGTGGCCCGTGTATTTTTGTGGGTGGTAGCCACATATGGTTTGGGTACTAGTCCCATGTCTACGTTTTACATTTAGTGACCTCTAAATAGGGGTAGGCTTATGGGTAGGTTCCCATATACACGGGTTTATGATGTAAACCTTTACACAGGGTTGGGTTATAGGTTTTGGCCCCATTTACTTGTTGTGCAGTACAAGGGTACATCCCTACGTAGGGTGTGTGTTTATGGGTGTTAGCCCCATTTTCACTTATGTCCTTTTGCACTGCACGTTTGGTCTGCTCATAGGGCCTGATGTGTTTGTAAGTCGCTTTTCGCTGCACGTTTTGTCATGTTGTGTGTAAGTCGCCCTCTGCCTCACGTTTTGTGTATTGTGTGTAAGTTGCCCTGCACCTCACGTGTTGTTCTGTGTAAGTAGCCCTGCGCTTCAGGTGTTGTTGTGTGTAAGTCGCCCTGCGCCTCACTGTGTGTACCCACTGTGTTGTTCACCTTGTGGTACATGTGCATTTTTTTGTGTTGGTTGCCCGTTGTTGCCTGTTGTTGGCCTTGAGTGTTTGTCCTGAGGCGGGGTCCACCCTTCTTTACATTTTGAATTTGTTTATTGGGAAGGATGGGGATATTGCTTGCTTTTGCTTTTATCTTACTTGTCAATATTTTTCCTTTCTTCAGATTACGCAGTGTTTCTACTCTCGAGAAGTTGTATTTATCTTTGCTTCCCTGAGTTAGAGAACTTTTTCTTCTTCTGTATGTTTTCATGTTTATAGTTATTCCCATGTTTTCGCACACTTTCATTTTTCTTTTAAAAGGAAGGGGATAATGTTATATCCTCTTAAGTGTCATTGTATGTAATGCAGCCTAGCTGATGCCTAGCTGCTTAGCCAGAATGAGAGATGTAACAGAATGTTGGTGTGACTGAGATGAATGGAATGCCTGGGTGCCTGTGTGGATGAGTGGTGACAGTTGGATTTCGGCTGAGCAGCAGGGAGGCTGCTCCTTGTGGGGCTGGAGAGATGGCTGGCAACATAAATAAGGACTGATGCACATATATACATGGAACCAATAAAGAAGTCTACTTAACTCTACCTGGCTTCTTGTGTCAACCTGTGTGTAAGGACACAACAGAATGCACCACATCCGCCAGTGCTTTGCAGTTGTCAAGTACCATATCATTTGAAATGTTCACATGTGTGTTAGCAGGCACAGCAGAAAACTTCATGGTCCTACCCAATGAAGCTCTCTTGGGGTGAAAATCCGGTTTGGGATCAGGACTATGTCTGAGACTCATCAACACCAAAAGAGAAGCTTCTGACCACTTTAAAGAGTTAGAAGTGCACATTTTAGCCAGGCAGAACTTCAGAGTCCCATTCACTTGTTCAATCATGCCAGATGCTTCTGGTCAATAACTACAGTGCAGACGTTGTTCAACCTGCAAATCAAGGGAAACCAGAAATACAAAGTGGGGAACCAATTCCCACAGTAATAACTTGGCCACAGTAAAACTATCATTCCTTCTAGTGGGGTAGGGTTCTAGCCAATAGGAGAAGATACACACCACAACCAAGACATTTTGCACCCCTTTCCACACTACGTCTTGTTAAAGGGGCCTCCTGATCTTACTCTATGACTCATAGTTACTGTGGTTCTTCTCCGTACATTTATTTGCTAGCAGGTAATGCAACAGTAGTAAAGGTTCTAAAAAAGGGATTAAACCAGTTCATCCTGAACAATCACAACATGACATCTCTCCCTTTGTATGCGAGACATGAAAATGTCTAACCATTGGGAATACCTATATCTCCCCTCCATGTTTCCCACAACCAGCTCTGAACCTGCACTCCTGTTTAACTTCTGGCACTTCTTCCTGTACTGTCTTGACCTTTTCCGAAGTATCAGCAACAGTCAATAACAGATTGAAATTGGTCTAATTCTCAGGTTCATTGTATATTCCCTGGCAAATGCACTAGACCCATGAACACAATACCAGGCAATTTAATCGGCGCAGCGATTTCCAGCTGTTACATAATCAATGCTGCTCTTGTGTGCTGCACATTTAACAGCCATTTCCAGAGACATCTCCAGATCTTCAATAGTTTCAAAACATAACTGCCATTTTGGATGGGAGACCCAGAAGTTGTCATAAACTCTTTCTGTGACCACAGCTGTCAGAAGTTATGAACAATACCAAAGTCATACTGACTAACGGTAAACATGGTAACGTTCAGTTGGTTTGAGACACAGCAAGCATTAGTTAAAGCATCCAATTTGGCCACTTGAGCAGAAGTTACATCATGGAACCAGGAGGCTTCTACTCTGCCTTTCAAGGTGAAAACAGCATAAAGCTTTCAAACGTCCCCCTTCATCTCGCAGACATCAGTTATCAACAAACAATACATAATAAGGCCCTGCAAAGGGTCCATCTTTAATGTTAGGTCTTGGCTTGGTGCATAGTTCAGTCACATCGAAACAGCCATGCTCAACCTCTTTCACCACCATCCTCACTTTTAGGCAACTGCAACAGCGTGACAGTGTTTGAAATGGAGCAACATCTTAGTGATATGTTGTCAGCTGGCAGTATTATTTGCTCATATTTTGTTAATCTGCTACAGGTCAGTGCTAGGGATCTTGTGCGAATGAGAAGTATGTCCACCGAATGAGGGGTCATCACTATAAGAGGATATTACAATTTCTTCGGGGACGCCTTATGTTTATTTTTTGGCTAGATGGTTTAACAAGGCAATGGTGTCTTGCTTCCAGGCATCCTTCAACATTGATATACCAATAGGTCATCAATGTACTGGACCAGGACTGGCCGCCACAGTAGCTTCAAAGTCTCCAGATTCTTTTTCAAGATTGGGTTAAAGATCAAGGGACTTTCTGTATACCTTCGTGGAACTCTGCACCATGCCAAAATTCTATTTTGGAACCGGAACACGAAGAGAAACTAACTATCTTTGTGCAATGGAATGGAAAAGAACGCCTGACACAAATCAATCACTGTGAGCCACTCAGCTTCACAGGGTATTTGAAACATATCCCTTCAGTATTCGGTACCACAGGGCAACATGGGAAAACAATATTATTAATCTCCTACATTATACTATCTTTGCTGCTAAACTTCTGCAGGTCACAACAGGGGAATTACATGGACTTCCCAAAATCTCTTTCAAGATCCCTTGCTGTATCATGGACTCAATCACAGGGGAAATTCCAGCCACTGTCTCTGGTGGAAGATTTTATTGGGGTGTTAGGGAATATTCAGCATTTGGTATGACAGTAATCCAGAGGTTCTACACCTGTCATGAGTCCAATACCCTTGCCTAAGAAATCCCAGACTTTCAGCTTTACAGTGTTTTTCAGATCAAGGAGCAAATTGTCTTCAATCATCAGGGGAAACAGACCAATGGCTATCCCTTATTTCCCTAATTTAAAATCTGCATCTTCATCATGCGTTTGGAACTCAGCGCACCCCTGATGTACAGTAAACTATACAATTTAACTTGCATAATAGGTCTCTGCCTAACAAGTTTACCTTACTAGAATCACAAACCACAAACTGGTAGTATTCTTCATACTAACCAGTTTTGACCAGAACTTTTTCAGACACAGTGTTGCTGTTTGTTTGCAACTCCTACAACTTGGATCTGTTTTCCCAAGAGAGGTAGGTTTTGGACATCCCCTGATTTGACAGTGAAACCAGTAGCGCTAATGTTGACCAAAATGGACACTTACTGACTATTCACCTCTCGTACTATGAATGGCCACTTTGGTATACATCCAAGACTGCACCAAGGATGCAATTTGCCTCCCCTCTCGTGCACTCTCATTGTGATTGATCAAACCCATAGTCTCCAAAAGTATTAATGATTAGGAACTGCTTGAAACTGGCTTGATTTTCAAAGGGATTTGAATTAGCTCTAGGAACCTTGTTTGCATTGACACTTGGGTTTCCCATATTCTGCGGGGCAATCAGGGCTTAGGCAACCTGCATCATGGGGACTTGAGACATGTTGGATTCTGAGGTCTCAGCATCTATACATTTTGCAACTATATTGGGTTTACACTGAATTTGACCATCCCCAGACATTTGATTATGGTTGAGCCTACACTCCCTCTTCCAGTAGCCCAATAACAAGGATTTGACGGCTACAACATCAACACATATATTCCAAGGTTCAGGTCTTTTGGAACACCAAAGATTCTACCTTGTTGAATACCATTTACACCCTGCATCATGTGTCCTCTGCCTTGAAATATAACTCCCTGTATTCCACATTCCAGCACCATTTCCCATATAGGGCCCATTCTGAAATCCCTTCTGTGCAAGCGTACTCTGTGCCAGCATACACTTCTCTTTGACCTTCCTCTGTTTCATCTCAATTCAATACTTAACATATCAAAGTATCTCATCCAAAGGCTTGCTCTGCCAATATATCCTTTTCTGCTGAACGTGCAAGCTAATTTCCGGACATAACCCAAGAACAATCTTCAACATAAAATTCTAATATTTTCCCTTTCAGGGTTTTGTAGGGGTCACTTTCTTTGCCCCCCCCCCCAATATATTCCTTTTTCTTCCTTTTCTGTTCCTTTCTAATCCACCTGTCTCTTATTTTATGTAAATTACTACATTTCTGTATGCTTACCACCAACTTTCTAATGTGAATCTTCATTCCAGAAGTCCTCATAGTGGTCATTATCTCTTCATCAACATGAACCCTGAAACTTCCTTGCAAAGCAGGCCTATTGAGTATATCAATATTATACTTATTTTCATATTCTGCCAATTTCTCATGTGTCTTTGCAGCATGGCAAGTTATTTTTTTACTTAAAAATTGGAGCTCGTTTTCATGATACGTATCCAGACATGTGTCTTCAAATTTCCTTTAACCTCTTAAGTGCTGCGCCTATACCAGCGGCCGACGGCACCACTACCTCGGGAGTGCTGCCGTCGGCCGTTGGACGTTCCAGCTGCACCTGCGCAATGGAACGTTCAGCACTGGAGCTGGACGTTCCAAAGCAGCTAAGGTGTTAATGAGTTCATCCAAATCCACAACCAATCCAGGAACATCTAAAGGTCTTAAAGTAATTTGAGCCAGTGGACTATCTTCCAGCCCTTCTGTTCCCCCACTTCCCGGAGATACTTCCCCACTTCACGGCTGTGCTCCTAGATCAAAGACCCCAGTAGCACCCTGAGCAATTGGTGTTGTGTTCACTAGAGTATGTTCTGAGGCTATAGCTCCTGTAAGCGGGTTGGGATGCATGACTACTTGTGAATTTTGAGTCATGGGAACAAAAATATTTACAGGAGCTCCAACAGTTGCACCTGAAATGATGGGAATCTGAGCTGTTGTGATTGTGTAGCCACAGTGGAAACAGTTACAGTCTGGGCTGTTATAATAAGGTATTCCCTCCCAAACTGGTATAACTGGGGGTGGGGTGCATACCCGTAGTAGTGCCTCATTCTACCTCATGTGGAACTGATAAACTTGTGCCTATCTGTGACTGGAATGGACTGGTGCAACCTATATCAACATGCACCAGATGTTGTGCCTCATTTCCAGGGAGGTATGGAATTTGCAACTCTTCATTGTGTGTGACCAGTATTGTCTGGTGTGACCCGTATCAATGCACACAGAAACTGTGCCTCATTTCCAGGGAGGTACAGAATTTGCAACTCATTGTTGTGTGGGGCCGGTATTGTCTGGTACGACCCGTATCAATGCACACCAGAGGTTTCGCCTAATTTCCAGGGAGGTACAGAATTTGCAATTCTTTGTAGTATGTGACCGCAACTGTCTGGTGTGACTCAGATTAACGTGTTGCAGATATTGTGCCTCATTTCCACTGAGGTACTGTACTGAGTTTGCGACTCTTCATTATGTGTGACCAGAACTGTCTGAAGCGACTTGTATCAACGTGCAAAAGATATCATATTCGTGTTCCATTGTGCCCGGATTGCCTGGATGCTACTTTGGTCGACGTGTGTCTGAAGGGTTACCTCCTTCTTCCGAGAGGGTCCCCTGCCACATCCCCCTCTTTCATCAATTATTCATTTTGTGCCATCAGTGAGGTGGATCAACTGCCCTCTTCTCACCCAGTCCGACAACTTCATGTTGCCCGGTAGTATTGCCCAGATTGGGTCCGAGTGGTGAGAGTAAAGGACTGGGCTGAGGAACGCTTCCAAGAGGCATTGGTAACATGTCAAAAGCTGTGTGACCCCCATGCTTCACAGAATTGGGCTGGTACCGGAAGGCACAATGTAGAATCCTTTAAATAAAAGACTATCGCCCTCAGCCGGCTTCTGCTTTGCACTCCGTGTGTGAACTTCCCAAAGGTGGTGGCTAACCCCCCATTGCCTTCTAATTAGTCATGCTGCCTTCCGCCACTTTCTTCCCTGGGACCCTGACTAAGTGTGACTCGGGCCGCATGTGACCTAGTATTGTGGGGGATGGGGGAGTGTTGTGTATCTCCAACCCATGGGCGTAGGGTATTCGGGGTTAGCTGAAAGGTGGAGGAGGATTGCTTATATCTCATGTTCAGAGGAATCTGTTTGCACAATGAAGTGCTTGATATAACATGGAGCTTTTTGAATTGGTACTGGGCACATTACTTCTTTCAGGGTGTCAAAGACCTATTGACAGCTCAATGTCCATTTAACCGTTTTGGGCATTTTCTTGGAGGTTACTACTGTGAGTGGGTCACAATGGACCCATATCCCCTCATAAACCTCCTGTAGTATTCAATCAAGCCAAGGAATGCCCTGATTGGAGCTACCCAGTCCAGAATAGTCTGGATCCTGGGACATAGGATTTAAACTTGGCCTCCGCCTACAAGGTGGCCCAAGTATACGACTGTGCCCTGTCCTATCTGGCACTTGCTTGCCTTGATAGTAAGGCCTGCACTCTGAAGAGCCTTCAGGAGCTCCCCAAGGTGGATTAGGTGATCCTGCCAGGTGGAGCTCAAGAAAGTGCTATCCTCAAAATATGCTGCACTAAAGGACTTCACCTAGCAAGGACTTTGTACACCAGCCTTTGGAAGGTGGCAGGGGCATTCTTAATTTCAGAAGGAATCACAGTAAAATGATAGTGCCCATCTAGGAATGAGAACGCTAATTTCTCTTTGAATCTAGAGGTCAACCTATCTGCCAGTTCCCTGATGTGAGATCAAATGTACTGAGATATTAGGCTGCGCCAACCTGTCAAATAATTCATCAGCCCTAGGAATTGGATCTGCATCAGTTGTTTTTCATAGCATTTAGGTCTCTATAGTCTACACAAAACCTAATTTCTTTTTTTTACCCTGGGAGTGAGGTTTGGGGACTAACACAACTGAGATGCCCCAGGGACTCTCAGGGGGTTCAAGGACACCCAATTCCAGCATCTTGCTTACTTCAGCTTTTATGTTCTCTTTGACATGATCAGACTGCCTGTAGATTTTATTTTTGACAGGTAGGCTGTCACCAGTGTCCACATCATGTGTACACTTGTTAGTCTGCTCAGATATCAAGGAGATTTAGGACTTGCCTGCAATCAGTCTGCTATTGGGCAGTGAGGGTTTCTGGCAAGACCACTCATGTAAACTGACCCATCTTCAGGGTTGTTTGAGAGGTGGTCAGGGAGAGGTTCACTTTTGCTTCCTGATTCTCATCTGGGACCATGAGCATGGTCCTGTCAGCCTGTCATTATAGGGCTTGCAGTGGTTCACATGGATGACCCACGTTGGTGTTCCTGCAAGTGCAAGTGCCAAAGTCCACTAAGTAAGTGACCTCCCTTTTTCTCTCAAGGCTAGGGTAGGGCCCTGTCCATTTATCCTGGAGGCCCGCAGGAGCCACAGGCTCAAAAACACATACCTTCTGCCCCTGTTGGAACTCTTGGCTGGCCTCAACATTTTTGTTTGCTTTTTTAATGTACTCAGCCATCATGGACTAAAGGCCAAGCACATAATCCAAAATATCCTACTTATATTCTTTGAGAAGTCTGTCCCATCCTTCCTTCACAAGACACAACAATCCCCCTACTGGGTGTCCAAACAAAAGCTCAAAGCGGGAAAGCCCTACTTCCTTTTGTTCCACCTCTCTATAAGCAAAATGCAGGAATGGTTGTAAGACATCCCATCTCCTTCTGAGCTTTTTAGGGAGTCCACTAATCACACCTTTAAGGGCCTTGTTTAATCTTTCAACACACCACCTCCTCAGCATCATCTTCTTCTGTGTGATTCTCCTGGGAATCATTTACACTTACTGGATGATCTCTCTCATGTTCTGGCAAAAGCTTAATAAGATTTTTTTCGGTAGCACCAGCTCTGGATTTAACACCACAACCTCTTCAGAAGGTCCATAGCTGGGTGTATGACAACTTCATGTATGGTGTCAGGTCGAGCTCCTGAGCCAGCGGGCTATCCATTTTTGCACTAAATTCAGGACCTTTTTATAATGTTAAAAAAATCTTAACACTTTTCTTCTTTCCTAACAAAAGTAATATTTGAGAATTCTCAAAACTGAGTACAGGGACTTAACCAAGGCCCTAATACTTAATTTTAAAGTTTAGAAAAATCGACCAATCAAAAAATACAAAAGGCTAAAGGCAATTTTTGTATTTATTTGTGTTGTCACTTATTGTCAGAGTAGTATAACCAAACGCCAAGTCGTAGACCCCCACCGCTGATCCACCAATGTAGTATGCTGGTTCTCCATATAGTGCACTAAAATAAAGTACAGTGTGCAGAGGGTCCAGTGAGACCTAGATTGGTATACAGAGGTAAAAGTAGATAATACTAATGCTCTATTTGTGGTAGTTAGGCTTATCAGAGGCTAGTGCTAAGCATTTGTTTTACTCGCTGAGGCAATAAATGAGACACACATAAATCTGAGACCAATTTATAAAAATAACACTTATTTTTCAGACGAAGAACTTCGTTCTACAGTAAGTAATTTTTAAGTTATGAATTTTTCAAGTTCAGAAAACGAATTACTTTTGTGCGCAATTACACACCATTGAAGTCAATGGGAGAAAAGAGAAAAATGCATATAAAATCACACAGTTGGATTTCAAGGTTTACCTTCCGAATTTAAGTAGGTAGCAAGGCCAGACCCAATGTTCCACCAGCGGATTCTCAGCCGCGTCACAGATTTGGCCGGGAGGAGGGTGCTAAAGTCGTTGGTAGCTGGTACGCTACAAAGAAGGTGCCACTTGAAAACACATTGTACAAAGTGACTTAGAGGTAAGTCCGAGAGGTCCCACTCAAGGGAACAGGTTGTAAAGGCACAGGACCTAGGAGCACAGCTGGATTGTCGTTATGAAGGACGGGCGGGCCGGGTGCAGAGCAGAAAGGTCAGCCAGGTGGACTGTGTCAAGATATCATCATGGTAAAGAGCAGGCAGCTTGAAGAGGCCATTATGGGACAGCTGGGCCACTCACAAAGTGGGTCTCAGGGGTCTGAACGTCCTTTGATAGGTGCTTGCTTCCTGGGCAGTTGGAGTCCTGATTGGAATCTTCATCTCTAAGAATACTGCAGAAGGTCTTGTACCCCGGGTATTGGTGCAGCACGACTCTGGTAGGTCTTGGAGTCTCTAAACTTGGTGGGGAGACAAATATAACCCTCTGGAACTGGTGTGCCACTTTTGGTTTGAGTGCTGCGTTGGAGTTGCTGGGAAGAATTGAGTCAGTCAAACCGGATTCTGTGGTTGGCTGCCTGCAGCCGCAGGGAAACACTATCTCCACTCCAAGGGAGTTCTTTGATGATTGGTAAAAGGCTGGAGGAGCTCTGGGATCTTGGAGGCCTCACAGATGCAGGACGAGACAGCACACCACGATTGTCGAGTTGTTACTGCATCAGGTAGGGTTTGGCACTGATTTTCTGCAGCAGGGCTTCAGTCCTCAGGTCAGCAGCTCCTTTTCTTTCTGTGTCCATCGGATCTAAGTTCAGGCTCCAGTGATGCCACCTAAATACTAAATGTAAGGGTGTTAAAGGGGGTGATAGGTAGTAGCTAATTGGCTACCTACTTTAAGGGTGTCTAAACCCTCTCAGAGACCACTTCCTCTGGGAAGGGGCACAACCCTGACCCTAATTGGCTAATTCTCTCAGAAACCAAGATAGAAAGAAATTAAAAGTGGGCCTCACATCACCTGCCCCACCTTAGGGATGGTGCTGTCTGTATGGGGACCCACTTCCTAATCTAACTAATTTTCCTGCCTGTCATCTGGCCACATGTGGAGAAGGAAAAGGGAGTTGGCATCCTCCACTATCTGGAGCTGCCTGGGTCGCATTTCAAAGGCGGCATCACCGTTGAAGCTTCCCGCCCTGGGAGGTCATCCTGGCCTGGAGGAGGTGTGAAGCACTTCACCCAAAAAAGGCTTTGTTCCTGGCATCTAAGTGCTCTGCCCTCCCCCCATGAGGTTTGAAACATGTCTGGTGGTGGAAGGATGGCAAAGACTTGTCAGAGCCCACACCAGTGCTTCATACATTTTCAGGGGACCCTCTAAAGGGTCTCCTGTGTGCATTTATTAATAAATCCAATACTGGCATCAGTGAGGATTTATTAGGATGAGATGTTTGGTACCAAACATCTTAGGGAACAGTGAAGCCATCATGGTGCTAAGAAACTCGTAATGACAAGTATCCAGCCAATGTACTCTCTACAACTTCCCTGTGCACTTACAGTATGCACAAATCGACTTCATATTGTAGATTTATATCTGCTCATGCCGATATGTCCACACATGGGATATAGTGCACCTGGCCGTAGGTCTATAAGGCCTGCAGTAGGGGTGACTTACATATACCTCATGCAGTATATGGAGGCATGGCACACAGAGCTGTGTGCCATGTCGATTCTTCGGTTTTCTCCGCGCCAAGACATGTAGTCTGCAATGGAAGATTGTATGGGCTTGATGAGGGGTTTCTGGGATGGTACGATTGATGCTGCAGACCCAGGGGACTTTCTTCAGTACCAACGCCCTAGGTACCAGAGTTACCATTCACTAGGGTATTACAGGGGTGCTGACATTGTGCCAATTGTGGTACAGTTTTAGAAAAGAGATCTGGCACTGGGAAGCTGGTTGTCAGGCACCCAGTGCCCTTTCAATTCAAAATCACATCATACACCAGGCAAAAAGTGGGGGCTAACCATGTCAAAAGAGGCACTTGCCTATAGAGACTGCAAGGTATAGGATTCAAATGCCATCCATACTGGTAGGCATTTGGTCTGGAGAAGCACAGACTCAAGGTTCTTAACACTTAAGGAACTAAGTGCCGTGGTTTCTTCTGACAATACGGATTTGGGTATTAAATTGGGGGAGGGATAGTTGTCCCCCTGGAACATTTTTTTTATGTCATTCACGACGAAACACATATAAATAATATTTACTACAACTGATGGACGATTATTAAACACAAGAGGGATACTCAAAAATATGCAAATATGAGCCCTGACGCAGTTTAACACTGCTTGAATAAAGTGCGTTGGCTGGAACGTTTTTTACTGATTGGATTTTACGATTATGAATAAAGCAGGAACTTTCTTAATGGACTGAAGGATTCTTTGATTACTGTGTTTCCAGGTGCACTATTCCACTCTCTTGTGTTGACATAACAGAGTGGTAAGCGTTGACTTTACCAATAAGAATTTATTTCTACCCAAACAAACCTTTTTTAGCAACATCGGTATAATGAAATACTGGGAAAAAACCCTAACTTTCTAACCTGTACCATGAAGTTTACATGCAGCGCTTTGATGGCAGTTCATTGCTCACTGTACTAGATTATTATTGTAATTTATGAACTGCACGTTAGCAAAACAATCTCTGTGACAAATGCAGTAACCCACTGTACGATGCATATAAAATACTGTTCTTTGATATGCATTGTACACGTTCTTTACAGCAGGCATATTAACCCTCTGCGCTACCTTAGATGAGTCAAAGCTACCACTAGACAAAACTCCCACCTCAATCCAGCAGGTACATTAGTCACCAGAATTATTGTTATACTTTTGTTGTAACTTGAAAAAACTGAATAGACAGGAAATTTTGCCCTGCTTTAAAAACTGCTACACTACTAAACACGCATTTGCAATGCAATGGTCTAGGCATCATTAAAGGTAGAGCTATTGGCATTGCTCATGACATTTCTTTTTTTTTCTTTAAATCATAAATAAATGGTATTGTTATTTACATTGCCAATACACAGCACTCTGCACTCAACAGCACACACCACTCTGCACCTGCACTCACTGCTCTGCACACTCACTCTGCACTCACTACTCTGCACTCACTACTCTGCACTCACTACTCTGCACTCACTATTCCGCATTCTGCACACTCATTCTGCACTCACTACTCTGCACTCACTACTCTGCACTCACTACTCTGCACTCACTATTCTGCATTCTGCACACTCACTCTGCACTCACTACTCTGCACTCTGCACTCACCACTCTGCACTCACTACTCTGCACTCACTACTCACTACTCTGCACTCACTACTCTGCACTCACTACTCACTACTCTGCACTCACTACTCTGCACTCACTACTCACTACTCTGCACTCACTACTCACTACTCTGCACTCACTACTCACTACTCTGCACTCACTACTCTGCACTCACTACTCTGCACTCACTACTCTGCACTCTGCACTCACTACTCTGCACTCTGCACTCACTACTCTGCACTCTGCACTCACTACTCTGCACTCACAACTCACAGTCACTACTCTGCACTCACTACTCTGCACTCACTACTCACTACTCTGCACTCACTACTCACTACTCTGCACTCACTACTCACTACTCTGCACTCACTACTCTGCACTCACTACTCTGCACTCACTACTCTGCACTCACTACTCACTACTCTGCACTCACTACTCTGCACTCACTACTCTGCACTCACTACTCTGCACTCACTACTCTGCACTCACTACTCTGCACTCTGCACTCACTACTCTGCACTCACTACTCACACTCACTACTCTGCACTCACTACTCTGCACTCACTACTCTGCACTCACTACTCTGCACTCACTATTCTGCATTCTGCACACTCACTCTGCACTCACTACTCTGCACTCACTACTCACTACTCTGCACTCACTACTCACTACTCTGCACTCACTACTCTGCACTCACTACTCTACACTCTGCACTCACTACTCTGCACTCTGCACTCACTACTCTGCACTCACTACTCACTACTCTGCACTCACTACTCTGCACTCAAATATATTTTGTGTTAATATTGTTATTTTTTTTAATTTGTTGCTTTGTATGTTGCTTTACTGTGCACTTGATGTTTATAATTTGCATGGATCCATGTTTTGTATGTGGCTTAAGTTTTGTCATGTGTATGTTTAACAGCCCTGAAGAAGTCCTGTTGTTATGGGCCGAAGCATGTTGGCTGTGTCCATATCCCTGCTATTTTCAAGCAAGAAATAAATAATGAACGTTTCAACCATTCCTGTTTCTCAACATCTATATGAAACTCAAAGAGATTATGTATAACTCTGTATTGGCACTTATTGAGATATATTAACACTCTATTCTTGTTTATACTGTTTTTTTTACTACCGCCAAGAGGGCTTCCCCTTTATTTTAGTTTTTTGAAACATTTTTACGGCATTCTCGTGAACAGGGAGCCCTGGGAGTGAAGCACCTTTAGTAGGAAAACATACGGAGTTCGCCAATCAATACCATAACTGTTCTTGTGATCTTGTTTTGGAATTGTAAATATTGGGTGTGAGCTTGTGTTTCTTTAGCAACAAAACACAATATACTACAGCATACGGAACACTGAAAGAGGTTTTTCTTTGCATGCACAGGTGAGCATGTTACATCACAGTGCATCTTTTTGTGGACTCGAGCATACTTCACTGGTGATAGACTTCAGGGCTTTTTTTTACAGTACTGTATATGTTGCATTATGCTGTAATGCAACGTATTACAGTGCAATATTGGGAATTCTGGGCTGGGGTACTGACATCTGACACAGATATCCAGGATAATATAGTTAACATCGATCAGATTTGCAATGATCTACAGAGACAAACACAAAGGCACAGAAAACACCACTTACAATAATTAAGAGTGTCTCTTTCGTGAATTGTCAGCCCTGGATCTGCTGTCAGTGACTGGGACGGCAGTGCAGAAGTGTATCCTGCACTAGCGTTAATGGTACATATTGAAAGAGGCATGGAGCCCACTAATGTGAATAACCAGACAAATGTGCCTCGAAAAGGACATCATTTATAACTGCTCTTTTATCTTAACAGAGTAAATAACATAGGTAACAAAACAGGCAGGCCATAGTTTCATTTAGCAGCCAAATATAAAATAACTCTTACTGCCCCCGGAATTCCGCCGCGGCCGCACCGGAAGTCAGGCAAGGTCGCCTGTGATGGGGGCGGAGCCACGTCCGGACCGGAAGAGGAGGCAGGCGGAGGAAATGCGTGGAGTGGCCCGGGGCTCCTGCGAGCGTGGAGAGCCCCGGGGCCGACAACAGGACGTTGCACACGTGTTGCGGGGCTCCCTTGACCAAGAGGGAGTCCCGGGAAAGGAGCTACCAAGAGCCGCAGCGTCAACTCTCCCTGCCGGTGCGGAGAGCGGAGTCCCCCAGATTGCCACAGTAAGTTAAAGGGGAGGGGGGGAGGAGGGAGAGGAGAGGGGGGGGGGCCGGTGCACTTGTGTGTGTGTGTGTGTGTGTGTGCGCGCGCGTGTGTGTATGAGTGGTGGGGGGTTCTGTATGTATGTGCGTGTGTGAGCGCTTCTGTGTGTGTTTCTATGTATGCGCATGCGTGTGTTGTGTGGGAGCCTCGCGCAGCGCTCGTACTTATGCGCGTGCCAGTTAAGAATCGCCTGCGCGCAGCCAGGAGTGTCTCCTGGGAAGCACACTCACTGACAAAAGATCTCGGCGGAGACGCGCTTCCGCGCGGCTAGCCGAGACCTAAAAATTGGACCCCACTATCAAAACCGCCCCCTCCCTTCCAGCATCCTGAGGAAATGCCAGATGCCCAGTATGTCTATCTCCTTGGATTGGAGCTGGACCGCGACTGTAAGACCTGAAAGGACTACCGCGCCATGCACCCGAAAGCACTGAGGGAATGTTCCCAAAAGCTACTCATTGACTGACGTTGGACAACCCCGTGACGCTCGTGATCTCATTCACGCCAAAGGTCCAGGGACTGGAAAACGGGAAACAACTGAGAAGCAGTAAAAAATACAGTTATTATTATATCTAATGATTACATCAATTAATCATAGACACAGCTAGAGCATTTCGAGATCTTTCTTTTATTGGATCTCTCCAGTATTCACACTTCATCCAGACTGAAATAGAGTAGCTGTAGGTAGTGGTACATAAAACATATAGGGCCCGATGTAGGTAATTCCGATTTACCTACTCTTAAATACCGAATCATACCGATTCGGTATTTAAGAGTAGGTAAATTGGAAGGAGGCAGATGTAGGTAATTTTAATTTAACAATTACCATATCTGTAAGATTCGGTATTTACCTCGAAAAGGACATCATTTATAACTGCTCTTTTATCTTAACAGAGTAAATAACATAGGTAACAAAACAGGCAGGCCATAGTTTCATTTAGCAGCCAAATATAAAATAACTCTTACTGCCCCCGGAATTCCGCCGCGGCCGCACCGGAAGTCAGGCAAGGTCGCCTGTGACGGGGGCGGAGCCGCGTCCGGACCGGAAGAGGAGGCAGGCGGAGGAAATGCGTGGAGCGGCCGGGGCTCCTGCGAGCGTGGAGAGCCCCGGGGCCGACAACAGGACGTTGCACACGTGTTGCGGGGCTCCCTTGACCAAGAGGGAGTCCCGGGAAAGGAGCTACCAAGAGCCGCAGTGTCAACTCTCCCTGCCGGTGCGGAGAGCGGAGTCCCCCAGATTGCCACAGTAAGTTAAAGGGGAGGGGGGGAGGAGGGAGAGGAGAGGGGGGGGCCGGTGCACTTGTGTGTGTGTGTGTGTGTGTGTGCGCGCGCGTGTGTGTATGAGTGGTGGGGGGTTCTGTATGTATGTGCGTGTGTGAGCGCTTCTGTGTGTGTTTCTATGTATGCGCATGCGTGTGTTGTGTGGGAGCCTCGCGCAGCGCTCGTACTTATGCGCGTGCCAGTTAAGAATCGCCTGCGCGCGGCCAGGAGTGTCTCCTGGGAAGCACACTCACTGACAAAAGATCTCGGCGGAGACGCGCTTCCGCACGGCTAGCCGAGACCTAAAAATTGGACCCCACTATCAAAACCGCCCCCTCCCTTCCAGCATCCTGAGGAAATGCCAGATGCCCAGTATGTCTATCTCCTTGGATTGGAGCTGGACCGCGACTGCAAGACCTGAAAGGACTACCGCGCCATGCACCCGAAAGCACTGAGGGAATGTTCCCAAAAGCTACTCATTGACTGACGTTGGACAACCCCGTGACGCTCGTGATCTCATTCACGCCAAAGGTCCAGGGACTGGAAAACGGGAAACAACTGAGAAGCAGTAAAAAATACAGTTATTATTATATCTAATGATTACATCAATTAATCATAGACACAGCTAGAGCATTTCGAGATCTTTCTTTTATTGGATCTCTCCAGTATTCACACTTCGTCCAGACTGAAATAGAGTAGCTGTAGGTAGTGGTACATAAAACATATAGGGCCCGATGTAGGTAATTCCGATTTACCTACTCTTAAATACCGAATCATACCGATTCGGTATTTAAGAGTAGGTAAATTGGAAGGAGGCAGATGTAGGTAATTTTAATTTAACAATTACCATATCTGTAAGATTCGGTATTTACCTCGAAAAGGACATCATTTATAACTGCTCTTTTATCTTAACAGAGTAAATAACATAGGTAACAAAACAGGCAGGCCATAGTTTCATTTAGCAGCCAAATATAAAATAACTCTTACTGCCCCCGGAATTCCGCCGCGGCCGCACCGGAAGTCAGGCAAGGTCGCCTGTGACGGGGGCGGAGCCGCGTCCGGACCGGAAGAGGAGGCAGGCGGAGGAAATGCGTCGAGCGGCCGGGGCTCCTGCGAGCGTGGAGAGCCCCGGGGCCGACAACAGGACGTTGCACATGTGTTGCGGGGCTCCCTTGACCAAGAGGGAGTCCCGGGAAAGGAGCTACCAAGAGCTGCAGCGTCAACTCTCCCTGCCGGTGCGGAGAGCGGAGTCCCCCAGATTGCCACAGTAAGTTAAAGGGGAGGGGGGGGAGGAGGGAGAAGAGAGGGGGGGGCTGGTGCACTTGTGTGTGTGTGTGTGTGTGTGTGTGTGTGCGTGCGCGCGCGTGTGTGTATGAGTGGGGGGGTTCTGTATGTATGTGCGTGTGTGAGCGCTTCTGTGTGTGTTTCTATGTATGCGCATGCGTGTGTTGTGTGGGAGCCTCGCGCAGCGCTCGTACTTATGCGCGTGTCAGTTAAGAATCGCCTGCGCGCGGCCAGGAGTGTATCCTGGGAAGCACACTCGCTGACAAAAGATCTCGGCGGAGACGCGCTTCCGCGCGGCTAGCCGAGACCTAAAAGTTGGACCCCACTATCAAAACCGCCCCCTCCCTTCCAGCATCCTGAGGAAATTCCAGATGCCCAGTATGTCTATCTCCTTGGATTGGAGCTGGACCGCGACTGCAAGACCTGAAAGGACTACCGCGCCATGCACCCGAAAGCACTGAGGGAATGTTCCCAAAAGCTACTCATTGACTGACGTTGGACAACCCTGTGACGCTCGTGATCTCATTCACGCCAAAGGTCCAGGGACTGGAAAACGGGAAACAACTGAGAAGCAGTAAAAAATACAGTTATTATTATATCTAATGATTACATCAATTAATCATAGACACAGCTAGAGCATTTCGAGATCTTTCTTTTATTGGATCTCTCCAGTATTAACACTTCGTCCAGACTGAAATAGAGTAGCTGTAGGTAGTGGTACATAAAACATATAGGGCCCGATGTAGGTAATTCCGATTTACCTACTCTTAAATACCGAATCATACCGATTCGGTATTTAAGAGTAGGTAAATTGGAAGGAGGCAGATGTAGGTAATTTTAATTTAACAATTACCATATCTGTAAGATTCGGTATTTACCGATTCGGTAAATACCGAATCGGTATTTCCCATTGATTCCTATGGGCCTTGAAGCCCATAGGAATCAATGGGAAATACCGATTCGGTATTTACCGAATCTGTAAATAACGATTCCTGCAAGGGGGAACGGGGTGTCACTTTGACACCCTATAGCACCCCAATTCCAGGCTTGTGTGCCATGTGGCACACATACATGCCCTAAGGGCATGTCTGTGTGTCACATGGCACAGGTGTACATGCACAGATGTGCATGTAAACCTGAATTCGGTATTTTACCACCCAATAGGATTGGGTGGAAAATACAGACTCCTAAAGGGCCTGTGGCACTCTTTGAAGTGCCAGCTACATCTGGATTTACTGATTCAGTAAATATACCGAGTCTGTATTTTACCAAATCTGTAAATTTACCGATTCAGTAAATTTACAGATTCGGTAAAAATCGGGCCCCATACATCTCAAAAACTAATTACCGGTCGGTAACGGCCGAAATCGGCCATTACCGACCGGTAATTGGCGACCTACATCTGGCCCTTAGTCTCATACTGCTTCTTTTGGCCAAGCGCAGGGTGGCAATAAACTGGGGAGATAAACGTGCACCCTCAATCAAGACATGGATACAAGATATTTGTTTTTGCCAAAACCAATTGTCCACATATTGGGAATTAATGCCGGCACAGTCCAGGCCAAAAGACATTTGGGAACCAGTCCTCACTGGGTTATGCACCCTCCAGTCAAACAACAATACTCCCCCTGGAAGAGACGAAGTCAACGCATAGCAGAGACACCCCCTGCAGACAAACCCCACCTTGTGCCCCTCCCAGAGAAGCTCAGATAAAATAACAGACCTAGATATAACGACATGCATTACATCAGTCAATGTACAGACACGTAAGATAGAATTACTCTGTTTGGCCAAACCTATTGTGGCATAATTGGAGGGCAACACAACAATTTCTGATGCAACGGTTCACCTATTGTCTCCCTTTGTGCCTCTTAAACTGTAATAGGTGTTGTTAATTGCTGACAATATCATGAAGCTGTGTCTTGTATACTTGGATGCAATCAAAATAAATATTATTACAATGCTGTGATTTAGAACTAGGTTATCATGATCCTACTGAGTCGACCAGTTATGTTTGCTAATTGGCATTGAATTGTGTATTATGTACAATTGTGTTACATTTATAACCCAATTTTAAATCTCAGTATGTGATAATGTATAAATTGCCAAATCAAATGCCTGTTGCACACCAAATTATAAAAGTACACCCGGAACCATTTTACAGGAATACCCGTCCTGTCGGCTTCCCCATATACCGGGGCATCTAATGTACTGGGAGCTTCCGCACTCCCCGTGATTTGTTAAGTGGACGCCAACACCATTTGAAAGAACCTACCGCAGAAAAATATCACCGTACAAACATTTGTTTTTAAAGAATTGTACCGACGACGATTTGGACCCATTTTCTTTACCTGGTCTCGAGCGGGGCCAGGTCGGAATTATCACCGGCAAAGCGACCTGCGGTCCGCCACCCTTTAATTACAGCCCTGAGGAGTCGCGGAATTACTGTATTCCATTGCGACGAAACATGTGTCGGCTGGCCAATTAAACACAATAAAAGAGGATCCGAATCATACAAACATTGGTGTTTTCTCTGACGGCGGAAACTTGAACTTCAAAGTGTCCATTGAGACACCGAAATTCTGTACTTTTATAATTTGGTGTGCAACAGGCATTTGTTTGCTCTGGTGTAGTGTGTGGTTCTCACCACACACTTTTGGAGGGGTTATAGGGCTTCTCCCCTCACCTGTCTGCACCTATTGTTTCAAACATCAGCACAAAAGCAGTGCGCCCAGTATTTCCCTCATTCTAAAAACCCTGTTCTAAATTGAAATCTATAAATTGCCAAATGCCAATGAATAAAATACAAAAATAAAAAACATGGGGGAATATTACCTAGGGCCATTATCACCGCTTTAGCTAGACTTTTTCCCGCTAAAACGGCGATAATTTTATCGCTCTATTACCAAGCTGTCGCTAACACCAGTTAGCGACAGCTTGTAGGCGATAGCGGGCATTTTGGTCCCCGCTTTGCATGTCAGCGATAATTATCTCTAATGACATGCAAAGTGGGCGTGCCAAAATGTCAGCGACTGAAAACAGTCGCTGCAATCGCTATTGCCTATGATCAACACAGGCGTAGCGCAAATATCTCCAAAAGCTAATGCCTGCCCTGACCAGTTCTTAGCCTTGTTATCCAATGAGAGGTGGATAACATGGCTAAGAGCATTGGCACGGTAATGCCTGAATATCGCTGTTTTGACAGCGATATTCACGCATTTTGCCCATTTATTATCGCTACTGAGATAAACCTTGATAATAGCAAGGTATCTCAGCGATAAAAAAAGGTGAAGGGGGGCGATAGGAATATTTCCGCTAAGCCAACATAGCGATAATTATCGCTAGTTGTTGGTAATATGCCCCATAGTTTCACTATATAAAAAAATAACATCCAAGTACGAGCCCTCTCGTAAAAAAGCTCTGCTCCTTACCATACAGTCTGTTAGTTCACTGACTGCCGGCGCTATCGTCACAAAGGTCCAAATCTGGCGTATGGGGTGCAGCGTGTCATCTACTTGTCATGGAAGTATTGCACACATGATGACATAGGGCTGCTTGTGGAACCACTCCCAATGATCGTTTTCATGCTCTAAGTCATCGGGTAAGTCCCAAAAACACAAGAAGTCAAAGCGATTTCGACTTCCTCATACCAGTCCAAGTCATTGGACGAGGGGTGGGGAGCACTGGCACTCTAGGCCTCGCTCTGATGTGAAGCCTGTGCCAGGGTTTGCTCTATGTCTCCCAGAGTTTCCAGTAGCTGGAGTGACCTCCCCACCCAGCTTAAGAAATTTTATGAGACCATGCACTTTATATTTGAGCAGCCTGATCGCTCTGAAGTGCCTTTGGACCCCACTGTGTTCAGGAGGGCCCCCCTCTGGATTTCCTTCAGCTGGTCTGCCCTCAGTGCCAGTCAGGCCCCTTGGATTCAGTTCTTTATCAGGAGCAGTGCCACCTGTGAGGCTGCAACCTTCCTTATGTCAATTCCAGTGCCGTCTCTCCTGGCGCCACTGATGCCCCATGGCGGTGTAGGTCCCATCATCAAACCCAACTCCAACATGGAGCCGGACGGACTTCGTCCGATGCAAATCTAGGCACCATTTGGTACCATGCTTTCTGAATCAAGCTAGTGCCTTTTTCCTTTGACAGGCCTGGACAGGCCTGGACAGGGTGCTGATTGGGAGGGGTCTGATGGCCCTTATGTTTACCATCAACCGCTTGATGAACAAGAGGACAAGTGGCATGAGGAACTGGCGGATGGCAGTGGATTGGACACCTCAGTGGATTGAACACCTCACCGGACACTGTCCTGGTCTCTCCCTATGTCAGACTAACCTTGTGCCAGCAATCTCCACAAGAACCGAAGAAGGGTCCCAATGCCTCTCTACAGGTGTGTGCAAAGTACTATAGGTTAAATTCCCTGCCTCACAACCGCAGGGTGCTTCAGATGCTGTTGAAGGTATCCACAGGATTTTCCACTTCTCTCTCTAGAGTCCCACACGCTCTTCCTGTGTGTACTCCCTTGGACTGTGGTGATTTAGTTGTGTGGTGCATCTAAGATAAAACACACAATATGTATATATATATATATATATATATATATATATATATATATATATATATATATATATATATATATATATATATATATATATATATATATATATATATATATATATGCAAATATTATACAGCCTTAAAACATACAATGACGTAGTACTTTCATTTACATTCATTCATTTTCTTCCTATTGTTCTCTGACAACTACCTTCTCTCTTCTTACTTTTAAAGTCATGAGGAACATCCTTCCAAAGCTATGGAGAATTTTCCAACTATTTACATTTTAGTATGTTCTCCATTAAGTCTTAGTACACTCTTGTTTTTCTCTATCCATGAGTTCTCTGCTGAACCTTCTATGAATATTGTGTTTCTGCCTTCTTAAAACATGAAGTACATCACTGAACAAGTTTCTTAACCCCATGTGTGCTGATGACGGCCCCCGTCCGTCATGCAGCACGGTGGGCGTGTGCTGATGACGGCTGGGGGCCGTCATGAACCCGCGCACTCTTTAAAAGTGCCGCACAGGCGCAGAATCGCGGCCGCACGCAAGGGGTTAATATGCAGAAATCCATTGTACTAGTCTCTATGTTGTATTTTTAAAGTTCTTTACTGAAGAATTGCTGATACACTAACCTCTGTTTTCTCGTTTCACTCTTTTCTCTCATGACATTCTCACAAATACCTGGGGAATCTTCTTTCTAGAGATGCTTCAAAGGAATGGGGATTTACCCCCTGTGTGCACACAAACATTAGGAATTTTAAGGGCAGGAGCAATTCCCTCTAACTAAACAATTGCTATACGACAAGCGCGTTGATGAGATACTACTCCCTCTCACAAGAAGACAGTTGAATTGCGCAGCTCGAACTTCGTTCATTCGCGTTAGCGTCTCTCTCAATGCTCAAGCTGAGAGTTAAAACAACTAGATGGCTGATAATTGTTTTCATGAATGGTGGTCACCATGTTGAATTCCTCAACCATCGATTTCTTAACAATCATTATCAAACTGGACTAAAGAGTCTTTAAACCTGGATGACGATGTATCCACTGTGGATATTGCAGGAATGGGCCTCTTTTTGACACAGTCACCCTCACTTTTTGCTCACTGGTGCCAATGCTTTTACTTGGAAGTGCACTGGGTCTCTGCTAAGCAGGCCCCAGTGCCAGTGCTCTTTCCCTAAAATGAGACACGTTTTAATTGTAACCCAATTGACAAGGACTTTTGCACCCTTGTAGGTTCTTGGTAAATATTACTCCTGGTACCCAGGGCATGGGTACTAAAAAGGGTCCCTAAGGGCTGCAGCATGTATTATGCCACCCTAAGGGACCCACACACACACTGCATGCAGACTGACATTGCCGGATGCATGAAATGGTGCAGAACATTCCAAAAACATGATATTTCTCTCTCCTTGTGGGCAATTCCAAAGTACACTGGATGTCTCCTATATGTCTATATGTAAGTCACCCCTACAGCAGGCCTTTAGAGCCCTAAGGCAGTGTGCATTATAGTACATGTGAGGGCACAACTGCATTCCCAGATACGCCCCATGATGCCTGGTTCCAGTGCTATACAAAAGGGGATGATGGACAGAGCGCTTGAGCAAATCAAACACTAACTCCCAGTCAACTGATCTGGGTTTAATCCATCACCATTCTTTAGCTCACTCAGCCACCCCAGTTCAGACATGGCCATATGCAAATCAGTCTGACCCTGTGCCTTATGGGAACAGTCCAGCCCGAACTGCCAAGCCATGTCTTCCCTGGACCGGAAACAAGCACCCTGGGACCGGTTTCGGATTCATAATCCTCATCAGCCAGGCTATCTTGAATCCAGTGGCCAAGTGAGCAAGGGACTCACGTCTGAGCATACCCTGCCAACTTAGGGCGAACAAAGCGATACAAAAGGGGATGATGGACGGAGCGCTTGAGAAAATCAAACACTCACCCCCAGTCAACTGATCGGGGTTTAATCCATCACCATTCTTTAGCTCACTCAGCCACCCCAGTTCAGACATGGCCATATACAAATCAGTCTGACCCTGTGCCTCATGGGAACAGTCCAGCCCGAACTGCCAAGCCATGTCTTCCCTGGACTGGAAACAAGCATCCTGGGACCGGTTTCGGATTCATAATCCTCATCAGCCAGGCTATCTTAATCCAGTGGCCAAGTGAGCAAGGGACTCAGGTCTGAGCATACCCTGCCAACTTAGGGCGGACAAAGCGATACAAAAGGGGATGATGGACGGAGCGCTTGAGCAAATCAAACACTCACCCCCAGTCAACTGATCTGGGTTTAATCCATCACCATTCCTTAGCTTACTCAGCCACCCCAGTTCAGACATGGCCATATGCAAATCAGTCTGACCCTGTGCCTCATGGGAACAGTCCAGCCCGAACTACCAAGCCATGTCTTCCCTGGACCGGAAACAAGCATCCTGGGACCGGTTTCGGATTCATAATCCTCATCAGCCAGGCTATCTTGAATCCAGTGGCCAAGTGAGCAAGGGACTCAGGTCTGAGCATACCCTGCCAATTTAGGGCGAACAAAGCGATACAAAAGGGGATGATGGACGGTTCCAGTGCTAGGCACTGCAAGTGATCAGGAAGCCATTTTAAAGTTATGTAGTGGGCACTGGCCATTATGAGTTACCCAGCTACATAAGAGCTTCACTCAAAATAATGATGTTTGGTATCAAACGCCTCATCTTAATAAATCCATACTGATGCCAGTATTGGATTTATGAAGACATGCACCCATAGGGCACCTTAGAGGGGTCCCCTGTAACACTACTAGCTTCCTAGTGTGTTGGCTGACTGGTATCTGTCAGTCAGCTACCCAAGATGAGTTTATGATCCCTTGAAAGGGAGGGCCCACACTCTCAGAGGTCAGAAACAATGCCTGCTTGGCGGAAGGTGTTCTCACCTCCCCCAGCAGGATGGCTAGTGATTTGGAATATCACAGCCAGAGGCTTCAAAGCCCTTGCAAACTTTGATATGTGACCTTGGCTTCCCCCCAGACCTGAGGAATGCCACACCTACCCTGGGCCCATTTGGCACCAGAGTAGGTAGAAAATTAGATATTCAGGAGGTGTGTTGTATTTACATGCTGGGCACACCCCTAAGGTGGGCCACCTGAAGTAGGCAGCCAGAGAAGGGTTTCACCATCTTGCTTTTGGTGAAAATAGGGAATTCTGTATCAGGGTTATGCCCACTCCTCACATGAAGTGGTCATATAGGGGGTGTAGTCATCCCAGTGGTAGGAAGCCTATAGGCTACTAACATATACTCCTGTAAATGCCCCTCATTTTAGTATTTAGAGGTCTCCCAACACCAGACTGTAAGAAAGTGTCTCTATATATACTGGACCCAAGTAAGGTACAGAGTTCAAACGCAGTTCTAATCCTACGAAGCTGATCTTTAAAGTTCTTAAAGACCTGACTGCTAAAAGAGCTCCAGCAGCCCTATCCTATGCCTACTTTTCAGTGCCCTATCCGGCGGCAGCTCTGAGGCCATAAGCTCCCTTCTGAGTCCCTACACCCCTAGCAGAAACCTTCGCTCTGCCAATATGAACCTTCTCACCGTCCCTCGGACAAACAGGGTCAGATGGGGCGAAAGAGCCTTTTCATCTGTGGCCCCTAAACTATGGAATGCCCTCCCCTCTGAGATCAAATCCCAACCCACCATGGTTCTTTTTAAGAAAGCTCTAAAGACGTGGTGTTTCACCAAGGCCTACCATTAATCATGCTCTCTGACCTTATCGTTTCATTTGGCTAGGCGCCTTGACGCCCTCTGGGGCTAAGTTGCGCTATATATAAATCTGGCTTCATTCATTCATTCATTCATTCATTCATTCATTCATTCATTCATTCATTCAGCCGAGATATGCTCAGTGTCCCACTGCGAAGAGCTTGCTTCCTTTTTTTTGGAAAAGGTGCACACTATCTATCGCTCCTTCCCTAGTACCATCCCCCAGAGCGAGTGGAAACAAGCCTACGTCACTCCCATCCTGAAGAAACCCGCGGTGGACCCTCTCCTATTGGAGAACTACCGTCCGATCTCTCTTCTCCCTTGGGCCGCGAAGATGGCGGAGGCTAATGCCAATGGAATCTTGACCAAACATCTTCAGACTGCTAATATTCTAGATCCCGCTCAGAATGGTTTTCGGGCAGGTCATAGCACCGAGACTGCTCTCCTTGCTATGACGGAACATCTGCGCTCTGTGCTTGAATCTGGTCAGACTACGGCACTGGTGTTACTCAACCTCAGTGCCGCATTCAACACGGTCTCACATGAGATACTGCTACGACGTTTGGGAGAGGCGGGGGTCTGTGGTCTTGCACTTGAATGGCTTCGGTCATTTCTAACAGGCCGCTCTTTTCAGATCGCAACTCCTCCATTTGAGTCTAAACCCTATTTCATCGAGCAGGGAGTGCTGCAGGGGTCGGCACTTAGCCCCACATTGTTCAATCTGTACGTTCTGCCGCTGGCTGCGGTCGTCAAGCAGTGGGGCCTGACTATGGTTTTGTATGCTGACGATACGCAGCTGGCGGTTGCACTCAGTGGGGACTCCGACTCTGAAGCCTCTCGGTTTAGGGAGGGTCTGACAGCAGTGGCTGGCTGGATGACGGCGAACTGCTTGCAGCTCAATGCTAAGAAAACTGAGGTTCTTGTTGTTGGTAAGCATAGCAACCTCTGGGGCGATCAGTGGTGGCCTCCAGAGCTGGGCCCAACCCCCATACCGGTATCTGAGGTTAAAAATCTAGGTGTCTGGTTAGACCCATCCCTCAGTTTCTGTGGACACACCAAAAAAGTGGCTGCTGCGTGCTTTGGTATTCTGCGTGGGCTCAGAACAATCTTAAAATTCTTCGACGCCCCTACTAGGCAGTTGATAATCCAGGCCACCATACTCTCGCGGCTTGATTATGCGAGTTCACTTCTGTTGGGGCCAATCGGGCGGAAGTTACCCGGATGCAGCGCGTGCATAATGCGGCGGCCAGGGCCCTGGTGGGTCTTCCTAGATTCTGTTCAGCGAAGGAAACCATCCTGAAACTCCATTGGCTGCCCATGGCTCAAAGGATTGAGTTTAAGACCCTATGTTTTTCCTTCAAGATTCTTAAATTGTCTTCTCCCCAGATCCTAGAACACCTTCTCACTCCCTATGTCCCCTCTCGCTCCTTGAGGTCATTGGGTCAAAATGTGACTACAGTTCCGCGGTTCAAACGCTGCAGAGCGGTAGGCCGTTCCTTCCAGTTTCGTGCGGCCAAGCTCTGGAACTCCCTACCAGCTCACATCCGTGCCCTAGATGACCTTTTTATGTTCAGGAGGGCTATCAAAACCTATCTTTTCCCTCCTGGACCTTAATGGACTGCTCCTCTGCTACTTCTCCTCTTTCTGTTATGTATGCTGTGTTCTTTCTTCCAGTCAAAGCGCTGGGACGCCCCTTAGCTGGGGCAGCTGTGCGCTATACAAGTTATGATAACATAACATACCATAACATAACATAACATAACAGTGTGTATAGAGTCCACAGTTTGACAGAGGCTAAAGTTAGATATAACCTTACTCTCTAAAGTGGTAGCTTGGTCGAGCAGTAAGGCAGTATTAGAGGACAGTGTAAAGCATTTGTTGTACAAACTCAGTCAGCAAATGGTCTCACACACTCAAGAACTGAACTCTAGGCCAATTGTTTTGTATCAAAATATATAGTTGTTTTATTTTAGAACCAACAAGGTATCAAAATATACTTTCTCAAGATGAGTTACTTTAGTTAAATACTTTTCAAATAGGCAATAGACTTTTTGATTACAATAGTTACAGTTGTTGCAATGGGCAGCACAATTTCACACACAATGCAACATTGAGCTCAATGGGAATTTCTAGATAAATGCAATTAATTACTTTATGGGTTACTTTTCTAACCACAGGACCAGATCCTAGATTGAGTCCTGAGACATCTCCTGTAAACAGTTAAGTAAAAGCGTCCTGGATCCAGCCCTGGTGTATCTCCTGTAAACAATTGAAAGAATTCATTTAAGTCATACAGGAGAATTTTAAGGAATATTTGTAGTTTTTGAAAATTGACACAAAAACTTTTCTGGTGAAAATCGTAAAATGGATTCCTATTGAAGGAAATTCAAGTTACTGGTAAGTACGGTTAAAATTACTTTTCAGGGTCAGTGTTGGGCTAAAAGATGTAGCACTGGGTTCTCTCCTGATAACAGGTGAGTAATCGGAATTCTTTGTTTGGCTGATTTTAGATGAATATTTCAAAGTTTCAAAACTCACACTTTGAAGAATTTTTAAGAGAAACCAGTCAACGTTATCCTATGGAAGAAAAGTGAGTTATTGGCTTTTGGGTAAGTACTCGACTGGAAGAGTTAAGGTTGTGGGCATAGACTCGGGGGTGCCCCAGTGTCAGGTAGGTACAGTTGGTACACCCTCAGCGGCACAGGGATAGCCGGGTGCAGAAGTAGTTCGGCCCAATGTTATCCAATGAGAGGCAGTGGGCCTTCGGTTGGTGGCTGCTGGCAATCAGGGCACGCGGCTTTGGGAGCTGGACTCCAGGTCATTTGCTCAGGGCAAATGCGGAAGTAGGTTAGGTGCAAGGTTGCACTGCCAGGGGCACTCGGGGGCTGGGTGCTTTAGAGCCGTCGAGCCCTCATTGTTATTCAGTGGAGAACTTGGAAGATGAAAAAGGGCTGCAGGCTCGGGGACGGAGATTCTTCTGGAGCGACCAACACTTCGAGAGGTAATTGGGATCTTGGAGGATAGGTAGGCACCCAGGAGTTGGGCACAGGGGGCCGTGGGGCGCCGGGTGCAGGGGTGTCTTTTGACGTCGGGAAATCTTACCCTCAGCTGGTCACGGTTGGAGGGGTCTCTGGTTGTGAGGCTGCAGGCGTAGTCTGGGTCGTCCAGGAGGGTCCTTGGGCACTTGATTTTAGGTAACAATCCCGGGGGCACGTCCTCAGGGTCTTTGTCCACTTGGGCACAGGCCGGGCTCGGCGGGTGCAGAGCGTGCTGGCTTTGCGGTTCTAGCTGGCACCAGGTGTGTTGCTTTTTTAGCAGAACCACTGCTCGTGGGAGTCCCAGTCTCTAAGAGCTTCAAGGCAGGCAGGTCCTCTGGGATTTTTAAGGTTGCTGTCCGCAGGAGACGCCGGGATTTAGGAGGAGCAGGTTCAAGGATCAGCAGGCTGGTAGGGCTGGGGCCAAGTCAGTTGGTGTTGTCCTTTTGTTAGCAGCTGCACGGCAGGTCGTCCTTCTTCTTGTTCTTCTTCTTGTTTTGAAATCAGGATCTGAGGAAGGTAGGTTCAGGGTGCCCCTAAATACTTAAGTTAGGGGTGTTATAGGTAGGGCAAGGGCAGGGACCATTAGGTCCCTGTCCTGGAGTGAGTACACCCCCTACTCTGCTCCTCTCTTGTGGTAGGGGGGCAGGGGCCTAGCTCTGATTGGGCAGGGCTCCCCATCTTCAAGATGGCGGTAGCCCGGAGTCGTGCTTCACCTCGCCTCTCCCACCTGAGGGGTGGAGTTGTCACAGGCTGGCACACCTCCTTTCCTCACTTAGGGTTTCCCGCCAGTCTACCCGCCAGAGTGGGGGACAGAGCTGGTGGGGGCCAGTTGCTGAGTACAGCAAGTGGCCTGGAGAAGCTCACAAAGGCGGCATGCCTTTGAAGCTTTCCCTGCCCATTCTGGGAGAGGAGACCTAGCACCTCACCCAGGACGTGCATTGTTGCAGGCCCAGGATAGCGGATGGCTCTCTACCCAGGGGTCCAGCCACATGTCTGCTGTGTGGCAGCCTAGGTAGCGCCTTAGACCAGACGTGGATTGTAGGTTAGGTTCAGGGGACAACTCTAAGTTGCCCTCTGTCGTGCATTTGGCATTAAATCCCACACTGGAATCCGTGGGGATTTCATGTGCTGAGAAGTTTGATACCAAACTTCTCAGTCTTCAGGGTAGCCGTCATGGTGCGGTGGAGTTCGTAATGACAACCTCCCAGCACTATATATTCTTTAATGGCATCACTGCACTTACAGTGCCCAGGAATGGCCCTGAGTACTGTAGGGGCACAGGGCTCATGCACCTGTGCCCACACCACTGGCATAGTGCACCCAGCTAGAGGGGTGACTTATGTATGCCAGGGCTGTGTGTTTGTGGGCATGGCACACAGGGATGTGGGCCATGTCAACTCTTTGTTTAGTTCTGTACCAGGACACTCAGCTTGCAAAGGCAGTGTGTGTGTATCAGGGAACAGGGCCCCTAAGGGTGGCACAATAAGTGCTGCAGCCCTTAGGGGTCTTCTCTGGTCACAATACCCTGGGTACCTAGGGTACCATTTACCATGGACTGGCAAGTGACCAGAGATGCCAGTTGGGTTTTTGTTGCAACACAGTTTTAGGTAAGGAACACAGGCCCTGGGCACCTGTTTGGCAGGAGTCCAGGGCACACTCAGTCAAAGCACATCAGCAATTCAGCAAAAAGTGGGGGCATACCATGCAAGAAAGATGGCACTTTCTCACACAGACAGACAGTTGAACTACCCAGGAACAGAAGAAGGACAAAGAAGAGCCGATCCTGCAAGAACTAAGGACCTGCACAGAACTTGCCACCAAACCCTGCCTTGTTGCTTGTGCCTCGACAAATGCAAAGACCCGATTCGTCCTGCAGCTGTACATCTTCCCCAACACTTGTAAGACTTCCCAGCACTTCAACAACCATCTAGCATCTTCCTTGGGGTGGAGGAGCCATCTCCCTGAATCTGCAGGCACCAACCACATCTGCCCTGTTCTCCTTATTGCTGGTAAGCATGGGCGGAAAATCCGTTCCGATCGCGGATTTTGCGGATTTTCGGTAAATTCGCAATCCGCGAACGGTCGCGAATTTACCGAAAATCCGCAAAATCGCACGTAGCGGATTTTTTTTTCTTGGTGATACAATTTCCGGCGTGCAGTGTAAGTTCGCAATTGCGAACATGTAGGTGCGGCGGGCAGCAACAATCTTGCACTCGCGAAATTACAAAAATTGCAATTCTGCACAAGAAATCTACTAGCAAGCAGCATAGACCTTCTGAAAGTGATGATTTTTATCAGAATAACTCCTCAGGTTGGCATTTGCCTGCACTTTTTTGGATTTGAGGCCTTTTGATTTTCTTTGGATAACTTTTGGATTAGAAATCAACTTTCTCATATAAGCTTGTTTGGGGCATTACAGTTGCTGTAATGCTGTTCTGCAGAAAAACGAGTTTTGCAAAAGTGAAAGCAGGTTCAAAGGTTCAAACTCATCATTAGTAACCATTCCCTGTAGTGCTTCCTGACAAGGGCCCCTCCAGAGTTCAGTTGCTAGTTGCAACAATTGTATGACCCTGCTCTGACCCTCACAGCAGGCTCATAGAATAGCTACAAGTAGGCCACAAAGGTCCTGGAAAAAAAAATTGCACTGCAACAGAAAGCAAATTACAGATAAGGAAGCAGGTGCCAGACTGGAATTTTAAAACAGTGACACATTAATAAATCAACCCCAAATTAATTCATGTCAGTTAAAGCAGGCAGGTGTGCTTGCTTTTTCCCCCCATAATCTACAGTGATGATGAACCAGAGGGTGGCATTGATGTACCAGAGGGTGGCATGGGTGAAACAGAGGGTGGCAGGGGTGAAACAGAGGGTGCTGGGAACCTGTGATGATGAACCAGACGTAGAAACAACATAATCGTGACAGTTGCGAGCCAACATGTAAGTTCGCAATTGCGAACTGGTACAAAACCCTCGCGAACTGGCAGAAATCCTTGCGAACTGGCAGAAATCCTTGCGAATACAAAAAAAATCCGCAAATTCGTGAGAATTCGCGGATTTTGCGGATTGCAAGTTCGCAAATTCGCAAAATTCGCGAACGCCAGATTCGCAAAATTCGCCCATGCTTAATTGCTGGTCATCGGACCCAACTAGGGAGGTCAGCCCCAACTCTGCCAAGTTTTGAGATGCTAGCTAGACGCTTTAGGAGCTCCTCCTGCACCAATACCCTGAGTACCGGAGCACCTGCACAAGCCAAGGCTTGCTTGTGTCTAGCCTGGAAAGTACTGCAATGGAAAATCATCCTGCACAACATGGGGCTTCAGGACCGACGAGATCCACAACCAGAGTGGCCATGCTGTTTTGTTTTTACCTCCTCTGCAGAACCAAAGACAAGTGTGAGAGCCTTGACCTCCAGTGGCCAGCCAGCCAAGACCATCTGCACCGGAGCGTCATAGCCCGGGCTGTGACTCTGACTACGTCGTCTTAACCTAGGGGTCCGGATGACCTGAGCCCTCCTTTGGGTTCTTCTGGGCTATCCCCAAGTCCCTCCTTGCAGCCTTTGTTTTTGGTCCCCACTGACTTTTATGGTGTAGCACTCAAGGCTACCATCCCGACCAGCACCTCTGCACACGGACACCCCAGGGCAGGCAACCCAAAACTGCTGGCGGTTCTTTGGACCTTGGTCCCCTAGCAACTTAAGCCCACCCTCGAACTTCAACAGCAAGTATTTGTTTTTCCTCCTATAGGATAACATTGCTGCATTCGAAGCTCAGACCTCAAAAAAGCTTTTTGAATATTTTTGGTATTTATTTGTAAAAATAATATCTCTTAAAGTACCAAATTGATTCTAAAGATCTTGGTGTCTGAAGGTATACAAAATATGTATCTGAAAGAGACTATTGTTTATAGATTCCTTACATTAGGATTACCCACAGGAGTCAGACTAAATCCGGACAATTTTTTTTGTAGCAGTACGCTTGCACGTCGGTAGGTGCGTTCGTCGTCGTGATTGCCGGGATGACGTTGCAGTATCTACTTAGATGCCGCCCCTCCGTGCTGACATCAGTTCTTTCTTTTTCCGCGCCACTGAGCCCAGATCCGAAGAGAGCGGTTCCTTAGTCAATTTTTGACTAGCATTTTTTGACTTTTTGTCAACATCTTTTTCGAGGCATTCAACTCCTGGTGCACAGGGATGTTACATCAGCTGACCAGCTTTAAACCTTGTGACTCCTGTCACAAATTGATATCGGTTATGGACCCGCACCTTGTGTGCCTCTGGTGCCTGGAGCGCAACCACAACCCGAAGTCGTGCTCCGACTGTCGGACCATGAATCCGAAGTTTTTGCTGGAGCAGTCTCGAAAGCTTCTAGAGGCCCGGCAGTCAGCTTGCACCGCTCAAGGTCCCGGTTGAGATGGAGGTAGCGGGACATCACGGAGTCACCACATACACTTCTTCGAAGTCTTCGTCTTCGGGTAAGTCGAAGCACAAAAAGAAGGCAAAGAAGCACCGTCGCTCTTCGTGTTCTACCCGTCAGTAGCCGATGTGACGTGGGATGCGGAAGGTCGTCGTCCTTCAGCTCCGAGCTTCCCGGAAGCCGGAGCGACCCCTGCCCAACTTTGTAGTTTTTACGAAGCCCTTCATTTCATTTTTGGGCAGCCCGACTCTGCCAGCACACCTTCAGGTAGTCTGGACAAATCCCCAGACTTTGGCTTGCTTTCTCCCTCTACTGTGTCTACGGAAGAGGGAGCCTCTTATTCTGCATTGTTGAGCAGGGCGGCTGAGGCCTTGAACGTTGAGCTTCCTACGGTATCGGTCAGGACTAACCTCCTGACCGAAGTGCTGCAACCGGCAGCGGCCTCTTCGGAGCCTCTGCTGCTGTTCAATGAGGCCCTCATTGACATCCTTCTTGGCACTTGTGCAAGCCCAGCACAGGAGCTCCTGTAGATAGGATGATTGCTCAATGCCACCGCCCGGCCTCGGGCAACTCCATTTTCCTCTCCCAATACCCTACCCCAGAAAGCTTGGTGGTCCAAGCCTCAACTTCCAAAGGCATGTTCCCTACTGATCCCCCAGATAGGGAACCCAAGAAGCTGGATCATCTTTGGAAGAAGATGTTTTCTTCCACCAGCTTAGGACTGCGGTCTGTGACACTGCATGTCTCTTGGGCCGTTACACCCACTCCTTGTGGGACACGGTCACTTAGGTGCTGCTACAGTGCCCGGAGGAGGCCCGGGCCGTTCTCTCCTGTGCAGTTGCTGATGGTAGAGATGCAACAAAGTTCTCCATACGTTGTGGGCTGGACACTGCCGCCTCGCTAGGCAGGGCGATTTCAACGTCAGTAGCCCTGAGATGCTATGGCTGGATGAGGTCCACTGGCTTTTCAGGCGATGTCCAATCGACTCTTTTGGACATGCCCTTTGATGGCCATCACTTGTTTGGCGACAAAGTGGAAAACTTGCTCGTGCACTTTAAGGATCTGAGGGCAACAGCAAGATCCTTGGGCCTGGCTAGCATCTCTCGCCCCACGCAGTCTGCTTTTCGCCCCTTTCGAGGCTACGGAAGGGGTGCCCCATTATGTTCCACCCAGAGCCACAGGCCTGCGCAAGCTTCCCAGCTTCTGTGGGGCCAGGGACGTGGGACCCAGCATCGTGAGTCAGAGGGCCAGCGGGTAGGCCAGTCCACCAGCGCCCCCTCTGTGGCAGCCTCCAAACCTTCCTAGTCCGGCTTTTCAGGGCCACCATTTGCCAGTGAGCAGCAGGATTCGCCATCACCTCCCCCACTGGCACAATATCACGTCAGACAGGTGGGTTTTGCAGATAGTCAAAAGGGGCTACTGCCTCCCCTTCGAAACTACCCCTCCCTCCATGCCACCCACACTCCATCGCATATTGAAGGATCATTTGGCCCTTCTCCATCAGGAAGTTACGGCTCTCTTGGCCAAGTTAACTATCGAGCGAGTCCTTGTGCCAGAAGTAGGTCATGGTTGTTATTCCCACTACTTCCTGGTATCCAAGAAGGTCCTATCTTGGATCTTAGGGACGTCAACCGCTTCCTCCAGAAGGAGAAGTTCAAAATGGTGACATTGGCTCAGGTCCTGCCTGCCCTTGACCCTGGAGACTGGATGGCAGCGTTGGACTTGCAGGACGTCTATTTTCTCCCCTTTGGCCTTAGCAGCGCCCTTCGGGTGTTCACGAAAGGGATGGCGATGGTCGCAGCTCATCTGCGCAGATCAGGGGTTCCAGTTGTCCCTATCTCGACGACTGGCTGTTGAAGGTGATTTCACACCAGGCTATCATCTCCCACCTCCAGACTACGACAGGAGACCTTCATTCGCTGGGGTTCACTATCAACGTGCTGAAGTCACACCTGAATTCCTCTCAGTAGCTCCTTTTCATCGGGTGGTTCTGGAAACAGCTCAGTTTTGTGCTTATCATCCCGAACAGCAAGTTTAGGATATTCGGGTTAAGATTCCGATCTTTCAGCCTCTATCCCTATTCAGTCAGAATGACCCTGAGGCGGCTGGGCCTCATGGCCTCCAGCATCCTGCTGGTGGATCATTCCAGGTAGCATATGCAGGCTCTGCAGTGGGACCTGAAGTTCCAGTGGGCACATCAGGGGAATCTTTCCAATTGCGTCCAGATCTCAGAGGGCACTGTACACCAATTGCACTGGTGGCTAATGAACCAGGATTGGGCTAACTGCAGATCCCTCTCCCTTCCCCAACCAGAGTTCACAGTGGTGACAGATGCATCACTTCTGGAGTTGGGTGGCCACATGGGGTAGGCGGAGATCATGGGCCCCTGGTCTCCAGCGGAGTCTGGGCTCCACATCAACCTTCAGGAGCTCCGGGCTATTCATCTTGCACTGTTCAGTGAAGAAGAGTGCAGGTGTTCACGAACAACACCACCCCAATATGGTACTGCAACAAACAGGGCGTACTGGGGTTGCGGACCCTATGTCAAGAGGCTCTTTGCTTTTGGACATGGCTGGAACATTAGGGCATGTCCCTGGTGGTTCAACACCTGGCAGGTTCCCTGAATGCCAGGGCGGAAAAACTCAGCAGCAGGTGCATGATGGATCCCGAAGGAAGTCTTCACTCAGAGGTGGTGCAAGGTCTCTTTCAGCAGTGAGGAGAGCCTTGGTTAGATCTGTTCGCCACCGAAGAGAACGCGCAATGTCAGCAGTTCTGCTCATTGGAATTTACAAGGCGGCACTCGCTCGGTGACACTTTTCATCGCAGGTGGAGTTGCAGGCTTCTATACGCCATTCCGCCTATACCACATCTGCCCAGAGTGTTGAAAAAGATCAAGCGTGACCAGGCCCAAGTCTGGTAACCCGAGCTATTGCACATGGCTATCGATCCTCCGATCAGACTGCCTCTTCGGGGGGGATCTTCTGTCGCGGCAACAGGGGACAGGCCTCCACTTGAACCTGCCCAGCCTCCACCTCCTAGCGTAGAGATTGAGCGGTGACAGTTGACAGCTTTCGGCCTTCCTCTCGAAGTCTGTAATGTAATCTTGGCAGCCAGGCGTCCCTCCACTAAAACGGTATACGCCTGTGGATGGAACAAATGTGTGGCATGGTGCACAACAAAGGCTGTGGATCCCCTTTCCACTCTCTGTCAGAGGTTCTCCTCTTCATTCTTTTTTTGGCCCAGCAGGGCTCTGCTCTAGGCACCCTCAAAGGCTATGTTTCGGTCATTTCGATCAGACTTCTCTTTTCAAGTCCCCTATTGTAAATCGATTTCTTAAGGGCATTACTAACCTCTTTCCTCCTATTTCCTTCATAATGCCCCAGTGGGACATAAATCTGGTTCTAATATACCTTATGTGTGCTCCTTTCAAGCCATTACATAATTGTCCTCTCAGACTCTAGACTCTCAAGACTGCTTTTCTGGTTGCCGTCACCTCTGCTAACAGGGTGAGTGAGCTTCAGGCTCTTTCTTCTAAACCTCCTTTCCTTACTGTTCATACAGACAAGGTTGTCCTTTGAACTCAACCTTCTTTTCTTCCCAAAGTGGTTACCTCTCTCCATGTAGGACGGACCATAACTTTGCCCACCTTCTTCCCACCCACACCATTCCGAGTAGGAAGAGAGACTCCACCGTCTGGATCCAAAACGTGTGCTATCTTTTTATCTGGATAGCACAAAACAATTCTTGGTGGAGGATCACCTCTTTGTTGGCTATGTGGGCGCCAAGAAAAGTCAGGCTGTACAGAAATGGACCATCTCTCTGTGGGTCATCCTTTGCATTAAAATATGTTATTCTTTGGTTAAAAAGGAGCCTCCGGTAGGATAGCGCACCCACTCCATCAGGGCTACGACAGCCACTATTGCTTTGGGACATGGAGTCCCCCTCGGTAACATCTGCCAGACAGCTACATGGGCATCCCTGCCCATGTTCACCAAACACTACTACCTGGACAGCCAAGTCCAGAGAGATGGCTTTTTTGGCCGTTCAGTTCTCCAGGACTTTCTGGTGTGAACTTGACTCGCAGATCCACCTCCTGTGTTGGTATTGCTGGGTATCTATTCTAAGGTAAGGAATCTATAACTAATAGTCTCTTTCAGATGAACAAGTTACTTACCTTCGCTAACGATATATCTGTAAGAGACATATATTAGTTATAGATTCCTTACTGCCCCATCCATCCTCCCCGTTCTGCGAAATGACTTCTAGTGTAAGGGACTCCCTTTCAGGGCCCTAGTTTTGTGCACCAGTGGTCAGTGTCTTGCATGGCTCTGCGTGGAAGGTTGTGTAAAGAAATGACATCAGTGCACAGGGGTGGCTTCTAAGTATATACTGCGACAGCATCCGGCGATCATGACGCTGAAGACGAACACAGAGTCGACCGACACCACCTACCGACGTGCAAGGGTACTTCTATGTAAAATTTTCTCCGGATCCAGTCTGACGGGGGTAATTCTAAGGTAAGTAATCTATAACTAAGATATGTCTTTTACAGCTATATTGTTACCGAAGGTAAGTAACTTGTTCGTTATGTGGTCTCAGATTTGTTTTTTTAGTATGTGCATCATTTATTGCCTGGATTTGTGCAACAAATGCTTTGCACTCCCCTCTGAAAAACCTAAACTGCTTGAACACAATACCACAAATAGGCCACTTGGGATTATTAATTTAAGCCTTTTGAGCAGCTACACAACAGCCTTCTTTGCTGATTCATTATCAATTCAGCTTTCCTAGTGTTCATAACATCAACCAGGATGGTCAGCAAATTGCAGGCACTTGGCGCACCCTCCTTATACAACCTTCTACCCAGACAAGCTTATTCTGAGAACCCGAGCCTCCTTCCTCCTGAAAGCTGTGACACCTTCTGGCATAGGCCAAAACATCACTTTGCCTACTTTCTTTGCTCCGCATCACTCTACTAAAGAAAAGGAGAGACTCCACCCCCTGGATCCAAAAATATTGTTGTTGTTCTCCCATGATCACACAAAAGAGGTTTCCGGTGGACAGTCAGCTCTTTGTAGGGTGCTTCGGGCGAAGAAAGAAAAGGCAATGCAGAAACAGATCATCTCTAGATAGATAGTAATCTGCATAAAATCTGCCAACCACTGGCCAAAAGAAGCTACCAGAGGATTTGTGTGCTCACTCAAGAAGAGCCAAGGCTGCGACCACTGCATAAGCTCATGAATCCCAGTCCTGGAATCTGACAGGCAGTAACATGGGCATCCTTGTGCACGTCCACTAAATACTTCTGCCTGGATGGTTAGGTCTGTTGTGACAACCAATTTGCTTGCTTGATCCAACAGGACCTTTTAGCATAGTCTTTTATGCAGACCGACTTCAAAGGAGGTATTGCTTGGGTACCTATTCTAAGGTAAGGAATCTGCGGCTAGAAGTCTCTATCACAAGAACAAATTACTTACCTTCAGTAACGCCTTATCTGGTAGAGACACTATCTAGCCACAGATTCCTTATCGACCCTCCCTAGTCTGCGAACTGATTCAGTATAGGGCCACCCTTCCAAGGGCCTTAGAAATACACACCAGTAGGTCAGAATTTTTGTGGATCCGGGCTTCTCATGAAAAGAAACTGACGTCAGCTCACTGGGTTGACACCTATATAGGCTCCTGGCACGTCACTTGCTCTGCAGATGACACCTATGCAGAGTCGAACAACGCCAACTATTGGCATGCGAGGATACTGCTAGAAAAGGTAAGTAATCTGCTGCTAGATAGACTCTAACAGATAAGGCGTTACCAAAGGTAAGTAACTTGTTCTTCAGTTAGGTAAAGGAAATTAAGTCAGATATCCCAATCTGAGTATTGACATCTTCCAGAAACGTCAGTCCACTACCTCCTGACTTTGTGGCTGTGCCTCTATTTTTCAGAAATGTGTGATGAGGTAAACAAGGGTACCCCAATATTGGAACCTGGGGGGAATTAATGTTTTGGAAGACAGTGGTTGCTATGTGGCCAAAATGGTCCAAGCTTAGACACACTGGTTGTGTCAGAAATGAGAACACTAGGGGCCCCATTAGGATGGCAAGTGCAGTCCGCCTGCCATCCTTGTAGAAAAGACCTCCGCCATATTATTATTGGTATAGAGACAAAATATCGATTCCAAAATATCGACTGGACATAATATCGAGTTTAAAATATAGACTGGACAAAATATCGACTGGACATAATATCGACTACAAAAATATCGTTTTTCAGGTAAGTGAAGTAATATCGACTGTATAAAATATAGATAGCAAAAATATCGATTTTGTAATAATATATAATATTTTATAGTGTATTTTTATGTAATAATATGTGTGAATAGTGTGTATTAATGTTATTAAATATTTTATTACATGAATTTTGTTTTGATAATAATTGCGTAATGTAATTCTGTAGCGGGTTGTGGGTTTATAGGGGAATAGGGTGGGAAGTAATTTAATAATAATTAATTAATTAATATATGTTTGTTATTATTTTTAATTAATAATTAATTGATAATTAATTAATATTAATTAGTTAATTAATTAATATAATTTTGAATATATTTTGTATTAGTAAATAATTGTTAATTAATTAATTGTAATTAGTTAATTACATTAATTAGAGTACATTTTTTATATATATAATTTTGTGTTATTTTTAAGTAATTAATTTTGATAAAATAATATTAATTATTAAAATAATTACACCTAATGTTCTAATATATTTACTTTATTGTTATTGTTAATTAATAATTAAATAATATTGATAAATTTTGGGTAAAGGAGCATTTTTAGGGTTCAGGGTCAGTTTTCAGGTCATGGGTAAAGGGGTATTTTTAGGGTTCAGGGTCAGTTTTCAGTTCATGGGTAAAGGGGTATTTTTAGGGTTCAGGGTCAGTTTTCAGGTCATGGGTAAAGGGGTATTTTTAGGGTTCAGGGTCAGTTTTCAGTTCATGGGTAAAGGGGTATTTTTAGGGTTCAGGGTCAGTTTTCAGGTTATGGGTAAAGGGGTATTTTTAGGGTTCAGGGTCAGTTTTCAGGTCATGGGTAAAGGGGTATTTTTAGGGTTTAGGGTCAGTTTTCAGGTCATGGGTAAAGGGGTATTTTTAGGGTTCAGGGTCAGTTTTCAGGTCATGGGTAAAGGGGTATTTTTAGGGTTCAGGGTCAGTTTTCAGGTCATGGGTAAAGGGGTATTTTTAGGATTTAGGGTCAGTTTTCAGGTCATGGGTAAAGGGGTATTTTTAGGGTTCAGGTTCAGTTTTCAGGTCATGGGTAAAGGGGTATTTTTAGGGTTCAGGGTCAGTTTTGGGTTTTTGGGTAAAGGGGTATTTTTAGGGTTCAGGGTCAGTTTTGGGTTTTTGGGTAAAGGGGTATTTTTAGGGTTCAGGGTCAACAAATAAGATGTTAAAAAATTATTTTTATTATTTTCATTTATTATTTTATTATTATAATTTAATTTAAGTCGTTTTAAGTATATTTTAGTAATTAAAATTTAATATTAATTTAATTTAACACTGTTTTTAATAAAGTCGATATTTTTTACATCTATATTTTTGTTAACGATATTTTGTACTCGATATTTTTGTACTTACCTGTTTGTAGATACAAACTCGATATTTTGACTGTCGATATTTTGTCCACGATATTTTGGCAAGTCGATATTTTGGCAGTCGATATTATTTCAGTGATCCATTATTATTGCTGGGGGGTCCGCAGCGGACGGAAAGACTGTCCGCCGCATTTCCACCCCGGTCGACTTGCGATCGGGCGGAAAAGGCTGCAATATGGTGGCGGTGTCTGTTTAACACCGCCAGCCATATTACTATGTGCATGTAGGAATGCCTATGCCGCCACGAAAAGGCATGCGGAGTCTGCTAGGGGGCTCAATGCGGGCCCCCAAGGACTCCAGGGGCGTGGGGAGTGCACATGGGGGGTACCTATGGTACCCCTATGCAGTTCCATGCACCACATGGCAGGCACCGCGCAGTGCCTGCCATGTTGTGCATGGAAATGCACAACATGCCTCCCTAACATTGTGGCGGGTGGTGCTGAGTGCACCGCCCGCCACAATGTTAGGGATGCAGGATGCGCCCGCCACTCTGGCAGGCGCATCTTAATAGCACCCACGGGACCCCCGCCCTTATGGTGGGCGGTCCATTTAAACGACGGGATGGCGGGCGGATAAAGTCCGCCCGTCATCCTAATGGGGCCCAGGTCTGAGTTGAGGAAAAGCAGTTAATGCCAAAGAGAGCAATGACGTGTAGCCAGGGACACGTTCAATTCAAAATAACATGTGTTATTTATTTTGTGAATATTCAAAAAGATATAGTTTAGGTGCTCACATTAAACAAGCATTTACATGCAATAGGTCTCGCATAAATCAAGTTTGAGCTATTTGGATTGATAAGTATTGCAACACCAATTGCAACAAAACTCTGTAAATTGTAGCTAAAAAAAAGTGTATTTATTTTTGTAGCAATGGTGGCATGCTGCGCTTTAGATGAATATGCTTAAAAGTAAAGTGCGCCATACTGCGATTGCTACAATAGTTAATTGTGGATGCGTTAACAATTGGTGTGTGCACTGATGGCTGGTGGTGTGTGTGCCTGTAGAAATTGTGCACTGATGGCTGGTGGTGTGTGTGCCTGGTGGAAGTGTGCACTGCTGGCTGGTGGTGTGTGTGCCTCGTGGAAGCGTGCACTGACGGCTGGTTGTGTGTGCCTGGTGAAAGCGTGCACTGACGGTGGTGGTGTTTGTGCCAGGTGAAAGTGTGCACTGATGGTGGTGGTGTTTGTGCCCGGTGAAAGCCTGCACTGACAACTGATGGTCTCTGTGCCTGGTGAAAGTGTGCACTGACGATGTGGTTGTGTGTGTGGTTGTATGTGTGGTGTGGTTGTGTGTGTGGTTGTGGTTGTGTTTGTGGTTGTGTGTGTGTGTGTGTGGTTGTGTGTGCGTAGTTGTGTGTGTGTGTGTGTGTGTGTGTGGTTGATGATGAGAGTAGGCCCTTCCAGTGAGACTCCAATCCTGATCTCCGGGTGGATGGATGGAGGCATGGAGACCCCGGCGCAGTGAGAAACATGTGGCCTGAGATAACACCAATGATTATTGTACCCCGACTCTCTCACTGTTGACTAAGAGGAATCTCGTTGATTATGGGGGAGACCGCTTCGTCACACTCTGGGAGACTCCAAAGGGGAAGAGGCTTAGAGGCAGAGCTGGAGTTAGAGAGTCAGTAGCCACCCTGCCCATGTCCCTTGGAGGTGGTAGAGAGCTAAGTCTGAGGGTGGGGGGGATGTCATGGTAACTTACTCCAATGAAGAGTCCTGGTGCAGTAGGGTATCCGACCCTCAACTCCCTGCAGTGATGGGCAGAGGGAGATCTGGGCTGAGAGGAATGGGGCCCGTCTCAGTCCATGGGCAGGAGAGACACCTTTGGAAAGCTATTGTGTGGCCCTTTGTAATGCACAGTATGTATTTAACACTTAAAAGGACGGTGACGTGCAGGATTCCTGGGTCAGAATGGATAAAAACTGAGGGCCAATTCGGTGACCCAGATTAGGAACAGAGGAAAATAGGGTTGAGTGGGTTGGAGATTATTCACCCCTAACCATGCCACTCCCTTTCCCTCATAAGAAACTGTGAGTGCTACGAGTATGGGCCGCCGAATGTATCATTTGAACTGCAAGTTGGAAAGCCACACTCACAAGCCACAAGGATGAGATTCGACTGTCATGCCCCCGGGGCTCCCCCTGCCTCACTTCCAGCACCTCTGCTTACTGTGGAAATCCGCAGTACAATGCATGGAGTTTTAACTCCTCCCCCAGACCAGGAGCCAGGTTCAGCGCTTTCCGCACAAAATGTCCATGGCGAGGCAGCCTCTGGCCCAGCAGTGACCATGCGGCAGGTTGACCTCTATTGTCACAGACTGCCCCGGGTGTGAAGGAGAAGCGCTAGGAATGCCTCAGTGGGCTTCACAGCTCAGTGCCACAAGTAGCACCAGATTGCTATCGTCCACCTTGATGTAAATGCGGGAGCGGCGCGAGCTAAAAAGGTACTTGTCAAGATGGCTCAGTGAGTTAAGTGTCCGGTGATGACATCAGGTGTAATCGGCAGATCCAAAACTCGAATCTGCAAGATCAGCCTTTCATCCTTCCGAGATTCTAGCAGAACTCATTAACATTTGACTGTGTAACTGGCACCACCTGTTATTTACGGCTCTTGGAAACAGAAAATAACGGGGTATAAAGAAACAATTATAATAAGTAAGAGCTAAGCCCAAATCTAAAGCATGACATGCGCGTGCAGTACAAACACCGGCATCGGCACCTGTGTCTGGCCGGGCAGGGCCTCCACAAGCTGCAAGGCCCACATTAACATCCATCCTTGTAACAGTGCTTTGCAGACCCGGTTTTTGCCCCAAACGTGAATAAAATACACATTACTTTCGAGCGCTGGTCCGGATTATCGCAGACTGTGTCCACCTCATGACGACGAACAGGTGATGCTACAGCTGTGCATGCAAGTGAGGCGCTGCGCATGCCATCGCAAAACCGAAAGCGATGGCTGATAGCATTTGAAAACAACAAATCCGCGAGTGGTGCGCGCGCGCGCCATATGCTTTTAATTATCGCGACCGTGTCTGGGCACGATAATTGAAAGCATATGTCAGGAAATGCGCGTAATAGACACCAATATGCCAGGGGCGGAGCTATGCGCCAGCTTCTGGCCTATTGGTGTCTATTTTACAAAACAGCAAGCAGTGAAAGGCCAATAGCAGGCCGCAAATGGAAAATCACACGCACAAGCTTGTGGAATTTCCTGGTCCATTTACAAAACCCTGCCAAAAGGACTCGCAGTGTATCGCTAGGCACGAGACCTAAAAAGTGACAACAAGCTTGATGTGATAAGTGAGAGTGACTTTAAAATATATACATCGCATTGACAACAACCAAGAGAACTCCTTATGAACAAAATATACAAAATATATGGAGTTCTTGTTGTAGCGGGTCGACAGCGTTTCGATCTCAGTGACATGAGATCATCTTCAAGACATAGCAAATGTGAGCAAGCTAAATCTATAGGAAATATTACAAGGTATGTTAATGTATAGTCCCTGGGCTTTCTCTCGTATTATATTATTAATTATTAAGCTGAAACTTGAGGTTGTGCTCCCAGTGAGAGATAATGCTAAATGATGCTATACACTAGGTTAATTAGTGCCATTCCTAGTCTGGAAAAAATTACTGTGTCAGACATAAGTATTAATTACAGTGGGGGCAAAGCAAGACATTGTGCCCAAAATCATTTATAGGTTCGACGTGATATAATCACACGGTGAAAGATAAAACATCGTGAGGTGAAAAAAAGGAAAAACATGCCCCAGCGTGAGTTGAAAGACAGAGTAGGCTCTAATTACGGGGAATATGAGACTTACTCTGAGACTGGGAGAAGCTGGTGAGAATGTAGAAGAATAGTATGGTCAGGACGCAATTAAGGCGTTTAGGTGATGACCTGTGGGCGAATGATAAATGATGAAACCTGGGAGTGGCGTGAAGCCGTCGGTTGCTCGAACCCAGGTGACTGCAGAAAAAATAAGTTTCATAAGGGCTAAAAGAACCCGTGAGTGAGAATGATCAATTAACCCCCAGGCTGCGGCCGCGATTCTGCGCCTGTGCAGCACATTCCAATCGCGGGTGCGGTCATGACGGCCGGGAGCCGTCATCAGCACACGAGCACTGCGCCGTCATCAGCATGGAAGGGGTTAAAGAAGAATGGACATACAAGATAATAATCAGAGTGAGTGGTGATTAGCTAAGCCTATTGTGACGGCTGGGTAAGGAGCGAGTAAGTAGATCCAGTGGGTCAAATGACAAGATCTGTAAGAGAAATTACGGTGATGGTGAAGGCATATTTAGCGTTAGCTGTTGATAAGCCCATGACAGGGAATACACACCAGTAGGTCAGCATTTTTTGTGGATCCGTAATTCTCATGTAAAGAAACTGACGTCAGCGCACTGGGTTGGCACCCATATAGGCTCCTCGCACATCACTTTCGGCGCGGAGGACACCTATGCAGAGTCGAACAACGCCAACTATTGCCATGCGAGGATACTGCAAGAAAAGGTAGGGAATCTGCTGCTAGATAGACTCTACCAGATAAAGCGTTACCGAAGGTAAGTAACTTGTTCTTCAGTTAGGTAAAGGAAATTAAGTCAGATATCCCAATCTGAATATTGACATCTTCCAGAAACGTCAGTCCACTACCTCCTGACTCTGTGACTGTACCTCTGTTTTTCAGAAAAGCACAGAGTACTCCCCTCTTTTAATTAGTTTAATTATACGGATTAAGTTCTACGGTTTGCTGCAATTTGCCCTGCTGGTCATATAAGCCTGTGATTGCACAGGCAGATTTCAGAACATGTGCTCTGGCCTATAGGAAAAGCAATAGATTTCCAACCAGATAAGTGCCTCAGAAGGCCAATGGAGCTAGGAAAAAATCAATCACTTGTGCTGTGAAGCCTGATACGTGACTGGCTCGATCCAGCCAGCGCCGTCAGCCTTTCAAAGGTACACACACCTGTTGAGAAATCTCCACATTTCGCCATATTGCAGGAATCTTGCACCCTAAAAGGTTATCGGCTAACTCTTCAGCCCCCAACTTCTCCCCCACACTACTGTTTTGCGGAAGCAGCAGATCGGTCTGAATATAACAGGAATGCAATGATTTTTTGGTCTTTTGGCTTCAGTTTTTGTCTCGGTTTGGGTCTCTTATCTATTTCTTCGATGTTCTAAATTAACAACATAAATCTTCTGTAATTCTGATTGCAACTGTTATTTTTTTTTCGCAACTCGAGTTTGCTATTTCGTTGACATTTTGTTTGCACTTTAGACCAGACTGTCAGCAAACATAGTGCTGTGTCCTCAGTAGTGCCAGCAGTCAAGGTTCAGGGTTCAATTCATATTTTCGGTGTATTTCAAATGTTAACATGTGTGGAAAAGTAATCTTAACAGGTCCCACAGAAAAGACATGAAGTTGCTGGCAAGAAAGAAATTGTAGACAAACTGAGAATGAGTGATTTGTTTTGCGCATATTTTTGATTGGTGACAGGTGCCTGCACATTATCTAATGACAGTAAACCCGGATTTATTTCAGCATTCAATTGTCAGACTCAGTGGGCTCACCAGCCTCTTCACCAGCTGCACCACTGAGAGCTGTGCACAGGGGTGATGTAAATTGGGGTGTGACAGTTCTACAGCACCCCTAGGCCTGGAGGGAGTTCAGAAACATAATGGTAAGCAACAAATCCTTGCAGTTTTCTTTTCAGCAGCCTTAGCTGTTTGTTCAAACGAGTGAAAATAGAGTGAAAGTTAAACTGTAATGTATGGGGGCCCAGATAAAAACGTAAACCACTGCACATTCTCTTGTCATGTACACCTACGATTATAGGATTGTACGCTCAGCCAGGGAATGGGGGCCTGGGCATGTTCTCCACGCAGACTGTATTGCAGGCTGGACTTGCCTCCTATTCCTCAGGCTCTCCATTTTTCCCTTTTCCTTGTAGTGGGCTTGCTGCGGTTATCTGCTCACTGGCTTCTTTTAGCCGTTCCTTTGGCTTGGGGTTTGGGGGAGTTCGGGACTTTAGGGGTGTCCTGTCCTTCTCTACGGCTTCTGCCTGGTAGGCTGTTTCTTATGTTGGATCTAGCCTTTGTTCTTCCAGTTGCTTGGCAGTCCTTTCCTACTCGAGCTTCTTTCTGTTTTTCCTGGAGGGAGTGTTGGTCAGGTCCTCTCCTCTTCGGTTGTTCGACAGGCTCTTCTGCTCTGTTTGCTGCACACTTTCGATTTTGCCTTTTTCCTGTTATGTTTATTTTTTCTGACTGGGTTTCTTTGAGGGTCCGAATGGCCCCTTTTCCTCTCTGTGATTGAGGGGGGAGGGGTGGAAGGGGGTGGCATTTTGTCTGTTTTATAGATTAATGATTCTGGCTCCTCCTGATTAGGTTCAGTGGCACTCTCTCTGATCTGTTTCCCCTTCCTCAGCTGTGCTACAAGAGTTTTCTCCAAATGGGATCTGTTAGGTGGCCTTTTGGCTGTTGCCTCCCAATTTTGTTTGACATTTTCGACTGGAGGTGTTGCATGCTTTGATCAGTACCTATGCTGTAGATATTGTTTCTGCAGCAATTTCATGAGCTTGTTGATTGGAGCTGGGTTTCCTGCTGTCTGTGTCAAGCTTCTTTTTTGTGTCGGGCGTGTTTAGTCCTCTTATTGTAATGACTGGGACGAGTAGGACCTATAGATAGAGAAGTGTGGCTCAATGGTTAGAACGGCAGACCCTGATGCAGGAGTCTGGCCGGGACCAGGGTTCAATTCCCGCCTCGGCGGGTCTCGGGCTCTATTTCCTCGGAACTGATAATTCTCGCCCCGGTGCCTATTCTGATCATGAGCCCCACTCTGCACCTCTGGGCAATAGCTTGCTTAATCTCTACAATGGCCCTAACAATGCTGAGGATGCCTGACTTCACCTTGGGTGTGCCCAGGAGTGGGCTCCTCACAGGGAAAGGCCAGGAAGGGTTCCTCGGCGGTATTCGCACAAGCACTGAGGTGCCTATTTGTAAATTTCACAAGCAGTTCTTATCTTTGTTTACAATCTTATGGCATAGAACAGTACAAAGAACTGCTTGTGAAATTTACAAATAGGTCAAAAAGAATATCTATGGCATTATTGATTGATATTGTGTTTTGTAGAATTACTAATTTGTACCTATTATTGTAGAGTGTGTGAGAGTGTTTGAGTGTTTTTGTACAAAAGAGTGCATGTGAGAATGTGGGTAGGGGAGTGTTTTAAATGTATATAATGTATATAATGTATTTCATATTTTGTATGTTATATGTCTTTGCAAACTGAAAAAATGACTCTTGAGAAAAATTAAAAAACTCAAATGAAGTAAAAAGAAAATAAAAAACTAAAGATTCATTCAATGAACTTAGATCGCCTCACTTCTTGTTTCAATCCAAGGTGAGATTTAGATTGTGTGATAAATAACGAAAGGCAGCATTGGCGTTTTTTTCTAATGTTGATATATTAGGCTGTGGCTTGGCCTTGCTGCTTGGGAGCCCATACCCAGTAGTGCTTATTCGTATAAAATTAACTCAAAGCAACACTATGTGCTGCATTGTCTTACTTTGCGACAATGAGGCGTCTCATGGTGGTACTGATGGTACTTGAGCATTCCCACGCTACCACTCAGTTTTTGTGCAAAGCCTCATCTACTAACATTTGGCCCAAAAATGTAGGAGAAAAGCTCTTTATTTCTCCCAATCTGTATATATTGCTGTAGGAATGTACTTGTTACTATGCATAAATTTACCATGCATGCCTTTACCGTGCATGTAACACTGCACAATGACCTTTACAATGCATTGTATTAAATTGTTAGTCCTTACCATGCATGCAATGCATCATCCCTGGTACGAACTAACACACACACTTCTTTTCGCAGCCTCCCTGCAGCACAAGGTATCAATGATTGGGAGTGGATAATGAGACCTGGGGCCCACCGGAAGGCTCTAAAATAATTTACATTTGGCATTTAAACATTGTCTGGGAAATGACCTCACAGAGGAAGAAGAATTGGGACTACATTTCCCGGCATACCGCTTACTGAAAAGTGAGTGCCAGAAGGGTATTAAAATGAGGCAGTCCGTTGTTGTTTCACCTACACGCCAACCCTATGAGGTGCTGGAAGCACTGAAACGCATCAGGGTGAGATATGAACTGGGTTTTGCAACGCCGCTTAATGAATAAAAAGGTTTTGTTAAACTTACCTTGTTGAGTGCATCTTCAAAATCTCTGGGCTTCTTTTAGGAAATAAATATATATATATATATATATATATATATATATATATATATATATATATATATATATATATATATATATAGTATGTGTATATATATATGCTGTGTTGTTTGACATAATAGTAAATTTGTCTATTTGTCTAATGTTTCTGTTGAGCATGTACCGCTATCAAATTAGAAAAAGATTAATGAGCATTGTTATTATGGCAGGATTTTTTTGTGTCCCTCTCAATTTCCCCAGAGGCCCCTTGGAAGATAGGGGCCCTGGGCAATTGCCGTCTTTGTCTTAAATATTCTCTGGCCACATTCTCACTTGGAGTGCTGAGGTTTTGTGAGTGGGGCTGCAAAATAACCATCAACCTCTATCTTTTAGTCAAATCCTGTTGCATCTAGTATCGGGGCAAAGTGGCGGGCCACAGGGACAAAACACATTTTTTAAAAACATATCTGGCTCGACTGCAGGCACAGGCTCACAGTCTGTCCTGTGTCCAATCCTGACCCTACTCTAACAGCAGTGTCAGGATTGGCCTGAGCGCCCTAGATTTGTTCTCCCAGGGAGGCAATTTCAATGCACATAACAGTTTGGCTGGCCTGAGACAGCTGGCCAAAGCGTCTTGGGCACTGATAACAGTGTCCACTACTCCCCCTCAGTGTCTGTCATCCCCTGACCCTGCAGTCTAGACGGCACAGTAGGAGACAAATAAAACGATAATAAAAATGGCTTATTATCATTTTATTTTTCAAGTTTTGCAGCCGCTGCTGGCGGGGAAGGGGAGGTGACGTTCCTCGTATAGTGAGTTGACATAATTGGTGGCCCTCATGCTTAATCTGGCCCATCGGGACGATGCAAAAACGTGCACTGTAGCGCAATGGCGAGTCTGTGCTGTCTAGCGTAAGCTTTGAACTAGCTATATAAACGCCAGTATAAATTCTTACATGTAGGCACCAACACAAAGGTTTGGCACGTGATATGCGTGCATTAAGCTAATGCAAAACTGTTACTTGTAGGCATATAAGGATATTTACCACCTAACACCTTTCTCAAGTGTACTCTTTGGCAGTATGATTTGTAGTAAAGCCAGAGCATGGCATTTTGGTAAGTCTAGGGTTTTTGCTCTGGCCCACCGCAAGCACAGCCCATTGCATGCTTTTACACTTGAAACTTGGTCCATCATTACTGCTTGCTGTGCTTTGTGACGCTAAGCATCACCTAGCATTAAATGAACATGAGTGCAAATACTTAGTAAATTTGGGGCATATTATCAAGGAGGGCGATAAGAGATTATTGCCGCTTTAGAGGCCGTTTTTGGACGCTAAGCGGCAATAATTCTATCGCCCTATTAGCAAGCTGTCGCTAACAGCAGTTAGCAACAGCTTGTAGGCTATAGCGTGCGGTTTGAGGCCCGCTTTGCATGTCAGCGATATTTATCGCTAATGACATGCAAAGTGGGCGTACCCAACCGGTTAGCGACTGAAAGCAGTCGCTAACATCGCTATCGCTATTATCAACGCAGGCGTAGCAATGAAAATATTTGCGCTAAGCGCGAATATCTCCAAAACCTAACGCCTGCTCAGACCAGTTCTTAACCTGTATATCCAATGTGAGGTGGATATTCAGGCTAAGTCCCTGTTAGCGATAATGCATGAATATCGCTGGATTCACAGCGATATTCACGCATTTCGCTGCTATCGCCGGACATTTTATCGCTTCAGAGATAAACGTTGCTAATAGCACGTTATCTCTGCGATAAAATACGGCGATGCGCGGCGATAAAAAAAATTTCGCTAAGCCTATTTAGCGATAAATAGCGCTAGTTGTTGATAATATGCCCCTTTGTTTCCTTGTGTGGGAGACTACCCTAGCGCTGTGAGAGGGCAGCATACTTTAACTTCTAAATAATACAAGTTAGCTGTAGCCCTCGCACACACATCGTTTTGGAAAAATATCCATCATGTGTAATTTTGCGCAGGACAATAGACCATACTGCAAAATGGAACCAGTGGAGAGCCCCTGTAGGCCATGGCACAGCCTACGAGAGTGAACTAAAAAAGTCCTGGTCTTCTGAAATATGTGCTAATGCTGCCCACTGGCAACCAAGGGCACAAATTAACCACTGGAATTTTTTCAACTTCGCCTGACTTTGCAGGTGAAGTAATTATTTGTGTACAGTTGTATATGTTAATATTAGAGAACACAACATTGCATAGTACATGAATTTAGTAAAAGTTGTGTGTCAGAAGCAACCCTAGTCCTAATTTTGTTTCTTTTTAAAAATCCATTCTTTCCAGTCCAAAAATTGTCCTGCTAAACTTCAAAATACAAATTATACAGAGGTGACTTTCTCTTACTGTTTATTCAGACTACTGTTTACATCAACTCTTGCTTGATATTCACTTTGCATGGGATTTTTTGTTCCTTATTTCTGTTTTGTTTTCTGTTTGTCGCACCCAGTACTCACGTTAATCCAGCACTCACGTATATCCCTAATATACCTCCATAAAATTCCAACAATTCCCACAGAGAGTTTCTGTGATCTCTTGTTCGTCTGTTCCAGTTTCATACCTGGAGCTACAGCATTAAACCTTCCCTCTCAGTCTTTCACCACAGAAAGTATTTAAATTAATTTTCTGGAAAGGAATGGGATTTTGGTAGTGCAGCTGAGCATGCTGCTAAGTGCTTGCACCACGTTGCGGTGGCATAACAGATACACTGGGCGGCCTGCACCTTCTGAGGCTCACCTGACGCCGGGTGCTGGTGGCGGATGATTCACTCGTCGTTGTGAGCCTGCTGCTCACCTGTGAGAAAACTGTAATTCTGACTTTGATGTGGCCCTGCGTGTACACCACCCCCGCTGCGAGATCCAATACTGCAAACTCATCTCGGCTGAAACATCTCATGCTGGCGACTTTGGCAGCCCCGGCGTTGGAGGAGAGGTGCGCGGGCTCCGACCGTTATTCGTGTCACTTCTCCCCTGTGAAGAACTCCTGCATGTATTGCTGAGCCAGCACCCGTCCCACGAGCTGAGGAGCGGGAGCGGGTCCTCGGCAGGCCCCCAGAGGACCCTGAAGGAGCCGTAACATCGCCGGTTGGGGTCTTAAAATACGTGGTTGGGGTCTTAAAATACGTGACGTTTCCCTGGTACCGGGGGAGAAGGACACGCTTCCACTGCACTGTCGCTGAAGTCTGGGCGACTTTGGACTGTTGCGCTGACGCTGCCAGTTGCCTGTGAGGAGCGCTTCTTTCTGAGGCCATTTCTGTATCTGAACTTACAATGTCACATACCCCCTGCCTGAGTTCCAGATGGCCGACTCAGTGAGACCCTCTGCGATGTTTTCGTTCCTCTCCTGATCTTTAATCATTGATCTCCTGAGGACCTCAACCAGCCTTCTCCCATCCCTGTCCCCGCCCACCCACGTGGTCCTTTTCCCTGCTTACTTCCCTAGACAGCTGAGACCTAGCTACTTTTGTATGATGCCCAGTGGAGTTACCTCATGAGCTATAGGGGAGATGGACTTTGGACTCCCTCCTTTGACTATCACCTACCCAGCCGGACTTCGGGCAATCGCTCCAGCGTCTCTCCTGACCTTATCTTCCCCCTCTCCCTTCCCCCAACCCTCACCCCTCCCCTCTCCTACTCTTTCCAGCTTCTGTCCCTTGCCCTCACATGCCCTTGCCCTTTGTCCCCATCCTGTTTTTCTGTGAACCTCTTCCCTCGCCACTTGAGACCGAACTATTTTGTCTGATGCCTGATTGAGCTACCTGGTTTAGCTATAGAGGAGATGGGCCGTGGATTCTCTCCTTGGTCGTCACCTACTCAGTCAATCTTTAGACAGACTTCCTTTCGTCTCTATTGTTGTCTCTTCCCTTATTCTCATTTTCACACCTCCCCTACCCCCCACTACTTTTCTCTCTCCTTTCTCTCCTCTCCTAATTTATTGCTGATTGTTCAATTTAATGTGGAATTGTTGATCTTTTTCTGTTATATTGTTGAACCACATTCTTGCACTTCCTCTCGTCTCTCCTGTCGTCTCCTCCCGCATCCTCCCTCTATTCATGTCTCTCCTTTTCTCCTCTCTCAATGTATTGAGACTGAACTATTTTGTCTGATGCCCGATGAAGCTACCTGGTTTAGCTGTAGGGGAGATGGGCCGTGGATTCCCTCCTTGGTCGTCACCTACCCAGTCGGTCTTTAGACAGACTTCCTTTCGTCTCTCCTTGTTGTCTCTTCCCTTATCCTCCCTTTCTCACCTCCCCTGCCCCCTCCACTATTTTTCTCTCTCCTTTCTCTCCTCTTCTAATTGTATTGCCTATTTTTTGATGTATTGTGTAATTGTTGAACCTTTTCTGTTACATTGTTGATTCTCTTGTAAAGCGCTCTGATACTTTCGGGTCTAGCCAGTGCTATATAAAACTCTTTAAATAAAATAAATTTCCACCTCTAGCTTCTTCACTCTCTCCAAATACCAGGACTCATCTCTCAGGTAGGTTATGCAATTAAAAAACACAGTGATTAGTGACTCCACAGTCTTCAAGTGCAGGTCCAATCACCTTCCTGATCAGCATGTACCATGTTTTTCACTAGAGCTATCATGTGTCGAACATTTCCTCAGTACTTTCAAAGTTCTGATTTAATTCACATTCTTTGACAAACTCTACAAACGTGTTTTTCAGTTTTCTGATTTTGAACTGAGTGTATTGAACATTGTCTGGCTTTGCATTATGTGTTTTGAATGAAGTGTACCCTGTGCCATGTTCACTTGTGAGAAAAGATATGCAAAACCTAATTTGCTATTCTTGTTCCAGAAACCATTCCAACACAATGTTTTTATAGTCTCAGATATGATGAGCATACCTTGTAAAGAACCAACATAATGAGTTCCGCTCATTACTGACTAGACAGTTTTGTATCCAAAGATTTCAGCCTCAATAAGAGCATCGTCTATGCCATATCCATTGAGATAACTTCCTGCACAATGCAACACAACTTTTGCCATGTGGAGAATGCCCATGATTGAATAAATATCATCAAATTCTACTGGATTGCTCATAAAAATTTAAACTACAATACAGAAAACACCTTCATTGCAGACAATTGGCAGTAAAGGCTGGTCTTCAAGCAGTGCACCCACATTTTGGATATTTTTTAGAACTGTGCATACTGTTGCGCAGTTTGTGACTGGACATGGTATTACTGGTAAAAACCCAACCTCCTTTGGTGGGACAGTGTTCTGTGAGATCAGAGCATGAATTCCAGCCCAGGGAGGAACTGGCTTATCTTCATCCTTCAGTCTTTAGTCAGCATGAATAAGCAATATGATAAATTCAGTTAAATCAGCTTTGCAGACCACAACATTAGGTAGTAGAAGATCCATGTCCTCAGCCATTTGCAACTTACTTGTAGATTGGGGCGTGCTGATGCCTTGTAGGGATTTTGCACACGTTGGCAAGGCAGTTGGGTTATAAGTTTTCATTTTCGTTTGTTTATGACTACAACTGACATAACTTGTTTTTCAGCAGCTACTTCTTTGGTATAGTCTTGAAAAAGCACCATGGCACCAGTGTGTGCTGGATGTTCCAGACAACAAAGAGCTGTGTTCAAAAATCAAAATTATCTAGCGCAACAATTGTAAATCATTTCCTGGCAAATTGACTTGGAAGTGGTGTGTTGTCGATTCACAATATTTTTCAGCATGAGCTGCTAACAAGTTCCTGGTTTATACTAGGTCATTATAACTTGTTGATACACCAATCCTATTCATTGAAAGTGATTAGCTCTCTACCTTTGCACTTGTCATAAATTGTGTGCAGCAGAGTTTTCTTATTGCCTTGATGTAATTTATAAAACATTATTTTGAAAAGTCAGGACATTTGCACAACATATGCCTGTTGGTTCACAGGATTGTCTTCCACTTCTTCACTTATATCTTCAAAACTATCATTAATGTTGTTGGCTTCTGTTCCAAACACAAACATTTAGTTTGTAACAGTTTTGCTTTGCTAATATTAAACAGTGATGCAAACATTTTTAAGATAACATCAGGTATTCTTGTTGACTCCCATGATTTGCGGAGCTCTGGGGCGTCACAAAATTTGTCATTAGGTCCAAAATCTACATCTGTCAGGATATTTCTTAAAAACATTCCTGCAGATTTTACTGCATCATGTGATCTTATTTTGTCAGCAAGAGCTTCAGGAGTCAAATCAGCTGAGAACACCATAACTGACTCTTTCTTTTTGATAGACTGGCAAAAGTAAATTCTGTCATTGTACATTCTCACCAGAAAAATCTTAATTTCATTATTATGGATCAACACAGTTTCATCAATGTTGACCATTATATATCTGATCTTACTGAGTGTGAACCAGTAGCCAGCACTCAAGAGTGGCTTTAAAACTTAATTTGCTTTTTTAAAGAGTGCAAACTTAATTGAGAGCTGGTGGTTACATTGCTAATTGAAGCTCATTCTACATTCATATTTTCAAATGTATGCACACATGCAGTTCAGGTAGGCATACAAATCCACTGTAAATACATTCAAATCACTGTTTAGATCAGCTACTTGGCTGAAAACTCATCTTGGAAGAGATTAGCTGCAGATAAAAACATATTTGCCCTTTGAGACTCACATACTCCCTTTGGCCCTTTTTCTGTCTAAACACATTCAAGATCCGCTGCTTTCTGATCAGTTATTGTAGGTCGACGAGGGGTAGCCATAGATCGCCCAAGTGGATGGGGCATTGGGTTTGGTTGTCGTCGCTTTCTCAGAAGACTTTGGGGTCCATTAGGATGGCGGGCGGAATAAGTCCGCCCGCCACCCTAACGGAGATCGGGACCACCCGCCTAAAGGGCGGGGGTCCCGATATTGGCATTAGGATGCGCCCGCCACAGTGGCGGGCACATCCTTCATTTTTAGCATTGTGGCGGGCGGTGCACTCTGCACCGCCCGCCACAATGCTAAAAATGCATTTTAGCATTTGCATATACAAAGGCGGTGCCTGCCGCTTTGTATATGCAAATGAAGGGGGGTACCACAGGTACCCCCGTGTGCCACCCCCCTATGGCCATCACTCTGGGGGCCCACATGGGCCCCCCAGAGTGAACACTGCATGCCTTTCCGTGGCGGCATTGCCGCCACGGAAAGGCATTGAATTATGCCCATAGTAATATTGCGGGCGGTGTCTGACAGACACCGCCTGCATGTTACTCATTTTCCGCCCCGGCCGCAAGGCGACCGGGGCGGAAAAGTGGCGGGCGGTGTTTCACCCCGCTGCGGTCCCCCCGCCATTGTAATGTGGCGGGGGGGAAATGGGTGGCGGGCGGGCATTTCTGTCGGGCGGATCGCCATCGCCACCATGGCGGTGGCGATCCGCCCGACATCATAATGGAGCCCTAAGATTCTTGTTGTAATTTATTGGTTTCTGCTCTATTTTTTTACAACATTTTCTAGGCTTTTTATATTATATAAATCTTGTAGCACTTTTAGTTACAGTGATAAAATATTTGATCCTCTTCACCAATCAGTTTCAATCTTTTGTGAAAAACGTTGCTGCATTTCTGTAGCATATCAAACTTTCTTCTATCCAGCTGCAGTTGATGTTAGCTTTTCGTTCATATTAGTTTGGCATACAACACATTTTTCTTTGCAGAAGGAGTCCTTAGATTTTGCAGTTAGCAACGCTCAGTCAGGCAGTAAAGATCCTCTGCTACCACCTGCTTCGCTCATGTTTGCAAATTGGAATCAACTGAAAACCTGCAACCAAAACAATATTAAAATATAACCAATATAATGGCTAAAACATATCATTATAGAGCCGCCATTTTAGAAAATGGTGGAAGGGTTACTATGTTTTGACACCAAAATGAAGTATATCGGCCTCATGGTTCCTGTAACATAACATCATCATTACAACACATCTGCCATTATCAAATTCACTTCCAGAAAAATGTGGGTAATGTCTACTCAAGCTAAATTACTTCTCTATTGATACAAAAACACAAATCAAAAATAAAGATCTCGGGACAAAATGTTTTTACGGCGGTATAACAAAGAGCCAGGACTACATGGAGGAACAGACAGACCTTTGACTTTTATGAACAAGTTGGCACATGCATTACTCGGTGGCTAGTGTGAGAGTAACTTTAGTAAAACTTTGCGGCTTGCAGCAAATTTCGCCATCAAGTATTTACAAGGGGCAACAGCAGTGTTAAAGAAATGTTATGTTTGTGTTCCATATAATATCAATTTGGTGCAAAGTAGATAGTGGAGAATAGAGAAAAACATTAGGGGACACTCTCCCAAAGGCAGCAAGTGTGCCTTTATTGGTAGGTTTGTCACATGGCATGCCATACTATTTGGGTATACTGCAATTTTATGATTCCGTCAAGATCAGCGGTAACAGATGTCAAGACGGGGTAATGTGCAGAAAAGCCTACTTTTCAAATTGGGCACCAGCCCCTCCCAAAATTTGTCGGCACAGACACCACCCATCCCCTATGGCCACTCTTGTCTAGCCGCCCACACCCTCTTGTATAACTCTTACCTCAATAGTTACATATCTAAATCTAATTAGAATCTGTATGCGGTGAAGATGCTACTCTAGTGATGCGATGTGTCGTAGCAAAGGCACATGAATGAATATTGCATTGTTATCTTTCTCCCAAAAAAGTGAGATATTTCTTACATTGTGAGACCCTATGAGCAGGACAGGGATACATGAACAAAATCTACAGTCCTAATTACAAGTATTGTGCATTATCAAGGCAAATTGCTAGACTCAATAAGTACCGGCATCACCCAATCAATGTCATGTGAATCTAGTTATTCAACAAGCCCCATTGAATCCGTTTTTATAGGGTGTGATAAAGAATGCAAATGATTAAAACCTGTTTGATATTTTGCTGCAAGCAAAACTTTTTGCATGCGATATTTACCACTCGTATATGCGGTATAAAGCACACTAGTATGTAACACCCATAATTCTGCGTGTAAAATCGCAAGGATCCTCTGCAGTGCAATTTAGCCATGTTAGAGCGTTGAATTAGCCTTGTACTCTGATGCAAAGACATTCTGACACTCCAGCAGCTGCTCACCCAACCTCTCTACCGATTGCCGTGTCCATCAATTCTTCCAGCTTTCCTGTCTGTTGTTATATTATAGACGCTCCTTATTTTCACACTTTGCTTTTGATCTCAATGACAAAGATATAGTAAGTTGGGTATGCCTAAAGCCTGAAAGGTTGCTCAGGAAAGGACAAATAGTAGCTTGGTGAAGAGATTTGAAGCAGGAATCGCAGGCCTGTCTCTGGATTTTTCCTCGGTCCGTACTATGGCATCATGCCAGCTAATGAGCTGATGGGTGGCTTGGGCTGACACAAGAGGATTAAGCTGCCCTTTTCAAGATGACACAACCGGGTTAGGAGGTTTTGCGAGATGTTTAGGCTGGGAAGTGGTCTTTCCAGGCAATGCAGCAATTGTCTTAAAGAGGATTAGCTTGGAAGATCATCCCAAGCACACTGTGAGCTGGCACACTTTGAGCTGCCAGCGAGTAAACAGTAGATAATCACTGCTTGGTCCACTTTTAGTAGGCACCGAACTAAATGTGGCCTTGCATTAAGGTGTCGGGAAAGGTGGCACAATGTCATTGCAAACTACTATCAATGATATGCCTGAACTATTACCTTTGGTGTTTGGCGTGTCTCCCCTCAGCAGGGAGAGGGATTCCTGCATGTAGATATTTGTTAGCAGGTACCTGTACACTTCTCCCAAAATAAAATCGAACATTTGCCTTGCTTGACAGGTAGGGATCACTGACACAATATTGTGGTAAACAATATCATTGACAAAAATATTGTGTAAAAAATATTGTGCTCCTATACTTATATGGCTGACAATCATATTGTCCAAAAGTAGACAAAAATATATATTTTTTAAATATAGAGTTTAAAGTATTAAATATTAAATATTTTACCATATACATTTAATATAATGAAAATTAAATATATTCCACTAATATCGAAAGGGGGGGAAATTCACTATTCCTACTCCAGTCTAAGAAATAATATGAAAAATATTGGACTATCTAGGTGTGAACTTTACTGTTCCCACTCCAGTCTACACAACAGTAGGGAAAGTGTTGGACTTTGTACAGGATAAAATTACTACTCCCCATCCAAACAACAGAAGGGAAAGCGTTGGATTTCAGAGAGGTAAAATGTACTATTCCCACTCCACACAGCTCAACAGTAGGGAAAGTGTTGAGCTGAAAGAGGTAAATTTTATTATTCCTACTGCTGCCTAAGCAAGAGTAGGAAAAATACTGCACTTCAAACGCATTACAAATATGAGTAACCCCATGAATTCAGAATGTAATAAAAACAAATTGTATTCATAAAAAAAACAAATTATATAAAATGTATACATATACATATGTATAAAAAATAATTATCAATTAATAAATAATTGTTCTCCTACAAACCTAGCATCCCACACCTACAATATAACTAAAGAAAGAACTATTACATAACTTGCGTATTTCAAATAAATTACATAATTAATTTCCAATTAATAATTTATTGTTAATTAATTAGTTCTTAACTGACTTTCCACTCTAAACCCTTGCAAACCTAGCATCCCTCAACTAAAATAAGATTACATTAAATAAGTCTGCCAGGAAAAAACTAGGAGGTACAGGGGTGGGTGCTATTTATGTGGCACGAGTCATCACTTCCTGCCGTCCTTGTGGTACTGTTATGCAACACCTCAGAAATAAGTGGCGTCATTCAGTAACTGGACAGCATTTTTAAAAATGTCCACGTACCAAATTGTTCCTTGAATATTTCAAAGATACTTGTGGTGTTTAAAACTGGTCCTTGATTACATTTTTAATTTTGCTCGAGGAATCGGAGAAACTTCGTAACTCTGCCCTACTCTTTTAACGCAGGGTTCTGGCCAAATTCAGCCATTCACCGCGTGGCAATTTTTTTTTCCTGTTTGAGCAACGCAATGACAATGGAAATCAAGCTGGTGAGCACCAGCGCAATTTGACATCCATTATTGCGATTTCTGGTCTCTAGGAAGCCTTCTTGCGTGATGTTTTAACACAAGCGGTCACCGGAACAGTCGTGGTCAGAGAGCTGATCCTCGAGTAGATTTCCTTCTCGAGCGGCAGCAAAATCAAGTGAAATGCCCAGGGGCAGCCTTAGGCATGTGCAAGCTGTGCACCTGCACAGGGCCACCAAACCCCAGGGGCCTCCACGACAATATATATCCTTAATATAATAATCCTCTGAGGATGGATACATATTTGCGTGGTGGCCCCTGGCAGGGATTTGGCGTCCTCCAGCTATGTTCCACTTCCTAACACCCTGACCACCCCCCTCCTGAGGCCGGGGGGGCTCCGCCCCGCTCGGACCCCCTCTTCTGGGGCCCCCTACCTACGCTTCCTGCCCAGGGCCGCCATGAGCCTAGAGCCGCCCCTGAAATGGCCATACTCTTGCGCCCCGTGTGTTCCAGTTCACTCTGATTTTTCAGCATGCAAAGCGCTTTCGGCGCGGCATGCATTTTTACCACCATCTCGTGGAGATTTCATATAACTCCACGGAGAGAAATTCTGCGACCTCCGGCCACCCCTACTAAAAACCTAGATACCCATTGTCCGTCTCATGTAGAAAGTGTTCTTCAAAGCATTTGGGTCCGAACACCTCAAATTAGGCCCCTTCATCAGTACCCTAGTCAAATTATTGGTTCAGTTTACCTTTTCACTTTTTGTTTATTATTTAATTTATTTAAGAAGTCAAAAAATCTCTTACTTGTCACCTAACATGCACTTCAGGGCACTATGAGGGAAGGGAACATAAGGTGATAACAAGGAATAAAAAGATAAGCGGAGTAGGACAAGCAAAAGGGGTTGCCATTGGCAAGGATAAACAATAGGCACCAGGAAAAGAATAGTTAAATTTTATTATACCGGTTGAACAATAAGAATGAAGGCATTAGGAGAGTCATTTATTGTAAATGATGGCTTTGGAGCTGGTGGCGAGGGGGTGGGGGTTTGACTGAATGCATCAGTGAACAGGAAGATTTTAAGGCCTTTGCTGAATTGGTGTTACTCCTCTCGATTTCAGAGTGCAAGTGGCAGGTCTTCCCAAAGATGAGAACCCAGGAACTTTAATGAGTTGTCTCCATTAGTGAGTTGGGATGCTCCTTATTGGTTGACATGGTGAGGGCAGAAGCATTTATTAGCTTCTACATTAGTTCTTAGATGTCAATATACTGTCTGCTATGGGGTCCATGGCATGTGTGTGAACCTTCCTAGCGTGTGCATGAAGTGCCGTTACCAGGCCGCAGAAACCAGTGTACATAGATTTATGTCTGCCTTATGTTTACAAATTACTGTAGAATTAATGTGTGAGGTAAAAAGAGGCCCTAAGCACTCCATTGGATGCTCTCTATAGAATACTTACAGAATTACATGTTGCTTTTTTACTGAACACACCTGGAACCCTGGAGACATTCGAAAGGATATCTCAATTGAGTCCAATAGTTCCGTAAACCACATTTTCATACAAAATATTTAAGATAGATATATATTTTTCATAAGGAAAAAAACTTTATGCAAGCCCACGGGAATTATGCAATTGTGCCCTGCAACGATTTTCGCATAGTTAAAGATTTGCCCCATAATCTGCCGCATAACCTGCAGATTTTAACAAATACATATTTTGTTTCTGGATCAAACGGTTCAAAAGTTACTAAAAATGCAGTGACATGTTGCCACACCGTGGGAGGTTCTTCACAAAGACGGTGGCCACCTTTCTGTTGGCTATTACTATGTTTGGGTGTTAAACTGGTACTACCCAGCTGCACCCAATGCCCAGACAGCATTGCCAAGTTTAAAAATGACCAAAAAAAAGAAGTAATACTATTTCAAAATGTGCAACATTATGCACATAATTTGGCTTTTCTTGCCGCATAATTTACTCTACCCTGATGCATAAATTGGCCCTCTTCTGCCACATAATTCCAGTGGGCCTGACTATATGGGATGTATTTGAGACATCCATAGCCCTCCGATGACACCACTTAAAACACACAACCCCTGCAGAGAAGGGTTGAAGGTGACCTAAAAGTGGCATAACACCACTGTCATGTTGAACGTCAGCCTAATACTGAATTGGGGCGAACTGCCAACTCCTCCCATCCTGAGAAGGTTCAGCCTGCAAACTACCTCGTCTGGACTGGTGCCATCCAACAATGCGCAGCACCATTATACAACAGCGTCAGCAACTATTTCGGTCCACGAAGACGAGTGGCTCAAGTCTTTCTTTCTCGTAAGCCAGACGCATGACTTCGCTAAACCCCTCTAAGAAAGCCAACTGGCTTGGAACAAAGCGGGCTGATTGGCTGCGGATGGTTAGGCGGATTAAAGTTTTAGCTGGCCAGGAGTCACTGTGGTTCTGTGCTTCTAGGTCAGTGTGCCAGCATGTCACCGAGTCACTGGGGCAGGATTCTTTCCCATGCACAGTCAAGGCTCTGCTAGAGGCGTGACTCTTGTGTCAAGCAGGCGAGCTTCCAGATAATGGTTTTATCAAGGTGACCAGACCTTTGCGGGCTCTCTTTGTGACTTCCGTCCTAGTGGCCTAAATTCGTTCTCAATCAATTATTATGCCCCAGTTCGGAGTTAGGATTGAGTAGGGATGCACAGCACAGCTGTAAAGTTGTACTTTAATTAGCCACTATCTCTCTGTTATGACGGACGGGCAACAGTGGAGAAGGCCCATTGGCCGCTCTTTTCTCGCTTCAAAAGATGTATAACGTGGTGTATTACATTTTTAGATGACACTTGAAAAACATATTATTGTATCTGTAACTTGTAATTTGATAGCAGAATCAGAGAGGCATTCTGAAAGTATTGTATTTTAAATATGATGTGGGTCTTACGTTTTTCTTCTACATTTTGATTTTGGTATAGATAATTGTGTGTCTATGTATTTTTTGTATGTGTATATATATATATACATATATAGTAGCGGTCAGTGGGGGGAGTAGCTGCCGGGCGGTGACGTGGGGAGAGGGAGGGGCAGGGTGGGGGGTAGTAATCTATGGATTACGGAGTAATACAGGTAAGAAAACATATAAATAAATAAAACAAATTTTGTTGCGCGCACTGCATCCCCAAATGCGATGCAGTGCACGCAACAAAATTTGTTTTATTTATTTATATGTTTAGTTACCGGCAATCCTCTGTAATCCATAGATTACTACCCCCCACCCGGCCCCTCCTCACGTCACCGCCCAGCAGCTACTCCCACGACCGCTACTGTGTGTGTATATATATATGTATATATATATATATATAGAAGTAAGACTGCTCAGCCTCAGATGTGCAGTGTGTCTTTAATGTCTATCATCACGTGGTTGTGAAAAAAATGCCTGGGAGAAAACTTTTGTATTTAAGCTGTTGAGATTTTACTGACAAATGATCTGTGAACAAGGGCGGATGCCCGAAACGCGTAGGATCTGGTGGCTTAAGCGCAAATAAACTGTCTTTTGGCCCATTACGAACGTTGGAGTGGCGTGGCTTCTTTTCGACATTGCTGCGGCAGCTGCGGTTATCACAGGAGAGAGCTACACTTTGCGCATATATATATATATATATATATATATATATATATATATATATATATATATATATATATATATATATATATATATATATATATTCACTGAAAAAACCATAGGTTATAGACCATATATAGTTAGGGATTAGCATTTAAAAAACCTTATTTTATTTGCACAAAACCATTGAAATTCCATATATAGTTAGTTGCACTAACTATATATCGCGGACCCGCAATCCACTGCTAATGATGTCACATATTACATCATTCATGACATGGTCAGTGACATCACTGATGACATCACTGATGACATCTCAAATGACATCACTGATGACATCACTGATGACAACACCCAGTGACTGTATGTTTCTGTAAAGTTAAAATATGTCTTACATATTGAAGAATGAGTGGATGTATAAGTGTCTGGATGAAGGATTTAGTAGGTGCATGACTGACTGTATGAGAGAATGATTAAATGTGTCTCACTGAGTGTATGGGTTAGTGATTAAAGTGTCTTAATTTGGCAATCATTATTTATGTTGTTCTGTAAACTGCTGCATGTTTAAATCAGTAGCTATATCAGTAACTATATGGGTTATTGAATGGTTGCCCAAGTATTTGTATGGGAGACTGAGTATGTGTGTGGGTGGCTGGGAGGTGTATAACTCTGTGCATAGATGTGTGAGCAGTTGATTCCCTAGGTGTATGGGTTCAAAAGTGCATGTAGAAACAGCTGTATGGACAGTTGACTGTGTGCATGAGTATATTGGTGAGTGAATGGATATCTCAGTGCTACATGTCAAAGTAAGTACATATGTAAAACACACTCCATGTGAGAGTTGACATATATAAATAACTGAACATAAGAGCCAGTGAATGTGTGAGTGGCTTTATGAATCATTGTGAACTTGTATCAAGGATTGTATAAGAGAGTAAATATGTTTTACTATACGTTTGAATAAGTAAGGTGTGTATAACTGTATAGTTGAGGAAATGGAGATGTGATTGATTCTTTGCATGACTGACTAGGTGTGTGAGTAACTCCATGGATGTGTGACAGTCTGTGAGTGCCTGTTTACACTGAGTGTATCTAAGGTTATATTAGAGTCTGAAGATGTATTATCACATAAATGATATCATCAGTGATGTAATCAGTAATGTCAAATGAGATGTCAGTGATGTCATCAGTGATGTCATTTGAGATGTCATCAGTGATGTCATCAGTGATGTCATTTGAGATGTCATCAGTGATGTCATCAGTGATGTCACTGGCCATGTCATGAATGATGTAATATGTGACATCATTAGCAGTGGATTGCGGGTCCGCGATATATAGTTAGTGCAACTAACTATATATGGAATTTCAATGGTTTTGTGCAAATAAAATAAGGTTTTTTAAATGCTAATCCCTAACTATATATGGTCTATAACCTATGGTTTTTTCAGTGAATTTTCAAGGTTTTGTAAATGCAAATTCCTAACTATATATGGTCTATAACCTATGGTTTTTTCTGTGAATATATATATATATATATACAGTCACTGGATGTTGTCATCAGTGATGTCATCAGTGATGTCACTGACCATGTCATGAATGATGTAATATGTGACATCATTTGGATTCGCTTTCCATTTAAAAAGGGAAAAATAACATCAAAGACACTAAAATGCCTTCTAAATATGACCCCAAACAACCTATGAAGCTCTAACAGTACATATCCAGAAATTTAAATGATTTCAAAATTCGTTTTTAAACACAGCATATAAATCAATTGTATACCTGCATTCATGAAGAAATGACTAAAAATGTCCTTGAGACACATGAAAGTGTTTTCTGGAATGTCCTAGCACCATTTTTGGGACACTATTAACATGGCTAGGTAACTCCCATAATCAAAATCTAAATTTGCCAAGCGCAAGTGGGAGCGTATTTACAAGACACTTGCCCCATGAGGAACGCTTTCCATTTAAAAGGTAAACATAACATCAAAGACACTGAAATGCCTTCTAAATATGACCCCAAACAACCTATGAAGCTCTAACAGTACATATCAAGAAATGTAATTGTTTATCACAAATGCGATTAAAAACGGCCGCAATGCATGAATATCACTGAAAAGTCAACGATATTCATGCATTATCCAGCAAATGCTCTTAGCCATGTAATCCACCTCCCATTGGATAACATGGCTAAGAACTGCTCGCAAATGCGAAAAAAAACGGCCGCAATGCATGAATATCGCTGAAAAGTCAGCGATATTCATGCATTTTCCAGCAAATGCTCTTAGCCATGTTATCCACCTCCCATTGGATAACATGGCTAAGAACTGCTCGCAAATGCGAAAAAAAACGCCCACAATGCATGAATATCGCAGAAAAGTCAGCAATATTCATGCATTTTCCAGCAAATACTCTTAGCCATGATATCCACTTCCCATTAAATAACATGGCTAAGAACTGCTCAGGGCCCCACGAGGAACGCTTTCCATTTAAAAAGGTAAACATAACATCAAAGACACTAAAATGCCTTCTAAATATGACCCCAAACAACCTATGAAGCTCTAACAGTACATATCAAGAAATGTAATTGATTTGAAAATTCGTTTTTAAACACAGCATATAAATCAATTGTATACCTGCATTCAAGAGGAAAGGACTGAAAATGTCCTAGAGACACAGAAAAACGTTTTCTTGAATGCCCTACCACCATTGTTTGGACATTATTAACATGGCTATGTAACTCCCATAATCAAAATCTAAATTTGCAAAGCACAAGTGGGAGCGTATTTACAAGACACTTGCCCCATGAGGAACACTTTACATTTTAAAAGGAAAACATAACATCAAAGACACTCAAATGCCTTATAAATATGGCTCAAAACAACCTATGAAGCTCTAGCAGTACATATCCAGAAATGTAATTGTTTTCAAAAATCGTTTTTAAACACAACATATCTGTTTCAGCTTACATGAGAGACCATGGAATGGGCTCCATGTACAACAATAACTTGTGTTACTGCATGTCAGATTTCTACACAGAATATGCAATTACAATTTCTCAAAGAAACAAAATCTATTTGTATATCACTTGAGACAAAGCCATAATTTAAAAACACAGCTTTCTTCATCATTTTCTCCTTAAATCATACTATTCTCTATCTAAATTAAATAAATCTTTTCTCACCTTAGCAAATACTTTTTGAGTTTCAAAACAGTCTCAAAAATACACCAAATTGTCTTCAGCAGAACAAAGAGGATGCATTCCAGAGGCTGCAGCTATAGAAAGCACAGAAATGCTGATATTCATTACACATATCTCTCATATTAGCCAATCATAACTCTTCCCTCACTTTTTTCAAATCAAAACCCTTCCCCCCTCTGCCCTCTCTGCCTTTTTTGCTTAGCAACCACCTCCTGAAAGACCTCTCATGTTTGCAAGTTCACACAACAATGTTTCAATTGAACTCTGAACTCTCAGTGCACCTGCATATCCAGTGCAATCTTTCATTAAATGTTTTTTCCTTGACCATTCAAATTACATCTTTCAAAGAACACATCCATGCACCCTAACTTTCTGTTTTCAGAAATGGAAATGCACCAATCACTGCTAATGAATCATTAGCACTGGAAATCCACAGTTTTTTTTCTTTACAAACTCCTACTGTTTCAACTGCCCTTTCATTACCACACTTCATCTGACTGCAGCCCAACCTTCTCGCACCATGTTTAATGTCTGGATTGTTGGACATAGTTACATCTACTGGGCTCAAAGGTATGCTGAGAACAGAAATTTACCTAACCTCAATTTACAAGATGTGGAAATTAAGTGGTTGGGTCAAAGAGGATTAAAATGTCACCAATTGATACCATTGGTGAAAACCTTTATGCATTTGCCAAAACCTGACCTGTTAATTGTGCACTGTGGAGGTAATGATTTGGGCACTTTGACAGGGGTAGGTCTGGAAATGCTTTTAAAGGACACCTTTGAGCAATTAATGGCACTTTTTCCTCAAACTGCCTTGGTATATTCCAATATATGCCAAAGACAGAAATTGAGGTGGTCCAACCAATTTTGTCCACAAATTGAGAAAGCGAGGAAGCATGTAAACAAATCTGTTTCAGCTTACATGAGAGACCATGGAATGGGCTCTCTGTACAACAATAACTTGCGTTACTACATGCAAGATATCTACAGAGGAGATGGAGTTCACTTCTCAGATGAGGGCAACAGAATTTTCATTCTGAATTTAAGACTGTGCATTGGTACCTACTTATAAGTACCTAAATGTACCATAAACCCAAAAGCTCTTCTCAGAGCTACCCTACATCTGATCACTCACAATTATTATTTTTCTCTAACTTTTTTCACTAATTTTCCACAAAATACGCTCCCCGGAGCGCTACCCGGTTCGCTAACCGAAAGCTAACCTCGCGGATTTTTTAAAAAAATGTTTTTTTTCCGCACATATAAGCCTCCTCAGCCACCCTCAGAAAACCTAGGGGGTCAAGATAAGTCTACCATGACCCCTTCTACCCATTCTAAACATTATTTGCCCTCCATCTTGTATCTTAATGCGACCGAAACACAAAATGGTGGACTCCCGTGACGCTTAAGGTTCGCTAACCGGGCCGCTTTCCGGAAAGCGGTCCTAAAAAAAGGTGGGAAAGTAATTTACAGAAAAACGACTAGAGACACTCTCACCAAATATAGATTAGCTCATACTACATAACAATCCCTTTCATTTTCACAAATTTGATTGAAATTCCATTTAGCCATTAAGCCTGTAGACCTCTCTAAGTACCGTGAGGTAAATTACTTCACAAAACACATCTGAAGTGTTGGAATTGACAACCAATGAAAATGTTACTTTCATTTTCAATTTTTTTTTCCTGACATTTGATTGGTTATGTACCTGAATATATATAAAGGAAGAGAAGGAAACACAGCCATTTTGACTACTACTTCCTGAACTACATTTCAAGAGCCTTTTCACCTCCCTGAAAATTAAATTGATAATTTGTAAGTGGCACTTTAAATTAATTTGTAAAAACGTTTTTGATAATTATTTACTGTCCCCCTGCTATAGTTATAGATACAGATAGACTCCTCTGTTATATTTATTGATTGACTTACACTTCTCTGCTATAATTATGAATTTACTTACTTTAAGTTCACTGTTAAAAAAACAGAACTACCTGTCTGAACTTAAACCCAACAGTGCCCTAACTCTTCTAATTTAATTATTTTTTTTATGCAATTTACAGCAAAAAAATGGAAGGGGAGCAAGAAAAAAGTAATGTTTCCTTCGAGATTACATCCGAAGACATTGTAAATGAAGAAAATGTGGATGAAGATTTTATGGATCAATCTTTTGACGAACAATTTATTCAAACCTTACAAGAGACAGAAACATCCATGTTTGACGAGATACCAGATGATATAATGCTGGAAGTTTTAATGAACTATGAAAATAATAAATAATTTTTTTTTAAATCAAAATAAATAAATAAATAAAAAAACGAACAAAAACAACAAATAATTAACATACAGTATTACAAAAGTCTATCATTCTTTTATCCTTAAAGTTCGCTGCCCAGAACGCTTTCCGGTTCGCGAACTTGGCGCTTACCACGCAAAAAAAAAATTTTTTTTTTGGACCCTCCTAGGCCCTTTTAAAACCTCCACATAAAACCTAGGGGGTCAACGAGGATCTACTATGCCCCCTTATGGTAATTTCCCCCTTTGTTTTGGCCTCCTCTTGTCTCTCGATCCTACCGAGAGACAAGATGGCGGCCGCTCCGGACTGTTTAGAATGTTGACAGACACCGGAGAGCCAATCAGCTTCGCATCGCAAAGTTCCGATACGCGAAAGGTTCGCTAACCGGATCGCTGCCCGGAGCGCTGTTACAGATATATATCTTGATTTAAACGTTAATTTCTCAAAATCCACTGAAGCACATATATTGAGACCTAGCAAAGGCACATCGGGCTAACAGTCCCTACAATTTTGCCAAGTTTCGTGCAAATCCATTCAGCCGTTCGGGCTAAAAGTGAGTCCAACCGCCCTATGGAAATTAACATGGAAAAAACGCGTTTTGGGACCCCCCTTTTTTCTCGGCCCCCCCTCCACAAAACCCCCCCAAATTTTCAAGGGCTGCTCAGAAACAAAATGTGCCATTTTCCTGAAAATTTCAGCCGATTCCGTCCACAAACGCCAAAGTTATTAGGCATAGAATTTTCAGAAATCCCATAGGGAAAAAATCCTAACTATATATACCTACTGGCGACCGCCAGTAGGTAATATATATATATATATATATATATATATATATATATATATATATATAAACCTCCAGTGAAGAGAAGTCAGAGGCCACTCGGGGAAACCTTGGAAGGCCTTTGTTATACCCTACCTAGTTGTAATTGCATGTATTCCTGCCCTGCTGCCTCTAGCTGCTCAGCCAGAGTGTGAGATGAGCATGGAATGTTGGTGTGCCTGTGATGCATGGAATGCCTGGGTGCCTGAGTGGATGAGTGGTGACAGTTAGAGATGGGCTGAGCAGCAAGGCAGGCTGCTCCTGGTGGGACTGGTACCACTTATTATCACTAACAAGGGGGAGAGAGAGAGATATATCGAAATGGATTCGTTCTCCCTGGTCAAATGTACATAAACAAAAAGAATCCACTCCTTGGGTGTATCCTCCAGATGTGGGGAGCACCCTTGTTGTTTTGGTCCCCTCACACACCAACAGGCCCCTTGGTGTCATGCTTCATCATCGGGGTCATCGTACCCCTCTACGGGGTACGGCGTGCTGCGACCTACGGATACACGGGAGCACTTAAGATGACTATGTGTGGTGTGGATGGGGTATTTAAATGTGAGTGTATAGTGGGGTTTAGATCAAAGTGAGTGAAGTTTAAAAAGAACCTGGCCTGTGGGGTAACAAAAAAACTTTGAACGGGCCCCCAGGCTGGTACTATTAAAATAGAGTGTGGGAGGTTAATAACGCAAACAATGTGCATTACCTCCTCTCTGTGTGCGTCGACATGTTTCGGTGAAAACACCTTCTTCAGGACGGGGTACACAAATCCCCACCTTACTCACGTTTCTCTATCTTATATCAGGATTTCTAATAAAAGTGAGATTATAAAATGCAGGTAATAATGTACCTTAAAAAAACGTCGCTTATTAGTCGACCTGTTGAGAGAAATAGACAACATTTTTTTTGTGGTGGTCTACTTTTCAAAACCATAGGTAAGGTGACCGGTGGTTACAGGTGACATGATAGCGGTAAAAGTATCAGACTATAGGTGTCCATTGTGCCTATAGTGGAAAAAAGAAGACAAACTAGACTCACTAACATATAACATAAAACACACACTTTTTCTTAGTCAATTTGGCATTATAGCGATATTCTGAACATTGCACCCTTGGTGGTTAGGGGTTGTCAAATATAATGTTGGGTGCCCCTGTGAATAAAAAGAGACACTACATGCCCATATACACTGGTAACATACTGTTTTGTAGGGGTAGAAATGCCTCATGAGCGCAACGTCAGGGTCCTTTTATGCTATTTAGCACCTGTCAAAAAAATGGAGTTTCAGAGTCCCATTTTTACTTACATTGGCGTCCTGGAGATAATGCTGCTCTCTATCAATTTTACTCACGATTTCAGCGAGGAAATTCCTCGCGACCGACCCCTCCGTGGCTCCGGTGGTTGTGTCAAGGGGAGTGCCAGGTACCGGTATTTGTACTTTTTCTCAGGCTCCGATCATTGATAGATTGGATAATTAGAGTTTCCTGCCTGCCCTTGTAAGGGCTTGGTGCCGGTTCTGCTCGCATCCCCATACATTAGTGTTGCGTTATCGCGCATGCGTGCTGCCATCCTGCACAGATGTGAATGTCTGTGGAGCCGCGCATGCGTTCTACTCACCCTCAAGTGTCTTGCGCACGTTGGGTTGAAGCGGGCGGCCCAGGCGTGTATGTCTGTAGAGCCGCGCATGCGTGCTGCTCACCCTCACAAGTGTTTCGCTCGCTAGGTTTGATGCGGGCGCATGCGAGTACCATTCTTATCGAACTATTTCATTTGTGTGAACTTAATTTAGGCTAATTATTAAAAAGTTGATTCTACGATAACGTGTCTGGATATGTTACCTGACCATTAGTGGGGGTTGATAAATCCTATCAAATCAAGGAGGGAACCCGATGGTTTATGAAAAGGTGTAAATCACTGGGTAGATCGGGTAAAGCTAGACTGGGTTCAATGTTAGGCATATTGATGCAATAACTCAGTCTATTCGCTCATGGTTCTATAGTACATCGGAACCGGTCGGATGGGGTCCTTTCTAAGCTAAGTGAGTATTACAGTGTCACTCCTCGTGCTTGACCGTAACGTGGTTTTATTGGTCTGTAAGAGTATAGGTGGGGACACTCAGATAGACCATCTCTAGGTCAGTTGTCCCCACGGAATGTCATCGTTCAGTCCTTGGGTACTGGTCCCCAGGCGAAAAACCCACCTTTGCTCTTTTTCAAAGAGTCCTTGTTCTGATTGTAGTTGTTCAACCACTGTCCACCTTATGTCGTTGACACAATGCTCATTCTCCAAGAAATGGGTCGCCATTTTTGTCGTGTTTTTTTTGCAACGTATGTTGCTCTTATGCTCACTTATTCGCACCTTCACTGGTCTCGTTGTCATGCTAATGTACTCTAAATTACATGGGCAGGTAATCATGTAAATAACATTTCTGCTATTACAGTTAGTTAGTTTTCGTTGTTCCCACTTGGTACCGTTGCTGAAGGTCAAATGTTTACTTTTCTGTGTGAGGTGGCAGCTTGCGCAGTTTCCACAAGGGTAATGGCCATCCAGGACATGTTGTGAGAGGTGGACTTGCTTTTGTGGTCTTGGGCGCGTGTGTACCAACATGTCTTTGAGGTTTTTACCTCTTTTGTGAGCAAACATTGGCTTCTCAATATTCAGGGTCCCACTATTCAGAATGCGCCAGTGTTTGTTCATTAGTTTGGACACTTCGTTGGTGCTGGAGCTGTAAGTGGTAACGCATATAGGTCTAGTGGTTGCCTCATCTGTTGGGATTTTGTTCTCCAGCAGAGCTTCCCTGTTATTGTTTCTGGCCCTTTTCATTGCTACATCAATGATCTTTTCTGGATACCGTCTTTTTTGCAATTTCTTTTTCAGGTCTTGTGCTTGTGTTTTATAATCCTTGATTTGGGTACAGTTTCGCCTGAGTCGTAGAAATTGTCCGTACAGTAGATTGGTCCGTAGATGACGCGGATGGAAGCTGTCATACCTGAGGAGGCAGTTCCTTGAAGTTGGTTTGAAATGTGTGGTAGTGTGCAATTTGCCATCCTTAGAGAAAATGTTAAGATCAAGAAACACCAGCTATTTGTTAGAGACTGTGTGGGTGAATTTCAAGAAACGGTTCTGCTGGTTCAGCCATTGCATGAACTCTGTTACTGTTTGATGGTCACCCTGCCAGATTACAAACACGTCATCGATGTATCTCCTCCAGTTGACGATATGTTGTTTGTATGGGTTGTCAGTGTGTAGAATTTTTGTGCTTTCTAAATGATGGACATACAGTCCTGCCAGACTCGGCGCAAATGTACTGCCCATACTGGTGCCATGGCTCTGGAGGTAGAGGGTTCCCTCGAACTCAAAAAAGTTTTTTTGTTAGTGCCAGGTTGATGCACTCAATTACCACACCACGTGGGGTCTGGTACTTCCAGTTGGCACTGTACAGCACCTCCTCAATTATGTTAATGGTTTCATCATGAGGGAGGCTTGTGTACAGGCTTTCAACATCTAGTCTTAGGAGTAGTTGGCTGTTGGGGTCAAAATCGAGGTTCTGTAATAGTTGCAGTACAGATTTCGTGTCCTTGAGGTAGGTATTTGTCCCTCGTACCAAAGGGCGCAGAAATGCATCAGAGAATTTCGAGAGTGGTTCCAATATGGAGCCAATGCCCGAGACAATAGGTCTACAGGGTGGATTTTCCAGACTCTTATGTATTTTGGGAATACAATAAAAGTATAGTATGCTCGGAGTTTTTTGCACTAGGAATTCTGCTTCCTTTTTGGAAAGCCAGTTGTGTGCTAGGGCTTCCTCCACCATGCCTCCGATGGTGATCCTGATGGATTCTGTCGGGTCTGTGGGAAGGATCGTGTAATTGCGTTGGTCTGATAACAATCTCATACACTCTTTTTTTGTAAGCTTCTGTTGTCTGCACCACTATCGCTCCCCCTTTGTCAGCGGGTTTAATGATTATGTCTTGATTGCTAGACAGTTCGCGAATAGCCTCCTGTTCTCGGCGGCTGGTGTTGTGGAACACTTGTTGGTGTACTCTGGTCATGTTTTTTAGTTCGCCCATTATCGCTTTTTCAAAAGCCAGAACCTCGACTGGAAGGGCGTTGTCTGGTGGTGTGAAGGTGGACTTAGGTCTCAAACCCGTGTCGGTTTCGGGGCTCTTCTCTTTCCCTTTGAAAAAGACTTGCAGTTTGATCTTTCGAATGAACTCCTGTACTTCGGTATGTAACCTGAAAATATCCAGTTTGTTGGTGGGGACAAAACTGAGTCATTTATTCAATACCTCTTTTTGAGGGTCCGATAATTCCCATGGAGTGATGTTTATTACTAGGTCCCCTTCCGGCTGGTTGATTGATTGTCCGGTAGGGCCCCTGTCATGCTCCTCGTGTTCATCCTGGGATCCGGTTGTATTGGGTCTTGTCACATCACCGTGTTTCCTTTTCTGTTTCGGCCGCGGCGTGGTCCTGGGCGTGACGCTAAAAAAGACTGGTTCTGATAAAACCCAGTGTCGAACTTGTTTGTCCATTGGGGGTACATAGGACCTGGTGGTGGTGGACCATAATTATATGGAGGATAAGGGCCCGGCCCCCCAAATTGGGAGTAGTATGGCTGTGGTTGAAACCCTCTCCATCCTCTTTATCTAGGGTATTGTTGACCTCGTTGTCTTGGTGTTCCACTGTACCTGGGGTTGCTGTTTGTGCTTGACCCAGACGATCCTGTATCAGAACCGTCGCTATCAATATCGTTGTTCATGTTGCATGGAACGTAGTCATCTTTTGTGTAAGGGTACACAGTCTCTGGGGTAAAGCGATCCTTGTCTTTCCCCAGTTTTTTGAATTTGCTCTGTTTCAGTGTGGCCTCGAAATCCGACATCTGTTGGTTCAATTCGTCCAATCTTCTCTTTAGTTCAGTTGGTTTTATATATGTTTTTAGTTGGACCTCAATTTTTTGTATGTCAAATTTTTAACTCTTGTGTGATCCGTTTGGCTGTCTTTACGATTAGCACTAGCCAATCTCGTGTGCAGTGCCACAAGATCAGTGACCATTCTTTCTTGAAAATTGCTGGCTGGACTCAAGACTGATGTAACTTTGACTTATCTAAATTAAGAAGACTTGAAAATGCATTCTGGCTCCTGGTGTCTACCTTTACAGGACATAACATATTTTGGCGACAAGCGGACGTGGACCCCAGCGTCTTCAAGGATATCACAGAAACATAGTGTCTACTAAGAAACTACAAGAGAAACCAAGAGATCCCACAAGCAACTACATCCACAAAGAAACAATTTCCAGGCAAGCCAGCTCCAGCCCCACCAGTGTCCTTCCAATGGACAGCCCCACCAACCAGTGTCATCACCAACTGACACTACAGCCTGGGAATACTACAGCCACTTAAAGGGCTACAGTGAGTTGGAGGAGAAGTTAAACTACAGCTACATCTGGTGTTCCAGCCACATCATACTCTAATGGATCTACCAGGCTAAAGTGAGTTGGAGGCGTAGTTGCACTACAGCCACATCTGATGTTCCAGCCACGTTGTTACCTACAAAAGGGTTTGGTGAGTTGGATGGGTAGCTTCTCTACAGCCAGTTGTTGGTGTTCCAGCCACATTGCTCTACATAGTCTACAGTGTTTTTAAAGAAAAGGCACAATTTGGGATTTTTAGTCATAAAGATGTAAGATCATACAGTGTGCAGTGCCTGCACAGATGGAGAATTTATGGTGCTTAATTAACAGCTGCAGCGATTTAAAGTGCCTCGAAGACCACAGTGACTTTAAAATTATGATACACGTCTGTTATCCTGCCACATCACGCAATGAGTTAATCTAGGAATGAATGACTAGTAACCACAGCACGTTAAAGTATTCATCTTGCATTCTACAGAGGTGTACATGCAGTTGATTGGCACGTGGATCTACAAGTTTTGGGCACTGCGATATGTGTCTGCACAGACGAAGAAGGTACTGGAGTTTACGTTGCTTTGTGGCAGTTAATCTCTCTGCAAGTCGTGTGTGGCTTGGGTAGTGCACTGTTTCGTGGGGTTCCGTTTTTTGCCACTAGAGTGTGCACATAACCTATGAGAGGATATACTATGGGCCACATAGGTTCCACTGAGCACTGTGCAAGTTTTTGATTTTGGCAACCCATCCAACTATTTGCTGTGCCTGGCCAAGAGATGTTAGACACTTTTTGTCTGTTGTTGGTGGAGTCCACTGATTCATTTAGTCTGCGGGCGTTATTCAACCGCTGTGCGGATTGCAAAATTCTGGGGCGCGGTTCTCTGACAGTGCGCGCAAAGTTACCTCATATTTCCTCATGGGATCCTGCATGACGCGCTCATCTTCGAGGGATCCTCTATGACGGTTATGCTTCACACGGGACGTATTTGGAGCAACTACGCGCCGGGAGCCACCCGGCACAACGTAAAAAACGTGCCGCCATCTTAGGGTTGGTGGTGGCACATTGTATTTTTATGTGATCTTCTTTCCTTGTGCCAACCATGCTGCTCTGTCTCAATAAAGTTGACTGTCATTAAGTCCGAGGTCAACGCTGCGCTTGCGATAACTGAACATGATGAGATATTGTCGACTTGGGAATCTTCCTGGAGATCCTCCATTTCAAGTATGTCAGAGGTAATATGCATTGGGTATCATTCCGGCTTTGTACATCATTCATCTTTCTGGAGCCTGTCAACTGTAAGCGCATTTGATTACACATACCACGTGTGTTGCAAAGACCATGAGTAACGCTTTGCAGCACAAGCTTGGGATCATCTTTTTTTTTTTTTTACTTGAGCAAGTTCAAAGGGTACATACAAGAAAAAAAGAGCGAAATGACGTTTTATACATAAAGCATAAAGTATACAAAAGTTTTACCAAAATATAATCAATTAGCAAACAGAAATGATTAAAGAAACAGAAATAAGAACTTATAATACATTATTCATTCTAAGCAAACATATTAAACTAGATAGGTAATGCTAAAATACATGGTTCGTTTCACAGTCAATTCATTTAGATTCTCCAGTATATTCCACCTATTGGAAAAGAGCAGCAGCCTAGAGAATTTTTAGGGAAGGAATACCTACCGAGAATGCTTTTATACAGTGTTTTCTAGTTAAAAGAGTTATATATTTCTGTGACTCTCATACCAGGTGGCGATTGGGGCCCATATCTGTTCACCGAATGATCTCGATTTTTTGCCTCTAGTTCTATAGATTGCTGCCTCTTGCTTGTATATGCCTAACAATCTACTAAACCATCCCTGAAAAGTGGGGGCATCTGGGTCTTTCCACCGTGCTGCCAGAATAATTCTATAAACAGCCGTGCCTACAAAAATAGCCATGGCTTCTTAATTGCTGTGCCCTAGGGAGTCATTGTAACCTAGGATAAAAAGAGCTGTTGATGTTTTTACTTCATGTCCAAAAATTTCGACCCAGTACTTACCAATGCCTTTTTTAATCTCATCTAGTTTTGGGCATTCTGCAAACATATGAATAAGATTAGCTGGTCCTGGCGAACACCTTGGGCATTGATCATGTACCCTTTTACCCCAGGTGAATAATTTAGCGGGGGTAAAGTATAAATCATATATTGTTTTATAGGTTTGAGCTTTTAGGTTAGAGGCCAGCAATACTTTAGATGATAAGTGTAAAGACATATCTATATCGATGTTTACATTATTCAACTTGTTAGTCCAGTTTGTTTCGATATGTTCGAGATCATCTGGATGATTCCTTATAAATAAGTCGTAGATATTGCCTATCCTGGTTGTATGTTTGCCTATGAGATCTAGTAACGGTATGGTTTTTAAGTCTATGGTTGATGCCGACTGTCTAAGGGAGGTAGAGATTTGTATAAATTTCAAGTAATCCGTGCGGGGGATTTGATATTTGACACAGAACTCTTCGAAAGTAGGTTTACTTTCTCTGCCTAGGAAATCTCCAACTGTTACTAGGCCTAATCTCTCCCACCTCCCAGATGTATTATCGTTAAGGTACAGTGGAATTATTGAGCTCTGCCATAAGGGTGTATATTTGGTATACCTTGGTATTGTCAGTGATTTGGTGGTACTTTTCCAAATTTTTAAAGCATCTATAAGGATCTTAAATTTAATCTTTTTAAAGTAGGATGGTTCCACTTGTTTTAACAACAGGCCCTTGGCCTTGTTTCCTAAAATTAATTCATAAATTGACAGTATAGCCTGATCCCGACTGGTATCTATAGAAGCTCGAGCTGTAAACAGGATGGTCATTTGTTGTAGGAGGGTCGCCCATAGATAATATGTTAAATTTGGGATTGCTAAGCCGCCTCTAGAGTATGGTAGTGTTAGCTTAGGAAGCGCTCACCTGACTTTGCCATAATTCCCGACAAATCTCGAAATAGCTGAATCTAACGTTTTGATTGTGTCGCTATTAGTTAAGAGGGGACTTGCCCAGAATAAATATAATTTCTTTGGGAATACGCTCATTTTGATGTAGTTTCCTCTACCTATTATAGAGAGGTGGAGATTATTGACTTTAAGTAAGTCTTTTGATTTTTTTTTATAAGCGGGTCATAGTTTAGTTGATTGATTTCACAGATTTTTGGCGAGATATTCACCCCCAGATATTTTCGCTATTAACTCTATATTGGCTGACAAAAGACGTGTTCTCGGTACAAATGACCATCGTTTTATCCCTATTCAGGGAATATCCTGAATATGAACCAAAGGATCGTGTGATTTCCTCAATCTCGACAATTGCCTCTGTGGGGTTTGGTGTTAATACCGCCACGTCACCGGCGTAGGTGAGTACTTTAGTGCTATACAGGCCTACTTTAATTGGTTCAATTGTTGGTGACGTTATAAGTTTAAGGATTAGTGGATTGATATAGAGGGCGAAGAGTAGTGGGGAGCACGGGCATCCTTGCCGCGTGCCTCTCTGGATATTGATGAACTCAGACTCACAGCCGCCTACCATAATTTTTGCCTTAGGGTCAACATAGAGGGCCTTAATAGATTTTATAAAGACCGGGCCAAGATTGTTTACTGCTAATACTTCCCAAAGGAACTGCCATGAGACCCGGTCGAAGGCCTTCTCTGCATCCAATAAGATCATCGACATCTGGCCTCCTTCTACTTCCATGATGTCAAAGAGGGAAATGGCTCTACGAGTATGATCTGTAGTGCTCTTGCCAGGTATGAAGCCATGCTGCCAGGGGGGAGACCAGATGTTCGATGATCCGACTGAGGCGATTGGCAAAAATCTTGGCGTAAATCTTTGAGTCTGAGTTGATGAGTGATATTGGGCGGTATGAAGAGGTTTGTTCTGGTGGTTTATCTTTTTTTGGAAAAATAGCTATGTTGGTATGTTTCCAGGATTCAGGTGGTTTACCATGCCATTGTATCCCGAGAAAAAGATCATGAAGAAATGGGATGATTAGATTACCGAGTATTTTATAAAGATCTAATGGAATTCTGTCTGGCCCTGCTGCTTTTCCTGTAGCTAGTTCTGTTAGAGCTAGTTCTACCTCCGTTCTTGATACTTCTTTTTCGAGGTCTTCTCTTGTAGTTTCATCTATGGTTTTACCTAGATTTGTCTCTATAAGCCAGTTATTCAGAAACTCTTTAGTATCAGGTGTTAACTGTTGGTCTTCATTTTGGTATAGCTTCTGATAGTAATCTTGAAATGATGCTGCTATACCTTCCTGGGAGGTGTGTTTCTGTCCCCGATATTCAATAGTTTGGATGGAATTCTGTGATTGCTTCCGGCGAGTTCTAAGAGCCAGATGTTTCCCCACATTTTCTCCAGTTTCATATGTTTTATTACGATTTACTTGGAGAATTTATGCGGCTCTTTGTGAGAGGTCGCTATTAATCTCGGCTTTTAGAACTAGAATTTTGCTGAGAGTGTCTTCCGCATATCCCCCAAGATGGATCTGGGTGGCGTGTAGGTGTTCTAAGTTTATTAATTCGTTTGCTAGCTGTGCAGTAAGCCTATCACGCTCTTTTTTTCGAGTAGCTACAAAAGTGACAGTTTCCTCCCTTAAAGCTGCTTTGTAGCTATCCCAAACTATCACCCTAGGTGCACTATATTGATAAAAATCAAAAAATTCTTTAGTCCATTGCCTTATGTGTATTATATATTCCTGGTTGGCAAGAAGCTTACGGTCGAATGACCATTGGGAATATACTTTCTTATACCTGGCAATTTCAAATACTAAAGAAAGTGCATTATGGTCTGATATCGTCTTAGGGGCTTTAGTTATGATGGCATTTAGGGCAATATCAGCAGTCGACAATATGGTATCAGATGTTAACTGTTGGTCTTCATTTTGGTATAGCTTCTGATAGTAATCTTGAAATGATGCTGCTATACCTTCCTGGGAGGTGTGTTTCTGTCCCCGATATTCAATAGTTTGGATGGAATTCTGTGATTGCTTCCGGCGAGTTCTAAGAGCCAGATGTTTCCCCACATTTTCTCTAGTTTCATATGTTTTATTACGATTTACTTGGAGAATTTCTGCGGCTCTTTGTGAGAGGTCACTATTAATCTCGGCTTTTAGAACTAGAATTTTGCTGAGAGTGTCTTCCGCATGTCCCCCAAGATGGATCTGGGTGGCGTGTAGGTGTTCTAAGTTTATTAATTCGTTTGCTAGCTGTGCAGTTAGCCTATCACGCTCTTTTTTTCGAGTAGCTACAAAAGTGACAGTTTCCCCCCTTAGAGCTGCTTTGTAGCTATCCCAAACGATCTCCCTAGGTGCACTATATTGATTAAAATCAAAAAAATCTTTAGTCCATTGCCTTATGTGTATTATATATTCCTGGTTGGCAAGAAGCTTACGGTCGAATAACCATTGGGAATATACTTTCTTATACCTGGCAATTTCAAATACTAAAGAAAGTGCATTATGGTCTGATATCGTCTTAGGGGCTTTAGTTATGATGGCATTTAGGGCAATATCAGCAGTCGACAATATGTAATCGATACGTACGTATTTATTATGAGGATATGAAAAATACGTATATCCAGGGTCACCTTTATTCTTCAGAGACCAGATGTCTCTTAGATTGTGGCTGGCCATCAATTGCTGTACTGCCCTAAATACTTTGGGTTTGCGCCCTGTATATGCATGCTGGGGTTGTCTATTCTGTGGATGGCCCATTGTTATGTTGAAGTCCCCGCATATTATAAGCGTACCTGCCCATGATGCCAACTCAAGTTCTAACTCGTTAAATAAAGTGGGTTCATCAAGGTTTGACCCGTAAATCGAGCAGATGGTGATACCTATATCAAGTTGAATAATGGTCCACCTGCCGTGAGGGTCTGCCTTTTTGCGCGTTGGTCTACCCAAATTCGCCCTCGCTAAGATGGTCACTCCCCTGATCTTAGAGGTCTGTGTGGTTGAAACCAAAATGTTAAATCCAGGGATTTTTAGCTGGTCTATTTCGCCTATTGGAATGTGGGTCTCTTGTAAACATATGATGTCCCATGAGCTTTGATATATTATTTGATATAGTTGTGCCCTTTTCCCCCTATCGTTAAGTCCTGCTACGTTCCAACATCCTAAATTTAGCTTCCCCATAGTATCCTTCCAAAAATTAGACTATATATAGTGTTGTTTGAATACATGCGTTGAACCACGATAATTATGCTATTTACTAAACTAGTTGTATCCCTTGACCTGCTCATTTTATATTGCTTTTTTCTTTCCCCCGCACGCCCCCACCCAACTCCCCAACAAAACCCTCCCCCTTACAACCCACAAAAAGGCAGTTAGACTCTATGAGAGTCTGTAATGATGGATTAGCACTGCCTGACGAATACCAGAAAAACATGCATCGTTAAGAAATAAGGAAAAAAAAGAAGAAAGGGAGAAGTAAAATGAATATTGAAAACAAAAAAAAGGAAAGAAATAGGAAAAATAAGAGGAGGAGGGATAGTGAAAAAGAGAGTAATAGCAGAAGCTATTATATTACTAATTTCATAATACAAAGATAATTGTTGATATAATTATCTATTATACATTCTTTATATGTTAACCTATATCTTATCTTGTGCAATGAATACAGCACTGCTCGACCCTGTGATTTAAGTACATTCATAGCTCCCCTGTCCCTGTGGTGCTACAAGCATTGTCTGATTTTAAGAGTCTAGAATCCGAAGATTGCAAGTACATTTATTTTATACTCTCAAGGTATTCTTTTGCCTTGATCTCCGAGGTGAAGTATTTTGTTTGTCCACCATAAATTACTTTCAATTTGGCTGGATTATTCAAATACACCACCGCTTTTTTCTCTTGAAAGGGCTTGATTAATTGCCTGAGACGCCATCTCCTTTCTACTGTAAAGTGGCAGAAATCCGGGCGCACAAAGTATGAGATAGTATCTCTACTGCGATGCTTGTCTGGTGTAACTTTATCCGAGATGGCCTGTCGGAGCGTGAAATTCCCGAAATAGACTAGGACCGCTCGTGGATATTTCCCTGTTATTGCTGTGGTTTTTAAAGTTAGTGGCACCCTGTGAGCTCGCTGTATATCTCGTAGTTCCAATCCCAGCTAGAGAGTTCAGGGAGGGTGTCGCGCAAAAGCTGTATAATAATCAATCGGCAGTCCTCACCTTCAGATTTTTCGGGTATACCAAGGACGCGTAGATTATTTCGGCGCAGCCGGTTTTCGCAATCCTCGAGTTTCCATCTTACGTCCTGGAGTTCAGCTTCATGAGCTTCTACTCGCTCGTTAGTCGTTGCTGCCTCTGTCTCATTCAATACTATTCGATCTTCCATATCATTTATTCGTTCAGTGAAAGCCCCTACGGTTTTAGAAAGCTTACGTACAACACCTTGAAATTTTTGTAATGAGGCCCGTGCCTTTCGTCCATCCTTGGATGTTTCTTCGCGGTGAGATGCAATGGCATGCAGTACTGTATCCATGACTTGGGTTAATGTAGCCCCTGACTGATCAGGTTGATCCGTTGTGGATGCCTGAGTTAGAGGTGGAGGTTGAGGCGTTACAGAAGTATGGCTTTGGTTCGAACCAAGATTTGTCGTGGTATAATCCCATACCAAGTCGTTTGCCCCATGGTGCCCTCCCTTTTTCTTTTTCAATACGGTCCTCCGCCTGTCCCGCGACCCCTTGGTGCGGGGATCTGACTCACTTTCTGAACTTATGACTGATTCGGCTTCTTCTTCTGCTTCATCAATCTCCCCCTCCGTATCCCCCGACCAGCTGATATCCTCTGAGAATGAATAAAAATCTGTGGGGTCTGTGAGATCTTTATCTGTCTCTATTGTTTCAGCCAGATCGATCGCTATAGTTTCTGTCACAATGTCAGATGTATTACCCTTCTCGTTTACTCTTAAAGTAACATTCTCTTCGGTAAGTGCTTGATGGAGTTTATTACCAGGCTGTTCAGAAGCATTTAGACATGCACCATTCCCCCTAGTGATGTTTTGCGTTAGTGGGGGGGGGGGGGTATAGGTATAGTTATGGGTATTGCCGTATTCGGCTGAGAGTTGTTATCACAGACATCACCAGTAGGAGCAACAATAGCAGGGGGAGTATGAATTACAGGCATTCCTGATGTACTTGTTGTTAAGATAGAAATTACACAAGACACTGCTCTGCCAATACCCCCGGGGGACATACCTTTCTCAGCTTGTGGCTCCAGAAGGGCCGTTGGAGTTGCCCTAGGGTTCAGAGTCCCGGGAGCTGCTAACGCAAAAGTCTCTTGTCTCTCCGATTGTTCTGTGGGGGCCGGGCCTCCAGATGTCCCAGCACACTCTGTCACGGAGACAGAGACCGAACAAACATCAGGTACTCCACTCGGTGTACTCGGTGCACAGTCCTCTACCACCGCAGGAGTTTCTACAGATGAGTCCGTGTACAGAGATTCAAAGGGCGCAATTGTCGAGTCTTTCTGTGCCTGCATGTTTGGAGCTTTTTGACTTGTAACGCGTTGCATCATTGAGATCACAGACGGGGTAGTGATGGTAGTAGTGGATTTTACCGTGGTTTTCCGGGCCGGTGTTCTCTCCGCTGGCCCCTTCGCAGCGCTGTTTTCCGTGTCACAGAGAGCAGCCGCTCCGCGTCTATTCATAGTTTCTTGGTCGCGGAGAGCTTTTTTAGCCGCTCGAGTTTTTGCCGCTGCGGCTGCATTTGCGGCTGAGTTCTTCGGAGCCATACTGCCGGTGAGAGCGGCGTCTTCCGTGCTTCCCGCTTGCTGCTGCCGAGAGAGCTGAGCACCTGGAGATGGGCGGTTACCGCTCAATAATCGTATCACTGTGAAGCCGATCAAGGAGGCTAACAGTGAAAGCTGCGTTCTCAGGGCCGGACTTTCGCATACGCAAGGTGAGTCTGCCGGCTTGGTATTCTGCCCACACAGCACCACGGGCATTCTTTCACTCTCAGTTCGCGTCGACCATTCTTGTTGATTCAGAGGGACAACGCAAAGTTTTTCTGTTAATTAGTATTATGATTTCACCCGGCAGTAATACTAAAGCCTTTTCGTCTGTTTTCTCCCAAAAATCAGCATGTTCGTCAGGAACTGGTCAGGAGCTGCTAACGGAGATCTAGCCAGTCGCCGCCATCTTGCCTCAGCTTGGGATCATCTTAGTGAAGATCTTTTTTTGGGTGTTCTAGATCCATCTTATAGTATTCATATTTTGTTAATGCCTACATTGACTGTTATATTGCTGTGTCCTGTGTTATTTAATTCTACTAAAAGGTCGCATTGTTTGGCATTGCTCTGGGGCTCTTTGTTCCATCTTACAAGACTGTGTGTTTTAGTATAATGTAACGAGGGCGAATATTGAAATGTACCTGTGTGCACTGTTTGGCACATCTTTGGTTGTTTTTGCATTCCTTTTTATAATGCCCATTGTTTGCTCATTGTCTGAAGAAATTTTGTGTGAGACTTAGCTCACAGGTGTGGAAGAGACAAGTCTAGCAATTTGGTTCCTGTTGTTGTGTTTTCTCTTCCTTGTGCAGGGAAAGTATTCTCCTACCACAACTCGGGTGAGACATTGTTCACCGGCGTGGGACACAGTTAAGTAGTGCCCTACAGATATTGGAATTTTATGTGTTCTTATTATTCTACAGTTTTTTGTTGTTGTTGTGATGCCACAATTTGTGCATGTTTAGTATAAGCTAATGAAATGATCTTCTACTGCACATTTGATGTTGTGATGCCACAGGTTCATGTTTTTCTAAGAATTGGTTCTTCCTTGATTTTCTGTGGGTGGTCATCACATTGTTCCCATATATGTGGGATGGTTGTGGGCTTAATTACCCATCTCTTTTCACTTTTTGTTACTCCTTCACGGGGTATGTAATCTCCACAAGGGTGTTGGCAATTGGGTTAGTTCCCATACATACATATGTACCTAGGTTAACCCTTACGCTGGGTTGGATGTGGGTTTTTATCCCTGTTACAGTTGCACGTAGTACAATTGAACATCCCTTCACGGGAGTTTCGATGGGTGACGACCCATTTATTTTTTTTGTTTCCCTTATTCTTGGGATTGAGGTTGTAGGGTGTTCTATCTTTTATCGCTACCCTACGTTATGCTTTTTGGCATTTGTATTGAGGGGGCTTTCTCCTTTGCGTTATAGTACAGTACGTTACAGTGTATGATACAAAATGCTACGAACTGTATTTATTGTAATGCTACGCTTTTGCTTAAGCTTCAAAATGTTTTATAATCTCTTATTAGGGAGGATGGGGGATTTGTTGCTCAAATGTTTGCATGCTGTATCTTAACCATCCTTTCTTGTCTTAATGGTTCTCTGTCTTGTGATGTTCTGTCTTTATTGCTGCATCCTAGAGCTTAGCACCATTATTCATTTTTCCTGTTTAACTTTCTTCCCTGTTGTTATTTATTTTCATTTTTCTTTTTCTTTGAAGAAAAAGGGATAATGTTATACCCTACTTAGTTGTAATTGCATGTATTCCAGCCCTGCTGCCTTTAGTTGCTCAGCCAGAGTGTGAGATGGTCATGGAATGTTAGTGTGCCTGTGATGTGTGGAATGCCTGGGTGCCTGAGTGGATGAGTGGGGACAGTTAGAGATGGGCTGAGCAGCTAGGCAGGCTTCTCCTGGTGGGGCTGGTACCAAACCACTTCTGGCTGGACTCAAGACTGATGTAACTTGGACTTATCTAAATAAAGAAGACTTGAAAATGCATCCTGGCTCCTGGTGTCTACCTTTACAGGATACAACAACCTTTATTGACAAATCTGGCATGATGCATTTCGACTCATTAGCCTTCTTCGGATGCCGCTGCTTTCAGGGTACCTCTCAGCCCGTGCCTTTGAATATCATGTCCCTCTCCCATTGGTGGGAGTACGCTTTTGACTTGTCACATGATAACTGCAGGCAGAATGGAACTACAGTTCCCAGAAGAAACCATTCCCGGGTAAGTGATAGGGGGTGAAAACATGAAAGTTTTAAGCCCAAATAGGCATTGCTGTTTCAGGCAAAGGCACGGAGTGTCCAAATGCAATGTTCCTGTTCGTGTAAATGTCCTCTGGCTTCCTTGGGTCCCCTTTTCCTTCCAGCCCCATGTACCAGTGTCTGCCGGGCTGTGAGACAAAGTTACAGTGAACCTGGCTCCTTGTGTAATCACAAGCTGTACCTGACAGCAACCCATGGCTTGGCACGCACTCGAGGCGGGCCGGAGTCCTTCCAGTACCTTGGACTCAAAAGAAAGCTGTAACAGCTGATGCCAGCATCTCTCCGGCCGTTTGCAGAACGGGGCCTCTTTCACACCTCTGGCTGGCGTGATAAAATCCATTCCAAAAACCCCTCCAGTGAAGAGAAGTCAAAGGCCACTCGGGTAAACCTTGAAAGACCTTTATTGACAAATCGGATTTGGTATAAATGTGTATATATATATGTGTGTGTATGTGTGTGTGACCTACTGGTGGCTTCCTAGTTTCTATCTGTGGAGAAGTGTGGCTCAATGGTTAGAGTGGCAGACCTTGATGCAGAGCTCTGGCCTGGGACCAGGGTTTGATTCCTTCCTCAGCTGGTCTCGGGCTCAAAATTTCCTCTGACCTGCTATTCTCGCCTCAGTGCCTATTCTAATCATGGGTCCCACGCTGCAACTCTGGGCAATAGCTTGCTTAATCTCCACAACGGCCCCAACAGAGCTGGGATGCCTGGTTTCACCATGGGGGTGCCCAGGAGTGGACACTTCACAGGGAAAAACCAGGAAGGGTTCCTACAGCTGTATGAGTACAGCGCCTAGATGCCCTGGTGGTGAGTTGTGCGCTATATAAGTACCAAGTTATTTATTTATTTTTTATCAGAAAAACGTTTTTTGTTTTGCTCATAACTTTGGCGCCATTTGACGAATCTTCACACACTTTCCAAAACTAGTTTGCCACTCACTTCAGCTGCAGTCTGAAAAGTTTCGGGGTGATTCGCCTAGTGGGGACTGAGAAAAAGTGGAGGTCCCAAAATGCATTTTCCACATGCAATTTTCCATAGAGATTTTAGTCCCAACTACAGTTTGAATCACTGAGCGGAATTACACCAAATTTAACAGAAAGCTAGATCTTGGCCAGAAGGATCTTATTTTGTAATATGTTTTTATATCTGTTCAATAGCTCAGCTCAAGTCCCAGGAAAAATGTAAATAAACTCCCAAAGGGGACAGGGTAGGAATACCCTAAGCCCCTATGCCTAGATGTGGGGTCCCATAGGGACTTCATCGAGGGCCAAAAATGTATTTTCTAAATATTTTGCTGCTAATTTGTGGACGAACCACAGCAAAAAAAGTCATTTTCCTATGCGTGTATTTAGCCCACTGGGTGGCCATGTCCTGGGGAGCATACTTTATATTATTATGGGGGAGGTGGGCACACGGGGCCCCATCGAAGGCCGAATTCGGCCCCAGGGACCCCATTTGCGGGGGTGGCTGGATGAGTATTGGGGAGGGGGCCACGCAACCCTCCTCCCCAGGCCAATTTTGGTCCTGGGATCCCATCCCACAGAGCATGCACAGATTTTCAAATGGTAGGGGACCCCCTTCTGAGCACACATAATATCCCTGGGAACCCCAGTGCTGGCTCCTAATATGTCTGGGGTGCCTACCTCTGGAACATAATGGTTTCCCTGACTGCATCAGTGTGAGCAGGGGAAACTGATGTTTGCCGTTGCTTGGCAGGAACAATTTTAAAGCCCCTGCCAAGCAAAAGCAAACAGGAAGTTCGCTCCCAGCTGGTGGGAGCTTTAAGAAAGCTCCTGCCAGCTGTGAGCGGACTTCAGATCTGTTCCCCCTCCCGGAAACAGATCTGAATATTTCTCCTGTCCACAGGGAGCAGCATTTTTTGCTGCTCCCTGCAGGTGGGAGCAATGCCGGCTTCACCCGCAGCCCACAACGAGAATATGGTGGGTGCCCTGGGTGGGCACCTGGGCACGTACCCTTTATTGGCCAGGCCCCGTGGGATGGGATTCCTAGGGCCATAATCCATGCAGCCCCCTCTCCCTTTCGTAATTGTCCAGGCCCCGGGGGATAGGGTACCAAAGGCGCCTGGCTGGCTGCATGTGTGGCGTTGGCCACACTGCCCCACTTCTCCTTTAGTAATTGGCTAGGCCCTGAGGGATGGGATGCACGGGCCGATACTGGCTCAAGTGGGGGATGCACATGCTCCCCTCCCCTAAAACAATGTGTGTGCCCCCCATAAATATAGTGGAAGGCCCCAGGGGATGGGGTCCCTGGGGTCAAAAGCGGCTTGGGGATGTGCGCCACACTCCCTAAAGAAAGACGCCACACCATGGAGGATGGGGTCTCCGGGGCCAAAATCAGCCCAGGGAGGGAGTAATGCGCCCCCTACCTTACAAAATATGTGTGCCTCAAGGGATGGGGTCTCCAGGACCGAAATAGGCCTGGGCGGGAAAGGGTGGCTGTGTGCCCCTTTCCCATTAAATATTGTGCCAGGCCCCAGGGGTTTAGGTCCCTGGGTGCCGGAATTATAGTGAGAAGGGGAGCCTTCCCCTGAAATATGTTTCCGGACCATGGGGGATGAGGTCCTTGGTCCAAAAGAAGCCCAGGGAGGGGGGCCCCATGCCCCTCTGTAAAAAGTGCCCTGGGCCCCATGGGAAGGTGGTCCTGGGGCAAAAAGCAGCCTGGGGAGTGGGCCTATGGGGATGGCTTCCTATGAGGAGTAAGCCACAAGCCAGGCCCTGCGGCCATCCCCACACATCCAAAGACCGTGTGCATGGTTGGCTGAATGCGGGGGGGGTTGGCCAAACACTTGCTATGAGTGGCGGTGCTTGAAATAATGTACGGTAATTAAATATTACATCTGATAGAAACCTCTAGCCACGCATTCCTTACCTTTGAATTTCCCAGGCGTCAGACTGGATCAGGAGGATTTTTCTTTGAGCATTAATCCTGCACGTCAATAGAGATGTGCACGTCACCTCTGTAGGTGCCACCTCGGTGCGCTGATGTCAGTTATTTTCTTTCCACACCAGTTGAACGCTGATTCGTGAAGAGAGAACCCTCTGTTGCTTTTTGACAAGATTTTTTTACTTTTTATCAACCCCATTTTAGGTGCAACCTGGGCAGGGCATGTCTTGTTGTGAGGCATGCAGTAGTTGAGTATGGCTTTGAAGCCCCGCCAACTCTCCACCCATATTTGTAACTGACTTGTGTCATTGTCCTTCCTAAACGCTGGCTTCCGAGTCATTATTAGGCTTGTTAGTCCCTCCTTGGTACTACCTTGCCTGCATGTGTTACCTCCCATAATGACTGGGCATTTTACTGGTGTTGGTACATGGTGTGCTTTATAAGTGGGTGAGCACAATTTTATTTAATGCTCTTCCCTTATTCCAGCCACTAGCTCGCAGCAAGCCACCCGCTTTATTTAAATTTTTAACAAAGGGGGACAATTTTAACTATAGGGCCACTTTTATATCTATTGAATTTAGCGGCTGCGCTTACTTATTTATTTATATATTTGGTTTACTAGCGCCCATGCAGTGCTATCACATTCAAAGAGCCATTGCCCCTTTCTTTACACAAATCGCGTCTAAAGAAATGTATGTGGCTGATATTAATATGAAAGCGTGGCATGAGCGCTTTTTCAAAACAAAAACATCTGTATGTTAACTTGACAATCAGATGCTTTCTTTTTTTGTTAAAGCCTCCATGCTGCGGTTTCACTTTAATGTTGGACACGCCCCTTTCTCTAGACGTGGCTTGTTTAAAGAAAGGGGCGTGACCTTCATGAGCGTGAAAGCACTGCATTAAGCGTTTTGTCAACCCCTTTTTTGGCGTGTAGAATTTTTTCCATCATTGCTAGGAAGACTTCTGCATTCAAACCGTGCGGTGCCTGTCACCATGCCATGTTGGTGATGGATCCACACCTGACTTGCCTCTGGCGCCTGGAGCGCGACCATTACTCGACGGCATGTGCCTCATATTTGGGGGGCCTAACCCCGGACCCCGTAGGCTTAGATGGGGCTTTATTGGGTTCCGCACCAGTGTCTCCAGCCCTAGCACCAATGTTCCCCCATGGCTGCAGAGATGGATCTGGTCTGGAACGATTTGTGCCATTGCAACCTTCGCCGGCACTGGCCCGACGCCGATGCTCCCGGCGCCACTAGTGCTCCCCGGCGGTGCCGGCCCCATTTTGATTCCCTACAACCTGGAGCAGTACTCCGTTGACCGACGCTGATACCAGCACTGACAAAACCTTCAGGTCCTAGGTCATTTCCTGGGCCCTATTCCGAAGGGCTAGGAGTGGAAGAAGATTGGAAGGGGTCACTGGACCCTTTAGAAGACTAGCTTTATCATGAAATTGACTGGTGTGAGGTGTTGGTGGAGGCCAGTGGACTGGACACCTCTCCAGATTCTGGCATGCTTTCTCCCCCTACTGTGGCTACAGAAGAGGGAGCTTTATTTGCTATGATGGTGCGAACAGCGGTTGAGGTCCTGGACCTTCAGCTCCCTTTGGTGCCTATCAAGACTAATATCTTGACAGAGGTCTTACAGCCATTTGTCTCCTCTTTAGAATCCTTTAAGGAGGCCCTACCAGATGTCCTACTGGGTACCTGGTCCAAACCCAGTCCAGGGACTCCTGTGAATAGGATATTCGCCCACTGCCTCCACCCTGCTCCGGATGACCCAAGCTTCCTCACCACCCAACCTAGCCCAGAGAGCTTGGTGGTCCAAGCCTCTACCTTCCATGGTGTGTTCCCTTCCACTACCCCCAACAGGGAAACCAAAAGACTGGATAATTGGGGTAAGAAAATTATTTCTTCCACTTGCTTTGCATTGCAGTCAGTAAACACCACATGCTTACTGGGCCTTTCCCACTCCCTGTGGGAAACAGTTCTCACTGGTCCCAGAGGAGGACCGGGCCACCGTCTCTCAAGTGGTATCAGGCGGGAGAAATGCAGCAAAGTTTCCAATCCATTGTGGTCTTGACATTACTGACCCTCTAGGCAGACCAATTTCACCAACTGTGGCTGTTGGATGCCACCCCTGGTTGAGGATTTCTGACTTTTCAGGGGATGTCCAGGCCTCTCTCATGAACATGCCCTCTGATGGCACTGAAGTGCTTTAAGGACTCATGGGCTACGGCCAAGTACTTGGGCCACTCAGTGGCCACATGTGCCTAGTCTGCCTTTCGCCCCTCTTGTAGCTAGGGTAGGGGATTTCAGCTGCACCAGCCGCATCTCAGCCACAAAAAGCTGCACAGGTTTAGCAGCCTCAACGCGGCTGAGGGTACATCTCGTTCCGACCCGGTGGGTCAGGCGACTGGAGGTTGGATCAGTCCACCACCCCCTGCAACCTCATCATACAAATCCTCCTAGTCTTATCCTTCAAGATAATGGGCTCCCAGTTGGCGCCAGGATCCGCCATCACCTCAACCGCTGGCTTGATATCACATGAGACAGGTGGATCCTCCAGATAGTCTGAAGGGGCTACTTCCTTCTCTTTGATACTACTCTTCCCTCCATGCCTCCTTCTTATGACTGGCTGCCGAAGGACCATCTTATTTTACTTTCAAGAGGAAGTCATGGCTCTCTTGGTCAAAGGAGCCATAGAGAGTTCAGGTGCCAGACGTAGGCTGTGGTTGTTGTTCCCGCTACTTTCTGGTCCCAAAAAAGGCCTTCGTCATTTTAGGAAAGTGCCTCTTTTGGACATGGTAAGCCCCCACTTTTTGCCTGAAAAATTATGTATCTTCTACTGGAAGGGCCCAGGGTTCCTGCCAACTAGTTCCCCTGTGCCAGAGCTCTTTCCCTAAACTGTACCTTTTGTTTCTTAAATGGCACAACTTCAGTGCCCCTTGTAAGTCCCTAGTCAATGGTACCTAGGACATTGCCACTGAAGAGGGACCCCAAGGGTAGCAGCACAAATTGTGCCACCCTAGGTTCCCCTCACCAAGGCCCCGCACTCTGCCATTGCAAACTGTGTGCCTTGGTGCAGACAGCACCAAAGAATCAACATGGCACAAAACCCTGTATGCCAAGCCCACAGACACTGCATGGGATATGGGTAAGACACTCCTCTACCAGGCCTTAGCCCTAAGGCAGGGTGCACTACATCTCCAGTGAGGAGATATCTGCATGACCAGATATGGCCCTGCAATATCCATGTCGGTTCTTGGATATTGCAAGTAAACTGGGAAGCCATAGAGAGTACATCGGCTGGAAACTCCTCATCACGAGTTCCACGAGTTCCACACTTTATTACATAGCTGCCAAGGTTTCCAATTGCTGATGTGTGACATTTTCATAATTTCAGTGTAACTATGAGTGACATTCAACAACTATGAGTGGCACCTTCTCGCTAGCAAAATAAAGCAATGAAGACGCAGGAACAATTGATCCACATGCATCCCACTCAACTAGCAGCTGCTTTAAGGAGAATGAATTGAAAGGGAACTGGGGTCCTTTTTGTTGCTGGGGTTTCCAAAAAGAATGCAAGGCCTAGAGGCATCAAGTCATGTAATCATAAAAACATACTTTTTTAAATAGCACTCCCTCAGCATTTCTATAAAGAATGGATTTTGGTGTAACACAACGTTGCAACGCTTAATATACAGGCCTCAGGAGGAAGAACACTTTAATCTGCCTCCTTTGGATTGAAGGTAGTGGTTTTTAAATTACTTCAGTGTTTACAAGCGAGTCGTAATTCATATAGCTGATGTACAAACACGCCTGTTAAATAGTCAAGCTATGACTATTATGTAGAATACCTAAATCCCTCTAATGTTTGCTCCAATACTAAACTCATACCTGGACTCAGCTTTGAAAAGTTGGCACCCTGGGCGGGTCGTCCTTGCGGTACTAACCCAGGGCAGGTCGTCCTTGCAGTTCATAAAGCCATATTCTCATCTCATCTTACCATCACCAAAAATACTCTCAGGTCACCAGGATCTTTTTATCTGCTAAATAGTGTGAAGGTGAAAAAAATCCAATGTTACCACATAATCAAGCTGAATCAATTGTTTTGAACTCCAAAGGACCACCGACTCTGAAATAACATTTTTAGGAGTTTATTACAAAGCCAAAAATAACTGAACATACAAGCACCTCAAATGCAAAAACAACAGTTGATGGAAAGAATGCAGAACAATGACATACATTCACCCCAGTACAGAGATCTGGGCCTAAATCCTGATACCGTGAACCACGAGCTGCTCTTGTCGCGGATGTCTGACTTCGGGGTGCAGGGCATAGCTATGACATGGCTCACATCCTTTCTGAAAGATCGCTCTCTCAGAGAGTGCAGTTGGGTGACGCAGTGTCCAGGTCGGGAATTCTTCCATGCGGAGTCCCTCAGGGATCCGCACTGTCCCCCCTCTTATTTAATGTTTACCTTCAGCCCCTAATAGCCTCACTCAATCAGCTGGAGTGCCAAATATACAATTACGCAGATGATACCCAAATCATCATTCGGATTGATAACTCCACACCAGCGCACCATAAAGTACAGAACATCTTGAAATTCACAATAAACTGGATGTCGGCCAACCTCCTTAAGATCAACCCGGACAAGACGGAGGTGTTAGCTGTCACCAATGACGCCAATCCCTGGAACAATCTTTTCTGGCCACCCTCGCTGGGCAAATATCCCGAGCCAGCCACGGCAGTTAAAAGCTTGGGAATAAAAATCGACAACAGACTAACCATGGCCCTACAGGTATAGACCACAGTAGGGGTCTGCTCAAACATAATAAGGCAGTTGCGTAAACTGGCCCCTCTGCTTACCTTCGAGACCCTCAAACGAGTTGTAGTAGCACTTATCATATCCAGACTGGACTATGGTAACTCGCTTTGCCTAGGACTCCCAGACTATCAACTGGCCAGACTCCAGACCACTATGAACGGCGCGGCTCAGCTTGTGTTTAAAGTCCCATGCCACACTCATGCCTCCCCCCTCCTGCACCAACTTCACTGACTCCCTATTAGACAGAGGATAAAATTCAAGGGCCTCTGTATCGCACATAAAGCCATCTGTGGCAAGTCACCGATATACATCAGAAACAGTTTAACCAACTATGTCCCTACCAGAGTACTCCGATCCTTGGAAGCCAGGATGCTAGTCTGACCACACTCTCGCCTGTCATCCGTAGGAGGCAGAGCCTTCTCGTCTATCATTCCACAGATCTGGAACAGACTACCTGACAGCCTCCGAAAAGAACACTCCCTGTTACCGTTCAGGAAACAACTCAAAACCATTCTGTTTAGGGAAGCCTGGGGCTTACAGTAAAGTACCGCCTCCTCAACCCCAACATTAGCAGGCCCCTCTCTCATAGCGCTTAGAGACCGTTGGTGATAATGCGCTATACAAATGCAAATTACAAATCACAAATTACAAATCCATAGTTTCTTTGCTCACCAAGACATTCCAGTTTGAACCCAGCCATATGCAAATCAGTCTTGACCCTGTGCCCCATGGGAACAGTCCAGCCCGAACTGCCAAGCCAGGTCCTCCCTGGACTGTAAACAAGTATCCCAGGAGCGGTTTTGGGCCTTCAGCCCTCATCAGCCAGGATAGCTTGACTCAAGTGGCATGGAGAGCACGGGACTCACGTCTGAGCATACCCGTCCCACTCGGGGTGACAAATGCAAAAACAACAGTTGATGAACGAAATGCAAAACAATATCATACATTCACCCCAGTACAGGGATCTGGGCCTAAATCCATCTTTTTTTTGCTCACCATGCCATTCCAGTTTGAACCCAGCCATATGCAAATCAGTCTTGACCCTGTGCCCCATGGGAACAGTCCACCCCAATCTGCCAAGCCAGCCAGTCCAGGGAGGAACTGCCAAGCCAGGTCCTCCCTGGAATGTAAACAAGTATCCCAGGACCGGTGATGGGCCTTCAGCCCTCATCAGCCAGGATAGCTTGACTCAAGTGGCATGGAGAGCACGGGACTCACGTCTGAGCATACCCGTCCCACTCGGGGTGACAAATGCAAAAACAACAGTTGATGAACGAAATGCAGAACAATATCATACATTCACCCCAGTACAGGGATCTGGGCCTAAATCCATCGTTTTTTTGCTCTCCATGCCATTCCAGTTTTAACCCAGCCATATGCAAATCAGTCTTGACCCTGTGCCCCATTGGAACCGCCCAACCCGAACTGCCAAGCCAGGTCCTCCCTGGACTGGGCACAAGCATTCCAGGACTAGTTTCAGGCCATTAGCCCTCATCAGCCAGGATAGCTTGACCCCAGTGGCATGGATAGCACAAGATTCACGTCTGAGCATACCCGTCCCACTCGGGGTGACAAATGCAAAAACAACAGTTGATAGACAGAATGCAGAACAATGTCATACATTCACCCCAGTACAGAGATCTGGGCCTAAATACATCATTTTTTGGTCACCATGCCATTCCAGTTTGAACCCAGCCATATGCAAATCAGTCTTGACCCTGTGCCCCATGGGAACAGTCCAGCCCGAACTGCCAAGCCAGGTCCTCCATGGACTGGAAACAAGCATCCCAGGATCGGTTTCGGGCCTTCAGCCCTCATCAGCCATGATAGCTTGACTCCAGTGGCATGGAGAACACGGGACTCAAGTCTGAGCATACCCGTCCCACTCAGGGTGACAAATGCAAAAACAACAGTTTATGGACAGATTGTAGAACAATGTCATACATTCACCCCAGTACAGAGATCTGGGCCTAAATCCATCGTTTTTTTGCTCGCCATTCCAGTTTGAACCCAGCCATATGCAAATCATTCTTCACCCTGTGCCCCATGGGAACAGTCCACCCCAATCTGCCAAGACAGCCAGTCCAGGGAGGAACTGCCAAGCCAGGTCCTCCCTGGACTGGAAACAAGCATCCCAGGATCGGTTTCGGGCCTTCAGCCCTCATCAGCCAGGATAGCTTGACTCCAGTGTCATAGAGAACACGGGACTCACGTCTGAGCATACCCGTCCCACTCAGGGTGACAAATGCAAAAACAACAGTTTATGGACAGATTGCAGAACAATGTCATACATTCACCCCAGTACAGAGATCTGGGCCTAAATCCATCGTTTTTTTGCTCACCATGGCATTCCAGTTTGAACCCAGCCATATGCAAATCAGTCTTGACCCTGTGCCCCATTCGAGCCGTCCAACTCGAACTGCCAAGCCAGGTCCTCCCTGGACTGGACACAAGCATCCCAGGACTAGTTTCAGGCCTTCAGCCCTCATCAGCCAGGATAGCTTGACTCCAGTGGCATGGAGCGCACAGGATTCACGTCTGAGCATACCCGTCCCACTCGGGGTGACAAATGCAAAAACAACAGTTGATAGAGAGAATGCAGAACAATGTCATACATTCACCCCAGTACAGAGATCTGGGCCTAAATACATTATTTTTTTTCTCACCATGCCATTCCAGTTTGAACCAAGCCCTATGCAAATCAGTCTTGACCCTGTGTCCCATGGGAACAGTCAGCCAGAACTGCCAAGCCAGGCCCTCCCTGGACTGGAAACAAGCATCCCAGGACCGGTTTCAGGCATTCAGCCCTCTTCAGCCAGGATAGCTTAACTAACTCCAGTGGCACGGAGAGCACAGGACTCTCATCTGAGCATACACTTCCCACTTGGGTGACAAATGCAAAAACATCAGTTGATGGACGGAATGCAGAACAATGTCATACATTCACCACAGTACAGAGATCTGAGCCTAAATCCATAGTTTTTTTTCTCACCACGCCATTCCAGTTTGAACGCAGCCATATGCAAATCAGTCTTGACCCTGTGGCCATGGGAACAGTCCAGCCCGAACTGCCAAGCCAGGTCCTCCTTGGACTGGAAACAAGCATCCCAGGACCGGTTTCGGGCCTTCAGCCCTCATCAGCCAGGATAGCTTGACTCAAGTGGCATACAGAGCACGGGACTCACGTCTGAGCATACCTGTCCCACTCGGGGGAGGCAAATGCAAAAACAACAGTTGATGGACAGAATGCAGAACAATGTCATACATTCACCCCAGTACAGAGATCTGGGCCTAAATCCATCGTTATTTTGCTCACCGTGCCATTCCACTTTGAACCCAGCCGTATGCAAATCAGTCTTGACCCTGTGCCCCATGGGAACAGTCCAGCCCGAACTGCCAAGCCAGGTCCTCCCTGGACTGGAAACAAGCTTCCCAGGACTGGTTTTGGGCCTTCAGCCCTCATCAGCCAGGATAGCTTGACTCCAGTGGCATGAAGAGCACGGGACTCACGTCTGAGCATACCCGTCCCACTTGAGGTGACAAATGCAAAAACAACAGTTGATGGACAGAATGCAGAACAATGTCATACATTCACCCCCAGTACAGAGATCTGGGCCTAAATCCATTGGTTTTTTTCTCACCATGCCATTCCAGTTTGAACCAAGCCCTATGCAAATCAGTCTTGACCCTGTGTCCCATGGGAACAGTCCAGCCATAACTGCCAAGCCAGGTCCTCTCTGGTCTGGAAACAAGCATCCCAGGACCGGTTTCAGGCCTTCAGCTCTCTTCAGCCAGGATAGCTTAACTAACTCCAGTGGCAGGGAGAGCACGGGACTCACATCTGAGCATACCCTTCCCACTCGGGGTGACAAATGCAAAAACAACAGTTGATAGACGGAATGCAGAACAATGTCATACATTCACCACAGTACAGAGATCTGGGCCTAAATCCATAGTTTTTTTTCTCACCACGCCATTCCAGTTTGAACGCAGCCATATGCAAATCAGTCTTGACCCTGTGGCCATGGGAACAGTCCAGCCCAAACTGCCAAGCCAGGTCCTCCCTGGACTGGAAACAAGCATCCCAGGACCAGTTTCGGGCCTTCAGCCCTCATCAGCCCGGATAGCTTGACTCAAGTGGCATAGAGAGCACGGGACTCACACGTCTGAGCATACCTGTCCCACTCGGGGAGACAAATGCAAAAACAACAGTTGATGGACAGAATGCAGAACAATGTCATACATTCACCCCAGTACAGAGATCTGGGCCTAAATGCATAGTTTTTTTGCTCACCAGGCCATTCCACTTTGAACCCGCCATATGCAAATCAGTCTTGACCCTGTGTCCCATGGGAACAGTCCAGCCCGAACTGCCAAGCCAGGTCCTCCCTGGACTGTAAACAAACATCTCAGGACCGGTTTCGGGCCTTCAGCCCTCATCAGCCAGGATAGCTTGACTCCAGTGGCACGGAGAGTAGGGGACACACGTCTGAGCATACCCGTCCCACTCGGGGTGACAAATGCAAAAACAACAGTTGATGGACAGAATGCAGAACAATGTCATACATTCACCCCAGTACAGAGATCTGGGCCTAAATCCATCTTTTTTTTGCTCACCATGCCATTCCAGTTTGAACCCAGCCATATGCAAATCATTCTTGGCCCTGTGCCCCATGGGAACAGTCCACCCCAATCTGCCAAGCCAGCCAGCCCAGGGAGGAACTGCCAAGCCAGGTCCTCCCTGGACTGGAAACAAGCATCCCAGGATCGGTTACGGGCCTTCAGCCCTCATCAGCCGGGATAGCTTGACTCCAGTGGCATGAAGAACACGGGACTCACGTCTGAGCATACCAGTCCCACTCAGTGTGACAAATGCAAAAACAACAGTTTATGGACAGATTGCAGAACAATGTCATACATTCACCCCAGTACAGAGATCTGGGCCTAAATCCATCGTTTTTTTGCTCACCATGCCATTCCAGTTTGAACCCAGCCATATGCAAATCAGTCTTGACCCTGTTCCCCATTGGAGCCGTCCAACTCGAACTGCCAAGCCAGGTCCTTCCTGGACTCGACACAAGCATCCCAGGACTAGTTTCAGGCCTTCAGCCCTCATCAGCCAGGATAGCTTGACTCCAGTGGCATGGAGAGCACAGGATTCACGTTTGAGCATACCCGTCCCACTCGGGGTGACAAATGCAAAAACAACAGTTGATAGACAGAATGCAGAACAATGTTATACATTCACCCCAGTACAGAGATCTGGGCCTAAATCCATCATTTTTTTGCTCACCATGCCATTCCAGTTTGAACCCAGCCATATGCAAATCAGTCTTGACCCTGTGCCCCATGGGAACAGTCCAGTCCGAACTGCCAAGCCAGGTCCTCCCTGCACTGGAAACAAACTTCCCAGGACCGGTTTTGGGCCTTCAGCCCTCATCAGCCAGGATAGCTTGACTCCAGTGGCATGGAGAGCACGGGACTCAAGTCTGAGCATACCCTTTCCACTCGGCGTGACAAATGCAAAAACAACAGTTGATGGACAGAATGGTGGACTGAGCTAAAGAATGATGATGGATTAAACCCAGATTAGTTGACTGGGGATGAGTGTTTGATGTGCTCAAGCGCTCCGTCCATCATCCGCTTTGGTATCACTTTGTTCCCCCTAAGTTGGCAGGGTATGCCCAGATGTGGTCCCTTGCTCTCTTTGCCACTGGATTCAAGATAGACTGCCTGATGAGGGTTACGAGGACATGGCTTGCAGTTTGGGCTGGACTGTACCCATGAGGCACAGGGTCTGACAGATTTGCATATGGCCATGTCTGAACTGGAGTGGTCGAGTGAGCTTTAGAATGATGATGGATTAAATCCAAATCAGTTGACTGGGGGTGAGTGTTTGATTTGCTCAAGCGCTCCGTCCATCATCCCCTTTGGTATCGCTTCATACAAGCACCTCAACAAGAGGTTAAGAAAAATACAAATATAATCCTACACAAGAGTTTCATCTGACTCAGAATAAGAAGAAGAATTAATTCTAAAAGCATCAGGCATCCATTGAGTACTCCAATCTCTATTTTAGTCTTCATTAGCCTAGAAAAGAAAAATAATTATTCTGTCCCTACACTGTTGCTGAGGTGACATCCCTACTTCGCATTTTCCCCAGGCAAGAGAGAAAAGGTGTCATTAGCGAAAATGCTCCTTCTAGCCTCCCCTCTAGTCCTCATCTCCTCCACCCTCTGGGGCACTGTCCCTAATACAAATTCACAAAACAGTAAAACACGCCCATTACACGCCTTTTCGGACAGGTCTTCCTTTCTGTACTTTTCCACTGAAACTCTGACTTCATCCAGAAACAGTCGGTGTGTCCTTGGGTCCCAGGCACCTTCTCCGCTGAAAGTATCATATCTGCATTCCTGTACACTCCCATGGTGTCTTCTTCTACCATCCTAACTCCTAAAACAAAGGGTTATTCTACCTAACGAGACGCGTGTCTTTGCACCTGCAACAGAAGCATGTTAACGAGAAAACTTTCCATTTAAAAAATCTGCTGACTACTGATAGCCTTCTCAAGGGAAAATACATTTCGGCCTACAATATTCAGCTACATAAGAAACGAACAGGCCTTTCTCTTGAACGTATATGTGATTAGGCCTTTACACACTTGAACCACACATTGATAGCATTACATCCATAAACATTTAATGCGTTACATTTTCTTAATTAAATAAGCAAACCTACACATGCAGACTTTAATATAGTGCATGTTAAATCTAATGCACCACTTTATACACTAACTATACACTAACTAATATCATTTAAACAACTTTAGTATACTATTTCACCTATGCATCCTATCAATCACTATAAATAATATGATATTAATACTAACACACTCGAATATAATTCGCGTTAATGCTACATCATTACTAATCACACATTAATATATATCGTAAATATGTAGGTGCATACTAACCACGATTATGATGCACCCCTACAAATTTCAGAATACCATGACGCTCTATCAGTTCCCCCCTTTGATGACTAGTCTCATCACACCATTACAACTCCCTTGGAGAAACGACCGACCTAAAGAGAAGTTGTTGCCATTCTTTCCTGTCGGAACCTTTCCAAATTCTTGATATTCTGGTAGTGACTGACCTGTAGTCTAAACTGCAAAGTGGGACTGTGGGTTACCCACAGTCAAGGTAGTGCACAGCCAATGGACAATAAAGTCTCAACAAAATTGTAAATGAACTATAAACCTAGTTGCACAAGAGATTTTAGGCAAAATATTTTATGTGCATTTTTGCAATTCTCAATTAGTCATGCTTCAAAGACATCATAACATGAATACAAACATTATATGCATACTGTTAAACATGTATGCAAAATCATAAGAGCCAAGTTTTTAAACACTTAAATAACATGAATGGTATATTAATGATTGTGAAAGCAATATATATATATAACGTCTATAGGCTACAAAAAATTCCAAAGTCCCAATGCATTTCGGGTTCGTGGTGCTGAACCCTTCGTCAGGGGAATACAGTTCTGTCAATTGAGGATGCTTCTCAAATGAATATGACGATCCACAGTAATCTATGACACAACAAAAGAGCAGTCATTATACTGCTAAGATATCAGGGTTTGCACTCAGATTTAAAAGTAGGTGCTCATAAGAGAGTAAAATATTGGTGTGTTATTTAGAACACAGAGATGGATTTTAACTGATAGGAATCACCCAAAGCGTGTGACGAGAGATTCATAACATGTGTATAGAGACCCATTTAAGTATTTGAAAGCGGTGGGTAACCAAATGTACTGGGCTTGCCTGTTAACAGGTGTATCAAATGCAGAATGTTCTCTCTCTTCGAGTATGTCGAACATCTGATAAGAAAGAAACCACTGAGTAAATAAGGCTCCATGCTCTAAACAGAAGTAATAAAAGTGCCAGACACGTCCCAGGCATGGGCTCTCACCTAAAGATTTATCAGTGTCTGCGTCCTTCGATACTCGGGACGTAGAGCTGGTATTATGGTGCTCGGCTGGAGTTGGAAGCGCTGTGAAAACATATGCGGGCGCATCGTCAGTTTCAACGTGCATCATGTTCAACAATGCCGTGGTAAAAAAGGTGTTCATTAACCTACCCGGTTAGACTGCAATTGCGGAGCCGTTAGTGAAACCCGTCCATGCGGAAGTGAAACGCCGATGTGAAACGAAGGTCCCACAATGCCTTGCAGTTTAAAGAGACACTGCTTAAATACGAGTGACGTGGGCGTGTGTGCATTGGAATGAGCTCATGTTGTGAGACATAACTAAACGAAAAGGTGTGCACTCGCGGGATGTGCATCCTGATTACTGGAAATAAAGAGTGTAAAAATAGAAAAAATAGAAAAAAATCGGCATATGATGTACCGATGTATACATTATTCGACTGATGTATCAGATGGAAACGTAAGTGCCCAAAAGCACTAGAGAGAGAAGTGAATAAATGTTGCATAATGAATAAATAGAGAAATAAGATGAGGAAAAACAATATAAAGGGTTGAGTGCAAATCCTGTTACAAAGTACAGACAGTGATTAATGAATTATGTAATTTTACTGTTACAGGAAACATAACATTTCGTAATGATCATTGAGCCCATAAGGGGCTACCGTACGTAAAGTCTTAATCCAATGTGTTTCCCTACGTGCTAGGGCTGTGTTTACATCAATACCTGAGCTTTGCTGGGGACGTGTCTGGCACTTTTATTACTTCTGTTTAGAGCATGGAGCCTTATTTACTCAGTGGTTTCTTTCTTATCAGATGTTCGACATACTCGAAGAGAGAGAACATTCTGCATTTGATACACCTGTTAACAGGCAAGCCCAGTACATTTGGTTACCCACCGCTTTCAAATACTTAAATGGGTCTCTATACACATGTTATGAATCTCTCGTCACACGCTTTGGGTGATTCCTATCAGTTAAAATCCATCTCTGTGTTCTAAATAACACACCAATATTTTACTCTCTTATGAGCACCTACTTTTAAATCTGAGTGCAAACCCTGATATCTTAGCAGTATAATGACTGCTCTTTTGTTGTGTCATAGATTATTGTGGATCGTCATATTCATTTGAGAAGCATCCTCAATTGACAGAACTGTATTCCCCTGACGAAGGGTTCAGCACCACGAACCCGAAATGCATTGGGACTTTGGAATTTTTTGTAGCCTATAGACGTTATATATATATATTGCTTTCACAATCATTAATATACCATTCATGTTATTTAAGTGTTTAAAAACTTGGCTCTTATGATTTTGCATACATGTTTAACAGTATGCATATAATGTTTGTATTCATGTTATGATGTCTTTGAAGCATGACTAATTGAGAATTGCAAAAATGCACATAAAATATTTTGCCTAAAATCTCTTGTGCAACTAGGTTTATAGTTCATTTACAATTTTGTTGAGACTTTATTGTCCATTGGCTGTGCACTACCTTGACTGTGGGTAACCCACAGTCCCACTTTGCAGTTTGTTACATTGAGAAATCATAGGGTCTTTTCTCAACACAGAGGTAGCAGCACGCAACTCCTTCACAAACCCAGATTAGAATTAAAGAACGTGTAAAAAAACTTTAACAGACTAACCAAGGTGTGCAATCACACATCCACTTTAGCATTTATACGAGTGACCTGTAGTCTAGCCATTCTCATCTCATTTTCTCTAAGAGATCTCTCAACTTTATTCGCCTTGTACCACTGCTAGGCTCTAGCAAATCCCCACAAGCAAACTACACAAACCACCATGATAATGAGTGGCTTCAAAATATATCCAAGAATACTCTTTCTCAAATTTGCAAACCAACTTCCCACCTTACCAAATCCTTTTTCGAAACTTCTCCCAAACACCTTCTTCTGTCAGATCCTTTATCTCATGATGGATCAAAGTGATGTTATCTATATACTTCTCCAGATCTTTACTGTTATCTGGAATGTGTGTGCAGCATTTCTAAACGTTCAACATTTTACAGACCCCGCCCTCTTTTGCTAAAAGGAGATCTAAAGCAAGATGGTTCTGCATCACCGTTGTCCTTATCGACACATCTCTCCATCCACAAGTATCAATGACTTAGCTGTATTTGCCGACAACTTATCAACAACAGTTGCCAACTTCCTGATCTTCACATAATTCAGAATCACTTCCAACCTTGGTACTACGGCACCAAAAATATCTCCAATTATTGCTCCTGCACTCGCATCTCTCTTTGGTCTATGATATTTTTCACCTTCCAAAAGTTCTAAATCCTCTGCATGGTAGATCTTTGGGAAAATAATACTCAAATAACATGTACCATACCAATTTGCAGGCAATCTCACATAAGCATTTTTTCCACACACATAGTAAACTGTTGCTATCACTTGTAACGATCCTTGCAGAAAGTTCTTTGCAGACTCTTCCATGGTGAAAACATGATCACATGCACTCTGTCTCACATAGACCTTATCATAATAGGTCTGCACACGTTTCACACATAACTTAACTCTCTGCTCCATGTCCAAAGTTATAGGACCATAACTCTCCTTTGCTCTGTGATTTCTCTTCTCCTCTGTCCAATCTACTGGACTTTCCCCCCCAATATGGCTTGCTTGCGTTAGTTGCCTATATTTATCTTCTACCTGATCTATAAATTTATTTTCTACATCTGTTAGTGAACATGTCAAATTGTGTCTGTGAGCATATGAAGTATCTAACTTGAAGTCGGTATGAAATACTTCCCAAGCCTATCATCTTGCTTGTAATAGTCATACTTATTCAGGTGCTTAAAAGCTGGAACTTCTGAAAGCACTACATCATAATTGGAAAAGAAATACTCATAATGACTTATTCCATAAAACACACTCAATAATAAACTACACGAAAACCCATACGTCAGTGGAAGATGGTGACACTTAATACCCTCATCCACTGAGGCAGGTAACTGCATACACACATAACAATCTTTCGCATCCATTGCTTCAATATACTCATATAGCAGCTTGGCATAAGCATTAAGCCTAAAATCACCTATTGATACATTTGCATACAATCTACAACTATTTTGATCTCGCATAGCTTTTTCAGCTCCAATTATACCCCCTTTCTTGGTCGAAGTACTAGGTGTAGGAGTTCCCCCGACAGCTACATCTTCTACCTTATGTGGAACTATTGACACTATAATCACTACCACTATTGAAACTATCACTCCTCCTACGAGTGTACCTATCATATATTTAGACATGCGGTTTGGATTTCCAGCCTCCATTGTCTTTGTCGGGTTGTTCAGTATTTAGTCTTTTAGGGTCTCTTTCTCTCGCTCTACGTAAAGCTTAAATCAGTCAAAACAATACTCCGGAAAGACTGGAAAATCCCTTAACAGTACTTTAGTTCCTTATTTACATAGCTCAAAAGACTTCCCTAGCCCTCCTCCTTCCTCTACGGAGAGTCCATCAATTTATTCTTCTTCCACTGAGGCCTAGGTAATCTTCTTTTAGCTTATTTACAACAAAAGTGCACTTTTCAGTCCAAAATAAGATCAGCTCCAATTATCTCTAAAACATGCTGCAAAAGTTCAAGAGGAAGAATTATTGTTTCATGAGACGGAGCATCGAAACCAAATATAGGAAAGGTAATCGGTTCCAAACCAAATGACGAACTCTGCTCAAAACTGGAGGATTCGGAACTGTGATAGTCAGCACTCTTTCGATTTCAAGTCCTGGAACCAACAATAGCACATTTATTTTCATATTAGGACTATCGCTGATCACTGTCAGGGACCTCAACCTCCCGGAACTCACTACTCCTGGCATCAGTCACAATGTACGTCCAATCCGGAGTAGCGTATCTCTAACAAGGCACTCTTGTTCGTCGTGATCTTCTCAGACCTCCTTGAGCTTACCCTTCTTCATTCTCCTTGGATTCAGAGTTCTCAGACACTGAGGCAAGATCTCTCTCAGGAGCCAACCTCAAATTCAGTCTTCTCCGTCTCTCAGGCCATACTTCTTCTGTTATGTGGGTGCTTCCGCTTTCTCCCTGTATACTCTTTGCACCACTTCTTTCTTCTGCTGAGTTCGATTCTGTACCACCCACAATGACACTTTCTTTATCTGAGTCAAGGTTAGGGTTCTGTGTGACGTAACCTTCTTCAGCTTGTCCTGGTGCACAACCAGCTGCATCAGCAACCCTCACAGCTTGACTTGTTCTCTCTTGTGGCCCTGCCACATCAGCTGGATTTTCATTCGCAAGAGGAGCTGTTTCTTCCAAGGGTGCTGGAACTCCGCGGGTATGGGAGGCATGCACCCAATTTGGCAATCCTTCACACTTCACTGTTGTGTTCGTTATAAGTATCACTTGGTATGGGCCTTTCCAACAAACATCCTAACAAATATTCATCACGTGCTTTCGATCAAGCACATAATCAACTGGGCATAGGCCGTGGCACAGGTCACTCAAGGCAGGAACAGCTGCAGCTTGCACCTGCTGAGACACAGAACGGACTACATCAGCTAGTCCCTTGCAGTAATATCAAAGCTGTGGTTGGCATTGACTGCAGTCGCATCGACCTCATCAAAATCTAATTTGGTCCTCCTGTCTGGGACACTGCAGCTACTTATTAACACAAGGGGCAATGCATCAGGCCATTTCAGAGATGTCGATGAACACACGTTTGCCATCCGAGCTTTCAAAGTCCCATTAATCTGTTCCACAAACCCAGAAGCCTCTGGTCGATAGCTGCGATGCAATTTCCGAGCGACATTTAAAGCAGCACAAAGCAACTTCATGATCTTGCTGCAGAAATGTGTTCCTCTATCCGACTCCAAAGAGGTTGGAAAACCGAACCTTGGGATAAGCTCTCTAAACAACAAATTAGCAACCGTGAGAGTGTCACACCTTCATGTCGGGTAAGCTTACACCCACCTTGAGAAAACGCACACCACCACCAAAATGTCCCTCAATCCATTACACTTAGGCATCTCAATAAAATCCAACTGCATTCTATTGAAAGGTCCTCCCGACCTCCCAATATGACTCAAATTAACCACAGTTTTCTTTCCAGCATTCATATGTTGTCAAGTAACACACCTCTGACACACTGCTTCAGAAACTGCACAAAACCGTGGATTGTACCACGTTTGTCTGAACACTCGCACTATTGCATCTCTTCCTAGGTGCACCGCACCATGAATCTGCCTCGCCATCAGATTCAATAGGCTTTTTGGTAGTACTTCTCGACCATCACTTGAAACCCAAACATCCACATTTCCTTTCTCACACCCTGATCTGATCCACCCATCTCGCTCCTGCTCAGAAACCTCATCCTGCAATCGTTGAGTTCCTCCTAATTGTCTGCCATGGCTAACATCATATTGAGCTCGGTTCTCTCTTGGCTCTCTCCTGTGTAATCTCCTGTGAAAATACACCCTACTCTGCACAAAAACAAGCAACTTCATCCGCGTAGTTATTTCCCAATGAAACAAAATCACTCCCTCTTCCGTGTGCTGAACATTTAACAACTGCAATCTCTTGGGGGCACTGTAACGCTTCCAACAGTTGCCTCACATACTCCCCGTTTCTAATAGGAGAACCAGATGATGTCATAAATCCCTTCTATGATCATAGCTGTCCAAAGTCATGAACAACACCAAACCCATACTGACTGTCAGTGTAGATAGTAACTCAGATTTGATCGGTGGCCAAACATGGCTTGGTAGTTCGGGCTGGACTGTTCCCATGAGGCACAGGGTCAAGGCTGATTTGCATATAGCCAGTGCCTGACCTAGGGTTGTGTGGAGTGCAAAAAAACGATGGATTGAGGCCCAGACCTTTGTACTGGGGTGAATGTAAGACATTGTTCTGCATTCTGTCCATCAACTGTGTTTTTTGCAATTTTCACCCCGAGTGGGCTGGGTATGCTCAGACGTGAGTCCCAGGCTCTCCACATCACTGGAGTCAAGCTATCCAGGCTGAAGAAGGCTGATAGCCAGAAACCGGTCCTTGGATGCTTGATTCCGGTCTAGGAAAGTCATGGCTTGGTAGTTCGGGCTGGAATGTTCCCATGAGGCACAGGGTCAAGGCTGATTTGCATATAGCCAGTGTCTGACCTAGGGTGGTGTGGAGTGCAAAAGAACGATGGATTTAGGCCCAGATCTTTGTACTGGGGTGAATGTAAGACATTGTCCTGCATTCTGTCCATCAACTGTGTTTTTTCCAATTTTCACCCCGAGTGGGCTGGGTATGCTCAGACGTGAGTCCCAGGCTCTCCACATCACTGGAGTCAAGCTATCCAGGCTGAAGAAGGCTGATAGCCAGAAACCGGTCCTTGGATGCTTGATTCCGGTCTAGGAAAGACATGGATTGGTAGTTTGGGCTGGACTGTTCCCATGAGGCACAGGGTCAAGGCTGATTTGCATATAGCCAGTGTCTGACCTAGGGTGATGTGGAGTGCAAAAAAACGATGGATTTAGGCCCAGATATTTGTACTGGGGTGAATGTAAGACATTGTTCTGCATTCTGTCCATCAACTGTGTTTTTTGCAATTTTCACCCCGAGTGGGCTGGGTATGCTCAGACGTGAGTCCCAGGCTCTCCACATCACTGCAGTCAAGCTATCCAGGCTGAAGAAGGCTGATAGCCAGAAACCAGTCCTTGGATGCTTGATTCCGGTCTAGGAAAGACATGGCTTGGTAGTTCGGGCTGGACTGTTCCCATGAGGCACAGGGTCAAGGCTGATTTGCATATAGCCATTGTCTGACCTAGGGTGGTGTGGAGTGCAAACAAATGATGGATTTAGGCCCAGATCTTTGTACTGGGGTGAATGTAAGACATTGTTCTGCATTCTGTCCATCAACTGTGTTTTTTGCATTGTGGGAGAGTCGCCACTCCAGCTGTGATTTTTATGCCCCTTATCCCTTTGAGGCGATGTGCCTTTGACTTTTATGCTTTTACAGTGCTGAGATGTTGGCGACTTGGGTCATTTGTGCTCTTGGATAGTTTTTGTACTCTTGTGCATTGTTTGTCTGCAGATGTCTTGTTGACGTCAAGGCTTGTGTATGCATGTGTATGTGTCAGAGTGTGACCTGCTCCTTTCTGGATGTGGTCCACACTCAGCCACCTCAGTGTCGTGGCGTGCACAATGTCATGATGATTGTACAGCAGCCATGCTGATGGTCATGTAGTGTCACATGCATTGTCAGTGTGTCTCACAAATACGTATCTTTGCTGGCTTTCACATGTGTGCATGTGTTGGGTGTGAGATTGGTGATTTGTGGGGGGGGCCCTTTGGGAACATGGTGGACGGGGGCCTACTTAGTGTTTGTATGTGTGCTGCAGTGTGCCATGGAGATCAGGGACATCATCCAGGGTCATTGTGGGTGTACAGTGTGCTACACATCATTGTGCATGTGTGCCATTGTGCCCATCTCCCCCCGTCCCCCAGTTTCTGGTTGTTACTCACCCTGTTCATGTTGTGTCATGTCATATCGACCTGTGTCCGGCCTCCTAACTCCTTGCACCGTCTCCACACTGATGACTGTGGCCACCATTTCCTCCAGCTCCTCCTGTGACGCAGGACTCCCACCTCCAGTCGCCGTTGCTGCCTTCCTGTTGGCAGCAGGTTTATGCTTGGTTTGGCTTTTCACATCATGTCAGTGCCTCTTGATCTCCTCCATTAACCTCCTTGACACTCCGACTGCATTCACTTTGTTCACGATGGACTGCCATATTTCCGTTTGTGTTGCCAATGACACAGTGGAGGTGACGAACAGTTGTTGGTAGAGTTCTATCACCTCCGTGACGATGATCTGGTCTGAACCCCGTCTTCCTCTTACTCTTCTCCTTGGCCTTCCCCGACCCCAAGGTTTCTTGCTGGTGGTCTGTGGGGCTTGGGGGGTTTAGCGTTAACCTCTGCCATAATTCCGGGTGCATCCATGGTGCTACGCAGTTTTTTTTTCCCTTTTTGTTTTGTTCTGCTTTTATGGTGCATTTTCCTGTGTGACGCATGGGAATTGCAGGCCTGTCACTGGTTATCGCTGATTTTTATATCGCAATTGGCCTCATCGCAACTTTTTCGTGTTCATGTTTCATGTTTTTTCAGCGTCGCATTCATTTTAACCCGGTCATTTGACGCGTTATCATGAGACTGACGCATGGTACCACCGTGTTGAAAATACAACGTTAACACAGCGTTATTTTCCTGTGATAGACTGTGAAGTGAAGAGTTGCGTTAAGCTAATTTTGCGATAATTATCACACGTTCTTGAGAACATCCCCCACAGTTTGGTCCTGTGAGGAGTTGACCTCCTATTGGGATGGGGTACTCCCTATAACTGGAGAGGTGCTGGGTTGGAGAATCCTAAGAGACCCAAAGCTAGTTCTGCTACATATAAAAGTAGACCTGGACAGCAGCACATATAAGATGTCACTGCTTTGAATCGCCCTATTGGTTGCTAAATGGGTTATTGCAAAAAATTGGAAAAAGGAAGCACACCCCACTCTGGAAGAATGGAAGAAAGGGTTGGACTCCTGCAAGAGTTTGGAAATAGCAATCTATACAGCCAGAGTTTACCCACGAAAGCATTCCAAGAGCTAGGGGGACTGGGCTCAATACAGGTAAATCCTTCTTGAACCCAATGGAACTCAAGAGGGGTATGTGGCCGATGATAACTGGACCTTTTCTCATCCCAAAGCAGGATGCAGATTTGAAAACTAAGGTAGAGGGTAGAGTTGGTGGGTTGTTAGAGAGGAGACAACGTAATTGCATTGGCTCTGTATGTCAGATTATTGAATCTCAGAATAATATTTTGTTGCAAACCTGACTATGGAGAAAAGATCAATAACATGTTTTCAAAAAAACAACACCAAAAAATGGTCAAGGCAAAGGCGGGATGCCCCAGACTATTCTGAATGGCTGCCAAGTTGTCAATCAGCATTCTCTAACCAAAGTGATGGCTTCCCATTGGTTGAGGACAGCCCTTTAGAATATCTGAAACATCAGGCTGTTTTCCCTGTACTTAATCCATCTGAAAGGGATTCTGAGGTTAAGCATTATTAATAACTGCCCGGAACTAATTTAGAATGCCACCGCCCAGCCCGCCATTCTTGTCAATGATTGTATATGACTGGGTGAGCCGGTTGGCAATCTTGTAGCGGTCTGTAGCCCGCTGAAAGGCCATTTTAAGATTGCGCTGTCACTTGCAAAACATTTTGATTACATACAGGGGGTTTAGAGTCCACTCATTGCTTCATTGTCAGTCTTCTTTGCTGGCTTCACTTTGGCTTCACTTTCTGTTCATATGCTTCACCCGTCCCAGAGCATGAACCAAGTACTGCTTCCTTTGTTTGAGATTGTTCTTTCTCTGCTTCTCATCTCTGTCTCTGCTTATTTTTCTACTTGCAACACTTCTCAAGAGTGTACGTGTTTTAAGTTGTCTTTGTCTTAGTTTTGGTGTGTGCTGTTGTTTTCACTGTTCATTTCCCATGTTCGCTACCTTTTACTTTTATTCCTCTGGCGTTTTAATCTTTGGTGCAGCACAACAACACCAAAAGACCACAAGTTGTTAGCGTTGCTTTTAACAATGGTTTCAAAGTACATTGATTGCTTTGCACTATAGTCAGAAATCTCTCATTTAGGTTGGAACCAGGTGTTTTTGTTACATGTTTTATGATTCATAGGATGTCTTGGGTAGGATTAAATTGTTTTATGCAACAGAAAAAAACAGGTGTGTTTTGAACTGGTTTGTATTTGCATGATTTAAAGTTAGATAAAACATGCTAGAGTGAAAATAATGATATATTGTTTAAAGCTGTTTTCATTATTCGGCTACTCCTATTGCGCTTCCTCCCATAGCTTGTGCAATGTGTATATTATAACAAAGATTACCATACCATACTATACAATGACAGGCCATACTAAATCATACCATACCGTATACAATGGTCGGCAAACCCATACCATACCATACTGTAGACAGGCCATATTATACCATACAATATCATACTATACAGTGACAGACCATACCATACCATGCTATATGGCAGGCCATACCATACAATACTGTGCAATGACAGGCCATACCATATCGGGCTAAACGATGACTGACCATACCGTATCCTACTATACAATGAAAGGCCATACTGTACTATACTATACAATGACAGGCCATATCATATCCTACCATATTGTACAATGCCAGGCCACACTACACCCTACTATACTATACAATGACAAGCCATACCATACTCTAAAATACTAAACAATGAGCGGCAATATCATATCCTACCATATTGTACAATGCCAGGACACACCACACCCTAATTTACTATACAATGACAGGCCATACTATACTCTAAAATACTATACAATGACAGGTCATACAACAGCATACAAAGACAGGCTATATTATCTAACTACAAGCAGTACTGGCGCAATAAAAATGTTTTCAGCAGTCTATGGGGGTGGAGGCGATTGGTCCATTGTTAGACGGCTCAAAAGCAAAGAATATCCCTGTCCTTTTATGCGGCTCGTCAAGTTGGAATTGCAAAATAATGCAAAATCTAAACTCAGTCTTTTTTAATTGTATCCGAAAACTCCTAAGTCTAAGGCTATCGACCACCGAGTACCATTTAGGACTAGAACTAGGCCTTAACACTCTGTTTCCTACGGCTGGTATCAATCAAATTAATTACTTTATAGATTGTAAGCTGGCAGGAATCAACAGTCAATCAATCATTTGTAAAGCGCACTACAAGGATTCCAGAAGTGATTACTACTTCTTTGGAGCGCGAAGAGCATCAGCCTCTGTCTGTTTTTGTGTAAATGTCCGGATTCATGATTAATTGTATTTGTGAAATCTTTTAAAAATAATCGCCGCTTTTTAACCTGACTTGTACCCCCACTTACCCGCACTTTAAAATCATTACTGGGCACCCGCCGCTTGAGCGGGAACACTCACTCCCTTCACACGGCCGCTCCATCTTGGCTGAGTGAGGCAGGCCTTTCCATCAGTGGCCGCCATAGGTAGGGAGGCGCTCTAGTCGTTGGGACGGGTTTACAGCTGACAGTATTTAGAGGGAGAACTGCTCGCGCGTCTTCAAGGATTCCAGAAGTGATTACTACTTCTGTGGAGCGCGAAGAGCATCAGCCTCTGTCTGTTTTTGTGTAAATGTCCGGATTCATGATTAATTGTATTTGTGAAATCTTTTAAAAATAATCGCCACTTTTTAACCTGACTTGTACCCACACTTATCCGCACTTTAAAATCATTACTGGGCACCCGCCGCTTGAGCGGGAACACTCACTCCCTTCACACGGCCACTCCTTCTTGGCTGAGTGAGGCAGGCATTTCCATCAGTGGCCGCCATAGGTGGGGAGGCGCTCTAGTGGTTGGGACGGGTTTACAGCGGACAGTATTTAGAGGGAGAACTGCTCACGCGGCTTCAAGGATTCCAGAAGTGATTACTATTTATGTGGAGCGCGAAGAGCACCAGCCTCTGTCTGTTTTTGTGTAAATGTCCGGATTCATGATTAATTGTATTTATGAAATCTTTTAAAAATAATCGCCGCTTTTTAACCTGACTTGTACCCCCACTTACCCGCACTTTAAAATCATTACTGGGCACCCGCCGCTTGAGCGGGAACACTCACTCCCCTCACATGGCCGCTCCATCTTGGCTGAGTGAGGCAGGCCTTTCCATCAGTGGCCGCCATAGGTGGGGAGGCGCTCTAGTGTTTGGGACGGGTTTTCACCCTTGATAACTAGAACTGGAAACACTGGCGCGCAGCAACGGCGCGCAGCGGGCCCACCGCCGGCGCGCCGGAGGTGCGCCAGAGGTAAGCCCGTTTGCACCAGTTCGGGCACGGTCGGACCCAGGGACCAGGACCTCTGCCGCGGCAACTAATTCCCAACTTACTTACTCTCGTTCTACACTCCTTCAACTAAAAGTTGAACCCCCATTCCCATGCAGCCACTCTATAGACTTTGCGTACCGTCAACTCTCATGCCAGTACTGCCCCTGACGAGCCCCGATGAAACCAGAGGGAAACCTGAGGTGAAACTAAATATGGCATTATTAAACTGCTGATCACTACCTAAGCATGCCACTGAAATTTCCCTCCTACTGCACAGTCTGGCACTCGACATACTCTTTATCATCGAAACTTGGTTGGGACCCAACTCTGGCCCCGATATTGTCCAGGCCCTACCACCAGGATACCTGATCCAACATATTGACAGAGTATCCAAGGTCGGAGGAGGGATTGCCATCCTTTATAAAGAGCATCTAGTATGTCGTCTATTAGGCAGCCCTATCCTGGATTGTGAAAATGTACATTTCTCCATCACTTTATCCCCAGAAACCTCCTTCTCAGGACTCCTGATATATCGCCCACCTGGACCCCCAGGACAATTTTACGAGGGACTAGTCGAAGCAGTAATGGACCTGGCTAGCACAGCATCCAATTTCACGTTGCTGGGGGACATGAACCTTCACTTTAACGACCCACTAGACTCCACAGCCATAGACCTGACCAAAGATCTGGGGTCTTGTGATTTGAGCCTAAAAGTTCGGTGTCCTACCCACTCTAAAGGTAATCTCCTGGACCCAATATTTTCGAACATCCCAGGCCTAATAACTGAGGACCCGTATCCGATACCGTGGTCGGACCACATGGTAATCCCTTTTATCTGGAAGGCTCCCTGCCCCGTCCCAACTAAACCTTTTCATAGAGCATTAGCTAGACATTGGCCCAAACTTGAGATCCCCGAATGGGTAGAAATTCTGAGGACGACTGAACCCTCCACCAATTCTGATATAGATATAGCAAACAGTGAATTCAATCATTGGATAGAGCAGTCACTTGACATCAGCCGCCTTTGACACGGTCGACCATGAGATCTTGGTCGACCGTGTCGGGGAGGCTGGCATCCGGGACACCGCTCTGGCCTGGGTCCGATCCTTTCTGACCCAACGCCATCAAGCTGTCAGACTATCCCAGTTCACTGCTTCCCAGGTTAAACTGTCCTGTGGTGTCCCACAAGGCTCTTCCCTCTCTCCCCTCCTCTTTAATCTGTATCTTTCCCCACTTATCCGTGCCCTCCGTCAGTTTAATGTCACAGCATTCAACTACGCTGATGACATACAACTAATCTTCAATATTGATTCCTCTGCTGACTCTATTGCCACTTTCCAAAATACCCTGTGCTTTATCAGCAATTGGATGAGCTCAAACCATCTGAAGCTCAACCCCGACAAGACCGAGCTCGTTCTTGTCGGGGGTTCCCTCAACCCTTGGGACTCTTCTTTCTGGCCTCTCAGCCTCGGCAGTCCACCCAGCCCCGCCAACTGTGTCAAAAGTCTGGGAGTCGTCATCAGTAGCAACCTCTCCATGACGCCCCAGATTAGCGCGGTAGTCTCCTCCAGCCATTTTCAATTAAGAAAAATCAAGAAAATCTCCCGGCTACTTACTTCCGAGGCCCTCACCTTGGCCCAGATGGCGCTTGTAATATCGAGGTTAGACTACGCCAACGCGCTCTATGTAGGCATCCCAGCCTACCAACTTAGGCGGCTTCAGCTGATCCAGAATCAGGCTGCCCGCCTGATCCATTTCCTCCCAAGAGATCAACATGTCCGCCCCCTTCTAAAAAGCCTTCATTGGCTCCCTGTAGCCGCCCGCTGCAAGTTCAAGTTGGGCTGTATCATTTCTAAATCTCTAGCCGGTCAGGGCCCCCTCTTTATTTCCTCCCTTCTTCAACCCTACGTCCCCTCCCGCACTCTCCGGTCTTCCCAAATGGCCTTGCTTTCCATCCCTAGATATAGGAGGAAGAAACACGGCGGGCTCAAGTTCTCCTTCCTGGCCCCCACTTTTTGGAATTCCCTCCCCTTGTCCCTCAGATTGACCTCTTCGTACCCCAGCTTTAGATCCGCCCTTAAAACTTTTCTTTTTACAGAATCTTATCAATAAAAGGCCTTTTTGCTCTATCTTCTGCTCTCTTTACTTTGGCGCCAAGAAACCTAATGGTGTTAGTTGCGCCTTTACAAATTTGTTTAACATAACATAACATAACATTGTGCTCCCAAATAAATCTATAATTAAAAAGAACGGCTCCACTAATCAACCGTGGTTTAGCACGGAACTTAGGACTCTTAAACAGGAGTGTAAATGGGAGGAGAGACAGTGGCGGAAAGACTTCAACCCTGAGAAGAAAGGTAAATATAGAGCGTCCATAAAGAACTATAAATCTGCCATAAATTCCGCCAAATCTATCTTCTACGCAGATAAAATTGAGGCCTCCGCTAATGCTCCAAGAGAGATGTTCAGAATTGTTAAAACTTTGCTAAAAGCCCCTGACCCGCCGTCCACCCCAGATGAAACAGGTGCCCGCTGTGAAGAAGTGACGAATTTCTTCACTACAAAAATCCAAAAGATCCTCCTTACCCTTCCTCCCATATCCTCTGTTGAACCTCCCCACTCCCTAATACTCAATCGGCGCTTCCTCTGCTTTCTTTCTTTTCTCCGCTTAGTGTGGACCTCCTACCCCTTCTTCCGAATGCCATAAAGAGCGGTTCCCCGCTTGATCCTGCGCTGATGAATATCCAAAACTCAGCCCTGCCCACATTAGTAAGCCCATTGTCAATCTGGTCAACTTCTCGATTGAGTCAGGCACGGTCCCACAAGTTTGGAAAATGGCCATGGTTAAGGCCTTGATAAAGAAACCTAACCTTGACCCTGGCGACCTTTCCAATTATCACCCTATTTCCCTTCTCCCTGGCATCAGCAAGCTGACTGAAAAGTTTGTAAACAGTCAACTTGCCTCATTTTTAGAAACATCTAATCTTCTTCACTCATCCCAAACAGGGTTCCGCAAAGGGCAGGGAACGGAAACAGCTCTGCTGAGGGTGGTTGAGGAGTCCAGGAGGATCTTGGACGCAGGTGGCGGCGTGACCATCATCCTCCTGGACCTCAGCACCACCTTTGATACGGTTAATCACCATATCCTCCTATCTCGCCTTAATAACATCGGAGTCACGGGCAAGGCCCTTGCGTGGCTCGAATCTTTCCTTAGGGACAGGTTTTTTAAGGTGTTTGCGGACAACAGCTGCCCCCCCCCCCCCGGTACCGTTGCTGTGTGGGGTGCCGCAGGGCTCCTCCCTCAGCCCCACACTGTTTAACATGTACATGGCTCCCTTAGCGGAGATAGTGGCCCCTTTCGGGATTCAACTAGTAAGCTACGCTGATGACACCCAGTTGGTGGTCTCTTTGAACCAGACAGAGCCCCCCCCCCCACGAATCTGTGCATCTGCCTGGAATCAGTAGCTAAATGGATGGACCAGTCTCACCTCAAATTGAATGGTGGAAAGACTGAGCTGATGCTACTAGGAAGGCAGGCCACATTTGACACCTCCATACTGTGGCCCCCCTGTATGGGCCCCGGCCACATCCCCAAAACCGAGATCAAGAGCTTGGGCATTTGGCTCGATGTGGACCTTTCGTTTAAACCTCAAGCAAGAAAAACAGCAGCCACTTGCTTTGGGCTGCTGAAGACGACCCGTAAAATCCTTCCTCAATTGCCAGAAAAAGCCAAGAAAATCCTAGTCCAGGCCCTAATCCTATCTAGGCTAGATTACGGCAACGCGATCTACCTAGGAGCACCAACATCGGTGACCCGGCAACTTCAGGTCATCCAGAATTCTGCAGCGAGACTGTTAATGGGCACCAGTCATCGCTTCTCAGCCAAACCGCGTTGAATGCTCTCCATTGGCTTCCGGTGAAGGAACGGATCCATTTCAAGACACTCTGTATGGTGCATAAAACTCTCCATGGCAGAGGCCCCCCCATTCTAGACAAGATGATCAGACCATACAAAGCACCCAGAACTCTGCGCTCTAAGGATTTGAACCTTGCAGAGATCCCTAGAATCAATAGGGCCCGTTCTGGCGGCCGTCTTTTTTCATATAATGCGGCAAAATTGTGGAACTCCCTGCCCCCGTCCTTTCGCCAGGAGCCCAATCTCCTCGCATTTCGAAGAAAGTTAAAAACCTGGCTTTTCCCTGGGGTCTAGATCCCCTGGCTTGCCTGGGCTCTCCGCACTCTGCCCTTTCCCTTCTGGTCATTCCTAAGCGCTGGGATGCTCCCGAGTAGCCATGCGCTATATAAGAGTCTTTTTCATTTCATTTCATTACACATACCCGCGGGGTCTCAAGGCACTGGGGGGGGGCGCTACTGATCGAACAGCCAGGTCTTGAGTATCCTCCTGAAGGTCAGCAGGTCTTGGGTCTGTCGTAGGCTCAGTGGGAGGGTGTTCCATGTCTTGGCGGTGAGGTGGGAGAAGGATCTCCCACCGGTGGTTGTTCTTCGGATGCGCGGGACGGTGGCGAGTAAGAGGTCGGCGTAGCGTAGCTGGCGGTTGGGAATGTTGAAGGACAGCCATCTGTTGAGGTAGACTCGGCCGGTCTTGTGGAGTGCCTTGTGTGCGTGGGTGAGGACCTTGAAGGATATCCTCTTGTTGACGGGGAGCCAGTGCAGGTTTCCCAAGTGGGGGGTGATGTGGCTGTTGCGTGGTACGTCGAGGATCAGTCGTGCTGAGGCGTTTTGGATGCGTTGTAGTCGTTTGATGAGCTTGGTCGGTGCTCCCGCGTAGAGGGTGTTTGTTGTATCCTGTTTTACACTTATATTACCTTGCTCTGTTCCCTTTGCTTTTCCCTGTCTGGATCTGCTGCCTGGAATGTATGATGCGTGCCTGCATCTTGCATCCTGGGTTCCAGATTCCAGACCAACTGTATTATAGTATCTGTATCTGTATCCTGAACTGATGTGCTGTGCTTCAACTCCTGTTCAAGAATTAAATTCATACATTTAATTCATCTATGTGCCTCTGTGGATCTTTATATTGGCAACGAGGTAAACCTTGCAATTTCTGCCACTATCCTTGAAGCACAGGAGCAGAAATTCGAAGATTTTTATTTTTGAAACCGAATGACAAAAGAAGAAAACTTGAAACTACCCTTTTATCCACTCTCCCTTCAAAGAAAACACTGACTGATTCTACTACGTCGTAATTGCGAAGATTTACGACCTACCAGTGTTCTACTACAAATTTTCACAGCTTTTCGTGTTTACCAACGGAAAAAAGAAAACGACAAGCATTACGTGAAAATCACCGCTTCTACCTTCATTTATGGCGCGTATTCTGGCGGTTCCAGTACTCCTACTCCCGCAGATTGGTGATGTAGAAAACTATTTTTATCTAATTTTATGACTTTTTCAATGTTAGTACTATATGCACGTATTGTGCGCGAGGCTGTCTGCAAGCTCGAAGCATCTCCTGACGTACGTTTCTCCAACACGCGCTGTGTCATCATCACGTTGTACGTCTCAGCCGTCATCACGTTGCACGTCTCAGCGCCATTTTGTGTATCCATAGTAACAAGATACACAGTTGTACCGGAGACGCCGAGAAGTTTATGACAATGTCTACTGGACCGGAATACATTGATTTACACGCCGGAAGGTAAAATAGACAATATTTTTCCGTTTTCTTCATTCTTCGAGTATTTTGACCGAGCTTACGTTTATTTTTAAAAAGAATAAAAGGATTTCGCTTTCCATTTCCAACACTTGACTATTACCCTACTACCACCTCGTGGTCTAAAAAACGATATATTTTTATCTTGCTTCATTCATTTTGTTGTAGACTATTGCTCTTGAAGAACTGCATTTTTTTTTCAAAAAAGTGTATATCTGCCCCTCTACTCTACTCTAGCCATAATGCAATTTGACCCACCTTCAAAATTTTTACAAACTAAAGGAGATCCGCCCATCCCTTGGACTAGATGGAAGGAAGAATTTTTTACTTACCTCAAGGCTATGGATGGTGAGAGGATGTCGGCGGAAAGGAAAAAAAACATTTTTCTACATTGCCTTGGGTCAGAAGGGCAACTTGTCTTTAGAACTTTACCTCCTGTGAGATCTGGGGGTGATACAAGTGTTTATGATGAGGCTGTGCAGAGAATAGAGGGAAGATTTAAACCAGTAACCAGTGTAGCTTTAAATAGGTTTAAGTTTTATACCAGAGTACAAGATGAAAATGAATGCTTCGATGACTTTTTAACTGCTTTACGTGCACTTTCCCTACATTGCAATTTTGGTTTAATAACTGACGAAATGATTAGAGATCAAATTGTCGTGCACGTAAAGAGCAAGAAGGTACAAGAGCAATTGTGGATTTTAGGGGATCCAAGTTTAGAAACTGCTATAAGTACAGCTAAAGCTTTAGAACAATCCGACAAGTGGATTAAATCCTTAGACAAAGTTTCTGTTCATACTACTCCTTCTACATCCACTGGTGAAGTTAGCACAGTCAATGTGCGAGAAATGAAAACTCAAGGTTCCAATAGATATGATGGCAAAGGTAAACAGTTTTACTGTTTTAGGTGTGGGAGTCCAGATCATATAGCTTCTTTCCCACAGTGTCCTGCTTTAAATAGACAATGTAATAAATGTGGTCGTACTGGACATTTTTCCAAATATTGTAAAACTTCCGTTAAGTCCTTTAACGATTACAAGAAGCCTTCTTCTAATACTCCCAGACGTCCTAATAGTAATGTATCTTATGTTGCGGAAATAGAAAGTAATGATTCTTCTGTTAAAGAATCTGGTATTGTAGTCTCTGTACAAACCACGTTTGATATGACACTAGCAGATAGTTTGCCATCTCCTAGGAGTCTAGTGAGTATTTTAGGTAAAACTCTCGAACTCATGGTGGACTCCTGTTCTCCGTGGACCATAATTACTCGTGATTATTGTGTGGAGTCATTTGGAAATCTGGTTGATGTAAATTCCTTGTGTAAACCAGACATTGATGCCTATAATTTTGATACATCCAAAATCAGTTTTATAGGTTTTAAAGAAGTCCCTATTATTGTTAAAAATAATTCTGCAATTATTAAGATGTATGTAGCATCTAAAGGTGTAAATGTCCTAGGTTGGAGGGATCAAGCTAAGTTGGGAATCTCTTTGAATCCTAGGTTGAAAGATCCTGTGTGTGTACTAGCCATATCTGATGGGGACTATGACATAGCATCTATGTCTAAGGAGATATCTGACTCCTTTCCTAATGTCTTTTCTGATAAACTTGGGATGTTGAATGGTTTTACACACAAAATTAAAGTCAAACCTAATACTGTTCCTCTTAAACAAAAGTTAAGGGGTGTTCCCATTAGTGTCAGGGAGGAGCTCAGAGTCATGCTTGACACCATGGTCAAGGATGGTGTCATCGAGGAGGTAGAATCCTCTGAATGGGTTTCGCCTATTGTTTTGGCGATTAAACCCGACAAAACTATTAGGTTATGTGTAGACCTGAGAGCGTTAAACAAATGTTTGGTCATAGACTGACACCCATTACCTAACATAAATGAAATGTTGTGCATGTTAGATGGAGCCTGTGTGTTTTCCACATTAGATCTTAGGTCTGCATATCACCAGATAGAGCTCACGGAAGACTCAAAGCACTTCACCGCTTTCATCACTCCCCATGGATTGTTTCAATTTAAAAGGATGCCTTTCGGCCTGGCGTCGGCCGCTTCTGTTTTCCAGAGGGCAATGTATCATATATTTAAGGACCTGAGTGTCTACGTCAAATGCTTTCAAGATGATATCCTTGTTTTTTCAAAAAATTTCTCTGAGCATGATAGTCACCTTAAGGAGGTTTGTTCCAGGTTGGAGAAGTTTGGTTTGACTATCAAAGCTAGTAAGTGCAAGTTTTTTTGCAAGACAGTAGATTATTTAGGTCATTCACTTTCAGGTGATGGAGTTGTACCAAAAAAAAATCTTGTGGATGCTATTGTTAAGGCTCCTTCCCCAGACAATAAGGAAAAATTGCTTTCATTTGCAGGGCTTTGCGAATACTATAGCAAGTTTATCCAAAATTTTGCAAGCAAAATGGAGCCCCTTAGGGAACTAACAAGGAATTCAGCCAAATTTATTTGGTCTGAGAAGCAGGAACAAGCTTTTAAGCAAATCAAAGAGGAAATTGTTAATGCTCCTACTTTAAAGTCCTTTTGTGTTAACAAGAAATGTATTATTACAGTCGATGCGAGTCTTTATGGCATTGGTAGTGTGTTAAGTCAATCATCTGGTAAGGATGAGTGGTGCGTTGCCTTTTCCTCAAGGACTTTGTCTCCTACGGAGAGAAGGTACTCCGTTATTGAAAAGGAACTTCTTGCCTGCATTTGGGCTGTCGAACACTTCAGGAATTATGTGTGGGGTAATCGATTTGTACTACGGACAGATCATAAACCCTTGGTTGGGATTTTGTCTCCTGGTGGCGGATGGAATTCCACAGCGCGCATAGCTCGTTTGTCTTCACGCCTTCAGGAGTATGATTTCGAGATTGTGTATGTTCCCGGTAAGTGTAATGTTACTGCAGATTTTCTTTCAAGGTTTCCTTGTGAGGATTCTCCCAAGGTGGATAATGACATTGACGTTGTTGCCTCTGTTGGGGATTGTGTTTCCAAGGAGTTTATTTCTTTGTCTGAAGAAGAATGGTTTGTTGAACTTGGCAAGGATGTGGTTTGTCAACAACTGCTTGATTTTGTAAGGAATGGTTGGCCACCCTGTAGGGGTGTTTCTCCGGATATAGCTCCCTTTTGCCAAGTTTCGTCTGAAGTCGAAGAATTTTCTGGTCTACTTTTCAAGGCTGGTAAATTAATCCCGCCCCAATCCTTACAAGGGAAGATTTTGCTTCTCGCTCATCAGAGTCACATTGGCATGTCATCAATGAAACGTCTGATTAGAGAGAGTTTTTGGTGGCCGGGAGTTGATAGAATGGTGGATAGGCTAGTAAGAGATTGTTCGCATTGTGTTAACAGTGACAAAATGCTTCATTTGACCTCAGCTCCCCTTAAGCCTGTATCTTGGCCCAACTTTCCCTGGCAAAAGGTGGGATTTGATATATCTGGCCCATTTAAACAGTTACCTTACAATGCTCGTTATGCTTTGGTCCTGGTGGACTACCACTCCAAGTGGCCTGAAGTAAAGTTTGTCAGTACTGTTTCTTCTCACTCGGTTATTCTTTTTCTTAAAGAGGTTTTTGCTAGAGAGGGATTTCCTGAAACTTGTGTCACTGACAATGGTGTTCAGCTTGTTTCGGCTGATTTTGAGAAATTCCTTAGTACTTGTGGTATCAAGCATTACACCACCTCTTTGTATGAACCTAGGGAAAACGGTCAAGTTGAACGCTTTAATCGTGTTCTTAAGGATTGTTTGAATGGTGTGCAGATTTCTGATGATTGTTGGTTGGATGTTGTGAGGAAAAGGTTATGGACGTATCGCATCACTCCTCATTCTGTTACTGGGGTCAGTCCCTTCAGACTCCTTAAGGGAAGGGAGCCTCCTTCTGATATATGTCCCTGGTGGATTAAGAAACTTGATGTAAATAATTCTGCTTTGGACCTTGCTGGTGTAGCCAAACGGGTTGAAGACAAACAACTACAAATGAAAACCTTGTTTGATTCCAAAATGAAAACCAGAGATAATGACTTTGTGGTGGGGGAATGGGTGCGAATTAAAAAACCTGGTTTTCTGGTCAAGGGTTTTTCTAAGTTTTTCCCTCCTATCAAAGTTGTCAAAGTTTTTAAAAATAGTGTTGTCACGCAAGATGGTAGAGTCTGGAATGTCCGTAGAGTGGCTAAGTGTTACAATGTTGAAAATGTACATAGTTCTCCTTCTTCTGTTCTTGATAATTGCCAAAGGAGATCCGATGCTTGTTCCACTATGTCTTCCCCCAATGCTGTTCATGTTGATTCCTCTGTTGCTTCTAGAGTTAAGGCTTGCAATAGACAAAAGAATGTTCCCAGCAGATATTTAGATTAATGCACTCCCAAAGTTTCCCCTATTTATTTTTCTTTAGGGGTGAGATGTGTTGTATCCTGTTTTACACTTATATTACCTTGCTCTGTTCCCTTTGCTTTTCCCTGTCTGGATCTGCTGCCTGGAATGTATGATGCGTGCCTGCATCTTGCATCCTGGGTTCCAGATTCCAGACCAACTGTATTATAGTATCTGTATCTGTATCCTGAACTGATGTGCTGTGCTTCAACTCCTGTTCAAGAATTAAATTCATACATTTAATTCATCTATGTGCCTCTGTGGATCTTTATAGTGTTTTCATAGTAGAGTCTGGTGCTGACGAGGGCCTGGGTGACTGTATTTCTTGTATCTGTCGGGATCCATCTGTAGATCTTGCAGAGCATGCAGAGGGGGTTGAAGCAGGAGGAGGAGATGTTGTTGACTTGCTTGGTCATTGAGAGCGTTGAGTCGAGGATGATTCCCAGGTTGCATGCGTGGTCGGTGGGTGTCGGGGCTGCCCCCAGTGCCGTCGGCCACCAGGAGTCGTCCCAGGCTGAAGGGTTGGAGCAGAGGATGAGGACCTCCGTCTTGTTAGAGTTCAGCTTCAGATGGCTGGTCTTCATCCAGTCGGTGCCGGCCTTCATTCCTTCATGGAGGTTGGCTTTGGCAGTGATGGGGTCCTTGGTGAGGGAGAGGATCAGCTGAGTGTCTTCGGCGTAGGAGATTATGTTGAGGTTGTGTTGTTGGGCTAAATGTGCGAGCGGGGCCATGTAAATGTTGAACAGCGTTGGGCTGAGGGAGGATCCCTGGGGTACTCCGCAGATGATCTCGGAGGCTTTGGAACGGAATGGGTGGAGGCAGATGCTCTGGGTTCTGCCAGAGAGGAAGGAAGTCCAATCCAAACCCTTGTCTCGGATCCCTGCGGTGTGGAGGCGTGCACGTAGTGTGCGGTGGCAGACGGTGTCGAAGGCGGCAGAGAGGTCTAGGAGGATGAGTGCTGCGGCCTCGCCGTTGTCCAGCAGGGTCCTGATGTTGTCGGTGGCGGCGATGAGGGCAGTCTCGGTGCTGTGGTTGCTGCGGAACCCTGACTGGGAAGGGTCCAGGATTTTGTTTTCTTCGAGGTATCGGGTTAGCTGTCTGTTGACGGTTTTCTCGATGACCTTGGCCGGGAAGGGGAGCAGAGAGATGGGCCGGAAGTTCTTGAGGTCTCTTGGGTCTGTCTTAAGAATGATCATTAACAAAAGCTTGACCACTCCTATAAGTGAGGTATTTTGGTTAGAAAGTTCTATCACCAAGTTGCTGGCAGACTATATTCTCCCCACTACAGCGGTGTTAGTAAACATGTCTAGAACAGCTCAACACTTAATGATGAAAAAGGCATCAAATCTGCTTATTTGTTCAGGGATTGTGAGGCTGCAGCATTGTACAAGCATAATAAGTACGCCATCAAACTTTTCTGGACTAAAACATGCAGCCTGCGTTTTAATCTCTTTTATCTCACTCTTAAGGACTTTGATGGCTCTTAGACTTCAAAGGGTCAAACCTACAGGATGCAGGATGTGTAAATTAGCCTATGAGTCCACCGAACACATAGTCTGCATGTTCCCATCGCTGCTTAAGGCCAAAAGAAAAACCTATAACCCATTTTTAATGCAGAAAGTATAAGAAGAATTTCAGAGCCACTATTATACTGTTTAATAGGCACTACAAAAAAATCCATGGGTCATACAGTAAAATGTTTGAGGCTGGCTCTCAGCTTTGGGAAAAGAATTCACAGTCTGTTTGAGCGTCTCCAGATTGATGTAACAGCTTTAATATATATTACCTCTGACCTTTTCATGTTAATGTAATTATGATACAGTATCTAGTATGCATCAGTTTTAATATGTATTGCATTTGACCTTTTCCTTTGAATGTAAACTATGATAAAGTATCTATTTTGCGTGGATTTTCCCTGTGTAAATTAATATTGTATTTAGTTGTATGGAACCTGAAACAATACATTCATTTTCACTACATATCATCCTACACAATGAGGGCCATACCATACCATACTATACAATGACGGCCATACCATACTATACGAAAATTGGCCGTATCATCCCATACCATAGACAGGCTATACCATAACATACCGTACTATACAAGGACCTGCTGCACCATTCCACACCATACTGTGCCATACAACACCATTCAATGACAGGCCATACCATACTATACAATGATACCATATCATACCGTACCATACTCATCCCATACTATACAATGACAGGCCATACCATATTACACAATGACAAGCCATACCATACTATGCCACACTGTTCAGTCACAAACAATACCACTCCATACCACAGAATACAATGCCAGGCCATACATTAACTTACTGGACTTTACCATGACAGGCCATACCATTCCATGCTATACAATGACAGGCCATATAGGGTGGAATTCCCATTAATGGGGATTCACCCTGTCCCTTGAAACGGACGCATTGACCTCTGTGCAGGTGGCTTTCACAATGCCGGGGGTCAGAGGAGGGTCGAGTACGTAGGCTGACCCAACCATTCTTCCCCCGCAGGCTCGGGGGTGCTTTCAGAGTTGGGTAGACTGCCATGGTGGCCCAAAGATACCCCCTTATTCTAGTCGCGACTACCTGCAGTGTGAGACTGGCTTGAACAGTTTTGGCCAGGGTTGGTATCTAGTCGGGCCTTGGCACGTAGGTCTCGGGACAGTGGCACCTGTGGCTGGTTCAACTAGGTGAAAGGTGAGCCGGTGCGCCGGCCGTCGTGTCATTTGGGAGAAAGGACGGACAGTTCGCGGAAGACTATCTCGCTGTCAAACATTGCAGTGCATTAATGCCTTTGGCTTTTCACCTCGGTAGCCCTGGGAACAAAGGCTTCGGGTTCGTGTGGCAGCTGAAGGGAGGTGCTACTCACCCTTACAGTGAGGTCGAAATCAGGAAATTACAGTGAGGTAGAAATTAAGGGTAACAGCAAGATCGAAATCAGAGGGGGGGAGGGTAGAGGATTTCCGGCTGCACAGTGACAAAATAAGTGCAAGGGAGTTTACTCAGAAGCTGGCCCCGGCGCCTTTCGAAGCTCAGATGCTGAATACCAAGGCTGTGCAGTCTGAATTCTACCTCATGCCTCTGTAAACGCCATACAGACGCTCTCTGGTGATTCTTTATCTCACCCCCTCCTCTTTTCCCATTTTGGTTTGTTCTATCTCTTGCTGTGGGTCGAAGTCTGATGAGAACAGATAAGTGCGGTCTCCAAAATCGATTGAGGTGGGCCCCACCTCCTACCACCGTCTCCAATTTAGCTCTGGCTAGAACTGTGCCAGGGTACTTGTCATGATAAAAAAGTGATGCTGCAGGTCGGGGTGCACTGACAGGGCCATGTGTGAATCACAGCACAGAAAAAGCAAGACTTGTGCTAGTTAGGATTGAGGTTCATTGGAAGAGTGCATGGGTTCAAATGACAGAATAGTAGGTGGTGTGCTGGCCTAGGTGTTCGAGGTGCCTTTCGCAGAGGTGTGCAGTTTCTAGTTCTAAATTAACTTGGGCTGATGTGGGTCAGGACTGTACTGGACACAGGCTTGACCACAATATCATAACAGCCAGAGCTGTCGATTTTGGAAATGGAGAATCCAGGTACAAGTCTAGGCAACAGCTCAACATACTGTGATTCTGGGCAAATCACGTTATCTTCTGTGCCCAAATAAAACAAGCATTGACATAGCTAATAGGTCTCGCCTTTGGGACATTATAATTGTTTAGCCATGCACCAAGGATATTGTGCTGCATAATTAAATACTTAAACGTTTCCAAAGGCGAGACCTATTGGCTATGCCACCCTATAAAACATTAAGACCACCCTAATGTGAGGGGGTGTAACGTATGACCAAGAAATGGGTGAAGACCACCCACTAGGACACTGGGAACTCCCTCACGTAAGAGGTACCCAGGCTAAACTAAGAAAATTGACAAATCAAGCCCATGACACTATCCCAAAAGAAGGGAGGAATACTCTCCAACCGTCCTATGTAGAGGAAATGTAAAGTGACTGGTGAAAACAAATCCAGACAGCAATGGCACATAATGACCCCCACACCCAGGGGAAAAACTCTCTAATTGTGAGGGTCATTAGGTATTCTATTTGTTCTTCAATAGCAAACTCTCACGTTCAGAGTTAGTTTTTGGAGAACAAAAACGTTGGTAACATTTGGTGACAGGCAGCTATATAACCAGTGGCGGCGTCCCACCAGACTTTTTGTACCTTGACAGGAACCGAGATGATAGCAGCTCCTCTGAATGGAACAGAGGCGACTACTTAACTGACAGTGGTCTTTGAACTTGGCAGACTGTAGTCCGTCTTCCACCGCCTTGGCAGACTGTTCTTTGTCAGCCAAACTCTCGATCAGGACCTATGTGTCTTGTTCTTCTTTGGGAACGAGAGTCCATAGGTGGAGGTAAGCTGGATAAGGTAAACTGGAACATTCAGAGGGTTTTTCACTTTTTGTTAAAAAAAACGTTGAATCTGGCAGGGTGGTCAGCCTGCTTGCGAGGCAGAAAACGACATTGCAAATATATACCGAGCTTTCTCAGTGCACTCCCCCACAAAGCCATGCTGGTGCTAAAACGTCCATCAGTTCCCACAATGCACCTGCCCGTCAAATCTCAAGCTGAGACATCTGCCCAGCTCTCACAGGTTACTTCCGGCTTGTCCTATGTCAAGCATGCATAACACCAAGTATAGAAACATGCAATGCACATTATCAAGGCACCTTTATCCCTCAATGTTGCATACACTGATATCTCAGTTCTGAGATATCCATAGAGCTCTCACAATGCACATCTATCCGGATCTTGCTCATGCACCATTGTTGTAGCAGCATGATATCCTCAAAGCTCACTCAAAGTATTTGTATTCCAACATTTTAATGGCATGCCCCCACAGAGTAAAATAATTATGGAGGTGCCCGACAATATTACAAACACATTTTCTCACAGAAAAAGTTAAAATCTACAAGCAAGCAGAACATTTTCAGTGGAACTTGAAATCACACTATATAGCAGATGCAGGAAAAACTGATTTCGAAAAGTGTTTTTCAATTTATTGCAATAAATATATGGTGTGTAAATTTAGTATGAAGCTAAACATTTCACTAGGGACCACATAAACATATAGCGCACATTTTCTTTTCCATATACCACATTTGTGAAATTAAAATTATAGTGTAAAGCAAAGGAGCGAAAATGTGTAAGGGGCTTTAGAATGAGTCCAAGAGATGTTCACAAAAATTAATGTTCACTCTTGCCTTTCATATTTTTTTATTATGATGCCCAGCTGGCAAGTGACTCCATCCCAAGACCGACACAATTAATCAAGCCATACTTTTTAGCCAAAATCACTCTACCTGCTGGGATTTTTGTGCCCCTGCTTACAAGGATAAACATGAAACATCGAGTCTCAAGTCCCAAAATACAATGTGCTGTTGGTTGAAATACCAGGACTGGGTGAAGGTACTGCATAATGCATGTAGCCATTTCACAACTGTGCACATACTTAACATTTCAAATATTGTATGTACTGTGAGAAAGTGAATTATTAGTTGTGTGAGTAATAGTCCTTCTTAGGTAAGAATGGCACTGTTCTTGTTGGGGTCAGTAAAGTCTTCAGTAATTAAAACTGAGTTCATCCTCTGGAAGCTATGGCACAGAGCAGACAGGCTTAACTTAACCCCTTCGATGCTGGTGACAAAGCCAGCTCGTCATGGGCGTTACCTGCGCTGCGCGCATGACGAGCTGGCTTTGTCACGTAACCCGCGATTTTCAAATTTCAGGGCGCAGCGGGAAAACCCGCTAGCGCGCATGCGGTTAAGTGAAACATGGAAAGAATTTAGCAGAAACAAATGAAAAAGTCAAAACCACAGCACAATAAAATCCCCCTGAGATGTATACGAACAGAGAAGAGTTTAATGAACAAAATGACACCACAATGACAAAAATCCAATTAGGGGAACCAGAGATATGAATATTTAAAGTTTTAAATAAAAATAGTGCCAAAAAATGCAAAGTGCCAACCAAGGGTAACTGGTCGCGCTAGAATGGGATAATGGTAAGGTTTTGGACCAAGCACTATGGAGTGCGGATCGAATACAGAGACCATGTTTACTCTGGTTGGAAGTTTTACCTTTTGACTTAGTCTCTGAAATGGAAGTCAAAAATCAGCAGTGGGCCAAGGCAGCAGGTTGTGGCCAAGATAGTTCCAGGAGGACAAGATCCCAGCAAAGATGTTGACTTTTGGCAGGAAAGCTCTGCATGGGAGACATTTGAATTTTGAGTCCAAGAAAGGTCCCTCACTGGTCGAATACTTTAGGCGCCTTCACCCATTAAAGATTTCTACAGTCGGACGAAGTCACTTTTTGGTGCTCAGCTTCATGTGGTGGGAAAAAGCACAAGGCTAGATACCTTCTCCATGACATCTCTCTGAAACCGATTTGCTGCTACGGAATAGTTAAAAAAGGGATAAACCTGAATCTTTCACCCATGGGCAATGCCTTCTCGTTGGATAGACTTGGCAGATTTGTCCTGGTCTAATTTTGATTCTCCAGGCAAAAAGTCTTAAAAAAGATTCTAAGTCACAGGTTTTAGGATAAGGCAGGATGAGTATACTGTGACAACAACCAGGAGCCCCAGCACCTCAGGGACACCACTTAGAAATCAGGACTCACTCCAGTAGAAGCCACCAGCAGAGTGCAGGGCAGGTCCAATTGGAACTGGTCAAACGGGCTCTTCTGGAAAGTGGGCTTCTTGCAGCTTTTGGGTCTCTGTAGCTTAACAGGCAGCCGTGGTCAGCAGTAGGAGTTCCTGCATGGCGGTGACATGGGCAGGGGGAGGGGCAGGGTGGGGGGTAGTAATGTATGGATTACAGAGTTTAACAGGTAAGTAAACATATAAATAAATAAAACGAATTTCATGGCGTGCACTGCATCACCAAATGCAATGCAGTGCGCACAACAAAATTTGTTTTATTTATTTATATTCCGACGCGGCTGTTAACAGGAGGTCAACCAACTGACCTTTAGAGTCCACTTATTGTTCCTGGGTACAATTGGGAGCTAGTCCAGCGCTTGGGGTTCTCCTCAGAGGTCACAAGAGCAGGTGCAGTTCTACTTCTGTCTTTTATAGATTCTATAGTGTTCTGAAGAGGGTAATTAAGGTGCCATATGTATTCCTACTCCCAGTATGCAGGTGGCAAGAAACTCCTGGCCACTCAATTACCAAGGGGGTAAACATTCACAAGTGACCCTACCTACGTTTGCAGCACTCCCTGTGTGATTCACTGTAGACTGCCTCACAGTGCCCAACTTTACCAAAAAACGAACATGAGAGAATGTTCTTCGCCTGTGCTGAGCTTCCTATGCCAAGAGATGTGGCTCTGATAATGGCCAAACCCTCCCTGTGATCACTCAATACCAGTTCTATTGGCAGCTCCTCTACCACTTGTCGTGGTGCCTGGCTTGGTCCTTGGATAATAGAAGGGGCAGGCCAAAGTGTGAGTTACATCTGCCAGTGACAGAGTAGGCATCCTTTGATGTTAATTAAGTTCTTAGACCAGTGTTCTTCAATCTGTGGATGCCATCTCAGGGGGGGCGCGCACTCCATCCTAAACTCTCACTATCATTTCCCACATCACAAGTCTGTGAGGGGGACATGGAGAGGGTTCAGCTGTCACGGAGGGTTGCAGGGAAATGGATGGGTCACAACGTGCCTATGCTTTTTTAATTTCAAGGGAAAGTTTGCCTCCCTTCTGCAAAGAGCTAACCATCCCAGGAATGGGTTAATTGCTAGAGCTGAAATGGTTCAGCTGCAGTGGGAGGCAGGGAGTCTCCTCCTCTATGAAACCGAAAGCAAACACACAGACAGTCTACAGTGGACTGTCAGTTACTTTGTTTTCTGTTTCATGGCAAAAGAGACTCCCTGATTCCCACTGCAGCTGAAATGACTGTCCCCGTTTTTTATTATTATGTGTTTGGTGAAGTGGCATAACACAAAAAGATGCCCCCTCCTGCAGAATGTGTGGAGATGCCCCAGAGTTTCACATGTGCTTATTGGTCTTGGGCTGATTGGGGCGCCACCTGAAAGGATGAGGGGCCCTTGGAAAGTATCCTGCAGGTATTTGAAAAAAACCTAACGATTTTAGTCCCAGAGAAAACTTAGCTCTCAGACCAGCAGACAAAAGCTCAGAACATAATTAACGTGAAATGGTGAGTGAGTGAGTGAGTAAGTGAAGTGAAGGGATGGGTGGATGGTGGAGTGGATTAGTGAACGAGTGAATGGATGGATAACGAGAGAAAGGATGGATGGGTGAGTGGGAGGGTGGATGAGAGAAAAGGTAAATAGATGCATGTATGGGTGGAATGGTGGATGATGTGCGAGTGAATGGGTGGATTGATGAGTGAAATGATGATTGATTGAAAATTGAAAGGGTGGATGGACAAATAAATGAAAGGGTGGGTGTAAGGATTGGTGGATGAGTGAGTGAAAGGGAGGGTAGATGGACAAAAGGATGGGTCGATGAGTGAAGGAGTGAAAGGGTGAATGGATGAGAGGAAGGATGGATGAGAGAAGATGGATGAGTGATAGGGTCAATAGATGGATTCATGAATGGATGAGTGGATGGGTGGGTGGGTGTATGGAAGGCTTGATGGGTGGCTAAGATAAAGGGGGATGGAGAGAGAAGTGGATGGGTGGGTGGGTGTATGGAAGGCTTGATGGGTGGCTAAGATAAAGGGGGATGGAGAGAGAAAGGGAGAATGGATGGATGACTAAAAGGGTGAATGGATGGATAGGGTTAAAGGGTGGCTGTAGGGAATGGATGAGTGAAATGATGGATTGAAGGATATAGGATGGATAGGTTTGCAAATGGTTGAATATGTGTGGCCATGGATGGGCACACAGGTGGAAGGACATGGCGAAATGAATAAATGGTGAAAGACTGAATGATGGATGAAAGAATGATTACACCTTGTAGCCCCATTATCTTCAGAACATTGACTTTCACATTTATATGAGTCATTGTCTTTATATAATGTGTGTGATTTAAAGCATTTCGACACCCTGACGTACATACTTGGGATGAGTAGCACTATAAAAGAAATCAAATACACATGAGGGCCGGTCTATGCGAAGGTGAGGGGCACCATTGGAGGGTGGTAGCAAGGCTGACTGGCCGCACCGGGTATCAGGCGTTTCCCAGGGAGGCTGGAAAGGTGGGGGCGGGTTTGTTACTGGGGGCTGACACTGCAAAGTTCCTTGTATATCCAGCACTTTTTAGGCAACAATAAAAGTGGCATCGCTTATACTCAGGTGTGGTTCACCAGGGTCAGGTGACTAATGTACCTGCTGGAAGATTGAGTTTTGAGCTGTGTAATAAGCCTTTGTCATTTAACCACACCCACTCACAAACCTGCAGTTAACTAAACACACTTATTGTGTTGGTCATTATCTGCCGGATATGGCCCAGGATATGAGGGTGGCGGTCCATTATGTGGTGTACGAGATACCAGAAATTTGTCAGGTGGTGGGGGGGGGGCCCGACATGTAAAAAAAATCAGCTGGGGGGGCTCAATCTGCAAAAGTTTGAAGACCTCTGCTTAGACAGAGCCCAGATGACTATCCTGTCAGGGGAAGGTCAACCCCTCTCCCTTTGCCTCAGCTCTGGGAGCCACTTCACACCTAATCATGGAGCCATTCAGCTCCTTGGTGACAGTGAACACTAGCAGAAAGGCACATTTGCCTCAGGCAGGAAAATTACAACTTTCTAAAATTGTCATTTTCAAAGTAGTACTATAAAATCAGACTTGTCCATTACGTTGGATTTTAAATTAATATTAAAATGAGTCATTAAATCTTTTTTCTAGCTACTCCAAAACTGAGATAAAGCATTATAAGGTGTTATAATGTAACCCAGTGCTTTCCTATGGCAGTTAAAAAACAGTTTTGGAGTTTTTTCACTGCCAGGGCATGTAAAACATAAAATATACATGGTCTACTTTGTAAATACCATTCACTTTGTGATGTGGCTATGTAGCGCCTACCTAGGGCTGACTTATAGCCATTAGAAAAGGAAGGTTTAGGCTTGGCAAATGGTTTATTTTAACAAATGGAAAGTTGTCACTTGCACACAAAAAAGTATGAATCAATAATCCTGAATGTAAATGAATTTTTTAAAACAAGAATCAAACTAAAGAGTGCTACACAGTGTCGAGCTCTTCGCGATAATCTGCCCTTTGGGCAATTCCTACGCATTCGTAGGAACTGTTCCAATAAAGATCCTTATTTTGAGGAGTCAGAAGATATCTCTAATCGTCTCCAACAGCATGGATACTCTAGACGACTCGTCAGAAGAGCAAGGAAACGTGCTTGGTTCTATCCCGGGAGCAATTGCTCACCCCAAAAGACAGCACTGATCAACAAGAAGATAGAATTGTATGTGTGACAACATTTTCCACTAAAAGTAACAAAATAAAGCGCATTGTGAACCAACATTGGAAATTGATTGCAGATGATGTCAACCACACGAGTACACCACTACACGCTTTCAGGAAAGCGAAAAGTGTAAAAGACTATGTAGTACGATCTTTCTTACCAACTCCAGAAGATCCAACTATCACTTCCCTATGGAACCTTCCACCAATCATTGGTCACTTTAGATGTGGCCACTGTGAGGCCTGCAATACCGCTATACAAACTAAGGAATTCGAGCACAACCAACGGATTGTCCAGCTCAAATCTCACAGCAATTGTAACACTTCCAACATAATCTATGCTATAACATGCCCATGCAATTTGATTTATATTGGGCAAACACAACAGAAGGCTAAAATGAGAATCCTCCAACATATGAGCCGGATTAGATGCGAGGTTCAGGGCGCACCACTTGTAGACCATTTTAAATCAGTTGCACATTCCCCTGAGAGCCTCAAATGGGTTGTGGTAGAGAAAGCAACATTAGGACCCCGCGGGGGCAATATCACCAGCATTCTCAACACACGAGAATTAAAGTGGATGCTTTTCTTTGATTCAATTCATAATGACCTTAATTAACACGACAGTTCCTTCTCCCATTTAGCGGCTTTGCCCTAATCTACCTTTAGGGATATCTATCTGGATAGTGGCTAATGGGGTTCCATGACTCACTTTATCCTATAACAAATGGCCTATACCGTCTTGTGATAGGTACGCCATATGATGAATGAGTTGTGTACATATGTCTCCCAACAGGTGACCTGAAGTTGTCTTACGAGTTTCGATGTGTACGTTCCTTATTTACTGAGACATTTGGTATTTGGTCTGCTCTATGTTATCTATCTTGCTACAAAATGACCTTTACCATCATATGACAAGGACGCCATATGAAGAATGATAACGTGTATATATGTTCTCCTACAGGGTATCTGAAATTGTCCTGCGACTATCGACATACATACTGTGCTTTGATTGTTTTATGATTACTTACTATTAATGCCATGATCAAGTGATGGGACTTTAATGGTTTTTCTGTTGATTCATCACCATTGTTCTTTCCTGTTCTATGGTTTTTACTTTTGTGAAAGGTAACTCACACTGTTTATGTTATGCAGAACATCAGTTAATCAATACAATGATCGGTATTCCCCCAATCCGCATAACATCAACTAATGAATGATTGACATCTCGATTAATTAATTTATAGTGGGACCATATGATAATGTAATACTATAGGAGTTCTCCATCGAGTTGCTCCTCAATTATTCTTTTACACTCTGACCACAATATTAACTCCTAGACTTCAGCAGTGTCTAGTAATCGGTCTACTGCCCGATTTTTGCTGCCAATAGTCTGTCTACGGTTTCCGCACACAGCCTTGCGGTTACATGACTCGGTTGCCTTAGTTACAGCCCCAACAGGAAGCTCCGTTCGCCATTGCCGAATCGAGCGGACGAGACGCCGGATTCACTCTGCCTCCGGTGAGTGTTGTAATGCAACCATGCTTACGGCACTTTGTAGTCCACATTCGGGGTTTTATTACTATCCATATGACATCCGGGGTTCCTTCGATTTCTCCCCAGATGGTGCTAAGTTGACGGTTCCTTCAAAATGACAATCCCACGGGGACGTGAACAGCGCAAGTCTACCTTCGGGTAAGCTGTTACATTTACCCTTTGTTACGGACTCGGTCTTGCTCCACTTTGCCAAACTCAAAATCGCACTTCTCTCTCCAGATTCTCCATCCATTGTCCACCGTCCTCGGGCCCTGATTTGATTCCACCATTAACGCCCATCCTCTTTGTGAGTCAATATCTACTGTATATGTATTTCAATTGTGCTTAATTGCAATCTCCATTTAATTAACAATGCCAGTTTTGATATATTCACCTTTTTAATTCTAGACCTGAGGGTCTCTTAAAGTCTCTTAACACTAACTCTAAATCCCTTAACAATTCCTTAATCTCTTAATCCTAGGATTCGAAGTTCACACCAAATGAGGTATTCCGTCCCTTCCATTATCAAATTGAAGACGAGCAACAATTGATTTGGTATGCTCTGCCCTTAATAGTGTGCTATTTTAAATATTCATGCTGTGACTCATTACCAGGAGTAAATTTAAATTCAACTAACTATTGATGTGTATGGAATAGGTTGCCTGCCCCCACCCTGTCCTGATGAAGACCCCACAGCAAGGGTACAACTAATTCCTGCAACATTTTGAGGGTCGAAACATCGACAACTGTTTCTTGTACATCAGCTTCACGCCAAAATTATAACATTAATGTATTATGTGGAGCATGATTCTGATCTAGTGATGCATTGAACCTTTGGTCTTTTGTTGGTTTATATTTAAATTGACATACAAATGCGTCTGCGTTATTTGGTTGATTTCATTGTCACTATTCCCTATCCACACTATCCTCACCTTATCACTTCTCCCCTTTTCCCCTAGGGCACTGTACAACCTTTTGAATGTTTATTGCTAGATACAATATCCAACATACATCTACATTGTGAATAAAAACAGTGTAGATCTATTCATTGTTTCTCTATTTTTGATTATTTTGTGTCAATTGCTGATTACACACTGGGACCCCTTTCTCTCAGTACACAGTGTCAGAGGGCTGCCAGTCCCTCATGTAACGTGAACATGTGTGGTGATTCAAGACGGTAGTCTAGAATAAACCGTGTGCACAGCTAAGGGAAAGTTTACACGTGTTATGTCAACTTATTAGCAAATGTTAGCAAAATTTCATGCAACATATAACAAAAACAATAGTCTCACGTTGATATCACCATTAGTTTTCATTTGCTTTCAAATAAAACGAATATTTGAACATTGTTCCATAGATACAAGTAGAATTATTATTGCTTCATGATAATCAATGCGTGAAGAATGTTTCACAATCATAACATTATGAAGATATGAACACAGAGAGTGGCGATTAATGACCTTCGGCCCAATGCATTTCGGGACCTCATATCCCTTCCTCAGGGACCACTACAAGTAAAGAACAAGCAATAGTGACAGTTACACTCTAACAATGCAGGCTATTGTACACAACTTTTATGCAAAAACGTGTACAGCCTCAGTTCCAGCGACACCCAATTGAGCTGTAGTAACAGAAATGGAAGCACGTATACCCTGTGCACAAATAAAGCATCTGAAAAAGTGCAGAAAAATGCGAAGACATGGTGAAATAGCAGTGAGATAGGCAGGCGACGAGGATAAGTGGTATCAACACAAACCTAGACGCCCCCCGGAGTGAAGGGATCATAACAACAAATGGATAAATACATGGAAAAATACGAGGCGACACCCAACAAGAACGAGCGTGCTAACGTGACGTGATGTGAATCGTATGGAAGCCTTGCACTTACTGCAAATAGCAGGAACTGCCAATATCTTGCAAAACAAAAATTTACTACGGACTCCTAAAACAAGGAGTTGAGCGTTAAAAACAAGAGCAGTGACAAAGTGTGCCAAGTGAAATCAGTGAACAAAACAATACTGGTACCTTATAAACGAAGGCATGGTAGTAAACTACAAAGAATGCGAGCCACCTATAACAAGAATAGTAAAATACGCTGAGGACCAAAGCGTACTCAGAAAAGGTCTACATCAGCAAAACTCGAAAGAAAGGCAGCTTCTAAAACTACCACTGACCTGGAAGTACGCCAAAAGTTCCTCAAACGATCCTCTAGCGGCTGCGGGTAAGACAATACGCTACATGTGTGTACATATGCAGGCTCAGTTTTACGTGATAACAGAACTGATCACGGTGAACACATCAAAATGCGGCAACCATATCAGAAAGGTACGGTGATGCTGAAAACTACGGATACCCAAAGCCGAGAATACAAATACACAAATGCGCAACGAAGGATGCTGCTCGCCATGTAAAATGGAGTGGCAAAAAGAGAAAGAAACCTAAAAAGGCACCTGAAATGTAGGCTCAGTGTCAGAAAACACAGTACGGCAGCATCCATGATGGAACAGGATAACTGGGCTGAACGCCGAGAGAGCACAACGAAGTGCATCAGCAAGGAATAAAGCGCAAATGAAAAAACACAAATGAAAAAACAAAGTTAAAGTATATGCGTGTGTGAAACTCAACAAAAAAACACGACCTGGTGCAGTGAACAAACACCTTACTAAGAAAGTAACAACTGTGGGCTTACATGATGAGTGAACAACTCCAAGAAGATAGTTGTGATAAACAGATAAAATATATGTGTGCACCAGTGGTGACTGGACGATATGACTCCACTAAAGACTTGTGAAATGAATACATGACAAAATACAATGCAATGTAATGAAAGAACAGCATATGTACAGTTACCCATGGGTGTTCAATCAAACAAAATGCAGCTGAGAACGTGTCAAAATGGATGTATACGTGCAAATATAAAAGATGGTAGTCTGGGGTATCTGAAGGTACACCTGTGTGATGGGAAACTGGAAATGATCACAGACCCTTACTCTCGGATAGTATGTTACAGAGGTACATGGTAAGAGATTTCAGTAAGGAAAGCAGTTAGAGAAAGCAACTGAGATTCAATTTGTCGTTCAATCCAAATGGTTCCATTGTGTTACATTTCTTAATCCACATCACTTCTCGTTGCGATAAAAACTGTCTGAGATCTCTGCCTTCTCTAGATTGGACTTTTTCTAACACCAGAAATCGCACTTGGGAAATATTGTGGTGTTGTTGTAGCCAGTGGACAACCAAGTTGGAGTTAGTGTTCCTAGTGCGTATCATACTTTTGTGCTAGCCTATTCTTATTTTTCTTTTCCTTTCGGGTTTTCCGATATACAGGAGTCTACACGGACATTTAATGCTGTAGATTACGTTGGTGGTTTTGCAACCTGCTGTGAAATGTAGTGTTGTTTTTTCACCGGTTCTGGGATGTGTCACGAAATTTTGTTGCATAACTTTGTTGCAGTGAGTACAGTTATTGCATTTTCTCATACCCAAACTGTGAGTGCTGATCAAATCTTTTTGTTTTTTTGAAGACAACGATTCTTTAAGGTTGAGACTGCGTGTGTACCCAAATAGGGGTAGATCTCTGAACGAGTTGCCAAAATCACCCTCTCTTTGTAGTTGTTCCCAACGTTTGACAATGATTTTCTTGATGCTAATGGATCTTGTGGAAAATTTAGAGACAAAAACAATGTGGTTAGTGTTTTTTTTTAGGTTTACTAGTGAGCAAGTAATTACAGTGGATGTTGGCCACTCGGGCTTCAGCTTTTGCTATGCATTCTTCCGGATACCCAAGGTTTAAAAATGGTTTATTTTGCCAGGTCGAGTTGAGAAGTTGTTAGGTGAGACTGGTGCTTTCAGAGAAATTATGCTAGGAGTAAAGATTTCCTAAATCTTTAGGATGGCACATGTGATTTTGAGGATGGTGATGTGATTAGGGGTGTGCAAAGTACAAAAATCACCCATGAAGTCAGGCACCTCATACTTCACAAAGAAAGACAATCTTTTGGAACATCCTGTTCAGAGGGGACATGACATGGCAGTTCAAGCTGAACTGTTCCCTTTGGAACAGAACCTAGACTTCTTTGCATATAGTTGTGCCCCATATAGTGAGGTGAAGAGGGCAAACAATTGATGAACTAGAATGTGGTTTTCAAATTTTCTACCGAACGGCGGCGCTCCGCCCTTCGCTCTGCTAGTGTGGTCTCCTTTTCTAAGTCAATAAGAACCTTGGTAAAGTAATTGTCCAGAGTGCCTTTTAATGGCAACCCCCCGTCTTATCTATGGTGGTTCATACCTGAAGCAGACATTCCGGTGGTAGAAAGATTGGAGGATGGATGCAAGAGAATAGGCCCAGCCCGGCCTCGCTCGTCCTCTGACCGCCACAGACGGCCCGCCCTTTGCCCGGGCATAGCCAGGCGCACTCCTGCGCACTCCCGCGCAGCGTGGACTGATCTACTAAATAAGCCATGTGGTGTCCGGTGGGCGGGGCCGAGCAGTAGGCGCAGACAAGGTGTGTTCGGTCTCGCAGGGACTCCTGGTTGACTGAGTCCCTGCGGCGTCCAGGCAGCCCACTCCTTCTCCACAAACACAGGCAGTCACCAACCAAAGCCTCACAGGGTCCTCAGACGCGAAGCAGCACCCGCGAAGCGGCACCCGCGAAGCGGCACCCGCAAAGCGGGTGCGGCAAGATGCAGCGTCTGACAAGAGGGTACGGGTGAGTTCTGCGGCGTTATCCATGGATACAGGCTCCCCTGGTGCAGATGTAAAGAAACAGTGAAAGTGGTCTAAGTGATTGCCACTGGGAGAGACTTTTTTACAATGCTCCTGCCTTATTATATATCATGCCGAGACATCTGCTGACCTCTCAAAGATCCACTGCTATTCATGAGGACAACAGCATCAATTAATTCCTGAAAAAATAAGAGTAACATATAAATATACCTTATTGATAAATTCAATTGAATAACAGAAAGAACTTCATATAGTCATTACGCCCTCTAAGATCTTACTTCCTGTCTCTTAATGAAAATCCCTAGTGGCGGTCGGTGGTCATCTAATCCTCCATTTTGTTCTTATGCTCTATGCAATGCATGTTTGTATCCATCTAGTTATTTGGAGTGATCAAAAGATCACTCATTCAACCAGACGTTATATCCTTTCTCGGCTGGTGTTCTCTTCTAGTTTGGTCAGACGCGTGCGTGGGTTTGTGATGATAATTGCAGTGGTTGTGAGGGTTTTCGTTATAGTGTGTGTTGTGGAATGTAACGGTGGGTGTCTAATGGTGACTCATGGTTGTGATAGTGGATGTGTGACCAAATGATGGTGGTACTGTGGTCACCTAGAGCAGTTTATTTTGCTGTGATAGAGGATGTGTGGGTTTATGACAGGGCATGTGTTTGCATATGATGTTAGTTGCTTGGATTTGTGGTGCTAGGTATGTTGTTGAACCCTGGTCATTTAGTTAGGGCTAGCGCCTTTCTGTACTGAGCAGGAGACAGAGGCCTGGTCTGGTTCTCCCCTCAGCCATCCTGCCTATGGCCGAGGTTGCTGGCTAATTTAGGAACTAGGACATATCCTGGTAGACTGGTGCCTCTGAAAGCCTGGTAGGGCTGCGACAGGGTCAGTCAGCATTAGGCCAGCCACGGAATTCTCAACACTTTCAATCCATTCAATACACGAGGGAGAGCTTCATGTATTAACTTCCACTGTCCACAGCCTCAAATACTGCCCCCCCCCCCCCCCCGCCATCGAGCATCAAACGTGGTCAAGAAGGTGCGAAATCAGTTCGCTCTCCAGGCACATTATATACCCATGGCTATCAGGGGCACAGCTATCAGTAGTGCGATAGGTGCAAGGGCAATTCCAATTATGGCTGTGGTTTACTGTCCAACTAGAGGACGGGAAGCCATTTAACGTTATTGTATTAGGGACAGACGTACCCATGCTACGACACTGTTGACTTCTCTATTGAACCTGTTTGTGTTTATTTTGAATTGAGGGGAAACTTACGTTGCATAGACTAGCATATTTGGCTGGGGCTTTGGCAGGACTTGGTGTCTTCTCTTTTGCCTATTTCACTGAAAGAACGGAACACTTTATCTTCTGTTCCACTTTTGTCCACGTGGACACGCGATGGGCACCTGGGTGAGGGTCAGTAATTGATTACTTTAAAAAAAACTTATGAACCGAGTCACCTTTAGCAACGTTTGGATGATGTAAGTATGAACTTTGCTCCGAACAGGGACAGGAAGCGTGCACAGAATTAGCTTAGTGAGATAGTAATGAATGAACACATACATCAATCTGGTTCCAGTATAGTTGTAGGGATTTTACTCTTACAAAGTGCACGTATGAATAAAGAAAATCCACGAGAATGTTGTGACTATCAGATATGCCATTTTAACGTAAAGCATTTTGCAGAAACCTAGGGGCATATTATCAACAACTAGCGATATTTATCGCTAAATGAGCTTAGCGATATTTTTTTTATCGCTGCGCATCGCCGGATTTTATCGCAGAGATAACGTGCTATTAGCAACGTTTATCTCAAATGTGATAAAATATCCGGCGATAGCGGCTCTATGTTTGAATATCACTGGAAATCCAGCGATATTCAGGCATTAACGCCAATAGGGTCTTAACCTGAATATCCAACTCTCATTGGATATACAGGTTAATAAGGGGACTGAGCAGGCATTAGTTTTGGGCGATATTCACGCTTAGCACGATTTTTTTTATCGCTGTGCCTGCGTTGATAATAGGCGATAGCGATGTTAGCAACTGCTTTCAGTCGCTAACAGGTTGGGTACGCCCACTTTGCATGTCATTAGTGATAAATATCGCTGACATGCAAAGCGGGCCCCAAACCGCTCGCTATCGCCTACAAATTGTCGCTAACTGCTGTTAGCGACAGCTTGCTAATAGGGTGATGAAATTCTCGCCGCTTTAGCGGGAAAAAGTCCCGCTGAAGCGGCAATAAGGCCCTTGATAATATGCCCCTTAGTTTCCCACCCTGGAAACACGCACAGAATTTCTCTTGTCAAAGTCAGAAGTACATTTCTTGTCGGAGTAGGAAAGGAGAGGGGTAGCCCCCATATTCCCTGGGGGTGTAGTTGAAAGAGCGTCTCAAAAGCAAAAACATATTTACCTATGTATTATTATGTTTGTCACAATTGCTCTCTCTTTTTTGGAGAAAACCATTCCTAAATGCAAATTGACCGCCACCCCGATTCCTGCACAGGTAGAGTCTCGTCCCATAGCTCTGCCCCAAAATGTCTGGTTTTCCAGGTATTTTTTTCATGGGATTGGATTTTATGAGGTCGAGATTTTCACATAACGTTTATTAGCAGTTTATGAGGAAGAGGATGAGTGTTGTTGCATTACTTTAACACTGGTGGCGCCCTGTGCGACAATGTCTGTTGGTGCCCCCCCAATGACCACCTCTGCCACGGATTCCCTCACTAGCAGTCTAGCACCCTTTAACAGTGCCCCTAAAGTCTCCGTACTACTGTCTCTCAGATTAATTTAGTTTTATAGCACCACTCATACCATTGTAAGGTCTCAGAGCACTTTACATCACACACATGTGTGTGTAAATCGTATAGGAAATGTTACATCAGACAGGACTACAAGGTGTACGAGTGACATCATAGATTCTTATAGGCAATAACGTTTAAGAGTCCTTATTCTGAAAAAGCAGAAATTCAGAATTTAAAACGTAACATCATTGTCAGGTGTTCTCTTTAGTAATAAGAATTGTTTTCTACCCAAATATACCCTTTTCGCAAGATTAGGATAATGAAAAACTGGACAAAAAAACATATAGCTTTAACATATACTTTGCAGTTTGCATACAGCTCTTTGATGACAGTTAATAGCTCAATGTTCTATATTAGGATTTTGACTAATAAATGACAAGTTACAAAAAGAGCTCTCTTACGGAAGCAGTAACCTACTGACCTATTTACAATGTATTCAGTTTGTTATCTGCATGGAACCAGTTCTTAGCGAAAGGCATATTAACCATCAGCGCCACCTTAGGACAAGTCCAAACTTACACTAGATAAACCTCCCTTCTCTTTCCAATGAGACGATTAATCACCAGAGTTATCTTGACATTTTAATTGATGCCTGAAAATTGATGGAGCACAGGAACGCATCAGCAGGTGCTTTTAAAATGATAATGTACTTGTAAAAATGATGCCCCCACTCCCAAGTCAGCGCCCGCTGCGGTGGCAACAATCCCACCGCCCTCATTGCAACTTATTACATACTCTAAAGATGGGAGTAGGGAGCTTGAATTGGAGTAAAATATGTGAATCAAGGGATGGCAGGGGCTGGATATATTCTGCTGACCTTGAAATACCTGCAGGTGTAAACCGTTTAAAAGAAGACAACAGGCTTTAAGGGAAAAGACACCTGCTCAAAGGGGTGGCAATCCATTTGACATAAGAGAGCATGGTTCTTGCCATACTGGAAGTATGACTCAATGAGTTAAGCACCTGTCGCTATGATATGTGGTGTTCATGAGTCCGGATCCTGGCATTAATTAATAACGCTGTTACTTATTCCACTCTCTAAGTCTTTGGCAGGACGTCATACAGTGCCAGGACACCTTCGGGTAGCAGTAGCGCTCTAGAAATGTCAATAAAAATAACATGACTAAAGTCAGCCCTTCATCCTTAGAAGTTTAGTAAATTGCACACTTTTACATTAGGTAATGACACCTGCTATTTACAGTGCTTAGAAATGGCAGGAAGCACCACATAAAACAAGTAATTATTAGAAGGTAGGCAGAGTTGCGGAATCCTGGTGGTGACGATAAGAAGGAAATTTGGTGCAGTGTCCAGTAGAGTACATTCCCACAGTCCAGCTTACTTGTGATCAGGGCTTGTGTGATGGTTCTACAGGTGTTGTGCAGGAGCCATCTGAAAGTTTTTCTGAGGGCCTTGAGGGTGGGAAACAGAAGGAGGTGACTGAGTTGATCTGGTTGGTCATTGACAGTTGATTGACCACCACTATTCCTGTGTTTCTTCCTTTGTTACATGGGTTGGGTATTTGTCCTAGTTTGACTGGCCACCAGCCTGTGTGTGAGGTGTCTTGGACCAAAGAGTATCACCTCTGTCTTGTCAGAGCTGAGCTTCAGACAGTTGGTCTCCATTCAGTTGGCGACGTTACATGAGGTGGGAAACTTCAGCCAGGTGTTAGGGTTGTCATTCGAGAGGTCGAGCTAGGTGTCATCCATGTATGAGATTATGTTGATTCCATGGGCTTGGATGATGTTGGCAAGCCGGGCAATATAGACATTGAACAGAGTGGGGATGAGTGAGGATCCTTGGGGATCCTTGGGCATCCCACAGATCAAGTTGGTAGAGACTAAATGTAAGGCATCTGGCTGACCAGTTGGGTGTGCCCAGTGAGGAAGGAGATAATCTGCCAAAGATCAGGTCCGTGTATGCCAGTTTTTTGGAGGTGTTGAAGGATAATGGGGTTGGAGATGGTGTTGAACGTGTCTGAGAGGTCAAGCAGGATAAGTGCTGCTTTGTCTCCACGGTCCATGATCATATGTGTTGGAACTAGCACTTTCTGGTTGCTGAAGGGATGCCCCCAGCCAGGCAGTGCCTACTCTTCCCGCCAAGGGCGGGTGAATACACACAATGTTTAACATGTGCTCACCCCTGAGTAGCTTGGCACTGAGCAGTCAGGCTTTCCTCAGAGGCAATGTGTAAAGCAAAGGCGCATCAGTCACATGTGATAAATACACTGAGCATCACAAAAGAGCCTTTACACAGGATGTATTAAATAATGTTTATATTCAACACATATTCAATCATTATAACATGAACATCATGTATCTTTGGGCACAAAAACACATTTGGAAATATTACAACCAGCACTAAGCCCACTCGTATCGTTATGATATCAATAGTATGCAAGGTGTGGGCAATTCGTAATCTACCCCCCACCCACCCCAATAGATAGAGCAGCCTATGCGGTGTGACACGCTATCCACCCCAGGTCCACCCTAGCAATGCTGATAATATAGTTCCACTTGGGTATAGGGTACATCACAGGTCATAATGATGTCAAAGATATGTACATACACAACAATAGAACACTTTTGAGCAGCACTGCGGGCCGGAGCCACGTGGGTAAACCCAATGTCAAATGTATTTTGCCTTTGGCATGAAATCCACATATACAGCGACCCCGCCAGCCACTGTGCTGAATCACAGGTGGTCCACTGTCTATCACTCCCACTCACACACACTCACACACACTCACTTTGTACTGCTACTTGGTGTGACCGGTATCAGCTAGTCCGTAAGGAACGCACTTGCACACATACACACTCAGCATTCTAATGCAGGTCAATGTATAACACCCTGCCGTCTCCGTGGCCCCAGCCTCCCTCCACCCTCTAGTTCACCTAAATGGTCTTGTACCCCCAGATGGAAGATAACCAGCCCCACCTCCCAGATACTAGGCTGCATGCTTCCGAAGTCACACTTAGTCTGGGTCCTCGAGAAGCAGGTGGGGATATGTAGCAGTTTTAATTAGAAGGTAGACATAAACAAGGGGAGATTATCAGCCACTTAGGAAGTTCAAGCACCGGTCTCAAAACACAATGGAATCAGGCAGACTCTTGACGCTCTTCCAAACTGTCTCATAAGCTCTCCTTCCACCCAGTCAATCTCTCTCGCTATTAACTGATGCCAAGATGTCTTCATGAGGTGCCAGGTGTGGAGGGGACAGTTGGTCCACCGCAATGTGGGTCAAAAGGACACAACGAATGAATGCATAGAAATGACGGGGAGCCTCTCAATAGGAGGCGGTACCCTGTTTGAGACATACTGATCAGGGAAGTGCCCCCTGCAATCCGGGCACAGCATTTGGTGTATGTTGGAATGAGTTGCACCTGACTCTTCATGTTTCAAAACATGAAGAGTAGCAAATTCCATCCCTCCCTGGAAAGGAGGCACAATGACCTGTACACGTTGAGATGGCTTGCACCAGGCAATTCTGGTCACACACAATGAAGATTTGCAAATTCCGTACCTCCCTGGAAATGAGGCACAACGTCCGGTCGCCGATAATACAGTTTGCACCAGACCAGTCCGGTCACACATGCACAAGTTCAGCAGAGCCACATGAGGTCTAATGAGGTACTAGTACAGGTACACTCCCACCGCCGAGGGTCGCACCCTGTGAATTGGATACTGCACACAATGAGCATGCAGTGTGCGTGTCGCACGAGAGAGATGCGGCACGAACAAATAAACGGGCAATGCGGGGTCCTGCAACCAGTGAATCTGCTCACCACCAACTAGATGCTTATGAGTGTCAGGGTCCCTGCAGTACACAAGCCACATGCCTTAGATGCTGGCCAGATTTCTGGAGATCAACAGTAGACAATTCCATCTCCAGACACAAGTCTTAGTTCCCAGGTCTCAACACGCTACCCGATGGGATTCAGTAGCCGATGTGGGCACTTGGGAGGGCACCGCTCTTCAGATGACACAGGTAGATGGTGTAGGTCACTCGCAGGAGATCTTTGATGTTCCTGACATCTGCGGGAGAACAGGAAGCTTGCAGACGGGCCCTTGGAGAGCACACTGCAGAGCAACACACTTCAGCAGGTCTTTAGCCCAGCCACTATTCAGAAAGGGCACGCGGCCCCCTTCATGGGCTGGTATCCTCCATTTGCACACAAAGTCTTCTGGCAACATGCCCCACAGAGTCTGGGTTCTCCACACCCCACAAGTATGGAGGATGGCACCCTTTGCTGGAGGATGGAACCAGTAGTTATACTGTTGAGTGCTTTTGAAGTCTGGGGTTATTCAAGGAGTTTCCCTTCGATCCCACATATATCTCCCTTAAACTGTAGGGCGGTCTGCCATGGGGCTATGGAATGCAGATCTTAATCTTCAGTGGGGCCATGATCCAGCCGCTAGAGTCTAAGTGGCAAAACCTCTCTCTCCAATCTATCCCATTCGGCCCACAACTGGAAGAGGTCTGTCTTTCTCGAGGGATGCCCAAGGCTTATGGCTGTCACTTGGGGAATGCACAGATGTGCTCCCCCAACTCCTGGTGTCCACTGAAGCCAGACACCACGGCACACAATACTCTTAGAGCATAGAAATGCCCATCTTCTATAAGTGTTGAATCACTTATTTTTTATGAAAAATTATGAAGCAAGTATATATGCGTCAAAGGATACACTACCACATTTACAGAGGTTCACAAATACATTGAGTAAACCACAAACAATACATTCAATCAAATAATACACATATAAACAATTGTAATGAAAAAAATAAATATAGACAACTGTGCAATGCCTCAACAAATTACGTTATTGAGGCACCAATCCTAAATACAAAATGAACAAGTGGACTGACAAGGTGAAAAACTAGCCTACTTGTTACAACCACCACAGAATACACAGTGAATTTGTCACATGGTGCGCAAAATAGGAAAACACATAAACTATACAGCAGTGTAGAAATGTGTAAGTTCTATTCCTATTACGCCCTAGTAGTTTGGTATCTTGGTGGAACTGGACGCCGACGCGTTTCGAACCCAATCAATCATTTAACGGGTTCTCCTCAGGACATGGATTGGGGGGGTCGTTGTCACTGTGAATTAAATTAAAAAATGGTATCAATGCTGAGCTAACTACAAACTCGCTGAAACCCGAACACCGTAAAGAAACGTGCAAGTACCTTATACTTGGGGTGTCAGGATACTCCGTGTGAATAAGATGGTATAGAGAAGCTCAGTTACTATCGGTCTTATAGAACTCCCTATGAGCCATCCTGTTAGTTTATTGAATTTAAACACGTACCTCGATGTGGTAGACACTGGGAATCGATTGTGGTGCCGGTGCACCTAAGGTAGGTGATTTATGGTTATGGAGCGCCTGAAAGAAGCAAGAATACTTCTTAGTGTCGTCCTAAATATTTCAACGTAGTATGAGGATATACTAAGAAATAAAGTCCTACCTTCTTGTGTGGGCTGGGGACTTACTTGTGCTCATACGCGGGCGGCAGCCACCGCAGGAGTTAAACAACTGTAGAGACAAAGAATGGGCTTTTTTAGAAACGGTCTGGTGTAGCGCTCGCTCGACCAAACTAGCATTTGTCTTACGGGACTTACTTCAGAGACGATAGATCGAGGCTCTGCAACCGGCACCAAAGCGATACTGAATGACCAGTCGAAGCTGGGGGGGCGTGTCCTATTGTATTTAACACGGACAGCGTCCCAATGCATCTTGGCATATGTAGTTTAATAGCGCAAAGCCTATTGCTGGATTGACACGGGGGGCTCGAGAGGGAGGTTCACAGTTAGAGACCTGTGCCCTTAGGATGTCAAAGGGACACATACTTTAAAACAGATGTCGGCAGCTAAAGGCTCAGACACACGAGCAGCAGCAAGCGAAGACAGACAATCGCAGCTGACAAGATATCTACAGGTTACTGAATTCATTGCAGACATGGCAGTATTAAATCTCAAGATAAGGTAGGCCTCTTTTTGGGCCAAGCGTGCGTCAGGATCCCCGCCTGCCCCTGGAGTGTTCTTGATATTTGCAAGGATTGTCCATTTTAAATCATTAAACTACATATCCCAAAATGCATTGGGACGCTGTCCGTGTTAAATACAATAGGACACGCCCCCCCAGCTTCGACTGGTCATTCAGTATCGCTTTGGTTGCGGTTGCAGAGCCTCGATCTATCGTCTCTGAAGTAAGTCCCGTAAGACAAATGCTAGTTTGGTCGAGCGAGCGCTACACCAGACCGTTTCTAAAAAAGCCCATTCTTTGTCTCTACAGTTGTTTAACTCCTGCGGCGGCTGCCGCCCGCGTATGAGCACAAATAAGTCCCCAGCCCACACAAGAAGGTAGGACTTTATTTCTTAGTATATCCTCATACTACGTTGAAATATTTAGGACGACACTAAGAAGTATTCTTGCTTCTTTCAGGCGCTCCATAACCATAAATCACCTACCTTAGGTGCACCGGCACCACAATCGATTCCCAGTGTCTACCACATCGAGGTACGTGTTTAAATACAATAAACTAACAGGATGGCTCATAGGGAGTTCTATAAGACCGATAGTAACTGAGCTTCTCTATACCATCTTATTCACAGGGAGTATCCTGACACCCCAAGTATAAGGTACTTGCACGTTTCTTTACGGTGTTCGGGTTTCAGCGAGTTTGTAGTTAGCTCAGCATTGATACCATTTTTTAATTTAATTCACAGTGACAACGACCCCCCCAATCCATGTCCTGAGGAGAACCCGTTAAATGATTGATTGGGTTCGAAACGCGTCGGCGTCCAGTTCCACCAAGATACCAAACTACTAGGGCGTAATAGGAATAGAACTTACACATTTCTACACTGCTGTATAGTTTATGTGTTTTCCTATTTTGCGCACCATGTGACAAATTCACTGTGTATTCTGTGGTGGTTGTAACAAGTAGGCTAGTTTTTCACCTTGTCAGTCCACTTGTTCATTTTGTATTTAGGATTGGTGCCTCAATAACGTAATTTGTTGAGGCATTGCACAGTTGTCTATATTTATTTTTTTCATCACAATTGTTTATATGTGTATTATTTGATTGAATGTATTGTTTGTGGTTTACTCAATGTATTTGTGAACCTCTGTAAATGTGGTAGTGTATCCTTTGACGCATATATACTTGCTTCATAATTTTTCATAAAAAATAAGTGATTCAACACAAATGGTTGTTCAGCCTAGCAATTCATTATACTAGGTCTGCAATTGCTTCTAAAAACGTTATACTGTCCGGCTCCTTTGTTTGTTTATTCTATAAGAGTGGTCCAGGCCGAACAGGGACAGGACCCAAGCCTTCCCCTTTTTCCCTGCATCTTCTATAAGTGGCATTTCTAAGCAAATTAGTCCAAACCCCCTTTAGCATTGGAATGGGCTTGGCATGGCGAATCCATTGATAGGAAACATCATGAGACTGTTCCACTGCAATCCACTATTCAGCCCAAAGTGATGTCAACCACTTTTCCATGTTAACCTATGGGAAGAGCAAGCCTCATCAGTAGTGAAAACACACACAGGTATTCCTCACTACCTGGGAGCGCGTGCACCAGTGTGCACACGGCCTGCAATGGCAGGTTGGACACATAGTCCCTTGCACCCGGGGTGCAAGTGCGCCTACCTGAGTCTGCAACAGTAGACTAGCCACAGGTTTAACTAATATGTGTGCCAGTGATCATGCATGAGCCTACAATGGCAGGCGGCACACGCAATCACGGGCACCATAGGTGCGGGTACGCACATACAGCATCCTTCCCTGGCAGACACTCATGAGTTTAGTTGCAATACCTGCAAATGCTGACACACCGATCTGCGATGGCAGACAGGGCCATGAGCTAACCCAGACCGTAGCACCTTAGGTATTGCACACACTGGGCCTGCAATGTCGGTCTGGACACCTTGCCAGTAGCACCATGGGTGTAAGCGCGTGGACACAAGCCTGCAATAGCAGGCCTGACCCAGGCGATAGAACAGCAGGGATGCAGGTATGTGCTCACCGGCACGCGATAGCAGACTAGGCACCTATCCACAATGCCATAGGTGCCAGGGCGCATCCTCATGCCTGTATTGCAGGCTGGACACGTATTCGAAACAGCATAAGGGCCGATGCGCACACTAGCCTGCGTGTCCGTCCAGCCCATGTTTCTGAACACAGTGTCAGTGCCTCTTCCTAGCCTGTGTAGGAAGGTGTGCAAACTTCCAAACTACTTTGACATTGAGGAGGTGCTCAGAGCCGTGAAGCCACACAAGAGAATTGGCAACACCTAAGGTATATCCCTTGGGAAGTGCTGAACTCCAAAGCAGAGGAAGCCCCATGTGTAGAGTTCCTCACTACCTGTGCTGGAAACATCCACATGTACCCACCCAGCCTTCATCCTGCCACCCCCGTGCCCGTCAGGGCTTCCTTGGGGGGCTCCCTCATGGTATGAGACTAACAATATGGATGTCATCAGTGGTAGTGAGAGGGGTGGCCTTAGTGCTGTCATTAGGCCAAAATTCATATTGAAAAGAGTTCAGTAGGTGATTGTCATTGAGGTGGACAGCCAATCATTTAATGTCGGTGATGTAGACACATCCACAATGAAAATAACAATGTCCTAGTAAAAGAACATTTGTTGGGAAGGGAAGGAGGTAGTTTGGTCTGTAGTATGTCAGAATGTTCAGGTCTGCTGAGAGTTTTTTCAGAAGAGTTAGTATGGTGGTGTGATACCAGGTGTTTCGGAAGGTGGGGGTGGTGAGGAAGTCGTTGAATATCTGGATGAGTGTGGTGAAGATGGAGTTGAGTCCTTTGCTGAAGGTAAAGTATGGGCATAGATCAATCAGACTCCTGAATAGAGGAAGCACATGGCTGTGATGGTGGGTCAGCAGGTCATAGTTGTTTCTGAAGTATTTGTCTTGTAAGGTTGGACCAGCCACGGCTCGTGTAGGGCCTGTCACCGGGCGGTGACTTGGTGCGGGGGAGGGGCAGGTTGGGAGGTTGTAAAATGTGGGAAACGGACGATATCAGGTAAGTACCGGGGGAAAAAACATTTTTTTTGCGCACGCTGCATCGCCAAATGTGATGCAGCACGTACAACAATTTTTTTTTTCCGGTACTTACCTGAAATCATCTGTTTCCCGTATTTTACAACACCCCACCCTGCCCCTCCTCCGCCCCACGTCACCGCCTGGTGGCAGGCCCTACACGGGTCATGGCTGGGTTGGAGGTGTATGAGGGCAGGGAGGTGTACAATGACTGTGAAGATGTGGTTAAGTTGGGGAGCAAAGTTGTAGTATATAGCACTGATTTTGTCACTGAAGTAATGGGAGAGCTAGGTGCAGAGAATTTGTGAAGGGGTGACAGTTGTGGAGCTAGCAACAGAGGAGTGAAGTCCTTTACTATGGCAAACAATCTCTTTGGCTTAATTGGAGCTGTTCTCCAATTTGTTTTGGTCATAGCTGAGTGTTTGGTGGATCTGAGTTTCTTATGGGATGACCAGAGGGCTGATCTCTAGATGCTTGTAGTGGTGTTTGGAGAGTTGCAGTTCTTCTGTGTACCAGCCTATCTGAGGTCTGGTCCTTGGGGTGGTGATGGTCTTGAGCAGAGCCAGAGAGTCTCCATAGGAGGTGATCCAGGCATTGAAGTTGGTGATGGATCTGGAGAGGTGGGTGGCGGACTTTGAGCTCTGTGGTTTGTTTCCCCTGGGATTATGTTTCAGTTGTGCCAGGTGGTTTTGGTGGGTGCAGTTCCACCTCCTTCCTGTTGGTAAGAGTAGTGTGGGTTGAAGCGGCCTTGGATGTAGTTGATACAGGTGATGGGGGTGGGCTTGTCTACCATTATGCCAGAGAAGTTGGTGAAAATTGCATTGAATACATGTCTTGCAGTGTGGGTGTGGGTAGGGTCATTTCCTTATTGGGTGAGTCAGGGTGTGTTCAAATTTTTCAGGAGGTTGTGGGTGTTCTGGTCGGGGTGGTCATCCAGATGCAAGTTAAGGTCACCAAGAAGGAGTCAAGCACCATCTGGGCAATGTGTTCCAGAATGGTTGTTCCGCAGTTAGAACATTGTACGCTTCTTTGAAGATGATGACTAGACCTCCTCTGGATTTGTTGATTCTGCTCTGTTTAGCAATGTTGTAGCCAGAGTAGATAACGACTGCGGTGTCTGTGGCCAAAGTTGGGGTTAGCCAGGTTTCAGTCAGTAAGAGAAGGTCCGAAAAGAGTTTGTGTAAGGGATAACAAGTTTCAATGCTATATCTGACGAGAGAACAGTTGTTGAGGAGAAGGCAAATCAAGAAAAGGTGTGTGTTGTGCATGGGGGTGTTATGCAGGACATGGTAACACATGCAAGAGCTGTACATGTAGGTGTTGTGTTTGGGGTGTTTTGTCGCATTTTCAAAATGTGCAAATATTGTGTGAAAAATGTTTTTGATAATAAGTGTTTTAATGATTCATAGAGTTGTAGGCGATGAACTAATGATGGTGCACCTGAAACGAATTACCTAGGTCACTGAGAAGTGTAAATAATGTTATGAATAGTTATGCCAAATTTTCGTATAATACGCCATTATTTTTTAAATGGATTTGGGGCCCGATGTTGGTAAATCTCATTTACCGACTCTAGAATACCGAATTTTACTGATTCGGTATTCTAGATTCGGTAAATGAGATGTAGGAAATAATTTGGTAATCTTTACCGAATCGGTATGATTCGGTAATTACCGAATCGGTATTTACCAATTCGGTAATTGCCATTGATTCCTATGGGTCTTGAGGCCCATAGGAATCAATTTCAATTACCAAATCGGTAAATACCGTTTCGGTAAAATTACCAAATTGTCAAGGGGGACAGGGTGTCACTTTGACACCCTGTTGCACCCCTGATTCTGGCTTGCGTGCCATCTGATGCACATACATGCCCTTAGGGTATGTATGTGTGCCACATGCACAGGTGTACATGCACAGATGTGCATGTACACTGGAATTCGTTATTTACCACGAACATTATTTTGTGGTAAATAACGAATTCTTAAGGGCCTGTGGCACTGTTTTCAGTGCCACCTACATCTAGATTTACCGATTCTGTAAATTTACCGATTGGGTATTTTACAGAATCAGTAAATTTACCGAATCAATAAATTTACTGATTCTGTAAATTTTAGGCCCCCTACATATCAAACACCAAATACCAGTCGGTAACGGCCGAAATCGACCGTTACCGACCGGTATTTGGTGTCCTACATCTGGCCCCTAGTTTCTAGTGTTCTACCCCACTTGCTCGTGCTCATTTCTGCTCCCAATCAGTATCCCACTGCAAAGCAATATCTCCCTTTGTTCCCGCAGAGTATTAAGTGAATGTTATTAATGAAGCTTTTATCGTGTATAATATTCAAGGACTTCCGCTGGAAGTGGTAGGGTAGTCGTGCTAATTCTATGAGCCATTGTTTGAGAAATGTTTCATTTTGGTTCGTACACCTCATACCGTGCTGAATTTGCAGAATCTATTAATACCTAGTGTGTTGAGTCTTTATAACCTTTGGGTTTTTGTCTTTTGTGGTATTTTCTTTTACTATTTTCCTTGTAGGCGGCCTGTCATGCTCCACTTTTGCTGTTAGCACTCTTTGTGAGTTTTTTCCTGGATGTTTTGCTTAGACTCTGCCTAACTAGGGATTTTATGGTTATATGATTTTTGCATTCATCTATACATCTGTAAATGGGCTTTCATTACAATTCTTGCCTTTTTCTCTGTGCCGCTTTTTTAATATTCTGTAATAAAGCCATGATTTGCTTTAGTTTTGATCTAGACCGTTAGATCAATTGGAGATACTTGAACTGAATTTGTTTGGTAAAAATTGGGTTGATCAAATATTGAGGATCGTGTGATTATTGGGGTTTTGCTCCAACAGTGGTGAGGAGGACTGTGGTGGGGTTCTAGAGTTGGGGTGTGCAGGAGAAGCATGAAGGTGGCGCAGGAGTACGCACATTTGGTGCAAAAGTGAGAGGCTTCAGAGCAACATGTGAAAGTTCGTTCAGGGTGTGGAGGGTTGTTGGCTGAGTAGCCTCTGGGGTGGCAGTGGGTGGAGGATCATCGGTTCTGGTGCTGGGTGCAGGTGGGGTGTGGATTGGAGCAGATGTGCTTGCATTTGCCGTGCCTACAGTGTGACAGCGGCACGTCAACTGTGAATGTGAGGTGCTCATCCATGCTGCAGCTGCCATTAAGAAGGTGTGGGAGGGTAGAGGAAATTCTGAGGGCAGTGGGTGGGGCATGTGATAGAGCGCGCAGATCACCCGACTATAATTTCACCATACTCACCTGTGCCCATAATCATTTACTCATTTTACTTTAATCAGGTAACCCCCGCTCTACTACCAGATATTTTATTCCACTAGGTCCTATACCATGGCCTTACCAATCCTTGTCACAAGAACCTATGACCTATTGGATCAGGGAGTTAGTTTTAAAGAAGGTAGCCAAAAATAATACAATAACATTTGCACTCATATAATAATCACAGACTCGGGGAAGGTTTAAAATCTTTATCTAAATTTCATCATAAGTCATGATCCAAAGATTGAAAGCAATAAGACTATCAATAACCAAGATCAGAAATAGTGTATAACTATGCAAAATATATATTATGCCAACCATTTAGCAAATTAGAATAAAGGGAAGGTAAGAACAAGGAGCATGCTATTCAATAACCAGACATTCACAATTTACTAAGGGTGGGTAAAGAAAAGGAACACACTAAATGACACAGTTTAAGCAATTATCAAAGGGTGGGTAAAAAGAGGGAACACAATATGCAACTATGGAAACAATCTGAGCATCTAACTATAGGTAAGGTAAGAAATGGAACACACTATTTAATCAGATATCCAAGCTTAATCACTTTAAAGGGAGGGTGAAGAAAAAGGGAAACATTTATGCAAAAACGTTTTTAGCATTCACTATAAGGAGGGTAAGAAAATGGAACACGCTATTGAATCAGCAGACATGTATTTAGCAATTACCAAGGGAAGGGTAAGAAAAAGGAACATATGCAATCAAAGCTTTAGCAAATTAGGTAGGGTAAAGAAATGGACGCAAAATATAATGACGATTACACACACATACTTATATTTACCTAGAATGGTGTGAAGACCAACCCAAGCCACGGGTCAGTTGAAAGGACAGGATAAACCCCAAAGAAATGCAGTTGCCAGTAGGCCAGCAGGTGCAGATTAGAATCAGGACAGGATAAACCAGATTTGGATCAGGACAGGACCACCAAAGTTCAAGACCTGCACCTGCAGTTCAGTTGCAACCCCTGCGCTACTCCCTCTCTGCAAGGAATCAGCCAGAACCCCGGTTGGGTTACAGCATATACCAGCAAAGTGCTTCGCCAGCACTTCAACCTCCCAGAACCCCGATTGGGTCAGCAAAACTTCTAACAGAGTGCTCCGCAGCCCTCAGCCCTTAATCACCTATTGAGTGCGTTGGGTCAGTGACAGGTCAGCTATTCGGACAAGTCGGACAAATTAACTAGCTAAGCCTACCCTAGTTATACTGTTTTCCAGGTCAGTGTACCACCACCCAATGTTGCAAGTGTAAAGATCCCCAATTTCGATTGGATAAAGAAGGAGGAGAGGTCATCACACCACCTCAAATTCTGTAACTTCAGTGTTGAATATACATTTTTCGTTCCTGCCCATCAAATTCAGGTTCTCATGCTGGTTTTATTCCACCCAACAATGGATGTTCTATTGAAAAATACATTGTTTAACATTGTTTAACTTTGAGTTCATAAGGGCACGTTCCCAGGAGGATCTTCTCAGTCAGTCAGCTCCTTGGCTATAGTCCAAAGGTCACTGTTCCACAGACTTGCGATTTTCGGGCAGTCGCAGTTTCAACAAATATGGAGTACAGCGTTACGAGACAGGCCAGTTTTCAAAGTGTAACATGAAATGGAAAAGAAAGTTTTAGAACACAGAATAAATTAATACACTGTATACCATGAATTTCTACTCTATTCCCATTATCTTAATTTTAATAATAGCATTAGGATTAGGCAGAACGAACAGCTTAGCATAAGAAGCAGTGCAAGCTTCTCGCATGTGAGAACATAGAGCAACCATTTATTTATTTATTAGAAAGTTTTATATAGCGCGAACGTGACCCTTGGGTATCAGAGCGCTTCACAGAATACATATACATGAGGTAGATTAGAAATACAGAATACATATACATGAGGTAGATTAGCAATACAATTCACATAACGTTACCATAAAGGGAATGAGGTAGGTGGTTATAGTTCCATATATTAGGTGTAACCTACTGCTACAATTCACATAACATTGCCCTACCGGACTGAGGTAGGTAAATTATAACTCTAAGTAGTAAGCGTATCACACTGATAAGAGGTAGATTCGGCATATGTCAATCACAAGCTATATTCTGACTATGTACACTAGTTTGTTAAAGATTCAGTTAGTACTACCACCGGGATTACATAATGCTATAATTTCAACCTGCGTCTTTCCCCAAGTTGACATAATTGCTATAACTGTTCTTCGATATCCTACTAAATTGCGTGCTAAATTCCTGTATAGCCATCTTATCTCTAGTGCGCAGAAGCCACAGTTTCCCTCCAAAGCTGAAAGTACGTCATGTCACGTGAGTATGACAGATGCGTGCGCAGTAGAAAATCCCGCGTAGCAGCAGCCATATTAGATGCAAGCGTATTAGGATTAGTAAACACATTAGCAAGCTTCGCTCGGACACCCAAAGTTGATGAAAATGTGCGAAATTAGTAAGACAAATCTATTAACGTTATTCGAGGTTCATGAGTACAAGCAAGTCGCTTTATGTGCGAATCCTTGCTCCATCAATCCCCTCTTTGATGATATTTTATATCATCACAAATTAATGAAAACAGATGCCAACTTTTCACATTTCACCCAATTCAATCTCTTCAAACTTTCTGTTTTGCTTTTTCTCATTATTACCATGAGAGTTTTTCATTTTCTTATATATTTTGCTATTCATTTCCTCTAATTCAAGCTCATCAATGTTTCTCTTTACTCCTCGCCTTTGCATGGAGTATCTCTTTTTATGCTTTCGACATTTGCAACAAATTATTATCCCTAAAACTAGTAGGCCTATTCCCACCATTGGCATCAGTATTTTACCTACAATACTCTTTCCTACATTAGAAAGCCAACTACCTACAGAGGAGAGACCATCAGTAAGCCTCTTCCATGCACTATCAACCTCCAGGGGTTTAAGCTCTTTTTCCAAACTAGTAATATTCCTCACATACCTTTTAATTTCAACACTTTTGTCTGGTACGTAAGTGCAACAATGTTGCGACTTCAACATAATACAGACTCCGCCCTCTTTTGCCAATAATGTATCAAGTAATTCACAGACAAATGGTTCTGTCGGGTATAGACAATTTCTTTGGAGTGGGCTGTAGACAGCTCCAACGCACACAAACAAGCAAAAACTCTCTGATAGTCAAAGTTTTTATATTATTAAAAACAGATAGAAAAAAAAGAGGTACTGTGGGAATTGCTTCATTCCACTACATTACAAACAATTACTTAAAATTACGTGAATAGTGACTGTGGTGATTCAGGTGACAAGTGCAACATTTGATTAGTGACACTTATTTACAAAAATATATCATTTACAATAAAATTCAAACAAAGGACCGGGGGGAGTTCTAAACGATGTGGTTTCTATCGTTTAAGGGGCCAGTTTTGCATTAGTAAAAGTTCCAAGGAAAATCAGTGGTTAATGTCCATATTCCTGGAGTTCACTTGGCCAAATGTGAGAGCGTCGACGTTTCGACCCTGGATGCGCCCCAGTTGGTGGTCGCGGCGGGTCTTTATCAAGACAGGGGGGGGGGGAGGGATCGGTCAAGGCGTGATTTCTTCCAGAGGGTAGCCCGTTGGTCAACCCTTGATCTAGTAACATCAGCGATCAATACTCCGCGATGCAGTCAAAAGGCGATCTGGATTTGCACGCCAACCGAGCTGTCCGTGGGAAAAGCTCGTACTGGGATACTGGGAAAGAAATCACGCCTTGAACGATCCCTCCCCCCCCCCCTGTCTTGATAAAGACCCGCCGCGACCACCAACTGGGGCGCATCCAGGGTCGAAACGTCGACGCTCTCACATTTGGCCAAGTGAACTCCAGGAATATGGACATTAACCACTGATTTTCCTTGGAACTTTTACTAATACAAAACTGGCCCCTTAAACGATAGAAACCCCATCGTTTAAAACTTCCCCCGGTCCTTTGTTTGAATTTTATTGTAAATGATATATTTTTGTAAATAAGTGTCACTAATCAAATGTTGCACTTGTCACCTGAATCACCACAGTCACTATTCACGTAATTTTAAGTAATTGTTTGTAATGTAGTGGAATGAAGCAATTCCCACAGTACCTCTTTTTTTTCTATCTGTTTTTAATAATATAAAAACTTTGACTATCAGAGAGTTTTTGCTTGTTTGTGTGCGTTGGAGCTGTCTACAGCCCACTCCAAAGAAATTGTCTATACCCGACAGAACCATTTGTCTGTGAATTACATATACCCAGGTTCTGAGGGACACAGGGTCACCCCATTTTGTTAAAACAATAATGTATCAAGAGCAAGTCGATTTTGTAAAACCATTGATCTGATCGCAACCAATTCGGTATTGACCATCAGGAACCCTCCAGCAGTGTCAATTGATAACCGATCCACTGCTGTTGACAATTTGCAGATTCTGTGTGTATTCAGAGCCACTACCACTGTAGGTATCAATGCACTAAATGTATCACCTACTATTTCACCAAAGCTAGCTCTTTTACTACGTGCTAATCCATTAGTTTCTTTATTGCTTTCAGCAATTTTGTCCACATGATATATCTTTGGGAAGACGATACCTAAATAACAACTCCCATACCAGTGATCTGGTAATTTGTAATAAGCCTTGTTCCCGCATATATAATAAACTCCAGGAAACACAGGTTCGGACCCATTTTTGAAACCCCAACCCCCAATTACCTTGTAATTGTGTTCACATTCACTGGAACCAATGAAAACATTGTTATAATAACTAGTTTTCTCCCTGTGGAGACAGAGTTTCCCCTTCTTTTCGAAATCCAGCAACATAGCAGCATTAGCCCCACCATTTGAGGTGCCGCCTATACTTTCCGCCCATTTAGGAATTTTATGACTCTTATCATTTGCTTTTTTCTGGAAATTCTCTCTCCTTTTCTCAACCATATTCAAAAATATCTTTTCTTTTTCTTGCAACGAACAGGTTAGGTTATTTTTGTGAGCGTCAGCTATATCGATTGTACCTATAGTTAGAAAATATTCACTCATGTAAAGTGCGACATTTCTTGTGGTATGTACAGGATTCAGGCCTCTTTGAACAGGAAGTTCAGAAAATATCATGTCTAAATTATAATAATAATACTGTAAAGGTCCTTTCCTATAGAATAAACTAGCTAAAATACTAAATGAAATTCCATATGTTACTGGTAAATGGTGGTATGTTACACCTTCAGCTACCGAAGTAGGTAACTTCATACATATAAAGCAGTCTTCTATCTCTATCGCTTCTATATAGTTTACTAATAAGTTTGCAAATACATTTAAATGAGCTCTGTTTTTAATTCTATTATAATGCAGTCCTTCTCATCTGGTGCTTCTAAGTCTACTTTAGTTTGTCTAATGCTAAGTGATCTCTCTTGTGTATCTATTCTTTGTGGTGTATCTTTCGTTTGTAGCTCTTCTGTATCCTTTGGTAATTGCTCAGTAGGGTACAAATTTGTGTCTTTACTCATCATGTAAGGAATAGCTATTGTTAGTCCTATCCAAACTACGAGTACGATTGCTATACTACATAAACATACTCTACAGCATGTCTTTAAACAATTTCTTTTCGGTCTTCCATTAACAGTATGATCAGCCATTTCTGACTAAAGGAGATTCAACCCCTCTTTGTAACCTTTACACAGCTTTTACCCTGTTCAGATTTCAGGTTGGTCTCACTACATTGTCAGTTTGATCAGTAATCAATTCTTCATCACTTTCGTCACTTATTTCCAGGTTTTCAAACTCTTCCAAAATAATGTAGGTCCACTCAGGGCCCTTGTATTTATTATTCAGTCTCTTTAATCTTGGACTTCTCCTTCTTGGCTGTATTACAGGTGGAATAGTTTGACTGGTTATTTCATTTACTTGTTCAGGTTGTTCATTAATTCTCTTTAAAAATAGTCTCAGTCTTTTGACATACCTAGGCCATTTGTCTACTTTTCTGAATCTTTTAACTGGCACTGTGCTTTGGCCTTCTTCAAATGCTCTTTTGTTTTCATTCAGTTGTGGCACATCAATTTCAATGCTATTTTCTGTTTCCCTCTCTATCTGACTTGATCCAGATCTTATTTCAGTTTCTTCTGCCTGGTCACTAATCTGGCCTTGTTCAGGTACTTGCTGAATTTGGCTTTTGTCTGTTTCACCTTCTTCGTCCTGAACACAACTTTCTATTCCTGTCTGGTCCTGCTCAAGCTCTTCGAACCCTTGATTTTCTTCTGCTTGAGCCTCCGCCCTAATTTCTATCTGTCCCTTTTCAGGCTCAGGAGTTCTTGGTGGAGTGTCGATTATTTGATCTTTCCCTATCCGGTCCTCCTCAGAATCACCTTTGACTTGGATTTCTATGATCTGAGTACCTTCTTCTACACCTGTCTCATCCTCACTATCACTCTGTCTATTTTGATAAGCTTGACGTCTGGTTCTCACATATTCTGCAGGTATGTTGACTACTGGAAACCAATCATCCTGACTGGTGCTTGGTTGGTCCTCTTCAGCTACTTCAGGAACGATTTCTTGAGACCCCTCAGCTGCACAACCTTCAGCCTCAGTTTCTTCAGTTTCAGTCACCTTTTTTTGAGTGACTGGCATGAATCCAGTGTGGAACTCCTGCACACTTTACAGCTGTGGTGGTAACCAAAATTACTTGTCGTGGTTTCCCCAACCTTGGTGCAAGGCAAGATTTTCGAGTATGTTTCTTCAGCTCCACCCAATCACCTGGGTTCAGGTCATGTGCTGGAGTTGCTGGTCTAACAGCGTCTTCCCCAGTCTGGTGAGAGGTAGAACGCACTTGGTCAGCCAGCTCTTTGCAGTACTCCAGTACTAAATCATCAGATATATTTAGCAGCTTGTGTCCTGGCACCCATGCTTGCCTTATTGCTCTTCCCATCAGTATCTCATGGGGACTTAAGCCTGTGTTCCGGTCTGGAATACTTCTAAGTCCCATCAGAACAAGTGGCAAAGCATCTGGCCACTCCAATCGAGTAGATTCATACATCTTTCCCAGTCTTGATTTGATTGTGCCATTCAATTGTTCTACCACTCCAGAAGCCTCTGGGCAATAAGCACAGTGTCATTTTTGCTTAATTTTGAATGCTTCACAAATTAGGCCAATTATTTCACTATTATATGTTTTCCTCTATCTGATTCAATTGTTACTGGAAAACCGAAATATGGTATCAGCTCTCTAAGTAGCAGTTTGGCTACAGTGATGCTATCATTTCTGCGTGTGGGGTAAGCTTCCACTCATTTTGAAAACAGGCAGACAATGACAAGTACGTATTTCAATCCTCAACAAGGGGGTAACTGAATGAAATCAATCTGCAAACGTATGAAGGGACCCTCTGCCTTCCTAATCCTTCATGGTAACACTATTGTTTTCTTTCCTGGGTTCATTTGTTGACAAACCAAACACTTCTGACAGAGTGCCTCTTCTACATTCCTGAATTTCGTATTAAACCATGATTGTCTAAACAGACGTTTAATAGCATCTCTTCCCAAAAGAGAATCTCCGTGAATCATCCTAGCCATAGGAGCAAGCATACAGTCTGGTAACACTGGCATTTCATCAAGATAAACAATGACACCATCTTCAGCCCTTCGCTGACAACCTGATTTCCTCCCCTCTTCCCTTTCCTTTGGATCTGCTGCATTTTGTAAATCTCTCACATCTTCCCGCATATTCACACCTTCTAGCAACATAAGTTGGCAGCTGTTTCCGCCCACCTCAATCTTTTTATTAATAGCCATTTTATATTTTGCACAATGTTGGGCTAACTGGTCAGCATATCGATTACCAGCTGTCACTTTGTCATTGCCAGATTTGTGAGCAGCACACTTGACCACAGCCACTTCTTTTGGCAACTGGATTGCTTCCAGTAGATCTTTTACGTATTGACCATTTCTGATTGGAGTACCTGAAGAAGTCAGAAACTCTCTTTGCATCCATAGTTGGCCATAGTCATGCACAACCCCGTAACCATACTGGCTGTCAGTGTATATGGTTACTTTCCAATTTTTCCTAAATTTGCAGGCCTTTGCCAAGGCAACCAATTCGGCCACTTGTGCAGACTTGACTCCAGGCACATGGGATGCTTCAACTGGACCCCCCAAGGTACATACTGCGTAAGCAGCGCTCAGAGCTCCTTCCTCATGTCTCATACATGAGCCATCCACAAATAACTCATAATCTGAATCAATTAATGGCTCTTCTCTTATGTCTGGTCGTGGTTTTGTGCTGTATTCAGTCAGGTCAATGCAGTCATATTCAACTTCTCCCTTCACTTCTGCAATATGTGAATTAGGTAACAGGGTTGCTGGGTTCAGAATATTACACTTAGCAATGGTTACAATTCCCGCACCTACAAGGATTCTCTCGTACTTAGTCAGCCGACTAGGTGTGAGGTACCGGGTCTGTTTTCAGACATCCGGGAAATGCAGCTGCCACTGAGTCTAATGTGGAAGAAAAGTATGTCACAGGACGTCGCACTAGTCCATGAATCTGAGTCAATACTGAAAGTGCACGATTATCTCAAGTATCACAAAAGAGTGCAAAATCTTTTGAATAGCCAGGCATTCCTAATGCTGGAGCTGTACACAGACATTCTCGTAATTTTACAAAGGCAGTCATGCTTTCGTCATCCCACTCCACTGGGTCTTTGGCTCTCTTCTTTGTCATTTGTATCAGGGGCTTCGCTAGGACAGCAAATCCCACAATCCATTGCCTGCAATATCCCACAACTCCAAGAAACATTCTGATTTCTTTTTGTGTTTGAGGCAAATTCATGTTTCTAATTATTCTGATTCTTTCTGAGGTAACTTTTCTGACACCTTTTTCTATCTGGTGCCCCAGATATTTCACTGATGTAGTACAAAATTGCAATTTCTCTGGTGACACTTTATGTCCTCCTTCACCTAAATTATTCAGTAAAGCAATGGTATCGACGACACAGTCATTCCGAGTTTTAGATGCCACCAATAGGTCATCTATATACTGAACCAAGACTGACTGTCCAGGCAGCACCAAAGACTCAAGGCACTTTTTCAAAATCTGATTAAAAATTGAGGGGCTTTCAGTGTACCCCTGAGGGACACGATTCCAAACATAGACATGACTGTTGAATTCAAATGTCGAAAAGAAATTTGCTATCTGGGTGCAATGGAATCGAGAAAAATGCGTGACATAGGTCAATGACAGTAAACCATCCAGCCTCCCACGGTATCTGATACAGAATCACTGCAGGATTTGGCACGACTGGACAGCAAGGAACAACAATCTTATTAACCTTTCGAAGGTCTTGTACAACCCTGTACTTACCACTCGGTTTCTTTATACCAATTATGGGAGAGTTACATGGACTGCTCATCACTTCTTGTAAAATGCCTGCTTCAACCAAACGTTTTATTTCTACTGCAACACGTGCTTTTATTTCTGAACTCATTTTGTACTGTCGAGTATTTGGGTAAACTGCATCTTCTCTTATGGTCACTTTTATTGGGTCAACATTTGCCATTAATCCTTTATCTTTTCCGGTAAAGTCTCATACCTCTGGTTTTACTGTTTGTTGCAGTGCTTCTGGTAAGTCTTCTATTGTCAGTCTTTTAATTTCTGTCTCTGGTCTTGCTAACATTAATTTATAAATTCCGTCCTCGTCTGGGGTGTGAATTTCAACACCATTTGGAGTACAGAAAATAGTGTAATTCATTTTGCACAGTAAGTTTTGACCTAACAGGTTTACAGGACTTGAATCACAGACAACAAATCTATGCATTTCTTTAAAATTCCCTATTCTGACTTCCATTGGTTCTGTAACTTGGGTACTAATTTGTTTATTTGAAACACCCACTACTTGGATTGCTTCTCCCGAGAGGGGTGGGTTTGTAACGTCTGCTGTTCTCATAGTAGAACAGGTAGCACCAGTGTCCAACAGAAAGGTGAAATCATTTTGTTCAACCTTTCCTTCAATGTATGGCCCTGACTGGTCTACCGGCAAGGAGCACCAAGCACGCATTCCTCGTCCTCCCCCCTCAGGCACCGTCAGTAAGGTTCTTCACAAAAGAATGTATCACTCAAAAGAAATTGTGAAGTTGCTGTGTCTCTTCTTTCCCTTCCTTCCCAATTTGTGGTATCTACACTCTGTTGTGCTTTGCTCCTGTAATTTGGCATAGGTGCAGGGGGTAACTGATTCTGTATTACCTGCTGCTGGGTCTTCCGTGGCATCTCATTCTGCGTCTGTGGATTTAAATCATTAATCGGCACATTACCACTCTGCACAGCCTTACACTCGTATTTCCAGTGCCCCAACTTGCCGCACCCGTGACATGGAAATTTCTTTTTAGCATCTTCCCTATTGTATTTTCCCCTTGGCTTTCCTCCATTTCTATCACCTTGCTTCTGATTACCAGCTATATGGTGTAACTATTGTTTTTGTTGTTCTGCTAATTTCACTTGTGCCCACATGACCTTTTCTTTTAACTCTTTTCGTTTCTTTTCTAGCTCATCTTTACAATATTTGGCATATTTAAGGACTTCGTCTATGGGCTTAGCCTGCCAACAGATTTTATTATCTTTATTCCATTGTGAAATTTCAGGTCTTAATCTTAACACAAATCGGTAAATGAAATGCGTCATGTCCTTCATATCAATGTTATCCAACCCACTGTATTGTTTGAATATCTGCAGTAAATGTTCATAATATGCATGCACAGACTCGTCTCTATTCTGGGTGGTTCTATCTATTCTCATCCAGTCTGTTTCTTTTGCAGGCACCTTTGCTTTAAGGTAAAGTATTACCTGATTGTACTTCATGACATCCTGGGAAGGTGCCCCTGTCTTTTGGTCTCACTAGGCCAATCAACAGCAATCTTACATTCTGTCCACACAGCTACTCGAACTTCAATGTCGATTAATCCATCTAAGTCTTTCAAAAGACACTTTGAAACTTTTACAAATCTATCGACTTGCCTGTACCACTCTACAGGTTTTTCACGAAGTTTTGGAAAATGATTTGTAAATGGCACAATATCCTGTTGGGACCATGGAACAAGTACATAACCTCCACCTGGTACCTCTCGCATAGGGCATAATTTCTCCACCTTTTCTGCTTTTTTTAAAACATACTCTGAAGTCATTTGTTTTAAAACATACTCTGAAGTCATTTGTTTTGATTGAACCTCTTCCTTTTTCTTTACCCATCTGGCTCTCCATTTGCCTAATTGTCCCCATTTCTGTAATAAGGCTAGTAGCTCTCTGATTTGCACTTTTCTTCCTGACACATTCATATTTTCTAAATCTTTGTCAGAGAATTCTGCTCGATATGGCTTTTGCAATATCTTTGATTTACCAATGTCAATTCCCACGCTGGCTGCGGTGTCCATTAATTTCTCATGGTACACCCTTGTATTTCGAGTAATGCTTTTACAAATAAATAATAATTCATCTTCACTAAGGGTATTTAGTCTGTCCAATCCCACATTCCCAGCCATCAATTCCTCCAATTCAATTCTTAATTTATATATGTCTAATGGCTTCGGCTGTGGCTTTGGTTTCTCTATCTCTTCAGGAGTTACTACAGTTGCTCTTCTCGTACCAGAGAACGTCTCCATCAGTACTTCTCTTGAATTTAAAGGAGTGGTTTTCCTAATTGAACTACTTTCTGGTTCCCCTATCGGTAAATCCATTAAGGAGATTACTGACTCGCATTCACTTGCCTGGTCATCTACTATCAACGGTTCTCTTTTTGGCTGCACTACCGATGTAGTTATAACTGGAGCTTTTGGACTGGCCTGCTTCTCTCCGTACAATGGAACAACTGGTCCAATAGATACTGGAATTGTCAGAACTTCAGGACTTGTATTTAATTAAGAAATAGTTCTGAATTAATTCACTTCTCTGTTTATTCAGTCATTCTCTTTCTCTTTCTTGTAATACCCTTTCAATGGAGGTCTCATGTATCACTTGCGGAATCAAAGGTGGTTTTAAAAATGGGGCATTTGGATTCACTGTACTCGGTCCCTCAGTATAAGGTGGTGGATTTTTTAATAATAAATCCTCCATATACTCATCGTCTGAATCACCACTAGTCATTAAATGTTTTTTTCTCTGTCCTTTTACCTAAAATGGCTCTTCTAAAGTTAATACAGGATATAATCCTTCCACTAACATGTTCTGTCTCCATTGTTTCATTTGTTTATCTCTAGTTTCTCCTTTAACTTTAGGGTAGAATTTACTCAATCCTTTGTCAGTTCTAGGTCTGTCTCACTCAAAAGCCTCAATCTCCCATTCTTCTAGTGCCTCATATTGCGTTAATCTAGGTCTGGGGTGTAAATCATTCATTTGAATCCTTAAATTGAATAAAATCCCATCTAAGGGAAATGCCAAAATTCAGTCATCTTTAGTGTATTCCACCCAGTTCTCTAACCATACACAAGTGTGGTATCCCCTGTCAAACATCGTAAATGATGCAGGAGTATTTGGTGGTGGAATAATAACTCCTTCTCTAGTTTTAATCGGCTTATCTTTTTTAAAGTAATTCTTACCTCTGCTTACAAGTGACAATTTTCTTTTGCTTCCATACATTTTGCAAGGTCTGCCCCTTATCATCTGTTCCCTAGCGACCCCTAAATATCTTCGATCAGGTCGAGTTTCTGGACTATTTAAATGCCACATATATTTTGCAAAAATTCAACATGCACAATAACACTCAGCTTTGTTTACAACTTTCTCCCAATAACAGTGCGTCTTTTATCGACCAAGCAACAATACAGTTTCAAATAAAATGTAACCAATGATTGCGCGGCTTTTCTCGTGAGACGAGTTCCCATGCTCCTGTGCTCACCCCTCCTTTACAATTACTATCTCAGCTACACGCCCGCTGTCTCAACCAATCCTAGCCCAGCTCTGAGTGACGTCAGCGCAGCTCCGCAACTGACTCCCTCCTTCACAAGGTAATGAAAAAACTCAATTCTTTTAATTTTAAAGTGCAATTCTCTTTTAATCAACAACGTAAAACATTTGCCACTGTACTCAAGTGACTAGATAGGGAAGAAACGTTTCACTGCAAGTAAATCCCTCACGTTTACTTTTCATATACTACGAGTAGATCCCTTCCGCCTACCCTTCACACAAGCATTAGAGAACCTTCTACTCCTCCGGACTCATCCACTCCGGGAAATATACTAAGGCCAAAGTTTCACCAGCGAACCCCTTTGCTATCAATCAAGCTCAGACAAAACTGCTACTCCTTCTGTGTGACCCTTACTAGGTGATATCACACTAAAAGTTTTTCTAGCAAGCTCTTTGCTATCATTTATTCATACATTCATACAGAAAACCCTAAATAGTGCTTCTGGTTCTACCTCACCATGCACTAACTTCCTGCGAGTAAGTGACCTCACTGCGATGTGGCTTCCATTTACCACCCGCTATTCTGTCCCCGGGGATTCCAGACAACATATAACAGGTACGAACAATTCTGGTTAATACATACAATTCATGAAATATCAACAATCAAAATAAAATTTCAAAACATTTCAACAATATCACATTTGATTGATCAACCCTAATGGAAAAATCATAACTAACTAACTAACTACCTATCTTTAACTAAGCCCTAACCTTTACTCTGCTACCAATGAAATATACTGATAGAGCGCGCAGGTCACCTGACTATAATTTCACCATACTCACTTGTGTCCATAATCATTTACTCATTTTACTTTAATCAGGTAACCCACGCTCTACTACCAGATATTTTATTCCACTAGGTCCTGTACCATGGACTTACCAATCTTTGTCCCTAGAACCTATGACCCATTGGATCAGGGAGTTAGTTTTAAAGAAGGTAGCCAAAAAATAATACAATAACATTTGCACTCATATAATAATCACAGACTCTGGGAAGGTTTAAAATCTTTATCTAAATTTCATCATGTCATGATCCAAAGATTGAAAGCAATAAGACTATCAATAACCAAGATCAGAAATAGTGTATAACTATGCAAAAGATATATTATGCCAACCATTTAGCAAATTGGAATAAAGGGAAGGTAAGAACAAGGAACATGCTATTCAATAACCAGACATTCACAATTCTAAGGGTGGGTAAAGAAAAGGAACACACTAAATTACACAGTTTAAGCAATTATCAAAGGGTGGGTAAAAAGAGGGAACAAAATATGCAACTACGAAAACAATCTGAGCATCTAACTATAGGGAAGGTAAGAAATAGAACACACTATTTATTCAGATATCCAAGCTTAATCACTTTAAAGGGAGGATGAAGAAAAAGGGAAACATTTATGCAAAAACGTTTTTAGCATTCACTATAAGGAGGGTAAGAAAATGGAACACGCTATTGAATCAGCAGACATGTATTTAGCATTTACCAAGGGAAGGGTAAGAAAAAGGAACATATGCAATCAAAGCTGTAGCAAATTAGGGAGGGTAAATCAAAGGACGCAAATTATAATGACGATTACCCACACAGATTTATATTTACCTAGAATGGTGTGAAGACCAACCCTGGCCACGGGGCAGTTGAAAGGACAGGATAAACCCCAAAGAAATGCAGTTGCCAGTAGGCCAGCAGGTGCAGATTAGAATCAGGACAGGATAAAGCAGATTTGGATCAGGACAGGACCACCAAAGGTTAAGACCAGCAACCGCAGTTCAGTTGCAACGCCTGCGCTACTCCCTCTCAGCAAGGAATCAGCCAGAACCCCGGTTGGGTTACAGCATATACCAGCAAAGTGCTTTGCCAGCACTTCAGCCTCCCAGAACCCTGATTGGGACAGCAAATCTTCTGACAGAGTGCTCCGCAGCCCTTCTGCCCTTAATCGCCTATTGAGTGCGTTGGGTCAGTGACAGGTCAGCTATTCGGACAAGTCAGACAAATTAACTAGCTAAGCCTACCCTAGTTATACTGTTTTCCAGGTCAGTGTACCACCCCCCAATGTTGCAAGTGTAAGGATCCCCAATTTCGACTGGACAAAGAAGGAGGAGAGGTCATCACACCACCTCAAATTCTGTAACTTCAGTGTTGAATATTCCTTTTTTGTTCCTGCCCAGCAAATTCAGGTTCTCATGCTGGTTTTATTCCACCCAACAATGGATGTTCTATTGAAAAATACATTGTTTAACATTGTATAACTTTAAGTTCATAAGGGCACGTTCCCAGGAGCATCTTCTCAGTCAGTCAGCTCCTTGGCTATAGTGCAAAGGTCACTGTTCCAGAGACTTGCGATTTTCACGCAGTTGCAGTTTCAACAAATATGGAGTACAGCTTTACGAGACAGGCCAGTTTTCAAAGTGTTACATGAAATGGAAAATAAATAGTTTTAGAACACAGAATAAATGAATACACTGTATACCATGCATTTCTACTCTATTCCCATTATCTTAATTTTAACTATAGCATTAAGATTAGGCAGAACAAACAGTTTAGCATAAGCAGTAGTGCAAGCTTCTCACATGTGAGAACATAGAGCAGCCATCTTATCTCTAGTGCGCAGAAGCGACAGTTTCCCTCCAAAGCTGAAAGTACGTCATGTCACGTGAGTATGACAGACTCTTGCGCAGTAGAAAATCCTGCGTAGCAGCAGCCTTATTAGATGCAAGCGTATTAGGATTAGTAAACACATAAGCAAGCTTCGCTCGGACACCCAATGTTGATGAAAATGTGCGAAATTAGTAAGACAAACATATTGGTTAAATCTATTAACGTTATTCAAGGTTCATGAGTACAAGCAAGTCGCTTCATGTGTGAATCCTTGCTCCATCACATGGCATGGTGGAAGTGGGCAGCAAGACAACGTAAGAGCAAGACAAGGAGCAGGTGAGTGTGTGGTGCAAAGGTGGGGGCAAAAAACAGCAGTGGAATGCAAAGTCAGGCCACGAAGATAGATGAGCACTTACAAGAAGCACCCCATCTAGCAAAAAGGGATTGCTCTGCCCAGCTTGTTCTCCATTTTTATGGCGGAAACAGTGAGGTTGCCCTCTTTATAACCAGCGGATCTAGCTAGACTTCCTGAAAACGAAGTTAGAGTGACATAATCCCAGTGAGAACTATGACCCATCCCCGCCACTCACCAAACGCGGATGCAATGTGGCTGGCCGCAAACAATGTGTCTACCTCGTTGGACTGCCACGTGAAATGTAGTCTCTTGGCCTACTTCTGCAGCAAATTCCTCTCAACACAATGGCTTAAGGCAGGATCTTGCGCCAATTTATTTTAAGGAGATGGTGGGGCTTACCAAAGCCACAAATTTACCCATGCCGCAGTGGGCCTTTTCTAGAGGCCATACTGAAAGAAATCACAGAAGTGGGGAACAGGAAGGGTTCTGAGGATACCACAATGGCAAATCTAGATTTTTAATACGATCAGAACAAATCAAGAAACTTTACTTTGTGATACAGAATTGTTATGTTATGTTAATGAGTTTTATATAGCGCTTGAATACCCGATGGTGTCTTGGGGCTGCCTTGGGAAGATACTGCATATCCAGAAGACTAAAGAACCACTAATGGTTAAAGAGCCATGTTTCAAGGCTTTTCTGAATTGTAGGAGATTTTATGAATTTTTGAGATCCAGGGGAAGAGAATTCCACATTTTAGCAGTACTTTTCACAAAACGTTGTCCATCCCAGCGCATTTTCCTGAATTTGGGGACAATTATATTTTTTGAAGACGCAGACAGGTTTGGCGGGTATTTACCTATGGAATTTCTGGATAAGAAAATCAGGTCCGATGTTGTGTAGTGACTTGAAGGCAATGCACAGCGCCTTAACGGCTATTCTTTTCTTTATGGGCAGCCAATGGAGTTGGATAAGTGCTAAGGATGATGAGTGGTATTTGGGTAGTCACTGAAACCCGCTTTCCACACATTATCATGTGTGTGCAATGTAGTTTTATCAGTAAAACAGTATGTCTTCAATGGAAAATATGTTGTCTATAAATCACAATGCACTACCACAAGATGCTTTCATTTCATTAAAAATTTCGACTACCTCATGGCCATTAGCGAAAGGGGGGGGGGGAAATATGTTTGCAGTCTTAAAGGTGGGTTGTGGTTCTAAAACATTTGGAAAGCACTGATCTACACAATTAAATGTTAATGATTTACTATTCTACCCCAACCATTGTACGGTATTACCCGGATACTCCTACCATATTCACACATACTATTAATTGTTATCCCCACCCTTGGACACTGTATGACCCCCTAGATGTCACTTAGAGCATGAGGCTAAGGGAAAGGTGGTTTATCTTTGTATTTCACTGTCTGTCACCACATGCTATTGTGCCATAAGTGCTAGCTTTTTGGGCTAGGACATCTCCTAAGTCCTCCCTCGACTCTGAAAGAGAACCAAAAGGAATGTCCTGCAGTTGAAAGTTCAGAGATCCCACACTCCCCTTGCTCACGGATAACCACTCAGGCGGAGACCACAGCATATAAAGCATGTGCATACTACTGCTCTTCTAATACACACCGTTCAGAAACCCCAAGAGAGTTTGACTCATTCTGCCTAGCCCCATCCACATTTCCCCCTCTCCCCTTCTCTATCCACCTGCCTATCTACAGGGCTAGTTCTCTTGCTCGCAGGCACGTGTAAACATGGGTTATCCATACGCTGGCAACTCACCCACACTCTGCAGGGACAATTAGACCACTCACTATGGTATCTTGAAATGCAAATGGATAAACTCATTGTATGAAAAGGAAGAAAGACCTATCATACATGGCCTCTAATCATATGGATATCGCTCTTCTTCAAGAGACTCATTTTACAAAAACCTAAACGAGACTGAGTGCGGAGGGTCATCTACAGCTGCAAGGCTCACTCTTCAGACCCCAACTCACACAATACATTGTTCAATCCAAAGAAATGTGGTGTGGCAATTTTAGTTATCAAACCTCTCTCCTGTCCAGTGCTCAAAACCTGGGCAGTTGATTAAGGGAAATGAGGTAACAAAAGTCCCTTCGTCTTAACCGAATCCTTACTGAGGTAAGAGCAACACATCCTGTTTTAGGGGGGCGGCCGGAATTGAATGCCAGATTCTGTCCTAGATAGAACGGGACCCAGCGACAAGTCTAACAACAGAGACAGGGCACTCTTCTGAGACAATCTGAAGGATCAAGGTTTTTAGATCTATGGCACCTCCTTCACACATCAGATAAGGAACACCCATACCTTTCCGTTGGTCATGGTACACAATCAAGGCTAGACTTATTCCTCATCACACAGTCGGCAGACCCACTGGTGCTTGACATCTAGAGGGTTCTATCATGGATCACGCCCTAGTCCCACTTTGCATAGGCTGGCAACTGAGTAAATCCATCTGAAAACCATGGCGCCTTAATGTCTCCAACTTCAATGCCCCTACTGAGAAAATACTCTTTAAAATTGCACATATCTACATATCTAACAGAGAACAGAGGTAGAGTAACTCCGGCACCAGTCATGCAAGACTCAGTAGTAGCCAGTAGGAAAAGGAAAGACCAGCAAGCCACAGTAGAAGGAAGTAGATTACTCATGTCTATTATAAAGCTATTCTCAAGGTTATCTGGGTATAAGGTTAACTGGGATAAGAGTGAAGCAATGTTCATAACGCGCAGAACAACCAGGGTCACATTGAGGGACATTAACTCCAATGAAAATTCTATAAACTTAAATATATATTTTTTGGAGTCTATATCACCAGAGGCTTGGATAATATGGTAGCCAAAAATTTAGACCTGCTGCTCATTTAAATGCAAGCGGATTATGCAGAGTAGTCACACTTACATCTCTCTTTATGGGGCAGCAAGCGCTATTTAAATGCAAACCTTTCCTTCTTCTCTCCCTTCACTATCCTTCTCAATCCCAATAACAGACTAACATATCAACTGCTCAAATTAATTCCACATTTCACTATAGTAATTCACCACTAATCCTTTTGAGTTCAGGAGTAGCGTGCTACTCGCAGAAAAATCACTTTGGCGCCTCGTCATGGGTAGTAACAGCTGTATAAATGCAATTACAATATAAAACTTGTCCAGACAGCTCTCTTCTGACATACAGATAAAGGCCTCAATGACTTAATTTGGGGCACAATAAAGCTGAGACTCTGGATTTCAAAACTGATAGTGAATAAAAAAAATCGGAGGACTTAGCCTCCCATGCATCACACACTATTACAGGGCACTGCACTTATCTTAACTAGTCTACATGTGGCCTACAATGAGCGAGGTCCTTTATGGGTGCCTTATAGAACGCAAACTTACGCCCAGTGGGCCCGGCCTCCATTTGCTATATAAACATGTCAGCCTCATCATTGACTCTGAACCCGGTAATACAAACAATGGTACAAATCTGGACTCATGCCCATAAATACATACTGATAATAGACTACATGCCAAAGCACAACTCTGGTAATTGTAATTTGTCAATTTATATAGCGCAGCTTATCACCCGTGAGGGTATCCAGGCGCCGAAACCAGCATTTGCATGGGAGGCCAACCCATACACTGGGAGACATGACAATAAGCAGGAGTCTCCACAGTAAAACATTTACTTGTGCGAGCAGATATTAAACCTTTTGATACCCTCCAACAACTCTCTCTTAAATGGCCGCAACACCTTTTGATTGATTATGAAAATGTTCTTTATGTGGGTAGTGGATCATTGTCCTTATCCTTTAGTCATGCACCCACACCAACTTGTGCCTTATTTATTGCACCCCCTTTTCTGAATCGTTTTGTTCACCATAAGCGTGGAAGGGTATGCTCAGACATGAGTCCCTTGCTCACTGCACCATCAGGATTCAAGCAAGCCGGACCGAAGACGGCTGTAATGCCAGAAACCGGTCCCCGGAAGCTTATTTCCTTTCCAGTAAAAGAATTGGCTTGGTAGTTTGGTCTGCCCTGTTCCCATGATGCACTGGGCCAGGGACAGACTAATTTGCATGTAGCCAGGTTCTGAGCTGGGATGGTGCAGTGAGCTAAAAAACGGTGATGGATCAAGCCCTGATCTGTTGACTGGGTACGAGTGTTCTGCTTAATTCAGATACTCTGTCCATCACCACCCCCTTTTCTGAATCGTTTTGTCCACCATAAGCGTGGAAGGGTATGCTCAGACATGAGTCCCTTGCTCACTGCACCATCAGGATTCAAGCAAGCCGGGCCGAAGACGGCTGTAATGTCAGAAACCGGTCCCCGGAAGCTTGTTTCCTTTCCAGTAAAAGAATTGGCTTGGTAGTTTGGTCTGCCCTGTTCCCATGATGCACTGGGCCAGGGACAGACTAATTTGCATGTAGCCAGGTTCTGAGCTGGGATGGTGCAGTGAGCTAAAAAACGGTGATGGATCAAGCCCTGATCTGTTGACTGGGCACGAGTGTTCTGCTTAATTCAGATACTCTGTCCATCACCACCCCCTTTTCTGAATTATTTATTGCACCCGGCACATATTGTACTATTCGTGTTCACTAGGCTGCAGTTTCAATGATTCTCAGAACTCCCTCAGCACTATCCCTTTTCTACACCACGGTCATTAGGGAGATTTGTTTTAAACCTTCCTTCTGATACTCAAACAATCTCCTGCCAGGGAATTAAACATTCTTCTATGGGTGGTCATGAAAAGCCCCCTTGAGCCTATTCACAAGTGGAATTAAATGGGGGCTCGTTGTGAGGCTAACTCTAGACTTATCAAATTTGAGATATAATCACTGAATAAACAGCTTGAATCGCCTCCAATTTTCCTGTCTATGTGAAGGGAAATAAAGTATTCACAAACCATGACAACATTTGCAGAGTGGATTTGTGAATAGGCTAATATGATTATGAAGAGGATGAATGGGAAGAAACAGTAGAGAATCTGGAAAAACAGTTAAGGGAGTCCAAAATGAAGTTTTATCTCTTCAAAAGGCTACAAGATTGGTACTGGTCACCTTATCTGACTCTAACTCACACATTCAGTTTGATACTCTACTGGCTTGTTATATTAAAGGCTTGCTTTTCTACTTCTTAACCACTTTTCTCAATTTATTTCAATTTTATTCTATACTCTTCCCGTCACTATGTGAATTTTAAAGTGTCCCCATTTTGTATTGTCTGAAAAAACTGTGGTGTTTTATCTGTTTTTAAATGTGTTTTTATACATGTATGTAATTTTGTATTTATATGTTGTACTATACACTATACGTTTTTGTATGTTTTACAGCCCTGATGAAGTCCCCAGGCAGTGGGCGAAGCGTGTTGGCTGTTTCTATGCTATGTTTGTGGAAAATAAAGAATATTTGGTACAAAATATGGATGGATTGGACTAACTTACTGTGGACATTAGTGTCTGTGGTGCACTTCACATTTGTGGATGAAATGCCTCAGGTTTATTGCTATAGCCAACTGTTTCCTTCTGATCTTCTCAAGCTGGCTAGCGAATTGGCCTCCTTTATCGATAGTTACCCCCAGATATTTGTAACTAGTTGCATTCTGAATTTGGGTAGTACCCAAGTACCAGACATGAGGTTTTTCCCTTCTCCTTTTTATGGACATTGTTTTGGTTTTCGTGAAATTTACTTCAAGGAAGTTGTCTGCTGTGTATCCCTGCAGTGTATTTAGAAGGTATTGCATACCCACTTGTGTGTCGTTGACTAAAACCACGTAATTGGTGTATAGGATACTAGATAGAGCCTTACCAACGATCCTAGGAGCATGTGCATTGCATGAGTTAAGGATCTGTGTCAAGTCGGCCGTATCAAGATAGAACAGGGTTGGGGCGAGCACACATCCTTGTTTAAGCCCTTTGGTGGTAGAGATGTGCCTTGAAAGATATGTGCCATTGCCCAGTTTTATCTGCCCCAGGTGTCTCTGTGTAAGCATTTAAGCAGGTCAAGGAGTGTTTGCAGGATTTTCCAGAGTGACAGTTTTCTCCAGAGTCTTGAACAACTGGGAGAGGGTAACTCCTGAGTACGCGACATTCACTGACTGGCAAATACATTTTTTAAGAACACATTTCCTTCCTCCCACCTCTTCCTTTACCCAACTTCCCAACCCTGCAACTGGGGAACAGCTTTTCCCCCTCAGCACTTTTCTCTCTCTCCCCTCCCTTCTTCTCGCTTCCGGGAGTAAATTGGATCCATGACCCTCTCTATGGATGTATTCTGGCAGTTCCCTTTCGGGCAACTCAGGAGCAGTGACCCACATAGCCAAGGATGACTATATCAATATACCTATTTCTTTTGAAATAAGTGATGTGCCCCCCAATATATCCAGCTTTTGCAATGACTAGTCTGTGGACATTGCACAGATTCATGGCTGAATAAGAGGCCTTTATGCTTCAGTTTATACATTAACATGTTTAGCTCTTTTTTACCCAGTCAACTAATGTTATTATTGCTCTTTATTGGTATGCTTACCATTCTGGATGGTTCTACAAGATTATACAATTACTGGTGATTGGTTGTGGCTGATTCATATATTCTAAATTTATTTATTTATTTGTTTATTTTGAGTTTTATAGAACGCGAACCAGACCCGTGAGGTTATCAGAGCACTTTACAGGATTGACAGGTGGTAAAAACAGTCTGAGGACGGGTGTATACAATTGGGATAAGAACAGGTAGATGCATTATACAAGGAAAGAAATAATAGGCAGTAACATATCCCAGATACAGTTGGGACAAACAGAGGTAGATACAGTATACGAGAAAACAAGCGATCTCAATTCCTGGGTGGGATGCCCAGAAGTGCCAGGTAGGTATCATCCGGAAGAACTATGGATAATGCTGTAATCGAAGGTGAAACAAAATTGCTGAGGTGATTGAAATGAAAGCATTAGGAAAGGTATTTCCCCATAAGGAAAGCTTTGTTCTCCTTTTTAAAATGTGCCAAAGATGTAAGTCTTCTGATGGTGGGCGGGAGTGAGTTCCATATTCTTGGGGCGGCCCCAGAGAAGGGCTGATTGTACGTTTTTTTTCCCCGCAAGTGTGCTGGTTGGAGCAAAAGGTCTCTGGTGGATCGTGAGTTTCTGGCTCCTCCCGATATCACGAGTTTGTAGGCCAGAAAAGCTGGGGAATTCGAGTATAGAGCCTTGTGAGTGATGCAAGCCAGCTTAAGTTGGATTCTGGCCTCGAGAGGCACCTGAACCTGTTAGGAGTCTGGCGGCGGCATTGAGGCAGGCTTTCAATGGGGCCAAAGAGATCTTGAGTAGACCTGCGAGGGTAGAGCATCCATATTCCATTCTGGAGATGACTAGTGCCTGGGTTGCCATTTTTAGGTCGGGTGTCAAGGAAAGGTTTCAGGTGTCTTAGGTAGCTCAAGTGAAATCTGGCAGTTTTATGGCCATCGAGTTGATATGGCCATGCATATTCAAGTTGCCGTCTAGGGTTATTCCCAGGGATTTAGAAGAGTCCACAATGGTAGGAGGGCAGTTTAACACTGTGATAGCCTTGAACCATTCCAGAATGGTTTTAGGTGGGGAGATAAGGAGAAATTCTATGTTTTTGTGTTAAGTTTGAGCTGGTTAGAGGTGAGCCAATGTGCCGTAAGCATCAAGACCTCATTCAGGGAGTGAATGTCCTCAGGAGAAGAGATTTTAATGTAGATCTGGGTCTCATCGGCATACATGTGGGCGGTGATGTTGGCGGTGCGTAGCACCTCTGTGAGCGGTTCAAGTTAAAGATCAAGAGGGTAGGGATTACTGGATAGTTACTGGTACCTCTGCTGTATTTTATGTACTACTGATAAATCCTTTTTTAATGAATATGAAAAAAGGCGGAAAAATAGGAGAAGAAGGAGAAAGGTGACAAACGGTATCAAGTGTCAGAAAGGGACAAATAAAGGATTAAAGACAGCAGCAAAGCGAGGCACAGTTGAAGGTAGTGAGAAAAAAAGCATACATCAAAGAGGCAAAAAGCTGCAGAATAAGAGGTAAAGGGGCAAAAGAAAAGCAAAAGCACAGGGAGAAAAGAAGTAGAGAAGAGGTAACAAGAAACAGAGCAAGTGGGCAGAAAGGCAGCAAAAAAGGAGCAACGACCAAAAAGAATGGAGAAGAAGGAGAGACTGGCTGGGTGCTCGGGCCCCAATCCAGGCAGTCGAAGTGAAGCGAGGTTCAAAGCTGGCGGGCCTAGTCAGAGGGCCAAGGCAGCATGTATGCAGGCAGGGGCAGGCAGCACCTTCTCAATCAGAAATTCTAATTGTGTGTCTTGAGTCCTCCTATTCTTCAGGTTTTGTATTGGGCATGTTTGGAATAGGTGCATTAGGTTCCATGAGGCATCTACTGCTATCCACCTGTTGGTGCCAAAGCTAATCCTACACTGTCCCAGTGCTTTCAGGAATGGGCAGTACATCAGCACTGGACAAGTTGGGCAGGGCTAGCCTAGCCGTTTATCCCATTGGACATTTGCCCAGGAGGCCGGAACCACTGGAGGCTGGTTTTGAAGGCTGAGGACCACCACCTCTGTATGCAGCTTCCTAGGTTTCATAGCAGTGGACCTAATACAGACAATAGGAAAGGAGAGAAAGAGAGAGAATAGAAAGAAGGAAAGGGGAAGGAAATCAATTAAGTGTAAGAGATCTCAAGGTAGTGGGAATGGTAAGAACATTTTTGCCAGGACTGCTTGTGGATCCCCGTCTAGCCCTGAAATTGGGTTGAATTTCAGAGGCCTGACAACAGAAAGGCATTGTGGGATGTTGTTAACTGATAACAGTGTTTTTACAACCAGCCCCCGCACACACACTTTGTGACACAATAATAAGAAACCTGTTCCAAGCAGTGATTGCAGCAGTGCCATTGTCTCATACCTGTGACCCAGCGGAGTGAAGTTAGAGGAGTAGATTGGGGTTGGGCAGGGATTTGACAAAAGAGGCCATTTTTGGCCTGCATCTCAGTTTGAGGATTCAACGTGGCCGTCACGCCTATAGTATCCTTGTGAGCTGGTTGTGAACCTGGGAACATTGTAGGTAAGAGAATTCTAGTGTCAGCATCCAACCTGTATGCCTAAATTTCAGCTCTTGTGTGTCTTGCCCTCTAACAGACACAATAGTAGGGTTCCCTGGTGGTCATATGCAAAAAGTAGGATTATGCTGTTCCTCTAGTGTCAGAGTTGCGGAGTCATAAAAGACCGGAACCAACCATGCCCCAGTTGGGGTTTACAGTTGGGAATCAATATGTTGGATTGTAATGCCCTCAAATACCCTTTCAGGTGTCATGCTTCATCATCTGGGCTGCACCTCGTTGGGTCGGTGGTGCAATACCCAACGGGCTCCCTTTGGTAGGGGCACTCTATCGCAGTTCTTTTATCCAACGGCCGTATGGTGGTGCGGGTGTGGGGCCAGAACAGTGTAGATGTACTAAGGTGCTTTAAAATAGGGTTCAGAGTACCTAGAAGGACATATTTTTATTCTGGGAGTCTCCTACCCTAAGTAAAAACTTCAAAAAAGGCACTCGCCCGAGTGTAATGTCTCGCATTGGAGTGTCCTTGTTAGAAAGTGGTGATCAACATGTTTCTCGCTTTTAGTTAATTATACTAGCGATTCTTCAGGACCGGGACAAATTAAACTATCTACACCTAGAGTTAGTGGTATAAAGATTACTCACAATAATAGTGTTTACTAATTAATGTACCTGTTGTAACCTGGATCTACCTAATTCAGTAAAGTCCCCAGGCATCAACAGTACCCAGTGGATCACGCATAAGGCTTTGCTCCTATGTATGTTAGAGGTTCTCTGCTTTATGCTGCATCCATGACCTACCCACTACACCGGGTCCGGGAGGTCACCCACTTTCAGTTTTTTTCGAGTAACAAAGACAAATCGGTCCCAGCCTTCGATTTAAGGATACACATAGCACATTAGTCCATGTCAAGATCAATAACCTTTGGGGATCATTTAGTATTAGGCAGATTGAAAACTCCACCATAAATTGGTGGTTTGTGTGCTCCACCATAAATAGACAGGATGTCTGCTCTGCCAAACCTGCAGTTCCTCTGCCTTATCTCCTGCTCCTTTTAGAGGTGGTCTGTGAACAGAAGCCACCAGCTAGAACAACTTCTTCCCAAATGCCCAATAGCTACTTTAAAATATTTGGGCAGAAGAGCGCTGGCGAAACTGTAGTCAGAATGCAGGGACTGAAGGATATACCCTTGGACTGGTCAATACTGCATGTTGTCCAAAAGAGGTACTCACTAGTATTACAAAAGAACTCCACCTGCCCCCCATCACTCTGCCACACCTTTCCACACAAGCATCTTAATGATGGAATTTCTTATGGATCTCCAAAAAAGTGTGATAGAATCAGTGTCTTACAACTAATGGGCAGGGGTGTTATTTCTGGTAATGTTGGTTCTTTTAAAATATGAGATCCTCACATTACATTTTATCTTTGTTTCCTGGAGAAGTCCTTAGGCATCATAGACTCAAAATGGTTGCCTCTCATAAGTTTCTTCAGGCGCATCAGAGTGAAGATCGGATATTCTCTCGCTCCTCAGTTTCATACTTCTTCTGTATTTAGGTTCTGGCCTGTCAGAGGAATTTTCTACGGTTCATTGTGAGATATAAGCACTTACTGTATGCTGTCATACTCATTGACCTATCTCCTACTCTGACCGTGTTCACCAAATATTTAAGCTTGTGGTAGCCCATCTCCAAAGGTAAGGCATAAATATCTTAACTAACCAGGACAGCTGGTTATTTGAGGCCTAGTCACCATAAGAAGTCCGAAATCACTTGGATTCTTCAAATACTCTTTTGCACAACTGTGTTTCTTCATAATACAAACAAATTACCCATTGAAAGAATGAAAGTTCATTGGGAGCGGGCCTTCTTCTCATGGATCACAATGCACAACACTGAGACCATATTTGGCCATCTTCAATTTTTGTTTCAAAAGTCTTGGTCAATTTGAAGATTGAAGGGCCTCACGGTTTTGTTTATCGTTCAGGCACCCAAGCATGTATGTGCATGTGGCATCTCTAGAAAACAGATGGAATTACCACTTAAACAGCCTGTTGGCCAAGATACAGTTGCCTTCTCCAGTGAAACAAACTGCAATGGTGAAGCATGTTGGGTACACTACTCCTGGGAGAACCACACAACATTCACGCTGCCTAGTGCACCATTGTGGCAGATGCTTCCCTGGTGGGATGAGATGGCTCACTTGAGAGAGAGCTCACTCATATTCTCTCAGAAAACCTAATTGCCATGTTTTGCATCAATAAATGAGAAGGTACCAGATAATTAAAGCTGTATGGCAAGACATTAAAGTGGTGGCACTGGGACATAGTCCAAAAGCATCTGTCTACAAGCAGCTCTCTTTGAGGGGATTGGGTATAATATACCTACTTACTCAGCAAACTAATCACCATGAGCAAGAAGTGGAAAGCTCACAAACTAGTTCTTCAGCAGATCTTGGCCAGTTGAGGCATCCACAAAGTCAATATTTACGCTATGGAATTGAACAAGAAATGTGATCTGTGCAGTTCAGTGGACTTTCTGTAAGGTCACTCACTGGGCGACACTTTCAAAATTGACTGAACATTGTATCTGCATTTATCCTTTTCATCTCTTGCTAAGAGCAATTCTACAGACCTTCCAACTCACATGGCGCCCCTGTGTGTCACATGATAGGGGCTGTCCCCCAGTAAAAAGCTGATATCACACTGTGTGCACGGAGTGAGCTGGGAAGCCGCACAAGTCTTTGTAATTCGTTTTAGAGGAGAATGGTAGGGTCTGCTTGGGCATCACCAACATCTAACATCTCCTTGGCACCCTACCTCCTCCAGGTATGGCCAGGTGGTAATGGGCTCAAACCCCCGCCCCCACTCAAGACACAAGTCCTTTAAGGCCCGCCTCCTGCTCACATGGTAAAACTAATTTCAATGTTGGCAGGTGTAAACTATGACTAATTTTTAAAAAATGAGAAAGCATGCAGCTTTGTGATACCTGTTGCCCATATCGTGCCAATCCAAAAGGCCACGATATCCAGACCTTTTGGAGTTTAATTGGAGCCTCTTTGGCGTCTTGAATCTGCATGCATGAAAACTGAGCAGTGAACTCTAGATGCATACTCTGATTATCTGAGGTTCTGGACATGGGCCTGGTAGTTCCACCCATGTTCTCCAGCGTCAACCCAACCAGATGGATTTATTTCCCCGTTTTTTCCCAGTTTGTAGCCAGATGTACGTTTTGATCCATTGTCGGCCACCAGCGCTCAAGGTGTGCCCTTTTCCATCGTATTAGCATGAAAGTACCTCATCACAAGTTCGACAAAATGATATCCGGCAGGTATTTCTCCCTGAGTATACTCTTTGCTTCTCCTGCCCATCATGACCAGATTATGAAAGGGCTCCTGAACTCATATCCCTCACCACCTTTTTAGTTCCCATGCGGGACACAGTCTTACTGTCTCATAGAGCCTCCATTTCAGTGTGGTTATTTTTGCTGCCTGAGAAACCTGACAGTTACATATTTCTTTTGTTGCTGCCACGTCCGTTGGAATGGTAGGGGAGAAGGGTGGGCTATTTCCCTCAACCCTCTACATAAGACTTTTCAAGTAAATGCCATAAAATGAGACAGACTTTCCCTGAGCTTGTCTTTCTCTATCCCTCTCTCGGTAGATTCCGGTGTCAGCTTTCTTTCCAGCTCCCCACCGGCCAAAGACAGAGAAGTATTTTCACCTGATAGACCCCTGAGAGCTCAGAGCGTCTTTCTCGAGGGAACCAGTAGCTTTCAGGTTGATGAGCAACCCATCATCGGATCTTCCAGCCCAAAGAGGGGGCGGATTGTTCTCTAGCAGCCACCAGTTTCAGGATGGGTCATGCAGAGCCCCAAGAAGCGGGGCTCGTTAATGAACAAAGACCTACAGCAAAAGATGAAACGCCATGATGTGGGCTCTACTGTATGCCGTGCTAGTCCTCACAACTTGTAAAATGGGTCCCTGGTCCTCTCTGCAGACGCCCATGAAGCATTATTGCCGTGATTCAGATGCAGTGAACGAGTCGTCGTTTCCGGGCAATACATTTTGGGAACTATTTGGCTCAGACAGCTGCCTCAGACTCGCATTGTTATAAAATGTTGCTTTAGGGGTTGTTGATGACGAGGCATGCCCAGGAAGGAATATCCTTTTGAATAATAAGTTACCTATCTTCTGTAACATTCGTTCTGCTGGATATGAAATGTTTCATCAGCTTCTCCATAGCCTTCCAGCCTCCATGCTTGCTAAGAGCATTGAACCTATTCAGACCTATTCTTTCTGACAAAATTAGTATTTTCTTTGCACCGTCGTCTTTTTCGTCTTAGGGGGAACAAATGTCAGTAGTTCTGGTTGGCCCCATTATGGGTCCACTTCATCAAGTAATGACTTTAAATGATCCCATGTTACAAGAGGGCACAGTGCCACCTAGTGCGAGTCAATTGGAATTGCTGAGAAATCGTCCACTTCAGGTCTGAAGAATTTGTAAGAAGGTTATGTATCCATTAGAAAGACTGCTATCGAAGTTAGCATCTTATTCTCACCCATGACTCTAAATTGTGTAGAAACCAGGCCAGTGCAGTCACACCCATTTTATGCTGTTTTATTTACCAGGAACTCGACCCAAAAGTATTGGAGCGCTTTACATGAGCACCAGTAGTTATATTGCACATGGAAAAATTTATATTTTTTAAGCACGGGCAGATTAATTTATTTGTCCTGAATCCTGGTTGATTATACAAGAAAAGCAATAAAGAGATACTGGGAATAATGGGGATTTGCCCAGAATCCCAGGATGTTGAGCCGAGCAGACACTCGAACCTGGCTCCCCAATTCCAAATTAGGCAGCGCTAACCTTAAAGCCACATCCTCTCCCCACTTCTTCACTCGTCTTCTTCACTTTTCATGCCTCACCCTCTTCTTCACTTGTCAGCAGTTGGACAATTCTGCCTCAAGCAGATGATCATCCAGGGAGTTTATATCCAGAAGTCACTGATTAGTGGCGTTCTGTGACCCTCAAAAGTGGAGGGTCGTCGAGCCAGTACCAGACCCAGTGGCAGGCACTGTGATAAATCACAACACCTTTCTGCTCACATTCCAAAGTTCTCAATCATGGCTCATTAACAGATTTTATAATGGACCGTGACTGAGCGCTCTGGAATTAAGGCTGAAGGCAATGCGAGTTTCTCACAGTGCCTGTCAAAGGGCGTAAAGGGTAAAAAAAAAAGAAAACCAAACTTACCTTTCTTGTCTTGATTGCAGTCAACGCTAATCGTCCTCGAGCCTCAGCTATTTTCTCTCTCCAAATTCCGGTACTGCTTTCATGCTGCAGATGAGCAGCATGAGAGAAGCCTGGATTGGCTGGAGCTGGCTACCTCGATGCTCCAGCAGGCACAAGGGGCCTGTGTCTACCCTCCACTCAGCTGTCTAAGACTGCTAGGTGGAGAGGTTTATACTGGCTGTTGCAAGATAGCCGGCCAAAGAGACATGTGCAGTGTAAACTGAAGTGAGCAGCACTCCCCTGCTACCAGTCAGCAGCAGCCCCTCTCCCAAACACTTCTTGGACTGGGAGCAGTGAAAAATAAAATGGCAATTCATTTTATTACCATTTTATTTGTCACTTTTGCTGCACTGGCAGCAGGGGGTGGGGTGACACTCCTCTGTCCTAATGGGTCGAGCGCTGCTGGTCGCTATTCACCTCATGGTCGTGAAGCAATGCTGCAGAAACACTCACTCCACGCTCATTCTCTTTCTTTGGCACCTCTGTGCATACCAGTTAAAACCTATTGCACATTCAACATCCTGGCATAGTTCAAGCCGGTCCATTCTGCATCATTCACTTGCAACACCTCCCATCTTTAACACTTAAGAGAGTCTGTGCTTGAAGATGACTTTTCGTTTACACCATTTCTTCAAAAAATAATTCGTTTATTCCATATCTCGGCGTAATAAAATATAAAATAACATTACAAACAAGTTTATGCCTTCAAAACCAAGTACAAAAGAGTGTCCAGTGCAGCAACAGCAACTGGACCGTAAGGTTTCGCCATTTGGACCCATTGTTTAACATACATCATTGTATGCCTGACCAAACTCTGGGTTGGCTTTGTTTTGCTTTGGTCAATAAATATTATTATTATTCTCATTCCGTTTTCCAGTCTGCCATATCCTCACAGGACCCACTAAGTACCTTGGTACTTTTGGTTCTGTGAGCAAGGGTGCCACCATTAAAAAGTGCATGTCATTGTACAGGGTGCTTATCTAAACCATATAGGCCAACAATTGCATGTTTAGAGTTCTTTTTCTCATTTATGTACCAGACCTCACTCTTTAGAGATCGAGCTCTTGTTACTACATTTCTTCAAGTGTAAAACAAACCTTTCTGTGACCCTTAATGTGGCCCCCCTTTTAAGAGCGTGCCTTTGTAACTCTCAGCAAACATGATCCCTTTGCTGCCACTGGCATGGTCGGTGAATATGTTTAGGGTGATCCTATGGAATGCAAAGGGGTTGAGTAGGTCACATTATGGTGTATGTTTCGCTTCACAGCTGTTAAAATCCTGGAAGAGTACTTGGATAGTACTCCTTCCTTCTTCCAGGGACCTTCTTTGGTCAATAGCACTCTATTGTTCCCCTAGGGCCTTGATTAGGTCTTATTCGATGGTTGCCAAAGAGCTTTCATTGTTGTTGCTCTAGTCTACAGGGACCTCAACTGGCCACTGAACTATCTTTTTACAAAGATCTATAGTGGCCATTTGCAATATTTCATTCTCTATGGACCACCATTAGTCCTTCCTCTATGGTCCTTCCTGGAACTTAACACAAGATCCTCCAATGGCACATACTCTATCATTCTACAACGACATCCACAGGTGAAAATGCTATCGTTCTTGAACTATCTGTATTTGCCTACAGTCTATAGTTCACTGCCCTTCATTGGCCTCTACTCTGTCTTATTACATGAAACTACAGGTACCCGTATCTTGTTTGCCTCCAAGCAGTGTCATTGGCACGTGCCCGATTCTATCAATATGGGCACATGTATCTTCCTTGTGATACGAGATCCTCAATTACAAATCTTTAGTCGTAAAGTGCTTCGTGTGCAGTGAGTTTTACTCTCATTCTCTCTTCCTTTTTGGTTGCTAGTAAACATGGCTCAGGAAGGCGGCAACTTGTCACTGGGTGCCCAGAGTGTACTCTAATGCGGGCGCTCCAATCACACTGTCCTCCCAAAGTCTTTTGGTACAATCTCTATTCTGAGGCAGAGCTAACCTAAAATGTACTCCTAAACCCAGACACAAGGCTGTCAGTGTTCCCCTCTGAGAGTCCATTCCTCATATAAGGTGCCTTTGGCATTAGCTACTTCAGGGGCTATATGGCCTTCACTTGCCAACCTTTGTCCCCTCTCGCCACTTCAGTAGCATACAGTGTCTTTGGATAACACTCAATCCCAGCAGCCATTTGACACTTTTCTTGCTGATCGTTTGCACTGGCTGTCAGTAGAGGAGAGGTGCGCCTAATCTAGGACCCCAAAAGAGCAGCTGCACCCCTGCATAGGCTCCCCAAAAGCAGGCCCACATTTCCAACAGCGGCATGTCATAGAATGTCTACCGCCAGGAGCATGAAGGCCAGGAGACACTTAAGCAGACGAACATGTTCAAGTGTCTCTGAGTCTTCTTCTAATACAGATTCTCTGTGGCAGCAGTGACCATTTCAATATATCTCTGTCTCTTTTGGCCTGTCTGCCACTAAAGCGAGGCCAAACATCTTCTCGCTCTACTACTGTAAAAGGCTCAAGTCATCAAGGATCAGCTGGACACCTTCAGCTGCACCCACATGCCTCCACAATCATGTTGGGGATATCCATCTTGACAATGTTGTGGTTCTTGTCATAGTACAGCATGGATAGCGGCCTATGCTTGGTAGGCACACAGCATGAGGTGGTGGAAGTGTTAATGTTGTTGGCTTTGATGAGGTTGAGGACGGTGGTGTGGAAGGAGGCTGCCATGCCAGGAGCGCCGGCAAGGTGCATAGGGCAGAGACCCATGCAGTAGTTGATCTGGTAGCCCTCCGGTTTAATGATCCAGTCATTCCAGCCAATGTCTTTGAAGTCCACATAGTAGTCCTTGCGGCAGCACAGCTTTGAGTTCTTGTCACAGGTGAGGCTGCGCTTTGCCACGTGATGCTCTGCATCCCGTACCCTGGCCTGGGCCACCAGAAATGGTTGGTGAGCTTCGCTGGCATTCAGCCCTGGGCACTGTCTCCCCTCACACTCCAGCTCCAACTGCAAAGTCCTTTCCTCCTGATCAAAGAAGGCCTGAAGGGCAGGTGTAAGGGCAAAAGTGTGCCAGCTACCCCATGTCACATCCAGCTGCCTCTTGGACACTAGACTTCGCTGTTGGCCTGGGCGGCTCAGATACACCTGGGCAGTAAGGTTGAAAGGGCCACCTCGCTGCGACTTGAAGTAAAGCCATAGGTGTGAATGGAGGATGTGCACGTCCTGTGTTCGGTCACGGTTGAACTGGAAGTTCATTTTGGTGTTGGCAATATTTGAGAAATCTGCAAAAGGGGAAAGAAGGAACAATTATCACAATTTGGTGTAAGTTTTTCATAAGCAATATCACCCAGAATACTGGATATACTAGATACAAAATGGCTACCCTTGTTTGTGGAGAACACAATGACTTAAGGAGCATGGCTTCTGAACTGTATTTTACTGAACCAAAGCAAACTTAATTCCCACTGGTGGGTAGTTTGAAAAGCTGGCCCTTGTGGACAGTATGTGGAACTAGAACTGGTAGACAGTGTAACTGGGAGTTGTGGGCAGTGAAACTGGGAAGCTGGCACTGGTGCGCAGCTCAACTGAGGAGCAGCCTCCTTTGGGCATTATGATAAGCTGGCAGTGGTGAGCAGTGTTGGATGCTTGAATAGATGGCAGTGTGACTGTGGAACTGGCCCTAGTGGGCAGAAAAAGAAGCTGGCCCCGGTTGTCAGCATGGGTAGTTTGCCAAAGTGGGCATCGGGATTTGGGAGCTGGCACTGTTAAGTGTGAGACACTGGCACTGGTGGGCATGTGAGATGCTGAAGCGGCAGTGTGATAAGTGTTAATTGGTGGTAGCGTGACAGGGGAGCTGCAGCTAACAGGCAGTGTGAGAACTTGCAGCTGGTAGGCAAGTTATGAGGCTCGCAATGGTGACTTACGAGTTGGCACTGACAATCAGTGTGGGACGCTTGCTCCAGTTCTCAGTGTGGGTATCTTGCACTGGCGGACACTTTAAATATGGAGCTGGTACTGACAGACAGCATAAAAAGGTGACACCGGTGGGAGTGTGAAAGGCTGTTACTGGGGGAAGTGTGAGAAGTTTTCATTGGCAGCAGTGTGAATGAGATGCTGGCACCGGCAAGCAGTTTGAGAACCTTGTGCTGTCAGGCAGTGTGAGAAACTGGCACTGATGGCCAGTGTAAAAAGCTAGCACTGGTATAAGTGCAACTATGGCACTAGCTCTTCAGTGCACTCCATCTAACACCTTGCACCTGATCAAGACCTTAACCCCTTCCATGCGTCAGACGGCACCCCGGCTGTCCGATGTCACAGTGGGCATGTGCGGAGGATGGCCGAAGGCCGTCCGAACTCCGCCCACTCAATAAATCACCAGCACAGTGGCGGAATTCACGCAGCGGTCAAGGTGTTAAATCTTCCTAAAGCCTAGTAGCAATTCATTCCAAAGTGTGCCCTATATGAATGAATAAATGAATGAGGCATGTTTATAAAGCGCGACAGCTGCTCCAACCAGGACGTCCCAGCAGTAAGCTGATGAGGGGAAGGAAGTACCACTGTCTCCCCATTCAGAAGAGATGCCACTTGAAGATGTTGATCCAAACCTAGAAAGTTGTGCACAACCAAGGACCACAATGTATGTAGGGGGTGCTGCACTCTATGTGTGTAATTATCTTCAAAAAGTTGAGCGGTAGGTGTGCTGTGTTAGATTAGTGCCTGCACACTAACGTAATCACTGTATGTGGCCTGACGCCAAAGGCCGTCAGGACTCTAACACGCCCTACAAAAATTGAATACTCCTTTTGACAAGTTTCATACACTTTTATCAAATATGCTTAATCATAAAAGTTCATTACATTTCAACCATCATGAAGAATTTCTTTTTTTACATTATCAGATAGGTTTCACATTTACGACAACAAAAGTATAAATTTATACATTAAATGAATAGCACAATAACACCCGATGCATTTCGGGGCATCAGCCCCTTCGTCAGGGGTCTTTTTATTGCTAGTATTGAATACTCCTATCCATTGTTGAGCATTTTACAAATGTATTCTGATCCTCCCTTCGGTATACAAAGTCTGTTGTTTTCTTAAAGGTGATTCTAGTTCGTTTTATCTGCAGGGTTTCAGTTATAGCTTGACCCCTTGTTCGTGAATGAATTGCGCCTGCGGGTTCTCGTGTTGAGCAGGTCCCGCTATGCGTTTTTTAATGGCACGATATGCGCGACGTGAATCTCCTATCAGTTTCCCGGGAAGCAGAAGCATCAACGCTCCGCCTGAGCTTACAACAAAGCTCAGGCGGAGCGTTGATGCTTCTGCTTCCCGGGAAACTGATAGGAGATTCACGTCGCGCATATCGTGCCATTAAAAAACACATAGCGGGACCTGCTCAACACGAGAACCCGCAGGCGCAATTCATTCACGAACAAGGGGTCAAGCTATAACTGAAACCCTGCAGATAAAACGAACTAGAATCACCTTTAAGAAAACAACAGACTTTGTATACCGAAGGGAGGATCAGAATACATTTGTAAAATGCTCAACAATGGATAGGAGTATTCAATACTAGCAATAACAAGACCCCTGACGAAGGGGCTTATGCCCCGAAATGCATCGGGTGTTATTGTGCTATTCATTTAATGTATAAATTTATACGCCTTTGGCGTCAGGCCACATACAGTCACAACCAAAGACCGGCATACATCAACCACAGCCTGAACTTCCACCAACTCACCAGACTTCTGCGCTCCAACTCCTTTACCCTTGCTCACACCCCTCGCATACGTAGAAGCCACAGCAGAGGCCACTTTGTCTCCTAACGCGCAGCTAAGGCCTGGAACGACCTCCCTCTTCACCTCTGGACCTCACCCTCGCTGATGTGATGACCTGGCTGTTAAACTAAGCCTCCGCAGTACCATCCTCATCACCTGGATATCCTTACATGTTTTAGCCATGCTTTTCAAATCTGATTTGATTTACATTTGAAGGACCTGAGTCTCCTACTGAGCAGCAGGGTCTCTAAAGGAACAGAAAGCCTGGGTTATATTTCTTTGAAGAAGTGTGCCTTCAGCAGAGCCTTGAAAGCTGACTTGGAGGAAATACACCGAAGATGTTCTGGAAGAGAATTACACATGTTGGGAGCTAGAAAAGAGTAGGATGTACCATCAGCTCTCTCTCTATGCACCCTAGGGATGCCCAAGAGATTTAGACTAGCAGAGCGATGGGTTCTAGGGGTTGATACTTTTTAATCTTATCCTGAATACAAGCTTGGCCCATGAGATGTAAAACTCTGTAGGTGATCATAAGGGCTTTGAATTGTATTCTCTGGCTGATCAATAGCCAGTGTAGAGCTTTCAAACCTTGTTGAATGGAGATTCGTTTAATAATGTTCAGTGCCAATCAAGCAGCCACATCATGTACCCACTGTAATCTGTTGATCAAATCCTGTGGTGTCCCAGGGAGAAGGACATTGGTGTAGTCCAATCATGATGTAATTAGGGCATGTACAATTTCATTTCGAGTGTCCTCTGGCAGGAGTTTAAAAGTATTTAATAAAATACGTCAGTAAAGGTAAACCGACTCTGGCTGTAGACTTGACCTGGGTTTTGTATAAAAGGGCAGTGTCTATTTTTACCCTCAGATTTGTTGCAACATATGTGGGGGCAGGAGGTTAACGCAGCTCAGTAGGCCATATTCTGGTTATGTCAATAGGAGAAGGGCTACCAAATACCAGTATCTCATATTTATCCGAGTTGAGGCAGAGGCAGCTGTTGCGCATCCACTCAACTTCTGCCAGAAGGCAGTCCTGGAAGTTGGCTGTAATTGAGTTATCCAGCTGGTTGAAAGCATACATTAGCTGAGTGTCATCTGCAGAAGACACAACGTTAAAGCCCCAAGATTGTACAATGGAGTCAAGGGGGAGCCGTACAGATGTTAAATAGAGTTGGGCTGACAGCCGATCCTTGAGGAATGTCACAATTCACTCCCCTATATCCAGAGGTGTAGGGAGGTAAGTAGATTGCTTGTTTTCTTCCAGAAAGGAAGGATGTTATCCAGTTCCAGACAGTGCAGAGTATACCAGCCTTTTCCGACGGCTGCAATAATATGTCGTGAGACACAGTATCGAAAAAGGCAGACAAGTCGAGTAGTATTACTAAAGAGCTATAGATTTTTTTCCAAGATCAAGCCTAGTTTTAATGAAATCCATTGCCTCTGAAAGGGCTGATTCTGTACTGACACTAGTACAGAAGCCGGATTACAATGGATGTAAGAAATTGTTGTTTACGATAAACTTTGTGATCTGGCAGTTGACCAAGGACTGTAACATTTTACCTAAGTCAGAGAGTAAGGAGATGGATCTATAGTTACCCTGATTTAGTTGATCAATATTAGCTTTTTTGCAATTGGTAACACCAGTGCCTTTTTCCAGCTAGTGGCCACAGAGCTAGAGTCCAGGGACAACTTAAACAGAGATAATCTGTAGGTTTAGGAAGTTGATGTCTCGCAACAAAATGTGAGGACAGACATCCAACGAGGAACTAAATCTACCTTTTTGAATGATAATTTCTGAATCAGTTAGATATATCTCCTCCAAAATAGCTGAGGGTCAATGCAAAGAGAATGTGGTACTAGAGCTGACTTAGATGAGTCAGTGTTCTTGGTGTATTTAAACTTAGAGCAAATATTGTTGACCTTTTCATGAAAAAAGGCCGTCAAGTTGTCGAAGAACCGCTGTGATGACGGGGTGGATTGTTTACCAGCTGTGGGATTTTGGAAAGAATTTACTATTTTAAAAACAGTTCTAGGCGCGTTTTCTGCTTCTGCAATAGGCCACTGACTCACTCGTAAGATCATAACTCGGTTGAAAAATAATATATAACTGCCCTTGATGCCTTATGTTTTAAGGGACTAGTACTGAAAGTAGAAGAAGAAAGAAGGGACCATTACTGAAGGGTGTGTTCCTGTTCATGTTTATAACAGGCAGGCTGGTTCGGGGGACTGGCACCACAGGATAAAGGGTGTTTTGTCACCCTCTTCCCTAGCAACGGGTTCACATTTGAGGCTTCTAAATTGTACAAATTAATAATGAGAGATGGGGCAAGGCCTTCGAGAGAGGGAGGGGTCATTCTGAGTGTGGTCTTGGACCACCTGCTCTGCCTAAACAGCCACATTTGCAGTGAGACCACAACTCAGCAATTGCATATTGTATGTAGCATTGCGATCAAATAAATTAATTTTACGGCGTACGTGCTGTATGAATGTTCAATATATATCCAATGATGCAATGCAACTTCCTGTCATTCGATGGCGCAATTGTATCAGAACTCGGATGTTGGGTCTGTGATGGGCAATAAGGAAGTGGGAGGGCGTCCACGTGCCATTAAGAAGTCATCCTGCCCTTACACTTTCGGTAGCTATGAAGATAACTTCCACAGAGAGGTTAAACATGTCCTGTTTCATTTTTTCAGCTATTTGGGGGTTAATAAAACGTGTACCTTTGAGCCGGGTACTAGAAAAATGTATTATTCAAACAGAGACTCAGTTCAGTATGATGCATTCTAAACCGATCCTTACGCATCAAACTGGTTTGTATAACGCGCAGTCTGGCATTCATTTAGTTACATTTTCACTGAAACTTCGATAGGATTGGGACAGAGTCAAGCACGTCAAACGTTGTTTGCAAGTTCCATTGCTGAACTACTAGCAGTGGAACCAGAATGCCTAAGTCCTCCCGTTGTTGGCCGGTAATGGAATCGAGCCAGAGTGGGGAGAGGTGATTTGGGGTACGCACATTGTGGTCAAGTGGAAAGCATAGTTAGAATGCAATTTTCCTCTGTTTAAGTCTGGCACGGTACTGATCTGACGCCAGTGGTTAATTTGAGCCAGTGGTTTCTGGTGCTCGGTACCGGCACATAATTGTCAGCACTGGCACTTATGACAGGCTGCCACATGATGGCAATGTTTGTCTAATTTAGAGAAGAACGCAACAACTGTTGGTTATTATTTCAATATACGTTTAAATGACTATTACTCATGTGATGTGAAATTACTGAAATTATACTATTACTCCAGCTTGAGTAATTAAGAGTAATTTGGGGCAAAAATCCTACCGCAGGAGCACAGGAACAATGAACTAAGGGAGAGTGAGCCGTTGCTGGCTACTGTAGTTCGTGCCCTGTAGCATTTAGTGCTGGTTTCTTAGCGCAATATGCAACCTCTAGGCCATGTTGGACATGAAGGTGCATTTTCTCAAAAAAAAGGAAGGCAAATGCTGGATTACGCTTTTCACACAGTTACGCATAATTATGGGTTATTTTGTGATAATTATGAGTAATTATGCTAGAGAGAGTGACACCAGTTATGCCAACCCCTACCTGCGATTCAGACCCTTCCTATCATATGCTCCCTAAAATCAGCCGCAACGGGTCGCTAGACCCAACTTTAGGGACCAGAAATACTTCCAAATGGGCAAGCGAGAGGAGGGGGGCATACCATTTACTCCCACCAAAAATCAATAAATAGGGGTTGCATATTTTTGACATCTGTGCAGCTTGTTGACCTTACATATTTGAGAAAACATAACATATAAATACACAACCTAAAGTAAAAGCAAGCATAACTTTATCAGATCCAGTATGTAAGATCTAGCTGTTCTGCCACAGAAGTGATTATGGCTCTACTCTTTATATTAACTGTAGTAAGGTTTGGTAAATGGGCACAATAGTTGCCCTTTGAGGATGAAATGCTGTTTAAATTAGTAACCCATTGAAATAACTCACCTGACTCTGCAAAGCTGATGATCTCGTATTCCTGCTCGTCTTGTCCATCCCCTGTCGAGGTGCCCAATAGCCCATCTAGGTTAGGCTTGCCTGGGTGCAGCCTCCGTAGAGCGTTGGCCACGGCCATGCGTGGTACCGGGTGGGTGATGTTGGGTCGCTCCTTCAAGTGCAGCTTGCTTAGAATCTGCAGCTTGGCTAGCTCTGTTAGGATCTGCCGCTCTGCCTCAGGTGCAATAGTTGAGGGCACCCCGCATGTTGGGCACCCAGCTTTCTTCTCCATGCCCACCACCTCTTCCGAATTCTCTGGCTCCTCTTCTCTTGTTGCGGCACCGTGAGCAGTGGAGAGTGTCACCAGCAGCAAAAGGCAAAGCCACGCCCCCTTGCACTGCCATTCTTCAGTAAATTGGTGAATTCGGCAGAATGCCATGGCCAACCAATGTACACCGATTTCTTTAGCTTGAAAGATGAATAATAAGCTATTATGAGCCAAACAACAATTAATTCTTCTTGAGAATGTAAGAATATGTAAAACTTTGGAATGGCACTATGAGTTCTTTTTGGGAATGAAACAATGACTTCTTCTTGTGAATGGAACAATGAATTCTTCTTGGGGTGGCACAATGAGTTCTTAGAACAATGAGTTTCTTTTTGGCAAAGGAACAATGACTTGTTCTTGGAATAGGAACAACTACTTCTTGGGAATGGCACAATGAGTTCTTAGAACAATGAGTTCTTGGAGCAATGTGTTCTTGTTGGGAAGGGAACAATGAATTCTTGGAGCAACCTGTTGTTGGGAAGGGAACAGTGTGTTCTTGAGAAGGGAACAATGACTTCTTGGAGCAAGGTGTTCTTGGGAAAGGAACAATGACTTCTTGGAGCAATCGGTTATTCTTGGGAAGGGAACAATGACTTCTTGGAGCAATGAGTTCTTGAAGCAACGTGTTATTGGGAAAGGAACTATGAGTTCTTGGGAACGGAACAATGACTTCTTGGGAAGGGATAATGACTTCTTGGAGCAATCAGTTCTTCTTGGGAAGGGAACAATGCGTTCTTTGGAACGGAACAATTACTTCTTGGAGCAATGTGTTCTTCTTGGGAAGGGAACAATGACTACCTGGAGCAATGAGTTCTTGAAGCAATTCGCTCTTGTTGGAAATAAAACAATAAGTTCTTCGTGAGAAATGAAGCAATGAGTTTTTATGGGGAAGGGAACGATGTGTAGTCTCAATGGGAATATAACAAAGAGTTCTAGCAGGCAGTACACTGCTGAGATCTTATTGGGAAAAGAACAGTTAATTCTTCGGGCAATAGAATTATGGTTTCTGGTTAGGTTCGTCAATTAACTCCTATAGGGTTTCAAATAAAGAGTTTCATGGCAATGGAGAAAGTTCTCATTGAGAATCGATAGAGCAGTTCTCACAGGCAAGAGATGGATGAGCTCTCGTTGGGGATAGGGCAGTCCATTCTTATGGCTATGAAAGGACCAGTCGTCGTGATGATTGTAAGTCGGATGAAGAGCTCTTACGGGCAGTAGACAGGGCGAGGGCGCTCACCGGGGACGTGTGACGAGTGTCCTGCTTCCGCCGCGCTCGCGCCGCTTCTCCCAGGCTCCCGGTTCTTCTGTCAGCTCGCGCACCCGGCACCTGCCGCCCTTAAATAAGCACAGGCCGGGCTTTAGCAGTCATGTGTCAGGCTGCCGTCGGATTTAAGTGCGAAGAATTAACCGGGAAGCGCTGCGTGCATCACCAGCCCTCGTCGTCCCCGGAATATTCCTGACTAAAGTGCGCGGAATTCTGACAGGATGCGCTTGGGCTGTCGCCCGAGTTCCTGATATTCTTTTCAGGCTGCCGTCGGATTTAAGTGCGAAGAATTAACCGGGAAGCGCTGCGTGCATCACCAGCCCTCGTCGTCCCCGGAATATTCCTGACTAAAGTGCGCGGAATTCTGACAGGATGCGCTTGGGCTGTCGCCCGAGTTCCTGATATTCTTTGCAAGGGGGTCTCCAACCTGACCGAGACTCGGTTGCTCAGGGAGTCTCTCTGACCGCCCAGGGCAAAGTGTGCATCTCTTGTAGACTCTCCCAGGTGCCCCCTTTATAGTGCCCAGTGGGCGCTGCCTGTGCACTCGGGTGCCAGCAATCCCTTTCCTTCTGCCTGGCACCTGGGTCGTGTCCCTAGCACTTGTCTCCTCCCCCACGTCCCCCCTCCCGCCCCAGCCCATCTCGGTGCAGCTGCGGTTCTTCCCGCTCTTAGTGAGCCCGCCTGCAAAAGTTCACTCCTGCACGGAGAAGGGGCGGAGACTGGGACTTGGTAAAACTGGGACAGCCCCCCCCCCCCCCCCAACCTCCCCCCCTCCCCTCCTCCTCGGTGGAAGCAGGTGCAGGTGCAGGACAGTGGCAAACGTGATATGATGAAATTCCCAGTGTGGAATTGCATTTATTGTTTTCACGTGCGCGGGCTCGCGCGCACACACCCGGAGCCAAGTGTCCAACAGGGAATGCAACGGTCGAAGTCCACCTTTCCCGGCAAGACACGGCGACAGTCGCCCAACGCGCCCCGCTGCTCATTTGTAATCCGCTGCCTACCTCCTGTAGCAGGAAACTAGTGCTTTGAATGGGCAGGTACTACCACCCGCACTTCTTTAAGTTGATATTGTAAGTTCCTGCACTTCTTCTCACCACTGTTGCAGGCCATCTGATGGTCACTTTTAAAGAGCAAACAGGTACTGTGGATAGTACTAGCACTCTATATTTTTATGTATTATTTAAGGCACCGCAGACTACTGCTACTTTCTCGCCTTCCAGTGCTCTGCTGTCATTAGGCATGCAGCTATTCCTGGGTTTGAGTGAGACTTTCTGTTTTATTACAGGCGGCCATGGAGGAGGCTGACATCATGCGAACCTTAACGGTGGCTGCACCATTACATACACAGTAAACGAAAGCAGGGCCGTTTCTACCATTAGGCAAGACTAGGCGGCTGCCTATGGCGGCAAAAGAAGGGAGGGCGGCAAAAAACCTGAGTTTGGAAATCCCCTTGAGTGAACGGCCGCCTAGTCTTGCCTAATGGGAGAAACGGTGCTGCCAAACTTATTAGGTAGCGCCTTCTAAAATTCGACGTGACGTGACGTGATTTGACGTCACATTTGGCGCCACGAGTGCCCGCTCTCGACCCGATCGGAGTCGCACCTCTTTGCTCACCTCGTGGTCACCTGCAGCGCTCACCCCGCAAGGCAGCAATGCACCGGACACCAAGACAACAAGTGAGGAAATCCCCTGAGGCGCGACTCGCAAACAGGTCTGCTCTCGTTGGCTGGTGCGCAGCGTACATCACTGTGGACTGCATGCTCCTCTTCCTCTCCTTGTTTTAAAAGCACTAGGTTCCTTAATGATGCCCTCCTCTTGCACGTGCTAGCTGCAGCACGAAGGTGCAAAGTTGCAAACAGCACAGATCAGCCGTCTTTGTTTTAATAAAGCCCCCTTTCTCCTACCACATACCCTCACGGCGCCTGGCAGCATGCCCAAGGAGGCATTCTCAGAAGCACATCATTTCTTGCTATTGTAATTATTTTGTGGGTGCTAGGAAACACAATTAAGTCAACCTCAACGCTGAAAATAAATTAAACTTTTATTGCAATTTCTAGGATTTATTAAACATCTAATCTCTGTGCCTCAGACACTCCCTCTTCATACAAGGGAGCCCTGTTATGTTAAGTCTCTCTCTCGGTTGCTTCGAAAATGGGTCGCACCTCTCTTCTCGTCTTTACGCTGTCTCCGATTTTGAAACGCACTCTTTTCCTTCCGCCAGCGTGAGTGTAAGGCACGTCTCTTTCCTGTAGCCTCTCTTTGGACTCAGGACCAAATGAGCCCTCTAGCCTGCAAATGAGTTTGGGCACTCTCATCTCCTGTGGTCTGTTGGAAAACCTTCCTCTTGTCTAACCTGCTTCTGAGTTTGGATTACACCCTCTCTTTTAGATTGCTTCATATTTTGGGGCAAAACCTCTCCTCGCCTGTCTCTGTGTTTGAGGTGTACTTTGCTCCACTAGCCTGCCTCTGAGCTTGGACAACTCTCTCTTCCACTAGTCTGTCCCTAATTTTGAAGCACACCTTTCTCTTTTAGATGGATTCTGGGTTTGGGGCACACCTCATGAATATCAGATAGCTGGTGTTGTAAGATTTGATGTCAATAATGATAGTCTAAGAAAATCAGGGCAGTGACAACACTTCCATCCATAAGACGCCGTAGGTCATCTGAGAATGGGGTAACAACCCAGTTCCAGCCAGAAGTAAGCTGGCCTTTAGGAGCTGTAGCAACAATTCTCCACTATGGAGACCTATGGCTGAGCCATCACTGCTGGCTCCAAGAATATAGCTTCAAACGTCACCTGAAAGCAGCGGACAACACTAGATAGTAGACGGGTACCCAGTGGCATAGCTCACCATTATTATGTCACCCAGTTGAGCGTGCCTGCATTGGCACCGAGGCCCGAGCTGGGGGGGAGGGTGGATCTGAACACTAATTATTGCACTTTTTTACAACCTAAAGAGGAATTAAGGAGTCTGTTTTACTAGCTTTCACTGGGGCCCCTGAGAGCCGTGCTATGCCACTGCAGTTATCAGCTCACCGTTATTATGTCACCCAGTTCAGCATACCTGCAGGCAGCTCGATTGTCCCCTCTCCCAGTGCCACCCTCACCAAAGTGTCTGCGCAGCTATCTATCATCAATAGGGGTAGCTGCCGGCTCCACTGCGTGCGTCCTGACCTGTGGAGGCATCATTGGTCACAGCTGTCACCCCCATCGCTTGTGTCCCCCACCTTGGGGTGTTGTAGTACAGCAGGCTTCACTTTGTATAGCGACCGTCTCCTCTACCCCCATATGTTCTCAGCCTCGGGGCACCTGCTCTGCCAGCATTAGACAGCTTCCGTCTTCCCGAACACCCGTGCATAGTTACTAAGTGCGCAAATCAGATGGAGGCTGGAGATTAAATGAGGTGTAACACATTGTTCTGTATTAAAAGGCCATATTAACATAATTATCTGAGTCTGTACCTCCCCCAGAGCTTCATTTGTTTAAAAAAAAAGTAAGTGCTGGACTCTTCTGTGAGGCCATGGTAGCCTACACGACCCATTGCCCCTGCCAGCACTACCAGTGACAGTACCAACACACCGCTGCACTCCTCCAATGCAAGTGACACAATTCAGACTAGTACAGGTACTCTGTATCTTGTTTCTGAGAAATGTCTGTAAGCTCCAATTATAAATATTACGCCGCTCTTGATAAGTGCTGGTACTCTCCCTCTCAAAATAAACGTGCCGGTACTCCGTACCGGCCTATTTAAAGCCCCTTTTTCATGTATTTTGACATATTAAAAACACTTGTGCTCATCTTAAACTTAAAAAGTGGACTGTCACTGAAGCCGGCTGACAATTAAGTGCTGAGGAGAGAAAACCACCGGCTCTGATTAGGCACTCTCCCACTTAAAGTGGTAAATATGGGAGGTTTGCAGCAGATCACACACATTTATCCAGGCGCCTTGGTGCTTCTTTGACTACTTGGCACTCTCTGAACTTTCTCTGTCACCACACTATAGTAGATCTTAACGTTCTCTAGTCCTCCGAGGTTCAAATCGTTGCACTTCAGCCAGGATATTTAACCCCCACGCCAGGTCCCATTATTCTTGAAAGATTGTTTTTTAATAATAAAATCTTCAAACTTTTCAACCGATTCACATTTCTGTGGTGAGAAGAACTGCCACCTCACTTGTGTTCTCTATCATTCTTGGTGACAGGATTCTAAGATACTGCAAGTTAGTGCACAATTGCTGACGTCGGTAAGTGGCAGAGGGCTAGGGGGTAGGGTTGGAAGCAAGTGAGGTCTGGGCGAGTCGGTGTAGTGTTGTGCTTTATTTCCCCCATTGCCTCCCCCTGCATTAATCGCATTAGCAAACGCAGTCTGGCTAATAGCAGACGACATCTCTATGAATAGTTTCATTTTTTGTCATACTAAAGCTGCTGCATTCAGTTTTAAAACGGCCAAAATTCCCCTGCCTACACACGCGTGGCTCCTATAAATGTAGCTGGGAGAGGGTCTGTGTAGACCGCCTCCGCCAACTAGCTGTCGATGACCCTTTGCAATGACAAATGAGAATGGCTGTAAAGTGCTTCGAAAGAGCCCCTTAAAACAGCGATGTCCAGCATGGTAGTCATAAAAGTCATAGCGCTCCACTAAGGTGGGGGCGGGGGCGTTAGCTTCCTGGTAGCCTCGCAAAAAGCGATCCTTCTTCGGGACTGCCAGAACTTTCTAGTACAGTTGCTTTCTCATAACTTGACGCTCTTATTTTCATTTCCTTTTTGGGGTGTGTTCCAAGTTTGTCCTTCAATCTTCACTAGTCAGTTTTACGTGCAATTTTGGTAATGAATATTATTGATTCACGTCCAAGTGTTAGATTTTTTGCCGACTAGGCTGCTAGTTAGAAAATGTTAACTCGTTGAATTCTCTCCCTAGTAATTGGTAACCAAGAGAGGTGGGCTGAAGAATGAATTAACTAGCCGGTATGACTGGGGTAGAGAGTGATGGTAGTAAAAGGGAGGGGGTGGCATTTTTCAATTCTCGCCTAGGGCGGTAAAACACCTAGAAACGGCCCTGAACGAAAGGCAACATTACGCAGCTCTCTGCTCAGCGTCTCTTCCGTTGGGCAGTGAGCACCACAGAAAAAGAGCATCCTCAGATGCAATTCCCCCATCAACCATCAACGAGCCTGATAACTCTACCTCTGAAAATAACTGTGCACTCCCCAGCTTATGAAAGAAACCTACTATCGCTACCTCCGAACTTTATCCACCATCATTTATATATTATCACCAAGTGTGCCTATTGTTTTTATTATTTTACTTGTGTATTGTTCGTAAATTTTGCTGTGCATACTCTGTAGAACGCTCTGATTCCTTTGGGCCTAGTTTGTCCTATATAAAACTAAAAATAAATAAATACTCAGTACTTAATTTGTAAAACAACATAAGTGCCAGGGTCCTTGTCAGAAGGCCACTGCAGCTTGCACCACCAATTGCTCCTGCCAGTGCTGGCAATGACAGTACCATCACAACAATCTCACTCATAAAAGTGTGACAATTCAGACTTTAAATATACATTACAAATGACTAATGCATGCTGCCCACGCTATTCTCATAGCTTCGAATGGCAGGTATTAGTGATTTTAATATATATTTAGGGGGCGATTCCGATCTGGGTCGGAAAGCACACCGACCGAGCTGGAGCCGGGTGTCTTCAGACCGATCCGGACTCCTGCAGTACAACCGAGCGAGTACAATGCGGCCGTGTGCTGTCGGACTCGGTCGGACTCCCATAGAAGTCAATGGGAGCCGGTCGTACAACGAGTAAATGGGCTCCCATTGACTGAATGGGTACGTCGCGGCCAAGTGCGCCCGCTACAGTGGGTACACGTCGGTGCCATCCTCACCATACATGCCTGTGTTGTGTCCGAGTCGTAAGGCTGCGGGTGACGGGGGGTCCGACGCGGACGACCGAAGTCCGACTCCAAGAGCTATTGTGAGCTGGACGCTCCGACTCGATCCGACTGTCTGAATCGAGCATCGTACTAGCTCGGTCGTGAAACGTCTCCATTGCGCGCCACGGTTTGCTTGTGGCCGAGTCGTACAGAGCGGTTTGGACCCGGAAACTATTTGGATGGAGATTTTGAGCTTGTTCGCATCGTACTTCGACGTCCGGACCCGTGTACGACTCGGACAGAAAATCAGCCTCCGAATCGGATCCGCTTATGACGAAAGAGATTCGGTGCCCTTCCAACAGAGATCGGAATCTGCCCCATAAGGATTAAACAACTGTTGAGTTCCTCACAAAAATATACAAACAGCCCCTCCATGTAGAAGGCTGTTATAAGAGCAAGTGTTGACAATAAATTGCCAGTGCAGAGCACCGGAAACCACTAACTCAAATTGAGCACTGAATATCTGCATCAGCATCAACCCATAAAGCGGGCCACATTCTTGACCTGATCTGTACCAACTTGACTGGCTTAGAGGTCTGTGACCCAGTCCCAATAGTATGGTCAGATCATTTGCTTATTCCTTTCTCATTCCCTTGCCACCCCATTAATCGACATATTCGTCCGGCTAAACAACTAGGTAGAAATTGGAGCAAGATTTCCCCGGAAAGTCTAGCTCCCGGGCTTTCCCTGGTCGATTTGTCAGACACAAGCTCAGATCTTGATACACGCTTGATTAATCTCAATGACCAGATTACTTCGGTAATCGATCTCATTGCCCCAGTCAGACCCATTAAAACATACCGTTCAGCTCCCTCGGCCCCATGGTATTCGAATGACCTCCGAGCGCTCAAATCAGAATGTAAACGTCTAGAGAGACGCTGGAGAACCACCTTTTCCCCTGACCGCAAAAGCCACTATAAAGCCGCCTTGAAAAATTATAGGAGGAAGATCATTGAACATAAAAGGAAATTTCTAGAAGATAAAATAAATCGTTCTCAAGGGTCATCTAGGGAAATCTTTGAGACAGTGAGATCTTTTACGGATCCCCTTGCCCTTAAACGTCCTCCAGTGGTATCACAGACTCTCTGTGACAACCTCTCCACTTTCTTCGAGAACAAAATAGCTGCAATTTATGATTCCTTCCCCCGTAACCCTCAGGTTATAAAATGTTCTTCCCCTTCCTCTCCTGCGGCTTCAGAGCCCCTGTTCTCTGATTTCGCTGAGATCACATTGGAACAATCTCTTGTGGAACTCTCTAAGACTAAATCTGGCTCCCCATTAGACCCTTGGCCCGCTAAACAGTACAGATCTTTAGCCCCCGTTCTTAATCCTTTTATGAATGGGATTTGGAATAACTCGTTTAAACTGGGACTCTTTCCAGATACCTGGAAACAGGCTCGATTGGTCCCCATAATCAAGAAGTCCACCGCTGACCCCAGTGACCCGCCAATTATAGACCGATTTCCCTATTACCTGCCCCTGCTAAAGTACTAGAAAGACTCGCTCAACAACAGCTAGCGACCTTTCTTGAAACCTCAGGCGCGTTCCATGACTCTCAGCATGGTTTTAGGTCTGGATACAGTACAGAATCTGCACTCATTGAGATGTCTGATGCTGTAAGATGGAGCTTGGATGGGGGGTCTAGAGCGGTGCTGGTGCTGCTTGACTTGTCGGCAGCATTCAACACCGTTTCCCACCCCCTCCTTCTTGAACGCCTGCACTCTAAGGGCATTCAGGGTACAGCGTTAGGGTGGATATCTTCCTTCCTGTCCAACCGTACCTGTAGTGACCTGACAGATGGGCGACTGGACAGGAGGGGACACTAGGACCCTGTGGGTCATGAGGGAGATGACCAGGTCACCGGACACCACATCCTGCTAGGGAACAGGAAGGGGACACACACGAAGAGGACTGACCAAGGGGACAGGACGTGCAGAGGCTCGCTGCTGCTAATACAATAAAGAAGATTACATACCCTCACCTGTGTCCTGTGTCTGGTGTCTCGGCAGTCCGACTACAAGGACATGACATCTGGCGACGAAGGGAAACGAGCCGACGCGCAGATCGACGCGTAGATCGACGCGTGGATCGACGTTCACACGCATCAGGAGTAACCAGGTGCCCACCCTGGATAAGTGGTGGGAAGAAGAAACGAGGGGAGAAGCGACATCGGAGCCCACCCGACCGCCTCTGAAGCAAGAAAAGAAACATCCGCGGTAAGCGCGAAGCTTCGAAATTGGACGTGCGAGCTCTCGCGAGAGGCTGAGAGTCTCGGCGGCCATCTTAGATCCAGGCGGCTGGACCAATAGGAGGCGAGAGTGTGGTGGGCGGCCATTTCAAGGTCAGGCGAGAGCGAGATTTCGAGCGCGAAATCTCGCGAGAAGAGCGGCGGCCATTTTAAAGAGGACATCAAAGAAAAAGGCATTGGAAACAACAGAGCAGCCATCACAGAGTCAGGCAAAGGAAGAATATGATAAGGAAAGGTGGTAAAGACTGAAATAAGAGAAAGAGAAGGTAAAGAAAGGTTCAGAGGAAAGTGGAAAAAGTGCCGACTTAAGAAGTAATGGTGCAGTAAATCACAAGCAAATGCAAATGCAAATAAATAAACAAGGAAATAAATAAAGAAATAAAGAAATAAATAAATAAAAACAAAAAGAAAAGGTCAAAAGAAAAAGGAAACGCAGGAACAAATAGAAGAGTGCCGGAAGAGCACGGAGAAGAGAAGAGTGCCAGGAGGAGCACCAGAAACAACAAAAGAGCACAGAAAAGAAGAGATAGCACAGGAAACAAACAAAGAGTGCCAGAAAGAGCACCTAGAACAGAAGAGTGCCAGGAAGAGCACCGGAAACAACAAAAGAGTGCCTGGAAAAGCACAGAGAATGGAAGAGTGCCGGAAGAGCACGGAGAAGAGACGAGTGCCAGGAAGAGCACCGGAAATAACAAAAGAGCACAGAAAAGAAGAGATAGCACAGGAAACAAACAAAGAGTGCCAGAAAGAGCACCTAGAACAGAAGAGTGCCAGGAAGACCACAAGAAACAACAAAAGAGTGCCTGGAAAAGCACAGAGAATGGAAGAGTGCCGGAAGAGCACGGAGAAGAGACGAGTGCCAGGAAGAGCACCGGAAACAACAAAAGAGTGCCAGGAAGAGCACGGAGAACAGAAGAGTGCCGGGAAGAGCACGGGAAAGAACAAAAAAGTGCCAGGAAGAGCACACGAAAGAGTGCCAGGAAGAGCACGGAAAATAGAAGAGATGGCAGAAACGAAACAAGAAAGACAAAGCACACAAGACAGAAGACCGCCACCCATCAAGTTGTTTGAGCCACAAGTAGGAACTAGAGAACTGGCGTCACTAGAGAATATCACGTCGCGAGGGAAAGAGAAAAGAGTGGAACAAGATCGCGCTGGCAGCTGGAAAAAAGGCAGGAATGAACAGGCCACGAGGAAGTACCATGATGAAGGAACATGCTACAGGGGTGGACTTGAATGTCCACATCGAGGCCCATGCCTAACGCGCGGCCAGATGCGCAAGAAATCGAACGAGAGAAATGACTATGCCAGCGCACGCCAAGGAATGCAGTTCAGAAATGACAGAGGAAGACGACGGAGACCGCAAGTGTCAACAAGCAGACATGGTGAAAAAGGAATAAGGAGCTCATCACCAGAATGGGGAGAAGAAGAAGAAGAAGAAGAAGAAGAAGAAGAAGAAGAAGAAGAAAAAGAAAGGACTGGACGACTCTATCTTATGACGGATGTTACCACAGAGTCAATGAATGAAGATAGAAAAAGAAAAAGAAGGTACCTGGTGGGCAAAAGCAAAATGAAAAAGACAGAGTACGTGACGGTAGGAGCAGGATCACACAAAACAAAGTTTGCTTTGGACAGCGGTACAACATGTAACATGTGGGTATCGAAATTTACAGAAGAGCCGATACACGACGACCAAAAGAGCAAAGAGGACATGTATGTGCTGAAGGGCGACATCTCAGCGCCATGTTTGCTGAGCATCATCACAGCTCAGACAATGGGTCTCATGGCCATGACTTACAACACGACAGAGAAAAGAAGCATCCTAAAAGAATACCGCAAGCCGCGCATTGAACTGACTGTAAATGCCAGCCCAGCGGGACTGGGAGCAATATTGGCACAACACAAAAAAGGAAAAGATTACCAAAGACACATGGTGGCATATGGGAGCAAAAGTATATCAAACGTAGAAGAAGGACACTCCCAGTCGGGATACTACCAGCCGGAAAAAGAGAGTTTGGCGGCAGTGTGGGCGTGTGAAATGATACACAAGCCGGGGAAGGAACAGGAACACGATACAGCAACCATGGCGGAGGAACGTCTAAACAGTGCATTGAAACATAACACACCGGCAACGATAAAAATGAAAGAACTAGAACAAGAGAAAAAACAAGACATCACCATGCAGACCATAATGAAGGTGACCAAACAGCAAAGGTGGAGGCACGCTAACAACAACAGCAGCTGGAAAAAAAAGCATTGAAGGAAGAGATGCTGGTGTTCAGAAAGATTAGCGAAGAACTATCAAAAAGCGAGAACAGAACAGTAATGAGAGGCACCAGGATAATAATAACACGGACGCTGAGAAGAAAGACAGCAAAATTGGCACATGAGTCACACAGAGGGACTGTGACAACGAAAAAAATGGTGCGAGAAAAAGTATGGTTCCCGGGACTTGAGGACATGGGAGAAGAAAGTGCGATGCACTGTCACATCTGCCAAATAAAGGGGCCCGCATCAAAGCAGGAGCCGCTGCAAATGTCCGCATTTCCAAGAGAAGCATGGACAGAGCTGGCAGCTGATATCTACGGGCAGTTGAAAGAAAGAAATTACCTACTGGTAGTAATAGAGGAGCTCTCCAGATTTCCCATAGTGAGAGAAGTAGCGTCAACACCAGCCAACAAAACTTTGCCAGCTCTGGATGACATATTGGCAGCATGGGCGTCACAGCAGACACAACAAACAGACAATGGACCACCATTCTCTAGTGACGAATACAAAAGGTTCATGGAGTATCTCGAGATCAACGATCGACGAATAGCGTCTCTGTGGCCGCAAGAAGACAGAATGGCTGAACGATCTATGTGAATGATCAAAAAGGCAATACAGAGCAACAAGCAAACACAAATCTCAATTGGACAAGCACCGTGGCAAGTGCTGAGAGACTGTCGAAACACCGCTCACAGCCCCACAAGAAGATGCCCTGCGGAGCTGGTGTTGGGGCGATCAAGTAGAACGAGTCTGCACCAAGTGAAAGAAGTGGAAAGGGTGGAACACAAAGACATAGCTGAAAGGGACAAAGAAGCGAAAACAAGAATGAAGGCGGATGCCGATCGGAAGAGACATGCAAAAGATGCGAAAGCGAAAGAAGGAGACACTGCGCTAGCTCGACAAAGACAACAACGGAAGGTAGAGAGCACTTTCGCAAAAGACACACTGACCATAACGAAAGTGGGAGGACAAATGATAACTGCGTCAGCAGGACAATACCACTTCACCAGAAATGAGTCGTACTACAGAGAATTGAAGACAAAAGAAGAGGAGCGGCTGAAAGATAGGCTGAAGAAAGACGCCCAAAGGGAAGCAACACAAGAAGACTTAACAGAACAAGGACCAAAAAGAGAAGGCAAGAAGTACAAGAAATTGATTGAGGAGATGCAGAAATGGAGACCTGTGGGGGGCGTGGCTACGCAAGCGGAGATGGCGGTCGCAGCTTGCTAGAGCTCCCGCCGGCCCGCCATTAATCCTTCTACTTATCCTGGTCCCTGACCCCGAAACCCACAACGACAACGGGGCGAAGGTCGCCGGGAGTGCCAGGAACCCTCCGGTGTGCCCAGCGGTGGTCCAGCGTCCCGAAACCGGACTGTGCAACGAGGCGCGAGGTGCGGCCTAGAGGGCGGAGGAGCAGCCGGGGCCTCGATTTTGGTGCTCCCCGGCCGGGGAGCAGTGCACTACATCGCTTGGCCTGGTGGCGGCCGCGACGCTTGGGGACCCGAGGCGCCGAGGACGCAGGGGAATGTGTGTGATCCCTCTTCCAGGGCCCAGCTGTATCACGAGGGGACGCAGAGGCTGCAGATGACCGGGAACAGCCGGAGCGGCCTGGTGGATTAGGCGCAGCCGGGACCTCGATTTTCGCGGCCCAGTGTCGGCGGGGGCCTGCAGGCTCGGCAGAGGTCGGTGGCCCTGATGTTCCCGCCCGGCGGTGCTTGACCCACGACATGGGTGGTCTGCGGGACGATCGGCAGCAACTGTGAGTAGTGAACCCCCCCCAGACCGGAGGAGACGCCGGCGTTTTGGCGCGAGATACACCTGGACTGTCCACCTCTCCAGGGGGGGGTTTGCTGATCGGAGGGGGCCCTGCTTCTTGGCGGTCGCTGGGGCCGGCCACGCTCTATTCTGGACATTGGGTCACATTGGACCGGACCCGCCAGGACCTGCCCGGGGGCCGAAGACCGGTCGTGGTTTTCCCTCCCCCCTCATTGCATTGCATAGACTTCAACGAGGGCGGTTGGGGCCCCGCACCTTCATTCCATCTTGGGGCCCATTTGCCCTCGGCAGTCATGACCAGAGGAGGCGGTGGCCCCGCCAAGCAAGTGACAATTGATAAATTCACGGGGCCCAGTGGGGGCCCTGGACCGTCCGGGGGTGCTCCGCCTGGAGGGGGGCCGGACAATGCAGCCCTTATGGCGGCCATCACTCAGTCAAGGGATGCGCTAGACGCCAAGATAGGGGCAGTGGGCGCGGATGTGACCCTACTACGCCAAGACCTGAGAAATGCTGTGGCGCGGATCACCGAAACCGAATCCAGGGTAACAGTGGTAGAGGAAGACGTCACCTCCCTTAAAAAGAGAATGGCGGCGATGGAATCTGCGCAGCGTAACACGGCGCTCCGTGTGGAAGATGCCGAAGGGCGGGCACGCCGCAACAGCCTCCGCTTTATTGGCTTTCCGGAGCGCTGTGAAAAGGGCAACATGGAACAATTCCTCACACAGTGGCTGGAGTCATGGATGCCACCGGGGACGCTGTCTGCTTCCTTCGTTATTGAGAGGGCGCACCGTGCCCTGACGCAGAGGCCGCCTGAGGGCGAGCGGCCTAGGGCGGTGATCGCTAGACTGCTGAATTATCATGACAGGGATGCCGTATTGAGGGAAGCTAGAACCAGGGAAGCCCTCCTATATGAAAACTGTAAGATCATGATCTTCCCTGACTATACCAAACTTGTGCAACAGCAGCGTCATTCTTTCATGGCCGCCAAGGCAAAATTAAACTCCAATATTCCCTGTTGTACCCGGCGCGACTAAGGGTGATCTTCCAATCACAGACACTGTTTTTTGATACACCGGAAGACCTCTTCAAATGGACGGATGAAACGGTGCGGCTTAGACCGAACTCTCAACCGGGGCTCAATTCGGGCTCTCCTGAAGGATCACCGCGAGCACAGAGAGATCAGACGGTGAAGAAGGGTCGTACCAAGCGCTCCAAATCGCGCAGACGCGCGGCCTCGGTCGATGGCACACAGACCAGTGGTAGAACCGAGGATTCGGAACATTCTGGGACAGACCACTGAAGACTCCGGGGCCTTAACTCTCCTTTTCTGCTGTCACTGCTGTGACCTCTGGTCGGGCTCACTGAGTCGTCTGGACCTCAATGGCTGCCCGGCACTGTTACTGCCCTGGGACAGTACTGCTTCTGTCTCCTAATCGAGAATAGGGTTGTGGGGTGGGGGGTCGGGGACTACGTGATAGTGGCTACCACTCTCCCTCTCGAGAGAGACACTGAGGGAAGGGGGGTGAGCTTGCTGTTCTTTTTGGGGATGTTGGGATCCATTGGTATGGGTGGGCCCGGGCCCTGTGTTTTGGTCTCGGGACCACCCATGCCGCGACAGGTACTTCATAGTTCATTGAGGTATAGGGTGGGGGGTGGTGGGACGTGGGCGGTCGGGGTTGTGGCCGCTGAGTTGGGGATCGGGACTGTTTGGGGCTGTGGGACTATAGAGTTGGGGACTGTTTTCCTTGGGGTAGGCAGTGGTGTGCATGTGTGTGTCGCAATAATGTTCCTTGTGGCGTGTGGTGGGTGGCGCGGGTGTGGAGGGCTTGTGTGGTGGATCTTAATGGACCATGGCTGAACCGACTCATAGACTCCCTGAAGACTCTATGCGGGTGATTACGTGGAATGTCAGTGGTTTATTGGACAAAATTAAGCGCGGGGCTGTGTTACGCTGGGAGAAAAAAGAGGTTGCAGATGTACTATTGCTTCAAGGAACCCACATGATGGGCACAAAGGCTCTGGGCCTACAGAGATTTGGTTATCAACAGGTTTTCCATGCGGGTTTCTCCAGGGGATCCAGGGGAGTGGCCATCTTGATCCACCGCAGGGTGGCGTACATCCATGAGAAGCAGTGGGTGGATCCCCAGGGTCGATACCTGTTTGTTAAGGGCATGGTGGGCACGGAATCGGTGGTGTTTGGCAGTGTTTACGCCCCTCCAATGGGCCATGGCTGAGAGGTTGTTTGCAGTGTGGGAGGACGTTTCCGGATCGTTGGCAGTGATTGGGGGAGATTGGAATGATGTGATGAATATATGCGTGGATCGCCAAAGGCGCCGAGAGGGGATCGAGATCCCGCCCCCTTCCCCTTCACCCACCAGACTGCATGCAATGAGTGAGGGATTGGGCTGGGTAGATGCTTGGCGACATATGCACCCCACAGCCCGGGAATATACTTATGTCTCAGCTGTACACGGCTCGTTCTCGAGGCTTGATTGTGTGTTTGTGCTTAGGGAATGTTTGTGTAGAGTGAAGGGCGCTGACATCTTGCCCAGGGGCCTGTCCGACCACTCCCCCGTCTCTGTTGGAGTGGAACTCATCCGGAGGAGGCAGCCGTTTCGATGGAGGATGTCCTCTTGGCATCTCCTACAACCGGCATATACTAATCACCTGCGTGAATCCATTGACCACTACTGGCGGGAAAACCTGGTAGAGGGTGCTGATGTAGGAGCGGTGTGGGAGGCCATGAAGCCTACCATACGGGGAATAGATATTGCATGGTGCTCGGCGGCCCGTCGGAAGCGTCGAGAGCAGACTACGGAAGCGGCCGCACGGGTGGCGACTCTGGAGCAGGAAAGCCGCGAGGGGGGTGATGAAGTCGGGATACGTCTGCTATTGCAGGCACAGCAAACCTACGGGTCCCTCCTGCTGGATGAAGCCAAACAGGCATGGCTGGCCACCAGAAGTAGGGTGTATCAATGGGGGGACAAGTCGTGTTCCATGCTCCATAGACTGTGCCAACAAAACTTCCAACCCCTCCTGCTGCCAGGTCTCACGAATGGCGATGGGGAGGTCTTGACCGACCCGCACGAATTGGCGACGAGCTTTGCCACATACTATTCAACCCAATACGCCCCGCGCGACCACTTGTCTGAAAGCGAATTGGCTCGCTTTCTCGCAGAGTTGCCACCGGTGCCAATATCGGATGAGACCAAAACGGCCCTAGAGGCACCTCTCACGGCTGAGGAGTTGGGAGACGCACTGGGGCAACTCAATACTGGTAAGGCCCCTGGCCCGAATGGCTACCCGAGTGAATTTTAAAAAAAATTTCATGTACAGCTTGGTTCTCCCTATCGCCGGGCGCTTGAGGTGGCACGTGCACGAGGGGTATTGCCCCCGGACTGGCGCCATGCCGAAATAGTAGTCTTCTTGAAGCCGGGCAGACCCCCAGATCGCCATGACTCATATAGACCCATCTCGTTGATTAATGTTGAGGCCAAGGTCTTAGCCAAGGCCCTGGCAAACAGGCTAGCTCCACATATCACGGACTTGGTCCATCCTGACCAGGCAGGGTTTATGCCTCACAGGGCAACGCGGCATAATATCCGTCGCGCACAGGCGGCGATAGACGCCGTCGGGACTTTGGGGGACCGGGCGGCGCTGTTACTGGCCGACATTGATAAGGCATTTGACTCTGTCAGCTGGTCGTACCTGTTTGCCTTGCTGCGCTGTCTCAACTTGGGCCCAGTCTTTCTGTCGTACGTCCAGCTCCTTTATACAGATATCACGGCCTCGGTGCGGGTCGCCGGGGCAGTGTCGTAGATGTTCCACATTGGCCGCGGGACCAGACAGGGGTGCCCTCTTTCCCCCTATTTATTTGCACTGGCCATGGAGCCTTTAGCTGCCAGAGTGCGCCAAGATGCGCTGATACGGGGCTTTCAGTGGACTGCCACCCTGTCGGATAAAATTGCATTATATGCAGATGACGTCCTCTTCTTCCTTACCGACCTGCAGCGCTCGGGCCCGCGTGTCCTGGAGGTTATGCAACTGTTTGGAGAGGCTTCAGGCCTATTTCTGAACCTTCATAAATCCACGTTGTGGGTGCTGGAGGGGAGCACGGTGACGGACCCCTGGGCTTCAGGGCTACGAGTGGCTACGGCCGGGCTGAAATACCTGGGCGTGTTTCTCTCGGACTCGGCGGACACTGCATGGGACCGTAATCTCATACCAGTCTGGGAGCGGGTACAGTCAGATGTTAAAACCTGGTCTCGGATGCCCCTGTCAATCTTTGGCCGCTCCGCTATTTTTAAAATGGTGGCGCTACCGCGCCTATTGTACCAATTACAGAACCATCCATATCCTATCCCGCCTCAATTGTTTAGACAGGTCAACTCTGTGCTGGGCCGCTTTCTGTGGGCTGGGGGTGCTGCCAGAGTTGCGCTACGTACATGTTTTTTGTCCACCTACTGTGGGGGTTTGGCCACTTCAGATTTGCAGTCATACTATCAAGCCGCGCATCTTCTCATCCTGAATGACTGGTGGTATGGCGATGGTGGAGACCCAGCCTATGCCCTGGAACGTGCTTTGATGGGCGATAACTCGCTTCACACCATCCTCTACTCACCCAGACTGCGTCGCTCGTTGCCGAGGGTTACGCAACTTGTTTTTGCGGTGTGGCGACAGGCCTTGCGTCGCATGGGCTGGTGGGGCAGACTGACCGCGGAGACGCCCCTGTGGCGTAACGGCATGCTGCCGGAACTGTCTAAGCTATCGGGCTTCGATGGCTGGGACGCGATTGGTATCTCGCAATTAGGCCATGTGCTGTCCGGCACGACGCTCAAATCTTTCCAGGCCCTTCGTACCGAATTTGATATGCCCCAATCTCAATTCTTTCGATATCTGCAATTCCGGCATGCGCTGCTGACCAGTCTTACCAACCTTGACTCACTCCCTGAATTCAGCCCGATTGAAGCAAAAGTCTTCATGGGCGACCTTGGAGATAAAAAAGTTTCGCGCATCTACCAGACTATGGTCATCCATTGCTCCTCCACCCTCCTCCCACTGAAGGCGGCCTGGGAGGCCGACGTCGGTCAGTTGGACGAGGATGATTGGCGAGAGGCCTTGGAATCCCCGAGGGGTGCGGCTATTGCGATACGATTTCGACTCATACAGTTCAAAATTCTTCATAGGGCCTATTATACACGTGAGCGTCTGTGGAAGGCGGGACTGATTGAGACCCCGGACTGCCTGCGGTGTGGGTTGGAGATAGGTACGTTGCTTCACACGGTATGGTCGTGCCCTAGGCTGGTTGGCTTCTGAGGGGTGTATGGGGCTGTCTATCAGAGGTGCTGGGCTGGACCCTCCCCCGTACCCACCGTTTGGGCCTACTACACATCCTGGAGGGGGTGGGTGGCAATATCTACAAGAGGCACCTGCTCCTCCTGGGGCTGGTGGTGGCCAAGAGAGATCTGGCCCGAGCATGGAAGGATGCGAGGCCCCCCCCCCCCCCCCCCCCCCCCTGAGTGCATGGAAGGCTGGCATAGACTTCTGTATGGGTCTGGAACGCCCGATCTTCGAAGCTCGGGGATGCCCCCGTAAACACTTTAAGATATGGAAAAGGTGGGCAGACTACAGGGGCTTGACACTGGACCCCCCCGCAGAACCAGAGGAAGATCTTTAGCCCCATGTGGCCTGGCGACCTCGCTCCCCCACGCATACACTTGCCACACTAGGAATCTGTATCGACACTGTATATACACACATGCATAGGATTAGGGTGGGATCCAGGGGAGGGTTCTGGGAGTTGGGTAAGTGGGTCACTGAAAAGATAAAGACGGGGATGATGTTTCTTGTATCCTTGTATTGCATTGATTTCTTGACTGGACACTCAGTCCTATTTTCATGATTGTATCGGTATGTTTGGTGGTGCCATCCTGATTGTAGGGGGCCACTCTATTACATGTGCTCATCTTTATCAATAAACTTGTTGTGAAAAAAAGAAATGGAGACCTGTGGACACACTTTTTCCGCATATCAATGTCTCTATCTCTCTCTCTCTCTCTCTCTCTCTCTCTCTCTCTCTCTCTCTCTCTCTCTCTCTCTCTCTCTCTCTCTCTCTCTATACCTCTCCTAAAAATCATCAGCAAATACTGTCAACATAAAAGGGGGTGACAATGTCTAGTGTAATGTACTAAAGATTTGTTTATATGTACCAAAGATTTGTTTGCGACAAGGGGGGAGGTGTAGTGACCTGACAGATGGGCGACTGGACAGGAGGGGACACTAGGACCCTGTGGGTCATGAGGGAGGTGACCAGGTCACCGGACACCACATCCTGCTAGGGAACAGGAAGGGGACACACACGAAGAGGACTGACCAAGGGGACAGGACGTGCAGAGGCTCGCTGCTGCTAATACATTAAAGAAGATTACATACCCTCACCTGTGTCCTGTGTCTGGTGTCTCGGCAGTCCGACTACAAGGACATGACAGTACCCAGGCGGTGTTCACTCCCCCTTTTACCTCTGAAAGCCGCCCGCTCCGGTGGGGAGTCCCCCAGGGATCCTCCCTGAGCCCGCTTTTATTTAATATATATTTTTCCCCACTTTTTGATATCATTGCTCAAACGGGTATAAAAGTCACTTCTTATGCTGATGATATCCAGCTTTTGTTTTCATTTAACAGCATCACTCCCACTACTTTTGACCCCTTAAAAAACTGTTTACGAACCATCGCCCAGTGGATGGATGATAATTTCTTGAGGTTGAATGCTGGAAAAACAGAGGTCCTTTTTTTCCATCAGCCAACTCCACTGGATTCTAACATCTGGTGGCCTCTTGATCTAAGTGTGCCTCCCATCCCAAAGGACTCAGTGAAAAATCTAGGAGTCCGGTGGGATTCCAACCTCTCTTTTTCCCATCAAGTTCACACAGTTTCCATGGCCTGTTTAGCAAAAATTCGAATGATAAAGAAGTTTATTCATTTTTTGCCCAGTAACACCAGGAAGACAGTGGTACAGGCGTTAATCACTTCACATCTTGATTACGCCAATGGCCTGTACACTGGTCTGTCTGCGGGACTCTGCCACCGCCTTCAGACTGTTCAGAATGCCGCGGTGCGACTGGTTCGCAGTATCCCTCTGTGTGAGCACATAACCCCTCACCGTCGCGACCTTCATTGGCTACCAGTCCATAAGAGGGCAGAATTTAAAGCTCTGGTCCTGGCTCATCGAGCCTTGCGAGGCAAGGGCTCTGCTTATCTTTCTACGTGCCTTATTCCTAATAACAACTCCAGGACCCTTCGCTCTTCTTTTAAAAACTTCCTTACGGTCCCCAGATTCAGGAAAACCCGCTCTGGTGGGAAATCCTTCCCAGTACTGACAGCGGCCCTCTGGAATAAATTACCCAATGCCATTCGGTTGATCAAGGATGAACAACCCTTCCGGAGAGCCTTAAAAACCCACCTGTTCTGCTGATTCTTTCCTTTATTAACAATCCATCTCAGGCAGCATGAAGTTACACAGAAGCGTCGGGACACCCCGTTGGGGTAGCTGTACGCTATATCAAGATACACTAAATAAATAAATAAAATAACCCCGGAAAAAATATTACATTTGCTCGATTTGCAAGAGAAGTTGTATGTAAAAAACCTTTTTATTACATGCCACTGGAAGCTTGTGTGGTTAATGCGACCATATTTTCTAGACTGAACTGTGCCAATGCTTGCTATGTTTTGCTTCTCTCAGTCAGATGTATCCCAGTTTCAAGGCGTTCAGGAAATGGCATTGTGACTGGTCATACATTTTGAGGAAATGAGGTAGGTTCTCCAAGGCTCACCGTATGCTGCGCTAATATGCCATTTTCTAGAAAGATACATTACATGGCACACTGCTTTGTCTACAGAGTCTATCATGAAACAAGCACCATGCTGAAGCAATCTGTTTATTTTGGCTCTTGCCTCTTGCTATCAGTATGCCATTTACAAAAGGCTCGATGGGTGTTGATGTGGGAGGGTTAGAGGGATGTCTTCTTTTGTTGCTTCCTCTAATTGAAACACACTCAGCCCTGTTCTGTGCAAAATAGAAGAGCATAGCATGCTTTGCATGGCTCTTAAAAGTCATCTATTTATTGATTATCTTCATATCTTTTTTGAAGTTGTTAGTTCAGCACCAAGATACTTTAGGGCATTTCCTGCATTTTATTAGTAGCAACTCAGCACAACTCATATCTTACATGTATGGCTATTGAATATATTTAGTGGGTACCCTAAGGCACTAAACACAAGGCTGGTGGCATATTTTCGAAGATGTTGATTAGAAACGATGGGTTTTGACTCATGTCGTTTGAAGGTGGATCATTCTCACCTGAGGGGCAGCTGGAGTGTCTGACACCTGATCTATGAGTAGAGAAAGCGATAGCTCAGCTGTGTGAAGCCTGAACATATAGGGCCGGATTTACTAATGTTTTGCACCGGGTTTGCGTTAACTAATGTATCGCAAACTTGGGCAACGTATTGTGCTGGGATTTACTGTCCAACGCTTATGAGGATTTGTTTGGATAGTTTCCCCAAAGTAATGCGAAGCTGCACTATGCGTCAAGTGGGAGTTCCAAGGTTGGTACATGGGCATTCCCATGCAACCACCCATATATTTTGATGCAAGTCCCTATTTACAAACATTTGTATACAGGACTTTGCATCAAAATCCTATGCCTCCTCAAGGCAGGCATTATTTGGAATGTTTTCATTTCTCCTTGTTTTTTCTACTTTGCATGCATGCTGCCTGGAAAAGCATGCACACACAAAGCAGGACAAGTGTTAAAAGATACTTTTTGCACTGAAAGAGTATCCTTCCAGTACATAAACGATTCCCTAGAGAAAGCACACATTCATGCACTGTGCTGCAAGTGTGTGTGCATTTGTACTTGGCAGCCTAAAGAGCACCAGTGCAGGGAGAGAGGAAAATAGTGCTGTGTCATATCTTCGTAGATATAGTGGTGTTCTGCTCTCACCCTATAATGCAATTCAGAGCAGCAGCTTCAGTTGCTGCACTTCATTCCATTAGTTTTTCCTAAAACTGGGCCATAGTTTATGTCTAACCAGAGTCATACTTCTGCCATCTAAAGCAAAGGCCTCTATGATCAGTTTCTCAGAGTGCATTGTAATGCAGATGTAGAATTTGCTTTAACACATTCCTTGTGTTTTTTTTAATCTCCAGGTTGGTGTCTATGCAGGGACAGTACACCAGTACCCCTTTCTGTAGGATTTGGTATTGTTGTATCATACCTCTTCAAAACAGTGTATGAGGTTTAGTGTTTAATACATTACCAATGCAAACATTGCACTATGAAAACACTACTTTGTGCATTACTAGATTCAGTGTTACAATTACAAACTGGTAATCGTGTTGTCTGCTTAATACTTCGCATGTGGCCCATTATAGGTTGTTCCTTTCTCCTATCAGGCCAGGCTAATGGCTATAATCAGTATAGACATTCCAGGACAACTATTTTTTACAAGAGGGCCATTCTTCTTGAAGGAATTTTGGAGGAACTTGCAACAAATATTGCATTTTATATTGCAAATTGCTCCTATAGAATTGATATTTCAGTGGATGTCACACTTTATGTGCTTAGGCCTCAGACCAAAATTGAAAACATGGTTGTTGTTAATAAAGGGCACTATTTATTTTGGAGTGACCACTTTACAGGACATTGCCAGCCACACATCCTATGTGTTAGGAAGCGTAAAATAATACTTGTGTCCTTCATATGCTAGAACATCATTAACACACTCTTTTTCTATTTAAAGGTAACTTTTTTGCCAGTTCTTTAGGCCACTTATTCCAAGGATACAGCTCTGTCATCTTATACGAGAACTCCTCAATATGAGGTGCTACAATAAATATTTTGTTTTGATTTAAAATAGGGCAGACTCCTGTCAGAGTACTTACCAGGTGGTAATATTGCTAACTGATTAACACCCACTTATTGATTCTCAGGAGGAATAGAAGTGTCATTAGGAGTCAAACCTGAGACTTACCAGTCACACATCCCGAAATTCGGTACGTTAGCCCACCATGCTCAAAGTTCTCAGACCTGTACTTGTGTCCGGCCTCAAAACCGCACATGTTGCAATGTCACGATGAGCACACTGAAAGCTTACCTTTGTTCAACAGTCAAACAAGGGTGTGATTCTGCAGTTGGAATGAAACATATTTCATGAGCTCGTGATTTCACACACAACTTTTCAGAGATTTGGTAAAAGGGTCCTTGTCTTAAAATAACTTTGCAAAAACCGGTTCTAAATTGTTTTGTATTGAAATCTGTAGAAGCTGGATTTTTTGGTTTTCTCACATATTAACCTTTTTAAAGATCTCGATCAGTAGCCTTTAAAGATTGTCATATCGACTAAAACATGTTAGTTACAATTCTATATTGTTATACCAATATATTTAAAGTGCATAATTTATCACTCTATGTTCTTGTATTGACTCTAATGATAGCCTCGACATATTGTTTGACTTGCTAGCCTCGCCTTCATTGGTCGGCCTGTAACCCCCCCCCCACCCCCATAGTTTGGGGCTTGATGCTCCACTGAGAGCAGGTAATAATAATCTCCTTTGTGGCAATTATTGATCACCCATAAAATAGTCTTCTAAATAGTGGCCAAAGGGAAGAACAGCGCTTGGTTATTCTGCAGAAAATGATGCATCTACTCATCATTATATGGCCATTCTTCACTTTTCTAGGGCTCTTCTTACTTTTCTACATGTAGGCACACTTTGCTAGGAGAAATGTTGTGTGTGGTGTCTACTGGACGTAATTAGAAAGAACTCTTGGGGGTCATTATGATGGCGGAAGGACCGCTACCGTCGGGCTGGCGGTGGCAGTCCTTCCGCCATCCCCAAGCCTATTACCCACCGCCAAATTAGAATGGTGGTGGGTACCGCAGCAGATGCAAATTCCTTCTGTCGCTTCACCGCCAACTTTTTAGTATGAAGGAGTTAGGTCCTTAGGTAATGGGGAAGGCTGGACCTTAATACAATTTAAATAGAGAAAATGCCACCCCACTTGTTTTTTAGAAGAAGCTTCTTAATTATAAGCAACACATCCACCTGGGTTTAGATATGTTAGGTATTTTTATTTTTACCTTGATTTCATCAAATTGTTTAGGAAATTCTTGACTTTACATGTCAGACAAAGAACACCACAAGTATAACATGTACATATACCAATTTGAACATCACATTTAACGCAAAAAAGAAAAAATCACAAGTATATACACTATACACAACAAAGCATTTACGTCTTCATTCAGACTGTTCCACGAGAAAAATCACGATAATTAATCTCATTAGCCAACAGTGAAAAATTATGGAAACAGTAATAGACAAAATCTTGAGTGAAAGGAGATATTACGACACATTAATTATACCAGTCAGTACAGAAAATAATTTGTGGTCGTATTAATTGTTTGGTATTGGTGCTGTTATTTTTATCCCCTTTCTTGCCAACGCGTTTCGAACTTCATACATCAATTACGAGTTCTCATCAGGGCCTTGTCATTACTATCTGCATGTGTGTAAAGTAAAAAGAGAGAAACACTGTTTCAGTCTCAATTCTAAGGCCTCATCTCCTTAAGCCCATTTTCTGCATTTAAAAGCAATTTACCTGGATAGTAGCCGAGTTTGTCCTATGTCTTGTTCAGGGAAATTAAAGTTGCAGTCTACAAGAGGTTAAGAATTTGATTTAGAGTCAAGTACAGAGATAGCTCTACAGTCACTTCGGTCAAAGCCCATTGCGGGACATACCTTCAATTTGGTTTGGGGGTACAGTAGGGCGCTCCCTATGGCACGGTAAAGCTTCAAGGACCTGGGGGAGGACGAGGAGGACGTCAATACTTGCAAAGTTAAGTTCTTTAAAACCCAAGAAAATAAGTTAAAGGGCTGCCCCTACCTCATACGGTGCCCCGCGGGCTTCAGGAGCGGCTCATTTCATGCCTCACAGTTTTTAGTTCTTCGTGCTGATTTAGAAGTACCGCATGAAAACTTTCAATCATCCACCGATCTTCAAGGCTGTTAGGAAAGATCGGTATCTGTTTGAGTTACTGAAATTAACCAGCCAAATTCGTATTTGCACCCAGTACCTCCGCTCACCTTTCGCGTTGCGGTTTGCTTCCCGAATGGTTCAATGTCGAGGGCGGCGGTCAGGTTGCCTGGATACTAAATGCGGTCACATGACCGCGGGTTTTCTGGGAATTGTCAAAGAGGACCATCAAAGGGTGCAATATGGGGAAAAGCGAGCAGAATGTCCAAGTATTTCTGACACTTGCAGGCCACCAAACCGGTACGCGCGCATTGACAACTACAATTCCCAGAAAACCCGCTCCTGAAGCCCGCGGGGCACCGTATGAGGTAGGGGCAGCCCTTTAACTTATTTTCTTGGGTTTTAAAGGACTTAACTTTGCAAGTATTGACGTCCTCCTCGTCCTCCCCCAGGTCCTTGAAGCTTTACCGTGCCATAGGGAGCGCCCTACTGTACCCCCAAACCAAATTGAAGGTATGTCCCGCAATGTGCTTTGACCGAAGTGACTGTAGAGCTATCTCTGTACTTGACTCTAAATCAAATTCTTAACCTCTTGTAGACTGCAACTTTAATTTCCCTGAACAAGACATAGGACAAACTCGGCTACTATCCAGGTAAATTGCTTTTAAATGCAGAAAATGGGCTTAAGGAGATGAGGCCTTAGAATTGAGACTGAAACAGTGTTTCTCTCTTTTTACTTTACACACATCCAGATAGTAATGACAAGGCCCTGATGAGAACTCGTAATTGATGTATGAAGTTCGAAACGCGTTGGCAAGAAAGGGGATAAAAATAACAGCACCAATACCAAACAATTAATACGACCACAAATTATTTTCTGTACTGACTGGTATAATTAATGTGTCGTAATATCTCCTTTCACTCAAGATTTTGTCTATTACTGTTTCCATAATTTTTCACTGTTGGCTAATGAGATTAATTATCGTGATTTTTCTCGTGGAACAGTCTGAATGAAGACGTAAATGCTTTGTTGTGTATAGTGTATATACTTGTGATTTTTTCTTTTTTGTGTTAAATGTGATGTTCAAATTGGTATATGTACATGTTATACTTGTGGTGTTCTTTGTCTGACATGTAAAGTCAAGAATTTCCTAAACAATTTGATGAAATCAAGGTAAAAATAAAAATACCTAACATATCTAAACCCAGGTGGATGTGTTGCTTATAATTAAGAAGCTTCTTCTAAAAAACAAGTGGGGTGGCATTTTCTCGCTTCACCGCCAACGGCAATCGCACTGATTGCCTGGCGGACGGTTCAGGGCCGCTAAAATGATGGTGGTGCCTAGCAGGTACCAAACACCAAATTAGGATGTGGGTTTCGAAAGGACTTTCCATGGCGGCAATGCTGCCATGGAAAGGCTGTCGGGGATTGGGTTTTGGGGCCAGTTGCATGCCCCCCTTGTGTGGGGGGGTGTCACTGCACTGGGGGGGTACCATGAGTACCCTCCTGCATTTCAGTGCCCCAAGTGGCAGGCACCGTGTGGTGCCTGCCACATAGTGCAGGGAAATGCAATCCAAGCACTTTTAACATTGCGTACGGCCAGCAGCACCGTCCGCAATGTTAAAAGCGCCAGTATGGCAGGCACATCCTAATATGTGTGGTGGGACCACCGCACGTCTGGCGGGCGGTCCCAGCACCGCAACGATGGCAGGCGGACTGATGTCTGCCCGCCACTGTAATGAGCCTCTCTGATCCAAAGTTTCAGTTAGTTGATGCTATTAAACAGTAAAAAAGCGCTCACTTCCCAACTCCAACCTCAACCTCTGCCTCAGTTGAGGTAGTGGGTGGCAGAGACCTGAGTGAAGAGTTTGAATGGCGGATGACAGAGCCCCTGGTTACTTCAACCAAATTGTAGATGTCTGCACTCTCTTTATGTTACTTTTATATCTGCCGCCCTCTCATTTAGAAATCTTGGAAGCCTACTGCCTTCATTAGAGACAGTCTCACTTCCATGTTTTCCGCCAGAAGGTGTGCACTGGACCCTTCTTCGCTCTAGTATGCTTAGTCATTTTCAAGTCTGTAAAGGAGTCTGACTATCAATTTCTCTGCGTGGTGCCACAATCTTTATTCATTGTGTTCAGTGTCAACAATTTGTTTTGTGTTTAAAGCTGCCTTGTGTTACTGCAGAGTGTAGCACCCTGTCTGCATCAGCTGACCTGTGCGAGCGCAGCTCCGCCATTCTTTTTTTTTCTTCTCAGTAGTTTTTATTACTGTGCGCACTGCTGGCAACATTATTTATTGTTATTATTTTTATTTTTTTAGCCATAAGTATAATACATTATACAACAAAAGATGCAAAAAACATAACAGGAAGTACAGCATACATAGAACAAAAGAAATAGAGAAATGGCATCAATCAAGACTTAATATAATTACCAGAAACATACCGGGAAAAGACAACATCAGCAAGACGAATAACACATTAAAAAAAAGAGAATAATCAAGCAAAGACAAATACACAAAATCCAAAAAAACAGTTGATCATTAATAGTCCCATTGGAGGCTAGACCACACCCTTTTACATTTTAACCAAGATCGCAGGCCTCTAGCTTTGGCTGATGCTTATTCCCTTTCATATATTTGTCTAAGTAGAACCCAAAATTCATTGATGCTTGGATTCGTATTTTGAATCCATACTCGAGCTATACATAAATGAGCACATGCTATAACAATTGAATCTAATAGTCTCATATAACTGCCAATGTCTCGTATGACCCCTAAAACTATTTCCTTCTCTGCAATCTGGACATCATGGCCAGCCAACATTGTAAGTACAGAAGTTACCTCTGTCGAGAATATATTCAACCTTGGACAAGTGACAAACATATGTCTTAGATCTGCAGCATACATTTCGCATTTTGGACAGAGTGATTTAGCCAATGGTTGACTCGTAGCCCATTTGGAAATAAGCTCAGGAGTATAATACAGCATAAATACTATACTATGTTGTTGAAGTTTCAAATTAACAAATGTTACAGCTGTATCTATAGTATCCAGTGAATCCAGTATTTCCTCATTAGTAATATCAGTTTGGAAAATCCGACATAATTTCGCTGCTACCTATATACCGTCATCACTAGCGGCTGCTAGTAGTTTCTGATAGACTATACAAATTGTCCCTCGGCCTGGAGTCTGAAAGAGTACAGATAGTACTTCGGAGGGACTCGCCATCTCTAATATTCTCTGACCCCGTAAAAAATAGTCCCTTACTTGCAGATACTTAACCCCATATAAAGCTACCTACGGTACTATCTAGACACTTAAAAAACACCCATGGAACCCTTAACGGGATTGTACAATATAAATACCAAACATTTGGTAGAATATTCATTTGCACTATATTGTACCTCCCGTATATGCTAAGAGGGAGCCGATGCCAACTGCGTAATTTTGCCATAACAGTTTTAAGTAATGGTCATAGTTCAGAGAGACCACATCGTTCACTCGGCTTTTAAGACAGACTCCCATATATGATGCTGCTGTTGTAATCCCTAATATTGGTGGACAGTTTCAGGTTGAAAATGTTAAATTGTCTGGGTCTTTAATTTGTAGCCGGAAAAAGAGCCAAAACTGCCTCTTGTGTGATTTTGACTATGACTTCTACTGGGCTAGAGAAAATTGCGATGTCATCCGCATACTCAGTTAATTTTAGTTCCAGACCACTAAGAGACACTGGAGATATCATGACGCTTTGCGACAAATTAGTGTTGCCCCCCTTTCATACACATAGATATGGTTAGCATATCAAACACATCCCTAGTTAGTCAGTGTTTAATCCCACCCTATACATAGGTCCCCTTCTTTTCCTATGTACGCTACCTACATTGAACTATCTGTTCTTTCAATAGGTTGCTTTTGGAGTATTTTTTGTTGTAAAGTATTCGCTGAGAGGACATACTCCATATACCCTCTTAAATCCCCCAGGTCCTCTGGATTAAATTACAGAGGTCCTTTGTTTTGCAGGTCTTTGAGCAGCGTACAGCTGGTGGTTTTTTTCAATATTGATTAGTACAGTATTACGAAACTCTGGGAGGAGAGGTATTACCAGTACTAGAGGTCTCTTGCAGTTTTTAGTCGCACTCAACACATACAACTGATTAGTGCCATGGTCGATCTAATGGGCATAGGATATACGGACGATGATGCCTCAGCCATTTTGGCTGGCCCATCCCTATTATCAGACACGAATATCAACCAGAGTCTGTCCCAAGCACAAAATTGGGATGAATTGAAGGAGTTGAAGCGCAACCAAATGCGTATCCTTCTTTATGGAGCAATCATGACGAAGTATTTAAGGGGGAATGCTGCACCAACAGGCATGTTGGTCTCCAATGCCCCGAGGATCTTTCTGGATGACCCTCTATTCAAAAAGGAATGGTCATTAATAGCTTGGCGCTGCTCGCGAGATTGGCTCATTCTAATCATCAATACAGCCAAACGCCTATCTGAAGCCATGCTAATTAAAATCAAGACAAGTGAAGATCATCTTCTCACAGAAATAAAATTGACCATCTACAAAAAGAAACTAGAGGAAGTCAACAAAGAGATAACAGAACATAAAGACTTCCTCATGCAGAGTAAAATTTCTAAATTACAAAAAGACTTAAAAAAGTTCAGCCATGAAAAGGTATATCCGTACATCAAAGATGATTACCAGGGTGAACAACTATCTGATACAGGATCCACTAGAAGTAGTAACTCAGGTTCCACTGACTCAGACCAAAGTGGCTACTCAAGTGACAGTACCAAAAAGAATTGGAATCAGAAACAAAGACGTCCTCGTAGAGGTGGATATAATCAGAGTTATGGCCCACCACAAATGTACCAGTGGCCAGTACCTTTTGCCCCAGGACCATTCAATGGACCACCACAATACCCGATGGGGCCGTACTTTCAACCCAACTACAACCATTGTTTAGCACAGGGTGGAAGAAGAGGCAGACGAGGCAGAGGGGGGAACAACAACAACAGGAAGGTCCAATGGGACCAAACAGAGAAAACCATTCCCAACACGAGAAGTACGACGAAAGGCCAACCACAACCAGGACCGAGTGGAATGAGGGAGTAGTTGTGAACCTCTCCAAAACTGCCTTGACAGAAGACGAAGTCAAAGTACTGGAGAAAGGCTTAGGCTTTGTTCCCACGACATCCCTTGACAAATTTAACTTGAGATGCGAATTGGGAGAATTCTTCCGGAAAATCAGACTGAAAGCCTTCTTCAAAGATAAAGATGAAGCCAACACTGAAGGCAACTACACAGACTTAAAGAACAAGTCAACGTTTGTACCACCGACGAACCTTATGCCACCTGAAGTTCTAGCCTTTGAGGAAGCAGTAGTGAAGGAAATTGAATCACTACCACAAAACACAACGACGTACAACAACCTGAGTAGAAAAGAAAGAATGGCACTGGAAGACTTGAGGAAAAATACGTCTATAACTATTAAACCTGCTGACAAAGGTGGTGCTACAGTGATACAGGACACTGAGGCGTACAAAACTGCATGTCTCACACTATTACAAGATGAGAAGTTCTACCAAAAAATAAACAGAGCTCCAACTGAAAGGCTGAGAAAGACCATCAGCGCAGTAACATTGGATGCATTGGAGAGGGGGTGGATCTCTAAGAAAGAACACAAATTTCTTAACCAACAAGAACCCAGGACCTCATTGTTCTACACAATCCCCAAGATCCATAAAGGGAAAATACCACCACCGGGCAGACCTATAGTGTCCGGCTGTGGATCAATTTTGGAGCCTCTCTCACAGTACACTGACTGGTTCCTACGCCCTCTGGTCAAACGGATCAAATCTTATCTTATCAAATCTTATCAAATCTCATTGACTCGAGAACGGGAGAGAGATACAGACGTCTGCTGTCATGCTCCTCAAGTGATCGCGGCTGCGGCACTTCAAACCCGAATTCGTCACCGGACGGTGATCAATTCTTTTACAAAGATACCACGCTTCAATAAAAGAGAGAACAATCATCCCACAAAGGTTATGAATGAGACACCTCCTCCTTCAAGGTTGTCCCCCTCTTTGTCCTGATGAAGACCCGAAATGGTTGCTAATAAACCGGCACCATACCGCTGGGTCAAAACGTCAACGCTAATCCACCAATTGGTCCTCACTACATCTCAACAGAAAAATATGATTTACAATACTGTTTGAGTAAATCGAAGTTATTGCTGGACCAGTGTATCTAATTGCATTTTTCACGAAACTGTATCACCATAACAGTCACCATTAGTCACAGATCACGTTTATTCACTGCAGCACTTATTTATTGTCGTTTCAATGTATATGGACAACCAATTTTTTTAAAACATTCAAAAAGAACAAATGTTTTGCAAAGTGACTGAATAATTACAACTTTGTGGACAAGAAAAATAACGTTTGGTGTGTGCATTTTCTTCAAAGTATCTCTATGTTTTTCATGAAAAAAGTACATATGAGAAATTTGTGAGCCAAGTAATTGTTTGAACCAAAGAGATTGAGTACAATCCGACAGAACCACTTTTTGCATATCACGAAATACCCAGGTTCTGAGGGTCACTGGGTCACCCCATTATAATTAATGGGATTGGTAGAAACAGCGGGTGGGTAGCCGTGAGAAAATTGTAAAGGAGGAATGTGAAGAGGAACCCACTTTTACCCCACGCACTAACCTTGATGGTGTGAGATGCCAGCCTTCCCCAGTACACGAAGGGTTAACTCTCCCGGACTCCTCTCATATACAGGAAGAGAAGAGACATGGAGAGGAAGAGGAATGGCTCAGAAGGGAGAGAGACCAATCAGCGGGGACCCCGGAGCCGGGAACAGCCCTTCAAGAGCGGAAGCCGGGAAACGTCGGGCAACAGGAAGAAAAGGAGCCGAAAGAAGGGAGCAGCACCACGGACCAAAAGAAGACACCCCATCCAGCGGAGAGGAAGCCCGACGGACTGGACCCCAGCAGCAGAGAGGAAGAAGCAGCCGAGCCCGACCTCTGGATGGAGGACTGGTGGACGCCCAAAGAGGATGCCTTCACTACGCTGTAACTCTGGAGAGTTACGACTCCCGCAGTACATGTACCGGGAAAGGGGTAGGAAGGGGGGGGGACGAGGTCCTTTACACACGGAAAATTCAGTGGGAAGGCAGTTTTCTTTCTGGTGTGTTTGGGTGGGGGTGGGTCTTGTGTTCTGTGTATGCCTTCATGTGGAGTGTGCCCGCAAGCACTCTGTCTACGCCTTAACCCCTTCCAGGCTGATGACGAGCTGGGCTCGTCATGGCGTAGCCTCCTCGCACGCTAATGACGAGCCCAGCTTGTCACGTAAAGTGCGATTTAAAAAATCTCAGCGCAGGAGCGGAATTCCGCTAGCGCGCATGAGGTTAAATAAGAGCCTCATTTTCTTTGAACATTTTGCCTCAGTTAGAGCTTACCTGCCTAGCGATACTTAGTTAATAAGGAACTATAGTAGCTCGTCCCCTCGGGAAAGCCACTATAGAAAGTCCCACTACTACTACTGTCACCTGCTCTTAAGGTGACAGAGGCTCCTGTGAATTATCCTAGTTCACTTCCCTAAAGAACCCTACGCTGAGGTGTTACCTTTTTTCTTTTTACCCTGGTGACGGTCCTTTTTCCCCTTTTCTTCAGTATGTGATCAAAAGTCCACATATACTTATCGCATTCCATTTTTTCTTTCCTTTCGGTACCCGGGGTCACTACCACCGCCCACCTGGAGGGAAAGACCAGACGAGAAGAAAGAAGATCACTACACAACTTTGACTTATACTTAGCGTTAATAATAATACATTAAAGCCATCATTGATCCACGCATGGTCAGACGACCAAAAGTCAGGCCAGGCCATAAACTCCCCTCTCTCCTCTGCCTCCAAACCATCCTAGTCCGACCCTCTAAGATCATGGGAGTCAAGTTGGTGGCAGGATACGCCATCACCTCCACCACTGACTGGACATCCCCTCAGAAAGGTGGGTCTCCAGATAGTCTGATGGGGCTACTCCTTCCCCTTCGAGACTACCGCTCCCTCCATGTCTCCTACATACAGTTGGCTGATGGTGCATCATCCCGACTTTACTACGAGATGAAGTCGCAACTCTCTTCTGGTGCCAGAAACAGGCTGTTGTTGCTATTCCCCTACTTTTTGGTCCCCAAAAAGGACAGAGGCCTTCGCCCTATCCTCAACCTCAGGGCCCTCAACTACTTCCTCAAAAAGAGACGTTTAAGATGCTCACTCTGGCTCAGGTTCTGTCTGCCCTAGACCCAGGAGACTAGATGGTAGCACTGGACTTACAGGACGCTTACTTCCATATCCCCATCCTGCCCATTGTCGCTACCTGTGGTTTGCAATGGGCCATGAGCATTTTTCAGTTTGTCCCCTTCGGCCTCACCAGCGCCCCACAGGTATTCACCAAGGTGATGGCGGATGGTCGCAACTCATCTGCAGAGATCATGGGTTTCAGTCTTCCCCTATCTCGAGGACTGGCTGTTGAAGGGCGGCTGACCCCAGAAGGTCGTCTCCCACTTCCAGACTATGGTGAACCTCTTGCATTCGCTGGGGTTCACTATCAGCATGCCTAAGTCACACCTGACTCCTTCCCAGATGCTCCCTTTCATAGGAGCTATTCTGGACACGGTGCAGTTTCAGGCATATCCTCCCGAACATTGAGTCCAGGATATTCAACCTATGATACCGATGTTTCAGCCTCTGTCCTAGATTTCGGTGAGAGTGACTCTGGGGCCGCTGGGCCTCATGGCCTCCTGCATCCTGCTGATGACTTGTGCTAGATGATACATGTGGGCTCTACAGTGGGACCTGAAGTTCCAGTGGGCGCAGCATCTGGGAAATTTCACCGACCTGGTCCAGATCTCGGAAGGAACTGCAAAAGATCTTCAATGGTGGCTGACAAACCCCGAATGGATTATGGGCAGACCCCTCTCCCATCCCCATCCAGATCTCACAGTGGTGACAGATGCTTCACTGCTGGGATGAGGAAGCCATCTAGGGGAGGTGGAGATCAAAGCATCTTGGCTCAGACAGAAGGCAAGCTCCACATCAACCTGTTGGAGCTTCGTGCGATTCGACTGGCACTAAAAGCCTTCTTACTATCTATCAAGGAAAGGTAGATTCAGGTATTCACAGACAACTCCACTGCCATGTGGTACTGCCACATGCAGGGTGGAGTGGGGTCGTGGACACTCTGTCAGGAGGCCCTGCACCTCTGGACTTGGCTGGAGCAACAGGGCATATCCCAGATGGTTCAACACCTGGCCAGTTCCGTGAACACCAGGGTGGACAAACTCAGCCATCTGTGCATAGTGGATCATGAGGGGCATCTCCATCCGGAGGTGGTCCAAATACTCTTTCAGCAGTGGGGAGACCATTGCTTAGATCTAATTGCCTCAGTCGAGAACGTGCAATGTCAGCAGTTTTGCACGTTGGAGTTTCCAAGGCGGCTCTCACTCGGCAATGCTTTTCATCTCGAGTAGAGCTCAGGCCTCTTTTCTGCCTTTACACCCATACAAATACTGTCCAGAGTGCTTAAAAGATCAGGAGCGATTGGACACAAGTCATTCTTGTGGCTCCAGACTGGGCACGGAGAGGTTGGTATCCAGAGCTTCTACAAATGAGGACTGATCCCCTGATCAGGCTTCCCTTTCAGGAGGATCTTCTGTCACAGCACCAGGAATCTGTCCACTCGCCGCCTCCTTGCATGGAGATTGAGCAGCTACAGTTGACAAGGTTCGACCTTCCTCCTGAAGTATGCAATGTTTTTCTTGCAGCCAGGTGTCCATCCATATACTCCTGCAGTTGGCAAAAATGTTGTAAGTAATGTACAGAAGGATCTATCGACCCTTTTTCTGTCTCTATTTAAGACATTCTCTTTTTTATCCTGTCTCCTGCCCGGCTGGGCTCTTCTTTGGGCACTTTGAAGGGTTACCTTTCAGCCAATTCCGCTTTTGTACGGTTGCCAGATCAACCATCACTTTTCAACTCGCCTATTGTACATAGATTCCTGAACGGGCTTACACATTTGTTTCCCACGTTTCCGTTCATCATGCTCTAATGGAACCTTACCTTGGTCCTCACACATCTGATATGTGCCCCATTCAAGCCTCTGCACTATTGCCCCCTCCTGCTGCTCATGATCAAGAAAGCCTTAGTAGTGACAATAACTTCTGCCAAGAGGGTTAGGGAGTTGCAGACTCCCTCTTCTCAGCCTCCTTACCTGACTGCGGTTAATATGGCTCTTTAGTGTTGAGTTCCAGTGCTTGACAGCTGCCAGATGGCTACGTGGGCATCTCAGCACACGTTTTCCAAGCATTTTTGTCTGGACAGTCAGGTTTGTAGGGAGGGCCTCTTTGGTCATTCGGTTCTACAGGACTTTCTGGTTTAAACGTTTCTGCAGCCCCTCCTCCGGGGATGGTATTGCTTGGGTATCTGTTCAAAAGGAAGGAATCTGCGGCTAGATGTCTATATAAGATGGATAAATTACCTAACTTTAGTAATACCTTATTTGATGTGATCTAGCCTCAGATTCCTTACCGACCCACCCAGCCTCCCGCACTTCAGATCTGTTTTTAGTGTCAGGGCGTTTTTCTTCTTCAGGGCCCTAGTTGTCCAAATATACCACTGTCAGTCATCTTCATGGCTCTGTGCTTTTGGCATGGAAAGTCGTGAAAAGTACTGACGTCAGTGTGCCGAGGTGGCACCTGTATAGACGACGCAGGTGTCATAACGACAAACATGACGCCAACGACTTCACGTGGAGTCGACCAACACCACCTACCTGCGCGCATGGGTACTGTTGAAGAAAAATATTCAGGATCCAGTCTGAGGTCTTGCAACTTCAAAGGTAAGGAATCTGCGGCTAGATCATGTCTCTACCAGATAAGGCGTTACCAGAGGTAAGTAACTTATCCTTCACAATTAAGTAAACTTCTGTGCGGTTGATCTTGAAAGACATGACGGTCACCCCTAAACCTTGCACAGCTGATAAAGAGTGACTTCATATTTGTGAGAAATGTTGAATAAACTCACAAGGACACACACACACACTCATATTAAATAATTGGTTCAAAGCAATGTAAATGTAGGTCCATGCTTCTCTGGATCATAAGCAATCAAGATTTCCTACAACACAAACTGTGTGCAGACACCAAGGGTTAGGTGACTGGATTCATGTAAGTCCCCTTACACTAATGCCAAAGCAAAGACCACTTGTATGTGATGGCATACCACAAGGTTCCACCTTCTGCTTTTACAGAGCATACTCTTGAATACACAGCATCATCCCAACTGACCAAAGGCATTGGACTGTAAGACAAATAAGGTTAATGGTGTTTGTGCCAAGGACCAGACTCATAATTAGATGACAGTTGCAAGCAATCGGTCAAGAGTTTAGTGAAAACGCTTCAGAGTTCCCAAAGTGCGGTGCCGTTACCAAACATTGCAACAATTTATGAGTTTCTGCATGTGAACAAAGCAGGATCTGTATGAGAAATGTTGAGGGTTTATTCACAAAAGCAATATTTTCTAAATAAAACAAATAATAAATATATTAACCTAATTGGTGGTATGGGCTCACAGCATGTAAATGCGGATGTGCGTTAAGGTCAAGACTTTGCTCATGTAACATTATAATTTATCTTAGTGACATTACTGGAGGTGACACATTTCTTAACTTCAAACAGGAATCTTTCCAGCAATACATTTTATAAGTGTTATATTAAAAAGACGGATTGCCAGGGGATTGCACCAACAAAACCTATTTTTAGCAGTTTTTATCAATTTTGATTGTTTTTAACCCCTTCGGTGGGTTGGACCGCCAGGAGCCATCCAACGCACCAGTGCTCATGTGCTACGGATGGCTCCCGGCTGCCGACGCACATGGCACTGGAAATCGCTCTGGTGCGGGCACCAGAGGGATTTCCTTTTCACCCCAAAAGCCTCTGGAGCTGGGGAAAGACTTCCCCAGCTCCAGAGGTTGTCTCTTTGGTTTCTCGGCAATGACTATCAGCACACACATCATTGCAGAGAAACTAAAACTGAATTGAGCCGATAGGCTCATTTCAGTATTACTTTCTATGTGCTCAGGGGGCTATCTCAGCCCCCCGAGCATGTAGAAATACAGGAAACATATCATTGGAAAGGGGAGAATCTCCCCCTTTTAATGGTATCCCTTAGGAAGGTGATCGCCAAGCAGGGATCCACCCACTCTTCACCAGGGAGGGGGCAGAGGCCCCTTGAGCAAGGGCCTTTGCTCCCCCCAAATAATTTGCAGAAAATCAGTCTTTCTGCCCCGCCTGGGGACAGATAGACTGCCCCAGACAGCCCCAATCTTTCTCTCCAACTCGCAAGGCAGATGGGGCAAAAGCCTCTGATCTGCTCCCCCGGGGGGGGGGGCAGAAAGCTCACTAGAAGCTTTATTGTATTTAGGGGTGGAGCTGCCCAAAATGCCCCCACCAACTCCCCAAAACCCCATAGTCTTTATGCCCCCCCAAGCGGCAGACGGGGGCAATAGCCCCTGATCTGCCCTCGGGGAAGGGGGGGGGGGGACAGAAAGCCCGCTAGTCACCAGGGATTTTTTTTCCATACATAGATTTGGGGCCAGCCCAAAATGGCCATTCCAATGCCTCCAACCCACCCCAAAAAAATTGCCACAGCCTTTCTGCCTCCAACAGGAGGCAGAAAGGGGCAATAGTCCCTAATCTGCTGCCTGGGACGGTAGAAAGCCCGCTCCGAAGCAGGAAATTTGTTGTTTTTTTTATACGTAGGGGTGGGGCTGCCAAGAATGGACATGCTAATGCCCCCACTGCCAAAAAAGGTTTCCCCCCCCCCCCCGAAGGCAGATCGGGACAATGTCCCCTTATCCGCCCCCAGGAGGGACAGAAAGCCCATTAGGCACTGGAGATATGTTTATGGGCATGCCAGTGAGAAGTCCCTGCGGCAAGGGTCGCTCGCCTTTTTTTAGGCACACATTTTGGCTGTTTCAGTGCTATTTTTATTCTCATCTGCACCCAAGCTGGGGCAGAAAACCACTAGAAACCAGGGGGAGTTTGTGTGTGTGTAAACTGGAGTTTGGCTGACGTTCTGCGTGTACTGACCTTTAGCTAGCATTTTGCTGGTGATGTGTTTAAACCTGCACTTGACTAATGATGTGGGTGGACTCACACTTGATGACGGTGTGTGTAGATTGATGCTTCCCTGGTGGTGTACGTGGAGTGGCGCTTGGCTGGCGGTGTACATGGGCTGGTGCTTGGCTGGCTGTGTGCATGTATGATGTTTGGCTGCAGGGCCGGACTGGCTGTAACGGGCACAGGGCAATCCCCCGATCAACTTGGAGGGGGGACAGTTTTCTGGCCGTGGGGGGCAGTTTTGTCACTGAGGGCAGGTTTGCAGCAGTGCTGCAATATTGGGCCCCAGTAACGAAAGTGGGAGTGATGCTTTTTACCAGCATGCACCCCCCCCTCCAGGCCGGCCAAGCAGCCATCTGCCAGGACTGGTTGCTGTTCCGAGTCCGGCCCTGTTTGGCTGGTGGTGGATCTCCCAACATTTTTCTACCCAGAATCCTGTCCAAACCTTAAATTAAGCTAAATAAATCACATTTTCCTCACTTTTCTGTGTGAAAAAGTTGTGGAATCACCGGGCTGCCATAAATTTCCTACCACTCAGCGTTCCCCCAGGCCTCCCGATGGTACCTCACTTGTGTGGGTTGGCATAGTGATCGCAACAGGAAATGGCCCAAATCGTACTGTGGAGACTTCAAAATTATCATAAAACGACCTGGTTTTGCAAGGAGGTCACCTGGGTATTTAGCTCATGACTCTGCGGCCATCTAAGCAAACCTGCCAAACCCACACACTTATGAAAAGTAGACTCCCTGGGGAGTAAAGGGAGTTCTGGCTTTCGAGGATCCCTCAACATTTTCCTACCCAGAATCCCCAGAAAACCTCAAATTTAGCTGAAAAAAATCACTTTTTCCACACATTTTTGTGTGGGATCACCGTGCTGGCACAAATGTCCCCCGAGTAAAATGATGCCTCGCTTGTGTGGGTGGGCAAACGGCCTGTGACTAGGAAGGGCCAAAAATGTAGGGGTTAAGGGCATAGCACAGCGAATGTAAGCGCTACATTTAAAACAAAATCTTTTTTTAGCCAATTCTGCATTGGATAGCCATGCAAGTGAGGTATCATTTTACTCGGGACACCAAGGGGAATGCTGGGTGGTAGGACATTTGTGCTAGCACCGTGATCCCACCCAAATATGTAAGGATTTTTTTTATTTCAGCTAAATTTGAGGTTTGCAGGGGATTCTGGGTAGGAAAATGGGAAATCCACGCAAGCCATACCTCCATGGAGTCCCACAGGTGTCTAGCTTTCAGAAAAGTGTGAGTTTGATAGGTTTCCCTAGATGGCCGCTGAGCCTGGGTCAAAAACCCAGGTGCCCCCCAACCCTTGAAAAACCAGGTCGTTTTGTGATAGGTAATTTTGATGTCACCACAATGCGTTTTAGCCCCTTGCCTGTTGCGGGTACTTGGCCCACCCACACGAGTGAGGTAACATTTTTATCGAAAGACCTAGGGGAGCACTGGGTGGAGGGAAATTTATGTTAGCCCAGTGATCCCACAACTTTCTCACACTGAAATTTTAGAAAAATTTGTTTTTTTCATCTAAATTTGAGGTTTGCAGAGAATTCTGGGTAGAAAAATGTTCAGGGATTCAAGCAAGTCATACCTCGCCGGACTCCCCAGGGTCTCTAGTTTTCAGAAACGTGTAGGTTTGGTGGGTTTTCCTGGATAACCGCCGAGCCCGGGGCCAAAACCCAGGTTCCCCCTTGCAAAACCAGGTTGTTTTGTGATAGGTCATTTTGATGTCTCCACAATACGTTTTGGGCTTTTGCCTGTCGCACCCACACGAGTGATGTACTATTCTTTTTTTGGTTTGTTTGTTTGTTTAAATCTCTTTTATTGAATTTATACACAACAAGAAAATTTAACAGCAGGTACCAGGCAGCAGGCATTATAAGGCATTACAGAGCGAGCAGATTATATCATATACTTCAATGGTTCAGAAAAGGTAGACTACAAAAGTCATTATACAGGGCCAGGCAACGGGATGTATTGCAGGAGATCAGGCGTATATTTCATGACAGAAGTTGGGCTGGAAGTGATTAGTCAGTGCCATAACAGCGGTGAGGTTCAGGCAGAATGCGTTGTGTAGATGTCTGCGAATGGGCTAGCCAGGCTGACGTCGTTTCAGAGTTAGGAAAGCCTCGGGTAGCAAGGTGCGCAGGGTGGAAACAAGTATGGTACTCAAGAGGCCCTAAAGAGTGGAGTGTGTTAAGTGTGGCAAGGTATCCTGCAGGATGCCACTCAATGTGCCTGCTGGGGACGCTTAAGTGGCGTGTAGGTCTGGGAGCCCGGATACATTGCAGCTCCTCGCTATGGTTCCGCCTAGGGCTAGCATATGCCAACTATACTTGCCCTGTGTAAAACCTTTGGTGCATAATGGTGTCTGTGGCGCCTGCAACTAATGGTTATGGAAAACCTCAGGACTGCTGGCATGCCGAGAACAAGGAAAAGAAAGGGACAGGGTAGAATAGTAGAGGAAGTGGTACTCCACCAATCAGAGGTCAGGTGGAGGAAGGATCAGAGAAGAGAGTGAAGAGAAAAAGAAGGGGAGAGAGCGTGATGTGTCAGCTTCTTGGACCCGACAGAGCTCGGGAAGGGAAGAGGGCTGTGTACAATGGATCTGTGGCTGCATCGTAATGAGTGACATGAGGGGTGTGGATTCTTTCCTTCTTCAGCCTGTTTCATCTTCATAGGTTTCCCCCCTTGGGAGTATAGGATCTGCAAAGAGTTAAAGGGCTCTCAAGCGAGGAGGGACAGATCAAGCGTGTTCCAACTGAGAGAGTTGTGAGATCAAGGGCTGCCAGGTGCGTTTAAATTTAGTATCAGTGTGTGCCAATCTGTGGGAAAGAAGTTCGATCGCCATGACATGCCAGAGACGTGTAAGCCAGACTAAGGGCAGGGGAGTACAAGCTTTCTTCCAACGAAGGGCAATGACCTGTTTTGCAGCAGTGAGCATATGGAAAATCAAGCGCCAATCCATGTGTGTCATTGCTTTAAGAGATGTTGGACGGAGCGCCAGAATGATTATACCCGGGTCGCTTGGTAGAAGAAACCCACCACCTCCTGTGGCCCAGTACCTCTCTCCAGAAAGGAAGAATGAGTGGGCATGTCCACAATATGTGTAGGAAGGAGCTCTGGGCCGCTTGACATCACTAGCAGACAGGGGTGAACCAGGGAACATCCTCTAGAGTTTAAGGGGAGTGTAGTACCAGCGAGTTATGAATTTGCATGCTGACTCTTGCTGCGTTATGCTTTTAAAAATGTGTGGGATATCCCACCATAGCTTGTCCCATTGGTTAGGGAGAATATCACTCACGAGGTATAGCTGCCACTGGCGTTGGTAGGTATGTGGAAGAACTGTGTGTGAATGTTAAAGTACCTTATATGTCTAGGAAATCAGCCCCCGGGTTCCATCAAAGGAGCGGACCAGGGACTCGAACGGTGTTAGCTTACGTGTGGCGCCTTCCCTGTATGAGGGGGCACAGAGCCAATGGCAAATTTGGAAGTATTCTAGGCGTGTAGTTTTGGGGAGATTATTTCTTTCCTGCATTGTCGAATGGTTTAAAACTTCCTTTCTCAAACAGTTGCTCTATGATACAGCATTCACCGGCTGACCACACCGGAAAGGATACTGGGTGCAGGGCAGGTGGAAATTCTGGATTAAGTGCTAATGATGTATTCAGAGAGGGGAATGAGGTGATGCCGCGGGGCACCGCGACTCTATCCCATTTTTCCAAAACTGTCTTTGTTGGGATGGCATTATAGGCACTACGATGCCTAGCGCTTCTCTGCAACCAGACCAGGTCCCACGGCCCTATCCATATGGAACAAGAGGTACCATTCTTATCGGGAGACCTGGGGTAACGCTGGGTGGTAGGAAATTTATGTCAGCCCGGTGACCCCACAACTTTCCCACACCGAAATTTGAGAAAAAGTGGATTTTTACATCTAAATTTGAGGTTTGCAGAGAATTCTCGGTAAGAAAACGTTGGGGGATTCAAGCAAGTCATACCTCTCTTGACTACCCCTGGTGTTAGGTTTTCAGAAATGTGTGGGTTTGGTAGGTTCCCTAGATGTCCGGCGAGACCGGGGCCAAACCCTCAGGTGCCACCCCTTGCAATACCAGGTCGTTTTGTGAGTTAGCATTTTTATCTGAAGACTTTAGAGAATGCGGGGTGGGTGGAAGTTTGTGAATTCACACAGATTCCAGAACTTTCCATCACAGAAATGTGAGGAAAATGTTTTTGTTTTACAAAGCTTGAGATTTGCAAGGGATTCTGGGTAACAGAACCTGGTGAGAATCACACAAGTCACCCCATCCTGGATTCCCCTCGGTGTCTAGATTTAACAAAATTATAGGTGTGCTACGTTTCCCTGGATGCCGCCAGAGCTAGAGTTCAAAATCAAAAGCTAGGTACTTTGCAAAAAAAGGGTCAGTTTTCACTGTAAAAATGTGGTGTGTCCACGTTGCGTTAAGGTCCATTTCCTGTGGCGGGCACTAGGCCTACCCACACAAGTGAGATACCATTTTTTTTGTTTAAATTTCTGTACTGATTTTTAGACAAACCACATGTGAGAATCGCATACATTTCATAAACCTTGCGACAAGGTCTGCGAGTCGGAAAGCTAAGACAGCAGCCGTAAAGCCAAAGGACAAGAACATAGCAAACAGCAGCACTCCCCCTCCCCTAATTTCCCGCTCCCTCGCCTCTTGAAGGCTTAAGGTGTGTAGCAGTGGTGTAACCAAGCGCCCCCCCCAATCCAGGTCGTCTAATCCCATGTGCTCTGTGTTGACCTCTCAGTCGAATGTTCACTTTGAGGCGGGTCCGCTAAACGTAGAAGCCTCAAGTATTTGGGGCAGGTGAGTTCCTTGAATTTGGAAGTCATTAGCAACAGAATAGGTCCCTACAGGTCATGAAAGTAGGCCCCTGACTTGGTCAGTGAGAGGGAGGTTTTCTCCATTCCGAGTACTCCCCACAATCTATGCAGCCATCCGACATAGGTAGGCGTTGTTGTTTTCCCCCAGTGGGATAGGATGTTTTGTAAAGCTGCCCCTAGTGCTAAAGCCATCTGATTCCCCCTCCTTGACTTAAGTGGGAAGGTAATGGGGTTGGGCAGGCCCAGGAGTGTAAGATGGCAAGCACAGTATTTGAGTCTGGAAAAGGGAATCAATGTCATCCAAAACCTGTTGCCAGTAGTGAGAAACCTGGGGGCACTTGCATATTAGATGGGTCAGTGTACCCTCCGACCTACAAGCTCTCCAGCATAAGGGGCTGCGTGCTGGATTGCCTCTGAAGCCGTGGAGGTGTCAGGTACCAATAAGTTACTATTTTTGTCGCAGTCTCTATATTAACGACACTATGTGTAGAGTGGCGTGCCCTAAAGTAGATGTCCTGCCATTCCTTCTGCGTTAAAGTCCCGTCCAGTTCCTTCTCCCATCTCTGCTCACTAGGTGTTTTTTCAAGACTGGGACCTCCACATATTAGTTTGTAAAGATCTGTAGTCAATCGAGCATCCATGTGTCTAGTGAGTAGCCATTTTTCAAAAGACATCAGCTGTCTTTCTGCCCCCTTTTGTATCTCTGGCTGCAATGCCCAGTGTCTAATCTGCTGGTAACGGTAACATCCATTTTCAGAAAGGTTATGCTGCGCCCGCAGGTCATTAAAAGTCAACGGCCCCTCTACGTCAAAGAAGTGGCCTACTGAGTTTTAGCCCATATTTGGCCACTGCACAAAGTTAATTTCATCCATTCCCAGAGAGAAGTCAGGATTATTGACTATCAGCGTGATTGGGGACTGGAATGTCTTAATTCCCTGTGAGACAGCCACACTGTCCTAAGCCGCCATGGTGGAATGTTTCACCTTGGATAGGTACAGATTGCGCTGCCTGGCTGGTTTAGAAAGGAAGGGAACCCCCCACAGTGATTGCTTAGCCAGCACCCGGTCCATGAACAGCCAATGTTTCTCGGACTCCGGCGAGACTATTCAACCAGAGCCCACAATTGCACTGCCCAGTAATACTCCTGCAGATTTGGGATCGCCAAACCCCCTTCTGTTGGAGCTCTATAACTTAAGTCTCTGCGCCACCTGGGCCACTGGTCCAGCCAGATAAAGCGATCTATGTCTGTCTGTAGTGCCCACAGCACCCCAGTGAGAGGGACCACTGGAAGGGTCTGGAATATATATATGATTTTAGGTAATACTGTCATTTTAATGGCTGCAACCCGGCCCAGCCAGGACAGCGAATACAGCCGCAATCGTCTAAGGCAGTTGTGAATCTGCCGCAGCAGCGCCGTGTAGTTCAAGGAGTCAGTGCTTTGAACATTGCTTTCCAGTTGCAGACCCAGGTATGGGATAGAATCCGGAGCCCACTGAAGGTGATGAGACCATTTAAGGGAGTCCAACGTAGCTGGTCTGAGAGTCAGACTCAGAGCCAGGGGCTTACTAACATTCATCTTGAATCCCAACGTGAGCAGGAAGCGTTCAAGCTCTGCCAGCAGGGCAGGAAGCTACTGTTCCGGATGCTCCCGGGTGGCGACCACATAATCAGCATATAGGCTGATTTTGTCATCGTCCTCTCCAAACTTTACTCCGGAGATTAAGGGGTCCTCCCGCACTCTTTGTGCCATGGGCTCCATGTAGAGCGAATAAAAGCGGTGAGAGGGGGCACCCTTGTCTTGTCCCCTGTCGGATAGAAAAAGAGGCAAAGACTACTCCATTTACCCGGACCAAAGCAGTAGGGCTGGTATAACCAGTGAAGACCTAACTAACAAAGCGATCTGGCTGTCCAAAGTGATGTAGAGTGGCTTTGAGATAGGGCCAGTGTACCCTATTAAATGCCTTCTCGGCGTCTACTGAAAGGACCATGCATTCATCCTGAAAACTCTTGGCTTTGTTGATTATATGGAGGAGGCATTTTGTGTCGTCCGCGCACTGGCGTCCCTGTACAAAGCCCCACTGGTCTGGGTCAAGGAGCCCAGGAAGGCAAGAAGAGAGCCTTTGTGCCAGAATCCCTGTGAATATTTTGAGATCAACATTAAAGAGAGAGATAGGGCGATTGGACGCACAGTTCTGGTTATCCTTCGCCGGTTTAGGTATGAGCGTGACTAATGCCTCCAGCATCGAGGGTGGAATGGGGAGGACGAACTGACCGAGTTGAATACCTTCTTTAGGATCGGGGTCAGAATAGGACAAAATGCCTTGTAGAAGAGGGAGGAGAAGCCATCTGGGACCAGAGATTTAGGTGGTTTTAATCGTGAGATGGTGGAAATAACTTCCTCAAGTCTGAACTGTGCTTCAAGGTCTTTCATCTGACTAAGAATTAGCCTGGCGGTGTTAACACTTTGCAGATACTGCGTTGGAGCCATTTCCGGAAGTTCCTGCGCCTTGTAGAGGGATGTGTAGAATTGCCAGAAGCTATTGGCAATGCCTTGTTCAGGGGTCTGCTCCTGCCGGGTGTGATCTATAATCAGTGGTACATTGGCCAGTTGCTGCCGCAATGGTAATTTGTTGGCCAAAAGCCTCCTGCACCTATTTGCCTTAGAATAAAAGGCATACCGAAGCCTCAGTGCCGGGTGCTCAGCCCTATCAATGTCAAGGCCGGCAAGCTGGGCCATCAATTGCTTCCAGACCCTGTGAGCACCAGTTCTTTGGTGTATCTGCTCCAGTTCCACCACTGCATCTGAGAGTTGCACCCTTTTTTCCCTCCGCGATTTGCTATCGTGTGCGGATATTGCTAGAAACTCCCCCCTAACTACTGCCTTCAATGAGTCCCACAACATAGCTACGGGGGTGTCCGGAGTGTCATTGTTGGACAGGTAGTCCTCTGTAGTCCTAGTAATATGGTGAACCACCACGGGGCGCTTTAGCATTGTCTCTCTTAACCTCCACAGCTGCTGGGTAGCACGTGGACTGTAGAAGGCTAGAGATAGGTGCACCGCTGAATGGTCCAACAGTGCACAAGGAAGTATTTCGATCTGTTGGGTCTGTTGAGATATTGCGTCAGTGATCAATATATAATCAATTATGGCGTACGTCTTGTGGTGATGAGAATAGAACATGTACTCTCTTGACGTCGGATGTTGGGCCCTCCATATATCTCAGTCCCATCTCCCGTAGCATCTGTCTCCCTTTGTCAGAAAGTGCCCCCATTTGGCCATATCTCTGGGCCGATCAGTCCATGTTGTGGTCTAGGACGAGATTGAGATCCCCCTTTATGACTTGTGATCTGTCCGGGGATTCGCCCACTCCCGTTACCACCTCATAAAGGAACTCCTCCTGCCCTGAGTTCAGGGAATAAACTGAAGTAATGGTCAGCGCGTGATAACCCAAGATGAATGTGTGTGCTAAGAGTCTACCCTTGACTTCGACCCTCCTGGGACCTACTTTGCCCTGGCAAGTCGATGAAACTAAAATGGCGACTCCTGTGGTTTTAGCCGAGTGAGAAGAGAATAGCTGATGAGGAAACACCCTGGCCCGCAGCCTGTGGGTGTCTCAGGGCAATAAGTGCGTCTCCTGAAGGAGGCATATGTGTGCACCTGAGTTTTCAAGAAAGGAAAGGACGGCTCGTTTCTTAGAGGAGCTATTAAGATCTTTGACATTGAGTGAGATTATTTTAAGGGATGCAGACATTGGGAAAGGTCAGGGGGACGTCTGTCATGGTTTGAAATTATGGTCAGCACAAGAGCTGGGGTCGCTAGAGGGTAGAAGCCCATCTGACACGTGAGGGCCCTTCCCGAAGTGGTAACCATGTCAGGTGTCTTGTGGCAGAGGGAGGAGAGAACCAACATAACCCAAAGACAGAAACAAAACACCCACAAGGAAACATGTAACTTCGAACATTTTCATAGTCCTGGGAGATCAACCCCATTGAGAGGTGTAAGATGTCAGCAGGATCCATCCCACCTCCCCGCCCAGGCCCCAAGCAAGTACGACCCAGGAGCATTCAGTTACAAGCTATTGTAGCTGTCCTCCCTTCATTTCGGCGTGGCCAAATCCCTCCTAGTCCGCATTAGCAGTCTCTTCTCCCAGAGAGGCGATGACTGCCTGTCTCTCCTTAGCAATGGTCTCGGAGTCCGCCCAAAGGTGAGATACGGAGCTGCCAACCCTCCTCAAACCACCAGGTCAGAGCTGGCGCCATCTGGACCCTGGTTGCTCAGGCTCGTTCAGGTCTGCATCAGTCAGTCCAAGCAACTTCCTGGCATCCTCCAGGGAGTGGATCTGCACCAACGAGCCCTCCCACCCGAAGATCAAGCAAAAGGGATGACCCCATGAATAGGACATGTCCTTGGAGGGCAAGTGGGAGGTGATTGGCCCAAACTCTTTCCTTTTTTGCAGGGTAGACGCTGCCAGGTCCTGGAAAAGTAGGGGTTTTGTAGATCTGAATTCTATGGGGTGTTTGGCTCGTTCCTCTCGGATAATCCTTTCTTACAGTTGGAAGCTGTGTACACAGGTAAGCATGTCTGGAGAAGGCGCAGTTGCTGGTCTCTTCGGGCCCACCCAATGGGTTCTTTCGAGCTTGATCCGTTGCTCTGGAGGGTAACCCAGAATTGAGCGGAAGAGCTCCTCCACAAAGGTATTCAATGTCCTGTCCTTCAGACCCCTGTGGAACAGCTCGGATCCTCCGGGAGCGGTTTACGAAATCTTCAGTGCGGGCCTGGAGATCCAATTGTTGCTCCTGCAGGCGAATCAGCTCCTGCTGGAGCAGTTCCATCTCCTTGTCCCGCGTTGTAGCCTGCGTCTCCAATATGTCGACTCTCTTGCCTAGTGATTCCAGGTCCCTCCATGTCTCCCGCAACTCCTGGTTCATTTCTTTTTTTATTGTGTGAATGTCCTCTTTCAGGAAAGCAAATAGGGATTCCAAGAAGGCCTGTGTGATTGGCTATCAGCCTCCCCTGGTTCCTTGTTTGCCGAGGCTCCAGCAGTAAAAGGGTGGGTCTCAGCGCCCCCCCAGCACCAGACCTGGGGAAGGGGTTCTTAACCGACCTGTCCTTCTTGTTTTTAGGGGAAGCCATCTTGATTGGTGCTGCTCTTTGCCCTACGAGGGTACACTGTAAGGCCTTGCCAGGTATGAGAGTTGTCCACCGTCTCACACCTCCTACTCTACTGCCGCTAGTATGCCGCAGCCTCCAGCACAGTGAATGGTATGACTTCCCCACGACTAACGCTCTGCATCAGGGCTCCCCGCCCATGAGCCCCGCTCCTCTCCCCACCATCCAAGGGTTGTGACAGGGTCCCAGGCCCTTGGAGAAGCAGCACATTGAACAGAATCTAATGTCCTATCTCTCACACAGGCGGGTGGGGGACGTTGCACTGCCTCAGGATGTCAGGTGACAAGTAGGGGGCCAATGTTGATGACCACAGGCCCCATGGGTGGCCAGATACACCCCTCTTCTGTGTCTCGTTTCGTTAGCACATGGCTGCTGTTTGCAGTGGGAAGAGGGGGCTGGGTGTACAGTGCTGTCCTTGCCGGTGCTCCCTTGTCATCTCCACCCCTAGCCGCACTGTCCCTCGATCTCACTCGCCTCCACTCTGAAGGGGTGGGGGGCCTGATCCACTGTGTCCTCACCAGCTCCGCTCCAGGCCGCCACAGGAGACCTGACCCTCCACTGGCAATGCTAACCCTGGGGGGGAGACTCCCCATCAGTGTCCGGGCCCAGATCCAGGGCTCAACTCAACCCCATCAAGATAGGGGTCCTCAGCGGCAAGAGTCTCTCCCACAGGCCGCTATGGGGCTTCACGCCACTCCATTTGAAAGCCAAGGGGAAGGGGGGGACCGGCCTCACAAACTCCACCGCGCTCCTCCGCTTGTGGTTCCGACAGGAGAAACTCCCCCCCTCCACTTGGCAGTCCCCAGCAGTGCGACTCACTGCATCAGGGATCCACGCCGTGTGCTGTCCTCTGCCTCCCGACCGGAGGATGAACGCTGGGCCTCTCCGTGGCAAGGGTTTCCGGTGCTATAGGCCAGACAGGAGGGAGCCGATCTCCGAGCCGCAGTCACTCTTGCCCCCAGGTAGGCCTCTCGTCTCCCGGCCGCCTCTCTCTCTTGGTGCCGCTTCCGCCGGAGGATGGTGCGCAGATGCCACAACCTCTCACACCCGGGTCAGTCGGCGTGTCCCTGGCCCGTTTCCCGACCTGATCTGCCCTCAGGCGTGAGTAGATGTAGGGAGGGAGCTGAATAAACGGTGCTCCCAGTGCGCAGCAGTTCCTAGATTGCGGGTCCTAGATGGCGGAGCGGAGAAGTGAGCAGCCCTGTCCTACTCGCCGGCCATCTTTGCAATGCCCCCGAGGTACCATTTTTATCGGGAGACTTTGGGGAATGCGGGCTAGGCGAAAGTTTGTGGATCCACGCAGATTACAGAACTTTCCATCAGAGAAATGTTAGGAAAATGTGTGTTTTTTTACCAAGTTTGAGGTTTGCAAGGGATTCTGGGTAACAGATCCTGGTGAGAGCCACACATGTGACCCCATCCTGGATTCCCCTGGATTGTCTAGTTCAAAAACGTGTATAGGTTTGCTAGGTTTCCTTAGGTGCCAGCTGAGCTAGGGTTCAAAATCCACAGCTAGACAATTTGCAAAAAAAGGTTAGTTTTTACTGGAAAAATGTGATGTGTCCACATTGCGTTGTGGGCTGTTTCTTGTCACGGGCACTAGGCCTACCCACACAAGTGAGGTACCATTTTTATCGGGAAACTACAGTGGGTGGAAGTTTGTGGATCCATGCAGATTCCAGAACTTTCCTTCACAGAAATGTGAGGAAAATGTGTTTATTTTTAGAACGTTTGAGGTTTGCAACTGATTCTGGGTAACAGCACCTGGTGAGAGCCACACAAGTAACCCTAATCTGGATTTCCCTGGGTGTCTAGTTTTCAAAAATGTATAATTTTGCTAGGTTTTCCCAGGTGCCGGCTGAGCTATGGTTCAAAATCCACAGCTAGGGACTTTGCAAAAAAATTGTTAGTTTTCACTGTAAAAATGTAGTGTGTCTACGTTGTGTTTTGGCCCGTTCCTTGTCGCGTGCAATAGGCCTACCCACACCAGTTAGGTACCATTTTTATAGGAAGACTTTGGGGTATGTGAGGTGGGTGGAATTTTGTGGATCCGCACAGATTCCAGAATTTTCTGTCACAGAAATGTGAGGAAAATGTGTATGTTTTTTTTTTACAAAGTTTGAGGTTTGCAAGGGATTCTGGCTAACAGAACTTGGTGAGAGCCACACAAGTGACCCCATCCTGGATTCCCCTGCGTGTCTTGTTTTAAAAAATGTATATGTTTTCCAGGTTTCCTTAGGTGCCGGCTGAGCTAGTGTTCAAAATCTACAGCTAGGCACTTTGCAAAAAAGTATCAGTTTTCTCTGTAAAAAATGTGGTGTGTCCACGTTGCGTTTTGTCCCGTTTCCTGTTGTGGGCACTAGGCCCACTCACACAAGTAAGGTACCATTTTTGTTTGATAGATTTTCCCAGGTCCCGGCAGAGCTAGGGTTCAAACTCCACAGCTAGACACTTTGCAAAAATGGTCCGTTTTCAATGTAGAAATGTGGTGTGTCCACGTTGCGTTTTGGCCCGTTTCCTGTTGTCGACGCTAGGCCAACCCACACAAGTGAGGTAAAATTTTTATCAGGAGACTTAGGGGAACACAGATTGGTAGAGCAGCTGTTATTACCTATTGACTTTCTATGCATTTCTGCCTTCAAAATTTAAGACAATGTGTAAAAAACAGAAGTCACTTTGAAAAATGTCCCTCAATTCACATGCTAGTATGGGTATCAACAATTTTGTAGATATAAAAATAACTACTGCTTCTAAACTATATATTGTTCCCAATTTGGAAATAAATAGGTGTGCCGGATACCTATTTTTCACTCTATATTTTACCAAAAGAATTGCTATATACCCAGGACACGAAAAAAACGTATTGCAAGACGCATCTCAGTTATTGGCTCTGGGTTCCTCGGGTTCTTGGTGAACCTACAAGCCCTGTATATCCCCGCAACCAGAAGTGTCCATCGGATGTAACGTTATAATGCTTTAAAACATCTGTCATACTTAGAAGAAGTTACAAGTGAAAATGTTGCTACAAATGGCTGTTTCTATAACTCATCTTCAACATTTCTTATTTTCAACTATTAGTTTCTATAAAAAAAAACCTTGAAGGATCTACACAAATGATCCTTTGCTGACTTCAGAATTTTGTCTACTTTTCAGAACTGTATAGCCTTCCGGGATACATTATTGGTTTTACACCCATTTCTACCACTAACTGGAAGGAGGTCGAAAGCACAAAAGTAGCAAAAATAGGCTATGTCCCAGTAAAATGCCCAAACTGTGCAGAAAACGTTGGTTTTCTAACAAAAGTCTGCCTGTCCCGGAAAGATGGTGATTTCAGCACCACAAACCCTTTGTTGATACCATTTGCAGGGAAAAACCAGACGCTTTCTTCTGCAGCAATTTTTCCCCATTTTTTCCCCCAAACCAAAATTTAGCTGTATTTTGGATAATTTCTGGGTTCCCTTCAGGGGAATACACAAAGCTTGGGTACATTTATAATCCCCATGATGTTGGAAGAAAAGGACGCAAATTTGATGTGAATACCTTATGTGGACAAAAGGTTACAGGAGTCTAAGATCGAACTACACCAAATAGCCTAAAAAAGGCTTCGCGCGGGATGTAGCAGCAAAAGGGTTAAACTTCACCAACTTCTTGAAATAAGTTGATAAAGTATATTTTTAATGTTTGCAAAGTTTCAAAATTGATCTTCAGAAATGCTTCACATGTCAGTGGACCGAAACCAGTAAATTTGCCTCAAATTTGAGCAGGCCCATGGCTGTTGTTTGCACGCTAAAAAGTAAAAAGTCCTCCACAGTGCCCAGAAATAAATACTAAATACAGCTTTGTAAAGTTTTATACTGCGCACCTGCGTTTTGTCGTGGTCCTCTGATTGATGTTTCACATACTGCGTGTACGATACAAAGGAATATCTTAGTACAGAAAATTGACCCAGTGAGCCAGGACTGATCAAATAAGTTGGTTGTCTTGTAAAAGAAAAAAGTTTGAAGTTCAACATATCTATTTGTTAGCTCGGTAATGTGCCAGAAAAACCTGATTACATGAACAGGAATGTCTACTGTATCGTTGCCAGTTCACACATTACATCAGTAAAGTGTGCTACTGTGTTTGCCACCGCAATCTCTTTCATCTCGTACTTTGCTCTCATCTATTTTATAGTTGAAATCATGCAACTGCAAGCTAAATCGTTATATTCTACCACAGTTATCTCTGGTTGTGCTAAAAATATGTTTATGGGGCATTACATCTTTCAGAACAGCGTACTGTGTTTATATCCGATCTAAAAAGCTTTGGAATATCTTGCGCAACAATACATCTTGAAATGAAAGATATTACATAACTGCTGTTGGGTGTAAAGGTGATGTATGTAGTGTTTTTTTTTTTTGGCACGCTGCAGGCAATCGAGGGGTTGTTGTTTCAGGGCACTCAGGATTCAAAACCGTGAACAAGGGATTTTTTTAATGTTTGATTGAATCAAAGGAAAACAAAACAGGGCAGCAACAAGTAGGAAGCTATCGGAAATGGAAATCTCCTCAGCTTCCTCCTGAAGGTGGTTTGGTGGGAGTATTACATCGTTGGATGGAGCTCATGAATCCTTTTTCCACCAGCCTTGGATGTGAAGGTCACCGTTGGCTGATTTCTGTATCATATCATAGTCAATTTGGCCCTTTTCAAGAAGTGTTTTATGGGTGGTGATGAACACCATGGAAGGCGTGTCTGCTGGAACCAGAAGCCAGTGGAGGAATTATTAACCTTTGGTTTGGAGTAAAGATTAGCCTGGTTGCTGAGTTTTGGAAATTATTGTCCATTCTCATGGTCACTGCCATAGTCCAGAAATAGCAGCATGATAACCTTAAAAGTATCCCTCCGGGTTTTTGGGGAACACATTGGCGATACCTTACTGAATATTAAATATTAGTTAGCTATAACCCTGTGTGGTTGTAGCACTCACAAAAATAATACTTATTCACAACTTCTTTTTACTAATGTGTGCATTAAACTTTGCAGAGGAATTTTAATCACAGATCTGTTCTTGCTATGGTCTTGCCACTGATCATGGGCAATTTTTGCACTGATTCACACTGAATCACTGAGGTAGAAATATAGCAGCAACAAACACACCTATGACCAAAATAGACGGATTTTTTTAAAAAGACTAATATATGCATCATCGTCACCAACATACTTTATTTCACATTACTTCAGTGCGATAAAGTACAAGCAGGCTAAAACCTTAAAAACCTCTAAAAAACACGCAACATATGCAATATAAAATCATCCAATTTCATCATTCCCAAATAAAACCATCTCTTAAAACAGCTGTAAGGGTAAGAGTCTTCGAGCAGCCACTGCCCATAAATAGGAGGCAAGGGAGTAGCACAAATAAGGGTATGGATGCTGTTGTATAAAGTGCAGTGCAGGCTTATGTTGAACAAATGTATATTTCCGTAGCATCGGAGCTAACAAAGCTTTTCAATTGGGGGCCATAAAAGGTGTAAAGAAATCGGATATATAGCGTTGTTTGCGGTGATCTCCCATTTCATGGGCAGGGTGGTAAATCGTTCACTGTGTGTATGCTAGCAGGAAAACCAAACATTAAAGGAATATAATTCATCCTAAATCTAATCAAAATATACCTGTGCTGAGAATTCTGTACAAATGGAAGGAATGAATGTTATTAAATCTTCAACCTGGGGAAGAGGGGTGTGTGCAATTATTGTAGTTTTATGTTTATACCTTTCCCACCTATCATTGGCAGCTTTTTCTAAGAAAATCTTTTTTAGTTTCATTTTTGAGAACGAGACACACCGCAATGGTGACTCAAATAAGTATTGGAGGCCTATCTCAGACAGGGCGTTCTTAACATTCTTTAACCGCGGGATCCTATGGGCAAAATCCAGTTTTAATCAATCCCTTAGGATCGCCTGGTTTAGTTGTGCACATTCTCTATTCCATATGGAGAGCCATAGCAACAGGGAAGCCAATCTAGTTACATCCTCAAGGTAGGGCATATCCAATTCTGTGTGTGGTAAATCATTTGCGGATGAGCGGGGGAGCGAAAGCAAATTCTTGCAGAAGGCGTCCTCCACAAGTTGGAGAGGAGTTCCCCAGATAGCTGCTCCATAAATGGCAGTTGTCAACATTTTACATATATAAATGTGTATCATTTCTGGTAAAGGCTTTGAACCAAGTTTTGTAGAAAAATTTGCAAGAGCCCTAATTCTCTTTTTCAAGATGGCCTTTATACTTAGCACCATCTTTCTCCAGAATAACTTATCAAATAATACTCCCAGATAGGCAAATGAATCAACCACCTCCAGTTTTTGCTCCCCTAAGTGGAAGTTAAAAGATTTCTTAGTACATATTCCTGCAACTAAAACAAAAGATTTTAAAACATTCACGTGCATTTCTAATGTGACCAAGTAGCTCGAATATTCGTGTATGAGTTTTTGTAATGCCATCGGGGTTCCCGCCAAAAGCACTGCATCATCCACATAAAGGAGTATGGGCAAGGGGAATGGCTCCACATAGGTAATGTCCTTTGTAATACAACACAGGATTGCCTCTAATCCATTTGTATACAAGGAAAACAGAAGTGGGGGGAGTACAAAACCCTGTCTTGCCCCTCTTTCAATATTAAACGCCCATGTATGTTCTCCATTCCTACCATACCAGACTGATGCAGTCGCCCCTGTGTACAGCTGTCTAATAAAAACAATAATAGGAAAATACACACCCATTTCTTCCAATATTACCCATAACGTGCTGTGAGATACGCAATCAAAGGCCGATGTTAAGCCCATAAAGGCCATGTAAAGCTGGCCTTCCTTGGCCAGGGTATATTTGGAAATAATCATAGTCAGGTTTAGGTCAACAGTGTCTTTTCCTTTCCTATATTTGTACTGGGTCTTTGCTATCTTGAGCCCAGGCCTCTATCCCATTTCCCCATTAATTTAGCAGTGGTATCAATTAATGCGATAGGCCTATCATTTTTCGGTTCTGCGCTCTCTCCCTTTATATAGATCAGAACAATAACCAACTGCTTCCAAGAGCTAGGGGGACTTATCTTGGCTGCATCATTAAAACATTGGTCAACAGTGGTGCCCAAAACACTTTATTTTACAGAAATATATCTGCCGGGACCCCGTTGGGCGCCTTTATGAGGCGGTCTGTACCAGTGCTAGGTCGATTTCTTCTACCTAGAATATTAAATAAGTTGCTCCATGAGCGTCTGTACATAAGTCATTATATATATTTACAGCAGGATTTTTAAATATATTTTGAAAGTTGTCTACCCACCCTTCTTCTTCTATATGTGTATCTAAGGTTGGAGCCCTATCCTCCTTTAGATGTGGCACCTTCATCGCTCTCCAGAATTCACGGAAGGCTTTTTTAAAGACTGCCAATCTCAGCTTTTCCCACAAATTTGAGTTTAGCTCTCTTACTCTTGCTTTTTTATAATTCGCTTGCAGATGGCGTATGCAACCCTCATCCCGTGGGACATCTCGTAAGGCATTGCGTAATCTGGAGGCAGCTTTCATGCAGTTATGATCAAAACACGCTCCTTGGATCTTAGCTTCCTTCTTAGGGTAGCGTGTTAATGGATTTTAGATCCCTCTCATGATTCCCTCAAAAACCAATATAATCTAGACAGATGAACCTCCTATATCAAGGCAGATAATAAATTCCTGGTACTTTTCTACAAGCAAGGTGTGGAGGAAGTCACATCGCACCACCTTGTCCCATTTGAAGGTATACCCATTATTTCTTGCCAAAATCGTCTTAGCTTCTGAATCTAACTTACGATTGGACTTAAACTCCCACCTCATATTACAGGCCACGTAAGCATGATCACTAAAAACAGTAAACACCGCAGTGGTATGACGCCCACCGCGACAGATGCTTCTACTGTTTGGAGGTATTGGGTGGGGTGGGTGGGGAAGGGGTTGGGTTTCTTGAACTGTTTGATGCTATGTTTTACTGCCACTAGCTCACCCGTCATATGTGCTCCTAGGATTGCCACTGTCATTCACGTTGTTCCCTTCCTATATACATACCACAACCATCTATGCCACAAGATTTAGCGGGGGCTCAGAGTAGAGTGCTCCATTCACTTAGTTGGAATGTAAACCACCTACTCGATAAGATTAAACGGGGGCTGTGCTGCGCCAGGCGAAGCGCCACAGGGCAGGTGTCCTTTTCCTGCGAGAAACCCATTTGGCGGGTACCAAGACAGCTTGTTTGGGGAAGTTCGGTTTCGCACACACTTGCCATGCTGGCTTTACTAACGGTTCCCGAGGGGTTGCCATCCTCATACACTGCAGTGTCCCCTTCGTTAATAGCCGAACATGGTCGGACCCACAGGGTAGATATATTGTGCTATATGGGATGCTATATGGGGGATGCGTAGTTCAGGGCAGTGTCTACGCCCCCCCCTCTCTCATGGTCCCTAGTCCAGAAACTGACAATGCTCTGGACTAACCTCTCATCGGGATTGACTTTAGTTGGGGGGGACTGGAATGATGTTATGTCCCCATCGCAGGATAGGTGGCGTACTACGGCTCGAGTTGCAGAAACCCGTGCTCTAAATTATTGTCCCAGGTTCAGGGCCTGGGTGGGTGGACTTGTGGAGGACCATACATCCCAACTCGTGTGCGTACACTTATTTTTCTGGAGCCCACAAATCTTTCTCTTGTCTAGATTATGTGTTCCTCTCGGGGGCACACACTCATCGGTTGACAGCAGCTGAAATTCTTCCCTGGGGTCTATCTGACCATTCAACAGTGTCTATTCTCCTGTCTCTGGATCCCAGGCATTCCCCATTTTGGTGGCGTTTGTCGCCGTGGCTGCTGCGAGACGATAATTATAAGACACATATCCACAAATCTTTAGCGGACTATTTCTTACTTAATACAGGCACAGTAGAATCTCCAGTCATCCTGTGGGAAGTAATGAAACCCATTCTCAGAGGAGCAGATATTGCCTTTTGTACCGCGCAACGTAGAAAGCGACGCAAGAAGTTATTGCAAATTGAGGCCCAGCTACTTGATCTGGAGCATGCGAGTAGAGACACAGTGGGACATGTCGCGCGTAGACAATTACTAAATGTCCAACAGACGTAGCCAGGGAACTCCTAAATGAAGTCCGGCTTTATTGGTTTGCCACTCGTCATCGAGTATACCAATGGGGTGACAAGTCTAGTGTCCTGCTGCATCGCCTGTGTCAGCAGACACTGCACCCCCAGACGCTCCTGAGTATGCAAGGCCCCGAGGGGCCTGCTGGTACAGACACCTCCACCATTGTGGACTGTTTTACCTCGTACTTTGCAGATCTGTATGCCCCTCATGAAGCACTACCCACTGCCCTTGTACAGAAATTTAGCGCTGACTTTCCTCCTCGGGTGCTGTCGGATACAACGCAAGATGCACTGGACGCCCCCCTGTGGGTGGACGAACTGCTGACCCCACTGCTTGACATGCGGGCGGAAAAGGCACCAGGTCCAAATGGTTACCCCTGTGAGTTTTTCCCAAAATATCACCCGCAATTACTAAAACCCTACCTCGCGTCACTGGAGGCGTCCTTGAAGAGTGGCGATCTCCCGCCGTATTGGTGACATGCGGAGATGGTTGTATTTTTTAAGCCAGGTCGTCCGCCGGAACAATACTCGCCATATCGTCCGATTTCATTACTTAATGTGGAAGCTAAGCTTCTGGCCAAGGTGATTGAAAACCGCCTAGTCTCGTATATTATGGAGCTGGTCCACCCAGATCAGGCCAGTTTTATGCCGAACCGTGCTGCGCAGCACAATATCAGACCTGCTCATAATGCTGTTGCCACAGTTGACAAGCTTGGCATCCCTGCTGCGCTTCTCCTGGCGGATATGAACAAGGCCTTTGATTCCCTCTGCTGGACATATCTATTTGCCTTGCTTGACCACTTAAATATAGGCCCCCCAGTTATTAAGTCTCATTCGCCTGCTGTACTCGAACATAACCGCCTAAGTCCAAGTGGCCGACCCAGTTTCCTGAACCTTCTCTATCAGGCGGGGATGCGCCAGGGTTGCCCGCTCTCCCCTTATCTTTTCACCCTTGCTAATGAGCCGCTAGTGACTTGGGTTCGCATAGATGCGCTGATGCGTGGGTTTGAATGGACACCAAGCATCTTCGACCGCATAGCTCTCTATGCAGATGAAGTTTTATTCTTCCTCACGGACCTTGAGCAGACCGGGCTGCACCTCCTTCGCATTATGCAGATCTTTGGCGAAACCTCTGGCCTCTATATGAATCGGGGCAAATCATTTTTGTGGCCGTTGCGAGGTGGAGGTCGGCTAGGCGACTGTTCGCTTGAGGTAATGGTGATCCCGGACGGCTTCAAATATCTGAGAGTATATCTCTCAACGTCTCCGGCATCGGCGCGGACTAAGAACCTCGCCCCCTATGGACACAGGTGAGGGAACCGACGCGAGTGTGGTCTCACCTGCCCCATCTCTCTTTGGTAGGTCCGCTATTTTAAAAATGATTTCTCTACCTCGGCTCCTTTATAAATTACAGAACCATCCTAATCCAATCAAACCAACATGGTTTCGTCAATTGAATGCTATTCTAGCCCGCCTTCTTTGGGGGGTGGCGCGTCGCAAGTAGCCCTGAGGACCTGCTTCCCGTCTACGTACTCCGGTGGAGTGGCCACCCCAGACGTTCAGGCGTATTACATGGCCTCCCACCTGCTCGTCCTTAACGACTGGTGGTATGGCGACCGTGGGGACCCGGCATATGCTGTGGAACGCTGGCTGCTAGGTGACACCACCCTCCACATGGCTCTCTATTCAGTGGCACTACTTCACAAGCTACCACCCGCTACAGTCAGAATCTTCAAGGTACGGAAGTCGGCACTCCGCCTGATGGGTTGGTGGGAGAGACTCACCGGGGAAACTCAATTGTGGAACAACGGACAACTACCAAAGCGGGTGCAGCTGTCCAGCTTTCAGGCTGGGAGGCCATAGGGATTGACATAGGGGGGGGGGGGGGGGCAGTTGTACGCGGATGCTCTCTCAATTCCTTTCTCGATCTACAAGTGGAATATGATATGCCCCGCACACAGTTTTACCGCTATCTCCGGTTCTGAAATGCCTTGACCCAAACATATCTCTCCTAACAGAGATCCCTAACCCCATTGAGGCCAAAGTTTTTATGGGCATCTTGTGGGACCATACGATTTCTAAAATATATTGTACACTTATTAACAATACCCCTACCACACTGCATAAAACTGGAGAGGCATGGCAGCAGGACTGGGTTGAGGCTCTAGAATCCCCGTGCAGTGCAGCTATCGCGGCCCATCTGCACCTTACTCAGTTAAAATACCTCCAGAGAGCCTACTATACCAGACACAGACTGTGGCGCGCTGGGCTCATCACGTCCCCACATTGATTACACAGTGGCTCTGTAGAGGGTACTTTCCTACACACCGTATGGTCCTGCCCGACACTGTCAAGGCTCTTACATGCATGTCTGAGGTTCTGGGGTGGGACATTATATCCTTGCCAAGGTTGGCGATGCTGCATGTTATGGAAAACATAGGAGGCAATAGATATAAGCACCACCTCCTATTTCTGGGTCTCACGCTGGCAAAAAGAATGTCCCCTCGGTCTGGAAAAATGAATCTCCACCGTTGCTTAGGATATGGAAGAGGGGTCTGGACTTTTGTTGAGGCTTGGAACTCCCGGTCTTTGAAGCAAGGGGATGCCCTTGTAAACACTACAAAATTTGGAAATGTTGGGCCGATCACAGGGGACTGTATCTAGAGCCTCCCCCCTCGTCTGACGCTGAAGAACTGTTGCTACGACACTAGTGGACTGTCATCTCCTTAGTGCTTTCATTTGCTCAAGATTGTTTTATAGGTTGAAAGGAGGCAATATGGTGCAGTTGTTTTTTCTTTCTTCTTTTTTTGTTTTTACCTTTCTTCAGAATATATTTTACCTGCAAACAATCCTCAAATATTGTTGAAAATGTTGACTCTCGTCATCCTGATTATGTACCCTGGGTCCCCTGCAAGGTCCGCGTACTGTGTTGGCTGTGAACAATAACATGATGTTGTGAAAAAAAACTGTAAACACCACTCTTTTTTGGTATTAAGCCTACAACTTAAAGATTCTGATACACTAATAGAATCAGTTGTGGATCCTGAATTAGGGGAACCAAAGGTCATATCCATAGTTCCTGTTTTATAATTTACACTATTTTTGACCCCCATATCACTAACATCCTATTTAGTGCCTCCCCATAAGTGGAGTGGTTAAAGTGTATGATTTGGTCTCCAGCACCATCTGTAACTTCACAGGCTACATTATTCAAGTTGCACACCCTAGTATTAAAATCACCCGCCCAATAAATCCTTAGTATTTTAGGATGGTCAGTATGAACGTCGTTAATCATTTTTCTAACTCTTCCACCACAGTTTCCACCCCCCCTGAAACTTGTTATTATAAAAATGAATTATCAGCAAATCCCAGTCTTCCTGTCCTTCTATTATTAAATAATGAAAATATACAGACTCGTAGAAAAACTTTAAAACTCTTACACAGAGGTATTTGCCACAAAGGTAACTAACCCGCCAGTCACCCTGCCTGCAGTCCATTGAAATAGCTCCCGTCTCCCAGGTTTCTTACAGGCAGACTATATGATATTTATTTATTTCGCTTTGCCACTCTATAACATCCCGTTTTTCACTAAACCCTGCTATGTTTCAAGAATGACGATTCTCCAATTAACATGAAGAGAGAATCTTGATTTCATTAAAGACATACGGAGGCTAACATTATGTAAATACTTTTATTTGCTGCCCAAACATGCAGCCCTTTAAAGGATGTCATTACATCACAATAAATAGAACTTTAACAACATAACAACTAGGTTGAGGAGGCTCCTATCTTCCTTGTGGGCTGCGATGACACAGGAGTACAGTGAAGAAATTTCATCAAAGCAGTTATTCCTTAAGATTGTTATCTGAGAAGGAACAAGAAAACACCATATAGTGAAAAAGGCAACAGACAATAAATCAAATTTTCAGATATTATAAGAAAGCATGTGACATCAATCAACCCAACCTCTCAGGGAGAGGAGGGTGGGATAATGTTAGCCTCCGTATGTCTTTAATGAAATCAAGATTCTCTCTTCATGTTAATTGGAGAATCGTCATTTCATTACAAGACCGGAGGCTACCATTATGCATGTTTAAAGCCATGCAAAGCTGCACCGCTAACATGTTCTATCGGTCTCAAGTAGAACTTCGAGAAGGTACTTGCATTAGACCAATCTGCAGCTTTAAGTATTTCGGGCAGAGAAACTCCAGCCCAAAAAACTTTGCTAGCCATTGCACCTCTAGAAGAGTGAGCACCAAACCTAGACAGATCTACACCTGCCTCATGCATAATCAGGCGGATCCATCTCGCTAAAGTTGCTGATGACACTGGCCTAAAAGGTCTAACATAGGATAAAAGAAGTTGATCACATCCAGGAGGTCTAGAAACTGAAATCTTATTTTCATAACACTTCATGCAATTAACAACACATCATTTTTCACATTCACAAAAGAAGGGGTAGAAGATAGATTCTGACATCGTTTTCGTTCTTTTCCAGATATCGAAATGAACACCTTCAGAAGAATAAAATCTGCAGGAAAGCTCAAGAGCTTTAATATCAGACACCCTCCTGGAGGATATTAAACACAACAGGGTTGCTAATTTCATTGAAATTCTTTTAAGGGAAAGTAATTGATTAACAGGCCAGGACATGAAAAGGTTAAAAATAAGATTAACATCCCAAAGGGATATATTGCGAGCTCTAGGAGGTCTCCTAAGTCTAATACCCTTCATGACCCTTTTGATTAGTGGATTACTTCCAATAGCAAGGTTATTAATCAAACAATGACCTGAAGAGATAGCTGACCTGTAACAGTTGATGGTTCTAAAAGAACGACCTGACTCAAAAAGATGAGCGAGGTAATTAGCTACATATTGTAAAGGACATTGAACGGGATCCAAATCCCTTTCAAGGCACCAACCAGACCATTTCTTCCATACTCCTCTGTATCTCTTTCTGGTCCCAGGGGCCCATGATTCTTCCAGTAAGCTTTTAGCTTCTCCCGAAAGTTTAGAATATCTCCCTGAATCCCTGATATCCTCCAAACAAGAAGGTTAATTTTCCCCTCCAAGACTAAAGGATGTTCTTCTCCGTCTGGGCCTTGCAGTAGGCCCGGACATGAAGGGATTAACCATGGGAAGTCTACCGCCAGTTCCATTACACCGGGGAACCATACTTGGGATTTCCAAAAAGGAGTCACCATAATTATGTTGCATGATTCGAGTCTCACTTTCCACAACAATCTCTGAATCATTGAGAAGGGAGGGAAGGCGTAGCAGCCCTTCATCCCTTCCCAAGGTTGGAGAAAGGCATCTACTCCCAACGCGTTTGGGTCTGGTCTCCAGCTGAAGTATTTCTGAACTTGGTTTGTCAATCGGCTGGCAAACAAATCTAACAGGATTGGACCCCAAACTTCCTGAATTAGATGAAAAAATCTGGGATTCAGCATCCAATCGCTGGAATCGTGAAGAAAACGTGAATTCCAGTCTGCTCTCAGATTTAACGAACCGGGAACGTAATCTGCAATGAGGGTGATTTTGTGTTCCCAACAGAAATACCATATTTTCTTTGCGATATCCGAGAGATTTTTGGATTTCGCGCCACCCAATCGATTTATGTAAGAGACGGCTGAAAAATTGTCCAGGCGGATTAAAGTATTGGAGTTCTTCGGAACTTCTTTGAAACTCATAAGGGCATTTAAAGCTGCCAACATTTCTAAAGAGTTTATGTGGAGGGATTGTTCTGAAAAGGAACATCTCCCACCAGTTTCTAAATCGTTCAGACGAGAACCCCAACAACGGTTGCTCGCATCTGATTCTAGGATAAAATCTGGTACATTTCCAAATATAGCTTTTCCATTCCAAGCTTGGAGGTTGTTCAACCACCAATGCAGGTCTTCTCGAGCGTCTTCTGAAAGGGGAAGGGAATCTTCGTACCAGAGACCCTTCCTCAGGCCTTGAGCTTTTAATCTCTGCAAGCCCCTGTAATGAAGTGGGCCCAAAGAAATTGCCTGTATAGAAGATGAAAAGAGACCCAAAACCCTGGCTAGGTCTTTCAGACGGATAATATCTTTTGAAAGGACGTAGGAGACGTGTTTTCTGATCTTAGTAACCTTTTGGTGGGGAAGGATCAGGTTGGATAGAATAGTATTGACTTTGAAACCCAAGAATTCTATTTCTTGAGTTGGGATTGAAATAGATTTTTCCAAATTTATGATAAAACCCAAGTCTCAAAGGAGGTTCATAGTGATATCTAAGTGTTCCAAAATTTCTGTCTTGTCTTGAGACATGATGAGGATATCGTCTAAATAAATTATAAGACGAATCCCCCTTTCCCTTAGGTAAATGACCACCGGACGAAGAACCTTGGTGAAACACCAAGGGGCTGAAGATAGACCGAAGGGGAGACATTGGAACTGATAGAGAGTTCCTTTCCAAGTAAATCGGAGATATCTGCGACATTCCTTGTGCATGGGAATGGTGAAATAGGCATCTTTCAGATCCAATTTCACTAGCCAGTCTTTGGTCTGAAGAATGTCCCTCAAAAGATGAATACCCTCCATCTTGAAATGTCTGTAGATTATAAAATTGTTTAAATGTTTTAAATTTATAACAGGTCGCCAACCCTTGTTTTTCTTTTTGACTAGAAAGATAGAACTTAGAAAGCTTTTCGTTAACTCTGAAAGTGGAATTTTTATAATAGCCCCTTTCTCGAACATTTGGGAGATCTCTGTCTCTGTTAATTTTGAATTTTCCTCGTCTAAAATGAGTTCTCTGGGAGCTCTTTCCTGAAAGGGTTCTTCCCAAAATTCTATTTTGAATCCCACAACATTCTCCAAAACCCATGAATCTTGAGTGACTCGAAGCCAATTCTTTTCAAAGTGTCTCAATCTTCCTGCCACCTTTAAGGGGATAGAAGGGGTTGTCCTAACCGTAGTTTCCTTGATTGGATGATTGAGGTCTGCCACCACAGGATCTTGAGCCTCTTCCTCTTTGTGGATAGAAGTTTGAGCTTCCATGGAAACCTCTATAGGGACGATAGCCTCTGTTGTCTTGATAAAACTGGGACCGGAATGAGGTGCGGCTGACAGATTGTCCCCTTCTGTCAGCCCTTCCAAAAAGTGATCGAGTTCCAAAGACTCTACGCATATTTGACTGTGCCCTACTAAAGGCATTAAAGGTGGAGACATACTTCCCGAGTGTTTTAACGAAGTTGTCTCCGAATAAGAGCCCTTTGGTGTTGGACATATCTTCACTAGCTGAGAGATCAGCTAGTTTCGGGTTCATCCTTAGGAGAACAGCCTTTCTATGTTCGTTGATTAAATTCGCGTTAGCATTGCCAATAAGGCAAATAGCACGTTGCGACCATCCGCGAAGAACTTCGATGTCTATAGGTGAGTCATTAGCTTTAGCTTCCTCGGTCATATCCAGAATTTTAGAAAGTGGTCCCATTACATCAAGTAGTTTATCTTGAACTTGTTTAAGACATCTTTCGATTCCTTTTCTAGGGTCCCTTCCAGATTTGAACAGGAAGGTGATTAGGTCAGGATCAAGGTTAGGTGTATTACAAATCTTGTCCTCCGAAGAGGGACGAGGGCATTCATTCCTTAAAAGATTACGGGTATTGATATCAAGGCGTTTTCTAACCCATTGTGATAGATATTTACCAACATGATCTATAGGCCACCATTCAGTGCTACGAGGATGACGGATTGTAGTGGGATTAAACATTTCCCCACCAAATGGGTCTTTGGCTGAGGTAGAAGTAGAAGGTTTTTCTAAATCTTCGTCAATATCTTCAAAAGAGTCTTGAGGATCAAAGATAAATTTGTCAAAGTCATCATAGTCTGTTGGTTGATTTTCCAAATAATCATTAAAATCATTTGTCCCGTAGAGGGTACCGCCTTCTATTGTGCCGCTAGGGACACCTCTTCTCCCTGCCTCAAGTAATTAAGGTCTATCTATTGTGCTGCAAGGAGCACCAATGACTCTTGTGCCGCGAGGGCCACCAAACTCGTATGCATTTTTGGATGCTTCAATAGAATAATTCCTCTTTTGGAGTACTTTTCCCTTTTTTTGCCCTGCAGATGTTGAAGGAGATTCCCCATCCGAGAGTGAGAAATTATTCTCCTCCGTAGGCGAAACTCTCTTTCTCTTTGCGAGAGCAGCGTCAACAGCCTCTCTAATATAAGATCTAAATTCCTCTCTAAAGAGGTTTCTAATGTTGTCAGGCAAAGGTTCCTTAGGGGAAGCATTTGAATCACTGGTGTTGTCTTCCATGATGATTTAGTAATAATAAAAATGTACACCAGATAGGTTATAGGTCTAAATAACCTCCTCAAGGGTTAATTATAAAGGTAGTATCCTTAGAATAATTTACAGGGAAAGACTCTCTTTGTAAGGGCGAGTTTTCACTTATCTTAAAATGAGAAACTCTTCCGTCGATTCTGTTAGAAGCCAGTAGATGGCGATCCTCTTCCAATTTATTTTGCAAGAACACTTGCAGCCCTTACCAGAAAGGAGTCCGATGTTGCAATAGTTTCTCCTCCCGGATCTGCTTGCTTGGTCTTTTTAGGTTTTGCCTGGCGTCGGAGCTCCTAGCTCCGCCCAGGAGAAATCTTATGTCCCTACAGTGTAGGGCTTAGTCCCGCCCTCTGTTCCATTGGCAAGCTCCATAAATTGAGGCTAGCCATTGGAACAGAGATCTGACCGTCATGGCCGGACCAGATTCGTGGGCGTTCTCGCGATTTTTTCCCTCTCCGCCTCTGCGATGTCGTCATCGCGGCAGTGGGCGGAGTTTCGTTCTTTTTTTAAAATTCGTTTGTTTTTCCCATTCCGCGGCCGACGGAGGTCCAGGTGAGTGCTGGCCGTTCCCGCCGCCCCCCCCCTCCCGCTGTCCGTGCCCGACCATCTGTTTGAGTTTTAAGACCCTGCAATAGCCCGAACGGCCAAATTCTAACGGCGAAACCTCCGTCCCCCCTCCCGCTGTCCGTGTGCCCGCCTGCCCCCCTCCCGCTGTTTTTCAATCATCTCAGTGGAAGAAATCCCAAAATCCCCTTTTGTCGTGGGGCTCGACTCATCTCCAACCATTTGCAAACGTTACAGGTGTTCACATTTGGCCAGGACTCATTTTGACTCCCTGTCCGTCCCTCAAGCCTCTGGTCAGACTGCAATAGAATAGATTTTCAGCGCACCGGCAGCGGTGGCTGTCAAGAAATGGGGGGTGGGAGTGTTGAAGATCCAGGAGCCGGCGGTGCAGGCACAGTGTGGGCCGCTTTTATGTTATACACGAACTTTCTGGAAGGTATTGCTCTCAGAGGTGAACTCAGCAGACGGCAGAGTGCAAGATTAAGATTCCAGAGCTGCAGGCGCACCGCGCCACGCACCCACCCTGCACGCTGGAGTAAGGTGTGCACACCCGCACTGCACCCTGGTGTAAGATGTGCACACCCGTCTCTGCATCCTGGAGTAAGGTGTACACACGCGCTCTGCACACTGGTGTAACGTGTGCACACCTGCTCTTCACCCTGGAGTAAGGTTGCACATGCGCTCTGCACTCCTAAGTTACAAGGGCACACGCACTCTGCACTGAACACATGCTGTGCACCTCGGAATACAGGTGCACACACACTGTGCACCTCGGAATACAGGTGCACACACGCTGTGCACCTCAGAGTTACAGGTGCATACCCGCTCTCCACCCGGAGTTACAAGCGCACACGCTGGGCACCCCGGAGTAACGAGTGCGCACGCGTTCTGCACCCCTGAGTAACTAGGGCACACGGGCTGGGCACTGCATACACGGCGCACCTCAGAGTTATAGGTATACACGCTCCGCACCTCAGAGTTACCTGTGCATATACGCCGTGCACCTCTGAATAAAGGTGCCCACACGCTGTGCACATCGGAGTTACAAGAGCATACACGTTGTGCACTTCAGAATACAGGTGCTCCTTTTCTGGGTCAGTCTGATGAGGAAAAGCAAGCGCCTAATCCCAGATATGAGAATTGCCAGCGCTACTCTTTACCATAGGGCCCCATAACTGCAGTGCACTGCACGCCCTACACTACAGCTCAGATCTGCAGAGGCCATATCATGAACATGTGCGTGCTCGACACCAATTTTTAAGTGATTCCAATTAACAGGATTATTTAAAAGACGTCCCCTCTTTTGAAAACATAATGACTTTCCAGGAAAATGTGCGTTCACCTGTAGTATACAGGCGCAGAGCTTGGTCGCACCTGGTGCTGTATCTTGTAGGCGTTCCTTTGTGCCGGGCGCAGGTGTGCGACCGCACTTTCTAAAACTCGTAGATTTAACTCAGAACTTCTCCAAGATCGTGCTTGCGATGCAGACAGCACGACTTCAAAACTTTCATAATGCGGATTCCAAGCTGTGCAGTCAGTCTGGTGCAATAGAAAGTGAGGGGGGTGTGCAAACAAACATAATAGGACACCCCCGGCACGGCGCTATCGTCTCACCCATCCCTGCCCCCGGGGAGGCCTCCAGCCGGCCCGCCGCCCCCCCCCCCTCCACGGCTGCGGAGAGAGGGTCTGGGACCTGCTATGTGCGCGAGGCAGGAGGCAGCCTCCACCCCCAGCCGACGACAGGCACAGGGCTCCAGACCGGCCTCTGGCAGCAGGAGCTCCCGTAAGCATGAGCGGACGCTTCCTCTCACCCCAGGCCGGCGCGCCTCCGGCCCCTAGACCCCCCCAGACACACACAGAGGAGCTTCGGCACCGGCAGTAAGTAACACTCCAACGCAGCAAGGGAGGGGGCAAACAAGTGGGGAGTGTGTTTGGACTGCCCCGGCATATGGTGGGAGGGAGTTACCAGAGAAAGCTAGGCCTGCGGGCGACTCCTGGGCGCCGAACACACCCCCTGGCCAACCTCGTGTCAGTGGAGGGCTGGGTTCTCACAGTACTCGCAGGGGGCGCCCATTCCAGGGTATCTATGGGATGGGGCAGGTATGTGTAGTGGGAGAGAGCCTGCTGTGTGTTCACACACTTCACCAGGACAGTGACACAAACCCTGGACAGGGTTCTCAAAGTTCACGCAGGATAGCCACACCGGAGGGGGCGAGAAGACGATCTCCTACTTGTAACTGCTATTTTAAGAAGTGGGTTCAGCCCTCTTGTTTGCACAGTATTTATTTGCGGCCAGCGTCCGATGTTCAGTTTCAGCCTGTAAAGAGACCAAGAGGCACCTGTAGAACAGTAGCAGCGATTTGACATGCCCCTCAAAAAGAGACCATGCCCATCCATTCCTCGCCCTCCCCATGTGTGAGCTCTGCTGCTTCTTCTAGTCAGACTCCTTTGCTGATTTGACTGTGCTAGAGAGAGTCTTCCAGAATTATTTTAAAGCCATTGGACGTGTTTGAGGTGGTGCGCCTGTGTTGAGCGACTGGTAGTGTACTGGTGTAGTTTCTTATTGACTTTCCAAGCGTCTCGCATTATAGAAAGCCACCACTGAAGAGATAGGGCTCAATTTAATCATGTAAAGTGTTTAATGTTAGGGGATAAAAAGCAACCTAAATGCATTGTGGGAGCCACTGAGCCACACACTAGGGTCTGAAGCACCCATGGCTGCAGGGAAACTCAAGAGAAGGAGACAGTGCACCCAATGAGAGCTCTGGGGCCACACAACTGCTCCAGTGTGTGTGTGTGTGTGTGTGTGTGTCACTGCTTCAAGCTGTGTGTGTGTGTGTGTGTGTGTGTGTATGTGACTGCTCCAGTGTGTTTGTGTGTGTGTGTGTGACTGCTCCAGTGTGTGTGTGTATGTGTGTGTGACTAATCCAGAGTGTATGTGTGTGTGACTGCTCCAGAGTGTGTGTGTGTGTGTGACTGCTCCAGTGTGTGTGTGTGACTGCTCCAGTGGGTGTGTGTGTGGGGCTCTGGGTGTGTGTGTGTGGGGGGCTCTGGGTGTGTGTGTGGGGGGGGGGGCTCTGGGTGTGTGTGGGGCTCTGGGTGTGTGTGTGTGGGGGGCTCTGGGTGTGTGTGTGTGTGGGGCTCTGGGTGTGTGTGTTTGTGGGGCTCTGGGTGTGTGTGTGTGTGGGGGGCTCTGGGTGTGTGTGTGTGTGTGGGGCTCTGGGTGTGTGTGTGGGGCTCTGGGTGTGTGTGTGTGGGGCTCTGGGTGTGTGTGGCTGGCTCTGGGTGTGTGTGGCAGGGTCTGGGTGTGTGTGTGTGGCTCTTGGTGTGTGTGTATGTGGTAGTAATTGCTGTCTGCTGAGCTCGTCCATAGGGTACAATAGGTCTTACATTTGCGAGAGATTAAGCTATTGGCAATTTAAATGACAATGCCATTTATTTATCTGTTTTCAAAACCAAAACATAAATACAAATGTTGTCATTTACAATGCCAATAGCTCTAACTTTTCCAAAGGCGAAACCGTTGCATTGTAAATGCTTGTTTTTTTCCCATCACGATCCAAATGTCAAGCCCTGCTGGACAATCTAATAGGGGTGGCCCAGCCCAGACTCTTCCGGGCTATGACGGGCACGGATCGTCCTGCTCTTGGCCCAGGCTTTGCCCGAGCACGTCCCAGGCGCGTCCTGTGATGCATAAACCTGTCACTCTTTGTGTGGGAGGCGTGTCATCTCTCTAGGAATTATGGGCTTTCGTGGGCTTTGGAGTCCTCTCATCGCCAAAGGAAAACAGCAGGGTCCTGTGTAAAGTGTCTACAAATGCACTAGCAGCATCTAGGTGCCAGCATGTCCAGTGGTGTACAGTTCAAACAATACTGTAGGGAATAAGCTGTATACACTTGATTGTGATAGACAGATAGTTTTCGATTTAGGCTTTCTCCTCCCACCACAGGGGACAGTGCTCTGATATCAGCAAGTGCAGCAATAGGGTCCTGTGCTCGAACCGGGAGGGGGGGGGGGGGGGGGGTGCAATCATGGAAGGGGCAATATCTGCAATACTCCATGCCCCTTACCCTGCTGAGTGATATTCCAGGTCACAGCACGTTGCAAGGCCATACCCCACTCCTCTTTTTACCTCAGTTTCTGTGGTTTAAAAAAATAAATATTTGGGTGAACTTCAATACACTGCGCCATTTGAAGTCAGATGTAGCAACTGCTGTGAGACAGTCAGGCCCTTCTTGACCCCACACCCCTCCAGTCTACAAAGGGGGGAAAGGGGACCTCCAATACACCTCCAGCACACAGTCTTTGAGAGGCTGAGGAGGAGGGGGGGGGGAGTAGGCCAATCCCACTCCCCAGCGAGCAATGCAGGTCACACAGACTCCATGCCAGGCCCGGTTCTAGAGGGTGGGACGGTTGGGCCAGGCCCACCCAAACTTGAGCCTGGCCCACCCAAACATGAGCCTTGGGCCTTGGCCTGAGGCTTGATGTGAGCCGTTTTTTGCCCCCATCGGTGTTCGGGCTGGCTCTCCTGATCGGAATTTATGAGGCTGCTGCAGCCTCTGTGCAGCCCAGCACAGATTATCGCGGCCCATTGTCACATACAGAATGACAATGGGCCAAAGCCAGCAGGCACAGCATGTGGTGGGAGCTTCCGCCCTGGCCTTAGGGCATAGGTCTTCAAACGGTGGTGCGCGCCTCCCTGGGGGCCCGTGACTGCATTCCCAGGGAGGCACAACTGCGTCTGCAAGGAAGGAATTGTAAATGAAGATAGCCTGGAAGCGTACGTTTATCTGGTGAGTTCACAGGTTGTCTTCTTTTATATGCAGAAGTTAAACAGCATAAAAAGTTTGTACCTGTAATCCTGAGTGTTTCCTGGGGCACTGTAATTGAGTAGGGAGACGGGGCTCAAGGGTAAACACAACATGCTAATAACTATGTAATTTTTTCATTTTCATATAATTGCATATATAAACACGCATTAGAAATGCAATAGGTCTCGCAGCATTAGAGTTAGTGCATTTAGAATTGTTTATGGGTTTTTTTTGTAAATCTTTAGCATTTTTGTTCCCTGTAGCCAATGCTAAAGAAAAAAGCCATAAACAATTCTAAAAGCTCTAACTCAAATGCTCTGAGACCTATTGCACTGTGTGAGGGTGAGGAGTTGAGGGTGAGTGAGGGTGAGGGTGTGTGAGGGTGAATGAGGGTGAGTGAGGGTGAGTGAGGGGTTGAGGGTGAGTGAGGGGTTGAGGCTGAGTGAGAGTGAGGGTGAGTGAGTGTGAGTGAGGGTGAAGGTGAGTGAGGCTGAGTGAGGCTGAGTGTGAGTTAGGGTGAGGGTTTGCGGGTGGGTGAGGGTGAGGCTTTGAGGGTGAGTGAGGATGAGTGAGGGTGAGTGAGGTGTTGAGGGTGAGTGAGGGTGAGTGAGGGTGAGTGAGGGTGAGTGAGGGTGAGTAAGAGTGACGGTGAGTGAGGGGTTGAGGGTGAGGGGTTGAGGGTGAGTGAGTGAGGGTGAGGGGTTGAGGGTGACGGATTGCGGGTGAGGGGTTGAGGGTGAGGTGTTGAGGGTGAGGGGTTGAGGATGAGGTGTTGAGGGTGAGTGAGGTTGAGGGTGGTTGAGTGAGGATGAGTGAGAGTGAGGGTGAGTGAGGTGTTGAGGGTGAGGTGTTGAGGGTGAGTGAGTGAGGGTGAGGTGTTGAGGTTGAGTGAGGGTGAGTGAGTGTGACGTGTTGAGGGTGAGTGAGGATGAGTGAGAGTGAGGGTGAGTGAGGTGTTGAGGGTGAGGCGTTGAGGGTGAGGCGTTGAGGGTGATTGAGGGTGAGGGTGAGTGAGGGTGAGGGTGAGTGAGGGTGAGTGAGAGTGAGGGTGAGTGAGGGGTTGAGGGTGAGTGAGGGTGAGTGAGGGTGAGTGAGAGTGAGTGAGGGTGAGTGAGGGTGAGTGAGAGTGAGGGTGAGTGAGGGGTTGAGGGTGAGGGGTTGAGGGTGAGTGAGTGAGGTTGAGGGTGAGGGATTGAGGGTGAGGTGTTGAGGGTGAGGTGTTGAGGATGAGGTGTTGAGGATGAGGTGTTGAGGATGAGGTGTTGAGGATGAGGTGTTGAGGGTGAGTGAGGTTGAGGGTGGTTGAGTGAGGATGAGTGAGAGTGAGGGTGAGTGAGGTGTTGAGGGTGAGGTGTTGAGGGTGAGTGAGTGAGGGTGAGGTGTTGAGGGTGAGTGAGGGTGAGTGAGTGTGAGGTGTTGAGGGTGAGTGAGGATGAGTGAGAGTGAGGGTGAGTGAGGGGTTGAGGGTGAGGCGTTGAGGGTGAGGCGTTGAGGGTGATTGAGGGTGAGGGTGAGTGAGGGTGAGGTGTTGAGGGTGAGTGAGGATGAGTGAGAGTGAGGGTGAGTGAGGGGTTGAGGGTGAGTGAGGGGTTGAGGGTGAGTGAGGGTGAGGGGTTGAGGGTGGGTGAGGGGTTGAGGGTGGGTGAGGGTGAGGGGTTGAGGGTGAGTGAGGGTGAGGGTGAGTGAGGGGTTGAGGGTGAGGGTGAGTGAGGGTGAGTGAGGGTGAGTGAGGGTGAGTGAGTGTGAGTGAGGGTGAGTGTGGGTGAGTGTGGGTGAGGGATTGAGGGTGAGGGGTTGAGGGTGAGGGGTTGAGGGAGAGCAGGGGGCATGAACACTACCAGGGTGGTGAAGTAAGAGCCTGGACATAAGGTTGTGTGTCAATTCTGGGGCATCTGGGTGAGTAGGCAATTGGTAGGGGAGCAAGGGCGGCCAGGTGGGGGGAAGGGGTGAAACACAGAGTGGCGAAGAAGCTCACGGTGGCTGTGCAGTAAGCGGGAAGAACAGAATGAAGAGAGTAGCCTCAACGTCTGCAATCACGTCATGGTAATGGTCTAGGAAGCCGGCAGGTAGGTGAGTCTAGAAGAACATACCGAGGCGGAATAGCGAGAGGCAAAGGACCCGAACTCGCGATGTGCAATTAAGTCAGACTAAGGGTGACAACGAACAGTTTCAAGGTGGGGGCCAGGAATGGGAAGTACAAAAGCCGTGGGTTAGTAAGGTCAAAGTGCAGGAGGAGGGATGTCGAAATCCTGGGGCTGATTCACTCGCGTAAGGCATAGTATCAGTGTGGCGGCATCTGGAAGTAAGCGCTCAAACCTGGTCACAAAATTGCAAATTGTACAGAATTGTGCAGCAAGACTGCTCACGGCGACCCTCAATAGCTGTTCAGCAAGGCCCGCGTTTAGCTCCCTCCAGAGGAGGCAAGATCGCGACTGAAGCAGTGGCCGTGTGAGGTGGTGTGCACACAGCTCCCAATGGGAAACCCTGGTTCTAGCAGTTCGTAGGTGCAATAGCGCTGAAAAGAGCCTCTTCCGACTGTGATTTGGAGATTGTGGAAGTTAATCCATCTTGTGTGGCATCTGCAGTCGGATACTACCTACGCCCCCACGCCGGGCAGGTTGCGAGCCTCGCCGATTGGAGACGCCGGCGCTGGCCGCGCTGGGTGTGACGCTCACGGAGCAAGAGCTGCAGGAGAGTGACTATCGCAGTGGTTGCTGCTCGAGAGACTGAGACCCGTAAATTGGAGACTGTAGTGCTGCCGGTCTAAACGACGGCTCATAGCGGGTCCACAACGAGGAGCAGCAGGTGTGCGAGGTACTTTTGGGGGTAGCGAGCTAGTGCACTGTTAGTTGTTAACTGTTAACTGCAGCAAACTCAGCGCGGTGATCAGCGCAATTACAGCAATGGCGCAAAAAGTCAGAGGAGGCGCAAGGAACCGTGGAGGGGCATCGGTATCGGCCAATACATCTGTAGGCGAAGTGCTGGAGGGTGGCGCTACGGCTCTGGGGAACAGTGGCGACACGGAAAATGCTGCGCACTCTCATAGCGAAGATACTAGTGCTTGTAAAGGCACCAAAGCTATGGATAATAGCGGTAACAGCGGCAACATCGATAGTAATCCTGCCGCGATAATGCAAGGCACAGCTGGCATACAGAATACAGGCAGTGGTAATAAATCACAACAGGAGCCATCTACAGCCTCTAAAACACAGGGCGTGCAGGGGAATTATGATACTCCAGCAAAGCAGCGGATTGTCCCAGCAATTTTCAATAACAAGTAGTGAGGGGGCGGAGCTGGGGGAGGGTGCGAGAGAGAGTAGGCAAGGCTAGCGGCAGGCAGGCAGGGGAGGAGAGGAGGAGGGGGGAGGAGAGTAGGGGAGGCACGGCCTAGCGGCCGTGCAATCAAGTAGTGAGGGGGCGGAGCTGGGGGAGGCTGTGGAAGAGAGTAGGCAAGGCGACACGGCGGGAGGGGGCGGAGCGGGTAAACAAAGACGGACATGCACGCGCCCGTGACTTTTAAGGTCAATGCGCATGCGCATAAGCTTAATGCGCATGCGCATTGACCTTAAAAGTCATGGGCACTGCAAGGAATCGCCACGATTCCTTGCAAGTTAGATAAAGAGTCGATGAGCCCCTATAGTCTCGCTTGCTCGATGCGCATGCGCATCGACAGGCGAGACCTAAAAACGCGCGCACACAGTAAATGAAAAAACAAAGCAAATGAAACGGATTTTGGGAAAATATACTCTCTCTTACGTTATAAACCTCCGTTATCTAAAACAATCACTGCAGATTTCTGTGTGACCAGAGTCGCCGATTTGAAACCTGGTTTTCACAGTGGGAAATAGTAACTAGTGTATTTATAGAGCTACACGTTCCATGCCTGTGGTAGAAAGCACTCTGGCATCAGATAAAGCATATATTAGCTCCTCGGCTGCTTTTATGTGTGTTGCTTAACCAGTTGCATAGGGTCCAGTGTCATGAGAGGCCTATTAAAGCCAGGGTCACTGGAATTATGCAGCAGGGAAGGACCAAATCATGTGGCAGGGTTGACCTCATTAATGCTGGTATAATACCCAAATATAGCAAAAAGCAAAAGAAAGGTGACCAGTCAAGCTTTGCAAATGGCGTTTCACAGAGAGATGAGAGCACCTTTACTGCAAAAAGGTGGGGGCAGCACGTTGGAGCTCATTATTTCTAAAAGGGAGGAGTTGTGTCCTACTTAGGAACCTAGTTCAGGTCCTCCTGTCAGCTCAACTCAAATCATTTGATAGTCCAGTGCCTACAATAAAAAATATATATATAATAAATTAATATGAGCTTGTGTTTGTGTAATGTAAATGGTGCTATTTAAAGTTTCCCAATGCCCTTGGGCCGGGTCCTCCCTACATAAAACCAAAAAAGGGATGGATAACCTGTTTCAAGATTGGAGTGATAGCCATGGTCGGTAAGTTGTGAAAGAGGCAGAGGAGGTGGAGGGCTACTTAGGGCCTCAGCTATCATTAGTGCAGAAAGTGCAATTCCATTGGGGCCCAGGAGTGCGAGGGGCTCACAAGAACCAAATTATGGAGAGAACAGTTTTTTGTCAATTTCTGTTATTGTTTGATGATTTTCCCTATCATATGTTTCACATTTACTGTGGATTATGAGCTACAAAAAAGTATCCATGATCTGATCTCAAAAGCTCTGCCGTTGCGCTCAGCCCTGCCTCTCCTGTTTCCCAATCCTTGGAATAAAGTTTTGCAGGGATCCCCGACTTCAAAACATTTTGCTTTGGGGACTCAGTGCAAAAAAGTTTGAACACCTCTGTCTTAGGGTATGACAGTGAGGCCTCACCACGGGAGATGCAGCCCCTGCGGGCCAGAGTTTTCACTCCCTTTGGAACAGGAGGTGATGGGGGCAAAAAACAGGGTTCTGCTCCCTCCATCCCTCCTCGCAGTGGATGGCTGGCCCAACTCCAATTCATGCTGGCCAGGAAAGGCATCCTCACTGCTCTACCAACCTCCCATCTCAAACTCAGAATTGAACCAGAAACTAACCATGCCTTACCTGTATCTTTGAGATGTGGCATTTAATGTATAGACTTTGTCAGCAGATGCCCTTGGCAGCGAGTTTTCTGGGCCCTAGTGCCACCACTGTGCAACTTTTAAGTTACCTCAGTCAAAGGAGGCCCACCACAGAAACTGTTATGCTTCTTTTTGAGAGCCCAAATGTTTGATCATGTACTCCTTCCTTGGAAAAAACATAAAGCCCTTTCAATCAAAACCAGCGAAACTGAAAATGTTTACGCCTGTAGGTTATTTTTTCAGATAGCACACTCATTTACTGCTTCCTGCTGGGGTGTATGGATATAACCAGGGCCATTGGAATTATGCAGCATTGTGCAGGGAGCCTGGCTGCTTGCATCCTGGGCAGGAGCCGAGAAGACATGGGACCCGGTAAGGTAGACTTAAAAAAATATATATTATTAAATTAACCCCCCGCGTGACCCCCTGCCCACTCACCATCCCCCCCGCTAGTCATGCCGGCCGCGATTAACTCAGTGGCCCACCCGAATGCACCATTGGCCCACTCAAATATAAATTCCTGGAGCCGGGCCTGCTCCATGCGGGGGCTGCTGGCAAATGCAGTCTGCCTTGCAAGCTCCTGTGTGGTCCCCAATACGTGAAGACCTCGCATCAGAGCTCAGGCCTCTGCAGCCTCTCTAGATCTGCACCAAGCGGCTAGCCCCTCTACTCGGCCGGCACACAGCGAGGGTCCTGGGAGCTGCAGGGCCCTTCATGCACCTGGGTATCCTGTGTCGCCTCACGCCGTGACAGGCCCGTCTCAGTGTCTCCAGGTGAGGCGGGAGGGACGAGTCAAAGTTTTGCATTCACTACCGCTCTCAGCAGCGGTGGCCCACTCCAGTCATAATGGGACATCACCACTAGCACCGTACCCTGGACCGCACTGTCCGCGGCTTCTGGATCAGCCGCTCCTGTGGCATGTCCCGACTCTGGTCTTCCAGCCACCCTGCGGCACCTGGACACTGTCATATCTTCACGAAGGGGGGTGGGGGTCTGCTCAGGCTCCATCCTCACCTTGCCTGTCAGCTCCTCTGCGATCCAGTACGTCCGACAGCACTCAAATTGGAACTCCGCCCTCCGTGAGTGTGTCTAAGTCTAATATACGTATTTTGAGAAGTCATTTTTGCTAAAACAATATTTATGAGTGTGAACCACCATATGTGGTGATAGGATAATTCATATTACATGTTCATGTAAGTAAACACCCACCTCATGCTTAGTTACACCAAGCGTGTATATATGTTGTTATAAGGTATCAGCAATCTCACCAAAAGAAAATCTGGTACTCTAGGTCTTTTCATAATAAGGCTGAGAAAAAGTTATCATTGATTACAGGTTACATTTAGGATTTCACATTATTAAACAAACCAGAACAACATCTCAAACAAGTTTAATACATACTTAGGAAAAATATAGTTGGCAACTTCATGCTGTCATACCCGGGACCTGAGAATACATTTACAGACATTCAAGTAGTGAAAAAGATGAGTGAACAGTCTGTCTAAAATACAGGCTCAAAACAAACAGCCATAAGCTCTAACATATATCAGTCTGTAAAATCAACTGCATCTACATAAATAATTCCTATTTTAGAAAAAATAACTGTGCACAGAAAAAGGGGAAATCAAAGAAGGACTTACTATACGACCCAAGACTCTCAGAAAAGCATAAGAGTGAATATCTTTATCTGTTCATTCAGAATCTAAGATTTTTCACATATCCCTACTACAAGGCTGACCTGCTTTGACAATAAGATTCAATTATTTAATTGATCAGGAAACACATTTAAACATGTATTTGTTATTTATTTTACTAGCTGCTATTTCAAAAGAAGGATCACAGTATGAAGGGTGAACATTTATTTTACTCAAATGTAAGCACTATTATAATGGATATTTTTGAGACACTGGTGCTAAAGGACTTGAAAGGGGCACTTCCTGGAAATAACTAATGCAGGAAAAATTTAATTCATGCAGAGATGAAAAGAACAGAATAATTAAAGAATAAAAAGAACATTATAGCATACCAACCATTAAAGGTGGAGCAACTGCAATAATGATCCAACAAGACTATCTAAAAGAGGTTTTTAATCACCTGAGTGATCACAACATATATTTGAATGACAGAATACAGTCCGACTGGAGGTCACATTGTGGGAGGCTTACAAACCCATTATCAGAGGTCAGGTTATAGCTAATGTCGTTCTGAAAAAAAGGACTTATTTACATATGGCAATGGCAATGGCAATGGAGAAATAGCTCTTGACATTAGCAAAGAGGTAGCTAGAGGACAATATGCCAGTTGTGGGCAAATTACTAGAACTGAAGATGATAGACAATGAAAATGAGGAAAAGGTTATATGATATGAACATGAGTTCAGATATTTTTGTATCTCCTCTGACTTTGTAGAATGTTGTCAGAGAAATATTCCATTTACATGCTGAATTGTGCAATCTTTTTGTTCTCCATGGCCTTGGAAAGTACCGAATGGTTGCTAGAATAATTACACCTTATTAATCATTTGTGCTTCGCTAAGATGGAAACCACACTTTTTCCATCCAATTTGCAATTAGTCATGCCCCTTGAGTCTCTCTCACATTACTTACCATGAAAATATAGTGTGGTTAGCTATTTTCTTTGTATTTATAACTGGAAGGGAATTTCCAATGGATTAGGGGAGGGGATGGAGTCTGCATGCAGACTTGTTTGAAATATAGTGTAAATATAAAAGGAGAATTGTTTCAGTTGTTCATTCCCTTCACAGACATGTTTTTCCTGTGTTGGTTTGTACCCGCTTAAGCGTGAATAAACTGCTCTATTTTACCTTCGACTACCTGTACTCCTTTGGATTTATTTGGACAAGAGTCGAAATATCCAGAACGCAGGGCTGCTCTTTCCACAAATGGCACCGAATAGGAACCTCTACGTGGGAAATCAAACAGGATCTGTGTCTGTGGTTGAGGTGACACGACCTGAGACTAAGAGATAGCGGGTGGTTTCTCGCAGCTGCCATCTGAAGTCCCGAACTGCTGTCTCTTGGTAACAGGATCTCAGCGGCAGAGTGTAGAGAGTCAGACATTTTCAGTAAACACCTGGTGAGATTGTTCTGAGTTGTTTTGTAATAGACGTTTAGAATTATTGATTAGTTTTTGGCATTGAGAATTATATTGCTTTACATTGGTTAGGTTTCAGGTTGGACCTTATAAATAAGCCTGTATTGATTGTATTAGAAAGTTTTCTTATTTAGATGGTCTTTGACTTTAGGGCACAATGAGAAAATTAATGAAATATATTTCATGTGTGGTTGTTGCTGTTTCATGAGTCCACGTCTGGATGAGTCCCAACCAGTCCAGATTGAGGGTAGTCCTGCATGGAAGATGATGTCAAAATATGGGACAGGTGTGAATTTCTGGAACAGACTGTTGCATCGATATACGAAGGGAAATGAGGGTTTGAGATGTCTGCCGGACGGTTCATTTGATCTAGATAAAATTCAATATTTGCAGCAATGTTTGTTTGAGAAAAAGGTCAGACAAGCGATGTGGGACAGTTACAGTAAATGGGAAAAACATGCTACAATGTTAGTAATAAAAGAACAAAAAGAGAAAGAACTACAACAGAAAAAGGGAGTGTTGCAGAAAGCCAAAGCATATGATCAATTAAAACAAACTGAAAGTATTGAATGAATGGACAGAGAGTTTAGAATGACCACTAACAAGACATGAATGACACAAGACAAACAACATGAGGACAGGGATGAGGTATTATAGAGACTATTGAAGAATCTCTCACCATATGTCCCACAGGTTCCCATACCCGCCCCACAGGCACAAAATGTACCACTACAAATGGGTCAGCAGGGAAATGCAACACTAGTACCCATCCCAAATGTTCAATTCTTCCTGCCCAATTACCAGGTAAGCAACTGCCTGTCCCACCCAGACCAATACTCAATATGCCTACTGTTGAACAGCAGTCACAAGCAGGACAACTGATGCCTGCACCAAATGTACTGACTACCCCATAGGTACATGTTATAGCAAGGCTAGAGACTGGACAAAACTCCTCTGCATCCCAATCTGCTGGAAACACACCTGCAGGTACCCCACCTTTGATTCACAAGCATAGTGGTATTTGAGAGATAGGAGTGGGAGTTGGAGGTAGAGACCTAATACCAGATATGGATCCCAGAGAACTGATACAGAAGAAGTTAAACAAATAGACCATAGACAGATGGATGACATAATTAATGCCGCCATGAACACTGTTATGCCAACTGTAAATAGGTTTGATGTTTTTCAATAAAACGTGCTCATTCAAAATATGACTGAAAGGATAGAGGACTGGTGGACATGGTGTAATAAAAAACCCCACAAGAGGGGTTATAATTGTGGCATGATGAACAAGGTCACATGATCCCTTCCCCAGATGTCCCCTGGGCAGTTGAAAATTGTTTGCATTGTGGTGTTAAGGTTAGAAAAAAATATCAAACAATTAATGCAAATATCCCATGAGGGAAATACACCCCTTTCCTGCACCCCCTGCAGCTGCTGGTGTTGCTGTTAAGGACCCTATTCCCCAATTTGTCCATACTCCATGGAGCAGGTATGAATTAATGGCAATAAAGAAAGATTTTCCAGACTTTAGGAAGAACCCAAAGGGGTTTTATGAAGCCCTAGAGTCAGCCATTAAATTCTGTGTAATGACATTCAAAGACTTGTATCTATTTCTGGATGCCCTACTACCCAGAGAAATATGCAATGGCATACGTAGACATGATGATGTAGCACACTTTGGGCATGCCTGGGGACTTTTTGAAAAGCTAGGTATGCAGAGAAGGCCAGGAGACAGAACAGATCAACTTATACTCGATTCACCTGATCATATCATTGCTAAATTGCTACTAATAACACCAAGGGAAGACATAAATTGGGATAAAATAACAGCTTGTAAACAAAAGCCTTCAGAAGAAGTCTCAGACTATTTCACCAGGATGGAGGAAATATTTAGGGCTCAAAGTGGTCAGGATTTGGCAACCGTCACGGGGTAAAGAATGTTTGCTGACAACTTTGTGAATATTTTGATGAAACACTTAAAAGAGTTTAATAAAGTATCAGAGAGCACCTGGCCAACTAAAGAACCTGCAAGCTAAGGGCTACATAGTATGAGAATTACCAGAAAATAAATAAAGAAAATAATGATAAGAAAATGAAAGAATTGAAAACAAAGTTTTTGCTATAGCAAGCCTTCCCAGACAGGGGAAGACAAAGGGAGATGGGAAATGTGAGGGGAGGTGGATGTGGAAGAAAGGCTGGCAGAGCCTCGTCAACTCCTGTGCAGCAACACAGAGCAGGATTAAACCAAAATCAGTGTGCCAATTGCTTCTAGGATGGTCATTGGAAGAATGAATGCCCTATGCTACAGGGCCAAGCAATTGTGGTGAGAGTAAGAGGTAGTTCAGTGGCAAGGGATACAGGGAAAGATAGTCATGGATAAGTGCACCCATGTATCAATGGATTCATCTCTGAGGCAGGGCACACCTTAGGTTCTTGATAAACCAAGACTCCAATAGTTTGCAAGCAATCAGTTTGCAGTTTAATTTCCAATTCATCTTCATAACATTATTTTAGTTCTATTCACATTGATTCCATAACGTTTTATGTAATCAATGTGAATAGAACTAAAATAATGTTATGAAGATAAACGAATGAATTGGAAATAAAACTGCAAACTCATTGCTTACAAACTATTGGAGTCTTGGTTTATCAAGAACCTAAGGTGTGCCCAGCCTCAGAGATGCATCCATTGATACATGGGTGCACTTATCCATGACTATTAACATTGACGTGTCTAGGACGCACACGCCACCTGAAGGAGCACCCAACCATTATACTTCCTGATTATATGATATAAGAATTGAAATAATCTTCAGGTTGTGCACTCTCCTACTCGCTTATACAGGGAAAGATGGCACAAATAGGCAAGATTTCACCCAGCGTTAGAATGATAATAGATGTCAGAATTATTTTTATGGCCAACAAGTTGACAGAAGTTTCTATAATTAAGATTATACTGACATTGATTACAATACCTTTGAGCATTCAAAATAGGACAGCAATGGAAAGAGTGGAAAGAGGGCCATAATTCCAGTTAATCAAGCAGGTCCATGTGTCACCATGGGTATAGAAGGGGAAGTACGCGACTTCGTTTTGATACGGGTGCCACTCGCACCTCTGAAACCCATGACCAATTTCAAGGGGCTCTCCTCTCCTGCAGTATTAATACATCATTGGGATTCTCAGGTATTTCCATGGAAAAGATTGTGACAAGAGTCTCGGATGTAAAACTTTAATATGTGTATACTGAGGTGTAGGGTATGCTCCTAACACCTAGAGACCTTCTGATATATAATAATTTTTGCTTCTGTAGAAGGGGAAGGAGGTTAGGCTACTCTGTTGTCTATAATGACAGCTCCATTTATATTTTACAGACTAATTGCTATTCTAACCGTATTTGTGTTAGCCATTTTCCTACTTATTGTGGCATGTATACTGCATACCAGAGCACGATAGTTAAAATAAACATTTAAAATTTCCCTCGTGTCTCTTTCATAACTTATTGTGGACTAGTACGAGTGTGTGTGTGATAGGGTATGTCCTGCAACCGCAATTCCTGAGAGGGTCGGGAGTCTAATTACTTGTTCCTCTGTGAGTGAGTAGGAGGACAAGTGAAGCACTATAGCTAGTCAGTTCTGGGCTCATGGGTACTGTTATGTTATGTTATGTTATGTTATGTTATGTTAACTGTTTTTGTACCGCGCACAGCTGCCCCAGCAAAGGGGCGTCCTGGCGCCATAAGAAGGTATACACAACACAGCATAAAAGAGACTCAATCAGAGATTTTTATTTAAAAGGAAGGTTTTAATAGCCCGTCTAAACTGGAGTAAATCATCCAGTGCCCGAATTTCAGCAGGAAGAGAGTTCCACAACTTTGCGGCCACTACTCGAAAGGAGCGGCTACCTGTCCTACTCAACAAGAAACGTGGGACAACAGACAGGTTCTGACCCATCGATCTCAAGGATCGGGAGGGAACGTAAGGGGTCAGGAGGTTCGTCAGGATTGGGGGGGCCGTGCCTTTTAAGATTTTAAAAGCCAGGCAAAGCACCTTAAACTCGATCCTCCGACCAACAGGCAGCCAGTGGAGCGCTTGCAGTGTTCTCGAAACCGGACAACGCCTGGGCAAGCCCACCACCACTCTGGCTGCGGCGTTCTGCACTCGCTGCAGCCGCGTGAGTTCAGCCTGGTTTATTCCTGCTAGCAACGCACTGGCATAATCTATCCTAGATAGTACTGAGGCTTGGACCACTAGCTGTCTGGTGGGGGCAATGAAGAATTTAAGTACAGGTCTAAGACCCCTGATAATGCCAAAGCAAGCGGCTGCCACCCTCTTAGTATGGCAGATGAAACTGAGAGTAGGGTCCAGCCAGACCCCAAGATTTTTTATCTCCATTACAGGAGAAGGGGTCATTCCTAATTCGGGAGGCCACCAGTTATCATTCCACCATCCTGCCTGCTTGCCCACAACCATGACCTCTGTCTTCTTAGTGTTCAATTGGAGACAGTTCTGAATCATCCAATTGGCCACCGCACGTAGACCCTCGCAAAACCTGAGGGCCTCCACATCTGAGTCCCCACTCAACGTGACCGCCAGCTGCGTGTCATCCGCGTAGGAGACCATTGTCAGGCCCCAGCGCTTGACTACCGCAGCCAGCGGTCTAACGTACAGGTTGAATAAAGTGGGACTCAGGGATGATCCCTGTGGGACCCCCAGTGTCAGCGGGTAAGAGGTAGATTTGCCGGGTGGGATAGCAACCTGGAATGATCTGTCAGAGAGGAAGGACCGGAACCAACACAAGGCGGACCCTCTGACACCCGCTTCCTCTAGCCGCCGCAAAAGGATCTCGTGAGACACCGTGTCGAACGCGGCACTCAGATCTAATAACAGGAGTGCCGCTGTTCGACCAGTACCACTCGGGTGGTAGGATGACTCAGTCCCTGCCTACTAAGGTCCTAAATTCCCACGCATAGTTCTGAGAATCTGCAGAATCCCTGCAACATGGTGCTGCCAATATTTGGTCTGGAATTTATCCACTGGACCTCTGAGTAGCGCTTGTACTTGTCCACAATACCCTCACACAATTTTTCAGAGACGTCCACGGTGGGAGGGCTTTGCCTCCCCAGTTTTTTACGGTTCCACTATTGCTGTAGGTTTTCAAGCTTGAAGTTATGGTTTGAAGTCCCGTTTTGTGCTACTGTTTATTTCCTTTGTCTTCCAGTGATGTTGCAGCCTATTCCAATTCCGTCTCATTACCGCACTGCCATCACTCAACATTTGTTGCAGCATGGAATCCCCAGTGTGGGCTCTCCAATTGTCTTTGTAGTCAAAGCGGATCTAGCATACCGTTTCAAAGTGTTTTACTCTTGCGTACGTTTCCTGCAGTGGATGCGAATGATAATTCTTTCCATGCTTATACTCCGGCCGCTGCTCCGGCTGCTTATCACCCTTATGTGGTTGTTGAAGTTCTTCTTCTGGCCTGGGAGCACCAGATTTGGCTTAATGGCATCCTACCCCATCCTCTTTCCTTTGTTCGTATGGGCCCCTTAAGTATTGATGGGGCCACATGACCTGTTTTGGCCAGTTTAACTCCACATCCTAATTATCTTAATGGTAATGTGGCTGAAGTTAGTTTATTGTTTGGACAGGTGGTTCTCCTTTATAGACGCCTGATCTAATTTGTTGCCTAAGCTTTTCTGATGGCACCACCTGGGGCTGCACCCCCGGTGCAAGCTGCACATGGTGGTGGTCTTGTGATTAGCTCTGTTATGATTAATTAGGTGATGGCCTCAGAATCGTGAGGACTTGCCATTTTGGATTGCTCCGAAAATTGAACAGCTTGATGCTGTTTTCCCTCTTTCGGCTCTGGTGGAGAAACATAGGATCCTTACTATGTATGTACCTAGTGGTCTAATTCCTCCTTTAGCCTACTGAAACACCTGGGGGACATTGTTTGCCTCATTGTATACACTTTGTTATGGCACCCCCTCCATGAGCGTTCTTAAAAAAGTACAGTATAAACAGATCTGGGGATTAAATTGTTCAGCATTTTTCTGATAGTATCCAATATGATTCTTTCTAATGTTAAAGGTGAAGCAGGAGCCTTGATGGTTCGTCAACGTCTTTCGGCGGTGCCTGACCTGAATCGGGAATGTGAGTTGTCAATTATTATTACTGATGTTTATACGTCTTTGGGATGCAATAATTTGGAGGTAAGACCTTCTCCACAGTCTCAGGCAAGCTCCCTCCATTAAAGGGTGGACACCCAGTTTTTCCAAAAGAAACATAGGACAAAAATAAGCAGCAACAGAAGCCTAGGTCTACTGGTGGTTTGCCACCACCTGATGCTTCTGAACGTACATATGATTTATGTGATCACTCTAAGATTAAAACTCCTTAGAGGTTTAAGATTCCTGATCATTATTCTCCTTGTTTCTTTCAGGACTCGTCTGATCAACAGTACGACAGGGGAGGACGACAAGATCGCAGACAAGGTGAGTCCATGCAACAACAGCGGGACCTGCAGTGCTCTTTTGGTGTGAAAGTTAAGAAGAAGGAACCACCTCAGTACAGAGCCCTGTTCGGGATAAAAAAAGGTTGCAGCATTGACAGTGAAATATGCCCCAGATGATGAGAACCCTCCTCCTGGATAGGAGTTGTTGGTGACTCTTCCCGACAGCGCAGAGGAAGTTACCGTAGTATGCCAGACACTCTACCAGTTTCTGTCGGCAAAAGCAACTGATTCTTTTGTCACTGTTGAAACTGCGGACACCCGAGTGGCTCCCCCTGATAGATGTTTTCAAACTGACATTCAGATTGAAGGTGACACTAAGCACACCATAAATGATGTTTTATGGGACAACGTGACGTTTTCATAAGACATTTTATCAGCGGAAGTTGAGTGGCCTCCCCCCTTTGTTCTTGATTATCCACGTGGTGAGGATGTGATAATGCCTTCCTTTTTGCAATATGTCCCTAAGATTTGGAGTGGGCTCTTGCCTTAGCTCCTGCCTTATATCACAACCAGGCTGGTTGGGATAGGGAATCTCCTCCACATGTTGTGCCAGTCCGCTCTGCTCCTCAGCCACAGCCTCAATATCCTATTAAGCAGGACACAAAGGAGCCCGTTAAGGAAATTCGGACACAATTGGAATATCAGGGTGTAATCGAACCCTGTGTCTGTGCGATGAATAACCCCCTTTTTCCAGTTTTAAAACCTGAAAGTTCATATTGCATTGTCTTGGATTACAAACATTTGAATAGTCATACCCGTACATATGCAGTGCAAAACATGCATCGTACGGCATTGATCAATAATATTGTACATAAAAGATTTAAAATGACTTCGGATATTTCCAATGGCTTTTTTAGTAATAACCTGGCTCCTTAGATATCGAGATTGCCTATGGAGTATAAAAATAGCACCAGTGTTTTTTTGGTATGTATTGTGTCTCTCTTTAATGAAATCAACCCTGATGCGTTTTCATATGTTGATGACATATACCTGATGGATGATTAATTAAACCTTCATCTTGCGTGGGTGGATTGCAGCATTACTCACTTTGCGACTCTGGGCTACAAGTTTAATTTTGCAAAATCACATATTGCGTTTTTAGCAGTGCTCTTTCTTGGTTATGAATTGAAAAATAAGTGTAGGGGTTTGGCCCCCCATTTTTAGAAGTGTGTTCAATTGCAACCTCCATCTACCCTCAAGAAAGTGCAGTCACTGTTGAGTTTTTTGACCTTCTGCAGGACTCAATTTCTGACTATGCTCAGCATACCAAACCTCTTTATGCTTTGATACACCCCTCCCTTTCTGCTTCCTCTTGCTGCACACATTACAGTCTGACTTACTTGGTGATGCAGTACTACCAAACTAGATTGAATACTACAAAATTGGTGATCCTTATTCTTCCCGGAGCAATTGGTTTTACTTATGTGACTTTTAATGAGGGTGATACCATACCAATCGCTTATAAATCACATCTGTATACTCCTGCGGAGTTGCGTTTTTCTTCTACTGAAAAGATTCTAACCGCTGTGCAGATGGCTGTCCTAAAAGAACACCGTCTGGCACAAGGTAAACGCATTTTTGACATTTCTCCAGTGCCTGCTCTGGAAGCGGTCACAAAAGCAAGTGTACCTAATTCTACTGCCCTTCATCCTCCCGGCATTCAGTGGGCTACATCATTGACGTGGACTGATGTCAGTTTTGTTTTCGTCCCTTCTTTGCAAACACAAGAATGTATTCAGTATGAACATGTTCACCTTCTACCTTTTTCGGTTCTTCCTCTGGATGAGTACAAATGTCTAATTTATACTGATGGTTCGGCTCAACCTGCCATTGGTTCCAAGCTGCTTGTGTAATGGTTGTAGGTTCCATGAAAGAAGGAGTATTTACGTCCTCTTTGGTGCACACGCAGTCTCTTGTGGACTGCACGGCCCAGTTGGCCGAGTTATGTGCACTAATGTTAGCTCATGAATATGCTGATCCTGCATTGCCCACGTTTGTTGTGTTTGAATCATTTTACTGTGTACAGTCTTTTAATGACAATTTTTTGGGGGGGAACAAAACGGTTTCCGTGATTCTAAAGGTAGCACAATCAAGCATAAAAGGCTTTGGGTTTGGGTGGCGGCCCATAAGGCACGCTTACCCCTTAAACATGTTGTTCATACATTGGGACACCAATGTGCAGGAGGGTACGCTGTTTGAAATTCATTGGCTGCCAAATATGCAGTTGCCACAGTTAGAGTAGGAGAGGTTACTCGTTCTGTGACTAAAATTGACGATGATATTTTGACAGCTATTACCGCAAGTAGGGAGGGTACTCCTTTACTTCAAGGATTCTCTTCATGTTATAGCTATCAGTTGACTACTGAACAAGCTCCTTTTGTTTCAATTTCTATAGTTGGTGATCGGATACCCAACCTCGACTACAGACATTCTCTCATTGTAGCTGCTCATGAAGGAATGGCTTCGGCTCAGGCTGGTGTTGCGGCTACTTTTTCCTTTTTACAACAACACTATTGGTGGCGCAGTTTATAACAACAAAATAGCAAATATGTCCTTTGTTGTGATGTGTGTCTACAAACTAGGAGTTCGATTGTGTCACGTCCTCCACAAACTCATCTCTTTGTTTCTTGTTTCTAATCATCCTTTTGACTGTATTTACCTTGATCATTGCAGTCCTTTATCATCTGACACTGCCTTTGAGTATATCTTGGTTGCAGTGGATTCTTGCACTAAGTTCTTCTGGGTTTGGCCACAGCGCTCGGCTGAAGCTTGCACTGTTATAAAGGATTTGCATGTCTTTGTCGGGACTTATGCCTGTGGCACTTTCCATTCTGACCAAGGTCCAGCTTTTGCCTCTAAGGCTTACAGCAGGGGTACTCATAGTACGGTCCGCGGGCCGCTGGCGGCCCGGCAAGCCTTCTCTGGTGGCCCGCGGACCTTTCAGACATCTACTCGAGTTTTTTTTTTTTTTAAGGCTGTCTGCAGCCAGAGCTCGACTCAGAGACTCTGCTGCCTGTGGGGGCTGGGCGATTGCCGCCGTAGTCAGAGTGGGGCTGCAGGGGCACTGAGAGATGAAAATAGCCTCATTAACATGCTAATGGTCCGACCATTAGCATGTTAATGAGGCTATTTTCACCTCTCAGCGCCCCTGCAGCCCCACTCTGACTACGGCGGCAATCGCCCGGCCCCCACAGGCAGCTGAGTCTCTGAGTCGAGCTCTGGTTGCAGACAGCTTTTAAAAAAATAATGAGGGAGACAGAGGGAGGAAGGGAGGGAAAGCGAGGGAGGAAATAGTGCTACGTGGGCTTAATTTGTGCAGGAGCTTTCCGGTGCTCAGCACCGGCACTTATTTTTCAGGGCCGGTACTACAGCTTTCTTCATGCTGTCAGGCCATCCCCAGATAGAACGTAACAGATAGTCCTAACGAACCAACCAACCATATCCCACGTTTATCAAAACACTTCCAGGAAAACATATTTTGCGCAATGCGTTTTAGAGGGCTAGCACATTCATGCACGAAACAAAGAATACACGTCACGTGCTTGTGATTAGAGCAATATCCGGCTCCTGCGTAGCGCACAGACTCCCGGCTGAACAAAGGTAGGAAGTGCGCTTCGGTGCTCATTGTGGCTTGTAGCAATGATAAGATCTGCTGCATGACTTCCAATATGCATGCCCTGGAAAGGCATTTCGCCTGAGCACGGGTTGACAGTTTTATACGGAGGAGCCCCTTTGAGCAATGCTAGCAGGAAACTTGGTGTGTGTGTGTCAATTTACACTACTACAGACTACCTTCCATCTGGAAACAGACAGAAGTGGGCCCGTATTTTGCTCCATGGTATGTGGCCCTACAGGTCACACTCACTCTCACTTAGTTTTGGAAATTCCTGCAGGCCCTGCACCGGCCGCCTGCCTCTCAGCAGCCTTTCCCTCCCTGGCGGATTACGTGACTCAGGCACCCTCGCCAGATAGAGCTGTAATATTCACCTGCCTTCCATGTGGGGGCCAAGGGGACACACAATTGCACAGAGGAAGGCAATTTCAGCACCTGGAGAGCAGCACAGCTCCTCTCAGACCCTCGGAGAGTCACGCAGATTGACCCCTCCCTTCTCGGGGCCAGGCCCTTTGAAAATGATACGAAGGTCCGGTTCCAGGTCGACGGATTTACAGCAGTGCTGCAGTGCTCAAAGAGAGTGTCTTCTTGGCTGCCTACTCCCAAACACCGTTAAACCACCAGCATAAGGGACACACTGGAACTGACACTTGTAAGTATGTATAGCAGCAGTACCTCAATTGCGGTTAATTTCTTTTGGCATTTGGCCTCGTGCAAAATGTACATGTAAGCAGAGCAGTTTTGATGTACTGATGGTTTGGGTTCCATTGCAGTATGTTATAGTAGCAGTGGGCTGCATCAATATCTGGTGTATTGTAATTTGAGATTACCGTTTCCACATTTCAGGCGGGAGCCAGCCAAAAAAAAGCACTTTTTGGCTTTAAAAATCAGGAGTCTCCCTTCTGAATCGGATCTATTGAAATGTGTGAAGCATCTGAATTTACTTTCAGCATGGTCTTTCTGTCTTTGTTTACTTTATCAGTAAAGGATCATTATTGCAGCTGAAACATTTTTTTTTCACTTTTTTCTTATAATATCAGTTAAAGTGTGTAAAAATGAGTGTAAAAAATACTGGCTTCTGGTGATAGTTACTTTTTGTTGACTTTAAATAGATGTCATGAAATGTGCATAACATTACTGGAGAATACTATGCTCAATGACCTATGAAGCCATGTACTACTCGTAATAAATGGTTGTTACAGTCATGTACCTAAAGCGTAAAATAACTATTCTCTTATGTATGATGTTGCCTACTACCGATTCAGCGTTTCTTGTTTACATCTTCTGTCTTAGGAATCCTTCCTATGTAAAGAAATCCTGCCCACTCACGTGAATTTCTACATTGAGATGTTCACAGTGCCTTGGTCCTTGTGATTTCTCATATGCCTCATCCCTTTTCCCCCTTCAAGTTGGACATGGGCTTATTTTTGTTATAATGCGGTCAGATTAGCTTAACTACGTGTGTTTGAGCACAAGGTTCTAAAGACCATCTCTTTGCTTAAATGGGTGTACTTTCTGATCTATGTTTCCCACGTCGTCATTGCTTGATTTTGCTCACGAGAAAGTGTCACTCATAGTCATTGAAATGTTACTCATAATTGCACTGACATTATGAAAATGTCAGACATTGCAATCTGAAACCTTGGCAGCTGTTATATTACATGGTTCTTCGGTCAGCTGGGGCTGGTTAATCCACAACATTAGTTAACTGGCACAGCCAGCAGCTCCACATGGTCTGAACCCCCATCCGCTCCTTGCAAGGAAACCAAACATTCTCTATTAAAGTATTCTTTATTTTAACAACATCTTGATATACTTGGTGTGTCAGCACAATTACGCCCCTTGCAGTGAGGCAGGCATCTAAATTGTGTGTCCTCTCAACGCCAGTGGATTCGCAATAGTGCTGAATTCTGATCTAAATCTTCAGGGCATTGCTCTTGAAATACTGTTTTGTAATATGCTTTGTACACATTCTTTGCATCTTGCAAAATTTATATAACACACATGAGAATGAACCTTACCTGTAGGGAAATTGCTCATAAGACTGTTTGTGATGAGTGACTTCAGAAAATTGAAACAGACATTCACACCAGGGTCTGGAAGACACTCCTAGCAAGCATAAGGTTCATGGTAGAGTTTATCAACAAACACTAACCCTGCTCTGTGGGATGCTGCTTTTGTCACATAGATCATTTTATTACGGTGCATTTCATAAGTTATAACCATGCACAGTGAACTATGAACTGCCATCAAAGCGCTACATGCAACCAGCATGGTACAAGTTAGAAAGTTATGTTTTTCCCCAGTCTTTGACTATCTTAATTTTACTAAAAAGGCTTTGTTTGGATAGAAATACATTGTAATTAGTAAAGTCAAACCTAACCACTGTGTGGCCCTGCAGGAGTTACATTAGTCGTTTTAGCCAATTTATTCCAAAATAGCGCTTTACATGCACTTTTGCATTCATTTTTTTCAAAATGTTCTCGGGGACAGGGGGAACCTCCTATCAAAATCTTACTTAAGGAATGCTCCCTTGCAGAAATTCAGGTCGGGTACTACATATGGCTTTAAGAAACGTCATTTGAGAATTTGGGTGGAGTCAATAGAGTAATTGGGTTATGCCAGTGGTGGAAGTGTGTGGAGCCGGGGGAGTGGGTGGAGCCAGAGGAAGTGGGTGGAGCCTCCAAAAAATAATTGAGCACCTGGACCTAATATTTTACAAATTAAGCACTGATGGATTTGCGTTCAGCAGAGACCAAGTCCAATGTTCTTAACGAGATTCTCTTGCCATCATCCGCCACATCAGAACCTTAGCTGTCCTTCAATGAGGCTTTGATGGCACCTGTCGTGACAGCTTGGGAAAAGCCATCATCTATGCCAGCGGTGGATAGACTTGTGGCATAGAGGTACAGTTCGGTACCAGGCAGCAACTCACTTTTTCTCTCCACACACCCATCTCCAGAGAGCCTGGGTATTTAAGCTTCTTTCTCCAGTACACAATTGAGTGGTGCCTTATTTACTGTACATTCAGATAGGGAGTCTAAAAGACTGGAAGCATGGAGCCAGAAAGCCTTCTTAGCAGGGAGTACAGTGAGGTTCCCTGACAATTGTAAGTGGTGTTTACGACCCGCCCGAATATGGTTGAGTCTGGTATCTATGAACCGCAAATGACAAGTTTAGTGGGTGTACGCATTTTCGCTGTGCTAGCCTAAACCGTTCGTTTGTTTCGTGGGTTTCTTCATCTGAACCCACGGGTTCTATTTTAGATATGGCATCCATTTTGTTTCCTGCCCTCAAGTAGCCAGCGAACGGACACTGTCCGCTTCGTGACCCTGGGATTCCCAAACTCTTGCGGAAGACACGTGTTCCTTTGAGGGTGTCTTTATGATGAGGGGGATGACACTGTAAGGCAGATGGCCCCGCTCGAGGCTCATCTTGCCGTGCCGGTCTATTGTCTCAGTTGTGCATTCAATAGGCACGTCTCCTTTGATCCCTGCAATTGTGTTTCCTGATACCACCCCTTTTACACTCTCTTCGATTTGTTCGCTATCCTCGTCTTCCTCTGCACCTGTTTTTTTCTCTTCCTTGATTTGTTTACAGCCGAACGGAATGCACTAATGGTGGGAAGATGTACTTTTACAGTTGGGAACCAACAAATGCTACTGTAATTATGTTCCGGGCCCTGAATACATGAAAGCGACCCCCTATGAAATGTACTGTGGGAACCGGGTTGTAATCTTTAGTTTACCATGTTATCCTATGACGAAAAACTGTATAAAAGGAGCGATCCACAGATACAATTCGAAGCAGGCTCCGTGAACCTACATGCTATGTACTTCTCGTGACTTCTGTGTTCCCTGCAGTAAATAAACCTCGAATCTTTGACGCCGAAGGAAGTGTCCCGTGTCTCTGTCATTTGTACGCCGGAAGAGGTAACCCACGAAGGTTTCAGGTGTTATCCCTGGCACCGCTGGGTCTTAGAAAAACCCAGTCCTTCAGTTGGCGCCCAACATGGGGCTGCATCAGCGGTACCGGTCCAAAGCCCGACGATCGTGAGGAACTTCGTGTGAAATCTCCGAGGGAAGGTGCACCCCGCTTCATCGATCCTGTTATCGAAACAAGTGGCCCGAAGACTTTTCCCGCGAAGATCCCCGCCTCCTGACGGCTGCGACGGACTGCTGCCCTGACTGTAGACCTGTTTTGGCGCCTGGCGTAGACCTTGGTACAGCGAGACGATTGACGGGCCTTCCTGGTGACGCCATTGTTCTTTGAGTTACGTATTTGTGGGTCGCTCCCAAAATCCTTCGTTGTTGTGGGTGCTTAGTTGTTGCATGGTTCCATTACATTTGTGGTCCTTCGTATTCTGTTCTTAGTTGTTCTATTTGACGTCTGCAGTCGCCAAAAACCGAGGGTTTTTGCTCTTTTGCAGGGACATTGTAATCCAATAACCCTTGACGTTTGTGAAACTCGGTTAGTGTGCACGATGCCTGGCCGTAGTACTTTGTTCAGTTGCTTTAGAGGTTGTGGCTCGGATTCCCGGTTGGAGGACTCGTGTCCGATACCTCCGGTCGGAACTCCAACTTACGAATTATATAGTCGACATGGTTTGGGTCCTATCACATTTAATGATTGCTGGGTTCGCTACACCAAAGATGACGGTGTCCTTAGTTGGCCACCTCACGGTAGTTTTGAGACCCCGATTTTAGATAATCTTGAAACTAAATTGTTCCAAAGAAAAGCAAGGCCGGCCATGTTTGATTCCTTTCGGTTATGGCGTAAGGAAGCCAAGCAGAAAGAAATCAAGCAGCTTAAACGTAATAAGAGAGAAGGTATCGTTACTACGATGAAAAATGCAGAGCAGTTTCAGCGAGACAAAGAGGAGAAGGAAAAGGAAATTTTTGATAGATTGCAACGCATGACGGTGGATAAATGTTATCCCGCATTGCCGACGGGTACGGATAAGAAAGGAGAGGAAGCAGTAGAGGATCCTTTGTTGTCTTATCTACTGAAGTCGCCACCTCCCTATGCACAGGATATCACAGTTCCCGTGGTTCCTCCTGTTCCTCAACCTGCTGTTCCGGCAGCTGTTCCTCTTGTTCCTGTTCCTCTACCTGCTCCTGTTCCTACTGCTCCACCGGCTATACCTTCTCAAACTACTGTTCCCGCTACTTCCACCCTTGTGGCTACTCCTGCTGCTCCTCCTGTTTTTGGCTCTTCTATTGTTACCCCTTTGCTTCTCTCTTCTTCCCCGTCTGTTCGACGTCGTGTTCCTAATGTTGCCGCCAACTTCTACACTCCTCTTGGACCGATTCTTGGGTCTGCTGGTTCTGATGCTCCCCAAAGACAAAGTCAGCTTCCTGGTGGTAGGGAACATGACACGCTATATAATATGGCGAAAAATTGGATTAGATACCCCCTTAAGAATCCTCCGCGTATAGTTGTTGAGACTTTCTCTCAATTCAATGAACCAACGCAAAGATTTGTGTTAGAAGAAATGTGCAAGCTCTTACGCGATGAGATATCAGTCGATGCGGCTGATGATGTATTGGCTGCTCTAACTGACCTTCAGCTTCAGTTTTCGAGCGGTATGATTGTGGGTAGCAATGTTCGACGTGCTGTTGAGCAGCTACTATCTTTTCGTCCTGCTATAATGCCTCGATCATTGTTTAAAGATGAAACTGAAGAGTGGATGGCAACGCCTGGTCAGTATCCCATGCGCGAAGTTCCACCAGTGTGGATGCCAGGTGATGCTACTGCTGTTCCTATTATTCCGCCACATTTCCAGAGAGTGTGGATACACCTTCCATGGAAACGATCGGAAGTCTTGCAGGTTAAGCAGACTTTGCCCGACCCTCGCAAAAATCCTGCAGGGTACTATAAAGAATTGTCACAGTTAGTGGATGCTACGATAATGAATCTTGCCGACATCGATATGTTGTTCAGCAATGTCGTACTGCAACCGGTATGGCGAAAATTTGTCAGGAAAACCATATAGCCGAGTTAGGCGGTGATTGGCCTGCTCTTGTGGCGGCAGATGCCCGACAAGTTGGTGGGGCTAAGCCTGAGCAGCTCATTTCTGATCTTCCCCAGAGAATAATTACCCTTATGAAAACGCTTATGCCAGCTATGAAAGTTAACTGGGACAAATTGTCTGCTTGCAAGCAAAAGAAAGACGAGAGTGTCTCCGATTTCTTTACGAGATTTGAGGAGGCATTCATCGATCATAGTGGTCAAGATATGGGCACTGAGGGAGGTCAGAGACTGTTTGTAGACAAATTTGTGTCGAATTTGTTGCCAGACCTAAGCAACAAATTGAGAAATTCGGAGAGTGCGTGGGCTGTTTCCACCTCTGTTCAGATATTGGCTACGGCCCAATATTATGAAAATAGAGAGAAAGAGGAAAATGATCGTGCAGACAAAAAGACGAAAGAACTCAAAACGAAAGTGTTGTTGCAACAAGCGTATCCTCCGCGCTCGAATCAGAATGATTCTCAGCAGCGGAATAGATCGCAATCGCAGTCATCTAGGTCACAATCGCGAAATGACTCTTCTTCGCAGAGATCTATGCTTGGGTACAATCAGTGTGCCTATTGTAGGGGTGAGGGTCATTTGAAATTCGATTGTCCAGTTTTGCGTGATCGAAATAGTGGAAATTCATCTAGAGGAGGCCGTAGTGGTCCTCAACAGGCTCCACGAGGTAGAGGTCGTGGTGTTACGCAAAATCAAAATGATCGTTCTAATAATTCCTCTGATTCTAATAATTGTTTTGATCAGCGTGGGTCATCATCAGGTAGATACTCACAATACAATGTGGATGATTATTACGTCGATCAGGGTGCTGACGACGGTAATTACTAGGACAGCCATAGACAAGGAGAGGGAGTAGTATCAGTTCCGGTTGATCAGAGAGGGCCTTACGTCGCAGTTGCCACCTCGGGCGTAGTTGAGCCTTTTCTGTTGGACACTGGTGCAGCGAAAAGTTCCATCATGCATTCGTAAATCCCTGGCGCACCTTTGTCTGGCTTAACAAATATTTCCGTTGGATTTTCTGGCGCCCCTGTTAGCAATCCGGTTTCTTGCCCTTTGCCCCTTACAATTGGGCCACGTGAGCTGAAAGCTCCTTTGATTTTGACTACTGGTTGTGGTGAAAATCTTCTGGGCCTGGATTTGTTGAAACGTCTGTATGCGACTTTGTATTGTTCTCCTGCGGGAGTAAAGCTTACATTGGGTGAGAGAGTTATCTCTCCTATGTACCTGTCCATCGATAAGCTCCCACCGGAATTGAGTTCTCTTCCTGCATCTTTGTGGGCAACAGGTCCCAATGACGTGGGCCTGCTTGATATCTCCCCTTATGTTGTTCAACTGAAAACGAATGTGCGGTTACCACGTATTCCCCAGTATCGTATCTCCCTTGATGGTGAGCGAGCGTTGTTAGCGATCATCTATGATTTGATCGAGAAAGATGTTATTGAGGAGACTCGGGGAAACGTGTGTAATAGCCCTGTGTTACCCATCTTGAAACGCACTGATCCCTCTAAGCCTCCTGTTTATCGTTTTGTCATTGATTTACGGGAGGTGAACAAAATTGTGATTCCTCAGTTCCCTGTGGTGCCTGACATTACGGCTTTACTGACTCTGATTCCAGCATCTGCGTCCTGGTTCTCAGTGATCGATCTGAAGAATGCTTTCTTTAGCATTCCGATTGCTGAGGAGAGCAGGGACCTTTTCGGTTTCTCTTTAAGCGGCCGCAGCTTTAGGTTTAAACGCGCTCCCCAGGGCTACTGTGAGAGTACATCGATATACAGCCAAGCCCTGAAAAGCCAACTTGATGCGTTTGTATTGCCGGTTGGTGCGGCCTTGATCCAATATGTCGATGACTTATTGGTGGCTGCGGACACACAGGACAAAACTGCTACGGTGTCTTTGTTGCAACATCTCTGTGACTTACATCACAAGGTGTCACCTTCTAAACTGCAATCTTGTTGCCAAGAAGTAACCTATTTAGGTCACTTATTGTCAAAGGAGGGAAGAAGGTTGACCCCAGAGAGAATTGCAGCGATCGCTCAAATGACTGCGCCAACAACTCAGAGAGATGTATCACGTCATACTGCAGGCAATGGATTCCAAATTTTTCATTGCTAGCGAAACCATTGGTAGCTCTTACGTGCAAGGATGTTCCAACTCCTTTGCCATGGACGGAAGAGTGTCAGAAAAGTTTTTCTGAACTGCGTGATGCGTTGTGTTCGGCCCCTGTGTTAGGTACTCCTGACTACAGTAAGCCGTTTACACTATACGTTCACGAGAGGGAAGGTTGTGCGTTGAGTGTTTTGACGCAACAATTTGGTGGTAAGCAATGTCCATGTGCATATTTTTCCTCGACCTTGGACCCAGTAGCTAGAGCATTGCCGAGTTGTTTGAGAGCAACAGCGGCAGCTGCGGTGTCCATCCGACAATCTGCAGGATTGGTCATGGATAATATGCTTACGGTGATGGTTCCGCACGCAGTTGACACTCTCTTGAATCGTACGAAAACCCAACACTTGACGAGCGCAAGGTTGTCTGGTTACGAGTTGACGCTCTTGGCAAGTCACATTCTAATAAAGCGCTGCAATGTCCTAAACCCGGCGACTTTGTTGCCAACAAATGTGGAATCAGATGAGGTACCACCACACAATTGTTACTTACGAACTGACGAGGAAACGAAGGGTCGAGTTGACCTAAAAAACACTCCATTGGAAGAACCCGATGGTACTTTGTATGTGGATGGCTCGTGTTTTAAGTTGCTGAATGGTGATGTGACGACTGCGTATGCTGTGGTGACGTTGAGTACGGTTGTGGAGACTGCAAGATTGAATCAGAACTCTGCACAGGAGGCAGAGCTGATTGCCTTAACCAGAGCGTGTGTGTTGTCGAAAGGGAAACGGGTGAATGTGTTTACTGACAGTCAGTATGCGTTTGGTGTTGCGCATAGTTTTGAACGATTGTGGAGAGAGAGAGGTTTTATGACATCGCATGGTACGAAGATCCAGCATGGACAGCTTGTGAATGATCTTTTGGATGCACTTACATTGCCCAAGCAGGTGGCGATTATTAAATGTAAGGCACACCGTAAGGTGACGGATGATGTTGGTCGTGGCAATGCGTTTGCTGATGAGATTGCTAAGGAGACTGTGAGAAACCTTACAACTAGAATGTATGTGACGAGTACGGTAAGGTGGCCTGCAGAAGCTGGTATGTGTGAAGAAACTATTGAGAGTGTGAAAGCGATTCAGAATGAGGCCACCGAGACTGAAAAGACCAAGTGGAAAGAGAGTACGGGAAAGATGGATGCGAATGGCTGTTGGATTGATTTGTCGGAGAATAAAAGATGGATGTTGCCGGATGCATATGTGCTAGCTGTTGTGACTATGGCACACGGTTTGTCACATATTAGTGCGAAAGGTATTTGTAAGTTGTTGTCCCCTGTATGGAAGAATGATGGTATCGCTAAGTGCGCTGAGAGATTGGTCAAGAGTTGCATGATATGTATGATGTACAATCCTGGCAAGGGAACTCCTACACCCCCTGGCCACTTTGCTCCCCCTTCATGTCCCTTTGAGGTGATTCAGTTGGATTTCATCCATATGGAGCGATGCAATAACCTAAAATATGTTTTAGTTGTGGTTTGCGCATTCTCCCGATGGATCGAAGCTTACCCTCTCAAAGACAATACTGCCCTGTCTACAGCGAAGATCCTACTGAAGGAATACTTTCTTCGTTATGGAATGCCACGGATTGTATGGTCTGATAACGGAAGTGAGTTTGTGGGGAGTGTGATGAAGAGTGTGTGTAAGGGCCTTGGAATTACACAAAAATTCCATAGTGCCAACCCTCCCCAGTCAGCAGGTTTGGTTGAGGGGTACAATGGTACTCTCAAACTAAAACTCGCAAAGATTCAGGCTACGACTGGTCTCTCGTGGCCTGACGCTTTGCCCCTGGCTCTTTTGTCAACTAGGGCGACCGTACACTCTCGAGTATGGCTCAGCCCATATGAGATTGTGTTCGGCCGTCCTGCAAATATTTGGGGGGTTCCTAGACCCAGTGCATTTACTGATCTTGAGTATCCAATGCTGATTGATTACCTTCATGATCTGACTGCTAAACTGAGGTTAATTCATCAACAGGTCTTTGAAGCACTGCCGGCGCAGACGGAGGGTCCAGGCCACCAGCTCCAACCCGGAGACTGGGTGGTTACAAGGAACTTTGGCCGAAAACAAAATCTTGAGCCAAGGTTCATTGGGCCCTTTCAAGTGCTCTTTGCCACAAGAACTGCTGTTCGTTTGGAGTGCCGCAAGCATTAAGTGCATGCCACCCACACCAAAAAGGTACCAATACCTTTACCAGCGGACTCGTGGGTGAGGACGGGCATCGCCTCATCTGAAACGGAGGTTTTGCCGAACTTTGTGCCATTCAGTGACGCTCAGCCTGTGGGAGATACCTCAGTGCAGCCGGATAATACTGTACAACCTTTGTCATTGGAGAATTCAAGATCTGAACTATTGTCTGACCAACAGGACTCTGTTTCATCATCCGACCAACTGTTTGAAGAGCAGACTCGCCCTGGAAGAAGCAGATATTTTCTCCGTTCTAACACTAGAGACTAATAAAAGAAAATTATTTTTGCTTTTTCCTTTTTGAAATGCACGTTACCCCATTATCACTTTGAAAATTTTCGAATAACTGTGATTTTTGTATGAATTCTGAGTTTTTCCGCATATGTGTATTTGTTTCCACAGCTAGGAGATTTTGTATATATTGTTTAATTAAAAGAACCTTACATCCGGGTGGACCGTAGGGCCGTGCGGGTACTTCCTTCTGTTTAGTAGGTCCTGACACTAGGTTGGAGGCCGTCGATTCCTAGGAACTCCTGGGGATTGACTATTGCTACACAGAACGAAGTGCGACAAGAACATTGTGGACGGTTTTAGAGGATGGCTTTCTCAAAACTGTCGGAATTGGAAAAGACTCAATCTCAAAGATTCGAACTGCATAGGATTGTACGCACTAAATGCTTCATGTTTCAGGTGTTCCTTCTATTCCTAACTGTTTCCTCGTTATTGGTGGGTGGAGTGTATTTTGCGATACAGTCATTATTGCCTTCTGTTTCACCTACCCCTTCTTCTGAACCTAAACCTACTTCCACTGTTTCCCCTCATTCCTTCCAAGTGTGGCTCACTGGTTAGAGGCGGCAGACCCGAGAGCAGAGGACGGCCCGGGACCAGGGTTCGAATCCCGGCGCGGCAGGTTTCTGGACCAGGGTCAGCGGACTTGATCATTCTCTCGCCTCGGTGCCCACCCTGATCAGCAATCACACTCGGCAACTCTGGACATTAGCTTGCCTCATCTTCACTAACGGCCCCACCAGACCACCGGGGATGCCTGGTCTCACCCTGGAGATACCCATTAAGGGACCATCTCTCAGGGAAGCCAGGAAGGGTTTCGCAGCGGTCGAAGCGCCTTGGGACCCTCCGGGTAAGTAGTGCGCTATATAAATGCCTATACATTTACATACATACATTTATACATTTACCACAACACGAGCAGGTTAGACGTGCGGAATTCATGAACAATTCCTTCGTTCAGCTCCTTCATCAGCATCAGTTGGTAATGAACACTACCAATTGTTGGGTGTGTGGGTTAATGCCACATACCACCGATAGGGGAATTCCGTACTTGGTCCTTCCTTACAGTTCCCAGGGTTCAGCTCGAGCATTCCAAACAATGTTTCATAGCGCACTAGATTCTTACCCCCATCGAGAGCCACGCACTGCAGATCATGGTCCTGGCCCGTACCACAAGCCTTTGGCAAGAGCGATTGCCGATTTAGATAGGGATATCTTCGACGCATCGCTTATCCCAGAGGAAGAGGTGCGAGCATACCGAGATCTGAGTGAGGCTGAGTATAGCATGTCAGTGGGTGATCGGCAGCTTAAAAGCTCGTCTCCGATCTGGATCGTACCCCATCTCGGTAATTTCTGTCTGAAAGGCCTAGGCCGAAGCCCGCGAGCTCAGCTCGGGAGGAGTGCCTGTACCGAAATGTATGTTTTGCCAATGGCCTCTTCCCCTGTTCTTCTGACTGCCAAGGGTACTTACTTTGTTTGTAATGATCGCGCATATATATGGCTGCCTCATGACTTCTCGGGAACATGTTATATTGCGAATTTGTTGCCGCCGACCTTCACTGTTGGGTCGGATTATCACAAGACCAGAGTTGTGAGAGGCGTGATTAGCGAAGAGGATACTGCCGGTCAAGAAGCAGGAGACTTCTTTAAGGGTTTCTTGCCGTTTTGGGGACCTATGATCAATAGTAGGAACCTGAGACAGTTGACTCGAGTGGTGGAATCGACCGCTAATATCACTGCGAGCGCCCTTGGCAACATTACAGCAGAGCTTCAGGCTGACAGGCTTATGACGTTACAAAATCGTATGGTTTTAGACGTTGTCCTGGCAGATAGAGGTGGAGTATGTAAGGTGATCCATTCGAGTTGTTGTATTTTCATTCCTGACAATGCTCCTACTGTCTATCAAGCCATCTCAAAGTTGCATAAGATCTCCGAGTCCATACACGTGGACGTAGGGGATTGGACGCTACTAGGGTGGTTTTGGGGCCTGATGTCGACGTGGGGTTGGAAGATTCTAATGATCATTGGGGTTGTTGTAGCATTTCTGTTCACGTGTTGTCTTTGTGTGCAGTGTGGTCCTGCCTTATGTGGCCTCTGTGCTACGACGTGTATAAGGCGGCCGCCTGTTACCAAGGAAGCGCTGATGGATAGAATAATGTTGCAGCAACATCTGGATGATCTGATGAATATCGAGATCGATTCCGATTCCGACTAGTGCTTGCCTACATGAGGGCAAAAGGAGCGTCTGAGGTTCCGTGACAATTGTAAGTGGTGTTTACGTCCCGCCCGAATATGGTCCAGTCTGGTATCTATGAACCGCAAATGACGAGTTTAGTGGGTGTACGCATTTTCGCTGTGCTAGCCTAAACCGTTCGTTTGTTTCGTGGGTTTCTTCATCTGAACCCACGGGTTCCATTTTAGATATGGCATCCATTTTGTTTCTTGCCCTCAAGTAGCCAGCGAACGGACACTGTCCGCTTCGTGACCCTGGGATTCCCAAACTCTTGCAGAAGACACGTGTTCCTTTGAGGGTGTCTTTATGATGAGGGGGATGACACTGTAAGGCATATGGCCCCGCTCGAGGTTCATCTTGCCGTGCCGGTCTATTGTCTCAGTTGTGCATTCATTAGGCACGTCTCCTTTGATCCCTGCAATCGTGTTTCCTGATACCACCCCTTTTACACTCTCTTCGATTTGTTCGCTATCCTCGTCTTTCTCTGCACCTGTTTTTTTCTCTTCCTTGATTTGTTTACAGCCGAACGGAATGCACTAATGGTGGGAAGATGTACTTTTACAGTTGGGAACCGACAAATGCTACTGTAATTATGTTCCGGGCCCTGAATACATGAAAGCGACCCCCTATGAAATGTACTGTGGGAACCGGGTTGTAATCTTTTGTTTACCATGTTATCCTATGACGAAAAACCGTATAAAAGGAGCGATCCACAGATACAATTCGAAGCAGGCTCAGTGAACCTACATGCTATGTACTTCTCGTGACTTCTGTGTTCCCTGCAGTAAATAAACCTCGAATCTTTGACGCCGAAGGAAGTGTCCCGTGTCTCTGTCATTTGTACGCCGGAACAGGTAACCCACGAAGGTTTCAGGTGCTATCCCTGGCACCGCCTGGTCTTAGAAAAACCAAGTCCTTCAACAGCCCTGAAATCGTTAAAGGCCAACTGCCTTCTCGCCTGTTGTACCCATGCTTTATTATGGGGTATAACCCAATTGATGTTGCCCCACATCCCGCAAACATGAAGGAGCATTTCAGGAGGTCAATGCAGATTGTCAGAATGCTTCCAGCCATATCATTAAATCTGGACTGGACACAGCTCATCTCCGTTGCCCATACTATGAGGACGTCCATTTGTATCTATCTACATATTTGTCTTCGGATGTCCAAATTCACTGAAGGCGTCAAAACCAATCTGATGGATCTTAACTTTGTTAAAGTAGGAGGGAGGGAGGGAAAGGAAGGAAGACAGAGGGAGGGGGACAGAGGGAGGAAAAGGGAGACAGAGGGAGACAGAGGGAGGGAGAGCTAGAGGGAGGGAAAGAGAGGGAAAGTGAGGGAGGGAAAGGGAGGGAGAGCTAGGGAGAGCGAGGGAGAGCGAGGGAGAGGGAGGGGAAGGGAAGGGATGGGAAGCGAGGGAGGGAGAGTGAGGGAGAGCGAGGGATGGAAAGGGAGCGAGGGAGGGATGGAAAGCGAGGGAGGGAGGGAAAGGGAGGCAGACGGAGGGAGACAGAGAGAGGGAGGGAGACAGAGAGGGAGGGAGACAGAGGGAGGGAGTGAGACAGAGAGAGGGAGGGAGACAGAGAGAGGGAGACAGAGGGAGTGAGGGAGACAGAGAGAGGGAGGGAGACAGAGAGAGGGAGGGAGGGAGATAGAGGGAGGGAGGGAGTGAGAGAGTCAGAGTGAGTGAGACAGAGGGAGAGATGGAGAGAGATGGAGAGAGAGAGAGAGTCAGAGGGAGACAGAGTCAGAGGGAGACAGAGAGACAGAGACGGAGAGGGAGAGGGAAGGGGGAGGGAGAGGGAGAGGGGGGAGAGAGTGAGAGGGAGAGAGAGGGAGAGAGAGGGAGAGAGAGTGAGGAAGACAGAGAGAGTGAGTGAGACAGAGGAAGAGAGGGAGTGAGAGAGTCAGAGTGAGTGAGGCAGAGGGAGAGATGGAGAGATGGCGAGAGATGGAGAGAGAGAGAGTCAGAGTGAGACAAGGAGTCAGAGGGAGACAGAGACAGGGAGAGGGCGAGGGAAAGGGAGAGGGAGGGAGAGGGAGGGAGAGAAGGAGGGGAGAGAGAGGGGGAGAGAGGGGGAGAGAGGGAGAGAGAGGGAGAGGGAGAGAGATGTGTGTCTATGCCGGGTCTGGTGGCTCAGTGGACGAAGGCGTCCGCTACAGGGACCTATGATCAACCTTATGGTCACATTTTATTTTGTTGCTCTAGCCCCGCCCCTTCCCCACTGACCCCGCCCCCACCGGTGCGGCCCTCGGACACAAACCACACTGTAAATTTGGCCCCCGAGAGAAAGTTTGTGAGTACCCATGGCTTACAGTGATTCATGAAGTCAATAGGAGTTGAGGTGCATTTCTCATCTCCATAGCAGCCTGAGGGCAATTCTGCTGTGGAGTGGACGAACCTCGATTTGAAGCAATCTTTAACAGCAAGGGTTCTAGGTATGGGCCGTGGTTGGTTATCCCACCTTTATGGGGTGTAACATGCTCTTAATAATCTCCTAATTAGATCTCTAGGAGGGCGGACCGCGTACAAAATGTTGTTTGGTATCAAGATGTTTGTTACAGACCTTAGCGGTCTAGATGTTGTGGCTCTCACGACAATTGACCTAGATAACCACTGTGCTGTCTTACAGGACCTACAAAAGTGTTGTGATACACTGACAAAATCCCATTTGCCATCAGCTGCGCCTGGAGATGCAGCAGTTTTGTTTCCTCTTTTTGGCTGGCTGCCTAAAGTGGGTGATCTGGTCTGTGAAAAGGTGGCGATCAAGAAAGAATTCGGTCCATCCTACCGTGCTCCCGTGCCAATGCTTGGTCTGGGGAGTACCCGAACTGTGATTTAACCTCCACTGGCTGGTTGCAAAGATAATCTCTTAATTTCTATTGACCATATCAAGCTACACCATATGAAAAACCAAAGGGGGTGATGGACGGAGCGTTGACAATACAAACACTCACCCCCAGTCAACTGATCTGGGTTTAATCCATCACCGTTCTTTAGCTCACTCTGCCACCCCAGGTCAGTGGCAGGGTATGCTCAGACGTGAGTCCCTTGCTCACTTTGCCACTGGATTCAAGCAAGCCAGGCTGAAGACGGCTGGAATGGGGTGGCAGAGTGGGCTAAAGAACGGCGATGGATTAAACCCAGATCCGTTGACTGGGAGTGAGTGTTTGATTGATTCAGAGCTCCGTCCATCACCACCCCCTTTTGTACTGCTTTTGGCCGCCATAAGTGTGGCAGGGTATGCTCAGACGTGAGTCCCTTGCTCACTTTGCCACTGGATTCAAGCAAGCCAGGCTGAAGACGGCTGGAATGGGGTGGCAGAGTGGGCTAAAGAACGGCGATGGATTAAACCCAGATCCGTTGACTGGGAGTGAGTGTTTGATTGATTCAGAGCTCCGTCCATCACCACCCCCTTTTGTACTGCTTTTGGCCGCCATAAGTGTGGCAGGGTATGCTCAGACGTGAGTCCCTTGCTCACTTTGCCACTGGATTCAAGCAAGCCGGGCTGAAGACGGCTGGAATGCCAGAAACCGGTCCTCGGAAGCTTGTTTCCGGTCCAGGGAAGACATGGCTTGGCAGTTCGGGCTGGACTGTTCCCATGAGGCACAGGGTCAGACTGATTTGCATATAGCCATGTCTGAACTGTGGTGGCAGAGTGGGCTAAAGAACGGTGATGGATTAAACCCAGATCCGTTGACTGGGAGTGAGTGTTTGATTGATTCAGAGCACCGTCCATCACCACCCCCTTTTGTACAAGCTACACCATATGGCTGATACTCAATTGTATGCCTTGGGGTGTCACAATACAAGACATCCTTTGCAGCCTGTGAGCTCCGATTTTTCTGCTTCTCCCCGGCTGCGGCAAGAGGATGTTGAGCCTTCAGTTGACCTGGTGTCTGTTTTTCCTTCTAAATCATCCGCAATGGAAATCATTTGTTCGGATCCACCCCTTGAGTCCTCTATGGGAATACCAGATTCAATTTTAAATTCAGATTCTGAGCCTCTGTTGTTTCAGCTGAGTTCTTCTGGTTACTATATTGATCACAACAATTTTTCTTCTGACAATTCTTCGCAGTTTTCCACCACACCACCAGCAAGGATTTGTGTGTTCATATCCTGGTTAAAACGCACGTATCTAGTTCCGCCATGGATGAATGTATGTATCAGGTTTTCCATGATATTTCTGTTAATGTGGATTTGTTTTGTGACAGTTTTTTTCCTTTTGATTAATGGCCACTACCTCCCAGAACGTTCTGCTGCGTAACTTGTCGATGGAGTGTTGGCTCTGCATTCATCTTAGCATAAAATGAAAAGAGACCAGTCCCTTGTGAACATTTCAGCGGTCCCATCACTAATGGAATTGTATGGGACAAAGTGCCATTCAATATGTTTGGCCCTACGGAGACCTTACAGATTCCATATGTATTCCGTGTTTCTATGGGTGTTGTGATAATACCTGGGGCAAAATCAGATGATTGGGATGTACAGGCTGTTAATTCCTTGTTATCCGAATTACAATATTCCACAGTTTTTTAAACTGAAGAGTTATATTTGAATTCTGCTAACTATGCCAATTTATTCTGTTATCAGCATTAAGGATCATTTTTTGCATAGGTCAAATGGACTACATCCATACTTTAATTATACTCAGTGGGAGCATTGCCAGATTCCATCTCAGGGTATTTCCGACACTCAAAAAATGAAGTACACCTAATTTACCACCTTTAATCTTTCGGATCCTCTATCATATTATTTTAAATTGACTTCCACTGTTTCTAAAAAATATATGGTCACTCAGACTAAGTTAATTAATGCATCTCATTTTATTGAGAGCTTAGCATTAAATGGATTTGATTATTTGAAAGACAACATCACTTTAAAATCGGTATGGGACACTAGGTCCTGGCAGGTCAAAGGTATGGAATCTTTATTCCCTGCATGTTTGATACCTGCTCAAATTATTTTTCTTAATGATAGACAACTTTTTTGGGGTTGGCTAAGTATAAGAATTGAATACTTCTACTATTCCCTCCTTGGCCCTGTTTGACAATTGGCAATCTTGTACCAACTATATTTTAGACCAGTTAAATAGCATGATACAAATTGGTATATTTAACTCAATTGCTATAACCCCGTCTGGATGGTCATTACGGCATCTGATCAATAATGTTTGTCATTCTTGTTTTGTGAAGTCTACTTCGGGGTTTACATTAAATAGACTTGATCCACATTACCCACATTCCAACACTGTTACAACTTATTCTGTGGGTAAATTGTGTCAACAATGGTTAGAACATTCCACATTGTCTACCATGAAACAGCATGTCCTTTTAGGTCCCAAATCCCCTCGTACAAAGATTTGTTCATGCTGCAGGAAATTGTCGCAAATGGAAGCTGCTATGCGTTTACGTCAAATTGATCAAGATAATTTACCCAAGGTGCTTCTGTTGTTCACAACAGTATTAATATGTTGTCATCTCACATTTACACGTTAGATAACGTTGTGTCATCTGTAATCGTTATTGTACATAATGAAGGGTCTACCTTGTACCATGGTCAACATCAACATAGATCAGTTATGCAATTTGGTTGGAGACTGCAGCCACTTAAAATGGGCGGGTACCTTGGAATTTCCTGAATAGTAGAGTTTTGTTCCTACCCTTCAATTAAACACATAAACAGCAATTGATGACTATGAAGGATGCGAGTTATATGCCATGCTACATATAGAAAAATGTGAACAGCTTCCCTTCACTATAGCGAAACTAATTCGGCGGTTTGGTTGATACACAGGGTTATTTCATTGCCTATCTCAATGTTTCAATCTACTGCCTGATAAAACATTACCCTATAGGTAGATATGAACCCCTTGACAGCAGTTACATTCATGACTTACAGTCCCTGCCTTATACATATTGGTGTCAACAGGGTGAGAGTGAAGTTTTTCTAACAGGGGAAATGTGCGATTCCACTGCTGGACATTCCCTTGTCTGTCAACAAGTAAACATCCATGGTGCCTGTAATGTTTCTGCCCCTAATCTGGCTTGTTTTTTTAAAGGAACTCCAGTTCCCGCTAATATTTCCACCCTCACATTGCTTTCAAATGGCAGTTATCTTGTTCTTAACAATCATGTCTGCTCCGATCTGAGGGCAGGAATACCCTTTGTGTTGTCTGTTTTCCAGTTAGTTACTCGTTGCAAGAACATTCTATTTCCCCCTTGCTGGAGGTGGGGGTCCTTATATCTCACAGCCACCACCAAATGCTGGAGGGGTAGTCCCTAACCCCTCGTTTCAATGTTAGGCTAAGTAAGGACACCGTCTGAGATAGCCCTGCTCACCATCTTAGTAGCTTGGCACGAGCAGCCAGGCTTATCTCCACGGCACGAGTGTACAGTATGTGCAAGCACACTCACAGCAGCCCAATTATGTCACCACAAATAGATTCCACACAAGTTTTTATAAAATGAGTATAATCTTTATATAAGAAGATATACGATATGAGCAGATAATACAAAACCAACATATAATAATGGGTAGTATACCTTCCTGTGGATTGGTAGGTTCTAATTCCACAATCACATATAATATAAGAAACTATGAAAATGTGGCATTTTACCTTGCATGATGGCGAGATGGATAAAAAAGCGGAAACAACTGAAAATGGAACATTTGAGTAATAGAAGGAATTTAAAGAGGTAGAAAAAGTAAACAGAAAAAAAATGATAGTTTGCAACTGCATTTTAAGAAGAGGCTGTCGCCACGGTTCTTTGGGGCGAAGGAGCCCCGAAACTATGTTGTTTAGGTTCTAATTCCAACCACCGCTTCTAACCAACAGTTAAGCTTACTTCTAACCGTTTCCAAAAGGTTAGGCAGGTCGTATTGCTAAAATCACACACATTGCAAAAGAAAAGAAATACTGCAATGCGTAACTATATACTCCTGTACTGTGCAATAGAGAAACAATGCTATATGTAGCGCCACAGTCATGTACTTTGCCATGAAAGGAATAATGCAATGTGTATCGCTCCCAGCATGCCCTGTACAAGGAAGAAACAAAGCAATTCGTCACGCTACAATCATGTACTGTGCAATGAAGAAATAATGCAATGTGCCACGTCATACTCAGTTACTGTGCGATGAAGAAATAATACAATGTGCCACGTTACAATCATGTACTCTGCAAGGGAGAAATAACGCAGTGCGTAGCACACCAAGCATGGATTTCGTCAGTTCCCAAATCAGGTCAGGCGTCATACGACAGTTAGATAGTTCGTTAGCAGCAATAATGCAAAGTGTAATACAACAGTTTAGGTGCTCCGTTAACAGTTGCCCCCAATATGGATCTATGATGACACAAAAGTACAGCTTCTCGCTCCGGCCCCAGTACTGCCCCTCCTTGGGCCAGCACGGGCCTAGATCTGAGACGAAGCAACAGGCTTGTGCAGCTGACAGAAGCGACAGGCCAAGAATGTGTCCATCCGGGCCGGCACCACACCCCAGGTGGTGATCCAGGTTACCTGGGGGGGCGCGACCCCACTCTCCTCTCCTCCTTCAGTGACTGGGCCTTGATCTAGAACTCTCGGAAGACATGGCTTGGCAGTTTGGGCTGGACTGTTCCCATGAGGCTCAGGGTCAGACTGATTTATATATGACCATGTCTGAACTGGGGTGGCGGAGTGAGTTAAAGAATGATGATGGATTAAACCCAGATTAGTTGACTGGGGGTGAGTGCTTGTATTGTTCAACACTCAGTCCATCATCCCCTTTAGTTTTGTTTGTTCGCCCTAAGTTGGCAGTGTATGTCCAGACGTGGGTCCCTTGCTCACTTTGCCACTGGATTCAAGCCAGTCTGGCTGATGACGGCGGATTAGCCAGAAACCGGTCTCAGGATGCTTGTTTCCTGTCCAGGGAAGACATGGCTTGGCAGTTCTGGATGGACTGTTCCCATAAGGCACAGGCTCAGACTGATTTGCATATGTCCATGTATGAAATGGGGTGACGGAGTGAGCTAAAGAATGATGATGAATTAAACCCAGATCAGTTGACTGGGGATGGGTGCTTTCATTGTTCAACACTCCATCCATCATCTTCTTTGGTTTTGCTTTGTTCGCCCTAAGTTGGCAGGGTATGCCCAGACTCGGGTCCCTTGCTCACTTTGCCACTGGATTCAAGCTAGTCTGGCTGATGACGGCTGATTAGCCAGAAACCGGTCCCAGGATGCTTGTTTCGGTCCAGGGAAGACATGGCTTGGCAGTTCCGGCTGGACTGTTCCCATGAGGCACAGGGTCAAACTGATTTGCATATGGCCATGTCTGAACTAGGGTGGCGGAGTGAGCTAAAGAATGATGATGGATTAAACCCAGATCAGTTGACTGGGGGTGAGTGTTTGATTGATTCAGAGCACCGTCCATCACCACCCCCTTTTGTACAAGCTACACCATATGGCTGATACTCAATTGTATGCCTTGGGGTGTCACAATACAAGACATCCTTTGCAGCCTGTGAGCTCCGATTTTTCTGCTTCTCCCCGGCTGCGGCAAGAGGATGTTGAGCCTTCAGTTGACCTGGTGTCTGTTTTTCCTTCTAAATCATCCGCAATGGAAATCATTTGTTCGGATCCACCCCTTGAGTCCTCTATGGGAATACCAGATTCAATTTTAAATTCAGATTCTGAGCCTCTGTTGTTTCAGCTGAGTTCTTCTGGTTACTATATTGATCACAACAATTTTTCTTCTGACAATTCTTCGCAGTTTTCCACCACACCACCAGCAAGGATTTGTGTGTTCATATCCTGGTTAAAACGCACGTATCTAGTTCCGCCATGGATGAATGTATGTATCAGGTTTTCCATGATATTTCTGTTAATGTGGATTTGTTTTGTGACAGTTTTTTTCCTTTTGATTAATGGCCACTACCTCCCAGAACGTTCTGCTGCATAACTTGTCGATGGAGTGTTGGCTCTGCATTCATCTTAGCATAAAATGAAAAGAGACCAGTCCCTTGTGAACATTTCAGCGGTCCCATCACTAATGGAATTGTATGGGACAAAGTGCCATTCAATATGTTTGGCCCTACGGAGACCTTACAGATTCCATATGTATTCCGTGTTTCTATGGGTGTTGTGATAATACCTGGGGCAAAATCAGATGATTGGGATGTACAGGCTGTTAATTCCTTGTTATCCGAATTACAATATTCCACAGTTTTTTAAACTGAAGAGTTATATTTGAATTCTGCTAACTATGCCAATTTATTCTGTTATCAGCATTAAGGATCATTTTTTGCATAGGTCAAATGGACTACATCCATACTTTAATTATACTCAGTGGGAGCATTGCCAGATTCCATCTCAGGGTATTTCCGACACTCAAAAAATGAAGTACACCTAATTTACCACCTTTAATCTTTCGGATCCTCTATCATATTATTTTAAATTGACTTCCACTGTTTCTAAAAAATATATGGTCACTCAGACTAAGTTAATTAATGCATCTCATTTTATTGAGAGCTTAGCATTAAATGGATTTGATTATTTGAAAGACAACATCACTTTAAAATCGGTATGGGACACTAGGTCCTGGCATGTCAAAGGTATGGAATCTTTATTCCCTGCATGTTTGATACCTGCTCAAATTATTTTTCTTAATGATAGACAACTTTTTTGGGGTTGGCTAAGTATAAGAATTGAATACTTCTACTATTCCCTCCTTGGCCCTGTTTGACAATTGGCAATCTTGTACCAACTATATTTTAGACCAGTTAAATAGCATGATACAAATTGGTATATTTAACTCAATTGCTATAACCCCGTCTGGATGGTCATTACGGCATCTGATCAATAATGTTTGTCATTCTTGTTTTGTGAAGTCTACTTCGGGGTTTACATTAAATAGACTTGATCCACATTACCCACATTCCAACACTGTTACAACTTATTCTGTGGGTAAATTGTGTCAACAATGGTTAGAACATTCCACATTGTCTACCATGAAACAGCATGTCCTTTTAGGTCCCAAATCCCCTCGTACAAAGATTTGTTCATGCTGCAGGAAATTGTCGCAAATGGAAGCTGCTATGCGTTTACGTCAAATTGATCAAGATAATTTACCCAAGGTGCTTCTGTTGTTCACAACAGTATTAATATGTTGTCATCTCACATTTACACGTTAGATAACGTTGTGTCATCTGTAATCGTTATTGTACATAATGAAGGGTCTACCTTGTACCATGGTCAACATCAACATAGATCAGTTATGCAATTTGGTTGGAGACTGCAGCCACTTAAAATGGGCGGGTACCTTGGAATTTCCTGAATAGTAGAGTTTTGTTCCTACCCTTCAATTAAACACATAAACAGCAATTGATGACTATGAAGGATGCGAGTTATATGCCATGCTACATATAGAAAAATGTGAACAGCTTCCCTTCACTATAGCGAAACTAATTCGGCGGTTTGGTTGATACACAGGGTTATTTCATTGCCTATCTCAATGTTTCAATCTACTGCCTGATAAAACATTACCCTATAGGTAGATATGAACCCCTTGACAGCAGTTGCATTCATGACTTACAGTCCCTGCCTTATACATATTGGTGTCAACAGGGTGAGAGTGAAGTTTTTCTAACAGGGGAAATGTGCGATTCCACTGCTGGACATTCCCTTGTCTGTCAACAAGTAAACATCCATGGTGCCTGTAATGTTTCTGCCCCTAATCTGGCTTGTTTTTTTAAAGGAACTCCAGTTCCCGCTAATATTTCCACCCTCACATTGCTTTCAAATGGCAGTTATCTTGTTCTTAACAATCATGTCTGCTCCGATCTGAGGGCAGGAATACCCTTTGTGTTGTCTGTTTTCCAGTTAGTTACTCGTTGCAAGAACATTCTATTTCCCCCTTGTTGGAGGTGGGGGTCCTTATATCTCACAGCCACCACCAAATGCTGGAGGGGTAGTCCCTAACCCCTCGTTTCAATGTTAGGCTAAGTAAGGACACCGTCTGAGATAGCCCTGCTCACCATCTTAGTAGCTTGGCACGAGCAGCCAGGCTTATCTCCATGGCACGAGTGTACAGTATGTGCAACCACACTCACAGCAGCCCAATTATGTCACCACAAATAGATTCCACACAAGTTTTTATAAAATGAGTATAATCTTTATATAAGAAGATATACGATATGAGCAGATAATACAAAACCAACATATAATAATGGGTAGTATACCTTCCTGTGGATTGGTAGGTTCTAATTCCACAATCACATATAATATAAGAAACTATGAAAATGTGGCATTTTACCTTGCATGATGGCGAGATGGATAAAAAAGCGGAAACAACTGAAAATGGAACATTTGAGTAATAGAAGGAATTTAAAGAGGAAGAAAAAGTAAACAGAAAAAAAATGATAGTTTGCAACTGCATTTTAAGAAGAGGCTGTCGCCACGGTTCTTTGGGGCGAAGGAGCCCCGAAACTATGTTGTTTAGGTTCTAATTCCAACCACCGCTTCTAACCAACAGTTAAGCTTACTTCTAACCGTTTCCAAAAGGTTAGGCAGGTCGTATTGCTAAAATCACACACATTGCAAAAGAAAAGAAATACTGCAATGCGTAACTATATACTCCTATACTGTGCAATAGAGAAACAATGCTATATGTAGCGCCACAGTCATGTACTTTGCCATGAAAGGAATAATGCAATGTGTATCGCTCCCAGCATGCCCTGTACAAGGAAGAAACAAAGCAATTCGTCACGCTACAATCATGTACTGTGCAATGAAGAAATAATGCAATGTGCCACGTCATACTCAGTTACTGTGCGATGAAGAAATAATACAATGTGCCACGTTACAATCATGTACTCTGCAAGGGAGAAATAACGCAGTGCGTAGCACACCAAGCATGTATTTCGTCAGTTCCCAAATCAGGTCAGGCGTCATACGACAGTTAGATAGTTCGTTAGCAGCAATATTGCAAAGTGTAATACAACAGTTTAGGTGCTCCGTTAACAGTTGCCCCCAATATGGATCTATGATGACACAAAAGTACAGCTTCTCGCTCCGGCCCCAGTACTGCCCCTCCTTGGGCCAGCACGGGCCTAGATCTGAGACGAAGCAACAGGCTTGTGCATCTGACAGAAGCGACAGGCCAAGAATGTGTCCATCCGGGCCGGCACCACACCCCAGGTGGTGATCCACGTTACCTGGGGGGGCGCGACCCCACTCTCCTCTCCTCCTTCAGTGACTGGGCCTTGATCTAGAACTCTCGGAAGACATGGCTTGGCAGTTTGGGCTGGACTGTTCCCATGAGGCTCAGGGTCAGACTGATTTATATATGACCATGTCTGAACTGGGGTGGCGGAGTGAGTTAAAGAATGATGATGGATTAAACCCAGATTAGTTGACTGGGGGTGAGTGCTTGTATTGTTCAACACTCAGTCCATCATCCCCTTTAGTTTTGTTTGTTCGCCCTAAGTTGGCAGTGTATGTCCAGACGTGGGTCCCTTGCTCACTTTGCCACTGGATTCAAGCTAGTCTGGCTGATGACGGCGGATTAGCCAGAAACCGGTCTCAGGATGCTTGTTTCCTGTCCAGGGAAGACATGGCTTGGCAGTTCTGGATGGACTGTTCCCATAAGGCACAGGCTCAGACTGATTTGCATATGTCCATGTATGAAATGGGGTGACGGAGTGAGCTAAAGAATGATGATGAATTAAACCCAGATCAGTTGACTGGGGATGGGTGCTTTCATTGTTCAACACTCCATCCATCATCTCCTTTGGTTTTGCTTTGTTCGCCCTAAGTTGGCAGGGTATGCCCAGACTCGGGTCCCTTGCTCACTTTGCCACTGGATTCAAGCTAGTCTGGCTGATGACGGCTGATTAGCCAGAAACCGGTCCCAGGATGCTTGTTTCGGTCCAGGGAAGACATGGCTTGGCAGTTCCGGCTGGACTGTTCCCATGAGGCACAGGGTCAAACTGATTTGCATATGGCCATGTCTGAACTAGGGTGGCGGAGTGAGCTAAAGAATGATGATGGATTAAACCCAGATCAGTTGACTGGGGGTGAGTGCTTGCATTATTCAACACTCCGTCCATCATCCCCTTTGGTTTTGCTTTGTTCGCCCTAAGTCGGCAGGGTATGCCCAGACGTGAGTCCCTTGCTCACTTTGCCACTGGATTCAAGCTAGTCTGGCTGATGACGGCTGATTAGCCAGAACCCGGTCCCAGGATGCTTGTTTCCGGTCCAGGGAAGACATGGCTTGGAAGTTCGGGCTGGACTGTTCCCATGAGGCACAGGGTCAGACTGATTTGCATATGGCATTGTCTGAACTGGGGTGGCGGAGTGAGCTAAAGAATGATGATGGATTAATCCCAGATCAATTGACTGGGGTGAGTGCTTGCATTGTTCAACACTCCGCCCATCATCCCCTTTGGTTTTGCTATATTTTCTTTTATGCCACAGTGTACTTTCACACAAAACACACTGTTGTTTTGCTCTCTGTTCTCTTCTTAGGATTTAGTCTGAACATGTGGACAAGGTCGAACAGCAGTGCCCCTTGTTATTCTGTTCTGGTCAGGCCCTAGCACCTAGACAAAAACACAAATGCAGCTATTGTTTGGGAACACACCCTTTTTTGATATAGGTATGCACAGATAGGTAATACACACTTGGAGATAGGTAATCAACTTTCCCGAGAAATATTTGTGATGAGTCTCAGATGTAGAAACGTTCATCTGTGTACACTGAGGTACGAGGTATGCTGCTAACACCTAGAGATCTTCTGATATATAATCCTTTTTGCTTCTGTAAAAGGAGAAAGAGGTTAGCCTACTCTGTCGTCTATAAGGACAGCTCCATTTATGATTTACGGACTAATTGCTATGCTAACCGTATTTGTGTTAGCCATTTTCATACTTGTTGTGGCACATATACTGCATACTAGAGCACAATAGTGTGTTTCTTTCAGAACTTATTGTCCACTAGTACGAGTGTGTGAATGAAAGGGTGTGTCCTGCAACCAAAATTCCTGAGAGGGTCAGGAGTGTTGTGTTCTGGGGTGTTTAATCACCTGTTACTCTGTGAGTGAGGAGGAGAGCAAGTGAGGCACTATAGCTAGTCGGTTCTGGGCTCATTGGTACTCAGGTGGTGTGATGACTCAGTCCCTGCCTACTAAGACCCTATAATCCCAAGCATAGTTCTGTGACTCCGCAGAATCCCTGCAACAGGAGGATGACAAGAGATCTACCACTCGGGCAATCTGGTGCAGCACAGTTGTTGGCCAGAACAAAGACTTTCTCAGCTTTTGCTGAATCTTTGTTATCTTCCTGGTGAGAAGACTCTGGGTCTTTTCTGATGAATTGATGACAAACCTGAGAATGGTTGTCTGTTTGGACTGAGTCAAGCGGGATTTGTTTTCGCTGATGACAAACCCCAACCCTTCCAACACGGGGATTGTCATTCACAACTGTTCCCTCAATCTGTTGGGGCATTGATCCATCAGCAGAAGGTCATCTAGGTAGTTTATTAGACGAATGCCCTGAGCCCAAAGGGACTCCAGTGCCGGCTTCAACACTTTGGTGAAGCACCAGGGCGCCTAAGAGAAACCGAAAGGCCATGTCTTGAACTCGTACACCTGTCCTCTCCACTGGACATGCAGAAACCTGCAGTGGGAAACAAAAATAGGAACCATCAGGAATGCATCCTTGAGATCCAGTCGCACCATCCAATTGTCGGGCTTCAGCAGATCGCGCAAGAGATGCATTCCTTCCATCTTGAAATAGCAGTAGACAAGCCACCCATTGAACTCTTTGAGATTTATCATGTGTCGCTGACCTCCTCCCGGTTCTCCACCAAGCAAATGTTGCTGAGGAAGCCCCGCTGGTGGAGATACGCCAGGGCGATTGCTTGTTTCTGCAGTAACTATGGCACCTCCTGATCTATCAAGGTAGCTTGTTCCCCCGAGAAAACCAATGGACATGGACGGAAGTGTTGAACTGGAAAGCTGTAAACTTAATATGAGAACCTTGAATCGTCTGCAGAACTCATGAGTGGGGGTCAGTACCTCCCAGATGTATAGAAACAATGCCAGGCGACCTTCCACCCCTTGTTGGGACAAAGGGTGAACACTCACCTGACATGGCCCCATGGAATTGTCCTTTGGAGGAGACGTTTGGGTTGCGACCTCTCTGGCCTCTCCTGGAGTCCTGGAGTGGAGAATTTCTCTGGGAAAGCCTTGACCCGAGGGGAGCCTTGGGTATAGAAGTGGCTGGCGAGTGCCCTGTGCCAAGGCCGGCCCCAACAAAAATTTGGGGATGAAAAATCTTCTTCATGGAAGCCTGTGACTTTTTGTAATGACCAGATTTTCAGACCAGATAGAACCAGCTCACTGAGCAACACCAACCTGGCCAAAACGTAACCACCTCCCTCCTCAGGACCCATCTATCCAGGCACCTGGGTACCTACCTGAGGATGGGGAACTCACAATATACAAGCTCATATCATCAGAAACACCACTAAATCTATAGGGATTACTAAGAATACTCACTGATTACTAAGGACGTCCATGCCCTACACCACACTCATACCTCATAGTCTCGCGACCACATGGGTCCAGACTAATCTACCCTGGGCAGTTCTGATTATCTACCATTACACACTGACTACCATCAGTGCTCACTCGACACGCAATCCGGCGTATCTACACACTGGGCTGCAGCCCCATTGCTCTCTGTTTATCCGGTCCACAATCCGGCGGACCTAAACACCGTATCCCCCCGGTGCTCACTCACTCACAACATGATCCACAATCCGGCGGATCTACACACTGACTACCCTCAGTGCTCACTCAAGCCGCAATCTTGCGGGTATACACACTGACCACAATCAGTGCTCTCACTAACGCCACTTACCAATGACGACCACTTTCCTATGAATACCTTCAGCTCTCTCTCTATGTTGGGAAGTCTCTCTCACTATTCACTAAGGGTTCGCTACTACAATAATATTATGGGATGGCCAAATCACTTAGTGTCAATAATTCCCTAGCTCAAGGGCTCCTCTCTCTCCCTAATTATTCAGGCTACTTACCGGATCAGGGGCAGCATCTGTTCTGGTTGTAACACCTGACCAGAAGGAAAGGTTATCTGTGCTTTAAGAACAATAGACACTAAAACGCTCTCTATCATAAGAACAACACATCACACTAGTTCACTAAGAACTGGGGTATCTTTATTACAATAATCATAGAATAATAGAATACACATACACAGATCTGCGGGGTCTCTATAACTAACAGGAACTTTAACACACCGCTGAAAGAAAAGGATTAGGCATACAATATAACAGGGACAATGTTATCTGCGGGGTCTCTGTGACTAACAGGAACTTTAACACACCGCTGAAAGAAAAGAATTAGGCATACAATATAACAGGGACAATGTTATCTGCGGGGTCTCTGTGACTAACAGGAACTTTTAACACACCGCTGAGAGAAAAGGGATTAGACATACATTAGCCTAGGGAATAAAGACAAGATTAAGGTGTAAGTGTAAAGCGGACTAGTTTAGACTACCTCACCTATTTGAAGGAAGATTTCTCTCTGTCTCTGGTGGGATCAGGGCTCTCTCTGTCTCTCCCTCCGTCACCACAGCTCCACGCCTCTGGCTCAATTACTTCAGCTGACAGCCTCAACTCCTCCATCTGCTTTAATGCATTCTGATAGTCTCTCTCCAGCTTCAGCAATCATCTGCCTTCTTTCTCCATTCCAGAAAACCAATAGAACTGCACTGTATTCTGCAGCTCCAGCAGACATCCTACTCTCCACTCTTCAAGAACCAAACTGACCACTCCTCCTCTTCTGCAATTCGCTAATATAGATTCCTCTCTCCTCATGGAAATTTCCAACAGAGGGCTGCCTCCCACCGAATTCCTGTGCTAGCTCCAGGGCTTCCACGCAACCGCAGTGCGCATCTGCATGTTACGTCTGGGCCCAAGAGACAAACACATTCCTCGGATAAGAACCAGTCCTGGCTGGTTTTCCCCTAGTACACAACAGCCTTAACTATAAACATTATCTTTCCCCTTGAAGCATCTCAGCTCAGCAGGGATAGAAAGCAAAATGGAGTCTCTCTAGTTCTGGGCCTTGTAGGCCTGAGAAGGATGAAATAACCCTTAGCTCTGTCACAGTACCTACACAAATCATACCAATGTGTAATATAAAGGCAGGACCACAGGATCCACCCTCTACTATAGGCAAAATAATGAAAGGCAAAGCCAATAGGCAATAGATGGATTAGAGTAAGGGATCTATCATCATATAAAGCAGCTATCCTCTTCTAGGTCTGGAAGAAAGGGCTTAAAAGAGCCAACACAAGCTAAGAATACATATAATGGATGTGAGCAAGTTTAAAGTCTTTATCACTCCAAAATAGAGCCAAAAAACCGTCAAGACACTTGTCAAGTGCCGTGCACGTTTAAACAAACTTCCCCAGTTCTTTTATGAAGGGTTCCCCAAACAGTCCCCTTTGGGCTATAGCACCCGCTTACCTGGACGCTAAATCTCCCAAATTGGGGTCCATCTTTCTCAGTAGAGAATGGTGCCTCTCAGTAGACAGCGCACAGTTGGAGTTGCCAAGGACTATCACTGTGTATTGCGCCCACCGGCAAAGAACCTCAGGGAATACCGAATTACCAAAGGCATTAGCCTCTTCTGCCAGATCTAGAAGTTTAGTTGGGGGGGGGCAATGATGTCCAAGAGTTTGTCCTGGCATGATCTCCAAGACCTATTGATATTCTTTTAGGGTTCACGTATATATGCTTTGCCAGAAACATAGCCATTCAAGAGTCTGTTTTCGTCGTGAGGACCACTTCCCCCACCAGAGAAAGGTGCAGACACTCAACTCTGAGATGCACCCTCACCTCTTTCTCTAGAGGCTTCCTGAGGGGTTTGCCACATACTATGCCACTTTGGTGGAGGGGAACCAGTCCGTTAAGCGAGAGTTGATCAGGTTTTCGGGATCTAAAATATCTGAGGGGTCATTCGACCCCTGGGCCTCTGAGGGCACAGAGGTGGTAGCAACATGGTATGGACGCAAAAGCCTAGAGAGGCCTGGCCCACCGTTCGAATCCCCGTGGGTATCGTTGTTGTCCCTGTCTGGAAAGGGGGGGGTAAAGGCCAACTCATCATGAGGAGAGTCTAAGGCTTCCGCCAAACTTTCTAGGGCAAAGGTAATTTTTTGTAATGTTGATGTCTGCTGGAATGAATTAAAGGAAGAAAGTATAGCATAATCCTTGCCTCCAGTCCTGACACAGAATTGCAGGCATTAGGAAACAATGAGGCATCAAATCACTTTATAGCGACTCTTAAAATACTGAACAAGGTTGGAAATATGTAAGAAAAATAGATTGTTTAGCTCATTAGGTATGAGGAGAGTGATAGGTGCATTGGGGGCATTAACAATGGGTATCTAAGCAGGGTAAAACTTTATTGTTTAGTTAATTAAAACCATAACAAAAATGAACATGGAAGACATTTTAACATTACAGTGAAATCAATTAAATTTCTGCATCGTACAGTTTAAATTGCAAAAGTTAAAATGATGCTGGTAGGAGCTGTGTCCAATTGTTTGTCTTTAAAATAGTTAATAAAACTGAGCATCTTATTTTAAAATATCAAGAGCTTTCAGCCGCTTTTCAAAGGCTATCAAGAATTTTATAAATTTGCAATTAATTATTGGGTCGGTTGAGTCTAAGGCACCAATAATTGCAGATCTACAGGTGCGTAGACCTTTGGCCTTAAAAATGTTCTTTAGAAAAAGTGTTCGCTCCTGGGTCAGTGATTTGCAGTGGCATATAATGTGGATTATATCTTCTTTTATAGTGCCACATAGTCGGCAGGTATTTGCTTCTGAGCGTTTCCAGACAGGTCCATCAGCCACAGTTGGTGGATTACCGAATCTCACTGCCATCAGCCTTTTTTTTATAAACACAGAGTATGTTGATGCAAGGTAGGTAGCCGGGATGAGATTGTTATAGCTGTTAATCACGGTCCAAGCGTGGGATCGGGCTGCAAAGATGGCTTTATCCGTGATTAATGAATGGAATTTGTCCGCTTTTTTTAGGACCTGTTTAAAGGACGTGAATGGTAGATTTTTTTCCCACAAGGTTACCATGCATGTTTGCTCCAAAGCGCCTGTCAGATATTTGTTTGCGGCAGAATTTTGTTGATTTTGTAATTCCTGCCATAACAAGCTGTCCAAGGTGTTATTTGTAGAGTTCAATTTAATTCTATACCATACTCTAATACTTGTGTAGAGTCTTCCGAGTGTCTCGTTCATCAGGCCAAATTCTAAACGCGTCTGGGCAGGAGAAGATGAGCGTGGAAGTTGCAAGACCTTCTTGTAGATTTTTGCAGTAAGGCTGTTTAAAGTAATATCATCCTTGCCCTGCATAGCTATGCTTGCGTAGGATAGTGTTGGAAGTACTTTGGTTGCCATTACTGTTAGTAGAGGTTTCAGTGAGGGGCCTTGCAGCTTTTTTGCCAATGAGCTAAGTGCAAAAATTAGTGCTCCGGCTCTCTGCTTCATATAGTTTTTTTGGGCGTTCAGGGTGAGCTTGTCATCGAGATAGTATCCTAAGTATTTATAGTCTGTGACTCTTTCAAGTGATTTTCCCTCAAATGATATGTTAAGTTTCACAGTACGATGATTGGTTATTGACATAGTTTTTGTCTTAGATAAATTCAGAGTAAGGTTATTTGCCTTCAGAAATTGTGATGTTACTGCCAGTAACCTGGACAGGCCCACTTTTGTTTGGCTCAAAAGAACGATGTCATCAGCATAAGCCAGATGGGTAAGATGACGGTTGCCAAGTTTTGGTGCATGCGCATTACAAATGTTTAAAGTTCCTGACAGGTCTGATATGAATAGATTAAAAAGCTGTGGTGCTAAGACGCAGCCCTGTTTTAAGCCAATCGATGTGTATACTTTTCTTGATAGATGTGATCCATCCCCTAATTTGATTTGTGTCCAAGTATCTGTGTAGAATAGGAGTAGCCCCCTCAGTACTTTCTCGGGAATGGCCCAGGCTTTCAGCTTCGCCCATAATAGCTTGCGGTCAACGCTATCGAAGGCCGCCTTCAGGTCGATAAAACAGAGATTCAGGTCCTGCTTCGAGCGCTGGCATTTTTCAGCTATCATTGTTATTGTTAGTATATTAGACGTAGTTCCGATACCCGCTCTAAAGCCAGTTTGATTTATTGGAATTATTGCTTTATCGTCTGCCCAATTTACCAGGTCTTTTAAAAGGAGAGAGGCAAAGTATTTGGCTTCGATGTCCTGGAGTGTTATTAGGCGGTAATTTAAAGGGTTTGCCCTGTCTCCTCCTTTGTGTATTGGGGTGATGATAGAGCCTACATTAACAATGGAGATGGCACTAAAGTTCAGGAGCCCGCAAAAATGGCCCGGACCTTTGCGGCTTACTTGTATATGCTATATGCAGGTACAGGAATAGATGCAGAGGATATGCTAGGATTTTGGGCGGAATTTCTAACCCCAAAGCTATCAGTAAAGGACAGGGAAAAGTTGGAAAGTGAGTTCACAGACGAGAAGGTAGCTGTTGCCATTTCTGAAATTCAAAGTGTGAAAGGCCCTAGTCCCAGCAGCTTGGGATCAGGGTTCCTTAAAAGTCTGAGATTAAAAATGAATAGATCATTGTTGTTAATGCTATAGAAGGGGCTAGGCTGAAAGGACTCCTGAAGCACAATTGCCCACAGTCATCCTGACACACAACTTTGGTAAACCTAATTATTGTTATGATTCATATAGACCCATATCATTATTGCACACAACTTACAATTCTTGTAAAAAACGTAGTCATTCGGCTGCACTTGGTTGTGATTGAATTGATCCATACAAATTGATGCAGCTTACAGTTAGGTAGCTTTATGGCTATCTGGAATATACATGGGGAACAACAGAGCTGATGATGGTTTTTTTGTTTTGGACACAAGTAAGGCCTTTGACTCGGTTGAGTCACTTTGTATTTTTTTGTTGTTCAGATTAGTATTTGGCCTGCATTTTCTGCTTTGGGTCAGTTTGTTATATATAGAAACTTTAGATAGGGTAAAAGGGAATAGTGTCCTTTCTGAGCTCTTTGAATTTCACATAGACACAAGCCCCCTACCCCGATGCTCTTTGCATTGGCTATAGAACCTTTGGTGTGCTGGATGCACTGAGGCAGCCTTATCAGGGTCTCATAGGAAATATCTATAATCTGAAAGATCTCTTTACATGATAATGACATCCTTTGAACATTGCTCTTCTTGATATTTCCAAAGAGAGGCTGTTATATATTTTTATGGTGTTTGGCAAGTATACCAGTTTGTAAATCTGCAGGAACACGTCTGTACTATTTCCATTCATGCCCTGGAACATAAAACCTCAATTTAACAGTCCCCATTGGATTGAGGGTGAGGGCTGTAGACATCTTTCAGGGGACAACAGTATATTTTTGGAATGTAATTTGTGTGAAGCGTTGAAGAAGTTAAAGAAGGATTTACGTTGTTGCGCATTGTTGTCTCTCTGGGAAAGGCGGCACTTTGTAAAATGATCCTGCTCCTCAAGTTCCTTTATTAATGCAGACCATGCCTTACTGAATACCTGAGAAATTCTTCAAAATAACTGAATGCTATGCTGCGTACTTTTGTATCGGGTGGTTGATCCCCAGAATATAATTGGCTAAACCTTATAAAAGGGTCTCTGATAGAGAAATGAGGCTCCATATATATGTCAATATTACTTGGTGTACCTGTTTACAATAGTTTATGGGTAGGTTTTCTGAACCCCCAGTCAGGAACTCTCCATCAGAGTAGATAGATATGTCTTGGGGACATGGGTTAGATAGTGGCACTCTGAGGTAAGAAAGTTATAAGACAGTTGCCAGAACATACTGGGATGTTGGTGCTAGTATGATATGCCACAATTGAGAGGATGGATTACAAGAGTACCCCAATATACTTCACTCCTTTGTGATCTGCAGCATGCATGGTGACCTGAAACATTTGAGGAGCTTTATTACTGACTACAAACTGAATATGAGTTAGCTAATAGTGAGGCCCTCAGATATCTGAAGTTTAAACAGGCCGTGCCTACCATATTTCACTAACTGCAAATATCAAAAATGGTTATCCTTTGGAACACAGTTTGCTTGGACAGGCTCTGACTAGGAAAGCTGTCTCTGACCTATTGAACTTTAGTTATTAACACATAAGATATAGTAGAGTAATTAGGCTCCAAATGTGAAGCAAATCTGGGGAGCTACTGGATACTCATGGGGAAGAAGTCTTACAATTCCCCCAAGTGGTTGCAATTAAAGCAGACTCAGATTAGGCAGTGTGGCAACTAGTGGGCTACAACGCACGGTAGGTGGGAGTCAATATGGGCTTGTTTATGATAGAAGAGAAGTGTATGTGAAAGTAGAAGATACCCCCAAAAATTGAGAAAGTATGGGATCACTGGATGAGGCATTTTGGTTGTACCCAAGGGGTAGTGGACCATATATTATCTATGACATCAGAGAACTCCATTTCTGTTCTAGTTTCTCAAAATATAAGTCTGTCCTGGAATAACGTAGCACAGTAGTTGCTGTAATCAAGGTTTGTTGTGCATCTGCTACATGTTTCAGGACACGGAGCAACAACGTATGTTCCTATATTGTTTGTTTCTATTCTTATGGAAGCATAATACAAAATAAATATATGTGTGTGTGTGTGTGTGTGTGTGTATATATATATATATATATATATATATATATATACACTCCAACCAGAAAGTTCGTGCAGCGCCTTCGCACGAAACCCAGTGCGCAGACACAGGTGAATGAATCCACAGCCAGTCTTTACTTGGATATTCTTTTTCCTTTATTGCATTTCAAAGTGCAGAGGTGCAACACACTGCCAAACAGACGCGTTTCGGGCGTGAACGCCCTTGCTCACTGTCAGCGGGTAAGCGGTTAGATGTCAGTTTAAATAATACATTGCTTAATTGCCACATCGCGCCAAAACTCCACCAAAGTCTAAATGACATAAACAGAGGACTGCATTGATCGCTAGGTGAGAATACACCTTACATTTTCGTCGGCCATATTGGAATGGTGATGATTCGTATCAAAGGCTGTTATTACTGCCCAATACATAATGTGACTGGACATATACGTTCCAAAAAAGCATTATTGAATAGGGTACTTAAATATAGGGAAATTTCAATTGTAAAGTGCAAATGCATGAATAATATAACAGTGCAAGTATTTTACTGTGCAAATACGCAAAATTCAACTTGTGCAAATACGCTTGTAAACAGATGCTCTTATTATGTCTATATACAAGAATAAAATGAATTTCCTCAAAAGGTATTGTTGTAACCCATATTCATAACTCCTTTTTTTTAAAGAGTAGTTCTATGGCAGATAAAACCTAGTTAGACAATTTGAAAGATTTGATCACAAGTAATGTAGTCCTCTTAAAATACAACAAATGGCACGTGGATATCAATTTTGAAAACGAAGTGTTGGCATAATTCTCATTGGACAATCCAGGGACAATGTATATACAAACCGCTAAATGATTAAATAAACTTAAGGTGAAGGAGTGCTAAGATGTCCTGCTCAGGTACAGAAAGGACATCGTGGGGTATGGAGAACAAAAAAATAAAAATCAAAACCATGTTAAAATATGCAATCGCATAATGTGCCAGATCAATTTATGTATCTCATATTACCCATGTGTGATGCAGGGTGGTGTGATAAATTATTCACATGATAAAGCCATAAGTCCCTGCCACAGACCATCGACTTCCCTATCGTGTGTTATGTCAAGGTGTACCATGTTGTCAAAAAATGACAGTGGAATGGAGGGAAAAAGGATAGCGCTTGGCAAAAAGCATCTTGTACAATATACTTTACACTATGGAAGTACGGATGTTAACCTGCCCTGATGTAAATGAATATGTTAGCGGCCCATAAAATAATGCAGAAGCCAGATCTCAAAGAAAAGTGCTCAGATCTTCACCCATGTTCAAACCTCCTGGGATCTCAGTGTTGAGGCGAACAATGTACAGGGACTCCAACTGTCTTAGCTGCCTTTCATAGTCCCCACCTTTCTTGTTAGTTCTAACCGCATCTATTACAAAATAGCTCAGATGGGAAAGATTTCTGCTATGGAATTGATCAAAATGCCGAGCTACAGGATAATTCTTGTCACAGTTCACTATAGCCCGTAAGTGCTGTAGGATTCGTTGGTGCACTGGTAGTTTTGTGCTGCCAACGTATCTCAGATTACATGAGCACGTGAGTACATATACTGCTAACTCAGTTTTGCAAGTATAGTGGCCTTTTATTTTAGTTGGTTTGCTATCGAATGGTGTCATGTATGTTCTAGTGTGGGTGCCAAATTTGCACGCTCTACACGATATACATCGAAAGAAGCCCTTTCGAGGTGACAACCAATCATCATTTCTAGTTAGTTCTGGTGAACTGGACACTAAAGCATTTCTCGTGCTGTAAGCTCGTCTATAGGTCACTTCAGGTTTTTTGGGCAAGATGTCCTTGAGAATGGGGTCAGTAAGTATGACAGACCACTGTCCTCTGACTAGTTTGGAAATCTGGTTGGCCTGACGACTGAACCCAGTAATCAACCTCATGGTATTGCTGTTCTCTTTTAGATTCTCAGATGTAGGGACAACATTGGATGGGGCCTGCAGGAGACTTGTTCTGTCTAATTTGTTAGCTTTGTTCATAGCTATTTTAAGGGCACTAGATTTGTAGCCCCTAGCTTCCAACCTGTTCATAGCTTCCTTTTGATGGAAATCCCTTTGCTCTATTGAACTGCATGTCCTATGAATTCTAAGGAACTCCCTATATGGTATGGATCTGATAGTGTGACCCGGATGAAAGCTATGTGCGTGCAGTATTGTATTGCCCGCTGTGCTTTTTCTGTACAGGCTTGTTGTTAAAATGCCATTCACTACAGTTACTTGCACATCCAAAAAGCTGATGTTAGTATTGCTAATCTCAGCACTGAAAATAAGGTTGGAATCATTTTCATTGATAGCTTTGACAAAACTCTCTGCTTCTTCCTGGCTCCCTTTCCAAATGATGAAAATATCATCGATGTACCTCATATACTTTACAATATTGTTGTGCCATACATTCGAGTGTTGTTTCCTGAGGACATGCTCCTCCCACCACCCCACGTGGAGCCCCGCGTAGGTCGGAGAAAAGCATGCCCCCATGGCCACCCCTCGCAATTGTTTAAACACTTTATCGTCAAACAAAAAGATTTTGTTGTTGAGGCATCGTTCAACCATAGACAAAAGCATCACATTATGTTTGTGCAGTTCTACTGGTCTTTTGTCTAAGTAGTATTTTAAAGCTTTGAGTCCATCTTGATGAGAAATACTAGTGTAGAGGCTAGCAATGTCCATGGTGATCAACAGAAAATCTGAAGACCACATACTTTGTTCCAAGTTTCTTAGAAAATCCGTACTGTCCCTAATGTATGCTGGCAGAGTGGTCACAAAATCTTGTAAGTAATGATCAATGTACTTTGAGGTGTTCTCAAACAAGCTATGAATAGCAGATACTATGGGTCTCCCAGGTACCGGTCTGACCCCTTTGTGGACCTTTGGGATGAAATATATATTGGGTATTACTGGATGTTCGTTGTATAGATATTTCATTTCTTCTTTTGTTAAGAGGCCATCTCTCTTCCACCCATTAAGTTCCTTATAGTACGCTAATTGGATGTTCTTTGCTGTTCTTAGATCACATTGTGCATAACATGCTGTATGATTCAAGTGGCGATATGCTTCTTCCATGTATTCTGTTTTGCTCCAAAGCACCACATTGCCCCCTTTGTCAGACTGATTTATAATGATAGTGTTGTTGGATTGTAATTTCTTGATTAAATCATTATAAGGTTTAGTTCTTGGATTGATGGTGTTTTTCTGTTTGCTGACTTGGGTGTGTAATTTTTTCAGGCCATTAGTTATTAGCTCCGCATAAGTGTCTATGGCATCCTTGGGCATAGATGGAATGAAAGTTGATGGTGGTATATATATATATATGTGTGTGTGTGTGTGTGTGTGTGTATATATATATTACCTACTGGTGGGGGGGGAAAAACGAGGCACAGACCACAGACTCCCTCGCTTCGGTATAATTTAGTCCCCGGGTGGGCCAAATCCCGGGGGCAATCTTTATATTGTAATGGGGGACCCAAAGGCCCAAAGGGGCCCCCAGCCCAGTGGATCACCACCCCTCTGGGCTTTTCAAAAATATTTGCAGGGGGGCTCATGGCCCCTCGCAGCCTCAGGGACCAGCACCTCCTGTGGCTTGTGAATTAAATGGGTGGGAGGGCTCAAAGGCCCCCACAAGCCCCGGGGACCGCCACCCCTGGGTCTTTTTTAAAATATTTGTGGGGGGCTCACGCCCCCCCCGCAGCACCGGTACCGCCACTCCCCCGGGGCTTGGGTATTAAATAGGTGAGGGGCACAAAGGCCCCCCCAGGCCCCAGCGACCGCCACCCCGGGGCTTGTTTTAAAAAAAATAAACTAACCTGTGTGGGGGGACTTGAGCCTCTGGCTCTGTGTCTACCTGTAAAGTGTATACAGTGAAAAGGAAATGAATCCCATTAGCCCACCCACATGGCAGAGCATCATCATCTGGGATAGAACCAACAATGGTCCGGTTAAGGAGCCACACACCTGTTGGAATTGTGTGCTTCTCCAAACCAAAGGAACTACCAGTGATGGATCATACCAAAAACCAAATATATTTGTAATGGTGTGGGATATCAGATTGCAGTGAAAAAAATTGTGTACAAAGAAATCAAAAGTGAAGTATAAAATTGGCTACCATGACTTAAGGGAAATTTTATCAGGGAGAAATCATGGTGTCAATATTACAATAAGTGTGAGACAGTTTGAAATAATAACTGTCTGTTAAGGATGGTATTTGGTCAAAGGATCTTTTGACCTAGAACCCTGCCATGTTCAGCAACAACGGTTTCAATACCGGCAGTCAGCCAGTGGATCCCACGACCCGGCTGCGTATTGTTCAGCCCATTCAGCCAGGACGAGGCTCCGTTCCTGCGCTCCTCTTACACCTTCTTCATTTGGCAACCCGGTCCTGATGAAGATCCTAATTCAATAGGATCGAAACGCCGTCAACCTATGAAACAGCGCAACTTATAGCGCAACACACCCCATGGTTCCAATACCAATTGTAAATACCCATCCACTAAAGAGGAACCAACTATTTTGTATATATTGTTTTTCATTCTTGTTTATTTTACGCCCTTCGCTGTTCCCTCACCCATATGTCACTTGCGCCGTCACCGTTTGTCTCACGATCACGTAGCACACCAAGCCCCTTTGGGTTGCCTTAAACATTATTTGTTTCCGGTGCTGTTTTTCTTCAAACTGTTTCTTTTGCTAAACTGTTTTAAAAATTGTTTTGATAAAAATGTGTTCCTAAATGTATGATGCTAAATTCACTTCTAAATCAATTGAAATCTGGCGTCTCTCTTTTATGTCCAGATCTTTTGTAATATTTTGAACATACAAATGTTTCTGTTAACAATGTATCTGAGACTTCAGCAGAAGGCAAGCTCTTTTCCAAGCCCTTGGAGATCCTTCACAAGTTGAAAGTAAAGCACACAAAGTTCTTTCTCCTCTCTTTGGCAGTAAGGCAACCACTGCAGGCCAATCCCCTAAGCATCACTTCAGCTTAGGAATAGTCTCTCCTCAGTTTTTTTTTTTTGAAAATCTGTTTATTAGCATAGTAGGTAAAGCAGTCACAGAAATTTCCAGTCCCGGAGGGAAACAGAGTAATACTTACATAAGGTTGCTTAGAACATATAATTGCATAGTTGTCTCAATTTTTCATTTTGTTGGTGACAGTAACCGTCACAGTTTATACAAACCCCTGTCAAAACTATCCCTCCCCCCGCCCTAAACAAACCCATCCGACACTCTCACAAAAACATATAATTGAGCAATCATTAGACTGGGGCACATAGAGAATCACAACATATGGCTCCATTCGACTGTACACATAGGTGGGACGAGACCAATACAGCGAGTGTAAATTGGGGGACTACTCGCACCTCTCCCTAGCGCACCACGGTTAGTGACAGTGCATGTTGGTCCGGCCAAGGACACATTTATCGTGCATTCGAAGAGGCACTTGCACCCTCGTCTTCCCCGTCTCTCCCAGTTTCAAACATACCTAATATGGTATACCAGTCCAGTGAAAATGGCGTTTTCCTCAGACCCCTGTATTCCTCCCTCTGTAGTGCAACTCCCTCTGCCTTACCCCATCGCACCACTTCCGCCCTCCACAACTCCGGGTCGGGAGGTCTGGCTGACTTCCACCTCATCGTGATGGCACGCTTCGCCAGCAACAGGGCCAGGTCCGCGAAACGTGTCGCCACGGTTCTAGTGCGCTGTGAGGGCCCCAACCCCAGTAACGTGTCTTCCAGTGTTGGGGATCGGGTCAAAGCACCTACTTCCTGGAGCGATTCATGGACCGTGGTCCAGTAGTATCCTAGTTTGGGGCATTGCCAAAGCATGTGTATTAGTGTTGCGTTCTCGGTGTCACATCGGGGGCAATTACTCTTCGCATCAGGAAACATCATGTGTATGCGGCGTGGGGTCAGGTAGGCTCTGTGTAGAAGCATCGACTGAATAAACTTAAACTTGGGGTTCCTAGCTACTTTTTTGGGAAACTGAAGGATACGTTCCAACTCCTTATCCCTCAGGGGTCTACCAATGTCCACTTCCCATGCTGCCCGGAGTGGTGACAGATCGAAAGCCCTCCCCTTCTTAATGCTAGCAGTGAGCCACCTTGTAAGGTGGGCGCCCGTGCCCATCAGGTAGTGCATGGTGATGAGAGGGTTTGTAGCTGGTTCTATGCCCCTAGGGGACCACTTATGTGTGATATAGTGGCGAAGGCCAGAGTGTAGCAGGAAGGTGCCTCCAGGGACTCCGTGGGTAGTTCTAAAGTCTGCAAAGGACAGTAGGTGCTCTTCCGCGAACAGGTCACCCACGTGCGACACTCCGGCATCATGCCATTGTTCCAGCGAGTCCGCCGACAGAGTCCCCGTGGCCAGTGGGATACCCAAGAGCGGGATCGTGGGGGCATAGGACGACCCAGGGGACGTGTACTTTAACGCCTTCCGCCAGTAAGTTATCGCCAGTTTGAGGAGAGGCGGGACATCCCTCGGTATAACCGAGTTGGGCAAGAGTAACGTGTGTATTCTCCCCAATGCATGATCCCTATCCGTCATGTTAATCTCCTGAAGATTGCGACCCGCTACCCAGAAGGCCAGCCATTGCAGTTGACACGCATAGTTATAGGCCCTAAAATCAGGCAAACCCATGCCACCGGCTTCAGAGGGGAGCTGCAGCTTGGACAGACCTATACGCCTGCGGCCGTGCCCCCACACAAGTTCGGTGAGTAGAGTGTCTAGGGTCTTAAAGGTTGCTGCCGGGATCAGGTGTGGCAAGTTAGTGAAGTGGTAGAGAAGGCGGGGGAGCATCACCATCTTGGATATCGTCACTCTGCCGGGTATAGAGAGTGGTAGTGTGAGCCAAAATTGTATCTGCGACTTCAGTGCTCTGATGGCCCTCCCAAGGTTACCGTCGATCATCTGGTCTGCTTCCCTATAAATCTGCATCCCCAGATATCTGAAGGTGGTTTCAGCTATCTGGAACTCATGGGGGGCGAAGGGTAGTGGAGTAGACAGACCAGTCGCTGCAAATGTGAAGCCATATGATTTGGATTCGCTTATGGTCAGGCCTGAGATCGACCTAAAGACCTCAAATACCTGGGCAACAGGGCTCAAGTCACTCCTCAAGTCCCGGAAATATAAGATAATATCATCCGCATAAGCGGACACTATATGTGCCGTCCCATGTCGCAGAATGCCAAACCGGGGGGCCATGTGGCGGAGTTTACAGAGCATCGGCTCAAGGGCAAGGACAAATAGGAGAGGGGAAAGTGGGCAGCCCTGCCTGGTGCCCCGGGCGATAGCTATGGGAACTGATATATGACCTGAGGTGCGCACTCTAGCTGTGGGAGCTGTATACAGCAATCTGACCCAGGCGAGGAATTCGGGGGGTATCCCAAATTTCGACAGCGTGTCGAACATGTAATCCCATCTGAGGGAATCAAATGCTTGTTTCAAGTCCAGGGAGATGCAGCCTTCGGAGCTCGTGTCCTCACGGTCACCGAGCATGAGCTGGGCTAGTCGCCTGAGGTTCATGGCTGTATTGCGGCCCGGGACAAAACCACATTGGTCCGAGTGGACCAGCTGAGGTACATATTGCACGAGCCTTGATGCCAGCACCTTGCTCAATATCTTGGAGTCAGTATTGAGAAGGGACAGGGGTCTATAGTCAGCCATCTGAAGCCCTTCTTTATTAGGCTTCAAAAGGGACGTGATTAACGCCTGCATAGACGATTGCGGTAGGGTGGCTGTCCGCAGTGCTTCCAAGTAAATAGCGTGTAACCGTGGGGCTAGTAGGTCTATGTATGTTGCATAAAAGTCGGCTGGTAGGCCATCTGTCCCAGGGGTCTTACCCTTAGGAAGGGCGCGTATTGCCTGTCTGATTTCAGCTATGGTAATGGTGCGCTGAAGGTCTTTGACCTGCCCGTCTGTAAGTCGAGGCAGGGCCAAGTCCCTCGTAAAGGCCTCGAATGCAACCTCGGGAAGGGGCTGTGGGGGACTGTACAGCGTTGTGTAGTATTCCCTGAACGCAGTGTTGATCCCGACCTGGGTGGTGACTGGATTTCCTGCTTGGTCCAAGATTCTCAGAATGGGGTGGCTCACTGGGGAGTCCCGTAATATGCGGGCTAGGAGGGGGCCAGCTCTATCCGCTTGTGCATGCTGCCTGTTCGTATATTCCCTATAGTCTAGGAGCCTCAGGTCTTCCAGTAGCTCTGCGTGTCGAATGTGAGCCTCCTGTAGTGGTGTGAAGGGTGCATGTGTGCCGGCAGCCTCATTCTCTAGGGAAGCTAGGGAGCCCTCCACCTCCTTTAGTTGATTAATTATCTCCCTTTTCCTGCTCATTCCAGCGGCCATGGCTGCCCCCCTAAGACAGACCTTAAATGCGTCCCACTCCACTTGACGGGTGCTGGCCGTGTTCATGTTTGTGGAGAAATATGTTACTATAGTGTCGGACAGGGAGGCCCGGAATACTGAGTCTTCAAGGAGATCTGGGGACAGTCTCCAAGTGGGGATGGGGGCTAGTCGCCTGCCCCACTGCCATGTGAGTTCTACAGAGCTGTGATCGGACAGAGTTTTCCCCATGTGTTGGGCCTGAACAATTGTATCTGCTACGGATCGGGAACAGAAAATGTGGTCAATTCTAGTATGAAGCTGGTGTGGTGGGGAGAAAAAGGTATATTCCCTCTCTTGTGAGTGTGTACTGCGCCATGCATCAGTCAGGTCCCAGCCCTCAGCCCATCGATTAAGAGCATCCGCTTGTTTCCTACTCTCAGTCGCCTGTAAAGGGGGATGTGACCTATCCAGCGTAACATCAAGCACAGCATTAAAATCACCCCCAATAAACCATCGATGATCAGCCCATTCCGTCAGCACCCCGTTCACCGTTAACAAGAACTCCGATTGATTAGAGTTCGGCGAGTAAACACACCCAAATACAACAGCATCCCCGTCTAACAGCCCCCGCACAAATACATATCGGCCCTCTTTATCGATTCTATGCTCTAACATCTGAAAGGGGACAGAGCCACGGAACCAAATCGCTGCCCCCCTTGAAAACGCAGAATAGGAGGTGGCAAATAATTGTCCCCTCCATTTCTTGCGCAGCTTCACAGCTTCAGAGGCGTTCAAATGTGTCTCTTGCAGGCATGCAATCTGGGTTCCCCTGCGGTTAAGCTGGGCCAAAATTCTATGGCGTTTCTGGACTGCTCCCATGCCACGCACATTCCAGGTGCACAGTTGGTAATTATTAAGTGGCCCCATATCCATCCATGTGGTGCGACCCAGTGAAACGCCCTAGGCCCCATGTCAGTTCTGCGTTGGTGAAGGTGAGTGTGTCGTGAAAACAAATAACCCCTTAACAAAAAGGTCCCCAAGCCAACGTGCCCAGGATCCAAACTGTGGTGCCCAACGTGGGCACAAGTCATTGGAGTCCGTGTGCATACCGGGGGGTGACAGGCCTCTGTCGACTGTCATTGAACGGTCTGCATGGGCTCGGTAGTCCTCAACAAAGTGGGTTCCCCCTGCAACCCACCACATGCGAAAGGAGGGGGAGGGGGGGGGGGGGGAAGTTCAAGTATACATTACCACCTGGAGGGGATCATATTTTCAGCAAATCAGAACTCCTCCGCCATTTGGGCTGTAATTTTCGGGAACAGCGGCAAGCTGTCCATTGAGCCAGACACCTCTGTATGTGTATCAGTGGTGGCGGAGTGCCTTTCGTTAAGTGCTTGGGCGTCGTGTGCTGCTAGTGCCTCCTCCGTGAGCCGCTGCCGGTGAGATGACGATGGGTGGCTCGCCATCCGAGCATCAGGAGGATGCGTCTTCACAGAGGGTCCATGGGAAGAGTGGAGTCCCGGGTCGGGAATGTTGCGCCGTCTGTCCGGTGTATCTTCGCTTTCGTTGCGGCCGCCTTCCTGGTGCTCCCCGAATGGGTCCTGTGTGGTCGGCGGTGTCAGAGTGACCTCCATCCATTCCTCCGCCTCTTCTGGTGAGTCGAAGAAGTGGGATTTGTTGTCGTGCAGGATTTTGAGCCGAGCAGGGAACAGCAGCGCATACTTCATGTTTCTGTCTCTTAACCTGCGTTTGACACCCATGAATGTGGATCTGGCGCGCTGTACAGTGGGCGTGAAATCAGGATAGACTGAAATGTTTTTATCTTCAAATCGTATCGGTGCTTTCTCCCTGGCCGCCCGCAACACAGTGTCCCGGTCTCTGAAATGAAGGAGGCGCGCGATTAGGGGACGAGGGGGCGCCCCTGGTTTGGGGGGCCGAGGAGGCATCCGATGTGCCCTCTCCACGCTGTACAGGGCAGTGAGATCTTCTTGGCCCACCAGTTTCCGTAGCCAGTCCTCCACGAATTGGGTGGGGTCCCTCCCGACACCCACTTCTCTCCGGAATACCTAAGATGCGGACGTTGTTTCGGCGCGCACGTCCTTCTGCCTCATCCACCCTATCCCAGAGATGTTTAAGCTGTTTCTCGACTCCCTCTAGCCTCGTGGAATGCTCCGTCTGCTGTGGCACTAGGTCATTCAGTGCTATCTTCTGCTCCGCCACTCGTTCCGCCAATTTGTTATGGTCCGCCCTTAGTAGTGACAGGCCAGTCGCCATATTGTCTATACGCGATTCCAGGGCTTCACGAGTCGCTCGTATCTCATTAAGGATAAGGTCCAACTTTGCGTCCTGGGACCTTTTCCCAGTCGGCGGAATGATGTCCATGTTGGAGGAGGCCAGAGGGTCCTCGGAGCCCGTGGACTGCAGGTCCGTTGCAGCGCCCTGTCCATGAGTCTTGCCCCTTTGCTTGCCCATGGCTCTTGTTAGCAGGGTGACGCCGGAAAGGGCACAGCAGATCGCCGCCGCCCGCTCCCGTGTCCACTCCGGGCGTCGGGCCGCGTCCGCCGCAGGATCAGGGAGCGGCGGTCAAGGGTGGGAGTAGCACAGGCCCAGGGCTGGCAGGGAGCGCGTAGAATACCTGTTCTTGGCGTCAGTGTCAGTATAGGCGGCTTCCTCAGGGAGGCCCCGTGTGCAGAATCGACTTTAGCTCCCCAGAAAATAGATGAAGGAAGTAAGGCGGCCTGCTGCAAGTGTCCAGTGAATCGGCCTTACGCAGGTGCACTCAAGTAGCCTGGGCCAGTGCGTGGTGGTAGGCCCGCAGCGCACGTGTCTCACCCCCTTTGCCGCAGTCCGGGGCCGGCCGCCCTGATATCCAGGGTCTGCAGTCCACCGCCCTCCGCCACCCCTGCCTCCAGAAGCCAATGAAGAGGGACCGGGGGCCCCGGGTATCGGTAGTCTAGGCGCAAAACCCTGGCAGGAGCACGATGGGCGACTGTGCTGGAGTCATGTGGCCAGGCTTCAATGCGCGTGTCGTTCTCCTGCACAGTGGGCCGATGTCAGCAATCCGGGCTCTTGGGGTACGTTTTCCACTGCGGGGTGTCCTGTCTCAGAGATGCAGCACCTCGATTTTGGGTCCCACCTCTCATGCAAGGCGCCACAGTCCCAGTCCCTGGGGGCAACGCACTGCCCGGATGTGCCTGCAAAATGGCGCCGGCGAGAGAGATTGCGCCACAGATCCGACGTGCTCAAGGGGGTCCGGGTGGAGTCGGGCTCCCTGTGACGATGGCTGGTGAGTGGTAGCGCCCCACCCGCTGTCCAGGACAGCGCTGCTGAGGGCAGGCGCCGCAGTGCGGATGGTGAGCAGGTAAGCCGATTCGGGAAGGTTCCCGTGTGACTCACGGGCCCCACAGCAGGGCGGCTGGGCAGGGTGCAGTGTTAGGAGGCAGGCAGTAGGGCCACGGGCATGCGAGGGTGTCCTTATGCGTTCCGTGACCTCCGCTAGTGACCACAACCACTTCCGTCCGGGGCCCCGATCGGACCGCGAAGAAGGTGTAATGCCAGTCGGGCAGGCCACCTACTTTAGTCCGGGGCTTCGCGTCGTCCAGTAGGCCGCTGCAGGTTCCAATGTCGCAGCGTTCGGGTGCTGCGGGTCGGGTGGACTGACACCGCTCCGCTGCTTTCAGCACCCCCCCGGGGGTCTCCGGTAGTGAAATCAGGTGGGTTGCAATCCGGGGCTGCAGGATAAGATGCGAGTGTTTCAGGCTACGGACGGAGCTCAAGGACTACACGTCCACCATCGTCGGCTCCAGGCCACGCCCCCCTAGTCTCTCCTCAGTTTCTTCAGGTTCCTTTCCTCAGCAGAGGTTTCTTCTTGTTTGTCCAAATGTGATCTAATTTCATGGGATCAGGGTCCAAATATTTATACCCCAAAATCCTTTGTTCTCTGAGGGGAGAGGGGCCTTTGCCCAGTCCAAACCAGTTCTGAAGCACTCTGTTTACCAGACTCCTTCTTTCCTTTCACAGTGCGGGCAGAGACATCAGCCGCACCCCAAGAGGTGGAGCCAGCATTGTGGAAGGCAGGCACAGCCCTATTCAAGGTTCAGGTGCAACTCCTCCCTCCCATCTAGATGCAGATACTCTATTCACCAATGGACTGACTCATCCTGTCTCTTGGAATTCCCAGCCCTGTCACTCACAAACTCCAGACAAGGAATACACAACCTAGCAGAGGTAGGCTTGAAAGGTTAGGTAAGAAAATACCTACTTTCTTAAAGTGGTAATTTCAAACACGGAATGTTAAAGCCAACTTCACTAAAAAAAGCATTTTTATCATTCTGAGTCCCGGCATACTAAACTCAAATTTCTACCATGTTCTCTGAGTCAGTCAGGATTATAAAATGTATTAATTCTAACAGCCCATTCTGGCCTATGGAGAACAGGTAGCCTTGCAATAGTGAAAAACGAAAATGGCTGTAATTCACTATTAGGACATGCCACACACACCAGGGCATGTCCTACCTTATATTTACAATGCACCCGGAGATTTGCCTACCTCGGCCCCAAATTTTGGAACTCCCTTCCTCCCCCAGTCAGGATTTCTAATACTCTCATCCAATTCCGTAAATCACTAAAAACCTGGCTTTTTCCACAATCTAGCTAAAGCCCCTCTGCTTCTTTCAGCATCCAATCAGCGCCAGGAAACTCACGGTGACAGTGCGCTTTATAAGCACCCCTTAACATAACATAACCCTGCCCTTGGGACTACTATAGGGGTGACTGATATGAAGAAAAGGGAAGGTTTAGGGACTGGCAAGTGGGTGCACTTGCCTAGTCAGTAATACAGCACCAGACTGCATACAGGCTCTGCAATGGCAGACCTTAGACACATTTTACAAGGTTGCTTCTGTGGGTGGCACAACTAGTGCTGCAAGCCCACCAGCAGCATTTGGATTTACACACCCAGGGCACACTCAGTGCACAAGACTAGGGTCTGACAAGTAAACCAAATAGCCAAACATGGAACCACTGATTAATACATCAATTTACAGAAGGGAGCACTTGCACTGTGGCACTGGACAGCAGTGGCACAGTGCTCAAGGCATCTAACACCAGCAAAAATACATGAGGCAACAGCAAAAATGGAAGGGAGACCCACGCCAATGGTGCCAGGTCTAACACGTGTCCTCTCCAGCTGAAATGTGGGGAGACCTACTCTAACTCCTGCGAGTTCTCATCACTAAGGCTGAAACATCTGAACAGACCATCAGCGTTGGAGTGTTCTGTACCAGGGCTGTGTTCCACCCTAAAGTCCATACCCTGTAGGGAAATGGACCACCTCAACAGCTTTGGATTCTCACCCCTCACCTGCATTAACCATCTGAGGGGCCTGTGGTCTGTCTGAACCCGGAAGTGAGTTCTAAACAGGTATGGTCTCAGCTTCTTCAGTGGCCAGACCACAGCAAATGTCTTACGCTCAATAGCAATCCACCTCTGTTCCTGTGGAAGTAACCTCCTACTGATGAAGGCTACAGGTTGATCTAGGTCCTCCTCATTCATCTGTGACAGAACAGCCCCCACACCATACTCTGAAGCGTCTGTTTGAACGATAAACTCTCTTGAGAAGTTGGGTGCCAGGAGCACGGGCACTGTGCACATGGCAGCTTTCAGGGCCTCAAAAGTTTTCTCACAGGTGTCTGTCGAAATCACTTTCTTGGGCTGCTTCCTGGAAGTCAGCTCTGTCAAGGGTGCAACAATGTTGCCATAACCCTTGACAAACCTCCTGTAATACCCTGTGAGTCCTAAAAAGGTCCTCACCTCTGTCAGGGTTTGGGGCGGCTCCCAAGCCAGGATGGTTTCAATCTCGAGTTGTCGGGGCGCCACCTGGCCGCTCCCAACTTCGTGTCCCAAGTACACCACGGAACCCTGCCCGATCTGGCACTTACTCACCTTGATCGTGAGGTCTACCTTATGCAGTGCCAACAACACTTCCCAGAGGTGGCGCAGATGTTCCTCCCGACTGGCACTGAACACTATAATGTCATCCAGGTAGGCGGCCTTGAACTCATCCAGTCAACCAACACCTGGTTGACCAACCTCTGGAAGGTGGCAGGGGCATTCTTCATCCCAAAGGGCATAACACAGAGCTGGAAATGCCCATCTGGTGTGGAGAATGCTGACCTCTCCTTTGCCCCATCAGTCAAGGCGATCTACCAGTACCCAGACGTTAAGTCAAACTTGCTGAGGTACAGTGCAGCCCCTAGCCGATCAATTAGCTCATCAGCTCTGGGATGGGGTGCACGCCAGGCTTCGTGACTGAATTGAGCCCTCTTTAGTCCACACAGAACCAGAGTTTGGGTGTGGCACCTGGCGCTGCATCCTTCGGTACCAAGACCACTGGGCTGGCACAAGGACTGCTGGAGGGCCTCAATCACCCCTAGCGCAAGCATCTTTTAGACTTCCTCTTTGATGCAAGTCCTCACCCTGTCAGTTACCCGGTAAGTTTTATGCCTAACAGGTAAGCTGTCTCCTGTGTCCACATCATGGACGCACCAATCTGTGACACCAGGAACCAGGGAGAACAGGTCAGAAAACTGTCCGAGCAACTGGCGGCAGTCATTCTGTTGCTCATGGGTCAGGGTGGAAGAGAGGTTAACACCATCCACTGACCCATCTTGCTCTGTGGCAGACAGGAGGTCAAGAAGAGGCTCAGTCTCCTCCTCCATTCCAGCATCTGTCGCCAAGAGCATGCCCACTTCAGACCTCTCTAAGTGGGGCTGAAGGCTGTTGACATGCAGGACCCTCAAGGGATTCCAGGTACGGGGTGGCATGGTCCACCAAGACCAGGATGAACCTGTTGCCCATGGCTGTCTTGGGGCCCAGTGGCCCCACAATGTCAATCCCCACCCGCTCAAAAGGGGTACTGACCACAGGGAATGGCTGTAAAGGAGCCTTTTTCTTCCTCCCACTCTTTCCACTTGCCTGGCAAGTCTGACAGGTCCTGCACAAGTGTCTGAACTCTTGCACATTTGGGGCCAATGAAAGTGGGTAACAAGCCTCTCAAAGGTCTTGTTCTGCCCCAAATGTCCTGCCAATGGCACATCTTGAGCCAGCCCCAGTAGTAAGGCTCTGAACTTCTGGGGTACCACAAGCACACAGGCTGACCCAGGCTCAGCAACCTTAGGCTCACTATACAGGAGACCATTCTCCCAGTAAATCCAATGTGATCCTGACTGATCACCTGCTGCCTGGCTTGCAGCCTGTTGCCGCAAGCCCTCAAGAGAAGGGCATTCTCTCTGGTCCCTGCAGAATTCTTCCCTGGAGGGGCCTCCTTCTTGCTGCCAATGGGTCAGCTCAGGTAGGTCCCCCAGTTCAGCTACTTGCTCCCCGGTAGGCTCCAGGGCATGCCCCTCAGAGTCTACCTCAGTGCTTAATTTGTAAAATATGAGGTCCAGGTGCTCAAATATGTGTTTGAGGTCACACCCACTTCCCCCTGGCTCCACCCACTTCTTCCACCCTTACCTCCCCATACCCCTCTGTTCCCTCCACCAGACCTGCAAACGCCCTTACACCTCCCTCCCTCCTGCTGTCATCACACACCTGCGCACTTTCCCCTCCTGTGCTCAGCCTCTATCTAGACAAGCTCTAAACCCACACCCCCTTCTGATGTGTCCAAGGCATGCACACTCACTCTCTTCTGATCTCTCCTTGAGGCCTCCTCCTCTTTCAGCCATGAGCATGATTCCCCCTCCCTCATGTCAAGTTGCCGCCCAGCTGTTCCCTACTTTCCTTTGGGTCTTTTTTGCTGTGCTTGACACCTCCCCGTCCTATACACCCTTCTGACCCCCTCCCTCCCGCAGGCCTGCACACTTGCTCCTCTCTTCCGCTTTCTAAACAGACTCGTCCCTCTTTCCTGCTCTCTCAGACAGGGCTACGCCCCCACTCCCTTCTGGTCTCCAGTCTCCTGTACTAGATGAACACAGACCGACCCCACACGCTCTTCTCTACTCTTCCCCAGGCGGACATCACCTGCCCTCCTCAGACACACATAGCAGGATGCCGCCAAGCATTTGAGTGAGTGAGCGCCAGTGAGCGAGGCACAGAATCAGTATCACATTATTTTTCAAGATTTGTGACTCCACGGCCGCCCTCAGAAATTCCAGCATCGTCAGTCAGTGTACGATTTTGGGAACAACTCGCAGTAACTCGCAATCTCACCTGAACCAACTGACCCTGATGGACTGTTGAAAGGAAGAGAGGCCAGAGCAAGAGGGGTAGGGAGGGACAGTTAGGCAAGGCAGGGTCATTACGTGAAGACATCCGTCAGAGCATGCCTGGCACCAGTAGTACCCAGCCATTTGTTGAGTAAGTGTGAGACCAGACACCACCAGCACCACGCAGAAACCAAACCAAAAGTGATGAAGAGTCAAGTGAAGTAATTTGTGCGCGGCCGCACGCCATTTCGGACAGGACTACAACAACGGCTGCTGTGCGGACACGCCGGGCAGGGCCCGTGAACCCGCCCATAGCTTTAACTCTTACTCTACCTACACTACTACTGCGGCAGGGCCTATCGAAAAATCACTCTGGACATTAAAGACAAAAGTTGAGTGTGTGTGTGTATCACCTGCTACTACGGCCAGCGGGCGCTGCAGTGGCTACTAGGGCAGGCAGGCACAGGCACTGGCTGGGCAGGGCTGGCAGTCATTGAGTGAATCTGAATGATATATAACTATCCAGTTAATGGAATCTTCAATGTGGGGCCGATGAAGGCTAGCTGCCCCGCCGCCCGGGCCGCCACCCTACCACCACAGTGATCTAGTGACCGTCGGTCAGGTCGTCACGGCCTACGTCATGCCACTCCCACCACCAGACTACAAAGCAGCGTTGGTTTTAATGGCAACTTGGTATGGTAATGATGGCAATGGCATATTGGCATCGCTAGTAGCTGCAGCTAGTAGTACATACTACAAAGTAAGTTAGTACTTAACTTACCGTTACCTGTGGTGGGCCGGCCGGTAGGGACTCAGTTGTGAAACACTCACACCGGTTGCACGCACGCCGCACGGCCTTTCTTTAATAACTGATTAGGCCTGCGGCTGACTGGTGCTGCTTAAGAATACTACCACCAGACACAGTACTCTAGTGCCTGGGGCTTATCGAGGCCCTTAAAGCCACAGTCGTTGTCGTAGGGCCAGGCACTGCAGGTTGACTTGAACGCGATGACTCGTGGTAAAAAGCCTGCTGCGAACTGCAGTGGTTATGCTGGGGCGTGGCAGGCAATGTGAAAAAAAATCTGCCCACGTTGCCGCACAGCCCGCCCCTACGGCCTACCCCATCATAACGAAAATGAAATCCATTCCAAACCAGAGTCCTCCGGCCCGCCCACCACAGGCAAGTGAAAGTGGCTAAGGACGACGCAGCGCGGTGCCCGTGGTGCAATTAACACATTTATATACGAATAAAGATTAATCTCCTGGGGGCGGGTGGGGCACAGACAAGGCAGGTTAAGTGTCCCACACACCACACAGCAGCGCTGTTAACCGCCGGCTCACTCATTCGGGAGATCATGTGATGTGAAAAACACAATGCTGCTGCACGAGAGAGAGGACAGTTGTACAGTAGCAAGTGTACAGGCAGTAAGTTAAATTAAATTGAAAAATGTGACATGCACGTTGTGCGCCTCGGGCGCGCAGCACAGCAGATGCGTGTACAGTCAGAGTCAGACTGTAGACCCGGCCCTGTCAAGTAAGTGCCGGTGCTAAGCACCGGAAAGCTCTGGCACAAATTAAGCCCTGGTCTACCTCCCCCTGGGTCGTGGAAAATTCGGGGGCGGTTTCCCGCGGCCCGCTACTTCTCTCTAAGGCAGTTTCCTGGGCCTCCCTCTCAGGGTCCAGGTCCTCTTGAGCACCTCTACTGGCTGCCATTGACCGGGTGGTCATGCACGCCCAGTCAGGCAGACCCGCCATCTTCAAGTGAGTACTCTTCTCCACCTTCTCCCAAGGTGAGCTCTCTAAATCGTTCCCCACAATCAGTCCAAAGGCATGGAGGGCCTCACAGCTACCTGAGGAGTACCAGAGACCCCCCCCACTCAAAGGGAACCTGAGCCATTGGACAATGGCTCTCTGTGTTGTCGGCGGCAACAACTCGGCAAAATGCATGAGGGACAATCTGCTCTTGTGACACCTGACAGCTGTCACACTAGCTCCTGTATCTCTAAGGGCCTCCACCTTTTGGCCATTGATGGTCACATACTGCCCATATTTCTTAGTGTTCCTGCGCAGCTGAGTTTCTGAGACCATCTCACAGTCTCCTAAAGAGACAAGGGTCATCAGTCTGGGACTCCACCCACCTTGGACATTAATCTCCTCCCCCAAGGCTACACTTGTAAATGTAAATGTAGTGTATTTTATATAGCGCACTTCTACCCGGAGGCCTCGTAGCGCTGTATTCATACCGCTGTGGAACCCATCCTGGCTTTCCTGTGAAATGTCCACTCCTGGGCACCCCCAAGGTGAAGCCAGGCATCCACAGCGCTGCTGGGGCCGTTGTGGAGATTAAGCAAGCTATTGCCCAGAGTCACAGAGTGGGACCCATGATTAGACTAGGCACCGAGGCGAGAATTATCAGGTCCGGGGAAATTGAGTCCAAGAGCCGCCGAGGCGGGAATTGAACCCTTGTCCCGGGCCAGACCTCTGCATCAGGGTCTGCCGCTCTAACCATTGAGCCACGCTTCTACACTTGCCATCTGCCGGGGCGGAGCACCAGTGGGTGCTGCTTTTCCAAATAGATGGCACCTGGGATCACTCGCCTTGTGACCCAGGTACCCACATTTGTAACATTTCAGGGGCCCCTGTGGAACAGGATTACCTGTCGGGACCCCTTTCTTTCTCTGAGGGGTAGGCTGGGAACCTTTCCCTTGGTTCCCTTGGGGACTACTTTGGGGCCCTTTGCGGAACTCCTTTTGTTTACCCTAGTCCCCCCCACTCTTCGGAGTCTCCCATCTGACCCATGTGGACCTGGGTGTTCACCCAGCGGTCCGTCTCCTTTGCAAGCTTCCTAGGGTTAGTCAGCTTGCAATCAATCAGGTGCTGGCGCAGCTCAGGAAAACAATTACCAGACAAGTGCTCCCATGTAATAAAATCAAAGAGACCTTGAAATCATTAACTTGGCTGCCCTTTACCCAACCATCCAGTGCTCTGCGAAAGAAAGTGGCATATTCAACCCAGGTACTGTTCTCTATCTTCTTACAAGACCTGAACTTCTGCCTATAGAGTTCAGGGGCCAAACCATACCTAGACATTAATGCTTTCCTTATGTGGCTGTATGAATTGTGGACTTCAGAAGGCAAGTCTAACAGTGTGTCCCGCCCCTCACTAAGGAACCGTCCCAACAACCCCGCTCCCCAATCTCTCTCAGGGACCCGGTGGGAAGACATGGCTACTTCATAGGCTCTGAACCACTGCCCAATATCATTTTTATAAAACTCCTTCACCATATCTTTGGGAATATACACTCTAGCTTCCACGTGTGCTGGTGGTATGTTGCCACCAGAGGGAGTACTCTCTAAGCTTTTGGCCTAATCCAACTCCCTCAAAACCTTCTCATGTTCAAATTGCAATTCCAGGGCTAACTTTCTGGTCTGTACTTCTAATTCTAACTGCCCACTTAACTTCAGTTTTGTCAGCTCCATTTCATGCCTTCTACTTCTCTCTCTGTCCTCCAGTTTCTCTGGAGACAGACTTTTGTTAGAAACACTGCTACATGCTGGGGAAGGTGCTTTCCTTCCTCCTTGACCCACTGGTCCTTCCAGCTGTACATCTGCATTGCCATCCCCTTCCTCAATCTCAGGGGTTTTCCTTGCTTCTACTTAGGCCCTCAGCGCCTTGTAGAACTCTTCATTTACTCTGAACCCAGAGGTGGAAACATTGAATTTCTTGCAGAAGTACTTAAGCTGCTTTACTTTGTAGCTTTCCAGTTTCTCTTCTTCCCAGCACAATCAATAGAAGCTATGGATTCTGTATCCCCCATGACAACTGAATTAGGCATCTTTCAAAAATAGAAAATCCAAAAATCCAAAAATCCAAAAAGGAATCTGCCAAAAAGTATGTTTTTGCGTTATGGTCTGCACTCACTAAGTAGTGTTCACCAATCACTGTACATGAGTCACAAATGCAAGTCCAGAATCCCAACGCTGCCACCAATGTTAGATTTGGGGATCTCTAGTTGGCACAGGCAGGTTCTTGTGACAAATAGGGACCCTTGCCTCTAATCAGGATAAGGGGATTACACTCCTAAAATAACCCCTGCTCACCCCCTTGGTAGCTTGGCATGAGCAGACAGGCTTATCTCAGATGCAGTGTGTAAAGCATTTGTGACCACAAACAGTAACCCAGTGATAACACTACAGATGGACACCACACAAGGTTTATATAAAAAATAAGTATACTATATATTGATTTACCACGATACCATAAACTACACAAATACACAATACTGTTACTTTAAGATGGTAGTTTTAGATTAGTTCAGTTCAGTTCTTAAGATGTGACATTTTGCGTCAATGTACCTTACAATGCGTTGCACTTCAACAACAAGTAATATTGCATCGAGGGAAATGCGGCAAAGTTCCGGTGCAAAGAAATAAAGACGTGAAGATCTTTCAGATGCGGCACGCTTCTCCAAGGATGCGAGGAGCCTCGATTCGATGCTGCAGCGGCGACACCCTTGTTCTGTGATGCGTCGACAACAGCTTCAGCTGCGACCCTCTTCTCCTGCATTGCGAGAAGCTTCCGCACGATGCGACAACTACAGCGGTGACATCCAAGATGCGACGGTAGCAGCTACTACGCAAACACAACAAGTGATGGACCGAATGTGGATCAATGTCACACACTCAACCCAGTCCAAAGATCTGGGCCCAAATCCATCGTTATTTTGCACTCCACACCACCCTGGGTTAGACAATGGCGATATGCAAATCAGCTCTGACCCTGTGCCCCATGGGAACAGTCCAGTCCAAACTACAAAAGCCATGTCCTTCCCAGAACGGAATCAAGCATCCGAGGACCGGACCGGTTTCGAGGTAACACCTCTCATCAGCCCGGCTAGCTTGACTCCAGTGGTGTGGAGTGCCTGGGACCCACGTCTGGGCATCCCCAGCGCACTTAGGGCGGAATATGCAAACACAACAAGTGATGGACCGAATGTGGATCAATTTCACACACTCAACCCAGTCCAAAGATCTGGGCCCAAATCCATCGTTATTTTGCACTCCACACCACCCTGGGTTAGACAATGGCGATATGCAAATCAGCTCTGACCCTGTGCCCCATGGGAACAGTCCAGTCCGAACTACAAAAGCCATGTCCTTCCCAGAACGGAATCAAGCATCCGAGGACCGGACCGGTTTCGAGGTAACACCTCTCATCAGCCCGGCTAGCTTGACTCCAGTGGTGTGGAGTGCCTGGGACCCACGTCTGGGCATCCCCAGCGCACTTAGGGCGGAATATGCAAACACAACAAGTGATGGACCGAATGTGGATCAATGTCATACACTCAACCCAGTCCAAAGATCTGGGCCCAAATCCATCGTTATTTTGCACTCCACACCACCCTGGGTTAGACAATGGCGATATGCAAATCAGCTCTGACCCTGTGCCCCATGGGAACAGTCCAGTCCGAACTACAAAAGCCATGTCCTTCCCAGAACGGAATCAAGCATCCGAGGACCGGACCGGTTTCGAGGTAACACCTCTCATCAGCCCGGCTAGCTTGACTCCAGTGGTGTGGAGTGCCTGGGACCCACGTCTGGGCATCCCCAGCGCACTTAGGGCGGAATATGCAAACACAACAAGTGATGGACCGAATGTGGATCAATGTCACACACTCAACCCAGTCCAAAGATCTGGGCCCAAATCCATCGTTATTTTGCACTCCACACCACCCTGGGTTAGACAATGGCGATATGCAAATCAGCTCTGACCCTGTGCCCCATGGGAACAGTCCAGTCCGAACTACAAAAGCCATGTCCTTCCCAAAACGGAATCAAGCATCCGAGGACCGGACCGGTTTCGAGGTAACACCTCTCATCAGCCCGGCTAGCTTGACTCCAGTGGTGTGGAGTGCCTGGGACCCACGTCTGGGCATCCCCAGCGCACTTAGGGCGGAATATGCAAACACAACAAGTGATGGACCGAATGTGGATCAATGTCACACACTCAACCCAGTCCAAAGATCTGGGCCCAAATCCATCGTTGTTTTGCACTCCACACCACCCTGGGTTAGACAATGGCGATATGCAAATCAGCTCTGACCCTGTGCCCCATGGGAACAGTCCAGTCCGCACTACAAAAGCCATGTCCTTCCCAGAACGGAATCAAGCATCCGAGGACCGGACCGGTTTCGAGGTAACACCTCTCATCAGCCCGGCTAGCTTGACTCCAGTGGTGTGGAGTGCCTGGGACCCACGTCTGGGCATCCCCAGCGCACTTAGGGCGGAATATGCAAACACAACAAGTGATGGACCGAATGTGGATCAATGTCACACACTCAACCCAGTCCAAAGATCTGGGCCCAAATCCATCGTTATTTTGCACTCCACACCACCCTGGGTTAGACAATGGCGATATGCAAATCAGCTCTGACCCTGTGCCCCATGGGAACAGTCCAGTCCGAACTACAAAAGCCATGTCCTTCCCAAAACGGAATCAAGCATCCGAGGACCGGACCGGTTTCGAGGTAACACCTCTCATCAGCCCGGCTAGCTTGACTCCAGTGGTGTGGAGTGCCTGGGACCCACGTCTGGGCATCCCCAGCGCACTTAGGGCGGAATATGCAAACACAACAAGTGATGGACCGAATGTGGATCAATGTCACACACTCAACCCAGTCCAAAGATCTGGGCCCAAATCCATCGTTGTTTTGCACTCCACACCACCCTGGGTTAGACAATGGCGATATGCAAATCAGCTCTGACCCTGTGCCCCATGGGAACAGTCCAGTCCGAACTACAAAAGCCATGTCCTTCCCAGAACGGAATCAAGCATCCGAGGACCGGACCGGTTTCGAGGTAACACCTCTCATCAGCCCGGCTAGCTTGACTCCAGTGGTGTGGAGTGCCTGGGACCCACGTCTGGGCATCCCCAGCGCACTTAGGGCGGAATATGCAAACACAACAAGTGATGGACCGAATGTGGATCAATGTCACACACTCAACCCAGTCCAAAGATCTGGGCCCAAATCCATCGTTGTTTTGCACTCCACACCACCCTGGGTTAGACAATGGCGATATGCAAATCAGCTCTGACCCTGTGCCCCATGGGAACAGTCCAGTCCGCACTACAAAAGCCATGTCCTTCCCAGAACGGAATCAAGCATCCGAGGACCGGACCGGTTTCGAGGTAACACCTCTCATCAGCCCGGCTAGCTTGACTCCAGTGGTGTGGAGTGCCTGGGACCCACGTCTGGGCATCCCCAGCGCACTTAGGGCGGAATATGCAAACACAACAAGTGATGGACCGAATGTGGATCAATGTCACACACTCAACCCAGTCCAAAGATCTGGGCCCAAATCCATCGTTATTTTGCACTCCACACCACCCTGGGTTAGACAATGGCGATATGCAAATCAGCTCTGACCCTGTGCCCCATGGGAACAGTCCAGTCCGAACTACAAAAGCCATGTCCTTCGATGCGACAACTACAGCGGTGACATCCAAGATGCGACGGTAGCAGCTACTACGGCAACGTGCTTCTCCAGGGATGCGAGGCGCTTCTCTCGATGCGTTGCAATACGACAGCTACAGCGCCGACATCCACGATGCGATGGCAGCAACAGCGACGGCGACACGCTTCTCCCTCGTTGCGAGACTCTTCTCCTGGTGCAGTGCAATAGGACAGCTACAGCGCCGACACCCTCCCTTGGAGTTGCGACAGCAGCAGCAGCAACGGCGACACGCTTCCTCTTTGTTGCGAGATGCTTCTCTTGATGCAGTGCAATACGACAGCTACAGCGCCGACATTCACGATGAGACGGCAGCAGCAGTGACGGCGACACGCTTCTTTCTCGTTGAATCGCGCTTCCAGCTCCTTGCCACACGCAGTCCCTCAGAAGGCCCAAAACAGCAGCAGGCACTTCCAAAGAACTCTGGGGAGCTGGGGCTTGAAGTCTGTTGTATCTGAGACTTCAACAGGAGGCAAGCTCTTTTCCAAGCCCTTGGAGATCCTTCACAAGTTGAAAGTAAAGCACACAGTTTATTCAGGTTCCTCTCCTCAACAGATGTTTCTTCTTGTTTGTCCAAAAGTGACCAAATTTCATGGGATCAGGGTCCCAATTTTTATACCCCAAAATCTTTTGTTCTCTGAGGGGAGAGGGGCCTTTGCCCAGTCCAACCTAGTTCTGAAGCACTCTGTTTACCAGACTTCTCCTTCCTTTCGCAGTGCAGAGCAGAAACATCAGACCCCCCACAGGAGGCGGAACCAGCATTTTGGAAGGCAAGTACAGCCCTGGAGCACTTTGTTGACAGGACTCCTGCTCTTCTTTCAGTGTGCAGGGCAGAGACATCAGCCGCACCCCAAGAGGTGGAGCCAGCATTGTGGAAGGCAGGCACAGCCCTATTCAAAGTTCAGGTGCAACTCCTCCCTCCCATCTAGATGCAGATCTCTCTATTCACCACTGGGCTGACTCTTCCTGTCTCTTGGAATCCCCAGCCCTGTCACTCACAAACTTCAGACAAGAAATACACAACCTAGCAGAGGCAGGCTTGAAAGGTTAGGCAAGAAAATACCTACTTTCTAAAAGTGATATTTTCAAACACAGAATGTTAAAACCAACTTCACTAAGAGATGCATTTTATCATTCTGAGTCCAGGCATATTAAACTCTAATTTTTACCATGTTCTCTGAGTCAGTTAGGATTATAAAATGTAATAATTCTAACAGCCCATTCTGGCCTATGGAGAACAGGTAGCCGTGCAATAGTGAACAATGAAAATGGTTGTAATTCACTATTAGGACATGGCTTACACACCAGGGCATTTCCTACCTTATATTTACAATGCACCCTGGCCTTGGGCCTACTATAGGGGTGACTGGTATGAAGAAAATGGAAGGTTTAGGGACTGGCAAGTGGGTGCACTTGCCCAGTCAGTATGACAGCACCAGACTGCACACAGGTTCTGCAATGGCAGACCTTAGACACATTTTACAAGGCTGCTTTTGTGGATGGCACAACTAGTGCTGCAAGCCCACCAGCAGCATTTGGATTTACACGCCCTGGGCACACTCGGTGCACTAGACTAGGGTCTGACAAGTAAACCAAATAGCCAAACATGGAACCACTGATTAATACATCAATTTACAGAAGGGAGCACTTATACGGTGGCACTGGACAGCAGTGGCACAGTGCCCAAAGCATCTAACACCAGCAAAAATACACGAGGCAACAGCAAAAATGGAAGGGAGACCCACGCCAATGGTGCCAGGTCTAACTCACCTACATTCAATGGCCGTAAAGACAGATTGTTAAACAACAACAAACTAGGAGTCAGGGATACAGGGAAAAAAGGAGGTGGGATTAGGAGAGGGTATAGAGGTGAGGAACCTTGAAGTGGGTTAAACAGGAACTTCACCCTGTGTACGTTGCAGGATGCAAAGGGACTGCTGGCATGTAAGTTCATGGAATTCCTGCGCTAGAAATTGGACTGCATGCGCCCCACATTTTGTGGAACTCTGTCAATTTAGCCTCCAGTTATGCTGTGATTATTCCATCCCAACAATGTGCCACAGTTTACACAGCCAGCCTGAGTCTTCCGGTACAGAATTAGTGCCCCATTTAAAGGTCATGACCTGCTTGGCAGCACAGAGTGCCATCATAATGGCCTTGAAAACAATGTTACAAGTGGCTTGAATGAGGATTAGATTTCGGAACAAACCAAGTAGTGTTTAGTTAATATGTAGCCCATACATCGCTACTATATTTAATTTAAAAATTCACTAATGTCCAATTAATAAAACACAATAAAGATCAATAATTTAAGGTATCAATGTTGGAACCGCGTTCATTTTATAACATTCACTTTTTAAAACCACTCATAAAGCAAGAGTCAGCATATAAAGAAATAAAGCACTAGAAGCAACAGCGGGCCCTCGATGCCACACATTACACCATTTCCAGAATTGTTCAAGTCGCTATGCAATCAACCCGACACCAGCTGCTGAATGGCGCAACTGTGCTCCAGATCAAGAAATGATTATGCTAAATCGGTGGTGCACAACTCACAAAGTCCAGTATACCAAGTATACTTTTGGCTTCCTGGACTTTGTGAGCTGTGCAGCCCCAATTTAGCATAATCAAGAGTCAGCATATATCCAGAGTGCAATAGATGTTATCAATGAATTTAAACGTGTGCATATTTTAACTGGTGATGCTTTTTTTAAAAACTTTATTTATAGAGTTTTCATAACAGTACACAGGGGTTTGTTACATTGTTGCATCACTTATGTGGATTGAGGAGAGGTTCCGTACAGCATATAACATTTACAGTCTATTTGTTTGTATGCTCTTGTTCTCAATTCAACAGAATACCACTTCAGTTACACCATTAATTAACAGTGCCATGCCCCAATCTCAATATAACAGATTATAGTATCACATGTTCATATTCCAGCATCTTTAGTGTTTGCTGCTTCACCTCGCAGCTATACCTGGATAATTCATATTTGCATAGACCAAGCCATACCGTTTGTTACCCTTCTTGTTACTAAACAGTTTAATCAATGAGGGGGGGGATCGAGAGAGGGCAGAGGACAAGGGCCATCAGACGACTCCTGCATTTCTCTGTCTGCAAGTGCACGCAGGTATTCAAGCAATGGATCCCATATATCCCTGGGCCGGGAAGAGGGTGGCAACAGCTCAGCATAAATAGTAAGCTGGTCCTTACAAAATATAAGGTCATTGAGCCATTCCTTAAATTTGTGGGCATGTCCCTGCCCCAATCTGCAGGTCACTCTCTTCTTTGCCAGTAGCAGATTTAATGCTGTGAATTTTCTGTGCAGTGAGGGATGTTCCTCTGTGTATCCTAGTAACATGATAATGGGGGACATGGGGACTCGAGTGCCTACCAATTCAGACACTGCCTCAACTACCTTCCTCCAGTACCTTTGTATCACTTCCCACTGCCACGCTAAGTCAGAACTCCAGCACCTTGACTATGACATCTCTCACAGCGTAATATTCTCCTAATTTATAGCTGTGTAGGCACGCTGGGGTATAGTAGGCTCAATGTATGAATTTGAAGTGTATGATTTGCAGTTGACTGCTCACCATGATAACCCCTATTTGTTTGCATCAGTAGGTCCATTGTTTATCGGTGAGTATGGTATCTAATTCTGCCTCCCATCCACTTCTTGCGTCTTATCATATGTGTGGGTGTTCTAAAGAAGCAGCGCGATATAATCGGGACACACAATGTGACTCATCTTTCATTTGGTAAAGCGTGTGCAGGGTATCGCAACTCGCTGGTTCCTGCGGGAACGTGGGTGTGTTTGCTTTTATCTCGTGGCGGAGTCTGATGTATAGAAAAAACTTCCAGTGGTGTTGTGTCACCTTCTCCTAATAGCGTTTGCTTGTCTTTGAATATGCCCTCCTGATAAAGGTCCCCCATTGTATGGAGATTCCTTATTTTACTAAATACTTCAAGTGTCACTGATCATTTGACCCTACCCGCACTGCGTGTTGCAAACAATAATTTGCCAAATGTGTACCCACACAACTCTAGAGACTTTCATACATTTCACATATATTTAATACATTATGCTTCATGTGACAATTATCAACCAAAAGAAACTTTATACAAAATAAGTTGTATATTTAAACCAATATTATTTTGGTCTGTACACTTTTTTTCAACAAAACTACAACATTTTTAACAAATAAAATTGAACATTCATGAAATTCATTTGTCATTAATCCCAATGCATTTTGGGATGCAGGATCCCCTCTTCAAGGGAACTGTCAAAATAAAATAAAATTCATATATCAATATTCTTTCTTTTAGCACAACAATGGTGGAACAAATTGCAAGCAACTGTCTCACAAGAATAAGCTGAAAAAATGATGGCTAGTTGTATGACAAACCTTCACCAAAAAAGCACCCAGTGAGTGAGTGAAAAAAATGTTGCTTAAACAATACCACTTACCAACAATTAATGAACATGACCAAATAACACTGTGAAGGTCCAGTTCGTAATTCAATTTTTACTAAAATTAAAAAAAAAACAATTGTTCAAAACCCAAACTTCCCCTAAATCCCTGTTTCAATCACTAACATTAGTTAGCCCAAATGAGTTCCCTCGAAACAATAGTCCCAACTGAAATGTCCGTAAGCTATACAGTGAAAAATCCACTGGTCCTCCCAGGAACGATCACTGAAACAATAAGAGTTTGCTATGAGTGTCTGAATTAGAACCATCTTTGGTAATGAGGCCAAAGTAGCTGCATCTAAAGTGATTTACCGGTCAAATGTCTCCTATATCTTGACAGGGACCCACTTCAATCAACTCGAACGTGTCGTCGCTCGAGAGCATGAAACTTCTGTGGTATTCTAGATAGGCTGTGATTAGCCTGATGTCAGCTGAAAAAACAAATAGCAATGACCCTGTATGACTGTTTATTAAAAGCCACTGACACAACCTACTCTCAAAGGCGCCTCATACGCTTATCATTGTAGACAAACGAAAGAAAGCTCTCTAATACATAGTTTACGTTTTGAGAAATAAATGCTCAAAAAACAAAGTCATGAGGTCAACGTGTTATATTGTATAAATTATAACAAATTTCTTCCAAACATATCCGAATTACTGCATTCAAGGATACATTTTTCAATACATGATACGACCGTCATAAAATCATGCAAATTTTGTGACTCTTTGTGAAGTGGTGCTCAATGGATGTGATAACATATACAATGCGAAGGAATTAATACATTTACATATATACAAGATAGATTTCAATGGCCAGATGCAGAATGTTGACCAAGGATTCCTAAGATTGTTGTGAGGATCCTGGTAAGTCTGGGCCTATAAATGCGTTCAGTCGCATTAATGAATACACATACCAGGATGACTCAGTGTTATACACTGGAATATAGAGGAACCAATAGGTTTGTAAGAAGAATCCTCACCCACCAACCTAGTTGGTGGCATCATTTGGTTCCCAGCTGAGCCGAGTGCACAAGCCTTCCCCAAGACGAAACACTAGATGTGCTTAAACTATCACTTAAGGCAGCAACTTGGGGTTACAACACCCCCAGGTCATTTGTATTACAGTGTACGGAATTAACACTAAAAGAAAACTATTTTGAGTTCGATGGAGAACTATTTTTGCAAACCTACGGTACCCCTATGGGTAGTACCTTCGCCCCTAGTGTGGCAGGGCTGTACGTTTTCAACTTTGACAAGATACACATCCTCAATTCAGGCATGCCTTTCGAAGATTTAAAATTTTACAAAAGGTACATTGATGATGTCTTCCTCATATGGGAAGGTTTGGAAGAGACTATGCACTCCCTCCTTACATGGATCAACGGACATGGCTTAAAATTTACCCCTAGTGTGGATAAGAAGACCATCACCTTCCTGGACCTAGATATCACAGCTGAGAGAGGTCACTTAGGGACTAACACCCAGTTCAAACCAATAGCCAAGAATTCCCTTCTCTGTTTCAATAGTTTCAACCCAGGGCTGTTACGAGAAAACCTACCATTTGGCCAATATCTCAGACTACATCGGAATTGCAGCAACATCACGGATTACAAAAACCAAGCTTCTTCACTCACCATAAAACTAAAGGAACATGGGTATCCCAATAAAGTAATTTGCACTGCGAAAAAACGGGTGTGAAACCAAAACCAAGAAGGATTACTAGAAGAGACGCAATGCATGTCTACATCTATACCACTTACATGCGTGACCACTTACAACTCCATCTCAAACAAAGTAGTAAGGATTATACAGAAATACTGGAAGATACTTGGGACAGGCAAACTCAACTGGGAAAACCCCATGTTTTTCGACAAAAGAGCAAGTAGCTTTAAGGATATGCTGGTGGCAACACGCCCACAACCACATGAAATTCCCACTAAAACTGGGCCTTCCTAGTGTGACTGGCCATTTTCCATGTGGGAACTGCAGCGTGTGCCACGTTACAAAACCAGTTAAGTTCTTGAACATGGAACCATGAAAAACTTGACAGATCAAATCAAATCAAATCAAATCAAATTAACCTTATTCGGTTTTCAGTATGAAAGCCACAAAAGTACAAATTTACACAGTAAAAACACTAATTAAAAAGACGTTAAAAGTTCATGATATGTTTAAAAATTTGCATCTCTAAATACTGTACAATACATTTACTAGAGACTATATTAAGACAGGTTCTCAGATTACTCATAAGTTCGTACGGTGTTTGAGGCACATTCTAAGGTAGTGTGCCACGGATCTTGACACTAGGGGATTATCCAAGAACTGTAATGCCAGGAATGCTGGGCGACATCTTCTGACCTTCATTGCTTTTAAAATTGGTAAAATCCATCTCTTACGGAATGGAGTGTAAAAGGTACAAAAGAAAAGAACATGGATTGTGGACTGAGAAGAGTTAGAGTCGCAGGGGCACGCTGTTGTAGTATGTGTCCAGTTGTTTTGAGTGGGGAATGAAACCATGATGTGGAAAAGATTGAACCTGAAACGGGTAAGCAGTAACTTTTCAAAATGAGTCAGGTCTTCCTGTAGATATGGTTGTATGGATGGAACAGTTTGTATCATGAGGCAATGTTGTACTGACGATTTACCTATTTCTGTCATCAGTCTTAGTTGGTTTAAGTGAGACAGACATATCTTTTTTAGTTCTTTTTTTGCTATGTCTGTTACTGACTGTGGGTCATTGAAAAACCTCAGAAGGCCGATATCTGTAAGGAAGGTTTTTATGTAGTGTAGCCACTTGATCTTTTCCGTATGCTCTAGGTTCATGCAGTCCTCGATAATTGCTCTTGTGAGTGTGCATTCGTCCGTTGCCCATATTCTGCGCCATAGCATTATGGGTTGGATCTTGATAAGATCGGAGATATGCTCGAGTCCAAGTTCTAGGTGGCATCCGAAGGTGGTCGTGCTCTTAGGGACTGCTAGTAAAAATTTGAGGAAGGTGTTTTCGATTTTTTGGATTTGTTCAACGTTTGCGGTTCCCCAAACTCCTGCTCCAAAGATGGCCGTGGTAATGCATTTTGCATTGTAGCTCTTTAACATCTCTACCAGGGGTTTTTTCCCTAGGCGAAGAGAGAAGGCTTTTAGAGCGCCGACTGTTCGTATGAGCGATAGCTTGCGGGAGTTAATTGCATCTTTCCATTTGAACTCCTCGTCGATGGTGATACCAAGATATGAGTAGGTATTTGTTGTTTCAAGTGGTAAGTTCTCCACGAAAATTGTTTTCATCCTTTTCCCTTTACTGCCGACATGCATCACAAAAGTTTTCTTTATGTTAACTTTCAGGTTAAGATCACAAAGCACACAAACTGCAAGTCCTGCAATGTGATCTACTTGATCACTTGTCCTTGTGGTCTCCGGTATGTCGGGATGACTAGCCATATAATCAAATTCCACATCTGCAAACACCGCAGCAATATCAGATGAAAACGGAACATTACCAGGATGACAGATCACTTCCTGGAGATAGGACACACAACCAACGACATAAGCTGGGTAATCATTGAACAACTAGACAAAAAAAATCACTAACCTACAGAGCTGTCTTCTTGAAAAAACAACGATGGGTCTACCTTTGTCAACAAATAAAAATGGACTCAATGACAATATCCCATGGAACTCACTGAATAGACCATGACATTAGACAATCTTTCCTCCTTGACCAGAACTCGCAAAGACCACTGGTCATAGTGCTCTGGGAAAAATGAGCCTCTTTAATCAACTAAGCTCACATCCCATAATTTTTTCCACTTAGAATTGTGAGCATGAACATATGGGATTTAAAGACGCAATCTCATGGGTGCAATATCTGGGTGCCCATATTTATGTTTTCAGCATATGCTAATTATGCACTAAATTTAGCCCAAACAAACTGTCCGCTTTATGAACATGCCTTTGACATCTCCTCCTGGTCGCCTTAATTGGTTCCTCTAATCCTGAACCTATTCCTATAAGCTTGAACAAATTGTGCTTCAAAAGTTTCTAATAGGTTGTCTGCACTCTGATACTCCAAACAAGGGCTTTTCATGTCACATGACAAGTTATGCTGTTACATCACACCAAGAATGGTTCTCCCAAAAATATTTGTAAAGGTTTATAACCGTTCCTTAACGGAAACACACAATGAAAAAGGCTTTACGCCGTCCTAAATGCCTTGTTAACTGTTTCACAAAAATAAATATATACACGTAGGTTAGACCATATATCACTTGCGCTTTTTGAACTAGAGAAGCAAGTCAACGCTCTAGTGTTTCACTTGAGCATACCTCATGTCATCAGACGGAACACGTCACACGTTACGTGGCCACGTCATCACACGCTGGAATGCCCCCAGCTACTGCCGGAAAGTGTTTAAGCAAGGGAGCCCCCGCCTTCAGTCACCATTGGGATACCATCAGGACTGGAAAAGGTAACGAAGGCGGGCGGATAGCCTTGAGGAAGTAAGTCTCTTTTCTGTATGCAGGCCTGGTCTAGCCACACACGGCCCCATTTTCTTTTGGTTACTCTGTCCACACTTGATGTCTTATGCGCCTCATTTTTCTCCACGGAGTGTGGCTACAGGAGTCTGCCCTCTCTGGGATTCACAACAGCTACTTAATTCACATAGCTGGTGTAAGACATCTCTCTACCTCTTGCCATTTTCATATTTGCGACATATAGTGTGCATTTATCACGCATGTATTATTACGTATGCAAACGTACTAAGGCTAAACTCTTTTTCGAACAGTACTTCTAGGTCTTTTTTCCAGTTTGATGCCATTACATCATTCAGAGTAACGGTAGGAATAGACAGCAATTTATGACGTAAGCTTCTACCGCAAGTCATTTGTCAAAGCCAGCACGTGTTTAACCGTTCACTATGAGACATGTATGCCTGCACTAATCACTGTGCACGAATTTGTTACACCATGTGTATGTCGCATGTTCATGTGCAAAGGTTTTTATTCAATTCTGAGTCCAACTCACTGATTGCACTGGAATATAGTCGCAAGTACATCACCATAAACCGGACAAGGTAACGACCAAGCAATAGTCACAATGATGTTTCTATAAATGTTTTGTATGTCCTTTATGTTGTGCTTTGTCTTCCAGATTTTAACCAGACGGTGGGGTCCATAAGTACGGCTACACCACTGCATGCACAGCACACCTTAGTGAGTGTATCGAAAAATTAATGTGGCTGCATTTTCCTTTGCCACACCACGTTTTACTTCTTTATGGTCCTGAAGAAAGCCTCATTATTTTAGTCAAGGCTGAAACATGTCGACCAGCTAAGGGGATAACAAAGACCAATTTTCATCTTTGTTTTTAACTGTGTCCTAGGACCTCAGGAATATACACTATCAGTTGGGGATCCCAGCTACATTTTCAAATCACCACTTCGAGCACCCTTCAAACCCATTTCGCTGTAATTCAGGCGTCGAAGCACAGCTAGGTTGCACTCTGGAGCGCAGCTGGGAACCCAACGATGAAGCATGCCGCCAACTAGGTTGGTGTGTGAGGGTTCTTCTTACAAACCTATTGGTTCCTCTATATTCCAGTGTATAACACTGAGTCATCCTGGTATGTGGATTCATTAGTGGGTCTGTCCACATTCTTCTTTACTGAAGATATAAATGTGCCTTCCCTAAGTGTGGGGTGTAATGTCCTCCAAGCATCTAACAGGTGGTGAAAGACAACAAAGCCCCTGCACTATACAAAGTCAATTAATTTCTTGGTAATATTGGTATCAGTTGAAGTAGAGAAGTTAATTAAGCACATCAAAAACTTTAGGTAAAACTTCGAGAATAAGTAAACATAAGTTGACATATATCAGTACAGAAACGTTCTGTTCTTGGTGTAGTATTTCTGTTTATTGTTCCTTTGCATGGGCCAACACGTGTTTCATCGCAGGGAACAGACTGCGAATCTTCAGGGCTGGATAGAAACATAGAAAGTACATTTGCGAACATGTTCTTTTAATGAACATATAACGATGGTGACTTTCTCGTGTAAACCAGAGTGAAAAATGAGCATGCCATTGAGTGACTCTGTGTCAATGTGACTCGAGATCACTAACTAGGTGACATTGGTGAGCTAACGAGTTTTATGGGGTTGGATAAAACCTACAGAGTGTGGACACTGGCCAGAAGGAAAGTGAAGTGACAAAGTGAAGAAGGTGTTGTGTGTTTCAAGAGACGGTGTCCCAAGTGACTAGTGCAATATATATATATAAGAACATCTGAAGAAACATAGTACTTATGATTACAATCATTTAAGCGTCCGACATTGTGCACATGCTTGGAACTGTTTCTTTTCTTTACTTTACTCTGGGGGGTATGGTCAAATATTCTGTGCACTCCTTTATATATGCTAATATCCTAATTCGTATTCAGAGGAAGTAATTATTGTGGGGGGATGTAAAATACACAATGTCGGACACTTGGGACACCTTCTCTTGAAACACACAACACCTTCTTCACTTTGTCACTTCACTTTCCTTCCGACCAGTGTCCACACTCTGTAGGTTTTATCCAACCCCATACAACTCGTTAGCTCACCAATGTCACCTAGTTAGTGATCTCGAGTCACATTGACACAGAGTCACTCAATGGCATGCTCATTTTTCACTCTGGTTTACACGAGAAAGTCACCATCGTTATATGTTCATTAAAAGAACATGTTCGCAAATGTACTTTCTATGTTTCTATCCAGCCCTGAAGATTCGCAGTCTGTTCCCTGCGATGAAACACGTGTTGGACCATGCAAGGAACAATAAACAGAAATACTACACCAAGAACAGAACGTTTCTGTACTGATATATGTCAACTTATGTTTACTTATTCTCGAAGTTTTACCTAAAGTTTTTGATGTGCTTAATTAACTTCACTACTTCAACTGATACCAATATTACCAAGAAATTAATTGACTTTGTATAGTGCAGGGGCTTTGTTGTCTTTTGCTAATTGTGTGGATCCTTTCGTGGTTCCATCCCAGAGCGGTTGTGAGGGATTACCGTTCGCCTCATTGCCTATACTGACCACTTAGTGTTACCATTACCTTGCCGCCACTCAGGTTGTGCGCCTAGACATTCTGGAATACATAAAAAACCTCCCAGCTGTGTATTGTATCTAACAGGTGGTGGTCTGCAAGAATAGTGTTTATGCATTGGACTGCCATAGTGTGGGGCTCCACAGACCCCTGGGAGCGATCTAAGTATGAGTTTAGGGCTAGATATAAGTCCACCCCATATCAGGTGAGTGGATCCAATATTTACTATGAGGCCCCATAGCGTGTTGAAAAATTGCGCATCCTCTGCGTTCGGTGCACAGCAGCTTAAGAGTGTCATGGATTGTGAAGCAAGCCTACCCCACATAATGCAATACATTCCTTGGGGGTCCTAAAGTGTGCCAGCGGGGCAATACCCCACTCTGGCCTTTATCAGACTAGCAGTGCCCCTGGAGTAAGTAGAGAATGAGGATAAGCATCTATGGGCGGCCAATTTCCCAGCAAAGCCAGGGGTGGGCCCAGGTTCGAGGTACATCTCTTGTAGCATTGCAACTTGTGCGTGGTGTCTATCAAAGTAACTAAGTACGTGCCACTTCTTGCGAGGATCTCTCAGTCCTCGAACATTCCCAGTCATCATATTATGTGTGCACTCAGCCTTGTTAATAGGCGTGGTCATACGTCAATTAGTCTGTCTATGTGGCATTTCGGGATAAGTTCTATGCTATAGCGAGGTCTGCATATAGGTTTAGTAATTTTGCTGTAGGTTTTCCTCCCATCCTTTACACACACTTCACCCACTGCGTATACAAACAGTTACAACTTCAATACAAATCACCACCCGCCACCCCCCTCCCACGGCCCAATTCCGCAGGTGAATATACTACCCATCAACATCCCAAACTTTCTGTTTCCCATACAAGAGAGAGTCATCCTGATTGTAAGTATATTGGATTCGGTGCAGTGCCCTGTGTTGGTGTGTTTTCAGCCTTGGGAATAACCCCTCATTATTATAGGGTCTGCAGTAATTAATACTGTATCACTCAAAAGAAATAGACATAGATACCTCAATATGAAATAACAAAGAACCCCTGTGAAGCTTCTAGTGGGGAACACCCATGTGAGGTAGTACACAAGAGAGTCTGACATTCTACCCCGTTTGGACGGGGTGCCCAGAGTTCGATAATTGTCCAATTTGAGCATTTATGATAACCCTTATACCATGTGATTGAGCATTGACGTGTAATATTTGCAGGATGTGTTGGACTGAAAACCTTAAAAAATGTTACTACCCCTGCCTGCAATCTCATGTACATTTAAAGTTATTAATGCTCACGGTGACAGTCTGTGTCAATAGTTCTGCTTCTTGTTCAGAGCATTCATTCTGTAGTTGACAATAGAGAAGCTGCTCTGAAGGTCTTTCCATCATGTTCTGCACAAGGATGCTTTTTTTAAGGAAGTCCTGCGCCTGCTGGGGTGCATTGAATACATGTTGCTCCCCGAATGGGTCACTCGCGAACTCGCTGGATGTAGCATCATGTACTAGAAGTCTGCCTGATGCAACTTAAGCTTCACCGGGACGAATTTCCTACGGGCCTCCTGCATCTCTTGTGTAAAGTCCAAGAAAATGGAGATAGAGTGGGCATCATGATGAAGGTTCTTTTGTTCCCATGCCAGAGGAAGTGCAGTGTCTCTTTATAATTCAAATTCTGAGCACTTATGGGGTGGGGTGAGGCCCCCAGCGGGGATATTCTGTTATCCGCCTCATTGATGCGACCATCATGTTTTTCTAACCGTTGTGTGATGAAGTCGATGCGCATGTTTAGAGCATTTTGGATTCTATGGAGTTAAGGCTCTGCTTCATGATGATCAGCAGTGAGCGCAAGTCCTCTTCTTCCGTTTGTGAATTATCTCCTTCTTTGGAGGCTGTATCACCATCAGGGCCTCTAGTGTTTCTGCGCGGCTCAAATTGCAACTTCGCCTGCTTGCCTTCCGTTCTGCCCATGGTCGCAATTCTGAGGCTTCAGTGACAGCCTGATAGGTACTATTTTGTGTGCGCCCTCTTTGCGCTATGTGAATGTGCCTTCCAGACAGACAAGAAGCCGTATTCTTTATGCTGTATGCTCGCCGCACCCCTTCAGCGCCTTATATCTCATCTGCTCTTTCAGCATGGTCCCCAGCTACCCTCCGCTGTCTGCAGTGACAACCTGTCTTGAAATATTTTGTGTGCGTCTTTTTTTACGCTGTGTGATTCTGCTCAAGTATGGTTCACTCAACCTTCCAGGCAACCGAGCGCTTGTGGTCTTTATGCTTTATGTTCTCTGTGTCCTTACAGCACCCTGTAACTTATCTGTTCAATCAGCATGGCCCCCAGCTGCCAACCGCAGCGAAGGAGCTTTATTATTATCCCAGCCCCTCCTGTACCAGGAATTGAGGAGGAAACTCTCAGTTCCTTCAGGCACCTATGGCAGCCGGATACATTCAAGATATTCGTGCGGGTCCGTCTATTCGCTCTCAGCCATCACGCACCAAGCATGCTGAAGGCCTTGGTTTTCCTCACGGCAGGCAGTGGCCCGACAGTAGGCCCCCTGCGACCCAGTTAGAGCTCAGTTCCCCAGCCGGCACACACATGCGGCCCCCCTTCCTCTTCACCTACTTGAAGCAGGGCAGCATTCAAGTGTCCCCGCAGGATCTCCTCACAATGCCGCTCTATCCCAGTGCCCTCGTGAGCCCTGCAGACCATGGCGCGCACCGGCCTCTGTTGAACAGTGAGCGGGGAGCTCTCTTCTCCGACGCAGCAATGAAGCGTTAGGAGTGGGCGCTTCCATCACCACTAAGCAGATCACTCGAGGCTGCGCGCCTCACTCACAGTGTATCTCTCTGCAGATTTTTCTCCTGCTGGACTCGGGTCAGCAGCTACAGCAGTAGCGCTTGCAGCCGGCGGGTAGTACTTGCTATCTAGTTTGTTATTCATCCATCATGTTGTGCCAGCCATTCATCCCACGGTTCGCCTTGCATTCATTACAATCCAGGGGAGATAGCAGCAATTTTTCTGCGTCTTTTCTATCCATGCTAGTTTCCTTCGCTTTTGGGTGAATAAATTATCCTTTAGGATGCAACCTTAAGGAGGGTTATTACTCCGGGCAGCAAGTGCCTCGCTAGAGTGTGGCCATTTTGCTTGCCGGCCCGCTCCCCCCAACTGGTGATACTTTGATTTTTATCCTGAGTATTAAAAGTCTGTACACTTCAATTTCTCACAAGGCTGTTATGGAAGTGCAGAATCACTACTACAACATGAACACTACTTAGAGGCCCACAAATATATTTATTTAAAGCTATTTTGCTTATCATAACACTATATATGTTTCAATTTGAAGAAAACACAACCTGCACTCCTCAGGGACTGTGACGGGGGCACACATGGATCCCTCACATAAAAATGCTTACGTTTACTATCTTAGACATATCACTACAAATACTTTATTGTAGAATCATCATTTATTCTGGACAAGACATACTGATGACACATTTGGATTTGCCAGAGAAACAGAGATAAACTAAGAACTTTCATTCCAGAACTCATAATGTCTCCTAACCGGATTGAATTTAACTTTAGAATAGAAGAACCATCCATTGACATTTTGAGAACTAAATGATAATCCGGTTTTTCCAAGGTGAAAGAACCACATTAGCCCCAGTGTTATTGCCCAGTGTGCAGCTCCCTGTGTTAAGACCTTTAATAGATCTAGTGCACTCTGAGTACCCAAGAAATATGTCTTTCAGGAAGAGGCTTCACTGTGACTTTTGAAAATTACCCCAGTGATTCTGTGGCCTTTTCAGAAGCTGTGCTCCCTGTATCACCGAAATGTCTAGCTGGCTCCCAGTCCCTAACTGTGGGGAAAATGCCTCCAGGTAACCTAGAGATAGAAAGAGAGAGAAAAGATTGAGAAGAGAGCGGAACAAGAAAAACATGTACAACAAGAGAACAGCCCTTGAACGGGCATTGGTATCACCATAGTGAATGCATCCATATAGACGGCAGTCGGTATTCATTTTGGTAGGGGTGACCTCCATCCACCAAGGCCAATTTTGTATTTCCTCCTAAGGCTTGTCAGCTGCCATCGCCTGCAGGGTGAGGGATGCTTGACTTCTGGGTCAGTCTTTAAAGGTCTCCCCACTGCAGTCTCGATTCTGCAATTGCTGAAGGAGGGCTTCTCTTTGTTTCTGACTTTTAAACTTGGAGGGTCATAAGTGATTCTCCCTCCAGGACCTGCCGCCTTCCCGGTTTCGGTGTCTCCAGGGTCGCTGCATCTTCATTATGACCCAGAAAACGTCTTGTGCTTCTTTTAGAGACCGTATCACTCGTGTCTTCTTGTACTAGACAAAGGTCAGTCTGAATGGATGGCCCCAGCGGTAGCAGATTCTTTTTTCCCGAAGGTAAGCAGTGGTCGGTTTCAGGGCTTTGCGCCTCTGCAGAGTGAAGGGAGAGAGATCCTGATAGATGCCTACTTAAAGTCCATCAAACGGTATGATTGTTTTGTCTCGGGTTGCATTCATAATTACTTCTTTCTGCTTGTATGCATGAAGGTATGTGAGGATGTCTTGTGGTTGGCCCCGGCCTGATGCCGGTCTTCTAGCTCGGAGAGCACTCTCCAGGGTCATATCCTTGTGTCGCAGCACTGGTGCAACATGTTGAAAAAGGCAAACCACCCAATCCTCCAGCTTCACACCATCAGCTTGAAGTGGAACTCCCTTGATGCAAATGTTTGACCGCACCGACCGATTCTCCAGGTTCTCGAGGCAATGGCAAAGTTCCTCATTGCAGTCTCTGAGTTCCAACTGTTACTAGCTTGGTCAGAAAGCTCCTCCTCTCTGAGGTCACCAGACCTTTCAAGTGAGTCCACGTGGTCCCCCAGTTCCAGAATCTCTATTCTGATCTGCTTTATGTCGGATGCCACATTCTGCCTTAGACCCGCAAAGTCTTCCCGGAGGGTGCCAAAGAGTTGTTCCAAGAATTGACGAGTGATCGGTTCCTCTGTGTTCGCACATGTGGGGTCTGTGTCCTTCTCTTGGGGAGGGGCTGGCAACTGATCAGAGCCATTTCCGTCCTCCCTCTTAGTGCCTGGTTTTTGTAGAAGATCTTTTATAGTGGCCTCATTCTTTGTACAGTGGGACATCATCTGGAGCGGGCTACCCAGCAATGGGGCCAAAATACCCTTTACCAGTAAGCAGGACTAATCCGGGTCAACAGAGTGTATCTGTGCACCCTCTATCAAAATCAGGAGCGGGGCAGCCTCAGGCCGCTATTTCCCAGATGGGGTCAGGAGCACGCAGTGCACAGTCTCTTATCCCTCTTAATGAGTGGGATCCCTCTACTCAGGCCCTTTGCCCAAAAACCAATAGCGTTTGGCTACCGGAGGACCGGGGCTGTGTTCCTCTAGTGCCCTCAGAGAGGAGTGTTCTTACCGTCCTTACATGTTGCAGCGGTCTCCCTATCCGGCCGCGGGCCCCCACCTTCTCAGTGTTAAATCTGGCATACCTGTGGACTGGCCCTTATTGCTGCTTCTAGAGGCCTGTACTCTGCAAGCCTCCTGTACGGAACTGCTGGGGGTTCCGGGCCGCCACCGGGAGCTTCGGTGTCCCATGGAGTCTCCTGGGCCAAATCAAGCACCCAGCATCCGCGTCCCGACACCAGGCTCCAAGCACACTCCAGCCCGACGTCCAAGATGGCCACCGAGTGTCCGCAGCCTCTTATGAGTGCATCCTAGGGCAACCGTCCAGGCTCAGGTCGTCCCCGGCAGTCGGGACCTCAGTGTTGGACCAAAATGCAATCCTGCCCTCAGCCGCACCGCCCGGCCTTCCAGTTGAAGTGGGTTGGCCATCACTTCAGGCCGGGACCGCAGCCCGCGTCGTCTACTTTAGTTTTGGTGGAATGTTACAGGAGAATCGCACTCTCAAAGATAGGCACAAGAAATATTGATATAGTCAAAATTATATGCGGTGCTAAAGAGGTAGGGAAAACACCACATGAAATTGTACACAATGATCCCCTGCACATGCTCAAAGTGTATAGTCAAATGACAGTAATAGAATCAACAGTCGTCTTCTTTGTTTTTGCTGTTTTATTATTTTCCGTCTTCAGTAGATGATGTCACTTTTTACCCTAATGAATCTCCTGCAGCCACAGCCAACATGTGTTTTGTCGTCTTTATTGGAAATGATCCCTCGACTTCTTCAGGGCTAATATGATTCCTTTTAGAGTCTTTTTCTTCGGTGATAATTGTGACCTGAAAGTCATCCAAATATTATCTCCCAGCATATATATTGTATATACGGGTTGTCGTCTTAGTGTAGGCCTCCGAATATGGAGAGAGCTTTATCCTTGTGCCTGATCAAGCACATTTGATATTCCATAAAATCTCACAGTCTGCGGGTATTTAATATTTCAACAATGATATTCCTATAGGTGTCTGTCTATAAAATTATCTGACTTTTTAAATGTATTTACTTTCATTTTCTTTACATGATGTGCTTTGTGCTTCTAGTGTTACTCCCTGCCGCTATTGATTTCTATGTGATTTCCTTGAAATTCCTGCAAGTGGCATGGCTTATTGCAAAGCTTTAGGATGTAGTACTACTGAAGTACGAGTGTAACTTTTGTGAATTGCAACTGACACACCCTTTTTGTTTGTGTGTTTTTATATTTCCATGTCGCTCCCTGTGCCCCTTCTAAAAATTTCTATTTGTTCCTTTAACTGTGTAGTAGATATCCCCAAATTTCTTGTAACTCCCTCTTCCCACATTTACACCAAAAATGTAGATCTACGTTTGCTGGGTTCTTTGCATTCATAGTCGAAAACACATCAAGTGAGAGAAATCTACGTGCATGCCTCTGTGAACTGCGTTGATAAGTATGTGAAGTAGTACTAAAGGAATACTACTTCACATGGTCACAAATAACTTTTGTGAATGGGGTCCAACGTTTTTTATTCACTACATAGTTTTTTCCTCCCATTTTTAATGTGCTGATTTATAAATACTCATCAGTGAAAATTCACATTATTGTTTGCAGTATGATAAGAATAAATGAGATCCTATGACTGTGTAGAAGTTTTTGAACTAAAATTGAGGGAGGGACATAGAGTACTACAGTATATGCTTGGTGGTAAAGGCCCTTCTCCTTCTGAGTTGCAAACTTTTGTTGAGTGGCTTGCAGGAATGATACTTTTCAAAAACATGCAGCATTGCTGGTCATATTATCCTAAATATTTAAAATGTGTAGAACCTCTGGCTCAATTAGGATTTAAGGATTACGAATAAGTATGATACATTTTTTAATTGTATCCCTTTCAAAGATGTTCCTCTAGACAACAAGTGGTCAGTTGCAAATGTTTGAGCTATTATTCCTACACCATATAAAACTTCAAAGCAATAGATTCTGAGAATAGAGACTTATTTGAGGTATAGAACTCAAATAAGGTAGAGGTAGGAGTTCCGCAGGGCTCGATCTTGAGCCCGACACTTTTGAATGTTTATATGGCTCCCCATGCGCTCCTAGCTGAGGAACACAGCGCAAAAAATAGGAGCATATGCAGATGATATGCAACTGCTGTTCACCTGTGACAAGGCGTCGATTTTAGAGGCGGCGAGATTAACGTCTGCTTGACGGAGGTGTTTTCCTGGCTAAGACGGAACCAATTAAAGTGCAACCCAGAGAAATCGGAGATCATTTTCTTCGGCCCCACACCATGCGAAGCATGGTGCCAGTGGTGGCCTCAGGATATGTGCCCCCCTGCAACATCAGTAAGCACTGTGAAGAATTTAGGGGTCAAGCTAGATGCTAATCTGTCGATGAAGGCTCAGATCCAAACAGTCGCCGGCGCCTACTAAAATGTTAAAGCATTTTCTCCCCCGCTGCCAGTTTCACACAGGAAGACTGTAGCCCAGGCCCTGATTGTATCGAAGCTGGACTACGTCAACGTCATGTACCTGGGCCTTTCAGATTATTTAAGAAGCCGCCTGCAGGTGGTTCAGTATGCGGCAGCTAGAGCTGTTCTCATGGTGGGACCCAGAGGGCGGATGTCTCCCCACCTGAAGTCCCTGCACTGGCTGCCCGTCCGGAAGAGGATCTAATTTAAAGCTCTGGTCTTGGCTTTCAGGGCTCTCCGTGACAAGGGTGCCTTCTATATTAGAAAAAGGATTCAGCACTATGTACCGCGACAGGACCTGAGGTCTTCATTGCAGCTTCTGATGACCATCCCTAAGTTTTCCCGCTCCCGTCTGGGCTGTCGCTCCTTTCAAGTGCTGGCCTCCCGTTTACGCAACTGTCTGGCATTGTCTCTCAGGCTGGTGCAGGATCTTCTTACCTTCAGGAAGCAGCTGATAACCTGGCTATTCCAGCAATAGCTTTCTGCCCTTGCCCCATCCTGTTATAGTGCCAAATGTCAGTCTCAAAGTCTTTCAGCACCGGGACACTCTGTGGAGTAGCTGTTCGCTTTATAAGTACCTATTTACATTACATTACATTACATATACATTAGCGCAGTGGTTCCCAAACTTTTTAGAATCACAACCCACTTTTTAGGACGATACATTTTGTAACCCGCCTAGCTTTAATTGCTATGAGGCAGGCAATTTTTTTATGTAACTAAAACACTGTGGGATGTCGCACTGTCATTTATAGACAGCACATTTTCCACTGAAATGACAATAAATGTACACAGACAGACAGTTTTACTGATAAAACTATATTGCTCACAAATGGTAATGTGTGGAGATCGGGTTTCAGCTAATATTTATCATTAATGCCCCACAAGTAAAGTGTATTAAAGTGCGAATAAGACACTTCACTTGTGGCACATTAATGATAAATATTCGATGAATTCCGATGTCCACTTTAGGAGCTATTTGCACTTTATGGTCTTGTTATTTTGACTTTTACATGCACAGGCACTTTTACAAATCATGCTTTCAGCTAAGCAATATGTTATTTTCTTTTGGAGAAGGATATATTGTTTATTCTTGCTAAGCACTTTACTTGCACTGCCACTTTATATTTATATGACTTATAGATTGAGCACCTCGTTGAGTCATTCTTCATTTCAGGCAAAGATATTTAAGTGCCAAGAGTTTGTGTGCCTTCAGGGAATTACAAACCACAAGACGAAAGGCAAAGAAATGTATAACAATCAAGCAAGAACTCAAGGTAGTATTGTAATCCTTCCACGCATTTTACTCGCTATTTGCACTTCATGGTCTTGTTACTTGGACTTTTTATGCACAGGCACTTTTCTGGTTACATTTCTTAGTACCGTAATATAATGTAGGCTCTTTGTAGGCGATTGCCAATGGCAGAAACTTGTTAGGAAAGCTCTAAGATACTCGAAAGAGTGTATAGATCAAGGGGCGATATGTCTCCAGGAAATTACAGGTCTGTTCTAAAATGAGCACTTTAATTGTGCTGTCACTTGGACTCTCAATTGTTTACAAACCATGCTTTTAGCTCAGCGGTATGTAATTTCCTTTTAGAGAAGGATATATTGTTTATTCGAGCTAAGCACTTTACTCGCACTCTCACTTTATATTTATATGATTTATAGATCAAACACCTTGTTGAGTCATTCTTCATTTAGGCCCTGGATAAAGATATTTAAGTGCTAAGAGTTTGTGCGCCTTCAGGGAACCACAAAGATGTTTACACTAGTTATTCCTTCTAATTGCATTGTCACTTTATTTGTCAATTGTTTCTCAGTCATGTTTTTAACTCAGCCTTGTGCAAAAAGAATTCTAGGTAAATCACATTATTGTTCAGCACTATTGAACACTTTACTCATATTGTCCCTTTATATTCATCCGAACCATTGGGGATTAACTCTTCAAATGGGCTAAGGGAACATACAGGTATATTTTAGGGTGAATTATTTTCATCATCACTAATGGCACTTAACCATCAGATAGATAGAAACGGGATTACAATTTTCTCTTTTGATACTAATAGCCTTAATAATAAAATTAAAGCGCAGGCTGTGGAAGAATGGCTAAAAGGCAACTCCACAGATATTGTCCTGCTGCAGGAGACCCACTATGTAGCTAATAGGAAACTTCCATTCAATATGTTTCAGCAGGGGGCAGGCTTTCTTCAACAGGCATAGCGAAAAGAGGGGTAGCAATATTTTTCAGCAAATACTTCCCCTTCCAGGCCTTATACTCTCAGATAGATAAAAACGGTAGGTGGGGACTAGTTAATGACATCATTAAAAACACTAAGATGACTATAGCGACAATCTATGCCCCAATAGAAGATAGTCCCACTCGCCTGATGGATCATTACCTCCTCGTCCTGTCTTCCTCGCCACAGTAATATACATATGAGCCTCCGGCTCCACACAGAACTCCAAGTAAAATAAAAGAGCAGCGCTCTAGTCTCCCCTCCCTCCTCCAATATGGCCCCAGAGGCTTCCACCAATCACATAAAAGGACACATATCAAGCAACCCAGCCTGTTCTTTTTTTCTGCACTTCTCCGAGTGCTTTGACTTCCCTGCTGGTCAGGTGAGTGGAGCTGGGTTCCTGCTTTAGCGGTTCCCTGCGTCCTATGGTATCTGGTTGGGGGAAGTTAGTTGTTAATACTGTGTGCTGCCTTCTAAATTTCGTTTTTTTATTGTGGGCGTGACATGTTTTTGTGTTTCATTAAGTTTTGTCTCCCCCTTCTATTGCCGTTGTGCCTCGTGTCCTGCTTTAGCGGACTTGCGTGGCCGGGCGGTTTCCGACTGTCTTTCCTTGAGGGACGGGCCGGCTTGGGTCCGGTTTGCCGTTTTGTGACGCCGCCGCCGGGCTCCGACAATCCGGCGTCTCGCACTGTGTTCTTGCCTTTCCCGACCGCGCATCCTGCTGAGCGGACGTTGAGCGGCCGGGTGCGGGTTCTCTGGGAGCCGGAGGCTTCCTTTCAGTTCCCCTTACCTTCTGCCTCGCCGGCATGGTTTTCCTGCAGAGACGCCTTAAGGGGTTGACGCGCTGCGGTCCTTGCATCATTGATTTTCGTTATGGGTGCGCGCGGCTCTTCCAGATTCATTTCAAGCCTTGGAAGGGTTCGGGGTGGGATTTGTTGGTTGCTTAGCAACCTCGGGTCCTATTTTACCGGGCTGTTCTGCGTTTTGCCTGTGTTTGTGTTTCTTACACGGCTGGCTGTCATGGATGTTTCCTCTGGTCTGGATGTTCCTGTTCCCTTGGACGTGGCTTCCGGTTCGGGGGTGCATGTTCCCTCGATGGACGTTTTGCAGCAGATGATAAATACTGCTGTTTCTGCTGCTTTGCAGGGTCATGTTCCTGCCCCTCCTCCTAAGAAGGCGAGGGTTGATGGCGCTACGGCTGATGCTGATTCGGATATTGAGGAGGAGGTTGATGTCAGGGGTCGCTTTGTGCAAGGTGCCGACCTGAAGGAGGTGCTGGGACACATTCGCGAAAACTTGGTGTTCCCTGCTTCGGTGGTGCCTCTGGAAGACGATCTGTTCTCGCAATATCGTCGTCCCGAGCCTGATTCTTTGCCTCTCCATTCCTCTGTCTTGAAGGTCCTGGAGAATGAATGGAAGGATGTGGACAAAGGTTCCTTTCCTCGTTTCTTGAGTAGGAGGTACCCTCTTCAGGATTTTGCGGTGAAATACCCTGCCTCCGTGAAGGTTGACTCTTTGTTGGCGAGCATGTCTTCACAGGGGTCCGTTGTATCGGAGGACTCTTCTCCTGCGGACCCGGTTGACCGTAAGGTGGATGGTGCTGTGAAACGCACTTTTGCGGCTGCTAATTTTTCTATCAGGGCGGCGGCCTATTCGTCTTACACTATCCAGTCCTTGCTCAAGGATTTTCAGTCTCTGTCGGAGTTGTTGGACCAAGGGGAGGATGTTTCTTCTACCCTGGCGATGATGGAGCAGCAGGTCCGTCTGCTGTCGGATGTCTCCTTTGATTCACTGGGGGCTGCTGCTTCTGCGGCCGGATCCTCTGTGGCTGCGAGGCGTCAGTTGTGGCTCCGTTCCTGGAAAGCTGATGCTGCACAGAAAAACTTGCTTATGAAAATCCCCTTTTCTGGGGTAAAACTTTTTGGTTCGTCTCTTGACGACATGGTGAAGAAGACGGCGGAGGACCGTAAACTGCTTGCTCCTGACCGTCCTGGCAGATTCCGTGCTTTTGGTTCCCAGCGGTCTTTTGGTTCCTCGAAGAGGGGTCGGGCTGGTCAGCCCTTTCGTGGACGGGGGCGTGGCCGGGGTGCTCCCTCCTTTGATATGTCCCGGTTCTCCGGCGCTTCTGCCTCCTCCGCTCCTGCTTCCAAATCCTGACTGGATCGCTCCTGGTGTCGGTCCGGTTGGGGGTCGACTTTCTTGCTTCATGGAATCTTGGCGCGAGACTGTGTCAGACCAATGGGTGCTTCGCGTGATTTCGGAGGGGTTGCGCATTGGATTTGCCCAGACGCCCCCAGACTGTTTCAAGGCCACTCCTTGCCCCAGAGACCCTGTGAAAAGGTTGGCGCTTTTGGAAGGCATCGCTTCCATGGTGGTCAAAAAGGCGGTGATTCCTGTGCCCTGCGATCAAGTGGGGAAGGGGGTGTATTCCATACTTTTTCTGGTGTCCAAGTGCACAGGGGATCTTCGGCCAGTGATGGACCTGAAGTGGGTGAATACTTTCGTCCCTCACCAACGGTTCAAGATGGTTTCCCTGCCTTTGATCCTTCCTCTGATCTCTCAGGGGGATTTCCTGGCGTCGATCGACCTGAGGGATGCTTACCTTCATGTTCCTCTTCATCCGGATTTTCAGAAGTTTTTCCGGTTTTGTGTGCGGGGTCGTCATTACCAATTCCAGGTATTGCCTTTTGGACTCTGCTCTGCTCCACGGATCTTTACTAAGATTCTGGCTCCTCTTATTGGACATTTACATGGAGAGGGAGTTAGTGTTTTTCCTTATCTGGACGACATTCTAATTTCTGCTTCTTCTCTTCCTAAGGCGGAGTTGCATGTCCAGAAGGTGTGCCATGTCCTGACGCATCATGGGTTCTTCGTGAATGTGCCGAAGTCCTCCCTGGTTCCTGCACAAGAATTGACTTTCATTGGGGCTCTGTTCAAGACTCAGTTGGGGATGGTGTTCCTGCCCCCTCCCCGTGTTTTGTCCCTGATGTCTGCTGTTCGCTCCCTGTTGGTGGGGGTTTCTCATCCTGTGAGCCTGTGGTTGCGTGTTCAGGGTCTGATGTCGGCTTCCTTGTTGACGGTGCCGTGGGCTCGCCTTCATATGTACCCGGTGGTGTCCCACATTTTATCGCATTGGGACCCCTGTTCCCTCGATATGGATGTTCTGGTTCCTATGTCGGAGGGGGTTCGGGTGGTCCTGGGTTGGTGGTTGGACGAGGGTCATCTGTCCAAGGGCCGCCCTTTTCTGATTGTTCCCACCCGCGTGGTCACTACCGATGCCAGCCTGCTGGGCTGGGGTGCTACTCTGGGGGTTTCGGCGGCTCAAGGGATTTGGCCTCAGTCGGTTTTGTCATGTTCCTCCAACTACAAGGAACTGAAGGCCGTCCTTCTGGGTCTATTGGAATTCTCAGCTCTTGTTCAGGGTCACCACGTGCAGATACGGACAGACAATCAGGTTGTGATGTCTTATGTGAACCATCAAGGGGGGTGCAGGGTTCGCTCCCTCAGTTGCCTGGCTCGTCGGATTGGTTCTTGGGCGGAGGTGCATCTGATGTCCCTGTCTGCCATCTACCTGCCTGGTGCGGAGAACACTGTGGCGGATTGTCTGAGCCGGGTGTTTCCTTCCATGGGATCCTTGTCTCTCACGAGGTGGATGTTCAGGAGGTTGCGGATGATGTTTGGTTGTCCGATTGTGGACCTGTTTGCCTCCCAGGACAATGCCCAGACCCGTTGTTTTTGCACGATTATGCCTTGCCGGGACGCCTGGAGGGTGGACGCCCTTTCGTTCCCTTGGCCGGAGGGTCTGCTGTATGCCTTTCCCCCTGTTCCCCTGCTTCCGGCTGTGCTACAGAAGATCAAGAGGGAGGGGTCGTTGGTGCTTCTGATTGCACCTTGTTGGAAGCGTCGCCCTTGGTTTCCCCTTCTGAGGGAATTGGCTGTGTCTCCGGGGTGGCCCTTGCCGTTCGTGCCGTATCCTCTGATGGGTCCTCTTCTTCCGCTGCCTGTGTTCCGTTCCCTGGGTCTGCGGGCTTGGCTCTTGAGAGGGAGTCTCTGATACGTGGCGGTTGTTCGGTGGCTGTGGCTGGTGTCATTCAGCAGTCACGGAGGCCTTCTACGCTTAAGTCTTACGCCAAGCATAGGGATCATTTTGCTTCTTGGTGTGTTGATCGTGGGCTGACGTTGGATTCTTTGGATCCAGCTCGCATTCTGGACTTTCTGAACGATGGGTTTGTGTTGGGTTTGGCCATTTCGACCCTTCGGGCTCAGTGGGCCGCCATTCGGGCATTTCATGTCCTACCTTTGGTTTCCATTTCTCCGTTGGTTGCTCGACTTTTTAAGTCTCTTTCTTTCCAGCGGCCACATCCTATCATGTGTCCTCCTCCTTGGGACCTTCCTTTAGTTTTGCGTTCCTTGCAGTTGGCTCCGTTCGAGCCTTTGGAGTCTGTGGACCTGAAGTTTTTGACTCTCAAGGTGGTGTTTCTGGTGGCGATTGCCTCTGCCAGGCGTGTGGGAGAGTTGGGTGCTTTCCTTCGTTCTGCCCCGTTTTTGTTGGTTTTGGCGGACCGTGTGGTCTTGCGCCCTCATCCCACCTTTGTTCCTAAAGTGGATTCTTTTTTTCACCGGTCTGCCGAGGTGGTTCTTCCGGTTCTGTGTCCTGATCCCTCCTCGGCTGAGGAGTCCCTTTTGCACCTCTTAGATGTTCGGCGTGCCTTACTGATTTACATTTCTCGCACTTCTCCCTTTTTTAAGGTTGACTGCTTGTTTGTAAATTATGGTTTGTCGCGTCAGGGTATGAAGCCCTCCCTGTCCACGATCAGTCGGTGGATTAAGGAAGCCATTCTTTTGGCCTATGCTTCGGTATCTGTGGTTCCATCTCTTCCTGTTCAGGGTCGTTCCACCAGGTCTGTTGCTGTATCCTGGGCTTCTTTCAAAGGGGTGTCTATGGAGGATGTTTGCAGGGCTGCTACGTGGTCTTCTCCGCATACCTTTTTTTTTTTTTTTTTTTTTTTTTTTTGGTGTAAGAAGTTTATTCGCACTTAGCATATAGGAAAATACATTACAAGTGATTCGCCTACAACCAGTGGTGGCCGGCTACAGTTGTTCGTGCCCAATCGGGCTCTCTTTGTTATGTACACAGCCCATCAGCCGACATCCATAGGACCGGCGGCGTTTTACATCGTCATCATATTCACAATCAAATTTAGTGCTCCAGCTATGTATATTCTTGCCAGTGTTCTCACTTTTTTGGTTACTTTTTCTCCCAACTGTAAACTGGATGGTATCACCCCTAAATTAACTTGGAGTGTCCATCAGAAACGTATACTCTGTGTCACAGCATCCTCCCTCCCTTCCCATACCACGTTATTCTCGTACACCTGTTGATCACACTTCATGTAACATTCCTAATTGCTCGCATTCATCCCCTCTTCATTCCCCTGTTCCAACAAGTAGGTTCTGAGGTATTCCCAATAGTCTTTGGGCCTTGATCTAGCTGGCAGTTCCTCCTCATAGGTGTTCAGAGTGTCGCGACAGTACACCATATCTTCTAACCAACTCTTAACCTCTGGCCCTTTTGTACTGTTCCAGTGCAGTGATACCCTTCTTTTCGCCAGCAACAACGCCACTGCACAGAACTTTCGCCTCGTCGCCCTTAATGTTGGTTCAATACCCAAGAGACACATTTTGGCATCGCATATTAAAGCAGATTCTAACATGACATTCAGCGTTTGCACCACCTGTACCCAGTAGCCCGCCACCTTGCGACAATGCCATGCCAGGTGCATGAAATCCGCCCCCTCCTGCTTACACCTTTTACACTTTGAATCCTCTTGCAACCCATATCTCTGTAGTCTCTTTGGTGTGTAGTACACTTGATGGAGGTATTTGTAGTGTATGATTCGCAGGTTACCGTTTGGTGTCAGCATGTCTGTTAGCATGCATGCAGACGCCCATTCCTCCTCAGTGATGGGTGTCACTAGTCCCTCGCTCCACCTAACTCTAGCTTTGTCTGTGCTACCCCCTATCGCTCCCTGTAAACTAGTATATAATTTAGACACCAGGTGCGATGCCGTAGGCGTCGTGAGAAGGAGTTGTAGGGGTGCTAGCGGGGTCGGCTCCTCCGGATGTGTCGGATAATGCTCCCTAAGTGCTCTTTGGAGCCTATAATAGTTAAAGGTGAATAGTAGGGACGGGTTGCTGATGTATTGCATTTTGTTTAACGTTTGGAAGACCCCATTGAGATACAAGTCACCCATTTTATCTATGCCCGCCCACCGTAGCAGATCCATGCCCACCTGTTCTTGTGTCACTGAGATATGTGGGTTGTGCGCCAAAGGCAGAGCTGGAGCATACAGTGGTAGTGCCTTAGCCGCCTTGCCCATCAATCGCCATGCTTCCGTGGTGGTATCTACCGTGTTTATGTCTCTGTCATGCAGCCTGGGGCGTTTATGTAGCAGTATGTTCACCAGCGGTATCGGGTCTGCATCCCCCGCCTCTACCGCCACATGCGTCAAGAAGGGTACTTCGTGATGCCAATAATACGCGAATTGCGCTTGGGCGCACAAATAATAGAGATAGAGGTCCGGTACCTTGAAACCCCCCTGGGCATATGGAAGTGTCATGGTGTGTAGTTCCAGTCGTGCTTGCTTTCCGGCCCATATCAGACTAAGAACTAAGGAGTTGATATTGCGAAACACTGCCGCCGGCGGCTTTATTGGGATGTTGTTGAATAAATACAAAAATTTGGGCAGTATCACCATCTTCACGATTGCAGTCCGGTCCGCCAGGGATAACGGGAGTTTATTCCACCTTTTTATTTTATCCCCCAGGTCCGCTATCGCCCGCCCATAGTTGGTGCGTATAACAAGTTCTGGGTCCCTGTGGAACCACACACCTAAGTATTTCGTGGGTTCCTCCTGCCATTCGAGTGGGTAGTCCAGGGGTATAGGGTGTGTGCTATCCGTCAGGGCTAGAATGAGCGATTTATCCCAATTAATTTGTAATCCGGAGTGGCTCCCAAACCTGATGTACTCCCTCATGAGCGGATTTAGGTTTTGTGCCGGGTTTTTGACATAAAGCACCATGTCATCTGCGTATAACGATATGTGGATGGGGCGTGATGGCATCTGTATGGCTGAATAGTGATGGTGCTGTCGTATTTTACATGCCAATGGCTCCAGGATCAATGCAAAGAGCATCGGCGAAAGCGGGCAGCCCTGCCTCGTCCCTCTGCATATCGGAATGGGTGCTGAGACATGTTTGTTTATTCTGATGCGTGCCGACAGATTGGTATACAGCATTGAAATCCAGCCCAGGAACATCAGGGGGAATCCCATGCGCACCAGGACCGCCTGTATGAAGGCCCATCCTATTGTGTCAAATGCCTTGGCAGCGTCAAGTAGCACTGCCACTGCTTTCGTGTCTGGGGATAGGTAATGGGCCAAAGCAAAGAGTGTGCGGGTGTTATGCGTGGTGGCCCTGTCAGGTATGAACCCAGATTGGTCTGGCCTGATTAGTAGCGGCATGAGCGGTTTCAGTCTGTCCGCCAGTAGACTGGCTATTATTTTTGTGTCTACGTTCAAAAGGGACAATGGGCGGTATGAGTCACATTTATCCTCCGCCTTACCCGGCTTTAGGAGCGCAATGAGTAAGGCTTCCCTCATGGAGCCTGGTAGGGTTTGAGCTGCGTGAGCCGCCCCATATAGCCTCACCAAGTGAGGTGCAAGCAGATCTGCATATTCTTTGTAAAATTCTGTCACGTACCCGTCCGGCCCCGGTGCTTTGTTGTTCGGCAGTCGCTTGATTGTGTCCGTAACCTCCTCGACCGTGACAGGGCGCGCTAGGTATGCTCTGTGCCCGTCTGACAGCCAGGCTAATTCCACATCCTCCATGTATGCTAGCAAGTCTTCCTGCGTGGGCGTGGGGCGTGCTTGGTAAAGGGCACCATAGTGTGTCATAAATTCTGTCATAATTCCCTTGATGTCGTTCACTGTTTCACCCGTGACCTTACAGATGGCTGTTATATTCTGTGGGGCCCTCCCCGAGCATATCTTGTCTGCCAGGGCCCTACCCGGTCTACCTCCTTCCCCGTAGCGTCTGGCTGTCGCCCGTTTAGTGACGTATTTGAGTTCGTCTGAGGCAAACTGTTTGTGTTCTGTTAGAAGGGTTTGTATGTCTCCTAGCACCTTAGTGTCTCCAGTGTGCGTGTATTTGTGTTCCAGCTCCTGTATCGCTGTTTCGCGCGTGCGCAGTTGCCGTCTGATGTCCTTCAGTATACCCGAGGACGTGCTAATGCATACCCCCCTGATTGTGACCTTAAACGCTTCCCACAGGAGACAGGGGTCGTTCGTTGACGGGCCGTTGATTGCGAAGTAATCTACTATTGCCTCATGTATCGTGGTGGCATACATCGGGTCCTTCAGAGCAGTCGCGTTGAAACGCCAAGTGAAGGGCGGTGGTTCATATTTAGGGACCTCTATCTGTAGCAAAACTGGATTGTGATCTGACAGTGTCCTGGGCGGATGCGAGACGTGTCGAACCCATGTTAGTATCTCTCGGGTACCAAGCCAATAATCTAGTCGCGCCCAGCTGTTGTTTGCAGCATTAATGTGTGTCGCAGCGGTGATCCCGGCGTTACTCTTCCTCCAAATGTCAGTCAGTTGGAGGTCCTCTATCGCGTCCCGCAACATATGTCTGGCATTGCTATGGTGCTCCGTGGTGTGTGCAGCCCGGTCTAACTGATCTTGTAGCGTGACATTGAAATCGCCTCCCCATAGTATGTGGTCTATATGTGTATCTGCGAGTGTCTGCCAGATTTTCCTGTAAAACCCCGGGTCATCCACATTAGGGCCATACGTGTTCAGTAACAGGAGTCTCTGTCCCCTGACCTTCCCCTCTACCATCACACTTCTGCCCTCCGAGTCCCTGTTCACATTTGTAATGTCAAAGTGTGTCCCCTTACGTATGAGGATGCTAACCCCTCTGGAGTACGTTGAGTAGTTAGAGCTTGTGACTGATTCAGCCCACCGTGCCCCCAGTGTAGATGTGTGCGTGGCATCTTGGTGTGTCTCCTGTAAATACACTATATCCGCATGCAATCTGTCAAAATAAGCAAACATCTGCCTGATCTTTCTCGGGTTTCCTAGTCCCCTTACATTCCACGTGAGCAGGGTTAATGTGTCAACTCTCGACATTGTCATATGTGTTCATCTTGGTGTCTATTTCGAGGTGTGGCAGCCGTGTACGGCTCCAGACAGGCAGTAAACAGTGAAGTGCTCGGTGCGTGATCCCCGCCGGGTCGGTGAAGCCGTTACTACATCGTGCATGCTTATGTATGGTCATGGAGTTCGCCATGCTTCTCAGACACAGAGTTAATAAATCAAACATACCCAGATCCCCCTTTTCCCCCCCACCCACTTTAGCGCCCGAACTTTGCCAAAGCCATCCCTGAACTAACTGAATCCGAACTTGAAAACTCATTGTGGGGCGCCCCCGCTCGGGGGTATCGCCAGGTTCACACATCTCCATCCACGTAGTGGACGTGGACGGACGCCCATGCCGACTTATTATGTCGTGTGTGAAGTCTTTCACCCTCCACCCACCAAATACCAACAGAAAGTAGGCGTGCGCCATCGAACAATTCCCCCCATCGAAGATTCGATACACCCCAGGGACACTTGGTAGCTGTGGTTCATTACAGTGCTAGCAATATGGGCTGGTCCTAGGGCTAGCGTCTGTACCCCCCTTACTACACGCTACTGCCATGGGAGCTACTCGGCCCCCTGTCCATGATGTCTCTTCGTGCAGCCCTCGGTGGCCCCATGTTCCCCCATTACTCACTGCGAGGACAGACATCTCAGGTCCGCTGCTTCAATGTCCAAAAAGAAAAGTCTGTGGCAGTGCACCTCCAGGCCAAGTGTTCCGGGGTGAGTCAATGTGTGCCAGCCATACGCCTCTTCGTGGTCCCTGGGTCGTTTTCATGTGCATCAAGGCTTCCTTGCCACCCTACCGTTCATTCCACATCGCTGGTCGGTTCCGCTCTGTTCTGCTCCTTCCGTCGCTTCCCCTGCTGCTTGATGAAATCGTGCGCCGCCTGTACTGATTGCAAGATGACCGGTTTACCCAGGTTCGTGATTTTAAGTTTAGCCGGGTACAGCATGGCATATTCAAGACCAAGGTCACGCAGTTTCTTCTTCACCGGCGCAAATTCCTTCCGTGCTAGCTGCACCGCCATGGTGTGATCAGGGTAGAATTCCAGCGTGTTACCCTGGTGTGTGATTTTTCCCATGTCTCTGGCGAGTCGGAGGACTGTGTCTCTGTCCCTATAGTTGAGTGTACGCGCTATGATCATTCGTGGAGTGGCCCCTGGTTTCGGAACTGGCGCCAGGGAGCGGTGCGCTCTCTCGATCAGGAACACTGAGGATAGCTTGTCGGCGCCAAAGATTTCTGTTAGGAGGGTCTCTATGTACGTTTCCATCCTCCCTGTGTTGGTGGATTCCGGCAGGCCGGAAATTCGGATGTTGTTCCGCCTGGACCTCGCTTCCTGATCCTCCACCTTCGCTCGAAGGGTCTCCACCGTTTTCTCCAATCCTCCGCATACCTTCGACGTGGTTTTGTGTTCGTCTTCTACCCTGGATATCCGTTGTTCTGCTTCCTCCAGGCGCTCGTCGTGCTTCTCTATTTTAGCCGCCATACTGTCCACTCTCTGCACCACGCTGTCCAGTTTCCCATTCATTTCCTGCAGACTCTGCTGGATTGCGCGAAGCACCGCTTCCATGGCAGACCCCTCCGCCATTTCAACGTCACCCTCGGTTTCAGGGGTGGCCGACACTGTTTTGGGCTGCTTCCTTGTTTCAAAGGGGAGCTTGGACTGTTGTTTGTCCGGCTTCCCCATAGTCCGCAGTGGCAGTGGCGAGGTGTATTCGGCCGTTTTTGGGCTTCCGGCCGTTAGCGTGCTTTTTCCCGCTGGTGCCTGGGCCCCCCACCTCTGGGTGCGTCTGCTCATTTACCCCCGGGTGTGGCAGGAAGGGGACGTTGTAGAGTTTGCTGTACTATAATGGTCTGGTGGCAGTGTTCGTCGTGGGGAGTATCCAATGGCGCACTCCGGCTCAAAACTCTCTCGTTGTGGATGTAGGAGTTGGTGTCTACGGCTTCAAGGGAAGCCCCACGCACCTCCGCTGAGCGCGCAGTGCAGTGAGCTCGCCGGTCTGGGGGGCCAGCTGGTCTGGTCAGGCGGTGCTTAGCGCTGGGCTGGCTCGCCTCGGTATTCGCTATTTCCGCTCCCGCTGGGGCTCCATGCCGCCTGTCCCGGGGGCCGCCGATAACGCCGGTCTCATGCGTTCCAGCGCCGCCGCCATCTTAGTTTCAGTGGAACGCACCCCGGACTTCTCCGTATCTTGCCACATCTATCGGCCTCCGTTGTCCTGCCGCCTCGCTGCCCCTACAGCTGCTTCGACGTGTCTTGGGACCATGCTGCAGCAAACCTCAGCGCTCCGCTGGTCAGTTGGTCGCTTCAAAGCGGCAGCCGTCAGGCGCGGCCATCTTGATAGCGCCCCGGCGGCGTCTCGAGTTTCCGCTGTTTCCTCGCTGTGCAGCTCACAAAACGCCGTCAAAATCAGAGCATCCCGTCGGCTGTACCTTCCGACACCCGGAGCTGGCCGCAGTTTAGCCGGGTCGGCGGTTTAGAAGGGTGAAAGGGCCGTTATGGTGGCGTCCATCCGGCGGAGCCGACAGTTCAGCCAGCCATCCCGCAGTGCGCCCTCTAGCGCCCCCCTCCTTCTCCGCATACCTTCATGTCCCATTACCGCCTCCAGATTGGGGGTGGGGGTTCTGTTTCGTTTGCCTCTTCTGTTTTGACTGCTGGGGTGCCTTAAGAGGTTGTCCATTTTTTGGTTGTTGTGCCTCTGTGTATTAAAATATGTTTCGCTGCACTGATGGTGTGGTCTGTTTTCCTTACATGAAGCTGATTGCTTTGGTATCGGCTCATATGTATATTACTGTGGCGAGGAAGACAGGACGAGGAGGTAATGCCCCGGTTACTTACCGGTAATCTTCATTACTCAGAGTCCATGTCTTCCTCGCCACAGTATAGTTTCCCTTCCCTCCCGGCCCTGGTGGTGGCTTCATGTCTGCGGCTTGGTTTTCAGGCTGGGTTGCTTGATATGTGTCCTTTTATGTGATTGGTGGAAGCCTCTGGGGCCATATTGGAGGAGGGAGGGGAGACTAGAGCGCTGCTCTTTTATTTTACTTGGAGTTCTGTGTGGAGCCGGAGGCTCATATGTATATTACTGTGGCGAGGAAGACATGGACTCGGAGTAATGAAGATTACCGGTAAGTAACCGGGGCATTATCAAGCATTACTGCTGATATCGGGCTCATTTATAATTCTAATTTTTATTATTTACAGAATCCAGGTTTAGATTCATCGTCAGGGTTGAGGAAACAAAAAAAACACATTTAGGAGCAGCATTAAAGGAATGCATGACACATTTTAATTTGATAGATTGCTGGCGGTCAAGACATCCAGAGAAAAAAGAGTATTCATGCTATTCAGCAAAATATAACTCGGCTGCTAGACTGGATTATTTCTTAATCTCTAGGGAACTATCACAAGCTAATTGTGCGTATATTCAAAATAGTTTTTCAGACCACGCATTGCTAAACTAGAATTTGCTGGTATTGGCAGAAATACAAACACCTCGAGATGGACATTCAATAGAATTCTGTTGGAGAACGGAGACTGGTGTACGAAAATCCATGGGGAGATAGAGGGCTTCTTTCAGATCAATAGGGATACGACCTCACTGGAGAATGTCTGGGAGGCTTTTAAAGCCACAACCCGCGTGGTTATATCATCTAAGCACATCGCGAGAAGAGAGGCACAGACTATAGAGAGAAACCACCTCAAGGCCAATGTTAAGTATACGAAGGAGCTATATCTAAGGGATAAAAACAGCAGAAATAAACTGCCATTGGGACAGGCGCGCCAGGAGATGCAAGATTATTATTACGCTAAAGTTTACACTGCTAACTCCACATATCTCCAGAAAGTATAGGAAGAGAGCGAGGTTAAAGGCAAGTTTTGAGCCTGGCAAACAAAAGATAAACAAGCTCAGAATAGAGTGTATGTACTATGCGATAAGCTCACTAAAAGTCGTATTATAGATGAAAACAAAATACAAAACGAGTTTGTTAGGCATTACGAGTCCATTTATTTCGTTAGACAAGAAGTTGATACCAGGAAATTAGATACTTTTTTTAGTGGATTACAAATTCCTAAATGAACCAGTGAACAATCCATAAGCTTAATGGCCAACGTCCCAATACAAGAAATGGAAGGAGTGGCCCAAGCAATGGCTAATGGCAAAGCATGTGGGGAAGACGATATTCCGATTGAGTTCTTCAAATAGTTGGCCAATCATATTTTACATGGTGGGAGAATAGCATCTTCTTTTAGAACAGCCGTTATTGTTAGCTTATTAAAAAAAGAAAAGGGAAATATAAAATCTTACAGACCCATCAGTTTGCTGAATTCTGATTACAAGATTGTAACCAAATTACTGGCTAACAAAATTAGCAACTGTACAGGGTCTATCTATACTAATATAATAAAGAGAGAGCCCAAACCTTTGAGGCGGGTAATCTCAGGAACCACAGCACCAATCACAACACCGAATACAGCGTTGGAAAGGGCAGTTGCAGCAGAAGGGCATAGTCTATGCAGACGTCCACCATATACATTTAAAAGGTAAAATAACCGTGCCAGCAAAGTATTCCCTTGTGGGCGTGTCTGCGTTGTGCTGTGGGTGTGTGCTTGGGGCGTGACAAACGCTGGGGGCGTGTGGTACGTTCCGCCCTTCATGACATGTCTCATATCGTGTGCTGTGGGCGTGTGCTGGGGGCGTGGGCATGTGCGGGCGCAGGAATACGGGAAAAAAAAAGAGCGTTGTGCCCAATATTCCATTGTTTTTTCTTCTCAGGTTCTGTACATTCCAGCTCCGGGTGTCCACCCTGCTCCCTTTAAATACCCCTGCACTCCATAATCATAACCCACCCTTACTCCTTAAAATACCCCAACACCCTTAAACACTAACCCATCTTAACCCTATAAATATATCCTGTACCCCAAAACCCAAACCTATCCCTAAACCCTAAAAATACCCCTGTACCCCAAAACCAAAACCTAGCCCTGAACCCTATAAACACCCCTGTACCTCAAACCCCAAACCTACCCCTGAACCCTAAAAATACCCCTGTACCCCAAACCTAGCCCTGATCCCTTAAAATACCCCTGTACCCCAAAACACAAACCTACCCTGAACCCTAAAAATACCTCTATACCCCCAAACCCATACCTAGCCATGAACCCTAAAAATAACCCTGTACCCCAAAACCCAAACCTACCCCTGACCCCTAAAATACCCCTGTACCCCAAACCCCAAACCTAGCCCTGAACCCTAAAAATACCCCTGTACCCCAAAACCCAAACCTAGCCCTGAACACTAAAAATAACCCTGTACCCCAAACCCCAAACCTACCCCTGAACCCTAAAATACCCCTGTACCCCAAAACCCAAACCTAGCCCTGAACCCTAAAAATACCCCTGTACCCCAAAACCCAAACCTAGCCCTGAACCCTTAAAATACCCCTGTACCCCAAAACCCAAACCTACCCCTGAACCCTAAAATTACCCCTATACCCTAAAAACCAAACCTAGCCCTGAACCCTAAAAATACCCCTGTACCCCAAAACCCATACCTATCCCTAAACCCTAAAACTACCCCTGTACCCCATAACCCAAAACTATATCTGAACCCTTAAAATACCCAAACACCCCAAAACATATACCTCAGTACCCCAAAACATATACCCCTATACCCATACTTACCTTATCCAAACATAAAAAACATGCCTTTACCATTCATGCATTTACAACGAATTTCGTTGTAAATGTATGCGTGGTAAAAGCATATCAAATGTAATGCCATGCGTTATAATGGCATTGCGGAGTCATGATACTTTTGTAATGAAAGTATGCGGAGTGATGGTATGCGGAAAGAAAGTTGCGGAATAATGGGTGTTTACCCTCCCCCGGTAAGTACATTGGTGGCACGGCTGCCCACATCTCCAGCCACATACTCACATTTTTTCACCACCGATTTGAAAAATGCACAGGTCTCTCTCATTGATGGCCAGCACCGACATACACTTTTAGACAACCTCACGCCACAAATTCTAGAATTGCGAACTTTAGAGCTGGAGAGCTAGGTTCGAATCTCGGCATCAGCTCAACAACCTGTGATACCAGGCAAATCGATTTGTCTCCCTGTGCCTACCACAAATGAATGTGTTCTTCTGTAATGTAAATTGTGCTCATGCCATGTTGTCGAGTTCGCGCTATATAATATTACAAGGAAAAATAAAGTAGGGAAACTCGAGTTCACACACTACTGAAGACGCGCTCTTAAATGCATCAGCAGTGCACTGTGAATCGGAGCGTTACACAGGCCTGTCACAGATAGGAAATGCTATCAAAACGAAATCCTACAAAGCAATATACTACTGGCCGGCAGCAATTCATACCCGGACAACGTCGGGACGGGCTGCCAGTAATTCATATAGATCAATGTGGCTTTGTCGCAGGGCAACAACTATCTTTTAACACCACTTTTTTAATGGAAGCACTGGATTATTTTAAACAGAACAAAATACCTACCCTGATCATGCTTTTAGAGGCAGAGAAGGCCTTTGACCTTGTATGTTGGCAAAGCCTATTCTATTCACTTGCTAAATTTGGTTATCCCTCTGAACTGATTGTAGTTTTTTCAAACTTTTACGAGGGGGCTACAGCTCAAATAATAGTGATTGCCAAGAGGGTGGATGCTTGTAGAGTAGTTAGGGGGACAAGACAAGGCTGCCCACTCTCCCCTCTGATCTTTGCCTGTTTCATAGAGCCCCTAGCTATAGCCATTTGTTCCTTAGGTAGCACAGCATCCCCAGTGCCCGGCACAACTAATATTAAATGATACGCTGACGATATTGCCCTTTTTTTAAAACCTGAAAGTGAAGTACAATTGCACATTTTTTATGTGTTATAGGAATTTGAATCTATTGGGGGCTATAATATCAATACATCCAAGACCGAGATCCTGTTTTGCAATTAATTGCAAAGCTAAATCATTATTGACAGATCGAATTTTATTAGCTAACACACGGCCCAAGAAGTATTTAGGGATATACGTAATGGAAAATATTAATGATCTCTACACCCTAAATGATATCCCCCTCAATAATAAAATAAAGAATACATTGTTCAAATTCAAATTCAAAATTAGCTTTATTCGGTATTTTGACAAAAAACCATAAAAGCATACAAAATACAAACGTAGGCAGACTAAATAGCTTTTCTCATTAAAAAACTTCTTACGAAAATACATATCATAAAAACAGAACAGATGAAGTTCATTAAAATGCATAAAAATTTTCTAGAATTCATTAAAAGACTCATGGATTTCATACAGTCTCCTGTGTTACGTATTATTTGATGTAATAAGGTACAATATAATACGATTTTACAATTTGTGTTTATCCATGAGGTCCTAATCATTACCCATGGTCCCTCTACACTTTACAGTAAAGGTCAAAAATTTAATCGCTGTCACTATGCTGAGTTCATCTTGCATCATGTACAGTCTGACAAGTGCAGTTTTACAGGTTCTCAATCCCCATGTCTTTAACAATGGTAGCAGGTATCTTTTTCTCCCCCACTGATAATACTTGCAAAAGAAAATGCAATGTAGGTTTGACTGTTTGGATAGGTCATCACACGGCCATTTTTCCAAATTAGCAGACCAATCATTCGGGACAGGAAATGATATTAACCTGTAAAATGACTCCGTCCTCATTCGAGTCAGAAGCATTCTGTGATAACACGAATAGGTTGGCGCTAGATAAGCGTGAAGGCCCGTACCATGTAGAATGTTACGATGGGCTACTATGGTAGACTTGTGCCTGTCTAAGTACCATCTCCTTTCCTCCAGTAAGTCAAGGCATGCCACTTTTAGAGCTTTTTTTACTATTTGTGAGCATGATGTGGGATTTAGGTAGAGATCTGGTTTACCAATGGAGAACAAAAACTTTTTCACATAGGCTAACCATGGCTGCTTACTAGAAGCAGAATGATTTAAACAGTCTTGGATTACTTCCCTGTTGAAACCTGTGTCATCACATGTCCAAATCTTAAACCACAACATCACTGGCGCTATCTTTATCAGATCGGTGATGTGGACTCTATCCAGTTCGTTGTGGCAAATGGTAGTAGAGGTGGATCGGGGGACTGATAATAGGTGCCTCAGGAAAGCATTTTCCACTGTTTGAATTTGTGTACAATCTGCCAGTCCCCAAATGCAGGCCCCGTATACAGCGGTGGACACACATTTAGCTGCGTAGATCTTAAGTAATATGTCTACAGGTTTCCTACCCAGTCTTTTAGCAAATTGTTTAAGAGCACCTATTGTGCGAGAGAAGGCCAGGTTCCGGGAGGTTATTGCTGTTGACCATGTGCCCCTGTTGTTAAATATGATACCTAGGTAAGAAAAGGTTTTGGTCATAGCTATCTTAGTGTTGTTAACGAAGGTTTTACAATCTGGTATGTTTTTCCTCAATGTACATGACATTGTGAATGTTTTTCCCTCGTTTATTTTTAAACCTCTCGTGGTCATGAAGGTTGAGAATCCTGTTAGCGCTTTCTGAAGACCCAGCTGTGTGCGAGCCATGATCACGGCATCGTCAGCATATAATAGTAGTGGTACTGAGATGCCATTTATTTTAGGGTAATCCACTTCAAGATCTTTTAAAAAGTCTGCTATCTCGTTAATATATAAATTAAAAAGGAATGGCGCAAGGATGCAGCCCTGTCGAACACCCTTTGCTATAGGGAATTTTCTAGTTCGCTCACCATTTTTACCGTATCTGACCGTGGCACCTGCGTCTCTATACAGTTCCTGTATAAAATATAGAATGTTTTTGTCTATCCCCATTTTAACCAGGGTTTTCCATAGCACACTATGGTCTAGACAATCAAAAGCCGAGGTTAGGTCGACGAATGTTAGGAACAAATTCCCTTTTTTCCCTCCAATATATTTATTTGTTATTAAGGCCAGGTTTAAACCCTGCTCTACAGTGCCTACACCAGTTTTAAAGCCATACTGTAATTTCGATAGGATCCCTTTGCTCTTAGACCAGGTTTGTAATTTAGTTAACAATACTCTGCCTGCAACTTTCATCAGGGTGTCTAGCAAAGAAATAGGGCGATAGCATTTTGGGTCCTGTCTATCCCCTTTTTTAAATATTGGAATTACTATGGCTTCGTGCCATGTGTCAGGAAAACCCATTTTGCTATACGCGTTTATTACATTTGCTAATAGAGGAGCCCAAAGATCTACATTTTCTTTAAATAAATCAATGGGAACTCCATCTGGGCCGGGGGCCTTTAAGTTAGCACTCTGGGAAATTGCTAGCTCGACCTCTAGGGGGGTAATAACTACATTTAAAGGGAAACTATCTTGCATCACTGCCTGTTCCACCTGCCTATTATTAAAATCATATTGTGGGATCATAGTTATTAGATCTTTTTTATATAGGGAGGTAAAGTAATCAACCCAGACATCTTCCGTTATGGCTATCTCCATCGAATCAGCCTTGCTGTCCGTGGAGAAGAAGGGGGCATTGATTTCTTTCCAGAAAGAAATATTATCCCTTAAGGCGCTTGCCTTTACTAGGGCTTCCCAGGCCTGATTTTTCAGTTCGTCCTGTCTATCGCGGAGGGTCTGTTTATAGACTCGCCTGGCATCCTTAATCAAACTAGTGTCTTTAGGGACTGTCTTTAATGCCTGTAACAGGTCTTTATGGGCTTTGGAACAGGCGGAGTTAAACCAGCCGTGTACTCTCTTTTCTGCCCCTATCTTTTGTTTTTTGGTTAACTTATCCTTTATAGTGGCAGTTATCCTTCCATAAGCCTCTATAATTAACTGAGGGTTAATATTAAATTCTAGGCAGGTCGAGAATTGTTTCAATTCTTTCTGGACTAAATCCTTCAAGAAATTTGTAGAATCGATTTTTGCCCATTTTATGGCATATCCATTCTTTCTTGCCAGTGACACTGAGTGACCGTGAAGAATACTAGGTATGCTTGTTACAGGGCTCTCGGACTTCCCAACAGAAATAGTGGTGCTAATCGGAAAGTGATCGCTTAATGCCAGGTCTTCCGTGTTAAACTCCTCCAGACAGCCCTGATTCCTATTTGACACTAGGATGTAGTCAATTACAGTGCCTGACCCTCGACCAAAAAAGGTTGTCTGAAAAGCTACAGAAGGCTCACATAATTCATTGGCAAACCCGAGGTCCCAATCGTGCATTAGTTGGTTTAACATATTACCCATTATAGAGTGTTCAAAATGTGTGGTGGGGTCCCCTCTTAAGTTATAAATGCCGCAGTTTTTTGTGGCACTGTAAGGACATAGATGACAAATATAATCACCTACTATTAGGGTACAATCTGCGTCCTGCCCACCTCTCGTAAGCATTGTAGTGAGCTCAGCTATTAAAGCTTTAGGATCTACTTTTGGGACGTTGATGTATATGTTAATCAAGAAGAGGGACCACCCCTTTGCTTTGACCATAAGTCCTTGCATTGATCTAACCACACCTACTTTGGGTCCACTTGCCACATATGTGGACAGTTTTGTGTTACACAGATTGGAGGCGAAGATACACAAACCCCCCGACCCTCTACCTCGATTACCCTGTATCGACGGGATATAGAAAGTACTAAAGCCCTCAATGTGGGTCTCCTCTTGGTCCCAGCATTCCTGTAAACATATTATGTCCTGTTTTTCCATAAAGGATAGGAATGACTGGGCCCTTGATTTGTTGTTTAGCCCTGCAATATTCCAGGAAGTTATTTTTAGGTTGGATTTATGTAGACTGGCTTCTGGTGTCAATGTCTGAGGAGTTAGCCTCTCAGCGCCCTCTACACTATGTTCTACCTCCCTTTGGGTTTGTGTGATGTCCCGCGGGATTATGGGTTTAGCCCCAACATTGAATTTCTCTTGGGCTACGGAACCTTCCCCTTTTAGGACCTTAATTAGTTGGTCTGATGGTTGCTGAGGTGGTAGCAATGCTTCCCCTATTGGGGAATCGGGTGTGTTCCCTAATGGCAGGATATTAGCGTTGGAAATCTGGTGGTCATTTTTACAGGTCTCATCTGGGATGCCTAAATTATTTCCTTTCCATTTTGTTACCATTGTTGGTCAATCGACCATGTCTAAACAGTCGTACCTATTCCTTGTGGGGGCCCCCCTCCAGTAGTCAGGATTTAAGTTTTCTCTTCTTGGTGGCCAGGGACGATTATCCCACCCTCTATTCCAGTGGTTGTTGCTATTCCTATTTCTATTTCTGTTGTAGTGCCCCACCTGTGTCCAAGGCCAGTCCTGGACTTCCTCCCAACTATTAGGGTCGCCATAATTAAAAGTATTTAGAGGTGGATAGAAGAAGGAGAGACGCTGTACGTCGACCCCCCCCCCCCCTTTTCTCCAGAGCTGGCCATGAGGAAATATAATCAGCTGTAGCGGGGTCCTCACAATTGAGTACAATGCAATCGCCCTGCAAACTTTTTTTGGTATCGCCTATCCAGAACACTCTTCTCATTGAAATAATTCTGCTATGATTAGATGGATGGAGAGGTCTGTTTTGGCTCAACCACTGCAGTACCTTGTTACGCAAAGACCAAGGGGGTTCGTCTGTGCCATCTGCCAGCTCGGTGACCCCAGTAAGTATGACAGTGTATGGCGTCGCCTCGGGCGGCAGATGTATCGGACGCCTGTACCTGGGGCCTTTCCTCTCATTGGCCTGTGGCTGGGGTGGTTGGGCTTTTTGTGATGTCTGTGGGGTATCCTTCTGCTTCGCTGCTTGGGTATTTGATTCCACGGGAGCCGGGGTTTTTTGAGGCTTATCAATGGGGCCTTTTTGTTTTCCAATCCCTTCTGTTGGGGCAGGTTTTGAAGTGATTTGTTTGTTTTGCCTGTCGTTTTTTGGAGCTTCGGTGTTTGCAACTCTTTCGAGCGGCAGGGGCTTGGGTCGGGTAACTGGTAAAGACGGTGGTTGAGCCGGGTTATTTGTGTCTTTCGAGATCCCCAGGCCCTTGGCAGGTGTACCCAGTGATTTCTGCTTGAAAGCTGGGGTATTTAATTTAGCTAATTGCTTCTCAATAATCATGATGCTCTTTTCCATTGGTTGCAGATGGCGTTTTAGCAACAGCCCCATGCTTTTTATGATGAAATCGTGTAGTGTTACACATGCGGTGCATGGTTTCTGTGAGCCACCCCCAAGGGCTTGGTTCTCTGTCAGCTCCCGGAGACCAGCGTCCTGTGAGGTCAATATACAATCAGCACTGCTATTGGTAGGGATCGGTTGATCTGACAGAATTGTATCGGTAGTTGGGTTAAGGGAGGTCGTGATGTTATGCAGAGCTAATGTGGTCTCGTGTGGGGTCATCTCTGTGTTTTGCCTCTTAGCTATGGCACCCTCCCGCTTGCCCATGGAATTAGGGTCTACGATATCCGCCTGATTGTGGAAAAATTGTAGATCTGGTGTTTTTTCCAAGTCCTCACTGGAGTTGGACCCCAGTGAGAGTTGGGTGGCGGATAGATCGACAATATTTGGAACCGTGTGTATTAATACGTTCGTGTTGTCAGCTTGCTTAAACAGTGGAATAATTGGACCCTGTTGAGTAGGGGTTTGTGCAGAAGCCAGGGGCCCCATAGACGATCTTCTTGCAACCTCCAGTTCATGAGATACCCTACGTTCTAAGATGTGTATGCTTTTGTCTATGACCTCGTGGGTCTTAGTAATGAATAAGTCTATAGGGCCAGTGATATCGGTTAGGTTAGGGGTCTTTTTACTTCTAGTGCGCTTATTCATTGTTGAGCCAAGTACGACAAAATTAATAATAAGTGCAGGTCAAATACAATGTCAAAAACCAACAGTGGGTCACAGATAGAAGTAGCGTGGCGAAAATGTGAATGTAAATACCGTGGCCCAGTCCAGTCCTGCTCAGTCTTGAATGGGCTTAAACGGGCCCGCCCTTGGCCCGGGCTTCGCCCGGCGTCCCGCTCGCGTCCCGCGTTGCGGGGGACGCTGACCTTTATCGCGCCTCCAGGCGCCGATGATGACTGGAAAGGTCTGCGCCGCCGCAGGGTGGTCTGGGTAGCCGAGTCCTCCTCTCGGCGGCCGGCTGGGGTGAAGCACGGCGGCGGGAGTACTCAGCCAAGACAATGAAGGTGGGCTTTGCAATCGTTCTGCTGTGCTGCGTGGGCTTCCAATGGGTGCAAAAAAGATTTACACCGCCTGGCCGGGGGACGCTGACCTTTATCGCGCCTCCAGGCGCCGATGATGACTGGAAAGGTCTGCGCCACCGCAGGGTGGTCTGGGTAGCCGAGTCCTCCTCTCGGCGGCCGGCTGGGGTGAAGCACGGCGGCGGGAGTACTCAGCCAAGACAATGAAGGTGGGCTTTGCAATCGTTCTGCTGTGCTGCGTGGGCTTCCAATGGGTGCAAAAAAGATTTACACCGCCTGGCCGGGGGACGCTGACCTTTATCGCGCCTCCAGGCGCCGATGATGACTGGAAAGGTCTGCGCCGCCGCAGGGTGGTCTGGGTAGCCGAGTCCTCCTCTCGGCGGCCGGCTGGGGTGAAGCACGGCGGCGGGAGTACTCAGCCAAGACAATGAAGGTGGGCTTTGCAATCGTTCTGCTGTGCTGCGTGGGCTTCCAATGGGTGCAAAAAAGACATACACTTTTAGACAACCTCACGCCACAAATTCTAGAATTGCGAACTTTAGAGCTGGGGAGCTACGTTCGAATCTCGGCATCAGCTCAACAACCTGTGATACCAGGCAAATCGATTTGTCTCCCCGTGCCTACCACAAATGAATGTGTTCTTCTGTAATGTAAATTGTGCTCATGCCATGTTGTCGAGTTCGCGCTATATAATATTACAAGGAAAAATAAAGTAGGGAAACTCGAGTTCACACACTACTGAAGACGCGCTCTTAAATGCATCAGCAGTGCACTGTGAATCGGAGCGTTACACAGGCCTGTCACAGATAGGAAATGCTATCAAAACGAAATCCTACAAAGCAATATACTACTGGCCGGCAGCAATTCATACCCGGACAACGTCGGGACGGGCTGCCAGTAATTCATATAGATCAATGTGGCTTTGTCGCAGGGCAACAACTATCTTTTAACACCACTTTTTTAATGGAAGCACTGGATTATTTTAAACAGAACAAAATACCTACCCTGATCATGCTTTTAGAGGCAGAGAAGGCCTTTGACCTTGTATGTTGGCAAAGCCTATTCTATTCACTTGCTAAATTTGGTTATCCCTCTGAACTGATTGTAGTTTTTTCAAACTTTTACGAGGGGGCTACAGCTCAAATAATAGTGATTGCCAAGAGGGTGGATGCTTGTAGAGTAGTTAGGGGGACAAGACAAGGCTGCCCACTCTCCCCTCTGATCTTTGCCTGTTTCATAGAACCCCTAGCTTTAGCCATTTGTTCCTTAGGTAGCACAGCATCCCCAGTGCCCGGCACGACTAATATTAAATGATACGCTGACGATATTGCCCTTTTTTTAAAACCTGAAAGTGAAGTACAATTGCACATTTTTTATGTGTTATAGGAATTTGAATCTATTGGGGGCTATAATATCAATACATCCAAGACCGAGATCCTGTTTTGCAATTAATTGCAAAGCTAAATCATTATTGACAGATCTAATTTTATTAGCTAACACACGGCCCAAGAAGTATTTAGGGATATACGTAATGGAAAATATTAATGATCTCTACACCCTAAATGATATCCCCCTCAATAATAAAATAAAGAATACATTGTTAAAATGTAAAGAACTTCGGGGCACATGCATCAAGCATTTTTGGAGTCGCAAACGGTGCGATTCCTTAAAATCGGCCTTTTGCGATTCCAAAAATGCTTTTTGGAATGCATCAAGCATTTTTAGAAATCGCACATTTTTGCGATTTCTAAAAATGCGATTGCTTTTAAGAAATCGCAAATTTGCGATTTCTTAAAAGCAATGCATGATTACTTTTATAATTGCGAATTCGCAATTAGGGTGTCAAATTTACCGAGTGGTTGAACCACTCGGTAAATTTGCAAAAAGTGTTAAAAACGCTGCAAAAGCATTTTTTACACATTCATGTTACGGACACACATGTCCTTAGGACATGTGTGTGTGCAACATGATGCGAAAACAACATTTCATGGGTGCAGGGGGGGGGTCATTTGAACCCCCCTCTCCACCCTTGAAATGCAGTCAGGATTTGCGATTAGCAAAGTGCGAATTCGCAATTCCCATTCATTCCTATGGGCATTTTAGCCCATAGGAATGAATGGGAATTGCGAATTCGCACTTTGGTAATCGCATAATATTTGAGAATCGGTAAAAATTGCGATTTTTACCGATTCTCAAATATTTTGAGAAAATGTACATGCATCCCATTTTGCATTTCCTAATTTGCGATTCCCTAAAAATCGCAAATTAGGAAGTGCAAAATGAAACAATGATGCATGTGCCCCTTCCAGTATTATTAATAGGCCGAGTAGCTATAATTTGCATGATGATTCTCCCATTATGCAATTTTCTTTTTTTAGCCATTCCTAATGCGGTCCAAATTAATTTTTCCAAAGAAGTCCAAGACTTTTTTTCCACATTCATATGGGCAAATAAGGCGTCAAGGCTTTCAATGTAAATGCTCTTTAGGCCAGTATCAGAAGGGGGACTAGCTCTTCCTGATTTGAAAGAGTATTGCTATGCTAATTTTGCACACATTATATACAGAACAACAAAGGTTTTAAACATCAATAGGTACGATAATTTCTTTTTAGATTTGATTTACAAGGAATATTTAATCTGAGATGTTATGCATTTAATAACAAATCCCCAAAAAGTAAGATATAAAACCCTTCAAGGAGTACTAAACGGAAAAAACAGCTGTTTAGGCTTTTCTCTATCCCACTTTAAATAAAGAAACCATTCTCTCCGACATCTATGTAGGTCAAGATTTATTACTCGACCCAGCACTTATGGCGAACTGGAGGAGTCAGGGCTTTAGTAAAATAGGATACTTCTTGCTGGGAGAGTCAAAAAACCTGGTCTGAAATATAACCATTGCTTAAACATAGTTAAATTATTATGCAATGGTCATTCGTTAGGATTAAAGGCTTTTTGTCTGAATTTAACCCCACACTTATTAGCGATGTTAGCGATCTTGCAGGGTATTTAGTAAACCATACACATTGCATTTCAATAAGTGGGTGGGTCTCCCTGTTCTGGACTCAAGGGGAAGGTAATCTTTGCCAGAAAGCACAGAGAAAGTGGAAATATCAAGAAGGGTTGCATATCTCTACTATACATTGGCATCAGATTAATAAATGTAATTGCTCCTTGCTGAAAGCGGCTAACTTTAAGCGGATGCAATTTTATTCAAAATGGCTGCTGTGCAGCACTCCGGAATTTTTGCAGAAAATTAATCCCCAGATCTCAACAAATTGCTTTCGATGTAATTTAGAGGAAGGAGGGAATTTGACCCATACTATCTGGTGGTGCCCGAAATTAGATGTATTCTGAGAGAGTATTAACAAATACTGCCAGGACACAGTGAAAGTCCCACAGACACTGGATACTCAGACAATGGCTTTAGGATATTCCACAGATTTAACAGCAGATATGCTGCAAAAAAAAACAGATATTAATCTTGGTCCTGGCAGCTCGATCGCTGATCCTGCAGAGGTGGAGATCGGTAAATATTACAACTTTTACACAGTTAATAAGAAAATTAAGTAGGATTAAGAAGCATGAAAGAAAGTATGCTCTAAGAGCAGGCTCCTATAAGAGGTTTAAGGCGCTCTGGGAGAACTCGGGTAAAAAGTAATTTGGGGTTGCTAAGATGTTGGAACAGAAATACGTTAAGAACACTGTTAAATCAGACTGTATAATGATTGATGTGTATTATTGCACTTTATAATCGTTGTGGTTTTTACTGTGTGGGGTCTAAAACATTGATGATTCTCACGATGTGGGCATGCTGCTTGTGGCACAAATGTATTCTTTCCTTTTAATGTCTTTTGTATTAACAATTTATGAACTATCTCCAAATAAAAAATATATTTAAAAAAAAGTAAAATATCTTGATTGTTTTGATCCATTTAAAATTCATGTTTCCATCACATTTCAGAATTACAAAAAATTGGCATTATTTTTGCTTTCCACACTGCAGAACGTGTACAGTTAATTTGCAGGTATTTACATTTTGTTGTGTGTTATAAAAATAATGATATCCTATAAAGCCTTTCCTTTCAAATACCTGTACCCGAGCAAGATTGTCACATAATTCACTCTACTATTCTTTCTCTGACTGCAAAGTGAGGGAGTTTGTAAACACCAATCCCCATGTTAAAAAAACTGCATTTGACATAATACATGGCCTGACATTTGACCTCTTCTTTGAAGCGCAGCAAATGTGACAAGATACATACAGAACTTAAAGGCATCTTTATTTATTGCTGGAACTTTCACAACCAACAAAAAATCGGCTCAAGGCCCACCAGTGGGCTGCAATGCCCTATTTGGGAAACACTGCTCTGATATCCATCATCAATATCCACATTGGGTTTGGGGCTGAAAATCTAAAACTAACATTTGCTATTAACGCAACATGTGTATGATAGGTAAACAGCGTTTACCACTATTCTTTTTCCCCGCAGGGAATCACAACGCGGTCGTTACCATGACTGCGTTGTGATTCCGCATACCATTACTCCGCAATTCGGAAGAACGACTTGCGGAGGGGGGGAGGTGTTGGATTTAAAATCCAACACCTTCCCTAGTGTCTGCACAGGCTTGAGTTGGAATAGTAAATTATACTATTCCAACTTCCAGCGCCCCCTCCGCAAGTCGTTCTTCCGACTTGCGGAGTAATGGTATGCGGAATCACAACGCGGTCGTGGTAACAACCGCGTTGTGATTCCCTGCGGGGAAATATAATGCGGGATGTCATCATATATTCGTATGCTAAGATCTTTCCATTCGATTTTCTGTCATTTGTTTTGTCATTCATATTGGCACCATTTAGATTCAGTGCCAGAAGGTGATGGTTTGAGGGCCCCTTTTACTTACCTTGATTGCCCACGAAACAGGCATTGACAAAGCCAAAGAGAGTGGGTTTCATATTACATTCAATAGCACCTGGAAGCTACTCCTATGGCTTTGCCAGTACATGGTGGTACTGGTGGTGGTGATGTTGGTGGTGGTTTAGGATTGCATTCTTATTGGTTATAGTGGTACTGGTTGTAGTGGTGGCGCTAATAATGGTGGTGGCACTTTGGTTATAGTATTGCTATTGGTTGTATGTGCATTCAGAGTGGTAAAGTAGTGGTGGTGATGGTTCTTTTCTTGGTAGTAGTGATGGTAGTGGGGGTGGGGGCATTGGTGGCAGGTTGTATTGGCAGTGATGTAGTATTGGTGGTGATATTGGCAGCACTGGTGTTGGTGGAGATGGCATTGCATTATTGATAATGGTGGTGATATGATGGTGGTATTATTTGTATTGGTTGTGGTGGGCTAAGTGGCTTTTTTGATTGTATTGGTGATGGTATTAGCGTTGGTATTGGTGGTAGTGATGGTAGTAATGATGATGGTGCGGTACTGGTGGTGTGGTATTTGTGGTGATGGGTTTAGTGATGGTAGTGAATAAGTATGGGTGAATTTTGCGGATCTGTGGTCTGCAAATTCGCGCAAAAGCACAAAAAAGTCCGCAAATTCGTGGATTTTCCGTGAAATCGCGGATTTGTTTGCGATTTCCATCTACTCAACTGGAGTACTTTCTACTGGCTAATCAGTAGGTGCTACCTCGTTCGTCAAATGTATAGTGCTTTTCCTACACTGCAGCTGCGTAAAGGGCCAGAAGATTTGTCTCCACTGACCATGTGTGAGAAGTGATGAGTGTGTACTCCATAAAAAATTACAGTAATTCTTATCAGGAATAATATCCGTTCTTTCAAGTCGTCATACAGAGGACAAAACTATTTCTGGTTGCAATAGGACATCTTTATTATTTTTTGTGGGACATGGACAGCTGACACGTGTTTCGCCCCCTCTTGGCGAGTTGCGCCGGGGCTTTCTCAAGGCTGTAGAGGAAGATGAAATGGATTATTTTAGATGTGAGATGAGATAGCAGTTGACCCCAAGAGAAAGAAAAAGTCACCTAAAGTAGAAAGATTATTGTAGTATTTTTTGGTGTCTCAGCGTCAAGGCCTTGTCTAAACCGTGAGGATACAGTGTATCGTGTCTCAGGTTCAGTAATTATAACTTAAATTGTGGTGAATCAAAGCAAACAAACAAAGAGTGCAGAAAAAGATATAGACCATTGAAAGGTAGGTCAAGTGTTTTTAGGACATCAGAGTAAAAAGTGCACTGTAGACAAAGTCTTGATGTTCAATGTTCTTTTGGCAACCCAGAAAGTAACCAAAGGTACCAGGCCAGAAGGATGTGATGAGACAAGACAAAGGAGCAACAGCACAATAGACAGTATAAAGCAATAATACCTAATTTCACATATGTGGTGTATATTATTATGGTTTCCAAATTTTGTAGTATCCAAGGTACAGGGAGTTCAGTACTCCAGGAGCAGAAGTTCTTCTGTGAGTTCTAATAAGAGAGTTTTTTGTACAGAAATGCTTATAACCAAATCTTATACCACAACATAGCATACAATTCATACAATTTAATATGTACAGAAACAAAAAATACCATGCATGTGAATAGCGATTGTGTATGGTACAGGTGAGCAGAAAGGTCCATATTAGATCTCAAACTTTGTATTTTATTACTTTATATTTATAAGCATGAATACTTTAAACACTGTGTATTGGTTAGGTTAACCCTACATGTCATCTCATCACGTCTGGAGAGATAGACATGTATATTGGTCATTCTTATCAGGGATTACCTATGGAAGGACATGTTTTGAGGGATAGCTTAAGAGTATGTGAGGAAAGAGAAAATGTCATTAAAATTCAGCGTACATGGAAGGTACTCCAAACGCGGGAAAACCTGTTGATTAATTGGGTTTACCAATTCAACATGCATGAGCGCATAGTATAAAAAGTGTCAGAAAACCACAGCTTGTTTAGTTAAAAGAAGGAATTGTCAAATGGATTCTTTTCATAAGTTAATTATCATGAATTAAACATTATTTACACAGTGGTGCGAGTCTTGTTTCTTGTGCATTATCGTCTATTCAACTCAGCGTTTAATGGGACCACATGATTATGGGAAGTTCACTTGTAAAGACGAGAGCTGATTTAGAGAAAGACAGCTTTTTTTGAAGGGGCACCAAAAATACCGAAAACCGACAATACACAACGTGTATACAGCTCATAATATTCAATTAAAAAGGCGTGTATGGGAACACCCAAAGTACAGGTGTGTTCCGGTCCCGCAAACGTCACCATTATTAAGACAACAATATGGATTGTGGCAGCAAGCCATAGGTGCATTACATGCATTGAATGCAGGGAGCAGATACGATCGCCTAAGTATATTTTCTATCTAGAGCGAGTGGAGCGGACCGTAACCTATTCCCCTCTCGCCAGGCTTATCAGAACCCCAGATCTGCTTTTGCTTACTTATTGGGCTGTTGCCGTGTTCAGTCACTGCTCCCAGTCCTCCGTCTTCGCGGTAGTTCACGGGTTGAATCCCAGGCTATCCGGCGCCCGTGGGACACCCGGTAGTTAAAGTTTGTAAACCGGAAGTAAACCCGGGTGATTGAGTTTTCAGATTTAGGTTTTCTTCGTATTGAGTTTTTTGTGAAGAGACCCGATTAGAATTTGCTGTGTGAGTTATTGATTGCGTGTTTGGTCGAAAGTGAAAATAAATACAAGTTTTTAAGGTTAATTATATCTCAGTCAATTCAGTACCTGGGACCGCCATTTGTAAAGGGTGTTAGCGCCCTAATGTCGAACTATCAGTTTATGTGGGCGATGGCGTCACAGGGCAAGTACAGAGTCAGATAATCCATTTCTCTGTTGTACATACGATCCTCACTTAGATACATCGTATCTGTGAATATTATTTACTCTGCCTTGCATGCAGGACGAGAATATAATCATTATTTAGTTGGCAAACCAAATCTGATGGCAGAAATTCATAACACCGGGGCAGATAGAGAGCAAAATGTGGCAACTTTTAGCAGGACACATATTGATTCTTCATTTTGGGTCCTGATCTCATTATTAATTCTTAAGGATTTTTAAAGCCTGCTTGGTTTAGAATTTTTTTTCATGGGACAATCACCTGTGTCACGTTTTTTGGTTGTATGTGTTTGTTAAATCTAAGCATATCAACATTCTTAACCAGTCAGATCTTACGGGGAACAAAGGTTGGAATAAACAGTTCTATGTTTATGTTAAGTGGGGTGAAGTCATCAAAACCGCACATTTATACAGATCATAATGTAGTTACTCATATCACGTATTATTATTAATGTGAGGCTATACATACTGGTAATGTACATCATCTGCTAATGGAAAAAAAGCTAATTAGTTACAGCCAGTGATGCCATTCATATTCCTGATTCAACCCATTTTTTACTGTTTCCATTCCTATGATTAATGCGCTCTCTTCTCTGCGAAGCAGTTGGTCCAAATCACCTCCTCGTTTTGGTATTTTTAGTCTTTTTATACCAACAAACGTAAAGGTCAAGTGATTCCTATGGTATTGTAGGACATGTTCAACAAGGGACTGTCTAGTGTCCGTTCCATGAATGTTCCGATAGTGTTCTTGTATTCGTACTTTCAAGGGTCTCTTTGAGCTGCCGATATAGTGTTGTCCACACGGGCATGTTATCAAATAAATCACATTGGTGCTTTCACAGTTGATGAAGTCTTTGATCTTGTGTTTATGGCCATTGATTGAGACCTCTTTTGTTCTTGATTTGCCAAGTTTGCAGATTGAACAATTAGTGCAAGTGTAAAAACCCATGGTCTGGGGTGGAAAAGGTCTCGGTTTCGGTTTTATATCCAGAAAAGTAGGTCCAAGTTAAAGGGAATATTTTTCTCAAATGGTATCTCTCACAGATATTTTGGAGGATGTGAAGATGTGATAATCGCCTTAATAATGTGACATGCACTTTTTGCACCGTCAAGTGGTCCTACTCCTAATTCTTCAGTTGACACACAATTTCAAAGTCACTTTGAGGTAGTCACCTGTCAGGGTCGGTCCCGATACCCTCAGTTGGCGTCTCGAGAATCCACACGCCAAGTTCTTTCGGCAAGTAGTAGCTACTACTTGCCAAAAGAACTTGGCGTGTCAACTGAAGAATTAGGAGTAGGACCACTTGATGGTGCAAAATGTGCACGTCACATTATTAAGGCGATTATCACATCTTCACATCCTCCAAAATATCTGTGAGAGATACCATTTGAGAAAAATATTCCCTTTAACTTGGACCTACTTCACCATTGATCACCCGCATAGAGGGAACAGATAAATTCTAACTGGACGTTTTGCTTTGGAACATATACACGTGTGATGACACCTATTGCGCACTGAAGAAGTTCCGCTTGACGGAACGAAATGCGTTGGCTGGTTTCTTAAATGGACTATTAAAAGAACCTTGAACTGTTTTGCAATTACGATTCAGCGTCTTTTCATTTGGGACAGTCTTTGACTACGTATTCTATCACCCACGTTCGGTGGAGATTTAAACTCTTAAGCGGTGCTTTTCAAGCTTGATAAAAATATTGACCTTTTCCCAAGGCTTTGGGATATACTCTTAGGACAGGGAGTATTTGAAAATTTGCACGCAATTCTAATGAAAATTATATATACGTATTGGTGATATGTGGGTTGGTGCTTTGAGAGTGTAAGAGTGGTCCACTGTCCAAATTGTGTTGTACAAAATGTACACCCGGTGTACTTGGTTTTGGTGTACCCAGGTTTGGGGGTCGTGGTCGATTGTCTTGTAAATTTCCAAGGCGGTGTCGCTGAACCTCCTCCCGAAAATGTACCTGTGGTATTATTTGTAGATATGGTTAGATTTTCTACTGAGCCTGCCTCAGATGACGAGGGTGTCTGGTTAAGATCACTGGCACTGTTACTTGGTGTTGAAGTGTTGATGTTATCATATTTCTGTGAAAAAGTATACACCCTCCCTTGTTGGTAGTTTTGCAGGTCACGTCTAAATTTGCGTTTTTTTCTTTGGATTATATCCTCCTCAAATTCATCTAGAAATTTGTTTAGAATCTCATTTCTCAGCTTGAGAAAGCCCCGGCGCAACTCGCCAAGAGGGGGCGAAACACGTGTCGGCTGTCCATGTCCCACAAAAAATAATAAAGATGTCCTATTGCAACTAGAAATAGTTTTGTCCTCTGTATGACGACTTGAAAGAACGGATATTATTCCTGATAAGAATTACTGTAATTTTCTATGGAGTACACACTCATCACTTCTCAAACCTGTATTTCTACATGAAGCCCAAGAGGTCCAGAGCTTCGAGTGTGTCTCCTTTTACCGATAAAAACAGCTTATCTAAGCGTTGTTCAAGCCTTAGAATCCTTGGACCTTTGCTGCCTTGCCTACAATCCACTGACCATGTGTGCCTGTAACTTTGCCACCGCGCCAAAAGGCGCCGAGGTCCCTTGAGTGAGCTGTCCATCATAGTTGGAAAAGGGCGGGAAGACGTTTGATACCGCTAGTGTGTGGTGCGGGGCTTCTATGCGTGTTCACATGCCTCTTGTGTATAAAGGGTCAGAGAGCGAGCAGGGCAGCAGGTGAGGAGAAAGCAGCCCCCTGGTCTTAGGTACTACACGGGGATTGCGCTCAAGAAACTCATGGATTCAAAGACCTCCCTCGAGTATTACAGCTAATTTTCGACTGCAGATTATTATTATTATTATTATATATTTTATAAAGCGCTTGGTTACACCAGCAGGTGTGTCCCCTCGCTGGTTGCTGCCGTTGCTTCTATTAGCGTTTGGCTCTGATTGTGAGAGAGGACCTACTTCGAGCACTGAAGTTTGGGGAACAGGATTGTTTTAAGCTCTCTACGGAATATAAGCTCCGAGGTTTCCAAGCGCAGCCTTTCAGGCAGCTCGTTCCATAACCTAGCAGTCAAGGCTCTAAAGGATTTTCCACCCATTCTTGCTCTTTTTACCTTCGGGACCTGCCCCATGCCACAGGATCTTAATTGGCGGATGGGCTCGTACCGCTTAAGATAGTTATGTAGGTACCTAGGGCCTCTAACATGGAGGATCCGATGTCCTATACAGAGGGCCTTAAACGTCACCCGTTCCCTAATAGGGAGCCAGTGAAGAGTTCTCAGAGCTTTTTGTGATGATGCCATTCTGGGTAGTTGAAGGATCAGGCGGGCCGTCGTATTTTGTATACGTTGCAGTCTTGAGACGCATTTTTCGCTGGCCCCTAGATATAGTACATTTCCGTAGTCCAGCCTGGATGTTATCAGGGCATGGACTAGGGTCTGGCGTACCGGCATGGGCATAAGGTCCAGTGTTTTCCTAAGGACCCGTAGTGTACCAAAACAAGTGCCTGCCACTTGTTTGGTCTGGTGGTCGAAGGATAAGTTTTTGTCCAACCAAACTCCTAGGTTTTTCACTAGATTGCTGGGTGTGGGCAGTTCACCCAGCTCGTCCGGCCACCACGCTGAGGTCCACACTGATGGATATTTGCCTACGATCAATGCCTCTGTCTTATTTCCGTTAAGACGGAGGCAGTTGTCCGCCATCCACTTGGCCAGTTCCTTAATGCAGCTCATGAAATTTGCCGCACATTGCTCTTCTGGTGGCGTCAGCGTCACAATCAGTTGCGTGTCGTCTGCATACGACACTGTCTCAACCCCAAATTTGTCTGTGATCACTCCAACAGGGGCCACATACAAATTAAATAGAGTGGGGCTGAGACTGGAGCCTTGTGGGACTCCCTGCTTGAGTTTTATTTCATTGGACCTGAACTGTCCTTGTGCGACCTGGAAACTGCGGCCTGTAAGAAATTATTCCAACCACTCCCATGCTTTGTCTCTCACTCCTCTCTTTTTAAGACACTGCAGCAATGTGTGATGCGCTACAGTGTCAAAAGCGGCACTAAGATCCAAAAGGATCAGTGCCACTGTCTGGCCTTCATCCGCATATCTCCGTAGGGCTTCCGTTGAGGACAGCAGGGCAGACTCCGTAGAGTGTAGAGCGTGGAATCCCGACTGAGAGGGGTGGAGCAGTCCGTTAGTCTCAGCGAATGCAGAAAGTTGTTTATTGATTGCTTTCTCCGCGATTTTGGCAAAATAGGAGAGAAGGGAAATGGGTTGCAGGTTTTCCAGATTTGCAAGGCTGATGTTGGGCTTTTTCCTCAAAGGAAGAACTATTGCTTTCTTCCATGCAACAGGTACTTGCCCTGATGCAAAAGAGAGAGCAAGTAAGTGACTGATATATGGCTCCAGAGTGGTTAAGCTGCCTATCGTTTTTTTTGGGGGGCTGGGTCATTCGGTGATCCTGATTTAATGCTGGCTGCTATCTGGCATATTGTTTCCCGTGAGGGCACTAGAAATTCCGAGAGGCAGTTGCTGTCCTGTGTAGTTAGGGGAGTTTCCACCCTCCCATCCCCTACTCTAGCTGCCTCCGGAAAAGCCGCATAGATTTTGTCTACTTTACTGGCAAAGAACTCTGCTACTTGATTACAGGCTCTGACTGATCCTCTTACCGGGGCTGCCAGTGGGGCGAGATCAGATAGTTCCCTATATACTAGGAAACATTTCCTTCATGGAGTTGTTTGCATTCTTAATTCTGTTGCAATAGTAGGTTCTCCTCGTTCTCCGGATCAGGGCATGATAGTCTTTTAAGCCTTTCTTAAATTCTGCTCTGTCTGTCTCCGAATAGAACCTCCGCCATTTTCTCTCTAGATTTTTACATTTGGCTTTTTGTCCTCGCAGTTCAGTATTGAACCAGGGGGCAGATTTGGATGTCCTCACTGGCGCAATCCGAGTCCATGGCGCTGTGTGGTCTAGCGCCTTTTGGATTCGTAGGTCTAGTGCTTCGCAGGCAGATTCAATTTCCTCGCCCTCAAGAGGGCCTCCGGATTCTATTATTTTGTTAAATTCCTCTGGGCAAAATTTAGCCCATTTCCTGCGTTTATTAGAAATGGTGGTCCCATTCTGAAGTCCACTATCCGGGACCGTTACCCGAAATGAGACTATAAAATGGTCAGACCAAATCACGGGAGTTGGGGGCGCTACGGTCAAGGTATCCCAATTAGCGTAGATAGGGTCCAAAAGATGACACTGGCAATGAGTGGGCATTTCTGATTTTAACAGCATCTGTATGCCTGCTAGCTCCTGTCTAACTTCCTGAGCTTCAGTGTTCAGGGGGTCGTCAAAATGGTAGTTTAAGTCCCCTAGGAGAAGGAGTCTCTCATGTTTGAGGGCAGAGAGCGTGAGAGTATCCATCAGTTGCGTGGAAAAATTGGCTCCAGGTCCCGGTGGGCGATATGTTAAAGATCCCTTGGGACAGTATCCAAGGGGCACTGCTAGGGAAAAGAAACCAGTCTCACTCTTTCCAATGTCCATCTCTTCTAAAGTGCACATCAGCTCTTGTTTATGTATAATCGCAATTCCCCCTCCCTTCCCCTTCTTCCTGTCAACTCTCTTTATGTCATATCCCGGTGGGAGAGCAGCCAGTACATCTGGTGCTGACGCGGGATTCAGCCAACGGATATGGGGTTAAAGCACACTTGCCCAGCCTCGACCGTCCTCATTAATGTTTTGGGCTGATTAAAACGTTACTGAATTTGAGCTTCAACTCGGGCACTTGCTTTATTTATATCTGTAAGTGCTTCCTGTTGAGGTTTAATTTTTGGCCCACAGGAAGCACTTACAGAGTTAAGGCAGGTGCCCGAGTTGAAGCTAACTTTGTAACCATTTTAGAATGGCGCCAGCAAACACTCTGGCAGCTTGCCGGCGCCATTCTAAAATGGTTACAAAGTTAGCTTCAACTCGAGCACCTGCTTTAACTATGCTTCCTGTGGGCCAAAAACAAAATCCACCCGCTCGCGAATTCGCAAATTTTTCGGCAATTTCGCAAGATTCGCGGATCGCGAAATTGCCGAAAATTCTCACATTTCGCGAGCGGAGCGTATTTTGCGCCCATACTTAGTATTGATGGTAATGGTGGTATTTGTGATGGTGTGTTATAATGGTTCTGATCAATTGCCCACATGTTAACTGGTGCCCATCTTATAGACCTCCTAGTTGCTTTTTTCACTAGTGGATGTCCGGTTTCATGATTATTGTTCGATGAAAAAAAGAGCCTTTAATATGGCGTTCACTGGGGCAGCACCAAGAATTTAGAACTCTTTCCCACCCGCCATCAGAAGAATCCCTTCTGTAGCACGTTTCACGAAGGAGGCCAAACCTTTCTGATGGGTAAATTCCTCGTCTAAGGCCTGCCCTCAACCACCACATTGTGCCTGATGAATCTAAGACTATCGCTTCTTCCCCGATCACCAATTCTCCCCACAGAGAATAGGTGAGGCCTTTGGGTTTTACTGACTCTAACTATGATTGCAATCCTACACTTGTATCTCCCTTTTCCCCTATGTTCTCAACACCCCTGCCCCTCGCCAACCTTTTGTAAAGTTTTGTATATTTCTGCACTTTAGACTTTTGTTTGTTCACCTCTGTATACCTCATGGGTCAAGTTTGCGCTCTATAAAACACTAAAATAAAAAATAAATAAATGTGAAAAACAAAGAGAGAGGTAGGAGACTGTGTAAAGATGTAGTTCAAACTTGAGTCATGACAGAAGCATTACAAAGATGCTTGCTAAAGTAAATTATTGGTTTATTTGTACTATGCATGTTTGAAATAAATAATTGAATGTGACAAAAAGTGTGAGTGTTCTTGCAATCTCTCCATTACAAGCAGAATAATATGCCAAACAGATATACTTCTCTGGGCTGTTCTAACATGTGATTGACAATGTCTTAACCCAATGACAAAGAGGATGATCCAAAGCTAATGGTTGATTGGGGTTGAACCAAAGCCTACTCAACGTATTTGGCATGCAATAGGTCTTGAAGACAGCTGCGCTGTCAACCCAGTGATAAATAAAGAAGAGGCCTATCTATTTAAAGATCATTCCAACTCAAACAGGAATATAGCCATTTGATTTGGTAATTTCTGTACAAACCAACAATTTCCCCATAATTCTTAGAACATATAACTACAAGGTTCCATACCTGATGGTGACTTCCCTCCTGAACTAGTTCAATTGAGTTAATTTTCTTAATATGGCATCTCTGCTTTCTACACACACTCAAAAGGTGATGGGAAGAATGCTTGCAATAAGTCTAAACACTCGCAGTTTCCAAGACATAGTTCGCTTGCTCTCTGTGGCATACGATCCAAGCTATACCTCACTTATGAGGCTAAAACCAATCTGGGGTTGCTTGTGGTCCCTTCTGGAGATGGCCTTGCCTGGCAGTTCAGAATGGACAGAGTCAGTGCTGATTTGCATAAGATAAGCCTTAATCTAGAGTGGCACAGTGAGGGAAATACATTGGGTTGGAATGCTATGTTGAGCATTTGTCAGTGGCTAGACTATTTCTAAGCATTACCGCCATCAGCTTTTGTGTCTAACAGGTAATGTCCTATGTAGCTAACGGTATGCCCAGACGTGAGTCTCTTCAGAACTTATAAAATAATTGCTGGTGCCGAAGCTTTTCTCAGAAGCCCATGGCGGTTCTATCAAAGATCGGAGTGCAGAAAACCAAGGTTTCGTAGTCTTGATTACACTTCATGCCTTTGCTTCTACCACTAAATATTCCCTACCTCTTTATATCACCTATGCAGGTTCTTATTCATTTCCGCTTTGTCCCTATGGCACTATTTTCCATCTTTCTCTTCATCCTCTTTTTGTGTGTTTCACTCTATCTCTATTGCTCTTGTTCAAAGTCTGATAAGGAAACAATAACGTTCATGTCAGATGGTGTCCGGCTGCTGGGCTCACATGATCCTCTCTTCCACCGGTAATCAATTATGATCTTTATTGCTGGCTACCGTAAAACATATGTGGCATTAGTACGCTCACACATTAATGTATGCCAGAAAGGCATCCTGTCGGCATGTGAGCTATCTTCTTTGCACTCATTGTCCAGTTGCCACGCATTCATTCACAGTTCAGCCAGCAGTTTACAGACGTTCTGCCTGACCTTTCCCTGGACATTACATATTTATCCAGCCACCCCGAGAGAGCAGGTTGAGCTGAGAGAGGCAGCTTCATATCCTAATCAAGTACAAACAGAACTTCCCTCCATAGTCTTTTGGAGGTTACACATTGATACCATACAAGTGTTCTTAGTGGCTTTCCTGAAGAAGGCACCCCTGTGCCGAAATGCGAGTAGATGACGAAAGAAAGTTCATTGTTAAGCCACCAACTGCTTTTTGATCAAACAATACTGTCTGTTAAGTTATATATTATTAGTATAAATGGAACATTATTGTACCTCGGGATATAAGACCAAAGCCTGGTGCTTTTCCTTAAAAATATGTCCTATTTCCTGTTGTGAACCCTACTTTTATCATATGGTTGAATTGAGTGTGAATGCGCACATGATTGGAGTGTGGAAATGAATTGGTATGTAACACATTTTGTATTGCTTAGATTTTATGAATGATTTGAATAAATGTATGTATTTGCTCTCACATTTTTGTGTTGTTGTTCCATATTTGTGTAAGATTTATCATGTCAAATATGAACAAATATGAGTTGTCCTAGGTTTTGTACACTTTCGAGGAAACAATAAATGCAGTCCCCAAAAAGGAGTGCTAATGGGACCCATCTGCAATTAGCGGTTCAATTTAACCACTAAGTCCTTTGCTCCCTGTGCCCTAGGATAGTGGCGGCTGTTGACATTTGAAAGTGGTTGGGTGCAAAAGTTCGAGATGATTGACCTGTGGCAAGCGAGCGAGCCTGACCGTTTATAAGGGGGTTAGGAAGTTCTCCCCCAAGGAAAAGTTTGAAAAAAGAGTGGGCAAATGGTGCATTTTCAAGCAAATTTGAGAAAGCAAGAAGGTTAGTTATGAATGTGTAGTTATGACATCAATAAAGAGATTTCATATGATAATGAGGTAGGTAGCTGCTTATTCAATATAAACAGAGAACTTCAGAACAGACTTTGAGAAAACAATGCTAAGCCCCACACCTATTTCCTAATTTCTTGATATAATTTTACAAATGACATCTACATGTATTTATGGATAAAGGCCCGCTTGCAAACTGGGCGGTGGTGTGGGGGGGAGGCGAGGATACTACAACTGTATGTGGCGCACGCACTGGATGGAGGGTATTTCAATCTGAAAAAAACATATTTCTAACCCAGCCACATCAAAAGTACCTAAACTATTTGCTCCACGTGGTGACGCACACAAGCAGACCTTCTGCAAAGAGTAACTGTTCACGTTTTCGTTTCTGATTGCACTATTCAAGTGTACTGTTAACCTGGTTTAACGAGGTGAAGCGTTTCCCCAGATAGCTTGAATATACGCCGAAACGATGAAATAGTGAAATAGCACTGCCACTGAATGTGCAACATTATTCTGCGTGATGTACCTAATCTTGACATCTGATCGGGCGCTCTTTACCGAATGATTTCAGTGTCACTAAGGACGGCAGCATGCAGGGCACAATCCAGAGAGAGTCCTGCAGCCAAGGGAAAGAGCTGAGTGCACACACCCAGAGAGCGAGGACTGCAGCGGATGCCTATAGGTCAGTGCACCTACCTCGAGCAGGCTTCTGTAGCATGCCCTAAGATCAGGATCTTAGTGCACAGGTGTGTGGAGAGTACTGCAGGCCATGATTGTGACACCATGAATTAGGTTATCTTTCAAGCATTGCAGCATCAGTCTGGAAAGAAACATGCAACTAACAGCCGGTAGCACTCCTTGGGAACCCTCTGCCCAGACATTTAATATACAGTGACCCCCAGAAAAGCAGCATTACCCTTTAGTCATATATAACCTCCCCTTTAGTCATAGGCTTCCCCAATCGGACAACACCTCTGTTGCTGCTGCAAATTGTGTACTAGGAATAATAAATGCACTGAGATCGGATTACGTAATGTCAGAACATGCACCAGCTGGCCTTTTCAAACTGTAACGCACACGAAGTATACCGCATCATGGGCCTCATTTATGAAGGACTTGCGCCACTGGTGCGTCACTTTTTCCCATTTTAAAAGTGACGCACCGGCGGCGCAAGACCTTCATAAATAAGGCCCCATATGTCCATGTGATTTGCATTACATGTGCTTTACAAATCAGAAAATTCAACTGGGAAATACAGGTGCACATCAGCACGTTATTCAAATTAAGAAACCTCCAACTAAGCCTGCCGCCCAATTTACAAAAAAAGAAAGAACATTCCCGAATCGCGAATGATTTTTAATGGACTAATGGCGCTCTCCCCTTATTGGGCCGCAGTGCACGGAACGAACCAAAATTGACTCATCATAAGTGTGAAAAAGGCTGCTTTATTGAAGACAGGTGCACCTTACAAAACATAGTCTTGGCCTTTGCCAGGGCCGTTTCTAGGTGTTGTGCCGCCCTAGGCGAGAATTTAAAAATGCCCCCCCTCCCTTTTTCTACCATCACTCTCTCCCCCGTCATCCAGACTAGAAGAATAAATGCATTAGATATAAAAGAACGATTGTCACTTTTGCCTCATTTAATGTAACGTTTGCTTTTGTAATTTGTTCACTTGTAATGTTCTCATGTATCAGTTCTGTTCCTATTGTGAAGCGCTCTGACACCTTCAGGTAAAGTCCGCCCTATATAAAAACGCATAAATAACAAGGTAAGGGGTCCTCTGCTCTTAAGTTCTGCATTGTGCACACAATTTTAGGATGCATACATCCAGGAATGAAATATACAATATTATATGGTATATTCTGATGATATAGTATAGTCCCATACAATATCGTATAGTTGATGGCATGTGCCCCCCACTCAAATTCCCACAGCCCCTCTTCCCACCTTGGCACTGTTGCTAGAGGCCCCACTCTCCAGCCGACCGTGAGAACGGGCTCGGTCCGGAGTCAGGCCGCAGCAGACAGTGGAGATAACATAAGAATGAATGATGATACACCTCACCCGGCCGTCAACCACCCGCCCACCTCCGCCTCATTTTCATTTACAGACACCAGAAAACAGACCCGGCTCCTCCTTGACCCCATGGCTTCCGTGCTGCGCCTCTACAGACCTGTGCTGCCTGTGCCTAGCTCTGCTTCCATGCGTCTTCTGCCCGCCTCTCTCTCAAGGGCGACATATGGGTATATTTAAAACACACCCACTCAAGTCTCTGCGCCAGGCAGCAGCCCTTATATCACGAGGGGCATTGTTCAGGTGCACAAGCCGGCATCGTGGGTCGGACTCACTGGTTGTGCTCAGAATGTGCTCTCGGACAAAAAGGACTCTCGATAATTCTGTGTACGTGCCCTGGAACGTAAGGGGCTCTCAGTACATGTGCCGTCAGACTCAAGGGAGTCTGTGCATGCGCCAGCAGACAAGCAGGATACTGCATGTGCGTCCTTAAAGACTTACTGGCTCTTAGCATATACAATTAGGTGCGAAGGGGGTCTGTGCATGTACCCCAAGACATGCAGGCTCTGTACACGCAGCATCAGACGCACGCTTAATCCGTACATCTGCCCTCGCGCACCATACAGGTGCCCTCAGATACAAACGACGCTGGGAACCTATGGACACATAAGGGTGCCCTCGGGCACACAGGATAAGTGCTTCAGCGCAGAGCGGAGGGGTATTAAGCAGCGCCTTATAAATGTTACACTACAATACACATGTCCTGAGGCACAGGGTGTCTTTGTACACGCGCCCTCGGAGCGCTTTGGCACAGGTTGTATAATACGAAATGTGGGAGACGCGAGTCTGCTTTTTGTACTCATGGAACCAATCGGAGGTGCATTTACGAGACATATTTTGAAGCTGTTTTGAGGCTGGATCTACTAATGTTCGTGTTTCCGTTTTCCCGTTTATTATGCGGCCTAACATACTGAACCCAACAGCTCTCACGCACTCACTGGACACAATGCTAATAAAACACAACAATTCAACAGTCCTTGGCTTTGTGACACTCTTGTGACCATACCTGATGGGAAAGGCCATAGCTGTCTTCCCTGCCAAGAGGAGGCATCTTACAACACATTAGGCCTGCCTGCCCTGCCCCTGACTCAGTGAGTGTGTGATGAACATTATTACATTACACATTATTAACACATCATGATTCATATTCAAATTTGCAGCATGCAAATGCATCCGATTCCGAAAAATATATATTTATATTTATTTTCACAATCGCAGCCAGGCCCAGCGAGCGGCCTTCTGACTGACTCACCGGCGGGCGGTGCGTGCACTGATCTGATTGACTCCTCAAGCCACTGCCTGTCTGCCTGACGACCTGCTGCTGCTGCTGCGTACCGTCGTACGACACCACACGACCACTACACGGCCAGGCGCAGGCCTGACCACCACGGCTATGCTGTTTTTTGGTGTGAGTCGTGGTGCTGGCTGGGGTCGGGAGAGGGCCGGAGGAAGACGGACCGGACAAGACTCGGTGGTGGCACTGGCTAGCAGGTGGCACTGGCAGCTGCAGACCACCAGTGCAGCCAGTATTAATGACTAATTAAATAAAATTATGGGCAAAGGGGCGCCAGGCCAGCCGACACCACACGACGGACGACACACACACAGACCGTCCCCCGCGCGCGCCGAGAGCGCCGTGCGCGTCACCTGCCCTCCCTGGCCGAAGCAGCACTGCTCGTGATTGGCCAAGAATGTTCCTCAGGGCCGTCATTGGTAGCGCTATCCCAGCGCTACAAGATTGACGGCCCTGGGGACCCACTAGTGTGTCCTTGTCCTGCAGACCGTCCCGGGTGCACCCCGCTCTTCTACAAACACACACACGTGACGCCATAATAAATAAATCTAGGGTGTGTGTGCACCGCTCGGCTAAGTGAACAACAAGCACCAGCAATTGCAAACAACATCGACAGCAGGCCAGATGCGTGCGCTTCAAATCACTTGCACAGTGCACTGAGTCCAGACTCGGACTCCACTGCATGATCAACAAAATGCCGCCCTCATAATTTTGCCGCCCTAGGCGGCCGCCTAGTCCTGCCTAATGGCAGAAACGGCCCTGGCCTTTGCCTCACAAAACTATAGCTAACTATGCAAACGTCATTATGACTTTTCTGACCCCCCCCCCCTCTAGGCCCCTTCTAGGATAACATCTTATATCCATGGCTGAATCTAATACTTTTTTTATTTGAATCAAGTATAGCTCCATCCCGAAGCGAGACAAATGCACCCCATCATCACTGATTTTTTTTATTGCCGAATACCTTTGCTCTGGGCAATCCACCACTGAATACTTTAATTCTGGATGCTCAACCCTGCCAAAACCTGCCTCTCTGCAAAACACCGTCATCTCTCTGTTTACCTTCCTCCTGGCCTTTTCAATGGCAACAGGCCTCTCGGCCCCCCTCCAATGCCTTTTGGGGAAAAACTCACTCCACACCACAAAGCACCCAGACCACTGCTTCTTGATCGGCTGCAAATAAAAAAAAAATGTTTATTTATTTAATGCGTTTTTATATAGCACAGACTTTACCCGAAGGAGTCAGAGCGCTTCACAATAAGAACAGTAGTGGAACATGAGGAAAAATTACAAGTCAGCATGTTTAACAACACATCTGGACAAACATGTTGACGCAGTAACTTATTTAACAATGGAAAAAGCTTGTGCCAACGCATGCCCCCCTTTTCTGTGCCAATGGACTTTAAACAATCCCTGGTCCAATCCTAGATATACGCCTTTTCATTTTTGCTGTTCTTATCTTCCGCCCATTTCACAAAAGAATGCCCAACAATTCAGATTGCAAGCGCCTCTGACTCTGGCCCTGCTACTGCACCTGCAAAGACACATGCATGAGAAGAAATTCACATTCCCAACTTCCTCCCAATCCTCCCTGCTTGAATATAATGTTTATAACAATCTGATGACCAACGTCCCAATTTCTTGAAACTCTCCGAGCCCCACCCCATGTTCGCTGCATCAGAAGTCACCCCAATCCTGAAAGAATGAGTGCCAAATTCCTCAGGCACCTACCCCCAGTAATTTTAAAGGTTCGCCTCATGACCCACAGAAGATGTGCTGCTGTGACTTCGAGCCCCGAGGTCCTGTAAAAAAACGTCCCCCACCTCCCTCACTGTTCCTCCCTGCAAAAGACACCCCATCATACCGGGCAGATCATGGGATCCTCTCTAGCCCTCAGCGCCACTGGCTACCTCATCCCCCTTTGATCTGTCTTCAAGCGCCTGAGGAAGATGGAGGCTGCATCACTCCCTTTTTCGCATCCCTGTACTTCCTTCCATTGCAGCCCTGGCACCCCCTTCCTTCCCAACAGCTTTGAAACCCGGAATGCTCCGCAATATCGCCAAGACATTAACAATGCAAACAATATTGCCTCCTGCCACATGCAGCGTACATGAGGTAGCACCTCTATCATTCTGCTCGACAGCACATTATTCACCAGTAACCTAACCTGCTGTCCTCTACCCGTCTCCCCGGCCAAACCCTCTATCAACCTCTTACACAGCTCGCCTGCCGTTGGGGCATAACCCCACACTAACTTGCCCATGAAGTCTATCCCTGCCAGCTTTGCCGCTATGGTACCCTTAGACAAACCCTTCTCAATTAAGTCCAAGATGAACTGCACAACGTCCTCTTCCCTGGCCCACGTCCCAGGCCTCCTCTTCGCACCTCCCTTCAGAAATTCCTGCCACGCTAGTCTATAAGCCTTCCTCGTAGAAAGTGCTAACAACCCTACCACCAGTTGCAGCATCCTTTTTCTCCTACGGACCACATCCATTCGGGCACCGGCATCTTGTGAGCTTCCGCCTCCGTGGCCAGCCCACGGAACCTCTCCCACTGCAAATGAGGCAAAGCATCTGCAATGTCATTGTCTATGCCCGGTACATGCTTTGCTCTGAACTGAATGTCATACTTTAAGCAACTCAACATGAATATTCACAATAACTTTAAGACCTGCTCTTCCCTTGTGGACTGCCTGTTGACCACCTGCACCACTGCTATGTTGTCTACCCTGAAAGTCACCCTTTTGTGCATTAACCTATGCCCCCACAGTGTGATTGCAGCTGCTAGGGGAAACAATTCAAGGAAAGCAATGCTCCTGCCCACATTCTTACAATGAGGAGGCTACTCTTCCTCACACCATTTTCCCTGCCAGTACAAACAGAACCCGCCTTCTCCAGCGGCGTCTGAGAATATCTGAGTATCCCATTCCCACTCTTCCGGTGCAGACATAGGTATACCATTGAATTCCTCCAAGAACCTGCACCACATTTTTAAGTCTTCCTTTGTCCCTGCCGACAAACGCATGTGGTGGTATGGTAGCGTGAGGCCTACCAGTGACCTGCTCAGTCTCCTGCAAAATGTCTGTTCCGCTCTCACTACCCGGCATGCAAAATTCAAATGCCCCAGTAACACCTGTACCATTCTTTCTGGCCAGCATGTCATTGAACAAGAACCTCAGGTTCAGTTTTTCATCCACCAGCAACCTGGCCTCCATAGCCACTGAACCTAGTTTAATTCCCCGAAATGACAACACCTTACTTGGACCTTGTTTTCTTCTCCAGTGCTAAAGGGACACCCAGTGTCCCCATGAGCTTCTGGAAACTGTCCAGCTTCTTCTGACAGTCTGTTGAATCAGGCCGGCCCACCAAGAAGAAGTCGTCAAGGTAGTGTGCCACTGTCTCTTTTCCCGTTGTCCAAGAGAAAACCCCCTGCAAGAATGAACTGAACTTCTCAAACAGCGCTCATGATGTGGAACACCCCATAGGTAAAGCCTTATCCACAATGATTTTTCAGTCCACTTGAATTCCCAGCAACTGGAATTCCTCCGGATGTACTGGCAAGAGCTGGAAGGTGGCCTTAATGTCACATTTTGCCATCTCAGCCCCTTTTCCTGCCCTTCCAACTAGAGCCCTGTCTATGTCCACCGAAGAGTATGACACTGACGTCAAATCATCAGGAATGAAATTGTTTACTGATCCCCTTGCAGCCATGACAAGTGCTGAATTAGACGATACTGGCCTCTCTCCTTCTTTGGGACCACCCCAAAAGGAGAAATAATCAAATCTTTTAAATGGCTAACTGAAAATGGCCCCTCCATGCTTCCTTCTTAGACCTCTTTTTGTAATTTCTCCCAAATTACTGATTTGTGAGCCGCCACTGATATCAGGTTCTACGCCCATATTCACAACCTCGGTCCTTTGTACCCCAATTTAAAGCCCTCTCTGAAACCCGCACTGAGAATTTGTGCTTCCTGTTTTCCTGGGTAATGTGCTAGCCAGGCCTCTAAGCAATCCAGCGTAATGGGTGTACGAGCCTTTACCCATATAACCCTGTGCCCTTCGACCCCCCTGCCTCCTATCCCCTGCTGTCCGATATTGGCATTGTGATGCTGCAGCCCGTTCCCCCCTGTCTGGCCCTGTCCTGCGTACCCTGGCCTGAAGCACTGCACCAGAGGGTGCCTTCCAGAGCATTTTCAGCACTTGTGCTGAAATCTGCAGTAGTCCCGGAGACATGTGCCTTTGTTATAGTCCCAAGAGGTCCCTGGACCTCTCCCTGTGAGCTTCTGGGTTCATCTAACCCCCCCCCCAGGTGGGACAGCTTTGGAAGGGGCGATAAACTAACGGCAACCCACTGGCCGTGTATGTTGTCTTTCCGAGTTTTACTGTCCCCATCATCTGCTGATAGAGATCCGAGTCAATCATACCCCAATTTGCGTCTGGGTCCCAGACTAGTCTGCCACTGAACTCATCATAGTGTGACCACACATACCCACGTACCTCAGATGTGCCCTCCTAACTACATCCATGTATTTAAACAATGACACCAACCTGTCTGGGTATTTCTCGCACTACACACTTGCGAAAATTAAAAAGGCTGCCGTCCAGTTGTCTATTGTTGTTGGGATACCTCTACCTCCTCCTTTTTCGATCCCTCCTTGGATCGCAATTCCCTATGCAGCAGCTTCAACATGTCTACATACTCGCCCTTTCATATTTTTTCCTTCATGGATAACATGAGGTGTGCTCCCAATGGTTTTGACAACCCCATGTGCTCCAGTTTTGGCAATCTGACTTCCTTACTCTCTTTGCCCTCTGTCCCCTGGCCAGATCCCCCTTACCTTTTGTCATCCCCTGAACCCATAGTTGCTTCACCGTCCACCTGTGCCTTGTCGTCCGTCGTCCCTCCTGACTTACCGTTCTCTGCCTCCTTTTCTGTCCTCTGCCCCTCTGTACAGACCCCTGTGTCTCTAACATATCTTCGCTTGCACAATTTTAGCCCGCTCATCTCCCCTGGCATCCATCTCCGTGGAAACCCTCCGCTTTGGGCTAGTCGCACTACCCCGCCCCCCTTTCTTACCTGACGTCAAGGTCGGTGTCCTCACCGGATCAAACTGCCTAACCAGTGTTGAAGAGGGTAGAGTCATCTGAGGCATAGCCGTGTACTCTGTATCTGGTCCCGCCTCCAGTAACATACTAGGCACAAAATTAGTTGTCCCCCCCTTTCTTCATCCACTATCTCCCCCTCCTCTAGACTATCCTCCTCATAATCTAATGGGATGTCCTCCCACTCCCCCTCCTCTTCTAATCGTGTTACCCACTTGTGCCTCGCCTATCTGTCTATCGTGCCCTCTGCTTTCCTTTCTTGCCCTTTCCTTTCTTGCCCTTACACTGACTCCACTGCCCTGGAGGGCCCTTCTGCCCCTCCGGGCTCTCTCCCAGATGTGACTATTTCATTGTGTACCACCTTTTCTGTTACCAGTTTGTTTGCCATGCAGTGCAGTGCTCCCTTTTTGTCCACCCACTGTCACCACCACCCTAGTGGGCACCTCCACCCCACTGGGCTGTTGCTCCGCCATGACCCTGTCAGACCTCTGGTCGTCTTTGCCACCATGGTCCCTCGACGTGCTCCAGCTGACCTCCCTGGGCCCTGCCTTCACTTCTTTCCGGTAGCGAGTAGCCGCATGCGAGTCACCTTCAATGTACATGCCCAGTGCTCGCTACTCCTATAAAGAAAATGGAAGGTCCAGCTTGCTGAGGTTAGTGTCCCTGTCTGTCCCTACCTGCCCCTGATCCAGGCACCACTGCCAATACCCCCCATACCTGAGGCCCCCAAGGGTGCCTACGAAAACAGCCCAGCGTCCCAGCACCCCCCACCCCAAAAGCCCCTGATGAGTGTCCCCCCTTTTTGCCAGGCCCACCCCCCTCCTGTCCCTGTATACCTGGGACAGCAGGGATCTCTCCCACCTCCTCCCAGGCCCTTCCTCTTCCCCCTCGCTCCACTCCCGCAGGGAAACTGGACTCCTACCCCCTGTCTGGAGTCTGGACCCTGTGGACTCCCCCCGGCATCCATCCGCCCCCGGGGGCCGTTGCACCCACCCCCACTCCACCAACCACTTGTCCCTCACCGCCCAGCGGGCCCTGTCTAACCACCCTCTAATGTCCAGTACCACCACAGTTGCCTCCCTGGACCCCCTTCCCCTTCTTCGTTGCCCTGAAAAGCCTGTGGCACCCAGACTCCCCCCACCTTGCAACCACCTGCCTGCCCTTAAACCTGGTCCTCCCCTGCCTCCCCTCTGCAGGCCCAGGAGTTGCCTTGGTAACCCTCCCTGCCTTCCTTCCAAAGATCTTCTGGCCCCCCAAAACAGGGACACCTCCTACTTGCCTAAGCCCCCATGCTCGCAACGAGAATGTTGTTCACTTGTGGCAACTGCGGCGAAAACTGCTGCAGGGCCCTCATGGCGCTTGCCTCATGCACTGCCCCACCCTTCCCTTCCACAAATGCCAGTGGGGGGCGCCTCCTGTCGCTCAGCCATGTTTTTCCCGCTTTGCGGGGGCCGCCTTAGCTCTGCGGCACTCTCACGTAGCTGAGCACTTTTCCGCTTCGCGCCGTGGTGTCCACCGGGCCTCGGATGAGGTTATGAGGTCCATGCGGCCGGCTACTGCCAGGAGCCTCATGGCCTACTGGACACACGCATCGTTGCGTGCCATGCCCGCTATGTAAATCAGGCAAATCCTTTTTTCTGATGGCAAATCCTTTTCCCTGACTTCAGATTTTCCCTAGCTGGCGGTGCAAATCGTCAGCTGTGTCAGCTTCCAAAATGGTGACACGGCTCCTGAAATGGCCACATAAATACCCCCTGCCCCGAAGCCCAAGTACAGCCCAACGCGAGCCTAATTAGGCTTAGACCACATCACCCGGCCCAAAAACCCTGGGGGTGTGAGCCTCTCTGCTGGTTGGCCGCTCCCCCAAAGTCCCACTGGGAGGGGGCAAAGGAAGACGCATGGTAGGTGGCCACCTCAGTGTCTTTCAAACCTCCATTCAATCGGTGTGCCGCAGCCTTCCTTCTAGGCTGCTGCAAACAACACCTTGTTGGCGCCGACTTTCCCGGCGCGCTGCTTGAGCCCTAGCCCGTGGTCACATCAGGTAGCCCGCACAGGCTGCAGACCTTCCTGTACATCTCCCTCTGAGTCCTAAGCTCTGTGGGTCGTCTGATGTCCTGCATCAACGGATGGCCACTTTGTCACCAGGTTCTACCACAATACCTTCTTTGCCTCAGGAACTTCATTGGTTCAGGACTTTGTGTGCTCACTCGGTCACAGAGACATTGTCTCTGCTACTGTGTCTCACTTAATGCCAGAGATTGCTCGACCACATAGGATGTTTTTCGAAACATAACTAGAATTCAAGCTATATATCACTGATGAGGTCTAAGTAGGCCCAAAATGGTCTTGGGTTGCCTGTGGTCTCCTCTGTAGGTTGACCCTCCTTGAATAGCTGTTTTTCACTCCTCTGTAGGTGTCCTCACCTGGCAGTTCGAGATGGACTGATCCCATGAGGAGCAGGGCTAGTACAGCTTTACCTAAGTCAGGCCTTTGTATATGATGGCACAGTGGGCGAAAAACAATGGGTTGGAACGGCACCCCAAGGGATTGCCAGTGATTACATTATTTGTATGCATTCCTCTCATCATCTTTTGGGTGTACTTCCTCCTTACTAGGGAATTAGCCTCCTTTGATCCTCAGCACAGTAGTGCTTCAAATTTTAGCAGTCTTTTTTTATGGCTGAGTTGTCCATTTGCAACAGACCTTTTTCTGCTGCATGACTTCACTTCAAACCATCAACATAAAAATCAAAAGAAGAAAATCATCAGCAGTAACAGTAAAAACCCCAACCTGCAAACGACGTGTGACAGTGTGACATTAATACTCATTCTTGTCTCAAGAGGACTAAATAACATGCAGTACAAATGCACTTGTTGTTTAATATAAGGGTTCCAATATAAGACAAACCCACCTCTTCTTTATGCCACGTGCAAACCAAAACAAGTAGCAATAACCATAAATGATACCTTCTTGTGAACATAAGTCCATCAAGCACTCTGGGGTTCTGATAACATGACTAAAACACTAGACCTCTTATTGTGTAATATCCACTGAGATTTCTCGTTCCATACATATACGCATTAAGCAATACATACAACGTGTGCAGCAAGGCTATATTCAGCATTTATCTTAGTTAATTGCAGCTAGTCTTTATCATGACACTCAGGACACCTCGGACTCTAACTGCAATGTCCCTCGCAACGATGTCACTGGCAGCCCTGACACGCGCCTCAGCTGTAGCAGCTGCCACAGTCCTCCTTGGGTCCAGGTGCGGCCACATCAGCATGGATTACAGCTCTTTTTTGTGACGTGGTTTCTCGTTCAACTGCTCCGCCCTCTCACACCACCCAAACAGATAACTCTGCACATGCCATTTTTCTGAAGCTGCCTGGTAGTGCCAACGAACAGTGCTGTCACTGTGGACTCTTACCACCAGTCTATGTCTCGGACTCGGATAACAGCCTGACCTTCGACCTGGAAATGCAATCTTTTGCTATTGGCCGCGCCACGCGAGACCTTGGGCCAGACTGCAACAAGATTGACTGGGGCCCGCTACTGTGTTTCTGGATCTAATCACTGCACCCGTGACTGTGTTACAGGTGGCGGACGGACACACGAAAGGAAAGACGCAGTATGGCAGGGCGTGCTGGGTTCAATGCCGTGGAACATTCTAGCACCCCCACTATGAGCTGAGACAAACTACCCCGAAATGGATAAATCAAAAACCTTACAACAACCAAACTTTTCCCACATTCATCTAAGAACATTTTTCTCGCGGGCCACGGCAAAAGCTGTCAGATATTGCCGTTCACCTTATACTTCTGGGTTTCAACCAGATCGTTGTTACTGTTATTGCAGCTCACTTTTCTCTCTTCATATATTAGTTATAGTGAGATGCTTATCGGCGTTCTACAAAACTCCTATAAATATATTAATTAATTAATTAATTAATTAATACATTATTGCATGAAAAAAAGTGTTATATCTAAAATTACAAAGCTCTTACGTCTTGAAGCATCCAAGCGTTTTGTTGACTGTTAACATTTTCGGGCTGAATTTAAAATTTACAACATGGAGTATGGATCCTATTTTGTATGTGAAGTAAAGATGAGTCGTCACTGACATGCAGCAGCCTTTGTTTCACTCACAGTGGAATCGATAGATTAATAAGGACTATTTGCCCAGATCCTGCAAGTTTCGTCGCACTCAGGATCCCTTTCTTGACACCTGAAGTTTAATGCTCAACATGGCGAGTTCGTAGGTGTTAATGCAATGGTTTCTTCCCCTTCAATTAGGAATGTTTCAGAGAAAAAATTTAGTGATGCTACTTGAGTCTTTTAAAAATGTACTCGAAAGTCTCGCACCACTCCGTGGTGTTTTGTGTCATCTGAATTTCTAGGAATTAATTTGTTGGCCAGCTGGGCAGAACTAGCAGATGAGCTGGCAGATAGCACCATGATTATCTATGCAGAACCCCCATTTTACATCTATTTTATTTAGTGAAAACCACTGTGTATAATCCCAGAATGCTTTGTGCATGCATTAAACCCACAGAAACTAATAAAACACACTTTATGCCAGTCTGTAGTCTTCTGCCTGTGCAGAGTTTCATGGGCTGTTTGACCTATTTTAAGGTACTTGCTGCCACTTTTATGGGTTCATATTAATTCAGAGCCAGCCAGAACCCTTAGCATTAAACTTCGAGGCACAGTGCTCCATTTCCCTGGGTAGTCAAAACTCAGAACCCAGCTTATCGCTTAAAAAAAATCTTTTCCTGGATAAGTGAGCGGTATGTGAGAGCCAGAACTGGGGACTCAGTTTAAATATCTCATTTGTTTTGGGTCACACAGCTATCTGCAGCTATTCATCTATTTGTAAACAAGCCTATTAGATCACCAACTGCGCCTCCCTTTGGCACTTTGTGCACCACAGCCTTTGATGTGACAGGCATCAAGGGCCAGGCAGCCTTTGGAATCACTAGGGACATTAATCTAAGGCTCTTGCGTTCCTGGTGGAGCCCAAATTTGGATTGGTCTCATACTCCTGCCAGGGATAAACCTGGTTGGCCCTCGCCCTGCTGGATAAGACATGCTCCGTTGGTCAGCCTTGGTCAGCTCCAGTGCCTTTTAGAGCAATAAAGCCTTTGCATCCCACATTTTGTGTACAATGTCCCTTCAAAGCCGTGACCAGAGTGATATTGAGAATTAGGTATGTTCATTTTAGAGCTGCTACCTTTGTGTTTGCATTAAATTGTTTGTTGCATTAAAATTCACCTGCGGTTGCTGTTGTGGCAGTGTCCCTCTGTCTACTTTGACATTCTAATAAAAATGTAATTATCTATTAATTTGTCTTGCGTGCTTTGTAGTAGCTGAATGTCACCTTTGGACCACTTCAGCGAGATAGTCTGCCTTAGGTGCAATAAGCAGCTGCTCTCCAATTGGTGATGCCCTGTCCCTTACAAAGAGGTTAGATGTATCATGCTATACATTTGCATGCTTAGAGTGGTTAGAATGTTTATGCTCAGTTCTAGTTCTTTAGCCTATAGATATTACAGGTGCAGGAAGTTGGTTCATGACTAGTCTGGGATAACCACACCAGGGCTGTGCATTGTCAATAAATCTTTCATCCTCTGTGGCTTTGAGGATTTCATCATAACGTTAGGCAGGTGGACGATATGAAGATTACAGCTGTGTGAGATGGCCACTGAACCGCACAGAGAAAACAAACTGAATATTTAGCAAAGGAAACATTTACTATAGTGGTCCCCCGGCAGCACCAATTCAGACTGAAACTTAAGAACTTTCTAGAAAAGTGAGTGGACAAAACTACTAGTGTATTTATTAAATTGGGCCAAACTACCGGGTGTATGGTTAAATTAGGCCAATATCTTCTTTTTAATGAACACGTGGGCCAATATTTCATGATCACTGCCTGCTCCTGGTGCAAGTGTGTGATCACTGCGCTCCCTCTCCATTTTCATAAACTCGCTTATGCAACACATGTGAAAGCGATGGTATCCTGAAACAAAAGCAAGTACATTTGCTTGCACACTGTAGACTTTACTCCTAAAAGGGTTTACCCGCCAAATGGTATACCAATCATAAAAAGCAACGATAAAGATCGAAGAAAAGACGTGAAGTGGCTAAACCCATCAGAAACATTAAAAGATAGGTCCTTCGCAACTATAAAAATATGGCCCAAAGTTGTGAAAACAAATAGTAAATGACAGACTGTCTGGTTTTTCTAGTTATTGAACGTTTTTATCCAGGTTTATTTAATTTTAATAGAGAGACACATCTTTTATTTTTTAATTTTTTTTATTGAAGTCTTGGATAAGCTAAGCCGAAACATACAATGACAAATCATATACTAACCAAAAGATACACATACCCCCCCAAATTCAGGAGCCACACATATGACCATCTCATAAAGATTAAACAGAAAAAAAACCAACATAATCAATTTAACTCAATTGAAATCGAAATAAGAACCCCAGATTTTCTCAAATTTCCGAATCGCCCCAACTCTTTGAGCATACAATTGCTCGCTGTTTCTGCCCTTTTGCATTTTATAACGCCATTCATGTACGTTAGGGCAGTATTGCAAACACCAATTTTGAATGTATTTATTTATTTTATGCGATTTTTAGAGCTCGCAAATACCCAGATGGGTGTCTCGGCGCTATCGTAAACAGAACTCTCATTGTGGAGGAAAGTGAATTATGCTGAGAACAACCAGGTCTTGAGTTTTTTTCTGAAATTGAGGAGTGTAGGAGCAGTGTTAATGTGAAGGGGCAACGTATTCCAAAGTTTGACTGTCGCAGTGGAGAAACATCTGTCACCCCAATTGGCCCTTCTTGTACGTGGAACCCTCAGCAGATGAGCTGATGATGAGCGTAAAGTTCTTGAATGCTCAAGCAGACAGAAGGCTTGTTTTAAGAATAGTGGGCCTTGGTTGTGGATGGCTTTATAGGCTATGCATAATGCCTTGAATTTAATCCGACTCCTTACTGGAAGCCAGTGCAGCTGTCGGATGTATGGAGAGATAGATGTGAATTTGGGGATGGTTAGCAGAGTCCTGGCCGCCGCATTTTGCACCGTTTGCAGTTTGTTGAGGACCTTTTCTTGGGCATTTAGTAAGAGGGCATTACAGTAATCTGTTTTTGAGAAAACCAATGTACTGATTAGGGTTTTGCCTGCAGACAGAGGTAGGAATGGAATTAGTTTTTTGATCCTTTTTAAAATGTAAAAGGATGAGGAGACCACAGAGTTGGCATGCTGTTGGAAGGTCATTTTGTTGTCAAATATGACTCCTAGGTTGCGTACTTTAGCAACCGGTTTAGGGGGTAGTCTCATCTGAGGTGGCCACCATTGGGGGGACCAGATAGGTTGCAGCCTCCCGAATGTCATCACCTCTGTCTTATCAGAATTTAATTTGAGACAGTTAGATGACATCCAGGAGCTTATTGCCCTCATTCCTTCTTGGAAGTTGGCTGCAACTGATATGCCATCATTGTATACAGATAACACCAATTGGGTGTCGTCCGCATAGGTTGTGAGGGCGATTCCATAAGATTTTTTAACCCTCGCTAAGTCCGAAACATAAATGTTAAAAAGTGTCGGACTTAGCGAGGAGCCCTGTGGTACTCCGCAAGGTAGAGAAAAGGTCTGGGAGATGTATTTGCCCATCTTCACTGTCTGAGGACGGTTGGCCAGAAATGAAGCAAGGAGTTCTTTGGCTTTGTTTTTTATTCCTAAGGCCGAGGCACGGTCGATCAAGGTGACATGATCGACCGTGTCGAAAGCTGCGGAAAGATCTAAAAGTATTAAAACCGCGGAACCTCCCTTATCCATTGTGGTCCTTATCTCATCTGCTGCTTTTAGGAGCGCTGTCTCCGTTCCGTGACCTTGTCTGAACCCAAATTGGGTGTCGTCAAGTAAATTGTTGTCATGTATGTAGTTCGAAAGTTGCATGTTCATGATTTTTTCAAAGATTTTTGCAGGGAAAGGGAGACAGGCAATGGGTCTGTAGCTGGCAGGAAGAAGAGGGTCTAGAGTGGTTTTTTTTAGAAGTGGCTTAATAATAGCCTCCTTCCAGACAGATGGATAGATGCCAGTTGAGAACATTGCATTACAGATGGTGGTTAGAGCAGGGGCAATGGCTTCAGGGATGAGATTAAGGATATTGGGTGGACAAGGGTCAAGGGGTGACCCAGATTTGGTACGGACAACCAGATGTTGGATATGTTCCTGCGTAGTTGCTTCAAAGGCCAGAAAGGTTGGAGCATTATTGGTAGGGGAAGCCATAGGGGTAGGGGGAGAAGGAGAAGGGGAAAAGGTGGTGAAGATGGCACTGACTTTATCTTCGAAGAATTTAGCTAAAGAGTCCGATAGGGACTGTGATCCTTCTAAACGCGGAGCGAGGGGGTTGGACAAATGAGTGACCACCTGAAATAGTTTTCCTGCCGAGTTTTTAGCCTGGTTGATTTGAGTGGTGTAATAGAGCGTTTTTTCCGATGCAATTAGTTTTTTATATTTGGAGAGAGCGTTCTTGTAAGCAATTTTATCAGTAGGACTAAAGTGGCGGCGCCACTGCCTTTCCAGGTTCCTACAGTATTGTCTCTGCAATCGAAGTGGTTCTGTAAACCAAGGGGCTGAGGGGAGTTTTCTACTACGGTATGAAGTTTTGATGGGCGCTAACTTGTTACACGCTATGTTTAAAATGCTCAGATAGTTGGCGGATGCTGTTGTGGGATCCTGCTAGTTTGGGATGGTACTGTCCCGCATCATCTCCGCAAGATGGTCAAAATTGATATTTTTCCAATCTCTAAAGGTGATAGGGGAAGGAGATATAGGGGGGGGTGTGATGGAGTCAATTTTGATGGAGAAGCATACTGCTGCATGATCCGCCCAAACAAGGGGGTTCACCCTTGAGACGGATATATTTGGGTTGTTAGTAAATAGTCCATCTAAGGTATGTCCCGCCTGATGGGTGGGTTCTTTAACAATTTGCAGGAAACCGGCTGCAGCTAGATCGTTAATTAGCAGCGATGTATCAGGGTCATCGGTGGCTTCGAGATGAAAGTTAAAATCGCCCAATAAGGTGAAATGTGGGGATCCCGCTGAGGCCTCAATTAGGTTACCCACATTTGTGAGGAATTTTGATCTAGACCCGGGGGGCGGTAGATTAGCATACCTTTGAATGATGCTCTACCAGAAAGGCCTATAGTGAAAAGCAAAGCCTCGCATTCAGAATAATTTGATTCTGCAGTTGTTACTTTAAAGTGATCTTTATAAATAATAGCTATACCTCCACCCTTTCTTTTAGGTCTGTCTAGTTTGCATACGCAGTAGTTTGTTGGAGTGGCTGCTCTAAAGTCTGGACCGGAGGAGTCGTCCCCCCATGTCTCTGTAATAAATAGTAGGTCCAGTTTATGTGAATCAATTAATTCGGATATTTCAGTTTTATGTTTGGGAAGAGAGCGTACGTTTATACGTGCTGCTGACACTTGTCGGAAGGAAGTTGTAGACAGGGTAGGAATGTCCTCAGTGCATGTGGGACATTTATGCGGACCTATGCTAGAGTTGGTGTAATCAAAATGTGGTAAGGCGTGGGGCACCTCTGCTACAGGCCTAATACTTAGTAGTTGGGCGGAGGTGTAGGTCCGTACCAACGTGCTTTGTAACGGGCAAGGGATCGATGGAACAGGGGGAATGGCCCTGGGCCCGGCCTCGGCGCGGACATGCGCAGGCGAGCTTGCCTTGTGCGAGCCTTCGGCGCGCATTCGTCGCGCCCGCTGCGCTCGTCCGCTGCGCTTCCTATTAGTAAACATAGTTTATAGTGCTAGATTGGTAACGAGGCGAGGGGGCGTGACCAGCGTGAGTGGGCGTGTCCGCTTGTCTCACAATATCGGCGTAGTTACCCAAACACTCACCCGCAGCAGCGTGCAATCGGCTGGGCGGGGGTTCTGGAAATGAGAGGCAGTGGCCGAGGGGTAAGTGGTATTAAAATACAAGTAATCACACAATCAAATTAAAATCAAGATCTGGAAATAAGCTCCCGGCTTTCCGCCTCAGGAGTGCGTTCTGTAAACACTGCACTAGCAGTCAACGCGCGTTTAAGTAGTGTGGCGAGGGGGTGTGGCCAGCGTGAGTGGGCGTGTCCGCTTGTCTCACAATGTTGGCGTAGTTACCCAAACACTCACCCGCAGCAGCGTGCAATCGGCTGGGCGGGGGTTCTGGAAATGAGAGGCAGTGGCCGAGGGGTAAGTGGTATTAAAATACAAGTAATCACACAATCAAATTAAAATCAAGATCTGGAAATAAGCTCCCGGCTTTCCGCCTCAGGAGTGCGTTCTGTAAACACTGCGCTAGCAGTCAGCGCACGTTTAAGTAGTGTGGCGAGGGGGCGTGGCCAGCGTGAGTGGGCGTGTCCGCTTGTCTCACAATGTCGGTGTAGTTACCCAAACACTCACCCGCAGCAGCGTGCAATCGGCTGGACGGGGGTTCTGGAAATGAGAGGCAGTGGCCGAGGGGTAAGTGGTATTAAAATACAAGTAATCACACAATCAAATTAAAATCAAGATCTGGAAATAAGCTCCCGGCTTTCCGCCTCAGGAGTGCATTCTGTAAACACTGCGCTAGCAGTTAGCGCGCGTTTGAGTAGTGTGGCGAGGGGTCGTGACCAGCGTGAGTGGGCGTGTCCGCTTGTCTCACAATGTCGGCGTAGTTACCCAAACACTCACCCACAGCAGCGTGCAATCGGGTGGGCGGGGGTTCTGGAAATGAGAGGCAGTGGCCAAGGGGTAAGTGGTATTAAAATACAAGTAATCACACAATCAAACTAAAATCAAGATCTGGAAATAAGCTCCCGGCTTTCCGCCTCAGGAGTGCGTTCTGTACACACTGCGCTAGCAATCAGTGCGCGTTTAAGTAGTGTGGCGAGGGGGCGTGGCCAGCGTGAGTGGGCGTGTCCGCTTGTCTCACAATGTCGGCGTAGTTACCCAAACACTCACCCGCAGCAGCGTGCAATCGGCTGGGCGGGGGTTCTGGAAATGAAAGGCAGTGGCCGAGGGGTAAGTGGTATTAAAATACAAGTAATTACACAATCAAATTAAAATCAAGATCTGGAAATAAGCTCCCGGCTTTCCGCCTCAGGAGTGCGTTCTGTAAACACTGCGCTAGCAGTCAGCGCACGTTTAAGTAGTGTGGCGAGGGGGCGTGGCCAGCGTGAGTGGGCGTGTCCGCTTGTCTCACAATGTCGGCGTAGTTACCCAAACACTCACCCGCAGCAGCGTGCAATCGGCTGGGCGGGGGTTCTGGAAATGAGAGGCAGTGGCCGAGGGGTAAGTGGTATTAAAATACAAGTAATCACACAATCAAATTAAAATCAAGATCTGGAAATAAGCTCCCGGCTTTCCGCCTCAGGAGTGCGTTCTGTAAACACTGCGCTAGCAGTCAGCGCGCGTTTAAGTAGTGTGGCGAGGGGGTGTGGCCAGCGTGAGTGGGCGGGTCCGCTTGTCTCACAATGTCGGCGTAGTTACCCAAGCACTCACCCGCAGCAGCGTGCAATCGGCTGGGCGGGGGTTCTGGAAATGAGAGGCAGTGGCCGAGGGGTAACTGGTATTGAAATACAAGTAATCACACAATCAAATTAAAATCAAGATCTGGAAATAAGCTCCCGGCTTTCCGCCTCAGGAGTGCGTTCTGTAAACACTGCGCTAGCAGTCAGCCCGCGTTTAAGTAGTGTGGCGAGGGGGCGTGGCCAGCGTGAGTGGGCGTGTCCGCTTGTCTCACAATGTCGGCGTAGTTACCCAAACACTCACCCGCAGCAGCGTGCAATCGGCTGGGCGGGGGTTCTGGAAATGAGAGGCAGTGGCTGAGGGGTAAGTGGTATTAAAATACAAGTAATCACACAATCAAATTAAAATCAAGATCTGGAAATAAGCTCCCGGCTTTCCGCCTCAGGAGTGCGTTCTGTAAACACTGCGCTAGCAGTCAGCGCACGTTTAAGTAGTGTGGCGAGGGGGCGTGGCCAGCGTGAGTGGGCGTGTCTGCTTGTCTCACAATGTCGGCGTAGTTACCCAAACACTCACCCGCAGCAGCGTGCAATCGGCTGGGCGGGGGTTCTGGAAATGAGAGGCAGTGGCCGAGGGGTAGAAGAGTTAACGATCTCGCTACAGCCATAGCAATGTATATTAGTTTAACTAGTTGCCCTTCTAACAACAATTCAGAATCAAATCCATACAAAATCAATTTATGATTAACCGAGATTGAGATTTTACACTGGTTTTGCATAAATTCAAATATTTCTTCCCAGAAAGGTACGATTTTAGGGCATTGAGCAACAACATGAGACCAGTTAGCAGGATTATAATGCAGACATCTATAACAGTTGGAAGAGCAATTAGGATACATTTTACTAACCATTGCCGGAGTGTAATACAGAATCCATTTACTAAAAAACAGCATTCTGCGCCAATTGGCACCTCTTAATACAGAAAAATTCAGCACATTGATTCTCTTCCATACCGCAGGAGTTAATACCAAATTTTCCTGCCCTAGCCACTTATTACTTGCTTTAAGACATAAGTCCGGATCCCTATTCGCGGTTAAGCGACGTTTCCACTCCCCCAATTTTCTTTCTTGTTTAAAAAAAATAATTCATTAAATAACGGCACAGGGGAAAAAAGAAGTGAGGGATCTAATTGGAGCAACACTCCATAAATCAGCTTATACGATCCCAGCAATAAGAAATTTCCTTGAACCCGGGATGTCATATCTGACATCCTAATCAAAGCGTCATCTTCCATATAATCGCTTAACTTCATAAACCCTATCCTCTGCCATTTTTCTAGCAGATCCATGCTAATATCCACTCCAGAAAATGAAAAGACGGAGCTAAGGGACGACGATGTATTGAGGAATGGAAGGGAGTACCTCTTTAGGAGTGCTGTACGTCTCTTAAAAAACCAGTGCAGCACCTTATACCGGACTGTTTTTGGTGATTTAAATAATTGAAGCGGGGAGGGAATCTGAGTTTCTTTACAACTCAAATCAAAGAAAAAATTTATAAAAAGTTGCTGATTGTTGTCCTTAAATCTGGTCATAAATTGAGCCAAATATGCATTATAATAATCTTTGAGATTGGGAGGAGCAAGCCCTCCTTGTTTCTTATCTTCGAATAAAGTATTCAGAGCAATTCAAGGCGTCTTTTTTGCCCAGATAAAAGAGGAAAACATAGATTCAGCCTTAGAAAAAAAAGATCCAGGCAAAGCACAAGATATGGTTGAAAATAAAAAATTAAATAAAGGAAGGACCGACATCTTAATTAATGCGACACGACCCATAATAGTTAATGGTAAAGAATTCCATCTTTCAAACATTGCTCGCACCTTCTGCAGCATTGGTACAAAATTCAGACTATAAAGATCGGCAACTGAGGAAGAGAACAAAACCCCCAAATATCTTTTCGGTTTATTATTAACACATGAGCTTAAATCGGGATGAATTACAGGGTTGATGCCCCCACAAACTAGGATTTCGTTTTTTTTTTATTTATCCGGTAGCCCCCCAAGGCCTCGAACTCTTCAAATATTTGGAGTGCATGAGATTGGCATTGCATTTCGGGCTTAATGAACAAAATTATATCGTCTGCGTAGAGTTTAATTTTAGGCATCAAATTAATAGGGGGGAATAAAAGAGGCGCTTTCCTAATTGCAGTTGCTAAAGGTTCGATGAAGAAAGCAAATAATATTGGAGAAAGTGGACAGCCTTGTCTAGTACCGCGTTTAACCGATACTAGTCCCACCGACTCAGCATTAATAATAATATTGGCCCGAGCCCCTGAGAAAAGACTCTGAATCAAATTAATAATTACTTCTGGGATGCCAAAATGCTGTAAAATAATAAAAAGTGTCTCCCAAACCACCAAATCAAAAGCTTTTTCGGCATCAAAGCTAAAAAATACTTTAAAAAACTCTGAAGGAAACCCATCAGGGCCAGCAGCTTTCCCTAATGGGAGCTGTTGGACTACTTTCTCTACTTCCTCTCTAGTAAATGAAGTGGCCATACTAACTTGATCTATAAGAGGAAGAGTGGGAAGAGAATACTTTTCCATATAATTCAATATTTTTTGATGATCTATCATTGATTGAGTGTTATAGATCCTCTTATAGTGTGCTACCATTATTTCTCCAATTTCAGCTGGGACCGATGTATCTCTGAGAGTGTCTGGAGAGTGTAGAGAATGTATGAGATTAGACGAGGCTTGCTCTCTGGCCTGCCACGCCAGGAGTTTACCAGTAAAATTAATCTCTTCATACATTTTTTGTGAGCTCTTACGAAAAATCTCGTCACTCTGAATATAGAGCTCCTGAGAGAGCTCTCTTTTGGCCGCATTTAATTGATCTTGAACCAATCTGGCTGAATTTTGTTGCCTGAGTACAGTCAGAACCTGAATCTTTTCTTGGAGAGATTTATTCTTATTCTTAACTACAGAGAGATCGGCTGCATCTCTACCAATCACCAGGCCACAAATGTAGGCCTTAAGAGAGTCCCACACATAGTTAAGGGGGGCAGTTCCCATATTCCAAGAGAGAAAGTCTAATATCTCAGTTTTAATAGACGCCACCCAAGTGTCATCAGTTAAATATTTTTTATTAAAGACCCAGCGTTTGGGGGCTCTTACCCTATCCACCAATCCCACTTCCATAATAATCATTGCATGATCCGAAAACCCGTTATGGAGCAACGTCTGTTTAGAAAAAATGATTTGATGTGAAATTAGAAAAAAATCAATTCGAGAGGAGGATTTAAATCTGCCGGACCAGCAGGTATATTCTCTGTTGTCCGGATTTTGATTACGCCAAGGGTCCCACAGGTTAAATAACGACATATTATTCCTAATAGACCTAAGGGATTTAGGCTTAAATTGAATCTTCGACTTGCTGGATGAATCCAGCTCTCTGTTCATCGTAATATTAAAATCCCCACCAATAATGATCTGTGGGATAGTGATAAAAAAGGATGGATGGAAAAGCCATCTTGAGTAATTACCAATGGCTGGAAATATTTTAAGCAATCCACCCATCACCTTTTATTTTCCACAATGTGACACCCTTTACTGAGCAACTCCACAACTTTTCATATTTTTACACAAGAGGATCAGGTTTAATCCCTTGACAGTAAATATGCCTGTGCTATTTAGTTGCTAGTGAGTTTCTCTATACCAGGCATTTTTTTCAGGGTGGCAAATTGGCAATGTTATTACTGTCTTTGGTTTAGAGGTTTTGTGCCCTTAGGTTACTGGTCTTAAAGAATCAGTCACTGTTGGGATGGGGTTGTCCCCTGGATGGTAATCAGGCATGTTCTCTTGCCTAGAGTGCCGACTGCATACGAACCTGGTATACTGACTTTACTTTTGGCCCCGGCATCTTGCTAGTCTAGCTTGTGCACAGGGGCCTATGTATATTCCTGACAATTCAAAGTCCAGTCCTTGTTCTGTAACCTGGAGGTACACCAAGCATTACATCATTGTAGACAGTGGACTATTTTCCCTGTGCTTTATGTAGCACATAAAGGGGATATGCCAGCGTACCATGTTCTGTGAATCTTTAGCGTGCTCAGCTCTTTTTATCAGTGCAATTGAAAGAGTGGCTTACAGAACCCTCTCAGGTCAAGTTCCGCTGTTATTTTGCTCCTGCGGCTAACTTTTCCCACCTTGCCTGGCTGTGCCCCCAGGTCTCCGCTTACTGGCGTGAGGTCTGCGCCGTTATTTCTGATCACCTCGTCGCTGGTCCAGCCCGATCCTCCGCTTTGCCTCTTAGGCTTTGTTAAATACTGCCCAGATGCCTTCCGTCGCTTGATTGCTATGCTACTTTTCCTTGCGTGGCAAAGGGTTTCCATATGCTGGGGCCGCAAGCCTGCACCCAAGGTCGCCCTTTGGCTTGAGGATGCATCACCCTGCCAGACTCTCCTGTCCGAGTTCTGGGACCTCATGTCAGATAGATCCCGTCCACTTGACATATGGGGCCCGCTCGTATCTTACCTCCTAAGTCGTAATTCCCAGCGCCCAGCGACCTCTCCTGCGCTCCACGCCGGTGCTCCACCGTGGCGGCCGCCGGTGAAGGATAATAAGTAGCTTGCCCCCTGATCTCACTCCCCCCAGCTTTATCAATCCCTCTCCCTTTTTATGGTGCCTCCCATTGTGACTCGTCCCAATGTCCTGGTGCTCTTACGCTATTTCTTTTTTGTATTGATTTCCAACGATACGTGCTCAAGGTAAACCTCGCTGAAATATATTGTATTTATGTACACAGTGCCTTGATATGGTGCAATCTTGTAATTTTGCTATGCAATCTTGTTTCAATAAAGGTTTTTGAAAAACAAAAACGTTCCTCTGTCATTTGAAACCCAGAATCTAGCGCTGTCATCCCATGTGAATGTTAAATGATAGGTGTATGGTAGCAGGACTGTGTGTGTGAGTCTGAATAGTGGACCCAGTGGGATCCATTATAATTACCCTGAATGTGGTGTGGCACAAGAAGGAGGGGGTGGGTGAGGATAGCTCCCCCAGACAGTGGAAATGTATTGTCTGCATTATTGTGGCTGGATAGTGGAGACCAAGGCAAAAATTGAAGAGAATGGAGAAAGGGCGAACCTTTAGAAATGCCATAAAGACTTTGTTAACAAAATAGTTTTTCCCAAGCACTGCCATTTGGTATAAGGTAAGGATGAGGAGGTTCCAGGTCAGGCAATACCTGCCCTTTTGTCTGTTTCTGATTACTGCTTCAGGAAAGTTGTTGATAGCCAGGTACAGAAAACTCAGATTTCATTTGGCTTGGAGCCAGCCTCAGCTTTACCTGCTGTGAGAAGCATCCCTTCACACCAAGCATAAGCCTGGAGGATAGCCTGAGAAGGACACTTGAAGAAGGACCAACCCAACCTAATATGAAGCTTGAGACAGTGGATACACATACCAGGTCTGAGACAAATGTTTAAAGTAGGATCAAAACAACCCCTTTATTCCAGTCCAAATTCTTCTTGACCAAGGAAGGGATTGCTTAAAAGAGTACCCAGAGAGCTGCTGTGTAACCAGGGCTAAAGAGTGCTTGAAAGCCAGACTCCCAGACATGACGGGAAATCACTTGTAGTCAAAATTTTCTGCTGGAGAAGATAAGAGTCAGCCCAAAGATCCAAGTAGCCTGCTTGCCCGTTGTGAGAGTTAAGGAGTGTACCTGGCCCATGCTTTCCTAGCTAGGGAACCTCAGAGAAAGCTGACAACTCAAGAGAGTATCAGCTGTTCAATGCTGTTGAAAGGTTCCCCTTGCCTCTCTGCACAGTTCATAAAGTGAGCTGTACCGTGTTTTTGCCTTAATCTGTCTTAGGTCTGATCACCTGGTGCTGCCAACGATGGTGAGGATTAAAGGACTTGCCACTGCGAAGCGAAGAGCCCAAACTGCCCAAGGACTGTGCCCAAAGATATCACTGCAAAAAGATTTGGTCAGTAGACCGCAACTGCCTCTTCTGAGTGCTTGCCCCCATCCAACCATCATGGGGTTCTGTATCAAACGACCGCCTCCCCCACATCTTGCAAACAATACCCAGAAAGGCTTCCACTATGACGCAACAAAGAATAAACACTGCGAAAGTGGGAGGGTGCAAAAGCATCCGTGCCAAGCCCAGGAGTGTTGAGGAGCAACTTCCATGGAAACTGCTGTATTTTGCTTGAATGAGGGCATGAGAAACACAGATCCTCTTCACCTGCCAGAAACTGTTGTTTGATGCTTAAGTGACAATAGACTGTTGAGTTGACTGCATAGTTGAAACAGCGAGAACATTTGAACTAACAGCATCTGAGCCTACTTTGGTTTAAACCTTTACACGGGTGGAGCCCATAAAATCAGGATTTTTGACCATACCCGAAAGGAGCACAACTACTGGGAAGAGAAGGGGAAGTGCATCTCTGAAATACATATTACATATTAAACAGCGTCAATCAATGACTATGACATGCCTGTTGCCTTTCATGCCACTTGACACTTGGATTACAAAATGGAGCAACCTCGATTGTGCTGCACAGTTAAGAGGTAGCGCTGCTTTTAGGGCTGGTAAAGGTAGCACCGTTCTTCCACCACTAAAACCTGCCTTCCCTTGTGTCCTAGTTCAGATGCAGTGGCGGGCTGCTGTGGCATTTAAGTGGTGTGGCAGCGCGGGGAAGGGCAGAGGGGGGACAGCAGTATGGGGGAAATAATTTAAAAAAATAATGTTTACCTGGATTCTGCAACGTTGGTGCTCTTCTGGCCTCTGCTCCTCAGCTCCTGTCATGCCATAGGGTCCCCTACGCCAATCCAGATGCTCCTCTCATGCTGGTTTGGGCGCCATAGTTAGGTGCCCACTAAGGGTCTACACCCCTCTGCTTGTTCCTTACCTGGCTTTAAAGCACAGCTTGGGTGGAGAGATCTAAGTGCACATGATGGTTTAGCCGGCCTTAGACGGCAGGCCGAACCGTCACGCGCACTTGAAACAGGTCCACCACTCCTACTCCTTCGTGCGGCGGTGTCGATGGGTCGGAATGGATGGCCTTCGCCATTGGCTCAGCTGCAGGAAGTAAGTAAGGAAAAATTAAATGCTAATAACCTATGTTATTATCATTTAATGTTTTATTTTTTACTGTTCGTAAGCAATGGGACTGCGCGCCACCACCTTAGAGGAGGAGCCGCCACTGGACAGCTGCAAAAACTGCACAGCTAACAATATATTAAAGATAGTAACCCTGGTCCAGACGCCTTCTAGCAGGTCTGGCAATATGATGCATTTTACTTTCGAAATGCAAACAATTCATTCAGAAACGTTAGGCTCCCGGTGACTGCTTAAGCAAATGAAATATTTGCCTTTCAATTGTAAAATGCAATAAATTACCTTGATATTTCCAGGTGTCTGGCAGATGGTGCCTTAGGAATAAAAAGCACAAGCAAGGGTTAGCCCACCCCAACACCTCCCCATTAGCTCCATCTCTAGGTGGAAATCACCAAAAGATATCAAGTGCATGTGGCAAAACCATTTACAGAACTGCCATTATTATGATTCACCTATATATCAGCTACTGGTAGTTGACTGGGAGTGCAGTGTGGATTCCTTGCAGAGAAATTGACAGTAACTCAGGGTGGATGAAAACCAGGTGGCAGGCAGGCAGGCAGCGAGCGGGCTGGCACCATGCCACTCAGTTTGCCTCTGAGACCTGAATAAGCCAGAGTGAACAAAGTCCTAGCGGCATATGACAGGTAAAAGACGGCTCAATATTTGGCCTAGGTGTAAAGCAGCATCCACACATACAGCCTGATTCATGAAGCAAAATTGTGCTCGCAATAGCTGCGAAAATGCTATCGCGGGCGCAATTTCCCAAATCGGTATTCACCACGAATATAGCAAAATCGCAAACACAGAATTGCGAAATCGCAAAAAGATTCGCAGAATCCCGGCAGTAGACCATTAGCGAATCGGAAATTGCAAGAAATCACGGAATCTGCGAACATAATAGCGAATTCGCAATACAATCGCAATCGGTATTCATGAAAAATCGCAATTAGCGAAAAAAAACAAAATCGCTGTTTGCGAGGCGCAATTTAAGGACAACCCAAAGCAGGTGGTAACCATCAAAGCCATTGTAAAAAAAAAAATCGAAAAACCGTTGGCCAATCAGTAACTGGTGCAGGCCTGACCAAACACACTTAAGGAGAAGCAGCATCAGCATAAGGAGTGTCAGAATGCCAGGACTGTACATGGTGGTCAGGCCGCGAAGGCTACAGCGAGCAGCATGGAGGAGATGCAGAATCCAGGACAGGATATTCCGCCAGCGGGTTACCCTGCTGGGCCATACCAGAGAGCAAATATACGCAAAGTACCGCCTGAATGGGGCAATGATCATCAAGCTAATTCAGGACCTTGACCCCCTGATGCAGCACCCAACAAGGCGGACCAATGCCGTGCCAACACATGTCCAGGTATTGTGTAGCCTGCACCTCCTGGCCTCCGGGAGCTTCCAGGGGATAGTTGCGGCTGCTGGGGGGATATCCCAGCCCACCATGTCCCGCTGCCTAGGGAGTTTCCTTGACGCAATGCTGACCCAGCTACACCACCACATCAAATTTCCCACCAGCCAACAGTATTTGGATGAGACCAAGCTTCAATTCTACAATGTTGCCCATTTCCCACATGTGATAGGATGCATTGACTGTACCCACATCCACATCTGCCCATCAGCTGCAACGGAGCACATGTACCGCAATCGCAAGTCCTACCACTCCCTCAACATCCAGATGGTCTGCAATGCTACGACATACATCACGGACATAGTGGCACAGTACCCGGGGAGTACACATGACTCATTCATATTCCGGCACAGCGGCCTCCACACACGACTGGCCAGGGGAGACTTTGGGGAAGGACACCTACTTGGTAAGTACACTTTGCCCACAATGTCACACTGCGATGAAGTAGCTGCGCTGCACAGGCACTCACCCTCTGCTCCTCTCATTCAGGTGACAGTGGCTACGCCCTCAGTGAATACCTCCTCACCCCATACCTCAACCCTGCTACACCACAGCAACGGCGTTACAATGTAGCACACATACGCACAAGGAATTGCATTGAGAGGACTTTTGGGCTACTGAAGAGCAGATTCTGCATACTGCACAAGACAGGTGGGGCCATGTACTACAGTCCTGATGTGTGCTGCCGCATTGTGGCTGTGTGTGCAATACTACACAACATTGCTACCAAGCGCTGGATACCTGTAGACATCTCTGGCAGTGAGTCGGAAGGGGACGACCGGCCACCTGCACATGTGCGTCATGCACGCGGGGAGAACCCAGCTGAAGGCCACAGACGCCGCAACCACATCACAATGAACAGTTTCTAGTGCACCCACTCCCCTCACCCAACAATCCACAATTGCATGCAAATGGAAATAATGACAGGAGGCCGGTGTATGATGCAAGAATAAATATTATTGTTGAAATCACAATAATAGTGTTAAGTTTCTATCCTTTCTATGCAAGCAGTATTGCCCCATACTGCTGCGAACAAAACACAGGACAGGCGTGTAGTGTCAGCATGCCCCAGAAAAAGTAAATGAAACTCAAGTGCGCCTCCGGCGCGTAGCTCCCAATCGCCTCTCCGGCTCCTCCTCTGCCACGGCACGTGACCCTGCAGTGGGCCTGGTGCTGCGGCGTAACACGGCAACCTGTGAGGCAGACAGGCTGCTCACACTGGAGGTGCCCTCGCTGGTATCGTCCCCCCCGACATTGCCTGGCCCAGTGGGATGGAGTGCCAGTACGGCAGTGGTGACCTGTTCCAACACTCGGGCCACGTCCTCACAGCATTGGATCAACTGCTGCTGCTGCACCAGGGACCGTCGCGAGAGCTGGGAGGTCACATTCCCTATAACATAGTTAGAGCGGGTGTATGCGGACAGCCGCGTCAGTAGCTGCCGGTGGCGGCGGCGGGCGGTGTTGCGCTGCGATATGAGCGCAGCAGTGTTGGCCTCCATGGCTGCCGTCATGCGGTCCATCCTGTCTGCCACATTTGCCACATTGCGGCCAATGTTATGGAGCTGCATTTGTATCGCCCCTTGCCGTCGTGCCTGCAGTTGGTGTATGCGTAGCATCCGACGCTCAATGCTCAAGCCTGGCACGCGCACATCCATCCCCCTCCTGCCACTGCGTGCATTGTTCTGCAGGCGAGCCCTGCCATGCCTGCTCTGCTGGCTGGCCACAGTGAGTGTGCGCTGTGTCACCGCAGTCGCTGGACCAGATGTAGAGGGTCCAGCTGGTGGTGGAGTTGAGGTAGGCAGAGGTCCTGCGCCTGATGGTGGTGGCGCAGATGCTGTGGCCCTGGCTGCGGGGGTAGGTGCTACGCCTGATGGTGGTGGCGCAGATGCTGTGGCCCTGGCTGCGGGGGTAGGTGCTGCGCCTGATGGTGGTGGCGCAGATGCTGTAGCCCTGGCTGCGGGGGTAGGTGGTGCGCCTGTTGGTGCAGGATGTGTCGCTGTTGGCACCTCCTCGGCATCCTCTGGTTGCTCGTCGATGAGCAGCCTGTCACTGTCGCTGCTGTTGTCAGCGCCACCTGTGAGGGGAAGTGGACGTTCATTAGTTGCATGTATCTGTCACACGTGCAGTTGCTACATGCATGCTGGATGACATTCCCTGACTGGCTGTGGCATTGCGTACTTTGGGACATGTCTGGCTGCATTGGGGTACTTGTACATTGTGGGCAGACTACATGTCCCACAATGCTTTAGGGCATTACCTAATGTGCATGGATGGCATGACTTTGGAAGATTATGGGAGGCTATAGGGTCATGGCCATTGATAGGGGACAGGGTCGCAGTCGCATGCCACTTACCTTGGCTCTCTTGGGTGGGGCGGGATGAGTCCAATCTGATGACCCCAATGCACGCCTCTGGCTTTAAAGTATCCTCAACGTGGTCCTCCATGGGGGTGTTGGGAGGGACTGTGGGTTCTCCCCCTCCAGTGGCCAGGGTCTCGCCCAGCCTCTCTGCCACCCTCTCCTTGGCACGACCTCGGAGGTCGTACCACCTCTTCTTGAGCTCCTCCAGTGACCTGTGTGCCACGCCCACAGAGTTGACTTGGGCCGCTATCCCAAGCCAGATTCCCCGTTTCTCCGGCTCAGGCACCCTCCTGGATTCTCTCCCAAAAAGTTTTGGGTGGTTATCAACCACCCCATCAATGAGGTGCTCCAACTCCTGTTCGGAGAATTTGATCTTCCTCTTGCGCCCGGTGTTGCTGGGCCCTGGTACAGCCTCCTCTGCCATTGCTGCAGTAAGAATAGTTGAGGATTTGCAAGTTTGCTGGTGTCCTGGTAGGAGCTCAGTAAGTTGCAGCCTCGAGACCAGCCTCACTATTCTGAATGGGGGTGGGAACTGGCTGCTTCCTGGTTCTGATGTCATCACTGTGCTCGAAATGCGACTTCCCGTTTTTCCGCTCTCGCGATTTTGCGATCTCGCATTTTGCGATCTCGCAATTAGCGATATCGCAATTAGCGAGATCGCAATTAGCGATATCGCAATTCCTACACGGATGTTGACGGAAATAGCGATTATTCTGCGATTTCAGTAAATCGCTAACGCTTTTTGCGGCCGCGTGCGAATCGCATTATTTTCTCGGTAATTTTGATGAATGCCGATCTGCGATTTCTAAATTGCGATTCGCTGTAAATCGCAATTTGAAAATCGCAGATTTCGGATTTCATGAATCAGGCTGTTGGTGCTCTGTCGTTGAGGTTGGCATATCTGGATAGCACAGTGGCTTGTGAGCTGCGTTTGGTAAGGCAAAGCCTGTCAGCCTAGGTAGAGGCTCTGGTTTTCCCTAAACAGTCTATACTTTCAAGCATAATATTTACTTTAACCGGTATGAAAGGCACCTAAATGATTGTTTCTTACAGCAGATGGAAATGTGATGTAGCTGCTCCTATTCTCGGCATGGATTATTCTTGGTACTACTCACCTGTTAAGTTATTGGTGCAGTCGTGACTCCCTCATGCTCAGGTAAATGGTATCCCCTGGGTAGTTGTCTCACGCTCTGTATAAATAAAGTTGCATGACCTGAGAAGTTGGGGAGAGTGCCACAACTGCACTAGGTGTATGTGCCTTCCTTATGTCCCCATATCAGAGTGCCCACAACAGTGGCATACATGATGCAACACGTGGCAATAAAACCTGAAATCCCAGTTCTGTGCTGCTGCTCAGGTTCTAAGCAGATGGAGCGGCTCATGCAGGTAAGAGCGGCAGGGCAGTGGGGCGAGTGGGGGGGAGTCGACAGACGATAACGAGGAAAAATGAAATTTAAAAAAAGAGAAAACCACTTACCTTGCTCTCTCCGCATCGCTGACTCGGCAATGTGACGAGCGCAAGGTGAGTGTTTTTCATTTTTGTTTTTATTTAGTTTTCCTTCGTCGTCAAAATAAGAAAAAATATTAAATAACCAAATAAAGCAATACAGAGTGGTCAGCAGACAGGCCAGATTGTTATTTACACCCATGCACCTTAGCGCTGCTTTACAGAGTTTTCCAGTGAAGCGCTTCTTTCTTTGAACAACATTGTTTTCCCTGGGTGGGGAAGTGCACCATTCATAAAGGGACTGCAATACCTGGTTGAGGGGTGGACTGGAAAACGTTTAATATGAGCATTTTCAACTGTTTTAATTATTTTAGCCTATAAAATGTGTACCACAGCTCTGTGTTGAGGGATTTGGTCTTCTTTTTTAAACCAAACTGCTTATATTTTATAATGATATAAGCAATGGACATTGAAACGGCCCTTCCTAGTCCTGTAGTCATGTCCAAAACTTTTCAGGCAAAATCACTTACTGATTTCTGAATAATGAGTTTAAAACATTTAAGGTAACCTTGTTGTTCCTGTTTACATTTCACATGCTTTGCTCATCCCTGCATTCAGTGTTTGCTTTTTACAGGGTGTTGTTACTTTTTTTCAGGCAGCATTTTACTCTTGTCCAATGCATAATTTGAATTGAGTCTCAGCACAATTGGGTTGTAGCTGAAGGCAGTGCCAGTTCAACCCAGTGGGGCAGTATGGTGTTCAGTGGGGGACAGGATGTGGAACTCTGGCCAGAGCTGCCAAATTTGGAATTGGAGCACCATTTTCAGCCTTCATGACCAGTCCACCAGTCCACACTCCTGACAGAGCTCATTCCGATACTACACCTTAGAAGGCCCAATAGACCTTAGAAGCCCTGGTGTCTTAGCACCAGCAGGTGGACCCTAACGGTGGCAAGTGTGGGTTAACCTTGAAGGCCTGTCCACCACAATCCATGCCGTTCATCTCCAGTCTTGCGAGTAGGCATACGAAGAAGCACACACTAGAGCGACAGTGACTCTGTCACTGAGGTCACAAGACCCTTGAGGCCTGTCCACCGTGCTATTGGTACCTCCATTGGACTTTTTCAGCACTAGTAGTGCAACTTACATGGGATTGGTAATGTTGTATTTGCATGCACATTAAACTCAGGGGGTGATTATAATGGTGGTGGGACTGCCACATCACTGCATCGTTGACAGTCCCACAACCATTGATGACTGTATTACTGCCCTCCATATTCCAATCACCACACACACTTCTCCCTTCCAAGTGTGGAGAAGTGTGGCTCAATGGTTAGAGCGGCAGACCCTGATGCGGAGGTCTGGCTTGGGACCAGGGTTCAATTCCCGCCTCAGTGGCTCTTGGGCTCAATCTCCCGGACCTGATAATTCTTGCCTCGGTGCCTATTCTAATCATGGGTCCCACTCTGCAGGCAATAGCTTGCTTAATCTCCACAACGGCCCCAACAATGCTAGGATGCCTGGCTTCACCTTGGGGGTGCCCAGGAGTGGGCACTTCACAGGGAAAGGCCAGGAAGGGTTCCTCAGTGGTATTCGTACAAGCGCCGAGATGCCTCATGGTGATTCGTGCGCTATGCAAGTACCATTACATTACAAGGGAGAAGGCTAGGATCCTTGTGTCTTACAGAAAGGAGAGAAAAGGGTGTATCTGCTCTTCAGGAAGGATATACAATGCAGAAAAGGGCCGGAATAGCCACTCTGGCATTTCCTTTGTGGGCTGCAAGCTAATGATGCTTAATTTAAGTTGGTGTCTGCAGGTGAGGCGAACTGTATTCTTTGTTAGAGACTGGTACATTATTTAAACCATCAGACTGTAAAACTGAACAAGAGAAAGGCATCAAGAGTTGTTGACAGAAGGAGGAAGGGAAATATGGAAAACAGAGAATAAGGAGAAAGCAAAGATGAGAAAGAACCTGGAAGAGTGAGATAATGTGGAGGGAGAGTATGTTGGTGAAGAAAGGAGGCAGGAGATGAAATCAGATAGACAGCCTTGGTATTCAACAACCCAGCTCCGACACAGATTCACTCACTACCACCCTTTAATAGTGCTGCCCACGTCTCCATACCTACTCTCTCAGAAGCATTCAATTAGTTATATAGCGCCACTCATACCAGTGCAGGGTGTCAACACTTTACATCATTCACACTACACACAGGCAGTCAATCATAGGTGTGTAAATCTGTGTATAGGAAATGTTAAATAAAACTACAGGGTGTAGGAGTCACATGTCATCCATACTTGTAGACAGTATTGTTTAAGAGTGCTTGGTCTGGATGTTGGAAAGTGGGTTAATAGTAGGGGCAAATGTATATCTGTCCCCGGCAATAATGACACTTATTGTGGAAAAGTGTGGCTCAATGGTTAGAGCGGCAGACCCTGATGCAGAGGTCTAGCCCGGGACCAGGGTTCAATTCCCCGCCTCGGCGGGTCTTGGGCTCAAAATTCCACGGACCTGATAATTCTCGCCTCGGTGCCTATTCCAATCATGGAGTCCCACTCTGCAACTCTGGGCAATAGCTTGCTTAATCTCCACAACGGCCCCCACAGCACTAAGGATGCCTGGCCTCCACCTTGGGGGTGCCCAAGAGTGGACGCCTCACAGGGAAAGCCAGGATGGGTTCCACAGCGGTATTCGTACAAGCGCCTTGAGACCCTTGCGGGTGAGTAGTGCGCTATACAAGTATCAATTTACATTTTTCTTTTACACTACCTCAATATATAGCTATACCAGTCTTTGAAAATTATTCTTATGCTCAACCCTTGCTAGCTTGGCTGTTAGCAGGTATGTAAAGCATTTAAAACACCAATTCAGTAAATAATTAAGACACAACACAATAAAAATCCAACACCAATTTATAAAATTAAAAAATATTTTTTTCTTTAAAATGAAAAAAATCCAATGCAGGGAAACGGGAATATGACTTTTAACCTTTTTTGCACGATATAGCACATAGAAACGTATATCCCCTTTTGGTACATCTGGTCATGCTGGACCTGCTTAAAGTCAAAGTTTCAGGCCGACCATGATGAAGCCCTGCAGGGGCTACTCCTTGCGGTATGGCCCCCCCTGCTAATGACTTGCCCACACAGCAAAAAAACTCTTTTCTTATTATTCCACCAGTTAGTGATTCAGATCTCTCACTCCTTGTTAACAACGTGAAAACTGGCTCCCCCAACGATTTCCTCCCTGCAAAAATGGTGGCCCCTTTGACCTCCATTCTGGCCCCATCCATCCAGTCAGTAATGAATCTCTCACTGGCCAAAGGGCAAGTCCCTAAGGAATGGAAGATTGCAGTGGTAAACCCGATTAGGAAAAAAGCGGCCTCCCCCTGGACAGATCTTTCTAACCTCCGGCCCATCTCCCTCCTCCCCTACATCGGTAAGCTGACGGAGAAGCACGTGAACACCCATCTATCCAACTTTATCGAGGCAGCGGAAGGCCTGGACCCTTCTCAATCAGGGTTCAGGCCAAATCACAGCACCGAATCGGCCCTTCTGGCAGTGACCAACAACATCAGGATGACACTAGATGAAGGGGGGTCTATGATTCTGGTGCTGTTAGATTTATCCGCCGCCTTCGATACGGTGTCTCACAAAATGCTTCTCCGTCGTCTGAGGGATGTAGGGCTGGGAGGTGCAGCTCTGTCCTGGATGGAAAGCTTTCTTTCCTGCCGCTCTCAAGAAGTCAGGCTGGGCTCCCATAAATCCATCTCCAGGGAGCTCACCAGGGGGGTGCCACAGGGCTCATGCCTAAGCCCCACATTATTTAATGTGTATGTGGCCCCCTTGGCCGACTTAGTGAGGTCCTATGGGTTTACCCCGGTGTCCTACGCCGATGACACCCAACTTCTGTTCCCTTTTAAAACCTTCACACCTGATCTGCTAAAATCCTTTGCAGAAGGCATGAGGGTAGTCTCAAGATGGATGGCTGAGAACTGGCTACAATGTAATGTGGGAAAAACAGAGGTCTTGCTGTTTGGAGAGGCGGTGACTCTGTGGTCCGATGAATGGTGGCCGGTAGAACTGGGCCCAGTTCCAATTCCAAAGCAGACTGTGAAAAATTTGGGAGTACTATTTGACCAGGCGTTGACATTTAAACATCACGTCAACCAAGTCGCCGGCACTTGTTTCAGGGCTATTGGTCTGCTGAAAAGGGTATTCCCCTATCTACCCGACAACCATAGGAAGACACTAGTCCAGGCACTAGTGATCAGTAGATTGGACTACTGCAATGGCCTTCTTTTGTCAACTAATGAAGGCCAAATGAACAAACTGCAAGTAGTCCAAAATACTGCAGCGAGGCTAGTCCTTAATGCTCCATCTAGGACTCCCTCCCGACCCTTACTGGTGCAACTCCACTGGCTGCCAGTGCGGCAACGCACTAAGTTTAAAATTCTGTGCACCATTCATAAATGCCTGATAGGTAAGGGCCCCAAATATCTTACAACTGCCTTTCTACCCTATGTTCCAGCCCGCTCTCTACGGTCCAGTAATCTTCACCTATTACAGGTCCCTAAAATAAAAAGGTCCCGTCAGGGAGGGCGTGCTCTGGCATACACTGGACCCGCCCTCTGGAATTCTCTTCCCCCTACATTAAAAAGTATTACAAACCATTTAGCTTTCCGCAAAACTCTTAAAACTTACCTCTTCACCAGTGGCTAATCTTCCCCCGGCCTTGGTTACTACTGGAAAGACCTGGCACACCTGTATTTCTCCTTCAAATAGCAAAAGCGCGGAGATACCCCTTCGGGAGTCTATTCAGGCGCTATAGAAGCACATAAAATAAAAATAAATAAAATAGGTCTCGGTCAAAGTTTTTACCTTCTGACTTAGAAACTTTTCTGGAGCTTTTCTTCACGGGGTCCGTCGAAACTCTCAGCCACCCCTGATTCGGTGAGGGTTCGCCAGCTTGTCTTGCAACGAACTCCCAGTCAAACTTATGGAAGTCCAACCTGCAGAGCTTTCCAGCGGTACGAGCTAGGGATGCAGGCTGGCACACAGTTGATGGTGGGTGGCTTGGCACTCATGGTTGGCCCGGTCACCTTTTCTAAGTTCAGAATTAGAAATGTTTGCAGAGCTTTTTCTTGCAGGGTCCCTCAATGCTTTTCACTAGGCCGGATTCGGTGACGGTTCGCAAGCTTGGGTTTCTACCTATGCCCGATCAAACTCTGGAAGTCGGACCACTGGAGCTTTTCAGCCGGAAGAACCTGGGCGGCAGGCCAACTCATGGTTGATGGTTGTCGGCTTGGATGGCCAGAGTGAGGTGGTCCACTTATAGAACTTTTTACCAAAGTTGCTCCAAACTTCTCCAAACCTCTGGAACTTCTTCCTGAAGTTTTCCAAAGGGTCTCAAAGTGTCCAAAACTTACTCCACTGGTCTGGAATCTCCAAGATGGTCCTTGAAATGGACTTCAGTTACCACAATCCACTTGGAGAAAACCTTTTCAAATTCACTGTTATTTCTCCAGGCTGGGGATTCTTGGTGGGCCAGGTTAGCTCTGTTAACCTTCAGCATGCAGAGTCCACTCTTTAGTCCTTTCAAAGCAAGGTAGTCCATAGGACTGTAATTCCAGATTGTGCAACAGGCACAATCTTCAGTCCAGAGCCTGGTTGGTTCAAATTAAACTCCTCAGCAGGGACCCTTCTTCTCCCAAGTTTGAAGCAGCATCATCTGAGAGGCTTTGTCCCTTTCAGATACTTATTCCAAGTTCTCTGGGTCAAGAAGGAGGACACTCCTGTCCAATGAGGTGCAGGGCAATGCTCCAGGGTATGACCACATCCTCTAAAGTGGGGCATTATTTTCCCAAAGAGAGCATCATTTCTCCAAAATTCATCATGGCTGATTTTCCAGCAGAGGGAGCAGAACTAACTCAACCAGCCTATAGGATGGCTTCATATACCTAGGTCCACTCCCCTTGGATCTGGGAATTCCTCCTTAATCCACCCATCCGGCTGAGGGAGAGGTGTAAATGAAAGTGATTTTTCCAGCTTGTCTCCTTCTCTTGAAGAGCATTGTTTACTCCCACTCCCCCTGGCTCTGGCGTTCCTATGCCCAGCAACCTCTACTCTCAGACAGGCCACCTAACTCCAGGGGTCATTTATCACCTCTTCAAACAGCCAGTCCAATCCATTTACCTCTGACAAATCAAGGCAGGGCACTAAGGGCTGAATTGTGGCTTGCAGACAAGAAAATCTTATAACTTATTGTCTGTACATTTTAAAATAAATTCAACAACACTACATTGTTGCATTTATCATTAACATTCTTCTGAGTCCTTTAATCCTAGTTGTATGGCTTACCTTTCTCCAGTTATTAATTAATAACCTCTTGCAATGTAAACCTATGGGCTGGGGATCTGCAATGGAAAAATTAACTGGCCAATTTCTCCAATACCAGGGCCTGTATAAGGATCCTCCTTATACCTACAGGACCCCTACCCCTAGAATACATAGGAAAGACTTTAGGGGTTCTGATTATATCAAAATATTGCAGATCCTCACTTCACAGTGCTCCTAGCACTAAAGCCGATTTTGGGAAGCACTATACTACAATGTAGGCAGTGAAATGTGCAATTTCACTAAACCCAGGGCATAAAAACACTCATTTTATAAGGGCCCTCCTAGTAGATACCTGACCTCTAATCCCTAGGACACCTAGGGGAACCCCTGGGGATACCTAATATGCCCCAACATTGTAGTTTATCAATGTGTAAGTGCCCTAAACCCAAAAGTCAAGATTGGGCACAATTTGCATTTTAAAAGCAGTCCTACAACACTGGTCTGCTTTTAAACTGACATCAGGCTACATCAGTGCACACATGCAAGAGCAGGAAGGGATTCTGACCTCTAAACCACTATGCCCTAATATATACTAGGGACTTAAAGGTAGTTTCAATCCCCATGCCCTATTATGTACTAGGGCCGTATAGGAGAGGTCATGTCAATCATGGAGGTACCCTAACCCATAGTGCACCCTAGTGTATGTAGGTGTTTTTACTGTATTTGTAAGTGTCTCTTTCAACATAGCACTGGCCCTGGGCCTGGTTAGTCAGAGGCCAGGGTCAGTCAGAGTCAGGTACCACCAGTACCAGTCAGCAAAAAGTTGGGGAGTGCCCAGGGCACAGATAGCTTTGCAACACTAGAGAAGCACAAACCTAGAATTTAAAACATAACACCATGGTTGGGGGTTCTCTTTAATAATCAGAATTGATTTCCATCCTAATGAACCCATTTTCAAAATTTAGGATAATGAAAGACTGGGTAAAAATCATAATGTTCTAATCTATACCTTGCAGTTTTCATGCAGCTCTTTGATGGCGGTTAATAGCTCACTGTTCAGTGTTAGGATTTTAACTTATAAACTGCAAATAGCAAAAGAATCTCTCAGACAAAAGCAGTAACTCACTGTCCTATTTACATTATATACATTTTGTGATCTGCGTGTTACACGATCTTTGTAGCGGGCATATTACCCCACTGTGGCTACCTTACCATGAGTCAAAACTTCCAGTACTCAGACCTCTGATCTCTCTCAATAAAGATCATTAATCACCGAAGTTATCTTCACATTTTTATTGTTGCCTGAAAATTTCTGGAGACCAGGAATGTAGCAGCAGGTACTTTTCAAGCCATAATGCACTTACAACCATGACGCCCTCACCCGAAGTCAGCATCCTTTTTTGCTTGGTGCATGAAGATGCAAGATTCATATACATTTTTTTTAATCATTTGGTCTGATTACTATGTGAATGTAAACAACAATAAAGCATACATGCAAACTGTGACTACATGCCTGCTTTTCTCAATATTTCACTTCAAAACGATGCGAATGTATTTGTTTAACGGGTGGTGATTTGTATAGGGTCAATTGAAAATCCACAAGGTTGTCCCTGTCCCCCCCAGAATTCTAGTGTCTCCTACGCCCCTGGCTTCAATTGGAATTCCATAGAGCATATTATCAAGCCCATTATCGCCGTTTTAGCGGCAGTTTTCTGCCGCTAAAGCGGCGATAATTGTATCACCTGTCTTTATAATATGCCCCCAAATTCGCCCTGGCAGGATAAGTGAACATTTAGGCATCCCTGCCCGGATATCTCGCTCAGTAATTGCCCAGAAACATGCTGTTGGAGTGCCACTTGAGTAAAAAAAGAATACGCCTACAGACTCGCATCTGTGACCCAGCCACGGTGTCCAGCTCCGCAGGAGCATGTCCCAGACAATGACAGTAAACAACCAAATGCTCGGAATAGGAGCGCAGCGACTTTCCTGCTATTGTGCTGCAAAAAGAACACTGCATTCCACCATGCTCAGCAATGTTGCGAATGCGATTCAACAATCTGACATACTATCAGTGACTTCACCAGGGCTTGCAAAATATGGGTACAATGTTAGAAAACGAACTAAACGTTATGAAAGAGACTGATCCTAAAGGTCAGAGGTCCATTACTTACACAGTGCAGGAGAGGAAGTTCACAAATTGTTCATAATGCAAGCTGATTTTGGAGAGGATGGTAACTATGCCGTAGTACCAGCAGCTTTGAACCTCCAATTCGGCGCGCAGGCAATTCCAGCTTACAAATGATTTGTGTTACTTCTGGCATTTTCTATGCTTGCTTGGGGGGCACTGACAGCACGTGCGAACTTCACAATGTGGAGGAGGAGCTACGAGCACAATGTATCCACGAGTGCCGCTCATCGGTCCTCCGCTGGTATGGAAATGAATACACTGACCAAAAACCCCTGGTACCTCTTTTCCAATAGTCGAACTTCAAGTCTCCTCCTCAAACTGAAAAGTGGATATAACACCCCAGAGATATTTATTTTAAGTTGTATATCGGCCTGACTGAGAAAACCCAGCAGACTATCAGTCCAGTCATGGTAGGGCCACAACCACTGCCAAGCAAGAGATGGCGAAAGAAACTGAAGAGCATATTTGCCTTGCAGGTGACTGTTCCAGGTTAAGCCATCTAACAGTGGCTGAAATATGTCAAGGATCGCAAGGATACAAATGTCTCCGACTAATCAAACAAGCCATTGTCAGTGATAACTCTAGGAGCAGCCAAAGGGGAGCACCCTAAGTTCGAAGATGGATTCAAGCAGTGCACCACGTTTGAGGCGAGTTGTCGCTGGGGGCAGAAGGGGTGATATTAAGGCAACCACGTTGTCGTCTCGACACAACAGATAGTCATCCTTTTGCCCACTTTCCATCACACTTATTAAAGAGTTGTCAAGAGCAACATGTGGGTAAGGCAGAAAGTATGGTTCCCAGATCTAGTTATGCTTGTAGAGAAGACTGTAGATGACAGTTTGAGGAGTCAACTTGTTGGGCAATCTGCCCCTCTGGCACCTGTCATCTCTGAAGGTGCTTCGTCAAAAAAGTAATTCCCTTTGGCCACACTTATCCACACAACATAAAAAACAAATGACAATGCAGACAAACTAAAGAGCAGTGTAGTAAAAACCCAATTTCTGAAACAACAAATAAATTACCAGATGTACAAATTTATTAAAATATCATTAAAAACCAAGTAAAAATAAGATAGTCAAAATCAAGGGAAGACAGACAATAAATGGAACATACAATATTCACAGTTCATCATATACGTTCCTACAATACCAAACGGAGGAGGAATTCAATAAGGTTATATTCAGAAACAATCAGAATAGTCCTTAGCTAGTCATATGAATTCTCTCCCCTGAATCTCAACGCGTTTCGACGGGCAGGTAGAATTGCAGCCGTCTTCTTCAGGAGGGTTATTAGCTGTATTCCCAAGAGATAACCTAGTATTTCCTATATGTTTCTCTTATTAGTTCTTTAAGTTTAATCCCAACTCTCGTTCTTCATAGGGTATTGCCTCTAATGAAATTTTGCAGTGTTATGTACACGCAGTTGTTGGGAGAAAACGATTAAACCATCCCTCAATTGGGAACTTTTAGAATAATGTTAGCGTCCGCTGTTAAGTGGTGTGGGGCTGCTTACGTCCTCCCAATAGATCACTTTGATTCATACAATCTAGTGTGCACGCGGTAATGCCAATGTGTAGATAAAAACGGCCCGCTGAATATGGAAGCAATAAAATAGTTTAGTCGCCGACTCGTAACTAATATGGGGCTGCTAGAGTCTTCCCATTCAGTGGTGGCTGCTATTCCTCTTTCTAAAATCTGTTAAGCTTTCCGCGTGCCTTCTCCAACTCTGAAGGTGCCCCTGAAGCACCCTGGACCCAGCTAAGCGCTGACTTCGCCAATCTACCCTGAGCCCTTCACATTCTTGTTATGATAGATAACTTCAGTATTTAGCCTGTGGTAGAGCTGGCCAGGTCCAAGTCATCAGATGACGTGATAGTAAGGTCACCATTCCAAGTTCACAAAATAGACTCATACTTCCAGTACCTTGGCGTAAAGCACCGAAAGATCACGATCAGGCAGTCCTAACCAAATGGTTAAGTAGAAAGATGTATGTAAATGCTTAATAAAGTAATCCATGTTGCAGAATGGGGAAACAAGTATGTAGAATGGGCAATGTATCAATTCCTACAAGACTACTGAAATACTTCCCACACCCTGACCAAGACTCCTCCTTACATGATGTCAAGAGGCCGACAGAATCGAGAACTCATTTCTAAACACTCATTTTTGGTTCCTCCAGTTGACAGTCCAGGTGCAATTCAAGACTGAGAGCGATGCAGCAATGAAGCAGCTAGTCAATGTCATCATGCCAAGCTGTCGAATACCAAAGTGGGTGACCCCCTGCTAGTACGAACCTGCCCGGGGGGTGGAAAGTTCATGCCTCAATTCGGATCCAGGCTATGGCAAGTAACATTCATCAAGTGCACCATATTCACCGCCTATCAAGGGAGCCAAAGTATCACCAGGAATATTTCATATAGAGATTTTGAACAGTGCCACCCAAAAGAGAGACAATTTTGTGGTTCAAGGTGAGCTGTTGTTCACATCCTCCAGTACTCAGGATAAGGGAGATTTTGAAACCTCCCACTGTGACCACAGCACGCCTTCCCTGAGATTGAAAATGAAGTATCATCTTTCTTTGACCTCCCTCCAGACACCAGTGAGTCAAGTGTATTGAGGGGAAGAGGACCAAACTGAAACTTGCTGTGACAGGATCCTCAGCCGTCTCAACGCTATAAAGACTATGAGCAATGTCCTGGCAGTTTGCTGATCCGAACATTTCGATTTCTTTGGATCTCTCGCTCCTCTCTCTGTCTCTGTCTGTCTGTCTGTCTCTCTCTCTCTCTCGCTCTATTCAAGTGTGACTCTCTTTCTGTTTCTCCTTCTTCACCGGACTGTTATTATTGCCAAAGTTGAGTGTTTTTATTGTTACTAAAATTTGAGAGGACTGTTATGTTGTTGTTTCAAGCTTGACTTCCCCATTCTCAATGGGGTAAATGGTATTGCCCCCTCAGTGCGTGCTATATAATAAAGGAGCTCAGCCTGAGAAGGCAGGTGGAGGGCCACAACCACAATACTTGTATGGGATTTCCTTATGCCCGCATAACAGTGTGCCTACGGCAGCAGCCTTCATAACACAACACATTCAGTGCACATGTTCTGCCCTGCCACTTGTCTCCACCACCAGCGTGTTCCCTCCAAATCCAGGGGAAGTATCAAAACTGAAGTATCAAGCTGTGCTCCAAAAATGACACAGAGGTTAGGTGGATCTCAGGACACTAAGGGGCAGATTTATGAAGGCCTTGCGCCGCCGGTGCGTCATTTTTAACATGGGAAAAAGTGACGCACCGGCGGCGCAAGTCCTTCATAAATCTGCCCCTAAATACCCACCCATCACCCTGTACATATACTGGACTAATTTTCACAATTGTAATGAGTTGTTTAGAAGATCTTCATGGATAAGGTCAAGGAGCAACAAGTTAGGACTGTGAAGCAGGTAATGAAGTGAGAGAGGTGTCAAAAGAGTCATGAATATTAAGTCCACAGTGGGTTACGTTGTTATCTAAGCTCACCACAGCATCACAGGAGGAATCTGAAACTTCTTCACATGCTCCATCAGGAATGCATGGGGGCATGGCTAAGGCGCCGATGTAGGTGGAAGCGGGACTCCGGAGCTCCTCCGCGCCCGCCTCGCACCGCCACATATCCTGCGCCCCGGCTCGAACCCCGAGCCCACAAATGCATGCAGGAGGGTCTTGGGAGCACGAGGGGTGAACCTGGAGGTCTGGGGGCCCCCGTAACTGCCCTCGCCGAACTTTTTGCGGGGAGCGAGGCACCCGGAGGAACGAGCGCCCAAAATGGCGGCCGCCGTCCCGGCCTGAAACGCCTGGCGGCGGAGCCCTGGCAGCGATAAAGAGCCCTGGGACGCTGTGACATTTGGCCGTTTGCCCGGGGAAGCGCGGTGCCCACACCACCAGCAGGCTAGCGACGCTCGGGCATCGATGGTGGGGAGAGTGGAAGCGGAGGTACCGGCCACCTACTCCTGAGAGGCACCCGAACTGAAGGCGGGAAGAGGCGGCAGCCTGGCCAGAGACGCCCGCATGCCGTGAACCACCCCGGGACTGGTACTTGCAGGCCCGAAGTCAGTCTGGGACACCCGGACGGGGGAGACCTCGTCAGGCGACCGAACGGGGAGCACTGGTGCCCCGCAGCTCAGGTGGAGTGGGGCCTGATCCCTGACCTGCTTGATGACTTGGAGCCCCGCCTGACAAGAGCCCAGAGGCGCGAAAGGGTTGAGTGTCTGAGACGGACCTGGTGAGGAAAGCAGGAGTACCCTGATTCACCGGCGACCACCGCAGGGGCACACGAAGCTAGCTGCCCGCCAGAATGGTGCGAGGAGGCAGAAAGAAGGGCTTCGATGCCCTGAAGTTGGATGACCCGGGCCACCTCGTGGAGGAAGATGCACCGGGGCCTGGTGCGGGGAGCTCGGCCTGCCCACGGGATCCTTCCTTGGGGGACATCATGCAGGCGATTGTGGCGTCGCGGGAAGCTCTTGAAAAGCGCATGGACACCATCGGATCGGACCTGACCTTGCTGTAGGATGACCATAGGAAGCTGAAAGAGCGAGTGGCGACCTCGGAGGTAACCCTGAAAGGTCTGCCTGGGGATGTAGCTGCACTAAAGTCATCAATGGCGGAGATGGCGCAGAAGGTACGAGTGCTGGAGCTCAGAGCTGAGGACAGCGAAGGACGCTCCAGACGCAATAACCTCAGCCTCGTGGGGGTCCCAGAAAAAGTGGAGGGGCAGGATGCGGTCTCCTACCTGGAGGGCTGGCTGCGGTCTGAGGTAGCCCCAGAAGGACTTTCCCCGTTTTTTGCCATTGAACGGGCACACAGAGTCCCTGCGCGCCCTCCCAACCCGGGAGGACCGCCGCGACCGATAGTGCTGCGTCTCCTGCACTTCCGAGACAGGGATCACATCCTCCGGAAGGTAAGAGACCTGCCGGACCTGAGAATCGACAATAGCAAGGTCATGGTCTTCCCGGACTTCACTAGAGACGTGCAAAGACAAAGGGCCTCCTTCCTGGCGGTCAAGCGAAAACTGAGGTCGCTACAGCTGCCCTATGCCATGCTGTTCCCGGCGCGGCTGAGGGTCATTGCTGGGGAGCACACCCACTTTTTCCTATCACCACAGGAGGCTTGGAGCTGGTTGGATGCCAGAGGGGAGTCGAGCGCAGAACCCCCGCCGGAGACCTCGCCCAGGAGGCGTTCTACGGAAACGACGCGAAGATCTGGTTCCCCGTCGGGATGGCAGCAGGAAAGAGCTAAGGCGGTGCTGGCAGTGGCGGACATCAGCCAGGGAGACGCCAGCTCTTCCAGTAGCGCATCAGAGCAGTCGAAGGTCAGTGTTCCCAGCCCTGGCTCCAGCAGTGGACACAAGCTCTCAGAGACGGACCTGCCGGTGGTGACTTCCCAAACAGCAGATGGAATTCTTGGCTGAGATGGATCGCAGGACACTGGTCACATATGTAAGGTACTGGGGTGCGGATGGGGGCTGCTTCCGGACGCTATGCGGTGAGGTGTGGATACCTCCTGGGACTTATCACTGAGATGTGGGGGGAGGGAAGAGCCGGGAGGCCTCTCCTAAGTGTTTTGGGGGGGGTGGGGCGGGGGCGGGGGGCTTCGGGCCTGTCTGGGGTCGGCGTCATGGCCACCCTAGCCCTATTCTACTGTGATACACTTTTGCTACTTGAGTTTGGATGGGGTTTCCATGTTGCTTGTCTGTCCTGGGGTGTGGGAGTTGGGGTAGTTTGCTTGTGCAGGTTGGGGGGGGGGTGGGGGTGGGACCTGGGCGTGCTGGGGGGGTCACTGAGAGGGTAGATGGAGCACGGTGGACTCTACAATGGGATCTGAGTTAGGCTACAAATGTCTCACGTGGAATGTAAGGGGGATGCATTCAATGCATAGACGACACAAGATCCACTCCATTCTTATCAACTGTCCCTGTATTTACGTACCTTGGTGTAATTTTTGATTTAAAGGGAAGCTGGGCCCCTTAGATTAATGCAAAATGTTTAGCGGTTGCTAGATCATCCTCTTCTTTAATGGACTTTGCAAAGAGGTTAGGATCCAGGCCTATGGAGGCACTTTTAACCATTTATAAATCTAAATGCCTATCTATAGCTCTGAACGGGGTCTCACTATGGGGATACTTGCAACAGGAAAAACTCCAAAAAATAGAGAATAAGGTTTTACGGACCCTCTTAGCTGTTCCCCAATCAACGCCTTTGTATACAATTCACACTGAGCTGGGACTGAGCTATATTTCCAATCTTATTCGTTTAGCCCCTGTAACGTGCTGGGTTAAAACTTGGACTAACAAGGAGATCACATTGAATCATGCTATCCTTAAAGATGTAATGGCACTTGATAAAGCACACAAAATACCCTGGCTATGCTACATTAGAGATGTCTTTGCTAAACTGGGACGCCCAGGGCTTTTTCACTCTCCGCACTTGTTGCATAAAAATGATTTGAAGTGGATAAAAACGAACTTCATGAGGATGGTAGAACAAGAGCGGGAATATGTGGAGATGTATAAACCCCTTGTTAGATCTAACTATGTTTTAAAAACTACTCCACATATAGAACCTTACCTCAGAATTGTATCCATTCCACAGCATCGACATCTTCTGATTAGATTCAGATTAAGTATTGTTCAATATACCCTGGGTATTTCTTGTGTGTGGGGGAAACCGGACCTTACACCTCCTTGTAGCTGTGATAGTGTCTCTCCCCAAAGCCTTTTGCACTTTATTATGTTTTGCCAACATTTCTCGGATATCAGGAAGCAATACCTAGTGCCAATACTAAGAGAAGCGGGATTCACCCAGGTCAAACCAGCACTGATGTTTTTACAAATGTTAAGCACTTCGAAGGTGATGTTCGGGGTTGCCAGCTTCCTGGTGGCTGCTGTCCGTAATAAGAATAAGAGGGTGGCATTTAGGCAACTGGAGAACTGATTATATCCCCTTCTCAATGAACTGATTATACCCCTCTGCAAATGAATTTTGAGATTTTTTAAACTTTTGAATGAGCCCATTACCAATACCTGATTTTATGTCTTTTTTACATGTTACATGTATATATTTTAATGTTTTTAATATTCTTGTGTGTAATATAATTGTGTGATCGCTTTTATGATTTTTAGTAATCGAAATAAAGTGCTATTGACCTGACCACTCCTATTTAGTCAGGCGGGGCATTCACATCGCCTTCCTCCAGGAAACACATCTGCTAGCTAAGCAAGGGAAGGCGCTGCAGCGACGTTGGAGGAGGCAAGTCTACCACACTGGCTACTCTGCTTATGCTAGGGGGTGGCCATTTGGATACGGGCGGGGGTACCTTTCCAGTGCACACAACAGGTAATTGACCCGGAGGAGAGGTACATAATGGTGCGAGGCAAGCTAGATGGGAGGGACCTTAATTTGGGTTGTTTGTACGCCCCGAATGTGGACCAGCCTGCATTTCTCTCCCTGCTGTCCAACAAACTGGCCCCGTTTTTGGTGGAACCCTTGCTCCTGGGTGGAGACTTTAATAGTGTGACTGACACTGCCCTGGACAGATCGCACCCCCCCCTACCAAATGCACCAGCTGGCAAATTGGCACTTGCGCGCTCCGCCTGGCAACGTCAGTGGGATCTGGTCGACTCGTGGAGGGGTAACCACCCGTCGGACAGGGACTATTCGTTCTTCTCCGCTCTCCATGAATTGCACGTCCGCATAGATGCCTTCCTGTGCTCCCAGGACGTGCATGCAGAGGTGTGCCACAGTGAGTATCTCACGCGCTCGATCTCTGACCATAACCCGCTTCTCGTGCGGCTGCGCTGGTCGCAATACCGCCCGAGGATCCCGGCCTGGAAACTGCACCCGAGGCGCTAGACGACCAGCTCTTCCGAACCACAATAGCCTCGGGCATCGACGCGTACTTCCAGATCAACGCGGGCACGGCGGGCTCGGCCGCAACGGAATGGGACGCCTTCAAATCCGTGATGCGGGGCCAATGCATTGCAACGGCGTCGGGAGTGCGGAGAACCTTACTAGAGGACATCGCGAGGGAAGACGAGAAATTACGGGGGCTGGAGAGGGCAAGGCCTGAACGACCGGACACACACGGGGCCCTGCTGGAGGCGCGAGAGGCGGTGGCGGCGACGGTGGAGCGCTTCCGGTGCTTTGACTACAAGGCCTACCTTACATGCGCGCACTCGGAACGCGACAAGTCAGGAGCTCTTCTGGCCTGGCTGGCCAATCCGGCTCGCCGGAGCTCGGTCATACTTGAACTCAGGGACCATGCGGGGGCGGCGCGGTTTGACCAACAGGGGATTAATGAGTTATTCTATGATTACTACACGGAGCTTTACTGCAGCAGGGTCCTCCCTTCGCTGGATGCATTCCAGGCCTTTATGGAGGATCTTGAGCTGCCGGAGCTGGGAGAGGAGGACGCGAAGCGGCTCAGGGACAAGATCGAGGAGAGAGAGGTGCGAGTCGCCATCAAGAGCATGGCGAGGAACAAGACGCCGGGCACCGATGTATTCCCAACGGAATTTTATCTCACCTATGTTGATCTCCTTGCTCCCCGGCTGACGTGGCTATACAATGAGTCGAAGCGGCTGGGTAGCCTCCCTGCGACCACCGGTGAGGCGCTAATCGTCCCCCTGCTAAAACCGGGCAAGCAACCATGGGACAGAACGGCGTATCGCCCATTTTCCATGCTCAACCTAGACTACAAGATTTTAAGTAAAATCTTGGCGACGCGTTTGCTCCCCCACATGCCCATGCTGGTTCATGTGGACCAGTCGGGCTTCATCCCGGCCCGCAACACAGCGCTTAACGTGCCGCGGCTCGTACATATTCTGGAGGCTGACACCTATGACGGCGACGAGGCAGTGGTGTTTGCTGTCGATATGGAGAAGGCCTTTGACAGCCTAGAATGGCCTTATCTCTTCCACGTCATGCGCGCACTGGGCCTCGGCGAGGGTTTCGTGACTTGGAGGACGCTGCTCTACCAGAACACGACGGCGAGGGTCAGAACTGGGAGGGTTATCTCTGAGATGTGTGTGGTGGGCAGGGGCATCCGCCAGGGATGTCCTCTCTCCCCCCTATTGTTTGCCCTGGCTGTTGAGCCCCTCGGGGCGCGAGCCCAGCTGGGCCGGGCGTTTCGGAGACTGGACGTCTATGGACGGGTGCACCACATCGCATTGTACGCAGATGATCTGCTGATGTTCTTGGCGGACTCGGCTGACTCTCTGCGTGGAGCTAAGACCCTCCTACAATCTTTGACAAGAGTGTCGGGCCTCCGAGTCAACTGGGCGAAGTCCTGCCTATTCCCAGCCCGCCCACGAAGTATATGCCCACAAACCACAGAGGGAGTGTCGTGGGAGGAGAGGAGTCTGCGGTACCTTGGCACCTCGATCTTCCATGATAGGGTGGATATCCTTGAGGGAAATATTGGGTCGGCAATCAGGCACACTAAAGGGAATTTTGACTTTTGGAGCACGCTCCCATTGTCACTCATGGGGAGAGTGGCGCTCCTCAAGATGGTGACCTTGCCGCAGCTGCTTTACTTCTTCGGGACTCTCCCGATCTGGATCCCGGCGAGCTACTTTCGGCGGCTGCGGACGATGGTTATCGGCTTTCTGTGGGGGGCGGGCAGACGCAGGGTGGCACACGACACGCTTCCGCGCCCTCGGACGGATGGAGGGTTAGCAGTGCCAGACTATGAGCTCTACTACCTCTCGGCGCAACTGCAATGGCTGACGCAATGGGTGGCAAGAGCCAGGAGAGGGGAAGACGGATCGGGAGAACCGGCGGGCCCGGTCCAGGTGTTGTCCGGGATTGTCCTGGGACTCCCGATGGGAGATTTCCACCTCACTCAGGAATTTGCGACAGCCCGAAAATGCTGGAACAGGTATCGCCGAAGGGGTGGTATTGCGGTTCCATATGCACCTGAGATCCCACTCAAGCTCTGCGGGGCACTACCACATGGTGGCTCGTGGCGCGGGCTAGACGGTTGGGACCTGCAGGGGCTGTCGTCCATGGGTGACCTCTACGAGAACGGGGTGCTGTTGCCTTTCGACCTCCTGAAGGACCGCTTTGAGTTGGCTGGGGGGGGGACTTCCTCCTTCACACGGCGCTAACGGCGGCGATCCGCAAACATTGGAAGACGGGCATGACAGAACCGCCGCTGTCTCTGGGCTGCCAGTATGTAGTGATGATGGCGGGGACGGTCAAGGCTGTCACATGCCTGTACCGACGCATGGTCTCGGAGGCCGTCGCCCCACTGCTGGCCCTGAAGGCGAAATGGGAGGCTGACCTGGCGACCGAGATCCCTGAGGAGGCGTGGAATGGTATACTGGAACGGGCCCGGGACGCGCAACGCTAGTTTCCAGCTGGTGCACTTTTATGTCCTGCACAGGGCCTACCTGACCCCTGACAAACTACATAAATACTTCCCAGCCCATCCGGCGTCCTGCCCGCGTTGCCCGGCGGACTTAGCCGATTTCCAACACATGTTCTGGTCCTGCCCTGAGTTGGGTTCCTTCTGGAGAGAGGTAGTGGATGTCCTGAGGGAGGTAACGGAGAGGGACTTACAACTCACCAGGGCACACTGCATCCTACACTGGTTCCCACACACGTCAAAGAACAAGGTTACCAGCAAGTTTCTGGACCTGGGTCTCCTCCTAGCGAAGCGGGCCATCACGTCCCAATGGAAGGCGACCAGGAGCCCCACGGGAGAGCGGTGGAAGGCTGAGCTACATAAATGGGCCCGGTGTGAGGGAGAGCTCCGTATGTATGGCCGCACTCAGGACAGACAATGACGCGGCTCTGGAGAGGGCCAGGGCATGGGAGAGGCTGGTCCTAGACCTCACGCTTCTGGACATGGACGAGGAGGACACCCCGGGGCATAGCCCAGCTCCGGCGGAGCGCCCGCCTGACGGGGGGGGGGACCTAGGCCCCTCCTTTACTCCCCTATTTCCATTGTGATGACTGACAGCTGGTTGTTGATAGCTCCTGATGGTTTACTTCGGATCTGGATTAGTCTGGAGGGTTGAGGACTCGTACTGGTGGTACTCTAGCATGCCTGGGGGGGGGTGGGGCGTGTGGTTGGGGGCGGGCGGGGGGGCAGTTCTGGGAGAGGAAAGGGGGGTAGGAGGGGTTGGGAGAGTTGGGGGGGACAGAGAGGCTGGTTGATCAGCAATGGTAAAGAGTGACTCTTGGTTCATTCGGACATGGGGCACAGAGGAGGGAGCGTGAGGACTGAAAAGCGGCAATGCCATTTCCCGGACACCTGGTAGTTTTTGACCAACGCAGTATTCTCCAGCGCAGTTCTTTCTCCATGATATCGCCGCTCAACCTCCAGGGTGTGAGCTAAATGGCTGTGTGACACGGGAGTGGGGAAGTTGCATATACATTGAACAACAACGGAAATGGCACAAATGCACTGATTGTATCACTTACCTTGCTGCAATAAAAAGATATTTACAAAAAAAAAATGCTCCATCAGGAATGCATCAGAGTCACAAAGTTCTTCGCTTGAAGACAATTCATACAGATCACATTGAAGCCAAGGCACAACAAAACTCAAACTTTGGAGGGGTGGTGGGGGGCGCTAAGATTCTGAAGGGTAGGGTCAGGACCATCTTAAGAGCCAAAGTCAAAGTTACTTGTGGGTGCCAACTTCACTATTCAGCTAGAATATGTAACTTGTATAGGGTGGAGAGAAAACGCAAGACAATTTATTGGGGGGATGCTCCACAGTAATGTAACCGGGTCTATGCACAAACAACAGCAAATGCATGAAACTAACTTCTAAGAGGAGGTGGGCTAAATGGGAAAAATAATTTTAATATGTTTTAGAAAATGGGAGTCATTTGTGCTTGAAACAATGAGTTACTGACTTCCTTCCCGCAGGCGAGGAAGAAGGTACAATAGAGAGGTCCAGCAATTGTAATCCCAACTTTATTTGATTTTGAGGTAAACTAATCTGAAGAACAGTAAATATTCACACAACAGTACATAGAATGTTTTTATTTAAAACACTATCCTCCTCTTAACATAACTCCCTGCCTTTAGTTTTGGTTGAAGTCCTCATACCTCCAACTTGATGCTCTCTGCCCTACCAAAATAAAAGGTCAACCCCTCTTCATCTCAATCTTTTTCTAAGCTCTATCGCTCTCCTGATACCCAAGGGCTCTTGGTGGCCTGCCATCTTATATCACGAACATGATTTTTTTTTGTCTCTCCCTGAGTTCTCTTACTGTCAGCACATATATATTTTTTTTATTTCTCCTGTTTGCCCTCTCCTATTCCACAATTGTAATCTGTTTCATTTTCTCCTGCTTGATGGACAGATGCCTATGTGTGGCTGACTGTGAAGCACCTTTGCTAAATCTAGGGATCCAATATCAAAGGGAAGCTAACCCAACAATCAAGGCTCTTTCATCATTCCGTATATATGTCTCCTCCTTTCCTCTCTCCTGTTTGCTGTATTCTGTTTCTCCATCCCCCTCTCCTGGCCCTCAGCTATTTGAAGAGATCTTATGGTTATTCAGAGAACTATACATATAAGCAATGTAACTTCTTAGGACAGGCAGAGCCAACAACGAAAGACCATTTGAGCTGCAATTATAAGTAAACTTTTTCTTAACCTTAAAGCAGCATTAGAACTCTATTAAAGTCCCTCTCCCTTGTTAAAGGCCCTCGCCTTCGGCTCGGGGCCTTTAACGCTGTAGAAGGCCTTTAATAGCCGGTATAGCCCTCTACGGCGGGCTATAAGGCTATATTAGAACAATGGAATGTTGGGAGCTCCATTGAAAACAATGGAGTGCTCTGGGCTTATAATGGCTGGTATAAGCCTTGAGCTCCAACATTCCAATGTTTCTTTCTTCACAGCTCTGGCTGTGAACAAAGACTTCAGGGAGCCTGAGGGGATTCCAATCCCCTCACACTCCCATAAGGCTTTGTGTTTTTTGTTAGAACATTCTGCCCTCTAGTGGCAGAATGTTCTAATATCCTTATAGCCCTTCGTAGCTGGGCTGTACCGGCTAATAAAGTCCCTCTCCCTTGTATTAACGCTGGAGAGGGTCTTTAATAACCGGTATAGCCCTCTACGGCGGGCTATATGTGTTTCACTCATTCTCTCACTCTTGGTCTTACAATGATTCTAGAGGTTTGTCTCCCCCAATCCCACTCTATCTTTCTCTTTCTGGGCCTCGCTTTCTAGGTGTCCTTCGATTTCTATCGCTTATTTCTATAGATCTTTCTCTCTTGGCTTCTTGGTCTTTTATCTCCCCCATTATGGTCTGTGCACAGCAGCAGGATAGTCAACAAATAGTTCATTCATAAGAGAAACTGAGAAAAATTATGTAATTTCTACTGTCCTCAACCCCATCATTCTCCAACACAACACCTTTTGCCCCCAAATGACATTAATACCACATCCTCACACCCCCACCACACAGTGCATCATCCCCTCATCCTGCACAGCTCAGGCTTGTCTCCTCTCCCCTTTCTTCCTGCACCCACATAGCTTCTCCCACTCATATCCGTTAGCTATTATCATCTGCAGCAGGGCTTGCGGATACTAATAATACATTTTACATGCAAGACATGCATGATAACTGCATCTGCTGCTAGATATTGTGCATTGTAGGTGCAGGGACTACAGACTGACTGTTTGAATGGTAATCCTAACAATGGATGCTTAAAGGCCATGCTTTTCAGTTTAGAAACTCAGAGGCATATTAGCAAGGCGTGCAATATGAAATTATAGCCGCTTTTGCAGCCGTTTTCGGCCGAGAAGCGGCGATAATTTCATCGCCCTATTAGCAAGCTGTTGCTAACAGCAGTTAGCGACAGTTTGTAGGCGATAGCAAGCGGTTTGGGGCCCGCTTTGCATGTCAACGATATTTATCGCTAATGACATGCAAAGTGGGCGAACCCAACCTATTAGCGACTGAAAGCAGTCGCTAACATCGCTATCGCCTATTATCAACGCAGGCGTAGCGATTAAAAAATTTGCGCCAAGCGCGAATATCGCTGAAAACTAACACCTGCTCAGATCACTTTATAACCTGTATATCTAATGGGAGGTGGATATTCAGGTTAAGACCCTATTGGCGTTAATGCCTCAATTTCGCTGGATTTCCAGCGACATTCACGCATTAAGCCGATATCGCCGGATATTTTATCGCATTTGAGATAAACGTTGCTAATAGCACGCTATCTCTGCGATAAAATCCGTCGATGCACGGCAATAGAAAAAATGTCGCTAAGCTTATTTAGCGAAAATATCGCTGGTTCTTGATAATATACCCCTCAATCTTTTTTAACACGGTTAAAACTAATATCACAGAGAAGGAAAAAACTTTCAACTTCTCTGTTGCAAGTTGAAACCGCAGCTTAAAGAAGCGATGAGCTTGTAGATATCTGTCTTGGAAGGAAGAAGAGAACATAGGATTACCTTTCATATTGTTACGCACAGGGGCTTTGTTTTCAGGATTCCTCGCCCCATAAGACATCATTAATGATAGTGGTATGTAAGGCACTGGTGCAGTGGTTGCGTTAGACACATATACAGATTGATGAAGAAAGATGATAAAGGGCTGAATTCCGACTGGTGACCCAATGACAGCATACAGGTATGCAGAGAAACTGTACTTGGCTTGGCATATTTTTAGATTTGGTAAATTAATACAGCCATTTGAGCTGGAAGGCTGACGGTGTTTAGGGTGGAGAATGGGTAGATGGGTTAGGAATGTGTGATGAAGTGTCATTGAACCCCTTTTAACATTCGCTCTGAGCTGCATATTATCTGCTGAATTGTTCGTAATAATTATTATCATACCAATATACATGATTGCAGGCAAATACTACAAATTAAAATGGTGTATGATAGTAAATTAGCCTTCATTGTGTGTGTGAGCTGATTTGGGGATACAATGGCAGAGCTCAGTTTATCATCACCTGCAGATAAGAGCGCCTCTGGTTGGCTTGTCTAACTTTTAATACAGTTACTCCTTCTCTAACTTGTCTATAAGTGCATCGCTCACAAGAGGAGGGGTGAGAAACTCTTGCCAGTTCTCCCTCCCTTTGAAAAGGGTGCAGTTCCTATTGGGCTAGTGGTGGGATCTTCCAGGTGTGGACCCAATGATATTCCAGTGAACACAACACCATTGCCCTGCATGTTCTTCTCCCTTCAGGCCTTCTGACCTTCACCTTCCACTGCACTGCACAAGCCTTCCTCTCTTCACATCTATCATTGTTCATCCCCTGCCCTCCCCATCTTTCTACTTTCACTACTTACCCTCATTTTCCACACAGCCATTTCAATCCTCTATCCCACTATCCTCTTCCCGCAAGGCTCTCCTCTCGTCTTCTTAATCAGCTTTCCTCTAATTCTTTACCATACCAATCCTACAACATACTACACTGCTTTGCCTTCTAAAAAGAACGGCCTGCCACGCAGATTCCGCTTCCAGAAAGTGTCAGGACACAGGATCCCTGAAATTTGGTCGATTTGTTATTTCTTTCTTTATATTATCCTAGGAAATAGCATCTTAAATGAATAGGCTGAGATTCAAACCTGTGTCCTGCAGGCTACACATAGATTGCCACAGAAGTCACAATACTGGCAAATCTACACACAAAGATATTGTGTACTTTTATAGAAATAATCCTAGAACCTATCATATTGTAGCTGAATTTATATATCATGCCATGCCCTTGATAAGTCTCCAAAGTTCATTTGTAGATGTATTGCAGACTACTTTATGGGAGTGCTTGAATAGGCATGTATTGAAGAGAAATGGAGCTAGAGATAGGCACTTTTAAACCTTAGATACTAATGTGTGGATGAATAGAAGTATCTGACTGCACTGTGGCATATACGAGAAGTACTTTGGTGATATTAGTTGCTCATTCAATCTTACACTGAATGTTTAACTGCATGTAAGCATGGGTGTAGGTGAAAGGTATGGGAATAGACAGATTAGTATAGGTTTATACATTAAACAAAGAAAAACCCAAAGCCAAATGTTGCCACCTTTCAGAGTCGCACTCTTTCATCAGCTGTAGAAACTGTTCTTAATCCATCCAGGAGTGCCATAGGAACAATCATTATATATTATGTCAACATATGCTTTAATGAGTCCACCAAGGAGAGACTGAAGAGAAGCTTTTTAGTCAGAATATAATATCCTCTACGGAGTCCAGTCAGAAGCAGCTGAGGAGCAGTCAGTATATAGCCAGGCACACTATGGGGCATATTACCAACAACTAGCTATAATTATCGTTATGTTGGCTTAGCAGCAATATTTTCATCACCGAGCTGCGGCGATTTTTATCGCTTAGGAACCTTGCTATTATCAAGGTTTCTCTCCTAAGCGATAAAAATCGGCCAAAATGCATGAATATCGCTGAAAAGTCAGCGATATTCATGCATTACCGAGCTAATGCTCTTAGTCATGTTCTCCACCTCCCATTGGATAACATGGATAAGAACTGCTCAGGGGCAGGTGTTAGCTTTTGTAGATATTCGCGCTTAGCACGAATATCTCCAAAAGTTGGTAATATGAGATTGCGATGTTAGCGACTGTTTCCAGTCGCTAACATCTTGGCACGCCCACTTTGCATGTCATTAGTGATAAATTTCACTGACATGCAAAGTGGGGCCCAAGATGGCCGCTATCTCCTACTAGCTGTCGCTAACTGGTGTTAGCGACAGCTAGGTAATAGGGAGATAATTTTTTCTCTGCTTTCTTGGCTTTTAAAGCCAAAAAAGCGGAGATAAACCCCCTTGATAATATGCCCCTATATGCGCTGAGGAAGCTTCTCATATGAATTGGTACTAAACAACCAGCTTTGGCAGACTCTATAGAGTGCACCAGTAGCAGCAAAGGGTAGCCATTATACAATCAGCCAGTGATCCTCTGAACTATGGAAAAATAATGAAGCAACCAACAAAAATGGGCATTCCATTAGCTGCCATATCGGTGTGTTACCGCTACAACGCATCTTTTACAACGCGTTCCGTTACAACGCGATTTTTACATCGCAATTACCATTACAATGCATGCCATTACAACGCATGGCATTACATAGCAGATGCTATTACAACGCATGGCATTACATCGTAAGTATTGGTAAGTATTTAATTTTTTTTTTTTTTTATTTAATATTTTATAATTGATTTAATTATTGTTAATTATTTAAAAATATTTATTTCGTTTTTAAATATTATAAATTAAATATATTAATTTAAGTATTTTTTAAAATAAGTATGAGTATAGGAGTATATGTTTTGGGGTACTGATGTATATGTTTTGGGGTGTTTGGGTATTTTTAGGTTTTAGGGCAGTGTTTGGGTTTTGGGGTACAGGGGTGTTTTTAGGTTTTAGGGCAGTGTTTGGGTTTTGGGGTACAGGGGTGTTTTTAGGTTTTAGGGCAGTGTTTGGGTTTTTGGGTACAGGGGTGTTTTTAGGTTTTAGGGCAGTGTTTGGGTTTTGGGGTACAGGGGTGTTTTTAGGTTTTAGGGCAGGGTTTGGGTTTTGGGGTACAGGGGTGTTTTTAGGTTTTAGGGCTGGGTTTGGGTTTTGGGGTACAGGGGTGTTTTTAGGTTTTAGGGCTGGGTTTGGGTTTTGGGGTACAGGGGTGTTTTTAGGTTTTAGGGCAGGGTTTGGGTTTTGGGGTACAGGGGTGTTTTTAGGTTTTAGGGCAGGGTTTGGGTTTTGGGGTACAGGGGTGTTTTTAGGTTTTAGGGCAGGGTTTGGGTTTTGGGGTACAGGGGTGTTTTTAGGTTTTAGGGCAGGGTTTGGGTTTTGGGGTACAGGGGTGTTTTTAGGTTTAGGGCAGGGTTTGGGTTTTGGGGTACAGGGGTGTTTTTAGGTTTTAGGGCAGTGTTTGGGTTTTGGGGTACAGGGGTGTTTTTAGGTTTTAGGGCAGGGTTTGGGTTTTGGGGTACAGGGGTGTTTTTAGGTTTTAGGGCAGGGTTTGGGTTTTGGGGTACAGGGGTGTTTTTAGGTTTTAGGGCAGGGTTTGGGTTTTGGGGTACAGGGGTGTTTTTAGGTTTTAGGGCAGGGTTTGGGTTTTGGGGTACAGGGGTGTTTTTAGGTTTTAGGGCTGGGTTTGTTTTTTGGGGTACAGGGGTATTACGACTTTATATAAATTAAATTAATTAAATTAATTTTATTTAATTTAATTAAAATAATAACTATATTTACAATTATTAATTTAATTGTATTAATAAACGATTATAATTAAATTATATTATTTAAAAATGTTTAATTAATTAAATTCTTTTAATTTTATTAAATATAATTATATTATGTATTATTTATAACTTAATTAAATTATAATTATATTTATTGTTATTAATTACATTATATTATTTTCTATTTATAAATTTTTTATATATCATTAATTATATTATTTTAAATATATTACATTAATATCAATTTTAATATTAATTAAATTACTATAATTAAATTAATTACTGTTTTAAAAATGTTATATTATTTTTATTATTTTAAATTAATTTAATTAACTTTATTACATTTTTTTTTAAAAAGATATACTTACCTATACTTACGATGTAATGCCACGCGTTGTAAAAGTATCTGCTATGTAATGCCATGCGTTGTAATGGCATGCATTGTAATGGTATTTGCGATGTAAAAAACGCGTTGTAACGGAACGCGTTGTAATACATCGCGTTGTACTGACACCAATCCGCCATATCATACCTGTTGCCAAGGGCTATACTGGTTGTTAAAGACCTCGTACCCAAGTTAAAAGCCTGTGCCACAGGCTATTGATAGATAGACAAATAGACAGACAGACTGACAGACAGACAGATAAGCATATAGATAGATAGATAGATAGATAGATAGATAGATAGATAGATAGATAGATAGATAGATAGATAGATAGATAGATAGATAGATAGATAGATAGATAGATAGATAGATAGATAGATAGATAGATGCTGATGGATAGACAAAAATGTGCCCTAACTGGCACTGCTGGATATATTGTCAGTAATTGTTGGAAGAACAACATCAAAGCCAGCTGGAATGAATAAATAAAGTTGCAGTTCTGCTCATACTAAGCAATACAGAAAAATAAGCAGCCTATTACACTCGAAATTGTATATACAGATGCTGTTTAGTGGCTTCAATGAGTTGCTTTATTTTTCTTGGATTTAATTTTGAAGAATTGCTGTAGGAAGGCGAGTCATAGAATGGAGCCCAATGTCTTTCTAGCATTGGATGCGGAAAAGGCATTCAACGCAATTCACTGGCCCTACTTTCATCAGACATTGCGGAGGTTCGGTTTTGACCTTAATTACCAGCGTTGGGTTAAATCGCTCTACCGCAGTGGTGAGGGTGAATGGGGGGCTCTCCTCAGCCTTTCAAGTCTGCCAGGGCACCGGCAGGCTTGCTCCTTGCCCCCCTTGCTCTTCGCTTTCACTATTGAGCCATTAGCTGTCAGGAACCTAATCTTAAGGTTCACAGTTTTCTTTTTTGTTCCTCTGGAGCAGTACCCAAAAGCCCACCTTCCAGCAGCTCCGACCCTGCACTATGAGTTCCGCAGGGGATCGAAGTGGCTAGACGAGGGGAGGTAAGGGAGGGTACTGCGGGGAGGGAGATCTGGAACGAGATAAACACAAAACACTGGAACTCAGGAGAGACGATCCACTGTTAAGAGTATGTTGAGATTCTTGACACTAAAACTCTGAATACCTGAAATAAAAGTTTGGGTTAAACATAGGAATATAAGTTCTTTTCCTTAGAGAAATTCTTCTATTCAGAATTAAGAGGAAAAGTATTCAAAGTATACTCTTGCAAATCAGATCTACTATTTAGATTATCAGATCTACTAACACATAATTAAATATATTACATAACCATTGTAGGTAGTATTCAAAAGACTCAAATTACTGAAAGAACCTAAAAGATAATTTGTTCTGCATTAAAAGATAATTTGTTCTGCATTTGAACCATTTGTCACAAAAAGTACTTCTCATAAAATTAACCTTTGCCCAACACTGAGTGCCAAGATTATTCGCAGGGAATGAATATCAGTAAAACAAGAATGTAGCTAATGCCAGATGAAAGCACAAAAAATGAATGTTCACAAATGCATTGCTTTGAATAATCTCTCTCAAAAGGAAAACCTCTAGTCATTTGCAGTTAAAATGTGTTTCGTAATTCTTTGACAGTTTTACTCATGAAATATGACCAAACTCGGAGCTGTAATGAGCCTCGTAATTCTTTGACAGTTTAACACATGAATTATGACCAAACTCGGAGCTGAAATAAGCCTCGCAATTCTTTGACAGTTTAACACATGAATTATGACCAAACTCGGAGCTGAAATGAGCCTGGTAATTCTTTAACAATTTAGCACATGAAATATAACCAAACTCTGAGCTTTCAGCTGAAAGACATCGCTTTTAACCAAGCGCCAGCAAGGACTGAATCCTTGCACCAAAACAGGCCAAATGAAAGTCTTCAGAAATCGAGCCTGCACCAAAACACGCAGGTTAAAAGCCTCTTCCTCCTTCCTCGATGCGAGAGAAAGAAAATTGGATGGATCCTACCTGTGACTTCTTTCAATGAAACTCTGTGGTAGGAAACCACCAAATGCAGGAAACAGGAAGCAAAGTTCACAGAAGATGACCGGAGCCTTGAGGAGCAGCGCTGGGAGAAGTGAACTCTTCGGAACACTCCAGAATAATCCGCAAAGTTCCAAGGGTGTGGCCCTTTTTATAGGCCCAAAAGCAACTACGGTGGCTGCGAAGGAACAAAAGGTTCTTAGCAGCATCAAACTCAAAACAAGCATTGGCCCACATGAAGAATGAACAAACCAGATACTAAACAAGCATTGGTCAAAACATGAATAGCGTACCAGTGTCAAATAAGATTGCATGCATTGTTCTTAGAAATCAAAGGTGTATACATTATACCCAATATGAATCAGCAAAGTACACCAAGGCCAGGGGAGGTACTAGGAAAAGGTCAAAGGTCGTGGAACTGAACAGATCCTGACATTAGCTGCTATTATTTGCTCCTGTTTTGACATTCGTGGATTCTGCGTTTCTGGGGCAGATAGGGAGGAGGAGAAATTCTCACTATATGCAGATGACATATTGCTTTATGTGACTGAACTGGCTACCACGATTCAGGCTAACCTCCGGGGATTACAGTCATTAAGCACACTCAGGGTATCATATTCACTGGGGTAAATTGGTGCTCTGTCACCCCTTTGGGCCTCTGGCCACAACCATTCTTCCCAGGACCCTTCAGGTGGAGACTGCGTGATTTCAGTATTTGGGGGTATTTGTGACTCCTTGTAGGAAGACACTCCTATCTAGGGATCTGGGTTGAGTGTTGTCCAACTTTCAAGATGAGGCGGAAGGATGGTGTATGCTGCCACCCACTCTGCTGAGAAAGGCAGCTATGTTTAAAATGATAACACTCCCCAAGTTTCTCTACACCTTACAAAACACGTATTACCTGGCTCACCAAATAGAGGAAGCCCTGCGGACCTTGCTGTGGGGTGGTGGGCATCCTAGGACAGCGCTTCAAACCCTTCAGCCCAACCCATATAACGGTGGGAATGCTCCTACGGGCTTAAGAACCTACTACTGGGCATCCCATCTGGTAGCTGTAAATGACTGGTCCTTCACACCACTGGAACATTCTACATACAGGCTGGAAAGGGCACAGTTTTCCACTTGATCTTACTTCCATCAACTGTACGCTGTGAAGGGTATTCAGCAGTTACTACCGGCAATGAGGGTGGCAGTAGAGGCTGGAGGAAGACGACTAGATGTGTAAGTTGGACAAGGAGAATTACACAAGCGACTCCACTTTGGGAGGGGGCGTGGGTGTGCAAATTGAGGAACATTAAGGGGTTTAGATCCTGGGATCTGCAGGAAAACTCCTGGGTTGGAGACGTCCTGGAGGACAGTGGTTTGATGTCCTTCTTCCCACTTCAAAGGGAATTTAATATGAGTTACAACCAATATTTTAAACACTCCCAATTGCGCCATGCTTGACAGGTAGAAAGCCTGGGGGGGGGGGGGGGGGGGGGGCTGGAGATGCCAGAATATGCCCCTCTTGAGGGACGGCTGCTTATGGAGGACTTGCAGTGAAAGGCTCTTGATAACAGTATGCCAGACACTCTAGTTAAGCTAAGAGCTCGTTCGGGAAGATGATCTAGGGGAGATCTTGATGACATAGATTGGGAGGCAGCTCTGCTGGACCCCAGGCTGCGTTTGATACAACTCAAGATTCTCCATCTAGTTTACTATGACACAGCCCGTTTGCACTGTATGGAGAGGGTGGACCCCCAGATTGCTTGAGATATGGGATGACCCGGGGTACATTTCTTCACACGCTATGGAGCTGCGTATAGTATGGTGTTTGGCCATACTATGGGGACCATTATGATGTCGGGCGGTTTGCCCCCACCAGGCTGGCGGTAGCCACCGCCAGCCTGGCGGGGGCAATCCGCCCGACATCCACGCTCGTTTTCCCCCCCGCCATATTAGCATGGCGGGGAGGAACTCGGCGGACGGCAAGACCGTCCGCCGCTTTTCCGCCCCGGTCGCCTTGCGGCTGGGGCAGAAAAGGTAAAATATGGTGGCAGTGTCTATTAGACACCGCCAACGATATTACGATGGGCCTGGGCAGGTGCCTTTCCGTGGTGGCGATGCCGCCACGGAAAGGCATGCGGTCTTCACATGGGGGGCCCCCTGCGGGCCCCCAAAGTGAAGGAGGGGTGGGGGTGCACACGGGGGGTACCTGTGGTACCCCCCTGCATTTGCATATACAATGCGGTAGGCACCGAACGGTGCCTGCCGCATTTTGTATGCAAATGCATACATGCATTTATGGCATTTTGACGGGCGGTGCAGAGAGCACCGCCCACCACAATGTTATAAATGCAGGATGCAGCCGCCACTGTGGCGGCCCCAGCCTAATTCCACCCACGGGACCCCCGCCCTTATGGCGGGCGGTCCCTAGTCCCGATAGGATGGGGGGCGGACTAAGTCCGCCCGTCATCCTAATGACCCCCTATGTGTCTTGCTGCTGCATTGAAGTTAGTCAACAAATAATGGCAGGGTGTTGTGCAGCTGGTGAGGATTTTCATGTAATTCATAGTGATTTGTGTCTTTTGTGGCAATTAGGTTTTAAAACATACAATATAGAAGCTTTAGACATTATGAGCTCTATTCACAAAGTTACATTTACATGTATCGATTAATGACAAATAACTTTACTCTTACAGTTTTAGCAATTTGACTACTTTGGCTATTAACCATTTCTGAGTGTAAAGTTACTAGAAAATGTAAACTTGTACTTATCTGTGCAGAGATCTCCACAGTCAAGATGAAGATCTACGAATAAAAAAAGCCGGAAGAAGCAGAAATGAGAGCTCCGTATGTTAGTTGGTGAATAGCATTTTATTGTATGATAAGATATACTGTTATAGTACTACTAAACATACTACAAAATGCAGTTTGTGAGCAGGCCCCTAGCAAGGCCACCAATGAACAATCACTGCTGTAGGCAGTGGCATTGGCACAGTAATATATGTATTTTTTTCAATTGTAAACCTTTTATTTTAAGTAATACATAGGAAGTGTTTGCATGGAGTGTGGGCATAAACAAGGCTGCCCCAGCCAGTGATGGGTGTATTGTTAGTAATAAATGAAAGTGCAACCCCACAATATGGCGTTACACTTATTTAAGAGTGGCTATGTGAAAAAATGTGCTGTTGCAACCACTGCTGAATGTATTGTTAATAATTGTTGGAGGAGCAACTTCAGAAGCAATGTGAAAGAAATAAGCAGTGAACCAGTGGTTACTTTTAAATAAAGTAAAGTATTTTTAAGCCTCAGCTGGATTTATTATCAGTAATTGTTGCAAAACAACCTCAGAGACCGAAGGGCAAAAGAGGATGCAATGAGAATATCTGTTCCCAAGAAAAGGAAACAGTGAAATCTAAAATCATACAGTTTTTCTCACATTTCTATGAGGAACATTCCAGAAGCTGCATAGATCCACACAATTCCTACCACACAGTGTTTCCACACTTCTCCCAATAAAATTGATGGCACGCTACTGGTGTGGCTCAGCCCAGTGCCTGCAACAGGGACTGATTATGGTAGCAAGAATGCAGAGTTGTCTGAATTTTGTATGGATCCAGGAAAACAACAAATAAAATCATTCCCTGGTGGCTTTCTATCTTTTTGGTAGGGCAGGTGAAGGATAAATATCCGTACCCTCAGACCAGGGAGGGCAGAAAGACTGTTTTGCCCGAAGACAGTGTAGGTCATAGGTCCAAGCCCAGGGGGGCATCTCCCTTCCCATCCAACAGTAAATAAAAGCATTCCCTGGGGATCTACTGGGCCTTCTGCCACTCCGGGAGGGGTACATTGTGGTACACACCACCTAGTTTCCCAATTCAGTGGAGGGAACACATGCCAAAACCCGAAGGGAGCTCCCTCCCCGCAAGAGTAAATAAAGTAATTCTTTGGTGGTCTAGTGGGCTTTCTGTTACCTAGAGAGGAGCATTAGAGGTAAACACTGCCTATCTGTCCACTATGGAGGCAGACAGACTGTTGTGCCCCGGGTAGAGGGGAGCCCGGGTTCGGCGCACACTCTCCTCTATAGACAGTATCACTGGTGGATCAATGACAAAATATCGACCTAGAAAATATCGACCTACAGGAATATCGATGCCGAAATATCAAAGGCAAGAATATCGACATCCTATTAACAACATGGTAAGTACAAAAATATCGGAAAAAAATATAGATGTTAAAAATATCGATGTTAAAAATATCGTTTTTTTCTGTAAAAATATAAATGTAAAATAAAGTAAATAACACTAATAAATAAAATAAACATAATTAAAAATATCTAATAATGTTTAAAATTAATAAATAATACATATATAATAATACATTAATTAAACATATACAGAAAATATATAATATATACATACTTAACAATATGTTGTAATAATTATTTTAATAATTTATAAATTATTAAAAAATATTATAAATTACAAATACATTTACAAACATAAAACAAAAACATAAATAAAAAGTAAAGAATTACATTTAATAAATTAAAAAAATTAAATATACCTTTAATATTTGTAAAATTAATTATATACTACATTATCTAAATTTATACAAAAATATTAAATAGCTAAATAAATAAAAATACTATTCAAAATCCATAAGTAAAAAAAATACAGTAATAAAAATGTTGGATAGCATAGAACTTAAAATTACCATTCCCACTCCAGAGAGCGCAACAGTAGAGAAAGCGTTGGATAGCGAAGGGGTAAAAATTACTATTCCAAGTCCAGAGAGTGCAACAGTAGGGAAAACATTGGATAGCGTAGGAGTACAAATTACTATTCCAACTCCAGAGAGTGCAACAGTAGGGAAAGTGTTGGATAGCGTAGGGGTAAAAATTACTATTCCAACTCCAGAGAGTGCAACAATAGGGAAAGCGTTGGATAGCGTAGGGGTAAAAATTACTATTCCAACTCCAGAGAGTGCAACAGTAGCGAAAACGTTGGATAGCGTAGGGGTAAAAATTACTATTCTAACTCCAGAGAATGCAACAGTAAGGAAAGCGTTGGATAGCGTAGGGGTAAAAATTACTAATCCCACTCCAGAGAGTGCAACAGTAGGGAAAGCGTTCGATAGCGTAGGGGTCAAAATTACTGTTCCCGCTCCAGAGAGTGCAACAGTAGGGAAAGCGTTGGATAGCGTAGGGCTAAAAATTACTATTCCCACTCCAGAGAGTGCAACAGTAGGGAAAGCGTTGGATAGCGTAGGGGTAAAAACTACTATTCCCACTCCAGAGAGTGCAATAGTAGGGAAAGCATTGGATAGCGTAGGGGTAAAAATTACTATTCCCACTCCAGAGAGTCCAACAGTAGGGAAAGCATTGGATAGCGTAGAAGTTAAATATAACATACTTATAAATAATTGTTGTAAATAAAATAATTAACAATTTAATTTTTTTATTTCAAATCTTTTTTATTGAGTACAAACTAATACAAACAATGTCATAGTACAAAAATACAAAAAGACAAAAAAGGAAAGATTACAAGAGTACACCACATGAGTTTCAGCAATAAAATACAAAGTAATGTTAAGTTACTGATATCAGGAAAGTACAGAAGCTATTGAAGGCATACGGATGGCATAACAGAAAGTGGGGACCAAAAATAAATTGAGGATAGAAAATGTTTTGTTAGCTTACATTGATACATAAAAAGGTGCGTACGGTGGGTTCTGTATGGACACTTGATAATTGAGAGCATTCTTCTACCATCCATACATCATGTATTGGACCCGTGTAATAAGAGGGAGAGGAGGGTGAACTCCCAAGACAGGCACAGAGATTCAGCGCATAGTCACGGACGTGTTGCGAGACAGATTGTTTAAGGTGGATCGTAGCAAATTTCCTTTGAGTCAAGTAAACTCCACAGTTTGGTATGGGGTTTTTGCCAGGGGGATGAATGTAGAACGTCATTATCAGCTCCCCTCAGGGACGCCAACCATTCCTGCCAGATTCTGAAGGAAACCTCGGAGGAACTCTTCCATTTGCTGAGCACAACCTTGCATGCAAGCGTCATCATGAGATCTATTAGGTGTCTGTCATGGTCTCTCGCTATATTCGGGTCAATTGCTCCCAGTAGGACATATGCAAATTCCCTGGGTGGTGTATAGTGGAAGGTATGCTGGATATAATTATAAATCTTGTCCCAGAACTCTTGCAACCGCGGGCAGTAAAAGAGCATGTGTGCGAGGTTGCCTGTTTCTGATTTGCAGTTCCAGCAAAGGGGGTTCTCTGTAAGTTTGAGTTTAAAGAGTTTTTTCTGGAGTCCAATACGACCTGTTTATCAGCATAAATGTAGTCTGTGATAATATCTGAGATATTTTTATTGCAGAAAGGTGTGAGATGGATTTTATCCCAATCAAAGGCCACATTGGAGGAGTTGGGTTCATTTTCCCAGTCCCGTTCATACTTTCTATGTGTTTTCTGAGGCATAGGAGACAGGATCTTATAAACTTTTGAAACCACGTGGCCCATTGACATGAGTTGTGTTAGTTTGTGACAGAGTGTAGGATTCTGTGGCTGAATGGCTCTGGCAGATACAAGTGTTTTGAGGCGTTGAAATTTGTAAAAATCAAGTTGTTGGAGGTTAAATCGAGTTTGTGCGGTGGCGAAGGTTAGAGGTGTGGGTCCTTCATAAATATCTTGTAGTAAATTCACTCCTTTCCTGGACCAATCTTCCCAGAAGAGGAGTTGGCCTTCATTCTTTAATGCTGGGTTAAACCAAAAAGATGTTAGGTTTGATTTGGAAAACTTTATTTTTGCCTGACAGTTTCTCTCCAGGTTGAGGAGAGCCCTTTCCGTATTAAGAAACACATATTTAGAATGAGGGAAGGCTGTGGCGTCCATAGTCATTATAGCGGGAAGCGGTAGGTTATTGATGATTGATCTTTCAATTTGGATACATACAGGAGTGTATTCCTGAAAGTTGTGAAACCAATTTGCTACCTGCTTGCATAAATAGGCCGTCTGATAGCATCTAAAGATCGGTAAGCCTACACCTCCTCTATCTTTTGGCAGTTGAAGTTTACGTAAGGATATTCTCATTTTTTTATTTTGCCATACAAAAATCTTATGTATTTTAGATAGGAAATCCTCAGACAACAACATGGGTAGCATGCTTATGAAATAATTTATGAGTGGTGTGTTCATCATCTTTAGAGTTTCCACTCTGCCCCACCAGGATAAGAATTTCGGGGACCACCCGTCCAGTAGTGAAGAGATCTTTTTATATAAGGCAAGTTCGTTAATTTTGAGAGTACTAATCAGGTCTTTCTCGAAATCAATGCCCAGGTATTTAAAACTTTTTGATTGCCAGTTCAGACCGGAATCAACCAGGATGTCCTTACTACCTATGTTGTTGAGCAATTTTACCTCCATCTTGTCCTTAGTAAGTTTTAAATCCTGACACCTCCGCAAACTCCTCAATAGAGGACATCAGGGCCGGGATTGCTAGTTCTGCGTTCTCGGAGACCACCAGAACGTCATCGGCGTAAGCCGCGATTTTGACTGTGACATCTCCAAAATCTATGCCTTTAATTAGTTCGTTGTTTCTCTGAGAATACAAGAAGGGTTCAATCGTCAGAAGAAATAGCGAGGGAGAAAGGGGGCATCCCTGTCTTGTGCCTTGCTTCAACTCAAAGGGGTCTGAAAGCCATCCTCCCGCCCTTACTCTTGCCGATGGGTTAGCATATAAGGCCATCACCATGCGTATGAAGTTGGTTCCCAATTCAAATTTATGCAAGGTGGCTTCTAGGTATACCCAATCAACCTTATCGAAGGCCTTCTCAGCGTCTAGGGTCACGGCCACCGTGGGGGATTTAGTCAATTTTGCTTTTTCTAGAATATGTGCAAGGGTTCACGTATTATCGCTGGACAGCCTGTTTTTAAGAAACCCTACCTGCGATGGATGGATCAGTTGGGGTAACACTTTTTGGATTCTTTTGGCCAAGATCATGGCATAAATCTTACAGTCGAGATTAATCAGGCTTATTGGCCTGTAATTTTTCGGGGACGTGGGGTCTTTCCCGTCCTTAGGTAGGACGGCAATAATGTCTTCTGCAGGGGTGTCATGGATTTGTCCACTTGTGGAGAACTGCTCATACAAATCCTGTAGAGGTTCTGTCAGTACATCTGAGAAGATTTTGTAGAACACCGCACTAAAACCATCGGGACCCGGGGCTTTCCCAGTTTTGAGGGATTTAATGACCTGTTTGATGTCTTCCTCGACTATTGGACGGTGTAATTCTTCTTGGTCTTTTAACGGAAGGGAGGGGAGTTTACATTTGTCTAGGTAGTACCCCAACTTAGAACCATCAATATTTTTGTTTTTACTGTATAGTTCATTATAGAAATCTTTGAAGATTTTGGCAATTTTTTTGGGGTCAGAGTGGGGTATCCCTAGTTTGTCAACAATACTCTTGATGGAGGTCTGTTGTAATTTGAATTTCAGGTAGGAAGGAAGGCTCTTGCCCGCTCTGTTGGTGTGGCATAGTCTGAAGCTTTTCTGCTGTTGAAGCCAAATCCCTGCTTTTTCGCTGATTATTTTGTTATATTCATATTTCTTGTTCATTATGTCATTGAGGATCCTGGGGTCTTTAGATATTATATGTTGTTGCTCTAGCGCAGCTATTTCTTTTTCTAGCCTTGTTAGAGTGGAGTTAGTATCACTGTACATAGCTGCTCTCATTTTGATTAACACGCCTCTGATTGTGGTTTTCATTGCTTCCCATCTTGTGAGGTCTGTGGTGTCTCCTTTTTTGTTATGAGTAAGGTAGTCATTGATGGCCATTTCTATTGCTGTCTTGTTTACTGCCTTTTTTAATACCGCATTATTGAATCTCCATAGAGTTGACCTTTTGACCCCGTTCTGTATCGCCAGGGACATCGTGATACATGAGTGGTCAGAGACTATTAGCAGTTCAATGGATGTGACCTCAATGTCCGCAATAGATTTAGCAGATGTGAGTAAGTAGTCTATGCGTGAATATGAGCCATGTGGTGGTGAGTAAAATGTATAATCTCTACCTGTTGGATTCATCAGTCTCCATGAATCCACCAAATTGAAGCGTTTGCATTGGTTGAGGAGTGCTTTATGTGAATTGGTTGGGCGAAAGGAGCAACGTGAGTCCCTGTCTAGAATAGGGTCCATAGGGAGGTTCAAGTCTCCACCTAGAATATGCGTTACAGTGTATGGTATCGTGTCAATGTGTGTGCATAGATCTTTCCAAAAGTCTTGATCATCTTTATTTGGCGCGTAAACATTGGTAACGTAAAACTCTCTCCCATCCTTCAAGAGTTTGGTTGAAACCCATCTACCCCTGGTATCGGCAACGCTTCGCAGGACATCTATGTTAGCTCTTTTATCAATGAGTGTAAGAACCCCGTTCTTTTTTCCCAAGGCGTCAGACCCAATAGCCTCACTATACCATTTATTTTTCATTGAATTAAATTGTGGTGAATCAATTTTAGTTTCTTGTAGTAGTATGATGTCTCCCTTTTGTTTGTGAAAGTAGTCAAGTATTTTTCTCTTATTGATGGGATGGTTGATTCCCTTAACATTAAGGGATACTATCTTGATAGTCTGCTTATTCACCGTCATGGAAAAGGAGTGGGGATGATACACCTAGCTCCCTGTTTTACATAGTGTTGTATATAATGTAATAGAAGCTGGGAATTATAATAGTGACCAAGATTGGGTCAAGTCCCCACACCATGAATGTATGAATGTACATGTGCCTGTACACGCACCCGTTGTGCGCATCTTCTTCATTGTTTAGTTGTTGAGCTTTGCTGCCCGGATACAGAGATAAAAGGGGAAGTGAAAGCAAAAGTATAGCTAAAGACAAGGGAAAAATGAAAATTAAAAATACTGATGTAACCACCCTCCCCACCCAAGAAGTACATTAAGGACAAGGCAACCAGGGAGAGATAACCACTCCAGTTTCTCTCCTCCGTGGCAATTAACTATAGAAACTATAGAAACCTGCAAACATAGCAAGAATATACTGATCTATCGTATCCAGATAATTGGATCTAGGAACATTGGAACATTGGAACATCATGAACATGTTGTAAACGAGTGGAATAGGCACATCGCCCCAAGGTGGCTCGCACAATTAGTAACCCAAATTAACATTTTCATTGTGCAAGTCAGGTATATAAAGTAATCTCATATAAAGTACTCTCTTCATATCTCAGCCTCACCAATATAGGAAGTTTCATGGCTTCATATTGTAGAGTTTAAGGCTGGTGACCTAGTAGACACAAGGTTAATGCTTAAGACAGTAGGCCATTCCGGCACAGGCTTTAACAAGGATTGCAACAAGGATTGCAAACAACTTTGGTGATAGCAACTATTATAAACAAAGACATTACTAACACCTATTGATACCATAATCAGATCCCTCAGTGTGAGCATTTTAGGGTCTTATTTAGTCCTATGCACGCAGTGACTTCAGTGACTTTAGTGACTTCAGTGACTTCAGTGAGGGAGTAAGGAAAAGTAAGTAATAGTACATCCTACCACTTCTCTTAATCATGTCTGTCGCATAAGACTCTTAATCATGGCTGTTGCATAAAATATCAACCGGCTGACGTTGATAAAATGGGCTAGGTACCATCTGATCAGTTGTTAGGCGCCATGGCAGTATCCATTTTTGAATCTTCAGGGCCATCGAGGAATTTTTTAAGATGCATTGGATCTGTAAAAATGTGTGGTACTCCTCGGATAACTGCTCGAAATCGTGCCGGGCCAGCAAAACCATATTGATATTCGAGTGAACGTAGCCGTGGACGGAGTGCAAGGAAGTTCTTCCTCAGATCGACTGTCTTTTTGCAGTAATCCTGGGAGATGTACACTTTGTTGGTCTTCCATAGGATATGATTGTGTTTGCGCATGAATGCCAGGATTTGTTCCACCTACTGGTATCTCAACGGCTTGCAGACAATTGACCTAGCCCCCCTCTGTTGGTGTGTAATACGCCCAGGAACCCTATGAGCACGATCAAACTCCAGCGGAGTGTTGAAAGAGAGATTTGTCGCTTGGGGGAACCAAGATTCTAGGAATGCAATGCATGAGTCATCTTTATCTTCTGCTCCTTCCGGAATTCCAAATATGCGAAGATTCCCTCTTCGGTTCCTGTCTTCCAATTCCGAGTTGCGTCGTGACATGGTTGATGTCGATATAGAGAGGTCTTTAAGAGATTTGCTCACCTTTACTTCCGAATCCTCGAGCTGACTGATCCTGCCTTCAGTTTCAGACAGCCTTACATTAGTGTCATTGATATCTTGTCTTACTGCCGCAATTTCTTCCCTGGTAGTTTTCGCGATTTCATGAACTTCAACAAGTTTGAGAAGTATTGCCTCCAGTGTCGCATTTATGTCACGCGCCCCTTTGGTTGGTGAGATCGGAGTCGGCGGCTCGGCATTCAGTCTTTTGAGGTTTTTAGCTTCCTTTTCTCCCATGGTTAGTGTTTGAACTGCTCTGAATATTCAGCAAATGTGTCAGGTGGCAAAAGTGACCAGGTAGTAAATTGTCGTGCCTTGCTTGTAGAACGCAAATGCGCAAATGCGTAAACTGTTAGTGTGGATTGATGGTAGGCCTTCCTAGATAAGATGAGACTAGAGAGACTATGCCTGTCATTCAGCAGACCATGTGGCTCGCGTTCGTTCTTCAGGTGCTATATTCCACAATTATCACCATCCCCATGATCCAAAAACAGCATTCAGGTACCATATAAACAGCCCTTTTGTGTTTCCCCACCTTGTGGCAGTAGTAGCGCAGTTCAGATGAGTGTGTATCGCCTTTGTATGAAGGACTCCTGCAGTTTCAGTGGACTGGCAGATCGAAATGCACCATTTGCATCCTCATCGTGCATTAGCAGTAGGAAATGTCCCAAGTGTCGGCCATCTTAAAGTCAGGCAAGGCGAGAAGTGGACACTTTCTCTTACTACTGGTCACAGGCATTGGCTCCATAAGCATTCTAAATAGCCTACACGATGTAGAGCAGGTAGTGATCTGTGTTTCCTTAGCGCTGCTAATTAAACTCGATTAATATTCCCAATATCGAATTGCATTACATCAGGTTATGTGCATCCAACAGCATACACAGTTCACAGAGTTGCCCAAGTCCACAGTGTATGATCCTTGTAGGTGCCCTGTTTACTTTGCTTCTCGTTATAGCTTATGTACCCTGCCCGCAATAGTGAGGTGCCTGTGCTCTTTCTGACTACAGGATCGGATCGGTAAAATGCAGTGCGGCTGCCATTTTATCGCATCGGAGCGCGGAGCGCGGTACCTGCTTAAACCATAGGAGAGTCGGACACCGATTTTGAAGATCAGGGGCCACCGATCGGTCCCCGATGTATTCCGATGCCACCCTGCACCATTAGTGCCGACGGAGCTCACAGAAAGCGCTAGTAATAACTCCAGGAATCTGCGTCACGGGAGGAGAGAAAGGCTTAGGCGGCCATCTTCTCCGGCGTTCAAACCGAGCCCCTAACAATTTAATTTTTAAATAACTCTACATCATTGAATAATTAATTAACAATAAATATGAATTATTAAATATAAATTACCAAATAATAAATATTGAACACTAAAATATTTTTCAAAACAAAAAACATATTGATAATTAAAAATTGATTAACAATTAAAAAAATGGTAAACAATAAATTTAATTTAAAATAAAAAACATTTTTTTATAAAAATTAAATACCAATTAATAAAATAAATTTCCAATTAATAAAAAGTAATTAACAATTAAAAATGTCAATTACCAATTGTAAAATATTAATTACCAATTAATAAAATTAATTGCCAATTACAAAATGTAATTTACAATGACGAACCATAATTACCAATTAAAAAAATAATTGCCAATTAAAAAATGTAATTACCAATTACAAACCTTAATTACCAATTAAAATTAATTAGCAATTAAAATAATTAATTACCAACTAATAATTAATTAGAAATAAAAAAATATCAATACCAATAAAAAATAAATAATTACTTAATTACAATTAAATTACTTCCCACCCAATTCCCCTATAAACCCACAACCTGCTACAGAACTTAAACACAAACATTAATTAAAATGAATTTACAGTTACTAAAAATTAATAATTAATTTACTATAATTAAATTACTTCCCACCCTATTCCCCTATAAACCCACAACCCGCTCCAGTACTAAAACATAAAATTGAATTAAAAATAAAATTTTTAATGTACAAAAAATAGTACACATATAATTTAAAACAAATAAAATACTTTAAAAAATATATATAACACATGCATATAAAATACATAATAAAATACATAACAACAAACAAATATCGATATTTGTAACATCGAAATTAGTAACATCGATATAATTGATATCGATATTACTAACTTCGATATTACTTACATCGATATAAAAAAAATCGATATTACTTACCTTAGGGTCGATATTCTGTCCAACGATATTTTTAACCTCGATATTCTTCACCTTCGATATTTTCAACTCAATATTAATGTAGGTCGATAATTAGGAATCGATATTTTGACTGTGCACCATCCCTGGTATCCAGTGGAGGTGATCCACTAGAGAGAAAGAGCATTGGAAAGGGGTCCAATGCTACCTCTCCAGTTTTGATCTGTACTTGTGAGCAGAGTGTTGCCCCACGCTCTGATCAAAAGTGAAAGCAGACTGCACCATTGGCGTGGTCTGCTTTCACTTTTGTTTTGCTGTGATGCAGTGCACTGTGCAAACTGGTGTTACTACAAAGAAAGAAAATCTAATTCTGAAATTGAGGGCAAGATTTTCCCTCACATCCTGACTTTGATTTTAGAAAGGGAAATGTAAAGGTAGGGAGGCTATTGGGAACATATCAACCGCCGTACTACTGCTGTTAAAAATGATGCATTTATCTACAGATAGTCATTCAGGATGTCCAGAAATGTGGAAGACCTAAAAGAATATGGGTTGCACAATGCAAATGATGGTAGGCCATCATACTTCACATTGTCAAGAGACCCTGCTAAAGCTTAAATATTAATACACTACTGCTTCTCTTTGTGAATGTAAAGAATTCCTCTTAATATCTTCAAATAATAATAGGAAGAAGATCCTGCCTTCTTGTCATAATAAGAAGGCGGGATCTTCTTCCTTTTATCTGGCTACCTCTTAGAAGACCAAGAGGTATGACAGACACCTAAAATCAAAACCTCCATTTCTCAGAATATAATTTCAGACAGTTCATAGCCATCCACTGGCCATTGCCTTGTAAACAGTTGATCATCGCCACATCTGTCCAGTTTGGGAATTATCCGTGTGCCATCACAGAGAGGGCAGTCAGTAGCACTGAATCAGCTTAGCTAGAGAGGCCATATATAAGTTAAAAAGAGTTAGACTCAAGAAAGACCCCTGCAGAACTCCACACTGTATAGATTTTGTAGCTGATATGAATGGAGTCATGCTGCCTGACTGATTCCCCTGTGTGAGAAAGGAGCTGAGCCATTGCGAGGTGAGCCCCGTTACATTAGATCACCTTTCAACATAATCCACATTCACTCAACTACAGCTACTGAAAGCTTGGGCCAGAAGCCTGGCTCTGGCTCAATTTAAGGTACTTTTGGACCCTTGAGCCCAAAATGAGTCGTGTTTGCATGTGGCTTTTGCTTGCCAGCACACTGTAACCCCATGCACCCAGTATTGAAGACAAAACATTAACCTTTTATATAAAACTAGAGACAGAGTAAGACATCCATCTAGTGGCTGAAGTGCACAATGTGAAACTAGAAAATCTGGGATTAATCCCAGCATCCCAGTTTACCAATTGTGTGATCCTAGGCAAATATTGTATTTTACAGAGCCTCCCTTTTATCATTATCACATATACAAGCAAGTTTGATTATGTGAGTTCATGATGTGCACTGTACAAAATCCTCCGGTCGTTGATTTATTAGAATATAATTTTGCTCAATCTACAGTAAAGTCTATGTCACATGTAGGGTGTACATGACAACTGACTTACCTCTTGGTTCACTATTGTCATTGACGTCAGGGGAAGGAATGACATGTTTAAACAACATCATTTTAAATAAATAACTTTAAATGTTGTGATAGAATCTGATGCAATAAGGTCAAAATACAGATTAAAACACTTTTAATTTTACTGAGACTTTTTCATATTTTACATATGTTTTACATGATTTACATGCAAATATTTTCAAGGCTCGGCGCGGTCATGGACTCTTAGAGCCACGCCAGATCCTTGACTTGGTTCTCCCTATCAATTTGTTGGCTCGTCTACTTCTACACTCAACTCCTAAGTACTTCAAGGACAGAATTTAAAACTAATGTTCAACCACCCACTCAACATAGTTGCTTAAGAGACCTACTACATGTCTGTTGGGGCCACTCCTGGATCCTCTCATGTTTATGTTCTCACACACTTGTTTAACCATATTAAAATCAACAGCCTTTAGGTGTATCTGTCTCTTTTACACACACTCTCCTTGAGACAGAAGAAAAGGGATGTGTGGCCAAGGTGGCGGAGCAGTAAGATGTGCCTCTTTGTCTCTATGTCCACGCTCATGTCCGAAGCACCTTGCACCTTACATGCCCAGCGGAGAGGCACAGACAATGGGGCTCCGTTGAACAGCACAGATCAGCCACACATCTGGGCAGGGGCTTCACTTGATGACTGAGACCAGAGGTAATCAGAGAGAAACAATATGGCTGCATGTGCAAGCCTGATACAAACGGAAGTTTTGACTTCCCCGCGGCTACAGGCTGTGCACCCACCTACAAAACACTTACATGCTGGAAGTAAGGCGGGGTTGATCTATGTGATTTCCGCTGGCCAAACCAGGGCCGCGTCTGGGGGATGGTCTGGCCGCTCTGCAGTTCTGTCGGCTGCCCTTCGAAGAGCACGGTCTGCTGCCCGGTAGGTGAGCTTCCACCTGCCAGCAATTAATCCCTGGTTGGGGCAGGCCAGAGTGCCCCTGCAGGGCCACAGATGACAAGGCCCGCTGGGCGACGCAGAGCAACAACACTCTTGGATGGTGACCTTGGCGGGTTACCGCCGTAAGCCTGATGTGATCAGCTTGGCCCTAACTCACCCATCACTATAAGCTATGCTCCTGCCTGCCAGCAGCCTACTTACCTCATCACAGAGTCATACTGGACAAGGGCAGAAGCTAGACCATTAAATACTCAACACCCACACTAGGGCTGCATTCAAGGTGGGCCCATCCACGCCACGCGGGGACTCTCCCAGGCGGCCCTCAGGAGACTGCGGAGTACTGCCCAGACCTGGTTTTCCCCCTTCTGGGCCCTGGTCCTCCATTACAGTGCCTCTTGGCAGCGCCGCCATCTAGATCCACGTGCGGAGGACTGGGAGTGGGCAGCACAACACCAGAGGACCACTAGGAGACTACAATATAGGTGAGCCAAGCGCGCCCAGCCCGCCATCTGTGCAACTATCTAGTGGAACCTGTTCCTGAAGGCCCTGCCTGGACACATTTGCTGCTGCCCCACTCACCTGCTTTGAAGTTAAAATGGCACATCAGTGTAGCCTTCTGATACCTCCTGCTAGGTCCAGCTGGGGGCAGGCCAAGTCATGCCATACCTGCAACCCCTTTACAGGGCCTGCGGCTCAAGCGACAATCAGTGAGGTGGACCCCTGTGGGCCAATTGCCCTTAGTTCAGCCAGTTTACCTTAGGGAGCCCTTTCCATGAAGTGGGCCCACCCTCAGCCCCCACTTCAGGACCCTGGGGACTGCGGGCCCTACAATAAACATACAGCGGTGAGCCTGAATTCCATTGACCTTGATAGGGCTTTTTGACACACAGGACCCCACTCAGCCCCATTGGTGCACACTGGATGGCCGACAGGGCTGAGGGGAATAGGCTGTGACAGCCACTTCTATACCTTTCCCCTGGAAGCCAGCTGTCGCCGCCTTAGCCACTCATAACCATTGCCTCCACAGAGGGCGAAGGCAGACAGCCCAGCATTCACCCATACTGTCAGAAGCATTAACCTACCAGCATCTCACAATTGATAAGTTTACTACATGATAATTGACCACCGACGCAGCCCTCTCGACACACTCAGGAAGACAAGCTGGGACAAACCTGAAATGTACGCGCAGCCCACTCTCCCCGAACCCAGAATGATATGGCTTTAGCTCAGCCAAAGAAAACTGAGGCCTGAAAGGCATGTTAATTAAACCTCCTGGAACCCCGGCGGGGAGCACCCACCGATGTCAGTCCCTGCCAGCTACACGCCGGCGGCGACTAAGAAGGAAAGGTAACTCCGCTCTTTTCTCGAGGATCTGTTCATATCTTTGCTGGAAGACCTGCAGCAGTCAACAAGGTTTATCAAATTACCTTAAAGTGGTGCATCGCATCCTAGAGGCCGTTGGAGACTGAGTCTCAGCCATCAAAGACCAAGAATCCAGCCACGACGAGGACGTGGAACAGCTACAAGAGGCCATCCACCTCTGGGAGCAACGGATAGACTTGCAAGCACATGCCAAGGACCTAAACCCCAGTTCGAGGTGAAACAATATGTGCATCAAGGGAGTACTGACAAACACAGAAGGAAAATACTTAGGTCTATATGTCAGAGAGCTCTGTCTCTACATACTAAAGGCTTTACAAGACAAGGAGATCAAATTGACCGAGTACATAGGGAGGAATTTCCAAGCACAGAGTTTGCCTTTCCAGCCAATATTCTAGTCAGCATTCATGACTTTCAATGAAAAGAAAGCATCCCATGCAGAGCTCAAGATAAACAACCAGTCCACTTCAAGGGGCAACAACAACACGACGATCAAGTGGGACCCAGGGGAATATTTAAAGACCAAAACAACAGAAGAGTACCAGAGGGTCTAAAGAAAAAGTGAGTCAACAGTGTGAGCAACCATTCAACAAAAACCTATAATCTTTCTAGCTGACCTATAAAAGATGGTAATCAATGACACCCTTATAGATGGTCAAAGATACCCATCAGTCACCACTCGGAACCGCCCTTCATCATTTGGGATTCCTTCAAGACCATCTACTCAGATGTGTTATTCTCAGAAAAAAGGAAACCGAGATGTTAAAAGGTCCCTTCGACTTTAATAACTGGTAGTATGGTGTGCCACTACTCTAAACTAATGAGTGGTGTAGTGTAAGATGACTAGTGGGGTGCAGTGCAGATAACTATGTGAAAAAATAATAAAAGAAAGAGTGTGTTAACATTGGATGAGGGAGTACAGAACAAAGTTTATTTGGGTGGTACTCACTCCACCAATATTAAAAATTTGTTAAGACAGTTTGAAAAGATTAGCTGTCTAGAGCTGTCTAGAAATGGAACCAGGTCGACATGTTTCAGCAATTAATGGACAAGATTGTCCTTGCTTTCTTCAGGACCTTACAACAAATATTTGCTACTGCATTCATAAAATGAAATAATGAGTGAAAAGACAATGAGAAACTAAATTTAAAGACAAGTACTAAGGTCACCTGCGGTTTCTAGGTGATGAGTCTTGTCTGTTCTTACAGGTCATGTAATTCACTAAAGAGGTCAGAAAAAAAAGGTTAAGTGCCAGAAAGGTTTCAAACACACACATAAACACACAGAATCGCTAGGTCCGTTGTATGTGGACCTTTAGCTTAGTCAGGCTACCAGTCCTGACTCTAAACACTCATGCACGTAGTGTAATTAGTCAACATTTCAGGATATATAAATGATATGCCACATGGGGGGGCGCTAGAGGGCGCACAAGCTAATGGCCGCACTTCTGTGAGGCTCTGGCTGCCTGGCCAGAAACATCCTGCATTTATCTGCTTAGCCTGGGGGTGGACGCCTGAAATTCACACCGAGGGCGGACCTACCTATGCTGCAGTGCCTGTCCAAGTTTGGCGAAGAACCGAGGTCCGGCGCCTAAGATACGGCGCTGTGAACTTCCCCCGGGAGAAGGCACCACGGAGGGCTGCTGCGGAGCACTGGACGCTGACCTACGCGAGGCCGCGGCTATCCACGAGGCGGCTAGGCCTCGAAGACACAGAGTACGGCCTGAAGGGCGGGCCACCAGCGGACAGACCACCGGAGGCAAGCGGAGGTGAGTCTCGCCCCCTCTGAGGGCGTAGCAGCGAGGGGCGAGCCGGAGCGCTGTGCCTAGATCCGGATGGCACTTCCGATATAAACGGCATACTCCGCCTGGGCCTGCCGAGGGGGATAGCCGTGCACCCAACCCTGCCGCACGCCTCCCTGCCGGCCCCCTTGGAATACCTGAGTGACACTGCTGCCACCGGACATAGCGGCTGGAGTGACGGCGGACGGCCACTTTGGACCATCTGAGAGGTCAGATTTGCGAACTGTATAAGGGCGTGTTGGGCCTGCCCTTGCCCCACTGCCTCCCGCCTCCTGGGTGCTCCCGCCGACGAGGCTTGCTTGAAACTGCCCAGACGAGCTGCGGCCCGCCAGCCAACACGTCTGCTCCCAAAGCGCCCTGGTCATCGTAATTGTGGCGCGGAGGGGGAAAGAGGGTCATTGGGAATTGTTGACCTGCTTGCCTGCTCGGCTGATACTGCCTCGGGTGTGATCACCACGTTGGGGACTACCGGTTCGAGCGCTTTAGCTTGGTGGAGGGGAAATTTGCAACTGCTAGCCACTCCCCGGCCCCGATCGGTGCCAACAGACTGGGCACTATGGGCAAGAACGACGCCAAACAGCCCAAACTTTCATTCGAACCCACAGCCGCCAAAAAACCATTGCGAGGCACCACGGGGGCCAGCGGTGCCCCAGGACCGTCAAACACCGAGTCACCCTCTGCACCCGTGGCTCCAGAACTGCGATTGCTTATCGACGAGATGCGACAGGGCTTCGCCACAATCGTGGATAAGGTTGACCGCCTGTCTTCCAGGATGGATGGAGTTGCGCAGAAGATAGAGGTCCACGAGGAGCGGCTGACGGAGGCAGAACGGCTCATCTCCACTGCAGAGGACACCTCCACTACTCACGAAACACGCCTAACCCGTATGGATAATATCCTCAGATTGATCGCAGCTAAGAATGAGGAGTTGGAGGCGAGGAGTAGACGCAATAACATCCGCGTCACGGGGGTTCCGGAATCCACCAACACCGGACGGATGGAGGACTACGTAGAACGCATACTACTCACCGCAGTGGGTAGGGAAGCCTTCTCTACTCAGTTTATTGTTGAGCGGGCGCACCGCTCTCTGGGCCCGGTCCCTAAGCCGGGGGCGCAACCGCGTCCCATTATCGCCCGGTTGCTCAACTGCCGCGATAGGGATATGGCGTTAAGAGCAGCCCGTACAAGCCGAAACCTGGCCTACGATGGTGTGCAGTTCTCCCTATACCCAGATTTCACACCCATGGTACAGGACCAGCGGAGAAAATTCTTGGATGTGAAAAAGAAACTGAGGGACATGCAGGTGGACTATGCTCTTCTATACCCGGCACGCCTCAGGGTGACCCATCAGGGCAAACAACATTTCTTTACGAACCCGCAGCAAGCTGAAGACTACGTTAAAAAACTCCGCGCTGCTAGGAGGGACAGGCGTAATGATGAGGAGGACGAGGCAGGAGGAAATCCAGCCGAGCAAGATGAGTCATAATGGTGGTCTACTGTTCGCTTAATCGTTGGCTCCTTGTTTGAACTACTGGTGCTTGCTTTGGAAACTGTATCCTTTGGGTACTAGGGCTGCCCTGCACTACCTGCGAAGTCATGGATAACTGCTTATTTGCGTTTTAGACAAGCTGCTGAGCGATAGCTGTTTTTGAGCACTTTGTCCCGCTGCTGGTATGGTGCTGAGAACGCGCAGATATGTGACACAGCGGAAGAAAGTATGGGCAGCGGAGGATATCTGGGCTACCTGTTTACATTGCACAGTACATTGTCTGATGGGAGGGGTCGTCGGAGGGATGAAGCCCTCACGACCGCTTGTTTACTAGACCACTGTTGTACTAATAGAGATTGCTTCGGAGCATATGCCCTGCTTTAGATGGAGCAGCCCTACCTACCAGTGGCGCCATGAGTAGCTGCTCGCGTGCCATACAGACTCGCTGCTGAGAGATGACTGAGTTTGTCCAATATGCGCTGCCGGGATGGCTAGTGGATTGCGTAAGCTGGTGGCAATACAGGAGACAGGGGGGGCGTTGGCTGAACTATGGCTGATCCCCCTGTCCTCATTGGTGACTTAGCCTAATGGGAGGCGATGAACAGATATGATGGTGTGACATATAGGCTTAAACCTACAGGGGTTATACATGCCAGGTACCACCCCTTCTTCTCTGTCTTCCCCGTATGGCATATGCGGGGCGGGAGGGGAGTGTAGGGGTGAATGGTTGCGTACCTCTAATGCCCCCAGGAGGGGATTCCCCACATGGTTTGGTTATGGTTCTTGAGTATAGGGATTGGGGTGGAGGGAGGGTTCATGGTACTGGCAAGTTTGGGTTGCTTCAGTGGGTTGGGGGAGGAATGGAGATACGGGAGTTGTGGGATAGCGCGTGGAGGGGGGGAGGGAGTTTGACTGTTGGGATGGGTATTGTTGAGAGTGGCAGAGTTCTTGAGGATGAAGTACATGGCGCGTGTGCTAGAGCTGGAGGTGCGGAATGTGTCAGTGTGGATGATCGAGCACAACGGATGTTCTTGATGACAGAGAGGCTGGTACTTGTTACACTCATACGGAGGGCTGGAGCGTTGAAAATTTGCATGTTTCAAGATGGTGGTGACCTGCGCGGGTGATCACGCCTTGACTACTGTATCCATATTGTCCTGGAATGTTCGAGGTCTTAATAACCCCCGGAAATGTAGAAATGTAATTGCATATCTGGATAGGCATCAGGTGCAGGTAGCGATGCTCCAGGAAACCCACCTGAGCCCACTCTGTGTCCCCCGGTTCGCAAGCAGATGGGCAAATGTGAGAGAGTTTTCTTCCTATTCCACCTACTCCAGGGGAGCGGTCATTCTGATCAATAAACGGTTGATGTTCCAGAGGCTGGGGGTTCGGGCAGATAGTGAGGGGAGGTATGTGATTCTGTGGGGGCGGCTGGGCACTGATGTGATAATGTTTGTAAATTGCTATGCGCCTAATGTAGACACACCTGGATTTTTCTTGACGCTTTGGGGTCACGTGCTGGAGGTCGAAGCCACACACATAGTCTGGGGAGGGGATTTCAACCTTTCACTGCATCCGGGGATGGACAGATCGGACGGTAGTGGACAATATAACACGAAAGCTAGGGACACGCTACAGGGCATACTGACAGAGGCGGGTTTACTGGATAGCTGGAGACACTTACACCCGACAACTAGGGAAGGCACCCACTTTACCACACACGCACACTCGTGGGCTAGGATCGACTACTGCTTTATCTCACGGGGCCTAGCTGGGGGAGTCACCCAGGTAAAACATCTGCCTCGTACCTATTCGGACCATTGCCCTGTACTGACTGTTATGGAGATGCCTGGCTATGCAAGAATGCGGCCCCCGTGGAGACTCTTCCCTTCGGCCCTGCTTGATCCTGTCTTTAAACAGGAACTCTGCGAGGAAATTGAAGCCTTCTTTCCTAGGAACAAGGGGTCTGTTGACAAGGTCGAAACGATATGGGAGGCTTTTAAAGTTACCGTGAGAGGCGTCACAATTTCCAAGAGCTGTGGCGTGCTAAGGGGAATCGTGCGCACATTGACTACTCTTGAAACGGAACTTAAGACAATAGAGGCGGAGATAGGTCGGGAATCCTTGCCCTGACTTAGAAAGGGCATTTAGAGCCAAACTGTCATCTTACGAAGAAGAAGCTGCCAGAGAAGTGAAATTCCGTGGCAAATATTGGACAGCCAGGCGATATTGCGAGGGGGATCGGCCGGGAAAAGTTCTAGCAGCACTCACGAGGCATCAACGGTTCGCCACACATATCTTGGAAATCTCTGATGGAGAGGGCAGGTCCTACCGGGATACTAAAGGGATACAAGACACCTTCCTACAGCATTATAAACGGCTATACTCCACTCAACAGACAGGTGAGGTGGAGTTTGGTAATTTCCTAGATGATATAGCACTCTGCTGGCTAAGTGATGGCGACAGGGCGTTCTTGGGATGCCCCTTCGAGCTGGACGAAATCCAGGAAGCGATCATGTCGCTCAGTAATGGCAAAGCTGCAGGGCTTGACGGCCTTCCGGCCGAATTTTATAAATGCTATATCGACATCATGGCACCAGTACTGAAGGAGGTATTCGAAGAGTCGCTAGAGGAGGGAATACTGCCGGGTTCTATGAGGGAGGTGGCGATCACCTCGCTGCTGCAGCCAGGGAAGAACCCAGTGGATACCGATGCCTATAGACCCTTGTCATTGCTAAACTGCGATGCGAAGATCTTAGCGAAAGTGCTTGCGACTAGGCTATCCCTTCTTATGAATACCCTGGTTCTGCCAGATGAATCTGGATTCATCCCAGGGAGAGCTACATCCCATAACCTCCGCACACTGTTCTCCCTTGTACCCACCATATCGCCCGAGCTTCCGGTCGCTGCTGTGTTTTTAGACGCCACCAAGGCGTTTGACTCGGTGGAGTGGGGATATCTCTTGGCCATACTGGGCATAATGGGGTTCCCCCGGATATTCATCGCCTGGGTAACGCTGCTCTACACTTCTCCGGTCGCCAGGGTCGTCGTAAACGGTGTGCTGTCGGCACAGATGCCGATCACGAGGGGAACTAGGCAGGGATGCCCCCTGTCACCCCTGCTCTTTGCCCTGTCAATCGAGCCGCTAGCCTGCAGGATCCGGCAACTACATAAGGCCAGCGCCTTTAATTGTAATCAACGGCAGATTGGCATATCCCTCTATGCGGATGACGTCACTTTGTATGTGCGACACCCACAGGACCATCTCAACCCACTGCTGAGAGAATTTGTTCTGTTCGGTGGCATTTCTGGAGTGTACATCAATTGGACAAAGTCACAATTCTTCCCCCTCACGGCATCCCTAACCCGCTTCCCGCTAGATTACCCCTTGGAGTGGTGTGACTCTGACTTAAAATACTTAGGCATCGAGGTGTCGCTCAACAGGGAAGACACAATCCGATTGAACTATGGGGTGGCCATTTCACAATTGACCGACAATGTGACTCGCTGGATGGCCCTCCCTCTGTCGATGGCGGGTAGAGCCTCCCTGATAAAAATGGTTGTTCTCCCACGGTTCCTGTACCTATTCCAGAACATACCCTACTTTCCGGGGGCCTACTTTTTTAAAAGGCTTCGATCTGAGTTGCTGCGACTATTCTGGGGAGGCAAGCAGCCACGCCTCAGCTGGAGTGTCCTCACACAGCCGTATGACAGGGGAGGATTTGACGTACCCGACCTGGAGGTGTACTACCTCAGTGCTCAGGCTCAGCATGCTTACCACTGGGTTAACCCCGCTCCCTTTATGCCCCAAGTTGCTGCTGAGGACTGGATCGTGCACCCACTGCCACTCAAGGGCATGCTGATGGGTTTGGTTGGAGATATCGAGACACCGGCTACCACTGTCACCTGCACCATAGACTCGTGGCGGAGAGTGACGAAACTGCTTGGAGCCCCTATGCTCTATTCACCGGCAATGCCCCTTGCATACCACCCGAAGCTATCGCTTTTAACGGAACGTGGATTCCGATCCATGTGCGCCCGCGTACATCTCAACACCTGGGGCGATTTATTTCAGGATGGACGGTTCCGTACCAGGGACCAGATCTTCCTGAGCGCTTCGCCGACGCCAATGGAGGTGTTCTATTATATTCAGCTCTGTCAGGGTATGAGGGATATACTCCCCAGCTTCCCGGAGGAACCGGGCACAGTTTTGCCATTACACATCTTGCTTGTGTCAGACGGCAGACATTTGGTGTCGAAATTGTATGCTGCTATTCAAGAGCAACGCCCTTTGGTTCTGGCCAAGGCGCGAGCTGCCTGGGACTCTGAACTCCCTACTGCACTCACCGATGAACAATGGAAGTATTGCTGCTCAGTCACGGCCAAAATCTCCTCCAGCTGTAGACTAAAAATTATTCACTACAAGTTCGTACAGAGATATTACTATACCCCAGTTAGGAAGCTGCGATTTCACCTTTCGGAGAACAATAGATGTGCGAGATGCCGGGCGGAGGGCGCAGATTTCCTCCACTTGGCCTGGGAGTGCGGAGCGATTCAGGCATACTGGGAGCAGGTACATGCTGCGCTCCAAGTTATGATTGCTGGCCCTCTTCCCATGGACCCGGTGGTGATGCTGCTGGGTTACACCAGGAATGTGCCCAAGTCTGACCGTCGATATGTTGATGTTGCGTTGCTACTTGCAAAGAGAAGGATTGCTTGCAGATGGGGGAGGGGAAGGGCGCCAAAATTTAAGGAGTGGTTGGACGATCTCACGTATTGCCAGGATCAGCATGGCGTTTATGCAGAACTGCTGCCTGCCCGTTGTAAACCCAGCGACTTTTGGTCCCCCTTGCAGGTGTACTGGATGTCTCAGGCGACTCACAGCGACTCCTCTGGGGACGACGAGTCGGTGCCGGGCCCATGAGCGTGTATAGAGATCTCACGCCACACCCACCACACTATATATCACACATTAGCATGAGCCTTGACCCGCCCTGCCCGGGGAGGGATGGGATGATTACCGCTGGGGTGGTGATGTGAGGTCCGGATTGTGCGCTTTTCGCATAGCATCGCTTGGTCGACAGGACTTTCGCCACCTTTTGATACCCTGACGTAATGAGCCAATGAGAGCGGTCCAATGCGCCGGACCCTGCAGACGCAAGTCGTTAAAGATGGCTTCTGTGCTGATGAGCGCTGCGCCCTGACTTAAGCTGTGCCCTATTCTGATTGCTTTCACGCTGACTACCATTGGGGTACTTGACGGAACCGCGCTCGCTTGATGCACATATGACACACTACTATACAGGGTGAGGTAGCTAGCTGACTAATTGATACCAAGACGAACATGGGTTTGATGCGACCGGTGATGATTCCCCACCCTGCGTGCTGAGATGCCTATATATATGAGGGTGGGATATTGTCTCCGCTACCTCTGCCCCTAATTGGGGGGGGGGGGCTTCATGGGATGGTGCCTCTCATTCCAGGACGTTGTATGTAATGTATGCATTGTACCTGCCCTTGTGAAGACGATCTTTATCCACTGTATGTACCATGACTATTATTGTATTGGATTATTGATGCTGTGACTGTCATGACTCTATGTTGAATGCCACTAATAAAAAAAGGTTTAAAAAAATAAAATAAATGATATGCCACATGAAAGAGAGTTATATAAATCTTACCACAACTTGTAAGAAGTGACGACCTCACCCCACCTGGCAATGGCTCAGGAGTAGAGTGAAGCACCGCTCTAAAGGGACAAGTAAACAAAAATCCAGAACATGTCTCACCTCTATACATTGATAACAACAAGGGGCCCCAATTCAGTCAGTAGGGGACCTCGGGGAACATACTCATTCAAACAACAGTGGTCCCATGCATATTCGAATTTAAAACCAATAAATATAGACGGAATCAAATCTATATTTAGAATGACATGTCCAGCCGGACAGGGGTCATTCAAGTTTTACTTGATAAACAATGTTTTAGAATAACATAAAGATACCCTCCACAAGAGCCCTGTGTGGTACACAAGCCTGTGCCCAACACTTGCGGGGTGTTTACAGTTGGTGGAAAGTTAGATGGGTTTTTAAGGAAAACAAGCGTTGTTCTGTTCAAATGTTAATTATACAGAAAATGTCCAACAGCACCATTACATCAATTTAGAAATCAAAAATGCGTATAAGGTGCTAAAGCAAGTCGACGGCGTTTCGGTCCCCGTAAACAGTCATAGGGACCATCATCAGGACAAAACAATAATTGCCTTTATCGCTAAACCTCAAAATATGCCTGAAAGGAAAAGAAAGGAAAATACATACTTTAAGAACAGAGCACTAATTAGTTCTGAACAAGTGACTCTTTGTGCAATGTGCATTCAACCGTTACCATGGTGAAGGTGTTGCAGGGTTTCCACGAGAGGCCAGTGACGAAGTGGTAACAACGCGGTGGAGTCAAGATTCAAGGGTTCGAGGTCGAGGTGAAACAGGCTGGTAGGCGTTCTGTGGCAAGGCTAATTGTTTGTGCCTATTGCGTTAGTGCATTCTGGACCTCACAATGGGCGTAGTCTGGGTTCAGGTCCGCGGGCTATCAGTCGAAGTGGGTGTTGTGATTACTGGTGCCTAATGCGATGGTGCACAATTGAAGTCGGCGGTAGGACGTAGAATAGGTTGAATTACGTGCCTATATCGCGACTGGTTGTCGAGTTAAGGAACTCAGTTAGCTTACCGAGGTGACATAAGAATAATATCTGGTCGTATGGAAGAGCGAAATGGCCCGGACCAGCAGCCCTATATGGGGAAAATAATCTATAAATTAACAAGGAATTAAACAGTGAATGATACCTGAGTTGCAGTGCGGAACTCGAGGCATGCACTAATTCTTACCCAATTAGGATGTGGGTTGCCGCGTTACTCAATCGTAACCAGGCGACGCCAGGGTAAGCCTGTGAAAACAGAGGGGGATTTAGGAACCTTAGTTGCAGTGTTCCGACCAAGGAGCGGTACCTTAAACTGCTGGTTTACTCACCGATATGGACGGTCTTGGAAATCTTCACTGGCGTGCTTGTGCGATCGAACCAGGAAGTGAAAAAGGGGCGGGTGGGCGGTGATTGGTCAATACAAGTGAGGCTTAAGGCATAAACATAAACGAGGGGTGCAAATTGTGGTGGCCATCTTGAGTGGTTCGTATTTACAGTGATGTTACATTCAAGGTGACAATTTACTAAAGCATTGAACAATACATTTCAAGGAGTATATTTTAAAAGAGTTTTGGTCAAGTAGATGCTTGGCGCTTTCCCCAGAGTCTCTGAAGCATCACTGTGGAGGATTCAGGTTAAAGCAGTCCATTCATCCTGCAGGTTCAGACCAGAGTTCAGACTGTCTGTCTTCAGAATCCATTTCAATTCTTCTCTGTTTAGCATACGGGTTAGGTCGCCTCCTCTGGGTGGTATAATGATTTGTGTAATCACAGTCCATCGGATCTCGTTCTCAGTATGCCCTTTGTCCAAAAAATTATCAACCAAAGGAGAGTTCAGTGTTTTGCACCTAATGCGGCTGCGATGTTGGGATATTCGCAGCTTGATTTTCTGTTTTGTCTGGCCAACATATATAAGATTGCACGGACAAAAGATTGCATAGATGAGGTTACAGCTGTTGCAATTGGTAAAGGTGCGCAGTTCGTTTATTACATTTTTGAATACAAATTCTTTACCATCAATTGAAAAGTCACATACCACACATGAACCACACTTGAAATGACCACGTAGAGGGGGTAATGACCAATGATCATGGAGTGTGGTATTTTTGCCAATTGTGGGTGGGAAAGCTGCCCTTACCAGTTGATCCTTGAGATTTTTGCTTTTCTTGAAAGCAAAGAGGGGGGTTTCCCAATTGAGGGGACCTGAGTACAGAATGTGCCAGTTCTTTTTTATACATTGTTTTACGCGATTGGATATGGTGGAAAAGGTGGTTACACATACAGTTTTTTCAATGGTTTCCTTGGGTTTGGGTTCCAAGAGAGTGTCTCGAGGGCAGTACCAGGCTCTTTTCATGGAGTTTTTTATCAGACTTCTAGGGTTGCCTCTAGTCCTAAGTTTCTCAGAAAGGGTGCTAGCCTCAGTAAAGTAATCCTCTTTCTTAAAACAATTTCTTCTTAGTCTGAGGAATTGTGAATATGGTAGACTATCCCTTAGTGCCCTGGGATAACAGCTGTTGTAGCTAAGGAGGGTATTTCTTTCCGTTGGTTTACGGAACAGGGACTTATATAGAATCCCATCATGATGTTGGATGGTTAAGTCTAAGAAGGGAATGCTGTCTTTGTTGTGGGACAAGGTGAAAGTGAGGCCATTGCAATTGTTATTCAACCAGTGCAGTAGCCCTGGGAAATCCTCAGTAGAGCCACCCCAGATTAAAAAGATGTCGTCTATGTAGCACTTCCAGGTATGTATACCCTGATGGAATGGGTTACTGCTGGACAGAATGGTATTGGTTTCCAGTCAGTCCATATACAGAATCGCCAGGGTGGGGGCAAAAATAGCCCCCATGGAAGTGCCACGCACCTGTTGGTAATACTGTGAGTCATAAAGAAAGAAGTTTTGGGTGAGGCAAATCTCCAGGAGTTGTATTATGAATAGGGTGGGCACCCTATGGGGACATGTCCTGGTGTTTAGTATGCTTTCCATTACAAGTAGGGAGTCTTTCTGGGAAATATTTGTGTATAGAGACTCTACGTCTAATGTGCATAGAGTCTCATGCTCAGGATTAAAAGAGTAATTTTCAATAAAGTTAATCATGTGCATGCTATCTCTGCTGTAGCATTCAGTTATAGGCACAAAGTCCTTCAGGAAGAAGTTAACATAATGGCCTAGTGGTTCAAGCACTGAACCACATCCAGACAGTATTGGTCTACCCGGGGGGTTATCTACCCTTTTATGGATTTTCGGCAATGTGTACAAAACCGGAGTTCTTGGGTTGGTAATGTTTAAGAAATTGTACTCATGTTTGCTTAAGATGCCATTCTCCAGGGCCTCCATTGTAATGACTTTAATAAGCTTTTGAATATCTTTAGTGGGGTTACAGGGCAGTCTGCAGTAATGGTCAGTGTTGGATACCTGACGTTGGAGCTCATTTTTATAGTTCTCAATATCTTGCAGAACTATCCCACCACCTTTATCCGCTGATTTAATGATCAACTTGGTGTTATTTTTGAGGGAGCTGATTGCTGACTTTTCTTCCAGCGAGATGTTGTAGGGTATGAAGAGATGGGATTTCTCCATACTAGAGATTTCCTTAAGAATAACCTTTTCAAAAGTAATGATTTCTTTTGGAATCATATTAGATGTGGGCGAGAAGGTTGATGGTGGTCGAAATGGAGTCGTAACAGTTTTTGGTTCTGAAGGATTGAGTTCAAAGTATGAGCGCAGTCTCAGTTTTCGGAAGAAGCCAAGCAATTCAGATTGGAGGTTCAGAAAATTCGGGTAGGTGGTTGGGACAAAGGATAAACCTTTGCTAAGGATAGATAACTCCTGAGTGGAAAGTATATGGTTAGAAATATTAAAAATTGGGATAGTGCTTGGATTGATATTATCTGTTACCACTGGTAAAATTTCTGTCTGGTCTGGCGCTCTCCTGGAGGGTTGTTCCATCTTTGCTGTTGTTTGACCCTCCCTTTCTTTTGGGGTTCGGGATTGCCTCTGGATAAAAAAGGAGTCTGGTTGCGTGTAGGTCCACTGCCACCCTCACCAGGATCTGAACTGTCAGATGAGTCTGCTGAGGAGTCAGTAAACCCTACCACAGTGTTTCTTTTATTGAAGCGTCCCCAGGGTCTTGGGGTTTGTTGATGCTGGTAGAAGTTGCGATTCGTATAGAAATCTTTTTGTAAATAAGGATAAGTTCGTTCAAGAGTGAAGATTTTAATGTCTTTCTTAACCTTATTTGATTTTTTGTTTTGTTCGATACGGTGGAATTCAGAGACTGTTTTCTCAAGTAGGGCTTTTGTATCAGTAATCGTTTTGTCATCAGTTATTTGTTTCTCTAAGTCTTTGATGATGTTTTCAAGTTTTTTAAGTTCCTCGCCTGCCGTTTCTATGCCTAGGACTAACCAGTGCCTAGAGCAGGTGGTACCGATACTACTAAAGCCTGTTATGTACTTAGGATTGTCAGTAAAGACACCAGGGATGTTCCTGACTTGTAGGCCAAGTGGAATAGTGTTGGATTTGAGATATTGGGTAAGCATTAGGGTCATTAGTTCTAGTCTAGCATGCTTCTTTTTTTGTTTTTCAAGTTCCTCTGAAAGGCTGGTACTACTTGTGGCATTGGTTTCCTCTTGGTCAGTGAACAGGGATGGTCCTGCACAGATTTTATTAATATATTCAAGTGAATATAGGGGAGCTGTGTCAGACATTACAGTGAGAGAGGTGAGAGAAGAGTGATGAGCAGGGGGAGACCGTTCGTGCACAGGTAGGGAGGCCAGTGACCACTTAGGAGAAGTGGGAGGGAGGACAAAGCCCTTGCAATCAGCCGATTGCGCACAATATATTGATAACAACAAGGGGCCCCAATTCAGTCAGCAGGGGACCTCGGTGAACATACTCATTCAAACAACAGTGGTCCCATGCATATTCGAATTTAAAACCAATAAATATAGACGGAATCAAATCTATATTTAGAATGACATGTCCAGCCAGACAGGGGTCATTCAAGTTTTACTTGATAAACAATGTTTCAGAATAACATAAAGATACCCTCCACAAGAGCCCTGTGTGGTACACAAGCCTGTGCCCAACACTTGCAGGTGTTTACAGTTGGTGGAAAGTTAGACGGGTTTTTAAGGCAAACAAGCGTTGTTCTGTTCAAATGTTAATTATACAGAAAATGTCCAACAGCACCATTACATCAATTTAGCAATCAAAAATGCGTATAAGGTGCTAAAGCAAGTCGACGGCGTTTCGAACCCCCTAAACAATAATGGGGACCATGATCAGGACAAAACAATAATTGCCTTTATCGCTAAACCTCACTTTGTCCCACAACAAAGAAAGCATTCCCTTCTTAGACTTAACCATCCAACATCATGATGGGATTCTATATACGTCCCTGTTCCGTAAACCAACGGAAAGAAATACCCTCCTTAGCTACAACAGCTGTCATCCCAGGGCACTAAGGGATAGTCTACCGTATTCACAATTCCTCAGACTAAGAAGAAATTGTTTTAAGAAAGAAGATTACTTTACTGAGGCTAGCACCCTTTCTGAGAAACTTAGGACTAGAGGCTACCCTAGACGTCTGATAAAAAACTCCATGAAAAGAGCCTGGTACTGCCCTCGAGACACTCTCTTGGAACCCAAACCCAAGGAAACCATTGAAAAAACTGTATGTGTAAACACCTTTTCCACCATATCCAATCGCGTAAAACAATGTATAAAAAAGAACTGGCACATTCTGAACTCAGGTCCCCTCAATTGGGAAACCCCCCCATTTGCTTTCAAGAAAAGCAAAAATCTCAAGGATAAACTGGTAAGGGCAGCTTTACCACCCACAATTGGCATAAATACCACACTCCATGATCTTTGATCATTACCCCCTCTACATGGTCATTTCAAGTGTGGTTCATGTGTGGTATGTGACTTTTCAATTGATGGTAAAGAATTTGTATTTAAAAATGTAAAAAACGAACTGCACACTTTTACCAATTGCAACAGCTGTAACCTCATCTATGCAATCTTTTGTCCGTGCAATCTTATATATGTTGGCCAGACAAAACAGCAAATCAAGCTGCGAATATCCCAACATCGCAGCCGCATTAGGTGCAAAACACTGAACTCTCCTTTGGCTGATCATTTTTTGGACAAAGGGCATACTGAGAACGAGATCCGATGGACTGTGATTACACAAATCATTATACCACCCAGAGGAGGCGACCTAACCCGTATGCTAAACAGAGAAGAATTGAAATGGATTTTGAAGACAGACAGTCTGAACTCTGGTCTGAACCTGCAGGATGAATGGACTGCTTTAACCTGAATCCTCCACAGTGATGCTTTAGAGACTCTGGGGAAAGCGCCAAGCATCTACTTGACCAAAAATCTTTTAAAATATACTCCTTGAAATGTATTGGTCAATGCTTTAGTAAATTGTCACCTTGCATGTAACATCACTGTAAATACGAATCACTCAAGATGGCCACCACAATTTGCACCCCTCGTTTATATTTATGCCTTAAGCCTCACTTGTATTGACCAATCACCGCCCACCCGCCCCTTGTTCACTTCCTAGTTCGATCGCACAAGCACGCCAGTGAAGATTTCCAAGACTGTCCATATCGGTGAGTAAACCAGCAGTTTAAGGTACCACTCCTTGGTCGGAACGCTGCATCTAAGGTTCCTAAATCCCCCTCTGTTTTCACAGGCTTACCCTGCCGTCGCCCGGTTACGATTGAGTAACGCGGCAACCCACATCCTAATTGGGTAAGAATTAGTGCATGCCTCGAGTTCCGCACTGCAACTCAGGTATCATTCACTGTTTAATTCCTTGTTAATTTATAGATTATTTTCCCCATATAGGGCTGCTGGTCCGGGCCATTTCGCTCTTCCATACGACCAGATATTATTCTTATGTCACCTTGGTAAGCTAACTGAGTTCCTTAACTCGACAACCAGTCGCGATATAGGCACGTAATTCAACCTATTCCACGTCCTACTGCCGACTTCAATTGTGCACCATTGCATTAGGCACCAGTAATCACAACACCCACTTCGACTGATAGCATGCGGACCTGAACCCAGACTACGCCCATTGTCGAGGTCCAGAATGCACTAACGCAATAGGCACAAACAATTAGCCTTGCCACAGAACGCCTACCAGCCTGTTTCACCTCGACCTTGAACCCTTGAATCTTTACTCCACCGCGTTGTTACCACTTCGTCACTGGCCTCTCGTGGAAACCCTGCAACACCTTCACCATGGTAACGGTTGAATGCACATTGCACAAAGAGTCACTTGTTCAGAACTAATTAGTGCTCTGTTCTTAAAGTATGTATTTTCCTTTCTTTTCCTTTCAGGCATTTTTTGAGGTTTAGCGATAAAGGCAATTATTGTTTTGTCCTGATGATGGTCCCCATGACTGTTTAGGGGGACCGAAACGCCGTCGACTTGCTTTAGCACCTTATACGCATTTTTGATTGCTAAATTGATGTAATGATGCTGTTGGACATTTTCTGTATAATTAACATTTGAACAGAACAACGCTTGTTTGCCTTAAAAACCCGTCTAACTTTCCACCAACTGTAAACACCCCGCAAGTGTTGGGCACAGGCTTGTGTACCACACAGGGCTCTTGTGGAGGGTATCTTTATGTTATTCTGAAACATTGTTTATCAAGTAAAACTTGAATGACCCCTGTCTGGCTGGACATGTCATTCTAAATATAGATTTGATTCCGTCTCCTCTATACAAGCTCACCCACACAATGACAATCCCCCATTGTGAGCTGTTTAAAAAACAAATATTTGGTTTGTGATACCTGATAGCCAGTTGTAAACTATGAAGGTATCTCGTGTTAAATTTAGCCCGTAGTTAGCGTTCAGAGACACCCAGAGGTGCGCAGACGGACAGAATGTCAATTGAGCGTAAAATGTTACCATTAAAGAAATCAGGAAGTCTCCTAGTAATGAAAATGGCTGCCGGGACGAAGCATATCTATCACATGCACAGTCATAGCAGGCTTACCTGTCCGTCGGTACTTCTAAGCCGGCATCTGAACTGCCTGGGGAGGTACCGGCGGTTCAGACCGCATTAGGTTATAAGGACCTTGCTGATTGGTTGTAAGGGTCATGTGATCCTTTAGTGTGTTCTCTGATTGGTCCGCCGGGTCAGGGATTCGTAAGCGCACATATCATTGGGAGCTCGATGGATACCTAGGAAACCAAAGCTGTTGACTAAGCGCTTACCAGCGGCCTCGTAACTGCCTATGGCTCAGATCCATAAATGAAAACGTGCGTAAAAGCACACCGAGCACCCGGATGTTTGCCGGGCCATATTTTACAGGTCAATAAATATATACTGGCACACCATTGTAGTGACCCTGAATCTAGCAGACCCTGCCTTTAAGGTAACAGATATTAAATTGTCAGGAAAGGTCTTGTTAGTGTTACATTTAAAGTGTGGACCAAGGAATCTCATCATTGAGCCCTCTGCGATGGGTGTCAAGTTTGAGGACCCATTTTTGTTCTTTTAAAAGAAGAAATTTCGCCACACCCGCAGTGTGAGAAGGAATGAATGGTTGCTCCAACACAGTCCACTGAAATGCAGTGGAAGAATGATTTACTTCTAGAAAATGTGTGGTAAGCTTAGTAGCCTGTCTCTTACAGCGAATAGTACTCTTGTGCTCAGATATCCTGATGCGTATTTTACGCGTGGTCATTCCCACGTATTTGTACCCGCAGGGACATGTTATCAGAAAGATTCATCGTTCACTGTTGCAATTCGTGAATTTCATTTGTTTCCAAGGCCTGGATGTACCTATGTCAACCTCTGTTGTTTTTTTGGTTTGTGGGCACGCCTGACATGAACCACAAGGGTGGTGTCCGGTAATAGGAGGAAGGTCCCATAGGGAACCCAAGGCCCTGGGTTGTTCTTCTCGGGGTCTTGTGTGGACTATCCTGTCTCTCAAATTCGGACCTCTTTTGAAAGAGAACAGTGGAGTTTGAATAGTCATGTGCCCAGAATTAAGGATTGGCCAATGCCTTTTGACCAGCTTTTGGACTTTATTAGAAAAAGTCCCAAAAGTATGTACAAATGTGAATCTTTCAAGTGGTGGTTTAGGCATAGATGGTTCCAATAATGCCAATCGGTTGTTATTCCTAGCCCGTTTCATTGATCGTCGTACTAGTTTGGGTGGGTATTTACGTGATATCAACTGGTTGCACAAAGTAGTAGAATGTTCCTTGAATGCTGGAATAGTGGAACAGTTCCTTTGGACACGCAGAAATTGTCCGAAGGGGAGGTTCTCCCTTAGGGATCTAGGGTGGTGACTATCAAATAATAGGAGTGAGTTCCTTGACATGGGTTTTCTGTAAAGTTCTGACTGTAGGCCATCGGGAGTGGCCACAATCATTAGGTCAAGGAAGGCGAGACTGTTGCCTCCTATTTCAATGGTAAACCTTAGAAAAGAATTCCTGCTGTTCAACCACTGGAGGAACTCAAGACATTTCTCACCGGAGCCCCGCCATATGACCAGCACATCATCGATGTACCTCTTCCAGGTCTTAAGATTTTAGATGTAGGGATTGCTGTCAGTGAGAATATGTTCCTGCTCAAACAAATGAATGTATAGATTCGCTAGTAAGCATGGGCGGAAAATCCGTTTCGCTCGCGGATTTTGCGGATTTTCGGTAAATTCGCAATCCGCGAGATTCGCGAATCTCCCGCAAAATCCGCAAATCCGCGAGCAGCGGATTTTGCTCGCACTGTTCGCGTGAGTTCGCGGCTTCCCAGTACAACTTCGCGCCCCGCAAATAAGCGCAAAATTGCAGAAATACGATCTTAGCAAAACTGAAACTACTTACCAGGTTCAAAAGTTCAGGCTCATCATTAGTAGCCATTTCCTGTAGTGCTTCCTGAGGGGCCCCTCCAGAGTTCAGTTGCCAGTTGCAACTATTATGTGACCCTGCTCTGAACCTCAGAATAGTTACACATATGCCACAAAGGTCCTGAATTACAGCTAAGGGAGACAAGCAGGAGCCAGGCTGGAAGTTCAAATCCATTAATCAGCCCCTAATTCATTATTGTCAGTTGGGGCAGGGCAGGTGTTGTAACTAATTTTGCAACAATGAAAGCACTTAGCAAGTGCAAAAGATCACTAATCAGGAAGCACTAAGGAAGCAGGTGCCAGCTAAAAAAATATTCTGTGACACATTAATCATCCCCAAATTAATTCAGGTCACTTGAGGCAGGGAAGGTGTGCTTGCTTTGCCACAATAATGTACACTGACTGGACAACCAGAGGGTGCTGTGATGAAACAGAGGGTGGCATGGGTGGGCCAGAGGGTGGCATGAGTAGTCAGAGAGTGGCAGTGGTGACAGAGAGTGGCAGTGATGAAGAAGAGTGTCCCAAACAGGCTGGACACGTAGAAACAACAAGTTCGCGAAACTTGCGACCCGACAGGTAAGTTCGCGTTTGCGAAATTGTACAAAACCCTCGCGAACTGGCAGAAACCCGCGCGAACACACAAAAAAAAATCCGCAAATTCGCGAGAATTCGCGGATTTTGCGAATTGCGAGTTCGCAAATCCGCAAAATTCGCGAACGCGAGATTCGCAAAATTCGCCCATGCCTGTTCGCTAGACTGGGGGCGTAAACGCTCCCCATGCTAGTGCTAGACACTTGCAAGTATATGTTCTCTTCGAATCTAAAGAAATTTCGTTTCATGGCCAGGGTGGCACAAGCCATGATAAAATGGACTGGTGTAATGGTGTCCAAATCCCTTGAGTCCAACAGATAGTGGATGACTTCCAATGTCTCATCTTGGGGGATGGAGGTGTAAAGCGCCTCGACATCAAAGGAGACCAGGAGATCCGTGGTGGCATCAAAGTCGATGTTAGGTAACAGGCGTAAAACGTCCGTGGTATCCTTTAGGTAAGTGGGCATTTATTGTACCATAGGTTGCAGGAAGTGATCCACAAAGGTTGACAGTGGTTCTAAAACCGACCCTGTACCTGAGATGATCGAGCGGCCAGGGGGCAGCCTCTGTTTTTTATGGACCTTGGGCAAGGCATAAAAATAAGGTATCACAGGATGTTCGGTGTATAGGAAGGCGGCTTCAGCTTGAGTAATCCAGCCTTCTGATGATGCTTCTTCAATCATCATTTGGATTGTCCTTTTCAGATCTTCTGTGGGATCTTGTTCAAGGAGATGGTAAGAATTCCTATCACTAAGTTGTCGTTGGCATTCAGACCGGTAAGTACTAGTATCAAGTAGGACAATTGAACCGCCTATATCAGCCGGTTTAATGGTGAGTTCTTTATCGGCTGATAATGATTTTAGTGCCAGATGTTCAGCTTTCGGTAGATTGCAAAACACACTTCAAGGGGCATACATTTGTGTTGTACCAGGACTTGGCAGCCATAACTTTGCAAAAATGGCGTGACTTCTAACCATTGAGCTTTCACTTGCAGGACATGGGCATCTCTTACTCTTTGGGACACCCGTTCTAGCTCATCTGCCACTTGGATGGCAAGCGGTACCACCTACAATCACTGACAGAGGCATGTAGGATACTTGACTTAGAAGACCCTGCTGCTGGGGACTAGCAATCTGGTCAAAAATGTGGTTATATCCTGTGCACAACAGTGTTTTTTTCACAAATTTTCTATGTATGGCGTGCTCCTTGGGGTTTACTCCCTGCTCAGGAGTTGTATAATACAATGTGGATAGCACTGCCGTAACCCATACGGTAGTGGCCCCCAGGGCACAGTCAAATGTTGCTGAATGCTTCAGCTGAACTTTTCTCAATAAAGTTTTTTTACACAAAATAAACCGGAGTCTTTCTTCTTCTTTACAGGATTTTTTAATTCATCCTTTTCAATTTCAACCATATATGCTGGTAATTCGTAAATGTAATCACATTACATATTTCTTCGTTTTTCAAACATGAATTCACATTTTACAATCCATGGAAAATCCAATGCATTTCGCCCATAAGGGCTTCATCAGGGAAATCTACAAAAAATATATATATCTATCACCAAATCATATGTGAATATGCTGTATCATCACATTGTAATATACTAAACATAAATGATGTTAATAAAGTACAAAAAACCATTACCATTCAACATGTATGTGACCACTTAATAAACGATTCATGCATACCTCGTCTATTGTTCCTTATGATTTCTACGTTATAGACTACTGGTTGGTTCATCAGGGTCTTAAAAAACGCCATATCAAATATACGTTCTAGCATGTGCAAAGTCCTCTAAACTGCGCCTTAATTGTAGTACCCAGCCGCGTGGTTCGTGATTCTTACAGTAACAAAACGTGTTACGTGCTGTTCATGATTTTTACAGTAACAAAACATGTTACGCGCTGCTTCCTAAGTACACTGAAAGGGATCAGCAGTTCTTACCCGTAACGTCTGGAAATTATGTGCGCGTCTTTAGGTTTCTACAGCATTCTGAACGGTCTCCTCCGCCGGTGGCGTGTGACTAGCAATCTGGCCCACACAACTAAAACACCCGCAGACCATAGCAATTAAAAGAAAGGCAGTGCAGGAAACACTGTCCAGAGACACAGACAGGGCAGAGGCTATGTGACACTGCTGGGTCTTCATTGATTGGCAGCCATAACTTTGCAAAAATGGGTGACTTCTAACCATTGAGGGGGAGGCTACTGCCTCCCTCTCCCAGGGAGCAAGAAACGATCAAGAAATTAACCCAACGATTTATGATCATGCAGAGGATTAATTGGTCGGAACTAAGAAGCATTATATTCAAGGCTTTAAAGTTGCTGCAGCAAAAATCATTATACAGAATACTTCGAGCTAGTGGGATCCCCTCACAAGGTACTTGCAACCACAGACCTATTAGTAGCGTCCGAGGCAAGATGCCTTCACATGGCACAAAGCAGAAGGAGGGCGATGAAACTACCAAACTGCCAGACACGCACGCTGTCACCAGGAAGCAAGCGGCGGCAAAGGGCACCGATACCGCCACAGATTCAGCTGCTAAGAAGAGAGAAATAAAAATTAGAGAGAAAGAGAGAGATGCCGAAGTAAGGGCCGAACAAAGGGTACAACGTAAGGCAGCATTGGCAGCTACGGAAAAAAGAGCTCTGAAGGCATTGGCTCCATTGCAGAAAGATATGACCCCTAAGGCATTGAGGCAGCCCACAATGGTGGAGGCTCTCGCAGTGGGGCCAGGAGGCGCTGGAAGATCTGTGACACACGGCAGCGGTACAGGTCGGGTCAACTGGGCAGCGGACTCACCTCTGACGGCGACCCAAGATCCGCGAAAAGCGGTTCTAATCCCAGAGAAGGCGCACGCACCGGGAGCACCGAGCAGGGTGATTCCTGATGCGCAGGCAGAGGAAGGCTCGGAGCCAGGTAAACCAACAGAGAAGGAGCAGGAGGAGGGCGAGCTGCAAACGGATGAGATCGCAGAGCTACCAGAAGCCGCTGACGGAGACGGAGATCAAGCAATGCGCAGCAAGGTAAGCCGCGTTGGTAAAGAGAGAGACAACGTTGAAATGACTATCGGGAACACTGAGACAGGAGAAGGAGATGGAGGTGGTTCAGTTGGCTCTGTGTGGAGACAGGACAAAGTCGAGCAGCAATACCTGCCCCCAGGCACACTGCCAGTTATTACAGCCTCCATAGTACAGGGGGAATCTACAGACCCAGGGGTCAACATTACAGCATTGTTAGAACTAACTAGGGAAGAGTATACAGATGGAAGCAACTCACAAAAGGACACGCAGGATGGCGGCAGCACAGAACTCTTAGAACTTCAGACCCAGAAAGATAAAGAAACGCTGATACCAGGCTCCCCGAATGAGGAGCGATTTTTTTCAGTAAGCGATGAAACAGACGCGTCATCCGGTAGTGGGGACTCAGACTCAGGAGGTCTAGAGGTGAGCTCTGTGTTAAACTGAACATCGGCCTCAGACTCTGATCAGTCTCGATCCACATCAGAGGACACGATACAGCGGCCTACTATAAACCAGAAAAAGAAGCAGCAGAGAAGGCGTCAGAGCCGAAAGAATCAAAGCCCGACTAGCCCAACGCACCTAGAGATGGCCAAGAAGTTGGACTGGGATTATTCAGCCACATCAAACTTATACCAGGAGGAGAGGGGGTGAGCGATCAACGGCCTGGCTCTCTCAATATACAAAATCAAACCTAAGGCCCCACAATGGATCTATTGTATGCAACCCTGAAGCAGATGCAGGGGGAGGCAAGAGCAGAATCAAAAAGATCTAAGCAAGTCAGTAAGAAAATTGAGGGCTTTTTAAGCAAAATGAACAAATTGTATGCGGAAATGGCTGGCCGTGTGACAGAAGTTGAGGAGAGGACAGGGAAATTAGAGGACGAGGTAACCCGCTGGCAGGAGTTTAAAGCGGCACAGGAGAAGTGCAATGAAGACCTGCAGTGGAAACTCGAGGACTTTGAGAACAGGCAGAGGCGCAATAATATCAGGCTGTTGGGTTTACCAGAGGGGGTGGAGGAGCAGGACCCCAGAGCATACGTAATCGCCCTTCTGAAAGAAGCGTTCCCGGAGGTGGTAGCCTGGAACTGGGATGTAGAGGTTCAACGAGTACACAGGTTCCCTCTGCCCCAAAAAAAGACTCATGGTGCCTCTCGCAATGATAAGCCAAGGGCCATGGACGTATTTGTGGGGAACTTTTTGGCCAGACAAGAGATCATGGACAAGGCTAGGCCCCAGGACCGTCGCACCTACAAAGGAACTTCTTTCTTCGCGGGGCCTGACTTCTGTCATGTTACAGTAGAAAGAAGGTGAAGGCTAAGACAACTTATTGACCCCTTTCAGAAAGTAGGATGTGAGGCCTATCTTTTGTTCCCAGCCAGGCTAAAAGTAATACTAGATGGCCATACTAGAATGTTCTTCTCCGAGGTCAAGGCACAGGATTTCTTGTCAGAGCTGAAGGAAAAAAGAACTCAGGGAGTTCCCAGGCTGGGTTCTAAATGAGCTCTGTTGCACAGTCAAGCATTTAATATGCATAGGACACTAGGCATCACCACTGATTGTACTGTATAGTCAAATAGGGTATTGTGCATAGTGGAGGGCAAAGTAATCGCTATGTTTATAAGATTAGGCTTAATAGTGATCTTGTCATAAGTAGTGCAATGATGATGATGATGGGGTTAGGTAATATTGCTTCACTAAGAAATGTTTCTTTATCTTTATGTTGCTTTGTTGGGTAAACAGGTATCAAGAGAGCTGGGAGAGGGGGGGCGACACTCTAGGGGCCAGGAAGCAGTCATACATAGGTCAGGATGGACCTAGTTGCCTGTGATGGGTGGGTGGGGGGTGGGGCCGACAGGGGAGGGGGAAGCACAGGACAGAGGGACGGGGAACGGGCACTTTGGGATGGAAAGGGCATACACGAAAATTGTAATTTTCATTCAAGTGTGGTCAGGGCACAGTTAAGGGTCGGTGCTGGTTCGAAGGTAGATAACACAGCTGTATCAAAGAAAGAGATGTTGGGATGCCAGGGGGTCACACGCAAGAAAACAGATAAGAATCAGAATGAGTGCAAACATTAAGGTGCTGACACAATGTGTGCGGTTTGAATGATAGGCTAAAAAGGCAAAGGGTAGCTTTATTGTTGAAGAATTCACATGCCGATTTCATTTCACTCCAGGAACCCATATAGAGGGCAATAAACCATTCCTGTTGGAACAACTTGGGCTACGCTTGCTGGCACATTCAAAACAGGGGGGCAAAATTAGGGGGGTGGCTATTTTAACTAGGCATTTAAATATAAGGACAAGGAATAAACTGGAGGATCAATGGGGGAGATGGGCACTGATTGAATGTCTGATAGGAGAAGAATGGGTTACTCTTGGATCGATATATGGATCAACGGAGGATGATCCGGAAATATTTTAATTTTTAGACATCGAACTAGCCACGTGGGCTCCTAGAGTTATACTGTCAGGAGATTTCAATATCAATGGGGCACTAGGTTTAGGTTTAGACTCAATGGGACAGTATCAAGGAAGGAAAAAGAGGGTTTGTAGAGCTATTCAAAGTATGGCTAGCAACAACGTGTTGGTGGACGTATGGGGGGAATTGAAATCAGAGGATCCCGGCTTCACGTATTATTCAGCCCCTCACTGCATATGTGTCCGTTTGGATTATTTTTTCACGACAGGATCAATGCTACTTAACATCAAGGTAGAAAGACTGCCGCGAATATTGTCAGACCACAATCCCCTAATTTTGACAGTGGAGGGCAGCGGATTTAGAAGACAGGTAAAGACCTGGACTTTCGAAAAAGAGCTTTTGAAGGACGGAGAGTACGTTACACATATGCACCGGTGGATAAATGATTACTGGGATATTAACAGGGGTAGTAACAGCACTGGGATTGAATGGGACACTTTTAAGGCGGGGGTTCGTGGCAAAACGTTTAGTTATAGTTCAGCTAAACAGAAGAGAGAGAAGATCAAGAATGATTAGTTAAACACGGCCTTGCTGGAAGCAGAGCAGAGGTTAGCGCAGGCTACTATAGAGCGTCAGGAGGTGGAGCAACGATCACAGGAGGTTATGTGTGCTAAGTCCGCAGCAGAAGAGAGCATAGCAGTAAGAGCAGCTAAAATATATAACGCACAAAGGAAGAAGTGCTATGAATACGGTGAAAGGGTGGGACGAACGCTAGCAGTACTCACAAGGCAGAGGATAGCCAAGGGGGAAGTGAAAGAAATAAAAGAGGGGCAACATGATCACAGACAGCGGGGGTATCCAAGAGGTGTTTAGGGAGTTTCATTGGAAGCTGTATGAGGAGGAGCAGGATAGAGATAGCGGGGAAATACAAAGATATCTACAAAATTTACCTAGCAAAGTGCTGCAGGATGAGGACAGAGAGTCCTGGGATGCCTGCCTGGGTGTAGAGGAAATCAAGTAGGCCCTGTTGAGCTTATCACCCGGCAAAGCAGCTGGCCCAGATTTGCTACCTGGGGAATTCTATGTGAGAAGTTGGCCTGATATATAATGCTCACTAATTCTTAGTGATCACTTTGTATCATGCCAAGCAACCCTTATGATGATGGTTGTAATTCAACCTTGTAGACCAGTTATCCTAGTGGTAACGTGGACAAAGCAGTCTTAGGCTAAACTCTGAAAGGCATGTGAAGCCAGCTGTTATACCATACACAACCCCCTTGAATACCAAATGAAAAGGACACCACACAGATATATATTGAAAATATATATTGATTTATTAACTATTAAAATCCCCTGGACTCTTTATGAGCACAGAAGCACAAGCGTTAAATCACAAGACAGTTTAAAATACACAAAAGTTGCACAATATGGATGAGCCCTAGGGGCCACCTAAACCATATACTAAGAAAGTGGTATAAGAGATACCAGGAGGAAAGTGAAGAGGCCTAGGGCCTTGGGAATCGCTGGAGCTATTCGAGACTGGCAATGACTAAGTCGGGAAAGGCCCACGGGACTCGGGTGCAGTGTTCAAAGTGCACGCACTTCTCAATACAAAGTCTATGGTGCGTAAAAAGCACAAAGTTAGAAAGTTAGGAACCTTCCGAGTGACCTACGGAGCTGAAACTTAAAACACAGGCCCTTGGGATGTGTACCAGTGCAGGAGCACCGGCGGAGCTGAGTTACCTCACCCACAGGAAGCGGGTGCACAGGGTCGAAGTTGTGTCGGGTTTCGTCACGCTGGTCGATGGTGCTTGGAGCTGAAGATGCTGCAGGCGGCTCGATGAGAAGAGTTCCGGTGGATCCAAGGGTGGATCTGAAGATGTGAAGACCTGAAAGCAGAGGGGACAGTGTTCAAAGTCACTAGCCAGTGACTACCGTGGAACCAGATTGGAACCAGGCGATGTCGGGTGCAACCAGGCGTTGTCGGGTAGCTTCTTTCTGCAGCCACGTGGATACCCGGGGTCGAGGACGTCCAGGAGTCGGTCACGAGCTGTCCCACGTAGGCTTCTCGCTGTTGGCGGTGTCGGCGACCTGATCGGAGCAAACAGGCCTTGGCAAATGCAAGCCACGCAGAAGTCGAAAGATGCTGTTCACTCGGACCAGCAAGGTCAGAGCGGGTGCTCCTTTTCACAGGAGCTTGGGTAGGTCTGGAGCAACCAGACCTGCTGTGTAAATCTTCGGGTTCGTCGCCAAGATGGCCGCTGACCACGTGGCTAGTGGCCGGGATGGCGCGTCGAGTGGCACAATGCAAAAGGGCCCCACGCAGATCGTGGAGATGCTGGGGGGCTGCTCTTCGGTGCAAGGGCTGCTCGGTGGTGGGGGTTCTCAATCCCCAAAGCACAACGTCGAGGATGCCTCAGAAGCTGCGCAGTCAGCTTTTCGAGTGTCTTTCAAGAGGTCCGGTCCTACGTCACTCGGTGCCTCCACGGGTCCCTTCTTCGCAGGGACTGTGGATCGGGCTCTGAGAGGTCTAGGAGTCTGGTTCTTGTCGGGCTCTGGGCTCGGTCTCCGGCGGGAGGCGGCGGCAAAGCAGACGTCGAGTTGCTGGTTGGTACCTGTGTTCACAGGGTGGCCACTCCTAGGCCACAAGGGAGATTCTCTTCAGTCTTCTGTGCAGCAGAATGTCGAAGTCCAGTCTTCTTCTTGTTTAAAGTTGATTTCAGGATGATCTGCTGTGCAATGGCACTGCTCCCCCTCTTATTCCCAAACTGGGGGTGGATCACCTACTAGGTCCCTCCTCTGGGAGGAACCAGGAAGGGGGGCGGTTACACCCCCTTTCCTTTGTCCAGCTCCGCGCCAGGACTGGGGCTGGAAGGCCCCAGAACCGGTTTGGACTGGCCTATGCACGGGGACACCTTGTGTGCCCCGGGCATGTCTGATTCTATTCAGCCCTGTCCTACCCAATACACAAAATCCTGTCTGGGGTGGTGCTCGCACCTCCCAAGGCAGGAAACCCTTTGTCCAGGCCACCATCTGCCGAGTTTCGGTCAGCAGCAGGAGGCCAGACTTGTGTCTGTGGTGGCAGCGTCCATTTTGTGAAGCTGAGGCTCTGTTTAACTTTAACCGGGGTTAAGGCTACGCACATGTCGTGTCCCTCTAGAAGGGTGGAATGCTATCCCCATTGCCAAAATTGGCGAGGGGATAGTATTCCAATTCGTATGACACCTTACTCGACATGTTTTGATAAAGCCAAACCAAAGATAGCATTTAACCGCGAGGATTATAATGCACTTAAGAGTATATGGTATGGCAATATCCCGGAACAGCTTAGGGAGTTGTTCCCGACAGCTGCAGACAGGCTCAGCTCATGCTAGAGCACCATCTCACATATTTCCAAGCACTCTGCCTCCAGGATTGATGAGGCCTTCCATAGGAGTGGCTGATAGGAACATATGTGTCCAGTTTAGGGTTAGGCACAGACATACTGTACCTAAGTAAGAGGTGGTTACACCGACTTACCCCAGCTGAGTGATCAGCCAGTTGTGTCAAATATGGAGGCCAGGCCAGGGGTGGCACAATACATGCTGCAGCCCCTGGCAGGCCTTGGCTACACCTATGCCCTGGGTACCTATGGTACACTGTTACAGGGGCCTATAAGGTGAACCAATTCCAATTGTGTTATGCACCTAAGGTACATGGAGTCCATTTTAAGGAGAGAGCAATCAGCCTGGGGTCCTGAATAGCAGGATCCCAGGCCAACTAAGTCAAAAACCAGCTAAACACCAGGCAAAAAGTTTGGGGGTAACCATAGTCAGATATCCACCTTCCTACATAACCCCCCCCAAACGAAAGGAGATAAGGCTATCCTTGACCAGGTAAGCCTATATTGCCTAAGTGGCCATATAAGGAAGTACCAGCTCTGGCTTGGTAACCCCCTGTCTCATGGTCCACTAAGCAATCCCTCACCCTAAGGGTATCTGAGGGTCTCCACCATAGGGAATCTCTACCTGTGGTGTGTCTTTGCAAAGTCAAAGGCTGGTGTTGAGATGGAGTACTGAAGTGAGTTTCCTCTGTAGGGCTCATCTTCCTCCAATCACTCTCCACCATGTGTGCCTTTCTTTCTCTGACTGAGTTGCACTGTGCTCTCAGGGTCAACCTCTGGCTACCTAAAGCTGGAGGCTGGGTCCCTCTGTTTGGCTTACTGGAGGGACAGGTCAGGTTTGGGGCCTTTTGGTCCCAGGTTTGGCTGTGCCCAACAATATCCATCTGGGGGAGGTCCCTAACTACTTTTAAGGGGGATCCCTCAGGAGTTTTTAAAGTTTTCACCTCACTAGGGCTACTAGATTCGGTGCCCCTAATCTGTTGATGGGGGTGCTTTATTTGACAGGGGGCCCTTTGGGTCTCACTGTCCTTCTTGTCCTCTGCAGCCCTGGGCTGAGTAAGGCAAGGTAGAGAGGGGCAGGTTACCTGCTCCAGACTGGGTCCCTCCTGAGAAGGGTCCACTGCCATCAGAGGCTCTGTCAGGCCAGGCCTAACAACCTCTGGGACAGTTCCTTCATCAGGGGTAAGATCAGTTCCCTGAGGAGGCTGATCCTTTCCTAAAGTCTGGTGGGAGGGAGATTTCTCTTCCTCCTCAATGCTCTCTGTTTGGGTGGAGTGATCCATCATTTCAGGCTTCACTACCCATGTATCAGTTTGAGTTTGGGCTGTGGCCATCACAGCCCCACCAACCTTTTCAGGAGGAGACTCAGTTTGGGTATGGGCTGTTATCAGTACAGCCCTGCTACTCTCTTCAGGAGGGAAGTTATCTAAAGATGGGGCTGAGGTTTGCTCAGCCCTCCCAACCTTTTCAGGAAGGACATCTTGAATTGGGGCTGTAGCCATTACAGCCCCACTAACCTTTCCATGGAGATTTACCATTCTAGAATGGGTTTGCTGTTCAACCTCAGCCCAGGCTGAGATTTCCAAATCATTACCCAGTAGGCAATCTACAGGCAAGTTTGCTGACACTGCCACTCTCTTTGGGCCAGTGACACCTCCCCAGCTAAGATTGACTACTGCCATGGGATGATTGGATTCTATGCCATCAATGTTTGTCACCTGATATTTGGCATCAGGTAAAAGTTGCCTTGAGGGGACTAGACATTCAGCCACCATGGTGATGCTAGCCCCTGTGTCTCTGAAGGCCTCAACTTTCAAGCCATTGATGAGGGGCTCCTGTCTATACTTGCTCAAAGTGTTTGGGCAAGCAGTGAAATTGGCAAACCCCATGCCAGTCTCATAGACAAGAGTATCTGAGTTAGGGGACCTGGATAGGCCAGAGTCCACCTGTCCTCCAAAAGTAAACCCACCCAAATTCTTGGGGGTGCTCCCACCACCTGGGGGACCACTGCTAACAGTGACAGGAGGTGTTGGAGCCTTACCTGGGGTATATTCTCTTTATTGCCATTCTTGGGACAACAGCTATCTGTTTTGTAATGCCCCACCTGTTTACAGGTATGACAATAAGGCTTTTTCTGGGTTGTAGAAGTGTCTTGAGACCCACCCCCATTCTTGGAGTTTTGGGGCCCTGGGGAAGTCTTTTCCTTACTTTTATCCCCACCCTTCTCTTGAGGCTTGGTAGTCTCTTTCTTTTGGTCACCACCCTGGTTCTTAGGCCTGATCCTGGTTCTGACCCATTTGTCTGCCCTCCTACCCAATTCTTGTGGGGAGGTCAGATCAGAGTCAACCAGGTGCTGATGTAGAAGCTGATTTTGACAATTACTTAAGATTTGCTCTCTCATAATTAAATTATACAATCCTGTATAGTCAGTAACCTTACTTCCCAGCAACCAGCCCTCCAGAGCCTTAGTGGCACACTCAACAAATTCAGACCAGTCCTGAGTCTGTGTCTTCTGGGTGTCTCTGAACATTAACCTGTACTGTTCAGTGGTTAAGCCCAACCCATCAATCAGAGCACTCTTCAGGACCATGTAGTTTCTAGAATCCTCATCACTAACTGTGAGGAGTCTGTCTCTGCCTCTACCTTCAAAGGAGAGCCACAAGATTGCTGCCCACTGCTCCTGAGGGATCTGCTGTACCATGCAGGCTCTCTCAAGTGCAGTCATCCATTTGTGGATATCATCCCCAGCTTTGTAGGGGGGCACAATCTTACTCAGGTTTCTTGTATCAAAAGACCTGTCTTTATCCTTCTGGATAGTGCTGCCACCAGTGGATCCTAATCCACTCTCTCTAGGCTGTCTTGCTCTAGCAAGTTTCTCCTTGGCAAGGGCAACCTCTAGTTCTTGCCTCTGAATCCTAAGCTCAGCCTCTCTCATCTTGGCCTCATGTTCCCTTCTCTGAGGGCTAGTCATCTCCTTTCTGTAGTGACCATGAGTACCTCTAGAAGCATGGGAGTTGTCAGAGTCACCTGAATGAGTCCTTCTCCTCCTAGGCTTCTGGTTAAGTCCACCTGGGGGTCTGAATGGGTTGTTACCTGATTCATTCCCAAGTAAGCTTAAGTTAGCCTGGTTCAGTCTACTGACCAGCACCTGACTATCTCTGTCATCATCTGACTCACTGCTTTCCACCTCCTCCTCTTCCTCCTCTTCCTCTACATCTACCTGAGGAGCTCCAGTGGTGGAGGCTTCCTCATCTACCAGGATGATAGGGGCAGGGGTGTCTACAGTGTCATCCTCTGAAGGATGGCCTCCTTCAGCATCCCCTGTGGGGTTTGCCTTAGAGGGCTTTAGAGTCTCAGACTGGTCTAAGAGCTCTCTTAGGTGGTCTGTAGTAGGGGAAGGCCCTGTCTTCAGACCCCTTAAGACACAAAGCTGTCTTAATTCCTTAAAGGAAAAAATAGCAAATTTGGATGGTGCCCTTGGAGGGTCACTCTCAACAGGAGTAAGTCCACTGGACCCCTCTGCTCCAGACATTGCTCTAGTGTGGGTGGATGTGTTGCAATCTACCTACACTGGTGTTTACCTACTAAACCTATCTAGTAGTTGTAGCTAGGGTGTGCTACTCCCTTTGCTCTACAACAACTAAGTTCAGTAGAACTTAAGTATACTAGTCTTGTTTTATATGTACCTAGCAGGTACCTGTATGATCTTTCAAATGATAATCTCAAAGATTGCAATGGTAAAACAACAGCAAGCTCAGATCCCAATCCGCTGCTCACCAATGTGAGAAGTTGGCCTGATATATAATGCTCACTAATTCTTAGTGATCACTTTGTATCATGCCAAGCAACCCTTATGATGATGGTTGTAATTCAACCTTGTAGACCAGTTATCCTAGTGGTAACGTGGACAAAGCAGTCTTAGGCTAAACTCTGAAAGGCATGTGAAGCCAGCTGTTATACCATACACAACCCCCTTGAATACCAAATGAAAAGGACACCACACAGATATATATTGAAAATATATATTGATTTATTAACTATTAAAATCCCCTGGACTCTTTATGAGCACAGAAGCACAAGCGTTAAATCACAAGACAGTTTAAAATACACAAAAGTTGCACAATATGGATGAGCCCTAGGGGCCACCTAAACCATATACTAAGAAAGTGGTATAAGAGATACCAGGAGGAAAGTGAAGAGGCCTAGGGCCTTGGGAATCGCTGGAGCTATTCGAGACTGGCAATGACTAAGTCGGGAAAGGCCCACGGGACTCGGGTGCAGTGTTCAAAGTGCACGCACTTCTCAATACAAAGTCTATGGTGCGTAAAAAGCACAAAGTTAGAAAGTTAGGAACCTTCCGAGTGACCTACGGAGCTGAAACTTAAAACACAGGCCCTTGGGATGTGTACCAGTGCAGGAGCACCGGCGGAGCTGAGTTACCTCACCCACAGGAAGCGGGTGCACAGGGTCGAAGTTGTGTCGGGTTTCGTCACGCTGGTCGATGGTGCTTGGAGCTGAAGATGCTGCAGGCGGCTCGATGAGAAGAGTTCCGGTGGATCCAAGGGTGGATCTGAAGATGTGAAGACCTGAAAGCAGAGGGGACAGTGTTCAAAGTCACTAGCCAGTGACTACCGTGGAACCAGATTGGAACCAGGCGATGTCGGGTGCAACCAGGCGTTGTCGGGTAGCTTCTTTCTGCAGCCACGTGGATACCCGGGGTCGAGGACGTCCAGGAGTCGGTCACGAGCTGTCCCACGTAGGCTTCTCGCTGTTGGCGGTGTCGGCGACCTGATCGGAGCAAACAGGCCTTGGCAAATGCAAGCCACGCAGAAGTCGAAAGATGCTGTTCACTCGGACCAGCAAGGTCAGAGCGGGTGCTCCTTTTCACAGGAGCTTGGGTAGGTCTGGAGCAACCAGACCTGCTGTGTAAATCTTCGGGTTCGTCGCCAAGATGGCCGCTGACCACGTGGCTAGTGGCCGGGATGGCGCGTCGATTGGCACAATGCAAAAGGGCCCCACGCAGATCGTGGAGATGCTGGGGGGCTGCTCTTCGGTGCAAGGGCTGCTCGGTGGTGGGGGTTCTGAATCCCCAAAGCACAACGTCGAGGATGCCTCAGAAGCTGCGCAGTCAGCTTTTCGAGTGTCTTTCAAGAGGTCCGGTCCCACGTCACTCGGTGCCTCCACGGGTCCCTTCTTCGCAGGGACTGTGGATCGGGCTCTGAGAGGTCTGGGAGTCTGGTTCTTGTCGGGCTCTGGGCTCGGTCTCCGGCGGGAGGCGGCGGCAAAGCAGACGTCGAGTTGCTGGTTGGTACCTGTGTTCACAGGGTGCCACTCCTAGGCCACAAGGGAGATTCTCTTCAGTCTTCTGTGCAGCAGAATGTCGAAGTCCAGTCTTCTTCTTGTTTAAAGTTGATTTCAGGACGATCTGCTGTGCAATGGCACTGCTCCCCCTCTTATTCCCAAACTGGGGGTGGATCACCTACTAGGTCCCTCCTCTGGGAGGAACCAGGAAGGGGGGCGGTTACACCCCCTTTCCTTTGTCCAGCTCCGCGCCAGGACTGGGGCTGGAAGGCCCCAGAACCGGTTTGGACTGGCCTATGCACGGGGACACCTTGTGTGCCCCGGGCATGTCTGATTCTATTCAGCCCTGTCCTACCCAATACACAAAATCCTGTCTGGGGTGGTGCTCGCACCTCCCAAGGGAGGAAACCCTTTGTCCAGGCCACCATCTGCCGAGTTTCGGTCAGCAGCAGGAGGCCAGACTTGTGTCTGTGGTGGCAGCGTCCATTTTGTGAAGCTGAGGCTCTGTTTAACTTTAACCGGGGTTAAGGCTACGCACATGTCGTGTCCCTCTAGAAGGGTGGAATGCTATCCCCGTCGCCAGAATTGGCGAGGGGATAGTATTCCAATTCGTATGACACCTTACTCGACATGTTTTGATAAAGCCAAACCAAAGATAGCATTTAACCGCGAGGATTATAATGCACTTAAGAGTATATGGTATGGCAATATCCCGGAACAGCTTAGGGAGTTGTTCCCGACAGCTGCAGACAGGCTCAGCTCATGCTAGAGCACCATCTCACATATTTCCAAGCACTCTGCCTCCAGGATTGATGAGGCCTTCCATAGGAGTGGCTGATAGGAACATATGTGTCCAGTTTAGGGTTAGGTACAGACATACTGTACCTAAGTAAGAGGTGGTTACACCGACTTACCCCAGCTGAGTGATCAGCCAGTTGTGTCAAATATGGAGGCCAGGCCAGGGGTGGCACAATACATGCTGCAGCCCCTGGCAGGCCTTGGCTACACCTATGCCCTGGGTACCTATGGTACACTGTTACAGGGGCCTATAAGGTGAACCAATTCCAATTGTGTTATGCACCTAAGGTACATGGAGTCCATTTTAAGGAGAGAGCAATCAGCCTGGGGTCCTGAATAGCAGGATCCCAGGCCAACTAAGTCAAAAACCAGCTAAACACCAGGCAAAAAGTTTGGGGGTAACCATAGTCAGATATCCACCTTCCTACATTCTATAAAACATTTTTGACATCAACTTAAGAACGTGAATGGACACCCACCTAAATTGGCAAACGAAAGTATTCAATTCCTCCAATATGCGGACGACATTGCAATCTTAAGTCAAACACCAATAGGCCTACAAAGAACAATAGTGGAATTAACAGATTATTTTGAGAGAGAAGGCCTGGAACTAAACATCAAAAAAACAAAAGTGGTGAGATTGGCGGGCACCAGTAAAAGATCTTTCAAGTGGTTCACTAATGGCAGACACATAGAGGAAGTAACAGCGTATAAATATCTAGGGGTCACAATAAGCAAAAACATGTCACTTTCAACTCAAAAAAGAATAATCGCGGCAAAAGCACAATCACTGAGCTTTGCGTACAAAGTTCTCCAAAAGAAACTGCAATGCCCTTCATACGACCATCTGCTAAAAGTAATGGCAGCCCAAGTTCTACCCACTCTCTCATACGGACTGGAAATATGGCACGGAAAAGAATCAGACATTTTAAATACCCTACAGACAAAAATATATAAATCTGTGTTTCTCCTACACAAAGGAACGGCCCCGGCCCAAATCAGGCTGAAATTTGGTTTGCAAAATCAAATATACCAAAGGAAAGCAGCACTAGTGAAATGGTGCTGGAAACTGAGAATGGCAGAGACAGGATCCTTAAATAATTTATGTTGGCAAGAAATCAAAAAACAACATGACCAACAGGAACCTAACTCATGGGGCTACGACCTGCGAGCATCATTAGAAACTCTCAAAATGGTGGAGATCTGGAAGAACCCACCAGAAGAAGCCGCCTTTATAAAAATATTTGCAAGCTAAATACAAAAGCCCTCTCTTTGGTTGAAGATAAAAAGATCCTGGCTAAACGACAACACGCATGGACTATCCTAAATTCGTACAAATGTTTAAAACCACAACCGTACCTCATGGCGCACTTTAGGCTATCTTTAAAAAGAAAATACATGGCCCTCAGAATGGGTGACCATTCCTCCAAAGACTTGATTCCATCTTGGAAGGACACATATCAGGGACAAAGATGCAGACTATGTGATTATCACAGTGAGACTCTGTGCCATCTCCTGTGTACATGTGTTCCCTTAAAAGAAAAGAGAAAAATTTTATTGAAACCAATTTTTAACATGCTACAGATTCGCACCTGCAGGCAAGCTGTGATTAGCTGGTTGGGAGGAGGTTCAAACATTTTAGCATGCCGTGGGGTAAAATTTATGAATTTTGTAGAGTCTCAGTTTTAAAAAGCAGAAACAGATCATAGATAAGGCCTGAGACAAAGTGGTTAAATTTAATGAACAATAAGATACATTTTATTTAAATGAACTTTTAACTTGCTACTATTTTTTATGGAAGTCTTTTTTGTATATGTATGCTTTATGGTTATGATTAACCAAATAAAGTAAATGTTTGACTGACTGACTGACATCTATTTATCAGTATTTAGTTAGAACATTTAGGGAAGCACAGACAGGGGCTACCATCCCAGCTAGCTGGGCCGGTGCAGATATTATAATAATTCTTAAAAAAGGAAAGGCTCCCTCAGAACCAGGCTCATAACGCCCTATAACACTGATTAATGCCGATTTAAAGATATTTTCAAAAGTGCTGGCAGCTAGATTTGCAAAAGTAGTAGGGCAACTAGTGAGTCCTAATCAACACGGTTTTATCCCACAAAGAGGCACCACACTGCATGTGAGGAAGATGATCACGCTGTTCGATGTGCAAGGAGTAGAGGGGAAACCAATGGCGGCTATGTTATTGGACGCCGAAAAGGCATTTGACCGCGTTTCATGGGAATTTCTGTGGGCTATTCTACGGAGAGGGGGCTTTGGGGTTGGTTTCATCAAGGCTATTCAAACATTATACCATAGACCCACTGCCTGTGTCAAGGTGAATGCAGGTTGCACCGCTTCCTTTCCAATTACCCGGGGTACACGGCAGGGGTGCCCCTGCTCACCCCTGCTATTTGCAATGTACATTGACCCGTTGATCTTAAGATTGGAGTTAAATAACCAAATTTGCCCGTTAAACACTCAAATGGGGAGCATAAAAGTTCTCGCCTACTCGGACGATTTCGCGGTCATCACACCCTCACCTGCAGAGGCTATAGGAGAAACAGAGCAGGAAGCAGAGCAGTTTGGGAGGGTGGCAGGATATGCACTGAATATAAGTAAATCACAAATTATAAAGAATACTTATGCAGTCTGCACAGACACTCGGGTGGTGGCTGAGGCGGTTTATCTGGGCATAACTATTACTGCAGATCTGGAAAAACTGGTGGAAATCAATATCTGCCCGATTATCAGCAAAGCGAAAAAGAATCTGGACAGGGTGCATAATCTACACATGTCAATAGTGGGTAGGGTAAATTATGTAAAGATGAACTTGCTGCCGAAATTTTTATATTTGTTTAGAACAATCCCGCTGTTTTTTAATTTAACCTGGTTTAGCAGAATAGATAATTTGATTAATCGTTTTATTTGGTCACAGGGGAAGACAAGAAGAGCTATAAGATTCATGTCATTGCCACGGGACAGGGGAGGTTGGTCGCTTCCAGATCTCAGATTGTATTATTGGGCAGCTGCACTACAACAGATGTCAGGCCTTTTGGGGGGCGCAGAGATGGAAAATGATACACACGCAGGATCAATAGAGATCTATGGAATAATTATAGGGGCAGAAACAGAGAATGTATTTCTTAGATACACGGAGCCAAGCTACTTTAAGAGAACTAGGTTCAAGGCGATAGACGCAGCATATAGGGTATGGAAGGCATTCAAAAAAAGCTTTGGCATGGAGAGATACCATGCATACACCAGACTAGGGGATGACCCTAAGCTTCCCCCGGAGATATTTGCTGACACTACATTTAGGGAATGGGGCAGCCTGGGAGTAAATAAGATGGAAGGCTTGTTAGGCCTGTCAGGTGTACGTCAATTTGCAGAAATTCAACTGGAATTTGGGGTCAGTACGAGGAGTTTCTTTAAGTACTTACAGACGAGAAGCTTCCTGGCCAAAAAAAGAGGGGGCCCATTGGGGTTTGGCGATAATACAATACTGCGAGAAATAGAAGGGGGGCATGGCTGTACAATTAAGAGGCTGTATGCCGAGCTGATAGCACATAGACAGGATGATTTAGGGAAAGTTGAAGCCAAATGGATGGATGCAATAGAGATACCCGAGGGCGTGTTTGGGAAGTCATTGCAGTTAGGACAGGAGGTTCTATGCTCATCAGCTCTACAAGCCCAACATTACAAAACCTTATATAAACTCTATTATACGCCAGCTAGAATTGCCCAGTGGGGTTGTACACAGGGGATCACATGCCCGAGATGTGATAGTACGGAAGGAGATATGAAACACATGTTTGCGGAGTGTCCGAATCTTCTCCCCCTGCTAAAATATATGGAAGTATTTTTGATAGATCTCTGAACTGCAAGATAAAATTAACAGCTGACGTAATTTTATTAGGAGTTGATGAAGGCACTTTGCAATTACAGTTTGCACATTTTGTATTTGTGGCCATGGCGGTGCTGCGTTAGTGTATAGCTACTGCATGGCGGGATAAAGTACCACCTACCATGCAACAATGGTTGGCAAGGCTGCTGCATATACACAATTTGGAAACGGCCATATATGCCAGAAAGGGGAAGAAGGGCAGAGCATTAGGCTTGCAGATATGGAGCCTGATCGCAGAATCAAGGATAGGATGGTTAGATCATAGATTGGGCAGGAATTCTTGGATCTGGTTAGACATTGGTGTTTCTGAACTATTAAGTTCCCCAGGCTAGATGTCCTGGCAAAGACTTACAGCCTGACTCATGAAGCCGAAATCGGCTCACAAAGGGCCAGATTCTGAGAATCTGGCCCTTTGCGAGCTCTATTTTTGCATTTGGGATTCATCATCCCAAATGCAAAAATCGGTAATAGCGATGTCGCAATTTTGCGAGGAATTACATTTAAGGAATCTCTATTTGAGATTCCTTAAATGCAATTCATCATCCATTAAAAAATTGCGAATTCGCAATTTCGGCCCGCTATTTACCGCGAGGTCAAACCTCGTGGTAAATAGCGAAAACTTAGAAAAATGCTTTTAAAAGCATTTTTCCAAGTTGCATGTTGCACACACACATGTCCTTTGGACATGTGTGTGCGCAACACCTGTTTCAATTTGCATTTAAGGGGTGCTACTGGGTGTCCTTTGGACACCCTTGGCACCCTTTAAATTGCTATCTTATTTGCGATTAGCTAATTGCTAATCGCAAATAAGGAATACTCCCCATTCATTCCTATGGGCCTTTTGGCCCATAGGAATGAATGGGGAGTTATTCCTTATTTGCGATTAGCAATTTGCTAATCGCAAATAAGGATTGAGTAGTATTCGCAAATCTTTTTGAGATTCCTACATGAATCCCGTTTTGCGAGTCTGTAATAGCGATTCCTTATGATTCGCTATTATAGACTCGCAAAACGGGTCTATGATGAATCAGGCTGTTTCTTATTTATTTATCTGTTTAGTTTCATATTTTTCAATTTTTATTTTGTATGTATTTACTTTATATGTATGTATGGCATACATTTTTTTTAAGAGATATCAAAAAGGGGGGAGTGAAGAGGTGGAGCAGAACTGCACCAAGGTGGGCGCGTCCTCCTCTTCTGAAAGTACAGCGGCTCCCATCGCCGCTGGCCACGCCCACTTCTTGGCCACGCCCCCTTCCCGCCCTACTTATAGCGTTGAACCACGAGCGCTCACCTAGTTCCTGTCTCCTGAGGCGAAAAGCCGGGAGTTGCTGCATTTGTTCTTCATACTTGTGTTTTTAAAACTGTGTATTTTAAACTTTAGCATTCTAGAACTTTAGGGCGACGTGCAGCGGACCTAGCGCTGTCACGTGACACCCTCTACCGGCTCCCATCGCCGCTGGCCACGCCCACTTCTTGGCCACGCCCCCTTTCCGCCCTACTTATAGCGCTGAACCACGAGCGCTCACCTAGCTCCTGTCTCCTGAGGCGAAAAGCCGGGAGTTGCTGCATTTGTTCTTCATACTTGTGTTTGTAAAACTGTGTATTTTAAACTTTAGCACTCTAGCACTTTAGGGCGACGTGCAGCGGACCTAGCGCTGTCACGTGACACCCTCTACCGGCTCCCATCGCCGCTGGCCACGCCCACTTCTTGGCCACGCCCCCTTCCCGCCCTACTTATAGCGCTGAACCACGAGCGCTCACCTAGCTCCTGTCTCCTGAGGCGAAAAGCCGGGAGTTGCTGCATTTGTTCTTCATACTTGTGTTTTTAAAACTGTGTATTTTAAACTTTAGCACTCTAGCACTTTAGGGCGACGTGCAGTGGACCTAGCGCTGTCACGTGACACCCTCTACCGGCTCCCATCGCCGCTGGCCACGCCCACTTCTTGGCCACGCCCCCTTCCCGCCCTAACGGTCTACTATTTAAATGTGCATCCCCAGAACGCGCAGCGGACGTGCACAGCGGGCGCGCCGTTTGCGCGCCGAAGGCGCGCCTAAGGCAAGCCCGTCTGCGCCCGTCCGCGACTGTCCGGGGCGAGGGGCACGCCACTCTGCCCCGCTTACCACCTATACCCCGGACCAACTACGCAGTCTCCAGGGACCCTGGCCTGTCACAGTCTCTACTTGTTCTCGCATTTCCTCCCTTGGTCTCTCCCCCGCCGCTCCCCCTTACATCCCCCTTCCTACAGTCGGCCCCTCTCTCTCGCCTTGTAGCATTGTTCCTCCTGCAACCCCCAAAGCCCTCACGGTGTTTTATCTCAACACCCGGTCTGCAGTCGCCCATGCGCATGAACTCTCGGTCCTGCTGGATCTTCATGCCCCGGATCTTCTTTTCCTAACGGAGACCTGGTTCTGCGAGGACTCCCTCCCCACCCTATTATCCACCTTACCGGCCACTTACTATGCCCTTAGGGCGGACCGCCCTACTGGCAGAGCAGGGGGTGGCGTAGCGGTCATCGCACGTGCCGATCTTCCCTTTCAAATTCTATCCCTGCCTGACATCGCGACCACTGAATATCTGGTGATCCGCACCACTTCCACCTCTCCCCCTCTGACCTGTTTTCTCACTTACCGTCCTCCTCAAACCCCCCTACAGTATCTCCCTGACTTCTTGGATGTTTTGGCCACTATTACAGTCAACAATTCCTCCATTCTGCTTCTTGGCGACTTCAATTTCTGGCCCTCTGACCCTGCTGAATGTTCGTCCTCTAAGGAATTCTCCGATACCCTCCAATCCCTCAACTTCACATCCTATGTTCATTCCCCCACCCACATTAAAGGTCATACGCTTGACCAGATCTGGTCCCTGAACTGCCCTGTGGAATCCCTCTCCATCTCGCCCTGCTCCTGGTCTGACCACCACCTGATTTCATTCTCCCTTCCTATTCACCCCCCAGCTAAGCCCCCCCGCCCTAAAAACACCTGGGTCCGATCGTGGGGCCGAGTCAATCCGGAAAATCTCTCCTCCCTTCTTACCTCCTCCCTCCCTTCCCTGCAGGGCCTTTCCACTCTCTCCCAGGTTGAGGCCATAGACCAGTGGCTCTCCTTTGGCCGCGATTCCGTCGCCCCGCTCAAGCGCATCTCCTCCAAGCGTGAGAAGGACGCCAATCGGTGGTTCAACGAAGAGCTTAAGGCCACCAAACTAAAAGTACGCCGCGCGGAGCGGGCATGGAGGAGAAACTATTGCCCCACTCTAAAACTGGAGTATACCACCATCCTTACCCAGTATAAAAAAGACATCCTGGAGGCCAAAACATCATACTTTTCCACCAAAATCCTAGCCGCGGAAAACCAGCCTAAGGAGATATTCACGATCATCCACAACCTGGCGTTCTCGGACAGAACCACTCTTAAGCCTGCCCCGTCCGAAGAACTCTGCCACTCCCTCAATAACTACTTCATTCATAAAATCGCTATCATTAAGGCCAACATCCCTCCCCCTTCTCCCTCCTTTGTTGACCCCCAATGTCTCCCTCCCAAGGGTGAGCTCACCACCCTTCCCCCCATCACTAGGGAATCTCTGACCTCCTTAGTTCCCCTAGTCAAATCTGGTTCTCCGCTTGACCCCTGTCCTGCCCACATTCTCCGCCATATCTTTGTTACCTGCCCAGACCCCCCCCTTCATCTCCTCAACAGCTCTCTTGCTCAAGGCGTAGTTCCAAACCCCTTGAAGTCCGCGGTTATTGTGCCTATTCTGAAAAAACCCGGGGCAGACCCTTCTGTCCCTGCCAATTTCCGCCCCATCTCCCTCTTGCCATTTTTGGCTAAGGTGCTCGAGCGCCATGTCACCTGCGCTCTGAGCTCCTTTGTGGAGATGCATGGAGCTCTTGCCCCCCGCCAGGCTGGCTTCCGCCCCGCACACTCCACGGAGTCCGTTGTCATCTCGGTCCTGGACAACCTCAGGGAGGGTATGGATACCAATCAGCGCCAGGCCCTAGTGCTCCTCGATCTCTCAGCCGCCTTTGATACGGTGGATCACACCATCTTGCTATCCCGTGTCAAGGCGGCCGGGATCGGGGGGACCGCTCTGGTCTGGCTCTCCTCCTTCCTGAGGGACCGCACCCAGGCCGTCCGCCTGGGTGACTTCACAGCGGACGTCCAGAAAGTTCAGTGCGGGGTTCCCCAAGGCTCTTTCCTTTCCCCCCTTTTGTTCAATCTGTATGTCGCCCCTCTTATCTTTTCCCTCCAACAGATGGAGGTCGCCATATTCAATTATGCGGATGACCTCCAGCTTGTTTTCAATCTATCCTCTTCCCCCTCTTGTGTTCTAAACTTTCAATCTGTCATTCTCCATATCAGGGACTGGATGAACCACAATCACCTCAAACGTAATCCCGACAAGACCGAGCTGGTATTGACGGGTGGTTCATCCAGCCCCTGGTCTCCTCTCTTCTGGCCCCCCTCCCTTGGCCCCTCTCCTGTACCCTCTTCCTCTGTCAAAACACTAGGCATAAAACTCAATTCTCAACTCACCCTTCACTCCCAGGTTAGCTCTGTGGTATCTTCTTCTTTCCTTTCACTGCGCACTATACGCAGGGTGTCCCGTTTCTTCACTTTCCCCGCCCTTAAGCTCATCATCCTGGCCATGGTGGTGTCCCGCCTGGATTACGGCAACGCTCTATATGCCGGCATCCCCGCATATAGCCTGCGACGCCTACAGCAGATACAAAACCAGGCGGCCCGCCTGGCCTTCAAACTCCCAAAATTTCACCACTCCACCCCTCTTCTGAAATCTTTACACTGGCTCCCTGTGCGAGCTAGGGTCCAATTCAAGCTCGCCTCCATCACCTTCTTGGCCCGACTTGGCCTGGCACCGGCGTTCATCTCTTCCGAGATCATTCCATACGTTCCCACCAGGGAACTACACTCGTCCTCCCAGTCCCTCCTCTCCATCCCACGCTACCGGAGAAAGAAGTGGGGAGGTTCAAAATTTGCCACCCTTGCCCGACCCTCTGGAACTCCCTTCCCATTGAACTTCATTCTATCACCCTGTACCCGCAATCCCGTAAACACCTCAAGAACTTCCTGTTCACGAAGTCCTTTGAATAATACGCCAGCAGCTTCCCCAGCCTTCTAGCCCAGGACCTTGTTAACTATAGCGCCAAGAAACCGCTGGTAGACGTGCGCTCTATAAGTAATTTTAAACTCAAACTCAACAAGGACCACCTACGTAGAGTTAGTGTATAGCCAGGTGTTCATGGAATACACAGTATGTGTTAAAATACCCCTCACACACCAAAAGGGCCCTTGGTGTCATGCTTCATCATTGGGGTCTTCCCGCCCCGCTGCGGGACGGGGCAGTGCTGCGACAAGCGACTACGCTGGAGCACCTTTTATTTTGAGGGTGCTATGTGAGTGAATGGGAGTGAGTGTCAGTAGGGTCAGGGGTGATAAATGAGTGATGTTAAAAAATACCTGGCCTAGTGGTAGAAAAGAGTTTTTAATAAACACTGGCTGGTATTGTTAAATAAATTGTGATGCAGAGAGGTAAAGTGGATTAATGAACTTACTCTCCTGTGCGGGTCAACATGTTTCGGGGCCTCGAGCCCCTTCGTCAGGACCGGACAGGGTCAGGACATTTTTTTGTCACTATCATGTATTATCACTAGCTACTGGGTTTGTTAAAATGTAGGTAACCTGTAAGTACAAAGTAGGATTATGACCTAAAACTTGCTCTACACGGATAGGTAACTAGATTGATATTATGCTTGTTCTTTGACATTTACTTGTGTTTCTGACTTTTTTTTTTATTTGAATTGTCCTGTGCGGGACGGGAGGGAAGGGTGTAAATGCTGTAAAAATTGCTGAATAAAAACATTTAAAAAAAAAAAGACTTCTAACCATTGAGCTTTCACTTGCAGGACATGGGCATCTCTTACTCTTTGGGACACCCGTTCTGGCTCATCTGCCACTTGGATGGCAAGTGGCACCACCTACAATCACTGACAGAGGCATGTAGGATACTTGACTTAGAAGACCCTGCTGCTGGGGACTAGCAATCTCGCCCACACAACTAAAACACCCGCAGACCATAGCAATTAACAGAAAGGCAGTTCAGGAAACACTGTCCATAGACACAGACAGGGCAGAGGCTATGTGACACGGCTGGGTCTTCATTGATTGTATCTACTATTACGGTGGCTTAGGTGGGGACAGGAAGTCGGGGGCTTTGAGCCACAATTCGGACCATTCTCATTACCTCTCGAAGAGACAGTAGGTTCTTCCTTGAAGCATTGAACATGACAAGAATGTTTTTTGTGTTGCTGTTTTTTCATGCTGTTGTTTTTGGGGAAAAGTACTCACCATATGAGAAGACACATTACAACCTTGCCACATTTACACAGGGGCTCAGCTCTAGTCAGAGAGGCCACGGGGGAACAAATTGGAGCCCAGGATTGAGCGCAGCCATTGCTTATACAGTGCCCACATGACTCACGCTACCTTAAAGGTCCTCACCCTAAACGTGGAGAGCCTCAACAGCCCTGTCAAATGTTGGGCAATTATTTCCTACCTCGACCAATCTAGGGCAGGTATCTGCCTCCTCCAGGAGACACACCTGGTAACCCGGGACTGCCACCGGCTCCGATCTCAAGTCTTCCCTCAGCAATTCCATTACTCTGCTCCTTCCAAGACAGCAGGTGTAGCCATCCAGGTGTCCTACTCCTTTCGTGTCATAGTGGGGGCCAAAGTTTCAGAAATAAAGGGTAGACTCCTCATAGACACAGTAACCTCCGGATACTACACTTTCATATTATGCTCCATATATGCCCCAAATGATGGCCAGGAAAGATTTTGACGCAGAGCGATAACAGAAGAATAGGAAACTGGGTTTTTGTTCCAGTTCCCCCACCCCCCCATACACTTTTTACCTGGTTTTTGATGCAACATTGACAGAAGTGTACTGGGTCCCTGCAGTGCTAACCAGGACCCCAGTACCAGTGTTCTTTCCCTTAAAACTGGGGGCCTTGTTTATGAGGCATTACAACAGTTTTGCGCTTCCGTTGAGTCACCTTTTGTGACGCATTGGCGGCGTAAAACATGCCTCCTGTTGCACCCTATTTACAAAGTGACGCATTATACCTGTGTCAGGTATAATGTATGCAGGGTGTGCGTTCCCACGTAAGTAAGCCTTGTAGAAGTGACGCAGTGAAATCTACCAGATTTCAGTGTGCCACTTCTAGGGTGCAAATGTGTCAATATCTCACGCCTGCCTCACAGCAGGCGTAAGACTGACGCAAGCCCTTTCACATGGGGTTTACCCCATGTGAAAGGACACATTGCTGGAGTTGCGTCCCTTTTGTGACACACTCCAGCAATGTGTCACTTTTGCGCCATACAGATACGTCAGAAATACTGACGTATCTAATTCCTTGCGACATGATGCGTCATACAGTAAATATGACGCATCAATCATGTTGCAAGGAGGGCGCACTGAGAAGTGACGCATTGCTGCTTTCACGCAGTAATGCCTCACTTCTCATAAATGAGGCCCTGTACCTATTGCTTCCACAATTGGCACACTTTAGCTCACATATAAGTCCCTAGTAAACGGTATCCCTGGTACCAATGGCCTTGCGGCTAAAGAAGGTTCCTAAAGGTTGCAGCAGGAAATTGTGCCACCCTAGGGGACCCCTCACCAAGCACATGCACAATGCCACTGAAACCTGCGTGTCTTAGTGCAGACAAAATTAAAGAATCTACATGGCCCACTTCCCTGTGACACTGCACGGGATATAGGTAAAACCACACCTCTAGCAGGTCGTAGCCTTAAGGCAGGGGGCATATATCTCCTGTGGGGGCATATCTGCATGTGCAGATATGCCTGTGCAATATCCTCGTTGATTCCTGAGTATTGTAAGTGACCAGGAAACCCATAGTAAGCACATGGGCTGGACATTCGTCATTACGAATTTTCCAGCTCCATGATGGCTTCACTAAAGTATGGATGTTTGGTACCAAACATTTTGTCATAATAAACATGCACTGATTACAGTGTCAAATTTATTAAACATTGCACGCAGAGGACCTCTTAGAGGGGTCCACTGAAATCTACCAACCCATAGCGTGGTCACAGACCGACCTCAGCCAGCCTGCTACCATCAGACAGTGTTCTGACCTCATGGGGTGAGGGTCTGTGTGCTCAGAGGTCGAGAACAATGTTTATCCTGGGTGGAGGTGTTCACACCTTCCCCTGGTCAGGAAGAGCCATCTGAGGCAGTTAGCTTCAATGGCGCTGGCGCCTTTGTAATGCGACCCCAGCCTCTTCCTTCCTGCTATCCTCACCCCCATTTTGTCAGGAAGACAGGTGCTCCCTTTGCCAGCTCCACACCTCAGGTGCTGGAGGCAAGGTGAAGTACACTTTTTAGTGCCCACAAGTTTGAAGATGGTGAGACTTATCCAATCAGGGCTAGGGCTATGTCCCCCTCCCACCGGAGGTGGGATTAATAGAGGGTGTAGACACCACAGGTAAGGAGCCTATTGACCACTACCAATCACTTCCTTGTAAAGCCCCAAAATCTAGTATTTAGGTGGCATCCCCAACCTATGAAGAGCCGGACACCACAGAGTCGCACCTGTAGAGAAGACTGTGGAAAACTTTTGACTAGGTCCAAGCCCTACCAGCCTGTCTGCAGCCTTCGACATTCGTGCTCCAAAAGATGACTCATCCTGCAGCCAAGTGACCTCCAAAACCTTGGGAGGACTGCCTGCCTTAGACAAAGATCAAGATCTCCTGAGAACAGCAGACCTGTTCACCAGCAACCCTGCTCCCAGTTCCACCTTTGCACCCAAGGCCTCTGGCCTGAGTTCAAGTGGCCCATCGGTCCCAGTAAGGTTTCCCAGCACTCCAGAGCCAGAGTCTGCCATGGGTTGACCCCACCCAGACTCCATGATGTCATCTGCAGCCTATGCATGGAGACCCCTTCAACCGCGACCAGCTCCGGTAAGCCATTTCTGACATTCAATTAATCAATCAATCAAAGAATTTTTAGAGCACACTACTCACCCGTGAGGGTCTCAAAGTGATAGCGGGCGGGGTGCTGCTATTGCTTGAACAGCCAGGTCTTGAGTAGCTTCTGAAGGTTAGTAGGTCTTGGGTCTGCCGTAGGAGGATGGGGAGGGTGTTCCAGGTCTTGGCGGCGACCCACCCTGGGCCTTGGTGAAGTGTACCCAAAGTGTCCCAACGTCCCCAAGCATCGCAACTTACCTCTCCAGCTGTTGGTTTTGTTTGAACTGCCTCCTGGCCTGAGCCTGCAGCCCTTTTCCGATTTAGCCTATCTCCATTGCTTTACATTGGGCACCCAATGTTGTGTTTGCACCCTGCACCTGGCAGCCCCTAGGCCACTGGTGGTGTAGTGTTGGTGTTGCTTTGGACCCTGCCCAGTGCTTGATTCCATTCCCAGAGACTGATCCTCCAAGCTGTTGCTACTTACCTGAAAGCAGCCTCTGACTGATTGCCCCATTCTTCATTGAATTGTATTGGGCGCCCGACAACGCATTTGCACCCAGCCCCCAGTCACCCCTGTGCAGCTGGTGGTGTGTGGTTGGTGCTGAACTGAACCTTGCCCAATAACTATCGAAGACTGGTGTTGTAAGTTGATGTTACCTATCTGTATGTTGAATGTTTTTCTTCCATAGGTTACATTGCAAAGTCTGAATCCACTTTTGATATTCAAAAGTATTTATATTGCAAAAACAATTTACCTAAGACAAAGTTCTGTGGTTCTAAAAAATAAATATAACCAAGTATGTTTTTTATAAATTGGTCTCAAATGTATTCATTGAGTGTGTGTCTCATTTATTGCCACTGTGTGTACAACAAATGCTTAACACTGCCCTCTGACAAGCTAAACTGTTCGCCCACATTACCACAAAAGAGAGCACTAGTATTATCTACTTTAGCCTCTATACAGCCTGAGCCGGGATCCACTGGACTCTCTGCACACTATACCTCCTTTTGATATATTACATAGAGAGCCAGCTTCCTACAAGAAGTGTTGTCCACGACAGATAGGTTGATACTCCTGGGGGGAGATCTTAATCTGGTATTAACGAGTTAGATAGGTCAGAGCAGCGGTACGATCACATTGGTGCCTTATCACGGGGAGGTACACCGTGGTTCCAAGAGATGGGTCTAAGGGATCTATTGGCGAGAGCACCCCCCTTCACACACAGGATTATACCTTCTACTCTCATGCTCATACAACATACGCCTGTCTTGACTATTTCTCAGGGACAAAAGACCTACACAGTTTACAACAGCATCATAGATAGAACCACACACCCTAGCAGATCACTCAGCACTGTCCCTTACCATAGTCCCAAGGTAGTGCCTCTGAGAAACCAAGCCATAGTTAACTTCTTTGAAATCAATGACACACCGGACACCTCTACATCTCTTTCACCACACTTTGGGAGGCCCTAAAAGCCATAATAATGGGGGAATTGAAAGCCATTTCTGCTGCATACTACAAGCTCTGTAAGGAAAAGAGATTGCCTATCTGGGCACTGAGAGAACTCGAGCACATTCATCAGCGTACAGGCATCTGAGAGTATAGTGTCAATTGGAGGCAGCCCGTTCCCAATTCGCGAGTCTTGACCTTGATAAGGCCAAATATGCAGTGCTGCGCATCAGAAACTCTTAAGTGGGGAGGAAACAAATGCGGTCAGTTCTTAGCTAACAGACTGCGAGCGCAAAGACAAGCAGCAGGAGTACAATCTTTGGGCCTCAGTAGGCACGAAAAAAGTGGAAGACAACCTCATTTGTCCTCCATTCAGGATTTCTATAAAGAGCTCTATATGGGGCAAACTCTCAATCCGGAAAGCCCCACTTCATATCTTCAAAGGACAAACAGGACATCGCCGGGACCCAATGACTGCCCAGCTCTTTTTTACAAAACACTTTGTCACATCCTAGCTTCAAATCTGATCCTGCACTTTAACTCAATTACGGGCCCTGGGTCAATCCCCTCTTCAATGTTGACAGCAGCTTTCGTGGTTATTCCTAAACGTGGGAAGAAAAAACAACAATGCAGGTCCTATCACCCAATATCCCTCCTTAAGGTAGACATCACACTTTTTACCAGTATCCTTGCAGCTCGCCTGGGGCCCTTAATGTTGAATGTAATAGATCCGGTCCAAGCGGGATTTACACCTAATAGACAGTGCAATGATAATACTAAACGCATCCTACACCTAATAGATAAGGCCAAACATTTGGGAAGGGAGATAATGCTCTTGATGATCAATGTCAAAAAGCCTTCGATTGAGTGCACCGGCCATATTATAAAGCAACACTCTTCCACTTTGGCTTCGGAGAATGATTTAGGGCATGGTCCTAAGCAACTATAATCATCCTAGCGTAGCAGTCAGAGTAAACGGACAACCTTCAGCGCCTTTTCCCAAAGGGCCCACTATTGTCCCTGTTGTTTGCCCTCTACATGGAGTCGACGGCCTAGCAGGTTCGGGACAACCCGAACATCATTGGGGTCACATTTGGCGGGGACCAACATATCATCAGCCTGTATGCAGATGATGTTTTGGTAGCACTAGATAACCTCATCACAGGTCTCCCGTCCTTTCTGGCTGAACTGGAGACCTTTGGCCAGGCGGCGGCGGGTTCCGTGTTGATCCCAGTTGTATCCAGGATGCGGGTGGTCCAAGGCCTAATCATCAGCCGGCTTGATTACGGTAACGCCCTGATAGCTTCCATCATTGAAGAGCTTCTTACCAAACTCCAAGTGCTTCCAAACACAGCCACCAGACTTGCATTAAATTTACCTTCAAGGCCCCCGTTGGCACCAAGTTTGAGAGCACTCCCCTAGCTTCCCATCAGGAAACGCATCTATTTTAATATCAATTGCCTGCTCCACAAACCAGCTACGGGAACGGGCCATGCTATCTTGCCAAAAAACTCATCTGGTATCAACCACCAGAACCCTTAGGTCCTCTTCTCACCCCCTTTAAGATTTGCACCGCCAGGAATGGCGGCGGATCCTTCTCATACCTTGCCCCCACTCTGTGGAATTCCCTCCAATTGCAGCTACGTTTGGAAACCGACCACAGACATTTTTCAGAGAAATCTAAAAACCTGACTGTTCTGATCTTTCTTCTTCCTGCTAGTTTCCTCTTTCCTTACTGCCGAGGGTTTTGGCCAGCGCTTTGAGAACCACGGATGATATGTGCACACAATAAAATCCTATGACTATGACTAATGTCGGAAAATCCCAAGCTCTTAACCTCTCAGCATCACCGGCGATGGTGGCACAGCTTGCAATACAATATTCAATATAGTGGGCACCCACGCACATCCCATACTTGGGGATCCAACTAACATCCTTGGTACAGGTGACCGCCACCTTAAACTAAGGGTCCTTGTTTCGACACATTGAGAAAGACTTGTCCTGACGGCGGCACTACCGGCTCTCCTTGCTCGGAAAGGTAGCTGACCTTAAAATGCCTGTCTTGCCCAGGGTCCTATTCCAATTCCAGACCGCCTGGTGACACCCAACCCCGAATGCAAAGAGAGCAGAGTTAGCAACCCACTGTCGATGGGGGCTTGGGTTTTCCTGACCTCTTATAATATTATCAAGCTTCACAACTACAATACTTGGTGAAATGGAGTCGAATCCAAAAAGCACTGGCTATTTCAAGATAAGGTGATAGCAGGTCATCATCTATGGAAGGTTCCCTTCTTGATGAGGTCTCATCGCCCAAGGAGCCTCTACTCATCTCCCATTACCAGGGCTACTATGGAGGTCTGGGATCAGGCGGGACAACATAAAAGCCTTTTGTCATTTCCATCTCCATTGAAGCCAATCCTGGGTAATGCCGATTTCATTGCAGTCATGGATCAGGTGGTATTCCCACCATGGCAGCGTTTGAAGTGCTGCACGGTGGCCATTTCTTCAACGAGGAAGGGATCTTGTTGTTTAGCCAACTGCACATCGGGTATGCAATGCCAGAATCCAAGAGGATGCACTACTTGCAGTGCAACACTGGCTGATGTACTCACCTAATCGCCTAGGGGCCCACAGATGCCCTACACATTTTGAGAAGTGGCTAGTCACCAAACGCTCAGATAAACTGCTTATCACCGAATTCTATGGCATCTTTTGCCAACCTGCCCTGCCACATTCGACTGCGAGCAGAGGAGGTGGGAGACAAAATTGGGGAGACAAGTGACACCAAAAGAATGGGGGGTGTATTATAGAGCACAACACACGACACGCACCTCAGCCAGCATTGAAACTGTCACCAAGATAGCCACATACTGGTACCTCATGCTGGTACGCCTACACAAAGAGAACCCAGAACAGGGTCCGGAGTGCTTGAGGGGCTGAGGCTCCCCTGGAACACTCTTACACTTACAATGGGATGTCCTAAAATAGCGGAATACTGAACCGCGATCATAGATGATATTGACTCACATCTAGCTACACAACTCCACAGACTCCCTGCTTAAATGATTTTAGGACTACCTTCCCATTAAAATCCTCTAGGGGGAGGAAGGTAGGGCTGGCACTGGGAGCTGTACTCCAGAACATACTAGCGCATTGGGGCCCATGACGTACCCCAACATACCAGGGATGGCTCCACTACCTCTGGCATATACTGGGGATGAAAAAGTTGACTCTTTCTCTCACTGCCCAGAGTGCCTCGTAAAGGTAGTTTTTATGCCCGTTTATAGCGTTACTCTCAATGGAATTTCATCAACTTACCTGTCCCAAATAACTACTCGTACTCCATCTGACCAACATTATCCCCCCTGCCGCACAAGGTGATTCCAGTTAAACAGAATACAATAGAGGTTTGTAGTGTCACAAGCACAACCATTATAATCCATCACATTAAGTACCTAAGGGCGGGTGGGGGTATGGTGGGTTATTGTTGAGAATTGGAATTATTAATTCCTTGTTGTTGATATCAATGCAATATGCGCTGCAATGCTTTACCTGTTGCTGCCTTTTATATGAAAATGCCAATAAAGATATTTGAACCATAGACAGAAAAAAGCAATAGTTTAGTGGACTGGTTGGAGAGGTCTGCGTGTAGCCTGCAGGTCAGATTAAAATGCCAGCTGCGAAATTCAGTGAGTAAATGAACCTCACCTACCCAGAGATCTGGGTGTATCCTGAAGGCCACAGATTCTGATCCCAATGAGAAAGCTTAGTGGATTAAAGCACCTTGTTATATCCTGATTTAGGAGTAATACATCCTCTCCCTAGTTTCCCTGATACCTGCTACTCAGCCAGTATGAGGGATGTGGTGGAATGTTGGTGAGTTCCTGGCTTGGGAAAGTGCCATTTGGAGAAAGTGGGCTGAGCAGTAGGATGCTGTTCCTGGTGGGGCGTATGCATAGGCATGTGCATTTAACTTTTGACCTGTAACTAAGAGTTATCTTATTATTAAACCTACATCGTATAACCTAAGTGGTCTGCCGACCAAGGAGTTATCTTTGATTGCAACACACATATTGCACAAATATGTTTGATATGTATTGGCACATTTTGTTGTCATAATTGAATGGGTTAATGTACCTACACCAGATACCTGTCATTTGTTTAAAAAAGTTTCCAAACTTAGTAAGATAACAAGCTCTCAACAGTGGACTAAGAGTGTGCTGCAGCTACCACACTGTAACACTCCAACATACTCTGGCGCACACATACACACAGGCATAGTCAGGAGAGGACCTACAGCCTTTCTGCCTCTAATGTTTTCAAAAGGAGACATTTCTCCTTCAACCCTGGATTTGTTCCTATAAGTCCACAACAATTCCCTGATGAGTTTTTGACAATTCTTCCTGTTAACTATGGCCTGTTGTAATTCTTCCTTCAACACTCTGATCCACGTTTCCACAATTCCCTTGTTTTGTGCATAATAAAATGACGTTCGTATATGCTCAATTCCATGATCATCCGAAAATTTCTTCATTTCATTGGAAAAAAACTGTACTCAATTATCAGTTACTAGACATTTTGGAAGCCCTTCTCTCTCAGAAATCTCATTCAAAAACTGTATCACTGCATCTGAAGTAATCTGATTTACCAATTTGACCTCTGTCCATTGAGACAGCTGATCAATCAACACTAAAGCATAAACCTGACTATTGCGACTACACCTGGGTCCTGCAATGTCTAGTGATATTCTTTCCCACACTCTACCTTGTCCAGATACTGGATTTTTTTCATACTCTGCTGTTTTCTGTGATTTGTCTCTAATGCCACACTCAATACAAGACTTAATTTTTCCCCAATATATCTATCAATGGCTGGCCGCCAAAACTCGCTTCTAAACCTTCTCTTAAACCTGATAATACCAGGATGACCCTCATAAGCTATATTCAAAACCTTTTGTCTCAAACTCTCCGGTGCCACTAACTATTCTCCATGCATCAAAATATGATCTTGTTCAGACAATTCATTAGCTACATATAGAAAAGGCAGGTATTTTTCTTCCAATTCTTTCTTCCTAGGCCATGTTGACTTAATGTATCCTAAACCTTTTGACTTTCTTGATCATTTTCACAAGCAGTTTTCCATTGACTTTCTACTATGCACTCTTTGGATACTTCACAAATCGATACAACTTTTTCCACATCATTATCCTCAAAAACATCTTCACTATCATCCACTGGGAGCCTTGACAGACAATCTGCAAGAATGTTTTTTACTAATGGAATGTATTCAACTTTAAAATGAAGATCTTGCCAATTATATTGCCATTCAGCAATCCTGGATGTTGTTTCCACACCCTTTTGTAGTAAATAAGTCCACTAATCGTTGATGATCTAATCTCACTTTGAATTTTGTACCACATACATATTTCTAGAATATTAAAATCTCCACCAGCACGCTAAAGTTTCCATTTCTAATGTTGAGTATAGGTACCCTGATTTATTTTCATAAGGTTATCGTACAAAACTTTAGTACTTGACTAGGAGCAGGTTTTATACGCTTGTATGTAAATAGTTTTCCTTGTAAAATCACTGTGAATAGTACTCAATGTTGTTTGTTTTTCACTTGTCTGTGTTTTAATTGTTATATTTTTTTTAAATGTGAAGTGTTGTTCTTCTCACTCTTGAAATTTTTGTTGAACAGAAATAATGATTAAATGATTTGGTCAATTTACTAATGATTTTGGTCATAGTGTGCCAAATTGGGAACAGTATATTAAACAGTCAGCTAGGACATTCTCTTTTCTTTGTTCTGAGTATTTAACTTCGGCACCCCTTAAGGGCTTAGACGCAAACGCAATCATGACTAATCTACCTTTGTGGTTTTGCATCAACACCGCCCCTATACGAACATTATTAGCATCTGATACAATGATTGAATCATATCTAATGTCAAATGGTGATAATGTAGGAGCTGACACTATCTCAGATTTTAATCTCTTGAATTCAGCCACACACTTCTCGTCCCACACAAACTGTTGATTTGTTTTCATAATATTTTTCATATTCGCCATTTTGTTTGAAAATATAGGTATGAATTTGGCATAATGTTCTGCCTACCCTAGAAATTATCTGAGTTGGACCTTATTTTTCAGTTCAGGTGCATCTTCTATCGCTTGACTAAACTTTATTTAGGTGAAGTACCATGATTGAGCATACTGTGAACCAAATAATCTACCAATTCCATTTCAAATTTACATTTCTCTCTAGTGAAAGTGGGAGCCCGATTTCAATTTACCTGTTGCTGCTGGGGCCGCATTGTTTTGCTGCTGACTGGCTGCTGACGGAGCCCCATATCTGCTGACAGGCGCGGGGCGCCTGAGAAACGTCATCACTGTCCACCTGCCCTGAAACTACACTTACCAGCATTCCGAGCGGTGCGCACGCCGCGCACCGCACCGTGAGTGCCAGGCTTGTTGACATGAGCAAAGCCACACGCAAGTGGGGGGGCAGGGTCAGGAGTGGTGGGGACCCTAGATGCCTTCCTTTTATGGGCCGAATCCATGTTAATACACGAGATTGAGTTAACAGAATGAAGGCTATCATTAGATCCATCACACCCATTTGTAGGGCACGTTCCAGTGTAAGAGCTATCAGTCAATTTAGCCATGAGTCCCCAGACTTCTCCTGGGATCGCAGCTAGTCCACAGCTGGGTACCCTCCATTCTTGCCCAGTGGTCAACACATCTTGCTCACCTTCCCCCTCTAACATACTTACTAGCAACAAAAGTTATCACAAGCCCCCAAAGGAAATGACCAAACCAAGAAAAGTAAAGCGCAAAGTGCCCCTAAAGCTAGCCATCAGGTCTCAAAGCAGGCTAAGAGTAAGAATTTAACATCTGGGACGAGAGGGTCCAAAGTTCCACCCACCGATACTGATCACACTAAGGAGGGTGTTGCTAGTCCTGTTCGACCCGTATCGGTGACCGGACATTTTGACCCCCTAAGGGCTGATGATTTCTTAAAACAGCTGGAAGAAAAGCTCTTAGCCCTAATCAGTCCTGTTATGTCCAAACTAGAAGCTATCGATCAGAGATTGATTAAGATCGAGCAGTATATATCTAAGGACCAATCTGCCTGTCCTGGGAATAGACAGACTGAGGATAAAGCCATTAGTCAGACGAGGAATACATCTAGATCATTAGGTCATGATATGTCCCGCCCATCCACTTCCATTGCAATTCCTCCGAACCAACCCGCACCACATTCCATGATTGCTAGGGAAGGGCCAAAGGTTCCAGCAGGGAGACTTCAGGGTCTGGGAGGGGTTTTGCCGGCGGTTGCTCCTTTACATCTTCCACCTCAGGCAACACCACACACCGTAGTACTAGCAAATGTCCCGAAACTCCAACCTCGAGAAGAGGAACATTGGTCCTCACTAAAGAACAAGGCCCTCCATTTTCTGAACACTAAGACAGGGCTTGGAAACCATCTCTTTGCAGAATTTAAGATGGTGAGAAGGGTAGCTTGGGGAGGACATTCTGACAAAGGCTTGGATGGCGACTGCGTCGTTTTAAGTTTCAGGTCTCTGAACATGGTCCGGTGTATTTTGGATAGGGCAGCCCCCTTAAGGGTTAGCCCAGAGGCCATCAGTGTTCTCCCGTTGGGATACTTTTATCAATATGGTATACGCTGCAGGGTAGCAATGCAGAGGTCTTCTTCGAATTGCTTAGGCTCAATAAGCATGCTCTCCTGTCCTGACCTCCAACAGATTTGAGGTGCTTAGCACTATGGAGGAAAACGATTGACGGTATCCAAAAACTGGTTTTACCAATCATGGGGAACTCGCAACTAAGGGCGCAGGAGACCATACAACTATAACGAAGAACCAGAGCCAAAGGGGCCCTCTGCTAATAACAACTGAGGTACCATAGGGCTCAAACAAATGGGAGATTGATCAGGGGGGATGACAGTCTAAGTGAGGTTACAATGAATGCTGTGTGCTCAGTGCCGGTTAAAACTGCTTCCAGTGTAATCCATGGTGATAACCGGCTTTATCAGAGTAGTAATCCTAGCCCTGGTCCCCTAAAATTGGCTTTGGTCTCATGGAATATTGCAGGGTTAAAAAGTAAGCTAACATCACTTGACTGACTATCCTTTATTGACAAAAATGATGTTATAATATTCCTAGAATCCTGGTCAGTGGACCTGGTGTTTAGACAAGGCTACTTAAATATCTCAAAGCCTGCCATTCCTGGCCATCGGGGTAGACCAATGGGAGGCTTAACCATCTGGGTGAGACAGGATAACAGGTATAATATTAAACAGATGGACTCTGAGAGTAGGGATATTTTACTAATCAAAATCCAAATCCCAGAGATCAAGGACCTCTTTATTTTGAACATCTATGCAAGAGGGAAGTCTGGGGGGCAAAGCCTCGGATATCGTTGCCCTGCTCGATTCTTATCTTGATCATTACAATGGAATGGGGGACATATTAGTAGCAGGTGAATTTAATTGCTGCTTTGAAACTCTAGATAGTAATGACGTAGAACTTGCCCTAGAGGAAGACCTTTCTTGGGATATTCCGCAACTATCCCTACCTCCTATCAAAAAGTGGCTGAAGCTCAAAGTATTATGCCTAGAACACAGGTTAAGGGCTATGAATAGGAGGACGAAATCTGACAAGCAGGGCGCTCCTACATTTAGCAGCGGATCGTGTAGTAGTCGTATAGACTATATACTTTTTAACAAGGAACACTGGTCCTTTCTCAAGGACATGGTTGTCATGGAAAGGGTGGAAAGTGACCACAATCCCCTGGTATTGTCTCTCCATTTGCTAGGAAGTTATGCCCCAGAAGTTTGTTCAGTGGGTACTGAAATACAGCTTAGTAACGATACCAGGAGAGTAAAATGGTTGAACTGCCTGAACAAAGAGGATCATCTAGTTGCCTTGAGCAAGTTTGTTTCCGAGGCAACAGTAGATCTCCAAAATTGTTTTACGCAGCAGGAAATGGTGTCTAAAGTTATTCCTACCTATACCAAACTTTTTAACAAGCTCAAGGGCTTTTTTACAACCAATGTAAAAAATCCCAAGAACAGGGTCAAACCTGGGGTGAAAACATGGTATGGGAAATCTTGTAGGGAAGCATACAAAGCCTCAGCCAGGGCGATAAGAACTAAAAACAGGGATAGGATTAAAGAGGCGCGGGTGGAATATAAGAAAGTGCAACACAAGGCAAAAAGGGAATGGGACGAGCAGCATTGGACTGAGTTGTACCATGCCAGTAAAGACAGAAACATGGTTGTATTCTGGAATCTGGTTAAATGGGGAAGGGAAAGCCTAGTGAACCACCTTCCAACCATGTAGTACCTGAGTCGCGGGTATCGCATTTTACGACTCAGTTTGCCTCCCCCGTTCAAGATTCTGAGCTACTCGTTGGTCTTCCTAACATTCCTGTAGATATCCCACCCTTACACTTCACCAAGGTGGAGGTTGAAATTGCACTCAACACGGTCCTGAGCGGTAGATGGCCTGGGTTGGACTGTGTACTAGCTGACCTGTTTTTACACAATAAGGAAGTATGGGTGACTTACATCCAGTCCCTGGCGAACGCTATTGCAAAAGGCTCCCCTATACCTGACTCATGGAAGGGTGCTGAGATAATCCTGATTTTTAAAAAGGGGGATTGTTCAGATCCTAGTAACTACAGGCCCATAAGTTTAATTGATTGTATCCAGAAGGTGACTACTAGGCTCGTGTTGAGCAGAATCCAAGGCTGGATCGACGGGTTCAATATTTTGTCTCCTTTACAGGCCGGGTTCCGCTCACACACGAGTACCATCGATCAGGTTTTTAGATTTGTTTTAATTTACTGGCGTGTGGTAATCCTTAGAGGTGGTACGCTGTATGCTGCATTTGTAGATCTTAAGTCGGCATTTGACTTAGTGCCACATGCCAAGATGTGGAGTGTTTTTGCGGAACAGACCCCTTGACCTATTGGCCTTTTTAATTAAACTTCATGATGCAAACTTTGCACAAGTGCGTTGGGGTCAGCAAGGGAGGGTAACCGATAGATTTCCCATCGCCAGAGGGGTTCATCAAGAGTGTGTTCTTGCACCAACACTCTTTTCCTTGTACATTAATAGGGTGATCCAGTATTTTACGAATCATCCTACTGACGCCCCCACACTTGATGGTAGGAAGATCCCTCTGCTAATGTTTGCAGATGACACCCTGTTAATCTCTAAAACACAACTAGGTCTCCAGAAGGGGATTGTGAGATGTGAGGTGTTCTGCAAGGACCATGGTCTTATTATTAATGTGAACAAGACAAAGTTCATTGTGTTATATAAGCATAAGTCTGTAAGAGGGAGAGTGGTTAAGAACGAAATTACATTAGAGCAGACCCAAGTCTTCTCCTACCTCAGTATAACCCTAGGCTTTAAATTAGACTGGAAACCTCATACTGATCACCTGGCCCTTAAACATGCACAACTAGCTGGCGCCTTATTAAATGAACAGCGCTTATCATTCACAAAACCGATTGCCCCCATGGTTAAACTCTACAACACAAAAATGAGTGCGTCGGTTCTGTATGAGGCCGAACTTTGGGGGTTCAGTCCCCTAGAGGTACTTACGAACTCTCAAAACAAGTTTATGAGGGTAATAACCAGCCTCCCTCAATCCACGCCATTATTGCCCCTCTACTATGATTTGGGATGCCAACGCATAGAGGATGTGGCAAGTTATAAACCTGTGGCCTACTGGAGGAGACTATGGGTTACCCCCGAGCTCTCCCAGTACGCCCAGGCTTTTTTTGAGGTTAGAGATGCTGATAGTGCGTGCAAAATTTCATGGTTAAAAGAGGCTAAGGCTACCTACAATGCAATGGGTCTAATTTCCCTCTGGCAAAACCCCGCAGCCAATGTTTTTCCGCCTAGAAAGGCCTTTAAGGAGCTATACTGGAATATGGTCTCCATGAAACGTTTCAGGATCTTAACCAGTCCTTCACTATCAAGAGATTTCCTGGAGATCAAACATGATCACGCTTATGAAGGGTACTGGGATTTTATTACGCTTTCTTGTGATAGGAAACGGTACCACCAATTCAGGGTGGGTACGCTCCCAGTCAACTAATTTACCAGTAAATGGCAAGCCAAGGCTAGCACGAGAAGTCCATTCTGTCCGTCACAGCCAGAAAGTATAGCACACGTTCTATTTATATGCCCAGTGTACAAACATCCGAGGCACACATTGCTGAATCCCATTTGCCTACTGAAGGGCATTAAAACAGGAAAAGAGGCACTAAGAATATTAAAAACGGATTGTACAGAATCTATAGCTATTGCCGTTGCCAAATTTTTACACTGGATGTGGGTAATCCGTGCACATCAGCTAAGCTTGATATAAAGGATTTTTAATGTAATTATTAACCTAGTCATATCAATTCTGTGGTACTCACGGCACTATGGGTTGGGATTTTTTAGGCTTTTTAATAGTTCTTATCTTGTATTTTGTAAACTAAATTATTGTGTATATAGATGGAGTAACTTGTTGATTCACTTTCTTACTGTGCTGGTTTTGCTATTTTTATGAGAATGGAATGACCAATGTTTTTTAATGTATTGTCTTTTATGATATGTGTATCAAAATAAAGACTTTTCGGATCGAGACCATTTTCTTGTAAAATATTCAAAACATAGACAATTTATGGCTTTTCCACATGTTTACAAACTGCCCCTCAGCCAACACACCCTACCATAACCATGGCTGAGTTGCCCACAGAGGTGGAACAGTCCTTGCAGTTCGCTTTGGGCATCATCACAATGCTGGTGGGACCGACAGGCCGGTCGGTACCTTGAGTCTCAGGAGATGTAGTGCCTCTTCCGACAGGATCTACTGATCCAGTTGAGTCGGCTGTCAGAATTGTGATCCTCAGTGGAGACAGTGTCTGCTCAGGCACCTGTGTCTAGGACCATTTTTCTTTATATCATTCAATACCCAGGTCCACTGACCAGTTTTGGGTTTACCCCATTTTCTTAATGACAGGCACCTCAGTCATCATCACAATGTCCCTTTCCAAATTTTGTTTCATGGCGGTCCCATCGTCATGAAAAGGCAGGTGGAAACGGACTTTGAGGGCACTACACAGGGCACCCATCCCTGTGGGCCGCTGCTAAGTGGCCAGGGGGGCACATATGGTTCCTCCCATACATCCATGCACCATGTTCCAGACACCACATGTTGCCTGGCACACAAGTGCATGGATGTTAGTAAAGTGCCTTTTCCTACTGCGGATTATGCTGCAGCCCTTTTCCGGGTCGCAGCAGAAGCTGCAGTGGAAAAATGCATTTTATGACCACCTTCACTGCAGTCATATTGTAACAGGGCGGGCAGGATCACCAAGATATTGTTGGCCAGTCACCTGCCTGCGGTGATTGGAGTGGGACGCTTATCTGACTGCCATCATAATATCCCCCTTTGATGTTAGAAAGTGTACATGTCCATGCTCGTAACTTCTCCCAATACCTAACCTCTCAGAAAAGGGTTGCCAAGGGCTGTATGGTTTGTAGAAGGTCAAGGACAAACTTTGTGGGAGATTTATCATTCTTTCACGCAGCAAGCCACCTTGTTGCCCTACATGAAAGGGCAGGAATGCACTGTATTTACCGTTATGAGGTGCATTCCTGTTTTTCCCTACCATGGGCGCACTTTTAGTTGCCTAGCGCTAACGCAGGCACCCCTGCGTCATGGTACAAGTATACCAGCATTGTAGGCAGGATGGTTTTTGTGCAGGAGGCGTCACCTACCAGTACAGGAACAATACTGAAAGGCATTTTCCTATTTCTGTGTGTGCTGCAGAATGCAGCACACGTAGAAGGAGGAAAAGCGATGAGAAATAAAAATATTTCTTCGTGTTACGCCTCACCTGGGGAGGCAAAGCGTTTTGGCGCATTCCCAGGTCTGTCACCAACAGTAAATCTGAGAATTTGCTAAACACCATAGGTAGATGCTTGGGAACACCCATCCTCCATCCATGGATCGTCTCTTTGCCTCAGAGTGACGCATGGCGGCGATTTGTGCTGCCTTGAGTTATATATTTATTAAGCTATGCAGGGCCATGCAAAGTGGCATTGCGTGGCTTGATAAATCTCACTTAGGTTTTTCATCGCCCTTCTTCTCCCATGTGTGGGGCAAGGGTGACGCAAAACCTTGATACACTCAGCCCTTTGCTCTTTATAAAATCACAAGTCACAATCTGCCAGCACCTGATACCACAATCACTAGCCACCATGACTCGATGAACATGCACTTGATGAGGCCTTGGGAAAAACCCTGCACACTCAGGTCTGATTCACAACGGGTCTCCACATTCGTGGTGGAGGCTCAATCGCTGAAGAGACCTCTGCAAGGGATTTATGATAGTCACTGGTATTACTAGCTCATGAAATTCGACTTGGCTACTGGTAACTGAGTACTTTTGTTCTTCTTTGTTTCCTTAGTCTGCCCCCAAGAATCCCATGCCCAAGAAGTGAACCATTCCTACCTTGGCTTGCCTAAGGAGTCACAAAAATATTAAAACTTGAAAATTCTTCAAAAATGATTTTATTCCTTTAGCTTGATGGCGATACCATGAGGGCACTTGCTAGTCTTTAACGGCCTCCATAAAAGCTTTCTACTTCCATTTATGTTTAAAATCTTTGTTGATTGGGCTTTGTTTGTTGCAGTAGTGAAAACATGTAAAATAATAATAATTTCAAAATAGAACACAGTAGGCTGGTGGGTTCCAGTTCTCAGCTCTATATGAATGTCTATAGATTATGTGCCATGCAACGAAAAGCAGGCGGAAATTTCCAAGCTTCTGCAGATTTACTGAGAATAGCAAATTGAGAATTTTTTTTATATTTCATTTTATTGAAAAACAAAGCAAGGCAAATACAAAACATAGGAATGCAAATACTTTACGAGGGTCGAGCATCATATCATCAAATGTTGCAATAAACAATATATTGATGGGGAGGGGGGGAAGAGAACAAAGAAGAACAACAAAGGTAATGAATAAAAATAAGGGGTCAGGGGGAAAGTGGGACATCAAGGACCGCAGTAACTGATGGTACACATTTATCCCCTCTATATCTATTCCAAGGGCCCCAGATCTTGCTCCATTTCCGGGGGCGACCCCGAGCCAAATACACCGTCATCTCGCGTAACATACACCAGTCCATGTTTTCTACCCACACGTCAAGAGTAGGAGGCCTCTGGGACCCCCACAGCTGCACAATGTTCTGTTTGGCAATCATGGCCCCTAGAGTCCCCCATTGGGTTTACGCCACATTATGATCAGTAGGCTCCCAGATATTCAGCAAACAGCGTCTGGCCTCCGGTAAGAGAGCCACGCCCGTGACCTCCTGCATTATCGCATGGACTCTACTCCAATAATCAAACACTTCCCGACATTCCCAGATGATATGGAGGATCGTCCCCAGCTGACCTCAACCCCTCTGACACAGACCCTCATCAGATAGCCCCATCCAGACTAAACGGGGACCTGTGACGTATACCCTATGCAATATTTTAAGTTGAACCAATCTCAGTCGCGGTGGAATCGCGACCTCCTTCGGAGAGGAGATCGCCGACTGACAGTCTTCGTCATCAAGCTCAAGGCCGTCACGGGTCCACTGATCACGTAGCTGCAGTAAAAGGTCCGCCCTATGATTAATCAATTTGTTATATACTAGGGATATGGTACTATCAGGCATATGGCCATCCAAGATACGATCCTCTAACGGGGTAGATTCAGGTATCTCTTCCCCCTCCGGGAAAACTGAAGTTAGTGCATGTCGAATCTGAGCATAACAAAAGTATTCCATCCCTCCCAATTCAAACTCGGTCTGCAAGGCCGCAAATGATTTCACCTATCCCTTCACCCATATGTCTCCCACTTTGGAGATACCAATAAGATCCCACTTGTCGAACCCTTTAGTGTTCCACAGTTTGCCAAACCTGTCAGAGCTAAAAAGTGGGGTAGCCAAAGTTAAACGGTCCTTCTACCCTAACAAACTGGTAGCATCGCGCCAGACCCGCACAGCTGTCCTGGTCGGCCCCGTCAAAGCCTTCATCACAGTTTTAGAATACAACGCTCTATAATATTTACCACCAGGAAGTAACCACCTATCCATGGCGAAACCGGGATTCAACACAGGGCCGTACATACCGTGATTGATGGCTGCCAACTGCGATGCCCAATAATATCTCTTAATATCAGGGAGAGCGATACCCCCATCATACCACGGGAGCGTTAATTTAGCTAGCGCAATACGCCGTCCGCCATCCCATAACAACTTCCTCTGTAAATCCTCCACCAAACGAAAGTAACTAACCGGGACAATATCCAGCGTGTTCAGAAGGGCGTACAGAAAACGAGGGAGCAACATCATTTTAAAAAGGGCCGCCCGCCCAAGCATGGACAATGGGCGTTTCCGCCAGCCCGCACATCTTGCTTTTTATCCGAGTCAAGGGAGGTAGAAGGTTCCTCTCGTATCGAACCACAGGGTCTATGGAAATATAAATACCGAGATATTTGAATCCCTCTTGCGCTATTTGGATAGGACAGTTACGCGGCAGGATCGGTATCTCGCCACTGAGTACGTACAAGTAGGATTTTGCCCAATTAATGACCAAGCAGAGTTTCTTCCGAAGGAGGCCAGAACATCACAGAGTACCATTAAAGATTACTTGGGGAAGGTCAAATACAGCAATATGTCGTCCGCATATAAGGAAATACGATCCTCAAACTGCGGAGACCAATTAATGCCCCTCATCGAGGGCTCCCAGCGGATCCAAGCTGCGAGAGGCTCGAGAGCCAACGCAAACAAAAGAGGAGACAGCGGGCAACCCTGACGAGTACCCCGCCCGAGACAAAATGGCTCCGATTCGCGACCAATAACCACAATCTGGGCAAGAGGGTCTGCATAAAGAAGGATCACCCAGCTAATGAAATCTGAACCGAAACCAAATTTAGCTAGCACCGCCCACAGATACGGCCATTCAACAGTATCAAAGGCCATTGTGGCGTCCAATGACGCCAAAATGGCCGGCTCACGTAGCGTCGAGGCCCTTGCAAGAACCCCATGTAGGCGCCTAAGGTTAAGTGCCGTATTTCTGTGTGGGATAAAGCCTGACTGGTCTGGGTGAACCAGATCGCTAATAACCTTTATCAGTCTATTAGCCAAAAACTTAGCAAGAATCTTAGGCTCAGAGTTCAACAGTTAGATCGGCCGATACGAGAACCACCTATTCTTCGGTTTCCCTTCCTTATGAATTACAACTATCGAAGCCAACCTCTGATCACGGGGGGAAGACCACGATCCCGGGACTCCAGGAACATGTCTCTCAAATACGGAGCAATCCTACCTGGCCGAAGCTTATATAGTTCAATCAGCAGACCATCAGGACCCATCGCTTTACCTGAATTCAGAGAGTGCACTGCCAACGCTACTTCATCAGCAGAGATCTTACTATCCAGAAGGTCCCGGTCCATCTCAGACAGACATGGGAGCGCGATATCTTGCAATAACAAGCATGAATCTTCCTCCGGTCTATCCGACACGGAAGAGTACACAGAGCGAAAATGTTCAGCAAAGCGTGCCACTATCTCTTGCGGGTCGGTGACCAGAGCCCCATCTTCCATCTCAATTTTGGGTACCACACGACTAGCTCTGTCCTTTCTGTCTAACCATGCAATTAATTTGCCAACCTTATCCCCAACATCGTAGATACGCTCCTGCTGTTCCCGACTAAGGGCCCTCGCACCATCCGTTACCAACGTTCTGTAATCCGACTGCTTCAAGTGCAGGACATGCAATCTAGAGGGGGTAACCTCTCGCTCCAATTCCAATTCCAGATCAGCTAGCTCCTTTTCTATCCTCACCACATCCTCTTCCTTCTGTTTTTTAACACCAACAATTAAAGAAAGAGCTTGACCTCTAACCACTGTCTTAAAAGCCTCCCATAACGATACAGAGGAAGAGACCGACCCCTCATTCTCTTGGAAATAATGTTCCAATGCCTTAATTAGTGAGCTGCGAGTCTTTGGGGTTCCGGAGAGACCAAGGGTTAATGGGAGCTATCCTCCCTCCAGAGCCCGGTGCCAGTTCAAACCAAAACCAAAGTGGGGAATGATCGGAAATACCCCGAGCCATATGTCTGATCTCAGCAATATAGGACGCCTGTGCAGCTGGCACTAACAAATAGTCTATCCTGGAGAGACGACCGTGGGCACCTGAATGAAAAGTATACTGCCGTTGATTAGCGTGTAGCAACCTCCAGCCGTTCACTAGGCCCATCATGTCAATAAAGTCAGGCAACCAACCCTGAGCCCCCTTGAGAACCCGAGGTGGGTGCCTGTCCAACTCTCCAGATACCACTGCATTAAAATCACCCCCAGAATCAGAAACCCCCCAGGGAGATCTAATAGAACCCGTCCCAGGTCAGCAAAAGTCGTAGACTGCAGGCCAGGAGGGACATAAACAGATACAAGGGAAAGCACACAGCCCTCCTACCATTCCAGAAACAGCCACATAGCGCCCTCTCTCATCAAAGACCGAGGACTCCACTTCAAATGGAAAAGAGTTCTTAAGGAGAATTCCAACCCCCCGGGACCCAGATGAGAACCCCGCATGAGCCACCAAACAATATCCCTTTCTATTCATGGCATGACACATATTACCCACTAAGTGGGTTTCTTGAAGTAAAACCGCATCCGGAGAGTGTTGTTTCAGGAGTTGCAGCACCACCCTACGTTTAATCTTGTCCCCCAACCCATTCACATTCCAGCTCATCAACCTCAACCCCCTACCCCCCATCATAAAAGAGAATGAAAACCCATCCCCCCTCCAAGTCATTCACATCAATGAAAATGTCCTGCAATATAGCGCCTTGCTGAAAAACAAAACTGAAAACCAACACCCCCCCACCTCCCCTTCCCAAACAACCCGTTACCATACCCCCCACCCTGCACCCCTGCTTCCGACTATAGAGCCACCCCAACTCTCAGTGTGCCTGTCGCCCCCACATCTACAAAAAAGTCAAGCTGTGGAGGAGAGAGACCCTCCGGTAGCCCAACAACCCCCCATTCCATCTGCGTGAAACTACACATTAAATTAGAACCCACACAATAGGAAATACCCTAGCAACCCCAGGGACCGGGCATTCGATATTCATTCCTGATCCATATGTCCGCCTTCAACCCCACCAGATTGTCTCTCCAGATCTTGCTGGGCCGGCAAAGTGTCCAACCAATCGGCCACCACTTCAGGCTTATCGAAGAAATAGGCCCTTTCATCGTGCTCAGTCCTCAGTTTGGCCGGAAAAAGCATGGCATATTTGAGACCCATGTCACGAAGTCTCCTCTTCACCCCCAGACAGCTGAGTCTTTGTTTTTGGACCGCCTGTGTGAAGTCCGGATAAAAGCTGATTGATGAGTTTTCGAAGTTCAGGGGCCCACCCGCTCGAGATGCCTGGAGGATAGCGTCTCTGTCGCGGAAGTTAAAGATCCGTACTATAATAGGTCTCGGCGGGGCGCCCACTTTCGGTCATCCACCAGGAACCCTGTGTGCTCGTTCCACAGTAAAGAACTTACTCAGTCCCTTGGGCTTTAGATGGTTGATGATAAGGTCTTCAGTGAAAAGATCAGCCACTTGATCCTCCGCCTTTTCCGGAACTCCAATTATACGGACATTGTTCCTTCGGGCCCTTCCTTCAAAGTCCTCAAGGCGACGGACAACAGTGCCATTCGAGGCCCTCAGATGTCGAGCCTCTGTCTGCAATTCGGTGACGTCATCAGTTAGACTCGATGTCTTAATATCTAACGATTTGACCTTCTCATTTGTCTTTGTGAGGTCCGTGCGAATCAGATTTACATCAATAGCCACAGTGCCCAACTTATGTGCCAAGGTCTCCATCTGCTTACCAAGGGACGACCTGATACCGTCAATGGCGGCCATAACGTCCTGCAACGTCAGTTCAGTTGCCACGATTTACCACGTCCGCTGGGCGACCCCTTAACCTGGGCATACCGATCCATGACATTGGACTGGGTATATCCACCCCTTCTGGTGGTTTTCAGCCTCTGCTTGTCCCCCTCCGATTTGCTCGCCATTTCAGAGCAATCTCAAGTCGGTGTCCAAGTCAGGGGAACAGGTCTCCGATCCGGCAGGCAATAGATAGGAACTCTGTTTCAGGATATGCTCCCAACGTCTCTTATTCGTCCAGATGTAAAAGATAAAAACGTAGAGTGTAAAATGGCTTCCGAGCAATGCGCTTGAATCAGCCCAACGAAAGGGGAGGGATGGCGTGTCCCCAAAGCCAAAGCGCGACACTTCGTATATTGGCCAGGACGCTCCGGCACCAACAGGGGCCTGAGCCGCCGTCACAGTGAGACGTCTTCCGATTCAAAGAACGGTCCAAGTGCCAAAACCGAAAGTGAAAGTGAGGTTGGACCGGACGCCTCCGCTGAACCGTGCTGATGTTGTTCAATTACACCTCGGGCACCATGACAATCCAAGCGCCTGGTCACCAGGAGATGTGGGCCGCAAACTTCACCACACCACAACTCCGGCCTCTGGGGTCCGATCGGGACGAAGTTTTCAGCTTTAAGTTCTCCTGTGGTTCATCTACTCAGAGATGTCAACAGCAGACAGGATCAGTGACAGGATATATGCGGGAGGGTACAAGGGTCTCGGAAGCCCCTTGCTCACGCTGCCATCTTGGATGCGCGCGAAGCTCCTCCCTGCAAATTGAGAATTTTGGGACATTTCACACAAGGAATATTCAAATATAGACTAGTCTGTCACGGTGGAGCAGTATCCCTCAAAATAAATATTGTTGCCCTTAAGCAGCTAGGTCATTGTAGCAATAAAATATTGCAGATGAATAATTTGAAAGAGATTTGAGTCCTAACTTTCTGGTCAGACTCCTAAGGTTTGTCAGTCACGACCTCAAGTGAGGAGAAGAGAGAAACCTATATGCTCACTCCCACTGATTAATATCAAAAAGGACCGCCGTATGTTCAGATACCAATTCTTATTGGTCCTAAAGTTCTGCAATAAGAACTGGATTGGTATCTGAGCATACGGCGGCCCTTTTTGGGTCTCGCTGGCGTCGCAGCATGAAGCGCTGTCGCCAGCGAGACTTATTGTCGCTGTGTAGGGAGTGAAGTGGGACAGGAGAGGTGCACAAGCTTAATAAACCCATTGCAGACAATGGGTGTCACGCACGCTTTAGGAGACACGCGCTGTGAACGCGCAGGCTTTAGGAGACACGTGCTGGTAACGCGCGTGTCTCTTCTCGCGCTCTCCCACACTTTCACAGCGTGTGCCTCCTACATTGCGCGGTTTCTTCCTTGCAGGGGGGACTGGCTGTATGTGGCTCTGTGTTATCCAAGGGAATCCACGTTCACAGTTGTGTCCGATGTTTACCAGTGGCAGACGGAGCGAGTTCATTCAGTCCGGCATCTTACATCCACGCCTTCAATGCAGCGTTTTCTGAGCCAAACGGAGGAGTGGCGCTTCTTCTACGAGGACAGAGACACGAGGTGAGTGTGATGCTGGCCCTTGCTTATGCTCTCTCTGCCTCCTCTTGGGCAGAAAGAGGTCTGGAGTGATTAAGATACTGGCATCAACTGGTGCTTGGCAGTCTGCACCTGTGCACAGTGCATGGCTAGGCACCCTTATACTTCCTTGCTGCTACCACATGGGATAGCTGGGGATACTCTCCCTCCCTGGGCCAGCGCTGCCACTACTTGAGCAGGCAGGGATAGGGAGTGAGCACCATACCATAATCATGTTGTGCGTCACAGTCTCCACCTGTGCACAGCAGACAGCTCATGCACCTGTACTCCTATCTGCCGGCTCCACATAGCCTTATGGCATTGGTCTTCAAACTTTTTGATGCCGGGACCCCCCCATCAAAATATTTTAGGCATAAGGACCCCCTCTTGACAAAAATTTGTAGAACCTAGTATTCCTTATCATTGACAACTACACATGTTCTACAGAGAAACAGTCAATCTGTGGTTGCACCGCATTAGTACCAGTTTAACACCCAAATATAGCAATAAGCAACAAAAAGGTAACCGGTACAGTTTTACAAAGGGCCTTCTACAGAGCGGCAACACCTGTTGCTGCTTTTTAGTACAACATCCCTTTTTAGCCCATGAACTGTGTTCCTTGCACTGAGTCACATCTGCTGTGCTATGCCGTCGCCTTGTTATGCTTAAAGGTGTGTTTGACGGTGGGGGCCCTGGATGGATGGCTGCCCCCACCCCTCCTTCAATACACACTCATTGGAAAACGCACATCTCCTCGTGAGAAGCAAACTGGATTGCCCTGATAGACCCCCACCCCCTCAAAAAAGCATTTGTGATGCCACGCCTTCAGTTCGGGAGCAAATAGGTAGTTTTAAATGGCACATTTGTGTGTATCTGTATCTATATATGCACAGATTTTGGGCACGTGGTGCTGTAAGTAAGAGCATCCCTTGTTTGCTTAATTTGTAGCAATGCTTTACATAGTCCGTTTTTACACCCTCCCCATTTTACTCTTTCATTAACATTTATGCTTCTTCCCACTCACTCCCCACCATCCCCACCATAAAACCACTGACAATCTTTTCCGAGGCTTCCTGGGGTGCTCCTATCCCGATCTCCAAGCTAGGTCATATGCCAGAGTTTTACAATGTGTGGTTTCTTTCTTTTCTGTTAATTTGCTCATTACTTCACCCCATCATTGTTGCTCTTCCGAGGACATGGGTGAAGAGCCGCTGTGTGCCCCTCTAGTTTTCTGACTTTAGATGCAGTTCTCATGACCACAACCCCCACAAAGATATACACAGAATCCTAGCTCAAAGGACATATTTTTTTAACTCAGGCAGTGTTCAGCGCTTGTTTGATATGGTGCAAACCATCCACCCAGAGATAGTAGATAGCAGTAACGTCATTTCTTATCTAAAGTGACCCCCCAACCCCTTCTTTTGTGTGCTGGCATGTGTTGGGGGGGCATTTTAAAAATGCTATTGTTTCAGAAGCCCCCCCCCACACAGGATAAGCCCCTCACAAGTTGCATTACTTTCCCCTTTTAACAACAAACCATAAAATGATTTCAAATGGTAAAGGCAGAGAGGGCACAAGCTGTTCCTAACGCAGGTAATGGGCCGTTTTTCCCCCTTTATAAAGAATGCTGTCCTAGTTGTTTCTATTTTATATGCCGAAGATGCCCTCGCCCCACTGCTGCCCTCCCCAGGATACTCACACCAGGGTTGTGACAAAATCTTTTTTTTTTTTTTAAAGAAACAATGCTTAAATAAGCTCACCCCTTTTCTATTTAAGTTCTGAGCACTTCTAAGCACTCTGCACCCCAATATTGTCCCGTTCTAATGTCTCTTCCGATCGCATTTCAAGTGCTATTTTTTTTAAAAATCCCTTTCCTCACATTCAATGCATAGAGCCCTCCCAGCCTCTTGAACGCATTGCACTACAACTCAAAAACGTGAAGGGATTTGATTAGTTGAATGCAACTGCACTCTCCGAGAAAGTAAAGCCAGGCAGACATCTGGACACACCTTTCTGACAGTGTGCTGCTGACCTGAAAGAAATGCAAATGTTCACAACGAGTTAATCTGCAAATCCTTTACATTTGCAGATTAACTCATTGCACACATTTGCATTTCTTTCACAGGCCAGCAACACACTATTAGAAAGGTGTCTTTAGCTGACTAAGATTCCCCAGCACAGGAGATTCCCGGAAATAACCGTCTGGGAAGTTTTCTTTTATAAAATGAAGAGCGCGACCCCCTTCCCATGCCTCCACGGCCCCCCTGGGGGTCGCGCCCCACAGATTGAAGTATACAGAGACAACAACGGTCCCAAGCAAAGAGAAAGAATAGTAGAAAATAAATATAGACCCAGTCAGTTCTATATTGTTGATGACATGTCCAGCCGGACAGCGGTCTTCAAAATTTATACTTAGTTGAAAGTTTCTGCACAACGTAATAACCTTCAACATTTCACTGGTGTGGGGCACAAGCCTGTACCCAACCACAACAATACATAGACACAGACACAACAAGACAGGGCTTACAAGGCAAGAGCAGCAGTTTCTGTAGAAATACAATCATACAGAAAGATTCAGTAGGTACCATTACATAGCATTGCATAGAAATTCATTACACAAGTATATGGTACTTAGGTCGACGGCGTTTCGGACCCACTACTAAATAATGGGGTCCATCATCAGGACAAAACAATAATTGCCTTTCAATATAAGCCTCTTTTGCCTATGGAAGGAAAGGGGAGATTGAAGACCACTGCCTTATGGGATGAGTTTCTTCTTACCGCTAAAGCTTTCCCCTCCTGCTGCCCAAGCTTCCTATGAGTGCTCACTTTAAGAATTATTTGTAGGTAGAGTGACTGAAAATCCACTTAAGTAACTCTAGGACAAAGAACCCTACCCGCACACAGTCACCGACACCAAATCCCCCCGCACTCTATTAGACAGTCACTCTCAGAATTGCATCCCCACACACACATCTATCTATCTATCTATCTATCTATCTATCTATCTATCTATCTATCTATCTATCTATCTATCTATCTATCTATCTATCTATCTATCTATCTATCTTTCTATCTATCCATCGCCCTCTATCTATCTATCACCCTCACTCTATCTGTCTATCGCCATCACTCTATCTATCTATTGCCCTCACTCTATCTATCTGTCGCCTCACTCTATCTATCTATCTATGTATGTATGTATGTATGTATGTATGTATGTATCTATCTATCTATCTATCTATCTATCTATCTATCTATCTTTCTATCTATCCATCGCCCTCTATCTATCTATCATCCTCACTCTATCTGTCTATCGCCATCACTCTATCTATCTATTGCCCTCACTCTATCTATCTGTCGCCTCACTCTATCTATCTATCTATCGCCCTCACCCTATCTATCTATCTATCGCCCTCACTCTATCTATCTATTTATCTATCTATCTATCTATCTATCTATCTATCTATCTATCTATCTATCTATCTATCTATCTATCTATCTATCTATCTATCTATCTATCTCTCTCTCTCTCTCTATCTATCTATCTATCTATCTATCTATCTATCTATCTATCTATCTATCTATCTATCTAGCTATCTATCTATCTATCTATCTATCTAGCTATCCATCTATCTATCTATCGCCCTCCCTCTATCTATCGCATCACCACAGCATCACTCAGCACCACCACAACATCACTCAGGGGCACCACAACATCACTCAGGGGCACCACAACATCACTATGCGCTACCACAGCATCACTGAACGCCACAGCATCACTCGTCGCAACCACAACATCACTCAGCGCCACCACAACATCAATCTATGCAACCATTTAACAACAACTGGTTCAAATATGTTCTCTCAATGTTTCAAGCTTTATTACAAATGTCACAAAAAGATGTTAATATTTCACTTCTGTTCTTGGATATTCGTCACAATAAAATACACTGAACATAATCTTCACAAAAGTTATTTACAAAAGTTTATAAATTACAATAACTTTTAAGTATTAATTATTTTAAAAAATTAAAAGCCGTTGTTATTTGTAATATCAATACATCTAAGTCACGTAAATACAATACATATTGCATTACAAATGCTATAGGTGTCACATTTGCGAAAGTTAAAACTATTGGCATTGTAAATGACAAAGCTATTAATTTTGCTTTTTTCAAAACCAACACATAAATAAAAAGTGTGTCATTTACAATACCAATAGCTCAAACTTTCCTAATGCGAGACCTATTGCATTGCAAATGCTTGTTGATGTTAATCAGTGGGAGTGAGCATACAGATTTCTCTCTTCTCCTCATTTGAGGTCGTGACTGATCCAGACATCTCAGTCATGGCCACATTTTGGTACAGCTCAGGAGTTAACCTCAATATAAGGAACTTCTCCAATCCACTTGGTTTCCCCATCGTAAGGGTGAATGCCCTTAAGAACCCTGATTAAGTTCTCCCAGGGAGAACGAAACACGTTGGCTGGAATCTTAAACTTTGAGTTCAATTGAACAATAAAGGAAATTTAGAAAATTCTACTTTGCTACTTGGACTTTTTCATTCTGCGCACGCCCAACTTTGGCAACCCCTGATATATTTTCCAGGAGTAAGTTATATTTGGTCAGCATGGCTCACATTGAGACGGGCCTCGGGGGTCTGCAATCAGATTTTTTTGAATAGATATTCAGTCAGCAAAAACGTTATTCGGCTAATATGGCCATAAAAGAGTAGCTGCAATAAACATACAGTTAGAACATGATAAAAATGCAGTCAATATGGTAAAATAGAATAAAAACAATTCGAAACTGGCTATTTACCCGTATCCTTGCAACCGCGCCATAATCCCAAGCAAGAGAAAGTGGTTTGTACAGCAGCAAGATAAAAAATAATGTCGTGGTAATATTTATTTAACACAAATAGCAAAATCCACATTTTCATGAGTGAACAAAGAGCACATAACTACGAAAATAAAGCCCTTTGACCATTGAATTTGGACTTGTTGACTTTGGCAAAGCCCTCCGCGACGCAAACACCATTTTCATAAGAAGTGCCTCGAATTTTTCCTTCCCTAAACATACTGCCAGGATCGAGGTGAGTTTAGGGATGAAGAGAAAACAGAACAGCAACCATGCATCTTTTTGAAAGTGGAACCATAACTCTCCCTCTTTTCCCACTCCCCTCCCCAATTCATCTGGAGCCTTTCATTTTTGAAGTTGTAACATAACATCAACTAAATAAACACGCATTTGCAATGCAATCGATCTCGCCTTTGGGACCTTATATGCATTTAGCTATTCAGCACATTAGCCTGGGTGCTGAAACCTTTACTGTTCTTTAACATGGAGGGTAAGTAAGCTCCAAACTGCATGACACGCCAGGTATGGGAACACATGGAGAGAAATATTGCCTTTCAGCTAGAAATGGTATAGTCCAAAGCTCTGTTTTTTTTATAAAATCAGGGCCTACGTGGTCATATCACTTAAAAAGAAGATTTGAAAACAATATTACTGTCTGCGGGTGCTCGTGGAAGACAATTTCTATGGACTGGAATCTAGCGAATGCTAAAGTGATTCTGGTATTTTACTGACCTCTGCTGATCGTTTTCTATCAAAAACGTTAAACAGAGGCAGTTGAACAGAAAAAAAGTCCCTAAGCGGAAGCAGACAAGTCCTAGGGCTGATCTTCAGAGCCCGAAAATACATACACATATAAGTATATAATAAGTATATACTAAAGTATATACAAGAGGTCTCGAATGCTCGACCTAAAACTTCAGTTTATTTTCTGAGTGGAATCCATATAAAACAATACCTAAATATTTTGAAGTCCTTTAGTTTCTTTATTCTGTGGGGAATATTCTGAAGGCGCTATTGCAGAGTTAACGGCACTTTATCGCAGCCAAAGTCGTGACAAAGTTAACACCTCATTCGCAAGCTGTTGCTAACAGCCCATAGCACCAGTTTACCCACAATAGCAGCCCCAAAAAACATCGCCACAGACGACCTCTGCAACTATCGCTAATGAGATGCAGAGTAGGTGTTCCCGTGCCAAAAGCCGCAACAACACCATTTCGCAACATTCTCAATGACCAGCCAGATCGGCAAAAAGATCATGGAACATGCAATAAGGCGCGTTAGCAGCAGGAAACTAACACCTGCTCTGACCTGGTGCAAAGTCGGACCACAGCCTGCACCACAAAAGGGAGGCCAGCCCAGAGCAACACCTGAAGAACAACAGATGCCATGGAGCCACTGAACATGCGGGTTGGACATCCAAGAGGGCAACAACATCCACCGCTACCACCCCCAGGACCGCCCCCCACCGTACCCTCACCTCCCCCCCACCCTCCCCCCGGACCAAAACTGAGGCAGCGCAGTAAAAGACAGCAACCCTCAGAAAAAGCGCCAACCACACAGACCCATTACCAGAGAATATCATTGCCCACTACATGCTCAATGGGATAACCATCCTCCGCATCCTGACCACCATTGTACACAGGCTGATGGTACCAACACAGCGGACAACCAATATCCCACCTCAGACCAAGCTGCTGGCCGTTAAGCACCTGTTGGCCACTGGTACCCTCCAACCAACATCCGCACGAGTCGGAGGAGTCACACAGCCAAGCCAATCCAAGTCTCTCACAACGGTCATGGATGACACCATCAGCTTGAGACCGCATTATCTATACTTCCCCCAAACTGCGCAGGGACAGCTGGAGATCAAGCAAGCCATTTACGCCACAGCTGGCTTCCCGCACGTGTTGGTGGCAATTGACTGCACACACGTTCTTCTTGTGCCCCCTGCCGACACTGCACACAATAAGAGCAACAGAAAGCATACGTATCCCACCAATATCCAGGCACTAGGTGGACCACCGGGAAATCTCCACCAACATTGCCGCCAACCACCCAGGCAGTGTGCATGGTTCATACACCCCACAGTCCATCATCAACCAGCGCTTTCAGGATGGCACCCACGGAAATGCACTGCATGCTGGCCAATACCAAATGCACACACCACACACCTTAACTCCACAATCATGCAACTCACAACACAGGAAATGCACATGTCACAAGCTCACAAACAACATGCATACCCACCAGACTCGACAGCACAACTCTGGACACGTGGCCCAGCCATGGACATTAGCCATCAGCATGGCACCTCAGCCACACATTAGCAGAATGTCGGAATAGGTGGAGACCAGGCATGTGCGAAGGAGTCAAGTGACCCATGAATGAGTGAGAACGTACACAATGCTAAGTGTGGTGTGGATGTGATGCGCAGACTGTGGTACACAGACCTCACACACATATCCATGTCTACACACACTGTTGGTGTTTCGAGTGTAGTGGACAGTGGACACAATCATGTCACCCCAGGCAGTGGGGAAGATCGCGGGACTGTAGCTTGTTACGTTTATTTTATTTATTTTATTTTAACATACTTATAGAGCGCACAGCTACTCAGTTGAGTGTCCCGGCGCTAGCGGACAGAGCGAATAGGAGGAAGCACAGGTGCGGGGAGAGTCCGAGTTACTGCTGGAACAACCATGTCTTCAGTATTTTTCTGAAGTGCAGGATATCAGGCGCTTGCCTGATTGTTATAGGAAGTTCATTCCATAGGTTCGCGACCTGGACTTGGAAGGAGCGCCCTCCCAAGTGGACCCGGTTGAATTTAGGCACACTCAGTCTATGCTGGTGGGATGATCTGAGTGCTCTACCAGGTATGTAGTAGCTCACTCTTTTCCTAAGATAGGTGGCCCCAAAACCGTGTAAGGCCTTGAAGGCGATGGATAGGGCTTTGAACTTGATTCTGTGTCGGGCTGGGAAGCCAGTGCAGTTCCTTTAGGTGAGGCAAGATATGGACTCTGGGGCCCAGCATAAGTATGGCTCTTGCGGCCGAGTTCTGCACGACCTGGAGTTTTCTGAGAAGGTGTTCTGGGAGACCCAAATAGAGGGCATTAGCGTAATCCAGCCTGGAGGTGATAAGGGCCTGGACCACGGTCCTTCTGTGGGAGAGGGACAGAAGGGGAAGCAATCTCCGGAGCATTTTCAGGGTTCCGTAACAGGTGCCCACCACAGCTTGACCTTGGGTCTTCATGTTCAATGTGTTGTCCAGTTTGACCCCTAAGTTTTTGGCTACTCCCACCGAGGACTGCGGGGGGGACATATCAGGTGGCCACCACTGTCTCCAGGCATCCTGGTCCGAGACTCCGAAAAGAATTATTTCGGATTTAGCGGAGTTGCACTGAAGCTGGTTGTGGCTAAACCAGGAAAAGACCTGTCTTAAACAGTTCCTTATTTTGTCACCATCCAGAGCCTCTCCCTTCTTACAAGTGAACAGAAGCTGGGTGTCGTCAGCGTAGGATATAATCATGGCTCCAGCCGCTTCGGCCAGCAGGGCGAGAGGGGCCATGTAGAGATTAAATAATAATGGGCTCAGAATAGAGCCCTGTGGAACACCCACCTCCGTGGGAGGCATGAGGGAGGAGAAAGGTGGGATCCAGACTTCCTGCCTTCGATCTTGTAAGAAAGAAGAAAACCACTTCAACACCGTGCCCCCCACCCCACAGTCTCTCAGTCTCTGTAGGAGTCTCACATGGGGCACGTGTCGAAAGCTGCGGAAAGATCAAGCAGAATCAGGGCCGCACTCCCACCCGCGTCAAGGGTCATTTTAATGGATTCAGATATTTCGAGGAGAGCTGATTCGGTGCTAAAGCCAGCTCGGAATCCTGATTGGCTCGTATGGAGACAGTTGTTCGACTCCATAAATTCGGTGGTAACAGAGTTCACATGGTTTTCCTGTAAGCGTGAGCGGAGAGGGCTGGCCCGACATACGCCAGGCGAGGGTAGGGGTATGAATAAAAGGCACATAACTCTGGGTGTGGTACTCTTCCGGAAAGCCCAACATCTCTGCCACGGCGGCGCCTCCCACCCCACCCACGAGGCTGACGCCGTTGCCGTGAGCAAGGTTGCGTGCGATCCTGTGCGCCAGCTGCACCCCGGGCCACTGGTCCCCAAACCTGTCTTACCCACCCCTGCGCACCCAGGCCTCAATGCCCACCTGCCGACACCGGCGTGTGTCGAAGAGGGCCTACCACTTGCCGGTGCAATCTCCAAGTCCGAGGTCCGCAACCCTGGAACCTGCTACGACTGTCACGGACTCTGCGAGCAAGGCGCACAGTACTCCTTTCTCATTTGCATACTCTACCGGCTGGCACAGCGGACTAGTAGGTCACACATTTGGAACTGAGTCTTGATTACAACATGGCAGAGCACATTGATTATGGCTGTGTTTATGTCACTATACTCCCTTCGATGTGGTGCCACCAGGTCTTAGTAGTGCATCACAACCACAAGATTCTGTGGGCCCATGTGGACTTCTGCCCTCGGCCTACGCTGCACTCCAGTAGGACACAAAATTGGAACTGAACATTGATAATTCTAAGGCAGAGTACATATCATTGCATGCAAGGAGAGGCGTAAGAGGATGATGCGTTGCATTTGTGAGGAAAAAAGGATCATTCTTATGGAGGTGAATGATCACTACTGACAACTGCCCTGGTGTCACTAACTCTGTGCATCGCAAGCCTACGACACGTGGCTGTGGGCCACTGCTGACCACTGCCTCCTGCCTACACTGTGGTCCAGTAGGTCACACATTATGGACTGAGTCTTGATTTAGCAATGGCAGAGAACATATCAGTGTACCGGCATCATCGCAGACTGCATTCCCTCTCAGCCCCGGTACCACTAAGTCTGTTCCCCAATATTCATGAACACTCTCTGGTCGAACATTGGTGGCAAGTGAGTCTATGGACTAGGGGGTAGTTATTATCCTCATGTACCTGAAACCGAATTGTTGGTGGCAACGAGGCTGTTGCTTTCCACTCGCCCATTTGCTGCTTCTGGATAACATCAGACCTCTGCATCATGCCCTTGAGGACACCTTCCACTGTCCCCTGCTACCCTCCGCCACATTCACCTTCGACATTGACGAGGACCTGCACAGTCTGCATGGCCCTACCTCAGTGGACCACAAGTCAGCGTCCCTTGACGGGGTGCCTGTGCCGGCCACTAACTGTGCTGGTCAAGTCAGGGACCCTTTCATCTGTTATATTGGAAGACTTCTGATATGGGGGTCTTGAAGTCTTCAATGCAATGTGTATGTGGCCCTGCGCTGTCAGCTGCCTCCGGCCTCAACAGCAGTCTACCAGGGCTCACACATCCAATCGAGTCCTGACCGGCCCGGACGTGGCATCACCACAGGAGGCACGCGCCACCATCGCCAGGACCCCCTCCAACCGCCATCTCCCAGAGTCGAAACAGTGGTACTGGCAGACTGACGGAGTTGCTCACACCTGTCGTGAATGCTATCTGCCTGATCCCCTGCTCAGCACGCCACGTGCCACTGACTCAGTACACCGCAACCCATGGACACTACTGTTTGCATGTTGTGTGACCTCTGTACTTGCTCCGGATCCCTCCATGTTGCTCAGCAGTTAACTCTGTTATGCAGGTGTTTTCAGTTTCCGTTACACTGGTGTCCACTGTTCAAGTTTTTGCCAGCACCAATCACTCCGTATGGGCTGGCTTACACTCACCCCACACACATCCAGCACAGGCAACACTGTACATGTGGCCCTGCCAAAAAAGGGGTCGGGTGCACGTGCCTGTTGCCAGTTCAACATAATATCTGCGTGTGTCCCTGTGGTCTTTTTGTATGCAAGAGGGCTCTGGGTCCCACGACATTACATTGTGCTGTGTACCTCGGGCGCAGACATGTCACCGCAGGCAGCGGGTTGGAGCTTGAACATGTAGCTTTGTCGTCATCCACTCAATTTGTAAGGGGAGTGGCCTGGGCCGTCGTACGCAGAGCCAACGTGGGTCTGTGACTGCTATTTGCGTGCCCCTTGGCGTGGTTCTGTACTGTAAGTCTGCATCTGCATGTGTCTCTATGGCAGTGTGGGTCTCCTTTGTGGTGTGTAGGTGGGCCCTGAAGGTTAATAGACACCCACGTATGTCATCTAGTTTGCCTTGAATGGGTGCGAACGCCACCCGCACCTGTTCGGCCACCTCAGTTTGGCGTTCTGACACCTGCCATTGGGGTGCCATGTGTGGGTCGGTGAAGTGTTGTGAGGCAGCCGTGCTTGCGGGTGCTTCCTGCTGTGTGGTCTGTTGCAGGGTCTGTGTTCTCCTCCAAGTAGCTTGGCTGCCGGGTCCTGCTGATGGGTTTCGTGGGATGTTCATGGGCTGTTGTAGGGCATCAGTGTCGAAGGTGTGGTGGCCCTCTCCGGCATCACAGATATGTGGTCTTCTGTGCTCTGCTGGAGGTGTTGTATGTCCCTCAGCAATGTGAAGGGGAGATGCCTGTTGACATTGTGTTGACATGTATGTTGGCACATTGTTCTTGTTTACATGCAGACTGTATGACAATGTACATTGTGATGTTTGGGAGCTGCAGGATTTGGATGCGGGACCTTGTATATATGGACTACATGACGGATGTGAGGTTGTACGCGTACATTTCCATTTCCAGCACTGTCAGATGTAGTAGGCCTGTTTCTGCGCGTGTGCGGCGCCAGATGTGTTCTCTGTTCTGCAGTGTCAGGTTTGCGCATCGTACCACCTTGTCGACAATGTGGATGTGCTGTTTTTGCTATGTGTGTGTGCTGCTGAGTGCCACAGGGACCAGGGACATGATCCAGGGACATTGTGGGTGTTCAGTGTGCGAAACATCGTTATGCATGTGTGCCATTGTGCATGTGTGCCATTGTGCCCATCTCTCCCCGTCCCCCCAGTCCCTGGTCGTTACCCACCCTGTTGATGTTGTGTCAGGTCCTCTCGAGCTGTGTCCGTACTCCCTACTCCTTGCACCGTCTCCACACTGATGACTGTGGCCTCGGTTTCCTCCAGCTCCTCCTGTGGCGCAGGACTCCCACCTCCGGTAGCCGTTGATGCCTTCCTGTTGGCAGCGGGTTTGTGCCTGGTTTAGGTTATCACATCATGCCAGCGCCTCTTGGCCTCGTCGATTGTCCTCCTCGACGCTCCGACTGTATTCCCGGTCGTCTACTAGTGGGTCATTTAATGGTAGTTTTCTGCCACCTCCGTGACACTGATCTGGTTTTGCTGTGGACTGCACCCCGTCTTCCTCTCCCTCTTCTCCTTGGCCATCCCCGTTGCTCCTTGATGGTGCTCTGTGGGGGTTGTAGGGTTCGCGTTTGACTCTGCGCTTGGCCAGGGGGCATCCATGTTGCTATGCGCTTTGGATTGTTTCTGATGTGTTGTTTCTGTAGTTTTCATAGTGCATTTTCCCGCTAGACGTGTGGGATTTACAGACCTGTCGCTGGTTTTCGCTGCCTTTTGTACCGTTATTAACCTCCTCACAAGATTTTTTGAGTTCGCGTTTTGCATTTTTGTGGCGTGGTGTTGATTTTAACGTGTACATTTAACACGTTATCTGGGGAATATCGCATGGTACCACCGTGTTGAGAATGCTTCGTTAACACAGCGTTATTTTCCCCCGATAGACTGCGATGTTGGAAGTTGCGTAAAGTTACTTTTACGATGGTCATCACACATTCTTGAGAATATGCCCCTATGTTTTTACGATGCACGACTACCTGGGAAATTGTGTCTTTGTTGAATCTGAAACTAATTAATTTAGCTTTGTGTGCATTCCGTTTTCTTTTGCCAGGTCCGATTCCTCGTATCTAACCCGAGGAATGTATGTTCCTTGAAAATGCATTCACATCCACCTTATTTTTAAATGTGCTTGTTCCACTGAAACCCTCCCTATTTGCTTCTTTCACCTTTGGCTTCCTGAGATGTAGTTGTTCCCTGTACCCTAACTCCATTCCTTTTTTTTCGTTTTCTCTTTATCGGAGCAGTTCTGGACATGGGGCAGTTTCGGGTTTATCCTCCCAAACAACGAGTCTGGGACATTCGGGCTATGATTCCAATCTTTGGGCCCTTGTCCTGGGTTTCGGTCAGGATGACCTTGTGGCTGCTGGGCCTCATGGCCTCCTGCATCCTGCTGACCAATCATGCCAGACGGCATATGCGGGCTCTGCAGTGGGAGGTGAAGTTCCACTGGGCACAGCATCAAGGGGACCTGTCCGAGTCCGTCCAGATCTCAGAGGGCACTGCGAAACAGTTGCTGTGGTGGCTCACGAACCAGTATTGGGTCAGCAGCAGATCACTCTCTCTTCCCCAACCGGAGCACACAGTGGTGAAGGAAGCGTCCCTCCTGGGATGGGTCGGCCACATTAGAGAGGCAGAGATCAGAGCCCTCTGGTCTCCGGCGGAGTCCAGGCTCCATAATAACCTTTGGAGCTCCGAGCGATCCTACTTGCACTGAAAGCATTCCTTCCCTCTGTCAAGGGGAGAGTAGTGTAGGTGTTCATGGACAACACCACTGCCATATGGTATTGCAAGAAGCAGGGCGGGATGGGGTCGTGGACCCTATGTCAACAGGCTCTGCGTCTCTGAACATTGCTGGAATGTCAAGGCATTTCCTTGACGGTTCAACACTTGGCAGGTTCTTTGAATGCCAGGGAAGACAAACTCAGCAGCAGGTGTATGATGATTCACGAATGGCGTCTTCACTCGGAGGTGGTGTAAGGTCTCTTTCAACAGTGGAGAGAGCCTTGGTTAGATCTATTCGCTACTGAAGAGAACGCGCAATGCCATCACTTCTGCGCATTGGAATTTTCAAGGCGGCACTCGCTATGCAACGCTATTTGGCTCGAGTGGAGCTGCAGTCATTTATATGCTTTTCCGCCTATACCACTTCTACCCAGTGTGCTGAAGAAGATCAGGCACGACCGGGCCCACGTCATTCTTGTGGCCCGGACCGGCCTTGAAGAGTTTGGTATCCTGAGCTACTCAGTATGAGCATGGATCCTCCGATCCGACTGCCTCTTCTGGAGGATCTTCTGTCGCAGCAGCAGGGGACAGTCCTCCACTCGAACCTGACTTGCCTCCACCTACATGCGTGGTGCTTGAGCGGCGACAGTTGATTCCATTTGACTTGCCTCCTGAAGTCCGGGATATCATTCTAACAGCCAGGCGTCCCACCACAAAATCGGTATAAGCCTGCAGGTGGAACAAATTTGTAGCATGGTGCACAGCAAAGGCTGTGGATCCCCTTTCTGCCCCTCTTTCAGAAGTCCTTTCGTTCCTTCTTTCACTCTGGGCACTATAAAGGGCTACCTTTCTGCAATTTCGGCCTTTCTCAGGCTCCCTGATCAGCCCTCTCTTTTCAAGTCCCCTGTTGTAAATAGATTTCTCAAAGGCATTACCCACCTTTTCCCTCCTATTCCATTTGTGATGCTGCAGTGGGACTTGAATCTGGTTCTTACTTATTTGATGTGCGCTCCTTTTGAGCCACTTCACAACTGTCCTTTTGTCCTCTTCATTTATTGACTTTGAAATTTTCTAGGCGCGTGAGTGAGCTCCAGGCTCTTTCCTGTAAGCCTCCTGTTCTGTCGGTTCATACGGATAAGGTTGTGCTTCGCACTCATCCTTCCTTCTTGCCAAAGATTGTCACTGCCTTCCACATCTGGCACAAACAATTACCTTGCCCACTTTATTTCCGCCTCCGCACCCTTCCAGAGGGGAAGAGGGGCTCCACCGTCTGGACCCAAAACGTGCACTGTCATTTTACCTGAATTGCACACAACAGTTCCGGGTGGATGACCAGCTCTTTGTTGGCTACATAGGCGCCAAGAAAGTCTGGGCTGTGCACAAGAGGACTATGTCCCGCTGGGTCATCTTGTGTATCAAAGCCTGTTATTCTCTAGTTAAAAATGAACCTCCGGTGGGGTTACGTGCCCATTTTGCCAGGGTGACAGCAGCTACTACTGCATTGGGATGTGGTGTCCCCCTGCAAGACATCTGTTAGGCAGCCACGTGGGCCTCGCTGCACACCTTTACTAAGGATTATTGCCTTGACAGTCAAGTACGGAGAGACAGCTTCGTTGGCCGTTCTGTTCTCTGTGACTTTCTGGTGTGATCTTGGTTCGTAGACCCACCACTGGGGTTGGTATATCTGGGGTATCTATTCTTAGGTAAGGAATCTATCACTACGTGTTTCTTTTAGATGAACAAGTTAATTACCTTCGGTAACGATATATCTGTAAGAACATTAGTTAGTGATAGATTCCTTACCGCCCCACCGACCCTCGCCTATGTGCAAACTGATTTCTAGGGTTATGGTCATCCCTTTCAGGGCCTAGTTTAAATGCACCAGTGGTCAGTATCTTGCATGGCTCTGCGTTCCTGGTACGGAAAATCGTGTACAGAACTGACGTCAGCGCGCGTGATTGCGTCTAAGTAGCCACCAAAAATATTGGAAGGTTCCCCTGATTACTGAACACAGGTAGGGGGAGAGTAATGCAAAGAAAGAAGACCCTGTGATTTAGGCTTACTAAATAGAGTCAGAAATACTGACTAGAACAAGGCAATATAGGGGCAAAGCAGGTTTCTAGGAGATCCTAGTTAGTCAATTTATAATATAATGGCAATGACTATGTAGAACATTTTACAACATTGTATATCCAAATATGAGAGATAAACAAATCCACCAGAAATCTAAAGAATATAAACACAGTTTATTAAAATACCTCCCTTAAGGGTTACAATCTAAAATAAAATACAATAAAAAGGATTTTCACATGAGTGAACAAATCTATATTAAAAAGGTCAAAGGGCAAGAGTCGACGCGGCGTTTCGGTGTCTGTTTGTAATGTTCACACCTTCTTCAGGACACTTTGACAATTCATTGATAATCTGATATTTCGAAGTTTCTCTTTTTAAAATTTAGAAGACTTCTCATACAACCTGATGTCTGTATTATATCTGTTCCTTATGGTCATATAGCACCTTTGATGGGTTCATAGCATAGGATAATAGAACACGGAGGAGTCACCGGACTTTTCTCTTGGGTTAGATAAAGAGATGACGGCTCGGGGTCCCTTCCTGAATTTGGGATCACACAACTATAGATCCACTTTCATACAGCTGTTTATGGTTTGTTGATTGTATGTTATCACCTTCAAGAATGCGGTCGGCCTCCCTGCTCCTCCGTGTCAAATTAAGTCAACTTTACACTTTATTGTATCTCGTAAGTGAATAGCAATCTATTTAATGCCAGATGTATTCCACATACTGTCCGTGCCATGTTCGCAGTACAAAATATATTGAATGGAAACAATTCAGTTTTTTGGGATTTAAAGTATATCCTGAAATGAAAGCATAACCATCATCTAGTATAACCGGTATAGTATCATCTGCTTAGGTAGAAGATGCAAGCACGGTATTGTTAATGGTAAAATACCTGTATTCTATACAGAGGTATGAATGAGACATAACAGTGACTCAATGGCTAATAAAAATTATAATAAAGGGACTAAAGGACATCCTTGCATAATAACTCTAAATAAATGAATGGAAGAGAAATTAATGTCATTAACAGAATGTTATTGTTGATGGTAATAAATACAATACTTTAACCATTGAAATAAAGATGGCATCAAAACAGAATTCTTTCCTGGTTCTAAATAAAAAATTACAATTGACCTTATCAAACTCCTTTTCGGCATCCAAAGCTAATAATAAACATATATAGGGCATTTGAATCTATTCTGGGAAGTAAGATTATGACATAGTTGCTTCTTTGAAGGAACCCTTGACAAAAGCATCATACACAAATTCCTGAAATAAATGTAAAAGGAGAAGGAAAACTTGAGTAGCGAAACTTTTGTAATATTTTGCATGAATAACATCAGGAACAAGGGATTTCTTGGTATTTAAGGATCTAATTGCATTACAAACCTCTTCGGTAGTTAGAGGAGCATCGAGAATGTCAGATTGAGATAAGGATGGTAAATTGCTTTTAAAACATTTTTGGGGTCTAACATTAAGTTTTACACTTGTCTGGAGATTAAAGGAAAGGCAAGAAGACCACAGTGTGTCTTAACCTTAGGCTTCCCAGTTGATGCTAGGGTGTGAGTCTACCAACCATTTCAAGCCTCTTCCTTATATGTGCATGGTAACAACCTTGATTTGGGATGTGTAATTGCCACTTGGGGCTCGCCCCAGAACTCCTCACCACTATGAGCTGTCTGGGGCAATGCATGCTAGACTCAAAACCAACAGCTGCCTGTGATATGGGGTCGTGGGTGTAGTGGGGGTTATTTGCCTTTAAAAAGGGTGCATATATACTGTCTTCTAAAAGAGTGCATAGGTACTGCTCATACATTTCACTCGATCAGCATAAAAGTGCAGCCCTCTTGAAAGCTTCATAGTTTATGGAAAATATAACAGAATTTTTGCTTATTTCACTTTTCAATTTACAATGAGACCTATCATTATAAAAGGCACGTGACTGAGCTGATGGTACGCTCTTTGCAAGGACTGTCCTTCACTTGCACTGTATTCCTGGGCATCCAAATAAAATTCAGATTTTACTGATGTGCATTGCAGAAGCAGGCAGCACATATTGTCATATTTCCTACACTGTAAACAGCTGCTTGCCTCCCATATCGTTCTGGTTGTGTTTATTCTTCTCAGTTTCAGGAGAGGGGAGGGGTAGAGCACAGATGCTTTTTAATGCCTAGTAAGTTGTAATAATTTTTTGCATCTGGTAATTCTCTGTAAATCTTATGCGCTTTTTGTGCTTTTTGGTAATCACAAAATAAAATTATTATACATTTTCAGAACTAAAGCCATCAATATGTTCCCCCTGTAATCCACCTGGATTTAGTACCAGCCAGAGAACATAAGTGCATATCCACAGGGGTCAATCAATCTAACAGCATTAAAATATTGCAGTTTCTGGTTGCACTGTTCTTAATATTTTACAGATGTGGCCTCTCACGGCTGATATTAAATCCTCCAGTGATTTTTGCAGCAAAGAAGAAAATACACAATGGCGAGACCCTTTCAAAATCCTGTAGCTTAGCAGCGCTTGTCCTGAGAGTGGCCTATGTTTTGACGCCTCTATTCTGCATAACACCATAGATGTATCTTCAATTGGTGAAGCAGGTGCAGTAGCACTGGGGCTTCGAGACCCAAGTGGCCCACCGAATCATGTTTATTGTTGTATTTCATAGTTCAAACAGGGATCAGAGAGCCCATTGCCTAGATTGCAAAAGGTCCCATGACACACTGGTTACACCGCTGAATGACACTCATCTCTTTCTTACTTTGGCTACCTATAAACTCCGGTGAGAATCTCAACTGCTTTTTCCATGCTATAGATGTGCAAATTATTCCAACAAGCAAATGATCTATCTTTTTCTACAGCTTCTGGATATTTTCAAACTACCCCAAGGCCCCTGAAATCTGGCCCAAGTAAAGACCCTCGGACAGAGAGCCCATGTTTCACATATTATGAATATGAGGATCACTTTTAGGTCTCACCTCCCAGAGAGCTTTCAGCTGAGTGGAGGCAAAAACCTGGTATGGACCACACCAAAAACTTGCAGCTGTCCCACTGCTTACCATTGATTGGCTTTATTGTCACTCACATTTGCTTGCTTCTTGTCCAATGGTTTAACTTTCCCCAATTGTGATTGTCCCTCCCCTGGAGCATATCCTCTTTACCATCCTTTTTGATTGGCTGTCTTGTATCCTTCCACTTCTCACATTGAGGGAACTCATTTTTCTTTGTCTTTCAGCACCCCACGAGAGTTCACGTTTTCTAGCTGTCTGCCTGTCTCTTCCCCTAGGGTGCTGCTTCTCCGTTTAAATAAACTCCCACAGTGCTCAACATTTCCCCCCACTCCTCTCACCATCATGTGCTGCTTTTCTGTTCCTTTCTGGTCCACCATAGCTTATTTGATTCATTTTTATATCATTCTCTCCAAACCCACGGCCCAAAGCTCTCCTGATGCTCCTTCGGCTCACTCTTGGTTGCTTCCCCAACCCAGTCCTTCCTTCACTTCTCTCTTCTCAGTCCTTAAAATGCTTTTTTGTATGTCTTTTAGAGGGCCCAGAAGCCCCCATTTGCAGCTGTGGCACTCTGATTACAAAAGAAATTTGGGGGGTAAGTCAAAAAGCATTTTTATTTATTGCCCCGGTGTCTGTAAATAGAAAAATTAATAAAATTGCCATCTCATCATTCAGAAGACTTTTGAATGCATGGTGACACATGCAAACACCTACTGAGTGGCACACCCACAAGCTGTTATAATGCGTATGTGTTTATGGCGCAGTACTTAATTTCTTCTTTTTATTTTTGTCAATGCTATACAGCAGTTGGCATAAAACATTTAGCAAAACCAATAAGTAATAAAGGCGATACCTATTGGGTTTGCCAATGCTAGATTTCCTTTTGCCACTGTTCTGTCTCATTGGATTTTATTAGGCTGACAAAGTTATACGCCATTAAAAGAGTGAAAGCATCTAGTGAGTGAAACACCATTGTCATTTATACCGACCCAATTCAGGCGGGTGAGACTCCCGATTGTTAAGCCAAAAACGGCTATATTTTAGCATTTTCCATCCTGAATTTTGCCTCTGCTTTAATGAAAGTCTGTGGGAAAATATAGTCTCCGATCTTTTTTTCAAATTCTCCCTCCTTGTTTTTACAAAATGTTGGCGTGAATGCGTTGTGAATGTTTTGATATCCACTGCAAGCAGGAGTGGATATTTTTGATGATTTTTCTACCTTAATGTGGTCATTTAGGGGTAGATTTACAAGCCCCTTGCAACACTGTTGACCGCTGTTGCGTCACTTTTGTGACGCAGCGGCGGCGTAAATAATATGGCCAATTTACGTGGCGTATCTAGGGAGATGCGTCACGTTGTAAAGTTCTTCGTCACATATAATGTATGCAGGGTGGATGTTCCCACGCAGGAAAGCCTCATAAAAGTGGCGCAGTGAAATTTTCAAGATTTCACTGCCTCACTTCTATGGCGCCACTGCGTCAAAACCTTACGCCTGCTTGAGTGACGCTGTGTAGTGGGACTAGGCCTCAAAATGCATTGCTGGAGTTGCGTAGAGCTTGTGACACGACTTCAGCAATGAGTGACTTTTGCCCCAACAGATGCCTCAGAATTTCTGACACATCTGTCAATCCTTGTGCCACGGCGCGCCATATTTTAAATACGGCGCATCCATGGTGGCGTAAGGGTTTCTCACAGTGGCGCAGGGATAGTGACGCATTTCTTTCTTGTAAATCTGTCCCTTTTACCCTTGGTGATGGGGCCAACCGGTAGAAAGCATTTGCGCTCTTTACCTTTGCCACCAGTATTAGACCTCAGCATATATTTTGCTTACTTACGGTGTGTGCTTCGACTTACTGCATGTGCAAATTGTGAACAATTCAGTAACAAAGCCTGCAAAATAGGGACAGTTATCATTATGGTGTATTATAGTCTATTTTTTTGCACTATAATGCATGTAATTCGGAATGCATCCGGGGCGTGGTGCTTCTGCCAATGAGTTTTTGCTCGTGACTCCAAATGACCCTTTGGCACTAAAGCGAGAAAGGTTCAACAAACACATCTAGACCAGGATGTGGTTATAAAAATGCACGCATTTAGTTAGCATAAAATAAATCTGAGTGCAACAGAACGAGGACCCACACGTCATCGGATGAGAAGGGATAGAGCTATGCAATTGGCCGTTTGTGTATTTTGGCTTGTGAAATGCTACCTACAGCATTTCCGAGAGCGCAAGGACCATGCAGCACAGAGAGTCAGACGGGCAGCTCTGGTTAGGAGACAAGCTTGCAGTGCCAGCTAGGGCTGTGCGACCGGTGCAGCCACATCTGGTGCTGACCTCGAGGGGGTGGGGGCCCGTTTAGAAATAGCAGGGTTTTTAAAAATCACCCTCAGCAGAGTTCCCTGTGTATCCAGAAATGTTCAAGCAACAATAAAAAGGTCAAGGTAACTCTGATAATGAATGTTCCTGCTGGAGAGAGATCCAGTTTTTATCTAGTAGCAGTTTCCACTCGTGCTAAAGTAGCTCACAGGGTTATGATGGCTGCTGCAAAGAACATGTACCATACAAATCACCTAACTGTATTTTATGAGGCTTGATCTGAAGGTTACTGCTTATGTCACAGATCCGTTTGTTACTTGCAGTTCATAAGTCTCAACCCTAATATAGCAAAGTGGCCTATGAACTGCCATCAAAGAGTTACATGCAAACTGTATGGTATACCTTAGAACGGTATGTCTTTCCCCCCGCTCTTTCATTATCCTAATCGTACTAAAAAGGGATCATTTTTATTAGTACAGCTGAACACTGCTGTATGTTTTAAATTCTGTGTTTGTACTTCTTTAGACAAAACACTCTTGAAATATACTGCCTAACAGTATCTGTTACATGTGACTCCTAGACCTTGTAATCCTCATAATCGTATGAAACATTCCCAATGGACTGATTTACACATGTATGAATCATTGGCTCCGTATTATGTGTGGGTGATGTAAAGTGCTCTGACACCCTATGCTCAAATAAGTAGCGGTATAAAAAGAGAGTGCCTATGGAGAGATGAGGGGCCCTGCAAGAGTAGCGTGGGAATTCATGGAGAAGGAGGATTTTAGGCAGTGCGTCACAAAGATTTTCTCACTTTCTAAAGCCGGCCCTGCAAAGACACTCTCCCTTCCCCTAGCCCAGAAACAGGATTACAGACTGAGTGACAATGAACCCTGCCATTCGATCAACCTTGCTGCACCTGTGATTTTTTCTGGGAATCTGGGGTCCCTGGCAGGCACTGCTTGGCACGAAGACTACACAAAACAAGCCTGCCAACTTTGTGCCTTCCTGTCTCCATGGAGGAAATCAGCTGGCTAAGGGCCACTGGCAGGGCTGGGGGCTATGCAGTTCACCTTAATCTGGATACTAGCCCAGACTGGTAGAAGGCCACCTAGTCTATTTGACTGTTTTAGATGCACTTCAACACCCTTGTGGCTGCACCCTTGATGTGTAGGCAGACGCAGCTCCGGTTCGTATAAGACACTTCATGGATTCCCCATGGAAGGCAGATTTAGCTGCTCACCCGGTTTCTTATCATGGCTGGAGCATCCACCCCAGCACTGGAGTATGCAAATCACTACTTCACACAGGTAGTCCTGTAATACACTTGTTTATCTTCGGCTTGCGCCCATTAACTGAATGTATTCCATCTTAGATTTTATTGACCACACCCAAATACCTGATTACGTAACTTTGTAAGGAGTCTGCCTAGGACCATCTGGGTCATACTACACATGATCACACAACACTATTTCTCCCCCTTTGTTGGATAAAAAAATACTGACAACATGTATACATTAGAGTTCCTCAATGACTCATCGAGGTGCCCGCACCAATCTTTCAAATCGAGTCGTACAAGGTGAAGGAGTTGCACTGTCATCTGGCATTGTAGCTGTAGACTCAGATGTTTGACTTGGACACTCAGGTGGACTTGCTTTACTCGTGAGGGCTGGAGCTGACGAACATCGAGGCAGATGTTTGAAATGGGACGAGTCTCTTGTAATGGACTTTCCTGGACATTGAGCTGTCAAAATATGTCCTTTACTTGTCCCGGCTCTCAATGGACCATTATAAAATGGAGCATCAGTCATTCGTTTCCATTTTTGTTTGAGTAGGACTCAGTCTCCTTCTTTGAAAACCATGTCCCCAGTGCATCTGCGCTTATCTGCGAGAAGCATCCATGACACAAAACTCATCATTGTCTAGTACTTGGCTCGTGGTCCATTGTGGTGGCTTTGTCTGAATGGCTCTCCCAAACAGCAATGTGGGAGGGGTTTCACCTCTTGTAGATTGGGAAGTCAATAGGCACAAAGGGCGGGACACAAAGCTGACTTGAGTTTGATTCCTTCAAGCGCACAAAGCTGACTTGAGATCGATTCCTGCAAGCGCAGTGCGCTGAACCCCTTTCTTCATGGTGCCCATATATCGTTCAATAATGCCATTTGCCTGTAGCCTGAGAGGCTTGCTTTTCTGATGCTTGACATAGAATCGACTAAGAAATTCCTTAAGCTCTCTGCTATTGAAGGGCAGACTATTGTCAGATTTAAGGATGGAGGCAACACCCCACGCTGCAAAAATATCATCCAGTCTCTCGATGACTTTCTCATGTGTGGTCGGTGATAAATCTTCCACTAAGGGAAAATGTGAGTTCTAATCAATAGCTACCATGAGAATATGGCCATTGTTTGAAAGTCCAAAGAAATCAACTGCAATTGTCTCCCGTGCTTGTTTAGGAAGGTCAGACTTATTTATCGGATGCTGTATTGTCATGGGAGAAAAGCAGTTACAAGGCGAGGAAACCACACTCGGTCTCTGAGGGCTCTCCTAGTGGTCACAGTGCCACAATGTCTTCCATGTGACAGTTCAATAGCTTGTTGTCTCGAGCTCTCATGTATGACAGTTCTTGAACCTCTTTGTACAATACCTTATTGAGTGACAGAAAGACATTCCTGCACATTCTTGAATTTTTGATATTCAGTGTCATCTGTGAGAGGTCGAGTACATTTTCTCCATGTTTGCCCTTCAAATATTCCTTTGAGTGTGATCATGTCTTGTCTGTATTGGTTGTAGCAAGGATATGCTCAATGGATAGAGCTGCAGGGGTGCTGGTCTTTATTAAATGAAATGTATGTATGCTTCAGCCACTTTAGACGTTGCACTGTAACGCTATAACGCCACTCGTGAGAAGTAATCTGCAGGTTTTGATTCTTCCCCAGCTTATGCACAAAAGTGTAATCATACTTTTGCAATCTTAACCCCCACTTCTTGATGCAGGGAGCATCTTGGCTTCTGGATTTCCGAAAATGGTGGGCCGTATTATGGAATGTGCCCCTGGGGCGCAATGGGTATGTGCACCTGCTTTGAATGCCCGAGGCTCTTTGGTATTACAGAAAGGGCTGCAGACACTTGTGCGGCCCTTTCTATAATTCAGATAGCGCGGGCACAGATATAGCACCAGCATTATTACCAGAGGGTGTTCCCTTATTTGCATGGGGGCGTGGCCCCATGCAAATAAGGGAATCCCTTTGCCTTTGTGCCCCAGCCGTATTATAGATGTGGGCGCAGAGGCAAAGACTCTGTCAGGAGGCACACTGACAATGTGCACACTGATGGCAGCCCTCTGGAGGACGGAAAGGGGGTCCAATGAACCCCCAGATAACCCCTTGCAAGCAGGTGAAGTCACTTGCTGCCCCACCGGCAAGGGGATCTCACTCCCCTCTTAATAGTGAAGGTGGGTTGCCGACTGCACAGTGAAACACGGAGAGGCTGCTTCAAAGCCGCTCCGTTTTTCACTTGAATAAACTGCCCGCAGGGCTCCACCACTTTGCAGCTGCCCTGGGTGCAGTGCTTTCAGTGAAAGAGGGTCCACATTTGCACTCTATGTGAAATAGGGCCCCTGGTGGCCAGTGACAAGGATGAAATGCTTTCTGTACAGAAACACATGAAAATGTTCACAAGTCCATACTACAGCCAGCCTCTCTTTTTCTGGCTGAAAATAGCCACCTTCAGGCTGAGCTAAACTTGGGACAAAGGCCACAATGTGTCTCTGAGCATTTGGATGTTCTTGGTGTTGAGCAAGGATTGCACCCAACCCAACCAGGGCTTGCGTCTACTACAATCTCAGTATGTAACTTTGGATCAAAGTAAGCCATTTCAGTTGCATTTTCAATTGCTTGTTTTATTTTCTTGAAACTTCGATCATATTCAGATGACCATTGGAATAGAACATTCTTCTTTGTCAACTCTTGTAAAGGGGCACTCCCTGTGGCAAAATCACAAGTGTATCTCAAGCTATAGTTTGCCATGCCTAAAAAGGATCGCAGCATTATTACATCTTACAAGGGACAGGTGAATGACAATACTTGAACTTTTTCAAGGTCAGAAGTTATTCCCCCTTCAAAGAAATAATGTCCAACGAATTTCAGTTTGTTTGTGAAACTCACACTTTTCTGCATTTGACGTGAGACCTGCATCGGTGAACAAACAACACATTTGCGTAAGACCTTTGTCATGTTCCTTTCATGTGTCCCCAAACACTAATATATCATCACTGTAGTTAAAAGCATGTGTAACCGATAGATTTACTTGGCAAATGACATCCTGAAAGGGTTCACTGACAAAATATCGAAGTTAAAAATATAGAAGTAAAAAATATCGATGTAAAATGTGGAATGCAAAAATATCGACTCCCTATACCCCTATACTTAAGCAGGTAAGTACAAAAGTATCTGAAAAATATATATGTAAAAAATATAGTTGTACAAATATCGATATATATATATATACTAGCAGCCCGTCCCGACGTTGTTCGGGAGGAATCAGGCTTCAGGCCCCCCGCCCGCCCTGGTGTTGTCCGTGGGTCCCCCTGAGCCTTCCTAAGATAGAACAGCCATCCGGATGTATGACGATACAGCGCCAACCATAACAACGCAAGCAATTACCACGCTGTTGTTAAATCGTAAAAGGCATTACATCGCACGCATTTACTGCGCATGCTGTTGCCACGCGATTGTAGTGTCTCTGCTGCTTTGGGGCATTACAACGCAGGTCACCAAATCGCCTGCTGTTACATCGTGATTTTCACTTTTGTTTATGAAGGTACGAAACAAAAGCTCACTCTTTAATGGTGCATCTTCTTATTGTACTGTTTCAAAGAACTGATGCTGTGGGTCTACGTTTTACAGCACATCCTGCTTCTACACCCTCTCCTTTCGGTCCTAGTCAACCCGATCTGTGTGGCTCATTTCTAAATAGTTCCATTCCACGATTTATACGAGTGTTCAGAGGCTTCCAAAAATATGTTTTATTTTCACAAAATGCGCAGATTTTCTTTTCAAGAGGAACTGCAAAGTGTAATACACTTGGGGAAAACCTACATCAATTCGTTTAGACAGTATCATTCATTCTGTCACAATACATGGATTTTTAGACAAATACACATTTAATTCCAGGTAGCTTTTCAGGCAGTATATTGCCACCAGATGGATTTCCGCCTTTCTACGTTTCGGAGGACACCCACCAGCTATGTCAATGTGTCGGGGCTGCAGCTAACATTCTTTTTCAGTAATTATGTCAATTTATGCTCGAGCATGCGTTGTAATCATGCCGTGATTGCTAACATTATTTATTGTTTGGTTGCCCTGGTATGTTAACGGCCTGCCTCGATTAGATTTCATTGTCCCAGTCTTAAGCCTTGTTTGGGTGGCCACCAATTCAGGCTCCCCCTGGCATGGTTTTGGGCAGCTGACCCGCATGGCGTCCTGTGACTTGTCCGTCGATATAGCAGTATCTTCCTTCCCTGGATGATATTCAGCACTCATTGGTTCCGTGCAGCGGCTGAAAGCTGGCCCCCTCCTGTAAACACACTGCAGGCCTCTGCAGTCTTCATCCGGCACCCATCTAGGGTTGCGTCCGCCTTCTGGCACCCATAACAGCATCCTACGAGTACTCTCTCGCCCAAAAACAAGTTCAGTGTGAGATGGGGTGCTTCTCATTGTGGAACTTTGGTGCCCTATCCTACGTCGGAGCTCCATTATGTCAAACCAGGTCAATTGATGAAAATGCTGTGTTACTGCAAATGGCGCTTATGTTCAAACGCACATGTTTGGGATATTTTTTTTTTCTTTCAGGCTGTCGGTCCCAATTGGGGGTCTCTCTGAGCTATAGCCGGCCCTCCATATTCACAGAAATATGTAAATCATTATCAATTTTAATAAAAAACACAACATACAAACCTTCTATTTACATAAGGTTAGAATTAACAGTGCCAGGGCATGCCCACCCTACCATCGATCATGCCCTCGCCCAGCCACCCATCCATCCACCCACACATCCATCCATCCACCCATCCATCATGCATCCACCATCCAGCCACCCATCCATCCATCATCCACCCATCCACAGATCCATCCACAATTTTGGTCATCCATGCTGCGCACTCACATCACCATATGGGCATAAGCGAAAACAGCCACCAATCCATCATGCATCCACCACCCAGCCACTCACCCATCCATCATGCATCCATTATGCACCCACCCACCCACCCATCCACCCATCCATCAGGCCACATCCTCTCCCGTTGTGCGGGCCTGCATTTTGCACATGTTTAATTTATTCCCCTGTCGGCCCGAATTCCCTTTTATACTCCCCACCAAACTGTTGAGCTTGCTGCACCATTGCAGGAACATTATGTCTAGTCATAGGCAAAATATTGTTCTGCATCCCAACTGAAGTACCTGCTCCGGGACAGTCAGCGTGATAAGTAACACGGTTCCTTCTAATTTAAGTGGCAGAAATAAAGAGTGCAGGGCTTACACTGATTGAAAAACGATGTATGCACTTGTAAACACCCAACACACATTAAAAACTATAACTTGTAAGTGTCCAATTTATTTCTGGGTGTCACGAGTCTCGAACCATGGTTTTCAGCACCAAAGTCGACACAGCTATCCGTCAGGCCACATCCTCTCTCGTTGTGCTAACCTGCATTTTGCACATCTTTAATTTATTCCCCTGTCGGCCCGAATTCCCTTTTATACTCCCCACCAAACTGTTGAGCTTGCTGCACCATTGCAGGAACATTATGTCTAGTCATAGGCAAAATATTGTTCTGCATCCCAACTGAAGTACCTGCTCCGGGACAGTCAGCGTGACAAGTAACACGGTTCCTTCTAATTTAAGTGGCAGAAATAAAGAGTGCAGGGCTTACACTGAATGAAAAACGATGTATGCACTTGTAAACACCCAACACACATTAAAAACTATGACTTGTAAGTGTCCAATTTATTTCTGGGTGTCACGAGTCTCGAACCTTGGTTTTCTGCACCAAAGTCGACACTGCCATCCGTCAGGCCACATCCTCTCTCATTGTACAGACCTGCATTTTGCACATGTTACTCAAATCTTACATGCTCCGATGGCAGGGATATGTCGCTCAGCCGTCACAACGTCACAACGTAGATGGGTGTTTTCTGACTCCGACCTCGTGGGCCAGAATCAGTCGGTGTCATCTGCAAACGTGCCTTTGCCTTACCTCCACGCTCTCTGCTGCAAGCACCCGCTCCTCCGCTCGTCACCGTTCCTCCTCGCGCTCGTGTACGCCACTCCTGATGTCAGCACGCACGTCGCGGCCGGCGCTACTTTGGAGGGACTACTTTTTTATTTAACTTAAATTTCTTAAACAACGTATATATTTTTTATTTATATAGCCTATGTCCGTCTGCACACCCTGACAATTACAATGATGTATCAGGTGTTTGAATTGGCGCTGTGGTTCCCGAGTTTACCTGGCTCAAAAGTTTGTGTTCTCTCTTTATAATAGTAGTATAGATATATATATATATTCCATAAATATCCAAGTTAGACGCGCACTCAGAGGTAAAGTGTACACAGTGTCGCTTTATTTGCTGTTACGCGTTTCGGAAGCCAAAACTCCCTTGCTCACACAGCAAGCCATTAGCTTTCCACCAGTTACATACACACTGCGTGATAGCCATAGAAACAGGACTGTACATATTCCATTTTGGCTGACATCTTTGAGTGTACATGTTATGCACTGTTCTTGTACACATAATGTCTCCTTTTACACAACCACTTATCCATAAAAGCGGTTAAGTACATTCCATAATTAATAATTAAATCACATTTCATTCGCCACAGTGGCTGATTGTGCAGTTACTGTTTCTAAACCCCTCTTCTTTCGCCTAGTGGCTTAATTAGGGTTTAATGTCTCTGGTTAAAGCTTTATGTCTAAAAACAAAAAAAGTGCTCAAACGTGAACTATAAGTGAAGAAAATTTCTACTTAGTGAAGAAGTCTTCTACTCTATTTTCCCGTGAGTCTTCTGGGTGACAGGCTCAATTTCTCGTGAAGTGCACGTGATCCCTAACGATATCATCTTGGTTTTGCCTGTTAGAGTAAAACAAAAATTAAAATTACAATCTTATTCTCATTAAAAACATATATGTACATATTTCCAGCTTAGATTTTCTTAACCAACATTACTTCCTTGTGACAGACATGCAAAAGTTCTTACATTTTATAGGTACAGGATTCATACTTTTCACCTATATTCTTTCATGAATCATATAGATGAACTACTAGTTCCTCATGGTCATTGTGCCCATTCGGTTGTCGTGTTTCTAGTTCTAGAATCCATTTTGATTCTTTTTTCCTCAACTGCATCTCTCTGTTACCCCCTCTCTGATTTTGCCTCACTTGTTCAATTGCAAAGTATGTTAACAAGTTGCAATTCGATCTGTGATGTTGCGAGAAATGTCTTGCGACTGGGTATTGAGGGTCCTGGTTTGTAATTGCCCTTAGATGTTGCATCACCCTATTCTTGGCCATTACTGTTGTACTCCCCACATATCTTTTTTTACACGGGCATTCAAGTATGTATACCACATGTGTAGAGCTGCACGTAAGGAATTGTGTTATCTTTCTTTTGGTCTTTCCATGAGGGAGATCGAAGTCTTTTCTCATGGGGCTATACTTGCAGGCTTTGCAGTGCCCGCATGGAAAGAAACCTACAAGATTGTGTTGGTTCCTATCCTTGTAGTCCGTAATGTCTCCCTTCGTGAGTATGTCCCTCAGACTGTGACTTTTTCTGTAGGTAATGGCTGGTCTAGTGTTTAACTCAGGGCCAATGATAGGATCACTTTTAAGGATGTTCCAATTTTTAGCAATTATTTTCCTTACTTTGTGAGACCCTCTATTGAATGTTAGAATTACCCTGGTTGTTTCATTCCCTTGATCTTCCTTCTCTTTTGTTATTAAGGTGCTTTCCCTTGTTACATTCTCCATCTTTGCCAGGGCTCTATCTAGAACCCACTTGGGGTAACCCCTTTCTTTGAATCTCTGTATCATATTTCCACTTTCTTGCTTGTACTCTTCCGTGCTAGAACAATTTCTCCTTGCTCTCAGTAGTTCCCCATAGGGGATACTCCATTTTAAGGTGTTAGGGTGACTACTAAGAGCATGGAGGACACTATTGCCTGCTGTTTCCTTCCTGAACAATTTAGTTCTTAAACGGTCACCTTCTGCTCTTACTTCTACGTCTAAATATTCAACCTTGTGTCTGTCCTTTTGATGAGTAAGTTTTATATTATACTCATTGGTATTTAAGAGTTTTACAAATTCATCCGCTTCTGCATCATTTCCACTCCACACTACAAATAGGTCATCTATATACCTTAGCCATACTATGACTCTCTCAAATGCCTGTCTGTACTGGGGGTCATTTTTGTATCTCCTCTTCCCACTTGCCCAGGAACAAATTCGCAAAGCTCGGCGCAAAGCTTGTACCCATACAAGTTCCAGTTGTTTGCTTATACAGTTCACCATTAAACATAAATACATTATTCTCCAAGCATATTCTTATCATTTCCCTTAGCATCCTTGTATGTTCTAGGTACATTATGTTACGTTTTTTTAAATAATGCATGCATGCGTCTATACCATGTTCATGTTCAATGACTGTGTACAATGAGTTTACATCCATTGTTATTAGCATGTAATCAGCTTTGCAGTTTATGGTATCAATCTTTTTTAGAAAATCTTGGGTATCCTTCACATAGGAAGGCAGTTCTTTCACGTGTTCCTGGAGGAAGAACTCAACATATTTGGACACGTTTTCATACACGCTACCTATGGATGACACTATGGGTCTCCCTGGTGGTGTAAGTGGGTTCTTATGGATCTTGGGAAGAAAATAGATTATTGGCAATTTGGGATAATCTTTTTTTCAAGAAAGTAAACTCCTCCCAAGACAGGAGACCCTCCTCCTGCCATTTACTCAGGTTAGACCACATAGTTAGGATGTTATTTTTATATGTGCCACCATTACTTTTACAGTAATAGTTTTCATTGTTTAGTTGTCTTGCTGCCTCTGTTATATACGCCTCCCGATCTTGTATCACCACATTTCCCCCTTTATCTGCTGGGCGTATTATAATGGAGGAATCATTTGCTAGGGATTCAATGGCTTTCTTTTGTTTTAGATTTAGGTTGAAACCTCCTCCCTTTCCCCTTGGGCAATGCTTGTATTCCATTAGTGCCTTAGTTGTTACATCATGAAAAGTGTCTACGTTATCATGTGGGAGATTGGGAAAGAACACAGATTTGTGTTTAAAACTAGTCATGGCAGCTCTATCTGTGGTTAAGTTCAGTGATTCTGCGCCCCCCTCCCGGAAGTATGTTTCTGTGTTATCTCCTTCATACAACAGGTCCTGCGCTAAATAACACAATTCCTTACGTGCAGCTCTACACATGTGGTATACATACTTGAATGCCCGTGTAAAAAAAGATATGTGGGGAGTACAACAGTAATGGCCAAGAATAGGGTGATGCAACATCTAAGGGCAATTACAAACCAGGACCCTCAATACCCAGTCGCAAGACATTTCTCGCAACATCACAGATCGAATTGCAACTTGTTAACATACTTTGCAATTGAACAAGTGAGGCAAAATCAGAGAGGGGGTAACAGAGAGATGCAGTTGAGGAAAAAAGAATCAAAATGGATTCTAGAACTAGAAACACGACAACCGAATGGGCACAATGACCATGAGGAACTAGTAGTTCATCTATATGATTCATGAAAGAATATAGGTGAAAAGTATGAATCCTGTACCTATAAAATGTAAGAACTTTTGCATGTCTGTCACAAGGAAGTAATGTTGGTTAAGAAAATCTAAGCTGGAAATATGTACATATATGTTTTTAATGAGAATAAGATTGTAATTTTAATTTTTGTTTTACTCTAACAGGCAAAACCAAGATGATATCGCTAGGGATCACGTGCACTTCACGAGAAATTGAGTCTGTCACCCAGAAGACTCACGGGAAAATAGAGTAGAAGACTTCTTCACTAAGTAGAAATTTTCTTCACTTATAGTTCACGTTTGAGCACTTTTTTTGTTTTTAGAGATAAAGCTTTAACCAGAGACATTAAACCCTAATTAAGCCACTAGGCGAAAGAAGAGGGGTTTAGAAACAGTAACTGCACAATCAGCCACTGTGGCGAATGAAATGTGATTTAATTATTAATTATGGAATGTACTTAACCGCTTTTATGGATAAGTGGTTGTGTAAAAGGAGACATTATGTGTACAAGAACAGTGCATAACATGTACACTCAAAGATGTCAGCCAAAATGGAATATGTACAGTCCTGTTTCTATGGCTATCACGCAGTGTGTATGTAACTGGTGGAAAGCTAATGGCTTGCTGTGTGAGCAAGGGAGTTTTGGCTTCCGAAACGCGTAACAGCAAATAAAGCGACACTGTGTACACTTTACCTCTGAGTGCGCGTCTAACTTGGATATTTATGGAAAGTAATTGACTGGCGGGGCTCTGCCAGCCGTAAACGCGCCACCAGACTGCGGGAGGTTCCGCCGTGAAAGAGCCGTGGAAAGTAAGCATATATATATATATATATATATATATATATATATTACCTACTGGCGGTCGCCAGTAGGTAGTTATAGTTAGGATTTTTTTCAATGTTAAATCTCAAAATTCTATTTGGAATAACTTTGGCACCGGTTGACGAATCTGCCTGAAAATTTCCTGAAAATGGCCTCGTCGAGCTCCGGTCCTTCCTTGAAAGTTTGGGGGGGATACGTCAAGCGGGGGCCGAGATAAAAGGGGGGTCCCAAAACGCGTTTTCCCCATGTAAATTTCCATAGGGCGGTCGATTTTACTTTTAGCCCGAACGGCTGAATGGATTTCCACCAAACTTGGCAAAATTGAAGGGACTGGTAGCCCGATGTGCCTTTGCTATGTCTCAAGATGTGTGCTGCAGTGGATTTTGAGTAATTTAGGTTCAAAAAAATATATATATCTATAGGCGCTCTCCGGTGCGCGCACCGGAGTGCGCTCCTGGCGCAACACGCGACTTGCGCGCAGAAAGCTGATTGGCTCTTGGGTGTCTGTAAACATTCTAAACAGTCTGGAGCGGCCGCCATCTTGTGTCTCGGTAAAATCGAGACACAAGGGGTTTGAAAAAAAAAAGGGGCAAATGACCATAAGGGGGAAGAGGAGACCCCCTCTGACCCCCTAGGTTTGATGTAGGGGCTAAAATAGGGTCCTGCGGGGCATTACATTTTTTATTTTTTTTTTCGCTTTGCGCGGGGGAAGCGCATGGTACGCGCACCGGCGAAGCACGGGGAAAATCCAGGACCATATTTATGAAGGCCTTGCGCTGCTAGTTTTGCGCCTCCTGTGCGTCAATTTTTGTGACGCACCAGCGGTGTAAAAAAATGCGCATTGTTATGCAATATTTAAAAAGTGACGCATCTATCTAGATGCGTCACTTTTTAAATATAGTGCAACAAGGCACATTTTTTTACACTGCTGTTGTGATGCGTCACTTTTCTGTGCGCACTCCTTATGACATTCCAGATGTGTCATATTTAATGTATGACGAATCATGTTGCAAGGAGTTACAGATACATCAGTATTTCTGACATATCTGTAAACATAAAAGTGATGCGAGGCAGGTGCAAGATTTTGACGCAACAGCATCCTAAAAGTGACGCAGAGAAATCTTATAGATTTCAGTACGTCGTTATTACCAAGCTTTTTGCGGGGGAATGCCCCCTTTGCATACATTATACCTGACGCAGATATAATGTGGCGCAGAGTTTTAAAAAGTGACCCATGTACCTAGATGCGTCACTTTTTAAAAATAGCGTCAGGTATAATGCATGCAGAGGGGGTGTTCTCCCTCAAAAAGCTTTGTAATAGCGACGCAGTGAAATCTTTGAGATTTCACTGCGTCACTTTTAGGATGCTGTTGCGTCAAAATCTTGCGCCTGCTTTACAGCAGGTGTTAGACTGACGCAAGACCTTTCACATGGTGCTTTTTCCATGTGAAAGGACACATTACTGGAGTTGCGTCACTTTTGTGACGCACTCCAGCAATGCGTTACTTGGAATGTCATAAGGAGTGCGCACAGAAAAGTGACGCATCGCACCAGTGGTGTAAAAAAATGTGCCTCGTTGCGTTATATTTAAAAAGTGACGTATCTAGGTAGATGGGTCACTTTTTAAAATCAAGCGCCACATTATATCTGCGTGAGGTATAATGCATGCAGAGGGGGTGTTCCCCCGCAAAAAGCTTTGTAATAGCGACGCAGTGAAATGTTTGAGATTTCACTGCGTCACTTTTAGGATGCTGTTGCGTCCTTTAAATATAGTGCAACGAGGCACATTTTATTACACTGCTGGTGTGATGCGTCACTTTTCTGTGCGCACTCCTTATGACATTCCAGATGTGTCATATTTAATGTATGACGAATCATGTTGCAAGGAGTTACAGATACGTCAGTATTTCTCACATATCTGTAAACATGAAAGTGACGCGAGGCAGGCGCAAGATTTTGACGCAACAGCATCCTAAAAGTGACGCAGAGAAATCTCATAGATTTCAGTACGTCGTTATTACCAAGCTTTTTGCGGGGGAATGCCCCCTCTGCATACATTATACCTGATGCAGATATAATGTGGCGCAGAGTTTTAAAAAGTGACCCATGTACCTAGATGCGTCACTTTTTAAAAATAGTGTCAGGTATAATGCATGCAGAGGGGGTGTTCCCCTGCAAAAAGCTTGGTAATAATGACGCAGTGCGTCACTTTTAGGATGCTGTTGCGCCAAAATCTTGCGCCTGCTTCACAGCAAACCTTTCACATGGTGCTTTTTCCATGTGAAAGGACACATTACTGGAGTTGCGTCACTTTTGTGACGCACTCCAGCAATGCGTTACTTTTGTGTTTACAGATACGTCAGAAATACTGACATATCTGTAACTCCTTGCGAATTGATTAGTCATATATTAAATATGACATATCTGGAATGTCATAAGGAGTGCGTCCAGAAAAGTGACGCATCGCTGTTTTCACGTAGCGATGCGTCACTTTTCAGAAATGAGGCCTCCAGTTTATTCACTGTGTCATAACTTTCTTTTCTAACACTCACCTTCTTTCATTCCTCCTACTTCACTTCCTTTCACCTCTCATACCTTTCTGTTCTTTCTTACTCATTCTTCTTTCAATTATCAATGCACTATATTTCACTTACTCTTCATTTTTTTAAGAATATAGCTCTTTGATGAGAATTGGAGGTAGTTCTGAAAAGAACTTTTGGTTTTCTTCTTTTAACTGAACAGGAACAAAAACAGGGAATGGAAACTGCTCAACAGGAGCAAAAAGAAAAGAAAAAAATTAGGGGTGGGAAGGGCAGCGATGGTTCTCCAATGCTCGAACCATGAGCAGGACACTTTGCTCCCCATAGGTGAGGAGTTGATTGCAGTATCTGCATTTGACGACCCCATGGTTAAATGCAGGTTGTATGTTTGCCACCTGCTCCTGCGATTGCTCTCTCCCAGAAGAAGTTGCTCCTCCTGTTGATGTAGAGGCCCCATCTCTGGGAACCTCTTGTGCCAGAGCCCTGACACTTTCCCGGGCAAAATTCTGGGGGTGCCTCCTCTCCACATGGCGAATCATGGTGAAGTTGCCAAAAGAGTACTTTTTTTGGGGGTTACCCCGTGACAGGACCTGTTTGCAGATCCTGCACTCTACTTTTGGTGCATTCACCTTTTTCTGGTCTGCTGGAAACTTAAAAAATTTCCAGATGAAATGCTCTTTGACCTTCGGCTGAGGAGGCTCTTCATCAATGAAATCATTGGAGTCATCTTCACTGCTGGATGGTCTGGCAGCCATGATTATCCAAGAAATATGCAACAGCAAAAAAGGCAGGTCTTTCAGTCACAAAAGTGAAAGAAGAAGTGAAGGAAATGGGTGGGGATTTCATTCATTGTAAAAAAAAACTGTTAGCAACCAATGAAAAGTGTTATTTTAGGGTCACATGACCCGACGCGTTTACGCTGCGCGCTCCGGAGCACTTCCGGTGCGTTTACGCAGCGCGATCGTAGGCGCTTCCGGGGCGCAAACGTGGCACGATCGTAGGCGCTTTTGCGTGCGTTTATGCGCCGCGAACGTAGGCGCTTCCGAGGGCACTTACGTTGCGCGCCGAAGTGACGTCATCAAACTTTTACAGAAATGCATAATCATTTTCCTTATTAAAAAAAACTAATTTTATTTGTATGGTACGAAATGTTTTGCATTATTATTAACTTTTCATTCATATTTTTTTTCACGAACGACAGTTGCGCTCTGGGTGCGCTTTCAGATGAGCTCACGGAAAAGCTTACCGGAGAGCTTAGCTGAAAGCTTCCCGGAGCGCGCACCCAGAGCGCAAAAGAAAAAAATTATATAAAAAAAAATGAATACTTTAAAAAAAACAGCAAATTGTAAAAAAAAAAAAAAGGTTAGAAACTCGATATACAAAGGAATTAGCATTTAAAAAACCTATGAAATTCACTGAAAAAACCATAGGTTTCACACCAGTTATAGTTAGGAATTAGCATTTAAAAAACCTATTAAATTCACTGAAAAAACCATAGGTTTCACACCAGTTATAGTTAGCTGGAAATTTTACTGATATAAAACCATTGAAATTCCCACGTTATAGTTAGATGGACTCACTATAACTTGCGCGTGCAATGCACTGCTGATGATGTCTTAATAAGCCAGTTAACCAATCAATTTTTAAAAACCATCCATTTAGATACTTATTTAAACATTTATTCTTCCATCAACTTTTACATATACATATATAAAATATATTTATTTTTCAGAAAGACACACATTCACTGGATGGTGTCATCAGTGATGTCATGAGTGATGTCACTGACCATGTCATGAGTGATGTAATATGTGATGTCATCAGCAGTGCATTGCACGCGCAAGTTATAGTGAGTCCATCTAACTATAACGTGGGAATTTCAATGGTTTTATATCAGTAAAATTTCCAGCTAACTATAACTGGTGTGAAACCTATGGTTTTTTCAGTGAATATATATATATATATATACAAAAGAGTAACCAACAAATAAGGAAAAGAAGGACATGAATGCAAAGAATCCTCTAAACTGAGAACATTAAATATATATACATATATAATAAAATAAAAAATATTGAATATGTTAAATAATAGAATTAATATACAAAAATTAAGTGGACTTAATATATATAAAAAAAATTAATAAATAAACGTAATTTTAAAAAGTTAAACCCACATACATAATAATTAATATATATGTCCTTTAAAATAATTAATACACTTTTAATGTAATTTAATTTTGTAATTTAAAAATTATATATATATATATATATATATATATATATATATATATATATATATATATATATATATATATATATATATATATATTTGAAAAACGTCCCAACATGCAGTACCATCTTTGCCATTTATGTGATTGTAAGTCCATGTGACAAATGGTATACTGGCAGCACGGCACTATTAGCAAAGAAAAGGGTGTTGGAGCATTACTGTGCGATCATACACAAAGATGAAAAATACCATGTAGTGAGCCACTTTAGAGATTACCACTTCTCTAACCCTTCGGATATGAGATTCTTCGTCCTGGAACAGATCATGAGAAACCCTAGGGGATGCAACAGGGAACAGAGATTGAAACAAAAAGAGTCTAAGTACATTATAGAGTTCTAGACAAAGGACCCGGGGGGCCTAAATCAGGACGAGGAACTTGCAGTACATCTTAGGACATAGAACCAAGAGTGGGTCTCATTAGGATTGTAGAAGGTTGGGTATACTTTCTCAGCGAAGGTTTTTTATTGGTGCCTCAAGAGTAGTCGAGTACTGTCCATAATAAGATCCTCACCCTCATTTTTCTCCAGAGGATAGTGCAGTTTTGTTCAGTAACAAGTAAGATATATGTATTATGTTATTTATCTATTTTTTAATCTGCACTTCACTAATTTTATTGTATATATTTTCTTTAACAGACCACTGGGAAAGTGCCCATTCACCGTATCCACCTTCACGGGCACTCCTCATCTTTCTCACCGTTGAGTCACCGAGCACGACAGTATGGATGAGCATCCACAGCACTCTAATGATATGCATACACTCATTTATTTGACCATATACGTGAGACTGAGGAATGCATCGTGGCATAAGTGGGTATAACCAAGTATGACCATAAAAAATTGTTATATCGTATTTTACATGATAACTGAGCTTCACTCATATGAGTTTATATAGGATGCAAATATAGCACTGTATAACATTAATATGCGGGGCCAATGATCAGATATATGCCATAATATAGACAGAATAAGTTGTCAGATTATAACATGTGTAGATCCTAAGGCCAATAGGTGTCGCGGGTGGGAGCACTATATGACCCAAAAACGCGATAGATTACACATTTTGAGACCAAACGTGTAAATAAAGCAGCAAAATATTTGATCGATGTAAATATGTATATAATCGATGTATTGAAGAAACTGTATGATGCATATAAGTTGTTGCAATTATTACAACACATATTCTTTAAACCGTTAAATGAGAAAGAGGACAGATCACAACGTCAACACTTGATGGATTTATGTGTTTATTCTTAAATATAATTTCTGACGTGACATGTGGCAAATAGAGAAGTATAATGTAAACAGTAACTGAGAAATTAAGTTATACGGCTGTTAAGACTGTTTTCTCTCATGTTGAAAAACATTACAAGATGGCGGCCGCTATCAGGTTCTATTGTTGGAATCAAGTCCTATGTTTATGTTACTGGTCATTGAGTGCTGGAATGCTTTATTAATGTTTGACACGCATACTCCTGTTGACGTGAACAAGGCTTCAGTGCCGAAACATGTTGTCAGAGGATTAAACACCCTTGATATCATTCCTGGCGTGGTGTGACGTTATTGAGAGCGTACTGCAAGTTGGGACGTTTTTCGAATAAATCGGACACCGGCATGCTCCGCCGGAGTGTACGCCACGTCCCGTGGGGCCCAGGCAATCAGAAGGAGCTTCATGTGTTTGGAATATATATATATATATATATATATATATATATATATATATATATATATATATATATATATATATATATATTCAATGAAAAAACCATTGGTTATAGAACATATATAGTTAGGAATTTGCATTTACAAAACCTTATTTTACTCGCATAAAACCATTGAAATTCCATATATAGTTAGATGCGCTAACTATATATCGCGCACCCGCAATCCACTGCTGATGATGTCACATATTACATCATTCATGACATGGTCAGTGACATCATTGATGACATCACTGATGACAACTCAAATGACATCACTGATGACATCTCAAATGACATCACTGATGACAACTCAAATGACATCACTGACAACATCACAGATGACATCATTCATGTGTTAATACGATGAACCTCTACAGACTCTGATATATCCTTAGATACACTCAGTGAAAACAGACACTCACAGATTGTCACTCATCCATGGAGTTACTCATACACCTAGACAGTCATGCAAAGAATCAATCACACCTCCAATTCCTCAACTATACAGTTATACACACCTTACTTATTGAAACATATTCTAACACATATTTACTCTCTTATACAATCACTGATACAAGTTTTCAATGATCCATGCAGCCACTCACACATTCACTGGCTCTTAAACACAGTAATTTATATATGTCAACTCTCGCATGTACTGTGTTTTACATATGTACTTACTTTGACATGTAGCATTGAGATATCCAATCACTCACCAATACACTCATGCACACAGTCAACCACCCATACAGCTGTTTCCACATGCAGTTTTGAACCCATACATCTAGTGAATCAGCTGTTCACACATCTATGCACAGAGTCACACACCTCCCAGCCACTCACACACATACTCAGTCTCCCATACAAATACTTGAGCAACCAATCAATAACCCATATCGTTACTCATATAGCTACTGATCAACACATGCAGCAGTTTACAGAACAACAGATATAATGATGCACAAATTAATACAGTTTAATCACTAACCCATGCACTCAGTGAGACACATTTAATCACTCCCTCATACAATCAGTCATGCACCTACTAAATCCTTCATCCAGACATTTATACATCCACTCATTCTTCAATATGTAAGACATATTTTAACTTTACAGAAACATACCGTCACTGGATGTTGTGATCAGTGATGTCATCAGTGATGTCACTGACCATGTCATGAATGATGTAATATGTGACATCATCAGCAGTGGATTGCGGGTGCGCGATATATAGTTAGCGCATCTAACTATATATGGAATTTCAATGGTTTTATGCGAGTAAAATAAGGTTTTGTAAATGCAAATTCCTAACTATATATGTTCTATAACTAATGGTTTTTTCATTGAATTTTCAAGGTTTTGTAAACGCAAATTCCTAACTATATATGGACTATAACCTATGGTTTTTTCATTGAATTTCAATGGTTTTTTGAAAGCTAATATCTGTATCTGTAAAACGTATTCTTCTTTAAATCTTAAAATATATTTTACATGTTTTTATACATTTTTAAAAAAAAATAAAAATTTGTTGCGCTCCTAGTCCGCGAACCGGTCAGCTTCCTGTTAGCTCAATTTAAAGCCGCGACTTGGTGCGCGAACCGGTAATCGTTCCTTTAGCGTAACTGTTACGTTATCATGACGTTTTGCGTTGTCGCGTAATACGTTATCCGACGCGCCAATTTAGCGGACCCGGAAGCGGTCCGGAAAGCGGCGCAAAGCGCGAAACGTAAAGACAGCACGTCATGTGACTTTTCATTGGTTCATTTCACTTTTGGTTTCCTAATGATATAATACTAGGTCATGTGATCTAAAATTAACACTTTTCATTGGTTTAGAACTTTTGCTTTTCCCAAATGATGAAAACCCCTCCTTCTTTCCTCACTCTGACTTTCATCTTGGTGAGAGAAAGACCCTTATACATTCCAGAGAAATGGCTTCAGTTGTTGCTTCTGGTAGTGTTCCCCCACCACCACCTCCACCTCCTCATGGAAAGAAAGGACCACCTACTCAACCAATGTTTGAAGAAGAGGAAGATCAGGAAGAGGAGGAAGAGCCTGAATTTTTGCCTGAGGAGCCCAGGAGGTACAACAGAAAGGAAAATTTCATCTGGCAATTTTTTTAATTTCCACCAGGGCAAAAGAAAGTCAACGCAAGATATGTCTTTTGCCGTATCTGTGATGAACGCCTTTCAAGGGGGACGGACAAAAAATATAGTTTTGGAAATTTTACAATGCACAGGCACATGAGTAGGTGGCACCCAAATAATTATAGTGCTGCTCAGCTTCGCAACGAACAACAAAATCCCCCGGCAATAGCAAGAAGATCTGTAGTGCCGGAAATATCGGGACCAGAGGCAAGGGAGTTGATCCCGAATATTCAAATGGACATGGGGGAAGTGAAACAAATGTGCGTGTGGTGCAATCAAATATTATGCTACCGAGAAAGTAGCATTACTCTTATAATAAGAGCAATCAAAAATCATGTATCTCCAAAACGCCCCAAAAAATAAATTCTTCTTTTTTTTGTTGCTCCTGTTGAGCCCTTTTCAATGAATCATTTTTGTTTCCCCCCTCCCCCCAAAAAATAAAAAAAATTACAAAATGTTCATAAAAAAACAAAAAAATATAAAAAATGTTCAGAAAAATAATTAAAAAAATTAAAACAACAAAAACCAAAAAAAAAGTTCTTTTCAGAACTACCTCCCCATTATAAAAAAAAATTGGTAGAATTTTTGGAACTCTGCCAAGCTCTATTTCTTTTAGTTCGCTCCCAGTTCGCACTCCGGTACGCGAACCAGGAGCGAACCAAAAATTTTTTTTTTTTAAAAAACAGTAAGTATAAGGAAAGGAAACAGACAGTTATGTTACAAGAAAGACAGCTATAGGGAGTAAAGAAAAGATACTGTTACCCGCAATTCACTTCTGATCAAGTCATATATTACATCATTTTTGACATGGTCAGTGACATCATCAGCAGTGGATTGCGAGTAACAGTATCTTTTGTTTACTTCCTATAGCTGTCTTTCTTGTAACATAAATGTCTGTTTCCTATCCTTATACTTACTGTTCTTGTTTTAAAAAATTTTTGAGATCATTCACAAACAGTAACATTAATAGAGACAGAATGAGTGAATAATAATGAAGAAGTATGAGAAGAGAGGGAGTGAGAAAAATACTGGAAGGAGTAGAATAATTAAGTAATAGAGAAAGGAATGAGAGAAGAAGCAAACACAGGAAAGTAAAGATTAAAGAAATGAAGCAGTAGAACTAATAGATGTTAAATGTGATAGAGTAAATGATTGATTGAGGGTGACGATAAGGTGTGTCCTCTCTAAAAGTTTGTTTAAGATGAAGCGTACTCAGGGTTGCATATCAAATTTATGCTTGTTGAAGAATACAGAGGAGCTAAATAAATGTGAAGACCTACCATTGTAGTAAAACATGCCCACTTATTACATCATTCATAACATAGTCAGTGACATCATCAGCAGTGGAATGCGGGTTAAAAAAGTAGAAAACATTTACCTTATAATTCTTGTTAACTTTTAAAGAAAATTTTTCATACTTTCAATCTGTAAAAGAGAGAACAAACATTTCCAAAAATATTAAAACATGTATTTAAAAATTAGAAAAAAGAAGGGAAAAGGTTCAAGAAGAAACAGTTTTTAAACAACTTTGACACTTACAGAAGCCTCTGCTTCTCTACGACCCCTACACAATCCTAAAGGTATTTATTTTAAACAAACAGTATCTTCATGCTGATGAAATGAGGCCTATTTTGCAACATGGTGCTTCTTTTGCATTGCTGATGTCTCACAATAGTGATGCAATAGCAGCGCAAAAGAGATGTAAAGCCATCATAAAATTGTGTCTAACATTTTAAATGATTGTTTCAGGATGCAAATAAGATGTGTGCTTTCAAGAGCTTTCTTTGAGGTGAGGCCTATTACTTTTTTTTAAAAAAAACAGTACCCAGAAGTACAGCACTGTAAGCATTAAAATTGACACTTACAGAAGACTCAGTTTCTCCATATGTACCTCACATTTCTAAATGTATATCATAAGTACAAAAAGCAGAACATTAATTATACATGTTAAATGGTTTATTTTTGCTGTTCTCAGAATGTATCAAATTTCACTTAAATCAGTGACTTGAAGGTATTCATCATGTAACAGCGGGGAAAAAAAAAACACAATCAAAATGATTGTGTTTAAAAAACCCATACAACCTAAGAAATCTGAATTCAAAACTCCTTAAAATTAACTTACTTTCAATGACGTCGAAGGATGTCCTATGAACAGCGTCCACTCTGTTGTGCTATAAATATTTTCAGCCCGCCACTTTCTGAAAGAAAACCTCCATCGATTCGAAAAATATGTTACATACAAGAAAAGACTTCTCTCATTCTATCACATGTTTCCACTAGGCCAAATCATGTTGCCGCGATTCGCAACTCTTGTAATTCTTCCAATCAAATCCCGACATTTTCTATTTTCGCAACTTTCAAAAAGAATACATTTAAGATTATTTTCACAATCCTGGACTACTAATATCCTACCCTTCTTTGTCACTCATGTTCTCCTTTTCCTATGACACTGATACTGCTTACTATGAAGCAGACTTACTTGCATCAGGTTTATATAGTTGGATTTTTAAATTGACATTATAATTAAAGGTTTTGGACCAATAATCTAGACAGCATTGCAGACTTACATTCCCTCTACTTCATGAACCTTTTGCAATTCTTCACAGGAAATCCCGAGATTCTTTCATGAAAATTTTGGTTTTAAAAACACCAGGTAAGAATTTTTAAGGTCAAACGGCAATTTTTTTTTGAAAGTTACAACGGAATCATTGCAGAATGACCAGCCGTTTCGAGACTTTAAATAAGCTGTATAATGTCCTGATGTTGTTGAAGGACCATCGTGATAGATAATTGCTACAGTTACAAAAGTCCTTCCTGATATTGACAGCTGAGAAGCCACAATTTTTTTTATTAAAGTTGACAATTTTGATCCATCAGGCCTACATCGTTGGATCATTAAAATGACATACTGGCCATATCTACGTATAAATAATGTTGACATCATTTCAGATTTACATTGGCTACACTCCATGTTGTGATCCGCTGCATTTACTAGCTTATTAAAGGACACTGATTTACTGTCTGGCAAAGTTAAATATATAAATCTTTCTGAGTCTACACTAGTAGTACTTGATACCATACAGTTCTCGCAGTCATGCTGCCATTGATAAGAAAGCCCAAACAGGTGATCTACATCTACACCCTCATCTTGCAATACATCAAGCATATACATTAAAAACTCCTGACAATCTTGCTGATTATTTTCAGAGAAGTCTGTTTGACCTGAACATTCATCTAACAGATAACGAACTTCAGACACACTTTCTACTTTTGTTCGATCAGTGCTACATTTCTCGAAAACAGAATTCAACAAACAGCATAAAATTTGTTCTGAATTCAACAGAATCTGTTCTTTTAAACTCTCTAGTGAAAAGAGAACATTAACCACTACATTTGCATAGCAGTTGACACCAGAACTGTTTTCAAATTGAAAACCGACAACATCTTCAACAGAATCCACTTTCTTTCTGCTAACAATTTCCGGTTCATCGACTTTTGGTCTTTTTGCTACAACCTCCCTACTATTACTGATATTTCTACGTTTCCGGCCTACCACACGTTTCTCAAACAAAGGATATTGAGGCAAATGTGGCGCATACTCTCTTCTTAACCTATTGTATTCCTTAACACAATCTAGATCCGCACAAATGTTTGTGACATCACAGTCAATCAAGTACAATCCCGATAAAGTTCTAACTCGTGACAAAGCCACATATGCCATACCCTCCTTGAACACAGAACTGCCAATATTCACCAATGCACTGTCTACACTTAAACCTTGAGATTTATGGATTGTCACCGCATATGCCAAGCAAACAGGAAACTGTTTACGGCGAACATATAAGTCTTTAACAAGCAAAAACCTAGCAGAACAACGACCAATTAGCTGTACTTCCTCAATGCCATCAAATTTAATTTTTAAAAATTCTATTCCATCTCTATTTCTGTATTTCTCAAAATCAACAACATTACCCATTGATCCATTTACCAGACCTCTTTCAACATGTAAATTCCTTCTCAAAATAATTCGGCAATTTAAACACACATTCAAAGTCTTTTCAAAACCCGCTGTTTTAGATATAGTCTTCTCTAATGAATCCAATTTTGATTTCAAATTCTCTGACAAAATAATTGTTGATCCCATATGCTCTATTTTGTCAATAGCTTCAAGTTTCACAATCTCTTGCTTTTCTAAATTCAACATTTTGTTGTTGAAGATGGCATATTCTGCAAGAGTTGGCATCAAACATATTCCGGATTTCTTCTCAGTAATTTTCTGAAAAATATTCTCAGCCACAATCTCTTGTTCGGGATATAAATTTGAAAGTAATCGTGCATTTAAAGCTTCTTTTCCATGCTCGGTCACTTTTCCAATTCTAATATCTTGTAGAATATTCTTGTAATCTTCAACTTTTGCCTGACGCATATTTTCATGCAGTTCAGCATAATTGAAGTTTAACCATATATTGGCGTTGCCAATGCTCCCTAGGCACTTCCTGGTATCTTCATGCGTGAGTATTTTGAACACAGGTTGTCCTTTTACTGGTGTCAGCTGCAGAAGATCTCCGAAAACAATGATGTGTTTGCCACCAAATAACACATCATATTCAGTTTTAAGTACTTCTTGCATTCTCAAATGCACAAAGGCAAGCATGACATTGGAAACCATGCTTACTTCGTCAATGATAAGTAGTTTCATTTTCCTCAAGACTCTTGAAACTTCACAGCAAGCATCCCCAGATAACTTGTGGTATTGTAATTTGTTGTCATGCTCCACCGGCAGCATCAGTAGACGATGCAAAGTAATACCTTTAATGTTATGTGCTGCAAGTCCAGTAGGAGCGGTGACAACACAAGACAGCGATGACTCAGTCCTTTCCTGCAGATAGCATGAAATTGCTTTAATGAGGAAACTTTTTCCAGTTCCCGCTTCTCCACTCACATACAGTCGGACAGGCTTCAACGATGTACATGAGCACTCTTTCTTCTCATGACTTAATCCATGCTCAATTTGCTTGGTAACTTCATCATATATTTTCCTCTGCTCAACGTTGAGTTGTTTTTCCAAGTCTTCTAAGTTAACTGAATCCTCCTGAGCATGTGCCATGGCTCTTTCCACTTCATTCATAGCAGTGGCAGCTTCATTTTCGATAATAGGTCCTCCAAGTGGATCTTGACTCAATGAAACAGAACTCTGACTGTCCTGAGAACTGTCTCTGGCAATCTCGGCTGCAATCGTTGCTTCCTGCTCAATTTCCAAAGTTAGCATTTCTTGATATTTGGGAAAAGCAGGACATTCTATGGTCTCCTTAGCAGCAGTGAAAGAGTCTTCGTAACAGAGGAAATCTCCAAGCAGTTCCTCTTCTGCACGCCAAGGCTTGAAAAGTTGCAAAAGTGCTAAATAGAAAAACTCCTTTTTTTCTGGAGATTCGCCACTCAATTTTCGATGGTTTACTAATTGGCATTTTCTTTGCTTGACCAGGCATCCCTCACTTCCAATTACGTACTAGAAATGTTTGCCTATGCCTCCACACTACTTCAAGTACACACTAGTTCATGTACAAGTAAACCACAACATGTTAGTTTACAAAAAAACAATTTATGTTTTCAATTTTGTACTTAGTTTACAGAAAAAATTCGCAAGAAACAGAACTAAGACCACTATCGACCTCATGTCTTAGCCATGTGTAATTTCAAAACACTTAATATAAATGTGCAATAAACCAAACATGTGATAAACAAATAAAACTACAGTGATTTTTTGACATAAAAAAACATTAACATGAATACATGGACCACAATACCTTATACATTTTTGAAAAAGGTTCTTTTGCAAACAATTAGGAACACGGGGAGAAGGTAAAACACAACTTTTTCAACAGTTACACTCCCACGACCTGAGCATGAGCTAATCAATTAATTTTCAGGAGCATTGCCAATTTCTGCAACAAATAACAATGGCCAACTAGCCAAACAAAACAAAGGGGATGCCGAAGCGTTTCGAATCCTGATTAGCGACTTGCAGAATTCTCGTCAGGGCAGACTCAGTGGAAATTGAAACCCATATGCGGACACCACAAATGTGGCAATTGTGTTTCATGTTCAAGCACCATAGAAGGTGACACATTTGTAAATAATGGCATTAGATGGAAGCATGATTGCTTCACGAATTGTAAGACTCGAAATGTCGTCTATGCGGTGGTTTGCCCGTGTAACAGAGTCTATATAGGCAAAACAAATCAGCCCATCAATGTTCGGATTACCCAGCATCGCTCCCGGCTTAAGAAAAAAGTCCTGACTGCTCCGATGGTGGAACATTTCATGAGTAGCGGCCATTCTGAGAATGACTTTAAATGGACCACACTGGCATGGATCGACCCCAAATACTTCCAAGATGTGGAGACAATGCTGTTGCGCAAGGAGGCGTATCTAATCCTAAAATTTGACAGCGTGAATAAGGGTCTAAACAGCCTCAGTGAAATAAATAGGGCGTAGGATACTTTGTGCCCGTTGTCGGACCCTTTTCCAACCATATGTTCTGGGTTTCAAGACCGGCGACGCCCAGGGACACTCATACCCCTAGGTTTGTCGTGGTGGAGCCAGCACACTGATCGGAGGCTGTCTAAACATTTTGCGGTAAGCACGGAAGCGGCCACTTTTAAAACTGTCATTCAAAGTGTTTAAGCACAGAAACAACAACGCGGTAACATGTTTCCCCCCCTTTCCTTACCCCTACAGTTACTACTCAACTGTTTTCTGTGTGGTGAAATGCGGACTTAAAATTGGAACCCCCACTGAGGTCACCGCGGACCGGTGTCCAAGTAAGTGTATTATTCCAAAAACTACCCACACGCGACCAGCGTGATTGCTGCCACTTCTCACTCATATATATAGCACAGAAACGGCAACGCGGTAACACATTGCCCCTCTCCTTACCCTCACAGATAATTTCTTAACTGCCCTCTGTGTGGAGAAACGCGGCCTCAAAATCGGAACCCCCCTGAGGTCACCGCGGATCGGTGTCCAAGTAAGTGTATCATTTCAAGCCCTAAAATTAACACGCGAGCAGCGTGTTAGCGAGCGAGCAGGGTTCTAAGTCGCACTTTGTTACCTTTTTTCAGAAAACATAAGAACTTCACCACATGTGGCGAAGACGTGGCTTAGCTTCCAGAATTAACGCAGGTAAATGAGCGACAGGAGAGTTTTTTTGTAAGTAATCCCTCTCCGTGTACCTTGCAGGTACTTATTCATCCTATTACTCTGTTGCAGCGTAGGCCATCAATGCATAGACGACATTTTCCACCAAAACAGGATTGACTGTGGGCAGGATTTATACAAGGTATGAATTTAAGGCAATCTCACTGTCCTGAGAGTAGTGGGAAGAGGACCCGCTAGATAGTAAATACTCTTTTTTGTTTTTTATTTTAAACAGTTCCCATGGACTAGATTCAGTCTGCCCTGACGAGAATTCTGCAAGTCGCTAATCAGGATTCGAAACGCGTCGGCATCCCCTTTGTTTTGTTTGGCTAGTTGGCCATTGTTATTTGTTGCAGAAATTGGCAATGCTCCTGAAAATTAATTGATTAGCTCATGCTCAGGTCGTGGGAGTGTAACTGTTGAAAAAGTTGTGTTTTACCTTCTCCCCGTGTTCCTAATTGTTTGCAAAAGAACCTTTTTCAAAAATGTATAAGGTATTGTGGTCCATGTATTCATGTTAATGTTTTTTTATGTCAAAAAATCACTGTAGTTTTATTTGTTTATCACATGTTTGGTTTATTGCACATTTATATTAAGTGTTTTGAAATTACACATGGCTAAGACATGAGGTCGATAGTGTTCTTAGTTCTGTTTCTTGCGAATTTTTTCTGTAAACTAAGTACAAAATTGAAAACATAAATTGTTTTTTTGTAAACTAACATGTTGTGGTTTACTTGTACATGAACTAGTGTGTACTTGAAGTAGTGTGGAGGCATAGGCAAACATTTCTAGTACATATTGTGTGGCCCTGCCTACCCTCCTTCCCCTTGGGCCCAGCCACCCTTGTCTTTTTTGATCACTTCCAATTACAGCATACACTCCTTTCTCAATATCTTGTTTGATGTTCCTCTTGAATATATAATTTTGTAGAACCTCATATAGACAAACATTCTCAAGGTGACTGCTTCGATTTGGATAATATGTATCCAACATGTTGGTCTTCAAAATGTCGGTACTGTTTGGTTCCTTTTCTGCCAAATATTCAATTTCCCGGACAAGTTTTAGAACTCGATTTCGCGTTGCAGCAAGACCAAGACTCTCCCAAACAATACTCCTGGATTTGGCATAGAGACTTGCTGAAGACAATCGATCTGAACATTCGTAAGCTCCGATTTCTCGATGCGACAACATCTTCAGACTGAAACTGTACAACTTCTTGCTGAGGCTCTTTTCATGGGAAATGTCCTCCCACATATCCTTCAGTTCTGTCTTTTCTTTTTTGGTGATGTAAGATGTCACATACCGAGCCACAGCCATACAGTTGTCACCAGTGCTTAATTTGTGCCGGTGCTTTCCGGTGCTTAGCACCGGCACTTATTTATGAGGGCCGGGTCTACACACGTCTGTACATCATATGGCATTGAGCATATAATTACCTCACTCAGTTACTGACTCCGTGCAGACAGTGTTCATTTAATCTCCCTAGTGATGAATCCCGGTAAAGAGTGTTGCTGCGGCTGCTGTCAGAGCTAAGATTCATATGATCTGAATCAATCCAGACTCCTATCATAAATACTTACTGCCAATATCCATATCGCATGCGCATTGCGAATCTGCCTTAGGCGCCACCGCCGGCCCTTACTTCAGTGTTGCCGGGAGGATAGGCGGACACTGATTGGCCTAGATTTAGGTTGACGGGGGTAGGCAGCAGTGTGAGCAGGCAGCGTGCGCAGATTTCTTTTTAGGATGCCACGCCCGGGCACACGAGTCAACAGCGGATGACATTGAGGGCATGCAGCAGCACCAGCACCTGCAGACTAGGCCTATCAGTTAATAAAAAAGGAAGTGCCCCGTCCACCCACCACCAGTAACTTGTAAGTAATAAGTAGGCATGCTATGCTCATTTTTTTGTTGAGCGTGGTGTTGTGACAGTTACCGTGGTAGCGCGCCAAAATATGAAGATTCCATGATGCCCAGGGCCATGGCCTACTGTACAAATTATATCACGATTGGGCCGCCGGGGTTAAGTGAAAGGCCCTGCCCGTGAAGTATCGTCCTATAAACACTTGGCGCTCTGTTTGTAAATATATCAGCTTGAATTTATTTGTGGAGCACTAAAGCTAGAATGTCGGCGTTGGGCTCTGGGTGTTTGGCTCAAGAAGACACATGAGGGGTGGGTCTCTCGCTCTGGAAGTGCGAGCAGGGACTTCGTAGCAAGGTCCAGGGGGCGATGAATCAAGCATTATGGCTATTTGTGGCCAGATCACAGTGGTCTCCGAGCGCCAAGCAGAGGCCTAATGGAGCAGGGGGGCTTCTGCCTTGGGTACTTCTAATCTGCCCGACAGAGTTTATCGGAATTAAATGGCTGGTAGGGCCGGGGCGGGCTGGCAGCAAGACAGTGGGTAGAAGGGGGGTTGGGCAGGCAGATGTCCGTTTTATAGAGGGGAAGTGGCGGTGAAGCAAGGATGTCATGTCCCCTCGTGCAAGAAGGTAACATTGCCCCTCCCCTCTTTTGATAGTTAAAACCAGTCTTGATTGGATTTTAGTGTGCTACTCGCACCCATAGACCCGGTGTCACTGTGGCCCTGTTGTACGTTTGATAGGCAAGCCCTTGGGTGGGGAGAAAAATACCAACTGTAGTGACGAGTGAGCATTCACAATGGGGATGGCTACATGCACTAATTAGGTCAGTGAAAGACAAGCAATACGAGATTAAGTTTCCAGGTGGGGGTCAGTCCAGAGCTGTAAAGCAGGACCCCGCTAAATTATTACTCTTAATTAATTGACAATGATTAAAACAATACTCGTTCTGGAATACAATGATTTAATTCTAGCGATTCTTCAATGGCGCGCGCAACACACTGCCTGGCATTTACTTCTAGAACGATTTTATTTTAATCGTGGTTAATTATTTAAATGTAAACAAGAGTACACACCTGTAATTAGCGTAGGGTCGGACGCGAAGAGGTGTTCTAAGTGCATGCAAGAATAACAAGAACGTTTTGGTGGTGTGAGCAATACAGCTCCAAATGTTTTCTTTTTTCACTGCACACACTCTATACGTATTGAACTCTAGAGAGTGAGATTAGAATGATTTTTGGTGGTGACTGGACAATACTGTGAGAGTGTGTGCATTAAAAAACGAAAGTATTTAGTGGTGTATTAATCACACACCACCAAATGTTTAAGTTTTTCAGGACGCACTCGTCTTGGAAGAGGTGTCAGTTCACACAAGAAGATACACATAGCCTGATGACTGCCCCGAGTTAATTACTATCGTAAAGTAAACTCCCATGTGAGTGTTTTTCCCTGTACATTGGGGGATCTTTATTTGTTTCTCTTCTTTGGGTCCGCCAGCATGGTGCTGCAACCCTTTGGCTAATGGGCTTCCACGTTTGCTAATGGGGCTAGTAGTAGTTGGTGAAAATAAAATCATTGCGATTGACCGATGAATGCAGGGAAGGAGATAGAAGACGAGGGAGTCAATGACAGGCTAGAGCGAGAAGAGACCCTTGCTGTACTGATGCTTGAGTAGCACTTATGCCTAAAAATCAAGTGTTCCTAAGTGCTGACAGGGAACTTGGGGAAAAGAGGACATGAAAGGGAAAAAGGAAGTACAATAAAGGAAGAGGGAGGAGGCAGGATACTCTCATGTTGGTTGCTTGTCTAGCACTTATGCTAAAGCATGGGCTATTTCAAGGCGCTGAAGTAAAGCCTAAGTGGAAAAGAGAGCCCATGAGAGCGAAAGCAGGAATAATGTACAAAGAGCATTTAATTTACACACAAAATGTATACTTTTGAGCAGACAAGGCTGACTTGCAGTGGGTTAGTAGAAAATAAGGGTTGTTGAAGGCAGCATCTTAATTTATAATTCCTAGCTACCAATATATGATCGATTATTAAAAATGTCAGTAAATTTCAATGCATTTAATATGCAATCTCAGTCTAGAGAATGTAACCACAGAACAGAGAGGACAACATAATTATGCCCCAACTGCATCAAAAGTATACATTTTGCTCAGATTCATTCTAGGCTTGGCAACGTGTTCCTCTGTAAATTCCCTAACACTATGGCAAAAATTTCCTAATATTTTTGTTTATTTTACATTTTCCTATAGCGCTGCTTTTTATAGAGCCATTGAACTTTCTACCACACCATTTCACTGTAATCTTTTGATTTATTAAGGACTGGCACTGGCCACTATGTAGAGTCAATATGCACAAGGGTTCTTATTTATATGGCTTGTGACTGAAAAGGGCTAGAGAGCACAGAAACAGAGACCTCATTAAGGCAGGTGTGACAAACTTTGAATCTCTGACTTTCAATGGTTCTGGTCAAGATACAAAATACGAAGCATGTGCCAAAGAGAGATTTTACTGTTTGTTAACTATAGAAATTGCCCCTGAAGTGCCACTGAGATCTACATTTTTCCACAATGTCAGACGTTTTCATGTCTTCTGGTACATAACTTTCTGCCTCTGCCACTGGTAAGAGAGAGGATAGCTCTCTCTCCTATGAACACTTTGTTCCAGCTCCACTGGCTTGGGTGCCTTTGTGTGACATTTCCATGCTTCCTGGTCTGAGTACTTGTGTGTGACATTTCCTTGCTTCTTTACAACTGATTTATAGCAGTGCCAGTTGAGGATTTGGGTGGAACCAATAGAGTAAGTGGGTGGAGCCAGCGGAGGACGTGGGTGGAGCCCAGGGAAAGTAGGTGTGGCCTCCGACAAACATTTGAGCACCTGCACTTCATATTTTACAAATTAAGCACTGGTTGTCACCCACAAACTGTATATCCATGTTAGCATTCCACATGGACAAAATCACTGGGTTGTAGTCGTTGATGTACTTGGACTCTTCGTTCCTTTTCAAATTGTATGTATTTTTGGGTGATTTCCTCGTCACATTATGTCGCAGTGAAGACATCAAACTGTTCACTCTTCCTTTAGAAATCACCGGTCGTGGAAAGTTGAAACGACATTTTGTGTAGAACTTGTCCTTGTTTCTGAATTTACGACGACAGTACTTTCCACAACGATGGCTTTGGAAACGTAGAACTTGTTCTCTTAGGCTTTTCTTCTCCGTTGCGTTTGGAACAGCACACGTAGAATACTGTTCTATGAAATTCATCACTAAGTCATCCGGATCTGTTCCAAATTTAGGTGCATCCTTGATCCACAACAACATATGTATATGAGGAGCACCTCTTGCTTGGTACTCCTTTCTCCAGAAGAAATCCAACACCTCTCCAAGAGGTGGATTCTTCTTATTTGTGATGAAAGACATCATAGCTTCAAATCTATGATTGAAGTACCTGCATACATTCACAGGATCCAAAGAACACAGTTCTCCAGGTGTCTTGAATTCAATGTTTTCAATATTTCCATTTGCCTCTCGTAGAAATTCAAGTAAGTCTTCCCAGCCATACTCGGCACAGCTCAGAGTGAGGAACCATGTCGGAGTTCCTAAGTTCCTCAGCATACATTTTAAATCACCATGACGACGGTACCAGTACTCATTAGTACCACGCTGACACGCCATGAGATTAATTAAGTGAGAATCCAAAATACTGTCTTGGACATTGACTTTATGCATAAAGTCCCTTGCCGAGATATTTCGCATCTGTATACCACTTTTTAAGATGTGGTTCACTGCATATGACAGTCCAGACAGATCGCTTTCAAACAGGAGATGAAACAAATAGGGAATGCATTGACGAAACCTAGGATCTTCTGCATACAATCGTAAAGTCCGGTATTCAGACGCAGGAATTTGATGAGATCGCTCATCATATCTTCCTCCTCGACCTGTGGGAAATACCTGTGGGAAATAGCTGTGGGAAACACCGAGCTTCCAAACTTTCCTCCCAAACACTAATGGGACTTCCTTTGGCTTGTTTCATTTGAAACAACTCAATAGCATTCCCCATGACTTCCTTGGAATGCAAAGGATGAACACTATAATGTTCATATATTTCTTCACTTTTAGAGGCCTCTACTTTCTCAATTTGGCCAGCACACAAATCGCTATCCTCTTCATCACTTACTTCCTCTTCTGCAACATATACATTCTTATAGTACTTATTATTTTTCTTCAAATACACTGTTGCCTTTTTGACTTTCCTAACATCCACTAAATCTTGCCATATTTTCTTATTCTTTGTCGGAACCCCATTAACCAAGATAACCAGAGGTTCCTCTTCCACTTTTTCTATTCCAATTGTGTTAATGTTTTTGTTCAAATCTAGAGGCAAATAAACAACTCTTCCCTTTAATCCTCTCTGTAAATCTGCTGGAGGCAACTTCCCTGTCTTTGGCTCCATTCTTACAATAGCCTGAAAGGGATGGATACTTTGAATCAAAATAGATTCATAAGTATTTAAATCCTTCAATTCAGAAGGAATCTCAACCAATTCCAGATTATTATGAACTGCCCTAGCAGGCATCTGGTTTTGGTTTAATTTATTACAACAATAAGTACACACACGTTGATCCGATCCCAAATCAAAATAATTTTCTACCATCAAGTATGTGGCAAAATCCTTCCATTCACTATTATTTTCCCTTTCACTTTTTGCATATAAATCCACTACCTTAGTCTGATTCTTATAATAAGTGCGTCGACAACATACACAAATGAAATTAGGCCTCTCACTTGATTTCATCTGAAACGTGGCAATTTCCTTCTGAAAATTATCTGTACTGGAAACCTGTACATTATCTTCAACATTACCCTCTACTTCAGGGTCAATTTGAACATTCTCATCTTTACTACTAAAGTAACAAAACTCAATTTCTTCACAAATATTCTTCACATCTATTTCAGAACCATGCAAAAGTGCAGCACATAATTGTTTAAGCATAATTGCTGGACTCTTAGCATAATACAACATTCTCACTAATTTTCTCACTTTATTATGATGCACTGCTAGCATCCTGAAATGATGAAAAACACTCTGGCATACTCTCCTGGAAAGACAAGCCAGTGAATGACCACGCAAACCTGTCATTTGTCTCACTCTGCAAGGATCTAATTCTTGCAACAACTTCATTTTGTGCTTCAAACTTTTCTTATTAAATGTCCGTATAAAATCACAAAGCAAATTGATGGAAACCTGTCGCACACTGCAAATAGAACTACACTTCCAAATGTACACAGGACCCTTAGGACGTCTTCCTAAAACCTCATCACTTAGCACCTCTTCTGTCTCTGTTGTCACAAGTTTTTCTTTTTCAACTGGACAACCATCCTTCACTTCATAAGCTCGACCACTGGTGTCAACTGCAAACACCAAATCATTATCCTGAAAATAACTCTCCTCATTAAAAAATGCCTCAGAACTTGAACTATGCATCCATTCTCCGGAAAAAACTTCACAAAAGTTACTACGATTTACTACTCTCTTCCATCTACTGTTTGTTTTGAAATCAGAAATTACCTTGCTTAGTTTCCTAATTCTATTGATTACCAAAATAAACAACTTTCGCTTAATTTCAAAAGCATGATCAATAATTTTCTCTACATTTTTCTTCTTCTTATAAAATGCCGCTTTCTGTTGGCCTTTCTTAATATTTTTTAATAAATTAACTATTATCCTGTTACGGAACATTCGTTTTCGAATGTCCCTAAACTGTTGTTTCCTTCTACTATCATGCACAGAGTTATCTCTTCCTCTACCAGTAACATTTTTGATGGGTCTTTCCTTTCCATTTAAATTACTCTTCTTTTTGTGAACTGAAACATTTTTGCGATAAATACTTTTTTTACTAAAAATATTTCTTAAGAATGATTTTGTGCTCTTACCCGGAGCTTTCTTGGTGTTTTGATAAGTATTTGGGGAAGAGGACTGCTGCAATAAAAGATCATCCTGCTGTCTTTGACGTTTTCTAGCCTTTCTAATTCTATTTTTCGTAGGCATTTTTCAAAATATGAAAAGATCTGCAGTTGAATCTGTGGAAAAATATAATAAAAAATGTTATTAACCACTATTACCAAACAGTAAATGAATAACAGTCATCAAAAACTTAATGCCCTACTTATTATTTAACATAGCAAATCTTTTGCACCAGCACTGCATCACAAAAATGACACACAGTGGTACAAAACAGGCATACAACAATCATAAATCTCTCCCTAATATTTTAAATGATTAATTCAGGATGACGATAAGGTGTGGCCTATCTAAAGGTTTGTTTAGGCCCAGATCTTTGGACTGGGGTGAATGTATGTCATTGATCCTCATTCAGTCCATTGCCTGTTTTGTTTATTTGAGGTGAGGCCAACACATGGTTGCAGATAAGATTTTCACTGAAGAAAACAAAGGAGATAATACATGTGAAGGCCTACCAATGAAGTAAGTCATTATTTGAAATCAATTACATTTCTGGATATGTACTGCTAAAGCTTCATACGTTGTTTTGGGTCATATTTATAAGGCATATGAGTGTGTATGATGTTATTTTTCCTTTTTAAATGGAAAGCGTTCTTCATGGTGCAAGTTTCTTGTAAATACGCTCCCACCTGCGAAACGGAACTTTGCGATGCGAAGCTGATTGGCTCCCCGGTGTCTGTCAACATTCTAAACAGTCCGGAGCGGCCGCCATCTTATCTCTCGGTAGGATCGAGAGAGAAGAAGAGGTGAAAAACGAAGGGGGAATTTAATGAAAGGGGGCAAGGTATACCCCTCTTGACCCCCTAGGAATGTTGTTGGGGTTTTTAAAGAGTCCCGTGGGGAAAATAAAAAAAATATATTTTTCACGGTAGAAGCGCTTCCCGAACACCGAACTGGGCCGCAAACTGTTGGCGAAACGGGAATTCGCCATTTTGTGCTTCGTTTTAATTAAATTACTAGGTATAAGGGGGTGCGGGAGACCATTTTGTGCTTCGTTTTAATTAAATTACTAGGTATAAGGGGGTGCGGGAGACGTATCCTAATCCCTTATATTTTCTGAGGGTGGCTGAGGAGGCTCATATATGTTGATACATGTGTTCCAGCGGCTGTGCGAGAGCTTTTTTTTTTTTTTTGCTGCGTGACGTCTGTTAACGTTCGATTCGAAGGAAATCAGGAAGTGTTGACCACCAATTTGTCAGTGCGATAAAATATTTTGTTATAAATGAATCCTTATTGATAAACATTGTCTGCGCCATCTTGCCTTTTTTACAATGCCACAATTTTGTCGTGCACGGCAGCCATTTTACATGCCAGGCCGGTCCCAGGCTATCACCTAGCCCTGCGGATGTAGTTTATGGCCCCAGCTGTAGAGAATCCAGACATGCTAACCCTCCCGATTCAGGCGTCAGACTACTGATTTCAGTGCTACTCTCCCGCCTCCCGATTCCTGCAAACAAAAACCCGGGGGCATATTACCAACAACTAGCGATAACTTGTTTAGAGACAAAAATTATCGCCGCACATCGGCGATTTTTATCGCAGATAAACCTTGCTATTAGCAAGGTTTATCGCAAATGCGATAAAAAACGGCCGCAATGCATGAATATCGCTGAAAAGTCAGCGATATTCATGCATTATCCAGCAAATGCTCTTAGCCATGTTATCCACCTCCCATTGGATAACATGGCTAAGAACTGCTCGCAAATGCGATAAAAAACGGCCGCAATGCATCAATATCGCTGAAAAGTCAGCGATATTCATGCATTATCCAGCAAATGCTCTTAGCCATGTTATCCACCTCCCATTGGATAACATGGCTAAGAACTGCTCAGGGCCCCATGAGGAACGCTTTCCATTTAAAAAGGAAAAAATAACATCATAGAAAAGAATCGTTTTTAAACACAACATATAAATCAATTGTATACCTGCATTCAAGAGGAAATGACTGAAAATGTCCTTGAGACACATGAAAGCGTTTTCTGGAATGCCCTAGCACCATTTTTTGGACATTATTAACATGGCTATATAACTCCCATAATCAAAATCTAAATTTGCCAAGCGCAGGTGGGAGCGTATTTACAACACACTTGCCCCATGAGGAATGCTTTCCATTTAAAAAGGAAAAAATAACATCAAAGACACTCAAATGCCTTATAAAAATGACCCAAAACAACCTATGAAGCTCTAGCAGTACATATCCAGAAATGTAATTGATTTCAAAAATGGTTTTTAAAAACAACATATCTGTTTCAGCTTACATAAGAGACCATGGAATGGGCTTCATATACAACAATAACTTGTGTTACTGCATGCCAGAATGCTACACCGAATATGCAATTACAATTTCTCAAAGTAACAAAATCTATTTCTATATCACTACAGACAAAGCCACAGTTTAAAAACACAGCTTTCTTCATCATTTTCTCCTTAGCAAGGTTTATCGCAAATGCGATAAAAAACGGCCGCAATGCATGAATATCGCTGAAAAGTCAGCGATATTCATGCATTATCCAGAAAATGCTCTTAGCCATGTTATCCACCTCCCATTGGATAACATGGCTAAGAACTGCTCGCAAATGCGAAAAAAAACGGCCGCAATGCATGAATATCGCTGAAAAGTCAGCGATAGTCATGCATTTTCCAGCAAATGCTCTTAGCCATGTTATCCACCTCCCATTAAATAACATGGCTAAGAACTGCTCAGGGCCCCATGAGGAACGCTTTCCATTTAAAAAGGAAAAAATAACATCATAGAAAAGAATCGTTTTTAAACACAGCATATAAATCAATTGTATACCTGCATTCAAGAGGAAATGACTGAAAATGTCCTTGAGACACATGGAAGCGTTTTCTGGAATGCCCTAGCACCATTTTTTCGACATTATTAACATGGCTATGTAACTCCCATAATCAAAATCTAAATTTGCCAAGCGCAGGTGGGAGCGTATTTACAAGACACTTGCCCCATGAGGAATGCTTTCCATTTAAAAAGGAAAAAATTACATCAAAGACACTCAAATGCCTTATAAATATGACCCAAAACAACCTATGAAGCTCTAGCAGTACATATCCAGAAATGTAATTGATTTCAAAAATGGTTTTTGTAAACAACATATCTGTTTCAGCTTACATAAGAGACCATGGAATGGGCTTCATATACAACAATAACTTGTGTTACTGCATTCCAGAATGCTACACCGAATATGCAATTACAATTTCTCAAAGTAACAAAATCTATTTCTATATCACTACAGACAAAGCCACAGTTTAAAAACACAGCTTTCTTCATCATTTTCTCCTTAATTCATACTATTCTCTATCTAAAATAAATACATCTTTTCTCACCTTAGCAAATACTTTATGAGTTTTGAAAACAGTCTCAGAAATACACCAAATTGTCTTCAGCAGAAGAAAAAGGATGCACTCCAGAGTCTGCAGCTATTGAAAGCACAGAAATACAGATATTCATTTCACATATCTCTCATATTAGCCAATCATAACTCTTCCCTCACTTTTTTCAAATCAAAACCCTTCCCCCTTCTGCCCTCTCTGCCTTTTTTCCATAGCAACGACCTCCTGGAAGACCTCTCATGTTTGCAAATTCACACAACAATGTTTCAATTGAACTCTGAACTCTCAGTGCACCTGCGTATCCAGTGCAATCTTTCATTAAAAGTTTCTTCCTTGACCATTCAAATTACATCTTTCAAAGAACACATCCATGCACCCTAACTTTCTGTTTTCAGAAATGGAAATGCACCAATCACTGCTAATGAATCATTAGCATTGGAAATCCACAGTTTTTTTTCTTTACAAACTCCTACTGTTTCAACTGCCCTTTCATTACCACACTTCATCTGACTGCAGCCCAACCTTCTCCCACCATGTTTAAGGTCTGGATTGTTGGACATAGTTACATCCACTGGGCTCAAAGGTATGCTGCGAACAGAAATTTACACAACCTCATTTTACAAGATGTGGAAATTAAGTGGTTGGGCCAAAGAGGATTAAAATGTCACCAATTGATACCATTGGTGAAAACCTTTATGCATTTGCCAAAACCTGACCTGTTAATAGTGCACTGTGGAGGTAATGATTTGGGCACTTTGACTGGGGTAGGTCTGGAAATGCTTTTAAAGGACACCTTTGAGCAATTAATGGCACTTTTTCCTCAAACTGCCTTGGTATATTCCAATATATGCCAAAGACAGAAATGGAGGTGGTCCAACCAATTTTGTCCACAAATTGAGAAAGCGAGGAAGCATGTAAACAAATCTGTTTCAGCTTACATGAGAGACCATGGAATGGGCTCCTTGTACAACAATAACTTGCGTTACTACATGCAAGATATCTAAAGAGGAGATGGAGTTCACTTCTCAGATGAGGGCAACAGAATTTTCATTCTGAATTTAAGACTGTGCATTGGTACCTACTTATAAGTACCTAAATGTACCATAAACCCAAAAGCTCTTCTCAGAGCTACCCTTCATCTGATCACTCACAATTAATATTTTTCTCTAACTTATTTCTGTAATTTTCAACAAACTACGCTCAAAGAGCGCTACCCGGTACGCAAACTGAAAGCTAACCGCGCAAAATTTTTAAAAAAATGTTTTTTCTCCGCACATATGGTCCTCCTCAGCCACCCTCAGAAAACCTAGGGGGTCAAAATACTTGTACCGTGTCCCCTTCTACCCATTCTGAACATTCTTTACCCTCCATTTTATATCTTAATTCGACCGAAACACAAAATGGTGGACTCCCGTTACGCTCCTAGTTCGCGGACCGGACCGCTTCCCAGGAAACGGTCCAAAAAAAAGGTGGGAAAGTAATTCACAGAAAAAAGACTGGAGACACTCTCACCAACTATAGATTAGCTTATACTACATAACAATCCCTTTCTTTTTCACAAATTTGATTGAAATTCCATTTAGCCATTAAGTCTATAGACCTCTCTAAATACCGTGAGGTAAATTACTTCACAAAACACATCTGAAGTGTTGGAATTGACAACCAATGAAAATGTTACTTTCATTTTCTACTTTTATTACCTGACATTTGATTGGTTAAATACCTGAATATATATAAAGGAAGAGAAGAAAACACAGCCATTTTGACTACTACTTCTTGTTGTACATCACATTTCAATAGCTTCCAAAAACTTCAACTTCTTTGTGAAGGTAAGTTATAATTTTTAAAAATGAAATATATTGTGCACTATAACTTAATATAGTAGACTTTTTCTGATAGATATACACTATCCCTCTGTAGTAGTTATGGATTTAGATAGACTTCTCTGTTATAGTTATGAATGGAGTTAGGCTTCTCTTGGTTAAATCACATACACTTTTTTATAGTCCTATTTCCACTCTGATACTATACACTACCAAAAGAAGAATTCACAGATAAAAACTGCCTATCTAACATTAATCCCAACAGTGCCCTATCTCTACTAATATATATTTTTTTATTCAAAATTTCAGGCAAAATGGAAGGCGAGCAACAAGTTACATTTTCAATTGAACTGAAGGAGAGCAGCCAAGACAAAATTGATGATTTCATGGATCAAAGTAGAGACCACGAACTTCTACAATGTGTTGAAGCAGTGGATAACCTGCTTCAAAATGAAAAAGAGTTACACCCTATATTCAATTTTGACATTTCTGACACTGAAATGTTAGAAAGTTTAATGAAGTATGAAACACAATCATAATAAAAAAAATTAAACATAAAGAAAAAAAAACCAAAAAAAAAAAAACAACAAACAATTAACATTCAGTATTAAAAAAGTCTATCATTCTATTATCCTTATAGTACGCTGTCCAGAACGCTTTCCGGTTCGCGTACTAGGCGCTCACCACGCAAAAAAAAAAATTTTTTTTTTTGCCCTGCTGGAACCTTTTACAACCTCCACATAAAACCTAGGGGGTCAGGGAGGATCTACTATGCCCCCTTATGGAAATTTCCCCCTTTGTTTTGGCCTCCTCTGTCTCTCGATCCTACCGAGAGACAAGATGGCGGCCGCACCGGACTGTTTAGAATGTTGACAGACACCGAAGAGCCAATCAGCTTTCCGTGCGCAAAGTTCCGTAACGCGAAAAGTACGCGAACCGGATCGCTGCCCGGACCGCTGTTACAGATATATATCTTGTTTTAAACGTTAATTTCTCAAAATCCACTGGAGCACATATATTGAGACCTAGCAAAGGCACATCGGGCTAACAGTCCCTACAATTTTGCCAAGTTTCGTGCAAATCCATTCAGCCGTTCGGGCTAAAAGTGAGGCCAACCGCCCTATGGAAATTAACATGGGAAAAACGCGTTTGGGGACCCCCCTTTTTTCTCGGCCCCCCCTTGCCGAACACCCCCCAAATTTTCAGGGGCTGCTCAGAAACAAAATGTGCCATTTTCCTGAAAATTTCGGCCGATTCCGTCCACAAACGCCAAAGTTATTAGACATAGAATTTTCAGAAATCCCATAGGGAAAAAATCCTAACTATATATACCTACTGGCGACCGCCAGTAGGTAATATATATATATATATATATATATATATATATATATATATATATATATATATATATAATATATATATATATATATATATATATATATATATATATATATATATATACATGTATATTACCTACTGGCGATAGCCAGTAGGTATATATAGTTAGGATTTTTTCTCTATGGAACTTTTGAAAATTCTATGTCTAATAACTTTGGCGTTTGTGGACGGAATTGGCTGAAATTTTCAGGAAAATGGCACATTTTGTTTCTGAGCAGCTCCTGAAAATTTGGGGGAGGGTCGTCAAGGGGGGGCCGAGAAAAAAGGGGGGTCCCAAAACGCGTTTTTCCCATTCATTTTTCCATAGGGCGGTTGGACTCACTTTTAGCCCGAACGGCTGAATGGATTTCCACGAAACTTGGCAAAATTGTAGGGACTGTTAGCCCGATGTGCCTTTGCTAGGTCTCAATATATGTGCTTCAGTGGATTTTGAGAAATTAACTTTTAAATCAAGATATATATCTGTAACAGCGCTCCGGGCAGCGATCCGGTTAGCGAACTTTTCGCGTATCGGAACTTTGCGATGCGAAGCTGATTGGCCCTCCGGTGTCCGTCAACATTCTAAACAGTCCGGAGCGGCCGCCATCTTGTCTCTCGGTAGGATCGAGAGACAAGAGGAGGCCAAAACAAAGGGGGAAATGAAGGAAAGGGGGCAAGGTAGACCCCTTCTGACCCCCTAGGATTGATGAGGGGGATATTATGGAGCCACGCGGGGCCCCAAAAAAAAAATAAATTTCCGATTTTTTTCGCCGTAGAGACGCGTCTTGGTAAGCGAACCGGGCAGCTAACCGGGAAGCTAACCGGCAGTGTAACGGAAGTCTGAGGAGTAGCTGATTGGCTGTCAACATTGTAAACAGTCCGGAGCGGCCGCCATCTTGTCTCTCGGTAGGATCGAGAGACAAGAGGAGACCAAAACAAAGGGGGAAATGAAGGAAAGAGGGCAAGGTAGACCCCTTCTGACCCCATAGGATTGATGAGGGGGATATTATAAAGCCACGCGGGGCCAAAAAAAAAAAAATCCGATTTTTTCGCCGTAGAGACGCGTCTTGGTACGCGAACCGGGCAATTAACCGGACAGCTAACCGGGAAGCTAACCGGCAGTGTAACGGGAGTCTGAGGAGTAGCTGATTGGCTGTCAACATTGTAAACAGGCCGGAGCGGCCGCCATCTTGTCTCTCGGTAGGATCGAGAGACAAGAGGTGGAAAAAAAAAAGGTGTAATTGAATGAAAGGGGTAAGGCAGACCCCTCCTGAACCCCTAGGATTGATGAGGGGGCTATTAAAGTTCCCTGCGGGGCAAAAGAAAAAAAAAATTTCGATTTTTCGCGGTAAAGGTGCTTCCTGGTACGTTAACCGGGCAGCTAACCGGCAGCGTAACGGAAGTCCGACATATTGTGTTTTTTGAACGTTTGTGATATGTGCACGTGTGGATTTTGTCTAATTAAGGTTAAAAAAATATATATATATCTTTAAGCGTGTTCTGGCGCGCTTACGTTTTGGGTTTGGTTTGCGCTGCAGAGACGATACGTCGCGGTTATGCGATGCATCATGAGGCGTCTCACGGGCTACGTGATACGTCACTTAATAAAGAATATATTTTACAGCTATAGATATTAGCTTTTAAAAAACCAATGAAATTCACAGAAAAAAACATAGGTTATAGACCATATATAGTTAGGAATTTGCATTTACAAAACCTTGAAAATTCACTGAAAAAACCATAGGTTATAGACCATATATAGTTAGGGATTAGCATTTAAAAAACCTTATTTTATTTGCACAAAACCATTGAAATTCCATATATAGTTAGTTGCACTAACTATATATCGCGGACCCGCAATCCACTGCTAATGATGTCACATATTACATCATTCATGACATGGTCAGTGACATCACTGATGACATCACTGATGACATCTCAAATGACATCACTGATGACATCACTGTTGACATCTCAAATGACATCACTGATGACATCACTGACATCTCATTTGACATTACTGATTACATCACTGATGATATCATTTATGTGATAATACATCTTCAGACTCTAATATAACCTTAGATACACTCAGTGTAAACAGGCACTCACAGACTGTCACACATCCATGGAGTTACTCACACACCTAGTCAGTCATGCAAAGAATCAATCACATCTCCATTTCCTCAACTATACAGTTATACACACCTTACTTATTCAAACATATAGTAACACATATTTACTCTCTTATACAATCCTTGATACAAGTTCACAATGATTCATACAGCCACTCACACATTCACTGGCTCTTATGTTCAGTTATTTATATATGTCAACTCTCACATGGAGTGTGTTTTACATATGTACTTACTTTGACATGTAGCACTGAGATATCCATTCACTCACCAATATACTCATGCACACAGTCAACTGTCCATACAGCTGTTTCTACATGCACTTTTGAACCCATACACCTAGGGAATCAACTGCTCACACATCTATGCACAGAGTTATACACCTCCCAGCCACCCACACACATACTCAGTCTCCCATACAAATACTTGGGCAACCATTCAATAACCCATATAGTTACTGATATAGCTACTGATTTAAACATGCAGCAGTTTACGGAACAACATAAATAATGATTGCCAAATTAAGACACTTTAATCACTAACCCATACACTCAGTGAGACACATTTAATCATTCTCTCATACAGTCAGTCATGCACCTACTAAATCCTTCATCCAGACACTTATACATCCACTCATTCTTCAATATGTAAGACATATTTTAACTTTACAGAAACATACAGTCACTGGGTGTTGTCATCAGTGATGTCATCAGTGATGTCATCAGTGATGTCATTTGAGATGTCATCAGTGATGTCATCAGTGATGTCACTGACCATGTCATGAATGATGTAATATGTGACATCATTAGCAGTGGGTTGCGGGTCCGCGATATATAGTTAGTGCAACTAACTATATATGGAATTTCAATGGTTTTGTGCAAATAAAATAAGGTTTTTTAAATGCTAATCCCTAACTATATATGGTCTATAACCTATGGTTTTTTCAGTGAATTTTCAAGGTTTTGTAAATGCAAATTCCTAACTATATATGGTCTATAACCTATGGTTTTTTCTGTGAATATATATATATATATATTTCTCACCAAAGTCGTCTGAGCACAGAGGGCGCACTTTGCACAGCTGGTGCATGTGGATGGGAACGGACTTTCCCCGAGAACAAACTACCACCAACAGTAATGCGCTTGCACTCGCCCAGTTCAATAGATTGAAGGTTTATTCAGAAGGCTATTGCCATTGTTAGCACTTCCCACACCTACGCTTTTCGACAGTCAGGTTGTGACACTGTGACCAAGACCTGCCGGTCGAAACACGTAGGCGTGGGGAGTGCTGACAATGGCAATAGCCTTCTGAATAAACCTTTAATCTATTGAACTGGGCGAGTGCAAGCTCATCACTGTTAGTGGTGGAGATATATATATATATATATTACCTACTGGCGATAGCCAGTAGGTATATATAGTTAGGATTTTTTCTCTATGGAACTTTTGAAAATTCTATGTCTAATAACTTTGGCGTTTGTGGACGGAATTGGCTGAAATTTTCAGGAAAATGGCACATTTTGTTTCTGAGCAGCCCCTGAAAATTTGGGGGGGGTCGTCAAGGGGGGGCCGAGAAAAAAGGGGGGTCCCAAAACGCGTTTTTCCCATTCATTTTTCCATAGGGCGGTTGGCCTCACTTTTAGCTCGAACGGCTGAATGGATTTGCACGAAACTTGGCAAAATTGTAGGGACTGTTAGCCCGATGTGCCTTTGCTAGGTCTCAATATATGTGCTTCAGTGGATTTTGAGAAATTAACGTTTAAAATAAGATATATATCTGTAACAGCGCTCCGGGCAGCGCTACGGTTCGCGTACTTTTCGCGTAACGGAACTTTGCGATGCGAAGCTGATTGGCTCTCCGGTGTCTGTCAACATTCTAAACAGTCCGGAGCGGCCGCCATCTTGTCTCTCGGTAGGATCGAGAGACAAGAGGAGGCCAAAACAAACGGGGAAATGAAGGAAAGGGGGCAAGGTAGACCCCTTCTGACCCCCTAGGATTGATGAGGGGGATATTATAGAGCCACGCGGGGCCCAAAAAAAAATAAAAATAAATTCCGATTTTTTCGCCGTAGAGACGCGTCTTGGTACGCGAACCGGGCAGCTAACCGGGCAGCTAACCGGGAAGCTAACCGGCAGTGTAACGGGAGTCTGAGGAGTAGCTGATTGGCTGTCAACATTGTAAACAGTCCGGAGTGGCCGCCATCTTGTCTCTCGGTAGGATCGAGAGACAAGAGGAGGCCAAAACAAAGGGGGAAATGAAGGAAAGAGGGCAAGGTAGACCCCTTCTGACCCCCTAGGATTGATGAGGGGGATATTATAAAGCCACGCGGGGCCAAAAAAAAAAAAAAATCCAATTTTTTCGCCGTAGAGACGCGTCTTGGTATGCAAACCGGGCAGCTAACCGGGCAGCTAACCGGGAAGCTAACCGGCAGTGTAACGGGAGTCTGAGGAGAAGCTGATTGGCTGTTATCATTGTAAACAGTCTGGAGCGGCCGCCATCTTGTCTCTCTGTGGGATCGAGAGACAAGAGGTGGAAAAAAAAAAGGTGTAAATGAATGAAAGGGGTAAGGCAGACCCCGCCTGAACCCCTAGGATTGATGAGGGGGCTATTAAAGTTCCCTGCGGGGCAAAAGAAAAAAAAAATTCGATTTTTCGCGGTAAAGGGGCTTCCTGGTACGTTAACCGGGCAGCTAACCGGCAGCGTAACGGGAGTCCGACATATTGTGTTTTTTGAACGTTTGTGAAATGTGCACGTGTGGATTTTGTCTAATTAAGGTTAAAAAAAAATATATATCTTTAAGCGTGTTCTGGCGCGCTTACGTTTTGGGTTAGGTTTGCGCTGCAGAGACGATACGTCACGGTTATGCGATGCATCATGAGGCGTCTCACGGGCTACGTGATACGTCACTTAATAAAGAATATATTTTACAGCTATAGATATTAGCTTTTAAAAAACCAATGAAATTCACAGAAAAAACCATAGGTTATAGACCATATATAGTTAGGAATTAGCATTTACAAAACCTTGAAAATTCACTGAAAAAAACCATAGGTTATAGACCATATATAGTTAGGGATTAGCATTTACAAAACCTTATTTTACTCGCACAAAACCATTGAAATTTCATATATAGTTAGTTGCACTAACTATATATCGCGCACCCGCAATCCACTGCTGATGATGTCACATATTACATCATTCATGACATGGTCAGTGACATCACTGATGACATCGCTGATGACATCTCAAATGACATCACTGATGACATCACTGATGACATCATTCATGTGATAATACGATGAACCTCTTCAGACTCTAATATAACCTTAGATACACTCAGTGTAAACAGACACTCACAGATTGTCACTCATTCATGGAGTTACTCATGCACCTACTCAGTCATGCAAAGAATCAATCACACCTCCATTTCCTCAACTATACAGTTATACACACCTTACTAATTCAAACATGTTCTAACATATTTTTACTCTCTTATACAATCACTGATACAAGTTTTCAATGATCCATGCAGCCACTCACACATTCACTGGCTCTTCTGCACAGTTATTTATATATGTCTACTCTCACATGTACTGTGTTTTACATATGTACTTACTTTGACATGTAGCACTGAGATATCCATTCACTCAGCAATACACTCATGCACACAGTCAACCGCCCATGCAGCTGTTTCCACATGCACTTTTGAACCCATACATCTAGTGAATCAACTGCTCACACATCTATGCACAGAGTCATACACCTCCCAGCCACCCACACACACACTCAGTCTCCCATACAAATACTTGGGCAACCAATCAATAACCCATATAGTTACTCATATAGCTACTTATCAACACATGCAACAGTTTACAGAACAACAGACATAATGATGCACAAATTAAGACAGTTTAGTCACTAACCCATGCACTCAGTGAGACACATTTAATCACTCACTCATACAGTCAGTCATGCACCTACTAAATCCTTCATCCAGACACTTATACATCCACTCATTCTTCAATATGTAAGACATATTTTAACTTTACAGAAATATACAGTCACTGGGTGTTGTCATCAGTGATGTCATCAGTGATGTCATTTGAGATGTCATCAGCGATGTCATCAGTGATGTCACTGACCATGTCATGAATGATGTAATATGTGACATCATCAGCAGTGGATTGCGGGTGCGCGATATATAGTTAGTGCAACTAACTATATATGAAATTTCAATGGTTTTGTGCGAGTAAAATAAGGTTTTGTAAATGCTAATCCCTAACTATATATGGTCTAAAACCTATGGTTTTTTCAGTGAATTTTCAAGGTTTTGTAAATGCTAATTCCTAACTATATATGGTCTATAACCTGTGGTTTTTTCTGTGAATATATATATATATATATATATATATATATATATATATATATATATATATATATATATATATATATATATATATATATATATATATAAATATATATATGTATATACATATATATATATATATATATACATATCACACTTCTTCCGTATGTTGCAGGCGTGCCTCCAGAGAGGAGCACACAGACCCAGATATGGTGCAAAAACCGATTTTATTGCTCCTCACCAGCTTGCTTTCAATGAGTTGCATGTTGTCTTTTTAAATCGACGCACGCCTCGGCTCTCTGCACAACTTGACGAAGCCCCAAGGCGAAACGCGTCGTTGCTGTTGGTTCTCTTATTAAAATCTTTGTGGAACCTCCCCTGTGTGTGCTACTTTCCTAAAGGATTGATTTTCCTGGGATATTTGGAGCGTATGTAAGACTCAGGTACACCCCCGTTTTCATGTGCACCCGCTCGTGCGTGCAACTGGTTGGTGTTTTGAAGCTTTCTGGATTTGTTACCAGCTGCACCGAGTTTGCCCTGAGAGCCACGTATTGCCAAAGATCCGGAACTTCTGCCATTTGCTCATACGAACTTTCTGAACAGGCAGCTTATCAGTTTCGGGTAAGGCGCAGTGTGCGCATCAAAAGACTTTCTTTTTTCACACTGTGGGCATTTAACTCAGAGCGAAGGGGATTACACAGCACAATTTTGGAGGTAGTTGCGGCTGCACTACCGTTATCATGTTTTGCGAGGCAGAGAGAAGAGAGGCGGAACAAGGAATGTTTAAAAACAAGAAAAAGTCGGATGGTACACAAAAGGCAGGTGGAAGTCAAGCCAATGGGGCCAACATGTCTTTACAATCTAAACTGGTCTCACTGGAGCGTTTATATGAACGCGAGATCAGAAAATGGTGGGAGGCGACCTCATTACAAAACTACATTGAAGTCGACCGTGTCCCCAGAGGCTTGCGGATATACACCATCCCAGCGTACGAAAATCCGGACCCTAAGCTGTTAGATGCATGGGCAGAGCACACTGCCGCATCGTGTAAAGGGAGTCTGCAAATATTAGTACGCTTTGCCTGGAGTGATAGAGAAAAGCCTTTGGTACAGATCAAGGAAATCGAGGATGAATTACTAAAAGAGGAAGACCAGGTGACCCTGGGGGAAAAACGAGAACTAATGAAAAAAAAATATGAACACAAAATCAAACAAAGAAAAGAAGAAAAGTTTGAAAGGGACGAAAATGATTATCGGATGGGAAGAGTGTTGACCTTCGCGAAGAAGTATGACAATACCAGAAGGCAACTCAAGAAAAAGATGGGCGGTCCAACAACTGTTGAACCGGCAACTTCGGAGTCTGATGCCAATCCTGACGATATAATCAGTGAAGATGGCAGTGAAGACGCTTCTTCTTTTCATGTGGAATATCAAGTCATGTGCAACAATCAACTGGAGGGAGGCAGAGGAAAGCCCCCGGACAATCAAGTGGCAAGAGGAAGACGCGGCGGGGGGGCCGTTGGAAGAAATCCATTAGGCTCTCCTCCAGTGACACGCAGTATGAAAAAGTTCTACAAGAAAAAGAACTTAAACTAAATCAAGATTCCACTGATCCCAACGATAATCTCACCATTATCAACTTGACAGAGAAAGTGTTAACGAATGAAGAAAATTCGACACTTAAACTGGGCCTATCTTTCTGTCTGCGCAGAAACTTTGAATTTGCGCAAACGCGTATTGACAATTTTAAATTTGTGAGAAAGTTGAAACTGCACAAATTTTTCAAACTTAAACCACCTGGTGAGCACACTGCGGCCAGCAAGGATACGGATTGCACTGAACTTAGATGCAGTGAGCTGGGAGGCCTGAGAGCAATAGAAGGTCTCCGCTTGGAAATGAACACTGAAGGTGATGGTGAGGTAACCAATACCCAAATGCTTGAGAATTGGGAGGTGCAACAAAAAGGTGGGGCCAGTGATTTCAAACCGGTCTCCACATTTATGCCAATAATGGGTACTGATGCAATTGACACTTTTTCTGATGCCGTGATGAGGGATCTCACTAGATTGCGGATCACTAGTAAACATGTGCCCAAAAAAGACAACTTCACCAAAACTCAACAGCTCGCTCTGACCACTCTTTGTGAAGATTCGGGACTGGTATGCAAGCCCTCTGACAAAGGGGGGAATATTGTTCTACTCACAGCCACCCAATATGAAACGGAGGCTCGCCGCCTATTGGGAGACATAAACACCTACGTAACTGTGAATGAAAGAATATATAATCAAAGTGTGGTTGATTATCACGAGATGATATCCAAATGGTATAACATCAATATGTTAAACACAGATGAATATTTGTTCTTACGTTGTTTGAGCCCTGTGATCCCCACTTTTTACTACCTACCCAAGGTTCACAAAGATTTGTTAAATCCTCCAGGCAGGCCCATTGTTGCTTCCAATGGGAGTTTGACAGAAAATCTCTCGATTTATGTGGACTCGTTTTTATCCCCTTTGGTGATGTCCCTGAAATCCTATCTAAGAAATACCAAACATTTTCTGAACTGCATTGATGAAGTGGTCTGGAAAAACACGTATTGTATGCTGGTGCTTGACATCACCAGTCTATACACGTGTATAGCTCATGGCGATGGACTAAAAGCTATGGCCAGTTTTCTGGATAAACGTCCCATAAGATTTTATGAGCACAACAAAATGTTGATGGAATTTATGATGTTCAGCCTGCATAACAACATATTTTTATTTGGCAAGCAATTGTATAAACAAATGTCCGGAGTCGCGATGGGTGCCTGCTCCGCCCCCAGCTTTGTGAATCTTTTTGTGGGGTGGTGGGAGGAGCAGGTAGCCTGGAGCGAGAAATATCTTGAGTGGAACAGCCGAATAAAAAGGTGGTATCGTTATATAGACGATCTTTTCATCATTTTAGAATGTCCTGTGGATACAGCCAACAGTTTTGTAGATGCCCTAAACGATAATGACATCAATCTAAAGTTTTCAGGACAAATCAGCCAAACTTCTGTTAATTATCTTGACCTTACTGTATACATTGACAGTTGTGGTTTTATGCAGACGAAATTGTTTAGGAAAGAGACGGCGGGTAATTCCACGCTCTTTGCAACCAGCAGTCACCCTCGTCAACTAATTGATAGCATCCCTTATGGGGAGTTATTAAGAATACGCAGAAATAATTCCAATGATGGTGATTTTGAGAAAGCAGCCCATGCCAGCATGCTCAGGTTCAGAATCAGGGGCTACTGTGACAGTGTTTTATCTAAGGCCTATGAGAGAGTTAAGCAAACGAAACGTAATGAGCTACTCAAGTCCAAAAGGAAGGTTAAATCTACTAATGGTAGCTTTCGTCTCATTACCACTTTCTCGCATAATGCAGGACAAATAAAACAAATACTAAGAAAAAACTGGAACATCTTATTGTCTGACAATACTATCAAATCAGACTTACCATCGAATCCCCTTATAACATTTAGAAAGGCTAGATCTTTAAGGGATCACTTAGTTTCCAGTCACTACTCTGCGCCCGAAAAGACCCCTAATCTGCCTGCACTTAATGGTTTTTATCCTTGCGGCCGATGCAAGGCATGTAAATATAGTAAGCGGACGCTTACATATAAGATACCAGGTGTCACTATTCCCAAAAGAATTGGTAAATTCTTGACATGCTCCACGCCATATGCCATTTACTGCCTTACATGCCCGTGCGGCCTGAATTATATTGGCAGCACCACTAATGCAGTGAAACTTAGGGTATTGGAGCACATGCGTGCGATTGCCAAAAAGGATGATGCCTATCCAGTGGCTAGGCATTTTGCTAAAATGCACAAAAGTAACAGGGACCTGTTAGCATATACATGCATTGATAGCGTACCATTAAGTATCAGAGGGGGAGATCGTCTGCTCAAACTCAGACGACTGGAATCTAGATATATAATAGATCTACAGAGTAAACACCCTAATGGCCTTAACATGCATGAAGAATTGTCAGTTCATTTAGGCTGACTGGCTGGGTATTGACTTTCAGTACATTCTGACTTTCAGTACATTCTGCATATTGTATTCTACCCTCGGTTTTCCTTGACTGTACCTTCCCCTTTTTTCCCCATCTGTGTTTTACCAGGATATGTTAGTATGAATTCTGATGATATTGTGTATCTTACATATTCTTTAAATTGTTTTTATACTAACGGTATTTTGATCAATTTTGTAGCTCATGTTCAACTCATTGAACCTTCATAAATATGCCCATCCAGGGCGTGATAGTATTGTGGTGTGAAACTATACCGACTGGTGTAGCATTTTAGGCTATATGCATTTTATAGACTGGTGTGGGGCATGTACTTCGGGTGGCATTTTGCCGCGTTAGCCCCCTCCTTGGCAGACTACTATTTAGCTTCATGAGGTATATTCAGTTCTAACCGCACGCCCATCCTGGGCTTTATTATTCTTATTTTGCATTATATGTATGTGACTGTGCATTTCCGATTCACGGAAGATAATGGATATTGTCAAAGGCATTGCTTGATTTATGTATTTTGCATAATCGTTTACATGTGCATTAATTTATGTTGAAATGTGATTCAACTGCCTGTAAATAACATGTATTGAACACCGTTCCGTAATGGCGGCCAAGTAAGCATTGCACAGTCCTACCTTGCTTTCAATGAGTTGCATGTTGTCTTTTTAAATCGACGCACGCCTCGGCTCTCTGCACAACTTGACGAAGCCCCAAGGCGAAACGCGTCGTTGCTGTTGGTTCTCTTATTAAAATCTTTGTGGAACCTCCCCTGTGTGTTCTACTTTCCTAAAGGATTGATTTTCTTGGGATATTTGGAGCGTATGTAAGACTCGGGTGCACCCCCGTTTTCGTGTGCACCCGCTCGTGCGTGCAACTGGTTGGTGTTTTGAAGCTTTCTATATATATATATATGTATATATATACATGTATATATATATATATATATATATATATATTTCTCACCAAAGTCGTCCGAGCACGGAGGGCGCACTCTGCACAGCTGGTGCATGTGGATGGGAACGGACTTTCCCCGAGAACAAACTACCACCAACAGTAATGCGCTTGCACTCGCCCAGTTCAATAGATTGAAGGTTTATTCAGAAGGCTATTGCCATTGTTAGCACTTCCCACACCTACGCTTTTCGACCGTCAGGTTGTGACACTGTTACCAAGACCTGCCGGTCGAAACACGTACGCGTGGGGAGTGCTGACAATGGCAATAGCCTTCTGAATAAACCTTTAATCTATTGAACTGGGCGAGTGCAAGCTCATCACTGTTAGTGGTGGAGATATATATATATATATATTACCTACTGGCGGTCGCCAGTAGGTAGTTATAGTTAGGATTTTTTTCAATGTTAAATCTCAAAATTCTATTTGGAATAACTTTGGCGCCGGTTGACAAATCTGCCTCAAAATTTCCTCAAAATGGCCTCGCGGCGTTCCGGTCCTTCCCTGAAAGTTTGGGGGGGATTTGTCAAGCGGGGGCCGAGATAAAAGGGGGGTCCCAAAACGCTTTTTCCCCATGTTAATTTCCATAGGGCGGTCGATTTCACTTTTAGCCCGAACGGCTGAATGGATTTCCACCAAACTTGGCAAAATTGTAGGGACTGGTAGCCCGATGTGCCTTTGCTATGTCTCAAGATATGTGCTCCAGTGGATTTTGAGTAATTAAGGTTCAAAAAAATATATATATCTAGAGCCGCGCCCCGGTACGCGCACCAGTACGCGCACCGGGCACGCCGCGCGACTTGCGCGCAGAAAGCTGATTGGCTCTGGGGTGTCTGTAAACATTCTAAACAGTCCGGAGCGGCTGCCATCTTGTGTCTCGGTAGGATCGAGACACGAGAGGTGGCCAAAACAAAGAGGGAAATGACCATAAGGGGGCAGAGTAGACCCCCCCTTGACCCCCTAGGTTTGATGTGGGGGCCAAAAAAGGGCCCCGCGGGGCAAAAAAAAAAATTTTTTTTTGATTTTCGCGGGGGGAGCGTCCGGTACGCGCACCGGTGCGCGTACCGGGGAGCGTACCATGGGGAAAAAGAATGACAGTTTTAAAAGTAGCTGTTTAAAAAAAAAATGTTTTGTTGTTTTTTTTATACATACACATACATATATATAAATGCATATATATGTGTATATGTGTGCGTGTAGAGAGAGGTAGAGAGGTAGAGGTGTAGAGGTTGAGAGGTAGAGAGGTAGCGGTAGAGAGGTAGAGATTAGTAGAGAGAGAAGAAGAGAGAGGTAGAGAGGTAGAGAGTAGAGAGTGAGTGATAGAGAGTAGAGAGTGAGTAGTAGAGAGTAGTAGAGAACAGTAGAGAGAGTAGCAGAGAGTGAGTAGTAGAGAGTAGTAGAGTGAATAGTAGAGTGAGTAGTAGAGAGTAGTAGAGAGTGAGTAGTAGAGAGTGAGTTTAGAGAGTAAGTAGTAGAGTGAGTAGTAGAGAGCAGTAGAAAGTGAGTAGTAGAGAGTAGTAAAGAGTGAGTAGTAGAGAGTGAGTAGTAGAGAGTGAGTAGTAGAGAGTAGTAGAGAATGAGTAGCAGAGAGAATAGTAGTGAGTAGTAGAGAGTGAGTAGTAGAGTGAGTAGTAGAGACTAGTAGAGAGAGAGTAGTAGAGAGTGAGTAGTAGAGAGTAGTAGAGAGTGTGTAGTAGAGGGAGAGTAGTAGAGAGTGAGTAGTAGAGAGTAGTAGAGAGTAAGAAGTAGAGAGTGAGTAGTAGAGAGTAGTAGTGAGTAGTAAAGAGTGAGTAGTCAAGAGAGAGTAGTAGAGAGTGAGTAGTAGAGAGTAGTATATAGTGAGTAGTAGGGAGTAGTGAGTAGCGAGTAGTAGGGAGTGAGTAGTAGAGAGAGAGTAGTAGAGAGTAGTAGAGTAGTAGAGAATGAGTAGTAGACAGTGAGTATTTGAGAGTAGTGGAGTAGGAGAGAGTAAGTAGTAGAGAGTAGTGGAGAATATTCCAAAGTTTGGCACAGCACCACTTTCACAATGAGTCCAATCAAATCATATCACTTAGAGTCCTTATTGAAGCGCTGAATCTTGGTGTATATTCAAATGCTTTTATTTTCCTTAAGTTTATGTACCACAGCCAGCCGAAACGTTTCGTTCTGTACAACAGAACTTCTTTGGGACATTCTTATTTCCTTTAAGTTATGTCGGTATCCAGTTGTCATATAACTAGATATTTCTTCCAAATGTTAGAAGAGACATAAGTATATTCTTATTCAAAGTGACTAGGTATCAATTTTACCCACACAATTCGGGCAGACTTGAGTAATTTATAGCATCCTCAAAGTCAGTCTTTCAAAAATTCCAAAGTATAGGACATGATAATCCAAATCCAAATGTTTCTCAAGAAAAGTCATTTACAATCATTCGGAATATCGGTGTTTGGGCAGATATGATCCAGGGACCCCCAGTATGCACGGGGAATTAGTCCCCCCTCTGCAAACGCGCCAGTGGCCTGCATTGCAGAGAGGTGTAACAAGGGTGTGGCCTCATTACACTTCTCTGCAATGCAGCTCCCTCGCGCATTCTGGAGGCTCCTGGTGGACTAGTTGACCCCAGGGACCCCCAGTATGCAAGGGGAATTAGTTCCCCCTCTGCAAATGCGGCAGTGGGCTGCATTGCAGAGAGGTGTAACAAGGGGCATAGTCTCATTACACCTCTGCAATGCAGCCCCTGGCGCATACTGGAGGTTCCAGGTGGGCTAATTGGCCCCCAGGGGCCCCCAGTATGCAAGGGGAATTAGTTCCCCCTCTTCAAACATGCACGGGGGCTGCGTTGCAGAGAGGTGTAAAAAGGGTTGTGGCTTCATTACACCTCTCTGCAATGCAGTCCCCTGGCGCATACTGGAGATTCCTGGTGGGCTTTCAGGTCTTATATAGTTAGGAATTAGCATTAAAAAAACCTTTGAAATTCACTGAAAAAACCATAGGTTTCACACCAGTTATAGTTAGGAATTAGCATTTAAAAAACCTTTGAAATTCACTGAAAAAAACCATAGGGTTCACACCAGTTATAGTTAGGAATTAGCATTTAAAAAACCTATTAAATTCACTGACAAAACCATAGGTTTCACACCAGTTATAGTTAGCTGGAAATTTTACTGACATAAAACCATTGAAATTCCCACGTTATAGTTAGTTGGACTCACTATAACTTGCACGCCTGCAATGCACTGCTGATGACGTCACATATTACATCACTCATGACATGGTCAGTGACATCACTCATGACATCACTGATGACACCATCCAGTGAATGTGCGTCTTTCTGAAAAATAAATTTGTTTTATATATGTATTTGTAAAGGTCGATGGAAGAATAAATGTTTAAATAAGTGTGTAAATGGATGTTTTTTTAAAAAAAATTGGTTGGTTAACTGGCTTATTAAGTGTATCTTAGTGAATACATATATTAGCGAGTATTGTTTAAATATTTAAATGTTTGTATCAGTGTTTCTCTTTGTGTATAAGTGGCTGCAGGGGTTGATGACTGACTCACTGTATGTGTCTTGAAGACAGCATATGTGCAGGACTGTATGGGTGGATGAGTGTGTATATGTGTGTGTTAGTGAGTGAATGACTGTCTCACTAGTGTCTTCATTAGTAACGACATATGTTTTAATCTAGTATATGTGAGTATTGATGTATATAAGTGAGTATAGTATATATAGTGAGAGATTGTAGGAGTTCCTGTTTAAATAAGTATGTGTTTCTATAAGTGATTGTTTAAGAGAGTAAGTATGTGTAAGTTTCCTTAGAAGTAAGGTGGTAGTGTGTGTATAAATGTATATGCAAATAAATGGATGTTCAATAGTTTATTTGCATGTGTGAGTATGTGTGTGAGTAACTTTTGGATGACTGCTGATGTGTAACAGGATGTATAGGTGTATCACTACATATGATGAGTGAGTATATGTATGAGTGACTATATAGAACTGTTGGTGAATGAGAGAATGTGTATATAGATGGTGGTTGTTGTAACTGGTATGGGTATGTCCATTTTTTTGAAAATGTTAATTTCTATTTTCCAATATGTGCTTTAAGGGTTACATTACACTTAAAGGAGGTCTGTCATCAGTGATGTCATAAGTGATGTCACTGACCATGTCATGAGTGATGTAATATGTAATGTCATCAGCAGTGCATTACACGCGCAAGTTATAGTGAGTCCAACTAACTATAACGTGGAATTTCATTGGTTTTATGTCAGTAAAATTTCCAGCTAACTATAACTGGTGTCAAACCTATGGTTTTTTCAGTGAATTTCATAGGTTTTTCAAATGCTACTTCCTAACTATAACGTGTGTAAAACCTATGGTTTTTTCAGTGAATTTCATAGTTTTTTTGAATGCTAGTTCCTAAGTATGTAATCACGTTCGTAACTACATAGTGTCACCGCCTACACGTCCTGAGAAGCGCATGTAAAGTCACGTGACTTGAAAACAAAACTTCCAATTGGTTATTAGTAGTTTCTGTTCTGGAATATACACGAAGCACTCCACCCACTTTCCTCACAATCTTTTCTACTCTCAAGAGACAACAACGTCGAGCATCTTCCGGAAGTCTTTGCTGAAATGGCTTCCCTACCAGATTCATCTTCCGAATCTGAAGGAAATGAGCGACCACCGTTAAGAAGAAAAAAGGAATCTTTCATTTGGCAATTTTTCACTTATCCTGAAGATCAAAAGAAAGTGAATGCGCCAAAAGTAACCTGCACGATATGCAATTCGGAGCTCTCAAGGGGAAATCCAAATAAAAAATATTCCTTTTCTGCACACACCATGCAGCGGCATGTTAAACAAAGGCATCCTGAGCATTATGCAAAAGCATCGACAAGAGCCCTGGCCACGCTATTACCATCAGAGGTGGCCAGCACATCTTCTGGTGGACGACCTGTATCTCCATCGAGTGCTGAGATCGACTTGAGACCATATCTTGCGAAGGTGCATATGAAATGCAACGAGTGTGGAGAAATTCTTTTGTATGGAGAGCAGAGCCTCGTTCTTATTAAACTGAAAATTGAAAGTCACAAATGCCCCAAGAAAAGATAAATTTCTTCACTTCATTTTCAAACTATTACATACTGAAAAATGTAGTAGCAACTTTAAGAAATCGAAAGCATTATAACACTTCTTTCCCCCCCCAAAAAAAAAAAAAAGTTCTTTTCAGAACTAACTCTTTCCACCAAAACATGCTCGAAGAGCATATTATAAGATGTTTTTTCACCGCTTTATTTTAGTGCGAGACCGGGTGCGCGCACCCTTCTATCGCGTACAGGACCTGACACTCCCATGTGAAGTCATGTGACTTCTAAACAACACTTCTAATTGGTTCTTGGTAGTTTCTATTCTGCAATTTACACGCAGCACTCCACCCACTACCATCACTTTCTTTTCTACTCTCAAGAGACAACAACGTCGAACATCTTCCCGAAGACTTCGATACAATGGCTACCGTTCCGCATTCATCTTCCGAATCTGATGAAAATGAGCGACCACTTTTCACAAGAAAAATGGAGGCCACGCTATTACCATCAGAAGTAATCAACACATCTTCCAGTGGACGAACTGTATCTCCATCGAGTGCTGAGATGGACTTGAGACCATATCTGGCGAACGTGCACATGAAATGCACGAACTGTGGAGAACTTCTTGTATACGGAGAGCAAAGCTTTACTCTAATTAAACAAATAATTGAGAGTCATAAATGCTCCAAGAAAAGTTAAATTTCTTCACTTTATTTGGATAGTATGACATACTGAAAAATGTCGTCGCAACTTTAAGAAATAAAAAGCATCATAACACTTGTTTCCCAAAAAAAAAAAAAAAAAAAAGTTCTTTTCAGAACTAACTCTTTGTACCAAAACAAGCTTGAAGAGCATATTAGCTGATATTTTCTCGCCGCTTTCTTATAGTGCGCGACCGGGTGCGCGCACCCACCTATCGCGTACAGGCGTCGAGACACGCATGTGCAGTCATGTGACTTTAAAACAACACTTCCAATTGGTTCTTACTAGTTTCTATTCTGCAATTTACACGGAACACTCCACCCACTTCCCTAGAAAACCAGTTTATCGTAAATCTTTTAAAGCCTCCTCTTATGAAATATTCGACATCAATCACATAGCAGAGTACTAAATAGCACTATATACACTCCGTCCCTTAATTATAAGAGACTTATTGCTATGTAAAATCAACTTTTGCTCTCCAAGATAATGTAAAATGCTGAGCCTATTACATAATTTTATTACACATATATGTTACTAGTCTCCTTCGAGTACTAACACCGTAGAAAATACCACCAATAGCGGTGATATTTTTTACACCGAGAACGGGCGATTTCTATCGCTTACAGCCCTTACAATTATAAAGTTTTATTTCCTAAGTCTCTGATCGCCAACTGTGCAACGTAAATCCCCTGTGTGTCGCAATAAGGTCCATAAACAAAAAATACAGAACCAGCATTATAAACATACACAAAACAACAAAACGACAAGAGCCACCATGCTAATATATATCCTTAATATAATAAACCTCTGAGAATAAATACATATTTCCGTGGCAGCCCATAACACAAATGTGGCGTCCTCTGACTCTGCTCCATTACCAAACACCGTAACTCCCCGCCCCCCTCACTTTTCACTAAACTCCGCACTCCACCCCAGCCAAACCCCCTATTACAAACCCCCAACCTACCCTCCCTGCCCAAACCCACCATGAACCTCAAACCGCCCCTAGAAAACTTATAAGACACAGGATTACTAAAACTCAAAGAATACGCAACAGGCACATAATGTAAATAGTACATAAAGACACATATTTTTTCCAAAATACTATTTAAAAACATGTTCTATTTTTAATAAATCTATCATGCATCTGACCCTCTAGAACTGCTTTCAAAACGTGAACTATAAACCTCTACTTTTCATTTTCAAACCATACACTTTCTTCTGACCCTCTAGAACTGCTTTCAAAACATGAACTATAAACCTCTACTTTTCATTTTCAAACCATACACTTTCAATTACATTATTTTTTTTCCACAATTCATGTAATGTTACAAACCTTTTCTAAAATACACCAGTCCGTATCATTTATAAGGATTTATTTTCAGTCTTCATCAGTGACACTTTCTTCACATACAATAGAAATCACTATAACTTTTTAAACGACAATGCTAACGCGGTAAAAATAACCCTTCATTTACTTTCCTTTAAGAATGCACACTATGTACCCCACGCATGCGTTTCTTAATCTTTGTATTTGGCAGCGAATACCGACCTTGAATCGGAAGACATGAACAAGAGCGCCATTGTCACATTTAAAACTGAACGTTGCATCTGCTCACACACATATCTTTCACTAAGCTAACATTCACAGAAAACAGCATTGATGTAAAAAAAATTGACCTTGCTTTACAACTCCCTCAAATCACTCCCTTATTTTTTAACGCATCCTCCAGTTCAAAAAAAGCTACTTTTTTAATAACCACTAAGCAATATATAAGTGACTAGACTCCTAGAAAATGTATCAAGACATTCTGCTCCTCTCCACTGCATAGCCGGCGACCTAATTCTGTGGAGTTGCTATACAACCAGCGGTGCTGCGCCGTTTCCTGTACCATCTTGGGAAATTCAAAATGGATGTCCCTCCTGCCTTCGCAAACGAGCCGGGCCACTTAGAACTATTTCGCCAGAGGATGCTTGACTACTACGGCATCTTACCACTCTCGACTTTGAATACTTCATATCGATTATCATTTCGATATTCGCATTTCACCTGTGTGCAGCCTGTATTTCATTGCCTGAGCTGTGATTTCACGTGGGCCCTGGATTTATGTCTCTGCAATTTGGTACCTCCTGAACCGAATTACAATCACCTCATGAATCCATTACTTGATCATGAACAGCTTTGTTACAACGGAGGGTTTATGGCCTTTGCAGCGATACAAGGAGTTCTGGGTCATTGGAATATATTCGCAGCGGCGCAAGATTTCCTAACAGAGAGCTACATCGAAAACCCACCGAGCTGCCCAATGATGGTAAAAGACACTCCAATAATGACAGATCATGAATGCTCCTTTCATCTTCTCAATTGGATTGCTGACATGTTTTCAGATGATAACAATGATTTCATGTTAGAGGCACTTGCTGCATACTTTGCCTACACAATGGACACTTAACTCTTTCCTAACAGCGAGCTACATCGAAAACCCACCGAGCTCCCTCTGATGGTAAAAGACGCTCCGATTATAACAGATCATCAGTACTGCTTTACTCTTTTCCATTGGATAGCTGAAATACTTTCCGGAGGGTTTATGGCCTTTGCAGCGATACAAGGAGTTCTGGGTCATTGGAATATATTCGCAGCGGCGCAAGATTTCCTAACAGAGAGCTACATCGAAAACCCACTGAGCTGCCCTATCATGGTAAAAGACGCTCCAATAATGACAGATCATGAATGCTCCTTTCATCTTCTCAATTGGATGGCTGACATGTTTTCAAATAATAAAACTGATTTCCTGTTACAAGCAGAAGCTACCTAATTTCCCTAAACAATTCTTCAATAACTCTCAAACAAGCCATTGACGTCCTCATTTCCTTTTGGTTTTCTATATTCTTCACGTTCTTTTCCATATTTTCTTTTGAAGAACAGACCTATTTGCTTTACTAACAGTGGACATTATAATTTCGTGTTGTTTGACAGCTGATTCATAAACTAATGATGTATAACCACTTGCATTTTCATATATCGTTCCCAAACTGAAAGGCCAGAGACCTTCTTCCATTTATTAAAATATAATATACTTCCTTATAAGAGTGTACAATGTTTTTTTCCAACTATATTCATTTTTCTTCAACTATAGCGTTTGTATTCCATGTACTACTGACAATACCAATTACTGTGTTTTTTGCAATTTCTGTACTCATATTACATAATGATTTGCCTTTAAAACAGTACATTTCTAAATAAACATTTCAAATATTCACGGTTTCTCTTTTAATCCATAATCTCAACTGAAATGATTTCATATTGAAAAACTATTCATGGGTTCCACATAACCTTAACTGAAGTCACTGAGGACCTTATTTATGAAGACCTTCCGCCGCCGGTGCCTCATTTCTTAAAATGGGAAAAAGTAACGCACCGGTGGCGCAAGGCCTTCATAAATAAAGTCCTGAATGTTTTCTTTTCTCGACCTCACTTACTGATACTAGAACCTGCAAACCAATTACGGCCCGTGAACTCTTTCTTAGTAGGTTGCGCACCGTAAAGACAGTTATACCACTGTTAACATTTTTTTTTTACTGTTACTAAGCACCGACACAGTTCCGCTTCACTCAGAGTTAATCACTGCTCCCACGCTTCTACAGGCCAGACGCTATGTCGTATTTCTCTCCTTATCACCCTTTCATCTCCACAATAACAAACAGTTGTCCGCCAGCCACCAGAGAACAGACTCAGATGCAGAGGCACCAAAGAGTGAACCCATCACCAACTGCCATCTCCGGCTGTTTCCATGGTTACACCTCATTCTGCACCTTCCTGAAGGCACAGGTCAAAAGTTCATGTCTCAACGTTCTACAACAAACTAAGAACACTATTTTCCCTCCAGAAACACCTGCCAATCCACAACTCTGTTACATGTCTTGTTTTTTCACACCCAATAGTACTTTTCGTTTAACATAAACATTGACCTGTTCACTCTCCACTTGTTACAATCAACCAATCATTTTTATTTTTTTAACCACGCCCAGCCTCTTCCTTTTTCTTTATTTAAAATTTCAACTTCTAACTACCATTCCACTTCCAGAACGATCGGAGGACGACTACAAATCCCTTGAAAATGAAGGTCTGGCTAATAGGACACAGTTATATTCACTGGAGTGAAAAATATGCAGTAAGCAGACGAATTTCCAACCTCAGCTTACCAAATGTACACATAACAAGGATTTCCAAAAGAGGATTGAAATGTCACCAATTGATTCCATTGGTGAAAACTTTTATGCATCTCCCAGAACCAGACCTTATAATTGTGCACTGTGGTGGGAACGATCTAGGCACAATCACTGGGGTAGGTCTGGAAATGCTTCTAAAAGACACCTTTCGACAATTGATGACACTTTTTCCTCGATCTGCCTTGGTATATTCCAATATATGCCAAAGACAGAAATGGAATTGGTCCAATCACCATTGTGCACAATTTGAGAAAGCAAGGAGACATGTAAATAAATCTGTTTCTGCGTTTCTCAGAGATTATAGCATGGGTTCTATTTACCACAACAACTTGCGCTACCACATGCAAGACGTCTATAGGAGAGACGGTGTTCATTTCACGAATGGGGGAAACAGAATCTTCCTCTGCAACATCAGGCTCTGCATCGGTACTTACTTATAAATGCAGAAAACACTCAATTAACACAAGGGCTCTTTTCAGAGCCACCTTATATCAAAGCACTCAAACTTCTGATTTACCTCCTTTTCCACACTCTTGTAAATAGGTGTGCGCGACCGAGTGCGCGCACCGCGTATTTTTTTTCCGGGGAAAAATTATATCTTTTTGCGTTTAAGGGCCTTACTGCACACCCCGAGAAAACCTACGCAGGAAGACAATCTCTACCTTCTCCCCTTTCCATGTTTCAACGCTTTGAAATGAACAATATATTTACTCGCAGTGACAAAATGGCGGACAAAACTTCCTGATTTCCTTCGAATCGAACGTTAACAGACGTCACGCAGCAAAATTCCGCTCGCGTGCGCAGCCGCTTGGGTGCGCGCACGTGTGCGCGCCTATAGATATATAATTGACTTTAACTTTAATTTTCTCAACAACTACTGAACGGATTTACACCATTCCAAAAAAAGCGTAATCTGCGAACAAGACTCTACAGTTTTGGCAAATTTCTTATAAATTCATTCACCCGTTCGAACTGTAGCCGAGTCTAAAGGTCCTATGGAAAATAACATTGAGAAAACACGTTTTGGGACCCCCCTTATATCTCAGCCCCCACTTGACCAATCCCCCCCAAACTTTCAGGGAAGAAGTGCAGCGAACCTAGCCATCATCTTTGAGAAATTCGTAAAGACTCATCCACCAGGGCCAAAGTTATTCCAAATAGAATGTTGAGGATTTCCTATGGAAAACAATCCTAACTATAACTACCTACTGGCGACCGCCAGTAGGTAATATATGTATGTGTGTGTAAGTATATATATATTCACTGAAAAAACCATAGGTTTCACACCAGTTATAGTTAGCTGGAAATTTTACTGACATAAAACCATTGAAATTCCCATGTTATAGTTAGTTGGACTCACTATAACTTGCGCGCCTGCAATGCACTGCTGATGACGTCACATATTACATCACTCATGACATGGTCAGTGACATCACTCATGACATCACTGATGACACCATGTAGTGTGATGTTATTCTTGTATTGTTCTTATCTCGTGCTTATTGCTCTTATCTCGTGCTTGCATGCATGAGCGCATGCTGAGCGCATGCATAGAGTGTACACATGTATTCGTTCAAATGTGGGGTGCCTTCAGAAGCCAGGTGTCCGTTGTGTATGTTCAGTTGCTGCTTGGACTCCTGGCTGATGAGGCGCTCCCCTTGTGATTGGAAACCTACAAATAAACCTCTTTTGGAATATTATCCTTCTTCTGGATTTTATAAGACTATTCGTCTTCTACATATTGGCGACGATCGGGATTGTTTCCATCACCGACCCACGCAAAGGAATCTCCTTTTATTTGCCTTTTAGAGGATTTCACAGTTTCTGGGATTTGAAATCTTTCGTGTCTAATTTGGATTTGGATGAGCGATACTTCTACATGCTCACTTCAGACACGGAGTGAATTATTTTGTCGAGATTTGTACTTTGGAGGAGCGGATTTGGAATTTTGGCCTATTCTCAGCACTTTCAAATTCACAGAAGTTATTTGTAGTTCGACCGAACTATCTTTTTCGGATGTGCATTTCATCTTATAAAGGACCGACGATACACGCATTTTGAATTGCGCGCTTACCGGTCTACTCCAGGATTCCAGAGCGCTCGCATCGGATCTTCTCCACGCAAAGCCGAAACTCGAATCTGGACTCCGCTTGGAATTCTGGGATACGCACGACGACGCTGCACGTCAGACGCTATGTACGGCGGCCATTTTGGTGAAGTTTGAAGCTTCAACCATTGTACAAGTCTGCGTGTGGCTCTTTATCGACGATCCACACGTCTTTCATTATTATCTGCGTGTGACTTTTCTCGGCGATTCACACGCCTCACATACAAATATTAGCAGTTGTATCTGGAGTTATTAACGAAGTGTTTTCCTTTTCAGCAGAACGTTTGATGATTCAGGTTTTTACATTTACGATTGTGAAATAAGTTTTGCATTCTCGTTTATTTCGTAATACTTGGCATTATATATTTATTTTATTTTACTAAGTAATTACTGTTTTAATATTTCTAGCATGTCTTCAGTTAGGGAAGTCACTCAACCTCCTCCTTTTCTTGAAAAACCTGGAAAACCTACATTATTATGGTCTGAGTGGTTTTGCTTGTTTGAAAATCACATTATGGCGATTGATGCAGCTGACTATTCTCCTCCTAGGAAGTTTGCTCTTCTCTTTGGTAGTTTAGGTTTAGCTGCTCAACGCATTTTTAAGAGCCTCGTACCCATTCCACCTCCAGCTGCTCATTCTGGGGATAGTGAGTGGAATGTTTATTTTGAGGCTATCGCCAGGTTGAAAAAACAGTTTGAAGAGTCTCCTAATATCATGTTAGAGAGACACAAATTCTATAAGAGAAAACAAAAGGAGGATGAAAAAATTGATGAATATATTTCTGCGTTAAGGGTGTTAGCGATTACTTGTGATTTTCGTCCTTTGCTGGATAATTATATTCGTGACCAATTCGTGTTCAATTGTGCTTCATCCAAGGTTAAAGAAAGAATTCTCAGTTGTAAGAATCCATCATTATCTGAAGTTATTGATCTTAGTCTTAGTATTGAGAGGTCAATAACTTCTACGAAAGCGATGTCAATAGATACTTCCTCTAAAGTAAATTTTACTTCTGAAGAAATGTCGGAGGAAGGTCTATATGCTGTTTCTAGTAAAGATAGTAAGGAGAAATGGCAAGGTAAACCAAATGCTAACCTTAACAAACAAAATTTTTGTTTCAGATGTGGGTCTAAATTTCACATTGGGAACTTCAAGGGGTGTCCTGCCATTAATAAACGCTGCGTTTTGTGCAAAGAAGTAGGACATTTCCAAAAGGTCTGCAGGTTCCAAAAGAAATCTGTTAAGGTTAACTGTGTGGACATGGATGAATGTTGTGACAACTTTGATAATCTGATGTTAATGGTGGATAGTGAGGATTCGGAACCTATTAAAGGGCCTTTTTGTGAAGCTATGATTGACGATGTTAAGTTACAAGTGATGGCAGACTCTGGGGCTCCCGTTACTATCCTCAGGGACTCTACATTTGTTGACAAATGGGGAAATGGTATGAATTTGAATCAATCAGATATCAACCCGAAAGCTTTCGGGGAGAAAGATATTGACATGTTAGGCTTTTTCTTAGCAAACCTTCAAGTCCTAGGCAGATCCATTGTTACAAAAATTTATGTGGCAATTAAAGGGAAGGATATCGTAGGTTGGAAGGACCTTGCTAAAATGGGGTTATATCTTGTCCCGAGAGATAAGAATCCAATTAAGGTGCAAGAGTTCCCTATATGTTTTGTAGAAGATGCAAAAATTGATAGAACTGACCTTTTAAATGAGTTTAAAAATGTATTTAATAACAAAATCGGTCTAGTAAAAGGGGCTGAGCACAAGATTAGACTGATTCCGGGGGCATCCCCGGTTTTTCATAAGGTTCGCCCAGTTCCCCTTAGTGTCAGGACTGAACTTAAGAAAATGCTGGAAGATTTATGCAGAGACAAAATTATAGAACCTTCAGAATCTTCCCAATGGGTCGCCCCCATCGTCGTAGCGCGCAAGAAAAATAATGAGATCAGGCTATGCGCGGACCTCAGGGGTCTCAATAAAAACATTAAGATTGACTGCCACCCCCTTCCTAAAATTCAAGAGCTGTTAGCAAATCTGGGTGGGGCCAAATGTTTTTCTTTGTTGGACTTAAAGTCCGCGTACCATCAGATCCCCTTGTCTAAGGATTCACAGGAGTTAACCACCTTTGTTACACCATTTGGAGCTTTTACATTTCTGAGGCTACCTTTTGGGCTAGCTTCAGCTGCCAGCGTTTTTCAAAGATTAATAGACTCTTTGTTTGGGGATCTGGTAGGGGTACAAGCATATTTGGATGACATTTAGATTTTTGCAAAGACGATGGATGAGCATAATATTTTGTTGAGAAAAGTGTTGTCCATTCTGGGGAGTAAAGGAATGACCGTCAGAGAGGACAAATGCAAGTTTGGTGTGTCCGAAATGGAGTACTTGGGTCATTCAATTTCTGAATCCGGTATTAGGCCTAAATTTTCTGTGGTTAGAGCTCTGATGGAGGCTAAGCCACCAGGTGATAAAGATGCTCTGCGTTCATTCTTGGGACTGGCAGAGTACTATGCCAGGTTCGTAGAAGGTTATGCACAGGTGGTGGAACCCCTGCGTTTGCTCCTTAAAAAAGGTCAGAGATTTATTTGGACCAAAGATTTAGAGGAGGTTTTTGCTAAAGTAAAAGATTTGATTGTTTCTGCACGTTCCCTTCAGGCATTCAGGGACGATTCCCCGTGTATTATCGCAGTAGACGCCAGTATGAAAGGCTTAGGGGCTGTGTTATGTCAACAGGTTGAGGGTAAAGAACACGCTGTGGCTTTTGCCTCTAGATCTTTGAAAGATTTTGAAAAACACTATAGCACGATTGAGAAGGAGGCGTTGGCCTGTGTGTGGGCGGCCCAAAAGTTTAAAATGTATATCTGGGGCCGCAAGTTTATGATCTTATCTGATCATAAACCCCTTTCATTTATCTTTAGCAAAGTTTCTGGTTCTAATAGCCTTTCTCCTAGGTTGACTAGATTAGTCTCTAAACTTCAGGAATTTAACTTTGAGTTAAAACACATCGCTGGGGGAAAGAATTTCAGTGCAGATTGCTTGTCCAGGATGCTGATGGATAAAGACGATGAGGATGATATGGTGGAGGAGGATGTGGAATGTGTGTCAGTGGTGGACGCTGTTGAGGAATGGAACTCTGTTGTTTCTGAAAAAGATTGGAAGGAGGCCAGTGAGAAAGATGGCATTTTGTCTCAAGCTTTAGAGTTCTCTTCTAATGTTTGGCCGGAGGCTAGAAATTTGACAGGGGATTTAAGGAATTTTGCACAAGTGGCTGAAGAACTTTCAGTCAAAGATGGTGTTTTGTTGAGGGGTGATAAGTTTGTTCCTCCCAGTGGTTTAAGAAACATTATAGTCAAACTGGCTCATGAGGGTCATCTTGGGGTGACGAAGACTTGTATGAGAATCAAATCTCATTATTGGTGGCCGGGTATTGATTCCCAAGTGAGAACAGCGGTTGACAATTGTGAGGAATGTTTATTGTCTGATAAACATTGGAAGACCCATCAGACCCCGTTACAACCTTCTCAATTTTCGGGGGTTGCTTGGGAGAAGGTTGCTTTGGATTTTTCGGGTCCATATAAAGTGCTTCCTGAAGGGAAAAGATACCTTATTTTAGCAATTGATTACTTCTCAAAGTGGATGTATTATAGGTTTGTGGAGGCTCCGGATTCAGATAATACTATCGCTTTTTTGGAAAGGTTATTTCTTTTGGAGGTAGCTCATCAAGTTTTGGTGACGGATAATGGGACTCACTTCGTCTCGGATAAAATGTGTAAATTTCTGAAAGCTCATGACGTGAAGCAACTGAAAGTTGCTCTTTATTCTCCTTCCTCCAATGGATTAGTAGAACGTGGCAATAAGGTTTTGAAAGAAGGAATTCAGACAGCTCTAGCTTCTGGGGTGGATGTTTTTAAGTTTTTGGAAAAGAAAATTTGGAATTATAATGTCTCTCCTCATTGTACGACTCAGTTGTCCCCATTTCAATTGTTGCGGGGTAGGAATCTACATTCTCCATTGTTCCCTGCGTGGTTAGGTAAAGTGGAGGGCAATCAATATTCTTTAACGCGGAAGAATGACATTGACTTCACTGTCAAACAGAAACAGGCAGTGATGAAGGAGAACTTTGACAGAGTTAAGTGTGTGAGGGATGTACAAATGCTCGTGGGAGACTGGGTTATGATCAAAAAACCTTATAAAGTTGCTAAAGGTTTGTCTATGTTTTCAAGTCCTGTTCAAGTTATTAAAGTCAGCAAGAATGGTGTTTTCTTGGGAGATAAAGGTTGGTGGAATGTGAGACAATTAGCAAAGTTGACTGCGGATCAAGCTGCTCTTATTTCTAAGAGAAAAAATTTGTCCACTCAGGAGGGGTGCGATTGGATGCATTGGTTACAACCAAATATTGGTTCGGATCCTCTTCCCCTTCCTTCCTCAAATGATTGTTCTCACTCTCCTAGTGCTACAGTCATTCCTGTTGTCCCTTCCTGTAGTCGCAGTGGTCGTGTCAGGAAGCCCCCCGCAAGATATAACGAATTTATTTCTTTTTAAATTATTTTTATTATTCTTTCTTTGTGTTTTTGCATAAGGGGGAAGGTGATGTAGTGTGATGTTATTCTTGTATTGTTCTTATCTCGTGCTTATTGTTCTTATCTCGTGCGTGCATGCATGAGCGCATGCTGAGCGCATGCATAGAGTGTACACATGTATTCGTTCAAATGTGAGGTGCCTTCAGAAGCCAGGTGTCCGTTGTGTATGTTCAGTTGCTGCTTGGACTCCTGGCTGATGAGGCGCTCCTCTTGTGATTGGAAACCTACAAATAAACCTCTTTTGGAATATTATCCTTCTTCTGGATTTTATAAGACTATTCGTCTTCTACACACCATCCTTGTGACAGAGTGACAGACCTCCTTTCAGTGTAATGTAACCCTTGAAACACATATTCAAAAATAGAAACTAACATTTTCAATAAAATGGACATACCCATACCAGTTACAACAACCAATTCAGTAATTCCACCATCTATGTACACTTCCACTCATTCACCAACAGTTCTATATAGTCACTCATACATATACTCTCTCATCATATGTAGTGATACACCTATACATCCTGTTACACACCGACAGTCATTCAAAAGTTACTCACACACATACTCACACATGCAAATAAACTATTGAACATCCATTTATTTGCATATACAACTGTACATACACTACCACCTTACTTCTAAGGAAACTTACACATACTTACTCTCTTAAACTTGGAGAAGTATGGCTCAATGGTTAGAGGAGGCAGACCATGAAGCAGAGGTCAGACCCGGGACCAGGGTTCAATTCCTGACGCGGCAGGGTCTTGATCCCAAAAAATGTCCACGGACTCGATAATTCTCGCTTCGGTGCCTGCTCGAATCACGGGTTCACACTCTGCAACTCCGGGCAATAGCTTGCTTAATCTCCACTATGGCCCCCCGCAGCGGAATGCCTGGCTTTCACCTTGGGGGTGCCCAGTACGGGTTATCTCACAGGGAAAAACCAGGACGGGTTCCCAAAGCAAGCGCTTACAGACCGTTGGCGATAATGCGCTATATAAATATACATTACATTACATTACATTAAACAAACACTTATAGAAACACATACTTATTTAAACAGGAACTCTTACAATCTCTCACTCTCACATATACTCACTTATATACATCAATACTCAGATATACTAGATTAAAACATATGTCGTTACTGATAAAGACACTAGTGAGACAGTCATTCACTCACTAACATACACATATACACACTCATCCACCCTTACAATCCTACACATATGCTGTCTTCAAAACACATACAAACAATGAGTCAGTCATTGATGCATCTATGTGCTAAGTAATACCCCCACCAAACCATACAGACACTCATACTGATACTAAAAAAAATCTAATAACCCATATACACACACATGTAGGTACTCACCAACCCATGCAGCCACTTATACACAAAGTGAAACACTGATACATATATTTAAATATTTAAACATTACTCGCTAATATATGTATTCACTAAGATACACTTAATAAGCCAGTTAACCAATCAAATTTTTTTTTTAAAAACATCCATTTAGACACTTATTTAAACATTTATTCTTCCATCGACCTTTACATATACATATATAAAACATTTTATTTTTCAGAAAGACACACATTCACTGGATGGTGTCATCAGTGATGTCATGAGTGATTTCATCAGCAGTGCATTGCAGGCGCGCAAGTTATAGTGAGTCCAACTAACTATAACGTGAGAATTTCAATGGTTTTATGTCAGTAACATTTCCAGCTAACTATAACTTGTGTGAAACCTATGGTTTTTTCAGTGAATTTAATAGGTTTTTTAAATGCTAATTCCTAACTATAACTGGTGTGAAACCTATGGTTTTTCAGTGAATTTCATAGGTTTTTTAAATGCTTATTCCTAACTATAACTATTGTGAAACCTATGGTTTTTTCAGTGAATTTAATAAGTTTTTTAAATGCAAATTCCTAACTATAACTGGTGTGAAACCTATGGTTTTTTCAGTGAATTTCATAGGTTTTTTAAATGCTAATTCCTAACTATATATAGGGCCTCTAACCTATTTTTTTTCAGTAAATTTCAAAGTTTTTTTAATAGCAAATTTCTATTGCTATCAAATATGATATTTTTTATAATGAATCCTATATTGAATATTTATGTAATACTATTTTTTATATGTATATATATTTATTTTTTTGCCCTTGAGCGCTCCCGGTGCGCGTACCGGTGAGCGCACCGGTAAGCGCAGTCTTGCGGCGCGTCCCGGTGCGCGTACTGGTGAGTGCCCCGTTAGCGCTATTGCCGCAAACGAAAACATCATTGTGACGTATCGCGTAGCCACGTCCGCATGATACGCACGGCGTAAGCGCACCCGGAAGCACTCGAGCGCATACAATCGCGCTACGTAAGCATCCGACACACTTACGCTACGTGCATAGCGTAAGCGCGTCGGGTCATGTGACCTAAAAATAACAATTTTTATTGGATCAGGACAGTTTTGGTTTCCAAATGATGAAAGCCCTGGTCATGTGACCTGAAAATAACACTTTTCATTGGTTCAGGACAGTTTTGTTTTCCTAATGATGAATGCCCCCACCTTTTTTCCTCATTCTTACTTTGTACTTTGAGTGAGGAAGACCTGTTTCCAGATCTATTAGTACCTATTTGTACTTAGAAATGACTACAGTAGCAGCAGCAGCAGGAGCATCTCAGCCACCACCACCACCACCACCACCAAGAGGACCACCACAACACCACAGTGGTGGAGATGAAGAAGAAGAGGAGGAGGAGGAGGAGGAGGAGGAGGAGAGGCGGCACTACCTGCCAGAAGATACTACCCCATACAAGCCAAAGGAGCACATTGTGTGGGAATGTTTTAAAATCCCAAGGGGCCAAAAGAAAGTAAACGCGCCAAAGGTGACTTGACTGATCTCTGGCACTGTACTTTCCAGGGGGAACCCTGCAAAAAAATATTCTTTTGGCAATAACACCATGATTCCCCACATGCAACGCCGGCACCCTAACAACTAAAGTGCGGCAGAGGTCAGAGAACTGACCAGATACCCTCCCCAATCTTCTCCCAGCACCTCCCAAAGTACCCAATTCAGTCCATCGGGATCAGAGACAAGGGAGATGGTCCCAAACATCCAAACCCAAATAGTGTGCGTATTTTGTGGGCGTACAATTTGCTATGGTGAGTGTTAAACTCATCAACCATGCTGGTGACAACCACAAGTGCCCAAAGAAACCTTAATTTTTTCCTGATTTTTTTTGCTCCAGTTGAGCCGTTTACAATTCCCTGTTTTTTGTTTGCCCCCATAAAAATTCCCCAAAAAATATAAACTTGTTCATAAAAGCCAAAAAAAGTACAAAATGTTCAAAAAAACAATTAAAAAAATACAAAACAACAAAAAGAATTAAAAAATCAGTTATTTTTAGAACTACCTCCAATTTTTAAAAAAATGCTACATTTTTTAAAAACTCTGTCATTCTTTTTTCCCCGTGGTACGCTCCCCGGTACGCTCCCCGGTGCGCGTACCGGGCGCTCCCCCCACGCAAATCGAAAAAAAAATAATAATTTTGCCCGGCGGGGCCCTTTTATGGCCCCCACATCAAACCTAGGGGATCGGGGGGGTCTACCCTGCCCCCTTTTGGTCATTTCCCCCTTTGTTTTTGCCACCTCTTGTGTCTCGATCCTACCGAGACACAAGATGGCGGCCGCTCCGGACTGTTTGGAATGTTGACAGACACCCGAGAGCCAATCAGCTTTCCGCACGCGAACTCGCGTAGCGCGCTGGTACGCGCCCCGGTGCGCGTACCGGGGCGCGCTTATAGATATATATATTTTTTTAACCTAAATTAATCAAAATCCACGGGAGCACATTTCTTGAGACATAGCAAAGGCGCATCGGGCTACCAGTCCCTACAATGTTGCCAAGTTTTGTGGAAATCCATTCAGCCATTCGGACTAAAAGTGAGTCCAACCGCCCTATGGAAATTAACATGGGGAAAACACATTTTGGGACCCCCTTTTATCTCGGCCCCCGCTTGACGAATCCCCCCCAAACTTTCAGGGAAGGAGCGGAGCGCAGCGCGGCAAATTTCAAGACATTTTCAGGCAGATTCCTCAACCGTCGCCAAAGTTATCCCCAATAGAATGTTGCGGATTCCTTATGGAAAACTATAACTACCTACTGGCGACCGCCAGTAGGTAATATATATATATATATATTACCTACTGGCGGTCGCCAGTAGGTAGTTATAGTTAGGATTTTTTTCAATGTTAAATCTGAAAATTCTATTTGGAATAACTTTGGCACCGGTTGACGAATCTGCCTGAAAATTTCCTGAAAATGGTCTCGTCGAGCTCCGGTCCTTCCTTGAAAGTTTGGGGGGGATTTGTCAAGCGGGGGCCGAGATAAAAGGGGGGTCCCAAAATGCGTTTTCCCCATGTTAATTTCCATAGGGCGGTCGATTTCACTTTTAGCCCGAACGGCTGAATGGATTTCCACCAAACTTGGCAAAATTGTAGGGACTGGTAGCCCGATGTGCCTTTGCTATGTCTCAAGATATGTGCTCCAGTGGATTTTGAGTAATTTAGGTTCAAAAATATATATATATCTATAGGCGCTCTCCGGTGCGCGCACCGGTGAGCGCTCCAGGCGCGCCACGCGACTTGCGCGCAGGAAGCTGATTGGCTCTCAGTTGTCTGTAAACATTCTAAACAGTCCGGAGCGGCCGCCATCTTGTGTCTCGGTAGGATCGAGACACGAGAGGTGGCCAAAACAAAGGGGGAAATGACCATAAGGGGGCAGAGTAGACACCCCCTGTACCCCTAGGTTTGATGTGGGGGCCATTAAAGGGCCCGCGGGGTCTCACCTTTTTTTTTTTTTTTTCGATTTTCGCGGGGGAAGCGCCTGGTACGCGCACCGGGGAGCGTATCGAGGAGGGTACTATGGAAAAATAATCACTTCAAAAAATTGTATGTTTATTAATTGTTTTTTTTTAAATTTTTTATTTTATGTAAGTACCTACATGTAGGTACTAATGAAGAGACTTGAATTTAATGTTCACCATCTTCTTTGTAGACATCTTGCATGTTGTTATTGTATTTTTTGTGGTATATGGAATTCATAACATAGTCTGTCTGGAAAGGAGAAACAGATCTTTTAAGCACTCCCTGAGAATTTCTAGGGGATCATGAGTAGTCTATCCTGCTCCCTTATGAAAATGAGGTGTAAAATATTCATATGAGATAATATAGTGGGAGAAAGGTAGTAACTATGAGTAAACTTACTATGTAACAGAAAAATAGTTGAACAGTATACTATAAGTCTCACTTTATATTTTAAACATTTTTGGTAATACTTTATGAATTACATATAAAAATGAATATTGTCTCAAACAATTTGAAATTATTAAATATAAATGTATTCCTCTGATTCTTTTTCATAATTTAATAAAATTTCTAACATAATATTGTCCGGAATTTCCTCATAATTATAAGTACATGATTCCATTTCTTCCAAACATTCTATTAACTGTTCATCCAAAGAGTCATCCATGAAATCTACTTCATCTTTTTGGTCTTCTGGTTTTTCCACCTTTATTTTGATAGAAGTAACATTTCCTTGATTTTCTCCTTCCATTTTCTTTCTGACAATTGCATACAAATTAACTATATTAGTAGAGTTAGGGTACTGTATACCAGAGAAGCCTAACTCAATCCATAACTATTACAGAGAAGTCTATCTCTATCTATAATTTTTACAGAGGGATAGTATATAACTAACAGAATATTTTTTCAGAAATTAACTTAAAGTGTACAATATACTTCCATAATAACAATTTACCTTGGAGAAATCAGTTGAAGTTGTCAGTGTAATTTGTTCTCAAATGTACTTCTGGAAGCAGTAGTCAAAATGGCTGTGTTTCCCTCTCTTCTTTTATATATATTCTTGTACTTAACCAATGAAACGTCAGGAAATAATCGTAGAAAATGAAAGAAAGTTTTTAATTGGTTGTAAATTCTAACATTTCATATGTGTTTTTGTCATGTAATTTACCTCAGGATATTTAGTCAGGCCTACAGCATAATTTTCTCAATGGAATTCCTTCAAATTTGGGTAAATGGTAGGGACTGCTATGTAGTAGGGCCTATTCTATATTTGATGAAAGTGTCTCTAGTGGTTTTTTTGTAAATTGCTTTCCCACCTTTTTTTATCGAGCGCTTACTGGTGCGCGCTCCTTTACGCGCACCGGCAGTGTTACGGGAGTCCTCCATTTTGTGTTTCGGTACAATCGAGACACAAGATGGAGTGTAAACAATGTTCGGTATGGGTAGAAGGGGGCACGGTAGAGACTTCTTGACCCTCTAGGTTTTCTGAGGGGGGCTTAGGAGGCTCATAAAGGTTAAAAAAAAAAAATTCTTTCATTTTCCGCGGGGGGAGCGCCTGGTACGCGCACCGTTAAGCGTTCCAGAAAGCGTACTTTGGTGAAAAATAGTGAAAAAAGTTAGAAAAAGATAAACGTTTTGAATGATCAGAGGTAGGGTAGCTCTGAAAAGAGCTTTTGGGTTTTGTGGTTGATTTAGGTACCTACAAGTAGGTTCCAATGCACATTCTTAAATTCAGGAGGAATATTCTATTCCCTTCATCTGAGAAGTGCACACCATCTCCTCTGTAGATGTCTTGCATGTTGTAACGCAAGTTAATATTGTATATTGAACCCATTCCATAGTCTCTCATGTAAGCAGAAACAGATTTATTCACATGTTTCCGTGCTTTCTCAAATTGTGGACAAAATTGGTTGGACCAGTTCCATTTCTGTCTTTGGCATATATTGGAAAATACCAAGGCAGTTTGTGGAAAAAGTGTCATTAATTGATCAAAGGTGTCCTTTAAAAGCATTTCCAGACCAACCCCAGTCATAGTGCCTAAATCATTTCCACCACAGTGCACTATTAAGAGGTCAGGTTTTGGCAAATGCATAAAGGTTTTCACCAATGGTATCAATTGGTGACATTTTAATCCTCTCTGGCCAATCCACTTGATTTCCACATTTGATAAATCAAGGTTGTGAAAATGTCTGCTATCTGCATACCTTTGAGCCCAGTGGATGTAGCTGTGTCCAAGGATCCAGACTGAAAACATGATGAGAGATGGTTCTGATGCAGTCAGATGATGTGTGGGAATGAAATGGCAGTTGGAACAGTAGGAGTTTACAAAATAATAATTGTGGAGTTTCACTGCTTTTGAATCAGAAGCAATGATTGGTGGATTCAGATAGTTGAAAACTTAAAGTTAGGGTGCATGGTTGTGTTGTGTTAAAGAAGCAATTTGAATGGTTAAAAAAAGTCACTAAAAGCTAAAATACTCTGGATAGGCTGGTGTATTGAGAGGTCAAACAGCCTTGCTGAGTTAATTTGCAACATTGTACAATAAACTTTTGAACCTGAGAGTTCAGTTAGGAGGGAGTTGCTATGGAAACAGATAGAAAGATCTGAGAGGGGGAAGGGTGTTGGTTTGAAAATAGTGAGGGAAAACTTTTGATTGGTTGAATTAAGGCATATGTGTACAAAGTTAGAGATTTTCTATGCCAGTCTGTGGTTTCAGTGTATTGAGTGCACACTTTTTGCTCTGCTAAAGAGAAATTGGTGTGTGTGTCTGACACTGTTTTCAATCTTCCAAAGCTTTTGTAAAGGTAAGTAATGATTTATTTAATTTACATAGAGACTTGTTTGCTCTATGGAGAATATTTATAAGCAGATAGTTATGTTTTAGAAGTCAAATGGTATGCTAGTATATAAGTTCTGTGTTGTGTTTCTTATATGTTATTGAAAAATCAATTTTTGGGTGTAATTGATTGGTATTTGCATTTGGCCCTTTTTTATGATTGCCTTGTGCAGCTGATGCATCACTTTAAACATGGGTAATAAGTGATGCACTGGTGGCGCAAGGCCTTCATAAATAAGGCTCTGACTTTGTTTGCTGTTGATTTGATTTTGGATTTTTGATAATTCTTGATATCAACATTTGAAAGATAAAGGATTTGTTTTTGGGGAAACAGTGATGTTTCAAAAGTGATATTCTGTGCTTGTACATAGGTTGTGCGCAGTAATTTTTAAATGTTATTCAAAAATCGATTTTTGGGTGCAATTGATTGGTATTTGCATTTGGCCCTTTTTTATGATTGCCTTGTGCAGCTGATGCATCACTTTAAACATGGGTAATAAGTGACGCACTGGTGGCGCAAGACCTTCATAAATAAGGCCCTGACTTTGTTTGCTGATATTGAGTGGTTGTACATAGGTTCTGCGCAGTGTTTCTTTCATGTTATTCAAAAATCGATTTTTGGGTGCAATTGATTGGTATTTGCATTTGGCCCTTTTTTATGATTGCCTTGTGCAACTGGTGCATCATTTTATACATGGGTAATAAGTGACGCACTGGTGGCGCAAGGCCTTTATAAATAAGGCCCTGACTTTGTTTGCTGATATTGAGTGGTTGTACATAGGTTCTGCGCAGTGATTCTTACATGTTATTCAAAAATCGATTTAACTTATAAACAACGTTTGCCTTATGACTCTACAAATTTTTATCTAGTGTTTTTAAAACCAAAGTTTTAGTAAAGGGAATTGGCCTTTGAAGACGGGAATAGATACTAAAAGTTAGTTAGTTAGTTAGTTAATCTAATATTTAAAATTATTTATCTCATGTAGATACTTTAAGTGGATCTCAAAGTAAAAAATACTGATATATCTGACACAAATTGGCCGTGAGGAAAGTGTAAGATATGATGTTCTTAGATCTTTTTTCATAGGAAGTCCATGAAATGGAAGTTATAGAGCACAGCAGACTTTTTTTCCACCAAAAGGACCTTCACTATCTGCAATTTGGCCTCACGGAAAAGTAAGTGAATCAAAGATTAGTGTACATATATGAGATGTATGTTTGAATGGGTTTTTTTAAACACAATCTTTTAGATTGTGGTTTTTTTTTCCCGCTGTTATATGATGAAGACTTGGATCTCACTAATTTAAGTGAAATTCAATACATTCTGAGAACAGCAAAAATAAATAATGTAACATATTGTAGAAGTTATTGTGTAGTTTGCATTGTGTAATTTATATTGTGTTCACATTGTCTTACACTCATTTTCTTTATCACCCTTATTTACCTCTCTTTACTAATTTACACTCTTTTTTCATCGCTGTTTCTTTAGTGCACTTCATTCACAACTTCTCAATCTAATAGGAACTGTCTGCATTTCCTCTGTTCCTTCCACCACTTTTTATCTTTTTCATATTCTCACAGTACCACTGCTTTAGTTTCCTAACCCTCTCTTTCTTTTTCTCCATTTTTTTTCTTTCGCACTCATTGTACTGTAGTTCACTTAGTTCTTCCTTTTGTCTTTCTGTGTACTTACTCTCTCACTCCTGTTTTATCCATCGTTCTATACTAACTTCATTCCTTTCATCCCTTCACTCTGTGACTTCACTTCACTCCCTCTCAATCATCTTCTATTCCTCTTTTTTATTTATAGTTTCTCAATCAGACTTCTCTCCTTTTCACTCATTTTTCTTTTATTTTCTTATCTTTACTGATTTTGTTTTGATATCTTACATTCTTTTAGTATCTTATTTATCTTTAGGAATTTGTTTTCTTTCTATTTCTTTTTCCTTTTTTTTCTCTTTCTACATTACTTTCTTTCTGTTTTTCTATCCTTCACTATTGCTTCATTTCTTAGTAAACTTTTGTAGATTTTTAAACCTCATGAACTGTTGCTTCTATTTTATTATATATTTTTAAGTAATTATAACGTGTTTTTTCTTTTATCTTTCAAAGATACAAGTTTGCATTGATTATATGGTAAGTGTGTTTACAAAATCTTTTTTGTTATCACCTTTGGTTTTATTTTCACTATTTTTCTCTCACCCTACCTCACCCCTGTTTCCTTACTTTGCTTTTCTCACTTATTCTTTTCTTCCATGTTTACTTCCTACCACATTCAACTTCTTTCAGTACCTCTGTCTATGCACACTCCTTCACTTACCTTTTTTACTGGTTCACTTAGTCCCTTTGTGACACTCCTTCTTTTACTCTGTCTCTTCTTTCACTCTATTATTCCCCATGTCTTACCCTTATTCACTTACATGTACCCTGTTTCACCCCTCTTTGCTTATATTCACTGCTATTTACTTTCCCTCCATCACTACTATTCCTTTCCTCTCATTCCGTCACTACCTGTCATTCCCATACTTAACTGTCCTTCCTTTTACTTTCATCATCCATTTACATTCTCCCAGAACCTCTGCTTTAGTCTTCTTCTTATTTCTTCTTTTCTTTTGCTCCCTTATTCATTTTTCTTTTCTCAGTTACTTCCTCTTACACTTTTTATCTGTCTTACTATCTATTACACAGTCCCTCTGTGTTCCTCCCTTTAGCTCTCTTTCTCTTAACACCACTCTCTCTGTCCCCATTCCTTATGGTCACTCCTTCATTAATTTTTTTTTCTTTTTTTTTGTTGGTGCGCTGACGGTACGCGCACCGAAGCGTTCACCGGTACGCGCACCGGGAGCGCCCCAGAGTCAAATATAAAAAAGAAAGTAAAATATTATCTTAATATACATTATAGTGTTCATTTTAAGAAAAACATACCTTTCTCAGCTAAAGACATTTGTGAAAAAATAAGCACAGAAATTCACTAAAAAGATAATAGGTATGAAGCCCTATAAAAAGTTAAAAATTAGCATTTAAAAAACCTATGAAATTCACTGAAAAAACCATAGGTTTCACACCAGTTATAGTTAGGAATTAGCATTTAAAAAACCTATGAAATTCACTGAAAAAACCATAGGTTTCACACCAGTTATAGTTAGGAATTAGCATTTAAAAAACCTATTAAATTCACTGAAAAAACCATAGGTTTCACACCAGTTATAGTTAGCTGGAAATTTTACTGATATAAAACCATTGAAATTCCCATGTTATAGTTAGTCGGACTCACTATAACTTGCGCGTGCAATGCACTACTGATGACGTCACATATTACATCATTCATGACATGGTCAGTGACATCACTGATGACACCATCCTTGTGACATAGTGACAGACCTCCTTTCACTGTAATGTAACTCTTGAAACACATATTCAAAAATAGAAACTGAAATTTTAAAAAAAAGCAGATACCCATATCAGTTACAACAAGTAATTCAGTAATTCCACCATCCATATACACATCAACTCATACATATACTCACTCATCATATGAAATGATACACCTATACATCCTGTTACACACCAACAATCATCGAGAAGTTACTCACAGACATACTCACACGTGCAAATAAACTATTGAACATCCATTTATTTGAATATAGAGTTATACACACACTTCCACCTTACTTCTATTGAAAATTACACATATTTATTCTCTTAAACAATCACTTATAGAAACACATACTTATTTAAACAGGAACTCTTTCAATCTCTCACTCTCACATAAACTCACTTATATATATCAATATTCACATATACTAGATTAAAACATATGTCGTTATTGATAAAGACACTAGTGAGACAGTCATTCACTCACTAACACACACATATACACACTCATCCACCCATACAGTCCTGCACATATGCTGTCTTCAAAACACATACAAACAGAGAGTCAGTCACTCATGCATCTATGTGCTAAGTAATACCCCCACCAAACCATATAGACACTCATACTGATACTAAGAGAAACATCTAATAACCCATATACATACGCATGTAGCTACTTACCAACACATGTAGCCACTTATACACAAAGTGAAACACTAATATATATATTTAAATATTTAAACATTACTCACTAATATTTATTTTTCAGAAAGACACATATTCACTGGATGGTGTCATCAGTGTCATGAGTGATGTCACTGACCATGTCATGAATGATGTAATATGTGACGTCATCAGCAGTGCATTGCACGCGCAAGTTATAGTGAGTCCGACTAACTATAACGTGGGAATTTCAATGGTTTTATATCAGTAAAATTTCCAGCTAACTATAACTGGTGTGAAACCTATGGTTTTTTCAGTGAATTTAATAGGTTTTTTAAATGCTAATTCCTAACTATAACTGGTGTGAAACCTATGGTTTTTTCAGTGAATATATATATATATATATATATATATTACCTACTGGCGGTCGCCAGTAGGTATATATAGTTAGGATTTTTTCCCTATGGGATTTCTGAAAATTCTATGTCTAATAACTTTGGCGTTTGTGGACGGAATCGGTTGAAATTTTCAGGAAAATGGCACATTTTGTTTCTGAGCAGCTCCTGGAAATTTGGGGGGGGTTCGTCAAGGGGGGCTGAGAAAAAAGGGGGGTCCCAAAACGCGTTTTTAACATTGAGTTTTCCATAGGGCGGTTGGACTCACTTTTAGCCCGAATGGCTGAATGGATTTACACGAAACTTGGCAAAATTGTAGGGACTGTTAGCCCGATGTGCCTTTGCTAGGTCTCAATATATGTGCTTCAGTGGATTTTGAGAAATTAACGTTTAAATCAAGATATATATCTGTAACAGCGCTCCGGGCAGCGATCCGGTTCGCGTACTTTTCGCTTATCGGAACTTTGCGCACGGAAAGCTGATTGGCTCTTCGGTGTCTGTCAACATTCTAAACAGTCCGGTGCGGCCGCCATCTTGTCTCTCTGTAGGATCGAGAGACAAGAGGAGGCCAAAACAAAGGGGGAAATTTCCATAAGGGGGCATAGTAGATCCTCCCTGACCCCCTAGGTTTTATGTGGAGGTTTTAAAAGGGCCCAGCAGGGTTCAAAAAAAATTTTTCTTTTTTTTTTGCGTTGAGCGCCTAGTACGCGAACCGGAAAGCGTTCTAGGCAGCGTACTATAAGGATAATAGAATGATATACTTTTCAAAGACTAAATGTTAATTGTTTGTTGTTTTGTTTGTTGTTTTTGTAGTTTTTTTTTGTTTTCTTTATTTTTAATTTTTTTTTTTTATTTTGATTGTTTTTCATAATTTATTAAACTTTCTAACATTTCAGTGTCTGAAATGTCATTATTTTCTTGAAATATTGTTTGCAAGCTGTGAGCTTGTAAAATGTCCTCATTTGCAAGGAGGGCATCTACTGCTTGGACACATTGCAGCAGTTCATTATCCAAGCTTTGATCCATAAATTCCATGTCAATTTGTTCAATCAATTCCTGGCTGCTTTCTTGCAGGTCCATTTCAAAAGAAACTTGGTTTTCGCCTTCCATTTTGCCTGAAATTTGGATTAAAAAAATATATATTAGTAGAGATAGGGCACTGTTGGGATTAATTTTAGATAGTCATTTTTTATCAGTGAATTTATCTTTTGGCAGTGTATAGTATCAGAGTGGAAATAGGACTATAAAAAAGTGTATGTGATTTAACCAAGACAAGCCTAACTCCATTCATAACTATAACAGAGAAGTCTATCTAAATACATTACTAGTACAGAGGGATAGTGTATATGTAGCAGAAAAAGTCTACTATATTAAGTTATAGTGCACAATATATTTCATTTTTAAAAATTATAACTTACCTTCACAAAGAAGTTGAAGTTTTTGGAAGCTATTGAAATGTGATGTACAACAAGAAGTAGTAGTCAAAATGGCTGTGTTTTCTTCTCTTCCTTTATATATTCAAGTATATAACCAATCAAATGTCAGGTAATAAAAGTAGAAAATGAAAGTAACATTTTCATTGGTTGTCAATTCCAACACTTCAGATGTGTTTTGTGAAGTAATTTACCTCACGGTACTTGGAGAGGTCTACAGGCTAAATGGCTAAATTAAATTTCAATCAAATTTGTGAGAATGAAAGGGATTGTTATGTAGTATGAGCTAATTTATATTTGGTGAGAGTGTCTCTAGTCGTTTTTCTGTAAATTACTTTCCCACCTTTTTTTGGACCGCTTCCTGGAAAGCGGTCCGGTCCGCGAACTAGGAGCGTAACGGGAGTCCACCATTTTGTGTTTCGGTCGAATCAAGGTATAAAATGGAGGGTAAATAATGTTCTGAATGGGTAGAAGGGGGCATGGTACAAGTAGTTTGCCCCCCTACGTTTTCTGAGGGTGGCTGAGGAGGACTATATGTGCGAAGAAAAAACTTTTTTTTTTAAATTTTGCGCGGTTAGCTTCCAGTTCGCGTACCGGATAGCGCTCTTTGAGCGTAGTTTGTTGAAAATTACAGAAAAAAGTTAGAAAAAAATAATAATTGTGAGTGATCAGATGAAGGGTAGCTCTGAGAAGAGCTTTTGGTTTTATGGTACATTTAGGTACTTATAAGTAGGTACCAATGCACAGTCTTAAATTCAGAATGAAAATTCTGTTGCCCTCATCTGAGAAGTGAACTCCATCTCCTCTGTAGATATCTTGCATGTAGTAACGCAAGTTATTGTTGTACAGAGAGCCCATTCCATGGTCTCTCATGAAAGCTGAAACAGATTTGTTTACATGCTTCCTCGCTTTCTCAATTTGTGGAGAAAATTGGTTGGACCACCTCGATTTCTGTCTTTGGCATATATTGGAATATACCAAAGCAGTTTGAGGAAAAAGTACCATTAATTGCTCAAAGGTGTCCTTTAAAAGCATTTCCAGACCTACCCCTGTCAAAGTGCCCAAATCATTACCTCCACAGTGCACTATTAACAGGTCAGGTTTTGGCAAATGCATAAAGGTTTTCACCAATGGTATCAATTGGTGACATTTTAATCCTCTTTGGCCCAACCACTTAATTTCCACATCCTGTAAATTGAGGTTGTGTAAATTTCTGTTCTCAGCATACCTTTGAGCCCAGTGGATGTAACTATGTCCAACAATCCAGACCTTAAACATGGTGGGAGAAGGTTGTTCTGCAGTCAGATGAAGTGTGGTAATGAAAGGGCAGTTGAAACAGTAGGAGTTTGTAAAGAAAAAAAACTGTGGATTTCCAATGCTAATGAATCATTAGCAGTGATTGGTGCATTTCCATTTCTGAAAACAGAAAGTTAGGGTGCATGGATGTGTTCTTTGAAAGATGTAATTTGAATGGTCAAGGAAGAAACATTTAATGAAAGATTGCACTGGATACGCAGGTGCACTGAGAGTTCAGAGTTCAATTGAAACATTGTTGTGTGAATTTGCAAACATGAGAGGTCTTCCAGGAGGTGGTTGCTATGGAAAAAAGGCAGAGAGGGCAGAGGGGGGAAGGGTTTTGATTTGAAAAAAGTGAGGGAAGAGTTATGATTGGCTAATATGAGAGATATGTGAAATGAATATCTGTATTTCTGTGCTTTCAATAGCTGCAGCCTCTGGAGTGCATCGTTTTTCTTCTGCTGAAGACATGTTTTAATATTTTTTGGAAATGTTTGTTCTCTCTTTTACAGATTGAATGTATGAAAAATTTGCTTGAAAAGTTAACAAGAATTATAAGGTAAATGTTTTCTACTTTTTTAACCTGCATTCCACTGCTGATGATGTCACTGACTATGTTATGAATGATGTAATAAGTGGGCATGTTTTACTGCAATGGTAGGTCTTCACATCTATTCTCTCGTCTGTATTCTTCAACAAGCATAAATTTGATATGCAACCCAGAGTACGGTTCACCTTAAACAAACTTTTAGAGAGGACACACCTTATCGTCACCCTCAATCATTCATTTAATCTATCACATTTAACATCTATTAGTTCTACTGCTTCATTTCTTTAATCTTTACTTTCCTGTGTTTGCTACTTCTCTCCTTCCTTTCTCTATTACTTAATTTTTCTACTCCTTCCAGTATTTTTCTCACTCCCTCTCTCCTCATACTTCTTCATTATTATTCACTAATTCTGTCTCTATTAATGTTACTGTTTCTGAATGATCTCCAAAAATTTTTAAAACAAGAACAGTAAGTATAAGGATAGGAAAAGACATTTATGTTACAAGAAAGACAACTATAGGAAGTAAACAAAAAAAACTGTTACTCGCAATCCACTGCTGATGATGTCACTGACCATGTCAAAAATTATGTAATATATGACATGATCAGAAGTGAATTGCGGGTAACAGTATCTTTTCTTTACTCCCTATAGCTGTCTTTTTTGTAACATAACTGTCTGTTTCCTTTCCTTATACTTATTGTTCCTTTTTCAAAAAAAAAAATTTTTGGTTCGCTCAAAGTTCGCGTACCGGAGTGCGAACTAGGAGCGAACTAATAGAAATAGAGCTTGGCAGAGTTCAAAGAATTCTACCAATTTTTTTTAATAATGGGGAGGTAGTTCTGAAAAGAACTTTTTTTTTTGTTTTTGTTGTTTTAAATTTTTTTTATTAGTTTTCTGAACATTTTTTATATTTTTTTGTTTTTTTCTGAACATTTTGTATTTTTTTTTATTTTTTGGGGGGAGGGGGGAAACAAAAATGATTCATCAAAGAGGGCTCAACAGGAGCAACAAAAAAAAGAAGAATTTACTTTTTGGGGCGTTTTGGGCACACATGATTGTTGATGGCTCTCATTATAAGGGTAATGCTACTTTCGCGGTAGCAAAGTGTCTGGTTGCACCACACACAGACTTGCTTCACTTCCCCCATGTTGATTTGGATGTTCGGGATCACCTCCCTCGCCTCCGGTCCCGATACCTCCTGAACAACAGATCTTCTTGCCATTTCTGGGGGATTTTGTTGTTGGTCGCAAAGCTGGGCATTACTGTAATTGTTAGGGTGCCACCGACTCATGTGCCTGTGCATTGTATAATTCCCATAGCTGTACTTTTTGTCAGTGCCCCTTGAAAGACGATCGCCGCAAATGCGACAAAAGACGTATCTGGCATTGACTTTTTTTTGGTCAGGTGGAAATTTAAAAAATTGCCAGATGTAATTTTCTTTCCTGTTATATCTCCTGGGCTCCTCTGGCAAAAACTCTGGATGTTCTTCCTCTTCCTCCTCTTCTTGATTTTCCTCCTCTTCTATAATTAGTGAAGCAGGTGGTCCTTTCTTCCCATGAGGAGGTGGAGGAGGTGGTGGGGGCACACTGGCTGAAGCAACCATTGAAGCCATTGCTGAAGAATCAAAAAGGGTCTTTCTCTCACCAAGATGAAAGTCAGAGTGAGGAAAGAAGGAGGGGTTTTCATCATTTGGGAGAAGGAAAAATTCTAAACCAATGAAAAGTGTTAATTTTATATCACATGACCAAGTATTACATCATTAGGAAACCAAAAGTGAAATGAACCAATGAAAAGTGTAATTATCGAGTCACATGACCTGCTGTGTTTACGTTTCGCGCTTTGCTCCGCTTTCCGGTCCACTTCCGGGTCCGCTAACTTGGCGCGTCCAATGACGTATTACGCGATAACGCAAAACGTCATGCGAACGTAACAGTTACGCTAAAGGAACGTTTACTGGTTCGCGTACTAAGCCGCGGCTTTAAATTGAGCAAACGGGAAGCTGACCGGTTCGTGGACTGGGAGCGAAACAAAAAAAAATGTTTTAAAAAAATTGTCTAAAGAACATGAAAAATATATTTCAAGATTTAAAGAAGAATATATTTTACAGCTACAGATATTAGCTTTTAAAAAACCATTGAAATTCAATGAAAAAACCATAGGTTATAGTCCATATATAGTTAGGAATTTGCATTTACAAAACCTTGAAAATTCAATGAAAAAACCATTAGTTTTAGGCCATTTATAGTTAGGGATTTGCATTTACAAAACCTTATTTTACTCGCATAAAACCATTGAAATTCCTTATATAGTTAGATGCGCTAACTATATATCGCGCACCCGCAATCCACTGCTGATGATGTCACATATTACATCATTCATGACATGGTCAGTGACATCACTGATGACATCACTGATGACATCTCAAATGACATCACTGATGACATCACTGATGACATCTCAAATGACATCACTGATGACATCTCTGATGACATCTCATTTGACATTACTGATCACATCACTGATGATATCATTCATGTGATAATACGATGAACCTCTTCAGACTCTAATATAACCTTAGATACAATCAGTGTAAACAGACACTCACAGACTGTCACTCATCCATGGAGTTACTCACACACCTAGTCAGTCATGCAAAGAATCAATCACACCACCATTTCCTCAACTATACAGTTATACAAACTTTACTTATTCAAACATATACTAACACATATTTACTCTCTTATACAATCCCTAATACAAGTTCACAATGATCCATACAGCCACTCACACATTCACTGGCTCTTATGCACAGTTATTTATATATGTCAACTCTCACATGTACTGTGTTTTACATATGTACTTACTTTGACATGTAGCACTGAGATATCCATTCACTCACCAATACACTCATGCACACAGTCAACGCCCATACAGCTGTTTCCACATGCACTTTTGAAACCATACATCTAGTGAATCAACTGCTCACACATCTATGCACAGAGTCATACACCTCCCAGCCACCCACACACACACTCACTCTCCCATACAAATACTTGGGCAACCAATCAATAACCCATATAGTTACTCATATAGCTACTTATCAACACATGCAACAGTTTACAGAACAACAGACATAATGATGCACAAATTAAGACAGTTTAGTCACTAACCCATGCACTCAGTGAGACACATTTAATCACTCACTCATACAGTCAGTCATGCACCTACTAAATCCTTCATCCAGACACTTATACATCCACTCATTCTTCAATATGTAAGACATATTTTAACTTTACAGAAACATACAGTCACTAGATGTTGTCATCAGTGATGTCATTTGAGATGTCATCAGTGATGTCATCAGTGATGTCACTGACCATGTCATGAATGATGTAATATGTGACATCATCAGCAGTGGATTGCGGGTGCGCGATATATAGTTAGCGCATCTAACTATATATGGAATTTCAATGGTTTTATGCGAGTAAAATAAGGTTTTGTAAATGCAAATCCCTAACTATATATGGCCTAAAACTAATGGTTATTTCATTGAATATATATATATATATATATATATATATATATATATATATATATATATATATATAACCTACTGGCGGTCGCCAGTAGGTATATATAGTTAGGATTTTTTTGAATAGGGATTTCTGAAAATTCTATGTTGAATAACTTTGGCGTTGATGGACGGAATTGGCTGAAATTTTCAGGAAAATGGCACATTTTGTTTCTGTGCGTCCCCTGGAAGTTTGGGGGGGTTTCGTCAAGCAGGGGCCGAGAAAAAAGGGGGGTCCCAAAACATGTTTTTAACATTGAGTTTTGCGTAGGGCGGTTGGACTCACTTTTAGCTCGAACGGCTGAATGGATTTCCACAAAACTTGGCAAAATTGTAGGGACTGGTAGCCCGATGTGCCTTTGCTATGTCTCAAGATATATGCTCCAGTGGTTTTTACGAAAATTAATTTTGAAAAATATATATTGGGCTACATTGGGCTATATATATGTTAGAGCCCAAATGTAGCCCAATGTAGCCCAAAGATGGCCACCAGAGACAAAAACAACCAAATGTAGCCCAAATATCAGCCAGATGTAGCCCAACTATAGCCCAGTGACAGAATGTCCCAGAGTGTTCTAAAGAACAACTAGAGCGCTAACAGTCTTACTTATGACAAAAGTATGGCACACCTGAAGTCATCTTGATTGGAATAAAGTGTTAACACTTAAAACATTTAATTTGCAAAGGAACAAAATGAGGGGGTTCATTTTGCCATAGAAATTATGATTAGTGCTGAAGAAAGAAAAATTAGGGCACATTTTGAGTGACTTCTCAAATCCTCTTATATTTCATTAAAAAAAAGTCTGATATGCAGTCTCCCAAGATGGCCACCAGAGACAAAAGAGCCCAAATGTAGCCCAAATATCAGCCAGATGTAGCCCAACTATAGCCCAATGACAGAATGTCCCAGAGTGTTCTAAAGAACAACTAGAACGTTAACAGTCTTACTTATGACAAAAGTATGGCACACCTGAAGTCATCTTGATTGGAATAAAGTGGTAACACTTAATACATTTAATTTGAAAAGGAACAAAATGAGGGGTTTCATTTTGCCATAGAAATGTTATATATATATATATATTACCTACTGGCGGTCGCCAGTAGGTAGTTATAGTTAGGATTTTTTTCAATGTTAAATCTCAAAATTCTATTTGGAATAACTTTGGCGCCGGTTGATGAATCTGACTGAAAATTTCCTCAAAATAGCCTCGCGGCGGGGAGGAGCTAAGCTCGCAACCGTGATGGCCGCACTGTAGCTCGGCTCCATCAACCTTCCTGCCTGAATCGTAAATCCTGTACTCTATCCTGCCCCAAGGAGACACATTCGACGGAATATGGGAATATGAAAGGCTGCTTGCACTCACCGTTTGTTCTGGGAGCTCCTGGGTGCCGCGGATCTTGAGCTGTGCCCTTGTTTGCTCCGGAGCCTCCGTGGCGTGCAGGCCGGGGACTCGCCTGCGACGGTCGGCCGGAGCGGGATATCGGCGCCGACCCCTGGTGGAGGAGAGGAGTCGGCTGAAGAGGCCATTGTGCGGTTGGACCGGTGGCGACTGACCGGGCCCGGTCTGGTGGCCCGGGGGCCCAGCTACGGGGCGCGGCCTCCCTTGGACGGTGGTTGACCGTACGGGAGGCTTGTCCCCCCTTTGTTCTCCTGTCCGGCCATCTTGACGCCCTTTGCCCGGAATCGGCGGGCGGCACCCATGAGACGGTGATGCCGGCTACCCCCTGTGTCTTGGCGACCCATCTTTCTGCACCAAGATTGCCATTAGCGGGACCCAGCGAGACTCCGCTGGGCCTTGCTTGACGGCCCGGATCAGGGTTGAGGAACGGAGCAGCCTTGTTGCGCCAACAAAATGGCGGTCGGCGCCCTGGGTCTCGGACCTGTTGGGGGCGGCGAAACTGGTCTGTCGAATTGCACGTTGGCTGAAGAGTGTGGGAGTGAGCCCACGATTGGCGATGTCTTCGCCGCTTTGTGTTCCTGGCGTGCGACCATGGCCTTTGCCGCAGCTGTGCAAGATACCGGTTCTGCCGCCGGGCCTGTTGGGCCGCCCCCCATGTGTGAGGCCCGGCCGAGGGCATGTGCTGATTTGTCGCTCCCGGCTGTTGAAGGGAATGCGACCGCCGTTCATCTGGGAGTTCATATGTCTGTTGCCTCGAGTCTCCTGTATGTTTTGCTTGAGGTGGACGTGGGTGAGGGCCCCATGCTGGGGTCCGTCCAGGTCAGTTTTGCTGGGGTACCCGGCGGCTTTTTGACTCGAATTGCTTTGAGGGGGTACCAAGGATGTTCCGGGGGTCGGCGAGACTGCACCCACACTGCCTGCTGCTCTTGACGTTGCTCTTCGCCAGTTTGGTCCGCGGCCGCCATTGTTTGTATTGCTGCTCGAGACTTGGATCCCCTGTTTTGCACCCTTGGCCTGCCTTGTTCCGATCCTATGTACACTTCGTGCCTAACTGCTTGCTGTATTCTCCTTTACCGTGTACTAAAGTAATAATCAGGAGAGGACAGGGGTGAGATGGACTTGCCTCGGCGGACTGCTAACTAATGTGTGGAGATGAATACTGCTCACAGCTGTAACAGTATGACCAATTTCTCTTCATGTTCCTGATGTTTGAGTTTGTGTCGATTTCATCTCGATGTGGGTCCTAATTTTGTTAAGGCGGGGGGTGGGAGCTGAAGGTTCGATTGCATATCTCCTCTCCCACTGGTTTTTTCTTCCCCATTTCCTTCCTCTTTTCATCTGTAGTGTTCTTCCCTTACTTTCTGATTCTTCTGTATTTCGGGTTCTACTTAAGGCGACAGGCACGCTGCCGGGGGAGTAGGCCGTAGCCTTCTGCAGGGGTGCAGGGTGGTGTGGGTGGGATGGGGTCTGTATATTGTTCGTTTTTTCTTAGTTCTATGGCTCTTTTGTATCCCTTTATCAGGACGCTGTGTCCGCACGCATACTCCATGGGATGTTCGCTGGCAGTGTAGGACATGACTTCTTCGCGTTAATGATAATGATAGCACACTTACACGTCCTACTTGCCTCAACCCCGATTGTGGGTCTTGAGTATTGTGTGCCTTATTCGCCATGGGGCGCGTACTGCGGCGCTGCGTTCTTTCTTCATTGTTTTTCATATTCCTTCTTCTACCCTTCCTCTCCTTTTCCCCTTCTTTGGGTTAGTATAGCAGATGGCTATCTTTGTCTTGCTGTTCTGCCTCCTTTGATTGGTACCAGCACATATTCAAGTGGTGACGGGTGGACGGTGGGCAGCGGTGGGAACTGATTTGAAACGGGGGAACTATGCGTTGCCCTTGCCAATTGTTGCTGGTATTTCTGATTCTAACTGCTCCCTTGTACTGCTGCTTCACCAACTGCCCACCATAGGACTTCGGAAATTAACAGTTGCAATTATTCCTGCTATACATCCTACTATATTATAAAATTAACCTTCTCTTATCCTGCTCCTAGCGGTTATATAGGGCCTTTTAATGTTTACTGATTGTTCAGAGAATGCTGAGGAACTGCTGGAGAATTTCTATCCTGATTTTGTGCGCCCGTAATGTGTTGTGGCCGGCCTGATTGGTTGTAGGCCCATATTTGTTCGCTTCTGCTTGCACAATAAAGGTTTTCAAAAAAAAAATGGCCTCGCGGTGCTCCGGTCCTTCCCTGAAAGTTTGGGGGGGATTCGTCAAGCGGGGTCCGAGATGAAAGGGGGGTCCCAAAACGCGTTTTCCCCATGTTAATTTCCATAGGGCGTTCGATTTCACTTTTAGCCCGAACGGCTGAATGTATTTACACCAAACTTGGCAAAATTGTAGGGACTGGTAGCCCGATGTGCCTTTGCTTTGTCTCAAGATATGTGCTCCAGTGGATTTTGAGTAATTTAGGTTAAAAAAATATATATATCTAGAGCCGCGCCCCGGTACGCGCACCGGGGAGCGCACCGGGCGCGCCACGCGACTTGCGCGCAGAAAGCTGATTGGCTCTCGGGTGTCTGTAAACATTCTAAACAGTCTGAAGCGGTCGCCATCTTGTGTCTCGGTAAAATCGAGACACAAGAGGTGGCAAAAACAAAGGGGGGAATTGACTATAAGGGGGCAGGGTAGACCCCCCCCTGACCCCCTAGGTTTGATGTGGGGGCCATTAAATGGCCCCGCGGGGTCTCCACGCAAAAAAAAAAAATTCGATTTTCGCGGGGGGAGCGCCCGGTACGCGCACCCGGGAGCGCTCTTGGGTTCGCTCCTGGGAGCGTACTATGGGGGAAAAAAAATCACTTTTAAAAATTGTATGTTTATTAATTGTTCTTTTTGTTGTTTTTTAATTTTTTTATTTAATTACCAACATGTAGGTATCAATTCAGAGTCTATATTTTAATATACACCGTTTCCTTTGTAGATATCTTGCATGTTGTTACAGAAGTTATTGTGGTATATGGAATCCATAGTGTAGTCTGTCAGGAAGCAGATACAACATTGAGGCAGGAGATGAAAAAGAGATGTTAAATACACATTGTTATGTTATGTTATGTTATGTTATGTTATGTTATTGAGTTTTTTGTATAGCGTACAGCTACTCACAAGGAGTGTCCCGACGCTTTCCACCCTCAACTCGTATTGAAATAACACAACACAGCTAAAAACAGACAACAAAACAGAACAAAAACAATGGGCAGTAAAAACAGGCTAGGAGTTGAAAAGCCAGGTCTTCAGGCCCTTCCTAAACTGGAGCAAATTAGCAGTGCTCCGCAGAGAAAATGGAAGCAAATTCCAAAGCTGGGGGGCTCTGCAGCTAAAAGACCGCCCTCCCGCGCGGGCCTTCCTCACCCGTGGAACCACCGCTCTACACAGAGCTTCCGATCGGAGGGAACGAGCTGGACGATAAAAAGTCAGTCTCCGCTGCAGATATCCCGCTCCTGAGCCATGCAGAGCTTTGTGCATCAGGGTCAAGGATTTAAACTGGATCCTCTTCCTAATGGGGAGCCAATGGAGCGACTGGAGCAACCCAGACGCTCGAGCTCGTCTCCCTAGACCAAAGATCGCCCGGGCAGCAGAGTTCTGCACCACCTGAAGGCGCTGGACCAGATAATCAGGAAGGCCGAGAAAAAGAGCATTGGCATAATCTAGCCTCGAACCGACCAGAGCCTGCACTGTAATCCTCCTGTGCTCCTCAGATAACAAAGGCAAGAATTTGCGGAGCATTTTCAGTAGTCCGTAACAGGTGCCGGCCAGGCCAAGGATGTGAGTTCGGAGCGACAGCTGATTGTCTAGCTTGACGCCCACGTTTTTGGCCACCACTGAGGACTGTGCAGGAGGACTCATGTCGGGCGGCCACCAATGCTGCCACTCAGGATCGGCGACGCAACCAAAGAATAAAATCTCAGACTTTCCCGAGTTGGCCCTCAGACCGTTCCGCTGGAACCAGTCGAAGACCAGCGTGAGGCAGTCCCGGATTCTCTCTCCCACAAACTCTTGATCTTTCCCGCATGAGAAGAGGAGTTGCGTATCGTCGGCATAGGAGACGATCTGGGCCCCATACTCCTCTACCAATGCCGCCAGAGGGGACATAAAGATGTTAAATAATGTGGGGCTCAACACAGAACCCTGTGGAACCCCAACTCCCAATGGCGGCATCTCGGCGGAGCTCTGGGAGACCCAGACCGTCTGGCGGCGGCCTTCCAGGAAAGAAGTGAACCACCTCAGCACCGTCCCCCTCAGGCCGATGTCAAAAAGCCTAGTTAGAAGCGTCTTGTGGGGGACGGTGTCGAAAGCCGCCGAGAGATCTAACATGACCAGCATGGCCCTGCCGCCGGCATCCAGAGTCTCTCTGATGATCTCAATCACCTCTATCAGAGCTGTTTCCGTACTAAAATTAGGTCGGAAGCCCGATTGAGATGGATGGAGCAGATTATTAGCTTCCAAAAGAGATAATATAGTGGGAGAAAGGAAGTAACTATGAGCAAACTTTCTATGTAACACAAAAAAGTTGCACAGTATACTATAAGTCTCACTTTATATTTTAAACATTTTTGATCTACTTGATGAATTTCATATAAAAATGAATAATGGCTCGAACAATTTTTGATTATTAAATATAAATTTATTCATCTGATACTTTTTCATAATTTAAGAAAACTTCTAATAATATATTGTCTGGAATCTCCTCATTTACATTCTGTGTTTCCATTGATTCCAAACACTCAAGTAATTCAAGGTCCAGAGACTCATCCATAAAGTCAATGTTATCATTTTCAGCATTTTTTCCATCATGGTTGTTGTCCAAAAAATTTCAAAAGAAATATTCTTTTCTCCTTCCATTTTGTTGCTGTAAATTGCATAAAAAATAATTATATCAGTAGAGATAGGGCACTGTTGGGTTTAAGTTCAGACATGTAGTTTGGATTTTTTAACAGTGAAGTTATCTTTGGGCAGTGTATGGTATCAGGTTGGAATTTGAAATATAACAAAGAGTATGTGATGAAGCCTAAGTAAATTTATAATAATACAAGGGAAGCCTAACTCAATCCATAACTATAACAGAGAAGCCTATCTCAATCTATAACTATTACAGAGGGATAGTATATAACTAACAGAATATTTTTTCTCAAATTAACTTAAAGTGCACAACATACTTCACTTTCCAAAATAACAACTTACCTTTGAGAAAGCAGTTAAAGTTGTCAGTGTTATTTTTTTTCAAATGTACTTCAGGAAGCAGTAGTCAAAATGGCTGTGTTTCCCTCTCTTTTTTTTTTTTATTCATGTACATAACCAATCAAATGTCAGGAAATAATCGTAGAAAATGAAAGAAACTTTTTAATTGGTTGTAAATTCTAACACTTCATATGTGTTTTGGTCATGTAATTTACCTCAGGATATTTAGACAGGCATGTAGCATGATAACAAATTGCATTACAACAAGCTATCTGGAGATGCGTGTTCTGAAGTTTCAAGAGTCCTGAAGAAAATGAAACTTCTTATCATTGATGAAGTAAGCATGGTCTCAAATCTAATGCTTGCTTTTGTGCATTTGAGAATGCAATAAATTCTTAGAACAGAGTATGATGTGTTATTTGGAGGAAAACACATTATTGTTTTTGGAGATCTATTGCAGTTGACTCCAGTAAAAGGACAACCAGTGTTTAAAATGCTCACGCATGAAGATACTAGGGAGTCCCTTGGAAGCATTGGAAACGTTAATATATGGTTACATTTTAAATATGCTGAACTGCTTCAAAATATGCGACAGGCAAAGGATGAAGATTATAAAAATATTCTACAAGATGTAAGAATTGGAAAAGTAAGCGAGCTTGGGAAAGAAGCTTTACATGGTCGAATAATTTCAAATTTGTATCCAAATGAAAACATTCTTCCAGAGAATATTTTTAAAAAAATGACTGAGAAGAAATCTAGGATATGCTTGATGCCAACTCTGCAAGAATGTTCTATCTTCAACAACAAAATGTTAGAGTTAGAAAATGAAGAGATTGTGAAACTGGAAGCAATAGATAAAATAGCGCATATGGGTGCAACAATTGTTTTGTCTGAAAATTTGAAAACCAAATTGGATTCATTAGAGAAAAGTATTTCTAAAACAGCTGGTTTTGAAAAGACTCTGAATGTGTGTTTAAATTGTCGTATCATTTTGAGAAGGAATTTAAATGTTGAAAGAGGTCTGGTAAATGGAGCAATGGGTTATGTTGTTGATTTTGTGAATTATAAAAATAGAGATGGAATTGAATTTTTAAAAATAAAATTTGATGGCATTGAGCAAGTACAACAAATCAGTCGCTGTTCTGCTAGATTCTTACTTGTATGACTTATATGTTATATGTCTTATATGTATTGACTTATATGTATTGACTTATATGTTCGCCGAAAACAGTTTCCTGTTTGTTTGGCATATGCAGTAACAATTCATAAATCTCAAGGTTTAAGTGTAGATAATGCTTTAGTGAACATTGGAAGATCTGTGTTTAAAGAGGGTATGGCATATGTGGCATTATCCCGAGTCAGAACTTTATCAGGATTATACTTGATTGAGTGTGATGAGACAAAAATTTGTGCAGATCTAGATTGTGTTAAAGAATACAATAGGTTAAGAAGAGAGTATGCTCCACATTTGCCTCAATATCCTCTGTTTGAAAAACGTGTGGTAGGCCGAAAAAGAAGGAATGAGAGTAATTGCAGTGAGGTAGTAGCAAAAAGACAAAAAGTAGACAAAACTGTAATTGAAAACAGAAAGAAAAAGGATTGTGAAGAAAATGTTGTTGGATTTCAGTTTGAAAATAGTTCTGGTGTCAACTGCTATGCTAATGTAGTGGTTATTGTTGTTTTTTTCTTAAAACTTTACAAGAACATATTGTTGAAAATCTGGATCAAAGATTGTGTGGTTTATTGAATTCTGTGTTTGAGAAATGTAGCAGTGATAGAGCAAAAATAGAAAGTGTAACAGAAATTCGAAATATTTTAGATATGTGTTCTGGTCAAGATAAATTTTCACAGAACATTCAGCAGGATTGTCAGGAATTTTTAATATATATGTTTGGTGTTTTGGAAGATGAAGGTGTAGATGTAGATAATCTTTTCAGCCTTTCTTATCAATGGCAGCATGACTGCCACAATTGTAGTTCATCAAGTACTACTAGAATAGACACTGAAAGATTTATATATTTGACTTTACCTGACTGTAAATCAGTGTCATTTAAAAATCTTGTTAAAGCAGCAGATCATAATATGGTGTGTACTCAATGTAACTATCCAATGCTATCCACATTATTTATACAAAGTTATGGTCAGTAAATCATTTTAGTTTTACAACGATGTAGACCTGATGGAACTAAATTGACAACTTCTATCAAAAATGTTGTGGCTTCTCAGTTATCAATTTCAGGAAGAACCTTTACAACTGAAGCTATTATTTATCATGACGGTTCTTCGACAACCTCAGGACATTATACATGCTACTTAAAATGTGAAAAAGGATGGAGTTACTGCAATGATTCTCATTTAACTTATAAACAACGTTTGCCTTATGACTCTACAAATACTTATCTAGTGTTTTTAAAACCAAAGTTTTAGTAAAGGGAATTGGCCTTTGAAGACGGGAATAGATAATAAAAGTTAGTTAGTTAGTTAGTTAATCTAATGTTTTAAATTATTTATCTCATATAGATACTTTCAGTGGATCTCAAAGTAAAAAATACTGATATATCTGACACAAATTTGCCGTGAGGAAAGTGTAAGGTATGATGTTCTTAGATCTTTTTTCATAGGAAGTCGATGAAATGGAAGTTATAGAGCACAGCAGACTTTTTTTCCACCAAAAGGACCTTCACTATCTTCTATTTGGCCTCACAGAAAAGTAAGTGGATCAAAGATTAGTGTACATATATGAGATGTATGTTTGAATGTTTTTTTTTAAACACAATCTTTTAGATTGTGTTTTTTTTCCCGCTGTTATATGATGAAGACTTTGAACTCACTAATTTAAGTGAAATTCAATATGTTCTGAGAACAGCAAAAATAAATAATGTAACATGTTGTAGAAGTTATTCTATAGTTTGCATTGTGTAATTTATATTGTATTCACATTGTCTCACACTCATTTTCCTTTTTCACCCTTATTTACCTCTCTTTACTCATTTACACTGCCTTTTTTTAACTTGGTTTCATCGCTGTTCCTTTACTGCACTTCATTCACAACTTCTCAATTCAATTTGAACTGTCTGCATTTCCTCTCTTCCTTCCAACACTTTTTATCTTTTACACATTCTCTCAGTACCACTGCTTTAGTTTTCTTCCCCTCTCTTTCTCTCTTTTTCTCCTTTTTTTTTCTTTCGCACTCATTGTACTGAAGTTCACTCAGTCTTTCTCTTTGTTTTTCTGTGTACTTACTCTCTCACTCCTTTTTCATCCATCGTTCTGTATTAACCTCATTCCTTTCATCCCTTCACTCTGTGACTCCCCTTCACTCACTCTCAGTCATCTTCTATTCCTCTTTTTTATTAATAGTTCCTCATTCAGACTTCTCTCCTTTTCACTTATTTTCCTTTTACTTTCTTATCTTTCCTGATTTTGTTTTGGTATCTCACATTCTTTTAGTATCTTACTTACCTTCAGTAATTTGTTCTCTTTCTATTTCTTTTTCCTTCTTTTTTCTCTTTCTACATTACTTTATTTCTGTTTTTGTATCCTTCACTATTGCTTTATTTCTTAGTAAACTTTTTTAGATTTTTTACCTCTTGAACTGTTTCTTCTATTTTAATATATATTTTTTACTAATTATAACGTGTTTTTTCTTTTGTCTTTCACAGATACAAGTAAGTTTTCATTAATTATATGGTAAGGGTGTTTACAAAATATAGTTTGTTATCACCCTTTGCTTTAACCTCACTACTTTTCTCTCACCCTACCTCACCCTTGTTTCCTTACCTTGCTTCCCTCACTTATTCTTATCCTCCATGTTTACTTCCTACCACATTCAACTTCTTTCAGTACCTCGGCGTATCCACACTCCTTCACTTACCTTATTTACTGGTTCACTTAGTCCCTTTCTGACACTCCTTCCTTTACTCTCTCTCTTCTTTCTCTCTGTCACTCCCCATGTCTTACTCTTATTCACTTATATACACCCTCTTTCACTCCTCTTTACTTACACTCACTGCTATTTTCTTTCCCTCCGTCACTACTGTTTTTTTTCTCTGGTTCCGTCACTATCTGTCATTCCCCATACTTAAGTCTCCTTCCTTTTACTTTCATCACCCATTCACATTTTCCCAGAACCTCTGCTTTAGTCTTCCTCTTTCTTCTCTTCTTTTGCTCCCTTATTCATTTTCTTTTTCTCAGTTACTTCCTCTTACACCTTTTCTCTGTCTTACTATCTATTACACAGTCCCTCTGTGTTCCTCCCTCTAGCTCTCTTTCTCTTAACACCACTCTCTCTGTCCCCATTCCTCATGCTCACTCCTTCATTATTATTTTTTTTTTTTTTTGTTGGTGCGCTGACGGGACGCGCACCGGTACGCGCACCGGGGCGTTCACCGGTACGCGCACCGGGAGCGCACCAGAGTCAAATATGAAAAAAAAAAACTATTTTTAAACAAAAATTTTATCTTAATATACAATATATGGTTCATTTTTAGAAAAACATACCTTTCTCAGCTAAAGACATTTTCGAAAAAATAACCTTAGAAATTCACTAAAAAGTACATAGGTATGAAGCCCTATAAAAAGTTAAAAATTAGCAGTTAAAAAACCTATGAAATTCACTGTAAAAACCAAAGGTTTCACACCAGTTCTAGTTAGGAATTAGCATTAAAAAAACCTTTGAAATTCACTGAAAAAACCATAGGTTTCACACCAGTCATAGTTAGGAATTAGCATTTTAAAAACCTAAGAAATTCACTGAAAAAACCATAGTTAGGAATTAGCATTTTAAAAACCTAAGAAATTCACTGAAAAAACCATAGGTTTCACACCAGTTATAGTTAGCTGGAAATTTTACTGACATAAAACCAATGAAATTCCACGTTATAGTTAGTTGGACTCACTATAACATGCGCGTGTAATGCACTGCTGATGACATCACATATTACATCACTCAAGACATGGTCAGTGACATCACTCATGACATCACTGATGAGACCATCCTTGTGACAAAGTGACAGACCTCCTTTGACTGTAAAGTAACCCTTGAAACACATATTCAAAAATAGAAACTAACATTTTCAAAAAAGTGGATATACCCATACCAGTTACAACAACCATCTATGTACACATTCACATATTCACCAACAGTGTTATATAGTCACTCATACATATACTCACTCATCATATGTAGTGATACCCCTATACATCCTGTTACACACCGACAGTCATCAAAAAGTTACTCACACACACACTCACACATGCAAATAAACTAATAAACATCCATTTATTTGCATATACAGATATACACACACTACCACGTTACTTCTAAGGAAAGTTACACATATTTACTCTCTTAAACAATCACTTATAGAAACACATACTTATTTAAACAGGAACTCTTACAATCTCTCACTCTCACATATACTGACTTATATACATCAATACTCACATATACTAGAATAAAATATATCTTGTTACTGATTAAGACACTAGTGAGACAGGCATTCAATCACTAATGCACACATATACACATTCATCCACTCATACAGTCCTGCACATATGCTGTTTTCACAAAACATACAAACAGTGAGTCAGTTATTGATGCATCTATGTGCTAAGTAACACCCCCACCAAATCTTACAGACACTCCTACTGATACTAAAAAAACATATAATATCCTATATTCACACATATGTAGCTACTCACCAACCCATGCAGCCACTTAGACACAAAGTGAAACACTGATACATATATATAAATATTTAAACATTACTCGCTAATGTATGTATTCACTAAGAAACACTTAATAAGCCAGTTAACTAATGAATTTTATTTAAAAAAACATCCATTTAGACACTTATTTAAACATTTATTCTTCCATCAACTTTTACATATACATATAAAAAACATATTTACTTTTCAGAAAGACACACATTCACTGGATGGTGTCATCAGTGATGTCATGAGTGATGTCACTGACCATGTCATGAGTGATGTAATATGTGATGTCATCAGCAGTGCATAACACGCGCAAGTTATAGTGAGTCCAACTAACTATAACGTGGAATTTCATTGGTTTTATGTCAGTAAAATTTCCAGCTAACTATAACTGGTGTGAAACCTATGGTTTTTTCAGTGAATATATATATATATATATATATATATATATATATATATATATATATATATATATATATATATATATATATATATATTACCTACTGGCGGTCGCCAGTAGGTATATATAGTTAGGATTTTTTCTCTATGGGATTTTTGAAAATTCTATGTCTAATAACTTTGGCGTTTGTGGACGGAATTGGCTGAAATTTTCAGGAAAATGGAACATTTTGTTTCTGAGCAGCCCCTGACAATGTGGGGGGGTTTCATCAAGGGGGGGCCGAGAAAAAAGGGGGGTCCCAAAACGCATTTTTCCCATGTTAATTTCCATAGGGCGGTTGGCCTCACTTTTAGCTCGAACGGCTGAATGGATTTGCACAAAACTTGGCAAAATTGTAGGGACTGTTAGCCTGATGTGCCTTTGATAGGTCTCAATATATGTGCTCCAGTGGATTTTGAGTAATTTAGGTTCAAAAAAATATATATATCTGGGCGGAGCCTAACCACACATCTGATCTGATTGGCTGTCAGCACTTCATCCAAGAAGTGTTGGCAGCCATCTTGGGACCAATATACATGATAGCACCTCATTAAAAAGCATTGTAGTTAATAGAGGGTTTTAGGACTTTAGTTACATTATAAATCATTTGTTGATGGTACCATACTCGTTTTAGGAATTGTGGTGGGTTCTAAGGTGATTTTACCATGTGAAAAAACCTTCTGCTGTGATATCATGAATATTGTTTGAAAGAAAACTAATATCTCATGATTTTCCCACAGTGGTTTGGAAGGGGATCTATAAGCTAAACTGAAAGCATATTTTCTGTAAATTCACATTATCTTTCTCAGTCATGTGAAAATGAAGTCTGACATTCTCAGTAAAACATGTACATCCAACAAGGACAGAGACTGTCAGTTGATTCCTTTGTGTTCTACTGCAGCCTCCTAGAGTGTTCTAAAGAACAACTAGAGCGCTAACAGTCCTACTTATTACAAAGGTATGGCACACCTGAAACCATCTTGATTGGAATAAAGTGGTAACTCTTAAAACATTTAATTTAAAAAGAAACAACATGAAGGGGTATATTTTGCCATAGAAAGTATGATTAGTGCTGCAGAATGAAAAATTAGGGCACATTTTGAGTGACTTCTCAAATCCTTTTCTATTTCATTAAAACATTCTGACATGCAGTCTCCCAAAATGGCCACCAGAGACAAAAGAGCCCAAATGTAGCCCAAATTTCACCCAGATGTAGCCCAAGTATAGCCCAATGACAGAATGTCCCAGAGTGTTCTAAAGAACAACTAGAGCGCTAACAGTCCTACTTATTACAAAGGTATGGCACACCTGAAGCCATCTTGATTGGAATAAAGTGGTAACTCTTAAAACATTTAATTTAAAAAGAAACAACATGAGGGGGTATATTTTGCCATAGAAAGTATGATTAGTGCTGCAGAATGAAAAATTAGGGCACATTTTGAGTGACTTCTCAAATCCTTTTCTATTTCATTAAAACATTCTGACATGCAGTCTCCCAAAATGGCCACCAGAGACAAAAGAGCCCAAATGTAGCCCAAATATCACCCAGATGTAGCCCAAGTATAGCCCAATGACAGAATGTCCCAGAGTGTTCTAAAGAACAACTAGAGCGCTAACAGTCCTAATTATTACAAAGGTATAGCACACCTGGAGCCATCGTGATGGGAATAAAGTGGTAACTCTTAAGACATTTAATTTAAAAAGGAACAAAATGAGGGGGTATATTATGCAATAGAAGGTATTATTAGTGCTGCAGAAAGAAAAATTAGGGCACATTTTGAGTGACTTTTCAAATCCTCTTCTATTTCATTAAAAAATTCTGACATGCAGTCTCCCAAAATGGCCACCAGAGACAAAAGAGCCCAAATGTAGCCCAAATATCACCCAGATGTAGCCCAAGTATAGCCCAATGACAGAATGTCCCAGAGTGTTCTAAAGAACAACTAGAGCGCTAACAGTCCTACTTATTACAAAGGTATGGCACACCAGAAGCCATCTTGATTGGAATGAAGTGGTAAGTCTGAAAACACTCAATTTAAAAAGGAACAACATGAGGGGGTTAATTTTGCCATAGAAAGTATGATTAGTGCTTCAGAAAGAAAAATTAGGGATCATTTTGAGTGACTTCTCAAATCCTCTTCTATTTCATTAAAAAAATTCTGACATGCAGACTGAAACATGCACTTTGAATACCAGCAGCAGACGTCCCTGGTGAGCAGTAGCTTTACTACAGTGATCTAATGTGCAACTAGAGTGCTAACATTCAGAATTTATGGCAAATGTGTGACACATCTGAATGCCTTCTTGATGGAACCAAAGTAAACAAGCATTGAAAATGCAATAGATCTCGCCCTCATTTAAGTTAAAGCCATTCTGTTTGTAATGAGGTGGCTTTTTAGCTTTGCTTTTATTAGTGTTTTTTCAACTTTCATGTAAATAACGCACCGTTTTCACCAAATCGACTTTGCCCAAGCACACCCTTCCCTTCGGCCAACAAATCCCAAAAATCCGGCACACCTGCCGATCCACTCTCCCTACAGCTCACCCAAGCCCCGTCCCTCTAGCGCAACTGGAACACCCCAAATTCACCTTCTCCATGCGCACCAAAAACTCCCGTTGAATAACATGACAATTCGCTACTCCGCACAAAAATTGCTCTTTAAAGCACTTCCACTGCTCCGATCCGCTTCAAACTTGGCTGGACACTAGTTCCAGCGATTCCCTAACATCTCACCAAAAATCAGCCCAATCCATCCACTGGAACGGGGACGAATTTCAACCCGAATACGCGCCCCCCGCAAACACAAAAAAAAGCCATAAAACGGCCAAATCTCGACCAAAAACCGCCAAAATCCCTCAAAACCTTGCCAACACCAATACGCACGAAACTGAACCGGCCCCTCAGCCCTAGGCTCCGGGAACCCTACTTAATTGACCCAAAAGCCCTAAAAAAGCAACATAATACACACGAAAACGCCCTAACAACCCTAAAATGCATATAAGTATATGTATGCATGCATTTATGTTTGTATTTATATGTAGATATACAGATGATATATGTTTATATATGTATGTATATATATACATTCACTGAAAAAACCATAGGCTATAGACCATATATAGTTAGGAATTAGCATTTACAAAACCTTGAAAATTCACTGAAAAAACCGTAGGTTATAGACCATATATAGTTAGGAATTAGCATTTACAAAACCTTGAAAATTCACTGAAAAAACCATAGGTTATAGACCATATATAGTTAGGAATTCGCATTTACAAAACCTTATTTTACTCACACAAAACCATTGAAATTCCATATATAGTTAGTTGCACTAACTATATATCGCGCACCCGCAATCCACTGCTGATGATGTCACATATTACATCATTCATGACATGGTCAGTGACATCACTGATGACATCACTGATGACATCTCAAATGACATCACTGATGACATCACTGATGACAACATCCAGTGACTGTATGTTTCTGTAAAGTTAAAATATGTCTTACATATTGAAGAATGAGTGGTATGTTTCTGTAAAGTTAAAATATGTCTTACATATTGAAGAATGAGTGGATGTATAAGTGTCTGGATGAAGGATTTAGTAGGTGCATGACTGACTGTATGAGTGAGTGATTAAATGTGTCTCACTGAGTGCATGGGTTAGTGACTAAACTGTCTTAATTTGTGCATCATTATGTCTGTTGTTCTGTAAACTGTTGCATGTGTTGATAAGTAGCTATATGAGTAACTATATGGGTTATTGATTGGTTGCCCAAGTATTTGTATGGGATACTGAGTGTGTGTGTGGGTGGCTGGGAGGTGTATGACTCTGTGCATAGATGTGTGAGCAGTTGATTCACTAGATGTATGGTTTCAAAAGTGCATGTGGAAACAGCTGTATGGGCGGTTGACTGTGTGCATGAGTGTATTGGTGAGTGAATGGATATCTCAGTGCTACATGTCAAAGTAAGTACATATGTAAAACACAGTACATGTGAGAGTTGACATATATAAATAACTGTGCATAAGAGCCAGTGAATGTGTGAGTGGCTTTATGGATCATTGTGAACTTGTATCAGGGATTGTATAAGAGAGTTAATATGTGTTAGTATATGTTTGAATAAGTAAAGTTTGTATAACTGTATAGTTGAGGAAATGGAGGTGTGATTGATTCTTTGATTGACTGACTAGGTGTGTGAGCAACTCCATGGATGAATGACAGTCTGTGAGTGTCTGTTTACACTGATTGTATCTAAGGTTATATTAGAGTCTGAAGAGGTTCATCGTATTATCACATGAATGATATCATCAGTGATGTGATCAGTAATGTCAAATGAGATGTCATCAGTGATGTCATCAGTGATGTCATTTGAGATGTCATCAGTGATGTCATTTGAGATGTCATCAGTGATGTCATCAGTGATGTCACTGACCATGTCATGAATGATGTAATATGTGACATCATCAGCAGTGGATTGCGGGTGCGCGATATATAGTTAGTGCAACTAACTATATATGGAATTTCAATGGTTTTGTGTGAGTAAAATAAGGTTTTGTAAATGCGAATTCCTAACTATATATGGTCTATAACCTATGGTTTTTTCAGTGAATATATATATATATATATATATATATATATATATATATATATATATATATATTACCTACTGGCTATCGCCAGTAGGTATATATAGTTAGGATTAATTCCCTATGGGACTTTTGAAAATTCTATGTCTAATAACTTTGGCGTTTGTGGATGGAATCGGCTGAAATTTTCAGGAAAATGGCACATTTTGTTTCTGAGCAGCTCCTGAAATTTGGTGGGGTTTCGTCAAGGGGGGGCTGAGAAAAAAGGGGGGTCCCAAAACGCGTTTTTCCCATGTTAATTTCCATAGGGCGGTTGGACTCACTTTTAGCTCGAACGGCTGAATGGATTTGCACGAAACTTGGCAAAATTGTAGGTACTGTTAGCCCGATGTGCCTTTGCTAGGTCTCAATATATGTGCTCCAGTAGTTTTTGAGAAATTAACGTTTAAATCAAGATATATATCTGTAACAGCGCTCTGGGCAGCGATCCGGTCCGCTTACTTTTCGCTTATCGGAACTTTGCGCGCAGAAAGCTGATTGGCTCTCCGGTGTCTGTCAACATTCTAAACAGTCCGGAGCGGCCGCCATCTTGTCTCTCGGTAGGATCGAGAGAGAAGAAGAGGTGAAAAACGAAGGGTGAATTTAATGAAAGGGGGCAAGGTATCCCCCTTTTGACCCCCTAGGAATGCTGTTGGGGTTATTAAAGGGACCCGTGGGGAAAAGATAAAAAAAATGATTTTTCACGGTAGAAGCGCTTCACGGGCCGCGAACTGGGCCGCAAACTGGTAGCGAAACGGGAATTCGCCATTTTGTGCTTCGTAAATTAAATTACTAGTTATAAGTGGGTACGGGAGACGTATCCTAATCCCCTATGTTTCCTGAGGGTGGGTGAGGAGGCTGATATATGTTGATACATCTCTTCCAGCGGCTGTGCGTGAGCTTTTTTTTTTTTTTTGCTGCGTGACAGTCCGGAGCGGCCGCCATCTTGTCTCTCGGTAGGATCGAGAGAGAAGAAGAGGTGAAAAACGAAGGGTGAATTTAATGAAAGGGGGCAAGGTATCCCCCTCTTGACCCCCTAGGAATGTTGTTGGGGTTATTAAAGGGACCCGTGGGGAAAAGAAAAAAAAATGATTTTTCACGGTAGAAGCGCTTCACGGGCCGCGAACTGGGCCGCAAACTGGTAGCGAAACGGGAATTCGCCATTTTGTGCTTCGTAAATTAAATTACTAGTTATAAGTGGGTACGGGAGACGTATCCTAATCCCCTATGTTTCCTGAGGGTGGGTGAGGAGGCTGATATATGTTGATACATCTCTTCCAGCGGCTGTGCGTGAGCTTTTTTTTTTTTTTTGCTGCGTGACAGTCCGGAGCGGCCGCCATCTTGTCTCTCGGTAGGATCGAGAGAGAAGAAAAGGTGAAAAACTAAGGGGGAATTTAATGAAAGGGGGCAAGGTATCCCCCTCTTGACCCCCTAGGAATGTTGTTGGGGTTATTAAAGGGTCCCGTGGGGAAAATAAAAAAAAAATGATTTTTCACGGTAGAAGCGCTTCACGGGCCGCGAACTGGGCCGCAAACTGGTAGCGAAACGGGAATTCGCCATTTTGTGCTTCGTAAATTAAATTACTAGGTATAAGGGGGTGCGGGAGACGTATCCTAATCCCCTATGTTTCCTGAGGGTGGCTGAGGAGGCTGATATATGTTGATACATCTCTTCCAGCGGCTGCGCCATCTTGCCTTTTTTCGAATGCCACAATTTTGTCGTGCACGGCAGCCATTTTAGATGCCAGGCTGGTCCCAGGCTATCACCTACCCCTGCGGATGTAGTTTATGGCCCCAGCTGTAGAGAATTCAGACATGCCAATCCTCCTGATTCAGGCGTGTGAGTACTGATTTCAGTGCTAGTCTCCCGCCTCCCGATTTCTGCAAGCAAAAACCCGGGGGCATATTACTAACAACTAGCGATAATTTTTGTCTATAACTTGTTTAGAGACAAAAATTATCGCCGCACATCGGCGATTTTTATCGCAGATAAACCTTGCTATTATCGCAGAAAAGTCAGCGATATTCATGTATTATCGACCTAATGCTCTTAGCCATGTTATCCACCTCCCATTGGATAACATGGCTAAAACCTGCTCAGGGCAGGTGTTAGCTTTTGGAGATATTCGCGCTTAGTGCGAATATCTCCAAAAGTTGGTAATAGAAGGTAGCGATGTTAGGGACTGTTTCCAGTCGCTAACATCTTGGCACGCCACTTTGCATGTCATTAGTGATAAGTATCACTGACATGCAAAGCCGGGCCCAAGATGGTCGCTATCTCCTTTTAGGTGTCACTAACTGGTGTTAGCGACAGCTTGATAATAGGGAAATAATTTTATCTCCGCTTTCATGGTTTTTAAAGCCAAAAAAGGGGAGATAAACCCCCTTGCTAATATGCCCCACGATTCCTTGGGGGTTTCAGCTGATAGGGCTTGGTATTGTGTTACATGGTAATTTTTCCATGAAACGTCAGAGGGTCGATGTAGGGGTTCTAGAAGAGGTGATAAACCATTTAAGCCTCATGAACAAGCGCATGGTCTTTTAAAGATTTCTGAAGTACTCGGGCGGCGGTGTGTGTGTGCCCTCTTTCAGGAGCGGGCGGGGGGGCACTGCCAGCAACTTGCCAGGTCAGGTAGTGTTCAACACGTGCATCACCCTTTCTCTGCTTGCTATTGCGCTCCATGCTTCGGAAAGGTAAGAAAAAGAACGTGCATTTGAGTTTGAAATGTCCGATCCTGCAGCAGCACACTTCCAAAGCCCACACATGACAATAACCCGATTCAAGGCCCCATTCACCCGTTTTTCAAAAAATAGATAACACTCCAACAAATTAAGGTTATAAAACTTTATTAACTTTTAACGATAATGAACAGAACAAAAACTAAAAACATTTAAACATTTATTAACACAAAAAGCAACAATGGTTAGAAGCTGTCTTTTGTGCGAATAGTCCCAAGGCAGCACAACGTGCAGAGTTCTGGACGGCACCCAGGTGATGTCGCCTGGGTGCCGCACTGGTTTAGGGATCCTACAATGCTGCTCCGAAAATTGGCGTGGGGCGTCCCGGGTGGGGCGGGGGGAGGCCTCGTCAGTAGCGGTCTGTTGTGCGAATAGTCCCAAGGCAGCACAACGTGCAGAGTTCTGGACGGCACCCAGGTGATGTCGCCTGGGTGCCGCACTGGTTTAGGGATCCTACAATGCAGCACAGAAAAACAGCGTGGGGCGTCCCGGGTGGTGCGGGGGGAGGCCTCGTCAGTAGCGGTCTGTGTCCAGTGTCACATGGCTGACACAACATGTACGACAGGCACCCAGGTGATGTCCAGTAAACTGCCGCACTGGTTTTGGTATCCTACAATGCTGCTCCGAAAATTGGCGTGCGGCGGCCCGGGGGGGGGGGGGGGGAGGCGGCGTGAACGGGTCTCCCCAGGTGGCGGCCATCTAGCTGAGTTGCGCTCGCTCTTGCGGCCACAGCGTCTCGCTCACCATGTTGTGGAGTTGCTCCCACTCTTGCAGTGCAGCGATAGGCGGCTGCCACATGGCTGTCAAAATGGCGGACGGCTCTTCGGTTTTGGGCCTGGTCCACTGAAATGGCCCTGGGACACCTTGGAAGTCGGACGCTTGCCTGCTAGGGCTTGGGCTCCATTCTCGAAAAGCGTCCCCTCAGCCGTGAAGATTGTATAAAAGTCTTGGGGGCCCCCGACTCCCGCAGGCTTCCGGTGGGGAGCGGCTGCCATGATTGCTCGCGGAATGACCACGACGGAGCCACGAGATGGTGGTGCTCTCATGCTGACGCCAGCTTCAGTCTGAATGATCCAGAAACAAGGTGGGGCTTTCATCGTTTGGGAAAAAAAAATGTTCTAAACCAATGAAAAGTGTTATTTTTAGGTCATATGACCAAGCCTTCCATCTTTAGGAAACCAAAAGTAAAATGAACCAATGAAAAGTTTTATAAACAAGTCACATGACCTGTTATGCGACATAGGGCTACAAAAAGCGTAGAAAATCCGTTGGCACGTGAGGCGGCGTCAGTAGCGGACCGATGTGCGAATAGGCCGAAGGCAGCACAACGCGCCGAGATCCGGATGGCACCGAGGTGGTGTCCAGCAAATTGCCGCACTGGTGTGGCCATCCTACAATGCTGCGCCGAAAGACGGCGTGTCCAGCTGAATTGCGGTCACTGTTGCGGTACAGTGACTCGAACGCGCCGAGATCCGGATGGCGCCGAGGTGGTGTCCAGCAAATTGCCGTACTGGTGTGGCCATCCTACAATGCTGCGCCGAAAGACGGCGTGTTCAGCTGAGTTCCGGTTACTCTTCCGGCACAGTGACTCGAACGCGCTGAGATCCGGATGGCACCGAGGTGGTGTCCAGCAAGTGGCTGCACTGGTGTGGCCATCCTACAATGCTGCGCCGGAAGTCGTCGTGGGGTGCCCCGTTGGCTTATGAGGTGATGTCAGTAGTGGACTGATGTGTCAATAGGTCGGAACCAGCACAAGGCGCCAAGATCCGAATGGCAAGTCCTGGATGTTGAGTGCCTCAGTTGAGATTTCTGAGAAGTGCTTGTAGAACTGTCTGAAGCTTATTTGCACCTGCTGCAGCTTCACTAGGTCCGGCGGAACTTGTTGCCTTTTCCTTTGTGCTTCTTTTCCTACAATGCGTTTCTTCTGAAGACACGACCAGGTCCCTGAATGTGTGCAGGGGGACGCTATTGAATGAATGAACGCGCCGAGATCTGGATGGCACCGAGGTGGTGTCCAGCAAATTGCCGCACTGGTGTGGCCATCCTACAATGCTGCGCCGAAAGACGGCGTGTCCAGCTGAATTGCGGTCACTGTTGCGGTACAGTGACTCGAACGCGCCGAGATCCGGATGGCACCGAGGTGGTGTCTAGCAAATTGCCGCACTGGTGTGGCCATCCTACAATGCTGCGCCGAAAGACGGCGTGTCCAGCAGAGTTGCGGTCACTGTTGCGGTACAGTGAGTCGAACGCGCCGAGATCTGGATGGCCAAGTTTCAAGTTTCATCTGGCAGTTTTTCTCCATCCCTCCTGGATCAAAGAAGGTGAATGCTAAATATGCCACCTGCCTCATCTGAACATATGAAGTTAACTTGTATACACTGTGGTGCTATGCTGTCCTATGGCAACATGAGCATCAACCTGATGAATACGGCATTCGGAAATCATAAATGCCCTAATGCACCCAAGAAGTAATTTTTTTTTTGCTCCAGTTGAGCCGTTTTCAATGCCTGTTTTTTGTTGTTTCCCCTCCATCAAGAACAAAACAAAAATACAAGGCGCTAAGATCCGAATGGCAAGTCCTGGATGTTGAGTGCCTCAGTTGAGAGTTCTGAGCAGTGCTTGTAAGACTGTCTGAAGCTTATTTGCACCTGCTGCAGCTTCACTAGGTCCGGCGGAAATTTTTTCCTTTTCCTTTCTGCTTCTTTTCCTACAATGCGTTTCATCTAAAGACACGACCAGGTCCCTGAATGTGTGCAGGGGGACGCTATTGATTGAATGAAAATGGCGGCTTGACACAAAGCTGACTCAAGCGTTACTGTTGGTGCTATACAGACAAAAATTGGTTTTCAGTTTGTACATTCTTCAGGTTTTTTTTTCCATCTAAGTCTGATTGAGAGTTTGTAGAAAAATGGCTTCAGATTTTCCACATACTACTCTTCAACATTCTTCCTAAATGTAACAATGTGAAACTCACTAGGAGAACGGCTGTTTCTGTTTCCTTTCAAAATGCTGCCACCAATATTTTCTGAATAGAAGACACCATCTTGTAACATAAAGGGCCGAAAGGGGTTCTGGTCTGGCCGATGGTTGGTGGAGACATTTTGACTATATCTTGGACCTGCCCGGCCTCGCCTAAAATGGCGCCGGTATAAATGGGACTCGTAACTCTTTGCCCGCAAATGTATATCTAGAAAATGTTATTGTAAGTGGCCCTGTCGTATTTTAATTACAAAATGTACGTCCACCGATTCCGCAACTGTTAGACACCTTTGTTCTTGTCACCTAATGGCCCGCTCGTTACGTTCTTCTACAGTGTAAATGTCTCCTCATCATATACGATTTGAGTTTGCTCCGTGGCCGGCCCACGTGGTTATAGGCCCGTATTTGTATACTGACATTTTCACAATAAAGGTTTTTAAAACAAAACACGGTAGTAGTATTTTCATTTGTAAAGTTTTTACTTTTAGTGACTGTTTTCGAATCAGTAAAAGGCAAGTGAAATAAAGCAGTCCAATTACATGACGGATAAAAGGTATAATATGTAGGAACGCAGTAAAGATAAATGGTCAAGGGCAGTTGTGTTTTTCATGTCTGCAACATAAAGTGATCGATAAGAATCTGATAATCAGGCGTATCGGCGACTAAGACAGCAGGCCGAATCTCTTTTACTCAACGGCTCCGTCATGGAAGGAAGAAACGCCCTTTTTCTCGAAAAAGGAATATATTTTACTTGCAAGACAGTTGTAAATTTTCCGGGAAAGTACATTAGCCTGGAATATTATAACATATGTTTGAAAAAAAAATATTGTTCGAAAATAATAAAAAGCGTAATTTTTAGGTCATAAGACCAAGCTTTTCATCATTAAATTAACAAAAGTAAAATGAACCAATGAAAAGTTTTATTAACAAGTCACATGACCTGTTATGCTTACGTTACGCGCTGCGCGCCGCGCCTCGGATCACTTCCGGGTGCGCTAACGCGGCGTGTCATAAAACGCATTACGCGACAACGTAGGTCAAGAATATAGTCTAAATGTCTCCACCAACCAGCGTTCAGAACACAACCCCTTTCAGCAGTCCAAAAAGTTCTGTTAAATGACAACAGAGGGGACAGGCAACAAGAACCATCAGTCAAAGAGGGGAGGGCAAGTTCTTCTCTTCCGGGTCATGTTGGGGCGCTACCGGAACTGATCGAATTGGTAGTCTACAGTGTTTCTGGATGTTTCACACTAAAGCTGGCGTCAGCATGAGACCACTACCATCTCGTAGCTCCGTCGTGGCCATTCCACGAGCAATCATGGCAGCCGCTCCCCACCAGAAGCCTGCGGGAGTCGGAGGCCCCCAAGACTTTTGTAGAATCTTCACGGCTGAGGGGACGCTTTTCGAGAATGGGACCCAAGCCCTAGCAGACAAGCGTCCGAGTTCCAAGGTGTCCCAGGGCCATTTTAGTGGACCAGGCCCAAAACCGAAGAGCCGGCCGCCATTTTGAGAGTCCTGTGGCAGCCGCCTATCGCTGCACCGCAAGAGCGGGCGCATCTCAACTACATGGTGAGCGAGACGCTGTAGTCGCAAGAGCGGGCGGAAAACAGCTGAATGGCGGAAGAGGCACAGTGTAGCAAAAGCGGGCGGAATGGCAACTAAAACGATAAAGGGGCGCCCCACTACAGCTTGTCTTCAGGTCAAACGGATTGTGGGACAAGGTCCAGAATTGAAGAGTCATCAAAAGGCAAAAAGTACCGCCGGGAGCCGGCCGCCTATGTCGGGGGCGATCTCAGGCTACACCAGTGCTATAAGACTTGGGGAGGGTGTCGGAGCCAAGCGTCTTCTCCGAGTCCATGGCCATCACAGCGTCCCTCAGGGGCCTCCGTCAAGCTGTTTAGGAAGGTAACATATCACATTGTTTTCTAATGCAGTCAGGTCCACAAACGACACTCACTTACTTTGAGAATAGTGAAGCTGCAGTAGGTGGAAATAAGCTTCAGACAGTGTTACAAGCGCTGCTCAGAACTCTTAACTATGGCACCCAACATCTAGAACTTATGCTATTTGAGAATGGTAGTGACATCGAAGCATCTCAGGGACCAAAACCATTAACGTACTTTCACGTATGAAAATCTTACTTGGGGAGGGGGCAGGAGCGAAGCGCCCCCTCCCAGTCAGCGCCACCACACCGTATGTTGAAAATCTGAAGCCATCGTTCTACAAAGTCAACCAAACTTGGATTGAAAAATCTAGAAAAATGTACAAACTGAAAACCAGTTTTGGTCTGCATAGCATCAGTAGCAACGCTTGAGTCAGCTTTGTGTCAAGCCGCCATTTTGATTCAACAAAGCACAGGCATTGAAAAAGGCTGAAATTCAGAACTCTAAACTATGGCACCCAACATCCAGGAGCTTGCTATCCGGATCTTGGAGCCTTGTGCTGTTTTCGATCTATTCACACATCGGTCCACTACTGACATCATCTTATAAATCAACGTTATGTAAATAGTTTTTTAATAAAATGTTTTACCCTGTTTCTTTGCTGGTGTGTTGTCTATATTTTTAATATTTGCATAGGGTTTGTCATTATTTTGTGCGGGATGGGTGATGGAGCCGAGCTGTCTTGCAGCCCTCATGGTGTGGAGCTCAGTTCATGTCACTATTTTCGTATTTCTCAAGAAGGGTTGTTCCTAATATTTCTATTTTAGCGAGGTCAAAAAGAGATCCAATTAGTGGCCTACTGATTTTGCTCGATTACTTTTATTTTTTTTACACGATTTTTCACTATCTGCAAAGACTAAACAGAGTATTGCGACTTTGTGCTTGTTTGTAAATAGAGAATGATCCAAAGAGAACCAATTCTAAAACAGTAAATGCTTGGACAACAATCAATCAAATGGAGAGACAAGGAGGTACGACGGATTACAACGGAGGGGAGGGGGGGGGCAGCGTTCAAAGCACATCAGCGTGCATAAATACGAAAATGTTTTTATCTATCACGTACTTGACATTTTAAAGCTTTTCATATTTGCTATTAAAAAACCAATGAAATTCACAGAAAAAACCATAGGTTATAGTGGATATATAGTTAGGAATTTGCATTTACAAAACCTTGAAAATTCAATGAAAAAACCATAGGTTATAGGCCATATATAGTTAGGAATTAGCATTTACAAAACCTTATTTTACTCGCATAAAACCATTGAAATTCCATATATAGTTAGCTAACTATAAGCGCTAACTATATATCGCGCACCCGCAATCCACTGCTGATGATGTCACATATTACATCATTCATGACATGGTCAGTGACATCACTGATGACATCACTGATGACATCTCAAATGACATCACTGATGACAACTCAAATGATATCAATGATGACATCTCAAATGACATCACTGATGACAACTCAAATGACATCACTGATGACATCTCATTTGTCATCACTGATCACATCACTCATGTGATAATACAATGAACCTCTTCAGACTCTAATATAACCTTACATACACTCAGTATAAACAGACACTCACAGACTGTCACTCATCCATGGAGTTACTCACACACCTAGTCAGTCATGCAAAGAATCAATCACACCTCCATTTCCTCAACTATACAGTTATACACATCTTACTTATTCAAACATATAATAACACATATTTACTCTCTTATATAATCCCTGATACAAGCTCACAGTGATCGATACAGCCACTCACACATTCACTGGCTCTTATGTTCAGTTATTTATATATCTCAACTCTCACATGTATTGTGTTTTACATACGTACTTACTTGCACATGTAGCAATGAGAAATCCATTCACTCACCAACACACCCATGCACAGTCAACCGCCCATATAGCTGTTTCCACATGCACTCTTGAACTCATACTCCTAGTGAATCAACTGCTTACACATCTATGCACAGAGTCACGCACCTCCCAGCCACCCACACACACACTCAGCCTCCCATTCAAATATTTGGGCAACCAATCAATAACCCATATGGCCACTCTTATAGCTACTGATCAACACATGCAGCAGCTTACACAACATCAAACATACTGATGCACGAATTAAGACAGTTTAGTCACTAACCCATGTACTCAGTGAGACACATTTAATCACTCACTCATACAGTCAGTCATGCACCTACTAAATTCTTCATCCAGACACTTATACATCCACTCATTCTTCAATATGTGAAACATATTTAAACTTTACAGACACATACAATCATTGGATGTTGTGATCAGTGATGTCATCAGTGATGTCACTGACCATGTCATGAATGATGTAATATGTGACATCATCAGCAGTGGATTGCGGGTGCGCGATATATAGTTAGCGCTTATAGTTAGCTAACTATATATGGAATTTCAATGGTTTTATGCGAGTAAAATAAGGTTTTGTAAATGCTAATTCCTAACTATATATGGCCTATAACCTATGGTTTTTTCATTGAATTTTCAAGGTTTTGTAAATGCAAATTCCTAACTATATATCCACTATAACCTATGGTTTTTTCTGTGAATATATATATATATATATATATATTACCTACTGGCGATAGCCAGTAGGTATATATAGTTAGGATTTTTTCTCTATGGAACTTTTGAAAATTCTATGTCTAATAACTTTGGCGTTTGTGGACGGAATTGGCTGAAATTTTCAGGAAAATGGCACATTTTGTTTCTGAGCAGCTCCTGGAAATTTGGGGGGGGTTCGTCAAGGGGGGCCGAGAAAAAAGGGGGGTCCCAAAACGCGTTTTTCCCATGTTAATTTCCATAGGGCGGTTGGCCTCACTTTTAGCCCGAACGGCTGAATGGATTTCCACGAAACTTGGCAAAATTGTAGGGACTGTTAGCCCGATGTGCCTTTGCTAGTGGATTTTGAGAAATTAACGTTTAAAACAAGATATATATCTGTACCAGCGCTCCGGGCTGCGCTCCGGTTCGCGTACTTTTCGCGTAACGGAACTTTGCGCACGGAAAGCTGATTGGCTCTTCGGTGTCTGTCAACATTCTAAACAGTCCGGTGCAGCCGCCATCTTGTCTCTCGGTAGGATCGAGAGACAAGAGGAGGCCAAAACAAAGGGGGAAATTTCCATAAGGGGGCATAGTAGATCCTCCCTGACCCCCTAGGTTTTATGTGGAGGTTTTAAAAGGGCCCAGCAGGGTCAAAAAATTGTTTTTTTTTTTTTTTCGCGATGAGCGCCTAGTACGCGAACCGGAAAGCGTTCTGGGCAGCGAACTATAAGGATAATAGAATGATACACTTTTCAAAGACTGTATGTTAATTTTTTTTTTTTTTTTTTTTTTTTTTCTTTATTTTTAAAGTTTTTTTTATTTTGATTGTTTTTCATAATTTATTAAACTTTCTAACATTTCAGTGTCTGAAATGTCATTATTTTCTTGAAATATTGTTTGCAATCTGTGAGGTTGTAAAATGTCCTCATTTGCAAGGAGGGTATCTACTGCTTGGACACATTGCAGCAGTTCATTATCCAAGCTTTCATCCATAAATTCCATGTCAATTTGTTCAATCAATTCCTGGCTGCTCTCTTGCAGGTCCATTTCAAAAGAAACTTGGTTTTCGCCTTCCATTTTGCCTGAAATTTGGATTAAAAAAATATATATTAGTAGAGATAGGGCACTGTTGGGATTAATTTTAGATAGGCAGTTTTTATCAGTGAATTTATCTTTTGGCAGTGTATAGTATCAGAGTGGAAATAGGATTATAAAAAAGTGTATGTGATTTAACCAAGACAAGCCTAACTCCATTCATAACTATAACAGAGAAGTCTATCTAAATACATTACTACTACAGAGGGATAGTGTATATCTAGCAGAAAAATTCTATTATATTAAGTTATAGTGCACAATATATTTCGTTTTTTAAAAATTATAACTTACCTTCACAAAGAAGTTGAAGTTTTTGGAAGCTATTGAAATGTGATGTACAACAAGAAGTAGTAGTCAAAATGGCTGTGTTTTTTCTCTTCCTTTATATATATTCAAGTATATAACCAATCAAATGTCAGGTAATAAAAGTAGAAAATGAAAGTAACATTTTCATTGGTTGTCAATTCCAACAGTTCAGATGTGTTTTGTGAAGTAATTTACCTCACGGTACTTGGAGAGGTCTAAAGGCTAAATGGCTAAATGAAATTTCAATCAAATTTGTGAGAATGAAAGGGATTGTTATGTAGTATGAGCTAATTTATATTTGGTGAGAGTGTCTGTAGTCGTTTTTCTGTAAATTACTTTCCCACCTTTTTTTTGGACCGCTTCCCGGAAAGCGGTCCGGTCCGCGAACTAGGAGCGTAACGGGAGTCCACCATTTTGTGTTTCAGTCGAATCAAGGTATAAAATGGAGGGTAAATAATGTTCTGAATGGGTAGAAGGGGGCATGGTACAAGTATTTTGCCCCCCTACGTTTTCTGAGGGTGGCTGAGGAGGACTATATGTGCGAAGAAAAAACTTTTTTTTTTAAATTTTGCGCGGTTAGCTTCCAGTTCGCGTACCGGATAGCGCTCTTTGAGCGTAGTTTGTTGTAAATTACAGAAAAAAGTTAGAAAAAAAATAATAAAAGTGTGTGATCAGATGAAGGGTAGCTCTGAGAAGAGCTTTTGGGTTTATGGTATATTTAGGTACTTATAAGTAGGTACCAATGCACAGTCTTAAATTCAGAATGAAAATTCTGTTGCCCTCATCTGAGAAGTGAACTCCATCTCCTCTGTAAATATCTTGCATGTAGTAACGCAAGTTATTGTTGTACAGAGAGCCCATTCCATGGTCTCTCATGAAAGCTGACACAGATTTGTTTACATGCTTCCTCGCTTTCTCAATCTGTGGACAAAATTGGTTGGACCACCTCCATTTCTGTCTTTGGCATATATTGGAATATACCAAGGCAGTTTGAGGAAAAAGTGCCATTAATTGCTCAAAGGTGTCCTTTAAAAGCATTTCCAGACCTACCCCTGTCAAAGTGCCCAAATCATTACCTCCACAGTGCACTATTAACAGGTCAGGTTTTGGCAAATGCATAAAGGTTTTCACCAATGGTATCAATTGGTGACATTTTAATCCTCTTTGGCCCAACCACTTAATTTCCACATCTTGTAAATTGAGGTTGTGTAAATTTCTGTTCTCAGCATACCTTTGAGCCCAGTGGATGTAACTATGTCCAACAATCCAGACCTTAAACATGGTGGGAGAAGGTTTTTCTGCAGTCAGATGAAGTGTGGTAATGAAAGGGCAGTTGAAACAGTAGGAGTTTGTAAAGAAAAAAAACTGTGGATTTCCAATGCTAATGAATCATTAGCAGTGATTGGTGCATTTCCATTTCTGAAAACAGAAAGTTAGGGTGCATGGATGTGTTCTTTGAAAGATGTAATTTGAATGGTCAAAGAAGAAACCTTTCATGAAAGATTGCACTGGATACGCAGGTGCACTGAGAGTTCAGAGTTCAATTGAAACATTGTTGTGTGAATTTGCAAACATGAGAGGTCTTCCAGGAGGTGGTTGCTATGGAAAAAAGGCAGAGAGGGCAGAGGGGGGAAGGGTTTTGATTTGAAAAAAGTGAGGGAAGAGTTATGATTGGCTAATATGAGAGATATGTGAAATGAATATCTGTATTTCTGTGTTTTCAATAGCTGCAGCCTCTGGAGTGCATCCCTTTTCTTCTGCTGAAGACAATTTGGTGTATTTCTGAGACTGTTTTCAAAACTCAAAAAATATTTGCTAAGGTGAGAAAAGATTTATTTAATTTAGATAGAGAATAGTATGATTTAAGGAGAAAATGATGAAGAAAGCTGTGTTTTTAAAATGTGGTTTTGTCTCTAGTGATATACAAATAGAATTAGATTCTTTGAGAAATTGTAACTGCATATTCGGTGTAGCATTCTGGCATGCAGTAACACAAGTTATTGTGGTACATGGAGCCCATTCCATGGTCTGTTATGTAAGCTGAAACAGATATGTTGTTTTTAAAAACGATTTTAGAAATCAATTACATTTCTGGATATGTACTGCTAGAGCTTCATAGGTTGTTTTGGGCCATATTTATAAGGCATTTGAGTGTCTTTGATGTTATGTTTTCCTTTTAAAATGGAAAGCGTTCCTCATGGGGCAAGTGTCTTGTAAATACGCTCCCACTTGCGCTTGGCAAATTTAGATTTTGATTATGGGAGTTACCTAGCCATGTTAATAGTGTCCCAAAAATGGTGCTAGGGCATTCCAGAAACACTTTCATGTGTCTCAAGGACATTTTCAGTCATTTCTTCATGAATGCAGGTATACAATTGATTTATATGCTGTGTTTAAAAACGAATTTTGAAATCAATTACATTTCTGGATATGTACTGTTAGAGCTTCATAGGTTGTTTGGGGTCATATTTAGAAGGCATTTTAGTGTCTTTGATGTTATGTTTACCTTTTTAAATGGGAAGCGTTCCTCATGGGGCAAGTGTCTTGTAAATACGCTCCCACTTGCGCTTGGCAAATTTAGATTTTGATTATGGGAGTTACCTAGCCATGTTAATACTGTCCCAAAAATGGTGCAAGGGCATTCCAGAAAACACTTTCATGTGTCTCAAGGACATTTTCAGTCATTTCTTCATGAATGCAGGTATACAATTGATTTATATGCTGTGTTTAAAAACGAATTTTGAAATCAATTAAATTTCTGGATATGTGCTGTTAGAGCTTCATAGGTTGTTTGGGGTCATATTTAGAAGGCATTTTAGTGTCTTTGATGTTATGTTTACCTTTTTAAATGGAAAGCCTTCCTCATGGGGCCCTGAGCAGTTCTTAGCCATGTTATTTAATGGGAAGTGGATAACATGGCTAAGAGCATTTGCTGGAAAATGCATGAATATCGCTGACTTTTCAGCGATATTCATGCATTGCGGCCGTTTTTTTTCGCATTTGCGAGCAGTTCTTAGCCATGTTATCCAATGGGAGGTGGATAACATGGCTAAGAGCATTTGCTGGATAATGCATGAATATCGCTGACTTTTCAGCGATATTCATGCATTGCGGCCGTTTTTTATCGCATTTACGATAAATCTTGCTAAGGAGAAAATGATGAAGAAAGCTGTGTTTTTAAACTGTGGCTTTGTCTGTAGTGATATAGAAATAGATTTTGTTTCTTTGAGAAATTGTAATTGCATATTCGGTGTACCATTCTGGCATGCAGTAACACAAGTTATTGTTGTATATGAAGCCCATTCCATGGTCTCTTATGTAAGCTGAAACAGATATGTTGTTTTTAAAAACCATTTTTGAAATCAATTACATTTCTGGATATGTACTGCTAGAGCTTCATAGGTTGTTTTGGGTCATATTTATAAGGCATTTGAGTGTCTTTGATGTTATTTTTCCTTTTTAAATGGCAAGCATTCCTCATGGGGCAAGTGTCTTGTAAATACGCTCTCACCTGCGCTTGGCAAATTTAGATTTTGATTATGGGAGTTACATAGCCATGTTAATAATGTCCAAAAAATGGTGCTAGGGCATTCCAGAAAACGCTTTCATGTGTCTCAAGGACATTTTCAGTCATTTCCTCTTGAATGCAGGTATACAATTGATTTATATGCTGTGTTTAAAAACGAATTTTGAAATCAATTAAATTTCTGAATATGTACTACTAGAGCTTCATAGGTTGTTTGGGGTCATACACCATTTTTGGGAAATTATTAACATGCCTATGTAACTCCCATAATCAAAATCTAAATTTGCCAACCGCAGGTGGGAGCGTATTTACAAGACATTTGCACCATGAAGAACGTAAAATAGCATAATAGACACTCAAATGCCTTATAAATATGACCCAAAACAACTTATGAAGCACTAGCAGTGCATATTTCCAGAAATGTAATGGTTTTCAAATAATGACTTACTTCATTGGTAGGTCTTTACATGTATTTTCTCCTTGGTTTTTTTCAGTGAAAATCTTATCTGCAACCATGTGTTGGCCTCACCTCAAATAAACAAAACAGGTGATGGACCGAATGTGGATCAATGACACACATTCACCCCAGTCCAAAGATCTGGGCCTAAACAAACCTTTAGATAGGCTACATCTTATCGTCATCCTGAATTAATCATTTAAAATATTAGGGAGTGATTTATGATTGTTCTATGCCTGTTTTGTACCATTGAGTGTCATTTTTGTGATGCAGTGCTGGTGCAAAAGATTTGCTATGTTAAATAATTAGTAGGGCATTAAGTTTTAGATGACTGTTATTCATTTACTGTTTGGTAATAGTGGTTAATAACATTTTTTATTATATTTTTCCACAGATTCAACTGCAGATTCTTTCATAGTTTGGAAAATGCCTACAAAAAATAGAATTAGAAAGGCTAGAAAACGTCAAAGACAGCAGGATGATGTTTTATTGCAGCAGTCCTCTTCCCCAAATACTTGTCAAAACACCAAGAAAGGTCCGGGTAAGAGCACGAAATCATTCTTAAGAAATATTTGTAGTAAAAAAAGTATTTCTCCAAAAAATGTTTCAGTCCACAAAAAGAAAAGCAATTTAAATGGAAAGGAGAGACCCATCAAAAATGTTACTGGTAGAGGAAGAGATAACTCTGTGCATGATAGTAGAAGGAAACAACAGTTTAGGGACATTCGAAATCGAATGTTCCGTAACAGAATAATAGTTAATTTATTGAAAAATATAAAAAAAAAAGGCCAACAGAAAGCGGCATTTTATAAGAAGAAGAAAAATGTAGAGAAAATTATTGATCATGCTTTTGAAATTAAGCAAAAGTTATTTATTTTGGTAATCAATAGAATTAGGAAACTAAGCAAGGTAATTTCTGATTTCAAAACAAAAAGTAGATGGAAGAGAATAGTAAATCGTACTAACTTTTGTGAAGTTTTTTCCGGAGAATGGATGCATAGTTCAAGTTGTGAGGCATTTTTTAACGAGGAGAGTTATTTTCAGGATAATGATTTGGTGTTTGCAGTTGACACCAGTGGTCGAGCTTATGAAGTGAAGGATGGTTGTCCAGTTGAAAAAGAACAACTTGTGACAACAGAGACAGAAGAGGCGCTAAGTGATGAGGTTTTAGGAAGACGTCCTAAGGGTCCTGTGTACATTTGGAAGTGTAGTTCTATTTGCAGTGTGCGACAGGTTTCCATCAATTTGCTTTGTGATTTTATACGGGCATTTAATAAGAAAAGTTTGAAGCAGAAAATAAAGTTGTTGCAAGATTTAGATCCTTGCAGAGTGAGACAAATGACAGGTTTGCGTGGTCATTCACTGGCTTGTCTTTCCAGGAGAGTATGCCAGAGTGTTTTTCATCATTTCAGGATGCTAGCAGTGCATCATAATAAAGTGAGAAAATTAGTGAGAATGTTGTATTATGTTAAGAGTCCAGCAATTATGCTTAAACAATTATGTGCTGCTCTTTTGCATGGTTATGAAATAGATGTTAAGAATATTTGTGAAGAAATTGAGTTTTGTTACTTTGGTAGTAGAGATGAGAATGTTCAAATTGATGGGGATAGAATCAACGATCCTCAAGTTGACGCGCTCAATTAAACATGAAACAATGATGTTTCTTTCACAAATATTCCTTTAATACAAATATCTTTTGTGATTCAACCAATTCATTAATTGGTCATTCAATGTTCTTATATTGATTGTTTTGCGGACATAATGTAATCCTTATGTCGCCATTAACAAATTTACTCGCATTTGTCATCACCCAATGCATTTCGGGTCGTAATCCTTGACCCTTCGTCAGGGGTCTGTAAACAAGGGATAAGACAGGACCAACGTTAGGGGCTACCACAACTGTCTGATAATTAAGTGAAAGTTAGCCGAGAAAAGAAACGGAAGCGTCAAGAAAACGGTGGAAAGTTTGGAAGGTGAAGTCGTGGGATATTCAACTGTCAACAGTGACTTAACAGTGCAAGCGTGAATCCAGATAAATAAATAAGAAACCACGTGCTCTTAACAGCTACGACTTATCCGTGAGTACGTTAAAAACAATCACCCCTATTCCCAATGTCTCAAAACTTACGAAAAAGCGGCAGACGCCGTCACCTCAGTAAACGCGATGAGCCTCAGTGTGTAACGAAGTACGCGGTGAGCATTTTAAACAAGGTCATGTGATCGGAAGAATAACCAATAGGAGAGCAGGAAAGAGAAGAACCAATAGGAAACACGGACTCAATACCCTAGTGAAAACTCAAAGACCTAGTCATGTGATAAGAGTATATCGACTTCAATGAGGAAGCGGGTAACCACCATAAACAAAAACAAATGATAAAACAAACGTAGAAAATATACCAATATGCAAATATGACATAATTGAAATAGATCGGACTTAGTAGGTCAAAAACAGCAATGCTGATGGTTATTTATAAAAAACATGAATGTTCCACACGATCATTCATCCCAAAGGGATGTGTCGAGTTCAGTTTTTTGATCCAGTGGAATTCTGAACGTAGTCTTTGTTTCAATGGATCCACGTCAGGGCGTTGTGGGAGAATTTCCAGAACCGTGAATTTTAGTTGAGAAATCTGATGTCTGGCTTGATTCCAATGATTAGCTAGGGATGATTTCAAATTGGCTTGGCGGATATTACTTTTGTGTTCAGTAATGCGAATCTTTAATTTGCGTTCGGTTTGGCCAACATAAACTTTCCCACACGGGCATTTGATAGCGTAAATGCAGCTGTTAGTATCACAGGTGCTTGTGTGTTTAAGTTCAATGGGATAGCCTTTAGATGGATGAGTGAAAGTTTTACCTGGCATTACATTGTTGCAATGAACGCAATTCATGCACTTCAACATTCCCTTCCAATTGGCGTTAACATCCTTACGTGTTTTCAACAATTCTTTCAAATTTTTTGATCTCTGAAACGCAAATGTCACATTGTCACTGTAGAGATCTTTAAGGTCTGGTTCAGATTGGATTAGGTGCCAATGTTTGTTGACAATTCCTTTAATTTTGTTGGATTCCGTGGAAAATTTTAGTACACATACTGTTTTCCTCTCATTGGTTTTTCCTTGAGTTTGTAATAATGCATTCCGTTCCAATTTGTTTACTTTTTCCAAAGCTTTTGCTATGATATCTTCAGGATATCCTCTTTCTTGATACCTTATCGCTTGTTCATTCAAAGCAATCTGTAAATCGGTGTCATTGGATGTAATACGTTTCAACCTAATGAATTGCGACGTGGGCAGGTGTTTCTTTAAAGAATCTGGGTGAAAACTTTGAAAGAGCAAGCTGGTGTTCTTATCAGTTGGTTTTTTGAAGACGTTGGTGTTGATTATGTTGTTATGTATCGTTACTTGTACATCCAAAAATGAGATAGATTCTTTCTCAATGTTGTGGGTGAACTTGATTCGTGCATTCTTGGTGTTGAGAACGTGAATGTTCTGCTCTAATTGTTCCTTTGAGCCTTGCCATATGACAAAAATGTCATCTATGTAACGTTTGAATATTGTTAGTCCATCCATCCAATCAGAATTTTTTAGGATGTGATCAGTTTCAAATTTCTGCATAAAGATGTTCGCATATGAGGGGGCCCCCCCAAAACCCATGGATGTGCCGTTACATTGGTTAAAAAATTGGCCTTGCCATTCAAAGTAGCTGTGATATAGAGCGAATTGCATGAGTTCTAAAATGAACACTCTTTGGGATTCTTCCAGATCACTGTTCAAAAGGCTCCATTCTAGAGCTTCAATGCCCTCATTGTGAGGGATCGATGTGTATAGGGCCGTGACGTCAATGGTGCATAACCAGTAAACAAAATCTTTTTGTAGTGATATTGAACTCAATAGGTTCAAGAAAGTGGTAGTGTCTCTGATGTAAGTGTCAGTTTTTTGGACAATGGGTTGAAGAAATTTATCAACGAATTTACCAATTGGTTCTGAGATTGACCCACAGGCGGAGACGATGGGTCTGAAAGGCGGATTCACTGGATTTTTGTGGATTTTCGGCAACATGTATAGTTGCGGTCTCCTTGGGAATTTCATCAAAAAATATGTATGAGTTTTCTTATTAATCCAATTCATGTTTAGGGCATGATCAATTAAAGTTTGTAGAGTTTGTTGGTATTCTCTCGTGGGATCACTATCAAGTGGAAGATAGATATCTTGATTATTGACATGAGAATTCACACTATTGATATAGAAAGACGTGTCCATTACAATCAGTGCGCCCCCCTTGTCTGCTTTCTGAAAGGTTAATTTTTCATCCAGACTTAAGTTCTTGAGGGTATTCCATTCTTTAGGTGTCAAATTAGATTTCTTGGGTTTATTGAATGGTATCTTTTGGACTTCCATGGTCACAGACCTTTCGAAGGCATCGATGGTTTTGTGTGAAAGCGGTGCGCAAAAAGAACTTTGTGGTTTAAAATCCTTATCCCAAGTGTCAATTGGTTGTTGTTCCTGCATGTCTTTGAAGAAATACCTCAATTTTAGATTTCTGAAAAATTTGAAGAGCGCGATTTCGGTTTCTGCTTCATTTGACCTGTAGGTGGGTACAAAGGTGGTGCCTTTGCTCAAAAGATTGGTTTGTGCCTTGGTTAGTTGTTTCGAAGAGATATTGATAATTAAGTTGTTTTCGACAGTTGGCTCCGGGTCCTTTTTGCTATCTCCTCCTCGGTTTCTTTTGCTCCTTCTTGTGGCGGGGCGTTTGCTGCCGGGCTCACATCTAAAAAAGCCGGTTGGTTTGGACCTGTTTTACTGGTGGATGGTTTTGTAAATTTATCCGTTGTATCTACAGGTGGTCTTGTTTGTAAGATTTCAGAATCTGAGACGACACTTTCCTGAGATGAGGTGGTGGCTGTTTTTTGGGTTGGTTGTTGGGGTTGCCACTTTTTCTGGTTGTATATCTCAGCCCAAGTATAAACCTCTTCTAGTTTATAGTCTAACGTGTCTCGTCGGTATTTCCTCACTTTTCTTTCGTTGACCTCTTTTGCGTAACGTTCTAATTTTTTATTGATGTCTTCTAGAGTTTTTTCTAAGTCTGGAATTGTGTTCATTTGTGTCTTTAATACATTGATCTCTTCCTCGATTTCAGTTAAAACTTTAGAGAGTTCTTCCACGATTAGTAGAATTAGATCTAATGAACATTTGTTCAAAATTTTGTACCATTTCTCGATGAATTTCTTATTGTTTTTGCACAGCATAGGTTTAAGAGCTATTCTAAGTCCTCGCGGTATTCTTTGATTCTTGTGATAGTGAATGAGGGTGGTTGCATGCAACCTTTGATTGATTTCCTTCTTGCTGATGTATTCAAATTGTTTGAGCAGTTGGGCTGTTGTGGTTTTTTGTGGAGCGAATCTGATGGTCTCCTGAATTAACCCATAAATGTCTTTTGCGGCTTCTGCCGAGTAAACAAGAGTCTCTGCTTTGTTGGTAGTGAGTAATGCTATGTCGTCGAGTTGCATTTTTGTCCAGGTGGTGCAAAAGGGATGGGGTAGACTGAAAGAATCAATGAGAAGTAGTGTAATCCCTATGCACTCGATTATCCAAGTTCAACGGAACGATTCTTAAGGTAGTGATGGCGCGTGAACGTCACACGGAGTCTGGCCGTGCCTTGTAACATTCAAGAAATGATGGGGATAGAATCAACGATCCTCAAGTTGACGCGCTCAATTAAACATGAAACAATGATGTTTCTTTCACAAATATTCCTTTAATACAAATATATTTTGTGCATTACTGAACACAAAAGTAATATCCGCCAAGCCAATTTGAAATCATCCCTAGCTAATCATTGGAATCAAGCCAGACATCAGATTTCTCAACTAAAATTCACGGTTCTGGAAATTCTCCCACAACGCCCTGACGTGGATCCATTGAAACAAAGACTACGTTCAGAATTCCACTGGATCAAAAAACTGAACTCGACACATCCCTTTGGGATGAATGATCGTGTGGAACATTCATGTTTTTTATAAATAACCATCAGCATTGCTGTTTTTGACCTACTAAGTCCGATCTATTTCAATTATGTCATATTTGCATATTGGTATATTTTCTACGTTTGTTTTATCATTTGTTTTTGTTTATGGTGGTTACCCGCTTCCTCATTGAAGTCGATATACTCTTATCACATGACTAGGTCTTTGAGTTTTCACTAGGGTATTGAGTCCGTGTTTCCTATTGGTTCTTCTCTTTCCTGCTCTCCTATTGGTTATTCTTCCGATCACATGACCTTGTTTAAAATGCTCACCGCGTACTTCGTTACACACTGAGGCTCATCGCGTTTACTGAGGTGACGGCGTCTGCCGCTTTTTCGTAAGTTTTGAGACATTGGGAATAGGGGTGATTGTTTTTAACGTACTCACGGATAAGTCGTAGCTGTTAAGAGCACGTGGTTTCTTATTTATTTATCTGGATTCACGCTTGCACTGTTAAGTCACTGTTGACAGTTGAATATCCCACGACTTCACCTTCCAAACTTTCCACCGTTTTCTTGACGCTTCCGTTTCTTTTCTCGGCTAACTTTCACTTAATTATCAGACAGTTGTGGTAGCCCCTAACGTTGGTCCTGTCTTATCCCTTGTTTACAGACCCCTGACGAAGGGTCAAGGATTACGACCCGAAATGCATTGGGTGATGACAAATGCGAGTTAATTTGTTAATGGCGACATAAGGATTACATTATGTCCGCAAAACAATCAATATAAGAACATTGAATGACCAATGAATGAATTGGTTGAATCACAAAAGATATTTGTATTAAAGGAATATTTGTGAAAGAAACATCATTGTTTCATGTTTAATTGAGCGCGTCAACTTGAGGATCGTTGATTCTATCCCCATCATTTCTTGAATGTTACAAGGCACGGCCAGACTCCGTGTGACGTTCACGCGCCATCACTACCTTAAGAATCGTTCCGTTGAACTTGGATAATCGAGTGCATAGGGATTACACTACTTCTCATTGATTCTTTCAGTCTACCCCATCCCTTTTGCACCACCTGGACAAAAATGCAACTCGACGACATAGCATTACTCACTACCAACAAAGCAGAGACTCTTGTTTACTCGGCGGAAGCCGCAAAAGACATTTATGGGTTAATTCAGGAGACCATCAGATTCGCTCCACAAAAAACCACAACAGCCCAACTGCTCAAACAATTTGAATACATCAGCAAGAAGGAAATCAATCAAAGGTTGCATGCAACCACCCTCATTCACTATCACAAGAATCAAAGAATACCGCGAGGACTTAGAATAGCTCTTAAACCTATGCTGTGCAAAAACAATAAGAAATTCATCGAGAAATGGTACCAAATTTTGAACAAATGTTCATTAGATCTAATTCTACTAATCGTGGAAGAACTCTCTAAAGTTTTAACTGAAATCGAGGAAGAGATCAATGTATTAAAGACACAAATGAACACAATTCCAGACTTAGAAAAAACTCTAGAAGACATCAATAAAAAATTAGAACGTTACGCAAAAGAGGTCAATGAAAGAAAAGTGAGGAAATACCGACGAGACACGTTAGACTATAAACTAGAAGAGGTTTATACTTGGGCTGAGATATACAACCAGAAAAAGTGGCAACCCCAACAACCAACCCAAAAAACAGCCACCACCTCATCTCAGGAAAGTGTCGTCTCAGATTCTGAAATCTTACAAACAAGACCACCTGTAGATACAACGGATAAATTTACAAAACCATCCACCAGTAAAACAGGTCCAAACCAACCGGCTTTTTTAGATGTGAGCCCGGCAGCAAACGCCCCGCCACAAGAAGGAGCAAAAGAAACCGAGGAGGAGATAGCAAAAAGGACCCGGAGCCAACTGTCGAAAACAACTTAATTATCAATATCTCTTCGAAACAACTAACCAAGGCACAAACCAATCTTTTGAGCAAAGGCACCACCTTTGTACCCACCTACAGGTCAAATGAAGCAGAAACAGAAATCGCGCTCTTCAAATTTTTCAGAAATCTAAAATTGAGGTATTTCTTCAAAGACATGCAGGAACAACAACCAATTGACACTTGGGATAAGGATTTTAAACCACAAAGTTCTTTTTGCGCACCGTTTTCACACAAAACCATCGATGCCTTCGAAAGGTCTGTGACCATGGAAGTCCAAAAGATACCATTCAATAAACCCAAGAAATCTAATTTGACACCTAAAGAATGGAATACCCTCAAGAACTTAAGTCTGGATGAAAAATTAACCTTTCAGAAAGCAGACAAGGGGGGCGCACTGATTGTAATGGACACGTCTTTCTATATCAATAGTGTGAATTCTCATGTCAATAATCAAGATATCTATCTTCCACTTGATAGTGATCCCACGAGAGAATACCAACAAACTCTACAAACTTTAATTGATCATGCCCTAAACATGAATTGGATTAATAAGAAAACTCATACATATTTTTTGATGAAATTCCCAAGGAGACCGCAACTATACATGTTGCCGAAAATCCACAAAAATCCAGTGAATCCGCCTTTCAGACCCATCGTCTCCGCCTGTGGGTCAATCTCAGAACCAATTGGTAAATTCGTTGATAAATTTCTTCAACCCATTGTCCAAAAAAGTGACACTTACATCAGAGACACTACCACTTTCTTGAACCTATTGAGTTCAATATCACTACAAAAAGATTTTGTTTACTGGTTATGCACCATTGACGTCACGGCCCTATACACATCGATCCCTCACAATGAGGGCATTGAAGCTCTAGAATGGAGCCTTTTGAACAGTGATCTGGAAGAATCCCAAAGAGTGTTCATTTTAGAACTCATGCAATTCGCTCTATATCACAGCTACTTTGAATGGCAAGGCCAATTTTTTAACCAATGTAACGGCACATCCATGGGTTTTGGGGGGGCCCCCTCATATGCGAACATCTTTATGCAGAAATTTGAAACTGATCACATCCTAAAAAATTCTGATTGGATGGATGGACTAACAATATTCAAACGTTACATAGATGACATTTTTGTCATATGGCAAGGCTCAAAGGAACAATTAGAGCAGAACATTCACGTTCTCAACACCAAGAATGCACGAATCAAGTTCACCCACAACATTGAGAAAGAATCTATCTCATTTTTGGATGTACAAGTAACGATACATAACAACATAATCAACACCAAAGTCTTCAAAAAACCAACTGATAAGAACACCAGCTTGCTCTTTCAAAGTTTTCACCCAGATTCTTTAAAGAAACACCTGCCCACGTCGCAATTCATTAGGTTGAAACGTATTACATCCAATGACACCGATTTACAGATTGCTTTGAATGAACAAGCGATAAGGTATCAAGAAAGAGGATATCCTGAAGATATCATAGCAAAAGCTTTGGAAAAAGTAAACAAATTGGAACGGAATGCATTATTACAAACTCAAGGAAAAACCAATGAGAGGAAAACAGTATGTGTACTAAAATTTTCCACGGAATCCAACAAAATTAAAGGAATTGTCAACAAACATTGGCACCTAATCCAATCTGAACCAGACCTTAAAGATCTCTACAGTGACAATGTGACATTTGCGTTTCAGAGATCAAAAAATTTGAAAGAATTGTTGAAAACACGTAAGGATGTTAACGCCAATTGGAAGGGAATGTTGAAGTGCATGAATTGCGTTCATTGCAACAATGTAATGCCAGGTAAAACTTTCACTCATCCATCTAAAGGCTATCCCATTGAACTTAAACACACAAGCACCTGTGATACTAACAACTGCATTTACGCTATCAAATGCCCGTGTGGGAAAGTTTATGTTGGCCAAACCGAACGCAAATTAAAGATTCGCATTACTGAACACAAAAGTAATATCCGCCAAGCCAATTTGAAATCATCCCTAGCTAATCATTGGAATCAAGCCAGACATCAGATTTCTCAACTAAAATTCACGGTTCTGGAAATTCTCCCACAACGCCCTGACGTGGATCCATTGAAACAAAGACTACGTTCAGAATTCCACTGGATCAAAAAACTGAACTCGACACATCCCTTTGGGATGAATGATCGTGTGGAACATTCATGTTTTTTATAAATAACCATCAGCATTGCTGTTTTTGACCTACTAAGTCCGATCTATTTCAATTATGTCATATTTGCATATTGGTATATTTTCTACGTTTGTTTTATCATTTGTTTTTGTTTATGGTGGTTACCCGCTTCCTCATTGAAGTCGATATACTCTTATCACATGACTAGGTCTTTGAGTTTTCACTAGGGTATTGAGTCCGTGTTTCCTATTGGTTCTTCTCTTTCCTGCTCTCCTATTGGTTATTCTTCCGATCACATGACCTTGTTTAAAATGCTCACCGCGTACTTCGTTACACACTGAGGCTCATCGCGTTTACTGAGGTGACGGCGTCTGCCGCTTTTTCGTAAGTTTTGAGACATTGGGAATAGGGGTGATTGTTTTTAACGTACTCACGGATAAGTCGTAGCTGTTAAGAGCACGTGGTTTCTTATTTATTTATCTGGATTCACGCTTGCACTGTTAAGTCACTGTTGACAGTTGAATATCCCACGACTTCACCTTCCAAACTTTCCACCGTTTTCTTGACGCTTCCGTTTCTTTTCTCGGCTAACTTTCACTTAATTATCAGACAGTTGTGGTAGCCCCTAACGTTGGTCCTGTCTTATCCCTTGTTTACAGACCCCTGACGAAGGGTCAAGGATTACGACCCGAAATGCATTGGGTGATGACAAATGCGAGTTAATTTGTTAATGGCGACATAAGGATTACATTATGTCCGCAAAACAATCAATATAAGAACATTGAATGACCAATGAATGAATTGGTTGAATCACAAAAGATATTTGTATTAAAGGAATATTTGTGAAAGAAACATCATTGTTTCATGTTTAATTGAGCGCGTCAACTTGAGGATCGTTGATTCTATCCCCATCATTTCTTGAATGTTACAAGGCACGGCCAGACTCCGTGTGACGTTCACGCGCCATCACTACCTTAAGAATCGTTCCGTTGAACTTGGATAATCGAGTGCATAGGGATTACACTACTTCTCAATGTTCAAATTGACCCAGAAGTAGAGGGTTATGTTGAAGATAATATACAGGTTTCTAGTTCAGATAATTTTCAGAAGGAAATTGCCACGTTTCAGATGAAATCAAGTGAGAGGCCTAATTTCACGTGTGTATGTTGTCGACGCACTTATTATAAGAATCAGACTAAGTTAGTGGATTTATATGCAAAAACTGAAAGGGAAAATAATAGTGAATGGAAGGATTTTGCCACATACTTGATGGTAGAAAATTGTTTTGATTTGGGAGTGGACCAACGTGTGTGTACTTATTGTTGTAATAAATTAAATCAAAACCAGATGCCTGCTAGGGCAGTTCATAATAATCTGGAATTGGTTGAGATTCCTTCAGAATTGAAGGATTTAAATACTTATGAATCTATTTTGATTCAAAGTATCCATCCCTTTCAGGCTATTGTAAGAATGGAGCCAAAGACAGGGAAGTTGCCTCCAACAGATTTACAGAGAGGATTAAAGGGAAGAGTTGTTTATTTGCCTCTAGATTTAAATAAAAACATTAACACAATTGGAGTTGAGAAAGTGGAAGAGGAACCTCTGGTTATCTTGGTTAATGGGGTTCCGACAAAGAATAAGAAAATATGGCAAGATTTAGTGGATGTTAGGAAAGTGAAAAATGCAACTTTGTATTTGAAGAAAAATAATAAGTACTATAAGAATGTATATGTAGCAGAAGAGGAAATAAGTGATGAAGAGGATAGCGTTTTGTGTGCTGGCCAAATTGAGAAAGTAGAGGTGTCTAATAGTGAAGAAATATATGAACATTATAGTGTTCATCCTTTGCATTCCAAGGAAGTCATGGGGAATGCTATTGAGTTGTTTCAAATGAAACAAGCCAAAGGGAGTCCCATTAGTGTTTGGGAGGAAAGTTTGGAAGCTCGGTGTTTCCCACAGCTATTTCCCACAGGTCAAGGAGGAAGATATGATGAGCGACCTCATCAAATTCCTGCGTCTGAATACCGGACTTTACGATTGTATGCAGAAGATCCTAGGTTTCGTCAATGCATTCCCTATTTGTTTAATCTCCTGTTTGAAAGCGATCTGTCAGGACTGTCATATGCAGTGAACCACATTTTAAAAAGTGGTATACAGATGCGAAACATCTCGGCAAGTGATTTTATGCATAAAATCAATGTCCAAGACAGTATTTTGGATTCTCACTTAATTAATCTCATGGCGTGTCAGCGTGGTACTAATGAGTACTGGTACCGTCGTCATGGTGATTTAAAATGTATGCTGAGGAACTTAGGAACTCCGACATGGTTCCTCACTCTGAGCTGTGCCGAGTATGGCTGGGAAGACTTACTTGAATTTCTACGAGAGGCAAATGGAAATATTGAAAACATTGAATTCAAGACACCTGGAGAACTGTGTTCTTTGGATCCAGTGAATGTATGCAGGTACTTCAATCATAGATTTGAAGCTATGATGTCTTTCATCACAAATAAGAAGAATCCACCTCTTGGAGAGGTGTTGGATTTCTTCTGGAGAAAGGAGTACCAAGCAAGAGGTGCCCCTCATATACATATGTTGTTGTGGATCAAGGATGCACCTAAATTTGGAACAGATCCGGATGACTTAGTGATGAATTTCATAGAACAGTATTCTACGTGTACTGTTCCAAACGCAATGGAGAAGAAAAGCCTAAGAGAACAAGTTCTACGTTTCCAAAGCCATCGTTGTGGAAAGTACTGTCGTCGTAAATTCAGAAACAAGGACAAGTTCTACACCAAATGTCGTTTCAACTTTCCACGACCGGTGATTTCTAAAGGAAGAGTGAACAGTTTGATGTCTTCGCTGCGACATAATGTGACGAGGAAATCACCCAAGAATACATACAATTTGAAAAGGAACTAAGAGTCCAAGTACATCAATGACTACAACCCAGTGATTTTGTCCATGTGGAATGCTAACATGGATATACAGTTTGTGGCTGACAACTGTATGGCTGTGGCTCGGTATGTGACATCTTACATCACCAAAAAAGAAAAGACAGAACTGAAGGATATGTGGGAGGACATTTCCCATGAAAAGAGCCTCAGCAAGAAGTTGTACAGTTTCAGTCTGAAGATGTTGTCGCATCGAGAAATCGGAGCTTACGAATGTTCTGATCGATTGTCTTCAGCAAGTCTCTATGCCAAATCCAGGAGTATCGTTTGGGCGAGTCTTGGTCTTGCTGCAACGCGAAATCGAGTTCTAAAACGTGTCCGGGAAATTGAGTATTTGGCAGAAAAGGAACCAAACAGTACCGACATTTTGAAGACCAACATGTTGGATACATATTATCCAAATCGAAGCAGTCACCTTGAGAATGTTTGTCTATATGAGGTTCTCCAAAATTATATATTCAAGAGGAACATCAAAGAAGATATTGAGAAAGGAGTGTATGCTGTAATTGGAAGTGAGGGATGCCTGGTCAAGCAAAGAAAATGCCAATTAGTAAACCATCGAAAATTGAGTGGTGAATCTCCAGAAAAAAAGGAGTTTTTCTATTTAGCACTTTTGCAACTTTTCAAGCCTTGGCGTGCAGAAGAGGAACTGCTTGGAGATTTCCTCTGTTACGCAGACTCTTTCAATGCAGCCAAGGAGTCCATAGAATGTCCTGCTTTTCCTAAATATCAAGAAATGCTAACTTTGGAAATTGAGCAGGAAGCAACGATTGCAGCCGAGATTGCCAGAGACAGTTCTCAGGACAGTCAGAGTTCTGTTTCATTGAGTCAAGATCCACTTGGAGGACCTATTATCGAAAATGAAGCTGCCACTGCTATGAATGAAGTGGAAAGAGCCATGGCACATGCTCAGGAGGATTCAGTTAACTTAGAAGACTTGGAAAAACAACTCAACGTTGAGCAGAGGAAAATATATGATGAAGTTACCAAGGAAATTGAGCACGGATTAAGTCATGAGAAGAAAGAGTGCTCATGTACATCGTTGAAGCCTGTCCGACTGTACGTGAGTGGAGAAGCGGGAACTGGAAAAAGTTTCCTCATTAAAGCAATTTCTTGTTATTTGCAGGAAAGGACTGAGTCATCGCTGTCTTGTGTTGTCACCGCTCCTACTGGACTGGCAGCACATAACATTAAAGGTATTACTTTGCATCGTCTACTGATGCTGCCAGTGGAGCATGACAACAAATTACAATACCACAAGTTATCTGGGGATGCTTGCTGTGAAGTTTCAAGAGTTTTGAGGAAAATGAAACTACTTATCATTGACGAAGTAAGCATGGTTTCCAATGTCATGCTTGCCTTTGTGCATTTGAGATTGCAAGAAGTACTTAAAACTGAATATGATGTGTTATTTGGTGGCAAACACATCATTGTTTTTGGAGATCTTCTGCAGCTGACACCAGTAAAAGGTCAACCTGTGTTCAAAATACTCACGCATGAAGATACCAGGAAGTGCCTAGGGAGCATTGGCAACGTCAATATATGGTTAAACTTCAATTATGCTGAACTGCATGAAAATATGCGTCAGGCAAAGGATGAAGATTACAAGAATATTCTACAAGATATTAGAATTGGAAAAGTGACCGAACATGGGAAAGAAGCTTTAAATGCACGATTACTGTCAAATTTATATCCCAAACAAGAGATTGTGCCTGAGAATATTTTTCAGAAAATTACTGAGAAGAAATCCGGGATATGTTTGATGCCAACTCTTGCAGAATGTGCCATCTTCAACAACAAAATGTTGAATTTAGAAAAGCAAGAGATTGTGAAACTTGAAGCTATCGACAAAATAGAGCATATGGGATCAACAATTATTTTGTCAGACAATTTGAAATCAAAATTGGATTCATTAGAGAAGACTATATCTAAAACAGCGGGTTTTGAAAAGACTTTGAATGTGTGTTTAAATTGCCGAATCATTTTGAGAAGGAATTTACATGTAGAAAGAGGTCTGGTGAATGGATCAATGGGTAATGTTGTTGATTTTGAGAAATACAGAAATAGAGATGGAATAGAATTTTTAAGAATTAAATTTGATGGCATTGAGGAAGTACAGCTAATTGGTCGTTGTTCTGCTAGGTTTTTGCTTGTTAAAGACTTATATGTTCGCCGTAAACAGTTTCCTGTTTGCTTGGCATATGCGGTGACAATCCATAAATCGCAAGGTTTAAGTGTAGACAGTGCATTGGTGAATATTGGCAGTTCTGTGTTCAAGGAGGGTATGGCATATGTGGCATTGTCACGAGTTAGAACTTTATCGGGATTGTACTTGATTGACTGTGATGTCACAAACATTTGTGCGGATCTAGATTGTGTTAAAGAATACAATAGGTTAAGAAGAGAGTATGCGCCACATTTGCCTCAATATCCTTTGTTTGAGAAACGTGTGGTAGGCCGGAAACGTAGAAATATCAGTAATAGTAGGGAGGTTGTTGCAAAAAGACTAAAAGTCAATGAACCGAAAATTGTTAGCAGAAAGAAAGTGGATTCTGTTGAAGATGTTGTCGGTTTTCAATTTGAAAACAGTTCTGGTGTCAACTGCTATGCAAATGTAGTGGTTAATGTTCTCTTTTCACTAGAGAGTTTAAAAGAACAGATTCTGTTGAATTCAGAACAAATTTTATGCTGTTTGTTGAATTCTGTTTTCGAGAAATGTAGCACTGATCGAACAAAAGTAGAAAGTGTGTCTGAAGTTCGTTATCTGTTAGATGAATGTTCAGGTCAAACAGACTTCTCTGAAAATAATCAGCAAGATTGTCAGGAGTTTTTAATGTATATGCTTGATGTATTGCAAGATGAGGGTGTAGATGTAGATCACCTGTTTGGGCTTTCTTATCAATGGCAGCATGACTGCGAGAACTGTATGGTATCAAGTACTACTAGTGTAGACTCAGAAAGATTTATATATTTAACTTTGCCAGACAGTAAATCAGTGTCCTTTAATAAGCTAGTAAATGCAGCGGATCACAACATGGAGTGTAGCCAATGTAAATGTGATATGATGTCAACATTATTTATACGTAGATATGGCCAGTATGTCATTTTAATGATCCAACGATGTAGGCCTGATGGATCAAAATTGTCAACTTTAATAAAAAAATTTGTGGCATCTCAGCTGTCAATATCAGGGAGGACTTTTGTAACTGTAGCAATTATCTATCACGATGGTCCTTCAACAACATCAGGACATTATACAGCTTACTTAAAGTCTCGAAACGGCTGGTCATTCTGCAATGATTCTGTTGTAACTTTCAAAAAAAAATTGCCGTTTGACCTTAAAAATTCTTACCTGGTGTTTTTAAAACCCAAATTTTAAAGAAAGAATTTTGGGATTTCCTGTGAGGAATTGGAAATTGTTCATCAAGTAGAGGGAATGTAAGTCTGCAATGTTGTCTAGATTATTGGTCCAAAACTTTTAATTATAATGTCAATTTTAAAATCTAACTATATAAACCTGATGCAAGTAAGTCTGTTTCATAGTAAGCAGTATCAGTGTCATAAGAAAAGGAGAACATGAGTGACAAAGAAGAGTAAGATATTAGTAGTCCAGGATTGTGAAAATAATCTCAAATGTTTTCTTTTTGAAAGATGCGAAAATAGAAAATGACGGGATTTGATTGGAAGAATTACAAGAGTTGCGAATCGCTGCAACATGATTTGGCCTAGTGGAAACATGTGATAGAATGTGAGAAGTCTTTTCTTGTATGTAACATATTTTTCGAAATGATGGAGGTTTTCTTTCAGAAAGTGACGGGCTGAAAATATTTATAGCACAACAGAGTGGATGCTGTTCATAGGAGATCCTTTGACGTCATTGAAAGTAAGTTAATTTTAAGGAGTTTTGAATTCAGATTTCTTAGGTTGTATGGGTTTTTTAAACACAATCATTTTGATTGTGTTTTTTTTCCCCGCTGTTACATGATGAATACCTTCAAATCACTGATTTAAGTGAAATTTGATACATTCTGAGAACAGCAAAAATAAACCATTTAACATGTATAATTAATGTTCTGCTTTTTGTACTTATGATATACATTTAGAAATGTGAGGTAGATATGGAAAAACTGAGTCTTCTGTAAGTGTCAATTCTAATGCTTACAGTGCTGTACTTCTGGATACTGTTTTTTTGAAAAAAAAGAAATAGGCCTCACCTCAAAGAAAGCTCTTGAAAGCACACATCTTATTTGCATCCTGAAACAATCATTTAAAATGTTAGACACAATTTTATGATGGCTTTACATCTCTTTTGCGCTGCTATTGCATCACTATTGTGAGACATAAGCAATGCAAAAGAAGCATTATGTTTCAAAATAGGCCTCATTTCATCAGCATGAAGATACTGTTTGTTTAAAATAAATATCTTTAGGATTGTGTACGGGTCGTAGAGAAGTAGAGGTTTCTGTAAGTGTCAAAGTTGTTTAAAAACTGTTTCTTCTTGAACCTTTTCCCTTCTTTTTTCTAATTTTTAAATACATGTTTTAATATTTTTGGAAATGTTTGTTCTCTCTTTTACAGATTGAATGTATGAAAAATTTTCTTTAAAAGTTAACAAGAATTATAAGGTAAATGTTTTCTACTTTTTTAACCCGCATTCCACTGCTGATGATGTCACTGACTATGTTATGGATGATGTAATAAGTGGGCATGTTTTACTACAATGGTAGGTCTTCACATCTATTATCTCCTCTGTATTCTTCAACAAGCATAAATTTGATATGCAACCCAGAGTACGGTTCACCTTAAACAAACTTTTAGAGAGGACACACCTTATCGTCACCCTCAATCAATCATTTAATCTATCACATTTAACATCTATTAGTTCTACTGCTTCATTTCTTTAATCTTTACTTTCCTGTGTTTGCTACTTCTCTCATTCCTTTCTCTATTACTTAATATTTGTACTCCTTCCAGTATTTTTCTCACTCCCTCTCTTCTCATACTTCTTCATTATTATTCACTAATTCTGTCTCTATTAATGTTACTGTTTCTGAATGATCTCCAAAAATTTTTAAAACAAGAACAGTAAGTATAAGGATAGGAAAAGACATTTATGTTACAAGAAAGACAGCTATAGGAAGTAAACAAAAAAAACTGTTACTCGCAATCCACTGCTGATGATGTCACTGACCATGTAAAAAATTATGTAATATATGACATGATCAGAAGTGAATTGCGGGTAACAGTATCTTTTCTTTACTCCCTATAGCTGTCTTTTTTGTAACATAACTGTCTGTTTCCTTTCCTTATACTTACTGTTCTTTTAAAAAATTTTGGTTCGCTCAAAGTTCGCGTACCGGAGTGCGAACTGGGAGCGAACTAATAGAAATAGAGCTTGGCAGAGTTCAAAGAATTCTACCAATTTTTTTTAATAATGGGGAGGTAGTTCTGAAAAGAACTTTTTTTTTTGTTTTTGTTGTTTTAAATTTTTTTTATTAGTTTTCTGAACATTTTTTATATTTTTTTGTTTTTTTCTGAACATTTTGTATTTTTTTTATTTTTTGGGGGGAGGGGGGAAGCAAAAATGATTCATCGAAGAGGGCTCAACAGGAGCAACAAAAAAAAGAAGAATTTATTTTTGGGGGCGTTTTGGACATACATGATTTTTGATGGCTCTAATTATAAGAGTTATGCTACTTTCGCGGTAGCATAATATTTGATTGCACCACACACAAACTTGTTTCACTTCCCCCATGTCCATTTGAATATTTGGGATCAGCTCCCTTGCTTCAGGTCCCGTAACTTCTGGCACAACCGATCTTCTGGCTATTGCTGGTGAATTCTGTTGTTCGTCTCGAAGCTGAGCTGCACTGTAGTTATTTGGGTGCCACCTGCTCATGTGTCTGTGCATAGTGAAATTCCCATAACTATATTTTTTGTCCGTGCCTCTAGATAGACGATCATCACAGATTCGGCAAAAGACATACCTGGCGTTCACTTTCTTTTGCCCTGGTGGAAATTAAAAAAATTGCCAAATTAAATTTTCCTTCCTGTTGTACCTCCTGGGCTCCTCAGGCAAATATTCAGGCTCTTCCTCCTCTTCCTGCTCTTCCTCTTCTTGAAAGATTAGTTGAGTTGGTGGTCCTTTCTTTCCATGAGGAGGTGGAGGTGGTGGTGGGGGAACACTACCAGAAGCAACAACAGAAGCCATTTCTCTGGATTGTACAAAGGTCTTTCTCTCACCAAGATGAAAGTCAGAGTGAGGAAAGAAGGAGGGGTTTTCATCATTTGGGAAAAGCCAAAGTTCTAAACCAATGAAAAGTGTTAATTTTAGATCACATGACCTAGTATTACATCATTAGGAAACCAAAAGTGAAATGAACCAATGAAAAGTGTTATTACCGAGTCACATGACCTGCTGTGTTTACGTTTCGCGCTTTGCGCCGCTTTCAGTCCGCTTCCGGGTCCGCTAACTTGGCGCGTCCGATGACGTATTACGCGACAACGCAAAACGTCATTCTAACGTAACAGTTACGCTGAAAGAACGTTTACCGGTTCGCGGACTAGGAGCGGCTTTAAAGTGAGCTAACGGAAAGCAGACCGGTTCGCGAACTGGGAGCGGAACAAAAAAATATTTTTTAAAAACATGTATTAAAAACATGTAAAATATATTTAAAGATTTAAAAAAGAATAGATTTTACAGCTACAGATATTAGCTTTCAAAAAACCATTGAAATTCAATGAAAAAACCATAGGTTATAGTCCATATATAGTTAGGAATTTGCATTTACAAAACCTTGAAAATTCAATGAAAAAACCATTGGTTATAGAACATATATAGTTAGGAATTTGCATTTACAAAACCTTATTTTACTCGCATAAAACCATTGAAATTCCATATATAGTTAGATGCGCTAACTATATATCGCGCACCCGCAATCCACTGCTGATGATGTCACATATTACATCATTCATGACATGGTCAGTGACATCACTGATGACATCACTGATGACAACATCCAGTGACTGTATGTTTCAGTAAAGTTAAAATATGTCTTACATATTGAAGAATGAGTGGATGTATAAGTGTCTGGATGAAGGATTTAGTAGGTGCATGACTGACTGTATGAGTGAGTGATTAAATGTGTCTCACTGAGTGCATGGGTTAGTGACTAAACTGTCTTAATTTGTGCATCATTATGTCTGTTGTTCTGTAAACTGTTGCATGTGTTGATAAGTAGCTATATGAGTAACTATATGGATTATTGATTGGTTGCCCAAGTATTTGTATGGGAGACTGGGTGTGTGTGTGGGTGGCTGGGAGATGTATGACTCTGTGTATAGATGTGTGAGCAGTTGATTCACTAGATGTATGGTTTCAAAAGTGCATGTGGAAACAGCTGTATGGGCGGTTGACTGTGCATGAGAGTATTAGTGAGTGAATGGATATCTCAGTGCTACATGTCAAAGTATGTACATATGTAAAACACAGTACATGTGAGAGTTGACATATATAAATAACTGTACATAAGAGCCAGTGAATGTGTGAGTGGCTGTATGGATCATTGTGAATAAGTATCAGGGATTGTATAAGAGAGTAAATATGTGTTATTATATGTTTGAATTAGTAAGGTGTGTATAACTGTATAGTTGAGAAAATGGAGGTGTGATTGATTTTTTGCATAACTGACCAGGTGTGTGAGTAACTCCATGGATGAGTGACAGTCTGCGACTGTCTGTTTACACTGATTGTATCTAAGGTTATATTAGAGTCTGAAGAGGTTCGTGGTATTATCACATGAATGATATCATCAGAGATATGATCAGTCATGTCAAATGAGATGAGTGATGTCATCAGTGATGTCACTGACCATGTCATGAATGATGTAATATGTGACATCATCAGCAGTGGATTGCGGGTGCGCGATATATAGTTAGCGCATCTAACTATATATGGAATTTCAATGGTTTTATGCGAGTAAAATAAGGTTTTGTAAATGCAAATTCCTAACTATATATGTTCTATAACCAATGGTTTTTTCATTGAATTTTCAAGGTTTTGTAAATGCAAATTCCTAACTATATATGGACTATAACCTATGGTTTTTTCATTGAATATATATATATATATATATTAAAGAGAGAGCCCAGACCTTTGAGGCGGGTAATCGCAGGAACCACAGCACCAATCACAACACCCGATACAGCGTTGGAAAAGGCAGTTGCAGCAGAAGGACATAGGCTATGCAGACGCCCACCATATACATTTAAAAGGTAAAAGAACCGTGCCAGCAAAGTAGTCCCTTGTGGGCGTGTCTGCATTGTGCTGTGGGCGTGTGCTGGGGGCGTGACAAATGCTGGGGGCGTGTGGTACGTTCCGCCCTTCATGCCATGTCTCATATCGTGTGCTAATCCCACCTTGCTCCCTTTAAATACCCCTGCACCCCATAATCATAACCCACCCTTACTCCTTAAAATACCCAAACACCCTTAAACACTTACCCATCTTAACCCTATAAATATACCCTGTACCCCAAAACACAAACCTATCCCTAAACCCTAAAAATACACCTGTACCCCAAAACCCAAACCTAGCCCTGAACCCTATAAATACCCCTGTACCCCAGACCTAGCCCTGAACCCTTAAAATACCCCTGTACCCCAAAACCCAAACCTAGCCCTGAACCCTATAAATACCCCTGTACCTCAAATCCCAAACCTACCCCTGAACCCTAAAAATACCACTGTACCTCAAAACCCAAACCTACCCCTGAACCCTACAATACCCCTGTACCCCAAACCTAGCCCTGAACCCTTAAAATACCCCTGTACCCCAAAACTCAAACCTACCCGTGAACCCTAAAAATACCTCTGTACCCCCAAACCTAGCCCTGAACCTTAAAAATCACCCTGTACCCCAAAACCTAAACCTACCCCTGAACCCTAAAATACCCCTGTACCCCAAAACCCAAACCTAGTCTTGAACTCTAAAAATACTCTTGTACCCCAAAACCCAAACATAGCCCTGAACCCTTAAAATACCCCTGTACCCCAAAACCCAAACCTAGCCCTGAACCCTTAAAATATCCCTGTACCCCAAAACCCAAGTCTACCCCTGAACCCTAAAAATACCCATATACCCCAAAACCCAAACCTAGCCCTGAACCCTAAAAATACCCCTGTACCCCAAAACCCATACCTATCCCTAAACCCTAAAACAACCCCTGTACCCCATAACTATATCTGAACCCTTAAAATACCCAAACACCCCAAAACATATACCTCAGTACCCCAAAACATATACCCCTATACCCATACCTACCTTATCCAAACATTTAAAAAAACATGCTTTTACCATTCATGCATTTACTACAAATTTCGTTGTAAATGTATGCTTGGTAAAAGCATATAAAATGTAATGCCATGGGTTATAATGGCATTGCGGAGTCATGGTACTTTCGTAATGAAAGTATGCGGAGTGATGGTCTGCGGAAAGAAAGTTGCGGTATAATGGGTCTTTACCCTCCCCCGATAAGTACATTGGTGGCACGGCGGCCCACATCTCCAGCAACATACTCATATTTTTTCACCACCCATTTGAAAAATGCACAGGTCTCTCTCATTGATGGCCAGCACCGACATACACTTTTAGACACACCTCCGACCACAAGTTCTAGAATTGCGAACTTTAGAGCTGGGGAGCTACGTTCGAATCTCTGCATCAGCTCAACATCCTGTGATTCCAGGCAAATCGCTTTGTCTCCCCGTGCCTACCATAAATGAATGTGTTCTTCTGTAATGTAAATTGTACTCTTGCCATGTTGTCGAGTTTGCGCTATATTATATTGCAAGGAAAAATAAAGTAGGGAAACTCGTGTTCACACACTACTGAACGCGCACTCTTAAGTGCATCAGCAGTGCACTGTGAATCGGAGCGTTTCACAGGCCTGTAACAGATAAGAAATGCTATCAAACCGAAATCCTACAAAACAATATACTACTGGCCGGCAGCAATTCATACCCGGACAACGTCGGGGCTGCACCCCGCGATTTTTCCAAAAACAAAAAAATTTGTCAAAAAATAAATTTGGGGCGGGGGCCTGGGGGGTCCTTGTGGGACTCCCTGAGCAGGCTTAGGGGGTCAGGGTGCTTCTACCCTGCCCCCTTTGCATGTTTTGCACCTTTGTTTCACTTCTTTCTTGTGCCTTGGTTCTACCGAGTCACAAGATGGCTGCCAACACTTCCTGGTTTGGAGTGTTGACAGACAGTGGCAGCCAATCAGCATGCCTTTCACAGGAAAGCAGCATGCTCATTGGCTGCCAACACTTCTAACCAGGAAGTGTTGGCATTCATCTTGTGCTAGGTAGACCGAGGCACAAAAAAAGCAGAAAAACAAACGTGTAGATCGCAAAAAGGGGGCAGGGTAGAAACACCCTGACCGCCTAGGGCTGCTCAGGTGGTCCCAGAAGGATATTTACATATTTAAAACGTTATCCGCTAATAGAATTAGCATTTAGAAAACCTTTGAAATGTATTGAAAAAAACTATAGGTTTCACGCCTGACATAGTTAGGAATTAGCATTTAAAACGTGGTCCCAGAAGGATATTTATATATTTTAACGTTATCCGCTAATAGAATTAGCATTTAAAAAACCTTGCACATTCACTCAAAAAAACATAGGTTTCAGGTCATATATAGTTAGGAATTAGCATTTAAAAAACCTTGTAAATTCACTTTAAAAAACCATAGGTTTCAGGTCATATATAGTTAGGAGTTAGCATTTAAAAAACCTTTGAAATTCACTGAAAAAAACATACGTTTCAGGCCTTATATAGTTAGGAATTAGCATTTAAAAAACCATTGAAATTGCTCCTATATAGTTAGTTGTACTAACTATATTTCGCGCAACCGCAATCCACTGCTGATGATGTCGCATATTACATCATTCATGACATGGTCAGTGACATCACTGATGACATCTCAAATGACATCAATGATGACATCACTGATGACATCATCCATGTGACAATCACATACACCTTTTCATACACTAGTAAAATCTTTCATCACTCTTTGTAAAATACAGAGTATCATATTTGAATCCATTGACACAGCAATACAAGTATCTAAAAACCCACTCATTGATTCCTAGATGTATACAGACATCTAATCACTTACCTGTAGATTCAGTCATACATGCTGTCCATGATCAATAGAACACTATCAAAAATACTTATACACCTATATCAACATTACACACCAAAACACAACCTATTCACATATGAAGTTATCCTACTCACTTATGCAAACAATGGATTATACTTACATACTTACTTAGTTACACACTTATACAAACACCACTTCATCTATTTATTTAGATAGTAAGTCAAATTTAGTGTAGAATAAAATCATTATTACAAGTATACAGTTATCCATACAGTCACACACACAATCATTGAGTCTTATGTATACTTATTTATATACAACAATTGACACATACACTGCCTTTTATTTTTCTAGTTTATGTACTGAATCAACTATTCACACATCTTTGGGCAGTCACACACCCTCCACCGAACCACACACACATTCACTCTCCCATACAAATACTCAGTTAACTAATCAATAACTAATATAGACTTTCACATAGCTAGTAACCAACTGGAGAACCAGTTTACACAACAACTGACAAAGTGATACAGATATTCACACAGTTTAGTTACTATCCACTATATTTAGTGAGACACTATAAATTGTTAAAGTCCTCCATCCAAATATTTATTTTTATATATCCACTCATACATCAATGCAAATTGCTATATATATAATGCATATTTAAATAACGAAGCAAACCACATTCACTGGATGATGTCATCAGTAATGTCATCATTGATGTTTTTTTCAGTGAATAAATATATATATATATATATATATATATATATATATATATATATATATATATATATATATATATATATATATTCAGTTAAAAACAAAGGTTACATGGACCTTATAGCTAGTTCACATTATACACACACAAAACCATAGGAATTCAGCAGCTATAGTCATCTCAACTAACTATAACTCTGGCCCTGAAGTAACTATATATTGCGTCCCTGCCATGCACAGTTTTCTCATCAATAATTTCAATGTATATGTTGCAGTAATAATATCAATGATGTCTTAGAAGATGTCATGAGTGATATAATATATGAGGTAATTAGCAGTGCATCTTGAGGCCGTGAGTTATAGTGACTTGAGATAACTCAAACTATAATTGCTGAATTCCTATGGTTTTGCATGTGTAAAATCTGAACCTAACTATAACGTCCATGAAACCTTCAGTTTTTTAGGTCATTTCTAAGGTTATAACGTCACTGTAACCTTTGTTTTTTTCAAGGAATTTCTGGGGTTTTTAAACCAACCTTACGCATTTAGTCAACCGTGTGCTGCATGGGTTTGGCCATAGGGCCTGTATGGGGCCAGGCCCTGCGACCAACCTCCTGCATGTAGCCAAACCATGAAGCCCCCATCTTTGGCCAATATCAGCCCCGGGGACCCCATCCCTGGAGTCCAGCACATTCTATGAAAAAGGAGGCATGTGTCCGGCTCTCTAGAACAATTTTGCCCCGGGGACCCCATCCCCAAGGGTTCAGTGTATTGTTTTTGGGTGAGGCGGGTACTTGGCCACCTGCCTAGGCTGATTTTAGCCTTGGGGACCTCATCTCCCAGGGCCCTGCCATATTGCAAATGGGGAGGAGGGCATGCAGCCTCCCTTCTGGGCCCATTTCAGGCCAGGGGAACCCATCCCTTGAGGCCAAGAATTATTGTAAATGCGAGAGAGCACAGAAACCCCCGGCCAGTTCCAGCCCCAGACAACCCCATCCCCTTAGGCCTGGCCAATTAGTAAATGGGGAGGGTGCCCGCAGCTCTCCACCCAGGCTGATTTTGGCCCCTAAGACACCATTCCCATGGGCCCGGCACCTTTTTATTGGAGAGGGGGACACACAGCCCCCTTCTTCAAGCTGATTTCAGCCCTGGAGACGTAATCCCCTGGATTCTGGCGAATCATTAAAGGGGAGGGAAGCATGCAGCGCCCTACCAGGACTGATTTTGGCCCCTGGGACCCCATCCCCTCAGCCGTGCAAACTAAGGTTGGCTGCCCTGGTTCCCACCCAGGCCACCCATCATCACCTTGTTGAGGGCGGTGGGATGCCCAAGGCCCCTTGGCCCCAGCCGCCTCCCCGCATCCAGTTAATCCTGGTAAAAATGCTGCTCGCTGTGAGCGGGAGCAATATTTTTATCTGTTTCCTTGCCCGTTTCAGTGTAGGCAGAGAAACAGATAAAAAGTCCGCTCCCAGCAGATGGGAGCATTTTTCATGCACTTGCCCGCTGGGAGAGACTTAGGGCCTGATTTAGATCTTGGCGGATTGGTTACTCCGTCACAACAGTGAAAATGTTATTGTTTTTTTTTTTTTTTTTTTAATATTTTTATTGGAAAAATGACATAAGAACAAACTCCAAAAGAAAAAAAACAAAATAGCAAAGAACATCAAGCGTTATATCTTTGTCATTCCCCACATTTTTCCAAGATTATCCACCACTCCCCACCTATCCCTCCCCCCCAGGGGCTGCAGGAGTATCTTAACACAGGACAAATGGAATACCTAAAAAAATCACATTACAGGACCATTAAACTATACAAGTCAAACCTAAAAAGGAGAGAGAGAGAAAAAACAATTACACAACAGGTAAAAAAAAAATGCACAATTTAACTCTCAGGATTCAGCCAATTTGTAAGGGGCTCCCAGGTCCATTCCCCCTCCCTCCGAGCCCTCGGGCCTCTCCTTTTAAAGATCAACAATTCCCACTTCCCAACATTTATAAATTTACTAAACCATTCGTGGGGGTCGGGGGGGACAGAATCCAGCCAGACTGTGGCTACACACAGTCTAAATGTGGCCATCGCAATAAATGATAGCTTTCTTTCTGGAACATTCATATAGGTATCCGGAACTCCCAACATTACAACCTACGGTGAGAGTTTAACCAAATATCCAAACACCCTTTCCAACCGTTGCTTGACTGCATCCAACAATGGGATTAAACTAGGGCATATAGCAAACATATGCACGCTATCTACCGCAAATTCACCACATCTAGGACAATTAACTCCATCCACCCCACCCCATTGTTGTATGCGATGTGGGGTAACATATAGATTTAACCAGGTCTTAAAACATTGAACAAGATACAAGAGATTCTTTGCTGAGCAATTAATAGTCAATATATTACAATCTATCACCAGTCAAAAATTAGTGACTCAAGGATCCAAAGTATTTCCCAATCAATAAAAAGTCCAACTTTGTTTCCAAAGTAATGTATCCCCCTTATTAACAACCAAGGTATGTTGTTATAACATTGTGTCCATTTATTTCAATTCTTGATCAAAGAAAGCAGCCAACACGTGTTTCGTCTGGCATTCAATTCATGCCTTTCGACTTCTTCATGGCTGCAAGCCAAGAAGATAGTAGTATTTACAATCCAAAATATGACATTCTGTATATAATTACTACATTGATATAAGGAAGAATACACTCATGTGTAAGATCAAATTCATAGAAGTCCATGTGATTAGTTTTGTGCTTAATAAGAAGTCACCTAATATTGAGAGTGCATACCCTGGTGAAGTAAAAGACAGAAGAAAAGTCCCACAGATACAAAACTAGTCAGAAGTTATAAATCATGAAATCTATTACCAAAGTAAGAATTCTCCAAGTTAGATTTCCACAGGTACAACCGTAAGTCACACCCTAAAAAATGACAGAGGACAATCCTCAGCTCCCCATATGTAAAGACAAACCTCTATTATATGAAATGAAGGTGAACTAATACTTACTCTATTAGTCATAAAATCCAATGAAAAACTTCCTTAATTTTGGTATTCCACATACACATTTTTAAACAAATTCAACCTTCATAGGCTACCTGTAACATCAAATAAAATGAAAGTTCTCACTAATGCATCCCAGTTACAAAATAATAAATAAATAACGGACCACTGTCATATCACTCACCTCTATTCAGAGGGGTTCTTTCCAAAGTAAATAACATCATATATGTTGCAAATTATGCATTGTATCCTAAGTTTGTTGCACGGAAACACCATATGTTTTAATATTCTGTTGTAAAGGGGAAAAAAATATAACAAGTACAAGTCTTACTGTCAATCTGCAACCACTATTAATATACCTTGTTCTCGTATAAAGACCACCATCCAAACACTCACCTTAAATTTGAGTGTTTGTCTCCAAAATTGTAATCACACCCTTCTTATTATGCGCAAAGTCACAAAATACTGTGTATTGTCCTCAATCTCAGCAACACGGGTACGTTGCGAGCAGTCATTCTGTTGCATGAAATAAAGGAACATAAGGTTCTTAAGTGTCTAACTAAGGCGTATACTATTTAAAAAGCAACTTATTTCCAAAAGTTACAGATCTTCCGTTTATAATCACTGCACTATAAATATACGGCGAGCAACAATTCTGATATTAGAAATAAACGAACATCGAGTTCTAAATGCACAACTAAAATGTGTACTAAAACGAAAACTGATATTCAGAATTACCGATACACAAAACCGGGCTGCAAGAGTTCTGTTATGTCAAATAAACGAACAAGAGGTTCTGAAGTATATCACTAAGAAGATAACTCGTTTCAAAGAATAGTTGGTAAACAAATACCAGGCTGCTTACCATCAATATCCAGCGAGTACGCCTATCCAGAATCACAGTGGGCGGCGGGCGTTCTACACCAGCGGCATTTTATAAAATTAGTGTAAATGAAACAATATCAGTCGCCATCTTGTAATGGTAAACTTCACTATAAATAAGTCTGCAGTTATAATTACTTATATCTAAACCTCCCAATATCTTGTAAATATGTATCAAAATAAGTTATAAACTGCATGTACTTGAGATCTAACTCTATTGAAAGTATTTGAAAGGCGCATATGCGTAATATATATAATTTCTGTTACCCTCGTATGAACTAGGGAGACGCTGATTATCTATTCTCGTGTCAGCGTAATAATAACCTAAACCAAACCCAATCTATTCAAGTAATGCTAGCAGTATACACATCTGCAAAATTATAAAAATTAGTCACACCGGCATAAGTAGTATTCGAACCCCTTGTTACAATAGATTAACTCGGTGCTCCAATCAATCGTGCCACTGCAGTCAAGTAAAGGCTCGATTTACGGAGTGCCCAATAGACAGAAACCAACAGTAAATATTTGTTTCGCAATGTGATTTCAGGAACTTTGAATTGTCCACTAACGCTCTCGAGTGACAACCCCGAGCATACCAGGGAATCTCTATATAGTAAGTGCATATTAGAATAGCAAGGAGGCAAGAAAAGAAAAAAGTAAATGACATGTCGAGGGTGCAGATGATTGGCAGTATGAGTAAAACAATCAACAATTTTCATACACATGTAATTCATCAAACAACAATAAAAACTATACATAATGTTATCACATTAGGTTCACTGATTAGTTTGTATTACTAATCACTCTTATCAGAACATAGTTTTTTCTCTCATCAAAAACAGAGGACAAGACAAAGTAACAACTAATATTCACAGTAATACATGATATACAATCTCCCATAAAGTATATCATTCGAGTTTTGTATAACAATGGATACTAACAGATTATTATGATTTTAGTCTCCTAGAAAAAATTGAAATTCAGAATCCAAATTTATTCCTTCCTCTACAGCTCGCAAAATCATGATCCATCTAGCTTCTCTCCGTCTTAATTTCAGAGTTCTGTTCCCACCTCTTTTATCAATATTCACATGTTCTATTCCATGATATGTGAATGAATGTTTATTGGAATCATTACAATTTTGGATAGCATGGGAAGCGATGGGGTAGCGTGTATCCCCATTCTTGAGAGCACGGAAATGTTCCATCATTCGATCTTTTAGTCGTCTCACTGTGCTCCCAACATAAATCTTTCCACATGTACATGCTATTACGTAGATAACGTATGTGGTCTCACAGTTGATAAGCGTTTGGATTTTAAAAGTACCAGTATTATTATATTCAAAAGACACAATCTTCTTTGTGGCCCATCTACAACAACTACATAGGCCACAGCAATGAAAACCTGTAGGTTTGGGACGCAACCATGGACCTGGCTGTGTAGGTTTAGTAATTCTGGGATAGCTTGGACTCACCATATTAGCAATGGTTGTACCCTTACGAAAGGTTATATTTGGACTTTCCGATAGGTATGGTGCTATATCTCCATCTGTCTTCAGTAAATGCCAATATTTGTTTAATATAGCATACAATTTGTGGCTCCCTGCTCCAAAATTAGTAATCATCCTCACCTTCTGAGAATCTTGAGACAATTCACTATTGTTTCTAGGTTTCAGTGTATCTTCTCTCTTGAGTTTTAATGCTCTGTCATAAGCTTTTTGAATAACTTTCTCCTTATAACCTCTGTTTCTGAATCTACCAGTCATATCAGTAAGATTCTTCTTAAAGTCACCATCATCAGAACAGTTCCTCCTGGCTCTCAACATCTCACCAAAGGGAATTGCTTCTATTTGGCTTTTAGGGTGGCAACTATCTGCACGTAAAAGTGCATTACAGCTGGTTTCCTTTCGAAACATTTTACTACACAATTTATTATCTTTCACAAATAATTCAATATCCAAAAAGGCAATATGTTCATAATCAAAATGTGTAGTAAATGTCATGTTTAAATCATTAGAATTAAGGTAGGAGAAGAATGAGTTCAATTCATCAAGGGTACCCCTCCAAATCAACAAACAATCATCAATAAATCTTCCCCAAAAATAAATGTGATCAATCCAATTCTGCCCTTTTGGGCCCCAGATCCACTCCGCCTCTAAGCGACCCATAAAAAGGTTCGCGAAGGACGGAGCAAATCTAGAACCCATAGCAGTTCTGAGTTTCTGTCTATACCAAGTTTCCTCATAAAGGAAAAAGTTGTTTTCAAGTACCATTTTAGTCATTTCTAAAATCATCGTTGTGTGATCTAGGTATTCAGCAGGTCTACGGTTTAAAAAATACTCCAGAGCCTGTATGCCCAATGTGTGATCTATGTTGGAATATAGGGAAACAACATCTAAGGTTGCTAGAATCATATCTGATCCCCAATTAACATCACTCGTGATATTGAGAAAGTGTTTGGTATCCTCAATATGTGAGGGAAGATTGTGTACAAAAGGTCTCAAATACAGATCTACAAATTGCGAAAGTCTTTCAGTCGGCCCACCTATTCCAGATATGATGGGCCTACCTGGTGGTTTCTGTCGACCCTTATGTATTTTTGGTAAAGTATATAGGCATGGGGCCCTCGGACATTCAACTCTCCAGTATAGATATTCCTCATGATCAAGTAGTGTACATTCATACCATTGCTTCAATTTCTTGTTAATCATATTCATAGTCATAGGTAAAGGATTGGTACTGATTTTCTCATAATACCTAGAATCACCTAGTTGCAATAAAATTTCCGAGTCATATTCTTTTTTATCCAAAACCACGATATTGCCACCCTTGTCAGCCTTACGTATTATAATATCTGATTGTAATGCTAGATCTTTGAGCGCTAACCTCTCATCATGTTTCAGATTGCCAACAAAGTGTTTCTTCTTACTTTTCGGTTCTCTTTTAATTAATTTGTCTATATCAGCAGTCACAGATTTATATAATGCATCAACCACATTGCCAGCTGACAATTGTGGTGTCCATTTTGATCTAACTTTAAGTCCACTAGAGGAGGCGTAACCAGAGTTAATCTCTAGGTCCCCCAATAGTGAACTCACAGTCACCAGTTCGTCTTCATTTTCAGTCAATGATAGCAGTAGTTTTGTGTCATAAACTTCTTGTATAGTAATATTGCTAAATACTGGCTTATTAACCACTTTGGTCTCACTGCTATTGTGTTTGGAAAAGTGTTTTTTCAGTTTCAACAGTCTGGCAAATGTGTACAAGTCAATTTTAACTGAATACCAATCAATACATACAGTTGGACAATATCCCAAACCTCTCTTTAATATTGACACCATATTTTCTGATAGTAAACTACCTCAAACTAGCTGTGTCTAGGCGCCGGGAAACCCTTTTTGGGTAGCTGTTGCGCCCTATAAATTGATAAAATAAAATAAATAAATAGTACAGCTGATGAGAGGTTCACAATCTCAATTTCCTTAGTATCTGTATTCATTTCCTCCAGGATCGTAGTCTCATTCCTGGTCTTGTTTCTTCTGCCTTTGCCTCTGCTCCCATTCCTTGTCTTTCTCCCTGGTTGTTGCCATATCTTCCCCCAGGATCTCGGTTTCCCATTCTGATTCGCCTGACCTCTTCTAAAAAAGGAGTTTGGATTAGACCGGGCGCTGCGCCAGGGTCAGTATTATCATCATTATCACTAGTGGAAACATTACTTGAGGATGTGTTAAGTTCTGAGCTTGTTGGTGTTAATCCCCTCTTGGTAATCTGCCCTTTGGCAATTAAATGATCACATTTTCGTGCAAAAGTAAATACACGTCCCATTTTGTAATCCTGTTCGTCTCTCTTAAGTTTACGAGCCTTCCTACTTTTGATTTCTATTTGTAAATTTGTGAGTATTTCATCCAGTAAATTATAATTTTTCATTGTAGCTTCAGGTAGGTTGAGTAATTTAATTTCATCCTCAAATGTTTGTATTTCAATAAGCAGTTTAGCAATTTTCCTCTCTGCATTATCAATCAGAATTCTAATTAAATTACTAGAACTATTGGTAAGTTCTTGTTCCCATCTATCTAAGAGGTCAGGTTCTAAATCCTCATGGGCCGGAATAATCTGAGACCTAAGGCCACGAGGGATATGTTTCAAAGTCAAGTATTGCTTAAGGGTTGCTGCATCCCACCATTTATTTAATTCTAACCTTTTGAGTCTCTCTAGTCTGACAAATTTGGCTCTAAGTCCTTCTTGTTTAGGTGGTAAATTCGATGATACTGCTACATTAACTGAGGAACCTGTACTAAGGATCTTAAATAGGTCTAGTGCTTCTTGTTCACAATTCATTTTTAAGAAATAAAGCTGTGTCAGCCAATTGCGGCAACCTAATACCTGAAAAACAAACAAGTATAGTACGGTGACAGGTAAAGAACAGGTGCTCAACAAGAATATGGCATTGAGTAAATCCTCCCTGTACAAAATGTGTGCTACTAAGCAAAGAAAAGGAAGGTCACCTCACTTCCTTACAACCCCAGAGTAAATACTCCGGTTACAAGATACAAGAGATTCTTTGCTGAGCAATTAATAGTCAATATATTACAATCTATCACCAGTCAAGACACTGTGATTCTGGATAGGCGTACTCGCTGGATATTGATGGTAAGCAGCCTGGTATTTGTTTACCAACTATTCTTTGAAACAAGTTATCTTCTTAGTGATATACTTCAGAACCTCTTGTTCGTTTATTTGACATAACAGAACTCTTGCAGCCCGGTTTTGTGTATCGGTAATTCTGAATATCAGTTATCGTTTTAGTACACGTTTTAGTCGTGCATTTAGAACTCGATGTTCGTTTACTTCTAATATCAGAATTGTTGCTCGCCGTATATTTATAGTGCCGTGATTATAAACGGAAGACCTGTAACTTTTGGAAATAAGTTGCTTTTTAAATAGTATACTCCTTAGTTAGGCACTTAAGAACCTTATATTCCTTTATTTCATGCAACAGAATGACTGCTCGCAACGTACCCGTGTTGCTGAGATTGAGGACAATACACGGCATTTTGTGACTTTGCGCATAATAAGAAGGGTGTGATTACAATTTTGGAGACAAACACTCAAATTTAAGGTGAGTGTTTGGATGGTGGTCTTTATACGAGAACAAGGTATATTAATAGTGGTTGCAGATTGACAGTAAGACTTGTACTTGTTATATTTTTTTCCCCTTTACAACAGAATATTAAAACATATGGTGTTTCTGTGCTATAAACTTGGAGATAATAGGATACAATGCATAATTTGCAACATATATGATGTTATTTACTTTGGAAAGAACCCCTCTGAATAGAGGTGAGTGATATGACAGTGGTCCGTTATTTATTTATTATTTTGTAACCGGGATGCATTAGTGAGAACTTTCATTTTATTTGATGTTACAGGTAGCCTATGAAGGTTGAATTTGTTTAAAAATGTATATGTGGAATACCAAAATTAAGGAAGTTTTTCATTGGATTTTATGACTAATAGAGTAAGTATTAGTTCACCTTCATTTCATATAATAGAGGTTTGTCTTTATATATGGGGAGCTGAGGATTGTCCTCTGTCGTTTTTTAGGGTGTGACTTACGGTTGTACCTGTGGAAATCTAACTTGGAGAATTATTACTTTGGTAATAGATTTCATGATTTATAACTTCTGACTAGTTTGGTATCTGTGGGACTTTTCTTGTGTCTTTTACTTCACCAGGGTATGCACTCTCAATATTAGGTGACTTCTTATTAAGCACAAAACTAATCACATGGACTTCTATGAATTTGATCTTACACATGGGCGTATTCTTCCTTAGATCAATGTAGTAATTATATACAGAATGTCATATTTTGGATTGCAAATACTACTATCTTCTTGGCTTGCAGCCCTGAAGAAGTCGAAAGGCATGAATTGAATGCCAGACGAAACACGTGTTGGCTGCTTTCTTTGATCAAGAATTGAAATAAATGGACACGATGTTATAACAACATACCTTGGTTGTTAATAAGGCGGATACATTACTTTGGAAACAAAGTTGGACTTTTTATTGATTGGGAAATACTTTGGATCCTTGAGTCACAATTTTTTGACTGGTGATAGATTGTAATATATTGACTATTAATTGCTCAGCAAAGAATCTCTTGTATCTTGTTCAATGTTTTAAGACCTGGTTAAATCTATATGTTACCCCACATCGCATACAACAATGGGTTGGGGTGGATGGAGTTAATTGTCCTAGATGTGGTGAATTTGCGGTAGATAGCGTGCATATGTTTGCTTTATGCCCTAGTTTAATCCCATTGTTGGATGCAGTCGAGCAACGGTTGGAAAGGGTGTTTGGATATTTGGTTAAACTCTCACTGCAGGTTGTAATGTTGGGAGTTCGGGATACCTATATGAATGTTCCAGAAAGAAAGGTATTACTTATTGCGATGGCCACATTTAGACTGTGTGTAGCCACAGTCTGGCTGGATTCTGTCCCCCCGACCCTCCACGAATGGTTTAGTAAATGTATAAATGTTGGGAAGTGGGAATTGTTGATCTTTAAAAGGAGAGGCCCGAGGGCTCGGAGGGAGGGGGAACGGACCTGGGAGCCCCTTACAAATTGGCTGAATCCTGAGAGTAAAATTGTGCATTTTTTTTGACCTGTTGTGTAATTGTTTTTTCTCTCTCTCTCCTTTTTAGGTTTGACTTGTATAGTTTAATGGTCCCGTAATGTGATTTTTTTAGGTATTCCATTTGTCCTGTGTTAAGATACTCCTGCAGCCCCTGGGGGGGAGAGATGGGTGGGGGGTGGTGGATAATCTTGGAAAAATGTGGGGAATGACAAAGATATAACGCTTGATGTTCTTTGCTATTTTGTTTTTTTCTTTTGGAGTTTGTTCTTATGTCATTTTCCCAATAAAAATATTTAAAAAAAATAAAAATACAAAATAAAATTTTCACTGTTGTGACGGAGTAACCAATCGGCCAAGATCTAAAGCAGGCCCTAAGTCTCTCCCAGCGGGCAAGAGCATGAAAAATGCTCCCATCTGCTGGGAGCGGACTTTTTATCTGTTTCTCTGCCTACACTGAAGCGGGCAAGGAAACAGATAAAAATATTGTTCCCGCTCACAGCATTTTTAACAGGATTAACTGGATGCGGGGAGGCAGCTGGGGCCAAGGGGCCTTGGGCATCCCAACCGCCCTCAACAAGGTGATGATGGGTGGCCTGGGTGGGACAGACTAATTTGCATATAGCCAGGTTCTGAGCTGGGATGGTGCAGTGAGCTAAAAAACGGTGTTGGATTAAGCCCTGATCTCTTGACTGGGTGAGAGTATTCTGCTTAATTCAGAAACTCTGTCCATCACCACCCCCTGTTGTTTAATTATTTTGTCCACCATAAGCGTGGAAGGGTATACTCAGACGTGAGTCTCTAGCTCATTGCACCATCAGGATTCAAGCAAGCCGGGCCGAAGACGGCTGAAATGCCAGAAACCGGTCCCCGTAGCTTGTTTCCTTCCCAGTGAAAGAATTGGCTTGGTAGTTTGGTTTGCCCTGTTCCCATGATACACTGGGCCAGGGACAGACTAATTTGCATATAACCAAGTTCTGAGCTGGGATGGTGCAGTGAGCTAAAAAACGGTGTTGGATTAAGCCCTGATCTCTTGACTGGGTGGGAGTATTCTGCTTAATTCAGAAACTCTGTCCATCACCACCCCCTGTTGTTTAATTATTTTGTCCACCATAAGCGTGGAAGGGTATACTCAGACGTGAGTCCCTAGCTCATTGCACCATCAGGATTCAAGCAAGCCGGGCCGAAGACGGCTGAAATGCCAGTAACCGGTCCCCGGCAGCTTGTTTCCTTCCCAGTGAAAGAATTGGCTTGGTAGTTTGGTTTGCCCTGTTCCCATGATACACTGGGCCATGGACAGACTAATTTGCATATAGCCAGGTTCTGAGCTGGGATGGTGCAGTGGGCTAAAAAACGGTGTTGGATTAAGCCCTGATCTCTTGACTGGGTGAGAGTATTCTGCTTAATTCAGAAACTCTGTCCATCACCACCCCCTGTTTTTTAATTAAAGTGCAGAACATATCCATGAGAATCTACACAGGTGAGGGCAGGTCAGGAAGGCCAGTGGGCATGGCAAAGTGAAGAGCATATCCATGAGAATCTGCACAGGCGAGGGCAGGACAGGAAGGCCAGTGGGCATGGCAAAGTGCAGAGCATATCAATGAGAATCTGCACAGGTGAGGGCAGGACAGGACAGGAATGCCAGAGGGCATGGCAAAGTGCAGAGCGAGTACATGAGAATCTGCACAGGGAGTGTGTGCAACTGTATCCTTCCATGGGCAGCAACACAGTCAGGGGGGTAACAATGGGAAGAACAGGCCCACCTGTGAGAGAGACAGGTGTGTGAGGGGGACTAGCACTCACACTTGGCTGTCAGGCAGACTGGTAGCTGGCTGTATGTCAGGGACATCAGGAGCACCTGTTTGGGGAGAAAGTGGCCCAGGTGAGGTAGGGCAATCAGTGGCTTGGCAAGCCGGAGGGCTGCTTGGACCAGGTGGTGTAGTGGCACGCGGAGGTGGAGTCATGCAGACCTGAGACACTGTGTGGGTGGGAGAGGTTTGAGGGGTGCTTTCCACTTCTTGGGAATTTGGAATGGCTTTCCTGTACTGGGGTTAATGGGAACTGTTGTTGACACAACAGGCACACACACCAACAGAGCTGCATCAGGTGCAGACACTGGCACTCCCTCTGCTGATGTGCTGGATCCTGTGGAACGCTCGTCTGGCTCTTCCTCTGGCCCTCCTTCCCCTGTTTGCCAGGTGGACCCCCTTCAGTGCCCCCTTCACCTGTTTGCCAAGGGTACCCCCTACAGTGCCCTCCTTCACCTGCTTCACTGGGCTGGAATGGGTGTTGATGGGGTGGAGGAATGTGGCTCTGAGCCCTTCCTAGGGTTAACCTTGCCATACAACTCCTCCTCAGTGGGCACAGAAACTGCATGCCTTGCTTTGCGTGAAGTTTTAGGGACAGGAAAGTCCTTAGCTGGGGATGCCTCTGAGGCATGCGAGTCTGAGGTCTGCTTCTTTGCATTTTGGGACTTGCCTTTCCCTGATGGGCCCTTGTCTTTGCATTCTGGGGTGGCTTTGCTCCTCTGTGGGGATGGTGTCTGCGCCTGCGGGCGGGCCCGCTTGGGTTGTTTCTGCTGGGTGCTTCCTGTGCTGTATCGTGACTGTGACGCAATGGAACCATGGTCACTATCATCAGATGTGGTCACTAACTGGGGGTAGACAAAGGCCCTGGAGCAGGAATGGGAGTATGTGCCTGTTGAAGGGCAGACGTCACTGTGGATGACAAAGCCTGGACAGTACGGTGCAGCCCACCCATGTCGGAGTGTATGCCCTCCATGTAGGCAACTACCTGGGCTAATTTTTTGTCATGGTCACTGAAGGCATTGAGGAGGGCTGTCTAGCCCACACAAAGCTGGTGCAGAAGCTCAACAGACTCAGCACTGAGGGCAGCAGGGGGGACAGATGCAGGGGCAGCTGTGCCAGGTGTGAATGTAACTCGTCCCCTGTTACTGACACGGACACGGGCAGCACCAGAGGAAGTGGATGGGAGGGTGGGCACAGGCCGCTGTGTGGTAGTAGATGATGCAGATTCTCCATTCCCTGTGTCCACCAACATGGATGCATCCCCACTGGCATCAGATGATGTGGTACTTTGTGTCTCAGGCAGGGATTCTTCCTGCATACTCTGGTCTCCCTCTGAGGCGCTGGTGACCTCTGTGTCACTGGGCTTCTGTGCAGCTGTAGTGCTAATCTCACCCCGACTGGTGTCCGGTTCCTATCCATGAGAGAGTGATGCAGAGTCAGATTAGTGGTATCAACAGGACAAAGCAATGCAATCAATGTAGTACAACACATGCATCCGCTCACCAGCCAAAATCACCCTCCCCAAATACTCACCCCTGCCTTGCTGCTTATGCTCCTTCAGACGTCATCCAGCTCAGGATGAGTCACTGCCAAGATGCGGCCCATCAGTGGTGTCATGCTGCGCCGTGTCAACCGCCAATTGCGAGGAAGAAGCCCCAAGGTCATCTCTGCCACGTTCTTTGGCAGCCGGCTGATGTCTTCCCACCTCTTGTGGCAGTGGGTGCGCCGTCGGTCAGATACCCCCAGAGCGGGCACTGTGCTGAGCATCTGGGCTCACACTGAGATGGGCAACAGGGGCACACATATCCATTCAGCCAAGCAATCACTGTCCTGGCATATGCATGGCCAACATACTGTGTCACTGTATGGCTGACAATGCAACACACTTCACTCAGACCTTCAAATGCAGGCAGGGAAACCTGTGACATTGGGACACACACTCCTTCACCCTGGATACAAAATGTTTGTCCGTGCATGACACAACCCCACACCTTCAGCACATACTGCAGCAGTCCAACTACATGTGCGCTCACCCTGCCCTACACCTCCGTGTATGATTACTTACCACAACATTTGGGGGACCATACAGCCTTGGGTACTGTGCGAGCAACTCGTCCACCAGGACCTCCAGCTCCTCCCTTGTGACTGGACTGGCACGGATATTCTCTGTCCTTGCCATCCCTGTGGACATGGAACACCTGTGGTGGAATTGGGTTGTTAGGGGTCTCAGGCAGCAGTACCTAGAGGCAGCAGCAGAGGAGGGGTCTCAGGCAGCAGTCCCTGGGGCAGCAGCAGATGAGGGGTCTCAGGCAGCAGTCCGTGGAGGCAGCTGCAGATGAAGGGTCTCAGGCAGCAGGCTCTGTGAGCAGTGGAAATGTGAGGCTCACTCCCACACATATATATCCCCCTGGGGTCGTTTCAAAGGTGCCAAGCTGCAACAATTGGTCGTCCAGGTCTGCCTCATTCAAAGCATCCAATGACCTCCTCCGCGGTGGCGGAGCACGTCTACCGCGATTTTCATAATTGCATCATGCCACTGCAATCATTGTTCCTATTGAGACACCATCGGGCCAGGCGGTAGTTACTGCGATTTGGGGCACATACAATGCCAATGTCCATCGGGAACACTTTAACAGTGCACATTGGCCACATGGTGAAGGACACATCATCGTGCACACAATGCCAATGTTCCATTGACTCCACAGGTGCCTAGATGTGCCTTGGTTGTGTATGTGTTACGTACATTGGCCTGTGTTCCCTAACATGTCACAAATGCATTAGATGGTTGATGAGGCAGGACAGTTTTGTAGTGGACTCTACAGTGTGTACACATATCAATGTGTCGTGGGGCAGTGATGACCTTGGCAAGGCTTGTCTCACTGTATGATGTAGTTACTTACTTGTGCTCCTCTCTCTGCTCATACACACAATTGTCAGTTCACCGCCGACTGTGGTCATTGTGTTGTGGAGGTGTGCCAAGTTTGAATGATGCATATAGGTGTGTTAGGTACAGCAGATGAGTATGAGTAAGTGTTGTTGATTTGTCGCACATTGGCAGGATGCCACGCTCCCAGGCGTGAACATGTGAAATGTGGCCATAAAACTATGTGCAGTCACATTGACCTATGTGGTGTTTGAGGCAATTGTGTATTGTAAATAGAGAGGTGTGCACTCTGTGTGGCTCAAACGCCCACCCATGTAACCTGGTGTGTCACTCATTTATCAAGTCAGTCATTGCTTTTTCTGTGTCATCCTGAACGGGATATGCGGTGGCCATCTCATGATGGGTGTCATTGACATGTATCCACTTTCATCTCAATTAGGAGGAGGTCTACTCTGATACGTCATTTGACACTGCTGGAGGACATGGAGGATGTGGCAATCATTCACAAATTCCGTCTAGATAGAGCCACCCTCAAGATCTTTGTGATCTGTTGTAGCCCCACCTGCAGCCTCGCCGGACATATCCAACAGTTTTCACACCAACTTATAAAGTGATGGCAGCCCACCATTTTTTTACCACCGGATTGTTTCAGGAGACTGTGGCCAGCGCTGGTGGGATGTCTCAACCCATGTTCAGCATGGTGCTGCGGGATATTCTGTCCGGCATGATGATCTACGAGGACAGATATATACATTTCCCCAGGGATGCTGAATTGGCAGCTGTGAAAGGAGACTTCTATCCCCTTGGGCACATCCCCCATGTTATTGGTGCAATAGATTGCACACATGTCGGTCTTGTGCCACCACAGGCAAGTGAGCACATTTTTCGTAATAGAAAACATTACCACTCCATCAATGTTCAGGTGGTGTTCCTGGCAGATATGGCCACCTCGCATGTATGTGCCATATTCCCTGGCTCTGCCCATGACTCCTACGTCCTGAGGAACAGAATTGTGCCCCTGCTGATGGCTAATCTGCTTCCCGAGCGTGCATAGATTGTGAGTGAGTATGGCTAGTTGTATGGCGTGCTGGGTATGTGACCTTCTGCCCTCTGCCTGTGCAACATTACAATCTGTATTTGTCATTCCTAGGTGACTCTGCATATCCCAGATGTCCATGGCTGCTGAGCCTACTGCGAATCCCAGGACACCAGCTGATATCAGATACAATGAGGGCCATGGCAGGACACCTCATGTGGTGGAGCGTACTTTTGGTCTGCTCAAGTCACGTTTCTGCTGCCTTGACAAAACCGGAGGTGCACTAGCATACTCGCCTGGGAAGGTGTGTAAGATTGTAGTGGCATGCTGCATGCTCCACAACCTGGCCATTCACAAGCAGATTCCCCTGCTCCTGGATGATGATGAGGACCCAAGGCCCACACCAGCACAACTATGTTGGGGTTCAAGGGGGCCTGAGTCCTTCTGTCTAGTTCCCCGTTAGTGATTTATCCTCAAAAGTGCCAAGTGCATAGGAAACAGGTGCTTGGTTTCTTTATTGGCCATAAAGGGAGACGGTCAGGAAATGGCAGAGAGATTTCAAGACGGGATGATTGCCATTGGTGAGTGGATGGCAAGAAATTGCCTGAAACTCAATTCTGATAAAACAGAGGTGGTTATTTTCGGCAATCTCTCCCCAGCCTGGTCGGCAACCTGGTGGCCTACGGCCATGGGCACTCCTCCATGCCCCACGGCCAAAGTTAGAAACTTGGGTGTCACTTTCGACAACCAGCTCAACTTCATGGCCCACGCGAATAAGGTGGCTGCCAATGCTCATTTTAAGTTGCGAATGGTACGAAAAATTACTCCTTACTTGCCAGAATCAGCAGCAAAAACACTGGTTTCTTCACTAGTGTTGTCCTCATTGGACTACTGTAATGGTCTGCTGCTCAATGCCCAGAACAGAGTTATTAAAAAACTACAGACAGTGCAGAATGCCGCCGCCCGAGTGCTATCAAAAAAACCTAGATTTGCTCCCATCTCGGACACGCTTAAACAATACCATTGGTTGTCCATTCACAATCGGGTCAAATTTAAAGCGCTGTGTATTGTCTTTAAATCGCTCCAGAAACTAGGACCCAGATTCCTTAGAGAGCAATTGATCCCCTATAATCCCCCAAGAACGCTCAGATCTACCTCTCTAAATCAACTGGTGATACAACGCAGTCGTACAGCTTCCTGGGGAGATCGCCGCTTCTCAACTGCGGCCCCTAGACTCTGGAACACTCTGCCCATTCACATAAGAACAAGTCCCACTCTTCTTCAGTTCAGAAAAAAACTGAAGACTTGGTTGTTCAATCAGTGACTTTATTCCGTATTACCGCTCCAGGGTGAAACCTAAATGCAATTTCAGCGCCGAGACGCCTAAGGGTAATTGTATGCGCTTTATAAATAGCATCAAATAAATAAATAAATAAATATTGGTCCCTTGCCGTGTGATTCCTGTTCCTGTGGTTCTACCTTGTTTCCCTTCCTTCAAGCTCCATTCCAGCGGTCTTTTCTAGCGCTGGGTTTTGACCCCCTTTTTCCCTTGCTACCCTGTTTTCCTATTCCCTTGGGCATTACTGAACCCTTTTATTTGGGGACCTGTTTTTGATCTTTGGTGACGTTCAGGATTCGCGGCTGCGTTTCCTTGAGTTGTATCGTCCCGTAATTATCCCTTTTTTGTATCCAAACCATCTTGTTATGCGCATTGTTTGGGTAGTTTCACGAAGGAGCTGAATAACGGCCGTTTTTGCGCTACCTTCGTGTTCTTTTTTAGATTGCAGGGGTTTTTTGGGTGTCTTTCATATTCCCTTGATACCATTTTTCCCCTGTCCCTTTTTTGTCCAAAGAATTGTGAATTCCACCCCCTTAGTCATTCTCGATGTTTCCCGAGGGGGCGTGGTTGGTCTGGGGTTACGCAAAGAAACAACCAATACAATTGCAGTGGAAGAATTCCTGTTTCGTATAAAGCTACACCCGTTTGTTATCCGGGGTAAGCAGGTAGGTCGGTGGTTTGCGTGTGTACTTGGCACTGTTCATAGTAGAAGGGGTGTATTTAATCTTGTCCCCTTCTTTCATTTTAGCGGTCTTGTCTGTGTCAAGCTGTCAGCTGCCAAGAAGCCAGAGGAGACGAGTTGTGTTCCCCAAGACCTTGGGTTCCCTTGTTTTGTTACCCACCTTCTCCCGGCGTCGTGTTCTCCACCATCCGTTTTGATTGCGGGTGTTGGGGATCACGGTGAGGGCAGAGGATTGGGACATTCTTCACTCCTGCGGTGTTGGGCCGGTCGGCATCAGAACAAACTACCTGAGTCCAGTGGTGAGGACAGTGGAGAGGAGGAAGGTGGTGACATGCGTCAACAGCTCATCACCCGCTACTTCACTTGAAGGTGGTTGACGAAGTCCAACATATACATTGTCTGGTGAGATTGCTGTTGTCCTGAAGGGCTATGTGCGAATGGTTTAAACAGCCAAATGTGAAGTCACCCGTGTGTGGATATGTGACTGTGACATGCCATCTGTGAACGTATACGGGACGTGTATGGTGACACTTTTTTCACATTGTGTTCTCTGCATGTTGGTTTATGTAGATGGTTGGTGTTCTGTAATGTCTGTGATGCCACACTCACACCACTGAATGTTGTTCTGTTGTGAATCCCTAGGTACCTCAAACTTATCCTTGCCTACATACAGTACATACTTCTGATACATTCTGGACATTTTGAAGACTGTACATCCTGCACTAAAGACAAATCAGACAAATAAACAATGTGTAAGGTATTTTATTTACAAAGTTGACATGTGAGGGGGGTGGGCAGATTTACATGGAGGTGGTGATAGGGCAGTGAGTTGACAGTCATGGTAAATGGGATGAGCAGTGGCGGTTTTTCTTTAAGGGCATCGGGGCTCGGCCCTCTTTACCTTTACAAACGTTCCAAAAACAGCAGCAATGCTAAATCTGTTTTAATTAAAACAAAATACACGCTTTTAAGTTGCTAGAATTGGGGGCATTGTCTGCCCTCCTCACCTCGTTGTTGCTGTGAACGAATAACACACACATGACTCACAGCGATTGCGTTGCTCCACCTGGCACATGCTCGAAATCCAAGTATTTGCCGGGCTGACAATGTCTAAGCCCTGAGGCCTGTGAGGTCATCAGCTCGGCAAATACACAGCATCAAGGCCGAGTCTCCTCCCCCTGATGCCGTGGGGGTAGAGTTAGCCATGGGCGTTTCAGATGCAAGCCCTGTAGAGCTAATCCCCCACGTCAATCAGGGAGTGGAGAGCATTGTAACCCTACCCTTTCCCAACAAGTCACAGGGTGAGACCACCCTGTGAGGAGCTGAAAATGGGTGTGGTAGACAGGCTCCAGACGGGAAGGGAAGAAAATGAGTCTGCGCAGACTCGACTTGTGGTGAGACAGACTGCTTCCCATGCGTGAGTTAGAGGCCATTTTAGCTCCGGTATGTATCTGAGTGTTTATCTCAGCCTGCATACAGTACCAGCATTATCCTTGCGCACAGAACTGCAGGTTCGTGTGGTGACTCTGACTGGTGAACATCGTGCGCATCTGTGAATAACTCAGCTGAGTGAGGTAAAAAAAAGTAAGAGCTACAGGGCCCAGGCCCATTTTAGTTTGTTTTAATTGGGCTGTTTCAGGCCAGGTTCTAATGTTTGGTCCTGCCAGATCTGGCAGAGTGCATAGAGCAGCTTTGCTGATTGCAGTGTTGGTGTAAAACAGCCCGGTCTGAGGCTGCAAGAGGTAGGGGGAGGGATGCCCAGACCATGGGACTAACTCATCGACGGGCCTGTTCACCTGCTGATGAGCAGACATGGGAGAAGGGCACGCACCTCATCTGGGCCTGGCTGTCCGGGGTTTGAAGAGCCACTGTCTATATTTATCCTGTCATTATGGATAGATGACATTGACTGCAAAGTGTGCTGCGACAATGATGTTGTGCATAAAAAGGCTCTCTACACCTAGCCTTTGTTTTTGGCTCAGCGCATTTTCATCTGAGTAAACTGCGTCACACCTGCCCACTAAATTAGCCTAGGATCGGAGCATAGCTGCAAAGACTGGCAAATGCCCTTGTATGACTATCTCCACAACGGAGGAGTGCAGAGAGGGTCTCATCACACAGGGGTCTATCTGCTGTTTTTGACTGTGCCTGCGCCATGACAGTGCAAAGCGCCTTACAGGGTAAGGCTGTATAGCAAAGGCCCTTGCTGAGTATGCGAGGCTAGTCCCAGTGCAAAGCACCTTACAGAGTCCAAACGATGTGTGTGAGGCCAGTCCCAGTTCACTGGCAATGAGCAGGATGTCATAGAAAATCGGTTTTAACATGGTAGAATCTAGAAAAAACTGAAAATTCCGTTAGTAACTCTCTTCCCCACTGATTGAGACATGATTTAAAATTATCGTATAGATGGCCTGTTTGTAACATTCAGCCAGTTGTGGGTTTTGGTTACAAAAAGTTTTTAAAAATTCAGAACTGACTGACAATCTTTCCTTTCACTGAATGGGGAGTTTGCAGTTCGTCAAGTGACGTGGAGCTTGCTAAGTCTGAGTCCAATAGAATTAACGTTGTTTAGTAAACTTAGAGAGATGTCCAGCGGGAATGGTTCCAGTCTGGTCTGTAAAGGGGCGTGTTGGATGGGTCAGCGATGGAATGGGCCTGCTGTCACGAGGCTCTCTGGTAATGATGAAGAGCTCAGCTCGTACACCGGAATAGTGATGGGAGGGGACAGAGCTGAGAACCTCATGTGTAGATGCAAAAAGTAGCTCCGGGGGATGTTACAGACCAACAGGATGCCAGCTCCTAGTCCGACAAATAGCCAGAGCTGCATATAAGGTGCACAGCCTCTTATGACTGGAATAGTGTATGTGAGAGTGGAGCAATAGCCATGCTGTCCGAGGCCTGCTCTAGTTATGACAAGTGCCAAATCATACTCGAATTTGTAAAATCGGCGTAATGTAATCTGAAAGATACATTTGACTAGGCTTGATTTTGTGAGACTGTTGTAAAACAATAACTCTGCTGTCTGTAACTTTTTATTAATGTCATAGTGAGGGACTGTATAAATGGCAAACAGATTTTTTTTACAGAAAATCGAATTTTGGAAAGTTTAACAACTGTTCTATGCATAGGACATTTAGGAAATTTCTTATAAAATGTTGAAAGTTTTCCAAAGAAGCCCCAGATTTTTTCCTGAATTTTGAGGGAGAGCAAGAGCCTGCAAATTCTTCAGTACGGTTTTCGAAAAGAAGGGTATCAATTTATTTATTTATGATTACGGAACTCTTACGAGGTCCACATAAGAATACACAAGGTATACATTCATACAAATCCCTAATAAGAATTTATAAGAGAAATACAAAATATGAAAAAGCAAACATCAGATAAGCAAAATTACACAAAATCTCTATTAATGCCTCCTTAATATAAATTCAAAAAACATTTAAAAAATGTATATAATTTAGAACAAAACACTTCATTAGGGGGATTAATCATAGCAGAAATAAAATCAGAGGCAGACAAGACATTTAATTGCAAGCAGATAGATCTTAGCCATTTACGTCTAAATGACATTAGGGCTGGGCAGACAAACACTACATGCAGTAAGTCTTGAGTTTTTACATGGCAATAGTCACAAGCTGCGGAAGGTGCCATACCATCTGGATTGGAGCGATTTCAAAGGGAGTAAATCCTGTCTTACTAAAAATATAAAACGCTTCACACCATGGGGTATATTCCATTTAACATAGGGTTGAGCTTTCCTCATCAGACAAGATTCAATAGCTGGATTAATACCCTTTTTCGAAATTCGAAGCTCTCTATCTAGTCTAACCCTAGATCCCACGAAGTAACTTTCAAAAGTGTTTTTAACTGATATGACGATAAAGAGAATAAAGTAATTTCATCCAGTTGTAGTTGGCTCACCGTATATCTAAAATTCTTTATAATTAAAGAAGAATGGTCATTGAGAAAACCCAGCAACTCATTTTTTATTAAATGTCTTATCGTACCTGGTTCACTCTTTGCTAAGCAAAACACCCAGCAAACTATCCCCGCTAAACCTTGAACCCAGCAGCTTCGTAGACCGAATTCCTGTCTGAGAGCAGCTGTAGAGCTAGCTGTATTGACAGATAGGAGGCTACGCAGGATTTTTCCTTCCGTGGAGTCTAAAAAGCTCCAACTTTTTATATCCGTTATCTCTATACCATAGAGTAGAGAGGCAGGGATTTTAGCTCGATAAACATCTAATAATATCGAGAAATGTCTTTTGCCTGTGGCCTTATAAAGGGATATCAGACTCTTGCCCTGCACAATAGCTTTCTGGATGTCATTGGCTATATGGGCTTTTTCACATAAGTTGCTCATAACAATTTTACCTAAGAAGGTATAGGACTTCACAACTTCCAATTTTTGGCCCCCCACTGTCCATGAAAAATTCACAAATTTAGGTCTCTTCCTACCAGACATACACATCACTTTACTTTTAGTAATATTTATTAGTAGATAATGTTTTTCTGCAAACTTATGTAAAGCTTGCAAACGATTATTCAGCCCATTAGGAGTTAGGTTGAGTACTAAAATGTCGTCGGCATACATCAGACACACAATTGGGGAGCCTCCTAGGGATGGGGCAATACCTGTACTATCAGAGAGCACCTTGGGTAAGTCCGCTATATAAAGGTAAAATAGCAGAGGAGCCAATAGGCAACCTTGCTTTAACCCATTTGCTGTGGAAATAATTCTGGATAATCCTCTTTCCCCACCCATCAACACTCTGCACCAAGTGTCAGAGTGCAGGGCCTGAACTAATTTAATAAGAAAAGGAGGCATCCCTAAATCACATAGCTTTCCCCATAGTAGTGTTCTATCTACTTTGTCAAAAGCCGTAGAGAAGTCGATAAATGCTCCATAAACTCGACCTCCACGGACTTTAACATATTTCTCCGATATAACCTGGAGTGCAGTCAAATTATCCAGGGTACCGTGTTTTTTCCTGAAACCTGTTTGTTCAAAGGGCAAGATTGAAGCCCTTACCACCCAATCGTTAATAAGTTTAAGGAGACATTTTGAAAAGACCTTGCCTATGGCATCTAGTAAGGCGATTTGTCTGTAATTTTGAGGAAGAGCTCTGTTCCCTTTTTTAAATAACGGAATCAAAATACTCCCTTTCCAAGATAAAGGGACAGTGCCGCTAGAAAAGCAGTACCGAAACACAGGAAAAATAATTTTGCTCCATAGTTTACTCTGCTGTTTTAATACAGAGATGGGAACCTCATCCGGCCCCATCGCGCCAGAAGAGCGCATATCTTTAATGGCTAATTCAATGTCTTTTTCAGACGGGGGGTCGAATGGCGTAGAGGACGCAATAAAAGGGGCGATATTCCGTTGCAAGTTATTACTGCTATATAAGAGCTCAATATAGTGGACCCAGATCTGCTCGTCTATGGCAATTGGAGTGGAACAAGATCTAGTGCCACAACCTTTGCCTATCAGGGACCAGAATACTCTGGCTTAGCCCTTAAAGGATGATTCCCGGAGTTTGATCCATAAGGAGTCCACTTTATCTCTTTTCAATCTTGCCTTCATCCTTGATCTCCTTCTTTTTACCAAAGTTAATAAATGATGCCTTTCCTGATTAAAAGATAGATATTGTCCCCTTATTAGTTTATTTATTTCAGTGTTTAATTTCCGATGAAATTCATGAAATATTCTTAGGTTTTTACTGGTAGGGGCTTTCCTTGCTAATGTGGTTACCAAATTCAGGAAATCTACAAAACTCAGGAACTCCCTCCCCTCCCATTGGTGCAGATTCTCAATAGTAGATGTTAAGATTCTCAACAACCCATCACAAGTCCGAAAATTCCAATAGCATCTCCCAGAATTGGCACTAAAATTCACCGCATCGGAGTCTAGATGCCAAGGGTCAGCCAGGGGAGGCCTAAGAGCAGCTGTAATAATCAAAATCTTATGGTCACTTAAATCAGAGTCAACGACCGAGACATCCTTCATAAAAGAAAAGAAGGAACTGTCTGACACTACATAATCGATTATTGACTCTCCATTTTTTGATTTATGTGTATAAGCTGCAGGAATATCAGAGGGGAGTCTACCATTTATTATTAGACAGTCCACCTTAGAAAGACCTTCCAAAATTAATTTTCCTCTCTTGTTAGTTTTGATATTCATAGGGAACTCGGCTTGGGGGATTTAGAGAGATTCTTCCCTAAGTTTATTTCTGAATAGGTCAAGACCACAATTAGAGATCTTACAATTAAGGTCCCCTACTAACAAAATATATGGGGCGGGAGAGGTATCCATAACCTTAGCCAGAAAGGAGGAGTGACTTTAAACCCATATTGAATTGAGCATCCGGGGGAATGTAGATATTAATTAGAATAAGCAATTTATTAGGACAATCTAAAAACAGATTTTTCAAAGTTAATACCTGGAACATTTTATTTGGCTCTAAATAATAAGTAAAATTCCAATTAATTTTATTAGTAAGTAAGAAGGCAATTCCCCCCTTTGCATGACCTCTCCTAGAGGGGACTGCACTGCCAACAAAAACTAGGTAATCTTTATTTAACAGTAATCTTCCATCGACCCAGGTTTCTTGCAGACAAATTATGTCAACATCTAAGCAAGATAAATATGTCAGTTTTTCCTGGGCATTCTTGATACCAGCAATGTTCCAGGAAATTAATTTCAAATCTTTGTTAAAAACTTGAATGGGGTTTAAGAGAGGAGGGGGGTTTACTAGAGAGAACGCCAGGCAACCAACTCCATTTGAAGTTGTCATCCGTTAACATTCGTTTGGGAGGAGAGGGATTTTTGTACAAAACTTGGCGTTCATTTTTTGATTAGCAAAACAGAAGGAAGTAGCCTGGTCCAAGTGACTGTAGGTGTGCCGTATTGAATCTAGAACCATGAGTCCATTAGTAGCACTAGAGTGATAGCACTGGGCTGGAAAAAATTCCCATCAGTCGACCCATCTGGTGGAGTATCGTCACGTGGGAGATGTATCATCAATCCAAATCTCGACCAATGCACCTAATAATGATGCGGAGATGGATTATAGTGATGTAAACTCAGACCACAGTGCTTCACTGGTGATGCTAATGGGGTGCAGTGCAAGTGAGAAGTTATGTGAGGAAAGTGAGGATAAAATTGACTCCAAGGACCAAAAATAAGTTTAATAGGTATGGTACTAGGGTCAAAATTAAAAATGCCAAAAATAGTTTTAAATAATAACTATATAAAGGCAAGGTGTGTGGAGGTTGACATGTTTCAGCTAGATGGACTATTGGTCCAAGCTTTCTTCAGGACCAAGTGAAAACTGCGACTGCAAATCAAAATGAAAAATAGTGACTGTGTACACTATATACTGGATAAATCCTACCAGCTCCTCTGAGCCCAGATGTGTACTGGTGGTAATCCAGGTCTTGCGGTATCTCCTAAAGAGAAAAAGAGAAGTGTACATCAGAAAAGAATATAGTGTCTAACGGTATCAGGGATACAAGAAACAAACACTAAGCACACAAACAGTGCGGTGGAGAAAATGTCTCCCCGCTAGCACAGTAGACAGAAGGTTCTACCGGTTTTGACGTGTCTACAATCACAAACAAATTAGAAACGTATTGACTCACCCAGCGTTGTGTGGGAGTACGCCTCACCTCACCCGGCACCCACTCGGGAAGAAGGAGGCCCCGCTCTGTTTGGATGGAAAGGTAATAAAGACCTCAGAGAGATATCAGAGGTACTTACGTGCATATGATTACACATTTCCAATATTCTCCTAACAAAAACTTGTTGTGTAAAAAAAGAGACTCGACCTCATTTGAGCAAATGACTAAGACCATGCAGGGAAAGGTAGAGAGAGAGTCAAGACTAAAAAGACTAGGCTTGGCGGTATGATGACTACGAAAAGAGGCAACACAATGAAATGCCCTACCTGTCCGTCGGTACCTCTACACCAACATCCGAGAGGGAGTGGAGGTAACTGGCTGATGAACACGCATGTCCTTTTATACCCGTATTGATAGTATAATTGGTTACGGCTGTGGCAGGTGTTATTAATCGACATTTGCGCTGAATCAGAAGTGAAGACGCTATCGCTAGTGTGCGCTTGCGCCGTGTGAGATGCTATATCGGCTGCGCATGCGTGAACCAAGGGACAAACGTATGTGTCAACTCCACGCATGCGCCATGGAGTTATTTTCCATGCAGCTCTTCACTGAGGGCGTCAGTTTAAGAGCGGTGTATATAGCTCATTAGAGAGATGTGAAACGACTCATATAGTTTGAAAATACAAGGTTCTAAATCAGAAGTGGGTTTTTCTTCTGAAAAGCCACATTCAGGGCCTCAATGACGATATACCGTGGACATCGCTGTAAACAACTAGTCCCGGTATTGGTTGCTCTATGTATAGGTTTTTGGAATGTTCAGAAATTATGGCGCACAACTGCTTACGGTATGGTATTTGCTTAATGTAGTCACAATAGGTGCTTCTTGGACAGAGGAAAACCTTAACCTCTGTGAAAAGAAGAAGTATCAAAACCTCCCTTTTATTATAATTGGACAACGATCCAGAGCACACTAAACATATCAAAATGGTGTTTTTGTATTCAAGTATTCATTCTTCAGGGAAAGATCCACCAATCGCAAATTTTTCAAATGGTTTTATTGTCAACAGTGTTCACCCCTTGGGAATCACTGTGTTTATCACTTTAGCCTACACGTGTTTCATCACAGCATGTGGCTGTGACTCTTCAGGGCTATAAAAGATATAATAGAAATCAAAGTGATGTTATGAAGTTACAACGTGTGTGTAATGAGAAAGGGACACCGGTGCAGTGGAAACCAACACAGAGAGGGTAGGAGTAGGAATAAGATAAAGGGTGACTGTTATCACCGAACGGAATTCTACTTTATTGTTAATATTTTCAATGATTCCAACATTTTGTGCGATAGCCTGTTGTGTTGTGACATACGGCGCATCTGAAGATGGACTAACAAGACTCTACAAAACGTGTGCTGTGACGTGACTTATACTGGCCGTTATAATTAAAACATTAATCATAACCGAACAAATAAGATTAAATAAACGCATTATTTGGGGTAAAGTTCACTCGGTATATATCTTCTAAGTAGTAAACTTCATATGTCAGTTCATTTGAAGGCTCAAAACAGCAACACAGTTCATAACTAAGTTTAGATTATCATACTGATTCATCGCAACTCGTAGACTAACTGGCAGTGTCAATGATAGTAATTAATACTTCTAAATTGAAAGAGTCTCATAACATGTAAGTAGAACAATTGACAACATTCGAATAAAAAGGTAGCCATTATTGATGAAGAAATAATTAGGCATTAATTGGAACAGGTTGTGTTGGATTGAATTATAAGTCATGCATTTTGGGGCATATATTGTTTTAACTGCCTAGCCGGTATTTTAAAGTACAAAAAAAAAAACAAAAAAAAAAAAACATGTCTGACAGAAGTAGCACCACAAATCAGCCTTTCTAAGCCTTCTGAGATTCTCCCTTCATTAATCGTGTGAAGCATTATTTTTATCTCTCAGCATATGGTAATTGTGAAACCATTAGCCGTGTCACTCAATTGAATCCTAGCTGGTTACTAAGTTCTAGCGGGACCATTTACATATAAGTAGAATCTTCGTGACAAAAAGGGGGGGGAAATACACAGTTGGTGGCTGCGAACGAAATACAGAGAAAGGGGTGGAGGTATTACCTGATCTGATTGATCAAGGCGGGTGGTCTGTAAGTAGGGAAAAAGGCAGGAATTTATAGTTGTACTCTGTGAAAACGTTATATTGCGTGAATAAAAATAAATCACTAATTATCAGAAAAACTCACAGGGGAACCGGTGATACTTCCGACCCGGTCCTAATCGGGTGGTTTATTAATTTTGCAGAATTAGCGGCACCAGTCGGTTTGTCCGGTTGCCGTAGTAAACAGAATCTTATTCAGGTTCACGGCGGAAAATATTCAAATTGTCCGAATTCAGGCTGGAAGTTTAAATGGACAAGGATATCAAGAATGAGGTTTCTCCAATGCGAAAATGTTCACCAGGAGAAAGGTCTACGCTTGTGGTGTCAGGGAACTTACCCGTGTCGTAGGTGTATTTCTGGTAGCTTGATCAGCTCCCGTGTTCTCTTCTGTTTCACTCTCAGTTTCAGGAACACTGCTTAGAGAGGTATTGCTTGAGGAGATGTTGGAGGCACCAGATCTGGCAGGTTGCTGGTTACTTGTAGGTTTTTGGAATTGTTGATCATATTTTTTCGCAAAGGTGAACACTCTACCTTCTCGATAATCAGCTTCATCTCTGCGTATTTGCCTTGCCTTGCGATCCTTGATATCATTCTGGTGTTTGGTCAGGATCTCTTCCAGGATCTTATAGTTTTTTTCGGTTGCTTCTTTAAGATTAAGGGCTTCTATCTCCTTCTCTAGTTCCACAATTTCTGCCTGTAACTTTGTCACTTTGCGGTCAGCATTTTCTATCAGAATTCTCATCAAGTTGGTGGAATTCATGGTTACTGATTCCTCCCATTTGTTTAGGAGGTCGTCATCCAGATCATCAAAAGTTGGAAAGGTTTGTGACCGAAGACCTCTCGGTATTCTTTGTACTCTTAGGTATTGTTTGAGCGTAGCGCCATCCCACCAACGTGAGTTTTCGGTTTTTTTGAGTCTTTCTAGTTTGAGAAATTTTTGTTTTAAGCTGGTTCCTTTTGCTTGGTTTCCACTTGCATTGGTATTGGATGGCTGTGTGCCTTTAGAAAGATTTTCAAACATCTCGGAGGCGATCTTATCCCTATCCATCCTGAGCCTGGTAGTAGGTGGGTCAAAGACCGTAGTGGCTGCCTTTCTGAGTTAAGAGTTTTGGTTGCAATAAAAAAGCCCAGGTTCCCATTACGGTTACTTTTGCGAGTAACTCTTCTTTTTTCTGCCAAATCTTTCAACCCTGAGCATTCTAGTTCTTTTTCGCGCGTTGCATAGAAAAGGGGCGGGAACAACTGATTTCGTTGTTCCCGCACTTGGCAACCGATACTGAAGCCGGAGGAGGCTTTATCACAGGCTGTACACGGGTAAGTTCCCTGACACCACAAGCGTAGACCTTTCTCCTGGTGAACATTTTCGCATTGGAGAAACCTCATTCTTGATATCCTTGTCCATTTAAACTTCCAGCCTGAATTCGGACAATTTGAATATTTTCCGCCGTGAACCTGAATAAGATTCTGTTTACTACGGCAACCGGACAAACCGACTGGTGCCGCTAATTCTGCAAAATTAATAAACCACCCGATTAGGACCGGGTCGGAAGTATCACCGGTTCCCCTGTGAGTTTTTCTGATAATTAGTGATTTATTTTTATTCACGCAATATAACGTTTTCACAGAGTACAACTATAAATTCCTGCCTTTTTCCCTACTTACAGACCACCCGCCTTGATCAATCAGATCAGGTAATACCTCCACCCCTTTCTCTGTATTTCGTTCGCAGCCACCAACTGTGTATTTCCCCCCCCTTTTTGTCACGAAGATTCTACTTATATGTAAATGGTCCCGCTAGAACTTAGTAACCAGCTAGGATTCAATTGAGTGACACGGCTAATGGTTTCACAATTACCATATGCTGAGAGATAAAAATAATGCTTCACACGATTAATGAAGGGAGAATCTCAGAAGGCTTAGAAAGGCTGATTTGTGGTGCTACTTCTGTCAGACATGTTTTTTTTTTTTTTTTTTTTTTGTACTTTAAAATACCGGCTAGGCAGTTAAAACAATATATGCCCCAAAATGCATGACTTATAATTCAATCCAACACAACCTGTTCCAATTAATGCCTAATTATTTCTTCATCAATAATGGCTACCTTTTTATTCGAATGTTGTCAATTGTTCTACTTACATGTTATGAGACTCTTTCAATTTAGAAGTATTAATTACTATCATTGACACTGCCAGTTAGTCTACGAGTTGCGATGAATCAGTATGATAATCTAAACTTAGTTATGAACTGTGTTGCTGTTTTGAGCCTTCAAATGAACTGACATATGAAGTTTACTACTTAGAAGATATATACCGAGTGAACTTTACCCCAAATAATGCGTTTATTTAATCTTATTTGTTCGGTTATGATTAATGTTTTAATTATAACGGCCAGTATAAGTCACGTCACAGCACACGTTTTGTAGAGTCTTGTTAGTCCATCTTCAGATGCGCCGTATGTCACAACACAACAGGCTATCGCACAAAATGTTGGAATCATTGAAAATATTAATAATAAAGTAGAATTCCGTTCAGTGATAACAGTCACCCTTTATCTTATTCCTACTCCTACCCTCTCTGTGTTGGTTTCCACTGCACCGGTGTCCCTTTCTCATTACACACACGTTGTAACTTCATAACATCACTTTGATTTCTATTATATCTTTTATAGCCCTGAAGAGTCACAGCCACATGCTGTGATGAAACACGTGTAGGCTAAAGTGATAAACACAGTGATTCCCAAGGGGTGAACACTGTTGACAATAAAACCATTTGAAAAACTTGCGATTGGTGGATCTTTCCCTGAAGAATGAATACTTGAATACAAAAACACCATTTTGATATGTTTAGTGTGCTCTGGATCGTTGTCCAATTATAATAAAAGGGAGGTTTTGATACTTCTTCTTTTCACAGAGGTTAAGGTTTTCCTCTGTCCAAGAAGCACCTATTGTGACTACATTAAGCAAATACCATACCGTAAGCAGTTGTGCGCCATAATTTCTGAACATTCCAAAAACCTATACATAGAGCAACCAAAACTCTTAACTCAGAAAGGCAGCCACTACGGTCTTTGACCCACCTACTACCAGGCTCAGGATGGATAGGGATAAGATCGCCTCCGAGATGTTTGAAAATCTTTCTAAAGGCACACAGCCATCCAATACCAATGCAAGTGGAAACCAAGCAAAAGGAACCAGCTTAAAACAAAAATTTCTCAAACTAGAAAGACTCAAAAAAACCGAAAACTCACGTTGGTGGGATGGCGCTACGCTCAAACAATACCTAAGAGTACAAAGAATACCGAGAGGTCTTCGGTCACAAACCTTTCCAACTTTTGATGATCTGGATGACGACCTCCTAAACAAATGGGAGGAATCAGTAACCATGAATTCCACCAACTTGATGAGAATTCTGATAGAAAATGCTGACCGCAAAGTGACAAAGTTACAGGCAGAAATTGTGGAACTAGAGAAGGAGATAGAAGCCCTTAATCTTAAAGAAGCAACCGAAAAAAACTATAAGATCCTGGAAGAGATCCTGACCAAACACCAGAATGATATCAAGGATCGCAAGGCAAGGCAAATACGCAGAGATGAAGCTGATTATCGAGAAGGTAGAGTGTTCACCTTTGCGAAAAAATATGATCAACAATTCCAAAAACCTACAAGTAACCAGCAACCTGCCAGATCTGGTGCCTCCAACATCTCCTCAAGCAATACCTCTCTAAGCAGTGTTCCTGAAACTGAGAGTGAAACAGAAGAGAACACGGGAGCTGATCAAGCTACCAGAAATACACCTACGACCTCCGGGGCCAACCGTACTTTTTCTCGGGAAGTCAGGACAATGAGAATAACAAATCGCACAAGGGTTACTCAAACCTACACAAAACCCGCAGAGGTCAGAGAGGAGGACAAAGACGACTACAGAGAAAGACTGCGATCCAGCAACAAGAAGTAAACGATACATCTGATCAGGATGTACAGGTAATTAACCTTTCAACCACAAACCTGGATGAACATATGATTTCACTGTTGAGCAAAGGTCTTAGTTTTAACCCTACTGAACAAGGAGACCCATGTAGGATGAAAATTGACCTGTTCAAGTATATTAGAGGACTTAAATTGAGAAAACATTTCTGGGACACACCTACGGATAATGCCATTGGCATCGATGATACTGTAGAGGTCTCTACCAACCCCGTCAGCATCCAAGAGGTCTTGGCATCACATTTGTTACTATCAATTACGGACTTTGATGATCCACCCAATTCCTTCAATGACTTGTTAACTGAGTTAGAACTAAAAACTAACAGTACTATAGATAGTGGCCTAAAAAGCAAGTCAAAATGGACACCCACTTTGCCCAGTGGCAACACCATCGACATCTTCTATAAACTTGTGTTAGAAGACATCAATAAATATGAGACTAAGATTTCTAATCACCGACCAGTAAAAAGAGACAATCTAACCAGAGAAGAAAGAATAGCATTAAGAACTTTGAGTGACAACCAGGACCTTGTAATCCGAGAAGCTGATAAAGGGGGAAACGTAGTGGTAATGAATAAAACAGATTACAATACAGAAATTCTCTCTCAACTATCTGATAATTCCTGTTATGAAGCAATTCTTGGCAATCCCATGGGTCCTTTGACAATACTGATTAACAACCATCTGAGAGACTGGAAGGATGCAGGCCTAATAAATGATGCGGAATACTTGTATTTAAAGGTCACACGTCCGTCTTATCCTTGGCTATACACCCTCCCCAAAATCCACAAACCTGCTCCATTTCCACCAGGAAGACCAATTGTGTCCGGGATTGGGGGACCAACGGAAAGACTTTCGCAATACGTGGATAAGTTCCTGAATCCATTGGTAAAGAACCTGCCGTCCTATATTCAGGACTCTAAGCATATCTTGAGTATCCTAGCAGACATAACGTGGCAACCTGGACTCATAATGGCGACCCTTGACGTGGTTTCCCTGTATACCTCCATCAAGCCAGACCTTGGATTAGCGGCCGTAACTAGAGCACTAAACACCAGACCCATTACACTTCTGGAACACACCAAAATGCTGGTAACAATGATGGATATTATATTAAACCAAAACTTTTTTGTATTTGACAAACAATGGTACAGACAAACTAGGGGAGTAGCCATGGGCTCAAGGTTTTCCCCTTCTTTTGCTAACATTTACATGGGAACTCTGGAAACTGACATGATCTGGAGCATTAGAGGCACTAAATGGATTGACTATATCATTTACTGGGGTCGCTACATAGACGATTGCATCCTAATATGGTCAGGAACTGAGACTACACTTACGGAATTCTGTATCTATTTAAATGATAATGACATGAACATGCGATTCACCACACACATCAGTAGTTCTAAGGTTTCTTTTTTAGACTTAGAACTATACGTAAAAAATGAAACTCTACATAGCAGGTTATTCCGCAAAACAACAGCATGCAACTCAATCCTTCATAGCAACAGCTGTCATCCTATCCATCAGATAAATGGTATCCCTTATGGGGAATTTGTGAGAGCAAGAAGGAACTGTAGCGAGGAACAAGAATTTGAAACCTGCATACAAGATATGCAATCCAGGTTTTCCAAAAGAGGCTACAAGCCCCAAGTCATTTCCAAAGCGGACAAAAGAATAAAGAAAGTAAGCAGAGAGTCGACCTTAACACCCAAAAACTCTGGAACTGTAAGAACTGAACAACCGGTGAGACTAGTCACGGACTTCAACGAACTAAGTCCTGTAATACGAAAGAGCTTTCAGAAACACTGGAATATCCTGAGTGCTGACAAAACCCTTACAACTGCAATAGGAAGTCACCCTCAAATAACTTTTCGTAGAGGAAGAAATTTAAAGAATAGACTAAGCCCAACTGTACCCAAAGACACAAAGACTTGTGACTGGCTGACTCAGAAATCTAAAGGTTTTTTCAAATGCGGTATGTGCTCTATGTGCAGATGGGCAAAACATGGAACCAAGACATTTGTGGATCATAGATCAAAAGTATACCAAATCAGTACTAACATTAACTGTGACACAAAGTACACTGTGTACATTATCGAATGTGCCTGTAAGAGCAGGTATGTGGGGAGCACGATCCGAGCACTCAGAGAACGTATAAGAGAACATGCTAGAGCATATGCTACCAATGATCCGAGATACCCTATGGCTACACATATGACCTCATGTCCATCACAAGGTGAGACCAAATCCTTCACCTTCTATGGTATCGACGCTGTACAAGCCACAGTAAGAGGAGGAAACAGAGAACTTCGCCTTAGAAGACAAGAAGCGCTATGGATCATGCGTCTGGATACGACTAGGACCGGTCAAAATACTGATGATGAACTGCATTTTTTCTTGGGATCGGACAACTAGGCCAATCCCCCACCAAACATTCCATCATTAAGTATTTGTAGCATATGTGGTTACAAACAGGACTGAGATTATGTTGATAAATGATATACACTGACCAATGTATATGATATACAATCACCAATGTAATTGACAAAATATATTGCACAGCCAAATGAGTTTATAACTTAGACCAGTGTTAAGGATAAGACCAAACAAATTGAACACCACTATCGTTCCTCATAAATATTGGAACACCACGGATCCTTTTGATCTGAAGTTTCTATATCCTTTTCCTCCCAATTCTTGTAATGGGAGTTGTGGTTCTTAATTTCTGTCAGTATGTTTCAACTTCCAAGAATTCCTAACAACCCAGTTGGACCCAAACAGTGAACTTTTCTGCCCATTGGGTTCCACCTGTTCACTTTACAAATTAGGAGCTGCGAACATTTCCTTAAATATGTGCGTAAAAAACCGCCCTCCGTAATTTCAGGCTGTCTATATTCACTTACTTTTACTAAATCTGAGACTACGCCTCTTCTACCCGTCGATGTTTTCAACTGTTTTCACACTCTGAGACCCAATTTATGATACATGCAATATGCTATAATTGGATTACACGTTTAATTTTTACACAGTAATTTTCCTTAAAATCTAATTACTAGCAAAGGAATGAGTCGTCCATTACTTTCAACTTAATGGCAGGTAAAATTTGTTAAACCTCAATCCTTTGGGCAATAAAAAAGCCCAGGTTCCCATTACGGTTACTTTTGCGAGTAACTCTTCTTTTTTCTGCCAAATCTTTCAACCCTGAGCATTCTAGTTCTTTTTCGCGCGTTGCAAAGAAAAGGGGCGGGAACAACTGATTTCGTTGTTCCCGCACTTGGCAACCGATACTGAAGCCGGAGGAGGCTTTATCACAGGCTGTACACGGGTAAGTTCCCTGACACCACAAGCGTAGACCTTTCTCCTGGTGAACATTTTCGCATTGGAGAAACCTCATTCTTGATATCCTTGTCCATTTAAACTTCCAGCCTGAATTCGGACAATTTGAATATTTTCCGCCGTGAACCTGAATAAGATTCTGTTTACTACGGCAACCGGACAAACCGACTGGTGCCGCTAATTCTGCAAAATTAATAAACCACCCGATTAGGACCGGGTCGGAAGTATCACCGGTTCCCCTGTGAGTTTTTCTGATAATTAGTGATTTATTTTTATTCACGCAATATAACGTTTTCACAGAGTACAACTATAAATTCCTGCCTTTTTCCCTACTTACAGACCACCCGCCTTGATCAATCAGATCAGGTAATACCTCCACCCCTTTCTCTGTATTTCGTTCGCAGCCACCAACTGTGTATTTCCCCCCCCTTTTTGTCACGAAGATTCTACTTATATGTAAATGGTCCCGCTAGAACTTAGTAACCAGCTAGGATTCAATTGAGTGACACGGCTAATGGTTTCACAATTACCATATGCTGAGAGATAAAAATAATGCTTCACACGATTAATGAAGGGAGAATCTCAGAAGGCTTAGAAAGGCTGATTTGTGGTGCTACTTCTGTGAGACATGTTTTTTTTTTTTTTTTTTTTTTGTACTTTAAAATACCGGCTAGGCAGTTAAAACAATATATGCCCCAAAATGCATGACTTATAATTCAATCCAACACAACCTGTTCCAATTAATGCCTAATTATTTCTTCATCAATAATGGCTACCTTTTTATTCGAATGTTGTCAATTGTTCTACTTACATGTTATGAGACTCTTTCAATTTAGAAGTATTAATTACTATCATTGACACTGCCAGTTAGTCTACGAGTTGCGATGAATCAGTATGATAATCTAAACTTAGTTATGAACTGTGTTGCTGTTTTGAGCCTTCAAATGAACTGACATATGAAGTTTACTACTTAGAAGATATATACCGAGTGAACTTTACCCCAAATAATGCGTTTATTTAATCTTATTTGTTCGGTTATGATTAATGTTTTAATTATAACGGCCAGTATAAGTCACGTCACAGCACACGTTTTGTAGAGTCTTGTTAGTCCATCTTCAGATGCGCCGTATGTCACAACACAACAGGCTATCGCACAAAATGTTGGAATCATTGAAAATATTAATAATAAAGTAGAATTCCGTTCAGTGATAACAGTCACCCTTTATCTTATTCCTACTCCTACCCTCTCTGTGTTGGTTTCCACTGCACCGGTGTCCCTTTCTCATTACACACACGTTGTAACTTCATAACATCACTTTGATTTCTATTATATCTTTTATAGCCCTGAAGAGTCACAGCCACATGCTGTGATGAAACACGTGTAGGCTAAAGTGATAAACACAGTGATTCCCAAGGGGTGAACACTGTTGACAATAAAACCATTTGAAAAACTTGCGATTGGTGGATCTTTCCCTGAAGAATGAATACTTGAATACAAAAACACCATTTTGATATGTTTAGTGTGCTCTGGATCGTTGTCCAATTATAATAAAAGGGAGGTTTTGATACTTCTTCTTTTCACAGAGGTTAAGGTTTTCCTCTGTCCAAGAAGCACCTATTGTGACTACATTAAGCAAATACCATACCGTAAGCAGTTGTGCGCCATAATTTCTGAACATTCCAAAAACCTATACATAGAGCAACCAAAACCCTTAACTCAGAAAGGCAGCCACTACGGTCTTTGACCCACCTACTACCAGGCTCAGGATGGATAGGGATAAGATCGCCTCCGAGATGTTTGAAAATCTTTCTAAAGGCACACAGCCATCCAATACCAATGCAAGTGGAAACCAAGCAAAAGGAACCAGCTTAAAACAAAAATTTCTCAAACTAGAAAGACTCAAAAAAACCGAAAACTCACGTTGGTGGGATGGCGCTACGCTCAAACAATACCTAAGAGTACAAAGAATACCGAGAGGTCTTCGGTCACAAACCTTTCCAACTTTTGATGATCTGGATGACGACCTCCTAAACAAATGGGAGGAATCAGTAACCATGAATTCCACCAACTTGATGAGAATTCTGATAGAAAATGCTGACCGCAAAGTGACAAAGTTACAGGCAGAAATTGTGGAACTAGAGAAGGAGATAGAAGCCCTTAATCTTAAAGAAGCAACCGAAAAAAACTATAAGATCCTGGAAGAGATCCTGACCAAACACCAGAATGATATCAAGGATCGCAAGGCAAGGCAAATACGCAGAGATGAAGCTGATTATCGAGAAGGTAGAGTGTTCACCTTTGCGAAAAAATATGATCAACAATTCCAAAAACCTACAAGTAACCAGCAACCTGCCAGATCTGGTGCCTCCAACATCTCCTCAAGCAATACCTCTCTAAGCAGTGTTCCTGAAACTGAGAGTGAAACAGAAGAGAACACGGGAGCTGATCAAGCTACCAGAAATACACCTACGACCTCCGGGGCCAACCGTACTTTTTCTCGGGAAGTCAGGACAATGAGAATAACAAATCGCACAAGGGTTACTCAAACCTACACAAAACCCGCAGAGGTCAGAGAGGAGGACAAAGACGACTACAGAGAAAGACTGCGATCCAGCAACAAGAAGTAAACGATACATCTGATCAGGATGTACAGGTAATTAACCTTTCAACCACAAACCTGGATGAACATATGATTTCACTGTTGAGCAAAGGTCTTAGTTTTAACCCTACTGAACAAGGAGACCCATGTAGGATGAAAATTGACCTGTTCAAGTATATTAGAGGACTTAAATTGAGAAAACATTTCTGGGACACACCTACGGATAATGCCATTGGCATCGATGATACTGTAGAGGTCTCTACCAACCCCGTCAGCATCCAAGAGGTCTTGGCATCACATTTGTTACTATCAATTACGGACTTTGATGATCCACCCAATTCCTTCAATGACTTGTTAACTGAGTTAGAACTAAAAACTAACAGTACTATAGATAGTGGCCTAAAAAGCAAGTCAAAATGGACACCCACTTTGCCCAGTGGCAACACCATCGACATCTTCTATAAACTTGTGTTAGAAGACATCAATAAATATGAGACTAAGATTTCTAATCACCGACCAGTAAAAAGAGACAATCTAACCAGAGAAGAAAGAATAGCATTAAGAACTTTGAGTGACAACCAGGACCTTGTAATCCGAGAAGCTGATAAAGGGGGAAACGTAGTGGTAATGAATAAAACAGATTACAATACAGAAATTCTCTCTCAACTATCTGATAATTCCTGTTATGAAGCAATTCTTGGCAATCCCATGGGTCCTTTGACAATACTGATTAACAACCATCTGAGAGACTGGAAGGATGCAGGCCTAATAAATGATGCGGAATACTTGTATTTAAAGGTCACACATCCGTCTTATCCTTGGCTATACACCCTCCCCAAAATCCACAAACCTGCTCCATTTCCACCAGGAAGACCAATTGTGTCCGGGATTGGGGGACCAACGGAAAGACTTTCGCAATACGTGGATAAGTTCCTGAATCCATTGGTAAAGAACCTGCCGTCCTATATTCAGGACTCTAAGCATATCTTGAGTATCCTAGCAGACATAACGTGGCAACCTGGACTCATAATGGCGACCCTTGACGTGGTTTCCCTGTATACCTCCATCAAGCCAGACCTTGGATTAGCGGCCGTAACTAGAGCACTAAACACCAGACCCATTACACTTCTGGAACACACCAAAATGCTGGTAACAATGATGGATATTATATTAAACCAAAACTTTTTTGTATTTGACAAACAATGGTACAGACAAACTAGGGGAGTAGCCATGGGCTCAAGGTTTTCCCCTTCTTTTGCTAACATTTACATGGGAACTCTGGAAACTGACATGATCTGGAGCATTAGAGGCACTAAATGGATTGACTATATCATTTACTGGGGTCGCTACATAGACGATTGCATCCTAATATGGTCAGGAACTGAGACTACACTTACGGAATTCTGTATCTATTTAAATGATAATGACATGAACATGCGATTCACCACACACATCAGTAGTTCTAAGGTTTCTTTTTTAGACTTAGAACTATACGTAAAAAATGAAACTCTACATAGCAGGTTATTCCGCAAAACAACAGCATGCAACTCAATCCTTCATAGCAACAGCTGTCATCCTATCCATCAGATAAATGGTATCCCTTATGGGGAATTTGTGAGAGCAAGAAGGAACTGTAGCGAGGAACAAGAATTTGAAACCTGCATACAAGATATGCAATCCAGGTTTTCCAAAAGAGGCTACAAGCCCCAAGTCATTTCCAAAGCGGACAAAAGAATAAAGAAAGTAAGCAGAGAGTCGACCTTAACAGCCAAAAACTCTGGAACTGTAAGAACTGAACAACCGGTGAGACTAGTCACGGACTTCAACGAACTAAGTCCTGTAATACGAAAGAGCTTTCAGAAACACTGGAATATCCTGAGTGCTGACAAAACCCTTACAACTGCAATAGGAAGTCACCCTCAAATAACTTTTCGTAGAGGAAGAAATTTAAAGAATAGACTAAGCCCAACTGTACCCAAAGACACAAAGACTTGTGACTGGCTGACTCAGAAATCTAAAGGTTTTTTCAAATGCGGTATGTGCTCTATGTGCAGATGGGCAAAACATGGAACCAAGACATTTGTGGATCATAGATCAAAAGTATACCAAATCAGTACTAACATTAACTGTGACACAAAGTACACTGTGTACATTATCGAATGTGCCTGTAAGAGCAGGTATGTGGGGAGCACGATCCGAGCACTCAGAGAACGTATAAGAGAACATGCTAGAGCATATGCTACCAATGATCCGAGATACCCTATGGCTACACATATGACCTCATGTCCATCACAAGGTGAGACCAAATCCTTCACCTTCTATGGTATCGACGCTGTACAAGCCACAGTAAGAGGAGGAAACAGAGAACTTCGCCTTAGAAGACAAGAAGCGCTATGGATCATGCGTCTGGATACGACTAGGACCGGTCAAAATACTGATGATGAACTGCATTTTTTCTTGGGATCGGACAACTAGGCCAATCCCCCACCAAACATTCCATCATTAAGTATTTGTAGCATATGTGGTTACAAACAGGACTGAGATTATGTTGATAAATGATATACACTGACCAATGTATATGATATACAATCACCAATGTAATTGACAAAATATATTGCACAGCCAAATGAGTTTATAACTTAGACCAGTGTTAAGGATAAGACCAAACAAATTGAACACCACTATCGTTCCTCATAAATATTGGAACACCACGGATCCTTTTGATCTGAAGTTTCTATATCCTTTTCCTCCCAATTCTTGTAATGGGAGTTGTGGTTCTTAATTTCTGTCAGTATGTTTCAACTTCCAAGAATTCCTAACAACCCAGTTGGACCCAAACAGTGAACTTTTCTGCCCATTGGGTTCCACCTGTTCACTTTACAAATTAGGAGCTGCGAACATTTCCTTAAATATGTGCGTAAAAAACCGCCCTCCGTAATTTCAGGCTGTCTATATTCACTTACTTTTACTAAATCTGAGACTACGCCTCTTCTACCCGTCGATGTTTTCAACTGTTTTCACACTCTGAGACCCAATTTATGATACATGCAATATGCTATAATTGGATTACACGTTTAATTTTTACACGGTAATTTTCCTTAAAATCTAATTACTAGCAAAGGAATGAGTCGTCCATTACTTTCAACTTAATGGCAGGTAAAATTTGTTAAACCTCAATCCTTTGGGCAATAAAAAAGCCCAGGTTCCCATTACGGTTACTTTTGCGAGTAACTCTTCTTTTTTCTGCCAAATCTTTCAACCCTGAGCATTCTAGTTCTTTTTCGCGCGTTGCATAGAAAAGGGGCGGGAACAACTGATTTCGTTGTTCCCGCACTTGGCAACCGATACTGAAGCCGGAGGAGGCTTTATCACAGGCTGTACACGGGTAAGTTCCCTGACACCACAAGCGTAGACCTTTCTCCTGGTGAACATTTTCGCATTGGAGAAACCTCATTCTTGATATCCTTGTCCATTTAAACTTCCAGCCTGAATTCGGACAATTTGAATATTTTCCGCCGTGAACCTGAATAAGATTCTGTTTACTACGGCAACCGGACAAACCGACTGGTGCCGCTAATTCTGCAAAATTAATAAACCACCCGATTAGGACCGGGTCGGAAGTATCACCGGTTCCCCTGTGAGTTTTTCTGATAATTAGTGATTTATTTTTATTCACGCAATATAACGTTTTCACAGAGTACAACTATAAATTCCTGCCTTTTTCCCTACTTACAGACCACCCGCCTTGATCAATCAGATCAGGTAATACCTCCACCCCTTTCTCTGTATTTCGTTCGCAGCCACCAACTGTGTATTTCCCCCCCCTTTTTGTCACGAAGATTCTACTTATATGTAAATGGTCCCGCTAGAACTTAGTAACCAGCTAGGATTCAATTGAGTGACACGGCTAATGGTTTCACAATTACCATATGCTGAGAGATAAAAATAATGCTTCACACGATTAATGAAGGGAGAATCTCAGAAGGCTTAGAAAGGCTGATTTGTGGTGCTACTTCTGTCAGACATGTTTTTTTTTTTTTTTTTTTTTTTTTTTTTGTACTTTAAAATACCGGCTAGGCAGTTAAAACAATATATGCCCCAAAATGCATGACTTATAATTCAATCCAACACAACCTGTTCCAATTAATGCCTAATTATTTCTTCATCAATAATGGCTACCTTTTTATTTGAATGTTGTCAATTGTTCTACTTACATGTTATGAGACTCTTTCAATTTAGAAGTATTAATTACTATCATTGACACTGCCAGTTAGTCTACGAGTTGCGATGAATCAGTATGATAATCTAAACTTAGTTATGAACTGTGTTGCTGTTTTGAGCCTTCAAATGAACTGACATATGAAGTTTACTACTTAGAAGATATATACCGAGTGAACTTTACCCCAAATAATGCGTTTATTTAATCTTATTTGTTCGGTTATGATTAATGTTTTAATTATAACGGCCAGTATAAGTCACGTCACAGCACACGTTTTGTAGAGTCTTGTTAGTCCATCTTCAGATGCGCCGTATGTCACAACACAACAGGCTATCGCACAAAATGTTGGAATCATTGAAAATATTAATAATAAAGTAGAATTCCGTTCGGTGATAACAGTCACCCTTTATCTTATTCCTACTCCTACCCTCTCTGTGTTGGTTTCCACTGCACCGGTGTCCCTTTCTCATTACACACACGTTGTAACTTCATAACATCACTTTGATTTCTATTATATCTTTTATAGCCCTGAAGAGTCACAGCCACATGCTGTGATGAAACACGTGTAGGCTAAAGTGATAAACACAGTGATTCCCAAGGGGTGAACACTGTTGACAATAAAACCATTTGAAAAACTTGCGATTGGTGGATCTTTCCCTGAAGAATGAATACTTGAATACAAAAACACCATTTTGATATGTTTAGTGTGCTCTGGATCGTTGTCCAATTATAATAAAAGGGAGGTTTTGATACTTCTTCTTTTCACAGAGGTTAAGGTTTTCCTCTGTCCAAGAAGCACCTATTGTGACTACATTAAGCAAATACCATACCGTAAGCAGTTGTGTGCCATAATTTCTGAACATTCCAAAAACCTATACATAGAGCAACCAAAACTCTTAACTCAGAAAGGCAGCCACTACGGTCTTTGACCCACCTACTACCAGGCTCAGGATGGATAGGGATAAGATCGCCTCCGAGATGTTTGAAAATCTTTCTAAAGGCACACAGCCATCCAATACCAATGCAAGTGGAAACCAAGCAAAAGGAACCAGCTTAAAACAAAAATTTCTCAAACTAGAAAGACTCAAAAAAAACGAAAACTCACGTTGGTGGGATGGCGCTACGCTCAAACAATACCTAAGAGTACAAAGAATACCGAGAGGTCTTCGGTCACAAACCTTTCCAACTTTTGATGATCTGGATGACGACCTCCTAAACAAATGGGAGGAATCAGTAACCATGAATTCCACCAACTTGATGAGAATTCTGATAGAAAATGCTGACCGCAAAGTGACAAAGTTACAGGCAGAAATTGTGGAACTAGAGAAGGAGATAGAAGCCCTTAATCTTAAAGAAGCAACCGAAAAAAACTATAAGATCCTGGAAGAGATCCTGACCAAACACCAGAATGATATCAAGGATCGCAAGGCAAGGCAAATACGCAGAGATGAAGCTGATTATCGAGAAGGTAGAGTGTTCACCTTTGCGAAAAAATATGATCAACAATTCCAAAAACCTACAAGTAACCAGCAACCTGCCAGATCTGGTGCCTCCAAAATCTCCTCAAGCAATACCTCTCTAAGCAGTGTTCCTGAAACTGAGAGTGAAACAGAAGAGAACACGGGAGCTGATCAAGCTACCAGAAATACACCTACGACCTCCGGGGCCAACCGTACTTTTTCTCGGGAAGTCAGGACAATGAGAATAACAAATCGCACAAGGGTTACTCAAACCTACACAAAACCCGCAGAGGTCAGAGAGGAGGACAAAGACGACTACAGAGAAAGACTGCGATCCAGCAACAAGAAGTAAACGATACATCTGATCAGGATGTACAGGTAATTAACCTTTCAACCACAAACCTGGATGAACATATGATTTCACTGTTGAGCAAAGGTCTTAGTTTTAACCCTACTGAACAAGGAGACCCATGTAGGATGAAAATTGACCTGTTCAAGTATATTAGAGGACTTAAATTGAGAAAACATTTCTGGGACACACCTACGGATAATGCCATTGGCATCGATGATACTGTAGAGGTCTCTACCAACCCCGTCAGCATCCAAGAGGTCTTGGCATCACATTTGTTACTATCAATTACGGACTTTGATGATCCACCCAATTCCTTCAATGACTTGTTAACTGAGTTAGAACTAAAAACTAACAGTACTATAGATAGTGGCCTAAAAAGCAAGTCAAAATGGACACCCACTTTGCCCAGTGGCAACACCATCGACATCTTCTATAAACTTGTGTTAGAAGACATCAATAAATATGAGACTAAGATTTCTAATCACCGACCAGTAAAAAGAGACAATCTAACCAGAGAAGAAAGAATAGCATTAAGAACTTTGAGTGACAACCAGGACCTTGTAATCCGAGAAGCTGATAAAGGGGGAAACGTAGTGGTAATGAATAAAACAGATTACAATACAGAAATTCTCTCTCAACTATCTGATAATTCCTGTTATGAAGCAATTCTTGGCAATCCCATGGGTCCTTTGACAATACTGATTAACAACCATCTGAGAGACTGGAAGGATGCAGGCCTAATAAATGATGCGGAATACTTGTATTTAAAGGTCACACGTCCGTCTTATCCTTGGCTATACACCCTCCCCAAAATCCACAAACCTGCTCCATTTCCACCAGGAAGACCAATTGTGTCCGGGATTGGGGGACCAACGGAAAGACTTTCGCAATACGTGGATAAGTTCCTGAATCCATTGGTAAAGAACCTGCCGTCCTATATTCAGGACTCTAAGCATATCTTGAGTATCCTAGCAGACATAACGTGGCAACCTGGACTCATAATGGCGACCCTTGACGTGGTTTCCCTGTATACCTCCATCAAGCCAGACCTTGGATTAGCGGCCGTAACTAGAGCACTAAACACCAGACCCATTACACTTCTGGAACACACCAAAATGCTGGTAACAATGATGGATATTATATTAAACCAAAACTTTTTTGTATTTGACAAACAATGGTACAGACAAACTAGGGGAGTAGCCATGGGCTCAAGGTTTTCCCCTTCTTTTGCTAACATTTACATGGGAACTCTGGAAACTGACATGATCTGGAGCATTAGAGGCACTAAATGGATTGACTATATCATTTACTGGGGTCGCTACATAGACGATTGCATCCTAATATGGTCAGGAACTGAGACTACACTTACGGAATTCTGTATCTATTTAAATGATAATGACATGAACATGCGATTCACCACACACATCAGTAGTTCTAAGGTTTCTTTTTTAGACTTAGAACTATACGTAAAAAATGAAACTCTACATAGCAGGTTATTCCGCAAAACAACAGCATGCAACTCAATCCTTCATAGCAACAGCTGTCATCCTATCCATCAGATAAATGGTATCCCTTATGGGGAATTTGTGAGAGCAAGAAGGAACTGTAGCGAGGAACAAGAATTTGAAACCTGCATACAAGATATGCAATCCAGGTTTTCCAAAAGAGGCTACAAGCCCCAAGTCATTTCCAAAGCGGACAAAAGAATAAAGAAAGTAAGCAGAGAGTCGACCTTAACACCCAAAAACTCTGGAACTGTAAGAACTGAACAACCGGTGAGACTAGTCACGGACTTCAACGAACTAAGTCCTGTAATACGAAAGAGCTTTCAGAAACACTGGAATATCCTGAGTGCTGACAAAACCCTTACAACTGCAATAGGAAGTCACCCTCAAATAACTTTTCGTAGAGGAAGAAATTTAAAGAATAGACTAAGCCCAACTGTACCCAAAGACACAAAGACTTGTGACTGGCTGACTCAGAAATCTAAAGGTTTTTTCAAATGCGGTATGTGCTCTATGTGCAGATGGGCAAAACATGGAACCAAGACATTTGTGGATCATAGATCAAAAGTATACCAAATCAGTACTAACATTAACTGTGACACAAAGTACACTGTGTACATTATCGAATGTGCCTGTAAGAGCAGGTATGTGGGGAGCACGATCCGAGCACTCAGAGAACGTATAAGAGAACATGCTAGAGCATATGCTACCAATGATCCGAGATACCCTATGGCTACACATATGACCTCATGTCCATCACAAGGTGAGACCAAATCCTTCACCTTCTATGGTATCGACGCTGTACAAGCCACAGTAAGAGGAGGAAACAGAGAACTTCGCCTTAGAAGACAAGAAGCGCTATGGATCATGCGTCTGGATACGACTAGGACCGGTCAAAATACTGATGATGAACTGCATTTTTTCTTGGGATCGGACAACTAGGCCAATCCCCCACCAAACATTCCATCATTAAGTATTTGTAGCATATGTGGTTACAAACAGGACTGAGATTATGTTGATAAATGATATACACTGACCAATGTATATGATATACAATCACCAATGTAATTGACAAAATATATTGCACAGCCAAATGAGTTTATAACTTAGACCAGTGTTAAGGATAAGACCAAACAAATTGAACACCACTATCGTTCCTCATAAATATTGGAACACCACGGATCCTTTTGATCTGAAGTTTCTATATCCTTTTCCTCCCAATTCTTGTAATGGGAGTTGTGGTTCTTAATTTCTGTCAGTATGTTTCAACTTCCAAGAATTCCTAACAACCCAGTTGGACCCAAACAGTGAACTTTTCTGCCCATTGGGTTCCACCTGTTCACTTTACAAATTAGGAGCTGCGAACATTTCCTTAAATATGTGCGTAAAAAACCGCCCTCCGTAATTTCAGGCTGTCTATATTCACTTACTTTTACTAAATCTGAGACTACGCCTCTTCTACCCGTCGATGTTTTCAACTGTTTTCACACTCTGAGACCCAATTTATGATACATGCAATATGCTATAATTGGATTACACGTTTAATTTTTACACGGTAATTTTCCTTAAAATCTAATTACTAGCAAAGGAATGAGTCGTCCATTACTTTCAACTTAATGGCAGGTAAAATTTGTTAAACCTCAATCCTTTGGGCAATAAAAAAGCCCAGGTTCCCATTACGGTTACTTTTGCGAGTAACTCTTCTTTTTTCTGCCAAATCTTTCAACCCTGAGCATTCTAGTTCTTTTTCGCGCGTTGCATAGAAAAGGGGCGGGAACAACTGATTTCGTTGTTCCCGCACTTGGCAACCGATACTGAAGCCGGAGGAGGCTTTATCACAGGCTGTACACGGGTAAGTTCCCTGACACCACAAGCGTAGACCTTTCTCCTGGTGAACATTTTCGCATTGGAGAAACCTCATTCTTGATATCCTTGTCCATTTAAACTTCCAGCCTGAATTCGGACAATTTGAATATTTTCCGCCGTGAACCTGAATAAGATTCTGTTTACTACGGCAACCGGACAAACCGACTGGTGCCGCTAATTCTGCAAAATTAATAAACCACCCGATTAGGACCGGGTCGGAAGTATCACCGGTTCCCCTGTGAGTTTTTCTGATAATTAGTGATTTATTTTTATTCACGCAATATAACGTTTTCACAGAGTACAACTATAAATTCCTGCCTTTTTCCCTACTTACAGACCACCCGCCTTGATCAATCAGATCAGGTAATACCTCCACCCCTTTCTCTGTATTTCGTTCGCAGCCACCAACTGTGTATTCCCCCCCCTTTTTGTCACGAAGATTCTACTTATATGTAAATGGTCCCGCTAGAACTTAGTAACCAGCTAGGATTCAATTGAGTGACACGGCTAATGGTTTCACAATTACCATATGCTGAGAGATAAAAATAATGCTTCACACGATTAATGAAGGGAGAATCTCAGAAGGCTTAGAAAGGCTGATTTGTGGTGCTACTTCTGTCAGACATGTTTTTTTTTTTTTTTTTTTTGTACTTTAAAATACCGGCTAGGCAGTTAAAACAATATATGCCCCAAAATGCATGACTTATAATTCAATCCAACACAACCTGTTCCAATTAATGCCTAATTATTTCTTCATCAATAATGGCTACCTTTTTATTCGAATGTTGTCAATTGTTCTACTTACATGTTATGAGACTCTTTCAATTTAGAAGTATTAATTACTATCATTGACACTGCCAGTTAGTCTACGAGTTGCGATGAATCAGTATGATAATCTAAACTTAGTTATGAACTGTGTTGCTGTTTTGAGCCTTCAAATGAACTGACATATGAAGTTTACTACTTAGAAGATATATACCGAGTGAACTTTACCCCAAATAATGCGTTTATTTAATCTTATTTGTTCGGTTATGATTAATGTTTTAATTATAACGGCCAGTATAAGTCACGTCACAGCACACGTTTTGTAGAGTCTTGTTAGTCCATCTTCAGATGCGCCGTATGTCACAACACAACAGGCTATCGCACAAAATGTTGGAATCATTGAAAATATTAATAATAAAGTAGAATTCCGTTCGGTGATAACAGTCACCCTTTATCTTATTCCTACTCCTACCCTCTCTGTGTTGGTTTCCACTGCACCGGTGTCCCTTTCTCATTACACACACGTTGTAACTTCATAACATCACTTTGATTTCTATTATATCTTTTATAGCCCTGAAGAGTCACAGCCACATGCTGTGATGAAACACGTGTAGGCTAAAGTGATAAACACAGTGATTCCCAAGGGGTGAACACTGTTGACAATAAAACCATTTGAAAAACTTGCGATTGGTGGATCTTTCCCTGAAGAATGAATACTTGAATACAAAAACACCATTTTGATATGTTTAGTGTGCTCTGGATCGTTGTCCAACTAGTCCCGGTATATCGTTGTTCATGATTGTCTCGTTTCAGACAATAAATTCATTGGGATTTACAACCTTGTATTTTCAAACTATATGAGTCGTTTCACATCTCACACGGCGCAAGCGCACACTAGCGTTAGCGTCTTCACTTCTGATTCAGCGCAAATGTCGATTAATAACACCTGCCACAGCCGTAACCAATTATTCTATCAATACGGGTATAAAAGGACATGCGTGTTCATCAGCCAGTTACCTCCACTCCCTCTCGGATGTTGGTGTAGAGGTACCGACGGACAGGTAGGGCATTTCATTGTGTTGCCCCTTTTCGTAGTCATCATACCGCCTAGTCTAGTCTTTTTAGTCTTGACTCTCTCTCTACCTTTCCCTGCATGGTCTTAGTCATTTGCTCAAATGAGGTCGAGTCTGTTTTTTTACACAACTAGTTTTTGTTAGGAGAATATTGGAAATGTGTAATTATATGCACGTAAGTACCTCTGATATCTCTCTGAGGTCTTTATTACATTTCCATCCAAACAGAGCGGGCCTCCTTCTTCCCGAGTGGGTGCCGGGTGAGGTGAGGCGTACTCCCACACAACGCTGGGTGAGTCAATACGTTTCTAATTTGTTTGTGATTGTAGACACGTCAAAACCGGTAGAACCTTCTGTCTACTGTGCTAGCGGGGAGACATTTTCTCCACCGCACTGTTTGTGTGCTTAGTGTTTGTTTCTTGTATCCCTGATACCGTTAGACACTATATTCTTTTCTGATGTACACTTCTCTTTTTCTCTTTAGGAGATACCGCAAGACCTGGATTACCACCAGTACACATCTGGGCTCAGAGGAGCTGGTAGGATTTATCCAGTATATAGTGTACACAGTCACTATTTTTCATTTTGATTTGCAGTCGCAGTTTTCACTTGGTCCTGAAGAAAGCTTGAACCAATAGTCCATCTAGATGAAACATGTCGACCTCCACACACCTTGCCTTTATATAGTTATTATTTAAAACTATTTTTGGCATTTTTAATTTTGACCCTAGTACCATACCTATTAAACTTATTTTTGGTCCTTGGAGTCAATTTTATCCTCACTTTCCTCACATAACTTCTCACTTGCACTGCACCCCATTAGCATCACCATTGAAGCACTGTGGTCTGAGTTTACATCACTATAATCCATCTCCGCATCATTATTAGGTGCATTGGTCGAGATTTGGATTGATGATACATCTCCCACGTGACGATACTCCACCAGATGGGTGGGCTGATGGGAATTTTTTCCAGCCCAGTGCTTTCACTCTAGTGCTACTAATGGACTCATGGTTCTAGATTCAATACGGCACACTTACAGTCACTTGGACCAGGCTACTTCCTTCTGTTTTGCTAGTTATAGTAAGGGCGTAAGTGGTTCTGGTCGTTAAACATGCCCTGTTGACCCTCCCCATAATATCTTTCTAGTTCATTTTTTGATACCCGTATTTTTAAATCCTCGGTTTTAGCTGATGACCAAACAGAGGAATTCGAGCTAGCACCATAAGTTGCCAAATGTTTAGAAAACAGATTGTCATTCAAATCTTTCATAAAATGAGGTGACACATCTATCCCTCTAATTTGCAATTCCTCTGCCCAGTGAAAGATATGGTTCAAAACTAATTTAGAGTGGAACCTGACCCTTGCAATTTTCCCTGTATTTGAATCTAACAATAATACTGAAGCCAAGTCCACAGTCTGAATTAGCCTTAAACTGTCGATCTCACTAAAACAATTAAGAAGAGCCGATCTGTTTAGAATAAGGTCCGTGTCAAAAAGAGGAACAAAATCTAAAAAATCAGTATCTACATTTACTTTTTCTCGTTTAGGCAAACAAATAGGATGTACATTTGAGGAAGAAACCTGAAAAGGCCCAGCTAGGGGGTCAAGAACAAGCAAATGCACCTTTACTGGTACTGAAGGTTCTATGGGAAGAAATTGATTCTTAGATCCCACAGAATCGACACCACCAGCAGGGTTTGCCTCAGAAGGAGGATCAGTTATATCATCAGATAGAATAATAGATGATTCACTGAGGCCAACATGCTCCACCTGCGCCTCCAGATCATTTTCAAACACAAGCTTCCTCTGTTTTTTCTTAGGAATCCTTCGGATCAGTTTCCTTTTTTTTTAATCTATTCTTTTTATGCTTGTTAGTCACTATTTTTTCACCAGTAGTATAGGGATCATTACAAGCTACTTCAACTTTTTCAGTGTGAACATTGAATATAGGAAATATAGGAGGTACTTCCACATTATGCATTTCAATAGGGACCGTAGAGGATACTATGCCTTCATCCAAGATAGCGATACAATTTCCCCCAGCAGAAGCAACATTGTTGATATTAGGCTTTGCTGGAATTGACACAGGCATTTTTATTATCTGGCCATCAGGTATGGGAGGAATGAGAGGTTGCACCATTTGTACAGGTTCTAACGTCTCCATTTCATTTGAAAGCTTTTTAGTTTCCCTCGGATGTAAAAAGGTTCTATCGGGCTCAAGAACTTTCCCAGACACTGGATCACCTTGGTTAAGTAAAAGCACTCTTAGGATATGAGTTACCGTATCCAAGACGCAATCAGACCCACCCACGAATTTTTCCAGTAAACGCAGAATTGACGATAATAAAAACTCCAGAGAAAATAAGATTTTGGAGATCACATCATCGTCAATAGTGGGAGTACACGCAGGCGCATTATTCAAATTAGTGCCCGAACTTGAGGTAAGATTTAATTGATGTAAGATAAAATCAGATTTATTTGAAGGAGTACTATTATGAGGATGATGATCAGAAATTAAAGGAACTTCATTGGAATTTGTTTTAATCATGCAATCGGCAGGACTTACTTCCAAGTGTTTTTTAAGAGGCACTAGATCAATGTCTGGTAAAGTAAAATCACCCACCGGGATTAGCGGAGTGGAAGATAGGTCAGGAGCAATCACAGACTGCTCTGTAATCAGATGCAGTGATTTTGGCAAAAGAGAAACAATCGTTTTTGAAGAAACATTACAAGTATTTGAAGTAAAAAGTTCAGAAACCACAGGATGAGTAAATATTTGCCTATGCAAAGCTGTTATTGCCGGAGGCGACTCCTTCACTATCTCAGAGGGACAGTTATCCTGATGGAATAAGGCAGAGACTTCCATCAGATTGTTCTTATCCTTAGTAAGGGAAGGAACTGCCTCGAATATTTTATCAGTATTGGAAACATCCAATACTATTTTTTCCTTTCCCCTTTCCCATAAACTGAAAAGTTGACATTGCCCTTTCAATTGCATAGAGGAATTAATTTTATTCCTCAGGGGATTCGATTTTGTCTTAGAGCCAGACCTTCCCACTATAACTCTGCCAGAGCGGAGTTTTTTTGCCGTCATGATAATTTACCACAATATATACAATACGCTATATAAAACGATACCAACGCTAAAACACTCTTACGATATTAAGAATAGAGTCCAAAGTCAAAACAATCGAATTTGGGGAAAAAATAAGGGGACAGGGCCCAGCGTCGGCCTCCTTCGGCCCAGGACGGCCACAGACGGTCCCGCCCTTGTCCCGGGCTTCACCCGGGCGCTTCCCGCGCGCTCCCGCGCAGCGGAATTCCTGTGCGTGGTTTATAGGAGTCTAAAGGTGAGGGGCGTGGCTGACAGGGAGAGCGGCCCAGGTGACTCGGGCGGGTCAGCAGCAGGGACTCCTGGAACTCGGAGTTCAGCAACCAACACGCTCGCAGCCCTGCAGCTCCTATCACTTGCACAGTCCACACAAAGTTCCCCTCCTCTGCGCACTCCAAACAACAAGCGCCACGAAGCGGGACCCGCGGAGCGGGTCCTGCGAGAGGTAGCGCTTCAAGAAAGTGGGCGCTCAAGAGTCTCAAGGCGCCAGGAAGCCTCACAGATAACAGGCAGGTTCCAGCAGGCAAGTACGATTTTAAAATGAATGAATCTCACGAAGGCAACAAATCCGGCTTATAGCCTTGACACAGGGGGCGTGGCTGACAGGGAGAGCGGCCCAGGTGACTCGGGCGGGTCAGCAGCAGGGACTCCTGGAAGTTCAGCAACCAACACGCTCGCAGCCCTGCAGCTCCTATCGCCAGCAAAGTCCACACAAAGTTCCCCTCCTCTGCGCACTCCAAACAACAAGCGCCGCGAAGCAGGAACCGCGGAGTGGGTCCTGCGAGAGGTAGCGCTTCAAGAAAGTGGGTGCTCAAGAGTCTCAAGGCGCCAGGAAGCCTCACAGATAACAGGCAGGTTCCAGCAGGCAAGTAGGATTTTAAAATGAATGAAAAGAAGGGTCTCTCTTACTAATTTATGGTGATGCAAGCTCGAGTGGCAGATGGTCTGAGGTGTTTGCACTTGCAAATGCTTCTCTTTCAGTGTTTTTTGCAAGTAAAATCTGTGCAATAAGTCGGGCAGGTCTGCTTTCTGAGGTGTAAGCATGCACTATCAGTGTATCCTGAAGGACAGCACTGTCAGCCTGTAAGACCTTGGGAGATCTACTCTCCTAGGCAAGTCATTGCATGACCTCTGTAACCAGAGGTATAACTCTGCATAACATGGCCTGTTGCAGAAAAGTATGTCTAATCAGAGGGATAGCTCAACTGTAAGAGGCCTGGATTAAGATGTCTAAACCAAGCGATAGCACGAAAATCAATTTAATAAGTATGTAAAATATCTGAAAGTTTTTTCTAAAGCTGGATACCCCAAGTGGATAAAGTCTCTAACTCGAAGGGTAGCTCCACTTTAGAAAGGTTGACCCAGCTAGATATATCTAATCAAAGTGATAGTTGCTCCATCGTGCACATGTAGTGGTCACGTGTAGAAAAAAAATTATTCACACCAAATTAGACATCTGGTATGGGAAAGTCCATGGATAATATAGCTGACTCAAATTAACTCAGTAGCCTTTTCAGTTCTCATTAATGTACGCTGCTCTAGTTTCTCTCAAGCTGCCTGGTCTGGAACCATTCATAAATTTTATTTAAGGCTTGTGGGCATGGCCTGTGTGGGCTGATTAATACGATCAGTTCTGGTCTCGTGATAACTGGAATACTTGAGCCCCGGCGATTAAGTATATATGGCCCTTGGATGTTTCATAGAGCATGTTTGTAACCCGTTATATGCCTGAATCAGTTCTCAATAAAATAGCCTGTTCTGTATTCGTCCTGGGTCATGGTTCTGGTATTTAGCATATTCTGTGTTTGGATTTTAAGCATATAGAGCACTAGCAGCCCGCCCCAGCGATGCCTGGGGCAGAAGGGGGCTGGGGGCAGCTTTTCCGGATTGCAGCAGCGTTGCCCAGGGCAGAAGGGGGCTGGGGGCAACATTTCATGCTTGGGTGCACTCCCGCCCCGGCCCCCGCCCGCCCCGACATTGTCCAGACCTGTGGTTCCCGAGTTTACCTTGCCAAAAGGTTTCTGTTCTCTCTTTATAATAGTAGTATAGATTAGGGTATAATTGTCAATTTCATTTGAACAGTGTTTTTAATCTTGTTAACTCATCCCGTCCAGGTAGTGAGAATACATTTTGTTCACAGATAAGTAACGTAAAACTGCAGCTATTTATCTAATTTTTGTTAAATATGATTTCCACAGGAAATGACGACTTGTGTCCCGAAACATGCCGTGCCTTGTCTCCCCTCTGGCCAAGCCCAGCCTCAACACTCACAAACCTCACCGGCCGCCACTGGAGATGAGAGACTTGACGGCCACGCCCTGGGTACGTCTCCGCAACTTGACGCCGAGACAGCGACACGCGAAAAGAAAGACTCAGCCACACCGCTAGAGTCTCGCATTAGAAAAGCATCTTTTGAAAAATCACCGTTCATAGAGGAATCCCAAAAGGTAGGAAGACGCGCTGCTTCCCCACACGAAATAGGTTAGATAAATATTTTCAAGCAAAATGAATGTTTATTTTAGTTTCCATTCGCTTAGGGATAAAGAGAGAATATCCAGAGTAACCGTGGCGTCCTGAGTGCTTTCCTCATCATTAGCAATCTGCACCGCAATCCGTCCGGCTTCACAGTGAAAAATTTTCGAGGCGGTAAGAAGCCATAGAATTATTTTGTAAAATTCTACTTAAAGATGCCGCATTAGATCGTAATTCTATGTTCCATTATATCTCCTAGCATAAAGTACTGGTTTTTAAGGAAAATAGATGTTACGAATTTCAGAAACAGAGAGTGAGAAGTGAGCAGTGAAATCCCTAGAAAAAGGTAACGCGACAATATGCAAATAACACATCACGATTATGCAAATTAGGAATCTAACTTTACTATAAGAAAAAGCGAAGTGATGAAACAGTCAGAAAAACAGTTTTTGTTTTCCTAGATTTCACATACCGAAACAAAGTTGCTAAAGGTGCCTCACTCTTCGTGTACTATTGTGAAGACTTAAAGACCCAAAAAAAAGCAGCGCCAGGTAAAAAATGATACCAATCACACTAAGCAATAAATAAAACTTGAGATCAGGAGATGAATGAGTGAAAACAAGGAAGATTAACGCGGAATAAACAGAAAGTAACCAAGGGCTTGTGTGTTTTTTCCCTAGGACCTTTTCAGGCTTGATAAATTTCCGACGAATTTTTTTCCTGAAAGTACAGAAGTTACAGAATTCCTGGTGATTTTGAGTTCATCCTATATAATGGTGAGTTCTCTATTCCCCAGGATTCTGTTTAAAAAAATAAAAAAACAGAGAGTAGCTATAGAAAGCAAAATAGGCTACTTTAATTAATCAAACCTATAAATGTAGAATGTTAATGATTTGATAAAAGACATTAGGGAATAGATAATTTCATAAGCAGTCTAGTCTTACGAGATACACCAGTCATGAGAGAAAAAGTATGGTTTTGTATCTTTAACATTTTCATGCTTTTTGGCTTTCTCCTTTATTCTTCCTTTCTAATTAAGCTAAATACGAAAACTTGAAAATAAGACCATTTGGTTCTAAATATGCTGGAAAATACAAATGTAACTATGTGTTATTTATTAACTAAATATGTGATCAATAACTTTTATCAAATGTATGGAAAAATTCTGATGAAGAAAAATATTCCCTTATCAATGCCATAAATTCAATATAGGAATTGTGTTCTTAGACTCTGTCAGGACCGCTCTCTCTCTCTCTTTTTTAGGCACCTTTAGTGGAGAAATTTCTGTATAAATCAAACACTTGGATATATATAAAGAAATGTTTTTTTTTAAAAAGAAAGAATATCTGAAATTCAACTGAAAGTCTCTCTGTTATAAGTAAATAGAATATAAGTATGCACTGTAACACTTTTTGATCATGTGTTGACAAGAACTAAAAATGTCTTGTTCTTTTTAGAAAAATTGGCTGCAAAATATATTGTCCTGATGAAGACACCACGACGTGTCGAAACGCGTTGACAGACTACAGCCGCGCCAATATTATATAGGACAACAATACTGTCCTTTGAGTGTTTTTAGAACAAATGTTTTATTTTTGAATATCAACAAAAACTTTTTAATGTATCAATCTATCGTGTATACAAGATATATGTGTTTAATCCTTTTCTTATCTAAATTATTAAAACCTTTTTTATATCTGTATTACTGTTGTGTTATAGTTTATGCATAATTTGAGTTTTTAAAATAGCCAGTGTTGTTTCTTTGAAAGTTGGCCTGGGTTGATACCTTCGCATTGGATGAGAGACTTGACACCACATCGATGTGGTGACCCAGTCCAACAGACAGGTGCCATTCACAAGAAAGTGTGGGGAAGGACAGTCCAAACTGTCAATGCAGTGGGGAAGAGGGTTGCCATCAGGGCTGGCTCCGTATCGGGCGTTTGGCTGGTGCTCTGCCTCCAGAGACTCCCAGGCTCTACTTCGGACAACCCCTTGGTCGCTTGGCTGGGGGGGCCCTACTGTGGTGCCAGTGGCGTCTGAGGACTCACCCCTCTCTGTGGCCGCAGGGGAGGATGGTGAACTGTCATCCTGCTGCCCATCAGAAGGGGGTGGAGGTGTTAGTTGGGACGCAGGCCTGTCCTTCAGTAACGCCACTTGCTGGCCCATTAGGTCCACCATTTTCCCAATGCGTGTGTCGATGGACCTCATCAGCAGGATGAGCTTGCGTAAAAGATCGTCCGACTAGCCAGTTTGTCCCTGGGCCTGTTTGTGTGCCCCAAGGACTCTGGTAATGTGTTCCAGGGATAGGGTCACAGCCTCCTGGTGTCTGAGGGTGACCCTGGCCCTCAAACCTGCCCTGCTGCCACAGACCTGTTGCCTAGCCACTGTAGGTCCCCGCACACTCTCCCTGCCATCCTCAGTTGTTGGTGTGGGGTGGACATCCTCTGGGACAGGGAGGGTGTTGCAGGTGGCACTGGCGGTGGTGGCAGTGGTGGCGGTGGTGGATGCACAGGCCTTAACAGCAGGGGTCTGCTGTGCAGTTGGTGTTGTAGCAGACGTGATGGTGGGGGGGATGGGGTCCTGGGACCTGTTGCTCCCTGGCACACAAGATGGGCTGGCCTCAAGCTCATCGACCGAACAATCCTGGGAGTCTACATCCAAGAGTCCATGTACCGGGGGGTGGGGGGAGACTGGCTCTGCTGGTCGTTGGTGTTGTCCTCAGCAGTAAGTTCTTGGTCACCTGTGGATTGGATGGGGAATTGTCATTGTTGTGCACTCTGTAAGCATTTTGTTAGCTGTGTGTCATCCTCTGTCTGTACACTACACAATTGACAGATCTTCACTTCGTTTTCTATGTGCACTACTGTGCCTCCTAACATGGTGCAGAGGTACATACATTACTTGTACATGGTGTGAGGTATCAATGCGTACCATGCAAATCATACTGGAGTCATTTTCACAGGGACCTGTTGCCATGTAGGGACCAGCATAACATCTTTTCATTGTTGTCACCTTCTTGATTTGTCTGACCTGGCAGACGTCACATCTGGGCATGGACTGGCCATTGTATTGTACTGCATGAATTTTTCCTGTCATGTACAGATTTAGGTTTATGAGCCCACACATGCTTCCTAAATATTGTCTTGGTCCTTGCTGATTGGGCCACATGGCAATGCACTCATCAGTGTGTTCTGTGCATGGTTGTGCCCAGTCTTACTTGTGTACGTACATTGGTATGTCACTCTTTGTTATCTGTGACAGTTCCCTTTGCTTACCTATGTGCACACTGTGCATGTCATGCAGGGTCGGTGTGTATATTTGAGCATTGAGAGGCTAGTGTTGCCATATGGCATGCTCACATTAGTGAGAAATGTGTGGGTGCACGTACGGGCTACCTACCTGTTAGGTGAAGGTGAACACTGCAATGGCTGCCAAAGGCTTGAGGGTGGGAGGGAGTGCTCCATTATGCTGGAGTGTGGGCCAGGGGGCATGGTGGGAGTAGTGGTATAGGCCTCCCTCCCCCAAACAGGCCTCCCAGGCAAGATGGCTACCTACCTGTTAGGTAAAGATGAACACTGCAATGGCAGCCATATGCTTGTGGGCGGGGGGGAGTGCTCCATCTTGCTCAGCTAGGAAACGAGGGTACATGGTGGAAGTAGTATTGCAGGCCTCCCACACCTACACAGAACAACCTGGGAAGATGGCTAAGTACCTGTTAGATGAGGGCGACCAATGCAATTGCTGCCACATGCTTGTGGGTGGATGGGGAGTGCTCCATCCTGCTCAGGGGTGGGACAAAGGGGAATGTTGGGAGTTGTAATTCAGGCCTCCCATACACACACACACACACACACCTCTTTGGGAAGATAGCTACCTACCTGTTAGGTGAAGATGAACACTGCAATGGCTTCCAACTGCTTGTGGATGGGAGAGAGTGCTCTTTCCTGCTGGGGTATGGGCCAGGGACCTGTTGCCATGTAGGGACCAGCACAACATCTTTTCATTGTTGTCACCTTGTTGATTTGTCCGACCTGGCAGACTTCACATCTGGGCATGGACTGGCCATTGTATTGTACTGCATGAATTTTTCCTGTCATGTACAGATTTAGGTTTATGAGCCCACACATGCTTCCTAAATATTGTCATGGTCCTTTCTGATTGGGCCACATGGCAATGCACTCATCAGTGTGTTCTGTGCATGGTTGTGCCCAGTCTTCCTTGTGCATGTACATTAGTATGTCACTACTTATCTGTGACAGTTCCCTTAGCTTACCTGTGTGCACACTGTGCATGTCATGCAGGGTCGGTGTGCATATTTGTGCAATGAGAGGCTGGTGTTGCCATATGGCATGCTTACATTAGAGAGAAATGTGTGGGTGCACGTACGGGCTACCTACCTGTTAGGTGAAGGTGAACACTGCAATGACTTCCACATGCTTGTGGGTGGGAGGGAGTGCTCCATTATGCTGGGGTGTGGGCCAAGGGGCATGGTGGGAGTAGTGGTACAGGCCTCCCTCCCCCAAACAGGCCTCCCAGGCAAGATGGATACCTACCTGTTAGGTGAAGGTGAACACTGCAATGGCTTTCAACTGCTTGTGGGTGGGAGGGAGTGTTCTTTCCGGCTGGGGTGTTGGCCAGGGGGCATGGTCGGAGTAGTGGTACAGGCCTCCCTCCCCCAAACAGGCCTCCCAGGCAAGATGGCTACCTACCTGTTAGGTGAAGGTGAACACTGCAATGTCTTCCAACTGCTTGTGGGTCTGAGGGAGTGCTCTTTCCTGCTGGGGTGTGGGCCAGGGAGCATGGTGGGAGTAGTGGTACAGGGCTCCCTCCCCAAACAGGCCTCCTAGGCAAAATGGTTACCTACCTGTTAGGTGAAGGTGAACACTGCAAGGCTTCCAACTGCCTGTGGGTGGGGAGTGCTCTTTCCTGATAGGGTGTGGGTCAGGGAGCATGGTGGAAGTAGTGGTACAGGTCTCTCTCCCCCAAACAGGCCTCCCAGGCAAGATGACTACCTACCTGTTAGGTGAAGGTGAACACTGCAATGGCTGCCACATGCTTGTGGGTGGGAGGGAGTGCTCTATTATGCTGGGGTGTGGTATAGGGGCATGGTGGGAGTAGTATTGCAGGCTGCCTGTGCTCATGCTCCCATGGTAATATTGCTGGCTACGTTTAGGGTAAATGGGAGTGAGTGAAGGTTGGATCTGTGAGACAGGTTTTTGTTGGTGTGTGGTGCAGATGTATGGGACTTGTCTTGGGTGGTGTGGGTTTTTGTTTGTCTAAGACAGTACATATCGGTGTGTTGGTTAACATGTGTTTGTACTTACCAGCCTCCACTCCCCCGAATACTCCTGTGAGACTCTCTGGATGCAGTATGGCAAGCACCTTCTCATCCCATGGTGTGAATGTTTTCTGTGGAATGGGAGGGCCACTGCCAGTCCAGTTAGCCAGCTCCCAGTTCTTGCTCCTCCTCTCTTTGACAACCCTCTTGAGATCATGCCACCGCTTCATGATCTTCTTCTTGGATCGCGGGATGGTCCCTACTGCATTGACCCTTTGTACTATCCTCTCCCACATATGTGTCCTTGTGGCTAATGTTGTCTGTTGGGCCAGGCTACCAAACAGTTGTGCTTCCACTCTGACTATCTCCTTGACATGACTGTCAACTCACTCTCTGTGAATCTGGGCATTTTATGTGTGGACATGGTGTGTGGTGTGCAAAGTGTTTGTGGGTGCAGGGGTGTGGATGAATGAATGACATCTTGTAACGCGTAACTTATCCCAAGGGCATCAAGGCGCCTAAATGATGGTACTGCTTGTGATATGGACTGATAACAGGATTACAGATAGGCCTCTGTAAAGAGCAATGTTTTTAGTGCTTTACGAAAAAGCAGGATGGATGATTGTCCTTTAAGTTTGGGGGGAAGAGTATTCTACATCCTTGGGGCAAGGGAGGAGAAGGCCCTCCCTCCCCACCTGGCTTTAAAGGCCCGGGGGACAGACAGAAGGTTTTTACTGGAAGAGCGAAGAGCTCTGCTAGGGGAAGAAGGGGAAAGAAGGGACCTTATGCCTTCTGAGCTTGCGCCATACAAATCCCCATGGGTAAGGCATAGGATCTTAAAAGAGATCCTAGCCTGGATGGTGGGTGTGGTGTTGGTGTGTGAGGTGTGATGTGCTGGGGGCTCGGTGGTGGTAGTGTTGGTGGTGTTGAGTGTGCGTTGTTGTTTTGCCTCTCATCTCAGATCTGGGGGATGCCCTTCTCTTCTGGAGTGTTGCAAAGGATTGTGGTCAGTGAAGGGGCTGGTTTTATACCCAGCTATGTGGGTTTTGCTGTCAGGTGTGTTGTGGGTGTTGCCCTGAAATTGTATGTTTCTCATTGGCATGTATTTGTTTCATTGGGATGTGTTTTGTTTATTTGGGGGGCATGGATACTTTGATTTGTGCAATGTGTGACAATATTGTGGGGTTTTAGCATTGTCCGCCATGTTTTGTATGGATCGTCTAATGCGGTGACTGTGCTGCAGCTCTTCCGCTGGCTCTCCCATTGACTGCAGTGTGTGACCGCAGCAGTCGGAAACAGCAGATCATACCGCGGGACCATCGGGGATATCCTAATTTGCCGTGCGGTGTCTCTGCTATGCTTGCGGCAGGTTGTAGATTTTCCGCAGCGTTTCCGACCGCTGCGGTCGGATTTTGGACATCACCGCCCGTGATGGCCGTTTTTTCTTTGCCCGCTTCTGCCGCGGACGGTCTTTTTTGGCAGCTGATCCTAATTTGACCGCCGGTTTGTCCACAGTCCCGGCGGGCGGTTGTTTTTCGCCTCCATGGCGGTCGGGGTGATTTTCCAACCGCCATCCTAATGCGCCCTCTAATGTTGAAAGTACCTACCAGAAATACCTGGGCATGATATGTAGATAATTTTCAGAAGGAGACCACAAGTTTCTGATTGAAGGGTTCCCGAATGGGCACCTGTGCTGAAATTTGCCACAACTACATGGAGGACCTTGGTGAAGCACGAAGGGGCATAGGACATGCCAAAATGAAAGCAGGAGAATCAGCACATTTGCTGCCTCCACTAAAATGTTATAAGGAGCTAGTAATCATGCAGATTGGAATTGAGAAACAGTCATAGATTAGGGGTCACGCCTTAGCAGCAAATCTCCTGGAAGGAGAGTGCTGCATAGAAGACAGATGTTCTCCATCTTGAAGTGAGAAAATTACCCATTGGTCAATAAAACAAAGGTTTATAACAGGCATGATTCCTTTTCTTTCTTGTGACTAAGGAAGATAGATCCTATGAAACCTCGACCAGCAGTTACTAACCTTTTCCTGACCAATGTCTGTAATCACCTGGTCCACCAGGGTGACTTCTTCTGAAGGAAGAAGAAGAGACATAGGGCAATGAGGGGGTGTGTGGGAAATCTTTATGTTAGCTGGAGTCTGTTTCCAGGATTGAATCTATTTTGCACCAATTTGGGAGGAAGAGGTCAATACAATCCCTGATACGAGTAAGAGGGAAAGAATAATAAAGGGGGAAACACTTACGGTGTCTTCAGAAAGGCGGGCTTGGTTGCTTGAATGCATGGTCTGGACCAGAGGATGGGTGAGTTGCATATGGAAAGAAGGCTTGCAATCTTGAGCCAAAGGGGATGACTGAGCGCTCTTGGAAGGGACAGCAGATGGAGAGATTACCTCTATGTCAGTTGGACAAACACCCCCAAAGTCATGTTGCATTTGGCCCTGTCCAAGGAAATTAAAAAAGTGATATGTTTTGACAGGTGAGCAGTCAAAATATCGATTTTTTAATATCGACCTACACTAATATCGTGTTTTTAATATTGTAGGGACAGAATATCGATGTCAAGAATATCGTTGACCAGAATATCGACTTTAAGGTAAGTAATATTGTTTTTTTATATAGAAGTAAGTAATATCAGAGTTAGTAATATCGAAGTAAGTAATATCTTTAGCAAAAATATTGTTGTTAATAATATCGATATTTATATTAGTGCTATGTATTTTAGTATGTATTTTATATATATGTTTAACATTATTTGTAATGTACTTTTATTATTTTTAAATATATGTATTAAATGTTTAGAAATTAGTAATTTTTTTTAGTAATTTTTGCGTTTTAGTATCAGAACTGGTTAGGGGTTTATAGGGGAATAGGGTGGGAAGTAATTTACTTATAATTAATTAATATGTTTTTATCTATTGTCATTGATTATTAATTTATTGATAATTGATTATTATTTGGTAATTCATTTTTATTAATAGAATCATTTGTAATTATATTAATTATAATTAAGTGATTATTGTATTTATTGTTATTGTTAATTCATTTATTGTTGATTAATTATGAATTGGTAATTAATTGTTATTAATTTATTAATTGATAATTAAACTAATTATTAACATTTTTATGTGTAGTGGATTGTGGGTTTATAGGAGAATAGGGTGGGAAGTATTTTAATTAAAATTATTAATTAATCATTTTTTATTTATAATTATCGATAATTAATTTATTGTTAATTGATTATTACTTGGTAATTAATTTGTATTAATTGATTAATTTATAATTATATTAATTATATTTTTTATATTAATATTTATTTATTGTATTGTTAATTAATATATTGTTAATTTATTATTAATTGGTCTTTAATTTTTATTAATTGATGAATTGACAATTACATTATTTGTGTTTTTATATGTGTAGGGGGTTGTGTGTATATGGGGGAATAAGGGGGGAAGTAATTTAATGTTATTGAGGTAAATATTAATTTAATGATATTGGTATTAATTATTAATTTATTTAGTTAATCAGTTTTTAATATTTTATTTGTTTTACAACAATTATTTAATTAATAAGTATGTTAATAATAAGTATAGTAATTAAACCCCGAAGCTCTCCTACCCAAAGGATTCCTTTCTCACCCTCTGAGGCGGAAGCCGGAGGTCCTACTCCTCTTTTCTTTACTTGCTCTGGTACAGACTCAATTGCAGAGGGCAACGCCTATTTTAAATCGCGTCCCGAGTGACGCTTGCATTTTATTTGCGCTCGATTTTAAAAAGCGGATTTCATCTAGGATCTTTGTTCCCTACCTTCCTCTACCTCCTGGGCCGCTCTCAGCTGAGTGTTGACACTGAGAGCTGGTCCCGGGGAGGCGAGGGCTGTTTAGCGGCCATCTTGGGTGGGTAGGCACGCCCTCGCGCTCTAGTCGCTATAAAAGAGACCCCTGTTGCTCCGCGTAGCGGACGCGGTAGCGGATGCGCCGGATGCCCGCCGGAGTCACGCCAGAGTCCAGCCCGTCTGCGCCCGTCCGCGCTGAGGACGCGCTGGACGGCTGGTCCCTGGACTCTGGTAAAATGTCTTCCCCCCCTTGCAGCTACTCTCTTCGCGATCTGTTGGCTCTTAAACCTTGTAAAAAACGCTGCTCTCATTCTTATGAACCGGATGATTTCTTGCTCCCACCTCGATGTGGCTGCTACCTCTCGTCAAGCCCTCCCAACCCCGCCCCCATCTACCCTACCCCTGACCACCCCGTCACATCCAGTTCTAATATAGTAGAAGTAGAGGGCATCTTGGTTAATGCCCGCTCCCTTATCAAGAACAAGGTTATGTTTAAGGAGATGGTACTGGACAGAATGCCCACTCTAGTGTTTGTGACCGAAACCTGGGCTAAGGACTCTTCCGACCCTGATCTAATAGAGGCTGTCCCGGAAGGTTACTGCCTGGCCAGACTAGATAGGCAGGGACGAGTGGGAGGGGGGATAGCGATCCTTTACAAAGATCACCTTCAATGCCACATAGTACCCATGACTGATTTTCCTGACAGTTTTCAAGCTCTCTATTTTACAATAAAGGAAGAGCAACGCCCCTTCTTTAACGGTATCTTAATTTATCGTCCCCCCGGCTTGAGAACCCACTTCACGCACCACCTCCTCCAATCTCTTGAACCCTATTTTGGCCGAGACAATTTCTCCATCCTGGGTGACTTTAACTACCACCTAGAACGGCACGACCTCTCTGATACCTCCTGTCTCACTGAGGCCCTAGAATCTTGCGGGCTTACGCAACGTGTCACGGGAGCCACTCATCGTGCAGGTCACACTCTGGATGGCATCTTTTCCAATGACCCCCGTTTGACTACCAAGGATCCGATCCATCTTTCCTGGTCTGACCATCTGGCGGTCCCTTTCCTTCTTAAACACCACAGGGTGAACTCCCGTAAACTAGGGAACCATACAATAGAGACTACTAGAAACTTCAGGTATATTAACAGCAATTCCTTCGTGCCCTGGGCTGCAAGCCTTGCTATCACTGGCCTAGATAGCGTACAGACTGCAGTCGCTCACTTTGAACAGGTCACTACCGAGGCCCTGAATCAACTAGCCCCAGAACAATCCCGGCGCCGCGCTAGAAAGAGACCTTCTGCCCCCTGGTTCTCCGACTCCCTTAGGCTTCTTAGGCAAGAAGTGAGGAGAAAGGAGAGGCTATGGCATGCTAGTTGGGACTTCAAGAACAAGGAAGCTCATCGACTTCTTGTTAAAAAATACAAAGCTGAAATTGTGCAGGCTAAACAAGAATACTTTGTGACCGCGACTTCCTCGCTCTCCTCCTCGAAGGAACTCTTTAAAACTGTTGACTCCCTGGTAAGATTGCAAGCCCCTGACCCTGTCATCCCTTCGCAGGATCTCTGTGATAAGATCGCCTCCTTCTTCCACTCTAAAATTCAGGATATCCACCTTGCCCTCGAGGAACAAAGAGCTGTTCTCAGTGCATCAACACCCTGGGTAGAGACGAGTTCGATCATCGCTGAAATCTCCCCACCATGCACTCTGGACGCTTTTCCCCCGCTGGCCTTGCAAGATCTTGAGCTACTGTTAGCCAAGACTAAGTCTGGTTCACCTTTGGATACCTGTCCACTGAAAGTCATCAAGCAGTGTAGGGAGACCCTCTTACCACCGCTGCTAGAGATAATGAATCTAGCCATTAGAGATGGCATTTTCCCTGCAGAGTGGAAGAAGGCGGTAGTAAAGCCCCTGCTGAAAAAGGCCTCTCTGGATCCGGGGGTCCTAAAAAACTTCCGGCCTATCTCCCTGCTCCCTGCTCCTGCGAAGATGCTTGAGACACATCTTAACAAGCATCTTGCCGCCTTTGTGGAAAGCTCAGGATGCTTAGACTCCTCCCAGCATGGATTCAGGAAAGAATTCAGCACTGAGTCAGCCCTCACCATCGTGCTTGACAAGATCCGCACGACAGTAGATGAGGGCCAGACCTCTCTCCTGGTCCTGCTAGATCTAACTGCGGCTTTCGACACCCTCTCCCCCTCAGTACTTACATCGCGGCTGAGGGGGGTGAGGGTGAAGAACGCAGCTCTGGATCTCTTGACCTCCTTCCTCACGGGGAGGGAACAAAGAGTCAAGCTTGGGGAGTTTCTATCTCCATCCCGTCCTGTGCTATGTGGGGTTCCTCAAGGGTCAGCACTCAGCCCGACCCTTTTTAATATCTATGTTACCCCACTAGCCAAATTAATAAGATCATTCGGGATGGAGGTAGTCTCGTACGCAGACGACACTCAAATCCTCGTCTCTCTTCCCCATTCAGATGAACTAATCGCCTCCAAGTTTAGATCTTGCATGGAGGCGGTTGGTAAATGGATGATCCAGAACTCTCTGAAACTGAATGGGGAGAAGACGGAGGTGATGGTGTTTGGGGGGAAAGAAAACATCTGGTCAGCCAATTGGTGGCCTGACTCTCTTGGAACATGCCCTTCCCCCACAGCTTCTGCTAAAAATCTCGGGGTGCTAATAGACCCTGCCCTTGACTTAGGCAGCCAGGTGAGCAGAACCGTTTCCACCTGTTGGGGCCTGATTCACACCCTTCGAAGGGTCAGGAAATATCTTTCCCTCCAGGCAAGAAAACAAATAGCTGTTGCTCTTATCGGCTCGCGTCTGGACTATTGTAACGCGCTGTATGCTGGACTTAATAAAGGACAGCTGCAGCGCTTACAGGTAGTCCAAAACGCCATCGCCAGATTTGTCCTGGATATTCCCAGACGCTCTTCGGCCACTGCAGCCAGGAAAACGCTGCACTGGCTGCCGGTAGAATATCGGATCCGGTTTAAGGTCCTATGTATGACCTACAGAGCCATCGCCAAAAAGAGCGACACTGGAATAGGATCCATCATCTCCCACTATGTCCCCCGAAGGAACTTGCGCTCCTCTGGGAAACTGCTTCTGGCAGCCCCCCGTGTACGAAGAGCCAAATGGGGCGGCAGAGCCTTCTCCACTCTTGCCCCTAAGTGGTGGAACGAACTTCCTCTGGATCTGAGATCTCTCCCGTCCCTACAGAACTTCCGCACTGCCTTAAAAACCCTTCTCTTCCAGCAAGCATATGCCTAGGGTCTTATGTCTTTTTCCTGATCATTCTCTGATCTTTTGCTAGGCGCCTTGATACCTGCGGGTTATTGTTTTGCGCATTATAAATTTTCTTTCAATTCAATTCAATTCATTTTCCACACTGTTACATTCACTGGAGTTGGAATATTAATTTTAACCCCTTTGCTATTCAACACTTTCCCTACTGTTGCACTCCCTGGAGTGGGAATAGTAATTTTCACCCCTACACTATCCAAGTCTTTCTCATGTGTTGCACTCACTGGAGTGGGAATAGTAGTTTTTACCCCTACGCTATGCAACAGTTTCCCTACTGTTGCACTCCCTGGAGTGGGAATAGTAATTTTAGCCCCTATGCTGTCCAACACTTTCCCTACTGTTGCACTCACTGGAGTGGGAATAGTAATATTTACCCCTATGCTATCCAACACTTTCCCTACTGTTGCACTCCCCGTAGTGGGAATAATAATTTTTACCCCTACGCTATACGACACTTTTGCTATTGTTGCACTCCCTGGAGTGGGAATAGTAATTTTAACCCCTATGTTATCCAACACTTCCCTACTGTTACACTCCCTGGATTGAGAATAGTAAGTTGTACCCCTACGCTATCCAACACTTTCCCCACTGTTGCACTCCTTTGAGTGGGAATAGTAATTTTAACCCCTATACTAGCCAACACTTTTCTTACTGTTTCACTCACTGGACTGGGAATAGTCATTTTTACCCCAACGCTATCCAACACAGTCCCTACTGTTGCACTCCCTGGAGTGCGAATAGTAATTTTAACCCCTACTCTATCCAACACTTTTCATACTGTTGCATTCACTGGAGTGGGAATAGTACATTTTACCCCTACGCTATCCAACGCTTTCCCTACTGTTGCACTCCCTGGAGAGGGAATTGTAATTTTTAGCCCTAAGTTATCCAAGATTTTCCCTACTCTTGCACTGTTTGGAGTTGGAATAGTAATTTTATTACCTCTGCTATCTAATATTTTTTGTATTATTTTAGTTAATGTAGTATATAATTAATATTAAATATTTTTTTAATTATTTTAATTTTTTTAATCTGTTATATATATTTATTTATTTTGTGTTTCTATTATTGTTTTACGTGTGTAGATGTATTTATAGTTTATATAAGATTTTTTTAATTAAGTTATTAAAACAATTTTTTTAATTATTAGTGAGTATATATATTATATGTATGTTTAATTTATTTTTACATTATATATATATTACTTATCATTTTTAAACATTTTAAAATATTTTTTAACTATGTTTATTTTAATTATATGTATTATTTACTTTATTTTTGTTTTTACAAGGATCTAATACATTTATCTCCCAAGAGGTGGCCATCCAGGGCATCTAGTACAGGAGTCAATGGCCAGATCGATTAACTTGGAATCCAAATGCAGGAGAATGGCTTGATGTCTCACTGAGGAGATGGAGGCATTGTAGGAAAACCAAGGCATGGTGACTGAGGCCGCCCAGGAAAACCAAGGCAGTGGGCTCAGCCACACAATTCAACAAGGTCTAAGGGGCCGATTACGATGGCGGGCTGATCGCCACCGCTTGGCCCGTCAGTGGCGATCCGCCCGCCATCACCCTGAATATTCCCTCTGCCAAATTAGGACAGCGGTGGGAGTGGGAATGGTAACGCGGCGGACGGAAAGACCGTCCGCCGTGGTCCCGCAAGGTGGTCCTTTTCCGCCCACCTTGCGGGACATGGTACAATGGGGGCATTATGGCGGTGCCTTGCAGGCACCACCGTGTGCATTAGGATGCCTGTCTTTTGTGGCAGAGATCCCATCGCAAAAAGACAGGCGGAGAATGCCTTTGGGGGCCTGTTGCGAGCCACCGGGGATTAGGGTGATGGGGTGCTGCACGTGGGGGGTACCTATGGTACCCACCCTTCATTTGCATGTACAAGGTGGCAGGCACCGCACCGTGCCTGTCGCGTTGTACATACAAATGCAAAACATGTATTTTTACATTGTGGCGGGTGCTGCCGCCCGCCCCAATGTAAAAATACGGGATGCGCCCACCAGTGTGGCAGGCGCATCGCACCTATGGCGGGCACCTATGGCGGGCATTCCCTTTTGCCTATGCATTGGCGTCGGATTTGTCCGTCTGCCATCGTAATCGGCCCCTCAGTTTGGAGGGGCAGCAGCAGCTTTTTCAAGGGTGTCCAGATGAAAACAGATGGGGCCTGTAACTTTCAGAATTAAGGCCTGGTAGAGTTTTAGCACATGATGTACACTCTGATGGAGATCTTGGTCTTGGTTAGACATGTTAGTAGGTGGGGTCATTATCAGCTGTAGAACAAAAATTGCTGCAATGGAAGGGCAGGGGGATACAGAGTGAAGGATACTTCAGGGGTTTCTTGGTTTGAGGCACCATCATCAAAATCACTGGACAGAGAGGCTCGAAAAATAAGAAATCATACGCTGCATCACAAACAGCCTCATCCTCAACATCCCCCCAAATTGGGCCTCAAGTGGCGTGCCTTTTGCTTTGTCCAAGGTGCTGCGCTTAGTTTTTTTGTAGAGAGGCATTCTGGATGGTGATGCCCCCTTTAGCCCGTGGAAGGCTTTGTGTAGATGTCTTCATTTGCCCAGTGCCTTTTAATGTAAAATGTCCTAGCTTTAGTAATGGAAAGCTTCACTTCTAATAACGAAAGGGAGACGAGGATTATACTTCAACCTTCCTTCACTTTATTACACAGTGACCTTCACAATAACAGAAAAAACTTATTTTCCCATAAACCTGAGCTAAGGAGTAGTATAGAACAACAAATCAGTAACCAGAATCCATAATAAAGTCAATTTTCTAAGTGTATGTCCCCCTCTTTCTTCGTGCAATTAAAGACTTGAATTTGACTGTATTCAATTTTGTTTTCGATCCATCATTTCCTGAAAAAGAAACATAACTCCATAACTTTTCCATACAAAGGCCAGAAGTCCCAAAGCAATGCAACAACAAAATAGCAAAAACGCAAAACTATAATACACTTGATAAAAACATTAACGTTTTATACTTGTACCTTATGTAATTCTTAATCATCCTGTTTCTTATCCCCATGTTAGGGTGGGAAGAAGTATGCTGATTCGGGTGGTGATAATACTTGCTTCCAACTCTGTAATAGAATTGAAACCTTCTGTAACTAAAGCAAGGAAATTTTACTTTCTATGTTAGGACCAGAGGCGAGGATTATGCTAGTTCAAAACTTATTGATGACCATACTGGCCATGCTAGGTCCGGGTTTGAACTAGAACTTCTTGAATGTGGATTCAGACGACCAGTCAGATGCATGTAAGATATCCTCCGATTTAACTCTCAGAGAGAAGGTCTTAAAAGCCATGGCACCTCTTGCAGAGTGTGCGTCAAAAGACGATGTATCAATACCAACCTCTTGCATGACCTACTGTAGCCATCGTGCGATAGAGGGGGAAAACAACACTGCCCTATATGGTTTACATAATTAAATGAATAGTTGGGCATTTCCCCTCCTGACGAACGTTCTCCATGAGAGACATGCAACCACACACAATTTTGTTTTTTCATAAAATGGGGTATAAGTCACCACTAGGGCATTACGCTTAGTTCTTCTTGAAATGTAAAAAGCAACCTTTCTAGGGTAAATAACCTACCTGTAATATCCAGGGCTCTCACATCCGATACCCATTTACAGGATATCAAACATAGTAAGATGGCCAACTTACCTGATAGTTGTTTCCTCAAAAGGTACCTGTTTCGTGGCCATGAAAGAAAAAGATTATGTACTTCATTCACATTCCACAGCGTTGAATACCTGGGTTCCGGAGGAACTGAAAATCTGATACCCTTCATCAGTTTCCTGACTAGGGGATGTTCTCCCACCGGTGAAACCTCCACTGGAAGATGTCCCCCTGAAATGGCGGAGCAAAAGATACTTTCCGAGCTATAGGCCTGCCCCTGCCAAACCAAAGATGATGAGAAGTTCAGAATATAGACGGCCTTGGATGCCATGGGATCCAGATCCCTTCACAAACACCAATTAAGCCACTGTCCTGAAATGGAGCAATACCTTTTGGTAGTTCCGTCCGCTCAATGCCTTTGAGAGGATTCACTCAGCTTTTTCTTAATGACCTGCTCTGACCATCCATCGACTCTTGTAATCCTCCACGCCATAAGATTGAGCGACCCGTCTAAAACTATATGGGGGATTACAGGGGAGATCTTGCCTGTGGGTCAGACGTATTGGAGAATCCCAAGAAAGTTCAATCATCACTGGAAACCATACTTGGGACCTCCAGAAGGGCGTGATCATCACCACATCTGCCTTCTGACTCCGAACGTGAGTTGATAGTCTCATGAGCATAATGAGCAGGGGAAATTCATAGCCCTTCTCCAGACCCCAGTCCTGGAGGTAGGTGTCTGTCCCCACTGCTTGTGAATCCAGTCTCTAACGGAAGAACTTGTCCACCTAATGATTCGAATTGGAGGCAAACATGTCTGCAGAGAATTTACCCCAAATGTTGTCCACCATCCGAAACACCTCCGGGTGAAGTCTCTATGCGCTGATATCCGGGAGATGCCTGAAGTGCCAATCAGCCACCTCATTGGAGGTGCTCAGGAGATATTCCACCATCAATTAAATCTTATGACCCAGGCAATACTGCCACAATATCTTTGCCAGTTCTGCCAGCATCCTGGATCTGGGACTACACCAGGCGGTTGATATGCATATTCCGTTCTTTGGAAGACCACTTTCCGCCTGTGGAAACATCTCCACAGTGTGCCCACCAGTCTGTCTTTCTGGCATCAGATTCTATAGCGATGCCTAGACTGCATCTGGAGATCGCCTGTCCTTTTCAGACTTCCATATGGACCAACCATCATTTCATCTTCTATCGAGCATCCTCCGATAACGGTACCAACTCGAAGTACTTCAGGCCTCTGTGTAAGTGGAACGCTTTCAGCTACTGAAGGGACCAATGATGAAGGGAACCCGGAAAGATTGCCTGGATAGACGATGCTAGAAGGCCACAAGGCTGGCCAACTGCCAGAGGGATGTGGACTCACAAGACATGGTTTTCCTGAGTTCTTTTTTGATCTTCACCATCTAATTGGAGGTCAGGCTGAGGGTAAATTCCTTAGAATCTATGACGGATCCCAGAAACGTTGTTCATTGCACTGGGACCAGCAAGGATTTCTTCTTGTTTGTCACACAACCCAGCCATTGCAGTAGGTCCACTGCTGTCTAGTGTTGAGTTGCCAGCGTCCAGATGCACTGGTGTATCAGGAGGATATTGTCCAGATAGACAATAATCAGCAAACCCCAGCTGCAAAGGAGTTCTAACGACAGCTTGAGTACTTTGGTAAAACATCATGGTGCTGAGGATGCGCTAAACGGTAATGTCTGGAATTTGAATACCTGGTGGCCCCACATGGACTGCCAGTAGACCAATCACTCATTGAACTCTCTGAGGTTTATAACCAAGCGATGTCCGACGTACCATTTTCTCACCAGGATAAGATTGCTAAATAACTCGTTTGGGTGTAAGACGATGGGAACAATCGCCCCTTTTGGCAACAAGTCCCTTTTTTTCTTTTCTATGAGTACTGAATTCTCTTGGGAAAAATGTAGGGGATGTGGTTGGAAAGCTTGCATGAGAGAACACATGAACTCTATCTGGAACCCTTGCACCATCTGCAGTACACATGCATCTGCTGTCAAGCTTCCAATAGACTTGGAACTGAGCCAAACGGCCTCTGACTCTTAGGCGCCTATTAGGATGGCGGACGGACCTACGTCCGTCCGCCACCCCCGAGGTGGAGGGACCGTCCGCAGGGGCAGCGGCGGTCCCTCCGGTGGAATTAGGATGTGACCGCCACCCTGGCGGTCACATCCCGTATATCTAACATTGCGGCTTTAAGCAGCACCCGCCGCAAAGTTAAATATGCATGCTGTGCATTTGCATGCACAAAGCAGCGGCAGGCACCGCGCGGTGCCTGCCGCATTGTGCATGCATATGCAGAGGGGTTCCATAGGTACCCCCCCATGTGCACCCCCCACCCCCCCTTCACTCGGGGGGCCCACAACGGACCCCCTAATAAAAGACCGTATGCCTTTCCGTGGTGGCATTGCCGCCACGGAAAGGCATGTCCTGAAGCTCATCCTAATATGGCTGGCGGTGTCTGATAGACACCGCCACCATATTAGAGCTTTTCCGCCACGGTCGGAAGGCGACCGCGGCGGAAAAGCGGCAGACGGTCTTCCCGTCCGCCGATGACCCCCCAGCCATCCTAGTGTGGCAGGGGGTCTTTTCATTTACTGCAGAGGTGAATCTGCATTCTCGGTGCCGGTGGTGGCTTACACCGGCCCGGAGGATGCGGATTCACCGCAATCCTAATCGACCCCTTACTTGGGAATAAAGGAGAGTCCCGACCTTGGGAAGATCTTTGGGTGCCACGGATGCCTCCTTGCTCACCACTGTTGCGATGGACGCGCGTGGAAAGATAGAAGCCCCAGTATCTGGCTGATCCTGATTTGGACCCGAGTTGGAGCCTTGGCCTCTCTGGAGACCACAGGTAAGGAAGCTGCTGGACCAGTGCCCACAGCCATGTCCAGCTCCCCGAATACCTTTGCCAAACAGACCACCCTGAGATGTAGGCTCTGCTTCTGAAGTTACCAAGTCACTCAACTTGGGGTTGACCTTGATAAAGAGCAACCGATAAAGCAAAGTTTGCGTTGCCCAAAAAAATCATTGCACACTGTGCCCAGCCGGACCAGGCTTCCGGAGATGTCAGGGACTCTGACTCCGTCATGTCCTCCATCATATTTAATAGATTGGTCAGGGATCCCATGACATCTTGCAGCTTGTCCCGACATGACCACCAGAAACACTTGATGCCCTTCTTGGGATCTCTCATGAACTTAGCCAAAATGTTGGCCATAAGGGCATCAATATCAGCAGTCAAAGCAACCTTCCCCTCCAGCGGGGGGCGCAGACAATCTGCCCATAGGCGGACCCGTACATCTTTTTCAAGTGGCATGCCGAGGCCTCCCGCCACATTGGAGGCCACTTTCTCACTCGGGGACCACGTTGCAGATCTAGGATGCATTAAGTCATCTGGGTCCAGCATGTCCGCTACCAAGGAGTGGGATCAAACACCTCTCCTCAACTCACTCTGGAAACTCATCAACCCACCTTGAGAGCCAGGACTAAGGGCTTGATTTATAAGTAGGTGGACAGCTCGTTGTCCCGCCAGGGCAACAGAGTAAATTACTCCTTTGCCCGGGTGGAGGTACTGACCGCCAGATTTATAAATGACCACCAAGCTAGCAGTAATTTATGAAGCATTGGCAGGAACCACCTTCACAGTGGTTCCTGTCAATGCATTTCACTGTTTGATGCAGGGCTCCATCAGCATGACAGAGCCCTGCACCAAACAGTTTTCTTTTTTATTTTCAAAACGAATATCCAGAAGTGGGAAAAGAAAAGGCTACCCTTGCAATGGGAGTCATCTCTCATGATGAAGAGGGGCATTCTTTGTTTTTTACTGCTCCTTACTACCAGGGTTTGTCTGGCAGTGACGGCAAGTAGAAATCAGCTATGTGTCCACCCTTCTTAATTGGGTAGATGGACATATCGGCCTTTATCTGACAGCCCTTAGTCTGTTGGGCCGTCGGAGCAGTTTGGCGAAGACGGAGTAGTCTCCCCTTTGTCAATCTATGGTCTGCCCTCTTTTACATTCGACGGTAAGCACACCCTGTCATAGTTGTGACAGACTATGCTTACCGCCAACATTTTAATCGGGCCTAAGTCTAATTTAATACTTTGCTGCTTTTTTCTCTATTTTGGTGGGGAAAGGCTAGGCTTACCTTAATTTTTCTCTTCCTCCTTTTTTGTAATGAGGGGCCTTTATTTAGAGGCTAAGGGAAGGCTTCAATGAGTTAAATACAATTCTACTTATTAGTATTCATTTTTTATTAACAGCAGAAGGAAGTAAAGAAGTTACTCCATTTAAATAAGGGCATTAGCAGTGGTTAATAAGGGCAAAAACTAATGCCAAAGTGCAATGAAAAAAATGTAATGACCACCACACTTGATACAGAGTGATTTGTATAGCAAGGATACACAAAATCTCTGCCACATACCGTGTAGTACCTGCTGTAAGGCAGTGCAAATGGTGCCATCACACCAGGTGCCAACAGACGCCAAGCTCTAGGGTCATCATTTGTGCTGTGATACAAGTGAGCACAAAGAGCCATTGTTGTCTGTCTTTAAATGACATATGGCTATCAGGAAAATGAAAGACTAACTGGTCACGCCATGCAGTAGGAATCTTTCTGGTGTGGTCTTGAATTTATTACTCTCTCCCTCACCAATGAACCCACTGTCGCCAAGTACAACTTCCACAACAGAATGAAGGCTGTTGCCACCTGGATGAAGAACAGCTGCCTCAAGCTCAACTCAGGGAATAAAGAAGTCCCCATCAAGGGCTCTACCCCATTCTCCTGGGACGAGTCCTGGTGTTCCGCAGTACTTGGAACCCCCCACACTCACAGACCACGCATGAAACCTCAGCATCAGCTTAGACTCCTCTCTCACCTTGAACCGCAAGAGCAACTCTGTCTCATCATCCTTCTTCCACACGCTACGCCTGCTCTGAAGGTTCTTCAAAAGTGGATCCCCACCAATTGAAGAAAGACTGTCACCCATGCACTCATCAGCAGCAGAATCGACTACGACAAAGCACTCTATGCTGGCATCACCCAGAAACTCCTTAAGATATTGCGGACCATTCAGAACACCTCCGCCAGACTCATCCTCAACATCCCCCACCGCAGCCACATCACCAGCCACCTGAGAGACCTCCACTGGCTCCCATTCAACAAAAGAAACATCTTCAAGCTCCTCCCAAACGCCTACGCCCTACACAACATGGGACATTTTTTTTTTTTTAAATTTGTTTTTATTGCAGAATTAGAAACCATTGCATACAATAGATCAACCAGCACACTCATGGTGTCCCCCTGCATAGTTCGAATAACATAGTGTATACACAGCCATTCAGCCCGTATCCCGGGGGCCGGGCGGCATAATGTTCCAGATTGCCAGCAAGACATCTCAGTGTGCATCCCTGAGGGACAATGGTCGAAATCTTTTCATGTATCTGCATTTTACCCCACCAAACCTTAACCCCTTCGACGCTCATGACGAGCTCAGCTCGTCATGAGGTGCACCTCTCGTACACTCATGACGAGCTGAGCTCGTCATGTAACGTGGGTTTTTGCAATCTGCAGCGCACCGCGGAAATCTGCACCGCACGCAAGGCGTTAACCCAACCCCAACACCGTCCATCATAAGCTAACAGCCCGGTCTCATGGCGATACTGCAATCCCGCGGCCCAGAACCTGTGGGGCCCTGTCACGACAGTGCCACGTGCCCCTGCCCCTGCTCATCTGTTCATGTTCCACAAACCTTAAGGCAGTCACAGGCCCGGTAGTACCTCCGCTCCCAACCTAGATCCCGGTGTCCAACCCACCCCTCAACAGTCCTAGAACAACACCCGTGCCCTCCCCCCCAGCAACCGCTGATGATGTGTGCCATGCCCCTGATTCCGGTATGGATCCCGCTACAGATCTACTTATACCTCCACACTTGTTAGCCTCGCAGAGTCCTCATGCTCCATCCATTCATTCCTCATCGTCCACCAGAGAGTCACGCAGAGCCTGCACTATCAACTCCCACGCCCGCGCTGATTCCAGGCTCTTTTCGTTGTCAAGCTTGACTGCTTGTCTCATACGGAGCACACTCTCGCATCCAGACCACCTCAGCAATTCATTCCTCCACCTCCTCACCGATGGCCCCTCCCTGGACTTCCAGTGCCAGGTGATCTCCCTCTGCGCCAGTATCAGCCCCAGGTCAATAAATTTGCTTGTCACCTTAGTGTTTTTTGTGTGTGGGAACCAGAGCAACAAGCACGCCGCCATGTCAAACTCCACCTCCCTGTTGGTCACTGCATTGAGGAGTCCCCCAACCTCCTCCCAGTAGTCCTCCAGTTTCGGGCAGCCCCATAACAGATGATCCAGATCCGCCTCCAATGCCATGCACCTCGGACACCGCGCCTCCTGTACCTGAAAGTATCGTTTGATCTTCTCCGGCGTCAAGTAGGCCCTATGCAAAACATAAAAGTGCACCTGCTGAAAGCGCTCGTTCCTCGTGCCCTTCCATGTACGCTTAAGGATATGACCCCACACCGTGTCCGGAATGGGCCTGCCTATGCTCACCTCCCATTTCGCTTTCAGGCCCAGGAGCGGCTCCAACCCCTCATGCAACATCCTATTATGGAGGCAGGTCACCGCTTTAAAGGTGCCGGCGGCCATCACTACATACTGGCAAGCCATAGTCGTGCCCGGTTCAATGAGCCCCTCTCTCCAATGCTTTTGCATGGCCGCCACCACAGCCGCATGCAAGAGGAAGCTCCCCTCCGGCAGCCCAAACTGTTCTTGTAGCGTTTGGAAGGGCACCAACGCTCCATCAATGTACAAGTCCCCCACCACTTGCAGTCCCAGCTCCTCCCACTCCAATAATGGGGACCAGTCGCCCCCATGCGGCAGCGCAGTCAGCATGCCTATCGGTATCTCCGGGGCATACGGCCGGGCCGCCTTCGCCCTTCTCAGGCTCCTCTGCCAGCATAACCTGAGCGTCCGCTCCTCCATAGTAAGGCCTCGCAACTCCAGCTTCTGCTGCATAATGATATAGGCCAAGACATGGCGCTGTATCCCCTGCTCTCGTTCGCGTTCCGGCCCTCTAAACACCCTAGCCACATGCTGTGTGAGAACCTGAAGCTGCGCGGCCAAATAATACAACTCAAAGTCCGGGACGGCCATCCCCCCCTCGAGCTTAGGACGGAGCAACGTGTCTAGTGCCACTCTACGGCGGCCGTGCCCCCAAAGGAAGCCAATGATCATCGTCCGCAGATCCCTGAAGACCCTCTGGGGAATCCAAATGGGCAGCGTGCGAAAATAGTACAAGAGCCGCGGAAGCGCCACCATCTTCAGCAGAGCCACCCTACCCAACACCGACAGGGGGAGGGACGCCCAGAAAGACATGCAACCTCTCAGCGCCCGTACGCACCGCCCAATATTGCCCTCTAATAAGTCCGCGACCTCGTGGTAGATACGGACTCCCAGATAAGTGAAGCAAGATGGCTCCCAGACCACCCCTATATTACGGGCGGGGCAGGGCGTGGTTGCTCTAAGCGGGAAGACACACGTCTTCGTCCAGTTTACCCTGAGGCCCGACAACCGGCCAAACTCAGACAACATCTCCATCGCCCCTTCCAGAGCCCGTTCCGTATCCTCCATGTACAGTAGTAGATCGTCTGCGTACAATGATATGTAGTGCAACTGCCCACCTCTTGCAATCCCTGCGTACATGTCTCCCGACCTGGCTCGTACCGCCAGTGGTTCCATCGCCAGTGCAAACAGAAGAGGGGAAAGGGAGCACCCCTGTCTCGTCCTCCTACCAACAGGATAAGCCGCTGACACCAGATTGCCCAGTCGTACTCGCGCCGCCGCCGAGGAATACAACACCTTCGTCCATCTGCGGAACCCTTCACCAATGCCGAACCTCACTAGGACTTCATCCAGATAGACCCATTCCAAACTATCAAAAGCTTTCTCAATGTCCACAGACAACACCGCCTGGGTACCGTCCGTATTTACTGTGCCATCCAGTATCCCTATCAGACGGCGAATATTTAATGCCGTACTCCTCGTGGGGATAAACCCCGCTTGGTCCCTGTGCACCAGGCTGGTCATATGTGGGGCCAACCTGGTGGCCAAGATCCGGCTCAGTATCTTATAGTCCACCGTCAGCATGGACAGGGGCCTGTAAGACCTCACATCAGTCGCTTCCCTGCCGGGTTTTAGCAACGGTACTATCAATGCCTCCCTCATCGATCCGGGCAGACCCCCCAGCCTATGAGCCTCCTCGTATACCACCAGTAGTCTGGGCGCAGGGCTATCAGCATACTTCTGGTAAAATTCTATTGGCAGGCCATCCACCCCGGGTGTTTTATTCCTCGCCATATGTTTAATGGCCGCCCTAATCTCGGCCAGCGTGACAGGTCCACCTAAGTCCTTAGCATCGTCGTCATCAAGCACCGGAAGCTGCACTGATTCCAGATATTCAGCTATTTCGCACGCCTCCACTCCTAACTGACTCTCGTACAACTCAGCGTAGTAGGCCCTAAAGCACTCCAGTACCGCCGATTGGGAGTAGACCGTCTCCCCCAGATCATTTTTGATGCTCAAGACCGGGCAGCCTCTGAGCTCAGGATTAGCGAGTCTAGCCAGTAACGTGCCCACCTTATCCCTCTCAGCATGCGCTCTAATGGCATATTGTCTGTAGTCATAGATCCGTAGCCGTTCTGTTTCGGTGGCCACCACCTCCTTAGCTTCCAGTAGCCGGGTCTGTAGATCCGGTCGGTTCGGCCTACGCCGCTCCAAATCCCTCAATTTCTCCTCCGCACTGGCAAGCGCATTCAACACCGACATTCGAGCATTCGAGAACCTCCCCAAGCATACTCCTCTCACCACCACTTTCATCGCGTCCCATTCAGTGGATCTACAAGAAGCTGTCCCCTCATTCTCACCAAAATACTGATCTATGCCCCGATGGACTGCTTCACTGAACACCGAGTCCTCCAGGGTGTCGGGCCTGAGCCGCCACGTTGGAATCGCGGAGCGCGCTCTCTGCCATTGGACATGCACCAACAGAGGATTATGAACCGATATGGTCCTGGCTAGATACTCCGTATGGGAGACCAATGGGGCTAAGGACCCGCTGCATAGTACCGAGTCAATCCTAACATGCAAGGCGTGGAGGGCTGAAAAAAAAAGAATAGTCCCTGCCATCCCGGTGCTGTTCCCGCCACACATCCAACAATCCCCATCTTTCCTGCCAATCCTTCCAGTGTGCGGCTAACTTACGTACAGGGGAATCAAAGAGTGGCGGGTGGGATCTATCTAAGGCCACATCTGTGATCGAATTGAAGTCCCCCCCCCAGTATCAGAGGCCCCTCTAAGAAAGAGGCCAAGGAGCCAGATAGACCATCAAAGAAGCGGGCCTGATCAACATTTGGAGCGTATATGCAGCTGAAAACCACATCCCGGCCATACAACCTCCCCTCCACCGCCACATATCTGCCCTCAGGATCCACCAATTGATTCAACACCTGGAACGGTATCCCCGCCCGCACCCATATCAGTACCCCTCTAGCAAACGTGGAGTAAGTAGTGCCAAAGACCTAACCATGCCACCTCTTCTGTAGTGCGATGCATTCCTGTTTCGTTAGATGAGTCTCCTGCAACATGGCAACCTGAACCCCCCGCCGCACCAAGTAAGCGTGCACTTTGTGGCGTTTGACCATAGTTCGCAGTCCTCGGACATTCCACGTTAGGCATTTCAAGTTAGGTAACGTCCCCATACCAACATTGAGCAATCCAGTTCAGGTATAGCCATTCAATGCCCACATCACAGCGGTTGCCCTCCCCAAAACAAACCATAAGAATAACTCCCCAAACCCCACTCCCCAGGACAGAGCCTACAAACCCAGTGTGAGCCCCGATCCAAACCTCAAACAACACACACATCCGACTAACCTGTGGTCGCCACCACAGAAGGCCTTAAGGGCCCTGAGGGGGTGAGTTACCGCCGACCCCGGGCAGGCGGAGCCCGCACCCCGCGCCTTCCATCCCGCAATGCTGGTGCTGCACCCTACCAGGTGACCCACCCAGCGCCAACAGGATGCCACCCTACCAGAAACAGTGTCCCAAGTCCCATAGAAGAATCAGCCATGAAAAATCTCATCAGACGTTTGGGGGGTGACCACCGGCCCCTTCAAGCTCTCCGCCTCCGAAAATTCCTCTCCAGTCCTGCCACCGTCTTCCCCAGAGTCCGTAGCCGCCAAGTCACTCTCCCGCTGTTATCTCGTAATGGCCGCCGTCGCTGCCAGCGCCTCTCTTTTGTCCGCAGCCATTTGAGCCTCTCGTTCCTTTCGCTGAAGCTTAGTGCGGGAGCGAATCCTCTGAGATTTCCAGACCTGAGGCGGTTTAGGCCTCGCACGCTGACTCTTGCTATTCCTGTCCGTACCAGCTCGGTATGATTCCAGCCACAACCATACTTCGTCCGGAGTTTGAAAGAAATGAGTGGTCCCATCCAGGGTTATCCGCAGCTTGGCCGTGAAGAGCAAGGAATACTGGATGCCCTCCTCCCGCAGCTCCTTTTTCACCGCTAAGAAGGATGCCCTATTCTTCTGGACCGCCTGAGTATAGTCCGGGAAGATCGTGACTCGGCTGTTCTTCACCTCATACGGGCCTGAGGCCCGAGCTTTCTGGATGAGGAGGTCCCGATCTTTGTAATGAAGGAGCTTCACCACCATCGGTCTGGGGGGGGCGGCCCAGCGCTGGTGGGCGCGCCGGCACCCTATGTGCCCGCTCCAATGTAAAGAAGGGAGTGAGTCCCTCCGGTGCCACCACTGTCCGGAACCAGTCCTCCATATAGGCCACCGCATCCTTCCCTTCAATTCTTTCCGGCAGGCCTACAACCCGCACGTTGTTCCGCCTATTGCGGCTTTCAGCATCCTCCTTACGCCGCTCCAACGAGTCCAGCCGGGCCAGAATGTCCGTTATCTTATGTTCCGCGGTCACCACCGCCGGTTTCAGGTCCAACAGCAGCTGTTCATGGTCCTTAACCTTATCCGACAACTTGGCATGATCCGCTCGTAGGAGCCCCAGCCCCGTAGCGACCTGCGCAATGTCCTGCTGCAATGCCTCCTTGGTCGAGGTGATGGCATCCAGAATAGCATCCAGGCGCCGATTCAGTCTCTGCTCCTGGTCCATCATCGGCGGGGAGGCCTCGCCAACCTGGGATAGCGCGGCCGAATCCTCCCGGCTCTGCCCCGTGATGGCCGCTCCACCTTCAGCCGCCATCTTAGGTGTCTGTGTCGCAGCTACACGGGCAGGCCCGGACCTCACCAGGTCCCGATAATCTCTGCTCAGGGGACGTGCGCCTCAGCCACAAACTTGATAGAGAGTCTCTGCAGTGCCCGTCACGCCAGGGACCAAAAGTTCTAGCGCCGTCTGTCCCACTGTCGCCAGAACCGGGGTGGAGGGGGAGGGGGGGAAGTAGAGACGAGTGCGTGCCCCCAGTAGTCCAATCCAACGGTGACCACCAATCTCCCCCGCTCCTCAGGTCCGTGTCTGCCAATCCTGCAACTCCGATCTCGCACAGGCGGGCCACTCCGCCAGCCGATGCCAATTCCGCTCAGTTTCGGTTCAGAGACCATCGACCCTCGCCGCCGCCATTTTCTTCGCACTCCGGGCAACACCTCGGACGTTGTCTGACTAGGTCTCCGTGGGACTAGCGGACCCCAAGGAGGTCTCCTCCGCTCACCAGTGGTTCCCCAACACTTCGCAGACAAATTGCGCCGGCCAGGGGTCGCCCCAGGTGCGGTTTTCAGGAGAAATAGCGGGACCCTGCGCGGAGCTGCAAGCTCACGCCGCCATCCCGATCGGCGTCCAAACCACGCCCCCCTACTCAACATGGGACATGTGTACCTCAACCACCGCCACGCATTCCACGCACCCACCAGAGACTTCCACTTCTCCTTACTGGCCCTGACTATCATTCTACGTATCCCCAAGACCACAGACAGAGGAAGAGCCTTCTCCCACCTCGCAGCAAAGACCTGGAACATCCTGCCTCTCCCCCAAAGGCAAACACCATCACTTCCTCAATTCAGGAATGACCTCAAGACCTGGCTCTTCGACTGAAATACACTGCCTTTGACGGACCAGAAGCTACTCGCCTCCCCCAGCACCTTGAGACCCTTACAGGTGAGTAGTAGTGCTTTACAAGCCACTTGACTGATTGATTGATTGAGTGAATGAATGATTGATTGATTGATTGATTGAATGATTGATTGATTGATTGATTGATTGATTGATTGATTGATTGATTGAGTGATTGAACTAGGCTGGCAGCAATGGCACAAGCCTGCCACACTGCCTAGCCCTTTCTGAGCACATACACAGGAAGTGGAGGGTATTGGCAGTAAGGACTCGAGGTGAGTAACAAATGTCATTTGTTTTTGGAGAAAGTAGCCCACTTACACTTAACACTTACTTTTGACTTTCAAGAGTTTTCTGTTTAATCTTGATCATTTATTTTGGTAGTACTCACCGCAGTCTGCTTCTTAGCATATATTAGACAGTGACATTAAGGAAGAAAGGGGGCTACAGAATTGTTCTAGTAGTTGAACACTTGCTACTGGTTAATTAACCCAGTGCAGTTGAAGTTTAGTTTTAATTTTGTAAACAAAACATGTATAACTATTATTTTAGCCTATAAAATAAAACAGTTAAATTGGCTGCTAGCTTTCTTAATATTAATTCCCCCCGTGTGCATTCCATATTGAACTTATATCGTATTTGAAAATAACCTTTATGTACTGTTAGTTGGAACTGTATATCTTTGTGGCCGGAAGCCATACAACTCAACATTTAAAAAAATGTTTGGGAAGGGCGCCACCAATGCTAAAGCCAGCCTTGGTCCCTTGACATCGGAGCGATGTGGCACAAGAATTCCTGAAGGGTTTCTGGGACACGTTGTCAGGGGGCAGGAGCACAGAAAACTGAAGGGATCGGAATGAGTCAAAAATAAAAAAAAAGCTGGCCAAAACAAGTGAATTGTTTACAATTTAAAGTTGGGGGGAGAAAGTGCATTTGAATGAGCAGGGTTACGGAGGTAGGAATAAGAGAAGTATGCCAGGAAGGACTAACTACAAAAGCAGGGAGTGGAAGGCTTTCTGGTAGATGGAGGGTAGGTATACGATGAAAGAGGTAATAACTTATTATCAGGAGTAAAGGCGATACAATATATAAACAATATGCAAAATACAAGCACAGTGAAGTTATATGGACAACATGATAAAGATAAGAAAGTAATAGGAGGGTCAGAGATGAGGAAGAGCCGGAGGATATCACTTTTCTGCGTGAGGTGCACCAGTAAGCAACGTGGAGGGTATGTATTATAGGCCTGTTGACAACACAAGCCATTTGATAGAGACTTCTAGCCTCAGAATCCTTACCTTAGAATTACAATTTTTCGTGAGCAGTGCCCCTTTGCGCTGGCAGGTGGCGTTGTTCGGCTCTGCCTGGCACCCTTCATTAGACCAGAGATCGCTTCACTCTCCCTGCTGAATTTGCTGTTAATCTTTTGCGCATTTTGCACGTTTTTAGAAACCTTTTAATTAAATATTGTGTCTTAATTGTATTGTGATTCATCTGCCTTTAAAAAAAAACTTCAGTTTTCTCTACTGCCTGAAAACGGTTTCCACTATTTTAAATACTTTCTCTCCTGATTTGTGGGAACTGGGGAATTTTGTTTTATGTTGGGGAATTGTTTGGAGAGGGCGGGGGAATCGAACCCTGACCTGGGAGGCTGCTAGTACTGACCACCGCCATTTTTTCTTTGACGGTGCGGTCTAGTTCTTCTCATCTGGCCTCATTTAAACGGGACGCTGCGCAAACGTGCAGCGGATGCGCGCAGCAGGCGCTCCGAAGGCGCGCCTTAGGCAAACCCGTCTGCTCCCATGCTAAAATCAAAACTATTCAAGACTTTTTCAAAACAGAGCCGCTAGCTCTAGATGCGGCCATTGCTCTAGCGCCTGTCGCTAAGAGTTGTACTGAACCATCTTGGTCGCAGTTCTCTGCTATTCCTTTGGAAACATCCCTCTCAATTATGAAGTCCCTTAAATCTGGCTCACCCTCTGACCCCTGCCTGGCTAAAATACTATCATCGACTGCAGAGGTACTCAACCTTGCAGTAAACTTCATTCTTAATACTGCTCTTCTAGAGGGCCTTATGCCTCATTCCCGAAAACACGCCATAATACTCCCCCTGCTGAAAAAAACATTGGCGGATCCTGCTGCCGCTTGTAATTACAGGCCCATTTCTCTACTGCCTTTCTTCTCCAAGATCTTGGAGAAATATGTCGATATGATTACCACAGAATACGTGGAGTCCAATCATCTACTTCATTCCAGTCAGTCCGGTTTCAGGGCTAATTTTTGCACAGAAAGTGCACTACTGGAAGTTGCTGAAGCTATTAAAACCCAATTTGATAAAGGAGGAAATACTGTACTGGTGTTGTTGAACCTCTCTGCTGCCTTCATCACCGTACCCCATAATAGACTGCTCAGCAGACTTGAGGAGTGCGGTGTCGGAGGTATTGTATTGAGCTGGTTCACCTCCTTTCTTAAAAACCGTAAACAAACTATTTGGTCCCCTCCTTTCACCGCTGATATACTGCCTATGAACGTCGGAGTTCCTCAGGGCTCAATTTTGAGCCCCACTCTGTTTAATTTGTACATGGCCTCTCTCTCACTCATAGCCGAGAAGCACAGTTCGAAAATAATTTCATACATGGACGATACCCATCTGTTGTTCACTTGTGAGAAGGGGGCCGAGTTCAATGTCAATGCTATTAAAAACTGTTTATCCAAGGTTTTCTCCTGGCTCAGAATTACCCAATTGAAATGTAACTCAGATAAATCTGAGATTATTTTCTTTGGCTCCGGCCCCTGCGATGCCTGGCTTAATCGGTTCCCGCAAGATATGTCCCCCCCTTCAGCACCAGTGACCACGGCTAAAAATTTAGGGGTGAAACTGGATTCCACCCTCTCAATGAAGGCCCACATACAATCAGTGGCCGGAACCTGCTTTGGTTTGTTGAGAATGCTGCAAAACCTCCTCCCCCTGCGTCCTATCTCACATAGTAAGACGGTCGTACAGGCCTTGGTGATCTCAAGGTTGGATTATGTCAACTCCCTTTACCTTGGCCTTCCTGCGTACCTGGTCGGCCGTCTTCAAGTGATGCAAAACGCTGTGGCCAGAGCCATTTTTCTGGCAGGTCCCAGGACACACACGACCCCTTTGCTGGTCTCCTTGCATTGGCTCCCGGTCCGAGAAACTGAACCATTTTAAGTCATTGGGGCTGGTCTTTAAAGGTTTCCATAAGATTGGGGCTTCTTACCTCAATGAAAGATTTCAGGATTACAGCGCACCATGAGGTCTTCCACTCAGCTTCTGCCCTTCACTCCCAAGGTCAGGTTGTCGAGGATCGGGGACAGATCCTTTCAAGTGGCAGCATCTTGTCTATGGAATTCTCTGCCACTAGGTCTCGGACAGGCAGAAGACCTCCACACGATTAGGTGGAAAATAAAGACCTGGCTGTTTCAGCTGTGAACCCCATGGATTACTTTTCGCAAGCAGAGCTTCTCTTTCTGTTAGTTGTTGAGTGGTCTTTGTTTTTTATGCCGGGACACTCCTGGGAGTAGCCGCACGCATTATAAGTGCCATATAACATAACATAACAAAGAGGAGTATCAGAAAAGCATGGAATTCCTTTGTAACATAGCAACAGTGGATAACAACTTCTGTTCCCCATTGTTGTTATGCTGTAGCAGCAATAACCAAATTTTGATTCTAATGTTCATGCTAGCAGCTCTTACTGAGAGCCATACTACAGTAGATAGTTATAGTTAGGACCTATTTTCCATAGGAAATTTGCAACATTCTATTCGCAATAACTTTTGTGCCGATTGACGAATCTGTGCTTTTCAAAACGTATGGCCTGCTCCGGTCCGCTCCTATCCTTAAAGTTTCAGGGTGATTCGGCAAGCGGGAGCCGAGAAAAAAGGGTGTTCCCAAAACGTGTTTTCCCCATGCAATTTCCTATAGGAAACTTTAGACACGGCTACAGCCCAAAGTGCTGAACGGAATTACACCAAATTTGGCAAAAAGGGAGCCCTTGGTTCAGAAAAATCCCTTTTTGTTAAATGGTGTAAATTTGTTCAGTAATTCCTGAGAAATTCAAAATGAAAAAAGTTTCTATATCTATGGTCGCACAGGATCTGAACACCCTCCCGATCACGAGCTTTATGGTAATTGGCTATCAACACTATAAACAAGGAAGTGTATGCAGCCATCTTATGCCTCAGTAGAACCGAGGCACAAGAAATCAGTGAAACAAATGCACAAAACGAGAAAAGAGGGCAGGGCAGAAACACCCTGACCCTGAGGCCTGCTTAGGGGGTCCCACAACTTAAAACGCGCCACAGGGCGCGTTTGCACAGTGGTGAATGGAGGGGGCAGGGCCTGAGTTGACGTGTGCAAACACACCCTGTGGTGTGGTTTAAGTTGGGGAATTAATTCCTCTTCAATCCTGAGGGTCCCTTGGGGCCAACTATCCCACCTTGTGATCCAGGCCGAACCCCTTTTAACACCTCTCTGCAACGGCGCTTACAGGAGGTACCTAGTGGGCTAGTTTGACACTAGGGACCTTCTGGATTCAAGGGAACTTAATCTCCCAACTTAAAACGGACACAGGGCGTGTTTACACAGTGGGGAAGGGAGGGGACGGGTCCTGAGGTGATGTGTACAAACACGTCCTGTGGCGCCTTTTAAGTTGGGGAAATAATTCTCCTTCAATCCTGAGGGCCCCTGAGGGCTAACTAGCCCACCAGGTGCTTCAAGTAAGCTCCACTGCACTGGATAGCAGAGCGGTGGTCCAGGCTGTGCCCCTTTTTATACCTCTCTGCAGCGCAACTCTGTTGCGCTTACTGGAGGTACCTAGTGGGCTAGTTGGACCCTAGGAACCCTCAGGATTCAACGGGACTTAATCTCCCAACTTAAAACGGACACAGGACGTGTTTACACAGTGGTGAAGGGAGGGGATGGGACCTGAGGTGACGTATGCAAAAATGCCCTGTGACGCTTTATAAGTTGGGGAAATAATTCCCCTTCAATCCTGAGGGCCCCTGGGGGCCAACTAGCCCATCAGGTGCTTCCAGTAAGTGCCACTGTGCCGCGTTGCCAAGAGGTGGTCCAAGCCATGCCCCTTTTTACACCTCTCTGCAGCGCAGCTCTGTGGCGCTACCTGGAGATACCTGGTGGGCTAGTTGGACCCAAGGGGCACTCAGGATTCAAGGGGACTTTATCACCCAAATTAACACGGCCACAGGGTGTGTTTGCACACGTCACCTCAAGCCCCCCCATCCCTTCACTAGTGTGCAAATGCACCCTGTGGCGCATTTTAAGAGGTAGTTTTAATCCCCCTGCCCTATTATGTACTACGGGCTTACATAGGAGGCCATGGTCACAGGGGTACCCCGACGCATATTGTTCCCTAGTGTATGTAGGTGTTTTAACTGTATTCTAAGTGTCTTTTAGCATAGCACTGGCTCTAGGACTGGTTAGTCAGAGTCAGTTGCCACAAGTACCCATCTGAAAAAGTTGAGGGTACAGGATGATTTTGCAACAAGGCCTCTTTCTGCTCCTCTGTTTGTTCTTTCTGCACGTCTTCCTTCTTCCTGCACTTTTCTTCGTCTTTGAGGACTTCTGTTGCTTCTTTCGGCATTTCTTTTGCTTCTTTCTGTGTGTTTTTCTACTGTCTTCATATGTCGTACCTCTGTAGGCATTGGTAGCAACTAGCATTAAAAAAACCTTAGAATTTCACTGAAAAAACCATAGGTTTCAGTCACGTTATAGTTACAAATTAGCATTTAAAAACCTTTGAAATTCACTGAAAAAACCATAGGTTTCAGGCTCGTTATAGTTAGGAATTAGCATTTAAAAAACCTTAGAAATTACATATTACATCACTCATGACATGGTCAGTGACATCACTTATGACATCACTGATGACATCTCAAATGACATCACTGATGACATCATCCTTGTGATAGAGTGGCAGACCTCCTCTCACCCTAATATAACCTTTGATACACACACTCAAAAATAGAAACTAACATTTTCAAAACAATGGACATACCAATACCACTTACAACACACCTATTTAGTAATTCCAAGATCTACACACACATCCACTCATTCACTAACAGTCCTCCTATACAGTCACTCATACGTGTACTCACACTTCATAGGTACTCATACACCTATACATCCTGTTACACAATGACATTTCCTTTGGTTTTTCTTTGTTCGCCATAAGTTGGCAGGGTATGCTCAGACGTGAGTCCCTTGCTCACTTTGCCACTGGATACAAGCAAGCCTGTCTGAAGACAGCTGAAATGCCAGAAACCCATCCTCTGTAGCTTGTTTCCGGTCCAGGGAAGGCATGGCTTGGCAGTTCGGGCTGGACTGTTCCCATGAGGCACAGGGTCAGACTGATTTGCATATGGCCATGTCTGAACTGGTGTGGCAGAGTGGGCTAAAGAACGGTGATGGATTAAACCCAGATCAGTTGACTGGGGATGAGTGCTTGTATTGTCAACGCTCTGTCCATCCTTTCCTTTGGTTTTTCTTTGTTCGCCATAAGTTGGCAGGGTATGCTCAGACGTGAGTCCCTTGCTCACTTTGCCACTGGATTCAAGCTAGCCGGGCTGAAGACGGCTGAAATGCCAGAAACCGGTCCTCGGTAGCTTGTTTGCGGGCCAGGGAAGGCATGTCTTGGCAGTTCGGGCTGGACTGTTCCCATGAGGCACAGGGTCAGACTGATTTGCATATGGCCATGCCTGAACTGGGGTGGTGTGGAGTGCAAAATAACGATTGATTTAGGCCCAGATCTCTGTACTGGGGTGAATGTATGACATTGTTCTGCATTCTGTCCATCAACTGTGGTTTTTGAAATTGTCACCCCGAGTGGGATGGGTATGCTCAGACGTGAGTCCCATGCTCTCCACACCACTGGATTCAAGCAAGCCGGGCTGAAGACGGCTGGAATGCCAGAAACCGGTCCTCGGAATCTTGTTTCCGGTCCAGGGAAGGCATGGCTTGGCAGTTTGGGCTGGACTGTTCTCATGAGGCACAGGGTCAGACTGATTTGCATATGGCCATGCCTGAACTGGGGTGGTGTGGAGTGCAAAAAAACGATGGATTTAGGCCCAGATCTCTTTACTGGGGTGAATGTATGACATTGTTCTGCATTCTGTCCATCAACTGTGGTTTTTGCAATTGTCACCCCGAGGTGTATTTAGGCATTTTCTATTTCAGAAGCAAAAGTGCTATAGCTGGCCCTAGTCACAGTAATATGTTTCATATCTCGCTAATAAAGGGTGCATGCTGTAAAGATAATCTTTTTCTGAAATCTCACCCTACAAAATGATCAGACAAATGATTCGGGAAAAGTTGTGAAGTTCTTTGACTCCCAAATGGGTTAATTTATTTTTAAAACTTTGGGGCAGATTTAGTCCTTGGTGGTCTTTACACTAATTGTTAGAGTGGGATAAAACATGACATCTGCCATCCTGATTGATACAATACAGGCATATTTTGAGTAGGCGTTGATCTCTGAGCATTCATAGAAGCCAGAGCACTAAACCTTTTAATTTTTCTGAAAAAATCTCCCAAAGCAGGCAATTGTTAAAAAAAATAAAAAATAATGCACCCTACACCCTAGAAGTTTTCACCCAGAGTGTGGGGGGAGGTCATTACTTTTACTGTTTGTGACTGACAGGTTTTACCTGACTGACGGACAAGAAAAAAGAGAAATCAGACCATCTCCTCTAAATAGGGGGTGGTCTGATGCACTTAGCCTGATGACCTCTACTCCATCTTGCCATCAGAGTAAGTTTTCTGACGACAGAGACATGAGGGTCACCGCAGTCCAGGGCTTTAAATGGGCCGGGTATTGCCGGTGCTCAGCACCAGCAGTTCTAAAAAGCAGGAGCCGAAACAGGTCTCTATCGAGCTATTTTTGCCCTAACCCTCTGGGTGAAAAATAAATCTTAACTCTGCAGCAGTACCACCTTTCACTGCCTGTGATGTAACTTCAAAGAGACTCGTTAAAGTTCTTTTACAGTCTCATCATTTCAGAACAGAAGTATTGTCAAAATTATGTGCAACAAAGCCATAGTTGTTGCTTTTGTATCTTATGCAACTAACAGCCATTGACAAAGCCTATAGTCCAGGCTTGTTGAAGGTAATTTTACTTCTTGTATTATAAGTCTGGATTCAATCACAGAAGCAGCAAAATGCCAGTCGGGGGGCACACTATGGTAAGCACAGATTTTTAGTTTACGTGTTTTAGGCACGCCCTTAACTGTTTCAGCCACGCCCCTTTGAGAGACTACCCAATGTTTTCATCCCACTTAAAGCCCTGCTGCAGTCAGAAAACTAACTGCCCGCCTAACTCAAAGTAGGGCAGCCGGACCAAGAGTTTGATGTACAGGGTACTCCGTCAAATTTGAGATGGAGTACTCTGTCCACCAAACTTTAAATCAGGCCATTTGTGCTTCACTTAGTACAAGGTATTAAAAAAGTGCTTCAGATTTTTCAACATTCACGCCGACATAAAAGATTAAAATACATTACATGAGGGAAGTATGAATGAGAGGGGCTTAAGGGGCAGGGGAAAGGGAGAGGAATGCAGATTCGTAGGGGGAACTAAGGGGCCCATTACGATGTTGGGCGGATTGCCCCGCAAGGCTGGCGGTAGCCACCGCCAACCTGGCGGGGGCAATCCGCCCGACATCCACACTCGTTTTCTCCCCCGCCACATTAGTATGGCGGGGGGACCTCGGCAGACGGAAAGACCGTCCGCCACATTTCTGCCCCAGTCGCCTTGCGGCCGAGGCGGAAAAGGAATAATATGGTGGCAGTGTCTATCAGACACCGCCAGCCATAATATGCTGGTTGAATGTAGGTGCCTTTCCGCGGTGGCGATGCCGCCACGGAAAGGCATGCAAAAAAAATAATTCACTCTGGGGCCCCTGCGGGCCCCCAGAGTGAATTATAGGTGGGGGTGCACACGGGGATACATGTGGTACCCCCCTTCATTTGCATTAACAAAGCGTGAGGCACGTGTGGTGCCTGCCGCTTTGCTAATGCAAATGCTGAAATGAATTTTTAGCATTGTGGCGGGCGGTGCAGAGAGCACCACCCGCCACAATGTTAAAAATGCAGGATGTGCCCGCCACTGTGGCAGGCACATCCTAATACCCCCACGGGACCCCCGCCCTTATGGCGGGCGGTCCCGAATTCCGACAGGATGGCGGGCGGACAAAGTCCGCCTGTCATCCTAATGACCCCCTAAGTGAGGGAAAACACAGTATTGAGTAATTTTACCAACATTTTTGACCTTACAAAACAAAAAAACAGGGAGAGAGTGTGTGCATTTTTGTCTGTGTGTATTTAAGCATTCCTGGTGAAATCCGACAGACACCTCATCATACCTGACTGAAAGCACCTCTACCCAATTGCTTACCAAACAATTAATTTATTGGTGGGGGTGTAACACCCCGAGCATCCCCCCTGTAACCACGCCCGTGCTCTCTCTCTTAAATCCACCTAGGTTCCTCCTTTACAGCCATTCCAGCTTGTAGCGAAACAAGCTGTATTTGGCTGTTTTATTTCGTATTCACATGGAGTCCTCCAAGTAATACAGTCGAATGAATGTAAGCAGCTGGACTCTACTGACTCCTGGCTTTCTACTACTTTCTATATATGGGATGATAAGACCAATCGTTCCCTCACATTTCCCACAAGTACTAGCAAGCCGCTCTTGTGAACCAGAGTAAGGTGTCAGTCTTCCTGCTAGATAAAGAAGATGGAAGGACAGCAAGCACCTTACAGGGATGTGAGATCACTGAATTAGGGCACCAAAAACATTTTACAAAAACAATTCAATGAGAATATAATGTAGATACTAAAACACATTCAATGAGAATATAATGTAGATACTAAAACACCAAAAAGACAGTTCCTAGACAACCATTAAAAGAGAAACAAGGGACCGGGTGCAAGGGGTGTTGGACCCAAAAAAGACAAAATCCACAAAGCAATTGTAAGCCTGTGAACAAGGAAACTACTCCACTTTAAACAAGGCAGTCCTTGCTTATCTACCCAAATTGACCTGGAAGCAGAATTCCACCCATCTTGTATTGGGATAGATGTACAAAGTTAGATGTAAGTTTTCATCATGCTTAAGAACAATAAAGCTGCAATGGCATTGATACTCCAATACTTAATAATTCATGATGTCCCTGTAAGCAAAGACACAACTCCCGTAGATCCTAGGCCACAGATAAGCTAAAAGGAATGTCCACTGCACAGTTCCAGCACCAGAAGAAACATGCAGACAGTTAAGGAGTGGGCCTGTGCTGACCATGGAAAAAGGCAACATAGTGCAACCCACAGCTTGCAACCCAGAATGCCAAAAGTGCAGGTACCATGGGAGTACAAAGCAAAGTCTAGGCAGTGAAGTGCAATTCTGCAGGGTCATCCCCAAACTTTTTACCTTCACCCTCCTATTTTCTGAACTCGTTTTGGTTGGCTTTTAGGACTTTGCACACTTTACCTCTCCTAACCTAATGCCAAAGGGATTGTGTTCTCTCCCTTAAACAAGGTAGAGTTAATTTACACCCATATGCCATATTTAATGTACCTGTAAGTCCCCTGCAAAGTGGTACTACATGTACCCAGGGCATGTAAATTAAATGCTGCTAGCATGCTTGCAGCACCAATTATGCCACTTACCTCAGTAGCCCTTCAAACATGTCTTGTGACTGTAATGGCAGCCGGAATGCAATTTTAAACTACCATTTCGCCCTGGAGAAATAAACCTTTTGCTGGGCTTAAAACTTCCTTTTTAATACATATATGTCACCCCTAGGGTAGGCACTAAACAGCCCAGGGGGTAGGTGCAGTGTATTTAAAAAGTGTGACACATATGTTTAAGTTTTCCATGTCCTGGTAGTGAAAAACTCTAAAATTAATTTTTCACTACTACAAGATCTGCCTCTCCCATAGGATAACATGGGGTTAACTTATTACATTTCATAAGTGATCACTTTCAACTGGAAGCAGGTAGGAAGTTCAAGTCTGGTGTCTAAAGAATTGTAATTTAAAGCCCTCTTTAATGGTAAAGTCAGATTTTAAGAAACAATTCAGAAAACGCCACTTTAAGAAATTGGCATTTTCTTGTCCCAGCCATTTGATGCCTGCAGCCTGTTCCTGGGTCACATGTCTGGGTGTAGTTGGCAGCTTAACTTTGTTTATTCCTCTCAGACAGCCACACAATAGAGGGATTAGGTGTTTCTGTTTAGAAAATCAACTGGCAGTATGGGGGGCGAAGCTGGGCACAGCCTCACTTGCAACCGAATAGGCTGTGCGCTGTCTTCACACAAAGGACTTGTTACCATTGCATTTTTCATGCAGCCAGGATGGAGCCAGGGGAGGGGAGGCAGGAAACTTAAAGAGCTTCGAAGGGAATGGTCTAGAAACGTCTCCTACTTAAAATTGAGCACCAGGTATAAATAATGGACCCTCAGACCCAACTCTTCAGTACACTCTGGACCTGTGGATACTACAGAAGAAGGACTACTGTACTGCTTTGCTGACAGAAGGACTGCCACTCTATTGCCCTGAGAAGGAAGACTGGATGTGCACCCTTCATCTCAGGTTGAAGTGATTCCAAGAGTCAGCTGACTGACCTCCTGTTCTGAGCCACATTAGAAGCTCCAGAGGCTCCCTGCAATTACCCATCCAACCTGGTGCCTGGACCTGCCTGATCCCTGCAGACCTCTGCTGGAGTGAGTTCCTGACCTCCACTAAGTGCCATTCAGGTCCTAGACGCTTGGTGGGGCCTCAGTTGAGCTTCTCTCTGAAAGAAAAGAGAAATCATGAAGTTTTGGGCCCTTTGCAAATGAGCCCATTCATTCCAAGTTCTTGCCGTCCATGCTGCCTGTCCATGTGAACTTCCAGTGAACCCTACGCTGCATGCCACAGTGACCATCAGTGACCCAGCAATGCAAGATCTGCACTTCATGCTATAGCATCAACAGCTCGCTGTGACTGGCAATGTGAAGCTCCCTCAACGACCATCCACAATGGGAAACAGCCTTTACTCCAAAGTTTTAATTTCGCAGTACATTTACCACCCATTTTTAGGTTTTGCCTAGCAAATGCATGCGTACGAAGTACGCCTGCGCTAGGAAAAATCTTATGATCTGTGTGTGGAGTCGGGTAACAGCCCCCTCCTCCCATTGGCTAGCTCCATAAATGGAGGCTAGCCATTGGGAGAAGGCTCTATCCGTCAATCTCGGACCAGATTCGGGGGCGTTCCCGAGAATTTTTGGCTTTTGGCTACGTCAGCCGAAAGCCTGTTCTCGGGAACGCCCCCGAATCTGGTCCGGCATTAAAGGCACCCGGAAGAAGTCCAGGTGAGTGCTTGCTTTTTTTTGTGCTTTTTTTTTGCCCCTTCCAACCCCCTCTCCCGCTCTCCGTGTCACCGGACCTGTTCCCGCCCCCCTACCGCTGCCTCGCTCTCCGTGTCTCTCCGGCCCGTTCCCGCCCCCCTACCGCTGCCTCGGCTCCCGTTCCCGCCCCCCTACCGCTGCCTCGCTCTCTATGTCTCCCCGGCCCCGTTCCCGCCCCCCTACCGCTGCCTCGGCTCCCGTTCCCGCCCCCCTACCGCTGCCTCGCTCTCTATGTCTCCCCGGCCCGTTCCCGCCCCCCTACCGCTGCCTCGGCTCCCGTTCCGGCCCCCCCTACCGCTGCCTCGACGCTCTCTCGGCCGCTCTGCTGGCTCTCCCGGGCCCTGTGCGCTGATTCCCCGATTGTGGTCCGCGGCGCCGCCTGCCCGGAGCCCCCTGAATCCGAGGGGCGGACAGAGGACCGGGGCGGTGACAGCCTGTCACTGGCGAACTTCGGAGAAGCAACGACAACTTCGCCGGGTTTCAGGGGAAGAGCAATAGTGCGGCGGAAGGCAGCAGCCGCCGCGAAGAGGGGACGGGCACGGGCCCTGGGCACCTTCAGGAGGTGAGACCACTCCACGGCAGCAGCACGTTTCCACGGAGACACCCGGAGTCCAGCTGGAGAGACAACTGCTTCAGGGTGACACTGCAACCGCAGGAGAAGAGCAAAGAGCACCTCCACAGCGCCAGTGCCCCCGGACAGGAGGCTCCAGGGGGAAAGCAGTGAGCCGGGGCGGTTGGGAGACAGCAACTCCACGCTGGCACAACACCACCCACGGGGAGAACAAAAGCGCTGCTGTCCCCTTTAAATGCTCGGTGTGATAACCGCACTTCAAAGGGACACCGCCACCCCTCTACGAGAGCAGCTCCCCAGGGGCAAACAAGTCCAGGAGGGCACAAGTGCGCAGGGCAGGAGAAGCACTTCAGATCTAGGGGAGGAACAGGTCTGAAGCGCAGGTCAAAGAGGGAATGACACCTGCTTCCTCTTGTGGGAGGTGTGCGATCTCAGCACATAACTAAGTGTGTTGACCATGTGGCAATCTTTAAATACAACTGTAGGTTTTCGGTTCTGGGGCTTAGATTGTACTATTCATTGTATTAGGATACTTAAGGCAGTTGGTTTTTAGGGTGGGCAGCACACTGTGTCTGCATGCCTCCCACGCTTTCAGTCCAAGGCCTTCACTTTAGAAACGTTTGTAACTTTGTGCATTTGTGAAACAAACCAATACAGAAGGCTCCAGACTGTGCTGATTTGATAAGTCAGAACAGAGTCTTACACACCCAAGATGCTCCAGATCATAGGCCTTGGAGGGCTACACAGTGGACCATCTGAGTGGGCACCTTGTCTACTGCTGCTATTTGTTTAGCCTGTAAGTCCCTTTTTGAACTCCCACTGGACCTGCTTAGCCTTTGATCATTTCAAGGTCAATAAAGTGCAAAACTTTAGTGGTGGTGAGGGTAACGATGCTTGTCTTTTAGATGCCTAAAACCCGCCCCCCTACCGCTGCCTCGCTCTCCGTGTCTCCCCGGCCCCGTTCCCGCCCCCCTACCACTGCCTCGGCTCCCGTTCCCGCCCCCCTACCGCTGCCTCGCTCTCCGTGTCTCCCCGGCCCCGTTCCCGCCCCCCTACCGCTGCCTCGGCTCCCGTTCCCGCCCCCCTACCACTGCCTCGCTCTCCGTGTCTCCCCGGCTTCGTTCCCGCCCCCCTACCGCTGCCTTGGCTCCCGTTCCCGCCCCCCTACCGCTGCCTCGCTCTCTGTGTCTCCCCGGCCCTGTTCCCACCCCCTTACCGCTGCCTCGGCTCCCGTTCCCGCCCCCCTACCGCTGCCGCGCTCTCTGTGTCTCCCCGGCCCCGTTCCCGCCCCCCTACCGCTGCCTCGGCTCCTGTTCCCGCCCCCCTACCGCTGCCTCGCTCTCTGTGTCTCCCCGGCCCCGTTCCCGCCCCCCTACAGCTGCCTCAGCTCCCGTTCCCGCCCCCCTACCGCTGCCTCAGCTGCCGGAGTTGCAGGAGAGCCCCACTGGCTGAAAGAAGATGCTAGGTTTAGCTTTTTTTCTCGTGTCTTTTCTTTTATTGAGCCATGGGGAGGGGTAGGGGGTAGGTGGAGAGGGTAAAGGAATAAGCCCTTTCATTGCAATGCAGTTCTCTCCAGTCATCCATCATATCTACGCTATCCATCAAGTCAGCCAACTACATTCGAAAATATGTGCTCTGTCCCTGTTCATTGAGGATATCCATTTTACCCGTCATTACACAGTTACCATTGCTTGTCCGTTTCATAGGGCTCTTGCTTATGAAACATCTATCAGAAGTAATCTTCCTGGTCCATGTTTATCACTTCTAGAACAAATAGATAGCCACCCCTCTGTTGACGGTAGAAGACACAGAATAATATCACTGTCCACCCCATTTCTCTGCTAGCTTGGAATACTCCATGTGCATTTTAATGTGTTTCCTGCAGGAACTCGATTCCTACCCTGTTCTGTTTAAGGAAAGCAAAACAAGTGATGGGTCGACTTCATGAAATAATGTCAGCCACCAGTAATCGTGTGCCCCTGTTGCCTGCGTGTGCCTCCGTGTGCCCCTATTGCCTGCTTGTACCTCTGTGTGCCCCTGTTGCCTGCTTGTGCCTCCGTGTGCCCCTGTTGCCTGCTTGTGCCTCCGTGTGCCCCTGTTGCCTGCTTGTGCCTCCGTGTGCCACTGTTGCCTGCTTGTGCCTCCGTGTGCCCCTGTTGCCTGCTTGTGCCTCCGTGTGCCCCCGTTGCCTGCTTGTGCCTCCGTGTGCCCCCGTTGCCAGCTTGTGCCTCCGTGTGCCCCTGTTGCCTGCTTGTGCCTCCGGGTGCCCCCGTTGCCTGCTTGTGCCTCCGTGTGCCCCTGTTGCCTGCTTGTGCCTCCGTGTGCCCCTGTTGCCTGCTTGTGCTGTGTGGGTGTGTGTGGAGGGCTCTGTGTGGCTGTGTGTGTGGGAAGCTTTGTGTGGCTGTGTGTGTGGGAAGCTTTGTGTGGCTGTGTGTGTAGGAAGCTTTGTGTGGCTGTGTGTGTGGGGGGGGCTTTGTGTGGCTGTGTGTGTGGGGGGCTCTGTGTGTGTGTGGGGGGGGCTCTGTGTGTTTGTGTGTGTCATTTGCGAGAGATAAAGCTAGTGGCATTGTAAATGACAATGCCATTTATTTATGTTAAAAAAACATAAATAAAAATAATGTCAAGAGCAATGCCAATAGCTCTAACTTTAACAAAGGCAAAACCATTGCATTGTAAATGCTTGTTTACAATGGAAGAATGTTGGCACGCAAGTCATTACAACGGAGACTTTATCCCGCATTTGAACACATTTACCACGCAAATAATGACTGCAATAATAGAAATTACTTCAATTCATCAGCAGGTGGCAGTGTTGTAATAACAATAAAGTATTTTTAGAACAGAAGGCACTGGGACACTGAATGGTTAAGTATGGTTTTTACAAGTAAATAACGAAAAAATACTGGGACGGGATGTAGAAGGATTAGGGCCAATGGGTAGGTAACTGTAAATACTCAGGTTTTTTATTGATACCTGAGTATTAAGTTATTATAAATGTCTAATTGGGTTTCGTGTTAGAGAGAAGGTATGTGTGTTACGACAATGGGTAGGTAACTGTAAATACTCAGGTTTTTTTTATTGATACCTGAGTATTAAGTTATTATAAATGTCTATTTGGGTTTCGTGTTAGAGAGAAGGTATGTGTGTTACGACAATGATATTATTTTAAAACATTTACTTCTGCTGTTACCATTATTATCCCTTACAGCGAGTGTACAAAAAAAGTCCTTTATCACTTTTAATTCATATTCCAGGACATACACGGTTGAACGTCTCTTTTTTACAAAAGATAGAGCACATCAAACAGAACAGATGATCGGCAGAGAGAGAGCTGCATACAGGTACGTTCAATTAAAAATGTAATGTATGTGTGGTAAATGTCTGCGTGCTAGTTGTTTGCATAGTAGACACATTTTTTATGTGTATAACACAAAGGTACAAAGTTCCCCGGGGAATGTTAACAATGAGTGTGTGAGCAACTGGCGCTGCAATGTCCGACGGGCGCCGAAGAGGCGCTCTTTTTTGCAGATTTTCGGACATTGCAGCGCCAGTGTGACAAGGAGCAGGAGACCAATGATGAAGCATGACATCTAACTAACTGGATGTGTGAGGTCTTCTAGTTCCAACAAGGGAACGTCTGTCCCCTGCTTTTTGCTCTCCTCCCTTAGACACACTCATTGTTAACATTCCCCGGGGAAATTTGTACCTTTGTGTTATATGGTTGACTGGACATGTACACTGGACCCCGTTAAATATAGTCACTTGAGGTTCCCAATTTTGTATTGAACATTTTTTATGTGCCCAAATCTAAATCTGTGGAAATGGTATGCATAGCAAAACTTGCGTTGAAAAACCATGCATGCTAAAAAAAACGCATTGTAATGTCATACACCCGTTCACAACGCCCGACAGGATTGTCCCACTACAGCAACGACCATCCACAACACCTGGCCTGCTCTTCATACCAGATCGATGACCATCCAAGATGCTCTCCCTGCTCCATGTGGCTCCTTTCACCCCAAATGGAACTCTTTGTGCTGGACTTCGAAGGCAACTCTTTCAGCAGGACTAACCTGCTCCCTGTATCCAGCCCGCACTTCAATGTGGTAGGCTGAACTTCACAGACGACCAGATAACTGCAAGTGGGGCTTTGTGCTTTTAGGTGCTTTACTTACCTGAAATCTTTAGAATTGCATATCTCCTGTTCTACTGATTAGATATTTGTTCAATAAAATAAAATAATGAATTACATTTTACTCTATTTTTTTTAATTGATGTGGATTTCTCTTGTGCAGTGCTTTCACTGTATTATTGTTTGAAGTGCTGCATACATTGTTTACACATTGCCCCTAAGTTAAGCCTGATTGCTTTTATGCCAAGGTACCAGAAGGTTAAACACAGGTTAATTTGGGGTTTGCTTGTGTTTTACCCTGACAGAGATTGTGGTTGTTGTTTGAGTAGGGTTACAACAGCAGTCGGATTTGGACATGTGTTTGTGCAGTGCCATATAGATAATCGTTGTAACGCTAAAACCCAGATAAATAATATGAAACCAAATTGAGTTTCTTAATCCTCCTTTATAGGCTTTTTTGCTTTTTCCTAATTCACTCTCATTCTACCTTACTGTCTGTGATCATACCTGTAGAAATGTAATTCAACCTTATCAAACTGAGGAGCTACATGGTGGACAACCTCAAGGAATTCTGTAAGAAATTGGGACTTCAAACAAACACAGCACCAACACATTGGAGCTTCAGAAAGCTCTTAGAGCCTTGGGGGAGGTTTATCAGTAGTAGCAGCAACAGATGACCAGGATGAGGAAGATGATGTGGAGGAGGAAGGAAAAAACCAGGATGCAGGTCCTGAGATGCAACACACAGGGGAAGCGGATATCTTGCTTCCAGAATTAGAGAACCCACCCAGAGCGGAGAGCAGTGTGTCCTCTTAAGAACTTGGGAGATGGCCATACTTAAAATGAAGGGGAAAAAATGCCAATGAAGGCTTCGGCAGAAAGAGCCTTCGAGGAGTAAAAAATGTTGTTACCTCATGAACTGAGTCTAAAGGAGCTGGACCTGAAGGCCATACAGCTGACAGCGTCCAGCAGAAATAGTGGCATTGATACTGCAGTGTCCTAAGGAGATAAAGGATTCCACATGCCTAAAACCTAGTTCCCAGCTTTGAGGTGAGGATGATAATGATAGGTGGTTTGAAACCTGTTTGAATTGGGGGTCTCTGGTTGGCACAGGTATGCACTTGTGACAAGCAGGGACCCTCTCCTCTAAGTCAGGCAGAGGACTTAGTCCTAGAAATAACCCCTGCTCACCCTCTAGGCGGCGTGGCGCGAGCAGACAAGGCTAAACTCCAGTGTACACAGGGTTACGCATTTGTTATAACATACACAATGAAACATCAACCCACCACACAGGGACACAAGACTGTTAGTTCTGTAAAAATATATACTTTATATATAAATTCTCAAGCAGGCTTGTACGTACAGTCTTTAAGTTTCAAAAACGGTTCCAGTAACTCTTAAAAATGCCACAGTTCCTAAATGTAATGTAACAGTCTTAAAATGGGTTATAGGACTCTCACAAACGGCTTCCCAGCACTGTATGCAATGTTTCAAGCGTTGTCGCGCAGTTCGCAACTGCCTGAGCGCTTCGTACGCTCTTGTACGCCTCGTACGATCACAAATGGAAAGTCCTGCCGAAGCTCATGCGCCTCGCGTTAGATGCGTACGATGCGGCCAATGTAATACAAGGGGTACTAGTCGTACTATGCTTGTGCAACTCGTACCATGGCTGTTGGGGCAAAGGCGTTCACAATGGACAGTGGGACACAGCGCACGGTTCGAGGCATACCAGGGGCCTCAGCTAAAACAGGCAGTGCGAGTCGAGAATCGCACAGCGCACAGTTCGAGGTGTACCAGGTCCCTCAATGCACACGGGCGGTGCGAGTCGTAGTGAGAGAGTGCGACTCGTACTGCTCTTCCAGTTACAGTACCTTTGGTCTCGGGGTGCGGTGCGGACAAACACAGGCGGAGACCGGGCGTCCCACGTCGAGGTACGCTTCTCCTTCATTGCGAGCTACGGCTCGAGGGCACAATAGATCCCGCACTCGGAGGGCAGCAGTGCGTTGGGGTGTCTTGATCTCATGGTCCGTTCCGCATTTGAAGAGGAAGGGGGCAGCGGCTTGAGGTGAATCAGGCGCTATCAACAGGGCGTCGTCCTGGAGGGGCGAGTTCAGGTGCAGTCAGTCCTCACGGTGTGCTCTACAGCTCGGGGGCCACAGACTCACGTTGTTTGGACTGGACGTTCCGTTCTTGCGGTGCTAGCTCCGGCTCGAGGTTGCAGCAGGTCGCGGTGTTTAGGCCAGGCTTTCACAATGCTAGTTGCGGCGCAGTTGGTCAGAGGTCACTTTGCATGGCGGGATGGGGCGCATAGGCTCTCAGAGTGCGGGACAGATTCCCAGTCGCACTCAGGTCTCCGGGGTCAGTGCTGAAGGGGGAAATACACCAGCAGCAGCTTCCTTCTTCTCCTGGGGCGCAGTTCAGGGGGCAAGTTCACAAGCAAGCCCTTGGAGATTTGTTTAAAATGCACAAGTGAATAAAAAGTCTCTCAGTCTTTTCTTCCTCTCTCCTTCTTGCAGCAAGGCACCCACCACAGGCCAGTCTCTCAGGATTAGAGACAGTAGTCCTCCATGTAGCTTTCCTAGGTCCTTCTCTTCAGGCAGAGTTTCTTCTTGGCGTCAACAGGATCTAATTTCTTAGGAGCAGGGATCCTTCTTTTCTACACCAATTCTTTTTTCTTTACAGGCCAGGGGGCCTGAGCCTGGCTCAACCCCGTTTTGGAGCACTCTGTTGACAGGAAGCTGCCTTCTTCTTTCAGGGTGCAGGGCAGGGACATCAGACGCTCCGAAGGAGGTGGAGCCAGCATTTTGGTGTCAGAGCACAGCCCTATTCAGAGTCAAGGGGCACTCCTCCCACCTATCCTGGGGGTAATCCCTCTATTCACCACCTGGCAGCCCAGACTGTCCCCTGGAATTCCCCAGCCCTGTCACTCACACAAACCAGACAACAGATACACATCCTGGCAGAGGCGGGCTGAAATAGTCAGGCAAGCAAATGCTAACTTTCTACAAGTAGCATTTGCAAACACAGGATATTAAAATAAACTTTACTAAAAGAAGTAGGGTAGGTCCTAAACTGCCTAGAAGTAAGGGTGCAGTGAATTTAAATAATAGGACATGTACTTTTGAGTTTTGCATTTCCTGGTAGTGAAACCCCCTTAAATTCCTTTTTCACTACTGCAAGGCCTACCTCTCCTATAGGACAACATTATGTTAAAATATTACATTCAATAAGGGATGACTTTCTATTGGGAGCAGGTGGGAATGTCGAATTTGGTGTCTAAAGAAATGTAATTTAAAGCCCTCTTTAATGGTAAAGATGGATTTTAAAATCACAATTCTGAAAAAGCCACTTTTAGAAAGTTGGCTTTTTCTCATCTCAACCGTTTGGTGCCTGCAGCCTGTTCCTGGGTCACATGACTGGGTGTAGTTGGCAGTTAGACTTTGTTTATTCCTTACAGACAGCCACACAATAGAGCAGTTAAGTGTGGCAGGATAGAGGGGCTGAGCTGGGTACAGCCCCACTTGTAGCTGAATAGGCTGTGCCCTGCCTTCACACAAAGGACCTGTCACCACTGCATTGTTCATGCAGCCAGGTTGGAGCCAGGGAACGGGAGGCAGGATACTTCAAGAGTGCCAAAGGAAATTCTCTAGAAACTTCTCCTATTTTAAGGTGGGCACTCGGTACAAATAATGCACCCTCAGACCTAACTCTTCAGTACACTCCTGGACCTGTGGTTACTACAGAAGAAGTGCTGCTATGCTGATTTTCTGCCAGAAGGGCCACCACTCTGCTGCCCTGGTACTCGATTGGTCTGCTGCCTGTTGCCCTGCTTGTTGAGAAGGGAGACTGGGCCTGCACCCTTCATCCCAGTCTTAAGTAACTCCAAGGGTCAACTGACTGACCTCCTGTTCTGAGCTACAGGGACATAACAATCTCCAGAGGCTCCCTGCAAGTCCCCAGCTGACTTGCTGCCTGGACCTGCTGCCTGGAATAACCCTGGGTGGTGAACTCCGCTCCGCTAGTGGAATTTGCAGATTTTTCCGCACTCCGCGTTACGCGGAGCTCAAGGAGCTCTGAAAAACTGTGCTTTGCGCAGCAGAGTTTTTTCCTCATTCGCGTTCACCAACATCAAGTTGGCGACAGGAAGTGCGAGTGAGGAAAATCCACCTCCTGGAGAGATTTTTCCTCGTTTGCGATCGTCAACATCAAGTTGGCGAGCGTGAGCGTGGAAAATAAACCTCCTGGTGAGATTTCTCGATATCGGGGGTTCAGGTTTCTCATTGCGAGTGGTCGTGTATGCTCGCGACCGCTCGCGTTGAGAAAATGATGTTCGCTTTGAGAAAGCTGCCGCTCGAGTAAAAATCTACTCGACCGGCAGAAAGGAAAAAGGTGCTCGCTTGCGCTGTAAATGGTGTCGTTCGCGATGATTGCGCAGTGCGGACAAGCATGCGGCACTGCAAATCACCGAGAACGTCATTTTTCGATTGCACTATGCCACTTGTGGAGCTTCGCGTAGCGCGGCGGCGTTTGTTTACCACTTTGTGGAGTTTTGCCTAATGCAACTCTGCCCAGGGTTAGGGTGGACCTGCTGCCTAGACCTGCTGACTGGACCTTCCTGATCCCAGCTGGCCTCTGCTGGAGTGAGTTACAGAACCCCAAGAAGAAGCAACCTTCAGGTCCTGGACCCTTGGTGCGGCCTCAGCTAAGCTCCTATCCAAAGAAAAGGAGACCTTCTGAAGTTTTGGGCTCTTAAAGTGCGAAAACAGGCACGTTTGCACCAAGAAATTGCCACCTGCGCCGCTTGCCAAAGCAAAGCCCCGGTGAACCCGACTGTTCACGCCACAGAGACCGCCAGCATTGCCCAGCAGTGCTAGATCTGCACTTCGTGTTACAACATCGACAGATCGCAGTGACCACCAACAAAAAGCTCCAGCAATGTCCATCCATTACGCCTGACAGGATCTTAGTGCCACCAGCTCCTCGGGCCCTTTCCATCGCGAGCAGAACTCTTTGTGCTGGACTTTGAAGGTGATGGAGCGAGGTGGCAAACACAAAATTTTGTGTACCCCTCATGAAATCAATGTCCCATAACCATAACGTTTATTAATTGCATGTGTTGTGAAAATAACCAACCATAGAATAAGATGCACACGTTATTTTTTTTGTTGTTTTTAAATTACACCTGGGGAATACTAATTCTGCTTATATGTTGCAATAATACTAGCTAATAATGTATTGTTGTTGTGTTGTGGACTAATGCATGGCTTTAGTATAAATAAAATGTTATTTAAATGTGCTTTTGTATATGTTTTGTGAAAGGAGAGGGTCGATTATGTAAGTATAAAACGCTTTTGTGTGGCAAATTGCTAGGTAACGACTAATGGGAAACAATAGCATGGGGGGAGGTAAACAGAATGGGTTTCATTATTAAAATTAACATGGATTTCTGTTTGTTTTCATGATAGTTCCGAATGTGGCCTGTGAGGCCTAGTGAGAAAATGGCCGCTCTGAGCTACTGCGAGTGGGTATTGATCTGCGCAGGCGCGCTAAAGATTTCTGCCAGCGCAAGTGAGCTGACTGTGCTTGAGGAAGAAGTTCAAGGCTGTATCACCCGGAACCTAGGATGGGTGCCAAGCGTGAACGAGTGTATATCCAAGCCATGGGAAAGAAGGGCAATGTTGCTAAAATGCAATGTGCCTAGGCCACGGACTGCCTAAACAATGGACGCTTATTAATTTAGCTGAATCGCGTGAATAACAGATGGTGTAATGGTGAGGATGTGCACATCCACCCGAATTTGTCCAATCAGAACGCAAGATGGTGATGTTAGTTACTTTTCTAGATAGATTAAGTTGAGAATTAGGGTATAAAAAAACCTGGATTTGTAAGGTTGGGGCCGCTTTTTCCATTTCTATCGGAGATGCTGCCCGTTTGCTGACCGATTCCTGGATGTAAGAATATTATGAACTTCTTATTTGTTTGCTTTGCAGGACTGTTAGGATACGATGAGGGTGTTTGTTAGGGATGTTAGGAGAGACTGAATGTGGAACTATCTGTTCTTTGCTGAAACTTTACTGAATTCTATAATAAAGCGATTTTCTGAGCTCTTAATAAAATGATCATGTTTTGAAATAAAGTCTAAGAATTACTGAATAAAGAATAAATAAATGCGTAATGTCAGACATACTAAAGATTTCTGTGAATAAAAATTAGAGAAATGAAGAATTAAAGCTGGTCTTTGTTTCTTCCTACGCCTAATTTTCGTTCTAGCAGATCCATTGCCATTATGGTGGTGTGTCTGAATATAAGTGTTTAATATGAAACTATGGTAAAACTGTTTTGAACTCTTAGGGTAAATATTAAATAGGTTAAGATGCTCCACCAAATGTTAAAGCATTTCTCCATTGCGATTCACCAGAAGCCTTGAAGCCAAGTGTAAGTAAATGCGCAGTGTTATGGGCCCCACTAGTGCATGTTATGTGTGTTTAAAGGTTTCAGGGAAATGGTGAGTAATGATTAGAAATAATTTCTGGAGCCGCGCTGTAGCAAAGGAAACTCTTTGTGCTGGACTAATTTGGCCTGCGCTCCATTGCGGTCGCCCTAAACTTGTGAATTTCATCAGGTATCTCCGAACCAGATATCCACAAATGGCGCTTTGTGCTTTTAAGCACTTTACTTACCTCAAATCTTTAAAATTGCTGATTGGATTTCTGTTGCTTTGGTCTCAAATAACTTATTACATTTTACTCTGATTTTTTGTGTTTTCACTGTTGTTTGAAGTGCTCCATAAATACTTTACACGTTGCCTCTAAGTTAAGCCTGACTGCTTTTGTGCCAAGCTACTAAAAGTTTAAGCACAGGTTAATTTGGGGATTGCTTGTATTTGACTTTGACAGAGATTGTGGTTTCTGCTTGAGTAGGGTTTCACCATCTCAACCTATAACCCAATTCCCAACAGCACCATTGACATTAAGAGGCTGAGTGTAAGATCCAGACTGCCACCGAGCAGCGGATAGAAAAAGAGCGGGAACCCCAGGAAGCAGCACTTGTGAGACTGAAGCTAACCCACAATAAAAGTAAATGCATCCTCTACGCACGAGATGCAGAGTCAGAAAAAGGGAACGTCGACTAACCTCATTTTTCACATCTTTCTTTTACGAACTGAGAGCAAAAATCATGGGCCTCATTTATGAAAAGTGACGCATCGCTGCGTGAAAACAGCGATGCGTCACTTTTCACTGCGCACTCCTTGCGACACCAATGATGCGTCATATTTAATGTATGACGCATCATGTCGCAAGGACTTACAGATACGTCAGTATTTCTGACGTATCTGTAAGCGCAAAAGTGACGCATTGCTGGAGTGTGTCACAAAAGTGACGCAACTCCAGCAATGCGTCCTTTCACATGGGGAAAGCCCCATGTGAAAGGGCCTGCGTCAGTCTTACGCCTGCTGTGAGGCAGGAGCAAGATTTTGACGCAACAGCATCCTAAAAGTGACACAGTGAAATCTCATAGATTTCACTGCGTCACTATTACGAGGCTTTTTGCGGGGGAACGCCCCCTCTGCATACATTATACCTGACGCAAGTATAATGTGGCGCAGGGGTTTAAAAAGTGACGCATCTACCTAGATGCGTCACTTTTTAAATATGGCGCAACAAGGCGCATATTTTACGCCGCTGGTGCGTCACAAAAAGTGACGCACCGGCGGCGCAAAACTGAAGCAAGGGCTCATAAATAAGGGCCCATGAGTCCAACCCAGAACTTTAGAGTTTGCTGTCATAAAAGAAAACTGCTGTCGAAGCAAGCGAAGCAGGGCTCCCCGTCGGAGCTCGCTGACGGGGAGAGACTCGTGCCAAGCAAATACAGACAGGAGAAAATCCACTTCAGTGGCGAGTCAACATGCCCTTTGCCTCCCAGACGGAATCGATCGCCCAGAGCCACTCTCCAGTCGCAGCCTTTTAGAGTCGAAGCCGCCAAATATCCCCCTTCCCTGATCAGAGGTAGCCCCTCCCAGCCCCATCGACCTTGGACTCAAAAGCTTTACCTGGGAGGTCAGAGCCTCCATCGGCCTGTGCCTCGACAGCTGCATACGACAACACTGCAGAAGGTCTCCTGTAAAAACCAGGGAGCCAGGGCATGCAATATTTAAAAAAAACAGATGTGCTCATTGGTATCACAGTGTCTCAACGTTAATATGATATCGAAAGGCATCAGTGGCTGTAGTCAGTTATTGGGTTCACATAGTTGATTCAAATTACAATAGAACAATTTCTAAGCAAATGTTAGTTATTAAGTAGCCATCACCCAAAGGCGTTGGCATTATAATATGTGTTAAAATATGGTCCCACTGTACATGCTTCCACTAAGAAAAAGTGCACGGTGTCCCATGTGAAGAAGGAACCAATACATCAGAATACTTTACAAATTATGCACATTATTATTTATACATATAATACATATCGTTATTTTTACCTCTTAGGCTTTTCCTATATTGGTTGGTCCTGATGAGACCCTATAACCTCAGCAGGGTCGATACGTCGTCCATGTTGAATACTGAAACAAATCTACTAATGCCTTATTCAGGAAAAGGCACGAATTTCCCATAATCCTTGGATTTAATTAGTACACATGGCTGTTTGCTGTTTATGGAACGCAACTTTAACTTTCTTTTTTCCTTATTTGTTGTATATATAAAAATATGTATAATACTATGGGGCAAGCCCCTTGCAACACATTTACACCACCGTTGCGTCACTTTTGTGACGCAGCTGCGGTGTAAACCATGCGCCACGTAGCAAATTATTTACAACGTGACGCATCTAGGCAGATGCCTCACGTTGTAAAGCCCTGTGCCACATGAAACCTGCAACAGGTTTCATGTGGGCGTTCTGTCGCAGGGTGGGCGTTCCCTCGCAGGAAAGCCACGTAAAACTGACGCAGTGAAATCTACAAGATTTCACTGAGTCAGTTTTACGACGCTGCTGCGTCAAATCCTTACGCCTGCTTGAAGCAGGCATAAGGAGTGAGGCACCATGTTGAGTATGGGCGGCCCCTGTGCATTGCAGGAGTTGCATCGCACTTGCGACGCGACTCCAGCAATGCGCCACCCGTGCGCCTCAAGATGCGTCACGCATCTGCCCCTCCTTGCACCATGGTGCGCCGCATTGTAAATGCGACGCATCTGTGGTGGAGCAAGGGGGGATTACGTGACGCATCTGTTCTGGCGCATCCCTGCTGATTTACAGAGATGCGCCAGAAGACGTAAATATGCCCCTAAATATGTATAAATTGTAAACGATTCTGCGTTATTGGTTCCACTTGTTGCCGCTAATCAATGCCCATGCATAAAGGTCCAAAGCACATATATTTTGCCCTTCAGGTGACAGGTTTCAAGTGAGCAGCATCCACGCAGAACAACCTGGGTTCCAACCCCTGGTTTAACGAGACCCTCCGACTGACACAGCAGGAAAAACTCACAGCACATTCCTTCCATCCGCACCAAGGATAAAGACATCTTCACAGTCCTCAAACCCCAGGGCACTAAGCCACATCACAGTTCCCCTCCCTCATACCTCCAACCAGCAGACATAGAATGCTGCAACGCACAACCATCTCTAGACAACCCGGATAACCACATTAAGCCATCCAATGTTTTTTTATTGAGGCTTCAAGAAAGCATTATATATGCATTTCGCATTGTCATCAATCTGTGACAAACAAGTTAAGGCACACTCATGATACACTGGCAATTTGTCAGGGTAGACAGGATGTTGTGATACACAACATAGTGAGACGAGACACATATAGTGGAGGCAATGATTATTGGGAAGCAAATAGGAACATCATTATACACATCAGGCGACCAACGCACATTGGACTCAAAGGGCTTCAGCAAAAAATAGGCTGTCCAATAGCGTGGGCATTCCAGTAGCAGTGCGTTCAAGGGGAGAGCAGCCATTGGGGCATAAATCCGCATTTATGCTGATAACGAGCGCTTTTGCATGGCACGCCATGCTAGGATTTTGCAATTGGGGAAGGCAGGATGGGTCTTATAGGGTATCAGTGCCACAGTATGTACGGAGTCCTTCCCAAGCCCAACGCAAGCATTCAATCGTGTTTATCTCTTTTCTGAGACTTTTATAGGGCAGGAAGAGAGCAGTGTTAAGCAGCCAGGGAGATGCCAAGTCCGCCTCCACCGCCGTATGCGGTTGGAATGGTGTCGGGTGGAGCCAGAAATCAGGGGCGGCTTTAGGCATGTGCAAGCTGTGCACCTGCACAGGGCCACCAAACCCCAGGGGCCACCACACCGATATATATCCTTAATATAATAATCCTCTGAGGATGGATACATATTTGCGTGGCGGCCCCTGGCAGGGATTTGGAGGCCTCCGGCTCTGTTCCACCTTCCTGAGCTCCGGGGTGCTCGGCCCCGCCCCTACCTACGCTCCCTTCCCAGGGCCGCCATGAGCCTAGAGCCGCCCCTGCAGAAATGTAGGAAACTCGCTTGAGCGCTGTAGACATACAATTGCAAGTCAGGTGCCCCAAGGCCACCGCATGCAAAAGGGAGAGTCAGGACCTTATAAGCTATACATGGTTGGTGTCCAGCCCATGCTAGTGAAATTACATTGAATCGTTGTCTGTTAAAATTTAATGGTGAGTAGGATCGGTATTTTTAGAAATAGATGTAAAAATTTCGTCAAAGGAAATCATTTTCACAATTGCAATACGACCGAATAGGGAAAGTGGCAGTTTGTTTCATGTTGGAATTTTAGCTTTGAGCCATTCAATGGCCCTGCCGTAGTTAGCGTACCAGAGGTCGTTAGTGTTCCTGCTGAGCCAGACGCCCAAGTATCGTGTTGGCTCAGTTGTCCATTTGAACAGAATTTCGGTCTCACAGGGTTGAGAGGCATTTATTAAATGGAATAGAATGGATTTGCTCCAATTCACTTGTGCACCAGAAAGTCCCCCAAAACATATAACCTCTCTAGTCTTGCAGCCGCATGCATCAAAGGAAATTGCATTTGCAAACAGTGCGAATCGCAAAATTCGGCCGTTTGCTAATGCAATTCCCATTTTTGGGATGCATTAACATTTTTGTTATTTTCCCAATTTAAGAAATCGCTAATTTGCGATTTCTTAAATTGCGATTGCAATTAAGAAATCTCAAATTGAGATTTCTTAAATTCAATCCATCAAACTTTAATAATTTGCGAATTCGCAAACAAGGGGAGCAAATTACCATGAAGTTGACCTTCATGGTAATTTGCGAAAACTTTGAAAAATGCACTAAAGTGCATTTTTCAAAGTTCCATTTTACACACATACATCCCCTTGGGGCATGTGAGTGTGCAAAATGTATTCCTAAGCAGATTTCAGGGGTGCAACAGGGTGTCCTTTGGACACCCCTTGCCCCTTGACATTGCATTCTTAATTTGTGAATTTTTAATGGTGAATTGCAAATTAAGAATGTCTTTCCATTTATTCCTATGGGCCTCTAGGCCCATAGGAATGGATGGGGAAGTATTCCTTAATTGCGATTCTCAATTAGAGAATCGCAATTAAGGAATTTCAAGAAATCGCTATTTTTATAGCGATTTCTTGATGCATTGCAGTTTGCAATTCCTTAACTGCGATTCCTTATTTTTCGCAATTAAGGAATCGCAAAATTCAATATTGATGCATGTGCATGATAGAGTCTAGATTCTTGTGTGGTTCATGAATAAATAATGCAATGTCGGCAGCATACATAGAGGTGACCAAGGCACACGCAAAGAATCCACTGCCACGGTGGGTGTGATATTGGCAGAGTCGCGCCGCCGGGAGTTCCATGGCGACTGTAAAGGGCAACGGCGAGAGGGAACAGTCTTGCTGTGTGCCTCTAGTGATTTTGATGTGGGTGGTGATCTGGCCGTTAAGTTTGATGCGCGCGGTGGGAAGAGTATATAATAGTTTAATGTTCTGAATGAAGCCCGCACTAAGGCCCAGGCGAGCCAACAGGGGAAACAAAAAAGGACATTCGCAAGCGTCAAACGATTTTGTCGCGTTGAGAAGTGCAGCGACCATGGGGAGAGTGGGATTGATTTGATGTAGTACTGAAAAGATGGTGCGCAGATTATGCGAAGTAGCACGGTCAGTAATAAAGCCAGATTGATCCGAGTGCACTATTAACGGCATGAGGGTGAGCAGCCGGTTCGTCAGCACCTTGGCCAATATTTTGTTGTCAGTATTGATAAGTGAGAGTGGGCGCTAGGAGTCACAGGACAAAGGTGATTTATCAGGTTTCAGTATGAGAGTGATAAGCACCTCACGGAGCGAGGGAGGAAGACAGCCAACTTCCATGGACTTGTTATACATTTCCACCAGGTGGGGTACCAGAAGTGGGGCATATTCTTTATAAAAAGCGGGAGTGAGGCCATCTGTGCTGAAGGCTTTATCAGCAGGAAATTCCAAAATAACCTGGGTTATTTCCTCGTTAGTGACAGAGGCATCAAGGTATTCCCTGTGCACAGGGCTAAGCCACAGGAGCTCTAAAGAGTAAAAATATTGTTGGAGGGAGTCAGAGTCCTCTATGGAGTCCGCGTTGTAGAGTTGGGAATAGAAGCTAGCAATTGCTTTTATGATGTCGTCTGGTGCAGTAATTCTGTCTCCAGATTCGGAGCAAATCTCCATTAAGTAGGTGGACGTGTGATGCTTACGCAGCATGTTGGCCAGCGTTCTGCTCGGATGTCCACCCTCACCATACCTGCGGGCCATTGCCACACGGCCCAGGCAGCTAACTTCGCTGTCGGCCTCCAAGTGATATTCGGAGGTTTTGGTCCGGATGTTAGCTAGGATCTCTGGGTTTGAGCGGTAGTCCCTGTCTAGGGCTAAGAGTTCCGCCTCCAAGCGTTTAAGAGTTCCCCTAATGGCCCAAATAACTCCAGCCTGCTTTGCAATGCACACCCCTCTGATCACCACCTTAATAGACTCCCAGTGAACCAAGGGGGAATCGACCGAGCCAGTGTTAAGCTAGAAAAAAATCCATGATGGCGCTGTGTACTTCTTCCTTCAAAGCAGCGTCACACAGAACATGAGGAGGGAGACACCAGGAGAACATGCGTTGGTGGGTCAGCGGGATCTTTCGGACCTAGGCATGGTCGGATAGGGTACGGGGCATGTATTTGGTCGATGTGGTCCAATTTGCGACATCTCTAGTTGCTATCCATAGGTCAATGAGCGACCAGGAGCTTTGTCTCGTGGAGATGCATCGGCCTTCAGCTTTCGTGGGGTGAGTGTGCCGCCATAAGTCCACAAGGGTGTTGTCCTGAAACCAACCAAGATTACAACATTACACAACACCTTCAAAAGTGACTACTCAAACATTTATAAATGCCATCCTCCATCGCGCAAACATATAGCAAAACAGCAGATGTGTCACAGAATTGCTTACTTCACAACTAGCCGTAACTATTTCATCCTGCAGCCCCCTCCACCATAAGTCTTGCCTGACTTGTACATGGCTGCTACACTCAACCGAACAACATATTGATCATGGAGACCCGACTCCATGCACGAAGGGATAAAAATCCTAATACTTTGTTCTACAGATCAACTGTTACATGTTTCAGGAGCATAATATCCCAGCAGCACTTCCACAATACATCCCTCCTGGCGTTCCAGATCTTTTCATCTTACCCATTGACTTAGACCCTCAAGTTGAAAATTCACTGAATTCCTTGCACACCAAGGGAAGAGATGTCCTCACTGTGATCTGGCCCACTGATCATTTAGACCCTGGCCAGCAGCGGTGTCAACACTTGTCGAACCACACACCATGCTTGGAGTTCTCCTTTATGTCGGTGGGGACTTGTCATCAAAAGGGCTCTGGCCAACATGGTGTGAGCTTTTTCGGCCAAAATGAAATGGAGGAAATATCATCAGCATTTCTTTATTTTTCAAAGCAACCCACCGAAAGAGGGGTGGATTTGGGGGTTTGTTTGACTGATGCAGTGAAACTTTTTTTCCCAACATCTGGGGCACTTCTTGCCTTTCTCCTGTTCATGAGTGCCATGCCTTGCAGGAAATGGTACACAGTCAAAATATCGAGTAGGAAATATCGACCTACCAAAATATCGTGTATGAAATTTCGAAGGTGCAGAATATCGATGTCAAGAATATCGTTGGACAGAATATCGACCCTAAGGTAAGTAATATCGAAATTCTTTATATCGATGTAAGTAATATGGAAGTTAGTAATATCGATAGCATATATATCGATGTTACTAATTTCGATGCCACTAATATCGATATTTGTATAATTTTTTAGTTTTTTATTATGTATGTGTTATATGTTTTACTTAAGTATTTAAAAAAAATAATATTATATGTGTATTAATTATATATATTAATAAATTTATTTATAAGCACATTATATTTTTTAGTACCGGAGCGGGTTGTGGGTTTATAGGGGAATAGGGTGGGAAGTAATTTAATTATGTAAAATTGATTATTAATTAGTATGATTTATTACTAAATTGTTATTAATTGGTAATTAATTTTAATTAATTGGAAATTAATTTTAATTAATTGATTAATTGATAAATATGTTCTGTAGCGGGTTATGGGTTTATAGGGAAATAGGGTGGGAAGTAATATAATTAGGTTAAATTATTTAATAATGAGTAGTTAATATTAATTCATTTTAAATAATTGGTAATTAAATTTAATTCATTGGTAAATCATTTTAATTAATTGATTAATTGAAAAATATGTTCTATAGCGGGTTGTGGGTTTATAGGGGAATAGGGTGGGAAGTTATTTAATTATGTTTAATTAATTATTAATTAGTAGGAATTATAAGAAAATTATTATTAATTGGTAAATACTTGTAATTAATTATAATTGATTGGTAAATAATTTTTATTAATTCATAAATAGATAAATGTGTTCTGTTGCGGGTAGTGGGTTTATAGGGGAATATGGTGGGAAGTAATTTAAAAGTAAATAAGTAATAATGTTTTTAAAATAATTGTTTTGTTAATAATATAATTGTTAATTAATTAATAATTGGTAAATAAATATTTTAAAATGTTATTTTTTAATATTTATTTTAGGTTAAATATATTTAGTTAATCATGTATTTTATTATTATGTATAGGTATTGTATATGGTTTATATATATTTAATTGTTTATATTATTCTTATAAAAAAAACTTTTATTTATAAGTATGTTATTTTAACCCCTACGCTATCCAACACTTTCCCTACTGTTGCACTCTCTGGAGTTGGAATAGTAATTGTTACTCCTACGCTATCCAAAGCTTTCCCTACTGTTGCACTCTCTGGAGTGGGAATAGTATTTTTTACCCCTACGCTATCCAACACTTTCCCTACTGTTGCACTCTATGGAGTTGGAATAGTAATTGTTATCCCTACGCTATCCAAAGCTTTCCCTACTGTTGCACTCTCTGGAGTGGGAATAGTAATTTTTACCCCTACGCTATCCAACACTTTCCCTACTGTTGCACTCTCTGGAGTGGGAATAGTAATTGTTACCCCTACGCTATCCAACGCTTTCCCTACTGTTGCACTCTCTGGAGTGGGAATAGTAATTTTTACCCCTACGCTATCCAAAGCTTTCCTTACTGTTGCACTCTCTGGAGTGGGAATAGTAATTTTTACCCCTACGCTATCCAACGCTTTCCCTACTGTTGCACTCTCTGGAGTGGGAATAGTATTTTTTACTCCTACGCTATCCAACGCTTTCCTTACTGTTGCACTCTCTGGAGTGGGAATAGTAATTTTTACCCCTATGCTATCCAAAGCTTTCCCTACTGTTGCACTCTCTGGAGTGGGAATAGTAATTTGTATCCCTACGCTATCCAACGCTTTCCCTACTGTTGCACTCTCTGGAGTGGGAATAGTAATTTTTACTACTACGCTATCCAACGCTTTCCCTACTTTTGCACTCTCTGGAGTGGGAATAGTAATTTGTATCCCTACGCTATCCAACGCTTTCCCTACTGTTGCACTCTCTGGAGTGGGAATAGTAATTTTTACTCCTACGCTATCCAACGCTTTCACTACTGTTGCACTCTGTGGAGTGGGAATAGTAATTTATACTCCTACGCTATCCAACGCTTTCCCTACTGTTGCACTCTCTGGAGTGGGAATAGTAATTTTCACCCCTACGCTATCCAAAGCTTTCCCTACTGTTGCACTCTCTGGAGTGGGAATAGTAATTTTCACCCCTACGCTATCCAATGCTTTCCCTACTGTTGCACTCTCTGGAGTGGGAATAGTAATTTTTACTCCTACGCTATCCAACGCTTTCCCTACTGATGCACTCTCTGGAGTGGGAATAGTAATTTTTACTCCTACGCTATCCAACGCTTTCACTACTGTTGCGTTCTCTGGAGTGGGAATAGTAATTTTTACCCCTACGCTATCCAACGCTTTCCCTACTGTTGCACTCTCTGGAGTGGGAATAGTAATTTTTACTCCTACGCTATCCAACGCTTTCCCTACTGTTGCACTCTCTGGAGTGGGAATAGTAATTTGTATCCCTACGCTATCCAACGCTTTCCCTACTGTTGCACTCTCTGGAGTGGGAATAGTAATTTTTACTCCTACGCTATCCAACGCTTTCCCTACTGTTGCACTCTGTGGAGTGGGAATAGTAATTTATACTCCTACGCTATCCAACGCTTTCCCTACTGTTGCACTCTCTGGAGTGGGAATAGTAATTTTTACTCATACGCTATCCAACGCTTTCCCTACTGTTGCACTCTCTGGGGTGGGAATAGTAATTTTGACCCCTAGGCTATACAAAGCTTTCCCTACTGTTGCACTCTCTGGAGTGGGAATAGTAATTTTTACCCCTACGCTATCCAACGCTTTCCCTACTGTTGCACTCTCTGGAGTGGGAATAGTAATTTTTACCCTTACGCTATCCAACGTTTTATATAATTAATTGTAAAAATATTAAAAGTATATTTAATATTTTATGTTTTTTACATTTTATTTATGTTATTGTTTTATGTTTGTAAATGTATTTGTAATGTAGAATATATTTTATTATTTTATAAATTAGTAAAATAAGTATTACAAATTATTGTTCAGTACATATATATTATATATTTACTGTATATATTTAATTAATGTATTATTATTATATATGTATTATTTATTAATTTTATACATTATTAGATACTTTTAACTATGTAGATTATATTTATTAGTGTTATTTAATTTATTTTACATTTATATTTTTAAAAAAAAACGATATTTTTAACAGCGATATTTTTGACATCTATATTATATTTTCGATATTTTTGTACTTAACATGTTGTAGATAGGATGTCGATATTCTTGCCCTCGATATTTTTGACTCGATATTCCTGTAGGTCGATATTTTGGAGGTCGAAATTTTGTCAGTGATTCGCAGGAAATAACTGCATTGTAAGGACAGCCTGAATATGGCGGCCTTCTGACATTGTTTATCTCATGTTTCTAAGGTGGCTGAGCCATCAGTGGCATGTTTCATATGGTGGGGTTGAACGAGTATCTGCCTTCAGAAATAAGCATCTGATTTAGAGTTTGGCAGATGGGTTACTCTGTCAAAACTCCATTCATATGATAAATGCACTTGTAATAAGGCCAAAGGGATGTCTGTCATATTTGCGACCCTTCTAAAAAAACTCTAAATCGAGACCCAAGTGTTTACTGGTGCTCAAAATTAGGCAGCAAACCTGAGAGGACAGGTGTATGGTGCATTCACTCAGTTTTGAGCTTGACCCATTACCACCAACCTCTGAATGATTCCCTAAGACATAAGAGACTACCCAGGAGGGAGCATGTTTAAGTTGTGGTTTCAGTTCACTCGGGACCCTCCGGGACTCCTCTGGCCCACAGGAGTGTACGCAAGTTAGTGTACTTCAAGAACAACAGTTTATCTGGACCAGATGCAAGGCATTCTCAAGAGTGACGCCATGCGATGATGCATTTGTGGTGGCTTCAGTCCAAGCATTGCACTGATTACTTAATGACCCTCTATGCTATCTAGCCTTGTTGTGTGCTGCAATGTCACGTTCCCACTATTTTCATCATATATTTGTGCAGTGTAGAAGGAATGGTAAGAGGGCACTCTCCATCAGTTCTCCTACATTCATGGGAGCAAAAAACGTGAAAGCGCAAACAACCAAGCCTTGATCATAGAGCCATGGAGAACATATTGACTATATAAGTAAGGATCTTATCCCGGCCAAATAGTAAACCACGATTACTCAGGGTTGCCAATATTTAACACATGGATAACCACCATATGTCCATGAACAAAACATCAAGACAACACCAGGTACAATTTCTTCTATTCAGCTGGGTTTTTCATTGAGATTCAGAGCAAATACTGACTGGACCAGTTGGGAATGTTTGGAAGGATGAAGGTCCTCCGGAATCCTAATCAGCAGCCAACATCCACTAAATCTAGTTCAAAGAATGACCCAAACTCTAGACCACTCCTTCCCAGTAATTAATGACAGTGGCATAGATTTGTAGAGGGGGAGGGGCAGGAAATTAGTGATTGTGCTTGGGGTGTGACACCCCTCAAAACCAATGTATTCTTGGTTTGGTAGCTGGGTCTGGTGGCCCTGAGTCAATTCTGCTATTTCTGTGTTGGTTTCTATCATCCTGAGCCAAGAATGAAAGACAAAACAGTGACTTTTGATATAAAAGGAGTGAGAGAGAGCCAGAGATAGCCATCTAGTGGCTGAATTTCAAAAGGTAAAAACAGATAACTTGGAATCAATACTTGCTTCCCTAGGTGTCGAAATTGTGTGATCCTTGGCAAATATTTAGAGACTGCTGACCATACAAAATGCTGTACCCAGACTCATCCTCTGCCTTCCCCGACAATCCTACATCACACCACACCTCAGGCAATTCCACTGGCTCCCTGTACAGAAGAGATGCCAATTCAAGCTGCTGACCCACACACACAAGGCTCTACATAACCAAGGGCCTGCCTACATCAAGCACTGCCTGAAATTCCACTAACCGTCGAGAAGATTACGCTCCCCCTCCCTTTCACTTGTCCGTACTCCCTGCATCTACTGAAGCAATAGGTGAAGGACACTCCTTCTCTCACATTGCAGCAAAGACCTCGAACAGCCTCCCCACGTAATTCTGAACCTTCACCTCACTTCCAAAATTCTAAACAGCTCTCAAGACCTAGTTGTTCGAATAAGTCTCCGAGACATGCAAGCACCTGGATATACTATTGGGTGATTAGTCACACATTATAAATACTGATTGATTGATATTTTACTTCACAGAACCTCCTTTTTCTTTTTTAATACATATGAGCACAAGATGTGCTCATCTGTATTAATAAAGAAAAAGGAGGTACCTGAGTTCAGGATATGCACTGTACAAGCACCACTTATGTTTTATTTTATAGACTTTAATGTTTCTCCAGCTATAATAATTATCTAGGCCAAGTTTATGGTTTAAATGACTACCTACTTGCCTCTTACTTCACTAATGGCATTGTTGATGGTTGGTGAGCTATGAATGTTTCTAAAAACTAACCTTACGGTAGAGGAAAAGACGCTTAAATTATGTTGGCACAGGAGTCTGAAAAGAGCGAAAAGAGACCGGCCATATGCACCGGAGATACCGCTGGGGATGCTGACCGCGCTGCCGCATGGGGGCTGCACCATATTTACAAGAGTCACTTTTATGTGTGCTGCTTCATACATCACACATGAAAGTGACAAAATGGAATTTTTTTTTATGTACAGGAAGGGACACCTTCCAGTACATAAACAAACCATGACATTTTGCTTTTTCCATGTGTGCTGCACAAGGCAACACACATGGAAAAAGCAAAAACGAGGAGAAATAATGCATTTCTCCTTGTTTCGGCAATTTAAGACCAGGATTTTCCTGGTCTTAATTTTGGCCCTGTCTCCGATGTACACCGCCCTTGTACATAGGGTAAGGTGCCAGTGCTGATAATAATAACTTAGAACTGTGATTAATCCTCCACAAACAGAAAGTCAAATTCAGGAAGGGGAGTGCTTCTCAATCGCAATTTTATTATATATTCAACAATATTTTATAAAATCCATTTTTACATTTAAGAAAGAAATATTAGAGGGAAATCAAGAATGAAAACGGACACATGAAAATGCAATCAATTTAGGGCGAACCACCATTCAACACTGCAATCATATCACTTTCACCATACATTCAAAACATGCAAACTACTCTCAAACATACCATATTTACATTATCTACAACAGGAATACTAGGCAACGGTGGCAGCGTCAGCACAAGCAGGCAAAAGTCGGGTGTGCTGTGTAGACAAAAAAACACACACAGCGGAGAGAGTTAAGATGGGCAACAGTTACCGCTGACTCCACACAACTAGGTCGACGGACTAAGAGGCCCGTGAAGCATACAGCATACTCTTACCGAATTCGAAGACTTAGTAATCGGATCACTGCAACCAGTCGGCGTCGCGGCGTGCACTAGTCACTCGCGCATGCGCGTTACCCTATCGCGCGTGACTAGGTATTTTATAGTAAAACCTCGCAGTGTCATCAGGGCAATTCTTTTCTTGTTTAAAATAAATATATCTGTTCTTTTTCTCTTTCTTTTGTCCAGTTGCCCGAGGCCCTGATGAGAATCTCCAAGGAATTAAAGGAGATTCGAAACGCGTAGGCCCATCTTCTTACTGGTCTGCCATTTGATCTAAGAGTCACATCATTGTATAGATCCCTTGCCATTTGTTGTACATTACCCATTTCCATTTATTTTGCTAAGACTGTTTGAAATTGTAAAAACTTTTGGTAGTGTCTTATTTTTCAATACAAATCGTAAATATTGTGTTCAAACTAAGGCAGTACCAGTTATATGCTTTCCTGTTGTAGATAATGTAAATATGGTATGTTTGAGAGTAGTTTGCATGTTTTGAATGTATGGTGAAAGTGATATGATTGCAGTGTTGAATGGTGGTTCGCCCTAAATTGATTGCATTTTCATGTGTCCGTTTTCATTCTTGATTTCCCTCTAATATTTCTTTCTTAAATGTAAAAATGGATTTTATAAAATATTGTTGAATATATAATAAAATTGCGATTAAGAAGCACTCCCCTTCCTGAATTTGACTTTCTGTTTGTGGAGGATTAATCACAGTTCTAAGTTATTATTATCAGCACTGGCACCTCTCCTTGTTGTTTATGATATAGGCTCAGCCTTGCTGATTAGAGACAGCCCCATTTTGTTTTCACTTGTACATAGGGGGCAGCATCAAATATCATGGGTGTTGCGGTGGAACGCCCACCACAACACCCACTGCACTAACCATAGCGTGAAAGGGTGCCTTATGCACAATGCAGCGTTAAGCCATGTTAAGTGGCTCAACACTGCCTTGTACATAAGACGTAGCCCCTATCGCCACCACAACATCCGCAAAAGTGGTGTTTTGGTGCGATAGGGGCTTGTACATATGCTCCAAAATTCTTTACTTTTTTCATTGATATTATTGGTACAAAGGGAGATTTGCTGGAGGTGGGTGCTGCCCGTCCCCTAGAGGTGAGGGAATGAATGGCTGATTTCAGTCTGGAAGATAAATACCCTAGTCTGCAGTGCCCCCCTAAGAAAACCACATTTTGGGATATATATGGGAACACTGGCAAAATACTCCGCAAAATGGGAAGTGAGGTTAACGCCTTGAGGTGTGGAAATGAAATGGTCAACTGATTAAAACATCAAATGCAATAACTTTGAAAGGGAGTAAACAACAAGGGCTCATACAATGTACTCCAGAATTTCAAACGAGATTGCTAATGAGGTATATGTACCTGCCTGAGGGGAAACAACGCTGGGGCATCCCTTCTCCTCTTCTTGTGAGAAGTGGGAGTTTGTTGTTTGCCTTCTCCATATAACAAGCTTCTTCTGTGTTCTTGATGGAAAATGAGGACAACAAATTTAAAGAAATAAAAAACCATTGCTGATGTGCAGTTTTATCACCTGTGAGAGCCCATTTCAGAGGGACACAGGGCAAGTAGGAGTTACTGGGCTCAGTCTTGGTGGCTGAGGCCTTTTACTCCTTATGTCCTGGGGTCCAGCCTACCATGGATTCAGAGCAAATGGGTCAATTACCCTTTCAGCACCTGACTCTTAGTAGACAAGTGGTTCAAGCAGTTCATGTCTCCCTTGGTGGGAGAAGTAGATACGGTGTGAACTCAGGCATACAACTCAAAATATATTATTGTCCTGTGTAATACTCACTTTTGTGAAAAAAGAGAAGTATTCATTTTTTACCACTATTAATACAAAGGGAAATACGACATTCACAAACAACTACACACTCTCCCTGAGGTTGAGGCTTTAGCATTTTGTAGGCAGTTCCCTTTGTCCCGCAGCCTCCTCCCTCTAGCAATAGTCGCTATTCCCCATTCAGTATAGCCAACATACAGGTAAGTCCAACTTGTAGTCCAAGTCTCAAGAGTCCACTTCGACTCTGTATTAAATTCAAATGTTTTCCTGTGCCGATAGTTCTATCTAGCAAGTAAGTTCCCAGGGGCTGACTGACCTGACATCTGCCTCACCCACACCTGCAGGTTGGGAGCAACCAGAGTTCCTGAGCACACCGCTGGAGCAACAGCAGCTGGTTCAGGTAAGTCCATTGAATGTGGCTCGACGGGCTGCGTTTGAATTTCTCACACATGGTCATGCAACCGCACTTGACTGGACCGATCTTCGCCTTTCCCTCTGACATGTCAGGGCTCGAAAAATCATAAACATTTTACTGACCTGCAGGTCTAGTAGCTTTAATAATCTACTCAACCTAACTGTAATGTACGTGACCTGTGAACTGGTCTCAAATTGTGTGATCCTAGGCAAATATTTTGTCTTATGGAGCCACCTTTTTCTTTATTATCACATAATAAAGCCCCTTTAAATATGCAAGTTCACTATTTCTGCTGTACAAAAAAACTCTTTTTATTTACTAGATTAAATGTTTGCTCCATGTATAACAAAAATCAAACCCATATATAGGGTATACATGATCCCTGGATTGCCTCTGAGTTCACTAATTGCATTGTCATCTGGGCAGGATCAGTAATAATTCCCATTTCATGTTTAAAAACTCACTTTTTATAAATCTATTACAAAAGCATGATGTGGTAGTGCACTGTAATTTACAGATAGTATATATTCCATTGAAATGGACACAAAACTTTCCCAGCAACATGTTGTTTTACTGATAAATAGCGTGTAAACAATGTTTGGAAATTGGGTTTCAGCAAAAATATTTAACATGTGTACATCACCAAGTAAAGTGTTCTAATTTGTTTGGATCCTATAAATATATTTATTTCATCACAGAATTACAAAAATGGTCTTCATAACTATTGAAATATATTTGAAATGTTTGAACATTTCACTTAACTATTTCAGTGGTGTGTTAGAAAAAATGCCTGACATCTTACAGTGTTTTATTGTACATGCTTTGCACAATTTAAATGCCACACAGTTCATTTTACAAAATCCTCTAGCTTTAGTCACAGAAAGAAACATAAATATAGGAAGACAAACTGACTTTTGACCTCTGTCTCTGAAAGCCAGCAAATGTGACCAGATAACAAGATTTAAAGGCATTTTAATGCTCTTTCACTTTGTGAGTAATAAAGATGCCTTTAAATCTTGTTAACTTGTCACTTTTGCTCTGCTTTCAGAGACAGAGGTCAAAAGTCAGTTTATCTTCCTACATTTACTTTTTGTTCTGTGACTAAAGTTAGAGGATTTTCAACTCACCAGAAACAAGTAGTCCCTAAAAATAGCTCATCCTGAATAAATCTTGCTCAACAGGAGTGGGCAAGTGGACTTTTTGAACCTTGCAGGGAGAGTCTTTGGTCTGTCCCACAGTGTTTGGAAGTAGTGTGAAGGTCCTGATGCCGATCCTTTGTCCGGGTGTAGGTGCCCTCATGATGGCTTCACTCCTCTGGAGGCGATCCCGATCAGGTCACACTTCTTACTCGTCCCGGAGACCCCCTCTAACATATGGGGTTGCCATATGTCTACTGAACACAGACTTCAACCTGATCAGCACAGCAGATGCCTTCATGGTGGGCCCTCTTGGCATACAGGGTCGCCGGCTCTCCACCTTGCACGGGCTACAAACCACACTGCACAGTAATGTGTCCACAGCAGCTCCTCCTGGAATACGTGGTCGCCGATCCCTCATTGAACAGGGTCTGACCTGATTATACAGCGACAATCACAGTTCACTTCGTGGCTGCCCCTCCTGGTACAGGGTCACCAACGTTTTCCTGCACATAGTGCAACAACCAGATTGGTGCAGCAGCCATCTCCTCACACCTCGCAAGGGAATCCACTCAACAGGATTCCCCACTCAAACTTGCTCCCTCCAAAGTTCTTCTCACAGGGCACACTGATTTTGGCACACAGGCAGGTGCTGGTACTACAAGCTCCAGGGAAGGTGGTATTGGATTCCCTGTGTGAAGACACTTCACCCAGCTGGGAGACTAGCAGATCTTAGCCCTCAGCCCTGGCCACATGCAAGTCTTGCAGCAGTTCTCCTCCTCGCACAAGACACACAATTAATGAACGGAATGAAGAACAAATCAAAACATTCACCTCCAGTCAAGAGATCTGGGTTAAATCCATCATTCTTTTGCTCACCATGCCACCCCAGTTTAGACCTGGCCATATGCAAATTAGCCTTGACCCTGTGCCTCATGGGAGCAATGCAGCCCGAACTGCCAAGCCAGGTCCTCCCTGGACCTGAAACAAGCATTCGAGGATCTGTTTCGGGGTTTCACCCCTCGTCAACCAGGATAGCTTGAATCCAGTGGCACAGTGAGCCCGGGACCCACACCTGGGCATATCCGGCTCACTTAGGGCGAGAAGGCAAAAGATGCACAATTAATGGACGGAATGCAGAACAAATCAAAAGATTCACCCCCAGTCAAGAGATCTGGGTTAAATCCATCATTCTTTTGCTCACTTTGCCACCCTAGTTTAGACCTGGCCATATGCAAATCACCTGTGCCTCACAGGAACAGTCCGGCCCGAACTACCAAGCCAGGTCCTCCCTGGGCTGTAAACAAGCATCCTAGGACCGGGTTGGGGTTTCACTCCTCATCAGCCAGGATAGTTTGAATCTAGTAGCACACTGAGCCCGGGACCCACATCTGGGCATACCCGGCGCAATTAGGGCGAGAAGGCAAAATACACACAATTAATGGACAGAATGTAGAACAAATGAAAACATTCGCCTCCAGTCAAAAGATCTGGGTTAAATCCATCATTATTTTGCTCACCATGCCACCCCATTTGAGACCTGGCAATATGCAAATCAGCTGTGCCTCATGGGAACAGGCCGGCCCGAACTACCAAGCCAGGTCTTCCCTGGACCATAAACAAGGATTTTAGGACCGGTTTTGGGGTTTCACTCCTCATCAGCCAGGATAGCTTGACTCCAGTAGCACAGTGAGCCCGGGGCCCACATCTGGGCATACCCAGCGCACTTAAGGTGAAAAGGCAAAAGACATACAATTAATGGACGGAATGTAGAACAAATGAAAACATTCACCTCCAGTCAAAAGATCTAGGTTAAATCCATAATTATTTTGCTCACCATGTCACCCTAGTGTAGACCTGGCATATGCAAATCAGCCTTAACCCTGTGCCTCATGGGAACAGTCCAGCCCAAACTGCCAAGCCAGGTCCTCCCTGGAACGGAAACAAGGAGTCTAGGACCGGTTTCAGGGTTTCACCCCTCATCAGCCAGGATAGCTTGAATCCAGTAGCACAGTGAGCCCGGGAACCACATCGGGGCATACCGGGCACAATTAGGGAGAGAAGGCAAAAGACACACAATTAATGGACAGAATGCAGAACAAATCAAAACATTCACCTTCAGTCAAGAGATCTGGGTTAAATCCATCATTCTTTTGCTCACCATGCCACCCCATTTGAGACCTGGCAGTATGCAAATCAGCCTTGACCCTGTGCCTCATAGGAACAGTCCAGCCCGAACTGCCAAGCCAGGTCCTTCCTCGACCAGGAACAAGCATCCTAGGACCGGTTTGGGGTTTCACCCCTCATCAGCGAGGATACCTTGAATCCAGTGGCACAGTGAGCCCGGGACCCACGTCTGGGCATACCCAGCTTACTTAGGGCGAGAAGGCGAAAGACACACAATTAATGGACAGAATGCAGAACAAATCAAAACATTCACCCCCAGTCATGAGATCTAGGTTAAATCCATCATTCTTTTGCTCATCATCCCACCTCAATTTAGACCTGGCATATGCAAATCAGCCTTAACCCTGTCTCTTATGGGAACTGTCCAGTCCAAAATGCCAAGCCAGGTCCTCCCTGGACTGGAAACAATCAATCTAGGACCGGTTTCAGGGTTTCACCCCTCATCAGCCAGGATATCATGAATCCAGTGGCACAGTGAGCCCGGAGCCCACGTCTGGGCATTCCCCGCGCACTTAGTGCGCAAAGGCAAAAGACACACAATTAATGGACAGAATGCAGAACACATCAAAACATTCACCCCCAGTCAAAAGGTCTGGGTTAAATCCATCATTCTTTTGCTCACCATGCCACCCCAGTTTAGACCTGGCCATATGCAAATCAGCATTGACCCTGTGCCTCATGGTAACAGTCCAGCCCGAACTGCCAAGCCAGGTCATTCCTGGACTTGGAACAAGCATCCTAGGACCTTTTAGGGGTTTCACCCCTCATCAGCCAGGATAGCTTGAATCCAGTGGCACAGTGAGCTCAGGACCCACGTCTGGGCATACCTGGCGCACTTAGGGCGAGAAGGCAAAAGACACACAACTAATGGACAGAATGCAGAACAAATCAAAACATTCACCCACAGTCATGAGATCTGGGTGAAATCCATCATTCTTTTGCTCACCATGCCACCCCAATTTAGACCTGGCATATGCAAATCAGCCTTAACCCTGTTTCTTATGGGAACAGTCCAGCCCAAACTGCCAAGCCAGGTCCTCCCTGGACTGGAAACAATCATTCTAGGACCGGTTTCAGTGTTTCACCCCTCATCAGCCAGTATTGCTTGAATCCAGTGGCACAGTGATCCTGGGGCCCACGTCTGGGCATACCCGGCTCACTTAGGCCGAGAAGGAAAAAGACACACAATTAATGGACGGAATGCAGAACAAATCAAAACATTCACCCCCAGTCAGGAGATCTGGGTTAAATCCATCATTCTTTTGCTTACCATGCCACCCAGTTTAGACCCGGCCATATGCAAATCAGCCTTGACCCTGTAACTCATGGGAACAGTCCAGCCCGAACTGCCAAGCCTGGTCCTTCCTGGACCGGAAACAAGCATCGTAGGACAAGTTTCGGGGTTTCGCCCCGCATCAGCCAGGATAGCTTGAATCCAGTGGTACAGTGAGCCCGGGACCTACGTCTGGGCATACCCGGCGCACTTATAGCGAGAAGGCAAAAGACACACAATTAACGGACGGAATGCAGAACAAATCAAAACATTCACCCCCAGTCAAGAGATCTGGGTTAAATCCATCATTCTTTTGGTCACCATGCCACCCCAGTTTAGACCTGGCCATATGAAAATCAGCCTTGACCCTGTGCCTCATGGAAACAGTTCTGCCTAAACTGCCATGCCAGGTACTCCCTGGACCGGAAACAAGCATCTTAGGACAAACGCCTTGCAATGGTTTTTCATTGTTTGTTTGTAAAAACTTTCCAATTCAAGACATAAAAGTACATGGAGGACAATACCCACAATCTTACGTTAAAAAGTGCAATATTTACACTTCCATACTATATGCACTGTTTATAAGTGCAAACTTACAAGTTCAGCTTGCTAAAAAGGAGCAAAACAATCATTGCACTCTGCTCTAAAAAGAACATTGGGTATTGTCAAAGAAATCCTCCCCTAATATTGCTTTAAAAATCTTCTCCAAATATGCCATATGGCATTTAAAAACCGAGATACTGCAAATACAATTGAAGGATCAGTATCATATTTTGGAACTCTAAAAGCCTCTGTACAACGTGTAAACCCAAGATTTTTACATATTTGGATTATCCAACGTTTGCAGGATGACGCATAGGCCGGACAAAACAACAATACATGCGGATCAGTTTTAGCCGTTGTTTTACAACTGGGAAACATACTTGAATTCTCGGGAGCTCATGAACTGGTGTACGCAACCAAAGGTAAATTCCCCAATCTGAATTGCAGGAACAATTTCCTAGCCATAGGTGGCTGGATTGCATCTAAAAGGGGTTCCTTCATGTACACCTCTTTCACTTGTAAGAACTCCATTGGCAGCCTTCCCTCTTTAGCTCTCTCCTGTAGAGACAGCAGATTGAATTGCCTGAAATGTTCTACAAGATCCTCCCTAGATGTCGAGGGGCAGGATGACTCAGGAGACAACCATAGCTCCGACCTCCCAAGCCTGTTCAAAAGGCTCCTAATATGGACCAGCCATGGTATTCTGCTGGATTAAGTCTAGGGAGGAGATTCTTCAGCTCCTCTTTGTACGGGTTCACCTCGGGCTTGTCCATAGCCTCCTCCAAAATGTCAAGGGCCTGAGGGCAATCTCTTGGTCGATTGGCCTCATACCCAAGTTCATGCGGAGGGGAACTAGAGGAGTACTGCGTGGTAGGCCTATGAGCTGTCTCATGAAGTTGTTTTCTAGCTTCACAATGTCCATAGAGGAACTATGCCCCCAAAGGTCCGCCTCATATAATGTTGCCCTTCTTGCTTGGGCTTTATACAGCTCAACTACAGGGGCGGTTTTTCATTGCGTACCAGGCAAATAGCCATTTATTTGGTAAAATATAAAAAGTGAAAAATAGATATCAAGAACACCTATGTATTTCTGATATTGGAACAAAATATTAAGTTTAAAAGCAGTAGTTATTTGCACATCTCCAAAATTGTGGGCACTCATGCTAGAATGTGAATTTGAGGACCTTTATCCAAATGACTTCTATTTTAAACATTGTCTTACATTTGGAAGACAGAAACTCATAGAAAGTCAATTGGTAATAACACTTGTTCTGTGATCCCCTAAGTTTCCAGATGAAAATGGTACCTCATTTGGGGGGTGGGGGGACAGGCCTAGTGCCTGCTACAGGAAATAGCCCAAAACGCAACGTGGACATATCACATTTTTCCAGTGAAAACTGACCCTTTTTCGCATTTTGCCTAGCTGTAGATTTTGGACCCTAGATCGGCCGGCACCTATGGATACTTAGGAAGCCTGTACATTTTTAAAAACTAGACATTCAGGGGTATTCAGGATGGGGTGATTTGGGTGGCTCCCACCAGGTTCTATTAGCCAGAATCCCTTGTAAACCTCAAACTTTGTCAAAAAAGCACCTTTTCCTTACATTTCTGTAATGGAAAGTTCTGTAATCTACGGGGAGCCACAACTTCCACCCACCCAGCATTTTTCCGTCTCCAGATAAAAATGATGCCTCACTTGTGTAGGTAGGCCTAGTGCCCACAATAGGAAATGGCCCAAAAAGCAATGTGGGCACGTCAAATTTTCCCAGTGAAAACGAACTCTTTTTTCGCAATGTGCCTAGCTGTGGATTTTTTACCCTAACTCAGCCAGCACCCAGGGAAACCTTACAAGCCTGTACATATTTGAGAACTAGACATCCAAGGGTATCCAGGATGGGGTGACTTAGGTGGCTCTCACCAGGTTCTGTTACCCAGAATCCCTTTCAAACCTCAAACTGTATTAAAAAAAGAAAACACATTTTCTTCACATTTCTGTGATTGAAAGTTTGGGAATTAGCGTGCATCCACAAAATTCCACCCACCCAGCATTTCCCAAAGTCTCCCGATAAAAATGGTACCTCCCTTGTTTGGGTGTACTAAGTGCCCGTGCAGGGAAGGGCCCAAAACGTATTGTGAAGACTTCAAAATTACCTATCACAATACGACCTTGTTTTGCAAGGGTGTCACCTGGGTTTTTGGCCCCGGCCTCGGCGGCCATCCAGGGAGACCTACCAGACCCACACGTTTCTGAAAACTAGACACCTGAGGGAGTCCAGGGAGGTATAGTTTGCGTGGACCCCCAACTTTTTCCTACCCAGAATACCCTGCAAACCTCAAATTTAGCTGAACTAATCACATTTATCTTTAATTTTGTGTGGAAAAGTTGTGGGATCACCGGGCTGACACAAATTTCCTACCACCCAGCATTCCCCCAGGTCTCCTAATAAAAATGGTAACTCACTTGTGTGTGTGGGCCAAGTACACGCGACAGGCAAAGGCCCAAAACGTATTGAGGAGACATAAAAAGTATCTATAGCAAAACAACCTGGTTTTGCAAGGGGTGCACCTGCGTTTTTGGTCCCGGGCTCGGGCCATATGGGGGAAATCTACCTAACCAATACATTTCTGAAAACTAGACACCCAGGAGAGTCCAAAGAGCTATGGCTTGTGTGGATCCCCCAACGTTTTCCTAACCGGAACCCCTCGCAAACCTCAAATTTAGCTAAAAAACTTATTTTCCTTACATTTCTGTGTGGGATCACCATTCCGGGACAAACCTCCTACCACCTAGCATTCCCTTTGGTTTCACGATAAAAATTATACCTCATTTGTGTGGGTGTCCAATGCAGAGTTAGCCTAAAAACGCATATATTAAAAATAATAGCACCTAGAGCTCGCTGTGCTATCCCCTCAATACCTATTTTTTTGGCCCTTCCCAGTCCCAGGCCCTTGGCCCATCCACACAAGTAAGGTATCCTTTTACTCAGGAGACTAAGGGGAAAGCTGGGTGGTAGGACCTTTGTCCCGGCGTGGTGATACTAGACAGATATGTGAGGAAAACATCCCATCCCCACCGGAAAAGGAAACCTACTCACTCCATCAATGTGCAGGCCATTGTCGGCCATCGCACGGGTTGTTTACAAATGTGCTGGCCAAATACTCCTGCAGTGTGCATGATGTATACGTATTACGGAACTCCATAGTAAATTACCACTTCCAGGATGGCTGATACGGGAATGGCCTACTTGTAGGTAAAAAAATCTCTATTATCTAACAGACCCACAATATCCATCACTGTGTCTGTCATTGCAGAGAGGGACTTAAGTATGAGGGGTGTGTCTCATACATGCACCATGCTGTATGGTACATGTGCCATGCAAACCCCCAAGTCATAAATGTAAAACACGCAAAGCCACTTTGTCTGCTGTTGAATGCCAATTTACCCTTAAAGGCCTGTGCCAGTGTCAAGTAGCCCACCTGACATCTGCAGATTACCATGGACAAATGCATGTGTCAGTGTAAGGCATGTCTGCTATGCCACTGTCATTCTAGGAAGTAACAACTAGCTAAATATCTGATCCCCAATCTGTCACTTCACGCATGGAGACTGAGCACAGAACATAGAGTGGGCAGGAGCATCTTCAAATAGCCCTAACAGAAAGCTACAGGATCAACATGAGAGTCAGGTTGTAGAAGTGTATGGTGTATTGGCCCATGCTCAGAATTTGCTATTCCATGGAGTAATGGAAAAGACATGTGTAAACCTATGACCACCTGTATGAGTGACCCATATTATGCAAATCAGTACGAAATATGCTTGACAACATCACTACACATAACCTACATGGACTGGAAAGTAAATGGAGGAGTGAGCAAAAGCATTTAGAGTTGTATTTTCTTTCCGCTTCCAGCTGACCAAGGATATGGGGTTCAGCCATGGGTAATGACCCTGTATGGGCATCCCCAGACTGAGCCAGAGTAGACCAACTACCAGGCACTCAGCAAGACATGCAACATTGTGGAGAAACGCTTTGGCCTGCTCAAGGCCAGGTTCTGCTGTCTTTACATCTCAGGGGGAGATTACTTTACTTGCCCCCAGTGGTGTGTAAAATAATATTGGTTTGTGCCATACTGCATAACATATGTGTACGGACCAATGTCCCCTCGTTTGAGAACCAACAATAGCAGGACTCGATGGAAGAGCATTTCTTTGTCTGAACAACATGTTCAGGGATGAACCATGTACTGAAGGTCCAACTTGACAATAAATATTTGAACCCATTCAAATGTCTTGCGTTCATGTCACAGCCCACAAAACAAAAAATGCCAACAACACAGATACCTACATCATGGCAAGCATTACACAAACTATAATTCAATTGGATCATGTGAAGATATGCACAATTGACAATATGTCTGTGTATGTCACAGTAATTTATTACCTGTCCTAGTTTCTGCACCATGAACGCAAGGAGTCATCTATATGTGCACTGTTGACATGCACACACAATACATCCCAAGTCTACTAGCATGTCAGCCTAGAAATTATGAGCAAGAAAAGTGACCCCAGGGATTGTTTACCTGCATTGCAACAATCAATACACTGTTCCACACACAGAGGGCTAATTGCATCAATGGAAAAAGTATGCATTGATTCATAGTGTGACAGATTGCATCCAGAGCATCGTTCAGAAGCCAGCCATTAACGTCAAAGCCTCAGAAACAATGCATTGTACATTGTCATGTGTGTATCTTGCACCTAGGCTAGTTCCCTAGTGATGTGTCAGAAATAAATGAATCTTTAGTTGGAAACATGACACTTAAGTAGGAAACGTGACACTATAGTAGGAATTGTGACACTGTAGTAGGAAACATGACACTTTAATAGGAAACATGACACTATAGTAGGAAACGTGACACTTTAGTAGTAAACGTGACACTTTTTAGGAAAAGTTACGCTTCACCTGAAAAGGTGATGCTTGAGTAGCAAAGTTGACATTCCAGTAAGAAAGGTGACATTAGTAGTAAACATGATGTGTTTGCTCAAAAAGTGATGTTTTTACTGAAAACTTGAAACTTCAGTAGAAAGAGCATCGAACAGAAGCCACGCATCAACACAAAAGCATAAACAACATTCCTTTGGGCAATGTCATGTGTTGTGTGTAACCAGCGCCTTGGCTATTTCCCTAGGGAAGCGTCAGAAAAAAATGGTACATTAGGAAACGTGGTTTATATAAATGGGGATGATTCCTTTAGGGGAACAGGGGCTTGAATCCAAAGTATACTTGTCACAAAACACAATTGCCCCTGACACCATCAATTGCAAAATTATTTTCCTCACAGTAGTCCCTTTTATTGACTCTGTATGTATTCAAATGATTTTACTTTTTCTTTTTCTATTCTTTTATCACATTTCCAATTTTCCTCTTCACTTTACATATAATTCATTAACAATATTTACAATATTTATACTGTACATTCATATACGTAGAATTTCTATCTCTTTGCTTACATTTAAAAAAACACAACTGTTTACTATACACAGTGTCCTACTGACTTTGGGATGTCAAGGTATAACTTTTTCTTGATCCTATCTACATTAATTAGTGATGGTCCTAACTCATATGGTCAAAGCAGTATGTCTTTTGATTTTACTCTTCGTGTTTGTTGCAGAAAATATATCTTTTTCATGCCGTACAATAGTCACAATATCTGACTTTTATTTAAACTTTTCTTCAACTTTATGACCAGTAAATATCGCCGACGCGTTTTGATCTTGTCGTTGTGGGACCTGCACTTTTGTTTTTGTCAAGGTCTTCCTCAGGGTTGTGATTACACTGTTGTAGGACAAGCTTCCAATCTAACTACATTTTTCTATGCTTGCACAATTGGTGTGTACATACCCGCCTTGTTGGTGACGCTGGGTACTATTTTTGTTCTCACCTGTGTGGCGAAAAGGTGTTCATTTAGTCTTTATGGTAGGGATTTTACATAAAGTTGATGTTTTGCAGCAAACTGAAGGTCTTTAAACACATAACTACATACCTTCGGTATCTTTTTACTGTTTGCCTCGAGGGAATCGTGGGATGGCCGCCGTCGTTCTTAAAGGTCCGTGGCCTCGTTCTCTTGCTGAATTTCTGTGGGGAAAACACCATACGGGCATCTTAGTGAATGTATTTTGCGAAGCTCAATAAAAGCTCGACTATCCAGCGAGTGCGTTTCTAAGTAGCCTTTTCAGTCTTGTTGGGATGCGGGGGGACCTTCTATTGCGTGTGTCTGTTCATACCTGTTTGTTCTTCTTTCGCTGCTTGTTTTTAATTCAATTCTCCTTCTGTTTTCTTTCTCGTCTTCCGCGTCTTCGTTACCACTCGACTTCCGTGTTTTGGCGTCTTGGGTTCTGCGCTTGGCGTCTGACGTATCTTTTTGGTCTTTGTTCCGTGTCACATGGTATTCTGGATCTCTGGGATTTGTAGTTTTGGGTTGGACTGACACTTTTCACTGGGATTTGTTCTTACATGGCACTATTAATTAGGTGCAGTTCATAAGTTCGTGAAGGTTATGGCGATATGTTATGGGTCCTCCACTGTCTGCTGTTAGATTGACCTCTTGTTGTTAGGTCTGGTCATTCAAAAAGAAGTGTTTTTTCTTCCTTTGTGTAGTCACCTCACATGAAGTTCTTGTGGTTAGGTGCAATTCGTCAGTTCTGACATCTCATTCAAACCGTTTTCTGTTGTTCCCAGATACAAAATAATTTTGGCTTCAAATTTAGACATAATGTTTTCCACATTATTTCCCACAATGTGTTTCAGCACTGTCCATTTTATCTCTTTTTCTGAGTGTCCCATCTCGATACAGTGGGAGACCATTGGTGCGTTGGGTGTTTTACATTTAATTCGCGACCGGTGTTATGTGATTCTTTTCTTTATTTGTTGGCTTGTTTTTCCTATATATGCCTTGGAGCATGGACATACTACACAGTATATTACGTTCTGCGTGTTACAGTTGGTAAATTCTTCGTGGTAGATGTATTTTTTCCCATATTGAAATTTTGTTCCCTCTATTGTATTGGCACATGAGATGCAGTTTCCACATTTCTTAGGTCCTTTCACAGGTGGTAATGCCAACATGGACCTCAGTGATATGTTTTGTTTTCTTACCGATGTGTTTGCCCTCACAAGTTTGTCTTTGATGCTTAAGTTCTTTTTTAAAGCAAAAATAGGCAGATTATTGAATTGTTCTAGACTTTTTACTGTGTTCCAATTCTTTCTGATTATTTTCTGTATTTCGTTGGTGACACCAGAGAAAGTAGTAACACATACCAGCGGTGTATTGGTATCTTTGCATCTTGGGGTTAGAAGGGTCTCTCTTGGAGTGTACCATGCTCTTTTCATAGCTTTTTTTAGGAGCTTCCTTGGGTAGCTTCTCTCTAACAGTTTTTCAAGAAGCAATGTGGCGTTAGCAAAGTAATCTTCTTTTTTAGTACAATTGCGGCGTATTCTTATAAATTGGCTCAAGGGTAAATTTTCTCTCAGGTTTCTCTGATGGAAGCTTCTAAAACGGAGGAATGTATTTCTATCTGTATCCTTGGTATATAGGGTTGTATATATATGGCCTCCTTCATGTCGAATTAGAAGATCCAAGAAGTTCATCTCTGTTTTCCTCTTGTTTGTGGTGAATTGGATGTCTTGATTTCTATCGTTTAACCATCTTGTGAAGTTAACTAATTGTTCTTCACTGCCACGCCACAACATGAAGACGTCATCTATATAACGGTACCACATTTTAATGTGGCCGTCATATGGGTTGTTATAGAAGATCCATCTTTCTTCAAACATTGCCATAAACATTATGGCCATTTCTGGAGCAAAAGGACACCCCATCGCGGTGCCCTTTACTTGGATGTATTTAGTGCCATTAAATGTGAAGAAGTTGTTTTTCAAGCATATCTCAGCCAGCTTTAGGAGATAGTCTGTCGGTACATTATGAGGGCGTTCTCTTTTTTCTAGAAAAATTTCCATTACTTCTAGGCCTGCTTCTTGTTGAATGTTCGAATACAAGCTTACAATATCTAGTGTGACTAAAAATTCTTGTTCTTCCTCAAATGGATAATCTTCCAAAATTACGATTGCCTGCATCGTTTCTTTGATGTAGCTTGTTGTCTCTGCCACTAGAGGTTTCAGGAAAGTGTCGACATATTTTGCTGGACGCTCTAATATGGAGTTCACATCTGATATTATGGGCCTTCCTGGAGGATTCCTTTGGTCCTTATGTATTTTGGGTAGTATGTACATTAATGGTGTCCGTGGGTTTTCATTAATCATGAATTTAGCTTCTTTATTGGATAGCCACCCTCCTTCCGCTCCTTTATTCTTGAGTATCTCTAATTGGGATTTGATTTTATTGTTCCAGTCTTCATCAGTCTTCCGATAGTACTGCTCATCACTCAATTGTCTTATCACTTCTGCTTCATATTGTTCTCGTTGGAGTATCACTAATCCACCGCCTTTATCAGCAGGTTTCACAATAATTTTGTCGTTCTTTGTTAGATTTTCTAGCGCCACTTTTTCTTGTTTAGGCATATTCCATTTTGTATAGATTCTCTTATTCTCAAGATTTGACAGATCTCGCAGTACATTTTTCTCGAATGTCAACAATTCTATTGGCATGTTTGTAGTGTTTGGGAAGAAGGTAGACTGGTTCTTTAATCCTGAGTAGTTCCTCTCTGTATATCCGGGTCGATCCGCAAAGAAAATTTTTAGTCTCATTTTTCTAAACAGTTGTATAATTTCTAGTTTGTTGAGTCTTATGTCCGGTTTAACTGTTGGAATGAATGAGAGCCCTTTTTGTAGCACACTTGTTTCTTCTGGTGTAAGTTCATGGTTGGATAAATTATATATAGAATTTTCCTCTCTTCTTACCAGCGATAGACATTCCTTCTCGTGGTTATTTGTCCATGAAATTGGTTGGATTGCGGGTTGTACCATCTTGAACCTCTCGCTCTGCCCCTGGATCGGTGATTTCCTCTGTCTAAAAAAGGTGCCGGCTGGTATTATTTGCCCCTGTTGGTTTGTGGCTACACTTGTCGAGGGGGTATTGTCACTTGAACTATCTGATGAAGATGATAGTAATAATAATAATAATAGGGGGATTTGTAGAGCACATGGTGACGCCAGACGGCGTGTCCCCGCGCTGTGATACTAGTGCTAGCAGAAGAGGTGATAAGGTGGTCCACTATTGGGCGTAAAGAAATGTTTTTAGTTTAGCTCTGAAGATGGACTCTGAGGGTTCCAGGCGAAGCGCCACAGGGAGTTTATTCCAGCTGGATTCCGCCAGGTACCTGAAGGACCTGCCACCCATCCTAGCTTTGGACACCTTAGGAATGGACAGGCGTCCCGTGCCAGATGATCTAAGGGAACGCAAAGGCTCGTATTGTGTCAAGAGATCCTGTAAGGGGAGAGGTGCCCTGCCGTTGATGATCCGGTGACACGTGCAGAGTGCTTTGAATTCCACCCTGCTTCTCACCGGGAGCCAGTGTAGTGTTAGGAGCGCGGTTTTAGATGCTGATCTTCTGGGCAGTCTGAGGACCAGCTGAGCTGCGGCGTTTTGTAAAACCTGCAGGCGGTTTAAGTTCTTCTCGAGAGTCCCCAAGTAGAGCAGGTTGCCATAGTCCATTTTGGATGTGACTAGTGCGTGCACAAGTGTTTGGCGGGCTTTGATGGGAAGGAGCTCCAAGACCTTCCTGAGGGTCTTGAGGGTCCCAAAACAGGAGCCGACCACACGGTTGACCTGAGGTCCGAAGGTAAGGTTGGAGTCGAACCAAACACCGAAATTCCTCGCCTCCTGGCAAGGGATTGGTGTGGGTCCTAGGCAGGGTGGCCACCACTCTGACGTCCAGGCCGCTCGGTCTCCCCCTACCACCAGCACCTCAGTCTTGCCTCCGTTAAGCTTGAGACAGTTGGCAGACATCCAGGCAGCTAGGTCTTGCATGCATGCTCTGAAGATGTCTGCCGCAAGACCGGGCGCTCGCGATAGGGAGATGACCAACTGCGTGTCTTCAGCGTACGATACCATGTGCAAGCCGTGACTCTCCACTATGGTGGCAACCGGGGCAACATAAAGATTAAAAAGAGTTGGGCTCAGGGACGAGCCCTGCGGGACCCCCTGGTCTAGAGCAACTCGCTCGGAGTAGCAGTCACCTAGCCTGACTTGGAAACCACGGCCAGATAGAAACGACTGGATCCATTTTAGGGCTGCACCTCCTATCCCTCCTTTGTTCAGACACTGTAGCAAGATGAAATGAGCTACAGTGTTGAACGCAGCGCTCAGATCTAGTAGGATCAGGGCCATTGTATGGCCCTCGTCGACGCCCTGCCTGATGGTTTCGGTTGCCATGAGAAGCGCCGACTCCGTTGAGTGTCGAGGCCGGAATCCAAACTGGGTGGGATGTAGAAGATTCGTATTCTCCACAAATTGCATTAACTGCAAATTGGCCACCTTCTCCGCCACTTTTGAGAAGTAGGGTAGAAGGGAGATGGGACGCAGATTCTCCAACTTATCAAAGCTGATATTTGGCTTCTTACGGAGGGGGAGCACCACAGCTTGTTTCCATTCCATAGGCATACTGCTGGAACTAAAGGAGACATCCAGCAGATGCCTAATGTATGGTTCTAGTATCGTCAAGCTGTCCCCCAGCCGTTTAGGTGATGCTGGGTCCCGTGGGGAGCCTGACTTTACTGATTTACAAATTTTGATCAGGTCTTCTACTGGTGGGGTGGAGAAGTTAAGCAACATATTTTGTCCATCAACCTCTCTAGCTGGTATTTTAACCTCCCCTCCTGCCACGGGTTGGACAGGGAAGGCAGAGTAGATTTTAGATACTTTATCGCTGAAATAGTCTGCAATGCGATTGCATGCAGCGACTGAGCGATCCTCTGATCCTGTCGAGGACTTGGGGATAGCCAGGGATTTGTAGACACAGAATAATTCCTTTGCTGAATTTTCTGCATCCATAATCCTGACGGCATAGTAGCCGTTTTTGCTTTCCTAATTAGGTTGTGATATGCCCGTCTATTAGCGAGATATTTTTCTCTTGCTTGGCTGTCATAGGCTGTCCGCCACTGCCTTTCTGCTCGCTTACAATTCTTCTTGGCACTCCGTAGTTCCTCGTTGAACCAGGGTGCCGTTCTCTGTTTGCGACCGCCCACCTTCGGCCGGCCCAGAGGGGCCGTCCGGTCTAGAGCTGCCGTGATAAGGGCGTTAAGCAATTTATTTGCCGTATCCGCGTCGTCACCTCCAGGGGGGCCCTCTGCCATGAGGGCTTCATTGAAGTCTGGTAGGGAAAACCTGGCCCAATTACGCCTGGGGTAGTTGAGGGGAGTGGAGTCTGTCACCTTGTGTTTTGGGAGGGAAATTTCAAATGGTACCAGGAAATGGTCGGTCCAGGGGAGAGGCACGGGGGGAGCCGCTGTGACTTCCTTCCAGTTAGCAAACACTGGGTCGAGCAGATGGTTATGCTGATGTGTTGGGAGCTGGCCCTTTAGCTCTAGTTGTAGGGCCTGAAGTTCTTGACGAAACTCCATTGCTCCTTTGTCCATCTGATCCTCTAGATGCATATTTAAATCTCCTAGTAATAGAAACTTATCTCTCCTCAACGCCATCTCAGTGACACACTCTATCAAGTTGCTTTAAACCTTGCCAGGGGGCCTGGGGGACGGTAGATTAAATAACCTTTCACCGTGGTGCTCCCATTGACTTTTATGGTGAAAACACCCGCCTCGCAATCTGCCATGTGGACTTGTTCCAGTTGACAGGCCAGCTGCTGTTTAAATGCAATGGCTATACCTCCTCCTCTGCCATCAGGTCTGGCCAACCTCATCATCAGGTATTCTTCCGGTAATGCCTGAATGATGTCGGGGTCAGATTGACCATCCAGCCACGTTTCTGTGAGGAATATCAGGTCCAGTTGTCTATCCATTAGTAGGTCATGGATGTCGAATTTATGGCGTCGTAGCGATCTCACATTGAGTAAGCCACAGGACAGGGTAGAGCAGCCCCGGGTGTCAGCTATTGAGGTAGTACATTGAAATTGACAGTGTCTGCAGCCTGTTTCCTCCCCTATGTGTATAGTGTGAAGGCCGGGATTGCATGTGATGGTGGACAGGTTTACAAGCTCGTTCCGACTCCACCTTATGCGGATGGCAGGGCCAGGGGGGGTGGCCCTTGGCCGTGTCCGGTCGCGGACGGGCGCAGACGGGCTTGGCTTTGGCGCGGCTTCGGCGCGCGTCCGGCGCACCCGCTGTGCCCGACCGCTGCGCTCCCTAGAGCCGGGTGACATTTTATGCAGGCAGGGGCGGGCGGGGCGGAGCACTAGAGTGCTCGACCAGCTCGTCCCCCTCACTCAAGATGGCGGGTTCGGTGAGGCGGGAACGCGGGGTTCGCGCCCTGCTAGGTGCACAATTACAAGGTTTTAAAATATACTGAGGGACAAAGTAAAAATACACGCAGTCTGTATTTTAAATCTAAGCAGCAATTTCAAAGATAAAAACAGGTAAAAACAGTCCCGGCTTCCGCCTCAGGACGCACTCCTACCGCGCTAGGGATCAGCGCGATTGAAGGAATCAAGGGGTTTTTATGCAGGCAGGGGCGGGCGGGGCGGAGCACTAGAGTGCTCGCCCAGCTCGTCCCCCTCACTCAAGATGGCGGGTCCGGTGAGGCGGGAACGCGGGGTTCGCGCCCTGCTAGGTGCACAATTACAAGGTTTTAAAATATACTGAGGGACAAAGTAAAAATACACGCAGTCTGTATTTTAAATGTAAGCAGCAATTTCAAAGATAAAAACAGGTAAAAACAGTCCCGGCTTCCGCCTCAGGACGCACTCCTACCGCGCTAGTGAACAGCGCGATTGAAGGAATCAAGGGGTTTTTATGCAGGCAGGGGTGGGCGGGGCGGAGCACTAGAGTGCTCGCCCAGCTCGTCCCCCTCACTCAAGATGGCGGGTCCGGTGAGGGGGGAACGCGGGGTTCGCGCCCTGCTAGGTGCACAATTACAAGGTTTTAAAATATACTGAGGGACAAAGTAAAAATACACGCAGTCTGTATTTTAAATGTAAGCAGCAATTTCAAAGATAAAAACAGGTAAAAACAGTCCCGGCTTCCGCCTCAGGACGCACTCCTACCGCGCTAGTGATGATGCGTTTGAGAAGGTCAAAAATTGTCATCTGCTTCTTCCTCCGTATGTACTTAACACTCCTGTGTTTTGAGGTTGCTTGAAGAAATCTTTATCCAAATAAGGGTACGTCTTTTTTTCTGAAAAGTTACTGATATGTTTCTGAAGTTTTAATTTTTTGACTTCTTCTGTATTTTTCTTGAAAACTTTGTTTTCTTTTTGTATTTTAAGAAGTAGTGCTTGTGCGTTCTCAATAGCTGTGTTGTTCAACAGGGCTTCTTCTAATTCTTTAATCAAATCGAGTTCTTTTAGGCTCAAACGTTCTGCGGTTTTAATTGAGTGGAACATCCAGTCTCTGGAGCACTTTGTTCCTATGTGGCTGAAGCCATCCAGATATTCTGGTTGGTCTACAAAAATCACTGGAACATTCTTTATTTGTAGAACAGCTGGTACAGTTCCTGCTTTCAAGTGTTCGAAGAGGACTTCCCCATGTAGTGCAGTCCTTATCTGTTTCTTTTTTAGTCTGGTTATCTTCTCTAGTTCTGATTGATGACTTAAATTGGTGGCTGTGCTTCCTGGATTAAGTGTGGAAGGTCGTTTTAGAAATTCGTCTATGTCTTCCTCTCTGAATCTCAAAGTTTTGGGTTCTGACATTTACAGTTGGTATATCTGAAAATTCTGTAGGTACTCTCTTGAATGCCCATTACTAAAACAAGCCAATTTATTGTTACCCTTATAGATTGGAAGCTTGTCCTACAACAGTGTAATCACAGCCCTGAGGAAGACCTTGACAAAAACAAAAGTGCAGGTCCCACAACGACAAGGTCGAAACGCGTCGGAGATATTTACTGGTCATAAAGTTGAAGAAAAGTTTAAATAAAAGTCAGATATTGTAACTATTGTACGGCATGAAAAAGATATATTTTTCTGCCACAAACACGAAGAGTTAAATCAAAAGACATACTGCTTTGACCATATGAGTTAGGACCATCACTAATTAATGTAGATAGGATCAAGAAAAAGTTATACCTTGACATCCCAAAGTCAGTAGGACACTGTGTAAAGTAAACAGTTGTATTTTTTTAAATGTACACAAAGAGATAGAAATTCTACGTATATGAATGTACAGTATAAATTTGTAAATATTCTTAATGAATTATATGTAAAGTGAAGAGAAAAATTGGAAATGTGATAAAAGAATAGAAAAAGAAAAAGTAAAATCATTTGAATACATACAGAGTCAATAAAAGGGACTACTGTGAGAAAAATAATTTTGCAATTGATGGTGTCAGGGACAATTGTGTTTTTTGACATTAGGAAACGTGACACATACATCAGAAACATTACGCATCCACACAGGAAATGATGCAATAGCTCAGCTATGCTGCAAACCAGGAAGTGTGAAGTTCCTTTTACTTCCAGTCTTTTTGTCTGTGCTTGCTGGTGGAGGTGTTTGTTGTTTGCTGGAGGGTTTGGTGCTGTCTCTTGGTCTTGTTGGTATCTGTGCTCTACCTGTCTGTGTCCCCAAACTTTAATTTTTGTTTTGTAATTGTAATTTGTGTTGTTTTGTGTAGTGTTTTGTTGGGTGTTTGTCCAAATAGGGCTTTATAGTTATAGGCGAAGGGAAAGGGATAGTGTTTCTGTTGTTGGGTTTAGGATGGCTAGTGGGGGAAAGGAGATGTCAGGCAGGGGCATGGCAGAGAACCTGACGGAGGAGGCCTTATGTAACTGCCCAACATGATTGGCAGTGGAGGCAGGATCAACCAAGGCTATCCAACCGGTGAGAGACAGCAGCGTTGGGAGAAGGTGTAAATCCAGCAGAGCATCCACCAACTTTCAAGCACCGGTGGGCAGATGATGTCAGCTGGGAGGTAGATGTCCTGGATCATCTGAGTATGGAAGTTGGTGGGCTACTGGTAAGTCCCTAGATACCATGAGCTTGTAGCAGTGTGGCTTTCACACAATACTTTACACAGTTTTCATTCCGTAAGCCTAGATATGTATATAGGTTTCTGTGGAATGATGCAGGCTAATTACGGTACATAAACTGAACATGCCACAGGGACCTGTTCACAGCGGCATTACTCTAGCCAAAACATACCATGGAGTGCAGGGGAGGCCCATAGGTGATGTGGGACCAATCCAACACTGTGCAGGGAATATTGTCATCCAGCCTGGTAGGTATTACTTACTCAGAACTGTGCCACCCACCATGTATGTTGCAAGGGAGCACACTCCCATGTCATCAGGCCACAGGTTGGATAGGGTGTTTGGACCCGAAACACCCCCCCCCCCAATGGTCACACATATGTTTATGTTACAAAAAATGATAATCATTCCTTTATGACCCTGTATGTCCCTCGATTGATCATTGTTCATCTAAAGTGCACTAGTCACATGTAAGGAGCTAAGTGAAGAAGTCAAACAAGCATGGGTAATGTCGTATGTGTGTAGCAATTTAAAAAAACACTTATTGACTTGAGAAGGCCCCAGCATTGTCATACCATGCAGAGTGTGATCAGATTGGACAGTTTACATAGCTATCAAAGCCTTGCACCCTTGCATCAAGTTGCAAGCCAGGCTGGTCTTGTACCTTGTCTGCACTTGTGCACCTCATATGTGAAGTGCCTGCTATCTGAATTCACTGCAACATGGCATACATATGTCCATCATGAGGGCATTCCAACTGTTCCTTATACTACAAGTCCAACATGCAGACAATACCATGCATTTGCCACATCAATGTATTGTGCTTCATATGTACCCAGTATACATGTTCAGCATTCACAGAGCAATGTACCATCTTTTTGTCTTGTAGCTGGACCAGACCCATACATCCATGGTGAGAAGGAGACCTTCTGAGATGCCAATGCTACCAGTAAGTTTAACCTGATTGTTTCTGTGCTCTGTAAGGGTAATGTGTGTTTGCTTAAATTGGTTGCAGTGAGATGTGCAAGGGGTATCATTACTCTAGGGAAACAAGCTGTACCTTAAATGTGGATTCACCACCAGAACAAAATGTGCAGAGTACAGACGATATACAGATTGTATTACAACCAAGCTAATGTTATAATTGTACAAGTGATAGGAGGGAGAATGCCGTGGTACAGTGAGTGATGTTTCCTTTTTTTTTTGTTTTTCTTTCTTATTCAATGTTCCTTTTTTTAGTTTTCCCTAGCTGTTATGACATATTATGTCCAAAACAACGTTTTATTTTGGGGAACCAAACAAAAAAACAAAAAACTGTAAGACCATAACTATGCTGTAATAAATACAACCAGAACATGTTATCATTATCATGCTGCCGAGCTCCCGTTTATCAGACATGTAGCTGTGACGCCCTGACCAGCACTGTACAACATCTGTCTATATTGCGGCCGGCCTCCGAGGTTGTAGGCACAACGCTGTGTTCATATACATCACTACGCAATAAAGGTCTTACAACCAAAAATAAATAAATGTGGATTCACCACAAAAGTAGGACAAAGTTGCATGTGCAATGGAAAAGGGCCAATTTGCTATGTGGATTAATTTCCAATGTTTGCAGGCCCACATGATGGATGCCTCCTAATATGATGTGCTACTGTTGAGGCAGCTATGGTGTGGATGCTTATGGCACATGTACCATCACCTGCCCCAAAACCAACTGATGGTCATTAGTTCTAATGTCTTTCACCCATTATATGGACAGAAAATGCCAACATGTTACCCAAAATATGTGACACAAATGTTGCATGGGATAGACTGTGATTTCCCTGACACAGTATGTTGCCCAAGTCCAAATATGAGCAGAACATATGTGTGGTTGAGGTGCAACACATATCCCAAACCATACTTCCATTTGCATACAGCACATCTAACGTTGACATGCACACAGTGGACATTTGACCAAAATATGCATTCTCCTATTGTGTGTTCACATCATACCATGCACATGCCTACAAATTACCATTGTCCATCCTCCATCCTACCAACATTGGTACAGTTCAAATGATTTAAGGTATGTCAGACATTCATGCCGCTCAATTAGCAAATTGTTCTGGGATCCATACATGTACCTGTAGTAGAGCGTCCAGCCAAAGTTTGGACTTCAATGGACCTGGGTGACCATGTGAGCAGGCTCAGTATACCAAAACATGATTCCATCCTAGTATAGATGCTGCATATGTATTTGTGAAGTGGCATAGTTAACATGTATCATTCATGGTAGCATAACCAGTGGGAAAGTTACATATCCTCATGTGTTACAGTGAACGCATAAGTCCATTATCCATGCCAATGACTTACTTGGGTTCACCCCTTAACCCACATTGATCATGTTATGTGGCAAGTGTCATCCCACATCATGGGTACCAGCGCATCTCTCAGAGTACTCCATATCGATGACATGTAAGATGGGGTGCCAAAGGAGATATTGCCAAAATTGCATGATGGTACGAAGGAAGTTGTAATGAAGCTCAATCTGAACATGGAATCAGAGAGATGAACTTCTATCTGCCTGTCTGCTACACATTGCTACTGTAGGCGTACACATGGAAATGTAAGTTACTTTATGTTTGGCAGGTCTACGCAGGCTGTGATGAATCCTACACCAGTGCAGACTGAATAGGTATGAGTTGATGTGGGACATGTCACCAGTCCACACATGCCAATGCTGTTACATGCCTTTCTCTTGCCTCATATATCCAATTCCCTCTAATAGGCACTTGTCCATACTTTTGAAGTGTTTTGTGAGAAATTAGGCCAATGTGTTAAGTACAAAAGGCATGTATGCACTGTGCTTTCAGCATACAGGCCATTTCACAGTCCTCCTACTGCTGTCGTTACCCATACTGTTTCCTCCATGGAACGCCCCCATTGAACTATTTTTGCCACATACCTTTAAGATACAGCACAATACACTCATAGATATGAGATCTAGAGCATGCATGCATATACTCATCACATGGATTAAGTAAGAGTTGATGTGCATCTAGGTAACAGTCAGTACAGAAATTTATGGACACATTCTTGGCTATGGGAAGGGCCACGTGCCTTTGGTATGTTTCCATTACATGGTCTAGGTTAAAGTTTTCCAGGTTTGTCCAAGCGTCATCCTTGGAGAAGTGTCCAACAGGTCTGTTGATTTGAAGGTAGATACCCACATTCTCTCAAACTGGCACAGTGTCAATCTATACTGTGTGGTTTTTTGTATCTGCCATAACAGTGAAGAATTGCTGAGGCACAATACGTGTACATGCTACACATTGTTAATTTTATATAGGTGATAGGCCATTGATTTTACCATCTTGTATGCTACATTACTATCCCTAGGGAGTACCCATATAGACCGTGAGTACCATTCCATGTGTACACAAGATAATTGTGCGGAATATGTCTTAATATGCACATAGGTCAATGTTTATGAGGCCTGACACTGCATTTCATGTACCTACAAGGCCAAGACCTGAGCACTTTTGTTTTGTAACTTTAGGAGAAGTACGTGCTTTTTGTGATGTTTGGTCATGATTTATTCCATAGATGTCTCATATTTGACTGGACATGCAACTTGAGCAGCTATTTGTAATTTAAGCAAGTAATTGATGAAGGCCTGGACAATTTCAGCTTGGTTTGATACATATGTCCTTCCTCCCCAACAGACAACATGACCACTGAGAAGGAACCCCAGTACTGCATCAGAAAGGAGAGACACATCCACATCAGGCCTGTGGCCAAGGTCTTCCAGAGAATGGAGAGCCAGTACAAGAAGGCAAGGGAAGCAGGGGCCTGGAAATCACACCTCTGGCCCAATAAGCACAGTACAGGCAAGCCCCATGCCTGAAGTGTCCTCTCCCATGCGTCTGATCCCGGTGCAGTAGCAAGACCCTCCACAGCACTGCCAGCAGTGGCACACAGACGTGACCCCCTACTCTTGCTCAGCCCACGGACTTTTAGACCCATTAAGAAAATGGGGTATAACCCAAAAAGAGTCAGAGGACCTGAGTAATCGATAATATAGTAAACAAGGTGGTCCTGGACCTAATTAATTTACCACATATTTATTGTAATACTCATTATAAATCTGAGGTATTCCATGGAATTAAATCCTCAATCCGCAGACCACTGCCCTCTGGGAGATAGAGTCCAGGGCAGCGCAGTCTCGCGAGAGGCGAGCAGCAGCGTTCCCGTCCCCGGGGACTCAAAACTGTACGCGGGCTTCCGTGGCGTGGGACGCATGCGGGCCCGTCTGTGCCCGTTTGAGGCCGGGATGGGCCCACTCTCTTGGTGTTTTTACTCTTGTACGTGACCAAGCATACCAATAAGAACAGATTTATTTGTTATTGTTAAACTACCTGTGTTCATTGAGTTAACCCCTTAGTGCTTTATTCCAAACCTTGGCAAGTTCATCTGCGATTGTACAAGCTAAATTGACCTACTTAAGTACCGCTGAGGAATCCACCATTATAGAGAGGTGTTTTGATTTCACTTCTTGAAAAGACCAGAAATTTAATTCTGTCTTACATCCAATCAACCAGTTGTGGTAGTTGCACACAGTATGGGTAAAAGGAAATTACCCAGCCCTAAGTCCACCTTAGACAATAGAGCTCATATTGAGTCCCAACAAACCCTACTGAGCTATCTTACTGGAGCCACGGGGGCTTTAGATAAACAAATTAATTCAGTAGTAGAATCTTAAAAGTTGGCTCCTTACGAGCAAATGACGAATCGCATCACTCCGAGGTCCCAGACACCTCAAGGCAATCCAACACAATTAATAATACCCCTAACAGGTGTATCCAGCATACTGTGGACGGTATTGCGCCGAGTGATTCAGATTCATCACTACAACCCCTCAAAAGAAACATAAAACCCCCATATTGGATGGGAACATCTCCGCCCACAGTAATCCAACTGATTCTGGCCCTATAATTTGCTTAGAAACCACTCCCACCAAAGAAATCCCTGCTCAAATTGGAAAGACGGGGGCCAAGAAAATCTACCACTAAAGATAGAACCGTGACTAGGAAAAACCCTGACCCACAGAGTGACGACACAAAGAACTTAACGACACTGATCGAAAGGTTGGATCTCTATTTGAGAGTTAGGCTAGACCAAATGGATCTGAGATTAGCTTGCATTGAAGAACACATAGCCAGTGATAATAAACAATCCGGTAAAAACTCGAGACCCCTTCTATCTGGATCAGGGACATCAAATTTTGACCCGAACTTGAAAACTGGGACTCCCGTTTCTCCTACTGAAGCCCCATCCCATTCCCAGGACAAAGATCCAATCACATTAGTAGCTCCCGCACCCAATTTGCTGTCAAGCAAAATAACGAGAGAGCGGCTTCGAAACCCTGGAAAAACAACTCTATCAAAACCCACTGATTTGAGTGGAGGATTAGGGCCTTTGAACAGTGCTAACAATCTTCTAGGCCCAATCACTAGTCTCACTCGCTCACATCCCTCCCACAACTCTGCATATAATAATTCTGACTGGGCAAATTTGAACGGTGGCGATCACCTTGACTTACCTCCGGCGGCCACACCAAATATCGTTGTGTTGGCTAACGTCCCAAAAAAGGAAACTCAGGCACAAGAAGGTTGGGAACACTTAGAAATAAATCCTTTACTCGTTAGGCAAGAAAGCGGGCTTAACTGAATTTCTGTTCAGAGAATTTAAGATGGCAAGAAGGGTTCAGTCTGTGGGTTCGCGTGGGAAATTTTTTGCTGGAGACTCCATTGTTTTGACTTTTAGATCCCCTCAGTTGGTTAACAGAATTCTCCAAGACAGCGGGAATCATGCGATAGCAACGGGCGAGATTAATATTTTGCTACTTGGTTTCTTTTAACCCCCAGGTAACGGGTCCAAATTGGTTATGGGGATGGGCAGAAACGTACTAACTCAGTATCATCCTTTACAATATCCCAACTGGCAATAGATTTAATTTGCTTTCTGGATTGGAAGAGACAGATTGACTGGTTCCACAATCCCTGGAACCTATTGGGAATCATGATTCTTCGAGTCGGGAAATACACAATCGAAAGTCTCCCAGTCCTTGTTTTAAACTGTTGACAGATGTAGATACCATTGATCGTGACACATACCTCCCCATTGATTTTCACGAAAACTTGGTAGTAGATCAGGGACTAGATACTAGTAACACACAAGTAGTCGCAGTTAGTAATACCAGGTGCAGAGCACAAGTAGAGCCTACTATTTCGACTTCTGCCCCTGAGAGTGCTAATGACAAGTCTCTGATAACTATACTCTATTGGAATATCGCTGGACAGCGATCAAAGGCGGGAAATGATACCTGGTTTAGCTTTGTTCATAATTTCAATATCCTTTGTTTTCAAGAGACGTGGACTACTGCTGAGGTTCATATAGAGGGATGCAAAACATATTTTTCCCCTGCACTGCCTTCATCGTCTGGCAGAGCTAGAAGAGGTCTGTCCATTTTGTGTCAAACTTGGTGGAATTTGAAGAAATCACCCCAGTAAATCTAAAACCCAATTTCCAATTACTAAGCCTCCGCCTGAATAAGGCTGACCAATTCCTCCTGGTAAACTTTTATAACAATCTTCACCAGGTTGATTTTTTAATAGTAATACAACAAATTTTTCTTTCTCTTCAGGACAAGTTATCCAAAGATGTCGTAATTATTTGGGGAGATGATTTTAATCAACGATTGTGTAGGTTCAGTGACCAGAATATCTGTGGCCTAACGGATGAGAACAAACACCCGATAACTCATTTTTCACACACAACACTAGGGGACTGTCTAAATGAAACACTTTTTGGTTTATATTTAGGTCTGGCCAATAACATGATAAACCCTCTGGTCCCGCCTATCCCAACCTTTAACGGTAGAGGCAGGTCAAGTACAATAGACTTTGTTTTTATTTCTTGTAAAGCGGAACCACGTGTAACGAAGTGTATGACTCATGATATTGCTGTGAGTGATCACCATCCAAATAGCATCTTTCTATTGCTTCTACAGAAGCTAGCTAGTCATAATACAGTCAGGACCCTGGAGCAAAATACCTTGATTCTAGAGAGGCTAAATGGGTTCTCACTAAAATGGGATAAAGTGGATCCTGTAGCTATTACTAGAAACGTAGTCAAAACAGCACGAGTGGCGATTGAAAACTGTCTTGATATTGACACCTCCGAAGAGGAAGTCCTGATCAATTTTTTGACTGTTACTAAAACAATAAAAGAAGTCCTTTCTGTAAAACTAAAAAAGAGAAAGCCTAAAAAGAAAGGTTGGTTTAACAACAGCTGCACAAAAGCGCATTCAAAATTGAAAGCTGCACTGCATAAAATAGAACGGGATCCCAAAGAAATCGTCACTCTTAGAAAGGAGTATAATCAAGTTATAAAATCCAGAAAAACAGAATTGAAAAAGGAACTGTGGGACCAACTTCATAAAAGCTGTACCCTAGGGAACAGCGCTGCTTTCTGGGCAGTTATTAAATCTCCCTTCCTTTCTGATTCTAGAGCTACCCCTAAAATTGACGTGGCGATAGACGAATTGACATGGGTTGAACACTTTGCCCGGATTTTTGGCCTCTCTTCTAGGGGGTACAAAGTAGTCAACTCCCAGTAAAAGACCCACCCGGAATTCAAACGGACTCCTTACCACTAGGTTATTGATATAACGCATGACGAAGTAGAGCTCGAATTGAAGGCTAGCAAAAACGGAAAGGCGCCAGCCCCTGATGGGGTACCAATTGATTTCTTTAAAGCTAACTTGGAATTGTGGACCCCAATTCTGACCAGGGTCCTGCAGGCATCATGTGCGGTAAGGCTTGTGGCCTCATGGTCAGAGTTCATTCTTGTTCCGATCTTTAAAAAGGGGGACCGCCAATCGCCATCCTGTTACTGTCCAATCTCCTTGCTTGATTCGCTCGGGAAAGTAGCGGGTCGAGTTATTCTTGAACGCCTCCAGCATTGGGCGGACGATAACAGGATCCTATCAGATCTACCATTTGGATTCCGCGAGGGGCTTGGCACTATTGAACAAGCCCTTAACTTAACACTTTTGATGGGCAAGTATGTAAGTGCTAAGGGAGGGGCCTTATACATGGCGTATGTCGATTTATCGGCTGCGTTCGATTGTATCGCCCATGCAAAACTATGGTCAGTTTTATTGGAAATGGGGGTAGAGCAGGCGCTTGTCAATTTCCTGCACGAGTTATAATCAGACGCTACAGCGAGAGTGAGGAATGGTGTTGGGGGGAACTAACAGCATTGTTTGGGGTAGAGAGAGAGGTTAGGCAGGGCTGCGACCTGGCCCCCTTTCTTTTTACACTCTATACCAATGGCCTGCAGCGGGACATGGTAAAAGGGTGCCAGGACCTTCCCATGATTAATAAGCGCCCAATACCGGCCCTACTCTATGCCGACGACGCCGTGATACTAGCATGTACCCCTCTAGAATTACAACGTGCTCTCGTGAGATATAACACCTTCATGGCCAATCTGGATTTGAATATTAACATTAAAAAAACCTTTGTTATGTCTTCCGGATCTTAAATTAAGAAAACCAAGGACATTTTCTTAAACAACGCTAAACTTGAGGGCACCATGAAATACCCATATCTAGGTATAGTAATAGGTCATAAAACCTCCTGGAGACAGGCCATTGAGTCTAGAAAATTGCTTTTAATGAGGGCTACTATTGCGCTAGTAAATTTTTCTCGTAGGCTGGAAAAAAGGCCCCCGCTGAACTCATCAAGATATATAAATGCTAAATGTACAACTGTTGCAACTTACGGGGCCGGTGTGTGGGGCTATGGAAAGCTAGAAGCTCTGCAAAAGGTTGAAAATAGCTTTTTAAGGTATCTTCTCGCTGTTCCTCAAGGTACCGCAACCTTTTCATGCCATTTGGAACTGGGTCTTCCGTATCTGACATACATTGTCAAAATCCAACCACTTCTCCTATGGCAACGTATATGGTCGTCCAATAATACCATTTTCTGTCAAGGGTTCATACAGGACTGCACTTCTTTAGCGAATGCTCATAAGATTTGGTGGATAGCTTCTATTTAAAAATTCCTATACGATCTGGGACTGGAAAAATATTTTCATTCCCCCCTCTCAATCTCAGAATTGTCTAGAAAAGCATTCAAAGCTCAGTGTTGAACACATCCAGAACAACTGCGGCTGGCCAATGAGGTCAGCAAAACATCAGTCCAACACATGCTGCTAATTCAAACAACTCTGACTATTCAACCTTACCTAACCTTTAACTTGACCAGCTACGAAAGATTTTTATTAATCCGGTTTAGGTTGAACTCTTTTTATCGTTTAGTTAGCTTCCCAAAAACAGACAACCGGGCCACAGTATTACCACTCTGCCCTTGTGAGGACCTCTCTATTCAAGCCACAATTCATACAATCTTATTTTGTAAGTTCTATAGTGAACCAAGAAGGCTTTTGGTTGATCCCGATTTTAAAAACTATGGGTCTTCAAAGATGTCCTCCCGCACTCCTCTCCCTACAATTTCTGGATGAGTGTAGAATTGCTTGTACAGTAAAACCGATGCACAGAATGGTTGGTTGCAAGCTTATTTATTGAATATACAACTTCCCTGAAGAGCGCCGAGCCGGCGCTGCTACATGTATGCTTTCGCGCCTCCTAATGAGTTGCGCGCGCATCTGTCCCAAAATGGCCGCCGCACGTCACGTCATTACGTGACGTGCAACAACTAGTAAGCGCCACTACACATCTCCCCTTTTTCCAAACAGTGAATGAGTCACTTACAGTTCGCTGTCCATATCGTAATCTCGAAACCTGGAGGGTCTCACCACAGACCTTCCGCTCCGGGTTACCCTGGTCGGGTTCGCCGGGGCCCCTTGGCTCTGTATCTCTGTGCATCTTCCCTCTCTCAGCGCAGCCGCGCCCTCGTCCGTACTCCTCCTTTGTATGTCCATATCAGTTCCTTGGTTACCGTTCGCGCTTCTCTCCTCCAGTCGTTCACCTCTAGCACTTCCCCCTTCTTGCTGCTCTCCTGCGCGTTGTTCCATCTCTACATTCGGATCTTCCATCTGGAATGGGCTGTATCCAGTTCCAGTGGGAGTGATTCTGTAGGCCCATACCATGTTCCATATAGCTCTCTCCCAGTCCTTGTTGCTGGAGATCGCAGCTTGTACGGCTCCCATCACAACCCTATTAAATCGCTCCACCAAGCCATTGCCAGCTGGGTGGTAGATCGCCGTGTGTTTGATTGTGATGCCATTCCTCTGCATAAATTTGTTCCATCTTTCAGACGTGAATTGGGGGCCATTATCACTCAGGATGGACTTGGGGATGCCCTCTCTCACAAAAGTGTCCGACAAAAATTTCAGTATGTTTTCGGTGTCCATGGTCTCATCTACCTTTACCTCCGGCCATTTGGAGTATCGATCTATGAGGACACATACATACTTCTGGGTGCCCTGGTCATCGAGGATTGGCCCTAAAATGTCTATCGATAGTTCTTCCCACGGGTTCTGCGGGGGGTCGAACTTTCCTAACGCAGGACGCAAGGGTTTGAGCGTCTTGTCAGCTCCTTGGCACTGTGGACAATCTCTGACGTGTCTCTCTGCCCTTATGTCCATGCCTGGCCACCAGTAGTTTTGTTTAGTCCTTAACTTCAATTTTCCTATGCCCAGGTGGCCCTCGTGTAGCATGTCCAGTAACTTGGTGATGATGTTTCTTGGGGGGACCACTTTGTCTCCTCTGTATGTGAATACTCCCTTGTCCCCTACCGACAATTCTTCCCTTACTTCGTAGTATGGCTTGATGTTTTCACTCACGTGTCTTTTGTCTGGCCAGCCCTTGACAATGTGCATCTTCACTTCCTTCATGATGCTGTCCTCCTCGTATGCCTCTGTCCACTCCTGGTAGCTGATGACTTTCTCCTGGTCCTCCACGAGAGCTACCAACTCCCCTTTGCCAGTTGGGTCTTCCTCTCCTGGCACCATGGCAGCTGCTCTGCTCAGGTAATCTGCTACTCGGTTCCGATTTCCTGGAATGTACTCTACATCATACCTGAACTCGAGTAGTTTCAGAGTCATTTTGGATATTCTGGGAGTGGCGTTGGCATGTCCACTGGATGTTAGCACCTTCACCAAGGGCTTAAGCAGGAATCGGGTTCCCCATAGGAATTGCCGAAATCTCGTCATGGCCCACACCACAGCCAACATCTCTTTTTCGATTACACTGTATTTTCTTTCGGTATCGGTCAATGCCCGGGATGCAAAACTGATCGTCTCCATCTTCCCTTGTCCGCGATCTTGCATGAGCATCGCACCCAGCCCCTTGTCGCTGGCGTCGGTTGTGAGTACTGTAGTGCCCTGTGGGTCATACCCTTTGAGCGGCACTGCTCCTGTAACGTCCTTCTTGATTGTCTCAAACTCACTTTGTGTCTCTGGTGTCCATTGGAAACTGGTTCTCTCCCTGGTCAGCATCCTCATATGGTGTGTCTTTGAGGCAAAGTCTACCACAAATTTGCTGTAGTACTCCGCCATGCCCAAAAATGACCTGACCTCCTCCTTGTTGGTGGGGGGCGGAGCTTCAGCGATTGCTTTTACGTTTTCTGCCTTTGATGTGATTCCTTGCACCCCTATTTCATGGCCTAGATAGGTCACCGACTCCAGGCCCAGTCGGCATTTTGTCCATTCTGCTGTGAGGCCCTTGACTTCCAGGGTTTCCAGCACCTTGCCGAGCTTCAGATCATGGTCCATTTTGTCACGCCCCATTACCAGGATGTCGTCCTGGAAATATTGGACGCCTGCCATGTTCCTTAACAGCTGGTGCATTAGCTTTTGAAACACTGCGGCTGCCGAGGCCAGTCCAAACGGCATGCAGCAGAACTGATAACATCCGAATGGGGTGATGAATGACGTGAGTTTTCTGCTGTCCGGGTGCAATACTATTTGGTGGTAGGCGGAGGTCAAGTCGATGGTGGAGTACCATTTGACTCCCCTGGTTTTCGCCAACATTTCATCGATCCTTGGAAGGGGGAATTTCTCCACCACAATGTTCTTATTTAGTTCTCTCAGGTCAACACAGAGCCTGACCTTCCCGTTGGGCTTCATGACTACCAACAATGGCGCGAGCCACTCTGCACAGGTGGTGGGTTCAATTATCCCTTTTTTCTCCAAGTCTTGAAGTTCTGTTTGAACTGCCTCTCTCACCGCTATGGGTACATTTCTTACTTTGTGGGCGATGGGAATGGCGTCCTCCTTGAGTACTATCTTGTGTAGGAATCTCTCCAGTTTCCCCACTGTACCTCCAAACACCTTTGGGTAGTCTTCTTTCCATTTGGTCAAATCTGGCCACACTTCCGGTTCCGTGAGCAGGATCTGTTCCTTTCCTCCTGGGTCCAATTTGATTCCCAGGTCGCCCTGGTCCAGCCATCCCAAGACGGACGGTCCCCTCTCTGAGATGTACAGCTTGCAGAATGCTGACCAGCCTCTGAACTCGAACTTCAAGAGTCGGAATCCCACCATTGGGATGCGGTCGCCATTATATGTGACTGGTCGGATGTCCAGTTTCTCTAGTTCTGGGCCTAACTTTGGTCTGAACGTTTCGTCCCACACCGCTCTTTGGACTATTGTGTAGGGGTAGCCTGTATCCGCCACTATGCTGATGGTTATTCCGCCAATTGTCATTTCTAGTACAGGTTTAGTTGTCCTTTTTCCTTCCACGCATAGTACCTGGTCATATATACACAAGACGGTGAATACTTCTTCCTCTGTGGTTCCTTCCTGGTCTTCCTCGCCTTGGTCGATGTATTTCACCACGCTTTTGGATACTTTCTTCCGGCACACTTTCTCATAGTGGCCAATGATACCGCAGTGCAAACACTTGGCCCGGAACGCAGGGCATCTTCTGTCATGTGCCTCGTGGGACCAACTTCCGCACCTGTAGCACGTTTTCTTGTTGTCGTTGCCTGCTTGTTTCCCATGCGGACCGGTGTTGCCCTGCCATTTGTTGGGTCCCTTTGGTGCGGGCCCCTTGTATTTCTGGTCTCTACGATGTTCCTCCTCATATACCCTGTTTACCATGGTACTGGGTGGCGTTTCTTTCTTGGTTGCGTCGGCGCACCTACGTGCGAGTTCTGCCCTTTTGATGATGACCATTACATCCTTGAGTGTGGTGTCTCCACTTGCCCACAGCTTGTCCTGAACGTTCGTGCTGGAGGTGTGCATCACTATCTGGTCTTTGATAAACTCCTCCTCTCAAGCTCCATACCTGCACGTGGTCGCCAGTTTCTTCAGGGCTGCTACGTATTCCTCAATCGACTCTCCAGGCCGTTGTTTCCTCTGCTGGAACTTGAATCTGTCGACTGACACACATACAGTGGGCCGGTAGTGTTCGTTCAGGTCGTCAATGGCGTGGGCATATACGTCATCGTCCATGCTTCCTCTCTGTTTGGGCACCAGGCTTTTGTAGATTCTGAGTCCTTCTGGCCCCAGATTGAGTAGTAGTATGCGTTTTTTCCTTTTGGGAGTGAAGTTTTCTTCATTCTCGTCCTCCAGGACCCCTATGAAGTTGTCTATATATTCTCTCCAGTCCTCCCACTTCATTAGAGGTTCCCCTGGTTTCGGTAGGAACTGGACTGGCGCTATAGCATATCCCGCTGGTTTGCTCATCTTCTCTTTCTTGACTGTGGGTGCTGTGTCCCCTTTGCTGGTGGGGCTACCTGGGGTGCTGTCCGTTTCTTCTTTACTAGGTTGCACCTGGGGACTCTCAGTGTCAGCACCCTCCCCCTCCTTTGTGGTAGCCAGCTCGGTTCCTCGCGTGTATGTGGGTGGTTTGGATTTGGCGCGCTTGTCTTGGCTGCTCTGGGGTCTCTGTGCCACCTCTCCTGCTGCCTTCCCTGTGTGTGGGCAGTTATGGGCTCTGCCGCGCTCTTCAGGTGTACAGTACCTTATGTGGTGCTTACAGTCCGGGCTCTGTCCGGTTTGTGCTACTCTGGGTCACTTGGCCGTGCAGGTCCGACCTCCAACAGGGTCTGGGTTGACTGGAATTCTGCTGACTCCCTCGGAGTGACCTCGTGGTGGGTCCGTTTTATTTTCCGGTTTTTTTTTTCTTGAGAGCCTGATGGTCGCTTCCCGACCTTGTCGCCACTGTAGAATTGCTTGTACAGTAAAACCGCTGCACAGAATGGTTGGTTGCAAGCTTATTTATTGAATATACAACTTCCCTGAAGAGCGCGAGCCGGCGCTGCTACGTGTATGCTTTCACGCCTCCTAATGAGTTGCGCGTGCATCTGTCCCAAAATGGCCGCCGCACGTCATTACGTGACGTGCAACAACTAGTAAGCGCCACTACAATGAGTAGTGCACCACGAAAGCCATTGCTAAGTTTCTGAAGTTTATTGTGCGGCATAGGCCTAACCTCTTTTTTCATTGTACTGTTTAAGATACTTTTTTACGATGTTTTTTATGCAGTTTTTAAAGGATTGCATATTTGCACTTTATGAATTGTTATAGCCCAAAATGAATTTTACCTTTCAATGTATTTTAGAGATATGCATTCTTATAATTACGGTGTGGAAAAAATGTTTTTTTATCCTTTTAAATGTACTTTTATGGTTTTATTTCTGACGAAAACCGAATAAAGGAATTTTGAATTTTAATTTGAATTGAGTCATAAATATTGATGTAAAAAATATTGACATCCTATATTTATAATGGTAAGTATAAAAATATCAGAGAAAAAAATGTCGATGTAAAAAATATAGATGAACAAAATATCGATTTTTTTGTGTATGTAAAACATAATGTTAAATATATTAAAAATTAAAATTAACTTTTGAAAAACATTTGGATTTAATATACATTTCAGTAAATATAAGAAACAAAAGTAATTTAAAAAAATGTAAATATACATATATAAAATGTAATATATATAAATCTTTTTGAACGTGAATAGATCAGCATCACTTATACTACCATGAATGATAGATATTTGGTGTAATTTTTCTGGCTGCTCTTGGCTACATCGGTCGTTAGGAGTTTTACTCGGACTGTGTGTAGCCATAAGTAGCTTTTTGGAGGAACATTTTGTTTTCCTTATAATGTGAATATGTATTGTCATGACCTATTATTATTTGAAGCTTGGTGGGCTCTGGTGTTTTAAACTGGTTTTCTTTGGATCTGAAAAATATGACTTGTCTCATTATAGTCTGATATAATAACTACATGGACTATGTTAGTACATGGGACACAAGCCGATCCACGGCTTAATAACAATGTTATTTCAATGCATTTGAGTATAATTATACCCTCTGACGCAGAATTGCCATCCAATAGTGGGCATTATTAACGCTGTAGAATCAATGCACTTTAAATAGAATGTGTCATAACTTCACTACAAGATGGCGCCCATAAGCGCCGTAGAGGGGTAATGTCCTATGTCTATGTCCATGTCTTCATGACGTAGAGAGAAAGAAAACTTTATTTATATAGCATGTTGAAAATGGAGTGCTTTATACACTGACGAAGGCAGCATGCCGAAACGCGTCTGTGTAGCTCTTGCACACAATAAAAACTATGTGGACACCGGAATCCCTTTGAGTGCTGCTATTTCTTTTTCCTAATTGAACGTAGGAGAAATTTGGAGCGTACTATATATATATATATATATATATATATATATATATATATATATATATATATATATATATATATATATATATATATATATATATATATATATTACTTTAAAACGATAAACTATTAATTTTAATTTATGTTTACTGAGTAGGGAAAGTGTTGGATAGCGGAGGGGTAAAAATAACTATTTCCACTCCAGTGAGTGGAAAAGTAGGGAAAATGTTGGATACCAAAGGGGTAAAAATACTATTCCCACTCCAGTGAGTGCAACATTAGGGAAAGTGTTGGATAGTGGAGGGGTAAAAATTATTATTCCCACTCCAGTGAGTGCAACAGTAGGGAAAATGTTGGATGGGGAGGGATAAAACTTACTATTGCCACACCAGTGAGTGCAACAGTAGGGAAAGTGTTGGATAGCGGAGGGGTAAAAATTAGGGCTGGGCGTAGTGCCACTACGCAGAATTTTGGAGAAAATAAAAAGTGGAAAACGGGGGCACTTCCTGAGGGTCCGTGTGCCCGGGACAGGGGTCCCTCGTGCCTGGGCAGACACCCTGATCTCCCCGGGCCTGTTGTAGCCCGGGAGCCCTGCAGCCCCGGAGCCCTGCAACCCGGAGCCCCGGAGCCCTGCAGTCTCGAGCCCTGGAGCCCCGGAGCCCTGCAGCCCTCGGAGCCCTGCAGTCCCTGAGCCCTGGATCCCCGGAGCCCTGCAGCCCCCGGAGCCCTGCAGCCCCAGAGCCCTGCAGTCCCCGAGCACTGGAGCCCCCAGAGCCCTGCAGCCCCGGAGCCCCGGAGCCCTGCAGCCCCGGAGCCCTGCAGTCCCCGAGCCCCGGAGCACTGCAGCCCCGGAGCCCTGCAAGCAGATTGGCGTCATTTTGGTCCCGGCCATCTGGTCGCCCCTCTCGCCTCGGCCATCTGGTCGCGCCCAATGCTTTCCTATGGGGCGACCAGATGGCCGGGCTGAGGTGCCATTCGCCTCCCGGATCCCAGGCAGGGCTCCAGGAGGTCGGGCACGTTTGCGCCCTGGGTCCCCTCTGTCCCCTTGATTGCTCGGATTACAAGAAAGGGGGCTAATTTTCCTCCGGATTATATGGGGCAAGGTTATGCCCGGACACCCTCCTGGGGCTGGTGGTTCCCTGCCGGGGACCAGATGGGCTGTGTTCCCGGGCAACACCTCCGGGGCGTCCAGGGCTCCCTTCTCCGGCCCGCAGCGTGGCAAAGTACCCGGGACGGGCTCCATGGGTCCCGGGCCCTGCAACCCCGGAGCCCCGTAACCCCGCAGCCCCGCAGCCCCTGGGCCCTGCAGCCCCAGAGCCCTGCAGCCCCGGAGCCCCGGAGCCCCGGAGCCCTGCAGTCCCTGGAGCCCTGCAGCCCTGCAGCCCTGGAGCCCCGCAGCCCTGCAGCCCCGGAGCCCTGCAGCAACGGAGCGTGGGCCGGCAGGAGCCCTACCACGAAGGCCTCGGGATGGCAGATGAAGAGTCCTTTCGGTCCCGGCCATCTGGTCGCCCCTCTCCCCTTGGCCATCTGGTCGCCCGCAATGCTTTCTTATGGGGCGACCAGATGGCCGGGCTTCCCTGGAAGTCCCGATGAGGTGCCATTCGCCTCCCGGATCCCAGCCAGGGCTCCAGGAGGTAGGGCACGTTCGCGCCTAGGGTCCCCTGAGCTTTGCGGTGCGCACTTGTTTCCAGAAATAGGGGTAGCCTTCCTCCGGATTACTAGGGACAAGGTACTCTGGGACCCCTCTCGGCCTAGCAATCCTCAGCCAGCAGCTGGACGGGCCAGGATGCCGCCCCAGCCTCGGGTCCGTCCCTGGGTCTGCCGCATGGCAGGATACCCTGGATAGGGTTCGGGAGGGCCCGGGCCTGGGGTCCCCGTCCCCCCGGCCTGCCGCACTACCCGGGATGGCAGGGGTTCCGTTGTGCTTGGGGAGCCTGGCTGGGTTCAGGAGCTCTGGCCGGGGCTCCGTCCTGGGTCCTGCCGCGTGGCAGGGTGCCCGTGACGGGGTCCGGAGGGCCCGGGGAGGCTTCTCCTGCGCCTCGGGCCTGGGAACCCCGGCGAGGTCCAGGGGCCCCGCTGGGCCCCGGGTGGGGTGCTCAGGCCCAGGTCCCTGTTCCCCTGCCTAGGGCCCTGTCCCCCGGCCTGCCGCACTGCCAAAGGCCCGGGACGGGGTTCCGTGGTGCCCGGGGATCTTCCCCTTGCTCGGCTGGGTTCAGGAGCTCCGTCCAGGGCCCCTGAGGGGCCCCGGGGAGGGCGGCCTCCCCAACCGGGGCTCCGTCCTGGGACCTGCTGCGTGGCAGGGTGCCTGGGACGGGGTCTGGAGGGCCCGGGATAGGCTTCCCCTGTGCCTCCGGGCCTGGGAGCCCTGGCTGGGTCCAGGGGCCCGCCGGTCACCGGGTCGGGTGCTCGGGCCCAGGGCCCTGTCCCCCCGGCCTGCCGCACTGCCAAAGGCCCGGGACGGGGGTTCCGTGGTGCCTGGTGAGCCTCCCCTTGCTCGGCTGGCTTCAGGAGCCCCGTCCTGGGTCCAGCCGTGTGGCAGGGTACCCGGGACGGTGCCCGGGACAGGGTCCTTTCGTGCCCGGCCATCTGGTTGCCCAGATCTCCTCGGCCATCTGGTCGCCCGCAATGCTTTCCTATGAGGCGACCAGATGGCCGGACTTCCCTGGAAGTCCCAATGAGGGACGCTTCCAATTTTGACATGTCTCGCTTTAAGACGTTTGTTATATATATGGGACATTTGGACTAAAAACTCACCATTCCATGTATTCCTAAATATACTGCTCTTTGGTTATATCCTCCTTTACCTGACTTCTCCCATGATCAATTATAAGAGGGGAAACATTGTTGGCATTTGAAAAGTTTGTTTCGAATTATGCAATTCTGAGGTTGTTTTTTTTTTCAACCAAGTGGGAAGTTTTCAAGCAATTATCACCTGATGGTATTCGTTTTATCTCTGCTCCTTTAATAGATTTGTTGGAAACTCCATCCCGTAAGAGAATGATTAGACGTATGTGTGATCTTTTTTAGACTCGGCACTAGGATAACATATAGCACTTGGCAGACAGATGGGCAGATATATTAGATGAACCTGGAAGATATTTCTGCTAGTATCGCTCGCAATCACACAACACCTAATACTACTAGCATCAATACAAAATAATACGGAGCATATGGCGCCAAAAATGTGGCTGCTGAGCAGGTTTGTATTTCTTTAGATTGAGGTCACCAGAAGTCGATAAGGTTCATCCATTTGCCAAGTGTCACACTATTCGAAAATATTTGGAGGCTAGTGAATGCCTTATTTCGCGTTGGTTTATCCCCCTTATCTAAATTATGTTTTTTGGTTACTAACCCGATGTCTGTCCTGCACTAAAGTTGTAGTGTATTTTGCAGTCATAAAGGCCAGGCTTTTTCTTTGACAGGACTCGGTTCGATGGCAATCCTCCAACTGTCTGTAAATGGTGGTCTACATTTATTGCAGCTGTCGCTTGGGACGCCACTTCTTTGAGCTTGTTCTGGCCATCATTGATTGCAGCATGTTTGGAATCTTACTAAAATACGGATGCAGACGTTACCGACGTGAACATATCAATTGAAATGTATGGATCTGAATGCATTCTGTGTAGAAAGTGTAAAGGATTTGCTACAATATTGTTTTTTGTCAGATGGATATATTAACTATTGAGTAATGTGGTGTTTTCGCTGATTTGCTAGTAAATTATGTCAAATAAGTGAATATTTTGTATTAACTGTGACATTAAAAAAAAACTCAAACACCAGATACACTAATTAAACGCACACAGGTCTGGTGGAAGGTTAGAGGACCCAAACTCCCTATGAAGACCACACCAAAAAAGCCCCCAAAACAAGCATCTGGCAGCCTGAGTATTGATAGATCCACATAGCAATGAGACTGTGAATATCAAGAATCTTCACTCTACAAAAATGCACAACTTAACATCTTGCATCTCTGAAATAGAAGCTCTTCCCATTCCAAGATGGCTAAGAAAGATTGTGTTACCAGTGTCATACGGAGTTTCTGAAATTAACAACACTCATTTCAAAAGGGCCACCTCATTAACCATAGTGCTGCCAGTGGTCGTCACACTGCGTCTCTGTAATAACATCATCATCAGAAACTTTATTCGATTTGACGAGCAAATCACAAAAGCACAAAAATGACAATACATTCAATAAAAATATGTCATGGAGTAAAATGCATAATTTAAGTAAGATACTCAAAATCATTAAATTCTGTTATAGAAATCACTTCTTTCCAGGATGGCATGCAACTTGGGTGTTGGACATCTAGTGCTCAATGTGGAGGTGTGCAAGGAGAGAAGTGATGGAGACAAAGTGCATGCTTATTATCATTTTGTTATATATTCATTTTCTAATTGCATATGTTTTGTGGTATGACCCACAAAGGACGGACCTTTGTCCATGAACCAACTCTACTTGGCTCAGGGTCCAGATGTCCTTGGCTCTTGGCGGGCATATTATAGGACTCTCACCCTGTGTGAGCTCAGTCTGTTTACTGACAGCCATTGCCTAATGTTCACCTGTCAGCACCTTCACTTTATGTGTTCTGGCTGGTTAGGCTTTTTTCTTAACCCCTTCCATTTAGGAGGACATGACACTTGGCTTGTGTTCACAGGGTATTACTTACACCAATCACCCTGTTTTCCTGTTGTTTCCATTTTCCGATGTGTACAAAAACTACAGTCATTTCCAAGGGTCAAAGCCCAAGAAGATGGTTGGTTGCAGTAAAATAACTCTGTATTTAGGGGCTGTGCTAAGGCAATAATGTTAGGAGAGTGTGAGTCTTCCAGGAAGATTCTCAGCCAGATTCATCAAGCGAAATGCGCTCACAAAAGGGCCAGATTCTGAGAATTTGGCCCTTTGCGAGTGCAATGTTTGCATTTGGGATTCCTCATCCCAAATGCAAAAATCGCTAATAAAGAATTCGCAAATTTGCGAGGATTAGCATTTAAGGAATCTCTATTAGAGATTCCTTAAATGCTATTCATGAAACATTTTAAAATTGTGAATTCGCAATTTAGGAGCGCTATTTACCACGAAGTCAAACCTCGTGGTAAATAGCGAAAACTTAGGAAAATGCATTTAAATGCATTTTTCTAAGTTGCATGTTACACACACACATGTACTTTGGACATGTGTGTGCACAACATCAGTGTAAATTCACATTTCAGGGGTGCTAATCCCTAATCGCAAATAAGGAGGCTGTAGTAATCGCAATTTATTTTGCGATTTCTACATGAATCCCGATTTGCAAGTCCTTAATAGCGATTCCTTAATAATCGCTATTAAGGACTCGCAAATCTGGACTTTGATGAATCTAGCTGTCTGTGCCAAAGTGACCTATCCTATCCCAGCAGAGGGCTTCCATCTCAGGAAGACATCTTAAGCGTTCAACTTGATATATCTAAATTTAGTTTCCAGTTTAGGGGGCAGAGTCTCGGGGAAAAATACAGGGAATTTGGGGTTTTTGTCTCCAATTGGTGTGAGGGGTTTATTGTTAGCCAAGTTCAAGCTGGGTGATAAAGGTCCTAGAATGTAAGTCCTTTAGTGTTGTAGATCAGATGGAGCTGAGATGAGAGAGGGCAGAAGAGTTCTTAAAGTTGCTTTTCCCTGATACCATAAAGAGGTGCAGGAGGAGTGATTGGGACTTTTCATATAGGTTTGGGGGTGGAAGAACAGTGCCACAGAAAGCATGAGAACATGGCAGCATCAACAGAGTGATTTTTTTTCATATGGAGAGGAGAACCTTAGCTCAGATGATGCAGAGGAACAGGCTCTTCTTTACTGGGAATGGAAGATTATAGTTCAAATGGCACATGCTCATCTTAAGAGGTGTTTATTTTCAAGGTTGGTGGACTTGCTTGAATAGAGCACAGGGACAAGATACCTTTGGGGCTACTTTCTTGAGTTTGGTTTCAAACTAATTAAAATCAATTCTCCTAATACCTTCTTAACTGTCCGCTCAGCGGCCGCAGCTGACTTTTAGTTGGGTACACTACAGATCTTGTTGATGAATCTTAGACTCACACTCTCCTAACATTATTGCCTTAGCTGAGCCCTTAAGGAGTCCATCATTTTGCATTACGCCATTTTTTGTACTATCCTTTTGCGATGTAATTAATAAAGGTATGTGGTCCAAACAAACAGAGAAAATCTAACAAGGATTGTTTTTAACTCTGTGCCAGTGTTTTCCCTGTTAACCTCTCAAAAGGCCAGATGTGCGAAATCGTGTGTTTGCGATTTCCTAATAGCTAATTTTAGAGATTTGATTGTAGGAAATCGCAAACTGCGATATACAACAGTGTGTTTGACACTGTTAGAGATTTGCAGTAGGTCTCAAATGGACCTCCCGCATCAGTATTCATGAGGCAGGACACAATTTGTCACCCATTGTGAATGGATACAGTCACATGGATGGTGGCCTGAATGGGGTCAGCAGACCACATCATCTGTGATTACTTTTTAAATAAAGCAACATTTTTTTTGTAACGCAGCCCGTTTTCCTTAACCCTTTCGATGCTCATGACGAGCTCAGCTCGTCATGATGCACGGTTGAGCTGTGCTCATGACAAGCTGAGCTTGTCATAAAACAATAATAATGAGAAAAAGTCAGCACAGGAGGGGAAAACACCTAGCAGCCAAGGTGTTAAAGGAAAATGGGATGCATTTATAAAATAAGAATTAAAAGCTACCTTTTCATTTTTTAAGATAAGGCAGTGGTCTGTGGGACCACTGCCTGCTCTTAAAAACTGTTAGTGCCCACATTCACAAAGGGAGGGACCCATTCCCGTTTGTGAACGGGTTACCACCAACTTGAAGTCAGTGGTAACTGCAAATGTATTGCGACTGTATTCCCAGTTGCAAAACATTCTTACATACCCGCTGGTATTTGGTATTAGGAAGGGGCACCCTAAAAGCGACCCTTCCTAACACCAAATCACAAACACTATTTGCAATTCGATGATAGGTTTTTGAATCGCAAATACGGTTTGGTGCATCAGAAAATGCTTTTTCTGGTCGCAAACGGAGAATCAGGGTGACCAACCATCCATAAATTTCACGGACGGTCCGTAATTTGGGCCTCACGTCCGTTGTCCGTGAGGATCCCTTTTACGGGCGCCTTTTGTCCGTAATTTTGGCCATCACAGGGAGCAGCACTGCTCCCCTGTGAGAGGCCTCACCCCCCCCCCTGATGGGGCCACCTAGCACTCCTCCTGGAGCACAAGAGCAGCCCCACCCGCCCATTGTCATTCTGTATGCCGGGTATTTGCCAGCTACAGAATGACAATGGGGCAGCCTGGGGTGTTAAGCATGTGGTGGCCCCCTCCTGCCTCAGTGTACAGTAGGGCATTCTGTTAGATAAATGGTAAAACGCCAACAATGCTGCAACGTTAGAAACAAGTTTATATGTTTATATAAAGAGGCCTGTGAAACAAGTTAAAAAGAACAGGTTATTGTTCTTTCACTGTCTCATCATTTTAGAACTGAAGTATTTTCAATATTATATTCGACAGAGCCATGGTTGCTGCTTTTTTATTTTAAGCAACTAACAAACATTGACAAAGCCAATAGTACTGGCTTGTTGTTGGTGTAATGATGCTTGCTGTATTATACATCTGGATGCACTCCTGCAAGGAAATCGCCAAAACGTGCACGCACTGTATTGAAAGCAATGCAACACGTGCACGTTTTTGCCTGGAAAGCGGCATCGATCTCAAGAGGTCTCTCTCCAGTCGAGACCTAAAAAGCGTTCTTTGTTCATCTGGCTGGCCCTCAATCTTTGGTCCTAAAGCAACGAACTTCAGCAATGCAGTACTCTCAAGTACCACTTGGTGTCACTGCTGCACCAGTATGTGAGAATTATTACATAAGATTTTGCAATTGGGAAAATTAAGCAAATTCATAAGTCCCATTTATGCTGTTTCCATAATAAGAAACGAAACAGCTAGGTTTTACACCGCATCATATTACGTTTTGCAAGTGAGGGAAAATCCAGGATACTTGTTTTAGACTTTGTAAATGTCTGCTTTCTAAAGATACAGCATAAAATGATTTTGAGATATTTTCAAATTTGTACGTTTTGTAAACTAACTATATGTGAGGCCAACTTAGTTTTCCCTCTCCCTATGACCAAAGCAGCAAGAACAGTGCCAAGCCGGGCCGCTCCCGCCCCCATTACATAAGCATCGCGAATGTTGCCAGAGAGATTACACAATATTTTGGCCTAATGTAAAACATCATGTAATTCTGCCCTGTTTGCTGTTCCCGATAGGAAAGGGGAATGCATTTAAAGTCAGCAGCATCTTTACCTGCACAGTAAACTCTGAAAAAAAATGTCTCGCCATCAGGAGGCGCTCAAACTACTCATTGCTATGTGGCACTCCACTGACTATCTGCACATAACCCCAAGCACAGCTACCTACAAAGATCTAGAACTCACACTACAGAGGGGCTTGCTTGCACTAGTGCCCTATGAGGAAACTTTGGGTATCCTTAGCTATCTCGGGGAGCCCTCGGGTCTCTCGTTTTTAGGTCTCGCCCTGGAATTCGCATCCGAAGGATGCGTCCAGGGTTGGAGACTTATAGTTATCTGACTCGGGGGAATGAGGACAAGAAAGTGTTACGAGCTTTTGAAGGCAGATTTGGGTGCGCGAACGCGCACGTTCCGTCCCGCGCCGTGCACATGCCCACGCATATACACAAACAGCAGACAGACACTCGCTCACACACACCCCCTCTCCCCCCCACAGTCACACACACAGACTCCAAGACACATACACACACGCATGCACGCTCACACACATACACAGCCCCCCACCGATGCACGCGCAAACACACATGCCCCCCCGCCCTCGCAGCTCAGGCGCGCATATACACAAACAGACAGACACTCGCTCACACACACCCCCTCTCCCCCCCCACAGTCACACACACAGGCTCCAAGACACATACACACACGCACGCACGCTCACACACATACACAGCCCCCCACCGCCGCACGCGCACACACACATGCCCCCCCGCCCTCGCAGATCATCAACAAGGCGAAGCCACACTCACCGGCTTCCTTGGTGCGGCGGCGGCGGCTCCTCTCATTGGCAGCTGCAGGGCCCGGCAGCAGGACTCTTCCTCCCTCCTTCGGCACCGGGGCGCAGGGTAGGCTCCTGCCTGCTCCGGTGCTCCAAACAGCCGCGGCTCTTCCGTGGGAGGTGGGGTAGGCTCCCGCCCTCCTACTTCCTGTTTCCGGTTGTCCCGCCCAGCCTGCCTGACTTCCTGGTCGCAGGCCGGCGGCGCGAGCCCTGGACGAACTGCAGCACGCGCTCTCGCGAAGATTTCCCTGCCCTCGCAGTTGTTTTAAGGTAAGAGAAAACTGCAATCCGAGTGCTCGGCCTTTCTTTTTAAGGCCTGCTAAACGAAGTGTCAAGCCTTATATGTAACTCAGAGGGCAAACCCAGAGCAGTGATGAAGGCACTCTGGCACATGGCCCGATGTAGAATGTCCAAACGCTGAAAGCAGCTCCACATCACCTAAACACTTAACATATAAACACTTGATGGGTATCAATTCAGAAGTGTTGTTTCAAGCATATTGAAGGCATCATCACTGCACTCTTCACATACTAACAGCGGAAGCATCAGAAGCTACTGATTCACGCTTCGTCAAGGAGGAGCACTAGAGAAGTACTTCCTTCTGTTCAGAGGACCTTTGCAAAGTTATCGTGTGATTCATAAAAACAGCTTATATTTTACCATAAGTTATGGTTGCTGAACTTGTGCAAACGAAAAGTGCATAGAGATGCAGTGCTTGCCAGACCTCATTAATTACATGGTTATGACGTGGAAAGCGCTGCTCTATTCACTCAGCCTTATTTTTAATGAAATCTCGCCCGTGTACTGCATCCATGTCGGAGAAAACAAAGCAAGTACCAGAGCTTTACAGCACTGCTCGTCCGGAAGAAGTGCAGCTTAAAACCGCTCTCAACAAATGTGATAACTACTGAGAGCCTTAAAGGCAGTTGTGGAGATGTTATGCAAGGTCTGCCCAATTATTAATATTTTTTGATGTGAACATTGTGCTTTTTGTCTTTAACTCAAAATGTTACAGCTGAGAGAGTAAGTTCAGTCATGCCCACTATACTTATGGAGACCAATCTCATGGTATGTATATACTGGAGCCACTGAAACTGAATTGCATAACAAAATGAATACATGAACGCACAAGACTAGTGCACACTTCATTCCACAAAGATTTCTCTTGCAGGGGCAGGTTAGGAATTTTCCCTTGCATTCTGGCAGATGTTTTGTTTTTCCCACTAAATAAAAGTAACACTGCCACTACCAGCATGTAAAGAAAAGCAGGACTGGATGGCCTAGTCTGGAGTCGATCGGTAGGGTTACTGCACAGCCTGACAGAGCAGGATTTCATAATGCTACAAGAAGGGCAGTGCAGCCGGTGACATATTCTTGGGAATAGAAAAGTATTCATTATAAATTCCACCACCGCACAGCAGCAGTGTACCAACAAGCGGTGGCACACCAGGTCAGGACATTGTTGCCAACCTCATGAACAGAAGTGTGCACCTATTTGCTGAGGTGCATGAAAAGTGGCAACTAATGGAAGCTTTACAACCCCATCTTGCTGCACTTCACATGATGCTGCCCTGTTACCTCAGAGGAAGACCTGCCCTCTTGAAAAGAGAATTCACCATGTGGAAAGGGGATGTGGCCTTAGACATGCAGGGTTTTATTCAGATAAACTGCCCGAAGCCCTCCTTCAGTTTTCAGACCCCCCCCCCCCCCCACCCCATCCGCCTCCTTCCCTGTCCAACGACAAAAGTCTTGTGCGGCTGTAGCCAATGTCATTGGATATTTTCACACCCCATATTTTGCATCAGCTGCTTGTAGCCCCAAAGTAGAGCTGGGAACCCACTGGATGCAGGAGTTTCCAGCTCGTCTTGCGTGCCACCATATCATATCAGCTCTTCACAGAGAGACTGAGTAAGGGAGCACATACCTTGTGACACACAGTGGTAACCTGCGAGTTGGCAGGTCAGTAGAGGCCAGCGGTCGCACAAATAATACCGGGGCGCCGAGAGACCATCAAGACGATACAGCCTCTACCATTGGCGATACCCAAATGACGTCCAGAAGCTGTTCTTATTCAAACAAACAAGTTGAGTTGTAGGTAAAGATAAAAACAATATGCACCCTCTTTGAACACAGATCTTACCCGTGCCTAACCCTTACCAATTTTTGGATGCAGCTAATAGTCTGGTTTTAAAATAGTAACTAACAGACGCTACCTTGTCCATGGATATAATTATATCCACTCTAGCTATAGTGATTTATAAACAGTGTACTTCTCTCGCTGCGCTACTATGGAACACAACCGGACGGAGTACATTTGTTGTCTGAGCTGGGTGAGTGAAATAGTGGCAGACCTATTTACACAGCATTAGGTAAATAGTAAACCGTTTGTAACAACTTTGTTTCCAAAATATTCTTTGCTTCACTATACCATATTAAAATTGTGCTCTTTATGCTAAACAATTCCATATTTTTGCTTCACGCTGCATTTGTTTTGACCATGTTTAAACTCGTGTTAGAGCGTCGTCAAACACCAGAAGCCACAATATGGCTGTTTCATAACCAGAAAAATAGTGCTGGGTCGCGCAAGCTCCCTTCAAGAACATGTTTTTCATTGGTGCTATGGAATAAAAAAGTGTTAGACAATTGCTTTGTAGATATTAAATGGATTTCCCTGCCCTCGCAGTTGTTGTAAGGTAAGAGAAAACTGCAATCCGAGTGCTCGGCCTTTCTTTTTAGGGCCTGCTAAACGAAGTGTCACGCCTTATAAGCTGTGAGGGTTTTCATTGTGACCTATGGAGCCACATTGTCCCTATACTTCGACTGATGTGTATCTAGAGCATTCATCCCTCATGAAGGTGTAAAAACTCAAAAAATGGCCAACATGCCTTAGTCGTCCAAGTCGTGTTTTTGTGCAGCTTACATTAGAAAGTGCTATTGTACTGTACCATTTGTGTAGCACTTACTAGCCTTCCGTGGAGTGCTAAAGCCCTTACTGGCACGGATGGTAAGCTACACCATGTGGGAATGTGGCTGGGAGGGTGCGTTCCTTGTTTTGAGCGTTTGTGGGAACTAGTTGTAGGTTGTGCAGGATGAGTACCAAAGTGCAGTTATCGAGTTATTAAGGATCGTGTGCTTAACATTGTGATGGAATGGAATGTGAGAGTTAAAAGCACACCTGTAGATGTGTGGTATGTACGCCGGCAGTTCTGGTTAGCTCTGCATTTCCCCATATGATATATATGTTAGGCAGAGGTCTAAAGAAGGGAAACCAGTTGCATTTTATGATAAATAAGATAATAGATTTACAGAGGAGTACATATTGCATTACAAATGCTATAGGTATCACATTTGCGAAAGCTATAACTATTGGCATTGTAAATGACAAAGCTATTAATTTCGCTATTTTCAAAAACAACACATAAATAAAAACTTTGCCATTTACTTTGGCATTTACAATACCAATAGCTCAAACTTTCCTAATGCCAGACCTATTGCATTGCAAATGCTTGTTATTACAGGCCACGTACACAATGCCCGGTGAATAGAAGACGCCAGACAGGGTATTTTCCAAATGATATGATTGCCATTTCTCCTAGTTCTTGTGTACCCGGGTGCAAGGAGGATCAACTGAGCGAGTTTCAGCTCAGGTGGCTGAAAATCTGCAAGAAACGCCAAACGTGAAGTAGCCCGAAACCCATCATCCAAAATGAGCAAGTAGACCACCCAAGTCAATGGATGATGTTTTCAGGCTTCCAGAGACACTTCTCAAAGTCGAGAAACTGCATGCCCAGGTACCAGAAATCTGATTAACAGAATGCAGTGTGCACTGTTCCGGTGGAGCCAATTCTCCCAATCAATTATGAAATCAGGGGGCTAGTGGTGGTTGGTGGGGGCGGGGGGAGCAGGCACACCAAGTTTTATAATCACCTATCTCAAAACTGTCCGGTCGCAGGCAGGATTACTGTTTCTCAACCACTTAGGGTACATGGTACACACTAGACCCACCAGATTACATGTTTGAACTGGTGAAGAGGATATTTGGGTCAGGGTCACATTGTACCTTCGAACTGTGGTGCCCTAAGGACTAGATTGACTGAAATTAGACAAAGAGATACTACCATCGGACTCCTCACACCTGCTCGATATAAGAGCATTGCCGATATTTTCAAGCTGATATCATCCACAGAAGGCTGGAGTTGTCTCACCCTTCATAAGGAAATTCCTGTCTGAGGTGGCATGGTGTGGAAACAAATGATGGTCTGGACTGGATGCGGCCCAGAGTAATTGCCAGTGGCTGAGATGAATTCAAGCAATCCATTCACCTCACTTTTTAGGTCTTGCCTAGTGACGCAGCGCGAAAGCGCTGTCACTAGCGAGATCTATTGTTACTGACTTGCTTTGGAAGGGAGACAGGACATGTGCACGCCCAGGACGGACTGCAATTGTGAACGCGCCTGTGAACACGCACTAGTTAACTTGCGATGTGCACATCTCTTATCCCCCTTCCGTCGTCGCAAGACTGATGCAGTTTAACTTTCTTAATGTGCACGTGCACTCAGCTTGGGACGTCCTCAAGCCCCGGTGAGCGACGCACTTTCGCTTGTTTTATAAGCCCCTCTCAGCCTGAACCAGAGGCAATGAATCCAAACCCGCCCCTGCTCCTACTCTATCATCTCTCTTCCGATCTGCTGCTTCTGATACAATATGGAGAGGGGGTCGTAATGCACCCCTTCACACAGTGCCCCCCAAAGCCCAACCTCAGGGTTTCTCAGCAACCCCTCCATCCTCACCTGGTTGCAGCGGCTCGGTCAGGGTCAGCACCAGCAGCAAGAGGAGTAGGAATGCGCCACTGTCTGCCGGAGCCACCATTTATCCTCCACGCATCCTCCCGCCATGCAGGAGGGGGCTCCTCGAGTTGTTCCACTGGTGGGAGGGGGCCTCTCGGCGCGCCAGGGCCCGGCCTCTTGGGGACCTGCAGTGGGTCTAAGCCCCCTGCGCCCCTTGGTTTTGCTCTGTTCGGCGGTCGCTAAGCACACATGCTCCGGGTTCAAGACAGCATAGTACCGCGCCCTTACGGGCAGAGGCTTGTCTGGCCTAAGCAGCCCGTTCTCGGTGCGCAGGGGGCAGACCCAGTTGAGCTAGGGACCGTTGCCTTCTCCGGCCCAGAAAACAACATAGTGCTGGGCTCTGGCTCCTCTACATCCAAAACACTGCCGGCAGCCAATCAGCTAGCGAAGGGCGTCGCAAGGCCCACGCGCACGTACTCATGATTAATCCCCTCTTGGCAGGTGTCAGAAGGCAATGCCAGCCTGCTCGCCTATCAGCGCACAGGAAGGCGGGTTTACATTTACATGCTCCTGAATGAGTAATGTTTTTAAAGGACCGGGTTCTCCGCCTTTCAAGGAGTAGGTGGTCTTTTTGGTGTCCTGTTGCTCATCGTAGTTTTTTTTTCTCTCCAGTTTTACATACCGCGAACGCGACCAAAAGGCATTGGAGTGCTTTACGTGAGTACCAGTTCTATACACATGGTCAAATTGTTATGTTTTTTGGGCAAATTGCTTTGTTTTTTGGCCATGTGGAGATTAGGTGATGTACCTATAATCAAAGGATGTTTAGCTGATGCAGACTCGAACCTTGTTCCTTATCTCCAAAGTCGGTAGCTCTGACCATAAGCCCACATAATTGTACCACTCTGTTGTAATTTAACACCCGCCCTTGATTTCACCGAGGACAGACTCACAATACATTTTTATTACACTAAAGTGATGTTAATAATACCTAACTGTGCTGTTTCACAGATTAACTATCCTTATGTATGGAAAAGGGTCTCTTGGTAAAATGTTTCTTATTGTTGTTATGTTGGAATTTGTTCAGAGCACCGTCTGCCTTCAGTATGCTCTTATAAAGGTGGATGGTGGATGTCCCCAGCATAGGGTAACCAGATTGTGAGAAACTACAGCTGGAACAGGCCAGACATAAAAGCTAGACTAAAGCCTTACTTCTATATTTGCCATCTGACTGCTTCCTGCGCTGCCTGAATGATAATAATACTCGTTAGCAAGATGAATTGACCTTTGTGCCAAAAAATAAGAGTTACAGTTTGCTGCCCCACACATACAGAACAAGCATTTGCAATGGAACAGGTCTCACATTTATATGAGTTTGAGTTATTGGCATTGTAAAAGAAAATGCCTTTTATTTATGTTTTAGTTTTTGAAACATAATAAAAAGTTCTGTCATTTACAATGCCAATAGATTAAACTTGCGTAAATACGAGACCTATTGCATTGCAAATCCTTGTTCATTGTCCTCAGTGCGACACCCTACGTGCGACAGGTATGCCCAGATGCAGGTCACATGCTTACTGTCCCATTGGGTTCAAATTTCTCACTACTGACAAGGTCCAAAAATAGCAAAATGAGCTTTGATTTGTTTGTGTTCTTGTTCAGCGTGTAAATAATCTGGCAGATCGGCTTGGACTGTTCCAATTGGTGCAGGACTCAGGCTGCGTTGCATATTGCTGGTTCTTGTCTGAGGTGGCATGGTGAGTGAAAAACGAAGGCAGTATTGCGGCCCTAACTATTTGGAAGTGGCTTAGATTTATCCAAGCAATTCACCCTTCATTTTTTGTTTGCCTCAATTACAGTACTGGCCATGGAGTATTCCTCAACTTACCTCCAGGGACAAGCCCCGTGCCCTTTTAGCATATTGAATGGTAAAACACCACTAACGTCCCTGGAATTCTAGCTGTGTCCTCAATGTCAAAAAGTCACATTTGGAAATTCCAATTTCAGTTAGGCATCGCCCTTAACATTGCAAACCATATGTCAGTGAAGTACATTTAGCCACATTATTGCAATTTTTGGGGGTTTATCGCCTTAAGGCAGAAGTTTTCTTCCCCCATTCTTCCTGTTGTAATTAGCTCCTTTGCTCCCTCCTCAACTAATATCCGGCTTCATATCATTCTGAACGCTCACCGATCAGCTGCTAAGGACCCCCACTCTAATAAACGTTTTGACGACTTCCATTTCTGTCCTCCTTTCTTCCTGTTTCTGTTCTGCATGAGTCACTGTCTCTCCTCCATCTTGCTGGTTTTGAGGTTCTGTAATTCTCTAGACTTACTCCATTTTATATTGTGCCACCATTTTGTGTTGCCCTCACGTAGGCCTGTGAAGGTAGCCTGACGAATAAAGTGGCCTGGCCTTCTTTGTTCATTTATACATTAACTAAGGTTTCTTTTTGACTCTGAAATGAACTGTAAGAAACTGACCTCTTCACCTGAAACTGACCTCGCAAAGCCAATTTCCCTGATCGATCTTTGTCTGAGATTGCCAATCAATGTTCAGGACATCGTTAACTTTTAGTTTCCTTGCACATGCCTTATCTTGTTAATCATCTGTTACTGTTTCTTTTTATGTTTCTTCATTACATGGGTTATACTTTCAATTATAGGTTTGTCCGGCTTTTGGAGGTTGAATTTGGGACATTTAATGACTTTTGGGTTGGGATACAGTACATGTAATCATGCCATGCCCTGCAGTGCCATCTAAATCAGATTAACCTTTGTGAACTATGTAATTATAATGTTTTGCCGATATCCTGCTAAAACCCCAAAGGCTACTCACCAGCTGACCCTCCAGATTTTCCATTTGTTTAGGAATGTAATAAAAAGTTAACTGATACAACTCCCTTACATCCCTGGGGCAGGATAAAGAGTATATAATATGTGAAGTGAGACCATTCGGGCAGACTGCCTCACTCAGTTGCTAAGGCTTCTGTGTGACGTAGTCTCACTCATTTGAGTTTAATAAAGATGTTATTTTATATTCCAGCTTCTGTGTCAACTTCTTTGTATTAGTGGAACCCCTGAGAAGTGGATTTTTGATTTCTACAAATGGCGCGGCCAATGCGGGCCTCATCAGAGAAGTGGCTATCTGAGGGAGTGATCTTGTCAGAAGACAGAAATCTACTGAGGAGGACAGGACATGACTCTACTAAGGAGGTACTCTGTGCAGGGAGGTTCTGGGGATTCTTTGTCTCTGCAGCCCAGTATATTTCTGATCTTCCTGATTTTGATCCTCCACAGGATGTCACTCCTGACTGAGAACCTTTTTGGCGTAAGTATTTAAAAAAAAGACTGTTAGGTCATTTAGAACTTGGCAGGTATAGATTTGGAATTTTGGAATTTGTGTTGGCCAACTTTGTATTTGTATAGGTTTGTATATGCGAATTGCAATTTGTGTAGGCAGGTAATGAGGAGATTTTTCTCTATCTAAATTTTGTTGAACGGTGCACGTACGAAGAGTACTTTAGGCACTACTTTGGGTATAATATTGTATATTCTGCAATATTTTTGGCATGCCTGTTTTCAAGCTCACATCAAAGAATGTGTTGCTTTTTTGGAAGGTACCATAGTGAGATGTGAATTAAAATTAGCTAGCTCCCCTAGAGGGAATACCTGAATAGGTTTGGGTATAAAAACATATTTCTTCCTTGGTGATTTTGTATCCCCAGGGAATTAAAATATGGACATAATACATATAAGGATCCTTTGTTCCGTGCAATTTTGTGAATGGAGATATGCAGAGCGATTTTTTTGGTGCTCTGCCAGCAAAAACTAGTGAATTGAGTGTATTTCGGCTTCTTGGACATACAGCAGTCTGTTGGACTGTTTTTGCAGTCTTTTGGAACACTATTGAGAAGCGTTTCTTGTAAATATGGCTTACAACTAGTATTTACAAATGGTTTGGTTTAAGTACAGTCTGTGGGCTGTCCTTTGTTTCAGTCCTATGTTTTAATCTGTGGGTTAAATGTGTGTTTAAATGTCTATGTGGTTTTTCCCATTAGTGTAACTTCTGTAAGTGAATAGCGATGGCGCAATTTATGAAACAAATGGCTAAAGCGCTGTATTGTGTGTCCTGAGTGTTTGAACCCTTTCAGTTTATGTCTGAAATGAGCTCAATGTGTGTTTGTGGGTTTTTGATGTTTTCAGTTTGTTAAGTAAAATGTCAGATTAATTAATATTACGTGGAAATTAAATAAAAATCCAGCAATTTACCATGTGATATGCTAAAATAGCTATATGTTGCTATATAATCTATAGAGTAAGCAATTACACACATGTACAAACTGTTAAATGCTTAAAAAAATAAAATTAAAATTCACATTCACTAGGAATAAAAAGCCCTCAAAAACGAAATTGTGTATTTTGCAAAAAATAAACTTACAGCATTTTCCTTAGATACATTGTATTAGATATTAACAGGCAAACACATCATCTGAATACATTGGATTTTGCTGTATTGCACACGCATTTTAAAACTTGAAATGTCTGTTTTAAGTAAGACTGCCACCGTGCTCAGGTTTCAACACTGTGCAGGGCTCTTACTGCTGTTAAGGAAGCAGATGTTGTTTTTTGAAGGCCATGAATAACATCGGAATGTTTATTTAGCCAGGACTTAGCCGTTAGTTAATCACGGTTGGAACTTTGCATTTCAGAATAGTGTTTTAGAGGGTTACAAAAATAAGGGTCATTATTTTGTATCACGGGAAGACATTTTAATTGCGGTTTTCCTCTCTTTAAGCTTTTTTTGTAAGCATATTCTTGGTTCTGCTGCTAAATAATGATTGTCCTTTTTAAAAAAAAGTGGCGCGAAAATCTGTCATGTTTTAAGTTAGGCTTCTGTGCTTAGGCTCATAAATGAATGCGTCTAAAAATGATAGGCAAGGGATGCAGTTTGCTTTTATATGTGGAATTATCAAAAATGATTGGGTTTAGTAAAAATAATTATTAATTATGAAAAATAATTATTAAAAATAAGTGCTTCTAAATTCGTTTTTTAATATTTATAAATCTTAATACTCATACTATGACCTCCTAGCATTAACATTTAATTTAAGTTGTGTTTTACTGCATAATCAGGACATTTGCATGTGGGTTTTTACTTGGCGCAGGCGTAAAAACTCATTTTTCCAAGGAATTACATGAGATATGTCTAATGTCCAATCTTTGCAATCTGTAAAGAACATTCTGAGGATGATTAATAAGTAATGCAATTGTAGGATCTTTATTTTTAAGTGCCCCAGAGATCAAAGTCGAAATTGAGTTAAATAGACTTTTAAACAGCATTCTTGCCATTTACAATAGCTTTAAAGTATCTCAGGCTTCAGTAAATGCATACATTTGTGTATAATACAAACTTGCAGGTTGTTACCATTTGAGGTTGTTTTTCATAGCTCAGTGAGCCAATGTGCCCAGTGCAGAGGTTTGTGTTTAATATCAGGGTTGAAGGTTCTAACTTTAGCTGGGCCTACTGAGACGTTCATCCATTTAAGGTTGATGAAATGAGTACCATTGCATAGGGTGGTAGCAAACATCTGTTCTAAAGCTGGTATGTTATGTTATTATGTTCTGTGAATTATTCACAGTAAATATTTTAATAATCTAAGAATAAATACATTTTAGCCCCTAAAAGAAGTCATTTATATAACATGTGTTTTTCAATAGGGTTGATTATTGCAGGTTAGAAAGAGTTAGGAAGGCTTTTTGTCTTTGTCAGCGTCGGAGTGAGGGAAAAGAGAGGGGGGCTGAGGAGCGCGGAGCGCGCCAGGCAGATTTTGACCTTAAGGTCAGTGAGATGGGGGTTTAGAAGTAAGTGAAAACAGATGGAGAAATCACTGCTTGGAAAAGCTTCTTTGACAAACAGAAATTAAAGCTTGCACATTGCGAGGCTTTCACGTCGACATCTGCAGCCTATTACATTAGGGCTTTGTCTCCGAGAAGTGCATTCCTGACCAGCCTTGAAGAAAATAAAATAGCAGGGCCTTAAAGGGGGTTGGCGCACAGGACACGCAGAGTGTCTGTGAAAGAGTTTTATTTTTGGACATTCAAAATTAAGGTGGTTTAGCATGTTTACAAAAAGATGGTTGGTTACAGTTGATATTTTGTGTGTCATGTGCAGTATCAGCAGTATGTTGAAAAAGGATGTTTTTTTTATTATCACTTCTTTGAAAAGAAATGTTCGTGTATTTTTTTCATGATTTTGCATTTTATCCTTTTATGAATTGTTCCTACTGGTCCTGTGTGTCAGAAGTGACACAGTAAGTTGTATTTGACAGCTGATCTCCACTGACTGGTGATCTGCTGTCAAAAGTGAGGAAAGTAAAAGAAAGTAATTTTGGTGTAATTTCGATTTTAAGCCTGACAAATTAGGCAGGCCAGAATATTGGGTTTTGGGCTGCAGGTTCACAGTGCATAAAGTGCATGCAATGGTGTTGTGTGTCACCGCTTATTTACATATGCTATTGTACTTTGTCTATGCTTTTTGTGCTTGATATACAGCGTGTATATCTGATGGCTTGGCATGTGTGTTTTTTTTATCTTATGCATGTTTTTGTTTTATGTTGTTGCTTTTGATACTATTACAAGTTCCCCTATGTTGTGAAGGGATTTTTCATGACGATGCATATCGCTGCACAACAGTTGGGTAACTTTCCGCTGATACTAAATTTCACAGATATGATTTTTCATACTGTGAACAAGACAGACAACACTTCACCAGTGTATGTCAAATTTGGCTATATAATATTAAAGAAAAATAAAAGAGATATACAGGATCAAATTGTGTCACCTGCAGTTAGCTATGACTGCCCTTTCCCTCAAGGAATAGGCAGCCCTAGATTAATGTTTCCTTGATGGGACCTAAGGATGAAATTATAGATTTGTGGCTCTTGCTAAAGGTGACCTAAACTTTTCATTTTTTTTTTTCCCTTGAAGAAGGAACTGGACCATTAGCTGAGATTACCGTATATGGTGTAGGGGCCAGAGGTAGAGTTAAAATTTGTGTACTATTGTGACTTTTGTGTATCACCCATACTCTTGGTATTATGTCACAAACTTGACTATCACTCAGTAATTTTTTTTGTTCTTCCTATGGATTTTTCTTTTGCCGCTTCTCCCCTGACTGATATCGCATTTTGCCTAGTTATTGGGGATTTTAGCTGTGTCCTACTCCTATTTCCCTTTTCCGTATTCCTTCTACCAGTCAGCCCATTTATTATAATTGGTGTATTGTTCAGGTTCACACTTCCAGACTGCAGTGATGTACCAGGGACCATCATATTATGTATAATTCCCTTTGGTATGACCAGACTGGTTTTCAAGAGTTTTCTTTAGGCCTACTTCGATGTTTTCCAGTCTGACTGTCAGGGTAGTGATAGACTGGTTAACTGACTTAATATTATAGTAGGACAAGTTTTCCATCTCAATAGGAGATACCTTATGTTTATTATTTTTTTAATATGACAAATTCAATGCCTATTCTAATTTGGTTTTCAGTTCCCTTTTTCTGCTGCTTTAATTTTTGATGGACCAGATGTGTTTTAATAATGGAAACATCAGGACTCTCTAGTTCTTGTATTTTTTTTCCACATTTTGATCATTAGCCTTCGTATTGCATAGTACACCTGATGCACAATTATTAAAAGGGAGGTATCTACATGTCCCTGATAATCTGTATTATGTGATTTCGCTTTTGAGGTGTTCTAGATAAGGAATTTAGGAACACTTAGACTTAATCATTGAGAGAAAATGTTTACCCCATTAGACGATGTCACTATGTGTGAGGACGTCCATTCATATAGAATTCTCATGTAGTTATCTACCCTTAGATGGTAGAGGATATACTCTCACATGGAAACCCAATTGAAGAGGCTAGAGTCACTGTTTTGCCTACTGCCTTTGTCTTTGTATTCTATGAGAATGACAGTGTATTTTAGATCACAATAGTCCCATGGCGTATGGCCACTCCTTTGAAGATTGCAGGCCACCTGTTTGCAGTCCCCTTGTTAAATATTGAACTGTTTTTTTGTACTAAATTGAAGGAAACTAACAACTGTGTCACATTTCCTACATCACTAGGTTCTGCGGGATCTTCCAGAGTCAAAGGGAGAGTGATACCCTGCAGAACGGTGATAAAGATGAGTCCTAATTCTCATCAGTGTCAGCTACAGATGAGGGCTACATAACTTGGCCCTACAGACCCAACACCCAGAAAGTGCTTCATCAACTGCATCTCCAGAGCATTGTGCTTGCTTCATCAGAAGGCGTTGAACATCAGAGAAGAAGGAGGATCTGGTTTTGCCACAGAACCAGAGTTTCAGTGCAAACGAGCAAAAGCTACCTGTCATGTGCTGGTAACCTCTGACAGTGTGCAGTCCCTTGAGCCCCTTGGCCTGAGTTTTGGCCACACACGCCCCCTTTTTCCTTTGCTCCAACGGAAGGGCATTGCACCGGAGGATACAAGATTGACAAAAGGCACTACATTATGGTGCCCATGAAAGAGCAGCCTGAGCGTCCTCTGACACTGAATAATGAGTGTTGGAGCTTGAGAATATAGACCCGGGTCTGCATGAGATGATCTGTGCCCATGACCAATGAAGAGCACATTATTTGTAGTGTCTGCCGCAGAGGAGAGACACTGGTGCACTGCCTTGAGACATTGAGACTTTCAGTGAGCTGTGAGTGTTTGCCAGGAGGGCACTCCAACTAAGCAGTACTATTTTCGTGAAGAGGCCTGAATCGAGAGGCCCAATGCGGAAAAAGACAATGGAAGCAGATTTGATGGACGATAGAAGCCTGCCAGAGAGGCGTTGAATGGACTTTGGGCACAGTTGCACAAGCGATTCCAGTGCAATTGTATAAAGTAAATGTTAATTAAGTTCTCATTTGACTGAATTGCCATGGAAGAGGAAGTGGATCCGCCTCTAGCATCCAAAAATGGTCCACCAGAAGTGAGTCTTTGTGCTACTATGTGTGTTCGGAGACCTGTCCCGAGAGAAGTAGAGAATAATAAGATGATGTTACAGCAACACCTTGACGACCTAATGAATATCGATATAGACCTAGATTCAGATTAACATGAGTCTTAGGTTATTGCCTACGTAATGGCAAAAGGAGGGTCTGAGGTTATGTAATTCTCGAGCTTTACTCCATTTTATATTGTGCCACCATTTTATGTTGCCCTCACGTAGGCCTGTGAAGGTAGCCTGGCGAATAAAGTGGCCTGGCCTTCTTTGTTCATGTATACATTAACTAAGGTTTCTTTTTGACTCTGAAATGAACTGTAAGAAACTGACCTCTTCACCTGAAACTGACCTCGCAAAGCCAATTTCCCTGATCGATCTTTGTCTGAGATTGCCAATCAATGTTCAGGACATTGTTAACTTTTAGTTTCCTTGCACATGCCTTATCTTGTTCATCATCTGTTACTGTTTCTTTTTATGTTTCTTCATTACATGGGATATGCTTTCAATTATAGGTTTGTCCGGCTTTTGGAGGTTGAATTTGGGACATTCTTAATGATTAACTTTTGGGTTGGGATACTGTACATGTAATCATGCCATGCCCTGCAGTGCCATCTAAATCAGATTAACCTTTGTGAACTATGTAATTATAATGTTTTGCCGATATCCTGCTAAAACCCCAAAGGCTACTTACCTGCTGACCCTCCAGATTTTCCGTTTGTTTAGGAATGTAATAAAAAGTTAACTGATACAACTCCCTTACATGCCTGGGGCAGGATAAAGAGTATATAATATGTGAAGTGAGACCATTCGGGCAGACTGCCTCATTCAGTTACTAAGGCTTCTGTGTGGCGTAGTCTCACTCATTTGAGTTTAATAAAGATGTTATTTTATATTCCAGCTTCTGTGTCAACTTCTTTGTGTTAGTGGAACCCCTGAGAAGTGGATTTTTGATTTCTACAGTTTCTTCTAGAGCATGAAACATGGCCAGGGACAGCTGTGTGGCTTTCTTTTCAGTGTGTGTCATCATTTCTCATGCTAAGTAATCTGCAATATTTCTGCAAAGCATAATGCATCCGGCGGATACCCCTGAATCACCACCCCCACACCCCCCACCCCCCAACCCTTTGTCTCGGCGTTTTGTTTTCTCAAAGATGTACACTCAAGTCAATAAAAACATTGTACCTTGCTGATGCATTCTTTGGAATCATACAGGTGTGACATTTATATTGGTTAGCAGGTGTTCCCTCTTGGAAAAGTAAAAATGCAGACAGTCCAGCGGTGCCTGCAGGTTACCCAACCGTTCACGAGTTTATTGTGTGACAAAAAAGTGGCAATGCAAGAAAGGACGCCCAGGATGGTCCAATTTCCCTAGGGTTGTTCTGGGTTTGGGCCTTCTGGGCGGGGTTTACTTACTTCCCTTATGTTATGTTCTCTATTTCCTTTCCCCTGTTGTTTGACCCACTCCCCCATGCACCCCTTTTTGATGAGGTCGTTGATGCCACCACCAGCGGCATGCATTTTGTTGGATTCCTTACTACCCATCTTTCACAAGACTGTTTAATTAATATAAAAAGCAATTATTCACCAACGAAACGCAAAAAACTGTCTTAGAAAAAATCTGCCTCTTAGCTGCAAATACACCACCCACGCCTACATACAATACAGCAAGTCCAGGCGCGACGCAGCCTGACGGGGAACAGCCATGACAACGCAGGGATTACCCCGCACTGCCATTACAATGCAGGGATTACAACGAAAGCCGTTACAACGACTTTCGCTGGAGGGCGCTGTTGGATAGGGAATAGTTTAATTTTCTATCCAACACCTTCCCTACTGTCAACGTGGGCTGGAGTTGGAATAGAAAATTTAACTATTCCACTATCCAGCGCCCTCCAGCGAAAGTCGTTGTAACGACTTTCGTTGTAATCCCCGCGTTGTAATGGCACGCACGGTAATACCACGCGTTGTCATGACATACAACCAGCCTGACGCTAACAGGTCAGAGGAATATTGGTAATGCTTCTGGAAATATGCAACAATGTAGTACCAAATTGTGTGGGAAGGTTGACTAAATAATGAAGCAAGAAATACAAATGATGCATCTTAATGTACCATATCCTGTGGCAAGTTATTTCTATATTTTATGATGTTAACATATAAAGATACTGTTTCTGCAATAATTTCACCGTATTTGGAACAGTTTAAATCGGAACACAGTAATCAGCAAATGAAAAGTGATCATGTAACTTTGTGAAGGGGTTTCCACTATGCGCCAGCACTTGTGGTGCTTTTTTCACTAAATTGTGATCTGTTTCAGCTATAAACGATTTTTTTAAATCTGCAATTTATGCAGAAGATGTTAGACTATGCCACAACTGTGTTGCAAGCCTATGCACACGATCCTTTCAATTCTGATTTCATTAAACATTCAGTCAATAAAATAAATAACAAAATAAGAGTAATCCGTGTAGTTATTGTTCTTTTGTTTCTTTAATCCGAAAATGCCCAGCCAACACGTGTTTCGTTGTTAGTGTTGTACCCTCCGACTTCTTCAGGGCTAAAAGAATGTATAACAGAACATAATATATCATGAAACCTGTACATTATATGATATGATGAACATGCAACATTCGCCATGTAGTGGAAACCCTAATTCAAATTTCTGCACGAGTATCAGCATTCCACCTTGAGTAATTGTGGTGGGATTGGTTTATGATATCAAGCACATGCTAAACAGTTGTGGTGGTTCTTCTTTACAAATCCTAGCTGTCTGGCTCATCATCATATGCATCGGGTGACAGCAATTCATGCAAAATACAATTAACGTGCTGAACCGCTATGTAAGAAAATACGGTGTCTGTAAAGAAAAAAAGACAAAGAGGATCTAGAGCATCGCAAATCTTAAATTTGGAGAGATCCCAGCAAAAAATGAATGGGGTCGCAAAGTTGCCCCAGTACTCGGAAAACTGAAAGTGATGATCATGTTTACCCTGTCAGTGTGTGATTATTATTATTATTATTATATTTAAGTTTATAAAGCACTCAGCTACCCGTAGGTGTCCTGGCGCTAAACCAGCAAAAGGAGAGGGGAAGTCAGAAGGGAGGAAGCTACATGTCGAATAGCCAATTTTTTACCTGTTTGCAAAATCTAAGGTAATTGGGTTCTTTCGTAACTGAAGGGGAAGAGATTTCCAAAGTGAAGGGGCTAGCCAGGCAAAAGAACGGCCTCCCATTCTGGCTTTTCTGATTCTAGGCACTGAGAAAAGGTGCTGGTTAGATGAACGCAGAGTGCGGGGGGGGCAATGGTGATGAACCAAGGATGTGAGATATAGTGGGGCCAGACCAGTATTTATTTTGTGCATAAAGCAGAGTGCCTTGAATTTCGTGCGGTTTTCAATGCGGAGCCAGTGTAGTGTGCGAAAGAAGTTAGAGGTAGGGGAAGTATTAGGTAGTTTGCAGAGCAGTCGTGCTGCCATATTCTGGACTGTCTGCAGTTTGCGGGTCACCTCTTTGCTGGCACCCAGGAGAATAATGTTACTGTAGTCTAGTCTAGAGGTAATTATAGCCTGGACTACAGTTTTCTGGGTATCCACAGGCAGAATCCAGATGATCTTGCGCAACCACTTGATGATTGTGATGCAGGTGAAAGAAGTTTTGACCACATGGCTTTTCATCGACAACTGGTCGTCAAAAATCACGCCTAAGTTGCGTGCTGATTTAGAAGGAGTGGGTGGAGTGCCCATTTGAGCGGGCCAGTGTTGGGGTCCCCATAGAGTGGTATTGTGGCCAAACAGAAGAAGTTCTGTTTTTCCCCCATTCAGTTGCAGTTTGTTGTCCAACATCCAGGCTGCGATGTTGCTCAATCCTGAACAGAGGGCCGATGAGGGGGCATGAGAGTCTGAGGAAAGAGAGTAGATGATCTGGGTATCATCTGCGTAGGAGTAAATGGTGAGCCCAGCTTGCTCCGCAATAGACGCCAGAGGTTTGACGTATAAGTTGAAGAGCAAGGGGCTCAGGATGGAACCCTGTGGGACTCCATACGCAGATGTAAAAGTTTGGGAAGCGGATGAGGAGGAGAAGACTTGGAAGGTGCGGTCAGATAGGAAGCTGACAAGCCAGTTGAGAGCTGAGCCGGAGATGCCAGATGATCGGAGGGCATTGACAAGAATGGGGTGGGAAACCGTGTCAAATGCGGCACTTAGATCAAGCAGAATGAGTGCCACGGTTTCCCCCCTATCAACTCGGTAACGAATGTTTTCCGAGACTCCCAGCAAAGTGGATTCCGTCGAAAAACCGGATCTAAAGCCGGATTGTGACGGATGTAAGATTCCCCTTAACTCAACATGTGTGGAAAGTTGAAAGTTGATGTGCTTTTCTAAGATTTTAGAAAATACCGGGATAAGCGAGATAGGACGGAAATTAGCCGGAATGCTGGGATCGGCATTAGCCTTTTTTAACAAAGGCATTATCATCGCGTGTTTCCATGCGGAGGGTACAGTAGCTTCTCTAAGGGAGGGATTTAGAAGGTCCATGATGAGTTCTAGGGAGGAAATGTCCAGCTTTTTTAGAATTTTGGGGGGAATAGGGTCCAGTGGGGAACCAGATTTGATTTTACTGATGATGTCAGAGAGGGTCTCAATATTGAGCGGATCCCATGTGTCGATCAGCTGAGTGATCGAAGGACGGGTATCAGATGTGAGCCTAAGGTCGCAGGAGAACGTGGGTGGAGAGGGGGGGTCGACAGAGAGTGGGTGGGGCTGTTGTCCTCTGGTGTTCCTTGACCGAAAGATGAAATTGTGGCGGATAAGTTGGGCAGAGAGGGGAGGGGAGATGAATTCTCAAAATTTGAATAGATGGTATCATTTTTGGCGATCAAGAATTCAGCCAGTGAGTTGCATTGTGCCATGTTAAGACAGGGGGATTTGGGCTGACACAGTGCACCCGAGAGTTTTTGTACTACCTTGAAGAGTGCCTTTGGACGATTTTTTGCTTCAAGGATGGTACGATTAACATGTTCAGCTTTGGCAGTTTTACATAGGGAGTGATATTTTGTTAAGAATCACCTTCTGTCTCCTCACCCACGCACACAAAGCCCTACACGATCAAGGCCCGAGCTACCTCAACAACCGCATCAACTTCTACGCACCCAAACGCCACCTCCGATCAGCCAGCCACGCCCTCGCCGCCGTCCCCCGCATCCAAAGAGCCACCACAGGAAGAAGGTCCTTCTCCTACCTGGCCGCCAAGACCTGGAACTCCCTCCCGACCGACCTGCGCCTGACCCAAGACCACCTCTCCTTCAGGAAGAAGCTCAAGACCTGGCTGTTCGAGCAGTAACGGCACCCCCCCCCCCCCCCAAGCGCCTTGAGACCCTACGGGTAAGTAGTGCGCTCTATAAATGTCTTTGATTGATTGATTGATTGATTGATTAAGGCGGATTTATAGCTTTGCTTAGAACATGAGTCATATTTTATGCGCCATTTGCGCTCCAGGCTTTTGCGAATGGTTTTTTCTCTTTTTAAGGCTTCGGTAAACATGCAAACACCTCACTAATCATGCGAAATAAGGCAGGTAGTGCCCTACCTGTCAAGCTAGCAGATTCAATACCAGACTCCTAAGAGAAGGAGTAAAACGACCCATATATAAATAGGTAAATGATTTACACAAAAAGGATCTAGGATATAGAACCGCACCTATTTAGCTAATAGGAAATTTAGTGACATATGATGCGTTGGCCAAAGAAAACCAGACCCTTTTGGTTCTCTTTGTTGTGAAAAGCCTTCCACTACACAGATACAAGAATATTTTGGTCCGCAACACGAAAAACAAAGTCAGTTCGTTAAATAAGATAATTCACACAGGTCTTTATTCCTCAAATCTTTATTTTCTCATTGCTTTTCTCAGTAGCCAATGCATTTCGTTCTATCGAAGGACTTCTTCAGGGCTCATCAATCCATATGTTTGTCCCACTGAGTATCCTCTCCTCTTCAAATCAGACAATAAAAATCAGATCCCTCTTCTGGATCGCTATGCAAATATCATCCTCTATCTATGGACGCATTCATCTTTGGCTCCCTATGAAATTCCGTTCGAGGTCAATGTGCTTCAGTCGTCATAAAAATGCAGGAAAAACCTTAAACTCCTCAATCTTAAGTCTTCCTCCGCCTAAAGTTTCAAAGCAATTACTACAATTAACAGGGGAACCCTACTCACTGGGAGTCTGGGTAATGCATTTAAACAAAAACAATGGCTCCTGTGGGTAAATACTGAACAAGTTATAATATTATAAATGCACAATGGCAATATGGGTGATATAAAGAAGACGAAAGGCAAGTAAGTGGTATATGCACAGGAAGAATATATTAAATACCAAAAAAGAAGGAGAGGGGGGTATACATATAAACAAATTACACACTTATATACATTTATACAATTTCAAAACAGTGTAATCGTGTCCCAAGTAAATAGATTCTAACAAAAAACCTAAACACATTACAGACATTTAAGACAAAAGTGACATAAAGTTCTTTGAGATAGATTCATTTTTTAGTTTTTTGCAGAGGGAAAAGAAGCGACCCATGTGTTAATTTTCAGGTAAATACAAAAAAGTTGCCCAATTATGACAACTTATTTTCGAATGGTCTGCTTCTTCCAAGAGTTGTCGACGACGTTTTGACCTTATACGGATGGAAGGTCTCTTCAGGACTAAAAGGGTATGGGGCACCTAAAAAAGTGGTATCAAAAAATATATATCTACATTAGAAGGGTGGACCAACGCAAAGTGAAAAGGAGTATATATAGTATGGTATAGCCCTCCATGTAGGACGGTTATACACTACCTGTTCGATTATAACTGCGGTATGTGCATGTTGCTAGTGACACCGTGAGGAAAGTGAATAAAATCCACTTACAGAGATCCCGGCCGGGACCTAGTTGTAATAAGGATGGCAAACGGATGCATTAGTATTTTCTGCTATTTACAGTTGACGATCAAGGTCACAAGTATGAGGACTAAACAGGACCAGTAATTAAGACTTACCCCTGTAATGACTAGATGTACCGTGAGTAGGGAGCGCAGTTTCGCGGTCTGTTCCGGTCTGCGACTTTAGTTAAGGGTTGCCTGTTAATGTAAGCATGTAGCCAGTGTTTAATCCCTGCTTAAAGCATTTGAACAAAAGACCATGCTCTAACTTAATCGGAATTGTAGGTTACTAACCTCCAAGCACTAATTTGTGCTAATGGTGGGGCGATTTCTTTAAAAACAATGTGCCCAACTAGTTTCTGCGATCAGTTACTGTGGACTCTGTAATACAATAAGGAAAAACATATTCTAACATCGGACGCTTATCTGTAAATTGCCGCCACTTTTTAACAAAAGCTTTTTGTTTCCATACCTTAGAAAAGCCGTGTGGCTTCGGACAATCCCGAGGATGAAACCGGCGTCTGCACAGTGGCAGGAATGGCCGAACGATTACGCGGAATGCGTTAGAGTGCCGGTATAGGCTGTGTAAACGGGCGCCAATGGGGGCAAACTTACATATAGAGATGGAAAAGTTACTCGATGCTTCGAGTCATGCCTGAACTACATCTATAGTAATGGATGTTACTTTTAGCCATGGAGACCCAAGGTGGTATACAAGCGGACTTATATGTTTATTAGCGTAGCAATTCACTGTATCCCGTATTGGAATGACGGAGCACCACATTTTTTATGTATTTACGTTACCGATGAAAATAATAAGCCCCAATGTAACCAGACTGATTTCTCTGGTTGCACTATGTATGATAATAATTGTGGAGGGTCATACATGCGAAATACTGAAAAAATTAATTAAAAATTCAAATTTAAACCTGAGAGCACGGCCCATAGGTGACTCGAACCCTTAGCTAGCTATTCATAGGGTAACTGCTGATAGCGATCATCTTTCTGCGGCACTGGGGCGGTCATGGGGGATTAGGCGATCGAAACCACTGACAGAAGGGACACATTTGTGCAAGGAGCATTATGAACGATCAGTCTTTTGCATTTTGAAATTTTGGAAAAACTTGTTTTCTGGGGTAATCAAACATTCTTTCGGCATCTAACCAGTATAGGACTAAACTTCCCAGGATAATTGCGATTTATACATATCAGATACTGATGTCATAGTACATCTGATTAATAATCCATTACATTTTAGCAATTTACTCTGTAGCAACCATGTATGATGACATATACATTTAACAACTTGTTTCAACAATTTACATTATAGCAATCCTGTGTTAAGACATGTGCATATAGTAGTCCAGATGTTTGTGGCACTTAGGACTGTCATGATCGTGATTGCATTCTTGTGTGTAGACATATAGAGTATACTGTAATCCACGTCACTGTATGGGCAGATACTATTTTATACAGAAACAGCAGAGGAAGTAGAAAAGGATTTCTCAGACGTTCAGAGAGGTGACGAATCCCCGCCACTCCTCCGCTGAGTTGAGTCCCTCCTCTATAGAGTGTGTGCGTTCAATCCATCGGCACTCTATTCTTTGCAATATCTGCCACAGATCCCCTCCTCTTGTTGGAATCCGTGCCTTAAAGTTTCAAAGCAGGCATGTACTAAAGGGTCGATTCTTCAGACAGTATACAGTCAGTGTAGACTCATTCCTAAACAGATGTTACCCGTATGTGATCCTTGTCTCGCGACTGCACACCGCCAAATGCATAAATTGTGACCACGTTGATAACTAATATGTGTAAATGCTCAACATAGAGTGAGCAGGTGAGTGAAGACCTCTCAACTCTACACCAGTTCTACTTCCGTCCCGGCTGGTCTTGAGATGTGACGTAATTCAATAATCAGACAAAATCCTTGTTCTACTGACACAACTGTGATTAATCAATAATTATGCGGGAAACAGTAGGCCCGATTCACAGAACTAACTTAACACAAAATCCTAAAGTAACTACCATTTTGGTACTCACAGAAGGTACTTACTCATTTTGGTAGTCGCAGAAGGCACTTACTCATTTTGGTATTCACAGAAGGCACTTACTCATCAATGAGTAAGTGCCTTCTGTGAATACCAAAATGAGTAAGTAAGTTACACAAAATGAGTAAGTTACTCAAAATTAGTATGATACGGAGCCAGATGGCCGTCATTCAACGCTGACTCTGGCCCCAGTGGGTACCATGCCCTCCGTGTCGGAGCCAGTGCATTTTTTCTTCAATAGGCCTGGAGAGGGAGACAACTGGGAGGGTTCTGAGGACCCTTATGGATACCATCATCCCCTTGAGAAACCAGAGGACAACTGGTATGAAGAACTGGCAGAGGCCAGTAGTTTGGACACCTCACCAGACAATGGCTTGGTCTCTCCTCCCACCGTGACTATGGAGGAGGGAGCTCTTTTGATAGAGTGATGTGGAGGGTGGCTGAGGTACTGGATCTTTAGCTGCCCTCAGTGGCAGTTAAGACAAATGTCTTGACTGAAGTGCTTCAGCTAGGTGTTGCCCCCTCCAAACACTTACTCCCATTCAATGAACCTTTACATAGGTCCTCCTTGGGGCGTAGTACAAGCCCTGAACAGGGGCTCCTGTGGACAGGGTAATTGCCTCTCACCCTGCTCTTAGGAGCCTAGTTTCCTCACCTAGAGCCCACCCCGGAGAGATTGGTGGTCCAAGCCTCCACCTCCTGTGTTAACCTTGGCACATTCCCTACCGCTCCACCAGATAGGGAATCCAAAAGGCTGGATACATTTGGCAAGGTAATGTTCTCTTCCTACAGCCTGGCACTGTGGTCTATGAACACCATGTGTCTTTTGGGCTGATACACCTACACTGTGTGAGACTCAGGTGCGGCCTATAGTCTCGGTAGTCTCGGTTGAGGCTTGAGCCCTAGTCCCTCAAGCAATTATTGATGGGCAAGATGCAACAAAGTTCACCATTAGATGTGGGCTGGACACTGCCGACTCCCTAGGTAGAGCAATTGCATTGTTGGTGGCAACTAGATGCCATGCTGGTTGAGAAGCAATTTTTTTTAGGGATGTCCCAGCATCCCTTTTTCCCTTTTTGGCTAGAAGCCAGACTCATCACTGGAACGCTTTAAAAGTAATAGAGCTACGGTCAGGTCTTTGGGTCTATCCATGGTCCCTGCCAACTCCAGTCTGCCTTTTGTCCTTTCCGTGGCTAAAGGAGGGTCTACCAACTGCATTCCTTTGTATCCAGCCATCAAGGCCAACAGGCTTTCCAGGCTTTTTGTGGCTGCAGACGCTGTTCTTACAGGCCACGTGTCACAACCAGCCAAAGGTCAGGCCAGTCCACTGCGCCCCCTCCTCCAGGCAGCTGCAGCCTCAAAACCCCATTATTTGACCTTAAGCCAGAACAGGCACTGAGTCAGGGGCAGAATCCGCCATCTCTTGTCCCACTGGCAGTCCATAGGTTTTACAAATCGTCTGAAGGGGCTACTCCATCCCCTTCCCAAAATCGCCTCCACCTATGCCCCCCATTTACGATCAGCTGACAGAGGACCACTTCTCCTCGCTCCACCAGGAAGTGACAGCCCTTTTGGGCAGAGGGGCCATTGAGAAGGTGCCGGCTTCAGAAGTGAGTCAGGTTTGCTATTGCCTCTACTTTCTGCTGCCCAAAACGGATGGAGGCCTCCATCGTATTCTACACCTGCGCCTTCTAAACTTCTTCCTAAAGAAGAAGAAATTCAAAATGCTCACCCTAGCTCAGGTCCTGTCAGCCCTGGAGACTGGATGGTAGTGCTGGACTTGCAGGACATATATTTTCACATCCCTGTCCTGCCTGCCCAGAGACGTTACCTGCCGCTCACAGTGGGTGAAGAGCAATTTCAGTTTGCCATGCTTTCCTTTGGCCTTATCAGCTTCACTGGAGTGATCACCAAGGGGATAGCAGTGGATGTAGCACATCTGCCGAGGTCGGGTTACAGTCTTTCCCTACTTCAATGATTGGCTGTTAAAGGCAGGCTTGCCCCAGGCATTCGTCCCACTCTTCCATACATGGTGCACCTTGCTGCGGTTTGCTATAAACGTTCCAATGTCAAACCTGACACCCTATCGGATTCTCCCTTTCATCAGAACTGTTCTGGACTTAGTGCAATTTTGGGCCTATCCTCCCAAATGGCGAGCCCAGGATATTCAGGCTATGATTCTGTTGTTTCAGTCTCTATCCTGGATTTAGTTGAGAATAGCTCTAAGGCTGTTGGGCCTCATGGCCCCCGTATCCTGCTAGTGACACATGCTCATTGGCATATGCGGGCTCTGCAGTGGGACCTGAAGTTTGAGTGGGCACGTTATAGGGAATCTCTCCGACCTAGACAAGATCTCGAAGGGAACTGCTAAAAATCTGCAGTGATGGCTGATGAAATTGCGATTGGGTGCAGGAGTTTCCAGGGTGGTTCTGGCTCGGCAACGCTTTTTGTCTTGAGTGGAGTTCCGGCCTCCAGTACACATTTCCGCTGATACCATCTTGCCTAGAGTTCTCAAAAAGACCAGGAATGTCCAGGCCCAAGTCATTCTTGTGGCTCTGGTTTGGGCATGGAGAGTCTGGTATCCTGAAATCAAAGGGCATGAGCATCGGTCCTCCGATCAGGCTGCCCCTTCGAGAGGATGTTCTGTTGTGGTATGTAAGTGTCTTGCACCCAAGCCTGCACACCCTCTGCCTTCATTCATGGAGATGGAGGGTGACAGTTGACTGCTTTCGACCTTCCTCGCAAAGTTTATAACATTATTCTGGCAGTCAGGCATCCCTCCACCAAGACGGTTTATGCCTTCCTTTGGGAAAAGTTTGTGGCATGGTGTGCATCCAAGAACATTGATCCTCTTTCTGTATCCCTGTCCTAGGTCCTCTTGTTTGTACTTTCTCTGGCCCAGCAGGGCTCTGCTCTGGGCATTGGCAAAGGTTATTTATCAGCCATTTCGGCTTTCTTGTGGTTGCCTGAACCAACCTTCTTTGTTTAAGGGTGAAACACCCATTACAACGACGTTGTTTTCACGTGCTGACGTCGCAACGCGACTTTCACATGGCACAAGGCTTTACATCGCATGCTTTTAGAATGCATGCTACTAATGCGCATTGACATTAACATCGCTAGCCATGATAACGCGTCCTGCGAGAGATGACAGCACGGGGATAATTACCACTTGCTAAAAATAAAATCTTATTTATTATCAAGTTGCACTTGTTCTAAAGAAAAAACATTGCATCTTATTTATTATCAAGATGACATGCACTTGCACTTGCTCTTGCACGAACACGGAAGATGACAGCTTGGGGCACATGACGTATTATGACACGATGACGTCATCCCCTAGCCTCGGGATTATCACAATTACTTTATTAACAACACGTATCTACGGGACAGGGCAGCCATCCAATGCATATGCAAACAGGATACATTTTAACTAATGACAATTATCACGTATTGGGACATGATTACGTCATCCCCTAGCCTCGGGATTATGAAAATTACTTTATTAACAACACCTATCGACGGGACAGGGCAGACATCCTATGCATATGCAAACAGGATACATTTTTAACTAAAAATAACACGGAGGAAGGCAAATGCAGATGCATGCAGCGATCACTTGTATTGAATACAAATTATTATGCAAATAGCAAGGGCAGATGGATGACATGACATTATGCGATGACATAATGACGTTATAACATAGCCACGGGGTGACATTATGCATTTACTAATCCCCAAAAAGCACATCTGAAAACTTAAAACAAAAGACAGCCTTTAATTGAAAAAATGTACAACATTTTTTTAAGTAACCGATTGGTGAGCGTATGTTGCCATTTAATATTATAGTAGACACTATAAGATTACAATACAAAACGGCCCAGATACTATAATAAACACAGTGGAAAAAACGATTTAATAGCATGCGATTTCATGAACTGCGATGTATTTGCCTAAAGCAGCAGAGACACTACAATAGTATGGGAACAGCATGCGCAGTGAATGCGTGCGATGTGATGCCTTTTACGATGTAAAAACTGTATGGCCATTGCTGGCCTTGTGGCGGTTAGCGATGTATCATCATACATCCTTCTTTAGGTCAACTGTTGTGTCCTATTTTCTCAAGGGACTTCAACAGCTGTTCCTTCCAAGACCATTAATAATACCCCAATGGGAGCTTAATCTGGTCTTAACTTTTTCTCATGTGCGCCCCTTCGAACCACTGCACAACTGCCCACTCTACCTACTCACCTTCAAAAACTGCTGTACTAGTGGCCATTAAATCAGCCAGGAGTTTCGGCGAACTTAAAGTACTTTTGGTGCATGATGCACCCTACCTACACAACATTGTAATCAGACAAACTGGTCTGAGGAAATATGTCTCCTTCCTCCCGAAGGTGATGACACCTTTTCTTGTAGGCCAAAATATCACCTTGTTTACCTTATCTACTCTGCCTCACTCTTCCAAAAAAGAGGAGAAACTCCACCGATTGGACCCAAAAAGAAGGTTGTCATTCTACCTTCATCCCACTAGAGACTTTCGGGTGAACAATCAACTGTTTGTTGGGGATGTCAGAACAAAGAAGCATAGGGCCTTGCAAAAACAAATCATGATTGATTGATTGATTGATTGATTGTTTATAAGATTTGTAGAGCGCACAAATGCACAAGGGCATCTTGGCGCTAACATGACAGAGACCGAATGAGCGGAGGGCCTAGGGTAGTCGAGGCCAGGCTATCCCGAAAAGAGACAGGTCTTTATATTATATATTTTTATTAAATCCTCTCATGATAGTGCTCCTCATAAAAATCTGCTGCGCACTGACCAAAAAGAAACCCCCTGATGGATAGGCTGCGACCACTGCGTTAGCTCCCAGCGTCTCTGTCCTGAACATCTGTAAGGCAGGAACGTGGGCGTTATTGCACATGTTCGCCAAACATGACTGAATGGATGGTCCATTGTTATGGGCATTTTGCTATTTTGGTCCTGCAGAGTTTTTTGGTTTAATCTGCTTGCAGCTACACCTCTGGGGGCAGGGGGGGTTGGGTATTGTTTGTGTATCTGTTCTGATGTGAGGAATCTGCGGCTAGTAGTATCTATCGAATGAACAATTTACTTACCTTTGGTAACTCCTTATCTGGTAGAGACTCTTATCTGCACACAATTTAGGTTTATGGTGGGTAATGCATTGTGCAGAGGAAGGAAACATGGTGGCGGGAGTGGAGATAAGGTATCAGTTAAAGGGTTTTATGTGAGGGAGGGTCAGCGTGTTGAGCTGAGGCTTAGAAGGAGAGTAGGAACAGCAAACTGGATGGCAGCGATGTGGATCTGAAAAGAACTTGGGTAGGAAGTAGTAGGGTGGGAACTCTTTGCCGGTGGCTCAGCAACTGGGTGGTTACAACACGATAAAGTTTTGCCTGTAGAAGAAGGTGTAGAAGGGAGCCTGCCAATCAGGGCTGGAAAGGCATTGCATAAGGTAGCAGAGTAGGAGGAGATCGGCAAGGGTCTCTTCATCACCTTTTAGCATTCCAGTCTGTCAGTAGAGGGCCAGCAGATATGAATGCGATCAATGTTATTGATGTGATCCTGCAGTACTTGTGAAGGCCCTTGATAAGGAGCTTCACCTTCATCAAGAACAGACAAGACCAAAAACTGGATATCGGTCCAGAACTCCTCTTCAAGCAGGAAGAACTCCACTGTACAGAGTGCCAGATAGTTCGAAAGTTTTCATCTTGTGTAGAGTATGACCCCTGAAACTGAGGTTCGGGTCAGTGCAGAAGCCCAAGGACTTGGGCTAAGTCGAGGCCCGAATCCATGAAAATTGATCTTAGAGCCAACCTTGTAACTGTCGCTGTTGGCGGTCAATGACCATGAGCACATATTCCCTCTTAGAGGGTTTCAGTGTGACGGGGCCATGGGCTTCTGGATTTGCATTGTAGAAAGGCAGGCCTTCAGATATTCAACTCACAGCCAAATGAAACTTTGAGATGGGTTTGTGTGCCATTCAGGTACTGGTGGTTCTCAGCCGGCACAACTCCCTGTAGCAAGCTCCAAGTATTGGGGGATATTATACGCAATGAAGTGCCTCCTTTCTCACACACTCAGACTCCTGTTTGTCCATAAACGGATCACTGACATAATATCGAGGGACAGAATATCGACTATCAAAAATATAGTTGAAAAAATATCGACAGACAGAATATCGAGTTTCTATCTACAAACAGGTAAGTTCAAAAATATTGAGTAGAAAATATCGTTTACTAAAATATAGTTTATAAAAATATCGACTTTATTAAAAACAATGTTACATTAAATTAATATAAAAAATTAATTACTAAAATATACTTAAAAATACTTAAATTCATTTATAATAATTAAATAATTAATAAAAGTTATAAAAACATTTTTTAAATCACATTTGTTAAAACATATATATATAGTAACAAAATATAATTAAATAATATCCAATATTATTAACGTACAATAGCAAAAGTGTAAAAATTACTTTTCCCACTCCAAAGAGTGCAATCATTGGGAAAGCGTTGGATAGCGTAGGGGTTAAAATTACTATTCCCACTCCAGTGGGTGCAACAGTAGGGAAAGCGTTGGATAGCGTAGGGGTAAAAATTACTATTCCCACTCCAGTGGGTGCAACAGTAGGGAAAGCGTTGGATAGCGTAGGGGTAAAAATTACTATTCCAACTCCAAGGAGTGCAACAGAAGGGAAAGCGTTGGATAGCGTAGGGGTAAAAATTACTATTCCCACTCCAAATAGTGCAACAGTAGGGAAAGCGTTGGATAGCGTAGAAGTAAAATTTACTATTCCCACTCCAGTGGGTGCAACAGTAAGGAAAGCGTTGGATAGCGTAGAGGTAACATTTACTATTCCCACTCCAGAGAATGCAACATTAGGGAAAGTAAATACTTCATATATTATTAAAAAAATTATAAATTAATATCTATAAAAAATTATTTAAAAGTAATTACCAATTTAATATAATATAGTAATTAATCTATTAAAAGTACTATTTACCATTAATTATTACAATTAGTTACCTATTAATACAAATTAATGACAAATTAACAATTAATTATTTAATAATTAAAAATCAATTAACAATGAATTCGAATTAAATACAAATAAATACATTTAATTATTTAATTATTTATAAATAAATTACTTCCCACCCTATTCCCCTATAAACCCACAAACTGCTACAGAAAATAAATTAGTAACATTAACATAATTAGCAATTAATCAATTAAATTAAATTAATTGGCAATTATAATTTTATTAATTACCCATCAAAACTTAATTAACAATTAATTCTAAATAAATACCAATAAATAATTTTACATATTTAATTAATTATAATTAAATTACTTCCCACCCAATTCCCCTATAAACCCACAACCCACTACAGAAAATAAATTAGTAAAATTAACATAATTAGCAATTAATCAATTAATTAAAATTAATTACCAATTAAAATTTAATTAATTACCAAATATAAATTAATTAACAATTAATTAAAAATGAATACCAATAAATAAATTGACATATTTCATTAATTATAATTAAATTACTTCCCACCCTTTTCCCCTATAAACCCACAACCCACTACAGAATTAAATTACGCAAAAATTATAAAAACAAAATTCATTAATTTAAATTAATTATCACTAAATCAAAGGAGAGAGGGAGGACTAGGTAAGCTAGTCTGAATCCCCGTTTTTATATATCAAAAATCAAGAAAGACTAGCTAGGTTTATACAGGTAAGACTCAATGGAGTACGTATGTCAGGGAAAACCAGTGGGTTTTATTAGAAAGCCCTCACCCACCAACCTAGTTGGTGGCATGCTTCATCATCGGGCCCACCACAGTGGCACCTAACGTGCCCCGGGTGTGCTTCGACGCCAGATTACTGCGGAGCTGGTATAATTACTGAGTGTGCAATGTGGTGAGTATGAAGGTGAAGATTAAAAAGCCATACAGAAATCCCAGTACCCGAGGGTAAAAGCTATTTTAATGAAACTGGGTATCTGTTGGCACGTTAAAAAGGCAAACGGACACGGTGGAGTATGGATTATGACCTCCAGTGTCCTGTGTGGTCTACATGTTTCAGCCTGGCCTTTCTTAATTTGAAACAGGCTTTCCTCAGGACCAAGTGAGTATGTGTGGGGTTATAAAAATAATTTACAGTGAGTGTTTATAGGAGTTTATGTGTAGCACGCGCTAAGGTGCTATATGGGTGAGAAGGGGATTCCCTCTCGCTTTGACAGTATTTTAGCTGTTCAAAGCCTCCTTGGGTCGCCTGGCAGAGAAAAAGACCGAAACTGTCGATCTGGTTCCTCCTTGGACCTGTAATCCTTCTGCGGCGCCCGGTTGTGACCAGATCGACAGTTTCGGTCTTTTTCTCTGCCAGGCGACCCAAGGAGGCTTTGAACAGCTAAAATACTGTCAAAGCGAGAGGGAATCCCCTTCTCACCCATATAGCACCTTAGCGCGTGCTACACATAAACTCCTATAAACACTCACTGTAAATTATTTTTATAACCCCACACATACTCACTTGGTCATGAGGAAAGCCTGTTTCAAATTAAGAAAGGCCAGGCTGAAACATGTAGACCACACAGGACACTGGAGGTCATAATCCATACTCCACCGTGTCCGTTTGCCTTTTTAACGTGCCAACAGATACCCAGTTTCATTAAAATAGCTTTTACCCTCGGGTACTGGGATTTCTGTATGGCTTTTTAATCTTCACCTTCATACTCACCACATTGCACACTCAGTAATTATACCAGCTCCGCAGTAATCTGGCGTCGAAGCACACCCGGGGCACGTTAGGTGCCACTGTGGTGGGCCCGATGATGAAGCATGCCACCAACTAGGTTGGTGGGTGAGGGCTTTCTAATAAAACCCACTGGTTTTCCCTGACATACGTACTCCATTGAGTCTTACCTGTATAAACCTAGCTAGTCTTTCTTGATTTTTAAATTAATTATAACATCAATACACACTTTTCACACATATAATAACATAAAAAACACTATAAAAAATTCGATATTATTAAAAAATCAATAATGTTAATAACCTATATTATGTACTTCGATATTTTAACTTTCTTTATTTTTAACATTCGATATTACATTACTTACCTTAAAAACGATATTTTTGATGTCTATAATCTGTCCATTCGATATTTTGTCCATACTATATTTAAAACTCGATATTATGTCCATTCGATATTTTGGAATCAATATTTTGACTGTTCACCCTTTTTATATTTATTTCTCTAGCATGTGGTTTAACAAAAAAAACTTCCTACTGAAAGGTGATCTAAATTGGCATGATTTCAGAATGCATTTTTATCATATTTACTAAAAGCATATACCCACCATTCTAAAGGCAACAAACATAGATATGTTGTCAGTTAGAGGGAGAAAGGTAAAGCTACGAATTTAGCAAAACTACACCCGAACCAAACCACCAGGTGACATAAAAAAGCACCATTTTGAAAAATATATTTTGATCGCATACTAAAAGCAACTATTTGCACCCGTGCATTTTGTATTTCTATGTTTTTTGTTTTTTTTTAGAGGTAACTGAAATATGAACTGATTAAACCAGCACTTAACTGGCTTAGCTACCACAATCTGAGAAACTGGAGTATAGGTGAAGGTTGTTCACAAGCATCAGTGCTCCAGCATCTTAATTACTTGCTCCAGTGTCTGCTTTGTACCCACAGTCTTAGCTTGTAAATTAGTTAAAAAAAACAGCTATGCATCAAAAATAGCCCACATAAACATTGTTTTGAAACAACATTTCCACCATAGGGACAAGTGTCATACACTTCAGTTATATTTTGTTGTCATTTATCACATACCTTTTAAGAGCCACTAAGCAAAATCAGAAACGACCCGCAGAACACAAAGAGCTTAAGCTCTCAAGCTTATAGTGGTAGATACATTTTACAAAACAAGGAAAGCAACTATGAATTTCTTTTTGGTGGAACTCGTGGTAACAGACGGAGAAGGTCTCTGTTCTTTTGAGCTTTATGTTTCCAGACTAGTAATGTCCAGGTGGTATTGCATTGATCACCTGCATTGATTAGTTTTGTGGTCGGGTATGTTGTGGTCCTGGTCCTGACGGCCCTGTAAGTAATGCCTGTTTCAGTGTGTAGGATTCCTTCTAAGGGTGCCAGAGTGGCATGTAGATGTCGGTTGGGCAGCTTCCATCCAGGCGGGCAAGGACCAGGGCTTGCATTGTTCTTGCACATCCTCAGATATGCTTTGCCTTTCTCATATATTCATACAGATTGGCAAAATACAACTAACAAAAAATCAAAATGCAGTGAACACCAGACAAGAACAAATAGTTGTAGCATTCAAACTGCTGAAGCATCATCTTCTAGCTTGTAGCTTACTTTTGCTACAGGAAAGTGCAACTTGCCTACGAATGAGTTTAGCAACCCACTGCAGGCAAACCAAATCCTTGCAAACCTAGTGTGTCACATATTACATGTTTCAACAAAGAAAGAAGCTCTGCCGAAACTCAAATACAGGATGGGAAATGTTTACAGTGAGCACACCACAATCTAAACTCTCACTAGATTGCTCAGATCTCAATTTTTTGTTACTGTAGAAAATACGTTTTGGAAACTCTCTTCCAAAAAGTGATCTAAATTAACATAATTAAAAAATATCTCCCAACATAAAACCTAATAGCACACGCCCATGGCAATTTGATGCCAGTGGTAGAACTAACTGACGGAAGCAAAGCACCAAATAGTGGTACACCATCTCCTCAGAGCTGTAGGTGCTACAATAGTGTACAACATAAACAATGGAACTCTGCCAAAGGTACCACTTCTTGTGGATCGTAAGCATAAATAACTTCAACAGTCCGCCAACACTACTCTAATTTGCCTGCTCACATTTACGGCCCTGGCTTAGCTTTACCTTTATGGAGGAGCAAAAACATTTCAATTGCCAAGATATAAAGTTTCTTCACTACCAAAGACAGCTTTTTAAAATATTTGCACAGAGATCTGATATTCTGAGCACCTCTTCAGTCAAGTTCACCCAGCTCTGCCTTAGGACTGTAAATATGTCCATGGTCAACAAAGGGATTTTGCCAACACCATGGCAGGAAATTTATTTTTCAGCCTACACCATCAATCCTGCTTTCAAAATCTCATCACTGATTCATTCTTGGCGGATCTTGATCTTGTGAACCAGCACAGGGAAATAAATGTCAAACATTAGGGAGACAGTAATATTATGAAAAACAAAGAAATTAACTCTGGAATGTTGACGATTTAGGTGGAGAGTGGATCATAATAAAATATGCAAACAATCAATCAAAAACCACAAATGTTGCCAAATCATAGCTAGGATTTTATGGCAGGATCTACGCATGTCATCAAAGTACCACATAAACAAAGCCAACATATACCTTAAAAAGCACCACCTTGAGAAATGTATTGATTACCTACTTATTTGTTTACTTGTTTTTTTTGTGTGTCAGCGATAAACAGGGAAGAAAAGAGTAAAGCCAAGCCAGACATGGCAAGCCCTCCTCCACAAGAAAACCAACTCTTGACTTCCACATAGTGCCAAAAAACAAAGAAAGGAACTCTGGGATCTTGCCGATTTAGCTAGAGAATGGACCATGATCAAATAGGCCAAAAATCAATCAGCAGCACTAAATGTTGCCAACTCACAGCTAGTAAGTAAGTAAGTAATTTATTTATTTACATGGTTAATTATAACCTTTGCAACGTTATATAAAAAGAATTATGTGATATTTTATATACAGTAAAAAAAAATCATTTGTGCAAAAGGGTAATTGTTCTTATTTCCAGACCGAGAATTCAGTTTCTGTCTTATATACAGTTAAAAAAACAACCATTTATACATTAATAACAAATGTGCACCGTTTAAGATTAAGAATGCAATTCAACGATCAATAAAATCAGTATAAAACAGCTGGTGGGTAAAAAGAAAATCTTTCAAATCTCAGCAGGCCCGTAAACCGATCCCCGCCCGATGGAGACAAGGAGTGACGATTCACCTCCCAGCTAGGATTTTATGGCAGGATTTAGCAATATCAAGCATCAAGGCACCACTTAAACAAAGCCTTCATATAAATTAAAAAAAACACAACACCCTGAGACATATTAATTGATTACTTACTTGAAAGAAAACAACTTTTAACACAAATTTGTGGGGAGTTTCATGTTTGTCAAAGATAAACAGGGAAGCAAAGACTTAAAGCCAAACCAGACATGTGTCAGACATCCAACACAGGAAAACCAAGTCTTCACTAGCATAGAGTGCCAAAAAGTATGCAGAATAAAAGAAAGGGACTCTGGGAGTCTCCAAATATAGACTGTGAATGACACAACAATAAAAAAAAGATCAGTTCTCCACCTGTCACATACTTATTTGCATGCTCAAATGTATGTTTTCTAACTATATCTCTAAGAATAGGTGAACAAAAAAGCAAAGAATTGCTATCCATAAAGATGCCCTAAACTAAAATGATAAAAAAAATAACGTTTCTCAGCATATGAGCTACTACTACACATCAATGCCAAAATCAAGCAAGCAAGTTCATCGTGTTCTCTTTTGTTGGAATGCAGGGGTGCAACTAGACAAAAGCCAGGTGACAAATGCAGGTACATCCGCGCCTCACAAGCTGCAGGTGACACAGAAATTGAACAAAACAAAAGAAAGAAACTCGCGGACGCCCTCATTTTAGATGGTACTTTTGCAAATACCCTCCGACAGTCTACCAACAGCACTCTAAATTGCCTGCTCACCTATATGATTTCTAATTGGATTTAAGTTACATTGATCACCCATACAGAATATATATTTTGAGCACTAGCCGGTAAAACACCTTCAGTGCACACATTGAATAGAACAATTCTGCATACAGTTTCATACATAATTTTGAAAACTTTTCTCACAGTATGCTGGAGAAGCTCAGACGACCCAAACATGAACTCGAACCCTACGCTAGTAAACCAGCCCATCCAGATCAACATATTACTCTGTATTGGTGCCACTTCTCCCTCACACTACTCCACAGTTCCCTGAAGTTACAATAGTCAACGCTTATTACTATTCTGCCTATCACAAGTTCCACCATCCTTCTCTTCCTTTTCCCCTGCAAAGTTGGGTGGGTGACTTTCCGAGACCAGGGTGCCACCAGGAGCTGTCCCACGTCATGTGGGAGGGACCGAGGATGAGCACATGACCCTGCACCTACAAGCCCTCCACTGGCTCCCCATCAAGAAGAGAGTAACCTTCAAGCTACTCATCCACGCCTACAAATCCCTCCACAACATCGTACCCAAATACCTCAACAAAAGAGTCTCCTTTCACGTACCCAAAAGGGACCTCCGCTCCGCTGACCTCACCCTGGCAGACACCCCACGCATCTGTAGAACCAGAGCAGGCGGAAAAGTCTTCCCCTACGTCGCAGCAAAGACCTGGAACGAGCTCCCAGTCAACATCAGACGCTCCCCCACTCTGCACACCTTTAGGAAAAACCTCAAGACCTGGCTCTTCGACTGATCCGGAGCTGCACCCTCCCCCCCTACTCCCCCTCCCTTAGTGCCTTGAAACCCTCACAGGTGAGTAGCACGCTTTATAAATCCCTGATTGATTGATTATTTGTAAAGCGCGCTTTCACCCATGAGGGTGTCCTGGCACTGGACTAATCTACCCTCTCCAACATTAACATTCTCATCACTGTGTTTCTTCTTCTTCCTTTTCGACGAGCTAAACAAACATTAACCTCCTACCTCAAATGCCACCTCGTCTAAACACAAAGCAACCACTTAAATACAAAAATCACAACTCTGACCTTCTTCATATATAATTCTGTTTATGGAATGCCCATTCAATCTATAACAAGACAAGCTAGAATAGAGATCACTTTGACTCGCACCCCACCCTTCATAGCTATCACTATGACTTGAATCAATCCAAAAGGCACCACAACACCTGCAGCTCACTACATTAAATTCACTGCTTTCTCCCACACAATGCACAACTAATATAAAGTGAGAAGCGTGGTCCTCCTATGCAACAAATCACTTAGGGCCTGATTTAGATCTTGGCGGACGGTGACGGATATCCTGTCCACTGAAATAAATTAGATACAGGATTTATATTTCAGTGGACGGGATGTCCATCACTGTTGCGACAGAGTAACCAGCTTGCCAAGATCTAAATCAGTCCCTTAACCCCTTTGCTGCGTCAAACGTTCAGCACCCAGTGCTGAACGTTCGAATAACGGTTGTGCGCAGCACTGTCAAGGTAGTGCTCACGACGACCGTTGGCCGACGGCAGCGCTTAAGGGGTTACAGCCTAATCCACTCTAGTACTATCCTTCAGTCCATCATTTCCTTTGAATCCAACATGACTATGATCCTCATTCTGGTCCACTTCGCATTGTGGCAATTTACTGCCCACCTGGAAACATCGGTACCTTTTTTTAAAACTTTGATATAATCTCTAGAACCCAGTACGCCATTCATTTTTGGGGACCTCAGTCTGAATCCTATCAGCCACCAGCACACAATGCCATTTATCCAATGTTTTGTAGAATACTCACTAAAATACCAGTTACCACCCTATACATTTACATAATGTTAATAGACTTGTAAAGCGCAACAGCTGCCCCAGCAAAGAGGCGTCAGCAGTGAGGTGGACAAGATCAGGGAGGAGCCCCAGGGAAGGCCTACAGAGTGGGAAAGAGGAAGCTTTTTATGGCTTGCCTGAATTCTAGGTGAATGTTAAGCCCACGAATGTGGGCAGGCAGCATGTTCCAAAGGATAGCCGCTCTGTTCTGGAAAGAGCGACCTCCAGCGCGAACCCTCCTAACCCGGGGAACCACCACGAGGTGTTGTCCCATGGAACGGAGCTGGCAGGGAGGATCATAAGGTAAAAGCAGGTTGGCAAAATACCAATAGAGGCAGATTTGAGGGCTTTGAAGGCTATACAGAGAGCCTTGAACTCAATCCGCCTGGCCACAGGTAGCCAGTGGAGACAGTGAATGGCGTTTGTCACAGAGCAAGCTCTGTGCAAGCCGAGGAGAGATCTTGGGGTCTCATTCCGTACCCTCCGTAGCCTATGTATTTCTGTCTTGTTAGCTCCCAGATACAATGAACTGGCGTAATCAAGTCTAGACATAATCAAGGCCTTTATGATGATCTGCCTGGGAGGGGCATCAAAGAAGCCCAGGATGGGTTTGAGCCCTTGCAACAGCCCAAAACAGGTTCCAGCCAGCTGTTTAGTTTGGGTCTGGAAGTTGAGGGCTGAATCCATCCAAACCCCTAATTTCTTCACTGCCTGCTTGGGGGAGCGGGCAATGTCTAGGCTCTTGGGCTACCAGAGCTCACTCCATTGGCCATGGTCTTTCCCCATCAACAACACCTCCAACTTGTTGGCATTAAGTTGGAGACAGTTGGCGGTCATTCACTCGGCGACTGCCGCAAGATCACTCTGAAACGTAAGAGCGCCCTGCTTAGAGTCGCTCGAGAGAGCCACCACCAGCTGTGTGTCGTCGGAGAACATGCTCAGCCCTCTGCTCTTGGCTACTACAGCCAGAGGTTGCACGTATAGGTTGAAAAGCAGAGTGCTGAGGGAGGAGCCTTATGGCACCCCTTGCTTGATGGGAAAGATGCCAGAGGTGAAGGGGGGGGGGCTATCACCTGAAACATCCTATCAGCAAGGAACGAGGCAAGCCACTTCAGGGCTGAGCCTACAATTTCAACCTCCTCCATGCATCACAACAGAATGGTGTGGGACACTGTATCATACGCTGCACTGAGATCCAGAAGGATCAGTGCCTACATCTTCCTTGCATCCAAAGCTGTCTAAAGATGTTCTGTCACAGCCAGGAGTGCAGACTCTGTGCAGACTCTGTGCTGTGGCCAGGGCGAAAGCCATTTTGGAAAGGGTCTAATCTGTTGTTGGAGTTCAGGTAGTCAGTTAGGAGGGAGTTGATGTAAGCCTCCGTGATCTTTGCGGCCCAGGGTAACAAGGACATTGGGTGAATGTTTTCTGGCTTTTTTGGGGTCTAAGAAGGGTTTTTTAAGCAGCAGATTTTACCCTGCCCTGTTTCCAAGCTATAGGCGCGATCGCTGTATTGAGAGACCCATTGACCACCTGTCCTATGAGAGGTAAGATAGTAGATAGAATTTTCCGAAATTGGTCAGGTTTCAGTGGATCGGCCGGAGACCCTGACTTGATTTTGGAGCATAGGGCTAGTAATTGATTCGAAGGGATTGGTGGAAAAGTCTCTGATATGTCACTAGTGTGGTTGCAAGATACCTTAATAGGGCCAGCTTGGTCCGTAGGGAAGGACTTATAAATGTCTTCTACCTTCCTAACAAATAAGCTGGCAAGCTCTTCAAACTGCTGATCAGAGGTGATCAGTGGATCTGCTGCACCTTTCTGAGTTTTAAGGCAGGAGACTATCGAAAAGATACGCTTCGCCAGGTTGGTACTCTCGCTGATTTGCTGAGCATAGGATGCTGCACGCTTGACTTGGATGGCCCTGTGATAACTTCTTACGGCTACCCAGTAGCAATCCTTAGAGGCAGGGTCAAAATCCCTTCTCCAGATTTTCTCCAGCCTTTTACAGATTTTGCGCAGTTCAGCTAGTTTAGTATTTTACCAATGATTAGATGTTGATTTGCAAATCATGGACAACTTAGCTGGATTTAGGCTATCCAACGGCTGTTTAATCCAATCTGTAAAGGCCAAATTAGCCTCATTATGGTCAGCTGGTAGAACTGGGGTGGTGGCGGAAAAGGTGGGCTAGGAAAAGGTCCCAGTTCAGTTTATGTCAAGGGCATTTGAGAGAGAGTGTTTTGTCTAAATTACGCGCTGGTGTGAAATTACGCGTTGGTTTGATGCCCTGAATGGACATGGGGACCAGATAGTGATGGGACCTTTTCATTGGGACAGGGGTTTCTTACAGTAAGAGAAGGTATATTTGTGAAGACTGGGTCCAACAGGTGGCCAGCCGAATGCGTAGGTCCTGAGACCCATTGATCGAGCTGACAAGCCACGAGATCGGCCACAAAATTAGCCACATCAGAGTCAGAGTGATTATCCAAGTGCAAGTTAAGATCTCCTGTGACGGTAAATTTCAAGGCATTAACCTCCAGGGCGCTGAATGTCTTGATAGAGCTTCCCTAAAGACTTTTGATGGACCTGGGGGTCAATAAACTAGTAAGCCTGTCATAGTGTAGTTAGGATTAAGGGTGATTTTAAAACGAGCACATTACAGCCACGTCGGGCTGCTTTATGAAGATGCAGAGGTAGCCGGTTTTGAAAATAACCGCAATACCCCCGCCTCTCCTTTTCCTATTGAGGGTGTAGATGTCATAGCCCCCCGGGAGTGCTAGCCCTGGCTTAGCGACCATGTCCTCCGAGAGCCAGGTCTCCGTGAGGAACAGGATGTCAGGGGACTCTGCTTCCAGACGATCATGGACGTCAGCGAAGTGTTTGGCTAGGGAGCGGCAGTTTAGGAGAAAAATTGTAGTGTTTTTATGGGGGAGGGGTGGCGGCTGCAAGGTGTTGCTGAGGAATATATGATTCCATTCCGCAAACAAAAATCCCGCATACCATTACTCCGCATTTTTAAGTCCGCAAAAACCATTACTCATCAAGCCATAATTCCGCAAATTTTTACAACGCATATGACTTCACTACGCATGCAATTACAACGCAAATGCATGTGTGGTGAAGTCATATACTTTGTAAAAGTACTTTATTTTTAAAAATATATATATAAATATTTATATATAAATATATATATATATATATATATTTATATATATATTTATATATATATACACATATATATATTTTTTTAAATAAAATGAAACATTATTTCTTTAAAATTACATTATATTTAGAGCTATATTAATATTACACACACATATGTATATATATATATATAAAAAATATAGATATATTTAATTTTTATTAATTAATAATTACCCTATACACCCTACAAACTAATCCCACCCTAGTCCCTTTAAATACCCCAGCACCCTTAAACACTAACCCATCCTGACCCTAAAAATACCCCTGTACCCCAAAACCCAAACCAACCCCTGTACCCTAAAAATACCCCTGTACCCCAATACCCAAACCTACCCCTGAACCCTAAAAATACCCCTGTACCCCAAAACCCAAACATACCCCTGAACCCTAAAAATACTCCTGTACCCCAAAACCCAAACATACCCCTGAACCCTAAAAATACCCCTGTACCCCAAAACCTAAACCTACCCCTGATCCCTAAAAATTCCCCTGTACCCCAAAACCCAAACATACCCCTGAACCCTAAAAATACCCCTGTACCCCAAAACCCAAACATACCCCTGAACCCTAAAAATACCCCTGTACCCCAAAACCTAAACCTACCCCTGATCCCTAAAAAACCCTGTACCCCAAAACCCAAACCTACCCCTGAACCCTAAAAATACCCCTGTACCCCAAAACCCAAAACAACCCCTGAACCCTAAAAATACCCCTGTACCCCAAAACCCAAACATACCCCTGAACCCTAAAAACACCCCTGTACCCCAAAACCCAAAACAACCCCTGAACCCTAAAAATACCCCTGTACCCCAAAACCCAAAACAACCCCTGATCCCTAAAAATTCCCCTGTACCCCAAAACCCAAACATACCCCTGAACCCTAAAAATACCCCTGTACCCCAAAACCCAAACCTACCCCTGAACCCTAAAAATACCCCTGTACCCCAAAACCCAAAACAACCCCTGAACCCTAAAAATACCCCTGTACCCCAAAACCCAAAACAACCCCTGAACCCTAAAAATACCCCTGTACCCCAAAACCCAAAACAACCCCTGAATCCTAAAAATACCCCTGTACCCCATAACCCAAACCCAGCCCTGAACCCTAAAAATACCCCTGTACCCCAAAACGCAAACCTACCCCTGAACACTAAAAATACCCCTGTACCCCTTAACCCTTAAATACCCCTGCACCCCATAACCCAAACCCACCCTTAAAATACCCCTGAACCCAAAAAACATATACTCCAAAACCCCAAACAAAAACCATATACTTACCTTACAACTTACCTTAAAACATATGCTTTTACCAATCATGCTTTTACAATGATTTTCGTTGTAAAAGCATGCGTGATAAAAGCATATAATATATAAAGGCATGCGTTGTAAAAAAAATGCGGAGTAAAGGTACCTGCGTTATCATGGAATGAGGAGTAAAGGAATGCGGAGTAAAAAATGCGGAGTGACGGTATTTTACCGTTGCTGAGATGACAGACTTGAAGCCACATCATTTGCAGCTGAAAGGACCCTCTAAACCACACAGGCCAGATTGCTTACACCTGCCAACCTTCATCCTGATTGCTAGCAACTCATACCGGGCATAGGGGTACCCCATTTTGTCGAGATTGGCAGCATGTCTGGCGACAAACTGGCGCGGACAGGCACAGACGGGCTTGCCTTTGGCACGCCGGATGCTCCCCGCTGCAGCAGGGGCGGATATTGGGCCGAGTCTGCACACTAGAATGTCATCAGTTGACTTCAAACCCAGAAGAAGTGAGGGCCGAATCAAGTGCAGCTGGTGTAGTCAGGTCCCGCCCTCCGCTCCAACGGCACGTCAGCCGCGAAGGACCAAGGCAAGGACAGCAGAACGAAAGGGGATTAACAACAAGCTAAATACAGTGCCAGTACTGTAGTTTACAAGCGGTTGTCAAAAGTGGGCAGCCTTACATGTTTACCAGTATCAAGTGTCGATGGCAGTGGTATTCGGCGCAAGTAAAACTAAAAGCAGGACATAAAACAGAGGCAATTTCTAGATAAAACAGTTTTTAAAAAGCGCAGGTAGCTCCCACTGAATTCCCTCCGGTGTCACTGCTGATAAGTGTGTGACATAGTAATTCACTTGACTTGATTCTGCTGTACAAAAAGTTTACTCACTCCACAGGTACAATAAGTCCATCTCCGGTTAACTGTGCCTTCATATACACATCAGCCTCCATCCTATTGTCCCCAATTCTCCTGCCCAAAACCCCAGTGCAAAACAGAATTACTATCCAAATACTTTTTCATCTTTCTGAACTCACGTTCACAATGATCTCACCATTATTAAACTCCACATCTCTTGTACAAGTCAACAACTCTGAGAATATTATTTGACTTGTACTATCCACTGTTATGAACCATTTTAGGACACTATTGTAAATTTCCCGATTCATGCCCTTATATAGGTATAAATCACTATGTCCTTATATAGGCATAAGAATTATAACCATATTTAGTCATATCTCATGCAGTCCAAATACGCCAGGGCTACTTCCACTAATTCCGAAAATCTACAACAATTTCTTGGAAAACTCGGCTTCAGAAGCTAGGGACTTTCCCTTGCTCGAGAACTGACTTGTCCAAGAACTCAAGGAGTTTTCAAAGAACTGAGAGTATTTAATGACGCTATTATGTCCACCTTTACGTCAAACACGGCAACTTCAGGGTATAAATATGCCCACACTTGCCTTAGCAAACATACGGTGGTTTGGAGCACTTCGACTATCTACTTGCCCGACGCATCCTGCTACAGCAAGTGCCGAAGGAAGCCAAGCCTCCAGCAGATGCACTGAGAGAGACGCTGTCTTTTCTCTCGCCGAGAAATCCAGCTCCAGTGTTTCCAAGCTACCCTTGCAGGTTGCTGGGAAATCGATTGATGAGCCTGACCTTCTTCATTCCAAACTAAGGTACGAAGCTGATTAGACCCTAAGAGAAATCTTGGACAGATTCTTGGCAAAAGAATACTACAATTATGCTACACCTCACTTACTTCTTCCCTCGTACTAAGCTTAGGTTAGGTACATCGGGGTAGGCGTATTTTAGAAGCACCAGTTGATTACTTTTAGCCTCTGTTATTTATGTATTTATTTATCTATGGTTTAGGAACCATACAATGCTCTTACAGTACTATTTTATTCTACTCTTTATACTGTATGCATTATATTTTACAACCAGTATTACGATTGTAGCAGTTCATTTCTTATGCTTCAGAAAGAACACTGTTCAATAAAACCTTTTTATTGAATACGCCAGTATATCTATTTTCCTGCACCTCTGGTGAAACGAAGCATGCACGATTGACTAAGTGAAATATCTATTGTTTCCACGACTCTGAAGATACGTTTTATCTTGGGGAAACAAAAGTTGTCATGTTTATGCGGTTGTCAGAAACTAATCCCTTCTTGTTTATTCAAGAAAGTTTCTAGTGACCTCTGAGCTAGCTGGCACTCACAATTAAGTCTAATATATTCGATAGACACCTAGTAGACCTCAGTACTACGTCTAACCTATAGGATATATTATTCCAATGCGCAGAGCCTATTGGGAATGTAGGAACTACACTACATGGCGCCCAACGTTTAGTAAGGTACTAATTTAACACTAGATACTAGAGTAACTCAGTCGTGCTTTTCACAGAGACCCCTTTACCAGTAAATACTCAAATAGATGTCTGGAGTGGGTTAAACGATAAAATATCAGCCATAAAACTGAGTAGGACGAAAAATCTTATTTATTAGTTTTTTGGTTTCTTCAACGTTGAAGGATACAGTGTTCCAAAATATTGTGCACCTTATCTTTATTTCCTTGAAACTTGCTCTGCAATCTTCTTAAGCAAAATGTCAGACAAAGACAATCCTGGGGCAGTGGAACTGCAGTAAATGCAAACCAACCAGATTTTGACACTACAGGTTTCCAACATGATGACGTGGATGCTATAATCATCCCGGAAAATGTAAGGAAAACCATAGCTATAAAGCTTATAGAAAATGGCCTATCAGCAAGATATGGTATTTGTATTTGTATTTGTATTTGTATGTGGATTTATTAAGCGCGATTGATGCCCGGGGGCGTGGTAGAGTCATATTTGTCATAGAGGCACGTGAAAATTGGCAGACAGAGGTATTCTATTCATGGATTGTCTTTCCACAAGCAAATCCAACAACACATGTGTTCCACTTCTATAAGATAGAGGAACTTCCAGCGGAATACGTTCCTTTCAAGGACATTAAAATTCCACTACCTTTCCAAGAGCATCAGCTCTGGTTTAAAGGTGCCCTACAACATCAAAATCACATTACCAGGCTTGGTCCACTAGGTAGACCAGGAGCAACATGGCCAGTACTAGCCAGATATACACCACATCCTGACATTGAGAGAATGTCAGATGTAGAACTGTTAGCTCAGCTAAAACAATTAAATAAAATACATAGACAATTGGTACAATATGTCATGCGGACTTTAACAGTCCAACCTGCTATAAGAATTCCACAGCACACCCCTCATCAGGGGAACACAAACAAAATCACACCACAGACTATACAGTCAGTCATCGGTAAGTTGCCCGCAAAAAGGGAACAAATTCCATTCTGGTTAGCCCAGAAAATTACTCAAATAGAGGCAGTATTTCCCGATAGTACACCACATGAGAAACACAGGATTCTAAAAATCTGTTTACCAATGGGGATTGCACCACACGTGGAGGACTGTGACACTTGGGGTACAGTCTTTGCTTCAATTTACACAAAAACACATGGTGTTCCGTCAATGGCGGTGATACCAGACGTTCTGAAACAGATTCAAAATGAATACTGTCCAGAACCAGCCTTGAATCTTGGTATGAAATTACTGAAAGATTTCAAACAAGTTTCAGCTATTTTATTAGCTAACATTAAAGGTGAAGCAGCATCCGTGGCAATCCGCCAAAAATTAAAAGAACTAGATATTACTGAGCAACCGCATGAACTTGCCAGAATTATTTAAAAATCGTATGAAGAACTAGGAAGAGATAGTTTGGGAGGGAAACCTGTAAAGCCCGAACTAACAGAAAATCCTGAAAAAGTTTTTATGAAAAACAATCTTAACTACCCCTAAAAAGAAATGGGAAAATAGTAGGCAATCACTTCCTAAAGAGAAGCGCTCTCAGTCCAGAGGTAGATCTCCTCAAAAGGAGCACTCTGAAGAGAGGTATAACCTTAGAAATAGGGATGATTTAAGAAAACCTAATAGATATCAAGATACTGATACACAATCCTTTTGTACCTTTCAGCCTTCCTCGCGGAAATCCGAAAGAAGAGGACGATCAAAACACAAAGAAGAATGCGTGAAGTCCAAAGACGATCAACACGTTCCAAAAAATAAGAAAACTTAATTCTCCAAAAAGAAGGTAGCAAGTATTAAAATCAGACATGCCGAGGATCTTGAGGACACAACTCAAGAATGGGGAGTAGGCCCAGGCAATGCTGGACAGCGCAGCAGAGGTCACCATAGCTCGCAGGATCCTGAAAGATCATCTGGAGACAGTGGATCTGAATGAATGCATTCAGGTTGAAACTGCTGACACCAGGGTTAGTGTACCCCATAAGTTATATGAAGTAACACTCCGGATAGAGGGGGGCATAACTGGAAAAATGAAAGCACTCTTTTGGGAAAAACAATTTAAGGGTTATGACATCCTTCTGGCTGAAAAAGACTGGCCACCTGAATTTGTCAGGGAGTGCCCACATGGCAAAGAAATCATTATGCCAGCCTTCTCAAATCATATTCCTATTCATAAAAAATACACCTATGGCAGAAAATTGGCTGTGGCCCAGGCTCCAGCATTATATAAAATCATGTGGGATGGGATGAGGACTCTCCTCACCATAAAATACAATTAAAAAATCAACCCACTGCTCAGAGGCAGTACCCAGTAAAGCAGGAAGCTAAAAAACAAGTCAGGGAGATCTTAGATCAACTTGAATACCAGAGGGTGATTGAAACATGCACCTTGTCCATGAACAATCCTTTGTTTCCTGTCTCCAAATCAGACGAATCATATCGTCTAGTTTTGGATTACAGACATTTAAACTCTTGTTGCAAAACTTTTTCAGTACAAAATGCACACAGTGCAGCACTGATGAATAACATCATTCGCAAAAAATACAAAACGGCATTAGACATTTCAAACGGTTTCTTCTGTCAAAATATCGCACCAGAAAGCATGTATTTAACCGCTTTTTCAATCATGGGGACACAGCATCAATTTTGCCATCTTCCCCAAGGATTCAAGAATAGTCCAGGATTATTTTCAGCCAGAGTAACAGAGTTACTACAACCATATGATGATGAGATATTATCTTATGTCGATGACATCTATCTTACAGATGATGATTTGGACAGGCACTTGAACAGGGTGAACACCATAATACTTGGATTCGTCTCTGAAGGGTATAAATTCAACTTTAAAAAATCAAGAATTGCCCACCTCAGCGTCCTATTCTTGGGATGCGAACTTTCAAGTGAAGGCAAAAGCCTAGCAGCCAACTTTTTAGAAAAATGGGCGCTGCTCGAACCTCCAAAAATGCTGAAAAACTTACAGTCAATTCTAGGATTCCTAAACTTCGGAAGAACTTACATTCTGAATTACGCAGAAAGGGTTAAACCTCTCTACGAACTAATCCACCGCTTTCCAAACTCTTCATGTTGGGGACACACTTTTTGGAGATGCTTCATTGTGGGACACAGTAAGGCAGTGTAGCGAGCCCGAAACACCTAAGGGGAGTTCGGAGGGTTCTCTCTCTCTCTCTCTCTCTCTCTCTCTCTCTCTCTCTCTCTCTCTCTGCCTCATTCTGCCTGTCTCCCTCTGCCTCTCTCCCACCCTCTGCCTCTCTCCCACCCTCTGCCTCTCTCCCACCCTCTGCCTCTCTCCCACCCTCTGCCTGTCTCCCTCCCTCTGCCTGTCTCCCTCTCTCTGCCTGTCTCTCTCCCTCTGCCTGTCTCTCTCCCTCTCTGTCTCTCTCCCTCCCTCTGCCTGTCTCCCTCCCTCCCTCTGCCTGTCTCCCTCCCTCCCTCTGCCTGTCTCTCTCCCTCTCTCCCTGTCTCTCTCCCTCTGCCTGTCTCTCTCCCTCCCTCTCTCTCTCTCCCTCCCTCTGCCTGTCACCCTCCCTCCCTCTGCCTGTCTCCCTCCGCCTCTCTCCCTCCCTCTGCCTGTCTCCCTCCCTCTGCCTGTATCCCTCTCTCTGCCTGTCTCTCTCCCTCTGCCTGTCTCTCTCACTCTCTCCCTCCCTGTCTCTCTTCCTCTCTCTCTCTCCCTCCCTCTGCCTGTCGCCCTCCCTCCCTCTGCCTGCCTCCCTCCGCCTCTCTCCCTCCCTCTGCCTGTCTCCCTCCCTCTGTCTGTCTCTCTCCCTCTGCCTGTCTCTCTCCTTCTCTCCCTCCCTGTCTCTCTCCCTCTGCCTGTCTCTCTCCCTCCCTCTGCCTGTCTCCCGCCCTTTGCCTGTCTCCCTCCGCCTGTCTCCCTCTCTCTCTCCCTTCCTCTCTCTTTCTCTCCCTCTGCTGTTCTTTCTCTCTCCCCCTCCCACTGCCTGTCTCCCTCCCTCTGCCTGTCTCTCTCCCTCCCTCTGCCTGTCTCCCTCTCTCCCTCCCCTCTCTCTCTCTCTCTCTCTCTCCCTTTGCCGGTCTCTCTCCCTCGCTCCCTCCCTCTGCCTGTCTCCCTCCCTCTCTCTCTCCCTCTGCCTGTCTCTCTCCCTCTGCCTGTCTCCCTCTCTCCCTTCCTCCCTCTCTCCCTCCCTCTGCCTGTCTCTCTCCCTCCCTCGGCCTGTCTCTCTCTCTCTCTCCCTCTGCCTGTCTCTCTCCCTCTGCCTGTCTCTCCCTCTACCAGTCTCTCTTCCTCTGCCTGTCTCTCTCTCTCCCTCTGCCTGTCTCTCTCCCTCTGCCTGTGTCCCTCTCTCCCTCCCTCTGCCTGTCTCTCTCCCTCTCTCCCTCCCTCTCCTGACTCCCTCTCTCTGCCTGTCTCTCTCCCTCTGCCTGTCTCTCTCCCACTCTCCCTCCCTGTCTCTCTCCCTCTGCCTGTCTCCCTCCCTCCCTCGGCCTGTCTCTCTGCCTCTGCCTGTCTCTCTCCCTCTCTCCCTGTCTCTCTCCCTCTGCCTGTCTCTCTCCCTCTCTCCCTGTCTCTCTCCCTCTGCCTGTATCTCTCCCTCTCTCCCTGTCTCCCTCCCTCTGCCTGTCTCTCACCCTCTGCCTGTCTCTCTCCCTCTCTCCCTGTCTCTCTCCCTCTGCCTGTCTCTCTCCCTCTCTCCCTGTCTCTCTCCCTCTGCCTGTATCTCTCCCTCTCACCCTCCCTCTCCCTGTCTCCCTCCACCTCTCTCCCTCCCTCTGCCTGTCTCCCTTCCTCTGCCTGTATCCCTCTCTCTGCCTGTCTCTCTCACTCTCTCCCTCCTTGTCTCTCTCCCTCTGCCTATCTCTCTCCCTCTTTCCCTCCCTCTGCCTGTCTCCCTCCCTCCCTCTGCCTGTCTCCCTCCGCCTCTCTCCCTCGCTCTGCCCGTCTCCCTCCCTCTGCTTGTCTCTCTCCCTCTGCCTGTCTCTCTCCTTCTCTCTCTCCCTGTCTCTCTCCCTCTGCCTGTCTCTCTCCCTCCCTCTGTCTGGCTCCCTCTCTCTCTCTCCCTCCCTCTCTCTCTCCCTCCCTCTCTCTCTCTCTCCCTCTGCTGTTCTCTCTCTCCCTCTCTCCTTCCCTCTGACTGTCCCCCTCCCTCTCTCTCTCCCTCTGCCTGTCTCCCTCTCTCCCTCCCTCTCTCTCTCTCTCTCTCTCCCTCTGCCGGTCTCTCTCCCTCTCACCCTCCCTCTGCCTGTCTCCCTCCCTCTCTCCCTCCCTCTGCCTGTCTCTCTACCTCTCTCCCGCCCTCTGCCTGTCTCCCTCTCTCCCTCTGCCTGTCTCTCTCCCTCTGCCTGTCTCTCCCTCTACTTGTCTCTCTCCCTCTACCTGTCTCTCTCTCTCCCTCTGCCTGTCTCCCTCCCTCTGCCTGTGTCCCTCTCTCCCTCCCTCTGCCTGTCTCTCTCCCTCTCTCCCTCCCTCTGCCGGTCTCCATCCCTCTGCCTGTCTCTCCCTCTGCCTGTCTCCCTCTCTCCCTCTCTCCCTCCCTCCCTCCCTCCCTCCCTCTGCCTGTCTCTCAGCCTGTCTCCCTCCCTCTGCCTGTCTCCCTCCCTCTGCCTGTCTTCCTCCCTCTGCCTGTCTCCCAGTCTCCCACCCTCTGCCTGTCTCCCTCCCTCCCTCTGCCTTTCCCCCAGTCTCCCTCCCTCTGCCTTTCTCCCTCCTTCTGCGTGCCTCCCTCTGTCACCTCAACCCAGCTTACAGGGCACACACACAGCTACACCCGAGTACTTCGCAGGTCTTTAAAAGACCATTTACTTCTTAATAGGGCTTTGTTGTGAATCACCGCCCCCATAGAGCAGAGTGTCTCGGAGTCCGCGCTGTAGCAGACTCTAAGACACTCTTTCAAAGGAATGCCTCTTAATTAGCAGTAAATGCCCTTAATAACGGTTGTGTCATCCCGCAACACACCCACCACTTGCAGGTGACACAGAACTGTGTCGGGACACACAGTTTGGAAAGCTCTGAACTAATCAAACCTGATTTCAAACCTACTAATTGGACTCAAAAACACACAGAAATTTTGCGTTCAGTACAAACAGACATGTTGGCAACAACACACTTACAAACACGCGACAATGTACGCAACCTTGTAATCCGAATCATCCCAGGGAGATGCGGATTCACATACCTAACCTTTAATGAAGGCGAAAAGGTACCAATAGCTTACAAGTCACACTTGTACACACAAGTTGAAATAAAATTCACTTCAACAGAAAAAATTATGACAGTGGGTCAAACTGCGGTAGCAAAGGAGAGAGCCCTCGCACAGGGTAAGCGCATTAAAGTCGTTACACCTGTACCTGCCTTAGAGGCAGTTACGAAGGCAAGCATTCCAAATGCAAAAGCTCTACATCCGAGATGGATACAATGGGTTCATTCTCTTGCTGCAATAGACGTTGAATACATTTTTGACCCTTACTTGAAAACACAAGAATTTCTCCAATACGAACAAGAATGTCCTCTGCCTACTGAAATTCTACCTCTAGAACATTACGGCTGTATAATTTTTTTGCGAACACCGCAGTAGCATCAGGTGTCACAAAAATACTACAAAACTGACCACACATTTTTTACAGTCTAATCATAATCCCAATTATATGAAATGGACTATCATTGAGCAGCTCAAGCCAGGTTTCGAAGGTAAAATCTTCGAAAATGAACAACGTTGGAAATATCGCCTTTCCACACATGAGTCTGGTCTCAATGATGCCATCCCATGGGGTTCTGTTATGAGACGCTGATCTGGGACTTAGATTGCTCTGTCTGTGTAATATGACATAGATAATCATCACTGATGGATAGACGATTCCCCTACATGAAAAAATTAACATTACTGAGTTGCATGAGGGGTTATCCATTTGGTGACCAATATGATTCTGAGTCCCATATATATCCTTGATCTGGTGTTTCTATTATATCTACAATTTAGATACCCCAGGAGTAGAACACCTGACATACGATGGTCATTCCAATTGCGTGGTGGATTAGGTTACAAATTGTTATAACCATATCCTACTCATACAACCATCTTTCTGTCCTCAGTCTAGTGGATGGTTTATATTAGACTGATTGGTTTGACCCCCTTTTTGAGGTATTTAATCCAGGCTTGGGTGCGCCATAAACGATTAAGCCCTGAAGTTGGCTAGAACTTTATTAATAAAGTTTTCTGATACAAAATGTAAAAAAAAAAAATCCCTTTTTATAATAACAGAGAATTGACACGATATTTCCTGTTTATATCGTACTTTTGTACTACCCTTCGGTTGGTTTATGTTTTACTAACTACGTGAGGGACTTTGAAGCCCTTGCACCGGATCGTACAATCGTTGATACGGTAGCAATATACTGGCTATCCGTGGAGGGTATGTTTCCATTTAAAAAGTATGAGCCCTGCTGCGGTCAGGTGCCACGCTTGAGAAGCCTTAGCGAGCACATCCGGCTCCGACTACTAGTTACGTTCGGGCCGTGGATGTGCAAGCAGTAGGTTCTCCTGCGGGCGGTCGCCAGGACTGAAGTGAGTACAACGCTTTCTTTTGCAAACGCTATTTTAAGCAGAAATTAAGCGCTAGCTTTGTAAGCGCTTGCCTGTTGGCTGACGGCTACAATAGCGTTTTTTCGTTCTCACTATTGCAGAGTTTCCTAGCGTGAAGGTTTCCCCTGCCACGAGCCCATGAGGCAATCTCACCATTTTCTCTCAGTGAGTTCAATATTTTATTTTCACGTCTTCCATTTTATTGCGGTGGGTTTTATTTAATGCATTACGGGCACTGGTAAATAAACACATTTCGAATTCCTAATGTTTCTCCCTGAGAGAGGGCTGACTTTGAAGGATTCGGTACGTTTGCTACATCTAAAACAGATGGTCAGGTGTACGTTTGGTAATACATTTTTCTTCCAAACAGCATGTTTCCTAACGCTGTGGTTTTTTAATATAGAACACGTGCGCTTAGATTGGGAAAATGTCTCGTAAAGAAATTTTATAGTACGCTTTGTGCAGAAAAGGTTCTTATCACATGATGAGATTAAGGGTTTTTTGAATGGTACCATATGTGTCTTATTATACCATCCGGAAATTTTGTTTATAAAAGATGACACGATTGTTTGAATTCATGATGATTCGGATGTTGATACTGCATGACACGATTCTGGCCATGCTGGACTAATGTCTTTTGTCTTTTTCAGATTGGAGATTTTATAAATTGAAAGCAGATCATAACCACAACAGTTTTGTGAGTTGTTGTAATACACAAAGAATCTTTTTCTCGCCTTGGGGTCTGCGCTTTAGGGTGCGTGGACTATGGTTTGTGGGTATATTTGGTCCTGATGTAACTAGCACATGATAGCTGAAACATGTTGACCACTTGTTTATAATGTTTTGAGGACATGGTGGTTCAAATTTACTTAACCACTTAGTATCCATTTTCACTTCTGCTTTTACCTCTAGGTAATACTGATCCCTTATTAAAATGTGGTTGGGGATCAGAGATACCTATTTTTAAATCACTTACTATCACCTTGGGCATTAATACATTTGCCTCTAACAAGAACCCTATGATGAAAAATGGTCACCAACACTAGTAGGTGCCTGAGGGTTCTTTTTTCACAGTGATTCCTACTAACCCAGTGTTTTACCTTTTGTTTGGCTAATGGTAATGTTCTTCTGTTGGTTTGGTTACTCTTTTGTTGTTTGCTAAAAAAAGGCTGTATAATATATACAGACGGATCAGAACAGCCCGCAATTGGGGGTAAACAAGCTTATAGTACAGCATGCGCGATTGTTAAAGGTCGCTGGAGCGATGGTAAATTCCAACCTATGGTCACAAAAACTCAATCTCTAGGAGACTGTACAGCTCAGTGAGCTGAACTACAGGCTTTCAAGATGACGCTTGAAAATACAGATTGCGAATTCCCCACACTTATAGTGTGCGATTCGTATTACTGAGTCCAGTCTTACAGTGAATATCTGCAGAACTGGGTTCAACATAGTTTTAAAGACGCAAAAGGTGGCACAATCAAGCATAAGATGCTTTGGAAACAAGTAGTTCTTTTGCAGAAAGAACTACAAAAGACTCACGTGATCTATACACTGAGCCATCAGCGTGATGGCCTTCACGTTGAAGGGAATTCATTGGCTGATGAAGCAGCGAAGGCAGCTGTGTAAACGGCTTCCGTAGCTGCAATTACTCGTTCGAAAACGAAAATAGACAGCGAAATAATGCAAGCAGTCACTACTTTAATAAAAGACAGTGGTAAAACACTACCAAAAGGCTATCCACTCAAGTACTCATACATAACTGATGCAAATAATGTTCTGTTTGCTCGAATCCCTAGAGTGGGGGATAGAGCAATCCCAAACATGGAACACAGGTTAGGACTAATCTTAGCAGCACATGAAGGGCCTGCCTCTGCCCACGCAGATTTTTCCGCCACAGTTTCATTATTAAAACAGCAATACTGGTGGCCACGCATGAGGAAACAAACCAGAAACTATGTTTTGGAATGTGAAATCTTCCAGAAAATTAAAGTTTCAACAGTGAAATGCCCGGCGCAGGCACCCCTTCTGCTTTCAGATAAACCACTAGCGTGTGTTTACCTGGACCACTGTGGTCCCTTAAAAAGGGATGGCAACTATAAATATATCATGGTCACAGTGGATTCATGCTCAAGATTCATTTGGATGTGGCCTCAGCGCTCGGCTGACGCCCGAACTGTTATAAAAGATTTGCGAGTCTTTATCGGCACATACACAATTGGCACGCTACATTCTGACCAGGGTCCTGCTTTTAGCTCCAGGGCTTACAAGGAGGCCATGGCCAGCTTGGGCTTTGCATTGCTATTTTCGAGTCCATTCCATCCTGAGGGGAATTCGGTTGTGGAGAAAAAAAAACGTGACATAAAGCAGTCTATAACAGCTAGGGTATTAGGTTTGGGTGATGGGTGGGCCAAACATCTAATAAATGTCCAACGTAGTCTTAATAACCTGCCAAGAAATTCTCTGGGTGGAATCACTCCATATGAAATCCTTTTTGGTACTTGAATGTTGGTTGAAGATCTCGATCGACACACTTCAGTGGTAGAAAAAAACCTATTTGATATCAAAGATCGTTTGGCTGTTTTACAGGACTTAAATAAAACAAGAAGAAATCTAAGCAACACCAGTGAAAAGCCAACAACCACTGAAGAAAAAACACCTGTCCCAGCATGACCTGTCTGGATTCCAAAGATTGGGGATCTGGTCAGGGAGAAAATAGCAGACAAGAATGAATTTGGGCCTTCTTACAGAAAACCAGTACCTGTACTAGCAATCCACGGATCAAGAACAGTGCTACTGCCGCCCCTTGCTGGAAGAAAGGAGAACCGGTCTGTATCAATTGACCTGGTAAAACCACACCATGTGGCCGATAATAAGTAGTAGGCCCAGTGGGCTCCCAAGATGTAGCAGAAGACCAAATCTTGCTACTATACAAGAGGTTAAAACTGAAAGACTTATCCTCTTTGAAGAATCTACAGTGAGGAAAGAAGGACTATGCAACAAAGCCATGGAGCCTGTGCCTCTTGAAACCCAAATAACAGTTGGTCAAGAAACTCCTGTCTACAATGATGTAGCATCTGACTATACTAATATGTCAAAGGACCAAGCAACTCCAGCGATTTCAAGTAATCCGGATGCAATACCAACAATTGACTGAATTGCTTCTGGCTATTTTATCAACTTTGATAAATTTTCTGAGGATCCCAGTGAACCTGAAACTACGCCAGCAAATAAAACTTTCAAGGAAAAACTAACGGAACTTGGTCAAGAGCTTGCAAAAACATATCTGGGTTCACCATGAGTTGAATTTTGGATTGGATTAGGTGTATTTTATCTCCTGCTATGGCTCATTCTTGTTTTAAGTTTGGGAAAGCTGATAGATAGAAAACACATTAAAATGGACACAGCAAGTAAGAACATCAACTTGCTTCTGAAGCCACGCAAATCATCTCATCGTGAACAACGAGACCTGTCATCAGTGAACATCAGAGTGGTTCATCTACGTGGTGGAATAGCTTGGGATACAACTGATTATGAAATGTATGGCCCTGTCGAGCTGCTGAAAATTCCACACCAATTTAAAGTTTCCTTGAGTGATTTTGTTTCACCTAGCACATTCTCTGATGATTGGGACTTGGAAACTGTTAATAACATGATGACAGACTTAGAAATGTCAGCAAAATTTAGAAAACATGAATACTTAGAAGGTTCATCAAAATATGAAGAAATGTATTGTTTTAATCATTTTGGCCATCATTATTTGCACAAATCTGCAAACCCTAGAAATGTTTTAATTTATAATCAATGTGAACATTACCCAACACCTCCAAAAGGTAGTTCTAAAACATTTATTAGAAGATTTCCACAGTTTACAGGTTTAATGTTACAAACCCAAAAATGTTTTACTTTAAAAATGTTAATAAGACAGGCATGAAAAGTATGTTGACAAATACTAAACAAATTTATTCTGCAGCCTTTTATGCTCAATTGTCCACCTTAGGCGTTGCCTTTTGGAAAGACAACATTGAGACAAAAACTGTTTGGGGCACAAAAGACTGTCAGGTACAAGGTTTAGAAGCATTGTTCAGAGCCTGCATCATCGCAGAACAAATGATGTTCTTAAATGAAACTGTTCAACAGACATCTTGTCTTGACCTGGCTAAGATAAAAGATTTAAACAAACTGTCCATACCTAAGCCCACACCTGATAATAATTTAACTTCAGGTGAGGAGGTAGACGTAAATTATATTTTTCTACAAAACAGAACACATCCTGAATGGAAAAAATGGTCAATCTGGCCCACCGACACGAATAACTGTCAAGATAGTTTCCTGAACAAGACACAAGGGTTCACAGTAAATCAGCCAGATCCAAGATATATCCAAAGACAACATCCAGGGATAATAACAACTTATAGTGTAGGAAAACTATGCCTTGAGTGGCTGCAGAGATCCACACTTCCAGAAATAAAACAACACTTATCTTTGCTTAAAGATGGCGTTGATTTGCTAGAATTCTTACTGGGACCTCGTAATCCACGTCATAAACATTTCATATACGCCGGTATATAAGCTGCACGCAATGAAGCATGGAAAGTCATGCAAATGGAAACAGCTGAAAGAATACGAGAAATTGATTGTATTAATTTAGAGAAATCACTCTCTGTAGTTGACAATGGGTTAACAACTCTGTCGTCCAGAATATATTCTTTGGACAGCATTGTATCCTCTCCCATAGACATAATGGAACAGGACTTGCTAATGTTACAACATGGCCAGTCTCAATTACGTTCTATAATGCTGTTATGATGGACATTGCAAAACCTTCGTTCTGGCTATGTGCCTTGGCGTTTAATCAACACTACGTCATTGCTTACTGTGTTTAACCTTACAGATAAACAAATCTCGTTGGCACAGAGGGGAGCAGACTATACGGTGCTGAGCATAGAAAAACTGGAGAGATTGCCATTGACCGTTTCTGAAAAACCATCGGTTGAATGGATAATACATGGTACCATCACGATACCAGTGACGACTTTCCAGTTTCAGTATTGCTTAAAACACATACCAGCAGGCCTGTATGAAAGGTTGGGTAAAGAATACATAAAGTCGACCTGGGATTTACCATACACACACAAATGTTCGAGTGGGGGAAAGGAGGTATTTCTTAGTGGCAAAAATTGTAAAAACTCACTAAACGGTACACTGCTGTCAAGGTATTAATTTACACGGAGCCTGCGTGGGTTCTTCCAATAACCTTTCTTGCCACCTGCAAGGTTCGCCCACAGCGGTGATAGATCCAATTTTAGGCAGCTTTCCAATGGTAGCTACATTATGTTAAATGATCACAGCTGTTATGGAATGATGTTAGGAATAGGCTATCTCGTTAGTGTGTCAGCCAGGGTCACTTGTTGTATGCAAGTATTGTTTCCAAAAACCAAGACAGACGGGGACTCGCCACCTACTTTCCCTCTAGGTAGGGCGCCGCGCGCACACCTGCCCTGACGTCACCGCGCACCGCCTCGCGTGGAGCGCGCACACAGGACGTCGCGGGAAAGAGGCGTACCGCCGGCCGCTTTAAAGAAGCCAGCGGCGTGAACATCAGGCACTTTTGAATGCGGTGGCGATAGAGCGGGCGTAAGGAATGCAGGTAAGGAGTCGGGGAGCTGGTGGGGCTTGTGGTTCTTGTGGGAGTGCGGGGCAGACTGTGGCCTATTGTTTAAGTATTGCTGTTAATCAGAGCCCCTTCACAGGCTCTGAATAACAGCAATACTTAAACAAAAGGCCACAGTCTGCCCCGCGCTTTAATAACAAAAGCGTAGAGACAGTTTCTAAACACAGCGTGCACTGTCTCTACGCTTTTGTTATTAAAGCGTGGGGCAGACTGTGGCTTTCTGTTTAAGTATTGCTGTTAATCGGAGCCCGTGAAGGGGCTCTGATTAACAGCAATACTTAAACAAAAGGCCACAGTGGCTGGGGAAACGAGCGGAACAGAAGGCAAAAGGGGCACATAAACAGGGAAAAACGAAGTGGGACAGAGGGCAGAAGGGCACCAAAAACGAGTGGGACAGAGTGCAAAAGGGCACCAAAAACGAGTGGGACAGAGGGCAGAAAGGCACCAAAAACGAGTGGAACAGAGGGCAAAAGGGCACCGAAAACGAGTGGGTCAGAGGGCAGAAAGACACCAAAAACTAGTGGAACAGAGGGCAGAAGGGCACTAAAAACGAGTGGGACAGAGGGCAGAAGAACGAGTGGGACAGAGGGCAGAAGGGCACCAAAAACGAGTGGGACAGAGGGCAGAAGAACGAGTGGGACAGAGGGCAGAAGGGCACCAAAAACGAGTGGGACAGAGGGCAGAAAGGCACAAAAAACAAGTGGGACAGAGGGCAGAAGGGCACCAAAAACGAGTGGAACAGAGGGCAGAAAGGCACCAAAAACGAGTGGGACAGAGGGCAGAAGGGCACAAAAAACGAGTGGGACAGAGGGCAGAAGGGCACCAACAAGGAGTGGCATTTGGTGCCGCAGACATGCGCGGTTTGGTTCCTGGCGCACATAGCCATGGTTGCAGCGCACAGAGACCCTCCACTGCCGCACACAGAGGAAAAAAATTAGAGGGAACATTGGTCACCACTATGGCCTTCACTGAACATCTCTTCTATACGAATTGATACTTTAAGCAGAATGAAAGCCATTGTTTTGCAAAACACTGTGCCACTGACCTCGTCCAGAGAGACGTATGATCTGCAAGTTGCAAGAGATACATGCATTATTATCAACAAACTGCCCAATAAATTTTGCAGAAATGTTAGGTCGTATCTTTAACATGTCTGATACCAGTAGTATTGCACATGTATTTAAGATAATTTTTTCGGGACTGTTAACACCCTTGAAGCAGTCCTGGGCTTTTTCCTAACTTCGTACACTCTGTGTTCGGTGGCCTGCCTCTCATTTTGGGACTCGTAGCAGGGATACTATTTTTATTCCTGCTCCGTTATGGCAAATACAGCGACCAGCGATACCCAGATCAGCATGGAGAATGCGCTCCAGGCCATGAGGTTGACTGAAGTCTACGGCGATGCTTCATATCTGTGTACAATTGACCTTCTTAATGAAGTATTTGAACTTTCATCTACTGTGGTAGACGATTTCTTTGCCAGCCTGGATGACTTAATGTGGCGGAATGTGGTGTGCACACAAGGCTTTACTTGGCTGCTTCATTTTAAATAAGGGGGCCATGGCTCCATGGGTTAAGGTGGCATTCAGCAAGAATAATATGCTGAAAAGGCCGTGTGGGTGAGGTGGGGCGCAAGTGTGAAGCACTACTGCTTTTGTTACTGCGGGCTGATATTGTATTGTATATTCGGGGGGCAAAGAATTGAACAGACTGTCAGCCGTGAGGGCAACGGCTCCACACCTTTCTACAAACGCCGTGAGGGGAACGGCTGGACTCGCTGCAGGACTCGCTGCACCGTGAGGGCAATGGCTGTAGTTCCGAGCAGCAACTACACATCCCAGAAGCCCCGGGGGCGGCGCACAATCTCAACGCAAGCAGCACGCCAGGAGGCGCTTGAAGAAGCCGGAACGCCTCTCGCACCGCGAGTCGCGTGCGGGAGCATCGCGGGAGAAGCCCGGAACAAGGGCGGGACAGTCTGTGGCATTCCGGGGCAGAACGAGGCTGGGCTGGGCCAAAGACTCTGGATGTTGCCGACTCCATCAACCCCTACACTGTGAGACTTTGTGATTTACATTGGTGGTATATCACTATTAGTGCATTTTAAAAGTTTTCTCTGCCGCCAGGAACTGGCGCTGATATAATCTTATTTTTATTGTGCAATTCATGATAGCTTTCGGACATTATAGTAGTTTTGTCTTAGTTATATTTTATTTATTATGTCTAAACTGAAATCTGTGAAAACCCCACCAGTACTGGCTACCCTAGATAATTACCTAGTTAAGGTGGTCAGTAAAATTAATAATGATAGGTGATTATCTCTAGGGTTAGGTAGTCCCCCCTTGTCTCCCACTCTGCCATCCTCATTAGTCCCACCAGTATTAGATAATAGTAATGGTCTTAATTATCCCGATGCTACCGACAAGGAAGTGCCAGAACAACTGGTGTCTAACCAAGTTGTGCTGGATGACTCCCCTGATACCTCGGTACAGTGTTCCCCGGCCCCTGCCCCAAGAGTGGTTAGAGCTTGCAGGAAAGTTCAAATTAAACGAGGGGGAACCCGTAACACTAAAAAAAGAGCAGTTACCCCTCCCAAAAATAGTGCTGAGGATGGGGAGTCTATGGTTAAAGACGGTTCAGTTACATTGGACATTGGGCAATTTCATCTTTTGGTCAGTGTCATCGATTCTAAGATAGAAGGGATTATTAAACCCCTAGTGGCTAAACTAGACCAGATTTCTGCTGAGGTTATAAGATTAGGGGGCCTTTTGGACACCCATATGGCCTCAGTGAGAAGCTCTAAGGCCCCAGCTGAGAGCACTAGTGTTAGTGTTAGTAAAGCCTCAGGAAGAAGTTCTACGGTCCCAGCAGAGAGCACTAGTGTTAGTGTTAGTAAAGCTGCTCCATCTGAGGGGGGACCATGCGTCAATGAGATAGTTACGCAGAACGCCTCTTTTACGGCCTGTTTGGATAAGCAGCCCATAAAACCAGATGAGATTAATGCGGGATGGACTGAAAATAAGAGAAGGCGCTCTATTAACCTCCCTCTTGATTGTGCACCATATGTGGTGGTTTTAACTAATGTACCGCCCACCGAAACGCATACGAGCCAGAGCTAGCAGGAATCTCATGAATCGCTAAAAAATAAAACTGTTTCTTGGCTGCATAGACAATGTGGGTTTCCAACTGCTTACTCTGATCAGGTGTTGACTACTAGAAGGGTCAACTGGATAGGGAACTCAAGGAAGAATTGCAGGGGCGATTGCGTTATTGTTAATTTTAAGTACCCACAACATGCCGCCACTGTTTTGCTCAGAGCAGCTTCCCTACCGACCCCTGACAACAGTGTGTGCGTGCGCTCACTTGGCTTTTTCTATAGCCACCTTAACAAAGTCCCATAGGACAACAAAAGTACCAGGCTCTATCCACCTTCTCATAGGCCACATTTTGATATCCCGATTCAAAATCGATTCCATGCTCTAAACTCCTTGGATGCAAATGACTGACTTGCCCAGGACGGTCAGCCCAAACTTGGTGAGACCCGAAGTGTTCAGTTATACAAGACAATTGATAATATTATAGCACCGGAGTTAAATGTGGTGGCCGATTTAAGTCTGACCACCGAGTGTGGGGCCCGGAGCCATGGAAACCAAAATGAGGGAGATGATATTAACAGTCTTTTGATGTCAGATGGCACAGGAATAAGGGGTAAAGGGATTACAATCATCAGTTGGAACGTTGCAGGATTAAAATCTAAGGGGAATGTTCTAGGTTGGTCGAATTTTATTAACACCTACGACATTCTCTGTTTCCAAGAAATGTGGTGCAGGGAAGATGTCAGTTATGAGGGATTTGTTTCATATAATTTGCCAGTGCAGGGTACTGGACCAGGGAGAGCGATAGGTGGTCTACTGATATTAGTATCTATTATTCGCCCAATAGTAATAAAAAAGTATATAACTGTGGGAGATCATGTTCAGATCCTTTGGCTTCTTGAGGACAAAGGTCTTAATATCCTACTGTTAAATTACTATAATAATATTTTTGATAACACTAGGGTGAAAGTAGTAACCGACCTGGCCAGTGCCATTGAAAATGTATGTTTAGAAGGGAATGTTACATTTGATTTCATTTGGGTAGGCGATTTTAATGTCACATTATGTGAACTGTCAACACAGAAGGTCTGTGGGGTCACAAATAATGCCGGATGGGACGATTTGCATTTTGGACATAACAGCTATGGGGAAGCACTACACAAATTTATAGGCTGTTATGACCTTGAAATTTTGGACCACTCGAAAGATGTAAATGGCCAAACCATTGCGACTTTTAAAAACCTGCACTCTAGCTCTGTTATTGACCATGTGATTGTTTCCTCCGATATTATCTTGTGTTGTGCTCCCCCAGAATCGAAGTAACCTCATTAAGTGATCACAATTATATCATCTTGGACACTATTTTTGGGGGTGGTAGCTCGGTTAAAGTAGGAATTACAATCACAAATGTTGAGCCACACAGACCTAACGGAGTTAGTTTAAGATGAGCAGGGGATAAGGCCCACAACTTAATCAGTTCTATAGTGAAGGATAGTTTGGTAGATATTATCTTCTACCTTGAAAATAGCGCTGATTATGAGAAGGTTTTAATCTCTTTCCTTGGTATTAATAATTCTATCGATGCCAGGTTCACTAAACATAATAGCGGTCAGCGTAGAAACGGACCAGGTTGGTTCGATCACTTATGCACTACTTCATTAACTAAACTTAAACAGGCGCTTGCAAAAAAGCCCAGGGACACCGCTTCAATTATCAAATTAAAAGTGGACTATAAGCTTGCACTGAAACAGAGGAAGAGTGAGTTACAGCTAAGGGTGGGCGTAAAATCCGTTTCGCGGGCGAATTTGCGGATTTTCCGCAATTTCGCGATCCGCGAATCTTGCGAAATCGCGGTAAAATCCGCGAATCGGCGGGGACGAATTTTCAGCCAAGCAAGGGTTACAGCAGCAGGTGCAAAAGTTGAACCTAATTTCTTTGTAACCTTTTACAAAAGGGTTACAAACAAATGAACTTCAACTTGAACACCTGCTGCTAATTGCTTCCTGGCGCCTCGTTGCCTACTTGCAACTATTCTCTGACCCTGCTCTGACCCTTGAAGCAGGGTCAGAGAATAGTTACAAGTAGGCAACGAGGCACCTGTCCAAGTAATTAAACCTCATCAGGAAGCACTTAAAGATATAAAAAACAGGAAGAAGGGAGAGGATGGCAAATGAACCCATTTTGAGTTGTCAGGAGGGGTTAAACTAAAAGAGACTGCATGGGTAACTTCGCTGTGCAAGCGGCTTGCGAAGACGCAAAAAGCCCCGCGAGCACGCAAAAAACCCCGCGAACATGCAAAAAACCCTGCAAACACGCAAAAAAACAAAAATACGCAAATTCGCACAAATTCGCGAATTTTGCAGATCGCGAATTCGCAAATCCGCTAATTCGCGGATCGCGAATTCGCAAAATTTGCCCATGCTTAGTTACAGCAGCAGGCCTGGGACTCTCTTAATCAAGCAGCGGAGTTATCCAATAGTACTCTGCTTTGGGCGACGGTCAATTCTTATTTTCTTAAAGACGAAAAGATACCAGAGTTGACCTCCAATGTCCCGAGTGAAGGGTGGGTCGCACACTTTTCTAACATCTTTGATACCAATGGAAGTGTAGATATCGAACCTAGCAGGTGGATTGTTTTACCGTTGGATATAACAGCTGGTGAGGTTGAACTTGGCATACGTGCAAGTAAGGGAGGTAAAGCCCAAGGCCCTGACGGGGTGCCGATTGATGTATACAAGGCAGCACCTGAGATGTGGGGACCTCTCCTGGCTAATGTATTTAATGCAGCTGTGTGTACCGAGGCCCCCAAAACCTGGGGAGAATCTATCATTGTCCCGATTCATAAAAAGGGCAGTAGGTCTGATGTGAAGAACTATCGCCCCATTTCTCTTCTTGACTCCTCAGTTAAGATCATGAGTAGAGTCATGCTTGTCAGGTTAGAGGAATGGGTCGAGCGAAAGGGCATTCTGGCTGACAGCCTGTATGGCTTTAGGAAGGGCAGGGGTACACTCGATCAATGCATCAATCTTGATTTACTGATCGGGAAATATACTGAAGCAAAACCTGGCTCACCTCTGCTTTGCTGATCTAAGTAGTGCCTTTGACATGGTAGACCACTCTATCTTATGGCCAACCTTGCTACAGTTAGGAGATCCTGAGGGCATAATCTTCTTTCTCACCAGGTTGTATGGGAATCTACAAACATGTGTGCGCTTTGGTACTAAAGGCAAATGCACTCCAAAATTTAGTGTTAAAAGAGGGATTAGGCAGGGCTGTGTATTGGCCCCCCTCCTTTTTATACTATTTATCAATGGAATCGATGCCATCCTGAAAAAGATTAATGCAGATGCCCCCCAGATCAAAGGCGTCCCTGTACTGGTGTTATTATACGCCGATGACGCCGTTCTACTTTCTAGAACTCCCTTGGGACTACAGCGTTTGATTGACAGTTTTTCTTCCTTTATTAAGGATAGAAAACTAGTTATCAACAAGGGGAAAACACACACTATGACCTGCGGGGTTAAAAATAAATTTTTAAATGCTTTTTTATTGATAGTGAAAAGGTGCAGCAGGTAGACAAATTCTGTTACCTTGGTATCACCTTCTCCAAAGACAGGAAATGGACCGAAGAATTTAACAATATCCGGAACAAAATGGCCAAAAATGCCTACGGAGTTTTTAGATTTGCTGCTAAGGTTGGGGACCGACGAACCAGGGATATGCTTAAGATCTATCAAGCAAGATGTGTTTCCATTGCATCATATGAAGCGGGTGTATGGGGCCACAGATGCGACTATAATTTGCTAATTTGCAAATAGAGGAAAATTCTTTCTTAAAAAAGCTCCTGTCTCTACCAACTTCCGCTCCAACTGAGTTAATTCACCGAGAATTAGATATAAACTATTTAACTGATCTGTTATCCCTAAGGCGACTTATGATTTGGCGTTCTATTTGGCTTAAGGCGGAAAAGTCTTTTAACAGGTCTATAATCGAGGATTGCTTATCATTGGATAAACATCTTAAGATACCTTGGGTAAAATATGTTGTTGGGTGTTTTTCCGAGATCTTTAACTTGAATATTCTGCTTGATCCAAGTGCAGCATCTCGGATACCCAAAGCTGAGCTGAAAAGTAATTTCTTGGCTTTTAGGGTGAGGAAGCGGGCATCAGCCTACGGATCCTTGACCACTGTCGTGCTCTACACCAGATACAGCATGGTAGAAGGTTTTCCTTCATATTTATCCATGGTGACTAGGCCATCTCATAAGTTTGTACTCACTAGACTCAGATTCGGTATGGCACACCATTTGGAGGCTCTCCCGACCCTCAAAAAACATCCGTTTGGGCCATGCATGTGTGATGGCGTTTCTATTCAGAGCACGTTGCACTTTTTGCTGTTCTGCAAACTGTACTCGAATTTACGTACTGCATTCTTGAAACCAATGTTCGTAAAATATGGTGTACGTACAATTAATCAGGCAATGACTTTAATTTTTAATCTAAAATCGGCCGATATCTGTTTTTATACAGCCACGTTTTTAAATTACTGTGTTAATGTCAGGAAAAGTATGTGTTGTTAATGAATCATGTCTGCAATATTCTTTGTAAACTCTTTTAGATATTGATGTATTTGCTATTACTATGTTTTTTACCTTTGTGCTTTTATGGTCACTTTACATGTGCCGAATAAAGCTTCATGAATTGAATTGCATTGAATTGACTTAATGTTTTCTCCTGACACCGAGAACAACTTTTGAAATTAGCACACAGCGTTCTTTCGAACTCTGAGATTCGACCTTCACTTTTTTCAAAACAAAAGCTTCCAAGTTTGGAACTCTATTTCACTACAATTTACTTTGACTTTTTCCAAAACAGACTGAACTTTGGCACAAACCAATCTGTTTAAAGTAGAACTATTCTTAGAGAACAAGAATTATTTGCCTACTTCCTAGAAACAATATTGACCTAATGCACAAATCGAACTAGCTTGTATGTTCTGCTATGGGATGGTCTCGACCTTTTTTATGTATCTAGAGCCATTTAATAAATGTAAATTTCGTGATTAATTTGGTTAGCATTGCTAATATCATATCATATGCTTACAATGAAATCATTGCCCTTAGATGCTTATTGTACAAATGGTCATTTTGTGTACGACCATTTTTTTTAATCCATTTCATGTATTTTTAGGGTGGGATTGTAAAAACAGATGCTCTAGCTTTTATGTTTAGTACTTAATCTTAGATGAACATGAGAACGTGGAGTGAGTCTTGTGAACCATTTTAGGGCACTATTGTAAATTTCATGCCCTTATATGGGTATAAATCACTATGGGCCAGATGTAGGTGAATGGCATTTACCGATTCATAAATACCGAATTTTACCGATTCCGTTTTTACAAATCGGTAAATGCCATGTAGGTAAATATTCGGTAACATTTACCGAATTGTTAAGATTCGGTAATTACCGAATCAGTATTTACCTATTCGGTAATTGCCATTGATTCCTATGGGCCTTGAGAAGCAGCAGTTGAGTACTTTTAGACTCTGTTATTTATGTATGTATTTATCTATGGTTTAGGAACCATACAATGCTCTTACAGTATCATTTTATTCTACTCTTTATACTGTATGCATTATATTTTACAACCAGTATTACGATTGTAGCAGTTCATTTCTTTTGCTTGGGAAAGAAGACTGTTCAATAAAACCTTTTTATTGAAAACACCCGTCTATCTATTTCTCTGCACCTCTGGTGAAATGAAACATGCACGATTGACTGAGTGAAATATCTATCTATTGTTTCCACAACTCTGAAGATACGTTTTATCTTGGGGAAACAAAGTTGTCATGTTTATGCGGTTGTCAGAAACTAATCCCTTTATTCGAGAAAGTTTCTAGTGACCTCTGAGCTAGCTGGCACTCACAATTAAGTCTAATATATTTTATAGAGGCCTAGTAGACCTCAGTCCTAAGTCTAACCTATAGGATATATTATTCCAATGCACAGAGCCTATTGGGAATATAGGAACTACACTACACCTCTCCGTATTTTAAACCTCACAGCCTCTCGTCCACATGCTTGGATCATGCCACTTAAACAACCATCCAAAATGAATTGTGACCAATGGTTTTATGGGCGTGTGCCCCAAAAATCTATTTTGACTGACTGACTGACTGAATTGTCATCACTCCTTTGCAGATGTTGGAGAAATCCAACCAAAAAGCACTTTGAAACCTACAGACAAGCCTTTTACACTCTCCCATCTACATTCATAATTGTCAAATCACACTGTTTTCAAGGCATATTCTCACTAGACCCTCATTGTCACTGTCGTGTCCGCATTATTAATTCTCTTCACTCCCATCCACACACACCTGCAACTGTTACACATTCAACCTTATCAGCTGATAACTTTGCATCCTACTTATCTTCTTAGGTCTCAGGCACCAGCACTCCCTTTGTGACTCTAAAATTCCCACATCCTCTATATCTCTCTTATTCGGGCCAATATTTCCGTCAAGCTCTACACAATCACTCCCACATCTCCAACTCTGCTAACACCTGTATTCAAAGCAGCAAACCCATCTAATGCATCATCAAGCCCTCAGCTCGATCCTTTCACGTTCTATCGTGCCGCACATCTCTCTTTAATTAGTCTTTCAGCAGAGCCACATATCCACCTTGTTTTGAATTAGAAGTACTCCATACTGCTAATTAAAAAATAACAACACATCTTTTCCTGCCATCTACCGTCCTGTCTCCCTAATACTTTGATCTAAAAAATACTTGATCAATTGGTTTCTAACCCCCCTGAACACACAGTCTGCTTGATCCCCTTTACTCTGGTTTCCATGCACTTTGCTTGACAGAAACTTACCTCTCCGATGTGTCCATCTTCATTATCGCTGGCCATCACAATCACCTCGCTTACAATCTTATCTTCATTTGCTCTTTGCTGCTTTTGACATTGTTGTGCATCCAACCTTACTAATTACACAATTCGATCATCAAGGATTTGGCATTACAATAGTTTTCACCCTCTCAACTCAACTAGTCAGAGTCACGCTAATACTACACCAATGTATACTAAATAAAATAAAGGTATTACATTTCAATAAAAATATATTGTATAATAAAATTCCAAAATATATCAATAAAACAGTAATAACAAAACAAGAACAATAAATCAAATGATGATCCAAATTCAAAAATACTAACATAAAAACTACAACTAATACATAGATATATTTCCAACAAAAACTTAAAACTATTTTAAGTGCTGCGTCAAAGCTAATACAGATTAAAAAAATCAATAAAACAAAATTAACATTCCATATTCACCACAAAAAAAAATTATTTTTGGATAAATACATTTTACTACTCCTATGTAAAAAGAGTAGGAAAAAAATTAAACTTCAGAACAATAACCATAAGGGGAAATGTTGGACTTTGCAGGAGTCAGATTTACTATTCGCAATCGAAAATCAGCTACAGTAGGAAAGTACTGGCTTTGGAGGTGTGAAATGTACTATTCCCACTCCAATCTAAGCAACAGTGTGAAAGTGTTATTTTTGGGGAGGTCAGATTTAGTACTCCAACTCCTACCTAACCAAAAGTACAGAAAGTGTTTGGCTTAGGAGGGGTGAGATTTGTAATGCCCACTTCCGCCTAAACAACTTTAGGGAACACATTGAGTCTTGGAGGGGTCAGATTTACTATTCCTGCTCCAAACTACACAACAGAAGCAAAAGCATTGGACTTTGCGGAGGGGGGTTAAGATTTACTCTCTCACTCCCATGTAAGCAACAGTAAATAAATCTGGACTTTGGCGAGGTCAAATAATACTTTTCCCCCTCATACCTGAGCAACAGTAGGAAAATGGTGGAGAAAGAAGGAGTCAGATTTACTATTCCCACTTTAGCCTCAGCAACTAAAGGAAAACATAGGACTTTGGAGGGGCCAGAGTTTGATTTCCAATCTAATTTAAGTAATTGTATGGAAAGTTTTGAAAAAAATATATTACTATAAAAAAAAAAAAATTAAATTCACAATAAAATGAATATAAAAAGTAACACAAGTCATAAAAAGTTGATTAGTATTAAAGAATCTACAAATTACCCAAAAATACTAAATTTCCTTAAAACAAACAAAAGCACTTATAAAAAGTTCAAATGCAAACATTATTTACCAGTTAAAATCACTAAATTAATTCCAATAAAAGTACTTCCCACTCTTCCTCCCCTAGAATCCCAACAACCTACAAAATATGTGAAATGATAGTAAAAGAATTAAATAAGTCACAAAAATAAAAATAGTCAATATTTTAAAAAAAAGAAAATTACAGGGTAAAAAATAGGGGGCTGTTTATGATGTCGGTCGGAGTTTCCCTCTGACCAACATCTCTGTGGTTTTAGGACCGACCTTGGGTCAGCGGTCAAAAACCACAATTACGATGCGACCGCCCATGGTGTGGTCGCAAACTCCCAATTAGGAGGGGTGAGATTTGTAATGCCCACTTCCGCCTAAACAACTTTAGGGAACACATTGAGTCTTGGAGGGGTCAGATTTACTATTCCTGCTCCAAACTACACAACAGAAGCAAAAGCATTGGACTTTGCGGAGGGGGGTTAAGATTTACTCTCTCACTCCCATGTAAGCAACAGTAAATAAATCTGGACTTTGGCGAGGTCAAATAATACTTTTCCCCCTCATACCTGAGCAACAGTAGGAAAATGGTGGAGAATGAAGGAGTCAGATTTACTATTCCCACTTTAGCCTCAGCAACTAAAGGAAAACATAGGACTTTGGAGGGGCCAGAGTTTGATTTCCAATCTAATTTAAGTAATTGTATGGAAAGTTTTGAAAAAAATATATTACTATAAAAAAAAAAAATTTAAATTCACAATAAAATGAATATAAAAAGTAACACAAGTCATAAAAAGTTAATTAGTATTAAAGAATCTACAAATTACCCAAAAATACTAAATTTCCTTAAAACAAACAAAAGCACTTATAAAAAGTTCAAATGCAAACATTATTTACCAGTTAAAATCACTAAATTAATTCCAATAAAAGTACTTCCCACTCTTCCTCCCCTAGAATCCCAACAACCTACAAAATATGTGAAATGATAGTAAAAGAATTAAATAAGTCACAAAAATAAAAATAGTCAATATTTTTAAAAAAAGAAAATTACAGGGTAAAAAATAGGGGGCTGTTTATGATGTCGGTCGGAGTTAACCTCTGACCAACATCTCTGTGGTTTTAGGACCGACCTTGGGTCAGCGGTCAAAAACCACAATTACGATGCGACCGCCCATGGTGTGGTCGCAAACTCCCAATTCGCTTCGCTTCGCTCAGATAGAGAAAATCTGGCCATCATTCCGAGAGTGAGGAAGGCCCGCACAGGAGGCCGCCGGTTCTCATTGAATGTATCAAACAAATGGAATGCCCTCCCGAGAGAACTTCGAATGGAATCGGATCACTTGAGATTCAGAAAAGCACTCAAAACCTTTCTCTTCCCTATCATTCCTTAACTTTGCCTTCGCTTGAGTTCATTGGGTTCAGATTAGGACTAGCGCTGGGACGCTTCAGGGCAGCCATGCGCTCTATAAGTCTAAAATCAATCAATCAATCAATCAATTCCCTATGGGAGCTTGTGGTGCGGGCAGAAACCCCCCGCAGTACAAGCTCCCATAGAGAAATGGGAGTTTTTGTAAATCCCTGCACCGTATGGCAAGCACCATAGGTACCTCCCAGGCCATCAACCAGAGGCCGCAGAAGAAAGGGAGGCCTGCTAGCGACCCCCAAAGTCTCTTTCCCACAGGGTTTCCATGTCTGAAAGCCCGACATGGAAATCCTGTCTGAAACTGACATCATAATCCCGTCAACCAGAAATGCTGTCCATTCTGGAATGATGCTTAATAGAAAGTCTAGTGCTATGTGAAACATTTGTGGGAACGAAGATTTCAGCACAAGCTGCACCATCCAAAGAAAGAAAGTGGGTAAGAGACGTCAACGATGCAAGAAAATTAACAATTCAATTAATTTTAACAAGTAAAAGATTGTGCCCATTGTTACCATTAATTCAACGGTTTGTTTACCTCGATTCAGCCTTCTATCAGTACAAATTTATAGTGCGTAACGTGTGCCTTAAACTCGATGAAACTTTCATCTCCGCAAAATTTTTTGCCTGCCAGAGGGGAACCTTCTATGAGATGGTAGGACTGGAAAGAATATTTTTGCAACTATATTGCAAGTGTTGATGGAGATGATTTTACACTGAAAAAGAAAAATACATTTTTGTTGTACTTCTTGGGACCAGGAGGTTTAAAAACGTATAATCAAATTTAAAAGAAAGTTAGGCAAGGTGGCGTTGGCACACACACATTAGAATATCTAGATGCACATTTTTCATAAGTGGTATGTGTGGCTGCTGATAGATATATATTATTTCAATGCAATTGGAAAAAAATGAAATGGTGGATGAATATGTGTCAGTACTTAAACATTTGGCTTGGAGGGCGTGGCCAGGCGCCGTCAAAAATGGCCGCCTAGATCCCGAGCTACGCCGGGACCGTTGCTGTCCCCTGCAAATCTGGCCAAATATCCTAGCTGAGAGGCTTTGCCCTGAAGGCCCCAGTTCCCTCAGAAACAGTGCTCACTCGGTGCATTGGAACGGAGTCCGGAGACCCAAGGGAAGAGCCACACCGAGATCGCGGTTCTTCGGCGGCTGACCGGCAGCTCAGGCCTGGAGCCCCGAGGCCGCAAGCCGCTTAACTCGAGACCCCAGTCTGAGGCCTACGACGCAACGCGGCCTGTGTGGCGCGAAGTCGACGGAGGGCGTGGCCACACCCACAACGCTGGAAGACCGCGGCCTGGGTGCTGATGTAGCGGTGCTGGCCACGAGCGCACACAGCTAAAGAGTGAAGTGAGTGACCATCTCCCTAAGCAACCGTCGCGCGAGCGCGGAAAAAAGGCGGACTGCTCTGCGGCGTTCCCCTGAGCTGGGTCGGAGGTGGTGGCCTCGAGAGTGAGATCCGTCACGCCTGGCCTTGTGGACGGCACCTGAACACAGTAACAACAGCGGTTTAGACGTCGGAGGACCCACTGATGAAGCAAGGCCAAACAACGGCAGTGAGTGGAGATCGCTGGCCCGAATACATCGCCTAATACGGCGGGTACACCGCGGCACGCACCCCAGGGACTCCTCTGGGGAGCCTCAGCTCCTAGTGCGATCCTGGGAAAGATAGTTGGCGCAGGCTGCTGCGAACTGGATGGCAAAGGGAGGCCCGAATCGAAGCTGACCAGCGGACTCTCACGAAGAAGTTGGGGCGGAGATATATCCGGACTCAGGGGCACCAGATCCACCATGCGGCCCAAAGGGGGACTTGTGACTCAAACCAATAAACTGGACAACTACGCAGTGCCCAGAACGCAGCCACCGTCCGGCGGTGCGACGAAGGATGGCAAAGACCAGGCGGAACCCTCCCTGACCTCCATAATGGCTGCTATCCAGACCCTTGGCACCAGCCTTGAAACGAAAATGGATAAAATTACAATCGAGGTGAATCTGCTCTGAGCCGACCTTGGGAAGACCACGGACAGATCTAAATCCAACGGAGTGGACATTAAGGCACTGCAGGAATCTGAAAAGCGGCTGGAGGGCAGGGTTAACGAGCTCGTACATCAACACAGGCTGATGGCCTTGCGGCTTGAGGACCAGGAAGGCAGGGCCCGGAAAAGCAACATACGTGTGGTAGGTGTATCGGAAGGACTTGAGGGGGATAGTATGGAGCTCTTCCTTGAAGATTTGATCCTCCGACACCTAAAACCCAAGAGACTATCAAGGATCTTCACCATAGAACGGGCACACAGGGCTCCGATTCTGAAACCCAAACCCGGGGCCCCACCAAGAACAATTATTGCAAAAATACTTAATTATCGAGATCGCGATGCCATCCTACAGGCCGCAAGACAACATGGCGATCTACAATACGAGGGGGCAACAGTTCGCTTCTTCCCTGACTTCACGCTTCAAGTTCAACAGGAGAGGCGCTCATTTCAAGGGGTCAAGGCGACGCTCCGAGAACGCGGAATTCGATACATGATGTTTTTCCCAGCAAAACTGAAATCATCTCCGGGGACAAATCCCACTTTTTCACTTCGCCAGTAGCCGTACAGGAATGGCTGGCCACGACGGAGCTGGAGGCCCAAGCGAGGCAAGATGGCGGACAATGGCTGGAAACCAGAGCCCCCTCTCCAGGGTCTACAACGGAAAGAGCGGAAGAAGATGAGCAAAGCCAACGATCCTGGCGTTCAAGGTCGAATAGTCCCCGCTGGGACTCAGCCAGAGACAACACGGTGAGATAAGGACACGAACATTCGAATTAGAAGCCATCGAACAGTAATGTATACAATACGCCTACTGTAAGACTGAGTTGCTCCTGTAGGGCAGCATACATATCGGCCCAGGGTCTCTAAGACCATGCTAACTGTTATCCAATGCACTGTTAACCTGAGGGGTCTAACTTATTGGGGCACTTTGGGCGGGGCGGCCGGGACGGGGCTGGCCCACGTTATTCCCTAGTAGAGTCTCCTCGGGGGGTATCTCTCCCCGGGGCAGGGTTTGGCGACAGGCGCTCTGTTAATTGGGGTGGTGGGTAGTTTGGAACCCACGGAGCAGGGAGCAGGGAGGGGGGGCTTGTTTTTGCGAGGAGGGGAGGGTTGTGGCGAACAGTTGTGGGGGGGAAGGGGGGAGCCAATTGTTAGCAATAACTATGAACGCTTGCATTGAACACAAAGGCTGGGTGGGAACCAGGGAGGGACAGGGAGTTTGGGATTTGTTACGGTCATACAGAGTATGTGATCACAGAGTCTATGGTAGTTCCGGGGTGCTGAGACAGGATACCTTGCAAAGCAACGGATATGGCTAAGAGATGGGAGAAGAGTCTGAAAATTCTGAGCTGGAATGTTAACGGGCTGGGGGACAGACTTAAACGCACCATAGTCTTACAGTTCATTAAGCGGCACCAGCCGGACGTAGTACTGCTGCAAGAAACGCATCTTATGGGGAATACATGTCAGGCCCTCAATAGATGGGGCTACACTCTTGCAGCATATTCCGGCTTCACCTCCGGCTCAAGGGGGGTAGGGATCCTGATACGTCGTTCACTGCCCCTTCACATAGATCACACTGAATCTGACCCACAGGGCCGCTTTGCTGCAATATCTGGACAGTGGGAGGGCTACACATTGAACCTGCTCTCTGTCTATGTTCCACCTGGCCTCCAAACTCGGGCCTACGCAGACCTGGGCAAATTGCTGCTCTCCCTGCCCGACGGTCAGTTGGTTCTGGGAGGGGACTTTAACTCAGTAATGTCAGGGACCCTGTACAGACGGCCCCCCAGAGACCTGCCCCAGGGGCAGAAATGGCTAGCTGACTTTCTTGAGGCCTTCGGGCTCACGGACGTTTGGCGCCTGCTCCATCCCACAGATAGCCAATTCACCTTTTTCTCTGGGCCACATCATTCATTCTCACGCTTCGACTACATCCTAACCTTGCTGTAATGTGGCACTACAGTACAAGAAGCAACACTCCTAACTCGTGGCATATCGGACCACTCGCCAGTCTCTACACACATAACGTTCGGAACCAGGCGGGAGGGCTGCGTAGCGCCAATAACCCCTGGCATTTAAAAAACGAAGACACTAGGAAAAGAATAGCCAATTCAATTACCCAGTACTTCGAAAATAACGTTGGTTCAGTAGACTCCCCTGTCACCTTATGGGAGGCCTTTAAAACCGTGGTTAGAGGGGAAGCGCTGTCAGCCATCTCAGGCAAACGAAAAGAAAAATGAAGCCAGGTTACGTCAGTTGAGGTAGATCTTGCAGAACTTGAGAGAGAGGCGCTAGACAAGGGGGCCAAGGAGGTACGACATAAACTGCAGATTAAGGTGGCAGAGTACAAAGCACTGGTTACTCAAGAGGCCCAGACGGTGGCTAGGCACAAGATGGGTAGGCTATATGATCAGGGCGACAAAGCCGGAAAACTCATAGCCTGGCTGGATAAAAAGCAGCAGGCCAAGAAGGTAGTGCCGGAAATACGTATGGCATCCGGGACCGTAGTCACTGAGCCCACGAGAGATAGTGGAGGAATTCGCGAAACACCACAAACAGGTCTACACTCGAGAGTCGGACCGTCCAGAGGAGGACTCTATAGCCCTCCTTGCGAATATCTGAATGCCCTGCCTATCAGACGACGATCGGGAAGCCATTGATAGCCCTCTTACTGATGCCGAAATACAGCGCGCTATAGTAGAACTACGCTAGGGTAAAGCCCTGGGTCCCAACAGCCTCCCAATAGAGCTCTATAAGCTCAAACCAGACATCATTAGTAAACACCTTAAATCCATGTTCGAAAGGAGCAGGAAGACGGGAGCGCTGCCGCGTGACCAGCGCATAACAACTATAATGGCGATCCCTAAAGAGGGAAAACCCAAAGAGTCCTGCGCCTCCTATAGACCAATTTCGATCCTCAACGCGGAGCCCAAAATATTAGCAAAAACACTCGCTAATAGGCTTCAGTCGGTACTGACTACACTGGTCCACCCTGACCAATCGGGGTTCATGCCACACCGCAACACAGCACTTAATATTCGACGCTTAAACGGGGTACTGGGGAAACGCCATAGGCTGCAGGAAGACGCGGTGGTGGTCTCTCTAGACGCCACCATGGCATTTGACACCTTAGAGTGGCCCTACATGTTTGCAGTTGTACGCAAATTGGGCTTCAGTTCGTCTTCTTTATTCTGAACCGCTGGCACAGGTACTGGTGAACAACAAGGTATCTGAGGTTTTTACCTTAGAGAGAGGGACTAGGCAGGGCTGCCCCCTCTCTCCCCTTCTGTTTGCCCTTTCCCTTGAACCGCTAGCCGCCTGGATCAGGCAGGATGTCTACTTGAAAGGTATAGCATGGGGAAGGGTGGGAAGACAAAATATCCCTGTTATGTTATGTTATGTTAAAAACATTTTTACCGCGCACGTTCACCAAGCGGTTTCATGGCGCTCCTGACAAAGACGGAAAGCTTGGGCGGAGGTTTTACTCAAATGCTGAATGAAACAGGAGGGTTTTTAACAGCCTGCGAAAACAATCATAGCTGGGACAGTGATGAAGTGCAGTTGGGAGGGAGTTCCAAGTGGTGGGGGCCATGACAGAGAAACTCAGACCTCCATGCTTTTTCCGTCTGGTTTTGGGGACGACAAGTAAATTAAGTGATGCTGAGCGGAGATCTCTGTGGGGGACATAACGTGTCAGGCAAGAGGAAATAAAGGCAGGGGCTAGATCTGATAAGGCTTTGAAGATAGTGCATCCAAGCTTGAAGGTGCAGCGTTTGGTAACAGGGAGCCAATGGAGGCTACGCAGAAGGGGAGTGACGTGCTGATGTTTCGGCTGGTGGAAGATCAGGCGGGCTGCCTGATTCTGCACCAGTTGTAGCCTGTGAAGATGGAATGCTGGAATCCCGACATACAGAGTGTTAGCATAGTCGCGTCTGGAGGTAATAAGAGCTAGGATGACAAGAATCAGGGCATCTCTGGTGAGGAACCTACTGATTTTACGGATCCTCCTTAGATGGAAAAAAACAGGATGAGGTGACTGCGTTCATTTGTGGCCTCATGGAGAGGTCGCCAGAGATGACCACCCCCAGACTCTTCACAGTTCTAACAGGACTAGGTGGCGCCCCCAGTGATGAAGGCCAGAAAGTGGAATTCCACGGGTTAGTAGAACCCCCCACCAGTACAAGCTCTGTTTTTGTGGGGTTCAGTTTCAGTTGGCTATGAAACATCCACTCTGCGATGCCAAACATGGTAGACTGAAAGTTGGAACGGGAGGAGGGAAGTGGATCAATGGGAAAAATTAACTGAAGATCGTCCGCATAGTTGAAAATAGTGACCGGGGTATTGCGGAGAGAGGCTAAAAGGGACTGTAGATACAAATTAAACAATAAGGGTGATAGCGCGGAGCCCTGAGGGACCCCACAGGATAAAGACGAGTAGGGTGCAGAGAAAGTAGACAGGTGCACCGTCTGAGTCCGGTGGTCCAGGACGGATCTGAGCCAATCGAGGGCCACCCCCTGGATGCCGGCATTGTTGACACGGTCGATCAAAATTGTATGATCGACCGTGTCAAAGGCCGCCGACAGGTCCAGAAGGACAAGGGCCTGTGAGATGTTATTATCGGCACCTTTCCTAAGGGCATCCATGACGGCCACAATGACCGCCTCAGTGGAGTGGACGGGTCTGAAGCCCGCTTGTTGGGCATCCAGGAAGGAGGAATCCTCAATAAAGGTGCTCAGACAGCGGGTGACATATGTCTCCAAGATTTTTCCCAGATAGGGAAGAAGGGAGATAGGTCGGTAATTACTTAAGGTAGTGGGATCGGCATTAGTTTTTTTAAGGATAGGTATTACAGCTGCCTGTATAAAGAAGCGCGGGACCGCCCCAGTGGCTAGAGAGTTATTGAGCAGAGCTAATGGGGGGTCAGGGCATGCCAGAAAGGCCTCCCTCAGAATCTGAGGGGGGCAGCAGTCATTAGGGGAACCTGATCTAACTTTGTGGAGTAGCGAAGAGAATTCTTTTGGAGAAATTGGAGGGAACTCTACAAATCGGCTAGGGTTCATAGAAGGAAGAGGGGGAGGAAAAGGGGATGAAGGGGAAGGGATGTTATTTTTGATGGTAGTAATTTTGTCCACAAAGTAAGAATTAAGGGAATCGCACAAAATTTGGGTCGGTTGGGGTTGAGGCGTGACCCTATCAGGCAGGGAAAGCTTGTTAACAATGGAGAAAATATCTTTTGCTTTAGTGTTGGAGTCCAGTATTTTTTGGGAGAAGTAGGCTGTTTTAGCTGATAAGATGGATTTTTTGTAGGTGTTCAAAGATTCTCCATAAACAAGTCTTAGCTGGGGGTCATAATTGCGCCTCCAACGGCGCTCTGCCTGCCGGAGAGCAAGTTTATCCACCTTAAGCTGATCGGAAAACCACCGCTGAGCGTCATGAGGACGCTTGGCTTTAATAGTTTTGTAAGGGGCAACGTTGTCGCAGGCGGATAACAGCCATTCCTCGAGATGGACAGCCTGGTCAGCCACCGAAATCGAAGGTGTGGGAACGGTGGAGGCCAATAAGGCATGAAAATCAGTCATGTTGGCTTTCTTCCAATTACGAGCGGAGAGGTTGTTAGTAGGAGGGGGGGGACGGGATATAGAAAGATAAAGAAAAAAAGATATAAAGCAATGGTCGGACCAAGGACAGGGAAGTACGGAGAGAGGGGAGATATCAAGATTGGCCGTCCAGACTTGGTCTAGAATGTGAACCTTACAATGAGTTGGAATATTGATGTGCTGGTGAAAATTCATACCTGCTAAAAGGTCAGTGAACTCCGCAGAAAGATGACTTTCGCGGGCGTCAGATGGCCAGTAATTGAAATCTCCAATGATCATGATATTAGCATGATTGATCGTGAGTTGGGAAATGAGCTCACCGAAGAGTTGGGAGAAAAGGGGCATGTAGTCAGGGGGACTGTAGACAAGGACACAAACAAAGGCGGACTTGAGTGAAGAGAATTTAAGAGTAAGACAGTCAATTTTGGGAATAGGGGTCATAGTCAACTCTGTAAATTTATGTTCGGAACGAATGATGGCCGCCACCCCGCCACCGATCTTCCCAGCAGGGCGGTTAACTTGCATGATGTAATAACCAACAGGTATTGCTGCAAGGATGTCAGGGGCTGAATCCTCGGTTAGCCACGTTTCGGCTAAGAGGAGAATATCGATGGTACTCTCGTGCAATAATTGGAAAATTTCTAACTGATTGCTCACTAGGGAGCGGGTATTAAGATATGACACCATCAAAGGAACAGGTTTCAGGGACGTGGAAGAGGGGGGGATGGCGAGGGTTCATCATGGGAGGAAGGGGTTTCCAGGACAGGAATATCGGAAGGGACAAAGATATCACAATCCTGGGCTACCCTGGCAGCACGAGCAAAAAGAGGCCCTGGGCATTTGAGTCTTTGGAGATCGGCGGAGGAATATGTAATGATTTGGGCATTACGACTGAGCCCTGGGCTCGGTCGGTCGCGGACGGGCGCAGACGGGCTTGACTTATGCGCGACTTCGGCATAAAATAGGGCGGAAAACTTTTCTCGCCCTATTTCTAATTGCATCCACCAGGAAAACTGCTTATGGTCTGATATTATCCATCATTCCCTCCCCTTTCTATAATGCTGCAGCAACAATTACCATCTACCATAATGGGATCATCCTCTTGCAAGCATCGGACTGTAACCTAAATCAATTGGATAAAATCTTTCCCCTCATAAATGAGAAAGTTGTAAGACCCCATCACACCTCCCTAACAAATCAGTCTCCCAGTTCTATGTCCAACTCCCAACCTGACTCCCCATTAAGCCACTTTCCCTCTGTTTCCCTTAGGACTTATATACACATCCCTCACCCTCGAGACAACACTGTCCTCCCCACTTCCCACTACTCCCCCAGCAACTCTAACACAAACGCTGTCCCAATCTCCCCCAGCATCACTACACTTGTTCAGCCTGTGTTCCCACTCTCTCCCTCTCCCCTCACCACAAATCCCTTTGTTCCACCTATAGTTCACAACAATACCCCTCCTTGTCCCCTCTTTACTCCCCTCCTCCCTACTGATTACTACACTGAAAAACTACCACATAGGACACCAGAGCACGTCTCCCTCCACGATGTCACACAAGAATCAACCCCCATCCCTTAACTACAGTCCATGCTATAAAAATGCTAACTCAGACTCCTGACCCCAGAATCAATGAAATACTACTATCTCTACATCAAATCAAACAGGACCTCCAATCCCTGCATGACCTGATTCTGCAACAACCCAACTCCATGCCCACCGTAGTAAAAGCGAAGACATACCATCACTTCAACCACTCAAATCTCGCATATCAACCACGTGCAAGCTCTCCGAAACAGCTACTCCCCAGATGGAGAACAGTACCATACCCCAATACCTCATCCCGTCCAGTTAGGAGGAAAACCCTCTATCATCGATTGATTTAACTTCCCTACTCCTTTCTTATGAGCTCCAGTCTCCATCCCTTAATACTGCGCACTCAGATAACTCACAGAAAGCATCCATAATCCAATCCATCCCAGTCAATGCCTCTAGAGTTACAAGACATATTTCTAGAGGTATAGTTGAAAACAACCTCACACGAGTTCCCATCCTACACGAACCCAACACCACTTCTACCAAAACCCGGCTAAAATGTATTCTGCTAAACTGTAGGTCGGCCGCAAGACAAGCTGCCGATATAGCTAACTTCCTACTAACTAAGGAACCTGACCTTCTAATTTTAACTGAAACCTGGCTAAATGAATCTTCTACGCCTATCCTCAACATACTGATTCCCCCAAACTATCACATTGCAAGACTAGATAGAATTGACAGGCCAGGGGGTGGTATTGCTTGCATTCATCGGAACTACCTATCTGTGAACCACGCCAATTCCCCAGCCCGTCCTGTGAATATCTATGCTTAGACATCACTCATATTAACAAATCAATTTGGGGATAGTATGGAGCTCTTCTTTGAAGATTTGATCCTCCGACACCTAAAACCCAAGAGACTATCAAAGATCTTCACCATGGAACGGACACACAGGGCTCCGATTCTGAAACCCAAACCCGGGGCCCCACCAAGAACAAATATTGCAAAAATACTTAATTACCGAGATCGCGATGCCATCCTACAGGCCGCAAGACAACATGGCGATCTACAATACGAGGGGGCAACAGTTCGCTTCTTCCCTGACTTCACGCTTCAAGTTCAACAGGAGAGGCGCTCATTTCAAGGGGTCAAGGCGACGCTCCGAGAACGCGGAATTCGATACATGATGTTTTTCCCAGCAAAACTGAAATCATCTCCGGGGGCAAATCCCACTTTTTCACTTCGCCAGTAGCCGTACAGGAATGGCTGGACACGACGGAGCTGGAGGCCCAAGCGAGGCAAGATGGCGGACAATGGCGGGAAACCGGAGCCCCCTCTCCAGGGTCTACAACGGAAAGAGCGGAAGAAAATGAGCAAAGCCAACGATCCTGGCGTTCAAGGTCGAATAGTCCCCGCTGGGACTCAGCCAGAGACAACACGGTGAGATAAGGACACGAACATTCGAATTAGAAGCCATCGAACAGTAATGTATACAATACGCCTACTGTAAGACTGAGTTGCTCCTGTAGGGCAGCATACATATCGGCCCAGGGTCTCTAAGACCATGCTAACTGTTATCCAATGCACTGTTAACCTGAGGGGTCTAACTTATTGGGGCACTTTGGGCGGGGCGGCCGGGACGGGGCTGGCCCACGTTATTCCCTAGTAGAGTCTCCTCGGGGGGTATCTCTCCCCGGGGCAGGGTTGGGCGACAGGCGCTCTGCTAATTGGGGTGGTGGGTAGTTTGGAACCCACGGAGCAGGAAGCAGGGAGGGGGGGCTCGGTAGACTCCCCTGTCACCTTATGGGAGGCCTTTAAAACCGTGGTTTGAGGGGAAGCGCTGTCAGCCATCTCAGGCAAACGAGAAGAAAAATGAAGCCAGGTTACGTCAGTTGAGGTAGATCTTGCAGAACTTGAGAGAGAGGCGCTAGACAAGGGGGCCAAGGAGGTACGACATAAACTGCAGATTAAGGTGGCAGAGTACAAAGCACTGGTTACTCAAGAGGCCCAGACGGTGGCTAGGCACAAGATGGGTAGGCTATATGATCAGGGCGACAAAGCCGGAAAACTCATAGCCTGGCTGGATAAAAAGCAGCAGGCCAAGAAGGTAGTGCCGGAAATACGTATGGCATCCGGGACCGTAGTCACTGAGCCCACGAGAGATAGTGGAGGAATTCGCGAAACACCACAAACAGGTCTACACTCGAGAGTCGGACCGTCCAGAGGAGGACTCTATAGCCCTCCTTGCGGATATCTGAATGCCCTGCCTATCAGACGACGATCGGGAAGCCATTGATACCCCTCTTACTGATGCCGAAATACAGCGCGCTATAGTAGAACTACGCTAGGGTAAAGCCCTGGGTCCCAACAGCCTCCCAATAGAGCTCTATAAGCTCAAACCAGACATCATTAGTAAACACCTTAAATCCATGTTCGAAAGGAGCAGGAAGACGGGAGCGCTGCCGCGTGACCAGCGCATAACAACTATAATGGCGATCCCTAAAGAGGGAAAACCCAAAGAGTCCTGCGCCTCCTATAGACCAATTTCGATCCTCAACGCGGAGCCCAAAATATTAGCAAAAACGGGCTTGACTTATGCGCGACTTCGGCATAAAATAGGGCGGAAAACTTTTCTCGCCCTATTTCTAATTGCGAGGAGGGGAGGATTGTGGCGAACAGTTGTGGGGGGGAGGGGGGAGCCAATTGTTAGCAATAACTATGAACGCTTGCATTGAACACAAAGGCTGGGTGGGAACCAGGGAGGGACGGGGAGTTTGGGATTTGTTACGGTCATACAGAGTATGTGATCACAGAGTCTATGATAGTTCCGGGGTGCTGAGACAGGATACCTTGCAAAGCAACGGATATGGCTAAGAGATGGGAGAAGAGTCTGAAAATTCTGAGCTGGAATGTTAACGGGCTGGGGGACAGACTTAAACGCACCATAGTCCTACAGTTCATTAAGCGGCACCAGCCGGACGTAGTACTGCTGCAAGAAACGCATCTTATGGGGAATACATGTCAGGCCCTCAATAGATGGGGCTACACTCTTGCAGCATATTCCGGCTTCACCTCCGGCTCAAGGGGGGTAGGGATCCTGATACGTCGTTCACTGCCCCTTCACATAGATCACACTGAATCTGACCCACAGGGCCGCTTTGCTGCAATATCTGGACAGTGGGAGGGCTACACATTGAACCTGCTCTCTGTCTATGTTCCACCTGGCCTCCAAACTCGGGCCTACGCAGACCTGGGCAAATTGCTGCTCTCCCTCCCCGACGGTCAGTTGGTTCTGGGAGGGGACTTTAACTCAGTAATGTCAGGGACCCTGGACAGACGGCCCCCCAGAGACCTGCCCCAGGGGCAGAAATGGCTAGCTGACTTTCTTGAGGCCTTCGGGCTCACGGACGTTTGGCGCCTGCTCCATCCCACAGATAGCCAATTCACCTTTTTCTCTGGGCCACATCATTCATTCTCACGCTTTGACTACATCCTAAGCTTGCTGTAATGCGGCACTACAGTACAAGAAGCAACACTCCTAACTCGTGGCATATCGGACCACTCGCCAGTCTCTACACACATAACGTTCGGAACCAGGCGGGAGGGCTGCGTAGCGCCAATAACCCCTGGCATTTAAAAAACGAAGACACTAGGAAAAGAATAGCCAATTCAATTACCCAGTACTTCGAAAATAACGTTGGTTCGGTAGACTCCCCTGTCACCTTATGGGAGGCCTTTAAAACCGTGGTTAGAGGGGAAGCGCTGTCAGCCATCTCAGGCAAACGAAAAGAAAAATGAAGCCAGGTTACGTCAGTTGAGGCAGATCTTGCAGAACTTGAGAGAGAGGCGCTAGACAAGGGGGCCAAGGAGGTACGACATAAACTGCAGATTAAGGTGGCAGAGTACAAAGCACTGGTTACTCAAGAGGCCCAGACGGTGGCTAGGCACAAGATGGGTAGGCTATATGATCAGGACGACAAAGCCGGAAAACTCATAGCCTGGCTGGATAAAAAGCAGCAGGCCAAGAAGGTAGTGCCGGAAATACGTATGGCATCCGGGACCGTAGTCACTGAGCCCCCGAGAGACAGTGGAGGAATTCGCGAAACACCACAAACAAGTCTACACTCGAGAGTCGGACCGTCCAGAGGAGGACTCTATAGCCCTCCTTGCGGATATCTGAATGCCCTGCCTATCAGACGACGATCGGGAAGCCATTGATAGCCCTCTTACTGATGCCGAAATACAGCGCGCTATAGTAGAACTACGCTAGGGTAAAGCCCTGGGTCCCAACAGCCTCCCAATAGAGCTCTATAAGCTCAAACTAGACATCATTAGTAAAAACCTTAAATCCATGTTCAAAAGGAGCAGGAAGACGGGAGTGCTGCCGCGTGACCAGCGCATAGCAACTATAATGGCGATCCCTAAAGAGGGAAAACCCAAAGAGTCCTGCGCCTCCTATAGACCAATTTCGATCCTCAATGCGGAGCCCAAAATATTAGCAAAAACACTCGCTAATAGGCTTCAGTCGGTACTGACTACACTGGTCCACCCTGACCAATCGGGGTTCATGCCACACCGCAACACAGCACTTAATATTCGACGCTTAAACGGGGTACTGGGGAAACGCCATAGGCTGCAGGAAGACGCGGTGGTGGTCTCTCTAGACGCCACCATGGCATTTGACACCTTAGAGTGGCCCTACATGTTCGCAGTTGTACGCAAATTGGGCTTCAGTTCGTCTTCTTTATTCTGAACCGCTGGCACAGGTACTGGTGAACAACAAGGTATCTGAGGTTTTTACCTTAGAGAGAGGGACTAGACAGGGCTGCCCCCTCTCTCCCCTTCTGTTTGCCCTTTCCCTTGAACCGCTAGCCGCCTGGATCAGGCAGGATGTCTACTTGAAAGGTATAGCATGGGGAAGGGTGGGAAGACAAAATATCCCTGTTATGTTATGTTATGTTAAAAGCATTTTTACCGCGCACGTTCACCAAGCGGTTTCATGGCGCTCCTGACAAAGACGGAAAGCTTGGGCGGAGGTTTTACTCAAATGCTGAATGAAACAGGAGGGTTTTTAACAGCCTGCGAAAACAATCATAGCTGGGACAGTGACGAAGTGCAGTTGGGAGGGAGTTCCAAGTGGTGGGGGCCATGACAGAGAAACTCAGACCTCCATGCTTTTTCCGTCTGGTTTTTGGGACGACAAGTAAATTAAGTGATACTGAGCGGAGATCTCTGTGGGGGACATAACGTGTCAGGCAAGAGGAAATAAAGGCAGGGGCTAGATCTGATAAGGCTTTGAAGATAGTGCATCCAAGCTTGAAGGTGCAGCGTTTGGTAACAGGGAGCCAATGGAGGCTACGCAGAAGGGGAGTGACGTGCTGATGTTTCGGCTGGTGGAAGATCAGGCGGGCTGCCTGATTCTGCACCAGTTGTAGCCTGTGAAGATGGAATGCTGGAATCCCGACATACAGAGTGTTAGCATAGTCGAGTCTGGAGGTAATAAGAGCTAGGATGACAAGAATCAGGGCATCTCTGGTGAGGAACCTACTGATTTTACGGATCCTCCTTAGATGGAAAAAAACAGGATGAGGTGACTGCGTTCATTTGTGGCCTCATGGAGAGGTCGCCAGAGATGACCACCCCCAGACTCTTCACAGTTCTAACAGGACTAGGTGGCGCCCCCAGTGATGAAGGCCAGAAAGTGGAATTCCACGGGTTAGTAGAACCCCCCACCAGTACAAGCTCTGTTTTTGTGGTGTTCAGTTTCAGTTGGCTATGAAACATCCACTCTGCGATGCCAAACATGGTAGACTGAAAGTTGGAACGGGAGGAGGGAAGTGGATCAATGGGAAAAATTAATTGAAGATCTTCCGCATAGTTGAAAATATTGACCGGGGTATTGCGGAGAGAGGCTAAAAGGGGCTGTAGATACAAATTAAACAATAAGGGTGATAGCGCGGAGCCCTGAGGGACCCCGCAGGATAAAGACGAGTAGGGTGCAGAGAAAGTAGACAGGTGCACCGCCTGAGTCCGGTGGTCCAGGACGGATCTGAGCCAATCGAGGGCCACCCCCTGGATGCCGGCATTGTTGACACGGTCGATCAAAATTGTATGATCGACCGTGTCAAAGGCCGCCGACAGGTCCAGAAGGACAAGGGCCTGTGAGATGTTATTATCGGCACCTTTCCTAAGGGCATCCATGACGGCCACAATGACCGCCTCGGTGGAGTGGACGGGTCTGAAGCCCGCTTGTTGGGCATCCAGGAAGGAGGAATCCTCAATAAAGGTGCTCAGACAGCGGGTGACATATGTCTCCAAGATTTTTCCCAGATAGGGAAGAAGGGAGATAGGTCGGTAATTACTTAAGGTAGTGGGATCGGCATTAGTTTTTTTAAGGATAGGTATTACAGCTGCCTGTATAAAGAAGCGCGGGACCGCCCCAGTGGCTAGAGAGTTATTGAGCAGAGCTAATGGGGGGTCAGGGCATGCCAGAAAGGCCTCCCTCAGAATCTGAGGGGGGCAGCAGTCATTAGGGGAACCTGATCTAACTTTGTGGAGTAGCGAAGAGAATTCTTTTGGAGAAATTGGAGGGAACTCTACAAATCGGCTAGGGTTCATAGAAGGAAGAGGGGGAGGAAAAGGGGATGAAGGGGAAGGGATGTTATTTTTGATGGTAGTAATTTTGTCCACAAAGTAAGAATTAAGGGAATCGCACAAAATTTGGGTCGGTTGGGGTTGAGGCGTGACCCTATCAGGCATGGAAAGCTTGTTAACAATGGAGAAAATATCTTTTGCTTTAGTGTTGGAGTCCAGTATTTTTTGGGAGAAGTAGGCTGTTTTAGCTGATAAGATGGATTTTTTGTAGGTGTTCAAAGATTCTCCATAAACAAGTCTTAGCTGGGGGTCATAATTGCGCCTCCAACGGCGCTCTGCCTGCCGGAGAGCAAGTTTATCCACCTTAAGCTGATCGGAAAACCACCGCTGAGCGTCATGAGGACGCTTGGCTTTAATAGTTTTGTAAGGGGCAACTTTGTCACAGGCGGATAACAGCCATTCCTCGAGATGGACAGCCTGGTCAGCCACCGAAATCGAAGGTGTGGGAACGGTGGAGGCCAATAAGGCATGAAAATCAGTCATGTTGGCTTTCTTCCAATTACGAGCGGAGAGGTTGTTAGTAGGAGGGGGGGGACGGGATATAGAAAGATAAAGAAAGAAAGATATAAAGCAATGGTCGGACCAAGGACAGGGAAGTACGGAGAGAGGGGAGATATCAAGATTGGCCGTCCAGACTTGGTCTAGAATGTGACCCTTACAATGAGTTGGAATATTGATGTGCTGGTGAAAATTCATACCTGCTAAAAGGTCAGTGAACTCCGCAGAAAGATGACTTTCGCGGGCGTCAGATGGCCAGTAATTGAAATCTCCAATGATCATGATATTAGCATGATTGATCGTGAGTTGGGAAATGAGCTCACCGAAGAGTTGGGAGAAAAGGGGCATGTAGTCAGGGGGACTGTAGACAAGGACACAAACAAAGGCGGACTTGAGTGAAGAGAATTTAAGAGTAAGACAGTCAATTTTGGGAATAGGGGTCATAGTCAACTCTGTAAATTTATGTTCGGAACGAATGATGGCCGCCACCCCGCCACCGATCTTCCCAGCAGGGCGGTTAACTTGCATGATGTAATAACCAACAGGTATTGCTGCAAGGATGTCAGGGGCTGAATCCTCGGTTAGCCACGTTTCGGCTAAGAGGAGAATATCGATGGTACTCTCGTGCAATAATTGGAAAATGTCTAACTGATTGCTCACTAGGGAGCGGGTATTAAGATATGACACCATCAAAGGAACAGGTTTCAGGGACGTGGAAGAGGGGGGGATGGCGAGGGTTCATCATGGGAGGAAGGGGTTTCCAGGACAGGAATATCGGAAGGGACAAAGATATCACAATCCTGGGCTACCCTGGCAGCACGAGCAAAAAGAGGCCCTGGGCATTTGAGTCTTTGGAGATCGGCGGAGGAATATGTAATGATTTGGGCATTACGGCTGAGCCCTGGGCTCGGTTGGTCGCGGACGGGCGCAGACGGGCTTGACTTATGCGCGACTTCGGCATAAAATAGGGCGGAAAACTTTTCTCGCCCTATTTCTAATTGCATCCACCAGGAAAACTGCTTATGGTCTGATATTATCCATCATTCCCTCCCCTTTCTATAATGCTGCAGCAACAATTACCATCTACCATAATGGGATCATCCTCTTGCAAGCATCGGACTGTAACCTAAATCAATTGGATAAAATCTTTCCCCTCATAAATGAGAAAGTTGTAAGACCCCATCACACCTCCCTAACAAATCAGTCTCCCAGTTCTATGTCCAACTCCCAACCTGACTCCCCATTAAGCCACTTTCCCTCTGTTTCCCTTAGGACTTATATACACATCCCTCACCCTCGAGACAACACTGTCCTCCCCACTTCCCACTACTCCCCCAGCAACTCTAACACAAACGCTGTCCCAATCTCCCCCAGCATCACTACACTTGTTCAGCCTGTGTTCCCACTCTCTCCCTCTCCCCTCACCACAAATCCCTTTGTTCCACCTATAGTTCACAACAATACCCCTCCTTGTCCCCTCTTTACTTCCCTCCTCCCTACTGATTACTACACTGAAAAACTACCACATAGGACACCAGAGCACGTCTCCCTCCACGATGTCACACAAGAATCAACCCCCATCCCTTAACTACAGTCCATGCTATAAAAATGCTAACTCAGACTCCTGACCCCAGAATCAATGAAATACTACTATCTCTACATCAAATCAAACAGGACCTCCAATCCCTGCATGACCTGATTCTGCAACAACCCAACTCCATGCCCACCATAGTAAAAGTGAAGACATACCGTCACTTCAACCACTCAAATCTCGCATATCAACCACGTGCAAGCTCTCCGAAACAGCTACTCCCCAGATGGAGAACAGTACCATACCCCAATACCTCATCCCGTCCAGTTAGGAGGAAAACCCTCTATCATCAATTGATTTAACTTCCCTACTCCTTTCGTATGAGCTCCAGTCTCCATCCCTTAATACTGCGCACTCAGATAACTCACAGAAAGCATCCATAATCCAATCCATCCCAGTCAATGCCTCTAGAGTTACAAGACATATTTCTAGAGGTATAGTTGAAAACAACCTCACACGAGTTCCCATCCTACACGAACCCAACACCACTTCTACCAAAACCCGGCTAAAATGTATTCTGCTAAACTGTAGGTCGGCCGCAAGACAAGCTGCCGATATAGCTAACTTCCTACTAACTAAGGAACCTGACCTTCTAATTTTAACTGAAACCTGGCTAAATGAATCTTCTACGCCTATCCTCAACATACTGATTCCCCCAAACTATCACATTGCAAGACTAGATAGAATTGACAGGCCAGGGGGTGGTATTGCTTGCATTCATCGGAACTACCTATCTGTGAACCACGCCAATTCCCCAGCCCGTCCTGTGAATATCTATGCTTAGACATCACTCATATTAACAAATCAATTTGGGGATAGTATGGAGCTCTTCCTTGAAGATTTGATCCTCCGACACCTAAAACCCAAGAGACTATCAAAGATCTTCACCATGGAACGGGCACACAGGGCTCCGATTCTGAAACCCAAACCCGGGGCCCCACCAAGAACAATTATTGCAAAAATACTTAATTATCTAGATCGCGATGCCATCCTACAGGCCGCAAGACAACATGGCGATCTACAATACGAGGGGGCAACAGTTCGCTTCTTCCCTGACTTCACGCTTCAAGTTCAACAGGAGAGGCGCTCATTTCAAGGGGTCAAGGCGACGCTCCGAGAACGCGGAATTCGATACATGATGTTTTTCCCAGCAAAACTGAAATCATCTCCGGGGGCAAATCCCACTTTTTCACTTCGCCAGTAGCCGTACAGGAATGGCTGGACACGACGGAGCTGGAGGCCCAAGCGAGGCAAGATGGCGGACAATGGCGGGAAACCGGAGCCCCCTCTCCAGGGTCTACAACGGAAAGAGCGGAAGAAGATGAGCAAAGCCAACAATCCTGGCGTTCAAGGTCGAATAGTCCCCGCTGGGACTCAGCCAGAGACAACACGGTGAGATAAGGACACGAACATTCGAATTAGAAGCCATCGAACAGTAATGTATACAATACGCCTACTGTAAGACTGAGTTGCTCCTGTAGGGCAGCATACATATCGGCCCAGGGTCTCTAAGACCATGCTAACTGTTATCCATTGCACTGTTAACCTGAGGGGTCTAACTTATTGGGGCACTTTGGGCGGGGCGGCCGGGACGGGGCTGGCCCACGTTATTCCCTAGTAGAGTCTCCTCAGGGGGTATCTCTCCCCGGGGCAGGGTTGGGCGACAGGCGCTCTGCTAATTGGGGTGGTGGGTAGTTTGGAACCCACGGAGCAGGGAGCAGGGAGGGGGGGCTTGTTTTTGCGAGGAGGGGAGGGTTGTGGCGAACAGTTGTGGGGGGGAGGGGGGAGCCAATTGTTAGCAATAACTATGAACGCTTGCATTGAACACAAAGGCTGGGTGGGAACCAGGGAGGGACGGGGAGTTTGGGATTTGTTACGGTCATACAGAGTATGTGATCACAGAGTCTATGATAGTTCCGGGGTGCTGAGACAGGATACCTTGCAAAGCAACGGATATGGCTAAGAGATGGGAGAAGAGTCTGAAAATTCTGAGCTGGAATGTTAACGGGCTGGGGGACAGACTTAAACGCACCATAGTCCTACAGTTCATTAAGCGGCACCAGCCGGACGTAGTACTGCTGCAAGAAACGCATCTTATGGGGAATACATGTCAGGCCCTCAATAGATGGGGCTACACTCTTGCAGCATATTCCGGCTTCACCTCCGGCTCAAGGGGGGTAGGGATCCTGATACGTCGTTCACTGCCCCTTCACATAGATCACACTGAATCTGACCCACAGGGCCGCTTTGCTGCAATATCTGGACAGTGGGAGGGCTACACATTGAACCTGCTCTCTGTCTATGTTCCACCTGGCCTCCAAACTCGGGCCTACGCAGACCTGGGCAAATTGCTGCTCTCCCTCCCCGACGGTCAGTTGGTTCTGGGAGGGGACTTTAACTCAGTAATGTCAGGGACCCTGGACAGACGGCCCCCCAGAGACCTGCCCCAGGGGCAGAAATGGCTAGCTGACTTTCTTGAGGCCTTCGGGCTCACGGACGTTTGGCGCCTGCTCCATCCCACAGATAGCCAATTCACCTTTTTCTCTGGGCCACATCATTCATTCTCACGCTTTGACTACATCCTAAGCTTGCTGTAATGCGGCACTACAGTACAAGAAGCAACACTCCTAACTCGTGGCATATCGGACCACTCGCCAGTCTCTACACACATAACGTTCGGAACCAGGCGGGAGGGCTGCGTAGCGCCAATAACCCCTGGCATTTAAAAAACGAAGACACTAGGAAAAGAATAGCCAATTCAATTACCCAGTACTTCGAAAATAACGTTGGTTCGGTAGACTCCCCTGTCACCTTATGGGAGGCCTTTAAAACCGTGGTTAGAGGGGAAGCGCTGTCAGCCATCTCAGGCAAACGAAAAGAAAAATGAAGCCAGGTTACGTCAGTTGAGGCAGATCTTGCAGAACTTGAGAGAGAGGCGCTAGACAAGGGGGCCAAGGAGGTACGAGATTAAGGTGGCAGAGTACAAAGCACTGGTTACTCAAGAGGCCCAGACGGCCCAGACGGTGGCTAGGCACAAGATGGGTAGGCTATATGATCAGGGCGACAAAGCCGAAAAACTCATAGCCTGGCTGGCTAAAAAACAGCAGGCCAAGAAGGTAGTGCCGGAAATACGTATGGCATCCGGGACCGTAGTCACTGAGCCCCCGAGAGATAGTGGAGGAATTCGCGAAACACCACAAACAGGTCTACACTCGAGAGTCGGACCGTCCAGAGGAGGACTCTATAGCCCTCCTTGCGGATATCTGAATGCCCTGCCTATCAGACGACGATCGGGAAGCCATTGATAGCCCTCTTACTGATGCCGAAATACAGCGCGCTATAGTAGAACTACGCTAGGGTAAAGCCCTGGGTCCCAACAGCCTCCCAATAGAGCTCTATAAGCTCAAACCAGACATCATTAGTAAACACCTTAAATCCATGTTCGAAAGGAGCAGGAAGACGGGAGCGCTGCCGCGTGACCAGCGCATAGCAACTATAATGGCGATCCCTAAAGAGGGAAAACCCAAAGAGTCCTGCGCCTCCTATAGACCAATTTCGATCCTCAACGCGGAGCCCAAAATATTAGCAAAAACACTCGCTAATAGGCTTCAGTCGGTATTGACTACACTGGTCCACCCTGACCAATCGGGGTTCATGCCACACCGCAACACAGCACTTAATATTCGACGCTTAAACGGGGTACTGGGGAAACGCCATAGGCTGCAGGAAGACGCGGTGGTGGTCTCTCTAGACGCCACCATGGCATTTGACACCTTAGAGTGGCCCTACATGTTCGCAGTTGTACGCAAATTGGGCTTCAGTTCATCTTCTTTATTCTGAACCGCTGGCACAGGTACTGGTGAACAACAAGGTATCTGAGGTTTTTACCTTAGAGAGAGGGACTAGACAGGGCTGCCCCCTCTCTCCCCTTCTGTTTGCCCTTTCCCTTGAACCGCTAGCCACCTGGATCAGGCAGGATGTCTACTTGAAAGGTATAGCATGGGAAAGGGTGGGAAGACAAAATATCCCTGTTATGTTATGTTATGTTAAAAGCATTTTTACCGCGCACGTTCACCAAGCGGTTTCATGGCGCTCCTGACAAAGACGGAAAGCTTGGGCGGAGGTTTTACTCAAATGCTGAATGAAACAGGAGGGTTTTTAACAGCCTGCGAAAACAATCATAGCTGGGACAGTGACGAAGTGCAGTTGGGAGGGAGTTCCAAGTGGTGGGGGCCATGACAGAGAAACTCAGACCTCCATGCTTTTTCCGTCTGGTTTTGGGGACGACAAGTAAATTAAGTGATGCTGAGCGGAGATCTCTGTGGGGGACATAACGTGTCAGGCAAGAGGAAATAAAGGCAGGGGCTAGATCTGATGAGGCTTTGAAGATAGTGCATCCAAGCTTGAAGGTGCAGCGTTTGGTAACAGGGAGCCAATGGAGGCTACGCAGAAGGGGAGTGACGTGCTGATGTTTCGGCTGGTGGAAGATCAGGCGGGCTGCCTGATTCTGCACCAGTTGTAGCCTGTGAAGATGGAATGCTGGAATCCCGACATACAGAGTGTTAGCATAGTCGAGTCTGGAGGTAATAAGAGCTAGGATGACAAGAATCAGGGCATCTCTGGTGAGGAACCTACTGATTTTACGGATCCTCCTTAGATGGAAAAAAACAGGATGAGGTGACTGCATTCATTTGTGGCCTCATGGAGAGGTCGCCAGAGATGACCACCCCCAGACTCTTCACAGTTCTAACAGGACTAGGTGGCGCCCCCAGTGATGAAGGCCAGAGAGTGGAATTCCACGGGTTAGTAGAACCCCCCACCAGTACAAGCTCTGTTTTTGTGGGGTTCAGTTTCAGTTGGCTATGAAACATCCACTCTGCGATGCCAAACATGGTAGACTGAAAGTTGGAACGGGAGGAGGGAAGTGGATCAATGGGAAAAATTAACTGAAGATCGTCCGCATAGTTGAAAATAGTGACCGGGGTATTGCGGAGAGAGGCTAAAAGGGGCTGTAGATACAAATTAAACAATAAGGGTGATAGCGCGGAGCCCTGAGGGACCCCGCAGGATAAAGACGAGTAGGGTGCAGAGAAAGTAGACAGGTGCACCGCCTGAGTCCGGTGGTCCAGGACGGATCTGAGCCAATCGAGGGCCACCCCCTGGATGCCGGCATTGTTGACACGGTCGATCAAAATTGTATTATCGACCGTGTCAAAGGCCGCCGACAGGTCCAGAAGGACAAGGGCCTGTGAGATGTTATTATCGGCACCTTTCCTAAGGGCATCCATGACGGCCACAATGACCGCCTCGGTGGAGTGGACGGGTCTGAAGCCCGCTTGTTGGGCATCCAGGAAGGAGGAATCCTCAATAAAGGTGCTCAGACAGCGGGTGACATATGTCTCCAAGATTTTTCCCAGATAGGGAAGAAGGGAGATAGGTCGGTAATTACTTAAGGTAGTGGGATCGGCATTAGTTTTTTTAAGGATAGGTATTACAGCTGCCTGTATAAAGAAGCGCGGGACCGCCCCAGTGGCTAGAGAGTTATTGAGCAGAGCTAATGGGGGGTCAGGGCATGCCAGAAAGGCCTCCCTCAGAATCTGAGGGGGGCAGTAGTCATTAGGGGAACCTGATCTAACTTTGTGGAGTAGCGAAGAGAATTCTTTTGGAGAAATTGGAGGGAACTCTACAAATCGGCTAGGGTTCATAGAAGGAAGAGGGGGAGGAAAAGGGGATGAAGGGGAAGGGATGTTATTTTTGATGGTAGTAATTTTGTCCACAAAGTAAGAATTAAGGGAATCGCACAAAATGTGGGTCGGTTGGGGTTGAGGCGTGACCCTATCAGGCAGGGAAAGCTTGTTAACAATGGAGAAAATATCTTTTGCTTTAGTGTTGGAGTCCAGTATTTTTTGGGAGAAGTAGGCTGTTTTAGCTGATAAGATGGATTTTTTTTGTAGGTGTTCAAAGATTCTCCATAAACAAGTCTTAGCTGGGGGTCATAATTGCGCCTCCAACGGCACTCTGCCTGCCGGAGAGCAAGTTTTTCCACCTTAAGCTGATCGGAAATCCACCGCTGAGCGTCATGAGGACGCTTGGCTTTAATAGTTTTGTAAGGGGCAACTTTGTCACAGGCGGATAACAGCCATTCCTCGAGATGGACAGCCTGGTCAGCCACCGAAATCGAAGGTGTGGGAACGGTGGAGGCCAATAAGGCATGAAAATCAGTCATGTTGGCTTTCTTCCAATTACGAGCGGAGAGGTTGTTAGTAGGAGGGGGGGGACGGGATATAGAAAGATAAAGAAAAAAAGATATAAAGCAATGGTCGGACCAAGGACAGGGAAGTACGGAGAGAGGGGAGATATCAAGATTGGCCGTCCAGACTTGGTCTAGAATGTGACCCTTACAATGAGTTGGAATATTGATGTGCTGGTGAAAATTCATACCTGCTAAAAGGTCAGTGAACTCCGCAGAAAGATGACTTTCGCGGGCGTCAGATGGCCAGTAATTGAAATCTCCAATGATCATGATATTAGCATGATTGATCGTGAGTTGGGAAATGAGCTCACCGAAGCGTTGGGAGAAAAGGGGCATGTAGTCAGGGGGACTGTAGACAAGGACACAAACAAAGGCGGACTTGAGTGAAGAGAATTTAAGAGTAAGACAGTCAATTTTGGGAATAGGGGTCATAGTCAACTCTGTAAATTTATATTCGGAACGAATGATGGCCGCCACCCCGCCACCGATCTTCCCAGCAGGGCGGTTAACTTGCATGATGTAATAACCAACAGGTATTGCTGCAAGGATGTCAGGGGCTGAATCCTCGGTTAGCCACGTTTCGGCTAAGAGGAGAATATCGATGGTACTCTCGTGCAATAATTGGAAAATTTCTAACTGATTGCTCACTAGGGAGCGGGTATTAAGATATGACACCATCAAAGGAACAGGTTTCAGGGACGTGGAAGAGGGGGGGATGGCGAGGGTTCATCATGGGAGGAAGGGGTTTACAGGACAGGAATATCGGAAGGGACAAAGATATCACAATCCTGGGCTACCCTGGCAGCACGAGCAAAAAGAGGCCCTGGGCATTTGAGTCTTTGGAGATCGGCGGAGGAATATGTAATGATTTGGGCATTACGACTGAGCCCTGGGCTCGGTCGGTCGCGGACGGGCGCAGACGGGCTTGACTGATGCGCGACTTCGGCGCGAAGTCGGCGCTCCCGCTGCGCTCGTCCGCTGCGCTTCCGCCAGACCGCCATTATATTATAGAGGTGAGGGAGCACTAGACCGCTAACCTGCGATGAGTAGGTGCAGGGCGGAAGTAGTGTCACGAGCAGGAAGTGACGCTCCTCTAGATGACCCTCCGCACAAACGGCACAATGCCGGGGCGGAACGGGGCCACGAGCGTGTCAAATGCAAGAAAGTATATAGCGCTACAGTATGCACGACATAAATGCAAAATAGAGGATTTTAAAAATAAAGTTTCAAAAGTGCTATTAAAATCAGCAGTTTTAAAATATAAACAGCATCAAGAGCATACACACAACCGCAGCCTAGCTCGCCGCGTTTGTCACTGGGCGGGTGCTGGGTTCGTGAAATAAATAGAGGCAGGCTCTGCAACACTAGACCGCTAACCTGCGATGAGTAGGTGCAGGGCGGAAGTAGTGTCACGAGCAGGAAGTGACGCTCCTCTAGATGACCCTCCGCACAAACGGCACAATGCCGGGGCGGAACGGGGCCACGAGCGTGTCAAATGCAAGTAAGTATATAGCGCTACAGTATGCACGACATAAATGCAAAATAGAGGATTTTAAAAATAAAGTTTCAAAAGTGCTATTAAAATCAGCAGTTTTAAAATATAAACAGCATCAAGAGCATACACACAACCGCAGCCTAGCTCGCCGCGTTTGTCACTGGGCGGGTGCTGGGTTCGTGAAATAAATAGAGGCAGGCTCTGCAACACTAGACCGCTAACCTGCGATGAGTAGGTGCAGGGCGGAAGTAGTGTCACGAGCAGGAAGTGACGCTCCTCTAGATGACCCTCCGCACAAACGGCACAATGCCGGGGCGGAACGGGGCCACGAGCGTGTCAAATGCAAGTAAGTATATAGCGCTACAGTATGCACGACATAAATGCAAAATTGAGGATTTTAAAAATAAAGTTTCAAAAGTGCTATTAAAATCAGCAGTTTTAAAATATAAACAGCATCAAGAGCATACACACAACCGCAGCCTAGCTCGCCGCGTTTGTCCCTCTACGCCAACGACATCCTTCTGTACCTCTCCAAGCCGAGAAGGTCGATACTGGCGGCACTTGACATTTTCGCAAGCTTCGGACGTAACTCCGGCTTTCATGTCAACTGGAGCAAATCATATCTCTACGTCCTCCACGGCGACCCCCCTAGGCTCCCCGACGCATGTCCCATCACAGTAGCAGGGGACGGGTTCAAATACCTGGGAGTATTCATTACCACAAATAAGGCTTTGTTGTATGAACGTAATCTTAAACCGCCACTAAGCCGGCTTCAAAGCGAGGCCAAGTCCTGGCAGCACCTTCCATTGTCGCTACTGGGCCGAGCGGCCTTATTTAACATGATGGCGTTACCACGGTTTCTCTATGCTCTACAAAATTATCCGGACCTGGTACCCAACAATTACTTTACAGCCTGTGGGCCGGCACACCACGCATTGCATTGAAAAAACTCACGCTGGGGTGGTATGACGGTGGAATAGCCCTCCCGGACATCCGTAAATACTATTGGGCAGCCCACCTCACAGCTATAAATCAGGGGATGTATGGTGACGGTAATGATCCCACCTACGGGATGGACAGATGGCTACTCCCTGGGGGGAACTATGAGATTGCACTCTACTCTAAGCCGGGCACACATCGACTCACTGGGCCTACACAACACTCTGTACAGATATGGCATATTGCTCAGAGGAAACTCGGATGGTCGGAAGTTCTCACAATGGCCACACCACTATGGGCCTCGGAAAAACTGGGCAGCTTGGGACATACCAAGGGGTTCCGGAACTGGGACTTTATCGGGATCTCCCAAATTAAAGATATCTGGGGCCCTAAAGGTATTCACACATTCGCCCACTTACAAGACACGTATGAACTGGCACAAACCGAATATTTTAGATACATGCAGGTGCGACACTCCCTTCAGGCAAATATTCCACCAGAGACTAAACTACCACAAATCTCCCCGCTCGAAGACAGACTACTTGATGGACACATGACAGAACACGCCATCTCTCTCACATATAAAAAAATAATCAATAACCCCCCCCGACTTCCTCCTTCCCCTAAAAGAGAAAAGGGTCGCAGATGGGTTTGAAATCGACGACGAAGAATGGATGTATGCTCTTGCCTCACCGCGGGAGGTGGCAATATCAGCTCGATTACGACTAATTCAACTGAAAATATTGCACAGAATATACATTTCATGTACAAGACTGCAAATGTTGGGGAGGGGTGGGGACGGGCTCTGTAGGAGGGGGTGTGGTGGAACAGGTACCTTTTCCATATACTATGGGGCTGCCCAAAGGTGCAAAAGTACTGGAGAAGGGTGGTGCAGTGCATGCAGGAGGTGTGGGAGGTGGAGATTCGCCCAGAGGCCAAGAGGTGTCTTCTCAATATTTGGGAGCCCACGGACCTGTCACCAAAAGGGAAACTATGGGTGATGCTTGGGCAGATGGTGGCGAAAAGAAACATTGCTAGACTGTGGGGAAACCCTAATCCACCAAAACTGACAGACTGGCAATGCGACATGGACTGGTGTATGCTGCAGGAAAAGACTGTGTATGTAACAAGAGGGTGCCCCCAGAAATGGGTGGAAATATGGACCAGCTGGAATGACTTTAGGGGAAACATCTGCGAGCCTCGTCGTACCACGCAGACTAGCTCAATGGATATAGAATGATTTAACTACTCAATGGCATAATACACTTGAACACGATGTGCTGTCAACTTAACACCGGAACAGCAGTAGACTCGATTGTGCTGTAACTTGATGACCGAGTTAAGGGGGGGTTTGTTCTGTTGTTCTGTTCTATTTAATTAAAGAGACTGTGAAACGTATATTATGCCTCTATATATAAAATATAAAATCAGACCTTCACTATCCTGCCTTATACCTGTGACTCACATACACCTGCACTTTATCACGCCACCGTACCCCCGGGTTGACGGCACGGAGGCTGTGTATTCTATGAAACGTTGCATACTCTACGGAAATGTTGCAGCCGGCCCACAGGGTTGTAGGCCGGAAGCTGTGTAATGTAAAATGATCTAATAAAGGTCTTTAAAAGAAAAGAAAAAACATTTGGCTTGTACTTGTCGTTTTGGATCATTACAGGGAGAGTTTATAAGATGTCAAATCATTATCCATACCAGCAGCCCCAAAATACAGGATAAGTTATGGGTCAATGGGGAAGTACTGTTGAAAGATGTAATTGCTTTAGTAAAACAAGCAGAATTAACAGAGAGGTGCGAAGGTTGTGGTTGATGAGTACAAGAATCAAAACAAATCAATATAGTTACAGTTGCTACAGTTGCTAATAAAAGTTAACATTACTATTCCATGAAGATCACACAAAGTAATAGTGAAGGTATTGCCAAAAACCTAAAGGAAGAGAATTCAGGGCAGGGGGAACCAAAGAAATGTTGCTGATGTGGCAGTTTAGAATATTTGGCGTATTATAAGAAATATCCTGTAAATAATCAAAAATGTTCTCTATGTTGTGTCATGGGACATTATGCGAGAGTGTGTGGAAAAAGGAAAGAGAACAAGATAAAATATATTCAAGATGCAAATCAATCATGTTCTGATCATCAAAAAGAGGTTGCTGAGGATAATGGCATGTTTTGTTTTGAGTATGATGTTTTGAAAGTCAAGCATGCCGTGAGGGGAAAAAAACTGTTTGTGAATTGAGTATTGGTGGAGTAATAGTAAATGTGGTTGCAGATTGAGGATCACCTTTACCCATTACCAATAGAAATGTTTGGGATGATTCACTTGTAAAGGTGCAGGAAAATTTGGAATTACCTGATGTGAAACCCACCAGTTACACTGGCGAGAGCATTGATATAATTGGGTTCAGAACCCTGGAATTAGAATTTAAAAGGAGAAAGTCTGGGAATCCTCCTTCTGTTCTTGGATGGTTTGAGCAGGGGAACTTAGGAATAATTCTGTATGTAAATAGTTCAGAACCTATTTTGACCATAAAAAGTCTGAATGGTATAGGGAGAAGTATCTCAGATGAATTTCCTAAGGCATATTCTTGGAAAGTTGGCCTTTTGAATGATTTTAACCATAAAAATGAACTTAAAGCTACAGTCAAACTGTATATTCATAAAGTAAGGCATATTCCATTTTCTATAGGGAAGAGGTTCCACTGGAATTTGAGAATTTAGTTCAAAATTATATTACTGAAGAAGTTGAAATGGCAGAGTGGGTGTCTCAGTTGGTGGTGAGACGTTCTTATGATACAGTCAGATTATGTGGGGATCTGAGAGAATTTAATAGGAACATAATATTTTTTTTTACCTCATCCTACAAAAGTTTTGCCCCTACTATGGAGCAAACTGGTTTATGCACCTATTCTATCAAATACTCCCCTAACCTTACAAAAAAAGCAGCCAAAGGCTTTAAACATAACCTATTAAAAGCCCACCCAAAAAATCCAATCTCTGATCCCTACTTTTCAAACAACAAAGGTCATCTAACCAACGACCTCATCTTCTTTACCAAAAGAAGAGCCCAATGGCGGAAAACTTTTCTCGCCCTATTTCTAATTGCATCCACCAGGAAAACTGCTTATGGTCTGATATTATCCATCATTCCCTCCCCTTTCTATAATGCTGCAGCAACAATTACCATCTACCATAATGGGATCATCCTCTTGCAAGCATCGGACTGTAACCTAAATCAATTGGATAAAATCTTTCCCCTCATAAATGAGAAAGTTGTAAGACCCCATCACACCTCCCTAACAAATCAGTCTCCCAGTTATATGTCCAACTCCCAGCCTGACTCCCCATTAAGCCACTTTCCCTCTGTTTCCCTTAGGACTTATATACACATCCCTCACCCTCGAGACAACACTGTCCTCCCCACTTCACACTACTCCCCCAGCAACTCTAACACAAACGCTGTCCCAATCTCCCCCAGCATCACTACACTTGTTCAGCCTGTGTTCCCACTCTCTCCCTCTCCCCTCACCACAAATCCCTTTGTTCCAGCTATAGTTCACAACAATACCCCTCCTTGTCCCCTCTTTACTCCCCTCCTCCCTACTGATTACTACACTGAAAAACTACCACATAGGACACCAGAGCACGTCTCCCTCCACGATGTCACACAAGAATCAACCCCCATCCCTTAACTACAGTCCATGCTATAAAAATGCTAACTCAGACTCCTGACCCCAGAATCAATGAAATACTACTATCTCTACATCAAATCAAACAGGACCTCCAATCCCTGCATGACCTGATTCTGCAACAACCCAACTCCATGCCCACCGTAGTAAAAGCGAAGACATACCGTCACTTCAACCACTCAAATCTCGCATATCAACCACGTGCAAGCTCTCCGAAACAGCTACTCCCCAGATGGAGAACAGTACCATACCCCAATACCTCATCCCGTCCAGTTAGGAGGAAAACCCTCTATCATCGATTGATTTAACTTCCCTACTCCTTTCTTATGAGCTCCAGTCTCCATCCCTTAATACTGCGCACTCAGATAACTCACAGAAAGCATCCATAATCCAATCCATCCCAGTCAATGCCTCTAGAGTTACAAGACATATTTCTAGAGGTATGGTTGAAAACAACCTCACACGAGTTCCCATCCTACACGAACCCAACACCACTTCTACCAAAACCCGGCTAAAATGTATTCTGCTAAACTGTAGGTCGGCCGCAAGACAAGCTGCCGATATAGCTAACTTCCTACTAACTAAGGAACCTGACCCTCTAATTTTAACTGAAACCTGGCTAAATGAATCTTCTATGCCTATCCTCAACATACTGATTCCCCCAAACTATCACATTGCAAGACTAGATAGAATTGACAGGCCAGGGGGTGGTATTGCTTGCATTCATCAGAACTACCTATCTGTGAACCACGCCAATTCCCCAGCCCGTCCTGTGAATATCTATGCTTAGACATCACTCATATTAACAAATCAATTTGTTCACTACATTCATTTTACCACCCACCAGGAGATAACCTCACCTTCATCGAACATCTTATGGATATACTAGCTACAAATGTTGGATAACAGATCACTCAAATTTCCTGGGGGACTATAACCTCCACTGGCATGACCCTAATGACCCAGAGGTCAATAGCCTCAAAGCCTTCCTATCTGACATTAACCTGTCCCAAATCTGTGACAGCCCCACCCATGACAAAAGCTAAACCCTCGATCTAGTAATTTCCAAAGGGGATTCCACCCAGCTTGAATCGATCCTCCCTTGTGACTGGTCAGACCATCACATCATTACCTTTTACCAGCCACGGCGAGCAGTGGGAGTACCTGCAGGGCGGTGACGTGGGGAGGAGAGGGGCAGGGTAGGGGGTAGTAATGTATGGATTACGGAGTTTTGCAGGTAAGTAAACATTTAAATAAATAAAACAAATTTCGTTCCGCGCACTGCATCACATTTGGGGATGCAGTGCACTTAACGAAATTCGTTTTATTTATTTATTTATGAGCTAATCAAATCTCAATCTATGGGTGTCTCCCACTCCCCCCAAGGTAAGCCAGACACACTACCCAATTGTGAGGAATTTGCCTCCTTTTTCATGGCGAAAAAAGAAAACATAAAGACTGACCTGTTCAGACTATCCCTCACAGACCCCTACATGATCGCTGGGGACCCCTCTTAGTTGTTCGGCAAACTTTGACCTAAAATACAACACATACTGGCCCTCCTTCAACACCTACAATGAAGAAATTATCCTAAAAATCGCTCACGGCCCTAAATCCTTCCAACCACTTCACAGACCCGCTCCTAGCAAACTACCTAAAAGACTTCATTCCATTGGTAGTGCCTTTATGGACTAGGATTATAAACTCCTCTCTCCTTCAAGGAACCATCCCAGACATCCTTAAAGTAGGCCAGGTATCCCCCATCATAAAGAAACCATCGGCGGACCCGGCAGACCTGAATAACTATTGTCCAATATCCAGCATCCTCACTTTAGCCAAACTGGTAGAAAAATGTGTTCACATGCAGCTTAGCAACCATATAGATCACTTTAACCTGCTTGATCAATTCCAATCAGGCTTCTGCGTTGGGCACAGTACGGAATCAGCCATGACCCACATAATAGACAACGCATTCAATCAATCAATCAATCAATCAGTCAATCAGAATACTTGTAAAGCGCGCTACTTACCTGTGAGGGTCTCAAGGCGCTGAGGGGAGGGGGCGCCGCTACTGCTCGAAGAGCCAGGTCTTGAGGAGTCTTCTTAAGGCGAGTAGGTCTTGGGTCTGCCGTAGGTGGGTAGGGAGGGCGTTCCAGGTTTTGGCGGCGAGGTAGGAGAAGGATCTGCCGCCGGAGGTTGTTGGTTGGATGCGGGGGACAGCGGCGATGCTGGCGGAGTGGAGCTGGTGGGTGTGGGTGTTAAAGCTGAGTCTGCTGTTCCGGTAGGCTGGTCCGTCGTTGTGGAGTGCTTTGTGTGCGTGGGTGAGGAGCTTGAAGGTGATCCTCTTGTCGACGGGGAGCCAGTGTAGGTCTCTCAGGTGGGGGGTGATGTGGCTGCGGCGGGGGACGTTGACGATTAGTCGGACGGAGGCGTTTTGGATGCGTTGTAGTTGTCGTAGGTGTTTGGCTGGGATTCCGCGTAGAGTGCGTTGCCGTAGTCCAGTCTGCTGCTGAGGAGGGCCTGTGTCACCGTTCTTCTTGTTTCAGTCGGGAGCCACTTATAGATCCTGCGGAGCATGCGGAGGGTATTGTAGCAGGAGGAGGAGACGGCGTTGACCTGTTTGGACATGGAGAGGGAGGAGTCAAGGATGAATCCTAGGTTGCGTGCATGGTCGGTGGGTGTCGGTGCTGTTACTGGGAGCAGAGAGATGGGCCGGAAGTTCTTGAGGTCCTTGGGGTCCGCCTTGGGAATCTTGTTGAGGAGGGCGTTGATTTTGGCATGTTTCCAGCTTTCGGGAATGTCCCTGTTTCAAAGGAGATGTTGATGACCTTCCGTAGTTAGGGTGCGATGGCAGCGTCTGCTTTGTTGAATAGGTGGTGTGGGCACGGGTCTGATGGAGATCCTGAGTGGATGGAGTTCATGACCTTGCATGTCTCGCCGTCATTGATGTTGGCCCAGGAGGTCAGGCGGTTGGCGCTGGTGGTGTTAACAGTGGAGGTGGGGTCTGGCGTAATCGGGCGGTCATGGTGTTGAAGCTGTTATGGATGTCAGCGATCTTGCGGTGGAAAAAGATGGCTAGAGAGTTGCACAGTTCTTGTGAGGGCATTGGTGCTAGGGTTGGAGAGTTCCTTTACTGTTGTGTGCGTTGTTATTCAGGCGGTCTTTGAAGGAGGATCTCTTGGCTATTCTGATGAGGTGGTGATGTCTGCGAGTGGCGTCCTTGTGGGCTGCGTGGTTGTCCGGAGTGCGTTCGTGGAGCCATATCTTCTCCAGTTTCCGGCAGGCGAGTTTGGAGGTCTGCAGCTTGTCGGTGAACCAGGTAGCTCTCTTGCTTGCGTGGTTGTTGGAGGGTTTCTTGAGTGGGGCGAGGGTGTTGGCGCAGTCGTCGATCCACTGAGGTTGCGGGCTGCGGCGTCTGGGTTGGTGGGGTCGGTGGGTGGATTCTGGGCGAGGGTGGTGATCAGCAGGTCTTCAGTGACTTTGCTCCAGCAGATGCCGAGGCAGCTGTTGGGTGCGGTGGTGCGTGGTTGGTTTGTTGAAGTTGAAATGGATGCAACAGTGGTCGGTCCAGTGGAGTTCGGTGGTGTGGTCGAAGCGACGTGGGTGCCTGTGGAGAAGATGGGGTCCAGTGTGTGGCCAGCGGCGTGGGTGGGTGCGGTGACCAGTTGTCTGAGGCCGAGGTTGGCAATGTTGTCGGTCAGGGTGGCGGAGTTGGCGTCGTTGTTGTTCTCAAGGTGGAAATTCAGGTCCCCGAGGGGGTTGTAGTCCTTGGAGGCGAGTGTGTGGGTGCTGGCGAGGTCGGCGATTGAGCTCGGGTCCGGATGATCTGTAGATGAGTGTTCCTCTGAGGGTTGTGTTGGGGTCGGTGTGGATCCGGAAGTGCAGGTGTTCTGCGGTGTTGAGGGTGTTGTCTGCGTGGGTGGTGACCTTGAGGGTGGACTTGTGGACGATGGCTATTCCTCCTCCAATTCTGTTGGCGCGATCCCTGCGGGTGATCTTGTAGCCGTCCGGGATGGCTATGGCGATGTCGGGCACCGAGGAGTCCTTCCACCAGGTCTCGGTCAGGAAGGCCACGTCTGGTGCGGAGGTGTCGAGCAGATCCCAGAGCTCGATGGTGTGTTTGCGTGCGGAGCGGGTGTTGAGGAGTATGCAGCGGAGGTGGGTGGGTTCAGTCTTTGGAGGTTTGGTGGTTCTGTCGCAGGTGAAGCTGCAGGTGTGGCAGGAGAAAGGTCTGTGAGTCAGTTTCGGGGCGGCTTGGAAGCAGGTGTGGTTTCGGCTGGCGTTGAGTGTGTAGAAGGTGCTGGCGTCGTAGCAGAGTCTGGTGTTGTGGAGTTTGCGGGGTCCAGGGGTTCTAACGCTGGGCACGGTCCAGGCGTGGGCGGGCGCAGACGGGCTTGCCTTTGGCGTGCCTTCGGCCTCCATAAGAGGTGGAAAGGGAGGGAGGAGCAGCTGGGAGGCGGGAGCTGGGTGGCCAATGGGGATCAGCGGGGTGGGGCCACAGGGACGCAGCGGCAGGAAGGAAGGAGCGGGAGACAGCGGCAGGCAGCAGGGAGACGGCGGCAGGCAGCAGGAGGAAACGAGGCAGCTGGCGGCTGTGTGGTGGCATGGGGAGCGACCTGCCCGCATTAAAATTCTTGGACCAAAACAAAGCATGTTTACTAATCCTGCTTGACCTATCATCGGCCTTCGATACAGTCAAACACAACAACTTAATAGATCTTCTGAAACACAGAATGGGACTATCTGGATCGGTCCTAAACTGATTCACATCCTTCCTTCAAAACAGAACACAAAGATTCAAGGGCAATCAATCCTTATCCAAGCCCACCCCAGTCACTTTAGGAGTTCCACAGGGATCAGCCCTCTCCCCTACACTGTTCAACATGTTAATGGAACCACTCACCAAACTTCTCAGCTCCTTGAATGTCCACTATCACATATACGCAGATGACACACAACTCTACATAAAGATCCACTCACTTGAGGACATCAAATCTCTTAATTCAACGCTCCAAAATACACAGACTTGGTTGGCCAAAAACCACTTAAAACTAAACAGCCTCAAAACGGAATTCCTCCTAATTGCCCCCCAAACCAATCTAACATCATCCTCGATTGGATGAAGCACCTAACAGCACTCAACGGTCAACCTCTCATCATCAACTCAGCGAAATCGCTGGGAATAACCCTGGACAATAAGCTAAACATGCAAAAACACATCAGTACCTCTACAAAAGGAGCACATTTTCATATGAACACTTTGAGAAGACTGAAACCCTTCCTGCCCACAAATGACTTTAAACAGGCAGTTCAAGCTGTAGTAATTCCTAGATTGGAGTATGCTAGTGTGGCTCTATGTTGCCTTCCCAAATCTACGACGGCCCCTCTAAGAGCCTCTATCAACACAGCAGCTAGACTCATCACAGGTTCCAAAGAAACTGTCACATCTCCCCTGACCTGCGTGCCTTTAACTGGCTTCCTTATGAGGCTAGAATTCACTTGAAAATCGCCTGTATGACGCACAAGGCATTACATCACAAAACACCAATATTCCTGGCTGAGAAATTGGTGCTGTCATGTGGTAACAGAACCACCAGGAGCTCCTACAATCTGTTACTGAAACCACAACGATTTAACAAGAAGAAAACATACAACCGATCCTTCTCAGGGATGGCTTCCAGGATTTAGAATGCCTTACCCCCAGAAATAAGACAGAACCCTTCCACATCATCTTTCAAAAAAGAAGTGAAATCTATTCTCTTGTCCAAATTCACTTGAACTACTCATACATTTGTGTATATATTTGCTACTTTTGCTAAGCTATAATATTCTAAGTTTTCTTACTGTAACCTATGCTATTCTGATTTGTCTTGATGTCACCTATATTTGCCCTGTAAAGCGCTCTGATACCCGCAAGGGTCTTGTTCGCGCTATACAAAACCGTTAAAATATATAAATTAATAATTATTAATCAGTACCCACTATCTAGAATTAATTACATTTTTGCTATCACAAAGAATGTAAACTGGTTTTCCACATTAGACTTAAAATTCGTCTAGCTTCAGGTGCCATTACATACTGGCTGTACAAAGTTGCCAAAATTCATAACACCCATGGGATATTATACATTTTTTAGGGTGCCGTTTGACCTGGTGTCGACCGCTGTAATGTTTCAGAGAATCATGAGTGACTTTTTCAAGGATATCAATGGTGTAATGTTTTTTCAAGATGACATACTTATTATGGGTAACACCAGAGAGGTGTACGATAGGAGACTGAAACAGGTGTTGAAAAGTTTGGAGGATAAACGCCTCACTGTGGAATATAATAAATGCAAATTTGCCAAGGAGGAAGTTACTTATCCGGGCCAAAACATTATTGATAAAGGTACTAAGCCCAAGCAAGTTTTGATAGAGGCCATTTGGAATGCTCAAGCTCCCGAAGGCAAGGATGATGTCAGAGCATTTCTGTGCTTAGTAGAATATTATTTGACATTTGTTCACAATTTTTCAGAAAAAACATATTCCATTTGCATCTTACTAAAGGACAAGGTGGAATTCATGTGGTGTGTGGAATCAGGACGAATTTATGAAACTAAAAGCTGAAATTACTTCTGGACAGTTCCTGAAAGCGATTGATCCTGCATGCAAAATATGTACTACAACTGATGCTAGTAAAAAAGGACTATCTTAGTATGATGAGGATAAAGCTGAATTGGTTGTAGCGTTTTCTTCAGGTGCATTGTCTCCTGCAGAGGAGACATTCAGTTATTGAAAGAGAGACTCTTGCGTGTGTGAGGTCTTATGCATTTTTGTCAATATGTGTAGGGTTATCATGTGCTGCTAAGAACAGATTACGAACCATTAACAAAAGTGCTCCCTACCACTGGTTTGCCAAAAGCATTGCCCAGATTAGCAAGAATGTCTATTAAACTGCTTGATTTTATTTACGATAAATTTGAAGATCACTGGAGCCATGTAGAGTAGGTTAAAGTGGTTTATTCATTAGGTAGAACAACCCCATAGGTCCTCCTTCACCAGCAACTGCCTGCTCAGTCTCCCCTGGATTCCACACTCCAGAATCCAGTGGAGAAGGCAAGCAGATGCAGGTGTTGCTAGGATACAACATAAATACAACATAAACAGTACATATGAGGTATTAAGAACAGAGTTGCAGATGTTTAAAGGCGAATGCCGTTGCTTTCAGATGATAATGGTGAACAATGGTTGGATGACGGCTGTGTGGCAGGTTTTTTGATGAGGTTATGGACGGAATTAGACTCAGTTATTGGAGGTAGCAAGTAACCAAAGACAAAGGGTTGCAAATGATTTGTTGTTTGTGAACAACAAGTGGTCTGAGAAGAAGAGATTTAGAACCTGATTACTGATGAAGGATGATATCCAGAAGCACATGTGTCTAGAGATTGACAGCACTAACCTGCACCAACTTTGATGAAATATTTCAGCAAAAACTCAAGTAAGCATTTAAAATTAACTGCACTTACCATAATGCTAAGGGGCGAACTGTGCTGGGAGGTGAAGCAGTGTGCGCCCACCCCCCTTCTGTTTGAAAAGGCTCCCTTGAGCCATTGGGCTGGTGAGATTTTGGAAATGCACCTGTGCGCCCGTGAGAGGTACTGAGACCTGAAAGGATTTTGGCAGCTTACTCAGCAACCCCAGATAAATTTTGTTTTTATCTCTACTGATGAAGGGTGATATTCAGAAACACATTTCTAGAGATTGACAGCGCTAACCTGCACCAAATAAGGTTAAATACTTCCTCAGAAACTCAAGTAAGCATTTAAAATAAATGAACTACATTTACCATTATGCTAAGGGGTGAACTGTGCTGGTAGGTGAAGCAGTGTGCTCCCATCCCCCTTCCGTTTGAAAAGGCTCCCTTGAGCTATTGAGCTGACAAGCTTTTGGAGATGCACCTGTGCGCCTGTGAGAGGTTCTGACACCTGTAAGGATTGTGGCAGCTTATTCAGCAACCCCAAATAAATGTTGTTTTTATCTCTACTGATGAAGGATGCTATCTAGAAACACATGTCCAGAGATTTACAGCGCTAACCTGCACCAACATTGGTGAAATACTTCAGCAAAAACTCAAGTAAGCATTTAAAATGAACTGCATTTACAATAATGATAAGGGGTGAACTGTGCTGGGAGGTGAAGCAGTGTGCTCCCACCCCTCTTCTGTGGGGTGTAATTATATGAATGTGTCTGGAGATCGAGAAATGGGTGGATCCAACCATCCACATATCACAGTAAAAATCGATTATATATGTACATAGCCAGATTTAAAAGCTATCTGCAGTATGTATTCAAAGTTGGTACCCAAGTTACATGTGTCAAATAAATTATTTAGTGCTTGTAGACAAGCTTTTGTTGCATGTTTCTTTTGCTTGCTTATCTGTCTTTGCAATCATCAATTTTATTTGTATTTGTTTTTTAATCTTCTTGGGGAACAGTATTTTTATTGGTTTGTAAATGGGGAAGATGTGTTGTTGTGTACTTGGGCGATATATTTTATGTTTATGTTAGAATTTTTGGGTGGAATGTAGATTGTATATTGTGGGAAGATTCCAAGCATGGTATAGAAGATGTGGTGGTGGAGGAAGACAGCACTGTGCTTAGAGCTGAAATAAATACTACTTGGCTACATATTGGAGTCCGTAGTGGTAACTACACATACCTCTTATTACTCTTGGGACCACTGGGATAGAAGGTTCCTAAGGTAGCAGCAAACCCAGTGCTTAATTTGAGTCTGTGGTTTTTGGTGCTTAGCACTAGCATTTAATTGTCAGCACCGGAACCTATGGTAGTCTGCATCATGGTGGTGCCTTTTATCTTATTTAGAGATAGGCACAATTACAATCAATACTAATATAATAAAGAGAGAGCCCAAACCTTTGAGGCGGGTAATCCCAGGAACCACAGCACCAATCACAACACCCAATACAGCGTTGGAAAGGGCAGTTGCAGCAGAAGGGCATAGGCTATGCAGACGCCCACCATATACATTTAAAAGGTAAAAGAACCGTGCCAGCAAAGTAGTCCCTTGTGGGCGTGTCTGCGTTGTGCTGTGGGCGTGTGCTGGGGGCGTGACAAACGCTGGGGGCGTGTGGTATGTTCCGCCCTTCATGCCATGTCTCATATCGTGTGCTAATCCCACCCTGCTGCCTTTAAATACCCCTGCACCCCATAATCATAACCCACCCTTACTCCTTAAAATACCCCAACACCCTTAAACACTAACCCATCTTAACCCTATAAATATACCCTGTACCCCAAAACCCAAACCTATCCCTAAACCCTAAAAATACCCCTGTACCCCAAAACCCAAACCTAGCCCTGAACCCTATAAATACCCCTGTACCTCAAAACCCAAACCTACCCCTGAACCCTAAAAATACCCCTGTACCCCAAAACCCAACCTAACCCTGAACCCTAAAAATACCACTGTACCCCAAAACCCGAACCTACCCCTGAACCCTAAAATACCCATGTACCCCAAAACCCAAACCTAGCCCTGAACCCTTAAAATACACCTGTACCCCAAAACCCAAACTTACCCATGAACCCTAAAAATACCCATGTACCCCAAAACCCAAACCTAGCCCTGAACCCTAAAAATAACCCTGTACACCAAAACCCAAACCTACCCCTGAACCCTAAAATACCCCTATACCTCAAAACCCAAACCTAGCCCTGAACACTAAAAATACCCCTGTACCCCAAAACCCAAACCTAGCCCTGAACCCTACCTCTGAACCCTAAAAATACCCCATACCCCAAAACCCAAACCTAGCTCTGAACCCGAAAAATACCCCTGTACCCCAAAACCCATACCTTTCCCTAAACCCTAAAACTACCCCTGTACCCCATAACCCAAAACTATATCTGAACCCTTAAAATACCCAAACACCCCAAAACATTTACCTCAGAACCCCAAAACATATACCTCTATACCCATACTTACCTTATCCAAACATTAAAAAGAAAACATGCTTTTACCATTCATGCATTTACAACAAATTTTGTTGTAAATGTATGCGTGGTAAAAGCATATAAAATCTAATGCCATGCATTATAATGGCATTGTGGAGTCATGGTACTTTCGTAATGAAAGTATACGGAGTGATGGAATGCGGAAAGAAAGTTGCGTAATAATGGGTGTTTACCCTCCCTCGGTAAGTACATTGGTGGCACGGCGGCCCACATCTCCAGCAACATACTCATATTTTTTCACCACCCATTTGAAAAATGCACAGGTCTCTCTCATTGATGGCCAGCACCGGCATACACTTTTAGACACACCTCCCGCCACAAGTTCTAGAATTGCGAACTTTAGAGCTGGGGAGCTACGTTCGAATCTCGGCATCAGATCAACATCCTGTGATTCCGGGCAAATCGCTTTGTCTCCCCGTGCCTACCAAAAATGAATGTGTTCTTCTGTAATGTAAATTGTGCTCATGCCATGTTGTCGAGTTCGGGCTATATAATATTGCAGGGAAAAATAAAGTAGGGAAACTCGAGTTCACACACTACTGAACCTCTTAAGTGCATCAGCAGTGCACTGTGAATCGAAGCGTTTCACAGGCCTGTCACAGATAAGAAATGCTATCAAAACGAAATCCTACAAAACAATATACTACTGGCCGGCAGCAATTCATACCCGAACAACGTCGGGACGGGCTGCTAGTTGCTTATAAATTCAAAATATATTAAAAATGGCTAATACTCGGCACCCAAGCCATTCTAATTGGTGGCCTGCAATAGTCTGAATTCTCACACTTGTAGGAATGTTGTGATTATTAGGTGTCTGCAGCACTGGCAGGGGCAATGGATGGGGTGAGCTGAAGTGGCCTCTTGACGAGGGCTATGGCACTTATGTTTTTTTACAAATCAAGAACTGGGCAAAACTAGAGGGGGTGCTTTACTTTCTCTTGCTTTTACGATTTGTTCCACCTCTGACCTCTCATCAGCAAATAGGCATCTTTCCAAGACGCTCAACAAATATAAAAAAAACACAGCAACAATATGTTGTCTGTAGGTCAAATGTTATGACCATCTCTCCTCTCATTTTCTTTCATCATTCCCCCTTTCACTTCAAGTCCAATTCAGCTGTCTGCCAGTTGTAGTTCGGGGTAGTTAAACTGGACAGTGTAGGCGTTTCAGGCAGACTAGTCCACATGCCCACAAGCAACACCTGATAATGTTTTAATTTTCATGTATATACTTGAGGAGGGGAGCTTAACCTCACACATGGCAAGTCCAGCTTATACCTATGTGAGTTCTTTTTGAGCAACAGTTTGACTTGAGTGGTTTTGAACTCTACTGAAACTTAGGCCAAATTGAAATGATGTGTTGAAGGGGGAGCAGAAGAGTTTGGTTGCACAAGGTAGAGCTGGTGGAAGTAGGAGCAATTATACCTGGTGTTGGAGGCATGGACAGCAATTTACCAAAATGCCAGGCATCTCAGATATGTAATCACATGACATTTAACTCCACTGACATCACAGGAGGTGCTGTCATATGACCTTTGACCAAAGGCCTCATTAGAAGTAATGTCAAATGGACTCTTATTCTGAAGACATCAAAGGAAATTACAATGCTGAAGTTACAAACCATGCAGTAACCGCCGGGTTGGTAAAAGGACAATATTTACAAAAGTCAATAAATGACTATTTGAACTATGATGCTGCAAATACATATTGAGGACACAGCAATCACCTGTTCAGATACATCATGATGTCAGCAATTGGGTGTGTAGCTAATCTAGCTCGCGTTTAAGACTAGTAACACTCAGCCTTTATGCATAATCTCATTCACACCATATTTTACGCCATGTCTTGCTCTCCTTTCATGTCACAGTGGGTATATATTGAAACAATGAATAACATGCAAAAATCCTAGCGGTCTCTTTCTCATCAGTCACAGACATTGATCCACATTCGGTCCATCACCTGTTTTGTTTAGTGTCTTCACCACCTTTCTTCATTTCTCACCAGTCTGATGTCTCTTTATCACCTCTCTAACTGGTCACCCTTGCTCTCTTAGATGTTTCTTTCACACCAATTGCAGAAAATCTGCCTTTTCTGTATTGTCACCCCTGATTTGACGTATTTAGGTGGACCCTATTTTATTGCTGCTTTTTAGACTCTGCACACTCGGGTACTGCTGTCCAGTGCTCCGTGTATGTGCTCTGACCGCTAAAACATGGAGAAATTGGGTAATCAATGAGTGGAAAATGTAACTTTTGTATACGGCTAGAAAGTTAACTGTCACCTGGGAACTGCAGCACAAAGTAAGCCATCACCCAGTGTGGCAAAATAACCATTTGTGACAGGTAAAAACTCCCTTTCAAATATTAGAAAGTCAACCCATGCAAGCCTTTCTAGTCCACGAGGTACTGTACATTGTATTTAAAAATGGGGCATGTAGAAAACAAATATTACCTTGTCCCTATAGTGACAAGGCTCAAAAAACTATTTTCAGTGTGGCAGGCCTAGCTATCCTATATTGAAAACCAGAGTGCTGATTAAAATACTAATACTGCTAAATTAGGAAAGGGACCAGCTAAAAAACAATTCAGTTGGATTTTTAATAAGTATTAAGGAAAAGTAACTTTTAGAAAGTTGCCATTTACTTGCCTGAACTGCCAGAAGGCTGATTAGAATGGGCCTCTGCCAGCTCTCAGCCAGTGATCAGCTTTGCATAGTTGTGAACTAGGTGTGAAATGCCCCTGCAGCAAACAATATTCTGACCTGAATGAGCAGAGATGACTTCTATGAGCTCAGAGGCTTTGTGCCTCCTGTGACACCACACTATAAAATCCTGCTTGACAAGTCTGTTGAGCCACATGTAGTTCACTTGGGGAAAACTTGAGAGGGAGAGAAATCGATCCCAAGACAATATTTGTGGATCCCCTGTCTGGTTGCTGAAGGACCCTACTTTTGTCCTACCAGACTTCTGTCTCTGTGTTTGTTCTGCGTACACGGCCTGTCTCAAACTGGATTTTAGTATTAGATGTAGGAAGACACTTTGATTAAGATAGCACACTTACCACATGAACCTCCAGCTCTCAGATCCCAAGTTAATTGTGGCCATAGTTATTCGCCATCTTGAAAATGCCCTTGCACATGGCATTTTGGCCTGTTTGCAGTAAAGCAAATAGTAACTACTAAAAGAATGGTTAGGGTTGGCCCCAGGAGCATTTACCCCACTGGTTGAGGAGTACCTAGAAGTCACCCCCACCCACTAGCTGGTGCTTGGCATAAATGTGGCACCATAGGTACCCACTTCAGAACGCTTTCTAGCCCTGCGGAGGAACAAGAGAGGACTGGGTCTGCTCTCTGCGATCTGAGAGGCGCCCTAAAGGCCTGGGCCTCGTCCACCATACACCTAGAACAAAGAAGTGGACTCCAAGGGTCAGGAGGCCTCCTGTGTGGCTTTGGGGACACAGAAGCCTTTTCCCTGGAGCACCCACCTGATCAATAGCAACCGGACCTGGCCTGAATCTCGCTGGTGGCCGATGCTGGAGCAAGTCTTGGCCCCCAAACTCTGCCCCAGAGGTCCTGGGAGCTTCAGCAGTGAGCTAGAAGAGCTGCTCTAGAAACTGAAAGTTGCTTACATAAAAGACAATTGGCTTGATTAGGATGTTGGGTGGTTGAATCATCAACAGGCCGTCATTGGTGGTCCAACCACCGCCATCCCTTCGGTCTGACTGCAGCATTACAATACTGGCAGTCGCACCCACAGCTGTCGGACGCCAGGATCAGGGATACCGACGGGGCAGCTGTCGGAGTAGCATCCAAGCATGGTGGGGGGGACCAAGGCAGGCACTGCTGTCAGGATTACAATATCCCTTTCTGGCAGCCTTTTTATAGCGGGAACCCCACCATGAAAAGGTTTTCAGAAAGGAATATGGGGGACCCCAAACTGGGCCCTTGTCCATCGTGGGCCACTGAAAAGTGGCCCTAGGTGCACATGTAGTGCCCCAACTCACCTTAGTGCACCGTGTTCCATGCATGACATGGTGTATGGCACACGGTGCACAGACGTGCAGAAGGCACTGCTCTGTGACGGCACCTGCTGCAGCCCTCCTATGTGGCCGAGCCATGCCACCACGGTGGGACCGCCAACTTTCCGACCACCAAGCCCGGCTGTCATATCCGAATGCGGTCGGACCGCCGCATGCTCGTCAGGCAGTTTCTTGACCGCCGGAATAGCCCCTGGCTGTCCAACCGCCCGGCATCATAATGATGCCCTAAGTGATGAGGTAAAGTCTTTGACTGGGACAACCTGGTTGGTGTACACGAGGCATGCTCCATCGGAGTGAGTCTGAGATTTCTCCTAGGTCCCAATCTGCTACAACCATTGACTATAATTAGTGCTTAGGACCTTTTGGCGATATTTGTACTTAGAATTTTAAAAATTCATATCTCTGGTTCCTCACATTGGATTTGTCATATTGTTTAATAAATGTACATGGTTTGGGATTTTTATTGATTGCCATTTTTACTTTATTACAGTTTTGGTACTGCATATACTTCACACATCGCTCTGTTAAGCTGGTCTTCTCTGTGCTATGGCTTCCACGAGATAGAGCTCATGTTAATGTAGTGACTTTGAAGGTTCACTCTGTCAAGGGCTGTGATTATTCCTTGAAGTGGGCAGTCGCCAACCCCAAATAATAATCAGATTTTTTTACACCTGTATATCGTTTTATCAGACCACTCTCTCACTTCTTACTCTCTCGTATTTGCCTTGTTTTTAAGCTGTCTGGCTCTTTATACCCCATATCACGTTTCCAAACTCTCTATCACTCCCTAATCCATCTCTTTTACACTTGCCTCTTTCTCTCTAGCAACTATATTTCCCCTACCTGTTTCCCTGTATGCTGCCCCCGTCTCTTTGATTGCCCATCTATCTCTCGCACTTTCCCCCCTGGTCTCTCTTTCAGTTCTCTCTTACCTGTTTCTTCATCATTCCAATATCCACTGATACCATCTTTCTTAGCTGTGTCTTTATCACCCACCTATTTCATACCTGTTCGTCCTTTCCATCTATCCCAGCTGTCTCTTTCCTTAATTCTGATGCTTTATTAAATCTCTCTCACATATATGTCCCTTTCAGCTGTCTTTCTCACCTGCCGGTCCCCTTCTGTATTCTGTCCCCTGTCTCCAACCTCCTTTTCCCACTCATCTGCCCTTCCCACCTATCTCTCTCTATATCAACTATCTTTAGTCTATGGCCCTCACTTCTCTCTCAGCTGTCTGACTCTGTATCACCCACCAGCCTCCCTCAACTGTCTCCCCACTCTCCCTTTCAATAGTTTCTTTCTCACCTGTCTCTTTTTCGTGTGCTCTCGACTATATTACACTCTATCACAGCTGTCGCTTTATTACCCATCATTTCTATCCTTTCACTCTCTCTCAGATGTCTCTTTCTAAACCATCTCTTTAACACCTCCTTTCCCTCACCTGTATCTCTCTTTCTCCAAGTTTCCTTCCATACCAATCTGAATGTTTATTACCTCTCTCTCTTATAAACCTTTCTTCTCTTCTCTCGCTGTCTCTCTGGGCTTTCTCTTTCTCTCATGTCTGCCCAGGGTCTCTCAACTGTCTCTCTCCCGTCAATCTTTTTTATCAGATCTTTATCACGCATGTCTCACCTGTCTGACTGCCTTAGCTGTCTCTCTCTTGCTTCTATTTTTATAAATGTTCTACTTTCAGTGTCAATATCACATCTCTCACCTGTCTGCCCATCACTCACGTGTATCTCTATCCCTATCTCACATCAGTCTCCTCTCTGTCTCTCTTTAGTCCCTCACTATCACAAATACAGAAACACAAACACCTGTCTCTCTCTTTCTTACCTGTCTCTGCATTGTCCTCTTTCTCTCTTCTGTTCTCCCTGATCCCCTGAGCACCCCTCTCTCTCTCTCTCTCTCTCTCTCTCTCTCTCTCTCTCTTGGTTCTGTTGTATATTCCTGTTCCCTCACTTACTCGGGGACAGTCAGACAAGGAGATTCTTTTTTTGCTAAAGTCCTCTCCAACAGCAAAATAAATGACTTTGTAAGTTTGTTTCTTTCTGCTGTGATCCCACTCTACATTGTGTTTTTTTATATCTTCATACACTGTGAAGGTAGTTCAGGGGTACTGCTTACCAGAACTCCCAGGTAACGAAGGATGCCATTGTCAGGGTACAGGATGCTAACATTGTTTCAGAGTAGCGTGCATTTGACCCCTGAACGGTGGGATGAGAATGGGAGGGGGTGCAGCATGGGTGCTTGATAATGGGTGTAGCGATGAGGAAGTTGCTTAAGTGCCCTGAGGGATGGACTAGGTGAGGCTTTCATAGGGAGAGTTTGTGTGAGCATAGTGGTGGGTTTATGTGTGCAGAGATGTAGGTGTTGGGGCATGATGAAGTGTTCAGGAGGCGAAGGTGGTCCATGCCTGGGAAGTGCAAGTCATTGGCCGAGTTTGCAAGTTTGCATGTATGAGGGGCAGGCAGGAAAGGGGATGGGTAAGAGGAATGTTAGCATATGCTGCATGAGTTGGTGTGTATTGGTATGAGGATAGCAGTAGCAGCTGGGGTGGGGATGGAGTGGCAGGGCAGAGGGTGTGGGGAAAGACGGGGTGGTGGGAGGAAAACAAATAAGCATTAAAAAAAACAAATCCAAATAACTTACCTGCTGCCCGATGCTCTCTTCCATTTCCTCGGGGTGCCGTCTCCTTCTTGCTCTTGGCGCTGGCTCGGGCGGAAAGGGAAGGGTTTCCGCCCTACTACGCAAAAACAACAAATCCTGGAGCTGTACCGCAGCTCCAGTATTGGTTGGACCGGGCTAACCCAGTGCTCATTTTGAGGCTGGGGGCCTGCGGCTGCAATCCCTCAGCTGTTTCTCAGCAATCTTCCCCACGCAATAGCAGGGGGCTGCATTAATAGTGCAATTGCACTTATCATCCACACCCCCTGCCATGCACTGTAACAGTCCAAGCCTGGGACACATTAATAAAATGGTATTTACTACCATATGGTTAATGGGTGTGCCTACTGCACTTGCAGCAGGGGGGGGGGCGACGCTCCTCCGCCATAACGGAGGAGCCACCGCTGGAGGATAGTAGCATGGTGTTTACCTTTGGCATTTTTTCAAATGTCTGGTAGTTTTTTAAGATCCTGTGTGCAGTCTTAGTACAGTAGTGTCATGAGGTGGGTGCAGATTCCAGATAAAACGACACTCCACTTCACCTCTTTCAAAGGAAAGTTTCTGGTGTCAGACATGGTTGTGTACAGAGGAGATTGTAATATGGAGGTTGCGGATGGGTATATGAGACAGTTCCTGGCCCCCGACACGTGGGGATGATATAAAATTGAGTGATTGAGTAGTGAAGTGAAACTGATGGTGTGTGGTGTCTTGTAGGCCAGACTCTCTAGATGGAGGAGATTAAGACTCAGTATTTGGGCATGAGTATCTCGCGGGATGTGTGGAAAGAGGTGGACAGACATGTTGAGACAAGGAAAGGCGCAGTTCAGGTCTATGTTTTGATTGAAAGGCCTGTGGTTGTACAGGAGTCTATGATTGACAGGATGGTGGGAATGCCAACCTCTGGAGAGTGTTTTGGGCTGGATATACGTGGCGGCAGAACGGGAACTATTGTTTGAGGTGTGTTGTGAGGGGGTTGATTGGGGCTTTGTAGCCATGGTCCACTGGATAGTGCCTCTTCCCGTGTGCCTGGCAGCCAGGCCCATATTAACCCCCTCAGTGTCATTTGAAAATAAAGGACTGTAGTACTGCCCCCTTTTAGGACATTTTCATACCTCATTCATCATCCAGCATCACCCATACATTATGCTTAATGCATCTTCCCTCATCCTTCATCCGTCATCCCTTATCATCATTCCTCATCCATCTCCCAACATTCCTCACCCATAATTCCTTACCTATCAATCCTTGTCCCTCATTTTTCATCCATCCTGCCTCATCCGTCTTTTATCATCCCTCATTCTTCATCCCTCATTCCTCATCCATCATCCCTCATTCCTCATCTGTTATCCATCATTACTCATCTATCATCTGTCGCTCCTCACACCCTCAGTTTATCTGCCCTTCCTTTCAGAGTGATGAGTGAAATGGATGCCCTAACATGGATGCTGTAGTGTGGGTTTATTAGGGCCTTGCCATGTCAACAGGAACGTGAACCCTCAGTGCTATTTTCTCTGCTGACAAGAGCCCATTGGATGCGAGAGGGGGGTCTGGCCTCTCTATGTGAAACAGCTTGGTTAGGCTCCTATTCAGAGAGACCTAGTGTCTGCCTCATTTATCCTCACACCTGGGGGTCTTGCAGCAATGAGATAGGGTGTGCCAGGCACCAAGCTGATTGCTCCTCTATACCAAGGCCCAGGGGACAGGACAGTGCTCCTCCTAATGGAGCAAGGTTTCACTCGTAAAGAGACTTGCTTGAATTCAACCCTTTCGAAATAATATATAATACTTTAATCAACATGTTTCGTATTACTAATAATGCACCACACACCATTTCTAGTATCCAGGGGAAGCTTTCCTTTGTGCTTTTTTACTAACCGTAACTCGAGTGTCCTAATATGGCTTCCACAACGCGGGAACTTTTCTGCGCATGAGTCTGTCACACTCACGTGACATGACGTATTCTTATCTTGGTGGGAAAACTTTGCTTCTGCGCACTAGAACTAAAGATGGCTGTTCTATGTTTTCATGTGCTAACGCTTGCATTGCAGCTTTTACTAAGATGTTCGTTCTGCCTAAATCTTAACACTATAGTTAAAATAAAGTAATGGGAATAGAGTAGAGATAAGTGGTATACAGAGCATTCATTTATTCTTTGTTCGAAAACTGTTCTTCTTTGATTTTGCTATTAGCTCGTGTTTGGACCAATCAAGTACAATGTTACTCCATCTTGAGTCCCGCGACTGCACATGAACTGCATTTTCGAGAGTCCACAAGCCATTGCATTGAATTCATGCAAACGACAGTCTTGCCTGAAGATGCGACTGGGAAACTCACCCCGTGACCTCATGATAGGAAGACATGTTGATAATTTGTTTTAAATTGTATTTACTATCAGAACATTCATTGTTGGGTGGAATAAAATGCATGGGAAAATTAAAGTTATGGGCGGGAAGATAATTTGCATTATTGAATCAAGTGACCTCATAACTGGTATGGTGTGATGACCTCTCCTCGTCCTTTGACCAATCAAATTGAGGGTAAAAACACATTTGCAACATTGGGGGGTGGTAAACTGGCCTGGAAAATGGTATAACTAAGGTAGGCTTAGCTAGTTAGATTTTCCGACTTGTCCGAATAGCTGATCTGTCACTGACCCAATGCACTCAATAGATCGAGAGCAGAGGTGCTGGCAGAGCACTCTGTCAGAAGAATCGATAACCCAATCGGGGTTCTGGGAAGGAGATTCGATAACCCAATCGGGGTTCCTGAGGGAAAAGATTCGCTAACCCAATCGGGGTCCAACTTTTGGCCGCAGTGAGGGGTGTAACGTTGGCGTTGCACTTAGCTGAGGGTACCTGGTTCCAACCTGAATCCATCCTAATTTGGTCATCACTGGTCCTGATCTCCACCTGTGCTGTCTTACTGGCATCCGAACTACAAGAAGTCCTGTCTTTTATCCCAGCCCGTTGCCGAGGGTTGGTCTTCACACCATTCTAGGTAAATATAAAATACATGTGGGTATATTGTGTTGTTTCCCTTTTCTTACCCTTCCTATGTTTCAATGCTTAAAGAAAGTTTCATAATATTTTTGCATCATCTTGCTTTGATTATATTCTTTCTAATTGAATGCGCTTTAATCTGACATTTAAGAATTTACATAGATAAAGTGTTAAAATTTTTCCAGAGTCTGTGGTTATTTTATGAGTGCAAATGTTTATTTACTGCCTATTTTCTTGCTAACTCCCTTGATCCCTTAGGACTCTAGGTACCGGTGACTAGGATTGGTAAGTCAAAGGTATAGGTCCTAAAAGGTTAAATAAAATCCTGATTTAGCGTAGGTTTACCTGTTCAAAGTGTGTATGTTTTAATGGGCCCAAGTGAGTATGGTAAAATCTCAAGCAGGTGAGCCCACGCTCAATCACTCCACTGGTCCCTTGCCTGCGAGTCCCCAAATAACTACTCTTTAGCTTTTGAAACAATCACTGGCAGGAGGGAAAAGAAGAGGTCCATTTCAAAGATGCCGAGTATCAACAACAAAAAAAAGTGAATGCAGACCAGTGCACCATCCCAGCTTATAGTGCATTATCGTGCAAGAATGAAAAATGCAAAATGTGCTATTTTGTATGTACAATGTCTCCACTCTTTTTGTCTCTTTCTCTAGGTCCTTGCCGTGTTATTTGGTGCTTTGTAGCCAGATAAAATCAGTGTGGGATCTCCCCAGGACCCAGGTAGCAATGTACCTGCTCTTCACAAACGTCTACAAACCTGTAGCACCTTAAACTTGTCAGGCATCGACTTCCTTCCAACAATTTCCTTGGTGTGTTAAACTGGTTAAAGATAACAGTGTACTCTGAGAGTATCCCTATTTAACAGTGCTTGGATTGGTCCCTGGGTTTGCCATGCTTGTCAGTGGAATAGTACAAGACACTAAGGGGCATATGTACAAGCCCCTATCGCCACCACAACGTAACATATATGGACATTTTGGTGGCAATAGGGGCTTCGTCTTATTTACAAGGCAGCGTTAAGCCACTTAATTTGGCTTAACGCTGCCTTGTAGATAAGGCCACCTTTCACGCTATGCTTAGCGTGAAAGGGGTGGGCAGTGGGTGTTGCGGTGGGCACTCCACCGTAACACCCATTCATTTTGACGCTGCCACCTATGTACAAAGGTGGCGTACATAGGAGGCAGCGCCAAAATGAAGACCAGGTAAAACCTGGTGTTAAGTTGGCAAAACGAGGAGAAATGCATTATTTCTCCTAATTTTTGCTTTTTCCATGTGTGCAGCCTTGTGCAGCACACATGGAAAAAGTAAAATGCCATGGATTGTTTATGCACAGAAAGGTGTCTCTTCCTGTACATAAATAATCCTTTAAAAAAAATCCATTCTGTGACTTCCATGTGTTCTGCATGAAGCAGCACACATGACAGTGACAGAATGGCATTTTAGGATTGTTTATGTGCAGGAAGGGACACCTTCCTACACATAAACAATCCTCCCCTGCACGAAGACACCCTTGCACTATAGTGCAAGGGTGCCTGCGTTGGGGCTAAGTTGCTAAACTTAGCGCCATCGCAGGACGAAACTCAAGACTACACCACATTCTTGTAAATATGGTGAGCTATGCGTTTAGGAAGTGGCGGAGAGAGGGGTTAGCCAGGAAGGCTATCACCTCTCTCCGCCACTTCCTTGTACATATCCCCGTAAGAGAACTTTTGGTTTGAAACCAGACAGAGCAGTTCGATCTCTGGGTTGGGTAAAATGAGAGCACAAGTGGTAAGCAGTAACACTCAGGGAAGGCATGGAAATGGTAGGATAAAACATGCTGTTTTGGAATTCTAATTTGGTTCAACGCTGATATTCATAGTGCGGTATAGGGCAGTGACCTGTGTACACTAAAGGATTGGCAAGACTTACCTTTTTCAAAAATAGCACAGTGCCAATACACATATATACATATAGCTAGTGTGCAGCTATGATTACCATTAAAAATACATTTTTTGTTTGCTTAATCTATTTGGCACAGTGAAACGGATCTGTACAAAACTTTCATCAACAAAAAAGTTAATTAAATTTGGATCAGACGTTGCAAATTTCAAGCAGGGGTTTCAAAGGGGTGAGCGGGTCAGGACCTCAAAAAAGTGACTTGCTAACGGATTCTTTGCAGAAAAATATGACTGAACGGAATTACACCATGCTTGCCATAAACGTAAAACTTTACTCAAGGGTGTACGTTTGCTTGGTTTGGTGTGAATCCTTTTGAGAAATTAGCTTTACGAAAATGTGCTGGCTGGGAGTGATAGAGTTAAAAAGTTAGAGAAATCTGGACCATTAGTCTGTGAAGTCTAGATGAACCAGAGTTTGAGGATGTTTTGTGGAACGATTTATAAAAAAATAATTATATTTGATTGGACAAGCACTTTTTTTGCTATTGTCGTTTTCAGATCTGTTAACTCTAAGGGGCCGATTCCGAACTCGCTCGGAAGGGATCAGAACGCGATCCGGCCGTAAAAAGTACAAACCGTACGTGTGTTCTCTGCCCGACTCGTACAGCTGTACGAGCAAGCAAGTATGATGCGAGAAACGCAAAATCGCCAACCAAATCATTTCCGGGCCTGTACCGCTCCGTACGCCTCGTCCGCAAACTGTGCCGTGCAATGGATGTGAATTCCGACCGAGCCAGTACGATGCACGCGTCGGACAGCCGGATCGAGCTGAAGTTTTCGGCTCGCAAAACGTCCGGGAAGCTGCCTTTGGGGGTCCGCGTCAGACTCCCGTCACACGCAGCCTTACGACTCAGACACAGGGGGAGACCCAAGGGTCTTCCCCTCACAGGCATGTACGGTGCGGATGGCACCAACGCCAACCAAATCATTTCTGGGCCTGTACCGCTCCGTACGCCTCGTCCGCAAACTGTGCCGTGCAATGGATGTGAATTCCGACCGAGCCAGTACGATGCACGCGTCGGACAGCCGGATCGAGCTGAAGTTTCCGGCTCGCAAAACGTCCGGGAAGCTGCCTTTGGGGGTCCGCGTCAGACTCCCGTCACACGCAGCCTTACGACTCAGACACAGGGGGAGACCCAAGGGTCTTCCCCTCACAGGCATGTACGGTGCGGATGGCACCGACGCGTACCCACTGTAGGGGGCGCCCTTGTGACAATGGGAGCACATGTACGCGTCGTACGACCGGCTCCCATTGACTTTTATGGGAGTCCGATCGAACCGAGTCCGGCAGCATGCTGCCGCATCGTACTCGCTCGTCGGACTGCAGGAGTACGGCTCGGTCAAAAAACACTCCGGATCCAGCTCGGTCGGAGAGCTTTCCGACACAGATCGGAATCGGCTCCTAAGTAGGGCTTGCGAGTCCAAAGGTGTTGATTAGATGCCCCTAATGAAACATGATCTTGTGGTCACTATCACAGGAAGTAGGGTATGATCCCAGAATCCTGAAAACAAAAAGACATTATATACGATGATGATTAAACACACCCTGAAGCCCAGGCCTAGATACAGGGGACCAGCAAGGGACCACCCAACCAAAGAACAAAATGTAAGAAAAAGATTTGTCCTTCCGAAAATTTGCCAGAGAGTTTGAGGCCTACGACAGGCACATATTCTAGGGGTGACCTGACGTCCTGGATTTTCACTAGCTGTCACAGCAGATTTTGACAAATTTGGCTCATGTCCCGGTTTTTAGAGGGCGTTGACTGAAACCAGTGAGAGGCTAAATGTATGCTAAATTCCCTTACGCCACTGCGGATCCACTGGTCAAAGGGTAATGGCAATGGCACCTTTTTACAGTGCACGCCATGCATCCAGTTACGTTTTCCGACCACCATTACAGCTGTGCGGGTGACGAGCAAAACTTGAGTAGGCGCAGACCAACGAGGCTCCAAGTTCTTAGTCCGTTGAAAATTTTTGATGCAGACCCAGTCACCGGGCAAAATGGTGTGACCTGGGTCTGTGGAGGCCTCCGGCAGAGCACTTTGTACCTGTTGACGAATAATACTTAATTTAGTAGTCAAGTCATGCAAATAGTCAGTCAACAGAGGATATGGTATATCTGAGTATTTCTTGGGACGAGGGACACCCCAAGCATTAGCTGGGCGTCCAAAAACCACTTCATATCGGCTAAGTCCCATACGAGAGTGCACAGTAGTTCTGGTTGACAAAAGAGCTAGGGGCAAGGCATCAGGCCAAGCAAGGCCCGTACTGGCTTGAATCTTGGCTAGTTTAAGCTTGATTGTACCATTATAACACTCAACCAAACCCGCTGACTGTGGATGGTTTGCCGCATGGAACTTCTGTCTAATACCAAGACCAGAACACACTTTCTGCATAATCTGGCCCACAAATTCACTTCCATTGTCACTCCAGACAATTCACGGCAAACCAAATCTGGGGAAGAATTCTTTAAGCAACACTTTAGCAGTTGACAATGCAGTGTTATCTTTCAAGCGGTAGGCCTCTATCCAGCGGGAAAAGGCACATACCACCACCAGAACATACTTAAGGTTGTTGCAGCGATCCATATGAATGTAATCGATCTGTAACACTTCAAAACAATATGGCGGGGGAGCAAAATGACCTGCAGGAGTTGGGGTACCCTTTCCTGGGTTATGCATTAAACAAACAATACAATGCTTAACCACATTCTCTGCACATTTTGGGATTCCTACATTCTGCCACACAGGAGCCAGGAGCTTACATATGCCTTTCGCACTAATGTGGGCTGGGCCATGAGCCATAGTCACAACCGGCAACACATAAGCGTCCGGTAATAACCATCGCTGATGTTCCAACAACTCCGTCCAACAACCCATCGAGTCTAACATTCCCGTACTTTCTTTCCACGTACTCAATTCCTTCTCAGTAGCCTCTCCCTGAATCGTTTTCACAATCTCAATCGTGTCTTCACACATTCCAATTTCCCTAACCCAGTTTGCAGAACCTGCCACATACATTCGGCTAGCGGTGTTTCTCGCTGTAGTTTTAGCTACCTCGTCTGCAAACGCATTTCCACGACCCACATCATCTGTGACTTTCTTATGTGCGCTGCACTTTATGATCGCTATCTGTGCTGGTAAGGTAAGTGGCTCAAGAAGATCAGTCACTAACTGACCATGCTGAATCTATGTCCCGTGAGAGGTGAAGAATCCTCTCTCCTTCCATAACTTACCGAAGCTATGCGCAACGCCAAAAGCATACAGGCTATCTGTGTACACATTCACTCTCTTTCCCTTCGACAACACACACCCTCTAGTCAAGGCTATTAATTCAGCTGCTTGGGCTGAATTATGTCCAATACGTGCCGTCTCAACAATTGTGCGTAAGGTGGTGACAGCATAGGCAGAAGTAGTCTCCCCATTTGGAAGCTTGAAACAAGAACCGTCCCCCCATAGGATCCCATCCGGGTCCTTGAGTGGAGTGTCCTTTAGATCAAGCCTACCCTTCGTTTCTTCTTCCGTTCGGAGAAAACAATCATGTTTTTCTTGAACATCTTTCTCATCTGGGAGTGGCAGCAATGTAGCTGGATTTAACGTGTTACATCTTTTGATATGTACATGACTCGCTAGAAGTGTCAACTCGTATCCAGATAAACGAGCACTCATGAGGTGCTGTGTACTTGTTCTATTCAACAAGGTATCCACTGCATGTGGAACCATAACAATGAGTATGTTATCCAACCCCAATCCGGCAGACTGTCTAATAGAAATCGCCGCAGCTGCCGTAGCTCTGAGACAACTGGGCAAAGCTTTAGCTACTGGGTCTAACGTAGCGGAGAAATAAGCACATGGCCTCTGCTTATCTCTGTATTGCTGTGTCAAAACTGACAATGCGCAACCTTCTCTCTCGTGAACGTACAGTGTAAAGGACTTGCTATAATCCGGGGTACCCAACACTGGGGCAGAACACAGAGCAGTTCGTAGGTCAACAAAACTTTTCTGACATTCATCCGTCCAAGGGAGCGGATGGGGCGTATCTTTCAACGTTAGTGCCAACAATGGTTTAGCTAAAAGTGAAAAATTGGGAATCCATTGTCTACAGTAGGAAGTGATTCACAAAAAGGCACGCACTTCTCTCTGTGTGGTAGGTACAGACATCTGTGAAATAGCGTGAATACGTTCTGGGGTCAATCGCCTTCCGTCCTTCGACAAGAGATGACCTAAATAGGTAACCTCTTGGCGGGCATATTGCAACTTAGAGGGTGACACCTTATGATGTAAATCAGACAAATGATGCAACAACGCAAAAGTCACACTTTTATACACATCTTCCGTATCAGCAGCCACCAGCAAATCGTCCACATACTGAATAAGCGTAGCACCTGGAGGCAAAGAGAAAGCATCAAGTTGTGACTTAAGAGCCTTGCTATAGATGGAGGGACTTTCACAATAGCCTTGAGGAGCTCTTTTAAATCGGAAACTTCGGCCACCGAGAGAGAAACCAAAGATATCCCTACTTTCTTCAGCAATAGGAATACTAAAGAAAGCGTTCTTGAGATCAATGACTGAAAACCAAGCTGCCGAAGCAGGAATCATCGTCAACAAAGCTGTAATGTCCGGAACAACAGGAAACTGCGGCACAACAATTTTATTGACCTCTCTAAGGTCAATAACAAATCGATAAACAGGAGGCTGTGAAAGATCAGTTCTCTTAAGAATCGGAAGAACAGGCCTGTTACAAACATTGCCTCTCATTTCTTCAACCACACCTTTCTGAATAAAATCATCAACAATAGCCAAAAGTGCTCCCTCTCCATCACTAGAAATACGATATTGGGGAATGCGTGGCATTCTAACATTTTCTTTCACTGTGACAACATACGGTGGGATGGCAAGACGACCCACGTCATTTGGGCCTGTAGCCCAAAGACTTTCAGGAAGAGAAAGCAACTCAGGTGGAAACTGGTCTCGGGACAAATATATAGAAGACGTCAATTTCTTCCCCAACGTAAGATGCACGCCAGAAGGGGAACAGTACAATGTTGCATGTAGTCTTTTTAACAAATCCAGACCCAACAAGTTCTCGCCACAACCAGTTGTCAAAATAAGTGAAGCATCTAAATCATAAGGACTAATCGAAACGGGCAAGGGACAAGAAACCGGATTACGGACTGGGGCGCCAGAAAATGCTACAGAGGTATTCATTAAGCCAGAGAAAGGTGCCCCAGGGAGTTTAGAATGCATGATAGAACTTCTCATTGCACCAGTATCCAAAAGAAACGGTTCTGAAACACCCATAGTATTGACAGTGACATACGGCCCATTTTGATCTACTGGAATCGACACAACTCCCTTACTTCGTCTATGGCTGTCCTATTCGACATGAAAATCGTCAGCCCCATCTTCAGCACAATAATCATCATTATAATACTGCGTAGACTGAACTCTCTGCTGATCAAAGTAATTCGTAGTAGATGGAGGAAAAGAACGCTGCTCCTGAGAGGACACACCTCGTCCTCTTTCTCTAGATCCTGTCTGAAAATTACCACGACCTCGTGGAGCAGACATCCCATTATGACGCTGTAATAAAACCGGACAACTATTCTTGTAATGTCCCTCTTCCCTACAATACGCACATTGATTAGGACCTAATGAAGGTCGTGGTACGAAAACCTCAGGCTTCTGGTATACTTTCTGAAACTGTGGGGGTTGATAATACTGAGGCTGTGTAGTACGTGGAGGATAAGCCTGCTGTAAAAGAACCTTCGTTTTCAAATCTCTATTTTTCTTCTCTTGTTTCTCTTTATCCTCCTTATCTCTATTCTCATAATACTGTGCAGTAGCCAATATTTTAGCAGGGGAAGAGACAGCCCATGCACTTTCAGAACTCTTTAATTTATTTGACAATTCGGGAAGCAAATTGTATACAAACTTATCCACAAACAACCGCTGGCCACCCTCTACACTCAGATCCTGACCACTATGATCAATAAACGTCTCTTCAATACGAGTGATGAAATCCGAGACGCTTTCATCTTTCTTTTGCTTGCATGCAGCCAGCTTATCCCAATTTACTCGCACCGCAGGCATCATTGTCTTCATCAATTCAATTATTCTGCCTGGTAGGGCCGTAATCAGATCCTCGGGTTTCGCACCACCCACTTGATTCGCATCCGCGGACCTAATAGCAGCCCAATCCCCACCTAATTCACCAACATGATTTTCCCTACGAATCCGTTCCCATATTGCTTGCAGAACATTTCCGAATAACATATTGATATCAGCTAAATTCATAATACAGGCGTCAACTGTTTGAGACAATTCCTTGTAATATCCAGCAGGATTTTTACGGGGGTCCGGAAGAGTTTATTTAAGCGCCAATACTTCCGACCTTTTCCAGGGTTCGTGGACCCATATACGCTGGAAATGAGCAGGGATTTGAGGAGGACCAAGCACCGCTTCTCTCCATACAGGAGGAACTTCACGCATTGGATAATTCTTAATGCCTCGTTTATTAGTAGGATCTGTCTCGGAAAAAGACAGGGAAAAAAAACATGGCTCGAAACGCAACAAGTCTATTCACCGCTTCTTCAACTCGCGGTCCTACAATAAAACCTCTATCAAAATCAGCTTGTAACTTCAGTAGCTCCGAAGGGACCGTATCTAACTCCATATCTTCCCAACCTTTAATAAGAGTTTGACACATAACATTAAAAACATATCTTTGCGTGGGCTCTACCCATTGATGGAAGGAACTCATAATATCTTCTGTGCTATATTCCATTCCTTGCTCAATCCATTTATGAGCGAGGGAACCCAAAACTACTTTCTCGTCCATAAGAGGAAGTTGACAACGAGATTGTCATCTGGAGAAAGCTGGAGACAGATTCAAAGACCCAAGAAGAGGAGAAACGAAATTCGAAACAGCATCTGCTATTCTCCTATGTGAGGTAGGAGAATCCCTTAAGAGAATAGGAGGCATTACAGATGCAGAAGGCAACGGAGACTGAAACGTAGCCGACTGTGGAGCAAAAGCGGGGGATGGTAGAGGAGGTGGGAGCTGGATTACAGGATGTAAAGACGGAACAGAGGCAGGTAAAGAAGCATTAGTAGGCTGAGCCGATTGCTGAACAATCGGCAATTGAGCAACCACGGGTTGAGCAATAGAAGGGGGTAATGGAGGTGCGTTAGGATTTTGGGCATAGGACGGAGGTGAATACAATAAACAAGACATTAGGGAATCTTCTTCTAACTCCTTACTTTTATCTGGAGAGGAAGTAGGTAGCATCGGATAGCATCTATCTATCGCCATACGATGTTGTCTCTCCAGTATCTCATTTGCACCGTAAACTTCGTTATTTTTAAACTGCTGAGCAGCCAGTATAATTGACATGTCTTGTGCTTTCTTATCCTTTTTTGCTTGTTTAATTTCTTTCTGTTTGGCTTCCTTACGCCAAAGGCGAAAAGAGTCAAACATTGCCGGCCGGGCTTGTCTGCTAAACAGAATTGTTTCCAAATTATCTAGTATGGCGGGTTCAAAACTACCATTCTGGGGCCATCTCAAAACTCCACTAGTCTTCGTGTATCGGACCCATGTCTCGTTAAAGGTAATGGGACCAATACCATGTTTTAAATAGAGCTCAGAAGTGGGAGTTCCAACTGGAGGGATCGGACATGATTCCTCCAACTGGGAATCCCTCGTACAACCTAAGCACCAAATTCTTTTAAACTTACTCAGTCCAGGCATCGTTAGTTCTCTAGACTGCTCACAAACAACAAGGGGTGTAAATCAAAGAAACAGTACAAACGTACTTACCCCTTGGCTTCAGCTATTGCAATACTTGAATAAAAACCCAAAAACAAAACAAAACAAAGTTTTTGGGGAGCTAACCACCAAATACTTAACTAAGGATCGTCCTACACCAGCGAAGGTCCGTCTATCGTCTCGCTTTACCAAACATCATCAGAAGGGTCCAAGGCAGGGTGACAGTCAGGGCAGCAGTCGTCAGCAGCCGTCGGAGAGGAGTAGCCGCGCTGTAAAAGACCTTCGGTCCACCTCCGACATACAGGGGTCGATCACGTGGTGCGCCTCCTCCGGAATCTTCTTGCGGGGCTCCTCACGACCCTCTGGCTCAACCGCTACCACTGAAGTTGCCCCACTATGGGCGCCAGTTGGAGAACCGCAGCCTTAAGGCCCGGTGGCGCAGGGTACACCTGAAATCCCCGGGATTCACCTGCCTTGTCAGAAACAGAGACACGGACTCTTCGTCTGCCGTAGAAGATGGTATTTATTAGCTGCAGCTAGTACAGTGGTCTTAGAAGTCGTTTGTATAACAAGGTTCAAAAGAGACTGCCACTTAACTCCGTGGCGCACAGGTTTATATACGGTATAATACAATGCAAAATACAATCACACAAGAGCATGAGCTATAGGCAAACGTTATAGACAATGTTTTAAGTCCAAATCAACTCAAGTTCCCGCTTATGTTTGTCACTCGACCCCTTAAGCAAATTACAAGTGAATCCACACAATTCAATTTACAAGTAGAGAAAACACAGATGCATGTTGTAGAAGGACAGTCGTGAAACAGGAGAATGCATGAGACATGTAGCGAAGGACAGCAGATAAGATAACTTAGAGGAAACAATGGTGTGAACCAACAAATAGTCCGGACGGGGATTAATCAGCTCAGACAGGAATTAGTGTACTCGGCCAGACCCTGACACTCGTTAGTAAACATAGGCAAAGAAGCCACCAGACACGTAAATGCAGAAACGTCAAAAACATCGCGTTCGCCGCGCTGCCTGAGTGAGGGCAACATAAAATAGCGGCAACTACAAAATGGAGGCTGAGCACGAACGAATTCGTAATTTACAGAACCTCAGACCAACATATGCCTCTTTTGACAATATCTAGACCAGGTACAGTAGCAAGGTAGGTTGTCCACAGCCCTGGTGAACATGCCCTAGTCCACATTGCTGAGCCACAGCAACAATGTTAAAATGACTACAAAACTATACAGAGTCCAGGGGTACCATCCAATAGCAGAACAGCACAACACATATCCAAGTATTGTCTCCCCACCTCCACACCACCATAATGCCCAGTACTGTGTACCACACCAATGTGATGACATCAACAACCGTGTCCTGAATCCCTAGAAAATTGAAATGTAACAACAACAAACCTGTCATGTCCACAGCATTGATTCTTAAATTCTTGTCCCTCAGGTGACCGAGAACTGGCAGGAGAACCCAGTAACCGCCAGCACCAGCCGCCCCCCTCACAGCATGGACTCTCTGGTGATGATTCCCTGGATACCTCGGATGCGGAGGGCGATGCCGGTCCGCCTATACTCCCAGGGCCATCAGGCTCCCAGGACATCCCTGCCCCCACCACCTTGGCCAGTGGAACCACAGCAACTTCTGCCATTGGGACCTGTGCAGCTACCACCACCACAGCAGCAGTCCTGCCTGTGCCCCCCTTCCTGACCCATTGGCCGATGGCAGACCATCAACATCACAGGCTAGCAGGGAGAGGGGATGGGTGAGGACACATGTGAGGCCACAGGTTCCGGACTGGAGGGCAGGTGCAAGGCCAGGTGGGGGAGACCCACCCAATCCTGGGACCGAGACTCTGGATCTCATTTCTAGAGTGCATGTGTCGTACGAGCGCTCGCAGGCACAGGCGGATCGGGCCCGCCAAGACTCACTTGAGACCCGCCAGTTGTTGAGGTCCATGGACAACTGTATGGGACAAATGGTGGACCTCATGGGGCAGCAAACATCTGTTTTGAGGGAGTGGTTATCCCGCAACGCACCACCTCCCCCTCCCCCAAGTGGCCAGCCTGACAGGACACCACCACCATCACCTGAGGCCAATGACAGGTAGGTGTCCCCCGAACAAGCTGCCTCCACAGCTGGGTCCACTCCGGCTCGGAGACGGAGGGGCTGTCCGAGGCTGGATCCAGGACAGAGCAGTGGCAATGCACCAGCCAACCGGCAGAAGAGGAGCCGGCACTGACCTCCCCCTTCATTGATCCTGGCATTCACTCTGTGAACTATCTTGCCCCACATTGCCAAGCATTGGCACACGTCTGTTGGACTAGGTTTACACCACACAATGTGGTGTCTACACGGTAGGATAATCTGACATGACCTTCAACTCACTCTTCCCCTCCACCACCATTTTGTAGATATGTACTTTCACAAATCCTCCCCCTGTAAATAAACACCACCGAAAAACTCAAGGCTGTGTAACCTCCATATTTTAAACACAGGTTTGTCTTAGTTATTGTCATTGCCAGGTGCAGGGATCAATGTTGTTCGGAATCATGGCTCTGTGGGAGTGACCTAGGGATAATGAGAGAACAACAAGCGCAAGTCAGGAAACTGAATCACATCCATCACACCACACCGTACTGCAACATCCCACAAACCACACTTATCACAAATTAAGCGGATCACAGGACACACATCAGGGAGCATTGCATGTACACCATGTCCCACACCCATTTGCGAACAGAACATACCAGAACAGGCAGCATTCACACACCACATCCACCCATCACCAGCACACATACATCCCACATTGAACAGCAGCACAAGACGTAGTTACTCACATTCAAGGAAAGTAGCGGTCAATGAGCTGACGCCTCTGGTCCACACCTTCTTCCTCCCCACTATCCTCATCACTGGACATGGGTGGGATGGGAGGCGGAGCAACCTGTTGGTCTGCAGGGTCCAGGATCACTTCAACATTCTAGCGCAAGGCCAGGTTGTGGAGCATGCAGCAGGCAACCACGATTTTGCATACTTTACCGGGTGAGTATGGCAGGCCTCTCCGGTTTTATCCAGGCAGCGAAACCTAGACTTTAGCAGTCCAAATATACGTTCCACCACCCGACGTGCCTTCCCATGGGCCTCATTATGGCTCATTTCACCTGGGGTAGTTGGATTCCGTAGGGGGCTCAGCAGCCACGGGCGGTTTGGGTACGCAGAGTCACCTAGGTAGGGGGATGACAGACACATACATCAGTACCAGTACTGGTGGGAACAGCATGGCACACATACAACACAGTATTCATCACAGCACACTCACCTACAAGCCACGCATGATCTTGACGCAGATTAGCCATCAGTTGGGGGACAATGCTGCTCCGCAGGATGTGGGAGTCATGTGCGGATCCCGGAAATCTGGCACACACTTGGGAGATGATGTTGTCAGTCAGGCACACCACTTGCACATTGATTGAATGGTAGTGCTTCCAATTGCGATAGATGGGTTCACGTGCCTGGGGTGGAACTAGACCAATATGTGTGCCATCAATAGCACCTTTTACGTATGGAATCTGGGCCAGGGCATAGAAGACCCCTTTCACTGCTGCCAACTCTGCGGGACGTGGGAAATGGATGTAATCATCCTTGTAACGCATCATGGCTTCCAGCACATCCCGCAGTACCATGCTAAACATGGATTGGGACATCCCGGGCGTGGCTTAGGAGCTGATAGGAGAAGTCGCCTGAACGACGAGCTCCGCTACTAAGCCCTCATTTATCCTGCTTCAATAGAGCATCGGACCCTCTAACATCACCGAAGGGCAGGGGAACAGATCGCGCCTGTCTGGATGAGAGCTGACGGCTGCGATGAGCGTAATCCTGGAGTTTTTCACCCGCAACTCGGACGGCGGCGGAGGTAGTCAACGATAATAAAATGGTGGCCATATCGTGAAACGAAACTCTGAAGAGAGCGGATTTTACAGCGACGGTCATTTCTTACCACGAGCTGTAAGAGGAGGCGGAGGGGCTGATAACAACGGCCTGAAACCTCTCCTCGTAGAGCAACGGCAGTAGGAAGGCGGGGAGCGCGCCTACATCAAGGCCGGACTGGGGCCTGACCAGTGATCACCGGGAGTGCGGCCGTGAACTGAGTGGAACAGGGGAGGAGGAGGCCACAGAGCCATCGCACACAGGGAGCGCAGCACACCCGAGCCCGAGGACGGAGACAGGGGATCAGCAGCTGGGGAAGATAAATCATTGCTCGAGTCACAAGAGATTCGAGAGGGCCATGGGGGGTCCCGGACTCGGCAGCAAGAGGAGCAATGGCGGGCTCGAGATGGTGATGGTGCTGTGTGAACAGGTCCCCTAGAAGACAATATCCAGAGGAGACCTGGACTTGGCGTTAGTAGCCAACTGTATTGGGGATTGGAGGCTGCGAGGGCAGGAGCAACTGGTCTAAAGGACCTGGCTGAATGGGAGCGGAGGCATAGCCCGGCCTGATCTGGCCCACAGGGACACAGAGACCTGGTCAGTTGACTCGGGACGCAGATCCCTGAGGATATATCCCCATAACGAATATGGACCATAAAGCCGACAGGATCTGGAAAAGTGGTTCACCCGAGGAGGAACCGGAAGCCCAGAAGATAACTGGATTTGTGGTGCTGGGATAAGCGGCGACAGTTTCACGTCGTGACCAGGCCCCACTGCAGCAGGCGGGAGACCGCGGGGCTGGCCCTCGAGCCCAAGGGGAACCAAAGAGAGATTGCTCGGCAGTGAACTGTATAGCTCTGATCCACCTGAGAGGAGTTGGCAAGATAACTGCTGACGCTACTCAACATAGGGAAGTTGAAGGGGAAGAAAGATGGTGCACAATCATTGTCGGACGTCTAATCCTCTGGACGGACGGGGCAAGGTAGAGCTGGGGCACCGCCGGACTCCGGCATACAACACCAGTTTGACAAAATCCTGACTGCCATAGCGGACTCCCGCACTGCGCTTCAACAGGATATAGCGCAGGTCGCCACGGGTTTGGGATTGCTGTGAGCGGATCATGCTAAATTGTTGGACAGAGTGAAGCTAATACAGGGAGCGATCCAGCGGTCGAACCGGCACAGACCGAAATGAAGGCCGCGGTGGCTAATGCTCTTGATCGTAATGGGGCGCTGGAGACGCGGGCCGAAGATGCAGAAGGAACAAATAGACGGAACAACATCCGCATAGGGGGTCTTCTGGAAAAAGCGGAGGGGCTGGACATGGTATGCTATCATGAGTCCTGGTCGAAATCAGTAGTGGCGCCCGAAGGTCTATCTTCTTTCTACACTCTAGAACGAGCGCATAGAGTACTGGCCAGGCCGCCTCCACAGGGGCACCCCCCGCGACCAGTAATAGCCCGACTATTGCATTTCCAGGATAGAGACCAGTTGCTTCAGAGAGCACATATGGACGGGCCCTATCATGTTGGGAACAGTAAGGTCAACCTGTTTCCGGATTATACCTTCGAAACTCAGCGACGCCGGGCATCCTTCCTGGCCATCAAGAAAGAATTACGGGAAGAGGGATTTCAATATTACCTGTTGTTCCCGCCCAGATTACGGATAATTGTAGATGGGATAACATGTTTCCATGACAATCCGGATGATGCATGTGCTTGGCTGGAAACCTACAGAGCGGGGAAGGACGGCCAAGACCAACGGCTGCAAAACTTCTCCGAAGGACTGCCACAACGAAAATTTCACAGACTACGACAGAGCAGGCAAAAATGAAGGAGGCCCTCTGCATCGCAAGTGGAAGAAGAGCGGCGAGGAGCGCAGGAGCTGGTAACATCTTTGTCAGGTGAGCGCGAGACACAGTCCCCAGGAGGCACTGATTCGGAGAAAGACGTGGAACAATCGGACACTGAAATCTCGGAAATTGAAAGTGTACAGCTGCCGAAGATCATGCCGACGACGGCGGATGGAATATTGGACGAAGGCTGAAGCACCTGAGGCGCCGCGCATGCGATTGTTGAGGAGAGGGAGAGGAGTCTTGGGGATGCGGTCCAGGACAATGCGGGTATCGTGATGGTCGTGGGGGTAACGGGACGCATATCCTGCAAAGGGACTGAGGTTGATTTGATTTCTTTGCCGCTGGATGGCGGATGGGAGTGGCGATGTATGGTGTTTATTTGTTATATGGGGCTTAGTGGGGCGGGATCTGTACAGAGGTTGGGCGGCAGCCTGTCGGCACAAAGTCCCCCTCGTCGCTCATAAGGCATGCCCTCAGCGACCGCTGTTGGGCTTAGGCGTGTGCTAGTTTTTGCAATGGTTTGGATGGGGGCTAGCTGTTTAGGTCTAGGTCCTGTTCTTGGGGGGTGGAGGGGTTGATTTGTTGGGAAGGGGTAGGGGTTTGGCAGTTCACTGGTGCGGTTTCTAGAGAACGATTTAGGATGCAGCCATTATACGCTAGCGATGGGAGATACAGCTGATCTAAAATGTATTACCTGGAATGTGAGGTGGCTCCACTCGATGATAAGACACCACAAAATACACGCCTATTTAGTTCGAAGAGGGGTCCACATGGCACTACTTCAGGAAACTCATCTTTGCAAGGCAGAGGGGATAGCATTGCAGAGACGATGGAGAGGGCAGATCTTTAACACCACATATTCGGCATTTGCACGGGGGCACTAATATGGATAAGAGCTGGAGTACCTTTCCAGGTGACAAAGCAGACTATAGATCCAGACGGCTGGTTTGTGGCAATAGAGGGCAGGCTCTGCGGCAGAGACATAGTGCTCTGCAGCGTTTATGCACCTAATGGCGATTAAGCGCGCTTTTTGGAGCACTTATCTGGTTCTTTAGCGCATTATCTTGTAGGTTCATTAGTGATGGGGGAATTTTAACTCTGTAGCGAATGTATCGCTGGATAGATCACACCCCCCACTAGCAGATTTCCCTGTGAATAGATTGACTAAAAATAGGTTACTCTGGCAGAGCAGATGGAACCTAGTGGACGTGTGGCGTACACATCATCCGCTGGACCGGGAATATTCCTATTTTTTGGCGATGCATGATCTGCATGTTCACCTGGATACGGTGTTGTGCTCCCCATTGGTGGTACCCTCTGTAATGCATACGGAATACCTCGCGAGGACGATCTCAGATCACAATCCACTGCTATTCGCTATGCACTGGATGACGGGAGTATCGACTATTCCAACTTGGAGACACATTAGAAGACCCGACTTTTCAAGAGGAAGTGAGTGAAGGGATAACCCACTATTTTCTTGAGAATACTGGATCGACATCATCAAGGGCAATAGAATGGGATGCCTTTTAGGTGGTCATTCGGGGGATTTGTATCGGAAAACATGTAGGGGTACGAAAGGTGTTACTACAAGATGTGAGTCGGGCTGAAGATAAGCTGCGCAGAGCAGAATTAGCAAGACCTGGTCATCCTGAAAAGCAAGTGGAGGTCCTGGCTGCAAAAGAGGAGGTGGCAGCGGAGGTTGAGCGACTGCGATGTTTTTATTCCAAAGCCTATACTGCGAGGGCACATGCGGAGGGGGATAGAGCAGGAACACTACTGGCGTGGTTAACTAATCCGGCGAAGAGAGGTTCCTCTATATTGGCCCTAGAGAATGATGATGGGACGGAAGTTTATACCCAAAACGAGATTCTGCACTGTTTCTTGCAGTATTATGAGGACCTCTACGAAAACTCGTTAGTGGCGGATGATCTTGAAATCGACTCCTTTCTAGGTGGAGTAACACTACCAGGATTGGAGGACGAACAAGCGGAAAATTTGGGTCGAGACATAGAGATAGGGGAAATTAGGAGTGCTATCAAGCACATGGCCCGAAATAAAACGCCAGGAGTAGATGGTATACCGATAGAGTTTCACGGGAAATATGTGGATTTATTAGCACCACGGCTACTGGAGGTATTTAAGGAAGCAAAGGAACTAGGTCAACTGCCTTCCTCTATGCGAGAGGCTTTGGTGATCCCGCTTTTGAAGCCTGGTCGTGAGGGGAAAAAAACAGGCTCTTACCGCCCATTATCAATGTTGACCACCAACTACAAGATCCTAAGCAGAATACTGGCGACCCGCCTTTTAACTCATATGACTGAGTCGATCCACGAAGACCAAGCCAGGTTTATCCCGACTGGGAACACGTCCTCAAATATCAGGAGATTATTTCGGATCCTTGAGGAAGTACAACCGAGAGCACAGCGACCAATGGTGTTGCCTGTGGATATCGAGAAAGTCTTTGATAGCCTAAAATGGCTATACTTATACAAGACGATGGAATGTTTTTGTCTGGGAACTGACTTTGTGGCGTGGACGAAGGTGTTGTACACATCTGCCGTAGCCAGAGTGAGAGTTGGAGCTCTGATCTTGCCTCAATACCCGGTGGCCCGAGGAACGAGGCAGGGGTGCTCACTGTCCCCCTTGCTGTTCGCCCTAGCTATGGAACCGTTGGCGGCAAAGGCTAGATTGGGTGAGGACTATGACGGCTTATGGTACAGGGGTGATCAGCAATATATCTCGTTGTACGCTGATGACTTGTTGATGTTTCTTGAGGATGCAGGAAGAGCATTGGAAGGGGCTGCACGCATACTTTCGAAGTATGGTGATATATCTGGGCTGCGAGTGAACTGGTCAAAAACATGCCTGTTCCCGGTGAAGCAGGGAGAGCTCCAACCAATTACGCAAAGAGAAGTGCAATGAGAACCGACCTGTTTAGCATACCTGGGGGTGCATGTGTATCATACTGCCACTGATGTACTGGAGGGGAATATGGGAAGATGCGTGAGGGCGCTACAAGGTAGTATGGCCTTTTGGGCTACTCTCCCACTGTCGGTGACAGGCTGAATAGTCCTACTGAAAATGATAGCCCTCCCCAGGTTACTATATTATTTTAGAATGCTGCCGATATGGGTCCCGTGTTCAATGTTTAAATCACTGAAATCACTCATAGTAGGGTTCCTATGGGGATCTGGCAGACAAAGAGTCGCGCAGGCAACATTAATTAGACCTAAAGTGGAGGGTGGGCTGGCGGTCCCTGACTTCGAGCTGTATTGTTTAGCAGCACAATTACAAATACTGACACAAGCGGTGGCAAAGGAATTTAGGGGCCCGAACGCCAAAGAGGGGGAGGGATTCCGCACCACATCTTATACTTCATAGACATGCAACAGAAACTGGACCTTTCGGGATCTCACCATGGAAGAAAAAACACTGAGACTATGCTGGAATAGATCCCAACACAGGGCGGGAGTTCTGCATCCCTATGCGCCTGAAATCCCACTGGGGATGGCAACAGCACTGCCGCACAGCGGCGATTGGACGCCCCTACTAGACTGGGAAAATGCGGGGATCCAAGTAATTGGGGACCTATTTGAAGATGGAGCACTGCTGCCCTATCAGGCACTGCAGGAGAGATATGATCTGCCTAGGGGAGGTTATATTATACATGCAGCGCTGACGAGGGCACTACAAGCACAAGGGCTGACAGAACCTAAGACAACAAAGCTGTGTCAATACATCATGATGGCAGCCGGGACCTTTAAGGCGGTCACCTGCCTCTATTCCAGAATGTTAAATGAGGGGCTAACGCCCTTAGACACCCTGAGAGAAAAATGGGAAATAGACATAGGGAAGCCTATTCCTGAGACAGCCTGGGCACAGATAGTGCGTAGAGCATGGAAAAGCACGAGAAATGCGCGGTTCCAGTTGGTGCATTTCTACATACTCCACAGGGCATATTTAACACCAGGTGCTCTCAGGCGCAAGGCGATCAGTTGTGGAAGACGTTACACACACCGGTGCAGTGGGAGGGGGAGGGGGATCATTGACAGTTGAAGATAATTTGCACTACGAATGCATAGTATTTTTAGGTTAGTTATAAATTGCCATCAGACTATGTTGTAGCAACTATATTCAATATCTGGGAGGGATTGACGGGATAAGATTAAAGAAAGGATTGATTTACATTGATGGTTAATGCTTGATGGGTATTATATATGTGCCAGATGGATATTTGAAACTAATAAAATTTGTTTAAAAAAAAATGGATTGGGACATCCCCCCGGCAGGACCTACTGTGTACTGGAATGTGCCCGTAGAGAAGAAGTGAAGTGCCGCCATCACCTTTGCTGTGGGTGTTATTGCTCGGGGATATGGCCTGCGTGGCTGCAGGTGCGGTGCCAATTGTGCTACAAGGTCCTGCAATGTCGGTCGGTCAAACCGGAATTTGCGGATCACCTCCTCTCCAACCATGTCCTCCAGCACAGTGTATGGTCGATGCACATTTGGAGCCCTCCTGTGTGGGAGTAGAAGGGAGCAGATGTCAATTGGACAACACGGCACAGCTGAACCACACTATCACATCTTGACCAACACACCACAAATAATCCATGTTGCAGACACTGATTGTATGTGTGACGTGACAGAAATATAAGGCACTACAGCCAACTATACACACAATGTTCACCCACAATCAACATCCTGTGTGCAAATATGTACAATGGTACGTGCACACATGTTGCAAGAACAGCCAACATCACATGACGGAAGGCCCATGTGTGGACAAGCATCCCCACAGACACACATGGATGTGCACTCACAACACGAACCTGGAACACACTCTCCTTATCTTCATGCACCCATGACACCTCCAACAATGCTGTGCATGCTCACATGACAGGCATTGACATACAACGGATGACACACAGATGCATACACAGAATGCATGTATCCCCCATCATTGCTTCTTGCACACACAAAACACACACTCACGACTGGATCAAACTGTGGGTACACAGCCTTAATGGACTGTGTAGATGTGTACACTTTGAAACGTGTGACCTCAAAACCAAGATGTCACCAACTTGAGCTCACATCACTGTCCTTTGACAACCACTGGCAATGTCAATAGTATGCTCTCACATGCAACAAATGGACATTGTTGACACGTGGACATGGGTCATTGACAGAACATGATGAGTTTTGAGGCATTCTGGACATGCCCTGACACACATGTACACCTATTATCATTAGATGTGTGCGGAGACATGCAGTGTGTCTACACATTGCGTCAGGGCACGCCGTCCGCCATCACAGAAAATGATCCTTGCTACTGCAATTGTGCGTACCATTGGCTGCATTGGCAAGGTCCATCACGGTCACACACCACCCACCGCATGTGCGCGCTACCGCGATGGTGCATCATTTGAAAATCATCACTCGTTGGCATTGCAATGGCAGAGCACGCATTCTGCGGGGGCGGGGCAGTTGGTATCCCCCCTTTCAATCACATAGCGGCACCCACCGCCGGGTCCGGGCGGTGGGTGCCGCTATGTGTATTGATGTTACCGTAGCTTGGATGGCCATGGGCGGTTACCCACCGCCGGGTCCGGGTGGTGGGTGACGCTATGTGACTGAATGGAGGGATACCAACTGCCATTTCCACTTGCACATTCAAATGTATCTGTTAGCCTGCCCCGTCCCCGCGGAATGCGTGCTCTGCCATTGCGATGCCAGCGAGGGATGATTTTCAAATGATGCACCATCGCGGTAGCGCGCACATGCGGTTGGCGGTGTGTGACCGTGATGGTTCTTGCACATGCAGCCAATGGAAACAGGTACAGCGGGACGCGTAAGCGAATTCCAAAAAAGCGGAAGCCGTTCACCCCCACAGCGGGGCCAGTCATTGGCTCATTTTGAATGAGGCAGCCTAGGAACACCAATTGCTGCAGACGTGTGCCACTGATATCAGCTCAGGGCCCTATAAATGTGTTAGTTTGAGCACCACACATCCACTGCTTCCAGCCACTGCTGCCTGCACCCATCACCTCACCTCTACCTGCTGCTGCTTCCCACTCCACCAACTGCTGCTGTTGTGCCAGTGTCCTGGACCTTGCCATGGCGAGAGTTGGACAGATCCGGTCCCTTTCCTTCAGTGCAGAGGAGCTTGAGGCCCTTGTGGACGGTGTGCTCCTCCACTATGAACGGCTCGACAGTGCCCCAGGACAGGTGGTAAGTGCAGAGGGGGACATGTTGGTATGCATGAGGTGGTCCCTGACTCCTGGCCTCTGCAATCTGGGCGGTGTTCTGTGGGAGGCCGTGTGGGTATACCCCAGCAGGCCAGGCACGCAGTGATGTGTTCCTGGTTCTGTCACTGACTGATTGACCTCTATGCTGCGAAGTGTTATCGTTGAGGGGTCGCAAACATGACATGTGTAGTCTTGTGGCTGTGCTGGGTCACGACTGATCACAGCTATCTTGTGGGTGTGTACCTCACCTGCTTTCCATGATGGACTAATGCCTGTCAGTCACATATGTTGTACTGTGCATGGCTGCTGACAGATACCTGTACCTTCTATCTGTGTGAACGGCCAACTGTTCACTGACTTGCCCCCTCTTGTCTCCCATTATGATAGGTCAAGCTGCACCATTGAAAGGCGGTGTGGAGGGTCATAGCACGTGATGTATGGGCAGTGGGGGTGAGCAACATACATACTGCCACAAGCGGTGGGACGACATCTCTAGGCTCAGCAAGAATGTGGCGGAGATGACACTGAAGCTGATTCACCGACCAGGCCGGCTTGCACGACATACCATGATCCCTCTAATGCTACGTATCATAGCTGTGACACATCCTGACCTGTCCGGACGGTTGGGAGGGGAGCAACAGTAAACTAGCGGTAAGCACACTGAATGGGTTTGTGACTTGGGAGGGCACACATGTATTGCTGGTCAGACACAGTAGTGACATCTGTGGTGTATATGGTATGCTGCTATTGCATGTTGGTGGCATTAGCGGAGTGAGAGTTAGCATCCATGTCAGCCAGCTGTAAATACCAGTTGCATTGTAGTGCAGGGGCCCAGGACATGCCATTCAGGTATGTGGTCCCATGGCATCACATGTGTGGTGGTCTGCATGCACTTGCCTTGTTTGTTTCATGTACATGTGTCACAGGGCCCACTAATTATTTGACATTGAGGATGTCTGGTAGGGGTGGTTCATGTGCAGGATGGGTGCGACATGTTGTTCAGCAGTCAAGGAAGTTTGGATTTTGTAATTTGCAGTTGATGAATGTGCCTCTTAGGCATACCTCTTATCTCTCTCTTTCAGCTTTGGACGAGGGCACTGACAGACAAACAACGGAGGTAAGTGGTAGCAATGCATCCGGATCAGAGATCACATATACGCAGACTGAGACGGAAGAGAGCAGCCCCGGAGAGGGGGGCAGAACTATCCCTGAGGACTCACATGTGGAGACACCATCGTCCTTATCTTCAGACAGCGGTGGTGAGTCATCACTGTGGGTAGACACAGGGAGTGGACAATCTATACCTTCAATCGGTACACAGCACACTGGGCCCACACTGCCACCAACTGCAACAAGTACTGCTCGTGCTCACCAGAGTAGGGGGAGCAAGTGGCCTTTGGTGCAGGCACCGCTGCCCCTGCCCCTGTGACACAAACTGCCTTTAGTGCTGAGGCGGTTAATCTGCTGCGACAGCTGTGTGTAGGGCAGACAAACATGATAAATGCATTCCTGGACAACGATAGGAAGTTGGGACAGGTGGTAGCATTCATGGAGGGGATGCATGGTGATGTTGCTGGTCTCCACAGAACAGTACAGTCCTTATCCAACACAGTGTCTGCAGCCATTCAACAGTAACATGGACAAGGTTCTACTTCAGTTCCCCCATCCACACCACTTACACTAGAAGCAGGCACAGGCAGCAAGGCAGGCAACAGAGGCCACAGACACCATCCCCTAGGAAAGGGAAATCTTTCACAGAACACAACATCAGCTACCCTGGAGATGACACACAGGACCCTCATGGGGTGATGGGGGACACGGATTCACAGGGCACACAGGCATCCCCCTCAAAAGGTACTCCCAAGGGCAAGGCACATCTCATGGACAAGGCACAGACCAAGGACAGCGCATCCGCAAAGGACAGGACACCACCCACGGACATGGCGCCTCCCAAGGAGCAGGCACCTCCCAAGGACAGGGCCACTCCCAAGGACCGGGCCCCTACAAGGGACAGGGCACCTCCCAAGGACAGGGCACCTCCCAAGGACAGGGCTACTCCCAAGGACCGGGCCCCTACAAAGGACAGGGCACCTCACAAGGACAGGGCATCTCCCAAGGACAGGGCCACTCCCAAGGACCGGGCCCCTACAAAGGACAGGGCACCTCCCAAGGACAGGACCACTCCCAAGGACAGGGATCCTACAAACGACAGGGCACCTTCAATGGACAGGGCACCTGCCAGGGACAGAGCACCGCCCACGGATAAGGCACATTCCAAAGACAGGACACCTTATAAGGCCAAGGTGTCTCCCACGGCCCAGGCACCTCCCAGGGAGCAGGCACCTCCCAGGGCCAAGGCGTCTCCCATGGACAGGACATCCACCAAGGACAGACATCCATCACCCATGCATCCCCTGAAGCTGGTGATGGTGAAGGAACGTAAACCAAATGTGTCAGAGGTGGAGTCCCCCCATACCTCTACTCCCATCCACACCCCGGTGAAGCAGAGGAAGGAGTACACTGTTGTTGTATCCCCCATTACACATGATGCAGAGGGCAGAAGGCAGGGCCAGAGCAAGCGTCAAGCAGGGTACAGCACGTCCCCAGAGAGCAGACCCCCACCAGCACATGATCCACCTTTGATGGGTGATGTTTCAGATGAGCCCGCACCACTTCCCGTTCCAGTCATGTCCAGGGTGCCCTTGCAAATCACAAAGAAACGGAAACACACACCGATAACTCCTGACCACCCCAATGTCGCTCCAGTACAGCTGTCCCCAGCTCCCAGAGCCACCCTGCCTCCTGGCCAATACAGCCCTGTGGCTAATCATTTCAATGGTCCTAGTGGGTCAGCTGCAGTTCACTCTCATGTGTCAGATAGTGGCACTGTGCCTGTTGTTCGCTGTCATGCCTCATGTAGTAGCACTGTGTCAGTTGTGCGCTCTCCTGTTTCAGGTACTGCCACTGTGTGTGTCCCCCACTCTCATGTCTCTGATGCTGGCATGGTATTTGATGGTCACTGTCCAGGGACAGGTCCTGCAAGTGTGTCTGGGTCTATTGCTCATGTGTCAGTCACTAGAGCTGTGGCTGTTTCTCACACTCCTGTATCAGGTCCTGCCAGTGTGTCTGGGTCTATCGCTCATGTGTCAGTCACTAGAGCTGTGGCTGTTTCTCACACTCCTATATCAGGTCCTGCCACTGTGTCCGAAGCTACGAGGTCCCACAGTCCACCTGATTCTGTGCTGTGAGGTGCAGTTCCCATCACTCAAATCTCATTGTACTTGATGTCTGGACTGTCCATTGTAACCACCCTTGCAATATTATTGTCCATGGGACTGTCCGTATGACACACGTCCTTGTGCTGCCTCAGATGTACCTGCTCTGTTGTGAACACTGCCCTGTTGCTGTTCTGGTGCTGCATTGTGCCCTCTCATGTGCTGCCTCAGATGTACCTGCTCTGTTGTGAACACTGCCCTGTTGCTGTTCTGATGCTGCATTGTGCCCTCTCATGTGCTGCCTCGGATGGACCTGCTCTGTTCTGTACCATGGACTGTTGATGCACTTTGCCCCTCTCATGTGCTGCCTCAGATGTACCTGCTCTGTTCTATCCAGTGTGCATGCTCCTGGCTACTCACAAAGTCAACCTCTGTGCTGTGCAATGAAGCAAGTTAATCCTGTGTTGTGGTTTATCTGTGTCATTCCTGGTTGTCTCCTTGCATTGTTGATATATTGCTGCTGTCGTACATGCTGTGTCTGCCACTTTCACATGACCATTGCCCAGCACTGTTTCCTTTCGTTTGGCAGGGGTGACAGTCATTACAATATGGCTGTGGACTGTGTAAGGGTGGGGGAGGCACTCTGAGGCTTATTTTGTGACAACAGTGGCTTCCCATGCACTGCAGGTTATGTGGATGTTTTTCATATGGTGCATGTGTCACACTCATGATTTGTGGCTACCCAGTAGGTTGTGCAGTCTCGATTTTGTCAGTCAACATGTCAGGGCTCATTGTGTGTGTGTTGGTTGTTGATGTGTGTGCAGCAGGGTTGTTTTTTGTGGTGTGTGGTGTATGGGCCCCTGTCTGTTAGTGGGGCAGTTGTGGGGTTGGCCTGAGGGTGGGCCAGCATGTCTCCTTATGTGTGGTATGCCTTGTGTGCTGGTGTGTGTATGTGGGCCTGTGAGCTGTGTGGCCTAGCCATTCCTGCCTGCCTGCCTAGTTGATTGTGGGCATGGTTTCCGTTGTCTGCTCTGCTACTTTGCGTTGTCAGTGGTGTGGCTGTTTGTTCTGGGTGCGTGTGTGTTCTGGGTGCGTGGGGTCAGTTGTGCCCAGGTGGTTTTGCTGGGGGTGCATGTATGTGTGTTCCTGTCCAGACCTGGGGTTCTGTTGTGGGCAGGGGCTTCGACACATGCGTGGTGTGTGTGTTGTGTGTTTGCGTACCTGCGTCGTCGTTGGCGGCGGTCCATGACTTGCTGGTGGTGGAGCACGAAGAGTACCGGGAATGCGTGTAGAGCTGGGTCCATGACGGTGGTCTGGCTGTGGTGGGTCTCTCTGCAATATTTTGCCTCTCAGCTGTGGTGGTTCCGCCTTGTTCGGGCTGGTGGTTTTTCCACAGCGATTTGCTGTGTGGTTTCCACCATCGTGATTTTGAGGACGGTCGAGACCTCATTCCGTATGGCGGTGTCTCTGGATTGGTTACGTCCGCAGCGGGGTCGGGTGTATTTACACGACGGATCACGTTCTTCCGCGGCGTACGGAAATTTGGCAGTGTTTCCCATCCTAATATGGTGGACGGACTATCCGCGGCTTTACGGATTGTAAAAAAGCCTTTTCCGCCTACTCCAGGCCGGTGGTCCTCCTTCCGTCCGCCATCGTAATCGACCCCCTAATGTTGACAATGACTTTGGTATTTTCAATGGTTGTCTGCCTTGAAGTAGGTTCCTTCCTATATGTGTGAACTAGATGTTTGCGTAAGTTCGTGTTCCGTTTGTAGGCAACAATAGGTCTCTCAAGTTTCACTGTTTCTTCATTGTTTAATATATGCTAATGCTTATTTATTACATTTTTTATCTTGTTGATGGCTTCATAAAACTGGCTCACGAATACTACCTTAGTCATTGGTTCTTTTTTCTTAAGACCCTCAAACATGACTTCTCTATTGTAGAAACGTGCCCTTTTGAAAGATTGAGAAATCAATTTTTTCGGGTAGCCTTTATCTCTTAGTTTAATTTTGAGTGTCTCTGAATGCTTATAAAAATCTTGTCACTCTGTACAATTCCTCCTTAAGCTGAGAAATTGGCTAAAGGGAATATTGTATTATTGAGGCTTAGGGGCCCATTAGGATGTCGGGTGGATTGCCCCCGCCAGGCTGGCGGTAGCCACCACCGGCCTGGCGGGGGCAATCCGCCCGACATCCTCTCCTCCTGAATTCCCCCCCGCCACATTAGAATGGCGGGGGGACCTCGGCAGACGGAAAGACCGCCCGCCGCTTTTCCGCCCCGGTCGCCTTGCGGCCGGGGCGGAAAAGGATTAATATGGTGGCGGTGTCTATTAGACACTGCCAGCCATATTACAATGGGCTTCTGGTAATGCCTTTCCATGGCGGCGATGCCGCCATGGAAAGGCATGCGGTCTTCACTCTGGGGCCCCCCCAGATTGAAGGAGAGGTGGGGGGTGCACACGGGGGTACCTGTGGTACCCCCTTCATTTGCATAAACAAAGCGGCAGGAACCGTGCGGTGCACGCCACTTTGTTTATGCGATGCTTTAATGCATTTATAGCATTGTGGCGGGCGGTGCAGAGAGCACTGCCCGCCACAATCCTATAAATGCAGGATGTGCCCGCCACTGTGGCGGGCACATCCTAATACCCCCCACGGGAACCCCACCCTAATGGCAGACAGGTCCGTATTCCGACAGGATGGCGGGCAGAAAAAGTCCGCCCGTCATCCTAATGAGACCCTTGTGGTGGGAGCTGGAGTAATGGAGCAGAGTGTTTTTGTCTATAGTTTTGGTAAATAATTCCACCTCCAGCTTACCACCCCTTGCCTCAATCGTTATGTCTAGGTAGTCGACACTAACCTTACTGTAGTGGCCTGTGAATTTAAGTTTCTCATCTCCTAAATTGAGCCAAATCAGGAATTCCTCCAGTAATTCTGTTGGACCCGTCCATATAAAAAGAACGGCATCGATAAATCAATGCTATTCACTAATATTCTCATAAAATGGTGCTAGCTCATTGTAAATATGTTGTTTCTCAAATTCACCAACATATAAACAGGCCAAACTTGGGGCACAAGTTGCACCCATTCTGGTGCCCTTCCTTTGGCGGAATAGTTAGACCTCTCCGCGGCATTTGACACGGTTAACCATGGACAACTGTTGTCGCGGCTGGGGGACTTCGGCATCCAGGGAACTGTGCACGCCTGGTTAACCTCTTTTCTTCAAAATCGCTCCCAGAGAGTACAACTGGCAGACCTGGTGTCATCGTCAGTTGGTATTTCTTGTGGAGTTCTCCAAGGCTCTGCACTCTCACCACTCCTTTTCAACGTGTATCTGCAACTGTTGATTTCGGCATTAAATCAGATGGAATGCCAAATTTATAATTATGCAGATGACACTCAGATTGTCATCCAAATTTACGATTCACCTTTGGCACATGCGAGATTGCAAAACATCTTGAAATACACGGTTAACTGGATGTCCGCTAATTCCTTAAAGATAAATCCAGATAAAACAGAGGTGCTGCCGATTACCATGTCTGGCAGCCCCTGGAATGATCTATTCTGGCCTAAGGAATTAGGACCCTCTCCAGAACCAGCAGTGGGCGTGGAAAGTCTGGGTATCTACATAGATGGCAAACTGACTATGATAAAACAAGTATCTTCAGTCGTCGGAACTTGTGTAGGTCTTCTGAGACAACTCCGGAGAATTTCTCAACTTATGACCCCGGCAACCCTTAGACGCGCAGTATCAGCCATGATTTTGTCGCGCCTAGATTATGGTAACTCGCTGTATGCTTGCCTTCCCCAACAACAGCTGACTAGGCTACAAACAGTCATGAATGATGCAGCCAGATTGGTCTTTAAAAAACCGAGGCGGACACATGTTACACCTTTGTTGCGCAAGCTCCACTGGCTGCCAATCAGGCAAAGAATAATGTTTAAGGGCCTTTGTATTACACATCAAGCCCTATATGGAAATGCGCCAAGATATATCACGGCGCGTTTGGTCCCATATGTCCCCAGTAGGGCACTCCGCTCGACAGATGCCACCCTTCTGGTCCGCTCCCGTTTCAGACTATTAACTATGGGAGGGCGTGCTTTCTCCAATGCGATCCCAGTGGCCTGGAACAAACCTGCCAATGCACCTGCGCAAGGAACCAAGTCTCTTGCCTTTCAGGAAGATGTTCAAAACCGTGCTCTTCCAGGAGGCTTGGGGCTCGTCCTAATGTGTTCTGGCCCTGTGAATATTCAGTATGTACTTCTGGACAAGCTCTTAGAGACCTCTGGGTGATAAGGCGCTATATAAATCTAAATAAATAGTTGATTCTTAAATAAAAAAATATTGTTCCTAAGCACTAAGTCAGTGCATGCAATAATATATTCTTTACTTACCCCTTCCTATGTTACATTTTCAAAAATTTCCTCTATTACCTGCACTGTAGATCCCTGTGGTATATTTGTATATAAGGACTCAATGTCTAGAGTTACTAGACATTGAGTAGCTTCACAAAAAGGCTTGTTTTCGACCAGAATAATGATGTGGGTTCTGGCAAGCTATTGTTACTTCTGCTGTGCTGTCCAGCATTGTCAGAGCCCATTCCCTGTTCAGAAGTGGAGTCCTCAGTATCCTTTGCATTTCTTACTTTAAGGCCAGCTACTTTCTTCTTTTTAAATGTAGGTTTTGATTTTTGTTTATCTTCTTTTTTGCTATTATAGTCCGAAGTACGATGTGCATCTCTGGACTTTGTTCTTTCTTCTTGTCCATGTTCTGACCGTCCTTCCCTCTCGGAGTGTTTCGATGAACCCTGAAAGGAACAAGAGGAACGTGTATCAGTATCTTGATACCTGTCAGGTTTTTTAATGTTATCACGATTCCTAAGGTTGTTGCTCCTTTTGGAGGGCTCCTGTTGAGGAGACACACCCCTTGATTGTGATATATTCTCTTTATTCTTTTGTTTTTTTTATTGTCCCATTTCTTTTTGGAAGAATCAAGTGCTTGCTTGGTGTTATCCCTTTCAGGACCACCCATGAGTTGAGGTTTTGTTGCTCTAGCTCCCACACTATCTCAACCTAATTTGGCATATGTATCTTCAATAATTTTAGGTTATTCACGCTTCTGTTGTATAGGAGTGAAATCCCTCAGGCATTAGTGAATCGCCACTGCTGCTGCCTCCCCTTTTATGTTTGCTAACATATTTGTGGATACCTGGGCAAAAAGTCCTAACAATTTCATCCTTAAATTCAGAGCAGGTTCTGCTCCATACTCATTCTGTATCTGTCTTAATAAATCTGGTATTACTGCTATTGAAGGGATACTATGAGTTCTGGTATAGATGGCAGTGAAAACTGTACCCAAAGAGGTACAATCCTCTGTAGGGGGGGCATTCCCCATTGGCAAGCATACTGTTAGCATTCTGCTTGTTTCTTGTGGGCCTGTGTGTGGAAACACTGCCTCTAATTGTGTGATTTTCTGAGCTATCCAGAATGTCATTTGCTTGTGTTTAGTGGGCATTCTACTAAAACTGTGTTCAGTGTTTGGGGAGTTATTTTAGTTGCAGCTCCTTGTATTTGTCCTGCTGGTGTAAACCTTGTAGGTTGAAGTGTGAGTGTTCTAATAACAAACTGTGTCAGATTTCAGTAAAGCTTTTTTATTTCATAGCCTAGTAGACTTAAGTCTGCTACTGGCATTGTGTCAATGTCTGGAGGCAGTGTGTAAGCTGCTAGGACGGGCCAAGTGGCTCCATCTCTGCCGAGTGGATCGAGTTTTACTTTTTCTGTTGTGTGTGGGAGGGCGCCTTTAAACCTGTTTATGTGCTCCTGGTAGGTGAGCGGAACTTCAATGTCGTCATATGGACAATATTCCTCTGGTATTTCATCTTCAGTGTAAGAATGAAATGTGTTTGTGTGTGCATCTGCTGGTGGGAATTTGACCCATGAATAGAATAACTCTGTCCTGTATGACTCATGTGCCTCAATCACGAAGGTGACAGTCCCACCTTATGCTGTGACTCGGAATTCTGCTAGTTTTAAAGTGAGTGCATTACTCACATTTTCTGAAATGTTTATAGCACCTCCCTGTTCTCCAACCCCGTTGTATTCGCACAGAGTGCTGGCACAGCATTGTTCTCTTTGTTAGTCATTGTTGAAAGAATTTCAATGAAACTCAGATAAGGTTTTATGCACAATAAGCACTATTTGTCCTTCATGCTTAAATAAACCTACATCCAATACGTAGGATATGCCTACTAAGCTGTGGCAGATTTTTCGTTTCCCACTCTAGACGTCTCTGGGTAAATGTAAGTAGGAGTCTTCTGAGAAAAGCACGACTGAACTACTCAGATTTGACTGTTAAATAAGAACCAAACCAACATTGGTGGCGCCATGTCATATAGTTCCAGTAAATCTATATAGGATCTGCCCATTTAGACAACATAAACTGTGGGATTGGTGTCCAAACTAATTCCACACACCCCCACCAGGTATGTTCGCCAGTATACCAACTAGCTCACAGGGCCAATGTAAACTCCTCTTAGCAAGGAGAGAATAGTCCCTCGCATCTATCAAACATGACAACCTTGTTCCATCAGGGATCATGGAAACAGTACAGTACTTTTCGCTCAGTGACTCATGCTCACTTTGTCTCAGTGAGATACACAGAATAAACAGTGGGGAAGTTTTCAATAAGCATTTATTGAACCAGCGTCATTCTAGTGTAAAATAGGTGTGCTGAAACAACCATTAGCCAGAAACAGATATAAATGATTATAAGCACCAACAGAGTAAATGGATTGTAGATTTCTACCATAGTGCTAAAACGGATTACTGGTTTAATATCAAACACAAAAACAGACATACAAAAATATCACTGCAAAAATATTGAATACAAAAATATTGCCATCCTATACCTAAACAATATTTTACACTAATATCGATACCTAAATATCGTTGTGATAAATATCGTTAACACAAATATCAGATACAATATTATCGACAACAAAATTATCGAAAAGGGTAATTTAAAATGAAACACTACAATATTATCGATTACACTTTTATCGACTTACAAATATAATTATAAAGAATACAAAAAATATTGATAATATTATTCAACATTTAATAAACACTCCTTACAATTATTGAATAATTTATTATATTCTAAGAAATATTATAAACTAATACCAACATATCAAAATAATAATATATTTAAATCAAATATAAAACAATTATAAAAAAACTAATAAATATAAGTAATAATCAACAAAATATATACACATAATAAATTACATATATAACATAAACTACAATTACTTACCTTATAAAATAAAATTATTAACACATATTTTTAAATAACAACATATAAAATATTATAAAGAACAAACAAACAACACATTTATTTACCTAATCATAAATTAACTGCTACAAAATTCAAAAAAAGTATCTCAACCAATGATTTCAAACAAAAAGAACACAAACCAATTGAAACTGAGAAGTAATTAAGTAAACACTATCATAACCAAGATTTAACTTAAGTAAAATTACTGCTTATCGGCCAAACAAGGATGGAGAACGTTACTTTCCTGGAGAGAGAGAAAGAAGGAATACCTAAAATACCTACTTTAACAAACTATACTACAACACAGGTAAGAAAACCCAAATTTTGTATTATTATAAATGCCTCTACCTCCCTAACTTAACTACCTAAATTAATAAAATTTCCTCTTTTATTGAAAACCAAACTAAAGATGCTAACATCACCAGCAAAAATAATAAAATGCAAATGTTACTAAATACCTTCTCTAATTCTACATTAAAGAAAGCATTGTCTTACAAATACAACTTTACAAATAAAATAAATGTACTTTTTCTAACTTGAATACATGCTTTAAAACTGAAAACAAAACTAATAAATATATTTTTCTTCACAGCTTTCACAAACTGCATTTACCAAAGAACAACCACCAAATCAAATGCATCGACTACAAAAAGTAAGTATTTTGCCTGTGTAAAAGAATTTCTGAGACTAAAAAACAAACAAAAATGTATAATATAACTAACATAAATAATTTTTTAACCATCTACAGAAAATGCAACTGTGAAAAGAAAAAAACTGCAAAAAAAGCCATCAACAATACAGAAAAATCAACAATGTAAGTATTTGCTTAAAGTCACAAATGAACAAGCTTTTTTTGTAATTTCAAAACCATATTTTCTCAACACATATGTATATGTTTTCACAGAAATACCATAGAAATGGCTGAAGGAGCAAGCTTTATTACATCACAAAAAGGAAACTTAATGCTATGTTACATGGGTTATACCTATACGCAAGAAAAGGTGAAAAATAATAAGACACATTGGAAATGTAGCAAATACTATTCAACTGCAAGTTATGGTCGAGCTACAATTATAGACAATAACGTAGTGAATGTTATAGAGCACAACCATCCACCCAATGTAACCAAATTTGAAGTAAGGGAAGCCCTAGAAACAATTTGAGACGCAAGCACATGTTCTCAACAAATAAGCACTGAAATATTGAAAAATGTATTGACAAAAGTGCCTGAACATGTCGCAGGATACTTGCCCTCTATTCCCAACCTGCTAAAACCAAAAGAGTGTCTGACCCAACCCTATCCACCCCCAAAACCTTTGAAGAAACAGATATATTGCCTGAATATACTATTACCCACAAATATGACAAATTCCGAATATATGACAACAAAAGTAAAGATAAAAGAATTCTTATTTTTGCAACAAATAATAACTTGCAAAAATTAAAATTGTGTGAAACATGGATGATGAACGGAACTCTTAAAGTGTGTCCTAAACCATTTTATCAACTTTACACCATTCATGTGGAATTTCAGGAAACAAATATACCATTCATTTATGCTTTACTTCCAAATAAAAACAATGCCACCTATATAGAACTTTTAACAACAGTGAAAGATTTAACTGATAATTATTATCCACAAAGAATAATAATCGATTTTGAATTAGCTATGATTCAAGCAATTCTAAAAATATACCCACATACTGCACGTCAAGGGTGTTACTACCACTTTAATCAAAGTATGTGGAGACACCTACAAAAATCCACCTTAAGTATAGACTACTCTACTAATAGTAACTTTGCATACCAAATTAAAAAATTGATTGAGCTAGCATTCGTACCAACAACAGAAGTAGCAAATTATTATAACCTATTAATAGATAATCCTTTCTACAGCACTAATGAAACAAAATTAAGTCACTTGTTAGATTACTTTGAGGACACCTGGGTTTGGAGATTGTATCGTTCAGGTCACCTAAGTCAACCAAAATGTCAAAGTCCCAGGTGGAGTGTCTACAGCAGCACTATCGCACAAAAAAGCAAAAACTAACAAAGCGATAGAAGGATGTCATAATGCCTTCCAGGCCACAGTAGGGAGAGGACAACCAACACTCCATCAACTCATACAATCAATTAAAAAAGAACAAAGTTACCAAGAGCTCAGAGTGGAACAATCTCTGAGCAAAATAGGACCAAAACTAAGTAAACAAACCATTAATATGTACGAATACCTCCAACAAAGACAAGAATGTATCCTGACATCCAGGGTCTGGAATACATAAATATGATAGCAAAATCTATTCTATAATATAATCCAAACATCAAAGCTTAAAAACATATCAAATAATAATAATAATAATAATAGTTGCATTTATAAAGCGCCTGGTTACACTGAACCAGTGTGTCCCCGCGCTGAGGTAACAACTAAAAAGAGAGCAGCATCCTGAAGGACCTGGTAACAGAGCAAATTAAACCACAGGAAATTAATAGGTCTTCAAACCTTTCCGAAAAATGGATTCAGAACACTTCAGCCGGAGACTCTGAGGAAGAGTATTCAACATCTGGGCCACCAGATACCGAAAAGAGCGAGCCCCCCTTCTGGATCTCATGATTTTGGCGACGTGCACCTTTCCTTTCCCACTAGATCTTAGCAGTCTGGTCGGTACATAAGGAGTGAGAAGGTCATGCAAATACGAAGGCCCTTTTTCTGTAAAATCCGATGACTCACACACATGGCCTTGAACTGTACTCTCTCCCTGATGGGAAGCCAGTGCAGAGAGGCCAGCGCTCTTTTGGCCGAGGCTCGCTTCGGTAGCATAAGAACTAGTCTTGCAGCTGCCTTCCCGATACACTGCAATCTCCGTATGCATTTGGCAGTTGCACCTAAATACAGGAGATTGCCGTAATCCAGGTGAGAAGTCACCAAGGCATGCACCATGATCTTCCTAGATGCCATGGGAAGGGTGTCAAGGGTTTTCCATATACCCCATTAGATACCGAAACAGGCGCCTGGTATGGTAATCAAAAGACAACTTGTTGTCCACCCATACCCCAAGGTTCTTCACTTGTTCGCACGGTGTGGCGGTAGAGCCCAAAGTATACGGCCACCATGCCGATAACCATACTGACGGAGCCTTCCCTTTCACCAGCACCTCGGTCTTGCTACCGTTCAACTTCAGGTAATTGTTTGCCATCCACCCAGCCAGTTCTTGAAGGCAGGTCATGAAGTTGGAGGCAGCATCAGCCCGGGCTTGAGTCAAAGAGACCACCAGCTGGGTGTCATCAGCGTAGGACAGGGCATTAATCCCAAATACACAAATTATTTTATTTTGTATTAGTTAAGTAATGTCATAAACTTTACTATAAAACTCCAACTCATATGACATAATATACCTAATAAAAAATAAAAATGAGAAATAGACATTCCCACCCTCAATAATATACAAAATAACTTACAGTTGTGTACCTTCAAAATAGATGGAAAAAAACAATCCAAATGAAATGTGATCCATGTAGTCCAAAAATACCCCACAAAATGAAAAAATACAACTGTATGTAAAAAACTCCAATCATCCTGATAAAAAAATATCTCGTAAATATTTTGTTAAAAAAACCTCTGAAAAACCCGTTCAAAAAGGAATTGTACAACAACTTGTTTTAAAACAAGAAACAACAATTTCCTTTATTTGAATTTAAAAAAACACGTGGACAAATCCATATGTTCACCTAAGTCCGAACCAGTAAATGGAATTAAACATCACCCACCCATAACAAATATAGAAACCCACAAATAGAAATAACAACATATAATACATATAAGAACACATATACAAAAGTATTATTTAAACAACATGGGGGCCCATTAGGATGGCGAGCGGATCGCCCTGGCGGGGGCGATACGCCCGCCATCCGTGCCGGAATGCCCCCGCCATATTAGTATGGCTGGGGGGTCCACGGCGGACAGAAAGACCGTCCGCCGCTTTTCCGCCCCGGTCGCCTTGCATTAATATTTATATAAAACACAACTGGCATGTAATTATTAATGCTTATTAACACCTTGGCTGCTGTGACTTTTCCCCTCCTGTGCTGAAATTGCTTGAATACTATAGTTTCATGACGAGCTCAGCTCGTCATAAGCACAGCTCAACTGCGCCTCATGACGAGCTGAGCTCGTCATGAGCATCGAAAGGGTTAAAATTTATGTTTATTACATTCACTTGTAATTACCATATAATATACAAATGTACCAAAATATATATGTACTTGTGTCAATATAAATGTACATTTATAAATTATTTAACATATTACATTTTATTTAATAAAAATAAAATATAATATGCTAAATAATAAAAGAATTATATAAAAGAATGTACAATGTTTAACTTTATACCACTGTCTCAACTTTTCCAAATTCTAATTTAAAAATGTGAAAACAAGTTAATAAAAAATATCTTGATGTGAAAACAAAAGTAATATACAAAAATACAAAAGAGACTGTATATTAATGTAAAAATTATATTATTTTACTTTACCATTATTTTTTTTCAAAAAAATTTAAAATGTTGTATAAGTATCAAATACATGTATATATCAATGTTAAAAAATATAAGTTGCAGAACAACATGTTACAATATTCTAATGTTAATAAACAAAACAAGGTGTACTTTTTTACAACATCATAATAATTTGTAAATGTAAAATAAATATCATAATTAACTATCCTAACCTCAAATCAAAATAAAGTCAGGTCAAATGCTGGATACTAAACTATAATAATTTACTATTCTAACTCCAAATCCAAATTAACTCTGGGAAAATGCTGGATAGTGAACCATATTAATTTACTATTCTAACTCTAAATCCAATTAAACTCTGGTAAAATGCTGGATAGTAAACCATAATAATTTACTATTCTAACTCCAAATCCAATAAAACTCCGGGAAAATGCTGGATAGTAAACCATAATAATTTACTATTCTTACTCCAAATCCAAATAAAGGGGCCGATTATGATCGCGGTTTTCCCGCATCCTCCGGGCCAGCGGAAGCCACCGCCGGCCCGGAGGATGCGGGAAAACCGCTACCGCTGCGGAGCCTCCAAAGACCCACCGCCAAATTAGGATGGCTGGTGTGTCTTGAATTCCGTCCGCAGCTTTTCCGCCGCGGTCGCCTTCCGACCGCGGCGGAAAAGCACTAACGGCTGGCGGTGTCTATCAGACACCGCCAGCCATATTAGGATGGAGGGAATCACATGCTTTTTCGCTGCGGCTTTTCCGCCGTGGAAAAACATACGGACATTCACTTCGGGATCCCGTTGCGGGCCCCCTGGGTGAAGGGGGGGTGCACATGGGGGGTACCTATGGTGCACTGCCTTTGCGAGCATGAAGCGGCAGGCACCGCGCGGTGCCTGCCGCTTTGTGCATGCAAATGCACTGCTTTCATTTTTTACATTGCGGCCGGAGCTGCTTCAAGCAGTACCCGCCGCAATGTAAAAAATACAGGATGGGACCGCCAGGGTGGCGGTCAAATCCTAATTGCCATGGAGAGACCGCCGCTGCCCATGCGGACGGTCCCTCTTACTCAGGGGTGGCGGACGGACGCAAGACCATCCGCCATCATAATAGGGCCCAAAGTCTGGGAAAATGCTGGATAGTAAACCATAATAATTTACTATTCTAACTCCAAATCCAATTAAAGTCTGGGAAAATGCTGGATAGTAAACCATAATAATTTACTATTCTTACTCCAAATCCGATTAAACTCTAGGAAAATGCTGGATAGTAAATCATAATAATTTACTATTCTAACTCCAAATCCAATAAAACTCTGGAGAAAATGCTAGATAGTACACCATAATAATTTACTATTCTAACTCCAAATCCAATTGAACTCTGGGAAAATGCTGGATAGTCAACCATAATAATTTACTATTCTAACTCCAAATCCAAATAACTCTGGGAAAATGCTGGATAGTAAACCATAATAATTTACTATTCTAACTCCAAATCCAATAAAACTCTGGCAAAGTGCAGGATTGCAAACCATACTATTTTACTTCATTAACTCCAAAATTATAGAAACTGTAAACAATAAATATGTAAGATCCCCCCTTTTAATTACTACACAGATAAATAAATATCCTTAAATTTAAAAATGACTTCTATTTAGCATTTTATATTTATTAATTAAATTATAAAAAAGTTCCCAAAACATTTTACTATTCCTTATATAACATTTTATATAATGTAATTATTGTTAAAAATAAATATATTTTCCATATTTTACTTTTTTATAAATTCCGACATTTACATTAAAATTTCAGTCAAATTCTAATTTAAAATAAATAAAATTAATGTAAAATAAAAATGCAAAGATTTTTTAAAATATGATTCATATTTAATAAATCAAAAGTTAAAGACAATTTTTTTTAAAATTACATTAAGGGTCTGATTCCGATTCGGTAAACCAATCGTACGACCGAATCGAATCCGTAGCCCTTTCCGTACGAATCATACAATTCCGTCCAAATCGCGTAGTACATTTCGTAGGAAAAATATACGACCGAATCGTTGCGAACTGTACGAAAAACAAGGGAAAATATGTACGATACGGACCCTCAAAGTGAACCGTACGAATCGTAAACATGCTGTACGACCCGACAAGTACGATCCAGACCGGAGATTCAGAATGCGATTTGTACAGAAAACGTGGCGTATGAGCTGCGATTTGTACGGAAAATGTCGCGTATGAGCTGCGATTTGTACGGAAAACGTTGCGTATGAGCGAGCCACACAATCAAATACGAGATGAAACCACACTGAACGAAGCGCACGCGAACCCCGTAAAAACGTTGCGTATGAGCGAGCCACACAATCAAATACGAGACGAACCCACACTGAACGAAGCACACGCGAACCCCGTAAAACAGCACAAGGAGGTTGAAAACGACTCGTACCGCGAGAACATCGCGTTGGACACACAAATGAACAGAAGCAAATACAACTAAGCGAGCCGTACTGAACCATGCGGACACTGTAAAACAACACAAGGAGGGTGAAAACGACTCGCAGAACCCCACAAAACACGTCTCCAGTGTACAAACCATGGATATGAATGTCCTGGGCAGATCCAAACAGGCAAACAGAGGGGCTAACTCAGATCCACCCCTTATAACACACCCACCAAAAATTCTAACTAAGCCCCACCCACAAATGGACCAATAAAAAGGGCCCACATACACAAACCATGATCCTTTGCAACAGACTCAATTTGCAACAGACACTGCCAACACACCACCAACTGCACACATCCACCTTCACACATAACCCCATTCACATTCAGACCCACACACCCACATCCATACACACTGTCACCCCACACCATGTCCACACAGAAGAATCCAAAGTTCACAAAGGAAGAGATGGAGACCCTTGTGAATGAAGTCATCACAGTTGAGTCACAGCTGTTTGGCACATTGGTCAGACAGACCAGCATAGCTGAGAAAACCCATCTGTGGGAGAGGATAGTCAATAGGGTGAATGCTGTCGCACCCATCAGACGCACAAGGAAGGAGTGCCAGGCCAGGTGGTGCAATCCTCGGAGGATGATCAAGCGGAAAATGGACAAAGAGTTTGCACAGAGCCAGCACACTGGAGGTGACGGTCGCAGACCAGTACAGTACCAGCCCTGGGAGGAGAAGGTGATGGCCCTGCTTCCACCGGTGGGAGTACATGGAATTGAAGGAGTAGTAGAGCCTAGTGAGTACACAAACAACTCATGTAACATGGGGGTAATGGCATTCACACCCCAAGTACAAAAAATGCCTGCACCAACCCCCAAGCGCTCACCGCCCAGAAGTACAGCCAAAAACAACACTAATGCCACTAACATGTGTATGCCATATTGAGAAAGCAAGGCCATGCTATGTCCCATGCTACAGTAAGCACAGACCCGAAAATGGTTGTCCGGTATACTGGGACGGTGGGTGTCACAAAATGCATTGTAGGACTGCTAATCAGACCCAATTACCCTCATCCCATATGACCCAGGTACACACCCAGCACAGCCTGTCACACACACCCCTTATACAAACATACCCTCCTGGGACAGGAAATGGAGTGCCCCACTGTCACAATGGCCATGTAACACAACAAAACCAATACAGATCTGCTGAAGCATCCAAGCAAAATCTGCACGGCGCAGATTCACAAGCCCCTTGCGCCTCTTTCACACCGCCATTGCGTCACCTTTGTGACACAGCGGCGGCACAAAAGTGGCGCCATGGTGCTCGGTGTTTACAAGGTGACGCATCTCGGAGTTGCGTCACGTTCTAAAGCCCTGCGCCAGAAGTAGGTGTTCTGGCACTGGGGGGGGGGGGGCATTAACAATGTCTGTCTCTCACACCCACAAGGCAACATGCAGAATCCACCCCCAACAATGGGGGAGATGATTCACAGTCCCAGGCTCCGCAGGACCCTGATCCCACTGACAGCGACGCCTCTCACCACTCCACGGATGACCCCAACCAACTTGGCACCTCTGAACAACTGAGCCCGTCTGACAATGAGGGACAAATTTCTCCAGGCACCTAGGAGGTGGCAGACAACACCACCACTGCCATCCCTCAGGGGTCCCATCGACCCGATGTGCCCACAACGGCAGGCCCGGCTCGTGTGGGCAGGGGTGGTGGGAGTGGCGGCAGGCGGAGGCGAGAACCTGACCAGCCAGCTGTAGGGCCCGGTATGTCAGAACTACGCAACATCATGGAGGCATACCGGCGGGACACCAGGGAGATCAGCCAGGTAGTGGGGACCCTCACAGACATCCAAGACCTGCAGGCTGAGCAACACGCCAGTCAACAAGAACACCAAGGAGGATTGGAGGCAAGACAGGCTGAGTTCCTGGCGATGCAAAGGGACATAAGCCATTCACTCCGACAGATCGCAGACAACATGGAGCACCCTCCCTGTGTCAACAGGCAAGACACTTCTAGGCGAACACCGCCACCAGGCACAGGGAGGGAGGAGAAGGAGGAATCTCCAGACGGAGCATCCCATGCATCGTCAAGGCCTGCATATGAGGGTCCAAGGAAGGTGGGTCATCCACGGAAAAGACAGTGAGAGGCAGTGGGCCATGCGCATCTCCCAGGTCACCTGGTCTGGCACCTAGACTTTGTGTGCAATAGCATCACCTCATTGACTGTCACCAGGCAAGACACTTCTAGGCGAACACCGCCACCAGGCACAGGGAGGGAGGAGAAGGAGGAATCTCCCGACGGAGCATCCCATGCATCGTCAAGGCCTGCATATGAGGGTCCAAGGAAGGTGGGTCATCCACGGAAAAGACAGTGAGAGGCAGTGGGCCATGCGCATCTCCCAGGTCACCTGGTCTGGCACCTAGACTTTGTGTGCAACAGCATCACCTCATTGACTGTCCTACTCTGCCACATTGACTTACTGGTTGCAGTCTGAACAATGATGCCAAGCACTGTGGTCTGGACTCTGGTGACTCCAACTGCAAGGCATCACATCACCCTCTGTGAACTTTGGATTCTCTGGATTATTGTACAGCACCTATCACTTACTCACGAATCCCGCACCTGAAAAATAAATAAACAAAACAATCACAATGAAAGTTGATGTTCCAGTCATTTAGCATGAGTCAACAACATACGTGTGGGGATATGTCAAAGTATGCCTGAGTGTGGAACAAACTCAAGCCATCCCTACACTGGGATCTGAGTCCAGTCGAGGACACACATAGGTCACAATGTATCATCAAATACATACATGGAGCACAATACTCACCCATGATGGTTTCAAGCTGCTGGGGGGGGGGGGGGGGGCTTGCGATACTGCTCGGACAGACAGGTTTGGAAGAGTACCATGAAGGCGTAGAAGTTATAGGTCATGTGGAGGTGCCCGGGGAGGGATTCCCAGCTCTGTTTGGTGAGGTGGGAGAACTATCTCCTGGATGCAGTTGTTCTGTGGATGTGATGAATGGTGGCCAGGGCAAGGTTGGCTGGACGGAGTTGGGGCAATGGGGTGTTGGATGAGAGACGTCCAAGGTTGTTTTTGGGTCTGGGGTTGTGGAGTGTCTCCTGAGTGTGGGTGAGGAGTCTGAAAGTGATCCTGCAGTTGACAGTGAGCCATTGTAGGTATCTCAGGTGGACGGTGATGTGGCTGTGGCGGGGGATGTTGAGGATGAGATTTGCGGATGCACCCATGATATGTGCCGTAGTGGACCCATCTGGTGTTGTGGACCTGGGTGACTGTCTGACTTGCCTTAGAGTGGATCTATCTGAGGGTCATTTCCAGCATGCGGAGGGTGTTGCAGCATGAAGTAGAGATGGTGTTGAGTTGCATGGTTATTGTGAGCGAGGAATCTACGATGAACACCAGCTTGCGTGCGTGGCCACTGGGTGCTGGTGCGCTGCCCAGGCCGGTGGGACACAAGGAGTTGTCCTAGCCGTAAGGGGACAATCCTCAGATGATGACCTCAATCTTGTCCAAGTCCAGACTCAGGTGGCTGATGTTCATCCATTCGTCAACGGACCTCATGCCTTTTTGAAGGTTGGATCTGGCAGTGGCTGGGTCTTTGGTGAGGAGCAGCTGGGTGTCAATGGCATGGGACATGAAGATGAGGTCGTGTGCGCATGTGATGGTGGAGAGGGGGGTCATGGAGACATTGAAGATCATCACACTCAACGATGAGCCCTGGGGCATGGGCCAGAAGACCCCAGTGTACTACGTGCTGAAGGGGGGAGGCGGACTCCCTGGGCCTTGCTGGTAAGGTTCTTGGCGACTTAATCCTGGGCCCTCCTCTGGATCCCAGTGTTGGAGATGTGTGATCTGACAGAGTGGTAGCACATGGTGTAGAATGCCGTTGAGAGGTCGAGTGGGGTGAGGGTGGTGGTTTCACCATTGTTGAGCAGGGTCCAAGATGTCGTTGGTGGTGGCAATGAGGGCGGTTGCAGTGGTGTGATTACTGTGGAAGATGGACTGGGGCGGGTTGCCTGGAGGTGTTTGCTTGGAGGGAGTTGGTCAGTTGCTCGTTGACTGTCTTCTTGATGACATTTGATGGGTAGGGAAGCAGGATGATGTTCCAGGAGATCCTGCGGTACTGCCGTCCGTTGTTTAAGAAGGGCCTGGGTCTCTGCATGCCTCCAGCTCCCATGGAAAGTGGCGTACTCAAAGGAGACATTCATGACGTGCCCGAGGTGGGCTTCAAGGATGGGGTATGCTGTGATTGAGATGTTGTGTGGTTAGGGTCCTGATGGAGATCCGTAGTGGATGGTGTACATGAGCTGGGTGTTGTCTTTGCTGCTGACGGGAGTCCAGACCCTGAGGGGGGTATGTCCCGTGGATAATAGCGCTGTCTGCCTCTGTGTGACGAGGCTGTCGTGTATGTCCATGAGCTTGCAGTGGTAGAATGTTGCAAGGGATTCGCTTGGCCTTGCAAGGGTGGGATGTCTATTAGTTGGAAAGCTGGGGTTAGATAGTTCAATCACGATGCCGATGAGCTCCTTGATGTCGTGTGTGTTGGTGCCTAGGCCCTATCTGAAGGATGTCCTCTTGTCCGTGCTGATGATATGGGGATGTCTGTGTGTGGAGGTTTTCAGGGCTGAAAGGTAACTGATGGTTGTTTGTGTCGCAAGGTTTGCACAAGAGTCCGGCTAAATCTGTATGAGTCCAGTAGGTCTGCCTTGTCCCAGGTGGCTTAACTGTTGTTGTGCTTCACAGGAAAGTCCATCAATATGGCAAAAGTGTTGGATCAGTCGCGGATCCAGTGTGTAAGGTTGCAGGGTGTGGCTGTGGTGTTGGTTGTAGTGTCCTGGGCGAGGGTGCCACACAGCTCGTCTGTGGTGACTCAGCATATTTGGGGGATCTGTAGTGGGGTGTGGGGCAGTGTGTTGCTTGTCGGAGAACTGGATGCAAATGTTGATGTACCAATGAAGGATGGTGGTGTGGTTGTCTCCAGCCAGAAGTTGCTGTCCCCCAGCCACATGTAGTCTGTGGAGGTTAAGGCCTGTGTGCTGATGTAGTTGTTGATGGCTTAGCAGAATTAAGGGTGTAGGCCTGGAGATCTGGAGATCTGTAGATGAGTGTTAGTCTGAGGGTGGTCAGGGGGTTGGTGTGAAACCTGAAGTAAGTGCAGGTGCTTGACAATGCTGAGTGTGTCCTTGGTGTTGTATGTGACTCAGAGGGTGTACTTCTGAATGAATTGCAATTCATCCTGGATTGTTGGTGCGGCCCCTGCGGGTGATCTTGTATCCAGCTGTGATAGCAATGTTGAAGTTGTGTGCTGGGGATGCGTTCAACCAGGTAACTGTAATGAAGGGGATATGTGTGGGGCTGTTGTGTTGAGGAGACAACAGAGTCCAATGGCATGCTGGTGGAGGGAGAGGGTGTGGAGTAGGAGGCACTTGACCTGGTTGTACAGACATGATCTGGTAGGTGGGGCAGCGTGGTGTAGGCAGTTGGAGTTGCACACCCAGCATGCAAAGCTGTCGTGTGTGCGCTTAGGGGTTGCCTGATAGCAGGTGGTTGATTGTCCGGTGTTCATTTCTTTGAAGGTGGCTAGAGCATGAGTCTGTTGTATTACGTGGGTCATGCAAGAACCAGAAGGTCTTGCACTGTGCACGTTACAGGCGCTGATGGTCCTGCCTTTGGCACGGCATTGGCGCAACAGTGGCACAGACAAGCTGCTGCCTGCATTAAGAATGGGTGGAGGGAGGGAGGAGCATCTGGCAGGCGTGTGGGTTGCAGAATCAGGCCACTCAGTGCGATGGTGCCGCAGGGGAGGCAACAGCAGGAATGCGTGAACACCTGACAGCGGAAGGGGTGAGAAACGAGGCAAAAACTAGCACGCAAAGACAAGGAGGTTAGAAAGGTACAGTGTAACAGGTGTATGGAAAGGAAGGAGAGTCTGGTTACTCATGGGTCACTCAAAGAAAAAGGATGAACAATCACCAAAAATGACGAGCACAGGACCAGGCTCCAAAAGGCCAAGCTGCGCCCAGGACGCACAGCGTCAGCAGGTGTTGCCTGCCCGTTGTGGGTAGCAACCTGCACCAATACATACACAACCAAGTACTTCATGCACAATAGGGATCATTAGCCATGAAGAACTGCATGCATGTTGCCAAAGTACACATACACCCATATGCACAATCTTTGACAATTATGCCATAGATGACGCATGGAAAGTGGCAAGTGATCTGCGGTGACAGAGAGGAGGCACATTGTACTGTGGTGAACACATTTACGACACAAACGGATCAAGTATGTGTTGAGGCCATGCTGCATGAGCCAATGTCCATGGCCAGTGCCATTGTTCTGCAGAAATAACAGTCATGTAATGAGTCTACCTGTACTGCTGGTTTGCCAATGTGCACATGACTGCCTGTGACTGTCAGGGCCTTGAATCCTCGGAAACGTGCAATGCTCAAAGGGGTCCATCTCCCGATAGCCCCTTGGTCTGAGTAGAAATAACAGACTCAAAAGGGTGATCAGGCGAGGGAAGGAAAGGAAGGGAACAGCAGGGAGGGAGATCTGAAACAAAGGTAAACAAGCATAAGGATTCAACAATTCTTGTCACTGAATCACAGAATACCTCAGGACCTATACTGTAACAGTAATACCTGAAAATGAAAACAATAGCCACTGTATCCTAGTTGGGATCACAGTAATGCAAGTGCTAATGGATCTGAGGATAGAACAAGGACATTACTACATACTTAGAAAGAAGGCTGTTCTATACGTTTCCATGTCTTTATCCAGCAGTTAGCAACATACCCCAAAAAGTTTTAAGAGCCACGTAACTGGGGAATTGGAGTTTTCTTCAGGACAAGCTCTACAAGCCCCTGCTGTGAAACCAGAGATGAACAATCCACATGAATTCATAGCACATGGAAAGGTAATGAAACACCATAACACACCAAAGATATTGTTGTACGAGTTGCAAAAGAAATGGCCAATATTCTGATCCTGTTCCAAGGAATGTGCAACTAGCACAGGGATCTCAGAAGAAACATAAAAGGTAGTAGATTATTGCAGCGATATGAAGGGGGTATAACGCTCTGCAGGCTGCTTCAACTCAATAAAAGCCTTGCGGTAATCCAGAAATTCACAGTGTATGAATAAAGTCCAATAAACAGAAATTCAAAAGCGCTGCTGCGCGTCTCACACAAAGCCAACAATCCGTAGTTCCCCCAGGGAATCAGTGAGGGTCAAGAAGGGAAATTACACAGCCCCAGCAAGAGCCTTAAGAAGCTCGTCCAACGAGGGAGGGAATTAGGAAAACACAAGGAAGCCCCGCAAGAGCCAGTCATCGGCTCGTCCAACTGGGCATCGAAATGCCAAACAGAACAAGCTGCTGGGCCGGAACTCAACAGAGAGTAACAAGGAGCGATGGTGCAAAAGCACCCCTACTGTGATCAGGATATGCAGCACGCCACAAGAGAATCCTGGAATTAACGGCACCCGACTGATGCCACAGAGGCGTATACATTAGCTTCCGTGCAACGTCGTGACCTCATCAGCTTCACGTTCTTGGCTTCATGGGAGTATCATTTCTCATCCACTTACCGAGCAGGCTTGCACCGCAGTGTTCACCACCAGCCCCGAGGAAGCGACGTGACAGTGACATGAGATACTGGCACAGAGGGCAATGCATCCATACGAACAGACTACAGGACAGTTGACAGAACATGTGGGACATGCGCTGGCCCCACCTTCACAACATGGATGATGTAAATCCAAATGTACTGGCACACAAGATTAAGGGGATGAGCCAAATACATCCTGCTGCACACGGAGAGGCTGCAATTCCCCATAGAGCCTGTTGTTGTGAAGTCCCACACAATGTCAACCGGTGGCATCCGCAATGTGTCAGGGGCAAGGTTTACACACATTGATGCCTTCACCAGAGTCCACACTCCACTACAGATGACTGTCAAGAAGGGGGCTGTCATGTCATGGGAGTGGTGCTACATGTTATTTGGTCCATGTTGATGAGACATGTATGCATGGTACTACAACATGCACAGAAACAGTTCCCACACATTCCCAAACCATACCAACAGCAAAAAGCCTGTTTGGATCTCTTACCTGAACTGACATTTACACATGTCCGTGCATGGAACTCTGATTCAGCCCACGTTGCAAACATCATGAGGAATAACAGGAGGACAAAGATGACACGAGCAGACAACAGGCACAGCAACCTGGGAATGACAGACAAACAAGAGTTCACCGGAATTTTTTTTTTACAACAATGTAGGACAAATGCAAATTTCAACGAAAGTCATTGCGCATTACTGTTTGGCATGACATCAACACTCGAGTGACACATCAGAACACACATCAAAGTCACTTTGAATACAGTCAGCTGGACACACACATTGCAACACATGCCACTCAATGCTACAAGCTTGCTCACTCATACCCAGTGAATCACAATTATGAGAAGAAGTTGTGTATGAGCTGACTCCGGATATCATCCTCCCCCTCTTCATCACTTGCATCGTGACCAAGCCTTGATCCTCAACGGTTGGATGTTCCTGCTCCTCAGGATCCAGGATGAATGACACTGCCTTCTCAACTGCCATGTTGTGCAGCATGCAGCACACAATAAAGATCTTACAGACCTTGTCCGGTGCATATAGGAGGGATCCACCAGTCTTATCGAGGCACCGGAATCGGCTCTTCAGGAGGCCAAACGTCCTCTCAATCACTCGCCTGGTCTGCCCGTGTGCAATATTGCACCGCTGATCTGCAGCTATTCTTGGGTTGCGGAGAGGTGTCATTAGCCATGTCATGTTGGGATATCCAGAGTCCCCTACATGGAAACATCATGTGAATAAGTGGGTCAGGAGATGCCATAAGTGCAAAAGATACTGAAACACACAGGACAAACAGAGTTTACCCACCAACAAGACATGCCCGCTCGTTGCGCAGCCGCAGCATCATTTGTGGCACCCTGCTTCGCCTCATGATTAATGCATCTTGTGCCGATCCTAGAAAACATGCACAAACGTGGGAAATCAGCATGTTAGCAAGACACACCACAAGGGCATTTATTGAATGGTAATGTTTACGGTTGCAGTAAGCCTGCTCCTGTGCCTGTGGTGGCACCAAAGCCACATGTGTCCCATCAATGGACCCAATGACATGTGGCATCCCTCCCAGGGCATAGAAATCACCCTTGACATCTGTCAACTCTTCAGGAGTAGGAAATTTGATAAATTCATCATTGTGCTCCAACATGGCTGCCAAAACATCACGCAGGACACGGCTGAACATCGTCTGTGACATCCCACCAACATCAGCTATGGTTATTTGAAACGTACCTGTAGCAAAAAAATGTAGGGCTGCCATCACTTTTATCTTGGTGGTCAGCGCAGGAGGATACCGGTGTTGCGGTTGGAGATGTGGTGCCAGCTTGTTCGTCAAGTCCTCAATCAACTGTTGAGTGAATCTGTAACGTCGGATGCAGGCACGTTCCCTCATGGTAGCCAAGTTGGGGAATGGCCTTGGTACAGGCGGTGCCCTGCAGGACATATTTGGGAATAATGAAGATTGACAGTCAGCCAACATCAATGGCAATGTACATAGCACATGCAAAACTGCTACTAGACATCAGGTCACTATGGAGTCTGGCATGTGCAACACATCCAGGACACATATAACAGCTTGCTGGCACTCCTACGAAAAGTCAGATACACCTGTTGATTGACAAATCAACATGACATTCCCTGAAATGAGCTGGTGGGCCGGTCTGAGTGAACAGCCCGAGATATCACTAGAGTGACACACGTCACTATACCTGCAGTGGAAGGATGTCATCCCATCCAGACAGCTGACTGCAAGGCACACGCACAGGTCACATGGAATGTCAAATGTACATATCAAACACATTGCGATTAAGGTGTACACGTGACAACAAAACAACACAGCCAGTGACACGACTCAGACATGTATGCCTGGGGAAATATGATGTCTGATGCACACTGAACCAACAGCCCGTGGGAATCCACAAGTGGCATGGTGTGCGTAGATGTGAAATCACTCCCATCTCAACACAGACCCATGTTAGATGCACCATCAGCAGATGCAGTTTACGGAAAACAAACAGGAAGCTCAATATGACACATGACACACACCTGACATAGTCACATAGGGTCATGCTGAGCGTGACATGTCAGTTCACAAAGTGCCCCAGTCCCTAGCATAAGGAGACAGGTGCCGGTAGTAATGACTGTGCCATCCCAGTGTTGCTGTGCATGACAAAATCGGACTAATGATACACATGTGACAAATGTCAAGGGGATGTGTGCCACATAGTGCCCCATCACACATGACATGTGTCCACAGGTCATCACACATCGATTGTGCAACAAGATTAGATGCCCTATCCTATATCACTCGGTGCCACACCTGGGTACTGCACATGAAAGTATGCAATGACAAGTACTTTATAGACATCCTTGTGCGAACCATACCCCTACATCCCTGGCATGTGTGCGCCTCATATCACTATTGTAATGTTGCCATACGTGAGTGTGTGAAACGCACCGTACCCCGCATTCGCATCAGCATGTGAAACGCACCATAACCCTGCATTCGCATCAGCGTGTTAAACGCACCGTACCCCGCATTCGCATCAGCATGTGAAACGCACCGTACCCCGCATTCGCATCAGTGTGTGAAATGCACCATACCCATGCATTTGCATCAGTGTGTGAAACACACCGTACCCCGCATTCGCATCAGCGTGTGAAACGCACCGTAACCCCGCATTCGGATCAGCGTGTGAAACGCACCGTACCCCGCATTCGCATCAGTGTGTGAAACGCACCGTACCCCCGCATTCGCTTCAGCGTGTGAAACGCACCGTACCCCGCATTTGCATCAGTGTGTGAAACGCACCGTAACCCCGCATTCGGATCAGCGTGTGAAACGCACCGTACCCCGCATTCGCATCAGCGTGTGAAACGCACCGTACCCCCACATTTGCATCAGCGTGTGAAATGCACCGTACCCCCGCATTCGCATCAGCGTGTGAAACGCACCGTACCCCACATTCTCATCAGCGTGTGAAACACACTGTACCCCGCATTCGCATCAGCGTGTGAAACGCACCATACCCCTGCATTCCGGGCATGTGTGTGCATCGTATCACTATTGTAATGGTGCCATAGGCGAGCGCACCGTACCCCTACATTCCTGGCGTGTGTGCGCATCGTATCACTATTGTAATGTTGCCATACGCGAGCGCATGAAACACACCGTACGCGTGTGTGGATCTCAAAATTACTTAGGGGACACATAGGGGACGAGTAGTAGGCCCTGAATGCATCCTGGGTGTCATGGATACTGAGTTTTGAGTTGCTATGTGTCCAACAGGTGTCCTGCAAAAGTCAGTTGACCCAAAAAATACAATGTTGCAAAATGATTGTTGAGCTGAAGCTCAATTTTTAAACAATGTGAATGCGTGTCCGAGCTGTATGTTTAAAGGGAGTGGAGGAAACGTACGATGCGAACAAATCTGACCTATCACTCTGTACTCCTGGAACTGAATGCCCCTCAGCAGCACTAATTTAAGGCAGCATGAACCCCTGAGAGGGGACTTGCCTGCACAACATTGGAGTGGACCACCCTGCTGTTGTCTCTGCATCCTCTGGCTACCATGGCACGTTCTGTGGAGAGGGCCCAGGCAGTGTCAGAGGATGAGAACCAGGCCCTGTAGGACTGCCTCTTCCCACAGTACCCAAAGCTGTATGGGAGACCAGAGGAGCAGGTGAGTGCTGGCTCCACTATCTTTGACTCAGCACCTGTTGTGTGAGTGTCAAAACAGGCATTGTGTCACAGTGGGACAGACATGCAATGTGGTTTGGATTGAGTGCCAGGGGGTGTACATGCTGATGTCTCTCACGCAGAGCATGATGTAGTTCATGTGTGTTCACTCCTGACTTGCATTGTGCTTACTGTGACTTTCACTGCATAGTGAATGACACATTCAGCTGTGCCAAACCTTGGTGGCTTTATTTTCAAATGTCCTGAGGTGGAACAGTGGTCCCCCCGGAGTGACAGGTGACTGTACTCACAGATGTTTATGACTTGAGGGGAGCTGTGGTGAGATTATCCAAATGATGTGTACAACCTTATGGACATTGATGTGTGTGAATGTGCCTTGTCATGTGGGTGAGTGTCTATGTGATGTGTTGCACCCTAGCTGCATGGCGTATGCAGCAGCTTTCCCCATCTGATGTGACAAGTAAGCAGTGCTGTGTGCCTGACTTGCAAAGCTAGCACGGCACCTGTGACACCCCACAGGCAAGTGGCACATGTGCAGATTGAGGGTTGTATCCACTGTTGTCAGTGACAGGCGAGTGATCTGTGCCAGGGTGTGTCTATCTGGTCTGCTGAGGGTTCGTCAGTGGAGTGGGATATGTGACTGCTTGGCACATGCTGTCCGACACCCTGCTGTTGCATGTGCTGCCTAGCGAGTGTTTTGCACCCGTTACACCACCTGTTGGCTTTCAATGCCATGTAGTGCATTGGGGCTTGCAAACAGGCCAAATTCACATGGACAATGGTGCAATTCCTGTCAGCATCCTATGCCCTATTCACATTATCAAAGATGTGTAAGTGTGTGTCTCTGGGACATGGCGGTGGTGTAGTGATGTTGTCTCACTGTGTCTTCCTGACAGGTAACGCCCTACGAGAAGGGGGAAATCTGGTGTGACATCATCAGGGCCGTCAGGTCTGCGGGGGGCCCTCGCCGGCGCCTAAGAAACTTGCAAAAGAGGTGGCAGGACATCCGCTGCTGGACCCGGTGTATCGCCCGGGTCCAGCTGAAGTTGTCCACGCCGGCATGGTGGACGCCGTCGCCTGACCCCCCACATGCTCCGTGTCCTGGTGGTGGTGTTCCCAGACCTTGATGGGCAGTTGCAGGAGAGACAGAAGCAAGGAGGGGGTAGGTACATGGCTGTTTGTTGTGTTGTGTGTCACCTGCTTTTTGAAGTGCTCTGAAGCCTGGCTACACTCCCACAGTTGGGGTGTCTGCTCAGACAGGTTATATGTGCAGTGCCTTTCGGTTCCACATAGTCACCTGGTGCTCATTTTCATCCCTTCCCCTCCTTAACATGTATCCCCTGGTCTGTATGTTATCACATTTGCACATGTTCATCTAGGGTGCTAGGAAATCAGACTGCACATTGATTTACGCATCATGTGGGAGGGTGGTCTGTGACATGTGTTGGGACCTTGCCTGTGCCATGACCTGTGCACTGTGTTGGGGCTCCTTAATTGTTGGCACTGATGATGAGCCTCAATATAGGAGTGTGAGGTTTCAACTGCACACCCTTGGAGCATGCATGACCAATGTTGTGTCCTCAGACATGATGTACATGAGTGGGAGATATGCATAGTGCTATGACGGTGGCTCATGGTACAGTCAGCTCATTCCAGACACACGGAGCAGTGTGCCCACTACAGTCCCCTGAGACACCCTGGCCTCCTAATCATGTGTGTCATCCAACACTGTGCCCATTCTATGTGGGTTCAGCATAGGTCTGCCTCTGTGGCATTGGTCCCTGGCATAGTTTATGTTTTTCCTGTGTCTGCTACATGTGTCCACTGGTAAGGGTTACAGCATTTGGCTTGTGCATACTCACACTGGGCAGTGCCTGTGTGCCTATTCACAACAATCTGTTGATGGTTGTTTGTCACAAATATGTTTGCCAGCCCCACGAGGTGAGGTTGGGTTACTTTTGGAATTGTTGCTGCACAGTTTTTGTTACCCCGATTCAGAGGTCTCACTTCTTGAGCTGTATCAATCACATTGACTGAGGTATGGGGGTGTTGTACGGGAGAGGTCTACATGGGCACACCTGATTTAGCCTTGCCAGGTCTGACCTGTGGGTGAGAATTGGCTGAACAATGATTCACCATGCACTGTCCCTGTGATGGTGGCCAGTGATTTCTGTTTGGGCTTTGCAGCCAGTGACATTTTGTTCCATATATGATTCAGGCTCATACATGTTTGCAACATGTATGTAGTTCAGATGCAACGCTGTTTTGTCTTTGTTTGCAGACATCTGTGTCGACATTTTGCCTGGGGATAAGGGGGTGTCCACAATGAAGCAATGATTTTGTACATCACAATTGCAGGCCCATTAGCTTAAGCAATGTCCTGAGTTGGGACATGTGTGCCACTCCACATGATAGCCAGTAGGTTTTATGTGCAGGCAACTGTGTCATCAGGGAATGGATGCCCATGTGAGGACTGACATATTTCAAGTTGTGTCACATAAATGATTGTATACTTTGGCACTCACAACACTTGTTAAAAGTTCTTCATGTTTAGAATGTGTTAATATGACGAATTGTGGAAATTACACTTATGTGCCTGCACAATAGATGTCTCACATGGTATTGCACACAAAACGGCATTTCCACTTTCATGGAAGACGCTGGCACCTTTTCAAAGAGGCCAGTGTTAGCAATAAATGGTGTGGCTTGATCTCCATATACATGTTCCCACAGTGGTCTTGAGGTCTTGAAAGTCCTTTGTTGTCGATGATACAAACTAAGGAGTGTCAAGACATCAAGACGTCCTTTGGCCCATGTATATGGACAATCTGCAACGCCATTTGTTTCTAAGAGTGTTTTATTTTGAATGGTGCCAGCTTTTTCAATGAAGGTGGAAATGTTTTTAGTGTGCACTTCCTTGTGAGACATATTTCATGCAGGCACATAAGTGTTCTTCTCACAAAATGGTGATTTACCACATTCAATACATGTTGATCGTGTAAAGTATCATGAGTCTCAAGGTACCAACATTTTTTTTAATGTATGTCTTGCCAAATGTACTTACAGGGCTCTGAGTGTGGTGACACCTTGGGGAGTGAGGTGGGTTAGTTTGCCCTGAGGGGCACCACTACTGTTTCTTTCTTGGTGAACAAGAGGTGGCATCACTTCATTGTATTGATCTGGTCTCCTTTAAACAAACACTAGCTTCTCTGTGTATTTTTCATTCACGTTGTGGCCTGGTGTGTTCTTTGGATCCTTGTGTCCAAGTAGCATTGTGTCTATACCAACTGGGCAGTATAAGGCTCAAATATGTGCAGAGTTATCTGGCTGTTACTCAAGATGCATGGCATGATTTGCAGTGTGTCCTATTGATTTTGTGCTCATGTGTCAGATGTTTACAGGTGACTGATGCATTTCTGTTTCTTCTCCTTGCCCACAGCATCATCACCCGAAACTGGAGGAGACAGCTGCACGGACCAGGAGGAGGGACCCAGCCACAGTGCCACCAGTGTGGAGGAGTCCGAGGGAGCCAGTGGCACGGAGGGTGAGGGGAGTCAGTCTGCGGATCTGTTGGGAGGCGACGCTTCTTCTCACGCCGATGGAACCGATTCTGACTCCCATGAGGAGGGTGAAGTTGCAGCAACACCTAGCAGCAGCACAGAGTCTGTCCCCGCCTCCTCCAGCACCATCTCCACCCTCCCAATTGCTCCTGTCCCATCTGTCCGTGCAGCCCCCCATGTCTCCTTCAGCCCCGGCTCCGCAGCCCCTGCCCCTGTCACCCCTGCTGCCCTCAGTGCGGAGTCTGTGGACTTACTCCGCCAGTTACAGGTTGGTCAGACATCGATGCTGAATGTCCTCCATGTCCACACTCAAATCCTGACACAGTTGTTGTCTTTCATGGAGGGCATGTGATCAACAATGTCTGACCAACGTCGGATTATGCAGTCCATGGACTCATCCCTGACGGCAGCAGTCCGTTCCCCCCCCCTCCTTCGGACCCATCCACACTCCCCTCTCCCATACCTGTCCCACGCACACGCAGGAAGACACGATCACGCACCCCAACAGACACAGGCAGCACAGCCCCACATATGGCGAAGCGCACACCTCCTGGCACGCACACTCAGGGGGCTGCAGGCACACCCACAGGGGCTGGGGTAAGGCCTCATACACACAGCCAGAGTCACAGACGGCACTCCTCACAGCCCTCTCCCTCCACTACAATAGTGTCCTCAAGTGCAGGGCTTGGGTTGGACGAACTGGCTGCAGTGTGCAGCGCAGAGTTTATGTCCACCTTCGGCGCTGCCCCACCGCTTGAGGTGGATACGTCCACCCCTGAACCCACCACACCTACCCTTCCCACTCCTGTCCCTGCGGTGCCTGGTCCTGCCCCCGATGGCGCCCCCCCGAGGGTCAACGTCCCATGAGGTACTCCATGTGCAGGCAAGGTAGGGGTAGGCGGGCTACCCAACGTCCCCCTCCAAGGACATTTGTGTGATCTGGCCATTGGCCTTATTTGAGCACGGACTCATTTTTGAACATCTTACTTTTTCCAGCTGAATAAAGCTTTTTATTTTACGTTCACCGCTGTTGCATTTCAGGTACTTGATGTTGGTGATGAGGGTCCTGGAGTTGGTGTCCTGGTAATGTTTTGGGGTTCTGAAAGATTTTTTTTGTTGATGGTCATGAGGTGGACCATGGTATCTGTGTGCCAGCACAATGTCTCTGCAATTAATCATTGGTTGTGTGTGTTCATTTTGGCTTGAGACATTGTCCCAAGGAGTGTTCCTTGCTCTGTGCCACCTGACATCTTCAATGCAAACAGTTGCACAATTGTTGTGCTGACATGTGTGCACATTTCCCTTTTTGGTGACGGTTCCCTTCAACAACGGCCATGCCAGCTCACAGATGTCTACTGCTCATTCGTCTGTGCCATCCTTGCTACTCACTGTACTTGTGTTTTGAGTATGTACAAATGCCTTCAGGGGCACATTCACCCTTTTCACCACTGTGCCTGTGTCTAATCACAGCCTACCCCTATGATGGGAATTGTTATGCAGGGTATTTGGGCACATGACTCACAATTTTGTGCATTGTATCTAAGGGGATTCAACCCTATTCCTTCCATGAGAGACTACATCTTGGTGGTCTGACCACCACCTGGACATTCATATCAATCCTGGGATGTGCGTAACAGTGTGTGTTCCCTTTCGCTCTCTTTGTTTGGTAGGCTGTTACATCACTATACACTATTGTGTCATGATGGTAGGATGTGTATTTACCCTGCAGCCGCCATGGGTGGGTATGCATGTGGAATTTGACATCACACCCACATGTCGTGCGTCACACAGTGTGTGAAATTAATCCATCCTCCAGGGAGTGGGATACTGCTGTAAGTGATGTGTTGCTATGGCACTGTCATTATAGTCACAAGTTAGGGATGTGCACATACCCCATGTAGTTGTGGTATGCTGATGATGATGTACCCCCCTATATCTGAGCACTGCTGGTAGTCATATCCACCCACCCCTCATATAGCTGGCCACTACTGGGAGTCCTCTGCACCCACCCCTCATATGGCTGGCCACTGCTGGGAGTCCTCTGCACCCACCCCCATACTGTTGGCCACTGCTGGTAGTCATTTCAACCCACCCCTCATATGGCTGAACACTGCTGGGAGTCCTCTACACCCACCCCTCATATGGCTGGCAACTGCTGGGAGTCATATCCACCCACCCCTTATATGGCTGGCCACTGCTGGGAGTCCTCAGCACCCACCCCTCATATGGCTGGCCACTGCTGGGAGTCCTCTGCAACCACCCCCATAGGACTGGCCACTGCTGGTAGTGATGTACACCCACCCCCCCTTGGAGCAGGACACTGCTGGCCCAGACCTGCACATACCAATGTGAAGGTAATATGCAGGGCCGGATTGACGTGTACCCTTCCGTTTGTGCAGTACGCAGGGGTTGCTGAACATGCCCCCCCGGTAACCAGACATTGGTGGTGATGTATGGCATACAGATTATGGGGTGGGGCTTTGGTATGGGTGATGTTTACCGCCCCTCACTCCCCTAGCCCCTGGTTGTTGTTCTCGCACAAGGTCCTAGGTGTACAGGACTGGGGTACACGGACGATGGGGTTGATGGCTTTTGTGTGCCACGTATCACTATTGTAATGGTGCCATATGCGAGCGCACCGTACCCCTACATTCCCGGCGTGTGTACGCATCGTATCACTATTGTAATGGTGCCATACGCGAGCATGTGAAACGCACCATACCCCTACATTCCTGGCGTGTGTGTGCCTCGTATCACTATTGTAATGGTGCAATATGCGAGCGCACCGTACCCCTACATTCCCGGCGTGTGTGTGCCTCGTATCACTATTGTGATGGTGCCATACGCGAGCGTGTGAAACGCACCGTACCCCTACATTCCTGGCATGTGTGCGCATCGTATCACTATTGTAATGTGCCATACACAAGCATGTGAAACGCACTGTACCCCTAATTCCTGGTGTGTGTGCGCATGTTATCACTATTGTAATGGTGCCATATGCAAGCGCACCGTACCCCTACATTCCTGGCGTGTGTGTGCATTGTATCACTATTGTAACGGTGACATGAGCGAGCGCACCGTACCCCTACATTCACGGCGTGTGTGTGCCTCATATTACTATTGAAATGGTGCTATACGCGAGCGTGTAAGACGCACCATACAAGTACACTTCCGTTGTTGCGGTACGTTGTTCTCACTGTATGCGCCGTCGTCGGTTTCTGTGCACCAGGTCGTAGGCGTACAGGACTGGGATGACACGGGCGATGAGGTTCATGGCGTGTATGTCGCGTACCGGGGATGTGGTTCGGGTTGGACTCTGCTTTTACAGACGTTTTGAGCTCCCGTAGTCGTACGGAGTGTCGCAGAGACGAATCGTACTTGCTGGGCCGGAAACTGCTGCTTGATTACGTACGGACGTCGCGTAATGCGTGTTCCGAATGCGATTCATGCAGATTTTTAAGTCGTATGGTCTTTCGTGCGATTCGTATGGAGATCTGCTTTGGGTCCAAATCGTACTTCATTGTACGTACGGGGACATTTAAGAGTACGATTCGTACGGGAAATATGCTCCGAACGGCTATTTGTAAGGGATTTTACAGAATCGGAATCGGCCCCTAAATATTATAAAATTTTTAAAAAATCCAAAAATATATTATTATTTTAGTTTCATAATATGCTTATAACAAAATATCATTTCACATTTGAAATTTCTTTTTAAATTCTTTTAAATTTCTAATGTAAAAATTAAATTTCTAATTTCACATTTTTTCTGTATATATTATATATTTTAAAATTAAAATTATAACACAGCATTTTTAAATTACTCCCCGCCCTTATCCCCTATAAACCCAACTTCCCGCTCCTAAAACATATACAAATTTTAAACATTTATATTTTGAACACATTTTTAAATTACTCCCCACCCTTATCCTATAAACCCAACATCCCGCTCCTAAAATATATACAAATTTTAAACATTTTAAATTAAAAAAAAAATGTTTAATTACTCACCACCCTTATCCCTTATAAACCCAACATCCCGCTCCTAAAACTATAACAAAAAATAGAAAAAAAAAATATTCCCATTTATTATTTACATACAAAAATAATTAATTCCCCCAAAAAATTCTAAAACACTAAGGGGATCATTAGGATGGCGGGCAGACTTTGTCCGTCTGCCACCCTATCGGGAAACGGGACCGCCTGCCATAAGGGCGGGGGTCCCATGTCGGCAATTAGGATGCGCCCGCCACAGGGGCGGGCGCATCCTGCATTCCTGTCATTGTGGTGGGCGGTGTACTCAGCACCGCCCGCCACAATGCCAGGAAGGCATGTTGTGCACTTCCATGCACTACAAGGCAGGCACTGCGCAGTGCCTGCCATGTTGTGCATGGAACTGCTGGGGGGTACCATAGGTACCCCCCATGTGCACCACCCACCCCCTAGAGTCCCTGGGGGCCCACAACGGGCTCCCAATGTGAAAGACATCATGCCTTTCCTTGGCGGCGTTTCCGCCACAGAAAGGCATGTCCACACCTGCATAGTAATATGGATGGCGGTAGACACCGGCATCATATTAAACCCTTTTCCACCCGGTCAACTCGTTGACTGGGTGGAAAAGCAGCGGACGGTCTTTCCGTCTGCCGCGGTCCCCTCCGCCATAGTAATATGGCGGTGGGTATTGGGTGGCGGGCGGGGTCGGATCACAGGCGGATCGCCACCGCCATGCGGGCGGTGGCGATCCGCCCATGATCCTAATGGGCCCCTTAATTTCAACTTACATCAAAATCATTAAATCGAAAATATTTACAATGATATTACTTACAACAATATTTTCTACATCGATATTTAACACTGTCGATATTCTTGTACTTCTAAGAAAACAATATTTTTTACATCGATATAAATTACATCGATATTTAAAACAAACGATATTCTTACCTCGATATTTCTGTATGTGGATATTTTCTGGTCGATATTCTTGCTCTGCACCGCTAAAACAATGAATATATACAAGCATATAAATACATGACAGTAATATTGGGTACTCCTACGATGCAACCCTAACTAGATGTACCTAAGTGTACCTAGCATGTATATAGGCATAGAGCCAAGAATTCCACTAGGATTAAGCCAACCCCATTACCTTGAGTGAGAGAATGAAGGACCCTCTCTTGGTCTTGAGATGGACACCCCGCAAGGGATGTCAGACCACTGCATGCTGGGGTGTCTGCATGCAGGAACCTCAGCGTCTCATGTGAGTGTGTCAGCATGGAAGTCTTTCTTCTCTGCCTCCCCCAGCAAAGATATGGTGTATATATACCCAAAAGGTTCCCTCGGGGTTCTACCTTGCTGTGTAATGTCGGCCGAGGATGACTGGAGGGGTGACCATTACACATAAGCAGAAGATGGTAATCCTGCTGTGATTCTGGGAATCCTCATTCATAATTAGTTAAGCTAGTTTTCTGGGAAACCACACAATATTTTATGCCGCACCTAACTAGGTAAAAGGTCAATACCAAAAACCGTTATGTTGTTCAATGACAGGGAAAATGTTGGTGAAAGGTTAGGTAACTACCCAGGCCTATATTGGGGTACATTACAAAACATACCACGGGTAGGTCCGCAACCCACAGTGAGGGGAAATAACCCAGATATGTTCTGGCAAAGATACATTCCTTCAAAACTAAAGAGGCTATTCTTAAGGCAGCAAGGAAGCTGGGTGTCATGTTCCGTGTTCCAGGACATTGACCCAGCAACGTTGGCTCAGAGACAACAGTTTCGACCAATCACCGACAAACTTCGTCATGACAACATTACATACCGGTGGACAAATCCCTTTGGATTGGTTTTCTCTTATCAGAACAAAACACAACACTTCACAAACCTTTCAGAGGCAGCGACCCTTGGGACAAACATTCTCCAAATCCCATTGGGAACTGCCCAAAGCTCCAAGGCTGGTTTAAAACACGGAAACTAGCTACTACATCATTGATCCAGGTGGCAGGGGAAACAGGGTACCCTCAGCTGATTCAGTTATGTCTTGCATACCCCTGAAGGGGCATTTTCTCTGCAATGAGGTTCTCCCATTCTGTACCTGTATGGGTTTAGTACGGAGTATTGCCCGTTAGTAGGATAGGCACTGGTTGGGGGACACTCTGTGTTGTTTGAAGCAATTTCATGCATTTTCTTACAGTTCATGTTTGAGGATTGGGTGCACTGGAGGTACACCCATTGTTTTTGTTGTTAAAATGTATCCCTATTGCCTTGACTATTAGCTACCATAATATGGATGGTTTAAGTGGTTCATGCTCTCCATGCACACATATTCCCGAATTTCTCAACTGTTTATCCAATGTTGGGGACCATGGTCCTCACTCAAGTTTGTTTTCTTCCTTAGTTGTTGCTCCGTGAGTGAGCTTTTTTCTTTCTTTGATATGCGGGGGAGGGAGCTGGGGGTTATGGTAGGGGGCTCTAGAGGAGAGGGGCACAGCTGCAGTAAGGTTGGACACATGGAGGTTGCTAACAAACCAAAGAACTCACTAACCACAATAATGGTTTTGACCACATTAACTTGGAACACTAGGGGCCTCAATTCCCCGACCAAATGGCAAAAGCTGTGGACATTCCTTCTAGATAAGCACAACAACATAGTAGCGTTACAAGCAACTCATCTTAAACGTATTGAGGAAAGCCAACTTTGCAACAAAGCCTATCCTGTTATTTATTGGTCCTCCACACCCATCAAACACAACGGAGTAGCCCTGCTGTCCTCATTCCTCTGAACATTAAAACAAATCGAAAGGGTCGCATATTGATGGTGAAATGGACAATCTTTGGTAGGCTCTGCACCATTGTTTCAATGTGCACTCCCAACTCTGCGCAGGCCACTTTCCTTCACTCTTTTCTTACTTTTCTTAGGGGCTTTGCAGAAGGAGACATCATACGTATGGGAGACTTTAATCTACCTGGGATCCACAGGTAGACAGCACACACTACCATTGCACAAACACAAGCAGCTTTACAAAAGCACTCCAACACTCTATTCAGTCTTTAGGCTTGGCTGACACGTGGCAACATATACATCCTACTATGAGAAATTACACTTTTTTCTCCCCACACTTCCACCGACCACCTCATTTGTCTGTAAAACTCAACTTTTGTCCCGAAGTTTTGTCCTGAATTTTGACCCTTTGTCCTGAATTTTTGTCCTGAATTTTGTCCCTTCGTCCTGAATTTTTACACTCACTGTCCTGAATTTGCAACTATGCCAGTTGGTCACCCTAGTTTGGTACTCTTTTGTAACATGCACACGTCACTTTTCTCTTATAACACACTGTTTGCTACCTCTTACATTTTGTTTGCTTTCGATACTTGCACAAGTGCCACCATTGCCTACGTAACGTTTGTTCTTGTGTTTGATTGCCCTCCAATTATTGCAGTATTATACCTTTACTTGTACTTTGTACTCTTTTGTAACCTGCACACGTCACTTTTTCCTCCTGTAATGATGCACCGTTTGCTACCTCTTGTATTTTGTTTGCTCACAATTGTCACTTTTGCCTCATTTAATGTAACGTTTGCTTTTGTAATTTGTTGGCTTGTAATTGTTCTTATGTATCAGTTCTGTTCCTATTGTGAAGCGCTCTGACACCTTCCGGTAAAGTCCGCGCTATAGAAAAACGCATAACTAAATAAATAAATAAAGGCTTGCAGCTCTGTCTCCCACACACCGCCACCGGGGCCGCACTTATGCCAGACGCGATCTCTTGGCTTAATTTATGCCGCTCCGCCTCAAATCCTGAGTGCGGCAGTTCTATAGCATCCGGAGCCAGCCGCAATTATCAGTCCACCACTGGGCAGCCCTACTCCATGACACAGACCACCAGCCCCATGGCCACGCGACCCCAGCACCAGTCAGACACAGATCTTCGAGCTGCTGGGCTCCCGGCCACGTCTCCTGGCTCTTGTCTCAAGGGCCGCGCACATGACAGCAGCGATCCCCTCACGTAGTGGAGGCCACTCCGCCTTTGAACCTGACTGCGGGCGTTCTATGGCGTCCGGTCGCAGCCGCGATGATGATGATGCAGCCAGGACCCAGGCCACTTCAGGTATGTCCAGTTTCAGATAAACGATCACAGATGTCCGGCAGGATTAAGAAGGATAACTTTGGGGATACGGGAGCTCAGCTAAGTCGCGTACGCCAATGGCTGCTTGGCCACGCCCCGCATCCAAGTATTTTCTGACATCATGTGTAAGGATGTGCTTACATCTCCTTTCACACATCCGTATTTCCCCCATGTTCTTGCTGTACTCACGTGTTCAATATCTTCTGCCCCTTAAATAACCCTCTGACATGTCATTGCACTATCAATACAATAATGTCATCTTATTTCCAATTGTTAAGGTGTATACGAGAGAATTTGTTGTTGATGATCTGTGTATCCACCACATCACAATACCTTCATAATGTTGGTGTATGGTTATCTAATTACTTTGTATACACCTCTCTTGCCATCTGCAGTATGACAACACCCCCTAGTATTCACATTATGACCAGCACCACAGATAACATCAGAGGACATAATGACAGCAGCAATTCAGACCTTTACCATTTATCGACCAGGTAGATATTTTACCGGATTTCTATCACTGCTCTGTGTTTTTTCTTTTTCCCTTTCTCAGCATCAGTTCATATGTCTTACCAGACTATATTGTTACGCCTTGTAAATGGAATGTGGCATATGTCTCATGTATTTCTATCTACATTGACATCATTTGTGTTGACTGTTACGTTTCCTCTCTTTTCCATACACATATATTACATCCCTCCCCTCTGCAGCTGCTGGATCGTCTGAGACATACCAAACGCCGTCTTTATTAACACTAGTTAATCAGCTGAATACCAGGGGGAAGATTTACAAGCTCCTTGCGCCTCTTTTACGCCGCCGTTGCGTCACTTTTGTGACGCAGCGGCGGCGCAAAGCCAGCGCCATTCTGTGGGATATTTACAACGTGACACATCTGGGAGATGCGTCACGCTGTAAAGCCCTGCGCCACATGTAAGCGTGCCGGTGCAGGGGGCGGCATTCCGGCGTAGGAGCGCCTCCTAAAAGTGGCTGACTGAAATCTACAAGATTTCACTCAGTCACTTTTAAGGCCATGCTGCGTCAAAACCCTACGCCTGCTTGAAGCAGGCGTAAGGATTGATGCAGCATTTTCAGGATAGGGCACCCCCAAGCCTTGCTGGAGCTGCGTCGCGGTTGCGACGCAACTCCAGCTATGCGCTGCCTATACAGCAGCAGATCCGTCATGCATCTGTCCTTTTTTGCCCCATGGTCTGCCGCATTTTAAATGCGGCTCATCCATGGTGGCGTAGCCATGACGCACAATAACTGGCGCATCCCTGCTGATATGCAGGAGTGCGCCAGTTATTGTAAATCTTCCCTTAGGAGTCTATGAGCAAAGCAAGCATCTGAGGCAGCAGCACATGAGGTGCCTCTATCTTGATATGTTTGCACATGCTGGCATGTGTGACCTCTTTTAGAAATCTATTGTGAAAGAATAATATGAATTATTTAGCAAACAATGTATTTTATGACTTTTAACATTTAGCATTTTTCTCCTGTAGGTTCTAGGGGCACTGAGAGTGCAAAGATGCTTCATCACCCACAAGTGGCGGACAACAGGCAATCCCAAGAGAAAATTCACAGATAGTAACCTTCTCCGTGATGGGCAACCTACTGGCTATAGCAGACAACCAAGCATGTGGGAGAGGGTGTTGACATGGACAAATCCTTTCATCTGAGAGGATTAGTGTTTCAGACACCAGTCTACTGCGCATGGTGGTGAGGGGATGTGTCACATGAAGATAGGCCTGCATGAGACGGCGGACCAGGCAGAGCCGTGCTTTGGATAGTATTAAGAAATATCACTAAGACATGGCCAATTTGCATAGTGGCCATCTTCATTTAAGAAGGAGGGTGCAAGGCAACATGCCTTGACCATGCAGATGTTAAAGACAATAACAAGCTCGTGTCAATATCAATCTCCAGGGCCAAGGCATGCTTTGGACTCAAGTAAGGTACTAAACATGTCAAGCCCATACCACCCAAAAATAATATTGACAATCCACCTGCACCACGCACAGTAGATGAGAAGGAATATAGAAATCAACCTCTAAGAGAGTCACTTAGGTATTTCTTAAGAAGCCCTCACTCACCACCCTGGGTGGTGACATGCTTCATCATCGGGCCCACTAGGAGAAGCTGAATGCCTCCCTAGTGTGCTGCAACGCCAGATTACTGCGGAGCTGGTTTTTCGTGACAATAATGTGAAAAAGTGAGTTAAAAAATGCCAATAAGCTGTACCAGACAAAAAACTTTATTCTGTGGTTAGCCAGGCATCGGTTAAAATATATGTGTGGGGAAATTTACCAACTAATGTGTTGGGTATTTCCCACTTAGAGTGGGGTCGACATGTTTCTGACCTTATGTGTATTGATTTTACTGGGCTTTTATCAAGACCATGTAACTGTGTACCTCGGCGGTGTGGGCGCGCTAAGGCCCACCCATTCCAGAGGACGTGAAAGTTAAAAAAGTTGAGTGTAAAATTAGGTGCAAAAAGAACAAACCAGAAAAAGTGAGGGTTCCTTCGAAATATGAGGAACCTGTGGTCTGAAAGGGAATGACAAACACACATAGAAGACAACAAAAATAGTATTAACATTAAAACTGGAGCGTATTTTGCAAATACTGATCTCAGTACACTGTGCTTGGGCTAGTCAATATGCGTGCCCATGGTGAAGAATAATGCTATCTTAGTGCCTGAAGCGATGTCCTGGGAGCCAGGCAGTTTCGGGGCATGCATTGAGGAAAGGAAACACGGTCGCCGGCTAACAGGATAAGTAGGTCGCCGGCTAACAGGATAAGTAGTACTTATCCTGTTAGCCGGCGACCATGTCCCCACAGCCAAACCCGATAAATTCAAAATGCACTGCGAATTAGCAGGGTTCTTTCGCAAATTGAAACTGAAAGCTTTTTTTGATGGAAAAATAGACCCACTAGAATCAATCAGGAAAGGTGACACAGGTTTAAGACCTAACTCCACCTTCATCCCACCCTCACACACAATACCGGCAGCCATAACTGCTTTTGAGCAAGCGGTATTTAAGGACCTAGAACATTGCCAGAACCCGAAAACATTCGGGAATTTCAGTACTGCTGAATTTGAGGCATTGCAACAATTAAAAAACGACACCTCCATAACCATAAAACCCGCGGACAAGGGCGGAGGGATCGTCATCCAAGACACAACTGCGTATGAGACCACCTGCAAAAATCTACTCAGTGACGTTAGAAATTACACGCCACTGGCATTGGATCCAACCCCAGATCTTGCTAAAAGAATTAGCTCTATGGTAAAACAAGCAGAGGACCAAGACCAGATTTCCAAGAATGAAGCTGCATTTTTGAATAATACAAGTAGTATAATACCCTACTTCTACACTCTGCCGAAAATGCATAAAAACAAACTCCCTCCACCTGGACGCCCAATCGTCTCTGGCATAGGGTCACTTCTGGAACCGCTATCACAATTTTGTGATCATTTTTTAAAACCATTAGTCCAGTCTACACCGACTTACCTGAAGGACACCAAGAGCCTGTTACGACTTCTGACAGAAATAAACTTTCCTGAAAACTCTATTACCCTTGTAACACTAGACGTGGAAAGCCTCTATACTAGCATTCCGCAGGATGACACAATCGAGGTCCTTAAAAAGGCCCTAGACTCAACCGACTGGGAATTCCAGACCCCAAAAAAATTCATCATCGATTGTGCCACTATAGCACTAAAAGAAAACTTTTTCTCATTTAAAAACAAACTGTACCTACAATGCTCTGGGACATCCATGGGCAGCACCTTCGCGCCGAGCGTGGCGGGGCTGTATGTGGCAGATTTTGAGGCTAAACATATCCTACCACCAACTGCTACCTTTTTTTCGTCAATGCTTTTGTGGAAACGCTACATTGACGACATCCTACTCATTTGGAATGGTAGTGATAATGACTTGAAAGATTTCCTCTCATGGATTAATACCTTAGACCCTAACCTAAGATTTACCAACACCACAAGCAGAAAAGAAATCGTATTCTTAGATGTGGTTATTTCAATCAGCGGAACGACACTGGCTACAAAAACCTACAATAAACCTACTGCAAAAAACAATCTACTGCAATTTAACAGCTTTCACCCGCGCCCGTTAAAAGAAAATCTACCTTACGGGCAATATCTCAGGCTGCGGAGGAATTGCAGCACAACCACAGACTTTAAAAGTCAATCAGCTAATCTGACCGAAAAATTGAGAAATAGAGGCTATCCTAACTCCACACTAAACAAGGGATTTAAAAGAGCTAAAAATCAGCCAAGGGAAGCTCTCCTTGAAGAAAGAACAAATAATTCAGATCAGATTCCACTCACCTGTGTCACGACATACAGCAGCCTCTCCAACACCATGAAAAAGAGTATAAATAAACACTGGAGTATTGTAAGAACCTTTAAAAAGGATTGGGAAAAACCCCTTTTTTCCTTTAAAAAGGGACGCAGTCTAAGAGATACGCTGGTCCACACACGCCCAAAAGAGAATCCACTGAATATCACACCATCAGTAACAACATCGTGGGGACTCCCTAAAATCACCGGGCATTATCCCTGCTCGGATTGTAGTGTTTGCCATTTAACACAACCTACAAAAACCTTGACATTGGAAGAAGGGAAAGTGTGGACGCAACGTGTTCATACTAATTGCAACTCATGCAATGTGGTCTATCTGATCACATGTTCCTGTAACCTTCGGTACGTTGGCATGACCACTAGAAAAGTGAAACAAAGGATCTGCGAACACCGGAGTAACATAAGGTGCAAGAAAGTAACCACTAAGCTGAGCCGCCATTTCCTAGAAAAGAATCATACCACTAATGACATGACGTGGACTGTCATTGAAGCAATTGATGGTGCAAGGAATATACAAAATAGACTGTTCGAAAAGGAACAGCGTTGGGTATACCGTCTGGGGACAAATGTCAATGGGCTCAACGACGATATCCCCTGGAATACAGTCCTAACATGAACTCCTTAACTCCAGACGGCTGTCAAATACTACACAGAACTGATCTGTTTAAAAACATGTAATATTCGATTTATTTTTCAAAAAAAACTCTGTGTTCTTTAACATCTCAGTCCACAGATCAATCTATGTGTACAAAATCACAATCTTTTTTTGCCAATATGTGTTCTTTCACACTGTCCCTCCCTATTTATTAACCCACTGGTTTATAGCAGTTCCGAGTTCCTGAAAGCAAAGTAAATCTTGCCGACCGAAATAGCTAATCCCTCGCTCCCTTTTCCGAGAGACAATATTTGCCCTTGGTCGTCATAACAACTATCAGCGTGTACACACCCCCCTGAGGCTTAGCGTAGGGATAGGCTTCTTAATTCAAGCCTCGGTCCGATTAGTAACGCGCATCCGCCTTAGTGGGCGTGTGCGCCCCAAGCCTCGCTTTCATCGAGACACGCCCATCGCGAAAACAGCGAGGCACGCCCAAACCCGGAATCGAGCGCGTAAACAAAGCGCTCTTATACGCATTCACCGGCCCCGCTTCCCATCGTCGGGGTCCGGTCTAGAGGGTTGCAACAGGTTTAAAAGCGGGCTGTGAGCGCTGAGGGCGTGAGTCTACATCCACAGCGGAACGATTACTACGACTAACAAAGCTAAGTGCCTGTGTGTTGTATGGGTTATGCTGACATTTCGACTCTGTACTTTTTCTTAGGATGTGCCAAGCGCGCTCCAACCCCCCTCCCGAGACCCATGGTGCAAGTAGCGCCCATTTTTAAAGTGAGATGTTCTCCATATTTCACCATCTTGTGGGGGTCACTGACCATTTGGTCAAATTGATCCCTTCTCATGGAGAGTTCACATCGCGTTTTTATCTCCTTCACTACAATAGTAGTTTTTAAACCACCTCTAGCACTTCACCTCCTAGCAAGTACTAATATTCCCAAAGGGCTACTTGGATGGTGCATAAGTTATCTGTTATTGTGTGCACACATAGGTTTGCCACCATCTTAGGAGCACTACGATAAGTCTACGCTGGCATATACTAATTGTATGTATGTCTTTATGTGTTTGTTTGTATATCTTTTCCTACAGGTGCTGATACACCCCTAATTTTGGGTTTTTTTGGTTTGAGCAAATTGCTCTCCCAATTTTTAAGCACTTTTTTCACTTTTCCTTTTCACTTTCACGCCCCCAGGTCAGGGTGGACTATTAGAGTGTCCATACCGCCGGGGTTATAGTCCTGAAGAATGCCATGGTGAATATATACCACATTGAAGGCAGAAACATGTTGACTGATTTTAATAAATTTGTGGTATTTAGCTGAATTTAAACTAAACCCTAATAACCTTGGCTATTAAATTCAGACACATATACCACTTACACGTGTCTTAGGGATCACTTATTAAAGTTTTTTTGATACCCTGTTAGTCACTTTTAATTTGAGAATCTTCACAACACATCCTCCCCACACAACCAGCTCCGCAGTCTTTCTGGCGTCGCAGCACACCGAAGAGACACTCGGTCTCTTCGGTGGGGCCCGATGATGAAGCATGACACTGACTAGGTCGGTGTGTGAGGGCTTTCCTACTCAAATAGAGTGACTGTGATCCCACTCAACTAGAGTGACTGTGATCAATACTATCCGCTTATCTTTTTGCTCCACATTTCTGGTAGCCGTGGGCTTGACCAGTTCAGACCTCTCTCTTTTTTTGTTGTTTGACATTTAACCGGGGACTAAGAGAGTGTCTTTGAAATCTCCCTACCTCTCTCTTTGTTGATACATGTTTCCTTTCCTCAATGCATGCCCCGAAACTACCTGGCTCCCAGGACATCGCTTCAGGCACTAAGATAGCATTATTCTTCACCATGGGCACGCATTTTGACTAGCCCAAGCACAGTGTACTGAGATCAGTATTTGCTAAATACGCTCCAGTTTTAATGTTAATACTATTTTTGTTGTCTTCTATGTGTGTTTGTCATTCCCTTTCAGACCACAGGTTCCTCAGATTTCGAAGGAACCCTCACTTTTTCTGGTTTGTTCTTTTTGCACCTAATTTTACACTCAACTTTTTTAACTTTCACGTCCTCTGGAATGGATGGGCCTTAGCGCGCCCACACCGCCGAGGTACACAGTTACATGGTCCTGATGAAAGCCCAGTAAAATCAATACACATAAGGGCAGAAACATGTCGACCCCACTCTAAGTGGGAAATATCCAACACATTAGTTGGTAAATTTCCCCACACATATATTTTAACCGATGCCTGGCTAACCACAAAATAAAGTTTTTTGTCTGGTACAGCTTATTGGCATTTTTTAACTCACTTTTTCACACTATTGTCACGAAAACCCAGCTCCGCAGTAATCTGGCGTTGCAGCACACTAGGGAGGCATTCGGCTTCTCCTAGTGGGCCCGATGATGAAGCATGTCACCACCCAGGGTGGTGAGTGAGGGCTTCTTAAGAAATTCCTAAGTGACTCTCTTAGAGGCTGATTTCTATATTCCTTCTCATCTACTGTGCGTTGTGCATATTTTCTCTGACGACACTCTTCTGTTGTTTATAATAATTACCTGGGGGACTGAGAGTGTCTTGCCTCTTCCCTCTCTCTCTAGTTGTTGTATTTAATCCACCTGCACCACCCACAAACCGATTACCACCTCCCTCAACTATTATCTCCACAACCTCAACCACAAGCTCCTATGCAACTAGTTTTACATAGCCAGAGACGTGGCTGACCCCCCTCGGGTACATTAACATGATTTTCACATTTCATTTACATGTCTCCCAAAACCTCACCCACTCTGGCAAATATAATGGTAATGTTTTAATCACCATTCACAAATCATTTTTCTAATACTTGCAAGCAGCTTTGTAGATCAAATTTAATAGTACCTAACTCTCACTTGTTTTTTACTTCAATGTGTAACTTGCTATGTTAGTTACATTTATGAATTTATTGTCTTTACACTATCCATATCGTTTGCCGTTCACACTTTTGTCCTACAGTTGAATAGAAAGAACTACATGCATACCCACTTATTTGCAAAACAAACTCTTCACATTCATGATATGATTTTTATACTAGGATTATAAATTCTTGAAAATGGAAAAGAGAACTAAAATAATATCTACGGATCGCTAAACATAATTTAGTGGAGCAGGAACATCATGAAAACACGATGGGAGTTTTGAGGGAAAAGGCGTTGTACAACGGGGGAAAGATGTAAACACGTTAACAAAAAATGAAGTCCAACCTAAGCAGTCTTATCACATAGTAACACCCGCTTAAAACAGAGTGAAATGTTTAAATCGTAATGAAAGTCAGACCTCCAACCTGGATTATGCGTCACAATCTGTGTCCTGTATTCGGGACAAATGTACCTGTCATTCCTCTGGTTCCTAATTTACAACAGCAACAATGATCTCCTACTCAGACATGGGGCTGAATCAGAAGGAAATGACACCCCATGAGAAACATGAGGCCCTGGGGTTGTGGAAGGGGGCCAGGAGGGAACATAGATCTCTAGGTTAACCAGATAATGCCTTTCAGATGATATTAATTTCCCCAGGTATCTCCTGCACATCCCAAAAGAGCGCTCTCTGACCATCAACGATGCCAATTATGGCCTCCTTGAGAGTAGTCATTGTGCATAATGGGGAACTGGGTGGGTTAAACACATTAGGAGGGCTCAAGGATGTCTGGGATGGTGCACAGACATAATAATGAGTCTGGAATATTGAAGTGCCAGAATATCAAGTTGGAAATATTGAAGTGGCAGAATGGCTACTTCAAGAAAATCGGTGACAAGAATATCGACTTGAAGGTAAGAAATATAGTTTTCTGTAATATCGAAGTCAGTAATAATGTTTGTCAACAAATTTCTCTTAAAAATGTTGATATTTATATTAGTGTTCTATATTTTAGTATGTATGTTAAAAGTATATGATTCAAAGTTTTTTGTATAAGTATAGCTGTTTTTCTAAAGTATGTGTGAAATTTTTTGAAGTGATTTATTTTATGTCAATTACATTTTGCGTATTTTAGTTCTGTAGCAGGTTGTGGGTTTATAGGGGAATAGGGTGGGAGGTCATTTAATTATAATAAGTAATTAATATTTCAATTTATTAGTATTTATAATTTATTTTGTATTAATTAATTATTAATTGGTGATTATTTTTTATTAAATAATTAATTGAAAATGATGTACAATTTTATTTTTAGGAGCGGGTTGTGGGTTTATACGGGAATAGGGTGGGAAGTGATTTCATTATAATAAAGTCATTAATAATTTTAATTTATTAGTATGCATACTTAATTATTTAATAATTATTAATTGGTTATCAAATTTTATTAATTAATTAATTGGTAATTATGTGAATTGTGTTATGTTTTTTAGGAGCGGGTTGTGGGTTTATAGGGAATAGAGTGGGAAGTAATGTAATTATAATAAAGTAATTATTAATTTTTATTGATTAGTATTTATAAATAACTTTTTATTAATGATATATTAACTGGTTATTAAATGTTATTAATTGATTAATTAATTAATTGTGTCATTTTGGGGAGGAGTGAGTTGTGGGGTATAGGGGAATAGGGTGGGAAGTAATTTATTTTGAGTAAAGTAATTCATAAGTTTTATTTATTAGTATTTAGTTTATATTTTGTTGTTTGTGGTAATTTATTTATTATTAATTCATTATTAATTGTTTCCTAATCATAATTAATTATTTGTTAAGAATGTTAATTATGTTAATTATGCAGGAGTTTTTTATGCATTTATAGGGGAAAATGGTGTGAAGTAATTTGTTTATAAATCAATAAAAAATGGATTAAAATAATTTTTTATTAAACAAAATTATTTGTTTGTAAAATGTTTTTTTAAACTTCTATAAAATAAGATTTGTAATTAATTTTTAGTACTGTTTAACCTTAAAATATGTTTCTATGTTTTGTAATTTATTATATTTGTATATTTTTTTTATTTTTGTGTTATTAACAATTTTTGTATTGTAGTTGGTATTTTGTTTCTTTTTCATTTTTATTTTAATATTTGGGAAATATTAATTTTAACCCTCTGCTATCCAACACTTTCCCTACTGTTGCACTCTCTGGAGTGAAAATAGTCATGTTTACCCCTCTGCTATCCAATACTTTCCCTATTGTTGCACTGTCTAGAGTGGGAATAGCAAATTTTACCCCTCCGCTAACCAATACTTTCCCTACTGTTGCACTCTCTGGATTGGGAATAGTAACTTTTACACCAACGCTATCCAGCACTATCCCTACTGTTGCACTCACTGGACTGGTAATAGCAATTTTTACCCCTCAGCTATCCAACACTTTCCCTACTGTTGCATTCACTGAAGTGGGAATAGTAATTTTCACCCCTCCGATATCCAATACTTTCCCTACTGTTACACTCTCTGGAATGGGATAAGTACATTTTACGATTTGCTATCCAACACTTTCCCTTCTGTTGCACTCACTGGAGTGGGAATAGTACATTTTCCCCTTCGCTATCCAACACTTTCCCTACTGTTGCACTCTCTGGGGTCTGAATAGTAATTTTAACCACTCCACTATCCAATACTTTCTCTACTCTTGCAGTCACTAGTGTGGGAATAGTAAATTTTACCCCTCCGCTATCCAACACTTCCCCTACTGTTATAGTCTCTGGAGTGGGAAGACTAATTTTTAAACCTGCGCTATCCAACACGTTCTCCACTGTTGCACTCTCTGGAGTGGGAATAGTATTTTTTCCCCATCGCTGTCCAACAGTTTCCCTACTGTTGCACTCTCTGGAGTGGGAATAGTAATTTTTACCCCTCCGCTATTCAACACTTTCCCTACTGTTACACTTTCTGGAGTGAGAATAGTAATTTTTACACCTACGCTATCCAACCCTTTCTCTACTGTTGCACTCTCTGGAGTGGGAATTGTAATTTTTCCCCTCTGCTATCCAACACTTTCCCTTCTGTTGCACTCACTTGAGAGGGAATAGTAATGTTTACCCCTACCCTATCCAACACTTTCCCTACTGTTGCAGTAATGGCAGTGGGACTAGTAATTTTTTTACCCCTGCGCTATTCAACAGTTTTCTTTCTGTTGCACTCAATGGAGTGCAAAATGTAAGTTTAAAAATATACAAATATTTTAGTATTTTATTTTATAATATAATGTTTTTATTAATATATTTTGTGTTATAGAGGTGGCAGCAGGTGTCAATCATGGTGGTGCTCACTCTTGGGACACCACTGCTATTTCTTCCTCTCTGGGCCAAGCGGAGCCCCATTATTCACCTACTCCAGACATGTGGTGTCCATTTGTTTATGAAGTAACGCTAGGTGTGACACACCTCACACCCCCAAATTGCACTCTGGAGGGTTGCAGGACCCTTTAAAAAAATTAAACCAAATGGAATCCACAAAATCAATTATTGTACTTTCAATCTTCAATGATATAGTGAATGTTAAATGCACAATGTTGATCTTCACATGTGCTCTTAAACATTTCTCTTCTCAAACAATGAATTTCTTTTAGCGTTAGATTGAGACATTGTCATGTTCAAATTCCCAATGCATTTCGGGATTAACCCTTCATCAGGAGAGTCATTACTCTGAAAAAAATGAATAATGTGCTATCAAAAGCTGAACACTCCCAGTTTCGTATCTACATACAATTTTAGGTGAAAAAATAAAAAGTTAAACAGTAGTAGCCATCAGCGTGAGTTATGACTCGAAAATGTAGAAGAAAAATGTGCCAACGATGAGCCAGGAAAGTGCTAACGTAAACAAAGCGTAATAGGCTGGAAACGTAAGAACGAATCGTATTATCAGATCATGCTAGCTAAATCACTGATTTAAAGAAAGAATACGTCCAAGTAGTGCACCTGCTGGTGAATATAAACAAGTGCAAGCAAGATGAAGCTGCATTTAAAAACTCACGGATGTGAAGTGAGCATGCAATAAGAAACATCGAAAGTGAGCCTGCGGTTTCAACCGGGTGACCCGTGGGTGCTCAAAGACATACCTAGTCAATGCCTTTCAATGAGGAAAAGTGTTGTAGGTCGGCAGTAAACCGAATGTTAAATGGATCTGCCTGCTCAGCGCGGATATGCCAGTTACAAATTCTGAAATAACAAGAACCTGAAGCAACCACAATTATATTATGTGCCTTTTTTTTAGAACTAAATGGAGTGTCACTGTCTATAACGTTACAACTAGAGTTACCTTGACGGTATTCGTGTGATTCATTCTGGTAAAAAACTGGAATGCTGCCATGCGTGTTCTGTGTTCAGTTAACACAGACTTATGGGAAAGGTGATAGACAGTGAGAATAGGCTATAAAACTGGGTCAGCAGGGTACGTGAATACGGCGTCGTCTTATTAGAATGGGTGAAAAGTGGGGTGAAAAGACTAGAAATTAATGATATGTGGAAAAATCTGTAAGTATCGTGAGCCCGCAGGTTGACAAGAGTGAAAAAGTGAAGTGAGGAAATTCAATTAGACGAATAATGTCCTACATACCTATAATATATGATAACATTTCAACCCCAAAAAAATAACATTCAATATACACGATACATTGAAAATAACAATTCACTGTAACAATGAATACTACTTCGTAAGACAATAAATCTACAGGCAGGCATCTGTGAACGCATGAGTATTTACAAAAAACAACTGTATTTCAATCTATCATTAAGGCCATTCGGATGGCAAGAGTTACATTTTTTAATCCAAAGAAGTTCTCGCTGCAATAAACGTTTCCTGTTGTTGACTCCTTCTAGTAGGGGCACCAGTTCCAAAGCCAAGAATCTCAATTGGCTGATGTTATGCTTATGATTGGTAAAGTGCACTGCTAAGAGTGACCTTTCTGAGTGTGTTCGGATGTTACTTTTGTGTTCTGTCAAGCATACTTTTATCTTCCGTTCGGTTTAGCTGACATATGTCAGGCCACAAGTGCATTTGAGCAGAGAAATTAAATTATTAGAACTTATTTGGATTAAAAAATTGAACTCTTGCCATGCGAATGGTCTTAATGATAGATTGGAATACAGTTGTTTTTTGTAAATACTCATGCGTTCACAATAACTGGCTGTAGATCTATTGTCTTACGATGTAGTATTCATTGTTACCGTTAATTGTTATTTTCAACGTATCATGTGTATATTGGATATACATTTGTTTTTGGGTGTTTTGAACTTTTATCATATATTATTGGTATACAGTACATTATTTGTCAAATTGAATTTCCTCACTTCACTTTTCACTCTAGTCAACCTGCGGGCTCACGATACTTACAGATTTTTCCACATATCATTCATTTTGTGTCTTTTCACACCACTTTTCACCCGTTCCAATATGGCGACGCCGTATTCACCTACACTGCTGACCCAGTTTTACAGTCTTTTCTCACTCTCTATAACCTTTCCAATTAGTCCGTGTTGACTGAATACAGAACAAGCATGACGGCATTCCAGTTTTTTACCGGAATTAATCACACGGACACCGTCAAGGTAACTCTAGTTGTAACGTTAGGATACAATAGGATTTAGATTTATAGAGCACTCGAATGCTGAGGCGTCTTGGCGCTGAGATGAGAAGAAGGAGGTCTAGCAGCAGCAGTGCCGGTCGATTATGCCCTAGGGAACAGCCACGTTTTTATTTGCTTCCTAAACATTATCCTGTTTGCTTGGAGTCTCACTGTTATAGGCAGTTGGTTCAAACGCCTAACTGCACAGTGCGATAGACTCTTTCCATCCCATCTAGCTCTATAGACGATAGTGGCAGATGAGAGCAGAGTTAGCTCATCTGAGACTTCTAGTGGGAATATGCCAGTGAAAGATTTTTTTGAAGATCAGCAGGCCCTCCGCCCTATAATGTCTTATGTACCAGACATAAGGCCTTGAATTCCAGCCGTTGCTGTCTTGGAAGCCAGAGCAACGATTTAATGGCAGCAGATGTGAGGTGACCTTTTGGGATGTTGAATAATGTCCGTGCAGCAGCATTTTGTATGGACTGCAATTTGGTCTTCTGTGCCTTGTCAATGCCTATGAATAGAGCATTACAGTAGTCTAGGCGGGATAAGACTAAGGCTACTACCATTGTTTTTCTTAGCTCCTGTGGAATAAAAGGGAACACCTTCCTAAGAAGCTTCAGTATGTAAAAGCAAATGGAGGTTACAGGGTGCAATTGGAGGTTACGCGGTTAATCTGGGCCGAAAAACCCAGTTGGTCATCAAAAATGATCACCATGTTCTTAACTTTAGAGGATGGTGTTGGGCATACACCAGCCTCTATCGGCCACCAGGTGTGGTTCCAATGGGATGGACCGCCACCAAACTCCATCACCTCCGTCTTATCAGTATTTATTTTAAAATAGTTGTTGTTCATCCAGCTCATGATGTGAGTCAGACATGCATAGAAACTCGCGGCAACAGGCACCGGCTGTTTTGATACAGAGATGATAATCTGTGTGTTGTCTGCGTAGGACACAAACGAGAAACCATGCTGTCTAATGAGACTGGCGAGGGGGGTCACATAAATGTTGAACAGAGTCGGTGACAGTGCCGAAGCCTGTGGGACTCCCCATGGCAAAAGGAAGGTTTCATATTGTAAACTTTCCCAGTGTAAAGTCTGTTCCCTTCCTCTAGGAATGCGGAGAGTAGGGACAGAGCCGCCTCTTCAATCGTTATAGACAGCGACACACCATTTTTTTTCTTTTTTTTTTTAAAAAAGGCACATATTATAATTGTGGTTGCTTCACGTTCTTGTTATTTCAGAATTTGTAACTGGCATACCTGCGCTGAACAGGCAGAGCCGTTTAACATTCGGCTTACTGCCGACCTACAACACTTTTGTTCATTGAAAGGCATTGACTAGGTATGTCTTTGAGCACCCACAGATCACCCGGTTAAAACCGCAGGCTCACTTTTGATGTTTCTTGTTGCATGCTCACTTCACATCCGTGAGTTTTTAAATGCTGCATCATCTAGCTTGCACTTAGTTATATTCACCAGCAGGCGCACTACCTCGGACGTATTCTTTCTTTAAATCAGTGATTTAGCTAACATGATCCAATAATACGGTTCGTTCTTACGTTTCCAGCCTTTTACGCTTTGTTTACGTTCACGATGAAGGCAACAACTGTTTAACTTTTTATTTTTTCACCTAAAATTGTATGTAGATACGAAACTGGGAGTGTTCAGCTTTTGATAGCACATTATTCATTTTTTTCAGAGTAATGACTCCCCCGATGAAGGGTTAATCCCGAAATGCATTGGGAATTTAAACATGACAATGTCTCAATCTAACTCCAAAAGAAATTAATTGTTCGAGAAGAGAAGTGTTTAAAAGCACCTGTGAAGATCAAAATTGCGCATTTAACAGTCAGTAAATAATTGAAGATTGAAAGTACAATAATTGATTTTTTGGATTGCATTTGGTTTACGTTTTTTGAAAGGGTCGTGCAACCCTCCAGAGTGCAATTTGGGGACGTGAGGTGTGTCACACCTAGCGTTACTTCATTGATATTTCACTGACGGCCAGAAGTCAGAGTGCGGTACCCCATGTGCACCTAAATGAACTTACACATAGAAGATTTTGAAGACATTGATTAACAACAGACTGCCTCACCACGCTGATATCTATAGCGTTCATTTGTTTCACACCTCCCGAGTGGGCTTTCACCCAGTGGGCCCTCTGCCTAAGCACATTTTGTTACAGAGCAAGGGCCAGATGTATGACCATTCCATTTTGCGGGTCCCAAATTGTAATTTCTTGCGACTCGCAAAACGGAATTTACTAATGTCCCTTAGACCCATTTAGCGATTCCCAACGTGGTTGCAAATAACCTGCATCATCAATATTGATGAAGCAGGTTGCAATTTGCAACCCATTGGGAATGGGCTACAATCACAGGGATGGTGGCTTGCTGGGGCTTCCCTTTTAAATAAAGCAAAGGTTTTGTTTTTTATTTGCAGTCCGTTTCCTTTAACTGGATGCTTTTAAAAGAAAAAAAATTAAAAGTTTAATTTTAATTTTTTAAGGGCAGGCTGCCTGCTCTTAAAAAATATATTCACTGCCAAACACAAAGGGGGAGGGGCTTACCACCAATTTGAAATTGGTGGTAACTGCGATCGGAAAACAATCACACATCCCCTTGCAGTAGCGGTCGGCAGTAGGTGTTTCTATAGGGCGGTGACGTGGGCAGGAGGAGGGGCAGGGTGGGGGGAAATAATGTATGGATTACGGAGTTTTACAGGTAAGTAAACATTTAAATACATAAAACGAATTTTGTTGCGCGCACTGCATCACATTTGGTGATGCAGTGTGCGCAACGAAATTCGTTTTATGTATTTAAATGTTTACTTACCTGTAAAACTCCGTAATCCATACATTATTTCCCCCCACCCTGCCCCTCCTCCTGCCCACGTCACCGCCCTATAGAAACACCTACTGCCGACCGCTACTGTCCCCTTGTGACTCGTTATTAGGAAGGGACACCCTTGGCATGCCCCTTCTTAATAGCGACTCACACACCCTATTTTGTGAGTCGGTAATAGGATACCGACTCGTAAAATAGGGTTTGCACAAGCTACAACCCTTTTCAGTGGTCGCAAATGAAATCAGTCATACATCTGAGACTAAGTCACTTTCCAAGTGGTACCCTCTCCCTGCTGGTAGGAGGAGTCTCCTCCTCACTGGGGGCTTAAAAGTTCTTTTGCCTGCCGAACAACCGAGGATTTTGCCCTTCTTGAAGATGAATCTATCAGTCCACACCTTCATGTACACACTATCAAGAGCAGTGCTGTTGGCAACTTTCCAATGAAAAAGGGTAATGTTTTGTTTTGTCATTTAGTAGAGGGATTGTGTTTTGTCAGCCAAGGAGTGCAATATCAAAAGCAGGAGTCTCAATGAGCCCAAATTAAATGGTTTAAAAATGTCCATTATTTAAGGCCATTCCCAAGGACAGAGTTCCCCAACATGCTTCTCCATAAGAAATTGAAATTGTCCGGCATTTGAACTGCTCTCTACCACGCTAATACAAAGGAATTATAACTTATCATAGTGGTTTGTTTGTGTTCGATAGCTGAAAGAAATCTTCAACATGAAGTAAAATAACGTATTACTAGGTTTTCAATGCAGGACGTCTATTTTAGAACAGAGGCATGTAGATATATTTGGGTCATGACAGTCATCCCACCTCAGGCGCAATCCTCTTAGAATGACGGCTACCATGATAATATCAGAGTGGAATAATTGGCTGTTTAGTTTATTTTTTATATTCAAAGGAAATAAACAGCCTTAGGACATACGTTCTATACCCAAAACATATTTTACAAGTTACATGGTGGCGTTCGCATCCTAATTCACGGTGTGGGACCGCCGCATGTCTGGCAGCCGGTCCCACCATGGCGGGGGTGGCGGGTGGACTCAGGTCCTCCCGCCATCCTAATGAGCCCCTTTGTTTTTGCTGTGCATCACTCTGTATAGAGAGGTCTAGAAATGTTGCAGTGGTTGGGATGCTATTCCTCTTTAAAGAAAGGGCCTCTTTCAGTCCTTCAAGCCAGCCTTGATTGAAGGCATCTGCTGCAGACTCATCCGTTTAGGAGGCCTCTGCCATTAGCTGCTGAAACTGGTGAATGTATGTTACTAGCTCCTCCTTACTTGTCACAGGGAAAGTAATGGTGCAAGTACAAAGACTCAAGATTGTCTTTTTCGAAAATAACAGTAGAATGCTGCACAAATGTCCTAAAATGTGATAATCAAGGGCTTAGATTTAGAATTAAAGGTGTCACCCATACTCATGTGTCTTTGCTAAAATAGCACAACATAAAGGTAACAGTAGCTTTATCATTTACAAATTGATGAGGCTTCAATAGAAAGTGTAAATAAGACTTACTAAATTGATTCGATCATTCGGGCTCTCAGTTAAATCACCCAGAAACTTAGGAGTGATCTTTGATGACTCACTGACCTTTACAACTCAGGTCAGCCAGGTTCAAACAATCAATCTGGCGTTTGTTAAGCGCTACTATTCACCTGTGAGGGGCTCAAGGCGCTAGGGGTGGGGGAGATGCAGGTTCCAGTCCATGAAGGAGGGGGTCTGTCAAAGAGCCAGGTTTTGAGGTTTCTTGGGAAGATGGTGTAGTGACCGGGTTTTTGGTTCTATTTCTGAGTGATGGTGACTTTAGCTTGCTACCATCCTAGATCCCTATTCTTAGCTTGTTTTGGTCCTTTTCAGGCCTCTTTTCAGACCTAGAAGCATAAGCTAGAGGATAGCCGCTTTATATGATGATATATCCCTTATTTCTGACTCTAATCCATCTATTGCCTATTGGCTTTGACATAATTATGTATCCTTTCATCATTTTCTGGCCTGAAGACCTATAGTAGAGGGTGGATCCTGTAGTTCTGACTTTATATTACCTATTGGTAGGGTTTGTGTATGTACTTTGATAGAGCTATGTGTCTATTTCATCCTTTTCGGGCCTACAAGGCCCAGAACCAGAGAGACTCCATTTTGCTTTCTGCCTCTGCAGACTGAGATGCATGTAGGTCAAGTGTGATGTTTTAGTTATGAGGTGTTGTTCACTTGGAGAGAACCGGCCTTGGCAGGCCCTTATCAGTAGACTGTATTTTTCTTTGTGTCGAAGACACCACAAAAGGCCGGCCGGCTGGGTGTGTCCTTGGCGCAGAGTGGTGCAGGGATCTGATGGGCGGCAGGCTGCTGACTGGAACTTTCCACTAAGAGAGAGCATTCCATATTAGCGAAGTGCAGAGAGGCAGAGTGTTCAGATGGTTTTTGGAGCTGAAGAAAGCAGTCAGAAGCAGTTACTTGTCAGAAGGAGTTGTGATCAGAGGGAGCTGGTCAGAATGAGATGCAGTCTGGAGAAGATGCAGTCAGAATAAGTTGCTTTGCAGTTGGAGTAAGATGCTTTGGAGACAGAATGAAGTTACATCATGAGAGATCAGTTGGAGCAGGCAGTTAACAGCTGGAGTTTGGAGTGATACCTTTTGGAAGAGACTGAAGTTATATCGTGGATTAGTCTGTGGGAGCAGCTGGAGTGAGTTGGACATTGGAGCTGGAACAATCAGACAGAGTGAAGAAGCTAGTGGAGCAGATGGTTATCAGAGCGGCAGAAACTATATCATTAGACTGAAGTTGGAAGGTGAAGACAGTTCGAGGGAGAGAGGAATCCAGTGCAGAGTGATCGGCGCAGATGTGTGTCCAAGAGTGCAGGGGAGAATCTGAGATGAGCCAAGGCACAGACGAGCAAGGGACCCAGATGACAGCTAGAACAAGACTTCATAATAATCAGGTGATATCTGTCCTGTTATATTAGTGCCCATATATATACATTAATCCTTTCCTTTATTTCCTAGGCTATATTCCCTACTGTATTGTTGCACTGATTAATCCCTTTTCTTTCAGTGGTGTGCAGTCATTATTTAGCTATATGTGGATGTGTTAGTAATAAAGCTTTCTTGTTTTCCATTCTAATAAAGAGACACCGCAGATCTATGTGTTCCTTAGATGTGTCTATTCCCGTTTACTTTTCAGGCTATGTCTAGATTGCTAGTTATTGTGATATTATAATTTGCTATTGTGTTATAAAGGGACCCCAATTCTTAGTGAACCACTGTGCAAATGTTGTTATTTCTTGATGAGACTAACCTTTCTTCTAGTCAGATGCTGTTATGTGGACGGATGTGTTTCCCGTCCGGGTAAGTGGTAACTGAGCAAGGGAGCGCCTAAATCAGAGAATAACCTTTGCATGTTGTGATTTGGCCATTCTTGTGTGAGAGGATTGAACTGTCTATCTACCACATAAAATATAACAATTGTGTATGAGACATCCCCAGTAGATATTAGACATATAGAGAAACTTCCCAACAGAGAGAGAGAGAGTTGAAGGTATCAATAGGACAGTGATCGCCGTTGTGTAGCGGCGTTACTGAGAGCACCGGGGGGATACGGTGTGTATCGTCACCTGATTGTGGCGGCAGCATGAGCACTGGGAGGATACGGTGTGAATACCCACAGGATTGCAGCTTGAGAGAGCATCGGGAGGATACGGTGTGTATACCCACAGGATTGTGGCTGGCGTGAGCACTGATTGAGGTCAGTGTGTAATGGTAGATGCATTAGAACTGCTCTCCACCATGAGGAAGAGAGTAGCATAGTCTGGGCCAGATTGCCGTGAGACTATAAGGTGAGATCATAGGATGTGACATGGAATTCCTTAGTAATCAGTGATTATTCCTAGTAATCCTATAGATTTAGTGGTGTTTTTGATGATATGAGCTTTTATATTGCTAATTCCCCATCCCCAGGAAGGGACGTAGTTACTGTGGTAAGTAGGCTCTGGGGTGGGAGATGGTTACGTTTCGGCTGGATTGGTGGTGTCTTGGGGAGCTGGTGATATCTGGTCTGAAAATCCAGTCGTTACAGATGGGAAACGATGTTGTCTGTCTGAGGTGGAGTGGAAGGCCGTTCAAGGCCTTGGCCGCGAGGAAAGAGAAGGAGCTTCCTCCCGATCTTGATTTTCTGGTGGGCAGACCACGGCGTAGGAGAGCTGGGCTGATCGTAGGGTCCTTTTGGGGTACGAGTAATTTGAGTCTGCTGTTCAGGTATGCTGGTCCGGTGTTGTGGAGGGCCTTGTGTGAGTGGGTGAGTATCTTTAAGGTGATTCTAGCCGCGATGGGGAGCCAGTGAAGTGTGCGCAGTTGCTGGGAGATGTGGCAGTGTCTTGGCAAGTTGAGGACCAGTCTTGCGGCGGTGTTCTGGATGTTCCTTAGCTTGCGGGTGAGGTTTGTTTTTATTCCGGCGTAGAGTGCGTTGCCGTAGTCGAGTCGGCTGGTGACCAGGGCGTAAGTGATGGTCTTTCTGTGTTCAAGGGGGATTCATTTGAAGGTCTTACGTAGGAGGCGGAGGGTGTGGAAGCAGGAGGACGAGACAGGGTTGATCTGGCGGTCAATTTTGAGCTCGGAGTACAGGATGAAGTTGTGTCTGGCGGTGTTGGGTTCGTTGGATAGGGGGAGGATGATTTGGGTGTCATCTGCGTATAACACAATTATATATGTTTTAAGAAGGTCCATTGAAAATGTAGATATGCTAACTATTTATATGTAAAAAATGTTATAATATATTGAAAGATAGTTAAAAAACCATTAAAAAAATACTTTTGCCTAATTTTTCTCCATGTATTTGTTGTGTTAGTGTTATTCACTGCCTCCACTGATTTCTGTGAGACTGTGTTACAGTACCAGTGTTTGGCTATGTGTGGTGCTTGACTTAATTCAGGGCTTGGCTGGAGTACAACTAAGGCTGTTTTGTCAGTAGTTAAGCAGTAGTAAAATTAAAATGGGGGGTGTACTTCATATCAAAACACGTTTATCTTATGTGTAACAATAATTCCAGGCAGCAAACTCAGGGACGCTTTTGAAAAGTGTGAAACCGATAGGGTGCAATTTTTGACCAACATTTTCACTAACAAAACTGTGAAAATAAGCAATTTCTGCATCAAAGGGTCAGTGGGATTTTTATTTTCCGCGCTGGTAACTTGGTAAAATTGTTGGAGGGACGTGCACCGCCTCAGTTTTGCACTATGTTGTTGGGTCCATACAGCCTCACTACATACAAGTGTACCAAAGTCATGTAATTCTGTAGCAGAAGTTGCAAAACAGTATTTTTATACCAGAAGGTCGATGGAAATTCAATTTTTAGGTCAAACCTACCAGACAATGCACGCTATCTAGTTGCAAAAGACCTAATATTGGTGTACTAAGAACTTACAAAGGCTTTCAGGCCACCCCTTGGTTATCATTGGCTTTATTGTCACTCTCATTTGCTTCTGCTTATTCGAGGGCTTTCCTTGTACCAACTTGTCCCTCCCCTGGAGCATAGCCTCTGTACCATCTCTCTGGTTCTCTGGTTTCTATCCTTCCTCTGCTCACTTTAAGGAACCTTTTTTCCTTTTTGCACTGAATGAGAACTCCTTGGTTTTTCTGCCCTCTACTTCTCTCCCCTTTATGCTCCCCCCAGTGCTTCATGTTTCCCTCTTGTGGACGTCTCCTCTGACCCTCTTAGAACAGTTAAAAAAAAGAAATTAATGCAAATGGTGCCTGCATTACTTCACTGGCATGTGCATGCATTCTGACACATGCTCCCATATATGCCATAACACATGCGTGCACAAGCGAAATGAAATGACCCAAAGCAGTGTATTTATTTATTTATTTTAATTTATTTATCTTTTAATTTTTTGGGGACGATTCTGCACAGCATCTGGAAAAAGTCTGACACTGTAAAGCATTGCCATAATACATTGGCAAAGACAATAGGTCCAAAGGCGGGACCTGTTGGCCTAGCCAATCCTTGTTACACTCACCACTCAGTGGAAAAGTCTGCAATCTGGCCCTTGGTATTCCAGTACAGAACATTAACTTTCCACAATGCATATATTCCATACGCTATAATTAATGTTATTGTGAAAACCTCTCTTTAGCCTCTGTGTTCTATAAACTGAAAATCTAGATACTAGTGGCTCATACATTTCAGTGGAAATTACTGCCCCTCTCAGTCTTCCTGTCCAGTTGATTTGCATACCTTAGATCACCAGGTGATTTCACATACATTATAGCAACACACGTTTGCGTTTTATTTATTATATACAGTTTTATTTTTTAATATTGGAAATTCTTGAACAGCGGCAGCAGCTTACAACCTCATTGGACTGCTTGCTGCTGTACGCTTACATCAATATTATGGCACTATGTGCAACCACATCTTTCCACAATCATATTTGCAATGTCTTTTTTGATGACGTTAGTACTGTTGTCAAAGTAAAGCAGAGAAAGTGGTTGCAGGTGAGTAGCTACACAGCAGGATCCCATTGACGCCAAGACATTGTTGGCTTTAATAAGGTTGTAGACCGCAGTGTGGAATGAGGCAGCAGTACCTGGATTCCCAGCCAGGCTGATGGGGCATTGACCCTTGCAGTAATTCATGTAGTATCCTTCTGGCTTGATGATCCAGTTGTGCCAACCAATTTCTTTGAAGTTTACATAGAAACTCCTCCGACAGCACATGTCTGAATTGGAATTGCATGTCAAACTCCTTTGGGACAGCGGGTGCACCACAAGCCTCCTGGCCTCTGCTACTATGAATGGCTGGTTTGCGCCGCTGATGTTGGCCAGGCGTAGGCCTCCTATGCCGCCTTTACACCCCAGATGGATTTGCAACTTTTTTTCTCCCGAAGTTAGTGCCTGGTATTTGGATGGCGCAAATGGGATTTTGTACCATCCGCTTCTCGACACGCTAAGAGGCATCCGTTGAGCAACACTATGGTCCACACAGTCCGACTGGCAAAGATATGATGTGACGGTCACTTGACTTCTCCTGTTGTAAGAATTGACCAGGAATATCCACACGGTAGCCTGGAGGATTTCTGCTCTGCCTTCTTCATCTAGGTGGAACTGGAATTGCAGACACAATCCCGAATTGTTGGAGCAATCTATCAAACAGGAGATAAAGAAATCCATACCTTAAGGAACACAGAACAGAACTGTGAGACACACAACAATGTCTGGCCAATGCCAAAGCACAACAGGAGAGATATTTACAGGTTTCAGCATCAGATTCGTTTGGGACAAAATTTGCTAACTAATGCCAATTATCTTAATTTGTTAGTTATTTAGACATAGTTTTATTGCATTGTTTGTAATGTAATTTTTATAGTGCTCTATAAAATTGTGCTTTTGACTGGAGCTGTTTTTGTTGGGCTTTTCCATCCCTCGAATCTCATTATTTAAATGTGAATGAGAAAGAGTCTCCCTGCTGGAATTTTACTGCTGTCACAGTTCTCGCTATGGCCTTGTTTCACTACGTTTTTCCTGGTCTTGACTTAAAAAGGGCATTTGTCAAGGCTTAAGACTGTTTAAGCACATTGCTGCGGCGGTTATTTTTCCGCTGTGCGGCTTTTTTCCAAAAGCCGCTTTAGATGATGAGCTCAGCTCGTCATCCGCACACGACCACCGTGGCTGATGACGAACTGAGCTCATCATCAGCAGCGAAGGGGTTAAAGACAGTCATTGTGGTTTAAGACAGCCTTAAGGGGAAAGCCCTTCGTAAACCATGGGCATCCGTCCTGCCTAAGTCATCTATTGTGAGCCAGATAAGAACATTTGCAGATCAAATCAGGCCCATTATTTTGACCTTTCGTGCTACTTTGCGGTCTGCTATTGAGCCACATTTCTATTTAGTTCTAGGAAGAAACATATTTTTTAAGTAGTTACGACTTGCAATTAAAATTATATCTTAGGTATGGACCACTCTTAAAGCACAGGTACATTTTAACCCGTTTTAGGATGGACACTTTCCACCATATGGTTACCTTCCCAGAATCAAATGATTGGTCTCCCAATCTATTAAATTGGCTTTGCGATAAGGCCTCAAAACAGACGACAATGCATGTCATATTTTTCTGCAAATTTTATAAAACGTGGAGGAAATTTCATATACTAAGCTATTTAAAGCAGTTAGACTTTGTTCAATGCTGCCCGGCCTATCTATTTTTACAGTCTTTACCAACTATTGCCATCTGCGTAAGAATGTCATCCTTTTTATGGAGTGTTTTTTATGCTAGGAAGAAGGGTCTTCTAACCTAACAAACAAGGTAGTTAAACGACGTTGTTTGATTAATTCTAACAAATATGTTTTAAACTGGGCGAGCAGAATAGGACCGTATGGCGCACCCTAACTTGAGGTTCTTACCCTCCTACACACTGTTCTATGACCTTACATATAGAAATATTTCTTCCTTTCTCCAAATGGTTTTAATGCAACATATTTTCGCAAATGATTTTTGTTTTTTTTAAGATGTTTTGGTATGAATTGTTTTTAAGACTGAAAATGAATCATTTGTACTTGGTACTGTATAACATTGACGAGTTAATGTGATATGTAACAGGATTGACAGGGTTTTACTTTTTTTTGCTATTTCAATGTCTATTTGAAATGTGCTTTTATGGTTAATATTTTTTGACCGAATAAAGATGATTGATTGATTGAGTAGTTTCCCATTTTTTATTAATGGGTATAATGCTATTTTGACTCTGGGCATTGAGAAATTTCTCTCATCAGCCCCTAGTGCATTTGTTTTGATCCATAAATATTGGGAGAGGAATGGCTAATACCAGTTGATTTATATATCAATTCAATTAAAAATAACTTTATTCGGTTCCAAGGACCATAAAAGTTTAACAAACAAACAACACAGCTTTAAGATTTCATAACATATTTGTAAAACAGTGTAGTTAAAATTAATAAAAGGAAAAGTTAATAAAAATCTGACAGATAAAAAAGTATATTCCATAATACAAATGACCTAGCACGGCAAGATATATCACTGATCGTAAAATTCCAAGGATATAAAAGTTGTACATTAAAAGATTACAACGTTCCTGGTCAGCTTCCATAGCTCATAACGCTTTCTAATGGCCATTGCAGCTTTAATATAGTTAGACAAATAGCAGAAGTGGCCAATGAGTACAGCAGATTAAAACCTTCAATGTATGTGCAAGGCCAGATTTCCCTTAGAAGTGGAGCGAAACAATTTCCCCATGGCTCTTTAAAAAAGGGGACATAATAAAATAAAGTGCGAAGTGCTCTGAGCTGCCAAATTGTCACACGGGCAGGACATAAGTTTGTCGGCCCACCCTGATTGTCTCAGGAATGGCACTAAAAATTGCAGAGTGCGTAAACGAAATCTAGTTAAAAGAAATTGTGTCCGTACATTGGTGGTAAAAGTTAAGTGAAATTGCTGTTGAGCAGGGAACAAGCATAAGGGACCAATTACCTCAGATTGTGTATGGCGCATAGTAGCCCTAGAATAGTGCACCTCTTTAATGATGGCTTTCGCATTTGTGAGGATACTATCAGGATTGTCGTAAAAACGCCCCATGCCTATCTCATGAAACTTATCTCTCACAAATCGAAGCCAAGGGATGATAGGGCACTATGCAGTTTAGTACAGTCTTTAATCACATCCCTTGAGAACGTTAATTCCTGAGACAGACACATTTTTGCCCATTGAAGCAAAGGGGCAATGCCTATAAGGTCTTCTAAGTAGTCCAACCCCAGCTCTCGATGACAAAGGAGTGTGGGGGCACTATTCGGGGTCATGAATAGCCTTTTTATGAACTTATTTTCCAAAACCTGTAATTGACGGCTTTTATGGTGGCCCCACTCCCCTGCACCATAAGTTGCCACAGACAAACATTTAGCTTTATAGAGGGTGACTAGCTCTGTCACCGGCTTGTGTCCTAGCTTGCAAGCAAAACAAAATAACCCCTCCACAACCCTATTTGTGTGTTGCACCCTGGCTGTTATGAGTGGTTCCCAATTCATTGTATTATTAAATAAGATTCCTAAGTAAGTAAAATTATTCAATTTATCAATACTCCTACCCCTTACCACAACATTTCTGGTTTTGGTCAATTTGGGGCCACACACTATAATATACCATTTAATAAAGTTAACTTTCAAATCAAATGGCGACTTATAAATCGTAAAAGCGATGAGTGATTTTTGGAGGCTATTTGCTGTCAAAGCCATTAGCACGGTGTCATCCGCATACGATAGTAGCAGGACATGATTGCCACCAATTCAGGGAAAATCAATTTCCTTATCTAGTAAAAATGTCTCTAGGCCATTAGTATAGATTAAAAAGAGAAAAAGAGCTAAAATACACCCCTGCTGGACACCTTCTGTGGAAACAATCAGCTTAGTCTTTTCCCCTTGTGGGGCATATCTTATGGCAACAGTGGTGTTAGCATGTTACCTATGCAAGATGGAAATGAGTGCTACCTCAACAGACATTTTCCCCATTAGTGCCCACAATTTTGTCTTATTAACGGTATCAAAGGTGCTAGACAAGTCCATGAAGGCCAGGTGGATAGAACCCTTCCTGGCCCTCATGTACTTGCTAATAATCAGAGACAGATTGAGGCACTGCTCTGTAGTACCCAGCCCCCTCCTAAAACCATATCGAGTTTCGGACATGACCGCTGTGGTGGTCGCCCAGGCTTCCAGTCAGTCAAGGACGACCATCCCCAGTACCATTTTTGCTGTGGCATCGATAAGGGAAATAGACCTATAACAAGCCGGGTTATTCCTATTGCCCTTTTTAAAGACAGGAACCATAATGGCCTCCTTCCAGGTTTCAGGGATAAGGCCAATCACCACTGCTTTAAAGACGTTAGATAATAGGGGTGCCCTAAGCTTAGGATTCCTTTTTAACAAATCAAGTGGAACCCCATCAGGGCCCGGGGCTTTCATGCATAATCCCTTCGCTAGAGCCTCATCAACCTCAGATACTGAGATGGATAAACTTAATTGGGAGGCCACGCTAAAATCTAGAGGCAGATCCCCACTTTTCTCCTCTAACTGCAGGCAGTTTGGGTTAAATATAGCAGAGAAGTGGGATTCCCAGACATCCCCCAAAATAAGTGAAGCCATCTGCCTCACATCGTCCGAAAATAAAGGGCGGTCTTATAATGTCCCAGAAGCCTTTAGTATCTTTAAGGGAAGTAGCTCTCTCCAGGTCTTCCCATGCCAATCTCCTCAGTTCTTCTTTTCTTTGGCTGAAAGTAGTATTGTATGTTTGCCTTACACTTTTAATTTGATTTCTGTCATGAGGACTAGCATGTAGGGCCATTTTAAGGTTCTTTGGAGCCCTTGAGCGTTCAGTGTTAAACCACTGTACCTCCTGGAATTTCCTTCTCTGGACCTGTCTAGTTAATCTCTTACCTACATTTATACAGATCAACTCAAATTGTCGAACAACCTCCTATGGGGAAGAATCTTGTTGTAGACAACACATAGTCGGGTGATAATTTGCTATGACAGTTTCTTCCCCAAATTGGGAAGGTTTTATTTTACACCAGTTTAATCTTACCCCTTTATTAGGATTATAATGAATCAGGCGGCAATCACCTTTCCCTAACTGGGCTATTATACTGAGAGAAACTGTGAGGGGCTGACGATCACTAGCATTATTGGGTCCCACCTTGCAGTCGCTGACAAGCAACAAAAACTTCCTTGAAATAAACATATAATCAATAAAACTTTCCTGCCACCTCCAAAATATGGGGGGAGCTGTGGTAAGGAACCACAGGCCAAGTTATTAATAAGGCCTAGGTCATTCTCCATGATGATGGAATTTAAGGCCTCGCCCTGCGGAGTGTGGGTAAAGTGTGGCTGGGGCTGACCTTCTGTGTCCAACAGCCCACAGACTTGTTGGGCATTAACACCGCAGGTAGTGCAGAGTGGGACCTAAACCACTGCAGAGCAAATTCTCCTGGTACACCCCTGCTAGAAATCTCCACTCATCATCTGCAAAACTGGTGTGCCATGCCAAATTTAAGAAAACCCGGATGGAAGGCAGATCTTTTTGCTCTGCAACCTCGCGTCTGTGAAACAAATTACCGTTTGATCTCAGACAAACTGAGAATCTGCTGATCTTCAGAAAGAAGCTAAAAACGTGTCTCTTTCCGAGGGACTAATGTTGCCCAGTTATAGTTGTATTCTGTGTTTTGCAGGTATGCACAGCGTTGTAGGGTAATCTCAGCGCCAGGATACCTGTTGGGTGACAGGGCTCTATGCAAATCCAAATTCAATACAAGTGCCGCTAAAATCCCCCAACCAAAAGATATATAATGGCTGCCACTTCGCAGAAATTTTGTAATTTCAGCCTGTAGGGCTTTAATAACATGACAGGTATTTTGGTCAAAATACCAATTTGCCACTAGTATCTTAACCTGCGTCAAATTAGAAATCATAATTAGTTGATACCAGGGTAAAGAGCCTATACCAAAGGTTTTTATGGACCCATATTTTACTGAGATTAACAAAAAAGCCCTCCTTTAGCCCTCCCTGCTAGAGAAGGTATTGTAGGGACAGTGAAAGAGCGATAACCGTCCAACATGATGTCATCCCTATACCAAGTTTCCTAGAAACAGATGATGTCGAAACCCCTGATGTACTCTAGCCATAACTCATTGGTCAGTTTGTGACGAATACCTGCAATGTTCCAGGAAATAATTTTGAGGGAAAGAGTGGTATGTCCCTGATTCACCAAACCCACTGGTGTACTGTTAATAGCGGAGATAGTGGCAAAAGCGTCTAGGCCAGGCCCCTCCCCTACGGGATTACCTTTGGGGACTGATTTAGGTGGGAGGGAAGGGTTTTCAGGGTCATTTAGATTCTTATTAGTAATGATGGATATATATGGAATGGTCCCAGCTGGATCTACACGCCCTTTGCTAACAGAGTCACATGCATGTGAGGTTCTCAACTGGCTGTCCAAATTGTTTGAACAGTCAGTCGATTCCAGTAAGTCTTGAGAGAGCATCAAAGCGGTTCGGGTGAGTAAAAGTAGAGGGCTGTGAAAAGGAATATATGTTCAAGCCTAACCGTGAAGGCTGTTGTCTCAAAATAGTCCCCTAATGGGGGGAAATAGAAAAAACCCAATGTACAAGCCTTTATCAGTTCACCAGTGGTGTCTCTAAGATGCTTCAAGGCAAAATGCACACACCTGACGTCACTAAAATTAAGCACCACACAATCCCTTTCCACAGATTTAGTAATGTAACCTAACCTGCTCACCTGCCTTGCCATGATAATGTGTTCAAACCAATTTATCTGGAACGGCTTATCCGGTAATTTATCTGGATTTTCCTAAAGCACCAATGAGCTTATTTATTAATGAGGCTTTGACAGCTTTCTTGGTGACCAGGGGTAAGATGGGGAATCCCTGTCGGGGTCATTGTATATGGTGTACAGTCAGTGGGTAGATGTAATATGTTTTTACACCCCCCATTTAGGGAACCATGTAATAGGCCATTAACATTTGTATTTCCTCGTGGAGAACTACCCCTATTCAATGGGCCTAGTCTTGTTCGACTTGTAACCCCATGTCCCATCTTTCCATTATTCCAGTGGATATTCCCAATGGGCACCGGTTCCCATGTTGTCTGAACCGGAGGGTTATTATGGGGGGGGGCTCTTGGGAAGAGACCCTCTTACTTAGAGTCCTTGAAGTAGGTTCTACATTTATAGGGGCCATCCTATCGAGAGGGGCACTAAAAGAGCATCATTTACACTTTGATCTGTGTTACTAACTTGGGTGGCCCTTCATTCTGTTTGTTGGCTGCCAGATTCTTTCCTATGTTCTGCAGTGTTCGAGTAAGTTGCTCTTCTATACAGACTAAAGAAGATAAAATGGGTGCCCGAGCTTCTTGTACTATTTTATGCGATTCTGCTCGTGCTCTTGTGACACGCTACGGGCAGGCAGCTGATTCTTGCTAACCTAACAGGTAATCCTCCAGTTTGTCCTTTGTGCTGCTGAGACCCTCCCACCTCTCACGGCCCCCGCTCCGCGGGCGCCGTTCGCAGAGGGAGACTTGGGGGCATTTTTCAAACTACCGGGAAAAAGAACTTGCACGAACTCGGGACTGCGAGGGCCAGCATCCACGGCGGCATTGACGAGCCGCAGCTGGTCCTCTTCCCGACTCCGCCCTACTTAAAGACTTTCCTGGCACACGCACGCGGGACGCGCGCGGGTCGGAGCACAGGGCGAAGCCCGGGCAAAGGGCGAGCCCTCCGAGGCCCTCAGAGGCACGAGTAGGAAAGGCAAGGCCAGTACCCTAACATCCCAAAACAATATTAGAAATATCTTCAGCGGGATATACGGTAATTACAGAATACATGTTTATAGACTCTTCGCCCCTCCCCATTCCCAGTTTCCAGACGGGGGTCAGCTGGTGGTGGGATACGAGCCGCCGCTGAATCGCCCAGGTCCTTGGAAGGGGGGTGGTAGCTTTGAGGAGGTTATCAATTCTGTTGTTTTTCCCAACGGAGATTCTGGAGGGGAACTAGGGTCTTACTTGATTTGTGACTCTGTGGGTTATAGGAAGGGGCTCCTTTCTCTTTTTCCTGTGCTCTCCTTGGCCAAATAATAAGGGGGATTGTGATTCCTAATTGTGTTGTGCTGATTTATTTTGATTGTTTCCCCCCCCCCCCCCCGCTCATGGTTTAATCTTATAATCAAGGGGGCAGTCTGGTTTTCCTGTACGGTGGAAAGTAGATATCCTTAATTAACTCCTGTTACCAAATCTAACCCCCTTCGTAATAAGACTAGCCATGTGGCCCATTTGAAAGGCACTTTTCAGCTATTTAACCTCTGGGAAAGGGGAAAGAACAAAGCTATAATGGTGGATCCTATACCTGAGGATATTAAGACTTCAGAGGCAAATAATTTTGTTATGGTATCTAATACTAAGGGAACGGTGACTATAAATAGAAAGGAAAAAGAGGATAGTTGTTTAGTTGTAGCAAAAGAAGGACTTGCATCCTTCGAGAATAGCTTCTCGCCTCCTCTATTTTCAACAAAGGAAAAAAATATAGATCTAGTACCAGAAGTTATTATAAACACAAAGAAAGAGATAGAACATGATACTCTGCACAACACGAAAATTCCTCAAGACAATCACCCCTTACTGAACGCCTCTCCTCTGAGAGGATCCTATAATAATGGCCTGTCGCCCATGGTCTTAGATAAGGAATTCTGTCGAAGATATATAGATACCGATCTAGATAAGGCCCGGACTGACCAGAAAACACCGGCAACATCAAACCATGCAGGCCTTCACCTTTATAGCCATTACTGGAATGGGGTAACCCAATAAGGTTTTAGGACCTGGGTAATCAATGTTATAAAGAAACAGTGGTCCTAACCAAATTAATTCTTTATCAACAAACAATATATGCACATAGTTAATTATTTTAGTGAGCTTCTTGAATTGAACTGCTCCGTTGAATCAATCAAAAATGCTTCTTCCAGCAACAATACACAAAATATAAATTATAAAGTACCTGACACAAGCCAAAGATTATTTGAAAAACGTATGGAGTTTAATGAATTACTCCATTTGGGCTTAATGTTTCTATATACATTTATACAATTATATACATTTTCTCTAACGGTAAAATGGAGAGCAATCGGCTTCTAAAGGGGTGCAAGAAAAAAGAAAGAGACAAGGAGGTGGTTGTGAAAGAAGGGTGTAAGCCTCAAAAGAAAAATTGTGACAAGTGGAAGAAATTTAAACAGTTCCGATATATTGCAGCTGTATTAGAAAATTCAGCTTGTTTTGCAAAAGGCCACAGTTGATTACTACTGTTTTTTCATTTATACAGTCATAGATGACATGTATAATGTTTTGCTGGCTGGTGGTCCTATTTGCACATGACAAAGGGGGACATCGACGTTTCGACCCGTCTTTTGGTGCAAGGGCAAGTGGGAGCCTTGACCTGCGGGTCTTCCTCAGGACAGATATAGAACCCGTTTTTTACCGTAGACTTCTCAGAATGTAACCCACTGATAACTAATGGGTGGCCTCCGTCCTCCTGTTCCGGGATGGACGTATGATTTGGATGACCGTGATGGACCACCCAACCTGGGTGGATCAGCGTCTGTGTTAAATATTCCAAAGATGATAATACAGACACATTTCAAACAAGACGTCCCCGGACACTTGCGTGTCGCCCGGGTGTCACACGAAGTGGACTTGGGAACCTCCGAGCGTGACGCCTGGATCTGACACAGCGGGTCGGTGTGGCGGCGGTAAACGCGAGGAGAAAAGCGCTCAGCGTTGCTAATTTAAACGGAACGGGGACTTCACTCTAAAACGCTCGGAGGTTCCCAAGTCCACTTCGTGTGACACCCGGGCGACACGCAAGTGTCCGGGGACGTCTTGTTTGAAATGTGTCTGTATTATCATCTTTGGAATATTTAACACAGACGCTGATCCACCCAGGTTGGGTGGTCCATCACGGTCATCCAAATCATACGTCCATCCCGGAACAGGAGGACGGAGGCCACCCATTAGTTATCAGTGGGTTACATTCTGAGAAGTCTACGGTAAAAAACGGGTTCTATATCTGTCCTGAGGAAGACCCGCAGGTCGAGGCTCCCACTTGCCCTTGCACCAAAAGACGGGTCGAAACGTCGACGCCCCCCTTTGTCATGTGCAAATAGGACCACCAGCCAGCAAAACATTATACATGTCATCTATGACTGTATAAATGAAAAAACAGTAGTAATCAACTGTGGCCTTTTGCAAAACAAGCTGAATTTTCTAATACAGCTGCAATATATCGGAACTGTTTAAATTTCTTCCACTTGTCACAATTTTTCTTTTGAGGCTTACACCCTTCTTTCACAACCACCTCCTTGTCTCTTTCTTTTTTCTTGCACCCCTTTAGAAGCCGATTGCTCTCCATTTTACCGTTAGAGAAAATGTATATAATTGTATAAATGTATATAGAAACATTAAGCCCAAATGGAGTAATTCATTAAACTCCATACGTTTTTCAAATAATCTTTGGCTTGTGTCAGGTACTTTATAATTTATATTTTGTGTATTGTTGCTGGAAGAAGCATTTTTGATTGATTCAACGGAGCAGTTCAATTCAAGAAGCTCACTAAAATAATTAACTATGTGCATATATTGTTTGTTGATAAAGAATTAATTTGGTTAGGACCACTGTTTCTTTTCACCTTTATAGCAGCACCCCTTCTAACGCCTCGCACTCAAATATCTCAATGAGTCCCAACTTAAATCTAACCGGGATAAATACACGTCAACCACATGGGATAGACAAACCTGTTTCTGACTCTCTTTCTTCATTAGAACACCTACTCTCGTCTATTTTGCTATTACTAGAAAAAATGTGTTGGGGGCTCCGACTGCGTATTAGAAACAGTGACTCAAATCCTGAAAGTCTTGTTGTACAATCGACTTGAGAAGGATATTAATCACAATATAGTCCCAAAAGATCAGGTTCCCATAGTTCAAGATGAGTCAAATATAGGAAAGGAGGACTCCAACCCCTGTCTTATTCTTCCAACTCCTATCTTGAGAGCTCCAACGTTAAATTGCCCAATAGATGTTGACCCAGAAATAAAGGTCCCAGGGGAGTCCTCCCTCAAGATTGAAAATGATCTCTTTCCGATCTTCATTAGGCAACAAGGAGAGGGAGATAGGGAGGCATCGTCTTAGAAGATAATATTAACAAAGGGAACCCAGAGAAACCTAAAAAGAATGGGAGGAATAAGAGGAAATTAATAAGACGGATAGAAAAAAATAGGCGGAGGAAAATCCTTTTTGGAAAACATCTAAACTCTTCTACAAATAAAGAGTTAGATCAAACATCCCAGGCGGTTGCAGAAAACGAAAACAAATCTGGAAATAGGAATGCAATGGAAAACATGATTTCCCCGTACCAGTGGATACCCCCTTCCCTTTTCCCCCTATAACAACTGTTACTAATCATTTGTGTCAATCAGTTGGTTTTAACAGGGATGCAGCTGACCCTATTAGCTTGATACCTTGGGAAATGAGTACAACCCTCCAGGACATGTAAATCCAATTCTCAATTCGTTGGCGACATCCTTTGCGGGAGTAGTCACACGAGGCATATCACTAAAAGAAACTAAGGAGGAAAGTATTGACACTCTTTGGCTAGAGTTTTCTCCCCTTTTTGATGCTGAGTGCACCCTGAATAGATCTCTTCTTCTCAAATACTTCCAAGAATCAAATTTGACATTAATACAATCAGCTGATTTAGACAAGGTATTAATATTAAAGACTGAGATAGGGATGCTAACCAGGGTGAAGTTCCAGTCTAAACTAGTAGCAAATCTAATCTTGCAACGATCTGAAGATCTCCAGAGCAGAGGGATAGACGTAATACCCCTGGTAGGGAATACTGGACAAGATAGAGTTTTTAAATCCTCAATCCCCTCAGGGCCCCCTTTTTCAATGTTGCAAGCAGCTACTGGTAGTACAAAACAGGCTGGCAATCTTGCGGATTTAAAAATATGTATGTCTAAGGACCTTCGTTTAGTGTCCTACGTTAATCCGCCCTTACCATCTCGGCAATTTGATACTGGAGATGAAAGCCATCGATGGAACTGGCTCCCTGGAGTTCTTGCAAGAAAATCTCCAAATATCCATGCATCTAATTCGCATCTTTAGCGACAAGGTGACAATAATATCCTGGAATGCAGCTGGCTTAAAAAATAGTCCGGAAAAAATGCAATTTCTCCTGTCTTTGGAGGCAAATATAATTTGCCTCCAGGAGACATGGTGTCCGGACAAAATTCAGGTGGGGAAGGATTATTTTGTATTAGAAGGCAGTGCCACCACTAATAAGAGAGGACATGCTAGTGGGGGGGATAGCTTGTCTGTTATCTAACCAACTAAAATGGAACTATGCCCATTATTTGGACCCCTGCAACCTTTTTCAAGCAGTAACATTATTTAGCTGTGGCAATACTGAAGTTCTCAAACCTTTAGTTTTGATCAATGCCTATGTTCCCCCGGAAGCTGGTTTTAATGCAACTCTGAAAAAGGTTTTTGTATATCTTCAGAGTATCAGGGAGAAAGACCCCATGATTGCTATAATCCTAGTAGGGGACTTAAACTGCAAAATCTCCAACTTAAGTATGAATTTATTTCGTGATAAATTCAAAGAAGAATCTCACCATATCCCTCCGGCACTATTCCCCGAAAATATTAAAACAAATAAACGAGGGAAGTTACTTTTAAACGAGCTGGCAGATATGGATGGGATTATTGTGAATGGGAGACTCCCCTTGGATTCCCCTGCAAATTTTACGCATAAATCTTATCAGGGCGAATCGATTTTAGACTATGTAATAGTAGGGATCCACTCTTTTGAGCTACTGAAGGATCTCAGTGTTATTAAAACCCCACTTAGTGACCACAAAATACTCTCTATTTCTGTGAATGTAAACACTCCTAAATGCGACCAGTGGTCTTTTAATAGTGAGTGGGTAAGCTTTGGTGTTAAGTCTGGAAGGTGTCATTGGAACGCAAGAGCACAACGCGAATTGGAGGGAATGCTCGATGTAGCAATAAACAATCTTCCTTCCTGGTATGGTTTGGAAATTGAAAATTTCTCTCTGTTTATGAAGGCAGTAATAGCAGTCGCTAAAAACCCAAATAAGAAAAAGCCTGTTAGAATACCACCAAGCCCCCTGAGATTGCTCAATATAGAAATCAACAAATTAGTAAGGGCTCAATTTCTAGTTAAGTCTGTTGACGTAGCACGAACAATATTATTGCTAAAAAGAAAAAGGAGAAAGTTACTGAACACAATTCGTAGAGAAAAAGAGGATGCCATTTGGATATAACTAAGAGAAGCCTCTTTTAATGGTGAAATGAGGCAGTTTTGGACCCTTATAGGCGAGGGGTGTGGATTGAGAACAAGACCACTCCCCATCCCAATTGAAGAACAAATATGGGTGGACTATGTTTCTACCCTCTATGCCTGTAATAGTTCTGTGGCCCTACAAGCATGCCCTAAGGAGGATAGTTTGCCCCTGGTACTCTTCTCAGAAAAAGACATAGACCTAGCTATTAGAGAAATGCGGTTCTCCGGGGCAATGGGTCCCGACGAATTACCTATCTGCATAATAAAGCAAAGTAGGGCTAAATGGAGTAAATTACTCTGTCCCGTGTTCAATATTTGTCTTTTGAGAGGCAAGGTTTTACCATCCTGGAAGGGAAGTATCCTGGTTCCACTCTTTAAGAAGGGTGATCGTTTGTCTCCCCAAAACTATCGCCAGATTGCATTGTTGGATGCAATCGGCAAGGTTTTTACAAGATGTTTGTTGAAGCTAATAAACGATTGGGTGGATCGATCAAATATTCTCCCTCTTGAACAGACGGGTTTCCGGAAGAACCATGGTACCATGGATAATTTAACAGCCCTACAGGTAATAACCGATAAATATATTATGGCTAGAGAAGGGAGAGTCTACGTGGTCTTTATAGATTTTTCCACAGCCTTCGATAAGGTCGACCGACCTTTGCTGTGGAAGAAACTATCAGCTCTTGGCATGCCACCTGGGCTTCTAGACTTGGTACAGGACCTTCATGATAATACTTGGTGTAGAGTATTGCTGGGGGGGGGGGAGAGAGGTCTATCCCAGGCCATCCCCTCTGCCAATGGTCTCAAACAGGGTTGTCTATTGGCTCCTCTCCTGTTTTCTCTTTATGTCAGTGACCTTCCCCACTCTTTATCTCTCAGTGAAGGCATTGCTCCGCGCCTGGGGGATACATCCATTCCCTGTCTGATGTATGCAGATGACATATTAATCTTAGACCTTACCCCGAAAGGTCTCAATAACCGTCTGCATGCTCTACACACATTTTCCGAAGCACACTATTTGAAAATAAACATCTCCAAGAGCAAGGTAATGTGTATGACGGGGAAGAAAAAACTGAAATCTGGTCACATCAGCTGGGAGCTGGGAGGACAAAAGCTGGAAAGTGTACAATCTAATGTATTTTTAGGTAAAACAGTCTGTAGCAATTTAAGTAATAAACCCCACATAGATAACAGTTCCCGGAAGGCAAAATCGCAGGGTAACGGTCTAAGAGCCTTATATAAATCTACCGGTAAGAGACATTTTGTGCACCTTTTAGAGACATTCCGGGCAAAAATCCCTGCAACTTTGCTTAACGGTATTGAACTCATTGATTTAGGACAATGGGGTTTTTGGGATATCACTGAGGGTTCCCTTTTGAGAAATTTAACATCAGTTAATAATGCATGCACAGTAGCATCCCTTCGACTTGAATTTGGTTTAAGAAGTAGTTGGGTCCAGGGTTTGGCAGGAGTGATTCGCTGGGTCGCCTGTTTGATTAAGGGAAATCCGGCCACACTAAGATCACTCATCAAAAAAGAGCTACTGGGCCCTCTAAAAGAGTATTTGTTACTCATAAAGAACTTCAGAAAGGCTATTACATTCTTGGAACTGGAGGAATCAATCCTTTTTGGACTTTCTGCACAACAGCTAAAAACTACCCTAAAACAGGCGACATGGAAGTTAAGTTTCGAGAGGGATCGTAACTCTATCATTTTGAAGAAGGGGGTTACCCAAGTTGTTAATTTGTATCTATTTAGACAACTACAACCTTACTCCTCTTGGATCATGCCCCATGGTCTGCGCCGTTTTTGGCTACTCTTGAGGCAGGACCTCCTTCCCTTGAATAAGTTATTAGCCAAATGGTACGGTACTTCCAATATATGTAGTTTCTGTAATAATTCAGTCCAGAATACTGTGCATGTTTTGTTTGTTTGCCCTGCCCTAATGGCTCATCGTCGTAAGTGGGTGAGACCAGTTTGCATACAATTGGGCATTTTATCGGCAAGATCTTTCACTGATGCTGTTTTTAGTCCCCCCAATGAAATCTTTTGCTACAGAATTTTTAAATTTTTAAAATGCTTTTTAGAATTGTATTAAATGATTTAAATGAAAATTTTGTACACTAGGCTTAATAGTACGCTTGTTTAATATGTCGTTTTAAACCTTGTACTGCTTCTATTGTCATGTTGTTTTATGTGGATCTCAATGGAGTTCCAAATCATATATTCAATAAAATTCAATTCAATTCAATACTATTTTATTGAACTTTTCAATAGAGGTGTCCATTTCTTCGTGTGCAGTGCTTCTACCTCCTCCTGAGCGAGATCTACATGCATTGCCTGATATATGGGTTTGTTTAGTTCTCTTAACCCTCGGTGAGTGGCACTTTAATTTGTAATCAACCCCTGCCAATTCAGTATGCTTCCTCTTACCCCTGTTGCATGCTGAGGACCAATCTTCTCCGAGAATGGGTTAGAGGTAGTTTCAATTCCATCATATGTAGCACATTGGTCACCCTGGTTCAAAATTACAATGGGCGAAAGTGGGGCTTGTGGCCTATGATCAATGTCTCTTTCGGCCATGGCTGAATGAGGGTCAGAATTAATAGAAACAAGTGAATCAGGGAGTGGAGCTAATGAAAGTCTTCATTCCACCAGTTGTATTTCCGTGCTAATCGCCCCTACTGCTTTTTGAAGGAAGTAACCTATAAATATATTGCTTCTCTTTATTCCCCATTTGGGGAGACGTAGCAGTTTTGACACATTCCCAGGCCTACCAGTAATGGCAACTCTGGGAGTAGGCCAAATCCATTGGTGTTGCATGGGAACACCCACTCACCAGCCAAGGAACAACACCATGGGGCAGAATAATGCAACGCATCGATTTGCGCTGCCTTGTGTTACTCCAAATTTATCAAGCCACTCAGGGCCACACAAGCGGACCACCTGTGATTTGATGAATCTAACTTATGAGTTGGGTCACTCTTGCACCCTGTTGCAGGGTGCAAGGGTGACACAACTCATTCATAAATATGGCCCTAAATGTCATATGTGGCTGTGGCGTGGATCTACACTACCCACAAAAGTAAATTCAAAAGCATTATTTGGGCAGGCTGTTGCAGCTTTGAACTGCTGTGAGTATAGTACAAAAATATCAGTAACAAAATATGGTATGGCAGAAATATTTTGCCTAAATATCATTTACAAAAATATCACCCCGCTGCAGTCAATAATAGAAAATCTAAAGTAACAATGACAATGATTTTGTAAACTATAGTTAAGCACGATATTTCGGTTAGATGATCTGCAACTGCAACAGACAGATCCCAGAGTAAACCATTTTGTAATGTATGCAACACCTACTTTTGACATCAGCTAAGTCACTTAGAAATTGAGCATTAAATCCTACAAGGCATAGGAGCATTATTATGTAGGATATGCCTAATATTTAGGCATACATATATATATTCATCATCATCATCAAGGAATCTTTATTTTGGCATTTTGCCATAAAAGAATGAAGGTTAAAACATTATACAAGAATAATAATAAAGTGATTAAAATAAACACGATACAATATTGGTAAAATCATTCGTGGAGATGTGGCGCGATTTCAGTATGACAGTCACATTAGAATGAAAACCATATTAATAAAATCCTTCATAATGGAGCGGCACAATTCATTAAGATAGACACAGTATTGTAAAATCGTTCATGGAAGAATGGTACATGATTACAGTATATCAAATGAGCCTTAACACCCATTAGCAGTCAATCGTCTGCGCTTAGTCTACATAGCTAGCAGAAACCGCGAGACTGCAAATACAATGTGCCTAGAGATATCAGTTTTTAAAATTCTAAAAGCATATGTACACTGTACGAAACCCAAGTTTTTGCATAAAGGAACAAGCCAGTACTTCCTGGGTTTGCTGTATGCTGGGCAAAAGAAGAGTACATGTAGTTCCTCTTCTGAAGTACAGCTACACCCTGGACATGTTTTAATAGTAGAGGCTGTACATTTGCTCGTAAAAGCTCTTAAGGGTAAAGTACCATATCTCCATTGTAAATAAAGTTTCCTCGATGCAATAGGATAGATAACATCCAAAAAATCCTCAAAAGAGTAAAAATCTTTAATTATTAAAAAATAAGTAGTCAGGGTGCCGACCTGGGGGATAGACAGAGCAGCAGAAAGTTTTTCATTGACAAAAATCCTGGTGAGCGACTTGCGTGAGACCTCATGGCAGGTCCTTTCCGGATCATACCATAAGGCAGGCAATCCCAATCTTAAGAATTCCTGCTTTAGAGATATAAGCCATGGTATTTTTGCTGCACTATGATGATGTAATATTTCCTTCAGTTCTAGCCTATAATTTAGCAGCTCTGGCGTTATCCAAAGTCTGTGCCAGAACCTAAGGGGTTTAAGTGCATATTCGACTTCAATAGGTCTCAGCCCCAAGTCCAACCTTAAGGTAAAAGCGGGGTGCTTTGTGGGAGTGCCAAGAGCTGTCTAATAAATTTATTTTCCGTTTTGGCGATTTCAGGCCTGCAGGAATGCCCCCACAACTACCCCCCATACAGAATTGCAGCCCTCGCCTGGGTCTTATAAATCTCCAACGGGGGTTTGATGGGTTTGAATGTCGATGTGTTGGAGATCTTGAGGATTCCCCCCGCAAGCTGGGCCAGTTTCATTTGTGATTTTACTTGTTGGGGGCCCCATGACAGGTTTTCATTTAAGGTTACCCCCAAGTACTCAAAGGACGTTACCCTTTCTAGAAGCACTCTGCCCAAACTGGGATTCGGACGAGTGGATGCCGGTGGATTGAAGGTCATGAATTTCGTTTTGTCAACGTTTATCTCCAAGCCACGGCATCTACAGAAATCCTCAAAACCGTCCAACACACGCTGTATCCCCACGGGAGACTTTGAAAGCAGCAGGGTGTCGGCAGTGAACATAATCGCCGGCACCCTGCTGCCTGCCAACTTCGGCGCGTCATTATTAGGTACACCATCCAGATGAGCAATTACGCCATTTACGTAAAGGCAGAACAGGGTAGGTGCTAGTACGCACCCCTGCCTCACCCCCCTACTTACAGGGAACCTGGATGATAGCGCCCCATTCCTCCCGCATCTGACCTGCACGAAGTTACCCTCATGCAACCTCATCAACACGTTCAGGAGCTTTTGTGGGACACCCATTTTCTGGACCACGGACCACAGTTTTCCGCGAGGCACTAAGTCGAAAGCGGAGCGGAGGTCCACAAACACCATGTCGAGGCTGCCACCCTCTATCTTCGCCGTTTTCCAGAATAGTAATATTAGGCGGAAGATTTGATCCATGGTGGAAGTGTTACTCCTGAACCCCGCTTGATACGGGCTGAGGACTGCGTGCTCCTCCAACCAGTCCTGAAGGCGGTCTAAAATCAGCCGCGCGAAAATTTTCTGGGGGAAATCGATGAGGCTAATTGGCCTGTAGTTGACCGGGAGCAGAGGAGAGCCCTTCTAAAAAATTGGGACTATCTCTGCTCCCAGCCAAGTACAGGGAACCTCCATGCCCCTCAGTACTGCGTTGAAGATGATACGAAGGTAGAGCCCCAAATCCTAGGTTGATGTTTGAAGAGGTCTCCCGGGAGTTTGTCGAGGCCCGGGGCTTTTCCCGCTGCGAGTTTAGCTATTGCAAGACATACTTCCTCTAGGTAAAATTCTAAATCGTCGTTCTGGTCAGGTGTAGGTGGGGGTAAGGAAAAACTTTCCGTGCCGAAATCTACTGAGTAAAGGGCCTTAAAGTGGTCTTCCCAGACTTTTGCCTCAATGTTAGGTTCAATGGCAGATTTTGGTTCTCCGCTGCCCGTACTGACTATTGTCCAGAATCTGCAAGCATCCCTGAAATCTAGGCCACAGGATAGATCTGTCCACTTATCAAAGTCCCAGTCTTGCTTGGCGTGTTTCATGATTTCTTTGTACTGAGTGTGCATAGCACGGATGAGGGGTTTATTGCTGCCAAGCTTTAAGGCCTGAAGCAGCTCTGACTTGGCCGTTCGACATGTAGCATTACACCAGCTAGATACAGGAGCCCTCTTTCTCCAATTAAGCACCTGTGGATTAAGAACCTTGAGTAAGGTGGAAAGTAGGCTCATGTGCAGAAGCCTATATCTTTTCATTAAAGTCTGGAAGGGGAGGTCGAGTGGTTAAGGCGTCAACCTCCACAAACAAGGGAAGAATTGAGTAATCTAGTTTAGATAGTTCAACTGGGGACGCCACTATCTTTTCCCACTTGACCCTACTTCTAATATTTGTTAGGATTGTGTTGTCTCCTACATCTTCCTGATCTACCACTATTTCCCCTCCTGGTCCAGGGAAAACCATCTCCAGGCTTAGGGCGTTGTGGTCGCTGTCAACCCTAGTAATTACCTTGAAATCAATAACCTTAGACCACAGTCGCGTCTCAACCATAATATAGTCAAGGCGCGACTCCTGTCCCGTTTTATTGAAGGTACACCTCGATGGAGTATCAGAGGGAGTGCGGCCGTTACAGGTTCTAATGGAATGGTTTAAAGTTAGGGCCGTAATCTGAATCGTTAAAGGGGACCATGTCCTGGGTATTGGGGTTTGGCTTGGGGGTATCGCCCAGTGATCGTCCTCCGCCATAAGAGCACCTTCGTTCATCCCCTGAAGGGACTCGTAATGACAGTTCAGATCGCCAGCCACCAGGAGATGAATGTCGCTAGTAATGGTGTGCAAAAAGAGCGACAGCTCTTCAATGGTAGAAGACTCGCTGGATATGTTTACTGGTCGTGAGTAAACATTCACGATAGCAAGCTTGAAGGAGTTTGACCACTTCAGGACAACACATTGAACGTCATCTGAGTGGGTGTTCACAATCTCGGCCGTGCAGCCCAGATGTAAACCAACCCAGATGGTAAGGCCCCCTGACGGTCGCCCCTTCCCCCCCAACGAGCGGGTACATGGAATGATGCAAATCCTACTCTAAGTTGTTCATCCCTCGCCCAGGTCTCTTGAAAGAGGCAGATGTCAATCTTATCCACAAAGTAACCCCACTCTGAACAGAACAATTTATTGGGTAGGCCTGCCACGTTCCAAGATAATAATGTCAGGGATTTTGGTTCGCTGGAATTTTGGCGGGTAAGATCGCTCCACAACAGGACACTTTCCCTTGCAGGTTCACAAAGGGGTTCCGGTAAGCAACCCTGCATTATTCTACCAGATGAAACATCGCCATTTCCTGTAGAAGTCCCCTGGGTGGAAGATTGGGAATCTGGGATAACACTAGGCAATTGGTCAGACATTAACTCAACAACTCCCCCAGGATTGCCATGCATTTCCACCCGGTTACGCTGCGGTCAATCGACCATTTCCAGTCCACTGAACCTATTTTGGGTGCATATTTGGTTCGATGAGTGCGGTTCCACAAGGTCCATCTACCTTCTGTGTCGGGCTGATGGGTTGGAGGATAAAAGTAAGACAGTGGGAGGGGTTGGATGATAGCCCCAGGGCTATGGTACCTCCAATTACAAATGTGCTCCACAGTCCGTGGGTCCTTGAAATTTACCAGCACGCAATCACCAATGATGGTATTTGGCCTGTGCCCCACCCAAGATAACCTGCGTACCATCAGTATTTCACTGGTAATGTGGTGAGGGAGTGGTCTATTTTTGTGAAGCCAATCCGAGACTTTATTTTTTAGGGAGCTAAATGATTCCAGACTCGAATTACTTATTTCGGGAACCCCTGGGAGGACTACCAGATACGGACTTGATTCTGGCGGCAAGTCGATTATACACTCGCCAGGAGGGTATGTAACTGGTAAAACCCGTCCGCCCTCTTTAGGCTGTCTTGAGATACCCACCCTTTAAATCTTTATAGATGTGTCCACAGGTACAGGAGGGTTTGCAATGGGTGGTTTAGGAATGTGCGGTTCTACTGGGGTGGTAGGTTTTTGTGGTACAATCCCCCCCTGAACAATGTTCAATTGTGCGCTACCCGGATGCAACATATTTGACTTCAAACTGTCCACAGTTTCTAGTGTATTTAGTTCGATCTTGGACAGCTGCTGTTCAATCCGCGTGACTCTCGCTTCAAGTGGTTGAAGAGAGGATTTTAATAGTATACGCAGTTTTGCAAAGAGAGAGTCCTCCACTGCTGTGGTTTCCTCAATATAATTATCCACACCAGGAGAAGTTATTCCGGGACAGGTTACAGGCAGTGGTGGTGAAATATGTGTATCCGTGCAGTTTAAGGCATCTGACCCCTTTTGCTTACATGTTATGTCTCTGTTACCGGTACCTTTGGCAAATTAGGGCTTCCTGCCTCCAGTGACAGTACCAGCCCCCCTCTTCCTCTTGGGCATCGCACCCTCGCGTCTCTCCCCCTTCCGTAGCCCCCTCTGCTACTGCCGGTAAGTTATCCAAATGTGCGAGCATTTCCCGCGGAGTGGGAAACGCGAGAGGTATTTAACCTCGACCTGGGCTGGGCTGGACGAAAGGGCGTCGCTGTGCCCCGCTGGCTTGTGGGGAGCGTGGTTCTCCTCCTTCCGTAGCCCCCTCTGCTGCTGCTGGTAAGTAATCCAAATGTACGAGCGTTATATATTACCTACTGGCGGTCGTTAGTAGGTAGTTAGAGTTAGGACCAAGTTCCCATAGGAAGAGCATTTATTGTTTTGCTTATAACTTTAGCGTCGTTTGATGAATCTACATGACATTTTCAAAACTGATTCTTTGTTCATATCAGCTCCTATGTTGAAAGTTTGGGGGTGATTCGTCAAGGGGGGGCGGAGATAAAAGGGGGGGTCCTAAAAAGTGTTTTCTCCATGTTAATTTCCATAGGAAACTTTAGACAAGGCTACAGGTCGAACGGGTGAACAGAATTACCCCCAATTTGGCAGGGAGAAGGGTCTTGGTCTACAAAACACGTTTTTGTTTATTTGGTGTAAATCCGTTCAGTAGTTTTTGAGAAATATCGAAATTTACAGATATCGATATTTGGGAATTCTGCCATCTGATTGGCTGAGGCGTTACAAGCACGAGCTTGCTGCTTATTGGCTGCGAGCGGTTGCAACTAGAAAGTGTTGACTGCCATTTTGGGATTCAGTTGAAGCGAGTAAGGGGAAAAAAGGGCGAAAAAAGTGGGAAAGGGGAGGGTAGGAGCACTGTAACCTCTGTGGGGTGTTTAGGGTGTACTATACAGGGGGTGCAAAGCGAATTACTCATACCTACCAGTCTGAAAGTGCTGGGCTACGGAAATTAAGTGAGGTATTGCCTAGAGTCTGATGCTGCTAAGGTGAGCTGGTGCGGGACTCGCGGATTAAAGAGTGAGCCCAAATTGTGTGTCTTATGCTGTGAAGTCATGTGCCGTGGCCGCTGCACTACACCTGTGGAGGTAGTGTCAGCATGTGTTTATACCTACTAGGATGAACTACTGTTGCGTACTGGTCTGAAAGTCCTGCGGTACGAAAAATATGTGAGGTAATGTTTAGAGTCTCATGGTGCTAAGCTGAGCTGCTGGTGGACTCGGGGATGAAAGCGTGAGACCAAACTGTGTGTCATATGCTGTGAAGTCATGTGCTCTGGCCGCCGCTGTGCCACATCCGTTGAAGTAGTGTGAGCATGTAGTTATACCTACTTGGATGAACTTTTGTTTCAAACATTGTAACTTGTATATGGTTCCTAGGGGGTGATATACAGGGAGTGCCAAGGTACATTTGCGCATATCAAATCAATTTGGTATTTGTGAAGTGCAAACTGCTCACTCCTACGGGTCTGAAGGCTCTGGGGGCATAAGCTGAGCTGCTGACAGACTTGGGGTAAAGTCGCTGAACTACTGACCCCTACCGGTCTGAACGTATGGGGTACGGAAATTAAGTGAGGTATTGCCTAGAGTGTCATGCTGTTAAATTGATCTGCTGCTGGACTCGGGGATGAAACCGTGAGCCTAAACTGTGTGTGCTATGCTGTGAAGTCATGTACTCTGGGCGCTGTGCCATACCTGTTCAACTTGTATATGTTGCTTAGGTGGTGTTGTATAGGAAGTGCAAAGATAAATCAATACGGTATTTGTAAAGCGCAAACTACTCACCCCTATAGGTGAGTAGAGCCAGTGATCAAAGCGAGAGCTCTGTGCTGCAAAATGAGATGGTGTGGCCGCTGCACCACAGTTGTGTGGAGAATACATTTTGGGGAGGGTCCAGGAGTTGCCGTTACCTGGTCCTAAAATAGTGGGCCTAAGTTGTAAGTTATAGGGTGGCTCTAAAAAGAGCCCTTGTCTTCTTTAGTTGGAGCCACATATAAGTGTGGATGCACAGCTTCAAGTTATTTAGAAAAACTCGATTTCCCTGATCTTTGAAGTGTACTCCATCACTTCTGTAGATGTCAGCCATATAAAAATGTATGTTGTTGTTGTAGATGGACCCCATTTAGTGGTCTCTGGGGTATGCAGACACAACTTTTTTGACTTTCTTCCCAGATTTTTCAATCTGAGGACAAAATTGTTTTTACCATTTCCACTTCTGTCTTTTGCATATATCGGAATATACAAAGACAGTTTGAGGCAAAAGTAACATCAATTGTCCAAAGGTGTCCTTCATAAGCATTTCCAAACCTACCCCAGTCAATGTGCCTAGGTCGTTTCCACCACAGTGCAGAATCATGAGGTCAGGGAGTTGGAGATGCAAACAGGTTTTAACCAAAGGTAACAATTGGTGCCACTTCAATCCTCTCTGTGGAAACCATTTAATGTCCACATTTTGTAAACCTAGGTCTAAGTCAATACATCTCTGTTCTGCATACCTCTTGCACCAGAAAACATAGCTATGTCCTACGATCCACACTAGCATTTTGAAGGTATGGCTGGAAGGTATGGAACGATGTCTGTAGCTCGTGCAGTAGAATAAGAGATATGATTAAAGATGGGGAACTATTTTTTTTCACATACAAAACGATACCTGATTGGGAGATGAAAAGCATTGTTTTTTAAAAGTAAGGTGCACATTCGTTTTATGGAAAAGCATCTCTGTGATTGGTTAAGAAAAAGAAGTTTGAACATGGAGTACGTATTAGAGGATAAAATGTGCTCAACTCAACCACACCTGCTACTTGCATTTGGAAGCACTGTTCGAACTTGAAACAATTGTGAACTTTTTACCTGCACGTGCCGTTAAATGTTCGAGAAAATGTTGTAAAAAAATATTGTTAGGTTTAAAAAAATTGATGAACTTTTAACCTGCACGTGTTGTAGAATGTTCTAGAAAGTTTGTTGATAGAATACATTGCACTGCTGACTCCAATGTGTCGTTGAATGTGAAAAACCTGTTTATATGGAAAATTAAAAAGAAACTAATAGAGAGAAGTTTTAAAACATAAAAGAATCAAGGAAGTATTCTAATTTGTTCTTTACATGTATGTCGGGATTCCTTGAAAGACCCTGTATTTACTGAACAGACTGATGACAACACCCCTTTTTCTCCTCTCCAGCTCCCGGAGTTGGAGGTCTGGCTACCCGGGGTTGAAATGTCTTGCGACAACTATCACTGGCCCTTTAAGGATCCGCCACAAGATACTACAAGCCACGCTCCTTGGAGGTGGGAATACGCGACGTCATCAGGTGAAAAGGAGCCCGCGTCCAATGCAGAGGGGTTCCAGTACCGGAAAGCGGAACGAGGAGAAGCGTTCTAGAGTCCTGATTCGGAGGAACTACAAGGAGGAACCGAAGCTGCTGCGGGGAGGCCGTTCGAAAGACCGGAGGAGAAGCCAGGAGGCCAACGACCTTGTGCTGCACCCAGCCACGCTCCTTGATGAACATGGCTAGAGCAGGTGCGTGCTCGGCTCCTGGGGTCCAGGAGGTCGGGAGTTGTGACGCCGGGAGGCGGGAGGGAACAGGGAACCTAGCCGGGGAGGCAATTAGCGGTACCCTGTCCGTGCGACATATTTCCTCCAACTCATGATGATGGTCCCTATCCCTACACCCCCCTAGACTCTTGGCAGTGTTGCTTCCAACCCCTCCTTCCACTTGTCACTGCCACGCCATTGAAGCACTGGTTGAGTGCCTTTTCTTCTTTTTTTCCCCATTGCTACTCCGGAGTGCCTATCCATCGGGTCTCGTCAGACGCCAAGGAGAGAGACGAATATCTCCCTGAAGATGACATCGAGGGAACTACCACTGAACCCCTGTCTATTATTTGATTTAATAAACAAACTTCATAATCTTACCTGTCTGGTGTCACGTGTTTACCTGCCCAGGGTTACATAAGGTGGAGAATGCGGGCAGAGTAAACCATTTGCGACCCCAAAAATGGAAGCTTTGATCCAGCATATCATCGAGGGGCGGAAGAAGCTCGAGTGGGCCGTTGAAGACCAGATGACCTCTGCCCAGGCCGATCGAAACACCCTCAAAGAGTTCATGAAGACACAGGTTGAAACTCTTAGGAGAAACACCGATGACCCGCCCCCAGAGCTTGCTGGCCAGAAAACCTCTCGGAGTGCTTTGGTCACACCCAATATCTCCCTGCAAAAATACATCCCCGGGGAGGAACCCAATGCCTTTTTACAAAATTTTGAAAGGGCAGCCAGGGCAGCGAGATGGCCCCTGGTTAAGTGGCCCTTCTTTTTGGCTCCCTTGCACACAGGGGAGGCTCAGGTCGCCAACTCTGGTGGGGGTCACGCCTAGGAATGGACACAGAAGTGTACTGACTTAGATTTAGAAAGAAGAAAGGCGCCCCCAGCGATAACCCCGAAACCCTCTATTTTAAGTTGAAACTCGCTGCAGATAAGTGGTTGCGACCCAACGACAGGTCAAAAGAGGACATCATGAAGTCTATTTATCTGGAGCAGTTTCTAGACTCTCTACCATATAATACCCAGCGTTGGCTACGTCAACACACCAATCTGACGGCTGAGCAAGCGGTAGAAATGGCTACATCATTTGTAAGAGCACAACCTTGCCTTAATCCTTGGGAACCAGAGAAGACCTCCCGATAAATGCCTACACCCCGAAAAGCTCTAAGACCCATCAAAGAGCCTGAAAAAGTCTGTACTCAGAAAGCAGAGAACTTTCTATTTCGATGTCCCCAGTGCTTTGACTGCGGGGAGTGGGGCCATATTGCCCGAGCCTGTCCCTGGAAGAAAACGGAGGTGCCAATGGACATAAATTACGTGCCAAAGAATCTTATGTACACCAAGGAAATGGGGACCTGTTTCTATGTAAGTCTGCACGTTGTTGGCACCTCATTCTTAGCCCTCCTTGATTCGGGTTGCGTCAAACAGGGCTTAGTCAGGCCAGACCATCTCCTCCCGGGAAGGCAGGCATTAATACGCTGTGTCCATGGGGATGTCCTTCCTTACCTGGTGGCCCAGATACCTCTCCAATGTCCAAAAGGCCCTGTCTCCCTTGTGACCTTGGGGGTTCTATCCCTCCTACCGGAAGACCTGATCTTAGGTACTGATAATCCCAACTTTATATCCTTGTTCTCCAACTTGTTAACCAGGGATTCCTCTTCAAATCCCCACCCTGTTCTTGCAGAGAATACAAGGCCCTGTTGTCCCAGACCCCATGGCAAATCGATAAGAACTTCCAGTGGGCCCAAAAAAATTATGCCATGCTTTCCCACGCGTGGCAAGAGGCCCTCCACCACCAGAATAACGCCTACAAAACTTTCCCTCAGTTCCAAATATCTAACGGGCTACTCTACCGAGTAGCTGAGAAAGATGCACCACCTCAGCTATTGGTCCCCAAGGATTTCCGAGACCACATTCTTTTCTTCGCCCATTCTCATCTAGCCGAACATTCAGGGGCCCAAAAGACAACCCAAAACCTCCTACTGATGTTTTATTGGCCCGGAATATATGCACACACCAAAAGGTACTGCCAAGAATGCCCTATTTGCCAACGAAAGAATCCCTATTGGCCCCCACCCGTTCCCCTACAACCTCTTCCCATCATCGGGGGACCCTTTGAGTGGGTGGGAATGAACCTCATAGGCCCTTTACCAAAATCTGCCAAGGGGTTCCAATATGTCCTAGTCATGGTTGACTACTGTACCCGTTTCCCCGAGGCCTTTCCCCTCAGAGCCCCGACCACCTCCAACATAGCGGACAAATTACTGGAATATTTTTCGCGTGTTGGTTTTCCCCAACAAATTCTCACGGACCTGGGCACCCCTTTTGTATCTCGACTCATGACCCAAGTATGTAAACTGTTGGATGTGACCCACATCAAAACATCGGTTTATCACGCTCAGACTGACGGGTTTGTTGAACGATATAATGGGACTCTAAAACTGACCCTGAAGAAGATGCTGACCGGGGAGGGGAAAAACTGGGATTATCTCCTTCCCCTTGCTCTCTTTGTCATACGGGGGCAGGTTCAGAGTAGCCTAGGGTATTCTTCGTTTGTGATGCTCTATGGCCGCCAACACCGAACCCTTCTAAAAATGACAAAGGAGACATGGGAAGCAGAGAAAGATAGCAGTTCTGAACTCCTCAAATACACTCAGCATCTTCGGTCCCGCATAGGGAAACTAAGAGACCTTGCCCATACCAACCTGGAAAGGAGCCAACGAAAACTGAAGTGTTTTTACGACAAAGGGAAAAAGTGGAGGATGATATGAGTAAATGACTGGGACCTGGTTCTTCTTCCATCCTCCATTTCCAAGATTAAGACCGAGTGGAAGGGCCCCTACAGAGTGGTGTCTACCATAGGCAAAACCAGCTACCGGATACAGCTAGGGCCAAACAAGTATCAAACATATCATATTAACTTGTTAAAAAATAGATAGGCACTCCGCCTCAAAGAATGGCTTATTCCCCAAGGGGGACCACTCCACCCTGGGTTACCTGGTAGTCAACCAGGAACTAACACCCAGCAACAAAAGGGTTATTAGACACTCTAGATCCTTTTTCTCCCCTTTTTTTTCAGATCTCCCCGGTAGGACCACCCTCACAGAACACTGCATAGAAACCCACCCAAGAAAAGTAGTCTGACAAAAACCATGTAGGATTCCAGCAGCTAGAAGGGAGGCCGTTTCTAACGAAGTAAAAAAGATGCTAGAAATTGGGGTTATTCGCCACTCCAGAAGCAACTGTCCTCCCCCATTTTAATGGTATCTAAACCTGATGTATCAGTTCGCTTCTGTATTGACTTCCGTAAAGTAAATGCTATCTCCAAACTTGATGCCTACCCCCTTCCGAGGGTAGATGAACTCATTGAACGTCTGGGAGACGCTTACTATATTTCTACTCTTGATCTTACAAAAGGGTATTGGCAAGTCCCCCTCCGTCCGGCAGATCAGTAAAAGACCGCCTTCTCCACTCCTGATGGTCTTTTTGAATTCACGGTCCTGCCCTTTGGGTTGCAAAGAGCTCCTGCAACGTTCCAAAGATTGATGAACCAGGTATTGGAACCACACCGAGCCTTCACCTCTGCCTACTTGGATGACATAGTCATCTTCAGTCCTTCCTGGGACAAATATTTGGAACACTGCCACCTCGTCTTCTCGGAGTTGCAGAGAGCAGGTCTTCACGTGAATGCAAAAAATCAAGGATGGGGTTCCAGAAGGTCAAATACCTAGGCTATTTGTTGGGTAACGTTAGCATAGAACCCCAAGAAGAAGGGGGGCGTGGCTAAGCGCGCAAAGGAAATGGCCGCCTTTGGGTAGAGCTCCGCTCTGAGCTCCCCTTCCCGGCGCAATTATCCGGGGATCCGTCACTCGCAGCCGGCCGAAAACCACCGGCGCTGCATAGGGACGTCTCCCTCTACCACCCTGCCGACTCTGGTGCAGATCGGTGAACACGAAAAACACCGGGGATTCTGCGGCGCGGAGGCCGCCCACGAGGCACCCGACCCGGGCAGGCGACCAGGAAAGTCCGGGGATCCACGAACCGCGGTAGGCCTGAAACTGCGGCCTACTCGCGAGGAGACCGCCAGGAACTGTGAAGTGCTGGCAACACCCGGAATAAGACCCTGGCAAGACCGGAGGGCCCACACATCAGGTGCCCACCACCTCCATACCTGACCGGTCAATAGCCCGGGAGCGAACGGAAGGAGCCGGCTGAACCGACACGCACCGGAGGTAGGCGGGGGAGACATACTCCAACAGCAGCGGGGACCTGCAAGCACCCCCCCCGGGGGACCCTGCCCCTCCATACTGCGACTGGTGGGACAGCCCCAGCACAGTCACAAGCGGAGAAAGGCACGCAATTGGGTGGCGGACACAGCTGACCCCTACCCTGCATCAACGAAACAATCCACGCCATTTTAATCCGCAGGTTAGCGCGCCTGCCCACGGCCGTACCGCTGCAGCCTAATATAGACACCTCTGGCCGAAGACAAACGGCGCCCACAGCGCCACCCGCACCAAGAGAGCGGCGCAGCGGCCCGCACGACCCGCTGTGGCGCCTAAGCTCGACGAGGGAAAGCACGCCCAGATCCCAGCCCAACGATACCCGGACGCTGTGAGCCGCCGCCGTGGAGACTTGGACACGGACATCTGCACACACACAAGCTGTGCAACCGAAGGATATCTTGCTGCCCCGACACTCGGTGAGCCCACACATCGGCAGGCCCTCAGGAGACGAGACACACCACTGGTGCGGGAGCGACACCGCGGCACAGATGTTTAACGGGCCTAGAACGCGCACTGGGACTGGAGGCGTGATCTCAAAAGGCAAAATGGACAAGTCCGGGAAAGGCGCTGACCCAGACCAAACAACGGCAAAGCTCGACACCATGCTGGCTGCAATGGAGAGGCTGGAAGAATCCATACAACTGACTCGCACTTCCCTGGCCGCCAAAATAGACAGCGTGGCCGTGGACCTGACACATCTGCGGGCGGACCATAAGAAGCTGGCGGAACGCACCACTACTCTCGAAGGCACCATGCAGGAACTTCAGCCCAAAGTCGACCAGTCGCACAAACAAATACAGGACTTACTGAACAGGGTGGAATTCCTGGAAGACAGGGCTGAGGACGCAGAAGGCAGGACACGCAGAAACAACGTACGCCTAGTCGGGGTTCTGGAGAAATGGGAAGGGAGATCTCCAGAGGAACACATGGAACAGTGGCTGAAAGACATTCTGCCGGAGGGGTCTCTCTCCCCACACTTCGTAATAGAAAGAGCTCACAGAGTCCCCACCAAACACCTGGCAACGGGCGCCAACCCGCGGCTCATGCTACTACGTGTGATGAATTACCGAGACAGAGACTCCATATTACGCGAAACAAGAAAACTCCATGAGGTCCGGATTGAGAATGCAACAGTAATGTTCTTCCCGGACTACACCATACAGGTTCAGCGACAACGACATAACTTCATGGCGGCGAAAAAGCGCCTGAGACAGCTGGGACTGCAATACTCCCTGCTGTTTCCCGCGAAACTGAGGGTAGTGGCCGGAGAACAAACTCATTTTTTCACTGACCCTGTGGAAGTGGAATCATGGCTGGATAGTGGAGTAGACACTGACCCAAGAAAACCTGCGGGAACAACGCCCCGGCGACAACCCGGGGGCTACAGGAGAAGACGTGGACCCCGCCAGAGGCCACGGGCTGGGGTGAGCACCGAGACGAGAACCCCCCCCCCAGCGGACACCTCGCGCCAGGAGAAACAAGACGCCCTTCGCCTGGTGATGGAACTAAGTAGATCCCCAGCGCAGAGTGACGCGGCGGACGGCGGCACACAGGGATCTCCCAGCGACGATGAAGCCATTTATGGTGTACCCGATTCCCCGGCATCGGAGGGGCGGCCAGATGTCACTCCCCAAACGGCGGACTACCTCGGCTAACCACGCGACGTGTAGGACAACCCCCAAAAACATTTGCTCGTCGCCACCACGATGGCCCCGGGGCCACATTCTACCGGAACAGACGGGTGGTGGCCCCTTCAACCCTGAGGGATACACTAACATTGGACTCGCACCGGAGTCCTCCCACTGGGTGGAAACCCATTGACTGTCGCTGGGTGCCTGCTCCTGACCAGGACGCGACTGCAGAGATACTTCGCCTAGTAACAGCTTGCTGGACCACGTAATGTATAATGTTTTGCTGCATGTATGAGTGAGGCTCCCTGCGTGCTAGGGTGGTCTAGACTGGCACGCTCTTCCCGGGAAGGCAGTGGGCTTTCCCACGACATTTTTATTGACTTAATTCCACTGACTAAGTGCGCATAGCACAACCACCCCCTTAGACTTACAATTTGGTTGCTCTCCTAGAGAGTATGGACGGGAGCACGTTCCGCATCCGACCTTTTGGCATTTTGACTGTTTACAATGTTCGTTGGCTAGTAGTTCTTTTAGCCATGTTCCCCTCTCCCCCTATGGTGTTAACCGAAATAGTGTGCCAATTTTCTCTGTTTGTAAGCAGGAATGTTTGCTCGACGACAGGCGTGGGTTCCACGGGGGGGCGGTGGTCGGCCTGGGAAGGAGATGCAATTAAGTACATGCAATGTCGACCTTTAAAGTTTGTACGTGGAATGTGAGGGGTATACATACACCGTCCCGACGTTACCAAATCTACTCGTACCTAAAGCGCCACCATATACAAATCACCCTTCTGCAGGAAACACACCTTAGCGGCACTGAGACACCCACACTACGCCGCAGATGGCGCGGACAATTGTATGCTACAGGTTTCTCGTCTTATGATAAAGGGAAATTGGTGTGGGTCAAGCCGGGCACTCCATGGACCACGCTGGACGTACACATAGATCCCGGGGGGAGATACGTAGTCATCCATGGCAGGCTAGATGGGAACCCACTGGTACTAGCATCAGTATATGCACCCAACACAGGCTTGTCGGATTTCCTTACCCAACTGTCGCACACACTGGCCCCCTGGCATGGCGTCCCCTGGGTACTCGGTGGGGACTACAACAGCTCACTAGACCTGGCACTAGACCGCTCCCACCCTCCACCACCTAACTCACAGGCACACAACACTGTGAACACACTCCGGGCCTGGTCCACACAATGGGATCTTCATGACGCGTGGCGCACCCGCAACCCCCACTCCAGAGTCTATTCATATTATTCGGGAGCACACGCGCTACATGTGCGCCTAGATAGGTACATGGTCACCAGTGAGGTCCTGCCACATGTCATAGACACCACCTACATGGGCCGCACACACTCTGATCATAACCCGCATACATTGGAGCTACTGTGGGAACAACCACGAGCCCCGATACAACATGGAGGCTACAACCCGACCTGTTATTAGACAGCCAATTTCGAGGCTCTATAAACGCACAAACTGCACAATATTTCGAGGATAACACTGGAACGGCATCGACACCTCAAATAGAGTGGGACGCTTTCAAAGTGGTCCTTAGGGGACAGCGCCTAGGCACTCAGGCACACTCTCGACGACAACTGGAAGCCGACCTCAGACATTTGGAATTACGCTTGTTACAAGCGGAACAGGCAGCAGCCGTAGACACAGACGCCCACTTACTGGAAATGCGGACTGAGCATGACAGATTGATTGCCAGGTTGAAAAACATTAATTACACGGCCCACTCAGCCCGCACACACCACACTGGTGACAAACCTGGTAAGCTACTGGCCTGGTTGATACAACGTGAGGAACGCACCGCGCCTGTTACGGCGATACATCCCACAGTAGACCCAATAGCATACACCCAGACGAAAATCCACGAGGCCTTTGTGACACATTACGGGACGCTCTACGAGTCCCGCCTTCTGACGACACGATCCACCATAGATGCATACTTAGATGACATTACACTACCGACACTAACAGACGATCAGCAAGACGACCTCGGGTCACCACTGACAGCAGACGAGCTACGTGAGGCCATTTTTGCCCTCTCGAACGGCAAGGCTCCCGGCCCCGATGGGCTACCAGCGGAATATTATAAAGCCTGTTCCGACATCCTGATCCCGGAGCTCCTCCGAGTATACGAAGCGGCAGTGGAGGACTCGGCCCTCCCCCTGACAATGAACGAGGCGACCTTAGTGTCCCTTCTTAAGCCGGGACGATCGCCACGCTCTTAGGCTCGTACAGGCCCCTAGCGCTGCTAAACACGGATTATAAGATACTGGCGTCAACCTTGGCTCGTCGCCTGGCAACCCTGGTGCCCGCCTTAGTACATGGGGACCAAAACGGCTTCGTGCCCACTAGATGCACCTCCCACAACATACGAAGACTCTTCCGGGTGCAAACATATGCAACACGGGATTGGCCGAGATCGGGTTGCCTGATCCTAGATCTGGAGAAGGCATTCGACTCCGTTGAATGGCCCTACCTGCTGTCGGTGCTGAGCAAGTTCGAGTTGGGGGATGATTACATTGAACTAGTTGGACTGTTGTACAGACACCCCGTGGTGAGAGTCCGTACGGGCAAACTGCTATCCGATGCCATCAGGGTTCGACGCGGCACCAGACAGGGCTGCCCACTGTCCCCATTGCTCTTCTCGCTTGCGATAGAACCCCTCGCCGAGATACTACGCAACAAGGGCACACACTGGGGCATCCCGCTAACAGACGGCGTGCATGTGGTCTCGCTATATGCAGACGATTTACTCTTGTATATTAGGGACCTCGCATGCATACCGCCGGAACTCTCAGATATCTTTCGAACCTTCGAGGCCATGTCCGGCCTCAAAGTGAACTGGGCCAAATCCGGGGCGTACTCCTTTCATCCCGACATTCCAGACCCTGACAATAGGATCAACAACGAGCAGAAGCCATGGCATCCAACCACATTTAGGTACCTGGGAATATATATTTACAGAACACCCCCGGATGTTCTGGACGGTAACCTGACACGCGCCATAACATCCATAAGATCCCAAATTGCCTTCTGGAAGACCCTACCGCTCAATGTCCCTGCCAGAGTAACACTGACGAAAATGATCGTCCTACCCAGACTTTTGTACTACTTTACCAACATCCCAGTATACGTGCAAGCCCGCATCTTCAAAGACCTGGCGTCCATGCTCAGGGACCTGATATGGAACGCTGGGAGACCCAGGGTAGCCCTTCAGAAACTATATGCACCGGTTAATGATGGCGGCCTTGCAGTACCAAATCTAGAATTATATTACCTAGCTGCGCAGCTACAATGGGTGACTGCCTGGCTTGCTGGAAGGAACCTGGAGGAAACGGCTACGGCAACGGACGTGCTGACCTCCGCACAAGTACATGCCTTATTCCACCCCCTGGCTCGCTCGAGGAGATCGTCACAGCCACATGTAGAGGTTGCAGCGCGCTGCTACACTAGGAGCTTGCGACTCACGAAACACACCAAGCCATATGCCCCAGCACTCCCACTCCTAGGCACCCCAAAGACCACTTCCATCATCACGGAAGCGGCGCTAGAACACTGGACACGCACAGGAGTGGACACCATGGCGGATCTATACGCCGAGGGCACCTTGATACCTTTCGAGACACTGGCCACTGACACGGGCCTCCCGGCAGGACAGTTCCTACAACACGCCTCAATCATCATGGCATACACGCAACGGTGGGGCAACATCACTGAGGAACTACCCACACATCAACTAATTCAACATCTGCATGTCATGGGGAACGGCACACATGTTGTACACTGGCTGACACAGGCGCTCCTGTCACACACGCAACATACTCTACAGCCACTGCGCACCAAATGGGCACTTGACAGGGGGCGGGACTGGACGGACAAGGAGTGGGCAATGATACTTATGGGCCCCAGAAACATCCCCCGCAACGCACGATTCAAACTGATTCAATTCTACATCCTACATAGGGCGTACCTATCACCTGATAAACGTAACCAATACTTCCCGGGAACCGCGGCTAGCTGCCCTAGATGTGCCCTGGTGGGAGCGGACCTGTTACACATGCTGTGGCAATGCCCACAGATCCAGACATACTGGCAAACTGTGCTACAGATTTTAGAAAAATGCACAGCCATGACGATACCACACACATGGGAGGCAGGCCTCCTAGGCCTATACCAACGGACCAAACAAAATAAAGTACCCTCTCGCTTTTGGGACCTCGGCCTCCTCACAGCCAAACGGCTGATCACGAAACACTGGAAACGAGCCACTCCACCCCTTGCAGAGCACTGGAGCACCTCCCTAGACAATTGGGCGAAGGCCGAAAGCACCACCTTACATAGTGAGGAAACAGCGGGACTGAGACAATTCCCGATTGCGACACTATGGGACACGACGCTCTGCTCATTTCACAGGGAATGCCAACTAGCAAGACACCCCCAAAACGACTCCCCCACCAGGGGAGACCAGGAGACACAGGGCGGAGAAGGGGACACATAGGCTATAACTTCGTCGCCGCCGGCAGAACCGCACATGCTCACCCTGCTAGCACAGTCACTGTGTCGACAGCCGACATCCTACACTGACCACCTAGGCGCTGTCCCGCCCAACACTGTCCACTCACCTAGCGCCCGCCCCTCGCCGACTCGCTACCCTCCCTGACACAGGACCCGCATCCGCGACTACGCCCTGATAATATCCACGAGCCCCCTAAGCATCGACGCGCCTTCCACGCAACACACTTACACACCACACTATCGGAATCTATGACCACAACCTCCCCTATCCCTGAATCCCCTAGTTCTTTATCCCCCACACTGTTTATCTTGTTATGTTTTCTCCTTTGCCACGCCAACATGGATTGAATGTATGCAATGCACTACTAACGTGATGTATGAAGCAATGCAATGCTAAGTAATGCACTGTGCCCCGCAACCATGACAGACATCCCCAGGATGTGAAGAAAAGTAAGATGTATCTTACAAGTGTTCTTATCTCCTGTGTATTTCAATAAAGGATATTTTAAAAAAAAAATAGAACCCCAAGAAGAAAAGATCCATACCACTACAAAAAAAGAGGTAAGAGCTTTCCTGGGATTACTAGGATACTATTGAAGGTTCATACCTCAATTCTCTGAGATAGCCGCCCCCTTATCTGACCTATTGAAAAAGGACACCCCCAAAACCGCCTTGTCCAATCCCTCCTCTAGTGTCAGAGAAGCCTTCCTGAAACTAAAAGCCCTGATCACCAGCAGTCCCATTCTAGTATATCCTGACTATAGCCTCCCGTTTGTCCTTCAGACTGACGCCTCTGAGACCGGACTTGGAGCGGTTCTCTCTCAGATTTCCAAGGATGGGATCGAGCGCCCCATTCTCTTTCTCAGCCGGAAGCTCTTTCTCCGTGAACAGCCTTATCCGGTTGTGGAAAAAGAGTGTGTGGCCATCAAATGGGCCGCCGGGTAACTGAGATACTATCTGGAAGGCTGACACTTTACCCTGTATACGGACCATGCTCCCCTGGTATGGATGAGTAGGAATAAAGGCAATAACTCCCTTGTGATGCGCTGGTTCCTCTCCCTCCAGCCATTCAGTTTTGATGTTCATCATCGTAAGGGAGCCCTGCACGCTAATGCAGACTTCCTCTCCCGTTTTCCCATCATCCCCCACCGGGACGATTCTAAGGGAGCGGTATGTCGAGATTCCTTGAAAGACCCTATATTTACTGAACGGACTGATGAGAACACCCTTTTTTCTCCCCTCCAGCTCCCGGAGTAGGAGGTCTGGCTGCCCGGGGGTGAAATGACTTGCGACAACTAACACTGGCCCTTTAAGTATCCGCCACAAGATACTACAAGCCACACCCCTTGGAGGTGAGAATACACAACGTCATCAGGTGAAAAGGAGCCCGCGTCCAATGCAGAGGGGTTCAAGTACCGGAAGGCGGAAGGAGGAGAAGCTTTCCAGAGTCCCGATTCAGAGGAACTACAAGGAGGAACTGGAGCTGCTGCGGGGAGGCCTTTCAAAAGACTGGAGGAGAAGCCAGGAGGCCAACGACCTTGTGCTGCGCCCAGCCACGCTCCTGGAGGAACGTGGCTAGAGCAGGTGCGTGCTCGGCTCCAGGGGTCCGGGAGGTCGGGAGTTGTGACGCCGGGAGGCGTGAGGCAACAGGGAACCTAGCCGGGAAGGCAATTAGTGGTACCCTGTCTGTCCGACATATTTCCTCCAACTCATGGTGATGGTCCCTATCCATACACCCCCTAGACTCTTGGGGGTGTTGCTTCCAACCACTCCTTCCCCTTGTCACTGTCACACCATTTAAGCACTGATTGAGTGTCTTTTCATCTTTTCTCTCCCCATTGCTACTCCGGAGGTCCTATCCATTGGGTCCCGTCAGACGCCAAGGAGAGAGACGAATATCCCCCCTGAAGACAACGTCGAGTGAACTACCACTAAACCCCTGTCTATTATTTGTTTTAATAAACAAACTTCATAATCTGACCTGTCTGGTGTCACGCGTTTACCTGCCCAGGTTCACAATGTATTTATGTGTGGAGGAGCAAAATTATAGAAACAACAGCAGCAGGAAGAAGCAGGGAGTGGGGGGTACTGGGGGAGATGGGCACAATGGCACACATGTACAATCAAGTACAGCACAGGTATAGACAAACAATGGCCAAAATGAAACACACTAACAAGGAGCATAAGTCCCAGATCCTGGAAACATCACACCACTGAAGGAGCATATAAGTGAAAACCACGCTGCATTTATACAGGATGTGTACAAAGGCCAGTCATGGGTGTTGTGGGATGTCTGCAACCGTGGTCATCATGCATGAGAAGCCCAGCACGTGGCACATGGGCGGATTCACTGTGTGTTACGTTGCCAAACAGCTGTGCCTCCCTCCCATGAGCCCCCACACTTTTGTACGGTGCGCTGTTGTATCCTGTGCAGTCGTACAGCACAGCATTGAAAGGCCTATTAGGGCATGTCCTGCGGCATTCCAACTACACAATGAGAGTGCCGTTTGGTGGTGGTGCATGCCACTTTACTACATCGTCTGCTGCTGAACTTGTGGCACGCCACACCAGAACACATAGACATACTTACCGCACTTCCTGCACACTGACATGTCCGAGACACCCCGTTTCACTTGCCGGATAGGCACACCCGTGCCTTGACCTGTGTACGCTGGACCAGCACACGTGTGCTGTGCTTGCAGGAGGATGCGTGCATAGCTACATGTCCAGGGTCACTGCCAACACTGAGGTGACATGGTAACGTCTGCTAAAGACAGCACACTGTGATGTTGCAGGGTCCGTGCCCATCATGCTAACACAATGACCACACAGACACACTTGCTCAGATGCGGGTTTGGAGGACTTTGGTGGTCCTGGGGTTGTTGCGATGAGTATTGTGGCACTCATGGGTATCCCTGTATCGTGCTCATTGATTCTATGGCACCTGTGGGTGTTCTAGTGTAGCTGTTAGCTGTGTTTTCTTTCATGCTGCAGGTAGTCGTCCTGCTTAACACCAGCAGAAAGCAGGTTTAAAATTCCTGGTGGTAACGTGGGTTATCGCCGGAATTAATTTCGCATTGCAGTTGTGAACTTTGTGATGTCATTTTTTCGTGTGCAGAGCAATATATGGACTGGGCAGTGTATCCCGTCAAGATCCAGCACCTGATGCAGTATTCCTAATCAATATAAATACAATAAGATTTCTTCATTGATTTTGTGTGTACACTGTAAGTGCAGGCACTACCTCAGTGCAATTCAATACAGGATTTTAGTATTTAGAATAAATCGCAAAGGTGCACCTCGTGTCTTTTTGCACGGCAACGGCTACTCTGCATTTCATTTTTAGCACTTTGATGCAACTGAAGTTGAGATAAATCTAACACAGTATTCAGAAGTTGGTGCAAACTGCAGAGATCACCAGTATTCCCGCAATAAGTGCTCCAAAATTGAACACGTGGTTGATACCAGCAAATAACATATTAAGAACAAGAAAGAGTCACACAACAGTTAAGAAAACAACCGAAAAGGTTAATCATTTTTTTTTCAAACTTTTTTTATATACATATATAAACCATAAACTATTTTCAAATTTAATTTTTTATTAATATATATAAAAAAAGAAACCAATAAACACAATTTAACAAATATAATAGAAAACAACAAGGTGGAAGACTCCTGTGGGGACCATGGATGTCGACGACAGAGCCTGGAAAATAAAGCACAAAATAAGGACGTGTGTAATGGTCATATCAAATGACTGAGAGAGAAAACAGAAAAAGAAAAACAAGCCAGAGAGGTAAGGAAAGAAAGGGAGTCAGAAAGGGAGAAGGGTGAGAGAGATAGAAGGAAAGGAATGAAGAGTGAGAGAGAGAGAGAGAAGAGAGGGAAGTGAGAGAGATAGACAGAGAGAGACTGTCTGCTCTGTGCATCCATGAGCGAATAATTACCTGGTGCCAGCGGAGTGCGCAGCAGTGGGCGGACTGCAAGTGCCCGTCAAAACCCCACCAATCTCAGATGTGTTGCTGAGTCCTGAGTCCTGAATGTCGGAGACCACATTAGATTCTGCGCGGATCTTACAGATGTCGCTGAGTCCTGAATGGCGGAGACCACATCAGCTTCTTCGCTGATCTGACAGATGTCGCTGAGTCCTGTATGGTGGAGACCACTTCAGCTTCTCCGCAGCCCGGCAGATCTCACACATGTCGCTGAGTCCTGAGTCGTCAATGGCGGTGACCACCTCAGGGTTTGGTGCCGCTAAGCCTGTGGAACTCAAGTTCGTGCCACGTGGTGGTAGGCTCCTGATGGCCACATGAGTTTGGGGTGGCACTAACCATATGCATATGAAGTCAGCACCAAGGGGATGGTAGGCCACTGACGGTCATACAGCTGAGGGTGCGACTAATCTTCTGCGCAACATTTCATGGACTCTTAATGTTTGAGACCCGTGGAGCGTTTGCCAGCTAGTCAGCACCGGCAATAAAGGATGTGACGTTGTTGATCTATTATATTTGCGTGGTCACATGGCCAGTGCCATATGTGCCTGACGGGTGTGGTGTGTGTACAAACCTCCCCTCAGGGAGTGGCAGTGAGATGTTAAGAACTAGACCACTTATCTGCACACCAACAGTGAGTACGCCTGCAATAGGTAGCTATGTGGGGCCAACATTGGAACGTAATCGGAGTGGCGTGGCATGGTGTACAACGGAACAGGGCAGGGATAGACACAATGACACGGACGGATCGTAGTACAGCATTTGGGAGTCGAGCGGACAGGCAGCAGCGGTCCCTCTGCGAGCCTGGGTGCTAACTGTTCATAACTCACACTATATAAGTATTAAAAACCCATTTTGTGATTCCGAGGCATTTGTGAAAACATATTGGAGTTCTTTATGTGAGTGATACCCCTTTGACGCTCCCTCTCCCCATATTAGGAGGTAACGTGCCCTCTTCCCACATTGCCAACATACCCCCAACAACCTTCCTAGGCCCAGAAGTATCCCTGTGCAGTTGGACAAAGAAGAATCTTAGTCAAGTATAGATTTACATATAAAAAAAATTATTTAAAGAAAAGAACAACAAATAAGACTGAAGGGAGTCTGGTGCTGTGGTCGCAGCCACGAAGTTGGGGTCACTGCCGTTCAGGACTCAGGACACAGTTACACATTTGGGATTGGTTTGTCTTAAATAGGGTTAGTGGTACCAAAAGCATTGAGACTGTATGAGGCTGTGATGATGCTTGATGTGGACGGGTCGCACTTGGAGCAACGTGTCTTGCCTACTGGACTGCGTCATGTGGAATCGGTACTGTATCTGAATTGTGATGCCTGCTGACCATAGTGTAGGCCAGAGGTAGCAATGAGGAAGGGCCCACAGCCATGTGCATACGTTGGTGGCCCCACCGGCTTGTGTAGTGCAGGTTCAGTGGCACCACTTGTCGGAAGACTTCAATCTATAAATTCTCACTAATCGAAGGGAGTGAGTTGCTGTGGTCGCTGCCACAAAGTTGGGATCACTGCCATTCAGGACTCAGGACACAGTTACACATGTGGGATTGGCTTGTGTTAAAGAGGGTTAGTGGCACTACGTGTCGCCGGCCTTGCACATCGAAATACACCTCATCGGTCGAAGGGAGTGTGGTGCTGTGGTCGCTGCCACGGATTTGGGGTCACTGCCATTCAGTATTGAGGACACAGTTATATATGTGGGCTCGGCTTGAGTTAAAGAGAGTTAGTGACACCAGGTGTCGCCGCTGTTGCATATGCAAGTATCCCTCGCTGATCGAAGGGAGTGTGGTGCTGTGGTAGCTGCAAAGAAGTTGGGGTCGCTGCCCTTCAGGACTCAGGACACAGTTACACATGTGGGATGGGCTTGTGTTGAACAGAGTTAGTGGCAGCACGTGTCGCCAGCCTTACATATGGCAATATGTCTCACTGATCGAAGGGAGTCTGGTGTTGTGGTTGACTCACAGACTTGGGGTCACTACTATTCAGGACTCAGGACAGTTACACATTTCTAGAAACTAACAACCTCCTTCGCCACTCACAGACAGGGTTCAGACCCGGACAGGGGACTGACACCGCCCTCCTGGCCGTAACAGAGGAGACAAGGTCCATTCTGGATGCAGGAGGATCAGTTGCAGTGATCCTCCTGGACCTGAGTGCCGCCTTCGACACGGTGGACCACACCATCCTTCTCCACCACCTCCGACAAACGGGCATTTCGGAGACCGCTCTGGCTTGGCTAAAATCTTTCTTGGAAAACAGGACCTTCCAAGTGGCCGACAGCCACTGTCACTCTAAACCTCTCCCCCTGAACTGTGGAGTCCCTCAGGGCTTCTCCCTGAGCCCCACACTTTTTAATGTTTGCATGGCCCCTTTGGACGACATCACCTCCCCATTCGGCATAAAGGTGGTCATGTACGCCGAGGACGCACAACTAGTCGTCTCCATCAACCAGGCCGATCATTCAATGGAGAACCTAGTCTCCTGCCTGCACAACATATCTATATGGATGGGCAACTCCAGGCTCAAACTCAACAGAGAGAAATCTGAAATCATGCTTCTAGGCGACCCTAACAAACTCCCCAAAACCCTTCCCTGGCCTGCTAGCATGGGCACCCCCCCCATACCAAAACAAGAAATCAAGAGCTTGGGCTTCTGGCTAGACCAGGGCCTCAGCTTCAGAGCCCAAGCAAGAAAGACAGCCGGCACTTGCTTTGGGCTCATGCGAGCAGCCCGTAAGATCCTTCCGCTTATCCCCCCCCCAGTCCAGGAAAATCTTGATTCAGGGTCTCATCATATCAAGATTAGACTACGGAAACACCCTATATCTAGGCGCACCTGTAGCTGTCATAAAAAAACTTCAGCACGCCCAGAACGCCGCAGCAAGACTACTGACGGGAACGAAATCTAGATGCTCAGCCAGGCCCTCCCTCAAGGCGCTTCACTGGCTCCCCATCCAAGAACGCATTTCCTTCAAAGCCTTGTGCATCTCCCATAAAATCCTACAAGGCAAGGGCCCACCAATACTGAGACCTCTCATCAAGCAACACAAATCAACCCGACAACTCAGGTCGGACACCCTGTTTCTGGCGAGCGTACCCAGAATAAGGAAAGCTCGCACTGGCGGCCGCCGCTTTTCTTATAACGCTCCCAAGCTTTGGAACAGCCTCCCTCTTAACATCTGCAAAGAAAACAATCTCCTCTCATTTCGCAGACTGTTGAAAACCTGGCTGTTCCCCCAATAATCCATCCCCAGGAGTACTGTTAAGCTTTACGTTAGCGCTGGGACGCCCGAGGGTAGCTACGCGCTCTAGAAATCAAAAAAATAAATAAAAATGTGGGCTCAGCTTGTGTTGAAGACGGTTAGTGGCACCATGTGTCGATGGTCTTCCACAGTGTAGGTCAGAGGTAGCGGTGAGCAAGGGCCCATAGCCATGTGCATACTTTGGTGGACCCACAGGTGCATAGTACAGGTTCAGTGGCACCACGTGTCGCTGGCCTTCCATATGCAAATATCCTTCACTGACTGAAGGGAGTCTGGTGCTGTGGTCACTGCCATGAAGTTGGAGTCGCTGCCATTCAGGACTCAGGAACCAGTTACACATGTGGGATCGGCTTGTGTTGAACAGGGTTAGTTGGCACCATGTGTCGCAGGTCTTCCACTGTGTAGGCCGAGGGCAGCGGTCAGCAAAGGCCCAGCACCTGAAGCATACAGCGCGTGCGCATCCTGGGATGATGTGTGGTCCCGGCGGGCCGCACTGAGAGCAACATGTCTTCCGAACTGGACTGCATCAATTGCCACTGCATCTGACTTGTGAGCCCTGCTGTCCGCAGTGTAGATCTAAGGCAGTAGTTAGCATAGTCATCGAGGAATGCTTTTTGTCACTTCTTCTTGACAAAATCCAAGGACATAGAGTACAATTCTCTGTGCAATTAATAAATCAAGGCTGAATCAAGTTGTGAACCCTGCTTTCCGCAATGTAGATTGAAGGCAGTAGTCGGTACAGACATAAGTCTGCAGTGCTGTGCTGCTGGGTTCGCAGGGGGCCTGTGTGGAGGAGGCCCGCGGACATAGCAGTGGCCACTTGCCAGGGTGAGGGCCGCCGCTCTTCAGACTCGTTGGTCTTCTCAAAAGTGAAACCCGCCCAGGGCCTGGCCTATTTATTCATACTCCTACGCTGGAGTGGCGTATGTTGGACCAACCCACTCCACTTCCGCTTCCAGGGGGGGACAACACAGCTACATGACCGAGATCTTCCCCAGTGCCTGAGGTAACATGTTTGCGTCCACTGTGCACTACACTACAAGTGTCAATAGTATATCTCCACATGGAGAGGTTTGTGCTTTGCATAGTGAGGTCTGTGCAGCACATCAGCATAACTTGGCATTGTGTGCATTATTATTGATGGGTGACTTGCCTCCTTCACACATACTTGGTTGCCACATCTCCCAACATTCAGCTATTGTGTGGCTGATGGGACATGGTATTTTGGGAAGGTCTGTTGTCCTGTTTTGCACTACCTCGGTGGTAGTAGCAGGGGGTGGTCCGGGGGGGGCGGTTCTGGTGGTGGTGGCACTGGGTGTTGTGGCCTTGTTGGGTGTCGGAGCTGCATGATTAGTACCTCTATAACGTGTTGGTATTTAGATGTGGCTGTGAGTTGGGTCTAATTCACGCAGTAGAGAGTCGACCTCCTTACACCAGTTAAAGGTTGATGTTAATATGTTACTGGTAAGTCGGCCTATCGTCTGTTTTTGGATTGCATTGCAGATTTGGCTGGTTGTTGAAAATATGGGGAAGTAGTGTTTTTGGGTTTTTTTTGCACGGGAACGCCTACTTTGCATATCATTAGTGTTAGTTGTGGCTCTTGTTTGTGGCGATTTTGTTGGCGGAAGGTATCGATGGAAGACTGGTGAGATTTGCAGTTTTCACCAGGTTGGGAATGGGATGATAATTAAAAAACACAGAAAAAAAGATATGTTTAATAAACATTATAATTAGAAATTAGCATTTAAAAAACCTTTGAAATTCACTGAAAAAAACATAGGTTTTAGGGACGTTATAGTTAGGAATTAGCATTTAAAAAACCTTCGAAATTCACAGAAAAAAACATAGGTTTTAGGGACGTTATAGTTAGTTGCACATTTCACTCATACAAAACGATAGAAATTTCGTTGTTATAGTTAGTTGAGCTTACTGTAACTCGCGCCCCCGCAATGCACTGCTGATGACGTCACATATTACATCATTAATGACATGGTCAGTGACATCACTGATGACATCTCAAATGACATCACTGATGACATCATCCATGTGAAAATCTGATGCACCTCATCAGACCCTAATATGACTCTTGATACATCCACTCTAAAATACAGAGTATGTTTTTCGAAACCATGAACACACCAAAACCAGTTATTAGATATCCACTCACTAATTCGTAGGTCTACAACCAAATCCATTTATTGACCCATTCAGTCACTCAGATATATAGTTAGCCATTAATACAGCATAATCATATCCAGTCACATATCTATACAGACACTCAGACACTGCCTCTCATTCGTAGAGATATTCACACACCTAGTCAGTAATGGAAATAATCAATCACACTTTCATTTACTCACCTGTACAGTTATACACATACCACCTCACTTATTTAAACATATACTAACACATACTTACACTCTAATACAATAACTAATGCAAGCACACAGTGATCCATACAGGCACTCTCACAATCATTCACTCTCCAATATAGTTATTTATACAGTCCAACAGTCACATATACTGCCTTTCACATATGCAGTTACTCACAAATGTACCACTGAGGCATCCATTTACACACCAACACACCCATACACACACTCCCCCAGCCATACGGCCCTTCACAGATACAGCCCTGAACACATGAACCTAGTGAATTATCCACTTACACATCTATGCACAGTGTCAAGGTGCCAAGGTAGACCACAGGAGCCGACGATGATCCCAATGCCCCCAAGCCCCAACCACCACTCGAATAAATCATCAAAGTGATGTCTGGAACGGAAGGGAAAGGGGAAGTGGATAAGAAAGAGAGACAGCCTCCGCTCTGAGCTTAGTAGCTTCTTCGCAGTGGTCTTGAGGTTCTGTATTATTGCACCTAAAAGGAAAGCATAATGTAACAACAACAACTACACGTTCTGTCATTTTCTATTAATGCATTTCTAAAAGTACCAGTAATTCTTACCCTGTAAAACCCAGGCTATGGCTCTCTCTTAATGCATGTCTGTGTTCTGACAACTGAATCTGGAAATAAGCACAAGCTGTCAAATAACTGTGACTCTTGTAAAAATGTTCCAAAATGCCCCAATTGTTACTCTTATCACCTGGTGCAGTTATCAAGGTAAACAACGATGTTTTCAACTGGAATCTTGAGTTGAATTCACTCCAATGCAAAACACTAACTATGAGTAAACTAGGAATAGGAAACGAAAACAGTCTGTAGAGCAATTAATACTCCGCTCTTGAAAATAACGTTTCTTGCAGATTTAAATGTCTTTTCCAGCCAGAAAGAGAAAATAACAACGTTTGATGCTTCTGAGTTGAATTCACTGGAAAATAAAGTCTTACTGTCTCTGAACAGCGGGTCCCACGTGGCGCATGCCTTTTTCTTATCTTCCTAAGCACTCTGGAGATTTCTGTGACGGCAAATTCTTTGAAGTCCGAGAATGAAGAAACAACGCGTCTTCACTCGGAACGATTTCAGTTGAAGTGCGTAGTTCTCTGGTGGAACGCGCACCTAATTTGCTCACCTGCTCTCGCGCTGGAGACACAGCAACCTGACCCTGTCGATGTCCACCCCGCTCCGCCATTAACACTCCCGGCCTCTTGAATACTGACATGCATTGTTTTAAAATTAAAAGAGAAACAATGTGCTTTCTCCTCCAATATTATTATTATTATTATTATTATTTGCTGTTTTATAACGCGCTCCATTACTACCAGAGTATCCTGGCGCGTAAGGATATCTAGCCTTCTCCTTCACTCTATTGTTCCTTTTAAGTAGTGTGGTCGGAGCAGTCCTGACAGTACCTCCCTCCAAACAGGGGCCCCCCAATTTAGGTTTCCTTGGGTAAGTCTTATGAAAAAATGTTACCAGTCTGGGTGCATGCACATTGGAGGAGGGTTCCCATGATCTTTCCTCCGGGCCAAACCCCTTCCAATCCACTAAGTAATACAGTTTATTTCTAGTAATTCGAGAATCTAGGATCTGGCTAACCTCGAACTCTTCACCTGACTCAGTTTGTACTGACGGGGGGTGTTCTTGAGCCTTGCATTCACTGGATTCTTCTTTAAAAGTGAGATATGAAATGTGGAATGAATCTTTAATGACTTAGGAAGTTGTAATTTCACCACCACTGGGTTAATGATTTTTAAAACCTTGAAGGGGACAATGTACCTGGGTTGGAATTTTCTATTCCCTTTCAGCCTTAGATGTCTGGTAGACAACCACACCTGGTCTCCTACTTCGAACCTGGTCCCCCCCCTTCTCTTTTTATCTGCTTGCTTTTTGTAAGATTATTTTGCCTTTAACAAGTTTCTCTGAGCCTTTTCACATGAACTTTTCAACTCCGCCATTACGCTGATGATGGCGGGTACAGTTTCATCTCGTTCACCAATCATAAGACTAGGGTGTCTGCCTGAATTCAAATAGAAAGGTGAAAACCCTGTAGAGTCGTGACAGGCGTTATTGTAGGCGAACTCAGCTGTCCACAGCAATTCTGACCAGTTCCCCTCCTGTTCCAATAGATAGAGTCGCAAATATTGCTCCAACTCCTGGTTCACTCTCTCTGTTTGACCATCGGTTTCAGGATGGTAACTGGTAGAATATCGTGTGTCTATGCCTAAATTGTGCATGAATTTCTTCCAGAATTTAGATAAAAATTGAGTTCCCCTATCTGATATGATTATCTGTGGAACTCCATGAGCTCGAATTCTGTGCTGATTGAATAATTGTATAAGCTGAGATGCATTTGGTACCGATTTTAGTAGAATGAAGTGTCTACAAACACTAATATAACAGTGTGACCCTGAGTGGAGGGCAGGTCTACAATTAAATCTAAAGTTACTGTATGCCAGGGATGTGGTGCGTTAGGCAAGGGATGTAAAAGACCCTGTGGAGCTTGCCGGTTAGGCTTTCCTTTGATACATATCTCACAAGTTGAGACATACTGTCCCACTCGAGCCGCCATACCAGGCCACCAAAAATATCTCCTGATCAACTCCAAAGTTTTCTTTCCACCTTTATGCCCAGCTAGCCGATCATCATGACACCCACTCATGGCTTTTTCCTGCATTTCATGAGTTGGTAAGTACAATTTTCCCTCATAGTATGGAAGACCATCTGAACCCGTTCTATTGTCATCTTCCTCGACCCACTCCTTTAATTTTTCATCGGAGAAGGTTTGTCGAATTTCATTTGTGAATTCCTCCAAGTGTATGACTCCAATGATCTTATTTAAAGGAATAATTGGATCTTTTAATAGAGTTCTCTCATCATCACCTGTATTCATTCTGGACAAGGCATTGGCTTTTCCATTTTTAGCTCCTGGTTTGTACGTTATCACGAAGTTAAATTCTGAGAAGTACAAAGACCATCTTAATTGCCTAGGTGTAAGAGTCTTCGCTGATTTTAAAAACTGTAAATTCCTGTGATCCGTAAACACTGTTACACAGTGTTTGGCTCCCAATAAATAATGGCGCCAGTCTTGGAATGCTTCTTTAACAGCTAACAGTTCTTTGTCGGCTATGGAATAATTGACTTCGGTATCTGACAGTTTCCTAGATCGGTAAGCCACAGGGTGAAGTTGTCCTGTTTGTTTGTTTCTTTGAGACAGTATACCACCAGTCGCAAAGTCTGAAGCGTCAGTTTCCACAAAGAAGGCTTGTTCCGTGTCTGGATGCATTAAAATTGGGGCTGTAGTAAAAGCCTTTTTTAAGTCTTGAAAAGCCATCTCTGCTTCTTTGGTCCAATCAAACTTCTTACCCTTTTTCAACAACTGGGTGATAGGAGAAACCATGGTAGCGAAATTTGGAATAAATCTCCGATAAAAATTGGCAACTGATGCCGGGCTCAAGCCGAGACTTGACACATTACTGCTACCTCATATACGTGTGAACTTTTAACTATATCTCACGGTCAGACTATATAACTTCTACCTCACTTGATTTATTTATCCATATACGTGTGAATTTATAACTATAGCTCTCAGTCATTCTATATAACTTCTACCTCACTTGATTTATTTATACATATTATCCTTGATATGCACTGGAACGCCTTATAACCCTACCTCAACGATCATGGTTTGTTAGCATGACACAAGCCAAGCCTTGCTCGCCATATAACGCTAATTGCACAGTCATTATGAATATATATATCTAATCTCATCCATACAGTATATTGCCTTCTGCCTCATTATTCTTTTGTTGTTAGTACTGCTATTATAATGTCTATATGCAATTCTTTCCTGTTAAGCGCCCTGATACCCACGGGTCTTATCCGCGCTATACAAAACATTATAAATAAATAAATAAAATAAAATAAATAAATGAAGCTCTGTATTTCTTTTACACATCTCGGGGATGACCAATCTTGTATGACTTTAACCTTGGACATATCCATCTCCACTCCATCAGCTGACAAAACGAAACCAAGAAATTCCACTCGTTCCGCATGAAACGAGCACTTTTCGAGTTTGACATATAAATGATTGTCAAGCAGTCGTTGCAAAATGGCCCTCGCATGAGCAACGTGATCCTCTACACAATCAGAGAAAATCAATATGTCGTCAATGTAAACCACCGCGACTCTATCCAGAAATTCTCGAAGGACATCGTTGACCAAGTGCTGAAATGCCGCTGGTGCGTTACATAAACCGTATGGCATTTATTTATTTATTTATTTATGGGTTTGTTACGCGCCGGCATCACACCCGAAGGTGTATCTCCGCGCGGTGCTGTGAGGTGAACAGATCAGAGACTCCTCCTAGAATAGTACAGTTTTTAGTCGTTTCCTGAAAGCTGTGTGGCTCTGGCATTCTCTGAGGGAGAGGGGGAGACTGTTCCATAGACGAGGACCCATGATAGATAGGGCACGGCCTCCCTGTCTAGTCTTGTAATGTCTAGGGACCTGAAGCAGCTGTTGATTAGAGGACCTGAGGATACGGGACGGACGGTGAAAAACAAATTTGTCTGTCAGGTAATGTGGTCCTAGATTGTATAAGCATTTGTGTATCACACAGCTGATCTTGAATTCTATCCGTTTCCGGATAGGAAGCCAGTGGAGGGCCCTAAGAAGGGGGAGGGACGGTGTTCTGGGGGGGGTGTTGGTCACCAGCCGTGCTGCGGTGTTCTGCACCACCTGCAGTCTATTGAGCACTCCCTCATTGGCAGCCAGAAGTAAGCCATTGCAATAGTCCAGGCGGCTCAAAACGAGGGCCTGGACCAGGGTCTTCCGGGTGTCGTCCGGTAGAAGGGGAAACACCTTTCGAAGGAGGCCGATGATGTGGAAGCAGGACCCTGCAGTGGTGCTGGCATGATGAGAAAGGGTGAGGTCCTGGTCTAGACGTACTCCCAGGTTCTTGACTATCTGTTTGGGAGGCGGAGCCTGTCCCAAGCTTGGAGGCCACCAGTCTGGGGTCCAGAGGATTTTCGCCTCTCCAAATAACATGACCTGATATTCGAAAAGGCCATACTTCCTGAATGCCGTTTTGCACTCATCTCCCTCCGCAACACGTACCAAGTGATATGCTTCTCGTTAGTCAAGTTTTGTGCAGATCTTAGCACCTTTAACTTGATCCAGAAGTTGGGAGCTGAGTGGCAGTGGATATCGATTCTTGACCGTCACCTGATTTAAGGCTCTGTAGTCTATACAGGTGCGCAAGGTCCCATCCTTCTTGGGTCGAAAGAACAAAGGCGATGACACCGGTGATTGAGATGGTCGGATAAAGCCAATTTTCAAGTACTCATCCAAATATTCCTTAAGGTGGAGGTTCTCAGCTTCAGTTAAAGTGTAGATTCGGCTGCACGGTAACGAAGCTCCAGGTTCAAGTTCGATCTTGCAATCATATTCCCGATGGGGAGGAAGCCTTTCAGGTTTCTTTTATCAAAGAAACTGGCCAAATCTTGATATTCTTTAGGAATATCCTGAGTATCCGAAACACAAATGCTAGTAGTAAGTTGAGCCAATTCACTGGCTGGAGTTCCTACAGACTTTAGTTTGGTTTGTGGAAAACAATTTCTTAAGCAATGTTCGGAGTTCATCTTCACAGTTCTTCTCTCCCAGTCAATTGTGGGAGTGTGTTCAGTCAACCACGGCAATCCCAAAATTAACTGAAATTGTGGCGCATCAATAAGATTAAATCTTATAAATTCTCAATGTCCCTGCAGACCCTCCAATTTCAGCGTTTCTGTCTCTTCAGTGATTGGGCCCGAGGTTACGTTTGTACCGTCCACTGCCTTCACCACTTCAAAGTGTTTTTTCTTGATAGCCTTGACACCAATTTCACAAGCATACCTTAGATCGCAAAAGTTTCCAGTAGCTCAGGAATCAATCATCACCGATACTTCATTGATTTCTCGTGATCCGAACTTGACCGTAAATGTAACCGTTAAGTGAGGGGGCGCTGATTGCAAAGTGTTGACCACCTGTTGCTGTTCAAGAGTTGACTGATCAATATTTCCCACATGGGCAACTCCCTCTACTGATGGGATTTGTCTTTTAACCCCAAATTAACCTTGGGCTTTTTCGGACACTCTTTCACAAAGTGATCCGAGGCTCCGCAATACAAGCACAGATTGTTTGAAAGACGTTTCTCTTTTTCTTCCTTGCTCAGGGGACCTCTGATTGAACCTATCTGCATTGGTTCTTCCCCTGTGGTAACATCGGTCTTATTGACTTCAGATTTGATGCGATCCAGCCGAGGTACCCATGTTCTGAAGTCTTTCTTCTTCTCAGATCGTCGCTCATAAAGTCGGTGATCTATCAGAAGAACTAGGTCTATTAACTCCGAAATTTCCAGCAGCCTCTTGGGTATCTGTGCTAAGGCATCTTTTAATTCATCCTTCAGACCACGATAAAAAAATGGCTGAACGTTTACCTTCAGGCCAATCAGTTTCCACTATTAACTTAATAAATTGAGCGATGTATGCTACTAAGTCGCGATTGCCTTGTTTTAGGTCCAGCAATTCATTGTCGGTTGCTTGGTTAGCGGTTCGCCTATCAAAAATTCTCAAAATTTCTTTCTTAAAGAGTTAAAAATTATACAGAGCTGGTTCATTTCTGGAGATCAATGGCATAGACCAGGCAGCGGCATCACCACTCAAGTAGGACAGCATGAAAGCAACTTTTGCTTGATCCTCTTTAAACAACACTGCCCTGCAAAGAAAATGCAGAGAGCACTGGGTAAGGAATATTTGGGCCTTGTGGGGGTCTCCGCTAAATCTCTCTGGATTAGCCAATGGAACGATTGGGGCCACTGAATGTATAACTTGAGTTGCCACTTCAGCAGCAGATTTACGAGTGGAGCCTATTTCCGGTAAAGGAGTAGTTCCAGCAAGGAGCTCCTCCATTTTTTTTTTAATCTGGTGGGTTTCTTGTTGGGATCTTTTGACCTCATCCCTCAGGACTCTGTTTTCCTCTGAAGTACTGGTTAATTGATTTTGAAGCCCCTCTAAAATTCCCACTAAGGATTTCAGATCCAAACCTTCCGCCATGTCGACTCGGGTGGCCAAAAAGGGCACTTCCATCTGTCAAGAGGCCAAGGTAGACCACAGGAGCTGACGATGGTCCCAATGCCCCCACACCCTAACCACCACTCGAATAAATGTAAGTGAAGTCTGGAACGGAAGGGAAAGGGGAAGTGGATAAGAAAGAGAGACAGCCTCGGCTCTGAGCTTGTACGTTATCACGAAGTTAAATTCTGAGAAGTACAAAGACCAACTTAATTGCCTAGGTGTAAGAGTCTTCGCTGATTTTAAAAACTGTAAATTCCTGTGATCCGTAAACACTGTTACACAGTGTTTGGCTCCCAATAAATAATGGCGCCAGTCTTGGAATGCTTCTTTAACAGCTAACAGTTCTTTGTCGGCTATGGAATAATTGACTTCGGTATCTGACAGTTTCCTAGATCGGTAAGCCACAGGGTGAAGTTGTCCTGTTTGTTTGTTTCTTTGAGACAGTATACCACCAGTCGCGAAGTCTGAAGCGTCAGTTTCCACAAAGAAGGCTTGTTCCGTGTCTGGATGCATTAAAATTGGGGCTGTAGTAAAAGCCTTTTTTAAGTCTTGAAAAGCCATCTCTGCTTCTTTGGTCCAATCAAACTTCTTACCCTTTTTCAACAACTGGGTGATAGGAGAAACCATGGTAGAGAAATTTGGAATAAATCTCCGATAAAAATTGGCAAAGCCAATGAAGCTCTGTATTTCTTTTACACATCTCGGGGATGACCAATCTTGTATGACTTTAACCTTGGACATATCCATCTCCACTCCATCAGCTGACAAAACGAAACCAAGAAATTCCACTCGTTCCGCATTAAATGAGCACTTTTCGAGTTTGACATATAAATGATTGTCAAGCAATCGTTGCAAAATGGCCCTCGCGTGAGCAACGTGATCCTCTACACAATCAGAGAAAATCAATATGTCGTCAATGTAAACCACCGCGACTCTATCCAGAAATTCTCGAAGGACATCGTTGACCAAGTGCTGAAATGCCGCTGGTGCGTTACATAAACCGTATGGCATGACCTGATATTCGAAAAGGCCATACTTACTGAATGCCGTTTTGCACTCATCTCCCTCCGCAACACGTACCAAGTGATATGCTTCTCGTTAGTCAAGTTTTGTGCAGATCTTAGCACTTTTAACTTGATCCAGAAGTTGGGAGCTGAGTGGCAGTGGATATCGATTCTTGACCGTCACCTGATTTAAGGCTCTGTAGTCTATACAGGTGCGCAAGGTCCCATCCTTCTTGGGTCGAAAGAACAAAGGCGATGACACCGGTGATTGAGATGGTCGGATAAAGCCAATTTTCAAGTACTCATCCAAATATTCCTTAAGGTGGAGGTTCTCAGCTTCAGTTAAAGTGTAGATTCGGCTGCACGGTAACGAAGCTCCAGGTTCAAGTTCGATCTTGCAATCATATTCCCGATGGGGAGGAAGCCTTTCAGCGTTTCTTTTATCAAAGAAACTGGCCAAATCTTGATATTCTTTAGGAATATCCTGAGTATCCGAAACACAAATGCTAGTAGTAAGTTGAGCCAATTCACTGGCTGGAGTTCCTACAGACTTTGGTTTGGTTTGTGGAAAACAATTTCTTAAGCAATGTTCGGAGTTCATCTTCACAGTTCTTCTCTCCCAGTCAATTGTGGGAGTGTGTTCAGTCAACCACGGCAATCCCAAAATTAACTGAAATTGTGGCGCATCAATAAGATTAAATCTTATAAATTCTCAATGTCCCTGCAGACCCTCCAATTTCAGCGTTTCTGTCTCTTCAGTGATTGGGCCCGAGGTTAAGTTTGTACCGTCCACTGCCTTCACCACTTTTTTCTTGATAGCCTTGACCCCAATTTCACAAGCATACCTTAGATCGCAAAAGTTTCCAGTCGCTCAGGAATCAATCATCACCGATACTTCATTGATTTCTCGTGATCCGAACTTGACCGTAAATGTAACCGTTAAGTGAGGGGGCGCTGATTGCAAAGTGTTGACCACCTGTTGCTGTTCAAGAGTTGACTGATCAATATTTCCCACCAGGGCAACTACCTCTACTGATGGGATTTGTCTTTTAACCCCAAATTAACCTTGGGCTTTTTCGGACACTCTTTCACAAAGTGACCCGAGGCTCCGCAATACAAGCACAGATTGTTTGAAAGACGTTTCTGTTTTTCTTCCTTGCTCAGGGGACCTCTGATTGAACCTATCTGCATTGGTTCTTCCCCTGTGGTAACATCGGTCTTATTGACTTCAGATTTGATGCGATCCAGCCGAGGTACCCATGTTCTGAAGTCTTTCTTCTTCTCAGATCGTCGCTCATAAAGTCGGTGATCTATCAGAAGAACTAGGTCTATTAACTCCGAAATTTCCTGCGGCCTCTTGGGTATCTGTGCTAAGGCATCTTTTAATTCATCCTTCAGACCACGATAAAAAAATGGCTGAACGTTTACCTTCAGGCCAATCAGTTTCCACTATTAACTTAATAAATTGAGCGATGTATGCTACTAAGTTGCGATTGCCTTGTTTTAGGTCCAGCAATTCATTGTCGGTTGCTTGGTTAGCGGTTCGCCTATCAAAAATTCTCAAAAATTCTTCCTAAAGAGTTCAAAATTATACAGAGCTGGTTCATTTCTGGAGATCAATGGCATAGACCAGGCAGCGGCATCACCACTCAAGTAGGACAGCATGAAAGCAACTTTTGCTTGATCCTCTTTAAACAACACTGCCCTGCAAAGAAAATGCAGAGAGCACTGGGTAAGGAATATTTGGGCCTTGTGGGGGTCTCCGCTAAATCTCTCTGGATTAGCCAATGGAACGATTGGGGCCACTGAATGTATAACTTGAGTTGCCACTTCAGCAGCAGATTTACGAGTGGAGCCTATTTCCGGTAAAGGAGTAGTTCCAGCAAGGAGTTCCTCCATTTTTTTTTAATCTGGTGGGTTTCTTGTTGGGATCTTTTGACCTCATCCCTCAGGACTCTGTTTTCCTCTGAAGTACTGGTTAATTGATTTTGAAGCCCCTCTAAAATTCCCATTAAGGATTTCAGATCCAAACCTTCCGCCATGTCGACTCGGGTGGCCAAAAAGGGCACTTCCATCTGTCAAGGTGCCAAGGTAGACCACAGGAGCTGACGATGGTCCCAATGCCCCCACGCCCTAACCACCACTCGAATAAATGTAAGTGAAGTCTGGAACGGAAGGGAAAGGGGAAGTGGATAAGAAAGAGAGACAGCCTCGGCTCTGAGCTTAGTAGCTTCTTCGCAGTGGTCTTGAGGATCTGTATTATTGCACCTAAAAGGAAGGCATAATGTAACAACAACAACTACACGTTCTGTTATTTTCTATCTATTAATGCATTTCTAAAAGTACCAGTAATTCTTACCCTGTAAAACTCAGGCTATGGCTTCTCTCTTAATGCATATCTGTGTTCTGACAACTGAATCTGGAAATAAGCACAAGCTGTCAAATAACTGTGAATCTTGGAAAATGTTCCAAAATGCCCCAATTGTTACTCTTATTACTTGGTGCAGTTATCAAGGTAACCAACGATGTTTTCAACTGGAATCGTGAGTTGAATTCACTCCAATGCAAAACCCTAACTATGAGTAAACTAGAAATAGGAAACGAAAACAGTCTGTAGAGCAATTAATACTCCGCTCTTGAAAATAACGTTTCTTTTCCAGCCAGAAAGAGAAAATAACAACGTTTGATGCTTCCGAGTTGAATTCACTCGAAAATAAAGTCTTACTGTCTCTGAACAGCGGGTCCCACGTGGCGCATGCGTTTTTCTTATCTTCCTAAGCACTTTGGAGATTTCTGTGACGGCAAATTCTTTGAAGTCCGAGAATGAAGAAACAATGCGTCTTCACTCGGAACGATTTCAGTTGAAGTGCGTAGTTCTCTGGTGGAACGCGCACCTAATTTGCTCACCTGCTCTCGCGCTGGAGACACTAGAACAGCAACCTGACCCTGTCGATGTCCACCCCGCTCCGCCATTAACACTCCCGGCCTCTTGAATACTGACATGCATTGTTTTAAAATTAAAAGAGAAACAATGTGCTTTCTCCTCCAACAAGGATATCTAGCATTCTCCTTCACTCTATTGTTCCTTTTAAGTAGTGTGGCCGGAGCAGTCCTGACACACAGTCACACCCCCCACCCACACAGACACTCAGGTACCCATACAGATACTCAGACAACCAATCAATAGCCCATATAGATCTTCATTTAGTTGCTAACCAACCTATGCAACTGCTTACACACCAACTGACAACCTAAACTGTGTGAATGTCTGTATCAGTCGCTAACACATGCATTAAGAATTGCTTGACCTCTGAGGCGGAAGCCGGAGGTGTCCTCACGCTCGCATTTTTAAAAATTGAAATTGTGTATTACTCTGTATTTTTTTAACTTGTGCACCTACCTCCAGCCACTGCAACTACTTCCCCTGCCAAGCAGGCACCCACATTCAGCGGAACATAGCGCTGTTGGGAAAGGGAATCGGCACACGGACGCCATCGCTGGGAAACGCGAGGCCACGCCCACACGATAGGCCACGCCCCCTCCCACTCTATGTAAGCGCTGATCAAGAGCACCGGCCATAGAATTGCTTGACCTCTGAGGCGGAAGCCGGAGGTGTCCTCACGCTCGCATTTTTAAAAATTGAAATTGTGAATTACTCTGTATTTTTTTAACTTGTGCACCTACCCCCAGCCACTGCAACTACTTCCCCTGCCAAGCAGGCACCCACATTCAGCGGAACATAGCGCTGTTGGGAAAGGGAATCGGCACACGGACGCCATCGCTGGGAAACACGAGGCCACGCCCACACGATAGGCCACGCCCCCTCCCACTATGTAAGCGCTGATCAAGAGCGCCGGCCATAGAATTGCTTGACCTCTGAGGCGGAAGCCGGAGGTGTCCTCACGCTCGCATTTTTAAAAATTGAAATTGTGAATTACTCTGTATTTTTTTAACTTGTGCACCTACCCCCAGCCACTGCAACTACTTCCCCTGCCAAGCAGGCACCCACATTCAGCGGAACATAGCGCTGTTGGGAAAGGGAATCGGCACACGGACGCCATCGCTGGGAAACGCGAGGCCACGCCCACACGATAGGCCACGCCCCCTCCCACTCTATGTAAGCGCTGATCAAGAGCGCCGGCCATAGAATTGCTTGACCTCTGAGGCGGAAGCCGGAGGTGTCCTCACGCTCGCATTTTTAAAAATTGAAATTGTGTATTACTCTGTATTTTTTTAACTTGTGCACCTACCCCCAGCCACTGCAACTACTTCCCCTGCCAAGCAGGCACCCACATTCAGCGGAACATAGCGCTGTTGGGAAAGGGAATCGGCACACGGACGCCATCGCTGGGAAACGCGAGGCCACGCCCACACGATAGGCCACGCCCCCTCCCACTCTATGTAAGCGCTGATCAAGAGCGCCGGCCATAGAATTGCTTGACCTCTGAGGCGGAAGCCGGAGGTGTCCTCACGCTCGCATTTTTAAAAATTGAAATTGTGAATTACTCTGTATTTTTTTTAACTTGTGCACCTACCCCCAGCCACTGCAACTACTTCCCCTGCCAAGCAGGCACCCACATTCAGCGGAACATAGCGCTGTTGGGAAAGGGAATCGGCACACGGACGCCATCGCTGGGAAACGCGAGGCCACGCCCACACGATAGGCCACGCCCCCTCCCACTCTATGCAAGCGCTGATCAAGAGCGCCGTCCATAGAATTGCTTGACCTCTGAGGCGGAAGCCGGAGGTGTCCTCACGCTCGCATTTTTAAAAATTGAAATTGTGTATTACTCTGTATTTTTTTAACTTGTGCACCTACCCCCAGCCACTGCAACTACTTCCCCTGCCAAGCAGGCACCCACATTCAGCGGAACATAGCGCTGTTGGGAAAGGGAATCGGCACACGGACGCCATCGCTGGGAAACGCGAGGCCACGCCCACACGATAGGCCACGCCCCCTCCCACTCTATGTAAGCGCTGATCAAGAGCGCCGGCCATAGAATTGCTTGACCTCTGAGGCGGAAGCCGGAGGTGTCCTCACGCTCGCATTTTTAAAAATTGAAATTGTGAATTACTCTGTATTTTTTTAACTTGTGCACCTACCCCCAGCCACTGCAACTACTTCCCCTGCCAAGCAGGCACCCACATTCAGCGGAACATAGCGCTGTTGGGAAAGGGAATCGGCACACGGACGCCATCGCTGGGAAACGCGAGGCCACGCCCACACAATAGGCCACGCCCCCTCCCACTCTATGTAAGCGCTGATCAAGAGCGCCGGCCATAGAATTGCTTGACCTCTGAGGCGGAAGCCGGAGGTGTCCTCACGCTCGCATTTTTAAAAATTGAAATTGTGTATTACTCTGTATTTTTTTAACTTGTGCACCTACCCCCAGCCACTGCAACTACTTCCCCTGCCAAGCAGGCACCCACATTCAGCGGAACATAGCGCTGTTGGGAAAGGAAATCGGCACACGGACGCCATCGCTGGGAAACGCGAGGCCACACCCACACGATAGGCCACGCCTACCCTCTCTCCCCATAAATGTGTGTCCCACGCAAGCGCAGCGGACGAGCGCAGCGGGAGCGCCGTTTGCGCGCCGAAGGCGCGCCTAAGGCAAGCCCGTCTGCGCCCGTCCGCGACCAGACGGGACCAGGGGCCACCCCCCCTGCCTCTTCCGTTCCTCTGGCCAGGACTTACAGCCCCGCTGCTCTACGCCGCATAGGAAGCAGAGCTACTGTCTTATGCACCTGCACTTTTGCAGCCACATCTCTCCCTCCTCGTTGCTCTGAATGCAAACACTCCTTCCGAAACACCCTGGCAGGCCCCTCGGTACAGAAATATTGCATGTTGGCATTAAATTGTCGATCACTGCCAAAGCACAGCATCCAAATGTCCATGCTGCTAGAGGACCGCAAGCCAGATGTTATTTTTTTAACAGAGACCTGGCTCTCCACTCATTCTGACCCAGACATAGTCGCAGCTCTACCCAGTGGATACCACATCGTTAGATCGGACAGACCAGTAGGAAGAGGCGGCGGTCTGGCTATTATCTACAAAAACCAGTACCGTTGTCGCACCACAGCAGAAAGTATCCCCGAGTGCGAAAGCATGGAATTCTGCATAGAGTTCAACGCCAACACCTCCTTCTCGGGCACGTTGATCTACCGTCCCCCTGATCCAACAAAACTGTTCCATAGGTCACTCCCGGAGATCATAGCGAAAAGAACTTTATCCGCGGCTAATTACACGGTCCTAGGAGACCTGAATCTTCATTTTAACTCCCCCGCGGATAACATTGCCAAGGAGCTAATAGACGACCTTGGAGCTCTTCAGTTGTTCCAGCTGGTCACAGCTCCAACCCATGAGAAGGGCAATCTGCTCGATCCAATTTTCAGCAGCTGCAGCGACCTGAATGTTGACTCTCCTATCCCCCTCCCATGGTCAGACCATTTTTTGATTCCGTTTTCTTGGGCCATCCACAAGGTCCCCCAGTTACCCCCCCGGACAACAATCAGGAGGAACTGGTCAAAACTCCAGCTGGATTCCTGGATGCACAGCCTGGACTCCACCCGCCCGTCTCCCTGCTCAAACCCCAGTGTAGCAAACGAAAATTATGTCAGCTGGATCACTAACTCATTAGATACGATCCTTCCCCTCCGGAGATCCTCATCTAAGAGAATGTATAAATCCGCGCCCTGGTTCTCCGACTCCTTAAGAGAACTAAAACGCTGCTGCAGGCAACGAGAGAGAGCCTGGCGCTTAGACTTTCTCCCGGAAAAAAAGGTAGCCTACAAAGAGGCGATAAAAGCTTATAGAGATGGGATTAGGACGGCGAAAGCAACCTTCTACTCTGATAAAATCCTAGAGGCTAAATCTAAGCCCAGGGAAATTTTTCAGATAATAAAACACTGCTCAAGTGTCACTACCGCCCCCCCTCCGAGCAAAACTCAAGACCAATGCAACGAGCTTGCGGACTTTTTCCACAACAAAGTCCTGAAAATATATTCCACCTTCCAAACGGGAGCCACAGCTCCGGAGATAGCTGACCCACCCTCTCCCAGAACTCTCCCTCCCCCAGAACAGTCAACCCTCGAGTACTTCCCTCCCCTAGATCTCGATACCCTTGGCAAAATGGCACGCCAAGTTAAATCGGGCTCCCCGCGTGACCCAGCCCCACCAGAAGTTCTGATACAAGAACACGAAGCCACCCTGCCTGTTATCTTGGAACTTCTAAATACATCTATAGCCTCATGCGCTGTTCCTACAGCATGGAAACAAGCCATGGTACGGGCGTTGCTGAAAAAGCCTAACCTGGACCCCGATGATTACTCCAACTATCGTCCCATTTCACTCCTCCCTTGGGCTGGCAAGGTGTTGGAAAAATACATAAATGCCCAGCTGGTCCAGTTCATTGAAAATCACTCCCTACTAGAGGTATCCCAGACAGGTTTCAGGCCGAAACATGGCACCGAAACTGCCTTACTAGCGGTCGCCGAGGAATCCCGAAGGGTCCTGGATCAGGGAGGATCAGTGGCAGTGATCCTCCTTGATCTAAGCGCCGCCTTCGATACGGTCAGCTATGCCACCTTGCTGAACCGTCTCCGGGACATCGGAGTCTCAGGCGACGCTCTAAGGTGGTTCGACTCCTTCCTGTCCGATAGATCCTTTCAGATCTTCGATGGCAATATAACATCAACCAGCAAGCCTCTCAGTTGTGGAGTACCACAGGGCTCCTCTTTGAGCCCTGTGCTATTCAATGTCTACATGAAACCACTGGCCGGGATCGTCGAACCGTACGGCATCAAAATTGTGTCGTACGCCGACGACACTCAGTTAGTGGTTTCATTGGCTCAAGATAACATCAGTCAACCCCATGGAGGCCTGCTGAGCTGCCTAGAAGATGTTAAGGAGTGGATGACCAGCTCCTCCCTCAAACTAAATGGAGACAAAACAGAGCTCTTGCTTTTAGGCCCAGCCTCGCCAATACCTTTTACTTCCCTGTGGCCCCAAGCTTTGGGCACTCCTCCCACCCCCAAGGAAAGCGTCAAGAGCCTAGGAGTGTGGCTGGACAGGAAACTTTCCTTTGCCACCCAGGCTACTAAGCTGTCCGCCACTTGCTTTGGCATCCTTAAAACTCTAAGGAAAGTCCTTCCACTTCTACCTCTAGAAGCCATGAAAGTGGCAGTACAAGGCCTCATTCAGTCCCGCCTGGACTCAAATAACGCCCTATATGTAGGGGCTCCCGAGATGACTCTCCGGAAACTCCAGGTGGTGCAAAACTGCGCAGCACGCACCCTGCTACAGATTCCACGAGCCCAGTCAGCCAGACCTGCATTAAAAAGTCTTCACTGGCTACCAGTCAAGCACAGGGTGACATTCAAGGCATTGTGCATTGCGCACCGGGCCTTTTGGAAAACAGGACCCGCAATCAACAGCAACCTTGTCATCCCCTATCACCCAAATAGGAACCTCCGCTCCACCGAGGCTTTCCTGGCAGTGGTTCCTAGAGTGAAGAGAGCTAGATCCGGGGGCAGGTTGTTCTCACTGAACACAGCTAAACTCTGGAACACCCTCCCCCTCTCACTCCGTTCCAACCCGGACCTGCTCGCATTCCGTAAAAAGCTGAAGACTTTATTATTCGCCAAAGCCTCCGAGCTCTAATCTGTCACTCAGCGTGTCTCTCTAATTCTTACTTCAGCGCTTGGACGCCCTTGGGCAGCAACCGCGCTCAATAAATCTATTTCTAATTCTAATTAAGTAAGACATAATTAATCACTCAGTTATACAGTCAATCACACACCTACTTAATCATCCATCCTGACTCTTATACACACATTCATTCTTCAATACACTTTGGCATATATATATATATATATAAAACATATTTACATTTTATAGAAACACACAGTCACTGGATGATGTCCTCAGTGATGTCATTTGAGATGTCATCAGTGATGTCATCAGTGATGTCACTGACCATGTCATGAATGATGTAATATGTGACGTCATCAGCAGTGCATTGCGGGGGCGCAAGTTATAGTTAGCTCAACTAGCTATAACAGTGGAATTTCTATTGTTTTATATGAGTGAAATGTCCAACTAATTATAACATTCCTAAAACCTATGTTTTTTCTGTGAATTTCTAAAGTTGTTTAAATGCTAATTCCTTACTATAACGTCCCTAAAACCTATGGTTTTGTCTGTGAATTTCTAAGGTTTTTTAAATGCCAATTCCTAACCATAACGTCTGTAAAACCTATGTTTTTTTCAGTGAATATATATATATATATATATTTTTTTTTTTTTTCAGTGTAGCATCGGATGGACAAAAGAAAGAAATGTATGAACAGTAAAAAAATGTAGTCCCTAATATAGATACTCTCCTTCTTTTCTTCAGAAAGACCTTGCCCAAAAGGCATTTCATTCTTGAATCCAGTTAATAAAATACTAGTTTTTTGTCAAACATTTACATAAAGTGCATACATAGTCCAAATTCATAGTACAGAAGACTATTTAGACATATAAAGTGCGTACAAAGTTCATAGCAGGCAGTAAAGTGCTTAAGTTAGTCATGCCCAATTCATAAATTATCGTTTACCAATAGCTAGTACAATTCATTTCCAATTCTTCCATATTCTGTTCAGTGTAACTGCAGAACCCACCCTTTCTGCATATATAGTTTCCTGCCTAAAAACTCTTTGCATTTTAATCAGTCATTGGGAGACTGTCAGACCCATTTCGGATTTCCAATTGGCTAAGATTAACGATCTTACTACTGGGGTGGCAATAAAAATGAATTGGCGCTGGCCAATAGTTAGCTCATCGCCTACATCTGCTCTGCCAAAAAGGGGAGTGAAGCATCAGGGGGATTATTGATTGAAAGTTTTGTTTTCAATTTATGCAAACACAGTTTGCCAAAAATTCATTAAGTGGCTACATGCAACCAATATCCAATTGCTTGTCTGCATATGAAGCACTTAGGATCCACAGCCGGAAAGATTCTGTAAAGTCTGGCAGGGGTATAGCAATGCCATCGTTCTTAAATTATCTGCTCTTACTGCCTTGCAGCTCATTTTATTAAACCCTTGCCACTGTTGAAGGTTGAAACGGCAGCCAGTGGATGTGAAACTCTCTCCAGATGATCTAAAATCACTCGCTTAGTCTCTGCAGACTTAAACAGCTCTTTAGTTCTGAGTGCCAAATGGGCCATCCCAAGTTGCATTCCATCGATTCTTTCTGTACCTGTTAAGCCTGAGCAGAACTGCTTAATCTGTGCGTAGCTAAAAACAAGAAGTGCATTTATATTAGTATTACAGTCTACAATTTCCTTCCAGGATAAGAAGTTCTACTTTCTGTAAAAGTCTTGTATTTTATGGAACCCCAACTTTGCCCACTGACCACAATTCTGGGAAGACCATTGAAGCCCTAAAGGAACACATTCTACTAAATTTAGTTGGGGATGCAGCCAAGGGATTGAATGAACTGCCTAGGTTCTTTGGAAATGAGATATAAAAACGCTGGGGATCTTGTAGCATGACTTTTTAGGTAATTTGGGAATTTGTAAGAAAGGGTGAGGTCAATCTCAGATTCCTAGGATTAAGGTGAAAAATAAATTGACAGAAGACATATACCCTGAATTGTTATAATTCAGCCAATCAGTGAGTGAGGCTCTGCAGTATGAAGAAAGTCAGGTAAGGCAAGACCTCTACCTTCCACATTAAACTGCAGCGTTTGTAGTCTCAATCTTGGTTTTTTGCTTGCCATATAAATTGTCTCATTTCCTAGTATAAGAAAGACTAGAGAACTTTAGTCAGTACATTAGAAAATAGAAATAAAAACAAAGGGAGAATACTCATTTTAATAAGAGCCGCTCTATTCATCATCATTATGGGAAGATTCTTCCATTGCTAAAAAAGTTTGCGCATTTTGTTGAATGTAGGGATAAAATTAAGAGCAAATAGCTCCTCCAGTCGAGGGGTCACAAATATCTCCAAATACCTTATGGGGTTGGTTATCGAATAATGTGCCTGCGTTGCAGGAGTTAATGTATCAAAAGAGAAATTTAAATAGTTGTGCCTCTGACTTTGAATGGTTTATTTTATACACCCCTATTGTCGTGAATTCACATATTTTAGAGAAGTCTTTCAATATATAGCCTTTATCTGCGGCTAGATAGAGAGCCATATCATCGACAAATAGCTTAAGTTTGGCAGCTCCAGGGACAATGGCTAAGATGGCACAATCTTGCCTGATAGAGCATGCCCAAGGCTCAATAAATAGGGAAAATAGCGCTGGGGACAGGGGACAACCTTGACGCGTCCCCCCGGCTAATAGTGATTGAACCAGCCATATTTTCATTAATAATTATAGAAGACTTAGCTTTGCAATATAAGTTGTTCACTACCTGGCAACATTTGATGGAATCGCAAATTTTTTCATAACTGCGAAGAGTACATTACGAGAGGGAGGCATTGCACCGCGAAGAATACAGAGGGCTGAGGAAGAATCCTATATCTTTAGAATGGGCTCAAATGCTAGAATATTTCAAAATACAAAATGTAGATGTCACTGATGACTGATGTGATACTGAAATCGCAATCTGCTCCTCCCCCTTCCTTTTTTCCCTCTCCCCCTTCTCCGCTCCTCCCCTTTCCCTCCCCTCCCTCCCTTCTCCTCCCCCTCTCTCTCTTCCCCCCGCCCCTGATATTGGTGCTCCTGCCATGACATGCCCCTGATGGAAATTGAAACAGGCACTTAGTTCTTAGTAGCACAGTTCTTTATTGTTGTTCATTTATCTTCAATACAGATTGGGTGCTTAATAATGAGATATTAGACAATACAGTCAGGATTATGATTAATATATTGATTATACATGTATGTTGCATATTTGAATTTATTAGTACTAGTCAGTACTTGTTATGTTATGTTATGTTATGCTGGTTTTTGTATGGCGCACGGCTACTCAGAGAGTGTCTCGGTGCTTTGGTTGCACACCTATCTCATAACACAACAAGAGAGAAGAGAGATAAAAAACGGAAGATCCAGAACAGAAAAAAAAAACAGAACCCAGGTCGCAGCTAAGAGGTGAAAAGCCAAGTTTTGAGCCCTTTCCTAAAAGCCAGTAGGTTAGACGTGCTGCGTAGTGCCACTGGCAACATGTTCCAGAGCTGGGGGGCTAACAGTCTGAAGGAACGGCCTCCAATACGTGCCCTTTTGACACGAGGGACATTGGCAAGGTACAAGGACCCTGATCTCAAGGACCTGGCTGGATGATAAAAAGCCAGCCTTTTTTGAAGGTATTTCGCTCCGGTGGTATGCAGAGCCTTATGCGCCAACGTCAAGGCCTTAAAGATTATCCGCTTCCGGATGGGAAGCCAGTGCAGTACCTGCAGGAGGCCCGAGGCTCTAGCACGGCGGGATAGTCGAAAGATAGCCCGTGCTGCCGAGTTCTGGACCACCTGTAGCCGTTGAAGCAGATATTCCGGCAGGCCAAGATAGAGAATGTTCGCATAGTCAATACGCGAGCCAATTATCGCCTGCACTGTGACCTTCCTGTGCTCCTCTGATAGTAAAGGGAGAAACTTGCGCAACATCCGGAGCAGGCCGAAACACGTGCCGGTAAGGCCGATTATCTGGGAGCGCAGTGTGAGGCCATTGTCGATCTTAATCCCAAGGTTTTTCGCCACCTGGGAAGAACTTGCTGGTGGGAACATGTTCTCCGGCCACCATACCTTCCAGTCCGGATCTACACTGCACCCAAAGAAGAGGACCTCGGATTTATCCGAGTTGCACTTGAGGCTGTTATGTTGGAACCACTGAAACACAGCCTCAAGGCAGCCCCGGATCCTCTCTCCGTTGAAATCCGCACCCCTCTCACAGGTGAAGAGGAGCTGGGTATCGTCAGCGTAAGAAACGATCTGAGCCCCGAAAGACTCCGCCAGAGCCGCCAGAGGGGTCATGAAGATGTTGAAGAGGGTCGGGCTCAATACTGAGCCCTGAGGGACCCCGACACCCAGTGGCGCCATCTCGGTGGAGCAGGCGGAGGCCCAGACCGTTTGTCGACGGCCCGTCAGAAAAGAACAAAACCAGTTGAGCACCGTCCCCCTAAGACCGATCTCGAAAAGTCTTGCAAGGAGACCCATTTCTATGACCTATATATGTGAATAGGTACCTTGAGGACATAATTATTATGGTCCTATTACTGGTCATAATACCTTGTCATTATCTGCTGTCTTTTATATGACTCAACAGATTAATGTATACACAAATGTAATGCAATGTGGTTTTCATCAAAACTACAAAACTTTATCAAATTTGTAATTTAAAAGAAACTGTGAAGAGTACATTCCACTGCACTCTGTTGAAAGCTGTTTCTGCGTCTAACATTATTAATGCTGCTTTAGTTCTATTAGTACAGACTAATCATTTGCTTGAAGTAGATAATGGGTATTAGAGGCAAGAAGCCTGCCCTGAAGGAAACCATTTTGACCCCTAGTGTATAAAAAAAGGGGCAACTTGTGAAAGCCGATTTGGAAGAATTTTAGAAAAAAATCTTATAATCAATATTCAAATTTCGTATCGGTCGATAAGAATTTACCTCTTCCTCCTATTTCCCCCTCTTTAACAAAGCTAATCACTGTTGCTTGGCTTGAAAAAGGTGTTGGGAGCTGTGCCTTCTTTTAGAATCCCATTAAATAGTAACAACAGAAAAGCTTTCAGCTGGGTAGAAAAGGTTTATAGACCTCAATATATACACCATTTAACCCACATGACTTAGCAGACAGCGACGTATTCACCACCTGAGTGACTTCTTCGAGTGAAATATCAGCAAGCATGGACTTTCTCAGCGCCATAGATAAAATGAGACAATTTATCAGATCAGTATTTTCCAGCTGAAAAAAGAACCCAAACCTATGTTTCACTGCATTGGCTGTTGTAGCCTTTACCTTGGTAAAAGCCAACTTGCAAACAAAAGTATATTTTCGGCCAAGTCAGGTCAGGAAAAAGCTATTGAGATCATCCACCCACCTTTGGAATATTTATCAAATAACTAAGTCAGAGGTAAACATAGACTTGTATTAAATATACTGCAAAGTAGATGTTATTAAAACCTTTTTGTCTCTGCTTGAAAGTCTGGTCAGTAAATATTTCAGTTCTCCTTTCTTGAGTACCAATAATTAGTTCATTGATGAGGTATGAAATACTTTTTCAAGGACAGATCAATAGGGCTGGGTCTGCTAGTAGGAAAAAGAATAGAGAATTTGCCACTTATCTTGGAATATGTGGACAGGAACAGCAATTGCCCTTTATAAAAAATTTTCAAGAACATTTTTGATAACAAGTTTTAGAGCATAAGGGCTACTTTTGAATCTACTCTACTCCAAGCTAATCAGTGTCCCCTCAGAATGTAGTGGAGCTGGTCTCAGAACCAACCGGTGATGGTTTTACAGAGGGGGTTCAATCATATGCATAAGACAGTCCCAGGTGGGGATTCAGAGTTCTGCACACTGGCACAAGGTAACACCTGTTTTGGAAGACCCCTAGAAAGGAGAATTCTAAGATAGGTTTGTAACAAAGCAACAGGAACTAATATTAAAGAGGGCTGGTGAATGGCGAAAACCTTTTAGGAAATGGTTTAGGAGTTGTCCTCAATCACTAAGCAGTGCCCTTATAAGAATAGCTTCTATAAATCATCTTCTTGAAAGACAAATGGATTTGATAGCGACAAGGAGATCAAGAACAGGATGTCTGCTTGCAGTCTTATGTCTGCCTGATAAAGGATTGAGGTCTAGATCCTGCTTCTGTTTGTACTCAAGCTTTTGGAAGTGCTCTCAAGGGTTGGATCAGTTGTCATCTTGCACTCTCATGGACTTAAAAGGCTGAAGAGATCCCTCTTGGAAGAGCTAGTATACCAGATGAGAATGAGAATTGTGCTGGAGCCCCTCCCATGAGATAGTTGAGCCTGCCTTCCACTGCTCCACTGTGGCCTGTACCATGGAAACCTCCCAGGCTGTTTGGAAGCTTAAGTAGTAACAGGGAAGACGTTTTCCAACATATTCAAATGTTGGGACATAGTAATTTTTTCAAGCTCCAGCAAACCAGGACTAACTGTCAATGCTGCAGGCAAAAGACACAGAAATAGTAAGCAAGATTTGTTGGTTTGTCAGAATATGTGCTTTTTAGTGGAAGATTGAGACTATTGTGGGCTGCTGGTTACAACATCCTGCTTTTCTCCAACAGAATATTTTTCAATCGCCAAATCAAAACAGTGCTTAACTTCAAAGGTAAAACTTGAGAATGGGAAAAGGAGGAAAAGTAATTCCGGTGCGCTGAGGGCTCTTGCAACCACACTATTGAAGTTTGTCTAATTAGTGCTTTTACCAACTCAAAAGGCATCAGCAGAACTCTGAAAAAGGAGTATCTGATTTCCATAGAAGCTCGCTGGCCACAGCCACCTTTTCTAGAAGTTTGACTTTCATTAAAAAACGAAGGGGCCAATTAGGACTTTGGCAGTCCAATCGCCAGAGAACCTTTGGGATCCAGGATCTTGGCAGTGGCCGCGGTCTTGTGGTGGTCCGACCGCCTGGGTCATGGTTGAGTGTTTGTACCGCCGAGGAGGCAACGGTCAGACCGCTGTACTTGTAATAAGGCCCTAAATCAGAAGTTTAAACTCTTGACCATTGCAATCTGCTAGGCATACCAGACACCCTGTTCATTGCAGTCATCCTGAAACCACAACTTGGTCTACGTTATTTGCAGTCATAGATTCATATCAGCTTCTTGGTCCCTTTTGACTCTTTTCAGTTCATGTCTACAGCTCCACTATTTTGATTCATGCCATTTGTGTCATTTTTCTAACTATTTCATTATATTTTTTATTCAGCTTATTTGGAAATTGGATCACTGACAGAACATCGACAGTCAAAATATCGAGAGGACAAAATATCGAGTTAAAAATATCGACTGCAAGAATATCGACTTCCTATCTTCAACCAGGTAAGTACAAAAATATCGACTTCAAAATATCGAGTGTAAAAAATATAGACTGTCAAAATATCGATTTTTTAAATGTCTTAAAAGTAAATTAAAAGTAATATAATATTAAATTAAATTAATTTAAACATAGAAGAAATAATTAATGTAACTAAAAAAAAAAAAAAATGAATACATATATATATATATATGTATACTTTGACGAAGCCCTCTGGCGAAACGCGTCGTATGCTGTAAAGTTCCTGAATAAAATCTACGTGGAACTACCCCCTGTGTGTGCTGCTTTCTTTACGAACAGACAGTTCGTGGATGCTTGAAGCTGCGATAAATACAACGGGTACACCCCCGTTTGGCGTGCACCCGCTCACGTGTGCAACCGGCTGGTGTTTAGAGCTTTGGACATATATATATATATACATATTATTTACAAAACATATACAATATTTTAACCGTAGAATAGCGAAAGGGTTACATTTACTGTAACGACTCGAGTGAGTGCAACAGTAGGGAAAGCATTGGATAGCGTAGGGGTAAAAATTACTATTCCCACTCCAGCGAGTGCAACAGTAGGGAAAGCGTTGGATAGCGTAGGGGTAAAAAATACTATTCCCACTCCAGAGAGTGCAACAGTAGGGAAAGCGTTGGATAGCATAGAGGTAAAAATTACTATTCCCACTCCAGAGAGTGCAACAGTAGGTAAAGTGTTTGATAGCGTAGGTGTAAAAATTACTATTCGCACTCCAGAGAGTGCAACAGTAGGGAAAGCGTTGGATAGCGTATTGGTAAAAATTACTATTCCTACTCCGAAGAGTGCAACAGTAGGGAAAGCGTTGGATAGCGTAGAGATAAAAATTACTATTCCCACTCCAGTGAGTGCAGCAGTAGGGAAAGCGTTGGATAGCGTAGGGATTACATTTACTATTCCAACTCCAGTGAGTGCAACAGTAGGGAAAGCGTTGGATAGCGTAGGGGTAACAATTACTATTCCAACTCCAGAGAGTGCAACAGTAGGGAAAGCGTTGGATAGCATAGGGGTAAAAATTACTATTCTCACTCCAAAGAGTGCAACAGTAGGGAAAACGTTGGATAGCGTAGAGGTAAAAATTACTATTCCCACTCCAGAGAGTGCAAAAGTAGGGAAAGCGTTGGATAGCGTAGTGGTAAAAATTACTATTCCCACTCCAGCGAGTGCAACGGTAGGGAAAGCGTTGGATAGCGTAGATGTAAAAATTACTATTCCCACTCCAGTGAGTGCAACAGTAGGGAAAACATTGGATAGCGTAGGGGAAAAAAATACTATTCCCAATCCATAGAGTGCAACATTAGGGAAAGTGTTGGTTAGCGTAGGGGTAAAAATTACTATTCCAACTCCAGAGAGTGCAACAGTAGGGAAAACATTGGATAGCGTAGGGGTAAAAATTACTATTCCCACTCCAGAGAGTGCAACATTAGGGAAAGCGTTGGATAGCGTAAGGGTAAAAATTACCATTCCCACTCCAGTGAGTTCAACAGTAGGGAAAGCGTTGGATAGCGTAGATGTAAAAATTACTATTCCCACTCCAGTGAGTGCAACAGTAGGGAAAACATTGGTTAGCGTAGGGGTAAAAATTACTATTCCCACTCCAGTGAGTGCAACAGTAGGGAAAGCATTGGATAGCGTAGGGGTAAAAATTACTTTTCCAACTCCAGAGAGTGCAACAGTAGGGAAAACATTGGATAGCGTAGGGGTAAAAATTACTATTCCCACTCCAGAGAGTGCAACATTAGGGAAAGCGTTGGATAGCGTAGGGGTAAAAATTACTATTCCCACTCCAGTGAGTGCAACAGTAGGGAAAGCGTTGGATAGCGTAGGGGTAAAAATTACTATTCCCACTCCAGAGAGTGCAACGTTAGGGAAAGTGTTGGATAGCGTAGGGGTAAAAATTACTATTCCCATTCCAGTGAGTGCAACAGTAGGGAAAGCGTTGGATAGCGTAGGGGTAAAAATTACTATTCCCACTCCAGTGAGTGCAACAGTAGGGAAAGCGTTGGATAGCGTAGAGGTAAAAATTAATTTTCCAACTACAGTGAGTGCAATAGTAGGGCAAGTAAATACTTCTTATTTAAATATAAATAATACAAATATTAACACCAATTACAAATTAAATAAAATAATTTACAATTGTGTAAAATACATTAAATAATCGATTTAAAATACAAATAAAAATCATTTAATAATAGAAATTACCTACTAATACTAATTATTTACCTATTAATAATAAAATAATTAACAATTTAAAAGTATTTTGAAAAATTAAGTCAATAATTTTTTTATTCAAAAATGTAATTACTTACTATTAAAATTGCTTCACAATCTATTCCCCTAAAAACACACAAACCACTACAGAAATTAATTTAATAAAAGTAACATAATTATCGATTAATCAATTACAATAAAATACAAAATATATTTTAATTAATTAAAAATTAATAATTAATTTACAATTAATTCTAAATAAATACCAATAATTAAAATAACATATTTAAATTATAATTAAATTACTTCCCACCCTATTCTCCTATAAACCCACAACCGGCTACAAAAAAACATTAATAACATTAACATATTTATCAATTAATCAATTAAAATTAATTACCAATTATATTTTTCATTAATTGCCAATTACTAATTAATTAACAATTAATTCTAAATAAATACCCAAAAATTAAATTACATATTTAATTAATTATAATAAAATCACTTCCCACTCTATTTCCCTATAAACCCACAACCCGCTACATAAAACAAATTAATAACATTAACATATTTATCAATTAATCAATTAAAATTAATTACCAATTATATTTTAAATAATTGCCAACTAATAATTAATTAATAATTAATTCTAAATAAATACCCAAAAATGTAATTACATATTTAATTAATTATAATAAAATTACTTCCCACCCTATTCCCCTATTAACCCTCAACCCGCTACATAAAACAAATTAATAACATTAACATATTTATCAATTAATCAATAAAAATTAATTACCAATTATATTTTAATTAATAGCCAATTTTTAATTAATTAACAAATAATTCTAAATAAATACCAATAACTAAAATAAAATATTTAATTTATTATTATTAAATTATTTTCCAACCTTTTCCCCTATAAACCCACAACCCGCTACAGAAAATAAATTACAAAAAATAAAATATTTATCAATTAATCAATTAAAATTAATTAGCAATTATATTTTAATTAATTACCAATTAATAATAACGTAACTGAATTCTAACTAAATACCAATAAATAAAATAACATATTTAATTAATTATAATTAAATTACTTCCCATCCTGTTCCCCTATAAACCCACAACCCGCTACAGAATTATAGTACACAAAAATTAAACATTATTATTAACTTACCTTAAATTCGATATTTTTGTTGTCTATATTCTGTCTAGTCGATATTATGTCCATTCTATATTTTTGATTTGATATTATTGCTATTCTAGTCGATATTAATTTTTTCTAGTCGATATTTTTGTAGTCTATATTATGTCTAGTCGTTATTATGTCTATTCTATATTTTTGACTCGATATTATGTCTAGTCGAAATTAAAAACTCGATATTTTGACTAGTTACCTTGGAAATTATAGTAGTTTTTTGTGTTATTCTAATATTTGTTTCAATGCTGTTGGATATTTAATATTGATATGGGGAAAAACCTGCTACTTTTTGCCATTGCTGCCAAAGCCCAGATTGTTTCACTGGAATTTTATTTTGGCCTAACAAATGAATAGATTATCTGTTTGATTGAACCCTTTCTCTATTTGTGGTAGCGGTCTAGCTTTCCGCTTAACGGAACAGGAAGTGGGACAGCGGAAGCGGAAGGCGGCCATCTTGGCTATTGGCGCCGACCGCTGCCGAGAGTGGTGTGTATTCCCGGCGCTCCGGAATAAAGAGAGAAAGTAACCCCAACTTGGTGTCTGCCTGCAATAATTTACCTTTTCACAATGGCGACGAGGCATGGGGAATAGAGCCCGCCCCCCCAGACACCGCGAGGAGAAACAGAAGTCCGCGACCGGCGAAGAGTTTTCACAGCCGGCACCCGGAGCGTGGCAGAGGACCCGAGGAGGGAGAAAAAGGGCGCGAACTTCGCGCTGGCTGACTGTGCATGAGCACATGTCCAGGAGGTAGGCCTGCATGCCCCCCAGTGGTCAAGAAGAAAAGTGCAGTGTCTTCCGGCCCCAGTTAAACATACAGTATCCCAGCAAGGGGGCCCACAGTGACGTTAGTACCTCTACCCACAGTGAAGGTGGTGGAGCAAGCTGCAGGGAGAGACCGCACAGTGGGGGAGCCCATAGCAGGCAGTGGTGGACCCTAACCCTGGTGGTGTGGTAGTTGAACCAGGCAAGCTGGCGGAGCAGCGTGCAGACGCAAGGGGGCCAAGATCTACTGCGCCTGCTGAAGAGGAGGATTCACTGGCCCAACCTGATCCAGAGCAAGAGTCACAAGGGGAGGACAGTGACGGGGATCTCGGAGAGAGAGGCACGGCCGTACAGACCACGCCGGGAAGCCCCCCAGGAAGGGTTGTCCCCATCCGGACTGGCCGGAGAGGTGCCAACAACATGGCTGTCCAATCATCCTCCCTCGCCCAACTGGTGCCATTCCTAGCCAAAAGCGGTGAACCGGAGATGCAGTGGGAAGACTGGAAAAGATACTTCCTCAACTACCTCGACGCGCTGGAAGAGGAAGGAGGTGCGCCATTCTCCAGCAAGAGAAGGAAGAAAATCCTGTTACATAACCTAGGCCCAGAAGGGATTAGGGCCTACGATACCATTGTCAAAGGAGAGAGAGATGCTACGGACACCGACGTCTTCTGCCACGCCATTGCTGACCTCAACGCACACTACAGGCCTGTCGTGTGTGTCGCGATAGACAGGTACAACTTCTTCCAGAGGAAACAGAAGAGCGGTGAGACAGTGGACGAGTACGTCGTGGCCCTGCAGAAGTTAGCACTCACTTGCAAGTGTGGAGCGCTACACGACGATCTAATCAGAGACCAGATTATCATGCACACGTCCAGCACCCATGTCCAAGAAAAACTATGGGTAAATGGAGACGCCCCCCTCAAAGAAATATGGGCGATGGTGAAGAAGGCTGAATTGTCCAAACGCTGCGCGCAAGCGGCCAAGAAGGAAGCAGGAGGAGCACAAACAGTGTGCAAGATAATGACTCAAGGGAGGAATGAGCGACCGAGGCAAAGAGATCAACAGAGGAATCAGGAAGGCAGACGACCCGCCCTGACCAATCAGACGGACCAGAGGACAAATAAAGGAGGACGACTAAGCTGCTACAGGTGTGGAAGCACGACGCATCTGGGGAACGACAAGGTGTGCCCGGCATTCAGGGCCAAATGCTCGTATTGCGGAGTGTTCAGGCACTACGAAAAGGTATGCCGCCAGAAGCCCAAAGGAACGATGGTCAGGTATGTGGACCAAGAGCAACAAGATGAACCAGAAGACCCAGAGGAACCGGAAGACCTGGAAGAGATCCTATATATTGATGTCCAGGTGCTGGAAATGGACGGATCAGAAACTGACAAACCCAGACTGGACATGCACATAGGAGGGATACCCATGGAAATGATAGCAGACAGCGGGGCTACCATCTCCATCATACAGAGAAGGGTATGGGAGGAAAAGTTTGCATCCAAAATCGAAGAAAAGCTACACCCGATGGACTTAAAACCCGTTACGTATACAGGGCAGAGGATTCCAATGTTGGGGTACTGTCCCCTCCTGTTTGAGTTCAGGGGCCGCCATGCAAATTGCAAGTTATATGTCGCGGAGAAAGGCCCTTCGGTACTGAGCTGGAGAGATCAAGGAGCCTTAGGGATACAACTCAACCCAGGAGGCATTGAGAAAATCCTGCTGATGGACTTAGACAAGAAAGACGATGTGGACTCCTGGTGACGGGCATACCCCAAAGTCTTCAATGGACAGATTGGTGAACTGGCAAAGTACAGGCACCTCATAAAGTTGAAGGAAGGAGCAATACCAGTGGTGCACAAGGTGAGGAACATTCCGTTCCGATGCAGAGATGCAGTACAAACGGAACTGGACAGACTGGAAAAGGAAGGAGTGATCAGAGCCATTGAGAGTGCGGAGTGGCTCTCTCCTCTGGTGGTAGCCCAGAAACCGAATGGTAAGGTCCGGCTGTGTGTTGACCTTAGGGAACTCAATAAAAACATTGTCATCGATAAGTTTCCCTTACCCCGCATAAACGAGATGTTGGCGAAGACGAAGAACATCAAGTGGTTCTCCACAGTGGACTTATCATCAGCCTACCACCAAGTAAGACTACATCCATCGTGCAGCCATCTCACGTCGTTCATCACGCCCTTCGGCTGCTATGAATTCGTGAGGATGCCGTTTGGCTTGGCCTCGTCGGCCGCGGTCTTCCAGAAGATGATGCACAGACTACTGAAGAACATAGAAGATGTGCAGTTCTTCCAAGACGACATCTTAGTGATGGGGAGGACCATACATGACCACAACGAGAAACTGCACAAGGTGCTACGAACATTGCAGGACAACGGTCTGACGGCGGAGTGGTCTAAGTGTAGATTTGGAGTACAGTCTGTCACGTACTTAGGGCACAAGGTGAGCGAAAGAGGGATCGAGCCGAAAAGGGCCAACATGAAGGCGATTCTGGATGCCCCCACCCCAAGCAAGAAGGAGGATGTTCGGTCATTCCTGGGAATGGCCGAATACTACAGCAAATTCATTCCCCACTTCGCCATGAAAACGCATCTCCTACGCCAGCTACTCAAGGAAAAGAACAATTCCTATGGAGCCAGGAGGAACAAACTGAATTTGAATCTCTGAAACAGGAAATGAGTGCCGCCATTCCCCTTAAAGGATTTGACCCCAGTGCAGAATCAATCCTCACGACGGATGCCAGCGACCGTGGCCTGGGGGCAGTACTGATGCAACGGTCAGAGAGTGGCGAGACATCTACGGTCAGTTTTGCTTCGAGGTCACTTGCTCCAAATGAGGAAAAGTTTAGCGTCATTGAGAAGGAGATGCTAGCGGTGGTGTGGGCCATGGAAAGGTTTCGGCAATACTTATGGGGAACGAAATTCCTGGTGAAGACGGACCACAAGCCCTTAGTCCGAGTGCTGACCTCCAGTGGTCATGCTCATGCGACACCTAGAATTTCTAAAATGACACTGAGGCTGTTGGACTTTGTATATGAGGTGGAACACATACCGGGACCGCAGAACAAAGTGGCGGACTTCCTTAGCAGGGCGGCATCCATGGAAGACGCAGTTAACCAGAAGGAACAAAGATGGGAAGGATATGTGGTGGCCGCCATTCAGGATACCGAGAAGGTGATAAGTGCCCAAGAGTGGGTAGAAGCATACAAAGAAGACATCGACTTGGAAGCCATCAAAGGATAGGTGATCCATGGGTGGCCGGAGAAGAGACACCTTAAAGAAGAACTTCGGAGGTATTGGAAAGTAAGGGATGAACTGTCGCTGGCTGAGAATCCCACATTTCTTTTGAGAGGTGACAAAGTCGTACCTCCTCAAGGCATACAGGAACACTTGATGACTCTATTACACGACGGGCACCAGGGCATCACCAAGACCAAAGCCCTTGCCAGGCAAGCATACTGGTGGCCAGCCATTGATGCGCAGGTAGAGCGGTACATGCGGCAGTGCGAATCGTGTGCCAAGGCAGACAAATCACAGAGCATGCTAAGGCCGCCACTAGGAAAATTCCCAGTACCAGACGGACCATGGGAAATGGTGTCGGTGGACATAATGGGCCCCATCCTCAACAAAACAGGGACACAGAAGTATGTGGTGGTTCTCATTGACAAATACTCCAAGTGGCCGGAAGTAGAGGTTATGGAGAACGTAGACACGGAGGCGGTGGTGAGCTTCTTGCGCGCCACGTTTGTCAGGGAAGGAATTCCAAAGATCATCATAAGCGACAATGGGCCGCAATTCACCTCAGCGAAATGGATTGCCTTCACTGACAGAAATGGGATAGAAGTGAAGCACATGCCCATCTACCATCCCTCCGGAAACGGTCAGGTGGAGCGATTCAATCGTGTAATCCTGGGTACCATTCAGGCGGCCATCAATGATGGACTAGACTGGGAAAAGGAACTGGAGAAGATGATCTGGGCCTATCGGATCACCCCGGGGAGCACCGGGTACAACCCTTTCAAGGTGTTGAGAGGAAGAGAGGCTTTCACCAAAGACAACATGGCATGGAGGAAATTGGTGGTACAAAGCAAATGGTCCCCAGCGGTGGTCAGAAGGAACCTAGAAAGAGCACAAGATGTTTACACGACACATTTCAATAAAGGACACAACGTTAAAGGAGTGGAACTGGAGAAGGGCGACTGGGTAAGAGTTAAACTGGCGATCCTCAAGAGGAAGGGGGAAAGCAAATTCTCACCACCGTTACAAGTACTAGAGCCCTACGCCCGATCGGCCCTGCTCAGCGATGGAAAAGTGTGGTCACAGGACAGGATGGCCAAATGCAGCAAGATCCTAAGGTGGGAACGTGAGACAGAGGAAGGAGCAGAGAATGTAGTAGATGAAGGCGAAGAAGAATGTGGTGGAAGGCGAGGCGAGAATGTAGAAGAAGGAGCGCAGCAAGTGGAAGACAGCGATGGAGAAGAAGGTACAAGTGAAGGGATGAAGAGCTGGTGCAAGGAAGAGCGGAGTGAGGAAGTGATGGACAAAGAAGGAGAAGTTGCCGGAAGACAAGTGGACAGGAAGGAACAGGACGAAGAAGGAGATGGTGGTATGGTAAAGACTAGAGTTGGGAGAACAGTGAAGATGCCAGAGAAGTACAAGGACTTTGACATGGACTGGAACTAAGGACTTGAGCTTTGTTGTGTTATATTGCATTAAAGGGGGGAAATATGTGGTAGCGGTCTAGATTTCCGCTTAACGGAACAGGAAGTGGGACAGCGGAAGCGGAAGGCGGCCATCTTGGCTATTGGCGCCGACCGCTGCCGAGAGTGATGTGTATTCCCGGCGCTCCGAAATAAAGAGAGAAAGTAACCCCAACTTGGTGTCTGCCTGCAATAATTTACCTTTTCACACTATTTAATAATCGGAAAACTTACATTAGCCATTTCTATTTGCAAAAAAAAAATATTTAACACAAAAGTTTCTCAAACAGATCACAACAATTTGATTTATCCTCTATAACTATTTTCTTAGATCCCTCGTGTGGAATTCCACCTTGTCTCCACATCTCTTTACTATTTATATGATCCTGCTGACCTTTTTTATTCAGTTGCTCGGCTTTGACCTTTGCATATATTCAGATGACATGGAAATTGTACTCAAAATCTCGGGTGACATCAAAAGCAGCATATCGAATCTGCATAATTGGTTATGTTAAATGGTGAGAAGACTAAGTTTCCGATGCCTGTCTGGCCTTCTTCTCTTGGTCAGAAACCTGTCCCCATCTACGGTTTGAAAAATTGGGTGTCAAATTTGTCTCTGTCCTTACTATGACAGGTCAGATCTTTTCTTTGATTAGCTTGTGCTTTTTCCAACCCAGCACTCTAAAACGTATCTTTCATTTTTTTTTTCTTTATATACCATAAATTCAAAATTCTTTTTGGTCGACACTTATTGATTATTACAATACTGTCTACTTGGGTTTGCCAAAGCGCCCTGTGCATATGCTTCAGCTGGTGTAAATGTATGCTGTCAGACTAACAGTGAGACCCAGGAGACGGTACCATATCTTCACTCCTTAAATGGGCTTCCTGTTAAAAGGCGAATTTTGTTTGAATGTCTTTCTGGAGCACCAACTCTTCAGATAAGGGACAATCTCATCATTTTCATAGTTTCACGTGGTACAATCATAGTTGTCTCTTTAGATTTAGAGGAACACATCTTGTTGAGGTTTCCAGATTTCGGCAGCTGCCTCTAAGCAGCAGGGTCTTTTCAGTGGCCGCCACCTCACAGCGGAATCCCTTCCCTTAGGTTTGGAGTCTAATTTCTGGGAGTTTAGGATAGCCTTAAATGCAAGACTGTTTCCTTGCTCCACTTAACTCCACTCTTTCAGCTGTGTAAGTGCTTTTCTTTTTCTCAGCTCTTGTTTTCTTTCTTCAGTGGGAAGATACCCACTGGGTAAACACTACGCTTTATAAAAGTTAACCAAACCTATCAACACTAGGTTGAATTTGCACACCCAAATTGACAGACGCTGTCTGAAAACTAATGATGGGGTTTCCTCCTGAAACTGATAGAAGTTTAGTGGTCAGGCTTGTTCAAATTTAGCTTTGCACCTCTAAATGCCTCCAGGCGTAAATTATGTCTCTGTTAAAAATATAGAAACAAAAACACCCACTTTAAACAAGCATTGGAAATGCAATAGGTCTCGCACCATTAGAGTTAGTGGTTTTAGAATTGTTTATGGTTTTTTTTTGTAAATGTTTAACATTTTTGTTTCCTGTAGCCAATGCTAAAGAATTACAAATAAAAAAAGCCATAAACATTTCTAAAAGCTCTAACTGAAATGGTCTGAGACCTATTGCACTGTGTGAGGGTGAGGGGTTGAGGGTGAGTGAGGGTGAGGGTGAGGGTGGGTGAGGGTGAGTGAGGGTGAGTGAGGGTGGGTGAGGGGTTGAGGGTGAGTGAGGGTGAGGGTGAGTGAGGATGAGTGATAGTGAGGATGAGTGAGAGTGAGGGTGAGTGAGAGTGAGGGTGAGTGAGGGGGTAATCCCTGTGCAAACACGTTCCTGTGCATGGATTGGCAAAAATTGGACCACTCAGAATGAGCAAAATATGCAGAGAGGGTTAGGGTTCTTACATATCTCGTGTATTCTGATATACAATGTGTTTTCTTTTCAGTGTGATCCAGCGAGCACCAGACTCCAGCATTGTCCAACAAAGGGACTGAGTAGAAAAAGTGTGTGTCATTATTAATTTGTGATGTTACTTTGTGTAGTTGCACAGCTGTGATGATAGTTCCATTGACTTTTTGGAAGATCTTATCATGCTCAATAGCAGCAACCTAGTAGTATTGGAATGGGCCCTAATGTAAGCAAGAGTATATCCACCCTCTGTCTGATTGGCTGGTAAAAGACATCCCTACTTGGAGTTTAGTGAGACCCACACACCTCCACGTCCGGGTGCGCCTTCTGCTCTATTGCTACCACGTCCGCTGACGTCATGTCGTTAGATAAAACGCTAACGCGTAAGGCAGGGGCAGGAGAGCTTCAACGCTTGAATAGCTTGTGTGACACGAAACGCACGTATTAGGTGACTGGTCACAAGGGTGGGTTCTCGTGACTTGGGAATTCGTTCGACTTCAGTTCTCAGGTTTTACGATGTTACAGAGCATTGCATCAGCGTTACAGATGTGGGGCACGCACAATTGCCCCGGCTGCCCCCAACTGCCGCAGTTTCAGGCTCAAGTAGGCAAAAAAAGCATATTTATTATATTAACGTATCACATTTACCTAAAAAAAGAGGCAATTCGTGAAAAATGAACGCGGCATGGCCCGTTGCTGTGGAGGGTCACATACAGCACGTACGCTTGCGGAAACATGGAGGCTTGCCTGCTCGTCTTCTCTGCCGGCGGGAGGAGCGGCAGGAAGCGGTCGCTCTCAATCCGTGTGAGCTGAGGCAGAGGTGACTCACACGAGCTGCCTTTTATCTCAGCCGCACAGTCCCGGTAGTCTGCTGTTCAGTCAGCGTCTGAATAACATTATTACTGTAGTCTGAAAGCCACCGAGAAAAAGAGCCTTTCCCACCAGGGCATAGGGCAATGCTATTTAGTTGGGTATGGAGGACTGGAACTGACCCAGGAGGGGGGAGGAGGGAGGAGAAATGCGTCTCGGCCGGAGCAGGGGGCGGAGCAGGGAGAGCGGGCTTTTAAAATGTACTTCACACGGCCGGCCGGTCGTGAAACTGAAAGCATGGCCGGCCGGCCGTGAAAGCCTTTGATGCCGCAGGGGGTGGAGCGGCACCAGCTGGGAGAGTAGGCAAGGCAGGCGGCTGGGGGCATGTGCACGCGCTTTTAAGCTCAATGCGCATGCGCATTGAGCTTAAATTTCTCGTGCACTGCAAGGAATCGCCACGATTCCTTGCAAGTTGGATAAAGAGTGGATAAGCCACCATAGTCTCGCTTGCTCGATGCGCATGCGCATCGACAGGCGAGACCTAAAAATAACCCAAGAAAAAAAACTAAATGAGAATACTCAAATTGCTTTTACTACCTCTTTGGGTTGAGAGTTTTTTCTTTCCCTGTTTTTATTACTAGGGAAAACGCATGTAGTCACATTTGGGCACAAAATATATTGCAATTGCTCATATCATATCTTTGCATATTGGTTCTGGGATATTTGCATGCAGTGCTGTAATTTACCACTTGCACATGCATAGTTTAATACTTTTTGTCCTTTCCCCTGCCACCTATGGGTAAAGTATGCATGCCATAATGTTTGTGTAAATCTGTAAGGTATTCACATGCTTGCTGATTTGCAACTATTTTCCTCTCGCTAAGTTTGAGCAAAGTATACAGATCACACAACATGCACGTCTAATGTCATATTTTTTTATTTTTAGTGTTGTTTTCTGTACTCATATTGCTAATGGATATCTTACCTCTTAATACACCCTAACTGTAGAAACGGGACAGAGTGCTGCACTTACGGAACACAGTGTTGCACTTTCTCACACTTCTACAATACATACCCTGCGTGTTCCGTTTGTGTGAATGTTTGGTTCACAGAGCAGTGCGATAAATGAGTTTCCAAACGTTTGTAAACAGATCAAACGTTTCTAATTTGTGAATGTTCAGTTAATTTTCTTTGAACGTCCCTTGCCATTCTTCAAAGTGTCATTGATATGCCACGTTTTAGGTCACGACTACACAGCGCTTGCTCTGTCTCTTTAAGACATGTTGCATATACTTTGTGGGCTTCAGCCTGCCCATAGGCTTCCCATTTCCTGGCTTGATCATCGCTCTCATATTCTTTCTCCCCATGTGTCTATGTCATCCATGGGTCATGCCTCTTCCTGTGTTTATCCTTCCCCGAGAACAGGGACCAAGTACTATATAAATCCACTGGTCACCATTTTAGTATGTGTTTTACTAACTAATTTTTCTTTGTTTAAGAGCAGTTCACACAATTTCTTGTGTTTCACACTGAGCTCCTCTGTAAATTAGCCTGTAAATGTTGCTCTTATATCTTCACATTTGCTGCACATTCAAAGACAGAGATTAGATGTCCAATACTCTTTTCTTTGTCTGACTTCAAAGTGAGTAGATTTTTATTTCATGTCCCGGTGTTGATTTTATCTCTTATCATAGCAACCCCACACAGTTGATAAGTCGAGGTTTGCCTGTGCGATATGTCCCAAGGCCTGGAGGTCAGTGTTTTTCCTTACCTTGCGAATCAATACTGTTTCCCTACGTTTCGCTATAGCCCGTCCCCTGTCACCCAGGTCATGTGCTTCTTAGCCTTAGTGGCTAATTGTACTTGTAAATCAAAATCTGCTGTACTGTGCTATGCAACCTTGAGGCCTGGTCCACTCTATATATAATACTGTAAACAAAATAATAAAAATACCCCCCTCTGAACTGACAACGTTCCCAAACACATTTTCTCTTCGTCCGTGGTGTTGAGCAGATGCTCTCAGAACTACAGACTCATGCCAGAGGAAGAGAAAAAATATTTTACTTTTTTTCTATGTCTTTTAAAGATTTTAACGTTTGAATCCACCAGACAACAGATGCGTAGTATTCTAAACGTACTTCCTCCTCCCTGCCGTCAGCATTGATAATGCACTGGTCCTCCTCCTGCCTCCTCGTGGTTCTTGTCAGTCCCAAAGGGGAACGGCTGCCTCAGACTGCGAGTGCTCAACCGGCCGATGGTGAAAACAGAAACACATGCCTCGAAGCTGCAAATGGCAGGAGCTTGAAATGCTTTCTTCTTTCCTCGACTTTAAGAAGCTAGGGAAGGCTCATCACTGTCTCCTGTATCCATTAAAAGGGAGTCTTTTCCTGACTCTTAGGTTTGTATTTTTTCCTGCATTCCCGTTACACTTTATGATTTCTTCTTCCCTTCCAAATCTCACAATGCAAAACCTAGACTGGATGAGCTACCCATGCAAAAACCTGGAAAATTTGAGAGTTTTCCCCAACTCCATTAGTAAGTGTCTCAACTTGCACACTGTCACTCCCAAACGGAGGGTCTTCTCATACGTCTGTTACTCATCCACAACCCTCTGTGTCTCTATATCTATGCGTAGTTTATTGAGCCCTAGTTACTTCTACTCATTTTAATACTTTCAGTCCTGTTTATTCCAATGTATTTGTAAGAGTGCATGTACCACAATGGAAAGTAAAACCTGGACGATATAATTTACTCCCACATGCAAATGGGTAAACACAGAGGCCCAATGACAGCAAGAGCGAAACAAATAAATACAAGAAATATCTTTTTTTAATTGTTTCTTCTCAGTTTTTGCTTTTCTTGCCTGTTTTGTAGTTCAAATTTTAGAAAACAATGTTGCATTTTGATCACGACAGCCACCTTGTTGTGACTGCTTGCATCATGTCTTTGAGATTGAAGTCAGTTCGGAGCACATTGTGTATTGCCTTTTCTGTGCACATGAGTGCTGTTTCGTTTGATTGCAGCGAGGAACTGAATTTTGTAATGCAAATTGTGCTTTCGCTCTTCTAAGCAAACAAATCCCACTTGTTTACTTTGCTTCACATGTCATGTGCCTGCAATTTGGCATACACTTTTTATTTTATGTGCACTTTATTTTTTCATTGTCTGTGCTTCCCTGCCCATCCACCTTCCATTTTCTGCTTGCTTTCCCATCCCGTACCCTCCATTGTCTGTGTGCTTCCCTTTTGTTGTCTCTTCCTCCCCCACCGGCAGGAGAAGGATAGAGGCTGTTTGCACCAGTGAACACTTTCATTCCTTTTGAGCAGAACACACACTTTTATACCTCGTCACACATACCTGCTAGGTGGTTAATGTTTTGCTGAGGCACAAGCCTTTTACAATTACGTGTTTCCTTGAGGCATGTTGTTCATCCAGCCTGGCTGCTGTTGGGGTTGGGGACGCGCCCAGGGAGTTGTCCAGGCCGGGAACAGCTATGTGGGCTGGGCTCAAGCAGTTGCTGCTCGGACACTTTTTATTTATTTTTTTATTTTATTTTTACTTTTCAAATTATAGTAAGGAACATTTCATAATTTTCAATTCATGGCATTGGTACAGTATACATGTCATATATAACCACAGTACATAAATCACAGTGTTGCAGAACATATCATCAATAGGACAGAGAGTTATAGACATGGCATTAACATGTTTCATTGTGTAGGGTGAGGGTAAGAATGGTAGCGGTACAAGTACAGTACAGTCATTAAACATCTGTAAGTGACAGCAGGTAGGACGTAAGCGGCCCCCAAATGTCCCGGGTCTTGGATGCAGACAGTAGTTCTTCTGCATAGTATGTAAGCTGGTCACGACAATAAGTCAGATCCTGCAACCACAGCCCAGCTGTAGGCACTATCCTACTTTCCCAGCAGACAGTGACCCTGCGTTTAGCCATCAACAGTGCTATGAACACAAATTTCTTATTGGAAGGTTTTACTTTAGCCCCCAATCCCCAGCAGACACATCCCCGGGTTACATTCAACAGTTTCTACAATCATCAAACAAAGAATTCGCACAACTGAGCCCCAATATTCAAGTATTTTAGGACATTCCCAAGCTAGATGATAAAAACTAGCCCCGGGTGCACCACAGCGTTTACAGGCGTCACTTTGTCGCAGCCCAAATTTATACAGCTGTGCAGGAGTATAGTATAATTGATGCAAGTATTTAAAATGCACCAACAACAGATTGCCATTTGCCGTCAGTTGGCCTGTCAAGCAGCAGCTAGCTAACCAGTCTTCTTCAGAGAGCGGCTCTGGCAGCACAGCATTCCAATTGTCCAGTGCAGTCGCGCCCCCAGGTAACATATCATTCTGCGACGCCCTATAGAGTTTGGTGACTAGTTTGGCCTTGAATGTAGCAGTGTATAGAAGTTGTAGTGCCTCAAGGGTTGGTGGTTCTGAAGGGAAGGGTGGGTAAAGCGTGCGTATGGCTGAGCGCAATCTAGTATATACAAATAATTGCATGGCCCTCTGAGGCTACGAATTGGCCCCCAGGGAATACATCCGCCATGGTGGACAATCCCATCTTTCCAAGTGTCTTCAGTGCGCCAGCCTCTTCGGGGACTGAGATCTCCGAATGATGGAGCAGCGGCATGTTCGGAGCATACTGCTGTAATTTATGCGTTCGCTTGCCTAGGTCGTGCCAGGCTCTAGATGTAATTTGTACCCTATCAAATTCCCCTTTTTCAAATGTCATGTGTGTGTTCACTATCATGGCCTTGAGTGGTATAGGGCGCACAGCGCCTGCCTCCACGACCACGTGCGGAATGTTTGCTGGGTCATGCTGCCAATAATAGGCGTAGTGTGCCTGTGCACAAAGATAGTAAAGATGGAAGTCAGGTGCTGTAAAGCCGCCCGATCATTTGGAAGGGTGAGTGTCTCTCACTTGAGTCAAGGCTTCTTTCCTCCCCAGGCCAGCGTGAACAGGAGTGACAGAAGAGTATCAAAAAGTATTGCGTTAGGTGTACCGGGACATTTAAAAAGAGATATAAAAATTGTGGAAGAACCACCATTTTTATCAATGCAATGCAGTCTGCAAAGGACAGGGGCAGTTTAATCCAACGATTCACCTGCTCTTCTAGCCGCGTGTTGGCGGAGCCAAAGTTAGCTTGTATAACTGTCTGTTGGTCCCTGTGTAGCCATGTTCCTAAATATTTTACAGTGTCCGTACACCACGTCAGGGGATAGTCCATGTCAAATTGATGGGTGCTGTCAGTAAGATGAAGTATAGTGGATTTGGACCAGTTGATTTCATTACAAGACCGGAGGCTACATTATGCAATAACTTTTATTGCTGCTCAAGATATGCAGCCCTTTAAAGTGTAACCATTACATCATAAATAAGACATTCTACAGGATATGGACAAGTGTCCTAGCAACCAGTAAACATCCTCTTTTATTCGCTGCTCACGCAAAGATAAGTACTACTTCTTCCTTTCTCCCCCTCTAGGGGTATTTTATATGTTATTTCTTTGTATTTTGATTAACTTAGGCAATGTGTTTTATTCTAACCAACTTGCCTTACAGACTGAACCGTTTTAGGTAGGTAACAGTCTTTATTTTCTTCTTTTAACCGATTGTTTCATTGTCTATGTCGCCTACCCTTCCAATTTATGGTCGGGTCACTTTTGTATCGTTTCACGTTTCCTTTTATTTTGCCCTCGCCGGCTTTTTGCCTCCAATCTCTCCTTCTCGGAGAGCGCCCCCGCCTCGCGGGTTCCGGGGGGGGGGGGGAGGCGTTAACAGCGCATTCAGAGCAAGCGCTTACCTGATAGCTCCGAGGCCATTCTCCGGTGCTCGATGGTAGACCGGAACTCTTCCGCTTCCGTTTTTACGCTCCCCTTCGGTGACCCGCTCACCAAAATGAGCGGCTCAATGACGAACAATGCGGAAATTTGGGCCGAAGCGAAAGCTCGTTTCTAGGCTTTCTCCGCGCCTCGCGCTGTGCGTTTCCATGCCAACGCACTACGCAGAGCCACCTTGCGATCACATAACGGTCGCCTCTTACTGCCTACGCGGACTCTGGGATTTGATCACTAAATAGAGAGCCCTTTGAGGTACATGTTATTTTCCTCATAAAAAAAAAAAAAAAAAACGCTGTAAGATGACTGATAGATCCAATGATGCCTGTGAGGCCCCTCTCACTGAAAACTCCCTTATGAGTCTTTTTAAGACCCAGCTGAAATCCTCCCTAAAGGAGGCAGTTGAGGCAGCATTAACTAAAAGAAAGAGGGATACTCCTCTTGAGGACTCTATCTCCTCAGGTGACGAAGATCCTCCCCCCGCCAGGGGCGCAAAGGCCATAAGGAAGTCTAAACATCTCGAGACTAATGCTATCCCACGTGATACCAATGAGCAAGGTGTCCCAAGCGGCACAAACAGATCTAGCGTCCTCAATGGCGCAAAAAATACAGGTGTCCTTCGCGGCACAATTAGACAAGGTGTCCCTCGCGGCACAAAAGATGTCATCCTTTGTGATGATGACAATGATGAATATATGTCCCCTGACGACGTTTTTGATGCTGACGAATACGTCTTTGACCCGTCAGAAAAACTTGACGATCTTTTGGATGAGGATTTGTCTCAACCCTCCACCTCATACTCTATTAAAGACCCCTCTGGGGCGGAGATGTTCAACCCTTCGAATATTACTCATCCTAGGGGTTCCGACTGGTGGCCCCTTGACCACGTAGCTAAATTTATTAAGCTTTGGATCAGGAAACCCCTTGAAAGGGACTCTCGAAACCTAATGAAGTCGGAATGTCCTAGGCCATTCCTTGACAACAAAGCAGGTTTGACACCTATCCTAGATCCTGAGTTACTTACCTTCCTGTTTAAGACCGGTAGAGACCCTCGCAAGGGTGTCGAACGTTGTCTAAAACAATGTCAGGATAAATTGCTAGACACCTTAGGCCCTCTGGCGAGAATCCTAGACCTTGCAGAGGAATCCTCTATTAATGGCACTCCGGTTGACACCGAACTCTTGAGGGGTTGGAGCCAACGTGCCTTATGCCTCCTAGGAAACGCCAACGCTAGCCTCACGTCCGAGAGACGTAGAGGAATCCTCATTAGGATGAATCCCAAGTTGGGGGACCTAGCCGATAAGGACGTAGAGGGTGACCCTAATGGTCTCCTCTTCGGGGACTCATTTATCAAAGTTCTTGGTAGATATGTATCTACTTTCTCTGCTTTTAGCAGAGCTCAGAGTAACATGAGAAGGATGTTTGGGGGCAGGCAAATTTTTGGAAGGGCTGACAGAGGAGGGCCAGCTGTCAGCCGAGGCTTTAACAGGTCCTTCTACAACCAGAACCAGCGTGGAAGATACTTTAGAGGAAACAACTCCTTCTTCCCTCAGAGAGGACGCAACTACCGCAATCGTGGAGGCGGAAACAACCGAGCCAAGTTCCAAGGACAAGGAAATCAAGGTAAGAACCCCTCCTTCTGGTTCTTCCCTTCCAAAGGTAGGGGGCAGACTTGCTACTTTCTGCCAGAATTGGCTATCAATAACAAACGATGCATGGGTTCTAGAAACAGTCAAAGGTTTCAAGATAGACTTCGTCTCCTTCCCTCTCCAGACCTCACCCCCCAGGGAACTAGTTCTAAACCGAGATCAGTCACCCTTAGTAGACGAGGAGATTCGCATGATGTTGGAAAAAGGGGCAATTTTCATTGTATCCAACCCGGGCCCCGGCTTTGTAAGCACAATTTTCCTTGTGAAGAAAAAAGACAAAGGTTGGCGCCCCGTAATAAATCTCAGACACTTGAATTCCTTTCTCGTATACAGACATTTCAAGATGGAAGGTATCCACCTTTTGAGAGATATTCTTCAGAAGAGAGATTGGCTCATCAAGCTAGACCTGAAAGACGCCTATTTCACTGTTCCTATGGATATCGACTCCCAAAAATATCTGAGGTTTTTATGGAAAGGCGTAACCTACCAGTTCCGATGCCTTCCTTTCGGCCTTTCTTCGGCCCCTTGGTGTTTCACCAAGATTCTAAGACCGGTCGTTGCATCTCTAAGGAGAAGAGGAGTCCGTTTGATTATATATCTAGACGATATTCTATTGATGTCCCAGAGTCAAGAAGAACTTCTTCTCCACATGAAGTGGACGGTAGACCTCCTGGAGTCTTTAGGCTTCATTATCAATGTAGAAAAATCCGTCATGACTCCTTCTCAAGATCTAGAATTTCTAGGTTTTCAGGTGAACACGTCCTTAGCCCAACTCCAACTTCCCTCGAAGAAACTGACCAAAATAAAGAAAGAAGTCTCTTATGTTTTATCGAAAGATTTGGTCAGCTTGAGGGAACTAGCAAGAATAGTGGGCCTCTTATCATCATCTATCCAAGCGATCTCTCCAGGACCGCTTCACTACAGAGCCCTTCAGAGGTTGAAATCCACGGGCCTGAGGAAAGGCCTATGGTATTCAGACCACATTCCCTTATCTCCAGAAGCTCGGTCCGACCTCCTTTGGTGGCGGAACAACTTAGACAGTTGGAACGGCAAAGCCATATTCGGGAATACACCGGACCATATCTTGGAATCCGATGCGAGCAACTCCGGCTGGGGTGCCAGGTTGGGAAATTTGGAAACTGGTGGGAAATGGTCCCAGGAGGAACTATTCCTACATATAAACTGTTTAGAGATGATGGCGTGTTTGAATGCTCTTATGAGTTTCAAATCAATTTTAATGAACAGCGTAGTCCTAATCAAATTAGACAACTTCACAGCCGTCTCCTACATCAATCGTTTAGGAGGAGCGAAGTCTGTTCTTCTAGCAGATCTGGCCAAGAAAATTTGGTACTTCTGCTGGGACCAGAAGATTGCGCTGAGAGCGGAATTCCTTCCGGGCCACCTGAATACCAGGGCGGATTGGAACTCGAGATTCCTCAGAGACGCAAGCGATTGGAAGTTGAATCCCCTTATTTTCAAGAAAATTCAAGACCTTTGGGGTCCTTTCGAAGTAGACCTATTTGCCAGCAGACTCTCCTTCCAAATAGATCGCTACTTCAGCTGGAGACCAGACCCATTTGCCTTGGCAGTGGACGCTCTTCTCCAACCGTGGAACAATCTCAGTTGTTATGCCTTCCCCCCTTTCTCCCTAATCCAGAGAGTCTTATTGAAGGTTCGTTCAGAACAGTCCCGAATTGTCCTAGTTACTCCCTTTTGGAACTCCCAGGTCTGGTTTCCGAGTGTGATGGAATTGACCATGGAAATTCCCCGTTTTATCCCAGGGAACTTGGATCTCCTTCTGGGTCTAGAAGGAGATTTTCATCCTCTTCTCTTAGAAGGAAACATGAACCTTCTTGTTTGGAAGATTTCAGGGGTTCTTCGAGATACTCAGGCCTTTCAGGGCAAGCTAAGAACCTTTTGGATGAATCATGGTCTCCCGGAACGAGGAGAAAATATACCAGTGCTTGGAAAAGATGGTGTTGTTGGTGCATGGAACGGAATTTGGATCCCGTGGAAGCACCTGTAGTGGATGTTGCTAATTTTTTAGCGGACCTCTTTAACTCAAACCTTTCTTATAGAACTGTCAACTGCTATAGGTCGGCAATTTCTGCAGGTCACTCTTTACTGAACGACTTTTCTATTGGTACCGATCCTTTGATTCGTAGAGTAATGAAAGGTATAAGGCTTAAACGTCCTCCTAAACCCAAATATAGTTCCTTGTGGAATGTTAATCTTATTTTTAATCTTTTTTCATCCTGGCCTGTCAATTGTTTCCTTACAAGAAAACAATTGTCGATTAAACTAGCTACCTTACTTTGTTTAATCTCCTTCAGGAGAGTATCTGATGTTAAGGCTTTAGAAATTTGTAACAGGTTTTACTCTCCTGATGGAGTATTATTCGAGATTTGGAAAAGAACCAAGACCATGTCTGAAAACATATTTTACCCTTATTTTTTAGATTCCCCTAAACTGTGTGTTGTGAATTGCATGAAGGCGTATGATCAGAAGATGAGTATTTTTAGACCTTGTAATGAAAATCAGTTATTAATTTCTTTTATCAAACCTTATAAGGCGGTCTCTTCCGCGACAATTGCCAGGTGGGTAAGAACTGTCATGTTTGAAGCTGGAGTAGATTTATCAAAATTCGGCGCACACTCCTCTCGTGGCGCTATGGCAAGCAAGGTATTCTGGGGTGGGGGATCCCTTTCTGATATCCTGAAAGCAGCAGATTGGTCTAATGCATCAACTTTTGTTAAATTTTATCTTAAACCTGTCGAACATGTGAGTAATGTTGCTTTAAGAAGCTTTGAACTTGCATAATGTAGCCTCCGGTCTTGTAATGAAATGTCGATTCTCCAATTAACATGCAGAGAGAATCTTGATTTCATTAAAGACAACGGAGGCTGACATTATCCCTCCCACCACTCCCTGGTGGATGTTGTTTTACTATATTCTTAAAATTGTGTAATATGTCTTTTCATTTGATATTTTTTTCTCCCTTCTGGTACAAGTGTTATTCCTTGTGTTTTTTCCTTTTCAGATTCGTCATCTTTATGAACCTTTTAAGTGGACGTTGGAAGATTTTGAGTCTCAAGTCCTTTCCTTCGCAGCTCTAAGAGGATGTTTACTGGTTGCTAGGACACTTGTCCATATCCTGTAGAATGTCTTATTTATGATGTAATGGTTACACTTTAAAGGGCTGCATATCTTGAGCAGCAATAAAAGTTATTGCATAATGTCAGCCTCCGTTGTCTTTAATGAAATCAAGATTCTCTCTGCATGTTAATTGGAGAATCGACATTCTCAGGCCTGAGAAGCGTTCAAACCGGATGTACTCTCGTATGAGTTGTGCAAAAAATCGTGCCGGCTCCCGGACATATAGCACCATGCCATCTGCATACATGGAAACTGCAAACGGACGTTGGAGAAACTGCAATACCGACGCAGCATGACGTTGTCTTAGGATACATGCTAAGGGCTCCAGCAAAAGAGCAAATAGCAGTGGCTACAGCGGCAGCCCTGTCATGTGCCACGTTGGATGGGAATCTTCTCCGATAATTGCCCATTAATTCAAACCCACACCTCCGGTCTGGTATATAACAGCTTAATCCAGTTCGTAAATACAAACGGAACACCCATACGATGGAGGACTGTGATCAGGTAGGACCAGGAGATCCAGTCGAACGCTTTTGCAGCGTCGAGCGACACCACGATCGCTGGCAGCGTGGGCTTCAATACATGCAGTGCCGCAAAAATAGTGCGCTGGTTATGGGACGTAGACGTAGTGGGGATAAATCCCGACTGATATGGAAGCACCATAACAAGAAGAAGCAGTTGTATTCTCGTGGCCAATACCTTCACTAGAATTTTGACATCAGTATTTATGAGAGATAGCGGGCTATACGAGTCACTCTTATCAGGAGGCTTATCTGGTTTTAAAAGCGCAACCACTAGTGCCTCTCGTAGGGTCGGCGGCAAGCACTTGGTATCGTATGCCTCCTCATAGAGCTCAAGTAGGCATGGGGCTAACTGATTAACATATTCTTTATACAATTCGGCCAGGATCCCATCAGTGCCCACAGCTTTTCCATTAGGTAATGCAGCTATAGCGTCCTCCACCTCACCCAATGTGAGTTGGTGCATCGAAAAATCTTGTTGTCCCCACGACAGCCACACTAAAGCAATATCATCAAGGTACTGTTCAAGCTTAGCAGTGTCAGCTGTGCGCCGGTGAGCATACATCCCAGCATAATATTCGGTAAATGCATTTAGAAAAGCCGACGTTTCATAATGTGTGTCGTTATCAACAGTAATCACGTGAATTGTGTGTGCTCCGGTCTGAAGTATACGGACCACAAGTGTCCTCCCCGGTCTGCCACCCTCACCATAGTAACGTGCTTTGCACCGGCAGGAAAGATGTTTTACCTCTTGGTCAGCTGCTTCATTGTATTCTATAATTTTCTCCTTGATACGCGCTAGTGTGCTGGGGTCAGATCGGACATTACATTGGCGCTCCAGGTCACCCAACCCTTGTTCCAGTGTCGCCATGGTGCGGCGTAAAGATTTTAAAACCCCGGCTTGGAGGCCTATACATTTCCCCGAATGGTCACTTTAAATGCTTCCCACAATGTTTCCATAGTTCAGACTGACCCAGTATTCATTGAGAATAATCTGCTATTGCCTCATGGATTCCCTCAATAAAGAGGATTGTAGTCGCCATTTGAAGGGAGGTGGAGTGTTGGAAGGGAGTATTATGTCTAAAGCTACTGGGGAGTGATCAGACAATGTTCTAGGCAGGTGTCTTATCTGCGCAACCCATTCACAGATATCCTGTGTTCCCAGCCAATAATCAATACGCGACCAGGACTGTCTTGCAACGAGTGACACGTACCTTCCCTGGCGTGTGGGTGTCGTAATCTCCAGGCATCAGTGAGGCCCTGCGACCTCATCCCATCATGCATAGCACCAGTAGCCCTTCGGGGGGGGGGGTCTGCTGTAGTCATTCTGTCCATCGCAGGATCTAACACCACATTAAAATTACCGCCACAAATAAGCGTCTCAGGAGATACTTTATAAAGTTTACAGCACAGGGCATCGAAAAAGGCGGGATCATCCGTGTTTGGACCATATACGTTCACAATAGTTAAATGTGTGTTATAGAGCGTACCCTGCACTATTATGTACCTCCCGCTTTTGCCTTCGTTAACATGTGTGGGCAGAAATGGAACATTTTTTTCACCAAAATCATAACACCCCGGGCATATGATGAATACGATGCGGCTAGCTTTTCCCCTGCCCATCTCGTGGCAATGTGCAAGACTGCTTGCTTCATTAGATGTGTCTCCTGCAACAGGGCAATTTGAATATGGTGCCTGTCAAGATAAGCTAGCACCTGCCGCACCTTCTTGGCATTGTTGAGCCCTCTTACATTCCAACTCACCCAAGATATGTTAGATTGCTTTGAATCAGCCATGTCTGTGAAATCTGAGTTTTAAGATTGCAACACAGTCGAATTTACATGCGATATACAGTTCAGTACCTTCTAGTGTATCATGTGCAATGCCATTATAATGGAACAGTGTTCACCAACCACCCCTCCCACACACAGTGGTTTTAAAACCTAACTGCGAATAGACTCCCCAGAAAACATGGCAGAGAGTAAAGAAATGCAGTAACTTAATAAAGGCGCCCAAGGGGCACCAACTCGGAAACAAAACTTTGTGGGTAATTCCCATCCTGTGGGTCGCTAGTAGCCCATGGCCCCCCACGTAAGTGGGATGGGTCGAGCTGAGTTCAGATCAGCTAACCAACTCATGGCTATTCGTAACCTGCAAAGTAATAAAATTATTACCTATTACTGATACAACATTGGGTGTGGAGCACATCACTGAACAGGTGGTTGTGCCCGAATACATCAAAACATCGATCAGATCAGATCGACTTAGAAACGTACCAAGCTATTCATTACATGTCAATTATCAATCATGGGTCAAAAGCTAAACAGAAAAATCACATGCAAGGGACCTTAGAGAATGTGGTCAACAGTATTTTCAGTAAACAGATTAAGCTATGCCTCACATGCTCATCCTTCAGAGTCAGAGTGTCCACTTTTCTCACGTAGTGCTTCCTGCAGCTCCAGCTGCCGAGTGTACTGTGGCGCTTCCGTCAGCGTCGTGAATATTTGCGCCTTCCCATCATGTTGTATCCGCAGACGGGCAGGGTAGAGCATTGCATAGGGAATTTAGAGAGTTTGCAGCCTCTTCTTAACAGTTTGGAATTCTCAACAAGCTTGTTGCACTGCGACAGTGAAGTCAGGGAATTATTCTATTTTCATCCCTTGATGATCAAGCTTCCCTTTTTCCCTAGCCAGAGGGAGCGCAGTGTCCCTGTCTCTATAGTTCAGGAGTCCGCAATTATGGGCCGCGGTGGGGCCCCCGGGACTGGCCTTGAGCCTAAAGATTGATGAGCCCGTTCGACTATAAGTACCTTCAAGAAGTGTTCGGCCCCAAGCAGCATTGTGAGTAGAGTTTCAACGTACATTTCCATGGGCCCGGTGTTGGTGGTTTCAGAGACTTCAAGGATACGGAGGTTATTTCTACGGGACCAGGCATCTATGTCCTCGTTTTTGGCTTTGATGACCTTCAGTATTTTCTCCATGGATGTGCATGAGGTCCCAATTGCCTCCACTCGATCTTCTGTAGCCGAGATGCGCTTCTCCGCTTCCGCAATTTGTGTGCCGTGCTTGTCTATTTTCGAAGCCATGGTGTCCGTGCGTAGATTCAGATTATCAATTTTGGCATCAATAGTTTGTAGACTTTGTTGCATACTGAGGGTCATATGCTCCAGTTTTGTGGTCGCACCCGGTTCTGGGTCCGACTCCGTGTCAGAGGCAGGGGGCGTAGGGGATTTAGTATGCTTTTTAGCTTCAAATTGCAGCTTACTCTGTTGTTTGTCTGTACGACCCATGTTGAGACAGTACTCGCCGCCGTGCTTGGTCGCATTACTGTGTGGATGGTGAGATTAGCTGCAACGCACAGTCTATGCACTAGACGCAATTTCCAGGAGTGGGCCCCCCATCCAGCATGCCCACAGCAGGTCAGCATCGTCAGGGAAGCGACGCCAGACGGGAGTGATGTACTACAGGCGGCGCCCCATACCACTGCAGCACCCCAGTCCCGGCAAGGGCCGCAGTCCCGGCACAGCCTCCACAGATCTCCGGCGCGGAACCCAGCGCCGGGGCCGTCAGCAGGAGCACCACCTCAAGGTCAGATCCGCAAAAGGGCCACCCACCCCGTCACCGATCGGGTAAGTCGCACCACAGTGTCTTCTCCCTACACGCCGAGGGTCAGGCAGCTGGCTGAGTAGTTATCGGCACCCAGCGTACCGCTTGCGAAGCAGGCAGCCTGCGGCTCAGGGAAGTTAGTAGCTCGCAAGCATGAGGGCCGCCATCTTACTGTCAGCGTGGTTCGGCAGTTCGCAGCCAAGCATAGGTTGTTAGAGGCGGCCAATTTAAAAAACTAAACCAGTGGGGTACTCCTCAGCAGCTCAAGAGCAGGTATTAATCTTCCCCAGCCATCGATGGTGCCGAATTTGACGGATAGTAGGCGGATTGGTAGCTCGACCAGCAGAGCGACACTAAGGCGCAGCCATTTTGCTCCGGGCTTGCTAGCGCCCCCCTTCTGCTCGGACACTTTATTTACATCTGGGCGAAAGGTTTGTGCCTCAGCAAAACATTAACCACCTAGTTGGTATATTAGATAATGCACAAAAGTTTGCATGCTGCTCAAAGGGAATGAAAGTGTGTTATAATCATGTAGGCCTATGATACCCAGAACCGGTGTGAAACAGAAACAAAGTGTGCCCCTGATATTTCTGTGACTTGACTGTGTTATTTTGTGGACTGCCCCTAATTATAGTGTTGCGCACAAACACATTAACATTGACAATGCTTATAGCTCTTGAATTGCAGAGACCTATTGGCTTTGCCAGCGCTTGTTATGGTCTGACGTGACATCAAAGCTATCTGCATACATTATGTGAGCATCACTAGTAAGGGGCTTTTGCTCCGCCCTCATGTTCAGAGCTCGGAGTACATATTTTGATAGGGGAAAAGTTGTGTGCTTCAACAATAAAGTGCTTTCCCTCCACATGACTTTGAACATTTTGTTTATTTATCCAGCTGACTAAGCTTGAACTTTTAGCGGCACACACATGATATTGGAATGCTAGTAAAGTGTCTTAGATAACTATATAAGTTATGCAATTGTTTCTGACAGCAACACAGATGGGAGGATGGCAGTCATTAACCTACATAGATGTTTAGGTCTGGCTTTACAGCGCAACTGTCACCTGACCCTTTAACCTACACCAATATTATTCTACAGTTCTTTGCTTTCACACAATTACATATCCATTATTGTGCTATTTCCTTGAAATGCTTCATATTACCATACAATATTTATTTGAAGCCAGACCTATTGGCATTGTCAGTGCTTGGTCTAATGTTAGTCACACTACACAAAAGACCCACATAGAGACATACATCACATAGCTGCTCCCTTATGCAAATGTACTCCTGTCTGAAGTAGGAATTTCCCAAGTAGAAGTCTGACTCATCTGTGGAAAAGCTTTCTGAAGCTGTACATTTGTGCTTTTTTACCACCTTACTCAATTCCATTGCAGACTCAGTGGATGAAGTATAATTCTCGAGCAGAGCTCTCAAGCTTTCATGATTCTTGAGCATGAGTTCTAATTCGCATTCTTGATGACATCATAGGAAATGCTACCACAACCTTTGCCATCACTTATTACAAAAGATGTGACATCAGTAACACGTTAAAAACTGTTCAGAAATTATTTATCATGGACATTGTAGGGAGTGAGTAATTACTGGAGGTCTGTTGTATATACTCCCTAGTACATGCAGACATAATGCTTATGATACTACGAAACCCAGATTTTTAGAACAAAGTTGAGACGTTGAGTTGCTGCTATGTTTAAATGCGAGAACACTTTGCCATGTAGGTGTTCAATGGCTAAACATCAGGGACCAATGTATGATAATTTACACACATGTGTAATACATAAAAACTGGATCTGAATATTACGTCAAAGCAGAGAAGTTCGATCACCGATTAATTCCACAAATCCACAGCTTGCAATGGACTACTGAAATTTGACAACTTCCATCCACGGTCCCTACACGAAAATCTGTGTATGGTCAGTTACACAACTTACATCGAATTGCTCTGAGATAAGCCACCATAAAGACCAAGCCGAAAGTCTATCCGTAAAGTTATTGGAAGAACAGAGTTAACGGGGCAAGGTAAAAAGCATGCAACAACAATCATAATTCTCTCTCTTGAGAACAATATATAACCCCTAATGATAAACTTACCTATGTAACCACATATTCGGTCACGTCCAATAACTTCGAAATAACCAACAACAAACAATGGTATATTCTGACAACTGGCCCAGCCCAACTAGAAAAATCGTTGTTTGCTTTCTGACATTGAACTAGCCAAATGATTAGATTTATCCATACCAGGCCAACTAGGTCATCCACTCTTGATACACTTCACCCGTTTGGGGGGTCCACTACCCGAGACTGGCTACTACCTTTGTGGCAGATTTAGTATCTGCTCATTTACAAGCATACAGAAAGAAACTGACTTTGAATTGGCCTCCCCATGGCAACTACGCAAGCACACTAACTGCAGGACAGAAAATGTCACTTACATGATCAGTTGTCCCTGTGGTCTCCAACACGTCTGTATGACAACAAGGAAGGTCAGAATAAGAACTGGTTAACATAAGGCAACATCAGATGTAGCCAAACCATCATCTGCATGAGAACTCACTTTCTTGAAAATAGAGGTAGTGAGAATAAACTTAAATGTGTATACTTGAAACAATGAATTACAATATTGATCACTGAACAATTAACAAACATCTGTTCCAAAAAGAGCTACAATGGGTGTTTAAACTGCACACACATCAAAGGCCAGTGTGACGATATTCCTTGGTCCTAGTTACTACATCGTTAGTAGTGCTTAAGATTTTTTTAAAACATACATTTAAATCTTCAACACTAGTTCTTTGGCTACTTAATTGATCCTTTTGAATAGATTCCCTTTTTGAGACTCTTCATGATCCAACTAATACTATTCATTTAACTGTACATGTTAGGAGGATCATTTCTCCTTATTTAGGGTCGAGCGTGCAAAACATGCACTAGCTCATGCGTCTCGCTTACGGGACACTATTGTATAAAAAAAAGGGCTTGGAGCCCGCCCATGCTTACCATTTGTGCACTTCAGCGTCACTCATATTACAGGCTCCTTAATTGGACAATGCAGGTGAAACGTCATTTCCGGTCATTTCTGTGGTTCAGGAACCAAGCACAGATTAATTCAAGTTATTCAGTGCCCGTCCGATGCGCCCGATGTGATTGATGTACTATTTCTTCCCTCCTCCTGCTCCCCCTGCCTCCTGCACTCTCCTTAGTGCTTGTGCTTTTATTCCTTGTTTTTAGGTCACGCCTATTATATCCCGCAGGGATTAATAGGCGAGTATATAGTAGGCAAAACAAAATCTCTACCAACTGCGGATTACGTCCAGTTCATGTGATGCACTCGTGTGAGACGCGTATGCACGTCAAACCCATCAGCCTCGCACCAGACTTCAATGGAATGCGCTCCCAAGCTGCTCCCCCCTTGCTCGGCCTCACTTCTCACTCACACCCCATATGCTCGTTCCCTCCCACTCGCTCGCTCCCCTGCTCCCCCGCCCCCATCCGACTTGAAAAGAAGCTGCTTGCACACAACCCTTACACCATTTTTGCCTCGTATTCCCCCCCATCAGACAACAAAGGAATGCCTCCCACTCACCCGCCCCCTGACTCACCAGATGCTTCCGAGGGTGCCTGTTCCTGTTCTGTGCACTTCCCCCTCTTGTTTCAATTAGCGTCCCTGTCACTGTGTCCTGCACTCTCTCCTACCACTTTTACTCATGCTTTTCACTCCCCGTGGCTGTTTCTCTGCTTTGTCCTCTATCCTCACAGTTACACTTATTTTCTACACTCACTATACTTGTCCCTCTGCCTTGTACTCTGTCCTGCTATATTTTTAAAGAGGCTGGGACCTACAAAACTGCTCTGCACATGCCGCACTTGTTCGCAACTTACAAATGAGTCAGCGTGAAATCATACTGAGCCTTAGGCCTCATGCTTAGGGGGCCCACTGGAACGCTAACACTTCATGACCTCACTTAAAACATTACCAAGATAGCTCCCGCAAATGCTCACTTTCTGTAATTGTTGTGTATCGCAAAAAACAACAATGTGCGTGAGCTCACTCCCTTTTCCTAGCTTCTTCTCATTATATGACTCTGTCTGTCAAACATTCTCGGTTGTACTCCATCTATATTTCTGACCAGAAGTCGTAGCCTAGTGTTCTCTCGTTCTATTTCACCACTGTATCTTTCACTCACATTTTGTCACTTCCTATTTTTTCTCATTCTGTCAGTTTTATCCTAATTTTCTCCATACTATGAGCAGCTATGAGAGGCCCCAATTGGATCCAATCAGAGTGTACTACCAAGTTGTCAGTGAGTTCGCTACTCCCTTATTGGCCGCTTCTGCGGACCAGGCTCAGTCATACCAAAACTCGCAATAGAAGCATGTCAGAGCCTGCAGTTTGCCATAAGTAACACACCCATCCATATGCTATTAGTGCCCCTGTCCATAAAGCAAGAATAACCTCCAGCATGCCAGCCCAGCAGCCCAATTGCACACATAACACACATACACTCGCACACACACAAATTGTCTCAGACACACATTCTCACTATATCTCTTGCACTCTTTCGTACATTTGTACTCTGTCACACTCACGCACAGACACACTGCCACTCACACTTCCATTAGTCAATGTGCTTTTATTGTGTTAGAAAAGCTTGCCCTGCTGTTTCTGCTATACCTGCCTTGCCTTTTAGTGAAGCCTAATAAAAATATATTCTCTATATGCTATTAAAAAATATTAATATATTGCCTTGTCGATATTTGATAAAAGTATGATGTGAATGAAAAGTAAACTTCCTTAAAATAGCTGTCCGGGGCTTATATTTGGTTTCACGTGTGGATCAAGCAGTTGCAGTATTGGAAATGAACTAATCCACGTTCTAACATGTAATATCCCTGAGTCCAACTGATCTTCTGAAATGTTTGACTACTTTGCCAATTATTTATTTTATACAGTAACACTTTGCATTTTGGTTTTTTTTAAACACAACTTACTACGTAAATAAAAAACTACAATCTCAGAATGAAGCATTGTGGTGAATGGAAAGCCAGGAATGGCTGAAGGTGTCGGACACTCCTCAATCCAGCACCATACCCCAAAGCCTCAGCTCTAATCTTCCTCCTTATGCCATCCCATATTCTCAGTCCACTCTCCCCTCTTGCACCAGCTCCGTTTTTGCAGATGGAATTAAGTAGACATCTAGTACTACGGAAAGAACAGGTATTCTGTGGGTGCCTTTGTGGAAATAAGTGTATTTTCATGAGGGTTGTGTAAATTTTATATGTTCAGAGTAAGAGGTGTGCTCATTTAAGTGCTGGGTGACTGTGAGTAGTGTGAGTGAGTGCAGTGTGAGTGGTGAGAGTACAGGGTGAAAAATGCACTGATGTGTTGGGTGAGCTGCATCAATGTAATGTGAGAGGAGTGCCCATGTGAGTGTCAGTTGAGAGGATTGCATGCAGGGACTTGTGAGCATTGTGAATGCGGGGTGAGTGGTGTGCCAGTGTGTGCTGCAGGGTGAGCAGCGACAGTGAAGGGTGATCTTTGAGAGCGACTGGTGAGTGCATGGTGAGAGGAGTTAGCACTTAGTGAGTGGTGTGTCCCTATAAGTTCCAGCAGACTACTGTCTTTGTGTGCAGGCAGGATGAATAGAGTTACTGTATGAAGCCAGGCGGAGAGGTTTGTCTCTGTGAGTGCAGGGTGAGAGAAGTAAGTGCAGGGTGAATGTAGGGACTAAGGGTGGGCTTAGTTGGCGGAGTACTACTACGTGGAATTCCAGGAAGTTAAACAAAAACTCAAATAATAAAACAGAAGCCTCATATACTTTTGGTAAAATAACAAGTATCTCTGTCTTTACATGCTAAAATGCATATAGTCATTTCACAAAAGTCAAAATGAAAATTAGCAAGCAGTGAGATAGGTGATGATTTTGGGATCCTCCCCAGTCTAGGGAGAGAACCAAGGAGATGCCTTGAAAGCAAAGAGCACATCTTGCTGAACGATTCGGTGCTGGTCCCATCCTCTTAGGACCACCCCAAGCACAGTTATGGGCAAAAATACAATCCCAACTAAAGGCCCTGCAAAGCAATATGGGACGAAATTAGCAGTCGGCAGTGAATATTATAGTATCCACTATCCAAATAATTTTACAAAGAGCTGCAGTTCCACTAGTCATTACTAGGTGTTCCTCACGAGTCAAATGCAAAAGCATTTAATTTATTACATCACGCTGCAGTTCCACTAGTTATTGCTAGGCGTCCCTCACGAGTCAAATGCAAAAGCATTGAAACCCTTTCATGAAGCTGCAGTTCCACTAGTCGTTACTAAGTGTCCCTCGAGTCAAATGCAAAAGCATTTGACTTGATCGACACCTAGCAACGACTAGTTGAACTGCAGCTCTTTGTAGAATTTATAGTATTAGCTCTCAGCTCAGCCCGAGAGCTTCTGCCCCTTGAGGAAAATACATGTGCCGCAACAACCATAACACAGAAACAGATATAAACGATTATAAGCACCAACTGAGTAAATTGATGTTAGATTCCTACCATAGTGTTAAAACAATAGATATATGCCGGTATATATATACATGATAGAAAAAATACGTACTCCTATGCTGCTAACACTAACTAGATGTACCTAACATGTATAAAGGTGTAGAGCCAAGAATCCCCCTAGGATAGAACCAACCCCATTACCTGGTGTGACAGAATGTAGGGCCCCGTCTTGGTCTCGAGATGGCCACCCTGTGAGGGATGACAGACCACTGTGTGCTTGGGTGTCTGCGTGCAGGAGCCTCAGGGTCTCACATCAGTGCGCCAGCATGGAAGTCTTTCGCCTCTGCCAACCCCAGCAAAGATATGGTGTTTATATTATATACCCAAAAGGTACCCCCAGGGGTTATACCTTGCTGTGTCATGTTGGCTGAGGATGATGAAAGGGATGACCCTTATACATAGTTATTATGCAGAAGAGGGTAGTCCTGCTGTGAATCTGAGAAATTCTCATGCATAATCAATGAGGCTAGTTGTCAGAAAAAAACGCACAACATTTATGCAGTACCTAACTAGGTAAAAGGTCAGCACAACCCTGTTATGTAGTACAATGGCACGGTAAATGTAGGTGAAGGGTTAGGTGACTCCTCAAGCCAATATTGGGGTACATTACGAATCATAACACCCACTCCTCCTCTGACCGGATGGCATACTAAAAAGGGAATGTTGTTTTAATTATTCATAAAACATTGTGAAAAATGTACAGAATAAACATTTCTGAAAGTTTATAAAAAATCCTAAAAACTATATAAGTCCTCTGTATAAGCTAAAAGCCCTATAAGTCCTTCAAAATATGTTCCAATATATAGTTTGAGCAACTGAGAGCGTCTGAAAGCCATGGAGCTCAGTAATAGTGAAAAAAACAAGCATTTGCAATGCAATAAGTCTCGCATTAGGAAAGTTTGAGCTATTGGTATTGTAAATTACACATTTTTTATTTATGTGTTGGTTTTGAAAATAGCGAAATTAATAGCTTTGTCATTTACAATGCCAATAGTTTTAACTTTTGCAAACGTGACAACTATTGCATTTGTAATGCAACATGTGTTTTATTTACATGACTTAGATGTATTAATATTACAAATAACAATGGCTTTTATTTTTTTTAATAATTAATACTTAAATAAAAGTTATTGTAATTTATAATGGCAATAGCGTAAACTTTTGTAAATAACTTTTGGGAAGATTATGTTCAGTGTATTTTATTGTGATGAAAATCCAAGAACAGAAGTGAAATATTAAAAAAAAATTGTGACATTTGTAATAAAGCTTGAAACATTGAGAGAACATATTAGAATAAGTTGTTGTTGAATGGTTGCACAGAGTGATGCTGTGGCATTCAGTGGTGCTGAGTGATGCTGTGGCCTTCAGTGGTGCTGAGTGATGCTGTGGCCTTCAGGGATGCTGAGTGATGCTGTGGCGTTCAGTGGTGCTGAGTGATGCTGTGGCATTCAGTGGTGCTGAGTGATGCTGTGGCGTTCAGTGGTGCTGTGGCGTTGAGTGGTGCTGAGGGATGCTTTGGCCTTCAGTGGTGCTGAGTGATGCTGTGGCCTTCAGGAGAGCTGAGTGATGCTGTGGCGTTCAGTGGTGCTGAGTGATGCTGTGGCGTTCAGTGGTGCTGTGGCATTGAGTGATGCTGTGGCATTGAGTAATGCTGTGGCGTTGAGGGATGCTGTGCACTGAGTGGTGCTGTGGCATTGAGTGGTGCTGTGGCATTGAGTGGTGCTGTAGCATTGAGTGGTGGTGTGGCGTTGAGGGGTGCTGTGGCATTCAGTGGTGCTGAGTGATTCTGTGGCACTGAGTGATGCTGTGGCATTGAGTGATGCTCTGGCGCTGAGTGATGCTGTGGTGTTGAGGGATGCTGTGCACTGAGTGGTGCTGTGGCATTGAGTGGTGTTGTGGCATTGAGTGGTGCTGTGGCGTTGAGGGGTGCTGTGGCATTCAGTGGCGCTGAGTGATTCTGTGGCGCTGAGTGATGCTGTTGCATTGAGTGATGCTGTGGCGTTGAGTGGTGCTGTGGTGTTGAGTGGTTCTTTGGCATTGAGTGGTGCTGTGGCATTGAGGGGTGCTGAGTGATGCTGTGGCGTTGAGTGGTGCTGTGGCATTGAGTGATGCTGTGGCATTGAGTAATGCTGTGGTGTTGAGGGATGCTTTGCGCTGAGTGGTGCTGTGGCGTTGAGTGGTGCTGTGGCATTGAGTGGTGCTGTGGCATTGAGTGGTGGTGTGGCTTTGAGAGGTGCTGTGGCATTCAGTGGTGCTGACTGATTCTGTGGTGCTGAGTGATGCTGTGGCGTTGAGTGATGCTGGGGCGTTGAGTGATGCTGTTGCGTTGAGTGATGCTGTGGCGTTGAGGGATGCTGTGCATTGAGTGGTGCTGTGGCGTTGAGTGGTGTTGTGGCATTGAGTGGTGCTGTGGTGTTGAGGGGTGCTGTGGCATTTAGTGGCGCTGAGTGATTCTGTGGTGATGAGTGATGCTGTGGCATTGAGTGATCCTGTGGCGTTGAGTGGTGCTGTGGTGTTGAGTGGTGTTGTGGTGTTAAATAGTTCTGTGGCGTTGAGTGGTGCTGTGGCATTCAGTGGTGCTGAGTGATGCTGTGGCGTTGAGTGATGCTGTGGCATTGAGTGATGTTGTGGCATTGAGTGATGCTGTGGCGTTGAGGGATGCTGTGTGCTGAGTGGTGCTGTGGCGTTGAGTGGTGCTGTGGCATTGAGTGGTGCTGTGGCATTGAGGGGTGCTGTGGCATTCAGTGGTGCAGTGATTCTGTGGCGTTGAGGGATACTGTGGCGTGGTAATCTATAAGAGTAAGAGTTGTCCGAACAAATGGACTAAAATATAGGGGAAATGGAACGCGTATCGGGGAGAGTTATGTGCACCTATGTCTGATACTGACAGTGATGCTCAGGGCCAAAGAAATCTGACCCAGTTGGAATGTAAAAATAGTTCAGTTATCTGTGGCTATGAACTAAAGAATCCTCATATTAACTTACCAGGCTAAATTAGCAAATAAGATGCACCATTTGATATGTGACAAAGAACTATACACCCTGAAACGGATCACTACCCTTTCATTGCTGCCCCCTGTCAAGTATTGGAAATCACAGCTAAGTTAACGGAGAAGTACATCCCATGAGTCATAGATGTCTATGTTATGTTATCACGTCTTGACTGCAATGAATGGGGCCTGATGCGATGATGCGAGGCACAGACTGGGGGGAGCGGGAGGCGGGGGCAGGGGCAGGGGCGGGGGAGCGAGCGAGTGGGAGGGAAGGAGCATGGTGGTGTGCGAGGCGGATGGGGGTGGGGGGGCGCATATGTCACTTCCTAAAGTATTCTGGTAGCACCTAGCCACGGTCTATTCTATAAATCCGGCCTGGGAGCAGCAGAAATACTGCATGTATGTACTGGGGAACAAGAGAGAGGGGCTTCTGTCAGAATCCGCTGATTGCCACAGCTTGCCCAGAGCAAAACTCATTGTAATACAAGTCGGATGGGGGAGGGCGCTTAGATGGAGGCGGGGGGTAGGGGAGCGAGCAAGTGGGAGGAAAGGAGCATGGTGGTGTGCGAGGCGGATGGGGGTGGGGGGGAGGAGCAGGGGAGCGACCGAGTGGTAGGGAACGAGCATATGGGGTGTGAGTGAGGCCAAGCATGCGCTGGCGAAGCATCACGGGCGGGGTAGCAGCTTGGGAGGCATTCCATTGAAGTCTGGTGCTGCGAGGCTTATGGGTTTGACATGGGCGCGCGTCTCACGCGACTGGGTCACATGAACTGCACGTAATCCACTTGGAATCCGCTTGGTCAAAGAGTTTGTTTCAACTACTACACACTCGCTTATTAATCCCTGCGGGATATAATAGTCGAGACCTAAAAGGAGAGAACATTTTTTTGTTTAAAATGTCAATTTCGGTTGCTTTGGAAAACAGCTGAATTCTCCCAGCACACGGAGAGCCAAATGTTTGTGTCCTATGTGAGAGACGCAATAACACTGCTGCTAGCCTTCACAGACGACGGTCCCTGTAACACCTCACAGATCAGTTCAATAAAGCAAAGAGGATCTTCTTCAGTTCTCACAGCCGATGCTGGGGAAGCAGTTGAAACATCCAAACCCTGTGCCTGTATTAAAGCTGGTATTCAATCCAACAGGAACTGAAGCATCCCGTGGTGGCTCTAAGAATGCTGATATCAACATGGGAAGATGCTGAAGACACTGCACTACGTGGGCTTTTAGCGGGTCCAGCAATACATCCAAGTCCGGTGGTGTTAGACAGAGATCCAACATGCATTCTTGACCACAGAGCAAGCAGCGGAGAACAGGCAAAACACAGTCAATCCAGACTGGTCGGAATGATTGGAACCAAGACTTGCTTAGCTCCCGAAAGTCGAGGTGTGCCCAAATGGAGTACCATACGGTCACTGTAACATCGCTCCTAGAGTGTTTTTTTCCATTTGGTGACTGGGACGACCATTGCATAGCCGAAATATTAAAATCAGGATTCCCACTACCAATAGCAGGATTAGAGGAAGCCTTCCAAAAATGCTTCTAAATACAGAGTGCATTAAAGCTGGAATCACTCCGAAGACTGTCTGAAAGGTGCTTATCAGTCCAGGACCTATGGTCTTAAATAGGTGTACTATACCCTTCGTAAGGGACATGTTAAAGATAGGCTGTACCATTTCTCCAAAATGGAAAGGGCAGTTATTTCGCGCCAGTGCCTATATCTCAGCTGAGTACCTTGCAACCTGAAGACCAGAAGTCTCTTGTGCTTTGGTTAATGGCACATCTTTCTGTAAAAGCATGGCTTTCATTCAGCTCAGAGTATCAAACTGCAAAAAAGGAAACATTCAACAAGAGCCATAACAGCATCTCCCTGTCTGTGTGGGTTGGTGGAAACAATACTTGCATACAACAAGTGACCCTGTAACTTACTGTGACTAGATATGCAATGCCGGGAAGCATCCCACAACAACCTTGATCATTCAGAATTAAGTAACTCCCATTTGAGAGCAGCCTGAACACTGGATTAATCACGGCAGCTGGGGACCCTTTTTAATGACAGGATAACTTTGCAACTGAGCTATTCCAGGCCCCATGAAGCATAATATCCTTGCAAATGAGAGATCCACTCAATGAATTCTCGCAGTCTGTACTGCTGAGAAACCCTTTAATGTCCCCATTCCTGCATCTACATCTATTCAGTAATTCCCAAGATTCATGGATGAAGTCCTTACCCCTTGCTTCATATCTCCCTACCTGGCACCGCGGCTAGGGCGACTGACTCCGGAATCTGGGGATCACGGTTCGATCCCTGGCACCGGCTGCAGATTAGCCCAGCTCCATGTGACTTTGGGCAATAGCTTGCTTAATCTTCCCGAAGGCCCCCAGCGCCTAGAGACCCTTACGGGTGATTGTGCGCTTTACAAAAAAATGTGGAAATGTGGATTACCCGATTGTGTTCTAGGCAATATTGAAATTGGAAAGCTGCTACTAGCAATGTTATACAGCCATTAATTAACAATTCTGTGGATGGTGACTGTGCCACGGTGAAAGGTAATTGGTCTAATTTTTCAATGTGCAGCATTGAATATTTTTCATCTCTATGTGCCATTCTCATCTGTCTCTCTGATAGATTATATGTGGAGGATAGAGACTTACTGTTAATATATCCCTAAGGCACATGACCAGAGCACAATGATTGTAACATCCAGCTTAATAATATAATGGATCGTAACTTTGACTGCCCGTGTTGTAAGATGGACAGATCCAGTTCCATGATATCAATAGCAGAGGATACAATGTTGCCCAGTGAATAAATCATGGATATCAGTGTGGTCATAACACTGTCAACCACAGCGAAAACCTTTTCTAAGTTAACTCTGTCAATTACACGCAGTCTCTCTGCAGCTTCCTATTGAGAGATTTTCCAAATGTCATTATACATAGCGTATAAGAAGCGTTTACGACGTGGTTTCCAGGGACCCAGCAAAAAATCCCTTAAATCCATGTCATCTGAGAGTAAGGACAAGTGTAGTTTCACCTGTGAGAGTGTTGAGGTTCTTAGCCAATCTAGGAATAACTTTCCAACACTGTATGATGTTTCCACCCCCAGATGTTCTTGTTGTACATAGCGTAAGTCAGGCCTATTGATACTGACCTCTTCAGTGGTACCCTTAAATCTTGATTAATCTTGGCTAACCCAAGACAGGAAGTCTGTTGCACAGTGTAGTTCAGGAAGATAATTTCTTGTGGTATGAGGCATGCTTTAAATAGTCCCTCAGTTCCCTGAACCTGCCATTCCGCAGTACCCCAGACTGATTTTATGTCTGTAGTGTCTTTCCATAAGATGAAACCCTGTTCAGACAGTTGGGCAATAAAGGATGCAGAGTATATCTGTTTTGTGTTAGTAAGCATATTTTTTTTGCAGATGTAGGAGCAAGCTTATAATAATATGAGTGTGGATCTGATGTATTAAACCCAGAAAAATAAGCAAACTTTTGTGCAAATGTTTGTGCACTACCGCTCGGTGGTGTTGGGCAATGTTCCCATGGGTGGTATGTGAAAACATTACGTGGTGCACTTGTTTTATGCAGAAAATGATAAACATGGGGTTGGTAACAGTACATGGTGTCAAAATCAGATAAATCATCAAACATTTCATTTTTTGAAAATGCTGCAAACAGTTCTAAATCAGACAGCATACTATTTACAGTTTCAAAATCCCAATCATCAGAGTATGTACTGGATGTGATGATATCATTTAAAGAAATGTTAAATACATATAGTATTTATAAAAGTTCAGTCGGACCGAATACATCATATGAAACTCTGTCCCAAACTATTCCGTCAGGAACTGGAACTGCTGTAATGTTCACATAGGACAGGTCTCTCTGTTAATGATGAGATGATGTATGAGGTTTCAGCACCAAGTTCACATCTGATACTTCTGGACATTCTGGGAGATAGTGTCCATTCATGAGCAAGAAAAAGACAATCACTAAATCTATCCAGAAGAGTAGGAACAGTTTGCCAGTTGCTGGTAAATATCTGCTCTTAAGTGCTATATTTTGTCAGATAAATTCATTTGAGATATCTAGTGTTGTTTTGTATTTTTTTCGCACAATGTTATTCTTTAATGCGCCACTGTGTGCATTCTGCACTACAAATGTCTTTGTGCATGTATTCAAATGTCTGTAGTCTAAAACTAGATGGTATGAATTGTCAAGCTTCATTATGAAAAACAAAGGTTTATTCATTGAAGAGGTTCAATTCTCTATTGCACCTTGGTATTTGAGTTGATCTAAGATCTCCCTGACTTGTTTTTTCGCATCTTGTTTTATTGGGTTGTAGGGTAGTTCCTATATTCCCAATAGGCTCTGCGCATTGGAATAACATATACTATAGTTTAGACATAGGACTGAAGTCGACTAGGTCTCTATCGAATATATTAGACTTAATTGTGAGTGCCAGCTAGCTCAGAGGTCACTAGAAACTTTCTTGAATTCACAAGAAGGGATTTGTTTCTGACAACCGCATAAACATGACAACTTTGTTTCCCAAGAATAAGAAAATTAATCTCCAGAGTCGTGGAAACAATAGATAGCTATTTTACTCAGTCAATCGTGCATGCTTCGTTTCACCAGAGGTGCTGAGAAAATAGAGAGACAGGCGTTTTCAATAAAAAGTATTTATTGAACAGTCTTCTTTCTCAAGCATAAGAAATGTACTGCTACAGTCGTAATACTGGTTAGAAAGTACAAGGTATATAATACAATAAGTATTATAAAGTAGTACTGTAAAAGCATGATATGGTTTCTAAGCCATAAAATACCTAAAATACATATAATACATACAGTGATAAAATAATGACTACGAGTACTCAACTGGTGCTTCTAAAATACGCCTACCCCGGTGTACCTAACCTAAGTCTAGTACAAGGGAAGAAGTAAGTGAGGAGTAGCTTAAGTTTAGTATTTCTCTGCCAAGGATCTATCCAAGAATTCTCTAAGGGTCTAATCAGCTCCGTACCTTGGTTTTAGAATGAAGGAGGTCTTGTAGCTCTCTCTCTCAGGACTCGATTTCCCAGCAACCCGCAAGGGTAGCCTGGAAACACTGGAGCTGGATTTGTCGGCAGGAGAAAAGACAGTCTCTCAGTGCGTCTGCTGGAGGGTCGGATTCCTTCGGCACTTGCTGCTGCAGGGCGTCAGGGAAGTAGATAGTCGATCTGCTCCAATCCACTGTGTGTTTGTCTGGGCAAATGTAGGCATATTTATACCTTGAAGGTGCCGAGTTTGACATATGATTGGACTTAAGAACGTCATCAAAGACTCAGTTCTTTAAAAACTCCATGATTTCCTAGATAAATTAGTATTCAAGCAAGGGGAAGTCCCTAGCTGCTGAAGGCGGGTTTCTCTAAGAAATCGTTGTGGATTCTCGGAACTTAGTGGAAGTAGCCATGCCGTATTTGGGCTGCATAGGCTCAGTCTAAATAAGGGTATGATTTCTATGCCTATATAAGGATCGGGTGGTTTATACCTATATATGGGCATGAATCGGGAAAATTACACTAGGGTCCTAGATTCGTACATAACACCCACTCCACAATATTAAGTTCAATAAAACTAAATGTATAAGCACTGAACATATCTAAGGCAAGTGTTTACAATCCGACCCAAAATACAAATTAGAAATTGCATTTGAAAAGGTTGTTTTACATGAAATGAGGATAGACTGTATGAAAACCAGCTCTCTATAAATATGAAGCATAGCATGAGAGCATACATTCTAACATTTATGAAATATAAAATTACATTCATGAAACGTCTCTGAAGTTTACAGAAAAAAAATCGAGACTATTTCATAGCACAATATTTAAATCATTTTGTTATGATGATTAGGCCAAATATTGTCACTAGGAAGTTTTCAAAAGAAATCTTGTTCTTTAAGAATAGTTCTACTTTAAGCAGATTACTTTGTGCCAAAAAGGTTCTATTTTGGAAAAAGTTAAAATTGTCAGACGGTTTGTTTTGAAACCATGAAGGCCGAATTTCAGAGTTTAGGGAACGCTGTGTGCATGAATCAAAAGTTATTCTCGGTGTCAGGAGAAAACATCAGATCGTCTAGGCTAGCAAAGAAACCATCTACCATAGTAGGCAAAAGTGGAACCAATTCAGTTAGCAGGTCAAATGTGCATAGATGAAGATCATTTCCGTCAGCGTTTAATGCATTAGCAACGTCCGCAGTAGGTGGTACCTGTGTGCCTGTAGCGTCTCGTATCTCACCCTCAGTTAGACTTGCCAGTGAGACCTCAATGAATGCCGTCATCAGAATAGGCAGCTGTTGGGGGCAACATGATGCATGAGTCGTTACCGGACCTAGCAAAGCGTCAACATCCGATGGCAGGACTGATGGAAGTGTAAGACAAATGTCCAACACACATTCTTCTCCGCAAAGCAGGCATCGTAGAACAGGTAAGATGCAATCTTGCTAGGTTGGTCTGAACAATAGAAACCAAGTTGTGTTCAGATCTCTTAAACGAGCCAAGCCAAGAATCTGTGCAATTCTCCCATGATACCTCATGGCAAGGAGGCATTGTTCCATGGTAGTCTGGGTATCGCCGGTGACCAGACTTGCCATATCGGAGCAGAAGGAATAAAAATAGAATTCCTGCTACGGGTCCCATGATGAGAGGCAGGCCGCCGAACACAGAGTGCACGAAATTTGGAAAAATGCTGAGAACTGCTTCAAATGGTGCTAACAGTCCCGAAAAAATCGCCTTAAATACATGTGCGATGCCACTGGTATCAGACATGTTTAAGATTTGACTTAACATTTCTGCGAAATGTACTGGGCAGTTTGTTGATAATAATGCATGTATCTCTGCAGAAGTCCTTGCAACTTGCAGATCATAAGAGCTCAGTGGCACAGTTTTTTACAAAAGAATGGCTTTTATTCTGCTTAAAGCATCAATTCCTATAGAAGAGATATTCAGTGAAGGCCATAACGCCGCCTCCCTGTCTATATTGCTCTTTGGATACAATACTTGCATACAACAAGTGACCCTGGATGACACACTAACTAGATTCGCTTTTCCTTGGCAACATGCCACAACAGCTGTGGTCATTGAGCATAACGTAGCTGCCATTGGATAGCTGCCTGAAAATTGGTTCTATCACTGTGGAGGGTTTACCGTGCAGGTGGCAAGAGAGGTTATTTGCAGAACCTTCGCAGGTTCCGTGTAAATTAATACCTTGGCATAAAAGTGCACCGTTTTGTGAGTTCTTACCATTTTTACCACTAAGGAATACTTCCTTTACCCCATTCCAACATTTGTGTGTGTATGGTAAAGTCCAGGTTGACTTAATGTATTCTTTACCCAACCTTTCATTCAGCCCGCTGGTATATGCTGTAGACAATACTGAAATTGGAAAATCGTCACTGGTATCGTGATGGTGCCATGTATTATCCATTAAATGACAGGCTTCTCAGAAACTGTCAACGGTAATCTTTCCAGTTTTTCAATGCTCTCCACCGTATAGTCTGCTCCTCTGTGTGCTAAAGAGATTTGTTTCTCTGTAAGGTTAAATACAGCAAACAATGACGTTGTATTGATTAGACGCCATGGCACGTAGCCTGAACGAAGATTTTTTGTAACGTCCAGCCTAGCTGCATTATAGAACGTAATTGAGACTGGCCATGTTGTAACATTAGCAAGTCCTGTTCTATTATGTTGATTGCAGAGGATACAATGCTGTCCAAAGAATATATTCTGGAGGACAGAGTCGTTAACCCATTCTCAACTACAAAGAGAGTTTTCTCTAAATTAATACGATCAATTTCTCGTATTCTTTCTGCAGTTTCCATTGGCGTTATTTTCCAAGCTTTGTTGTACGCAGCGTATATACCGGCGTATTTAAAAAGTTTTCGACATGGTTTGCGAGGCCCCATTAAGAAATCTCGCAAATCATTGCCTTCTTTAAGTAAAGATAAGTGTTGTTTGATATTGGGAAGTGGAGATTTCTGTAGCCATTCAAGGCATAGTTTCCCTACACTGTAAGTAGTTATTATCCCTGGATGGGAATATCTTGGATCTGGCCTATTCACTGTGAACCCTTGTGTTTCGTTCAGGAATCTATCTTGACAGTTATTCGTGTCTGTGGGCCAGATTAACCTTTTTTTTCCAATTAGGATTAGTTCTGTTTTGTTTCAAAATATAGGGTACGTCTATCTCCTCTTCTGTAGTATCATTACTGTCAGATGTGGGTTTAGGTATAGACGGTTTATTTAAATCTTTTATCTTAGCTAGGCCAAGACAAGAAGTTTGTTGAACAGTGTCATTTAGAAACATTATTTATTCTGGTATAATGCAGGCTCTAAACAGGGCTTCTAAACCTTGTACTTGCCAGTCTTTTGTGCCCCAGACAGTTTTTGTCTCTATGCTGTCTTTCCAAAAGTCAAAACTTAATGTAGACAGTTGAGCATAAAAGTTTGCAGTTTATTATTGGTCAACATTGTTTTCATTCCTGTCTTATTCACATTTTTGAAATAAAACGTTTCTGGATTTGTAACATTAAACCCTGAGAAGTATGGAAACTTTTCATAAAATGTTTTTGAGCAGCCCTTTGGTGGCGTTGGACAATGTTCCGATTGATTATAAGTAAAAACATTCCTATGGTTTGCAGATTTATGCAAATAATGGTGACCATAGTGATTAAAACAATACATTTGTTCATAATCTGACGAACCTTCTAAGTATTCATGATCTGTATTTTTAGCTGACATTTCTAAGTCTGTCATCATGTTATTAACAGTTTCAAAGTCCCAATCATGAAAAAATTAGCTGGGTGATACAAAGTCACTCAAAGAAACCTTGAACTGGTGTGGAATCTTCAGTAGCTCCACCGGGCCATAGATGTCATAATCAGTTCTATCCCATGTTATACCACCTGGTATAGGAACGACTGTGATGTTTCCTGGTGAGAGGTCTCTTCGTTCACGATGAGATGATTTTTGAGGTTTCAGGAGCAAGTTGATTTTCTTACTTGCTGTGTCCATTGTACTGTATTTCCCATCTATTATTTGTCCCAAACTTAAAACCAGAATGAGCCAGAGCAGGAGGAACAGTACACCTAACACAATCCGAAATGCAGCCCATGGTGAAACCAGATATGTTGTTTCAAGTTGATGAAAGAGTTCTGTTATTTTTTCTTTGAAAGTTGTATTTGCTGGCGTATTTTCAGGTTCACTGGGATCCTCAGAAAATGTATCAAAGTTGATGAAATAGCCAGAGGCAGTTCTGTCAGTTGTTGGAATTGCATCCGGATTGTTATTGATCTTTGGAGCTGCTTCTTCCTTTGTCACATTTGTATAGTTTGATGCTACATCATTGTACACAGGAGTTTCTTGACAAACTGTTGTTTGGGTATCCAGAGGCACAAGTTCCATGGCTTTGTTGCATAGTCCTTCTTTTCTTACTGCAGGTTTATCAAAGGTTGATAAGTCTTTCAGTTTGAACCTCTTGGATTGTAGCAAGATTTGGTTGTCTGCTACATCTTGGGAGTCCACTGGGCCTACTACTTATTATTGGCCACATGATGTGGTTTGACCAGGTCGATGGACACAACTCTGTTCTCCCTTTTACCAGCAAGGGGCGGTAGTACTACTGATCTTGTTCCGTGGATTGCTAAGACAGGTATTGCTTTTCTGTAAGGAGGCCCAAATTCCTTCTTTACCGCGATCTTTTCCCTGACTAGATCCCCAATCTTTGGAATCCAGACAGGTCTTGCTGGGACAGGTGGTTTGTCTTCACTGGTTGTTGGCTTCTGTATCATGTTACTCAGACTTCTTCTTGTTTCATTTAAGTCCTGTAAAACAGCCAAACGATCTTTGACATCAAAGGGTTTTTGTTCCACCACTGAAGTCTAACAATCAAGGTCTTTGATTATCATTCTAGTACCAAATAGTAATTCATATGGAGTGATTCCACCCAGAGAATTTCTTGGCAGATTGTTAAGACTACGTTGGACACTTATTAGATGTTTGACCCACCCATCACCCGAACCTAATACCTTACCTGTTATAGATTGCTTTATGTCAGGGTTTTTTCTTTCCACTACCGCATTACCCTCAGGATGGAAGGGACTAGAATACCGCAATGCAACGGCCAAGCTAGCCATGGCCTCCTTGTAAGCTCGAGAGCTAAACGCAGGACCCTGGTCAGAATGTAGCGTGCCGATTGCGTATGTGCAGATAAAGACTCGCAAATCCTTTATAACAGTTCTGGCATCAGCCGAACGCTGAGGCCACATCCAAATGAATCTTGTGCAGGAATCCACTGCGACCATGATATATTTATAGTTACCATCCCTTTGTAAGGGACCACAGTGGTCCAGGTAAACACACGCCAGTTGTTTATCTGAAATCAGAAGGGGCTTCTGTGCAGGTCGCTTCACTGTTGAAACTTTCATTTTCTGGCAGATTTCACATTCTAGAACATAGTTTCCAGTTTGTTTCCTCATGCGCGGCCACCAGTACCTTTGTTTTAATAATGATACTGTGGCGGAAATTCCTGTGTGTGCAGCAGCGAGTCCTTCGTGTGCTGCTAAGATCAGTCCTATCCTATATCCCATGTTTGAATTGCCCTATCCCCCACTCCAGGGATTCTAGCAAAAGGAACATTATTCGCATCAGTTATATATGAGTACTTTACTGGAAAGCCTTTCGGGAGTGTCTTACCACTGTCTTTTACTGAAGCAGTGACAGCTTGCATTATTTCGCTGTCTATTTTTGTTTTTGACCGAGTGATTGCAGCTACGGAAGCCGTTGGTAAGGCTGCCTTCGCGGCTTCATCAGCCAATTAATTCCCTGCAACATGAACGCCATCACGTTGATGACTCTGTGTATGAATCACGTGAGTCTTTTGTAGTTCTTTCTGTAAAAGAACTATTTGTTCCCAAAGCATTTTGTGCTTAATTGTGCCACCTTTAGCGTCTTTGAAACCATTTTTAACCCAGTTTTGCAGGTATTCGTTGTAAGACTGGACTCAATAATAGGAATCGCACACTATTAGTGTGGGGAATTTGCGATCGGTATTTTCAAGCGCCATCTTGAAAGCTTGTAGTTCAGCTCGCTGAGCTGTACAATCTCCGAGTGATGGAGTTTTAGTGACCATCGGTCTAAATTTACCTTTATGCCAGCAACCTTTAACAATCGCGCACGCAGCACTATAGGCTTGTTTACCCCCAATTGTGGGCTGTGCTGATCCGTCTGAATAGATTATACATCCGTAATGTTCTAGAGGCAGAATCTCGGTCGGCAGAGGGCATTCGTGTTCGTATTGTAGAAATTCTTGTGTCTTCAAGTAAGGGTCAAAGACGTATTCAACGTCTGTTGCAGCAAGAGAGTTAAACCATTGAATCCATCTCGGGTGTAAAGCTTTAGCATTGGGAATGCTTGCCTTTGTTACTGACTCTAAGGCAGGTACAGGTGAAACAATCATTATATGTTTACCCTGTGCGAGAGCTCTGTCTTTTGCTACTGCAGTTTGAACTGCTGTCAGAATTTTTTCTGTAGAAGTGAATTTTATTTCTGCTTGTGTGTACAAGTGTGATTTGTATGCTGTTTGTACCTTTTCACCTTCATTAAAGGTCAGGTATGTGAATCCGCATCTCCCTGGGATGATTCGGATCACAAGGTTGCGCACGTTGTCGCGTGTTTCTAACTGTGTTTTTGTTAACATGTCTGTTTGTACTGATCACAAAATCTCTGTGTGTGTTTGAGTCCAATTAGTTGGTTTGAAATCAGATTTGATTCGTTCGTAGAGAGGTTTAACCCTTTCTGCGTAGTTTAGAACATACGTTCTTCTAAAATTCAGGAAACCGGGCCGACTGATGGCCATAGCCCTGGGCTCCGCGCTACAGAATGTCCTAGCCTATTGGCGTACCACACACATTCCCACCTTTCAGGGCTGGTTACACCGTCTTTGGAACGTTTTGGGTATGGAGAAGCTGTCCTTGATTGCAAAAGGGGAAGGGGACAAATACCCAGACTTGTGGCAACCCTTCTTAGCTCTGTTGGCCACGGAATTTAGGGAAGTGACCTGTCCCAGATATCTACGTCTATTGAGACTATCGCAGGGTGGAGATTCGGAATCGTCCAGTTAGACTATGCGGCAAAAGCAGGAGGATATTGGACCTGGAACAGGATGGTGGGTGGGTAGTTTGGGGGGCGGTGGGGCTCGGGGAGGGGGGTTTGGTTGTTGATTTTATGTTTGGATACTCATATGCCCTTCCGGACAGAACTTTCAGTCGCGACAGTAAGCCAGCAGTGATATTGTGCCTATTTTGCGCTACTGTCAGCCCTCGGTATGACCTACTTGGAGTCACATTACTGTCATTGTTATGTATTGCACGAATAATAGCTTGTATCTGTCTTTTTCTGTCAATAAACAGATGTAATACTAAAATTCAGGAAACCTAGAATTGACTGTAAGTTTTTCAGTGTCTTTGGAGGCTGGAGCAGTGCGCATTTCTCTAGAAAGTTTGCTGCCAGGCTTTTGCCTTCACTTGAAAGTTCGTATCCTAAGAATAGGAGGTTGAGGTGGGCAATTCGCGATTTCTTAAAATTGAATTTGTACCCTTCAGACGCGAACCCAAGTATTATGGTGTTCACTCTTTTCAAGTGCCTGTCCAAATCACCGTCTGTAAGATAGATGTCATTGACAAAAGATAATGCCTCATCATCGTACATTTGCAGTAACTCTGTTACTCTGTCTGAAAATAACCCTGGACTATTCTTGAATCCTGGGGGAGACGGCAAAATTGTCGCTGTGTCCCCATAATTGAGAATGCGGTTAAATGCCTGCTTTCGGGCGCTATGTTTTGGCAACAAAAAAACATTCGAAATATCTAATGTGGTTTTTTATTTCTTCCGCACAATGTTATTCATCAGTGCTGCACTGTGTGCATTTTGTACTGCAAAAGTTTTGCAACAAGAGTTTAAGTGTCTGTAATCCAAGACTAGACGATATGAATTGTCTGGTTTGGAGACAGGAAACAAAGGATTGTTCATTGACAAGGTGCATGTTTCAATCACCCCTTGATATTCAAGTTGATCTAAGATCTCCCTGACCTGTTTTTTAGCTTCTTGCTTAACTGGATACTGCCTTTGTGCAGTAGGCTGATTTTTTAACTGATTTTATGGTGAGGAGAGTCCTCATCCCATCCTACGTGATTTTTGTATAATGCTGGAGCCTGAGCTACTGCCCATTTTAACGCATATGTGTATTTTTTATGAATTATAATGTAATTTGAGAAGGCTGGCATAATTATCTCTTTGCCATGTGGGCACTCCCTGACAAATTCAGGTGGCCAGTCTTGTTCAGCTAGAAGAATGTCATAGCCTTTAGAGAGCTTCTCCCAAAAGAGTGCTCTTATTTTCCTAGTTATGTCCCCCTCTATCCGGAGTGTTACCTCATATAACTTGTGGGGTACACTAACCCTGGTGTCGGCATTTTCAACTTGGATGCATTCATTCAAGTCCACTGTCTCCAGATGATCCTTCAAGATCTTGCGAACTATGGTGACCTCTGCTGCTCTGTCTAGCATTGTCTGGGCCCACTCCCCGTTCTTGAGTTGTGTCCTCAGGATCATCTGCATTTCTGATTTTTATGCTTGCTACCTTCTTTTTGGTGAATTGAGTTTCTTATTTTTTGGAACGTGCTGTTCGTCTTTGGACGTTACTCGTTCTTCCTTCTGCTCTGATCGTCCTCTTCTTTCAGATTTCTGCGAGGTAGTCTGAAAGGTACGAGAGGAACGTGTATCAGTATCTTGATATCTATCAGGTTCTCTCAAATTATCCCTATTTCTAAGGTTATACCTTTTTTCAGAGGGCTCCCTTTGGGGAGACCTACCTCCCCCGTTGGGGAGATCTTCCTCTGGACTGAGAACGTTTCTCTTTAGGAAGTGTCTGTTTAGTAATTTCCCACTTCTTTTTAGGAGTAGTGAGAATATTTTTGATAAAAACATTTTCAGGATTTTCTGTTAGTTGGGGTTTTAATGGTTTACCACCCAAACTATCTCTACCTAGTTCTTCATAAGATTTTTCAATATTTCTTGCAAGTTCATATGGTTGGTCTGTTATATCTGTTTCTTTGAGTTTTTGGCGGATTGCCACGGATGCTGCTTCACCTTTAATGTTGGCTAATAGTATAGCCGAGACCTGTTTGAAATCTTTTAGTAATATCATACCAAGATTTAAAGCAGGTTCTGGTCCGTATTCATTTTGAATTTGTCTTAAGACATCCGGTACTACCGCCATAGACGGAACACTATGTGTTTTTGTGTAGATTGAAGCAAAGACTGTACCCCACGTGTCACAGTCCTACACATGTGGTGCTATCCCCATTGGTAAACAGACTGTCAGAATTCTGTGTTTCTCATGAGGTGTACTATCAGGGAATACTGCCTCTATCTGAGCAATTTTTTGTGCTAACCAAACCGGAATTTGTTCCCTTTTGGCCGGCAATTTACCAATGACTGATTGTATAGTCTGTGGTGTGATTTTTTTTGTGTTCCCCTGGTGAGGGGTGTGCTGTGGAATCGTCACAGTAAGTTGGACTGTTAAGGTCCGCATGACATATTGAACCAATTGTCTATGTATTTTAATTAACTGTTTTAGCTGTACTAACAGTTCTGGACCTGTCATGTTTTCAATGTCAGGATGGGGTGTGTAGCTGGCTAGTATCGGCCATGTCGCTCCTGGTCTACCTAGTGGACCGAGCCTGGTAATGTGATTTTGATGTTGTAGGGCGCCTTTAAACCAGAGCTGATGCTCTTGGTAAGTTAGTGGAATTTCAATTTCCTCGTAAGGAACGTATTCCGTTGGAGGTTCCTCTACTTTGTAGTAGTGGAACTCGTGTGTTCCTCTATCTGCTGGAGGAAAGTAAATCCATGAATAGAATACCTCTATTTGCCGATATTCATGTGCCTCTATAACAAATATTACTTTACCACCTCTCGATGATACTCCATTATTTATTAGTTTGTAAGTTATAGTTTTTCTTACATTTACCGGGATCATTATATATCCGGGTCATTCTGTAGGAGATTTCTGTCATCTAAAACTGCTTGAGCTGCAGCTGCAGCCAATTCTTCATCACTATTCATTATTTTACTGACTGAAGAGTTTGAAGAACAAGTTTCAAGGAAAAAAAGATTAGGTGCACAATATTTTGGAACACTGTATCCTTCAACGTTGAACAAACCAAAAACTAATACATAGGATTTTTGTCTTACTTAGTTTTGGCGGATATTATCCTTTTACCCACTCCAGACGTCTATTGGAGTATTTTACTGGACAAAGGGGTCTGTGTGAAAAGCCCGACTGAGTTACTCTAGTATCTAGCGTTAAATTATCGCCTTACCAAACGTTGGGCACCATGTAGTGTAGTTCCTATATTCCCAATAGGCTTGCGCATTGGAATAACATATACTATAGTTTAGACATAGGACTTAGGTCGACTAGGTCTCTATCGAATATATTAGACCTAATTGTGAGTGCCAGCTAGGTCAGAGGTCACTAGAAACTTTCTCAAATTCACAAGAAGGGTTTAGTTTCTGACAACCGCATAAACATGACAACTTTGTTTCCCAAGAATATGAAATCAATCTCCAGTGTTGTGGAAACAATAGATAGCTATTTTACCCCAGTCAATCGTGCATGCTTCGTTTCACCAGAGGTGCTGAGAAAATAGAGAGACAGGCGTTTTCAATAAAAAGTATTTATTGAACAGTCTTCTTTCTCAAGCATAAGAAATGTACTGCTACAGTCGTAATACTGGTTAGAAAGTACAAGGTATATAATAGGATAAGTATTATAAAGTAGTACTGTAAAAGCATGATATGGTTTCTAAGCCATAAAATACCTAAAATACATATATTACATACAGTGATAAAATGACTAAAAGTACTCAACTGGTGCTTCTAAAATACGCCTACCCGGGTTTACCTAACCTAAGTCTAGTACAAGGGAAGAAGTAAGTGAGGAGTAGCTTAACTTTAGTATTTCTCTGCCAAAGATCTATCCAAGAATTCTCTAAGGGTCTAATCAGCTCCGTACCTTGGTTTTAGAATGAAGGAGGTCTTGTATCTCTCTCTCAGGACTCGATTTCCCAGCAACCCGCAAGGGTAGCCTGGGAACACTGGAGCTGGATTTCTCGGCAGGAGAAAAGGCAAAGTCTCTCAGTGCGTCTGCTGGAGGGTCGGCTTCCTTCGGCACTTGCTGCAGCAGTGCGTCGGGCAAGTAGATAGTCGATCTGCTCCAAATCACTGTGTATTTGTCTGGGCAAATGTAGGTATATTTATACCTTGAAGGTGCCGAGTTTGACGTATGATTGGACTTAATAACGTCATCAAAGACTCAGTTCTTTGAAAACTCTATGATTTCCTTGATAAATTAGTATTCAGGCGAAGGGGAAGTCCCTAGCTGCTTAAGGCGGGTTTCTCTAAGAAATCGTTGTGGCTTCTCGGAACGTAGTGGAAGTAGCCATGCTGTATTTGGGCTGCATAGGCTCAGTCTAAATAAGGGTATGATTTCTATGCCTATATAAGGATCGGGTTATTTATACCTATATATGGGCATGAATCGGGAAAATTACACTAGGGTCCTAGATTCGTACATAACAGGGTACTGTCTCTGTGGAGTTGGAGAAGTTTATACTGGGATTTCGTGGTGAGGTGACTCAGCATTTCACCCTACATGACTGTGGTATAATGCAGGAGCTAATGCTACCGCCCAGTCCTGCATGTATGAATAGTGTAGTGATTTGGGAACGAGGTCAGAGAAAGCTGGTAAATTTACTACTTCTCCCTTTGGGCAATCCATAACCATTTCAGGCTGCCACTCTTTTTTAGCAGAAAAGATGTCTTTAGCCATAAGTCAGGTACTCCCAAAAGAGACCTTTAATTTTTCTGGGTTTGTCTCCCTCCATTTGGAGAGTTATTTTGTATAGCAGGTGTGGAACACTTACCCTAGTATCAAGTTTTTCCAATGTGACATATTCATTCAACGCCGTTGTCACCAGAAATTCCATCAGGTTCTAGCGAGCTATTGTTACTTCTACTGCGCTGTCTAGCATCGTCAGAGCCCTCAGCAGCCTGGGCATTTCTTATTTTGAGGCCAGCTACTTTCTTCCTTTTAAATTGAGGTTTTAATTTTGCTTTATCTTCATTTTTGATATTATAGTCCGAAGTACGATGTGTATCTCTGGACTTTGTTTGTTCTTCTGATCGGTGTTCTGACTGTCCTTCCCTCTCTGAGATTTTTGTTGAACCCTCAAAAAAATGAGATTAACGTGTATCAGTATCCTGATACCTGTCGGGTTTTTTAATGTTATCATGATTTCTAAGGTTGTACCTCCTTTCGGAGGGCTCCTGCTGAGGAGACCCACCCTTTGATTGTGATCTATTATCTCTGTTCTTTTGTTTTTTATTATCCCAATTTCTATTTGGAAGAATCAGGTGCTTGTTTGGTGTTGTCCTTTTCGGGACCACCCATGAGTTGCGGTTTGTTGCTCGAGCTCCCAAATTATCTCTACCTCATTCGGCATATATATCTTCGATAATTTTACGTAATTCACTGCCTTGTTGTACAGGAGTGAAATCCCTCAAGCGTTGGTGTATCGCCATCGCTGCTGCATCCCCTTTAATGTTTGCCAACATAATCATAGATACCTGGGCAAAATTTCCTAACAATTTCATCCCTATGTTCAGAGCAGGTTCTGCTCCACACTCATTCTGTATCTGTCTCAATGCGTGTGGTGTCACTGCTGTTGAAGGGATACCATGAGTTATGTTATATATGGCAGCGAAAACTGTACCCCAAGAGGTACAATCCTCAATCAAAGGAGATATCCCCATTGGCAAGCAGATTGTTAGTATTCTGTGTTTTTCTTGAAGGCCAGTGTGTGGGAACACTGCCTCTAACTGTGTGATTTTCTGTGCTATCCAGAAAGGAACTTGCTAACGTTTAGTGGGCATTCTTCCAATAACCACGCTCAGCGTTTGTGGGGTGATTTTAGTTGCAGTCCCTTGTAGTTGACCTGATGGTGTTACCCTTGTAGGTTGAAGTGTGAGTGTTGCCTATAACAAACTATGTTACAAATCTGTAGAGTTTTATTATTTCTTTGTGAAGTGGAAGTAAGTCTGCTACTGGCATTGTGTCAATGTCTGGATGTAGTGTGTAAGCCGCTAGGACCGGCCAAGTTGCTCTCTCCCTGCTGAGCGGACCGAGTCTCATTTTATCTGTTATGTGTGGGAGGGCGCCTTTAAAGCAGTGTATGTGCTCCTGGAAGGTGAGTGGAACTTTAATTTCCTCGCATGGAGAATATTCTTCCGGTGTTTCATCTGGAGTGTAAGTATGAAATGTTTTTGTGTGTGGATTTGCCAGTGGGAATTTGACCCATTAATAAAATAATTCTGTCCTGAATGAATTGTGTGCCTCAATCATGAATGTTACAGTCCCACCTAATGATGGGACTCCAAACTCTGCTAATTTTAAAGTGAGTGCATTTCAGACATTTTCTGAAATGTTTATAGCACTTTCTTGTTCCCCCTCCCCTGCTGCATTCACTCATAATGCTGGCACAGCGTTGTCTTTTTCAGACATTGTTGAAAGAGCTTCAAGGAAACTGAGATAAGGTTTATGCACAATAGGGAACTATAATCCTTCAAGCTTGATTAAACCAACAGCCAATACATAGGATATGCCTACTCAGCTGCAGCTGATCTTGCCCTTCTCACATCAGACGTCTCTGGGTATTTGTGAGAAGGGGTCTCTAAGAAAAGCACAACTGAACTACTCAGATTGTCCGTTAAATAAGAAACAAACCAACGTTGGCGGTGCTATGTCGTGTAGTTCCTATAAATCTATATAGGGTCTGCACGTTGAAACAACATTAACTGTGGGATTGGTGTCCAGGCTGATTTCAGACACCCCCACTGGATATGTTTGCCTGTATATCAGCTAGCTCACAGTGCCACTATGAACCCCTCTTACAAAGGAGAGAATAGTTTCTGGCAACTATCGAACTTGACAACCCTGACCCCTCAGGGATTGTGGAAACAGTACAGTACTTTTCAGCAAGGAGGGAATCAAAAGACTGGCAGAGTCAGATACACGTAAGAAGGGAACGAGGCAAGTAATAGATGAATACCCAAACACAAGGCAATACTATAAAGATCTTACAAGGAAAGGTGCACAACAGGACATAATAAGACATGTGATTCTCGTGAGATTAAGAGCCCTGATGATGTCCGCGTAGGGCGAAACGTGTAGGTTGGATTGACTTGATTTTTGTGTTCTGGATGAAATATTGAATTGAACAATAAACTCAGAATTGATAATTCAGCAAAACGACTCCCTAAGGACTTTTTTGCCTGGAATATTAAGAATGGACGATTAATGAGCATACTTGTCTGAATTTTTAATATTATTGATGAATTGCATGCTCCTTTTGCACAGGTTGTAGTTTTGTTGTACGTGGCCCACTGGCGGTGGGACCACATAAAGTAGAGCTTTGTAATGAACTTCTCAGATAACACACCAGTGCGCACTTTGTTAACTGCCCTCACCACTAGCAAGTTGTTTGATAGAGTAAATGGATGGTAGATTTCTACAATAGTGCTAAAACAATAGATATATGCTGGTATAGAGATGCATGACAGAAAAAATACATACTCCTACGATGCTAACCCTAACTAGATGTACCTAGCATGTATTTAGGTGTAGAGCCAAGAACCCCCCTAGGGTAGAACCAACCGGGTGTGAGAGAATGTAGGACCCTGCCTTGGTGTCGAGAAGGACACCCCGCGAGGGATGTCAGACCACTGGGTACATAGTTATTATGCAGAAGATGGTAGTCCTGCTTTGATTCTGAGAATCCTCATGCATAAAAATTAGGCGGGTTTTCCTATAAAACCACATGATATTTATGCAGTATCTAACTAGGTAAAAGGTCAGCACAACCCGTTATGTAGTACAATGGCACTGTAAATGTAGGTGAAGGGTTAAGTGATTACCCAAGCCGATATTGGGGTACATTACGAATCATAACAGGGTGAGTAGCGAAAGTGGCAGGTGAGTGCAGCATTATGTGCGTGCAGGGAGAGCAGTGTGCTCATGCGAGTGCAGAGTAGAAGAATGAATGGCTTGAGTGCATAGTGAGCAGTGTCAGTGCAGTGTAATCGCTGTCAGTGCAGGGTGAGCGTAAAAGTGAAGGGTGGGCAGTGAGAATGAGTAACTATGTAATGTTAACTTAATTTATGACATGCCGGAATCACCCCGAAAGGGGTATCTCAGCGCAGAGCGAGTTGTCTGAATACAGGATGTATTTCCAGACACCTGGAGTAACTCAGCATTGTATTGATGGCTGGCGTAGGGTTTCAGATATAAGCTTAAATATTGCTATTAGGGCATCAAACAGGGATGAAGGCAGGAGGAAATAATTAATGTGCTGATCCTACAACAAACCTTCAGTCTCCTGGTCAGGGTTGCAAGAAGAGCGTATTGCTATCACTACCACAGGTATCTTGTTGTCCCAGCCAGTACAAAAATAAGCAAAATCACATAAGCCCAGTATTTTTAGCACATATCTGTGCATACTTCCAACAGCAAATATGAATAGAAAGCACTTTTAAATGTGTTCTAGGGCTCCATTAAGGATCTATTACTAATATTTAAAAGAAACAAAGACAGAAATGTCATGTTACAAATTAATGCATACCATTTTATTTACAACCCCATTTAGTGTCATTGCCTGACCTTTGCAGACTCTTTCTTTTGGAAAGGTGACATCTCTTTTCCTGGGATGCCTTTTCACTAAATGTATTCTCCCACTGTGGCAGTAAAAATAAAATACAAAAGTAAGGAATAGGCAGAGTGGGGTCCCAGAGGGTACTGAAACCAGTGAAAATAACGAAGTCTTGTTAACCAGTTCACTAAAGGCTTGTTCATGGTCTTTTAACTAAGCATGTGCGGGAAATCCGTTACGCTCGCGGATTTTGCGGATTTTTGGGAAATCCGCAATCCGCGAATTTTGCGGATTTCCCGCAAAATCCGCAAAAAAAAATCCGCGAACGTAACGGGTTCAAAAGTTGAACCCCCACTCATGCAACTATTTTACAATGGCGCCAGCAAGCTGCCAGCGCCGTTGTAAAATAGTTACAAAGTTAGCTTGCACAGGAACCTCTAGATAAAACAAAGCAGGTGCTGCTTTATTTTATCTAAGTGCTTCCTGTGCAAGCTAACTTTGTAACTATTTTACAACGGCGCTGGCAGCTTGCTGGCGCCATTGTAAAATAGTTGCATGGCTGGGCACAGGTCTGCAGCTCACTCAAGGGACCCCTGCGCCCTTCGGGGCGATTGCATAGTAACACACACATGGTCGCTCGAACTAGTTGATGCTCAAATTCAGTGACTCATTCATTAGCCCAAAAACAATCGTGAGCGTCGTCGAGGCTGGACAGGTGTGCCTTCTTCCCAAATCTACTGTGGAAAGTCAGCTGTGATGCTGGATAGGCTTTGCATCCTTGACTTTCACGAGCGCAATACCCGTGCTGTTCCTGTGACCAGGAGCTTCTTTCTCTTCATCTGCTGGACTGATCTTTCTCTGACCTTTTATTCACACAAGAGGCACATACCCTACTGGGCACATTGTGTTCGCACGGGTTTCTGCAAGTTCGCACGCGTTTTGTACAATTTCGCAATTTGCGAAATTGTACAAAACCCTCGCGAACTTGCAGAAACCCGTGCAAACATAAAAAAAAAAAATCCGCAAATTCGTGGGAATTCGCGGATTTTGCGGATTGCGAGTTCGCAAATCCGCAAAATTCGCGAACGCGAGATTCGCAAAATTCGCCCATACTTACTTTTAACCCCTTGCATGCTCCGGATAGCCGCTGGGCCTTCACGCGTCACAGTGGGCATGTGCTAACAATGGCCGGGGGCCGTACGAACCCGCCCACTCTCTATTTTGCTCGCACAGAGCAAAAATTCTGCCAGTGCGCAAGATGTTAAAGATCTGTGAAAAACTAGGTTGTGGCAGAGATGAGACTCCAGACACTGCCCAGCCGAGGCCACAGCAGCCCGGGCTGAGAAACATGATGAAGACTATCCGGCAGGGCACCGCAAAGCGTTATACTTGGAGCAGGCTTATCATGGCCTTGACGGATCTTATATTCTTGGTGTGGTGCCCTTAAGTCATTAGATTGACACCTTAAGAAGCTTACCATTGAAGGAGGGTTGGACCTCTAACATTCTGGGATTTTCACTTGACCACTCACGCAATTGGGAATTGATATAGCGGAGTTTACTACCGACTATAACCACAGATATATCTTTTTGGGGGCTCAGCGTGAACTGGCGTGGGCTCTAGCTACCTTATTGGCTGTATGGTACTGAGTGATCATTGATAAAAACCCACTATTTACTATTTAAGGAAAAGGTCACTTATCGTGTTGGCATTCCCGTTCGGGTTGACTCCGGTTGTTTGTACAGAGGGAACTTTATTTTGATTCTTGGTCTCTGTAAATTTCCTGTGAGATATCTGGATTTCTATGGATTTCTTATTCTTAACTTGATGAGCAAAGAGCATTCCAATAATAGCTCTGCCTTGAGGAAGTCTCGTTTGAGACGAAACACATGTCGGCAAGTTGGACAAGTTGTGCTGGAAAATCCTTTAAAGAAATCAATAAAGACATCGAAGAATTCTTCGTTTCTTGGATCCTTCTTGTCATGTTATGATGAAATGTTTATGGACAATTTTCTTTCTGTGCTGAAGGGAGCTATTTAGACACTCATACGTTTGCCTCTACTTGGCACTTATCTGGAATTCTAACATAGGAGTGCTGGCCGAGCCCTTATCTCATTGGTTATAGATTTGTAGCACATTTTTGTGGGCTATTTGACACCGTTGGGTAGTAGGTGTCACGTGGGCTATTTGAGCACCCAGTTTCTTATATGATTTTCTTAATAACAAAAATTAGTGTCCACTTGTACCGTATACCAGAAGACTTACTGGGTTAGAGAATGTGCTGACGCTTCTCCTTCGGGTGAACGCTACTACCCAAAATTTGAAAATAACCATTTAGTGTCATTGCCTGACCTTTGCAGAGTCTTTCTTTTGGAAAGGTGACATCTATTTTCCTGAGATGCCTTTTCACTAAATGCATTCTCCCACTGTGGCAGTAAAAATAAAATACAAAAGTAAGGAATAGGCAGAGTTGGGTCCCGGGGGTACTGAAATCAGTGAAAATAACAAAGTCTTGTTAAACAGTCCACTAAAGGCTTGTAAATGGTCTTTTAACCTCTTGCATGCTCTGGATAGCCCCTGGGCCTTCACGCGTCACGGTGGGCATGTGCTAACAATGGCCGGGAGCCGCCCGAACCCCGCCCACTCTCTATTTTGCTCGCACAACGCAAAAATTCTGCCAGCCCTCAAGGGGTTAAAGATCTGTGAAAAACTCGGGTGTGGCTGAGATAAGACTCCAGACACTGCCCAGCCGAAGCCGCAGCAGCCCAGGCTGAGAAACATGATGGGGGGCTAAAGACCTTGGGGCAGATTTACAAGCCCTTTGCGCCTCTTTTACGATGCCATTGCGTCACATTTGTGACGCAGCGGCGGCGCAAAAGATGCACCATGGTGCGGGCTATTTACAACGTGACGCATCTGGGAGATGCGTCACGTTGTAAAGCCCTGCGCCTTAAGGAGGCGTTCTGGTGCGGGGGGGCGTTCCGGCGCAGGAACGCCTCCTAAAAGTGGCTGAGTGAAATCTACAAGATTTCACTCAGCCACTTTTAGGCCAATGCTAAGTCAAAACCCTGCGCCTGCTTGAAGCAGGCGTAAGGCTTGACGCAGCATTAGTAGAGTGGGCCCCTAGAGCATTGCTGGAGCTGCGTTGCGCATGCGACGCAACTCCAGCAATGCGCCGCTTTTACGGCACAGATGCGTGACGCATCTGTGTCGTTTTTGCCCCATGGTGCGCCGCATTGTAAATGCGGCGCATCATGGGTGGCGGAGGCATAGCGCACAATTACTGGCGCATCCCTGCTAATTTGCAGGGATGCGCCAGTAATTGTAAATATGCCCCCTTGTAGTCTTATGGGCGCTGTGCGCCTGCCTTACACGTCCAGAGTTAATGTGGAAAAGAGCAGCTGGGCTCCTCCTTCAGCCTTCCCACATCCCTGATGAGCAAGTTGTTGCCACCCACTCCTAAATTGCCTCCTGAAGGCCTGACAAGCCCCTTGCTATTGAAATCATTTGAGTTGAATTAACTCCAGCCTGGGCCATTACATAGACGCCCAAAATGCAACGCCATGGACACAGTAAACATTCAACATGGAAAGCGAATAAAATGTCATTTTCATTTTCATTTCATAACTGGTGCTCATGTAAAGCGCTTCCATACCTTCGGGTCGAGTTTGCGCTATATAAATCTTCTACAACAAAAAAAGCGTCTCTCCATTATGACGTAACAAAGGTGGGTTGTGCCTTCAGGGCAAAGAAGACCTCGCCCAGCCCTGCACATGTGCAGCCAGTCACCTTCAAACCCCTCCCAACCCCCAAGAAAGAAAAAATAAAGATTTGGTCCCCTTTAACACCGAGAAGCAAGCAGATATTTCATCCCAGCTGCCAGCTGCTCGTTGTTTTATCTCTTTTCCTTTCCTTCTCCCCAGGCTAGTAGGTTGACGCTCGTTATGACCAGTACCACCTCCGTATTCCACCTCCCTCAGGTCTGTGGAGTTCCAGGAGAAGCAAAAGGAGGCAACTGTTATTACCTTCCACCATTCTGCTACTGCGCTTGGGTCTCCAGAGACCTGGACGAAGCAGTGGAACAATGTCACAACAGTGGGTAGCCATTTTGCTTACACTCTGTTGTGACATCACTGCAGCGGTTTTTGATCTAGCTATTCACAGTAGAGGGTTAATTTGGAAGTTATATGCAACATATGGGTCCTCCAATCAGAATAAAGTTGGATAAAACAGATTCATAGAGGAGCAAATAGGGAGGCTCACAGAATAATATTCGTTCCGATAGGCATATTATTTTTCGTGGGTCAAAAGAGAAAGAAATTGTATCTAGCCCTAGTCACAAAAGAAGTAATTAAAGAAACAAATAGGGGAGCAGTAAATTAACTTGTAAATAATTCTACCAAAGATAACAGTGTGGTACCTAGTAGAAAAGGGCTAGGGAAATAGGTGTGGCTATCAGTTTAATTAAGGAGTTTTCATTGTTTAAAGAGGCAGTCCAGAACAAAAACAGACAGTTTTCTTTACTCAGTCCTGCATCTTCAACAACCACCAGCAATGGGAATTACAGAATGTTACTTTGTCTCACAATGTGTGCTTGGGTTTTGAGACCTACCGTGGCATGATTGACAAGATGGTTCCTTTAAATTCACATTTTCTCCCATAACCCTGTAGATATGATAACAAGTCTTATTCGGACTCAACTTATAATAGTGTGGTGCACTGTTATTCCTGTCTAGATTGCTGCACTGAATCAGATTGTACCCACCTGCTTCAGGGAAGATCATGATTTCATATGTTTGGCCCAGACCGTCATGTTTAAGGTGATCCTCTTCGTTCGGGGTTTGGTCTGCTGCGGCTTCCTGCCTATTGTGCAGCCTCAGGGCAGCGGCCAGCATGGCGCGTGACACAGCAGGCTGAAAGTTTGGCTGCTCTTTCAGGTCCAACTTACTCAGGATTGTCCGCTTGGCCAGTTCCACCAGCATCTTCCTCTCAGGTTCAGCAGCGGTCCTCCTGGTACAGTCAGGGCATGCCTCCTCTCCAGATGTCGCAATAAGGCTAAAAGCCAATAGATGTATGAAGCTTCGAAAAGCCCAGGGCGCCATCTCTGCAGGAACACAGAATACTTGGATGAGGAGAAGTGACCCTCAGACAAAGCTGTTGGTTAGTGCTGGGGCATGTTATAGCCCGGTAGGACCTCAACCAAGGTAGATGAGGCTGTAAGTAACATTTGTCGACAGTCCTCTGACTTTATTCAGCTAAGCTGTGTGCAGATTCTGTTTGACACATCGCAGCACCAGACTTGGCTCACATATATTGGCTGGCCCAAAATCAGATAAGCCCACAAGCAACAAGCTATTGGCATATCCCTTTGGAAAGATGCCTGTGCTCTTTTGCCTGGTATACGAGTGTGTGAAGGCAGGAGGAAAAGAGGGCTTTGTTGATCTCTAAAGTCGAGGGTTCAAAATGGCAACTTTGCAAATTACGTGACATTCGAAAAACACAAAGTTCAAAGAAAGCAAAATAGCTATTAAGTAATGTGTACATAGTGAGCAAAGAGAAATGGGAGCTTTGATCCAGTGGTTTAATAATAAACATTAAAAAGCCCATGTGATGCGATCTGGAGCTAGGTGGAGAATCACCTCCTGCCCTTCAGACCTCTTTAGCCTGGGGCAACTTCGACATTTCTCAGGGGTGCTGAAATACGCCATCTTCTTCATAGATGTGATGACCAAGAAAAGATCTGGGGCTTGGCACGGAATGGCCTAAGGAAGGGCAGTGGAGCTGCTCAGACTTTTCTGCAGAATGTTACACTCACTGCAGAGTGATTGACAGAGAGTGAGAGTGAGTACAAGATTAAGTCACATGTAAAAAATTGGAACACGGAAAAAGCATCATTCTCCAGACGGAGGGGTAACAAATGTGCTTAATTTGTATATATTTTTTAAGGAGTGTAGGGATCAAGAGTTTTACTTCGGCGCCCGCCCACCGCGCTACTGAATGTCTGAGCTGCCAACTACCAAGGATACGAAGTCTTCATTCCACCTCAAAACTCTATATCCATTCACCCGTCATTTTTTGCATCCTTATCAGACTCTTGCTGGTTCTTTTTCATCTCCACTTTCTCCCTTTGTTAATGTTTTCCTATTTTTCTCCCCCCCTTTTTCTTCCTTTTGTGCTTTCTCCCTCATGCTCTGCATTGAAGTCTGACACTTAAAAATAAGTCCATAAAAATGTGTGCCTGGGTTTACCACTTGCAAAGCTAAGCACTAGTCATAACACAGTGACTGTCCCCTTCTCCAGTGAAATCTGGTGAGGGCCCAATGGCATTCCAGCATCTCATGGATGCACAAAAGGTCCTAGGTTGACCAGGGCTGTGTGAAGGGCGGTGGGGGTGTCTTACTGTCTACGAAGCCCCATCTTATCTCCCTGGTTGCAGCAATAGCTTGCCTACGTACGGGCGCATGCAGGATGCAGAGCCTAGTTAAGAAAGGTGACACACTACAGGAATAGTTGCAATTGTCTTCAGATTTGTTTTCTGGAATCTGTTTGGTCATTCGTTTCCAGTATTTCTGCATACTGATATGTTTACTTTAGAAGTTGGTGTGGGTTTTTTTGATGGTTGGATTTGAGTAGGGAGGAGATGACTCACATTCTCCAATGCTGGGGGTGCTTTGAGGTGGGAGTGGGAAGGCACATGCTCAGAGTTCTGGCCACTTAGTCCACACTGGAACGGGCAGCTGAGTGTTCAGTACCGGAGCATGGGTCCCATGATGGCTGCCCTTAGCTGCTTGCACTGGAGCCCTTACTAACTCAGCACACTGCCACGGTAGGGGTGAACAGACATACTATTAGGCTGATGACGTGGAATGTGTGAGGCTTGAATGGTGCATGCAAGGCACACCAAGTGCAAGAAACCCACTCAACTAATAAAATGATTGCCCCGCTCCGGGCGGGATGGGTGTCTGTGATTGCTGAGGCGTCCTATTCCTGTTCTCCTAGGGGTGCCAACTTCTTTGTTTGGAAGACTATCCCCTTCCTGGTAGACAAAATTGTCCTCAACTCTGAGAGTAGATACATTATAATTCAAGCCACCATTGTCAGCAAGCTTATTGTCCTGGTGTGCGTACACCGGCCCAATGCTGATTCCCACATAATTCTTTCACCATGTTTAAACGGAGATAAGGCAGATCAAAAGAATGGCTCTGATATGAGGTGTGGGTTTCAATTCTACAGTAGATCACAATTTAGGTAGGTCAAATACTGCGAGGAGCCACCACCCAGGCTGCTGCTGACTTTATTGCAGATGAGGAGCTCACTGACATACGGTGGCCCAGACTCCCAGAGCTTCTAAAGCGCATAATTCCTGGTCCAGGATTGTCTATTGGATGATCTCTAGCGATATAAGCACTAGCACCACACTAATTGAACATAAACTCTGAACCTTATCTGACCATGCACCAGTTCTATAAATCTCCTTTCCGGCAGCTCACCGTAAAGTATTCACTTGGAGGTTGCCCGCAACATTTTGCAGGATGCTGTCTTTCGAGATAAGATCTGCGCTGTGATTACTGAGTACTTTAATCACAACATGGGTTTAGTGACTAGCCCTTGAGTCTCGTGGGAGGCTTTCAAAACAGGAATTAGGGGCATCAGTATTTCTAAGCAGTCTGGTATCTTGACAAGAACCTGAAGACATATTAAGAGACTCGAAAAGGAACTTTTAGACCTAGAAAAAGAAAATTGCAAGTCTTGGGGCAAAGGTATTCTGGTTGAAATAAATTTAAAGAGTACAATCATCTCACTGTTTGTGAAATTACTTATCTGGGTTGGAATTAAAGCCATGGCATATGTTGTTGATGAATGCTTAAGCAGGGCTCTCACACTACTCCTGGGACACCCCAGGGCCAGCTGCGGCATCACCCAAATACAATGTGGGGATGGATCTTCTTTGAGTGTGAGACAGATGCAATTCTATAAGAATTCGTAAATTTTCGTCCTGACATTTCTGTCTAAAACCATGGTCAGTGATGCTGATACATCCAACTTTCGCAACATGGTGGAACTCACCTGGCTTCCTGACTCTCATTGTTCATATCTAGACATGCCTATTACTACTGGAGATACCATTCAGGTGATTCGTAGCATGCCTATAAGCTGTGCGCCCTGGGCTGTTGGAATGCTGACCCAGTTGTACAAAGAGTACTCATAAGAGTACTCACAACAATTAGTGCCGCATTTGTTGGCAATGTATGAAGGAAGAAGAGCAAATCCGTGAGGTGCTGCTTGTCACTATTCTTAGACCGGCTAAGCTGTGGAGGACTGTACTTTGTATGGTCCACTGTCAATGATAAATATTGACAATAACATTTAGCTAAACTCTTAGCTACTCAGATCCTTCCTTTCCTTCCAGATTTGGCCAGACCAGACCAAATAGGGTACACACCCTGGTGGAGCACATCTTATAACCTTCGTACCATCCTAGCCTTGATCCGAAGATCAACACTGGTGCTGCATTTCTTGATGCCATTAAGAGGTTGGACTCTTTAGAATGATGGTACCTTTTTCTGTTACTGAAGGGAATTGTTTTCAGTTAAATCTTATTATTTTTCTAAATCAACCCTTTATTAACAATTTTAAAGAATACGATACAATGAGCAGGTATTAACTCTCAGCAGTTTGCCTGTGGCTTCCAGGGACAGCCATATGCATGGTAGTACATTGTAAGAGACACTGGTCCCTTCAAAAAGACTAAGGAGCAAAATGACTCTCGCATCTTGACTCCATCTTGCTCATGTGAATTTTTGTGAATTTCAATTAATTTGTATTTAACCCCTTCGATGCGGCCGCGATTCCCCTGGTGTGCTGTAAACAGCACGAACAGGGGCGGGCCGTGACGAACCCCAGCCGTCATCAGCACACGAGCACCGTAGTGCATGACGGCTGGGGTTCGTCATGAGCATGGAAGGAGTTAATAAATGTATTGTGTCTCCATCCTGTAGAATATCAACACAGGTCCGATTGTGGTTCTGTGTTCTATTGCTCCTTACTGTTTTTGAAGGGACCAATGTCTCTTACAATGTTCTGTATACCCTTGGTCCCTTCTGACTCACAGGGTTCCCTTGTTTCTTTACAAATAAATTATTTATGGTAGTAAGTACACAGTTAAGAGCTGAACATGAGACGCAATGCCTCCAGGGGTGCAAGTCATAACAGCAGCTCTTGTGAAGAGACAATCGCATAGTGGGCGGAGACTTTTATGTCAGTCATGTGCAAGTTATATACAGTGTATTACATACTTCGCAGGTGAATCCTCTGAGTGGGAGGCGCCAGTGGCCACAGTACTGTGTATTTATCCCATCCTTAAGCCCAATATCTTTAGTGCCGGACAATCTTACCTCCTATCCTATAAATTACGGTACAGAATCATAAATGTAAATCCGTATATGTAAAGCGCAAACTACTCACCCTTACAGGTCTCAAGGCACTGGGGGTCGTCGTGGAAATTAAGAGAGCTATTGCCCAGAGTTAGATGGTGCTGAGCTGCTTCCGGGGATCGAACTGCAAACCCTGTGCTCCGAAGTCAGCTGCCCTGGTCGCTGCACCACACCTCTCCACCTATCTCTCCACCAACATTCTCCAACAATCATAAAACAGAATGCATCCAGCCCTGCCCTATCATAACATATCATATTATATCATACTAGACCATAACGTCTCACATCATACCATATCATTTAAAATCACACATTTTGCATCGCCCCTCCTAGCAGAAAAAAATAGTGGGACACTGTTAGGAGGGGGACGGAGCTTGATGCCCAAGAAGCATGAAACCAGTATCAGCTGACCAGTTTAATTAGGAGGCTCGGTGAATGGCTCCCATATTGTGTCAAAGACAGGCTTCTGATCCTTGACCTTATATATTATGAATTCTTGGCAAGGTATGATAGCCATTCCGAAATGCTAAGAACTGCTGGTGTCCACCATGCTGTAATATGCACACTTTAGCCATGGTCAGGGCCATTGCTAGCCATAGTTGGGAATAATGTGGCTAATGTGCTGCATAGCTTAATACATATAAGGTCCCAAAGGCGAAACCGATTGCATTGCACATGCTTGTTCAAGTAGGCTGCTGTTCTGCCTGATTAAGTTCATCTGGGCTGGTAAACAGCTGTGCTCAAGCTGGAGCAAGTGGATCCTTCCTTTTGAGCAGGGCGGCGACTCACTGCACCAAGTTTTCGCCTGTATTATTGGTACGCAAAAATGCACTCAATGCTTTTTTGGTACTCTTTTTCTACAGCACCCCTCGATGGAGACCGACACTGCCAGCCCATCCCCACTCAACGCGGCTCATTGTCTGTCTGCACATGACCCAAGTCTGAGCTGTACACTGTGAGATGCACAATCCAGGCCGGGGAGAGACTAAAACGTCATGTTAACCTTGATCAAGTGTAAACTCCTGGGATGCCTCTGGTAAAGAACCCCATGTAACCCTTCTTGAATTATTAGACAACTACATGACTTAGACTTCATTTCCTTAGCGATATGTACTCAAAATATCTCTAGACACTATTCAAGAAGCCCACACTCCTAGACCCTTTTTTGTATTTCAGAGTCCACAAATCTATCAAAGTCACCAAAACCTTCTTTTCCTCCCACCAACCCCCCCCCTCCTCTCCCACCACCTGTGCTTACAGCACTAACCACAATGATTGAATCCTTGTCTTCCAAAAAACTGTGTCCGGGATGTACTCCATTATGCACCTGGAGGCACACGTGCGCTGCCCTGGGGCCAGGGAGAAATGGAATATCGATTTGGAGACACCCTTGATAGATAAACAGTGGAAATACTGTTGTGTGCAAACCCTTACTGCCGATTGCGATGGATTCATGTCAAATGTTTGCACAGAACACACCACACACCAGCAGCATTCTCCAAGGTGGGCTTGGGATACAACTCCAGTTCTGCTAGATGCAGAGACCCTGAGGTACACCTGTATGCTGCCCTAATGAGGGCTCCTCTACTACACCGCTCCTAGGGCTGAGCTATGTGGAGGATTTCCCAACCATAGTGAATAGACGGGTTGCCTTGGCTGTGTTACTGGCCAGAAGAAGAGTGGTGATTCATGGGGGATGAGGCCCCTCCCCCACACAAGCTGCAGAACTGGCTGAAAGATGTTGCTAATTGTAGCGAACAGATGGATACATCTTCGGATTTCAGGCTACCCCTATCTCGACCCAAAGACATTTCGGGCCTGATTCAGGTGTACCTCCTGCAAAGCTGTGAGGCAGAGGTGACAAATGGGATGGAGCCAACCGTCACATTGCCCCAGGATCTTCTTTATGACACAGGGTCTTTCATCCTGTTTGCTGTGTGCGAGGTGGGGCCCTCACTCTGTTTATTGCTGCTATTGCCAGCCATAATAAAATAGTTCTGATGAGGATGGCCAAGAGCTTGCTGGAACTCGCGGCTATTTGGCACTCATCCGTTTCTGTGTGCTTTCTGGAATGTTTCCTGGTTGTTACTTCACATTTCTCTCTGCTGTGGGTGGGTGGATGGCATTCTGTTTCTAATCTGCAAATTTCAATAATTAAGCATATAAATAAACTACAATTAGAGACCTGCAGCCTGTTCAATCCAGACCCAAGGAAATCAGCAACACTCCTGCAAAGTTACTTTATTTGACGCTGTTGTGTTTGAGTTCTACTCATAAGGGGGTCTATTGCGGAACGCTAGTGAGGTGAGCTTGTAGGAGCATTTGTGAGAGATGGCACTTGATGGTTGGGAGTGGTCAGGACGATTGTGTTGTTTGCTGTCTCCTTTTGCCTCCTGTCTCGGATTAAACTCTTTTTATGACTTACCTTTCTGGATTTTGGAATTGCATCCCTGGCTACAAGCTACTGATCGGCATCCGCGTTTCGAGTGCCTTTGAATCCAGTTTGAAGTCTGGATGACACTTGGATTTCATGGAAATATGGCCATTTGCTTTGACTGGGTATGAGAGATAGCGATGACATGTTGAGTTGGTACAGGTTAGTAACGTGGCAGGATTGGGGGTTAAGTCTCACTTGCTTCAAAGGTGTGCTTTTAAAGGCACCATCATGTCTGCGGGCGGCCATGTTGGATTTGTCTGCAACATAGTTCGCAGTGATACGCACACTTTTTGGTGTGATTCCAACGTGCATCATCATGTTTATGGTGGCCATGTTAGTTTGGTTTGCCACAATTCACTGTGATACGTTCACCATTGGCTATCGTATGTCAGGGTTCAATCATAATTTGAGCTGCGACAAACTGCACTCCAGAAAAATAATTATTGTTTTTCAAGTGTGTTGCATCACATCTTGCAACCATTTTGGATTGGTCTGCAATGGTGATGCGCACAACATAAAAACTACTATTTGTCTTATTCTGCAATTTACTGTCAAGAGGATGTAGTCTAACGGCTAGAGCGGTCGACCTTGAAGCTGAAGAACTGGGCTCAAGTCTCGGCAAGGGACGCTCAATATCCTGTGATTCTGGGCAGATAACTTAATCTCCCTGTGCGAAAACAAAATGAATGTGTCCATCTGTAATGCAAATGGTGCTCATGTAAAGCGCTCTGATACCTTCGGGTCAAGTTTGCGCTATATAAAACTCAGAAGAAAAAAAATTCTACAGTGTGTCAATGCTGCTGATGCATTTATTTATTTATTGCATTTGTATATGGCGCGACAGCTACCCTGAGGGTTTCCCGGCGCCCTGGATCAATGTTGCTGAAAGGAGACAGGGGACAGTTGTTAATTGAACAGCCATGATTTCACTCCCTTGCGAAAGTGTAAATAACATGGTTCTAGCCGTAATTGGAGGGGTAGTGAATTCCATAGTGTCGGGCCAAAAAGGAGAAAGAGCGACCTCCTAGTCGAGCCCTTTTTATCTTGGGCACAATGAATTTTGCTTGATTCATTGAGCGCAGGTTACGCGCAGGTAGGTATTTCTGGACCATTTTACATAGGTACTCCGGGGCAGTTCCTAAGCTAATTCTGTGCATATAGCACAGTGCCTTGAATTTTACTCTGCTGGACACTCTCAACCAGTGTAGATTTCTAAGATGGTCTGTCATCCTCGTATGTCCTGGGAGATTGAGGAGCATTCTGGCCGCGGAATTTTGTACTACTCGTAGCTGGTTCAGAGTTCTATTCATAGCTCCTAAAAATAGTACATTACCGTAATCTAATCTAGACGTAATCAATGCCTGTATAACAGTCCTCTGGGCCCCCTCTGGCAATTGCCACAATATTTTTCTCAGCCATTTAAGGATGAGAAAACATGTGGAGGTCGTTTTGGCTGTATGTGTCTGCATGGACAGTTTGTCATCAATTATAATCCCTAGATTACGTGCGGATTGAACTGCGATAGGGGTGGCGCCCATTTCCTCGGGCCAGTGTGTTGGGCCCCAGAGATTCTTTTGATTGCCAAAAATTAACAGCTCCGTTTTTTTCCCATTCAGTTTTAGTTTTTTAGAATGGAGCCAATTGGCCATTTTAAGTAGTCCTGATCGAAGGGGAGAGATGTCCGATTTTTCTGAAGATGTGAGGGAGAACACAAGTTGTGTGTCGTCAGCATATGAATAGATGGTAAGATCCATCTCTTCTGCTATTTTAGCTAGGGGCGTGACATACACATTGAAAAGGAGGGGGTTCAATATAGAGCCCTGGGGTACTCCATAGGGGGACGTATGTACTTCAGACCGGTTGCCTTTGGAGAAGACCTGATAAGTGCGGTGCAGGAGAAATTGCTCCAACCATTTTAATGCTTTCCCTCTAATACCAATGTCTTCTAGGCACTTGATGAGGGTGGTATGGCATATGGTGTCGAATGCGGCACTCAAATCCAGAAGGATGAGTGCCGCCGTGCCTCCCTTGTCCAGTTCTTGTCGAATGACCTCAGTAACCCCAAGTAGGGTGGATTCCGTAGAATGACCTTTTCTAAAGCCTGATTGTGAGTAGTGAAGCAGATTATTGTTATTGATAAAGTCTGATAACTGCTTGTTGACGTGTTTTTCTAAATTTTTTGACATAATCGGTAGTAAAGATACCGGGCGAAAATTAGAGAACATTTCGGGGTCGCTATTGGCCTTTTTCAGCAAAGGGACTACCATTGCGTGTTTCCAGTCATTTGGTAGTATAGCTTCCTCTAGGGAGGCGTTTACTAATGCTCTAAGTACCTCCAGGGTAGGACTGTATAATTGTTTAAAAACATGTGCAGGTAGAGGTTCTAGGGGTGAACCTGATTTTATGCTAGTCAAGGTAGCTCTAAAGGTCAGAGCGTCTATTGGTTGCTACGTTCTAATTTCTTGGTTCCTCGGGAGCTCGGATTCATCTTTTTTGAGAGGAGTAGGGGAGCTGATATTGATATCATCGTTATTGGGTGTAAAATTTGTGTATATTATAGCTATTTTTTCGTAAAAGAAATTAGCAATGTTATTGCATTGGGTAGATGATAATACAGGGGGTTCAGGTAGAGTTGCTGCTCCAGCTAAATTTCTAAGTACCTTAAAGAGAGTCCCTGAATTATTCTGCGCTTCTAAAATCGTATTCTTGGTAAAGTTTCCCCTGGCGATTTTACATGATAGGTGATAAGTATTGAGCGCTAGCTTATACTTTTGTTTATTATCATGATTATAATTTTTTCTCCATTGTCTTTCTAACTTCTTACATCGGCTTTTTTCCTCTTTTAGCTTATCTGAGAACCAGGGAGCTGGAGGGTTACATGATTTTTGTTTACTTAGGGTCGGGGGAACGACCGTCAGAGCAGCATCTGCTATCCAGCTATTAATTCTGTAATGGTCCTCGGTTGTAATTTTATCTATTTCAAAGCCCGGGTTGGATCTAGTTAGTTGCTCATCTAGATCTTTTATCTGAAGCTTTTTCCATTTTCTAAGCCACACTTCTGATTTTTTAATATTTTTGTGAGGGGGAGCCCATATAGTAAATTTACTAAGAAAGTGGTCCGACCACACAATGGGTAGTGTTGATTCCCATTTAATGCGATCGAAATTTGCAAATATGGGGTCCAGTAGGTGACCGGCCTGATGGGAGGGAGCAGAGATCCACAGGTGTATGTTTAAAGCCTCTAGATCTGAAAGAAAGTTGACTATCATTGGGCAATTCCGATCTTCTAAATGTTGGTTTAGGTCGCCTAAGATGGTGAACATGGAAGCCTCCAGTAAGAGAGGTGCTAAAAGATCAGGTAGAGCAGCCGTCCATTCTCCTGCCGCCCCAGGGGGGCGATAAATCAGGAGTCCTGTAAGTGTTATTTGTGGAGTTAGTGTGAGCTTCAAAGGTCCTGCTTCGCAATTACCTAATTTCGCATCAGTCCATTTGCATTGATAGATATTTTTTAAAAATTACACAGATGCCTCCTCCTCCTTGGTTCTCCCGATCTTTCCTAACTATAGAATAGTTAGGGGGGAGGGCTCGGGCTATGTCAGGGCCAGAACTGTCTGATAACCAAGTTTCTGTGAGGAGTAGCGCATCTGGCTTCTGATCAATTAAAAGATTAAAAATCTCCTCTTGGTGTTTTGGGAGTGATCTACAATTGGTACTCAAAAAGAAGAATTGACTATTTTGCTTATCAAGTTTGTTTCGGCTAGAGAGTTTACTATCTGCTGATACCCCAGTGATTTCGAGTGTGGCGTGAGAGAAGGAGAAGTTAAAGTGTTGATAACAGCTCATGGGAGAATCTGGGTTCACTGTTCTACATTTGTCGTCGCGTCTCGTCTTAAGAGCTAGCAGCGTATCTCTCGAATAAGTGGGAGCTGTGGGGTTTTGGACAGGGGGGTGGCCCTTGGTCCCGTCTGGGCGCGGACGGGCGCAGACGGGCTTGCCTTCGGCGCGTCGCCGGCGCGCCCGCTGCGCTCGTCCGCTGCGCGACAGCCCCATGCCTGTTTAAATAGTGTCTCTGCAGGTAGTTCCCGCCCCCGACCTCTGCCCCGTGACTCAAGCCTAGTCCCGCCTCTGCTCCCTCCACGTCAAGCGGGAGAACCCGTGGTGGAACGGGGAGCCGGCGGACTGGACGGTGGGTGTTAAAGAGGTGAGGTCCGACACTTTAAAAACATTAGTGACAGATTACAATAAATATGAGCAGCATTTTGTGTTTTAAAAATGCAATTTAAAATGATGGCAGTTTAAAAGTGCTAATGCCTCCTTCAAGGTTTCCGTGCAAGATCAGGTGTGCAAACAAGCAGATAATCGTCAGTCAAAACCCGCCGCCTCGCACCCTTACCAACATGACACATTGACAGATTGACAGATGTATCACCTGTTTCGGAGTTGTGGCACGAAATTCATTTTTAATTTGTATTCAGTACTCTTTTTCTCACCTAAGACAATACATAATAATAATAACATGCAGAGCATTACGCCACATACTCCATTTTTGCAACTCCCTGGCGAGCTATCTATTAGATAGAAGGAATGGTTCAGGACATTCAGTGCTTATCTGGGCCTCATGAATGGTTTGAATTTTATTCCCGAGAGGAAGAGGTGGATTTTAGAGCATTCTTTGGGATTGGAGAAGCAAAACATTTTTTAACATTTACCCAAAATAGTGCTGGATGAAAAATAAGAAGAATTGGATGAGTATGAAGAAGCTCTTAAACGTCTAAAAACTAATTTTGATAAACCACCTAACCTTATTGTTAGAAGACATTTTTTTTCCAGGGAACAATCTGGTTCTGAATCAGTTGATATGTATGTGGCATTGTTACGTGTATTAGCAGAAAAGAGTAAATTTGGTAATTTCGCTGATCAGTTGATCGGAGATCAATTAGTCACCAAATGTTTCAATAAAATGATCCAAGAACGTCTGTTAACATATAAGGATCCTTCCCTTGATTAACTATTGACATAGCCAACAGCATTCAGGATTTTAAGGAACTAAGCGAATCTTCACCAGAGACCCTTGCTATTGCTATTGTCAAAAACATGAAACCTCTTTTATCCAATATGGGTTTGCAACAAATGAATAGAGTGACATCTGATTATTTGTGGTTTAGATGTGGGGCGAAATTGCATGTAGCATCTTTCAAGCAATGCCCAGCATTAACCGCATGCGCCATAGGGTGTTTTCCCGCTGCGCGCTGAAATTTCAAAATCGCGGCTTTCGTGACAAAGCCAGCTCGTCATGCGCGCAGCGCAGGTAACACCAATGACGAGCTGGCTTTGTCATCCGCATCGAAGGGGTTAAGGAAAGAGTGTAATACATGTGGTGTTTTGGGCCATTTTGCAAGGGTTTGTAGAAACATGAAAGATGGCTATTTTTTTTAATGGATGCTGTGTCAAAATGGTTGGAAGTTAGATTTGTACGGAAAACACAAACTAAGAATGTTATCACTTTTCTAACTGAATGTTTTGCCAGAGAAGGTTTCCCTTCTGAACTAATTTTGGACAATGGTGTGCAGTTTGTTTCCAAAGACATGATGGTTGGTGCTGGTATTAATCACAAGCAGCGTAGTTTGTATCACCTGCAGGCTAATGGAGTTGTTGAGAAGACGTCTATAGTAATTGTCAAGTGAGCTCGAGGAGTGTCTTGGAGAGGTGTGAATGTTGAAAATTAACTGCTGCACTGCTGGCGGTCTGACCGCCATATTACAAGGCATGCCGTTAAATAGACGAAGGACAGCTGTGGTTCCGCTGCCACCACCAGGAAATCCCGACCGTAGTGGTATAGGCCAATGGGTCTGTTGGATTGTAGGCCACCAGTGTTATCACCAGCCCAATTATAAGGTGGCTTACAGCCGGTGTGAATGTGGCAGTCCAACCACCACATCTGAGCAGCCGGAAAGGGAAGGATATACGGCCAAAACTCACTGTACTCACTGTGCTCACTGTGCTCACCTCCACACTCCCTATGCCGCCATGGAGTTGATCGTCCGCGTCCCGCCCCTTGAACCTGCAGGATGATGACCAAAACTGACACTTTGGCAGATGCAACTGACAGTAAGTTATACTCTTACCTGTTTCAATAGACTCCTCACCATATTGATGCCCTGGCATGGACCTGGCAAGGGGGTTGGGGTCCCTGGGCCAAACATATTTTGTGGGACCCTGTTCGGAATTGTTTTTTTAATAACATTTTTGTTTATTTTTTGTTTCTTTTGTTATTTTTTCTTTAGCAGGAATGTAGGAAGGAGAAAAAACAAGAAGAAAGAAGAAAGAGAAAAAGGAAAAAGTACAGGCGACAAGCCACCAAATAACCCCACACAGGGGGTGCTGGAGAACGCTCCCACAAAAGAGGCAAGGGGAGACAGCATATATGAACGTTAAATGCAGGTTTAAGAGTCACTGTTCGCCAGATGCAGCAGAAGAATTGGGCTCAAACCCCTTCGCGAATGGTCCATACGCTTGCCATGAAAGGTGACAACCCCAACCGGGGGATACAGCTGCATAAGAAGTCAACATTGACCGTCTCCATAGGCTAAGTAGTGTCGCAACAAGAAGAACCAACAACCACATCCACAACCCCCCCCCCCACTCCCCCCTTCCCCCCTCCCTCCTCCCCCCTCCCCCTTCCCCGGTGGTGGTGACTATGCACTCATTCATAGCAGACTTTCACACAGATCAGGTGGTTAGATTTGGAAGAGGTGAAGAGCACGGAGTGCAGAGGGACAAACCGCAGACGGGAGACCTCGAGACAAAAATCAGACCAGAGAACCCGAGCGGAACAAGAAATTTTTAAAGTTACCCAAAAATATATCTGACATTCTCTCCATGCTCAGCAGTCGCCACAGCCTCGCGTGCCATAGAGAAATAGCCGGGGCAGTCGGTTTCTTCCAGGCTGCCGCTAGGGTTAACTTGGCTGCTCCCAAGCACAGCCATATAATACGTTTGTCGGCCCTAGTCTGGTGTTCCAACATCGGATCCCGAAGCCCCAACAGGACATAATCCATCGACTCCGGAATCGGATAGCCCACTACATCCTTGATGTGGGATAAAATCTCAGACCAGAACGGCCGGATGGTAGGGCAATCCCACCAGATATGGCGGAAGTCTCCCAGCATACCGCAACCCCTCCAGCACCTGTCCGAGGTGGTTGGGAATATCCGATGCAACTTGGATGGGTAGAGGTACCAGTCGAACATAAGCTTCAAGTGAGCTTCTCTAAGGTCTATCGAGTGATTATGCGCCGCCACGTCCCTCCAGAGGCTCTTCCACTCGCAGTCAGAGATGTCCCTACCTAGGAGGGCCTCCCAATGTTCCATGTAGCGAGGACGGGGGGATACCACTGTGTCTAACAGCAACCCATATAGGAAGGAGATCGTCCCCTTCATAGTAGACGTGCGAAGGATAAAGGCCTCAAACTTCGACAATGGTCTTTTGGCGGCGTCCACCACTCCCGCCGATGTTGCCCAATGCAGGAGCTGAATGTGCCGTGCAGCTCCCCCGGCAGAAGGCAGCCCGAGATTGCAGAGCACCAGAAGCTCAGGCCGCTGTGGCTCCTCTCCATTGCGTCCTCACCGCCACCTCAAAGCAGGGAGCCCGGGCCCCGCAGCCACCACAGGCCCGGGATCCCTAGGCCCCGGATCGCCGAAACCGCAACTCCCTCCTATGCCCCCACTGGCCGGCTGGTGTCTCTCACCCCACCCGCGCTGCTCAGAGGGCCACAACAGAACCCTGTCAGGTGAGGCAGTCCGACCGGGCGGCCCGCTCGGGATGGCAGACAGAGGCGGTGCGGGAGCAACACCGCGGCCGCCGCGCTCGCTGGTTCCAGCCAGCCCATCCTACCGGCGCTTGTCCTCCTGCTATCGTGGGGACCCCAAGGTAGCCGCACCCCCCCGGAGACGTGCGCTGGCTCAAGCAAGCGGCGGGACGGGAGCCGCGAGTCCCAAGTCCGTCGCAGCCCTCCGTTGGTGTCTTTCCCGTGTTGCCGCGGAGCAAGAGGTCCGGCCCCTCCTCCACGCAAGGCCGATGCTCACAGGGCCGCAATCTGCCGCCGCCCCACCGACCGCTCCAGGCGACCTCCGGCTCCGCTGGCAGCACCGGACCCTACCCCTCTGCACCAGGGTCCACCGCTGGCTTCTGGAAGTCGGTCAGCACGCCGCAAGATATGCAATACAATGCTAAGCTGGGTTCGGCGCCGGAGGGACTCGAAAGAGCGTCTCACTCCGTCGCCATCTTGGCCACGCCCCCCTCGGAATTGTTTTTAATGTAAACCCAAATACTACTCTAGGATGCCCTCTTTGGTCAGGTCACTGACTTTGCATAGGCACACTCTACACAAATAGACGTGTTTACATCTCATAATCAGTTGATAGTTAGGTGTGCATTAAGTTGTGTCACACAACAGTACCTCCTCATTAATATCACACTTATCAACCGCAGTGACATCTTCACATTGCACAAATCGCAGGACCTGTTGTGAGATCAAAGATATATCTGTATGCATGTGTCGGTTTCGTATGCATATGTCATGAAACCGAAACACACCTTCTCTGCTACAACTCCGCCACATCAAACATGTCAGTAAATGGGATTACAAATATCCAGTGTGAGAAGCGTTCAAAGGGCACAATGTAAACACTCTCTGCAGAATAGGTAAGCCTTTACCAAAGGGAACCCTGAAAGGCTGGAGCCCTGGGCCACAATCCTTTTTGCAAATGCCTTAAAAGCTCTATGTGCATGGGACCTGTGGAAGGAAGTACATCAGGGAAAATCAATAGCATAACCAAGTGCCATGCACATGTATGTAATGTGTAAGGCAACACCATGAAAGCAAACAAAGCACTAACAGTATTTGTCGCACAATTAGCTGGATGTAAGGTACATACAGGAAAATGGACTTATTCTCATACAAATGTCCACTAAGGTATAACAATATAACACCCTCCATGTGTGAATAAACAATATCTAACTTGAATATATCACACATATCCAACCTACATTATAGGGAGAAGTGCAACCAATGCATGGTTAACCACAATTGGATTTTATCCCACATAGACATCCATTTAACATTTCCCTTTTCCTGCTTTACTCCAGAACTGGATCCAAGGTCAGATCATGCTAACCACTTCAACTGGATAAGCAATCAGGGATAAAACAAACACAACTGTAGTCACACATCACTACCTAGCCAATGATATTAATTAATTAGAAAACTAATGGCAGGACTAATGTCTTCCAAACTATGAAGAATTATAATGAATGGATAAAAAACATCAGGTAAAACAAAGGCCAATGGCCAGTCCATTCCAGGAGTCTGTGCCACAGCACGTGCCCTTACTGACACTGCCAGAGAACCTCTTCACAATGGGGCATCCATTTAGCATGGCAGGCAACTCGAAGATGGTACTTGGGTGGAGGTGGTCGCTTTAGGGAGGGGTGGCTTTGGTTTTGGAAGGGGTCTTTTTTGTCTTCTTAGGGCTATGGCAGGGTTTGTGGGGTAGGAATCGGGTTTTTCAGGGGTGGATTGGGATGTGGAAGGGATGGGTTTGGATTTGGGAGGTGTTTTCTTGGCTTTCTTAGGGGTATGGCTGGGTTTTGTGGGGTGGGGATCTTGTTTTCTGGGGTGGATTGGATGTTGAAGGGATAGGTTGGGGTTTGGGAGGGATTTTTTGTACTTTGGGGGGTCAGAAGTCACTTTCTCAGGGAGAGGATGTTCATGAGGGTGTTGGGTTTGCGAGGTAGAGATAGTGGAAGTGAGAGGTGTGTGTTGTATTTACTACATGTTCTGTAGGTATCTGTTGTGTGAGGTACTGTGAGCATTTGTGTTTTTTTGGTGTGTGTGATGTGGATGTGCTAGGTGTTGTGGAGCGATTTGTGGGTGTTGGTATGGTGTCTGGGGGTATATTGGGGGTGGTGAGGGGGTGAGTGCCTGGTGAGTAATTGAATGCTGTCTTTTTTATGCGGTTTTTGTCTGTGTGTGGTGCTTGGGTCTGATAAAGTGTGTGCATGCAGATGTGTGTGTGTGTGTGCTTGTGACAGGTATGGGAATAGGGAATTTGGTTGGGGAAGGGGCAGGAGGTGAGGTGGAATGTTGAGATGGGTCGAAGGTTGCCGTGAGCGGGGAGGCCAGAGCATGTAAAGACCTTTGTAAGCCAGACATAGCACTGTGGATTCCTTCCAGGTAGGCCACCAAATGTGTCAGCTGGGTGCCTTGCACCTGGATGGCATTCAGGAGTGCATTCTGACCCACAAGATCCTCCTCAGGAGGTCAACAGCTTCCTTACTCAGGGCAGCGGGGTAACAAGGGAAGGGGCTGAGGTGCCTGCAGTGAAGGAAATGGCTCCCCTCTTAGTGGAGCTGGTCCGGCCAACTGTTTGCGGAACAACAGGGAGTGTGGCGATGGACTGGGGGTGCCAGACAAGGATGGAGGTGGAACCAATCCTTTGAAGTCCACCACCACTCTGGAGTGTTCACCAGAGGATTACTCAGATGATGATGAACTTGAGCTTGTGTCTTCCATGACACTCCTTATACCTTCCTGGTCCCTGTGTCCCCTCGTGTCTGTGCTGTCACGTCTGGAACCACTGTGACCAGCTGTGTCTCCAATGACGTTAGCCCCTTCTCCTTCGATTGCCCTGGATGCATGTGAAATGACATATAAAATGGTTTATTGCAGCTGTGTTTCCACACCTGACCATCACATATCAACAGAAAACATTTATTAAGTGCACATATAACACCAGCTTCATGCTTCACTGCTTCAAAATTAGCATGAGCACATGCATGAATGCTACATAACCTGCAAACAGTTGTTTCCACTTATGTCATAACCCCAAACAGCACCAAATGCATTGTTGGACTTGTCTGCCCATACTAGGATAGTTGATCACCTTGCATACTTTGGCACTTGTAGAAAACAATAGTAAAATTATGTTACCAAATAGGATTGATACAAGCTTTTACATTTACACATTGTTCACACAAGGCCCAGATTACAAGCTGTCATTTTCATCATAATACATCATGATGTCATGAAGGTCAAGTTAAAGACCAATGTACCATCAATATGTGCTGTGGCACAAATCATGTCACATGCAAATGCTCATTGCACACTGATGACACTTTTGAGTTCAAACTGCATCATATATCTACTACCTGAAAAGTCTAATGACAGCTGTACTGAAGTAGTTTAGCTATGTATCACACCTAGCATAGAAATGTTGCCTTGAAACATTGAGGGCCAAAGTTTTGGGAGAAAGAGACTTAAAAATCACACAGCACAAGACTTCATATAGCCATTTGAACATCCCCAATCCCGCTTGATACAGGTGATTTACAGGCTAATACACATTTGAAGGTTGTTGGGTCTCGGTGACTATCAATGACATGAAGAGTTGGGAGCACTATAGTCCTAATGTGAAGGCACATCACAGCACCATTTGGAATAGCAAACACAAATTGCCTTGTAAGACTAAGTGTAAACACTCAATAAGGTCTCTACATTTCTACATCTCACTCTATGATGCATGCCATCAGTCAGTGAATAAATGTTCAAGCACCGTTGCAGATGAAGCAACAACAGGTAAATGTACACTGGGCAACATGTAGCCACTAATGCAGATGGCACCAGTGGTGTTTGCACGCTCATGTCATGGTTGAATCACAACTAACCAATGTGAAGTGTTGACCAGTCACTGCATGAAGAGTGCACTGTATGTCATGTCACATGTAATAGGGCCACCATCACGAGAGACAGTGGTGGGGAAACATCACTTTTTACATAAGGAAGACAAACAACCTGTTTGGTACAACTGTCACTCACATCAAACAACCAGAGCAGATTTTGTGTATCTGCTCAAGACAGTAAGTTGGTAGTGAACTGGACTTAGCTGTTTCCCTGGTCATAAAGGCAATAGGCACAGCACATCAGCATGCACCCACTACCAGACCTACACAATCAGTAACTCTGCTTGTGTGACGCACATGGGCCACCCATAATAATGATGGGGAAATGCCTGCTTGTAACACACAAAGTTGTCAGCGTAACATGTATGACTCTGGCCAGGACACACCCCCTGGTCACTGCTGTTGAACCCTCTACTGCCCATCAAGCCCCGGGTAGGTCACAACCAGTATGCGGGCCATTAGGGGGGGTCAGGGTCCGGTGCGCACACGGTCTGAGTTGGGAGGACAGTCCCAGCTGGACCACCAGGATCTTCCTGGTCCACCGCCTCAGGATCTCCTATCTTGTATGACAATGAACTCTGCGATGGTGAAAGACCCCAGGGTCTGCACTTTCCGGGCCAAGGCTTTACAAATGGATTACTTCTGATGGCCATTGGCCTGTATGGTTGCAATAGATGAATACACATATTATAACTGCAAGTCTTCGGATATCTTTTCGGTTGACACATATGCTGTATACACCTAGCACACGCATTAATCAATAGTTAACACTTATGTAGTTATCTGCTGACTATCATCAACCCTGTGGTACAAAAAGGGGGTATATACCCAGACTAGTCACTGGGACCTGGGTTGTATATGGTACATTTACAGATGGTCCCAGTGTGGAACCATAGAAGGACATAAGAAGAAAATATTCGGATTTGAGAGCACAAGTTTAGAGAAGAAGTTGAGATTCAGTGTTAACCAATCACATAGAATCAAGACACAATATATGATTCACATTTAAATTTTAGTTCTGTACAATCAATCAACATTAATACAAAAAGGCGGGGAAAGAACGGAGCAGTGGAGTTAAACCGCAGAAATGTCGGTCACGTCGTTACGACGTCGTTACGACGTCGTTACGACATGACTGACATTTCTGCGGTTTCACTCCACTGCTCCGTACGTGAGCCCCGACCTTCCTAGGCGGCCACCGCGCTTCCAGCATTTACCGTTGGAATCAACCCTGTTCTTTCCCCAACGACCAGCCTTCGGCGGCGTTTGTCCTCGATGGTGGACTGCAATCATACCACTATAGCAAATATTGTTTTTATTTCCTCGCTTGGAGCTATGGCCCATTTGCACCATGAAGTATTTGAGCCGTGATGACTATTTAATCACGGTTCCATGCCCCCACCGTTTGTTGTCCTGATGAAGACCCCAGCCTAAGGTTTTCAGCTTTACCCTAGAACTACAGGGGTCGAAACGTCGACGATCTTCCACCTTTCCCACAACTAACCATATTGTGATAATGATCTGAGTGGTGATTTATAGAGGCTTTTTGTATTAATGTTGATTGACATTTATGTACACAGTGTGGCTGAACTCACGAGCCAACACACTTTGTATTTCTTGTTATAATTTGGGTCTTACTGACCAGTACCATTTCATTATTTTGTTCCCCAACCCACACCATTCCTTGCACCACCCCTCCCTTCTCCCACGGGGCATTTTCGTTTGTTGGTCAAATTCAAAATATTGAACCTGTACAGAACTAAAATTAAAATGTGAATCATATATTGTGTCTTGATTCTATGTGATTGGTTAACCCTGAATCTCAACTTCTCTTCTAAACTTGTGCCCTAAAATCTGAATATTTTCTATGGTTCCACACTCGGACCATCTGTAAATGTACCATATCATCAACCATGGTCATGGCCTACACTGACTAAGGCAGCCCAGTAAAACCATGTAGCCCAGAGTCATCCTGTATTTACTGTGATTTGAGATACTATGAAACACAACCATTGTGAGCTTCTGAAGGGTAAACTTCTTTTGCATGATTGTACTGACACCTTTACAGCCAGGCCCACTGACATGATGCATAAGGTCCACACAGGTTAGTACTATAGTATAGACTGCATCCTAAGACTTAGGTCACAAAGAAAGGGCAGGCATGTGTGTCATTGTGAGCAACTCTCTTGGGATGTGTAGACATATGGAGCACTTAATTGGATATCATACTACCTCTGATTGAGTTTGTGTGTTATCTACTGCCAGCACAGGACACACCTTTTGCCATATGTGGCACTGTTACAGGAATTACATTCAACATGCCATTGTGTGGCTTGTTAGATTAGTTGATTGCAACAAAGATGGTGATTTGCATATCAACAACTCTTCAGAAGTAACCAACTCTCTGCACTGGTAATGTGTCACCTGTGCAATTGACCTCTACAATGCAAGCATTACTTATGGAAAAGTGACACCAGGCCTGTGGGAGTAAGGGGCCTGTCAGAGCAAATGACACACATGGACAATGTGGGTAAATGGTAAGAAGTAGCAGGTCAGGGGTTACATCAGTATACATTCCAAATGTTGTCCAAGTGAAACTAATCAGGACTAGTGATGCCCATAGGAACTTCGAAGGATCTGCATGTCTACAGGGAGTTTACTCTGTGCATCCGTTGTATTGCCACAGTAACTCTGGCAGAAACTTGGCACAACTCATTGTCAAGCCTTGCTCTCTACAGGAATTGCATACTGATCCCACATGAACCTCACATTTCAAACACTTCAAAACATAAATGTACATCTTGTGGCCATCCAATAAGTGACCTTAAGGTAGTGTGACACTCTGAAGGGGTATGTGAGGTATCGTTAGCTTCCAAGAAACAGTCTGGAGAGCTCTGCTCTGGGCTTAGTGAATTGTTGGACTGTACACCTAAATAACATCATTCTTATCAGCTTCTTACAGTTAACCCTGGACGGAAAAAAATCCGCTCCACTCGCTGAGTTTGCGGATTTTTGGCAACTCGGCGATCTGCGTAGAACGCGGAGTTACCGAAAACTCTGTGCTCCGCAACGGAGCAGAGGGTTTTTTTGTTTGCGCTTTCAAAATGCGTTTTATCCTGCGCAGGTGCAACTTACCGGGATGCCTGCATTCTCCGGCGAGATTTCCTATCCGTTCGCGTGCGCCACGAGATTTGGTAGCCGGCTGCACTATCCCGCGAGGGTCTGAGATCGCGAACACGTCATTCGGACGCACCATTGGACTTCCTGCGGAAGTTTCGTGAAGATTGCGATGCCGAACATGCAGAATTTGCAAGCTGTAGAAGAATTTCTCTCGGGCAGCATAAAACCTTCTCGAAAATGATGATTTGGACAAAAAACACTCCTCAGATTGACATTTGGTTGTACTTTTTTTGTGCAAGGAGTTCTTTTTCTTTTTTTACTTATTTTTGTGAAGAGGAAGGAAGTGCCCCAGTGTCTCCAACTTTCTGTTCCTGTCCAGCAGTGCTTTGCCCATCTCCTGTTCACTTTTCATTTGGATTTGGGGCTGGAAGGATCCTTTTTTTGTCTGCTGCATCATATATCATTGAATTTGAGGACTTTTGGATTTGAGATTTCACAAGTAAGTTGGAAAATTGGTGTTGTTTGTATGATTGGGGCATTGCACCTACATTTATTTGTACTTTTTATTGTTTTTTTTCAATGTATTGTGCTGGGTGGCCTGTAGTTTCAGTAGGGGTCTTATTGTTTCTTTGAATGTCATTTTTCTTCTAGTTTTCTTTTATAAAGGAAACGTTGCAAAGTTCACTACATTTTCTCCAACATTTGCAACATTTACTTTCATTACTTTCTTCTTGATTGGCAATGTTCTTTTTGTGTACTTACTACTTACTACTCATTCCCTAGTCTCCCTCAGGTGACTGACTTGTATCATTTTATTTTTTTGCAAAGGCAACTGTCTACTACTGCTACCACTACCCACCATGGCAGCTTAGAAAACCAATGCTTCACCATGCAGCCATTGCTTCGGCTAAACATCAATCACAGGTAAGAGAAGAAGTGTGGGGGAATCAATAATGTATATCCTATGGAAATTAATTAATTCACACACCCACATCCTTCTGAGTACATACTACAAAGGGGCTTTAGTTGCAGAATGCATAGATGAGGAGGAGAGATTGACAGTAGTAGGACATGTACGGGTACTGCATCTATCTGTCTGTGTGTTACACTATTGGCAGATTGCAAAAACTGGCTGCGGCCCTGCAGCAAAAGGAGGAAACAAAAATAAATAAGATGACGTAAAAGAGTAACCCCCCCTCGAAAAGATGTGCATCATATCATATGTATTGGAAAACTATACATTATTTATTTCCCTAACAAATATAAACTATATGAAAAACCCACAACACCTGACTCACTCCTCTCCCTAACCCCAACCAATGTCTAGTGAATTAAATAAATGTCCATGTCCAAGTTATCTCAAGAAAAAGTAAACCACAAGGTTCCCCAACTAGTCCCAACATCCCACCCACCAAAAAAAAGAATAAAAAGAGGGGCAAGAGTCAAAGAAGACTGAGGTGGGTGATGTAAGATGAGTCTGACGTCTAGCGGGGGTTGCCAGGTAGCTTTCTTTAGGCCCTCCTCCATCTGGGCCTCCAGGCGCGCAACCCTGCGGAGCACGTGCGCCGAAAGTTTCTGCAGAAACAACAGTGGTGTGCAGCAGTAGATGTCAGCAATGGTGATGGGCGAACTGCGGCTGCCAGAACACAGCGCCGTACCACGGAGGCTGGATGGGCCCGGGGCATTGGAGGAAGAAGCTGCAGCTGCTGCCGCCTCCTCCTCCTCCTCCGCCAGGACAACCAGCCGGCGATATTCATCCCAGATGCCCTCCAGCTTCCTTTGCCGGGCCCTGGCCGCCAACTCCTGCCTAGTGGTTTGGGAAGGAGTAGCTATATCAAGAAAGGAAAAAAAAGAGAATGGTTGTAACCAATACTGTTAGCAAAACAGTAACACAAAATTAAATTAGAGTCCACACATACAAATTATAGTGGCACAGTAGAAGTAGTAGCAGTAGCACAGACAGTTGTCGTATCCTCCTCTCCTCCTCGCCTCCCTTTCTCTGTCCCTAAGATTGGGATGTGATGATTATACTTTCAGGCACTAAGTATGGAGTAGAGTAGAAGTATTCTTTCTCTCTCTCTTGTTTAGCACAATTAATATTGTAGGCATGCCAGCTCAGTCAGTGTGTGCCCTACACAGACATACTTGGGTCACAGTCTTGCAGACTCATGTACTTTACTACTGTCTGCATGTGGGGCGGCTGTACTACACAATTATATATTTCCATTGCGGCCATACTTTGTTAAATCAATGGCAAATGCTCAGACAATTTCACTTTCACCCTGACTGCACTACTGCAATAATAAGGCACATGATGATGGTTAATGATCATCACATGCTTATGGATGTTGAGAAACGGCGGCACAACATCATGTCACTCACGTCACGTAATGATGATGACACACTGAGTGATTTGTAAGTACTAGTTACCAATTACCATGCAGCCGATAGGCCAACCATGGCTGACACAGGGAAGGGACTGAAGCGGAAGTGGGCTTCGGAGTCGGAGGGAGGCTATTATGGGTAGGGTAAATATTTAGTCATGCACAATATATATGTTGTGCTTGCAAACTACTGTGAGTCAAGGGAGTATTCTTTCTAAAATACAAGTACAACCTCAAACCTTTAAATCAAAAACCTTGCAAAAAGGCTGTCTTTGTTCTTTCCAGGGCTTGTTTTTTCATTTACATTCAATGCATTACTCTTCTAACCTTATTATTATTTTATTCATAATATTCTTCAACCTTGACTTTGGTACTCTGGCAAAGTTTAATTTTCTTTTACATTCTCTTCATCCAGTCTGACTCTGTATTCACATACTATGATATAATCCAGGCATCCATCCATCCAAACATGGCTATCATAAACAAGGTTTTACCGACAACAACATTTATTTTAGATATACAACCAACCACCACCTATGCCATGCTTCCTTGCTTGCCTTAGAGTTTGACCCCTCAAACTCCCCAGAGCATTCCTTTCACCCATACAGTTTCACCCACCCAGACAGGCATCCTTTCTGCTTTCTCTTTCAACTTTTCACCCATCCTTCAACTACCCATGCATCATATTCTTATCATCTTCATCCGCCACCTAAGCATCCCGGGGCCCTTACTGCATTCATGCATCCTTCTCTGCCAATCATACATGTCATCTGACTGTTTGTCTTCATCAGAAAACTTTCTTTGCTGAGTTGAAGATAGAATATCATATGGGAAAACGGGTTGCACACCGTGCTTGAAACCATGTTTAATGTAACTTTTTCCAACCATTATTTTAGTGAATGGCGTGCTCGCTGATTCGTGCCAAGCCCACACTGCACGTGTACAACATAAACACAAGGGATGGTAGGGTATTACTTTAACCCCACCGCAGCGGCGACAGCCTCATTTTTAGAAATGCCAATGCTTCCATTATTTTCTTTTAGTCCTTTTTCTCATTTCATTCTTAAATCCTTATATTATACGCTGCGCGATCGTTTTGCTTATGGTCATCTTTCTTAAACTCCTCATCATACAAGGTCATTGCCAATTTCCCACGTTTTCTCATGTAATGGCGAGCCATCCGAACCTCTCAACCAAAAACACGTAATGATGCATAGGTCCATTCAAGCAGTTAGTTTATTTATCCAATGCATTTCGGACCCTTTCTGGGTCCTTCGTCAGGGAACATACTGTAAGTGACAATAAAACATTTATTAGCAACCCACACTTTAAACCATGAACTAAAAAAAAACTACATTCTCATTGTCTACAACGTGTTAAGCCATACATGTTATTTAAAAGCGTCCTGCATATTGCACTTTCTCACGTACCCTGTTTCTGTCAAATCCGTCTACTTAACATCACTCCCTTCATTTGTTTGCAAAATGAAAAATGGGTTTCTGCGCTCTCACTGCGGGTCTCATAATATCCTCTCTGTTTTTATTCCAAGCTAATTCTCCAAACCCCCTTCCGCCCTCGGGCTTCCTTGCCTCTAAGAGTAAAACCTTCGATTTCCCCACCATCTGCCATCTATTCTAGCTCTCTCCCACTTTTCAACCACCCCCTTCCCGATCTCTCCAAGCTGCACATTAACCATACCTGCTTGGCTGTCAACATCCTCCCGTCCTCGGTGGAAACGGAAGCTCTCCCCACCCAGTTACACTCCATCATTAATAAGCTACATACTCCCGCCTTTGTAATGAGACCCGCCCCTTTTCTCAAACCCACAATACACACCCAAGTGAACTGACGCTCGTGGAGCGACTACCTTTCCCATAATTCCTATGGTGACATGATCTAACAGCAATGTAACAATCGTAGTACTATGACATAACCACGCCTCTGCAGCTGAAAAAATTGTCTTCTCTGCTGAATAAACAAATAATAAAAGTGTCCACGGTAAAATGATCAAATATCCATGGTTGTGTGTTTATTTTCACTTTTTCCTGACTCGTACGAAACAAACTTGCTAGGTGAACCATGATGTTACGCCTGTATGAAGAGCTCGATATTTTCTCCATGTTCTTGTAAATAAAGCACACTTATCCGTTGGGTGCTAACCCTTTTAGGGCTAAATTCGATAATATCATATGGGAAAACGGGTTGCACACCGTGCTTGAAACCATGTTTAATGTAACTTTTTCCAACCATTATTTTAGTGAATGGCGTGCTCGCTGATTCGTGCCAAGCCCACACTGCACGTGTACAACATAAACACAAGGGATGGTAGGGTATTACTTTAACCCCACCGCAGCGGCGACAGCCTCATTTTTAGAAATGCCAATGCTTCCATTATTTTCTTTTAGTCCTTTTTCTCATTTCATTCTTAAATCCTTATATTATACGCTGCACAATCGTTTTGCTTATGGTCATCTTTCTTAAACTCCTCATCATACAAGGTCATTGCCAATTTCCCACGTTTTCTCATGTAATGGCGGGCCATCCGAACCTCTCAACCAAAAACACGTAATGATGCATAGGTCCATTCAAGCAGTTAGTTTATTTATCCAATGCATTTCGGACCCTTTCTGGGTCCTTCGTCAGGGAACATACTGTAAGTGACAATAAAACATTTATTAGCAACCCACACTTTAAACCATGAACTCAAAAAAAACTACATTCTCATTGTCTACAACGTGTTAAGCCATACATGTTATTTAAAAGCGTCCTGCATATTGCACTTTCTCACGTACCCTGTTTCTGTCAAATCCGTCTACTTAACATCACTCCCTTCATTTGTTTGCAAAATGAAAAATGGGTTTCTGCGCTCTCACTGCGGGTCTCATAATATCCTCTCTGTTTTTATTCCAAGCTAATTCTCCAAACCCCCTTCCGCCCTCGGGCTTCCTTGCCTCTAAGAGTAAAACCTTCGATTTCCCCACCATCTGCCATCTATTCTAGCTCTCTCCCACTTTTCAACCACCCCCTTCCCGATCTCTCCAAGCTGCACATTAACCATACCTGCTTGGCTGTCAACATCCTCCCGTCCTCGGTGGAAACGGAAGCTCTCCCCACCCAGTTACACTCCATCATTAATAAGCTACATACTCCCGCCTTTGTAATGAGACCCGCCCCTTTTCTCAAACCCACAATACACACCCAAGTGAACTGACGCTCGTGGAGCGACTACCTTTCCCATAATTCCTATGGTGACATGATCTAACAGCAATGTAACAATCGTAGTACTATGACATAACCACGCCTCTGCAGCTGAAAAAATTGTCTTCTCTGCTGAATAAACAAATAATAAAAGTGTCCACGGTAAAATGATCAAATATCCATGGTTGTGTGTTTATTTTCACTTTTTCCTGACTCGTACGAAACAAACTTGCTAGGTGAACCATGATGTTACGCCTGTATGAAGAGCTCGATATTTTCTCCATGTTCTTGTAAATAAAGCACACTTATCCGTTGGGTGCTAACCCTTTTAGGGCTAAATTCGATAATATCATATGGGAAAACGGGTTGCACACCGTGCTTGAAACCATGTTTAATGTAACTTTTTCCAACCATTATTTTAGTGAATGGCGTGCTCGCTGATTCGTGCCAAGCCCACACTGCACGTGTACAACATAAACACAAGGGATGGTAGGGTATTACTTTAACCCCACCGCAGCGGCGACAGCCTCATTTTTAGAAATGCCAATGCTTCCATTATTTTCTTTTAGTCCTTTTTCTCATTTCATTCTTAAATCCTTATATTATACGCTGCGCGATCGTTTTGCTTATGGTCATCTTTCTTAAACTCCTCATCATACAAGGTCATTGCCAATTTCCCACGTTTTCTCATGTAATGGCGGGCCATCCGAACCTCTCAACCAAAAACACGTAATGATGCATAGGTCCATTCAAGCAGTTAGTTTATTTATCCAATGCATTTCGGACCCTTTCTGGGTCCTTCGTCAGGGAACATACTGTAAGTGACAATAAAACATTTATTAGCAACCCACACTTTAAACCATGAACTCAAAAAAAACTACATTCTCATTGTCTACAACGTGTTAAGCCATACATGTTATTTAAAAGCGTCCTGCATATTGCACTTTCTCACGTACCCTGTTTCTGTCAAATCCGTCTACTTAACATCACTCCCTTCATTTGTTTGCAAAATGAAAAATGGGTTTCTGCGCTCTCACTGCGGGTCTCATAATATCCTCTCTGTTTTTATTCCAAGCTAATTCTCCATAGGAATTATGGGAAAGGTAGTCGCTCCACGAGCGTCAGTTCACTTGGGTGTGTATTGTGGGTTTGAGAAAAGGGGCGGGTCTCATTACAAAGGCGGGAGTATGTAGCTTATTAATGATGGAGTGTAACTGGGTGGGGAGAGCTTCCGTTTCCACCGAGGACGGGAGGATGTTGACAGCCAAGCAGGTATGGTTAATGTGCAGCTTGGAGAGATCGGGAAGGGGGTGGTTGAAAAGTGGGAGAGAGCTAGAATAGATGGCAGATGGTGGGGAAATCGAAGGTTTTACTCTTAGAGGCAAGGAAGCCCGAGGGCGGAAGGGGGTTTGGAGAATTAGCTTGGAATAAAAACAGAGAGGATATTATGAGACCCGCAGTGAGAGCGCAGAAACCCATTTTTCATTTTGCAAACAAATGAAGGGAGTGATGTTAAGTAGACGGATTTGACAGAAACAGGGTACGTGAGAAAGTGCAATATGCAGGACGCTTTTAAATAACATGTATGGCTTAACACGTTGTAGACAATGAGAATGTAGTTTTTTTTGAGTTCATGGTTTAAAGTGTGGGTTGCTAATAAATGTTTTATTGTCACTTACAGTATGTTCCCTGACGAAGGACCCAGAAAGGGTCCGAAATGCATTGGATAAATAAACTAACTGCTTGAATGGACCTATGCATCATTACGTGTTTTTGGTTGAGAGGTTCGGATGGCCCGCCATTACATGAGAAAACGTGGGAAATTGGCAATGACCTTGTATGATGAGGAGTTTAAGAAAGATGACCATAAGCAAAACGATCGCGCAGCGTATAATATAAGGATTTAAGAATGAAATGAGAAAAAGGACTAAAAGAAAATAATGGAAGCATTGGCATTTCTAAAAATGAGGCTGTCGCCGCTGCGGTGGGGTTAAAGTAATACCCTACCATCCCTTGTGTTTGAAGATAGAAAATGCCATTAGTTACTCAACCCCCTTTGACGGGCCAATTACTAAGTCTGCATTTGATTTATGCTTCTTAATGCATAGATGGATGCATGCATAATTGCAGCATACACCAAATTGGTTGGTTGCTATTATTCACTTACTATAAGAACTAGAAAAAGTTCTACTAGGAGTAGGACTGAAGTCATGTGAGAGCCTGAGGACGTGTCTCTTACGAGTCACGACGCAGGCCGCTAAATTACCAAATAACTAACTAACTACTACCAATATCTTAGTGACAGGAGACAGGACAGCCTGACAGGACAAAGGAAAGTACTGGAGTCTTTCCTTTGTGGATTAAATACCTACCTAACTTAAATTCTCTAACTTCTCTTACATAACCAGCCTAAGTGAGCGCAAAGTTGCAAACAAGTACGACGATCAGTTAGTAGCACCGAGCACCTGTCTGGAAATAACAATCACATAATATAACATTTTTAAACATAGGCTACCTTACCTGCATGTAAGCACTGCAGCAGCAGCATGTTAGCTATTTGCGGAAAAAAACAATATTCGCAATCGCAATAATAAATAACAGTCAGAACAGAAGATCACAAAATAGTAATATAAATAAATAGCTACTCACCAAGCCCCAGGACCTCAACACCTAGCAGGTCATGCTCCTGGTCCTGGTACGGTTAGTCATGAGCTTCTACCTTCTTAGGGAGGTACTGTGAAATCAGTTGATGGTCTGATGCTGTAACCTGTCACTTGAAAAAAGCTTTGAACCTTGAGTCCTTCCTCTTCTTTCACGTGGATCTTAACAGTGGAGCTGGCTCTAATTAGAACTTTATCTTGGCAAACTATGACAATTGCCAGTCATATTACCAATGAACCATGGGTTGAAGTAGACTGGCACAGCACCTTGTTTATTGGCCATAGTGACAAACCACAAAATGCAGTTTTTCATACATGCTCTTAGCATTGCATAGGAGAGTAAACATGGTGATCACAGAAGTGTACTGTATAGCTTAGTGTCCCACAAATGCAAAATAAAATATTGTCCATTGATAAACATTAGGACGTGCTCTTTATTCGAGGCCTTTTGTGCGCACAAATCTCACTTTGAATAATATTTCCTCATGAAATTGTACACGCTTATGCAGTGGCAAGTAATATTCCATTTAGCCCAGAAACTCAACGTAGAAACCACCTCTATGAGCACTCTCCCCCTGCGGTTGTGTCACATGTTACCCAATGCCTGGTTAGACAAACGGCTTTACTCTCAAACACTTGCCAAGAACACTAGCGTGAGAACTCCGAACTCTTTTTCAATACATTCCTTTATTTCTTTAATCTTTTGTTAATTTATTCCATGAAATCCTAATGTTTAGACATATGATATCAGTACATTTCAGGGGTCGTCCCTTTGTCAGGGGTCAGTTGGAATCAGATCTTTGACATTTATCCAAGTCAACTTTTAGGACCAAAACAAGGGTGATCGGGGAGGAGCCTAGCCTGCAACCATGATGGCCGCCTGATCCCTCGGCTCCGCCGACCCCGTCGTTCTCCTTCCATGATGCTGCTGATCTTGTAAGCTATCCTGCGTTTGCCTCGGTGTTTTGGGACCGGTAGGCGCTCCTGCATCTAACGATGCGCTTCTTGCTGAGTTCCCTGCGGCAGAATCAACGCGGCGTCCCTGCTCCCATTCCGGCGCGAAATGGTGGTGACCGGGCCTTTGTTCTGTGGAGTCAGCCACCCCCGATGACAACAACAGCGAACGTTTGAGGCAGGACGGGTGTTGGACTTGGCCCGCAGGGCAGGTTCACCCCTAGACTTTTTGCCTTATTTGTGACCCTGTGTCAGTGATTTTAGGGTCCCTGCGCACTTTCCCCTGAGTCCCAGAGTGAAAGTGCGTGCGTGTAGTGTGGCTGGCCTGCCCTCCCATAGGAATGCATGGGGAATGTGTGTGTCCCTGGTAGTTCCTGATGCGTGGGGAGTGCAGGCTCGAGTTTGGTATGCTTAAACTCGTGAGAGTGAATGCTGCAAGATGGTGTCTGCGGCATATGTGTGTCTAGTTGGGAAGTGCTACTTCTGGACATTGAGATATGTGTACAGTGAGGGTGCTGGAGCGTGATTGGCTGGAGCTGGCTGGCATGCCAGGCTCCAGGAAGTCTGGATGGGTCTGCCCGGTGGTGAGTGGGAGATTAGCATGAGTGATGTGTGGGAGGAGTGTACCTGGGTCCTGGATGGGCTGGGTTTTCCCCACACAATGCTGGCTCCGCCCCCCTGTGGTGTGTCTAATGACCCTAGCCTCCCCAGTGAAAGGAATGGGTGGTTGGGCTATCAAGAGTGCTCCAGAACCAGCTGCGACTGGTTTTCCCCCCACCCTGCACATTGTAACAAAGGAATTTACAGTATAAGAAGGGGCTGTGTCCCCTTGGAAAATGTTCTACTTTGGAATCCTGCCAGAGGGGGCTTGTGCCGCTGCTGGGGCCAGAAGGACCGCCACTTGGGGAGTCTCCCTGCCTGGAGACCCAGTGTGCTGGCTCTGGCCCAGCCTTGCCCCCCTGCCTGCCTCCAGCCCTGCTGGAGCCCTGTCCTGTCCTCCAGTGCTGGGGAGCACTGAGGACTTCGTTGTCTACAGCCTGAGAGCGCTGCTCTCTGCCCTTCAGAGCCGGGAGCGCTGAGATCGCCTGCCTAGCGCTTGGAGAGCGCTGGATTGTGCCCGAGCGCTGTGAGCGCTACATTTTGCCCGCCCTGTGTGGTGGTTTGACGGCGCGGGTGCCACCCCGCTCATTGCCGTATTGTTTTGCCCGGTTTTGAGTGATCTACGAGGGAGCCCACTCCTCGGATCATCTGGGAGCCCGCCTGCCTGCCTGAAGCGAGCCACCGCGCTGCCCGCGGCGACCCGGAAGTGAAGGGATTGCCGGCCAATCACAGCGCGGCCCAGGAAAGGCCGACCGGAAGTCCCGCCTCCCTCGCCGAGCCGCGAGAGAGCCTGCCGAGGCTCCCCGAGAGGAAAGGAGAGCCCCGGGACCAGCGGGAGAGACCCGCCGCCGCTGGAAAGCCCAGCGCTAGACCGGTGAGTGCCTGCCTGCAGAGGAGGAGGGGGAGCGTCGGGACACATTGCCGGTGTCCGCCCCGCCCCCTCTCTGTAGCGCGACCTCGCGCCTGGGTGTTTTGAGCCTGAGGGCTCAGGGGGCATTTCTTTATTTCACGAGTCCTGAGAGGCTCTGAGCGCCCCACGTTCACTTCGAGTCCCCAGAGGGGGGACTCCCAAAGAGAAGCGCCCGTGTGTTTTTGAGCCTGAGAGCTCAGGGAGCATCTCCGCGTTTTGGAGCCACGAGGTGCCCCGGGGGCACCAGTTGATTTAGAGCCCAGCGTGGCTCTTGGCGAACATCATTGCTTTGGGTCCCCAGAGCGAGGGTCCCCCCCAGCCCAGCGAGGCTGCACCTGTTCGCTGCTGGAGCCCTGAGAGGCTCAGCAGCCCCCCTTACTGGTTAAAGAGCGTAAGAGAGGCTCACCAGTGCCTCAGTGGCAGTTCTTTGAGCCCAGAGAGGCTCCAACTTTGTGCTAACTTTCCCTGCTCCAGTTGCCCAGCACTTTGTGGGCAACTGCCACGTTTAGGCCCTGACATTGGGACACCGGGACAGTCACAGGTGGTGACTTGTGAGTATGGGGTAATGGTAATTGATTCTGCACCTCTGAATGTATTGCTTATGCGTCATGTGCCTTTACACCTCTGAATGTTGATACATCATGTGTTTTATCCTTGCACCCCTATAGGTATTGTGACATGTAGGTGGTTGTTTTCTCCCTAGTACAGGTGGTGCTAGAGAGGTCCTGTTACCAGTGATTACTGGTTGTATGCTCTACTGTTATATTTTTGTGCTACAGTAATTATTTCTAAAAGTGCTGATACCCTTGACAGTGGTCCAAGTGGCCCTGTCCTGTACAAATATCCCTTGTAAATTCCGCCCGTGCCTGTTGGCACAGTGTAACAAGATGTGTGTTTTATCTGATGTATATTTATTATAATACAAAGGCTATTTTTACATAACCTTGTGTGGAGTGTTTCTTTGTGGTGGGCCTTGGGTGTTGTTGCTGGGGTGCGTGCGCAAATACTTAACTTACATCGCCTCCAAGTTTAGCCTTGACTGCTCGCGCCACGTTACCTAGAGAGCGAGTGAGGGGTTATCTTGGCGTGTAACTCCCTTGCCCTGACACCTAGAACTGGCGATCCCTGACTGACCTCGACGCGAGTCTTGGCCGGCCAGGGTCCCGGTTCTAACATTGGCGGCAAGCGGTGAGGATAAGAATTTGTGTTTGCGTTGTACCACAGTAGCAACTGGCCACTACAAAGCTCTGCATTTTAGATGACCACATTTTGGGGATTATTGTGTTTTGGTGAAGTTCCATTATTGCTTCTCCTGAAGAGTGTCATTTGATAATTGTGTTCAGTACATTTTTCCCCCGCCCTGCTTCCAGAGTTTGGTACCTGTGTCACATGTGGTCAGGTTGAGAAGTCAGGGGTGGTAGAAACTGCCTTACCGATCCGAGGGGAGGGTGTGTGTGGATGAATGGTGTGTTTTCCTGGACGCATGAGTGAGTTCTTTTTTTTAAGGAGAGTGGAAGTTTTGGAATTGTGTACTTTTACTTCAGATTGCTAGTTCCCTTGTGTTGCACGTGTCTGTGAGCATCCTGTCAAGATGGAATCTCCTTTTAACCTGTGTGGCCTGACTAAGTACAGTGTGCATGAGTTGGTACGGTTATGTAAGGAGAGAGACATCCCAGTGAGTGAGTCAGACACCCAGTCCAAGCTTAGGGATAACATGATCCTGTGGCAGAAGAGTGACTGGGAGCGTGAGCACAGTGAGAGGGAGAGGGCCCGGACCGCACACCATGAGGGTGGTGGGTCTGAGGGGAGCCCTAAAGAGTCTGATGTGGAGAGTGAGTTTGACAGTGGATGGGCGCCAGCAGAGAGCGAGTACCCCCTAGATAGGGAGTCCCTTGCTGGGTCCCGTGTCAGAGATAGCACCCCATCCCTTTCCCTGTCCCCAGAGGAGTGGATGGATAGGAGAGAAGAGAGGGAGCACCAGCTGGCCATGGAGAAGCTCAGGTTAGAGTATGCCTGGAAGATGGCGCAGCTGGGTGTGAATGAGCGGATTGCAGAGGCTGAGAGGGCCTTGGCCAGGGAGAAGATAGCCCTAGAGTGTAGGTTATCCCCTGCCCGCAGTCATAATTTTCTGGATCCCCCAGGGAGGGTGGAGTCCATTGGTGGCAGCTATGTAGAGCCCAGTGCGAGCAGTCCCACTCCCAATTCCCCCAGTCTGGTACCTGTTTCCCCAGAGGAGGAGTTAAGGTTGAAATTCAGGGGCAGTAGGAAGCTGCCTCACCAGTCGTGGGAGGAGTTTGAGGATGAATGTTGTGGGACACTGTTTGATTGGGTAAAGGTTCACACGAGAGATGATTTTGATGTCTTGTTTGACCTGATTGTCAAGGAGCACCTGCTCAGTTGTTGTTCTCCAGGGTTGCGCACACACCTGTTGGGGTGTGGATTGTCTGAGGCATGTGAGCTTGCTGACGAAGCGGACCGCTGGGAGAGTGCGAGAGGTTCTGTACAGTCACTAGAGAGTGAGTCCAACAGCAGTGGTACAGGGAGCTTCCAGCCCAGCGTGGTGGAAGAGGCTCAGTGTAGCCCAGCTAGGTCCCAGTATAGTGGGAAGGGTGAAGGGGCTGACTGCCTGGCTCAGTGGAGCAGGAGTCAGGGGGTGGCTGAGAGCACCCAGAGGCCCGAAGCCCTGTCTCAGACCTTGGGTGGTTTTAAGGGAACACCAGGTTGGGGACCTAGGCTGTCCTGTGAGTACACTTGAGGAGGATCTCCTAGTGTCTAGGGAACCTGGAGTGTCTGTAACCAGAACTCCAGGGGTTCCAGTGTCAGGCAGTGTCGCTCCAGTTGGGAGGGCACAGAAGTCCGAAGCGAGGAGTGATTGGGGGACGAGGTTCCCAGTGGATGCACCAGTGGACCAGAGACTAGCCAGTTGGGCTAGATCTTCTTGGGTGGACCCGGGTGGCGCCACTTCTGGTCTGGGGGACCTTTGCGCCCTGTCAGGTGGACAGGAGGCGGGAGATCTGCGCCAGACAGACAGTCACACGACACATGGGTCATGTGTCAGCCTCAGGGGGATTGCGTGTGAGTCCCCAGAAGTCCTGGAGTGCCAGGCAATTATTCCACCCAAGGTTTTAGACCGGAGGTTGGGAGGCCAGGTTCAGGTTCGGCCTGACCTGAAGGGTAGGACGACTGTAAGCAGTGTCCTGACCGGTTCTTCCAGGGGAACTTCTCCAGTTGGGAGAGGGCAGACCTCTGGAAGGGGGTGCAGAGGGTGGGATAGCCCACCTCTGACCCCGGCGCAACCTGAGGGGTTAAACCCTGGGTTGGAGTGGCGTTGTAAGGGTACCCCTCGCAGGAGGAGGAGGAACCCTGGAAGACGAGGTAAGGGGAGGAGAGCCTTCCCTGAGACTCCTGGTCCGCCTGAGGTTGTAGACCAAAGGCTGGTGAACCAGTGGCAGTCTAGTCCTGTCTTACAGACAGGGAGAGTGGAGAATGGACACTGTGTGCCAGGGGTTACTACCCCCCGCTCTGCGAATTGGCAAGGACCGGTGGCACCTGGGTGGCCCAGGGCCGGGTCCTGGCCGCGGACAGCTGAGGAGTACCAGTGGGGTAGCCCAGTTGGTCCTTACAGGAGCTTTAGAAGGAACCCTAGGGGTTCACCGTGGCATAGAACAGGAGAGTGTCCCGGCAGTGGCGGGCCTGCGTCCGTGTTCTATCGCCCCAAGCAGGGAAGTCCATCACGGTGGTGATTGTTCTCCCCTACGTTTTGGCTGGAAGGGGGTTGTGTTGGACTTGGCCCGCAGGGCAGGTTCACCCCTAGACTTTTTGCCTTATTTGTGACCCTGTGTCAGTGATTTTAGGGTCCCTGCGCACTTTCCCCTGAGTCCCAGAGTGAAAGTGCGTGCGTGTAGTGTGGCTGGCCTGCCCTCCCATAGGAATGCATGGGGAATGTGTGTGTCCCTGGTAGTTCCTGATGCGTGGGGAGTGCAGGCTCGAGTTTGGTATGCTTAAACTCGTGAGAGTGAATGCTGCAAGATGGTGTCTGCGGCATATGTGTGTCTAGTTGGGAAGTGCTACTTCTGGACATTGAGATATGTGTACAGTGAGGGTGCTGGAGCGTGATTGGCTGGAGCTGGCTGGCATGCCAGGCTCCAGGAAGTCTGGATGGGTCTGCCCGGTGGTGAGTGGGAGATTAGCATGAGTGATGTGTGGGAGGAGTGTACCTGGGTCCTGGATGGGCTGGGTTTTCCCCACACAATGCTGGCTCCGCCCCCCTGTGGTGTGTCTAATGACCCTAGCCTCCCCAGTGAAAGGAATGGGTGGTTGGGCTATCAAGAGTGCTCCAGAACCAGCTGCGACTGGTTTTCCCCCACCCTGCACATTGTAACAAAGGAATTTACAGTATAAGAAGGGGCTGTGTCCCCTTGGAAAATGTTCTACTTTGGAATCCTGCCAGAGGGGGCTTGTGCCGCTGCTGGGGCCAGAAGGACCGCCACTTGGGGAGTCTCCCTGCCTGGAGACCCAGTGTGCTGGCTCTGGCCCAGCCTTGCCCCCCTGCCTGCCTCCAGCCCTGCTGGAGCCCTGTCCTGTCCTCCAGTGCTGGGGAGCACTGAGGACTTCGTTGTCTACAGCCTGAGAGCGCTGCTCTCTGCCCTTCAGCGCTGGGAGCGCTGAGATCGCCTGCCTAGCGCTTGGAGAGCGCTGGATTGTGCCCGAGCGCTGTGAGCGCTACATTTTGCCCGCCCTGTGTGGTGGTTTGATGGCGCAGGTGCCACCCCGCTCATTGCCGTATTGTTTTGCCCGGTTTTGAGTGATCTACGAGGGAGCCCACTCCTCGGATCATCTGAGAGCCCGCCTGCCTGCCTGAAGCGAGCCGCCGCGCTGCCCGCGGCGACCCGGAAGTGAAGGGATTGCCGGCCAATCACAGCGCGGCCCAGGAAAGGCCGACCGGAAGTCCCGCCTCCCTCGCCGAGCCGCGAGAGAGCCTGCCGAGGCTCCCCGAGAGGAAAGGAGAGCCCCGGGACCAGCGGGAGAGACCCGCCGCCGCTGGAAAGCCCAGCGCTAGACCGGTGAGTGCCTGCCTGCAGAGGAGGGGGGGGAGCGTCGGGACACATTGCCGGTGTCCGCCCCGCCCCCTCTCTGTAGCGCGACCTCGCGCCTGGGTGTTTTGAGCCTGAGGGCTCAGGGGGCATTTCTTTATTTCACGAGCCCTGAGAGGCTCTGAGCACCCCACGTTCACTTCGAGTCCCCAGAGGGGGGACTCCCAAAGAGAAGCGCCCGTGTGTTTTTGAGCCTGAGGGCTCAGGGAGCATCTCCGCGTTTTGGAGCCACGAGGTGCCCCGGGGGCACCAGTTGATTTAGAGCCCAGCGTGGCTCTTGGCGAACATCATTGCTTTGGGTCCCCAGAGCGAGGGTCCCCCCCAGCCCAGCGAGGCTGCACCTGTTCGCTGCTGGAGCCCTGAGAGGCTCAGCAGCCCCCCTTACTGGTGAGAGAGCCTAAGAGAGGCTCACCAGTGCCACAGTGGTGGTTCTTTGAGCCCAGAGAGGCTCCAACTTTGTGCTAACTTTCCCTGCTCCAGTTGCCCAGCACTTTGTGGGCAACTGCCACGTTTAGGCCCTGACATTGGGACACCGGGACAGTCACAGGTGGTGACTTGTGAGTATGGGGTAATGGTTATTGATTCTGCACCTCTGAATGTATTGCTTATGCGTCATGTGCCTTTACACCTCTGAATGTTGATACATCATGTGTTTTATCCTTGCACCCCTATAGGTATTGTGACATGTAGGTGGTTGTTTTCTCCCTAGTACAGGTGGTGCTAGAGAGGTCCTGTTACCAGTGATTACTGGTTGTATGCTCTACTGTTATATTTTTGTGCTACAGTAATTATTTCTAAAAGTGCTGATACCCTTGACAGTGGTCCAAGTGGCCCTGTCCTGTACAAATATCCCTTGTAAATTCCGCCCGTGCCTGTTGGCACAGTGTAACAAGATGTGTGTTTTATCTGATGTATATTTATTATAATACAAAGGCTATTTTTACATAACCTTGTGTGGAGTGTTTCTTTGTGGTGGGCCTTGGGTGTTGTTGCTGGGGTGCGTGCGCAAATACTTAACTTACATCGCCTCCAAGTTTAGCCTTGACTGCTCGCGCCACGTTACCTAGAGAGCGAGTGAGGGGTTATCTTGGCGTGTAACTCCCTTGCCCTGACACCTAGAACTGGCGATCCCTGACTGACCTCGACGCGAGTCTTGGCCGGCCAGGGTCCCGGTTCTAACAACGGGGCTGCCAGGCGGGGAGCGGCTGCCGCGCTCAACTCTCTGCTAATGCGAGCCGCCCAGTCCGACATCCTTCCTCGCTAGCGCGATTTCATCGCTGCCGGAGATACATTGTATCCCGTCTCCAGTTTGTGGACGGCTTTGGGAATTTCTTGTCCTCCAGTGTGCGGTGGGCGCCATATTGCACCGAGCACTTGGCTCTTACCTGACGACAAGGCGCCCACAAGGTGGGACTATCACGGCTGCCGCTGCATTGACCCAGAGGGCAAAGTTGGTCGGGACCGTACTGCTCCTGTGCCCCCCGACGTGGCCGTGCCCCGCGAACTGGTGTCTGGTGACTCACCTTTGTAATGGATCACGGCGGACAGTCTCGAGGGTTGCACTATGGCTGTGCGCCCCATGAGCAGGAGACTGCGGCGTCCTCCTCTCACGAGGCGCCCCCTACGATCAGTGATATCCTGGGCGCCCTGAGTGAGCTTCGAGTTGCGCTGCGTGACGGCGCCCTGAGCCTGGGGGGCCAACTGGATGCCACTTTGCCCGCAGCGCCCTCATCCAACCGAGCTGCCTGTCATGTGCTGTGCGCTTCGCCACATCCTGTGCTTGAGTGCCATGAATCGTCTGCCCAGGAGTGCGTTGGGGTGCCGGTGATGAGAGATACTATTGCCGCAGCAGTGCCCGTCAAGGTGGTACAGTGGTATGGGATATCTGGACCTGTGCACCGTTTGGAACCTTGTTTTTGGATGCCACGCTCTGCAACTACTTGGTGGTCTACTGGTGGTTCTATTCGTACTGTCCTGGAGTGGCTACTAATGCTCTTGCCGGCTGTCTCTCGTGGATTATTGCTGTGTACTGCCCTTTCTGGAGTAGCCGCTGACCGCCTGGCGGTGAGTTGGACAGATCATTGCGGACGGTGCCCTGTTCTGCTGTGGCAACTAACTTTGCTTCTCCCGTCCAAGATGGCTGCTGTGCGACGGGACCTTGTTGTTGTGTTAGATCGGAGGGGACAAGGTTGAGGATGTTTTTTTGGGAGGTACACGCTGGCTCTACATAGGGTTGGGGTCCGGGGAGAGGCGGCCGTTATAATACATGTTGATTGATTTGTTCAGTTAAGATAGGCCCTCCTCCGGTCTTATGTGAATTTTTCCTTTCCTTCTTTCTTCTGTTTCTGCATTTCGGGTACTCTTTTTTGGGCGACAGGCACACTGCTAGGGGGGGGGGGGGGGGGGTAGGCCGTAGCCTCTGCATGCGTGTAGGGTGGGGGGTGGTGGGGGGGGTTTTACTTTGTCCGTTTCAGTTTCTATGGGCCTTAATTTTTTTGTTTTTTCTTTTCTCTTTATCTCATACTTTCTTCTTTCCTATTTCTTTGGGTCATTGGGAGGATTGGTGGGTGGTGGGCAATTTCTGGCGCGCATTTCAATGTCCGCTCGTTAGCTCTTCTGCATTATTTCTATGCCGCCTATTGCTTAGTTGGTATTGCTTGCTGAATCTCATTAGTGGGTTTTTCCCACCTATGTCCTGTACGGGTTGTTTGGACTTTGATCCTTCCCTGATTCTACTACTTTGGACACACTCTTTAAAAAAATTTAAAATGAACCTTAATGTCTCCTACTTCTCGGTAGCGCAAATATTTCAGTGTAACTCAGGTTGATTGTATCTTGCTCCGATATGCTGCTGAGTTGCTTAATCGCTTGCTTTTGTGCTTCAACAGATGCCGTGGCCGGCCGGATGGTTGTAGGCCCGTATTTGTTTACTTTTACTGCTTAATAAAGGTTTTAAAAAAAAACAAGGGTGATCCTTGCATGATGCGGCCTAAACACTTCCTAGGTCACAGAGGCACTAGATAGATCTTGTGAATAAGGAGAGAACAAAGGAGCTCCAGGACCGTCATCTCTCTGCTTTTTGTGGTGGCCAGTCAAAAGTCAGGTGGGAACCAATAGGATAGGGGACGGAGTAGACGCCTGGCTTTCGGTTGCACAGTGGGCATGGGACACCATCACCAGTGAGGAGGATGGGGATGAAACAATAGACGTGGAGACTGCACTCACCCACAGGTGGACAAGTGGAGGGAGGCGGTTATGGGTAGGGTAAATATTTAGTCATGCACAATATATATGTTGTGCTTGCAAACTACTGTGAGTCAAGGGAGTATTCCTTCTGAAATACAAGTACAACCTCAAACCTTTAAATCAAAAACCTTGCAAAAAAGCTGTCTTTGTTCTTTCCAGGGCTTGTTTTTTCATTTACATTCAATGCATTACTCTTCTAACCTTATTATTATTTTATTCATAATATTCTTCAACCTTGGCTTTGGTACTCTGGCACAGTTTAATTTTCTTTTACATTCTCTTCATCCAGCCTGACTCTGTATTCACCTACTATGATACAATCCGGGCATCCATCCATCCAAACATGGCTATCATAAACAAGGTTTCACCGACAACAACATATATTTTAGATATATAACCAACCACCACCGATGCCATGCTTCCTTGCTTGCCTTAGAGTTTGACCCCTCAAACTCCCCAGAGCATTCCTTTTACCCATACAGTTTCACCCACCCAGACAGGCATCCTTTCTGCTTTCTCTTTCAACTTTTCACCCATCCTTCAACTACCCTTGCATCCTATTCTTATCATCTTCATCCGCCACCTACGCATCCCGGGCCCTTACTGCATTCATGCATCCCTCACTGCCAGTCATACATGTCATCTGACTGTTTGTCTTCATCATAAAACTTTCTTTGCTGAGTTGAAGATAGAATATGCCATTAGTTACTCAACCCCCTTTGACGGGCCAATTACTAAGTCTGCATTTGATTTATGCTTCTTAATGCATAGATGGATGCATGCATAATTGCAGCATACACCAAATTGGTTGGTTGCTATTATTCACTCACTATAAGAACTAGAAAAAGTTCTACTAGGAGTAGGACTGAAGTCATGTGAGAGCCTGAGGACGTGTCACTCACGAGTCACGACGCAGGCTGCTAAATTACCAAATAATACTAACTAACTAACTACTACCAATATCTTAGTGACAGGAGACAGGACAGCCTGACAGGACAAAGGAAAGTACTGGAGTCTTTCCTTTGTGGATTCAATACCTACCTAACTTAAATTCTCTAACTTCTCTTACATAACCAGCCTAAGTGAGCGCAAAGTTGCACACAAGTACGACGATCAGTTAGTAGCACCGAGCACCTGTCTGGAAATAACAATCACATAATATAACATTTTTTAACATAGGTTACCTTACCCGCATGTAAGCACTGCAGCAGCAGCATGTTAGCTATTTGCTAAAAAAATAATATTCGCAATCACAATAATAAATAACAGTCAGAACAGAAGATCACAAAGTAGTAATATATATAAATAGCTACTCACCAAGCCCCAGGACCTCAATACCTAGCAGGTCATGCTCCTGGTCCTGGTAAGGTTAGTCATGAGCTTCTACCTTCTTAGGGAGGTACTGTGAAATCAGTTGCTGGTCTGATGCTGGTACCTGTCACTGGAAAAAAGCTTTGAACCTTGAGTCCTTCCTCTTCTTCCACGTGGATCTTAACAGCGGAGATGGCTCTAATTAGAACTTTATCTCGGCAAACTATGACAATTGCCAGTCATATTACCAATGAACCATGGGTTGAAGTAGACTGGCACAGCACCTTGTTTATTGGCCATAGTGACAAACCACAAAATGCAGTTTTTCATACATGCTCTTAGCATTGCATAGGAGAGTAAACATGGTGATCACAGAAGTGTACTGTATAGCTTAGTGTCCCACAAATGCAAAATAAAATGTTGTCCATTGATAAACATTAGGAAGTGCTCTTTATTCGAGGCCTTTTGTGCGCACAAATCTCACTTTGAATAATATTTCCTCATGAAATTGTACACGCTTATGCAGTGGCAAGTAATATTCCATTTAGCCCAGAAACTCAACGTAGAAACCACCTCTATGAGCACTCTCCCCCTGCGGTTGTGTCACATGTTACCCAATGCCTGGTTAGACAAACGGCTTTACTCTCAAACACTTGCCAAGAACACCAGCGTGAGAACTCCGAACTCTTTTTCAATACATTCCTTTATTTCTTTAATCTTTTGTTAATTTATTCCATGAAATCCTAATGTTTAGACATATGATATGAGTACATTTCAGGGGTCGTCCCTTTGTCAGGGGTCAGTTGGAATCAGATCTTTGACATTTATCCAAGTCAACTTTTAGGACCAAAACAAGGGTGATCGGGGAGGAGCCTAGCCTGCAACCATGATGGCCGCCTGATCCCTCGGCTCCGCCGACCCCGTCGTTCTCCTTCCATGATGCTGCTGATCCTGTAAGCTATCCTGCGTTTGCCTCGGTGTTTTGGGACCGGTAGGTGCTCCTGCATCTAACGATGCGCTTCTTGCTGGGTTCCCTGCGGCAGAATCAACGCGGCGTCCCTGCTCCCATTCCGGCGCGAAATGGTGGTGACCGGGTCTTTGTTCTGTGGAGTCAGCCATCTCCGATGACAACAGCAGCGAACGTTTGAGGCAGGACGGGGCTGCCAGGCGGGGAGCGGCTGCCGCGCTCAACTCTCTGCTAATGCGAGCCGCCCAGTCCGACATCCTTCCTCGCTAGCGCGATTTCATCGCTGCCGGAGATACATTGTATCCCGTCTCCAGTTTGTGGACGGCTTGGGGAATTTCTTGTCCTCCAGTGTGCGGTGGGCGCCATATTGCACCGAGCGCTTGGCTCTTACCTGACGACAAGGCGCCCACAAGGTGGGACTATCACGGCTGCCGCTGCATTGACCCAGAGGGCAAAGTTGGTCGGGACCGTACTGCTCCTGTGCCCCCCGACGTGGCCGTGCCCCGCGAACTGGTGTCTGGCGACTCACCTTTGTAATGGATCACGGCGGACAGTCTCGAGGGTTGCACTATGGCTGTGCGCCCCATGAGCAGGAGACTGCGGCGTCCTCCTCTCACGAGGCGCCCCCTACGATCAGTGATATCCTGGGCGCCCTGAGTGAGCTTCGAGTTGCGCTGCGTGACGGCGTCCTGAGCCTGGGGGGCCAACTGGATGCCACTTTGCCCGCAGCGCCCTCATCCAACCGAGCTGCCTGTCATGTGCTGTGCGCTTCGCCACATCCTGTGCTTGAGTGCCATGAATTGTCTGCCCAGGAGTGCGTTGGGGTGCCGGTGATGAGAGATACTATTGCCGCAGCAGTGCCCGTCAAGGTGGTACAGTGGTATGGGATATCTGGACCTGTGCACCGTTTGGAACCTTGTTTTTGGATGCCACGCTCTGCAACTACTTGGTGGTCTACTGGTGGTTCTATTCGTACTGTCCTGGAGTGGCTACTAATGCTCTTGCCGGCTGTCTCTTGTGGATTATTGCCGTGTACTGCCCTTTCTGGAGTAGCCGCTGACCGCCTGGCGGTGAGTTGGACAGATCATTGCGGACGGTGCCCTGTTCTGCTGTGGCAACTAACTTTGCTTCTCCCGTCCAAGATGGCTGCTGTGCGACGGGACCTTGTTGTTGTGTTAGATCGGAGGGGACAAGGTTGAGGATGTTTTTTTGGGAGGTACACGCTGGCTCTACATAGGGTTGGGGTCCGGGGAGAGGCGGCCGTTATAATACATGTTGATTGATTTGTTCAGTTAAGATAGGCCCTCCTCCGGTCTTATGTGAATTTTTCCTTTCCTTCTTTCTTCTGTTTCTGCATTTCGGGTACTCTTTTTTGGGCGACAGGCACACTGCTAGGGGGGGGGTAGGCCGTAGCCTCTGCATGCGTGTAGGGTGGGGGGTGGTGGGGGGGGTTTTACTTTGTCCGTTTCAGTTTCTATGGGCCTTAATTTTTTAGCTTTTTCTTTTCTCTTTATCTCATACTTTCTTCTTTCCTATTTCTTTGGGTCATTGGGAGGATTGGTGGGTGGTGGGCAATTTCTGGCGCGCATTTCAATGTCCGCTCGTTAGCTCTTCTGCATTATTTCTATGCCGCCTATTGCTTAGTTGGTATTGCTTGCTGAATCTCATTAGTGGGTTTTTCCCACCTATGTCCTGTACGGGTTGTTTGGACTTTGATCCTTCCCTGATTCTACTACTTTGGACACACTCTTTAAAAAATTTTTAAATGAACCTTAATGTCTCCTACTTCTCGGTAGCGCAAATATTTCAGTGTAACTCAGGTTGATTGTATCTTGCTCCGATATGCTGCTGAGTTGCTTAATCGCTTGCTTTTGTGCTTCAACAGATGCCGTGGCCGGCCAGAAGGTTGTAGGCCCGTATTTGTTTGCTTTTACTGCTTAATAAAGGTTTTCAAAAAAAAAACAAGGGTGATCCTTGCATGATGCGGCCTAAACACTTCCTAGGTCACAGATGCACTAGATAGATCTTGTGAATAAGGAGAGAACAAAGGAGCTCCAGATCCGTCATCTCTCTGCTTTTTGTGGTGGCCAGTCAAAAGTCAGGTGGGAACCAATAGGATAGGGGACGGAGTAGACGCCTGGCTTTCGGTTGCACAGTGGGCATGGGACACCATCACCAGTGAGGAGGATGGGGATGAAACAACAGACGTGGAGACTGCACTCACCCACAGGTGGACAAGTTCCCAGACAAAGAGCCTTCAGAAGCTTCACAAGAGGGAGTGGTGAACCTGTGGACCATTAGCAAGAAGCAGTCTGACTTCAGGTCTTCACGATGGCCAAGAAGAACAGCAACCTGTGGGGTCCGAAGAACAGGCTCATATGTCCTGTGGCTCTGACACCCTTGGTCAGATCAGGATGTTAGAGGTGTCAATGTATTAATTGTAAAAATGTTTGCAGGCAGGTTCCAAATCAGTTTATTGTGACATGGCTGCGAGTTGAATGCTTGGTGTTGTTGCTGCATTTGTTTCCAGTAAATATCTTCATCATCATTTAGAGAAAACACGATAGGGCAATCAGACATCAGGCCTGAGCACACCCCAGTACCATATAATGTAATTCATCATATCACTGAGATTGCCCGCTCAGAACAGTAGAAGCTCAGGGCACAAGGTTCTTCAGACACCACTGACTCCTCACATGCTTTCCCTTTCTTAATATATCAATGTTTGTCTCTGCAGATTTCCAGGGGGGCATGCAACAGGTAATCACCGGACAGTAGTCCATCTCACTGGACATTGACAACTTTGTTGCTTTGTTCAAGGCCCTGCAAGTCGCTCACGATGTTCAGTTTTGCAAACTCGCTTGTTGTCCTTTGTCTTCCTGTTGTAGAAAAAGAAGTCCATTTCTTTCAGGAAATGCAGTATTGACGGCAATGACACCTTCAAGCCAGGCACCTCAGCTCCAACTGGTGAGATCAGTTCCAAGGTAAACAAGAATAGAATTCCATGACACACACATGGAACTCTATTGCATAATAAACATTCTCCTGCATGTACGTATAACATCTTCCTCCTCTCAGACTCTCTCTTACTCATCTGGTCTCTTTCTCAGGTTCCGATCATCTTCCGCTACTGCCCCATCACCAACCTCAATATGTCCATAACCTCAGGAGTTGTAGGCTCCTGCCCCACCAACCCACATGCCCGCTCAGAGGAGATAGTCAAGGTGAACAGTCACACAGACATTGAGGTGGCTCAGGAGCTCCTGGCTCCACCCTAAAAGACCAACAATTATACAATTTCTGGGATGAGCGAATGCCTCTCTACTTCTGTAGTACTATTTGGAGTTAAGTTCACCTAATTTATGATTTGGGACATTTAAACTTCAGTTTTAACTTTTCATTTGGAGTACTGACTTTGATTCCCCTTTTACCCCTTGGATGTTGTAAACAGACTTTTCCCCAATATCTCTAATTTTACCTTTTGTCCTCCAGATATAGACTCCACACAAGGACTTTGCAACGGCCCTCATGCCCCTTGAGTGAACCAGTTTAATTCTGTTCAGATTAAAAATCAAGCTCAAATAACTGTATCTTTTCATTATGTGCATTCTGCGTGCGCATGGCTATTGCTGCATATGTGTTAGATGACGTTTGGATACTAAGCACATAACCTAGACTGACCCAGGCACACTATTCCGGTTATAAAATGTTCCCATAGATGTAGGTTCACGTAGGTGTTTATTTCTAATGTGAGTGCTGGGAATGTATCAACACACATTTTCAGTGGTAAGTTGGGATGATACATGTAGGGGTGTGATGTGTGAGGATGAGTCAGTGAATGGTGAGTTGATTGTTTTTGAGGGTGTTTGCATACCACACCCACTGTCGGAATGTGTCATCCCAGGCTTCAGAATACCTGACCTAACTTGAGATCATGATCTAGTTGTGAATTGGAGGCAGGTAGGTTGAGAGGGTGGTGAATCAAGTAGGTGATTCTTCTCCACCAGTTGACTGAGGCACATGGCTTAACATGGCAACATGAGGTATATTCCTTTGAAGAAGAGTCTGAATGAGCTACATGACTTCAGTATGTTGCCTTGCATCCTCCTCTCTCGGCACCCAGAGCTGCTCCCAGGGCAACTTAATAAGGGCTTGGAGCAATCATCTAAACTCTCCAAACCCCAGGTTTATCTATCTAGCAACCTTAGAGGGTCCTGGTGACTGGTGCCAGTGTTTCTCAGGTTAGTGTGACGGTGTGCATAGCGTCCCTCCTGGCATTCCACTTATCTCACATTCTCAAAGAAAAAGTTCATCCTTCAATCTTCCATCCTCCCAGCTCTTGCCCATGCTACCTGCTCCTTCCCAAATGCACAGCCATCACACACTTCCACCTTGTTGATTCCATGTTAATGGAGGGTCAACCCCTGAGAGGTCTTGGTGTGGTGACTGAATAACGGGAGAGAGCTATGTCTCACCTGGGATTTCTTCCCTGTGGGATGATGAAGTGAAGACATGAGTTGCACCTGGGTTTGTGGGTGAGACTCAGGACTCAACTAGGGTACATGGTTGGTGATTATTGGATGAAGGAGAGTCCTTCATAGGGTGGGATTAACATTGCCTTGGTTCTTGTGCCTGGGGACATGCAAACTAGAAAACTGTAGGACAAGGTACACTGCTGGCTGTCAGTGAAGTCATTTGTGATGTGTTATCCTGTGTGCAGCCAACAATTTGTTCATGCTTTGCACCATGGGGAACTAACAAAATGGTGACCGACAGGATGTTTCTACTGGGATTGCATGCCATCCTCTGCTCATAGAAGGGCGTTATTGTCTGGCACATCATCCCCAGGTGCTTCAATGGAAGAGAAATGTAAACTGTAATTTTGTCATTTGTGAAGGTGGAGAAGCATGCTGTTTCAAACAGGAAACAGCCTTTACAACGCATTACCTGTACCATGTGTCCATTACAGCACATGTGTCTTTACCACACACTTTTTACCACGAATATGCCTTTACCACGCATGCCTTTACAATTAAAATGTAAGTATTGTGTAGGTAAGTGTATTATATATATATAAGGCTCACAGTTTTCTGTTTATACTGATTTATACAGCTAGAGAGAGACGAAAAAAAAGAGCTTCCTGTCTTTATTTATTTTTAAAAAGTGGAAAAATACAGGCAGGTAAAAAGAAGGATGAGATTTCCTTAAATACCGGCAAAAATTAACATGTATCTATATTTATTCGATTCGATTCAAAAACTTTATTCGATCATTGATTAATAATCATAAAAGTACATACATACATAAGTAATAAAACATGAGGGTACAGCAGGTTTTAAGTTAATCACATATCAAAAAAGGGTGCTTTTCCTCAAGCTTATCGATTTTAAAATATATACAGCAGTAAAAAAACAGATGTCCTGTGAATTAAGTCCAAATAAAAGCCCCATGGCCGATACAATAGTGGATACATTATATTTTTTGAAAAGCGGTTTCAGATATACTTTTCGAAGGTGGAGATAAAGAGGGCATAACAATAAAAAATGCTCCGTACTTTGCTTTGTGGTCCCATCACACGGACAGGGGGCAGTAGTATAGGTCTTCATTACAGGATACGCAACAAGCAAATGAACAATCCCCATCCGTAATCTTGTCAATACATATTGGTGGGATCGGATAGTAACCAATTTAAGGTATCCTGAAAGCCCCATTTCTTCCTTAGTGTATCTGTCGTAAAAAACATGTGAGGAGAACTGAGCAGTAGCTGCGTTACGCTTCACCATGCTAACCCTCAGAAATTCATGTTTAATCTCACTCTTCGGGATATCTAAAACACAAGAAGGGTTATCACGCACCGTGAGATTAAAAACATCATTAAATGTTCGGATAATATAGTTAAGCCAGGGGATGCGGGAACATTTGTCCATGTAAAGACAATCTAAAATAATCTTTCTTGTAAAACCAGTCTGTTCCTTAGCCCTTATAGATCTCCATACTAACAGGGGTCTTAATCTGATCAAGTCAGATAGATGTTCTAGACCAACCTCCTGATGGATCAGCTTTGTTGAGGCAGAAGATGGTAAACACAGGAGTTTTTTGACAAATTTGTTTTCCTCAACCTGGAGCATGTTGTTATTACAATGGCCCCACACTCCTGAGCCATATAGGGCCAGAGCAACACATTTATGGCGATATAGGTACAACATGTCTGGTATCCGTCTTGAGCCTAACTTGGATGCAAACCTAAATATGCCAAAAGAACACTTGGCCATTTTGGCTCTTACATTAATCATTTCAGGTGTCCACATCCCCCCACTGTTAAAAGTGATACCCAGATAACAGAATTTGTCCACCACTTTTATAGTTTGGTCCATAACTGTGAAGGGCCTTAAGTTTTTAATTTTCTTCCCACAGGGCATTATAAAAGTTTTCGAATTATTAATTTTTAGTTTTCTCCCATTAATAAAATCTGCAAATTTATTCATAAGTTTTTGCAACCCTAGAGGGGTTTGTGAGAGCAGAACCGCGTCATCCGCGTAAAGCAATATTGGGATGGAAAAGCCGCCAGCAGACGGTGCATCTGCACTGATGGTCCGTAGTTCCGACTCGATTGCATTAATAAAAAGGGAGAAAAGAAGAGGTGCAAGGATGCATCCCTGCCTAATTCCAGAACCTACTTTAATACTGGATGTACACTCCCCCGATTGCCCGTATCGTATCTTAGCCGTCAGATTCCTATAAAGTTGGGCCAAGAAATAGATAATATCCTGTGGAGCACCCATGTCCAACAAGGTTGACCACAGAAGGCCATGGTCAACCAAGTCAAAGGCACTGGTCAGGTCGGCAAAGCAAAGGAACAACGAGCCTTGTTTAGCCCGTGTATATTTGCATATAATAAGGTCTAAATTAATGCACTGTTCTATGGTGCCTAACCCCTTGCGGAATCCGTACTGAGAATCCGCAAGGATCCCTTTATCTTCTACCCATTCCTCCAGGCGACTCAGTAATACCCTACTCATAATTTTTAGGGAAGCAGTGAGGAGAGAAATCGGGCGGTAGTTTTTTGCCTCACCCCTCTCCCCTTTTTTATACACCGGGATAATGATTGATTCCCCCCAAGTCTGTGGGGCCGCAATCATTGCAGCAGCATTAAAAACCTTTGTTAACAATGGGCTCCATATGGAAACCTCGGCTTTATAAAGGTCAACGGGTACCCCATCAGGGCCCGGCGCCTTTCCCCCCTTACTGACCCGGATGGCAGCATCCACCTCAGAGACTGTGATATTAAGAGGTATGGGGATAAAAGCCAGGGTTTCCCTATCACCCCCTACAGCTAGTCCTTCGGGGTTAAAAATACTAGTAAAATGAGCCACCCATTGTTCCTCAGATACCTGGGCAGACATTACCGGGACTTTTTCATTTTGGAGGAAGGGACTATTGACAGTGGACCAGAAGAGCTTGGTATCCTTAAGATCCACTGCCTTAGTCAGGTTGTTCCAGGCCTCTTCCCTTAGTTCCTGTTTCCTATCCCTCAGATGAATTGAGTATTCCCTTCTGAGGGTTTTAACTGCTTCCTTATCTCTGGGTTTACCCTTAAGAGCAACTTTGAGTCTTTGTAAGGATTTAGTACATTCCCTGTTAAACCATCCCCCGTTAATCCTAGGGCCCTTTGGTTTTCTTCCAGTTAAGATTTCTGCAATGTTTTTATTAATGATGTCGAAACTAGCTAGAATATCAGCATTATCCTTTTCGGGTTCGAGACAGCATTCCACCTCATCTATACAAGCAGACACAATGGTACATAGTAAATGTTCCTCATTTTGCCTACCCCATTTAATTCTAGGGCCATTGGGTCTATGTGGAACTACATCTGTCACTGCACCATGTAACGCCTTTACTTTATCCCCCCACAAGGAGAGATACATTGTTAGACAGTTATGATCGCTTAGGGCTGGGTCTACTATTACGGGTAAGGAACACAAAGCTGTAATACTGGAGGAGACAATGAGGTAGTCGATAACCGTGGCACAATTCCTACCAATAAAGGTCGGTACCGAATTGCCCTCACTGTCTACGCCAGGTAACATAATGCAGAAATCCATTTTAAGCATAAGAGTGTTTAGGGATTCCCCATAAACCGAGTGTAAAAAATGGGTCTGATCTTCCCCCACCTCATCCCCATACCCACACACCCTTTTGCCAACAAATGGGCACATGTGAATGTTGAAATCTCCGCCCCACAAAATATCAAAAGACACATCACTGCGCCCATATAACCTTTCCACCTCCGCTTCAAGTTCATCAACCATATCTGTTTTTGAGTGGTTAAAGACATTGTTGTAGTGGTTTATAACTAAAACATTTCGCCCATTCCTGTGTTGTAACCACAACAACTGAGAGTGCAGACCGACGGTCCGGTGGTTTTTTACTCGAACCGGTAACCTCACAGAGAGCAATATCACCATTCCACCACTGGCTCTCCCCATGTTGGATGGCTGAGCATGGCAATTATAGGCAACATACCCATCAAGATAGACATCTTCGGCCGCCCAAGTCTCCTGGAGACACAAGATGTCAAATTGGGTTATAAATTCTAACCATCCTAGACGATCTATCTTGTTATTCCACCCAGCAATATTCCAACTCACCATCTTATATCCCCGTTCTGTTAGACTAACAGCCTCAATAGATGGTGGGGGTAAGGTGTGGACGTGGGTTACTTCCCCTGGCACGGGGTCTTCAGATAGTCGGGTCGGACTTGTACTTCCATTGGCCGGGGTAGGAGTGTCTGAGTTACAGTGAAGCTGCCCAGAATTACGTGTATTACCCCCAGAGCTACAAGTAGCATTGTACCCATTGGGTGGGTTAATATCAGTTGAGCCTTTTTCCCCCGTGCCTACACCCGTGTCTCCCCCTGTGTCTCCACAGAATTCCTTATCCCCCTCCCCTGTGGCTCGATGGCATCAGTCACAGTCTTCCAGGCCACTAAACACGTCAAACCTGTTGGTGGTATCTAGGGGTGTAAAAGGTTTGAGATGATCCATTCTCCTGTGTGTTAGGGAGTTGTACCTTGGGCCTATAGTATTCCACCCATACAGATCTACAGCTATAGGTGGTTGCTTGTCGTTAAATATAGGGCCGTTATTGTAGACAGGTGGACGATATGGGTTTGAGAGCATTTGCCTCAATAACGGGGGCGGGGGGGCTCGCTGTGATTGATGATTAGGTGGGAACACCACTGAGCGAGGATAAAAATATGTTAGGGGACGGGGGGTAATAGATTTACTTCCGTGGTCAGACGGCCAGTTAAGTATAAAATGGACGGCATTCTGATCTCTAAAATTAATGACCACTATGTCTCCCTCAATATCTTTAGGTCTTCCTCCCAGCCAAGGAAGGCGGCGGACATGGACAATTTCTCCATTGATATTATTTGCAATAGGTCTGTGTAGACTTAACCAATGCGATATTTTATTTTTCAACTGGGCAAAACCCTCCCGTTTGTTCTTCTCCAGCTCTGGTACCCCAGTAAGGACTACTACAAAGGGTACAGCTTCTGGTGGAAGTTCTGGAAGGGGGCCCTTGTTATAATTACCTCGAGCCGGCCGCTCGTTTCCTCTCTCTCTATTTTTATTCCCTGGGGCTTGACCAAGATTATTCCGCTGTCCATTAGACGTTACAGCCAGGGACAATGTGGGTTTACTGTTAGGTCCAACAGGGTTACTCCCTGATGTACTTCCACTCATATTATTTGAGGATTGAGGCAGAATGGTAGTCTGAACAGGGGTAGGTATAGTAGTTATAGCAAGAATACCTGATGAAGAAGGTAAAATTGGGGTTTGTATAGGGGGATTAGGCAACACTTTATTAGTCACTATCTTGGTTCCCAGTTCATGTTCTATCTTCCCAAGTCTGTCTTCTAATTTACTAAGTCTATCTACGATAGCCAGAGTATAGGTCCTCATTATAGACTCTATGCTATCGATCAAGGCCCTGTTTGAAGGTTCCTGTAACGTCACCACCGCGGGGGGGCTGTCGGCGGTGGAGATGACAGGGTCGGTAAGGGGAGTTACACATGGATGCGTAGGTGATATAACTATCCTTCCTTTGTCTGTTACTTTAACCCGTCCTCCCCTAGTACTGTCGTCCTTTTTAATGCCAAAGTCTGCATGATTAATTTTCCTCTTTGGAAGGTCAGATTTTTTACGCCTTTTTGTCGGAGGAGGGCCATAGATTTTAACTGGCGTGACTTTTTTTGCCCTACTTTTAACTACTTTTGTTTGTTTAGGGATAGGGGTAATTTGTGCTTTGGTTATAACAATAGATTTGGTTGTACTGGGAGTGGTAGCAATGGTTGACAATTTACTAGTAGTGCCTAAGGGTTCAAATTCGCTTGTAGGTGTTTCCTCTCTAAATATTAGAGGGATGCTGTCCTGCGAGGGGGTGCAGATATTTTCAGTAAGAGTTCCGTCCCCCGTAGAGCTAATTAACACTGGGGACACCGGGAATGGTCTATTCTTTAGGCTTTCAACGACCGCAGTCGCTCAGCCCGAAGTTCTTCAAGGGTGGGGGTAGTTGGAGAATCCAAGAGAGTTTTCTTAAAGTAATTATCTAATTTCCCATTTATCAAACTCACCGGCTTCTCAGGGCCAGGCTGCTCCGGGGTTTGTATTTCGATTGACATAATGATTGGTAATATAATGTACCCCCCAAGCACTTACACAATAGTCCTAGGCTGTTCAGTAATCGACCAGGGATTCTGGCCCAGTCCAGTCTCTGTGGGCCTCTGAGGGTCTCAGAGGGTCCGCCCTTAGTCCGGGCTTTGTCCCGGGTGATGTCCCGCACACGCGTCTCGCTGACGCGTAATAACTTCAGGTCTTATGCTGACTGTGGGTAGAGGGGGTGGAGTCACGGGAAGAGGCGGCAGGTGTGCTCGATGGGACACGCACAGCCTGCTGGGCCTCGCAGTCCCGTCCTCCTGCACAGCAGCTCCCCACTCGATTTCCAATGCCCAACGGGGCTCCTTGCACACAGGTTCAAAGATGCCAATGCCCAACGGGGCTCCAGAAGACAGCAGGCAAAACGGATCCAAGACTCCTCTGCGAGCGGCTCCTGCGAAGCGGGGGCCGCGAGGGGTTATCAGCAGTCAGCAGGTCAGCAGGGGGCGGAGTCACGGGTCAGCAGGGGGCGGAGTCACGGGTCAGCAGGGGGCGGAGTCACGGGAAGAGGCGGCAGGTGTGCTCGATGGGACACGCACAGCCTGCTGGGCCTCGCAGTCCCGTCCTCCTGCACAGCAGCTCCCCACTCGATTTCCAATGCCCAACGGGGCTCCTTGCACACAGGTTCAAAGATGCCAATGCCCAACGGGGCTCCAGAAGACAGCAGGCAAAACGGATCCAAGACTCCTCTGCGAGCGGCACCCCATCTATATTTATTATTTAATGTTAATATTTACTTGTGGATGTTTTGTTGTACATGGCTGCTTAATTCTCAAAAATGTGACAGGCATCAAAGTATAAGTACATGTTTATCAGTTAAATAACATGGTTATCAATGAAATAAATGTGTAAATATACCATTTTACATCTCTTTTTATTCAACAACAAAAAATGGTTAAATACCTATTAGATGGGGAAAATATTAATATGGATATATACAGACAGATTAAAAACCCAAACACCATAAAACTGGGAGATATATATATATATATATATATATATATATATATATATATATATATATATATATATATCCACATCCACTCCTTCAATGAAAGAGAAAAGGCCACAACAGGGGAATCCTTTGAAAACGCTTTAATGTGTTGCACAAGCCAGAATGTCTCATCTTCCATGGCGCACCCTCTATGGCGGGTGCATTTCGGCGTGTTCTGCCTCTTCAGCGCCAGGTGCAAGTGCTCGTGTGTGGGTGCGTGAGTCGAGGGTTAAATGTCCTGCCCTCTCCTCGTTTGCAGGCCGCAGCTCCTCCCACGCCTATGCTGTTCCAGCGTGTATGCCTCCTGTAGCCTGTCCTGTAGACAGCGCCTACAAGTCCCAGCATGCAGTGGCAAAGTATGCTAGGTATATGCGGGAATGAGGTGGGGGAAGATTGTATTGCTCCAAAGTCAGCAAACTGTCCTTAAACTCCAGAACACTGTAGTGCAGCTGCGCTTCCTCGGGTCCCCAAACGCTGCATCCCCCTCAGCAAATGAATAATTTCTGATGTGGGCAGGCTTGGAAATCCTACCTGCCCAGTGGCGTTGTAGACCTCCACACCATCATACTTCTTCGTCCGCTGAGTTGGAGGACCCTGTGTAATCCGGTACCCCAGAGGAACAACAAACCGCAAAGCGGAATCCAGTGAACACAGGGCCACTTGAAGTAGCGTGAGCCTTTACAGCGCGACACTGGACAGCACGCTCAATTATATCCACATCCACTCCTTCAATGAAAGAGAAAAGGCCACAACAGGGGAATCCTTTGAAAACGCTTTAATGTGCTGCACAAGCCAGAATGTCTCATCTTCCATGGCGCACCCTCTATGGCGGATGCATTTCGGCGTGTTCTGCCTCTTCAGCGCCAGGTGCAAGTGCTCGTGTGTGGGGGCGTGAGTCGAGGGTTAAATGTCCTGCCCTCTCCTCGTTTGCAGACCGCAGCTCCTCCCACGCCTATGCTGTCCCAGCGTGTATGCCTCCTGTAGCCTGTCCTGTAGACAGCGCCTACAAGTCCCAGCATGCAGTGGCAAAGTCTGGTAGGTATATGCGGGAATGAGGTGGGGGAAGATTGTATTGCTCCAAAGTCAGCAAACTGTCCTTAAACTCCAGAACACTGTAGTGCAGCTGCGCTTCCTCGGGTCCCCAAACGCTGCATCCCCCTTAGCAAATGAATTGTTTCTGACGTGGGCAGGCTTGGAAATCCTACCTGCCCAGTGGCGTCGTAGACATCCACACCATCATACTTCTTTGTCCGCTGAGTTGGAGGACCCTGTGTAATCGGGTACCCCGGAGGAACAACAAACCGCAAAGCGGAATCCAGTGAACACAGGGCCACTTGAAGTAGCGTGAGCCTTTACAGCGCGACACTGGACAGCGCGCTCAATTATATCCACATCCACTCCTTCAATGAAAGAGAAAAGGCCACAACAGGGGAATCCTTTGAAAACTCTTTAATGTGCTGCACAAGCCAGAATGTCTCTCATCTTCCATGGCGCACCCTCTATGGTGGATGCATTTCGGCGTGTTCTGCCTCTTCAGCGCCAGGTGCAAGTGCTCGTGTGTGGGGGCGTGAGTCGAGGGTTAAATGCCCTGCCCTCTCCTCGTTTGCAGACCGCAGCTCCTCCCACGCCTATGCTGTCCCAGCGTGTATGCCTCCTGTAGCCTGTCCTGTAGACAGCGCCTACAAGTCCCAGCATGCAGTGGCAAAGTCTGGTAGGTATATGCGGGAATGAGGTGGGGGAAGATTGTATTGCTCCAAAGTCAGCAAACTGTCCTTAACCTCCAGAACACTGTAGTGCAGCTGCGCTTCCTCGGGTCCCCAAACGCTGCATCCCCCTTAGCAAATGAATCGTTTCTGACGTGGGCAGGCTTGGAAATCCTACCTGCCCAGTGGCGTCGTAGACCTCCACACCATCATACTTCTTCGTCCGCTGAGTTGGAGGACCCTGTGTAATCCGGTACCCGGAGGAACAACAAACCGCAAAGCGGAATCCAGTGAACACAGGGCCACTTGAAGTAGCGTGAGCCTTTACAGCGCGACACTGGACAGCGCGCCCAATTATATTCACATCCACTCCTTCAATGAAAGAGAAAAGGCCACAACAGGGGAATCCTTTGAAAACGCTTTAATGTGCTGCACAAGCCAGAATATATATATACATACATATATATCAATCAACAATGACAATTTTCCACTGTCCAAGGAAAAAAGCACTCCCAGTGAAAGTGCAGATTGTAGTTTCAATGACTATATATATATATATATATATATATATATATATATATATATATATATACACGGAACTCTGCATTGGGCGAGGCACATTGTCGCACTTGCCCCCGTGGAACACATACCTGGTTGCGGTGGTTGTGCAGTCAGGGGACCCAAGGAGCTACGATATTCCTGAAGGCAATACGGGATATTGGGAGAGAGCTACTAAAAAAAAACAGCAGTCCCCGCAACGATGTTGCCGTCCAATCCTGGCAAACCATTGCATGCTGGGAGTTGCAGTTCCTTTGACCATCGGGAAAATAAAGCAGGTGACTTTAATCATCGCTTTACGGGCGGAGCCAACTAGAACTATCTTTGTTGGGGCAGGACTTTTTGGCAGCATACTCACCTCCTGTTTCATTCTGGGCGCTGAAGAGGCTACACAGCCGAAATGCATACGCCCATTTGCCAATAAGAAATAAAGAGACTCCAATGTGTTCCCCTACCGTGGCCTCTGTCTTTCTTTGTGGAGGGTGATTTGGATATAGTTTGCACTGCTGGCCAGCGGCATGCTAGAGAGGCCCCTGCACACAAGCTGGCCTGATCTTCACTGGCGCTGTTTTTGCTCCGGCAGAAACTCTTTGTATTCTGAGTTTTCGGAAAGACCAGGTCCACCACTGTGCACAGGAGGACTGGAAGCAGTGTTGGAATCACAGTACTCTGCATCGGGCGAGGCGCATTGTCGCACTTGCCCCCGTGGAACACATACCTGGTTGCGGTGGTTGTGCAGTCAGGGGACCCAAGGAGCCAAGATATTCCTGAAGGCAATACGAGATATTGGGAGAGAGCTACTCGAAAAAACCTGCAGTCCCCGCAACGATGTTGCCGTCCAATCCTGGCAAACCATTGCATGCTGGGAGTTGCAGTTCCTTTGACCTTCGGGAAAATGAAGCAGGTGACATTAATTATCGCTTTAAGGGCGGAGCCAACTAGAACTATCTTTGTTGGGGCAGGACGTTTTGGCAGCATACTTACCTCCTGTTCATTCTGGGCGCTGAAGAGGTTACACAGCCGAAATGCATACGCCCATTTGCCAATAAGAAATAAAGGGACTCCAATGTGTTCCCCTACCGTGGCCTCTGCCTTTCTTTGTGGAGGGTGATTTGGATATAGTTTGCACTGCTGGCCAGTGGCGTGCTACAGAGGCCCCTGCACACAAGCTGGCCTGGTCTTCACTGGCGCTGTTTTCGCTCCAGCAGAAACTCTTTGTATTCCGAGGTTTCGGAAAGACCAGGCCCACCACTGTGAACAGGAGGACTGGAAGCGGTGTCGGAGTCACGGAACTCTGCATCGGGCGAGGCGCATTGTCGCACTTGCCCCCGTGGAACACATACCTGGTTGTGGTGGTAGTGCAGTCAGGGGACCCAAGGAGCCACAATATTCCTGAAGGCAATACGGGATATTGGGAGAGAGCTACTCAAAAAAACCAGCACTCCCCGAACGATGTTGCCGTCCAATCCTGGCAAACCATTGCATGCTGGGAGTTGCAGTTCCTTTGACCATCGGGAAAATAAAGCAGGGGACATTAATCATCGCTTTAAGGGTGGAGCCAACTAGAACTATCTTTGTTGGGGCAGGACGTTTTGGCAGCATACTCACCTCCTGTTTCATTCGGGGCGCTGAAGAGGCTACACAGCCGAAATGCATACGCCCATTTGCCAATAAGAAATAAAGGGACTCCAATGTGTTCCCCTACCATGGCCTCTGCCTTTCTTTGTGGAGGGTGATTTGGATATAGTTTGCACTGCTGGCCAGCGGCGGGCTACAGAGGCCCCTTGCACACAAGCTGGCCTGGTCTTCACTGGCGCTGTTTTCGCTCCGGCAGAAACTCTTTGTATTCTGAGTTTTCGGAAAGACCAGGTCCACCACTGTGCACAGGAGGACTGGAAGCAGTGTCGGAGTCACGGTACTCTGCATCGGGCGAGGCGCATTGTCGCACTTGCCCCCGTGGAATACATACCTGGTTGCGGTGGTTGTGCAGTCAGGGGACCCAAGGAGCCACGATATTCCTGAAGGCAATACGGGATATTGGGAGAGAGCTACTCCAAAAAACCTGCAGTCCCCGCACCGTTGTTGCCGTCCAATCCTGGCAAACCATTGAATGCTCGGAGTTGCAGTTCCTTTGACCATCGGGAAAATAAAGCAGGTGACATTAATCATCGCTTTAAGGGCAGAGCCAACTAGAACTATCCTTGTTGGGGCAGGACTTTTTGGCAGCATACTCACCTCCTGTTTCATTCTGGGCACTGAAGAGGTTACACAGCCGAAATGCATATGCCTATTTGCCAATAAGAAATAAAGAGACTTCAGTGTGTTCCCCTACCTTGGCCTCTGCCTTTCTTTGTGGAGGGTGATTTGGATAAATATTATATATATATATATAT